>NC_090923.1:1398562137-1403734554 GCF_040938575.1 Ambystoma mexicanum
TGAGCAATTCCTGCTGCACATCAAACCTCACACAGTCCAACATATGGAGCACTGTCTCTAGGCAACCCGGGATAGAAATGGGGGATGAATCCTTTTAACCCCTTCCATGAAAGCCCTAATAACTGGTATTTTCCACCACAACACCTTCTGTTGTGACGTAGTGTATGCTGAGAGAGAACTAAGTGAACTTTCAGGGAATTAAAAACCAGGCCCGAGTCTAGTAAATGAGTCAGGTACAATACAATGTGTGTAGGAGAGCAGTCAATAGGATTGATGCCCTTGGAGTTAAACCAGATAAAGCACTTCCATTTACTGGAGTAGAAGTATCGGGTGTGGGGTTTCCTCACCTCCCTAAGTATGTCCATGCATCTCTGAGGAAGTTGGAGGTGCCTGAACTTTATGATCTGAGAAGCTAGGCCGCTAAGTTCAGGGTTTGCGGGCATGGGTGAAGTGTTTTCCCCTTGTCATGAGAACATGTTGTATGGGCAAGGCAGTTTCATTGGAGGAGATGTGGGTATGCAATGATAAAATTGTGTCAAAAATGTCAACTGTACAAAAGAAATACAGTGGTTTGACCCGTTAAGCTGTACCCCATTACACCATGTAAGGAGAGTGGGGGTGTCCCCCGCATCCTTTACATGGATTGTGGTGGCAAAACCACAGACTGTTTGCCACAATATTGTGTGTTCAGACATTTTTGCCGCAGTTTTAACACATGGAACCGAGATGGGGCCATCTCCATCAGATAATGAACCAGGGTTGGCGGGCCCATATGGGTGCCATCAATATCATGGTGACTGGTTCCTGGTGCATCTTGTGCACGATCTTGAGTAGGGAAGTCGGGGGGGTGGAGGGAGAAGCGTAACAAATTACCCTTACCATGTTATCCAGAGACCGTTCCCCCTTGGATCGGTTCTGGGGAAACCTCGAGGCGTAGTCTTGGCATTGAGAATTCTCCAGAGTTGCAAACAAGTTGATCTCTGGGAAGCCCCATTGTGCGACAACGTTGGAGACCATGTATTTGTATAGTCGCCATTCGTACTCTACAGGCAGTGGGAAGTCTCTGCTGAGCACGTCCGCCAGAAGATCGAGTTCCCCTGGAATGTGTTGGGACAACAGTAACATCCTGTGTTTGAGAGCCCATATCCAAATGTTCTGTGTGAGAGAGAGAGAGAGAGAGAGAGAGAGAGAGAGAGAGAGAGAGAGAGAGAGAGAGAGAGAGAGAGAGAGAGAGAGAGAGAGAGAGAGAGAGAGAGAGAGAGAGAGAGAGAGAGAGAGAGAGAGAGAGAGAGAGAGAGAGAGAGAGAGAGAGAGAGAGAGAGAGAGAGAGAGAGAGAGAGAGAGAGAGAGAGAGAGAGAGAGAGAGAGAGAGAGAGAGAGAGAGAGAGAGAGAGAGAGAGAGAGAGAGAGAGAGAGAGAGAGAGAGAGAGAGAGAGAGAGAGAGAGATTGTTTATTTAGGTAGTACATTGCGTGGTGCTGTCTGAGGATCAGGACTGTCTTCCCCTGTAGCTGTGTCTGAAAGGCTTTCAGTGCCTTGAATACGGCTAATAGCTCCAACAGATGTATGTGTGTGTGGCGAGACAATCCCCAGATCTTCCCATTATCCGCTGGTCTGACATCACTGGCTGTTGAGCCACTCTCGTATGGGACGCATGCGCAGACACGCGTGAGGAACTAAGTAAATGCAGGATGCCATCACTCCTAACAGTCGCATGGCTTTGCGTACCATCACCTCTCGACTGGCTACATACTGAGGGATCTGAAACAGCATGTTTTGAACCCCTCTCATTGGAGGGGAAGACTAGGCAGTCTTCTGTGCGAATTAGAGCCCCTATAAACTGTTTGACTTTACTGGGGTCTAAGCTGTATTTCTTCTAGGAAAACCCTAGGCTGAAGAGGTCCCCAGTCGTCGAGGTAAGGGTAAACCGGACCGGATACTCTGTGCAGGTGAGCTGCTGTCACTGCCAGTACCTTCGTAAACACCTGTGGCGCGGAGGCAATGCCGAAGGCAAGTACTTTGAACTGATCGTGCTTGTCCTCCATCATGAACCTTAGGTATTTTTTGTGCGCCGGCAACATTGTAATATGAAGTATGCATCCTTCATGTCCAATGTTGTCATGTAATCCCCGTTTCAGCAGAGGGATTATCTCCTGCAACGTGACCATACGAAACTTTTAAGGTTTCACAAATTTGTTCGCTGGGCACAAGGCATATGGCGAGATCCTTTTTGGGTACAAGGAAGTACACTGAATAAATACCCTTGTTTACCTATAGAAGAGGGACTTCTATGGCATCCTTTTCCTGCAGGATCGCAAACTCTTGCAGCAGGATGGGTCTGTGGTCCGGCATCGTGCGTCTTGATATCGGCGGTCTGAATTGAGGTGGTCGGCAAAATTCTATGCAGTACCCCTGGGCGACGGTCTTTAGTACCCACTGGTCTGTTATCCCCTCCCATGCATGAAGGAATGGTAGGCGTCCCCCGACCGGGGAGGCATGGGAGGGTACCCGGATATAAGGGTCATTTCTGAATTAAGGCCGGGAAGCCTCTGGGGTGGAATTCCAGCTCCTACCCTTTCCATGTCCTTTAAGTGGATATGTGGTGGTGGTAGATTCCTGTCCTGAGGACCAGTTTTTTTCCTGACCCATACTGGTTGTGAGGGGAGAGAGATTGTCCACAAAAGGAATGACGAGAGCCTCCCTCTGTTGGAAGGGTCTTTGGGTAATCTGGTTTAAGGACTTGAGTCATGTTCCTTCTTTGCTGTCTCAAGTGTCTCATCAACAGCCTTGCCGAACAAGTTGGTTTCCTCAATCGGCTTGTTTATTAAGGATGCCTGGGTTTCAGGCTTAAACCCAGAGTTCCTCAACCAGGCGTGCCGTTTTAGTAGGGTGCCCAGGGTCAAAGTCCTGCCTGCTGTTTCAGCAGCATCCAAAGTATTTTTAAGAATATTGTGGTTCACCTGCTTGCCCTCAGATACGATCGCGAGCAGACGAGCTCGAAGTGGTTCAGGGACCTCTTGAAGGCCCTCTTGCAGCAGGTTCCACTGGACGTCCGCATAGCTAGCCAACAGTGTGGTGTTGACTATGCATGTGGAGAATGCTGCATCAGTCAAACACCCCCCCCCCCCCATGTGTACAATTTTTTGCATTCTTTATCGGGGACACACCGGGCCTCTTCCTCATTGTCTGAACTACCAGGGAATCTGGGTGGCATGCCCACTAATGTAAAGGGGGTCTGTTGGAGAAGGGCGAAACAGCTTCTCCACCCTGGGATTAAGAGCCCTGCTCTGAGCTGGTGTTAACAATGAAGGAGCCAGACGTCTCTTAATAGAGTTCAGTAATGGAATGGCCCGACTAGCAGGAGGCTTTTCCTTTATGTCTTCAACAAAATCTGAATCCGGCACAGCCTCCTGTGTGGCGATTGGGAAATGTTCTGCCGCCTTCTTTAAGATAGCATGGAACGCCATTTGATCATATACAGGCGAGGCCTGACTAACTGGTGTGGTAGGAGGGGAATCCGTACACAAGGTGGCATAGTCCGGGGTAGGGGACGCCCAAGGTTGATTATCAACCGGATGGTTGTCTTCCCAACCCTCCATGGGATCAGCAGGATCATTAGGACCCCCAAAAGGATCATAATCCTGTACGCATGTCTCCACACGAACCTCATCAGTAAGGTCAAAAACATTTTCTTCATGCGGAGCATCAAAGGTCCTCTGAAACTTAGCCATAGGCGTAAAAGGGAACTCCTCACAAGGCCTCTTTGGAGCAAACCTTTGAGAATTCAACAAACCTATCCAGTCTGTTCATGAACCCCTCAAACTTCTCTCTGGTCTAAGATGATGAACCAGAGGAGACCAGGGGGGGTGGGGGGGAACGGTGTCTTCCTGACAATTTTCCCTCTAAAGCGTTGAGATTTTTCCCCTTAAGTCTTAGATAAAGACAAGATGTCCTCAGAGTAATCCTATCCAGGCTCCAAGCCTTGCGACCTGTCTTTAGGCTGCTCTCTTTCGATGTCTCTTTCGACTGTTCCTTATGTTTCACCACCGATGCGATCCTATCGCTGAGGCTCGGGGTTACAGGGAGGTGCTACTGTTGAGTCGGTGGACTTCGGCGCCACCAGAGCCTTAAGCGGTGCCAGCGCTTTCTTCTGAGGTGTCTCGATGGCCGCATGTGTTTTAGTGCTAGCGCCCTCACTTTTGGACTGCCCGGACGCATGCCGCTGTTGCAGTTGCCGTGAGGACTGCCGATCATAAAGATCTGCCGGGACCGGCCAAGTATCCGACTTGCCTGTGGGTGCTTTGGAACGCTTGGACTGGACCGCCAAAGCAGAACAATGGGTTGTGTGCTTTGTGTGGGAATCGGGTGCGTCACTTGCGCCGGAATGTATTGTCCCCATAGCAGGACTCACGTCGTGCCCATCGGTGCCGGGGACGGACGCTGTGGATCGAGAACTCTCCACCATAAGGTCAATGGCCTCCGAAGTGGAACCTTGGTCATCACTAACCTCTTAGTCACACTGGGCGGCTGTGGCGGCGGCGGAATTACTTTCAGCCTGCGACATACCGTAGGCCGCACACAGCTTCAAATGGTGCTCCATAGTCTAGGGACGAAGGAGTGCCGCAAAGAAAGCACTGTTGTGATCGAGGGGGAGACACTTATTTCGCTATTTCACTGAAGGGGCTCGTCTTTCCACAGAAATGTTGCCTTACAAGAAGGACAAAATCTAAATTGAGTCCTGTCCATAGCTCAGGATTGTGATAGCGAAGACAAACCCAAGGGAACAAAGATGGGAAAAGGAAAGGCATTCTTGAAAAGAATGACCACCCCGACCCCAGTCTCCCTACTGTACAGGCCGGCCAGAAGTGCCGATCGTATCAACAGCCGTCGAAATTCCATCGTCCGCAGTCTTCAGCGGAGGAACACAGGATCAGCTGTCGAAAGGAGCGAATGAGAATAAACGACCGTAGGTCGTGAACTAGAACAATAACGCAATGTTTTATGAAGAGCTCAGCGTTAAGGGGACCAGATAGCTGCGTGTAAAAAACCATCTGAGGGACCTAGACACGTGAGGGATTTTGGTACACTACACGTCACGTTAGGGGTAGTGTTACAGGCAAGCCCATGTCGACTTCCCCTTTCAATTCTCGAAAGAGAAGATGCAATACTCCGCAGTTACCACTGGATGTTAGACTATATGCACAGAATGTGATTCTAAGCAGATTAACAAGCATCAGAACTCTTGATTCAGATGAAATGGAGACCACCTTGGGCAAGAAGTTGGGGTGAGAGTGCAAGATGACCTTGTCGCTGTGAAACGTGATGAACGGCTCGCACCAAGATAACGCCTGCAGCTCACTAACACTGCACAGAGAGGTGAGAGCAACCAGTAGAACTGTTTAGTGTCACCAAGCGGATGTCCACAGAGGACATCCGCTCAAAAGGCTGGCGCTGCAAAGCTGCAAGAACCACACTGAGGTCCCAGACCAGGTGTGGCCTACGCAACAAAGGAAAAAGCCTAGAAAACCCATTAAGGTGGGCCTTAAACACTGGGTTGGGTGCAGAAAACCCATGCTCAGGGTAATTCTTGTAAGCCCCAATGGCTGGCAAGTAAGTGCGGAAGAATCCACCTTGACTCCATGACGAACCAGGTGTGCTGCAAAAGGCAGTAGGTCATCAAGAGGACAGGCGACCTAGTCCAGACCCTTGTCACGAGCCCAATGCCAGAATCTAGTCCATTTTGTCTTATAATGGGACAAGTCGAGTGCCGCGTGGCCTGATGAATGATGTCCCAGTTGTCATCTGAAAATGGAGCATGCTGAAGCTTCAGCTGGTCAGGAACCAGGCCACCGGGGCCAGCTTGGCCTGGTCCGGATGCTCCACTGCCCAGCCTTGCTGCTTCATAAAGCCACTGCTGGAGATCAGAGGTTGGACGGGACCCTGGGAGCATAACTGCAGCAGATCCGAAAACTAGGGTCTCGAAGGCCAGTGGTTGGGGGGGGGGAGCGGGGGGGGGGGTAATCAGGATGAGGCTGCAACCCACCGAAATCCAGAACTTGAGGTGGGCGGGAACGCATCACACCTGCAGCCGTGTCAACAGATCTGGATGGAGTGTCCCTTCAACCCCCAACCGACCCTCGTTAGGCAGAAACCTGTGCAGTTCCCTTGGGGACCACTGCAAAAGATTTAAGACTACAGGTGTTTGGCAGTAAACCCACTTGGTAGCAGTCTGTACCACACAGATTCACTTGGTAGCTGTGGCTGAGCAGTCAGGCCTCCCTCAAGAAGAGTTAGGTAGTATCTAGAGTATACACAATAGGTACAGAGACACAGCAGCACAAACAAACACTGACCAGAACTTTTGTGTAAAAGTATATAATTATTTAAATACACTTGTAATTTACACTAGCAAAAAAATAGGTGAGTAAATTCAGCACACAGTCACTATCATATATATACAACCCTAGTTACATATTAGACAAGTCTTAGTGACAAACACCACTTATTTTCAGACAGAGGTGAGCACTTATGGCACTCTAATAAGTTATAAAAAAAAAGGGAGGGAAAGAGGCAGAGTTATGGAAGCACACAAGTTTCAATACTTTTACAAGAACCACAGTAAGTCAGGATAGGCAGAGTTCTACTGGAGAGCAAGGAAGTAAATTGCAAGGCCCACTCTTGGAGTGAGCAAGCAGAAGGGGTCCAGGTTCACAAAGTGGGATTATGCCCAAAGAGTCTTGTAGATAGTTCGCACAAAAAGGATGAAATTAAAGTCAGGAAAAGTTAGCTCGGTTGTCCCAGGCTAGCCCAGGTTAGAAAGTTGAGGCTTTACCGTCACCCCGAACGATCTGTCGCAAGGGAAGCCAGGCGGGACACAGTACCTTAAGTGTGAAGGAAGCTCCAGCGGGGGCAGTTATTCTTGGCAGCGGGTGCAAGTTGGTGTTTCGTCCAGAGGAAGAGGAGGTCTCGCCGTGGAGGAAAGATGAAGGTCGTTGCACTGCCAGGGAAGAAACAAGCCGCAGAGTTCTTCGGTTAAAAAGGTACTACACCCTTCTCTTCGCGGTAGTGGTAAACCGTGGTATTCCGGTTGCCGGGGTGCTTGGCACAGGCAAGGCGGCCACGAGATGCTCCAGGAAGGTGAAAAGAAGGCAAAACGGGTTATGCCCACCAGTCAAAGGAAGAAGACTCTCCGGACTAGAGATCTCCTCTGTCGTCGGGAAAAGTGGTGAGACGGTTCAGCAGGGCTCCACCGGTGGTGTCGTCGTTGCAGGTTGGCTCAGCTTCTCCCTCCTCGGATTCTTAGGTCCTGTGGCGACTTCTGAAGTTCCAGTCCCCAAAGCCCTGCTTTTATGCAGCAAACCCCCATTCATTCAGCCTAGCTGTCAATCAAACATGCTAAGGGATGAGCCGGCCGGCTCACCACTTGGGCCAATCACACAAGAGTGCGACTTGAGTTACCAAGGTAACTCAGTCCAGGGTGCCTAAACCCCCTCCCACACCCCCTGTGGTACCCAGACAGAGAGGCACCACTTTTGGAGGCTTCTGTGGAGAAGCCTGCCAAAAAGTGGAACAAAGGGCTCGATTTGGGTTAGAGTCACAAAAGAGAACAAACGCCATTTTAGAATCTAGTTCTGACAAAAAATACCAACCGGTGAATTATTATTAAATAAATAAACCGGCGGCATGTTCGAGGCTATAATAATTAAATAATTAAAGTTGGTAGCCTCGAACAATGGGAAAATCCCATAGAGATATATTGCGGTCGGATATAAAAAGTAGTATCCACTGCCACCAACCAAAACTCGATCAGGGGGGACGGAGACGTGCCCCCTCGAACAACAGACCCCGGCGCAATCGAATTGCCCCGACCATTACGTCCACAATATGATGGTTTGTACTGGTTTCTGTTCATAATTTGGGACTAGTAAAGCCAATGGTGACTTTACATGCCCTGGGAGACAGTCAGTCCCAGGGTATGGAGTCTATGTTGGGGGGTCGCTCCGACACCCCTGGGGTACGGCACGGAGGGTGCTGTGCAACCCACATCAAAAACACATGAGACCCTATGGAGTAAAAGACCCCATAGCCCATAAAACACATGGAAAGATAAAGGAACACCTCAAATCATGTTTAAGAGTGGGAGTAAAAGAGTCTCACTCTTAGCAGGAGAACAAAAATAAACCCCAAAAATCCAGCAAAGCTGCTGGGGAACTCCCTAGGTTTGGGAAATTAGCCTTTACAGAGAATTCTCCCCAACAACCCTCAAACCCTTCCTGCCCATGAAACAAACAGGGGGCACTTGGAATTCAAACAAATCCAGGATTGTGAAACCCCCAATTGTGGATCAGGGGCAATAAGGAGGCGGTGTGCAAATCCCACTGCTAAGTGTTGAACCCCAAGCAGCTCAGCTTCTGCATGGCTGACCCCCAGGTGATAAGACTGCAGAAATACAAATTCACCCTGTAAGGGCCCATTCCCAGATCGACATTGCATCCATGCACAGGTGCCATCCTACTTTTTCAAGTAAAACATTGTAGTAGAATTGTCCGTCCTGACCAGACAGGGCTGTCCCTGATGAGACACAAACACCTGGAGGGCTAGGCCCATTGCCCTGAACTCGAGCAGATTGATATTCAGGAGGGTGTCCGTCCTGGACCAGGCGCCATGAATCATGTAGCCCTCCAGAGTAGCTCCCCGGCCCAAAAGAGGAGTCAGTCGTCACCACCAGTGTAGGGTCCGGTCGGGTGAAGGGTGCTCCCAATGAAACATTGCCATCCATCATCCGCCAGCAAAGATCGGGCAGTCAGAGTGGTGGTATTGGGAGTCTGTCCGACTGAGACCCTGTATCCTGATCCCAATTGGCCGCCAGGTGGAGCTGCAGGCACCTCATCTTGAGGCGAGCGTGCTGTACATTGAGCACGCATGAGGCCATCAGGCCGAGAATGTGCTGGAACCACCATGCCAAGGTGGTTGAGTTGGCCAGAAAGAGCCCCAACGCCTTGCAGAGGGACAGGTCTCTCAGGGCGTAGGAAACAGCCGATGAAGGGTAATGTTCCAACGCACACCTAGGAAGACCAGTTCCTGAGATGGGCACAACAGACTTCCTCTGGTTGAGGGAGAACCCCAGCAGAAGGATAGCCACCAATCTCTTGTAGGAGTGCAACACCCTCTCGGGTGACCTTGCCCGACCAGCCAGTCGTCTAAAAAGGGTACAGAAGATGCCCCGCCAAGCGGAGAAGGCCCGCCACTGCGTTCATCAACTTAGTGAAGACACGAGAAACCGAATTCAGGCCGAAGGGCAGCACCTTGTGAAAGTGGTACAACAATCATGAACCGCGGATAATTCTGATGCTGTTGGTAGGTGGCTACATGCAGGTATGCATTCTTGAGGTACAGGGAACACATCCAGTCCCCCGCACACAGACTCTGCTATGTGCACGGGAGTAATCATCTTAAAGTGTTGCAGCTGTAAAGACAGATTTTGAAATGACATGTCCAGGACAAGCCTGAGGCCAGCCTGGTCCTTGGGTACCTGGAATAGTATTGGAACCACTGTATGAAAGAGGACCCAGTTTCATGGCCTGCATCTCCAAGAGCAAAAGGACCTCCCGTAAAAGAGTTGGGGACCTGATCTGATGAAAAGGAGGGGATGTTCGAGGGAAAGTAAGAGTAAGAATGAAGCCTGTGGGATCCAAGGGTTGTGTGGAACACTTCCAGGTGGAAAAGAGTCAAACAGACCCAACAAAGGAGAACTTGACGTCATTGCTTCTTGGTGTCAGAGGCGGGACGGAGCACGCAAAAACCAGCGCAAAGTCCTCTGCTGCTTCCTCCAATGATCACTGGCCACCTGTCTGGCCTCTGTGTACCGCGGCCCCCAAACACCTTGAAGCCTGCGAAAGCACAGGGTTTGAACTCTGTCCTGGGACTGTGAGAAGGAATTCCATCCAGGTTTTGTCAGGATGGCCAAGGACATGGCGGTATGAGTGGAGGTTTTCTTCTTTGTCAACTCGTCATGGGTTGACGAATGAAAAAAGTTCCATGCCATCGAAGTGCAGATTCAGGATCCATTCCTGCACATCAAATGAAAACTTAGTGGCATGCATCCACACCATCCTTTTCATTTCGATACCAAGGCACAGCCCTCTGCTGGCTGTGTCAATGTGGGAGCCCGAAGACTGCATGAGGTCCTGCGCTATGGCATGGGCATCTGTCAGACTGGCCTTGGAGGCTTGCTTGTCTAGAGGGCGGTTGGGCAGAAATTACCAGAGTTCCCGCACAGCTTCTGGTTAGCCGAAGCCAAGAAGGCGTCTGCATTGGCTTGCTGCAGATGCAGTCCCGAGATGGAATAACAGCACTTTCCCAAATATCCAAGAGCCTTGTCCTCCTTGGAAATACAACTGAAGGTGGCTCCCGTGGAGAAAGACGATAAAGAATGGTTTAGAATATGAGGCTGCAGACACTGAAAAATGCTGCTGCAGGTGGGAGGCAGGGAGGATTGGCTCCCCCTCCAACAGCTGAACCTGAAGTCCAGCATCTTGTTCACCTGGGCGGTGGCCCTAGGCTTCTACCAAACATTTTGTGCCACATACAGGACATCCCTCTCCTTAAGGTGGGGCGGAGGAGAATGTGGAAGATATCCCTCCACTGCGAAAACCAATTCTTCAATGCCCTGAGGCCGAGAGTGCTGCAAGCCAAACATTTGTCCCAGCGGTGGTCGGACCCCAAACACTCAAGACCGAGTACAGGGGGGTCAGAGGACGGGAACGAGCGGTTGCATGAGGCCCATTGCGTGAATCCTCCTGCAGGAGACATGCGCCGAAGGAGGCAAGGTAAGGCACTGAAGGGAAGTTTAATTAGACTGAAAAAAAATAACATGGAGAATGCAGAAATCTTACGAAGTCCCAGCACTGGCTGCCAGGCGCGAGAATCTGCAGAAAAAGGGACAGGGATGAGGTGCCAGGGGGCGTACGTTCCCACACCAGAGCCTGCACCCCCACGCACTATACTAAATTGAAAGGGTAAGCTACATTTTTCCCTGCCAAAAATTCCGGTACCTTCCCCCTGTTGGGGGACACCCACAATGATGGAGGAAAGGCAACGGGACATACGAGTACTACCCAACACACAGTAGAATACAATCATATCCCCATTTACAGCCTCATGTGCCAACATTGAAAATAGTCACAGTAATTCCAAGCCTCTAGGACATAGTAAATAATACAAGTGCACACCTTACAGTGGGAACACACCACAACACAGCAGGACGACACCAAATGTTAGTACACATTTAGACTTCTTGCACCAAAAAATAGATACAGCAAGGCCTTAGAGTGATGCAATGTAACCAGGCTTTCTTTTTAGGCAGGAGTGTAATGCAAGACTAAAAAAAATATACCATTTATTTTAAGTGTATTTTGAATGAATTCTTTAAATTGTGCATACAACCAAACTGGCATTAAAGTACTGAAACATAAGATTAGACAATTGGGAAGTTCACAACCAGACCAGAATCGCGTACAGCTATCGGACATAAAAGAAATGTGAATATCAAAATCAACCTGCAAAGATACTCGTCAGTCCAGAAATGAGACAAAAACGATTAATGGAAACTTTAAACCATTTTCATCTGGGAAAGCTATCTAAAGTCTTTTTTTAAATGTAAAAAATCAGGTGTAGTGTTCTTGCACACATGCAAAATGCAGTCTGAGGGGGAATCCCATTCACAAATCGGAATCCTTACAAAGTTTAAAACCATCCCTCAGAATAGCTGAGGTACCAATTTACACAATCAGTTGTGCTAGTGTCTAATTTCAGAAAGCACACTCAGGTCTAAACCCAGAATGTTGTGTATTAGTGAATGATGGCGCTTTTTTCGTATTACAACTTGCATTGTTAATGTTGGCTATTTTAGGCATTACTTAAATGAACCTTAAAATCTTACTGCGCACGCCCAGCCCATTATCTGAAGCAGGGGTGAAAGTAATTGCTAACATTTCCGCAGTTGGCATACAACTCAAGGTATTCATAGAGAACCCAGGAAAAATATCCTGATGCAGCCAGGTACCTCCAAAGTCACTTTGGGAGAGTACCAGTTAAATTGGAAAATAATACCTAAAGAACTTAGGATAACATCAGTAGGCACAGCCATGGCTATGGGGGAAAACCAGGTTAAGTTGCAGTTCTATCTCACCTGTGCATTGGAGACAGCAACTGACCTCAAGGGACACCAGGAGACCCTTTGGAAAAGCCCCAGAACCAGGTTTGGGACCTCAGCAGTCTCAGTAAGAGGCAGCCAAACAGACTAAGCCTATGCAAACTAATGTCAACACATTGTTAAAAGGGACCTGCAAAGAAATAAAACCACTAAGATCATGGAGGTTAATTATCATTACTTACCTACCAACCCATGGCCTAGAAGTACTCACAGTGGTGGCTCCCAAAAATATAGTTAAAGAAACCCTGAATAACCCGGTTAGTGAAAGTCTTGACTTTCAACTGCGGTTTATGTTATGTTAAAGGATATTTATGCCACGCATGGTCACCACCAGAGTAGTCCCCTGGCGCTCTAGCAGATCTGAAAAACAAAAGGGTAGGGTATGTTCATAGGACTGAGCAGGAGAACAAGAGCTGTGGTGTGCTGTTGGCAGTTTTAGTTCTATTTACATTGTTCGCTGAGCATACGTGTGTTTTTCGGTTGGTAGCCTTAATGTGCTGTTGTGCGAGGCATGTGTGGTTTCTTTTGTTGTTGCAGTGTAGTGAAGTGAAGTGCTTGTGGTTTGGTGTGCTTCAGAGGTATGGTTGTGTTTAGTTCAGAGTTTTAGAGGTGCACGCAGAGGGTAGAGTTGTTTTATTAGTAGGGTTGGTTAGTGGCAGCACTATCTAGATGGGACGCATAATAGCCACAATTCCATCTAGATGTGACGCAAGCTAATATTCACAAGTGTCTCTAGATGGGACGCAGGCTAATCTTCACAGTCCTGTCTATATGGAAACTGAACAGCCAGGGACTTGAACCCCGGAAAGACAACGGTGGTAAAGAAAAGTCACCAACCCTAGTAGCAGGACACTAAAGCCAGAATTAAAAGCAGAGGCAAGGACAACTCCAGAATGGTGCGCTAACATGGCAAAGCAGTTTCCAGCGGCACTGCTCAAATAAAAAGGCAAGCCCTCTCACAGAATTCAGTCTGTCAAGGAACATGGAGGTAGAGACCCAGGACAGTCCGGAAGAGCAGATGGAGCACCAAGCCAACAGGAAGCAGTCAGTAAAATGTATCGGTTACCATCCCAGCCAACAAGGGAGGCCAGCAGGACGATGACCAGCCTTTGATGTATTGCTACTCTTGACCCCGGACAGTGTTCGGAAGAACAACAAGTTACTTTCTTACCTGGTAACGTTCTTTCGATGGGATGTTCCTCCGATGTATTCCACATCTTTGACATGGATTACCACAGCTGTGCTGCTTCGGAAAACTTACGGCGTAGGCGTCCTGCGTCGATTACATCGATCTGCTCCCTCGAGGACCTCCTCCAACGGTCGACGTCACTGGATGTTATATGTAGGATGCACGACGCCCGTAGCCTCAGTTGTAGTTTTTTCCCCCAGAACCTGTAGCACCAATCTTCTGCCAGAATGACTACAGAAAGCCTTGCAGAAACAGAAACTGCAATTGCATAAGAAATTCTGGAGGGGCAGGTAGGGAGGGTACGATGTGGAATACGTCGGAGGAACATCCAATCGAAAGAAACTTGTTCTTCGAGGGGATTGGGCCTCTGACGTATTCCACATCTTTGACAGACTCCCAAAGCAGTACCAACGTAAGGAGGTGGAAAAAGAATTTAGACATTTTTAGAATGCCCAATCAAATTGCAGAATAGAGGACTGCCTTGCCAAAGGCCAAATCTTGCCCATGAATAGAGTCCAAGGCATAAAGTTTTACAAAAGTATGGACAACGGCCCATGTGGCTGCTTCGCAAATATTGCAAATGGGAACACCCCTCTGTAGTACAATGGAGGCAGCCATACCCCTAGTAGAATGGGGCCGTAAACCTACACGAGGGTCCTTCCCCGCCAAACGATAACATTCAGAGATAGTCAAAATGATCCATCTAGACAAGGTCTGCTTAGAAACAGCCCGACCTAAACGCCTTCCAGCGTAACCAATAAAGAGCTGATCGTCCACTCTGACCCGATACATCCGTGAAAGCTAGAAACTCAAAGCTCTCCTAGGATCCAACCTATGGAGCCTCTCTCCTCTTCCTTAACAGGATGTGGAGGAGGATAGAATGCCGGAAGAATTACCTTCTGGCTCAGATGGAATTCTGACAACCTTCGGAAGAAAGGAAGGTCGTACCCTCAGGACAACCGTGTCCTTATGGAACACAGTGAAGGGTGGTTTGGCAGAAAGTGCCTGCAACTCCCTCACTCTGCGTGCAGAAGTAACCGCAACTAAAAATACAGTCAAAGGACAACAGTCTCAACAGACAAGAATGTAAGGGCTCAAACGGAGCTCCCATTAGGAATTTTAGAACCAAATTCAAATCCCATCCAGGCACCTGGAAAGGTGACGGTGGAAACACACGAGTTAGCCCTTTTGGAAACTGAGTTATCAAAGGGATTTTAAAATAAGAACATTCCTCAGACGAGCGCTTAAATATAGACAGCACCGCCAGATAATCCTTAATGGTACCCACTTGCAGGCCCTTGTGGGCTAAAGAAAGCAAACAAGACAAAACCAAAGGAATGGAACATTGGAAGGGATCCAAATTCTGTACCATGCACCAGTCGCAGAACTTCTTCCAATGGCAACAGTACAGGAATTTCGTTGCGGGCCTTCTGGCCGAAAGCAACACCTCCATCAAGTCTTCAGGGAGGTCCCAATCCTTATATCTCAGCCTTTCAGATACCAAGCATTAAGGCTGAGACTTGACCTCTGGATGGAGAACTCAACCCCCCTCCTGTGAGAGCAGATCGTCTCGATAGGGAAGACTACATGGAGGACAGATGGGCATGTCTAGAAGGTCCGGGTACCCCGCTCTCCGGCCCATGCCGGAGCAATGAGGATCATCCGGGAACCGAACCTCTGCAACACCTGCGGAATGACAGGGACTGAAGGGAACGCATACAGCAGTGGGAAGGACCACACCACTACGAACGCGTCCCCTAAGGCTCCTCTTGGAGGAAATTCCCACGAGCAGAACCTTTCGCGCTTCCGGTTGACACTGGTGGCGAAGAGATCCACTTGTGGGGTTCCCCAAAGGGCGAAGATCTCCAAAAGAAATTCCTGAGCCAGCACCCACTCGTGAGAGACCACGCTCTGCCTGCTCAGAGCATGCGCCGCCACGTTTTCGTCTCTGGCCAGATGAACTGCCGAGATTGAAATTTCCTGCTGGATGTCCCAGAACCAGAGCTGCATCGCCTCCCTGCACAGTGGGAGTGACCCTCCCACCCCCCTTTTTGTTGAGGTAGTGCATGGCCACTGTATTGTCCGTCAATCAGGACGTTCTTCCCCCGTACAGACAGCAGAAAAGCCTTCTGGGCTAGCCTGACAGCCCGCAGCTCTAACAGATTGATGTGGAGTCTGGACTCCGACAGACACAAACGACCGCTGACTGTCGGCTTGTTGGCATGAGCTCCCCAACCTGTGAGGGATGCGTCTGTCACAATCGTCACCTCCGGCCACGGTTGCCAAAACAGAGCCCCCTTGAACAGATTTCCTTTGACGGCCCACCACAGAAGGTCCTGGGCGACCGAGGGAGGAATCTGAACGGGGTCCAACATCCTGCCAGAAAATTGCGACCACTGCATCTCGAGTGCCCACTGCAGAGATCTCATCCGCAGCCTGGCCTCTGGCACCAGTAAAATGCAGGATGCCATGTGGCTGAGGAACCTCAAGAACTTGAACGCTGGGAGACTCTGGGCACGTTGAAATTTGTCCACCATCTGCAGAATGTGATGAGCCCTCACCTGGGGAGGCAAACACTGCCCTAGGGATGTATCAAGCACTGCTCCGATGTACTGGAGCCGCTGGGTAGGTGTCAAATGGGACTTCTTTAAATTGAGGTAGAAGCCCAGCCTGGGAAGGGAGTGGCAGGTGACGGACAGATGATCCAGGGCTTGCTTGGGAGAGCACGCCCTGATCAACCAATCGTCCAGGTAGGGGTAGACGTGAATCCCCCCCTTTCCTGAGAAACACTGCCACCACCACCATCAGCTTGGTGAAGACCCTCAGGGCGGAGTTCAATCCGAACGGCAGGACCCGAAACTGAAAATGCGAGTCGCCAACCGCGAAACTCAGGTACTTCCTGTCCTTGGGATGAATCGCAACATGAAAGTAAGCATCCTTGAGGTCGAGAGACACCAACCAGTCCTGAAGTTGAAGGGCCTGGAGGACTTGAGAAAGAGTAACCATGAACTTGTCCTTCCTGAGGAGCTTGTTCAAACCATGCAAGTCCATGATGGGTCTCAATCCTCCGTCTTTTTTCGGGATCATAAAATATGGGGAATACATCCCTTGTTCCTCTCCGCTACAGGCACCAGTTCTATGGCACCTTTCTCCAGCAGGGATTGGATTTCCTGCGCAAGGAGCGGATCCGGACTCTTCAAAGAGATTCCCGGGTGGATTGTCGCGAGGCCTCTGCCAGAACGGAAGACCGTAGCCGTGGGCTAGGATCTCCAGAACCCACACATCTGAAGTAATGGCACACCATTCTACAAGATGCTGCGCCAGCCTTCCCCCAACCGGTGAACCATGGGACATGGCCTCATGACTGAACGGAAGCAGCTGCGGCAGTGCCTGAGGGCAAAGAGGCAACTGCCCCGAGCTGCTTTGTCACCTAGAGTACCTTTATTTCCACCTCTGGTACTCCTACGTTGACCCCTTTGACTGGCAGCCCCCCTCGATCTACTAAAGGAAGAGTAGTATAGAAAGGAGCTTGACCTCCATTGCTGTCCTCTAGGCCGAAAAGGCAGAGGTTGACGCACTGCAGCGCCCAAGGACTTTGCTGCAGCTTTGGAGGTCTGCAACCTCTCAAAGCTCTCGTCAGCCTGGCTGCCAAAAAGAGGGACAACATCAAAGGGCATGTTGAGAAGCCGGGACTGTACATCAGGAGCAAATCCTGACTTCTGCAACCACGCAAACCTGCGCATCACGGTGCTCGCCGCCATGGAATGGCTGACACAGTCTGCCTTTAAAGCCATACCCCCAGAAGAAAATCCCTTCTTCGCCCAACCATCAAAGCGTTTGTCGTCCCTATCGGGAGGGATCGTAGGGTACGCTGCCTGCTTTGCTGGGGCCGTAGCCGCCTGCACCACCAAACTCTCCGGAGTAGGGTGCATGGACAAGTAGCAGGGGTCCCCACTGGCTGGACGGTATTTTTTCAGCAAAGACTTGTTCACTGCCGGGAGACTCTCCGGCACAGTCCAAGCCGCCGCCACCCTTCTTTTTAAAGGCCATTTGAAATGGCAACACTGGTTCAGTGCGTGGACCTTGGTCAAGGATATCTGTCAGATCAACCTGCAGAAAATCCACAGGTGGAGCAGACCACCCCAGATACTCCGTCACCCTCGACATCTCGACATGAGGTGCTAGTATGAAGATTCAGCATGCGTACCAGGCTCAGGCCTGGCAAACTCAAACTCTGGGGAGGTATCAAGACCACTGGCGTCGTGCAAAGACTGACGCAGGTCTTCCAGCTGGCTATGTCCAGACAACAAGTCATCAGGAACCTCAGGAGGCACCTCATCCTCAGACCCTTCCTCAACCTCTGAAATGTACTCCAAGGGTTGGAACAAGTCCACCCTGGGAGGAGGAACAGAGTATGGGTCGAGAATAGGCTGCACAGACTTGCTGAGCGCCTTCCTAGGAGCTTCTACAGCTCTCCGGGGTACCTCTGGCAAAAATTCCTTCAAAAGCGTTGAGGGCATGGCGTCGATGTCGACCGAGGCGCCGACGACTTCGAGGCCGGAGCCCTGAGCGTGTCCTTAGATGGCCTCGACACCGGTGGCCTCCTCAGAGCAGGAGCCTCGGGAAAGTCCCTATACACTGACATGGCGCCTATGAAGTCTATGCCTTCTTCGAAGGCCTCACAGGCTCCAACTGTCTCGACGGCGTCAAGGACCTGGAGCGGGCACGATGGCGATCCTCCTTGTCCAACAGGGACCTCGAAGGTTCCCGGTGATCAAGCTGACCACCCGAGCCCAAAGGCTCTAGAGCGTTCCTTGCCAGCTTCTCTCGAAGGCGCGGTCGGAACAGTGCCCTGCGACTGAATGCTTGGTGGGAAAAGCAACCCGCTGTCTGGCGGAGTCCTCAGATGAGGACAGGGAAGGTGACCAATGACGGCATTTCCATGCATGCCTCAAAGAGGCCGAGGAATGGCGGGATCCCACTCCTGGAACAAGACCCCCCTGGACTTATGCTGACGCGGAGTCACCCCTCGAATCGTCAGTCGAAAGTCCAGCGGACTTCTACTTACGGGGCTTGGAAACCCTACCCGCCGACAGCTTCTTCCGCTCCTGCAAGGCCTTCGACGTCAAAGACTGGCATTCGTCGCAGTCATCAGTGGCATGGCTCTCACCGAGACACCAAAGGCAGACGTCGTGTGGATCCATCAGACATCTTGGAAGCGCAGTCCCGACACTTCTTGAAGCCAGACTTTGCGGTAGTATAAGACGAAGACATTCTCGTATTAACAACAATATTCGAAGAACCAATTCACAAGAAAGAAGCGAGGCGAGATATCAAAGCGAACACGTTCGCGTAAAAAACGGAACTGAGGCTACGAGCATCGTGTGTCCTACTTATAACATCCAGTGACGTCGACCGTCTGAGGAGGTCCTCGAGGGAGCGTATTGACACAAGACATCTACGTCGAAAAAGTTTCCTATGCAGCACAGCTGTGGTAATTACCTGTCATAGATGTGGAATACGTCGGAGGACATAATCCCCTCTAGGCCACTGTATGGATGAATTCATTCGTGAAGGATAGGAAATCAAAAATTAGCTGGGGGAATCAGTTTCAGAAGCAGAATTTATTACATGCAGCCTGCTTTTCAATGTCTACATGTTGTCTTTTTGCGATATACTTCAGAACTAGGGACCCAGTTTACCAACTATGTAGTTGATACTCAACTCATTATAGAGTTGAGTGGAAGCTATACTAAAGACATGGAGAAAATGTTGAATATTTATGGGGCAATGCCATCTTGATGTCCACAAATTGGCTCTGTCTCAATGGTTCTAAAACTGAGCTCCTTATCTTTGCATCACAACAAACAAGAGCCAAATTAGTAACAATATGCAGGCTTTCTCATTGATGATCACTACGTTAGTGTCTGATAAAGTTAAAAACGTAGGCTTTGTTTTTGACTCCAATCTTGGGGATGATGCTTAAGTAGATAATTTGGTGAAGAAATCTCAGTATCATTTAAGGATAAGTTTAGTTAGGCCATACATCTTTAACAAAATCGGTGAGACTCTGGTAAGAGCAATCATAATGCCCCAGATTGATTATTTTAGTGTCTTGCCTGAAAATTAGAACACAAAAGATTAGGGAAAGCGTATGGAATTAAGAGGCTGGCGGCCTCACCTACGAGCGCTTGTAAAAGCAGTCCATTCCCGTCGACGTGGAAAAGAGGCCTGAGGTGTGGCGATGGGGTTAAGGGAGTGCATGCTCCCAGGGTTCCCAGGGCCATGTGCATACACATTTAGAGGGAAAGTGTAATTTTTCTGGTGAATAAAGGTATCGTTTCCGTATCCAGCGAGGGACACCCATACAGGAAGGAGGAAAGGGGACGGGAGAGTAATGATTATATGGGTCAGCTCAGTCGTATTTACAAGAGTGCTTCACCCACCATCAATCTACCCGATCCACTAGATTGAGCAATAACATGTATCCGAGCTATCCGCAGCCCAAATATTTAAAAGGAAACCGCTGTTCTTTCCCAATCCAGGCGGCACTGGCATGGAATATATTACCAGTATCCGTGTAGAAAGAAGGAAATCTGACAACATTCCATAAACACCTAAAGACATTACTGTTTGTTTGATAACTACCTATTTGACCTGCCTTTCTTATTGGCTGTCTTTCATGTGCGTGCTGATGCCTGCGGGCTACGGCATACTATAAATACAAAAATAAAATCACACTAAGGGGTTAAAAACAAATGAAGAGTGCCAATCTGGTTGGCTACAAACTGCCACTCACTGCGGAGGCAGTCCAGTCCCTTTCAGGTGTGATCTGGCCAGCCCAGTGGCATGAACTAGTCTATAATAGTGCATAACTGTGCCCACAAAAAGCACACTTCCCCAATTCGAAGTTTCGCTGACTTTGTTTGCCTGAAGAATTGTTAAAACATGGCGTGACAGAAAAACAGATTGAAATTTTTAATGAGCTCCTTTATCACCGGGTTGCTTTATACAAAAAGCTCTGCTAATGTTTACTGTCATGTTTAACAAGTGCCTTATTGCCATTGTTGTATGAGCCCTGTTCTATTGTGCATGTCCTAACCTCTAAGTATTTACTACCTGGTACCTAGAGGTGCTCGGCTCCACTGTCCTCACCCATGACGTGTTTCTCTTTCGGAATATAGAATGTGTTTTAGAGTGTCACTTTCCTAGGCAAGGCCACTTTTGCAGACAGAAATTGTCATAGTAAGCGGGCGCACAAGCCCTGAGCCGTGTGTGAACTGTAAAGTAGCTTCCTCAACAAGACTAGAAATGTATCACTGTTTGCCAGCCATCCAGATTATGCTTCCCTGAGCAGGAAACTGCAGCCATGCAGCATCCAAGACTCGATTTCTGAAATAATGTTCAGTCATCTAAACACTGTTGCTAGACTATATTATCCATAACAATTGCTAAGAGCAAGACTCCGAAAAGTCAATTTGTACCCCAACGGCTACCAAAAAGACACGTTGGGCTATAGGTCAGATCCCAATTGTAATGAAAAAAGCAAAAAGTCAAGTGGTCAAAGAGGATCTAGAGAATTCTCAAAATCAGAGTCACAACAGTTAAGTTTACCAAAAGTACTCAACTAACCTAATAAAAGTTACATGTGATTTTAAAATAAAGTGCATATTTGTCAGTAGGACATGTAAAGTATTCAATGGGAGCAACTGTGAGGACCAACTATTTCAATACCAGTCTTCCACCCTCAAGATACGCCTGACTACTCGGCCTCTAGCCGTCTCATATTAGCTTTTGGTTTGAAATGTTCCCCTCTGGTCAGAGGTGTGAAACCGGAGGGATGAAGAAAATATCTGCCCAACATCCTACATCAGGCATCTCAAATTTACTAAGTTACAGACCCTCACAACATACAAGAGTCCAAAATCCTTTTAACACCACCATAATGCAACACCTGTGGAACGTATTAGCACAATCATTCTCAAGTAGATCTGAAATCTTACCCTTTTTTCCCACTCTTCTTCTTGCACTCAGTTGGTGTAGGAGGAGGGGAAGGAGAACGCTTTCTCTTCTTTGCACTTCCAGATGACCTCCTGTCCTTTCTTTCTGGGCTCCGGGCAGGCTGTCAAAAATGAATACATGAACAAGGTTCACAAATCCATCTCTTCATGACTTATTGTCTCAAAAACTTTAGTACTTTTCTTTGGGATAACAAGGGATAGGAACAAGATTAATCAATTACTTTGTAGGCATTGACTACTCTGCACTGCCACAGACTTCACTTATGCAAGTAAACATTAAGTACAAAACTTTAAGAATGGCTGCCAAAATCGAAATGAGAACTGATCCACATTTCACATATTCTACAGACTGTTACTATAGAATTTAGGAGCACATTCACAGCCCAACATGATCAGCTCTTGATGGGGATCTGCGAACTGAAAGTAAAGACAAGTGAGTTTAGCAACAAGTAAAGGGCACATTTAGCCCCAAATTGCTTCCTCCAATCACATCCACCTTCTTACCATGATTAAAAACCAGGGTTCCAATTAATGTCCCACTCAACTCACCCAATACTAACCATGCTTTGTATTTTTATTTAGATCCTAGAATTAGTGTGCAATATATGGGATACATTACTCACCGTAATCGTATTTCTGATGCTTGTATCTGCTTAGATTCACATGCTGTGCATAGGCTGACATCTAGTGGAAGCTGCGGAGTACTACAGTTTGTTTTTCGAAACTCGAAAATGGGCGTTAACATAGGGTGTGCCAGTAATACTATCCCTAGTGTGACGTCCACTGTACCCATGATCCCACACGCATGGAGGACCCTCAGATTGTATTTTTTCTGACATGAGGTAGCATGAGGAGCAGCGCAAGTACAGAGTATCCAAGCAGATAGATAGGAAGATAGGACTACAAGCATCCATGCGCCTGTCTCAGAGGGGAGGAAGGGCGGGCACATGTGAATCTAAGCAGATACAAGCATCAGAAATACGATTACGGTGAGTAATGTATCCCTTCTGAGGCTTGTGGAATCTGCTTAGATCACACGCTGTGCATAGATTAGCGAGCAGTGTTAGAAGGAGGTGGGATGCGAGAAGGGTCATGAGCAAATAAATGTCTTAGAACCACTTTTCCCAATTGAGTATCTGTCTTGGAATGAGTGTCTATGCAGTAGTGCTGAGTAAATGTGTGAATAGAGCTCCATGTAGCTGCTTTGCAAATGGTGTCAAGGGGTACATTTGCAATGAAAGCCAGAGTGGCCCCAGTGCCTCTTGTAGAGTGGGCCCTTGGCCTAAAAGGCAGAGTTTTATCTGAAAGGGAGTAGCACAGCTGGATACATTTGACTATCCATTTAGAGATGGCACCCTTAGAGAGGCGATCTTCTCTGCCTGTAGTTACGGAGACAAACAGTTGATCTGTCTTCCTTAGCGGTCTGGTCTTGTCTACGTAGTAGAGGACCGCTCTTCACACATCTAGAGTGTACAGTTTCACCTCAGCAGAGCTTTTGGGTTCTTGGAAGAAGGGCGATAGCTCAATGGACTGCTTAATATGGAATTTAGAAATGAACTTCGGTGAGAACCTAGGGGTGAGTTCGTAGAACCAGTTTATCCTTATGAACAGTAAAGAAAGGATCCTGCACTGACAGCCTGAATTTCACTGACCCTTCTTATGGATGTAATGGCCACCAAGAAGGCAGTTTTATAGGTCAGGTGTTTGAGACTAGCTTTATGCATGGGTTCAAGGGGGTGGGGGGGCATGAGTTTAGCAAGTACCACATTAAGGTCCCATCCTGGTGGTGGGTTCGAAATTAAAGGGTGGAGTCTCTTTACCCCTTCCATGAATGCTTTAACCACTGGTACTATCCACCACGACACCTTGTTATGGGAGGTGGTGTAGGCTGATAACGCTGCCAGGTGTACCTTGAGTGAATTAAATACCAACCCTGCGTCCAGCAGGTGGAGCATGTAGGTAGCAATATTGGAAGGAGTACAGTAAAATCAACTGGGTTGATGTGTCTATTCTGGTACCAAATAACGAATCTCTTCCATTTATCACAGTAACAGTGTCTTGTGTTCGGTTTCCTGGATTCCTTTAGGATATCCATGCATCTCTGTGGTAGATCGAGATGGCCAAACTCTGACTTCAGGAGCCATGCTGCCAAGTTCATCGAACTGGATTGAGGATGCACGGTTTGTCCTTGGTGCTGGGACAGTAGGGTGTACCAGCACGGGAGTCTGATGGGTTTGCACACTGCCAGTCTGCGCAAGTGCGGCAACCACCGTTGTCTCGCCCACATGGGAGCAACTAGGATGGGCGTCATAGATTCCCTGTGTATCTTGTTGACCAACTTCCTCATCAGAGGAGTGGGTGGAAAAGCGTAGGCAAATATCCCTGACCAGTTCATCCACAGGGCGTTCCCCTTGGAGCCTGGCTGGGGGAACCTGGATGCGAAGTCTGGGCATGGTCTGTTTTCGCTTGTGGCGAATATGTCTATAGTGGGGAAACCCCACTGTGAGAAGAGGTCTTCCACGACCTTTGTGTAGAAACCATTTGTGTTCTCCTGGGAGGGGATCTCTGCTCAAAGCTTCCGCTAGTGAATTGAGATCCCCTGGAACATGTTGAAATGACGGGTAAATGTTCTGTCTGAGTGCCCATTTCCAAATTTACTGGGCAAGCTTGGACAGATTTGGCGAACGAGTCCCTTCCTGTTTATGTAAAACATTGCTGTCGTGCTGTCCGTTAGGATCTGCACTGACGGGTTGGACAGGTGGGGTTTGAACGCCTGAAGTGCTCTTAAGACTGCCAGAAGCTCTAGCAGATTGATGTGATTCTTGGCCACTGTGTGAGACCAGAGACCGAGCTGTGTGGTTAAGGAGGTGTGCTTCCCACCCTGACAGGGACGCGTCTTTAGTGACCAATGCCTGTACCCCTGGATCCTTAAAGGGTTTCCCCTTTCTCAGATTCTCTCTTGTCCACCAGTGAAGACTTTGTACTAGTGTTGGTCGAAACGACCACTAGATCGCCCCATTGACCACTTGCCTGAGACCACTGTTTCGCCAACCATTCCTGCATGGGTCACATGCGCAAGCGCGTGTGGGGAACCAGGTAAATACAGGACACCATCATGCCTTGCAAACGCATAGCTTTGCGTAACCTTATCTGGCGACCAAACTGATATTGAGAAATTTGCAGTAGTAAGTTCCGAATTCTTTCCTCTGATTGAAAGGCCAACCCCTCTTGGGTGTCTAAGATAGCTCTAGGAACTGGTTGGAGGTGCTTGGCACCAGGCTTGATTTTTTCTCGTTGACTGAGAAACCCAATTCGAAGAGGAGGTAGATCATTCTTTGGATGTTGGATCTGCAAATTACTGGGGGTTTCCCCCGTGATGAGACAGTCGTCCAGGTAATGGTACACTGGAATTGCCTCCCTGCGTAGGTGTGGCGCCACCACCGCCAGTACCTTGGTGAATACCCTTGGAGCCGAGGCTATACCGAAGGGCAGCACCTTGAAATGGTAGTGCTGACTGTCCACCTTGAAGCGCAAAAGAATCTTCTGTACGCTAGAAACAAGGAAATATGAAAATAGACATCTTTCATGTCCAATGTTGCCATGTAATCTCCCTTCTTTAGGAGGGGGATTACCTCTTGGAGCGTAGTCATGTGAAATGTTTGGGGCTTGACATACTTGTTTGCAGGGCGTAAGTCTAATACTGGGCGCATTGATAAATCTTTTTTTGGCACAAGGAAGTTGAATAAATACCCTTGTTTACCTGGTTGCCCGGGACGAATTCTATCACGTCCTTTGCAAGAAGATTGATGATTTCCTCGAGGAGGATCTTCTGGTGGTCCATGGAGTGAATTTTTTGTCGTGGAGGGGAATTGCGGGGGCGCTCCAGCAGTTCGATGCAGTATCGCGCGGACACTGTACAGCACCCATCTGTCCGAGGTGATCCCTTCCCATGCTTGGGTGAAGTTGGAAATGCGCCCCCTACTGGGGATGCATGGGAAGGGGCCCTGACCGGAGAGTCACTGTTTGCTGGGAAGCGTACCGCCTCTGCCTGGGCTGCCTCTACCGCGGCCCCTCTCGTTACCTCTACTGTAACTTCGGGTACCTTGTTGGTTGTTACGCCACGATGTACCCTGCCCCTGTGAAAGATGGGAACCCCTCTGGGAATTTTGTCCGAGTGAGCAACGAAAATTATTATTCCCTCTCTGGTTCGTGGATTTGTTAGCCAATTGTCCCAGGGACGTTAGGGTATCGTATTCGTCCTTGGCAGTTTTGAGTGCCTCCGCTACCGCTTTGCCAAACAAGACATTCGGTTCCACCGGCACGTCAATAAGAGTAGCCTGGGTCTCAGGTTTAAACTCTGATTGTCTGAGCCAAGCGTGTCTCTTAATGACAGTGCTCTCTGCGATGAGCCAGCCTGCATTATCTGCGGCATCAAAGGTCGTCTTTAGAATGCACCCGGACACCGATCTACCCTCAGACGCAATCTGCGCTAATAACTGGCCCTTTAGTGGTTCAGGAGTGGAGGCGATGAGGGCAGCTACCTGCTCCCACTGGTGGCAATTATAGCTTGCCAGCAGAGTGGAGGTATTGGCGATTCTTGCCTGGTAAGCGGAAGTGGAGGCCACTTTTCTTCCCAACCCATAAATCCTCTTGCTCTCCTTATCTGGGGGGAGCTTCAGATGAGGTTTCCCCGCTCTTTTTCTGGTGGTAGTGACTACAAACGAGCCGGCTTAAGCTGGCCCCTTATATAAAGTGGGTCTGACTGTGTGGGTCTGAATAATTTTTCAATTCTGGGGTTGGCAGCTCTAGTGAGATTAGGGTTGAGGAGGGAAGGGTCAATTCTGCGTTGTATGGACTTGAGAATTGGTATGGCTTGGGCAATGGGTTTCTTATCCCCCATCATTTCCTCTGCAAAGTCCCTTTCCTCTTGAGCCCCTTGAGTGTCTAAGTGAAAGTGCTCTGCAGCTCTATGTACGACCTCCTTTAGTGGAGGCTGATTATCCACAGGTGAGTCAGTGACTGGTGGGTCTTTGTTAACAGGTGAGTGTAGATTATAGACCTCTGCCTCGTCTTCCTCATCCTGGTCCTCGTCAGCTCCGTAATAACAGACTTCCGCTTGGTCATCCAGCATTTGTATGTCTGGTTCATCAGCATACTGGTGGTAGGGTTGAATAGAGAATGGGTCTGAAAATCAGACCTTGAGCTGGAGTTTCATTACGAGGTCCTTTACTAGGAGGCTGAGGGTCCCTGGATCCTGAAGGAGTAGAGTCGTCAGGGGTGCTCTGATAGCTCAGAAGATGATCTGGGTTTTTGGCATAGAAATTAGCCAAATAAGACATTCTTGACATCACCCCGTCGATGTCCTCAGCGCTCCATTCCCTGGAACTGGGGATGAACACCTCTTGCTGAGGATCCTCTACTGTTCCTATGTCCTGTGGGATAACTTTAGGTCGAGTGGCTGAGACAGGGGTAGTAGACTTATCTTTATCTGAAGATTTATGCTTGTCCTTCTGAGCCTGGGGTACAGAACCTATTTCTGAGCACCTCTTCTGCTGTTTGTCTCCTTTAAGTGTTTCCCTGATGGTTTGGCTTTCTCAGAATCTTTCGACGCCTGGCATCAAGATTCGGGGGTGTGTAGGCTAGTCTCTGTATCTTTAGAGTGAGAACGTCGAGACTCGGGAGCAGACGAGGAACAAACTGCCGGAGCAGACACTAGGCATGCAGCTTGGCGGTGGAGGTTGGATTCGTCTTCTGACGACCATACCTCGGACTTTGGGGAGCGAGGCATTCTTGGCAACTTTAGACGGTTGCCATGTGTCGTGAGGTGATCTCGACCTGGAACGCTCAGAGGACACGGATTCTGTGGACCGCTCTCTACGTGCCTCCTTTTTCAGAGCACTCGACACGCGTGTCGAATCTCGGCTGGTGTTAGTGTGTTTAGGTGTAGTAATATGGGTAGCGCTCGTGTCGCCGGGTGTGTTCCCCATAACTGTCCCGCCAGACAATCCTCTGAGGCTGAGGACTAGCGTTTGGGTGTCTTTCGACGCCCCTGTGCCCTCGCCGTCCGAAACGGCGGAGTTGCTGCCATCACTGAAGGAACCCACCGTTTCCATGGCCTCAAGCTGCCTGCCACGCTCTGCAGTTAGCTTCGGGGCGGTCCCTAGGCAGACAGATTACAAACTGTATGTTTGTCAACCCAAGGAAACTTGCGGTTGCACTTGGGGCGAAATTTAAATGGAGTACTCTTCATTTGTTACCCAATGGCAGTGGGCGAGTATGTAGGAAATATAGTGAGTGTGATTATGTCCTTCCCACCACTCTCCCTACTTGCAAGGCCGAGGCCAGAGGCCTTCCAAGGCCTGGGCGGAGGCCAAAGGCCTTCCGAGGCCCAAAGTCTGTCGCGTGCAGTATAAACGGTTGTTCATTCTTCAGACCGGCGTCGATCTTCGATGTCTCGATGTGGGATTGGAAGAACAGGGAATTTTTAGATTAATTATAAGCAAATGGCTGAAAGCCAGGGAACTCCGCAACAATGCTTCCGACAAGTATGGTGGAAAAAACAATCTGAGGGTCCTACACGCGTGAGGGATCATGGATGTCACACTAGGGATAGCATCACTGGCATGCCCTATGTCGACGCCCATTTGAGTTTCAAAAAACAAACTGCAATACTCTGCAGCTTCCACTAGATGTCGGCCTATGCACAGCATGTGATCTAATCAGATTCCACAATCCTCAGAAATACATACATCACCGGACAGTGAACCTGAATAATGCTACAGTTAAAGCAAGGTCAAGTAGAGTTTGTCTAGATTTAGGATGGTAACTCTAGTACCAGTAATTCGGGGCTAAGACAATTTTCAAAACCAAGGTTTGACAAGGGACAGAGATAGTAGTCATATGATAAATTTGGGGCCGAGGATACTTCCACTGCGATTTACGGGCAACATTTGTTAAAATCTTGGGTAGCTGATAAGTGGTGAGTCAATTTTACTTCATATGGTGGCAACCTTGTACTATGTGCTCAATTCTTTGATTAGAATTCAATTTTTCCTCTCTGCCTAGTTGAAGCTTAAGTTTTTTTTTGTCTAAAGGAGACCGATAGTGTTCTATGGTGGATTTATCCTACATATTAGTAAACTGATTTGGCTGTTGAAGTCTATCCTCTGTGCAAAATAGCATCCAAAACTGACGAGGAGAAATTACTCGCCGTAATTATCATTCTATGGATTCTTCTCTCACAGATTACTCATCTTGATGCCTCATCTTGCTAGATATCCATCATCCAACTCTGCTGTTTGGAAACTTTAACAGCAAGTGTAGTGACCGCGACAAGGCCGATCGATCAGTCTTGTCCGGCTCTCGATATTCGGCTCCGGAAGTGACATCCGGCGTTGTATTTATAGCCAGTCACTATGCCCCATGCTTCAGTTCCTCCCGCCCCGCCCCCCTCCACCTCACACGTTTGAACGCTGCAGAAGTAAAACAAACAGGAGACGGCTAATCAGCCAGTAAAAAAACTTGAACACGGGTACATCCAAACAGGGTGAGCCTACACAACAATGATTGAAACAATGATTTCCTTTTTAAAAATAAATGATGAGACGGAAGCGGTCATTCAAGAGCCATCACCTGATGCCTTCTCGTTTGTACACAAGCAATAACCCACATAACATTGCGGGCCGGGAAGGATTGGAGTGTCAATGAAGAATCTGCGGGAGAAGAATCCATAGAAAGATAATTACGGTGAGTAATTTCTCCTTCCGTGGATTGCTTTTCTCCTGCAGATTCCTTATCTTGATAGACTGTAAACAGTAAGAATAACAGAGGAGGGCAGAAAGATTTAAACCAGTAGATTCTGTAGAACCGCCCTACCAAACATTGCCACAGCTCCACGTGCAACATAGAAGGCATAGTGCTCGGTGAATGTATGCAATGATGACCAGGTGACTGCTATGCATATATACCTAACAGGGACCCTCTGGTGGGCTGTAGAGGCTGAAGCACCTCCAGTTGAGTGGGCCCTGATGCCCACAGGAAGCTCTCGTCCTGCCGATTGTTTATACTTGGATATGCACAAAATAATCCAACGTGACGGGGTTTGTTTAGTGATGGCAAGACCTTTTCTAGACAAGGAATGGGCCTCAAACAACTGGTCTTATTTCCTTAACTCGTCCGAGCAACATAAGACACTTAACGCTCTCTTGGGATCAGTGGAACCGCTTTTCCTCTTTCGAGGGATATGGAGCATGGTAAAAGACAGGTAAATCAATAGACTGGGACAGATGAAACTCTGAAACCACATTAGGAAGGAATTGGGGACTGACGAAGAGACTTTCTCACTAAAGAACTAGCAAATGTGATTGGGACCAAGAAAGACGTCTTAAGGGATAACAGCCACAAAGAACTGGAGTGCATAGGCTAAAACAGAGCCACCATCAAGTAGGTCAAAACCACATTAAGATCTCAATCTGGGCCAACAAATGGGGTTGGCGGAAACTTGTTGAGAAGGCCCTTCAGGAACTGGCCATGACCGGAATAGTAAAAAAGGAAACTTGGTCTGGGGAACTCTTGAACATAGACGGGGCCGCCAAATACCCATTGACTGTGGTGGCCTGAAGAGGTCAGTGACAGAAGGAACTCCATCACTGTGGTGGTGGGGCAAGAGATAGGGTCAGTCTCACATTCTGTGCACCATGCCGCAAACCTTCTCCACCTGCACGCGTACGTACAGAGATCTTGTAGTAGGTGTGCGTGCAGCCAGCAACACCACCAGTACCTCCTCTGAAAAATCCCAGTCGTCACACCTTATCCTCTCAAGAGCCATGCATGTAGATTTGGGGAATCCGGGGTCGGGTGGAGCACTGAACCTTCCGTCTGGGTTAGGTGATGCGTACGCCGAGGCAATCAGTGAAGGACAGATTCTCCTCGTCCAATCCGGGGCGATCAAGATCGCTCTAAATCTCTTCTACCTCCTGAGAACCCAAGGGATGCCGGGAATCGAGGGAGGGGGGAAGCTTAGTGGGGAGGGAAGATCCAATTCACCAGAAACACGTCCCCCAGTGGTCCATTCACTGGAAATACCCCTTGAGCAAAACTGTTTGCACTTCCTGTTGGACTCCTTGGAGAACATATCCAATACTGGGGTACCCCAGAGACCAAAGAGCTCCTCTCGGACTTCCTAGCACACTTGCCACTCGTGTAAGACTGCTCTGTCTGCTCAGAGCATCCGCCAATGTGTTCTCTGCCCCCACCAGATGAAATGCCAGGACCGTGATTTGGTTCTCTCGCAATCAGAACCACAGCTGAATAGCCTCTGTGCAAAAAGGGCAGGAGTGCACACCACCATGCTTGAGGTAGTGCATGGCAACTGTGTAGTCTGTCAGGACGAGGACATACTCCCCTCTGAGATACAGGAAAAAGCCCTCAGGGCTAACCTGATGGCCCAGAACTCCAGCCTGTTGATGTGCCACCTGGCTTCTGATGGGACCAGAGGCCGCTCACCTACAAATCCTCGCAGTGGGTTCCCCCAACCCTTCAGGGATTCATCTGTGACCACTCCGGCCTGGGGCCAAAGAGGACAGAAGGGTTTGCCCGCCAAACGATTGCTGCACGTGTTCCACCAGCCGAGTTCGCAGACTACCTGGCTGGACACAAAGGCAATCCGCGAGCGCTCCCAATACTGAAAGCACTTGTCCCTCAGGAGCCACTGAGGGGGAGGGGGGGATATACACAGCATGCGCTCTGGCACTAGACAAACACAGGAGGCCATGAGTACGAAGAGGCGGTGGAATGAAGCCGCTGGAAGGGTGGCGTAGTTCTGAAACAAATGCACCATCTGGGTTATGTTGACAACTCTTTTCGGGAGGAAAAGCATTCCCTACCCGGGTGTCTAGGACTACTCCAATGAACTGGAGCAGCCTAACTGGTGTCAAATGGGACTTTGCCAAGTTGGGGGAGAAGACCAGCCTGTGCAGTAGAAAGCAGGAGTCCTCTAGATGAGAAAACCTGCCAGGCCGACTTCGCTCGGATCAGCCAGTCGTCCAGGTATGGAAATACGTGAACCCCAGATCTCGTCAGGTGAGCCTGAACTACTGCCATGAGCTTGGCTTGAGACGATGCTAACCTCACAGACTGTGCTCAAACGTACATATACCTCATCTATGTGGCATTAGTTTGATAGAGTTTGAGGTTTAGAAATGAATAAATATATGAGAGACACCTGGTAAGTGTTTAGAGAGTAAGGTTCCTGTATTTCAAATTCAACATAAAGGCAAAGGTATGTGCATACATTACAATATTGAACCAAAGAAAAGGGTGAAGAACCACATTTTGGTAATAAATAAATCATACATAAAATGAACTTGGTCACACTTTACATATGTGCTAGATATGCATTCAAAAAGAAGAAATTTGTTTTCGCCTCACCAACACGTGTTTCAACCTATCTAGGTCATCAGGGCGTAAAGTTAATAATGGTTGATACAATTAACATTCAATTGACAATCTTTGTTGGCAGAGAGAGTCTTTAGTGCAGTTATGCCTAACGTCTTTAGATCGGGTGCTTTCTTTTAACATCAATATGTGAGTCACATTGGAATTAGTTAACTGGAAATCAATTTCCTGAAAGGTCAGTAATTGTGATGCACGTAATTACAAATGTCCAACTTGGTTTCCAATTACATAAACGATAATGGCAAAAGTGCAGAGTAGCATAAAGTGAATTAAAAAAAAAGCTAAATGTCATTTTGTACTGTTTTTGTGAGCATTCATGCTGTTTCGTCACTTTATGATAGTCTGCACTTTTGCCATTATCATTTATGTAATTGAGGCATTATTGAATTTACAATGCGATAGAAATACAGCCACTAGCCCCAAGAAAAACAGATTGAACATGGGCCTGTGGCCAGCAACGATAAAGGAAATCTAGTACCCATCCTTGTAAGGTTATTTTCAGATGTCAAATTTCTCTACATACAGACTAGATATTGCCATCTCATGCAGTATCAAATTGATGTATTTTTTTAGAATTGTTTCATATTTTTGTACAAGTTTTATGAACAATGTCTATTTTTATAGAATTGTTTACTATACCAATAAAATATGAGTGACAATGCATTACTTACTGACCGAGCTTATCCCCTCTTTCCACGAGTATGTAAAACCAGTTTGACCTTATGTATGACAAACAAGAAAAAGTTACTTACAACTGTAACATTCTTTCGATTGGATGTTCCTCCCACGTATTCCTCATCTTATGATATTCGTATCCCAGCTTCAGCTGCTTCGGAAAAAATGTTTCACCAGGGTGCGCTGTGTGCTAGACGCAGAGCCTAAGTCCCTCGAGGGCCGCCGTCGGGCGTCGACGACATCCGCTGTATAAAGGGCTCGAGCAGCGCCCGTTACCTCAGTTCTGTTTTTATGGTGTTCATGGTCGAATCAGCTGATCAGTTCTCAAGTCCTCAGGCTCTTATGGAAGGTAGAGTGCAAATGGTGTAAACTGTACAGAGGGGTAGGATGGGAGGGTCGATGAGGAATAAGTGGGAGGAACATCCAATCGAAAGAACGTTACAGTTGATAAGTAACTTGTTGTTCTAATGGATTGTGTCCTCCCATGTATTCCTCATCTTATGATAGACTCCCATAGCAGTGGTCATTTTGGAGGTGGGAGTACCTGACATTTTAATTATGGACTGAATGAAGGACAGATTTTGCAGAAAGTCCTCCTTGATATGAAGTAGAGTCCAAGCAGTAATGCTTTACAAAGGTGTGCATTGACGACCAGGTGGCCGCAGCACACATATCCTGCACCAGGACACCCCTCTGAAGAGCCGTAGAAGTTGTCATGTCTCTGGTTGAATGAGCCCTTAATCCATCTGGAAGCTGTTCCCAGCTAGTTCATAGCATTCAGAGATTGCTAGAATTATCCATCTGGATAGAGTTTGTTCAGATACTGCAAGGCCCAATTTGTACCCAGTATATCCAACGAATAGTTGGTCACATTGTCGGAGATTTGCCAATCTGGAAATGTAGAAACAGAGCCCTTTTTGGGTCCAGTCTATGCCATCTTTCCTCCTTACTAGCGTGAGGTGGAGAATAAAAGGAAGGAAAGATTTTTTTGTGACAGATGAAAATCAGACACTATTTTAGGCAAGAAAGATGGTTTGACTTTTAAAATAACCTTGTCCCTATGGAAAATGGTGCGAGGACGCACACAAGACAGTGCCTGCAACTCACTTACCCTGCAGGCTGATGTTATAGCCACTAACAGAATTGTTTTGAGAGTGAGCAGTCTTAATGGACAAGAATGTAAAGGTTCGAAAGGATCACATGAGAAATTTTAAGACTAGATTTAAATCCCAGATGGGCACCTGAAAAGATGCGCGAGGGTATACATTTGTCAGCCCCTTCAAGAATTGAATGACTAAGGGCATTTTAAAATATGACAGCTCTTCCGAGGAGCGCTTAAAGATAGATAGTGCTGCCAAGTAACCTTTTATAGTATCAACTTGGAGCCCCAAATTGGATAACTGCAAGAGAAAAGAAAGTACTGTTAAGAGTATTACAAAGAAATGAATCCACATTCTTATCCCTGCACCAGTTACTGAACTTGTTCCAACGACACCGATACAGGGATTTTGTTGCTGGCCGAAAGCAAAATCTCCATTACGTCACCCGGGAGATCCCAATCCTTATAGCTTAGCCTCTCAGAAACCATGCGTGAAGGTTGAGTCTCTTGACCTCTGGCTGGAGAACCCACCCTTCCTCTTTCAAGAGAAGATCCTCTCTTTGTGGAAGACGTATTGGAGCGCAGATGAACATGTCCAAAAGGTCCGGGTACTACGTCCTCTTGGCCCAATCCGGGGAAATTAGGATCATGGTTTTCCTGAACTTTCTCAACCTCCTGATTACATGAGGACTGGAGGAAGCGCGTAAAGGAGTGGAAATACCCAGTCCACTCCGAACGCGTCCCCTGGAGCTCCTCTTGAGGGAATGGGGGAAATTCCCTTGACCAATACAGTTCGCACTTCCGGTTGGCCCCGGTCGCGAACAGATCCACTTGAGGAGTTCCCCCAAACGGCGAAGATCTCTTAAACACTGCCTGAGCTAGTTCCCATTCGTGGGAGACTGCTCTGCCTGCTCAGAGCGTCTGCCGCTGTATTTAGCTTTCGGGCGAGGTGAACTGCCGATAGAGAGATTCCTTCTTGCATTGCCCAGAATCAGAGCTGCATTGCCTCTTTGCACAGTGGAAGTGATCCTACGCCTCCTCTTTTGTTGAGGTAGTACATGGCCACTGTGTTATCCGTCATTATCAGGACATTCTTTCCCTGTACAGAGGCCAGAAAAACCTTCAGCGCTAGTCTGCTTGCTCTCAGCTCCAAAAGATTGATGTGTAGCTTGGACTCTGATTGTCAGATCGTTGGTGTGGGCTCCCCACCAGTGAGTGAGGCGTCCGTCACTACCGTTCTCTCCGGCCATGGTTGCCAAAAAGGTTCCCCCTTGAGGATATTCTCCTTGCAAGCCCACCATTGGAGATCTTGAGCCACCTTGTTCGGGACTTGTAGAAGGTCTGACATCTCCCCCGAAAACTGGGACCATTGAGTCCTGAGGGTCCACTGAAGGGATCTCATCCTCAATCTGGCCACTGGCACCAGAAAAATGCAGGATGCCATGAGGCCTAGCAACCTTAAAAAGTCGAAAGCTGGTAGATGTTGAGCATTTTGAAACTTCATTACCATCTGCAGAAAGTGGTGAGGTCGCTCCTCGGGAGGCGAGGCTTTCCCTGAGGAAGTGTCCAGGATTGCTCTGATGATTTGGAGTTTTTGGCTTGGAATCATTTGTGACTTCTTGTAATTGAGGGAGAAGTCCAGACTGTAAGAAGTGGCAGGTCAAGGCCAGATGTTTCTCGGCTCGTTCAGATGAACTCGCCTTGATTAGCCAATCGTCCAGATAAGGGTAGACGTGAATCGCCCTTCTTATACTCGCTACCACCACTGCCATCAGTTTGGTGAAAACCCTCAGTGCGGAGGTCATCCCAAATGGTAGAACCCGAAACTGATAATGAGAACCACCAATTGCAAACCTCGGGTACTGTGTGCTTGAGATGGATTGGCACATGAAAGTAAGCATCCTGAAGGTCCAATGAAACCAGCCAGTCCTGAAGCTGAAGAGCCTGAAGGATCTGAGAAAGGGTCACCATCTTGAACTTGTCCTGCCTGAGGAACTTGTTCAACCTTCTGAAGTCCAAGATGGGTCTTGATCCTCTCCTTTTTGGGGATGAGAAAATAGGGGGAGTACCAGCCCTTGTTCCTCTCCGCTACAGGTACATACAGGTACATGTTCTATTGCACCTTTCTCTAGCAGGGTTAAAATCTCCTGCACAAGGAGCGGGTCTGGAATTTTTACAGAGTTGGCTCCCAGTGGATGATCTTGAGGTCTTTGATGAAAAGGAAGACAGTAACCATGGGTCACTATCTCTAGTGCCCAGGCATCTGACGTAATGCCCCGCCATTCATCCAGACAGTGATTCTGCCTCCCACAGGGGTTTTGTGGGTTAAGACCTCAAAGTGGCTTTGCACAGCGGCTGCAGCAGTGGCTGAGGAGGTAGTAGCTGCTGCTGTGGCTGATCTAGCACCTCTCCCTTTTACACCACAAAAAGGTTTTCTCTGTTGGCCTCTTCGACTGGCCTGCCCCCTCCCTTTTCCAAAAGAGGAATAGAAGCGAAAAAGGCAACTCGTCCAGGAAGATGAGCCTGCATAAGAGTGTTGAGGTTGCCTTATAGTGGCGCCGAGTGATTTTGTTGCCGCTTGAGGTCTGCAGCTTCTCCAAGCTCTCGTCTGTGTTGCTGCCAAACAACCTCAAGCCGTCAAAAGGCATATTAAGTAATCTAGACTGCACAGGTGCAAAACCAGATATCCTTAGCCATGCGGATCTGCGCAAGACTGTGCTAGATGCCATGGACCTGCTTATACTATCCGCAGTGCCCAAGCCTGACTGAAGGCATTCCTCCATAGCCTCTTTACCATCCTTCTCTATAGCCAGGAAACCATCCTGTTCCTCACCTTCCAGGATGTGTTCAGACGCTGATGACATGCAATACCACAGGGTATAAGTAAATCTTGCTAATGTGCAAGTGACAGTCTATTACAGGGCCATGCTGCACGAAGAAAAAGATTTCTGGGCCCAAGCATCAACTTTATCGTCCCTGTCTGGTGGTATTGATGCGTAAGACGATTGCCTAGTGGAGGTTGCAGCTTGCACCACTAGACTTTCAGGAGATGGACGTTTGGATAAATATTCTGGATCTGATAAAGCTGGCCTATATTTTGGTACCAGTTTCTTATTTACTGCTGCAATAGAATCAGGAGTGTTCCAGTTTACCATGACCTTTTTTCGCAGTGCTTTATGGAATGGGAGAACAGGATCTTTTAAAGGACCCTCACTCAGGATGTCAGTCATGTCATCCTGGTCAAAATCTGGGGACGCTGCTCGCCAACCCATAAAATCAATGACCCTTCCCAAAAGATTTCTATAACTGGGATCAGCATGATCTGTAGGACCTGGCCTTTCAAAATCCACTTCAGGTGAAGTGTCTAAGCCACTGGCATTTTGGAGACAGTCATAAAGGTCTGTTATTTTAGACTGTGGGTCCACTAGTTCGTCAGGAACCTCGCTGGCTCCAAATCTAACTCCAGTTGGAGTGACATCCTCTTCAGAGAAATGTTCTTCATATATAGATGACATGGATCTAAAACATTCCTGTCTAAATTGAGGGTGTAAAGTCTTTTCAGGCAAAGAAGGTGGAATTTGCCTAGGCATGGACGATGGCATCGACTTGGGTCTTGGTATTAAAGAAGGCCTCGATAAAGGCGTTGATAGGGTAGACACTGGCTTCGACGGTGTCGAAAGGAGGCTTCGATACAGCTAAATGTGTCAACGTCATCTTCGTCAGCGGTCTCAGCGCTATGGTCGTCGACGGTGTCAAGTTTTGGCTTCGACTTAAACGCTGATTCTGCTAGCCCCGATTTATGCACCGGAGGCTTAAACTTAGTGCGAGGCGTCGGGGAACTTTCCCTTGAAGACACTCTACTTTCAAGCCTTGCGTGTTTAGATCTTGATTTTCCTCAGTCACTTTTATAGTGACTAGAGGCATGATCACCATGCGGCAACTTCGAGGGGGGCTGGGCCGCTTTCTCGAATATTTTAAGCATTGAAGCCCTGAAGGCCTCCCATTTTTCTGGGGAATCGTGCTTTGATGGGTAAGTTACTCTCAGAAGAGGACGAGGAGGAAGAAGACCTATGACATCGCTTTTCTGACTTTTTAGTCTCAGATCTCGACCTCCTCGACTCATAAGATTTTCTACTGGATTCATCCGAATCCTTTTGTCTTTTCGAAGACTTATATTTCTCCTCCCCCACCGCCAGCTTACCTCTGCGTTCCCTAAGAGCCTTATTTGACATGGCCTGACAGGACCCGCACTCATCAACCCGATGGTCTGGGCTGAGGCACCAGAGGCAATTCCGATGGTGGTCGGTTATAGACATTTCCAGACATTTTTTGAACCCCGTCTTGGGTGTGGAGGGAGTTGAAGACGAGGATATAGTCGAAGAAATTCTTGATGCGCCGTTCTTAACACAAAGCAGTTGCGTCGGAAAAACAGAACTGAGGTAACTGGCGCTGCTCGAGCCCTTTATACAGCGGATGACGTTGACGGCGACCCTCGAGAGACTTCGACCCCACAGTCTCGAACAAAGTGCCTCATGGTGAAAAAAAAATCCAAGGCAGCTGAAGCTGGGTAGAGAATATCATACAATGAGGAATGCGTGGGAGGACAATCCATTCGAAAGGATCCTGTACTGACAATGCTTGTAATTCACTAACTCTTCTTATCGTAGTAATAGCCACTAAGAAGGCAGTCTTGTAAGTCAGGTGTTGAAGACTGAACTTGTGCATCGGCTCAAAAGGGGGTCCTATGAGCTTAGTGAGTACTACATTGAGAACCAATCCTGGCGGTAGATTTGAAACCGGAGTGTGTAGTCTCTTTAACCCCCCCTCCATGAATGCCTTGATGACTGGCACCTTTAACCATGAAACCTTACTGTGGGAGGTGGTGTAGGCTGACAAAGCTGCCAGGTGGACTTTCAAAGAGTTGAATACTAACCCAGAGTCAAGCAAGTGGAGCATGGAATTTAGAATGTGGGATGGGGTACATTCTATGGAGTTAATTTGTTTAGACTGGCACCAAATTACAAATCTCGTCTAAATAACAGCGTCTATTAGGCTTTCGTGCTTCCTTCAAGATATCCATATATCTCTGTGGTAGGTAAAGACGTCTGAACTCTGACTTCAGGAGCCATGTTGCCAAGTTCATTGAGTGAGGTTGAGGGTGCACTGTTAATCCCCCGTGCTTAGAGCAGATTGGTGAGGCACGGGAGCTTGATAGGATTGCACAACGCCAGTTTGCACAGATGTGGATACCAAGGTTCTCTTGCCCACATAGGAGCAACCTGGATGAGCATCACTTGTTCCTTGTGGATCTTGTTCACCACTTTGTTCATGAGGAGTCGGGGGAGGTGGGGGGGGATGTCGCTTAAGCATATTTCCCGGACCAGTTCATCCATAGGGCGTTACCCTTGGAGTCTGGACGCAAAGTCTGGGCATTAACTGTAGCGAACAAGTCTAGTTTGGGGAAACCCCATTGAGTGAAGAGGTGCTCTACGATCCCTGTGTCTAGTTGCAATTCGTGTTCCTCTGGTAGGGGATCTCTACTCAGTAAATCTGCCATAGAGTGGAGTTCCCCTGGAACGGGCGTTGACGATAGGAATATTTTCTGTCTGAGTGCCCATTTCCAAATTAGTTGCGCTAGCTTGGACAGATTTGGAGAGCGTGTGCCCCCTTGTTTGTTGATGTAAAACATTGCCATAGTGCCGTCGGTCAGGACTTGCACTGACTGGTTCTCTAGCTGTATATTGAAAGCCTGAAGGGCCTTGAACACAGCCAGTAATACCAGCAGATTGATGTGGTACTATGCTGTAGAACGAGTCCACGGACCTTGTGCTGTGTAATGAAGGTAATGAGCCCCCCCCCCAACCCGGCGAGTGAGGAGTCTGTTGTGACAATCGCTTGCAATTCCGGATCGTGGAAGGGTTTTCCCTTCAACAGATTATCTCTTGTCCACCAGCGAAGGTTTTGTACTAGTGTTGGCGAAACGGCCACCAGATCGTCCCACTGATCGCTTGCCAGAGACTGTTTCGCCAACCACTCCTGCATGGGACAAAGGTGCACGTGCAATACCAGGTAAATGCAAGATGCCATCATGCCTAGCAAATGCATAGCTTTGCGTATGCTTATCTGGCGGCCAGCTTGATACTGAGGTATCTGCAGTAACATGTTTAGGACTCTCATTTGATGGAAAGACCAACCCCTCTGAGTTTATTACAGCTCCTAGGAACTGCTTGGTTTTCTAGTTTATGGTAAAGCCAATAGAAAGAAGGTTGATAGTCCTTTGCATGTTTTGCCTGCAAATTTGGGGAGTCTCAACTAATCAGCCAGTCCAGGTAAGGGTATACTGGGATTGCCCCCCCTGCGCAGGTGCACTGCCACCACCGCCAATACCTTTGTGAACACCCTTGGAGCAGATGGTATTCCGAAGGGCAGCACTTTTAATTGGTAGTGCTGGTTTGCTATCTTGAAACGCAAGAATCTTTGGTGCGCTGGGAACATTGAAATATGAAAATAAGCATCTTTCATATCCTATGTTGCCATGTAGTTCCCCCCCACGCCCCGCTTTAGCAGAGGGATTACGTCTTGTAACGTAGTCATGCAGAACTTTTGTGGCTTGACATATTGGTTTGCAGGACGTAAATCTAATACTGGGCGCATTTTTAGATCTTTCTTTGGCACAAGGATGTAGGTTGAATAAATACCCTGGTTTACCTGGTTGGCCGGGACGATTTCTATGGCGTCCTTTTGGAGCAGTGTTGCGATTTCTTCAATAAGGATGTGTTGGTCTTCTTTGGAATGAGTCTTCTGGCGCAGAGGGGAGGTGCCTAGGGTCGCTCAAGGAGCTCAACACAACCTCCTGTAATGGTGTATAACACCCATTTGTCTGAGGTGATTCCCTCCCATGCTTGGGTGAAGTTTGAAATAGGCCTTCCTACTGCAGAGGCATGGGAGGGTACCTGAAGCAGGTAGTCACTGTTTTGGAGGTGTGGTACCACCTCTAGACGAGAAGGCCCTTTCCCGGCTGCGGGATCGGCATGGTCCCCCCCCTCTGGTAACCTTGTGAGGCTTGGCCTTGATTGTTAACCCAGGATGTTCCCTGATTCTGATTGTAGCCTGAACCCCTCTGGGAATTTTGACCACGTGAGCGACTAACATTACTATTGCCTCTCTGGCTAGTGGGTTTATTGGTTTGCTGGCCCATCGACTTCAGTGTATCTTATTCTCTATGCAAGTTTAAGGCTTCTTCAACAGCCTTACCAAAGAGTATGTTGGGTTCAATGGGCATATTAAGAAGTGTGGCTTGTGTCTCTTGCTTGAAGCAGGATTGGCGTAACCAAGCAGGAACGCTTAATGCAATAATTCTGCCCACATTGTCAGCGGCATCCAGATTACTCTTAAACATGCAGATTAAAACTGCCCTGCCTTCTGACGCTCTTAGGCAAGATAGTATACAGTCCCCTTTGGGTGCACTACAAAACCATGACCACCTGGCAATAGGAACCCAACTTTTGGTATAGGTGTTTAATACACAGGTTGGTAGCGTGATTGAGCAGCCAGGCTCATCTCAAGAGTGGTCAATGTGAGCTGTAGGTGCATTCCACAGAGATTCACGGTGATAAGTATTAAAATAAACTCTTACACACAAGGTTTCTTGATTAAACAATTAAACAGTCAGAGTAAGCCTTCTTCAGAAGGGGCAATATAATAGTAACACACAAATATACTCCAAAATACACTTAATACTTCTACATCAGTAAGTACCCTTTTGGGATGTCACAGACACTTCCTACACCCTCATGTGACACTAGTAACTAGGACACTGTGTACATTAATATACTACTGTTGGAATTTAGAATCAGACTTAAGAGTAGGTCAAAGAAAAAGGTTATTCGGACAAAACAAGAGATCCCACAAATATTCTGAAAGCAGGTAAGTACTTTTGAAAACCCCCCAATGCAAAGTTAGTTAACCCCTTTAGAAGTCTTTGTAGAAAAGAAGCAATCAAAGTAGGGCCACAAGCGGTTTAGGCTTGTGAAGTAGAGACGCTGTTCGCAACTCTACAGAGCAACCAAGACAGGTCTCAGCAGAGAACAAGTAAGGTTGCCAAGTTCTTACACTGTAGTGTACCTTTGGTTAGAAGAAAAGGACTTTGGCTGGCTTCTATTTCTGTGCAGCTCTCTTCTGTTCCTGGGCCTCAGTCGTGGGGACAAGAGGGAGAATGTCTGGAGGACTCCTGCACTGCAACGGGACGATCAGCAGCAGAAAAGGACCAACTTCTATTCAGTGGCACTTCGCAGTTTCAGCTCTTTGTGTCTAAGCAAATAGCAACACTGCAGACTCTTGGCTGTCCAGATGGCCTTTTCTTGCATCTGAGGTCCAGCACTATGTTGAGGTGGCTCAGGTTCAGTCAGTCCAGAGGATCTTCCTGGAGCTCTTGGCCAACTTAAAAGCAACGCACAAACTGGTGTTCCTCTCCCTGGCTGTCCGGTTCCAGCAGCAACTGCAGTAGAATTTCAACCAGCTCTGAGAGGATGTCCAGGTGGCTTACTTTGTTGTTGATTGATCCCACTAACTCAAGGGGTCGAGACAAATTCGGAGCTTCAGCACAACTGCAGGGCTTCACCGGGCAAACCAACGGTCCAGGAGTTACAGCAGGCGTCTCTTCCAAGTTCTTCGGATTCCTTCGTCCAGTGGCCGACTCTCCTTCCAAGCCAAAAAGTCTTTCCTTTTATGCATGTTTCTCCCATTCATTCCAGCCTAGCTGTCAGTCACTCAGCAGGGTGGCTGTCCTTGCCGGACAGCCAGCCGGCCAATCACCTTTGGGTGCATTCCTGTAACCAAGGGGATTAAGCACAGGGAGTTTCGGGCGCCTCCCTTACTTCCTGCCCATGCCAGACACGCTGGAGCCAGAGGCGGGATTCATGAGTGAATCCCGACAAATGCAAAATGATAAAAGGGACCAAACCTGGTTTGGTGCGCAGAGTAAATCTCTAGAAGGACCTTTCCACAAAGAAATGGCGAAAAAAGAAGACTGGGTAATTTTGACAAAAATGGCACCCATGGGTGCTTTACTGCAGCTGCAATTGCAGCCTGCGGTAGAAACACACAATGTTAGTAAAAAAGTAAACCACTGCCACCAGCCATTAATTGTAGAAAGGATAACATGAAAATGTTACACGAGATGATAGACAAAAGGGATACTAAGTAATCCCTTGTTAGGCAGAGTTTGTATCCAGTATTCCCAAAGGGTACTGCATACAAACTCTGCCCAACACTGGTGGCAAGAGGGGAGGTTACATTGAGAGTTTTGCTTCACTATTGTTCAACTAAAAACATTCACAAGGCTAAGCACCACAAGAAAAGTAATAACATGCCAGATATGGATACCTTCAGACAAGACTGATTCAGTTGATTCATTGGCTTTTGTCTAGGCTCCCCCAGGTTGCAACTGATGCTGTGACCGAGGTGGAGAACTTGAAAGATTAGACTATGAAAATGTGAAGCTAGCTAGATTTGGGAAAATTCCTTCCCAGTACCTTAAGAGTTTTAGGACCCTGAAAAGGACTGATGGTACCCCTTGGGTTAAGCTTGGGTGTGATAATGTTTGAAAAACCTAGATGGTTGAGTTAAAAGTTACAGAGTGAACACTTTTGAAGGAATGAGAAATCTATTTTTGTTGGAATCTATTTTAGATGCCTGCTCTCCTGAGCTGAGACAGCATTTGGCTGACTCTAAAGAGACGGATCCCAAGAAGCTAGCAAAAGCTGCTGACTTGTGGGTTGCCAACCGGGCTACGCACAGGGATTCTGGGGCCACTTATAAAAAAGATGAAGGGAAGCAGCAAAAGAAAGACAGAATTCTAAAAACTCCAATCCAAAAGAGGGCCACAAACAGAAAAAGGTTAAGCCACATGGGAAACCGAATCAGTCTAGTGATACCTCTGCTGCCAAACAAGAGGTCACCATTTGTCAAAACATTTGGAAAATGTTATGCTTGTGGGTCAACTCAGCATGTGAAAGGGGATCCCAGATGCAAGGGTAAGCATTCAAGGATCCACACTGCCTCCTTAGCCTTCACCCCAGAGGAGAAGTACATATGTCAAGTCGAAACGTTCAACTACTGGCTGAAGACCCCCATTGGAGTCTCTGCCAGTGTTTGTGTCCCTGAGTCTGTAGGAACAGCAACATTTAGATGCCTACAATTCAATTCCAGATAACACAAAGGAATACTACAAGGACAGTGTACTTGTAAATGGTCAGGAGACCCCTGCCATTACAGACACTGGGGCCATCATTACAGTGGTGGATGATACCCTTTTCAAACCCGAGGATGTTGCTAAGGCACCCAAAGGCCCCACTAAGGTTGCTGGAGGCCCTTTCCAACTGCTTCCAAGACTACCAGCTCTCATCCAGTGCAACAACATGACTGTCAGAATACTTGTTAGTGTACAACGTGAGGTGTCTGGGAGAGTCCTGCTAGGGAATGCCTTAAAAACTCGGAGTTGTATCAAGCACCCCAGGCCTCCCAGTAAAAGGAAACAGGAGCAGACCAGGAAGGCCAGAGAGCTCACCTTAGATGACTCTCGAGGTGGTTACAGGAGAACCTATAACACCCAGTCCACAGGAAATGCCAACTTCTATTTCCAGGAAAAAGGAGACCAAGGGGAAACCACCCAGGAAACAAGATAGATAGCACTACTGTGCATCCAACAAGGACATCCCCGAGAGGACTGTCCAAAGTCACACCTGTGACTACTCCACCAGCTGAGGCCGAGTGTGCGAAACAACCAGGAGAGGTTGAATCAGCTGAAGAAGATTCAGAGCTGGAAGACCTTCTCCCTGTTGGAGATCTGGATCCTAAAGACCATCCTGAGCTGCAGTCTTTACTGGCAGAAGGTGGCCTCTGTAGGGCAGACTTCAGCAGAGGTCAAAAAGAGTGTCCTACTCTTGAAGGCCTTCGGCAACAGGCAGCTTTCCAGCTGGACGGTCAAGAGCCACGAAAGCAGAGGTTGTACTGGGGAGATGGCCTCTACAGTGAACCTAATGAGCCTATCCCAGGGGACTACAGAAGACTTGTAGTGCCTCAGGAGACGAGACACCAGTTTCTACAGTTAGCCCATGAGATTACTTTGGCTGGTCACTTAAGCTTTAAGAAAACCAAGGAAAGGCTTTCTCTGTATTTCTACTGGCCTAAGTTGGGGTCTGATATAGATAAATTCTGTAGAAGCTGTCACACTTGTCAAACATCTGGCAAGAGTGCAACCAAGAATGTGGCACCTTTGATGCCTCTCCCAGTGGTGGGAGTCTGTTTTGAGAGGGTAGGAATATACATTGGTGGTCCCTTAGATCCTCCAAACTCTTTAGGCAACCGATTTATATTGGTTGTAGTAGACCATGCAACTAGATATCCTGAAGCCATACCTATGAGGACTGTTACTGCTCAGGCAGTTGCCAAGGCCCTACTTGGTATTTTTACCAGGGTAGGTTTTCCTAATGAAGTCATCTCTGACAGGGGATCAAACATTATGTCCCACTACATGCAGGCCATGTGGAAAAACTGTGGAGTGACTTACAAGTTCTCCACTGCCTACCATCCCCAGACGAATGGGTTGGTAGAGATTTAACCAAACTATGACAGGTGCTTGAGAGGAACCCCTTAGAAGACAGTGGGACCTTCTACTGCCATGCCTTCTCTTTGCTTATAGAGAAGTCCCTGGAGGGAGTTGGATTTAGACCCTTTGAGCTCCTCTCCGATCATCCAGTTAGAGGTCCATTGGCCCTAACTAAGGAGGGGTTGGAGAGTGCTCCTTCCCCCAAGCCAGTGAGAGTCACTATGTGTTAGGTCTCTGGAGGAGAATGACACATGACAGAAGCTTCTGATAACTTGAAGCCAGGTCAGGCTCTGGTGAAGCATTGGCATGACCAGAAGGCCAACATGGTTGAGTTTACTCAAGACCACCTAGTTCTAGTTATGGTACCTACAAGGCAGAGGGCCTTCCAGGACAAATTAATTGGACCCTTCAAGGTTGTGGGAAAACTTTGAAAGGTCAATTATCTGGTGGACTAAGGCAATCCTAAGGAGGCCCCCAGGGTCTTTCACACCAACCGTCTAAAAACATATGTCTCTAGACCAGAAGTGGGAGCATTGCTTCTAGTCTCTGCTCAGGAGGAGGAGATGGAACCTCTACCAGACCTCCTCAGGGGAAAACCTTTAGATGGAAAGATAGATGGAAAGATAGGAGTTAACATCACTTCTAATCTGACACTGGAACAGGAGGAGTGAAAATTTGTTAAATCAGTTGCCCCTCTGTTTTCACTATCACCAGGCTTGACCTCTTGGGGCCAGCATGATACTCACTGGTGACTGTTTGTTAAAAGCAGAGGTTACAGAATGTCAGACCATGTAAGAACCCACATAAAGGAAGCGGTCAACAAGATGCTTGATGTCGGGGTAATAGAGCCATCTACCAGCCCATGGTCTAGTCCAGTTGTACTAGTGCCAAAGGGAGGATCCAAGGAGTTGAGATTCTGTGTTGACTATAGAGCCCTAAACGCAGTCACAAAGACTGATGCCCATCCTTTACCTAGGACAGATGAGCTAGTGGACAAACTGTTCAGCCAAGTACCTCAGTACCTTTGACCTAACCTCAAGCTATTGGCAAATAGCTCTGACAGACCATGCCAAGGAGAAAACTGCATTTTCAACACCAGAAGGCCTCTACCAGTTTAAGGTTATGCCTTTTGGATTAAAGAATGCACTTGCAACATTCCAAAGGATGGTTAATCTAGTTCTGAATGGGATGGAGGACTTCTGCATGGCATTGCAGTGTCCAGCCCTACTTGGAAAGAACATGTTGCCAATGTAAGGTATGTATTGCAGGCTCTTGAGCAGGCCCAATCTGACCATAAAGTCAAGTAAATGTCAAAGTGGTCTACCTTGGACATGAGGTAGGAGAAGGTGAAATAAGGCCATTGCCTAGCAAAGTACACGCTGTAAAAGAATGGGCCACCCCTACTAATCACACGAAGGTGAGAGCCTTTTTAGGTCTCACTGGTTATTATAGGAACTTCATTGAGAACTATGGGTCCATAGCTTCTCCCTTGAATGTGGTCTCCTCACCCAAATTCCCCAAAAAGGTCAGGTGGAATGAGGAGTGCACTAAGGTATTTGAAAGCCTTAAGAAAGCCCTTTGTCAAGCTCCAGTCTTAAGAGCTCGTGACTGCAGCCAAACCTTCATTGTGCAGACAGATGCCTCCAATACAGGTATAGGTGCAGGTTCGGAGTCAGCTGGATGAGAAAGGTAGGGAACACCCAATCTGCTTCATCAGCAGGAAGCTGAAGGAACATGAGACAAGGTGGGCAACCATAGAACGTGAGCGTTTTGCCAATTTGTGGTCCCTGAAGAAATTTAGACCATACGTGTATGGATCTACTTTTGTGATTCAAACAGACCACCAACCCTTGAGATGGTTAATGCAGATGAAGGGGGAAAATCCTAAATTCTTAAAATGGTCCATCAGCCTACGGGGTGTTCGATTTTACCATTGAACACAGGTCAGGGTGTAATCACCAAAATGCTGATGGTCTCTCCAGAATGTATGACCAACTTGAGTAAGGAGATTCATCCAGATGTGGATTCAATCCTCCTGTCCCTTAGTCTGAGGGATGGCGGGGGGGCGAGTGTTAGGGAGAATTCTCATAAATGTGCTAATTCCCTTCACATTAGAGACCCTCAGCAACTTTACTGGATTTTGAGGATTTCATTTTTTTCAACCTGGAGAGATGGTGACCCTTTTTCCAACTCTCTCATGTAATTTGATATGTGTTTTACATCTGTTTCTCCTTTGGTTATGGAGTCTAACCAACTACACAGGCATCATCTTTTACAATTGTGCCACAAAGCGCCTTCAGTGCAGTGGCAGAGGGAAGCCTTTCAGGCTTTCTTTCCCAATGTTTAAATACCTTCTCTGGGATGAACTACTGTTTCCCAGAGTAAGTAAAGTGAAATTTACTTCACTAGTCATTTTAAATTCCTAGACCCAGCACACCCCATCTTACAATAGAGTGCGGGAGGGGTTACTTAGTATCCCCAGTGTCTAGATACTCATGGAGCAGTCAAATGCTACCCTTTCCTCTCAGAATGGCAGTGACAGTTAATTTACAACAAACTACCATGATTTTTCCCGACCACAAACTATTCGTAGCTCCGGTAACATTAAATCACAGGAGCCATGTTTTTCAAGATGGCGTCTGAGCCCCCTTTGTTTAAAACAGGTCCCGGCCCTTTTTCGCCATTTCTTTTAGGAGAAGTCCTTAAGTTTTTCTCTGCGCGCCAAACCAGGTTTGGTCTCTGTTCATTCGCCTTTGGCGGGCTTCAGTAGTGAAGACTGCCTCTGGCACCAGAGTGTCGGGGGTGGGCAGGAAGTGAGGGAGGTGCCCGAAACTCCATGTGCTTAGTCTCCTAGGAGACCCAAATGTACTCTGATGTGATTGGTTGGCTGACTGTCTGGCAAGGACAGCCACCCTGCTAGGTGCGTGGCAGCTAGGCTGGAATGAAGGGGAGAAAACTATTTAGGAGGAGAGTCTCTGGTCTTGGAAGGCAGAGTCGACCAATGGAACGCAAGAACCGAAGACGAGCTGGAAGAGGACGGCTGCTGCAACTCCTGGACCGTTGGTTTGCCCGGTGAAGCCCTGCTGCAGGTCCGAATTGCCAAGTTCATCTCGACAGAGAAGCCACTTCAAGGATGACTTCTTCTTTTGAGTTGATGGGACCAATCACCTCGTAAACCACCTGGATACCATTCTCAAAGCTGGTTAGGATTAACCAGGGAGAGGCACACCAGCTAGTGTGCTTGAATTACAGCAACTGGAACTGAAACTACTGCATTCTGTCAGCATTTTCCGACCATCCCATGCAGTGCATGAGTCCCCAGGTGTCCTCCCTCTTGTCCCCATGACTGAGGCTCAGGAACAGTGAAACCTGCAGGAACTGCCAGGAACCAATGTCTTCAGCTCCATCTTGTTCTTCATATTAAGGTACTGTGCCAACCCGATTGAGAGAACTTACCTCTCGTGGTGAAAGTTCGCAGAACTTTCCCAACTTGCAGGCCTAATCAGCTTGTGACCCAACAAATGATTATTTTTCATACAAACTACTTCGAGAACTTTGGCAAAGACTTTACCGTTTACTTCAAGAACTGCTCTTTCCTATCCAAGCCACTAGCCTATTGACTTTGGCCTAGGCCTATTGAACTGAATCGAGTACTCTAGTGAACTGAAACTATTTGCACTGCCTAATAAAGTATTTGTGATCTATTTGATTATCTTGTGCCTTTGAATTCACATTTAAAGTGACTGAAATGCTGTTTTGCTCCTATTTCAGGGGAGACTTATTTGTTCAGAAACTTATTGGTTTTGTGCTAAAGTATATTTGTGTATAATATTAAGTTGCCTCCTTCTAGTGAATGTTTTCTAAATGCTTGTGTAATAAATGTATAAGTGTTTTACCAAGAAACACTGAGTGTAAGTGCCTACTTCAATTGTGATTCCAAGACATCTGTAACTTTGTTTACTGCTCACATTCCCTCTTCAGATAAGCCTAGCTGCTCAGCTCGCTACCACAAAACTGTGTAGTACAGACTTCTACCAAAGGTTGGTTTTGCTTACACCTGTAGTCCTTATTGTATGTGGTGGTCCCAGAGGGTACTGCATGCAATTCTGCCCAACAGTGAGATCTTTAAGACTTGCTTTAAGAATGGGCTCGAAAGGAGCCCCATCAATCTTGTTAATACCACGTTTAGGTCCCAAGCGGAAGCTGGGTTAGAAATGGGAGGGTGAATTTGCTTTACTCCCTCCATAAAAGCCTTAATAACTGGTATCTTCCACCAAAACACCTTTTGTTGCGATATAGTGTAGCCTGAAGGAGCAGCTAAGTGAAATTTAAGGGAGTTAAAGAATAGGCCCGAGTCAAGTAAATGACAGGTACAAAACGATGTGTAGGAGAGCAGTCAATGGGGTTGATGCAGAGATGCACCAGATAACAAAAATGTTTCCACTTACTGGAATAGCAATATTGTGTGTTAGGTTTTCTTGCCTCCCTGAGGGAGTTACAGCTGCCCGAACTCTATGACCTCAGGAGCCAGGCTGCGAAGTTCAATGTTTGCGGGCATGGGTGAAATATCTCGTCTTGCGACATGTTGTACGGTCAAGGCAGTTTCATTGGAGGAGATGGGGACATCTCCATCATATGAGCTAACCAAGGTTGGCGGGCCCACGTGGGAGCCACCAATATCATGGTGACTGGTTCCTGGTGCATCTTTTGCACTATCTTGTTGACTAGGGGAGTCGGGGGGTTGGGGGAGCGTAAACAAATTTCTCTGACCAGGTTATCCAGAGTAGTTCCCTTTGCAAGGGTTCTGGGCGTACCGGGAGGCGTAATCTTGGCATTGAGCGTTCTCCAGAGTTGCGAACAAGTCGATCTCTGGGAAGACCCATTCTGCGAAAATGTTGGAGACTAGGTCTTTGTGTAATCGCCATTCGTACTCCATGGGTAGTGGGAAATCTTTGCCGAGTAAGTCTACCAGAAGATGGAGGTCCCCTGGAACATGTGACAACAGGAACATGTGTTTGAGAGCCCACTTCCAAATGTTCTGGGACAGTTTGGACAGCCCTAAAGAGTGAGTGCCTCCCCGCTTGTTCAGATAGTACATGGCAGTGGTGCTGTCTGAGGATCAGGACCGTCTTTCCCAGCAGTTGTGTCTGGAAATATTTCAGTGCTTTGAATACTGCTAATAGTTACAACAGTTTCAAAAAAGGTAGCAGGCGCTCCTCTCCAGAAAGAACATGGCATGATAACCTGTTCTGCAGTGAGTTTGCAGCACACGTTTTTTGATCACTGTACCTTTCACAGCTGAGAAATATCGATTTGCATATCAGTCTTTGTCCCGCCCAAATGGGCAGTGCAGCACCGAAATGCTATGGCAATTCCTCTCTGAACAAGAGGACAAAGACTGATATGCAAATGGATATTTCTCAGCTGTGAAAGGTACAGTGAGCAAAAAGCGTGTGAAAAAGCTTGGGCTTCCGGCGGTTGACGCACGTCATTGCCTCTGTCTGTAGGCCTTTCCGTAGGTTCCAGTACATTTTTCAGCCTATCCTTATGCTTAGACGAATCCTTGTGCTTGTCCTAGGCTTTCGACGATTCATTGGACCTTTGTTTATGAGAATCTGCTGAAATAATTTTGGCAATGCTCTCAGTAATTACCTCATCGGGACGTTTGGAAGTACAGGCCTCTGGTTGCGTGACTACTTCTGGCGGAACCCGGGCTGAGGACGCTTTCTTTCATTGCGTCTCGACGGGATGGTGGATATCGGGGTCAGCGCCCCTTTGATTTAGCAGGCCCAGACGCAAGGCGCATCTGCGGTTGCGGGGAGGGCTGCCAACAAGGACGGTTGGCGGGCAAGGCTGTAGCTTTCAGCGTGCCCGTTGGTGCTATGGAGCGTTGACTGTTTAGTCGAAGACATCCCTGGGCTTGTGTCTTTAGTGTGGGGAACATGTGCGCTTGTGTTGCCGGGGTGTACATACCCCATAGCAGGACCTAGGTCTTGCCTAGCGGGGCAGGGGACAGCCGACGCGAAGTGAGTGCGCTCCACCGAGGTCAATCGCCGCCGAATCGGAGGCTAGTTCGTCACTCAAACCCTCATCGCAATCGTCGGTTGTAGCAGCAGGAGAACTTGACTCGGCCCGAGACATTCCGTAGGCCGCCCACCGCTTAACACAGTGCTCCAAGGTTTTCGGGCACAGGAGCTTGCAAGTGGCAGAAACCAACACGTCGTGAGTGAGGGGTAAACACTGGTTACATTTACAGTGCTCATCTTTCCAAGGGAATTTGGCCCTGCAAACGGGACAAAACCTAAATGGAGTCCTCTCCATAGCTAAGGAACTAAAGTGTGACGAATAGACTCAGGGAACAATGAGAGGAAAGGGAAAGGCATTCTCAGAAAGGGAAAGGTCACCCCAACCCCACTTCCCCTACTGTGTAGGCCAGCCAGAAGGCCCAGCCACATGGCCGGCAGCGCTGAACGAGCTGCGTCCGAAGATCCGTGGACCGTCTGGGGCAGGAACTGGAACAGCCATCGATGGTAAGGGACGGTAGGGTAATATCAATAACCTTAATATTTATTACGACCAAAGGTCGAAGAGAACAAAAGCAATTTCTCTAGACGAGCTCTGCATAAGGCGACCAGTATGCTGGGTGAAAAACAACAATCTGAGGGACCTCGACGCATGAGGGATTTTGGGTACACTACACGTCACGGATAGTGTTAGCGGCATGCCCATGTCGACGTCCCCTTTCGATTCTCGAAAGACAAGATGCAATACTCTGCAGTGACCACTTGATGTCTGACCATATGCGCAGCATGTGATTCTAAGCATATTAACAAGCATCAGAAATAAATTGTTTATTCAAGAAACCTTGTGTGTACGAGTTTATTGGAATACTTGTCACGGTTAATCTGTGCAACTCCCATGCAGCTCACATTGACCCCTCTTGAGATAAGCCTGGCTACTCAACACGCTACCAAAACTGTAGTACACGCTTATACCAAAAGTTGGGTTTCCTATACCTGTTGTCAGAGTTGTGTGTAGTGCACCCAAGGGGTACTGCATACAAACTTTGCTTAACACCTTCCATATAATTTGAATTATAAGTATTATAATTGGTCTTTTATAACGTGCTTAATACCGAAAAGGCTTCCAAGCGTTGACCCGGAATTGGAACGTATTGATCTGCGTCTTGCTTCCAAGATGAGCACGTTGCCACTGAGCTATACTACCCATGCCAATGATATCGACAGAGAGGCGGAGGCCCTCGAGGGACAGAGTCAACTGCAAGGACGCACAGCACCCTGCCCAAAATGCTTTATTCTGAAGCAGCTGGTGCTGGAGTCGAATAGGACATGCATTACTCACTGTAATAGTATTTTTGATGATTGTATCTGCTTAGATTCACATGCTGTGCATATGGTCAGACATCAAGTGGTAACCGCGGAGTATTGCATCTGGTCTTTCGTGACGTGTAGTGTAATCAAAATCCCTCAGTGCCGAGAACCCTCCGATTGTATTTTTTCTGCCATGGGGGAGCCCAAGGTTATTGTAATTGAGTACATGAAGAGAGAAAGTAGAAAGACATCTATGTTCCTTCCACCCCGAGCGGGGAGGCAGGGAGAGCACATGTGAATCTAAACAGATGCAATCATAAGAAATGCTATTACGGTGAGTAATGCATATCTTCTGATGTTAATCTGTTTATAATCGCATGCCGTGCATAGACTAGCAAGCAGTACCAGGAGTTTGAGGTGTGTTGTGAGAAGGGACAATAGAGAAAAGATGGGATACATTACTCACCGTAATCGTATTTCTGATGCTTGTATCTGCTTAGATTCACATGCTGTGCATAGGCCGACATCTAGTGGAAGCTGCGGAGTATTACAGTTTGTTTTTCGAAAGTCGAAAATGGGCGTCGACACAGGGCGTGCCAGTAATACTATCCCTAGTGTGACGTCCACTGTACCCATGATCCCTCACGCGTCTAGGATCCCCAGATTGTGTTTTTCCTGACATGAGGTAGCATGAGGAGTAGCGTGAGTACAGATAGTCCAAGCAGATAGACAGAAAGGTAGGACTACAAGCAACCATGCGCCTTCTCTCGGAGGGGAGGAAGGGTGGGTCGCATGTGAATCTAAGCAGATACAAGCATCAGAAATACAATTACGGTGAGTAATGTATCCCTTCTGAGGCTTGTGGAATCTGCTTAGATCACATGCTGTGCATAGATTAGCGAGCAGTACCAGAAGAAGGAGGTGGGATGTGAGAAGGGTCATGAGCAAACAGGTGTCTTAGAACCGCTTGTCCCACTTGTGTATCTGTCTTGGAATGAGTGTCAATGCAGTAATGCTGAGTAAAAGTGTGAATAGAGCGCCAAGTAGCTGCTTTGCAAATGGTGTCGAGGGGAACATTTGCAATGAAAGCCAGAGTGGCCCCAATGCCTCTAGTAGAGTGGGCCCTTGGCGTAAAAGGCAGAGTCTTTCCCGAAAGAGAGTAACACAGCTGTATACAGTTGATAATCCATTTAGAGATAGCGCCCTTAGAGACGCGATCCCCCTCTTTGCCTGTAGCTACGGAGACAAACAGTTGATCTGTTTTCCTTAGCGGTCTGGTTTTATTTATATAGCATAAGACCGCCCTACGCACATCTAGGGTGTGTAGTTTCACCTCAGCCGAGCTTTGTGGGTTTTGGAAGAAAGCCGGAAGCTCGATGGACTGGTTTACATGGAACTTGGATATGAATTTTGGTGAGAACCTAGGGTGTGTGCGTAAAACCAGTTTGTCCTTGTGGATAGTAAAGAAAGGATCTTGCACTGACAGAGCCTGAATTTCACTGACCCTTCTTATGGAGGTAATGGCTACTAAGAAGGCCGTCTTATAAGTCAGGTGTTTGAGACTACTTTTATGCATGGGTTCGAAGGGGGGCCCCATGAGCTTAGCTAGCACCACGTTGAGGTCCCATCCTGGCGGTGGGTTCGAAATAGGAGGGTGAAGTCTCTTTACTCCTTCCATGAAGGCTTTAACCACTGGTACTTTCCACCACGAGACCCTGTTATGGGATGTGGTGTAAGCCGAGAGGGCTGCCAGGTGTACTTTCAGAGAGTTAAAAACCAACCCTGCATCCAGCAGGTGGAGCATGTATGTTACAACGTTGGAAGGAGTGCAATCAACTGGGTTGATTTGTTTATTCTGGCACCAGATAACGAATCTTTTCCACTTGTCAAAGTAACAGTGCTTGTATTTGGTTTCCTGGACTCTTTTAGAATGTCCATACACCTCTGTGGTAATTTGAGATGTCCAAACTCTATGACTTCAGGAGCCATGCTGCTAGGTTCATAGAGTTGGGTTCCTGATGCACTGTTTGACCTTGTTACTGGGACAGAAGGTTGTACCAGGCTGGGAGTCTGATGGGCTCGCACACCGCCATCCTGCGTAGGTGGGAAACCATGGTTGTCTCGCCCACATGGGAGCAACTAGGATGAGCGTCATTGATTCCTTGTTCATCTTGTACACCACCTTCCTGATGAGGAGTTGGTGGAAAAGCATACGCAAACATCCCTGACCAGTTCATCCACAGGGCATTCCCCTGGGAGTCCGTTTGGGGGAACCTGGATGCAAATCCTGGGCATTGTTTGTTTTCGCTTGTGGCGAATAGGTCTATAGTGGGGAAACCCCACTGAGAGAAGAGATCTTCTACTACGTCTCTGTGAAGGACCCATTCGTGTTCTTCTGGGAGGGAGTCTCTGCTTAGAGCATCCGCTAGGGAATTGAGCTCACCTGGAACATGTTGCGATGACAGGAAGATGTTCCGTCTGAGTGCCCATATCCATATTTTCTGGGCAAGCTTGGACAGATTTGGCGAACGAGTCCCTCCTTGCTTGTTCAGATAGAACATGGCTGTCGTGCTGTCCGTCCTGATCTGCACCGACAAGTTCAGTAGATGGGGCTCGAACGCCTGCAGCGCTCGGAATACTGCCAGAAGCTCTAGCAGATTGATGTGGTTCTTGGCTACTGAGTGAGACCAGAGACCCTGAGCTGTGTGGTGGAGATGGTGAGCTCCCCACCCAGTTAGGCATGCATCTGTAGTCACCACTGCCTGTACTTCGGGATCGTAAAAGGGTTTCCCCTTTGCGAGATTCTCTCTTGTCCACCAGTGTAGGCTCTGTACGAGTGTTGGCGAAACGACCACTAGATCGTCCCACTGACCACTTGCCTGAGACCACTGTTTCGCCAACCATTCCTGCATGGGATGCATGCGCAGACGCGCGTGGGGGACCAGGTAAATGCATGACGCCATCATGCCCAGTAACCGCATAGCTTTGCGTACTGTTATCTGTTGACCTGACTGATGATGCGGAATTTGCAGAAGTATATTCCGAATTCTTTCTTCCGAAGGGAAGGTCAATTCTTTCTGAGTATCTAGGATAGCTCCTAGAAACTGTTTTGAGGTGCTTGGCACCAGACTTGATTTTTTCTCGTTGATAGAGAAGCCGAATTCGTGGAGGAGGTCGATAGTCCTCTGAATGTTTGACCTGCAGATTCCTGGGGTTTCCCCCGTTATGAGCCAGTCGTCCAGATAAGGGTACACTGGAATTGCCTCCCTGCGTAGGTGTGCAGCTGCCACCGCCAGTACCTTGGTGAATACCCTTGGTGCTGAAGCTATCCCGAAGGGCAGTACCTTGAATTGGTAGTGGCGACTGTCCACCTTGAAGCGCAAGTATTTTCTGTGCGCCGGGAGCATGGAAATATGAAAATAGGCATCTTTCATATCCAAGGTTGCCATGTAATCCCCTTTTTTAGGAGTGGGATTACCTCTTGTAGCGTGGTCATACAGAATCTTTGGGGCTTGACATACTTGTTGGCAGGCCGTAAGTCCAATACTGGGCGCATTGTTAAATCTTTCTTTGGCACAAGGAAGTAAGTTGAATAGATACCCTTGTTTACCTGGTGTCCTGGGACGAGTTCTATCGCGTCCTTTAGGAGCAGATTGTAGATCTCCTCGAGTAGGATCTTTTGATGTTCTAAAGAGTGGACTTTTTGTCTTGGAGGATGGTTTCGGGGACGTTGCAGTAGTTCTATACAGTACCCCTTGGATACCGTTGACAGCACCCATCTGTCGGATGTTACCCCTTCCCATGCCTGGGTGAAGCTGGATATTCGTCCCCCTACTGGGGTTGCATGGGAAGGGACCCTGAAATGAGCGTCACTGCTTTGGTGGAGGCGTGCCGCCTCCTTTACTGGGGCTGCCTCTGCCTCTACCACGTCCTCTTCTACTAGCCCTACCATACCCCTGGGTAGACTGTTGTGAGTTGGTGTTCCACTGTGTACCCTGGGTGTGGGAATAGCTATTTCCTCTATTGGAATTTTGGCCGCGGGGGCGACGAAAATTGCCGTTCCCTCTTTGGTTAGGTGGTTAACAGTGTGATGCATTTGACAATCCACCTTGAGATAGCCGATTTAGAGGCAGGATCGCCTTCTCTACCAGCTGCCACAAACGAAATATTGGTTTGTTTTCCCCAGTGATTTTGTTCTTTCCGGGTAGAACACGACTGCCCTGCGCACATCTAGTGTGTGTAGGCCATGCTAGTGGGATTCTGGAAGAAAGTGGGTAGTTCGATCGATTGGTTCACATGGAACTTTGAGATGAATTTAGGCGCAAATCTGGGATGAGTGCGCAGAACGCCCTTATCCCTCTGGACTGTAACAAAGGGGTCTAGAACAGAAAGGGCCTGTAGTTCGCCAACCTTTCTAATAGAACTGATGGCCACTCAAAAGGCTGTTTATTTTATTTATATCGCGCACCTGACCCGGAGGTAATTGGGTGCTATTAAGACATTAATGGTTACATGGCAAAGTCCAGACAATTATGTACAAGAGAGTTGCAGTTAATAGTCCAGGTAAGATTACAAGAGTAGATATATACATATTAAACATATTATACAATCAGACATAAGGTCATAACAATAGTACAGTGCGACGTGTGTACACATTATGCAGTTCTAACCTAGGGTCAGTGGTATCTAATAGCTATTGTGTTTACGTCTTGCAAGTAAGGTATTTCAGACTTGCTTTATGCATTGGCTCAAAGGGAGATCCCCCATGAGTCTGGTTAAAACCACATTTAGATCCCATCCAGGAGCTGGGTGAGAAATGAGGGGATGGATTCTCTTAACCCCTTCCATAAAGGCTTTAAACACCGGTATTTTCCACCATTACACTTTTTTGTGACGTGGTGTAGTCAGAGAGCAGCAAAATGAACCTTTAGGGATTTGAAGACCAGTTCTGCGTCTAACAAATGGGTTAGGTACAGTACAATGTATGTGGGTGAGCAATCGATGGGATTGACGCCTTTGGTATTACACCAGATGACAAAGCGGTTCCATTTACTGGATTAGCAATAGAGGGTGTTGCGGGCGAATTCCACGCAGTACCCGTGAGTGACCGTCTTTATAACCCACTGGTCTGAAGTTATCCCCTCCCATGCTGCGAGGAAAGATGTTAAACACCCCCCGACCGGGGTAACATGGAAGGGGGCCTGGATCCATTGGTAATTTCCGACCAGAGGCTGCAGCTCCTCTGGGGTTGGGGCCTCTGCCGCGCGGTTGACCCCCTAGGTGGGTAGTTGGCAGTGCTTCCAGATGTTTGTCCAGAGTTCTAGTTTCCCGTGTTGTAGTTTTGACCTGCACGGGGTTGCCCTCGAAAGGACCGACGAGAACCGCTTCCCCTTTGGGGGGGACGGCTTCGGAGTTATTTGTTGTAATGATTTAAGAGTCTCATGCGCTTTCTTGGCCGTCTCCAGAGCACCATCGACCGTTTTCCTGAAGAGATTGGTTGATTTTAGGCTTGAACCCCGAGCTGCAGAGCCAAGCGTGCCGCTTGAGTAGTGCGCATTTGGGCCAGGGATCTGCCTGCGGTTTCAGCAGTGTCCAGAGTGTTTTTGATTATATTCTGATTTACTTGCATGCCCTCAGCCACAATGGTGAGAAGTCTGGACCTAGTGGTTTCAGGAACCTCCTGGAGACCCTTTTGTACGAGGTTCCATTGTGCGTCTGCATAACTTGCAAGCAGCGTGGTGTTATTTGCTATGCGTGTGGTGTATGCAGCTGCCGAGGTAACACGCTTACCTAAGGCATACAACCTCTTCGATTCTTAGCCGGAGGTGCCTCCCCCGTAGCAAGGTCTACCCCTCCTCGTTTGAGTGGTAGCGACTACCAAGGAGGCGGGGTGGCGTGGCCTTTGATATACTGAGGGTCCGTAGGAGCTGGCCGAAATAGATTTTCCACTCTTGGATTCACTGCCCGGGTCTGAGCTTGCGTGACTAGGGAGGGTGCCAACCATTTTTTAACAGTTCAGGAGGGGAATGGGTTGACTTGAGGGGGGCTTCTCTGAGAATGCCTTCCACATAATCTTGTTCGGGTACTACCTCCTGGGTGGTGATCTGAAAGTGCTCTGCTGCCTTCCTTAAAATGGCATTGAAGGCCATTTGATCGTCTACAGGCAAGGCCTGGTGGGCCGGAGTGGTGGGAGGAAAATCCAAGCATAGGACATCAGTGTCCTGATCTTGCGTGGGGAGCGTCCATGGCTCAATCTCCACTTGCTGGGTTTCTTCCCAATTGTCCACAGCATCCGCCTGGTCATCAGGGTAGTCCTGCGGGAAGGAAGGGTCTCCTTCCTCGTCGTAGATGGCCTGGTAAGTATTCATCTGGACCACATCTTCATGGGAGGACAGAAGCCAAAGGTCAAGATTTTCCTGGAAACGTGAAGCTGACCCCAAAATAGGGTCTTCACAAGATCTTAGGGGAAGGCTGCTCAGAACTTGAGAATCCTTTCTAGACGGTCCATACATTCTTCAAATTTTTCCCTGGTTCACGTAGATGAACCAGGAGGGCCCCAAGGTAGAAACAGCTCTTCTTCCTCCCTATGGCATCGAAATGTGTCCCCAAGGGTGCTGGAAAGAGGCTCCCGACTGCCCTTGTAGGTTTTGCAAGTATTGGGGCGCCATGGTGTGTCTTTAGACTTGACCGCAGCACGCTCCACGCGTTTCGACGGTATTCTAGGCGTTGACCCGACCGCCGAAGTAATCCTCGCGATACTATCCTCAATCTCCGCCGAATCAGCATGAGTGAATGGGTCAGCTGTAGATCTACCGGCTACCGTGGCATCGGAGCGCCTAGCGGTAGATTTTGCGTCTGTGGAAAGGCTAGGAGGCCTAGGAGTAGGTTTCCGGCCTACCAAGGACTTAAGGGGTGCTGGAGCGGCGGATGTCCGCGCTTCGGTGTGTAAACCAGATTCATGAGTAGCGCCCTTATTTTTGGGAGTGCCCAGTCGCAAGACGCTGCTGTAGATGCGGGGGAAGGCTGCTGATCGACCAGAGGATTTCGTCAAAATTTTTCGCAGTCCTGGTGGCGCCTTCAACTTTATCGACGAAACCGTCTAGATCGGTGGTGGGGTTGTGTGTGGTGACTGATGAGCCCACAAGTACACAGAATGTCAGCAGGGCCAACTGGCAGGATTACTGTGCATTAGTGTTTGTTCTGACTGTATGTGGAACAGTAGCCGGATACTGCCCTTTAATTCTCGTGCTAGACTTATCTTCCTCCAGGGCATGTGAAACTTCTGCCAGGTCGTCTGATAGGAAACATGCTTCAAAAGCAAGTACTGACAACACAAGCCTCACTCCCATCAGGCGCTGACCACTTGAGTCTTTTTGAAGTCAGCAAACATGAGAAAGGGCAGAGTTAAAGTATCCGGGGAGCAGATGTTTTATGAGAAAAGGGTTCCACCATCTTGTTCTGTTAAGGCATTCTTTCTTATGCCTTCCCCATTTCCTACAGGCCATTTACTCTGGCTGTGATGTCTTTAGGCAAAGGGCAATTGTTAACGCCTGGATTGGTCCACTTAATAAAAGGCATCCTTTGTACAATGTCCCTGTGACATTTTTTGCTTAGAATTGGAGGGATTCCCCCTCATTCTAGGACTACTCTTGGAACTTCAACAAGGACACTGATTTCCTGAGACGGCAGGAAGGGTGCCAATGAACATTATGGCCAAACAAGCAGAACAACTTGCGTCACGGCACTCTTAAGGTGGTTTAGCCACCTTCCGTAGCCCTTCACAGAAATTGCAGAAATGCACAAGTACAATTTTAAAAATAAAGAAAATCAGTTGCCATCAGTTTATCTTAGGTGCATTGTATAAGTAACCAAAAAGCTGCTAGAAAAAAAAAGATACAAATCATCCTAACTGCACTGTAAGGTGATGTGTGTAATTTAACAATACAAGAATTCCTAAAGAGAGGCAAAGTCTCTACATACTGCAAGTCTCAATGACTAGTATGTTACACCGAAAGAACAAGCAAGAGGCATTGGAAGTCAGAAGGCTTTACTTACCTCCAAAAAGTCAGTGCAGAGATGAAACAAGCCAAAAGAAATGTGTCCCTGAGAGAGCAGGCAAGGGTGTTCTTCACTCCTGCAAGATGAAACGGGATGAGGAACATCCCCTGGGCTAGGGCCAGTGCCAAAGGGCCTGCGCCACCTTGGAGAGCGCCGGGGATCTGGTTCCCCCGATGCTTCCGGATGCAGAAAATCGTGGTGGTTTTGTCCGTGAAGACCCATACCATTGACCTTGAGGGACGGAAGGAAATACTTGAGGGCTCAAAACACTACCTGCAGCTCCAACACATTCATGTGCAACGTCTTCTCTAGTAGCCACAGGCCTCTTGCATGAAGACTTCCGGTGTGCGCTTCCCATCCTTCCAGGTGGCATCTGGTGTGACAGTTTCCTGATGAGGTGGGGTCTGGAAATCCGTGCATGCGGACAGATTTGCGTGCAACTCCCCACCACCGTTTCGCTCGACGGAAACTCTCATTGAGTGAGATCTTGTCCTCGAAGCTTCCCGACACTTGTATCCAACGGGGGGCGAGGAACTCCAGCAGCGGACGCATCCGTAACCTGCACAGCCGAATGAATGACATCATGCCGAGTAGGAACTTAACGGCCCTCACCCTTGCGATCTTCAGGGCCGACGGCTGTTGTACCTTGCCCAATATGGCCGCTACCCTCTCCTCCGACGGAGACGCCAGGCACAACACCAAGAAGAAACACTACGAAAATACGCCCTTTAGGGGCGCTAAAGAATTAAAAAACGGGTCCCCATTAATCGGAAGGTGGATCGATGGAGCTTGAGGCTCGATTAACCGAAAAAAAAATAGAGCAACACTCTTAGAAAAACTGCAAAACGCAATAAAAGCTCGGGAGCTATAGCAGGAGGACTGACTCCCAACACTTGAACGTGCAGTAAAAATCTGAAGATGGCTGCCAGAGGGGCTTAGGTAGAGGGCAGTCACTGGCTGGGGGCAGTATGACTCAGAGACCAGTAATTGGTTGTTAGGAGAAAGACAGTTAAGAAGTGAAACTGATTTTTTCTTTTCCGAGGTTTCCCAGCCTGATGGGGAATATTCATGAGCATGTGAAGCCATGCCAGACCCCATGCTGAAGAAGCTCACTATCCGGTCCTCTCCAGTTGCCATTGCAGCGCACACAGCCAGTCAGGAGGCAAAAGAAGTTATCTACATAAAGCCAACCAAAAAACTGACATTTGTACATACAATTACAAAACTAAAACCAGAAACTCTTAACAGTCAACAGCAGCACATTTTTACACCATAGGCTTTCCATTGAACCTTCATGTGCATTCATGCAACAGAAAAATCTTCAAACTGGAAATATATATACAATTTCAAGGGGAGAAGGTGGTCAAAGAAAACAAGCAATACATTATATTTCCCAAAAAGCCCCTTCATATAAAATACCTCATCATTCTTCATAGAGATCCGCTGCCGGGAATTCAGGGGCTTCTTGTTCTCGTCCACCTCATAATCTTCTTCATTCATCCACTCATTGAAAACATCTGTGTCCAAAATCCACTTTGCATGAACCTGGAAAACAAAGAACTCCACTTAAACATAAGAAATGCTATAGTACAGATTGAGAGTAGAACTTACCTGCATACATTTTCAGAAACAAAGTTTTTTAACTTGCTGATCAGTCAGATGAGTGATTAGGGTAAGGAGCAAGTGAACATACATGAACCAGATCACAGAACAAGATACTTGAACAGTTCTAGGTTAAGTGCAAGGGTATCTTTGACCCCGATGGTTTTCTCACCTTAATGGAATAAATGACTGAGCATGTTTAAAAGTAAAATCTTCAAGCAATGCTCACAATGCAATGCATGCACATTACTTTACATTGGATACTGACAGATGAGGAACACAGACATTTGATATAAACCAGATGCAAAAACATTGATCATTGCCCTGCATTAGAAAGATTTCTCTTTTGGCAACTTTCCTTGCATAGTTCCAATTGGCCCCTAATATTTTTGCTTTCTTTTTAACCTGTTCCGACTTCATTAAGGGTAGTAAAGCAGTCTGCTTCACTTCCCTTTTGCTCATATGTGATGGGGAAACTGATCAGTCCTTCATCAGTACTAGGTCATTTTGTTTCCCTTTTACATTGTTCTAACTTTGTGACCTTGCATACAGTATCTTACAATGCAGTGGGCATACTTTTATCACCCTAGATTTTTACACTTAGGATTTTTGATGCATCGACTACAATCATTCATTAATGGGTCATAATCGGGAAGAATGGCATAGTTGGGGACTGTAGGACACGTTTTGCAGTACATACATTTAACTGATTATATAATATCTTAAACACAGTATAGGGCCATGCTGATAACTATTTACATTCAGTTAAACACATTTACTTTGATTAGCTCATATTTGTACTACTTTGGCAAAATACAGTTCCAAATAAGATCTTAAACATGATTGAGTGACCAACATTTGAGAAGCATGTTGCAGTAAGATTAGATTTTCATTCTCCTCAATGCGAGACCCGCCAGCACTTTCTTCTGGACTTGTGGATTTGTCTATGGTTCTGAGTGAGTGGAAGGCTTCTTCCTTTTACTCTTTCCATGGAAGTCATTTTTGTGAGTTTCCATACATTATTTTGGGAATCATACTTTCCTATAACTTGTTGGGCATCTGCAGGTTATTATTGCAGCACAGCCCTTTCTGTGCAGTGTTGCTGAGGCGCCGCTTGGGCTTCCCTTTTTATTTTCTCTTCGGATCCTAGTCTGAACTACTCTTCCCTGGGGTAGGATACTTTTTATCCTTTCTGCAATCCACATAGTGGAATCAGTACACCCCACCTGATTTGGAGTACTGAGGGGTTACATAATATCCCCCTTCTCACTGGTTCTGTAACATTTGTTACAGTCCTTTACTAAACTTGCAGAACACATGTTCATGGGTAGAGAGATTTTTATCTTCTGTACATTTTATATTGCGAGATCAGCACAGCCCACCTCAATGCTTCTGTAACATTTGTTACAGTGACAAGCATTCCTTTATGGTTGGTGGCAGTGGACGTGTTCTACCGACTAGTATGATTTTTGTACTTGCAGGCTGTCAACTCAGCCAGGATAATGCACAAGGGTCACCGTTCATCTAGATGGTGGCTGTATTCTTTCTTTGCCATTTTTAATGTGCTTATCCTTTCTTGGTCTGTCATCATGGGAGGGGGAGGTCCAGGTTTGATTTTTGTCTTCATCAGGAACCCTTTTGTGTAGCCTGCTGTTAGGACAGTTTTTCTAAAGTCCAACTAAGGGCTTCATAAAACCATATCTGAGGCAGTACAAAACGCCATTCTTAGTAATTGTATGGTTTATTTATAAAGCACTTATACACAAAACGAGTGCTTCAAAGTGCTCCAAGACGGGAGGGGAACCTGGGATAAAATCATTCATATGGCCTTGGTAATTTCAAAATATGGAAATGTCACAATGGCTTTCAGTAATAAGGCTGTACCACATGAGAACATTTGGTAGAGTGGACAAAGCAGCCAGGCTCATCTTAGGAGGGATAGAGATCTGTAGATGGGTACAAAGACGGTGCAGCATACATATGATTCAAAGAAACACTGCTACACTAAGTATTGAACAATAATGGTTTATTTTAAATAAAGTAGGCCAAGATAAATCTTGGAGAAATACTATTCACATAACACAAAAACACATTTTAAAAAAAAACTCAATACATATGGTTTACTTAACCAAATCTAACCTTATTTCAGATTACAATCAGCAGTCAAGGTGAGTCAAACCTTTAACACATTCAGAATGCAATTAAGCTATTCTTGGGGAGTAAAACCAGGTTAGGTATACTTTCAGAATACAATAAGTAATTCTAGTGCAGTAGACCCTACTGGTCATAATATACATTAGTACCCGGCGAGAGTCAAGCAGAATGCAACACGCATTCTGATTGGCTCTCGCCGGGTCCTTACCCGGCCGAGAATCCTATTCTCCGCCAGGACTCCAGCTGCCTTATCCTCGGCAGGGGGGGGGATTGGGGGGGCGTGGCAGCCCCTCAGCCAATGAGGCTCGGCCATCCCCGCTCCAAGCCTCCCCATGACTGAGAGGCTGCCTCCGCCCCCGCTGGGGACTCGGGTAAGGTTTTTTTTCCCCCCATTCCCTCCCTACCCCACCCCACTCACCTTCTTGCCCCTGCGTCCCTGGTGGGTGACGATGGCAGCCTCCAGCAGTGTGGAGACTATGTGCCTCCACACAGCTGGAGGCTTCCATCGTCCCCTGGCAGGGACGAAGGTACTTTTTTTCTCCCCCCCCTTCCCCTCCCTCCCGCCCTCCCGACCCCACTTACCTTCTGCTTCTTTTTTTTTTTCGGGAGCGGACGCGCTGGGAACACTGGTGTTCCCAGCGCATCTGCTCCCGAAGGCCGCCATGGAGAGAACGGACTCCCATTTTACCTTTCCCGGCGGCCATTTTCTTGGTCGTTTGTGTCCCGCAACGCCGCGGCTTTTCGGGACAGATAAAAATGCTTTTAGTGCCCCGGTCACGCATATAATGCGGGCCGGGGTACTAATAGCAATATGACCCTCGCAGTGGGGGCATTACCGACTCTGGTAATGCCCCAGGGCCTTCGTTATAACTATGGGCCCCGGGGCATTACCTGAGTCGGTAATGCCCCGCCGCTCGGGTCATATTGCTTAATTATTATTCCATTATAAAAACACCTTATTAGAACAACACTGTTACAAGGATATCTTGAAACATAGGTAACTTCTATTAAGAATAGCTACAGTTAGCACGCCAATGTCAGTTTTCAGAACACAGTTGAGAGGGAGTAACTTAAACTTGTATACTGGGCACTAAAGCAAATCGGGGAAAGTACAAACCAAAAGGTAATAATTGACCATGTACTCTTCCAAGCACACACAGTGTGACTTTAGTCAGGCAAGTAAAAGTACTTGAAATTAACTCAGCAATATTACCTTTTAAGAAGAGCATCATCTATTCTAGGTCAGTATAACCTATTGGTCTTTACACAAATACACCATTTCTGTTCAGGGAATAGATAGTTTAACCAAGGACACTTTTTAGAAGTGTGGGATACAAGTCTAGGGCAGGAACTGTTATAACCATTTTAGAAGTGCTCTGAAGCCATTCAGGGAAAGCATGAACCAATTACACATTTTAACAAAGTCACAATGTATTTCAAGGTAAGTAAGGAACCTATTTTTTTTTTAAATTTATTGTGTTTTGGTACAAAAACTGAAATTGTCACATTCACATCTCAAATTACATACATCTCATTGTCAAATTAAAAAACTTTAAAAGAAAATAAATACAATTAAAATCCTTTTCACTTTAAAATTAAAGTACACAATTCTTTCCCTTCGACTCTTCAAAAACATGCTCCAAAAACTCCCACAAGCTTAAAGACAGCGAAAGGTAATTAGTATTTAAAATTCTGATCTTAGGTCCTCTTGCATTAGTCTATAACACAACAGTTTTTTCCTCCCAGACAGTGTAGGGCCGGACATATATTTAAGGTCTCATCCTCGGAGGCATAATAACGACAATCTCCTTAACACTTCCCTTGTGTGGTACAAATTTAGCTTTACTCTCACAATTGTGAACATAAATTCTCTAGACGGGTGCTTCAAGTATGGGGCTAATATATTATAATGTTCCAACAACAGTTAGGCAAGATTATATGTAGTAAATTATATGTAGTAACCCCGTGGGAGACTACACCAATCTTGTCCTCTTGGCAATAGCTAACGCAACCTTTGGTATAGACCTGTACTACACAAGTTTGTAGAGTGACTGAGCAGCCAGGCTTATCTCAAGAGGGGCCAATGTGAGCTGTAGGGTTAAAACAGATTCACAAGTACATGTATTCAAATAACATGTACACTCAAATTAATTATTTTAATCAAGAAACCTTAACAGTCAGTTTTAAAATAAGTTTTCTTTAGAAGGGAGCAATATGCAACACTTACACTTAAAAACCACTCAGTCAAGTAACTACATACCCTTTTGACCCTTTTGGGATGGCACACAGACACCTACTACACCGTCCGGTGACTTCAATTGCTAGGAAACTGGACAGTAATATATCACTTTTCACACTTAAAAGGTAATACTGAAGTTGTGGCAAAAAGGAAAAGGTTAGGGAAGGAAATAATGGTTAACAAGTTTCACAAACAGGTAAGCACTTTAGAATCCCCCAATGCAATATGGATTAACCCTTTCCCAGCTGTACAAGTAAGGCATGTAGGTCTTTTTGAGGGGAAGTTAAACACAGTATCGGAGGGTAAGAAGAGTCTTCGGGGAGCCAGGACAGCAAATGTCAATTGAGCAAACTCTAGGGTAACTGAGGCACTTCTTGAAGATAGCCAAAGGTCTTGCACAATGTTAAACATAGTTTTGTATTAAAAAGAAATCACTGTTGGGCCACAAGCTGGGAGGCTTGTGAAGGGCAAAGCTGCAAGAAACTCTGCAAAGGGCAGCAAATGCAAGTCTCCAGTGAGAGCAAGAAAGCTACACACAAGAGGTTTGCCACTAGTTGAACAGTACCTCGAGTCTGGAGAAAAGGGTCCAGCTGGCTTCTGTTCCTGTTGTAGTCCTGCAGATCCTTTTGTTCCTGGGCCTCAGTTGTGGGGACAAGCGGGAGGACGACTGGGGACTCCTGCATTAAGAATTGAAGGTTGGCAGCAGTAATGGGTACCCTTCATTGTTGGGCAGAATTGCATGTAGTACCCTCTGGGAACACCACACACAATTAGGACTACACGTGTAAGCAAAAAACAACCTTTGGCATAAGCCTGTACCACACACTTTTCGGTAGCGAGCTAAGCGCCCAGGCTTATCCCAAGAGGGAATGTGAGCAGTAGATTAAGTTACACAGAAGTATCACAATCACATAGGTTCAAGTAGACACTTGCTCTCAAGGTTTCTTGGTAAAAAATACTGATACATTTATTTACACAATCATTTAGAAAGTTGTAGAGATAGTTTGTGCTCCCCTGAAAAATGAGCCAAATGGCACTTCAGTTACTTTCAATGGTAATAAAGAGACATACATTTGTACAATGGATTAGAAAACACTTCTGTTAGGCAATGCAAAGGTTCAGTGTACAGGCGGGTCAGTTCAATTCAATAGGCCAGGCCAACGTCAATAGTCTAGTGTTCTTGGATAGGACCGATCAGTTCTGGCAAGACTTTGTAACATTTCTCAGAAGTAGTTTAGACAAAAAAGCATGATAGGCTGGGTCACAAGCTGGTTAGACCTGCAAGTTGGGAAAGTTTCACGAACTTTCACCGCAATAGTTATGATCTCTCAACCGGATGGCACAGTCCCTTAATGTGAAGCAAAAAGATGCAGCTGAAGACGTTGGTTCCTGGCAGTTCCTGCAGATCTCACTGTTTGTGAGCCTCAGTCGTGGGGACTCCTGCACTGCACGGGATAGTCGCTGAAGCAAACAAAATGGAGTCACTTCAGTTCGAGTAGCTGTTGATCCCTCTGCCTGTTTAAACCCTAACCAGCATTGAGAATGGTATCCAGGTGTCTTATGAGCTGACTGGTCCCACCAACTCAAAGGAAGAAGCCGTCTTTGAAGGAGCTTCTCTGTCGAATGGAGATCTGGCAATTCGGAATTGCAGCAGGGCTTCACCGGGCAAACCAACGGTCCTGTGGTTGCAGCAGCCATCCTCTTCCAGCTCGTCTGGTTCTTTCGTTCCAGTTGTCGACTCTGCCTTCCAGTCCTGGAGACTCACCTTTTAAACAGTTTTCTCCCATTCATTCATTCATTCCAGCCTAGCTGTCAGTCACCCAGCAGGGTGACTGTCCTTGCCAGACAGTCAGCCGGCCAATCATTACAGAGTGCATGTGGGTCTCCTAGGAGACTAAGCACAGGGAGTTTCGGGCGCCTCCCTCACTTCCTGCCCACCCCAGACACCCTGGAACCAGAGGCGGGCTTCACTCGTGAATCCCGCCAAATGCAAAGCGAACAACGGAACCAAACCTGGGTTGGCGTGCAGAGTAACTCAAGAAGGACCTTTTCACAAAGAAATGGCAAAAAAAGAAGACCAGGGCCATTTTGACAAAAAAGGCACCCTTGGGCGCTTTACTGCAGCTGCGAACGCAGCCCACGGTAAATGCACACCATGTTAGTTAAAACGAAACCACTGCCACCAGCCGTTCAGCAAGGAAAGGGTAACAAAAATGTTACATGAGAAGCTAAACAAAGGGGGTACTGGGTAACCCTTCCAGCAGCCTATTGTAAGATAGTGTGGGCTGGGTCTAGAAAGTTACAAATGTAAATAAAGTCAATTTCAATTCACTGCTCTTGGAAACAGTAGTTTTCCAAGAGAAGATATTTAAACCTTTGGGAAATCTGGAAGACTTCCCTGTGTCACTGCACTGAAGGTGCTGTGAGACACAAAGTAAAAGATGATGCCTATGGAGTTTGTCAGACTCCACAACCAAAAGGAGCAGCGCACAAAATCACATTAAAATACGAGTGTGTGAAAAAGGGTCTCTCTCTCTCCAGGTTAAAAAAAAAATCAATTCCTCAAAATCCAGCAAAGTTAAACGGGTCTCTAAGTTAGAGGGAATTAGCACATTTCTGAGAATTCTCCCCAACACTGGCACTCGGTTCCAGCAGCACCAAGAAGTACTGCCAGTTGGGGGAAGGTCTTCCAGTAAAGTTAGTGTTCAGGTTAGTTGGTCCCACTAACCCAAGGGAAGAAGTCGTCCTTTCCAGAGCTTCTCTAGTCGAATAGGAAAAGGAGTTTCAGCACAGCAGCAGGGCTTCACCGGCCAGTTTAACGGTCCAGGAGGTTGCAGCAAGCTTCTCTTCACGATTCCTTCATTGGATGTTTCGTCCAGTGGTCGACTGCCTTCAGTCCAAGAAGCCTCTACTTTTATGCAGGTTTCTCCCATTCATGCACAGCCTAGCTGTCAATCACACAGCAGGGTGGCTGTCCTGCAGGAACAGCCAGTCAGCTAATCAGGACTGGGTGCATTCAGGTTGCCCTGGAGACTAATGAAAGAGTTTCGGGCACCCCCCCCCCCGCTTCCTGCCCTGCCAGAAACTGGAGCCAGAGGCGGGTTTAAGTATTGAAGCCTGCTAAAAGCAAAAAACAAACAAGGGTTAAACCTGGTTTGGCGCACAGGGTAAAACCCAAGACCGACCGCAGACAAGAAATGGGCCGGGCCATTTTAACACAATGGTTATCCATAGGTGATATACTGCAGCTGAGGTTTCAGCCTGCGATAAAAAAGCACAATGGTAGGAAAATTAAAACACTGCCACCAGCCATTAAATGTAGTGAGGGTAAAACACATTTTTACATGAGAGAGTAGGAAGTCTTAGTTACAGGTAAGTATTTCTCCAGCATTGGTATCTTTCACAGATTCACATGCTTGAATATTCCCAGTTGTCAGACCGGGAATCCTCATTGATTTAAAAAAAAAATGAATGGGGATTAACCATTATGCCCAATGAGGCATCCATTTGTGTAGTCTCTCCATCTCATTTTGGTCTTTTTTGACCCTAACCAATGAGGTGGCAGGGTTTAAGCTCCACCCCAGGCAGTCATCTTCAGATTTTGACCCGTGTGTAGACATGTATGACTGACGGGCCTTGAAGCAGCCTCTCAGGGGAGGCGGGTGGGCGCATGTGAATCTATGCAAGATATCAATGCTGGAGAAATACAGTTACAGGTAAGTAACTAAGACTTCCCTGTATTGGATATTTCACGGATTCACATGCTTGAATAGAATACAGCAAGCAGTTAAGCATACCCACATTTGGCTACACCCTGAAGGTTAATCTTCAGTATACCTAGTGTATAGCAACTCAATTTAGTCACATATACTAGGGAAGGTGGGAGAAAAAGGCCTGCTCCTACCTTAAACAAATAGGTGGCGTAGGACTGCATGTCCAACCGCAGATTCCTTGTTCGCGTCTTTTGTCAAGCAATGCTGCTTGCCGAATGTGTAGCATGCTTCAAGTAGCCGCTCTACAAATGTCTTTCAATGCTACCCCTGCATGGAATGTGGTTGAGGCTGCTCTTCCTCTGGTTGAGTGAGCTGTCGGAGGCCTGGTGAGCAGGTCACCTTTGGATTGGTGGCAGTGGCATATGCAGTTATTCACCCATCGTGAGAGACCTTGCTTAGATAGGTTGACCCTTCATGCGACCCGAAAAAGCTACAAAAAGCCTTGTGGAAGCACAGAACTCCGAGGACTCGGGCGACTAGTGAGTGCAATGCCCTTTCTGCAATTGAAGTGTGGTTGCTGAACAACACAGGGGGGAGCCCTATACGCTCCGAGATTGTCATTTCCAATACCTTTTTGGGTAGAAATTGAGGGTGCGTTCTGAACGGTGATTCTGATGAGGGCTAGTTCGCTAATCCTTCTCGCAGATGTGATGACTATTAGAAAGGCAACTTTCCAAGACAAAAATTTCAGTTCACACCTTTGGATGGGTTCATATGGTGGCTCCATGAGCACCGATAGAATTGTGTCTAGGCAATAGGACGGCACCGGTTCCGCCGTTGGTGGAAAGGTTTGTAGTAACCCTTTGAGAAAAATGTTAACCGCTGGATTACAGTAAAGATGTTTGATTAGGATTTGTTGTATAGGGCGAACTTGCGGACAGATTAAGCTTAATGGAGGGCAATGAGAGCCCCGTTCTTGCCAAGTGTAGTAGGTAGGGTAACACTTGCTCCACTGACTTAGTGAGTGGATCTATGTGCGAAATCTCACCATTTAGTGAAAAGGGTCCACTTTGAACATATGTGATCCACTTGGACGGAGCTCTAGACGCTTTGATTATGTCCCAGCTTTCTGAAAGGAGCGTTCTATTCAATTTCCGCTGTTCAGGAACCATGCTTTGAGTGAGACACGCTGGGTCATGGTGGAAAACCTTGTAGTTCTGCTGCGTCAGTAAACTCTGGTGCGCTCGGAGGCGATTTGATAATCCTTGGGAGAGGTGCCAGAGGGCCAGGTACCATACTTGTCGAGCCCATTCCGCTACTTTGAGTATCATCCTGCACGGTTGCTCCTTAACTTTGCGTAACATTAGTGCCATCAATGGTGTAGGTGGGAAGTTATACAGGAACTTACTGGTCCAAGTTACAGAGAACGCGTCCCCTAGTGACAGGTCCTCTGGGTATCTCGAGGCAAACCGGTGACATTTCTTGATATCTTTGGTTGCAAAGATGTCGATCTCTGGATGTCCCCACATGCAGACTATCGGTTGTCTCTCCCCCCACCTGTTACGCTCACCCGATTCCCACGGGGGCGTCGATCTGGACTGGCCCGCTGTTGCTTCCACCAGAGTAACACGTAGAGCCGAGATGACAGACTGGACAGACCCACTTAGCTTTGTTTGTTGGACTCGTACGAATATCTTTCTGCAATGGAGAAAGGGAATTAACCTCCCGTAATCTGAGCGTTAACCCACCTTCCCACTCCCCTTGTCTGCCCACAGAACACTCCTGAAGTTCCCTCTTAATCTCACCTGAAGATTTGGAAAGATGAGCTCTCCATCCTGCGTCGAGCGCAGGAGCGCGTAGACGACCAGTTACTTCACTTGCCTGGAGGAATTGGTGAGTTCCAGTATTGACTAAGTGCAATTGTTCGTAAGAGTTCAAAAGTCTGATCTTCACTCTGCCAGATTCCTTGCAGGTTGCGGATTTAAACCACCAGAAGAGTTCCAAGTGGCGATTGGTAAGATCCTGGTAAGTCTATTGTGATTCTCCCCTTTGGGGCCGGGGTACAGCGATGATGCAGAATTAACTGCGCCGACCCGAGATGAGGTGAGTACCCCCCTATGGTAAATCAGGTAAGTCTTTGGGGGTGGTTTGTATTGCCCTTGCTCACCTATCTGTTCTCGTCTACCCCAGGTGTTGAAGAATGGCCTGGAGATGCTGGATTCGCGATGGAGTAAAGGAATGCAGCCTCGGTTGGCGAGTTCAGCGCGGCTCTGCGAGGTGCGTGGCAATGCACCTGAGAAGGCTTCTCTCTTCCAGATCGACGATGTGCTGGATCAAGGATTCACGTAAGGGTTTTGTTCTGACCTCTTCTTTTCTTGTTCCAGGGCTGAAGCGGGCGTGGCTGAAGACTGGAGCTGCTGAAGACACGTTGAGCGTTACGCTGCAGCAAGCAGAATAACGCGAAGCACGTGTGGTTGTTCGGGTGTGGCTTAAATAGCCTTGGAAGAGGTCCCAGGTAAGTATTCTTCCACAGCCCCACCCGAGAGGAAAGGAGTCTCTGAGGTAAAGTAGTCCCTTTAAGCCTCATTTGGCTTGTGGCTTCATGCAACATGGTCTGCATCAGGTAGGTATGCAGCATGGTCTGCAACAGGTAATATTTCTGTAATGAGCCTGGCGCCCATGGCGCCAGGACGGACTTTATTCTTATGAGCCTGGCTCTAGCCAAAGAGCCCCTAACTGGGGTTTTTGGGCATGCTTCAAGTGGCATGATGCCTGCTTCCGGGGTTGCTGGGCCTGGTCTGGCTTTCCGGGGGCAGGCATCGTGACACCACCCCCCTGCCTAATTTGCGAGAGGTTGTGTAATCTCTGCTCAATTTGTCCACCAGGACATCGTCTACTCCTGGCAGGTGTTCTGCTTTTAGGTGGACCTTGTGCTGTAGCGCCCATGTCCATAACTTCTGTGCTTCCTTGGATAGCATCACTGACCTTGTGCCTCCCTGTTTGTTGGTATAATGCATGGAGGTTGTGCTGTCCGTCTGGATAGTTACTACTTGTCCTGCTAGTACAGGCAAGAAAACATTCAGTGCCCAGCTGATTGCTCTGAGTTCTAAGTAGTTTATGTTTAGTCTGGCCTCTTGGCTGGACCACATGCCCTGAACGTTCTGAGACAAAGTGTTGAGGTGGGAGCTTGGCATGGCATGCCCCGTGACAGATTGTGGCGTGCTCCACCATTGAAGCGCTTTGAGGAAGCTTGGAGGAAGCTGGATGACATCCTCCAGGACCAGTGTGCCTGGGTCCATTGGTGTTCCAAGATTTCTTGAATTGGCCTCACGTGCCATCTGCAGTAGGGCATGAGATGTATACATGAGGACATAATGCCCAGGAGCAATTTCAAAGATTGTACCGTGGTTGTTGTGTTGTTGAGGAGCCATGAAATTAGTGCCAGCATCGCTGATATCCAGTCTGGTGAGGGTCGCACCCTGGGGATGGAGGTGTTCAGCTCTGCTCCCAGAAAGAGAGCTGTTTTGGTTGGTATTGAGCAGGATTCGATTTTGTTTAGGGAGAATCCTAGGTCTTTTAGGAGATCTTGTTTTTGCAACCGATGTGGTCGTGCGATTGGTTAATTAAAAAAAAAAGGCACATTCTTTCAATCATCTAGATAGGGAAAAATATCAGTTCCTGAGCATCCGAGAATTGCTGCCACAGGTGCCAGGCACTTTGTGAAGACTCTTGGTGCCGACCTTCGTCCAAAAGGGAGAACTCTGAATTGTAAATGAGCCTCTCCGACTGAGAACCAGAGAAATCTTCTGTGTGCTGGGTGGATGGGGATATGGAAGTACGAGACTTCAAAAATGACTTTCTGGCTACCCTAGATTTGGCTTAGCCATGGCAGGACACTTTGTAACCATTTTGAATATGATGTGCTTGACGAATTTGTTCAGCACCCTTAGGTCTAATATTGGTCTCCATTGGGCACTCTTTCTTCATTAGGAAGAATCGGGAATAGAAATCTTTTCCCCTTTGTTCTAATGGAACTGGTTCTATGGCTGCTTTTTGGAACAGTTTGTGAATTTCCACCTCCATATGTTTCCTCAGGTGTATCTTGCGAGGTTGGGCCGGACGGGAGGGATATTCAACAAAAAATGTGATTGTGTGTCCCTTGCAAATTACTTGCAACACTTGTCTGAGGTAATGTCTGGCCAATGGTGGCAAAACTGCCTTATCCTTCCTCCCACCAGGGTGTGTTGTGTGGGGGGGGAGTGGGGTGGGGAACGGGTATGAATTGGCTGTTCTATTTAGATTGAGTCTTGGCTTGGTTTGAACCACGTCTGCCTCTGTGTATTGAATCTTGACGTAGATTGGTGGTACTTATTGTCTTGAAGGAACTGCCTTGCGTTCTCTGGCCATAGGACGGCTGATTATACCCTCTGAATCTTAAGGATGAGCCTCGAAAGGACTGAAAATTGTGGCAGTTTTTTCCTTATCTCTCAATGAGCTGATAGCTCTGGCCATGTGTCAGTTTTAACTCCCTTAAGATGATATTGATCTAGCCATTGCCAAAAAGGTCATGACCGTCAAGGGGCATATCTAGAATTTGCGCTTGAACCTCCGGCCTGAAATTAGTTGCCTTCATCCAGACCGGTCTTCTTAGGACTGTGCCATAGGCCATTTGACGGAAACCAGATTCAGCAACATCTATCGCTGCATCAATCATGTGATCGGATGTGGCTTCACCATCAGTTACTATTGCCCTTTCCTTGGGACTCAGCCGGAAGGTGTTTAGTTAGCTTTGATATAGAAAGCCATAGTTCCCTGTGAAAGCGATCCTTCATAGCCAAAGCATTACTTGTTCTGATGGTTAGGGAGGCTGATGACAACACTTTCCTACCCATAGCTTCCAGTTTTCATCCTTCCTTGTCAAGAGGTGCTGTTAATGGTGATGAGGGGTTTGCTAGTTTCTTCCTTGCTGCGGCTGTGATGACAGTTTGGTTTAGTAGGCCCTCTTAAGCAAAGCAGAGCTGTGTCTGGGGCTTTGTAAAAGGTGTAGAGAGGATTTTCACTCCTGCATCCCAGACTGTGGCGAAGAGAGGGCTAGTAGTGACAGTTCTTCTCTTATCCCTGTGTTCATATAGGATTGATTTATTATCTTCTGAGGTTACCTGAATATTGAAGAGGTCTGCTGCTTTGCCAAAGCTGGTATGAAACGATACCAGGTGATCCGGTGGCAAGGTTCCCCCTGGGGAATCACGTTCTCAGTTTCTCTATTATATAGTCGTCGCACTCACTGAGTATCTGGGTCGTGTGTAATTTCTCCTCCTTCTGGTTCCTCGGTGTCTGAAGTCTCTGAACAGATCTTCCTGCCAATCTCAAATTAACACAGTTGAAGGTACTATAGTTGGATCTCTTGTTGGCGAGTGTCTTCTCGGTCTAGGTGAGGATCTTGGTGCTGAGACTCGTCAATGAATTACGGCTCAACAGTGGTCTTTCCCTGGGCCTGTGGCGAGGTTCAGGAGTGTGTCGGAGCCTCTAGGTGTATTGTAATGTGGTGATTTGTCTGATGAGATCTTGTGCTCCTCGAGCTTGTCGAAACATTTCTATGTCTGGGGGCAGATGGTGCCACTGGCTGGAAAGTCTTACACATTTAACACTGGTGTATGTCATGAGGGTATAAACAGTAGATACACTGCTCATGTGGATCCCTCGTGTACACTAGTTTCTTTATGAATCTGCTGCAGGCCTTACCAAGGAAGGCTTCTTTGCAACTGTTTCCTCAGCCATGGTGTGAAGGAAAGCTTCACTCTGAAAAAGGGTTGAAATCTTGTGTTTTCTTGGCCCAGAACTTCACAAGCCGTAGGATTTGACTGAATGAACAAAAATAGGATAGTTTGACAAAATAGCTTTAACAGCAAAAAATAAAACCGAAAAGTTCAGAGAGCTGGAAGATTCCCTGTAGTCTGTTAGACTGCAGGGAAAAATCTGAATATGGCTGCCTGGGGTAGAGCTTAATCCCTGCCACCTCATTGGTTCTAGTCAAAAAAGGACCAAAGTAAGGTGGAGGGGCTACACAAGTAGATGCCTCATTGGGCATAATGGGCAATCCCCATACATTTATTTTTTCTATGAAATATATATGATGCATTACTTACCGTAATCGTATTTCTGTTGCTTGTATCTGCTTAGATTCACATGCTGTGCATAGGCCGACATCTAGTGGAAGCTGCAGAGTATTACAGTTGTTTTCAAAACTCGAAAAGGGACGTTAGCAGAGCGTGCCTGTAATACTATCCCTAGTGTGACGTCTACTGTACCCATGATAGCTCACGCATCGAGGTACCTCAGATTGTTATTTTCCTGACCTGAGGTAGCATTCGGTGTAGCGCAAGTACATTTGTAGCCAAGCAGATACGTATCAGACAAGCTCATAAGCATATGTGTGCCTTCTCTCCGAGGGGAGAAAGGGTTGGCGCATGTGAATTTGATCCGATACAAGCATCAGAAATACGATTACGTCGAGTAATGTATCCCTTATGAGGCTTGTGGAATCTGCTTCGATGACATGTTGTGCAAAGATTAACGAGCAGTGTTAGGAGGAGGTGGGTTGTGAGAAGATTCATGAACAAATAAATGTCTAAAGAACCGCTTGTCCCACTTATCTGTCTTGGAATGAGCGTCAATGCAGTAGTGCTGAGTGAAAGTATGTATTGAGCTCCATGTAGCTGCTTTGCAAATACTGTCTAAAGGAACATTTTCAATGAAAGCCAGGGTGGCTCATGTGCCTCTAGTGAAATGAGCCTTGGGCGTAAAAGGCAGGGTCTTATTTTATAGGGAATAGCACAGTTGATACGTCCGACTATCCACCTAGAGATGGCATTCTTTGAAATGCGGTCACCTTCTCTGCCTGGCGCTATGGGGACAAACAATTGATCTGTTTCTTAGCGGTCTGGTCTTGTCTACATAGTAGACTAACGCCCTCCTCACATCTAGTGTGTGGAGTTTTACCTCAGTTGAGCTGTTGGGTTCCTGGAAGAAAGCCAGCAGCTCAATTGACTGGTTTACGTGAAATTTTGAGATTAATTTAGTGGAGAACCTAGGGCGAGTACGTAAAACCATCTTTACTTTGGGTACAACAAAGAGGATCCTGCACTGACAAAGCTTGTATTTCACACTCTTCTTATGGAAGTGATAGCCACTAAGAAGGCAGTTTTGTAAGTCAGGAGTTTGCGACTAGACTTGTGCATTGGCTCGAAAGTGTCCCATGAGCTTGGCGAGTACCACGTCGACATCCCATCCTGGCGGCGGGTTTCAAATAGGAGGGTGGAGTCTCTTTACTCCTTCAATGAATGCCTTGATGACAGGTACTTTCCAACACGAGACCTTGTTATGAGAAGTGGTGTAGGCTGATAAAGCCGCCAGGTGGACCTTTACGAAGTTGAATGCTAACCCTGCATCTAGCAAATGGAGCATACAAGTTAGAATGTGGGAATAAGTACATTCTATGGGGTTGATTTGTTTAGTCTGGCACCAAATTACGAATCGTCTCCATTTGTCAAAGTAACAGTGTCTAGTGTTTGGTTTTCTTGATTCTTTCAAGATATCCATGCATCTCTGTGGCAGGTTAAGATGTCCAAACTATGACCTCAGGAGCCATGCTGCCAAGTTCATTGAGTGAGACTGCGGGTGCACAGTTATTCCCTCGTGCTGAGTGAGTAGATTGTATGGGCACAGGAGTTTGATGGGATTGCACATCGCCAGTTTGCGCAGATGTGGATACCATGGTTTTCTTGCCCACATAGGAGCAACTAGGGTAAGCGTCATTGGTTCCTAGTGGATCTTGTTCACCCCCTTCCTCATGAGAGGAGTTGGGGAAAAGTGTAAGCAAAATTTCCCTGACCAGTTCATCCATAGGTTGTTCCCCTTGGAGCCTGGCTGGGGGAACCTGGACGCGAAGTCTGGGCATTGACTGTTTTCGCTTGTAGCAAACAAGTCTAATGTGGAGCAACCCCATAGAGAGAAGAGGTGTTCTACGACGTTTTCGTGTAGACGCCATTCGTGTTCCTCTGTTAGGTGAACTCTGTTCAATGATTCTGCTAACGAGTTGAGTTCCCCTAGAACATGCTGTGACAATAGGAACATCTTACGTTTGAGTGCCCTTTTCAAAATATGCTGCGCAAGCCTGGACATATTTGGAAAACGTGTGCCGCCCTGTTTGTTGATATAAAACATTGCTGTAGTGCTGTCTGTCAGGACTTGCAGATTGGTTCTTTAAATGGGATTTGAATGCCCGAAGGGCTTTGAATACTGCCAGAAGCTCTAGCAGATTGATGTGGTTTTGGGCTGCCGTGCAAGACCACAGACCCCGAGCTGTGTGGTGAAGGTAATGAGCGCTGTGCCCCGCCCTGCTAGAGAGGCGTCCGTCGTGGCAATCGCCTGCATCTTTGGATTGTAGAAGGGTTTCCCCTTCAGCAGATTTTCCCTTCTTCACCAGCAAAGATGTTGAACAAGTGTTGGCGAAACGACCACTAGATCTTCCCACTCACCACTTGCCTGAGACCACTGTTTCGCCAACCACTCCTGATGGGTCGCAGGCGCGCATGAGGAACCAGGTAAATGCAAGATGCCATCATGTCTATTAAACGCATCACTTTGCGCACCCTTATCTGGCAGCCGGCCAGATGTGGTATTTGCAGTAACACATTTTGTACCCTTTCCTTTGATGGAAGGACCAATCCCTCCTCTGTGTTTAAGACAGCTCCTAGGAACTGTTTTGTAGTGCTTGGCACTGGGCTTGACTTTCTCGATGGAAAAGCCCAATTGAAAGAGGAGTTTGATGGTTCTCTGAATGTTTTGTCCCTGTCATGAGCCAGTCGTCCAGGTAAGAGTACACTGGGATTGCCTCCCTGCATAGGTTCATTGCCACCACCGCCAGTACCTTTGTGAATACCCTTGGAGCCGAAGCTATTCCAAAGGGTAGCACTTTTAATTGGTAGTGCTTGTTCGCTATCTTGAAACGCAAGAATCTTCTGTGCGCTGGGAACATTGAAATATGAAAATGGGCATCTTTCATATCCAGTGTTGCCATGTAATCCCTTTTTAGCAGAGGGATTACCTCTTGTAGCGTAGTCATGCAGCACTTTTGTGGCTTGACATACTTGTTTGCTGGGCGCATAGTAGGATCTTGCTTTGGCACAAGGAAGTAAGTCGAATAAACACCCCCGTTTACCTTGTTGGCCAGCACCACTTCTATGGCGTCTTAATAGAAGTGTGGCTATTTCTTCTAGAAGGATCCACTGATGTTCTTCTGAGTGGCTTCTCTGTCGTGGTGGGGGGTGGTTGTGGGGACGTTGAAGTATTTCTATGCAGTAGCCCACTGCTACTGTTGACAGCACCCATCTGTCTAAGGTGATACCCTCCCATGCGCGGGTGAAGTTGGAAATGCGTCCTCCTACTGGAGATGCATGGGAAGGTACCTAGAGCCTAGCGTCACTTGCTCTGAGGTGGAGAGCCCCGACCACGACCACTGTGTTGGCCTCTGGGATAGTCCTGAAAGAATTGTCCTTTATTTCCCCAGGAGGAACTCTGGCCTTGATTGTAGCCGGAACCCCGCTACGAATTTTGTCCTCGAAACCGGCGAAAATTCCCTTTCCTCTTTGTCCAGAAGGCCTGTTAGTGAGTTGACCTAAAGATTTTAGAGTGTCATACTCATCCTTTGCTGTTTTAAGTGCTTCTTCAACAGCCTTGCCGAAGAGCACGTTAGGTTCCACTGGCATGTTTATAAGAGTGGCCTGCGTATCTGGTCTAAACCCTGACTGGCGCAGCCATGCATGCCTCTTAATCACAGTCTCTTCTGCAATGAGTACCGGTATTGTCTGCCACGTCAAAATTGGATTTAAGGAGGCAGCTAAACAGCCCTCCCATCTGCAGCCACCTGTGCTAGTTGGGATTTCAGTGGCTCTGGGGCAGACAAAAGTAAAGCAGACATCTCTTCCCACTTGTGGCAGTTGTAACTAGCCAAGACTGTAGCATTATTTGCTATCCGGGTTTGATAGGTCGCAGAGGAGGAGACCTTTCTCCCCATGGCACAGATCTTTTTACTCTATCTGGTGGAGCCTCGGAGGAAGCAAGCCAAGTTGCCTGGTCTCTTTCTGGTTGTCGTTACGACTGAGTCGTCTGGTTTTAGGTGCCCTCTAATATACAATGGATCTGATGTGCGGGTTTGAACAATTTCTCCACATGTGGATTTATGGCCTGTGTGAGATTAGGGGCTTATAAAGGATGGAACAAGTTACTTACCTGTAACTGTTGTTCTCCAGCATGGGTCTGGCATGGATTCACATGCTCATGAATATTCCCCGTCGTCAGGCTGGGAATCCTCGGTAAAGAAAAAACCAGTATCAGTTTCGTTTCTGATCTGTCTTTCGTAGTAATAACCAATCACTGGTCTCTGCGTCATACTGACCACAGCCAATGACTGCCCTCTACCTAAGCACCGCCTCTGGCAGCCATCTTCAGATTTGGAAGCACGTGAAGTGGCAGTATGACCAAGTGAAGAGCCGCAGAGGGGTAGGCGGGAGGGTTCGCATGTGAATCCATGCCAGACCCATGCTGGAGAACAACAGTTACAGGTAAGTAACTTGTTCCTTCTCCAGCATGGGGTCTGGCATGGATTCACATGCTCATGAATAAAGAATACATAGCAGTACACACATGCACAACCACGGGAGGTGGCAAAGGCTCAACATTAAGCATCACATCAACTCAACATTAAGCATCTTACCTCCTCACCAGGCTCACCTCAGGCGAACAGGTTGCGCAGCACTGCTTGGCCGACCCTGGACTCCTCCCTGGAATCCCGGTCGACGCAGTAGAATTTCGTGAAGGTGTGCGTCGACCTCCACGTAGCAGCCCTGCATATGTCCAGCAGGGGCACACCAGATAGGAACGCCGTGGTAGCTGCGATCGCTCTGGTGGAATGGGCTCTCGGACGGCCAGGCAGCGGTCGGTTTGCCAACCGGTGACAGTACATGATACAGCCGGAGAGCCATCTGGAGATGGAAGCCTTCGAGAGAGCCTTCCCCTGATTGACAGGTCCAAAGTTCACAAAGAGTTGTGACGTCTTCCGAAAACCTTTCGTGCGGTCCACGTAGAACTTCAGCGCTCTAGCTACATCCAGCGAGTGCAAAGTCCTCTCAGCCGGCGACGAAGGCGACGGGAAGAACACAGGTAACACCAAGGGTTCGTTGAGATGAAAGTCCGACGGTACCTTGGGCATGAAGGATGGGTGCGTCCTGAGCACTACCCTCGTGTCGTGGAAAGTCAAGTACGGGGCCTTGCAGGAAAGGGCCTGGATCTCTCCCACTCGTCGTGCGGAGGTGATGGCCACGAGAAAAGCTGTTTTCCACGATAGAAACTTCAACGGGGCCGAGTGCAGAGGCTCGAACGGAGGTCCCATGAGTTTGGTCAGCACCACGTTGAGCTCCCACGCCGGGGCCGGAGCCTTCACCGGCGGGAACGATCTGAACAGTCCCTTCATGAACTCTTTCACCAGACGATGAGACCACAAGGACGTCCGGCCCGTGGTTCTGGTGTATCGGGAGATCGCAGCAAGATGAATCTTGATGGACGCGTGTGCCAGACCAGCTTTGGCCAGCGTCAGCAGGTACGGCAGCACTTGGGGAGCCGTAATCCGTAGAGGGTTAATCTTCTGTGCGTGGCACCAGACAGAGAACCTCTTCCATTTGTGTCCGTAGCATTTAAGAGTCGAGGACGCCCTGGCCTTTGCAAGAACCTCTCTGCAATCGGCCGGTATGTCGTATCCTCCAAACTCTAGCGCTGCAGGAGCCAGGCCTGCAAGTTCAGCGACTTCGGGTCGTGGTGGAGGATGGCGCCTCCTTCCCTGGAGAGTAGATCCGCGTCCGCCGGCAGCTTGATTGGCGGGGACGCCGACAAGTCCAGAAGGTCCGGGAACCATATCTGCCTCGGCCACGCAGGTGCGACGAGGATCATCCTGCACCGTGACCTCTTGAGCTGGTTGACGAGCCGGATCAGCAGAGGCAAGGGAGGGAACGCGTAGAGGAACAGGCCCTCCCAGGGGAACGAGAAAGCATCGCCCATGCTCCTCGTCTGGGGAAACCTGCTGGCGAACCTCCGGCACTTGGTGTTCGTCGCCGTCGCGAACAGGTCGATCTGGGGTGTGCCCCACCGTCGGAAGAGGCGATCCACCAGATCCTGCCGTAGTTCCCACTCGTGGCACGAGCGCAGCTCCCTGCTGAGTGAGTCGGCGATGGTGTTTTTTATCCCTGCCAGATGAAACGGCACCAGAAGAATCCCTTGGGCGACGGCCCAATGCCACAGGTCCTGCGCCTCCTTGGACAGCGCTGGGGACCTGGTTCCGCCCTGTTTCCTGATTTAAAACATGGTGGTGGTGTTGTCGGTGAAGATCCTCACCACCTTGCCCTTGAGGGACGGAAGGAAGGACCTGAGGGCCCAAAACACTGCACGGAGCTCCAGGACGTTGATATGCAGGGACTTCTCCGTCGGGAGCCAGAGTCCCCTTGCGTGCAGATTTTCGGTGTGCGCTCCCCACCCTTCTAGGGAGGCATCCGTGGTCACAGTCACCTGGTGGGCTGGGGTCTGGAAGTCCATGCCCGCCGTCAGATGCGCGCGGGTGCCCCACCACCGTATCGCTCGTCGGAAACTCTCGTCGAGCTTGATCCTTTCCTCGAAGCTGCCCGTCGTCTGGATCCAGCGCGCATCCAGGAACTCTTGCAACGGGCGCATCCGGAGCCTGCACATGGGAATGAGGTAGATGCAGGAAGACATCATCCCGAGGAGGGACTTGATGGACCTCACCTTGGCCGCGTCGGCCACCAACATCCGTTGCACCTTGCCCAAGATGGTCCTGGTCCTCTCCTCCGACGGGGAGGCCAGAAGGGACACTGTGTCGAGCCTCGCTCCCAGAAACAGTGCAACTTGCGCGGGCACCAGGTGGGATTTGGCGTAGTTCACGGAGAATCCCAGGTCCGTGAGGAGTTGGACGGTCCTTGCCGTGTGGACCACGGCGAGCTCCCTCGTCTTGGCGCGGATGAGCCAGTCGTCCAGGTAGGGGTAGACGTGAATCCCCTCGCGGCGCAGCTGCGCCGCCACCGGTGCGAGGCACTTGGTGAAAACCCTGGGTGCCGACCGTAGTCCGAAGGGAAGGGCTTTGAACTGGTAATGACGCCCTTGGACCACGAATCTGAGGAATTTTCGGTGCCCCTTCAGGATGGGAATGTGGAAGTAGGCATCCTCCAAATCCAACGACGACAGGAAGTCTCCTTCCTCCAGCTGACCCAGGACGTGCTGGAGGGTGACCATCCGGAACTTCTGCGCCTTGATGAACTTGTTCAGGCGTCGCAGGTCCAGGATGGGGCGCCATCCTCCCGTCTTCTTCTTCACGAGGAAGTAACGCGAGTAGACTCCGGAGCCCCGAAGCCTCTTTGGGACGAGTTCGATGGCGCCCTTTCTGAGCATCGCCTTTACCTCTAGGAGAAGTTGAGGGACGTGAAGTTCTTTCCTGGCCACGGGGGGGACGCGCGGGCACCTTCTTTGAAACTCGAGCGCGTGGCCCCGGGCCAGGGCGTCCAGCACCCAACGGTCGGTGGAGATGGACTCCCACACGCTGACGAAGCCCGCCAGCCGGCCTCCCACCGGGGTGCTTCGGTGGGGGCCCGACCCCACGGCCGGTTCAATCCTGCTTGGACGCGGCCTTGCCGCCTTGGCCTCCTTGGCGACGACGGCGGGGTCCGCCAGACTTGCCTCGTCCTCTGTAGGCCTCTTGCGACGACGAGCGGGCCGCTTGACGGTAGGAAGCGAAACCGCCGCCGGAACCTTTGGAGGCGCCCTTGCCTCCGCCGCTCCGAAAGGGCGTCCGCCGTTGCTGCAGTACTCCAAGGGCCCGGGCCGTCTCAGTATCCGCCTTGATGGCCTGAAGGGAATCGTCCACTGTCTTCCCAAACAGGTTGTTCCCGTCGAAGGGCATGTCCAGGACCCTGGTCTGGACGTCCTGCCGAAAGTCCGTCGCCTTGAGCCATCCGCGACGTCGAAGGCAAACGCCGTTGCCCATCTGGCGGAACCCAGTGTCGGCGATGTCCGTCGCCACGGTGATGGCGTGGTCCGAGGCCACCTCACCTTCCTGCAGGATCTCAAGGGCCTCCGCCCTCTTGTCGTCCGGCAGAAAATCCAGCAGGGGAGCTATCTTGTACCAGAGTTCCCTGTCGTAGCGGGCCACGATAGCCAAGGCGTTGGCCGCTTTAATCGTCGTCGCCGCCGACGAGTTGACTCTGCGTCCCATGGCATCCAATTTCTTTCCCTCGCCGTCCGGCGGGGAAGTCGACGTGGAGGCCGCACCCCCCCCCCCGCTTTCTTCCTGGCTGCCGCGGAGACGACGGAGTCCGGGGTAGGCTGCGCCCGGAGGCATAGGGGGGCCGAGTCCGGGACCCGGTACTTTTTCTCGTACCGGTCTCTTTTCGCTGGCGTCGTGGAAGGGTTCTTGAGGAGGGAAAGGCCCTCATCCCAAATGTCGTCTAACAGAGGCACTGCGAGGACCGTCTTCCTCTTGGCCTCGCGCCGTTGGTAAAGGAAGCCTTCCTTTTTCTTCTCCTCAGGGCAGAGTTGGAAAAGCTCGGATGCCCTGGCGATCATTGAGTGGAACGATCCAATCTCGTCGGGCGGAGAAGCCCTGGTGGGAGGCGACGACGGAAAATCCTCGTCGTATGCCTCGGCGTCCGTACCCGTCGCTGCCGTGTCAGTCCCCGTATCATCCCCTCGGGTGGACGGGGAGGAGGGCTGGACGGGGCGCGACGGTTGAAAAGGAGGCGGTGGATGGATCCTTCTTTTCTTGGTAGGGGGAACACCAGAAGGTCCCGGTTCTGGATCCCCCGACGGGAGAGGTTCCTCCGTCGGTAACGGCAGTCTCGTCCTTATCTCGGAGCATAAGGACTGTATAGCCAACAAAATGGCCGCTGAGTTGTCTTGCGGCGCTGGCAGAGGGGAATCCGACGGGCGAGCAGGGGCCCCGTCGGTATCCTCGACGATGTCGTCGTCGTCACCTGCGTCGGGGCCCATTCCGACGGGCTGGTCTTGTTCCACGCCTAGGCCGTGGCTTAAGACCTCGATCAGTTCCTCTTCTGAGGTTGAGGCCGAATCGACGACGACGCCCTGCCCCCCCTTCTTCCCCACGGAGGGTTTCACGGGGGTCCTATCGATGGGCACGAAAGAAGACTCCCTCCGAGGAGGCAGGGAGATTCTGGGCCCCGAGGCCGCCACCGCTGGTGCAGCCTCCACAGGCTGGGCCAGGGCCGCCGCGACCGTTTCGATAGAGGGCTTGGTCGAATGGATCAAGGCCTTCACCACCTTAGGTGCGCTCACCGCCTTATCCTTGAGGGAGGGGGCACTGCCACGCTCCTCCTCTGCCTTAGAGCTCGACCGGGGTCTCTCCAGGAGCTTCGCCAGGTGCTCGGCCTTCCTCTTACCCGACCCAGAGCGTTGGCTCGTGGTTGATGGTGCCGGGGAGGGTGCGCCCTGCCTGGCGCCCGTAGAGCCCGACCGTTCGGCGCTCCCGGTGCCAGCGGACTCGCGGTGCTTGGCCTTATGTTGGGCCCCCGTCGCCGGGGCGCCCTCAAAGGTCTTAGAAGACCGCTCAGATTTCTTCTTCTTCTCGCCAGACGGGCTCTTACCCTCCAGCCAGCTGGCGAGACGTTGATGGCGGTCCTTCATGGTCCGTTCCGACATGTTGCCGCAAAACGCACAGTCCTTCTCCACGTGCGTCTTGTCCCCATGAAGGCAGTAAAGGCAGAAAGTGTTCGTCCTCCTTGAAGACGTTCTGCAGCTGGCATCCAGGGCAGGCCCTGAACAGCTTTCCGGGCGTCGAGCTTCCCTTCTCCTGGGCCATCTCCGAGACCGGGCCTGAGAAGCTTCTGGAGTCCTCCGAAGTGTAGCTCGACGAAATCTTCACCCTTGAGGGGCACAGATGAATCCGACACGGGTCCCCGTTGATCGGATGTAGGATCGGTGGAGCTTGAGGCTCTTTTGACCGAAAGAATCGAAGTTTTTGTGAAAAAGCGCGAAAAAATAGCACTAACGCTCGAGAGCAATAGCACGAGGATCCCAACACATGAACGTGCGGTAAAAATCTGAAGATGGCTGCCAGAGGCGGTGCTTAGGTAGAGGGCAGTCATTGGCTGTGGTCAGTATGACGCAGAGACCAGTGATTGGTTATTACTACGAAAGACAGATCAGAAACGAAACTGATACTGGTTTTTTCTTTACCGAGGATTCCCAGCCTGACGACGGGGAATATTCATGAGCATGTGAATCCATGCCAGACCCCATGCTGGAGAAAAGTCAAGAATCCTTTTAAAAGGGTAGCTATAGCTTCAGGCAAGTAAAACAGTAACTAACCCCGTACTTTGGTTTCTCTTGGCTTGGCAGGTCTCCAGAGGGTTGTCTGAGGTTGCATTTACTGCAGTTTCTTCTGGACCTCCGTGCCCAGGAGTGGCAAGTTAAAAAAATAAAATATAATAAAAGTCCCCTGTCAGCCACAGATGCTGGCGCAACATGTTCTAGTGGAAGAATGCAGCTCACTCTCGGGTGCAGGACTCCTCTCAGCACACAAGTGGCTGTGGGAAAGCAGTTTCAGGCGATAGTCACCATTGCACGGCGACAGGAAGGGGACACAGTTGTCACAGTCCAAGTCGGCCCCATATCTCAGGACCCTTGGATGGTGGAACACCAAAATATAGCAGCGGTGACCCTTCTTGGATAAGCAGTGGGTCCCCAATGTTTTGGCCTAACCTGCATAACAGTGATGTCTGGCGCGCGGCAGCCCAAAGTTCAAGCTGGTCAGCCACTGAGTGGTTCAGAGGCACTTCATAGGGTTCTTCTTCAAAGGACACTGCCGATGTCAGGATTGGTTGGTCCCACCACTCCAAGAGTCGAAGCTCCACTGACAGACTTCTGAAGATCACCATACAGGACCACCACCAGCACTGTAGCAAAAGGTGGTCCCCAGGCATTCTTAGGACAGATCCACTCCTCTTCCACTGTCTTCACAGTTGGGCAGGATACTTTCAGGATTTCTCTGGGATCTGAGGCATGGCTGCATGACTTATCTTGAAATTTAGGTGAGAAACTCAGCTCACCCAATTGAAGAGCTGCCCCACACACACCCCCCGGCAGTGGTCCAATCAGGACTGATTGTGAAACTCATGCATACATTCTAGACATACAGAAACCAGTTTGTCGATTGGGACCAGACAATCTCAGTCAACTTCGTGGGAACATACACATGGCCCTCCACTAGCCTGTGAAAACCTAGTCTTTCTGGGCAATGCAGGACCATAAAATGATTATCCTGACCTGGCAGGGTAGGGAGGATGTCACAAGTCAAAATGGCCAAAAGAGCAGGCAAAAACCTTGTAGAACTGCCTGCCATATTGGGACACTAGCCACAGTTAGTAGCCAAATACGGTTAACGAAATAAAGCTAAAGAAAAGTACTGCAAACAACGTCAAAATACAACCGCTGCCACCAGCATGTCATTTACGCACCTACAAAGTAACCAAAAAATCCCTTTGAGGATATTATACAGAAGAAACCCCATGGCACTATATTGTAAATCGCATTGCGCAATGATCACATTACTCAAAAAATAGCTAACATAACATTAAAAGAAAGTTTCCCTGTACTGACAGCCTTAAGGACTGGTCAGTTTACCCATAAAAATGAGCAAAACTACAGTGGAGCGAAGCTGAAGGCTTCACTCCACTAGAGAAAGACAGGCAAAAGTTAAAAAAATAGCAGCAACAAGTTTGGGGTTCCATAGAAATGGAGTTTCTAAAGATAGAAAACGTTACTAACAAGGGGCGTTTCCCCAATTAACTCTACGGTAGCCCTGTTGAATGATTGATAGCACCCATTTGTAGGTGGGTATGTTTTTTCAATAATCAAAGTCAGCATGTTGCCCCCCTACTAGGGTGCTGTAGTAGGTGGTCGGTACTGTGGCCTGGTCAAGCTTGCTTTGGTAATTGATTTCAGGAAGCTCTGTGTCGTCGCAGGTTTCCTCTGTAGGTTGAAGATCTACCTTTATACTGCTGCAGGCTGCGGGTGGACATTAAGAGAATTTGTAGTCCCTCCAAGTCTGAGAACCTCGCTTTACGGGAGCGAAACGACTATCTGCGCTGTTCCAGAATGCCTAAGAAATATGCCATCTCTGTGTCAGCTTTGATGGCCTGCAGTGTTTTGTCAACCTTTCTCCCAAACTGGTCGGTGCTGTCTAAAGGCAGATCTACCACCTTAGGTTGGACCTCTGGTCTGAAAACAGTGGCTTTCAGCTACCCTTGGCAGCACAGCACTGCTCAATGACCCATTTGGTGGAATCCAATATCCACTATGGCGATGGAAATGGCGTGGTCTGATGCCGCCTCACCCTCGTTTAAGGGCGTAATCCCTCAGAGGAAGTCTAGGATTCACCCAAGCTTGAACCAAACTCCTGATTGTAGGGTGGCAGAATAGCAAGCGAGTTAAACACTGATGGTCGTAGCTGCTGTGGATTTGACCCCTCTTTCCAAAAGCAACCAATTGTTTGCCCTCCTTTCCTGGGAGTACCATACACAGAGTAAGGAATGGCAGAAAGCTTGCAAGAAGCTGCAGAGAACACAGTCTGGACAGCATTACGCATTCAGGCATTTGGGTGCTGACTAAAACCTTATATTTCTTATCAAAACAGTCCTTGGGAGGCGCTAGGAAAGGGTATATCCTCACCAGTACTGGAATGGCCACCATTGACTTTCTCGCAGCTTCCCGCCGTTGGTACAGAAAACCATATTTTTTCTGCTCTTCGAGGTGAGGATCAAAAAGCGTCGCCATTCATGACATCAGGGCATGAAAGGAGTCAATTTCATCTGGGCGCAAATCTCTTGATGGTAGGTCTGCTGGTTTACAGTCACCTGGCACTAGATTTTCAAACTCATCTGTAGAGTGTCTGGAGAACCATTCAATGGGTAGTCAGTGTCAGTATCTTTGCGAGGCGACCAGTGGCAACAGTGGCACCATCGCAGGACCACCATAGGGGGGTGGTGGAATTAAACATTCCCTTGATGGGAACCTATCATGTGGCGTTGGTGTTGCAGGAAGCCATTGTTGGAGCTCTGAAACTAATGTGTCGAGTGTGTCCATTGAAACATCCCTGGAGCAGACAGTTCAGGAACCCGTTTAGGAGCAGTGGGGCTGCTCCTCTGAACACTGGTCCCCCAGAGGTGGCTGCTGAGGGCCTTTTGTTATGGGAAGACCTTGTTTTAGTGGGGCAGGCAGAGAAAATGTTTACCACAGGAGGTACATGTTACTGTATTCCCCTCAGAGGTAACAATTTCTGGTATGTCCCACTCCATGTCAGAATCCGCACCCTGCTGTAATAATTGCTCTGAAGGGAGCGACAGATGACAGTACTGCAGGCAGTACACATATGGAGCTAGAGAAGTATGTCTGAGCACGAGTTGGTCTGGGAATGTAGGCCAATGCCGATGGAACATCTCTGCCCACAGTGATTCCCCTTTGGGAAAGTTGAGACCAATGGCCTTTGAGTAGGCATCGACTAGGCAAATTTTCTTGGCGACGATGTTAGGATGGTAACCAACATTTGACGGAGACTATTATTTGGTCGTTGATGTGGCGATTTTGGTAATCAACAAGGTGGTCAACTGGGCCATAGACTGTCGTTGACGAGGATCTATGTCGATTATGGGTCGTCTATTGTTAGGCCAAAATTGATGTAGTAACCCTGTAGGAGACTACACAACACTTGTCCTCTTGGTATCAAGTAATCCACCTATTGGTATAGGTCTGTACTACACAAGTTGGTAGTGTGACTGAGCAGCCAAACTTCTCAAGGGGAGTACATGTGAACTGTAGAGCTGTAGCAATGAAACCCATCAATACAATTATCAAAATATCACTGGCACTCAAGGTTTTCTAGTAAAATAATTATTTATGTGAGGGTCATTTTTAAATAAGCATTCTTTAAAAAGGGCAATATATGCAGCAAATCAAATACACTTCAAAATACTTTCTCAGAATGGACACAAATCAAGTACTCTTTAGAGATGCTCCATACACACTTACTACACCTTGAGGTGACTTCACTAATTTGGACAGTAACAGCATTTATATATCACTTGTATAATTCTGAGTTTTGTAGAAAGGAAAAGTTAGAGAAAGGAAAAAGGATAAACAGGTTCTCAGAGCACGTGAGCACTTTAAATCTTCCAATGAAGTCTAGATAAAAACCTTTCCCAGCAATATCACCTATGAGGGACAGTAAGAATCAAAGTCAAGGTAATAGAAAAGTCTGCAGGGAGCCAGGACAGCCAAAGTCAATTGGAGCAAAGTCTATGGACTTGAGGCACTTCTCACTGTAGGGTCACAAGCCGTTACAGCTACTGTACGTCTCAACTGAGAAGAGCAAGCTAAAGACAATGATGCAAGTACAAAGTCAGCACAGTACCTTTGGTTAGAAGAGGGTCCAGCGGGCTTCTGTCTGGTGGCAGTGATACAGATCCTGTGTTCCTGGGCCTCAGTCGTGGTAAAAAGAGGGACATCAGGGGACTCCTGCAGCAGCAATTCGATGGCCGGCAGCAGCTATGGGCTCTTTACGGAGCAGCAGCACTTTGCAGTTTCAGCGCTCAGTAAACAGCACCACCGTGGATCTTGGACACCGGTTGGGCTACCTTCAAGCATGTTTCTCCCATTCATGCACAGCCTAGTGGTCACTCACAGCGCAGGGTGGCTGCCCTGCAAGGACAGCCAGCCAGCCAATCGGGACTGGTTGCATTCAGGTTTCCTTGGAGACTAAGAACAGGGGAGTTTTGGGCACCTACCTGCCTGCTCTTGCATACACATTGGAGCCAGAGTACGCACAAAGGGTTCAAACCTGGTTTTGCTAGCATAGTAAAACCCAAGAAAGACCTCACAAACAAATAGCGAATAAAGACGACCGGGGCCATTTTGACACAATGATCACCCATGGGTGCTATACCGCAGCTGAGGATTCAGCCTGCATTAGAAAAGCACAATGGAAGGAAAAGGAAGCCACTGCCACCAGCCATTTAAAGTGGTGAGGGTTACAAAAAGTATTACACAAGTATTTAGTGAAAGGGGCTACTAAGCAACCTCCCCCCCCAACAAGCCACATAGGATGGGGTGCGCTGGACCTACAAAGAGAAAAAGTTAAGTAAAGTCAATTTCACCTTACTATTCTTGGGAAATGTAGTTCACCCAAGAAAATGTATTTTAACCTTAAGAGAAATCTAAAGTATCTCTGTGGCACTGCACTGAAGGGAATGTGTGTGACCATACAAAAAGTAGATGCCTATGGAGTTTGTCAGACTCCAAAAACAAAGGAAACACAAATCAGATCAAAACACATGAAGAGTGAGAGAAAGGGCTCACTCACTCCAGGATAGAAATATAAAAGTCCTAAAGTCCAGCAAAAGAGCTGGGGGTCTTGAAGGTTGAAGGGAATTAGCACAGAACTAGCCATTCTCCAATTCAACAATGACAGCGTGGACAAAGGAATTGTAGTTGTGGACCAGCGCAATTTCTTCGATGAGTGGCTGGAAAACGAAACTGTCGACAACAGTGCATTAGGCACCAAAGTGGTTAACGAGGTCAGTGTAGGAGTAGACAAGGACATCAACAACATAGTTGACAAGAGTGCAGCTGAGCGTGTGGTCATGTCCCTTTTTAGCTTTCATCCCACAGGAAGATGATTTGTGGGACCTGCATCTCTTTGAAGAGGGAGGGCGCACCAGGAATATGCTGTGCTAGCAGAGGCATAACTACGGACTGAGGCACCCCCTTCTAACCATGCCACTAACTTCCGGTGGCAGACCTTGCAGGTCCTGGATGAAAAAGACTGGCAGATGGTACAGTAGGCCAAGTCGAGGTTTGTGTGAAGACAGTAAAGACAGTTTGTGAAGGTCCTCAATATAAACGTTTTAATGGTTAATTGTGGCGCAGGCATTGAACAGGCTCTACCTTCTAGTGTCCATCATCTCTATGCACTACTGAAGGCCTCCCTCGGAAGATGTAATCTCTAAAGGTATTGGAATGGCCAGAAAACTCACTGCCACAGGCGAGGAGTGAAGCTGAACAAAACACAAAGATTTAGACTGAGATAACGTGCAAAAACAGACGGAAAGGGGAGGCAGTAAGGGTACCCATCTAATTGGCTGTGGCAAGTATGATGCAAAATGACTAATAGAGCACTAAAGTGACAAGCAGTGATAAAATTAAAAGGTAAACTGCTTTAATGTTACCGAGGAGTCGCAGCCTGAGGACTGGTAATATTCCAGAGCATGTAAATCCATTTAAGAGCCAATGCTGCAGAAAGGGTCTTGGTTAAGATCCACACGCACATGTGACCTCCCTATTTTCTTTGATAACTCGTCATCCGTCATGCTCATTTTCCTTTTGGAGTGTAGCTGATGCTTTCGAAGAAAGACAATTTTTGACATTGTTTCTCTCAATTCCAGCATTGAACGCTCCTTTGTGCATCAAGGTGTCCATTCCATGGCTGTGGACCTATGTGTTGGGGTGGAAGTTAACATTTAGGCGTTAACGCCTTGGTCGCCGGCCATATTGTCTCCTCCCTCCCACTCTTCCCCAGAGCCAGATAACACTTTGTCGTTTGTGTTTTCCATTCACCATAGAATCAACAGGCTTTGGTGTGGAAGGTCCTGCATGTTTTAAACTTAGCTTCCCTGAATGTGTATGTCTGGCCGGCACTTGTGCCTTGCTCCGTCTGTACAGTTTTCGGTGGATACTCTACATCCTTTGTATTTCGCATCAAGGTTGATCCCTCAATGCTCTTATATACTACCCTTGGCTTAGTGTCTGTTGCAGCTTTGCAATCACCAGGGTACCTTTCCATAATCCGCCTCCGAGGTCGATCAGTCGGAGTTGGGGGTAATGCTGCAAGGCTTTTCGGATCTTTTTGATCACTGCGCTGTCCGTAACTCAACCGACGAAAATGTGGACTCCAATTAAAGGTGTGGCGCAGTGATCAGATAGATCACTTTTGCCCACATTCCCCAGGCCTGCAATCAACAACCCGCCCTCCCCCCACTAACCTTTACTACGGTGCTCTTCTGTGTGCGCCGTCTACTGCCTTGTACCTCTCTGCAGCATCACTTCCTCCCACTTACGCGGGGCAGTGCTGAAGCTGCTAGGTCCTTTTTTTCTCCTTTAACCACTGCTTACCATAATGGTAAGTGGGAACAACCCCGCAACCCTCGACTCCTGTTACTGAGACAACAGCACAGTTGGAATACTGTGTAGGGGGGAAAGTCGCAGTAACTGCATGGTCAGTTATTCTGGTGCCATTTTAGTATATTTCCGGCTTTTCTTGCATACACCTCCCTGTTAAACTAAGAGGGTCTGCCCGGACCAGTCCGTCTGAAACCCCAGCCTCCAGTTCTGCAGTTTGAACAGGCTCTGTTGCTTCTGATTCTGCTTCATAGTGTGAGGCCCAGCGGTTCTGACCGCGCTCCCCATTAGTCTTCAGTTTATATTTTAGGCACGCTCAGTACAGAGTTTAGGAAGCCAACCTAGTTATAGTTAGTGAACAGGGACAACTCGGAGCTGTAGCCAAACCAATCAAGGAAGCATGGCGAGTGGCCAAGAGGTCCACAACGAAACTAACAGTGCGCAATCAAGAATTACACTAGTACAAAGATATGCTATGGCCAAAAAACACTATGAAAAGTAAAATGACTAAGCAGGTAGTAATATCACACAATATTAAATAGTAAAATTCAGACATACAATCACAGTGAGTTAGTGTAAAACTTTCAGTCCACCCCCCACCCCCCAAACACCTGAAAGGGAAGTAAATAGTTATTACACCAACCGTCCAGAGGAATATCAACCCTAACTTACAAAGTCGATTCATAAGTTGTAGGAGTCCTTATGCCCAAATGTTCAAAGTTTCCAATAGTTTTACGGAGTGGGAAAACGTTGAGGGTCCTAAGGATGCGAGTAGGGTTCCAAAAGTCAGAAGAGGGCGTATTCTAGTGAATAAGACTATTTGCAGCTTTCGTAGGGCTTGCTGCAATAATAATAAGTTTTCAAAAGTTAATACACTTTTGAAGGACGGTGATAGAGGGGGCAGGTACGTATTGCTACACCTTCCAACCCATACTCTTTCTCCAGACTTTGTAGCCCGCTGGAGGATTGCCGGCGGTCAGATCCTGCCATTGGTTGCTTTCGGAGTCCAGGAGCTGCTGGACGTGCAATAAGTTCCGAACGGGTACAGGAGCTTGGTGCAACCTCTTTGAACAATGCAGCAGGCACCAGTGCAGGACTCTTCAGGGCAGTCGACCAGATGCAACAACACCATTTTCAGGGACAGTCCCTGTTGCATGGGGACAGCAGGGGAAAAAGATGTTGCGGTCTTAGTCCTCTCTCTCTGGCCCCGTCGAGAGTAGGACAACAATATTTCACAGGAGGGTCTCTTGCAGGACAAGTGGGCTACCGTACAAGTTCCAAGATGAAACACGGAACGTCTCTTCTAGTGCAGAAGGTCAAACAGGAGCTCGTCAGCCCACTTAATGGTCCAGGAACACCTCCGAAGGCTGCAACTTGTTGAGTTACCCGAAGAAATCAAGAATGGTTGTTCCCACCACTGCTATGGTCAAAGTACTGATAAAGGTCATCAAAGATCACAACCCAGACAGCGCTCCACCAGGACTGCAACAAAAAGTGGTTGCCAGGCCTTTTCAGGATCAGTCCACTGGTCTTCCCAAGTCTTCATGGATACTTGGGTCCCTACAGGATCTCTGGGCAATGGCTACAGGACTTTATGGAAAAACTCAGGTGAGCACAGAAACTCAGCCCAACCAATGAAGATCTACCCCACACTCCAACCCCAGCAGTGGTCCAATCAGGCACCCCTATTGGTAATACACATGCATCCACTCAAGACATTCTGAAACCAGTTAGTGTATTGGACCACGCAGTTCCAACCCACTTCCTAGCTTGTAAAACGCATGCTCTGCACTAGCCCTTGAAAACCAAGGATTACCCGGTGATGAGATTCACCAAAAAAGTAAAACTAGCCAGTTAGTAGCCATTCATGGTAAAGCCAAAATATAGTAAAGATAGTGAAAAATGAACTGCTGCCACCAGCTTGTTTTGAGGCACATATAAAAAGTAACCAAAAATCCCTTTTAGTATAGCATCATACAAAATGTTAGTCAAAAATAGATAAGTAAAAAGAAAAGGTAAACAGTTTCCCAGTACTGACAACCCTTAAGTACTGGTTAGTTTCCCCATATCATATGAGCAAAAAGGCAAAGGTTATCAGAACATAAAAGATTACAATTATTCTTGGTCAGTGCTAATACTTTGAGTTCACCAGAAGAGTCAATTAGATTCAATAGGCTAGGCCAAAGTCAATGAACTAAAGTCTTCGATAGGATAAAGCAGTTCTGGTAAGAAACGGTAAAGTCTCTGCCAAAGTTCTCAGAAGTCGTTTGTAAAAAGAATCATCATATGTTGGTAGTTGCTATTGATATTTTATTTCTATCGCGTTCGTACACAAGTGTTTCAGAGCACGACAAGGCAAGGGAGGGGAAGAGGGGAGAACGAAACAACGATCTAACTAGGCTCAGTGACATTGAGAAAGAGGGGGAGGGGAAAGTGAATGGAAAGGGAGGAGAAGTTCAAAGTGCAAAGCAAAGGAGAAACAAATAAAGGCAACAAACAGTGGTAGTGCAGGCAGCAATTTGCAAGTGCTAGCTTTAAGGCAGCAGACAGGTTATGTCTGATAAGTGCAGGAAGAAAAAAGGGGGGGCTGTATAGGTACAGATACAGACCCCAGTGTAAGTTGGGAAAGTTTAAAGCAGTTTCACCGCGAGAGGAAAGTACTCAGTCTTGTTTGAAAGTACATTACAAATGAAGAAAAAGAGGCAGCTGATGACTACCGTTCCTGGCAGTTCCTGCAGATCTCACTGTTCCTGGGCCTCAGTCGTGGGGACAAGAGGGAGGATGCCAGGGTACTCCTGCACTGCACTTGAACAGTCAAAAAGCTTGGCAAAACTTCAATTCAATTCCGGTAGCTGTAAATCAGCACACAAACTGGTCTCTCTCCCTGGCTGTACGGTTTCCTGCAGCACTCTGAGGAAAATACAACCAGCTCGGAGAGGAGTATCCAGGTGGCTTAGTGCCGAGTTGATTGGTCCCACCAACTCAAAGGGAGAAGTCGTCCTTGCAGGGGCTTCTCTGTCGAGATGAACTTGGCAATTCGAGCCTGCAGCTCGGCTTCACCGGGCAAACCAACGGTCCAGTAGTTGCAGCAGCCATCCTCTTCAAGCTCGTCTGCAGTTCTTTCGTTCCAGTGGTCGACTCTGCCTTCCAAGCCAAGAGACTCAACCTTTATTCAGTTCTCACTCATTCAATCCAGCCTAGCTGCCACTCACCCAGCAGGGTAACTGTCCTTGCCGGACAGTCAGCTAGCCAATCACGCCAGAGTGCTTTTGGGTCTCCTAGGAGACTAAGCACAGAGTTTCAGGCACCTCCCTCACTTCCTGCCCACCCCAGACAATCGGACGCCAGAGGCGGTCTTCAGTCCTGAAGCCCGCCAAAGGAACAACGGGACCAAACCTAGTTTGGCACACAGAGTAAATGTCAAGAAGGACCTTTCCAGCAAGAAATGGCGAAAAAAAGACGACCAGGGCCATTTTGACAAAAATGGCACCCAAGGGTGCTTTACTGCAGCTGCGAACACAGCCCGCGGTAAAAACACTATGTTAGTTAAAAGTAAACCACTGCCACCAGCCATTAATTGTAGAAAGGGTAACATAAAAATGTTAGATGAGAAGCTAGACATTTGGAGGATACTGAGTAACCCCGCCCCAGCACCCTACTGTATGATAGTGTGTGCTGGGTCTAGAAAGTTACAAATGTAAGTAAAGTCAATTTCACTTCGCTGCTCTTGGAAACAGTAGTTTATCCAAGAGAAGGTTTAAAACTTTGGGAAAGCGAAAAGACTTCCCTGTGCCAATGCACTGAAGGTGCTGTGTGCCACAATGTAAAAAGATGATGCCTGTGGAGTTTGTCAGACTCCACAACCAAAAGAAAGTCCAAATCACAGAAAAATACATGGGAAAAAGGTCTCATTCTCTCCAGGTTAAAAATCCTAAAATCCAGCAAAAGTGCTGGGGGTGTCTAAGGTAGAATGAAATTTGCACATTTTTTAGAATGCGCCTCAACGCTCTGCCTTTCACACCAAGAGCTTGCTGTACCAGGGGTATAGGAGCTCCTCTGGCATTTGCAAATGCCCCGCTTGACGCCATTTGCAAAGCAGCAACATGGAGCTCCATACATAATTTTACTCAGCACTACTTCATTGACAGATTCTAAAGCAGATTCACAGGTTGTGACGAGCAGTGCTAAAGCATTCATTTGCCGCTGTACCTTCTCACAACCCACCACCTTCTCCAGACACTACTCGCTAATCTATGCATAGCATATGATCTAAGCAGATGGTATTTCTGGTGCTTGTATCTGCTTAGATTCACATGCACCCACCCTTCCTGCCCTATGGAGTAGAAAGTGCATATAGGTTTCCAGGGTCGGACTGGGACAAGAAATAGGCCCGGTCACCCAAAATAAAGTTGCCCACCCCTCGCCTCACGACCCTTGACCTCTGGTGACATCACCAGAATCACCAGAAGTGATGTCATTTGACCCACCCCAAAGTGACATCCCGGGAAGCAATGAAAAACAACCTTTCACCCTTTGACAAAACAGGAAGTGTCATCAAATAGCATTGTTCATAAGTACACTAAATTACGGTGAATCCAAGCAGGCGTCCAGGACCAAATGAGAATATGCTATTGTATAGCACTTATGCTTAAAGCTCTTTTTACAGAACAAATATGCATACAATCTCACCCAACCTGTTTTGGTACTCATTTATCGACCGAAGGATGAAAGGATTTTTGGAAAAATAAAATTGAAAACAAAAAATATTTTTTTCCATTTCTTTTTCTTCCAAACCAGCCCCCAATCCCCAGAGACGATTTTGGCCCGGCCACGGGGCGATTTTGGCCCAGCCACAGGCCGAAAGGCCGAGGGTCCAATCCGACCCTGTAGGTTTCTCTTGCTTTATCTACTCTTATCTGCTTCATTACATCTGTACTCCCGCTACACTTCATACTAACTCATGTAAGAAACAAAACAATCTGAGGGACCTGGACGTGTGAAGGACCTTGGTACAGTAGACTTCACACTAGGGATAGTGTTACTGGCATGCCCTTTCGACGTCCCTTTGAGTTTCGAAAAGAACACATTTAATACTCTGCGGCTACTACTCGATGTCAGCCGATGCATAGTGAATCTAAGCAGATACAAGCATCAGAAAATGTATCCCATGTAGGCAATAAGGCGTTTCAGCCTTGCTGGGCCTCATCAGCCTCTCTGAGCACATTGAGCAAGGGGTCCACGTCGACTTGTTGGGACTCAGTGAGGTGGCGCTGTGCCTCTGCACATCTGGTCCCCCCAGGTAATTTAGGGTGGTGAAGCCCAAAGTTCCTTGCAAAAATACAAAAGGTGGCACTTCTTTTGCAAGGAACTTGGGGTTGATCACACTACGTTATCTGGGTGAACACAGACAAGGACCCCTTGCTCACTGTGCTCAGAGGCGCACAGCTCCACCTCACTGAGGCCCAACAAGTCTGAAACACTTAACTGGGTTGCTGTTGGTACTCTTGTTCAAAGGCGGTTTGCCTGGCATTTCAGTGCTGACTGCCCTTGTAAGCGGGACAAAGTGAGATGCAAATAGATATTCCTCCTTTGTGAAAAGTACAGTGAGCAAAAAGTGATGGCTGCCTACTGTCAATGTGGGGAAAAAAAAAAAACAGAACAGGTGATCATGCCTTGTTCTTTCTAGAGGGGCCGTCAGCTACATTCTATGTATTGTCTAAGATGTTTTCCTTGCCAAGGAGATGCTCCGCTCATGTGAATTTTGGGCTGAAGTGCCCATTTCCACAGTTGTTGTGCTGCTTTCTACGCTTTGGCCCGATACCCAGATGGCTCCTCCGAGTTGCCTAACTTTTAGAGAAAATCTCTCCTTTTGGAAATTTGGTTTCTTACACAAATAAGACGTCTAAACTGGACAGATTAAATGCCCTTACCAACATTGATCATTTTTGGGGCGAGTTGAGACCTTTTACATTTAGGGGCCTAAACCAAACTGAATTATTCGCCATGTCTATAGTTTGACGATCTACTGATTGGCCGCGTTCCGAGCGCAGATGTACGCCCTCTCGAGTTCAGAGCTGCTGTAGTCTTCAGTGTGTTTTTCCCCTCAGGTGCATCACCAATGTAAGTGCAGTACGTACCTTTCTTTGTAAACGTGTCCTGTGCTGAAGTTCCCTAGTCTCTAGCCCTCCTACCTCTCCCCTCCATGGAGCATTCCCTCCCCCAATTCGCCTTGCCCTTCACCCCCTTAAACCGGAAAAAACAAAGAAAGTAATTTCCCCTTGTAACTGGAGACACCCTCGAAAAAAATATAGGGCCACACCAAGGGGGACTCCATGAAACCGACAACTTGGTTAACTCTGTCTTACTTGCGTCAGATAGGCACTTACAGCTTGTTAGCAACACTTACCTCCCAGTCCGGTCAAGAAAGAAACGAGGATAAGTCAGGCCTTCATCCTCTGCAATTGGTGGGCTTTCGGCTCTTTCTTAAAGTTCCCATTGCCAGGCCACAACATTTCTCCCAGGCCTTAGAAAGGCATAACCTGTTTATGGATGGTCGCTCTATGACAAGTCATGGTGTATTGGACCTTTTGAACTTCCGGGTGCCCTTAGCACGCCCCTCCTTGGCCCGGTGCCCTCCACTCTTCTGGGTGGTTCGGAGGAGGACAGGAGGAGTTCTTCCATCTCAACCCTGCTTGCTCCCATTGCTAAGCCTTGTAGCACGCTGTTCTCTTCCGCAGTGACCACCTGGTATTCCTTGTTGCGGTGTACAAAGGCTAGCGCAAAGGGGAAGCCCCATCTATAGCAGATCTTTTGTTCCCGTTAACATGTGGTTAATGGGTGACAATCCTTTCTTTTGGGTAGTGTAATAGCCGACAGGTCTAGAAAAATTCTGACGCGCGAACCCTCAAAGTCAATGTACTCTTGTCCCCTTGCCCGCTTTCCATCTTGTGCCTGTAGTGGTGGCATTTTGCCAGGACCGATCTCTGACCATTTGCAAGGACTCCTGCTCGATGCACTCTTTCGAACTGCAGGTCAGGGGTTAAGGGAGTGACAAAAAGGGAGTTGACCAAGGCCTTCACTTGCCTTTCTAGGCTTGAAGGGGTTTTGTTTGGTGACTCCTTGAGACCCTGTATGCTTATGTTGGACCTTCTTTCGAGATTTTCGAAATCAACCTTGGCTGCCAAATCCAAATTTCTTTGCTCCAGGTCTTGGAAGCGTCTTCATTTCTACCAGGTCGCTTGACAGCTGATAATTTTCCAGTGCTTCTACTTTGTCCTCAATTTTGTCGACTCTCTTGCAGGCCTGTGAGTGATTGCCATGCTGCCCTTTATTGACCTGTTTTCCAAAAGGAGAAGTCAGACATCTGCCTTTGTGGATGTTTCTTGATCTTCTCCTGGGATCATTGGCAGATCAATGGGGGGTGGAGTCACTGTGCTTGGGCTCACACGACAAAACACCTGTAGTTTGCATACAATAGCTGGTTATCCACTCCTTGCTATGAGTGGCTATGCTGGCGCCAGCCCCTTGTCAAGGCGCGTGTGCCTGCTTTGGTTTGTGGTTTACTGCACCAGATGCCTGCGGGGGCAGTGGATCGAGCTTTTATGGGTATGCAGTGTTTGGGGTGTTATGTGCCGCTGTTCAGTATCTAGAGTAAATATTAGGGCACCTGGCAATGCCCTGAAAAACCCAGGTGGGCGTAATTGAGTAAACAAAACAAAATTTCAGGGTGAGAGGTCATACCAATCCAGCATTTTGACACACATGGCAGTCAATAACGGTGCATTTTAGACTGAATGTATTTAATAACATCTGAATAACGACAAAAGTGGGGATAGAGCACCCAGGGATATTAGAAGACAATACAGGTAAGTATAATCCAGTGGAAAAGACTGGATTTCAATGAACAGACAAGACTGCTAGTAGTCAAATATTTCAATTATGCAGTTACAGAATGAACACAAACCCAATCTGATGGACATAAAACAAAATCAGTGCATAAACTGTGCACTGTTCAGGTGGTGTAATCGTCGGCACAAAGGTGTTTCAGCCTAGAGGAGAGCTGTAGAATGCAACTTTGTATGCAGGCCTTCATCAGGACGTGTGATGGAGTGAGTCCCGGGATCTTCATTGAGGACTTATCCAGTACAGGGGTAAGTAAAAATATCCATCATAGGTATAGATATCTGGACGGCATTTGATTGGCCGATGAGGAAACAAGTGAAAACCTCAGGCGGTAAGTGGTGTCATCTATAGTGATGATGGTGGAGACACCCACTTCTTAATGGCAGCTGCTAACCCAGACTGTCCATAAGTAACAGCACTAGGATTCATTCGAAAGTTCGTCTGGGGCTGCAGGCCGAACATGATTCCCAGCGTTGGTTGGGCCCCAAGCACTCAAGACAGTGCACATGGGGGACCGAGGCAGGGACCGAACAGTGGCATGAGGCACCTCTCGTGAGGCCTACTGCGGTCGACATGCGCCGGGAAAGGCGAGGCACCGATGGGAAGTGAATTAAGAATTGAAAAAAACGAACAGGGAGCAAGCAGAAAGAAAGTCTCTGCGTTGTCTGCCAGCTCTGGCACCGTCCCTGCGGATAAAGGGATTGAGCTGAGGCACCACAGGGTGGTGTCTCAGTGGGGCGGTCCCAAGCCCAAAGCCACACCCCCGCTAGCTATACTAAATAAAAAAATGAGCAGCTCATTTTTTTGCTGCCAAAGGTTCCGGTACCATCGCCAAGTTGGGGGACACCCACAAAGATGGAGGAAGTGGAACGGGGCGCATGAGCACTATTAACGGGTGCAGTGAAAATACCCTTTCAACCTCAATGGTCAATAATACTGCTATTAAGTTTTGTGTTAAGTTAAAGCGGGAGCCATTTGCATGACAAGATAAATATGCTGACAAATCTGGCCACATTTCTTCAGTTGGAGGCAGAATCCCCCTACGAGGATCATAGCACCCAATCTTTGCAAAGAGCACCAATAACATTTGCACAACAGTCCCTTCACTATCAGGTGGGCTCTGGCCCCTTCATGTGCACCAAAGCCATGAGATGGGCAGCACTGACAACACTTCCTAAATCTTTAGGGCTTCCATTCCAAAAGGTCACACATGGGAACATATCCCTACATGTGTGCCATTTTTACTTGAGGGTGAAAATGCAAAATAATTGCTGTATTTTTGTTCTACGCTCAGGGAGCCCGAAGGTGGTGGGGACGGGCATCCAAGTAGTATATGTTCTAAATCTATTAACCCGAGAGCAGTGTGCACTCGCAGATAATGTACAGCATTGGCAATACATCAATATTTAATCTTGTGTGTGCAATATTTTGAATCCTTAAAACATTAACAGTGCCTTTCTAAATGTTTTGCTTCTATCCCTGACAAACACGGTACGTGCGTTTCTGAATACCTTCTCGTATTTCTCTGGCTCTACAGTGCTGTGCTTTCAAGCTACAATAGTTCTACCTACGATGGCACCAAAGGACATTGCAGCTCAGCTGTCGTGTACTGATCTGACACATTTGCTCTTGTGGGGGTGGGGCGGAGCTACAGAAGGGCTGGTAGAATCAACTGAATAATTTGCACAGGATCCCCTTTTCTGGGCTACTTTCTGGTGCCAGTGTATCACTTTTAGGAAGACTAGAATTTCACATAACCCTGCTGCCAAACCCAACCCCCCCCACCCCCCCCCCTCTACCCCCACTCCTCCTAACGCATAAACCAAATGATCCGGTCTGCATCAAAGAGAAAAAAAAAACATGCAGTTTCTTAGATTGCTTGAGCCAGGAGAGCAGCAAACCACCTGAGAAATACAGAGAATGGAGGTCACGTTTGTCTAAGACCACTAGACGGAGCACGTGTCCTATTAATGGCATGTTTCTGTGCGCCGAAACATACTTGTGCCGAAAGGTCCCTGCGCCCTGTTAGCTGCGGACAATAGGACGTGCTGAAAGGGGACATGCAAAACATCCGCGCCAGGACGTCCTGCGCCTAAACATCCTGCTCCGTATTCACAAGATCCAGAAATAATACGTTGGGATACCGCATAAATGCCTTTTGTGTAAAGCATCTTCTAGTGTTGATTGAACAGAAGCAATAGTAACTATCCGATACATTTCACCCAAACTAAACAGATGTTTTATACACAAACCAAGTTTTGTTGAGTCTCAAACCAACCCTATTTAACGCCGTGAATGAACAGGTTATTTGTCCGACAGCCAGTCCATCACTTTATCATGCTTCCATACCTTCCATGGCTTTTCAGGGGGTGGTGGCTCTTCCAGCTCTGCATCAATGTCACTAGATGGAACCCATGTGTCATAGCTTAAATAGAAACAAATAGCAAAGTTAATTTTTGCAAATATGGGTACATTTTCTTCAGTGGTAACTGATGTCACAATTTACAAACATACAACAGGGCAATAGCACGTGCTGGATCCAAAAAGTTGACTCTGCAGACGTGAAATTGGATTTTGTTTAGAAGCATTACCTCAATAAAGGCTTACATTTCTTTATCGTTAAACGTACGCACGGTCCTTCTACAAACTAAGTGAGTTTAAGTGTTCACAAAATGCTGTAGAGAAGAGTACAAAAAAGGCGTAACGCATCCCTCATCGGACCCATGTAATTTTTAGATCTCATAACATTTCAGACCCTTCCCATAAAAAACAAATATTTATGGAAGGAAGGGGTTTTATGGGTGTGAACAACTACAGGGCTCTCTCTTGAGCACATAAGGATGGCCATTGGACAAACTTTCTTTTGTATCCATGGCTCCGCCGGCCACTGCTGTTTTAGTCACATTCTGAACGTGCATGGGGTATTATGAATATGCATGACACCATCATACCCAGTAGTCTCATAACTTTTCTAATTGTTAGCATCTGACCTGCTTTGAACAGAGTAATGAGTGCAAGGCATGCACTCTTTAAGGTGTTGGGTACGCTGTTGCGGTTTGTGTGTTAAGGACTGCTCCTAGAACCACATTTTCTTTGCTTGGGGTGACGTTTGAATTCTTTTCATCGATTGAAAAAACCTAGTCTGTGGGGTATGTTCAAAGTATGGTGAGTCAGTGCCAGACACTCCTGTGCATCCCTTCCCGTCATTAACCAATCGTCCAGGTAGCGGTACACTGGGATTGCCTTGCAGGCATAGTTCTGTCGCAACCACTGCTAGCATCTTGGTGCATACAAAAGGTGGCAATCCAATTCCAAAAGTAAGGAATTTGAATTGGTATGGTTTGTTTAGTATCTTAAATACGAGGTACTTTCGATGTTCTTGGAACAAAGTATGAACCTTTCAAACCCATTGTCATGTAAACCCCCCCCCCCCCCAAATATTTTATTGGGTTTTTTTGTATTTTACACACAACTGTAACTTACTCCGATCCCCCCCACCCCCACCAACCCCTGCCCTCTGAATCCCCCCCTCCCCTTTCTTCAAGATTTGGATTGCTCCGCTGTGCCAGTCTTTGTGGGTGCTGCATACCCTTCTCCTTACGGGCCTCCCAGATCCTCTTAGCGGCCTCCCTCCACCTTCTGTATGTGGTGATCCTCATACCAGTCCAAAAAGTTGCATCTTCCTTGGGCACCACACTCCTGGACTCTTCCATTAGGAATTGTATCAATAGGTCCCAGTCCGTAATGAATTTCAAGTTGTCTCCCTTGATTTCATGTGTTACTTTTTCCATTGCTGCCAGGGACCAAATTTTGCCCACCCATTCAAGGTCCGTGGGTGCTTACTTGGCTTTCCATTTCCGCGCTACTAGTAGGGCCCCTGCCATAATCAGGATTACATAGACTTTTGCACTGGGCCTTTGTGGGCAGCTTTTCTAATTCCCAGTCCAAGCCCAGTGTGAACAGCCCCTTGTTCTGAGTTTTCTGTTCCCAGTATGCCCCTTATTGCTTCTTGAATCATGTCCCACAATTTTTCTACCACTGGGCAATGCCACCAAATGTGCCCCCAGGCTCCCTCTGCTCCGTACCCCCTCCAGCATTGCCTGGATGCTGCCCGGTATATTTTCGACTATCTACTGGGGGTGAGATGCCACTGGTACATCATTTTCATCCATATTTCTTGGATTTGTAGCGAGTGCGCCAGATTAGGGATATTCTTCCATAGTCTATTCCATTGCTCTGCCTCAACCTCTTGCTCCATTTCCCTTTCCCAATTGAGCATGAATCTTCTCACCCCAGTCTCTTCCCCTTCTTTAATCAGCCTGTATAGGTACCCTCCCAAATGTTTATACCCGACGCTAGTGGTCACACATTTTTCAAATGGGGTGAGCTCACGCATCGCTGCCGCTTATACCAAGGTTTAGGGCCGAAAGTCTCAGCTGAGCGTATTGGAAACATTCCCCTTCCTCCAGCCCAAAGTCCCTTTTACATTGAATGAATGATTTTATCTCTGCCCCTTCGTATAGGTCCCGTAGTTTCCTACAGTCCCCGTCCTGCCATTCCTCAAATCTACTCCTTTCCCTCCCTGGTGTGAATTGCGGGTTCCTGAAACTCGGTGTGAGCGGCGAGTTAAATGTTATCCTACTGTTTTACTACCTCATCCCAAGTGTGCCCTACCAGGGTTTCAATGGAGCTACAGTACATGTTTTGGGTTCTGTCTTCCTGGGGTAGCCATATTACCGACTCCAAGTCTGGTCCCACCATCACCCTGTCCATTTCTCTCCATCGTTTCCCTCTATAGTCTTTCGACCTGTCCCTCACCACTCCAAGTTGGGCCATGCAGTAATATGCTATAGGGTCTGGGCCCCCCGCTTCCCCGATACCTCCCTTGTTTCTAGGTTGCAGCATTAATCTAGATGAGATTCGTGGCTTCTTCTGTTACACCACCAAGCACTGTATATGTTTTTGTAGGGCTCGAAAGAAGGACTTCGGTACCTCGTGGGAATTGCTATAAACGCAGATAACAGCTTCAGCATCACCACCATTTTATGGCATTTATTCTGCCTAGCCAGGACATGGCTAGTGGACTCCACCTGACTAGTGTCTTATGTCTGCCAGTAGAGGGGAATAATTAGCCTCAAAAAGTTGGTCCATGGTTTTTGTGATACAAATTCCAAAATATTTCATTTTATTAGCCGATGTGTATGGTGTTCCAGGTCTTAGCTCACCTTCCCTCTCCAGCAACAACTGTATACTTAGGACCTCAGACTTACTCTTATTTATTTTTAGCCCGGCTACCTCTCCAAACTAAGTCAGCACCCTATCCACCGCTTTCAGGAATTCCCCTGGGTTAGTTATTGTTAGCATGTCATCTGCAAATGCAGCAACGTTATGCTCTTTCCCCCCCCAAATGGGACCCCTTCTATTTCTTGGGTGGACCTAATCTGATTCAGGTGAGGCTCCAGGTGTATGTATGTATGTTTATTAATTTATAATGCGCGCAAGAACCAGAGGTAACAGGGCGCAGCAGAAAGAATATGCAAAGCTTACAATTTTACAGATATCTACAAGGTTTGCTCAAATAATCAGGGTCTGAAGCAGATACCCTGTATTTGGCAGATAGTTTCTTGTTAACTGCCGGGATAACTTCAGGAGTTTCCCCAATTAGCAGAGATGTTTCTTTGCAGTGCAGTATGAAAAGGAACAACAGGATCTTCCTGTGGACTTTTAACTAAAATGTCAATAAGGTCATCCTGCTGAAAAGGTGTAGCTGTAGACCACCCCATGAACTCTATTATTCTGGCCATCAGAACCATATAAGGGGTCTCAGCATGCTCCCCAGGGTCTGGAGAAGAATCTAAACCACTTGCCTCATGTAAAGAGTCTTGAAGATCCTTTAAACTGTTCTCTTCAGAGATAAATTGTTCTGGTATGGGTGTTGTGGTCCTTTGCAACTCAAAGGGTCTCTCATGGTAGGAATCCTCCCCTTCCTCATATATAGAGGACAAAGCTCTAAAATAATCAGACCTAGGGTATGGTTTAAAACCCATTTCCGAGGCCAGCCAGCTAGGATGTAATCTATCAAGATAAGGAATACGTCGGAGGACACAATCCCTTCGAAATATACAGTTTACATACTTACAAGTGTATGCAAGTAGTTAAAGTAAGAATAATATACATAGGTACAGTAAATTTACAAGCAGTGTTGAGGTTATATACATTTGTTGACAGTTCTCATAATACATATGAACAATCCAGTTGCACTAAAGGTACACAGTATCTAATGGAAGGGTGACTACAAGTTAATAGAATTAATGTGTTTGATGAAGTTCCTTCTGAAGTGTGAGAAGGGTTGGTCTACTCTCAGGTTATGTGGCAAAGCATTCCAAAGTTTAGCAGCTTTCACAGGAAAGCTGAGCCGCCTATCTTGGAGAGGTTAAATCTTGGTACTACCAGGAAATTAGAATTGGCAGTTCTAGTCGGTCTGATGGATATTTTTCGCTTTATTTTATCCGTCAAGTAGTTAGGGGCAGCATTATTAAGAACTTTATGGGTCAGGGAGATCATTTTTAGGTGGATTTTATTATCAGTAGAGAGCCATTTATGTTGGTGTCTAATAGAGGAAATATGCTCCTTTTTATTTATACCAAGTGCACCTCTTAGGGCATTGTTTTGTAGAATTTGTAACCTTTGGGTAATGGCTTTGTTGGCACCACTGTAAAGGGCATTGCACTAGTCAAGTCTGGAGAGTATTAGGGCTCTCGCCAGGATCATGCAGCTATCATTGGATAGGAAGGGCTTACCTGCTCTTATTAATTTGCAGCTATAGGCTGTGGTTGATGCTAAGGAGTTAACCTGTTTAGTGAATGACATGGTAGAATCAAGGTAAAAACCAAGCATTTTTACTTATCTAGAGACCTTGATGACGTTTCCGTCTATACTGATTGAGTAGTAGTCTAGGCCTAGTGTATTCATATTGGCATGCGTGCCCAGAATGATCAGCTCTGTTTTATCATTCAGGCAAAGACCATGAGATGCCATACATGCCTGAATGACAAGATACACCCTGTTCACCAACTCCCTGTCCTTACTATGATCCCCTGAAAGCGGGAGGAAAATTTGTGCATCATCTGCATAGTTAGTGTAGGTGATACCCAGATGGTCCAAATCAAACAGACGTTTGGTGAATATGTTATACAAGGTTGGGGAAACAAGAGCCCTGGGGGACTCCACAGGTGATGGGTGTGGGGTCTGCTGCTGCAGAAGGGGAAAAACTCTTAGTTTTCTTGCTCAGAAAGGATTCTGTCCATCTGATAGCCTGAGTAGAGAAATGAGCAGCCGAGTCCAAATTTCTGCAGAGGAACTTGTGGTCCACAAGATCGAATGCAGCTGAGAGATTAAGTAAGAGGAGGAGTGCTGTCTTTCCTTTAGCTCTCAGTTAATCTATTTGGGTCTGTAAGTCAATAAGGGCTGTTTCAGTTCCATGTAGTGGACGGAAACCAGACTGTCTAGCAACTTATGTAGTTCAAGGTATTTTTCAATCTGGGCATAAGCCACTTTGTCCAGTATCTTCAATAAAAATAGTATCGTAGTAATAGGGTGGTAATTAGTAGGGATGAGAGGATCTAGTGTCTGCTTCTTGAGAAGCGGAAGCACCCAAGATTGTTTTAGGTTGGCAGGAATGTTGCCTGTAGAGAATGAAGCATTAATGAGTTTGGAGATGAAATGTGTTAAGTCTCTGGCAGCGTCTTTTATAATCTGTGCTGGACAGATATCACCTTTACAATTGGAAGGTTTAAGGGAGAGGATGATTTTCTCTACCTCTATAGTAGTGGTTTTGGTGAAGGAGAATTCATCTGAGTGTTGAGAATAGCATTAAGCGGTGACTTGGGCGGGTTAGGAAGGTTTAGAGTCTTTTTTTAGTTGGATTTTATTTTGGAGGGTGTTTATTTTATTTGCTAGCGCGTTGGATATCTGCGCACCAGGTCTGATCCTTGGTGCAAGTGTCTGGTGTGGCAAAAGGTGACTCGAGTTCTTTCAGTATGGAGAAAAGTTCCTTCATGCGCGAATTGGAATTGGCAATGTGATGATCATAGGAATTCCGCTTTGCCAGGTAAACTTAATTTTTATAGTGGCAACAGATAGAGGTTAAGTAAGCCTTATTCTCATTAGTTGGGCATAGTTTCCAGGCAGATTCACATTTTCTCTTTGTTAGGCGTAGGGCCTTGAGTTCAGGCGTGAACCATTTATTTAAATGGGCTTTGGGTTTACTTGTTCGCAATTTGAGTGGGGCAATTTTGTCCATAGTAGCAATATTTTATGGTATTCATGGACTAGTACACTGGGGTCTAGATTGTCTGGCAGTGAATTTAATGTTGGGAGGATAGCAGGAATGACGGTGTCCACTGTCATGTTCTTATTTCTAGTTGGGCATGATGGTGCCGTAGGTGGGGCTATGGTAGATGGTCTGGTGGTTAGAAGGTTAAAGGACACCAGTGAATGGTCAGTCCAGGGTAGTGACGAAATGGAAGAAATGACAGCTGTCCAATTTAGAGTCGGCGACCCAATCTAATATTCTACCATTCAGATGGGTGGGATTGTTAACTTTTTTCGGATAGTCCTAATGAGTTGATGGTGTTAGCTATGGTCAGGGGCTAGCCTTAGCGATAAATTAGTTTTGGATATGATGGCAATTCCACCTCCACGGGTGCATTCTCGGTCTTGCCTAAATATAGTATAGCCGTCGGGGATGGCCAACATAAGTGACAGCCCTGCCGCGTTATGTAGCTAGGTCTCCGTTATAGCAATGAAGTCCAAGTTAGCTTCAGTAATTAGGTCAGCTATATCAAGGGCGTGGGCAACTAGTGATCTTACATTGAGTGCTCCTTTGTAGGAATGATGTACATGATTTGGTATGCTTCTAGCACTGGACTTAGGCTTAGATCTAAGGGTTCTGGGAATGTGTTGTGGCCGATAGGGCAGGAAGGAGATTGGAAGCATTACATTCCATATTATGTTGGCATTTAATTTCACGTTTTGTAGAGGGGAGAAGTGTTCTAGGCAGCTCATGCTATTTGTTAAGTCTGGCACGTAATTTGTTATTTCTATCAATGGTCGAGCTAGGTTGGGAAGCATAGGCTACTGGACCTGGCACGTAATGGTTCTTTGAGCAAGTGTGGGCAGAGTTATTTATAGCTGTATCCGACATGTTGGGTAGGATGAGTACTGACTCACATGGGGGGACCCCAATGTGACTATCCTGGTTGCTGGTGACAAGGAATGTAGACAAGGCCATTATGCAATAGATACTGAATATGCTAAACACTATGCATAACTACAGCTGTAGTTAGATAGGTGGAAACCGTACAGTGCAGGTGCTTCCTAGGCTATGGTGTAGTAGCCTAGTTAATGTGTGTTGGAGGTACAAGCATGCATCGCAGGTTAGAGAAATGTCAATAAATTGCCTGCTTATCTACCCGTCTGTTAGGAGCACTAGGTATGGCGTACAATAGTGGGGATATCTGGCATCCCTGTTTCGTGCCCCTCGAAACCTCCACCGGGTCGGACAATTCCCCATTTATAAGCAAGCGCAGGGAGGGTGACTTGTAATTGGCTGCAATTTGTTTATATAAACGCCTCTCCAAAGCCAATCATGCGCAATGTGAGGAAAAGGAACTCCCATTCCACCCTATCAAAGGCCTTTTCTGCGCCCAGAAGGGTTGCAATACGCTTTTTATTGACCTTCTCTATAATATGTTCAATCCTGCTAGTATTATCATGGGTTTGCCTTCAGTGTATGAATCCTGACTGGTCGGGGTCTATCAGCCTGGGGAGAAGAGACTCCAGTCGCAACAACGAGATTTTAGTGTATATCTTGGCATCTAGGTTGATGAGCAATCGGCCTGTAGGAGCCGCACATTGTATGGTCCTTCCCAGGTTTAGGTAGAAGTATCACTTTCGCTTCTTCCATTGAAGGAGTTATTCCCCCCTCTTCCCCAAAACGGTTATACAGTGAGACCAATCGCAGGGACAATGCTTCCTTATATGTTTTATAAAATTCTGACGAGAAGCCATCGGGTCCCGGGGCTTTGTTCCGAGGGTGCGCGTCTATTGCTTTGATCACCTCCTCTTGTCATTTCCTTCTCTAAATCCTCCCTTTCTTGGGGAGTGATCTTAGGTAGTGTACATTTAGTATTCCTCCTGTGCCCCCTCATTGGGACCTTCCAATTTATAAACCTTCCCATAAAATTCGGTAAATTCCCTCTTAATGGACTTAACATCCGTTTGTTCCCCTCCCTCCCCTCTTTTAATTTTTAGGATGGTTCTATCCTTTTCCTCCTTTCTTAGCATTCTCACCAGCATTCCATCTGCTTTATTTCCTTTGCTGTAATATTTCTGTTTGAGATGCAACAAGGCCCTCTCCGCTCTACTTGTTAGTAAAGTGTCCAGCTGGCCTCTCACCGCCCTGGATTCCTTTCGAACCTCCCCCATGGACCAAGCTGCCATTTGGCCCGTGAGTGACTTCAATTCATCTTCCAGGTCCCGTTCTAGCTGCCTTATCTCCCCTTTCCTTCTTATTTTTATCGCCATTAACTTGCCCCTTATAGTAGCCTTAAATGCATCCCATATTATTTGCGGGTCTACTCCCCGGGTTTCTTTCAGTTGATGTATTGATCCATCTCCTCCTTCATTTCTTTCCCAAGGATCTGGTCCATGAATATTTGTACCGGGTACCTCCACTCCCAAAGGCCTGCTGAATGGGTATATGTGACCGACATGGTAATGGGAGCATGATCCGATATGGTGATGGCCCCCACATCCACCTCCTTCACTCTCCCTAACAGGTGGTGTGACACCCATATATAGTCTCTCCTTGATGCCCATCTGTGTCCACTAGCGCTAGGTTTTCCATTTTCCCCTTCAATTCCTTCGAAGGGTTATTCTGTGTGTGATATAATCTAGCACTTCTATCCCTCTCCGGGTCCCATGCAAGGTTGAAGTCTCCCGCTAAGATATTTCCTTTGGCAAACCCCTCCATTTTCTACAACAATTTTTTGTATATAGGAGTCTTGCCCTGTGTTCAGGGCGTACAGTGATGCTACTGTTAATGTTTCCCCTCCGCCCTGGAGCATTATTGCTATGTACCTACCCTTGTTGTCTTTACTTACACCCGTTATTTTGAGGTCCAGGTTATGTATTTATGCTATTAGAGTGCCCCAGTCTTCTTTGAGCTGTGTGCCTGCTGTATTCGGTCATATCTTCTTATTCTAAGTCTATATTTGTCATTTTCCTGTATATGAGTTTCCTGCAGGGCAATTATGTTTGGGCCCTGCCTTGCTAAATATTGTTCGAATTTGTTCCTCTCAACTGGAGAGTTCAGCCCTTTTATATTCAGCAAGATAACTTATCACTCTTTCCTTAGCCACCATTTATCGCAATTCTGAATGCCTTCCCTACTTGGCTGGGTATTTCCCCCTTCCTCGAGTTGGTTCTGTACCAGGTTCCCCCCAAACCCCCTCCCTCAACCGTGTTAGGGAGAATTCTCAAACATGTGCTAATTCCCTTCACCTTAGAGACCCCCAGCAACTTTGCTGGATTTTGAGGACTTGATTTTTTTATCTGGAGAGTGTGAACCTTTTTTCCCCCGCTCTCTCATGTATTTTGATGAGTTTTTTTACTCTTGTGTTCTTAGATTATGGAGTTTTAGACCCCCTTCATAGGCATATTTTCATGTGTGTCACACAGCACTCAGTGATGTGGCACAAGGAAGCCTTTCAGGCTTTCCCAAGGTTTAAATACCTTCTATGGGATAAACTACTGTTTGCCAGCTAATGTAAAGTGAAAATAACTTTACTAGTCTTTTCAAATTGCTAGACCCAGCACACCCGATCTTACAATAGATTGCTGGAGGGGGTATTAGTATCCCCTGTGTCTAAATACTCATGTAGCAGTCAAATGCTACTCTTTCCTCTCGAAATGGCTGATGGCAGTGTTTTTACAACTTCCATGATTTTTCCCAACCGCGAACACCGGTAGCGTTAAATCGTGGCAGCCATGTTTTTCAAGACGGCGTCTGAGCACCCTTTGTTTAAACAAGTCCTGGTCTTTTTTCACCATTTCTTTTTGGAAAGGTCCTTCTAGGAGTTTGTGTCTGAGCGCCAAACCAGGTTTCGTCCCTTTGTTCCTATGCCTTTGGTGGGCTTCAGGACAGAATACCGCCTCTGGCGCCCAAGTGTCTGGGGTGGGCAGGAAGTGAGGGAGGAGACCCAAATGCACTCTGGCGTGACTGGCTGGCTGTCCTGGCTGTCGGCTGGGTGAGTCGAAGCTAGGCTGGAATGAATGGGAGGAAACTAGATAAAAGGCAAGTCTCTTGGCTTGGAAGGCAGAGTCGACCACTGGAAAGAAAGAACCGAAGAAGAGTTTGCTGCAACTCCTGGCACCTTGGTTGGTTTGTTTATTTGATAACGCGCACCAAACCCTGAGGTAGCTGGGAGCAAAATGACCTGAAGCTCAGTTGCAGAGTAAGTAGGGTACATAATGCAGGAAATATTCAGAATTACTGCCACATTAGATTGCACAGAGTCTAGGGGGGACGCATATAGTTATAACATGATTAGAGTCAAGTGATGCAGTGGTAACAGATGCATTGAGAATGTTAAGGCCTAGCCGGCATTCGGTAGCATGTGCAGTTATGGTACAAGTGCAGGACGAGACAGATTGGGAGTCGTTTGTATCAAGGAGAGGATTTTCTGTCTAAATCTGGAATAGGGTTGGTCCTTTCTGAGATCTAAGGGGAGGGCATTCCAGGATTGCGCGGCTATGACCGGGAAACTAGAGCCACCAGCGGTGGTATGTTTAAATCTGGGGATCTCTAGGGTATGGGCATTGGCAGACCTCATGGGGTGGGAGGTACGTCTCGTTTATTCCTTCTACAAGATATGGTGGCGATATATTGTTCAGACATTTAGACATGAGAGAGTGTTTTAAGGAGGACCCAGTCGTTAATCTTAAGCCAGTGGACATCTCTTCTAAATGAGGAAATGTGATCTCTAATAGGGATATTCAAAGCTGCTTTAAGGGCATTGTTTTGAAGTCTTTCCAATTTGTCAGTAATGTACTTATTAGCTCCCGTGTACAAGGCATTAAAATAGTCCAATCTGGATATTATGAGTGCACTGGCCAGGGTGGTGCAACTAGTTTCCGATAGAAAAGGTCTACAGGCTTGGATCAGTTTGCAGGTGTAGGCTGTTGTGGATGCTAGTGAGATGACTTGATTCTTGAGGGCAAGTGCAGAGTCATGGTAGAATCCCAAGGTTTTAACTGCAGGCATCATCTTGATGACGTTGTTGTCAATGTTGAATGATGCATGGCTGAGGTTAAGTTTTTTTAAGGGCCGTCACTGAACCTAGTATCAGTAACTCCGTTTGGCGTCCTTCTGGCAAAGGCCGCAGGATGCCATCCATGCCTGAACGATGAGGTATATCTTATTTACTAATGCCAAGTCTTCCAGAAAGTTGCACAAAAAAGGAATGAGGATCTGGGTGTCATCTGCGTAATTGCTGTAGGTGACGCCCAGTCTATCAAACTTGTCAAACAGGGGCTTAGTAAAGATGTTATACATGGTAGGTGAGACATGATCCCCGAGGTACGCCACAAGAAATTTGTATGGGATCAGCAAAGGCTGATGGGGAGAAGAATCATTGTCCGGTTAGCTAGGAAGGACTGAAACCAAGTTATGGCATCACTTGAGAAATGGGCAGCCGACCTGAGGTGGTTGCATAACACTGCGTGATCCACCAGGTCAAAGGCAGCAGATAGGTCAAGGAGGAGTAGCATGGCCGATTTCCAGTTGTCCTTCAACTCGTCAATTTGGGTCTCAAGGTCTATTAAGGCTGTTTCTGTGCCATGGAGAGGGAGGAAGCCAGATTGGCGTGATCCTAATAGGTGGTTAACTTCCAGGTAGTCCTGTATTTGAGGGTAAGCTACTCTATAATTTTAAGCAAGAAGGGGACTGTGGCGATAGGTCTATAGTTTGTCGGGATGGAGGGCTCTAATGTTTGTTTTTTGAGCAGTGGGAGCACCCATGATTCTTTGAGATTATTGGGCACTGAATTAGTCTTGAAGGATGCCTTAATGAGCTTTGCGATGAAAGGGGCCAAGTCTCTAGCTGCTTTCCTTTATTATGTGGGCCGGGCAGTTGTCCCCTTTACAATTTGAAGGTTTTAAAGAGTATGATTTTTTCTGTCCGAGATCGAAATTTTCTTAAAACTGAAAGGTAGGGCGGTACTGTCTGGAGTGTCTGGTGGGGGTTGCTGCTCAGGTAAGAGCAAGGAGGCTTTCTTGTGAGGCAATTTTATTCGACAGGGCATTTTGTATGTCAGTACACCAAGGCTCATCTTTAGGAATGTTGTCAGCCTGTGGTATCGGCGATTCCCATTTCCTGAAGGATAGAGAATAGTTCTTGGTGTCCGATTTTGCCTTTGAAAGTCTGTCATTAAATGTTTTCTTTTGTGCTAATTATTTAATTCTTGTAAAGTTTAGAGAGGTTTGTTAGCTTGGCTTTATTCTCGTCAGTGGAAGAGTGACGCCAAGTTGATTGGAGCTTTCTTATTTGGAGTCTTAATTCTTTAAGTTGGGGCGTGAACCAAGTATTAAGATGAGTTTTCTGTCTACCTTTGCAAAGTTTGACAGGTGCAATGGGGTGCAGTGCCTTGGTCATAGCGCTGTTGAAGACATCCACTAGTAAGGTAGTGTCTGTATTACTGGCTAGGTTGTTAATGGCAGAGAGGAGATGTGGGAGTACATTTTCAGCTGTTATATCCTTTTTACTTCTAGTGGGGAGTGGAGGTGGCATAACAATAGTTTTGGGGCAAAGGAGGTCTAGTGTGGCAGAGGAGGTAATTAGATGGTGAGTCCAGGGTTGTGGGGCAAGGTTAGTAATGGTAATATTACAGTTCAGGTCGGCGACTCAATCGAGGGTCCTTCCTGTGGTGTGGGTAGGGGTAAGGGCATTTTGCATCAGCCCATGATCCTTCAGTAGGGCTGCTACTGATTGGGCATGTCTATCATCAATGCCATTAAAACCAAGATTGAAGTCACCCAACAGTGGGATTTGTGCATGGTCTTTGGCATTGTTGGCTAGGAGGCAGGTTAGGTCTTCCTCAAAGGTTCCCAATGGACCTGGAGGTCTGTATACCAGATGGATATTGAGTGTACAGTTATTAGATAGGGGAAGTTTATCTGTGAGTATCTCAAATGATTGGTAGGATGGAGGAGTAGCGAGTCTAATAGTCAAGTTAGATTTGGAAATAATGGCTAAGCCGCCGCCTCTGGCGTTTGGTCCATCAGCTCTGAGTATCTGGTAGCTATCTGGTACAGCTACCATGAGGGTGGGTCCTGCTGCCTCGTGAAGCCAGGTCTCAGTTATGGCAAGCAGGTCCAGGTTCTCATTAGTTAGGGTGTCTACAATATCAGTGGCGTGGGCCACCAATGATCTGGCATTGATAAGAGATCCTGATAGAAGAACAAGTTACTTCTAACCTTGTAACGTTCTTTCGACGGGATGTTCCTCCGACGTATTCCTTATCATAGATATCTCCTTCCAGCTGTGCTGGCCTCAGACAATTTTTCTCTAGAGGGCGCTGTGCATCGACGTCCTCCGAGTCGATGTCCCTCGACAGCCGCTGTATCGACGCCGACGTCATCCTGCCTATAAAGGCCGCGCACAGCGTCCGTTGCTCAGTTCCGATTTGTAGCCCACAATAATTCTTTCTGGACTAAACTAATCACCCTGAAGGAGTGTAAGCTGCAACAACAAGGGAAGTAGAACTGCAGGGATGGATGGGAGGGTCGATAAGGAATACGTCGGAGGAACATCCCGTCGAAAGAACGTTACAAGGTAAGAAGTAACTTGTTCTTCGAAGGGATTGTGTCCTCCGACGTATTCCTTATCTTAGATAGGCTCCCATAGCAGTATTCTATCATTGGAGGAGGGAGTACTGACTTCACGCTGTCTTCTATTGATGAATAGAGTGCAGTACAGCCCTTCCAAACCTAGTCTCTTGACTGGAGGAGGAATCCAAGTTGTAAAATCGTGTAAAGGTATGGATAGACAACCATGTAGCGGCCGCACAGATGTCTTTAATCGGCACACCTCTTTTGAGGGCCGATGAAGCTGCAATACCTCTGGTCGAATGAGCCCTAAGGTTTTGAGGGGGCTCTTTCCCTGCCAGTTTATAACATTCCAGAATGGCTAGAATGATCCATCTGGAAATGGTCTGCTTAGTTATTGGTAACCCCAGCTTGTGACCTGTGTAACCTACAAACAGTTGGTCTGCCTGTTTTATCCTGGCTAGTCTACTGATGTAAAAACTTAAAGGCCTTCTAGGGTCTAGCCTGTGTAACCTCTCTTCCTCTTTCCCCGGATGAGGAGGAGGATAGAAAGATGGTAGGGTAATCTTCTGAGTGATATGGAATTCAGAAACCACCTTTGGGAGGAAATTAGGCTTCACTTGCAGGACATCTTTGTCTTTGTGAAAGATTGTATGAGGGGGTTTACAAGAAAGAGCTTGTAATTCGCTCACCCTTCTAGCAGATGTAAGTGCTATTAATAAAACAGTTTTAAGGGTAAGGAATCTTAACGAACAAGAATGGAGAGGATCGAAAGGTGAGCCCATCAGGAAAGTTAGGACTAAGTTTAAATCCCACAGGGGAACTTGGAATGGTCTTGGGGGATAAACATTGGTTAACCCCTTTAGAAACTGTATTACCAAGGGTAACTTGAAATAGGATGGTTCTTCCGCAGTGTGCTTAAAGATGGATAGCGCTGCGAGATAGCCCTTAATGGTGCCAACTTGAAGGCCTGAATTCGCCAAATATAGTAGGAAGGACAAAACCATTGGTGTACCACATGAAAAGGGGTCAATATTCTGTTCTCTACACCAGCTGCAAAATCTGTTCCAACGGCAGCGGTATAAAGACTCTGTTGCTGGCCTCCTTGCCGAAAGCAACACCTCCTTAACATCATCAGGGAGGTCCCAATCCTCAGCCTTTCAGAAGCCAAGCGTGAAGGTTGAGGGTTTTTATGTCTGGATGGAGAACCTGACCTCCCTTCTGTGAGAGTAGGTTCTCTCTGAGTGGAAGTCGAATTGGAGGGCAGATGGACAAGTCTAGAAGGTCTGAGTACCACGTGCTCCTGGCCCAATCCGGGGCAATTAGGATCATGGTTCTCCGGAATCTTCTCAACCTCCTGATCATTTGAGGAATGACAGGGACCGGTGGGAACGCGTACAGAAGCGGAAACTCCCAGTCCACTATGAACGCGTCTCCCAGAGCTCCTCTCGGGGGGGGAAATTGCCTTGAGCAGAACAGATCGCACTTCCTGTTGACGCTGGTGGCGAACAGATCCACCTGAGTGGTTCCCCAAAGGGCGAAGATCTCTTGAAGGACTTCCTGAGCTAGTTCCCACTCGTGGGAGACTGTACTCTGCCTGCTCAGAGCGTCCGCTGTCAAATTCTTCTCTCCGGCTAGGTGAACTGCCGATAGAGAGATTCCTTCTTGGATTGCCCAAAACCAGAGCTGCATCGGCTCTCTGCACAGGGGTAGTGATCCTACGCCTCCCCTTTTGTTGAGGTAATGCATGGCCACCGTGTTGTCCGTCATTATCAGGACGTTTTTCCCTTGTACAGCTGGCAGGAACGCCTTCAGCGCAAGTCTGATGGCTCTCAGCTCTAACAGGTTGATATGTAGTCTGGACTCCGATGGAGACCAACGACCGCTGATGGTCAAGTCGTTGGCGTGGGCTCCCCACCCCGCGAGTGAGGCATCCGTGACTACCGTTATCTCCGGCCAGGGTTGCCAAAAATGTCCTCCTTTCAGAATGTTCTCCTGACAGGCCCACCACTGAAGGTCTCGAGCCACCCTGTCGGGAACCTGAAGAAGATCTGTCATTCTTCCTGAGAATTGTGACCACTGAGTCCTCAGTGCCCACTGGAGGGATCTCATTCTCAGGCGAGCCTCTGCAGTAGGAAAATGCAGGATGGCATGAGGCCTAGCAACCTCAAAAAGTCGAAGTCGAAGGCTGGGAGACTTTGGGCATTTTGGAACTTGGTAACCATCTGTAGAATATCTTGAGCCCTCACCTCTGAGGCTTTTCCCAGGGAAGTGTCCAGGATCGCTCCGATGAACTGGAGTCTCTGTGATGGTATCATTTGTGACTTCTTTAAATTGAGGGAGAAGCCCAGTTTGTGAAGGGAGTGGCACACGTGATTTAGCTGGATCTGAGCTTGTTCCGAAGATACAGCCCTGATCAACCAATCGTCCAGGTAGGGGTAGACGTGAATCCCTTCCCTCCTTAGACTTGCAGCCACTACCAACATCAGCTTGGTGTAACGCTCACCTGATTCCCACGGAGGCGCTGGTCTTGGCAGGAAGGTGTCTGTGACTCGAAAGGTGATGTGCAGAACTCGATGGGCTTCTGGGGTCGAACCTCTCCGCACTGTGTGTCGAACTCGTAGGGTGAGGTTTCTGCAGGTGAAAGAATATGGGGGTTAATGGTCTGGGTTGTTCAATGTCCCTCTTCCTCTCTCTCCCTAGCTTCTCCGTAGAGCCCCCAGGTCAACGTGCTCACCTTAGATAGATGAATGCTGGGCTCTCCATCTGCGTCTGGTGCAGGGCGCTGTTGCCAGTTCCTTCACTGGTGAAACATAGGCCTCTTGACAGAGGACCGTTACCGTCGTTAACTGCACGAGCGGTGAGTTTCCAGACACCTTTTTAGTCTTTATAGTCTTTAGGTGCAAGGCACGTTAACATTGAACAGGACTTCGTATAATGCTTTTCTCCCTTTTGTCTTGCAGGACTCTTGAGGAAGATGGAGTGAAGCGCCTGGAAATGCGTGAGTAAATGCAAGCGCTCCAACTGTCTTTTCCCTTGCAGCGTAGTTCGTGCTGAAGAGACGCCGGAGTATTTGCAGGCGTTCTATTGCGAAGAGCGAGATGGGCGTAAGTAAATACCTGTCTAATGTCTCTTCTTTTGTCTTTCAGAAGTTGGTTTGCAGCGCCGGAGTCCGCGGAATGCCTATAAGTAGATACAATGCTTTTATCTCCGCAGTCGGCGATGCAGCGTGAAGAAATCCAGAATTCACGGAGTGCCGGTAAGTAATGACAATGCTTTTGTCTTCACAGGCGGAGGTGCAGCGTGCCGAAATGACCGCAGCCGATGGATCAGGTGAGTAGCACTGCGAGTTAAGGCTGCCTTGCTAACCTGCTGTTTCTTGTCTCTGCAGGTGTTGCTGTCGACTGGATACAGGAATGGTGAGTATGATTCTTGCAGATTCAGGATCGAAAGAAGAAAGGGTGGAACAGACTCCGTGAGCGTTCTGCTGCAGATGCAGAATAACGCGAAGCACGTTTCGTCTATCGGGTGTGGTTTAAATAGCCTTGGAGTGATGAGGCATCTTCCTCCACGGCCCCGCCTAGGTAAGAAAATAGTTCCAGAAGCTTTCCAGTGCTGAATCCAGGGAGTGGAGCTTGCCCCACCCAGGTAAGAAAGTAGTTCCTGTTCACAGAGGTCTTCTAAGTGGCTGGTAAGTAAGCAGCATGGTCTGCTGCAGGTAAGTCCACCCAAGCATCTGCACACATTATGAGCCCGGCGCTTCCAGTGCCGGGACCGATGATTCCGATGAGCCTGGTGCCACCGGCGCTAGGACAAGGTCCAAAAGGTCCCCGTGGGGACTGGCTTGTGCCTAGGATTAGGGTTAGGGGCCTGCTTCCAAGGACGTTGGGCTGGTCCTGGCTCCTTGGAAGCAGTGATCATGACACTTGGTGAAGACCCTCGGGGCGGAGGTCAGCCCAAATGGCAGCACTCGAAATTGATAATGAGAGTCGCCAATTGCGAACCTCAGGTATTTCCTGTGTTTGAGATGGATAGGCACATGGAAATAAGCGTCCTGAAGGTCCAGAGATACCAACCAGTCCTGGAACTGAAGGGCTTGGAGGATCTGAGAAAGAGTGACCATCTTGAATTTGTCTTTCCTGAGGAATTTGTTCAATTCCCGCAAGTCCAAGATGGGTCTCAGTCCTCCGTCTTTCTTTGGAATGAGAAAGTAAGGGGAGTACCATCCCGGTGGATGACTGAGGTATGCGTAGGAAAGGCAGGCAGTAACCTTGGGCAACTGTTTCCAATGCCCAAGCATCTGACGTGATAGCCTGCCATTCCGCCAGATGTTGAGTCAACCTGCCTCCTACAGGTGTCCTGTGAGGGAAGTCCTCAGAGTGGTTTTGGGGCGGCTGATGCAGATGCTGATGCCGATGGTAAAGAGGCACCTGCTGTTGCTGCGGCTTTTGATTATCTACCCCGTCCACCTCGGGTAGTTCTTCTTTGTCCCCTTTGAGCCAGTCGTCCTCTACCTCTTCCGAATGCGGAGTAGAAGCGAAAGGACTTGCCCCTCGCAGAGGTTCCTGTGGGACGAAAAGGTGTCTGATGGATTGCAGTGCCTAGGGATTTTGCTGCTGCTTTTGAAGTTTGCACTTTCTCTAAACTGTCATCCGCCTTTTTCCCAAACAAAGAAGAGCCATCGAATGGCCTGTTCAAGAGTCTGGCTTGCACATCTGGGGCAAAACCAGACTTTCTCAACCAAGCGAATCTCCTGGTTGATGTACTTGCCGCCATTGCTCTGCTGATACTGTCAGCTGAATCAATGCCCGTCTGGAGGGATTCGCACATAGCGTCTTTACCGTCCTGTATGATATTCAGGAACGCCTCCCTTTCTTCTCCCTCCGGGATGCAGTCAGCCGCTGTAGAAGCACACTCCCAAAGTGTATGGCTGAATCTAGCAAGGGTGCAAGTAGCATTAACAGATTTTAACGCCATGCTACATGCCGAAAAAACTTTCTTTGCCATAGCATATTTTTTATCGTCCCTGCCCTGCGGGACGGTAGGATAAGCCGTCTTGACATCAGTAGAAGATGCTGCCTGTACCACCAGACTTTCTGGGGATGGGTGTTTTGACAAAAACTCCGGGTCTGTAGAAGATACCCTGTATTTTGTAGACAGTTTTTTATTTACTGCCGGGACGACATCTGGGGTTTCCCAGTTCGTCATAATCTTCCTCTGAAGAGCTTTATGAAAAGGCACCACAGGATCCTCCTGTGGGCCTTTGTCAAGAATATCCGTGAGGTCATCTTGTTGGAAAGATTGTGAAGGTGCAGCCCACCCCATAAACTCTGTGATCCTGGCCATTAAGGCTCTATAGGGGGTTTCAGCATGCTCCCCTGGGTCTGGCCTAGCAAACTCCACCTCAGGGGAAGTGTCTAACCCACTTGCCTCATGTAAGGAATCATGAAGATCCTTTAACCTGCGTTCTTCAGAGGAAAATTCCTCTCTAATTGGGGTTACAGGTCCCTGCAACTCAAATGTGTCTCCCTGTTCAGACAATTCACCCTCTTCCATAATTGAGGACATAGTTCTCAATTGTTCTGAACTCATAAAGGGTGTAAACCCCATTTCCAAGGCAGAAGGTGCCGAACTTGTCATAATCGGCCTCGAAAAAGTCGATGTCGTCGACGCCGAAGGCTTCGAGCGTAGCGGCGTAAACAAAAGCGGAGGCCTCGATGACTTCGACAGAATTGGGATTCTGCTCGACAATATCGCATCGAGGACCTGGGGATAGTCACTGGGTGTGTCGTAACCATGACTTTTCTTGGCGTCGACGCCGGTGTCGAAGCTGGCGTCGAGTCGACAGACCCGTATGTCGAAGGTCCCTTCGACAACGGCGTCGAAGACACCGACCTCGGCGTCGACGGAACCTTCAATGAAGGTGAGGTCATAGTCCTACTCGAGGGTTCGAGATGCGCTCGAGAGGTTTCCTTCGCCAGGTACTGCGACTCACGGCGTTTTTGACCTTCGGGTCTTTCGACCAGAGCATCGCTCTCGTCAGTCTTCGAGGGGGTCGAGGCCGCTTTCTCGAAGACGCTCATATTTTTGCGGAATTCCTCCCATTCAGCCCGGGAACTATGTTTCGTGGGGCAAGGGATTCTCTTTGGAGAAAGAGGAAGACGGAGAAGGGGATCTTCGACGTCTCCTCTTCGAGTGCTTCGATCTCGAGGAGTGATGGGACCCACTCCGAGACCTAGAGCGCGAATGGTGACGAGGAAACGAATGTCTCGACTTCGTCGAGGAAGAAGCTTTAAAAGTCTTACCTTTCTCCAGCTTCCCCCTATGCACCTTTAGGGCCTTAGCTGTCTTACAGTCCTCGCACTCCGAACAATGGTGTTCAGCTCCCAAACACCACAGACAAACTCTGTGAGGGTCAGTCAGCGACATCTTTTTCCCACAATCTTGGCATTTTTTGAAGCCGGATCGAGGAGTTGTCGGTTCCGTCGAAGAAGCCATCGAATACGGTATCGAATAACTCGAGGTAAATAGGATTAACCTGACAAAACTGAGCAACGGTATTCCGAGGCACTGAGTAAGCGCGGAAAAACGGAACTGAGCAACAGACACTGCGCGCGGCCTTTATAGGCAGGATGACGTCGGCGTCGATACGGCGGCTGTCGAGGGACATCGACTCGGAGGACGTCGACGCGCAGCGCCCTCTAGAGAAAAATTTTCCGAGGCCAGCAGAGCTGGAAGGAGATATCTAAGATAAGGAATACGTCGGAGGACAAAATCCCTTCGAAATAGGGTGCTTTTAGTTTTGGTGGTAAGGGGATGTTTAGTTGTGGGCATCTTACTTATCGAAGGAGTCTTGTGCAGAGGCCAGATTGTTAGAACTATTAAGCTGTGCACATCTAGTTGAAGATTCTGAGTTTTGGGAGGCATTATGTATGGGAAATCTATTTGTACAGTTTATTTTAGGTTCATAAAGGCAGGGCAATCTTGATCTAAGTCTCATATTTCTGTCCTTCGGTGGGCATGTTGCCAACAAAGCATAGGTCATTATGGCAAGGAAGCAGAGTAGAAGTAGGGTTGTCTGGATACTCAGGAATGTATTCATGTTCATGGACTTAGCTAGGACAGGTATCATGAGGTAGACTGTTCGGAAGGACACGGAGGGATATTTCCAGTAGTTGCGCAATAGGCTATCACAGATTAGGCGGTTAAAATTTTCAGGAGTAGGCTAAAATTGCTTTGCACAGGAATAGGCTAAAATTGCTTTGCACAGGAATAGGCTAAAATTGCTTTGCACAGGAATAGGCTAAAATTGCTTTGCACAGGAATAGGCTAAAATTGCTTTGCACAGGAATAGGCTAAAATTGCTTTGCACAGGAATAGGCTGAGATCACTTTGCCCGGTGAAGCCCTGTTGCAGGTCCAAATCTATATGTTCATCTCGACAGAGAAGCCCTGCAAGGACGACTTTTCCCTTTGAGTTGGTGGGACCAATCAACTGGACACTAAGCCACCTGGATATCATTCTCGGAGCTGGTTGTATTTTCCTCAGAGTGCTGCAGGAAACCCAATAACCAGGGAGAGGAACACGGAGAGGAACACCAGTTTGTGTGCTTGTCTACAGCTACCGGAATCAAAGAATTGCCATTTGCCAGCTTTTGGACCAGTCCCTGTGCAGTGCAGGAGTCCCGACGTCCTCCCTCTTGGCCCGAAGACTGAGGCTCAGGAACAGCGAGATCTGTAGGAACTGCCAGAACAGAAGTAATCCGCTGCATCTTTTTCTTTAATTGTAAAAGGTACTGTGAAATGAGATAGAGTACTTAGCTCTCGCAGTGAAAGTGGTTGAAACGTTCCCAACTTGCAGGCCTAATCAACTTATGACCCAACACATGATTCTCTCCAACTACTTCCGAGAACTTTGGCAAAGACTTTTCCGTTTAACTACCAGAACTGCTTTATCCTTTACAAGACTTTAGGCCATTGACTTTGACCTAACCTATTGCATTGAATCAACTCCTATGGTGAACTCAAAATATATGCACGGTCTAAGAATACTTGTAACCTTATTAACCTATGTCTTTTTGCTCCTACTTCAAAGTAGTTAAATGCCTCAATCTTCTAGTCTAGAGTACTAGAGCATTATTTGTGTGCGATATATATATTGCCTCCTTCTATTGAATGTTTTCTGACTGAAAAAACCAGGTTACTCACCGTAGTGGCCACCTTACTCCTAGTCCATAGTCCCCTTTCCTCCATACATACTTATGGGACACCTCTGCATCCTGTGGGACGGGACCGGAAAACTTTGTAAAACAGCATCCAAAAATTTGGCAAAAATGTGGAGCACTTTGTAAAACAGCATCCAAAAATTTGGCAAAAATGTGTCCTTCCTCTTTCTTGCGCGGGGCCCGCCACGCGGCCGTAACCCCGTCCACCTTGGCTCCGCCCCATGCATCGCCCATCAGTCCTTTTCTATCGCCAGGTCAGAGACCTATTAGCAATAACAGAGGAACCTTATTAGAGGGGACGGCGGGCAGGCGTATGGAGGAAAGAGGACTATGGACTAGGAGTAAGGTGGTCACTACGGTGAGTAACCTGGTTATACTCCTACGTCCTGTCCAGTTTCCTCCATATTTATGGGAGATTCCCAAGCACTCCTTACAGGAACTACGGGTGGATGGAAATACCCCTTACTGAAAAAGGTTCTTCAGCACAGCCTGACCAAACTGAGCATAAGCTCTTGAGCTCACGTCAAGGCAATAATGCTTACAAAAAGCAGATGGGGAGGCCCAAGTAGCTGCCCTAGCGAAGGGCTCCAAAGGGACATTTCTGAAAGCAATCGCGGCTGCCTTGCCTCGCACCAGGTGTGTATGAATACCCTTAGGAGGCTTCAGCCCTTGGACGGTGAAAGACTCTGTAATGCAGGCGGCGGTCCACCGGAAAATTGTCGCCTTAGATGCCTGCTTACCCTGAGGGTTACCAAATGTGACAAACAGTTGAGAAGAAATCCTAAGCTCGGAAGTTCTGTCCAGATAGAACTTAAGAGCCCTTCTGACATCGAGACAATGCAGAACCCTTTCTGCCTCTAAGGTAGGATTCGGAAAAAAGACTGGCAGGGAGATTGACTGATTCAGATGGAACTCAGATGCCACCTTCGGCAGGAAAGCAGGATTTGTCCGTAGGGCCACCTTATCCTTGTGAAAGACCAAGAAGGGATTCTCCACCGACAAGGCCTGGAGCTCTCACTGCGCCTTGCTGACATAATGGCAACCAAAAAGGACACTTTCCAGGAAAGGTACTTGAGGTCCACCGTGGCCATTGGTTCGAAAGGCTTATGGCACAACGGCGTCAGGACTACGTTTAAGTCCCGCGACCGGTACGGACTACGAATTGGAGTATAGGGGCGTGTCAAACCTGCAAAATGTCTAACCACTGGGTTACACAGAGAGTAAGAGCATTGGTCCGTATAAAGGTAAGCGGAAACCGATGAAAGTAAGTTCTGCATGACAAAACATGGACACCCGACTCTGCTAAGAAGGATACAAAGGACAGCACCGTGTCAATCGTAGCCCCCCCCCCCCCTTGGGTCCAACTGCTTGGTTAATCACCAATGACAGAACCTGAACCATTTGCTCCTGCACTGGGACCTAGTCGAGGGTTTCCTAGCTGCCTGGATAATATGCATGTTATCCACAGACAAGTTAAGATCTAGAGACTTGAACTCAGGCACCATGCCGCCAAGCTGAGCGATTGTGGGGAGGGGTGCTACAGCTGCTGTTACCCCTGGTGAAGAAGATCGGGGGTCACTGGTAACCTGATTGGCGGATACACCGACAGGTGTTGAAGTTCTGAGAATCAAAACCTGGTCGGCCACAACGGGGCTATGAGCATAAGGGAACAGTTCACTGAGTTCTTCAACTTGCAAATTGCCCGTGAACTAGGGGCAGGGGTGGGAAAGCGCAAGCTCTTATGTTGTGCCATGGAATCTCGAGAGCATCCCCCAGAAAGGAGGCTCCCAGCCCCCCTCTGGAGGCATACTGAGGAAGCTTCTTGTTTACCACTGTAGCGAAGAGGTCCACTTCCGGTGTTCCCCAACGCAGGAAAATCCATGAGAGGACCTCCGCCTTCAACTCCCACTCGTAGCTGACCACTGTCCGCCTGCTGAGGGCATCAGCTGTAACATTCAGCTGGCCAGGGATGTGCACTGCAAGCAGCCAAGCACCATGAAGTAGAGCCCACTCCCAAATCTGGGTGGACAGGTCCACGAGAGAGGGAGGCGGTTCCCCCTTGTTTGTTGATGTAATACATCGACACCACATTGTCCGTGCGTATACGGGCCACTTTGTTGGCAATGATTGGTCTGAACGCCCTGAGCGCTAGGAAGATCACCAGAAGCTCTAGATTTATGTGGAGGAGCTTGTCCTGAGGCGACCAGATATCCAAGACCTGAAGATGATCCAACGTTGCACCCCACCCTAGAAGGGAGGAGTCGCTCGTTATCGTCACAGTAGGGGCTAGGTCCTGAAACCCCGCACCCGCCGACAGGTTGCTGAGAGATGACCACCACTCTGGGTCCGCTCTCATGGAAGCCGGAATCGTGATCAACTTGGAATCCGGATCCACAGCCTGACGCCAAGAACTCCGAAGAGCCGTCCGAGTCCGCCTCATCTTGAGACGAGCCAGAGGAAGAGCCAACACACACGAGGCCATGATGCCCAGAAGCCTTTGGAACCACCAAGCCGACATGCTCTCCGACTGCGCAAACATCTGACACGTGGCCAACAGATCCGCCTTTCTGTCCCCGGTCAGGTACACCCTGCAGTCGATCGTGTTCCAGCGAAAACCCAGGAAAATGAAGTCCTGTGATACTGTCATGGAAGATTTCCGCCAGTTCGACAGCCCAAGATGGAACAGGAGATTGAAGCAGAGACTGAAGATTGCACGCGGCTTTCAGCGGGCAAGGACTGCGTAAGAGCCAGTCGTCCAAATACGGGTACACATGGATACCCTGCAGACAAATAAAGGCCGCAATCACCGACATCTTCGGCCGTAATTTGCCCTTCCTCGATCAGTTATGCCGGCCTGTGCTAATCCTCTTCACTCCTGCCTCTGATCAGTCCTTATCCCACCGGTTGGAGGGAGTGGGTGAGCGCTTGCCTGACCCTCTTTCCGGGTGGGGGTTGGGGGGTCAGTCGCTTGGGAGCATTCCCCTTGGTTCACCTTCCCTCTGCGGTGTCAGCTGTTCTCTGCTGGCTTGTTAGTCTGTGTAGCTGTGTCTCGGGAGGATAGCCCAGGGGCAACATGCTCGCTTTGGTAGCAAGACGACATGGAGCAACACAGGTTCGATCCCCGGGACTGCGCTTAGAAACTTCTGGGTATTATAAATAACCTATCAAACCATATCTGGGGTGTCCTCTGGGCCAGAGGATGGCCTATGCCTTATTGCGTGTTGCTGGCCTTCTGACTCTGCTTTAATGCCCCCTTACTTCCGCTGTTCTTCCGATAGACCAAACAGGGCTATGAGGTTTGTGTGGATTTGGGTAGGTGGCTCGTTCCTCTTGTGGGGCTTGATGGTGCCCTTATTCTACCTCTCCAGTCCCCCTCAGGAGTTGGGGCGGCTTATGCTTCCTTACACATTTCTCCCCATAACCTCCTTTTGAGTTCCCCCGCCCCCCCTTGCGGGGCACTTGCTTCTTCCTTTTGTAGGCTGGGGGCTTTGAGAGTTATTCGTCCTTAGCCCTGCTTAGAGTTACCTGGGGTCGTTTTATGCCAGATCCTGCTGAGATGGCTGGTGCGGTGTGAGGGAGCCGGGGCTGGCTGTCCGACCCCTCCCCCCTCTTACCGTATAGTGTCCTGCAGCGCGGTATCTGACCAGCACCTCCCAGCTGCATCCTTGCTCCCGCGCTGTGCCATGCTGGTCTTCTCCTGATCCAGCTCCTGGGGGTTTGCCTCGTTTCCTCTCCCTCCTGGCACTGTTGCGTGACATCCATCCTTCCTGCGTCCGCAGCTGTCTCGCCTTCACAGCGGGTTTCGGCAGCGCCCTTTCACACGTCTGTTGTGCCAGGCCTCTGCAGGGACAGGCCTTCCTCTAGCGGCCCCTCTCCTAAGTACTTCCTCCCGTGCAATTGCTGTCAGTAGCGAGGAAGCTCCACACACCGTCCTCCCCCGGGCTCGACTCAGACCTTCCTCCTGAGGTTCACTATGCCCCCCTCTGGGCCAGCGTGTCCTCCTTTTGGCTCCAACCCCGTGGCCGGCACCTACTCATTGCTGGCCGTTCGCTGCTGCCTTCGCCTCGTGGCCACTCAATCCACTACTGGGCCGCCGCACCAGGCTCCTCTTCATTGTGGCCCCTTCTGCGATTGTTCCTTCGTGGTGCTCGGTTAGTATTCTGGCACCTTCCCGATATTAACTACACCTGGGGAGGGGGTTGTAGCTAGTGTTTCTTGCATTTAGGGTGGTGGGGTTACGGAGCACACAGATTCACTGTCTCAACCCCGGCGGCCATCTTGGAAAGTACAAAACCCCCTTTAAAAAATAAATAAAATAAAATATATGACCTCCTGTAGGTTTGTCATTCTGAATTTGTCTGCTTTTAATTATTTGTTTGCTAGTCTTCAGTCTTTGTCAACCAGAAAATAAACAAAGTATATTTCTGCATTTACCTGTTTTCTAGGCACTTCTACTGCACCCCATTTAAAGCCTTAAGAATAGGTGCAAAAGATAAGAAAAAAATGTAGTCTGTGTGAAGTCACAGCCACTCGGTACAGGCCTTATCCCCATCAGATGGTGAGAAATGGACAGACTGTTGGGCGGAGGTGCACATGAGTAAGGATCCAACTAGGGCACTGCCTCTTCAAAAGGCCAACATGGTTATTCCAAATTATAAAAACATAGGGGTAGGAGACTAGCCCAAATACCATTTCACATCCCCTTCGAGATTTTGCTGCCCATCCAAAGCAGATCAGCAGGCCTAACTCCATTCTCTCAGGCAAGCACACAGAATTGAATTGAGATGTTTAGGATGTCCTCAACAAGTTTAAACCGAATATTGGTGACATGAGTTTATGGGCTCTTCAAAGAACTTAGGTAAACTGGGAGGCAATTTTGGCCATTTCTCGGGGTCCTTAGAGGCTACAAAAATGGCCAGGGTACAATAGTTTTAAAATGCACCACTAGCCATTTAGACACGATTGGGGGAAATTGAAATCCCTACATTAAAAACACTACTGATGAAGGAAAAAGTAAATCATGAAGTTGCTACCAGCCTACTGCTTCCAAACATGCTCTGGGTGAAAGATAATTTTTGAAGAACATGGGATGCTCCGGGAGCAATACGGGTCACTAAATGTAGCATATCAAAAGTGAGTTGCAGCTGCAAGGGGACCTCAAGTAGACAATCCTTTGACAGCAAACCAAGTATAGATAATCAAGACTACAGATTAAGGTTAATGCACAAGTTGGTAAAAGGAAACCCAAAGATAGAATTCTAGCATAACCATAGGAATAGGTAAAATACATGAATCTTTAAAAGACCCAATACTATATATACTATATTCATTAGGTTTATGTTGTGTAGACTAGCAGCAACACCCTTTAGCGCAGACCATGAACACCAAACAAGATCGCTCACTGGCTCATATATGCCTAAAACAAGCAACATTATTAGGGAACTATAGCCAAGTGTGGCCATAATTTGCCATTCGGACAGTGACTGCTAGCAATGAAACAGACCATGAATACCTAATCAGGAGATGGACCAGTAGCACAGAGTACACAATACTTTAACAAAAGTATTTGATATATGATATATGATATTACCTGTCCGGTGAAAATCCCCAATGCACCAAGACTTGTTTATCCCTTTTCAGCACCGGTCTCAACCACTCATCTAAAAGAGACAAAATAAAATGGACACTAAGAAAGTGGAACAGTTCAAAAATGAACTGTCTTGAAAGGATACGCTATGGCTCCTAATTTGGATACTAAAAACAAACTCAAATTAGAGTCAAACAAAAATGTTAACTTAAAATATTAAACATTGCATAGAAGTAATGTCACAGCAGGAAAGGCAGAAACAATTATGCTTAAAACACAAGCATTAGGTAGGCACACGATTTTAAGTACAGATTAAAAAAAAATGCAGCATACATAAATGGCAAAGAAGATCTTTTTGCAGCTTTGATGGTTTGGGTGATCCCGAACTGATCTTTGGGAGTGTACTTTTTCAGTTTCATTGCCCAGCTTCATTTTGGCGCACCGGTCAAACTTTAGTTAGCAGTGCAAGGGGCGGGGGGTTTGGGATGGGGAGGACACAGGAACACAACTCTACTGTATGGTATACGTTACTCATAGTAATCATATTTCGGATACTTGAACCTGCTCTTAGATTCACATGCTTTGCATAGGCCGACTGCTAGTGGAAGTTGGAGTATTGCACATGAATACTATCCCTAGTGGGACATGCCCATGATCCTTCACGCGTCAAGGCCCCTCAGTTGATTATTTTTCTGACAAGGAGTGAAAGTTGCGAAGTGTAGTTAGAGAGCATGAGGTGTGAAAGATCCATGCTTTTTCCCCCCCAGGCACCTTCTAATCCAAGAGGGAAAGAAGGAAGGTCGCATGTGAATCTAAGCAGATACAAGCATCAGAAATAAGATTACAGCGAGTAATGTATCCCTTCTGGGGCTTGTGGATCTGCTTAGAATCACATGCTTTGCATAGATTAGCAAGCAATACTAGTAGAAGGAGGTGGGTTGTTAGCGGGTAGCGCTACAAAGATGTTTCAATACCGCTTGTCCAGCCAGTGTATCACCCCTAGAATGTGTGTCCAAGCAGTAATGTTGGATGAAAGTGTGTACTGAGCTCCAAGAAGCAGCCTTGCAAATGGCATCTGGGGGAACATTTGCTATGAAGGCTAGAGTTGCCCCAGTGCCTCGAGAAGAGTGCACTCTGGGCTTAAAGGGCAATGTTTTCTTGGCAAGAAAGTAACAGTTCAATACAGTTGACAATCCATTTAGATATTGCTGCTTTAGAGATAGGATCCCTTCTCTTCCAGCAGCTAGAGACAAAGAAGCAATTTGTTTTTATGATCAACTGTCTTTTGAAGTTAGAACATGACAGCTCTGCGTACATCTTGTATGAAGCTTATTTCTGCTGCGATTGGAGGATTTTAGAAAAAGGCAGGCAGCTCTATAGTTTGATTTACAATGCACTTTGATATGAACTTGGGTGAGAATCGCGGATGTGTGCGGAGCACCACCTTGAATTTGTGTAAAGGATCTTGCACAGACAAGAGCTTGTTGTTCAGTGACCCTTCTAATCGAGGTAAAGGCTAGAAGAGCCATGCAAGTACGACATTGAGGTCCCAGCCGGGAGTGGGATTAGCGATTGGAGAGTACTGTTTCTTGACTGCCTCCATAAAAGCCTTCACTACGGGTACTTCAACACAAAATCTTACTTGAGATTGTGTTAGCGTCGAGAGCCACTAGGTGTACCTTTAGTGAGTTAAATACTAATCTTGAGTCAAGTAGGTAGAGGAGTTAGTTAACTATATTGGTTGGAACACAGTCTGTCGGATTGCGAGACTGCATTCTACACCACAAAACTTGTATTAATATAGCAGTGCTGTGTGTTAGGTAGGCGTGCCTCAGTATTTCCATACACCTTTGGTCTAGGTTAAGGTGACCAAACACTATGACCTCAGGAGCCAAGCTGCCAAGTTCAGCTTCTGAGGGCATTATTATTATTATGGGTACAATGTTGTTCCCTGATCCTTGGTCAACAGGTTGTCTGTGCAGGGTAGTTTTAATGGAGGACGACACAGGGACATGGACATCATTTGTAGGTTTGAGAACGAGGTCTTGCTGGCCCACATTGGAGCCATTAGAATGAGCGTTACTTGTACCTGCCGTAGCTTGTGGACTTTTTTGTTGAGAATTGGTGTGTGCATGGGAGGGGGTGGAGGGTATGCACATTTCCCTGAACAGTTCATCAGAAGTGCATTCTCTTTGGATCCCCTCTGGGGAAACCTGGACACGTAATCTTGGCATTGTACTTTATCTTGGGTTGCGAAAAAGGTCAATTTCTGGGAACCCCCAGTCTGAAAAGACGTGTAGCAAGTTTGTGTTTAACTGCCATTCGTGCTCCAAGGGATGCATTGCATTTCTGCTTAGCACGCCTGCCAGAGAATCGAGTTCTCCTGGAACATGTTGAGCTACTAGAAACACGTGGTATAGTGCCTACTGCCAGATGTTCTGGGCTAGTTCGTACAGCCCTGGAGATTGTGTCCCCCCAGTTTATGTAACACATGGCCGTAGTCCTGTCCGTGAGGATTAGGACTTTTTTTGTGTGCTAGCCAAGTCTTGAATGCTTGAAGTGCCTTGAGAACTGCTAGAAGTTAGACGTTTGATGTGTTTGTTGGTCAGGGCATGAGTCCATTGGCTGTGAGCGGTACGGTGAAGGAAATGAGCGATCCACCCAGTCATGAAAGTGTCTGTTGTGAGAGTGGCTTCCATCGACAGTGTGTGGAAAGGTTGCCCCTTTAGCAGAATAGGTCTGTTCCATCACTGCAGCGACTGAACCAGAAGTTGCAAAACCACCACTAAACTGTTCCACAACCCACTTGCCTGTGACAACTGTTTTGCTAGCCATGGGCAGCCTGGCGCGAGGCACTGGGTAGATGCAGGAGGACATTCCTAGAGGGCACGTTGCCTTTTGTAACATCACTGGACAACTGGCTACGTAGTGGGGTATTTGAAACAGTATGTTTTGGACCCCCTTCTCAGAGGGGTACACTAGCATGACGTATGTTTTGATAAGTGCCCCCAGAAATGGCATTATTTGGCTGGGCACTAGACTCGCCTTCCTTTTCTTTTATGGAGAAGCACAATTGGAACAGCAGAGTGTTTTGAAGGCACATCGGAGGAGAGTCTCCGGTAATTACCCAGTCTATAAAAGGGTACACTGGAATACTGGAATGGAATGCCTGCCAAGTGGGCAGCCACCACTGCTAGCACCTTTGTGAATACCCTGGGGGCTGATGCAATGGTGAATGGTAGCACTTTGAATTGGTAGTGCTCTTCTCCCAATTTGAATCAAAGGTATTTTGTGTGCGCTGGCAACATTGAAATATGAAAATATGCATCTTTCATGTCGAATGTTGCCATGTAATCCCCCAAAGTTAAATAGTGGGATGACCTCCTGCAATGTTGTCATCCTGAACTTTTGTGGTTTGACATGTGTTTGCAGGGTGCAGGTGCAGCACTGGGTGCATTGTTAGATCTTTCTTTGGAACAAGCAAGTACATGGAATAGATATCTTGATTTTGTTCCATGGAGGGAACCAGCTTGATGGCTCCTTTTTTTTAACAGGATATGAGATGCGCGGAGGGCATTTTATTTGTTTTATTGTGCATTTGTAACATCAAGTAAATTGTCTTTCAAAGCACCCACAGGGCAAAAAGAAACATGGGAGAGGAAGGCAATATAACAATGAAAGCTAGAGGCGGAGGTACTAGGCCTTGATAGCATGCAGAACGTGCAAGTTCAGAGAGAGAAGGGAGTGGGGGTAAGTGCTGGGGGTACCAAAGCGAGAAATGTTCGGGAATAAGCAGCTGTTAAATGACTTGGTGAGAGTGGTCAGGCGCCAACTAATGAGTAGGTGCAGGCTTGTGGAGGCAAAGGCCAGTGGGTGCTAAGGCAAGAGCTGGGAGCGGGTGGAGGCGGCGATTAGGTGTGGGAAACCAGGACCCAGGAGGATACATAAGGGCCCTAGACACCAATCTCAGCAACTGTGCGGTTTAGCAGAGCTGGGTGGAAGGGAAGGAGGAGGTGAAAAGTAAGTTCTTTAGGAGCTTTCGGAATTTGAGGAGATCCGGCTCAAGACGAATAGGAAGGGGAAGCTGTTCCATAGGAGGGAGCCTGCCGAGGAGAGCGGTCAGCCACAAGCTCGCTGTTTAGCGAAGCACTTCACACAGGGAGTTGGTGCAGGAGAAACGTAAAGATCTGGAGGGAGAGTATTTAGTGAAGGCCACTTGTAGACGGTGTGCCTCCCAGCCCCAGACAGCCTTTTATGCAGAGGGATTTGAAATTGATAACCGGAGTCAGTGCCGAGATTTTAGGGCTGGAGAGATGCAGTCCCTGGGCTTGAGGCCAAGGATAAATCTTGCAGCTCTATTCTGGATTAGCTGGAGGGGGTCGAATATAAGTAAAGTGTAGGTTAAGGAAAAGGCTATTGCAGTAGTCTACACTAGAGAGAACCAGAGCTCTAGAAACATTAAGCTTCTGGTGGAAAGTGAGGAAAGGAAGAATTGAGGAGGTTCAGTTGAAAGTGGGCCTTTTCAGCAAGGACCAGAATGTGAGGGAGGAAAGAATATTCAAAGAGGACTCCAGAGTTTCTGGCTTCAGATGAAGGAGCAGAAAGAGAGCCCATAGAAGATGGCCAGATTGAGTTGAAGAAAGCGGGAGCAGGAGTCCCAAAAAGAAGGATCTCAATCTTGCTGGCGTTGATGCAAAGATCATTGGAGGTGCTCAAGAACTGGATGGCAGATAGGCAGTCAGCAATGGAGGAGGTAAGGAGAGGATCAAAGGGAGTTGTGCGTCATCTGCATACTACTGGAAGTTGGGGGTGAAGGTGGAAATGAGGTGTGCAAGTGGTACAAGATGGGTGTTAAAGAGCCAGGAAGAAAGGTTGGAGCCTGGGGGACGCCACAAGTGGAGCTAGAGGGGGGGAGGGAGGGGAGAAGAAAGAGCCCAGAAAAACCCGGGAGAGACGATCAAAGGAAGGTGGTCAGCCAGTCCAGTGCCCGCTCCGTGATAGCTAGGGTATCATGGAGCTGTTTTATGAGGATGGAGTGGTTGACCGTATCAACTAGGATGAGAACAGTGGAGTCGAGAGATGCGAGTAGTTCCTCACGGGTGTTCAGAAGAGCAGTTTCTGTGCCTCTGGATGCTCGGTATCCAGATTGATGGTCATGTAGGCAACCAACAAGTTCAGTGTGCTGGGTCAGATGGGGAATGCCAGCTTCTCTAAGAGTTTCCCCAAGGAAGGGGGGATAGAAAGGGGTGATAGCTAGGGGGCGATAGTTGGCTGGGTAAGATGGGTCAGCAGAAGGTTTTTTCACGAAGGGGCGCCCAAGGGAGTTGCAAATGAGAGATGAAAACCATGTTGAGCCATGACACAGGTGATGAGGGGAGCAAAAGGTTCAAAGGGCCCATGGTCGCAGGGTAGCAGGCTGCATGCCTGGGGGCTGTTCCATGTAGTGCTGCAGGGGAGCACTAAGGTGAGGGGCCCCACAGAGTCCTCTAGATCCTGACAGGCATAGACAGAGCATTTGGTGAGGGCCTTAGAGGGCGGCCGGCATTCGCCCGCTGGCTATCCCGATTGTGCCCAACATGGAAGCATGGTCCAATCAGTGACGCGTCAGGAACAGGTCAGCGACTCCAATGCCTGGTGTTGAGGGTGGCCGTGATGGTGGGGGGGGGGGGGGGGGGGGGGGGGGAGTAGGGGAGGATGCCAAATACGTGCACAGATGCAGCACAACAAACCTTATATCTAAAAAGGTGGCAGCTAACTCTCACCGCTCACATGTGGACTACAGCGGTGAGCCAATTACCGCACCAGATGAAAAGTAGCAATTTAGATTTATTAACAAGTTAACCGATCTGTGCTCCGTTCCGAGTCATGTAGGGTGCTGGAGAAACCGCATGAAGTCCTTCAGGGCTTACCTTGCAGGAGGCTGATGGAGGGCACTCCTCCCGAGCCTCGATGAGGTGCTGCCGCAAGTGCTGGTTCCCTTGATGAAGGTGAAGGAAAAGAAAAAAGAAAATAGCATCCTACGCGAGACTGATCGTGCCAAAGTGTTTTGAGAAACTCTGAGTATCCTTTGCCCACTGTATCCAAGACTGAGTGATCAGATGTTATTCCCTACCATTGCTGGTCGAAGAGTGTTGTGCGACCGACTGGGGACATTTGCAATGAAAGCCAGACTGGCTCCAGTACCTCTTGTGGAGTGGGCCCTTGGCATAAAAGGCAGTGTTTTATCTGAAAGGGAACAGCACAGTTGGATAGATCTGACTATCCACCTAGAGATGGCATTTTTAGAGATGCGATGATCTCTGCCTGGCGCTATGGAGACGAACAGTTCATCTGTCTTTCTTAGCTGTCTGGTCTTGTCTACGTAGTAGAGGACTGCCCTCCTCACATCTAGTGTGTGGAGTTTCACCTCAGCAGAGTTCTTGGGTTCTTGGAAGGCCGGTAGCTCAATGGACTGGTTAACATGGAATTTGGAAATGAATTTAGGCGAGAACCTAAGGCGAGTGCGTAAAACCAGTTTGTCCTTATGTAAAGTAAAGAAAGGATTCTGCACTGACCGAGCTTGGATTTCACTGACCCTTCTTATGGGAGTGATGGCTACTAAGAAGGCAGTTTTATAAGTCGGGTGTTTGAGACTAGACTTGTGCATGGCTCAAAGGGTGGTCCCATGAGTTTAGCAAGTACCACATTAAGGTCCCAACCTGGCGGTGGGTTAGAAATTGGAGGGTGGAGTCCCTTTACCCCTTCCATAAATGCTTTGACGACTGGTACCTTACACCATGACTCCTTGTTATGGGAAGTGGTGTAGGCTGACAAAGCTGCCAGGTGTATCTTTAGCGAGGTAAACACTAACCCTGCATCCATTAAGTGGATCATATAGCTTAGAACATTATAAGGAGTACAATCAACGGGGTTGATTAGCTTATTCTGGCACCAAATTACAAATCGTTTCCATTTATCATAGTAACACTGCCTCGTGTTAGGTTTTCTTGACTCTTTAAAGATATCCATACACCTCTGGGGTAAATTGAGATGTCCGAACTCTCTGACTTCAGGAGCCATGCTGCCAAGTTCATCTAGTTGGGCTGAGGATGCACCGTTAGCCCCTTGTGCTGGGAGAGTAGGCTGTACTGGCACGGTAGGTTGATGGGGTTGCACAACACCAGTTTGCGCAGGTATGGATACCATGGTTGTCTCGCCCACATAGGAGCAACCAGGATGAGTGTCAACGGTTCCCTATGGATGGGGCGTGGCTACGAGGGCCATGTAGGAGGACGCGATCTGGAGGAGCTCCCGAGATCCTGAAATGATCCTGGCGAAATAGTGCATAACAACGTGCCTATGACTGCTGAAAACACACATGTCGATGTGTGAACGGTCTGACTGCGCTTGGTGAACCTTTGGAAGGTGTGGGAGGAACGGTGGTGGAGTTTTGTGCGAAAAAGATAAGGAGCGCCAGAGACGGAAGACGAAACAAAATGGCCGATTAACGACCGGAACAAAGGAAGGAGCAGGGCGCACGGTGGTCGGGCGATAGGAGCGAAATGTGTGCGCATTTGTAACTTGCGCGGAACGCAGGTCCCCTGGATCATGTCTAATAGAACAGTGAGACCGAAGGCGAAGCAGCCCACGTTGGATGACTTTGCCAAGACGTCCCCTGGTCCGGAAAGTTCCAAGAGCAAGGATAAGTCGCCTACAGGCAGCATGCCTGCGACGGGTACTAACCAAGAGGTCCTGGCTGCGATTGCGGACTTGAAGGCAGCCTTGGAGGCTAAGCTTGAACTGGCCGTAACTGAGTTGAAAACGGGATTGGACCTTAAGGTTGGTGAGGTGCAGGAGGGGGTGAATTTACTCCGGCAGGACGTCGGGTCCCTGGCGGAGCGCACTGAGACCCTCGAGAAGGTGGTGAGCCCGAACACCGCGGATTGTGCCTCCCATAAGGCCGATTTGCATGCCCTGGTGCAGAGAGTGGGCAACTTGGAGAACAGGGCGGAGGAGGCGGAAGGACGCGCCCGACGGAATAACATTCGCATCGTGGGCCTGCCAGAAGGATCGGAGGGCCACGATCCCACGGAGTTCATCGAATCTATGCTGTTGCAGGAGATACCCGGAGGAGCCTTATCTCAAGGATTTGCGGTGGAACGTGCGCATAGAGCTCTAACAAGGAGGCCGCTGCCGGGAAACCCACCTAGGCCAGTAATTGCCAAAATCCTTAATTACCGGGACCGAGAGAGGATACTAGAACACTTCCGCAAAGGAAGGAACGATTACACGAGGAGCGGCAAACATAACGGCCTACCCGGACTATACCCTGACTGTGCAGCGTAGCCGCATGAACTTTGGGACGGTAAAGTGGAGATTGAGAGAGGCGGGCCATAAATACATGTTGCTGTACCCGGCGAAATTGAAGGTTTTTCACAAACACAAGACTTTGTTTTTTGAGACTTCGGAGGACGCCATAGGATGGCTCCACGCGCAGGAATGTCCCCAGGAGCCTGACGTTCGGACGGGAAGAGGAGATGGAGGAGATAAGTAGTGCACGAGGAGGGTGCTACAAGATGGCGCGGAATAGGTCTCTGGGACTTGATTGAGAAGGTCAGACTTTTGTACAATATATTATGAGCACTGTGACTATTGCTGTATTTAGGGGAGCCTTGCAGAGCGGATCTCTTTACCCCACTTAGTAACTTTAGTTAAGTGGCCATTAGGGCAACTTCACCCTACTGAGCTCTGGGCATTGGTTGGTGCTTGCAGGGCTAGATGTGGGGGTGCCTGAGTTCCATGTATGGAGCTGGGCAGCAGTTGGGGAGTGTGGTGTTGGGGAAGGGATGAGTAGAGGGTGGGGAGTTTGGGGTGTGTATAGTTATGGTGAGTTCGAGTTTGTACATGAGGCTACAAGAAAAAGCCAGAGGGCTGTATCTGTATCGCGTGGGCAGGTGGGATTTGCTGCACGGAAGGGGAGAGGATACTTATGAGCTATGGGGGATCTTAAGATCGTAACATGGAATGTCAGGGGACTCAATAGCTACTTAAAGAGGAACAAGGTCATGATGTATTTGAAAAGACAGAAGATTGATATTGCACTGTTGCAGGAGACGCATCTGACTAGGGAAAAGTTGGAACTGGTGGGGAAGAAGTGGAGAGGTATTGTAGTGGGCTCTCCGTATTCTGCCTACGCTAGGGGAGTGTTGGTCTAGGTGGCACTGCACGTTCTGCTCCAATTTACACAAGAGGTGGTGGATACAGAGGGGAGGATGGTCATATTGAAGGCACTGGTGGAGAATAAGGTGTGCATTGTAAATACGTATGCCCCCAATCAAAACATGGCGGCATATTTTAAGCCTCTGTGTACCTCCTCTCTATTTGCTTTATAAAATTCGCCAGGGAGTCGGTCCGCACCCGGGGTCTTACTGGTGGGCAGCTGCCTCACCACCTCCTCCAATTCCTCCAAAGTAATCGGTGCATCCAGCTCCTCCCTTTCTTCGGCACTAATCTTAGGTAATCCCATATCTCTTAAAGTTTCCCTCATCTCCTCTCGGCTGCCCCCCTCCCCTTTGTCCTCATATAGTGCCCTGTAATAATCTAAGAATGCCTCATTGACTCCTTCATGCTTAATGAATCTGTAGAGGTGGGCCGGTTGCCGGAATCGCTTAGAGAAGCGATAATAATACCGCTCCCTAAGCCCAACAAACCAGGGTATAACTGCGGCTCCTATAGGCCCTTGTCAATGCTGAACCAAGATGGCAAGATATTGACGGCGGTCCTGGCCAATAGATTGTGGAGAGTTATTAGTAAATTGATACATCCGGACCAAACAGGTTATGTCCCCAACAGAAATATAACCCACAACCATATGCGACTCCACCGGGTGATTGAATGGGGGTGCAAGAGCGAGGGTGAAATGGTGGTTGTGTCCTTAGATGCAGTCAAAGCTTCCTACACAGTCACGTGGTCGTGGTTGCTGGAGGCCCTGAAGGAATACGGGATGGGGCCGGGCTATGTTAGGTGGGCGAAGTTGCTGTACAGTGAGCCGCTGGCTAGGGTATGTACAGGAGCGGTGATATCCGAGAGGTGGCAGCTTAGGAGAGGCACCGGACAAGGGTGCCCCTGGTCCCGATGCTATATATTCTGGCCCTGGAGCCCCTGGCAGTGTACCTTCGGCAACAATATGACATGATAGGCATTGAGGTAGGGGGAGAGAAACACCTAATATCCCTGTATGCTGACGATTTGCTATTATATTTGAAATATCCGGAGGAAAATCTTCAATATATTCTGGAGGTAATGGAAAGGTATGCAGAACTGTCTGGCATAGCGGTGAACCCCAAAAATCGAGCATATTCCCATTGTGTAGCTACAGAAGAACCCTTCCGGAGCGGTTGCCAGTGTTGCCGATACCATGGGCGGTTGGTTCCTTCCGCTACCTCGGAATAGATGTGTATCACAAGGTAGAAGAGGAACATTTGCATAACACCGAGGTGGCTGTGGGAAAAATCCGTATAAGCATGAAGTTTTTGGAGAAGTTGCCGTTGGCGATGATGGGACGGGGGCGATGCTCAAAATGGTGGTCCTGCCCAGGCTCTTACATTTTTCAGCAATATTCCGTACATGATACCTAAGAAGTTTTTTGCCAAGCTGAATAGTATGTGCAGAGACTTCCTATGGCATGGCACTCGGAATAGAGTGGCGCTATGGAAGTTGCAGAATTTCTATGAAAAGGGGGGGTATTAAGCTGCCTAATTTTGAGGCCTATTATGTAGCTGGTCAGTTGCAATATGTGGTCAAATGGCTCTCTGATGAGGTAACTCCCGAATTTAGGCTGTTTGGACAGGACTGCACTCTGTTCTACCTGAAGGAAATTATTTGGTTGCCTAGGTCAGAAATGAAGGAGCGCCCGGGAATGATGTTGCTGGGGTGGAAGATGTGGCGTAGAGTATGTCGAATGATGGAGGACCGGTACCAGTGTTCCCCGCAGGTGCCGTTGGTGGCCTTGGCAGGGGAAGACAAACAACTAAGGTTGATAATCAGGACCTAATGGGAGTCGGTCGGGCTGGTTACATTGGGGGGAGGTCTGGCAAGAGGGGGCCATTAGGGATTTTGAAGGACTAGGGGAAGAGGCGGGCTTGCATAGGGGCCAGTATGTCACGTACCTAAGGCTGGTGCAGAATATTCGTAAAATCTGGCCTGAGACTGTATTGACGGAGGAACCAGACGCCACTATGGGGACAATATATGACATATCAGAAGGGGGGCATGAAATCTCTAGATTGTATGAGATGGTGATGACCTGGGTTGGGAAGGAATTGACGCATTTGAGGTTGGATTGGGAAACAGAGGTGGGAGCACAGATGCAAGATGGGATGTGGGAGCGTGCTATGGGATACCACAAGGTGGTGTCAAGAAATGCCAGATTACAACAAATACAGTTGTATATAACGCACAGACCTTGCATGACCCCGATGAGAATATCGAAGTTTGTAAATGCGGGACGACAAGCGTGCCCAAAATGCGATAAGGAAAATGCTGATATGATGCACATGTTTTGGTCTTGCCCAGTGAGAGTTTCTGGGGAGAAGTGGTGCAAAAACTAGCGGACAAAGGGGTCACGCTCATAGATACGGCCTGGGCCTGCCTGTTGGGAGGGTTTCCCAGACCACAGAAACTTAAACATGTTGGGAAATTGAAGGACTTGGCATACGTACTAGCAAAACGAAGGATTGCCATGGGATGGAAGCAGACCCATAAGCCACGGGTGGAGGGAATTGCAGAAATGGGCAGAGGCTGAAACGGTGGTATGGCAGGAGGCATGTAGCATGTGTGGGGAAGAAGTGAGTACCCTGCTGGCATGGAGAGTATTAATAGCAGGACTGTTTGGAACAATAAAGGATTCTGCAGTCTCAGAAGGAGGCGATATCCTGCCACACGCGGCAGATACGGAATGAGAAGGACAAACAAGCTCTTGAGGGGGGGAGGGATTGGGGGAGCAGTGGTCTTGACTAATTCATGTTCATGTGATTGTTGCAAAAAGCGCTGCCATTTGGTTTGTATTGTTTGTTTTAAAAAATAATACAAACCGTTTAAAAAAAAAAAAAACAGTTCCCTGTGGATCTTGTTCACCACTTTCCTCATCAGAGGGGTTGGTGGAAAAGCATAGGCAAATATCCCTGACCAATTCATCCATAGGGCATTCCCCTTGGAGCCTGGCTGGGGGAACCTGGATGCAAAGTTTGGGCATTGCCTATTTTTGATTGTTGCAAATAGGTCTATAGTGGGGAAACCCGACAGAGAAGAGGTCTCCTACACTCTTCGTGTAGTCCCAACTCGTGTTCCTCTGGGAGGGGATCTCTGCTAGCGAGTTGAGTTCCCCCAGAACATGTTGGGATGACCGGTAAATCTTCTGTTTGAGTGGCCATTTTCAAATTTTCTGGGCAATCTTGGACAGATTTTGAGAACGATTGCCCTTTGTTTATTTAATTAAAACATTTCAGTCGTGCTGTCGGTTAGGATCTGCACCGACTGGTTGGATAGCATGGGTTTGAATGCCCGAAGCACTCTGAAGACTGCCAGAAGTTCTAGCAGATTGATGTGTTTCTGAGCCACCGTGGGAGACTAGAGACCCTGAGCTGTGTGGTGAAGGTAGTGACCTCCCCACCCTGCCAGGGAGGCATCTGTTGTGACAACAGCCTGTATCTCTGGATCATAGAAGGGTTTCCCCTAAGATTCTCTCTTGTCCACCAGCAAAGACTCTGAACTAGTGTTGGCGAAACGACCACCAGATAGTCTTACTGACCACTTGCCTGAGACCACTGTTTAGCCAACCATTCCTGCATGGGTCGCAAGCGCGCGTGGGGAACCAGGTAAATGCAAAACGCCATCATGCCTAGCAAATGCATAGCTTTGCGCACCCTTATTTGGCGACCGGCCTGATAGAGGAATTTGCAGCAACAAATTTCGAATTCTTTCCTCTGATGGAAAGGCCAACCCCCCTTGGGTATTTAAGGACAGCTCCTAGGAACTGTTGTGAGGTGCTTGGCGCCAGGCCTGATTTTTTTTCTCATTGATTGAGAAGCCCAATTGGAAGAGGAGGATTGTTCTTTGGATGTTTAGTCTGCAAATTAGGGGGGACTCCCCTGTAATGAGCCAGTCGCCCAGGCAAAGGGACACTGGGATTGCCTCCCTGTGTAGGTGCACCGCCACCACTGCCAGTACCTTGGTGAATACCCTTGGAGCCGAGGCTATTCAGAAGGGCAGCACCTCGAATTGGTAGTGCTGCTTGTGTATCTTGAAAACGTAATAATCTTCTGTGCGCTGGGAACAATGAAATATGAAAATAGGCATTCATATCCAAGGTTGCCATGTAATCCCACTTTTTTAGTAGAGGGATTACCTCTTGTAGTGTAGTCATGCAGAATTTTTGTGGCTTGACATACTTGTTTGCAGGGCGCAAATATAATACTGGGCGCATCGTCAGATTTTATTTGGCACAAGGAAGTATGTTGAATAAATACCTCCGTTTACCTGGTTGACCGGGATGACTTCTATGGCGTCCTTTGCTAGCAGAACGGCAATCTCCTCGAGGAGGATCTTCTGATGTTCCAGCGAGTGCACAGTTTGTCGCCGAGGATGGTCATGGGGGTGCCCTAGCAACTCTATGCAGTCTTCTCCGGACACTGGACAGCACCCATCTGTCCGATGTGATCCCCTCCCATGCGTGGGTAAAGGTGGAAATGCGCCCCCCTACTGGGGATGCATGGGAAGGGACTCAAAGCGGAACGTCACTGCTTGTTGGGTGGCGTACCACCTCTGGCGGGGAAGCTTCTACCCAGAGTGCAACCCCTACGTTGCCCTCTGTGGTAGCCCTGTGAGGATTAGGATTGGTTGTTACCCCATGATGTTCACAGGTTTTGGTAATAATTGGAACCCCTTTGGGAATTTTGGCCCGGAAAGCGGCCTAAATTGTTGTTACCCATATGTCCAGAGGGTTTGTCGGTGAGTTGGCCAAGAGATTTCAGGATCTCATACTCATCCTTTGCAGTTTTCAAAGCTTCCTCCACTGCCTTGCCAAATAGTACATTCGGCTCCATAGGCATATCTATAAGGGTTGCTTGGGTTTCAGGTTTGAAACCGGACTGTCTAAGCCAAGCGTGACACTTGAGTGCCCTCGGCGATTAACCTCCCAGCATTAGCGTTGCATCAAAGTTCATTTTTAACATACAGCCTGATACCGATCTACCTTCTGCTGCCACTCGCGCTAACTGGCTCTGTAAGGGGTCTGGTGCGCAGAAAACCAAAGCGGACACTTTCTCCCACTGATGGCAATTGTAGCTTGCCAAAAGGGTGGCACTGTTGGCAATTCTTGCCTGATAGGCTGCAGTGGAGGCAACCTTTCTTCCCAGGCCATATAGACGTTTTTTCTCTTTATCAGGAGGGGCTTCTGAGGAAGCAAGTGGGGTGCCTGCCCTCTTCCTGGTGGTTGTTACGACCAGGGAATCCGGTTTTAATTGACCCCTAATGTACAGGGGATCGGAGGGTGCGGCACGGAACAATTTCTCGACCCACGGATTAACTGCTCGAGTGAGATTTGGGGTTTGCAGTGAGGGATCAATTCTGCGCTGGATGGACTTTTGCAATGGGATAGCCTGAGTAATGGCTTTCTTATGCCCTAGGATTTCTTCAGCAAAATCCCTGTCTTCCTGAACACCCTGTGTGTCAATACTAAAGTGGGCAGCTGCCTTAACCAGCACCTCATTAAGGAGAGGTTGGTGGTCTACAGGCAAGTCATGCACCTTGGGGTTTTTAGGAACCAGGGAGTCAATGGTTTAAGCTTCAGCTTAATCATCCTCCTCTTGGTCTTCGTCATCCCCATAGTAAGGGTCACCCACCTGGTCATCAACACATTGAGGCTCTGTTGGATCACAATATGAATCAGGGTGGTAAAGCTCCACCACGAAGGAGTCTGCGACCAAGCCCTGGAAAGAGGCGTCTGAGCGGAGTCTGTTAGTAGGGGGTTGAGAGGACCCAGGTGTTACCTTGGACCCAGAAAGGGCAGCGGTAGGAGGGGTGCTAGAGTAACTACGAAAGTAGTTAGGGTCTTTTTCATAAAAATAAGCCATGAATGTTAACCTTTCCATGACCCTGTCAATGTCCGCTGAGCTCCATTCTTTAGAGCTAGGAATAATAACTGGTTCTGGTTCCTTATACCCATATCCTCAGCAGTGGGAGGAATGAGTTTTGGTTTAGGGGTAGGTTCCGAAACTTTGGACTTCCTGATACCTTTGGGGCCTTATGCTTCTTATGAAAAAGTGGACCTGAAGGTCTTTTTCTATTGTTTATCCCTTCCCCCATCGCTAGAGGAGTGTTTACCAGAGTTTTTAGGGGCCTCCGAGGGGTCCGAAGCATAAGTTTCAGAGACGGGATTTCAAGGACCGCGAATCTTGGGAGTACGGTCAGACGCATTGTGTCTAGCCTCTTGAGGGTGCCGGGCGGTAGTCATCCGACGATCGGACCTCGGGGACTGTTGATCGGGCGACACCTTTCTCAACCGAAGACGGTTGGGCCTTGCCATGAGGTGAACGGGAACGCCCAGAGGACAAACATTAATTGGATCGCTCTCGTGTCGGCGTCCGGTGCCGATCGCTCGACACTCATGTCGAGTCAAGGCCGGAGCTGATGTGCTTAGTGGTGGTAGAATGTGAAGCGTTTTGCCGCCGGTTGTCCCCACAACGTGGCCGCCGGTAGGGCCTACGGGGTCAGGGACATGCGCGCGGGTGTCCGAAGTCACCCCTTCGCCGTCCAATTCGGCGGCATTGCTGCCATTGTGGAATGTCCCCTCCACGTCCATGGCCTCTAATTGCCTGGCGTAGTGGGCCCAGCGCTTAGTTGAGCGGTCCTTATGGGTCTTCGGCTTGAAGTGCTTGCAAGCTCGACAGGTAGCCTCGGGGTGGTCTCGTGGGAGACCCAGACTGCATGTAAGGTGCTTATCCACCCAGGGAAACTTCCTATTACATTTAGGGCAGAATTTGAAAGGAGCACTCTCCATATGGTACAATATGGCAGCGTGGCGAATATGTATATGAAAGGGGGGGGATAGAGAACCTATATGTCCACGCCCCCACTCTCCCTATTGTATAGGGCCGAGGCCAGAGGCCTTCCAAGGACCGGAGTCTGTCGTGGCAGTCCTAGACATTGGATTTCTCCGATCTTCACTGGCGTCGGTTTTTGGCGTAAGGAGGAGCGGGGAAGAATATTAACGTTAAAGTACAAAATGGCTTCGCGCCGAAGGAACTCCGCAACATGTGTCCAACTAGTATGGCGGAAAAAAACAATCTGAGGGTCCTATACGTGTGAGGACCATGGGTCTAGGGGACGTCACTCTAGGGATGGTATTACTGGCACGCCCTGTTCGACGTCCCTTTTCTAAGTTCGAAAAACAAAGTAATACTCTCTAGCTTCCACTAGATGTCGGCCTATGCACAGCATGTGATCCAAGCAGATTTCACAAACCAGTTGTCTATTTTTACTGTTTGGACATTCTTCAATGCATAGTGAAGCCTAGACAAGCTGATAGCAGTTATTTTAACAATTTTTGGGTGCACTCCTCTGCAGTCAACGTTTGTTTAGCACATGAGAGCCCATTAAGAAATATAGTGCCATACTATGTGGTTTAAGAACCGTCTTTCAGCTTCAGTGATCTGGTGGCTGTTTCCCTGCTCGTATGTAGAATATTAAGAGTTTTTCAGAACCTACCATACTGAAGGGTTCCAAAAACCAAACATGAAAGGTGCAGCTAGATTAAACTCAAGTCTTAGAACAAACTCTAAGGGAGGGAAACTGAGCAGTCATGCTTGCTGTGAATGAAGATGAATAAGAACCAAGTTAGTGGGCCACACAGGAATATACTGAACGCAACACAAGAAAGCATTAGTGTCAACATACTACTGGAAACATCAGTAATACATATATATGCATCTTAAAACAAACATGACATACCTTTAATCGTCTGATGTTTGTATGTGCTAGAGTCACATACTTGGCATTTGCCGACATGTAGCAGAGTATTCTATGATTTATTTTGAAAAGGGACGGCTTGGCATTCTTGTAATACTATCCCTATTCCGACGCGACTATACCCATGATCCTCACAAGCCAAGGCCCTCAGATTGTTATTTTTCTGACCCGAGGTTGCGTGGAATGTACTGTAAGGTTGCGGAAGACTGACTGAGGTCATGATGATTATTAAAATGCAAAGTGCAAAGTGCAAAAAGGGCAAAGAAAACCCTATCTTGACCCAAGAGGGGTTCCCTGCTTCAACTGAAACAAGCGTCAGAACGTCCAAAGAAAGTGTCCCAATTTTCAATGTTGGAATCCTAAATCTGTCCCCAAGTTTAAACTAAATTAAGGGTCTTTCTAGCCCAAGGGGAGCAGCACCCTTGCCCTCGACAAAATACAGTTCTGGAATGTTCAGACCTTGAAGTAATTGAGAATATCTCACTTTCACCAGCTTTGTTCAGGGATCTTGTAATGTTCAGGAAAAATAACAGGGGTGAGGGGCCTTTTTTAGGTTTTAGGCAGGGAATCCCAGGCACAGATACTATAGCACAATACAGGGTTAACACCTGATACGTACCTGGTGCAACACACTACATTCAGAATGTAGTAAAGAAGATGTGTCTAAAGTGTAAACATCCTGGGTACTGGACAAGAATGTTAAAAGGACAGATGGTCTAGCTGTCCCTACTTGTCACAGTCTCCTTAGGCTGTGCTGATGTGCCAACAAGTAGAGAAGAACAAGCACCAAGTTCTTCTTGTTGATTTGTTAAAGTACAATCACACAACTCTTAACGCATTTCATTCACCCAACAATTAAAAGGTCCTTCTGTATCCCAATTCTACATCAACGAGGGGCTGGTAAGGCTACACCAGCCTGCTGTGGCAAAACCTATTTTATTAGCCAGTAGTCTGTGTGCACGCTTATATTCCGTGCCCCAATATATCTATTAAAATCTAGTAAAGACACTTTACTCCAGTCTGTTTCGTCATCTGGTCACTGGGGACGAAGAACATGTACTAGTCCACCAGTGATCGGATTAGGTGTCTTAACTAGATTTTAATAGCTATCCATTGGGGCACGGAATATAAGCGCACACACCGACTACTGGGTAATAAAATAGGTTTTGCCACAAGCAGTCTGGCGTAGCCTTACCAGCCACACTTCGGTAGAATTGTAGGTATAATTGGGATACAGAAAGTCTTATTGTTGGGTGAATGGAATTAGTTCCTATTAAGAGGTGTGTGATTATACTTGTTTAACAAAACAAGAACTACTTGGTGCTTGTCCTACTCTTCTTCTATCCACTTTTATAAAGGCAGCACATCAACACAGCCCAAGGAGACTCAGACAGGTAGGTACAGCTAGACAATCTCTGTCCTTGGACACTCTTTTTCAGGCCCTAGCACTTGCGCACTTTAGTCACACCTTCTTGACTTAATTCTTGTAAAGTTAAACAATTGTTGGGGGAAACTTAGTCTCCTTGTTGGCCCTTCTCAAGATTCTTTTCGGTCCCTTACCTCGACTGGCAGACCTGGTTCCTTTTCAACAGGCACTTCGATGAAGAACAACCTGGATGCAATCCCCAGCCGTGATGGCTCCCCGACCCTGGTTGGCAGACATGCTTTTCTCAAGGAAATGCAATGACAAACCGCCTGGATGCACTCCCAAACTGTGGGGTAACGTACTGACTTGGTTTACTCCCCTGGCAAGTGCTGCATGTACCATCTAACACTTGCAGTTCTCTTTATATATGGGTGCTGATCCCAGAATTACACTGCAGGTTTCTGCCAATATTCCACTGAACTTGGTTCACTATTCTGCCAAGAAATATTCACCTGATTAGGCTTTCCAAATGTATTGACTTTTGCAAGTGTCCCAGACTAATTCATGTGGCTCTATGGGGTTACTTGCCCCTTGGACTGTTTGCCACTTTACAGGGCCACCAGTGCTTCCCCGATCAACAGCCTACCTTGTTTTGTAGTCTGATTTTCTCAGGACATCCTGTCCACCTGCAGTCAGCGGTGGGGTTTCCCCCGTCTCTGGAGGTAAGTGGCTGTGCCGTACCTGCTTTACTCTTGTCTGCCCATCCCTATATGGCGGCCAACCTTCGGGTATGCCAGTAGAGTCATCTGTTGTTCACAACTGTCCCTGCACACCGGATCAGCCCGACAGCGACCTTCACCTTACACGGCTCCAGGGTCTGCCTTTCTTCTTCCCTCAGTGTTCTCACTCTCACGGTTCCTCCAGGGGAGACTTGACACTTAGGACAAATCCTTCTTTGGTTTTAACGCTGCTTCTTCCAATCAGCTGTCGAGAACCACTAGAATGGGAAAAGTGGTTCTGTAAAGCTCTGCACCACCTCACCCCAATACTGAGCGAGTTATGTTTCAACTCCCTAGAGATCTTCCTCGTACTTTCTTTTGTAGAGCTACAAAAATAAATGGTATGACATGCATTACTTACCGTAATAGCATTTCTGATGATTGTATCTGCTTAGATTCACATGCTGTGCATATGGTCAGACATCCAGTGGTAACCACAGAGTATCTAGACTTTCGGGGACCAAAAGGGGACGTTGGCATAAGCGTGTCTGTAACACTATCCCTATAGTGACGTGTAGTGTACCCAAAATCCCTCACGCGCAGGAGGTCCCTCCGATGGTAGTTTTTCTGCCATGAGGGAGCCCAAAGCTATTGTGAGTGAGTACATGAAGAAGAGATCAGTAGTAAGAAGTCTATGTGCCTTCCACCCTGAGCGGGGAGGTAGGGAGGGCGCATGTGAATCTAAGCAGATACAATCATCAGAAATGCCATTACGGTAAGTAATGCAGGTCTTCTGATGCTTGTTAATCTGCTTAGACTCACATGCTGTGCATAGACTAGCGAGCAGTACCTGGAGTTGGAGGTGGGTTGTGAGAAGGAACAGTAGAGAAAAGATGTCTTAGTACTGCTTGTCCCACATGAGAATCAGACCTAGAATGAGTCTAGGCAATAGTGTTTGGTAAAGGTGTGTACAGAACTCCAGGTTGCCGCTTTGTAAATGGACTCTAGGGGAACATTTACAATGAATGCTATGGATGCCCCGGTGTACAGAGTAGAATGTGCTCTAGGCTTGAAGGGCAGTTCTCTCTTAGCAAGATAGCTGATTTAGAGACAGGATCCCCTTCTCTACCAGCTGCCACTGAAAGGAAAAATTGGTTTGTTTTCCTCAGTTGTTTAGTTCTTTCCAGGTAGAACATGACTGCCTGTGCACATCTAGTGTGTGTGTGTGGAGGCTTCTTTCGGCCATGCTAGTGTGATTCTGGAAAAAAGTAGGTAGTTCAATCGATTGGTTAACATGGAACTTAGAGGTGAATTTAGGCGCAAATCTGGGGTGAGTGCTCAGAACTACCTTATCCCTGTGGACTGTAACAAAGGGGTCTATAACAGAAAGTGCCTGTAGTTCGCTAACCGTTCTAATAATAGTGATAGCCACTAGGAAGGCTGTTTTATAAATCAGGTCTTTTAGACTTGGTTTACGCATTGGCTCAAAGCGAGCTCCCATGAGCCTTGTCAAAACCACATTCAGGTCCCACCCAGGAGCTGGATGAGAAATGGGAGGATAAATCCTCCTAACCCCTTCCATAAAGTGCTTAATCACCGGTATCTTCCACCACAACACCTTCTGTTGTGATGTGGTGTAGGCTGAAAGAGAAGCCAGATGAACCTTTAGGGAATTGAAGACCAACCGACCAACCCAGTGTGTAACAGATGGGTTAGGTACAGCACAATGTGTGTGGGAGAGCAATCATGGGATTGATGCCTTTGGAATTACACCAGATGACAAAACGTTTCCATTTGCTGGCATAGCAATAACATGTGTTGGGTTTTCTAGATTCCCCGGGTGTGTCCATGCACTTTTGAGGGAGCTGTAGGTGTCCAACTTCTATAACCTCAGGAGCCACGCTGCTAAATTCAGAGTTTGTGGGCATGGGCGTAGGGTCTCCCCCCTTTCCTGAGACATGTTATGTGCAAGGAAGTTGTACTGGTGGGGAGAGGGTCATTTCCATGAGATGAGCGAACCAGGGTTGGCGGGCCCACATGGGGGCCACCAATATCATGGTAAGTGGTTCCTGGTGCACTATCTTGTTGAGAAGGGGGGTTCAGGGGGGAAAAGCGTAGACAAGTTTCCCTGACCATGTTATCCAAGAGACCATTCCCTTGGAGCGGTTCTGGCGGTACCTGGAGACGTTGTCTTGGCATTGGGTTTTCTCCTGAGTCGCGAACAGGTCGATCTCTGGGAAGCCCCATTCTGTGAAGACGTTCGACACAATGTCTTTGTGCAGAGGAAAACCTCTGCTGAGCACGTCTGCCAGAAGATGGAGTTCCCCTGGAACAGGTTGTGACAACAGAATCATCTTGTGTCTGAGAGCCCATTTCCAAATGTTTTGGGACAGCTTGGATAGCCCTGGTGAGTGAGTGCCCCCCATTTGTTCAGATAATACATGGCTGTAGTGCTGAGTTAGAATCAGCACTGTCTTCCCTTGTAGTTGCATCTGAAAGGCCTTTAATGCCTTGAACACCGCTAATCTCTCCAGCAAATTTATATGGTTGGACGCTACTTGAGGGGACCACACTCCATATGCTGTCTGCTGAAGCAGGTGAGGCCCCCCCGTGAGAGATTAGTGTTGTGTGAGTGGCTTCCACTGCAGGGGTGGTGAAGGTCTTCACCTTCAAGAGGTTTTCTCTTGACCACCACTGCAGAGAGAACGAGGGCTAGCGAGACAACTACCAGATCTTCCCATTGTCCACTGGCCTGACACCGCTGGCTGTTGAGCCGCTCTTGCATGGGACGCACACGCAGCAGCGCGTGGGGAACCAAGTATATGCACAACGCCATAATTCCTAGCCAACGCAAGGCTTTGCGCACCGTCACCTCCATACTGGCTACATATTGAGGGATCTGGAAATGCATGTTCTGAACCCTCTCGTTGGAGGGAAGATGAGGCCGTCTTTCATCTGAATTACTGCTCCCAGAAATGGTTTTATCTGACTGGGGACTAGACTGGATTTGTTTTTGTTGATAGAGAAACCCAGACTGAACAGAAGGTCTACGGACTTTTGGGTGTTAAAAAACATGTGTTGAACGAGTCCCCTGTTATGAGCCATTCGTCGAGGTAAGGATAAACCGGGATGGATAACGTGCACAGGTGTGCTGCAGCTACTGTCAGGACCTTCGTAAACACCCTTGGCGCTGAGGCGATGCCGAAGGGGAGTACCTTGAACTGGTAATGCCTGTCCTTTATCATGAACCTTAGATATTTCCTGTGCGCTGGCAACATTGAAATATGAATGTATGCATCTTTCATGTCCAATGTTGACATATAGTCCCCCTGTTTTAACAGTGGGATCACCTCCTGTAGCGATACCATGCAAAACTTCAGAGGTTTTATGAACTTTTTCGCTGGGCGCAGGTCTAGAACAGGGCGCATGGTGAGGTCCTTTTTGGGTACAAGGAAGTACAGTGAATAAATACCCTAGTTTACCTGAAGAATAGGGACGGCTTCTATGGCGTCCTTCCCCAGCAGCACTTCCACCTCTTGATTCAGGATCTCCAGATGGTACGGTGAAAGGCACCGTGAGCGTGGTGGTCTGAATTGTGGCGGTTGGGCGAATTCCACACGGTACCCGTGGGCGACCGTCTTTATGACCCACTGGTCTTAAGTTATCCCCTCCCATGCCGTGAGGAAAGATGTTAAGCGCCTCCCAACCGGGGTGACATGGGAGGGGACCTGAATCTGATGGTCATTTCTGACTGGAGGCTGCGGCTCCTCTAGGATTGGGGCCTCTACCTCTGGCTTTGCAATGTCGCTGACCCCTTGGTGGATAGTATGCAGGGCTTCCAGATGTTTGTCCAGCATTAAAGTTTCCTGTGCCATAGTTGTGACTTGCATGGGACTGCCCTCGAAAGGACCGCCGATAATTAGGTCCGCTCAGGGGGGGAGGAGGGGGGTGAACTTAAGAGTCTCATGCTCTTTTTGGCCGTTTTCTAGGGCCTCATCGACTGCCTTTCCGAAGCGGTTAGCTTCTTCAATTGGTTTATTGATGAGAGAGGTCTGTGTTTCAGGCTTAAAGCCTGAGGTACAAAGCCAAGCATGCCTTTTAAGTAAGGTTCCTTGGGCCAGAGACCTGCCTGCTGTTTCAGCCGTGTCCAGAGTGTTCTTTATTGCATTCTGGTTCACTTGCCTGCCTTTGGCAACAATAGTGAAGCTTGGACCTGATGGGCTCTGGAACCTCTTGGAGACCTTCTTGTACTAGGTTCCATTGAGCGTCAGCATAACTCGCCAGTAGCGTATTGTTATTTGCTATGCGCGTGGTATATGCATCAGCCGAGGTAACCACTTTATCTAGGGCATATAACCTCTTGGATTCTCTATCTGGAGGTGCCTCCCCCATAGCAAGGGGTACTCCTGCCCGTTTCCGGGTGGTAGTCATTACCAGAGAATCGGGGGTGGCGTGCTCTTTAATGTATTGAGGGTCCGAAGGAGCTGGCCGAAATAAGTTTTCAACTCTCTGGTTCACTGCCCGGGTTTGAGCTGGTGACACTAGGGAGGGAGCCAATCTTCTCTTAATAGAATTAAGGAGGGAAATGGCCTGGCTAGAGGGAGGTTTCTCCTTAACAATATCTTCTACAAAGTCCTGCTCAGGCACTGCCTCTTGTGTAGAGATTTGAAAATGCTCAGCTGCCTTCTTTAACCCCTTCAGTGCCAAGGACGAGATATCTCTTCCTTGGAAGTGCATGCACAGTGCCAAGGACGAGATTGCGCGTCCTTTTTGGCACCTTGTTTTGTGTGATCCCTGCTTTGCAGGATTCACACAAAACAGTAATCCAACCCCCAGGCTATGTGAGGGGGAGGTCCCCCCTCACTGCCAGGGGGGGCTGGATTACCTTCAGTTTCACGTCGGCATGCATAATGCACGTCGGCGTGAAACGTAAAGTAATTTTCACCTCAGCAGCCATTTCGGGCTGCTGCAGTGAAAATATAAGGTGAGTCTTCACCTTTCTCCCCCTCGATCTCTGGCTGTATTTCAAGCCGGAGATCGAGGCGGGTATCGTTGGCAAGGGGAGATCCTCCCCTTTCCAACGATACCCGGTGTGACAGCATTGCTGCCTGCGGATCGGGCGCAGGGCAGGTGTCCCACAGGTGTCCCGATGAAAAGTTACCTCACATGTGTGGATGCACCTACTGGGGCGCAAAAGGAAAAGGGTAACCCGCTGGTAACCCCAAGCCTTTCGCCACAGCACAATTTGTTCATGTGGGCAACCAACAGATTTGGGCCAAGGGTGTCGAAGCCAGCAAGGAAAACAGGAACCTTATGCATTTCCCAAAAGAGGACACCCGTGGGAATGCGCAAAGGCCTGACAAAGTGAACATTGTGTTTTTTTCCCCACCAAATATCACACTTTGTCGGGGATTGTGGCTCATAAAAACTGGAGCAATTTACACAAGGCAGACCTCTGGATTCCCACGGTTGTCCTCTTTTGGGAAAGGCATGGGGTTCCTTGTTTTCCTTGCTGGCTTCGACACCCTTGGCCCAAATCTGTTGGTTGCCCACATGAACAAAATGGTCAGTGGCGAAAGGCTTGGGGTTACCAGTGGGTTACCCTTTTCCGCCCCCGGTAGGTGCACCCACACGTGACGTACCGTTTTCATCGCGACACCTGTGGGAACGCGGGGCGGTTGGCCATGTGTTGTTGGCGGCGTGTTTCGATGGTTGCGCAGAGTGAAATGTGCGGGAAATGTGTTTTTTCCCCCCACATTTTGGACTTTGCAGGGGTGTCTGGGTGATTAATTCTGGGCCGATTTGCGCAAATCATACCTCTGCGGATTCCCACGGGTGTCCTCTTTTCAGAAATGCATAGGGTTCCCTGTTTTCGTTGGTGGCTTGAATACGCGAGGCCCATATCTGTATGTTGTGCTTGTCTGGAGAAAGTGTCAAAATCAGGTGTCGAAACAGATTTGGGGTTACCTGTGTTTTAGGCTTTCCCCTTGGCGCCCAGGTAGGTGCACCCACACATGTGAGGTACCGTATTCATCGGGACACCTGTGGGAACGCAGGAAGGTATAACAAGTTTTGTATTTGTGTGGTTTTCATAACGTTTTGACCAATTTGCTGGTGCCCTTTGTCACACAACCCTTTAATTTCCCAAATGTAGCCTACATTTAGTCGCTGCTTTAGGCACCATACACTTTTGTAATCTGCACAAGTCACCTACCCTTGAAGGTGCTCTTTCAAAAAATGGATGCTTGCCATTCCTCACCACATTGGTTTTTCCCGATTTACACATGCTAAGTGCGTCTGTTCAGGCCATGAGCATAAACCTCCTGTGTACCATGGCTCAGTGTTTGGCTTGTGGTACTGCTTGTTTTGTAAAACACTACAAAAATGTGTGCTTTCCTAACTGCAAGAGTCGGGGGAATGTAGCGGGGCATTGCTTTTCTCAAAATTCATAGAAGCCATTGCCGTACCAAGCCAACCATGTCCAACACATACCTTTGCTTTTCCCCCAACCTATGGCATTTCCCCATACCTAGTTGTTGCCTGACCTACGCAAATCACCCCTTCCTAAACTTGGAATTTTGTCTACTTTTCAGAAATATATGCCTCTGTCCTCCAATTCGGCTTTCCTACCCTTTTCTTCCATTCCGCCCATGCATGTCCAATTGGCAAAAATGGACAAAATCACCTACCTCTCACAAAACAAATAACCACATCAAAATAATTTTTATTCGTTTCCACTCAACCTGTTCTTGAAAGCCAGGAAATTGGGGAATTCAGCACAGCAAACCATTTGTTCCTAGCCCTTACAAGGAAAAAACACAGGCTTCTTTGTACATCATTTTATTGGCATTTTTTGAAAAAACCCAACATTTTTCACCCTTTTTGCTCATTTTATCTCACGCCCCCTACAGCAACCTAGGATTCCTGGGTGGCGTTACGACCGCCGACATGTGGGGGAAAAAAAAGGAGCCAAATTTGGCCGAGATATCTCATGTAACAAAAAGGTTACAAGGCTTTGAATGGCCACATACCGAAATCACCAAAAAAGGGCCTGGCACTGGGGGGAAATACCCATGGCACTTAAAGGGTTAACATGGTATTGAAGGCCATTTGGTCGTCTACAGGCGAGGCCTGGCGAGCCGGGGTGGGCGGAGGGGAATACAGGCACTATACATCAGTGTCCTCATCTTAATGTGGAATCGTCCAAGGGTCCGTCCCAACTTGCTGGGTTTCTTCCCAATTGTCCGTGGCATCTGCCTGGTCCTAATCGTAAATCTGTAAGAAGGAAGGTTCTTCATCCTTACCGTTAATGTTCCTATAAGTATCCAAATGGACGAGGTCTTCATCATGGACGGGGACAGAAAGCTGATCTTCTTGGAAATGTGAAGCAGATTGAAGAGTAGGCTCTCCACAAGATCTTTTCGGGTAAGGACGGTCAGAAAAATTGACCATTCTCTACAGACGGTCCATATAACCTTCAAATTTCTCTTGCCATTTAGAGGACGCAAGAGGGCCTACGGGTGGAAAAGCGTCGTCTTCCGCCCTTTGGCGCCGAAAATTGCCTCTCAGGGTGTTGGAAACAAGCTCTCTACTGTCCTCAGTTATCGTGAGAATCAAGGTACCATTGCGTATCTAAACATTTGCCCGCGGCCTGCCCCATGTTTTTCGGTGGAACTGGAATAAGCCCAACCGCTGAAGTAATTCTCATGGTGCTATGTTCGATTACCGCAGAATCGGCGCAAGTTAGTGGGTCCGAAGGTCTATCGGTAGACTTACTGCCTTCTACGGCGTTAGAGGGCCTAGCGGTCAGTTTTTCACTTTGAGAATGTCCACTCGCAAGACGCTGCTGCAGATGCAGGGAAGGCTTTTGAGCTGAATGATCCGAGGAATCGGCTGACATTTTTGACAGGCCTGCTGACGCTATCACCATTTTCGATGTACCCGTCGAAATAGGTGAACAAGTTACTTACCATATCTGGTAACGTTCTTTCGATGGGATGTTCCTCGGACGTATTCGACATCTATGACAAGTAATGTCCACAGCTGTGCTGCTTCGGAAAATAATCGGCAGAGGGCGTCCTGCGTCGATGGCGTTTATCCGTTGTCCCTCTAGGGCCTCCGTCGAGGGTTGACGTCACAGGATGTTATATATAGGACGCACGGCGCCCGTAGCCCAAGTTAGTTTTTTTTCCCAGAACGTGTGGCACCAGTCTCCTGCCAGTATGACTGCAGAAAGCCTTGCGGAAATTTAAGCTGCAATCGCATAGGAAATTCAGTAGAGGAGCCGGTTGGGAGGGCGATGTGGAATACATCGGAGGAACATCCCATCGAAAGAACGTTACCAGATATGGTAAGTAACTTGTCCTTCGAGGGGACTGTGTCCTCCGACGTATTCCACATCTATGACAGACTCCCAAAACAGTACCAACTTATGGAGGTGGGAAAAGAATTTACAATTTTAGAATTTCAGAAATCCCAATCAAATGGCTGAATAAAGGACTGCCTTACCAAAGGACAAATCCTGCCCATGGATGGAGTCCAAGGAATAGTGTCTTACAAACATATGGACAGAGGCCCATGTGGCTGCTTCGCAAATATTGCGAACCGGAACGCCCCTGTGTAGAGCAGTGGAGGCAGCCAAACCCATAGTAGAGTGAACCCGTAAGCCTACTGGATGGTCCTTTCCAGCCAAACGGTAACTCTCAGATCGTCAAAATGATCCATCTAGACAAGGTCTGTTTGGAAACAGCCTGGCCCAAGCGCCTTCCAGCATAACCAACAAAGAGCTGATCGTCCACTCTGACCCGGGAAATCCGTGAGAGATAGGAACTCAAAGCTCTTCTAGGATCCAACCTATGGAGCCTCTCCTCTTCCTTACCAGGAGGATAACGCCGCCAGAAGAATCACCTTCTAGCTCAAATGGAATTCTGACCCAACCTTCGAAAGAAAAGTAGGCCGCACCCGCAGGACAACCCTGTCCTTATGGAAAACAGTAAAGGGTGGCTTGGCGGAAAGTGCCTGCAACTCACTTACTCTGCGTGCGGAATTAACCGCAACTAAAAATACAGTTTTAAAGGACAACAGTCCCAACGGACAATAATGTAAGGGCTCAAACGGAGCTCCCAGTAGGAACTTTAAAACCAAATTCGAATCCCATCCCGGCACCTGGAAAGGCGAAGGTGGAAACACATTAGTTAGCCCCTTTGATATCTCAGTTTCTAAATGGATCTTAAAATAAGAACATTCCTCAGACGAGCGCTTAAATATGGACAGCGCCGCCAGGTAGCATTTAATGGTACCCACTTGCAGGCCACTTGCAGGCCCAAGAAAGCAAAAAAGACAAAACCAAAGTAATGGAACATTGGAAAGAAACCACATTCTGTACCCTGCACCAGTCACACAACTTTCTCCAACGGCAACGGTACAGGGATTTCGTTGCGGGCCTTCTGGCCGAAAGCAACACCTCCATCACGTCTTCGGGGAGGTCCCAATCCTTATACCTCAACATTTCAGAAGCCAAGCATGAAGGGTGAGCGACTTGACCTCTGGATGGATAACCCGACCCCCCTCCCGTGAGAGCAGCTCGTCGCGGTAGGGAAGCCGGCGTGGAGGGCAGATGGACATGTCAGAAGGTCTGGGTACCACGCTCCACTGGCCCATGCCGGAGCAATGAGGATCATTCGGGAACCTAACCTCCGTAATCTCTGCAACACTTGCTGAATGGCAAGGACGCGAAACGCGCATATCAGTGGGAAGGACCACTCCACAATGAACGCGTCCCCCAAGGCTCCTCTTGGAGGAAATTTCCGCCAGCAGAATCTCTCGCACTTCCGGTGGACACTGGTGGCAAAGAGATCCACTTGTCAAAATGGTGCTCCCTTCATCAGAATGCCTTTGTCGGCCCACCATAGAAGATCCTGGGCGACCGAGGTCGGAATCTGAACGGGATCCGACATCCTCCCGGAGAACTGCGACCACTGCATCTTGAGAGCCCACTGCAGGGATCTCATCTGCAGCCTGGCCTTTGGCACCAGGAAAATGCAGGATGCCATGAGGCCGAGCAACCTCAAGAATTCGAACGCCGGGAGACTCTGGGCACGTTGAAACTTGTCCACCATCTGCAGAATGTGATGAGACCTCTCCTGGGGAGGCGAACACTGCCCCAGGGATGTGTCGAGCACTGCTCCGATGTATTGGAGCCACTGGGTAGGTGTCAAATGGGACTTCTTTAAATTGAGGGAGAAGCCCAGCTTGTGAAGGGAGTGGCAGGTGATGGACAGATGATCCAGGGCTTGCTCGGGAGAGCGTGCCCTGATCAACCAATCGTCCAGGTAGGGGTAGATGTGAATCCCCCTTTCCTGAGATACACTGCCGCCACCACCACCATCAGCTTGGTGAAGACCCTCGGGGTGGAGGGCGATCCGAACGGCAGGACCCGAAACTGAAAATGCAAGCCGCCAACCGCGAACCTCAGGTACTTCGTGTGCTTAGGATGAATCGGCACATGAAAGTAAGCATCCTTGAGGTCTAGAGACACCAACCAATCCTGACGTTGAAGGGCCTGGAGGACTTGAGAAATAGTTACCATCTTGAACTTGTCCTTCCTGAGGAGCTTGTTCAACCAACGCAAGTTCATGATGGGTCTCAATCCCCTGTCTTTTCGGGATCAAAAAATAAGGGGCATACCATCCCTGGTTCCTCTCCGCTACAGGCACCTGTTCTATGGCGCCTTTCTCCAACAGGGACAGGATTTCCTGCGCAAGGAGCAGATCCGGACGCTTCAAAGAGAGCTTCCCCGGTGGATTGTCGTGAGGCCTCTGTCGGAAGGGAATACAGTAGCCGTGGGCTATGATCTCCAGAACCCACACATCTGAAGTAATGGCCCGCCATTCTCCAAGATGCTGCGCAAGTCTGCCCCCAACCGGCGAACCATGGGACATGGCCTCATGATTGAGAGAATACGGCTGCGGCAGTGCCCGAGGGCAAAGATGCAACTGCCCGAGCGGCTTTGGCACCCCGAGTAATCTGCTTTCCACCCCCGAGTACTCCTACGGTGGCCCCTTTGACTGGCAGTTCCTCTCGATCTACCAAAGGAAGGGTAGTACCGAAAGGAACCTCCCCTCCATTGCTGTCCCCTAGGACGAAAAGGCAGAGGTTGATGTACTGCAGCGCTCAAAGACTTCTCTGCAACTTTGGAGGTCTGCAACCTCTCAAGGCTCTCGTCAGCCTTGCTGCCAAACAGATGAACACCATCAAAGGGCATGTTCAGAAGATGGGATTGCACATCACGAGCAAACCCAGACTTCCGCAACCACGCAAATCTGCGTATCACAGTGCTCGCAGCCATGGACCGGCAGACACAGTCTGCTGTGTCCAACCTGGCTGAACGGATTCAGACATGGCATCCTTGCCGTCTTGCACGAGGGCTAGAAAACCATCCTGTTCCTCCCGTACGGGAATATGCTCAGCCGCCAAAGACGCACAGTTCCACAGAGTGTGTGTAAATCTCGCTAAAGCACAAGTGGAGTTGGCAGACTTCAACGCCATACCCCCAGCCACAAATACCTTCTTCGCCCAACCATCAAAGCGCTTATCGTCCCTATCAGGAGGGATGGTAGGGTATGCAGCCTGCTTCGATGAGGCTGTAGCCGCCTGCACCACCAAACTCTCTGGAGTAGGGTGTGTCGATAAGTAGCAGGGGTCACCACTGGATGGGCGATATTTCTTCGTAAGCAACATATTAACTGCGGTAGACTCTCTGGAGCAGTCCAAGCCGTCACCACCCACCCTCCTTTGCGAAGCCATGTGAAACGGCAACACCGGGCCAGTGGGCGGACCTTGATCCAGGATGTCCATCAAATCATCTTGAGTAAAAATCAACAGGTGGAGCAGACCACCCCAAGTATTCTATCACCCTTGCCATGAGACGCCAATAGGAGGAATCTGCATGCGCCCCAGGATCAGGTCGGCCAAACTTCACCTCTGGAGGTGTGTCCAGGCCACTAGCGTTATGCAATGACTGACTGAGTTCCTCCATCTGCCTATGCCCAGACAAAAGATCATCGGGGACATCAGGAGGTACAACCATCTCAGACAGTTCCTCAACCTCTGAAATATCCTGTAAAGATTGGAAAAACTCCAATCTAGGAAGAAGAACAGAATAGGGCTAAAAAACAGACCTCACAGACTTACTGAGAACCTTCCTCGGAGGTTCGCGCTGACCTCCCGAGCCCGAAGGCACACGAGTGGTGGAGCGAGCCCGTTCCTTGCCGGCTTCTTTTGAAGCCGCGGACGGAACTGTGCCTTGCGACTGAAAAATCACAAACATCTGCTGGCGGAATGCATCCCATTAGGCCAGCGACGAAGACTTGGTGGGACAAGTCAACCGTCTGACGGAGTCCTCCTCCGACGAGGACGCCGACAAGTGACTGTGCTTCCTAGAATGCCTCGACGAGGCAGAGGAATGGCGGGAACAACTCCTAGACCGAGACACCCTGGATTTTCGCTGACGTTAAGTCGCCCCACGAGTCATCAGTCGAAAGCCCAGCAGACTTCGATTTATGGGGCTTAGACACCCTACCTACCTTCAATTTCTTCTTCCGTTCCCGCAAGGCCTTAGACATCAGGGACTGGCAATCCTCGCAGTCGTCGGTGGCGTGGCTTTCGCAGAGGTACCAGAGGTAGATGTTGTGCGGGTCCGTGATGGACATCTTCGAACCACAGTCCCGACGTTTTTTAAAGCCCGACCTCGGGTAATAGAAGACATCGCTTTCGAAGAGAATAATCGAGCACGCCGAGATTCCGAAGCAAACACTTTTTGCAGAAAAAATGGAACTAAGGCTACCGGCGCTGTGCGTCCTATATATAACATCCAGTGATCTCGACCCTCGTCGGAAGCCCTCGAGGGACAACGGATCTAAGCCATCAACACTGGACGCCCTCTGCCGAAAATGTTTCAAAGCAGCACAGCTGTGGACATTACCGGTCATAGATGTGGAATACGTCAGAGGACACAATCCCCTCTAAGTAGGGGTTGTGTGCTTAATGTAATGCGCTTCTACGGCCCGGTCGGCGGTTGTTGTCCCTGAAGCAAGACCAGAATCAAACCTTAAAGGGTCGGGGACGGGTGTGGCGGACATAGAAGTGTCCGTCTCGAGGTCCATCACATCCGCAACTGATGTTTGGTCATTGGAGGTTCCCCCGTCACTTTCGGCGGGTGTGGCAGTGGGGGGACGGGTGTTCCACTTGTGACAGACCGTACGCGGCCCACCGCTTTACACGGCACTCCTTAAGGGTTTTAGGCCGAAGGAGGTTGCAAGCCGCACACCGCTTTTCGTCGTGATCTAAGGGGAGACAGGAGTTGCAGTCCTGTGTTCGTCCTTCCAATGGTATCTAGTCCTACACTTAGGACAGAACCTAAGAGTCCTTTCCATAGCAAAAGGGGAAGATGACCAGCCCTATAGGATAAATAGGGGGGAAAAGACGAAAGACATACCGGAAATATGGCCACCCGGACCCCACTTTCCCTACTGTAAAGGCCGGCCAGAAGGCCCGGCCACGTGGATGCTTCAGCCTCCGGAACGTAGTAGTCGAAAACCACCACCGTAGACAAGTCTCCCCGTAGTCTTCGTCAAAGTTGTTCTTGGCGTCGAAATGACTTAAGGGGGAATTAACTGACAAGTCGGTTAAGATAAACAATGTCTCTTAAGCAAGAGCTCCGCTATAGGGCGACCAGTTATCTAGGCAGAAAATAACAATCTAAGGGACCTCGGCGCATGAGGGATTTTAGGAACACTACACGTCACAATAGGGCTAGTGTTTCAGACACGCCTATGCCGACGTCCCCTTTCGGTCCCACAAAGACAAGATGCAATTCTCTGCAGTTACCACTGGATGTTGGACCATATGCACAGCATGAGATTCTAAGCAGATTAAACAAGCATCAGGAATTTGATTTATGAGGTTAGGGGTGAAGGAGAGGTGGAGTTGCTGCCTGCCGGGAGGGGGTCTTTGGTCAGGTGAGACCGGAATAGAGCGTTCTCTTAACATGGTCTTCACTGGTCCCAAAAGGGGTTTTCTCCTCCCATGAGATTCACGGGCTGAGTGCCACCGCCAGGTGTACAATCAGGTAGCAGCCTCACCACCCTGGCCTCATGGAAAGGGGCTCCCCGTTTAGAGCCATTGACAGCATCCTGGGATTCGTCACAGTACATTTAAGTGTGAATTTAACAAATTGTTTGAAAATAACTTACATTTGGAGCAACTGCAGAAAGGTAAGGCTTCCCTTAATGGAGCCCGTGCCTGGTGTGCATTACACTTTGCACAACTTTAAAAAACTTTCTGTGCTTGTGTGGACTCATTACCTGCTTCCTCGTTTCCCCCAAAGCCCTCCTCCCTCCCCTCCGCCAACATCTGATAGGCCCGGGAAGCCTAGGCTTGTCAGAGAAAGCTCTCTAAATCACCCATTCTCAAAGCAGTCTCCTACCCAGGCAGCGGGCCCCAAGGCAAAGTGCAGCTTCCCCTGGAGAACCTCCAGATCATGTCCACCAGTGTCAGCCGGGGAAGCATGAAGCTTGCAGCAGTCAACCCACTTCAACTGACAAAGTGTGGTGTGGAGGGGGTGGGGGAGCAGCAATCACTGCTCCCCAATAAACGGCTCCACCTCTTAGCACTCTTATTTCTTACTGTGTTTTCCCCTAGAAAGGAACAAGTTACTTAACTGTAACTGTTGTTCTCCAGCATGGGTCTGGCATGGATTCACATGCTCGCGAATATTCCCCGTCGTCAGGCCGGGAATCCTCAGTATAGAAAAAATCAGTATCAGTTTTGTTTCTGATCTGTCTTTCTCAGTAGGAACCAATCACTGGTCTCTGGGTCATACTGACCCCAGCCAATGACTGCCCTCTCCCTAAGCCCCTGGCAGCCATCCTCAGATTTGGTAGCACGTGAAGTGGCAGTATGACCAAGTGAAGAGCCGCAGAGGGGTAGGCGGGAGGGTTCGCATGTGAATCCATGCCAGACCAATGCTGGAGAACAACAGTTACAGGTAAGTAACTTGTTCCTTCTCCAGCATGGGGTCTGGCATGGATTCACATGCTCATGAATGACAATGCATTACTTACCGTAAAAGCATTTCTGATGGTTGTATCTGCTTAGATTCACATGCTGTGCATAGGTCCGACATCCAGTGGTCACTGCGGAGTATTGCATTTTGTTTTTCGTAGTCGAAAAGGGGACGTCGACAAGGCGTGTCTGTAACACTATTCCTATAGTGACGTGCGTTGTACCCATAATCCCTCACGCGTCGAGGTCCCTCTTTTTGTATTTTTCTGCCCTGAGGGAGCCTTCTAGACGTGAGTGAGTACAGAAAAGAGAGAGATATAGAAAAGTATGTCTATGTTCATTCCATCCGAGCGGGGAGGAAGGGTGGGCGCATGTGAATCTAAGCAGATACAACCATCGGAAATGCTTTTACGCTAAGTAATGCATTGTCTTCTGATGTTTGTTAATCTGCTTAGAATCACATGCTGTGCATAGACTAGCGAGCAGTACCCGGAGTTGGAGGTGGGTTGTGAGAAGGAACAGTAGAGCAAAGATGTCTTAATACTGCTTGTCCCACCTGGGAATCAGATCTAGAGTGGGCATCTAGACAGTAGTGTTTTGTAAAGGTGTGTACAGAACTCCAGGTTGCCGCTTTGCAGATGGACTCAAGGGGAACATTTGCAATGAATGCTATGGATGCCCCAGTGCCTCGAGTAGAGTGTGCTCTTGGCTTGAAGGGTGATTCTCTCTTAGCAAGAGAGAAACAGAGTGATGCATTGTACAATCCATCTAGATATAGTGGATTTTGAAACTCCAACTCCTTCTCTTCCTGCTGCCACCGAGACAAAGAACTGATTAGTCTTTCTCAGTGGCCTGGTTCTTTCCATGTAGAACATGACAGCTCTGCGTACATCTAGTGTATGCAGACTTTTTTTCTCCCAAGCTGGAAGGGTTTTGAAAGAACGTTGGTAGTTCGATTGACTGGTTTACATGGAATTTCGAGATGAATTTTGGTGCAAACCTTGGGTGAGTGCGTAGAACCACCTTATCCTTGTGAACTGTTACGAAGGGGTCTAGGACAGAAAGCCTGTAGTTCACTTACTCTCCTAATGGAGGTAATAGCGATAAGGAAAGCAGTCTTAAGAGTGAGATCTTTAAGAGTTGCCTTGTGCATGGGTTCAAAGGGTGACCCCATGAGCCTGGCGAGTACCACATTTAGATCCCAGCCAGGAGCTGGGTTTGCTATTGGAGGGTGTATTCTCTTTACCCCTTCCATGAAGGCTTTGATTACTGGGATCTTCCACCACAATACTTTGAGTTGTGAAGTGGTGTAAGCCGAAAGCGCTGCCAGGTGTACTTTAATAGAATTGAATACTAGATCCGAGAGTCCAGTAAATGGGTCAGGTACAGAATAATTTGTGTGGGAGAGCAGTCAACAGGGTTGATACTCTTCCCTCTACACCAGATGACAACTCTTTTCCATTTGCTAGAATAGCAGTGACGAGTGTTAGGCTTTCTGGCCTCTCTGAGGATGTGCATGCACCTCTGTGGAAGTTGTAAATGTCCAAATTCTATGACCTCAGGAGCCAGGCTGCTAAATTCATGGTCTGAGGGCATGGGTGCATTGTCCTGCCCCGGTCTTGTGACAGCATGCTGTACGGACAGGGCAGTCTCACTGGAGGAGATAGAGACATCTTCAACAAGTGAGCGAACCATGGCTGTCGGGCCCACATAGGGGCCACCAGTATCATGGTAACTTGTTCCTGGTGCATCTTGTGCACTATCTTGTTGAGAAGGGGAGTCGGGGGGGAAAAGCGTAAACAAATTTCCCTGACCATGGAGTCGATCGACCGTTCCCCTTGGACTGCTTCTGGGGGTACCTGGAGGCGTAATCTTGGCATTTAGAGTTTTCCAGAGTTGCGAACAGGTCTATTTCTGGGGAACCCCACTGTGTGAAGACGTTGAAGACTATGTCTTCTTGTAACCGCCATTCGTTCTCTACGGGCAGGGGGAAGTCTCTGCTGAGTTTGTCTGCTAGCAGATTGAGTTCCCCTGGTACATGTTGTGATAGTAGGAACATGTTGTGTTTGAGAGCCCACTTCCAGATGTTCTGGGACAGCTTGGACAGTCCTGGAGAGTGAGTGCCCCCTTGCTTGTTGAGGTAGTACATGGCTGTGGTGCTGTCTGTGAGGACCATCACTGTCTTTCCTTGTAGGTGTTCCTGAAAGGCTTTCAGTGCTTTGAACACCGCTAGTAGTTCCAGCAGGTTTATATGCTTGGATGCTAAGCTCGGAGTCCACGCTCCGTGAGCAGTCTGATGGGATAGGTGAGCCCCCCCCCCCATCCTGTAAAGGATGCGTTTGTGGTTAGAGTGGCTTCCATTGCGGGTGTGGCAAAAGTTTTCCCTAATAACAGGTTTTCTTTTGTCCACCACCGTAGCGAGAGAACCAAGGCCTGCAAGACCACCACTAGATCGTCCCATTGTCCGCTGGCCTGACACCACTGGCTGTTGAGCCACTCTTGCATTGGGCACAGGCGCGCGTGAGGTACCAAATAAATACATGACGCCATCATCCCTAGCAAGTGCATTGCTTTGCGTACCGTCACCTCTCGACCTGCCACATAATGGGGGATCTGAAACAGCATGTTTTGGACCCTCTCGTTGGAGGGGAAGACGAGGCCGTCCTTTGTTCGAATTAGAGCCCCTAGGAATTGTTTGATTTGGCTGGGGTCTAAGCTGGACTTCTTTTCGTTGATGGAGAAGCCCAGTTGGAACAAAAGGTCTACGGTCTTTTGGGTATTGGAGAAGCATGTTTCGTAAGAATCCCCCGTTATGAGCCAGTCGTCGAGGTAAGGGTATACCGGGATGGATAACCTGCGCAGGTGGGCCGCTGCCACTGCCAGTACTTTCGTGCATACCCTTGGTGCAGATGCTATCCCGAAGAGTAGTACTCTGAACTGGTAGTGTTTGTTCTCTATCTTGAACCTGAGGTATTTTCTGTGCGCTGGCAACATGAAAATATGAAAGTATGCATCTTTCATGTCTAGTGTTGTCATGTAATCCCCTTGTGATAACAGTGGGATTACTTCCTGCAAGGTCACCATACGTAACTTTTGGGGTTTGACAAACTTGTTCGCTGGGCGCAGATCTAATACAGGGCGCATGTGTAAGTCCTTTTTGGGTACATGGAAGTACACTGAATAAATACCTTCTGTTACCTGAGATAGGGGGACAGCCTCTATAGCTTCTTTTTTCAGTAGCTCTTCTACTTCTTGAAGAAGAATGGTGAGGTGTTCCGGTGTCATGCGTCGGTTCCGTGGGGGTCTGTACTTCGGGGAACCGTTGAATTCGATGCAGTATCCGTGGGCTATGGTGGATAATACCCAGCGGTCTGACTATATTCCCTCCCATGCTGAAAGGTACGATGTTAGCCGGCCCCCGACCGGTGATGCATGGGAGGGGACCCGAATCTTCGGGTCATTTGTTGGTATTGGGCGTGGAACCTTTGGGGCTGGAGCCGCTACCTCTTCCTTTGCCACAGCGTTGGCCTCTTTGACTGAACTGGGTGTTGTTACCCTGGTTAGAGGGCCAGTTGGTAGCAGAGTAAAATTGCTGTTGGTTTTGCTGCTGGCATTGGCCACGAAAGGAGCGTCTATTGCCATAGCCGCGTCTGTTAGGGGGCCTAGAAAGTTGGTCAAGAGTTTTGATGGTATCAAACTTTCTTCGCATGTTCTAGGGCCTCATCAACTGCTTTCCCAAACAGATGTGTTTGTTCTATGGGCTTATTTATCAGGGAAGCCTGGGTTTCCGGCTTAAATCCCGAATTGCGCAGCCAGACATGGCGTTTGAGAAGTATTCCCTGAACCTGGGAATGGCCAGCCGTCTCTGCTGCATCTAAGGAGTTCTTTACAATGCCCTGGTTTACAAGAGTTCCCTCTGAGATTGTAGCTAACAGGCGTGAACGCAGGGGTTCTGGTGCGTCCTCTGCTTCGCTGCGCAGCTTGCTCCACTGTGCATCTGCGTAGCTAGCTAGTAGGGAATTGTTATTTGCAATCCTAGTTGAAAAGGCGGCGGACGTCGTGATTCTCTTCCCAAGTGCATAGAGCTTTTTGCCCTCTTTGTCAGGTGGTGCCTCACTAGTGGATAGTGGTACCCCTGCTCTTTTCCTTGTATTAGTAACTACGAGGGAGTCTGGAATAGAATGGCCTCTGATGTACAAAGGGTCAGAGGGCGAAGGGCTGAAGAGCTTTTCTATCCGAGGGTTGACCCTCTGACTAAGGCAGGACTGGAAAGGGAAGGAGTTATTCTTCTCTTTATAGAAGCCAGGAGCGGAATAGACTGACTAACGGGGGCTTTTTCTTTAATAACTTTCTCTACAAAGTCTATGTCAGGAAGAGTCTCCCCTGTGTCTATTTCAAAATGCGCTGCTGCCTTGCGCAATAGTGCATTAAGTGAAGGTTGGTCATCTATGGGAGAGGTGTTTCCAATAGGTGAATCCTTGGGAGGAGAAGGGTGAAAGACATCAGGGTCTGAGTGCACTGATGGGGATTGCCAAGGCTGCACTGATGGGGATTGCCAGGGCTGCGAGGTAGCTGTATCTTCTTCGAAAGCTCCTGCACTAGTGTAAGGATCTTCTTCAAACCCCTCTTCCTCATGTTCTTCCTCTCCACCCAAACACTCATCTTCCTGGAGGTATTGCTCCTCTTCAGTGAGGTCATATATGTCTGTAGAAGAGGGAAACAGCCTAGGAATCTTGACCCTAGGGTCATCCTGGGGCCATTCTCTTGGTCTTTTGGGTGTGGGTGGGTTTTGGTTTCCCAAAAACCTTTCCATCTTCTCCATACAAGAATGGAGTCTTTCAAGGGTCTCATGGGGGAACCCTGAATAGTCTAGAGGGGGGAAATCAGTGTTTTCACCTTCAAAACGCTTAGAACACTCCCACAATGTCGAAGAAAGGTTTCTGTCGCCCTCTGAAAAGCCCTCCGGTAGTTCAGAAGTGCCCTTAGATGAAGGGGGCAGTACCTGGCTACTCTTGTGTTTTTTCGGCGTTTCCATAGCTTTTTGTGCGGTATTCGACGTTTGTTTTGTCGTCCGCTTACGTTTGTCTTCGTAAACAATTCTCGCCAGGCTCTCGACAACGAGGTTGTCAGTAGAGGACTCTGGCGTCGACATTGCCTGCGTTACGCGTTGTTCTTCGACGGCCGCTCTATGGAGCGTTACGTCGGATGATTTTGGGGTAGCGCCTGTGTTTGATGAAAGCCCAATCGCTGGTCGCGACTGCGTTTGCGGGTGGGGCTTGAGACCCTTACGGTCTGAGGTAGACGCCAGAGTGCCCTGCGTCCCCTTCGGCGCTGATGGATCCTTCGTCTTCGACGAAGGAAGAGCCGTGGGTTGTGTGCTTAGGCCTATGGGGTCTGTGTGCGTCCTTGTCGCCGGGGTGTTCATCCCCAGGAGCAGGGCGTGAGCCGAGCCCGTCGGGGCCGGGGACGGACGTCGAGAAGCGCGAGCACTCCTTCTGGGGGTTAATGACTTCCGTAACGGACGTCGAGTTATCACCCTCCGTCATTTTCTGTAACAGCGGCGGCGGGTGAGGAAACCGACTTTGACATAGCGTAGTCCGCCCACCTCTTAACTTTGCGTTCTTTAAGAGTTCTTGGTTTCAAGAGTTTACAGGCCGCGCAGCTGTCCTCCTTATGATCGAGGGGCAAGCAACGATTACAGAGCTTGTGTTTGTCCTTCCAAGTGTATTTGCCCCTACAGCGTGGGCAACACTTAAAAGGTGTCCTCTCCATAGCTGAGGCAATAATAACTGGTGATAATAACCCCAAGGGAAAGGTAGGGGAGAAAGAAAGACATTCTCAAAGAGAAGATAAAAGTTCGAACCCCCACTCTCCCTACTGTATGTTGGCCGGCGAGGCCAGGCCACGTGTTCGGCAGCGCCGAAGGATCTCCTCCGTCTCTTCCCCTCCATCGAAAACGTGCTCGGTGGAGGAACAGCTTCACAGCTAACGTCGAGGGGAGGGATCTTTAACAATATAATAAGTAAAATTAAGGACCGCGGTCCGTAGTAAGTATTTGCAATGTCTCTCTAGGACAGCGGTCGGTTTGCCAACCGGTGACAGTGCATGATGCAGCTGGAGAGCCATCTGGAAATGGAAGTCTTCGAGAGAGCCTTCCCTTGATTCACAGGTCCAAAGTTCACAAACAGATGTGATGTCTTCCGGAAACTCTTTGTGCGGTCCACATAGAACTTCAGCGCTCTGGCTACATCTAGCGAGTGCAGAGCCCTCTCAGCCGGCGACGAAGGCGACGGGAAGAAAACTGGCAACACCAAGGGCTCGTTGAGGTGGAAGTCCGACGGCACCTTGGCCATGAAGGAGGGGTGCATCCTCAGCACCACCCTCGTGTTGTCGTGTTGTGAAAAGTCAAGTATGGAGGCTTGCAAGACGAGGCCTGGATCTCTCCCACTCGTCGTGCAGAGGTGATGGCCACGAGGAATGCAGTCTTCCACGATAGAAACTTCAACGGCACTGAATGCATAGGCTCGAATTGGGCCTCCCCCCCATGAGCCTAGTTAGTACCACGTTGAGCTCCCACGCCGGGGCGGGGGCCTTCACTGGCAGGAATGATCGGAACAGTCCTTTCATAAATTCCTTCACCAGACGATGAGACCACAAGGACGCCCGTCCTGTAGTTCTGGTGTAACGTGAGACAGCAGCCAGATGTACCTTGATGGAAGCGTGAGATAGGCCAGATTTGGCCAAAGACAGTAGGTACGGCAATACTTGAGGGGCCGTAGTGCCCGGCACCAGACAGAGAACCTCTTCCATTTATGTCCGTAGCACTTGAGAGTTGAGGATGCCCTGGCCTTTGCAAGAAACTCTCTGCAGTCGGCCGGGATGTCGTATCCTCCAAACTCTAGTGCTGCAGGAGCCAGGCCTGCAAGTTCAGCGACTCTGGTTCGTGGTGAAGAATGGCGCCTCCTTCTCTGGAGAGAAGATCCGCGTCCGTCGGCAGCTTGACTGGTGTGGATGCTGACAAGTCCAGAAGATCCGGGAACCAGATCTGCCTCGGCCACGCCGGTGCGACGAGGATCATCCTGCACCGGGACCTCTTGAGCTGGTTGACCTAGCCGGAGTAGCAACGGCAACGGCGGGAATGCATAAAGGAACAGGCCGTCCCAGGGGAACGAGAAAGCATCGCCCATGCTCCTCGGTTGGGGAAACCTGCTGGCGAACCTCCAGCACTTGGAGTTCGCCGCTGTCGCGAAAAGATCGATCTGGGGTTCGCCCCATCGTCAGAAGAGTCGGTCCACTTGATCCTGGCGCAGTTCCCACTCGTGGCACGAGCACAGCTCCCTGCTGAGTGAGTCGGCGATGGTGTTTTTTATCCCTGCCAGTTGAAAGGGTACCAGAAACATCCCTTGGGTGATGGCCCAATTCCACAGATCCTGGGCTTCCTTGGACAGGGCAGGGGATCTGGTTCCGCCCTGCTTCCGAATGTAAAACATCGTGGTGGTGTTGTCGGTGAAGATCCTCACCACCTTGCCCTTGAGGGACGGAAGGAAGGACCTGAGGGCCCAGAACACTGCGCAGAGCTCCAAGATGTTGATGTGGAGGGTCTTCTCCTCCCGAGCACCAAAGGCCTCTCGCGTGGAGACCCTCGGTGTGCGCTCCCCAACCTTCCAGGGAGGCATCCGTCGTCACCGTCATCTGGTGGTCTGGGGCTAGGAAACCTGTTCCCGCCGTCAGATGAGAGCGGACACCCCACCACCGTGTCGCCTGACGGAACGTTTCATCGAGTGAGATCCTGTCCTCGAAGCTGCCCGTCGTCTGGATCCAGTGGGCGTCGAGGAATTCTTGCAAGGGCCGCATCCGAAGTCTGCAATGTGGCACCAGATAAATGCAGGAGGACATCATTCCGAGGAGGGACTTGATAGACCTCACTCTGGCCACGTCTGTGGCCAGTAGACGCTGCACCTTTCCCAGGATGGTTCTTATCCTTTCCTCCGACGGTGAGGCCCGCCGCGCCACTGTGTCGAGCTGTGCTCCCAGAAACAGGGCGACTTGCGACGGGACCAGGTGGGATTTTGGAAAGTTGGAGAACCCCAGGTCCGTGAGCAGCTGGACGGACTCCGCAGTGTGTTCCACGGCGAGCTCCCTTGTCCTTGCCCGTATGAGCCAGTCGTCCAGGTAGGGGTAGACGTGGATCCCCTGCAGGTGCAGCCGCGCCGCCACCGGTGCTAGGCACTTGGTGAACACCCTGGGTGCCGATTTTAATCCGAACGGGAGGGCCTTGAACTGGTAGTGCCGCCCTTTGACCACGAACCTGAGGAACTTTCGGTGCCTCTTTATAATAGGGATGTGGAAGTAAGCATCCTCCAAGTCCAACGACGACAGGAAATCGCCCTCCTCCAGCTGTCCCAGCACGTGCTGGAAGATGACCAATCCGGAACTTCTGTGCCTTGATGCATTTGTTTAGTCGTCGCAGGTCCAGTATGGGACGCCATCCTCCTGTCTTCTTCCTCACAAGGAAGTATCTTGAGTAAACTCCGGAGCCCCGAAGCCTCTTCGGGACGAGCTCGATGACAACTTTCCTGAGCATCGCCCGTACTTCCAACAGCAGTTGAGGGACGTGATTTTCCTTCCTGGCCACAGGAGGAATGCGGGGGCACCTCTTCTGGAACTCGAGGGCGTGCCCCAGTGCCAGGGCGTCCAGCACCTAATGGTCGGTGGAGATGGACTCCCACACGCCGACGAACTTCGTCAGCCGGCCCTCCACCGGGGTGCTTCGGCAGGGGCCCGACGGACGGTTCAATCTTGCTTGGAGGCCGCTTTGCCTCTTTGACCAACTTGGCGACGACGGCGGGATCCACCTGACTTGCCGCGTCCCCTGTAGGCCTCCTGCGACAAAGACCTTGCCGCTTGACGGTACGTAGAGTAGCTGCTGTCGGCTCCCTTGGAGGCACCACGTCTGCCTCCGGAGCTCCAAAAGGACGGCCGCCGCTGTTGGAGAACACCCAGTGCACGGGCCGTCTGTGTCTGTCTTGATCGCCTGAAGGGATTCATCGACCGCCTGTTGCCCAACTGACGGAAGCCGGTGTCGGCGATGTCCGTAGCCACCGTAATGGCGTGGTCTGAGGCAATCTCACCTTCCTGCAAGATTTCCAGGGCCTCAGCCCTCTTGGCATCCGGAAGGAAGTCCAACAGAAGGGGGGTCTTGAACCACAACTCCCTGTCGTAGCGGGTTACGATGGCCAGGGCGTTGGCTGCCTTGATGGTCGTCGCTGCAGATGAGATGACCCGTCGTCCCATCGCATCCAGTTTCCTACCCTCGCTGCCCGGAAGGGAGGTTGAAGTCGAGGTCGATGCCCTCCCCCCCCCCCCCCGCTTTCTTCTTGGCCGCCGCCGAAACGACCGAGTCCGGGGTAGGTTGCGCCCTAAGACACAAGGGGGCAGCGTCGGGGACCCGGTACTACTTCTCGTACCGGTCCCTCTTCGCAGGAGCCGTGACAGGGTTCTTGAGGAGGGCGAACCCCTCATCCCAGATGTCATCAAGAAGCGGTACGGCGAGGACCGTCTTCCTTTTAGCCTTGCGCCGCTGTTAAAAGGAACCCCTCCTTTTCCTCGGGGCAGAGCTGGAAGAGCTTGGATGCCCTGGAGATCATTGCATGGAAGGATCCAATCTCGTCGGGCGGGGACGCCCGGGCAGGGAGGGACACGTCCCGTCGTCGCCTCCGTCATCCGTACCCGTCGTAGTCGTGTCCATGCCTGTATCATCCCAGTTGGTAGTGGACCGGGGGGAAGGCCGAGAAGGCCGCAGAGGCGGGAGCGGAGGCCTAGGATGCGTCGCCCTCCTCTTAAGCGGTGGGCTCCCCGAAGGTCCTGGCTCCGGATCCTCCGTCGGGTCTGGCTAAGGCTCCTCCGTCGGGGGAAGGGGCAACCTAGTCCTTATCTCCGAGCATAAGGACTGGATGGCTGACAAAATGGCCACCGAGGTGTCCTGCGGTGCCGTAAACGGCGGGAGAGAGGGCTCTTGAGGAGCCTCGTCTGCGTCACCGTCGCCCTCGTAGTCGCCCTCGTCGGGATCCCTCCTGATGGGCTGGGTCTCCTCCACGACTTGGATGAGCTCCTCTTCAGAGGTCGTGTCCGTATCCACGACGGCCACCACCCCCTTCCCCCCCCCTTTCCAACGAGGACTTCGTGGGGGTCTTCACGAAGGGCCTGAAAGACGACTCCCACCGCGGTGGCAGGGAGACTCTGGTACCTGAGGGCGCCTCCACTGGTGTAGCCTCCACAGGCCGAGCCAGGGCCGCGGCGACATCCTCAATCGAGGTCCTAGCAGGGTGAAATGGTGAATCACGGCCAACGTCACCTTCTGTACGCCTGTGGCCTTCGCCTTCGGGGGAGGGTCGGAGCCTCGCTCCCCCTCTGGCGGAGTCTTCGAGATCGACCGGGGCCTCTCCAGAAGCTTCGACGGGTTCTCGGACTTCCTCTTACCCGAGCCAGAGCGTTGGCTCGTGGTCGATGGTGCCGGGGAGGGGGCGCCCTGCCTGGCAGCCAAGGCGCCCGACCGTTCGGCGCTCGCGGTGCCCGCGGACTCGCAGTGCTTAGCCTTTTGTTGGGCCCCGTCAGCAAGAGCACCCTCACAGGACTTAGAAGACCACTCGGACTTCTTCTCGCCTGGCGGGCTCTTACCTTCCAGCCAGTTGGCAAGACGGAGGTGGCGATCCTTCATGGTCCGCTCCGACATGTTTCCACAAAACGCGCAGTCCTCCTCCTTGTGCGTCTTGTCCTCATGGAGACAGTAGAGGCATAACGAATGCTCGTCCTCCTTGAAAACGTTCTGAAGCTGGCATCCAGGGCAGGTCCTGAATAGCTTCCCGGGCGTCGAGCTCCCTTTCTCCTGGGCCATGTCCGGGGTAGGCCTCAGAACTTCTGGAATGCTCCAAAAGCGTAACTCGATGAAATATTCACCCTTGAGGGGCATAGAAAACTCCGAAACGGATCCCCGTTGATCGGAAGTAGAAACGGTGGAGCTTGAGGCTCTTTTAACCGAAAAAATGAGAAAATCTCCTGAAAAAAGCGCGAAATGCAGCAAAAGCTTGAGAGCTAAGCACGAGGACTCCAAACACTTGAACGTGCGGTAAAAATCTGAGGATGGCTGCCAGGGGCGGGGCTTAGGGAGAGGGCAGTCATTGGCTGGGGGCAGTATGACCCAGAGACCAGTGATTGGTTACTACTGAGAAAGACAGATCAGAAACGAAACTGATACTGATTTTTTCTATTCCGAGGATTCCCGGCCTGACGGGGAATATTCATGAGCATGTGAATCCATGCCAGACCCCATGCTGGAGAACCTTTGTTGCCAGCAGAAAGGGCCTTGTACCTCGCTGGACGTTGCTTGATCTACGTGGCACGCACAAAGGGTTTACGGAAGACTGCACAACTGAATTTCATGAATTTTGGTCCTGTTAAACATGGGAAGGTCTTGCCCAAGTCTTCCATTTCAAGGTGGCTCTCCTGCGGCATCAGGCACTGTCTGGCAAACCGACTGCTGCCTGGCTGTCCGAGAGCCCACTCCAACAGAGCGATCGCTGTGACGATGGTGTTCCATTCTGGTGTGCCTCTGCTGGACATTTGCAGGGCTGCTACATGGGAGGTCCACGCGCACCTTCACAAAGTTCTACTGTGCCAACAGAGATTCCAGGGAGGAGTCCAGAGTGGGGCAAGCAGTGCTATGCAACCGGTTCACTTGCGGTCAGTTTATTCCAGAGGTAAGAGTTTGTTACCTCTGTGGAGCCTTGCCACCTCCTGTTAATATTGTACTGATATGTATTAGTTATTCATGAGCATGTGAATACATGCTTGACTCCATGCTGGAGAAGGAACAAGTTACTTACCTTTAACTATTATTCTCCAGCATGGGTCTGGCATGGATTCACATGCAAAGCCTCCCTCTGACCCCTCTGTGGGTCTTCTTGGTCATACTGCCACTTTACATATTTATCAAATGTGAAGATGGCCCCCAACCAATGAAGGAGTTTTCATTGGATGGGGAAGTATGACCCAGAGGACGTCATTGGTTTAGAGGAGAAGAACAAGTTACTTACCAACTGTAACGTTCTTTCGACTGCATGTTCCTCCCACGTATTCCTAATCTTGTGATAATTCATTATCCCCAGCTTCGCTGCTTCGGAAAAAAAAATTCTCAGTAGAGGGCGCTGTGCTCCAGGTCGTGGCGTCGATTGTCCCTCGACGGACTCCGTACTCCGTCGACGTCACTGATGGTATCAATAGCTCGAGCCGGGCCCGTTGCTTCGGTTCTGTTTTTTTCGATGAAACATAGGAGGAACACCCAGGCGTGCCCCATGACCGATACATTCTTTGTGAGAGGAAAGAACAAGAAAAGGAAAAACTGTACTGTGGGGTAGGATGGGAGGGTCGATGAGGAATACGTGGGAGGAACATCCAGTCGAAATAACGTTACAGTTGGTAAGTAACTTGTTCTTCGAATGGATCGTGTCCTCCCACGTACTCCTCATCTTGTGATAGGCTCCCATAGCAGTAGCAATTTTAGAGGCGGGAGTACTAATTTCAGTTTGTGGACAGAATGCAGAAATGCCTTGGCAAATAAACTCTCATTAGAGGAGGCAGTATCCAAACAATGTTTAACAAAAGTATGCATTGTTTTCCAGGTTGCAGCTGCACAAATATCTGCTGCCTGGACACCCCTCTTTAGAGCCGCAGAAGTAGCCATTCCCCTTGTAGAATGGGCACAAAGCCCATCTGGTAGTTCTTTTACCGCTAATCTGTAGCATTCAACTATGGCTAATATGATCCAACGGGAAATGGTCTGTTTTGTTACAGATGAGCCTAATTTATGACCAGTATAACTCACAAATAGTTGATCATCTTGTCTCAATTTAGCCATCCTTGAGATGTAAAAACTAAGAGCCCTCTTGGGATCTAATCTGTGTAATCTCTCCTCTTGCTTGCCCAGATGAGGAGGATAAAAAGTTGGCAATACTATTTTTTGTGATAAATGGAAGTCTGAGACTACTTTTAGCAAGAACGAAGGTTTAACTTTAAGGACTACCTCATCCTTATAAAAAAAATAATATATGGTGGTTTGCATGAGAGAGCCTAAAGTTCGCTAACCCTGCAGGCTGATGGGGCCACAAGAAGGACAGTTTTTAGAGTTTAAAGCCTCAATGGACATGAATGCAGTGGCTCAAAAAGGTATGCAAGTCAAGAATTTTGGTACTAAATTTAAATCCCAAGTTGGTACATGAAAAGGTACTGGAGGGTATACATTAGTAAGCCCCTTTAAGAATTGAATTATTAACGGTATTTTAAAATATGAAACCTCTTCCGAGGAGCGCTTGAAAATGGACAGCGCAGCAAGGCATCCTTTGATTGTTCCTATCTGGAGCCCCAGATTAGCTAGATGTAGCAGAAAAGAAAGCACCATTGGGGTGCCACACAGAAAAGGGTCCACATCCTTGTCTTTGCACCAGTTACTAAATCTGTTCCAGCTACATCGGTACAAAGATTTTGTTGCTGGTCTTCTGGCCGAAAGCAAGATTTCCATTACGTCATCCGGAAGATCCCAATCCTTGTATCTCAACCTCTCAGAAACCATGCGTGAAGGTTGAGTGTCTTGACCTCTGGATGGAGAACCCGAACTTCCTCTTGCGAGAGAAAATCCTCACTTTGCGGAAGACGTATTGGGGGGCAGATGGACATGTCCAGAAGGTCCGGGTACCACGTCCTCATGGCCCAATCCGGGGCAATTAGGATCATGGTTTTCCTAAACTTTCTCAACCTCCTGATTACTTGAGGAAACACGGGGACTGGAGGAAACGCGTACAGCAGTGGAAACTTCCACTCCACTACGAATGCGTCTCCCAGAGCTCCTCTTTGAGGAAATTCCCTTGAGCAGTACTGATCGCACTTCCGGTTGATCGCGGTGGCGAACAGATCCACTTGAGGGGTTCCCCAAAGGGCAAATATCTCCAGAAGGACTTCCTGAGCCAGCTCCCACTCGTGAGAGACCGTGCTCTGCCTGCTCAGAGCGTCTGCCGCCGTGTTCTTCTCTCCGACTAGGTGAATTGCTGATAAAGGGATTGCTTCTTGTATTGCCCAGAACCATAGCTGCATTCCCTCTATGCACAGTGGTAGAGACCCTACTCCTCCTCTTTTGTTGAGGTAGTACATGGTCACCGTGTTGTCCGTCATTATCAGGACATTCTTTCCCTGTACAGAGGGCAGAAAGGCCTTCAGAGCTAGTCTGATTGCCCTTAGCTCCAACAGGTTGATGTGTAGTTTGGACTCCGATGGAGACCAACGACCGCCGATTGTCAGATCATTGGTGTCTGCCCCACACCCTGTGAGTGAGGCATCCGTCACTACTGTTATCTCCGGCCATGGTTGCCAAAAAGACTCTCCCTTGAGAATGTTGTCGTTGCAAGCCCACCATAGAAGATCCTGAGCAACTGCGGTCGGGACTTGCAGAAGATCCAACATATTCCGAGAACTGGGACCACTGAGTTCTGAGTGCCCATTGAAGGGATCTCATTCTCAACCTGGCCTCTGGTACTAGGAAAGTGCAGGATGCCATGAGGCCAAGCAACCTGAGAAAATCGAAGGCCGGTAGACGTTGGGCATTCTGGAACTTCGTTACCATCTGCTGGATGTGGAGAGCTCTCACTTAGGGAGGCGAGGCTTTTCCCGAGGAAGTTTCCAAGACTGCTCCGATAAACTGGAGCTTCTAGGATGGTATCATGTGGGACTTCTTGAAACTGAGGGAGAAGCCCAATTTGTGGAGGAAGTGGCAGGTGATCGAAAGATGTTCCTGAGCTTGTTCTGGAGAACTTGCTCTGATTAACCAGTCGTCCAGGTAGGGATATATGTGAATACCTCCTCTCCTGAGACTTGCTGCCACAACCGCCAACAGTTTGGTGAAAACCCTCGGGGCGGAGGTCAACCCGAATGGCAGAACTCGAAACGGATAATGAGAATTGCCAATTGCGAACCTCGGGTACTTTCTGTGCTTGGATGGATTGGCACATGAAAGTAAGCATCCTGAAGGTCCAATGATACCAACCAATCTTGGAGTTGGAAAGCCTGAAGGATCTGAGAAAGTCACCATCTTTAACTTGTCCTTCCTGAGGAACTTGTTCAAGTTTCTCAAGTCCAAGATGGGTCTCAGTCCTCCGTCCTTTTTTGGGATGAGAAAATATGGGGAGTACCAACCCCTGTTCCTCTCCGCTACAGATACCAGTTCTATGGCACCTTTCTCTAGCAGGGTTAAAATTTCCTGCAACAGGAGCAGATCCAGAATTTTGGCCGAGTTGGCTCCCGGTGGATGATTCTGCGGCCTTTTTAGAAAGGGGAGACAGTAACCTTGGCCTACTGTTTCCAGTGCCCAAGCATCTGAGGTAATGCCCCACCATTCCTTCAGATGTTGAGAGATCCTGTCTCCCACTGGTGTTTTGTGTAACAAGGTCTCAGAGGGATTTGGAGGCGGCTGCAGGAGTGGCTGAGGGTACAGATGCCGCTCCTGAGGCTGATTTTGCACCTCTTCCTCATGCTCCACGAGGGAAGTTTCTTTTGCCCCTTTGAGAAGCCTGTCATCTTCCTCTACCAAAAGAGGAGTAGTATCAAAAAGAACGACCCCTCCAGGAAGATGAGCCGGAATAGGGTTTTAGAGGCTGGCGCAAAGAGGCGCCAAGTGATTTAGCTGCCGCTTTCGAGGTCTGAAGATTTTCTAGGCTTTCATCAGCCTTTCTGCCAAAGACCCTCGAGCCATCAAAGGACAAGTTGAGGAGTCTAGCTTACACGTCTGGTGCAAACCCGACTTCCTCAACCACACAAATCTGCGTAGCACAACGCCTGCAGCCATGGATCTCCTGATACCATCAGCAGTATCCAGTCCAGACTGGAGACATTCCCCCATTGCCTCCTTCCCGTCTGACTATATTCAGGAAGCCTTCCCTTTCCTCACCTTCCGGAATATGATCAGCCACCGCCGAAATACAGTCCCACAGGGTATGGGTAAACCTGGCTAGGGTACAGGTGAAATTTGCCGATTTATGTGCCCTACTGCCTGATGTGAAAACCTTACGTGCCCATGCATCAACTTTTATATCCTCTCTATCTGGAGGGATAGTTGGATAAGCAGTTTGTTTTGAAGTAGATGCTGCCTGAATGACTAAACTCTCTGGAGTCGGATGTTTATTCAAATATTCAGGATCCGTTCCAGCTGGTCTATATTTTTTTGGAAAAGTACTATCTGCAGCAGCAATCGTCTCTGGTTTCTCCCAGTTTTTCTCCACAGTCCTTTGAAGGGTCCTGTGAAAAGGGAGAACAGGATCCTTCTGAGGTCCCTTGACGATTATATCCATCATGTCATCTTGTTCAAAAATGGCTGAAGTATTACCCCAACCCATATATTCAACTACCCTGGTCATAAGACCCCTGTAACCAGCATCTGCATGCTCTGCAGGATCAGGTTTGGCAAACTCCAATTCTGGGGATGTGTCAATTCCACTGGCAAAATGTCGAGTATCCCTCAGGTCTCTCATTCTAGATTCCTGGTCAATAAGTTCCTCAGGAACTTGTCTTGTACCATAAGTAACTCCCAAAGGAGTAACCTCGTCTTCTTCTGAAGCAGAATCTTCATAAATTGCTGACATAGATTTGAAAAAGTCTGACCTGGACAAAGGAGTGAATCTCCTTTCTTCCTCTTCCATCTGCTTCGAAGGAACTGGCAAATCCTTTAAAGTTGTCGAAGGGGTCTTCGAAGATGACTGATACTGGCGTCGAGGATGTTTTTGGCTTTGGAGTCGAAATTATCGACGCCGAGGGTGTCGTCCAAGTCTTCAACGACTTGTGTTTCTTGCATTGCACTGGAGAAGTGCTCGACTCTAAGAGTCTTCGACGGTTTTACGTCGACTCGAGTTTTTTTGGATTCCTCGACGCTACCGGTCTTTGCCATGGTAGTCTTGGACTTCCCTTTATCGTCCAATGGAGCGACTTTAGGGGTATGGCTTTTTCGAGGGGGTCGGGGCCGGGGCCGCGTTCTCGAAAACCTATCTTTTTGTGGAATTCTTCCCACTTACTGGGAGAATCCGATTTAGTCGGACAACGAATTTCTTCGGTCGATTGAAGATGAGGGAGATCTATGTCTCCTTCATTTTTTCGATGATGACAAAGAGTGTCTCGATCTACTCCTAGATCGAGATCTGAGTGCCTATGGCGATCCTATTCCTTAGAATCAGTCGCTTTGTGTCTTTTTGCCATAACTTTTTTTTTTAATTTGGCTTTATTGGTTTTACAAGAACAAAAGAGAAAAAACAAAACCAAGAAGCAAACAGCAAACAAAAGAATATACATCTCCAGTAGCACATGTCAGTCCAATTAAGACGGACCATAATATGCCATTGAGAATCACATAATTTGGTAATAGTTCCATGTTTCTGGGTGTCATCACCTCCACTGTCCGCTTCAACCCACTCCCACCCCCTCACCCCTACTTGCGTTAGTATACATCTTATGCACGATTGTTTAATGTGAGTACTGGAAAGGCACAGTAAACAGTTCCAATGTCTGTCAACACCATCGCCACTGAACATGAGTTGTTCTCCCCTTGCGGTGCTCTTTAGGTTTTGCATCGTCAGGTCAAGACTTCGAGGGTTCCTCCGACTGGGAATCGGAGGTAGGTGTAATATATTTATTCTTGAAGTCCATCCATAAGGCTTCGCATTTGGCTGCTTTATTGTGTAAGGAGGCAGTGATGGTTTCCATCAAGTAGATGTTAGAGGGCAGGTTGATCCAATCGCTCTTCCGTGGGACTGATGGAGATTTTCATTTGATCGCTATCAGGGCTCTCGCTGCCAACAATAAATGAGGGGCTAGGCCTTTCACCCGGAACCAATCTTCCTCGTGCTTTTCGGGGCCAAACAGTATAGGATAGGGGTCAAGCTCCCTTTGGATCTCGTCTACCTCCTTGATCCATCCCAGGACCTCGGTCTAGAACACTTTGATGTGTGGGCAGCTCCACCACATATGCCAATGGTTAGCAGTTGCGCCACAATTCCTCCAGCATCTCGGGCTCGTGGACTGGGACATTTTAGTAAAGTCTAAGAGGGTCGTATTGCCACCTGTGCAGAAGCTTTATTGCATGGAGTTTGTATTGGTTACATATGGAGGATTTAGGTGCAGCTCTACACATTAAGTCCCAGTCGTCGGGGAGTATCTCTTTGCCAAGGTCTTTTTCCCTTCTGGCCCTGAGGGCATCTGTGGTTCCATCTTTTGCCGCTAATAGCGCTTGATACATCACAGATATGAGGCTTTTCATTTCTGATCTGGAGTCTAAGAGTTTCTCAAAGGGGGTAAGGTCTCTCTTGCTTTTCTCTCCATTCAGGTTTCGTTAGTACCCATTTTAATTGGATAAACTGGAATGTTGATAGATTACCAGACCTGACAACGGCATTTGGGATAGGCAATGTAATGAAAGAGCCCTTTCTTTGCAGTTGCCCCACCCTTTCGAGACCCGCCTCGTACTATGACTGGAACCGCTCCACATTAGGGATGTGGTCGTTTATGCCGGGTGACCACAGGTGACTGAGCGGGGATGGCCAGGTAGTGATTTTGCGCATTTCTTTCCCAGTTTGTCATATGTCCCATATAGTGCTCAATATGGGGTGGCATTTGATTTTCCTTTGTACCCGTTGGTATGGTGACCATGGCCATTCTGAAACTGTAGCGGGGGACAGGTAGTGATTGTCCATCTGTACCCACTGAAGGGTCTTATGGTCCCTAAGGTGTGGAATTAGGACGTGCAACTCGACGGCTTTATAGTAGGTTTTCAGATCAGGAAGCCCTACTCCCCCCTCATCTTTGGGGAGTATCAGTGTGTTCTATGAAATTCTCGGTTTCTTCCCCTGCCAGATGAACCGCATCATGATCTTTTGGACATCTATGAAGAATCTTTTGGTATCTACTTTGGTAACAACTGAAATGGATAGAGGAATCCGGGGAGGCATACCATCTTGACGGCGTTAATACGTCCCAGCCAGGAAATCGTGAATTTGCTCCATTTCTTTAGATCTGGCTCAAATCGCCGGAGAAGCGGGGGGGAAATTAGCCTCATAAAGGTCACTCAGGGTTCTAGTGATCTGTATACCCAGTTATTGCAATGTTGTGTGTTCCACTTTGAGCCCTAATGAGAGGAACTCGGCATTGTTCTCTTCAGGGGATCCCTGGAGGGGGAAGAGTATGGACTTAGATTTGTTTACCTTGAAGCCGGAGAACCAGCCATATTCATCTATTAGGTTGAGCGCATGTGGGATGGAGTCTGTAGGGTTTGATGTGTAGAAGGATGTCATCTGCATACAACGCTGCCTTATATTCCACCTCTCCCAACTGTATTCCCTCTATGTTAGGGTCATCTCTAATTTTTTGTGCCAGTGATTCGAGGGAGAGTGCGAACAGGATTGCAGGGGCGGGGGGCATCCATGTCTGGTCCCTCATTGCAGTTCGAACCACCTGGAGTATTCCCCATTTACAAATCTCAACGCCTTGGGGGAGGTGTATATTGCTCGTATCCCATCTCAGATTTTTGGGCCTATCCCTACTTTCTGTAGGACTGTTCCCAGGAACTCCCATTCCACCCTATCAAAGGCTTTTTCTGCATCAATTCACAGGAGGACCGGATCGTCTTGTAGGTTGTGGACTGTGTGGATGAGGTGAACAAGTTACTTCTTACCTTGTAACGTTCTTTCAATGGGTTGTTCCTCCGACGTATTCCTTATCTTAGATAGGCTCCCATAGCAGTATTGTGTTATTGGAGGTGGGAGTACTGACTTCATGCTTCCTCTTATTGATGAATAGAGTGCAATGCTGCCCTTCCAAACCTAGTCTCTTGACTGGAGGAGGAATCCAAGTTGTAAAACCGTATAAAGGTATGGACAGACGACCATGTGGCAGCCGCACATATGTCTCTAACCGGCACTCCTCTTTTGAGGGCCGATGAAGCTGCAATACCTCTGGTCGAATGAGCCCTAAGATTTTGAGGGGGCTCTTTTCCTGCCAGTTTATAACATTCCAAAATGGCTAGAATGATCCATCTGGAAATGGTCTGCTTAATTATCGGTAACCCCAGCTTGTGACCTGCGTAGCCTACAAACAGCTGGTCTGCTCGTCTTATCCTAGCCAGTCTACTAATGTAAAAACGTAAAGCCCTTCTTGGGTCCAGCCTGTGTAACCTCTCTTCCCGGATGGGGAGGAGGATAGAAAGATGGAAGGGTAATCTTCTGAGTGATATGAAATTCAGAAACCACCTTTGGGAGGAAATTAGGCTTTACTTGCAGAACAACTTTGTCTTTGTGAAAGATTGTATGAGGGGGTTTACAAGAAAGAGCCTGTAACTCGCTCACCCTTCTAGCAGATGTAAGTGCTATTAATAAAACAGTCTTAAGGGTAAGAAATCTTAACGAACAAGAGTGGAGTGGTTCGAAAGGTGTGCCCATCAGGAAAGTTAGGACTCATTTTAAATCCCATAGGAGAACCTGGAATGGTCTTGGGGGATAAACGTTAGTTACCCCTTTAGAAACGGTATTACCGAGGGTAACTTGAAATAGGATGGTTCTTCCGCAGTGCGCTTAAAGATGGACAGCGCTGCGAGATAGCCCTTGATGGTGCCAACTTGAAGGCCTGAATTCGCTAAATAAAGTAGGAAGGACAAAACCATTGGTGTACCACATGAAAAGGGATCAATATTCTTTTCTCTACACCAGCTGCAAAATCTGTTCCAACGGCAACGGTATAAAGATTTTGTTGCTGGCCTTCTTGCCGAAAGCAACACCTCCATAACATCAGGGAGGTCCCAATCCTTGTACCTCATCCTTTCAGAAGCCAAGCGTGAAGGTTGAGGGTTTTGATGTCTGGATGGAGAACCTGACCTCCCTTCTGTGAGAGTAGATTCTCTCTGAGTGGAAGTCGAATTGGAAGGCAGATGGACAAGTCTAGAAGGTCCGGGTACCACGTTCTCCTGGCCCAATCCGGGGCAATTAGGATCATGGTTTTCCGGAATCTTATCAACCTCCTGGTCATTTGAGGAATGACAGTGACCGGTGGAAACGCGTACAGAAGCGGAAACCCGCAGTCCACTATGAACGCGTCTCCCAGAGCTCCTCTCGGGGGAAACTCCCTTGAACAGAACAGATCGCACTTCCTGTTGACACTGGTGGCGAACAGCTCCACCTGAGGGGTTCCCCAAAGGGCGAAGATCTCTTGAAGTACTTCCTGAGCTAGTTCCCACTCGTGGGAGACTGCTCTGCCTGCTCAGAGCGTCCGCTGTCAAGTTCTTCTCTCCGGCTAGGTGAACTGCCGATATAGAGAGATTCCTTCTTGGATTGCCCAAAAGCAGAGCTGCATCGCCTCTCTGCACAGAGGTCGTGATCCTACGCCTCCTCTTTTGTTGAGGTAATGCATGGCCACTGTTGTCTGTCATTATCAGGACATTCTTTCCTTTTACAGATGGCAGAAAAGCCTTCAGCCCAAGTCTGATGGCCCTCAGCTCTAACAGGTTGATATGTAGTCTGGACTCCGATGGAGACCAACGACCGCTGATGGTCAAGTCGTTGGCGTGGGCTCCCCACCCCGTGAGTGAGGCATCCGTGACTACTGTTATCCCCGGCCAGGGTTGCCAAAACTGCTCTCCTTTCAGAATGTTCTCCTGACAGGCCCACCACTGAAGGTCTCGAGCCACCCTGTCGGGAACCTGAAGATCTGTCATTCTCCCTGAGAATTGTGACCACTGAGTTCTCAGTGCCCACTGGAGGGATCTCATTCTCAGGCGAGCCTCTGGCACTAGGAAAATGCAGGATGCCATGAGGCCTAGCAACCGCAAAAAGTCGAAGGCTGGGAGACGTTGGGCATTTTGAAACTTGGTAACCATCTGTAGAATATCTTGAGCCCTCACCTCTGGTGGCAAGGCTTTTCCCAGGGAAGTGTCCAGGATCGCTCCGATGAACTGGAGTCTCTGTGATGGTATCATTTGTGACTTATTTAAATTGAGGGAGAAGCCCAGTCTGTGAAGGGAGTGGCAAACATGATCTAGCTGGATCTGAGCTTGTTCCGAAGATACAGCTCTGATCAACCAATCGTCCAGGTAGGGGTAGACGTGAATCCCTTCCCTCCTTAGACTTGCAGCCACTACCGACATTAACTTGGTGAACACCCTCGGGGCGGAGGTCAGCCCAAATGGCAGCACTCGAAATTGATAATGAGAGTTGCCAATTGCGAACCTCAGGTATTTCCTGTGTTTGAGATGGATTGGCACATGGAAATAAGCGTCCTGAAGGTCCAGAGATACCAACCAGTCCTGGAACTGAAGGGCCTGAAGGATCTGAGAAAGTTACCATCTTGAATTCGTCTTTCCTGAGGAATTTGTTCAATTCTCGCAAATCCAAGATGGGTCTCAGTCCTCCGTCTTTCTTTGGAATGAGAAAGTAAGGGGAGTACCAGCCCCTGTTCCTCTCCGCTACAGGTACCGGTTCTATGGCACCTTTCTCTAGCCGGTCTAAAATTTCCTGCAAGAGGAGCGGATCTGGAGCTTTTTGAGAGCTGATCTCCGGTGGATGACTCAGAGGTATGCGTAGGAGAGGCAGGCAGTAACCTTGTGCAACTGTCTCCAATGCCCAAGCATTTGACGTGATAGCCTGCCATTCCGCCAGATGTTGAGTTAACCTGCCTCCTACAGGTGTCTTGTGAGGGAAGTCCTCAGAGTGGTTTTGGGGCGGCTGATGCAGAAGCCGATGGTAAAGAGGCACCTGCTGTTGCTGTGGCTGTGGCTTTTGAATATCTACCCCGTCCACCTCGGGTAGTTCTTCTTTGTCCCCTTTGAGCCGGTCGTCCTCTACCTCTTCCGAATGCGGAGTAGAAGCGAAAGGACTTGCCTCTCGCAGAGGTTCCTGTGGGACGAAAAGGTGTCTGATGGATTGCAGCGCCTAGGGATTTTGCTGCTGCCTTTGATGTTTGCAGTTTTTCTAAACTGTCATCCGCCTTTTCCCAAACAAAGAAGAGCCCTCAAATGGCATGTTCCGGAGCCTGGCTTGCACATCTGGGGCAAAACCAGACTTTCTCAACCAAGCAAATCTCCTGGTTGTTGTACTTGCCGCCATTGCTCTGCTGATACTGTCAGCCGAATCAATGCCCGTCTGGAGAGATTCGCACATAGCGTCTTTACCGTCCTGTATGATATTTAGGAACGCCTCCCTTTCTTCTCCCTCCCAGATGCAGTCAGCCGCTGTAGAAGCACACTCCCAAAGTGTATGGCTAAATCTAGCAAGGGTGCAAGTAGCATTAATAGATTTTAACGCCATGCTACATGCCGAAAAGACTTTTAGCCATAGCATCATATTTTTTATCATCCCTGTCCTGTGGGACGGTAGGGTAAGCAGTCTTGATGTCAGTAGAAGATGCTGCCTGTACCACCAGACTTTCTGGGGATGGGTGTTAGGACAAAAACTCCGGGTCTGTAGAAGATACCCTGTATTTCGTAGACAGTTTTTTATTTACTGCCGGGACGACATCTGGGGTTTCCCAGTTCGTCATGATTTTCCTTTGAAGAGCTTTATGAAAAGTTACGACAGGATCCTCCTGTGGACCTTTATCAAGAATATCCGTGAGGTCATCCTGTTGGAAAGCCTGTGAAGGTGTTGACCACCCCATAAATTCTGTGATCCTGGCCATTAAGGCTCTATAAGGGGTTTCAGCATGCTCCCCCGGGTCTGGCCTAGCGAACTCCACCTCAGGGGAAGTGTCTAAACCACTTGCCTAATGTAAGGAATCATGGAGTTCCTTTAATCTGCATTCCTCTGAGGATAACTCCTCTTGAACTGGGGTTGCAGATCCCTGCAGCTCGAATGTCTCTTCTTGGTCAGATAGTTCTCACTCTTCCATAATTGAGGACATTGTTCTCAATTGGTCTGAACTCACAAAGGGTGTGAAACGCATCTCCAAGGCAGAGGGTGCCAAACTTGTAATCGGCCTCGAAAACGTCGATGTCGTCGACGTCGAAGGCTTCGAACGTGGCGTCGAAAACAAAGGCGGAGGCCTCGAGGTCCTCGATAGAATTGGAATTCTGCTTGAGGTTGTCAACAATCTCGACGACATCGTCATCGAAGACCTGGGAATAGCCACTGGGTGCACCGCGACTTTCCTTGGCGTCGACGCCGGTGTCGAGGATGGCATCGAGTAGACAGACCCATGTTTCGAAGGTCCCTTCGACAATGGCGTCGAAGACACCGACCTCGGCGTCGACGGAACCTTCGAAGAAGGATTCGAGGTCTTAGCTTTACTCGAGGGTTCGTCACGCGCGCAAGCAGCTTCCTTCGCCAGGTACTGCGACTCGCGGCGTTTAGGACCTTCGGGTCTTTCGACCAGAGCATCGCTCTCGGCAGTCTTCGAGGGGGTCAAGGCCGCTTTCTCGAAGACACTCATCATATTTTTTCGGAATTCCTCCCATTCAGCCCGGGAACTATGTTTCGTGGGGCAAGGGATTCTCTTAGTTGAAACAGAGGAAGAGGACGACGAAGGGGATCTTCGACGTCTCCTCTTCGAGTGCTTCGATCTCGAGGAGTGATGGGACCCGCTTCGAGACCTGGAGCGCGAATGGCGACGAGGAGACGAATGTCTCGACTTTGTCGAGGAAGAAGCTTTAGAAGTCTTACCTTTTTCCAGCTTCCCCCTACGCTCCTTCAGGGCCTTAGCTGTCATGGACATACAGTCCTCGCACTCCGAACAATGGTGTTCAGCTCCCAAACACCACAGAAACTCTGAGGGTCAGTCAGCGACACCTTTTTTCCACAGCCATCGAGTATGGATCGAATATCTCGAGGAAATTGGATTAATTCTCTACGAAACTGAGCAACGATATTCCGAGGCACTGAGTAAGCGCAGAAAAACGGAACTGAGCTACGGACGCTGCGCACGGCCTTTATAGGCAGGATGACGTCAACGCGGCGGCTGTCGAGGGACATCGACTCGGCGGATGTCGACGCGCAGGGCCCTCTAGAGAAAAAATTTCCGAGGCCAGCAAAGCTGGAAAGAGATATCTAAGATAAGGAATACGTCGGAGGACACAATCCCTTCGAAGTAATGTTTTACGCATGGTGTCGGCTCCCTGCCTCCCGAGAATAAACCCGACCTGGTCAGGGTGGATCAAATTGGGCATTAAGGTTTCCAGTCTCGCTGCCAGTACCCTAGCATAGATCTTGGCGTCGAGGAGGGAGATGGGGCAGTACGACCCACAGATTTTGTGGTCTCTACCCTCTTTAGGAATTACTGTTATGAGCGCTCTTGAAAGAGTCCAGTGCGACTCCAGTGTCCACTATCTCGTTAAAGAGCTATGTTAGGAAGGGTGTCAGTTGTCCACTAAAGGTCTTATAGAAGCCGGCCGTATAACCGTCCTCTCCTGGAGATTTCCCCAGCGGTAGCCTTATGATTGCATCCCGGATCTCGTGTTCAGCTATTGGAGTATCAAGGAGCTCGGCCTCTGTGTATGTTATTGTGAGCATGGTGATTGAGGACAAGTAGGAGGTTATGTTAGATTGGGCAGAGTTCAGTTCGGATGTGTATAGGTTTTCATAAAAGCTGGCGAAGCACTCGGGTATCGTGCGGGGAGGGTGCACCGTGGGAGTGGTGGTCTCTTATCTCCTTCACATTGCGTTCTGCCCTCTGTTCCCCAAGTCTGGCTGCTAAAAGTGCATCAGCTTTGTCCCCTTTTTCGAAGAGCGTCTTCCTAAGAAATTGCAATTTGCGCACTACTTGGCCATGCTCCAACAGCCGTAGTCCCTCTCTTTTGCATTAAGCAGCGTCTATTTTGTCAGGGTCCACCTCTGTGTTTCCTCTTACTTCCTCCTCTAGTTGATGTATTTCATTAAATAGCCTATTTTCTACAATCTTACGCAAGGGCTCCTCTAAAAAGAGGGAACGTATCAGTATACCTCTCGAAGTGGCCTTCCCAGCTTCCCATATCACTTGTTTGGAGACCTCCCCATTATTGTTTGCCTTAAAGTATTCTTCAATCTCGGTCTCCATTTCATTTTTAAATACCACATCCTTCCAGAGGGACTCGTTGCAACGCCAAGCTCCCCCAGCGACAGGTAGGTCGGCCCAGTTGATGTCTGCTAGTACCCATGTCATGATCTGACCACGTTATCAGAATGATTCCAGAGAAACCTGTGGAGTCTGTGAGGTCGGTTGATAGAAATATGTAATCTATACGTGTGAATGTGCTGTGAGGGTTCGAATAGAAGGTGAATCCACTCTCTCTGGGGTGCAGAGTTCTCCACACGTCCCGTAGTTCGTATAGCCCCATGATGGTGGCTAGTTCTGTACGGTCCCCTCTGTTGAATTCTCATTTCCGGTTTGCCTGGTCTCCAGTCTATGGACGGGTCGACCCATTGGTTAAAGTCACCTCCCAGAATGACATGGCCTGCAGCTTCTACCATTATTTTGGGGATCGTTTTCCTAAGGAATGCAGCCTGTCCCTGTTGGATGAGTATATTGTGGCACTTGTGACCTGGACTTTCGCAACTTTTCCCACTATCAGGAGGGCCCGTCCACTCACATCTGACCAAGTCTTTTCCAGCTCAAATCTAGTTCCCTTTTTGATCAAGATTCCAACACCTCCTTTCCTTAGTGGAACGGAGCCCCAGAATTCCATGCCTCCCCGCTTCCCCAGAACGCTCCACTCTTCTCCCCTTGCAAATTTCGTCTCCTGGAGAAGGAGAATGTCTATGTCAGATCTACGGAATTCTCTATGCACCAGGGACCTCTTAGTTGGCGAGTTCAATCCCTTCACATTAATGGTCCCAATTCTGAGGAGGCCCTTGCCTTTAGACTTGTCGGGTGACGCCATCAGCGGCTTGTGTTGGGGGATCACTCACTTTCGGCAGCCAGAGAGATATACGATCTCTTAGTGTCTCATTGACTGTGGTGTGTTGAAATAAACCAAATAATGCTAGTATGTTTCCCAAGTGTCTATTACCCTTCTCCTTTATCCCCCTGTTCCCGCCATAGTTGGTGGTGCTCGTGTGAGTTCAGGAACTGAGGGTGCTGCATTGGCAGCTTTGGAACGGACTGGATGACAGTGTGCAGTCCGTTGGCGGACCATCAGTGGGGACCGTTGCCTCATGGTCCCAATCAAACATACCATCTCAATTTAAGGGTGAGCCCCTATCCCATTCTCCCCCCCGCCCCGCCCCTCCCAACATTGTGTAATTCAACAATAGCAACAACAGACATATAGAAGTATAACGTTACGTGCATTCTCAGGGTCCTCCCGCGAGAGTTTGTATCCCCTCTCGGTCCAGAGGGGTGCACCGCCTCTGGTGACACCCATGCCGCGTATCTTGCTAACTCAGTCTCTGTGGGGGTCGGTATCCCATGTTTCAGCCGTAGCTGTAACTATGCCGATTCGCAGAAACCACAGGACATATCTTCATTTTCCACTGTCGGGCGTGTTGTTGGGACGTCTGTATTTCCTTGATCCCTTCACTCTCTTTCACCTGGGGCCCTGGAGTTCCCATTGTGATCCAGGCCGCTCATTTTCGCCATCTTAGTTATCCCTCAAGCCCATACTGAGGAGCTCAGCAATGCAGTCTTTGATTTCTTCCTCAGACCGGAGGACGATTTTCCCTCTTCCGTGCTCAAAGGTGAGCGAGAAAGGATATCCCCATCTATACCGTGTGCCCTGGTCTTTGAGCCATTTCATCAAGGGGCTGCAGAGGCGTCTAAGCGCTAATGTAAGGGAGGAGAAGTCCTGAAAAATGGTGATTTGGGCACCTCCCATTGTGAGTGGGCCTCCGGACCTGGACTTCGAGAATTCTGCTGGACTTCGAGAATTCTGGTCTTGTCTTGGTATCGGTGGAATTTGGCCAAGACTGAACGCGGACCGCCAGGCGGTCCACCCGCCCTATGTATTCATTCAGTTTTAGGTTCATCAATTTATTCATCCGCTGTTAATATTTTTATGATATCATGGATGGTGTCTGAGGTCTTTCTCAGTTTTGCCTTCGCGCTCTGGAATACCAAAAAAGCGGAGGTTATTCCTCCTTTCTCGGTTTTCTAAATCATCCATCTTGAGCCGCAGGGAGGGGCTTTGGGGCCTAGAAGCCCAGCGATTGATAGCGGGTGGGGGCCTCGGGTGGTATCAGCCTTCTCCGGGCACCTTGGCTCAGGGCCCAAAGGGAACAGCAGCCCTCCCGCAGGGGATTTCCAGCTGCGGGGGCCGCGAGCAGATGGGTTGCAGGCACCCGTTGAGGAGCGCCGGTTGACACCGCCCGCAGCTCCACGGGTATGCCGATAAGCTCCTCACCTGGGACCGCCTGCGGGTTGCCGTTGGTCACCGTTGTCACGGCATGCTGCAAGGTGCTCCGCGGTTCCTTTCCACAGGCTCCGCACACTCCCAGCAGAGCCTGCGCTATCAGATGGGCAAAGAGTCAGAGGCCAGGGAGGACACTGCACAGGTTGGCTTTCCGGGTCTCAGACTTTCATGGAGACCACCGCGGGGCATCTGCGTCGGTCGGCCCAAGTTTTGCTTTTGGTTCCCGTGCACAGGGAGGCGGGTTTCTTCGGATGTTTTCTCTGCTTTCCCGTGTCCGATTTCGTCCGGGATTTCTCCTGGGTGTCAGGGGGTTCTTTATCGATCAGCTCCTCGTTTCCCATTCATTGGGGGGAGGGGTCATGAGACGGGGGCTCAACACGTCTCAAGGACCAGAGGCATAGGAGGTCACACGAAGGCTGGACTCATTCGTGCACCCTCTGGTGGCCAGTAGTGACGTAACCTTTTTTGAGGCCTCCCTCCCCACCGACAGTTTACCTCTCCTCTCACGAAGAGCTTTCTCGGTCATTGATTGGCAGGACCCGCAGTCGTCGGTTCGGTGACTGGAACCGAGACACCAGAGACAAATCTGGTGGGGATCGGTGATCGACATTTTAGACCCACAATCTCCACACTTATTGAACCCAGTCCTGGGTGTCGAAGGCGTTTAAGAGGACATTTTCTTCACAGAAAATAGAAGCGCACCGTTCTCGATAGCGAATCGATCGGAAAAATAGAACTGAAGCAACGGGCGCGGCTCAAGCTATTTATACCATCAGTGACGTCGACGGAGTACGGAGTCCGTCGAGGGACAATCGACGCCACGGCCTCGAGCAAAGCGCCCTCTGCCGAGAAAATATTTTGCCGAAGCTGGAGATAACGAATTATCACAAGATGACGAATACGTGGGAGGACACAATCCATTCGTAATACAGTTTGTAAGTGAAAGTGAAACTTTCTTTTACCAAGGATTCCCAGCCTGACGGGGAATATTCATGAGCATGTGCATGCATGCCAGAACACATGCTGGTGAATCTCGTCTTTACGCTTTGCATGTCTAAGGAATTGCCGGCTTACACTACTATTCAGCCGATGCAGTTTCTGACTGCGGCTCTTAAAGTCCCTCACACCAGCCAACCCATGAAGCACCACGGTGTTGCTCCAGCATTATCAAGCCATCACTTATCCACACCATGCATTGCTCTCCTAATGAAACTGCAGCTTGCAGACCGTGTTACTTTTGACACCAGACTTCTCAAATCCATGCTGACCTGCACCCCGGAAAATGTGCATCAACTCCAGAAACAATTCACTCTACTGCTCGTCTCCGTCACCTCAGCTAACAAGCACAATTGTCTGTCGATGTAAGGTTGCGCTTACTTGCCAGGAGGAGTACATATCTGCCTCTCCTTCAATCACTATGAACAGAGCGGAGAGCTCCCGACTTGAGGGCATGATCACTGAACATGTACACGCTACAAGTGACGCACTGAATGAGCTGAAATTTACTTCACTGTCAGCCATCACAGCCTGGATCTTCCCTTAACCAAACTGGATCATGTACACCTGCCCTTGATGGGAAATATCGTTCTGCCAATAGTAACTTCTGTCTGTAGAATAGGTCACCCCTTACCAACACTATCTTAGCGTATACCAGTGCCTCTGATGAGGAAGGTTACCTGCTGAGCAGTATTTTCCACCAGCAAATACTGACAGTGCCTGCTTACTCCGCTGATCGAGCCACCATTGATATTGGTCCACAACCGATCTTCCACATTATGGAAACAGTCTCCCATACCTCTAATCCACTGAAATCCAAGTCCATGCCTCCTGTCACTCATATCTCCCTTACCTTGCCCAATGTCATTTCAAAGGAATTTATCTCGACTAGTAATACCATTGACATAAACGGACTTACCCTCTGCAAATGCTGCACAACTAGAACCTCGGCGGTCTGCTTACAACTCACCCTCCCACCAGGCCCCGATTGAACCAGACATTCCTTTCCAGAAACCTAAAATCTCCCGCTAGCCTTCAGCATACAGACCCCCGCCAACCCTGTCACCATTAAAGCGGGCCTCCACAAGCCATCCAATCTCACCCTCAATTTAGCACTGGTAAATGCACGATTGTTGCCTGCGCACGTATTGGACATCCATGACCTCCTGACAGCAAACAACCTTGATGCCCTCACTATCACGGAAACCTGGCTACATGCAGCATCGGGACCGGCCCGATCCCACACAATCCCTCCAGGATACACCATCTACAGAAATTATAGAGTGAACACTCGAGAAGGGGGGGTTGCCCTAATATCAAAAGACCACCTACACCTCAAACAAATAATTCATTGAAGGACAACTGCAACATCCTAACCCTGAAACTGTTGAACTCCCCTACAAACACAATCCCTGCCCATCTGGTCTACCGTCCACCTGGTCCCACGTTATCATTTGAGGAAGAACTACTTCACAAAATTGGCCATAATTCAAAACCGTCCTCACCAATGTTTCTCCTCAGGGATCTCAACCTAGGATAGAACGACATCACAGACCTATCTGCGAGTTCCTGGACGCTATACGTTTCTGCCACTGCATCTACAGCCCCACTCAAAGGTTGCTCCATTGACTGGCTGGCAGATCTCGATTGCCACATCCGTCATTGCCAATGTCCTTTGCCCGTGATCTGACCACCATGTCCTCTCTCCTTCCCCATCAGCCCACCTGACAATCCACCATCCAAGATGCTACTGCTGGTTGAGTTCCGTAGCTCTCAAAAATTAATCAAAGACAGCCTATTAAACCAGAGCTCTTGGGACACTTCTGACACGAAGAATCTAATAAATCTCTACACAATAACAGTGGTCAATGCAACTGACACCATCGACCGCAAACACTAAAAAATCCAAACTGATTTTCACCACAAATTAAAAATAAGACTTGCGGAAATCCACTGGAAAAAGAACTTCTCGGAAACTGCTAAGCTAACATTTTCAAACCTCTCCCTAGAATACAAAAAAAGCAATCATCCATGCCAAAGCTTCTACATACAATGCTAAAATAGCTAAGCGAACTCTGACAAAGAATTATTTGCCATCCTTAGGGATTTGGAAGCCCCAGTTGCCCAAGCCTCCTGCCTGACAAAAAGGCCAGGCCTGGTGTGATAGCATACAGAAGGTCATGCTGCAAAAATATTGGCCAAACAAGATAGCCTCACCAACTTCAGCCAGGCCACATATGCCTCTCGCCAACTGTTCGAGATCCCCTTTTTACCTTCCACAGTATCTCCACCCTAGAAATCCTACACATTCTGAAAAGCCCAAAACCATCAAGATGTAAAGGGGACATCTGCCCAGCACCCTTGGTCAAAGACTTTGCTGAAGCACTGGCGCCATTTATCACAGCTGTCATCAACTCCTCCTACTGGCATGATTCCCTCTCAGACTTAAGGAATAGAGGGTTAAGTCACTCCTACAAAAAAAAAAAAATACATAAAACAAAACAGCTTCACCCAGTAACTACCAGCCCATTATCATAGCCTTCTTCCTATAGAAGATACTTCTATCGAGCAGTCTACATTCAAATACATCATCTTGAATCAAACCTTATTTTAGGAACCCGCCAGTCTGGCATTTGCACAGGACAGGGCACCTAGTCCGCTATCCTTGACCTGAAAAACCAGATGGACGGGATTAGGGACCAAGGGACACCTGCCCTGCTGCTCCTCCTAGACCAGTATGTAGCCTTCGACTTAGTAGACCCTAGTTTTCTTTGCCATAACCTTACCACCTCAAAATCCTTTTCACAGGAAGCAGAATCGTGGACCGCATCCTTCCTTGAAGGTAATGAGTGTATTCTCAGAGAATGCCTCTGCAGCAATGGCTCGTATTAACTGCGGTGTACCTCAAACATCCTGTGTCTCGCCTACAGGTTACAATATATTCACAATGCCCCTCTTCGACCTTTCTTGATTCCCTCAGCATAGTCTACACCAACTATGCTGATGACATGCAAATCCTCCCCCCCTCTCTGGCTCCTACATCAAAGACAATGCTATGCTGAGCGCTACCTACACCACCATCCAAGCCTGGATGGCTACCCATGGCCAATAATGAGAAACTTAATTTATCATAATTGGTCCTGCAGCTGTTCTAAAAAAAAAAAAAAAAAAAAATTGGACCCCAAGTATGTAACCTTTAACATAGATGGAAATCTGATGCTGGTCTCTCCAACTGTTAAAACTCTTTGGAGTCTACCTCGATGCAACTCTCTCTCACTCGGGAAGTGAATGCAATTCCATCCTTAGCGGCCTACTCTACAAAGCTTCTAAATGCGGCAAGGCCCTTCCTTTCTAGGAACAGTTGAATAAGGATTGCCTGTTCTGTGGCAGGCGCCAGGTTGGATTATTGTAATGTTCCATTTGCTGGTACTTCAGCCCAAAACCTAAGCAACTCTAGATTATCCAAACAATGCCCATCGGGCCGCTCAACATACCAAATCGAAAAACACATCTCAGCTGCGAGAAAAGCAGTACACTGGCTGCTCGTCAAAGAAAGGGTCTCTTTCAAGACCCTCACAATCCCCCACAGGTGCACTTCAAAATCTGACCCACCCTACCTAGTTCAAAGAATCACCAAAACCCAGTGGACCAGACCTACCGGAGCCCCATAAAATCACAGACTGGTCATTCCCGAAATGAATGATGCAAAAGTGGGCATTGCCAGTTTCCCATTCATTGCCGCCAAGCAATGGAATGCACGCCCACATGCACCAAGAGCTGAGCAATCGTACTGGACCTTCCGCAGAGCCATTAAAACTCTGCTGTTCGTCTAATTCATCCTACTCCAACCAACTGCTTCACTGAACTACCCACCTGATTTGTAACATTATGTAACACTGTTTTCTTCTACCATTACATACAGGGCCTTTGTAACTAGTTTCTCCAGTGTGCTATACAAATGTAAAAAATAAACGAAACTTAGAAATGTATTTAAGTGAGGATCGTGGATGTGTTCTTAAGACAACCTTGTTTTTGTTAATTGTGATGAAGAGTTCTGTCACGGACAATGCTTGAAGCTCACTCTGTGAATAGCCTGGTCTTGAGCCTCTGAAACTGACAAACAGGGCATCCGATTTGCGGAAGCCCTTGGTCCGGGCCAAGTAAAATTTCAGGGCACGCCTGACATCCAGGCAGTGCAGCACTCTATGCTTCGTCCGTGGGATCGGCAAAAAACATAGGAAGGACCATTTCCTTGTTCAAATGGAAAGCTGACGGCACACTTGGGTGTGTCTGTAGGACTACTTTGTCCCTGTGAAAGGTAGCATGGTTCCGAGGCGACCAGCGCCTGGATTTCGCTGACTCTGCAAGCCGAAGTGAGGCCGACCAGCAAGGCCGTCTTGATGGTGAACAGCCTGATGTCCAGACACACCATTGGCTCTAACTGTTTGTGCGCCAGGGGGCCCAAGACTACGTTGAGATCCCACACTGGGTGAGGCCTCTTGACGGGCGGCTAGAGCCTTACGAGCACCGTCAAATGTTTGACTATCTGATTGGAGGAGAAGATCACCCTCCTCCCAATTCCTGTAAGCCCCAATGTTTGCGAGGTATGTATGGTAGGTGTCCACCTGCATACCCGAGTGGGCGAGGTACATCAAAAAGGAGAGCACGTCGTCCAAAGTGCATTCTAGGGGGTCGATTTGCTTACAGTTTACCCAGTGGCAGAATCTGGTCCATTTACTTTTATACCAGGCCCTGGTAGCCTTGCGCCCTGTACGATTTCCAGATTAGCCTGGGAGAGGCTCAGGTACCACGCTGCGAGGGCTAGTTTCTGTGGCACGGGGTGGACCACCCTGTCGCCTGTTGGGCCCGTCGAGAGGTGAATCAGAGGCCTCTCCGACAGGCTGAGCAGCTCCAAAAACCATGGTCTGGCTGACCACCATGGAGCTATTAGAATGATGTTGAGCTGGCGAGACTCCTTGATCTTGCAAATCACTCTGAATCAGCGGAGTGGGCGGGAAGGCGTAAGCCTTCATGCCATTCCACTGAATCCAAAATGAACACCCAGGGAGCCGGGGCCCTGTCCCTGCCAGGAGGCGAACAGAGGGCACTTCTTGTTGTGCCAAGTAGCAAAGAGAGCCACCTCGGGATGACCCCACCTGTTGAAGAACTCCTGGATGACGAGGTTGTTTAGCTGCCACTCGTAATTGCCCGCTGCCAACCTGCTGAGCCTGTCCGCCTCCAGGTTGGCTTCCCCCGGGAGGCGGACTGCTGTGAGGTAGACGTTTCCCAGGGCCCACTCCGACATGCTGATTGGCAGTCTGAATACAGGAGGGGGATCTTGTGCCTCCCTGCTTGTTGACGTAGTACATGCTGGTCAACCTGTCCGTCTGGATGTGGACAACCTTGCCCGTGAGAAGTGGTAGGAATGCTCTGAGCGCTAGACAAATTTCGTTAAACTAACCAATTGATTTGGTATTCCTGCTCCTGTTGAGTCCCGGTGCTGTGGACCGAGAGATCGTCCAGGGCGGATGGCCAGCCACCTTGGACAATGCGAGAAGTCTGTGGTGATGGAGGCCTGCGGAGTGGGAGGCCGAAAAGGCTTACCCGTCTGTAGGTTGCACCCCCTGGACCACCATGTTAGGTCCAGGTGGAGAGATGGAGGAACGTTGATCATCTCGGATTGAGAGCCCCACTTTTGGTTACATGAGGCCGCGAAGTGCAGCTGAATCCTACTCCTCAGTCTCGTGTGTGGGACTCCCAATAGGACCGCCGCCAAGAGACCCAGATGCTGGTACCACCAAGCAGAGGTCACCTCTCTGCTGAGAAAAGTGGGCGGAGGCCCTCTTGATGGCAGAGATCTTGTCCTCCGACGGAAATACCTTCTCAGATCACGTTTACAAGAGGAGGACCAAGAATGTCACAGTCTGCGCGGGCTGCAGCTGCAACTTCTTGAGATTGAGCGAGAAGCCCAGATCGTGCAGCGTGTTCATAAGGGCATGGGAGGAGTGGTGAACTGCTTCCGGAGATGTAGACCCGACGAGCCAGTCATCAAGGTATGGGTAGATGTGGAGGCCCTGCGCTCTGAGGAGGGCAGCCACTTTATTCTTGAGCCTGGTAAAGACCCTGGGGGCTGAATTGAGGCCCAAAGGAAGGACCTTGTATTGAAAATGGTAGCCCATGACCCTGAACTGAAGGAAAGAACGATGGGGCTGCAAAATCGGTATGTGTAGGTACGCGTTCAGATCCAGGGAGCACAACCAGTCTCCCTTGCACAATGTCTCTGCTATAAAAGCTGATGTAACCATCTTGAATTTTTGCAAGGCTAAGGCGATGTTGAAGGTGGAAAGGTCCAGCACCACTCAGACCTGCCTGGTTCTTCTGAATGGCGAAAATCTTGGAGTAAAAGCCCAAGCCTTGCTGGGAGGCTGGGACTTCATCCACTGCCTGGCTCTCTACGAGCGACCGGATCTCCGCCAGAAGAGTTGCTGCCCAACTTGAGGGAGTGGGAGGGAGGACGAGGAGAGGCTGGAATGGGTAGGCGGTACCCGGTGGATACTACGGAGAGGCTCCAGGTGTCCGTGAAATTCAGGCACCAGAAATGTGCACGAAAAGCAAGCCTGCCCCCCACTAGAGACACGTGGACCTGGAGGGATGTGTCATGCCCGCTTTCTCCGGCGCTGTCGCGGCGGAGGGGGACTGGAAAAAAACCTCATCAAACCCCCCCCCCACCATCACTCCCCCTTTGTTGCATGCACCGGTTCTGTGACGGCGAGCGGTCCGGCTGCCTGGATCTCTGTTCCTGGAAGCCGCTGAACCCTCCGTACGTACACACTCTGTCGGAGCGTTGCTGTGACTGTACACGACTTGGACGTGGACTTTGTCAAGATGAATAAAGACTTAGCCGTTTGGGAGCTGTTTTTCTTCTTGTCCAGCTCTTCGTCAGTGGAGAAGTGGAAGAGGTTCTCTCCCCCCCACTCCCTCCCCCGAACGGTAAATCTAATAGGCGCTCCTGGACGTCCAGGTTGAACTATGTTGCCAGGTAGTCCTTCTCATGTCTGTGGCGATACAGGTGGCACGGCCAGAGGTGTCAATAGGGGCCACAGTGGATTTCATGAGGTCCTGCACCACCAGCTTGTACTCCGCCAGCCTCACCTTAAAACGTGATTGGCTCTACATAGGGAGTTCTGGGAGAAAGTCTGCAATTTCCTGCCATAACCTTTGGTTAGCGGCAGCCAGCATGGCGTTTGCCTGACGAAGATGCAAGGACGCGTTGGAAAACAGCTTCTTCCCGTAATCCTCCAAGATCATCTCCTCCTTGCCTAGCAGTGTCGCAGAGGAGGACGACGACTGCGGCTTGGAGTATAGTGATGCCGCAGCGACCACTGAGGAGTGCGGCTGAGGGTGTGCCTATAATAAGAGTGTATTCCCCCCCTCCATCTGCCTTTACTTGGCGTCCAGGAGTCGATTGACCGGCTGGACCGAGTGGGGATTGAGCCAACCCTTCGTGTCCAGGGAGACTACATCGGTTTGCAGTGGAATCCCCGTTTTGGCAGAGGGGCGTCGCATGAGTACTTCAGCCAGAACCCCCTCTGCCGGCTGTTCAACCTCGGGTTGGGGTAGGCCCAGGTACTCTGCCAGCCCTGCAAGACGTTTGTGGAAGGCCCTGGCTGCTGATAAGAGTGTCCGGATCCTCCTCATCCGTACCCTGTGGATCAGGAATGATCCAGTGGAGTAGTAGCTGGAGCCGGAGGCTGAGGAGGCAGAGGCTGTTACGGAGCTGCCTGAGGAATCGGCTGGGGGGGGAAGGGGGGCCAGAGGCAGTGGCTGCGCCAGGGGCACCGGCAGAGGCGCCGGCAGAGGCGCTTGTGGTGCCGCTAGCATCGTAGGGAGGACCTCCCTGAAGGTGTCCTTGAGGATAACTCCCATCCAAGGTGACTTCATGCCTGAGGAACCTCTCAAACAACCCCTCTTCGCTGGCTGAAGAGGTGGTAGGGGGGTACTGACGGGGTAGGCGGGAGCTGCAGGAGCCGCTGCATACCCTGCCCATATGGACGCACAGGGAAGCTGCCCTGCGCATTACACGGATAGGCTGTAGGCCACGTACCTGGTTAAGGCCAGTCCCACCTTGACACTCGTTCTTTGGCGAACTCCTGGAATGGCATCTGATGGGTGCCTGTCTGGCGCAGCGGCCATCTTGTCGAGCTCCCTGCGATGCCAAGACTCTTGCGTGTGGCTCATGAAGCCTTCCCTGCTCCTCGGGCCTAAGCCCGGTAGGTGCAACAAGGGTGGAGTCAGTAGAACTGCGTTTAGGCGCCCCTCAGAGGTATTGCCGGTACTAGGGAGTAGCCCCTCAGCCATATTGCCGGTACAAGGGTGGAGCCCCTCGGATGATAATCCGATACAAGAACCTTCCGGTCCCTAAACACTGCCACCGGGAGGATCCAAGGATCCCTCTGCCCGAAGGCCGGTAGCTGCAGCAGCCTCGTGCTGGTACAAGGATCTGAACAGTCCCTCGTGCACGGGAGAGGACTTGGGAAGGAGTCTCCTTTGCAGGGTTTTCGATAGCAGCTCTACCTTGGGCCTGGCTCGGTGTTTCACAAAGTTCTTGAGGTCCTCTGGAGGAGACTTCTGGAAGAGCCCCATCCACCTGGCTAGTCTGTTCTTCAGCGATTTCGATGACAGTAAGGGGAAGGTTTTTTCTGGTGAAAAAGGTTCCGTATCCAGTCCCTTTGAAGGGGCACCCATGCAGTATGGAGGCAAGGGGATGGGACGTAGAGGAGACTCAAGAGCCTTGCGTGACGTCGTACAGTGTTAGGGAGAATTCTCTGTTAAGGCTAATTTCCCAAACCTAGTGAGTCCCCCAGCAGCTTTGTTGGATTCTGGGGTTTATTTTTTTCTCCTGCTAAGAGTGAGACTCTTTCTCCCACTCTTAGACATGATTTGAGATATCCTTTGACTTTGTAATGTGTTTGATGGGCTATGGGGTCTTTTACTCCATAGGGCTTCATGTGTTTGTTATGCCTGTTACACAGCACACTCCGTAACACAGGGGTGTCATAGTGACCCCCAAACATAGACTCCGTACCCTGGGACTGACTACTGTCTCCCAGGGCATGTAAAGTCACCATTGGCTTTACTAGTCCTAAATTGTGAACATAAACCGTACAAACCATCATATTGTGGGCGTACTGGTAGGGGCAATTCTATTGCCCCTGGGTCTGTTGTTCAAGGGGGCACTGTCCAGTCCCCCCTGAGCGAGTTTTGGCTGGTGGCAGTGGATACTACTTTTTATATTGAACCGCAAATATATTCCTATGGGATTTTCCCATTGTTCGAGGCTAATACTTTTTAAAATAGCCTCAAATATACCGCCGGTTTATTTAATATTAATTCACCGGTTGGTATTTTTTTGCCAGAACTCTGTTCCAAAATGGTGTTTGTGTTCGCTTCTGTGACTCCAACCCAAGTCGAGCCCTTTGTTCCACTTTTTGGCGGGCTTCTCCACACAAGCCTCCAAAAGTGGTGCCACTCTGTCTGGGTACCACAGTTGGACCAAAGAATCCAAAGAGGGAGAAGCTGAGCCGACCTGCAACAACACCACCGGTGGAGCCCTGCTGAACCTACTCGCCACTTCTTCCAACGACAGAGGAGATCTTCATCTCGAAGAGTCTTCTTCCTTTGACTGGTGGGGATAACCAGTTTGCCCACCTTTTCGCCTTCCCGGATCATCTCGTGGCCAAGCACCCCGGCAACCGGAATACCACGTTTTCTCCACCACCGTGAATAAAAGAGTAGTACCTTTTAACCGGAGAACTCTGTGGCTGATTTCTTCCCTGGCAGTGCAACAAACTTCAGCTTTCCTCCACGTCGAGATCTTCTCTTCCTCTGGAAGACGCCGTAACTTGCATCCACTGCCAGGAATAACTGCCCCCGCTGGAGGATTCTCACCACTTTTAAAGGTACTGTGTCCGTCTGGTCTCCCTCACAACGGTCTGTGTGGAGTGTCTCGTAAATCCTCAACTTACCACTTGGGTTGGCCCTAGGCTGGCTAACTGAACTTTTCTGAGCTGACCTGATTCCTTTTTAGACTCTCATTAACACATAGATCCCTCCCCTTGACGTAGCTGCGAAGCTGTTTCTCCGCCGAACAAGATCTTCGACGGAGGAGACGAGACGGAGGAGATCCTTCGGCGCTACCGAACACATGGCCTGGCCTCGCTGGCCAACATCCAGTAGGGAGAGTGGGGGTGGAACTATCTTGTTTCTATTCGAGAATGCCTTTCCTTTTCCCCTCCCTTTCCCTCAGGGTTATCACCACAAATTATTGCCTCAGCTATGGAGAGGACACCCTTTAGGTTTTGCCCGCGCTGCAAGGGCAAGTACACCTGGAAGGACGAGCATAAACGCTGTAATCGTTGCTTGCCCCTCGATCATAAAGATGACGGCTGCACGGCTTGTCAGCTTTTAAAACCCAAAACTCTAAAAGAACTTATAGTCAAGAGGTGGGCGGCCTACGCCATGTCGAAGTCAGATTCCTCACCCGCTGCCGCGGAAAGTGACGAGGAAGGTGATAACACGACCTCCGTTGCGTAAGTCTTAAACCTCTGGAGGGAGCGCTCACGCTCCTCGACGTCCGTCCCCGGCCCCGACGGGCTCGGCTCACGCCCTGCTTATTGGGATGAACACCCCAGCGACAAGGACGCACAAAAGACTCACTCCCATAAGCACACAAACCACGGCTCTTCTTCGAAGACGTAGAATCCATCAGCGCCGAAGGAGACGCAGGGAACCCCGGCGTCTACCTCAGAACGTAAGAGTCTAAAGCCCCACTCGCAAACGCAGCCGCAACCAGCGACTGGGCTTTCCACAGATAAAGGCGCTACCCCCAAACCATCCGACGTAACGCTCCATGTAAGAGCGCCCATCGCAGTACAACACGCAACGCCTGTAACGTCGAGACCAGAAACCTCCACAGACAATTTACTTGTCGAGAGCCTAGCGAGGATTGTTTCCGCTGATGCCCATAAGCGGACGACGAAAGACACGTCGAATACCGCGCAAAGGGCTGAAGACACGCCGAAAAAGCCAAAGGGTAGCCAGGAACTGCCCCCTTCATCTAGAGGGACTCCTGGCCTACCAGAAGGCTTTTCAGACGGCGACGGAAACCTTTCGTCGACGTTGTGGGAGAGGTGAGAGCGTTTCCAGGCAGAAAACACTAATTCCCCCCCATCCCCCTCCCCGCCCCCCCGAGGCTACTCAGGGGTACCCCATGAAACTCTGGAGAGACTCCATTTCTGTATGGAGAAAATGGAAAGGTTTATGGAAAACCAAAACCTACCAACACCCAAAAGACCAAGAGAAGGACCCCAGGGTCAAATTTCCTAGGTTGTTTAATCCTTCGCAGGAGGAATTGGATGTCCAAAACATGCTGTTTCAGCTCCCCCAATATGTGGCAGGTCGAGAGGTGACGGTACTCAAAGCAATACGCTTGCTAGGAATGATGGCGTCCTGTATTTATTTGGTACCACACGCGCGCCTGCACATGCGCCCAATGCAAGAGTGGCTCAACAGCCAGTGGTGTCAGGCCAGCGGACAATGGGACGATCTAGTGGTGGTCTCGCAGGCTTTGGTTCTCTCGCTACAGTGGTGGACAAAGGAAAACCTGCTAATAGGGAAACCTTTTATCACACCCCCAGTGAAAGCCACTCTAATCACAGACGAATCCCTCACAGGATGGGGGGGGGCTCACCTATCCCATCAGACTGTTCACGGAGTGTGGACTCCGAGCGTAGCATCCAAGCACATAAATCTACTGGAGTTACTGGCGGTGTTCACCTCGGACAGCACCACAGCCTTGTACTACCTCAACAAGCAAGGGAGAACCCACTCTCCAGGACTGTCCAAGCTGTCCCAGAACATCTGGAAGTGGGCTCTCAGACACAACATGTTCCTACTGTCACAACATGTACCAGGGGAACTCAATCTGCTAGCAGACTAACTCAGCAGAGATTTCCTCCTGCCCGCAGAGTACGAATGGCGGTTACACAAAGACATCGTCTTCGACGTCTTCACACAGTGGGTTTTCCCAGAAATAGACCTGTTCGCAACTCTGGAGAACTCACAATGCCAAGATTATGCCTCCAGGTACTCTCAGAACCAGTCCAAATTCCATGTCAACCAGTCAATAGAACTACCAACGTTCTTTCAAAATCCTTCAAATCTAGGAGAAAAAAGCCTGCATACACTTGATGTGCGCAGAGCTGTCATGTTTTATATGGAAAGAACTAGACCACTGAGAAAGACTAATCAGTTCTTTGTCTCGGTGGCAGCAGGAAGACAAGGAGATGCAGTATCAAAGTCCACTATATCTAGATGGATTGTTCAATGCATCACTCTGTTATACTCTTGCTAAGAGAGAACTACCCTTCAAGCCAAGAGCACACTCTACTCGTGGCACTGGGGCATCCATAGCATTCATTGCAATGTTCCCCTTGAGTCCATCTGCAAAGCGGCAACCTGGAGTTCTGTACACACCTTTACAAAACATTACTGCCTAGATGCCCACTCTAGAGCTGATTCCCAGGTGGGACAAGCAGTATTAACACACCTTTTCTCTACTGTTCCTTCTCACAACCCACCTCCAACTCCGGGTACTGCTCGCTAGTCTATGCACAGCATGTGCTTCTAAGCAGATTAACAAACATCAGAAGACAATGCATGTCCTGGAAGCCCTGTTCACGAGCTTCCCTGTGTGCGTCCCTGCAAGGGGTTAATCTTCCTGACCGGCGAAGGAGGCGGGCCCTCAGGCACGAAAACCCTCGGCAGCGCGGAGCGCGCGGAGTCCTTGGTGTCCTTTGTGGCATTTTGTGGGGAGGCAACTCACATCCGTTGCTGGTGCTGCCCTGAACTGCTCTGTCAACCCCAGCCCTCTGCATATGACTTCATCGAAAACTGCATGCACGCAAGGTACGGCTTCTGCCGCAGCTGTTCGCGGTTAAATTCTGTGCTTTTGTTTGCCCATCTTCTAAGGCTTGCTGGAGGGGCGGGGGGGGAGAGACGGACTACGGCAGCTCCTTGAGCTGTCGGGCGTTCCCCGCCCTCCAGCTCCAGTGACTTTTTGTCCAGAGCACTGGTGTGCTCCCCTGAACTTGGACCGGTTTTATAACCCCTGTCTTTGTTTCCATAAGCCCTGTTTGCAGCCACCCACACCTATCTTTGGAAACCGTGATTTATAGCTGACTCTGCTCCAGACCTGGAGAAGGAAGGAGGAAGGGGGAAAAGTTGGGCTATTATTACCCACCATTGACTGCCACTGCCTGCCTCTGACTTATGTAAGGGGGGTCTTTACTTACCCCTATCCCCCTCCGTGTACGGCTCTTTTATTACATACCGCTTTTATACTTATCAAATGTGAATGCTCGTAATTCTATTTATCCCATGGTCTTAATATCTGTATAACATTTGTTGCATTTAACCCATTCTATATTCACATATTTATATACATATTTTATATGGGGGGTTTTTATTAGAGCATAACTCTTTTACCATTATATAGTATAATATAATATTTAGTGTTTAATTTTGTAGAGAGTGTGAGGGGGCTGCGAGATTTTCTCTTTTTCTCTCCCCCTCTTCTCTCACTGTTATCCTACTTCCGGCTTATACTGGCTGCCCAGTTCTTTTTGTTCCCCGCCTAACATTTTTTCTTAAGTTTCTAATCTATATTATCTATGGGGAAGAGAAAAGCTGGAGAAGGAGGGGTTGGGGCTGGCGCTGGGGTGGTTAGCAAAAGGGCGAAAAAACCTAAAAACATCACTTCTTCCCATACCACCAAACCCCCAAAAATAGGAATTAAAGCTAAATCCCTTCCGAAAGCTGGTGTAACACCTTCCCAGAGATCGTTGGACTTTTATATGGACGCCATGGCAAATAAAATAGTTAATTGTATGAATGCGGTTGAACCTGCCTCTAGAGAGGTTGTCCCCAGGGGCGATGGATTGGGTTTGGCGGACTCGCAGGGACAGGGGATAGTAGATAGGGATGTGGTGTCTAGGGGGGACGCGCCTGTCTTTGGTCTGGTGACGCCTCCTCATCCACTGTCACAATTAACGCACCCCGTGGAGGGGGCACCCAGTATTAACGGTAGGACTCTGGCGCAAAGGGAATCTGGGACGCTAGACTGTTCTGTCGCCAGTGAGGGCGACAAAGAATGGTTGGAGGCCATACTGGAGGAGAAGCTTAAGCCTCTACAGTTGATGTTAAACTCTTTAAAGGGGCTTAAAGAAGGGGTTCTGACCACCTTGGCTATTATGGATGACTCCATTAGGGCAATATCTCTTAAATTGTCTGGTTTGGCTGTTATTGTTGAGGAAAGAGGCCCAGAGGATTGGCGGTGCAAGTGCCCACCAACCGCCCCTTTACCGAGGAAAACCGCCTCCAATGGTAAGAAAGTTATATCTCCGCTAAGGTGCAGTCAGGAGGTGGTGATTATTGAAGATCAGGATGATATTTCAGGGGCTAATAAGAATTTAAATGGGCCTGTAAGGGATGGGGAGAGTGACGAACCTAGAAAAATGGAATGCGAAAAGGGGCCGGGGATTGGATTAGGGACCAACACAATCCTGAACCTACCCCCGGAAGCGGTCCCCCTTGTAGGGATTATTACTGGTCTGCCCGGGCTGCCAATTGGAAGTTTTGAGTCCACTCATTCCCTGATGAATAAAGCCTCACACTGGGTTAATTCGAATCTGATGGGACCCAAGATCGATCCCAAAATGATCCGTATGGCTAGGCGTGTGGGATGGGTGGGAAATAGACCCAAGAATCTACGGGGAGACTGTGTGGTAATCACCTTTTCTGATGCTCAGATTACGGACTATCTCTTGAATACCAATCTAGCCCGAGGCCTTAAACCCAATGGCTCTAAACTGTCCAGTAAATTATTTCCCTTGGATTATTTCTATGTCCCTGTCGGGGAAAGGAAGTTGCCGACCCCATTTTTAGGTAGCAGGCAGGCCGGAGGTTCTGGAAACCCTATTATTAGCCTGGACAGAAAGGCATTGTCTAATAGCTCCCTGGACGGCTGGAGCACAACCTTATCCAAAAAGGGTCAGCGTAAAGCCCCGGCAGAAATCGTTCCAACACCCTTGCCTCTGGAAAATCATTTCGAGATCCTGACGTCGTGTGAGGATGTGGACTGACAAGAGGCTGTAACTGAGGATGTGGCAATGGGGTCGACCCCCTTAGCACTCCATAGGAGTTTGGCTATAGATAATCAGCAATTGCGCCTGCTCTCTTGGAACATAGCAGGCGCAACGAGGAAATTAAAGCTGGGTCCAGTGATGGAACTTCTTCAAGCCAACTCTATAGTCCTACTTCAAGAAACTTGGGCCCTAGAACCCCCACATTTAGATGGTTTTATCTCATTCGACATCCCAGCCAACAAAAAGACGAGAGGTAGACTTTTTGGTGGTTTGTGCATCTTGATCAAGGGTGCGCTGGAATGTAGAATTGAGTTGATCCCAACCGGGTTGGATTTTTTGCAGGTTGCTTCCCTAACAACTAGGTTGGGGAAGGTAATTTGCATTATCAATTTCTATAATAGCCCCCACTCTTCTGATCTGGAGCGACTGCCCAAGGTCATGAGGTTCATTGAGAACCTCTTGTCCAAGGTAGGCAGGAAGTTTACCTCCTGCATCTGGGGGGGGACTTTAATCTAAAAATGGGGGGGGGGCTGGACCAGGGTGCTCTTGACCCCCTTGAGGATCTGGTAGAGAACATCCCGCCTAGGTGCATGAGAGATGCAAGAGTTTGCCCGAAGGGTTTTCAGTTTAACTCCTGGCTGTTGGAATGGGGGTTCCGTATTGTTAATGGTCGAAAGGCCCCGGATATCCCAGGGGAGGGAACGTTTAAGAATCACCAAGGCTGTTCCACAATTGATTACTTTTGTATTTCAGTAAACCTCTGGGAATGTGTTGTGAGTTTTGAGGTGCAGGCGGATACTCATAGTGACCACCTGCCCATCTGTCTTACGCTAATGGGTCTGTTAGGGGAACGGGAATCTCTGGTTACAGCCCCCAGTCCGCGTCAGGGGGTACTCTCAGGTTCCAGAAGAATTAAATGGGGTACCATCTTAGAGGAGGGGCTACATCATGTTTCCTTAAGGGAGAATAACTCGCTTGTGCTGGACATATTGGGCAATCATCATTCTGCACACATAATTGTAGAGAAATTTGTAGAATTATTGGCTGCACTAACTTCAAAATTCTCCAAAACTATCAAGTCCAATGGTCAAATACTAAAGAAAGGTTGGTTTGATGAAGCCTGCAAAAATGCTAAGAAATCGCTGCTGAGAACCCTTAAGGACCCATTTAGTTCTAGATCGAAGATTGCACAAGATAGGAAAACCTACCAACAGGAGCTAAAGAGAAGGAAAAGGGAGATAGAACAGGGAGCCTGGGAAGGTTTTTTGAATGCCGCCATGAAGAGGGACCAGAAGGCTTTTTGGGCATTTGTAAAAAGTGGCCCGGATGGCTGGTGGTCCAACGTGGGGAGTGGCACCCATGTGGAAGAAGGGGCATGGATGGCGCATTTTGGTAGTCTATTTCGATCTGAACATTCAGAGGTCGCGTCAGACTTTAGCGGCCCCTGTCTGATGTTTGAAGTGGAAGAGACTGCTAAGGCAATTAGGCTCCAAGCACACAACCGCGCCCCTGGCCCGGATATGATACCCTCAGATATGTTCCAGGACCCAGTTGATCTGTGGGCCCCACTTCTGACCGTGGCATTCAATGCTTGTCTTAAAATCGAGGAAATACCCTTCCTCGTGGAAGAGGGCAATAATATTCCCCATTTTTAAAAAGGGAGACATGTCTAGCCCCGGTGCTTATAGACCTATTTCCCTATTAGATTCATCGTTTAAAATCTTTGGGAGAATATTGCTGGCCCGCATAGAAGCTTGGCTTGGGACACAACCAGTTCTCTCTGATATTCAATTTGGGTTTCGTCCTGGAGTAGGCACCATTGAACAAAGTCTTAACCTGTATTTACTGGTGGCTAATACTGTGTTTTGTAGGGGCGAGGCTGTTTATCTAGCATTCATGGACTTAAGCACTGCCTTTGATAAAGTAGATAGAGCTAAGCTCTGGGCAGTGCTTGGGTCCTTAGGGTGCCCTGGGGAAATTTTACAGGCTTTGGTTGACCTCCATACAAACAATGAGGCCTGTGTACGAAGTGGCTCTGAGGGGCATTGTACGGCATGTTTCCAGGTGGGGTGCGGTGTGAGGCAGGGCTGTGTGCTGGCCCCCATCTGCTTCTGCCTGTACATTAATGGCCTATCACTGAACCTGACTGGAGTATTGGCCGATTTTTTAGTTTTGGGAGGAAGGGGGTTTCCAGTATTGGCCTATGCTGATGACACTGTCCTTCTTGCAAGAACACCTAGGGCCCTACAGATACTGATTAATGCTTATTCAAGGTTTATGGATAATCTGGGCCTAAAAATCAACCCCAAGAAATCGGCAGTAATGGCGTGCGTTGGCAGAAAACGTCCTGTGCCCATGAAACCCATGCTTTGTGCAGACGAAATTATTCCTAGAGTTAGGACTTTTGATTACCTTGGAATAAGTTTTTCGGAGGCCCTAAATGGTAAAGACCACGTGACCAAACAATCTATTAAGATGAGTCAACAGATAGGTGGAATTTTTAGATTCATGTCGAAGTGCAGGGGCCTTTGGATGTGATCCTTAAGATCTATGGCACTCAAACTGTGGCTTCTACCCTCTATGGCGCAGCTATCTGGGGTTTCCAGAATACAGGGGAAATTCAGACAAAGGAGAACAAATTTTTCAAAAATCTGCTTGGGCTCCCGTCCAGTGTATCTGGAATAGCCGTCCATAGGGAGTTGGGTGTGGAGTTTTGGGAAGATCAGTGGGCGTTGGCCCCTCTTTTATTTTGGGTCAGGCTGTGGGCTAACGAGCAAGCTTCCTTATGCCATACTATTATTCGTACCGTGTTGGGCAAAGGTGGCTGGAAAAAAATTCCATGGCTTGCGTATGTTTTCTCAATTTTGGGTGAAGCCAACATAGGCGCCCTTTTTCCGCCTGATACTATTTTGACCAAAAGGGAGGGGTCTGTATACAAAGCCTCGCTGGGTAAATTCATAGCAAGCAAAAGAACTCTGCTAGAGCGTGGCCATAGCAAAGGTGAATTTCACTCAAGTATTAGTTGTCTAACGGGAATTCAACCTTACTTGCTTTGGAGTACGTTAAAAAGGGATAGGTGGCTGATTACAAGGGCACGGTTCGATTGCCTTCGGTTGCAAGGCAACACCTATAAATGGAAGGGTTCTTCTGACTCAGCGGGTTGTCCGGTTTGTGGACATGATAGAGAGGATCTCTCTCATTTGTTATTCTTCTGTATAGGGTATGCAGGTATACGCAAAATGTCTCTGATTCCTGCCCTTAAGAAGTCAACGATTCGTACACACAGGGCTGCTCTTGTGTTTCTCCTGAGCGCTGAATCAGTCTATACCGCTTGGGCTCTCTTGACGTTTCTGAAAAGAGCGATGTATTTTAGGAATCGCATTGTGAAATTGCAAGGTGGCGAGGGCCCGTAAGAAAACTCTATAGTACCTGTACTGGGTTAAAGCATTTTTGTATTGTCTTTTTAAACTAATCTTCACTAAAACAACTTTTAAATGTAGTTCATGTCGAGGCAACCGCCTAACTGCCAAATGCATTTGTATGCTGTTTCCGCTAATGTTTTGTAATTATTTTTTCTTATGGAAGTGTAATTTTAAGATTTTTGTAATTTGAATTAGTGTAATAATTGTGTTTACTTGTCGTTTAATGGTTGCTTTATACAACCGAATAAACTTGTTTGACTGAATGCATTACTTACCGTAAAAGCATTTCCGATGGTTGTATCTGCTTAGATTCACATGCGCCCACCCTTCCTCCCCGCTCGGATGGAAGGAACATAGACATCCTTTTATATATCTCTCTCTTTTCTGTACTCACTCACGTCTAGAAGGCTCCCTCAGGGCAGAAAAAATACAAACAGTGGGACCTCGACGCGTGAGGGATTGTGGGTACACCGCACGTCACTATAGGGATAGTTTTACAGACACGCCTTGTCGACGTCCCCTTTTCGACTACGAAAAACAAAAAGCCATACTCCGCAGTGACCACTGGATGTCGGACCTATGCACAGCATGTGATTCTAAGCAGATTAACAAACATCAGAAAATGATATACTTGATACAAAAGCTCTGGTCAGTGTGTGCTTGTGCTACTGTATTTTGGTACCTATCTTGTATACTCTATATACTGTCTAACTCTTCTTGAGAGAAGTCTGGCTGCTCAGCCACAGCTACCAGGTAAATCTGGGTGGTGCAGACTGCTACCAATTGGGTTTACTGCCAACACCTGTAGTCTTAAGCCTTTTGCAGTGGTCCCTAAGGGAACTGCACAGGTTTCTGCCTAACATACAGTATGGGGATAGGCTGGGCACTCTGTGTCTGAGAAGACTCGTGGATCTACCATCTAGGAAGGAAGCGATCCATGCTGTGGCCTCGTGGGAAAACTTGGCAGAGGTGGTGACAAAGGGTACCATGGTCTACCAGGTCAAAGGCGAGAGATCAAGTTGTAGGAAGCTGGCTGGGGTACCCTCATCTCTATAGGCATCCAGTTACATTTTAAATCCAGTAGGGCTGATTCAGTCCCGTGATCTGGGCAGAAGCCAGTTTGTCGAAACCCTAGGTGTTGGATCAGAATCTATGCAGCTCTACCCAGGATCTTGAGCAGGAAGGGAACAGTGATGATTGGGCGATAGTTGTTAGGCCCCTCTGGGTCAAAAGATGTTTTTTTCAGTAGGGGGAGGACTGAGTAATTCTTTAAGTCTTGCTAGGACCAAGTTAAGTTGTCAGAGAATGAGGAATGGATACATTTGGTGATGAAAGCAACAAGGGCCTCTGAGCAATCTGATAATGGCTGCTGGGCAGATGTCTCCTTTGCAATTGGAGGGTTTGCGGTTTGAGGATGATGTTCGATTCAGGGAGGTTTCTAAAGTGGAATAGGGGTATGAGGGTGTGGTGTGCATTCAAGAGATGGGCGTTTGAACTAGACGGGGTGATTAAGGTTAGTCTGTATGCAGTTTCTTGTTGTAGCGTGCGTATTTTGGTGCGCATAGCATTACGGATGTTAGTTCTCCAGGTTGCATATTTGAGGCCGGCAGGGACAGAGGATTCTAATTCCCCCAAGTATTTGAAATAGTTCTTTAGAGTTGGAAGGGATTCTGGGGTTATAAACTTCCGCTTTGGCTGCCGAGAGTACTAGTTTGTAATCTAAGGCAATCTTGTTAATTCATTTTATGGTGGTTGGATGAGTTTTTCTTCCAAATGGCTTCTTCTGTGGGCGTAGCACTTGGAGGTCAGCAGTGAACCAAGGGTTGAGGTGGCCCGTTGGTTTGGGTTTTCTGGGGAGGCGCAGAGCCACCAAATCTACTGCATAGATCATGGTGCTGGCTTAAATGCCAGCTAGGCTTTGGGTGTCTAAAACCTTAAGGCGATCCAGACTCTATGGTGAAAGCGAGTAATCTACTCTTTAGCCCGCAGCTCCCGCAAAATCACTAATGTGGGTGGTGGATGTTTCCATGCAGGCAGGGAGAAGCTCAGTATGTGGTTGTCAGACCATGGACAGGGGGTGTTGGCGGTGATGAGCAACTGGCTGTTCAGATCTGAGATCCAGTCCAGGGTTCTGCCTTTGCAGTGGACAGGTGAGGCCACAGTGCTTAAAGCCAAGGTCCATAAGGGAACTGGCTATTGTGGAGCTTGCTGTATCTAGGGGATCGTGGAGCCCTAGGTTGAGGTCACTCATAACGTAACTCTGGATGTGGGCTTGATGTCGCCAATAGAGTGAACACAGGCCTTCCTCGAAGGTGGCTGGTGGGTCTGGTTGGCGACAGAGAATATGTATAGCGAGTCTATGTGGGGGAAGTGGCGAGTTTAACCAAGAGACGCTTGCAGTGCACTTCTGTAGAAGTGCGGCAGGGTCTGACTTGGAGGTAATCTCTATAGGCTAGTGCTCCGTCTCGTGTGAGCGGTCTGTCGCACCTCGGGATGGAATAACTGTTTGGAATGGCTGGAGTGTCCTGAGCCAGAGGCTTGGTGAAGCCAGGTTTTGGTGAGGGCCAGACCGTCTAGTTTCTGGGAGGTTATCAGGTCATTGATAACCAGCACATGAGCCGGGAGTGATCTAGCGTTAATGAGGGTTCCGAGTGGGGGCGGGTGGGGTGGCTGGAATTGCACTCCAGGGGATGGGTCAGGGCGGTGGGTGGTAAAGCAGTCGAGGGCTTCAACGGCAAAATAGTGGGGTGGTGCACTAGTAGAGGTGTCATTCTATGCAGCACTCAATTAAGAGGCCTGCTGAGATCCTCAGTGTGGGGGCAGCGCACGTTGGTGGCAAGGTTCAGACAGTATTCTGGCTGTGAGTGGCAGGGTGGTGTAGGGTACTGTAGGTAGTTATTATGCTAGCTGGTTCGTTGGCGACATGTGTTTTCTTCATGACTGAGGTGGTGCAACTAAGGTGAGTTCTGGCACTGAGGTGAGAGTTACGTGTTAGGGATGAGGCTGGGAGATGGCAGGGGGTAACTAGACTGCCTGGAGCGTAACCCTTCATTCCCATCAGGTATGGGAGATGGTGTAGTTCTAGAGGGCTCCCCTGGGTGTAGAGGTGTGAGGCCAGTTAGTAGTTGGGCAGGCGCCGTCTATGGGGATGGCTTGATGAGGGCTATAGCAGGGAGGAGCCCAGTTGCAGCTCTCTGCCTGAGTTTGTTCGGGGCTGGGTCAAGGCAAAGTGTCTAGGCTGCACACTGCATGGGCTTGATCAGGGCGGTGCACGGTGCAGACGTCACTCAATGCATAATCTTATTCAGTGCTGGCGCAGGACATAGCGCAGCAACTGCTCTTTGCATAGGCTTGTTCGGGGCGTCACAGAGCAAGGTAACCACTCTTTGCGCAGGTTTATTCAGGTCAGGGCGTGGTAGCTGCTCTGTGTAAGCTTGTTCAGGGCAGAGCAAGGTAATCAAACTCTGCATGGGCTTAACTGGGGTTGAAGCAGGGCAGAGTGCAAAAGCGCTTTTTGCAAGGGCTTGTTAAAGGTGGGACAAGTGCACGATGGCCGATTTCTGCGTGGGCTTGTTCAGGGCAGAGCGTGGTACCCCTTCTTTGCGTAGGCTTGTCCGGGTGGGGCTAAGCGCAATAGCCACTTTCTGTGCGAGTACAAATCACTTTGTTCATAGTTCAGGTGTGTTAGTAGTTCAGTGTTCTGAAGTGAAAGGATTTTTGCCAACTTAAGCAACAAATCAAAAAGAAAAATGCCACAAAGAAGAAATGTACCCAAATCAAAAGATTCACCTGTAGCCTTCCATGTGGCACGATTTATAGGCATGATGTCATCATGCCGAGAAAGGGGCATAACCTTTATGATTTATACGTGTTGTATAACAAGTATTTGTTCCATTAGGTTTTGGACCCCCTGGGGGGGGGGGGGGGGTGTTTATAGCAGGATAGATCACGAGGTGGGGGGGGTTATTACAACCTCAAGGAGCGGGTTATGCTATCATTGGGTGAGAAATGGTAACCCCCTTTCCTTTTGGAAGGTACACCTCCGATAACCTATGGCATAATTGCTTGTTCTAAGGCCACTGGTTTTACATCCATTGAGTAGTAAAACCCCTTTGTTACAAACCAGAGGCCAACTCTCAAAATCTAACCGCCATTGTAAAATTATGCAAGACAGAGTTCAAAATTGCTGGGAGTTATTTTAGATCCAGGTTATAGCCAAGGGGAAGCTGGTTAGCTTGAAGATAACTATCGGGAGCTACTTTAGAAACCGGTTTCAAGTGGTGCCATACAAACCTAGCTATGTGATATTAACTGTGTAGATTTGGAAACACAAAGGAGAATAACCCCACACCTAAGCGACATTTAGAGCATATTGGATAATGTAAAGAATTTACAAAAAGTTAGAGTTTGCAGCGCACTATGTGCTAGCTCCTGCTTAAATGGTCATGCCCGATACCCAGGAGCTGCTTTTAGCTCTTAGTCAACAACCCCCAATTTCGATCCCTGCACAATTAAATCCAGATGCTCTTCCTCTAAACCTAGTTTGCCTTTTAAACCTATTACAAATACTCATGCAGTGGTTTCACTAAGGGACGAATACTCCCACAATAATACGACGAGCAAGGGGAGCAAAGTAAAGCAGAGTATGGGAAGCCACAAGCACAGGCAGCATGCTCTAGTGGCAGTGAACGCACGCCTGTGCCCGAGACATTTTAATCACCTGAGCAAGAAACAAGAGTAAGTTGCTGGAGGAGCAGGTTGCTCCTTTCTGTGCAGAAAGATATCTGAGGAGACAACCAGTAAGGGGAGCTGAAGGGAGAAGTAAGCTCGAAGCAGTTGACAAAACAGCCAGAACACCAGAAGCCAGCGGAGAGCTCCTGGGTGTTAGTCAGTGTCTGATAGTAACACTTTACTCACCGGAACGCCATGCGAAAACAAGCGCAGTGAAAGCCTCAGGAAGCAGGAAAGCGGTAGAGAAACTGATGCGAAGCAGAGAGCAGCAGGAGACCGTCACAGGCAGACCGCAAAAGCGATAACACCTATTTTTTTTTAATTGTATATGATTTTATTAAACCTTTACAAAAAAGTATGAATAGAAAATTTACAATGCATACACAAAGTTCATACACAGTAAAAATATTCAAGGCATCAGGATAGATATCAGCTGTAAAACATTCATCAAGTAGCGATAAAACAATGGCTTAAAGGCCAGTAACACAGAGAAGACGAGCAGGCAATCAAATTGGGCAACTGGTGGCAAAAAACCTATGTATGTTCGTAAACCATGCTATTTAGGTATGGCAGTCCAATTGAAGGTTACATATAAAACCAGACAATGCCAATCCCTCTCGCATATTTTTAATACATAGGCAACGTTGCCATACCAGATCAGCAGATAGATATGAGAAACCAAATACATCAATAAGACAAAAAGGCAAAAAGGCAAACCCATCAAAGGTGGGAGAGTGAGCAAAAGCTCACATATGAGAAGTTCTGGCAGGAGTATACCAGGCAAATTAAAGTGTGTGCTTTCAAGAAAGCCAGGTAGAAGAGCATACCAGGGAATCGCAAATGTATAAAAGGAAATCCTGGTAAAGAAATGCAGCAGGCAAGTTGGAAGTGGAAAAGATTCAAGAAATAGGCAGGTGTTGGTTCAAGAGACTGGGATGATCAAAATCTAACAGAAGAAAATGTTAAACATATTAAGTGCATAACGGCCTACCAGTTTTGTGAATCACCAGCAGTGACAGAGAATAGCGAAAGAAAGTACTGAGAAGGATACATTGGGACTATTGAGAGGCCGTGTTATACAAGAGAAAAAGTACAAACGTCTGGCAAGGAAGATCGACCACCCTCTACGATCAAACCCTTTAACAAACATTTTCTGTTTTGATGAAACTAGGAACCTCCTTTTCTTATAGCAAAGTTGTCATGCACAAGGGTGAAAGTAGTACAAGAGGAAGAAAAAACAACATCTTTTCAAATGCATACATTTGAGAGCCTGAGCGCAGTTAACTTGTTGACTTAAAACACTGTCAAGAATTGTTTGCGAACCAAGAAGGTAACAAAGAATCCAGGGGAAAGGGACAACCATCTGGAGCAAGCATATCTAGAGTCTTTGTAGGAGTTTTATATTATTTCCACCATTCCATTGAACATTTGCAAAATACTCAACGCTAAGGACATTATCCTTCTCACCTTAGAATTCATTTGTTTAGCGTGTGAAGGTCAAAAGAGCAAATTACTTACCCATGGTAACTTTCTTGAAACTGGATGTTCCTCCCACATTTTCGTCATCTTTGATATTCTTATCTCGCCAGCTTCGCTGCTTCGGAAACAAAAAAAATCCACACCAGAGGGTGGTGTGCTTGATGTTGTGGCGTCTATGTCCCTCGAAGGTCGTCGTCGGGTGTCGTCGGCATCAGCAGTACAAGTAGAACAAGCCGCGCCCGTTGGCTTCAGTTCTGTTTTTTCGTTCCCATCAATCGAGAAATTGACCAGGCGTACCCCAAGACCACAAGCTCTCAGAAAGGGTCGAGTCTAAAACATGTAAATTGTACGGCGGGGTAGGCTGGGCGGGGCGATGAGGAATACGTGGGAGGAACATCTAATCGAAAAAGCGTTACCAGGGGTAAGTAACTTGTTGTTCGGATGGATTGTGCCCTCCCACGTATTCCTCATCTTTGATACTCGCACAGCAGTGACAATTTGGTGGATGGAGTACAAATTAATTTGGTCATGGACCGTATGAAGCACGGCCTATGCAAAAATACCTCTTTGAGATGAGGTTGAATCTAAACAGTAATGTTTTACGAAAGTGTGCATAGATGACCAGGTGGCTGCTGCACAGATAACCTGTCCCGGAACACCCTTTTGAAGAGCTGCAGAGGTTGCCATGCCCCTAGTGGAATGAGCTCTTAGCTCATCTGGAGGTGCTTTACCTGCCAGTCTAACATTCTCCAATTGCTAAAATTATCCTTCTGGATATAGTCCGTTTGGTTACTGCCAGGCCCAATTTGTGGCCGCTATACCCAATGAAGAGTTGATCATCTTGACTAAATTTTGCAAGTCTTGAAATATAAAAGCTCAGAGCCCTTTTACTTCCTCCTTACCTGCATGAGGGGGAGGATAAAAAAGTTGGTAATATTATCTTCTGCAACAAATGGAAGTCCGAAACTACCTTGGGCAGGAATGATGGTTTGACTCCAAGGATGACTATGGAAAACGGTGCAAGGAGGCGTACAAGAAAGCCTTTAACTCACTTACCCTGCGGGCTGATGTTAAAGCCACTAGTAGGACTGTTTAATGTAAGGAGCCTTAGAGGACATGACTACTGGCTCAAATGGAATTCATGTGAGAAATTGTAATACCCAATTTAAATCCCAAACAGCGACATGAAATGGGACTGGAGGGTACACTTTAGTGAGACTCTTCAGAAACTGCACAATCAAGGGTATCTTGAAATAAGAGACCTCTTCCGAGGAGCACTTAAAAATGGAAAGCACAGCCAGTTATCCTTTTATCATTCCTATCTGGAGGCCGAGATTGGCAAAATGCAACAGGAAAAAACACCATATGAGTGCCACATTGAAATGGATCCACATTCTTGTCTTTGCAAGTTACTGAATTCATTCCAAAGACACTGGTACAAGGTCTTGGTTGCCGAAAGCAAAATCTCCATTACATCGTCTGGGAGGTCCCAATCCTTGCATCTCAGCCTCTCAGAAACCATGCATGAAGGTTGAGTGTCTTGACCTCTGGATGGAGAACCCAACCTTCCTCTTGTGATAGAAGATACTCTGTGTGGAAGACGTATTGGAGGGCAGATGGACATGTCCAGAAGGTCCAGGTACCACGTCCTCCTGGCCCAATCTGGAGCAATTAGGATCATGGATTTCCCGAACTTTCTCAACTTCCTGATCACGTGAGGAATGACTGGGACTGGAGGAAACTCATACAGAAGCTGAAATTCCCAGTCCACTACGAACGCTACCCTGGTGCTCCTCTTGGAGGAAATTCCCTTCAGCAATACTGTTCGCACTTGCGATTGACTTCGGTCACAAACCAATCCACTTGAGGGGTTCCCCAAAGGATGAAGATTTCTTGAAGGACTACTGCTCGGCCTGTCAGAGCATCTGATGCCGTGTTCTGCTCTTCAGCTAGGTGAACTGCAGAGCGAGAGATTCCTTCTTGTATTGCCTAGAACCAGCGTTGCATTGCCTCTCTGCACAGTGGTAGGGACCCTACACCACATCTCTTGTTGAGGTAGTACATGGCCACTGTGGTGCCCTTCATTATCGGGACATTCTTTCCCTGTACAGATGGCAGAAAGGCCTTCAGCGCTAATCTGATTGCTCTCTGCTCCAAAAGGTTGATGTGTAGTTTGGACTCTGATGGAGACCAATGACCACTGATTATCAGATCGTTGGTGTGGGCTCCCACCCGTAAGGGAGGCGTCCGTCACTACCATTATCTCCGTAGGTGGTTGCCAAAAAGTTTATCCCTTGAGAATGTTGTCTTTGCAAGCCCAACAAAGAAGGTCCTGAGCAACTCTGCTCGGAACCTGCAGTTGATCTGACATATTCCCTGATAATTGGTACCACTGAGTCCTGAGGTTCCATTGAAGGAATCTCATTCTCAATCGGGCCTCTGGCACCAGAAAAATGCAGGATTCCATGAGGCCGAGCAACCTCAGGAAAATCGAAGGCTGGCAGATGCTGGCCATTCTGGAACTTTGCTACCGTCTGCAGAATGTGTTGAGCTCTCACCTCGGGAGGCGAGGCTTTCCCTGAGGATGCATCTAGGACTGCTCCGATGAATTGGAGTCTTTGGAATGGTATCAAATGGGACTTCTTGTAATTGAGGGAAAAGCCCAGTCTGTGTAGGGAGTGGCAAGTGATTCTGATATGTTCCTGGGCCTGTTAGGGTGAAGGAGCCATGAACAACCAATCGTCTAGGTAGTGGTAGATGTGAATTCCCCTTCCCCGAGACTAGCTGCCACTACCATCATCAGTTTGGTGAAAACCATCAGGGTGGAGGTCAGCCCGAATGACAAAACTCGAAATTGATAATGAGAAACACGAACCTCAGGTACTTTAGTTTATTTGATAATAAGACTGTGCTTGAGATTGGGGTGGCACATGAAAGTAATCATCCTGAAGGTCCAATGATACCCACCAGTCTTGGAGTTGGAGAGCATGAAGGATCCGAGAAAGGGTTACCATCTTAAACTTGACCTTCCTGAACAACTTGTTCAAGTTTCTAAAGTCCAAGATCGGTCTCAAACCTCTGTCCTTCTTGGGAATGGAAAAGTAGGGGGGGGGGGAATACCAACCATTGTTCCTCTCCGCTATAGGTACATGTTCTATTGCACCTTTCTCTAGCAGGGTTATAATTTCCTGCACAAGGAGCGCATCTGCAATTTTGACCGTTGTTTCCTGGTGGATGATGCCAAGGCCTTTTTTTAAAAAAAAAGGAAGGCAGTAACCCTGGGCTACCGTTTCCAGTGCCCAAGCATCTGAAGTAATGCCCCGCCATTTATTCAGATGCCGAGACATACTGCCTCCCACTGATGTCTTGTGGGTGAAGGCCTCAAAGTGGCTTTGAGGCGGCTGCAGCAACTGAGGCCAAAGATGCTGCCGCTGGGGCAGATTTCGCACACCCCTTCCTCATCCACCACGAGGGAATCTTTTGTCCCCTTTGTCCAACCTGTCCTCTTCCCTTGCCAAATGAGGAATAGTATTGAAAAGGATGACCCCCTCCAGGAATATGAGCCTGAATAGGGTTGTTGTTGAGGTTGATGTATGGAGTAAGTGAGCTAGCAGCCGCCTTGGCGGTCTGCAGCTTCTCCAGACTCTAATCCGCCTTGCTGCCGAACAACCTCAAGCCATCAAAGGGCATATTGAGTAGCCGGGGCTGCACATCTGGTGCAAAGCCCGACTTTCTCAACCACGCAAATCTGTATAGTACAGTGCTAGTAGCCATGGACCTGCTGATGCTGTCAGCAGAGTCCAGTCTTGACTGGAGACACTCCCCCCATTGCCTCCTTTCCATCCTTCACTATAGCCAGGAAGCCAAACCTTTTCCTCGCCTTCCGGAATGTGCTCAGCCACCATTCTAACAGTCCCACAGGGTGCAAGTAAATCTTGAAAGGGTGCAACTAACATTGGCAGACTTTAAGTTCATACTGCCAGATGAGATTTGCCAGATGACAAGATCTTATGCGCACAGGCATCAAACCTCTTGTCTCTATCCAGGGGAATAGAAGGATAAGCAGACTGCCTGGTAGATGATGCTGCCTGAACCACCAAGCTTTCAGGTGTAGGGTGCTTGGTCAAATGGTTTGAGTCAATATTAGAAGGCCTGTATTTTCTGGCACAATTCCTGTTCACAGCAGGCCCAGATTCTGGACTCTCCCAGGCAGTTTGCCATGACCTTCCTCTGAAGGGTTGCATGAAAAGGTAATACTGGGTCCTTCTGAGGGCCTTGACTCAGAATATCCGTCATATCGTCCCGTTCATAGGCAGGAGAATTCCTGCTCGAGCCCATGTACGCAATTACCCTATTCATGCGGCTTCTGTATGCAGAACCTGCATGTTCAGCTGGATCAGGCGTGTCTATACAACTAGCCGATTGGAGGCCATCATACAGATCAGTTATCCTGGATTCCTCAGTAACAAGTTCCTCAGTAACATTTTGCGTGCCATAACGCAAACCAAAAAGGAGTAGAATCCTCTTCAGAGGCTTGGTCTTCCTCATCAATTGAGGCCATAGACTTGAAAGTCTTTCTTCGTGTAGTTTTATAAACCTTCTCCGGAAAGGGCAGAGGCTTCGAAGTGGTCGATGTGACTTCCAAAGGCGTCAACACCGGCTTAGACAATGGTGTCGAAGCCTTCAACAACAGAGTCGAAGGTTTCGGCAATAATGCTGTTTTGCTCGCGGTCGCCTTCGACTTGTGCAGCGACAGGTTTGACCCTCAACATTTTGCTCTTTTTCTGTGGTATCGGAGAAGAACTATGTTCCCGAGACCATACCCTCGACGATTTCTCGTCAGACCGAGAACGACTGCTTTGCCATGGTAGTCTTTGACCTCCAAAAGGTGTCCGGATGGCTTTTGCATCATTCCTTTGAGGGGGTTGAGGCCGCATTCTCGAATATACGCAACATTTCACTCTTGAAAGCATCCCAATTTCTTGGAGAATCATGTTTGGTTGGGCACCTGATAACCTCAGTAGAGAAATCAGACGAAGAAGAGGGTGTCTTTTTCGCCTTCTACGACGAAGACGAAGATGGTCTCGACCAACTGCTCTACCGGGACTATTTTGATTGTTTTGTGCCAGGACGGGTCCCTAGACTCCCCAGACTTTTTATCCATCTTCGAAGATGACTTCGAAGCCGCCCTCCCCGCCGCCAGTTTACCTCGGCGCTCCCAAAGAGCTTTGCCTGTCATGGCTCCATAGGACCCGCAGTAGTTCGGTGTTCAGAACCCAGGCACCACAGGCAGACGCAGTGGGGATCGGCGATAGTCATCTTTGCCCTGCAGTCACAGCATTTTTCAAAACCACACCTTGGAGTCGAAGGGTTGGAAGAAGATATTTCTTGACAAAACTGAAGTGCACTGTTCAACACTCGAAGCAAAGCCTTCGGAAAAACGGAACTGAAACTAACAGGCGCGGCTCGAGCTAATTGTACTGATGACGTTGACACCAGACAACAACCTTTGAGGGACATAGATGCCATGACATACAGCACAGCCCCCTCTGGTGTGGAAAAATGTTTTCCGAAGCAGCAAAGCTGCCGGGATACTAATATCATAGATGAGGAATACGTGGGAGGAGGACAATCCATTTGAATAGTACGTTCGACACAGGACAGTTTTCTTTTGTATATTCGACACTGACAAATCCTTTGTTTTGAGCTTAGGCAGAAAAACTCCACTAGTGGTGGAACAGCTAGGCCTTTCCCAAACACCTTTTATGTTATAATACAAGTCTTTAGCCCAAACCGTATCTAAAATGTGTCCCATTCCTGATGCCTCACAGTAGGTAGGTGGGGGGGGGGGAGAATAGAGGTGGGTAGGGATAATGGGCAAAGGAACTACCGGGGGTTGTAAAATTATCTATGCTTTATGAAAAAAATGTGTGATGTGGTGGTCTTGCCTCATTTTCAAAAAATCAAAACTTCAATTTTGAAAAGAAACTTCATAACTGATGCTGCCGCCTAGACAGCACACCTTCCCTCTCACTACCCACTGTTTGGAAACTTAAAAAAAATCAACTCAAGTGTCCCCCTATGGGCTACATGGAAACGGAACACATTTAGGATTTGTCTCGCTTCCGCATTGTCCCTCTTGTGGGCTCAGTGCCTCTGCACAATCCCTTAGATTAAAGTAGGAGTTTTATAGTTGATGCAGCCGTCTGAACCATGCCTTTTCTGGCCTTGCACTTTGTGACACTGAAGTTTCCCGCAAATGTGAGGCAGAATGATAGCGCTGTTTAAAACTAAGTAGCATAGCATTCTGGTTGTTTGAGAATTAACACATAGGTGTTAAAAAGACCTGTCACATATGGCTACTTTACACATTAATTCAGATCTCTAACATCGTACCATTGGGACTAAAATCATAACTTAACACTATTGTTCCTAATAAACCAGATGACAAATGTTATGATATTTAAACAGCGACAGTTGAATATAATTGACACGTTTTTTTTTTAAGAAAGGCAATAAAGAATGGTTAAGTCACTTACCATCTTCTGGGGTGGTCGGAAGTGGGTAAACATGATGCGAAGCCTTGGACTGATCTTCTGTGATCGTTCCCTATGCAAAAAGGGCATTAACAAATCATTAATAAAGGTGCAGATATTGGGCCATTTCGGTCTCAAATTGAAGCTCATGAGCTACTGCTTTTGTATATGGCACGTCACAAACCAGTCCGAGTGAAGATGAGGCAATTCACACCATGGGCAAACAATCTGTAAGCTCTGCAGCAATAAGCATCCTTTTACCCAAATATTTATTTAGTTCACCAACATTAAATGAAAAGTAAATGGTCATCCTAGTTTTACATCACAGGGGTCTTCTTTAAAATCAAACACTTTTCTCAAGTGTGGCATCTTGCAGCAGATTCCAACAAGAGCAACAGCTGCAAGACTGAGTATTTAAACAAAAAAGAAACAAATATTAAATTTAACCACCCTTCATAGAAAAAAAAGCCAGTTCATATTTTAGCCTGCATTGGCCAGTCTGCTTCTATTTGGATGAAAAGCTTTGCCCTGCAAAAAAAGGAAAATGTGAGAAAGGGATCAATGCAGACTTTCCTCTTAACACACTCAATCAGAGCTGCCCCTTTAAGAAAATGATGCTTATATAATGTACTGGAGCACCAGTCAGTCGGCACAAGTTGGTTTTCAGACTGGTGTCAGGTTAGGGAGAATTCTCATAAATGTGCTAATTCCCTTCACCTTAGAGACCACCAGCAACTTGGATTTTGAAGACTTGATTTTTTTACCTAGAGAGCGTGAGCCTTTTTTGCCCCACTCCCTCGTGTATTTTGATGTGCGTTTTACTCTTGTGTTCTTTGATTATGGGTTTTTAGATAACTCCATTAGGCGGCATCTTTTCATGTGTGTCACAAAGCACCCTCAGTGCATTGACACAGGGAAGCCTTTTAGGCTGTCCCAAAGTTTCAACACCTTCTCTGGGATAAACTACAGTTTCCCAGAGAAAGTAAGATTAAATTGACTTGACTAGTCTTTAAATTCCTAGAACCAGCACACACTATCTTCCTATATAGTGCTAGAGCGGTTACCTAGTATCCCCTGTGTCTAGAAACTCATGTAGCAGTCCCCTGCTACACTTTTCTCTCATAATGGCTGGTGGCAGTGGTTTTACAACTTACTACCTTGATTTTTCCTGACCGCGAACACCAGTAGCTAAAAATCGTGGGAACCATGTTTTTCAAGATGGCACCTAAGCCTACTTTGTTTAAACTAGTCCTGGTCTTTTTTCACCATTTCTTTATGGAAAGTTTCTTCTAGTGTTTAGGTTTGGTCCCTTTGTTTCTATGCCTTCGGGACTGAATACCGCCTCTGGCGTCCGAGTGTCTGGGGTTGGCAGGAAGTGAGGGAGTTGCTCAAATTTCCCTGTGCTTAGTCTCCTAGGAGACCCAAATACACTCTGGCGTGATTGGCTGGCTGTCTGGCAAGGACAGCCACCTTGCTGGGTGAGTGGCAGCTAGGCTGGAAAGAAAGGGAGAAAACGGTTTAAAAGGCGAGGCTCTTGGCTTGGAAAGCTGAGTCGACCACTGGAACGAAAGAACCGAAGATGAGCTGGAAGAGGACGGCTGCTGCAACTACTGGACCGTTGGTTTGCCTGGTGGAGCCCTGCTGCAGGTCCAAATCTCCACGTTCAAGTCACCAGAGAAGACCCTTCAAGGAGGACTTCTTCCTTTGAGTTGGTAAGACCAATCAAATCGGAAGCCACCTGGTCACCATTGTTGAAGCTGGTTAGGATTAACAAGGTAGAAGGACACCAGGTTGTGTGCTTGAAGACAGCTACCGGAATCGAAGAATTGCCAGTTTGCGACCAGTCCCCGTGCAGTGCAGGAGTCCCCCGACGTCCTCCCTCTTGTCCCCACGACTGATGCTCAGGAACATCAAGATCTGCAGGAACTACCAAGAACATAAGTCTTCAGCTGCATCTTTTTCTTCAAAATAAGGTACTGTGAAAACCCGACGGAGAGAACTTGCCCCTCACTGTGTACATTCGTGGAACTTTGGCAACTCACAGGCCTAGTCAGCTTGTGACCCGACATGAAACTTTCTTCCGTGAACTACTTCCAAGAACTGTGGCAAAGACCTTTCTGTTTGAATACCAGAACCGTTTTTACTTATACAAGACTCTAGACCATCGACTTTGGCCTACCTATTGCACTGAATCAACTCGTCTGGTGAACTCAAACTATTTGCACTGTTTAAGAGTAACTAATATTCGTTCATTAATTTATGCCATTTTGCTCCTCCTTTAAAGTAGCTTAAATGTTTCAGAACCGGTTAGTGAAAAGTATTGTAGTATATTTGCGTGATATTGATTGCCTCCTTTTAGTGAATGTTTTCTAACTTAATGTGTAATAAATTAAGAAGTGTTTTACCAAGAAACCTTGAGTGTAAGTGTCTAAATACTAGTTATTGTGGACCTCTAAGTAACATCCTTACAAATTTACATTCTCGCTTGAGATAAGCCTGGCTGCTCAGCTCACTACCAAAAACTGTGTGGTACAGACTTATACCAAAGGTTGGTTTTGCTTACACCTGTCGTCATAGTTGGGTGTAGTGGTCCCAAAGGGTACTACATACAAACTTTGCCTAACATGTCAGACTCCAATTTGCCAACTTATGGAAAGTAGAAGTTTGAGGCGATTGAGTTGAGATTTGGGTCAGGTTTTATTCCTAGGGACCAAGGAACAATTAGTCAAAGCTATCTTTGGAAGGGAAAGGATGGTTCAAATGTTATGATAAATTCTTCCAATAGGCAAGGGAATGTCATACATTATTTTAGAACATGTTCAAAGATGATAACTACAAGTCAACATTTAGGGGGAAAAATAAAATCAAAGAAAGCATGACTCAAAGTATTATAAAGAATAAGTCAAACACTTCTGGAGAGCCTTGCAAGCCTTTATAGGAACACATCCCCTCAGATGGTATACACATTTCCTTTAGCATAGAGCTCAAATGTGATTGCACCAAGCGATTCAATGATATTCAATAGCACGCCGCTTCCCTATGGACAAAAATGGAATGCAGGATATACACACCAAGCCCCTCTAACCCCGCACCCTAAGCAGAAGTATCACAAAGTTGAGTATTAGGGGACCCCCAGAAAGATAACTCCCCCCACACCAAAAAAGATCACAGCCACATCGATTATAGAGTGGAGCTAGGACACCAGGAGCCTCACGATTTGCATGTTGGGTCCTGATAGACTTGTAAAGAATGAACAGAAAAGACTCCAGGCGCCCAGGGACCTTAGAATGCAAGGAGTCAATGAAACTGGGTTTGAAATAGCTGGGAGCTATTTAGCGCCAGTTTCTACCATAGCAGAGCCTGGTTTGCTTTTACCCTAGTTTTAACAGGACACACTGTTGGCTACAAAGGTCAATTGGTGCCTTACGAACATGCATGTGTGACATTACCTTGTAGTTCTTTTAGAATGTACATAAAGAAAACTTAGGTCACATCTAGGAACAATTTAAATAGAATAACCCATACATAAGGGGCAAAAAGTATGCATCTCATGTGAACGTTAAGTTTGCAGTGCATGAATTACTCACTCCTGGTTGCCCAGCAGTAGCTCCTGCCTACTGAGTAATGCCCAATACCCAGCAGCTGGTTTTAGCACCTGCTCCTCGAATCTGGATTCCTGAACAAGTATGTTCATGTTTCCTTGACAAAGACAATGCAGAGTGGTGTCCCAACTTCCCAGAGAGGTCACGGTACACTAATAGATGGGAAGTGTTCACAACAGAAGACAAACTGGAGCCCCCATACAACGAAAGACAGACCTTGGTCAAGACTGAAAACACCACAAATGGTCACAGTAATACCAAAAGCATGGTAGTCGTCTTGAACCACCTAATGTGATGAGGAAGAGACCTCCATCTTGTTCTCCAGAGCAGTTTCAATTGATGCTGCTGTTTCTGATGTGGAGTGTAAACAGCATGAAAAGAGTAAGGGTCCGAGTTTGTGTTTTCTTTATGGGAAGACCTAAAAACTTAGAGTGGCATTTTTTGAGACCCTGTGTGGTTTCATCTCTTTTAGGAATCAGATGGTGAATCCAGAGTCTTAGCGGCTTACATTTGAAGACCTCTTTGTTAATGAGTCGTGTAGAGGGGAAGAATTTTTTTTTTACACCTCAGGGTGAGTTCGTTCTGGGGTTTGTGTCCTTGTGGTGATGGGAAACCCTTCTAGTGGAGGTTGCTATACTATAATCTTTCATTGACTAAAGTTAGTCTTTTTGGAATTGGTTTTAGGTATCTGATGCTTTGAGTGAACCCTTCTATCTGCTGATGAGTGAAGAGAAAAATTTGTTTTGCTATCCAGTTTTATGACATTTACTTCTGACTACAGGCTCAGTTATATTATTTATTGTATACTTGTCCACCCTACTGGTGATTAGGGATTGGCTAGGTCAATTAAGTAGACCTATACTGCCCATGTAGTACTGTGTATGTTCTTTTTTGTACCCTTAGATATAGGAATATGTTGAGGAATGAGAAAGATCTGCCTGAAGCACAAGACTAACTTCTGCCAGGTGGAGGAAACCCAGAGCCTGTGACAGGGGAGCGGGAGTAGGGCAGTAAGGCGCCGAAATAACCCACGATGGGGTGAAAACAATACAAAATCCAGACAGCCTGAGACGCCGAATAGCCCAATTCAGGCCAAGGCACAAGATAACCCATGAGGGGTGAAGGCAATAAACTCACGGTATGAGAGGCACACAGGATGGAGAAACCAAGTACCCCATGGAAGGGTGAGAACAATGCCAAGCTGAATAGACAGGCAGCCAACAATGGGCTAAGAGATGCAATAATCCGGGAGAGAAACACCCTGGAGGGGCGAACAAGAAACCGATTCTAAACATAAATCTAGACCCTGTTCCATTAAACAAGTAGCTTGTACTGACAGACATTTGTGAGGGTGTCTGGAGTCACCTTTACTAAAAAGAGATAAAGGACTTATTTGAACTGTACCAGCAGGCTGAGGCCTAAAAGTGAAGGAGGACCATAGACAGTTGGGTGGGTGACAGGAACCAGCACAAGCCAAGAAAAGGTGGGAAGTAATGCTTACCTAGGCCAGGTTTGTTTAACCTTTGTTATTAGTGGTAGGATCAGATACTATGATAAATTAGGTTCAAACAGAGGACATAGGTTTTCTAAGACATTAGGAGTACCATTTCTTTGGATGCTTAGGGAAAGCAAAAGTTGCAGGGTTAGGCGAGGCGTTCTTTCTTTTAATACAACTTCCAAGATAGAACAATGTTTTCTTACCCATCGCCCATGTCGGACTGACCACAGTCCTAAAGGCCCATAAGGCCTGTAAGGTCAACATCAACATTCAATCTGGCCCTTTACGGCATATTAATTGAAAAATACAAATATACTGCAAATCAAGTTAGATTGTGCAGTTACCATTGCAATTCACTTCTAGGAAAAATATTTAGTCACCAAAATTAGATCCAGTGAAAATCTACATGAACATTGTGGAGTGGAGGGCTATAACAACCATTTACAATTACACCTGTATAAAATATAGGTATTGGCTAAGAATTCCTTGTTGCTAGGAGTGCATCACTAAAAATCGAAGGCCATCGAAGTTGACTATGAAATACTGTTTCAATGGTGTTGATAACAAGAGGTGTTAAATACGAGGAACCCGAAGATTGACCCAGACGGTCCCAGATTCTTGTTATCTAGTTTACCGGGGTAAAATGGGCAGTAAAAGTATATGATTTTTGAAGCAGACACTTGCTTTTTGCTGGCAGCAAAATGCTCTGCTGTTAACTGTGGAAAAGGCTAGAAGCACCTTCAAAGCACCTTTGACTCTTAATGTACCGTCTACCTTACATACTGCAGGGGGAAAGGTTACTGTTACAAAGCCAGTGGTCACTTTCTTAAATTAGTTTTCAAAAAATTATTAGCAGAGTTTTCAAATTAAAATGTTCTGGATTAGCAATTTTGTAATATTTTTATTACCACCAAAAATTATTTGTACCCAAGAAATAAAATGAGCATCAATACAGCATTTTTGTGCACCACTGAAGTCATTGAGAGGATTAGGGCCTTGCAAATTCTGTCAAATTATGGTAGACCTGCAGGTCGAGTTACTTAGTTTACCTACGCAACCCAAAACAAAGTCACTATCCAGGGCATAATACAACAAAAAATTAAAGTGTGCTTTGTGTAAAATGTTACACGTCACCACAAATCCACTTCATGATTGGTACACTGCTGCAACACAGCCATGCACAGTTTAACAAAGTTACTCACCATAGTGACTACCTTACTCCTAAATCCATAGTCCCTTTCCTCTATACTTGTGGTACATTCCGTCCTTTGGGACGAGACCGGAGCACTTCATTTCAAAAAGCATACAAAATGTTTGTCCTTTTTATGCGGGGTACGGCACGCATGGTAACCCCTGCCCTCCTGAGCTCTGCCCCGCCCATGGCCCTTCAGTCCTTTTCTATCGCCAGGTCTGACCAATAAAGCAATAATAGAGCATACTTATTAGAGGAGAGGGCGGGCGTATGGAGGTAAGGGGACTAGGAGTAAGGTAGTCACTACAGTGAGTAACTTTATTTAACTTCTACATCCCGTCCCCTTTCCTCCATACTTGTGAGAGATTCCAAAGCACTCCTCACAGGAATACGGGTGGATGGAAGCTCATTACTGAAAAAGGTTTTTAAGGACAGCCTGACCGAATTGAGTATTGGCACTGGAGCTCAGGTCCAAGCAGTAATGCTTACAATAAGTTGTTGAGGAGGCCCACGTAGCCGCCTTGGCAATGGTCTCACAGGGAACATACTTTTGGAAGGCAACAGCAGCCGCGTTGCCACGTACAAGATGGGCATGAAAGCCCTTCGGAGGTTCAAGGCCCTGAATGGTATAGGCATCTGATATACAGGAGGCAATCCATTGAGAGATGGTAGCTTTTGAAAGCGGGTTTCCCTTTCAGGTCTCCGAACTTAATAGAGTTGACAAGGCTTGAAGCTCGCTTACACACCTTGCCGAAGTCACTGCAATCAAAAAGGCAACCTTCCAGGAAAGGTACTTCAAATCCGTCATGGCCATAGGCTCAAATGGATTATGGCATAAGGCAGTCAAAACCATATTTAAATCCCTCTTTGGGTGAGGATTGCGTACAGCTGGCAAAATATGTAATAAACCTGTGAAATGCCTTTGAATGACTTTGATGATTAGTCAACGAAAAGGAACAGGCATCAGTGGCTAGGTAGGCAGCAATAGCTGACATGCAAGTCCTACAGGATAGGACATGGATGCCTGAAGCAGCCAGAAGAGAAATGAACGAAAGGACAGTGTCAATCGTAGCATGTCTGGGGTCTAACTGTTTAACTGTTTAGCTAAACACCTGTGACCAAACCGGAGCCACTTGCTCCTATACTGAGACCTCGTAGAAGGCTTCCTGGCCGCTTGGATAATGCGCATATTGCCTTCAGACAGGTTAAAATGCGCTAGGGATTTGAATTCAGGCACCAGGCGGCCAAGCTGAATGATTGTGGGCAGCGGTGCCACATCTGCTGATTGCACTGGTGAAGGAGGTTGGGAATCAGCGGCAGTCTGATCGGAGGACAAATTAACAGATGCTGAAGTTTCCGAAAACCAGAATCTGGCTGACCACCAAGGAGCTATGAACAGGAGAGTGCAATTCAATGCATTCCTGAGCTTGCAGAGTGACCGATGAATCAGAGGAAGAGGTGGGAAGGCATACGCCTTCATGTTTTGCCACTGGATCTCGAGAGCATCCCCTAAAGAAGAGACTGTTCCTGGATGCATAAAGACCAAGTTTCCTGTTTGTGGCAGTCGTAAAAAGGTCCACTTCTGGAGTGCCCCATTGGCGAAGGATGTTGGAGAGGACTTCCAAATTCAGTTCCCACTCGTAGCTGGCCACTGTCTGCCAGCAGAGTGAGTCCACCGTCACATTGAGTTGCCCAGGAATGTGCACCGCCAGCAGCCAAATGCCATGCTGGATGGCCCATTCCCACATCTGAAGGCAAGGTCCACAAGGGGTGGTGACTTAGTACCACCCTGCTTGTTGATGTAAAACATGGATACCGAGATGTCCGTGCGGATGCGGACCACCCAGTTTGTGATGGACGGTTGGAACGCTTTCAGTGCCAGAAAAACAGCCAGGAGTTCCAAATAATGTATATGAAACTGCCTGTCCTGCAGTGTCCATAGATCGAAAACTGAGATGAGTTGCTCCCACCCTATGAGGGAGGAGTCCATGGTAATAGTCACTTGTGGGCAGGGCTCCTGAAAAGAGGCCCTCACTGTGATTGCTGGTCGAGGACCACCATAGAAGGTCCGCCATCATGTAGGAAGGTACTGAGATCATCTTGGAATCAGAGTCCAACGCCTGAGATCAAGAGCTCCGAAGAGCCAGCTGAGTAGGCCTCATTTTGAGACGCGCAAGAGGAAGAGCAAGTACGCACAAAGCCATGAGGCCCAGAAGACTGTGGAACCACCAAGCAGTCATGTGCTCTGACTGGATGAAGAGCCGACACGTGGCAGATAGATCCGCAAGCCTGTATGTCAAATACACCATGGAGTTGATAGTGTTTCAACAAAAACCCAGGAAGATCTGGTCTTGGGAAACCGTCATGGAATATCACCGCCAGTTCACCGAAAGCCCGAGGTGGAACAAGAACTGAAGGAGGGACTGGAGATTGCACAATGCCATCTTTGCACAAGGGCTGCGTAGGAGCCAATCATCCAAATACGGATATACATGGACGCCCAGTAACCGAAGGTAAGCTGCGATGACCGACATCTTCATAAAGACATGCAGCTCAGAACTGAGACCAAAAGGAAGAACCTGGAACTGGAAATGCTCCCCTCCCAAGGAGAACCGCACACACTTTCGATGCAGCCCCCACATCAGGATGTGCATATACACGTCCTGAAGGTCCACAACACAGCCAGTCGCCCTTCCGAAGAGAGGACCTTATTTGGCAGGGTGTGATCATCTTGAATTTCTCTTGGGGGGGGGGGGGGGGGGGGGGGGGGAAGAGAAAGATTGAACTGGGAAAGGTCGAGGATGGTGTGCAGGCCAGCCTGGTTGGGTTTGGGCACTGTGAACAGTCGAGAGTATAAGCCCTCCCCTTGCTCCAAGAGGGGAACAGGTTCCAACGCCCTGAGGTCTAGAAGCTTCTGAACCTCGGCTCTGAGGGAGGGTGTCCCGATCTGTTGGAAGGGAGGGCTGAAGGGTGTGGGTAGGGGCAAGTGAAAGCCCGCCCAATGGACAAAACGCCCATCGTCCGTGATGGTCTGCCGCACCTCCAGATGAGACGAGATTCATCCTCCCAACGGACACTTGTGCAACCGACAAAAAGTAGAATTTTGCAAATTTGTCGGCAGGGAGACTACCTGCTCCTGGAGAGGAGGCTGAAGGGCGAGAGAAAAACAGACCACGTTGTTTTCGATGGGTGCCACCAACCGGAGGGTCAGTTCTGCGCGCCCAGCAGTCCTGAAACCCTCTGAAGCTAGAGAAGGATCGAGACTGAGACCCCGACCTCTGGGTGTAAGGGGCCTTAGCTGAGACCTTTGCCAGGACTGACAAGGATTTGGCAGTTTGAGTACTCGCCTTGGTCTTTGTGAGTTTGTCATCCATAGAAGAATGAAACTCCTCCATTCCGAAGCGAAGGTCCAGAATTTTAACTTGCACCTCCTTCGAAAACTTTGTTGCATGGAGGCACGCCAAGCGAGAAGTGTCAGTGCCCACCATCAGGCCTCGAGCTGAAGTATCCACATGGTGTGCCGCAGCCTCCAGGATATCCTGTGCCAGCACCCTAGCATCAGACAAACCGGCCTTGAATTAGTCTAGCCTATCCAAAGGAATACACTCCTGAAAATCAGCCAACTCCCTCCACACCTCCATATTAGCTGCCACCAGGATCAGCTCAGTATTTGCTTGGTGAAGTTGCAGTGCTGAGTTAGCAAAGGCCTGCTTGCCCAAGGAGTCCAGAATTTGGTCTTCCCTGGAGAGAATCTGAGCCGCAGGTGTAGAGGTCGCAGAGGCCGGCTTGGATTAAAGCATGGCCACAGCTACCACTGTCGAGGAAGGGAGCGGGCACGACGCCAAAGCTATCTCCTCAGAGATGTGAAGCCTGTAACAGGTGTCAATTCTTTTATTAACATGCAGCCCGGAGTGGGGTTTATCCCAGAACTTACGGCCCTCAGCCAAAACATCCTTCTGGGGGAACAGGCCGGTGCGCTCTCGTGGTGACACGGTGAACGCTCCCGAAAGCACCCCTTCTTGCAGAGCAGGGGTCTCAGGTACTGGAATGTCAAGGAGGGCCATCCTATCCAGAACCCTGTCATGGAATGCTCTGACAGAGCAGGGCTGCTCATCGCTATCCTGATCTTCCTGCGGGTCATCCAACGGATCGGTGGCAGACAGCTGGGCCGCCGCAGGTTTTAAAGTGCTATCCTGCTCTGCTGGCGTCTTCTCTGCAGGAGACAACGGGGCCAGAGGAAGAAGAGCTGGGGGCAGACCAATAGGGAGAGGTGGTACAACTGGCAGAGCCACTGGAGTTGAAGGGGGGCCCAGAGATTTAGGGTATATTTCCTTGAAAAGACCCTTAAAGTACTCTTTCATAGGGTCAGAATTCATGAGCCTCTGAAATGTCCCAAAAACACATAACTCTGATGAAGGCTTAGGCGCTGGGGTAAGCAGAGGCATCTCATAAGGGGCATAACTCCACAAACGCAATGAGGATGGTTACCAGGAAGGCCCACCACCAATCAAGTCTGCATAGATAAGTGGAGTAGTAGGAGGAAGCGAGACGGTATGTGGCAGCGGCATCCGAACATGCCAGTCATAAGAAGGGCGGAACGGATTTCTACATTCCACCAAAGGTGAAAAAGGCTGCTCAGCACCAACACTAAGATTCCCAGCACCCCCTGTCAAGAACATAGGTGTAAGGGAAGGGTCCAAAATAGCTGCCATGGACTATGAGGGGTGGCCCGCCATTTTGTCGATGCCTGAAAAGAACTGCGTCACATGTACAGCTGGGGCAATTGTCTCCACAGGCTGGTCAGGGGACTTAAGTAACAATTTAGCCTTGACACAAGGATCCTCGGCCGAACCGGTACTGGGGGGGGGGGGGGGTCTCGGATCTTTGCTTGACATCCTAGAGGTGGCCCCAACATTAGCCTCCAAGAAAGGAACCTTGGCAGAGCCGGTAACAGAGGAGCTATGGTGCATGGCTGCCCTCTTTGCCCTCTCGACAGAACCAGTATCAACACAATGAGCGCAAGAAAACTGAGTAATGACCCTTACAGACAAGACCTTAGGAGCGGGTGTCTCGGTTTTGTCGGTACAGACCGTCGCTTCAAGTAGAGGAACCTCGGGTTGCGTCCCGGTATGTATAGCACCCTTGTGAGGGGCCTCAAGCAGTAGCGTGGTACAGAAAGCTCCAGAAATGGAGGCCTCAGGGTATACACCGGTGTCTGTGGAAAGCTCCAGAACGAGACCTCGGAGTGAACCCTGGTGACCAAAGCCTCAGACGAACTGGGCCTAATTTTAGCACAGACAGGTGAACCTCAGAACGTGTTCCGGTCTTGGCAGGCCCCTCGTGGGAACCCTCGGAGAAAACTCTGGTACGCCTATTAGGTTTGTGAGGCACCTCAGGAGAAATCCTGGTGTTAGAGCTACTAGAGCCCCTCACTGACCGAGAAGCCCCGGAAAGGGGCACCCTAAAAAGTATGCAACTTACCGGGCATCTCTAATTTTTGTCGATGAAAAGCTGAAGATGAGATGGAGGAACGTGCTGAAAAACATCCTCCCACCGAAGACAGCACTGGAGTGCCCAGAGGGAGAGGGAATCGCAGTAGAAGCATGACTCCCAGCGGTGGTCTGGCCCGAGACACTCCAGAGATAATGGGGATCCGCCCTAGCGAAGCGACAATCGCACGAATAACAGGACAAATCCCAGATGTTCCGGCATAGACGGAGGACTATGCGACCGCAGAACCGGAGCAGGAGAGAAGGACAAACGGGAACAAAAAACTCCCGAAGATGCAAGTGCATCCATTCCCAACCGTGCGGAGAAAAAGACTGAAGGGCAATGCGCGGGGCAGAGCTCAGGAGGGCAGGGTTACGGCCACCGTATGAAGAGAAAGACAAAATTATTCACTTTAATGTTTTTTTTAAAAAAAGTGCTCCGGTCCCATCCCAAAGGACGGAATGTCCCACAGGTATGGAGGAAAGGGGACAGGACGTACGAGTAAAACTTTACATTTAGGGCGCTGTGGCGCAGTGCATGGTGTAGACAACCTCCACGTCGCGCTGCCCTGAAAACACACTGGAGGGCCACCAAAAAGCAGTCAAAGTTGTTGGAAGGCGGGGAGCACAGCTGGTGAAAGTTGGGGGCAGCTGTGATACCCAAGAGTAAAATACTGAAGTTGCAGGCAGCGTGCCCGCACGAGCCGCAAGCTGAACATGGTGTCTGACTTACATTGAGAAGGAGTGGAGCGGTGGGAGATTGCGAACAGCCTGGGCCGAAACTCCCAGCGGAGCTCTGGTGTGCGGCGACCTGCACTGGCAGTTGTGCCGTAGGGCAGTGGGCTCAGCTGCGAGCCAGTCGGGGTCGAGACAGGAGACAGAGTATCCAGCGGCCTGACGGAGTGGAGGGAATGGGTTAACTACGGGTGGCCTGACCCACCAATCGTGTGTACTGCTCCACAACAGGTGACTGGGAACAGAGCCGGGGTAGACAGCCAGTGTAGCATGTACAGCACCCCTGACTTGTGGGGTTCCACAGTGCAGATTAGGGAGCCCAGAGTGCATGCAGACCCAAGGATCTCTTGACATCAGGCACAGAAAACAAACCGTGCCTTCAGCCCCAGGGCAACAACTGTAATATACAGAGCACCACCCCAAGTGCTTGTTGGGAAGGGGGAATTATAAATGGTGGTGTACCTATCACTGCAGGGCAGAGTTCCAGGGCAGAGACCCTCCACTGATGACTGAAACCAGGAGGGGTTTGCTGGGGGGAAGGGGTGGGGGGGGACAGGTGCCCAGGTGGCCCCCCCTTTAACTTTTTACATCTTGCCCCTACCACCCACAAAGGGAGCTCCACGGGATAGCAAGCACCATTGTTGAGTGGAGAGACAGCCGGAGAGGGTGCAGTGGGTGCCCTAATCAACCAAAACATAACACCATAGCAGCAATACACAGCTGCAGACACCCTACGAAGGTGACCAAGAACAAAAAACCAAGCAGCCAAACTGACACCTAAACTACAGCAGGGTAGAAAGCAACAGACCCCAGGAGAGGCGGCAAGAAGAACGGATGAGGCATCTAGCGCAAACAGGACATTTTGAAAGCAAATCAAGAGGCGAGAAAACTGCAACAAAGCATAGATACAGTGAGCATAGACGTAGGGCTCCTGCGACAAGACCTGTGCAACATGTCTTTAGGATTCAGGAGATCATGGACGCACTTACAGCGCTGCCGCATGAAACCCAAGTCATGTTGAAGAAGATGGCGAGATCAGAGAACCAAATGGAAGAGGGGGGCGATCCCGCCAAAACAATATACGCCTAAACGGCCTGGTCAGAGAGGGCAGAGTGCCCATCCATAGAATTGTTCCTGGTGAAGTGGATCCAGGAGTTGATGGGGCCTCAAGGACTAATGGTCCTTCTCTATTGAGCGTGCCCACAGGGTCCGGGGGAGGGAGCCATCCCCGGGCGCCCTACCGAGAGAGGAAACAGCATTTCAAGGTTCATATCACATTGTGGAATGACCATGGTCATGATGAAAGGCAACCGTGAGTTTAATATACCCGGGGGGGACGCATGTTAAATGGTATGGGGTCGAACAAGGAACGCTCAAATGCCATGCTGGATAAAATTAAAAGAAGCCTGGTGATGCGTCACATTAGAGACCAGAAAGCATACATCACCCTCCTCCAGGAAACCCACCTGATGAGAAAGGTATGCAAGTGAGTAGGAAGAGGGCAATACAACGTGTAACATGCAGGCTACCAGAGGGGGTGCCGGGGTGGAGGGGATTGGGGGGCGGGGGTGGCAATCCTGGCACACAAATCCACACCCCTGCAAGTTAAAAAGGTGGTCTGAAATGGAGGGAGCAGTATATGGGAATCATGGGGGTACTTTAGAGGTGGGGGGTGCAGTCTTAATATTGGCACTTAAGCGCCCCCATCGCTGCGGATAATCTCATGGTGGAGTTGCAAAAATTAGAGATTTACAAGGCGGAATTCACACTGGGTGGGGGGTGACTTTAACAATGTATTGGACAGGGTTATGGACCGATGGTCCAGGAGAGCAATGTCCCAAAGGGGAGGGGTGCGCACCAAACTTGCATCCTTCCTGGCCACTACTGGGCTGCAGGATGCATAGAGGGATCACCACCACGATCAGATTCACTTTTCTCACCACTCCAGGGCCCACGACTACTGGTCGAGGTTAGTTTACATGTTGGTGCCCTGCACAGCACTGGGCAGGGTAATGCAGGCCCAGTAACTGCAATGGGGATTATCTGAACATGCCCCACTCTATCCGATGGAGGGGCGAGAGAACAGGTGAAGGGGAAATAGTTACTCACCGTAGTGACCAACGTACTCCCAGTCCCCTTTCCTCCATCACTGTAGCGACTAACTTACTCCTAGTCCATAGTCCCCTTTCCTCCATACTGCATAAGGGCGTCCCTCGCTAGGGACAGGAGACGGAATCTTTTTCACGAGAAAAAAACCTTCTTTCCCCCTTTAAAATTAGAGGCACGTTCCTGGGAGGAGGCGCTCAACCGACTCCACAGTCCGCGTTGACAATATTAACACTGCCTAAGGACACCAGTATTATTGAGGGGGCCAGGGGGGGACGTAGGAAGGAAAGGGGACTATGGACTAGGAGTAGCTTATTCAGTACGGTGAGTAACTTATTACTCCTACGTCCCTTAACCTTTCCTCCATTCTGAACGGGCGATTACAACTGAATTTAGCCCCAATGTGGAGAGGTGACCCTCCTAAGAAAACAAGTTCCTTAGAACCACCTGTCCGAAAGCCATGTCGTACTTGGAGCCGGCGTCCAAACAGTAGTGTTTACAAGAAGCCGAAGGGGTTGCCCAGGTGGCCCACCTGCTCATGACCTGCCACGTCTCTGGAAGTCGATCACCATGGCCTTGGCTCCGACAGCGTGGGCATGCAGGTTTGCTAGTAGTGGTTTGTGCTGCCCCGCATAAGCCTCCTTGATGGCAGCAACCATCAATCTTACAATAGAGACCTTGGATGCCTGATAACCAGTCCTTGACCCCACCGAAAGGTGACAAATAGAGCGTCCAACTTGACCTTGGTCCTGTCCAGATATCCAGACAGTGCAAGACCCTTTGAGCATAGTCATTAGGATGAGAAAAGAAGGGGTGTCCAGTCATTTGGTCGACTGAAAACTGGTCGAATGACATTTGGTCGACGCAATTTGGTCGAAAACCAAATGGTCGAATTTTTATTTTTTATTTTTCGGGTTTTCGTTTTTTTTAAAAAAAAGGGGGTTTTAGAGAAAAAAAGGGGGTTGGGGACCCCCCCAAAAAAATTTGTCTGGTCGACCAATTTTTTTCGACCAAATGTCTGGTAACCAAAAGAAGGTAGGTATCACCGTCTCCTCATTTAGATGCAAAGAAGAGACTACTTTAGGTACGAACGAGGGGTCCGTTCACAGGAACAACCTCTGGAACGTAGTGCAGGATTCTGACGCCACCAGTGCCTGGATCGCCCTGACCCTACGCGAAGACGTGAGGCCAACTAACAGGCATGTCTTAATGGTGATCAGTGTGATGTCTGCGGACACCATTGGTTCGTATGGTTTGGGCGCTAGGGCGCCCAACACTACATTCAGGTGCCACACAGTGTTTGGGTGGGTAGAACCTGGTGAGGCCCGCCAGATGTCGTTTAACCATCAGGTTGGAGAAGAGCTCTTCCTTTGAGTTCCTGTAGGCACCAATGACTGCTAGGTATATGCAGCACGTGTCCATTTGCACCCCTGAGTGTGCGAAGTGTGCCGAGAAGTAAAGCACATCGTCCAACGTGCAAGAAAGGGGAGTTGATCTTCTTAGAATCCGCCCAATGACAGAACCTAGTCCATGTACTGTACACTTGCTCCAAGCGCCCTGAATGATGTCCAGGTTGGCCTGTGATGAGATTCAGATGCTTCAGCGTGACCTGCTCAGGAACCACTCTGTGAGGGCTAACTTCTGTGGAGCAGGGTGGATGACCCTGCCCCCTGCTGCAAGAGAAGGTGAGCTAAGCCCATGGGCGGCCAGTCCGTAAGGCGGACGAGCTCTGAGAACCAGGGTCTCGCCGGCCACCATGGCGATATCAGAATGATGCAGAGGCGACACGATTTTCTTATCCTGCAGATCACCCTGTGGGCCAGGGAGTGGGAGGAAATGCATATGCTGTTCCACTGAATCTGTAAAACTGTTGCCCAGAAAGCTGGGGGCCTGCCATGACGCTAACTGAGGGCACTTCCCGTTTGGCCAGGTGGCAAAGAAATCCACCTGGCAATGTCTCAATGTGCTGAAGATCCCGAGCGGATCCGGATCGTCACTTGCCATTCGTAATTGTCCACCCACATTCTGCAGAGCCTGTCCGCCACCAGGTTGAACTCCCACGGCTGATGGATTGCACTCAGGCAAATTTTGTTATCCAGGGCCCATTCCCACATGCTGACTGCTAGACTGCACAACAGAGGGGACCTGGTGCCACCCGGCTTGTTGATGTAATACATGCTGGTGCAAATGTCCGTTTGAATGAGGACCACCTTGCCACACATAATGAGCAGGAAAGCTTTGAGAGCAAGCCAGATCGCCTAAAGCTCCAGCCATTTTATGTGAGCCTCCTGCTCCTGGAGGGACCAGACTCCATAGCCACTGTGGTGTCCAGAGTAGTGCCCCAGCCTTCCAGGGAGGAATCCGTGGCGATAGTGACCAGAGGTGCTGCCTGCTGGAAAGGCTTGCCAGTCCGCAGGTTGCAGTCCCTGGACCACCAGGAGAGGTCCAGGTGGAGAAAGGGAGGAATGCCGACCAGCTCCACTTGGGAGCCCCACTCCTGATTCCATGAGGCTGCGAAGTGCAGCTGTAATCTCCTCATCTCAAGTCTTGTGTGGGGTACAGCCAGTAGGACTGCTGCCATGATACCCATTAGGATACTGGTACCACCACGTCGAGGTCACCTCTCTACCGAGGAAGTGACCTGCTGCCTTCTTGATGGTGATGATCTTGTCCTCAAGAGGGAAACGCTTGTGTCCCATATGAGGCCTAGGAAGGTCAGGCTCTCTGTAGGCTGCAGCTGAGACTTCTTGAGGTTGACAGAAAATCCCAGCTCGTGGAGTGTGATCATAAGGGGAGAGGAAAAGTGGTGCCCTGCCTCCGGAGCCCTCGCACAAACGGTTCAGTCTTCCAGGTATGGGTAGACATGGTGACCTTGGGCTCTGAAGAGGGCCGCCACTGCATTCATAAGTCTGGTAAATACCATGGGGACCGAGTTGAGGCCGAAGGGTAGAACTTTGCACTGGAAATGGAAGTCCATGATCCTGAACCAAAGAAAGGAGCGATGAGGCTGCCAAATCGGGATGTGTAGATAAGAGTCATTCAGATCCAGGGAGCACATACAGTCTCTCCTGCACAGTGTCTCTGCATCAAGTGCTGGTGTAACCATCTTGAATCTTTGAAGAGGGAGAGGTTGAGGGTGGAGAGGTCCACCACAACTCTCAGGCCAGCCTGGTTCTTTTGTATGGTGAAATTCCTGAGTAAAAGCCCAAGACTCGCTGGGAGGCTGGAACTTCTTCCACTGCCTGGCTCTCGACGAGCAAATTAATTTCCGCCAACAGAGTTGCTGTCCCAATCTGTGGGAGAGGAGGGAGGAGAGGGAGTGATCGGTAGACTGTACCACGTGTATACTACAGAGAGGATCCAGAGGTCCGCGAACCTCAGACACCAAGACTGTGCGTGAAGGGCAAGCCTGCCCCCCACCGGAGACATGTAGACCTGATGGGGCGCGTCATGCCTTCTTTCCCTCTGAGGCTGGCGCAGAGTAGGGGGGCTGAAGATGCCCTTGCCCACCCCCCCCTTCTGTTTGTGCTGGTGCTGACTCGGAGAACGTTCAGGCTGCCTTGTCCTCTGTTCATGGAAGCCCCAGAACACACTGAACGCCCACCCCTTGTCAGAGCGTTGATGCGACGGTGTATGCCTTGAGCGTGGCCTTCTTGAGGATGAAGACTTCGCAGTTTGGCAACTTTTTTATCTAGCTCCACACCCGTGGTGCAAACGAAGAGGTTGCCACCCTCTAATGGAAGGACCAATATGTGTTCTTGGTCATCCGTGTTAAACTTGGTAGCCCATAGCTAGGCAGTCCTCATGTCCATGGTGATGCAGATGGGCCGGCCTGAGGTGTCAATGTGGCGCACGGTGGACTCCATGATGTCCTGTGCCAATTTAGCTTCTGCCAGCCGGACCTTGAAACATGCCTGGCTCTGCACCGCAAGTTCTGGAAGGAAGTCAGCCATTTCCTGCAAAAGCCTCAGGTTCACGGCTGCCAGCATGGCGTCCACATTAAAACGGCTCACTTGCCTTGAAGCACCGAGGACAAGGTGGTCGAGAACGACAGGCTTGGAGTAGAGTGAAGCCACAGCAATCGCCAAAGAGTGCGGTTGAGGGTGCGCCGACAACAAGAGTGAATCCCCCTCATTTTTTAATCCTTGGCGTCGAGGCGCAGATTGACAGGCTGGGCCGAATGGGGCTGGGACCATTCCTTTTTGGCCAAGGCGACAACGTCCTTTTGCATCAGGATCCCCGTTCTAGCCGCGGGGTGTAAAGTGAGGACCTAGGCCAGGACCCCCTCCTCCGGTTGTTCTACCTCGGGTTGAGGAAGCCCCAAGTACTCTGGCAAACCTGCAAGCCGTTCATGAAAGGCCTTGGCTGAAGACGGCGTGTCTGGGTCCTCCTCGTAGTCAGTGTCCACCGAGTGTCTGGTTGGTCCGGAGTGGGTGGATGAGTGCCGGGTGCCGAGTGCTGCAGTCTAGGAACCTTAACCTGCTGCGGAGGCTGTGTGGAACAGCCTGAACTGTGAAAGGCAGGCCCGCCCTCCTCCAGGACTCTTGGCGGTGGAGCGGAAAGCCTACCCTGCACCTCAGGACGAGGCGCGGTAGGCATGGTGCCCTTGGTCGCATCACCGCTAGCGCTGCATTCAGGCGCCACCGCTGACATTTGGCCGGTACTAGTGTGTAGCCCCTCGGGTGTAGACCTGGTAAAAGAACCTTGCGGTCCCTCAGCACTGTCTCCTGAAGGATCTAGTGATGGAGATTGAATGCATACCATCTGGGGGACGAAGTGATTAGGCAGGCCATCCAGGGAAGGGTCGAAGCAGTACATCAATTTAAATACAGGATTGGTTGAAAGCCGGGGTAAGTTATGGGAAGCATATAAGAAATGATACAGGGGAAGGCAAAAAGCGCTAATGGAGCACATGAAAGGCAGAGAAGCCAAACTACGAGGGAAAGAGGCAGGTGATAAAGGCAGAGGCATGAGATGCCCACAAACCATTGGCGGAAACCAGGAGGGCACTGGCTAAGGCCTAGAGGGAATATAAGGAGGTGGCGACAGATGAAGCCTGGCAGGCCCACTTGGTCAAGCTGACCCGAGTTTATGACTGCGGGGTAAAGGGGGACAAATGCTTGAATGGCTAGAGAGGAAGGGACGAGGTGGGTCTGGGCCATACCAGATGGGTAAGGGGGGAAATGCACAGAGGGGGTAGGGGGGCATCGCCCAAAGTTTTGCAGACTACTACCAGAATCTTTATGTGGAAATCCCGGGGCCCTCGACCCTGGAGATAGAGAGGTACTTAGCCGGCATAACCTTGCAGTGTCTAAGGGAACAGGAAAAATTGGGGCTAGAGGCAGACATAACCAATGAGGAGCTACTGGAGGCCTTCCAAGGGCTGCCGGCTGAATTCTGGCAGTGTGTCTGGGATAAAGTGGGAGACCCTATGCTGTAGAGGATGCAGGAAAGCCGGGAAAAGGGGCCATCTCCCCGACAACCTGAGACTAGCCAATATTGTAGTAATTCATAAAAAGGGGCAAGCCCCCGAATGTCTGTCCCTCATAGCGACCAATATTGTTACTAAACATGGAGGCCAAGATCCTAGCAAAAGTCTTGGCCAACACCCAATCAATGTTTCGTACCACGTAGGGCTACTCAAATGAATCTGCGGAGGATCCATAATGCCATAGCATGCTCAGATTTATTAGATTAATTAGATGAGCCCCACGTGGTTATGGCACTAGATTCGGAGGCCTTCGACTCAGTCAGGTGGGCTTTCCTTTGGGCAGTGATGGATAAGATGGTGTTGGGGCCCCAATACATGATTTTGGTGTGGGCGCTATATGCGCAACCAATGGCTCTGGTTAACTGCCACAGGTCCCACCAGTTTCCTTTGCAGAGGGGTCCCCGACAGGGATGCCCAGTGTCGCCCCTGTCCTTTGCGGATATAGAGCCACTGGCACAAATCTTTAGAGCCGCCAAAACTATCTGGGGGTTCACATGCCTGGGGGGTGGTTGGTGGAGGGGGGGAGGGGGGGGGACAAAATCTCCTTATATGCGGACATTGATCTGGTCTACCTGGTGGATCTGGCACATTCGTGCCGGAGAAGGACTTGAAATAATGGAAGAGTTATTGTGGGCTGAAGATTAACTGGTGCAGGTAAGGTGGGGCGAACGCCATACCAAGGGGCTGACACCTTACGGTGGCAGCGGAGGGCTTCAAATATCTAGGACTACAGATACAACAGGACTTGGGGACCTTCCTAGAACACAATCTTGACCTAAAAGTGTAGACTACAGGACGACGCCAGACACTGGCCCACCCGACCAGTGACCATATTGGGAAAAGTAAACTAGTGAAGATGTTGGCACTCACCCCGCCACCCGATTACTACATGTGTTACAGAACACTCAGTGATTAGAGAGGTGATATGGGGGAAATAAGACCCCCCGCATGGCATTGCACACACTGACCAGTTCAGTATGAGAGGAAGGGGTGGAGCTGCCAGAAATTAGATAATACTGGGCAGCCCAGCTGACCGTTGCGAATGAATGGTTGTTCGGGGACAGGCAACTCCCCCACACGAGGCTGGAACTGGACGCAATGAAGGGAGCAGACCCACAGCAAGTACTGTATGGGGGCACAGGTTGAGGCAATTACCCCCAGCAGGTCAAAAGGATAATACACATCAGGCAGATCAGAAAAGCGATGGGATGGAAAGGGAGAACCACAAGATTTCAGCCTCCGTAAAGTCTATGGGATAACCAGACACTGGGGGAGATCAACCACGTTGGGCTAAGGTGGGGATAGTAAGAGTAGGGGTCGTGATTGTTAGGGAGAATTCTCATTCAATGGCTAATTCCCCTTACCTAGTGAGTCCCTCAGCAGCTTTGCTGGATTTCTGGAGTTATTGTGTGAGCTTTTCCCCCATTCTTACCCATGTTTTGCCATGTGTATTTCATCTGTTTTTGTGATTGTGGACTGGAGTACACCCCTTCAGTAGCCCCCTTCTTTTGTGTGTAACAGCACCTTCAGTGCAGTGACAGAGGGTGGTCTTTTAGATTTCCCACCGACTCCATTTCTGGGGCTGAAGGGTAAAGTTGTCATTAACTTTACATAGTCATTTAACCACAGATCCAGTACACCCCATGGAGTACTGGAAAGGGTTCATCCGTATCCCTTTTGATCTGTACCTCCTAGTGCAGGGGTCTCCAACCTTTACATTGGCTTGAGCTACTTTCTGTGGAGGGCCAACAGTGGAGAGCTACTTCCGGCCGATATCAGGGGTCGGGGATGTTCATAAACATTGGAACATATACTCATTTGTTTTTAGCTGTTAATTTTCCCTTTATACATATAGGGAATAACAAATCCCTTCACATTTAGCTATCATACTTAATGTCTCTCGTGATGCCCGTCCATGCCATGGCTCAGAAAAAGGCATATGATATGCTGTGCACTTCTCCCCCTCGCCCACACCCGGGCTTTGCCAGGACACTGGAGTCAGGGTTAAGTGAGGGAGGGGAAGGTGGGTATCTGAGTGATTGTGTGTGCGTTGTGTGAAGGGCTGTCTGTTTATTGTTTTCACCTTTCCAACTCTGTGTAAATCTGCTAAGCACTTGTGCGAGTTTACAAGAGCACATGTCGGTCTGCATGTGTTTGTTTTTGTTGAATGTGTGATATGCCTATCCACCATAGCATGTGTTTAGCACTTTCCACGCTTATTTGGGGATGGATGACAATGCATTACTTACCGTAAAAGCATTTCTGATGGTTGTATCTGCTTAGATTCACATGCTGTGCATAGGTCCGACATCCAGTGGTCACTGCGGAGTATTGCATTTTGTTTTTCGTAGTCGAAAAGGGGACGTCGACAAGGCGTGTCTGTAACACTATCCCTATAGTGACGTGCGTTGTACCCACAATCCCTCACGCGTCGAGGTCCCTCTGTTTGTATTTTTCTGCCCTGAGGGAGCCTTATAGACGTGAGTGAGTACAGAAAAGAGAGATATAAAGGAAGTCTATGTTCCTTCCATCCGAGCGGGGAGGAAGGGTGGGCGCATGTGAATCTAAGCAGATACAACCATCAGAAATGCTTTTACGGTAAGTAATGCATTGTCTTCTGATGTTTGTTAATCTGCTTAGAATCACATGCTGTGCATAGACTAGCGAGCAGTACCCGGAGTTGGCGGTGGGTTATGAGAAGGAACAGTAGAGAAAAGATGTCTTAATACTGCCTGTCCCACCTGGGAGTCAGATCTAGAGTGTGCATCTAGACAGTAGTGTTTTGTAAAGGTGTGCACAGAACTCCAGGTAGCCGCTTTGCAGATGGACTCAAGGGGAACATTTGCAATGAATGCTATGGAAGCCCCAGTGCCTCGAGTGGAATGTGCTCTTGGCTTGAAGGGTAGTTCTCTCTTAGCAAGAGTGTAACAGAGAGTGATGCATTGAACAATCCATCTAGATATAGTGGATTTTGAGACCGCATCTCCTTCTCTTCCTGCTGCCACCGAGACAAAGAACTGATTAGTCTTTCTCAGTGGTCTGGTTCTTTCCATGTAGAACATGACAGCTCTGCGTACATCTAGTGTATGCAGACTTTTTTCTCCCGAGCTGGAAGGGTTTTGAAAGAACGTTGGTAGTTCTATAGTTTGGTTTACATGAAATTTCGAGATGAATTTAGGTGCAAACCTTGGGTGTGTGCGTAGAACCACTTTATTTTTGTGAACTGTTACAAAGGGGTCTAGTACAGAAAGAGCCTGTAGTTCACTTACTCTCCTAATGGAGGTGATAGCTATTAGGAAAGCAGTCTTAAGGGTGATATCTTTAAGAGTTGCCTTGTGCATGGGTTCGAAGGGAGGGCCCATGAGTCTGGAAAGTACCACATTTAAGTCCCATCCGGGAGCTGGGTTAGCTATCGGAGGGTGTATCCTTTTTACCCCCTCCATGAAGGCTTTGATAACTGGTATCTTCCACCACGACACTTTAAGTTGGGAAGTGGTGTATGCAGAAAGTGCCGCTAGGTGGACTTTAATGGAATTGAATACTAAACCTGAATCCAGTAAATGGGTCAAGTATAGAATAATGTCAGTAGGAGAGCAGTCAACTGGGTTGATGCTAGTACCTCTACACCAGATAACGAATCTTTTCCATTTGCTAGAATAGCAGTGTCGAGTATTAGGTTTTCTGGCTTCCCTGAGGATGTCCATACATCTCTGTGGGAGTTGTAAATGTCCAAATTCTATGATCTCAGGAGCCAGGCTGCTAAGTTCATGGTCTGAGGGCATGGATGCAGTGTCCTGCCCTTGTCTTGTGACAGCATGTTGTACGGGCAGGGAAGTTTCACTGGGGGAGATAGGGACATCTCCATCAAGTGAGCGAACCAAGGTTGCCGTGCCCACATTGGGGCCACTAGTATCATGGTAACCTGCTCCTGGTGCATCTTGTGCACCACTTTGTTGAGAAGGGGAGTCGGGGGAAAGGCGTAAACAAATTTCCCTGACCATTGAATCAACAGACCGTTCCCCTTGGACTGGTTCTGGGGGTACCTGGAGGCGTAACTTTGGCATTGTGAGTTCTCCAGGGTTGCGAACAGGTCTATTTCCGGGAATCCCCATTGCGTGAAGATGTCTAAGACGATGTCTTCGTGCAATTGCCATTCGTACTCTTCGGGCAGGGGGAAGTCTCTGCTGAGTTTGTCTGCTAGCAGATTGAGTTCCCCTGGTACATGTTGTGCTAGTAGGAACATGTTGTGTTTGAGAGCCCACTTCCATATATTCTGGGACAGCTTGGACAGTCCTGGAGAGTGAGTGCCCCCTTGCTTGTTGAGGTAGTACATGGCTGTGGTGCTGTCTGTGAGGACCATCACTGTCTTTCCTTGTAAGTGTTCCTGAAAGGCTTTCAGTGCTTTGAACACCGCTAGTAGTTCCAGCAGGTTTATATGCTTGGATGCTAAACTCGGAGTCACACTCCGTGTGCCGTTTGATGGGATAGGTGAGCCCCCCATCCTGTAAGGGATGCGTCTGTGGTTAGAGTGGCTTCCACTGCGGGTGTGGCAAAAGTTTTCCCTAATAACAGGTTTTCTTTTGTCCACCACCGTAGCGAGAGAACCAAGGCCTGCGAGACCACCACTAGATCGTCCCATTGTCCGCTGGCCTGACACCACTGGCTGTAGAGCCACTCTTGCATTGGGCGCATGCGCAGGCGCGCGTGAGGTACCAAATAAATACATGACGCCATCATCCCTAGCAAGCGCATTGCTTTGCGTACCGTCACCTCTCGGCCTGCTACATAATGGGGAATTTGAAACAGCATGTTTTGGACCCTCTCGTTGGAGGGGAATACGAGGCCGTCCCTTGTTCGAATTAGAGCCCCTAGGAATTGTTTGGTTTGGCTGGGGTCTAAGCTGGACTTCTTTTCGTTGATGGAGAAGCCCAGTTGGGACAAAAGGTCTACGGTCTTTTGGGTATTGGAGAAGCATGTTTCGTAAGAATCCCCTGTTATGAGCCAGTCGTCGAGGTAAGGGTATACCGGGATGGATAATCTGCGCAGGTGGGCCGCTGCCACTGCCAGTACTTTCGTGAATACCCTTGGTGCAGATGCTATCCCGAAGGGTAGTACTCTGAACTGGTAGTGTTTGTCCTCTATTTTGAACCTGAGGTATTTTCTGTGCGATGGCAACATTAAAATATGAAAGTATGCATCTTTCATGTCCAGTGTTGTCATGTAATCCCCTTGTGATAACAGTGGGATTACCTCCTGTAAGGTCACCATACGAAACTTTTGGGGTTTGACAAATATGTTCGCTGGGCGCAGATCTAATACAGGGCGCATGGTTAAGTCCTTTTTGGGTACAAGGAAGTACACTGAATAAATACCTTCTGTTACCTGTGATAGGGGGACGGGCTCTATAGCTTCTTTCTTCAGTAGTTCTTCCACTTCTTGAAGAAGAATGGAGAGGTGTTGCGGTGTCATGCGCCGGTTCCGTGGGGGTTTGTACTTCGGGGAACCGTTGAACTCGATGCAGTATCCGTGGGCTATGGTGGATAATACCCAACGGTCTGACGTGATTCCCTCCCATGCTGAAAGGAACGATGTTAGCCGGCCCCCGACCGGTGATGCATGGGAGGGGACCCGAATTTTCGGGTCATTTGCTGGTATTGGGCGTGGAACCTCTGGGGCTGGAGCCACGACCTCTTCCTTTGCCACGGCGTTGGCCTCTTTGACTGAACTGGGTGTTACCCTGGTTGGTGGGCCAGTTGGAGCCAGAGTAATATTGTTGTTGTTGGTTCTGCTGCTGTCTTTGGCCACGAAAGGAGCGTTTATTACCATAGCCTCGCCTGTTAGGGGGCCTAGAAATTTGATCAAGAGTTTTGATGGTATCAAACTCTTTTTTAGCATGTTCTAGGGCCTCATCTACTGCTTTCCCAAACAGATGCGTCTGTTCAATGGGTTTATTTATGAGGGAGGCTTGGGTTTCGGGCTTAAAACCTGAATTGCGTAGCCAAACGTGGCGCTTGAGAAGTATTCCCTGAACTAGGGAGCGGCCAGCCGTCTCAGCGGCATCTAGGGAGTTTTTAACGATGCCCTGGTTTACCAGTGTGCCCTCTGATATTATAGCTAGCAGGCGAGAACGCAGAGGTTCAGGTGCTTCCTCTGCTTCGCTGCGCAGCTTGTTCCACTGTGCATCTGCGTAGCTAGCTAAAAGTGAGTTGTTATTAGCAATTCTAGTGGAGAAGGCGGCGGAGGTCGTGATTCTCTTCCCCAGTGCGTAGAGTTTTTTGCCTTCTTTGTCTGGAGGTGCTTCACTAGTGGATAGTGGCACCCCTGCTCTTTTTCTTGTGTTGGTAACCACAAGGGAGTCTGGAATAGAGTGTCCTCTGATGTATAAAGGGTCAGAGGATGAAGGGCTGAAGAGCTTTTCTATTCTAGGGTTGACCCCTCTTACTAGAGCTGGGTTAGTAAGGGAAGGAGAAATTCTTCTTTTAATAGAAGCCAGGAGAGGAATAGATTGGCTAACAGGGGCTTTTTCTTTGATGACTTTTTCTACAAAGTCGATGTCTGGAAGAGTTTCCCCTGTATCAATCTCAAAATGCGCTGCTGCCTTGCGCAATAGTGCATTGAGGGAAGGTTGGTCATCTATGGGAGAGGAGTTCCCGTGTGAATCCTTGAGAGGAGAAGGGAGAAAGGCATCAGGGTCTGAATGTACTGATGGGGATTGCCAAGGCTGCACTGACGGTGAATGCCAGGGCTGCGAGGTAGCTGTATCCTCTTCAAACCCTGTAGGAGTGGTGTAAGGATCTTCTTCGAAGCCCTCTTCCTCAAGTTCTACCTCTTCTTCTCCACCCAAACACTCCTCATCTTCTTGGAGGTATTGCTCCTCCTCAGTGAGGTCAACCAGCCTAGGAATCTTGACTCTAGGGTCATCCTGTGGCCATTCTCTTTGTCTTTTGTGAGTGGGTGGGTCTTGGTTTCCTAGAAACCTTTCCATTTTCTCCATGCAAGAATGGAGTCTTTCAAGGGTCTCATGGGGTACCCCTGAATAGTCTAGAGGGGGAAAATTAGTGTTTTCGCCTTCGAATCGTTTCGAACGCTCCCACAGCGTCGACGAGAGGTTCCCGTCTCCTTCTGAAAAGCCTTCAGGTAGTTCGGAAGCGTCCTTTGGAGAAAGGGGCAGTTCCTGGCTACTTTTGTGTTTTTTCGACGCGGTATTCGACGTTTGTTTCGTCGTCCGCGTACGTTCGTCTTCGGCGACAATTCTCGCTAGGCTCTCGGCCACGATTTTGTCCGTCGAGGGCTTTGGTGTCGACGTTGTGTGCGTTGCGCGTTGTACCTCGACGGTCGCTCTATGGAGCGTTGCGTCGGATGTTTTTGGGGTAGCGCCCGTGTTAGATGGAAGCCCAATCGCTGGTCGCGGCTGCGTTTGCGGGTGGGGCTTGTGACCTTTACGGTCTGCGGTAGACGCCGGAGTGCCCTGCGTCCCCTTCGGCGCTGATGGATCCTTCGTTCTCGACGAAGAAGAGCCGTGGGTAGTGTGTTTAGCCTTATGGGGTTTGTGTGCGTCCTTGTCGCCGGGGTGTTCATCCCCATAAGCAGGGCGTGAGCCGAGCCCGTCGGGGCCGGGGACGGACGACGAGGAGCGTGAGCGCTCCTTCTGGGGGTTCATGACTTCCGTAACGGACGTCGAGTTATCGCACTCCTCGTCACTTTCAGTAACAGCGGCAGCGGGTGAGGAAACTGACTTCGACATCGCGTAGTCTGCCCACCTCTTAACCCTACGTTCTTTAAGAGTCCTGGGTTTTAAGAGCTTGCAGGCTGCGCAGCTGTTCTCTATGTGATCGAGGGGTAAGCAACGATTACAGAGCTTGTGCTTATCTTTCCAAGTATATTTGCCCCTGCAGCGTGGGCAAAACTTAAATGGTGTCCTCTCCATAGCTGAGGCAATAATAGCTGGCGATAACAACCCCAAGGGAAAGAAAAGGGAGAAAGAAAGACATTCTCAAAGAGAAGAGACAAAGTTCTAACCCCCACTCTCCCTACTGTAAGTTGGCCGTCGAGGCCAGGCCACGTGTTCGGCAGCGCCGAAGGATCTCCTCCGCTCTTCCTCTCCGTCGAAAATAGTTCGGCGGAGAAACAGCTTCACAGCTAACGTCGAGGGGGAGGGATCGTTACCAGTATATTAAGTTATGACAAAAGGACCGAGGTCCGTGGTAAGTATAGCAATGTCTCTCTAGGAGCTCCGCGAAAGGCGACCAGAAACTGGGCGGAAAAAAACAATCTGAGGGACCTCGACGCGTGAGGGATTGTGGGTACAACGCACGTCACTATAGGGATAGTGTTACAGACACGCCTTGTCGACGTCCCCTTTTCGACTACGAAAAACAAAATGCAATACTCCGCAGTGACCACTGGATGTCGGACCTATGCACAGCATGTGATTCTAAGCAGATTAACAAACATCAGAAATATACATTTCAGATGCCAATGTAGATTCTGGCTGTTGTGACTTGTTTGTGTGGAAGGTGTGTGATTGCATTAGGAGGCCTTGCGGAATGTGGCGAGTTGTGTGGAACCTGGGAGACCTGGAGGTTCTAAGAAAGGCGTTGGCGGACTTGGAGTGAATATGGGAACCAGAGTAGATGCTAAGGCCCTGCTCTCACCTGTAAGCAAGAATAAAGAGCATCCTTTTTGTTTGAACCTTCCTGGGTCAGACTGGTCCTGCTCCATGTCCATCATTTTGGTGACAAGTTGGTCCTGAAAACGAGCCCAGTTGAGGGGGAGAGTGAAGTGAGGGTGACGCTTGAGGTCTGTCCAGCCCATGCAGGAGAGCAGACCATTGTAATTGTGCGGCTGAAGGGTCTGTGCTGGAGGCGAGATGCCGTGGAGGAAGGATGGCAGAGGCATCAGTGGTGTTTCAAGTGTGCAGGAAAGGGCCATAAGAGGTTGGTTGTCCTGGTCAGTGGTGAGGAGTGGCTCACCTGGGCACATCTGTGAAGTGAGACAGAAGTTATGTCGCTGGTGGTGACCTGCAGGAGCGCTGGTAATTTTGCCCTTGCATCGGCCGCCATTCAGCTACAAAGGAAGGAGACAGGAAAAGGAGGATTGTGGGACGTGTAGTCCAATTGTTTGTTGTCATGCCACATCAAACTACAGTTACTACCTGGTTTTCAGAGCAGTTTTGGGGGCTTTTGAGAGGGTGCCAAGCCGAGCCCCTGCATTCCAAAACAGCAATTTGGCTAGAACACATTCAAATGACCCAGCACCATTGTTCCTTCGAGGTGCTTTGGAGAAAATGAGCACTAGAAGTGTTTGTCGGCCTAAGGACACATGAAGAATAGTGTGACATCGTTCTGAGAGACGGAATTTGAAGTTTGCTTCAAACTGCGCTTGTCACGGTTCATAGGAATGTTAGGGAGAATTCTCTGTATAGGCTAATTTCCCAAACCTAGTGAGTCCCCCCAGCAGTTTTGCTGTATTTTTGGTTTTTTTTTTCTCCTGCTAAGAGTGAGACTCTTTTTCTCCCACTCTTAGGCATGATTTCAGAATGTCCTTTGACTATGTAATGTGTTTTACGGGCTAGGGGGTCTTTTACTCCATAGGGTCTCATGCATTTTTGGTAAGTGTGTTACACAACACCCTCAGTGCAGTAACACAGGGGTGTCATAGTGACCCCCAAACAGACTCCATACCCTGGGACTGACTACTGTCTCCCAGGGCATGTAAAGTCACCATTGACTTTACTAGTCTTAAATTCTGAACAGAACCAGTACCAACTATCATAATGTGGAAGTTCTGGTAGGGGTAATTAGATTACCCCTGGGTCTGTTTAGCGAGGGGGGCATTGTGCAGTAGCCCCTCGTCGAGTTTCTGGCTGGTGGCAGTGGTTACCACGCGAAATATTCCACCGGAATATTTCCTATAGGATTTGCCCATTCATTTTAAACGCACCACTTTTTTGGTGCAATGTTAAAGATACAGACGGGTTATTTATTTAATATTTATTCCCCGGTTGGGTCTTTTTGCCAGGACTCGGTTTTAAAATGTCTAGCCCTTTGTTCCACTTTTGGCGGGCTTCTACCAGAAGCCTCCAAAAGTGGCGCCACTCTGTCTGGGTCTACATGATGTGTGGGTGGGGGAATGGGCACCCTGGACTGCGTTGCCTTAGCAACTCAAGTCGCACTCTGTTCTGATTGGCCCAGTGGTGAGCCGCCCGGCTCACCACTTGGCATGTTTGATTGACAGTTAGGCTGATGAATGGGGGTTTTCTGCATAAAAGCAGGGCTTTGGGGACTGGAACTTCAGAAGTCGCCACAGGACCTAAAGAATCCGAAGAGGGAGAAGCTGGGCCAACCTGCAACGACACCACCGGTGGAGCCCTGCTGAACCGCCTTACCACTTCCCTACGACAGAGAAGATCTTCATCCTGGAGTCTTCTTCCTTTGAACTGGTGGGGTTAACCAGTTCACCCCTTTTTCGCCTTCCTGGATCGTCTCGGGGTTGAATCGCCTGTGCCAAGCACCCCGGCGGCCGGATAGCCATGCTTCACCACTACTGCGAATAAAAGGGTAGTGCCTTTTAACCGGGAAACTCTGCGGCTGGTTTCTTCCCTGGCAGTGCAACGTCCTCCAGCTTTCCTCCACGTCGAGCTCTTCTCTTCCCCTGGACGAAGCACCAACTTGCACCCGCTGCCGGGAACAACTGCCCCCGCTGGAGCTTTCTCACCATTTCAGGTTCTGTGTCCCGCCTGGTCTCCCTTGCAACAGACTGTTCAAGGTGTCCCGTAAATCCTTTACTCTATCCTGGGGTGACCTCGGACCTGTTAACTAACTTTTCTGAACTGATCCAACTCCTTTTGAACTATCTGCAAAGACTTTTAAAGTGTACTTCAACTATGTGATCTTGGGCACATTCTGCCTTGCTCTCTCCAAGAGTGGGCCAGTCCTATGAACTTTTTTCTCTACAGTAGACTGCCTTTCTTGACTTGCTGTGGTTCTTTTGAAAGTGTTAGTATTGTGTGCTTTACTATTTCTGCCTTTTCTCTCCCTTTTTAAATAATTATTGGTGTGCCATCTTGGTTAAGCGTTCACCTCTGTTGATAATAAGTGGTGTTCTTTTCCTAAGACTTGTCGAATAATTAATCGGGGAGGTGTATATATTTCTAGTGACTGTTTGAACTTGCTTGACATATTAGTGCCAGTGTATTTTTACAAGTGTGTTTTTAAATAAATAATTATATACTTTTATACCCAAGCTCTGGTCAGTGTTTGCTTATGCTACTGTATTTTTGTACCTAATGTGTATACTCCATATACTGCCTAAATCTTCTTGAGAGAAGTCGGACTGCTCAGCCACAGCTACAAGGTAAATCTGGGTGGTACAGACTGCTAGCAATTGGGTTTACTGCCAACACCTGTAGTCTTAAACTTTTTGCAGTGGTCCCTAAGGGAACTGCAAAGGTTTCTGCCTATCAAGGAAATATCAGCAGCCAGATTACGGAACCCCATGAACTACAGAGTAATTTAAGCAGTGGCTGTGTGCAGAAGTGGCGAGGTACTGTAATTGGAAGAGTTTTGCTGCAGTCAGAGAAAAGATGTTAAGTTGCACTGCAGGTGTTGCAGACAATGTATGTTCGGCGGCACAGGGAAGTCAGTTTGTCGGTTGGTACTGAAATTAAGTAGATGCCGATATGATGAATTTTAAATACATTGCTGTTTGACTGAACTACCTTCCATCTGTTGGGAAGGCGTTTAACTGTCAATGGAGAGAGTGTACCTTGGACATGGTTTTGAGCTAACAGCACCCGAGAAACAAATAGTTATGCGGTTTTGGCAAAGTTTCATTTGAGGTTTCATGTGACTTGGAGTTTTTGAATGTCACATAAATGAAATGAAAATGTAATCAGCAGCTTTTAGAAAATTGTGTGCTGCATTTTTTCTCAATTTTCTTTTCTTCCTGAAAGTCTAGCGCGAGCGACTTTAAAGGCTCAGGGGAGCTACTGCTCGCTCGCGATCGACTGCTTAGCGACCACTGTCCTAGTGTATTGTTTTGCTCTCAACATTTAGACTTGGCTGGTGGCAGTGGCATCTACCCTAACTTTTCTACCGCGATCATACTATATAAAACGTGGTATTGTTTCAGGCTATTATATTAGCCTCAAACTTAAACCCACTTGACCAAGTACTTTTTCCTTTGGCTCCTGTCGGGTTTATTCGCCATTTCTTTTTGTTAAAGTCCTCCTTGTGTTTTACTTTGCGCGGCAAGCCAGGTTTGCCTTCTTCGTTCACTGTCTTTTGGCGGGCTTCTGCCCAGAAGCCCTCCTCTAGGCACCTGGGTGTCTAGGTGGGCTGAATGTGAAGGAGGGGTGTAGTCACCCCCTGCACAGGGGGTCCTAGGAAACCCAAGTCACACTTTGCCATGATTGGCTGAGGTGGTTGTCCCGGCTGGATAACCCCCCCCTGCTGCGTGATTGACAGCCAGGCTGTGTGAATGGGGGATTTTCGCATAAAAGGCAGGACTCTTAGGCTGGAAGTCAGTCGCCACTGGAACTACAAGGAACCGAAGAGAAGCGGAGAAGAAGTTGGCTGCTGCAACTACCCCATCCCTGTGAAGCCCTGCTGCAGTCCTAAGCTATCTACCCTTCGCCGACCAGAGAAGATCCAGTCCTGAGTCTTCTTCCCTTGAGCCTGGTGGCGATAACCAGCTCATCTTCTTCAACCAGAGTATCCTCTTCGTGGTCGAAATCGCTGCACACCGCTGTAGTGGTCCGGACCGCCATCTTAAGAGCCTCTCCTGCTTTTAAGGAGCACACCTTTTATTCACCGTCGCTGCTGCCGGCTTCAGCCCTGTGTGGTGCAGACGTCCTTGCCGAAGCTCTAGGAACCGTGGGTCCGCAGGAAACTACCAGGAACAACTGCCGTGGCACCAGCTTCTTCAGTGAATAAGGTACTGTGTTCCGTTTAAGGAAATCGCTTGAATCCCTTTTTCTCCTCCTACAAGGCTTGCCCTTATCTTCCCTCCTCCTTATAACTTTTTCTTCCTCCATTGACAACATCCAAGTACTCCTGGCTATGTTGAATCCTGAACTGTCCGACTGTGATCCTCGACAACAGGAACCCCTTCCACTTGACACTGGCTCCGGCATATTGACTCTTGAATTTCTGTCCATTAGTGTTCTCTGATTCTGTCGGCCTTGACAAATGCATTGCCTATGATTTTTGCCCCCCAACTCTCAGGGTATCTCAGGTGCCAAGTGTGTTTTTGCCCCGGTAACAATTCTTGCCGCGGATACGCGTTTCTTTAGTAAGACCGAACTGTCATTACTGTCAAAAAGTGATCGCATATGTATTCACGGTAACGTCTTTTGTTTCACAACACCGGTCCGTTAAAACATAGGGTACTTACCTTGAAGTTATACCGTACAAAGCAAATTGGTTAGTTTTAGTATATTTTATGTGTGGTTTTGAATTAATAGAAGTGTTGTGTGTAGAACAAACCGTTTAAAAAATAAATGTACTTATATTTTTTACCTGAAACCTTGAGTCAGTGTTTGCTTGAGTCACAGTGATTGTGGTCCCTTTGTGTAATCTCTATTACTGCTCATATACTCTTGAGATAAGCCTGGCTGCTCCGCTACTTCTACCACTATAACATAGTAGTACAGGCTTGTACCAAAGGTAAAACTTGTATTACCACTTTTAGTCTTAATTGTGTGGAGTGGTCCCTAAGGGCACTGCACAGGATTCTGCCTAACAGTGATTGAACAAAAAGAAAAGTCATGCTCCCCTTGCAGAGTGAGGGGAAATATAAAACCATGGGTCTGAGATAGGCATACACATATGCATGCCTAACACACGCAGTAGTGGCCCAGTTCAGGAGGAAACCACTTTCCAGCCCATAGCCCCTAGAGGTGAACCTGCCTACGGAAGCGAAACAAAAAAAAAAGGGGGGGGAATATAGGTATTGTATCAGGCCATCAACAACTTTTTAAGCACCCCTGTTAACACAGATGAAAGAATGGGAAGGGAACCTAGGCACCCTTGAGAGTGAAGGCTGGTTGGAGGCCATGGTGGCGACTAGGGAAATGTGTCATCTTGCATGCGGCTGATTCAAAATAACATTTTCCATAGGGTGAACTACTCCAGAGATGAGCTACATAAGATGGGTAGAGCTGAAACGCCCATGTGCCTCAAGTGCCGAGTTTCAGAAGCAACACTATCATATGCTATGGAATTGCAGGTGGCTGGTCTCGGGCCATATGAGAGACTATCCTTGGTAAACTGCAAGCGTCGTGGGCAGAACGGTTCCCAAAGATCCCAATATGCTGCTTCTACACACCAGAAAGGAGTATGAAGAGAGTAGGTGGGAAAGTAAATTGATAGCAATTGCTGCAATGGTGGTTAAATCGAGATCTGGCAGCCAGATGGAGTCCCGGAGACATGCAAACAGTGGCGATATGGGAGGTGGGAATGGAGAACTGCAGCAGTATGGAAAAAAATAACATACTGGAGTAGGGGAATTCAGGGCAAATACGCACAAATATGGGGGAAGTGCGAGGACCGGAGTGATGGGGGGTGGGGGCGGGGTGAGGGTTTCATGAGACTTTATGAAGCAATGGGGTCAAAACAGATGAGACCAGGGATGGGGCTGGAGCAGGATGGAGAGGGGGGGGGGGGACACAGGGAATCCACATTGTATAAGGTTTAGTTGTTTGGACCATGTTTAGTGATTGTGGAAAAATGCTAACAGGATTAAAACATTTTTAAAAAATGCTAAGTTAAATAAAAGTTTTAAACATCCCCAGCAAATAGTACTTGCCCTTCATTAAATCTCCTAGACTGAGTGGATGAATAGACTACAAGCCCTGGATGAGTACGCAAAACATAACAGGTTAGCTGCAAGAATGGATAATTATAATATAGATACAAATATAAAGAAAAAGGCTCTAAAAACAGTTTGGCCAGCTCTCTCCCGCATGGGCTAATATATCAAATGCAATCATAATCAGAGCAAAGCGAGCTTTGGAGGTTTACTACAGTGCATGGTACTGAGGTAGATCTGTAGATTTACAGACTAGATGGAACTATTGATCAGTACTATGCGTAAACATCTAGTTTGCTTTTATGTATCGATTATATAAGAGGACAAAATGTAAGACTAGCAGAGTAGATGGCGTAGCAGGCAGTGAACTCGGCAAAGTAGGTGGAACATTGCAATTTGCAGCCATCTCACTTTCAGAGTAGCTGGTATAAAGCAACAAGGTGATGAGACGAAAATTACAGCAGAAAGGTATCCGCCCAAGGGTTGAGCCAAAGTTGCACAGATGTATGCACCCAGCAAGTTGCAGAACTACATGTACCAACAAAAGCATTCGGCCTAAGGTGGCGCTAGAGAGTCCGACCGACATGGCCACCTCTGTGAGAGCTCTGTGGCACTCTTTTTGATTGTTGATTTACATAGCACCTTTACACAATGTGATTCAAAGCGCTTCAAGGCAGGGAGGGAAGGGAGAATACAGTGACATTCTTACAAGTCCTTGATACATTCAGAATGTGAAATTAACTATCATAATCAGCCTGACAACATTTCAGATAGTTCAAGAGCTTTTGACAATAAGGAGGAGCGGTGGGTGGGAAGGAGAATGAAGCAGACAAGCGGCTACATTACTATGCCTGACGATTGAGGTAGTTCTGGAATTTAAGAAGAGGTGGGTGGGGGCAGGGGATGGGGGGAGAAGGAGAAGAACAAAACAATCAACTATCGTACTAGGCCAGACGACATTTCAGATAGTGCTGGAGGGGGAGAGGGAGGAGAAAAAGATAAGGGGAGGGCGGGTGGAGACAAACAAGCTGCTATCATACAGGTCAGGTGACATTTCTGATCGAGTAAGTTCCAAGGATACAGTGAAGGGAGGAGGGGAAATGGGGGACAGCAAGAAGAGGGATACAAGTAAGCAGACATCTCAAGCAAACAGGGAGGATGAGATACAACAGGCAGGCAACAAAGGCGGGGGTTCGAGAACTGATCGAGAGAGGGGTAGGGATGGGCAAGAAAAGATGATTGCACTAAGCTCAATGCATGAAAACAGCTAAATTCAAAGTAGCCCAATGCATGAAAACACAGCAAAGTTATAAAAAGCCTAGATGCAGAATTTAGGGGTTGGTGTGAAAATGCAGTGTAATCAAAAATGCAAACATGGGGACAGGCAGGGAAGGAGGCGGAGGCAAAAGAGGGTAGAGGTGTGTCCAGAGTAGGGAGTGGACCAATAATTATGGATGAGTGTTATGGAAGTCAATATTTCAAGGTAGAGTGACGGCGCACCATCCAGAAGATCAAGTCTAGGGGTGGCAAGAAGATAGCTCGAATTAGCGTTCTGGTAGCGGACAGGGAGCAGAAGTGGGCCTTTGAAGTAATGTGCCTACTCCCAGTCCCACCTATTGGTTATTGTAGATGAGGTAGCCAATGTGGGGGGAAGTAAGGGTGGGGCGGGGAGGGGGTCAGGTGCACAAGGGAACAACACAGAGGAAACAGCCATTTTAGATGGGTAGAAGGCTGCTCTAACAGTGCAACTGCACACAATTCAACTAGTTTAGGGCACATGGCACACGCAGCAGAGTGGACATAATACACGTGCTTCATCACACGTCTAACCTTTAAAGATGCGGCTGCAAAGTAGCACAATGAAAGTAGTAAGCCCATAAAGGTACTTTTTGTCCTTGTAGTGATCGTGGTGATTAAAGGGGTCTGAGGCATGGAAAGGGAGCCATGAGGCTTACGTTTATCGGAGTGTGCGCCCAGCTGCAGGTGGTCACCAGAGCCGAGGAAAAAACAGCTGAGTGAAGAAATGGCACGGAGAGCGGAAGATCAGCTGTTTGCAGGGAAGCGTAGTTGCAGAAGTGCTGGTAACTCTGGGAGCTTACCCTTGAAAAGCTGCCGTATCCTTAATCCCTGCGATGCGGGGGAGAGCCCGTTGAGCCCCGGATTATCCGTTGCCCAGCTTGGTGCAAGCGCTAGACATCCAGAGTCTCCCACCAGATCGAAACTTGCAGTGGACGGGCCGACCAATAGTGGAGGCGCGTAGGCACCACAGGAGGCTGGGTGCGCAGAGGACCTAGTCTCACAGTCATTGGGACCTGTGAGCAGGGTTCTGAACTCCTGATCAGCGTTTCACAGAGAAGCAGCCAACCAGCATAAACTGGAAGGGGGGTTGGGGGGAGGGGTGGGGCTCAGTGGCTGAGGTGCATTGGTGGCACTGGTTAGGCACTACGTGATCCGTGCTGGTGGGGGCTGGGAACAGCACAGAGACTGCAAGATGAAGTGTCAGAGGAGGGCACAGGAGTGATCTGAGGGACCAGAGTGACAGGAAGTGTCATCCAAAATCCCCTGAAATGAGGGCATCGGATGACGCTTCCTCTTAGTTGGAGGCTCAAAGGTGGCCTGGGGAACCACTGGAACCAGGCCTGGTGGCATCTTCTTCTGGATCTCTGACACCAAGGTGTGAAGAATCGACAGAATGTCCAGCGACATCCCTTGGCTGAGCTGGTGGGAATGGGAAAACGTGGCCTCACGCAGCCGCCTCCCTTTTCCACGACCTCGTGGACCATGTGCAAGGACTCCTAGTCTGTGGACAAGACCTCCATGGCTTGTGCCACGGCCTGTGAAGGCTGTTTCGGAGCCCCCCCCCTCTCGCCTCCCCTTCGCCCGCCCCCCCCTGCAGGGCTTGAACCTGAGCCGGATCCCCTCCCCTTCTGGCATGCCAGCAGACTTTGCCAAAGTCAATGCAGTGGTGCCGCGCCCTGGGGGCAGAGATAACTTTTGTGCTGCGGGGGCCACCTTCACAGGGTCAGCTCCCTTAGACGTCGTCCGGGAAGCTGCCACCAACTATCATAGACTAAGTCTTAGCCTGCGCGCCAATTGGGCCTACTTGGCCAATTCGTCCTTCTGTCTGCAGCTTCTTAGACTTCTCCCGCAGTTTAGCCGGGTTAGATTTAATCTTTGAGGAGTAGCTCGATTGCCGGGTGGCAATGGAGGCTGATCACGCACTATCCACCTTGGAACCCGGTGGACTCTGACTTGCAGTTCTTGGCCTCATCTTGGGCATCCATGGATGAGGTGCCCTCAAAGGACTCAGACTGCTCCTCGGACCGGCCGGTCCTAGGTAAGGCATGATCCTGATGGGTCACGGGGCAGAGGCCTTAGCATTAAGCCACGCCAGCAGTCTACTGTGCCCATCTATCGTCGTTTTGGAGAACGAGAGGCATATCTCGCACTCTACCTCCTTATGGTCCAGGTGCAGGCAGTAGAAGCATTGATCTCATCAACTTATACATTAATTTATCAGTAATTCAAGGCAAGAAATAAACGGTCATTCGATTTTGGCTAAATCTAGGAAAGCACAATAGTAACAACTGTTTAATTCAACACACTGAAAATATGACTTGAACTGGATTGATGGTGAAATCGAAAAAGAAAATATGATTAACATTGAAGAGATTGCAATTAAACACTTATAAGAATAAAACATGCAGATAGGATAGATTTGAATTGTGCGTTTCTTCAGACACATTCAAGGAATATAAATTGATGGATAAGGTATGAGCATTTGGCATTGCCATGTACAATACATTTTTCCCATATGCATCTTGCAATTAAGAAATGTAGATACTGGTGGTAATAGTGATTATGGTCTATTAGCATGGAGTTAAGTTAGTAGAAATTGATTGTTAAATATATTGATGACAAAATATTTAAAATAAGCCCTGAAATAGCTCACAGCGGGTAATATAATGGAGAAATTGTACACAGAGTAAAACAGATGTATGCAGGCAGAGTTTATTTTGTGATACTTTATTTGCTTAGTTGTGAAGTATTTGACTTCTTAGGTTTGTTACCAAAGAAAAACTGTCTTCGGCAAGGCTAAACCGATTTAGGAATTCTAACATGTGCCTGTGAGCATTAGCTGAAATTGGGAATATCTTGAATTGTATTACACTTAGTTCATAATGGGCTAGAACACCAGCAAGTGCGGCCTTTCGAGGCACTTCATTTGAAGTTTGGGAGACTTTGCATGACGAAAAGAGAATCAAATGATCCATGTTAAAACGTACCATATTTCAGACCACCTACCTTGCACTTTTGTAATATTGCCTATATTGCCTACAACTTACAGAATGTCAATAACCTACTTATTCTGTCCACAATAACAACGGAATTAAAACTTGCACCACAAAAGAAAGACAAAAAGGTGTCAGGAAATCAAACCCAATAATCAAAATGTTGTGTCTAAATCAATCGTAACCAAAGGTGGCGCAATATAAAGCAAAAGTGCATCAGAAAGACATAATAGCATTCCATAAAGGTAACTTACCTGATGGCGCTTGATAATGTCCTTTAGTTTATTAAGCAATTTCAGTTCAATGTCTGGAACGAGGTAGATATTTGGTCGGGTCAGACAGTTGTTCTATGAAAGGAAATATGCATTGAAATGGATTTATTGCAAATATTACTCTGCAGTAAAGGACATACAGTATGGTCATATTGTGCATTGAAATTGATGTGTGACCAATATTACTTACAAGCTACAGTAAAGGGATTATCTGTATCACGAAAGGTGTCTTGACAACAGTGGCGCAATGAGTTACTCACTGTAGTGACTAGAGTACTCCTGGTCCATAGTCCACTTTCCTCCATCCTTGTGGGCTTAGAGTGCGTGGGAACACACCCCCTCACACACCCCAAGGCCCCGCCCTCCAGCACCTCACCTCTGTCCCATTGGATATCAGATGCTTAGATATCTGGCTACACTTAATTCATTAGCCCCTGGCAGACAAGAAGGGCAAGGTGGGTGGGATGTATGGAGGAAAGGGGACCGAGTACTCTAGTCACTACAGTGAGTAACTTCAATTACTCATAGTCCCGTCGCCTTTCCACCATCCTTATGGGTGATTAGACCAAACAAGAACATAGGGTGGAGCTGTGACAGCCTGCCTCTTATCTAGGACGATGCAAAAAGGTTCTTCGGAACCACCTGACCAAACTCTGCATCGTGTCTGGAGCTGGTGTCCAGGGAGTAGTGCTTACAGGAAGCCAACAGTCGCACAAGTATCCGCTTTGGAGAAGAGGTCCCAAAAAGCAGGACTGAAACGTGACGGCCGTGGCTCTGCCCGCATGGGCATAAATCCCCTCAGGCCAGTGCACAACTCCGAAATGGCCTGAACCATCCAACGGCGAAGGAAGCCTGAGAGATGGGAGAGGAGACCCCAAAATCACGAAAAAAGCCTCAGACTTCCTGAATGATTTTGTCCAAGCGAGATACAAATTGAGGACCCTCTTAAGGTCTAAAGAATGCAGCGCCCTCTACAGGTTCGGGAAGAACACCGGCAGGCACATTTGCTTCAGATGAAATGGAGATACCACCTTGGGCAAGAAGTTCGGGTGAGTGCGCAAGAGGACCTTGTGGTCGTGAAACATGAAGGGCTTGCACAAGGACAACGCCTGCAGCTCACTAACCCTGCGTGCAGAGGTGAAAGCCACCAGCAAAACAGTTAGTGTCACCACACCAAGCAGATGTCCACGAGACCAATGGCAGAACCTAGTCCATTTATTTTTACATTGGGACAGTTGAAAATTGAGATCACTGAAGCCTCAGCTGGTTAATAACCAGGCCGCCAGCGCCAAGATACACTGGTACGGATGCTCAACTGACCCGGCCTGCTGTGCCAGGAATCCCCTACAGCAGATTGGAAGGTGAAAGGGACCCTGGGAACAACTGCAGATCCGAAAACCAGGGTCTCGAAGGCCAGTGGGGGGCAATCAGGATGAGGCTGCAGCCCACTGATGCCTGGAACTTGGAGGGTCTGTTGGAGTAGACAGGTGGGCGGGAACGCATAACACTTGTGGCTGTGCCAACAAATCTGGAAGGCATCTCCGAGTGATTCCCCCGACCCTGTGCTGATCATAAAGCAAATGGGGGGCACTTGGAATTCAGAGGGGATGCAAGCAAATCCACGTCTGCGAATCCCTAGTGCTGGAACAGGGGCAACAAGGAGTCAGTGTGCAGCTCCCTCTTTTGGGTGTTGAACCCCAGGCGGCTCAGCTTGACCGCTTCTGCATCGCTGTCCCCCAGGAGGTAGCCTGCTGAAATTCAAATCCCCCTCCATTAGGGTGCATTGCCAGATCTATACCGCCTCCCTGCTTGTTCAGGTAAAACATTGTAGAAGAATCGTCGGTCCTGACCAAACAGACCTGTCCCTAATGTGGCAAAAACCCCTTGAGGGTCAGGCCCACTGCCCTGACCCCAAGCAGCTTGATATGCAGGAGGGCTTCCGCCCTGGACCATGCTCCATGAATCACATAGCCCTCCAAAGTAGCCCCCCAGCTCGAAAGGGAGGAGTCAGTCGGCATGACCAGGGTAGGCTCCGGTCGGGTGAATGGGGCTCCCACTGAAACATTGCCACCCATCCGCCATCAACGAAGATCGGGCAGTAGGATCGAGTCTCCTGATCCAGCTCCACTTTGCGGCCAATTGGGAAGCGCCTCGTCTTGAGGCGAGTATGCTGCACAGTGAGCACGCAGGAGGCCATTAAACCCAAAATGTTCTGGAACCACCATGCTGAAGTGGTCGATTTGACCAGAAAGTGCCCCACCGCCTTGCGGAGGGACAGGAGCCTCTCGGAAGTAGGGAACCCCTGCTGAAAGGTAGTGGTACAAAACTCTGCTAGGAAAACCAGTTCCTGAGATGGGCACAACTGTGGCTTACTCTGGCTGAAGGGAACCCCAGCTGATTAAGGACATCGCCAACACCCCCTCAGGTGACCCCCACCCTCACCAGGCAGTCGTCCAAATAATGGTACAGATGATGGCCCTCCAAGGGGAGAAGGCCTGCCACTGTCAAGTTCAGGGCGAAGGGCAGCACGTTGTACTCAAAGTGGTAAGACAATTATGGACCGCAGAAACTTCCAATGCAGTTGGTAGAGGAGTACATGCAGGTACGCAACGTTGTGGTCCAGGGACAAAGTACCTGCCACAGACTTCGCTACGTGCGCCAGAATAATCTTCTTGAAGCGTTCCAGCGGTAAAGAGATTTAAAAATGACATGTCCAGGACAACCCTCAGGCCAGCCTGCTTGTTCTTAGGTACTGCAAAAATCCTACAACAGTACCAAGACCACCTTTCCAAAATAGGAACTGGTTCAATCACCTGCATCTCCAAAGCGAAAGGACCTGTTTAACAGCTGGGGGCCCGATCTGACGAAGAGGAGAGGATGCTAGAGGGAGACTTAAGCCTGTAAAAACTTCAGATAGGATCCACGGGCTGTTAAAAAGATGCTTCCACGTGTCCTGAAAAGAGTCAGATGGCCCCCCAACAGGCAAGCTCTGCTCCCAGACCTTGAGGTCACTGCTTCTAGGAGGCAGTGGAGGGGGCAGAGGAAAACCGGTGCAACGCCCTCTGCTGCTTGCTCCTGTTGCTGGGCGACGTGTCCTGCCTCTGTGTACTGCGGTCCCAGAACCCCTTGAAGCCGGAGAAAGCACAGGGTTTGCCCTCGGTCCTGCCCTGGGATTGAGGCAGGGATTTTTGCCCAGGGTTTGCCAGGATGGCCAAGGACCTGGCGGCTTGAGTGGTGGTTCTCTTCTTGGTCAACTCATGGGTTCACTAATAAAAAAAAGGTCTAAGCCCTCAAAGGGGAGAACTAGGATCCGCACCTGCACATCAGACAAACTTTGTGCCGTTCATCCACGCCGTCCTCAACTTGACACCAAGGCACAATCCTCTGCTGACTGTGTCTATGTGGAAGACCAAACACTACATGAGGACCTGCGAAATGGCCCGGGAATCTACCGGACCGGCCTTGAAGGAAGCTTGCTTGTCCGAAAGGACGTCAGCCAGAAGTTACCAGACCTCCCGCCACAGCTTCTGGTTAGCTGCTGCCAAAAGGGCCTCTGCGTTGCCTTGCAGCAGATGCTGTCTTGAGATGGAACAACAGTGCTTTCCGAAAGACTTTTGAGGGGGTGGCGTTGGTGGTAAAGTAGGTGGTGGAGGGGTCTGAACAACTGGTATGGCCTGCACTGGGGAGGGACCAGCACTGGAACCGGCAGCGCTGGAGGAACAGGAGTACCACCCTGAGGGGGGCAGAGGAGGCACCACCTGTGGGATGACCTTGTTCACAATGTCTTTCAGGATACCTTTCATCTGAGAGGGCATGCATGAGGCAGAGTAAGCGCTCCAAGAAGAAGTCCTCGCAAACTGCCGGGTCCTTAGGGCCCCAGCCTTCCAAGGCACTGGGGCCTATGCTCCTGGTCAAAGCGCTGAGGCGCCTGTGGCGAGTATCCATAAGGCTGTGACAGGTAGATGTACCCCTGAGAGAAGCCTGTACCATACAATCTACTGCCACTTCCAGAGGGAAGGGGACTGGGATCATCCTGCAAAGCCCATTCGATGGGCGAAAGCATGGGTGGGCCTTGAATCCAAGATGGCCGCCAGCCTTGCAGGCTCCACCACGTGCCCCTCCGCCATTTTGAAATCTTGCACCAATCCGTGGGCACGAGGGCACAAAGCCCCTGAGCCATGAGAGGCCTCAGACACTGGAGGATAACACCTTGGGTCTTCCACCAGAAGAGTCAACCTCCGAGATCACTCTGGTAAGCGCTGAGCCCTCAGTCAACCAACTGGTGGTCGTAACACCCCGACTGACTACCTCTGAGAGAGCTCCAGCAGGCTGGACACCCTAGGCACCTGTGGCAGGAGCCGTGCTGCATCGTGCCGAGGACAGGCTCTTGGAAGTGGTACTGGACGATCCCTTATCCCCTGGGGTTGAAGAGCCGGTAACCTTAGAGGCCTTGGGCCTGCCAGAACATGAAAACGAGGAACCCTGATCCACTGGAAACCCGGGGAAGAAGTTGCTGCACTGTGGAGCCGTGCTGAACAGAGGTCCAACCTTGTCTTGACGAGAGGTTCCGGAGAGAAAGTCCTTAAGGTGGGGCTGAGGAGAAATGTGTAAGATTTCCCTTCATCACGACAACCGAATCTTCAATGCCCTGTGACCGAGAGCGCTGTAAGCCGAAAACATCCCAGCCGTGGTCGGGCCCAAGCACTCAAGACAAGAGAACGAGCAATTGCATTAGGCACATCTCATGAATCCTCCGGATGAAGCGAGGCACCGAACAAATAAAATTGAAAAAACACAAAGCAAGTCTCTGCGCAAGCTGCCAGGTCTGACACCGTCTGTGCAAAAACATTGACTGGATTGAGGCACCGGGGGGAAGCTCAATTTTTCGCTACCCAAGTTTCCAGTACCGTCCCTGTGTTGGGAGACGCCCACAAAGGAGACTGGACGTACGAGTATATGTAATCCTCTGCACCACAACCTAGATGGCGGCCAACGCAAAGCATGTGAATCAAAGATTCACTAGCTCCAGAAATCTGCAATACATTTCCACACCAGCTGGTATCTTTAATAAGTGCCTAATGACAGTGTATGGGGTTCAACTTCAAAGGCTATCATTTTACAAACAAACATACAAAAGGACCAAAGTGGTAGAAGCTCAAAGAAATGTCCTAAAGGTTCAAAGAAAAATAAAACTGCCTGAAATCTGCTTCCTATAGCTTGTTCTTGTCAGAAATGTATAGAATGCCGTGCATGAACAAAAGAAGAAGACATTGCTTGCGTCGCTAATGTTCAAATTAGCACTTTCTCCCAGATTACTCCTCTTAGATACATTTTGCCCAGTGTAAGCGGCATTTGGAAATGTGGAGTCACAAAAGGGCACACTGCATCTTATCTGCGCAGCCCCAGTGATGACAAATTTGAAGTCAGGGGCAGAATTCATGAAGCCACTTGTTATTTGGCCACATTTTCCTCTGGCACTCTTCCTGCATCATCGGAACAGGAAATGACATATGACAACCCCTTTCCAGGTAAAAGCTGCTGCTTTTGCAGCCAGGTGGGCTTTGTGTGTGAGCCAGAGGAGATGGTTGGTACTGTCTGGTCCCAGTCCACATCCTCAGGTGCCCAGAAATCTTTGATGCTTTTGATTACCAGTGGCTGTCCAGGATTGGACAGCCCCGGGCTGTTTGAATGTTATATATCTTGACCACTGGTGGGGTTCGGCTAGCTCCCAGCTTGAATCAGTGCTGATTTTAGGCCCAAGGGAAGAGCCTTTAACTGGTAATGCCGCCCATAGTTAACACATCGTAGGAATTTGCAGTGCGTCTTGTGAATGGGTATGTGGAAGTAGGCATCCTCCAGATCCAACAACGTCAAAAATACACACTTCTTTCAACTGGACGACAACATTTTGCAACATGACCATCCAGAACTTCTGGGACTTTTAAGCACTTGGTTAGACGACGCAGATCCAAGATTGGACTGCAATCCCCCCCTCTCCCCCCCCCCGTTTTCTTTCAAACCAGAAAGTACCTGGAATACACTATCCTCTGAGGTGTTGGGGGACAGGTTCTATCGCCCACCTCTTACTATAGCCTATACAATTGCATTGGAAACGGCCGTTGCTAGTTCCTGTGTTACGTTGCGGCTTGATGCTATTATGCTGCTACGTTCAGCTTCCCTCCGCGCCTTCTACGCCACCGCTGCCGGTGTTGTCTGAAGCGGGGGCTGAGAGCTGTGATCCAGGCGAGTTGTGGGAACCAGTGAGCTGCAAGCCTTATGTCGTAACAGCCGGCAGCTGTTGGGGAGCGTTCACATGCGCACATACGGCTGAGCTGCAGGCTGAGGCTGCATCAGTAAAAGCTGCAACAGTAAGCTTGTAAGTAAGCTCAAAGTGGAGAGTGTGAGAGACGGGGCGCAATTTTGTGTATTCTCTGCGTGTATTCTCTGAGATTTCGACTTGATTCAGAACGTTGCCTCTATGAGCCCCGGTGTTGGGATAGCACTCTAGCTTACATTTCTTTCCAGCTGTTCCATCAGAGGCCTGTGTGTGCTTGAGGGCCTTCTGGAACTTGTGTGGTGACTGTGGGTCTTCGGCCTTTGAGCCGCACAAACCTGTGTTTTCACGTGGGGAGAATTTAATTAGAGCTTGGCGGAGTTTGGTGGAGGTTTGGGCATTATAGACTCCGCGGGGCTCATCAAATTGGAATCTTGAAGTCAGAAAGTTACGGATTGAAAGGAATTTCTTTCTAGAAAGGAGGAGCAAAGGGGGAAGGAGGGGAAAAGAGGAAAAAAAGAAAAACAATTGCAAAGAAGAAACAAGAGGGCAAATACGCTTTTTGAGTCAGCATAGTATTGGAAGAACCATGAAGCTACGCAGCAACCCGATCCAAGATGATCTGAGAGCTCCAGAATGGGAGGAGCCTAAAACTGCTAGCAGTACCCTAGCGAGAGGTTCAGAGGGTACTCTGCAAACTATTGGGAAGGATCTATTACCTGGGGTTGGGATTCAGCAGATCCTTGCGCAAGTTCATGTGAATTCTTCCCCTGCCACCCTCTCTACACCAGTAAGATATAATGGAGGGCAGGAAGCCGAACTCACCTTGGTGGACAACTGGAAAAAAGGCCCACAATTCACAATTACCACAACAAAAATACAGAAAAAAATAGAGCATTTCAGAGAAAAAAGACTGCTCTGTGAAACTGAGGCCGATAGAGTCAAGGACGGCGTAGTAAGCCCTATTAAAATACTCTTAGGGAACAATGAGTTCAGCAGGCTGTCATTGGATCTGGATGCAAGTGATCATATGTTGAGCAAGTTGGACCTTTCAGGCACACGAAGAAATCAAGAGATGGCTGGTTTTGTGCAGGATGAAGTACCAATAGAAGCCTCAACAATTCTGGACCTAAGGGACCCTCGGGTTGAAACAGCTGAAGAGAGGGTCCAGCCAAATGAAAATACACTGAGTGCTCTCAACTATGTGATGAACTCGTTAGTTTCCGTTTTTGAACTCCTGAAAGGGTGAAGTGCAACTTCAATCTGGCTCCCTTCTGGAACTGACTAAGGGGGTAGCCGCTCTAGGTGGGTCAATAATGGGCTGTTGTAATGTCATTAACTCCAATGTTTTGACAAAACTGCAGGAGCTGAAGCTTGAGTCAGTCAAACAAGGCCTGGATATCTCAGCGATTCAAAGAGCTCTGGCAACTAAAAACAAACTGGAGGAGACAGACACGGCATTAAATCAAGCCCTATTGACTCAAATGCAATACTTGAACCAAAAACAACTGGTGTTGGATCTTAATGAACCAAAAGAGGTGGATAACCTACAGATGGATGATACACCTCTTTCAGAGTCGGTTTTGGAGGAGTTTCGGAGACCGGCAAATGTGGGAGACAGGTTCCAAGACGAGGACAGTGTCGAGAAACTCCCCTCGACTAACCTCCCTGGCCAGACGGAAAACTCAAGGAGAGGTGGACAAAGTAGTATGTCCACAAAGTGTCCGTCTAGGTAGGGGGGAAAAAAGCGAAAGAGGGAAGCCAGAAGATTGAAAAGATTAAGAGAAAAGGTAGTCCAAAAGAAACGGGGAACAAAGTCAAAGAATCAAATGAAAATGAAACAATTCAGAAACCAACTCATTCTTAAAGAAGTTAATTAATTCACAACCATCTGTGGCAGAGGATGATCAAGAGATTGTTGAACTTAACTCTTTGAGCAGCCCACCGGAAAAAATGGTGGGAGAAAGATGAACATGAAAGGACCTACCAGTGGGCCGCAGAAGGGGTAAGGAAAGCTGGCTCTAAAATAAATGAGGTAAAGTTCAGTATGAAATCAAGAGGCTCCCAAACAGAAAAAGTGATGAATAAGCCGGAAGTGGCCTTAGCTTCGACAAATATGAAGAAAGGTCTCAAAATAGCCCCCATTTTCCTTAAGGCAAGGCTGAAATTGGGGACAAAGTTAATTCCAGTTAAGGCTGTGAATCTCGAAGAACCTAAACCAAAATTAAAGATTGCTCCGATTTTCCTGAAAAAATCTTCAGAAGGAGCCCAGAATAAAACCACATTGCAGGTGGTGGAAATAAAACTGGGTGAAGGTAAATTTTGGAGTCTGGAAGAATCTGGCTCTGCCATAGAAAAGCCTAAAGAGTCGGAAATAAATGTGACCCCGGCTTCTGAAACTTCACCAACAGTGGAAGAAATGCCTCCTCAAGGCAGTGAAAATACGAACATGAGATCCTTTTTGCGATGCCAATTATTTGGCTATCACTAACTGCAAAAAAATCATGCAAATTTCTTAAACCCTGGCACGATCCTTTCAATATTAAAAAAAGTTCCAAGTCTGTTTATCAACAGCAAAGACATAGAATCTGTAAGATTCCCCAGACCCAAACAATCACTTGATGGCAGAAGTGGGTTGTGCCTCAAGGGAGGCGTTTTTGACAATTGATGAAGCAAAACAGGATTTAAAGAAACTGGATCTATTAGTCTCAAAAAAACAACAAGAATCCCTGCGGTTGTTGAGCTTGGAAGGAATGTCCAACATCAAGATGGGGTTTCTCAACATCAATCCCCGTCCCCAAAGTCAGCTGGCACCTGTGAACCATTGAGCGTCTCTAACAAGGACAACACCCTAGCCCTATTACTGAGTATCTTAACAGAGGTTTTTCAGAAACTTGGTCTAGGTTCTCAACATCTTTGAATATGGAGGGCTGAAAGTCATCTGTTGGAATACACGGGGCCCAAACTATTGTACATGAAGGGCAATGAAGAACTCTTTTTGAGGTAGGGGATGTCCTAATGTTGCAGGAGACTTGGTTGGTGAACCCAATAGTAGTACAAGGATATCACATTAAAGTTCAAGGGGCAGCAAGAAAGCAAGAGGGAGGCCTAGCGGTGGGCTGCTCATTGCCTTTAAAAACTCTAGATTCAAGGATGTTGTCTCTGCGGAAGTGAATATACAAGGTCTACAAATATGCAAAGCAACATTGAGAAACAGGGGTCATGAAAGGGCGATGATATTCTGTAATATCTATTGGAATCCCCCAAGTATGGTGCTCCGGGTATTTTTGGATGAGTTGGCCAAGTTTTTAGAGGACATGAAGCTAGCATTCCCTGGGACGGATATATTCCTGGGGGCGATTTGAATGCACAATGCATTGATCTCCCAAGAGATCAAAGAACATCAATTGGGAAAAGAATTACTAAAAACGTTCAGTTGTGGGTGGATTGGTTAAATGACTGGGACTTAAAAATGTCAAAAGGGAGTCTGCTGGGAGATATCCTGGCAAAGCCCACCAGGATTCAGGGGATATTGGACCATCTTTTCTTATCTGGGGGTCTTTTTGAAAATAAAAGTAAGCCTAGACATAAAAGGGAGTGGTAGTGATCATCTTAGGTTGGAACTTTATTTTCCCAGACATAACATCAGAAACCCTACTACTCAACCCTCGGAAGATGATAGGTAGGAAGGGCAAAGTATGCCTATTTAAATATAAGGCAAGGGGACCAAAACCTGAATGAAAGTTTGTTAGCCTGGTCAGAAGATGTTCAAAAGGAGAATTGCTCGCCCTCAGGCTTTATTAAATTTGTTTGGGAAACGTGCCCTCCGAATTTCAATGGGGGTGGGCTCAAACAAGTCCACCGGCATGTTTATGACGTGGAAACTATGGCAAAAAAAAAAAAATCTTAATAGGAGGTTAAGAATCATAAAAAGATTCCTTAGTCTCCAAAATAGAACAAGAATCAAAAATAAGAATACTAAAAAACTTGCATAAACATTCAGTGGCACAGAATATAAAAAGATTCCAACAGGATGGGGAGCACATCCTAGATGTACTGGGCAAGGGGTTTTGGGACAGAATGCATGAGATGGAGGGGGGAAAAAATGTCCCAGCTATGTAACTTGGTATCCGAGGGCGACTGGATCAAGTACCCAAATACAGTCTTTGGAAAACCGTAGAGAACAGTCTGTGATTATAACACAAAGGCTGATAGGTGTCTTGTTTTCAAAGCCTTGGCCATCGAAGACCTTATCCTGAAGGGCTCCTCCTCGAAAGCGGCAGGTCCCAATGGTTTGGCGTATCGGGTATTGAAGGGTAGTCCGGCTCTATGGGCTAAATTGCTCAATTGGCACTTCAGGGAAATCCTGATGAAGAAACAACTGCCGACTTCATGGCGCACTGCTACAATTATCCCACTATTCAAGGGGGAAGATAGGGAGGCGGCGAAAAACTATCGCCCCATCGCTCTGTTGGATATAAGCAGCAAGATTTTTATGAAAATCTCGCTGGGGGACTTGGAAGCATGGGGAAGAAAAAAAAAATAATAAAGAGTTGGAGTGCTGGCAAAGTGTCAAACAGGGTTTAGGAGGGGGGCTCCCAACTGCAGTGAATGTTATGGTGGGTGCTTAACCTCTTGAGCGAAAAAACATAGGTAAAGGGAGGAGAACAACTTTATGGTGCCTGGGTTGATTTCTCAAGGGCCTTTGACCAAGTGGACAGGGCAAGGCTCTGGTTGAAGTTAAGAGCAAAAGAAATTTCAGAGGGGCTCTTGGCGATGCTCATCGAGTTCGACAAAGAAAACGACATCAGAGTGAGACTAGATGCAGCGGGCCACATGTCAGAAACAGTGAGAGTAAACAGGGGGGGTGAGGCAGGGATGTCTAGGGGCCCCTCTATTCTTTAATCTGTATATAGCCGACATGGGGGATTCTTTAGCGCCATTTGCGTTGGCCAGTCCAGCCTTAAATGGAAATAAAATACACTGGCTGGCCTACGCTGATGATGTGGTGATCCTGGACAAAACGGCCATCAGCCTACAACGTCTGCTCAATGGCGTTCACAAATATGCAGAGGAAAATGGGCTCTCGCTAAATTTAAACAAATCAAGGGTCCTGGTCTTCAGACGAAAGACAGAAATTGTATTCCCCGGTGGTCAACGGGCGGGGAAGCGATTACAAGGGAGGAGGATTTGGTATACAATCTATGCCAGGCCAGCAATCTGTAAGGCAGAATCGGATCTTGGGGCAAAAATAAAACCATTAGCAGGCCAGATGAAAAGAATCCTTTGGAAATATGGTAAATTTTCGATCCTACCAGTTCTTAAATTTTACCAAGCTAAAGTAATCCCTGTTTTGTTATATGGTCTTAAAGCTAAACCACAGCTATGGAACACGTCCTGGCATGGGAAGGTCTTTTGTGGAAGTATGTCTTGGGTCTTCCTATGAGCTTATCATGGACAATCTCAGATTTGAACTGGGCCTCAGATCACTTAAGTGTCAAGCAGGGTGGAAATTGATGGTATTGCAATATCGCATTACTACAACCCAAGATCACTCATTATATGCAGACATGAGAAAACACCTGGAGGCGGGCAGTTCTCAATACTTGAGTAGGTTAGACTTGATGGTGAAGGAGCAGCTTCGGAATGCGGACAGATACAAAACTGATGGCCCAAAAAAAAAATGGGAGGAAATGGATTGGATCCTGACCCTTGAAAAAATAGGATCAGGGACGAATCCGAATCCTCTTCAAATGTCGGAAAGAAAGCTGGGTTTCCTCAGTAAATTATTAAATTCCCAGATTGTAGAGTGAGGAACACATTTTTGAGATTAAGACTAAATATCTTACATACTGGAGAAATACTTGCGAGAAGAGGGTTAGGGTCCTTAGCATTGAATCTGTGTCAGACATGTGCCAAGCCAGAAAATCAATCAAACATCTGATGGAGTGCGATGGCACAAGAAGCTCTAGACAACAGTTCTTCAGCAGGTTTGTCTCAGTCAATGTATTGGGTACACAATCACCTATGGGAAAGTTTGATGGCCAATCCCAACAAAAGACGATAGCGGTGGTTAAGATGCTGGAGGGCTGTAAGTTAGATCTGTGAAATCTTGACAAGTGCCTCTTTGGGGCTCTGGTGCTCAACACGTTTCAGTCAGGATGGCAAAGCTGTGGACAATCGATTTGATCTTTTTTTAATGGAAACCCTTGTTTCATTCTCCTTCGTTTTGCCCTTTTTCCTCTTCCTCCTCTTTTCTTCCCTTCTCTTCTCTTTCTTATCTCCTCTTTCTGTCTAAGAGTTGAAGGTGGAAAAATTGGTCTGTAATGGATTTATTTTTAAGCTTGTGGTTTTATCCATAGTTTAAAAAAATGTGAAGTTTGTTTGTGAAAGGTTAATTTTGTAACCATATACAATAAGAAAAAAAGAAAAAAAAAAACCACACCTCTTACAGAAGTTGTAGCCCGTGATGTTCCTGTCGATGCACCAGTGGAATAAGAGGACACCTATGTTGAACTCCAGTGTGTCCCTGTCCATGAGCGTCCAGCATCCATCTGTCGGCGATCTTCCTCCATGGACTGATGACGTTCGCCAGCCTGCATCCCACTGGGGTGCATAAGTGCCCCCCCTTCCCGAGACCACGGCCGGTTCACGCCTGCTTAGGGGTTGGGGCCCTGCCTTGCAGGCTGTGCCTCAGCTGCCGTAAGCCTGAGAGCAACCCCTGTATGCTCCTTGAGTGGAGGAGCGGGAAGGCTGCCCATATGGGCTAGTTTATCCCTTGGAGGATCTGCCGGGCTTTCCCCTGGATGAACGAAAGAACAGCCTATGTTGTTGCAGGGTTCCCAGGGAGCGTGCCGTCTGTGTCGGTCTTTATAGCTTGCAGAGACTAGTCGACGGCCTTGCCGAAGAGGTTTTCACTGTCGAACGGCATATCCAGCACCTTAGACTGAACTTGCGGGCAGATGTGTGTGGCCATCAACCACCCTTGTCGACGGCAGCACACCGTGCCCCATCTGGTGGAAACCAGTGTCTGCAATGTCCACCGCCACTATTGGCGTGGTCCGAGGCCACCTCCCCCTCTTGAAACATGGCCAGCACCTCAACCTTCTAAACCTCTGGTAGGAAGTCCAGAATAGGTCCCAGTTGGTACCATAGTGCCCGGTCATATCGGGAAAAAATGGCTTGGGCATTAGCTGCCTTGATGGTGGAGGCTGCTGTATAGATTATCTTCTTGTCCATTGCATCCAGTTTCTTCCCCTCCTGGTATGAATGCACCATGGATGCTGAAGACTGGTTCCCCGAGCACTTTCTGGCTGCGGCCGAAAACACCAACTCTGGCGACGGTTGAGCTCTTAAGCACCTAGGAGCTGAATCTGGTACTCTGTACTTCTTTTCCAGCCTGTCCTGCTGGTCTTCATTAGCGCCATGCCCTTCTCCCAGATATCATCCAAGAAAGGTACGGACAGGTTCTTTCTCCTGGACTCATGCCGCTGGTACAAGAAGACTTTAGTTTCCTCAGGTACCAACTGAAAAAGGTCAGAGGCCCTGGACATCATCCGGAGGGGAGGCCCTATGGGGCCCGTCCGAGTGCGTTTCCCAGTCAGCTGGCACAAAATAGTCTGACAACAGGTGGGAGTCAGGTTGTGACGTGGAGGGGGGTCAGGCAATGCTGAGGGCCAGCCTCCATCCCCCCTTAGACTTTCTCTGCCGACGATGAAGGCTCAACCGAGGAGGCCTGTGATGGTCCTGTGGAGGCACGGTCCCCAGTGTCATGGCAGTCTCTGTTGGATCTCTGTGACCAGTGTAAGTAGAGTTATTAGAAGATCCAGCAACACGTCCCTTGGTTGAGGGGTGAACAGAACCAGTGGTGTAGGGTCTGGACTGTTGAGTCTCCTCTTGCATGTATAAAAATATTGCCGTACAAATGGTCGTCGGGAACAGCGATGTTTTTGGTGGGGATAATTTATGGGGTAAATGGATGGTGGGGTTGCGGGGGTGTCCCCCGCTCCCTTTAATATATGGGGGTTGCGGGGGTGTCCCCCCCCACAGGTTTCATGGGGTCATATTGCCGCAAAAAAATGGTGACATTTTTGCAGCGATATCACATGGAACCAAACACAGGCTCTCCTCCTTCATGGTCTGTTAAGTAGTCATCAGGCAGCTTATTGTTGCAGTCTTTTGAGCTTCAATATATTTGCACTAACCCAAGCCTCTGTTCTGAGCCTGTTTTTCCTCTGTCCATCTAGAGCCACAAATACCTACAGGAGGCCATTCCTCTCCCGGCCTGCACATAAAGATAGTGTGAATTCCCCGAGTGCCCAGCAAGGTAAGCCCTGGAAGGCTTAATTGATCTTAATTGTGTTGCTTTATTGGGGCAGCTCGCAAGGAAGATGTTTCAAAGCACTTCTTGTGCACTGAAGCCTTCGCACGCACAGGACTAGTTATGCATGCGCCCGTAGCACCCACTCCAGCCTGGGGGGCCTCGTGGCTCAGTGGGGCCACGCATTGTGCTGTGGCGATCACTCCTAATAAGGCCGACAGCATTCAGCCATAAACTAGCACCGGAGTGCCTCTTCGACACCAAGGCCAAGGGTAAGGCCCGACAGGCTCGTCTCCCAGCAAAACCAAATAATCACAAGCCGGCAGGCTACAAAGCCAGCCCACAACCGAAAGCACTAAACAAAAGGCTCCCGACTGGGACTGGATGGGCTTAGATGGGCCCCCTACCTGGTTGGCGGCCCACAAACAATGCTGCTGCTTCCTCTGCACATCTTGCTCCTGAACTTGGACCACGGCCCACCTTTCTGCAAAAACCTGAGTGATGGCTGAACTTCGATTGCCTCCTCCAGCTATCTCCTTGAACTGTAACTGTGCCATTCCTATACTGCCTCTCCTTGTGCCTGCTCTTTACGACACTTCAACCTGTGTTCATCATTTGGTAAATACACCCCAGGCTGCGTTTTTCTTTCTCCTTAGCCCTTGCATCCCTGTGTACACTGCATTGTATTCCAGTTTTAAAACTTGAATATAGTTGGGTGTGCTTTCACATCTTGCAACCCTCTGTAAGATGCATTGTATTATGTTCTCCTCAACTACTAGGCCGCCTGTGAGTTAGGGCCAGGCCTCTGCATTGCAGCCCCCCACCCATTCTTTCTCTTCTCGTATCCATCATCTGCCACTGAGGTGGCACTCTCCATCTCTCCAATCTTTTCTAACTGCTAGACTATCACCTATCCTTCCTCTCTAAATCTGAAAGGAGAAAAAGAAATCCTGAGTGCAAATCCTGGCCTTCCCATCGCAGACCCCTATGTCAGTGCATCCTCCAGAGAAATCTTCACTTGTATCCTCTTCTCTGTCCCCTCTCCAGACCTATGGACTTCTCATCTCTACTCTCTGCTTTCTAATCCTCTCCCTTTAATGGTGGCACCAAGTGGGAAGTCCTCTTGGCGGGCTTCTTCTCATCACACTGCATCATTAATATCTACCACACTGGCACTATACTGCTTGAGGGTCCTCAGGCTAACCGCCATCATTTTGACAGGATCCTGCCATCCCTCATTATCTTAATTCCTTCTCCTGCCTCCACCCCCTACTTCCCCTCTGCCCCCCCCAACTCTGACTGAAGTACCACGCCCCTTTACTCCATCTCAGAAAACCTTTAAAAAGCAGAGACTTGGCAACCCTTAACGCCCGCTCAGCCAACTAACACGCTAACATCTGCCTCCTTGAAGACACTGACCTTAACATTATTACTCTTACGGAGACATGCTTCAAAGCCAGTTCAGCAACCTCTTTTGACTCCATTTCCAAGCCTCAACTTCACCGTGCAGGCAGTGGGGTTGCCTTAATCTTCCCCGAGTGGGTTCCTTCTTCCATCTTACCCACTCAGCTCTACTCTTCCTTTGAGAGACTGGCTTGCAAATTGCATCTCTCCCGCCTCCACCCTGACCATTGCTACCATTTACCAGCCTCCAGGCTGCCTCCCTGTTCTCCGAATGGGCCGATTTCTGCTCCTCCTTACTCTCGACCGCCTCCAACCTACTGCTCCTGGGTGACTAAAATCCAATTGGACTCCCCTGGCACAGCATCCACTCTTTACATTGAGCTATGCAACGCTATCCCTCACCATTCTCTTTTCTAGACCAATCCACTCTGCCGGACAAACTCTGAATGCCCTCATCCACTCTGACCTCCCTCGCTCACCTCCCATAGTCAACCCTCTTGCTTGGTCTGACCACTCTTCTCCCCTCCAACCTGGGTCCCTATGGCCTTGTGACCACTCCTCCAAAAGCCCTGCCAAGCTCGTTCAAGAACATCCGTCCGATGAAACGAGTGTCAGTTGCTGCCTTCACTTCCACCTTTATCCCCTTGCCCAAAATCTGAAGGGAATTAGCCAACTCTTATGCAGTATCCTCCTACCCTATTCGTCTCCGGCCCTCTGAAACGCACTCGCCACTCACTTCACTACCAAAACTCAGGACATTCTGAACAGCCTTGTCTGTCAATCTCCCAAGCCACCCCCGGCCCCCCGGTCTCCCTTGACCGCTCACCTTCCTCCATCACCCTGGTCTCACCGGAAGATGCGACCAGAGTTGTCCGCTCCATGAAGGTCTCTTTCAAACAGGTTTCCCCTTGTTTATCCAAAACCATCAAGGACAACATTGGCTCTTGCCCCTGCACTCACTGATCTCTGTAACCACTCATTTGCTACTGGTTCTTTCCCCTCAAGCACTCCTTGTGTGCCCACTCCTTTAAAAAAACATCAGCAGACCTAACCTGTTGCGCCAACTACCACCCTATCTACATCACCACCTTCCTGGCAAAACTGCTGGAGAAATTGGCCCTGCCCCAGCTCAACTCTCACACTGAACTTGGTGGTCTCCACAACCATCAATCTGGATTCCGAGCATTCGGAGGCATGGAAACTGCTCTTCTGAACTCCAGTGAAGAATAGCTTGCATCCCTGGATTCCAACTCCCCTGCTGTCCTCATCCTTCATGATCTCTCCTCTGCATTTGACACGGGCAACCACTCCATCCTCATACAAAGGCTCTACAAAACCCTTGGTATCTCAGAGCAGGTACTGGACTGGCTGACCTCCTTCCTAACTGACCGCTCCTACCAAGTCATCCTGGACACCTTCTCTCCTTAATTCTCCACCCATGTGTCCTCCAATGCTCTAACTTCTCGCCTTGGCTCTTTGTAAATACAACAGATGTCCTTGTGGAACTTGCGGAACTCTGCCGTCCCTCGCACACCCTGGTTGTGTAAAATAACTACAAATGAGTTTATAAAAAGTAATTATTTTTTATATGCTGTGATTTTTTTACATAAACAAAATTAGATTCGCCAAACAAAGATTTTTGATTTCATTAAGCGTTAAAAGTTTACATCCATCAATTTTCATCCAGTTTTGCACTCAATTGGATAACATGGAAATCAATTCATAAAACAAGTATTACTATTATCATGTTATGATAGTTATGAGTTCCATGAGTTAGTCATAAAGGTTCGCTCAACATGTTTCTGGACTTTATTCCCTTCATCAGGAGCTTTTATTCCAATAGTTCGGTATTTATCTTCATACTGTATGGATATATAAATTGTTCAAAAGATAGCAGTAAGTTTTTGAGTCTCAATCCGGGATATTTAAATATAATGCTATGCTGTCATAATCAATAATCAGCTGGATGGTATTCTTGTCTCTGTTCTTCTCTGTTCTTGTGTGTAGAACGGGACAGTGTTGTCTGCCAATATTATACTCTTTGGTCTGATAAAAATTCACTTGTGCCAATGGCCGAAGAAGCTAAGTCCACTGTAAAAGTAATGAAATTGTATGCATCTAACATTGTAAAAGTGTATTGTTTCCAAAACTTCATAAAATCCACATTATGTTAGAGTTTTTAACAAAAGGTATGTCTACCTATAGATAGGTGTCAAATGTGCATAGATGACTGTTAGGTCTTCCCGTGATTTATTAATGCAGGGCATCCCCACAGATTATGTTCCCCATTTAATGGGCGACTTCTAATCTTAGTCCTCAATATTTCTCAGATTAGTGCCCTCCTCATGCACATATCGATCTACAAAAAACAGAAAAAGTATTCCTTGAGCTTAATGTATTGTATGTAGTCTTAAATGTATAAAGTATGGCGTCCTAATATCCCGTATTAGATAAAATAAAACCAATTTCTTAGGTTCACACTCACTTGTAGAGATAGAAGCTCTTTATCTGCACGTTTCCCGCTGATCCCGAGCCGGAAGAAATTTCAAAATGGCCAGGTTTTGTTTATTAGCGTCATCACGTATAGACGTGATGACATCATTTGTTAACACGCATCATCCCGATGACAAACTTGTTAGATGATTGCGATTAAGCCGCCGGAGCTGCTAGTCCCTTAATTGTGCCCATATCATTTATATACACTGGATTAGTTCATTATGCTTCGTAAACATGAATAACTGATTATATTTAAATGCTACACAAGGACATTTAAATCAATGTTTGTGAGCATATTTCAGATATTCCCTGATCCAACTCTCCTTAGTTTTTGATTTTTAATACTGTCAACCTAAGATAGGTTCCAGCTCGCATGTATTCATAGTTTAAATTTAAATTGTTGTTAATTTTCTATAATGGCTATATAGGGAACTGACTAAATACCAATTATGCCTTGGATTTAAAAAAACTAGCCAACCCATCCAAGTGATTAAATATTTGTATCCTAACGATCTGATGCTTATTCCTGGTGTGACAGTTACATTCATAGATCCATATGCCCCAACAAGTGCAAGGTTCTTCATAATTGAATCCCCTTTAATCAATCCAAAGAAGATGTGAGCATACAAGCATGTACATTTCAAGTTCTTTTTAACATTTTAATAATAAACATTTTTTTTATCTCAACCCAGTATATTATGGTTGTTGGATATAATATCAGTTATTCGCTCTCCTTATCTAGGTCTCTGGATATTCCAAAATTTGAATTTCAAGTTGTTCTTGTTAATCATGTCAATTAAAACAATATTACTATTTACAATGTACAATTGAACATTAATTTCATCTCGACCCAGTGTGTTACACTAAAATATCTTGACATTTCCTGCTGTGACCTACCATTGACACATGATCTCAACTTTTTTACACTGTTATTAGGTGAAGGTGGGTATTGTGTTTTAAATTCTAAAAAACAGTTTACGCTAAATTCTTCATTCATTCATACCATCTGGCGTCATATTGTTAAGAGTTTCGATGCAGTAACATTCCCTTTGGTGCATACGTTTCTCATGATTTCCTCCTCCAAGTTGCTTTTTTAACAACTTCCAGAATTATTGCTTTCAATTGGGCTACAGTGTGTTTTTCATTCAAATGGCGAGCTATGGGTCATTTGTTGTGTGTTCTTATCCCACTCTTGTGCTCATTCCAACCCTCTTTGGCCTTTCTCACTGTCTGGCCTACATAATAGATACTGCATGAGCAGCTCAGTCAATACACTGATTTTGAGTCACAGGATGCATAGTCCCAGAGTTTTGATTTCATTTCATTGGATGCCATACATATTCTCCTTTCATTATATTGTTGCAATTGCAACAGTTTAGGCACGGGTATGTGCCTGTTTTCTTTGTACTAAAAAAAAAAACACTATCTTTTAAAGGTCTTTCTACTTTAACTAATTGATCTTTTAGGTTCCGTCCCCTTTTATAAGCAATATTGGGTGGTCTGGGAAATAGTTGTTGCAGCTGTGGATTTAATTGAATCAGGGGCCAGTTCTTTTTGATGAGTCTGGTCACTCTGTCCAGAGTATCTTCAAGCATATAGGAATGGGGTTTCTTTAGAATGTGTTTTAGGTGCTAGAAATTCCGTCCATTCCAAATTGGCAGTTTTCATTTTTGCTCCATCACACCTTTCGGGTAGCCCTTTTCTAAGTATTTCTCAGTTAAAATGTTATTTTCTTCTGTTAATGTACCTTCTGATATTACTCTCAAGACAAATGAATTGGCTGTAAGGCAAATTGTTCTTGAGGTGTTGAGAATGGTGACTCGGGTAATGTATTGAGTTATTCACGTCTGTCTTTTTGTGTTAAATGGTAGTTTAACACTAGAAAACTTTTAAGCAACATTAGGAATGCTACAGGTCAGCAGATGAATAGTGGTTACATATATCCCCTGACTACAGGGAGTAGCACAAAAACCTGGATAGCACCCACGTAGAACAAAAAGGAAATGTAGTTTTCAAAAATAAACAGCATATCAGATAAACATCCTAGGACTAGCATTTGATGAAAAGGAAGCTACTCGGATTCTAGGATTACGGAAATAGAGCGCAGTATTCCCACATCAACGAATCCTGAAAAACCTATAATACAATTGGAGAGGCTAATTAGAAGGGAGAACCCCAAAAACTTCACGTAACATTAGCACAATATTATCAAGCTAAAAGGATAACACAAGGATTAAGAGTTAATCTACAACTAACTCTTTGTAAGGACAACCCAGAGTTTGTCAAGAGATAGAAAGAAATCTTAAACAAATGTTCCCTTGACCTAATACTTCTTACGAGCCAAGTACTATCTAAGTCAGTAAATAATCTGGATAAAGAAATAGGGGGCTTGACAGAACTGGCCACATTCAAGACTACAGACAAATTCAAAATCACTTTCGAGGAAGTCAACAAATCTTTAGAAAATTACAAAGACCACAGAACAAAGAAAAGTGAGGAAATTCAGAAGGGATACACTCGATTACTCAAGATATCGTCTACTCCGGGTAGGAGTTTTATAACCAAAGGAGACCCCAACAACAGAAAACCACCCCAAAAAAACCAAGGGCTCCACCACAAGAAACAAGTGAACAAATCAGTGAATTACCAAGTAGTGGTGAAGAAAATCTAGTCCCGACAACTGAAGCACAAAGAACATCCACCTTACATACTTCACAGGAGGCCACCACCTTGAACGCTCAACCTAATCAACAGTCTTTTTTTGAGAATAAAATGTCAAGAGGCCAGAAGAAAACTAGGGTCAAAAAACAAAACAGCTAGTGTAGCATTAGGCACGGGACCACATTGATTGGGTGGATAGTTTGTACGATTTATTTAAGTAAACTTAGTTTACATATTAAGTATAAATATGAAGGCAAATATATATATATATATATATATATTGCGGAAGGAGTCTCTGGAGGGAGATGCTTCTCTGTCTCCAACCGTCCTCAGAGTGTCCGCATTCTCTCCCCACATTCTCCTTCTGGAATCCTTGTGGATTCCACATTAGTGTAGCACAGGTTGCTCCATGCTACACATCCCCTTTCTTTCCAAACGCATCTTCATTCTCCATAATCCATTAATCGTTCCGGTATCTTCTCCCAAACCTTGACATTGGAACTTGTGTTACATTCAAAGCATGTATGGAGTTTGATAGTAAGGAAAATTTCTTGTTCTCTCTAGTGTCACCCATATCATTTCTACCACCACTTTTGTCAGCACCATCACCATCTTTCTCACCAATCACTTCCTTGACTCTTCCATTGTTCCATACTCTTCCATCACTTGTTCTTATGGCATGTTTAAACACCTCAATAACTTGAATGGGATCCGACCACTTGATTCCTCTCACTCTTAATGTTTCAGGCAGCTTCACTTTGACTAAACTTTCCACTTTAAGTGAGTTACACCTGAATCTCTTTTTGTCATACTCTGCTTTGTTCCTGAATTGTCTCTGCCTTATCTTATCTATGGTATTACTAGTTCCAACTTCCATATTTATCACCTCACCCATCCATCCAGGACAAAGCTTGGTGGGTGCCTTTCTGCCTCTGCTCAGTTCAAACGGAGATATACCTGTAGAACTGTGCGGTGTAAATTTGTGTGCCATTATGACATTCTTAACTGATTCTTTCCAGCCTACACCATTGGCCCATGCCCATCTAATGGCATCCTTAAGAATCCTATTATATCTTTCAACCACCCCATTGGTTTGTGGATGATAGATTGCACTGGTCACATGTTTAATTGATCTCTTTCCTAAATAGTCTTCCATTTCTTTTGAGACAAATTGGGGGCCATCGTCAGATAATATAACTCCAGGATATCCTTCCCTACTACATACTTCTTCCATGAAATTAATAATGTTTGTCGTGACACTCGGCATCATTTTTACTTCTGCCCACCTTGTTAAAATATCAATCATAACCACACAAAAGGTCTGGTTGCCTTCACTCCATATGGGGCCCATAATATCAATTCCCACTTTCAACCATGGTCTGCTCGGCACATCAGTCAACACCATCGGGTATTCATTTCTCACACAACCCTTATCAGATTTATTACAAATGATACAGTTTCTTGTGACTCTCAATCTCTGCATCGCATCCCGGCCACCAGTTTGTGTTCCTCATTCTGGACTTGGAAATCCCTTGGTGTCCTTCATGGCCTAGATCAATTATATTCTTGCGTAGATTTTCAGGTGGAATCAATCTGTCCCCTCTGAGCAAGTATCCATCTTGTACACTCAATTCATCCCTGATACTCCACAGCCCTTGTACATCCGCTTCTTTGATCTTGGATATAGGGATTTGTCTCTTGTTCATATTTTCCATAAACTGTAGTTTGACATCTTTACTCATTCCTGTAAGCCATTCCTCCTCATCAATAGCCGTGTCCTGTACCACACATTTCCTGTTGACTCTCTTCATCATGATCTTTATTATCTTCCTGGGTATTAGTAAGTCTGGACAAACAATCTGCAGTATAATTCCTCACTCCTGGAATATACTTGACCACCACATTGAACTCCTGCAACCTATGTACCCATCTCCGTATCCTTGCTGACACTTTGTCCAAACCTTTATTCATGAATACTTCCACTAATGGCTTATGATCTGTAGTTACCGTAATTGCGTTCCCCACACAAAACTCCTGAACTTATCCACAGCCCACATTATAGGTAAAGCCTCCTTTTCTTTTTAAACTTTGGTTTTATTAGCATTTTCTTATTATAACAAACCGGGCAAACACAGTAGTACATATAATGCAATTGACTGGCCCGTTTAACCCTTAGTCCCCACCCCCTCCCTCTACCCCTCTCCCCAACACTGGCCCACCCACCCCTACTATCCTACTAGAACTTCAGTCTTGCGAGACAGTACGTGCTCTCTTCCTATCTTGTACTTAGGAGAAGATGTGGTAGGTGACCAATTTTTTACAGGCTGAGTTAAAGTTGCCGTTGCCCGGGCCGTGGGTACTCAGTCCAGACCCCACTTAGCTCCGAACCCCCTTCCCCAGGCATGGGGGAGTGTTTCATGTCAGTGGACGTCCCATCCCCAAGACTGTTGTACTCCGTACCAGTTTGCCAGGAATGTACCAGAGTCATTGTTCACCATTGCTGTGAGTTTGTCCATCAAGAACATGTTCTTTACCTTCTGCAGCCATTCCGCCTTCGAGGGGGTTTCCGGGCTCTTCCACCTCTGTGCCAGGGCCACCCTCCCCACCCGCAACATTGTTTCCGTCATCCTTGGATATCTATGTATTTCCATGTCCTCCGGGGGAAGCCCAGCAGCATCGACAACGGTCCTGGGGGAGAGGCTCATCTGAAACCTCTGCAATCCAAGCTCGAACCCTTCCCCAAAAGTCCTGGACCTTTGGACAAAGCCACCACATATGTTTCCTGGATCCTCTCTGGTCACATCCCCCTTGGGCACATTGGTGATGCGCCAGAGAATATTTTGGATAGTTTCACTGGGTCCCGGTGCCACCCCTGCAATATCTTGAAATTATGCTCCATGTCTGCGGTGAATACATTTCCGTGGAAGGCGATTTTAAAAATCCTAGACCAGGCGTCTTCCGAAAGGACTCCCCCCGCCAATTCCTCCCAGTATAAGCGGAAACTCCGTCTCCCAGGGAGGTTAATGGTGTTCAAAATTTTGTACATGCTCGACACCGCGCCCTTTCTCGAGGTCACCGTGTCCAGAAACTTTTCAAAGCGAGTCAGCTGCCTCCTCAAATTCTGGCCCCATGCTTGGTCACACAGTATGCCCTTGATACAAAGGTACTCAAAGATGGAAAGGGACCCTTGACCAAGTACATCTCTCAGATCATCGTAAGCTAGGAATTCTCCCTCCCTGAACATCTGCCCTGCCCATTCCATCCCCAAGTCTGAGAGTTCTGGAACCCTCTATTGCCCAGCTTGAGGGGGAGACCCCAAAGGGAGGACAAGGGGAAGGCCATGAAGTGAGATGGGCCATCTGTGGGCCCTCCTTCCAAAATTCCCAGAGGACTCCCAGGGTCGGATGGGCTCTTACCTTTACCGGGATAGTTTTGCGTGGGGCCCGCCCATAGGCGATCCCTAAACTTCAAAGAGGGAGGGGGGGGGGTCCATGTCCTCTAGGTATGACCAGTACGTCCTCATCCCTTCTTTCATATGTTCTAAGAGGACCCTCAACTGGGCTGCTCGGAAGTAAAGGTGGAAGTCAGGAAGCCCAACCCCCCCCCTCCTCCCTCGGCAGTGTCAGTTGACCTCCCCGTCCTCAGGGTTTTCCCCTGCCAAATGAATTCTCGGACTGCATTCTGTAAATCCCTAAAGGTCTGCTCTGGGACGATGGTGGGGAGCGCTGTAAACAGGGATAGAAGCCTTGGTAAGACATTCATCTTAACCGCTGTCATCCGGCCATACCATGACAGGATCATCTTGCCCCACCTCCGCAGGTCCAATTTGATCCCTGCCATTATGGGATCATAGTTGGTGGAGGCTAGTTTAGACAGGTCCCTGGTAAGTAGGATGCCCAGGTATCGTATGGAGGCCTTACCCACTGCAACCCCTTCCAGCGGGTCTAACTCAGGGTCTCGTTCTTTAATTGGGAGCAGGACTGATTTCGTAGCATTGATTTTTAGCCCGGAGAAGCGGCCGAAGGTGGCCACCAGGGACAAGAGGGGGGGTGGGAGCGAGGAGGCGGGACTCAACATATAGGCCAGAATGTCGTCTGCAAATAGGGATAATTTGAATTCCATTTCACCTCTGCTAATTCCCCTGATGCCTGGATGTGGTCTGATCGCTATGGCCAAAGGTTCCATCGTGAGAACGTATATTAAAGGGGAGACAACCCTGCCTGGTTCCCCGCAAGAGAGGGAAGGACCCAGACAACGTCCCGTTCACTTGAACCCTTGCCGTGGGGGCTCTATAGAGTGCAGATACCCAACTCCTAATATGAGACCCAAAACCCATTTTTCGGAGGAGGAGTTCCATGCATCTCCACTCCACCCTATCGAATGCTTTTTCGAAGTCTAGGGAGAGGACACATGCGTCCAACTCCGATTCCTATGCATAGTGGAACAGGTCTATCATTTTGCGGATATTGTCCGACCCCTGCCTCTCCCTTATAAAACCTACCTGATCCCCGTGGACCAGCCTCGGCATTATCCCCTCCATCCGCTTTCCCACCACTTTAGCCAAGATCTTCACGTCCGTATTAAGTAACGAAATCGGCCGGTATGAGGAGCACACCTCGGGGTCCTTTCCTTCCTTGGGCAGTACTGCTATAATACCCCCATCATGGAGTCGGGGAGAATGCCCCCCTCTAGCAAAGAATTGAAAACCCTCGCCAGATGTGGGTCCAGGGCGGAGCGGAACCGCTTGTAAAAGTACACCGTGAAACCATCTTCCCCGGGGAGGTCTCCCGCAAATTTCCTTGTCTATCTTCTCCTCGGTAATCAGACCCTCCAACCCCTCAGACATCTCTCTCGTTAAGGCAGGGACTTGAATGGACCCCAGAAAGTCTTCTATAAGAGAATCTCCCTCATATTCTGAAGTGTACAGATTTTCATAGTAATGGCGGAAGGCCTCCCGTATGTGGGGAGAGTCATAACCTAATGTCCCCTGAGCGTCCTTCACCGCCTTCACCATTCCGTTACGTTGGACCTCCCTCAGCTTCCAGGCTAGAATGCTGTCTGCCTTATTCCCCCTTATCGTAATATTTTTGTTTCACCATCTGGAGGCTCCTCTCCGTTTTGTGCAGGAGGAGGTCCTTCAGTTGGAGTCTGTAGTCCTCCAGGGCAGTACCTGATCGCGCTCAAGGGGCCTTTCCGGAGAGCCACATGGTTGGAGTTGGGTTATCTTTTCCCAAAGAATCTTTTCCCGGGCCTCCCTTTCCTTCTGGGATCCCATTTTGATAAGAACTCCTCGTAGAGTCGCCTTGAAGGCATCCCACAATGTGTGTATGCCAACCTCCCCATTATCATTCAGCTCAAAGAACTCCGTTACGGCGTCTAGCACTTCCTGCGCGAGGACCTAGTCTTTCAGTAGGGCGTCGTTACATTTCCAGCGTCCTCTGCGCTCCATATGCCAACCCTCTGCAATAGTGATCCGGGCCATATCGTGGTCCGTCCAGGGGACCGAGTCAACTCTATAGCCCGAGATGTATGGGCGAAGTGTCTCGTCCACCAGGATATAATCAATTCTAGAGAATGAGGTGTGTATGGCCGAGTAATACGTGTATGAGGGGACGTCGGACCTAGGGGACGGGATAGTGTACACCAGGCCCAGCTCTGCGTTAACTCTGGAAGTTGCGCGCCATGGCCTCATCCGCAGGCCTAATGGTTGGAGGACCCATGCGCTTTCTATCTGAGGACGGGTCTAGGACCATATTAAAGTCTCCCCCCACCACTACCTTGCCGCGCACAAAGAGTTTAAGCATGTCCCTTACTTCCTCCCAGAACTGGGCTTGGCCCTCATTTGGGCCATATACGACTGCAAGAGTTAAGGGAGCGCCTTGTAGTGAACCTCTTACCAGTAGGTAGCGACCCTCGGGGTCCCTCGGTGTTGCCTCCTGTTCAAAGCCTACGCCCCTTGCTAGTAGGATGGCCACTCCACTCTTCTTAGATCTGTGCGATGCACAGAGCATCTCGCCTATTCCGCCTCCCCTCATCTTGGGTTCCTTCCCTTGAGCCCAGTGTGTCTCCTGTAGGAAGAGCAGGTCTAGTTTGGCCCTTCTCAACTCTCTACAAACTAGAGATCTTTTTTTGGGGGTGTTCAGACCTCGCACATTCAAGGTACCCAACCCCTAGGGCCGGCAGACCATCAGCCATAGTTTGTGCAACTCTCCCGTCCGGTCACCCACATCCTGTCGAAACCCCCGTCTCGCTTCTTTAGTCTCGCATCTTGATGAATTGGATATCCCCTCCCGCCCTCCAGAAGGGCCCTAAAACTGACCCCCAAATTCCCCCCCCACCCCGTTCCCTGAAAAAACAACCCCTGCCAACTTGAGAATACCACCCCTCCCCCCTACCCGGCGTCCAGCCAGTTAGTTCCGCCATTGCTGGCATTTGGCCGGACCACCAGCCTGTCCCCCTTGGCCAGGCACGCAGTACAATGCTCGTCTCCTTGAGCCCCCCCCTCTTTTCCCCCCCAGGCTTTGTCCCGTCAGTTGCCCACACTATACTTGCTGTTCAGAGTGAGACTGTCATCGCTGGGATATCACGAACTTCCAATCCTGCACCGCAGCTAGTCGGGATTCCCACGCCGTCAGCCCTCTGAGTCCCTATGTTCTCCTTCCTGTGTGGGCGGTGGAGTATTCAGTTTTTTGTATTTCCGCAAAGCAGTTCTCGGTCTCCTGGCACCCGACTGGCCTGGGCCGCCCCAGTCTATTGCTTCTGGGCCGATTGGGTCTCTTCGGGGGTTGGCATCCACCACGTAATCCCGTATGGCCCCTCTTATATCCTCCTCAGTAGTCAGCATTGTCCGTTGGCCCATATATTCGAAAGACAGGGAGAAAGGATACCCCCACCTGTAGCGCATCCCCTTCTCCTTGAGTAGCTGCGTTAGGGGGCGGCACATTCTGTGCTTTGCCAGGGTGTAAGCAGAGAGGTCCTGGAAAATGGTGACCTGAGCGTTGTTGTAAGTTATTACCCCCGCCTTCCTCGCTTCATCCAAGACCTTGGTCTTCTCCGTATAGTAGTGGAACCGGGCAAGGACAGACCGGGGGCTCCCCGCCTTACCTCCTGCTCTATGCACCCGGTCGAATGTTAGTTCTGTGGTCATCTCCTCCGCAAACAGCAGGGTAATAATGTCTCTCACAACTCGGGTCAAGTCCCCCTCTGTTTCCCCCTGTCTCCGGTATCCCAAAAAATCTTAAGATTGTTCCTCCTTTCCCTGTTTTCGTAGTCATCCATCTGCCTGGCTCTCTCCTCGTCTCTTTTCTTCAGGGCTGCGAGCCTCATGCCTATGTGAACTTAGTGGGCTACTGACGAGGACTCGTTGGTTTCCACTTTCAGGAGCCTATCCTCCACTTTGTCCACCCTCTGATCCATTTTTTTTTCAAACTCCTGGGCAATGTCTGAGCGCATTTCCCTAATTTCCTGTAGAATGGAATCAAAGCCCTTTTCCATTGTTCTTGTGGATTCCGTCGTGGTACCCGAATGAGCCATGCCACCGGAGCCAGTGGAGCCGTTATTGGGACTTTCCGTATCCATGTACCGGAATGCCTGTAGGGTCTCCTGCCAGCTCATACACCCCTCTGCCGTGCCCCCCGCAGGGTCCGCCGCTGGCAGGATCTTTAGGGGGTTTCCTCGGGATGGTCCTCAGGCGGGCACACGCCCCTCCTGCTCTGGGCGGGACTCTCCTCATCTCAGAATAGCCTTGTAGGGCGGGTGGGGGGCCACCGGCGCCATTCCCACACCTCTGTCCGTTTTCACTGTTCTCCGCCGGAGGGGGAGACAGGCGGGCACACGCCCCGGGGATGGCCCCCGGGGGCCTCCACCTGTTTGGGCCGAGGTGGGTGGTCGTCCTCTCCTTTTCCAGGGCCCCTGGGCACACGGGGTTCTCCGGTGGGGGGGGGGGCACATTCCTGCCTCTTCATCGTGTTGACTCTAGGTTCTAGTGCTCTGATCGGGGCCTCGCTGGGCCTATACTGCTGGGGAAGGGTCTACTGTAGAAGGGGGTGGATGAGCTGTGGTCACGGCTGACTGGCGGGTGCTGCGTGTTCAACCGCGGGGGTCGTTTCCCCAAAGTATGCCTCTTTCCCTGTGTATGGCCCCAGGGGCCGTCGGGGCCCGATGCCACCGTTTCCAGGTCCCGGATGCCGGATCTGGGGGCTGCCTGCCCGTGCCTCCTACTAGGTCCGCCCCGCTGGGAGAGTGTTCGTCCCGGAAGGCGAGGAGGAGGTGATGCAGGCCCAGAGTGTCTCACCTCTGCGGGCCGCTTCCACTTGCCATCCGCCGAAGTCCATTGGGGGTGGGCCCGGCTGGCGGGCCTCCTTATCACTGCGGCCGCGTCTGCCTCCTGTGGCCTGCTGCGGGCTGGGTCTTCACACTGGCCTTCCTCCGCAGCCCGACGGGAGGACAGGTTCTCCGGCGGTGTTTCCCAGGACCCGGATGCCGGATTTGGGGGCTGCCCGCCCACGCCTCCCACTAGGCCTGCTCCGCTGGGAGTGTGTTCCGTCCCCGAGGGCGAGGAGGGGGTGATGCGGGCCCAGATCCTCGTTCAGGGGCCCCAATCCGGTGTGCGACTGCCGGGGAGGGCAGATGCTGGCAGGGGAGTGCCTCACCTCTGCGGGCCGCTTCCACTTGCTATCCGCCAAAATCTGTTATCGTTGCGGCCCCATCCACCTCCTGTGGACTGCTGCGGGCTAGATCCACACGCTGGCCTTCCTGCCTCGGCGCGCCTCTCCTTTTCAGCCCGACGGGAGGGCAGGCTCTCCGGCGGGCCGTTACTGTTCCATGGACACTCGGGCGCACTCTCCCCCTCGGTCACTGCTCCGTCATGGCCCGTTCTCCTGTCTCCCGGGGGCCTCTAGCTTCGCCCTTTCGAGCGGGGGGGTCACCACTATAAAGCTGCCCAGCGGTTCCACCTAGGGGGTTTGGGGGGCTCAATCCCCTTGAAAGGCCCAGTCTCGGCAGGAGCTCGGCACCTAGGCAGCCATCACCTATGCGCCCCCTGGTGGCCTCATCTAAAGCCTCCTTTTCAATGGTCGCATATGCCTTTTCTGCTCCTTTTAATAGTCTCGAGGCAAACGCAATTATCTTCTCCTCTCCATTATGCAGCTGTGCTAACACCGCACCTAGACCCACATTGCTGACATCTGTCGTGATTACTATTCTTTGTCCTCTTGTAAAATTCTTCAGTGCCAGTGCGGTTGTGAGGGCACTCTTTATGTTCTTGAAATGTTTCACAATTCTCATTCCAATCATAATTAACATTCATTCTGGTGATATCCCTCAACACAGCCGTATGGTCAGCAAACTTCCTCACATATTTAGAGTAATACTCAGCCATTCCTAAGAAGGTCCTCAGTTCTTCTTTATTACTAGGCTGAGCCATGTCATTGATGGCAGACAATAAATCCGGCTTAGGTGTAATACCTTGCTCCGATATTACATGGCCCAAATACTCAATTTGCTTTCTGTAGATCTTCGATTTCTCTCTACTCAATGTCATGCCTATCTTATGCAGTTTCCTTAATGCTCCTTCCAATATCCTACATGCTCTCTTTGATCTTCCGCAAAAATGAGGATATCATCTTCAAAAAATATAATACCCTTGTCACCATCAAAAATCATCAACTGTCTTGAGTCTTTGTGCAGGCAAATTTGATGATATGCTGAAGTAAGGTCAAGGGTTGAAAATACTTTCGCAGGCCCCATCATAGATGACAGTTCCTGAATATTGGGAAGCGGATACCTCTCAGGGATAATACACTTGTTCAGTTCTCTGAGATCGATGCATACTCTAACCTTCCCTGAGCACTTTCTTACAACAACCAATGGTGATACCCACTCTGAAGCATCAATTTTTTCAATTATACCTTGTTCCTCCAATTTTTTTAATTCACGTTTGACCTCATCTCTCATTGCCAAAGGTACGTTTCTCAACTTCTGTGCAACTGGAACACAATCCTTTTTGAGCTGTATTTTATGCGTAATCCCTTTTGCACAGCCTATTTCATCTCTGAATACAGCCTTCTTCACTGCCTCAGTAGACATTTCACTGGATTCAATCATATAGACGGACTCTTCAGCACTGGCATCCAATTTGACTTTCAACCATGCCCGATGCGTCCAGCTGAGTAGGGGCGTTTCCCCTCTCCTTGATACATAAACTTTCACTTTGGCAACTATCTTTGAACGCTAACTCTGCATCAAACCATCCAAGAATGTCCATCTTCACTCCACCATAAGCATTTGGCTTGATGTCAGGCTCATTAAGCCATCTCGGACCAATTTCCTCCAGATTCTTCCAGGTATTAGCGTGTACTTTGCTCCCGAATCAGTCATCATTTTAACTGGATTGACATTTATCTTGATGGCCTTCGGACTCTCCAGTTCCATTCCATCTACTGTGCTACTGATGGCAAATACACATTCTTCCTCTTCGTTTTCTTCCGCACCACCAATCCAGTTCATATTTGCTTTATCCATTCTACAACATTTGGCCAAATGGCCTTTGCCATTACAGTTCTTGCAAATAATGTGGAAAGCTGGACACTCAGGACTATTAGCCCAGTGCATGGGACTGTCACACCTGAAACACGTCCTGATTCTTCCTCTAACTCTCTGACTTATCTGAGGGCGTCTATTAGTCACATAGCGTCCTCTGTTGTAGCTTCCATACCCACGCGCAAATCCTCTGCTTCTCATATCATTGTTACTTCTCATGTCACTACCATGTTTATACGTGCCTAGCGCTCTGGTATCTTCTTTCCGTCTCACCACAGTATTTTGACTATTGGATTCATCAGCTTTTGTCATCTTGCTTGCATTAATAGCACTTTCGGATTTTGCTGTGGTATTTTACTCTTTCCTCTAGTGTCTTGACACAATTCTCCATAGGTTCCACCTCTTTGGCAATGCGTAATACTGTATCTAGATAGAGATCATCTTCTCCCCATAGTCTCTCCCTGATCTTGGTACTATTGCACTCCAACATAAATTGATCCCTAAGCCTCTCATCAAGTTGTGGTCCAAACTTGCAATTCTTTGCTAGTTTCCTGAGAACTGTCACAAACTGCTCCACACTCTCCCCACTTTCCTGCGACCTCTTGCCGAACTTGTATCTTTCCAAAATTGTACTTTGTTTCTTTTCATAGTGCTTATTCAATTTTGCAATGCACTTTTCATATTCATTCAACTCACTCACATCATCATCAGGTAAATTTGGCTGGTCCTCATATTTTTCCTGTCCTGCTGGTCCCAAACAGTGGAGTAGTCATGATTTCTTTCTCTCCACACTATAGTTCGCTCCACAAACAACTGATACATAATGCTCAAATGATTTTAACCATCTCTTCCTTGGCAAATTGGGCTCCCCAGCTTCCAGTAAAAACATAGCAGGTGGTGGGACAGTGTGCATTGACATATTGGTAGCTTGAACGTGGTCACCTGCTCCCCTGTCACCAATGGTTGCCTCAACAACCCTCTAAAAGTACAGTATGGGTGTCACATGTGCTCTTGTGATCCACTCAACTTTCTTATTTTCCAATGTCCCTTACTATTGATATCGGTGCACAGTTAGTACTGCGACAAGTAGGAGCATGAATATAAAGGTACTGCGACGAGTAGGAGCATGAATACAATAAATTCCTTATTTTTTATACCCTTCAAAATGATCACAGTATAAGGTGCTATCACGGTAATTCGTGGTTTATTCTCTCTACTTTCTCTATTCCTTGACAACTCCTTTATTCTCTATTACTTGGCAGCATCACGAGCGTTGCAACCGTAGCTTTGACCCAAATCCAAGATGGCCGCCAAAACGTGACATGCATCACAACGTTCAAGGTCCTTTACTCTAAAGCGCGAGCCAACCTACTCGGCACTCAGAGCTCACGATCGGCTTGGGAACCTTGTTTAAATTCGCGCGTAGCTCGAGACACTCACGCATGACATGAACCTGACCCACGCGTTCGTTTCAGCAACTATGCAGTAAATGGCTTGTCAATTTCACAGCATACCACTGTAAATTCATCTCTTAATACGCATGGGGAGGACATTTACTGCACACTCACCTGGGATCTTCAGTATTGTTAGGGTCCTCCAGGCAATAGGCTCTCAAAGTTCCTCGTCGCCAATTGTAGCATTAGGCACGGGACCACATTGTTTGGGTGGATAGTTTGTACGATTTATTTAAGTAAACTTAGGTTACATATTAAGTATAAATATGAAGGCAAATATATATACATTGGGGAAGGAGTCTCTGGAGGGAGATGCTTCTCTGTCTCCAACCGTCCTCAGAGTGTCCGCATTCTCTCCCCACATTCTCCTTCTGGAATCCTTGTGGATTTCACATTAGTGTAGCACAGGTTGCTCCATGCTACAGCTAGTAATTAATATATCGTCTAAAACGTTGACACAGAATCAATTGGACGTACTCAATTGGGGATGATCATTTATCCCTACCCAGAATTCTAATTTACTAGAAGAAAATATCAAGTTAAGAAAGAGGACAGTATTTTTTGACTCAAGAACTAGGGGAATTCCAAATCATGGAACATAAACACTTGGAGATAATACCGAATAGTAATTTCAACCCACAAGCAAATATAGGCATCAAAATATTTGAAAAACAAATGCTAAAAGACCTCAAAGCCATACATTCACTAGAAACAAAGGCTATAACATCAGACAAAGTGAGTTAATAAGGGAATTATCGGACGACACCACCTTAACACTCAAACCGGCGGACAAAGGCGGTGCCATAATTATAATTGACACCACATTTTATGAAGACTAAATAAATGAACTGCTACAAGATGAGAACACATGTAAATATCAATGGAGATCCCACACATGAAGTGGCAAAAATAATAAAGGAAACCTTGGAAAAAGCAGTCGGAAAAGACTGGATATCTGAGAAAACCGAAAAATACTTACTAAACAACTATACAATTACACCCATTTTTTATGGATTACCTATAATCCATAAAGATATCAGAAGAACACCACTCTACCCGATTGTGGCAGGTACAGAGCGCATCTTTAATCCCCTAGCAATGTGTAGGCAGGGCTCTGCAACCCATAGTACAGAAAACTCATACATATCTAAGGGACACAAAAGACTGCCTAAATTCAGTAAGAAATCTGACTGGAATCCTCTTTACACATCGAATCCACACCAAGATGGCCTTGAAACCCTGGAAAGGGCCTTTTTGGGAAGCAGGGACTGTTCAGCCAACGAACAGTTTATACTGGAACTCCGCAAAATAATACTGGTTAATAATAATTTCAGACATAAGACGCAATTTTATTTGCAAGCCTCAGGCACCTCGATGGGGTCTTCAATGGCCCCAGCCTACACAAATTTATTCATGTTTCATTTGGAAAGCACATCTATATTGAACGAAAAATTTAAGAAAAACAATCTCTTGGAAGAGATGCATAGACACTGTCTTCGTATTATGGAGAGGGAACAGAAGTAATTTGGACTAGTTTCGTACCTACATCAATTCAGTTCATGAGAGAATTGTTTTCACTATGGAAATGGGTACCCCGAAATTGTACGTGGAACTGAAAATCAGAAGCAAATATAATAAGTACCATCTACCACAAAAAGACAGACGTGAATAACTCATTAAATTACCCAAGTCACCATCGTCAACACCTCAAACAATTTGCCTTGCAGCCATTTCATTCGTCTTTAGAGTAATATCAGAAGTCACATTAATTGAAGAAAATTACATTTTAACTGAGAAATACTTGAAGAGGCTACCCGAAAGATGTGATAGAGCAAAAATGAAAACCGCCAATTTGGAAAGGACGGAACTGCTAGCACCTAAAACACATTCTAAAGGAACCCCATTTAAATATGCTTTAAGATACTCTGGACAGAGTCACCAAGTGACCAGACTCCTCAAGAAGAACTGGCACCTGATTCAATTAGATACACAGTTGCAACAACCCAGACCACCCATTATTGCTTACAAAAGGGGTTGGACCCTAAAAGATCGACTTGTTAAAGCAGAAAGACCTTTGAAAGACAGACATTTTTTGAGTACAAATAAAACACATACACCTGCCTAAACTGTGGGAATTGCAACAATATAATGAAAGGAGGATATGTACGGCACCCAATGAAAGTAAATAAAATAAAACTCGGGGACTACGCAACCTGTGACTCAAAATCAGTGATCTATGGACTGAGCTGCCCATGCAGTGTCTATTATGTAGGCCAGACAGTGAGAAAGGCCAGACAGTGAGAAAGGCCAAAGGGGATTGGAATGAGCACAAGAGTGGGATAAGAACACAACAACAAATCACCCGTAGCTCGCCATTTCAATGAAAAGAAACGCACTGTAGCCCAATTGAAATTATTAATTCTGGAAGTTGTTTAAAAAGCAAATCGGAGGAGGAAATCATGCGAAACGTATGCACCAAAGGGAATGTTACTGCATCAAAACCGTTAACATATGACGCCAGATGGTATGAATGAAGACTTCAGCTTAAACTGTTTTTTAGAACTGAAAACACAATACCCACCTTGACCTAATAACAGTAACAAAGTTGAGATCATGTGTCAATGGTTGGTCACTGCATAAAATGTCAAGATATTTTAGTGTAATAACCTAAAATCAGAACACACTGGGTCGAGATTAAATGAATGTTCAATTGTACATGGTTAAATAGCAATGTTGTTTTAATTGACACGATTAAGAAAAACTTGAAATGCACTTGTTGAAATATCCAGATTCCTTCTGGATAAGGAGAGCTAATAACTGATATTATATCCAACAACCATAATATACTGGGTTGAGATCAAATTAATGATTATTATTAAAATGTCAAAAACAACTTGAATTGTAGATGCTTGTATAACCACATCCTCTTTGGATTGATCTGAAAAAGATACAAGGTGATTGAATTATGAACAATCTTGCACCTGTTGGGGTACATGGATCTATGAATGTTAACTTGTCACACCCGGAATAACAAGCATGAGATTGTGAGGATACGAATATTTAATCACTTGGATGTGTGGACTAGTTTTTTTTTTAAATCCAAGGCATAATTGGTATTTAGTCAGTTCCCTATATAGCCATTATTGATAATTAACAATCTAAAAATGAAACTATGAATACATGTGAGCTGGAACTTATCTTAGGTTGACAGCATTACAAATCAAAAAATTAAAAACTATGCAGAGTTGGATCAGGGAATATCTGAAATATGCTCACAAACATTGATTAAATGCCGTTGTGTAGCATTTTATTATAATTCAGTTATTTATATATACGATCCATAATGAACTAATCCAGTGTATATAAATGATATAGGCATGATAATTAAGGAACTAACAGCTCCCGCTGCTTAATCGCAACCATCTAACAAGTTTGCGTCATCGGGATGATGGGCGTGAACAAATGACGTCATCACGTCTATACGTGATGACGCTAATAAACAAAACCTGGCCATTTTGAAATTTCGTCCGGCTCAGGATCAGCGGAAAACATGTAGAGAAAGAGCTTCTATCTCTACAAGCGAGTGTGAACCTAAGAAATTGGGTTTATTTACACCTAATACGGGATATTAGGACGCAATACTTTATACATTTAAGACTGTATACAATACATTAAGACACCAAATTACACTTGCACACCAATATTCAATATCAATTCAATGAATGTAAAATTGAGGATATACTTTCTTGGGGTAAGGTAGTAATATTTAAGGTGCAGGGGAGAAGGACTCAGCCTTGGTACCTAGGCCGGAATACAATATAGAACACAAAGAAATCCAAGTTATGGACAACTGCGTCCCCTGCACACTTTCCAAAGAGGCCAAAGGCCTAAGTAAATTTAATCATACAATTATGAGATTAATGAGAAATAGGTTTAGTGTCTCTGAAGATTCAACTGTGCTCAGTTTCATAAGAAAATTAATAGAATTGTTTTTTCCACCAAAAAGAACATTCAATAAGTCATTTTCTTTTAGAGAAAGATATGTTGAAGCGAAAATTTCAAAGTGATTCTCTTTTGAAAAATAGGTAATCTGATTAATCTATTATCCGTATATGTTCTTTATAGATGCTTGTGAAAATTATTTTGAAATTTAAGCCCCTGATGGAGAGAATGATTCTCGAAACGCGTTGGGCGAACAGAGAAAAAATCATTAAAAAGGAGACCATCTTTCTCTAAAAGGAAAAGACTTATTGAATGTTCTTTTTGAAAAAAAATTCTATTAATTTTCTTATGAAACTGAACACAGTTGAATCTTCAGAGACACTAAACCTATTTCTCATTAATCTCATAATTGTATGATTAAATTTACTTAGGCCTTTGGCCTCTTTGGAAAGTGCAGGGGACGCAGTTGTCCATAACTTGGATTTCTTTGTGTTCTACAATACATTAAGCTCAAGTAATACTTTGATTCTGTTTTTTGTAGATCGATGTGTATGAGGAGAGCACTAATATGAGAAATATTGACGACTAAGATTGGAAGTCACCCATAAAATAGGGAACATAATCTGTGGGGATTCCCTGCATGAATAAATCACGGGAAGACAAACGTCATCTATGCACATTTGACGTCTACCTACAGGTATACATACCTTTTGGTACAAACTAGAACGTAATGTGGATTTAACTAAGTTTTTGAAACATACAATCTCTTTTACAATTGTAGATAGATACAATTTTCCTTACTTTTACAGTGGAGATAGCTACTTCTGCCATTGGCACCAGTGAATTTTTATCAGACCAAAGAGTAGAATATTAGCAGACAACACTGTCCCCTTCTACAAAAAAGAACAAAGACAAGAATACAATCCAGGTGATGATTATGACAGTATAGACTTATATTTAGCACAAAAAGGCCTGCACTTCTTTGCGCCAAAATGAATGAAAGATTCCAAAAAATCTGTTGTTTCTGATAAAAATAATTTGTTTATTTTTTGCTTTGATAAAGGTTAGGCCCTTTTCGGATGACACGTGTTTCGGCGACTGCGCCTTTCTCAAATCCAGGCCTTTTTCCAATGGGGTTGCAATTCACCCACTGTAAAGTAATGTTGCCGTCCTATTAGTGACTTAAATCCTGGGTTCAATCGCTTGGAGCAGGAGAGAATGAATTTGTAGGTGGGATTGAACCCAGGACTTAAAAGTCACTAATAGGACGGCAAGGTTACTACAGTGGGTGAATTGCAACCCCATTGAAAAAGGCCTGGATTTGAGAAAGGCACAGTCACCGAAACACGTGTCATCAAAAAAGGGCCTAACCTTTATCAAAGCAAAAAATAAAAATAGACAAAGAATTATTTTTATCAGAAACAGATTTTTTTGGAATCTTTCATTCATTTTGGCGCAAAGTAGTGCAGGCATTTTTGTGGTTTTTCTCAAAACTTGCAGACGGAGTAGAGGAACTCTGTCTCCGTGGCCTACACTCATGCGACAAGTCTCAAAATAATAGACAAAGGAATATAATACACAAGGCAAGAGTCAAAACTACAAGGAACACACAATAGGTCGCGAAGGTACAAGCATAGGATATCTGTTCCAAAAAAGTTCCTCAATGTAAAAAAACTAGACTTAGATTTAAGTATCACGGATTGAGACCAGAAAGCTTAGTGCTATCTTTTAAACAATTTCTTTATAGATTCATACCAGTATGAAGATAAATGGAATGAAAAGCTCCTGATGAAGGGAATAAAGTCCCGAAAGGCATTGAGCGAACCTTGACTAAAGAACACAAGGAACTAATAACCAACTATCACAATATGATAATAGTAAATTGATTTCCATGTAAACCAAAAGTACAAAAGTGGATGAAAATTGATCCATGTAAACTTTAACGCTTTATGAAATCAAAAATCATTGAGTTGTTTGTTGAATCAAATTTTATGTAAAAAATAATAGCATATAAAAAATTATTTTATAAACGCATTTGTAGTTATTTTGCACAACCAGGGTGTGCGAGGGACAGGAAATGTTCCACAAGTTGGTGGACATCTGTTGTATTTACATAGTTGAAACCACCCAGTGCCAGGGATGGACATTCTCCCTTGCACCCCATTACTGTAAATGTAACCTTCGCTAAATTTTAAGCAACATTAGGAGAGCTCCAGGTCACCAGGAAAATGCGCTTTGGCTCCAACATCTACCTTGCTCAACTAGCACTCATCTCCTCCTTGTCCCTCAACTTCCGGTGTTATGCTGATGACAGAATTCTTCTAAGTTCCTGCTGACCCTCTTGCACCTACTGTCATCCTTGACTGTCTTTCGGCCATCCAGGCCTGGTGCACTTCCAATGATCTGTGCCTCAATGCCAGCAAAACGGAGATCCTTCCCATTGGGACACCGGCTCCTGACTTCGTCCCCACTCTGGCCTTCTTCCATGGGCTCTCTGTTACGCTCACCTAGTCTCTGCGGAGGCGTTGGGGCACGGTTGCAGCCCTTCCAGTGGTTAGATTCCCCCTTCAGGTTGCTCCCCCTGTGAACAAGCTACAGGCGGCAACAATTGGTGGCACTGTTCCTGCGTGGCTATGAAAAAACGTGAGTGCGCAGATTGGTGACTGTTGTACCTCCCAAACCCTTCGACCAAAGGTGCGATTTCTGTGGGCACATACCGGGCCATAAGGCTCACCTGGTAAGTATAGAAGATGAGCACTCCGTCCTTCTACTTCTGGCAGGGGCGCTTGTGAATGGGATCTAGTTGCTTCACTGATCCCTGATAGATCTAGTCCAGTCCAGCTGCGACTATGCTCCTGGTTGGTGGCAAGCGTCTCTTAATGACTCTTGTCTTTTTCCTCTTTCTATTTTCTGTCTTGGTATTGTTGCTCTCAATGTTAATTCCTGAATAACGTTTTCTCTTCTGCTTTCTTCCAGATAGGTGGAATTGAGGTCCAGCAGCAGCTGTGGAGACGCAGAATGCAGCCGAGATGAAGACAGATGAAACCGCAATGTCTGACAACTGGTAAGTGATGGTTTAAGAAAAAGTGCAAGGTTTGATGGTAGCGCAACCTTAAACTTAATGTATGTTAAGTGTCTAACCTTGCCTTTTCGTTTTATTTGCAGGTGCTGCAGTCGAGGGGTGGAGCACATGGTGCTGTCGTATCAGGATGAAGATTACAGCGTCCCTGAAGAATGGAAGATGAGCCGCGGTACCAGATGATGCCTGCACTCCGAATATGAACCGCTGTGCCAAGACGATGTGCAGAGATGACCAGAAGACGCGGACAGGTGGATCCCCAGGTGGCAAGTATGGAGGCAGGTGACTGGATTCCTAAAAGGTAAGTGGAATCCCAGGTGGCGGTGAGCGTTACGCTGCGTGTAAACTCAGAATAACGCGAAGCGTCTGCCTCAGGGATCAGAGCAGCTTAAATAGCTGTGCTCGTGGCCACGCCCGCTAGGCTTGGCTTGCCTGCCACTCTTAGTGAGTCAGCACGTGTCAGGCAACCCAATAGCAAGTAGCCCCACCCAAGTGTACAAGTGGGGCTGCTTTAAAGAGGAAAGTTCCAATGTTAAATACACGTTGTACCCAAAATGAAGTGCTTGTACATAATAAAAGGTATTTTTGACTTGTATGTCTTGTTTATTGTTCCTTATGAGGCTGGAGCCTTTGGTCCCAGGACTGAGTCCATCTGGGCCCCCCGTGTGTGACCCTGTAGGGTCGGCGTCCTTGGCCCGATGACCATGACACTCTCCCCCGGCTCACTCTTCTGAAACAGAAACCTTGGCGTGTATCACTCTGCCCTTATGCATCCTCAGGACCCTGACCTCCCACACCAAATTGCCCCCAGCTTCGGTCTATCCTTAGCATTTGTCTCGACTCAACCCCCCCCCCCCCACCCTGGAGGCTCGCCCTCAGCTTACATTGCACTTCACCTGTTGCTCTCCCATGAGCACCCCACCACCTTTCTCATTTCCCCTCCCTTCTGCACTTGCACATTTTGAACACTCACAACCCCCACTGCATTTAATGACATGCATTACTTACCATAATTGCATTTCTGATGATTGTATCTGCATAGATTCACATGCTGTGCATATGGTCTGACATCAAGTGGTAACCGCAGAGTATTGCATCTGGTCTTTCGATGACAGAAAGGGGACGTCGGCATAGGCACGTCTGAAACACTATCCCTATCGTGACGTGTAGTGTACCCAACATCCCTCACGCGCCAAGGTCCCTCCAATTGTATTTTTTCTGTCATGAGGGAGCCCAAGGCTATTGTGCGTGAGTAGATGAAGAGAAGTAGTAAGACGTCAATGTTCCTTCCACCCCGAGCTGGGAGGAAGGGAGGGCGCATGTGAATCTAAGCAGATACAATCAGAAATGCGATTACGATAAGTAATACATGTCTTCTGATGCTTGTTAATCTGCTTAGAATCACATGCTGTACATAGACTAGTGAGCAGTACCCGGAGTTGGAGGTGGGTTGTGAGAAGGAACAGTAGAGAAAAGATGTCTTAGCACTGCTTATCCCACCTGAGAATCAGATCTAGAATGAGCGTCTAGGCAATAGTGTTTTGTAAAGGTGTGTACAGAACTCCAGGTTGCCTCTTTGCAAATGGACTCAAGGGGAACATTTGCAATTAATGCTATGGATGCCCCAGTGCCCCCGAGTAGAATGTGCTCTAGGCTTGAAGGGCAATTCGCTCGTAGCAAGAGTGTAACAGTGTGATGCATTTGACAATCCACCTTGTGATGCCGATTTAGAGAGACAGGATCCCCTGCTCTACCAGCTGCCACTGAAACGAAAAATTGGTTTGTTATCCTCAGTGGTTTGCCACTTCTTTCCAGGTAGAACATGACTGCCCTGCACACATCTAATGTGTGCAGGCTTCTTTCGGCCATTTTAGTGGGATTCTGGAAAAAGGTAGGTAGTTCAACTGATTCGTTCACATGGAACTTCGAGATGAATTTAGGCGCAAATCTGGGCTGAGTGCGCAGAACTACCTTATCCCTTTGGACTGTAACAAAGGGGTCTAGAACAGAAAGTGCCTGTAGTTAGCCAACCCTTCTAATAGAAGTGATGGCCACTAGGAAGGCCGTTTTACAAGTCAGGTCTTTTAGACTTGCTTTATGCATTGGCTCAAAGGGAGCTGCCATGAGCCTCATGAGTAATGGGAGGATAAATCCTCTTAACCCCTTCCATAAAGGCCTTAATCACCAGTATCTTCCACCATGACACCTTTTGTTGTGATGTGGTGTAGGCTGAAAGAGCAGCCAGATGAACCTTTAGGGAGTTGAAGACCAACCCAGTGTCTAAAAGATGGGTAAGATACAGCACAATGTGTGTGGGTGACCAATCGATGGGATTGACACCCTTGGAATTACACCAGATGACAAAACCTTTCCATTTGCTGGCATAGCAATAACGTGCGTTAGTTTTTCTAGCTTCCCTGTGTAGGTCCATGCACCTCTGAGGGAGCTGTAGGTGTCGAAACTTTATGACCTTAAGAGCCAGGATGCTAAGTTCAGAGTTTGTGGGCATGGGTTTATGTCTCCCCCCTGTCCCGAGACATGTTCTATGGACAGGGTAGTTTTACTGGAGGGGAGAGGGACATTTCCATCAGATGAGCGAACCAGGGTTGGCAGACCCACATGGGGGCCACCAGTATAATGGTAACTGGTTCCTGGTGCATCTTGTGCCCTATCTAGTTGGGAAGGGGAGTCGGGAGGGGGGGGGGGGGGGGGAAGGGGGACAGACATTTCCCTGACCATGTTATCCAGAGACCGTTCCCCTTGGAGCTGGTTCTGGGGGTACCGGGAGGCGTAGTCTTGGCATTGGGCGTTCTTCTGAGTTGCGAGCAGGTCGATCTCTGGGAATCCCCATTCTGCGAAGACGTGGACAACGATGTCTTCTTGCAGACGCCATTCGTATTCTTCGGGCAGTGGAAAATCTCTGCTGAGCACCTCTGCCAGAATATGGAGTTCCCCTGGTACATGTTGGGACAACAGAAACATCTTGCATCTGAGAGCCCATATCTAAATGTTTTGGAACAGCTTGGATAGCCCTGGAGAGCGAGTGCCCCCCTGTTTGCTCAGGTAATACATGGCTGTAGTGCAGCACCGTCTTCCCTTGTAGTTGTATCGGAAAGGCCTTTAATACCTTGAACACCACTATTAGCTCCAGTAAATTTATATGGTTGGATGCTATTTGAGGGGACCACACTCCATGTGCTGTCTGCTGAAGCAGGTGAGGGACCCCCCCCCCCCTCCACCCTGAGAGATGAGTGTCGTGGAGTGGCTTCCACTGCAGGGGTGGTGAAGGTCTGTCCCTTCAAGAGGTTTTCCATCGACCACCACTGCAGAGAGAGAACAAGGGCTGGCGAGGCAACTACCAGATCTTCCCATTGTCCGCTGGCCTGACACAACTGGCTGTTGAGCCACTCTTGCATGGCACGTATGCGCAATCACACATAGGGAACCAATTATATGCACAACGCCATCATTCCTAGCAAATGCATGGCTTTGCGCACCGTCACCTCCCGACTGGCTACATATTGCGGGATCTGAAAAAGCATGTTCTGAACCCTCTCGTTGGAGGGGAAGACGAAGCCATCTTCCATCCCAATTAGAGTTGCCAGAAATTGTTTTGTTTGACTGGGGTCTAGGCTAGATTTCTTCTCGTTGATAGAGAAACCCAGACTGAATAGAAGATCTGCTATTTTTTTGGGTGTTCGAAAAACATGTGTTGTACGAGTCCCCTGTTATGAGCCAGTCATCGAGGTAAGGGTAAACTGGGACAGATAGTCTGCGCAGGTGTGCTGCAGCTACTGCCAGGATATTTGTAAAGACCCTTGGTGCTGAGGCGATGCCAAAGGGGAGTACCTTGAATTGGTAATGCCTGTCCTCTATCATGAACCTTAGATATTTCCTGTGCGCTGGCAACATCGATATGTGCAAGTAAGCATCTTTCAAATTGCCATGTTGCCATGTAGTCCCCGTTTCAATAGTGGGATCACCTCCTGTAGTGTTACAATGCGAAACTTCTGAGGTTTTATGAACTTGTTCACTGGGCGCAGGTCTAGAACAGGTCGCATGGTGAGGCATTTTTTGGGTACAAGGAAGTACACTGAATAAATACCCTTGTTTACCTGAAGAGTAGGGACGGCTTCTATGGCGTCCTTTCCCAGCAGCGCTTCTACTTCTTGATTCAGGATTTCCAGATGGTCCGGTGAAAGGCGCCGTGAGCGTGGTGACAATTTTGGAGGTCGGGCGAATTCCACGCAGTAACTGTTACCTGTGGGGAACTGTCTTTATGACTCACTGGTCTGATATCCCCTCCCAAGCCGTAAGGAAAGATGTTAAGCGCCCCCCAACTGGGGTGACATGGGAGGGGACCTGGATCTGATGGTCATTTCTGACCCGAGGCTCCTCTAGGATTGGGGCCTCTGCCGCGTCACTGCCCTCTTGAAGGATAGTATGCAAGTCTTCCTGAAGTTTGTCCTATATTGAAACTCCCCATGCCATTGTTACTTTGATTTGCACGGGACTGCCCTCGGAAGGACCGCCTGGTTTTATTACCTCTGGGGGGAAGGTTTGTGTGTGATCTGTTGCAGAAAGAGTCTCATGCTCTTTTTTGGCTGTTTCTAAGGCCTCATCAACCGCTTTCCCGAAGAGGTTAGCTTCTTCAATAGGCTTATTGATGAGTGAGGCCTGTGTTTCGGGTTTAAACCCTGAGGTACGCAGACAAGCCGTGTCTTTTGAGCAGGGTCCCTTGGGCCAGAGACCTGCCAGCTGTTTCAACCATGTCCAGAGTGTTCTTTATCACATTTCCCTCGGCTACAATAGAGAGAAGTTTGGACTTGGCGGGTTCTGGGACCTCCTAGAGGCCTTCCTGGAGTAAGTTCTACTGAGCGTCAGCATAACTTGCCAGGGCCCACTTACCACGTGGAAAGTCCGGCCGCCGGATCTTAGGTGACGAAATCCACCGCTGTAGATGAATCCCCCGCAGTCTTCGTCGAAGATGTTCTTGTGACTGAAGTGACTTAACAGGGAATAACCGACAAGTCTGTATAAGATAAACAATGCCTCTTATTTAAGAGCTCCACTATAGGGCGACCAGTTATCTGGGCGGCAAAAGAAATCTGAGGGACTGCGGCACGTGAGGGATTTTGGGTACCCTACACGTCACGATAGGGATAGTGTTACAGACACGCCAATGCTGACGTCCCCTTTCGGTCCCCGAAAGACAAGATGCAATACTCTGCGGTTACCACTGGATGTCCGACCATATGCACAGCATGTGATTCTAAGCATATTAACAAGCATCAGAAATTCTTTAATATTTTTTATTGTTTCTCATCGCCTTGTCCCCCCCCTGCTTTGAAACCGTATTTACTGCCTGTATAAGTACCTTACAAACAAACAATAAATAAAAATAAATTAATTCTCTGGAGCAGGATTTGAGTCCACCTGTAACGCTCACCTGGTATCCAGGGGGACGTCACTCAGCCTGTTCTGACCTCTTACGACCTCGAACCCTTCCCTGGAGTCTACTCGACTGGAGACTGGGCCTTGTTTTCTTGGAAAGTGTGCTCTCCGTCCTGCTTTCAGCGCAGGGGCGCGTTGATTGATTTAGGCTCCTTGCTGCCTAGTTACTTCACTGGCAAGAGTCAGACAGGTAAGTATAATCAAGCTTTTGAACAGTTCTCCAACTTCGTTCCTTTCCTTCCTTAGATGATGGCCGGCGTCCGTGGATGGCGACGTGCTGCTCATAGGAGTAGCGCTGAAGGTGAGAGAGCGCGATGCCCGGTGAGACCCTTTCGTATTTGTATTGAACTAAGTTCTTTTCCTGTGTCTTTTAGGTGCCGCATAGTTTCCAGCATGGATGCCGGTTATGAAGAAGAAATGCAGCGAGTAAGCGCGGTATGCGGCGCCTCTACATGTTTCCACGCTAACCTGGAGAGTCTTTTCACTCATGCAGATGGATGAGAAGTTCCGGAGACAGAATTCCCCCAGAGCGGCTGGGATTCAGGTAAGCGTTTGAAGCTTGCAAAGATTTGCTGAATGCTTACTAATGACTTTTTTCTGTTCTTTTCTCTTTTCCTTAGGAAGCGGCGTGCCGGGATGGGAATGACACCGCCGAAGATGCTTGCAGAACAGAAGAAGCGATGAATGATGGGCAGAAGCGGCACAAGGTAAGGCTGTTCCTAACGATGTTCTTGCAGGAGCTGAGCGCAGAAGATAGATGCAGGCCTGCTGGAGACCGATCCGAACACCGAGTGTCACGCTGCAAAGCATGTTTCTCAGCCTGGGCGTGGCTTAAATAGTCTCTGGGTATCCCAGGTGTCTCTGGGCTGGACCACACCCAAACGACTAGACTGCACATGCAGTTCTGGGAACCGAAATATGTGGGGGCATCCATCTTGTCCTCATCAATGCACTACAAGTCCAATCCCCAATGTTATCCTATGGGAGTGAGTGAGCCTGGTGCCACAAGCGCCAAGTCTGACTCCAAGTGGGTCTTTGGAGGGATGGAGAGGCCCTGGAGAGCCATGTAGGTGATTGTGTCCTGGCTAAAGCTTGACATCTTGGAGGGCTGGGGACATGAGGGACAAGAATCATGACACCACCTCGTGTGGGCGCTCCATCAGGGAGCCCTTGTCCCCTTCTTTCTTTCTTAGTTGCTTTGTTTGGAGGCTTCTGGGTCTGTGGTCGCAGGGCCTATCCCCATCCCTGGGGCACCTGCTGCCATCGCTGCTGCCTCCAAAGCTGTATCACACCTCAGGGGTAAGTACATGCATTGTGTGGCCATCGTAGACACCACCTTCACGGTACCGCTCTCCTTCAATGCTGTTGTGGTGATAGTCAAGGCCCTAATCAATGGGACTGTCATCTAATCGGTTGACGTGGAAGGCTGGAAGGTCTTCGTTTTGAAGGTTCCTCCCCGGATTTCTCACTCGCCGGTTTGTCCCTTGATCCACAGAGTTTGGTCAAGGTCAGGGACTTTCTCTTAGAAGAGGCCCCCTTCGTAGTCAGGCTTGATGGTGATCGCGATTACCCCGACTTGGGACCTGCATCAGCAGTGAACCCAGGGGAACCAGCGTTTCAGAGCTTGGCCTTCTCTTGGACTCCCAAAGGTGGGGCAGATCTCTACCTCCTACTGGAGAGATTTCGCTCCTCGGACCAGCTGGTCCTGGGTGAGGCATGACCCTGCCGAGAGGCCGAGTCAGGGGCCTTGCTCGATTTGAGCCATGCTGCACACCTGCTGTAGCGATTTTTCCTGATTTTCTTTGAGAAACCATGGCACACCTTGCATCCCTCATTGTGGGCCGGATGCAGGCAATAGAAGCATTTATGTCGATAAATATGTACCTTAATCCACAATTCGCGCAGACTTTGAAGAGACTCCTTCCCTCCTCCTCTCGGAGATTGTCAAAAAGCACAAAGTATGCCAAAGGCTGGGCCTTCTCGAAACTTCGATGGACGAAGATCTTCGCCGACAGTGGATCCCCGCTGCCGGTAGCTGTTTAGTTGAACCCGATTTGTCAAAATAGATGAAAAATTTTAATTTTCTATGGAAAAAAACACAAAAATAGCCCAGACAGCAACCGAACCATGCGGTAAAAACTTGAAGATGGCCACCAGGGGTGGAGTTTAGGTATAGAACTGTCATTGCACGGGGCAGTATGACCCAGAGGACAGTCATTGGTTTAGAGGAGAAGGAACAAGTTACTTACCTGTAACTGTTGTTCTCCAGTATGGGTCTGGCATGGATTCACATGCTCATGAATATTCCGACAGGCTGGGAATCCTCGGTAAAGAAAAAATCAGTATCAGTTTCGTTTCTGATCTGTCTTTCTTAGTAGTAACCAATCACAGATCTCTGGGTCATACTGCCCCCAGCCAATGACTGCAGTCTCCCTAAGCCCCGCCTCTGGCAGCCATCCTCAGATTTGGTAGCACGCCAAGAGGCAGTATGACCAAGTGAAGAGCCGCAGAGGGGTAGGTGGGAGGGTTCGCATGTGAATCCATGCCAGACCCATGCTGGAGAACAACAGTTACAGGTAAGTAACTTGTTCCTTCTCCAGCATGGGGTCTGGCATGGATTCACATGCTCATGAATAAAAGGATACATAGCAGTATACACATGCACAACCACGGGAGGTGGCAAAGGCTCATTAGGCAACATTAAGCATTACATACAAACTCAACATTAAGCAATTCTTACCTCCTCACCAGGCTCACCTTAGGCAAACTGGTTGCGCAGTACTGCTTGGCCGACCCTGGACTCCTCCCCGGAGTCCCGATCGACGCAGTAGAATCTTGTGAAGGTGTGCGTCGCCCTCCACGTAGCAGCTCTGCAGATGTCCAGCAGGGGCACACCAGACAGGAACGCCGTGGTAACAGCGATCGCTCTGATCGAATGGGCTCTCGGACGGCCGGGCAGCGGTCGGTTTGCCAACCAGTGACAGTGCATGATGCAGCCGGAGAGCCATCTGGAAATGGAAGTCTTCGAGAGAGCTTTCCCTTGATTCACAGACCCAAAATTCACTAACAGTTGTGACGGCTTCCGAAAACTCTTTGTGCGGTCCATGTAGAACTTCAGCGCTCTAGCTACATCCAGAGAGTGCAAAGTCCTCTCGGCCGGCGTCGAAAGCGACGGGAAGAAAACTGGCAACACCAAGGGCTCGTTGAAGTGGAAGTCCGATGGCACCTTGGGCATGAAGAAGGGGTGCGTCCTCAGCACCACCCTCGTGTCATGAAAAGTCAAGTATGGCGGCTTGCAAGATAGGGCCTGTATCTCTCCCACTAGTCGTGCGGAGGTGATGGCCACAAGGAACGCTGTCTTCCATGACAGGAACTTCAAAGGCGCGGAATGCATAGGCTCGAATGGGGCCCCCATGAGCCTGGTTAACACCACATTAAGCTCCCACGCCGGGGCCGGAGCCTACACCAGCGGGAATGATCGGAATAGTCCCTTCATAAATTCCTTCACCAGGCAATGAGACCACAAGGACACCCGTCCCGTAGTCCTGGTATATCGGGAGATGGCAGCCAGATGTATTTTGATGGCGGCGTGAGCAAGTCCAGCTTTGGCCAGCGACAGTGGGTACGGCAGTACTTGATGGGCCATAATCCGCAGAGGGTTAATCTTCTGTGCGCAGCACCAGATAGAGAACCTCTTCCATTTATGACCGTAACACGAGAGTCGAGGACGCCCTGGCCTTTGCAAGAACCTCTCTGCAATCAGCAGGTATATCGTACCCTCCAAACTCTAGTGCTGCAGGAGCCAGGCCTGCAAGTTCAGCGACTGTCGTGGTGGAGAATGGCGCCTCCTTCTCTGGAGAGAAGATCCGCGTCCGCCAGCAGCTTGACTGGTGGGGACGTTGACAAGTCCAGAAGGTCCGGGAACCAGATCTGCCTCGGCCACGCCGGTGCGACGAGGATCATCCTGCACCTGGACTTCTTGAGCTGGTTGATGAGGCGGAGCAGCAACGGAGGGAACGCGTATAGAAACAGGCCGTCCCAGAGGAACGAGAAAGCATCGCCCATGCTCCTCGGCTGTGGGAACCTGCTGGCGAACCTCTGGCACTTGGAGTTTGTCGCGAACAGGTCGATCTGGGGTTTGCCCCATCGTTGGAAGAGCCGATCCACTTGATCCTGGCGCAGTTCCCACTCGCAGCTCCCTGCTGAGTGAGTCGGCGATGGTGTTTTTTATTCCTGCCAAGTGGAAAGGAACCAGAAACATCCCCTGGGCGACGGCCCAGTGCCACAGATCCTGGGCCTCCTTGGATAGGGCTGGGGATCTGGTGCCCCCTTGCTTCCGTATGTAGAACATTGTGGTGGTGTTGTCGGTGAAGATACTCACCACCTTCTCATTGAGGGACGGAAGGAACGACTTGAGAGCCCAGAACACTGCTCGGAGCTCCAGAATGTTGATGTGGCGAGACCTCTCCTCCGGGAGCCAAAGGCCTCTTGGGTGGAGATCTCCGGTGTGGGCCCCCCCCAACCCTCCAGAGAGGCGTCCGTCGTCACCGTCTCCTGAAACACTGGGGTTTGAAAGTCTGTGCCCGTAGTGAGGTGAGGACGGGTGCCCCACCATAGGATCGCCCGACGGAACTCCTTGTCGAGAGGGATTGTGTCCTCGAAGCAGCCCGTCGCCTGAAACCAGCGGGCGTCGAGGAACACCTGTAGCGAACGCATCCGCAGTCTGCAAAGGGGTACATGATAGATGCATGAGGACAACATCCCGAGAAGGGACTTGATGGACCTCACCCTGGCCACATCCGTGGCTAACAGGTGCCGCACCTTGCCCAGGATGGTCTTGGTCCTCTCCTCTGAAGGGGAGGCCAATTGCCCCACTGTATCGAGCTTTCGCTCCCAGAAACAGTGCTACCTGCGATGGAACCAGGTGGGATTTGGGGTAGTTGATGCCAGCTCAGTGAGCAACCAGACGGTCCTTGCTGTGTGTTCGACGGCGCCTTCCCTTGTCCTTGACCGGATTAGCCAGTCGTCCAGCTAGGGGTAGATGTGGATCCCCTGCAGGCGCAGCCGCGCCGCCACCGGTGCCAGGCACTTGGTGAAAACCCTGGGTGCCGACTAATCCGAACGGTAGGGCTCTGAATTGGTAGTGGCGTCCCTGAACCACGAACCTGATGAAATTCGTGCCTTTTTAGAATAGGGATGTGGAAGTAAGCATCCTCCAGGTCCAACGACGTTAGGAAGTCGCCTTCCTCAGCTGTCCCAGCACGTGCTGGAGGGTGACCATCCTGAATTTCTGCACCTTGATGTATTGGTTTAACCGATGCAGGTCCAGGCTGGGGCGCCAACCGCCCGTCTTCTTTCTGAAGAGGAAGTACCTTGAATACACTCGAGCCCCGGAGCCTCCTGGGGACGAGCTTGATGGCACCTTTCTTGAGCATCGCCCTTACCTCCAACAGCAGTTGAGGGACGTGATTCTCCTTCCTGGCCACGGGAGGAATGCAAGGGCACTTCTTCTGGAATTCCAGTGAGTGCCCGTTGGCCAGGGTGTCCAACACCCAACTGTCAGTGGAGATGGACTCACGCACGCTGACGAACTTAGTCAGCCGGCCTCCCACCGGGGTGCTTCAGTGGGGGCCCGACAACACGGCCGGGTCAGTCTTGCTTGGAGGCGGCCTTGCTGCCTTGGCGACAACAGCGGAATTCCCCCTTGCTTGCCGCGACCACTGTAGGCCTCCTGAGAAGAGGAGCGGGCCGCCTGGCGGTAAGTGGAGGAGCCACCGCTGGATCCTTTAGAGGCACCCTGTCTGCCTCCGGAGCTCCGAAAGGGCCGTCGCTGTTGAAGCACCCCTAGGGCCTGGGCCGTCTGAGTCGGTCTTGATGGCCTGTAAAGACTCGTCCACCACCTTACCAAAAAGGTTGTTGCCGTCGAACGGCATGTCCAACACTCTGGTCTGGACATCCTGGCGAAAGTCACCTTGAGCCATCCTCGTCGTCCGAGGCAATGTCTGTTGCTACCGTTATGGCGTGGTCCCACGCCACCTCGCCTTCCTCCAGAATTTCTAGGGCCCCCGCCCTCTTGTCATGCAGGAAGTATAGCAAGGGAGCCATCTTGCACCAGAGCTCCCCGTCGTACCGGGCCACAATCGCTAAGGCATTGGCATAAGGCAGTCGCGCTGAGATGACTCGTCGTCCCATGGAGTCCAACTTCTTGCCCTCGCTGTCCGGAGGGGAAGTTGAAGCCGCCGCACCCACTGCCTTCTTAGCCGCTGCTGAGATGACAGAGCCCGGCGCGGGCTGGGCCCTGGAGGCACAAGGGGGCAGCATCGGGGACTTGGTACTTCTTTTCGTACCTGTCCCTCTTAGCGGGTGTCGTGGAAGAGTTCTTGACAGCAAGCCCCTCGTCCCAGATGTCGTCGAGCAAAGGCACCGCGAGGACCGTCTTCCTCTTGGCCTCTCATCGTTGGTACAGAAATCCTTCCTTTCTCTGTTCTTCAGGGCAGAGCTGGAAGAGCTCGAATGCCCTGGTTATCATGGCGTGGAAAGAGCCAATTTCGTCGGCTGGAGAAGCCCGAGGGGAGGGGTGATGACGGGATGTCTGCTGTGTCATCGCCGCCGTCATCGTCCGTCGCTGTATCCGTCGCTGTATCCTCTCTAGGGTCCGGCGAGGGGGATGTGGGTTCCCACAGGTCTCGCAGGCACAAAGGGCAGAGCGGGGTGGACTCTCCTCTGCTTGTTCAGATGGCTTCCCGACGGGCCTGGTTCTGGATCCTCCGTCGTGGTCCGTGGTAATCTCGTCCTTATCTCGGCACAGAAGGATTGGATTGCCAACAAAATGGCCACCAAGCTATCCTGGGGCTCGGGTAATGGCTGCGACGGACGGGATGGCCGCTCCACTGGGCCCTCTTTGTCGTTGTCGTCGCTATCTTCGATCACGTCAGCAGGGACCGCCCCCTGGGATCGAACCTCTCGTTGAGGCCTATGGACCTCTCGTTGAGGCCCTTCTCGGTTTCCACCAGCTCCTCCTCAGAGGCCGATTCCGAGTCTGTAATGGCCACCAGCCCCCTCTTTTTCCGCCGGGACTTCACGGGGGTCTTAATGGGCTGGAAAGAGGATTCCCTCCGCGGTGGCAGGGATACTCTGGGCCCAGAGGCCATTTCCACTGGCATAGTCTCAGCCGGCTTTGCCAGGGTCGCAGCGACCACTTCGATAGAGGCCTTTGCCGGCTGGATCAAAGCCCTCACCACCTTAGGTGTGTCCTGGGCCTTCGCCTTGGTGGAAGGGTCAGTGCCTCGCTCCCCCTTCGAGATCGACTGGGTCCGCTCCAGCGGCTTACCCGGGTTCTCGGACTTCCTCTTCCCCGAACCAGAGGGCTGGCTCGTGGTCGAACGTGCCGGGGAAGTAGCGCCCTGCCTAGCAGCCGAAGAGCCCGACCTTTCGGTGCTCCCGGTGCCCGCGGACTCGCGGTGCTTGGCCTTCTGTTGGGCCCCCGTCGCCGGGGCGCCCTCACAGGACTTCGAAGCCCGCTCAGACGACTTCTTCGCCTTCTCACTTGCTGTGCCCTTCTCCAGCCAGGCGGCGGGGCGGGAACGACGATCTTGTTTGGTCCGTTCCGAAAGGTTCTTGCAGAACGCACAGTCCTTCTCCACGTGCGTCTTGTCCTCATGAAGGCAGTAGAGACATCGCAAATGCTCGTCCTCCTTGAAAACGATATATCCGCATCCAGGGCAGTTCCTGAACAGCTTGGATCTGGGCGTCGAGCTTCCTTTGTCCTGGACCATGTCCGTTGAGGTAGGCCGCAGATCTTCCGGAATCTGCCAAGAAGTGTAAACTCGACGAAAACTTCACCCTTGAGGGGCGTAGAAGAATTCCGAAACGGGTCCCCGTTGTCAGAAGTAGAAACGGTGGAGCTTGAGGCTCGATTAAACCGAAAAAATGAGAAAGTCTCCTGAAAAAGTGTGAAAACGCAGCAAAAAACAAGCGCTAAAGCACGAGGACTCCCGACACTTGAGCGTGCGGTAAAAATCTGAGGATGGCTGCCAGAGGCGGGGCTTAGGGAGAGGGCAGTCACTGGCTGGGGCAGTATGACCCAGAGATCAGTGATTGGTTACTAAGAAAGACCGATCAGAAACCAAACTGATACTGATTTTTTCTTTACCGAGGATTCCCAGTCTGACTACAGGGAATATTCATGAGCATGTGAATCCATGCCAGACCCCATGCTGGAGAAGCAGAAATTATCCTCATAAGGACCATATTCATCACCACGATATTCATCATCAGTAGTATCTTGAGCAAGGGCCTCTTATGTAAGCCCTGCACCTTAGGATGTGAATGACTGCTCATGTAATCTAGAGGATTTACAAGGAGGATTGTCCGGTTCTAAATCAACATGCTTTTTTTTAACAGCATATTTTCCCATAAATTACACAAAAGATGAGACTTTGTTCATAGTTTACTCAAATAACTTTTGTTCAAGAGCCTTAAAGCGAAGCTTGTGACAAAGGAGTTAAGGACTTAGTGTCTCGCAATGCATGCACTTGCGCTGATATTTATGTATGCCAGTGAGGCAGCGTGACCATTGGCGGACAGAGGTATGTGTTCTGGCATACGTTCAACACTGTGCGCTTTCAAAACATGGCCAGAGGGCTTTTTAGGAGCAGTAGACTTCTCGCTCGACGCTGGTCTTGGAGGATTGTCATATCACACGTGGAGTGGGGGCAGAGGACTCAGTTGAAGTAGATGCACCGGAGGTGTATTTGTGTACCACGTGGCAAGATTTCAATGACTTTCCTGTCAACTGGTTGGGGGTGGAGTGTTTATCATGCGAGATCATAGCTCTATGATTGTGCCACTGTCACCAGGGGTAGTCTCCATAGCAGTGCCGCCGGCTCACCCAGCGGGCAGGGGGCGGGTGGGGGAGAAATGGCACTTTGGAATCTACTGATGCCATGTAGTCTTCTGTGTGGCTATGCGCTGGAAGCACCATGTTCCTACTAACAGGCGAGTTAAGGCTGGCTTCCACCTGCATGGTGTGGGCTTCCCAACTCCTAATGCGTAGATTCTTCAAGGTTTCGAGTTGTAAAAGCTGGCAGACCTTTCAAACCGATATGTGTTGGGAAGCAGCGATTGCACACCCAGCGAGTGTTCTTAGAGATATTTTTAATTCAAGGATCAACAAAATTGAAATGGAGTTTTCTCCACGACTGAAGAACAGGGAAAATAAACAGCATAAAGGGAATGTGGAAATGTAGGCACTCTAAGCGGAATATAATGCATCACACCCCCGTTCCCCCCCTCCCCACTCTCCCTACTGTAGAGGCCTCAGCCAGGTGCAGGCCGGCACAGACAGTCGCTGGAACGGACGCTGAAGCACTTCTGTGGAAAATGCTGTTGTGAAGTCAGTCCGTGGTGTTCATCGAGATTAGTCAAGGATGTTGAGTACATATTTACTTATTGTTAAAATTAATATAACACTTTGGGGTGATATGCTTAGAACAGTAGCACCTAACTTTAGAATCAAACAACCAGAGCAACTGAAGATTAGCAAAGCAGATTAAGAACAAAATTAGTAAATTACTATGTAGGAAAGGAAGGTGTTATTAACAGCATAGAAAGCCTTATAAAAATGTAAAGGTTACTCACTGTAGTGAATCTAGTGCTCATAGTCCTCAGTCCCCTTTCCTCCATCATTGTGGACGTCCCCCCTCCCACCCCTAACATAGGGGCGGTACCGGAACCGTTGGCAGCAAAAAACTGAGTTCCACTTCAAATTTAGCATACCGTGCAGGGGCACTGCCTCGGGCATGGTAATGACCCAACAAAGCCCCGCCCTCTGGCATCCAAGTCCCCTTTGGACGCTTCGATACCTGGCTATACCTATTAGACATTGCCATAACAGCAGGGGAAGGCAGTTGGGACGTATGGAGGAAAGGGAACCAAAGACTAGGAGCACTCTAGTCACTACAGTGAGTAATTAATTACTCATCCGTCCCCTTTCCTCCATTCTTGTGGGTGATTGCAACGAACAAGAACATAGGGTGGAGCTGTGATAATCTGCCTCATAGTTAGGATGAAGCCAAAAGGTTCTTCAGAACCACCTGACCAAACTCTGCATTGCGCTTGGAGCTGTGTCCAGCGAGTTATGCTTACAGAAGGCCGGAGTGGCCCAAGAAGCAGGTCTCTGAAACACAGCGGCCGTGGCCCTGGCTCTGACCACATTGGCATGAATGGCTGTGTAAGCCTCCGAAATTGCCTGGACCAGCCAATGGGCGATGGAAGCCTTGGGAGTCTGAGAGCCGGGGGAGGAGCCCCCAAAAGCCACAAACAATGCCTCGGAAATCCTGAAAGATTTCGTCTGAGAGATAAAACTGGAGGACCCTCTTGAGGTCCAAGGAGTGCAGGACCCTCTGCTTTCGACTGCAGGTTCGGGAAGAAAACTGAAAGGCAGATCTTCTGATTCAGATGAAATGGAGACCACCATGGGCAAGAAGTTAGGCTGAGTGCGCAAGATGACCGTGTCGTCGTTAAACGTGATGAAAGGCTTGCACAAGGACAAAGTCTGCTGATCACCAACGCTGTGTGCAGAGTTGAGCACCACCAGTAAAAGTGTAGTGTCACGAAGCGGATGTCCACAGAGGCCATCAACTCGAAAGGCTTATGCTGCAAAGCTGCCAAAACGACACTGAGGTTCCATACCGGGTGCGACCTATGCAATGGCGAAGAAATTGACAACCGCTTAAGGTTAGCCTCAACCACTGGGTTGACTGCCCGCAAAAACCACATGCTTGGGGGTGAATTCTTATAAGCCCCAATGTCCGCCAAATAAGTGCGGCAAGTATCCACCTGACCTCCAGAACGAGCCAGTTGCGCTGCAAAAGTCAGTACGTCATCTAGAGGATAGGTCCAGACCTGTGTCACAAGCCCAATGGCAGCACCTAATCCATTTACTCTTATACTGAGACCGAGGCGAGGGCCTCCTGGCCTGCTGAATGTCTCGGTTGTCATCCAAAAATTGAGCATGCTGAAGCCTCAGTTGGTCAGGAACCAGGCCACGAGCGCCATCTTGGCCCGGAAGATCCAGCCACCCGTGCACCCACACACCCACCCTGCCCTGCTGCGTCAGTAATCCCCTGCTGGAGATATGAAGGTTGACAGGACCCTGGGAGCACAACTGCAGCAAATCTGAAAACTAGGGTCTCGAAGGCCAGTGGGGCAGCAATCAGGATGTGGCTGCAACCTACCAAAGCCTGGTACTTGCAGAGGGTCAGTTGGAGCTGAGGGGTGGGAGGGAACGCATAACACCTGCAGCCGTGCCAACAGATCTGGCAGGCATCTCCGAGAGACACCCCTGCCCCCGACCTATCCATGAAGCAAACTGGGGGCACTTGGAATTCAGAGGGGAGGGGGGGGGAGGAGGGGAGTACAGGTGCCACCCTGCTTGTTCAGTTAAAACATCGGAGGATTGTCAGTCCCGACCAGAACCGACCTGTCCCTGATGAAGGGTAAAAATGCCCTGAGCGCCAGGCCCACTGCCCTGAGCTCGAGCAGATGGATATGCCAGAGGGTTTCCGTCCTGGACTATGCTCCATGAATTCCATAGCCCTCCAGAGTAGACCCTCAGCCCAAAAGGGAGGAGTGTTGTCACCACAAGGTTAGGTTCCAGCTGGGTGAAGGGGGCTCCCACTGAAACATTGTCATCCATCGGCCACCAGCGAGATCAAGCAGTAGGAGCGGTGGTATTGGGAACTTGTCCGACAGACCCGTCTCCTGATCCCAATTGGCCGCCAGGTGGAGCTGGCGGCCCCTCATCTTGAGGCGAGCTTGCTGTACAGCAAGAACAGAGGCCGCCATTGGGCCCAGAATGTGCTGTAACCACCATGCCGAGGTGGTCGTGTTGGCCAGAAAGTGGCCCACCGCCTTGCAAAGGGACAGAAGCCTTTGAGGCGCAAGGAACACTCGCTGACCAGTAGTTTTCCAACGCACGCCTAGGAAGACCAGTTCCTGAGATGGGCACAACTGAGACTTACTCTGGTTGGGGGAGAACCACAGCTGATGAAGGATATCCGCCAATCTCTGGCAGGAGTGTACCACCTCTTCGGCTGAAACCGCCCTCACCAGACACTAGTCCAAACAAGGCTCCAGATGATGGCCCTCCAGGCAGAGATTAACTTTGTGAAGACACGAGGGGCAGAGTTCAGGCCAAAAGGCAGCACCTCATACTGAAAGTGATATAACAACCGTGGACCGCAGCAACCTCTGATGCGGTTGGTAGATGGGAACATGCAGGTAGGCATCCATGAAGTCCAGGGAACACATCCAGTCCCCTGCACACAGAGACCCAGCTATGTGCACAGGAATAATCATCTGGAAGCGTTCCAGTGGTAAAGACAGATTAGGAATGACAGATCCAGGACAGCCCGATTGTTCTTGGGTACTTTAACAATCCTGGAATAGTACGCAAAGCCCCTGCATACAAGAGGAACCAGTTCTGTTGCCTGCATCTCCAAGAGCAAAAGGACCTCCCATAAAAGAGACAGGGACCCAATCTGACAAGAGAGAATGGTCGAGGAAGACTGAAGCCAGTGGAGACTACAAACAGGATCCACGGGTTGCTGAAAAGACGCTTCCAGGTGTCCTAATAAAGAGCCAAACAGCCCACCAGAGGCGAGCTGTGTTACCCGACCTAGACGTCACTGCTTCTTGGCATCAGAAGCGGGGGCAGAGGAGAGGGAGCAGAAATCAGCACAACGTCCTCTGCTGCTTCCTCCTGTTGTCGCTGGGCCACCCGTCGGGCTTCTTTGTACTGCAGTCCCAGAACAGCTTGAAGCCAGAGAAAGCGTGGGCCTTATTACCAGTTCTGCCCTGGGACATCGGGAAGGATTTCTGTCCAGGGTTTGCCAGGATGGCCAAGGACTAGGCAGTTCAAGTGGAGATTTTCTTCTTTGTCAACTCGTCATCGGCTGACGAATTTAAAAGTTTCACGCCCTCAAAGGGCAGATCCATAATCCGCTCCAGCACATCAATTGAAAACTTAGTGTAAGGAATCCACGCCGCCCTTCACAACTCCAAACCAAGGCACAGCCCTCTGCTGGCTATGCCGTTGTGCGGGACCGAAGAGTCCATGAGGTCCAGCTCAATGTCCCGGGTATCTACCAGACCAGCCTTGAAGGCTTGCTAGTCTGAAGGGAGGTCGGGCAGACATTCCGAGCTCCTACCAGAGATTCTGGTTAGCTGCAGCCCAGAGTGCGTCTGCCTTGACTTGCCGCAGATGGAGTCCTGGGATGGAATAACTGCACTTTGTGGAGGAAGAAAACAAAGACAATGGTTTAGAATACAAGGAGGCCACAGCCACCCCTGAAGAATGAGACTGCGGGTGGGAGGCCAGGAGGATTGGCTCCCCGTCTGTCAGCCTAAACCTGCTGTCCAATTTATTCAACTGGGTGTTGGCCCTGGGCTTCTCCCATACTTTCGTGCCACCTGCAGCGCATCCTTCTGAAGAGGAATGCCAGACCGGATCATGGTACACTTACCCAAGACGTCTGCTACCACTCCTGACAACTGGGGGGCTTCCTCAGGCAGAGAGAGGGACCCCACGAACTCTGCCAGGCACTGAAGGCAGTCATGAAAGGCCTTAACGGATGGCGAGGGTTCATAGTCCTGGGTGTGTCAGTCGTCATACCCACCCCCCTCCCCTACCCTTTTTCACAGACTGAGGGGAATCCGGGCCCTGGGACACAGGTGCCAATGGGGTTCCCTCCACCCCCCAGTCCGGTGCCGAAGACAGGTTCAACGGCTGTTGAGGGGACAGGCGTTGGTGATAAAGGAGGAGGGGTCTGAACAACCGGTAGGGCCTCGACCAGGGAGGGACCAGCACTGGAACCGGCAGTGCCAGAGAAAAAGGAGGCCTATCCAGAGGGGGCCGGGGAGGTGCCACCGGCAGAATGACCTTCACGACTTCCTTCACGAGCCCCTTCATCCGAGGGGAATACATGAGGAAGAGGAAGCACTTTAAGCGGTCCTCGCAAGCTGGCGGGTTCCTAGGGGCCCAGCCCTCCAAGGCGCTGCCCCCTCCGCTCCTGGTCAAAGCACCCGAGGCATGTAGCCGAAACGCTGCACTGGGTCGATGCATCCTTGAGATAACCCAATGTCTGTACCGTACAATCCGCTGCCGTTTCCAGAGGGAAGGGGATTGGGATCATCACGCTAAGTCCATTTAATGGGTGAAAGCATGGGCAGGCCCATAGTTAGATCCAGGATGGCCGCCAGCCTGGCAGACTCCGCCACGTGCCTCTGCCATTTTGAAGCCTTGTTTGGCAGGAGGGTGCAAAAGCACAGAGCCATGGAAGGTCACAGCTTGGGTCCTGCACCAGAAGCATAAGCGTATACCTCCAAGATACCTCTGATAGGTGCTGAGCCCTCGGCCGGCTGGCCTGTAGCTGTGCTGGTTGAAGCCGAGGACAGACTTAGGAGGTGGCACTCTACTATCCCATACCCCTTGTGTTTGAAGAAGGGGACGAACTTTGAGCACCCTTCCAAGGACAACATGGCAAGGGCCCCCCCCCCCCCAAACACCCTCGCCCCTCAGCTTGCCTGGATGACCTTGGGTCTGCTCCCGGAAGAGACCTGAGCTCCTCCGCTTGGGAGCCGGTAGCCTTGGCGGCCTCAGGCCTGGCAGAACCTGAATACGAAGAACCTCTATCCGTTGGAACCACGGGGAAGGAGTCACCGGGCTGAGGAGCCCTGCTGAACAGAGGGCCTACCTTGTCTTGACGAGAGGTCCTGGGCACAAAGTTCTTAAGGTGGGGCGGAGAAGTGTGGAAGATCTCCCTTCACTGCCACAACAGATTCTTTAATGCCCTTTGACCAAGAGCGCTGCAAGCTGAACATGTGTCCCGGCGGTGGTCAGGCCGCAAACACTGAAGAGAGTGCATGGGGGTCTGAGGCCGGGAACGAGCAGTCGAATGAGGCACATCTTGCGAATCCTCCAGCAGCTGACATGCACTGTGGCAGGCAGGTACCAAAGGGAAGTTGATGGAAAAAACAAAACTGGGAGCAAGCGGAAAGCTTAAAAAAAAAAAAAGTCTCAGCACTGGCTGCCAGGTCTGACACCGTCCATGCACAAAAAGGGACTGGGGTGAGTAGCTGGAAGGCAGGGCATTCCCATTCCCAAGGCTATGTCCCTGCATGCTATACTAAATTCAAAGGGGAAGCTATATTCTTCACTGCCAAAGGTTACAGTACCGTCCCCATGTTTGGGAACGCCCACAAGGATGGAGGAAAGAACGCAATGTATCAATATAAGGCGTTCCATAGCCAAGATCAATGATACTAGTGCCCTTAAGTGTCACGGATTCTAAAGCAAGTCGCTTCAGAAGACTAGAAGTCTTAAGACTTAAGAGTCTGAATAATAGTCAAAACCAAAGGGATTTTTTAACTGTTTGAAAGGAAAAGAACAATTGAAGAAGTTCTTAGCAAGTCCTCTCTCAAAGCAACCAACTTGGGGGAAGCAAAAGGGAGGATCCTTGACAATAAATTCCACCAATCACCATCAGTGTAGGGAGAGGTAGGCTAAGAACTCTGCAGCCCAGTTAACCCTATGGATATAGGTAGGGTTACTCACACCCCCGGTACTCATTCATATTCACGCAGGCACCACTTTGGTAGCTCCAAAAACCCCTCTGCTCCGTCTTGGTATGTTGAAGGAGGCCGAGGTCTTTGGTGCAGATGTGACTTCGGTGTCAGGATTTAGGTCCCTCTGATACGCAGCTCTACGCTCTGGCATGACTGTTCCTGAGACTGTACAACTGGATCTGGACACGATTAAGAAAGGACAACCGTTGTTGATAACCCGCAGAGGACCCCCAAGAAACGATGCAGGGAGAGAACAGCATTGGCCACTTGAAGCAAACCATAGTAGATCAGCCTCATTGTGGAACAGAATCTAGTCCTGCAAGACCCCACTCTGAGCTGGAGAGCTGCAACTGCAGGGGGAGGCAAAGTGTCCAGGGAGTCTCGGGTCTGAACTCAGGATGGTGACCGATGCAGTAAGGTAGCAAACGAGGAAGCTTGACAGACCAAAGAATGGGTAGGAGACATTTCCAACAATGTCCAAAGGCAATCTCCTCGAGCAGGGGTGGAGAATATTTCCCAAATGGTTCAGGGGTTGAAACACTGAAGAAGGCCTTCAGGTGGTGAAAGAAGCTGGGCTTTGACAGGACAGTTTAAGACCATGCTGGTTGGCTGCAACAAGGAGTTCCAGGTCTTCAGCAGAATGGCCCCTCGTTCTAGGATTGTTGACATTTACTTATCAGTTGAATAGTGTCACGGCTCGCTCCCGTTCCTGCCACTTGGGGGCATGTTTTGGGGTTTATTCCCTACTGGACATTTCCTCCGAACCTTATGCTACAGTGTTCTGATGAATTGGGAGCGCTAAAACCTTATTTTCCAAGTTACTTCCCTTCCGGATCCATGCCAGGTTTTTGGCAGCCAGCATGCTACTTTAATCAAATGACTATGCTTCCCAGAATGCCTGGCTCACTGCTTCACCTCCTCCCTTGCAGGACAAGGCTGGGTGGAGGATAGGCAACACCTGTGGCTGCAGGTGAAGCAGGCGGCACACCTGAGGGGTGTGCTCGTTTATCAGCTTTAAAAGCCTCAGTTTGCTTCGGTCCAGCGCTGGTCATTGTTGCAGTGTTTGTTGTGACTGGTCCCTTGTTCCTTGTTCTTAGCTTTTGTGCCTAGTTCCTAGTTCCTGTTTCTTGTTCCTCTGCCCTGGATTTATGTGCTTAATTGATTTCTGCTTTCTGGATTTCCCTTTCTGTCTTCCTCTGTCTGCAGGCAGCCTTTCTCTGTGCTTTACCCTTTGATGCTGCCTAATTTGCCTGTGTTCTCTGTTTCTTTGATGCTGTCCTTTGCTACTGAAAAACTTGATGTATTAGTCTTTCCCTTTATAGATTTAGCTTCCTGCCTTAAGGTTTCCTTTTGTGATATCATTTTCCCTGCTCCTGATCCTTACTTTCTATTGGGATCCATTCCATGTTTTCCATTGCACTTCTGCATTTATTTCCCATTGATTATTAGGTGTGGGTGTTGTTGTAACTAGTCCCAGTGTGAATGCCCTTTTGTTTTCCTCACTATTTTATAATCACTATTCCTACTTGCCCCTTGACTAGGGTCTTATGTATTTAGTTTCCTCCACCCATTGCTGTTATAGCCTTCAGGGTCCCTGTTTGATCAACTGGGTGCGTGAGTTTACTGACATTCAAGTGGTCTTTTCCGGTCCTCGTGAGTACTGTTTCGAAGTTCCTTATTCAGTATCATCCAGAGTGTCAGCTCACAGATCCTGTCCTTGCTTGCCCTCTATGTGGGCTTAGCGCTGTCAGTATCTGTAATAGCATAGTGGGTAAGGAGTTTGCCGACTTTCCTTTCAGTCATAAGGAGGTTCTAAGTGCTTACCCCACATCCCTTTTCATATATTGGTATTATTGTTTCACTCTATTTGTACTCCTGGGTTTAGTATACACATATTGGGTATTGTATGCACATATTTAGATTCAAAGTTGTACACTGTGCGATTCCGCGCACATTGCCTTCTTCCTTTCTTAACAGAATAACCAGCCGTTATTCCCGTTTGAATATGGCCAGTTTAAGAAAGAAAGGCAGCAAGGCCACTAACAAGTTTGTACAGAAAGCTTCCCTTAAGTTTACCTGTGACAATCAAATCATTGATTCTGACTTAAATGAACTCCTTGTTACAAATGGGTATTTACATGCAAAGTATTTTACTCACAGGATGGCCCATCGTACATTGCCTGATCCTAGTTCTGTCTTTAATTTTGATCCAGATTCTATGTCCGCACAAGCCTTAGCAGCGGAAAACAACACACTGTTAGATTTACTACACACAAGTACGTCTGTTGTTGAACCCCATGATTCCGGTTGTGCTTTACCTCAGATTGAACAGTTTTATGATTCAAACATAAAGAATGGAGGGGTTCATTGCATATCTTCTGTTTTCAGCCCTCAGTCTACTGCTTACTCCTTTGCACAAGTACTTACTGTAGTCCCTAATGTCAAGAGGTCTGATGTCAGTAGTCTGCTTAAGGGTAACACAGACCAAGGCGGTAAGAGAGTGTAGATCACAAAACCTGCAAGCAGTAAATGACAATGTACAATCAGTGCACATCCGGATGGCTAGGGCAGAATCCAGCCCTGATGCTACCATGCCTTCCCCTGTGCCTACTGATAGGGATGTACAGTTAAGGCGGGACATGCTAAAAGCTGAACTTCAGGAGTTAAACAAGAATACATTACTTTACTAGAGGAGAATAAAACCTTACGGTCTTTTCTGAATACACCTCAAACTTTATCCGTTGATGAAGTGAATACTGTTCAATCCACGAGTGCGGAGGTTTTTGTAGGTCATGATACTTGTCAATATGAAAAATCTATTGGGAGTGAAAGTCCTCTTTCTAGCACAGCACTTATTCAGGGCACAGGTTCTGACAATTGTTCTACCGTTTGTCAGGAATTGCCGTTAGATGAAGATTTACAAGCCACTCCTTTACCCAAGATTTCCTGTGTAGCAGTCTGTCATAATTCTGAGCTTGAACACATACATGCTTCTGATTCCCAAACACAATCCACAATGGTGGCATACACAGAATCAGTCACTACTGTAGGCTTAGGTTCTGCCCTTGATCTAGCTGCTCAGACTGAAGTAGACATTCAAGCTGATGTGGAAAACAATGCTACCTCTGTGTTCGCTCCTTCTTCTGCCATTTTTTGTCACAATGAACAGTCAAAGAAAGTACAAAATTCATGTTTTGATGGACTCATTCCACAGTATACTGAACCAAAGACCTGGCAGGCAATTCCTGAACTGTCAATTGTTAATATGCCACTTTCAGAAGCTAAGACAGAGGAATGGACATTTGATGAAATCCTGATTAACAGAGACTTTACTATGGTGATTCCTCTGGTTGATTTTGACTTCTACAAAAGGAAGAGACTCTGTCATCCACTTAGGAGAGGGGCGGCATGGGTACAGCTCAGTCTTTGGTTACTGGTGCCAAGGAGTCAACCGCCCTAAAGGTGCTTTCCATTCCTGAGCCACAAATGTGCCTGTCGACTTCTGGGACTTCAGTCTGTCCTCCTACAACTATTGACTCTTCGATTATCCAGTCCACGGCTCTGCAGTCATCGTTGTCAAACGTGTCTTCAATCAATGAACAATTGCTATGTCTGCCAGTCACTCAAGAGCCTTCACCATGTACGTGGTCAGAGCCAAAGACCTTGACAAGTTTGTCTTCAGCTAACGAGACGGCTCCAGCTTGCATGCCCTCAGCCTCTGAATTTCCTCTGGCATGCCTGTTTTCGACTACAGTGACTCATCCAGCGGATTTTCCTTCAGCCATGGAGCCTCCGGTAGCACATCCTGAGTGCCCGTCTCCGGTCCCAGAGCCTACTGCTAATTTGGCTTCAGTTCATGTAAGACCTGTATCCTGCTCAGCATCGCTGCCAATATCGGAGGTGTGCCGGTCTACTCTGTCTGATCATGTTGCAGATTCATCTACTTCAGAGTTACCTCCTGAATCCCAACCATTTATTACGGATGAACGTCCAACCTGCCCTTCTTATGCTTCAGGAGGATCACCAGAAGGTCAGCCTTTTACACAAATTGATTCTCCCAACTGCTTGACTGTAGAATCAGCACCTCCCGCATATGCAACATCTGAGTCTGAGACTTCTGCCAGAAACATCAAGCTGGATCACGACTCGGGAGGGCCTTACATGCAAGGCCGTTGGATTTGCCTGGAGTGTTACGAGAGGGAGACGGATACCATCCGCCATGGCCCAGACACCGAACAAGTAGCCAACCAGGATAACGGGCTGGACGGTTCACATTTGGGGGCCAGTTTGGATCAGCCGCTTGACAGCCTTTTTGTTGACGGATCCCACATGAGCCTGAGGGAGGGGACGGGCACGGCCCCCCCAAATGCTGCACCATCCGGGTGCTAGTAGCCAAAGGAAGGGTATGACTGCTGCAGTTCAAGATGTGCCTGCTATTGCTCCTGCTGCGAGTGTACCTGATGTACCAAGTACTGCGTCTATCACTCCTATCGGTATGCCAAACGTCCCTGCGGTTGTATCCCACGTGCAACAAGGTGGCTACATGACTGACACCAGGAGTGCCAGCCTCGTACAACCCATTGGACTTCCAGGCCCCCAAGGCGTGGGACAGATGCAGTCGAACCTTGGTCACCCTTAACCACAGGCCTTTAACCAGATGAATGGTGAGAGAAGATCCAAACCTCTACCTCGGTCGCCAACTTCTTTTTCTGAACATGAACATTTCCTGAAACCTGCTATTTTCTCACCTCCTGTGTGTCTGCTCTCAGCAGGGAGGCTACCAGAGCATCTACCATTGTCCAAAGCATGTTGCACCAGCCTGCCTCCCTCCTCAATGATGTATGAGTGTTCGCTCCCAGAGACTGAGCTTCCTGGACCTTCCAATTCTGCTTCGGGTCCTGCAAGTCCTTCATGCCTTTGTTCGGCCCATGAGTCTCTTCCTCACCGAAAACCTGCCTATGGCTCTTCTAGACTGCGGCCTGATTCTATTCATTCCAGTCCCTCTGCTTCTGCCCGTGGGTCATCGTTTCCGTCAGTGCCACCTCCAAAGACAAAGCGCTCCCATCATGGAAGGAAGATGTTTTGTGCGGGTAACGGCCGCCTGGAGTTGGCCGTGGGAGGGGGTATAGTGTCACGGCTCGCTCCCTTCGCTCCCGTTCCTGCCACTTGGGGGCATGTTTTGGGGTTTATTCCCTACTGGACATTTCCTCCGAACCTTATGCTACAGTGTTCTGATGAATTGGGAGCGCTTAAACCTTATTTTCCAAGTTACTTCCCTTCCGGATCCATTCCAGGTTTTTGGCAGCCAGCATGCTACTTTAATCAAATGACTGCTTCCCAGAATGCCTGGCTCACTGCTTCACCTCCTCCCTTGCAGGACAAGGCTGGGTGGAGGATAGGCAACACCTGTGGCTGCAGGTGCAGCAGGCGACACACCTGAGGGGTGTGCTCGTTTAGCAGCTTTAAAAGCCTCAGTTTGCTTCAGTCCAGCGCTGGTCATTGTTGCAGTGTTCCTGTTGTGCCTAGTTCCTATTTCTTGTTCCTCTGCCCTGGATTTCGGATTTATGTGCTTAATTGATTTCTGCTTTCTGGATTTCCCTTTCTGTCTTCCTCTGTCTGCAGGCAGCCTTTCTCTGTGCTTTACCCTTTGATGCTGCCTAATTTGCCTTTGTTCTCCGTTTCTTTGATGCTGTCCTTTGCTACTGAAAAACTTGATGTATTAGTCTTTCCCTTTATAGATTTAGCTTCCTGCCTTAAGGTTTCCTTTTGTGATATCATTTTCCCTGCTCCTGATCCTTACTTTCTATTGGGATCCATTCCATGTTTTCCATTGCACTTCTGCATTTATTTCCCATTGATTATTAGGTGTGGGTGTTGTTGTAACTAGTCCCAGTGTGAATGCCCTTTTGTTTTCCTCACTATTTTATAAGCACTATTCCTACTTGCCCCTTGACTAGGGTCTTATGTATTTAGTTTCCTCCACCCATTGCTGTTATAGCCTTCAGGGTCCCTGTTTGATCAACTGGGTTCGTGAGTTTACTGACATTCAAGTGGTCTTTTCCGGTCCTCGTGAGTACTGTTTCGAAGTTCCTTATTCAGTATCATCCAGAGTGTCAGCTCACAGATCCTGTCCTTGCTTGCCCTCTATGTGGGCTTAGCGCTGTCAGTATCTGTAATAGCATAGTGGGTAAGGAGTTTGCCGACTTTCCTTTCAGTCATAAGGAGGTTCTAAGTGCTTACCCCACATCCCTTTTCATATATTGGTATTATTGTTTCACTCTATTTGTACTCCTGGGTTTTAGTATACACGAGTCTTGGGTATTGTATGCACATATTTAGATTCAAAGTTGTACACTGTGCGATTCCGCGCACATTGCCTTCTTCCTTTCTTAATAGTCCTCCTTTCATCCAGGATTGAAGCTTGAGTCGCCCCTGAGGCCACCAGTGTTAATTATCTGCACTATTCAAACTGGCATGGGCTATCCAATCATGGACAGCCTCAGATCACCACATTTGACCAGCAGCAGACACTTTGGCATGGATGAGGACTAGACCAGGCTGTCCTAGCCCCAACATCCGGCCACAAACACCCAGTGTTGCTTTGCCCAGGAAAGCTAAAGCTTTCCACAGGGAAGGGGCTTTCAATACATGGCGAATCTGACCCATAGAGGGCAGCAAGAAGACCAAAGAACAAGATGGCCAAAAGACAGGCAAAAAGATTGTGGTACAGCCATTAGAATAGGATACTGTAAAAGGCATTACACACAGTAAAATGCCAGAGTGCACAAAACAATTCAAAAGTACAAAGATCTGCTGCCACCCGTGATTTTTAGATAAATCCTGCATGTAACCACAAAGTTGCAGATAAAGATAGAGGGACAGAAAATATCCCAATCTCACCAACGTAAAGAGCATAGTGTAACTAACAGTGAATCTCACAATTGAGAACAGTGTCCTCCTGCACTGAGAACCATAGGAACTGATAGCGTTAGCAAGGCAAAGTAAAAAGGCTTACATTGCCTCATAAAATTGAGAGGCGTAAAACAAAAAATAAGGTTACATATATGCTTAGTGAGGGAAAGCAGCAAAAATAAAAACCATCTTGTAACCCAAAAGCAATAGATAAAATGAAATGGCTGACTAAGCAACAGTGTCTTGTGGTTAGTAAATCTGCCAAAGCAAATATGTTCATGGGTTGAACTGTTGTCATGTCATGTACCTGCACTAGTGTTCTTTCTATGTTCATGAACATCTCCACATTGCGATCCATTCTGGAAGGATTCTGAAGATCAAACCTGCGCCTGAAAGAAAAGATGACATTGGTTTGTTTCACAAAACCATGAATATCTGGCAAATCAATCTCATTTATCATGATTTATGTGACGAGATTAGGAAATCATTACTACAAGACATCCATTTTTTTCCAAATATTTGTTGTGAAAAGAACCAAAGCACATACAGCAGGGTGCAAAGCGTTTACCCACAGGTAGCCCTTGGCTAGTGATCTTGGACTCTTGGTGAGTAAAAAATGCTTTACTGCCTGTATTTATAGAATAGATGTGGCAAGTGACTTATGGCTGGCTAGTAACTTGCAAAATGCACTTTTGCACCCACACAGAGGCATGTTAAAATGTATGGCAATCACAGATAAATCTTTTGATTGAAATCGAGCAAGCTCCCATCAATTTTATCCAAGGTAATTTTGCAAGCCAAATCTGCCAAAGCAAATGTCTGTAACAGTGTGTCTAGGACAATTGTTTCTTAACGAAAACAGTGAAAACCAGACTGCAGCCTGGCAAATGTCTCGAGTTGGTATTCCCCCCGAAGCACTGATAACAGCTGTTCATGTAGTGGAATTTGTTCTTAATCTTTCAAGAAATTCTTTTTAAGCCATGGTGTAGCATTCTGATTTACATATAATTGACCATCAAGAGGTCTTAGCTACTCCCCTCACTAATCTGGGCCCAGCATAGCAGACAAAGAATTGGAGATTAATCTATCCAGGTAATCAATTTCTGTAATTTCCTTCAAATGCCCTATAATAAAATCTAGCCTTTCACTTTTTAAGGATGATGATATGCTGAAAGTAGCACATGCTCCCGAGTGGCTAATTTTAGGCGGTCTTGTTAACTTGAAAATAGGCAATGGCCCACCTCTCAAATTGTAGGACAAGGAATCACACTGGGAATATCAGACCCTAACTTGATGGACCCAAGTTCCTGCTCTTAGGGGTGTTAATCAAATCCCGGGTCAGGAAATGGGGTCTATGGAAAATTAGTACACCCTAGAGGGTGTTTGACAGCCGTGATAGGTCAATCTGCGGGCTATACGAACTGGTATAGCCCACAGATAGATTACGCTTGGAAAAATGTAAGCAAAGCTTCCCTACGAGGCGGCAGCAGTTTATTTCAACACAACACACAAAACTGAAACAGTTAACTTTCTGTGTGTTTGCAGCATGCCTGGCGTGGGCCGCCCCATCAAAGATGCAAACTTAACTTTCATTTTCAGTTGCCAATACCCACCAGTACCGTGGGCTGCACTGAAACAGCCATGTTATAAGAAAAGACACGTTGGGCTGCAGAAGATTGCTAGAAAGGCACTGGAGAAATGCAAGTACCTCACAGTAAGTAATAAAAACTACATCTGCATAATAAATATGGGTAAAGCAGCTGTATTACACAGTTTAGATTTTTAAATGACATGCAAGTAATTTAAGTATTTCAACCCTATATTTGCATACATTAAAAGATATGTATCATTTTGCTTTTTTTCTACTTTAAACGTTTCTCATGTATGGTACTTTAATTAAACACTAATGGTGTTCCAATAGCTTTATATACCTGCAGCTTGGGCCGTACCAGGCGTTATGGTCCCTCATATCTCGTTAAAGGCCCTCACTTGGGACATTAACTCTGTCTTCAGGGCCCATAACGCCCGGTACAGCCTTCTCTTCAGGTCTATAAACCTACATTACTGGGACAGTAAGTATGGTCACCCCCTGGGAAACTCGCTTATATAAGCACTCGTGGAGCCTCAACTATAGTTTACTTTTGCATCCCAGGTATAAAATGGTGTCTAATTGTGGACTTTCAGATGGTCTAAGGGGTCAATATTTACCAGCCTCCAAGGGTGGAACCACACTTGACGGCCTTGCCTCATTTTATCATCGGTGGAGCCGTGTTTGGTGGGCAGGAGATTGTGACGGCTGAAGTAAGATACAGAGACCATCTATGGCAAACTCATTAACCCCAAAGTCGCCCAGTTAAACGCACTACTTGATGCAGAACTTAACTCTGAATCAATTGTGATAACACATGCGCAACTTACCCCACCCCCCAGCACCCTGACATGCCCCACCTATGTGAGGTTCGTGGCTCGTCAGGAGCCACCCTATCACCAGGGCCCAGGTGACGGGGTGACTACTGATCGACACACAGGACTGATCATGCTGTACTGTAACAGACCAAGGAACACCATTTTGGAAAGCATCAGGACTCCATTTTAGATACTGACAACCTGAATACCAACAAGACAGCCTGCCTGCGAATGCTGCAGTTTGGCCCCCACTCACAGAGAGCCATGCCCTTCCCCTGGTGCTTCCGCTCCATGGCAGTTCCGCTGAAGGCCTGTTCTCACGAGCAACCAGACACAAAAAAGTATCAGAACAAACACTATCATTTACCTTCCGCAGTACATCACTGTCCCCGAAGTGACCTGATTCGCGGTTCATGTCTGGAAAATAACAGAAAACCATTCTAACAGAACAGGCATCGACCCTGCATCTAACCCGTAACATGTAAAATATATGATGTCAATACCCTCTTTGTATGAACCCTTGTCGATGTCCAACCACACTCCAATGCCTGACGATTTACAAAGGTTGCTATATTAAATATAAATATCCATGTTTAAGAAAGGGATAAAAATTCATAATATTGGTAAAGCAAGCATGGCCTCAGCTCATACACGATACCATGTGCCTAGAAGACCTATTGAAAAGAAATTGATAGACCGTCTAGGGCTAACTAACAAATGCTGCTAAGTACAAAGGAAGGCAAAACAAAGCATTACTGAAAGCATATATATATATATATATATATATATATATATATATATTACACACACATGATACATTACTCACCGTAAGCGCATTTCTGATGCTTGTATCTGCTTAGATTCCAATTCTGCGCATAGGCCGACATCTAGTGGAAGCTGTGGAGTATTAGTTTGTTTTTCGAAACTCGAAAATGGGCGTCGACAAGGGCGTGCCAGTAATACTATCCCCTAGTGTGACGTCCACTGTACCCATGATCCCTCACGCGTCTAGGACCCTCTGATTGTATTTTTTCTGACATGATGTAGCATGAGAAGTACTTGAGTACAGATGATCCAAGCAGATAGAAGATAGATAAGATAACACTACAAGCATCCATGCGTCTTCTCTCAGAGGGGAGGAAGGGTGGGTCACATGTGAATCTAAGCAGATACAAGCATCATAAATACGATTACGGTGAGTAATGTATCCCTTCTGAGGCTAGTGGAATCTGCTTAGATCACATGCTGTGCATAGATTAGCGAGCAGTGTTAGGAGGTGGGATTTGAGAAGGGTCATGAGCAAATAAATGTCTTAGAACCGCTTGTCCCACTTGGAATGGGTGTCAATGCAGTAGTGCTGAGTAAAAGTTTGAATAGAGCTCCAAGTAGCTGCTTTGCAAATGGTGTCAAGGGGAACATTTGCAATGAAAGCCAGAGTGGCCCCAATGCCTCTTGTCGAGTGGGCTCTGGGCGTAAAAGGCAAAGTTGTGTCAGAAAGAGTAACACAATTGGATACAGTTGACAATCCACTTGGAGATGGCACCCTTAGAGACGCGATCTCCCTCTTTGCCTGTGGCTACGGAGACAAACAGCTGATCTGTTTTCCTAAGCGGTCTGGTCTTGTTTACGTAGTAAAGGACCGCCCTATGCACATCTAGGGTGTGTAGTTTAACCTCAGCCGAGCTTTGTGGGTTTTGGAAGATAGCCGGAAGCCCGATGGACTGGTTTGCATATAATTTAGAAATAAACTTAGGTGACAACCTAGGGTATGTCCGTAAAACCAGCTTATCCTTATGAATAGTAAAGAAAGGATCCTGCACTGACAGAGCCTGAATTTCACTGACCCTTCTTATGGAAGTAATGGCTACTAAGAAGGCAGTCTTATAGGTCAGGTGTTTGAGACGTGTCTTATGCATGGGCTCGAATGGGGGGCCCCATGAGTTTAGATAGCACCATGTTCAGGTCCCATCCTGGTGGTGGGTTAGATATAGGGGGATGAAGTCTCTTTACTCCCTTCATGAAGGCTTTAACCACGGGTACCTTCCACCACAACACCTTGCTATGTGAGGTGGTGTACGCTGCCAGGTGTACTTTTAGTGAGTTGAAAACCAAACCTGCGTCCAGCAGGTGGAGCATGTATGTCACGATTGTGGAAGGAGTGCAATCAACTGGGTTGATTTGTTTATTATGGCACCAGATAACAAATCTCTTCCATTTGTCGAAGTAGCAATGCCTCGTGTTCTGTTTCCTAGACTCTTTTAGGATGTCCATACATCTCTGTGGTAAATTGAGATGTCCAAACTCTAGGACCTCAGGAGCCATGCTGCTAGGTTCATGGAGTTGGGTAGAGGATGCACCTTCTGACCTTGGTGCTGGGACAAAAGATTGTACCAGCCCGGGAGTCTGATGGGATCGCACACAACGAAAGTCTGCATAGGTGTGGAAACCACAGTTGTCCCGCCCACATGGGAGCAACTAGGACGAGCGTCATCGACTCTGTTCATCTTGTTCACCTTCCTGATGAGGAGCTGGTGGAAAAGCGTACGCAAACATTCCTGACCAGTTCATCCAAAAGGGCTTTCCCCAGGGAGTCTGGTTGGGGAAACCTGGATGCGAATCCTGGGCACTGTTTTCGCTTGTGGCGAATAGGTCTATAGTGGGGAAACCCCAGCAAGAGACGAGATCTTCTACGATTTCTCTGTGTAGACACCATTCGTGTTCCTCCGGAAAGGGATCTCTGCTCAAAGCGTCCGCTAGAGAATCGAGTTCCCCTGGAACATGTTGAGATGACAGAAAGATGTTCCGTCTGAGTGCCCATATCCAAATTTTCTGGGCAAGTCTGGACAGATTTGGCGAACGAGTCCCTCCTTGCTTGTTCAGGTAGAACATGGCTGTCGTGCTGTCCGTCCGGATCTGCACCGACAGGTTCAGTAGGTGGGGCTCGAACGCTTGAAGTGCTCTGAAAACTGCCAGAAGCTCCAGCAGGTTGATGTGATTCTTGGCCACTGTGTGAGACCATAGACCCTGAGCTGTGTGGTGGAGATGGCGAGCTCCCCGTCCTGTCAGGCATGCGTCCGTCGTGACTACCGCCTGTATCTCGGGATCGTAAAAGGGTTTCCCCTTGGATAGATTGTCTCTTGTCCACCAGTGGAGGCTTTGTACAAGTGTTGGCGAAACGACCACTAGATCGTCCCACTGACCACTTGCCTGAGACCACAGTTTCGCCAACCATTCTTGTATGGGACGCATGCGCAGGCACGCGTGGGGGACCAGGTAAATACATGACGCCATCATGCCCAGCAAACGCATTGCTTTGCGTACTGTTAGCTGGTGACCGGTTTGATATTGCGGAATTTGCAGTAGTATATTCCGAATTCTTTCCTCGGAAGGAAAAGCCAACCCCTCTTGAGTATTTAGAACAGCTCCTAGGAACCGCTTGGAGGCACTGGGCACCAGACTTGATTTTTTCTCATTTATGGAGAAGCCCAATTCGAAGAGGAGGTTGATAGTTCTTTGAATGTTTGTTCTGCAAATTACTGGGGTTTCCCCCGTGATGAGCCAGTCATCCAGATAAGGGTACACTGGGATTGCCTCCCTGCATAGGTGTGCCGCCGCCACCGCCAGTACCTTGGTGAATACCCTTGGAGGCGAGGCTATCCCGAATGGCAGTACCTTGAACTGGTAGTGCTGACTGTCCACCTTGAAGCGCAGATATTTTCTGTGCGCTGGGAACATGGAAATATGAAAAAAGGCATCTTTCATATCCAATGTTGCCATGTAATCCCACTTTTTTAGGAGGGCAATTACCTCTTGGAGAGTAGTCATGCAAAATGTTTGGGGCTTGACATACTTGTTTGCAGGCCGTAAGTCCAATACTGGGCGCATTGTCAAATTTTTTTTGGCACAAGGAAGTAAATTGAATAAATGACCTTGTTTACCTGGTGTCCCGGTACGAGTTCCATCGCATCCTTTGCGAGAACATTTTCGATCTCTTCGAGTAGGATCTTCTGGTGGTCTAAGGAGTGTATTCTTTGTCGTGGAGGGTGGTTTCAGGGACGCTCTACGAGTTCTATGCAGTATCCTGCGGACAGCACCCATCTGTCTGATGTGATCCCTTCCCAAGCTTGGGTGAAGATGGAAATGCGTCCCCCTACTGGGGATGCGTGAGAAGGGACCCTGAACGGAGAATCACTGTTTTGGTGGAGGCGTGCCCCCTCCTTTATTGGGACTGCCTCTACCCCTACCTCTTTTGTTACCCCTGCCATAACTCTGGGTAGACTGCTGGTTAGTGTTCCATGTAGTACCCTGGTCTTGGGAATAGTATGAGCCTCTTTGGGAGTTTTGTCCACGAGGCCGACGAAAATTGCCATTCCCTCTCTGGTTAGGGGGTTTGTTGGTTAGTTGCCCTAGGGACTGAAGTGTCTCGTACTCGTCCTTGGCATTCTTCAGCGCGTCCTCAACCGCCTTTCCAAACAGATCTGGCTCCACCGGCTCATCTTTCAATGATGCTTGGGTCTCGGCCTTGAAACCAGACTGCCGTAGCCAAGCATGCCTCTCGATGACCGTGCTTTCAGCAATTAATCTGCCAGCGTTATCCGCGGCATCAAAGGTTGCTTTTAAAAATACAACCCGACACGGCTCTCCCCTCTGCCAAAACTCGTGCCAATTGGCTTTTTAAGGGTTCTGGGGCAGAGTCTATGAGAGCCGCGACTTCTTCCCACTGGTGGCAGTTGTAACTAGCCAGCAGGGTGGTGGAGTTGGCAATCCTTGCCTGGTAGGCGGAAGTGAAGGCTACTTTCCTGCCCAAGCCATAAATCTTCTTGCTCTCCTTGTCGGGGGGAGCTTCGGACGATGACTAGGGTGTTCCCGCCCTCTTACGGGTGTTTGCAACAACCAGGGAGTCCGGTTTGAGATGTCCCCTTATGTACAGTGGGTCAGAATGGGCTGCCCTGAAAAGCTTTTGAATTCTGGGGTTTACTGCCCGAGTGAGATTGGGGTTAACAAGGGAAGAGTCTATCCTCCTTTGTATTGACCTAAGGACAGGGATGGCCTGAGCAACAGGTCTCTTTTCTCCCACCAATTCCTCTGCAAAGTCCCTCTCTTCCTGAGCACCTTGGGTGTCAATGTGGAAGTGCTGTGCCGCTCTGGACAGGACCTCATTCAGGAGAGGCTGGTTGTCGACAGGGGAGTCGGTAACCGTGGGCTGTTTCTCTACCGGGTAATCTACCCTATATGTATCTGGGTCGTCCTCCTCCTCTTGGTCCTCATCATCCCCATAATAGTCTGTCCCAGTTTGTTCTTCGAACATGCCCACGTCTGGATCCTCACCAAAGGATGGATCTTCCTGATATTGAGAATAGGGCTGTATATAGAAGGGGTCTGAAGACTAAGTTGGTGCTTCACCGCGGAACTTCTTACTTGGGGGTATTGGATCCTTGGAGCCTGAAGGAGTTGACCCTTCTGGGGTATAAGAGAAAGTGTTCCGGGTTTATGGCATAGAAATCTGCCAATGAGGACATCCCTGACATTACTCAGTCTATGTCATCACTGGACCATTCCCTTGAACTGGGAATAACTCTTTCCTGGAGTGCTTTCCCTGTTTTATCCGGACTAGACCTACTGGTTTGAACAGGGGCCTTAGGGACAAGAGACTGAGACTTGTCCATCTCTTTAGGTGGAGAAGAATGTAGTTTAGGAGTGGAAGTAGGCTGGGACTACTTACTTCATTGTTTTCCCTCCTCCCCGCAGGTGGAAGAGCGTTTCCCCGATTTTTGGGCCCCATCAGAGCTTTTCGGTGCCTGGCACAGAAATTCGGGGGTAGAGTCCCTGTCTCTAGAGAGTGTAAGGGATTTAGTAGCAGCCATCGCGCTGCCTGCAGACGCTGACTCCTGAGTGCGGCCTGGGGGTAGAGGTCGGCGTCGTCCTCGGACGACCGAACCTCAGTCACTAAGGGGAGCAAGGCACTCTTAGAAACAGTGGAGGGTTGGCTGGTGTCATGCGGCAATCTCGAACGCCCAGAGGACACTGACTCGGTGGACCGTTCTCTTCGTGCCTCTTTCCGAGAACTCGACCAGCGCGTCGAGTCTCAGTTGGACCTTCGTTTGCTGGAAGTGGTGTGGGTAGCGCTCGTGTCGCCGCGGGTCTTCCCCATAGCTGCCCTGCCGGACAACCTTTCGAGGCCGGGGACTTGCGCTTGGCTGTCCATCGACGCCACATTGCCCTCGCCGTCCATAAGTACGGCGTCGCCGCCATCGTTGAAGGCACTCTCCGCGGCCATGGCCTCTTGTCGCCTGGCGTGGTGGGCCCAAAGCTTTGTCGAACGGTCCTTAAGGGTCTTCGGTTTAAACCGATTGCACGCTCTGCAATTCGCCTTGGGGTGGTCCCTCGGCAAGCAGAGGTTACACGTGGCGTGTCTGTCAACCCAAGGATAGTTGCAATTGCACTTGGGGCAAAATTGAAAAGGGGTACCCTCCATACGCACCCTGTAGCAGCGGGCTGGGAGTGTAGGAATATAAGTAATGTACCTATATTAATCAGAGTGTAGGATATGTGCCACCCCCCACTCTCCCTACTTGCAGGGCCGAGTCCAGAGGACTGCCGAGGCCCAAATCCGACGCTGTAGTCCGACGGTTGAATTTTCTCCGATCCGGCGTCGAGTGTCGATGTTCGTAGACTCGACGTATAGGTGGAATAAACGGGGAAATATATAACAATATTTGCAAAATCTGACTAAGTCAGGGAACTCCGCTCAGTGCTTCCGACCAGCATGGCGGAAAAAAACAATACGAGGGTCCTAGACACGTGAGGGATCATGGGTACAGTGGACGTCACACTAGGGATAGTATTACTGGCACGCTCTGTGTCGACGCCCATTTTCGGGTTTCAAAAAACAAACTAATACTCGGCGGCTTCCACTAGATGTCGGCCTATGCACAGCATGTGATCTAAGCAGATTCCACAGGCCTCAGATATATATTATTTTATTTATTTATTTATTTATTTTAAAGGGTGGCACTCTCCCTCATGTAGTGGCTGGTGCTGGGGAAACAAACTTAGCCAAATTCGTTAAACACTGAAGAAAACACATTCCCCTGCGCGGTTCTAACACTACAAAAAACCACCCAGTGGGCAAGTACAAAAGCACCCCAGCACACAAGGCCTAGCTATTAAAAAGTCATCTTTATTGTAGCAAAATCCAGCACATCATTAAAACAGAGGTAAAGTCATTCCCCTAAAACAGACATAAGGTGTACAAAAAGCACTCACCCCATGGGTGGAAAGAGTCACGCGTTCCGCCTGAATGCTCAGGTATGGTGGTCACTAAACATGCTGAGAATATTAGGATGACTAATATGAATAGAGTTGGCTTTTACAAATGTGCCCATTGCAAACTGTGTAATCCTGTGTCTAAGGTCCCCTTTCGGAGTGTGAATGGCCAATGTTGGAAATACAAACATAGAATTTCCTGCATTACAAAATATGTAGTATATGCTATTACATGTACTTGTGGCCTTCATTATATGGGCTCGACGATTGGACCCCTTAAAATGTGGATTCTCCAGCATTATAGAGCCATCAAAAATGGAGATTTAACCTATCCTCTGACTAGCCATTTCCAAGAGGTATATAATGGCGATGTTAGATTTCTATCTTTTACAGGGTTGGCCTATATACCACCTATCAAAAGATTAGGCAACCGAGAATTGAGGTTGGGGCAACTGGAAGCCACACTCCTATGCAAATTTGATGCCCTGAAACCAAATGGTTTAAACATTGATGCTGAAATGTATGTATTTTTACAAAAATGAGTTAACAGTTGTATTATGCTGCTAAATTTTTTTCTACTGTATGTTTGACATAGGAATTGCTATTTGCATGTCAACAGGATTTGTCTATTAATATGAATTACACTAACGCTGCTGAGCTAACATGGCACTGGCCATTGATAGATTACGTGGATTTTAGAGGTTTGGTAGCGAATGGGCATTTGCCCACTTAGAACATTGCTGCTGTTTTCTGCTCGTCGCACTAGGCTTAGAGGTGCTTGCCCTTAGAGGGGGCGTATGGATAATGGCGGCCATTTCAGCTGCTCTTAGTCAGTTTATGACATATAGGCGCATTGGTGCATCTGATATACAATGATTGTTTAAGGAATAATTTTAAAAAGTGTTATTTTCGAGCATCTCCAATATCGTTCGAGCATCGCGGTAACCACCTGTACTATATAGTGGAACTGTGTACGTTATACAGGACTATTTACCTATGGAATATACTGTTTCAATAGACATATGACCAATCCCAATATGGAGGTCATTATGTACGTGAGGTTTTCCATCATTATGATAGATGCGGTCACATGACTGCTTTTTCACGTGATGCGGTACGAGTGGGAACGCTCTGGAATTGCACCTCCCTTTTAAATGCTAAGATGTAAACCGCGCATTTGTATAATAATAGTCTGAGGAAGCCTGAGCATTCAGGCGGAACGCGTGACTTTCCACCCATGGGGTGAGTGCTTTTTGTACACCTTCTGTCTGTTTTAGGGGAATGACTTTACCTCTGTTTTAATTATGTGCTGTATTTTGCTACAATAAAGATGACATTTGTACTTTTTTTGTAGTGTTACAACCGCGCAGGGGCGCATATATATATATATATATATATATATATATATATATATATATATATATATATATATATATATATATATATATATATATATATATATATATATATATATATATATATATATATATATATATATATATATATAATACATTACTCATGTAATCGTATTTCTGATGCTTGTATCTGCTTAGATTCACATGCTGTGCATAGGCCGACATCTAGTGGAAGCTGCGGAGTATTACAGTTGTTTTCAAAACTCGACCAGGGATGTTGACGGGGCGTGCCAGTAATACTATCCCTAGTGTGACGTCCACTGTACCCAAGATCCCTCACGCGTCTAGGGTCCTCAGATTGTATTTCTTCCGACATAAGGTAGCATGAGGAGTAGCGCGAGTACAGATAATCCAAGCAGATAGATAGAAAGGTAAGACTACAAGCAACCATGCGCCTTCTGTCAGAGGGGAGGAAGGGTGGGTCGCATGTGAATCTAAGCAGATACAAGCATCAGAAATACGATTACGGTGAGTAATGTATCCCTTCTGAGGCTTGTGGAATCTGCTTAGATCACATGCTGTGCATAGATTAGCGAGCAGTACCTGAAGAAGGAGGTGGGATGTGAGAAGGGTCATGAGCAAATAAATGTCTTAGAACCGCTTGTCCCACTTGGGTATCTGCCTTGGAATGGGTGTCAATGCAGTAATGCTGAGTAAAAGTGTGAATAGAGCTCCAAGAAGCTGCTTTGCAAATGGTGTCAAGGGGTACATTTGCAATGAAAGCCAGAGTGGCCCCAATGCCTCTAGTAGAGTGGGCTCTGGCGTGAAAGGCAGAGTTCTTTCAGAGAGTGAGTAACACAGCTGGATACAGTTAATAATCCACTTCGAGATGGCACCTTTAGAGACGCGATCCCCCTCTCTGCCTGTAGCTATGGAGACAAACAGTTGATCTGTTTTCCTTAGCGGTCTGGTTTTATTTACATAGTAGAGGACCGCCGTACGCACATCTAGGGTGTGTAGTTTCACCTCAGCCGAGCTTTGAGGGTCCTGGAAGAAAGCCGGAAGCTCGATGGACTGGTTTACATGGAATTTTGATATAAATTTAGGTGAGAACCTAGGGTGTGTGCGTAAAACCAGTTAGTCTTTATGGACAGTAAAGAAGGGATCCTGCACTGACCGAGCCTGAATTTCACTGACCCTTCTTTTAGAAGTAATAGCTACTAAGAAGGCCGTTTTATAAGTCAGGTGTTTGAGACTACTTTTATGCATGGGCTCGAAAGGGGGGCCCATGAGCTTAGATAACACCACATTAAGGTCCCACCCTGGTGGTGGGTTTCAAATAGGAGGGTGAAGTCTCTTTACTCCTTCCATGAAGGCTTTAACTACTGGTACTTTCCACCACAAGACCTTGTTATGGGAAGTGGTGTATGCCGACAGGGCTGCCAGGTGTACTTTCAGTGAGTTAAAAACCAATCCTGCATCCAGCAGGTGGAGCATTTATGTAACAATAGTGGAAGGAGTGCAATCAACTGGGTTGATTTGTCTACTCTGGCACCAGAGAACGAATCTCTTCCACTTGTCAAAGTAACAGTGCCTTGTGTTTGGTTTCCTATATTCCTTTAGGATGTCCATACACCTCTGTGGTAAATTGAGATGTCCAAACTCTATGACCTCAGGAGCCATGCTGCCAGGTTCATCGAGTTGGGTTGCTGATGCACTGTTTGACCTTGGTGCTGGGACAGTAGGTTGTACCAGGCTGGAAGTTTGATGGGCTCGCACACTGCCATCCTGCGTAGGTGTGGGAACCACGGTTGTCTTGCCCACATGGGAGCAACTAGGACGAGCGTCATCGACTCTCTGTTCATCTTGTTGACCACCTTCCTGATGAGGAGTTGGTGTAAAAGCGTACGCAAACATCCCTGACCAATTCATCCGCAGGTGGTTCCCCTGGGAGTCTGGTTGGGGAAACCTGGAGGCAAATCCTGGGCATTGTCTGTTTTCGCTTGTGGCAAAAAAGTGTGTAGTGGGGAAACCCCACTGAGAAAAGATATCTTCTACGACCTCTCTGTGTAGAACCCATTCGTGTTCCTCTGGGAGGGAGTCTCTGCTCAGAGCATCCGCTAGGGAATTGAGCTCCCCTGGAACATGTGATGACAGGAAGATGTTCCGTCTGAGTGCCCATATCCAGATTTTCTGGGCAAGCTTTGACAGATTTGGCAAACAAGTCCCTCCTTGCTTGTTCAGGTAGAACATGGCTGTTGTGCTGTCTGTCCGGATTTGCACTGACAGGCTTAGTAGGTGGGGCTCGAACGCTTGAAGCGCTCTGAATACTGCCAGAAGCTCTAGCAGGTTAATGTGGTTTTTGGCCACTGAGGGAGACCAGAGACCCTGAGCCGTGTGGTGGAGATGGTGAGCTCCCCACCCCGTCAGACATGCATCGGTAGTGACTACTGCCTGTACTTCGGGATCGTTAAAGGGTTTTCCCTGTGCAAAATTCTCTTGTCCACCAGTGAAGGCTTTGTACTAGTGTTGGCGAAACGACCACTAGATCGTCCCACTGACCGCTTGCCTGAGACCACTGTTTCGCCAACCATTCCTGCATGGGACGCATGCGCAGGTGCGCGTGGGGGACCAGGTAAACACATGACGCCATCATGCCCAGCAAATGCATTGCTTTGCGTACCGTTATTTGGTCACCGGACTGATATTGCGGAATTCGCAGTAGTATATTCCGAATTCTTTCCTCTGAAGGATAAAGTCAAACCCTCTTGAGTATCTAGGATTGCTCCTAGGAACTGTTTGGAGGTGCTTGGCACCAGGCTTGACTTTTTCTCATTGATTGAGAAGCCCAATTTGTGGAGGAGGTCGATAGTCCTTTGAATGTTTGTTCTGCAAATTACTGGGGTTTCCCCCCGTTATGAGCCAGTCGTCCAGATAAGGGTACACCGGGATTGCCTCCCTGCGTAGGTATGCGCAGCCGCCACCGCCAGTACCTTGGTGAATACCCTTGGTGCCGAAGCTATCCCAAAGGGCAGTACCTTGAACTGGTAGTGCCGACTGTCCACCTTGAAGCGCAAGTACCTTCTGTGCGCTGGGAACATGGAAATATGAAAATAGGCATCTTTCATATCCAAGGTTGCCATGTAATCCCCCCCTTTTTAGGAGGGGGATTACCTCTTGTAGCGTAGTCATACAAAACTTTTGGGGCTTGACATACTTGTTGGCAGGCCGTAAGTCCAATACTGGGCGCATTGTCAAATCTTTTTTTGGCACAAGGAAGTAAGTAGAATAAATACCCTTGTTTACCTGGTGTCCCGGGACGAGTTCTATCGCGTCCTTTGCTAGCAGATTGGCGATCTCCTCGAGGAGAATCTTCTGATGTTCTAAAGAGTGTACTCTTTGTCGTGGAGGATGGTTCCGGGGACGCTGCAGTAGTTGTATACAGTACCCTGCGGATCCTGTTGACAGCACCCATCTGTCTGATGTGATCCCTTCCCAAACCTGGGTGAAGTTGGAAATGCACCCCCCCTACTGGGGTTGCGTGAGAAGGGACCCTGAACTGAGCGTCACTGCTTTGGTGGAGGTGTGCTGCCTCTGCCTTTACCACGTCCTCTCCTATTACGCCTGCCGTAACCCTGGGTAGACTGTTGGCTGTTGTTCCACTGTGTACCCTGCCCCTGGGAATAGTTGGATCCTCTCTGGGAATTTTGGCTGCGTGGGCGACGAAAATTACTATTCCCTCTCTGGTTAGGGGGTTTATTGGTTAACTGGCCAAGGGACTTGAGTGTTTCGTATTCGTCCTTGGCATTCTTCAGCGCGTCCTCGACCGCCTTACCAAACAGATCAGCTTCCACCGGTTTGTCCGACAATGATGCCTGGGTTTCTGCCTTAAAACCAGACTGCCGTAACCACGCATGTCTCTTGATAACAGTACCTTCTGCTATCAATCTGCCTGCGTTGTCAGCGGCGTCAAAAGTTGCTTTTAAAATGCAACCAGACACGGCTCTACCCTCTGCGGAAATTCGTGCTAACTGGCCCTTTAAGGGTTCTGGTGCAGAGGCTATGAGTGTCGCGACTTCTTCCCACTGATGGCAGTTGTAGCTGGCCAACAGGGTGGTGGAGTTTGCAATCCTTGCCTGATAGGCGGACGTTCAGGCTACTTTCCTGCCGAAACCATATAGTTTTTTGCTCTCCTTGTCTGGAGGAGCTTCGGACGATGACAAGGGTGTTCCAGCCCTCTTACAAGTGTTAGTGACAACTAGGGAGTCTGGCTTCAGATGTCCTCTTATATAGAGAGGGTCAGACTGGGCTGCCCTGAAAAGTTTTTCAACTCTGGGATTGACTGCTCTGGTGAGGTTCGGGTTCACCAGGAACGGGTCTATTCTTCGCTGAATAGACTTAAGGATAGGGATGGTCTGGGCAACAGGCCTCCTTTCTCCCACTAACTCCTCAACGAAGTCCCTCTCTTCCTGGACCCCGTGGGTGTCAATATGGAAATGTTCTGCTGCACGTGTAAGAACCTCGTTCAGGAGGGGTTGGTTATCGACAGGGGAGTCGGTAACCGGGGCTTCCTTCTCTACCAGGGAATCTACTCTGTAGGTTTCAGGGTCTTCCTCTTCCTGGTCCTCATCACCCCCATAGTAGCCAGTCCCGGTTTGCTCTTCTACCATGCCAAAATGATGGTCCTCACCAAAGGAAGTCTCTCCTTGATACAGCGAGTATGGCCGTGAGTATGGTTGTACCTCGAAGGGGTCTGTAGACCTCATCGGTGTCTCAAACCGGGGCTTCTTACTCAGGGGCAGGGGGGGGGGGGGGGGGGGGGATAGGATCATTGGAGCCTGAGGGTGTAGCCCCTTGTGGATCATATGAAAGGAAATGGTCTGGATTTTTATCGTAAAAAAGTCTGCCAAAGAAGACATCCTTGACATGACCCTATGTCATCACTCGACCATTTTTTGGAACTGGGAAGGGCTCTCTCAGAAAGCTTTTGAGATTTATCTTGAGTAGATTTGCTGGTTTTTGAAATATCAGCAGACCTGGTCTTTTCTACCTGTTTAGGAGGAGTGGAGTGTTTCACAGGTGTGGAAGAGTGCAGAGGCTGCTTCTTCTGCTGTTTTCCCCCCTCCCCGTGAGTGGAAAAGTGTTTTCCCTGTCCTTTTGTGGCTCCGGAGGTTTTCGACGCCTGGCGTCGAGGATCGGGGGTAGAGTCCCTGTCCTTCGAACGTGGGGCCGCGCTGATCTTGTCTGCGGGCACCGACTCCTGGAGTGCGGCCTGGGGGTGGAAGTCGTCTTAATCTTCCGACGATCGAACTTCTGTTAGCCTAGGGAGCGAGGCACTCTTGGCAAGAGTGGATGATTGCCTGGAGTCATGCAGCGATATCGAACGCCCAGAGGACACCGATTCGGACCGTTCTGTTTGTGCCTCTTTCCGAGAACTCGACGTCGTCGAGTCTCGGTTGGACTTCGTGTGTTTAGTGTGAGTGGTGTGTGAAGCGCCTGTGTCGCCGGGGGTCTTCCCCATAGCTGCCCCATCGGACGACCTTCCGAGGTCGGGGACCTGCGCTCGGCTGTCTTTCGACGCCGTAATGCCCTCGCCGTCCGAAAGCACAGCGTCGCTGCCATCGCTGAAGGCGCCCACTGCTGCCATGGCCGCCTGCCTGGCGTGGTGGGCCCAACGCTTCGAACAGTCCTCAAGTGCCTTAGTTTTAAGCCTACTACACGCTCTGCAGTTCGCTTCGGGGTGGTCCCTCGGCAAGCAGAGATTGCACGTGGCGTGCCTGTTGACCCAAGGGTATTTGCGATTGCACTTGGGGCAGAATTGAAAAGGGGTACCCCTCCATACGCACCTTGAGGTAGCGGGCTGGTGAGTGTAGGAAATGTATAAGGTGTACCTATATACACCAAGAGTGTAGAGTATGTCCAACCCCCCACTCTCCCTACTTGTAGGGCCGAGGCCAGAGGCCTTCCAAGGCCTGGTCCGAGGCCAGAGGCCTTCCGAGGCCCAAATCCGTCGTGCAGCAGCCGACGGTCGATTTCTTCTCCAGCCGGCGTCGAGTGTCGAAGTTCGACGTTGGGATGGGGAAGGATGTAAATTAATCAATATTTTGGCAAAAGTATGGCTAAGGCCAGGGGACTCCGCAAAATGCTTCCGACCAGTATGGCGGAAAAAACAATCCGAGGACCCTAGACGCGTGAGGGATCTTGGGTACAGTGGACGTCACACTAGGGATAGTATTACTGGCGCGCCCTGTGTAGACGCCCATTTTCGAGTTTCGAAAAACAAACTGTAATACTCCGCAGCTTCCACTAGATGTCGGCCTATGCACAGCATGTGATCTAAGCAGATTTCACAAGCCTCAGAAAAATATATATAGACACGTTTAAATGTACAAGCCAGAATGTAAATGTATTATCGCCTCTGAAGGTATTGCTTCTATGCTCCTGAGTACATCACCAAACCTAATACTACCTCATGTGTTATTCAGCTACTACCGTGTGACATTGCTAAAATATAGTCGTCCACTGTTTAATGATGTATGAAACACTGCCAAATTATTGTACACAAATATAAAATATATGAATGTATGGGCAGTAGAAATGTGTAAAAGCTTTAATATTACCAACTTTATTAATCATTTCCTTGTGCAGCCCAAGCACAAAGAATTGCTCACACACACCCAAGGCCACCTCCCCCTCCCCCTCCCCTCCCACCAAGGCACGCCAGGGCAAGCTGGTGTGCGAGCAGCACAGCCTCACCTCCCCCCATTCTGCTGGACCCGCTTCCAGTATTCAACTCTCCCGCCCAACCACCGCCCCCCGCCCTCCCCCAACATTTCCCAAACCGCCATGGTCTGCCAAATGAATTATTTACAACCAGGTCTTAAAACCCCACCACCCCAAGGGGCCAGAGGTACACCCTCACTGATCTAGTGGTACTCCAGTTCATCCCAAGTTAATGGGCCTCGGAGAGCAGATATTCAATCCTGTACTAACACATCATAAAGTAATTCTTCACTACATCTAACAAGACCAGAATGACAGTGCAGCTCACCTCATGCCCTCAGACCAGACCCCAAGGTTTATGACACCCGGTCAACAGGTCAGAAGTAACAGTGTCTTGATGTATTGGTAAAGCTTCACATTATATGTATTCCTCCTGTGTCTTATTAACCCTTATAGTAACTTATTGTAGGATTTACAGGACAACCGGAATTATCTAAATGAATGAATGTTGTGTGTGTGGCCACAAGGGCAGAAATGTCAGGGCACCCGCCCATCAACGACCCTGACCGCGCCTGGCCTGGCAGCCCCACCCCGATGAGCCCAGCTGACCTATCCGCCACACGTTGGCACCACGCTGATGTCCACCAACCACGGAGCAGCTCGTCACAACTGCACATAGTTAGTCGACGCCACCCAATCCCCAAGATTATGTGCCCCCTATAGTGTGTAGGTTTCTATGATGAAATTTTGTAATAAGTAAGACTGTCTTTGCTATTGTCAGACAGAGCGCTCTCGGAGCTTGCAGAGTCCTTTGGATGCCCTATTTGATTAGATAAAGAACCTTTTACATTTACCCGCATTTGGTGCTAGCCTCATTCCCTTTTGGGGTGTGTATTATTGCCTCTCATTGCGGGGAGGGTAATGCCTTTTGGGGACGCTTGCCTTCAGAGTGTAAATTGTAAGCGTGGAAACTAGGTAAGTTATGATGAGGTGTGAAAACATGCATTACACAAGAACCTTCAAATCCAATAAGGGAGAAAGGGCGAGTGCAAGTGAATCCAAGCAGATACATTATCTTACTTCTGATGCCTGTAAGTATGTATGCTCTGAGGCTTGTGGATCTGCTTAGAATCACATTATTTGCATAAATTAGCGAGCAGTACTTTGAGAAGGAGGTGGGTCATTTGAAGGCAGAGCAGTAAAGATGTTTTAATACCGCCTGGCCCACTTGTGCATCACCTTTGGAATGTGCATCTTAACAGTAATTTTGTGCCAAAGTGTGAACTGAACTCCAAGTGGCAGCACTGCAAATTGTGTCTAAGGGCACACTGGCTAAGGAAGCTCTAGAGTTGCCCCCGTGACTCGAGTGGAGAGTGCTCTGGGCTTAAACAGCAACATTCTCTAAGCAACAGAATAGCAAAGTTGGATGCAGTTGACAATCCATTTTGAAATAGCCAATTCAGAGATAGGGTCACCATCTCTCCCTACAGCTAAAGACAAAAAGAAAAAAGTCTGAGCTTAAGATTGGTTGTGTCTGTTGTAGGCAATACATGACAGCCCTTCTGACATCTGGAGTATGAAGGCTTTTTATTGATGCTTTTCTGTGATGTTTGAACACAGGAAGTTCTAGAGATTCATTTACATGGAACTTTGGAGAAAAACAAGGATGTGCAGGTAGCACAAAGGGATCTTGTACCGAGTGCTGGTAGTTCAATAACACTTCTTATGGATGTGATAGCAACAAGGAAAGCTGTCGTATAAGTGAGATGTTTAAGACTGGCTTTGTGCATTGCCTCGAAGGGGGTCCCTATGAGCTTTGTAATTACAATATTAAAGTATCAGCCATGAGTTGGATTAGAAACTGCAGGATATATTTTTTTAAAATATTCCATGAAGGCTTTAAATACAGGCACCTACCACCATGAAACTGTACTTTATGATGTGGTGTAGGCTGGGAGAGCAGTTAGATATACTCGTAATGAATTGACAGTTACTCACCGTAGTGACTACCCCTAGTCCCCTTTCCTCCATACTTGTGGGGCATTCCGTCCTTCGAGACGGGACCAGAGCACTTTTAAAAGCATTAAAAAAAAAAGTACTTTAATTTTTATGCAGGGCCACTGAACGTGACTAGCCCCGCCATCCTGATCTCTGCCCTACGCATCACACTTAAGTCCTTTTCTATCGCCAGATCCAGGACCATTTAGCAACAATAGAGGATACTTATTAGAGGGGACGGCAGGCATATGGAGGAAAGTGGACTATGGACTAGGAGTAAGGTAATCACTACAGTGAGTAACTTTGTTAAACTCCTACGTCTCGTCCACTTTCCTCCATACTTGTGGGAGATTCCAAAGCACTGACCATAGGAAATTTGGGTGGATGGAAATTCCCTTATTGGAACAAATTCTTAATAACTGCCTGGCCAAATTGGGCATCAGCCCGGGAGCTCAGGTCAAGACAATGCCTGCAAAAAGCCAATGGCGAAGCCCATGTTACAGCCTTTGCCATGGACTCCCAAGGGACATATTTTTGGAAAGCAAGAGTAGCGCTTTGCCATGGAGCAGATGTGCATGAATGCCCTGTGAGGGCTGAAGGCCTTGAATTTTTAAGCCTCGGAAATACATGAAGCAACCCAGCGAGAGAGGGACGCTTTTGAGGCTGGTTTCCCTTTTGTGTCAAACAAAGTTGTGAAGAACTTCTAAGTTTGCGTGTTCTGTCGAGGTAAAACTTCAAAGCACGTCCGATGTCTAGATTGTGTAAAAACCCTCAGCATCGGAGAAAGGGTTCGGAAAGTAGACCGCTAAAATATTGACTGGTTTAAATGGATTTCAGAAACCACTTTGGGAGGGAAGGAAGGCAGAGTGAAAAACACAACCTTATCCTTGTAGAACGTTAGGAACTGATGTTCGACAGAGCTGGACGCTCACTTATTCATTGTACAGATGTGAATGCAATCAAAAAAGCCACTTTCAAAGAAAGTTACTTGAGCTCGGTAGTGGCTGCAGGTTCAAAAGGCTCATGACAAATCACATTCAGATCCCATTTGGGATGAGGAGCCCAGTGAAAAAAAGATGAAGACCTGAAAACATTTCTCTTGATGACTGGGTTTGCCAGTGAAAAAGATCAACTGTCTGTAGACAGACAAGCCGCAATGGTGGATAAATATATCCTGCATGATAAAACGGATGCCAGAGGCTGCAAGGTCAGATACAAAAGACAAGACACAGTCAATAGAAGCTTGTCTGGGATCAAGCTCTTTGGCTAGATACCAAATCGGAGCCACTTGCTCCTGTTTTGAGCTCTCGCAGAGGGCTTATGTGCCTTTTCGACTGTAGCATAGCTGCTGCCACCACCACCGATGAGGGGAGAGGACATGCAGACAAGGATGTCTTCAGGCGCGTGTAGCTTGTAGCGAGCATCAATTTTCTTGTTTAGGTGTTGCCTGGAGTGAGGTTTATCCCAGACCTCGCAGGCTTTGGCCAGGACATCCTTTTTGCGGTAGAGGCCAGTGTCGTCCTGTGTCAAGAGAAAAAGCGCCAGAAACTACCCCTTCTTGTGGAGCCGGGGGGTCAGGTATTGGGATGTCTAGCAACGCCATCATATTCACAACCCAGTCGTGAGAGGCTCTAATAGAACGGGGCAGGTCATTGCTGTCTTGGTCCGCTTGATACTCATCCAGTGAGGCAGGAGCAGAAACCTGATCCGCTGCACGTGGTGCCTCAGGCCCCAAGGGCAGGGTTGACTGCACAGCCAAAGTCTTTTCCACAGGAGAAAGAGGAGGCAGGAGGCGGCATTGCAGGAGGCCCCACAGGAAGTGGTGAAGGTGGCACTATCAGGAAATGCAGAGGGATTGCCGGAGCAGGGGGAGGTTCACGCGGCTTAGGATACATTTCCTTAAATAAATCCTTAAAGTACACCTTCATGCGATCAGAATGCATAAGCATCTGAAACTTGCCAAAAATCACATCCTCAGAAGAAGGGCTAGGCGCTGGGGTGGGTAGACGCTGCTCAGAAGGGGCATACCCTCAGTATCACAAAGAGGATAGTTGCCAGGATGGTCCTCCACCAACTGGATCCACGTAAACCAAAGGAGCGGATGTAGGAGGGAGCAAGACTGTGGCAGTGGAGTCTTGAGCCTGCCAATCCATTGGGGGGGTGGAACTGGGTTCTTGTTATCCACAAAAAGTGGAAAGGGCTGCTCAGTCACCAAAAAAGCCCCCTCAGTACGAGAGGTTGTGAACATTGGTGAGAGGTAGACAAAATGGCCGCTGTGGAGCGCAAGGGTTGGACCGCCATTTTGTTGACGCCTGAGGTGAACTGCGTCACGGGTGTCAATGAGGCTGTGGTCACCACAGGGGAATCAGGGGACTTAAGTGCTATTTTAGCCTTGTGACAAGGAACCTCGGCAGAGCCGGTGCTAGCAGTTCTATAGTGTTTCTGTGACCCCTTAGAGACTGCTGATGAATTAGCCCCCAGTGAGGGAACCTTGGTGGACCCAGTAATCGTAGACTTAAGGTGTTTAACCAGCTTCTTTGCCCCCTCAGCAAGATCGTTTCGACCACGGGCCTGAGTGTGGGAAGGCTTAGAGTCACCCCCTGATGCCAGAGCCCTTGAAGGGGGCCCCTCAATCTTGCTGGTTTATGATATAGCCCCAAGAGGGGGGAACCCTGGCATGTTTAGTCAATTTAACAGGAACCTCGTGCAGAGACTCTGTACACTTCGTTCCAGATGTGGAACCCTCAGGATTGATCCTGGTGACAACAGCCCCCAAAGTACTAGGCCCAACTTTTGCCCCCAAAAGGGGAACCTCAGATGAAAATCCAGTCCTGGCAGCCCCTTTCCAGGGCACTTTGGAGGAAACTCCCTTTGGGACACTTCAGGGAGATGCCTGGTAACAGAGCCACTTGGCCCCTCACAGACCCCGAAGACCCCAGGAAGGAGTACCCTAGCCAGGGTGCCCTAAAAATGAATGAAATTACTGGCCGTTTCACTTTTTGTTCTATGAACTGCTGTAAATGTAGAGGAATCCGCTGGAACACCTCCTCCCATCTGACAAACCGACGCTGCAGTGCCTGTACGGAGGGAGTCGCAGTAAAAGCACGAGTCCCACCAGTGTTCTGGGCCCCAAGCACTCCAGGCAAAGATGGGAATCCGCCCTCGCAAATCATTGGCACGATGAACAGGACAAGAATCCCAGATGGTCTGGCATAGACGGAAGGGGACCATGGAATCTGAGCAGGAAAAGGACAAGGGAGAAAAGGAACAAGTTACTTACCTGTAACTGTTCTCCAGCATGGGTCTATCATGGATTCACATGCTCATGAATATTCCCCGTCAAGCTGGGAATCCTCGGTAAAGAAAAATCAGTATCAGTTTCGTTTCTGATCTGTCTTTCGTAGTAGTAACCAATCACTGATCTCTGCGTCATACTGACCACAGCCAATGACTGCCCTCTACCTAAGCCCCGCCTCTGGCAGCCATCTTCAGATTTGGTAGCACGTGAAGAGGCAGTATGACCAAGTGAAGAGCCGCAGAGGGGTAGGCGGGAGGGTTTGCATGTGAATCCATGCCAGACCCATGCTGGAGAAAAACAGTTACAGGTAAGTAACTTGTTCCTTCTCCAGCATGGGGTCTGGCATGGATTCACATGCTCATGAATAAAAGAATACATAGCAGTACACACATGCACAACCACGGGAGGTGGCAAAGGCTCAACATTAAGCAGTACATCCAAAACTCAACATTAAGCAATTCTTACCTCCTCACCAGGCTCACCTTAGGCGAACAGGTTGCCCAGCACTGCTTGGCTGACCCTGGACTCCTCCCTGGAATCCCGATCGACGCACTAGAATTTCGTGAAGGTGTGCGTCGACCTCCACGTAGCAGCCCTGCAGATGTCCAGCAAGAGCACACCAGATAGGAACGCCGTGGTAGCTGCGATCGCTCTGGTGGAATGGGCTCTCGGACGGCCAGGCAGCGGTCGGTTTGCCAACCGATGACAGTACATGATACAGCCAGAGAGCCATCTGGAAATGGAAGCCTTTGAGAGAGCCTTCCCCCTGATTGACAGGTCCAAAGTTCACAAAAAGTTGTGACGTCTTCCGAAAACTCTTCGTGCGGTCCACGTAGAACTTCAGCGCTCTAGCCACATCCAGCGAGTGCAAAGTCCTTTCAGCTGGCGACGAAGGCGACGGGAAGAAAACAGGCAACACCAAGGGTTCGTTGAGGTGGAAGTCCGACGGCACCTTGGGCATGAAGGAGGGGTGCGTCCTGAGCACTACCCTCGTGTCGTGAAAAGTCAAGTACGGGGTTGCAGGAAAGGGCCTGGATCTCTCCCACCCGTCGTGCGGAGGTGATGGCCACAAGAAACGCCGTTTTCCACGACAGGAACTTCAACGGAGCCGAGTGCAGAGGCTCGAACGGAGGTCCCATGAGCTTGGTCAGCACCACGTTGAGCTCCCACGCCGGGGCCAGGGCCTTCACGGGCGGGAACGATCTGAACAGTCCCTTCATGAATTCTTTCACCAGACGATGAGACCACAAAGACGTCCGTCCCGTGGTTCTGGTGTATCGGGAGGTCGCAGCAAGATGAATCTTGATGGAAGCGTGCACCAGATCAGCCTTGGCCAGCGTCAGCAGGTACGGCAGTACTTGAGGAGCCGTAATCCGTAGAGGGTTAATCTTCTGTGCGTGGCACCAGACAGAGAACCTCTTCCATTTGTGTCCGTAGCATTTAAGAGTTGAGGACGCCCTGGCCTTTGCAAGAACCTCTCTGCAGTCGGCCGGTATGTAGTAACCTCCAAACTCTAACGCTGCAGGAGCCAGGCCTGCAAGTTCAGCGACTTTGGGTCGTGATGGAGGATGGCGCCTCCTTCCCTGGAGAGAAGATCCGCGTCCACCGGCAGTTTGATTGACGGGGACGCTGACAAGTCCAGAAGGTCCGGGAACCATATCTGCCTCGGCCACGCAGGTGCGAAGAGGATCATCCTGCACCGTGACCTCTTGAGCTGGTTGACGTGAGTAGACTCCGGAGCCCCGAAGCCTCTTTGGGACGAGTTCGATGGCGCCCTTTCTGAGCATCGCCTTTACCTCCAGGAGAAGTTGAGGGACGTGAAGTTCTTTCCTGGCCACGGGGGGGACGCGCGGGCACCTTTTTTGAAATTCGAGCGCGTGGCCCCGGGCCAGGGCGTCCAGCACCCAACGGTCGGTGGAGATGGACTCCCACACGCTGACGAAGCCCGCCAGCCGGCCTCCCACCGGGGTGCTTCGGTGGGGGCCCGACCCCACGGCCGGTTCAATCCTGCTTGGACGCGGCCTTGCCGCCTTGACCTCCTTGGCGACGACGGCGGGGTCCGCTAGACTTGCCTCATCCTCTGTAGGCCTCTTGCGACGACGAGCGGGCCGCTTGACGGTAGGAAGCGAAACCGCCGCCGGAACCTTTGGAGGCGCCCTTGCCTCCGCCGCTCCGAAAGGGCGTCCGTCGTTGCTGCAGTACTCCAAGGGCCCGGGCCGTCTCAGTATCCGCCTTGATGGCCTGAAGGGAATCGTCCACTGTCTTCCCAAACAGGTTGTTCCCGTCGAAGGGCATGTCCAGGACTCTGGTCTGGACGTCCTGCCGAAAGTCCGTAGCTTTGAGCCATCCACGACGTCGAAGGCAAACGCCGTTGCCCAGCTGGCGGAACCCAGTGTCGGCGATGTCCGTCGCCACGGTGATGGCGTGGTCCGAAGCCACCTCACCTTCCTGCAGGATCTCAAGGGCCTCCGCCCTCTTGTCGTCCGGCAGAAAATCCAGCAGGGGAGCTATCTTGTACCAGAGCTCCCTGTCGTAGCGGGCCACGATAGCCAAGGCGTTGGCCGCTTTAATCGTCGTCGCTGCCGACGAGATGACTCTACGTCCCATAGCATCCAATTTCTTTCCCTCGCCGTCCGGCGGGGAAGTCGACGTGGAGGCCGCACCCCCCCCCCCCCCGCTTTCTTCCTGGCTGCCGCGGAGACAACGGAGTCCGGGGTAGGCTGCGCCCGGAGGCATAGGGGGGCCGTGTCCGGGACCCGGTACTTTTTCTCGTACCGGTCTCTTCTCGCTGGCGTCGTGGAAGGGTTCTTGAGGAGGGAAAGGCCCTCATCCCAAATGTCGTCCAACAGAGGCACTGCGAGGACCGTCTTCCTCTTGGCCTCGCGCCGCTTGTAAAGGAAGCCTTCCTTTTTCTTCTCCTCAGGGCAGAGTTGGAAAAGCTCGGATGCCCTGGCGATCATTGAGTGGAACGATCCAATCTCGTCGGGCGGAGAAGCCCTGGTGGGAGGCGACGACGGAAAATCCTCGTCGTATGCCTCGTCGTCCGTACCCGTCGCTGCCGTGTCAGTCCCCGTATCATCCCCTCGGGTGGAAGGGGAGGAGGGCTGGACGGGGCGCGACGGTTGAAAAGGAGGTGGTGGATTTTCTTGGTAGGGGGAACACCCGAAGGTCCCGGTTCTGGATCCCCCGACGGGAGAGGTTCCTCCGTCGGTAACGGTAGCCTCGTCCTTATCTCGGAGCATAAGGACTGTATAGCCAACAAAATGGCCGCCGAGTTGTCTTGCGGCGCTGGCAGAGGGGAATCCGACGGGCGAGCAGGGGCCCCGTCGGTATCCTCGACGATGTCGTCGTCGTCACCTGCGTCGGGGTCCATTCCGACGGGCTGGCCTTCTTCCACGCCTAGGCCGTGGCTTAAGACCTCGATCAGTTCCTCTTCTGAGGTTGAGGCCGAATCTACGACGACGCCCTGCCCCCCCTTCTTCCCCACGGAGGGTTTCACGGGGGTCCTATCGATGGGCACAAAGGAAGACTCCCTCCGAGGAGGCAGGGAGATTCTGGGCCCTGAGGTCGCCACCACTGGTGCAGCCACCACAGGCTGAGCCAGGGCCGCCGCGACCGTTTCGATAGAGGGCTTGGTCGGATGGATCAAGGCCTTCACCACCTTAGGTGCGCTCACCGCCTTATCCTTGAGGGAGGGGGCACTGCCACGCTCCTCCTCTGCCTTAGAGCTCGACCGGGGCCTCTCCAGGAGCTTCGCCGGGTGCTCGGCCTTCCTCTTACCCGACCCAGAGCGTTGGCTCGTGGTTGATGGTGCCGGGGAGGGTGCGCCCTGCCTGGCGCCCGTAGAGCCCGACCGTTCGGCGCTCCCGGTGCCAGCGGACTCGCGGTGCTTGGCCTTATGTTGGGCCCCCGTCGCCGGGGCGCCCTCAAAGGTCTTAGAAGACCGCTCGGATTTCTTCTTCTTCTCGCCAGACGGGCTCTTACCCTCCAGCCAGTTGGCGAGACGTTGATGGCGGTCCTTCATGGTCCGTTCCGACATGTTGCCGCAAAACGCACAGTCCTTCTCCACGTGCGTCTTGTCCTCATGAAGGCAGTAAAGGCAGAAAGAGTGTTCGTCCTCCTTGAAGACGTTCTGCAGCTGGCATCCATGGCAGACCCTGAACAGCTTTCCGGGCGTCGAGCTTCCCTTCTCCTGGGCCATCTCTGAGATCGGGCCTGAGAAGCTTCTGGAGTCCTCCGAAGTGTAGCTCGACGAAATCTTCACCCTTGAGGGGCACAGATGAATCCGACACGGGTCCCCGCAGATCGGATGTAGGATCGGTGGAGCTTGAGGCTCTTTTGACCGAAAGAATAGAAGTTTTTTTGTGAAAAAAGCGCGAAAAATAGCACTAACGCTCGAGAGCAATAGCACGAGGATCCCAACACATGAGCGTGCGGTAAAAATCTGAAGATGGCTGCCGGAGGAGGTGCTTAGGTAGAGGGCAGTCATTGGCTGTGGTCAGTATGACGCAGAGACCAGTGATTGGTTATTACTACGAAAGACAGATCAGAAACGAAACTGATACTGGTTTTTTCTTTACCGAGGATTCCCAGCCTGACGACGGGGAATATTCATGAGCATGTGAATCCATGCCAGACCCCATGCTGGAGAACCTCTATTCTACGTATAAATATCCAAATTATATGACTTCAAGAGCCAGGCTGCTAATTTCCGTATCGGAGGGCATGAGTGAAGTGTTGTCCCTTGGTTCTGTGACACATTGAATGGGTACGTAGTTTCATAGGAGGACAAAGAGCAATCATTTGTAGGTGTGAAAAACATGCTTGTCGTACCCACACTGGAGCTATAAGGATCAGTGTTACCTGTTCCTGGTGTAGCTTGTGGACTATTACGTTTAGAAGGGGGGGTTGGAGGGGGGGTTCGGGGGGGTGGGCATATGCAAATTTCCCAAACCAGTTCATTAACAGAGCGTTCCCCTTTGATTTTGTCTGGGGAAACCTGGATTCAGAGTCATGGCATTGTGCATTCTCTTGTGTAGTAAAAAGGTATATGTTTAGGAAACCCCCAGTTTGAGAAGTCGCCGTGTAGCAGGTTTGCCTTTAATTGCCACTCATGTTCCAAGGACAGCACTGCACTTCTGCCTAGTGTGTTTACCAGAGAATGGAGTTCCCCTGGAATATGCTGTGCTAGGAAGTACATGCTTTTTAGTGCACACAGCCAAATGTTCTGGGTCGGTTTGGACAGCCCTGGAGAATGTGTGCCTCCCTGTTTGTTTATGTAGCATGGCTATAGTTCTATTAGAATGAGGACTGTCATTTGTACTAGCTGTGGTCTGAAACCATGAAGCGCTTTGAAGACTGCAAGGTTCATGTTTTTTGGCTGAAGTATGTCCACACCCAGTTAGTGATGCGTCTGTAGTGCGAGTGGCTTCGAAAGCTGGTGTGTTGACAGGTTTTCGTTTTAAAAGGTTCTCAATGGTACTATCGCTGCAGTGGTGGTCCAGAGGATCCGAAACCACCACTAGATCATCCCAAAGACGACTTGCCTTGAGACCACCGTTTTGCCAGCCACTCTTGCATAGGACGCATGCGGAAGCAGGAGTGTGGCACTAGGTAAATGCAGGAAGCCATCACTCCCAGAAGGCACATACACTTTCGCACAGTTACCCGACAAACAGCTATTTATTGAAGGGATTAAAATGCCATGTCTTGTACCCTGTCGTCAGAGAAGACTAGGCATTTGTTTGTTCAAACTGGTGCACCTAGAAACTTTTACTTGGCTGTGCACCAGACTTGATTTTTTCTCGTTTATGGAGACGCCCAACTGACAGAAGGTTGGCTGTTTGGCCAATAACAGGTGACACCTCAAATGTGTCAAAACATCCAGCAGTAATCTAGGTATGGCTACACTGGAATGGACTGCCTTAATAGTGTGCAGCCACTACTGCTAAGGCCTATGTAAACAATCTGGGAGCGGAGGCAATGTCAAAATAGCACTTTGAACTGGTAGTGCTTGTCTCCCACTTTGCACCTTCAGTATTTTCTGCGCGCTGGCAACATTTAAATATGAAAGCATGCACCTTTCATGTCAAACATGGCCATGTAATCCCCTTGTTTTAGCAGAGGAATTACCTTCTGCAATGTAGTCATCCTGAATTTTTGTAGCTCAACATCGGTGTTTGCAGGGCGCATGTCCAGAACTAAGCACATTTTAAGATCTTTCTTTAGAACAAGGAAGTACACTGAATAAATAACTTGTTTTTCCTCTAGATGTGGTAGCAGCTCTGGAGCTCCTTTTTGCATTAAAGTTAAAATCTCTAGAATTCAGTAATGTTCTGTTGACAATCATTTTGTATGACAAGGGCGGAGCAGTGTTCGAGAAATTCATTGAATAACATTTTTACACGGTTTAGAGCACCTAGCGATCTCACATTATCCCCTCATGTGTGGTTGAAGAATGATATGCAACCCCCTACCAGGGATTCATGGGTGGCTATGTGAACTGGAGCATCATTTGTTGGCGGGGGGATAGACTGGATCTTGTAAAGCCTTAGCTGGAAAAATGAGCCGTGTACTGAAGGCACCCCTTTGGACATAAGGCTTGTGATTTGGCGTAGTGTCCTCAAAGTCTTGTGATCCTTTTTATCTTGTTTCAAGCTGATGGTCAACTGCTTTTTCAAACAGGACTGATTTTTCAATGGGCATGCTGATTAGTGTTGCTTGACTATCGGGTCAAAACCCACAATTCCGTAGCCATGAACATCGTTTAATCAGAGCCCCCTAAGCAATTACTCTCCGTGAAGTGTCTGCCAAGTAACATTTGTTTTAAATATGTTCTGGGCTACCCATTTACCCTCTGTGGAAATCTTTAAAATGGTGTGACCATATAAGTGCTGGCTCAGAAGAGATGTTTGAGAACTGCGTCCCATTGTGTGTTATAACTTGCAAGGAGTGTCTTTTTTTTAATTCGTGCGATCTATGCTCCTGAGATTGTTATTCTGATCCCTATGGTATACAGCCATTTGCATTCCTTATTGGGAGGTGCTTCAGAACTAGAGTGAAACACTGGCCCTTTTTCTAGCGGTGGTGACCACAGGCGAATCTGGTTTTACATGACCCGTAATACATAGAGTATCAGATGGAGATGGTTGTAAAACTTTCCATTCTGGGGTTCCTTTTCTGATGGTGTAATAAGTGATGGGGCAATTCTCTATTTTATCAATTGTAATAAAGGTATAGCTTGGCTAAAAGCTTTTTTCTAATGTAAGATGTCCTCCACAAAGGCAGTGCTGTCCACTGTCTCTTCAGTGTGAAAATCGAAATCTAGCAATTATTGGGGAGCTGTGGCCACCCTCTGGTATTTGTTCATAAAGTCCACAAAAAAAGGAAACTTTGTCCATTGTGTCTTCAAAACGTTACTTTGTCCATGTCCCCGTCTTGGGTGTCTCGGCTAGGGGGAACATGATAGCGAGAGTCCTCTCTAGGTCACTTCTTCTGGAGAGACAGCTCAAGGAATATTAGCCTCTTCATACTGTGGTACTTTGTCAGGGACAGGAGTAGTGGATGTATGACTTTTTATGGGGTTTATCCCCATTAAAGTGACTAATGTTTTTCAACCCGTTTTTCGACACCTTATCAACAGTAGAGGGACTTTTACATACCCCTTTCAACAGCTCTGTCCGATAACGAACAGAGGCTTTCCCCATAGTAACGTGCTGCGACTGCCTTTCATGGGCTGGGGGACTGACATGCGGGAACCAGAAGGTTCCCTTGAAATGTATTCAGCCTCCAACACGGAGCAGTTGCTGACCTGGCGGATCCGACTCAAAGGAGCCGATACATTTTCCTGATTCGGCCATCATTGCACAGGCCGCCTTTAAGGCAAAGTTTGTATGCAGTACCCTCTGGGAACACTACAAACAACTGACTACAGGTATAGGAAATCCAACCTTTGGTACAAGCTTGTACTACAATGTTTTGTTAGTGAGCAGCCAGGCTCATCTCAAGAGGGGTTAATGTGAACTGTAGTGGAGTTACACAGATTTACAGTTACAAGTATTCAAATAAACTTGCATAGTTTATTCAAGAAACCCTGAGTGTATCAGTCAGTTAGAATAAGCCTTCTTCAGAAGGGAATATTAAACGGGGCACCTGGTTGGTGCCTTGTTCTGCCCAGGTAGGTACACAGCAAAAAACACAATTGAGCAAGGTCATGGAGATCTACCTGCTGAAAATAGAGCAATTGAGTCCTGGATTTGTCACTTCACAATTTGGTAGACACAGAATTGTGAAAAGGTCTGTATACTGTAGTTTAGATTTAATTTAAGTGCAGCAAGTGTCACAATACACTTGAATTTCAGTAACATAGGATAATCAACATTTAAAACATGCACAGTATAGTACCCGAGTTACATGATTCAAATGGTAAGTATGTGAAAAACCAATTTATGTTTTTACATTCTCTAAAGGTTCCTTGGGAAGGAAGCTAGATAACTTGGTGGAGTCATAATCAGATAATCAACACATATGTGGTAACAATCAAGAGTTGAACAACAACATAGACAACAAGTCAACAGAACAGTGTTTCGGCCATTTTATGATAAGCTAGGTGAGCTATGGTGGTGTAGGCCTTCATCAGGATGGGAGTTTCTTATGGGTGGAGTATCCTACGTGGTCTGTTGGAATAAACAGACGGGGAGTACGTCAGGAGTCAGTGGATTCAAAATAGTCTAGCAGTAAAGATGGAAGTAAATACACGTAGGAAACAAGGGGATGTTGGTGCTCCATTTTCAAGCAGGTAGATCTCCATGACCACCTTCAGAAGGAAGCAATATAATAGTAACACTCAAATAAACTTCATGAAATCTTGATTTTTCAACATACAATTAGAAAGATACAAATGAGATACAAATGAATATATAAAACCTTAAAACAAAATAAAATGCAATCCAAAAGAATATTTTGTATCATAATTATTACTCAAGCTAGAATATGATATCTCTTGATTTGCATGCACCACATTTGATTGTACCCCTGTTCGACAAAAGGCTACTTTGCTAGATCAGCACAATTTACGTACAAGCATAATACAACTCTTAGGTTACAAGTTAATTGGTTAAACTTCCTTTGTCCAAAGTCTTTAAACTGTATATAAAATTAAGAGTCTCACTTTGAATATAGTAGCATGGTAGAACAACTCACATATTCATGTCCTAGATAAATCATGAAAATCTTCAAACATGGATTTAAAATGAATTTAAAATGAATTTTTCGCAATGATGATAGCTCAACACATTCAGTGCATAAATGCTTCATTGTTTCTAATGCCATTTTGCAAAAGCGACATTGTGCATAAGCACTGATGCTCTTGCGTATGTACAAAACTTCACAAGTAGGCAACAGATTTAGTCGGAAGCCCACGTACCCATCGCACTGCCGTGCATTTGGAAACTGGGCTAGATAGTTTTCAATGATACCAAAACGCTTCAGTGCAAAAGGGATTGTTTGCAAACTTCTGATACTTGGAGCAAGCATTTCATGTGTGAATCCAGTCATTCATAAATGCACGTTTTTGCCTTGTCTGGATCATCAAGTAATAACTCCACTGAGAAACCTATATTGCCGATGATTTTCTGTACATTTTCTCTCCATGTCCGCGGAAATAAGTCTGCAGAGTTTAGTAAATCTATAAGAACTAGTAAGCCAGTTTTAGTTCCAGCCAAAACACATTTACAATAAAAAGGCACATATTTTCCATTTACACATTGCAGTTATTTATTTGTTACACGCCCAGACCCTCGGGTGTCATGGCATGGTTATAAGACCGTTTGGAAATTAATAAAAAAACATCATTACATTGGTTACATTACATCATTAGTGGACAGTTGGTGCAAAAATACAATTTACAAATATTCACAACAATAAGCAGTGGTACGGAATCCTGTCTTTAGGTGCTAATATTTGTTGAATAACCAGGTTTTTAGCGGTTTCTTATAAACTGTGAAGGAGGATTCTTTTTTATATGAATGGGTAGAGTGTTCCAGTGTTTGGGAGCTAGAGTGGTGAAGCTGCTACCCCCCCGCTCTAGTGGTTTTGTAGCCAGGAGGAATTTGTCGTTATATCTTAGTGATCTCCTGGAAACTTTGGGGTGTATAGTATTGTTGAGATAGATAGGTCCTTTTTTGGTCAGGCATTTGTATGTGATACATAATGTTTTGAAGATGACTCTAGCAAAACAAAAGAGTTGATGGCTGGAAGGTTTAGAATAAATCTTGACCTCTGGCATTGCTCTGGGCAACCCTCCAGACCATCGTTCTTCGCCTGCCAAGCCATTACAAAAGGGGAAAACCATATGCAAATCAGGCTTGGTCCCACCCCCAAAGGGGTAGTCCAGCCCGAACTGCTAGGTCACATCCCTTTTGCACGAGACCACAAGCATCCCCAGACATGTTTCAGCCTTGTTGGGCGTCATCAGTGAGGAGTAGCTTGGGTCTCTAGGCCCAGCAGGCAAGGGACCCACGTCTGGGCATACCCTTCCCACTCGGGGTGACAATAGCAAAACAAAAGAGTTGATGGCTGGAAGGTTTAGAATAAATCTTGACCTCTGGCATTGCTCTGGGCAACCCTCCAGACCATCGTTCTTCGCCTGCCAAGCCATTACAAAAGGGGAAAAACCATATGCAAATCAGGCTTGGTCCCACCCCCAAAGGGGTAGTCCAGCCCGAACTGCTAGGTCACATCCCTTTTGCACGAGACCACAAGCATCCCCAGACATGTTTCAGCCTTGTTGGGCGTCATCAGTGAGGAGTAGCTTGGGTCTCTAGGCCCAGCAGGCAAGGGACCCACGTCTGGGCATACCCTTCCCACTCGGGGTGACAATAGCAAAACAAAAGAGTTGATGGCTGGAAGGTTTAGAATAAATCTTGACCTCTGGCATTGCTCTGGGCAACCCTCCAGACCATCGTTCTTCGCCTGCCAAGCCATTACAAAAGGGGAAAAACCATATGCAAATCAGGCTTGGTCCCACCCCCAAAGGGGTAGTCCAACAAGGCCGAAACATGTCTGGGGTTGCTTGGTTTTCTGTGCAGAGGGGACCTGGCCTAGCAGTTCGGGCTGGGCTGCTACCTTCGGTGGCGGCAGCTGCTGACTGATTTGCACATGGCTGGTCCCCTTTTGCAATGGCGCAGACGGGCTAAAAAACGGTGGTGTGGAAGGTTGGCCCAGAGCAATTGCCAGTGGTTTAGATTCACTCGAAACCTTCCACCCATCACTTTTGTGGTCAGTTTGTTTCTCCTTGTGAGAGAGGGTATGCCCAGACGTGGGTCCCTTGCTCGCTGCGCCACAGGGAACCAGGCTGCACCTCACTGAGGAGGTCCAACAAGGCCGAAACATGTCTGGCGTTGCTTGGTTTTCTGTGCAGAGGGGACCTGGCCTAGCAGTTCGGGCTGGGCTGCTACCTTCGGTGGCGGCAGCTGCTGACTGATTTGCACATGGCTGGTCCCCTTTTGCAATGGCGCAGACGGGCTAAAAAACGGTGGTGTGGAAGGTTGGCCCAGAGCAATTGCCAGTGGTTTAGATTCACTCGAAACCTTCCACCCATCACTTTTGTGGTCAGTTTGTTTCTCCTTGTGAGAGAGGGTATGCCCAGACGTGGGTCCCTTGCTCGCTGCGCCACAGGGAACCAGGCTGCACCTCACTGAGGAGGTCCAACAAGGCCGAAACATGTCTGGGGTTGCTTGGTTTTCTGTGCAGAGGGGACCTGGCCTAGCAGTTCGGGCTGGGCTGCTACCTTCGGTGGCGGCAGCTGCTGACTGATTTGCACATGGCTGGTCCCCTTTTGCAATGGCGCAGACGGGCTAAAAAACGGTGGTGTGGAAGGTTGGCCCAGAGCAATTGCCAGTGGTTTAGATTCACTCGAAACCTTCCACCCATCACTTTTGTGGTCAGTTTGAAGATGACTCTGGCTTTGATGGGGAGCCAGTGGGCGTCTTTCCTAGTCTTGGAGATATGGTCTGATTTTTTTATGCCCAAGGCTGCCCTCAAGACTGTTTCGCAGTAGTTGCATTTTGGCTAAATTAGTGTTGGTTGTGCCTAGTAGTAATACATTGCAATAATCCAATTTTGATAGGACCAGTGCTCTGGCTAAGGTGAGGCAGTTATAGCTGGGGTCAGGAATTGTCAGCTCAGAGCAATTAGTTTGGAGGTGTAAGCCGTGGAAGAAGCAAGCCCGTTCAACTGTTTAGTCATGGTCAGGCTGGCGTCAATGTACACGCCCAGTGTTTTGACTTGCTTCAGCACAGGGATATTGGTACCATCGATATTGATGGTTGAGTATTCTGGGTGAAGGGTTGCTATTTTGGCTGGAGATCCTACGATGAGGACTTCTGTCTTCTCATCGATAAGACATAGGCTATATAGTGCCATCCAATTCTGTATGATGACGTCAATTTTATTGATTGTTACGGTGTCCTGGTCATAGTTGCCTGTGAGAGGTATAAGGATTTGGGTGTCATCCGCAAAATTTGTGTATGACACCCATATCTTCTAGTGCTGAGAAAAAAAGTTTGGTGTACGCGTTGTACAACGTAGGGGAGAGGCAGAGCCTTGGGGCACTCCTATGGGGACTGGGATGGGGTTGGCTGCTTCTTTGTCTATGGACACTCTGGAAGTGCGGTCGGTTAAAAAAGATTTCACCCAAGCAGCGGCTTCACTAGAGAAGTTAAATTCACAGGCTGGCGAGTTACATAGTTTGTCACGGTCCACCAGGTCAAACCCGGCTGAGAGGTCCAACAGCAGGAGAATACAGAGTTTCCCAGAATCTCCGATGGCATCCATCTGGATTTTGAGGTCCAAGAGAGCCGGTTTCAGTGCTGTGGTTAGGCCTGAAGCCTGATTGTCTGGTGCCGAAAAGCTGGTTAGATAACAGGTGGGTTTGAATTTGATTATAGGCTAGTTTGTCGATGATTTTGAGTAGAAACAGAACCGTGGTTATGGGGCAATAATTAGTCGGAACAGTGGGGGTCTAGATTTGGATTTGCATATAATAACAAACCCAATTCATGCCTTATTAGGGGTATTGGTTCTGAAGCTGGTAGATTGAGAACTTATTTCCAGTACTTCCCTTCTATTCTTGCCCAGTAGATGTATGATTTCCCCAGTGAAGCCTCTGAGCCATACAAACTTACTGGGATAAGTTTGTAATAAGTATGAATTGGTAAAATGGAAATTTGCATTATTTGGCTTTCATTATTCGAGCCTGCGAAAACGCTGTGTATACTTCTTTTGATTAATGTGTGATTCATAAGCATTAACTTGATGGTTAGATACCAATGTGAATAAATATACATAAGAGGACACTGGTTAAAAGTAATTTTTGAAGTGGCCACTTATGGTTAGTGGTGCGCTGTTTGATGTTGCCAAACTGGATTACCTTGGTTTTGTCTATGTTCATCAATATGCAATTCTTTTGGGCATATTTATCTAATGCACTCAATAACGCTCCTAGTCCGTAAGCGGTTTTCGAGAAAAATACCATGTCATCCGCATAGAGTAAGTACTTAACTTGGATACCATACATTTTTGGCGAGTCTGCCCTGATATTCTCAAACCACTTGCCCACATCGAAAATAAAGAAATTGAACATGGCAGATGCCAGTAAGCAGCCGTCTCAGCCCACGAGCAGTGTGGATGGGATCCGATAAAAGGCCGTCCGTGGATCACTTTGACCTTTATTCCAACACCTTTATTCAGGTAATCACCCACTTTAAAATATTCCACTGACACCCTTTGTCCATCAGTTTCTTGTACAACTCTAGAGGAACAGCATCAAAGGCCATGCGGAAGTCTATAAACGTGGTGTATAATGCTTGATGACTTTGTTGGGCATGTTGAATAATACTATTCAAAGTTATAATGTTGACCGATGTTCAAAGCCCGGTAAGAATCCTGCTTGAAAAGGATCACGGTGGTTGTTCTTTTCTAGCCACAAACTGAATTGCCTTAGGATTAAACGGGCAAATAGTTTTCCAGGGCAATCCAATAATGCAATCGGGCGATGGGATGTGGGCTCAGTTCTGCTACCCTTTTTGTAGTAGACAGGAAGAATTATTGAATGTTTCCAGGAGTTAAGGATATGACCCACTACAAATATGTGTTTAAAGATCTGATGAAGTATTTCAGCCCACTCTTGCAGATCTTTCATCATGCCATTATGCAGGCCGTCAGGCCCCATTGCTATAGATCTGCTCAAATTTTTAATGCAAAGAGAAATGTCTTCTAGTTCAAGCGGGCAGGAATGGCTTACATTTGGCCCCATGCAATTTCTCATAATATCAGCAAATGGGGAACAATATTGATTATGAAAGTAAGACTGCCATAACTCTTTGGCTATTGCATTAACCTGTACTGCACATTGTGTCTTGGATGTTGCATTATTCAGGCATGCCCACATACCCCTTGTGGATTTGCTTAAGATCTGTTTAAGCATGTACTCATTATCAGCTGGACACTGAATGCATCTCCGTTCTTGGAGTCAGCCTTTATAATTCCTTAAAGTTTTTTTGTTTGGACTCTATAGACAACTCATTTGCTGGTTCAAATTACAAAGACTCAATCCAATCTGAGAAGTTCAACATTGTACTTCAACATTAAAAACATGAAGATGTTTAATCTGCCTGCTCTGGTCAGAAAGTTTGGACCCTAAACACCTGCATTAATTGCACATAACAGTCTGAGCCTTCTGCATAATGAGTCTCGAAGGTCTTGTTGATCTTTACTCGAAATTCGGTTAATTTTTAAGAGTTCCAACGCAACAGATTACCTACATTATTCACTGTCACACTTAAACATTGCTCAATTGCTGAAATGTGGTCTCTTCAGGCATCTTGTGTAGTGCGAAAGCCACTAATTCATCTAGCGGTTTATTTGTCAGAGGTGTCGGATTAATGTTCTTTTTAATCATGGTAACAGTCATAAGTTAAGTGGCATCTTGGATTTTTCCTAGTCTTGAAACACCCTTAACAAATCTTCTCGTTCACCCCCAAGACTGTATACGGCGCGTTCTCTTGATTGACTTCAGACATTTACGTACACCGTGTCCATAGATAGATATCGCCCCCATTTGACCTGGTTATTTAATAATAATTTCGCATTTATATAGCGCTGCGCACCCTCAGGTATCTGAGCGCTGCTTATTATTACCCACGGTGTGTGGTGCTCATTTAGCGACCTTGGAAGGATGAAAGGCTGAGTTTGGCCCTGCCGGGATTCGAACCTGCGTTAGCAGGCTCTGCACGGATGTCAAAGTGAGCGCTCTACTCGCTGTGCCACTTGACCGACTTATTGACCGACTGTGCTACTTGACTGTATTTCCTGGTACTGCAAATAGTTCAAAGATGTTGGTTTTGGCAGTTTGTAATATCTCCATCAGTGGTCCTGGATCGCTAGACTTGATATTTTGAAAGTTTTCGGGTTGTGTACTCTGAATTTCCATTACATCCTGCGTATCCATGCTCACTTGACTACACACTTGGTGCAGTGTTTGGGAGTTCGCCATCATCTCCACTAAGGATGGTCGAGTTTCCGGGATGTTGGAGCCATCCCCAACATGAATGGCACCTGCATCAAGATGGAGGGGGAACCCCTCTCGACCATCTTGAATTAATGGGCAAGGGGTTTTCTTGTTGGACTTAGTATCTCAATGACATTCACCTTGTCAATCAGCTGTTATAACATGTTCGCTTGATGTGTGATTTTCCCTTTCAATATTTCATAAAGTTTAGCAACTGTTAGTAAGGCAGTGTTCATAGCGCTCAATGTATTGTTGAGTGCCGGTGCTTCGGGAAAGGAGAATCGTGTTGAATGAGCTTTATTAATAAAATATTCTTAGTCATGGAGTTGTTCTTGGAATCTGGATCGTCTCGGAGTAGGGGCTTTGAATGAAAAGTGACTCATCAACAAAATGAATGTGTGTCTTATATTGTACCTCCGAGGTTTTATGCTCGTCTGGCTTTGGTCATGGGTTGAGGTATTGATGGGCAGTACCTGCTCCCCTTGCATATCAATGTTACTCATCGAGTGTTCCTCGCGCAGTTGTATTAAATCACCTGAATTAGAGCAAACATACAAGATGTCTTGCAAGTGAGGACTGGATTTACTAGATAGATCCATAAAATCCAGAGCTTCATCAATCTCACCCGCTAGGGTGAGTTGATCATAGGCCTGTTTTAGGCTCTGTTGGGCCACTACAGAACATCTGACTGGTTCCATAACTTTCAGTGGACTGGGTCTGGTCACAGTATAGGGCAGAACGCATGACTAATTTTTCAGCAACGCAGACGGAAACTATCGTGGTGTCTGTGATTTCATTCGGGAAAGTGGCGTCTTTAGGGGGAATTGATTGGGAGATTGAAGGTCCTGACTACTGGGTTCAGGTGGATTCTGCAAGAGTGAAGTCATTGGTGAGGTATGGAGAGTATTCCCTGCTTCTTGAATATCTCAACTGTTATTTATAGCTTTGTCAGGTAGTTCTTCTATATGGGCCTCTCATGTCCGATTGATCTACGGCATAAAATGTGCAGATATCAGATGTAATCGATATTGAGCGACACATTTTACTTCCTAGACGACCAGTAGCAGTGGGTACATTCATCGCCCGCAGGCTTGAAACTGTAGCCGCTGCCATTTTTAACTGTGCAATAGAGCGCGGCTGTGGTTGAATTGTGGACGGCATGCCCGTTTTTAAAATATCTTTTTGCAAACATGGTCTACAAGCAACAAAAATAACCCACCAACCTCCAATGAAGAGTAGTGATTAAGCACAATCTTAAGCTGTGAAATTAAGGAGTTCTACACCAGTCATTCTCTAAACAGCCAGTCGAGCAAAACACTTCGCAATGCACTTAAGCAAAAGCGTGTGCGCGCAAAAGCGTGAGCACAATGCTTATATGGATTGAAGGTAAGGAGGTGGGATCTCGTCTGCAAGACAGAAACAAAGAAAATGGGAGGGGAGTGAAATCGCTGAATATCAAGTCTGTGAGCCAATAGGAGGAACGAACGAGCAGTCTATGGATTGATAGTCGGTAAAAAAGTTCATCTATTCGTACCAATCCAATCTGCTTGCTTGTATTGGCGAGATGGTCACGTTGACTCACAGCGCGGCAGCTGGTTCAGGCAGCAACAGTAGAAATCTGTAGCAATCTGCACAGCGTGGACAGCCAGACAGTCGAGCAAAACACTTAACAATGCACTTAAGCAAATGCGCGCCCTTTTGGGATGGCCCACAGACACTGCCTACACCCTCAGGCGACTTCAATTGCTAGGGTGCTGGGGAAATTAATGCATCACTGGTGCATTTACTATCATAGTAATAAGTCAAAGCACAAGGTTATTTAGAACATATAAGAGACCACAAATATTCTTAAGCAGGCAAATACGTTTGGATCCCCCGCAAGAAGATTCATTCAGTACAATAGGCTAGGCCAAAGTCAATGGGCAAAAAGTCTTATATAGGATGAAGCACTTCTGGTAGTTACATGGACAAGTCTTTGCACAATGTTTTAGAATTCTTTGAAGAAAAGAAAAAACAAATGTAAGGCCACAAGCCATTAGACTTGTCAGTGGTAGAAGATGCAAGCAACTCTAGAGCAAGAGGTAGTTTCTCTTAGACTTTGTACAGTACCTTTAAAAATGAAGAAAAGATGCAGCAGATGACTCCTGTTCCTGTATAGCTCTTCAGATCACTGTTCCTGGGCCTCAGTCATGGGGACAAGAGGGAGGACGTCAGGGGATTCCTGAAATGCACTGGGATGGTCAAAACTCGCAACCGGCAAACTTCACTTTCAGTGGCTGCTCAGTGTTTCAGCTCCTCAAGTCTACCGCAAATTGCAACACCACAGTTCCTGGCTGTCGAGATAGGCTTTCCTTGCTTCTGGGGTACTGCACTCTGTTGAGGCTCAGGCTCCCTGGGAGTCCGGAGGTTCTTCCTGGAGCTCTAGGCCAGCTTAAAAGCAATGCACACAATCTGGTGTTCCTCTCCCTGCCTATACGGTTTGCAGCAGCAACTCTGTGGAAATTCAACCAGCTCCGAGATGGATGTCCAGGTGGCTTACTTTGGAGTTGATTGGTCCCACCAACTCAAGGGGAGAAGGTGTCCTTGCAGGGGCTTCTCCATCGAGGTGAATTCAGATCTTCAGCACAGCAGCAGGGCTTCACCGGGCAAACCAGCGGTCCAGGAGTTGCAGCAGGTGTCATCTTCAAGTTCTTCGGTTCCTTCAACCAGTGGTTGACTGCCTTCCAAGCCAAAAGTCTCGCCTTTTATTCAGTACTCTCCCATTAATTCCAGCCTAGCTGTCAATCACCCAACAGGGTGGCTGTCCTTGCCGGACAGTCACCCAGCCAATCACTACACAGTGCATTTGGGTCTCCTAGGAGACTAAGCACACGGAGTTTCGGGCAGCTCCCTCACTTCCTGCCTATCCCAGACACCCTGGAGCCAGAGGTGGGTTTCACTCATGAATCCCCCCAAAGGCAAAGCGAACAATCGGACCAAACCTGGTATGGCGCACTAAGTAAATCTCAAGAAGGACATTTCCACAAAGAAAAGGCAAAAAAAGAAGACCTGGACCATTTTGACAACAATGGCACCCTTAGGTGCTTTACTACAGCTGCAAAGCTGCAAACGCAGCCCGTGGTAAATGCACACCACTGTAGTTAAAACAAAACCACTGCCACCAGCCATTCAGTGAGGAAAGGCCAACACAAAAATGTTTACACGAGAAGCTCGACAAAAGGGGATACTAGGTAACTCCCCTCCCCTCCCCCCAACACCCTAATGTAACAGTGTGCTGGGTCTACAAAGTTACAAACGAAAGTAAAGTCAATTTCACTTTACTGCTCTTGGAAACAGTAGATTAACCAAGAGAAGGTATGCAAACCTTTGGGAAATCTAAGAATACCCTGTGTCACTGCACTGAAGGTGCAGTGTGACAATGTAAAAGATGTCTATGTAGTTTGTCAGAATCCACAACCAAAGGGAACCCTGTACAAAAATCACTAAAATACATGAGAGAGTGGGGGGAAAAAGGGGTCTCACTCTTTCCAGGTAAAAAATCAAGTCCTCAAAATCCAGCAAAGTTGCTGGGGGTCTGTAAGGTGGAGGAAATTAGCACATTTCTGAGAATTGTCTCCAACACTTCCCAACATTCGGTGCGTTGTTCCTTTAGGGTTTTAGGCCTAAAAAGGATGCACAAAGGCCCTTTGGGTGGTCTTGGGGAAGGCACTGTTCTACACTCCGAGTGTCTTTCCACAGATATTTTCTGTTATAGCTGGGCCAGAATTTGAAGGGAGTTCTCTCCATGGTGAGTGCTATTTTTAGGGCAGTTAGACAAATGCAGTATATGTAAGACGTGGAGGTATGCATTCACTGATTGAAAAAGGAAATCAGTGCCCCCGCTCCCCCCTCCTCCACTCTACTTACTGCTATGCCGAAGCCCGATTTAGGCCAAAGCCGGTCGGCGGTCTCATTCAGCAGTCTTAATGGTTGTCCGTTGAACAGTGACAGCCAAAATGAAGTTTAAACTTAATAACTCAGAAGGTAGCTTAGCTACAGACTCTGTGAAACACATCCAACCACAATGGCGGAAAGAAATAATCTGAGGAAACTCGGCGCGTGAGGGATCATGGGTACATTAGATGCCACACTAGAGATATTACTAACACCCCCAGTCAATGTCCCCTTTCAAACTTCAAAAACAAGTGAATACTCCGCGCCTACCATTTACCATAACCTATTTCTGATGCTTTTATCTGCTTTGATTCACATGCTGTGCAGCAGTCACAGGAGTATTGCATGGCTCGTTTTCAAAATTAGAAAATGGACATTGACTGGGTGCGTTTGTATTACTACCCCTTGTGTGACATGAACTGTACTTGTGGTCCTTCAGATTTTTTTTTTTACATGAGGGAGCATGAATTGAATGTGCAAGTACAGAAAAGAAAAAGAAAATTCTACGACGTCTATGTACCTTCAACACCAAACGGGGAGGAAGTGTGGGCAGAAGTGAATCTAAGCAGATACAACCATCAGAAATACGATTATGGTAAGGTAATGTAGGTGTCCTGAGGCTAGTGGATCTGCTTAGAAGCACATGCAATGCACAGACTACCCAGCAGTACCAGGAGCTGGTGGTGCGATGTTTGAAGAGAGGTTTAAGTTCTCTTTGAAACAAAAAAACACATGGATTCTTTTCAAAATCCATTTTGAAATAGCCGAGACAGGATCCAATTCTCGTCTAGTGGCTACGGAAGCAAAGAATTGACCCGTTTTCCGTAGTGGTTTTGTTTTATTGAAGTAATACATCACAGCCCTCCTGACATCTAATGTATAGAGGCTACTCTCCACTGAATTTGTAATATTTTGGAAGAAAGCTGAACCTTCTATGGACTGATTGACATGGAACTTGGAGAAGAATTAAGGAGAGGAGCGTGGATCGGTGTTTAAAACCATGTTCTTGTGAATTGCGACAAATCGGTCTTTAACAGACTTAGTGCATTTCACTTACCCTCCTTACAGATGTTATGGCTATGAGAAAAGTAGTCTTATAAGTGAGAAACTAAAGAAGGGCTTTATGCATCGTTGCAAAATGAGAGCCCATGACTGTGTTAAGGACCACATTCAGATCCCACCCATGAATTGGATTTAAAATTGAAAGGTGCAATCTTTTGACACCTTCCATAAATGCTGTGATGACAGGGAACAACCGCCAAGAAGCTTTACTTTGTGAGGTGTTGTAAACAGAAAGAGCAGCCTGATGCAGGTTTAGTGAATTAAAGACTAGCCCTTAGTCTAACGTGTGTGTGTGTGTGTGTGTGTGTGTGTGTGTGTGTGTGTGTGTGTGTGTGTGTGTGTGTGTGTGTGTGTGTGTGTGTGTGTGTGTGTGTGTGTGTGTGTGTGTGTGTGTGTGTGTGTGTGTGTGTGTGTGTGTGTGTGTGTGTGTGTGTGTGTGTGTGTGTGTGTGTGTGTGTGTGTGTGTGTGTGTGTGTGTGTGTGTGTGTGTGTGTGTGTGTGTGTGTGTGTGTGTGTGTGTGTGTGTGTGTGTGTGTGTGTACACGTGTGTATACACGTGTGTGTGTGTGTGTACTCACTTTGTGTCCAGCAGGCCCAAACTTGTTATAGGTCTTAGCTGCATACTGATGCGAGTAGTGCTGAGGCGTAGTCTTGTTCAAGTAGGAGGAAAAAATATGTGCCCAGCAAGACCGAATTTGTCAGTCGTTGCTGTATTCTTATGTGTGTAGGTAGCTAAGCCTGCGGCCAGTGTCCACCGAGTGGTGCGTTTGTACATACCGGCATGAATCTGGCAATGTGGACACTGCATTCCCCAGGGGAAAAATCCCCTCAAGTGGACAGGGCGAGGCATCCGCTACCAGTGCCTCTTCCTTGGGGTCAGCTACATGTGGGGAGGGCGGGGGACTGGGTTGCATGAGGGGAGACTCATGTGAGTGGGGTAGACTCACCAGATAAACCATGGCATCCCCATTCAGTTTCACCTCCTTTTCCTCACTCTTCGCTTTGACAAAGAATCCTCCTCCTGCTATTCCTATACACTTTCCCCAACCTTCCATTCCTCAGCTCTAAAAACTACTGTTACAAGGAAGTTCATTACATACTCTCAAGAGGAGCGCCTTCATTCCACTGGGGGGTAGAAGACAATGACATGCCCTCATGAAGATTACCTTCCAAGTACTGGCACAAGGAAGAAATACTGAGCCAGAGGGAGAAATACTAAGGAATGAATCTTACATCCAGGACCCAATCAAGCATTCTAGTAGTTGCCAGTTTCCTATTGGTTCCCTCAGAGTAGAAATAGAGGCAGGGAAACAGGAAGTGTGGTCAGTCACTCCCTGGAGGAGTCTGGAGCCAGGAGATACCTGGAGTCATGAGGACATGCTGCTGCTGGAGGGGACCCCCTGCACCAGAAAGCAGGAGGCTCCTTGAAGGGCCAACAGTGGTCCTTACCTACTTGGAAGCTCCAGGAAAGACTGCAGCGTCATCCAACTAAGAAGGCAAGCTGGGCGCTGGGTCAACTGCAGAGGGCAGACCAGGGAGAGTGAGTGTCCCCAAGGGAATTGCAAGGAAGTTGCTGACCAGGGATGTCTGCGATGAGCAGTGGCGTGGTCACTTGGTGTCAGGTAGTTGGCAGGACACCCACACAGCAGAGACCGGCTGGGTTGCATGGATGATTGCTGCATCCTACCGTAGGGACAGAAGGATCCATGCTGGGGCCACTGCAACAAGAAGAAAGGCAGGTAGGAGTGCCGCCACCTAGGGACTGGGACCCACCATTACCCAGGGGAAGCTTTGGACCAAGGAAAGCAGGGCAGATGGCTACCACCTACACACGGAAGACCGAGACATATGATTTCAAGGGTCTGGGACCCACAACCATCCCTTGAAGGGCTAGGCAACCAGAATTGAACAAACTGAGAAAGAGAAACCCAGGGTAAGAGACCCCAACCCAGTAGAGAGTGATCTGGGAGATAGAAAGTCTGATACTGATGAGGAGGAGCACACTAGGGGAAAGGAGAGACCCCAGTGTATGTGAACACACAAGTAGGAATACAACCCCTTGTGGAGTTGTTGCTGGAATACACCAAGGGGAAGGGATCACCCTGTGTGTCCACAAGGGAACACTTTGTTTTTGTTAAGTTTTCTTTCAAGCTGCAGTTAAACATTTTAGGGGAAGGGAAGACTTCCTAGGAACATACACGCCAGTTGAACTATAACATTGTGGGAACTTTGTTGAGATCCAGACGCCTTTTCTTCCTGCAAGGACGACCCAGTAAGAATTTGCCCTTTTGGAAGTTAAGTTGGAACACTGTAACAGTATAACATTGGAACTGTCTACTAAAGACAACCCTATGCACCTTCTTTCTTCTTTGAAGTGTAAGGGACAGAGTTCATTTAGACAAAACAGTGGACTTCTATGTTGGACATTTGACAATCCTTAGGTTGAGTTTTGAGGTAGTGCAAAACTTTAGTGGTTATGGACAGTCAGGCCTACCCCAACCCTTTTTCCTTTCATTGTCCGAATAAATGTTCAGCCCAAACAAATAGGTCACCCGTGTTTAGTCTTTCTCCTTCTGCTCCCTTACAGTACCTCAGGAACTCTGATGGAAAGGTGTTGTTGATGAGCCGTTTGATCAGGTAGTGTCATCCTCTGTTGATTGTCACAGCTACTACAAGTGGGCAGTGACAGAGGCTACCTTTAACAAATGATCACTAGTAGAGCATGAGCTATACTTCTCTCTACCAGGTGGAGAACAGTTCGGACTAACTTAGTTGACTTCCAAATCGAACAATTTAAATTCACAAGGAAACTAAATTTCAAAAATATTTTTACACAAAGACTCCTACTATAATTCCCCAGTGGAATTACCTCCAAAAAGCTACTACAGATTTGCAGATATGGAAACACACACATCTTTTGCTTTCACTTGAACAAGAGGCAGACATGGTATAGGTTGGGCGACAATACACCGACAATGTGATTATAGAACAAGTCATCTCCTTGGGTTGGTTTATAAGAGAAAACATATGTACTACAGATTTTAGAGTATGTCAAAAGGCAGTCTATTTACTGGTAACTTTGGACGTAAAGGCTCTTACACGTATATTGAGCAGACTTTAGCAATCCAGACAATACATATAATCAAATGTCGGCCTCCTATTTTGAAAATTTAGATCTAGTCAACGATTTCCTTAAATTCACACTGAAATCTCCCTCTCCTCTCTCCCCTCCCCCCCTCCCCCCCTCCCTCTCCCACCTAGGCTGCCATCTAGAGGAAGCTGCAGAGTATTACAGTTTTCGAGTTTCGAAAAGGAATATCAACAGGGCGTGCCAGTAATCCTATCCCTAGTGTGACACTGTACCCACAGTGTTTCACGCGTCGAGGACCCTCACATTGTTAGGTTTCTGACATGTTTGCATGAAGTATAGCTTGAGCACAGATGTAGTAAAGCAGATCATTTATCAGATAAAGCCCAGAAAACACCTATGCACCTTCTATCCAAGGTGAGGCAGTGTGGGCTCATGTGAATCTAAGCAGATACAAGCATCAGAAACACGATTACAGTGAGTAATGTATACCTTCTGAGGCTTGTGAAATCTGCTTAGATCACATGCTATGTATGCATGATTAACAAGCAGTGTTTGGAGACGGTGGTGGGTTGTGAGAGGTGGGTTGTGAGAGGTACAGCAGCAAATGGATGTTTTAGTACCGCTTGCCCCACCTGGGAATGTGCTTTAGAGCAAGCGTCAATGCAGTAGTGCCGAGTAAAAGTGTGGATGGAGCTCCACGTAGCTGCTCTGCAAATGACATCCAGCTGGACCTTTGCAATAAAGGCTAAGGTAGCACCTGTGCCTCTAGTGGAGTGAGCGCTTGGTGTGAAAGGCAGTGTTTTATTTGACAGAGTAGCAGAACTGCATGCATCAGACTATCCATCTGGAGATGGCGTTCTTGGAAACACGGTCTCCTTCCCTGCCTGGATTGAAGGAGACAAACAGTTGGTCTGTTTCCCTTAGCGGTCTGGTCTTTAACATAGTAAAGGAACGCCCTCCTTACATCCAGTGTATGGAGTTTATTCTCAGCTGAGCTGGATGGATTTTGGAAGAAAGCTGGTAGTTCAATGGCCTTATTGACATGGAACTTTGAAATGAACTTTAATACCAATTTGTCTTTGTGGATATGTGGATAACAAAAAAAGGGTCTTGCACTGACGAAGCTTGCAATTCACCGACTCTCCTTATGGAGGCGATAGCCACCAGAAAAGCAGTTTTATAGAAGTGAGGTGTTAAAGGATGGATTTATGCATAGGCTCAAAGGGGTGTCCCATGAGTTTTGCAAGTACTACATTTAGGTCCCACCCTGGCGGCAGGTTTGAAATGGGGGAGGGTGGGGTGGAGTCTCTTTACTCCCTCCATGAAAGCCTTAATGACTGGGATTTTCCACCAGAATAGCTTACTCGGAAGTGGTGTAAGCGGATAGAGCCGCTAGGTGAACCTTGATGGAGTTAAATACTAGCCACGAGTCTAGTAAGTGAAGCATATAATGAAGAATGGGAGATGGAGTACATTCTATTGGGCTTATTTGTTTTTTCTGGCACCACAAAACTAATCTTTTCCACTTGTTAAAGTAACAAGTGTCTAGCGTTCGATTTACATGCCTCTTTGAGGATCGCCATACATCTTTGAGGTAGATTTAAATGGCCAAATTGACTTCATGAGCCAAGCTGGCAAGTTCATAGACTGAGGTTGAGGGTGTAAACGTTCCCCGTGTTGAGTGAGCATGCTGAAGGGGCACGGGAGTTTGATTGGGTCACAGATCGCCAGTTTGCGCAGATGTGGATACCAAGGTGGTCTTGCCCATATAGAATGTCACTTGTTCTTTGTGCATTTTGTTCACCACTTTGCTCATCAGAGGAGTTGGGGGGAGGGGAGGGGGGGGGGTGGGGAGGAGGGGGGGGGGGGTGAGGAAGCGTAGGCAAATATCCTGGACTAGTTCATCCACAGGGCGTTCCCCTTGGAGTTTTGTTGGGGGAACCTGGATGCGATGTCTGGGCATTGTTTGTTTCGTCTTGTTGCGAACAAGTCTAGAGGGGGTAGCCCCATTGTGTGAAGATGCAGTCTACGATATCTTTATCGAGTTGCCACTCATCCTCTTCTGGTAGAGGAGGACCTCTGCTTAGTGAGTCTGCTAGAGAATGGAGTTCCCCGGGAACATGTTCGGAACATGCCCCGCTTGCGTGCCCATTACAATATTTTGTGTGCTAGCCTTTTAAACGCTTGCCACACTTTTTTATATAAAGTGTAGCAGTGGTGCCGTCTGAATATTTGTACTGTTGAATCTGCCAAATGTGCTTGGAAGGCGTGTAATGCCTTGAGCACTACTAGAAGTTCCAGAAGGTTGATGTGATTCTGGGCTATGATCCGAGTCCACAGACCATGCTCTGTGAGATGAAGATAATCTGCCTCCCACCTGGTGAGTGATGAGTCTTTTCCTTTTGCGAGTCTTTTCCTTTTGCGCCCCCGGTAGGTGCACCCACACATGTGAGGTACCTTTTTCGTCGGGACACCTGTGGGAACGCAAGAAGGTAGGACATCTGTTGGTGGCGACGTGTTCCGGTGAGTGGACACAGGGAAATGTCTCTGCAATTGGCTGGAAATTAGGACAATTCTCAGACATTTCGCTCTGCCCACTCACCGAAACACACCGCCAACAACACATGGCCTACCTTCTCGCATTCCCACAGGTGTCCCGATGAAAACGGTACCTCACATGTGTGGGTGCACCTACTGGGGGCACAAAAGGAAAAGGGTAACCCACTGGTCACCCCAAGCCTTTCGCCGCTGCCCATTTTGTTCATGTGGGCAACCTACAGATTTGGGCCTAGGGCGTCGAAGCCAGCAAGGAAAACTGGGAACCCCATGCATTTTCCAAAAGAGGACACCCTTGGGAACCCACACATGGCCAAATTGGAGGGGCGGCCCATCTCATGTAGCCCTCCCCAGGGGCAGATAATGGGGGGGGCTGTCCTGCACTCCTCCCTGGGCTCAGGCGTCCGTTCCTAGGAGCAGATATCTGGTCCCATGGAGGGCTGCATGACATGGCACCCACTCCATTGCAGCTGGGGTGGGAGGGGGTCAATGCCCCATCCCATTAGAAACTTCCAAGACCCTTTGGGGTGCCCCACAGCCCCCCTAAAAAGCATCCACCATTTTCGATTTTTTTTCTTTGTTTACAAAACTTGCCCTGGTGCAGAAGGGCACAATTGGTGTGCCAATCTGGCCCCGGGGTGCCCAAACCTTACTGCCCTAACCACTGGGGGGCCTGTCCCACCATTTGTGGCGGCCCTCTCCTCACCCACACCGAACCGGGGCGGGAGGGGGGTCGGGGGGAGGAGAGGCACATCATGCAGCCCTTCCTAGGTAGAGGCTAGCATAGCCACACGTGGCGTTTGATCAATGTGCCATCTGCTATTATTCTTCCTGCATTGTCTGCTGCATCAACGTTGTTCTTGAGGATGCAGTTTGCTATTTGTTTACCCATTGCAATGGAGAGAGTTGTGTTTTAAGGGGCGCTGGCACGGATGCTGCTTGTTCGGCCATCTCATCCACTTGTGACAGTAGTAACTAGCTAATAAAGTTGTGTTATTAGCATTTCTAGTCTGGTAAGATACCGAAGAGGCTACCTTTCTCCCAAAGGTGCAAATCCTTTTACTCTCCTTATCAGGAGGGGCTTCGGAAGAGGCCAGAGGGGCTCCTGCTCTCTTTCTAGAGGTTACTGAGGGTGCAAGGCGGAACACTTTCTCAATGAGCGTGTTGACAGTCCTTGTTAAATTAGGAGTAATCAGAGAGGGTTGGATGCGTCTCTGTACTGATTGGAGTAGGGGGATTAATTGGGTATCTGACTTCTTATCCCCTAGCAGGTCTTCAACAAATTTCTTATCCACTTGCGTCTCTTTTGTATCGATTTTGAAATGCTCCGCCAATTTAAGGAGCAGGTCATTCTACTGTATTTGATTATCCACTGGCAAGTTCTCCACTGCTGGGTCTGAGTGATCTGGCAACTTGATGACGTATACATCGTAGTCGCCATAAAACTAGTCGACATCACCCATGTCCCCTTGGTAGTCTGGTTGTGCAAGTGCCAGGCTCTTGGGAGTCTTGCATGGTGTAACAATAAGCATGCTGCCCTAATCCTGCTGTGAGGTGGAAGCTTGTGCTAGGTCAGAGGGCTCTTTTCGTGGAAGGCTGGGTAACTGCTGCACCAACTTGAGTAGTTACTGGCCCGCTGTGTGGGGCACCCTTAAGGTTTTGCAAGGCCTCGGGGTGGTCAAAGAAATTAGCTAGAGAGGACACATGCCTCATGACCTTGTCAATCTGTTCTGCAGTCCATTGAGAGATGAACTTGGGATCACTGGGGAAACAGAGGCAGGGGTTTGTGGGGATGGGGGGGGGGGGGGGTGTTGCTGTTGGTTCTGGTGCAGGGGGTGTTTTATGGTGCATAGCCCCCGAAATGGAGCCCTCTCCCTGGGTCATAGTCCCAAAAATAGAGCCTTCTCCCTGTGTTTTAAAAGACTTATGATGTTTCGACATCCGACTCTTTAACAGAGTGTCTGGGACTTGTTTTTTAATAAGCTCGCTCACCTTCGAGCTTGGTGTAGTCTTTGAAGAGACCTTTGACGCATATTTCGACGCCCGGTCGTCAGCATGCGAGGTCTTCGTGGCTTTAGACATGGTGTCAATACCAGACTTGCTTGTCCGTTTCGTGGGCCTGTCATGTGGCGAGCACGATGGCCCAGTGGACAGGGAGCTTTCGGACCTCCCCCTTGACGTCTCCGTAGCAGACCAGACAGCCTGCCTGCCTGCCTGCCTGTTGGGGGTCAGGGGCTTGCACTCTGGTATCCAACTGATCCCAATCGTCCTCAGCGTCACTGTAGATGTCAATGCTGCCATCGCTGGAGGCTACCTCGCAGTCCATGGCGGCCCCGGCCTGTATGGCGTGGTGGGCCCAGCATTTTGTTTCGCGGTCCTTCAGTGGTTTGTGCCTTAACAGTTTGCACAATATGCACTGTCCTTCGGCGTAATCCCTTGGGAGACAGATTGCACACCCGGTACAAGTCTTTCAAAGGGAACTTTCAATTACAGGAGGGGCAAACCTTAAAGGGTGTATTCTCCATTATGTATGGGGAAAGCAGCCCGACGAAATAAGTGGGTGGAGAATGGAATATACATTCTCTTAATGAGACTAAAGAATGAACCACCCGCCACTCTCCCTACTGTGAGAGTGGAGGACCATTGAGGCCTTCCGAGGTTGTGGCAAAGGGTCGTCAAGACGAGTGGTTGTAGTCAATGATGGAAATTCGTCCTCTATGCCGAAGATCTTGCAGTAGATGGATATCAAAGGACAGGAAGAAAATTCTAAGCAATGGCGATTGCCAAGAAGGAACTCTGCGATATTTGACTGACTACGATGGCGCAATCAATCAATTGACGGACCTCGATGCGTGAAGCACCATGTGTACAGTAGACGTAACACTAGGGATAGTATTACTGGCACACCATGGCAAATTATATTATTGTGGATACAATACAAAATGAAGCGCTGGGGATTTGCACTCCAAAGTGGTTCTCAGTATGAATACAAGTACATTCTCTGAAAGCGCTTCTTGATGAGTTTTAAAAATAGTTTCATTGAAGCAGACAAATGACAGATTAAGCAGACTTTCAGAAAACCAACAGAGGTAAACTCCACTCTTTTCGCCACAAGTTGCCACAGAAAAGCAACAATAGACATCGCAGTAGGAGAATTTCACAGAGCAAAAAAAAAGAATTTCCTGAGGAATGTGATATTTACTAAAAGATTCAGGTATGGGGCATACCCATTGAATGGTGTTGCAAACGCACAGGACATTTCCAGACAGTCAACATGGACTACGAAAACTAAACCAGCTATTAAACCCATTATCATAATACCTATAAGATAAAAAAAAAAAGATAACATACTATATCAACTAGTCAATAGGCACTGGCCCCTTTTTCTTACCGATCCTTAAATATGGGAAATAGCACATCCGAAAACAGGAATTATCTTTACAAGGGCGTGTAAAGTAATGCAGAATGCGAAATGGCGTTTGACGGAAGTCCATACAGAATGTTGTGATACAGTCAGGTTTAGGGACCAAAACGATAGGTGACCACCACAAGCTTTTGGATGGTACTATGATACCCAATTTCAACATCTTTGAGGCTTTCTCTAGAGACTAAGCTTCTTTTGGCCTCTGGAATTCGATATGGTCATACTCCGATTATTTTACCAGTTTGTTTTGATGGCGTGCTCTGCCTAGTCGGTTCAGCCCGGAATCCCCGAGAAGATGGAGGACACAGGGGGTAAGATCTGAAACAGTTCTTTCTTTTGGGGTTCACTCAATTGGACTCCTAGTAGGACATCATAGATATCACTCTGGTTACGGGGGCCTATTTGTTCTGAGACCGATAGGTCGGTATTGACGGTTGTTAGAACAGGTACTGTAGGCTTCTTCCAGATTTTCATTAGGTTATGGTAGTTTTATTCTTCGGTCGGGTTGTTCTATTTCATAGTTCACTGGTCCCAGTAGGAACAAGTTACTTACCTGTAACTGTTGTTCTCCAGCATGGGTCTGGCATGGATTCACATGCTCATGAATATTCCCCGTCGTCAGGCTGGGAATCCTCGGTAAAGAAAAAACCAGTATCAGTTTCGTTTCTGATCTGTCTTTCGTAGTAATAACCAATCACTGGTCTCTGCGTCATACTGACCACAGCCAAAGACTGCCCTCTACCTAAGCAGCCATCTTCAGATTTGGAAGCACGTGAAGTGGCAGTATGACCAAGTGAAGAGCCGCAGAGGGGTAGGCGGGAGGGTTCGCATGTGAATCCATGCCAGACCCATGCTGGAGAACAACAGTTACAGGTAAGTAACTTGTTCCTTCTCCAGCATGGGGTCTGGCATGGATTCACATGCTCATGAATAAAGAATACATAGCAGTACACACATGCACAACCACGGGAGGTGGCAAAGGCTCAACATTAAGCATCACATTAACTCAACATTAAGCATCTTACCTCCTCACCAGGCTCACCTCAGGCGAACAGGTTGCGCAGCACTGCTTGGCCGACCCTGGACTCCTCCCTGGAATCCCGGTCGACGCAGTAGAATTTCGTGAAGGTGTGCGTCGACCTCCACGTAGCAGCCCTGCATATGTCCAGCAGGGGCACACCAGATAGGAACGCCGTGGTAGCTGCGATCGCTCTGGTGGAATGGGCTCTCGGACGGCCAGGCAGCGGTCGGTTTGCCAACCGGTGACAGTACATGATACAGCCGGAGAGCCATCTGGAGATGGAAGCCTTCGAGAGAGCCTTCCCCTGATTGACAGGTCCAAAGTTCACAAAGAGTTGTGACGTCTTCCGTAAACCTTTCGTGCGGTCCACGTAGAACTTCAGCGCTCTAGCTACATCCAGCGAGTGCAAAGTCCTCTCAGCCGGCGACGAAGGCGACGGGAAGAACACAGGTAACACCAAGGGTTCGTTGAGATGGAAGTCCGACGGTACCTTGGGCATGAAGGAGGGGTGCGTCCTGAGCACTACCCTCGTGTCGTGGAAAGTCAAGTACGGGGCCTTGCAGGAAAGGGCCTGGATCTCTCCCACTCGTCGTGCGGAGGTGATGGCCACGAGAAAAGCTGTTTTCCACGATAGAAACTTCAACGGGGCCGAGTGCAGAGGCTCGAACGGAGGTCCCATGAGCTTGGTCAGCACCACGTTGAGCTCCCACGCCGGGGCCGGAGCCTTCACCGGCGGGAACGATCTGAACAGTCCCTTCATGAACTCTTTCACCAGACGATGAGACCACAAGGACGTCCGGCCCGTGGTTCTGGTGTATCGGGAGATCGCAGCAAGATGAATCTTGATGGACGCGTGTGCCAGACCAGCTTTGGCCAGCGTCAGCAGGTACGGCAGTACTTGGGGAGCCGTAATCCGTAGAGGGTTAATCTTCTGTGCGTGGCACCAGACAGAGAACCTCTTCCATTTGTGTCCGTAGCATTTAAGAGTCGAGGACGCCCTGGCCTTTGCAAGAACCTCTCTGCAATCGGCCGGTATGTCGTATCCTCCAAACTCTAGCGCTGCAGGAGCCAGGCCTGCAAGTTCAGCGACTTCGGGTCGTGGTGGAGGATGGCGCCTCCTTCCCTGGAGAGTAGATCCGCGTCCGCCGGCAGCTTGATTGGCGGGGACGCTGACAAGTCCAGAAGGTCCGGGAACCATATCTGCCTCGGCCACGCAGGTGCGACGAGGATCATCCTGCACCGTGACCTCTTGAGCTGGTTGACGAGCCGGATTAGCAGAGGCAAGGGAGGGAACGCGTAGAGGAACAGGCCCTCCCAGGGGAACGAGAAAGCATCGCCCATGCTCCTCGTCTGGGGAAACCTGCTGGCGAACCTCCGGCACTTGGTGTTCGTCGCCGTCGCGAACAGGTCGATCTGGGGTGTGCCCCACCGTCGGAAGAGGCGATCCACTAGATCCTGCCGTAGTTCCCACTCGTGGCACGAGCGCAGCTCCCTGCTGAGTGAGTCGGCGATGGTGTTTTTTTATCCCTGCCAGATGAAACGGCACCAGAAGAATCCCTTGGGCGACGGCCCAATGCCACAGGTCCTGCGCCTCCTTGGACAGCGCTGGGGACCTGGTTCCGCCCTGTTTCCTGATGTAAAACATGGTGGTGGTGTTGTCGGTGAAGATCCTCACCACCTTGCCCTTGAGGGACGGAAGGAAGGACCTGAGGGCCCAAAACACTGCACGGAGCTCCAGGACGTTGATATGCAGGGACTTCTCCGTCGGGAGCCAGAGTCCCCTTGCGTGCAGATTTTCGGTGTGCGCTCCCCACCCTTCTAGGGAGGCATCCGTGGTCACAGTCACCTGGTGGGCTGGGGTCTGGAAGTCCATGCCCGCCGTCAGATGCGCGCGGGTGCCCCACCACCGTATCGCTCGTCGGAAACTCTCGTCGAGCTTGATCCTTTCCTCGAAGCTGCCCGTCGTCTGGATCCAGTGCGCATCCAGGAATTCTTGCAACGGGCGCATCCGGAGCCTGCACATGGGAATGAGGTAGATGCAGGAAGACATCATCCTGAGGAGGGACTTGATGGACCTCACTTTGGCCGCGTCGGCCACCAACATCCGTTGCACCTTGCCCAAGATGGTCCTGGTCCTCTCCTCCGACGGGGAGGCCAGAAGGGACACTGTGTCGAGCCTCGCTCCCAGAAACAGTGACTTGCGCGGGCACCAGGTGGGATTTGGCGTAGTTCACGGAGAATCCCAGGTCCGTGAGGAGTTGGACGGTCCTTGCCGTGTGGACCACGGCGAGCTCCCTCGTCTTGGCGCGGATGAGCCAGTCGTCCAGGTAGGGGTAGACGTGAATCCCCTCGCGGCGCAGCTGCGCCGCCACCGGTGCGAGGCACTTGGTGAAAACCCTGGGTGCCGACCGTAGTCCGAAGGGAAGGGCTTTGAACTGGTAATGACGCCCTTGGACCACGAATCTGAGGAATTTTCGGTGCCCCTTTAGGATGGGAATGTGGAAGTAGGCATCCTCCAAATCCAACGACGATAGGAAGTCTCCTTCCTCCAGCTGACCCAGGACGTGCTGGAGGGTGACCATCCGGAACTTCTGTGCCTTGATGAACTTGTTCAGACGTCGCAGGTCCAGGATGGGGCGCCATCCTCCCGTCTTCTTCTTCACGAGGAAGTATCGCGAGTAGACTCCGGAGCCCCGAAGCCTCTTTGGGACGAGTTCGATGGCGCCCTTTCTGAGCATCGCCTTTACCTCCAGGAGAAGTTGAGGGACGTGAAGTTCTTTCCTGGCCACGGGGGGGACGCGCGGGCACCTTTTTTGAAATTCGAGCGCGTGGCCCCGGGCCAGGGCGTCCAGCACCCAACGGTCGGTGGAGATGGACTCCCACACGCTGACGAAGCCCGCCAGCCGGCCTCCCACCGGGGTGCTTCGGTGGGGGCCCGACCCCACGGCCGGTTCAATCCTGCTTGGACGCGGCCTTGCCGCCTTGACCTCCTTGGCGACGACGGCGGGGTCCGCTAGACTTGCCTCGTCCTCTGTAGGCCTCTTGCGACGACGAGCGGGCCGCTTGACGGTAGGAAGCGAAACCGCCGCCGGAACCTTTGGAGGCGCCCTTGCCTCCGCCGCTCCGAAAGGGCGTCCGTCGTTGCTGCAGTACTCCAAGGGCCCGGGCCGTCTCAGTATCCGCCTTGATGGCCTGAAGGGAATCGTCCACTGTCTTCCCAAACAGGTTGTTCCCGTCGAAGGGCATGTCCAGGACTCTGGTCTGGACGTCCTGCCGAAAGTCCGTAGCTTTGAGCCATCCACGACGTCGAAGGCAAACGCCGTTGCCCAGCTGGCGGAACCCAGTGTCGGCGATGTCCGTCGCCACGGTGATGGCGTGGTCCGAAGCCACCTCACCTTCCTGCAGGATCTCAAGGGCCTCCGCCCTCTTGTCGTCCGGCAGAAAATCCAGCAGGGGAGCTATCTTGTACCAGAGCTCCCTGTCGTAGCGGGCCACGATAGCCAAGGCGTTGGCCGCTTTAATCGTCGTCGCTGCCGACGAGATGACTCTACGTCCCATAGCATCCAATTTCTTTCCCTCGCCGTCCGGCGGGGAAGTCGACGTGGAGGCCGCACCCCCCCCCCCCCCCGCTTTCTTCCTGGCTGCCGCGGAGACGACGGAGTCCGGGGTAGGCTGCGCCCGGAGGCATAGGGGGGCCGTGTCCGGGACCCGGTACTTTTTCTCGTACCGGTCTCTTCTCGCTGGCGTCGTGGAAGGGTTCTTGAGGAGGGAAAGGCCCTCATCCCAAATGTCGTCCAACAGAGGCACTGCGAGGACCGTCTTCCTCTTGGCCTCGCGCCGCTGGTAAAGGAAGCCTTCCTTTTTCTTCTCCTCAGGGCAGAGTTGGAAAAGCTCGGATGCCCTGGCGATCATTGAGTGGAACGATCCAATCTCGTCGGGCGGAGAAGCCCTGGTGGGAGGCGACGACGGAAAATCCTCGTCGTATGCCTCGTCGTCCGTACCCGTCGCTGCCGTGTCAGTCCCCGTATCATCCCCTCGGGTGGAAGGGGAGGAGGGCTGGACGGGGCGCGACGGTTGAAAAGGAGGTGGTGGATTTTCTTGGTAGGGGGAACACCCGAAGGTCCCGGTTCTGGATCCCCCGACGGGAGAGGTTCCTCCGTCGGTAACGGTAGCCTCGTCCTTATCTCGGAGCATAAGGACTGTATAGCCAACAAAATGGCCGCCGAGTTGTCTTGCGGCGCTGGCAGAGGGGAATCCGACGGGCGAGCAGGGGCCCCGTCGGTATCCTCGACGATGTCGTCGTCGTCACCTGCGTCGGGGTCCATTCCGACGGGCTGGCCTTCTTCCACGCCTAGGCCGTGGCTTAAGACCTCGATCAGTTCCTCTTCTGAGGTTGAGGCCGAATCTACGACGACGCCCTGCCCCCCCTTCTTCCCCACGGAGGGTTTCACGGGGGTCCTATCGATGGGCACAAAGGAAGACTCCCTCCGAGGAGGCAGGGAGATTCTGGGCCCTGAGGTTGCCACCACTGGTGCAGCCACCACAGGCTGAGCCAGGGCCGCCGCGACCGTTTTCGATAGAGGGCTTGGTCGGATGGATCAAGGCCTTCACCACCTTAGGTGCGCTCACCGCCTTATCCTTGAGGGAGGGGGCACTGCCACGCTCCTCCTCTGCCTTAGAGCTCGACCGGGGCCTCTCCAGGAGCTTCGCCGGGTGCTCGGCCTTCCTCTTACCCGACCCAGAGCGTTGGCTCGTGGTTGATGGTGCCGGGGAGGGTGCGCCCTGCCTGGCGCCCGTAGAGCCCGACCGTTCGGCGCTCCCGGTGCCAGCGGACTCGCGGTGCTTGGCCTTATGTTGGGCCCCCGTCGCCGGGGCGCCCTCAAAGGTCTTAGAAGACCGCTCGGATTTCTTCTTCTTCTCGCCAGACGGGCTCTTACCCTCCAGCCAGTTGGCGAGACGTTGATGGCGGTCCTTCATGGTCCGTTCCGACATGTTGCCGCAAAACGCACAGTCCTTCTCCACGTGCGTCTTGTCCTCATGAAGGCAGTAAAGGCAGAAAGAGTGTTCGTCCTCCTTGAAGACGTTCTGCAGCTGGCATCCAGGGCAGACCCTGAACAGCTTTCCGGGCGTCGAGCTTCCCTTCTCCTGGGCCATCTCCGAGATCGGGCCTGAGAAGCTTCTGGAGTCCTCCGAAGTGTAGCTCGACGAAATCTTCACCCTTGAGGGGCACAGATGAATCCGACACGGGTCCCCGCAGATCGGATGTAGGATCGGTGGAGCTTGAGGCTCTTTTGACCGAAAGAATCGAAGTTTTTTGTGAAAAAGCGCGAAAAATAGCACTAACGCTCGAGAGCAATAGCACGAGGATCCCAACACATGAGCGTGCGGTAAAAAGCTGAAGATGGCTGCCGGAGGAGGTGCTTAGGTAGAGGGCAGTCATTGGCTGTGGTCAGTATGACGCAGAGACCAGTGATTGGTTATTACTACGAAAGACAGATCAGAAACGAAACTGATACTGGTTTTTTCTTTACCGAGGATTCCCAGCCTGACGACGGGGAATATTCATGAGCATGTGAATCCATGCCAGACCCCATGCTGGAGAACTTGGGTTACCTTATATGGACCTTTCCATTGTGCCAGTAGTATGTTGTCACTAGGGAGTAGAACCAACACCTTGTCGCCCACGTTAAGTGAACAAACTTGAGCAGGCTGGTTATATTTTTTCCTGATGTCTTGGGACCGTCCTAGATTGTCTTTGGCAAACTCCCCAAGTGGGCTATATGTTCCTGGAGGTTGCATACATAGTCTGTGAGGTTGTCTCTTTGTGCTTCCCAGGTTTCCTTCAGCATTTCCAGTATGGTTTTGGGTTTCCTTCCAAACAGGAGTTTGAATGGAGAAAACCCAGTTGATTGTGGGGTGTCTCGAAGGACCAACACCAAGGGTAGAGTGCGGTCCCAACACAGGCCTGGAGGTCGGGTGGCGTGCCTTAACATTTGTTAATGGTCTTGTTATACCTCGCCACGAGGCAATCAGTCTGGGGGTGATAGACTGAAGTCTTTAGATGTAGGACCCCCAGGTTCTTGTATACTCGTTTCATGACTAGTGACATGAAGTTGCTACCTTGATCAGTGACGATCTCTTGGGGAAGCCTGATACGGGCAAAATAGGCAACAGATCATCACATCTGCCTTGCCGATGTACCACGCAGTGGGAAGGCCTCATCGTATCCAGTGGCATAATCCACCACTACCAATAGGTACCGTTAGCCTTGACTGCTGGGCTCCATGGAACCCATGAAGTCCATCCATATCCTCTGGAAGGGTGCCTTTATGAGAGGCATTCTTTGTAAGGGGGCCTTGGAAGAGACATGCGCGCTGGTCTTCTGACACGTGACATTCTTGACAGTATCGGGCCACATCTGCATAAATGCCTGGCCTTACAAAACCCTGCAGGAGTCTTTTTGCGTTGGCTTTTCAGCAAGATGCCCCCCTGTGTTGTGATTGTGCGCCAATTGGATGAGGCCCTTTCTATACGAGCAGTACTTTTTCCATCAGGTCCGTCCCCAGGGTGAGACTGTACAACAATCCTTGTTAATCTTTAAAAATAGGGTGTAGGTGGTGGATTAGTTCATTGATCCTCTGCCTGTTCGCGAGCCCTTTTGAGGGTTTCGTCTATTCCAGTTTTGAGGTCCTCGAGCCACCAGTCGATTACATTCATGTCTCTCAAGTGCTCCCTCCATCTGGCTTTCAATTGTCTGTTTGCACACCGGGTTTTATGTAATTTTGGAGGATTCTGGGGTGTTAAGTCAATTTCAGAAAAAGAAGCCTCTTGTAGCTACCCAAGGTGACAAACAGTTCAGCAAAACCCTGTATGTCGGTACCCAATAAGACCGGGGCGGGTAAGGGAGGAATAACAGCTGCCTTTACCAGTAATCTGATGCCCCCTGAACCCCAAAGAAATGTTTATGGATGGGTATGTTCCGATGTCACCATGTACACATTTCACGCAGATTATCATGTTTGGATTATTGGGTTGTTCACTTACTTGGGAGTTCTATTGCCGTTTATCGGCTGCCACTGTCCACCATTGCTTGGGAGGGTCGTCTAGCAACTTGACTTCTATGACATGGGGTAGGTGTTTCCGGTGATACTCCTGGGTTTGTAGGGCTCAGATTTCCATTGGTTCGGGCTTGATCTTCTTGGGACAGAACCTGGCGATCTGTCCCCATTCGCTGCATTCAAAACATCGGTGTGGTTGGGGTCTTGTGACCTGTCCTCCTGGTGCATTTCGCCCATTTGGTCGGGGTCTTGGTTCCATAGGTATCCATCGAGGTGGGTTATTACGGCTGGGTGGTGGTTCATTAGCAGCTCTCCCTGTAGGGGTTGGGAAAGCGCGAGGTGGCTGTCATGACTCTTGCCCCTGGCCCTCACTGGCAAGTCAGCCTTCCAGTTAGGGCCAGGTCAAATGCCTTGAAACCTCATCCAAGACTCTCTTGGAGTCAGTCCTGGCGCCTTTGGCGCCAGGCTCATAACCATCATGAAGACCAACATTAGAATGGGACTATTTAACTTGGGGAAACCAATGACCTGCAGAGAGAAAGAACACTACGAAACTTACCTGGAACAGTATCCTGTCTTCAATCCATCGCTGAATTCAGTTCCACTCACCTGAAGGTACTAACTCCATCATCCGGCACCGCATGCATCCTGGAATACCATAACCTGGAAAGTGGAGAAAGAAAGACGGCATTAGTAAGCGTTTACTCGCGTTTCCTCCCGAATGAAGACAGCCACACAATTCTTACCTGGGTAGTCATCTCCTGGTCAGTATCATTGCTGGAACATTACGGCGCTCGGCGAGGAACATCTCGACCTGTAAGGAGAGAAAAGACACAGGTTAGCAATATAAAAAGGCAAAACAGCGCCGCGCATTACTCAGACAGAATTGCGCACACCGCGCTTTTGCCTACCGGCCCATGCTCATCTTCAAACTGCTTGACAACACCAAAATACCTTTCCATACCTAAAAGGAAGGAAGCAAGACATTATTCGAACTAAGAGGAACATAAGAACTGCATATAAAGACTGTAAAGCAGCAAACCTATGGAGTCGCAAAAGGCCTGGATTCCCACAGGGGGGCTTGCACCAGTGAAGTAACTTGGTTGCTGCTTGCCCCCCACATCTACGTGCCCCCGCCACGAGGAGCAGGACGGAGATCCACCTTTTACAATATTAAGGGGAGGAGACGGCCCAAGGGGGAGGAAGGAGTTGAGGCCAAGGGAGGTGGGAAAACAAAGACAATCTGGTATTGAATCCAGCTCTCCTATATTGCAGACCCATCTTTAACCAGAGGCCTTACCAAAGGACTGGGACAGGGTTTGAGAGTGCAAATCATCCAACAAGACCTCGGTGGCGTCCCCATGGATACCAGGTGAGCGCAACAGTGGCCCAGTCTTCGGATATGCCGTAGCTACGTCGATGGCTTCAGATAGGTATAGGTGATGGTGTTGTCGGACCCACCTTTGTATGGGTCCAGGTAAGGCCTCCACGAACTGTTCGACTAGCACTTTATCCCTTATTTGAGCAAAGGTCCTGTGCTGGTTTGTAGCCATAAAATTGTTGGGGCAGACTCTCACCGGGTTTCTCTGTATTGTAATCTATACGTCTCCTCAGCCATACCAAGCCTCTCCAGTATTGCCTTTGAGGTTGTGGTATCGAGTCTCCTGTAGGGTTTGCTGCCTGGTAAGCAACCTGCATCACTCCTGTCAGCAAAGGGGCCAGGAAGTACCCCCATCTGACCATTGGGCGGCCCTTGCTATCCTCTCAAGTCACAGGAAAAAAAAAGAAAAAAAAACTCAGATCGTCTCCGGGTTGAAATTTCAGTAATACTGTGGGAGGAATGGCAGGATTGCTTTTGCTGGCAGCCTCTGCTTCCCCTAGTAGCCGAAGTGCTTCCCTACTTTGGTACTGTGCAGCACTTTACATCTGCAGTGCTTGCTGTAGCACCTGGCAGTCTGCCAGTGCTTGATGTCCCTGCACCTGGACCAGCTGCTTTAATTGTTGCTGGCCTTCCGCCAGGGTTTTTACGATGGATTCCATGGAGTAAAGGGGGCGTCGCCTTATCCCACTGCTGTCACCACTGTAAACTAATCAGGTGGGATGCGGTTATGCCTTAAATCAAAACTCCTTTATTCCGGTAATCAAGTCTCACGTGCAGCGAGGTGCCAATCAAAGAAAAGTCAGTGGACTGGGCCGAGCGTACAGTATGAGTTTTCCTGCCTGGCGTTTTATCAATATGCCCAGTAAAACAGCTCTTCGCCTTCTTCCCTAGTGCTCTGCTCCTCTGTCTGTCCAAAGAACAAAAATCAGAACAAGCAAACCGATTAGTGGTTTGCTTTTCAGCTGAGCCCCCTGTGAATCCCAACCAATACACTGATCCCTCGCTTGACGTGCTGCCATTGGTGCTTCTCTCCACCTCCCATGGGCGTTCATGTTATTGCCGCGGTGTGTTAAAGCACATCTCAGGTCGGTGCTGTTTTCTGGTCTTCTCGGGATGGTGTCTCAGAGCCTCTGTTATACAGTGGCATATTGGTGAGTGACATTGTCCCCCTTTCTTTAAACATGGGTAGGGGCTAGGATTCCCCAGGTAATGTTTAATTATCCGCAATTTTAGAGAAACCTATAGACATGAGGGACGGAACTTCTGGGAATCAGTCTGTATGAAGACTCTGGATTGAAGACTGGACAGCAGCTCCCGTGAGAAATTGCCGATTGTACGGGTAGCAAGTGCTGCTGATATGGCTGGGTGCAACTGACCCTGGAGTCTCCTGGGTGTTTTAGCATAGGCGCTGGGTATTTTATACATGGAATGGATGTCATCTGACATTTTGGGACAGGACTGGTCCTGAAGCCGGTTTGGCTGTGGAACCAGGGGTAGGACTTGTGGGTCTCTGCTGGCTGCCTCACAGAGCGCCAACCATCAAAACCAAGCAAAGTCCATCTTTTCTGAAAGATATTGAAGTAGCAACAAGCTCTGGTAAAGACTGGCTAAAATGCCCATGTAAAGGGTTTTTCAAGTGCGGTGGCTTCGTATGTGCAAGTATGCCCACAGTAAATGTTGATGTATTTAGCAATCAAGTTGGAGAACAAGTACACATTAACCCATTTATAAACTGTCCTACCAGATTTGTTTGTGCAGTCGTCGGTGTTTGCACAAAATGTGAGTTAGGGATACGAATCGGGGAACATACATCTAATCTCAGTAATCAAGACACGAAACTTAAACTACCCAATCACTGGCAAGAGAATCACCAACTTTCAGACAAAAGGGACACTTTCATACGTCCGCAGCAAGAGGGGGCCTCAAACTGCTTCTGCGACAAATGGAATCTTAACTAACCTGTAGATCACACAGTACACACATGGATTTAAAAGATGGAACATGAAATTAATGTTTTTTATTTTAACAAGAAAGAGGACTATGCCTGGATAATCATCGTTTACACATCTTTGAGGGGGCGTGGCCTGATGTCCGAGGAGTGAGGACGCGGGCTCCTTGAGCTCCGGCTAAGCCACAGCAGTCAGATCCTTTTCTGGGTGCTTCTGCCCACAGCCACCATAGACACGGGGACCCATCAACGACCGAGGCGAAGAAGGAACAAGTTACTTACCTGTAACTGTTGTTCTCCAGCATGGGTCTGGCATGGATTCACATGCTCATGAATATTCCCCGTCGTCAGGCTGGGAATCCTCGGTAAAGAAAAAACCAGTATCAGTTTTGTTTCTGATCTGTCTTTCGTAGCAATAACCAATCACTGGTCTCTGCGTCATACTGACCACAGCCAATGACTGCCCTCTACCTAAGCACCGCCTCCGGCAGCCATCTTCAGATTTGGAAGCACGTGAAGTGGCAGTATGGAACATTGGAGCCCATCCGCGGCACTCACGGACAGTCCCCCCCCCCCCCGGGGCCGGCGCGGGTCCCATTGCCAACCTCCTCCACCTGCCAAGTGAGACCACAGCCGTCAAGGACTACGGCCACTCCATAGTGGACGAATCAATCGACCGGACACTGTTGATTCACGCTAGGGAACCCCCCCACCGCACCAACCACATATCACACCACTTGAACGGTGCCATCTCAAGAGCCCCCGCAGAGGCCCTTCAACATTATAGACCACCCCAGGGGGGCGTGCCCACGGTCCCTAATGCCACTTATGCCACCGAGGCAAGACGCTACCACGCCTTAGGGCCCAGACCATCACGGTGAGCGGCAGAACCACACAGTCGCACACTGGGCTGAAACAACCTCTGGGAGCCCACACACGATACTTCCCCCAAGGGGAGCTACAGATACGCTGCATTACCTGTTGAGACCAGGCAAAGGAGAGATGGCCGCCGCCAGGAACAAAGCCAAGAACGCTACCCTAGACCCCTTCATAACACCCAAGCCTCACCCCACTGCCCAATCCACCCCGAAGAGCTCAGCAAATCACGATGGCCCGGAAGAAGAGGCCAGGCATAACCAACTGCTCGAGGCGATCGCAGCCCTGAGAACATTTATCGACACGAAAATAGGGAAGGTTAAGGCAGATATCCAACTCATAAGGCAAGACGCCCGCAACTTAACGGAGCGCGTAACCATCATTGAATCCTCCCAGAAAGACATTTCAGACGGAACAGCGTCGCTGCAGAAAGAGTTTGCAGGCTTAAAACGCAAAGTGAGCTCCCTGGAGGCGAGGTCCGAAGAAGCAGAAGGGCAGGCCAGAAGAAATAATATCAGGATTCTGGGCATACCGGAGGGGACAGAGACCATGGACCCGACAGCCTATGTAGAATACCTAATACAGCAGGAAATAGGGGCATCGAACCTCTCACAGGGTTTTGCCATAGAGAGCCCACAGATCTCTTCAGAAGAGGCCTCCTCCAGGATCTTATCCCCGCCCCATCATCGCTAAGGTTCTCAACTTCCGCGATCGTGAGGTGATTCTGAAATTCTCAAGAGATGGAGGAGAAATAGAGCGGGGCAATTCAAAGATCACCATATACCCTGACTATACCCAATCGGTGCAGAGAGCAAGGAATTCCTTCGTTCCGATCAAGGCCAGGCTGAGGAAACTAAACCTGAAATACATGCTGCTATACCCCTCACGATTGAAAGTAATCCATAAAGGGCGCGCGATATTCTTAGAGTCACCAGAGGCAGCTACCATGTGGATGGAACACAACAACCTGGCTGAGGTCCCCACGGAACCCACATCTGAGAAACATAGCGAAAGCAGCCAAGGTTGATTGCTTAATAACACGGCCGGGGCACCCAAGGCCCTTGCATCGCACCCTAAACCAGAACGAAGCTACACTATCACTGAAGCAAAACTACAAAGTGAGAATGCTAAACGACTGCGGGGCTTGCCTGACATCCCGCCCATGGACACAGACCACGGACCCACCGATGACCAGTGCAGGCCAGCTGCCTGCACGCACCCACCCACTCGCGCCAGAGACCCGGATTAGGTCAGACAGCGCGAGAGCCCCCGAGCATTGCACTCCGGTGACAGAAGCTGGGTGCGTTAGTTAGTTACTTTTTTCAAGTTGTTATCGTTTCGACTGTCCTAGCTCAGATGAACAATAATTGGCCTGGTCTGGACTCCGAACCGGAGGCTGGGTCTGCCCATCCCACACAAGCGGAACAACATGCATCACATGATGCGACGCACATGACACAGGAGGAAGGGGAGGCGCTCCCCGCAACGAGGAACCCACTCATGCAATGGCAGCAAAACTCAAGTTAATCACATGGAATGTTAGAGGGATGGGAACATACATACGGAGAAACCGAATATATTCATACCTGAAGAGAAAAAGAATATCACTGGCCCTTCAAGAAACACGCCTAACCAAGGAGGCCACAGACAAGATGGTGAACTACTGGGGGGGGCCAGGGCAACGGCGCATCCTTCTCAAAGTATGCAAGAGGAGTCTACATGTGGGTGAGTCCGGAAATACCGTTCCAACAAATGGGGGCCAAAATGGACAAAGAGGGAAGGTATGTAATAGTGTGGGGCATGCTTGAGAGCTCCCCTCTGTGCATAGTAAACTCATACTTTCCTCATCACAACATACCCTCTCACATCAAGGAGCTATGTGCCAGATTGCTGCACTACAGAGAATACACGTTCATATATGGGGGGGGGGGGGGGACTTCAATTCCGTCACGAATGCTGAACTAGACAGATCAGTAACGCCATGCATACCTAACAGCCCTTCCCAAGATGGTGGCAGACCTACACTTAACCGACATTTGGAGAGACCTCCACCCCGTCGACAGATCATACTCATTCTATTCGGCTCCCCATAACCTCCACACCAGGCTAGACTATTTCTTCATCGCCAATGAGCTAACCCCACAAGTAGAATTGGCAGAATACATGGGCAGATCAATATCGGACCACTCCCCTCTACTGCTGCAGCTCTGCTTCAAGGGCCCTCGCCCACCCATCCCGATGTGGCGCATGCCAGTAGATGCCCTGACCGACCCAGCATTCAAGGAAACCTTAGGAGAAAAGCTAGAAGAATACTTACTGATAAACAAGGGCTCAGTTGAGAAGTGGAGCACACTCTGGGAGGTGATGAAAGTGGTGACAAGGGGAGAGATAATCGCCGAAGCTGGCGGGATCAGGAGGCAACTACGCAGGGAACTAGAGGCAGTGGAGGAGAAAATCAAACAACTCGAAAGTGATGGTCCATTGACCGCTAAAAAGGAATCAGAACTGAAACTGATCAGGGGAGACTGCAGGGCGGCATGGGAGAGACTCTCAAAGTTCGACTTTTCTGTCCGCACTCTGAAGGCCCACAGGGAAGCAGATAAGCCGGGCAGAATACTCGCATGGTTATGCAGAAAGGAACACCCGAGGCAAGCCCTTAAGGAGATCAAAGACAGCAAGGATATGACCCGCAGGACACAACAAGAGATCAATGACACCTTCACAGATTTCTATAATGACCTATACGCTCACAAGAGCGAGATCCCCGCGGCAGACATAAGAGACACCCTGGCCGAAGTAGGACTACCCAGGCTGAATCAAGAACAACGGGACAAACTGGGAGAAGCTATCACGATTGAGGACATCACAGATGCGATTAGATCCCTTTCCACAGGCAAGTCCCCCGGGACAGATGGCCTCATCCCAGAATTCTACAAAGCCTACGAGGAGACCTTGTCCCCTGTGCTACATGCAGTATACACGGAGGCATATGAGTCGGGCACTCTTCCCAATTCCATGAGAGAAACCCTCATCGTCTCAATGCTCAAGCCAGGCAAACCAGCCGACAGGTGTGATTCGTATCGCCCATTGGCGCTCCTAAACTATGACGGCAAAATACTAACAACCATATTGGCTAAGAGGCTCTCGAGGGTGATCGGATCCCTGGTGCACGAGGATCAGAATGGCTTTGTTCCAGGACGAAACACCACTGCCAACCTCAGGAGGCTCCAACACATAATAGCACAGAAGACCGAAAGCGAGGAAGACCTAGCAGTACTCTCACTGGATGCCATAAAAGCCTTCGATTCTATTTATTGGGAATGGCTGATAGAGACTCTGAGGGAATTTGGGCTCGGAGAGCACTTCATCCGCTGGATCAAGGTCCTCTATAGCGACCAAGTAGCAAGAGTAAAAACAGGCGCTGTGGTATCAAGGGCCTGGCCCATCCAGAGGGGCACCAGGCAGGGATGCCCGCTCTCACCAATGCTATATATCCTAGGACTGGAACCAGTGGCAATATACTTTAGGAAGCAGTTCTTCGACGGTGGCATTAGCATTGGTGGGTCGGACAACATTATCTCCCTATACGCAGATGACGTCCTCCTATACCTGCGCGACCCCCTGGAAAACGCCCCCATTGTACTGGATGTCTTGGATAACTTCGCGAAATATTCGGGGATAAGATTCAGTAGACGGAAGTCATGCTCGTTCCCACTTGCAAGGCTAAAGGGTAAACCTGTGGAGGAGCTTCCTGAGATCGGGATCCGTTGGCAGGTGGACACCTTTCGATACCTAGGCCTGGACATCACACACACACACCAATATCCACCCACAATTCCAACACAGAGGCTGCAATGAGCGGAGTACGCAGATCCATACAATTCTGGTCAAAGCTCCCGCTCTCCATGATGGGTAGAGCTGCAATATCCAAAATGATAATTCTCCCCAGGTTCCTCTACTACTTCACCAACGTGATATACTACATCCCCCCATCCTTCTTTAAGAAGCTAAAATCCCTGATTAGAGACTTTCTTTGGGGACGAGCTAGGCACAGACTCACGCTAAATGTCCTCACACTCACCTACGCCGAGGGCGGCATCCAACACCCCGATTTCCAAAGGTACTTCTTGGCGGCTCAATCGACACATCTAGCAAAATGGCTTTCAGATGAACATACAGCGGAGCTGAATCTCTTATCCCAATCCTCCTCACCGCTACACCCCAAAGAGTTAATTTGGAACACTCGAGCAGGGCCGCCCAACCCACCCATGATACTAGAGGTGGGGAGACAGGTATGGAGCAGGGTGAGATCCATAGTCGGACTGCAACACTCATACACACCCGACATTCCCATGCTGGCGGACATCTGCAAAACCCCCAGCGATCTAGCAACGATGAGGAGATGGGAGAGTCACGGCCTCTACACATGGGGGGACATGTTCTGCGAGGAACTCTTTAGGGACTTTGACTCACTCCAAGAAAGGGACGGACTCCCACCAGGCCAATTCCTCTGGTACCAAAAAGTGAAACATGCAGCCAAAGAGAACTGGGCCGAATGGCCTGAGGAGCCAGAGACACATCCCCTCCTGAGGGAAATATACGAACTCAGCGACGGATGGAGACCGACATCAAGATTGTACACCCAAATAAACAACAGATCCAATCCAAAGAGCGCAAGGCTGAAAGAAAAATGGGAGACAGACCTGGGGACCGAAATCACAGAGGGCGAGTGGTCGAGAGCCCTGATATACCCAAAGGAGATATCTAGGAATGCCAGGTTTAGACTGATCCAACTGAACATACTCTACAGAACATATATGACCCCACACAGGATATCTACGTTTAACACAGCCGACCCAAAATGTCCCTGGTGCTCCTCAGACCTGGCCGACATGATCCACATGTTCTGGACCTGCCCCAAATCTCAGAAACTCTGGCAGGCCGCCGAACAAACCTGCAGGAACGCTGGCCTAGAAACATACGAGTGGACACCCAAGGAGTGCCTACTGAGCACTTACCCGAGACTAACTAAAATCAAGCACCTGGCGAAGCTTATGGACATGGCCTGCGTGTTAACCAAGAGGACAATTGCCATGGCCTGGAAATCCCCAGCAGGCCCCAGGTATGAGCCCTGGATCAAAGAGATGGAAAGGTGGACCACGGCTGAAACTAGAGCCTGGGAGGAGGGGAACAGACGGGGAGGCGACGATGTGAGCAACACGCTAGAGGCTTGGAGGGCCCTCCTGAGAAACATGATCTTTTCAACGATCTATAAACCTCCTTGAGCCCGTCCCCCCCCCCGAACCCTAGAAGACAACAGGCAGCAGAGAACAGCCCATCAAACCTATGTACTCAACTTTGTCGGCGCCCTGAGTGGGCAAATGCAGAGAACTGGCTCCGGACCCATGCCCCTAACCTAGAAACAAGGAATATACAGCCCTAAAACACGGTGCAACAGCCGATGTTGTTATTTTGTTTATTTATTTGTTGTTACATTTTTGTAAGTTTAATTGGCACACAATATATGCATCAGACGACACAACACAGTAGTTGCTCAACAGTTTTCTTTTTCTTGTGTATGTATATTTATAAATGCCAATAAAAACATTTAAAAATAAATACACATCTTTGAAGTCCGATGACATAGAACGTTATCAGCAACATGCACAAAGAGGCACTGAACCTTAAGTCATTAGTATATTAACTACTATCGGTTAAACAATGCTTAATGTGTCAACTATGTATTAAAGCATTTCTGATGATTGTATCTGCTTAGATTCACATGCTGTGCATATATTCCGACATATAGTGGAAATCCCGTACTATTGTATCTTTCTTTCGCAGATCAAAAAGGGACATGGGCATCATTAACACCATCCCCAACGTGACATGTAATGTACCCAAAATCCCTCATGCTTCGAGGTCCCTCTGGTTGTGCTTTTTCTGCCGTGAGGGAGCCTTCTAGTCAGCGTGAGCAAGTACAGAAGAGAGAAGGTGTAAGAAGTCTATGTTCCTTCTACTCCACGAGGGGAGGATGGGTGGGCGCATGTAAATCTAGGCAGATACAATCATCAGAAATGCCATTACGGTGAGTAATGCATGTCTTATGATGCTTGCTAATCTGCTTAGAATCACATGCTGTGCATAGACTAGCAAGCAGTACCCAGAGATGGTGGTGGGATGTGAAAGGGAACAGTAGCGAAGAGATGTCTTAGCACTGCTTGTCCCACCTGAAAAATCACACCTAGAGTGTGCATCTAGGCAGTAGTGTTGTGTAAAGGTGTGTACAGAGCACCAGGTTGCTGCTTCTTAAAAAGAATCAAGAGGAACATTTGCAATGAATGCTATGGTAGCCCCTGTGCGCCGAGTAGTGTGCTCTAAGCGTGTAGGGTAAATCTCTCTTGGCAAAAGTGTGATGCAGTTTACGATCCACTTCTCGGTCTAGCCGATTTAGAGCCTGGGTCCCCTTCTAGCTGCCACTGAAAGAAAGAACTGTTTTTTTTCCCCGTTCGTGGCTTCGTCTTTTCCAGATAATAGATAACTGCTTTTCTAACATCCAGTGTGCGGAGGCTTCTTTCCACCACGTTAGTGGGGTTCTAGAAAAAGGTGGGTAGTTCTATGGACTGGTTTACATGGAACTTCTAGATAAATGTGGGCGCAAAGCAAGGATATGTGCGCAAAACCACCTTGTCTTTGTGAATCGTGATGCATGGGTCCTGAACTGAAAGGGCCTGCAGTTCACAAACTCCATATAGAGGTGATCGCCACCAGGAAGGCAGTCTTTTAGGAGAGTGCTTCAAAGCTAGCCTTGTGCATTGGTTCAAATAATTAGTCTGATAAGAACATTCAGGTCCCACCCAAGAGCTGGGTTGGAAATAGGGGGATGAAGTCTCTTAAACTCTTCCATAAAAGCTTTAATTACAGGAATTTTCCACCATGAAACCTTGCTCTGGGACGTGGCGTATGCCGAAAATGCAGCTAAGGGCACTTTAAGAGAATTGAAAACCAGTCCTGAATAAAGGACGATATCTTTAGGAGAGCCTTCAATAGGATTGATGCCCTCCTTGCCATTACACCAGATGGCAAAGCGCTTCCATTGGCTTGACTAGCATTGCCTGTCGTTAGGTTTCCATGCCTCTCAGAGTATGTCCATGCATCTTTGATGGAGCTGCCCGAACTCTGACCTCAGGAGCTAGGCTGCCAAGTTGAGAGTTTGAGGGCATGGATGTAGTGTTTCGCCCTGGTCTTGAGACAGCACGTTGTACGGGCAAAGCAGCTTCCTGGCAGGGGAGACAGACATTGAAATGGGAGAACCAAGGCTGGCGGGCCAACATAGGGGCCACCAGAATCATCCCGACTGGCTCTTGTTGCATCTTGTACAATATTCTGTTGAACGAGGGAATGAGGGGTGGGGAGGAGCGTAGACATTTCCCAGACCATGTTATCCAAAGACCGTTCGCATTGGAGCAGTTCTGAGGGTTCCTGGAGGCATAATCCGGGCATTGGGCATTCTCCAGTGTGGCAAATAAACCGATATCTGGGAAGCCGTATTCTGCAAAGACGTGGAGTACAACACCCTCGTGTAGCCGCCTCTCGTGCTCTACAGGTAGTGGTGAAGTCTCTGCTGAGAAGGTCAGCCAGAACATGATGTGAAAGGAGGAACATGCTGTGTTTAAGAGCCCACTTCCAAATGTTCTGGGACAGTTTAAACAGCCCTAGAGAGCGAATGCCCCCTCATTTAAGTAATACAGGCCGTGGTACTGTTGTTATGTTATTGTTATGTTATTGAATTTCTACAGGGCTACAAGCCCTAAGGCATCCAAGCGCCCCATCACAAGCAGAAAGGTCAGTGAGGACAACCAAAGATGTAAGTTAGATGAAAAGTTCTGTCTTTAGGAGTTTCCGGAAAGCCAGGAGATTGCTCTCTGTACGAAGCCCTAGCGGTAGATTATTCCAGGCTTTAGCCACGAGCACCGGGAAAGAACGACCATTTCCACGGGCTTTCTTAGTCCTTGGCACCTGCAAACTTAGAGTCGTTGTAGAGCGCAGATTTCTTGCCGGTTGATATATCGTGACTTTATCCTTCAAATAATTAGGAACAGTTCCATAGATGCATTTGTGACCTAAAGTCAGTAATTTAAAGGAAATCCTGGCTGATACTGGGAGCCAATGTAGTTCCCTTCTCGCGTTGGAAGTGGGTTCATGCCTCTTCATACCGTATATTATACGTACAGAGGCGTTCTGGATTTTCTGCAGTTGCTGTACGTCTTCTCTACTAGCCCCCCCCAGCAGAGCATTACAATAGTCGAGTCGTGGCAAGATGACGGCTCTGACCAGTTTGGCTCGGTTGTTTTCAGAGATGAGAGGGGCAACCTGCCGCAATACTCGTAGGTGATAGTGGGTATTTTTTACTATGGCATCCACGTGTGCGCCTGCATCCAAGGAGGCCTCCATATAAACACCTAGTGTTTTTACTTTGCCAACGACTTCAATAAGGCTATCATCCACCTGGAAGCCAGTGAAAGCCTTAGCAAGTCCCTCTCTCAGTTTATTGGGCCCGTAGATCATTAGTTCCGTCTTTCCTGCATTTAAGCATAGCCAGTTTATGGTCATCCAATCTTTTATTACGCTGTATAACTTATTTAGTTTAAGTTGGTCTGCCTGATGGTCACCTGAAAGTTCCATTGACAGCTGGAAATCATCTGCATAATTGGTAAAGAAATAGCCCAACTTCTCCAATTCTCTGCATAGAGGGGCAATATAAATGTTAAAAAGCAAGGGCGACAGGCAAGCTCCTTGTGGGACACCACAAAGGATGGTCTCTACTTCTGAGAAGGCCTCGCCCCAGTGCACCCTGGAGCTTCTACTCTGTAGGAAAGAGCTCACCCAGTTGACAGTTTCATTTGCCAAACCGCCGGTGTCCCGCAGTCTATGTAATAAAATCTTGTGATCTAAAAGATCAAAAGCAGCACTAAGATCAAGTAATATTAACAGGCCTAGTCTGCCTTTCTCAATTAATGATAACATCTGCGTCTGGAGATCGATCAAGGCACTCTCCGTGCCATGAAAGCGACGGAAACCCGATTGCCTCTCGTGCAGCCTTCCCGTGTTTTCAATATATAATTGAAGTTGAGAGGTAGCAGCCTTGTCTACCAGTTTCAAAAAGAAAGGCGTATTAGTAATTGGACGATAATTGGCCGCATCTTTAGGATCCAAGCCAGCTTTTTTTAGAAGGGGGGTAACAGCCACTGATTTAATGACTTGTGGAACAGTACAGTGCCTAAAGGAGGCGTTTACAAATCTGCACAAAAATGGTGCAAAGATGTTTTGATGATCTAATATAATTTTAGATGGGATCAGATCTCCTGGACAACTGGTAGGATTCATGGCTCTCATGGTGTTTTCAATCTCTGCTAAGGTGATTTCCGGGAACTTGAAACCAGTATCCATTGATTTTTTTTCCTCGTCTTGTGATTCAGTACGGTTAATCGTATGGTTAGAATTTACCTCTTGAGTTAAAATAGAGTTTGTCTCGAGGGTTTGTTGATGTAATTGCCTCCGAACTTTATCTTGGGCGCATGTACGTTTATCAGAGAAAGCTTTCTGTGTTCTAACACAGTCCTCTTTGGTAGGAATGATTGAATGATTTAAAACTTCCGGTTTTTCCCAGGACCTAAAAAGGCGAAAAAGTTCCTTGGTGTCATTATCAGCTAAAGCTATTTGATCATTATAATAAGACCGCTTAGCTTCCGCAATAGCGTCTTTGTATGTTTTGGCATGGATTTTCCAGATGACTCTATTAGCTGAATTTTGGTCTTTGCGCCAGGCGCGCTCTGCTCGTCGCTTAATGGCCTTTAGTGTAGTTAGCTGTGGTAAGAACCATTTTTGTTTGTGGTTAGATTTTCTTATACTTTTTAGTTTCATAGGGGCTACTGAGTCCAATAAAATGGTCATTTGGGAGTTCTATTTTTCCACAAGGTGGTCCGGATGATCCAAGTCGGTTGTGGTCAGCATGAGTGAGGACAGGCATTCTGTTAGGATTTCTGTGGTGAGAGCCTTATAATTTCTGTACGTTATTTTGCGCGGCAACTCATGTTCATGCTTTTGTAAGGGAGGAAGATGTATACTACTAGAAACAAAAAGATGATCAGACCATATGCAAGGTGTAGTGGTGACGTTTGATAAGACAATATTATAACTCGCCATCCGTGAGGACTAGAACTGTCATCCCCTGGAGGAGTTTCTGGAAGGCCTTCAGGGCCTTGAACACTGCTAGCAGTTCCAACAGGTTGATGTGATTGGATGCTACCGCTGGGGACCACACACCGTGTGCTGTTGAAGGAGGTGAGGGCCCCCCCCCCCACCCCTCTGTCAGAGATGAGTCTGTGGTGAGAGTGGTTTCTACTGCGGGGGGTGGTGCGATTTCCTGTGCAGAAGGTTTTCCCTAGACCACGACTGCAGACACTCAACGAGGGCTGCCGAGACAACTACTAGATCGTCCTGCTGGCCTGACCACTGGCTCGAGAGCCACTTTCACATGCACAGACGAGCATGAGGAACTAGATAGACGCAGGAAGCCATCATCCCCAACAGTCACATGGCTTTGCGTACAGTCACCTGGTGACTGGCTACATGGTGAGGGATCTGGAACATCACATTTTGAACCCTCTCGGAGGGAAAGACGAGGCAGGCTTTGGTCCAAATTAGAGCCCCCAGAAACTGTTTGACTTGATTGGGGTTTGGACTGGATTTTTTCTCATTGATAGAGAAACCTAGGGTGAAGAGGAGATCTACTGTCTTCTGGGCATTTCTTACACAAGTTCCGTACAAATCCCCCGTTATGAACCAGTCATCGAGGTAAGGATAAACTGGGATGACTGCCTGCGCAGGTGAGCAGCTACTACCACCAGTACCTTCGTGAATACCCATGGTGCTGAGGAAATGCCAAAGGTGAGAACCTTGAACCTGAAGTACTTTGTGCACTGGCAACATTGAAATATGAAACTATGCATCTTTCATGTCCAATGAGGCCATGTAATCCCCTGCTGCAGCATCCTGAATTTTGAGGTTCGCCGGGCGCAGGTCTAAAACAAGGCGCATGGGGAGATCTTTTGGTGACAAGGAAGTACACTGAATAAATACCCTGGTTTACCTGGAGATTGGGGACGACTTCTATGGTGCCCTTTTCCAGCAGGACCGCAAATTCTTCCAGCAGGATGCGCAGGTGTTCGGGCGACATTCGTCTGCTTCTTGGTGGGTGGTATCGAGGTGGCTGGAGAAACTCTATGCATTAGCCGTGGGCATCAGTCTTTACTACCCACTGGTCTGATGCGATTCCCTCCCATGCGTGGATGACAAGCGAACCCCAACCGGGGAAGCGTGGGAGGGGACCCGAACCAGCAAGTCACTGAGGTAGAGCCCTGGGAGCCTCCAATAGTAGAGTGCCTGCCTCTAGACTTGCCCCTACGAGGGCCTCTTTGTTAGTACTGGTGGATACCAGATGAGCCTTGGCTGGAGGACGAGGGGGGTATTCCCCGAGCCGTATTGTCCTTGGGGAGAGCAGGGAAAAATATTGGCCACAAAAAGGACCAGTACAGTTAGAGCCTCCACGTTGGTGGAAGGCTTTAGCTGTGATCCGGCTAAGCGACTTTAGTGTTTGGTGCTCTTTCTTAGCCGTCTCCAGGGCATCATCAACAGTCTTCCCAAAAAGGAGTCCTCCACTGGCTTGTTTATCAGAGGGGCCCCGAGTTTCGGGTTTAAAGCAGGCGTTCTTAAACCAGACGTGTCTTTTAAAAAAAGGTCCCATGGGCTTGGGTGTGTCCAGCAGTCTCAACCGAGAGCGTGTTCTTCAGTATGTTATGGATTACTTGTCTGCCTTCAGCCACGAACGCCAGCAGGCATGATCAGGTGGACTCTGGAACATTTTAACATCCTGAACTAGGCCCCATTGGACATCACTAACTTGCCAGGAGAGTGATCGTATTTGCCATCCTTGTTGAGTAGGCCGCAGAGTCAGTGACCCGTTTAATCAGGGCATAAAGCTTCAGTTTTTGTCCGGAGGGGCTTCTGCCAAAGACAGTGGAACCCCTGCCCTGTTGTGAGGGGTAGTGACCACAAAGGAATCATTATGTACGATGACCCCTTATGTAGAGTGGGTCAGAAGGTGATGGGCGGAATCATTTTTCAACCCGGGGGTTGACCACCTGTGTGAGAGACGGGGACAAGGCCAGAGCCAGGCACCTCTTTAGAGTCCTCCTGATCCCAGTATGTCTTCATCAGCCGTGTCTTGTGCAAAAGGATTAATGTCTTCATAAGTATCCACCTGTGTTGGGTCCTCTGGGACATCCAAGATATCTTCCTAGTGTCCCCGTGCAGACATTGGCAATTTCTGCAGTTTGTAAGGAATGGGACAGGAGTCCTCTTCCCTGGGTCTTTTTGGTGCAATTTACATGTCTGAAAAGTCAATAAACTGGGCCATTTTGTCCAAGTATTGCTCAAACCTCTCCATAAATCCATAGGGAAGAGGTAGTACGGTCTCGAGGTGGAAAAGGTTGTCCAATAAGGCCTTAGAGAGGCTAGGGGGCTTCAGAATACTCCTCGACGAGAGGGGGTGACCTTGTGCTCTGTGGCTGCCGAAATGATAACTGCAAGGCTTTCGGATATTTTTGGCAGTTGTATCGAAGGTTTCAACGCACCTGACGGCGCAGTCGTGGTCGGTGACTGAGGCCTTAGGTGCTTGTACGCCCTTGGACGGTGTGTCGACGGCATGTTTTTTTAGGGTGAACGCCCGTTCCAGAGGGATGCCCAGACGCATACCGGAAAAGCGGTTGTGTGGATGGTGCCTAACCGTGAGGTTCAGAAGGTGATGTCGACACCAGCCCTCTTGGCATTGTGCATTCCGCCGAAGAGGCTTTAGGGGTGTGTGATTGTATCCGTGGTGCATGGGTGCCCGTGTCGCCGGGGGGTGATCTCCCCATAAAAGAGCCGGTGGCCTGTGTGTCAGGGATGGGCATTTGGGAGCCTGTAGGCTCTGCCGAAAGGTCGATGGCTTCCAATTTCGGAGGCATGGCTGCCGACAGACTTCTTATTGTCTGAAGCGATGGCGTCAATGGGGAAAAGGCTTTCGGCCTGCATAGTGGAGGCCCGCCACCATTTAATCCACCCGTCTTAACGTTTCCGGTTGAAAAAGCTTACATGCCTTGCACGAGTGCTCGTCGTGGTCTCGAGGAAGACCCGAACATCATCGGTGATGGGTGTCCTTCCAAGGAAACTTGCGTTACACGACGGGCAAAATTTAAAGGGCGTCCTCTATAGCAGAGGGTATCGGCAGCCAGACCAAGAAGAGACAGAGGCATAAAGAAAATACATTCCTAGAGATTAACCCTGGACCCCACTCTTCCTACTGTAAGGGCTTGGCAGAGGCACGCGGTCGACAGTAGAGCAGTTTATGTCGTTGGCATAATCCCACGAAGCAGTCTTCAAGACGATTGGTTGGGATACTAGACAACCTTAGGTCGTGGGGACAAAGTTAATATAAATATCTTGCGAGCTCCGCACAGGGGACCGACGCGTGAGGGATTTTTGGTACACTACAATGTCACGTTCAGGATAGTGTTACAGTCACACTCATGTAGACGTCCCATTTGGATCTTCGAAAGAAGGATGCAATACTCTGCAATTTCCACTAAATGTCGGACTATATGCACAGCCTGTGATCCTAAGCAGATTCACAAGCATCAGAAACACTATTACACTAGTAACCTGTGACACCGATGCGATCACAGACCATATGACCTTTGATCTCTGCGGAATAAAACACCAATATATGCCACATGCGAATTGGCAATACAGTATAGCCATATATGGGCTAATATTGCGAAAGCTAATGGAGTTCGGTAATATATGATGGGGATCAATCATCTCAGATAGTATAGAAAAGGATGTACATACAATCTATGCCGTAATGATGCACCACTAAAATGAACTAGAACTAGTTATTTTCCTCGCCGCACAATGAGCAGGGACATGAAAGATCTGGCAAATTAGTTGAGCAGTACTCTGTGTGTAACTGCTGCCCAATCCATACAGCTTTCAAGTAGTTACTTTGCTTTCAATTGGGCTCATTAGGTTTTAACAAGCAGGGATTTCAACTGTGGTAAGGACTCCTGATGCCATTCACCTTCCACGCTAATCACAGCCTCCCCAAGTCGCAGTCACGGGCTGTAGCTAAAACTATGCTATTTGTTTCAGCACCAGAAGCAACGCAAAAAGCATTTAGATTGTTGCACATTTGATGCAGTCCAGTGCCGGGTCCATGTTCAGGGCCAAACACTGCTTTTACAGTCCTCCAAGCCCACATGGTCACGCTCCACTGGAATACATGGAAGGCTTAATGTATACATTCAAGAGTATGTTTGTTTAGTTTGCATCTGTCAGTAATTTAACCAGTTAATAATTCAGATGCTGGTAACAGGATTAGAAGCAATCACAACTGTACCCTTAGTACTGCTGTTGGGTCCAAGTTGAAAGTTAACGGTTTTGAATCTAGCTACTGTTCTGTGCCAGTACCCTGCATCTTTTCCCACAGGGATAGTGCTAGAGGCATGTACGTTTGAATTAAACCATGTTTTTTAATCTAGCTTCTGTTCGGTGCCACTACCCTGTAACGTCGAATCTACCTTGTTTTTACTTCAGTAGTTTTGTAACTTTTAATCAAATTACTGCTTGGTGGTGCCACCACCTTCCATCTCTTTCCAGAGGATTAGCACTGCAGGCTTTCTTTATCTCCACAGGCATTAGGTGCTGCTCCTCAATTGTTTCTGCCCCTACCCCCCCCCACGTGATCCTTCACAGTACACCTTAGGATAGATAGCCTGCACCCCCACACAACTAGCACAGGCATTGCACTCTACTAAAGCCCATGTGGGCCCCTTGCCACCCCTGCACCCACCACCCTGGGCTGAGGCGGCTGACAACCCATCATGCCAAACAGCTCAAAGGTTAGAGGGGCACTCTGACGCAGCAAAAAACTGCCCAAAACCACTCCAACACCACCCCCCCCAGCCCTACTCAACCCCCACCTCCAGGCACCTCGGGGAGACATCCCACCTGTCTTCCCAGATCAACCTGTGCCCCACCTCCAACACAGGATTCCCTCCATACACTCAACATCCACCGCACCTCACAGCCCTCCCAGACGCCCTACTCCCCCGCCCCTTACTCCTCCTCCCACCCAGCCATGTCCTACCCTTTGCATCCCTAAATGCAGCCTGGGCTACCCTAACAATAACCCCTCAATCCACTGCCCTGCCAATATGCACAAATGGCACCCCACAATCAAAAACGTACACTGCACCACACAGGCCCCTTCATCTCTACAACCCTCAGCTATCTCCTCCACAGACCCATGACATCGCCCATCACGTACACCCTCACGGGCTCCCACATCGCTCTTTAGCCTATTTTACAATGCTACAGGCACCGATATTCCACACCCTAGAAATCAGCACCCTGATTCCATATCCAACCACAGAAGGGGGAGAAAAATCGCCATAACATTTGGCTTGATATCCTCTGAAGGCGCCCACATTCATCACAGAACCTGGGTCTCTGAGGAATTGCAACCCATTGTGCACAAAGCTTTTTGCTCTGGACTACATCTGTGTGCTTAAAAAAACAATTTAAAAAAAAAAAACAGGCGGGGTTGCCATCCACTACAAAATCCCACCTCACCATTACACTCCAAGGAACAAGTGTGCAACACCGACTTCAAATCCCTCCTAGTGTGAAATTTCGTATGCCCTACTCTTACTCCCAACTAACTATTCACAAACATACCCACCCCCTGGCTACCACAGAAATGGTACTGAACCCCTCAGCCCCTCCTTAACAGCCATCCTGGTTACTCACCGCCCCTCACCATGCTAGAGGATCTCTATATATGGTTCGATGTCCCACACAACCCCATGACATGACCAATCGTGGACAACCTGGAAGCCCTCCACCTGACTCAACTGTTTTAATGTGATTTCATCACTAGAAATAAACATTGAGGGTGAACATTTTGTAAGCAACTAAAACACCCTTCCCAACATATTTTAGGACTGAAGCAATTAGACTTCAGTCCTATAATATGTGGGGAAACTGTTGAATAGTGGCTTTAAAAAAATATTGTTTCACCCCTCAATGTTTATTTCCAGCAATGATATCACTGGATACAGAATGGTATCAGCCCCCCCCCCAGATACAATCTTCAGTTCCTTCAAACTGATCTCCATGCCCCACCCACCACCAATCAGATGGGCCAGGCTGCCATCTTCCTTCGACAGGATAGACTTCTTCACCGCTAGACTAACCCTGCCAACTACCTGCTTGCTTCCCCACCACCCCAAGAGGGTCAGCTCTCCCTTCTCCCTTAGCCGTTTTGACAAATGGCACTACAAAGTTCTCCGACCACTCACCCCTATCAGATCCTGCTCCAGCAGACAGCCACTCGCCAAGATGTTTCACCCCAACCACAAATCCCTCAAAACCATGAACACAACCTAGAACGTAGCTGGCAGGCTGACTCAGATTAGAACTACGTACACCGAACAGATCAAAACCTACAGGGCAGAAATTCAGAAGGCCAAAAAATCCTTCTACTGGAACAGAATCTCCAACGCCCGTAACACCAGCAGGGCACTGCACATGATCATCTCAGAGTTCAAGGCCCATCTTTGCACATAAAACCCCCCCCCCCTCACCCCCTCCCCAACCCCAAGCAAATCCACAACAGCCATAGAAGGAAAGCGCACCATCTGCTCTAAACTAGCAGCGCTCCCTCCTCTCTCCCTTGCACCCACGTCCAGGCTCACAGACTCCCAACAACTCTTCTCTACCTTCTCTCCAAATCTGAATTCCTTAAGCTACTAGCCATCAGCTGTACACCTCAGGATCTTCCCGCCCTCTTCTCCCAAGATAGCCTTTCCTCAACCTGTGCCAGCAGCATTGCAAGTTCCATCATTAACACATCCCTCACTTAGGCGCGTTCCCCACAGTTTAAGAAGCCCTTGCTGAACAAAAAAGAAAAATCCTCCCTTGCCCCCCCCCCCCTTACTAACAGTCAACTACAGACTAACAACCATTTCATAGACAAAATAATTGACCCAACAGCCTACTCCCAGCTATGCCTTTTCTAAATATCAGGCTTACTTGACCACACCCAGGAACTGAATCATCCCTAGTCTCCATTTGGGATGATCTCAAAAAGTACCCAACTCAGAAGGTTGTACCGCGCTTAGCCGTCTTGACCTCTCGGCAACCTTTGACGCAACTGACCAGCACATCCTCACAGACAGACTTCACTCGGCATCAGGGATGCAACATCGAAGTGGATATCCTCTTTCAACAGATCGCACATTCAAACGCATCCATTCTCCTTGACTCTGCACCCTGTCACTAACGGAATACCACAGGGTGCCTCTCCATCATCCTTACTCTTTAACCTCTACATGAGCACCGAGCCCCATGCTCTTATCCATTCTCATGGCCCGATTTGCAATTATGCAGACGTCACACAAATCAAGATCCCAAAAGGACACCTGCTACCCCCTCCTGACCTCGCTGCATGCCTCACAGATCACCAATGGAGGACAGCTAAACACCTTCTCAACCCCAGAAAAACGGAAATTATGATCTGCGGGAAGACTGCCCTCTTTCCCCAACCCCACCCCTTGCCAGTCTTCCGTAGGTCCACCACTTCCTACTTCCAACACATAAAAGAATCTTGGATGCACCATGGACACAGATCTGACACCAACACATCAACTCAGTCAAAATCATGCTAACTACACCTATGCATTCTCCGACGCATCTCGCCATCCCTCAGCTACCCTCACAGACTTGCCGCAATCACGACCGGCTTCCTCCCTCACCTAGACCAGGCCAACTCCCTATACCTGGGCAAGCATGCATCTCAAAACTCCAAAATACACTAGCCAGGCCCCTCCTGACACTAGAAAGCAAATCACACCCGCCCTGCGTATCATGCATTTACTCCCTGTCAGGTGACAGTCCACCATGAAGACTATGCACATCGCCCATAACACAAGCCCGGAATATCTATAACACAAGTTCTTCAGGCACATCGCTTCTCCTTATCATCCCTTTCGCCAAATAAACCTAAATGGTTGGTGAGGGTGGCGGGAGCTCTTCTGCTGTACAAGCACACACTATATGGACTCTATCCCTTTTAGCATCTGCCGCATAGAGTATCACCTCACCTTCTGGAAGACACTCCAAGCCGGGCTCTACCCCTCCCATGCCCCTCCCATGGCCCCTCCCATGGCCCCTCCCATGGCCCCTCCCATGGCCCCTCCCATGACCCTCCCCCCACCCCCAGCCGCCCCCTGCGTCTTGACTGACCTAATAAACCTCTTGGGTAAATTACAACCAAAGACTGGTAGGCAGGGGCATCAAGAAATCACAGGAGACTCCAAAAAGTACCAAGCATGCACAGAAAGGATTCCTGTTGTCCTGCATGACATGACCTGCATTTTGTCAAACAAACAATTAGCCATGAATTGCAGGTACGTATCAAGCTCCATCTCGATGGAAGATATCTGTATCCCTCCCAAGGGATGGCCGCACATAACTGCAGTCATCTGCTACTTGAACGCACATCACCTCTCCCACTAGAATTCAGCCAAAGTCCCACAATAAAAATGTGGTCTAGCAGGACCGAATCAGTGTCCTTGACTCGCATATTATTCCTACAGCCTTCACAGAACTCATCCACATGCCAAGTTCTACATGAGTCACACCGCTGCCAACCTTTGTACTGGCTAAAATGCATATGTTCATTCTCTATTAAAAAGACCAATAACTCATGCCTCGATCTTCAGTCCTCCAAAGGCGTTCACCCATAGTGCTTTGAGGCGATACCAATGACATTAAGTGCAATACAAATACCATATTACATTACTGGTCACTTGATTCACATCTTAAATGCAACCTGCTTTAAAATTCAAGTCATCCAATTGCTTCACTCTCCGCTTGGTAACGTTTGCACTGTCCTTGACTTGTAATGCATGGATGACAGCACACAAAGAGAACAGGCCTGCATTGCTTTTCTTTCACAATAAAGACTGACAAGACAGATTGAGGTCTGTATTTATGCAAGAAAATCAGTAAACTGAAAGTGGGAAAACCATTACAACACAAGTACTCTCCCATGGTGTCCATTTGGAACAACCTATTTATCCACCAGCCTTTCTTCCTCTCGAGTGAAGCTTGACTGCTCGGTCAGTTACCAACGTGTGTTTGGTCCATATTTTGGATGAAACCCCAAGTACCCTTAGGATACATCATTTCATATACCTTCTAAAAGGGCTGTAGAAAAATATTTTTTTTAAACCAATTAAAACTCTAAACCAAAAACATTTTGGGACTCACTGAGCATTCCATTCCGGGTTAGGCAGGGTCAGCCTTTCAAGATTAAAAAGAAAGACAATGTTTTAACTGTTTATAACCTAAACCAAAAAGGTTATTAGCACATTTACCGTATCTAATATTCAGCACTCTTAACGCATGATTTTTATCTAGTAATTTGACAAGTTTGCTTCAAGAAGTACATTATGTGCAAACATAAAAAATAAAAACAACCCAGAACACTTACCAGCCCTGTTCGTTTTTATACTTGTAAGCAGCCCCAAGAATGTGGCACAGTGGACCTGCACCCTTGAAATCCATGAAGCACTTTGCCTAAAAAGTCGAGAAAAACCAATTACTGCATTGTAGGGCATTTGCTTTACAATAGAACAACTGCTTTGTAGTTAAATTAGACTGAAGTAATGCTCTCCACACAGATATCAATAAACCGCATCTCCAGCGCCTACATTTTTACAAGAAAATACTAGAATTGTTAGCAAACCCATAAACCAAAACATATCTCCCCAGTTCGTGGATCCCTTCACCGACTACCTACTAAGGCCAGAAACAAGTTACTCACTTTAAACGCACAAAGCACTTCATGGCCATTCGCCAATCTATCTGAAAAAAATTGTTAATAAGGTTAACCACTACTGGCAATCAACTGACCCCCTGCCGCCACTTCACACAATGTACGCATTAAAACCTCAGGCAGGTGGGCGCTTGTTAAGGAGGTGCAGATAGGCTGGGTCAATATCCAATGCAGGGGTCGCCGAGTGTTAAGACTGATTTGCTATACTCTGGTCTGGGGGACAGATTTACAGAAGGCCAACCTATATTGTGACAGGGACAGCTCGGGGAGCTGTAGCCAAAGCAGTTCATGGCAGCAGTGGCGAGAGTTGTAGGCTAAGTCTTAAGAGGTGGTGAGCTTGTAGGGGGTCCACAATGAGAGTCACAAATTACAGACAGCAAGTATAAAAAATAGTTATTTATGACCAACCAACACTATGAAAAATGACCACTAACAGGTAGCACTATCACACAACACTAATAGAATACACATATACAGTCACTAGAGTAGCAGTCACTAGATTAGGGAATAATACAGATCAAACCCCTGTAAAGGAAAGTGTAGATTAGTTTATGCACTGCAGGTCCACAGAGAATTAGCCCTAGCTTCAAACGTCCTTCCCAGTGGTCTGGTGCCTTATGCCCAAACGTTTTGTAAAGGTTCCAACACAGTTTGAAACACTGGAAAAAAATGAAGGAAGGGTCTCCTGGGTCCAGTGAACTGGACACATTCTAACGAACAAAAGTATCCAACTTTTAAAGGGAGTTTAGGGTCAGGTAAGAACCACAGTAACCGCCCCAGCCCCCACCCACCTACCGCACTCCGATTCTTCACAGGACTTGGCAGGTCAATGGAAGGCGGCGCGTTGTCACTTTTCGCCGTCGTCAGCCTCAATCCTCGATTCGCAGGAGTTGCAGGTTCAAGCCAGTGTTTGGTCAGTGTCTTTGGCTGGTGCAAGGACTCTTGGTGGCAGAACACGATGCGGAACCCCTCTCAGGACTGGACTCAGGTTCAGACAGCGGTCACTGCAGCACGGCGACGCAAAGAGACTCCCTCGTCACCGTCAGACTTTCCCTCCTATCTAGGTCCCCTTGATGCTAGGACTCCAAAATTTTGGTAAGGTAAGTCTTGTATGACAAGCAGAGGTTTCTCCTCCCCCCCCTCCCAAAGTTCTGGGCCTCAAAACGGAACAGAGCAGACATCAGGAATCTATGTTCCCTCAATGGATCACAGCTCCCTCGCAGGACTGCTGAAGATCAATAGCAAGACAGGGCTCTTCCAGGACAGCAGAAGTTCGTCGCCAGGCCTCCGTCAGATGGGTCTCGTCTCCTCAAAGGTCACAGCTGGACAGCAGTCTTCGTTCCATCAGGTTTCTCCTGGATCTCTCGAGAGTGCAGGGGTCTTCTTATCCAAAAGCGGGATAAGAGCAGAAACTCCCACTAGTGCCACACACACGCAGTGGTGGTCGAATCAGGGCCACTGGCGGGAACACTTATGCATACCACAGGCACACTGAAACCAGTTTGTGGATTGGGATGAGACAGGCTGCCAGCAAAAAAACTAAAAACAGTCTAGAGTAGCCTGCCAAAAGTCTCTACTTTCCCGGGCACTGGAAGTCCATACAGTCATTTTCCTGGCCTCTAAGGCCAGGAAGAAGGCTATAAAACAAGATGGCAAAAGGACAAGCAAAAAACCTTGTGGCATGGCCATGTTTGGTCACTAGCCACAATTAGTAGCCAAACGAAGTAAGGCTTAAACGAAAAAAACAACCAAAAGTCACAGCTGCCACCAGCTTCTCCATTTAACACACCTAGAGTAACCGTAAATCCCATGATTGTTAGTCTAGGGCAAAAATAAAAGGATGTACCCCATACTATTGCATTATAAGATGCGTTGTAGAAAGATAAAGTTACAAGTGATAACAAGTTACTAAAAGTAGTATCAAAGTAACAAGACTAAGGGAAACCATGTTTCCCAGTACCGACTGCCTGAAGGACACGTCTGTTTCCCCATAACAGATTAGCAAAAGACAGTATTAAAATGTAAGGCTTCACTGTACTGTAGAAAGTGCAGGTCCGGATCAAAAATAAAGCAAAAGGTTTGGGGTCCATAGAAACGGAAGGAAAGGTGCAGTAAAGAAATCTTTGCCAACACTGAGCAAACTACAAATCAGGTAAAAAAAAAACAGGGACACGATAAGGGGAAAAAGGAATCAGAGGAGCTGGCTTTTTAAACTGTAATGTTACAATTTTGTCTTAGGCTTTATTTCATCCCTGCTTGAGGAAGTGGTGAAGATAATGAAAAGCTTGTTAATAAATTACTTTGTTGAACCACCCACATATCACCTAAAGTCCAAGCCTTACTGCACCGGTACACTACCTTGATTGTGTTTGGCTAGACCCAAGTGTCTTTTCCCTGTAACTAAAATAGGGTGAAGCTTCAGAACACTCGCCCACTCCTCCTCCAGCCTCTTCAAAAGGTATTAAGATATGTATGAGATTCTACAGAAGGAAACAAATTGCATTGAAAAATATCCATTTTGTTCTGCATGCACCAGTCATCTGGCACTAGTTGGGGAGAAGATGCAGCGACCAATGCTAGCTTTCCACAAATGTTAGCACTCCCCTTGGACAACCACATGGCAGGAGAATGCCCAGCAGAGGATGGATCAATTACTTACAGGAGGAGAGTTGGACTCTACTCTGAATCTTGTCAATGCGCTTGCTGAGCTGCCAGAAAATTCAAACAATCCTCCTCTTCCAGTGGTATGGTAGTTAATCTGAAATTTGCTATACGTCGATACCTGGCAGTAAATTCAGGGGATAGTGTTGAGTTCATACATGGTTTCCCACTGCTTATGCAATGGTCTGCGGCTGGGAATGCCCCTCTTGGTTGTAGGTGCAAATAGTTACATAGTGTCTCCACCTACACTGGCAATGGGGACCCAGACTTCCCAGACTCCCGTTAAATGCTATGGTTTTCTTGACCACCTCAATAATAAGTTCAGGAAGTAAGTAGGGTGTGTCTACATTAAAGCAGTCTCAGGAAGAAAAACAAGCAAACAATGCTGGTAAATTACGTACATGGCACAAAGTTTATCACATGACTGGTACATCAATTATAGCTGGTAAGAGCGCAGCAGAATTTGTTAAGCCTTCAAAGTTTAATTTTGCTGGATGAAAAGCAGTGCTCTCCCACGGAAGGGACCTCCTTTTAACTCCCTTTCTCCATTTTGCTGTACACATGGCACCTGCTTGAATACTAAGGATTTTCTGTCATAGTTAAATGTCTCTATAAAAGTGCGGTGCCTACGGGGCAAGCTTTCCTCTGATTTACTTTGGCTACAAGGCTAGACCTACAGCACACAACTAACAGGACATGTGTCTTCACTGTCATTTTTCTGTCTTTACTGCCAAATGGGCCACTCACCTCATACACACAAGACAAGTCAAGATACATTTCAGTCTGTTACAAAATAACCCTATTCCGGACAATCTCACTTGACAAAACTAATTTCATTAGGGTGGCAATGGGACGCCCCTTGTTACAAGATCACTGCCATATTATAAATATCAATACTTCGCTGTATCTGTCCTCCATACATAATGGAGTCAAACACCTTGCCTGGGTGCCTGACCCGAGACTAAGCACACAACCTATGCCCTCTCAAGAGGACTTGGTCATTAAGAATTGCTCAAAATAATGGATCAATAACTTATTAGGTAATGGGGCTAGGAGGCTGAGGAAATCACTCAAAGAGCCTCCTGCTTCCCAGTCATGAGTTAAAAGTAATTGGCTCAATCGACTGTCAGTCATGCATGCACTCACCATGATAAAGTTACACCCTTGCAGCCTCTGAAGAACCATGATGCCACCCTACTGTCAGACACCGGCCACCGCAGTGCAAAACTCACATTTTAGAACAATTCTGTTGACTCTGTTTTTTCCTTTTTAATTTTGGCAAACTCAACACCTACAAGTCATAATAATTGTGTTAGAATACAGATAGGATGAACAAAGCTTCTGTGGTGTTTTTAACCATCCGATGACTGCTCCTAGGCAATCTAATACCTATCGCAATTCCCAACCACTTACTATCACAGTGGTTCAAGTGGACACTAATACTCAAGGTTTCTTGGTAAAACACTTATAAATTTAGTACACAATCATTTAGAAAACATTCACTAGAAGGAGGCAACTTAATACTATACACAAATATACTTTTTTGTTTTATTCACTTATAATGCGCACCAAACCTGAAGGTAGCCGGGCGTAACAGTACAGAAAATGCGAAGCTTAAGGAAATAGGAGCCAAAGGGCCTTTCAGTCACTTTAAATGGAAATGCAAAGGCACAAGTTAATAGAATAGATCACAAATACTTTCCTAGGCAGTGCAAATAGTTTGTTCACTAGAGGACTCGATTCAGTTCAATAGGCTTAGGCCAAAGTCAATGGGCTAGTGTCTTGGACAGGAAAGAGCAGTTCTTGTAGAGTAAATGGTAAAGTCTTTGCCAAAGTTCTCAGAAGTAGTTTGTACGAAAAATAATAATTTGTTGGGTCACAAGCTGATTAGGCATGCAAGTTGTGAAAGTTCTACGAACCTTCACCGCGAGAGGTAAGTTCCCTCAATCGGGTTGGCACAGTACCTTAAAATTAAGAACAAGATGCAGCTGAAGACGTTGGTTCTTGCAGATCTCACTGTTCCTGACCCTCAGTCGTGGGGACAAGAGGGAGGAAGTCGGGGCACTCCTGCATTGCACGGGATCGTCAGAAAACGCTGACAAAATGGAGTCACTTCAGTTCCAGTAGCTATAATACAAGCACACAAGCTAGTGTCCCTCTCCCTGGTTAATCCTAACCAGCCTTGCGAATGGTATCCAGGTGGCTTACAAGTTGATTGGTCCCACCAACTCAAAGGAAGAAGTCGTCCTTGAAGGGGCTTCTCTGTCGAGATGAACTTGGCAATTCGGACCTGCAGCAGGGCTTCACCGGGCAAACCAACGGTCCTGTGGTTGCAGCAGCTGTCCTCTTCCAGCTAGTCTTCGGTTCTTTCGTTCCAGTGGTCGACTCTGCCTTCCAAGTCCAGAGACTCTCCTTTTAAACAATTTTCTCCCCTTCATTCCAGCCTAGCCGCCACTCACTCAGAAGGATGGCTGTCCTTGCCGGACAGTCAGCCAATCAATCACGTCAGAGTTTTTTGACTAAGCACAGGGACTCAGGCACCTCCCTCACTTCCTGCCCACCCCCGACACTCAGACACCAGAGGCGGTCTTCAGTCCTGAAGCCTGCCAAAGGCAGAGGAACAATGGAACCAAACCTGGTTTGGCGCGCAGAGAGAAACACTAGAAGGACCTTTCCAAAAAGAAATGGCGAAAAAAAAAAAAAAGACCGGGACCCGTTTAAACAAAGGGGCTTAAGGCACCATCTTGAAAAACATGGCTCACGTGATTTTTAGCTACCGGTGTTCGCCGGCAGCAAAAATCGTGGTAGTTTGTTGTAAAACCACTGCCACCAGCCATTTCGATAGAAAATGTTAGCATTCGACTTCTACATGAGTTTCCAGGCACAGGGGATACTAGGTAACCCCTCCAGCACTCTATTTTACGTCAAGTTAACGTTACCTTCTCTGGGAAACGGTTTATCCCAGAGAAGGCATTTCAACCTTTGGGAAGTCTAAAAAGACATTCCTGTGTCACTGCACTGAAGGTGCAGTGTAACACATGAAAAGATGTTGCCTATGGAGTTATCTAAAACTCCATAATCAAAGAAAACAAGAGTAAAAACACATCAAAATACACGAGTCTGAAAAAAGTCTCACTCTTTCCAGATACAAAAAAAATCAAGCCCTCAAAATCCAGCAAAGTTGTTGGGGGACTCCAAGGTGAAGGGATTAGCACATTTATGAGAATTCTCCCCAACAGCGGGCGGGCGCATGGAGGAAAGGGGACTATGGAATAGGAGTAAGGTAGTCACTACGATGAGTAACTGTCATACTCCTACGTCCTGTCCCCTTTCCTGCAAACTTGTGCGAGATTCCCAAGCACGGACCAAGGAAAAACGGATGCATGGAAATGTCCCTTACTGGAACAAATTCTTAAGAACTGCCTGGCCAAATTGGGCATCAGCCCGGGAGCCAGGTCAAGACAAGGTCTGCAAATAGCCGAAGGGGAAGCCCACGTAGCAGCCTTGGCTATGGATGCCCAAGGATGTATTTTTGGAAGGCAACAGCAGCCGCTTTGCCACGGACGAAATGTGCATGAATGCACTTTGGGGCTGAAGGCATTGAATTTTGTAGGCCTCGGAAATACATGAAGCTATCCAACAAGAGATGGACACTTATGAGGCTGGTTTCCCTTTTGGGTCAAACGTAACAGAGTTGTGAAGAACTTCCAGTCGAGGTAAAACGTCAGTTTGTCTGACGTGTAAAACCATCTCAGCATCAAACACCATGTTCGGAAAGAAAACCAGTACAGATATGGACTGGTTTAAGTGGAATTCAGAAAACTTTGGGAAGGAAAGAAGTGTGAGTGTGAAGCACAAACTTATCCTTGTGGAAAGTTAGGAACAGATGTTCGACAGAGTTTGAAGCTCACTGATTCGTCTCGCAGATGTTACCGCAATCAAGAAGGCCACCTTCCAAGAAAGGTACTTGAGCACGGTAGTGGCCATAGGTTCAAAAGACTTATGACACAAGGTGTTGAGGACCACATTCAAATCCCATTTGGGATGAGGGGCTCGTATCAGTGGAAAATGAAGACCTGTAAAATGTCTCTTGATGACTGGGTTTGCCAGTGAAAAAGAGCAACTATCCGCAGACAGATACGCTTCAATGGCAGATAAGTATGTCCTGCATGATAAGACATGGATGCCAGAGGCTGCACGGTCAGATACATAAGACCAGACAGTCAATAGAAGCCTGTCTGAGATCAAGCTGTTTAGCTGGACACCAATGACAAAATTGTAGCCATTTGCTCCTGTACTAAGCACTCGTACAAGGCTTGCATGCCGCTTCAATAATGCGCACGCTATCCTCAGAGGCGGAACTGCACTAATGATCGGAAACTCTGGTGCCAGGCCGCCAAGCTGAAGGATTGTGGGGAGGGGTGTCACAACTGATGATTGCTCTGGTGAAGTCGCTCGGGAATCTGCGGCAACCTCATCGGGGAGCACCCCGACATGTGCTGCTATTCTGAAAACCAGAACCTGGCTGGCCGGCCACCAAGGAGCTATGAAAAGGAGAGTGCAGTTGTAAGCACTCCCGAGTATCCAGAGTGACCGATGCATCAGCAGCAAAGGAGGGAAGGCATAAACCTTTATGTTGTCCCAAGGGATCTCGAGAGTGTCTGCCAAGGAAGAGACAAGACCGTCTCTGGAAGCATAAAGAGGAGGTTTCCCGTTAATTGCAAAGTGGTCTACCGCTGGAGAACCCCATTGCTGGAAAAGAACATTGGCGTTCATCTACCACTTGTAACCACAGCAGATTGGCAGCTGAGGGAGTCTGCAGCCACATTGACATGACCCAGAAAGTGCACAGCTTGAAGCCAAACTGTTGGATAGCCCAATTCCAAATTTGGATATCTACATCCACCAGAGGAGACCTGGTGACCCCTGCTTGTAGATGTAGACCATTGCTACTGAATTGTCAGTGCAAATTCGAACCACACTGTTGGTGATAGAGGGTTGAAAAGCCTTGAGCGCCAGAAAAACAGCCAGGGGCTCTAGGTAATTGATATGGATCGCCTGTCCTGGGGTGTCCACAAATCATACACCTCGAGGTGACGCAATGCCGCTCCCCACCCCAGAAGGGAGGTGTCTGTAGTAACCGTTACTGTTGGGCAGAGCTCCTGGAAGGAGGTTCCCACTGAAAGGTTGCTGGCGGATGACCACCATTGAAGATCCATCATCATGCAGGATGGGACTGGAATCATCTTGAGTTCGGATCTGAAGCCCGAGACCAGCAGCTCCGAAGAGCAAGCTCAGTGTGCCTCATCTTCAGACGTGCAAGAGGTAGAGCTAACACACAAGAGGCCATAAGGCCCAGGAGTCACTGGAACCACCGGACTGACATGTGGGAGGATTGCAGGAAGAGCTGACATGTAGTTGAAAGGTCTGTAATTCTGTCCTCTGTCAGGACACTCTGGTACTGACAGTATCCCAACGGAAAACCTAGAAAGATCAGGTCTTCAGCGACTGTCATCCATTATTTCCGCCAGTTCCCGACAGCCCAAAATGGAACAGAAGTAGGAGGAGTGACTGAAGATTGGCCGCTGCGGCCTGTAGGCAAGGACTGCACAGGAGCCAATCGTCCAATCGCCATCTGTATTGCTTGACTTGAGGTTGTGCCGGGCAGCTGTGGACCCCTCAACGAGGTAGGTGCACTTGTTTTGGATTGACTGCACCTCCTGGGGAAAAATAGAAGCAAGAAACAACGAAAAAAGAAAAAAAACAGAAAAATGTTGCGCAGAAAACATGCATTACTTACCGTAAAAGCATTTCTGATGATTGTTATCTGCTTAGATTCACATGCTGTGCATATGGTCCGACATCCAGTGGCAACCGCAGAGTATTGCATCTTGTCTTTCGGGGACCGAAAGGGGACGTCGGCATAGGCGTGTCTGAAACACTATCCCTATCGTGACGTGTAGTACCCAAAATCCCTCACGCGCCGAGGTCCCTCCAATTGTATTTTTTCTGCCATGAGGGAGCCCAAGGCTATAGTGAGTGAGTACATGAAGAGAAAGTAATAAGAAGTCTATGTTCCTTCCACCCCGAGCGGGGAGGCAGGGAGGGCGCATGTGAATCTAAGCAGATACAACCATCAGAAATGCTTTTACGGTAAGTAATGCATGTCTTCTGATGCTGGTTAATCTGCTTAGAATGACATGCTGTGCATAGACCAACGAGCAGTACCCGGAGTTGGAGGTGGGTTGTGAGAAGGAACAGTAGAGAAAAGATTTAGTACCGCTTGTCCCACACCTGGGAATCATATCTAGAATGGGCATCTAGACAGTAGTGTTTTGTAAAGGTGTGTACAGAACTCCAGGTTGCCGCCTTGCAAATGGCCTCGAGGCGAACATTTGCAATGAATGCTATGGATGCCTCAGTGCCTCGAGTAGAATGTGCTCTACGCTTGAAGGGCAGTTCTCTCTTAGCAAGAGTGTAATAGAGAGTGATGCACTGGACAATCCATCTAGATATAGTGGATTTGGAAACTGCATCTACTTCTCTTCCTGCCGCCACTGAGACCAAGAACTGATTAGTCTTTCTCAGTGTTCTAGTTCTTTCCATATGAAACATGACCGCCATGCGCACATCAAGTGTATGCAGGCTCTTTTCTCCCAAGTTTGATGGGTTTTGAAAGAAAGTTGGTAGTTCTATAGACTGGTTGACATGAAATTTTGAAATGAACTTTGGTGCACACCTAGGGTGTGTGTGTGTGTAGAATCACCTTATCTTTGTGAACTGTTACAAAGGGATCTGAGATAAAGAGCGCTTGTAGTTCACTCACTCTCCTAATGGAGGTGATAGCTATTAAGAAAGCAGTCTTAAGAGTGAGATCCTTAAGGGCTGCTTTATGCATGGGCTCGAATGGGGAGCTCATTAGCCTGGTTAGTACAACATTCAGGTCCCATCCGGGAGCTGGGTTAGATATAGGAGGGTGAATCCTTTTCACTCCCTCCATGAAGGCTTTAATAACTGGAACTTTCCACAATGACACCTTATGTTGAGATGTAGTGTAGGCGGAGAGTGCAGCTAGGTGAACTTGATAGAATTAAAGACTAAACCTGAGTCCAACAAGTGAGTCAGATATAGAACAATTTGTATGGGAGAGCAGTCAACGGGGTTGATGCTCTTTGACTTACACCAGTTGACAAACCGTTTCCACTTGCTAGAGTAGCAGTAACAAGTATTCGGTTTCCTTGCCTCTCTGAGAATGTCCATGCATCTCTGTGGGAGCAGCAAATATCCAAATTCTATGACCTCAGGAGCCAGGCTGCCAAGTTCAGGGTCTGTGGGCATGGATGCAGCGTTTGGCCCCTGTCCTGTGACAACATGTTGTACGGGCAGGGTAGTTTCACTGGAGGAGACAGTGACATCTCCATCAGATGAGCGAACCAGGGTTGGCAGGCCCACATGGGGGCCACCAGTATTTTGTTAACTGGTTCCTGGTGCATTTTGTGCACTATATTGAGAAGGGGAGTCTGGGGGAGGGGGGGGTATCTTGGGGGGGACGCAGACAAATTTCCCCGACCATGTTATCCAGAGACCATTCCCCTTGGAGCTATTCTGGGGATACCTGGAGGCGTAATCTTGGCATTGGCTGCTCTCCAGAGTTGCAAACAGATCGATCTCTGGGAAGCCCCATTCTGCGAAAACGCTAGGAGGCGATGTCTTTGTGTAGTCGCCATTCGTACTCTGCGGGTAAAGGGAAGTCTCTGCCGAGTCCGACTGCCAGAAGAGTTCCCCTAGTACATGTTGAGATAACAGGAACATTTGTTTGAGAGCCCACTTCCAGATGTTCTGGGACAGCTTGGACAGTCCTGGAGAGCGAGTACCCCGTTGCTTGTTCAGGTAGTACATGGCCGTGGTGCTGTCTGAGGACTAGCCCTGTCTTTCCTTGAAGGTGTATCTGGAAAGCCTTCAGTGCCTTGAAGATCGCCAGCAGTTACAGCAAGTTTATGTGTTTGGACGCCACACTCTGAGTCCAAACTCTGTGTGCAGTCTGATGGGATAGGTGAGCCCCCCAACCTGTGAGGGATGAATCTGTGGTTAGAGTGGCATCCACTCCAGGGGTGGCAAAGGGATTCCTCAACACGAGGTTTTCCTTCGACCACCATCGCAGCGGGAGAACCAAGGTGTGCAAGACCACCACTAGATCGCCTGTTTGTCCGCTGGCCTGACACCACTGGCTGTTGAGCCACTCTTGCATTGGGCACATGCGCAGGCGCACGTGATGTACCAAATAAATACATGACGCCATCATTCCTAACAATCGCATGGCTTTGCGTACCAGCACCTCCCGGCCGGCAACATATTGAGGGATCTGAAACAGCATGTTTTGGACCCTCCCGTTGGAGGGGGAAGCCGAGACAGTCCCTTGTTCGAATTAGAGCCCCTAGGAATGGTTTGACTTGGGCGGGGTCTAGACTGGACTTCTTGTTGATGGAGAAGCCCAGGTGGAACAAAAGGTCTACAGTCTTTTGGGTATTTGAGAAGCATGTTTCGTAAGAATCCCCCGTTATGAGCCAGTCATCGAGGTAAGGATAGACCGGAATGGACAACCTGCGCAGGTGTGCCGCTGCCACTACCTTCGTGAATACTCTTGGCGCTGAGGCTATGCCGAAGAGTAGCACTTTGAACTGATAGTGTTTGCCTTCTATCATGAACCTGAGGCATTTCCTGTGCCCTGGCAACATTGAAATATGAAAGTATGCATCTTTCATGTCCAGTGTTGCCATGTAATCCCCCTGCGTGAGCAGGGTGATTACCTCCTGCAAAGTCACCATACAAAATTTTTGAGCTTTTACAAATTTGCTCGCTGGGCGTAGATCTAATACAGGGTGCATGGTTAAATCCTTTTTGGGTACAAGGAAGTACACTGAATAAATACCCTCCTTTACCTGTGATCGAGGCACGACCTCTATGGCTCCTTTTTCTAGCAGCAGTTCGACTTCCTGAAGAAGTCGAGAGAGGTGTTCCGATGATCGGCGTCTTCCCTTTGGGGGTTTGAATGTTGGGGAATCGACTGAATTCGATGCAGTAACCGTGGGCTATTGTTGACAGTACCCAACGGTCTGTGGTAATTCCCTCCCATGCTTGCAGGAATGATGTTAACAGGTCCCCGACCGGAGACGCATGGGAGGGGACCCGAACTTTCGGGTCATTTGGTGTTGGAAGCCGGGGAGCCTCTGGGAGTGGGGCCCCAACCTCTTCCCTTGCCACAACGTTGTCCACTTTGAGCATACTGTCCACAGGTTCCCTGAGGGGAGGACGAGTTGCTGGCTGAGGTGTATTGTTGATTGTGGCTGGCTACGAATAAAGCGCCTGTTGCCATAACCTCGCTTATTAGGAGGTCTTGTGATTTGGTCCAGGGTTTTTAGAGTTTCGTGTTCCTCCTTAGCTGTTACCAGTGCGTCATCAACCGCCTTGCCAAACAAGTTTGAGTCTTCAAGGGGTTTGTTGATAAGGGACGCCTGTGTTTCTGGCTTTAAACCAGAGTCTAAGCCAAGCATGTCGCTTAAGAAGTACCCCCTGGACTAGTGAACGGCCAGCCGCTTCCGCAGCTTCTAAGGTGTTCTTGATGATGCTTTGGTTTACCTGGGTACCTTCTGTCACAGTGGCTAATAGGCAGGTTCGGAAGGGCTCAGGGGCTTCTTGTAGGCCTTTGCGCAACAGTCCCCATTGGGTATCGGCGTAGCTAGCCAACAAAGTTGTATTGTTGGCAATACGCATGGCAACAGCTGCCGAGGATGTAATCCTCTTCCCTAAGGCATAAAGCTTCTTCCCCTCTTTATCCGGGGGTGCTTCGCTAGTAGATAGCGGAACCCCTGCCCCTTTCTTTCCTCATGGTGGTTACTACCAGAGAATCAGGTATGGAGTGACCCCTAATATATAAGGGATCAGAAGGTGCGGGGCTAAAAAGCTTCTTGATTCTTGGATTGACCCCTCAAACTAATGCAGGTGTAGATGAAGAGGGAACGAGGCATCTCTTGACTGAGACTAGAAGGGGTATGGCTTGGCTAGCAGGCAGCTTTTCCTTAATGGATTTTCTCAACAAAATCTACCTCTGGTGTAGTTTCCCCCGTCTCAATTTGAAACTGTGCTGCCGCCTTGCGTAGCATTGCATTGAAAGTGGCTTGATCATCCACAGGTGAAGGGTCTCTGACCGGCATGGTCTGAGGTGTGAGCAGATCTAAAATATCAGGGTTTGTTGACACCCCTGGTGACTGCCAGGGCTGTGGTTCACATATGTCTGGGTCTTCCTCAAAGTCCCCTACAGGAACTTGCAGATCCTCAGTATTTAGGAATTCTTCCTCTTCCTGAAAATGTGGATCCTCTTCAGTGATGTCATATGTATCAATTTCTTCCTCAAGTGGGTCAAAAAGTCTTGGGAATTTGGCCCTAGGGTCTTTAGGGAGCACCTCCCTTGGCTTTTTGTGTGCAATGTGTTCAGAAGTGGACACAAATCTATTTAGGCTGTCCAAACAGGATTCAAATCTTTCTGTAGTCCACTGGGATAACCCTGAACTGTCTGGTGGCAGAAAGGCTTGCTCCTCCACCTCTAGGCATCAAGACCTCCCCCATATCGTGGAGGATATACCCCCATCACACTCTGAGAACCCTTCTCTTAGGCCCGGCACTGGGGACATATCTCTGGGTTTTCCCTTCGACATGGTGGGGGGGGGGGGGGGGTGCTCCAGCATATCCTCCATAGATTTCGGCATCTCTGACCTTCTGAGTGGGGTTTGGTGACTCCTTCACCAGCTGTTTCTACGTGTCTTTGGAGACTATTCTAGCTATGCTTTCCACAACTAGTTTCTCCGTCGAGGGCTGGTCGTGAATAGTTTTCAGCGGAGCCGGAACCCTACCGTCAACGGACACCCTCTTCGAGGCGTTTCGACAGGCGTTTTGGTGGTAGCGCCCTTAGATGAAGATGGCCCAGTTGCTAGGCGCGCATGCTGCTGCGGGGAGGGCTGGCGACCCTTACGGTCGGCGGAGGCGGCCGGTTGATTCAGAGTCTCCGTTGGCGCTGAGGCCTTCTTCGATTTACTTGAGGAGGAATGGCCGTGGGTTGTGTGTTTAGTGACTTTTTCATGTGCGTCAGCTTCGCTGGGGTGTACATCCCCATAAGTAGGGCCGGAGCTGAGCTTTTCGGGGCCGGTGACAGACGCGATGGAGCGGGAGCGCTCCATTGAGAGGTCAACAACCTCTGTTACGGAGGTAGCGTTATCACTATTCCCCCTCGTCACACTCGGTGGCCGCCGCGGGTGAGGAATAAGCCTTCGGCATGCCATAGGGCTGCCCACCTTTTGACCCTTCGTTACTTCAAAGTTTTTGGACGAAGGAGTTTACAGGCCGCACACCCGGCCTTGTTGTGGTCAAGGGGTAAGCAGCGGTTACACCGCGTATGCTTGTCCTTCCACAGAAATTTGCCGTAACAACGTGGGCAAATCTAAAAAGGAGTCCTCTCCATAGCTGAGGATGTAATCAGTGATAACGACCCGGAAGGAAAGGGGGGAGAAAGGGAAAGGCATTCTAGTAGAAACAGAAATGTCCACACCAACCCCCACTCTCGCCTGGCCACATGTTCAGCAGCGCCAAAGGATCACCTCCGTCGAAACCACCGCCGAAGATCTTGACTCGTGGTGAAGTTGAATGGCCGTCGAAAGAGGGCGGGAGGTGGTTTAAGTAAATAATAACTGACAGATCGACCAAGGGTCGAACAAATGGTAATGGTCTCTTACGAGCTCCGCATAAGGCGACCAGTATTCTGGGCAGAAAAAAAAACACGCGTGAGGGATTTTGGGTACACTACACGTGACTATAGAGATAATATTACAGACACGCCTATGTCGACATCCCCTTTTTGACTTTCGAAAAACAAGATGCAATACTCCGCAGTGACCACTGGATGTCGGACTATGCACAGCATGCGATTCTAAGCAGATTAACAAACATCAGAAAGTTCCTTACCTTCGAAGGGAAGCTCCAGAACTTTGTCCTGAACCTCCGAGAACTTCATAGCATGCAGCCACAGTTGGCGGAGATATCTACTCCAACTCTAAGGCCCCGAGCAGAAGTGTCAACATGATGGGTCACGGCCTCCAGCAGGTCCTGCGGCAGAACTTTGGTATCGGATAAGCAGCCCTTAAATTCTTCGAGCTGGTCAGGAGGAATACATTCCTGAAACCGGGCAAGGCTTGAAATTAGCAGCCAGCGGGATGACATCAGTATTAGCCTGACGCAGCTAGAGGGCCGAGTTGTAAAATAATTTTTCCCAATGCCGTCAAGAAGCTCGTCCTCCTTGGAAAGGACTTGGGATACTGCAGTGGATGATGGTTTGGACTGGAGCGTAGCTGCTGCCACCACCGTTGAGGGGAGTGGACATGCAGTCAAGGATTTGAATTCAGATGAGTGTAGCAAGCAGCAATTTTCTTGTTTAGGTGCTGCCCGGAATGAGGTTTTTCGCACCAGACCTTGCAGGCTTCAGCCAGAACTTCCTTTTGAAGAAATAGGCCGGTGCGCTCCTGTGTGGACATAGTAAAGGCTCCCAAAAGTACACCTTGTGGAGCCAGAGGCGCGGGTATTAGAATGTCTAGCAGCGCCATCATATCCACTACCCGATCGTGAAAGGCTCCAATAGAGCGGGGTGGGTCATCGATATCCTGATCCGCTTGATCTTCATCCAGTACAGCGGGGACAGAAACCTGATCCAAAGCACGTGGCACCTCAGATCCTTTGGGCAGACTTAACTACGCAATGGGAGACTTTAGCACAGGTGAAAATGGAGGCAGGGGAGGAAGTGGAGGTGGTGGCCCCAATGGAAGTGTGGGAGGAGGTGGCACTGCAAAGGAGTAACCGGAGAAGGTTGCTTAATATAAATTTCCTTGAAAAGCTCCTTAAAGTATGCTTTCATTGGATCAGCGTGCATAAGCGTCTGAAGCTTGCCAAAAACGCATTCTCAGAAGAAGGCCTAGGCACTGGAGTGAGTAGAGGCCGCTTGAAGGGGCATACCCCCAGGATTGCAAAGAGGATGGTTGCCAGGAAGGCCCTCTGCCAACTGGATCCACACAAACCAAGGGCGTGGATGTAGGAGGGAGCGAAACTGTGTGGAAGCAGAAAATGAGCACGCCAATCCATCGGAGGGAAGAACTGATTTTTATTATCCACATTATGAGGAAAATGCTGCTCCACCCCAAAAACCAGTCCCCCGAAACCAGCCGTTGAGAACGTTTGTGAGAGAGGTAGTAAAAGAGTCGCCGTAGACCACAGGGGTTGGACCGCAATTTTGTTACTGCCTGAGGTGAACTGCGTCACAGGAGACAATGAGGCCGTTGATATGCATCAGGGGACTCATGTCCATTTTAGCCCTATAACAGGGAACCTCGGCAGAGCCGGTGCTAGCAGATGTAAAGCGCTTCTGCAACCCCTTAAAATCTTCTGGAGAATGAGCCCCCAGTGAGGGAACCTCAGTGGCGCCGGTATTTGAAGAGTTACAGTGTAATCGCCTTCTTTGCCCGCTCAGCAGAATCGGTTCGACCACAGGCTTGTGTGTGGGAAGGCTTAGGGTCACCCCCAGTAGCCAGAGTCTTCGGGGCAAGCCCCACGATCTTGCCGGTCTTAGATATAGCCCCAAGTCAGGGATCCTCAGGGGGACCCCCAGTGCGTTTAGTCGCCTTAACGGGAAACTCGATAAGAGTCTTGGTGCACTTAGTTCCAGATTTAGAAAACTCAGGAGCTACCCTGGTGAAAACAGCCCCTGAAGTACTGGGGTTAACCTTAGCCCCTAGATGGGGAACCACGGATGAAGATCAGAGCCTGCTAGCACCCTCTCCCCCCCCCCTTTACTGGGAACCTCGGAAGAAACTCAGGAATCCAGATTAGATCACTTTCGGGACACCTCAGGGAGAACCCTGGTACCAGAGCCAATCAGGGTCCCTCCCGGAACCAGAAGACACCAGGAAAAAGTCCCCTGGCCAGGGAGCCCTGAAAAGGAAGGAACTTATCAGCCCATTACTTTTTTCTTCTATGAACTCCTCCCACCTGACAAGTCGACGCTGGGGTGCCCGGAAGGAGTCGCAGTAGAAGCAAGAGTCCCACTGGTGTTCCGGGCCCAAGCACTCCAGACAGAGTGGGGATCCGCCCTCGCGAAACGACATTCGCACGAAGCACAGGATATGAATCCCAGACGCTCCGGCGTAGACGGAAGAAAGACAACCGTGGAACCAGAGACCAAATATGAAGGACAAGCAAACAAAAAGAAAAAATCCTTTAGATACATGTGCATCGACCCTGATCGTGGGGAGAAAAAAGGACGTAAGGCTGATTTGTAAAAAATAAAAAGGACAAACATTTTTTGGTGCTTTTAAAGCGCTCCGGTCCCGTCCCGAAGGACAGAATGTCCCACAATTATGGAGGAAAGGGGATGGGATGTAGGAGTATAACTTAATCTAGTGAGCCTTGAGGCATTTATGAGCAATGTGTGTCTCCACATATCTGCTCCTTGCACTAAAATCGTTCAATGCAAGTCTTAGCAAAGCTAACAGTTTTGGCTTGTGAATAGGTATTACATAGCTATTTGCCAAGCATCGACATTATAGGCCCGGTTACTGTAACCATTTTCCAGCAACTTCCATCTCATGGTGAGGTAGTAACATTATTGAAGTCCTAGAAAATTCCTACCCCATGCCTGCATAGTTGCTAAAACTGTTGGCTTTGTCAAGGCTGGTTATGGCAAAAGAGGGACTTTAGTGGCACTGCTTTGATTCAAAGTCGGTGCTTTAGCACCACTTAGTGATGCAACATAATTTTGTGCCACAGGGGTCACTTCAGCAACAACTCTCTCATGGGTGGCCCTATTGCACCCAACAGGAGGAATAAAAACATTGTTAAGATGAAAGAAATTAGATTAACCAATAGGTAGCATCCAACAGAATGGGGTTTCTAAGTAGTGACACAGTTGGCCTTAAAAATACACAAACTGCCAAGGACAGTTCCAGGGTTTTTATTAACATGTTGCACATTAGCTCTAAGAACCATCCCTCCCTGCGTTGTCTAGCAAAACCCAATACCTTATCTAGGTTACTCCCTTAGGGAGCTCCTAACACGTGACCTTCTCTGCACTCCCCCGGTTAGTTCTAGAAATCAGCATGGAAAAGTCCTGCCACTCAAGCCCCAGTCAAGTCCCAGTCAGTCTTCTCCTTCCAAGTAGAGATCTTCGGCTCACCGTCTCCCACGCTCTCCCTTTCACTTCTCTTCTATGCCGCCAATGTTCCTCCCTCTGCTCTCCCTGCATCCTTTGTTCTTTCTCCAAACTCCTCTCTGCACACCATTACTACTCTCTCCTCACCATGCCGTTTGTGTCATATTTCCGTTTTTAGAAGGCTGCACATCAAAAAGACAGATTTCTGCTGTTTTTTGGCCGAATTCAAAAGTGGAAATATCACTACTGAGGGAGTTTTACCTCCCAGACGCCCCAACCCTCCTAGGAAGCCGCCCTCCTGCCCGCCCCTAACCCTCTCTAGCAATAGAGAGTTTTCCTCAAAGCATTGACGCTGATCCACACACAAAGATGTTCTCACATTTACCCATACCCAGTCCCCCTGCCTTCATCACCACAAAAATCCCCTCCACAAAAAGACACAAACACTCACACACAAAAATCCCCCAAACGCTTACCTCAGTAACCCACGTCTTCCCCTGGGCACACCAGTCAGTCAATGCATAGACTTGTGTGAAGCAAGGTCATATTACTTCAATTTAGAAAGACTGCTCAGCACGGTCTACAAGCGGTCTGTAATTTCAGAAATAGATTTTTTCCCCCCAAATAGATCTCTTCACGTATCCTCCACACAGCTACTACTCCAGACAACACTGCTCCTCTCCACCCACACATTCTCCTCCGTCACACTTCAGTCACCCCCACCTCCATACTCTTTCACCAACCCTCTCAATTGCAGACCTTTCACGCATAATCACAGTACTTTATCACTTTCTCTCACCAACTAATACCACAACTTCTTTGCAAATCACCTCCACACTCCTTCCACCAACCTCCCCAACCACCCCTCACCCCCGACTGATTTTATAATCTGCCACCTCCTCGGACCTCACCCGAACCACCCACACCTTCCGGTTGCCTGTCCCGGTCCCTCCTTAAAACCTCTTCTACCTCCACTGGTCTCCCCAGACCACACAGCGGTTCTTCCTCGCCCAGGATGGATTACAAACAATGCCTTTTTTCAAAAAGGATCTTAGACCCACCCCTTTCTCTTGCGGGCCAGCTGGGGATTGGTAATGTTGGCCTAATTACGCAACAGTTGGTTTGCTTCCTCTGGTGGATTTCACTTACCGGGATACCCGAGGGCCAGCTACTTAACCCCACTGTGTATTCAATATCCCTAATGCAGCTTTGTTATGAGTGCAGCGTGGGTACAACTGATGTGCGATCAGAGAATTGAGTGCGTCTGGCTCGGTTTGTATGTGTGCAGCACATAGAAAAAAAGGCTGTACTGGATACTGTGCAGTGTTGCATAGCTGGATAAGTGTGGATAATCTGCCAGATTGATGCTCACTGGCATCTGAGCTTGCAGCTCTCTCAGATTTGCCACAGGTATGCTTCTTTACCACTACCCATTGGTAGTTGTAGTCTCCACAATAAATCTACAAGATTTAGCAAGCACATATAGACACGCAGGGGATAGAACAATGGTGCTGGCTTCCACCCTGGTGGGCCTCCCACACTTGCTGAGAGGGGTCCCAATTCCCTCTTGATTTTGTCACAGTATGTATTTACACCATACCACGTTTCACCATACTGGGCGTTTTTGTTCCAAATTTGAGGGCCCATTTAATCCCTTAACTGCCAGTCTGATTACCCTTTCCTATAGAACTAGGATGGATATGCTCAGCCTGAGTATTTTTAATATGTCCAATATGGCAGTTTCCAAACTATTACATGAATTCCTGCTTTGCATTTCCCGTGTAGTAAAGCCGATTTGATGGTTTGTGCCTGGAGCGTTCGGGATAGAGATGTGGTGACACAGCTCTACGGGACCCATTGTAATGAGTGGGTATTTAAAGGCGCGAGATAAAGCCAGTCCATATGGTGTTAAATTAAGAAACCATGCAAGAGATTCACAGCAATGGAGAGTACCATGTCGCCCTCTGCTAGGTGGAGTGAGACGCCTGAACTAAGCATTGTATTATAAAAACAGTAAACGTCTAAAATGACTGCCTCCCCCCCACCTTTATATGGCCCACTCTCAGATAAGCACTTGAGGGGGAGGGGATTGAGAACTGCACACCCTAGCAAAGCAGGTAAAATCCCGTATGCGCCTGCTCTAAAGTACAGGCTCCTAAATGGAGGTAATCAAGCTGTAAACTGACTATTGTGTGCATTTGTGGGCATTTGATTATTTTGCATTGTCATGCTTGATCATGTGTTTAGCTGACTTGGGCTCTGACCGCAATGGTCTAACATTCCGTTAGCTATAAGCACTGAAGCAGAGCGATAAAGCACTCACAGCGTTCAGAGCAGACTGCTCCATACTAGAACTACATCTCCCAGCCTGCTTACAAGCTAATCTAAACGTCAAGCGCTTCAGCCAAGCCAGTAAGCTGGTGCGTCTTTCGATATAATTTATATACCAACCCTCACTTCCGTTAATGCCTGCTTTTATCAACTTATCTTTCATTCCTTTGTCCACCTAAGTTGCCCTCCGTTTACTAAATTTCAGCATGGGCTTCTCATGAGATTCAACATTTTTTGCTGGCCGCACAAAAAAAACCTAGGCGACTGGCCATAGTACAGAACTGCAGAACTTTGAAACTCAATTTCTCTTCAACCCTCAAAACAGGCACGCGTGAGTCTTGTTCACATGAACTAGATTCACCATGTCCCTTGGGTAAGGAGTGTACTTCTGACCCAGTCATAGGGCCTACTTTACATTCTGACATGACCCCAGATATTTTGACCGTAAGCCCACCTACAACAATGGATGCTGATCTCTCCCTACTTACCGCCAACAGCAACATTAACCATGAGGATAAGCCATTCCTTTTGGCATCTCGCTTTTCATCCTTCCGAGAAAGTGAGGACTGCCCGCCATCTGGTGACTACCTCCGAACCCGTTGTAGCAGAGCACCTATAATGATTTGCAAATCCCTCCACCCCCATTTAGATCAGAAAACCTTACAGAATGATTTTCAGTCTGAAACTTAGAGTACCATCTGACCACAGACCAAGGTGTCTTAAATACCAGGTCACTCAAGAATGCCATCAACAGCCACAATTATAAATCTCAGCGTTCTATCTGGACAGGCTTTAACTGAAACCTGGACCACAGATACCAGTGGCCCCATGTTCTCTTCGGCAACTCCTGGTGGATATACCATTACCTGACAGAATCGGGCACTGGGACATGGTGGGGGTATTGCAAGAAAAGTCTAGTTCCTGTCAAAATCGTGAAAATCTTAATTTAAAAATGACTCCTGTAGTTCTGTGAAATTTGTCCTAATCCATCGACCTCCTGTTGATGTGCCTTCCTTCAATGAGGACGACATACTAGTTTCAGGAGACTGGAATGGTCCAAACTGTTCGACCTTACAAGTGGGTGACTTCAATCGATGGCTAAACAACTACGATAAAGAGGAAACCACACTTGCTATTGCCCTAAAAAATATTGACCTGCGTCTATTTGCGATCCTACCACGCCAAAGGCAAAACTCTGGATTGGAGCGTTAGGAACCTTGATGTGCATATTAACACCATTGTATATGTTGATACGATTATGCCGTTGAATTTCAGATTCAGCTGCAGGATCCCTTCCCAAAGGTCAAAAATTGCTTAACGAATACATCTGGTTGAAAATTCAATAACGTTTGTTTGAAGGATTTACAGATTGATCAGGTCATGCGCTCCGAGTGATTTAGATTCCCCATTTAAATTGGTCACAACTTTCAACTCCGTTATGGTGCATATGCTGGCTAGAGTGGCCCCATTTAAGCCCAAAGTGACTAGAGAAAATCTAAGTCATCAAAAATGGTTCACTCATGAACTTAGTTTAATGGAAAAGGATAAACATAAGGAAGAGGTAAGGTGGCTAAAAGACTGCTACAATGCGAACAAGAGTAATTTGAAGGCTCTTGAAAAATTCTACCAGGGTACTATTCTGGAAACAAAACAAACAAAAAATAAGCACATAGATTAGGCGGATAACTCCTCCTAGAAACCTTTTGAGGTCCTTAATCAACTGGAGAAACCAAAAGGTCAACTGGAAACTATTATTCCTACTGGTCAGGACTGCACTAGAGTTCAGACTGCCTTTGAAACCAAGGTCTTGAAAGCTGCACGTCTCTCGCAAACTCGCTAGCCGAAGTGTCAACATGGTGCACCACCACCTTGAGCAGATCTTGCGTGACTCTCCTGGCATCTGCAAGGCTGCCTGTAAACTCGAGTCGCTCGGGGGAATGAACTTCTCGAATTCCACTAGATCCTTCCCCAGCCTCCAGTTTCTAGCTGCTAGGAGTGGTGGCGTCTCAGCTTGTCTAAGCTGGAGGGCAGAGTTTGCTAAAATCTTTTTGCCCAGGGCTACCAGGCCAGGATCCTCTTTGCTCAACAATTGTGACGCACCTGAGGAAGACCCCTTTTTTTTTTTATTTGGTTTTATTAGTTTTAAGCAAGAAAAAACAAAAAAAAACAAAAGAAAATTCACATTACATAACACGTTATTACAGGCTCTTGGTTACATGATAATAGGATTTTGTTTCCTTTGTTTACATAAAAGCATTTCTTACTTGCATCACCATTCCTTGGTTGTAACAATTAACAAAACGTGTCCCTCATACACCCCCCTCCCTCCCATTGGTTGAGCAAACATCTTAAGAGCATGTATTTGTGTGTGGGCTAAATAAGTCAGAGTTCTTCCATTGTGTGACTTTTATGAATGCAGGGTCTGAGCTGTCTAATCAGGTCGTCGTATACGTTTTTGGGCTTGCATTAGGTCTTTGGAGGTTCCTCAGGTTGAGAGTCTGTATTCGTTTGAAGGTGTACATTTTTAAAGTCCGACCATAGGGCCTCACATTGTGATGCTTTGTTGTGTAGAGAAGCTGTGATCATATCCATGGTGTAGATGTTGGTTGCCACATTAATCCATTCCTGTTTTCTAGGGATCGTTTTGGATTTCCATTTCATCACCAATAGGGCTCGGGCAGCTAGTAGTAGTTGTGGGGCCAATCCTCTGATTCTGATCCACTCATCTTCATTTTTCTCTAGACCTAACAGAAATAAACTGGGATCGGCGTTTCTCTGTATGCCATCTGTTTCTTTAATCCACCCTAGGACCTCATCCCAAAATACCTTTATGTGTGGGCAGCTCCACCACATGTGCCAGTAGTCTGCTACGTTGCCACATTCCCTCCAACATCTGGGGCTCATTGTTTGGAACATTTTGGAAAGCCTGAGTGGGTCGTATTGCCATCTATGTAGTAGTTTAATGGTGTGTGATTTATATTGACAGGATATGGATGTATTGGGTGCGGCTTTACACATTGTTTCCCATTGGTCGGGGCTAATCTCATCTCGTATGTCTCTTTCCCATCTGCTCTTGAGTGCTTCCGTGGACCCATCATTACCCGCTTCAATTAGCTTTTTATACATTGTGGATATTGGACCTTTAATTTCCGATACAGAATCTAGGAGCTTTTCAAACGAGGTGAGGTCCCTTTTCAGCTTCTCCCTCCACTCGGCTTTTGTTAGGACACCTTTTATCTGGATGTACTGGAAGGTGGATAACGGGCCTATACCCAAAGCTTCAGTTAATTCTGGAAGTGGGATGAAAGTGTATTTTCTGCAGTTGCCCTACTCTCTCCAGGCCTGCTTCTTACCAGGGTTGGTATCTATCTACGTTGGGTATGTGGTCATTTATGCCAGGAGACCATAGGTGGTGGCTGAGTGGGGATGGCCAAGTGGTGATTCTGTACATCCCTTTACCTGGGCACCATATGCTCCAAATAGTGCTCAATATCGAGTGGCCTTTGATTCTGCGTTGCAGCCTTTTGCGTGGAGTCCATAGCCATTCAAATACCGTGGCTGGTGAAAAGTGGTGGTTGTCCATGTGCACCCATTGAAGGTGTTTGTGATCCCGTAAGTGAGGGATGAGGATTGCAATTGGGTAGCTTTATAGTATGTTTTTAGGTCCGGGAGACCAACTCCTCCTTTTTCTTTGGGGAGCGTTAGAATGTTGTATGCGATTCTCGCTCGTTTAGCCTGCCAGAGGAACCGGACTATGTTTCTTTTGACTTCTAGGAAAAACCCATTTGGTATCTCGCGGTAGCATCTGGAAGGGGTAGAGGAATCTGGGGAGACACCATCTTAATGGCGTTGTATAGCTCCGCAAGAGTTTTGGTGATCTGAATACCTAGTTATTTCAGCGTGGAGTGCTCGATCCTAAGGCCTAACTGGAGGAATTTGGTTTCATTTTCTTATTTTGTTCCCTGTAAGGGGAATAGTATCGACTTGGTCTTGTTCACTTTGAACCCGGAGAGCTGGCAAAATTCCTCTAGTAGATGGAGGGCACGGCGGACAAATACAGACAGATTAGTTATGTGCAGTAGTAGGTCATCTGCGTAAAGTGCTACTTTGTATTCTATTGGTCCCAGACGCATAACCTTTGTGCCAGGGGTTCAAGGGAGAGCGCAAAGAGGATTGCAGAGAGGGGGCATCCCTGTCGGGTTCCGCGTTCCAGTTCAAACCATCTGGAGTACTCTCCATTTACAAAAATTGATGCCTTTGGGGATGTGTATACTGCTTGGACTGCTTTACTGAAACTCGGCCCTATTCCTACCTGTCGGAGGACCGCCCTCAGAAATTCCCACTCTACTCTGTCGAAGGCCTTCTCTGCGTCTATCGACAGTAGGACAGGGTCACCCGTTAGGGTGTGTGATGCGTGGATCAAGTGGAGTGTTTTACGCATAGTGTCCGCCCCTTGCCTGCCCAGTATAAACCCAACCTGATTGTTGTGTATAAGATGAGGCATCAGTACTTCCATTCTTGCGGCCAATACCCTGGTATAGATTTTTGCATCTAGATTGAGTAGGGAGAAAGGGCGGTATGATCCACAATATGTAGGGTTTCTTCCTTCCTTGGGGATCACAGTTATCAATGCTTTCGTGAAGGAGTCTGGGGCATCTCCTGTCTCTATTATCTCGTTAAATAATTCTGTCAAGAAGGGTGTGAGCTGTGCACTAAAGGTTTTGAAAAAAACAGCGGTATAGTCATCTTCCCCAGGGGATTTACCTATAGTTAGCCTTTTTATTGCATCTTGGACCTCCATCTCGGATATTGGGGCGTCTAAGAGCTTGGATTCTAAGTATGATATTCTAGGCATGGCAATTGAAGATAGGTAGTGCTCTGTATTCGATTGACTGGGGTTCACTTCAGAAGTGTATAGCGTTTCAAAGAATTTGGCGAAACGCTCAGGGATAGTGTGAGGGGTATGTGCTGGGGGAGGGGAGGGGGGGGGTTCTTCAATTATCCCATTCACCTTTCGTTCTGCCCTTTGTTCTCTGAGTCTGGCAGCTAGTAGCGCGTCAGCTTGGTCTCCTTTTTCATCGTTTTGAGGAATTGAAGCTTGCGCACTACTTGTCCCTGCGGCAAGAGTCAGAATTCCTCCCTTTTGCATTGTGCTGTATTTATTTTATCCTGATCTACGCCTGGGTTGCACCTTATATCACCCTCGAGATGGGATATTTCAGTTCCGAGTTTATGCTCTATAATCTTTCACGCCCTCTTCTTAGAGGACCCTTTGCGTATTAGGATACCCCTCCAGGTGGCTTTACCAGTTTCCCATACTGTTTGTTTGGATACCTCACCATTATTCTTCAGTTTTATGTATTCGTTGATTTCAGTCTCCATCTCTGTCCTGAAAACTGCATCTTTCCATAAACTCTCGTTACACCTCCATTTCCCTCCCAAGACAGGTAGGTCTACCCAATTCATGTCGGCTAGGACCATATTGTGGTCTGTCCATGTTATCAGGACAATTTCCGAGCATGTTGTGGTTTCAAGGATATCTTTTGTGAGGTACATGTAGTCTATTCGGGTAAATGTTTTGTGCGGGTGAGAGTAAAAAGTGTAACCTGTATCATTGGGGTGCATGATTCTCCACACATCTTTCAAATCGTACGTGTCCATTATGTCGGATAGTTCAGTGCGATCGCCTCTATTCTGGTTGGGTCAGCCCATTGATTAAAGTCCCCTCCTAGCATAACGTGGCCAGAGGCTTCCAACATTAGCTTAGGGATTGTTTTCTCTAGAAATCTGGCCTGTCTGGTGTTTTGGCACAGGGGGTGGGGGGGGGAGTATACCACCGCAATTATTACTTTCACCTTTGCGATTTTCCAGTTATCAGAAGGGTTCGTCCACGCACATCGGACCATGTCTTATCTACTTCGAAGTTGATCCCCTTCCTAATCAGAATACCCATGCCTCCTCTCCCGAGTGGGCCGGAGCCCCAAAATTCCATTCCCACTCGTCTCCCAAGAATAGTTAGTCTTCGCCTTTGGCATACTTTGTCTCCTGTAGGATAAGAATATCAATTCGAGATCTCCGAAATTCCCAAGCCACCAATGATCACTTGGTAGGCGAGTTTAGGCCCTTTACGTTAAGTGTTCCCATCCTAAGGGAATCTTTTCCCTTCTGCTCTTCATTTATTGACATTGTTGGTGCTTGTTAGGTGGATGTTTGCCACCTGTGCCCAGTAGATTGTTTGCTTGCTGAGTCCCACATGGTCCAAAGTGTCCTGAATTGTCATCAATGTTGCTACAACCTTTACCCATTCTTGTTAATCCATCCCCCCCGCCCTTCACCCTCCCCAAGTTGCTGGCGTTCAATTGCACCCAGGTAGGAACACTGGTACCGCATCGAACCACCCGAGGGAACCGTTACTTCACGTCTCTCTGAACAGTGTAACATCTTAATTTTGATTGAGCCCCATTCCACCCCCCCCTTCGTGTTCCATTTACTGACTTTATTATGAGCCCGTATGGCTTTCTCCTTTCAGGTCAGTATCGTATGTAATGGAATAAATGTCATCTTACCATAGTTGTGTATCGTTAGTTGTCTCCCCCCGCAGGGGTGTTACCTCTTCGGTACTTCCTCGAGCCTTTTACTCGTTTCCTCCTGGGGCCTTGCATCCACCATCCTCTGTCCTCTCTCCTTGGCTCTTCTCGGTCGTTTCCTTCAGTGCGAGGTCCGAGCAGGTCGGAGATGCATACCCACATTTCTTTTTCCTAGCTTAGCTTAATTTTACTGTCATCGTATTCGAAGGAAAGGGAAAAGGGGTAGCCCCACCTGTATCTTATGTTCATTCTTTCAAATGTCTGGTTAGGGGTCCGCACATCCACCGGAGTGACAGCGTCAGACGATAGATCTTGATATATTGAGATTTGGGCACCCCCTAGGGTGATCGAGTCACTGCCCCTTACTCTTTTGAGGATCCTAGTCTTGTCCTGAAAACAATGGAATTGTGCGAGTACAGATCTTGGCCTACCCGGGGGACCTCCGGCTCTGTGTATCCTCTCTGTTTTGGGCTTGTCGATTTCATCATCAGCTACTAGAAGTTTTATGATGTCATGAAGATTATTCCTCAGGTCGCTGTCCGTCTCCCCTTCTCGTTCTGGGACACCAAAAATTCTCAGGTTGTTCCGTCTTTCCCGATTTTCCAAGTCATCAAGTTTGAGTTTGAAGTTCTCTTCCCGCTGTTCCAGCTCTGTTATCTGTTGGTCAGCTGTACCTCCAGGGTATCTATGGAAGCTTGATTGTTCTCTACACTCTCCAGCCTTTCTTCCATGCTGTCCAAGTGGTGCGTGATCTTGTCTACTTTGCAGCCAATGCTGGCGCCGCCCATATTTTTAATTTCACCCAATAAGGCAGCGAGGTCTCTTTTGGTGGCCGCCGCTTCGCTTGTCGTGTTGCCTTTGTTTGCCATGTTGGGGGTTGCAGTTATCCAGGAGCGGTGAGGTGTAGGCAAATGTAGCTAGCTTTTCTTTTATGTTCATGGGGTCTTTGATGCCTCTGAAAGATTGTTGATATGGTCTGTTAATGGGGTGAAGACTGGGGTAGAGGAGTCACACGCCCTTGGGTAGGGGACCCAACCCTTTATAATGCAGTGTTCACACGCAACATCAATTTGATCCATATTAGGGGATAAGGATCAGGAACTCTGCATCTCTTAATGATGAGTAAGAAGTGCGAAGGATGCACTTGTGCACTGGGGTCACCAACAGCTCTTTCTGATTGTGGGGGATTCGTTCGTTGGGCCGTGGGGGTCCCAAATGAGCTCCCCGTCTCGAGGGATTCAGGAAGCAGCGTTTGTGGCCAATGGCCTTCTGTCTTCCGTTGGTTATGGCCTTATGCCTGGTCTGTGCTACTTGGTAGCTGAAGAGACTGCAGGAGTGGAATGGGGCAGTCTCCTCCGCTATTGTCTTACGCTCTTGATGTATTCCCCTGCCCGATTGCATGGGTCGGGGGGGGAGAGGCTGGGAGGGGGGGGGCCTTAATATCCCACCTGGAGGTGGCTTGAGTGTCTTGTGTTCAATAGGTATGTCAATTAGTCCAGTGTAGGTATATAGTACCCCTGGAGTGGTTCAATTGGGGTTGGGGGATTCAGAGGATTCCTTGGCTAACTGATCAGGCGCGCCTTGGGCCTTGGTTGTATTGTAGCCAGTCGCGGGGATGCGTGGGTCTTTTTGTTCTTTTCCTCACACCTCCTCCCAACTGCCCTCTTCTGTCCTGCTTTCTCTCCCCTTGTTCGAGCGCCAGGCAGAGTTAGGACTCATCCGTGCGCCCCCTGGTGGCCAATCGGAAGACCTCTTTTTTAAAGGCTTATCCACATTCATGCACCGCCCAGCCACTGACCTCTTGATGCATTGGGCCCAGGCCAGCACTTCTCCCTCTGAAGGTGGAGGGTCAGGGAAAAGGGGTTTGAGGGAATTCCATCAGGTCTATAAGCCTGTCGTGAAAGGCTGTTGCCGACACAGGATCTCTCCTCCTTCCTCGGTTAGATCAGGAGCTGCAGTCTCTTTAAGATCCAGTGCCGGAGGGGGATCAGGATCCCGACAGAACAAACCATGCAAGGCTTTGCAGCCTGAGGCAATGGTGGAGGAGCTTGTTGCTCCACCGGGAGTGGAATGGGAGGACAATGAGGATTAGGGATTTCCAGAGATCTAAGAATGATCTTCTCGAAAATGCCCTTGAAGTACTCCCTCATAGGACCTGAATAAATTTGTGTGTGGAACTTATGAAAGAAAGCATCTTCAGACTAGTGTGGTCTCCGCTGTTGGGGAGTAGGGGGGCAGGGGGTGTAATGGTCACCTGGTATCCACGGGGACGTCACTCAGCCTGTTCTGACCTCTTACGACCTCAAATGCTTCGCTGGAGGCTATTCAACTGGAGACTGGGCCTGAAACACAGGATTGGTAGAGTTTAACTCTACTATTGTCTCTGTGCTTGAACCCCTTCTTCCCCGGGGTCCAACCCTTCCCTTTGATCCACAGCTCACCTTGTTTTCTTGGAAAGTGTGATCTCCGGAGGCCACCAGGGGGCGCACAGACAATGGCTGCCTGATTGCGGAGTTCCTGCTGAGGCCAGGCCTTTTTTTGGGGATTGAGCCCACCCCCCCCCCCGAACGAGCATACCGCAGGCAGGAGCGTCTAATCCACCCCCACCCTCCCTGTGACGCCCCCGCGTGAAGTAACAGGCGCCTAACTCCACGTGGAACCGGAGTTTGGGAACCGTAGCCTCCGCGGCGAGAAGGCTGCGGATCGCACCCCCCGCTGGCCCCAGGGGTGCGAGGCGAGCGCCGGTGGAGGGACGCCCCCCCGGAGGGGGACCGGCGGCACCCCCCCCCCTTCCCGACTACACACAGAGGGATAGGCTGTCCCTCCGGCCCAGCCCGAGTCCCCAGACCCCGCCGGAGGAGAGGCACACAAGGATCGGAGCCCGGGGGGCGGAGGACCGCAACCCCAGAGGAGGCCTCCATACTGGGAGGGCTGCGAGGACTGCCCGTGCCTCCCCCGGTCCCAGGGGTGAGAAGCGAGTGCTGGGGGAGAGACACTCCCCGGAGGAGGGCTGGTAACGGCCCCCCCCACCTGACCACAAACAAAAGGATCTGCCTTCCCCCCCGACCCGGCCCCGAGTCCCACTGTACGGCGGCCCAGGAAAGGAACCTCGCTACACCGCAGCGCCCCAGATGAGTGGCGGACCGGCCCTCCCGCCACGGGGGCGGAGGACATCGACGTAGCCACCTCACACAGGGCTATCCAGAGCACAGGACTGAAGCACATAGGGAGTGCACGGATCCGGCCAGGATCCCATCTCGATTCCACACAGTGCTTCGCAGACAAGGCAGGGCTAGGCCCAGCTACGCAGTGGAGGACCCCGGGGGGGGGGGGGGGGGGGGGGGGGACACCCCCTGGGAGACGACAGCAACTCTACCGCCCAGGTGAGAGGCCCCCGACGGCGGTCGGTGGGGCGTGTGCCCGCCTGGGGGGCCTACCCCATCCCCATTGGGAGTTACAGCCTGATCCTGTAAGCTCCACCTGAGCAACACACATCGGAACGTCCCCGGGATAGCGGAACACACCTACATAGACCACCCAAATCTGGGCATACCGCGCAGCTGGGCGGAGGAATAGGAGGGAGAGTGGGGTCTTACCCACTGCTTCTTCCAGCAGGTGTAGGCCCCCGTGCTAACCCGTGGGGCGTGTGCCCGTCCGCAGTCTGCCAGGACCTAACCAACCAAGGAGGTTGACCTGGGTGTGTGGACCCCACCAGGACCTGGTGGGGCGTGTGCCCGCCCGGAGGCCTCCTCCCGCTCATCAGGCCTGATTGGGGGGCCGCCCCATCTTTAATCAGGACGAGAACCCACGCCACGGAGACCCCCAACAACTCGACCACTGGTCAGCGCAGCATAACCTCAGGGGCCCGCTGGGCCGCGATCCACCAAGCAGCTGGGAGGCAATAGGCACCCTAACCCTGAAGGGAGACCCCACAATCACGCCGCCCAAGAGAACTAGCACACACCTCCGGCGCCCTTTGCGTCATCGCACCCCCGGCCCACCCTGAACTCAAACTGTCCGCGACCCAGGTGAGAGGCCCCCGTCCTCAGTTGGCGGGGCGAGTGCCCGCCTGGAGGGCATCCCCCACCCCCCCCGCAGGGGACAATCCATCAACTACAAACCCCACTGGTGCGACACACTACGGTCCTGGGGTGGCACGGCATTCCCCCCCTAGGGCCCCCCGGACGCCGCAACAAGGGATCAACGACACCCCATGAGCTGGAAAAAGGCCCTACAAACATTTCGCTTCCAAGAAACAGCAAACACGACCGAGGTCCCCACCGTCTCCAGAGCCATGGCCCACACGGAACCCGCAGGCCAACCCGCAATGACAATGGTAAAGGGCTTCGCCTCCATCCTTCAGGAGATCAGAGAAATGAAATCCGACATTGCCCAGAAGTTCGAGAAACTGGACCAAAGGGTGGACAAAATTGAGGATAGAGTCCTACAAGTGGAAAACTATCAATCGTCCTCTACATCTCAGGAAATCCAATTTGGCACACGGCTAGCGGCTCTGGAGAAGAGGGACGAAGAGAGAGCCAGGATTATGGACGACTACGAAAACAGGGAAAGGCGGAACAATCTAAGGTTCTTTGGGATTCCGGAGACGGAGGGTGAAACGGAGAGAGAGCTGACCCGAGTGGTGAGAGACATCATCACCCTCTTGTTTGCCGAAGAAATGACGACGGAACTCACGTTTGACCGGGTGCACAGGGCCGGGGGAAGAGCGGAGGGCCCAGAACGGTCCTAGCCCGCTTCCACTATTACACGGAGAAAGCCAAAGTTCAGGAGGCTGCGAGGAAGGCGGGGGCGATAACCTATAACAGCGCACAGATCACCATTTTTCAAGATCTTTCAGCTTACACCCTAGCCAAACGTAGGATGTGCCGTCCTCTGACACAACAGCTTAAAGAGAAGGGTGTCCGTTACAGATGGGGATATCCCTTCTCCCTGTCCTTTGAATATTCAGGCCAACGCACAACGCTGGTAACCGAAGAAGACATTAAGGGCGCTATTCAAGACTATGTGGAAGCACCCACCCCCCCCCCCCCCCCCCCGAGGGGACCGGTGGGTCTGGAGGCGCTCAGCAGGGGCACCCCCGGCAGCCCAACTGCAGAAGGAGAAAAACCGGCACGAGGAAGTTCAAGAAATTGAACACGCCACCAACACTAATGGGGGAAGACCGGGCCGACTCGGAGGGGTGACACCAGCGACCCCACAGAGATCATCGGGTCTAGAAAACAGAAAAATATTGGAGATGCCTGGTTTGCTGCACCCCCTTGAACTGCAAGTATAAGGGGGCATGGGGGGGGGGGGGGGATCACTACTGTGGGAACCGAGAGATGCATCAACCAAGGCCTGGGAGAGTAACCAAACTGAGAGGGTCGGGGGAGCGACGAGATGGGGGGAGGGGGGGGCTCACGGTATCAAGCTTGGGATCTGACGCCTGGCCGAGAGGAACCGGCTGGTGGTCCAGCCAACAATCCAGGAATGGAAGAACTACATGGCTGACGCCGGGGAGGGTGGGGGTGGGGGGGATTTGTTTACTAGTTGGGGTCTTTAGGGCGGGGAATGCGTTGGGGGAATGTTGGGAAACGTTTCAAAGAGGTCCAAACAAGTAAACACAGTAAGCAGGGAGGGAGCGTCCATGTGACACTGGTGACCAAGGGGAAAGGCGACAGCGACTATGGCCGACGACCGACCGGCCCTAGGGGTGGGAACCCTGAATGTGCGGGGCTTGAACACCCCCACGAAAAGATCCCTAATCAGTAGGCAGTTTAGGAGGGCTAAGCTGGACATACTCTGTGTAGGAAACACACTGGGCGAGGGGGAGGGAGCCCAGGCTGTGGGGTGGCGGAATGGAGGAGATATTCTATGCATGCCACAAGGGAAAGAAAAGGGTTGCAATTTTGATCGCTAGGCGGACGGGGTTCGAGAAAGACTCCTTCCTAAGGGACCCCGAAGGCCGCTACCTCTTCGTACGAGGCTCCCTACAGGGGTCGCCCATAACCCTGGCGGTTGTATATGCCCCGAATACTGGGAGGGAGTGGGGAAAAAGCTGAAAACCTTCGTCCAAGGCCCATTGGTAGTGGGAGGCGACTTCAATATGATCCTAGACCCACCCAGAGAGACAACGGGTAGATGCACCAAACCCCCAGACCCGCTGGTGACGCCACGTCACGCTGCTTCCAAAGGGTGAATGATGACCTGAACTTGGTGGACACGTTACCATTCCACCCCCCCCCCCCCCCCCCCCCCCCGAGTGGGGACCCCCGCTTACTCATACTACTCCTCCACCCGCAAAGCCTTCTCCAGAATAGATTATATCCTTGTGGACGAGGTACTCCGACCACACAGAGCGGGCTACAGGATAGACCCCGTCCCCTGGTCGGACCACGACTTGGTTAGGGCCACCTTGGCAGGGGACTGGTGCAGAGAACGGAGGGGACACTGGAGATGTAACAACGCCATTTTGAGAGACGTGGTCCATGCCCAGACTGTACTGGAGGCCATCACAGAGTTCTTCGAGCTCAACGACAATGGGGAGGTGGGAACGCACACTCTCTGGGACGCCTTCAAGGCGACACTAAGGAGAGTGCTCATAAAAATTGGTTCCCGACAGAAGAGGGAACGGGAGACCCAGGAGAGGATTCTGAGGGAAAAAAATAGCGTGCCTCCAACCGAGGGGCTCCCCGGCACAGACCCTAGAGCGAGACAGCGTAGTCTCCCTGGAGGACTACAGGCTCCAATTGAAAGACCTACTCCTCCATAAAACGGAGAAAAGCCTCCAAATGGTCAAACAGGATCCTGGCCTGGAAATTGAGGGAGGTCCAGAGGAGCAGAATGGTGAAGGGAGTGAGGGACAGCGGGGGTACATTGGGTTATGGCACCCCCCATATAACCAAAGCCTTCCGTAATTACTATGAGTCACTATATGCCTCCTAATATGACGGCAGCGATGCCCATATTAAGGAGTTCCTCGATTCCATACAGATACCCTCCCTCTCGTGGGATCAGGCAGAGGGGCTGGAGGGCCGAGTGACCGAGGAGGAGGTGGAGAAGGAGATCAGCGGGATGAAGGTGGGGACTTCCCCGGGGGAGGATGGCTTCTCTGTTTATTTCTATAAGAGGTTCCGATCCACCCTGTCTCCATACCTGGCGAAGGTTTTCAACTCGGTATTGGAAGGGGGCACCCTCCCCGACACCATGATGGGAGCCATTATAGTGGTCCTTCCCAAGGAAGGTAAAGACCTGAGGGAGTGTTCGTCCTACCGACCCATATCATTGCTTAACATCGATGTCAAAATCTTGGCCAAGGTGGTGGGCAGGCGGATGGAGGGGATAATGCAGAAGCTAGTCCACGGGGACCAGGTGGGTTTTATTAGGGGCAGACAGGGATCGGATAATATCCGCAAAACGATAGACTTGGTTCATTTCGCCCAAAACTCAAATCTCGAGGCATGCATTCTGTCCCTGGACTCAGAAAAAGCTTTCGACAGAGTAGAATGGAGATACATGACCCTCCTCCTCCAACGAATGGGCTTTGGGACGCACATCCTGAGCTGGGTCGCCGCCCTCTACAGAGCCCCTACCGCTAGGGTCCAGGTGAACGGAGTGCTGTAGGAATCCTTCCCTCTCACCCGAGGGACTAGATAGGGCTGCACTCTTTCCCCCCCCCCTTCTGCATGTCCTCATGATGGAGGCTTTGGCCTTAGCGGTTAGGTCCCACCCAGATATCAGGGGTATTAGAAGGGGAGAGGTGGAATTCAAGCTGTCCCTGTTTGCGGATGATATCCTAGCATACCTAGTGGACCCGGGCTCTTCGATCCCGCCCCTCTTGTCCCTGGTCAGCTCCTTCGGGAGGTTCTCAGGCCTGAAAATAAATACCGCCAAGTCTGTCCTCCTTCCGATGCGCCTGGTGGACCCGGTACTGGACCCCCCCCCCCAGGCTAGGTTTTATGGGATAGCGGTGGGCAAGAACACCATAAAATACCTGGGGGTTCTCCTCACTAGGGACTTAACAAAACTAGGGTCTTCCAACTATGAGCCCATGCTATCTGAGATCGCCTCTGACTTGAGGAGATGGGGAGGAATGATCCTCTCATGGTATGGTCGGATGACGGCAGTCAAATGAACATACTGCCTCGGCTCTTATACCTCTTCACAGCCCTCCCTACCCGGGTAACCGCTCAAACATTTATGGGTCCGGGACTTCATCTGGCAGGGGAAAAACCTGCAGATTGGTAGGGCCACCTTGATGCTCCCGAGAGAGGAGGGGGGTTTTGGTTTCCCAGATTTTCAATTGTATTACCACGCAGCACAACTGCGGGTCCTTCTAGAATACATGAAGGAAGGTTTACGGACATATTGTCATACCTAGAGGACATGGACGTCCACCCCCTAAAAGTCTGACCTCCTGTGGGCCCCTCGCAGGTCAATCCCGAAACAAGTACTGTCCCACCCGACCCTGGGTGTCCTCTGGGACATTTGGAGGGAATGCCCCCGGACATCACATCTTTCTTCGTGGCCGTCCCCCATGACCTCCTTGTGCCCCCCCCCCCCCGAAATTGGGCAGCAGAGGGTTTAGACAATCCCAGAGTTGGTCTGATGCGGGACTGCAATGGGCGGGCCAGCTGTTCAGGGAGGGAGCATTCTGAGGAGCTCCGGGAAGGCGTGGGAGGTGGGACCCTCTACATTTTCGATTACCTCCGTCTCAAGGGCATCCTCAATGACCCTGCATGGGGCCCTAACCTGCGGAGACAACTAACTCCCTTCAAGAAACTCCGCGACTCAGCAACCTCTAGAAAGGGAGCGGTATCCTGTATGTACACTGTCCTAAACACCCATGACCTCCAGGCTAGGCAAGGTTTCCGTGATTTTTGGAACGATCTGGTGGGGGTGGAGATATCAGGACGCCTGGGCTCGCATTTTCAGGATATCGTTCCATGGCAATCTTTTCACCTCGGATATGGAACACAACTTTAAAATCCTGCAGGGGTGGCACAGGGACCCGGCAAAACTCTCGAAAATGTTCACAGGGGTATCACCCGAATGCCCGAGGGGCTGTGGCCAGAGAGGGACTAGAGGTCACATGTGGTGGCTATGCCCGAAGTTACAGACCTATTGGGAATCAGTGAGAGATTTGATAGCGGAGGTAACGAGGACCCTCTACCCCTCAACCCGCTGACCATGTTGCTGGGCCTCCCCCCGGAGGAAGCAGAAATACACCGGTACCCAAGGATGTGGGATATGTTGAGAGCAGGCAGAGTGGCCCTAGCCCAGAGGTGGAAGAGCCCGGAAACACCTTCCAAAGAAGACTGGACAAAAAAAAACTTAAGACCATGTTCCTGATGTACAAACTGACTGCCTTGGTGAACAATGACTCGTGCTCATTCCTCGCTGAAGGGTATGGGGTCCAGCAGACATGGGGATGGGATGTTCACTAGTTCTGAAATCGTGCCCCCGGATGGTCAGTGTGTGACCATCGCTGTGAAGGACAATACCCAAACGGAGGGGTCCCCACGACCTGGGGCGGCGACAGCTTCAAGCCAGTAACTGAATGGGTCACATGTCGCGGCACTTCAAAGACCTAGGAAAAGATGTGAAAGTTTGGTCTCTTTACTGTTATGTTTGGATTGGACACGGAGGAGGGGAGGGAGGGGGAAGGGAGGGAGATGGGGGCTTCAGTTAGGCCCCGTTTTCTGTTTTTATGTTTTGCAAAATGCTAATAAAAACCAAAGTTTAAAAAAAGAAAGTGATCTCCGTCCTGCTTCCAGCGCAGGGGCGCGTGGATTGATGCGGGCTCGTTGCTGCCTAGTTACTTCACTGGCAAGAGTCAGACAGGTAAGTATATAACAGTTCTCCAACTTCATTCGTCGCCTTCCATAGATGATGGCCGGCGTCCGGGGATGGCGACGTGTTGCTGAGATGAGTAGCGCTGAAGGTGAGTGAGAGCACGATGCGCGATGAGACCCTTCGTATTTGTACTGAAATGAGTTCTTTTTCTGTATCTTTTAGGTGCCACGACGTTTTCAGCGTGGATGCCGGTTGTGAAGAACAAATGCGGCGAGTAAGCGGGATATGCGGCGCCTCTAGATGTTTCCACACTAACCTGGAGTGTCTTTTCTCTCTTGCAGATGGATGAGAAATTCCGGAGACAGAGTTCACCCAGAGCGGCTGGGATTCAGGTAAGCGTTTAAAGCTTGTAAAAGTCTTTAAAAATAAGCGAAGATTTGCGGAATGCTTACTTATGCCTTTTTTCAGTTCTTTTCCCTTTTCCTCAGGAAGCAGCGTGCCGGGATGGGAATGACACCGCCGAAGATGCCCACAGAACACAAGGAGCGATGAATGATGGGCAGAAGCGCCGCAAGGTAAGGCTGTTCCTAACTGTGTTCTTGCAAGAGCTGAGCGCAGAAGAAAGATGCAGGCCTACTGGAGACCGATCCGTACACGGCGAGTGTCACGCTGCAGGTGCAGAAAACGCAAAGCACGTTTCTCAGCCTGGGCGTGGCTTAAATAGTCTCTGGGTATCCCAGGCGTCTCTGGGCTGAACCACACCCAAAAGACTAGACTGCACATGCAGTTCTGGGAACCGAAATATGTGGGGGCATCCATCTTGTCCCCATCAATGCACTACAAGTCCAATCCCCAATGTTATCCTATGGGAGTGAGTGAGCCTGGTGCCACAAGCGCCAAGTCTGACTCCAAGTGGGTCTATGGAGGGATGGAGAGGCACTTTAGGGCCATGTAAGTGATTGTGGCCTGGCTCCAGCCTGACATCTTGGAGGGCTGGGGACATGAGGGGCAGGAATCATGACAGGGGTGTGTGGGGTAGGCCTGGACCAAGATTCTGTGGAGATGGTCCATAAATCCACATTATACAGTAAAGATCTTTATCCTCTGCAGGTGCCTCCCCCTCTGTAACAGCCTCCCTGCCTATGTCTTGAGCCGAAGCACCTTAAGTTCCGGAAACTCCTCAAGACCTTCCTCTTCTCCCTCCCTCTCCCCTGCTAACCTCCGTTTTTTCTTCCACCCTCCTACCTCTCCCCAACTCGGTTCAGTTTTGCCGACAGGTTGCCTGGTTCAACTCCAGAGCCTTAAAGGTCCCAGGCCCCACCCGCCAGTCTTTGCACTTGCCTCCGGGCCATTGCAGTATGTTCAGCATACTGCTATTGAGCAAGAAAACCTCTCTGCACTTAACCCAGAGCCCTGTTGGACGGAATGTGTTTGTCCCCCACCCCGCCCCCACCACCTCTTCCCGACACCTCTGTGTGCATGCATGACCTAAATGTACTAAGACTACTAAGTTAGTCTGTCCTGTCTCTTGCCCCCCCTTTTTCTGTCCCCCTCCCTAACTTAGTTGCAACTGTAACACTTCATACACTTGCACTAGGAGAAATGCGGTCAGGTCTAGTAGGCTAGTTTTTTAGTTTTAGATAATTCAGAAACTTCAAGGCCTGAGAATGATTTCTGTGTTCCCTTCCCGCCTTCAAGCGCTCTGAAGCACTCCACCTATGTATAAGGGCTGTATAAACAATTACAAAGTAGAGGTGATTGGCAGAGAGCTGGTGGTAAAGACATCCAAGTAGCTGCCAACCACTCCACTTTAGGGGTGACGGGGTCTCCATCTAAACTAGTTCTGAGGAAAGACCCAGATGGATCACGTCAAAGCAACGCAGCGAGTAGACGTGGGATGATCGTTTGGTGCTAAAGACGCTATAGAAGACCTTTCTGGTGTTAACTTTTAGCCCTTCTAGAGAGAACCTCTTGGAAGCCACTTTACCCCCCCAAATGGGGGACCTCTGCTTTGACGGTATGAGCTTTAGTCCCAAGTTGGATACTGGAGCTAGCTCAGAGGTTCCCCAATGTAGCCCCATGGGACTTGGGACAAGTCCCGGTAGCGCTAGGGTGTGGCCAACGGGGACCCCTGTAGAGGAACCACCAGCCCGGAGTACGCTGAAAAGGAATTCACTTACCAGTCGATGTTTCTTCATTGAGACAAACTCCTGAATGTGCTCTGGCACTACCTGATGGAAGACTTCTTCCCAGCATTGAAGACGTCGAGTGAGTGCCCGGGCTGAAAGTGCGTCACAAGCAAAGCACCCATCCCACCTGTGATCCTGGCTGAGGCACTTCAAGCAGAGTGCTTGAGGATCTGATGCAGAGTAACAGACTACTGAGGCATGGTATCACAAGAATGACACCGACACAAGAGGTACAAGTTTCAAAACCTTTACTCAATTTTCAATGTTTGGAAAAACTCCTGCTTTGTCCTATAGCTATGATGGGAGTAGTCCCTACCATCAAATAATAAAGAAAACACAGTCCTAGTGAGCCTTTGTCAAAACAAAATTGCCTAGAATAGCAAAACCTAATGCCTGCCCCATCACCCATGCAAAAGGTGTGTAATGGGGAATATGTATGCAAAGGAAAATCAGTGTTATAACAAAGGATCAAAGAGGCGGACTCCGCTCTCCTCCCAAAGTTGGACAGCACGGAGTAAGGCGGCCCCCGTAGACAGAATGACATACTCAGACGCAGTTTCTCAAAACAAAGGCAGTTCAAAACATGGATCAAGCCCCGCCTGGCCTACCACGTTAAAGTCACTTATTCCAGCGTTCCAAAAGTTCTTTCACAGTTCAACAAAAAGTTCATGTAGGTCTACCTCCCTCAGGCTCGGACCTCGCAATCGCAGCACTTGCAGGGGTTCCCTTCCCCTAACTTAACACACTTCCGGTCTTCCTCAATCTGGCTCGGACCTTTCACTGATGTCAAAGACTTTTGAATGTGCAAGGCTTTTACTATAGACCTCCGCAGGACCACTTCGACTCTTCAGCTCACACTGTTATTTGACCCAGTGCCTCTTGGTCTTAGTAGTTCAGTACCATAAGCACAAAAGTTCAAAGAAATCTCTCTTCAAGAATTCACCTTTTAACTTCCCTTTTGCCGGGGTTAATCTTGACCATTACGCATTTCAAAGTTATTTCACTTAACAAAACATTTTGCTGAGGCTTCGGGTGGGCTACTCACTTTGGCCAGACAACTCTGCTACTCTGTATCGCTGGCTCCACAGTTATCTGCCACTTAAAAGTTCAAGTTCAACCCTGGTTCACTTGTGAGATGACAATGCATTACTTACCGTAAAAGCATTTCTGATGGTTGTATCTGCTTAGATTCACATGCTGTGCATAGGTCCGACATCCAGTGGTCAATGCGGAGTATTGCATTTTGTTTTTCATAGTCGAAAAGGGGACGTCGACAAGGCGTGTCTGTAACACTATCCCTATAGTGACGTGCGTTGTACCCACAATCCCTCACGCGTCGAGGTCCCTCTGTTTGTATTTTTCTGCCCTGAGGGAGCCTTCTAGACGTGAGGGAGTACAGAAAAGAGAGAAATATATATAAAAGGATGTCTATGTTCCTTCCATCCGAGCGGGGAGGAAGGGTGGGCGCATGTGAATCTAAGCAGATACAACCATCAGAAATGCTTTTACGGTAAGTAATGCATTGTCTTCTGATGTTTGTTAATCTGCTTAGAATCACATGCTGTGCATAGACTAGCGAGCAGTACCCGGAGTTGGCGGTGGGTTATGAGAAGGAACAGTAGAGAAAAGATGTCTTAATACTGCCTGCCCAACCTGGGAATCAGATCTAGAGTGTGCATCTAGACAATAGTGTTTTGTAAATGTGTGCACAGAACTCCAGGTTGCCGCTTTGCAGATGGACTCAAGGGGAACATTTGCAATGAATGCTATGGAAGCCCCCGTGCCTCGAGTGGAATGTGCTCTTGGCTTGAAGGGTAGTTCTCTCTTAGCAAGAGTGTAACAGAGTGATGCATTGAACAATCCATCTAGATATAGTGGATTTTGAGACCGCATCTCCTTCTCTTCCTGCTGCCACCGAGACAAAGAACTGATTAGTCTTTCTCAGTGGTCTGGTTCTTTCCATGTAGAACATGACAGCTCTGCGTACATCTAGTGTATGCAGACTTTTTTCTCCCGAGCTGGAAGGGTTTTGAAAGAACGTTGGCAGTTCTATAGTTTGGTTTACATGAAATTTCGAGATGAATTTAGGTGCAAACCTTGGGTGTGTGCGTAGAACCACCTTATCTTTGTGAACTGTTACGAAGGGGTCTAGTATAGAAAGAGCCTGTAGTTCACTTACTCTCCTAATGGAGGTGATAGCTATTAGGAAAGCAGTCTTAAGGGTGATATCTTTAAGAGTTGCCTTGTGCATGGGTTCGAAGGGAGGGCCCATGAGTCTGGAAAGTACCACATTTAAGTCCCATCCGGGAGCTGGGTTAGCTATCAGAGGGTGTATCCTCTTTACCCCCTCCATGAAGGCTTTGATAACTGGTATCTTCCACCACGACACTTTAAGTTGGGAAGTGGTGTATGCAGAAAGTGCCGCTAGGTGGACTTTAATGGAATTGAACACTAAACCTGAATCCAGTAAATGGGTCAAGTATAGAATAATGTCAGTAGGAGAGCAGTCAACTGGGTTGAGGCTAGTACCTCTACACCAGATAACGAATCTTTTCCATTTGCTAGAATAGCAGTGTCGAGTATTAGGTTTTCTGGCTTCCCTGAGGATGTCCATACATCTCTGTGGGAGTTGTAAATGTCCAAATTCTATGATCTCAGGAGCCAGGCTGCTAAGTTCATGGTCTGAGGGCATGGATGCAGTGTTTTGCCCTTGTCTTGTGACAGCATGTTGTACGGGCAGGGAAGTTTCACTGGGGGAGATAGGGACATCTCCATCAAGTGAGCGAACCATGGCTGCCGGGCCCACATTGGGGCCACTAGTATCATTGTCACCTGCTCCTGATGCATCTTGTGCACCACTTTGTTGAGAAGGGGAGTCGGGGGAAAGGCGTAAACAAATTTCCCTGACCATAGAATCGACAGACCGTTCCCCTTGGACTGGTTCTGGGGGTACCTGGAGGCGTAACTTTGGCATTGTGAGTTTTCCCGAGTTGCGAACAGGTCTATTTCCGGGAATCCCCATTGAGTGAAGACGTCTAAGACGATGTCTTTGTGTAATTGCCATTCGTACTCTCCGGGCAGGGGGAAGTCTCTGCTGAGTTTGTCTGCTAAAAGATTGAGTTCCCCTGGTACATGTTGTGACAGTAGGAACATGTCGTGTCTGAGAGCCCACTTCCATATATTCTGGGACAGTTTGGACAGTCCTGGAGAGTGAGTGCCTCCTTGCTTGTTGAGGTAGTACATGGCTGTGGTGCTGTCTGTGAGGACCATCACTGTCTTTTCCTGTAGCTGTTTCTGAAAGGCTTTCAGTGCTTTGAACACCGCTAGTAGTTCCAGCAGGTTTATATGCTTGGATGCTAAGCTCGGAGTCCAAACTCCGTGGGCCGTCTGATGGGATAGGTGAGCCCCCCCATCCTGTAAGGGATTCGTCTGTGGTTAGAGTGGCTTCCACTGCGGGTGTGGCAAAAGTTTTCCCTAATAACAGGTTTTCTTTTGTCCACCACCGTAGCGAGAGAACCAAGGCCTGCGAGACCACCACTAGATCGTCCCATTGTCCGCTGGCCTGACACCACTGGCTGTAGAGCCACTCTTGCATTGGGCGCATGCGCAGGCGCGCGTGAGGTACCAAATAAATACATGATGCCATCATCCCTAGCAAGCGCATTGCTTTGCGTACCGTCACCTCTCGGCCTGCTACATAATAGGGAATTTGAAACAGCATGTTTTGGACCCTCTCGTTGGAGGGGAATACGAGGCCGTCCTTTGTTCGAATTAGAGCCCCTAGGAATTGTTTGGTTTGGCTGGGGTCTAAGCTGGACTTCTTTTCGTTGATGGAGAAGCCCAGTTGGGACAAAAGGTCTACAGTCTTTTGGGTATTGGAGAAGCATGTTTCGTAAGAATCCCCTGTTATGAGCCAGTCGTCGAGGTAAGGGTATACCGGGATGGATAATCTGCGCAGGTGGGCCGCTGCCACTGCCAGTACTTTCGTGAATACCCTTGGTGCAGATGCTATCCCGAAGGGTAGTACTCTGAACTGGTAGTGTTTGTCCTCTATTTTGAGCCTGAGGTATTTTCTGTGCGATGTCAACATTAAAATATGAAAGTATGCATCTTTCATGTCCAGTGTTGTCATGTAATCCCCTTGTGATAACAGTGGGATTACCTCCTGTAAGGTCACCATACAAAACTTTTGGGGTTTGACAAATATGTTCGCTGGGCGCAGATCTAATACAGGGCGCATGGTTAAGTCCTTTTTGGGTACAAGGAAGTACACTGAATAAATACCTTCTGTTACCTGTGATAGGGGGACGGGCTCTATAGCTTCTTTCTTCAGTAGTTCTTCCACCTCTTGAAGAATGGAGAGGTGTTGCGGTGTCATGCGTCGGTTCCGTGGGGGTTTGTACTTCGGGGAACCGTTGAACTCGATGCAGTATTCGTGGGCTATGGTGGATAATACCCAACGGTCTGACGTGATTCCCTCCCATGCTGAAAGGAACGATGTTAGCCGGCCCCTGACCGGTGATGCATGGGAGGGGACCCGAATTTTCGGGTCATTTGCTGGTATTGGGCGTGGAACCTCTGGGGCTGGAGCCACAACCTCTTCCTTTGCCACGGCGTTGGCCTCTTTGACTGAACTGGGTGTTACCCTGGTTAGTGGGCCAGTTGGAGCCAGAGTAATATTGTTGTTGTTGGTTCTGCTGCTGTCTTTGGCCACGAAAGGAGCGTTTATTACCATAGCCTCGCCTGTTAGGGGGCCTAGAAATTTGATCAAGAGTCTTGATGGTATCAAACTCTTTTTTAGCATGTTCTAGGGCCTCATCTACTGCTTTCCCAAACAGATGTGTCTGTTCAATGGGTTTATTTATGAGGGAGGCTTGGGTTTCGGGCTTAAAACCTGAATTGCGTAGCCAAACGTGGCGCTTGAGAAGTATTCCCTGCACTAGGGAGCGGCCAGCCGTCTCAGCAGCATCTAGGGAGTTCTGAACGATGCCCTGGTTTACCAGTGTGCCCTCTGATATTATAGCTAGCAGGCGAGAACGCAGAGGTTCAGGTGCTTCCTCTGCTTCGCTGCGCAGCTTGTTCCACTGTGCATCTGCGTAGCTAGCTAAAAGTGAGTTGTTATTAGCAATTCTAGTAGAGAAGGCGGCGGAGGTCGTGATTCTCTTCCCCAGTGCGTAGAGTTTTTTGCCTTCTTTGTCTGGAGGTGCTTCACTAGTGGATAGTGGCACCCCTGCTCTTTTTCTTGTGTTTGTAACCACAAGGGAGTCCGGAATAGAGTGTCCTCTGATGTATAAAGGGTCAGAGGATGAAGGGCTGAAGAGCTTTCCTATTCTAGGGTTGACCCCTCTTACTAAAGCTGGGTTAGTAAGGGAAGGAGAAATTCTTCTTTTAATAGAAGCCAGGAGTGGAATAGATTGGCTAACAGGGGCTTTTTCTTTGATGACTTTTTCTACAAAGTCAATGTCTGGAAGAGTTTCCCCTGTATCAATCTCAAAATGCGCTGCTGCCTTGCGCAATAGTGCATTAAGTGAAGGTTGGTCATCTATGGGAGACGAGTTCCCATGTGAATCCTTGAGAGGAGAAGGGAGAAAGGCATCAGGGTCTGAATGTACTGATGGGGATTGCCAAGGCTGCACTGACGGTGAATGCCAGGGCTGCGAGGTAGCTGTATCCTCTTCAAACCCTGTAGCAGTGGTGTAAGGATCTTCTTCGAACCCCTCTTCCTCAAGTTCTACCTCTTCTTCTCCACCCAAACACTCCTCATCTTCTTGGAGGTATAGCTCCTCCTCAGTGAGGTCAACCAGCCTAGGAATCTTGACTCTAGGGTCATCCTGTGGCCATTCTCTTTGTCTTTTGTGAGTGGGTGGGTCTTGGTTTCCTAGAAACCTTTCCATTTTCTCCATGCAAGAATGGAGTCTTTCAAGGGTCTCATGGGGTACCCATGAATAGTCTAGAGGGGGGAAATTAGTGTTTTCGCCTTCGAAACGTTTCTAACGCTCCCACAACGTCGACGAGAGGTTCCCGTCTCCTTCTGAAAAGCCTTCAGGTAATTTGGAAGCGTCCTTTGGAGAAAGGGGCAGTTCCTGGCTACTTTTATGTTTTTTCGACGCGGTATTCGACGTTTGTTTCGTCGTCCGCGTAAGTTTGTCTTCGGCGACAATTCTCGCTAGGCTCTCGACCACGATTTTGTCCGTCGAGGGCTCTGGTGTCGACGTTGTGTGCGTTGCGCGTTGTACCTCGACGGTCGCTCTATGGAGCGTTGCGTCGGATGTTTTTGGGGTAGCGCCCGTGTTAGATGGAAGCCCAATCGCTGGTCGCGGCTGCGTTTGCGGGTGGGGCTTGTGACCTTTACGGTCTGCGGTAGACGCCGGAGTGCCCTGCGTCCCCTTCGGCGCTGATGGATCCTTCGTTCTCGACGAAGAAGAGCCGTGGGTAGTGTGTTTAGCCTTATGGGGTTTGTGTGCGTCCTTGTCGCCGGGGTGTTCATCCCCATAAGCAGGGCGTGAGCCGAGCCCGTCGGGGCCGGGGACGGACAACGAGGAGCGGGAGCGCTCCTTCTGGGGGTTCATGACTTCCGTAACGGACGTCGAGTTATCGCACTCCTCGTCACTTTCAGTAACAGCGGCAGCGGGTGAGGAAACTGACTTCGACATTGCGTAGTCCGCCCACCTCTTAACCCTACGTTCTTTAAGAGCTTGCAGGCTGCGCAGCTGTTCTCTATGTGATCGAGGGGTAAGCAACGATTACAGAGCTTGTGCTTATCTTTCCAAGTATATTTGCCCCTGCAGCGTGGGCAAAACTTAAATGGTGTCCTCTCCATAGCTGAGGCAATAATAGCTGGCGATAACAACCCCAAGGGAAAGAAAGACATTCTCAAAGAGAAGAGACAAAGTTTTAACCCCCACTCTCCCTACTGCAAGTTGGCCGTCGAGGCCAGGCCACGTGTTCGGCAGCGCCGAAGGATCTCCTCCGCTCTTCCTCTCCGTCGAAAATCAGTTCAGCGGAGAAACAGCTTCACAGCTAACGTCGAGGGGGAGGGATCGTTATCAGTATATTAAGTTATTACAAAAGGACCGAGGTCCGTGGCAAGTATAGCAATGTCTCTCTAGGAGCTCCGCGAAAGGCGACCAGAAACTGGGCGGAAAAAAACAATCTGAGGGACCTCGACGCGTGAGGGATTGTGGGTACAACGCACGTCACTATAGGGATAGTGTTACAGACACGCCTTGTCGACGTCCCCTTTTCGACTACGAAAAACAAAATGCAATACTCCGCAGTGACCACTGGATGTCGGACCTATGCACAGCATGTGATTCTAAGCAGATTAACAAACATCAGAAATACTGTTGTGGCTTAATCTTTTCTTGACATAAACCGACCTTTCATGTCTTTCACCAACTCACCGGGTGTGCACGTTCCTTTCTTGTCTCTGTGGGTTTGATTCACGAGTTAAGGTTAATACCACAGGCTAGCAATGCCTCCCCAACGGTTGTTCACCCGGGAGTGTCAGTGGCGTCCTTGAAACACAAAGCAGCTTTCTGGTTGTCTGCGATTTGGCTTTCGTCAAGTACCCTTTATGGTTTCCCAGTAGCAACAACCTTCTACAGTTATCTTTGGGAATTTCCTTATCCGTTGCACTAGTCCCTCGATCGGTCGACCTGCTCCAATTTTCACCCCAGATGTTCTGCTCCTTCTCATGGTCCACCTTGCTCATTGGGTATCTGATCTAAAGTCAAGTGCCCGACTTGGTTGGACCAGATTAGCGGGACATGTCCAGTGAGATGTCCAAGCGTTATCCTCTTTATTCTCAGTGGCCCTCTTCCTTGGCCCAGTGTTTGTGAAAAGGGTAGGAGTTGGGACATTGGAGAATCCTAAAAAATGGAATCAGGCATGGGTACAGGAAAAGGGGGGGCATCTCACCATAGGTTGCCTCACACCCACTTCCAGAAGAACCCTCATCCAGGTGATCCTCCTGCCCTGGTCCACCCCAAGGGTCTGGATCTAAAGGCGATGACCGTGCCATGGCCACCTGAGTCCCCGGGGACTAGTAGGAGAGACACCCTTTGGTTTCTCACACTACCACTCAGCATACACGGACGCAAAAGACCACAAAACCCAGTTTTGACAGAAGGAAAAAGGGTGGGTGAAAATTACCCGCTGGTGCTAGAGCATCCGAACCCGAATGTGCAGAAAAGTGGACTGAGGAGCGAGGCCCTGAGGCGGTGCTTGGAGAGGCAGAGCCTGGGCCACGCAAGCGCTCAGTCCCATGACATAAAAATAAAAGCAAACTTTCGTATGATGCTACAAAAAGCTCTGGTCCCGTCCCAAAGGACTTAATGTCCCACAAGTATGGAGGAAAGGGGACAGAATGTAGGAGCACTCCTGTGCTAGAGTTAAGCATTTGAGAACGTATTCTCCAAGTTTATGTATGCCATAGCTGTGGTGTTGTCTGTGTTGATCAACATGCTCTTCTTGCATGCATAGCCTTGTCTGGAAAGATAGCAGTGCCATCTTTATCACCAAGAGCTCTAGGAGGTTTATGTGTTGTGTAGTTTGTCCGTTTCCACGTACCTTGCGTCATGTGTTCCTGACAATGCCGCTCCCCCCTCCCACAACCTACCATTGAGGAATCCGTTATTGTCACATGAATTGTTGGTACATTGAAGTGCTTTGCTTTTAAGAGATTCTCTTTTGTAAACTACTGTAGGTCATCTACAATCACTTTGGAAACCATCACTAGACAGTCCCATTAATCCGAAACCTTGGTCCATTGCCCAGATAGCCACGGTTGTATTATTCGCTTATTTAGTTGTGCATTCGTTACTATGTTGATGCATGAGGCCATCACACAGCAAGCGCCTTCCTGGCTGTTCTCCGTTACCTGGGCTTCTGTTTTGAAGCAAGGGATTAGGAAAAGAAATGCTTGTAACCTTTCTGGGGCTGGAGAAGAGACAGCATGTTTTGAATAGAGATTGCTTCCAGGAATTGTTTCTTCTGTGATGGTACCAAACTTGACAATTGTGTCTATGGTGAAACCTAATTGGAAAAGTCGACAGTTTTCTGAATTTTTTTTGGCAGTCAGTCTGCGACTACCCAGTTAAGGGTAAATAAGAATGTCCCCTCTGCTTAGGTGAACTGCAATTATCAAAAGCACTTTTGTGAATACATGAGTAGCCAGTGCTATTCTGTCAGGAATCAGGGGTGGAAGTTAAGGAGCCGTTGGAGGTACTAGCTGTGTTTAACGCTCTAGTCCTCAACCAACATGGCGGAGTCTTCTATAAGTGCTGGCTCCGCCCCCCTGAATCGGTGCGTTGCATCTGTGCTTGTTCACACGAACGCTCTGTAGCTCTCAGTGCTAGCTGTTTTTTTCCTTCGGGCTTCTTAGCCGTTTGTTCAGCCTTCTACATCCTGCCTGTGCCGCCTTGTACCAGTCGCAGTATTCTTATCCCTTTCCTTCCGTTCCCCCGCCCCTTCAGTCTTTTCTGCTCTGCATACTTTGTCTCGGTGTCTCCGCCGTTCCACTTTTCCGCCTGCGGTTCCCCAACCCGTATGCGGCTCTATTCTTAGCCTTAACTGCTTCAGCACCTTGCCGTCTCGGCTCCTCACCCGCAGTCCTTCTGCCTGTACGCGGCTTCGCTGCATTCTCCCTCTTGGCTGCTCTGCCGTTCCTTCTGCCGCAGCCATTCTGACTGTGTGCGGTTGCTTATTGCTCATCTCCTCTACTTCTGCGTACCCTGCTGTTACCGGCTCTGCAGGCAGCTGGGAACACGGCTTTCTCTGCTCTAGGGTCTAATTTCAGCACCATTATATTCAGTCCTCCTTTCTTCCACCTGGGTGCTGTCCTTCATTCTGTTCTTTGGTTTATAAATCCATATGAGTTACTTTTGTACATTTCCTGTATAAATCTTCTAGCTGCAATTCTTTGATGCCTCTCTGTGTCCAGATTCTTTCTTCTGGAATGAAGGAATCTTGTTACTCCATGTTCCATTGCCGATATTAAGGGGTCCACTTCTGAATTCCTGCATATATATTCCACCGATCTACCCATCAACCACCTTCTGTGTCATCATTCGGCATTTTCAGCTGTCAAGAGGTGTTTCCATCACTCATCTTTGGAACCTAAAGACTGAACACCTAATCTCCTACAATCAAGATCCACAGGGTTTTTTCAGCCTTTTGGCTTTTTCCCTGGATGGGAGGCTGGCCTCACCCCCCCCCCCCCTGGGAGCCTCCAAAACAGTTATCCTTCACCGTCAAGGTGGCCTACGGAGGGGAAACCCCTTAGTTACACGAGAAGAAGGTTTGTGCCCCTAAAGAAAAAAGACTCCAATTCAGAAGAAGGAGCTTCCTAAGACTAAGTCGCTTCTCCAGAAACAAACCTCTGAAGAATCAGGTTAGGAGCAAGGGGAGGTGGAACCGGAGTCTGACATGTTCCAAATGGCAGTACCTTTAACTGGTAGTGTATCTTTCAGATCTTGAATCTCTGGAATTTCCGTTGTGCAGGAACATGAAAATCTGCATCTTCATTTCTAGTGTTCTCATAAACACTGCCCTTTTAAGAGGAGGGAAGATTTCTTTTAAGGGTATCCTGAACTTTTGGGGCTTTACGTATTTGTTGGTGGCCTCAGGTCCAACATTGGTCTGATGATTTCCTATTACCAAAGAAAGAAAACAAAAAGGGAATAAAAGCCCAGATATACCCGATGTGGCTCGACTCCCTCGATGGCATCTCGCAAAAGAGCCTCAACTTACTTTTATAGGGGTTCCTTGTGTTACTGTGGCAGCTTTCCTTTGGGTGGAATGTAGATTTCCTGACTATCCTATTAGTTCAATGCAATACCCCTCTGTACTGTGTTCAGTATCCACTGATCTGATTAAAACCCACCCCCTCCCATGTGTGGGCAAATGAACACGGTTGAGCGGAGACATGGATGCTGCTTTCATTGTTTTGAAGTAGAGGACGCGCCTCTAGAGGCTGGTCCTCTCCCAATGGGTTTCCCTCTATGCGGCTGTCTAGAGTTGGATGGGTAAGCATTCCGCTACGGGTTACCTAAACTTTTTTTTTTAAATTTAAAAAAAATATGGGGCTCCGATTTACGTTGAACTGGCCTTATGGTTGAGCAAAGGTGTTGGGACAAAATTACATTTAGCTTGTTTGACCGCCCCCCCCCCCCAGATTGTAAAAACCTTGACATTTGACCCAGTGTTTTAAGTGCGTCATGGTTCTTGTGCTCTTTCTAAAGTCGGATCAAAAAAAAAAAAGGTACACTTCCCTTATGGGGTGGTCTAGTAATGTAGCCAAGTTTCTGGCGCGAAACCTGAGCCTCTCAGCCATGCATGGCGTTTTAGCATTCTTGCCCCTGCAATTTGTCATCCTACTGTGTACGCCGCATTAAGGGCATTTGATAGCGTTTGGCGACTTCTCAATAGCTTTCCTGAGAGTGGCCTGTACATCTGCAGCGACATGTGTAAGCAAGCCCTCCAGGTCATCCCACTGTGCCCCGCTTTATCTGGACAATAGTGCGGTTGCGTTGATTATTCTAAGGTTGCAGCCTTTCGTCCAAAATTATATATCCGCCTTTCTTTCTCCGGGAGGAAGGGGGGGGGGAGGGAAGAGGGGGCTCGTTTGGTGGGGGACTATTCTGTGTTGTCATGGGTGAATAGGTTCACTTTCTAGTGGTAGTGACCGCTAGAGAGTCAGGTGCCAGTCGTCCTGTGATGTATATTGGTTTGAATTTGTTGAGGGCTTGTGTTTTTTCTCTTGGGTCAACGGGTTTTATCGAGACCAGTTAATTAGCGATGGGTTATGGTATGTTAAAGGTTTATCTATAGAGCGCCATCACCCAAGGGTATCCTGGCGCTTAAAGTGGAAAATCTTTAACTGAGGGATCAATAGCCTGAAACATATCACTGAGGGAATAGGAAGGTTTTGATAATGAAGTGATGGAAATTCTTGGTTAACCTGAGAGGGAGTGAATTCCAAAGGCAGGGAGGGGCAGCCACCGAAAAGGCCCGCTGCCTAAGGAGGCCTTCCTCAATCAAGGAAGCGCCAAGAGATCCAGTTTCGCTGAGCAAGGAGCCCTAGTTAGAGAGTAGGCAGAGATTTTCTCCAGAAGGATAACCGTGCCTTGCCTGTGGAGTGCCCGGTGTGTCAGGCAAAGAACCTTAAAGGGTTCACGCTCTTCTTAATGGCCAATAGTAGTGGAAAGCAACGAACCACCATTTTTTTCCCCTCTAAAACGCCATCTATGAAGTCCTTATTTCATCAGGATACTCTGTGTAAAAAAACAAATGTTAAGCAGCTTTTTGCAAGAGGTCTGAATATAGAAAAAAGTGCCTGTTGGTGAGAAGACTGGGGTTGAGGGATTACATATTTTTCAGGCTCTAAATCAAGTAACTCCTGATGAGATTCAGTGTCTGCAAATTATTCCTGTTCTGTGAAGTGTTTAGATTAAGTGAGCCCTAAATGTGTAGATCATCTTTCTTAAAAGCCAGTTTTAACTAAAGTGAAATCAATTTTATCACAAGGGAGAATGTAGTCAACCTGGCAGGCTTCTTGGACTGCAGATTTTTGGCAATAGCAGTTAATGGGTTAATATGATCACTCAGAGGCACCGGGAAGAAGCAAACATTGTTAGTTAATATTTCTGAAAATTATTTCAATTCTTTAACAAGTTTGATCAAAGCTAAGAAACTTCAAGTTGAGACAAGCCCAAGTCCCCAAAGACAAGACTTACCCGATTATACGAAGCTGGATAAAATAATTGCCAGTGAGACAGTATAGAACAACCATCTTTTTAGCACTTTGGTAAAGAGGAATATGCAAGCAGCATTTAACAGCAAGCAGCATTTAACAGGACAATCTATAGGTTTTTGCACCTAGCCCATACACCTACCATCAGGCACACCATGAACCAACTCAAACCAGAGGAGTTCAGTTGAACTTCAAAAAGCAAGCTGTCAAAGACTTTAATTGTAAGATAAAAATAAGTTTCTAGAACAAGAAAGCAGCACCCCTTATCCACAGTGTAAGGGTTCCAGAAGGAGAAAGAAATAATAAAAGGCTACATGTAAGAGACAGATTATCTTTAGAGGGACAATTCAACAATCTGATAATACCAACATGCAAGAAATGCTGGACGTGAAATAATATACTCACAGGGAGTTTGGTAAATGCAGGGTTGATTACATGTCTTCCAAATGCATCCTCCTGGAATTGCAAAAGTTGAACGACAAGCCCAGCCAAGGCTTTACTGGTAGGAGCATCAGCTTGAACATACTAAAAAATAAAAAAAATAAACCATCAGATTTGACCTAGTCATAATTACCTTAAAATAAAGAAATAAACTGTGTTAAGATAGCCATGTGCACAGCACAGGTGCCTCATATGCCAAACACCACTTTCCATATACATTGGATTATGGTTAAAATATTACCATTCACCATAGCGATTAGGTTTGCTTTGCACAACTTCACTCTCCAGCTCAAAACATGCTATGGGCCTCTTACATGCATATTGTTAGAGATTTTTGCATGCCAACCATTCAATATAAAGCAGGTCGTCCTCTAGTAGAAATGTACTGCTGACGGTTCCCTGGCAGTACAGCAGAGTTTACAAATATAAGTTTATATGCTTAAACACGCAGGCTCCACCTGTTGCAACATGCTCACCACATTTAAGCCCTAGTTTTGGCGCAGGAGCATACAGAAAGTTTAACAGGTATCTAACACAACATGAGCAAATACCTTCAAGTTTTGATTAGTTTGGAAATGCCCCAATCAACCCCCACTCCAACCCGTTATCTTGCTCCTAGAGCATGTTTTACCATTTAAAGCATTCAGGGCACGGATTCCTCATTTTACAAGAAAAAACATGGTGGCCAATTATTGAGAAACAGTATTAAGGCCAGACAAATCAGATAAGCCCTTTCCTTGCAAAAACATGATTCGCGGCTGCAGTGTTCGGGAGAGGTAGAGCCCCTTTAACTGTAAATCAAAACAAGAAAATAGAGGTAAAGTGCACAGGACTGCATAGAAAAGCTCATAATCTAATCTGAAAAAGTACTATGTGTGCTCCAAATGTAAGAACTTTATTTCCCATACACAAAAATCGCTCCACTTCTACATTTTCGCATGAAACCTAACTCAAACATAGGAACAAAATACATAAATCAATGCAAAGGTCACCTTGGTAGGACCTTTAAACAAGCTATAAATAGGTATCTGCAATATAACAAAGACATGATTGGAAAAGAAAAAACTCAGTCGCACTCATAACCAACCCTACATCAAGTCCCCCACGCACAACCCAACCAAGAGGTTCTTCCCCAGCCATATTCATCATTAAGGGGGCCCACATGTCCAAGTCAAAGTCCTCCGCATCTTTCAAAAGCTTCAACTTCTCATATCTGGATAAAAATTGTAAGTCATCCAACCAGTCCTCCACCCTCAGCTTTTTTCTAGTTTTCCATACTCCCAAGACCTGCTTAGCCGCTGTCACCAAGGCTTTGTTGATCAAACCCTCAAACAAATCCCACATCTCCCACTTGTCGACAGCAAAATTACCCGAGGAGGCGATTTAGGAAACGTCATAAGGATTTCTAAGCTGGAGTTTTATTGTAAGTGCAAGCTACAACATACAGCTAATGACAAGCTTCACTCGCATAACCAGAAGCTGTTGAATAGACATATATGCAACAGCATAGACATCTTATATCCATCAAACAAAAGCCCAGGAAGAACACTCTCCAAAGCTAGTTATTAAAAATATCTATTTAATACACCATCAAATGTTTCTTTACAACGTCCTACTCAAATTCTACTTCAAATAGGCAAAAACAGCTTTTGCATACAGCTCTTCTGTAAGTAACTGTACCAAATTAAAGCAAGTCCTGCCCCTTTTAAAATCAACGAGTTTTAGACATCCATTTCATTTTTCTCCAATCCATCAATGGTCAGCCGTTCTTAAGTAAGTTCATTTCTCCCTCTCCTTATGTTGCTCGATGACCTGGGTTTCCAGTATACGAATTATGCCGATGACACCCAGGTAATCCTTGAACTTTCAGGAACTTATGCTCAGGATTCCCAGGCCATTAATGCCTTATTTGCCATCATTCATTCATGGATGGTGGTGAATTCTATGGCCGTTAACACAGATAACACTGAGATCCTCATCACTGCCTCCAATCATAATCTCACCTTTCCCATTTCTAATGTCACCATTCCTGTAGCTAAAGTGTCAAAATGCCTGGTGTTAATGCTTGACACCGAGCTCGCCATGAGGCAACAACAAGATCTGTGCCTCTTGTGGCTGAATTTGTGCCTCTTGTGGCTGAATTAACAAACAGTTGGGTTAAATGTGTTCCTTTCTTTCGGTCAAAAACATGTCCATCCTAGCCACTGCACTAGCCTACTCGAGGCTGGATTATTTTAATAGTCTTCTGGCCGGCACTGCTCAGTCCAATCTCGCCACCCTCCAGGTCACATAAAACGGTGCAGTTAGAGCAGTGCTAGGAATTCCCAGATGGCAGTCCATCACTGAAGCCTGACAAAACGTACTGGCTGTCTGTTAAGCACTGTATCTTTAAGATTCTGACACTCACTTTTCAGTGCCAGACCCTTGTAGCACCCGTCTATCTTGCTGAGTGGATTCAATGCTACACTCCTTCACGATCTGTCAGGTCACCCGATTAGGCGAAGCTCTGCCGACCCAGATTTTGTGAAGCCAAATTTGGGAAGACAATGTTTGATGTCCTTGCTCCCGCCACCTGGAATTCTATCCCCCTTGGACTTGAAAACAACCACGTCTCTTGCCGACTTTAAAAAGAAGTTGAAAACTTTTCTCTTTGAGGCTTAGATATTGTACACACTTCTTCCGATGCCTTAGTTTGTCATTTTTGTGCGCCTGAGGCCTTTGGGCCATCTGGCGCGTTAACAAGAATTTAAATAAATAAATGACAGGGAAAGGTTGTGATGTTGGTAGCTTCAGTTTGGAAAAAAATGGTCACGTGTGTGTGTGTGTGTGTGTGTGTGTGTGTGTGTGTGCGTCAAGTTAGTTATGTAATGGATGGTGGATATGATGGAGTTAGAGTGTTATTACTAAACAATGCAAGACATTGGCTCTCCTCAACATCCTCTAGGTGCAACAAATTGGCCAACCGCGTATTTCATCTAAGTGTGATGTGTTTGCTATCATCCTAGGTCTATTGTCTGCTACGCCTAAGCTAGCTTCCCCATCTATGTGCAGTACCTGGCTACCCTGTAAACAATTACAAGTGTGAAGCAATGGCTAACCCGCAACACTCCTCAGGAGCAGTAGAAGAATATTCTTTGCAATTTATCTCAGCACAATACACAGGCTGACCTTCACAGTTCTTATAGATGCAATACACAGACATGTGCAATGCAAAAATGAGGACCAGTTCCAGTGAAAAGAGGAGAGACTACCACCTCTAGAGGGTGTTCTTCAGGAGGTCAACTAGAAGTATGGACTCAGACAAAATCCTGGGTTAGCCCCAGGAGCAGGACTTTACACCCAATGCAGTCCAAGCTAAGTAATCTCAGATCCCCTTTGCCCCCAGTGTCAGTCCCAGGTAACAGTAAAATGCTGGGGGATGCAAGGCTCACCGTTGTAGTTGCAGTGTCAGATCTGGTCACAGGTTCAGGGTCATTTATCCACAGTTGCATTTGGATGCCTCCAGAGATCTTAGCTTGTAGGGGAAAAAACACGACGAGGGGACCCTCACAGAAGTCTTAATGGATGCACTTCTTATAGGGGCAGGAGGCTTTCGGCAACCAGGCGGTTGAACTTTGGTCTTCCTGCAATCATGTCCCCTGGGGGAGGGCCACAGAGTGCCAGAGCCACATGAGAGTATGAAGGATGTGGTAGCAGGTCAAAAGAAGAACAGACACTCAGAGGACATGATATACTCTTGTTTATTAAAATAAATGTAAATGGTCTAACTTTCCCCCATGACTATGGATGGTCCTTGCCTAGATTAACTGAGGTGCTGGTTTGTCAGTCGTGAATGTCCAAAGAAACAAGTCTGCTGTTCAGAACTACCCTAAACTGACCCTACCATGAAGAGTAAACCAACTTAGGTCAGGAGAAGGACTTTCGTTTGGTTACTGCTAGTACCAGTCGCATATACAATTCGCAAATAGTCTCATGACTTCTTGCATTAGTCTCCTGGAATGGGATGTTGAACTTTCCTTCTTCACCCGGACCCCATTTTGTCTCTTACTTGTGTTATACTTTTGGTCACTGTACAACACATTGGTTCTCTGAGTCTCCCCACACCTCCCGTTCACCTTGTTACCTTCGTTCTTGACGGGGGACCACCATCGGAGGGTTTTGGTCCAAGGGTCTCCTTTCTTTTGCGTCCTGCTATGCCACCTCTTCTCCAGCATTGGTGTCTTTGCTCTCACTCTCCTTCTCCTGGTGCTGCTGTGCTTCACTGTACTCAAGGACACCCTCTTCTTCTGCGTGGTTTGTGGTCTCAGTGACGTTATTCGGACCGACAATCCGCCACCGACTCCGGTCTGTGGTCTCGCCACCACCCCTACTTGGGCAAAAGAAAATCTCCCTAACAAAAATGATGCATGTCACCATAAGCACAGTACATATTTGCAGTAATGCTGTACGCAAAGGCTAGGCATGCACAGTGAAAGGTTTGCTATTTACTAATAAAAGTTTCAAACACCTCCATTATTACCAGCAAGGTCCAGTACCATGCAAAAGGCTATATTATTGTTGCTAGCTGCACCTCAGGACATGGGAAATTGTGTTTCTCATGTTAGGCCTACTGGCTGCATTTAATAGACCACACTATTACTCATCATTTGTGTTGGTGGCCCACATACAGAGCTCCAATGGAGAATATAGTACGGATGGCCACTTTTCTTCAACTACTGGCACCCTGTGCGTACAATTCTTTGACCAGCCTTATTGGGTTCCACTTATAAAAATTATGGAGGTCCTTCAAGCTTGGGACAGTTAAAAATATCCCCCGCCCCCATAATGGATCTCTAGGTGAATGGTTTGATAACAGATTATTCTGCTTTTATCAATCCTCCACCATCTCCTTTGTCTCTTGCACCCGGAAACAATATAAAAGCATACATCTTGATCAGGTGTTGCCTAAGAAGGTTGTGATGAGCAGTTCTTTCCCTTCAGTTGTGGGGCACTGCTTCTATGCCTTTATTTAAAAATAAATAAAATGGACTGGCCACCAGGAGGAGCGGATGCAGGCCACCCGAGCGTGTTCCTCCGTTGTCCAGGCCCTGGAAAACAAAGTGTGCCCCCACTTACACCCGCCCCACCCCATGTGGAAAAGTTTGCAGAGGTGGATGGAGGAAACGGGGATGCATCTGGCGCATAAATCGAGAAGATTGGCCGCATAGGAGCCATGCACTGTCGTGCAGACTGCAGCGCAAGAAAGTGAAAGTACAGTTCTGTGTAGCAAGCCTACCCAGGGACGTTTGCTGGTAGGCTGAGTTGTGGAAGGCCGCTGTGAACTGCATCTTCTCCTCGCCACCTCAGAGCGAAGATAGAGCGGTGAAGAGGAGACTTGGAGACTCGTTGCAACCAAGGAAACCGGATCGGATGCCGGAACCTTGCTCTGCGTAACTGTCAGTGATGTGAGGGGGCGCGAGTGAGGATAGAAAGGCAGAGAGGAAACTTCAGAGCCTCACCGAGGCCCAGGACACTGGGCCTGATGCGGACACCCTTTCCCTGCGTGACTGCGAGTGGAGTGATTTGGCACAACGGAGAACAGCAAAGTGGAGAGGAAACTTGGCAGCCTCACAGCGACCTAGGACACCAGGGCGGATATCAGCGGCCTCGCCCTGCACGATTGCTGGTGTAGTGCCTTAGCACCGTGAGTTGTGAAACAACCCTCGGAGGAGTTTTTCTCTCTGGGCAGGGTGCCGGACCAAAGATATACGACGCAAGTGTAACGCTTAACTTGTCGCCACAGGAGCGTAATGATCCAAAAGCCCTGTTGATCCGCTGAACTGGTTCTTTAAGGATTTTTTTCCCCCGTCATGAAAGAGATAACAAGAAGGGAGGTACTGTAATCAATATGAAGGGTAAATTCTACTACGGCTCTCCCCTGCCTTCCACCTGGAAAAAGCTCCCCTTTTATTTCTAAGGCCCACATTCTCCTCACGTGCGTTTTAGGAGCTCTCCATCCCGCAATCACAAAGGGGCGCGCAAATGTTGAGTTTCAGAAGACCAAGATGCTGTTGAACTCTGGTAAGCGTCTTATTATGTGATGAAAGTTTGTCAGGAAAAAAAGGGGGGGGGCAGATGTCTCTGAGAAAATAACTTTCTAAAGTTGGAGAGATCTCTCTTGCCGATTTAAGATTATTTTCTCCTTTTCCAGGTTCACTGAAGAAGTCAGCGTTACCAAGAAAAAAACATGAAAACCTTTTCTTGAGGTACGTTTGCGCGCTTGAGATAGTGAAGCGCACTAAAAAAACGGGGTGCCTTCGGTAACCAGATAAGGTTTTTCTCTTGTGGCAAGTATGCGCACGTATTTTGCGGAAGGTGGGGCGGGGGACGGGGGGAGTGGGAGCGCTGCACTTTAATTCTGCGATGTTCGTTATTTAACTATCAAGTCTTCGGAAGCCGGAAAAATCTCGGAATGTTGCTGCAGCCGAGTACGAAGCCTGATGACTGAACTATGACAGTAGAAAATCTGCTGTTGGAGGACTGCAGCGGCGGAAACTTTGGTCAGGTGTTACTAGTCTGTCATCTGTTGATATTCTGTGAGTTATCAGATTATTAACGTTTCATTTCTTTTATTCTACAGGTTCTTTGAGCTTTGCGCCGGTACGCAGTCAGCAAACCTAATGCGAAGCACACTTTACTGCAGAGGCGGGGCTTACATAGCCATCAATGCCCAATGTATGGTTCTCTATTTTAACTCATCAGTGACCCACAGGGCGGCCATTTTAGGGATAGTGGGATACTATTGAGTTTCTATGGAAGTCTATGGTTAACTTAATACTGTGGACTATGAGAATGCCATGTTTGCCATGGTAAAACCCATCTAGAGCCTGCAGATCTATACAAAGAATCCCGCCTGGCCTGAACTCCTGAATCTAAACCAGAAACCCTGGATATGATCATGACAGCAAGTACCTCATCATAGGTGTAGCCTGGAGGGAGTCAGGAGGGGGCAAACGTGCTCTGGGAGTGCCCTCATTTAGATGACCACCACGGCCTGGGAAACAGGACAGTGCTCCAGCCTTACAAGGCAATACCCATGAGGTGTGGTCCCCAATACACGGTGTGCCCTTGCCTTCCTGAAGTTGGAGTCAAGTGGTTGTGCAGTGGTTTGAAGGGCCAGAGCTGGAAGGTTGCAGGCTGAGAGCTGGAAATCCGTTGTGGCCTGTGGGCGGTCCTCCTGGCACTGCGGCAGGGCCCAGGCTAGCAGGCTGACATTGGGAACGGACTTTGACGACTGGGGTGCCGAATAGAACCCTGGGCCCTGCAAGTGATCCCAAACTCGGCCCATATTAGAAGGGATACTACGGGAGAGTATGGGCCCCCAGTACTGAGGTGTGTGCCCGCCTCCATGAGGACCTGTAACTTGAGGAATGTTACAAAGGTGTGGGGGGGCCCCCCCCAGAGAAAGGGGCATGTGCCCACCTGACTCACGGGACAGTGACCCTTAAGCCCCCCCCCACCCCCACCAGGTGGCAGAGATAGACTTTTCCTGGACGATAGATAGCTTGATTGTCTCCCTTTGAGGGGGATCTAGTCAACGGGTGAGGGTTCATACAAATCATCCCCTCGGGTGAAAAGGACGCATGGGGTAAAGGACCCTGCCAGAGTGTCCCACCCCGGCCTAATGTTACATGCTGCTAGAACAAAGCTGGCCGAATTTGCATACACAAGCAGACCAGATACCACAGATCACTAAGGTGTGGTCCGATGTGGAGGGAAGGGGCAGTTTCCATCTCTGGTCTGGTTAAAAAAAATTTTTAAAAAAAAAACACAAAACACAGACTCACATTTGCTACTATATACGCCCCTAATCAGGGTCAACAGAGGTTCCTGCAGAGAACCCTGGAAAAATAATGAAGGCCCGGGGGCACCTTATACTGGGAGGAGACTAATGTCTGGAGCAATGTCAGTTTATACAGACAGTCCGGGCACCCTGGGGAACATGAGCCCGAGAACCAGGTGGAAAGGGAGCTGGGAACGACAAAGGATCACTAGGGGATGCAGGATATATAGCAGCACGTACATCCACATGACGTTGGGGGTTTGCGGGGGTGGGGGGTGGTCACCTATTCCGCCCCACATGGGACCCTAACAATAGACTACCTATACATCTCCAGAGACCTGTGGGACTCGCGGTGGGGTCAGCAATCCACCCTGTTAGTTGGTTTGACCATGACATGGTGTTGGTTGATATTGAGGAGTGGCCCTTGTCCTAGAGGCTCAAGGTGGAGGTGCAATGAGTCTCTGTGGGAGAACCCATGCTTCAGGGAAGAGATGGAGAAGGCCATCACAGAATTCTTTGCGATTAATGATACTGGGGAGGTCCGAAAGGACAACGGCTGCGATGCGGCGAAGGCTACATGGAATGTAGCAAGAAGGGGCTCGCAAGAAGAGGGAACAAACCCCTCATTGAAAGGGAAATGAGGGGGGAAAAAATAATAAGGTCCCTGGAGAGGCAAGCACACCCTACCACTGAAAGTAGGACCTAATTCAGGAGGCAAGAGGTGTGAGGGCGGAATTGAGACTCAAATAAAGTAAAGATAGTCTGCAACATACAATTTTTGAAACAGAAGTTGTATGAGAAAGGGGACATCCCGACAGCTAGGTTACGGGGACAGCGTGCGGAAAGGTGGGTTGCAGCGGTGGTGGGGGGGGTGGGGGCGCTGAAATCAGGGCAGGGGTCTTGGAGGATTCAGCAGAGGGGATTCAGGAAGCATTTGCAGCGTTTTATGAGGCTCTGTATAGGAGTTAAGGGACATCGACTAATGAGTAGATCGGGAAATATCTGGCAGACTCAGAAACCCTAGAAGCTCCAATCACAGGGAATGAAATTAGGATGGCCATTGGGCAGTGATGTTGGGTAAGGCTCCAGGAGACAACGGGTTCACATCAGGATTTTATAAGCCCTTCCTCCCGGCTCTGCTCCCTTTTCTGACAACATGGTTTAACGATATCCTGACCACACGGAAAGCACCAGACGTTTACACTGGCTCTCATCACGGAAGGAGGGCAGGGACCCCTTGGCTTGTGACTACCATCCGATTTCTCTACTGAACATAGACGCAAAAATGTATGCCAGGCTAATAGCCGCAAGGCTGGAAGGACACTGGCCGAGACTGGTCCATTCGGAACAGTTTGTTAGGGGGCAACAAGGGGCCGATACCATGCAGAAGACGCTACATCTGATTAATGAGGCACAGAGCCAGGAAGGCGACCCCATCTTCTCTCTTCGCATGCCGAGAAGGCCTTTGACAGAGTGGAGTGGGACCATTTAGAGGCAGTACTAATCAAGTACAAGGTATTAAAGCACTCTACTCCTCCCCTAGGGCATGTGTGGCTGTGAGCGGGAGATACTTGTGTGAGTTTAACCTGAAAAGAAGGACAAGACAGGGGTGCCCGCTCTTTCAAGACTCTTTTTTGTACTCTCATTGAAACCGTTTGCCTACATGTTCAGCAAAGACTGTAGAATTTAAGGGATTGGGGTTGGTGAGCAGTTAAGCAGGGTTGTAGGCAGACGATATGCTCCTCCACCTGTTGAACCTATTGACAGCGGTGGGGCGAAAGAAATATGGGCACATGGCAGGCTTTAAAATTAATAAAGGCAAGTCGGTACTGTTTCCCCTAGATAGAAATAAGGACAATGATTTGGGGTGCTTTTCCCCACTGGGAATGGAGGTCAACGAGGGATCCTTGCAGTATCTTGGTATCAATGTCTCAAGAGTTCTTGAGGGTCTGCATGATGCTAACTTTCCTCCCTTGATGACTGCCCTGAAGAAAGATTTGAGAAAATGAAAGGAGTGGACCATATACTGGAAAGGACAGCTGAATGTGCTTAAAATGGTGGTTCTCCCCAAGATCTACCAATTCAGATTCCAGACCTCTATTTCAAGGTGACCAAGGGAACACTTTTACAGCTCCTGTGGCACGGGAAGAAACCCATAGTTTCTAGTGACGTTCCGAGTCATCCTAAGGAAAGCAGGGGTGTTGGGCTCCCAGATATGACATGCATTACTTACCGTATTAGCATTTCTGATTATATCTGCTTAAATTCACATGCTATGCATATAGTCCGACATCTAGTGGTAATCGCAGAGTATTGCATCTTTCTTTCGAAGATCCAAAAGGGACGTCGACATGGGCATAACTAACACTATCCCTAATGTGACGTGTAGTGTACCCAAAATACCTCACGCGTCGAGGTCCCTCTGGGTTTTTTTTCTGCCGTGAGGGAGCCTTATAGTCACCATGACCGAGTACAGAAGAGAGAAGGTGTAAGAGTTCTATGTTCCTTCTAACCCCAAGAGGGGAGGAAGGGTGGGCGCATGTGAATTTAAGCAGATAAAATCATTAGAAATGCTATTACGGTAAGTAATGCATGTCTGCCGATGCTTGTGAATCTGCTTAGAATCACACGCTATGCATAGGCTAGCGAGCAGTACCCAGAGATGATGGTGGGATGTGTGAAAGAACAGTAACAAAGATGTCTTACCACCGCTTGTCCTATAAGTACCAGACGTAGAGCGAGTATCTAGGCAGTAGTGTTGTGTAAAGGTGCGTACAGAACTTCAGGTTGCTGCTTTACAAATGGACTCCAGAGGAACATTTGCAATGAATGCTATGGTAGCCCATGTGCCCCTAGTAGAGTGTGCTCTAGGCGTGAAGGCAGGTAGGTCTCTCTTGGCAAGAGTCTAACAGTGTGATGCAGTTTATGATCCACTTGGAGATTGCCGCTTTAGAAACAGGGTCCCCTTCTAGCTGCCACTAAACAAAACTGGTTTGTTTTCCTTAGTGGCTTTGTCTTTTCCAGATCATAGCGAAATGCTCTCCTCACATCTAGTGTGTGGAGGCTTCTTTCTGCCATGTTAGTGGGGTTCTGGAAAAAGGTGGGTAGTTCTATGGACTGGTTTACATGGAACTTTGATATAAATGTAGGCGCAAATCTTGAGTGCGCAGGACAACCTTATTTTTGTGAATCGTGACAAAGGGGTCCTGAACTGAAAGGACCTGAAGTTCACTAACTCTCCTTATTGAGGTGATCTCCACCAGGAAGGCTGTCTCGTAGGTGAGTGCTTTAAGGCTAGCCTTGTGCATTGGTTCAAATGGAGGCTCCATTAATCTGGTAAGAACAATGTTCAGGTGCCACCTGGGAGCTGAGTTTGAAATTGGGGAATGGATCCTCTTTACCCCCTCCATAAAACGCTTTAATCACTGGAATTTAAAACCACAAAACTTTTGGGCCGTGGTGTACGCTGAAAGCGCAACCAATGAAACCTTTAGGGAATTGAAAGCCAGACCTGAATCGAACAGGTAAATTAGGTACAGGACAACAGTGTGCAATCAACAGGATTGATGCCGTTATTACACCAGATGACAGTGTTAGCATTTGTTGAAGTAGCAGTGGCTGGCATTAGGTTTCTGTGCTTCCCAGAGTATGTCCATACATCTTTGAGGGAGTTGGTGGTGCCCAAATTCTATGACCTCAGGAGCCAAGCTGCTAAATTGAGAGCTTGAGGGCATGGATGTAGTGCTTCTCCCTTGTCTTGACATAGCATTTTGTAAGGGCATGGCATCTTCATGGGACGTGAGAATGACATTGCTATGAGATGGGAGATCCAAGGTTGGGCAGCTCACAGCAGGGCCACCAGAATCACCCTGACTGGCTCTTGGTGTATCTTATGCACTAGTCTGTTGATCAGGGGAATCAGGGGGTGGGGGGGCAGGGGGGAGCGTAGACAAACGTCCCTCACCATGTTACTAGACGGTTCCTCTTGGAGCGGTTCTGAGGGTAACTGGAGGCGTAATCTGGGCATCGTGCTTTCTCCAGAGTTGCGAACCAGTCCATCTCGGGGAAGCCCGAGCCTGCGAACACGTTGAGTACAATGTGCCCGTGTAGTTGCCACTCGTACTTTGCGGGAAGGGGGAAGTCTCTGCTGAGTATGTGCGGCAGAGGATAAGAGTTCACCTGGAACATACGGTGTTTGGGAGCCCATTTCCTTATATTCTGTGACAGTTTGAACATCCCTAGAGAGAGTGCCCCAGTTTGTTCAGGTAATACATGGCTCTAGTACTGTCTGTGAGGACTAGAACTGTCTTCCCTGCAGGTGCGTTAGAAAATCCTTCAGGGCCTTGAACACTGCTAGCAATTTTATGTGATTGGATGCTATCGCTGTAGACCACCCGATGTGTGCCATCTGTTTAAGGTGACCCCCCGCACCCCATCAGAGATGCATCTGTGGTAAGAGTGGCTTCTACTGTGAGGGTGGCGGAGGTTTTTCCCTTGACCACCACTGCAGAGGCTCAACGAGGGCTGCAGAGACAACCACTAGATCGTCCCACTGTCTGCTGATCGGACACCATTGGTGCATGCGCAAGCAAGCGTGTGGAAGTAGGTAAATGCAGGAGGCCATCATTCCTAACAGTCGCATGGCTTTGCGTACAGTCACCTTGTGACTGGCTACATAGTGAGGGATCTGGAACATCATGTTTTGAACCCTCTCATTGGAGGGAAAGACGAGGCAGTCTTTGGTCTGAATTAGAGCCCCCAAAAACGTTTACTTTTTCTCGTTGATTGAGAAGCCTAGGTTGAAGAGGAGACCAACCGTCTTCTGGGTATTTGTTAGGCATGTTCCGTACAAATCCCCAGTTATGAGCCAGTCGTCGATGTAAGGATAGACTGGAATGGACTGCCTGCGCAGTTGAGCAGCTACTACCGCCAGTACCTCATGAACACCCGTGGAGCTGAGGCAATGGCGTAGAGTAGAACCTTGAACTGACAGTCAATGCCCTCTATCATGAACATTAGGTACTTGCTGTATGCTGGCAACATTGAAATATCAAAGTAAGCATCTTTCATATCCAATTTAGCCATGTAATCGCCCTGCACCAGGAATGAGATTACCTCCTGGAATGTGGTCATTCAGAATTTTTGCAGTTTTACATATTTGTTCGCTGGACGCAGGTCTAACACAGGGCGCATGGTGAGATCCTTTTTGGGTACAAGAAGTACACTAATTTACCTTGTGAACGGGGATGACTTCTACAGTGCCCTATTCCAGCAGGATTTGCAGGTGTGTGGGTGATAGGCGTCTGCACTCGATGTGGCCGGTGGAACTCTATGCACTAGCTGTGGGTGGCAGTCTTTAGCAACCACTGGTCTGACGAGATTCCCTTCCCATGCGTGAATGAAGGATGACAAACGTCCCCCGACCGTGGAGACATGGGAAGGGACACGGACTGGTGAGTCACTTTGCTGTGGAGGTCGGGGAGCTTCTTGGAGTAGCGTTCCTGCCTCTACCCTTGCCTCGGCGCTGCCGATACTGGCTGTTGCAAGAGGAGCCTTGCCCGGTGGACCATGGAGTACCACCAGCATCATATTGAACATGGGGAGATCGGGAGAAGGACTGAACTCGAAAGGAATGATGAGAGTTTGTACTTACCAGCTGTTGGAAAAGGCTTGGCCGTAATCTGATTGAGCCATTTCAGCTTCTCAGGCTCTTTTTTCACCGTCTCCAAGGTGTCATCAACCGCCTTACCAAATAGGTTGGACTGCTCTACGGGTTTATCTATCAGGGAAGCCAGAGTCTGCGGTTGGAAGCCTGAGTTTTTTGGTGAGGCAGGTCTCTTGTATAGAGTCCCTTGTGCTAGAGTGTGTCCCGCAGATTCAGCAGCGTCTAATGTGTTCTTGAATATATTATGGGTCACCCGTCTGCCCTCAGTGACTACCGCCAGGAGATGTGATCACGTGGGTTCAGGGAAATCTTGAAGGCCTTCTTGGAGCAGGCCGCATTGCAAGTCTCTGTAACTAGCAAGAAGGGTCGCATTATTTGCGATCCTGGTTGAATAGGCCGCAGATGTGGTCATACGTTTCCTGAGGGCATGAAGTTTATTGCAATCCTTATCCAGGGGAGCCTCTGCCGTGGACAGTGGCAACCCTGCCCTCTTTCTGGTGGTTGTAACAGCCAGCGGGTCCAATGTGGCAGGACCTCGAATATACATTGGGTCAAATGGAGAGGGGCGAAGCAACTTCTCAACCCGAGGGTTGACTGCCCTTGTGAGGGAAGGAGCCAAAGGAGGAGCTAGGCGTTTGAGTTAAGTGGAATAGCCTGACTAGTGGGAGGTTTTTCTTTGAGAATGTCCTCAACGAAGTCAGAGTCCTGGACAGCCTCCTGTGTAGCGATCTGAAAATGATCTGCAGCTCTGGCTCTTTAGGATGGCATTAAATGACACTTAGTCCTCTATTGGCGATGACTGCCTCCACTGAGGTGAAGAAGGCGGGTCTAGGCAAATAATGTCTGGGTCTGGGGTAAGAGGTGGGCGAGAGCCAAGGCCGCTGATCTTGATTCCAGTCTGGGTCCTGGTCAGCTGTGTCCTTATCAAAAGGATTGTCCTCTTATGTATTTTCTTGTTCTGAATAATGAAAGTCCTCCTCTTGATGGATTTGTGAAGGAATAGGAAGCTTCTGCAGCGTTGGTGGAATGGGGCACAAGTCTTCCTCCCTAGGTCTCTTGGGAGTTATGCATTTATCTGAGAATTCTATGAATTGGGCCATCTTGTCCATATAATTCTCAAATCTCTGCCTAGTCCACAGGGATGAAGCAGAGGGGTCTGGAAGAAGAAAAGGCTGTTCAGAAAGATTTACCCGATAAAGCCCTAGAGAGAGACTGGGGGGCTTTAGAGTACTCCTCTCGATGGGAGGGTGTACCCCTGTGCTCTTCCGCTGCTGAAATAATAGCCACAAGACTCTTGTGTATTTTCGACGGTTGAATGTTGGGTTTAGACGCGCCTGCAGGCTAGTGCGCCTTTGGACGACGTGTCGATAACCATGTGCTTTTTTTTGGAAACGCCCTTGTGAGGAAAGCCTAGTCGCATGCCGAGAAGACGGTTGCGCGGAGGGCACCAGACTGAGTTTCGGGAGGCACCAAAGTTTTCAGCGGGTATGTTGGCATTTGGCGCTTCTTCGAAGTGTCTGCCAAGGAAGCCTTAGGTGTGTTTTGACTTAGGTGGTGGTGCGCGTGTGCCCTTGTCGCCAAGGTGTGAACTCCGCATAACAGAACTGGTGGTCTGTCTGTCGGGGCCTGGGACAGGCATTTGGGAACCTGAGGGTTCCCCCGAAAGGTCCATGGCTTCCAGGTCAGAGACATGGCTGCCGATGGAATACTAGTCATCCGAAGCGACAGCGCCAACGGGGGAATGACTCTCGCCTTGCAACGCGTAGGCCACCCGCCGCTTTGTCCGCCTGTCCTTTAACATCTTGGGACAAAAGAGCTTGCAGGACTTCCAAGAACGCTTGTCGTGGCCACGAGGTAGACACATATTGCAACATCGATGGGTGTCCTTCCACAGGAATTTGCTGTTAAACGATGGACAAAATTTAAAGGGAGTCCTCTCCATAGTAGAGGGAGACAGCAGCAAGACCAAAGAAGGAAAGAGAAGGGGAAAAGAAATGCATTCTTGAAAAAGAATAACCCTGTGCCCCACTCTTACCTACTGTAAGGGACTGGCCGGAGGGCCCAGGCCACGCAGTCAACAGACGATCAATACACCAGTCGCTGAGCAGTAGTGGATGTCTTTGGCGTCCAAGTCCACGAAGTAGTCGAAGAGAAGAAGCGAAGACTAGACAACATTCGGTCTTGGACTAAGAAGTATTTAATGAGCAATATCAACTCTTGCGAGGTCTGCATATGGCAATCAACTAGTTGGGCCTCGATGTGTGAGGGGTTTTGGGTACACTACACGTCACGTTAGGAATAGTGTTAGTGTCACGGCCATGTCGACGTCCCCCTTCAATCTTCGAAAGAAAGATGCAATACTCTGCGATTACCACTAGATGTCGGACTATATGCACATAATGTGATTCTAAGCAGATTCACAAGCATCAGAAACATCTATACTACAAGGCCACTCAGCTAAGGGTTATGGTTCCACATCTTAGAGGGCAGAGGGACCTACAATGCATGGGACTGGACAATCATTGCCTACAACCTGCTACAGTGGGAAGAGTGGTTCTGGGTGCCCAGGGCAAAGTTACAACGTAGGATACATGAGCACCCAATCCTGGGCATTTTATCTGGCAACAGGGGAAGGGGATGTGCGGGGTAACATCTTGGCCCTCACCTTTGGGGCATCTCTGGGTACCAGGAGTCGGGATGTATTCCTGGATCCTGCTAGGTTCCGGGCATGGTATGAGGCAGGCCTGGAAAGGATTGGACAAATGTGGAAAGGTGGGAGATATCACGATATTGGAACTGGAAGAGGCCCTTGAGATTGAAACATTCTCTGTCTTCCTGTACATACAGTGGAAAGGGGTCCTGACCAGAGAAGCATGAAGCGTAAGATACAGAGGGTGCTCACATCCTTCGAGAAACTCCTGGATACAGTAACAGAGTCTAGGGGAGTGATCGGGCGCTGTACAGGGCCTTGGTGGACACAAGGAGGGAGACGCTGGATAGGTTGAGGATGAAATGGGAAAGGGACATGGGGTTGGAAAGGGACATGGGTTGGATTTGGAAAAGCAAACATGGTTGAGGATGTGTCGTGGGGTCTTCAAGACCTCAGTTTCCAGTCAATATAAACTGCACACTGTCAAACTATTGCGCAGATGGCAATATGACCCGGTTAAACTCAAGAATGTATCAGAATGTGAGCCCATTGTGTTGGCATGAATGTAGGTCGAGAGCACATTATTGGCATATGTGGTGGGAATGCTCTGAGGTCCGGACCTACTGGGACGAATTCTTGAGTTGGATCAGGGACCTCTATGTTGGTTCAGTTCAGGTTGGAGGAACATGAGGGAGAATACATTAGGCTCCCGAGAATGGTGCATGGCCTTCTCTTGGCGGGAAGGGCGTGCCTGGGGACAGGGAAGAGGGAGTGGATTAATTTAGCCCAGAACATATATGTGATGGAATGCATAACAGCGGCACTTCATGGGGTCCCTGGATTGATTGAAAAAAATGGGTCAGACTTCTGCTCGGAATACATTCAGCAGGTTTGAAGAAACACTGATGGGGAATGGGGTTGGTGTGGAGGACGACACCCTGAGCAATGAAAATGGGAGAAACTATACTCGAACTGGAACTGCAATGCGATTAACTGCATAAGGAAAATTGAAAGAGATAGGATCTGTGACAGGAAGGGGGGAACGAGCGGGAAAGCTTTGTAGGTAGAATACACTAATGTTGCCGAAGTGTTACTTTTGAGACTTACCACCTTATTCATTAGTTTTGCACTGTGGCTGTGTAGCCCTGTTTTTGTTAGGTTTACTAAAATCTCAGAGAAGGCCCCCCCAATCGGGTGGATGCAGGAAGGCTGGTTCAATTCAAAGTGGTTTGGCCTATAAGGAGTGTTAACTAACAATATCAGTTTAAGAGCCACAGGTAAAATCTGTCTTTGGTTTAAGATGGACTGTGCCTGGAATAGCATGTGAGTTAGTACACACCAAAACAAAAAAACAAAAACAGGTACCCTCTGATTGCACTATGCTGTTGAATTACTAGCATCCCGAGACCTCCATGGGGTATGTGTGACTTAAATGTCACTGTTTCAGAGTTGCAACATCCCCAGATAAAACCTTGTTGGAGCCAACAATATTTTTCCTGGTACTCAGCCAAATATTATAGGACTGGTATAATTATATAAACATACTCAGTCCTAGGATGTGGAGAAAGTGCCGAATAGTGAAAGACAAAAATAAATAAAAAATAGTAGTTTCCCATACTACGTTCTGTCCTTTCAATATGATTAGATACCAATGTAACTAAAGGGTTGTTCGTATTAGTTCACCCACAATTTATTTTGGCATGGTTCTTCTACGGCCCGGCCACATTTGAATTAGTTAATAGAAACCATATGTCAAAATCATATCCTCCTCTCACACACTGGAACAAAATGGATTTAGTATGGAGTTTTGAGTAGAGACAGCAGATTACGAAGGATCTCAAACAGTGCAGACTACACAGCCAGCTGTCCAAGGAAACTTGCACAAGCCCTTGAGGGACTTGAATTCACATCGGATGTGGCGTCCGAGTGCCCATCAGTGAATTAATTTCTGTAAAACATGCAGGAAAAGTCCCAGGCATCAGAGGACAGAAGCTGCTCGGAATGTGCAGAACAGTAATTGGGTTTAGCGACTGGTGGTGAGTGTGCGTTTGTTGAGCGTGGTCACAAAAAATCTGGTTCGCTTGAAAGGACAGCACCATAAGAATATTTCCTTGGTCCCAACACAGGACTTGCCCAGTCATTAGGGTGGCACAAATAGCAGGACAATACAATGAAAAACTAAAGCAGCCCCCCTCTCCCCAAAAGGGAGGTATATGGGTAAACACTAGAATTTAAAAAAAAATACACCTTTACCTTTGCAGACATCTTTTACTGCAGCATCGCAATCTCCATCCACTTTTTTACCTTCGACACTCGATTCGATCACTTAACCAAAGTGTAAAGGTGTTCATATTTTACCCTTTTTGTGCATTAGATTTGCCATATAATACGTTTTTGTTCTCGATGGACAGTGATGACTATTTTTTTGATACAAAGCACTTTCCTAAGTGAGAATAGCATTTCAGCATGGAGGTAACACTCCATACAGTAACCAAGAATCATGTGCAGAGTAGAGTACTGTGACTCTTTTGCTTCTCCCAAATGGGTCGCCAAACTGTTTTTCCTTCCCACCCCATCTTGAGGTCTCGCTAGTGATGCGTTTCTGTGATTAAGTCTTGAGGGTAGTCTACACAGCTCAGTCAGGGTACCTTGCTTGGCTCCTAGTGTAGCTCACCAGCGGGTTCATGTTATTTTATAAAGCTACATACTGCGGCAGCTATTTTATGTTCAGGGAAGAAAGTTAAAACTCCAGTGAGCATATTCAAACAAGGTTTTGTGTTCTCTGTAAACATCTAGGCCAAAACAACAATGACAATAGATCAGACTTGCCATATAAATGTGAGATGAAATATAAAATGCAATCAGTGTGCTCGCAAGCCAAACTAGTACACCGCAAATATTCTGATCTGCCCTTGATGAAAGCAAAAAGTCAACCCTACAATAACGTATGGTGATCATGCTAAACTCCCTGAAAACCATCCAGACTGGGTCTACTTCGAGGAGTCTTCTGGAAGAACATATTACCCATACCAAAAAGCTTTCCCATCTTAATAGTTTGCCAGGAATTAGGACTCGTATCGCTTAAGGCTGTTGTCATAGATCAAGCACAAGATACCTAAAAGGTAAGTAACACTACAAACTATTCTTGAGTCACATTTGACATTCAACTACTTTTTCCATAAACAGCAGAGATTTCACTCAAATCATTATTTGTTGAAAATATGACATATGCTACTCAGAAACGCATTGGACATAGAAGCACCCTCCTTGTAGTCCACAGAAATCAGCCAACGAAATACCGAGCAACCATCTACAAACATTTCACGGTTGACAAAGGACTCGAAATCTTGTATAGTCTGGGGCACAGAACTCGGTTGAAAGCAAGCTTTTTTTATTTGTAATGTCTAAAAACTGTTCGTACAATCAGAGCAAAGGGGTGGCCATGGAAGCTACCATTCCTACCAACACAGCAAACCTATACGCAATAATTTAAGAAACATGCATGCAGTGTTTTTTTCTGTATTATGGCGTCTGAACATGGACAACAATTTAGGTTGACGTGCATTCTTTCCTAAGAACCCCATTTAAGATTCAGAAGTCAAATGGGCAAAGAGATTTATTTCTTGCTACAACAATCCTTTCTGATGAGACAGCTCAAGTACAACCATTCACGAATCCCAATGCTAGGAATTATCTGTTGAGATAGAACAGCAACCATCCCCGCTGATTAGGAGATAATTTACCATATGGTCAAAGTATGACCGTACATAGGAACAGCAAAATAAAAGCTACGTCTTTATCAAGAAGACTGTATCCTCACCAAATAACGTAGGACTATGTTTTACCGATCCAAATTACTGATGAAAAAAAATAAAAGAAACGTGAAACATCTTTAAATAGTAAACCATAGGCATGCTCTAAGGGAGAGCCTCAAGCACTCCAGCACCAAAACGTCGAGCAACATCCACACTCATTTTGTAATGCAGAACAAATGTTGAAGGGGAAGCCCATGTGGTCACTCTGCAAAGCTCATCAATTGCGAACCCTTTTACCTCAACCCACAAGGATGCCAAACCTCGTAGACCACCCCTGTTCCCCTGGACGGAGGAGAACCTGCTGATCAGAGGCCAACATATGTATTCCATTAATTAATTTACTGAGAGCAGATTAAGAAGTCTTGGATCCCTTGTGAGTAGGACCAAACCGGACCAATAGAGTTTGATTTACAGAAAAGGGCTGTGCATGAGAAAGAGAAAAGGTACCCTGGTCACCTCTGCAAGAAGCATCACCCTCCAACTGTCAGGTCTGGGTCCATTTAGTTTGGGTCAGATTTAGTTTTATGTATGTTCTGCCTTTTAGGGGGAATGTTCATCCTAGTTTGAAAACAATTCCGTAAATTATTTAGCCTTAACCTAATCTTTCATATTACAGAAAGTTTCCCAATGCATCATGTCAGTGTCGAGGCTGAACACCGATTGGTGGAAAGGTGCTCTTCAAGATTCTACAGGCATTCTAATTGCCTTTCATTGCCCCAATTCAGTCAGGAAGGTTCTTCTTAGGTTAAAATCCAGGTTAGGCCCTTTTTAGAAGATTTTCCATTTGAATAATCCAGCAAAATCTCATGAAGAATATCAGCACAACGTAGGAAAGCAATCCAGACATATTGGTGGGAGCACAGCCTACCTTTGGATATACAAAGTTTGTTCTGAGAGTTTTGAAAAGTGATTTAGTTATTAAGTTAGGTATTTAGTTAATACTTGCAATTGAATTATGGTATCGCATAGGAGCGCTTCAAGCAGCTTTAGAATTCATCAAAAACTCTTAAGCCAAAATTGTGAAGGGAATGATTGTGCGTGCCAAAAAAGGAACAACTTTTAACATCATAACCAGCAGTCCGTCTACGGAGGACTTGGATCGTTTTCACTTCTTGAACAGTTAAAGACTCTCTAACCCTTCATTTTCATAGAATTGCAAAGGGGAGCGTTAGCTACAAGCGTAGTACCGACGGTTACTCTATACTGAGCATGCGTGTGGCTAAGGACACTGCTTTCGAACACGCTGCGTTTGTGCAAAGTAGCAGCGACTGTGTCTAGTGTTCATATAGTGACAACTCCTGTGTTAGAGCAGTGTTTCCGATCGGGCATGCGTGATAAATAATAGCATCTGTAGTACTCCGACCAGTTATCAAAAGGAGGCTTGAAAAGCAGGAGCTCTAAAAAGAAATCCAGGTTGAGGGTCATTCAAAAAACGAACTGCACCAAAATATCAGAAAGAAAAAAGGAACTTTGTTCTGCCATCTAAAGGTCAACCGCAGGAATTTGACTGCAGTAAAGACCAGTCCAATTTACGAGGAGCCTAGACATAGCTGCAATCAACTGATATTTTTCCTCTCTGCTCTTTTGAAGAGGATAAACAGGTACAGCTCACATTCTACGATGAAGGGGCAAAGTAGCTGAAGGGATAATGTGCATGAGTAGGTGTAATTGTGTGTTCATTTCCTCTGCAGATGTCCATTTCATGAGAAGAAGGGAATCTGGTTATTTGCTCCACTTCCCCATTCCCCTGAGGATGTTTGAATTTCAGCTGTGAATATTTCATCTGTTGACCAGACATCTAGAGGGGTTTGTAGGGTTAAACAGCTCCTGCGGACAGAATCATCAGGACCGGACAGAAACAAAGTGGCATAATCAGCTCCTGCAGAAATCTACAATATTTTAGCTAGGAAAAAACAAAATAACAGGTTACTGGAAGTTTAGGATTCACTGGTCCAACCCAGCCCTCCAGGATTCCCTTGTGGGTGAACAGCCTCAGGGACCGCAGTACAAGTATGTAGACAGCCCTCCAGATAAGGCGTGCATCTGGACTTTTTACGCACTTGAAAATTCTTCTGACTACGGCACCTTTCTTTTCCCTATTTGTAACCATTACAAGACGATCCTTAGCAGCACCCTCAAATCACGGAGTACACTCTTGACATCCAACTGGGTTAAGTCATGATCTGTTTATTTAACACCTTCCTGTGTTGGTTATTACATCTAGCAAATACATCAGTGTGCCGTTTTCACTTTGTTCAATTTGCGCAATCTCATTTAAGAATTTTGCATCACTAATGTACATTGCAAATTGCTTTGACACTTTAGAAAGTTTCATTAGAATTGGCATTCTTATTGAGCCTGATTTGGAAGATCGGTGTAGTACAGTATCAAAGTGTTCTAGCAAGGGCTGCATTTGATGTTAAATTAGTAGATATGTTTGGTATAGTTTAAAAATATTAAAAGTGCATGCATGAAAGGGCACATTCACTTGTTAGTCACAGCAGAGCGAGCAAGGAACGGCTGGACACATGGTCTGAATGTTACTTTTACTACCCCACCGTCCCCCTGAGCAGGTATAAAATCATACAGATGGGGAGGGTGATAAATCTACCAGCAATTCTTTGATGGACATTTATATAAAATGTGAATGGGACATTAGCAGTCCTTCCCCCACACCCCCCACAAACAGGGCTAGCCATTTATTATTTTCTTTTTTTTATATTTTTAAGATGAGACCAGGTCAACACTTCCCAACATTACTGTATTTTTTTTTGTTAGGGTTGACTGTATTAGTACTAATCAACAGCTCTGCTTTATGTTTAAGCACAGTAGCGGAGCTGCCATATGGGACAATGAACTATTCACAGCCGGGCTAAAGCACATTTTGTGGCATCATAACCAGACTTCTTAGCAGGACTGCTACGCATTGGAACAGTACCTGAATTTTTCAACAGTGGTATTGTAAGGGCGCAGTACCAACATGCGTTTGCTGTTTCAGTATGTAGCTAATGCACTGAAGAGAAACAGTCTCTAAGCTCTCCCCTCCAGTCTCCTGAGGTGGTAGTATGCACACTAATGGACAGTGAGAAGTTGCATTGCTTTGCTAGGCTTGAAGCCATCCTGCTCTCAGTATAGCACTTTTCCTAACTTCTGATTCTCCTGTGTCCAACTATTGTGTGACACCGCCAAATCTCTAGTAGCTCTATAAATCTCCTGCTTCATGCTTAGGATAGTTAATTGAAAGAGACATGGAGCTTGGGACGAACCAATTATGTCAGGTAAGCCGTGCATGGGTCTGCCGATGCCCCAATCCTACAAGCTTTTCAGACTAAGTTCAGTGGGTCGATAAACCTGCCACACAGATCAATGTTTCACGTGCGAGTTCCAAACCTGTCAACAGCTCTGTGAGCTCATGCATCTGCAGCAATTTGCAGCCTAAATTCCAAAAGCAAGTTGCATACACTTAAAAAAGGAACCACGCCCCCATTTCTAAACTGAACTAGATCTATAGATAGAAAAAGCATTTTCAGCTTGTATCACTTATTGCCATGTCAAATTCAAAATAAAAAAGGAGATGAAAAGCAATTACGAACCTAGGAGACACAGGACGAAGGGCTGAAGTTGGAGACAGAGCAGAGAATGTAATGGAAAGGAGGGAGAGCCAGAATAATACAATGTGAGAAAAACGGAGGAATAACGCAAGCGAGAGGCACTGGAGTGACAGCAAGACAGAGGCGACGAACAGCAATAATAGTATTCAGAGACAGGATATGCAGAGCTATACAAATCAAGACACCACAAGAAGCATGGAAACACTCAACAGTGAGAGGTAGAGCAACAAAGTGGGAGACAGGTAGACAAAGAAGCAACAGGAAGAGGCCATGAAACATAGGTAAAGAGGCAGCAACAGTCCGAGGTGAAAGGCACAGTAGTGATGCTGGTAGAGAAAGGAACTTTATTTATGAATACCTAACTAGTTGGTCTATGGTTCTGTAGCTATAGTAAATTCTTATGGAGGTCCTGTGTCCTAATGTCATGAAGATGCAGCTGGATAGCACACACTTACAAGTTATTGCGTGGGAGGGCATTTTATTTGAAGCCAGTTAACATGAAATACGACTGTATTGTTTCTAGTATTTTCCAGACGTTTAACTTTATTCAAACATTGGATGATGTCCAACACTTTACTCTCTTGCAAGGGTGAATGCTCATTTTTACTCTTGAATTTGGATTTACTCTTCAAATCTCAAACTAGGAAGTAAAATACTCGCACCTCAAAATCCTATCTGGAGCACTGGATGTACAGTGTTGAACTGTGTAAAAAGCGGGTGCGCATTAGGTTGAGATTGGGTTAGGTTGGCTGGCCGTGCTCGATTAAGCAACCCAACATTAGGCATGTGGATGGGTGCTGGGGGAGGTCAGGAGATTTTTTAGAGAGTGCAAAAGATTTTGCTATGTGACCGGATTGACCAAAATGGGTCATAGGTCGAAGCTGCATTCTAGTGCCGGAGATTCATTATGTGTCCAGCTGGACCGAATTCTGTCATAGGACGTTGCAGTCTGGTGGCTATTGTGTGTTGGAGTGGAGTATGGATGAGTGCGCATGAGGGTTGGTTGCGGCCCCTGCTACTGGTGTCCACCTAGTGGTGTTGACTACGTACCTTGATGCCTCGCTCGGCGCTTCGCTGTTGCTCACCGAATTCAAGTCGCCCTGAATGTTTTGAGAGTTGTACTTTACCTTGCAATGGGAAATGTTCTGGATGTGAACTTTACCTTGCAGTGGAAAATGTTCTGGATGTGAACCAAACTGGGACAGACACATGGTGCCGTGAAGGGGGGTGCTGGGGGCAGAAACTTCAGGTTGCTGCAAGAAGAAACACATTGAGGCCCCGTCTGAAGAAGCAGTAGTCTTCATTGCGGCGGATGTGTATTGCGAGGGAGTTCCAGATGGTGGGGGCATGGACAGAGAAAGCGGATGCTCCCATTCTGGTGGAATTTTAGGGTGAGGGGAGGGGAAATGACAAGGAGGCTTGCAGAACCAGATCTAAGGTTTCCAGTGGGTTGGTCGTGTGATCTTGTCCGGGGGGGAATTCTGGGCCAGTATTATGGATGGAGCGGTGTGTAATGCACATGGCCTTAAAGGACGCCCTTCAGCTGATCGGAAGTCAGTAAAAGTATTCCAGGGCCCGGGGTGATGTGGTCTCTGGGTGAGAGGGCAAGGAGGAGTCTGTCTGTGGAGTCTTGGATTCGCTGGTTTCCCGAGCTGGTCCGGTGGCACAGTCCAAGAAGCAGAGGATGATTGCAGAGACTGTGTGGGTAGGAGAGGTAAGGGAAGATTCACCTGAGGATGAGTAGGTGGAAGTGACAGGTTCTGGGCACGGTGATGTGGTGAGAGAGTGATAAGTCTGAGTCGAGCGTGCATTAAAGATTCTTTATAGAGGTGGATGCAGCGGGTGGGGCCCCTAAGGAGTGTGGCCAAGGGGTTGGTTGAGGAAGGAGAGATTTTTTACCGCAAATTAGGATTTCAGTTTTGCCTGGGTCGGGGAGGAGGTGGTTGGCCATCATCCAGTGGTCTATTTCAGAGAGGCAGGAAGCGAGGTCAGGGAGGCTGATAATTTCGGGAGAAGAGATGCTTGGGCAGAGTAGGCTTTGATTCATTTTTGAGCAGCACTGATATTTCTGCCAAGTTTGTGGGTTTAAATTACAGCAGGGTCACGGGAAGGGGAGGTGTTGCCCATACCTCGTGCTTGGATTTGAACGTAGCTGGGCCCAGATACCTTGCGCTTAAAAGAATTACTTCACATTTTCGTTTTGCAGTGGGTTGCATGCATTCTATTTACGTAATTGAAGTGGTCAGGGGACACATGTTTCGACCTCTCATGGTCTTTATCAAGGCTGAATTAATACATTTTGAATCATTTGTGCAGCCCATTTGTGATACATAATGTCCATGATTTGTTAGTAGTCAGTGTTATTTGTAACAGGGTTGAAAACAATAATTTACAAAGTAGTGATTAAGACATTCATTATGAACAGTGGAGGAAAGGGGAGAGAAGAGGAGAGGCAACATTGTTTAGTTAAGTGTTTACAGTAGTGTTGTCACACTTGCAGAGCCGCAATCAGAGGCAGGTGAGTGGTTAGGCATGACACAGAAGGCCTAACCTAGTACGTGGAGTCTCGGTGCCCATGGGTGGGTCTGTGTGGATGGTCAGCTTTCACTGCTTGTCCTGTGGTCTAGCTTGGGAGGTCAGCCCCGTTGGGCAATTATCTAAAAGAGGTGGTTTGTGTGAATTGGTGTTGTGGGTCAAATTGCACAAGTCATCCGGCATAGTGCCAGTGCAGGCAGCTGGTAATTTGTCTGTGCTTATGAACATGTACATCTAATGCATGGCATTGGTCCCTTTATTTGAGGCTAGGGTTAATGCAAGTGGACCAGGGATGGCAGGTATGGGGAGGGGAGCTGTGGAGCAGCCTCTCCTGTGTCGTTTAGAATTGGAGGCCGTCAACCAGTTTTGGCGAAGGGTTGCGGGCCAGTTCCTGCATCTGTTGGTGTCCTAACCATGGCGCAGTCTTGTTGGTTAGATAAAGAACGCCTGGGTAGGTAAGCAGCAGTGTTTAACCGTGTCTAGGTGCCTGAGCATGGGTTCAATAAGCTAACTGCTAAGCTACAGCTGTGTATGGTGGCTACAGAACCAAGGAAGGGTGGAAACTAAACCCTGGTTGTGATGGATGGGAATTTTGGGAGAAGATTAAAGTCTGGCCCTCGAGTCAAGGGTTGCTGCTAAAAAAATAAAAAAAAAAAAACCAAAAAACAACAAATAAATAAATAGCTGGAAATGTAAAATTACATTTTTAAGTTAGGATGTTGGATCTCATCTTTGAGAGATTGAAGTCTAGCAGTATTTCTATGCAGAGGAGTTTTTAAAAAGCCTCTGCCGATTCCTTAACTGGCCTGTTGATGCTTCGGATTGGTTGCCGGATTAATAGTGGGAGCTAGGTGGTTCATGGCAGGCTCTACATGTGCTTGTTCCACCAATGGGGCCATGTGGGGCAATTGCTGCCCGGTGGGAGCATGCGCACAGAGAGAGAGCAAGTCATGGTGACTAAGGCTGAATAGAGATAGGGATCACATTTGTGCATGCGTGGTAGCAGCTGACACGAGAGGATGCTAAGCTCTTGTCGCACATGCACGTGAGCTGGAATACCAACTCCAGTTATGTGCGCAGAGCCGTGTAGAGGGCCCCTTTTGCTAGCGCCAATAAGGAGACACTGATCTCATTGGCGTATGCGCAGTAGCAGGTCACACAAAGAATAGTAATCCCTTTCCGCATATGCACATTAGCCACAGCTCATGGTGCTTCGGGTCAACTGGGGAAAAAGGTTTACGTAAGAAAAGAATGTTGCCAATAAAACCAGCGAGTGGCATTTTAGTGAGACCAATGGTTGAGTGAAGGCTGTCAAACATGCAAGTGCTTGGGAGCTGATGCCCTAATTACTTTGTGGTTATGTTCAATCGCTTGTTGGAAATTGGCAATTGCAGCATTGCATGGACAAGGGACCGTTGGTTGGAAGATGGTGTAGAGGTGAATTATTGGTGTGCTTGTGAGGTTGGTAGTATGCAGGATTAATAAAAAAGCAACCAGATATCACAGGCACACTTGGGCACTGGTGTGTGCCTGGCAGTCTTGATGTGGGGAGGACACCTGCTATCCTGGCTGGAGCCTCTCTTCCTCTCATGGTTGAGGGGTTATAAAACTACAGAGATGATAGGCTGGGCAAAGCCTGGCTGGTTGGGGTGCAGATGCCTTGTACAGGAATTTTTGGACCAGGTCCTGTGTTGGGCGGCAATTCTGGTGAGATGTTTTGAATGGTTCCATTTTGGTGTGGGCTACTGGGTGAACCGTCTGGAAGGTATTTCCACATCAGGGTCAACACTTGATATACAGTGTTGGTTAGATAATATTGCACTTTAAAAAAATTAAAATAAAACATTAAAAAAGTGTTTTAACTGATTTACAAAAAGGTACCAAGCTCATGGTCTGAGTTGAGGCCGTTGGCAACGCATCTAAACTGGCAGATCAGTCGTGCTTTGTTTCCTCATTTTAGTTCATGGTTGCTGCCTCTCGTACCACATGTGGTTGTTCGTAGTCCTACAAATCTTATTTCCTTCTTATCCAGTTGGTGTGATGATTGCCAGGGGCTATCTTGGGTCCTGTGATCATCTCGTATTCAGGTGTTAGATGAAGTGTGTCCGCAGCTCTCTGATGGTACTTGCTATGTAGATTTCTTCACATATACAGACAATGCATTTGTCACATTTTGTCCAGCAGTTAATTTGCTCATTAACCGCAAATTCATCCCAGTTCTTGAATTTGATAGTTAATGTTCATTGCATATGTGCACATTGAGCAAGTCGACATTTTGAGAAGCCTGGGAATCTGGCTTGGGTAAACCAGTCAGTTTCCTGCAGTGGGTTCCTGGGCATGAATGATGGACTAAGTAAGGAACGTAATGTAATTTAGGTGCTCTGCTGTATGACAGGGATGGGTAGGTTTTCAGATTCTGTGTCATGCCAACAGCCTCCGATTGAGGCTCTGCAGTGTGGAAACACTACACTTAATAACTAAACAATGTTGCCTCTCCTTCTCCTCCACTGTTCAGAATGAATGTCTTGATCACCTTGTAAATGTATATATGTTTTCAACCCTGTTACAAATGACACTGAATACTAACAATCACTGACAACGCATCACAAATACGCTGCACAAATGATTAAAAGTGTATTAATTGAGCCTTGATAAAGACCCTGAAAGGTCAAAACGTGTCGGCTGACCACTTAATGCAAGCAAATAAAATGCATACAACCCACTGCAAACAATGTGAAGAGTCATTCTTTTAAGCGCAAGGTATCCGGGCCCAACTACGTTCTGATAATTTTGGCATCTTGAAAATTATCTGGGCGTCATCCGCGTAGTTATAGCAGGTTAGGCTATAAGAGAGGACGAGTGCCAAGAAGGGACCAAGGTAGAGATTGAAGAGGAGTGGGGAAACGGAGGCTCCCTGTGGGACCCTCTGGGAAGAGGCCAAAGGGGGGGATTGAGAAAGGTAGGAGGAGCATGATTTGTGAGCAGTTGAAAAGAAAGGAGGAGATCCATCTTAGAGCGGAAGCTGATGCCCAGGGAGTGTAGGCCGAGTATGGCGTGATCAATGGTGTGAAAAGCAGAAGATGGGTCAAGGAGGATGAGTGCTGCTTAGCATTGAGAGTCTGCTGTAATGTGACGATATTGCCCTAAACATATTTGAGAACACACAAGGGGACATGAGAAAAAGAAGAGGGTGATTTTAAGGGGAAGACATGTTTGTGCGACCAACAAAAAGGTGTGTGGAGAACTTTGCCATTAGACTTAAAATAGCCTCTTAAAATGTACTGCGTTTCTGGCGGCCACAGAAAAGAAAACGAAAGAAGGTTCTTAGAGTTTCACATGCATCCAACACCAAGCGTCTTCATACTCATACTACACTACTAGTACTAATTGAAGTGCCTCATGGGAGTATAAAAAAACTCGTCAGGAGGAAGAAACATTATGGTCCAAGAGATCACTGCATTCATGGACACGAACTTACATAACTTACACAAATTAAAAAGGATTGTCTGAGGCAACTAGCAAGATAGGAAGCAAGTCCATAAAGTTTGAGTGTTAAAGTACAAGGAAGACAGGATCTCTGTTGGGAAGGGGAGGGGGGGGAGAAACACTATACAGTTAGGATACAGGAGGTAGGTTCGTAAACAAGTGGCTGAACAGTACTGGAAAGATGGGGAGATCCCACTGATTTAATAAATCGCGGAGAAAGCTAGCAATGTACCAATTACCCCCCCCTCTCCTCCACCTTTTTCACTTTCCCCCTCTAATCTTCCCCATCACTGCCCACGCTTGCAATCTAAGCATTCACTTTGATTCCTCCCTCTCCCTTTTCCCACCATATTTCTCTTATCTCTCGCGCCAGTCGCTGCCACCTTTTCAACATTCGCAAAATCTGCTCCTCCCTACCCTCCATGTCACTAAACTTTTAATGTCATCCCTTATCTTCTCCCTTATCTTCTCTCGCCTTTTCTATTGCTCCTCAATACTCTTTGGACTGCCTGCATCTCATCTCGCCTCCCTCAACTCCCTCTACCACTCAGCTGTCGGTACCCTCTGTCTCCTTGCCCCTCACAACTCCATTTCCTCTTCTCTTTATTTAGATTGGCTTCCCTTTCACTCCCAACTTAAATTTCATTTCCTGTCTCATCTTTAAATCTCTCCACGATCTTGCCCCCACTTATCTCTCCTCTCTTTCTACATCCCTTCCAGTTCCTGTTCCGCTTATCTCTTCCTTCTCACTGTCCCTCCCTTCCCCATGTGCCTCCTCCTGTTTCTGCTCCTAGCCCCCCTGCACTGGAACTCCCTTCCTCCCTCTATCCGCTCCATACCTACCTTTTCCTCCTTCCGTACTTCCCTGAAAGCTATCCTCCATCCCCCACCCCGATACATACCTGCCTAACCTCTGGATTTTTCCTGGAGACTCAGGAATTTTAGCCATTTCTCCTGAAAAGACCCTGGAATCTTAGGAATTTTGATGGGTGAAAGCTTTCACTGATTGTTTTTTTTGTTTGTTTTTGTTATACAGGTGAAGCAAAATAACATGTTTATTTTGCTTCACCTTTCATTCTTTTTTTGCCGACTTTTAATGCGAACGCGCGTTCGTTTTGCTTTCGTTCTTTTTGGCCAGGTTAGGGTGGGCTTAGCCCCATTGAACCACAGCCATCAGGTTTGCAGGCTGGACAACTCACCACTGCACTAAATAACCTGATGAAAAACTAAGGTGAAATGTCCAAATTCCATACTACAAAATTCAGGGAAAACCTTTGTATTAGTTCTTGGAGTTTACATGTGCACAATTTAATGTATTGATTTTATGGAAGGCGAGTGCCTTTTGTCCTATGCAATGTGGGTGGTTGTGAAAAGGCAATTTAATGAAATGTGCATATTTCAATTTGAACTGCAAATTTCTGACGTCACATCACAACAGTTGACCTTTTGACATGTAGGAAGAGTCATGTGAAAATGGGCAGAGTTTTGTGCGACTGTGGGCAGGGCATAAATCTCAGGAATTTTGATTTTCAAATGTAGGCAGGTATGCCCGGATACCTTTATCTTCTCCCATTTCTCTCTCCTTTCCCTCACATCTTCCCCTATGCACCTCTCCATATCCACCCCTTTCCCCTTACCCTCCTTGCATCTTCACCCTAATGCCCCTTCTGTTCCCTCCTCCTTTCCCTTTCTCGCCGCCTTTCCCTCACAAATTGCTCTACTTACTGTTTTATTGGTTTGATTGATGTTTTGCAAATTGCTTCTGTTATACATTTTTATGTACCTTGTTATAATGTAAAGCGCTATATAAACACAATAAGTACAAATACTCAAATTGCTCGTTTTGCTGTGCAGGTGAACCGAGGGAAAACAAGGTGTATTGGGATGGGTGCTTGAGGTAAGAGGGTGTGCATTGTACTCTCCAGGCGTTAATGTGCGAATATTGATTTAGCACTGATTCGGTAAAGTGGAAGCGAGTTGTCGGGATGAGCCTCGCCTGCGCGATTTGGCACAGAAACATCCTAACGCACTTACACTCATCTCACTACTGGATAGAGTCGCTATAGGCTACGGGGATGAAGAAAACAATGTGGATAATAGAGGCAACGATGGGCATTCTGTTCCCATGAACCTCACGTCTGCTTCCCCGTCAGCTTATCAAAGCACTACCTACTGTAAGGATAGCATTTCAGTAAATGTACGTACACAAGGTTCTGTAACTATAACAGCATCTTCGTGTATGGTTCCAGAATGTTGATGGGATCATACACGAAGATGTTGCTGAAAGAGGTTGGCCTCCCTGGGGCTCCTTCCATTAAACTCAATATCACAATCTAATATAACTTGAGGTTGTGTACTTAATCGTTATAAGAATACACAACAATTGGCGACGAGGATACTGCATGGAGAGAGCCCTGGGACAATGTGAGCAGTTAATAAATGCTCTGAAGATTGCTGACGCTGGTTACGAGGAGCGGCGATCGTTGTGATTGAAGGAATGGAAAATGCGCTTTCATGAAACAGGTGAGCGGCGCGATTAAGGGAGAAGAAAAGTCATTAAAGAAATACACTCACAGGGAGCGGCAGCATACGAAGGGCATGCGCGAGCGGGCCAACCGTCAAATGCACTAGAGGAAAGGACCTTAGTGCGTGCCGCCATTTTGGGACAAAACTAATGGTGAATAATACGAGAAGTGAAACTGCATACAACATTTGTTCACTCTTAGTGTCATAGAGGTACAAATTGACACGGAAGTTCAAACGAAGGGAGAGAGTGATATGGAGGTGCCGATATAATAAAAAAAAAAATTTTTTTTTTGGGGATTGCACGTGCACAATTTACAAACAGTATTTATGGAGGAAAAATACTAGTAGAGAGAGAAGCATATGAAGTGAAGCCTGATACAAGAACAAAAACAATATTTCATTGAATTCTAGAGCATCATGCAGACCATAGCTGCCCCAGTAAAGTTTTTGCCATTGCCTGGGAATCCAACATGCCCCTGGGAACAATGGCAAGATAATTTTCAAGTATATCTGAGGGCAATAGGAGGTTCAAGGTACAGTGATGATCAGAAAGAGGCTACACTTCTAAGTTGCGTAGGTGCTGAAGCACTAAGGATTTTCAGGACATTACCTGAATTGGAACATGATGAAGTGAGCTGGGAGGAATCTTCGAGTGGAGCTAGAAAATATGAGACAGCGATTGCCAAACTTAATAAACATTTTGGAAATAAAACTAACAGTTTTGGAAAGATATAGATTTTTCACGAGAAAACAAGGTAAAGAAGAAAATATAGACACATTTAGCTGCATTAAGGGGATTGATGGCCACTTGTGCTTTCACTGGAGTAGCAGATGAATACTTAAGGGATCAGATGGTGTTGCATGTGGCAGATCCTCGGATTCAACAACGTTTGTGGCAGGCGAAGAACCCCACATTGGAAAAGACTATTGAGATAGCCAGGTCAATCGAATTGGGTGAAAAATGTATGAAGGAAGTCCAAAATAAAATGGAGAATGTGGAAGTCAAATCAGTTCAAGATATGGAGGATGGGCAACATAACAGTCAAGAAGATGAATTGATTACTATGGTCAAGAGATTGGTCAGGTCGGACATGAATAGTGGAGCCAGACAAGGAAGAGCAGGCATGTTCAGACAAAATAACAGATGTTTGAATTGTGGATGGTATAAGCATGTCAATGCAGAAAGAGATTGTCCAGCTGTGTCAGCAGAGTGTTACAGATGTGATCATTTAGGACATTTTGGAAAAATGTGTCACAACAGTAGAGGAAGAGGAAGATTTAACAGCCGGTTTGGAAGAAATACTGAACAATAAAATCGAGGCAGAGGTGCAGCGATGACAAGTATAAAGGCATTGGAAGATATGGGTGGTCCAAGCAATCTCTTGGCAATCAAGGATCAGTTTGAAGACGAGGTTCAAATACTAGCTGTCACGCCAAGTGGAAAAGGTGTGGGACCGTGGGTTGCCATGGAGATAAATGGCATAACGCTACAAGTGATGGTGGACACTGGATCTCCTTATACGATGGTTGATGTGGAGACATATGTCAATGTGTTAAAAAGAAAAATGAAACTACAGATGACAAAAATCAAGGCAACTTGGTATGGAAAAACACCCATCAACATGATAGGGTTTGTTTGGGTACATCTGAAATTTGAAGGGAGAAAGACATGCTGCAGATTGTATGTAGCTGAGAATGGGTTTTCAATAGTAGGATGGTGGGAGCAAGCAGCTTTGAAAATCAGAATTCATCCTGGTGAAAAGGTGCCCATTTTATGCATTAAGGAGAACAGTTGTGATACTGCAGAGAATTTGGCAAAAGCTTTTCCCAAAATATTTAATAAAGAAATTGGTTTACTCAAAGGATTTGAACATCGTATCATACTCAAAAATGGTGCAAAGCCAGTGGTACACAGAGTGAGGAATATACCCATTGGTACCAGAGAAGCATTGAAGGCTGAATTAGAAAGGTTACGCATGCAGGACGTCATCGAACCTATTGAAAGCTCAGAGTGGTTATCCCCAATTGTAATTGTAAAAAAACAGGATGGATCCATCAGAATGTGCGTGTATCTAAGAGACTTAAATGCTAACATTTGGGTAGATCGCCATCCTTTGCCGAACATTGGTGAAATGTTGACTACCATGAAGCCAGCAAAGTATTTCACGCCGTTAGATCGATCGTCAGCATATCACCAAGTAGTTCTGGAGGAAGAGAGTAGACATTTAACGTCTTTTGTAACACCATTAGGAGCTTTTCGATACAAGAGAATGCCTTTTGGGTTGGCTTCAGCAGCCGCGGTGTTCCGGAGATTGATGCATCATTTATTTGAAGGTTTACAAGGAGTACATTATTTTCAGGATGACATCTTGGTGTCAGGAATGTCTCAAGAAGAACATGATGCAAAGTTATTGGGTGTACTACAGGTACTACAGCAGAAAGGAATGACACTAAAAATTGAAAAATGCAAGGTCAAGAAAAATGAGGTAACATACTTGGGTCATCGGATAAATGCTGATGGTATAATGCCAAAAGAATCATTAGACACCATTTTAAAAATTTCTGATCCCAAGAATAAGGACCAATTTAGGAGTTTTATGGGTTTAACAGAATACTACTCGAAATTCATTGACCATTATTCGGACAGAACTGAGAAAATAAGAAGTTTAATGTGCAAAAGTGTGAAATTCAATTGGACTGAAGATTGTAAAAAAGAATTTGAACAAATCAAAACATTGATCAATAGAGCACCGGTGTTGAAGTTGTTTGATTCAAGTGCCAAGACAAGAATATCTGTGGATGCAAGTAACATAGGACTAGGAGGAGTTCTAGAACAAGTTCAAGCTGGTGAAATTGTTCCCATTGCCTTTGCCTCAAGGACATTAAGAGGTGCTGAAAGACATTATTCGACAATAGAAAAAGAAGCTTTGGGTGTTATTAGAACATTTCAGAAGTCTCATTTGGGGCATTCCAGTGGACATTATAACAGATCACAAACCACTTGTACATGTTTTGAACTCAAAAAATCCTCACATGACATCTCCACGCATAAGAAGATGGACACTGATCATCATGCAATTCAATGTGATTATAAAATACACTCCAGGAAAGAACAATGTGGTGGCGGATTGTTTCTCTCGCCTACCGTGTGAGGGTGTAGCGGGTGATGGTGAGGACAACGAGGCATTGATGGAAGAACAAAACATGGATTGTATCATAGCTCAAGTGCATCCAAGTTTCTCAAAGGAGGAATGGATAAGAGCCAGAGAATGTGACCCTCAACAGGAAATGTTGAGAAGGGCCATTGAGAGTGGTTGGAGAGACATTGATGACAATGTAAGATACTGGGAAAAATTTAGAGATGAGCTGTCTAGTGATAAGGTGTGTGTATATCGAGGAGAACGCATCATACCTCCGACAAACTTGAGAAGGAGGATTATGGACATTGCCCATGAAGGTCATGTGGGGAGAATGTTGACGAAGAGAAGAGTAAGAACAGCTTATTGGTGGCCTAACATGTGGGGTGAAATGGAATCTCTAGTCAGAGATTGTACCGCATGTGCAGTGAGTGACAAGAGTAAATTAATAAAGACAACCCCATTACAGCCGGTGAATATTCCTAGTACAGTATGGACAAAATTAGCTATTGATATAGCTGGGCCTTATGAGACATTGGGATCACAAAAAGTGTTCCTCATAGTGTTGGTAGATTATATGTCCAAGTGGGTGGAGTGTGGTATTGTCGAGGACTCTGTATCAGCTATCAAAGTGGTGACATTTTTGGAAGAAATCTTTAACATAGAAGGAGAACCGCAAGAGCTGGTGTCGGATAATGGAGCTCAATTCATGTCTGTGGAGATTCAAGTTTCTGAAGGATAGGGCCATTAAACACAGCACCACGGCCTTATACTATCCAATGGGGAACGGTTTGGTGGAGAGGATGAACCGTTTCATAAAAGGTATTATTCAATTGGCCATCATAAATGGTCTACCTTGGAAAGAGACGCTCAAAGAAGCTCTCAACACATACAAAGTTACGCCACACTCAGTTACTGAGGAAGTTCCATTCACGTTGATGAGAGGAAGGACATCTACAAAGGACATCTACAAAGTTGATGAGAGGAAGGACATCTGATTTCTATGTACCTGTAACCAAGTTGAACATATCCTTGTCTGTTTGCGCCCTGATACTCCAGGGTATGGCGCGCTATACAAATAATAAACTAAACTAAACAAATAGACTTAGGCCTGCTTGGATGATAAAAAAAGGAAACAAAGAGATAAATTTGGAAGACATTGTCAACAAAGTAAAGAGAAAACAAGAAGAGTATAAAAGATACTATGACAAGCAAAAACATGTTCAAGAAAGTCAAATTAAAACAGGTGATTGGGTAAGAGTGAGAGAACCAAAACGTGTAATGAAAGGAGAATCGAGATTTCGTCCTCCTCAAAGAGTGAAAGAATGTTCAAAGAAATCTGTGATTTTAGAGGATGGCAGGAAATGGTCATGTGATGATGTAATTTTGGCAAAGGAAGGGGAGATAATGAGAAATGAAAGGGAACAAGGCTGGTATGGAGAAACATTGCAAGACAAGACATCCAAGGACAATGTTGGTGAAACAAGTATAATGTGTAAAGGTAATACACAAGAAGAGAAAACACAAGGAAAACCACATGAAGGAAGGAATGACAATGCTCAGACAATACCAAGACACAGGATAAGATTGTGGAACCGTAAACAAGACTATGTGTATTATTGAGAATTTGAAAACTGAGTATTCGGATCCAGCTAATATGTTACACCTCTGATAACATGAAGATATCGTATCCTTTATAAGTGTGCATATTTTTAAAGTTAAGATTCATAGTTATGTATGCAACATAGCAGAAATGTTATGATGGTAGTTTCTGAGTTTTTCAAATTAGTTTTATTTATTTAGGAGGGGAGATGTAAGGATAGCATTTCAGTAAATGTACGTACACAAGGTTCTGTAACCATAACAGCATCTTCGTGTATGGTTCCAGAATGTTGATGGTATCATACACGAAGATGTTGCTGAAAGAGGCTGGCCTCCCTGGGGCTCCTTCCATTAAACTCAATATCACAATCTAATATAACTTGATGTTGTGTACTTAATCGTTATAAGAATACACAACACCTACCACCGATACTAAACGTAACTATGCGTGCCCTCCACGTACAGGCTCTCGCCGATGACAGAGGTGCCGAGCTGAGGCTGGGGTTACCGACTCGCAAATCAGAAGAACCACAATTAAGACCAAAGTGACAATACACCCAAGCGGTTGACAACCACCAGTGTGCTATAATGCGGAAGACAGCCACTGAAGTTGCTCGTGTGTCCCCATCCACACAGGAACTTCAGCAACTATGTTGCATTGGAGCTCTCCCTGTATACATTGAGCAATTGAAGCCCGCGTTGTGAAGGAGAGACCCTCTCTCCTAGTTATTGTTAGTACAAAAATAAGTGCACCCTCACCTTCTTGTAGTGCTTGCCAAGCCATCCCCGCACGGGATCGAGAAGGCTAAGTGTTTCAGGACTTTCCCAGTGCTTGTTGCTTGGTCCCCCGTCCTTTTTACGAGCGGCGGCTGGGGGCGCAGCGGGCGGAGCAGGGGTCTCCTCGGGAGTAGAGTCTGCTTCTTCGTCCTCCTCCTCGTCTGCCTCCTCCTCGTCCTCTTCGTCCTCCTCTTCTCCAGGGACTGCTGGGCTACGTTCTTCATCCTCCTCTTCGTCTTCCTCTCCATCTCCAAGCTGGGCGGGCTCCTGTTCTGGGGGCCGAACAGCGGGGCTGGCGCTCTCTTCTGGCTCATCAGCCTCCCGGGCACCCCCACGCCTGCGCCGCCTCCGCCGCGCGCCCCCCGCCGGCTTCGCACCGCTTTCACTACTGCCATTGCAGCCGCCCCCAGGAGCAACCAAGCCCGGCTGTCTTTGTTTCATTGCTGCTCTACAACGGCACCTCACCAATACACACAGACAGGCCCTGGACTAAAACGCACGCGCACTCGAGGCAGGCCGGGTTTAAAGTCATGGAAATAGAAAGGAGAGGGAAACCCACTGCGCATGAGTACTCCACAGAACCCTGACTGCATTGAGACATTGGAAGACCATTCGCGAGTTTCTCGTCTTTGACTGCGCATGCTCAAGTTCCAAGCAGCCACAGGGAATCTGTGAAAGGGGTCAGTGTGATCCTGATGTCGGTGTCGCTACCATTTATGATGTCGCTTACCCACAGGATTTACAAAGAAATACATATTTGTATTGATAGAATAATATTGTAACAATTCATAGAAAATCGTGACTCTTTAAATATTTTTATTTTTTAAAATCTTAATTAAGCATTTTGAAAACAAACAGTACGCATAACATGAACCATCACTTGAGATGAATTATATATATTCCACGTGTGTGCATCTTTAAATATTTTAAAAGTAAACAATAAAAACTTGACGCATCCACAATATCCCCCGAATAGTCAATAATATTAGATAAATATGTAATATATAGTAAAGCAATATCAAGAGAGATAATTTAAACGCTATTATTTTTTATTTGTGCCTTTAGGGTTTTTATTTAAAAACCTCTAACAATTCATGCACAAATATTCATACAATCTAATTGATTTACCGGCTTGATATTTCTAAAAAACGAGTAATCAACAAGCTTGATACTAAAATGCATAAGCTATATCAAACCTCCATTCTAGAACAACTATTTGAATACAATCTTAATTAAAAATATCACCACTGCTAATGTTAAGGAACTTAGGTGACCCTCCCTGGAGCCATGACCAAAACCACCCTGAGGTCAAAGATTATACAACGTATTGAAAGTTTTTAAAATAGAAAATGTCCACGTTTCAAAAACCTAAACAATCCTCAAACAAATGTCTCGCGGGCATTTAATAAGGTAATGCCTAACTCATGTGTAAGGGCAGACATTGATAGACATGTGGGGAGGCCTACTGTCTTTTCCATAGAAGACCTTCCAGGGATCTCAATTTATCCCAGTCTGCAAGGGACCAAAGCTCAAGGCCATAAATGATGCTAAGAACTATCTTGCCACTATAGGATTCTATGTCAAGACTCACAGGCTCAGATTATGCTCTGAACTTTCCTTTACTTCTCAAGCAGCAAAGTATCAATAAACAATTATGAAAAACAAACTTGCAGTGAATTTGTAGTCCGTTTTTCATAAGCTCACAAAACCATGTGATATTTCCAGTCCAATCATATCTCACTATCTCCTATAAACTCTGCTTAAACCACAGTCCTTCCTCTTTCTTTGCTGCTTGAGCAGCCGCGATAAGTACTTTGCTTATTATCACAATATGAATGTTTTATTATGAGTTAATGTTTATAACGTTTATTATGCATGTATGCACGGGCGCAGATAGTATATAACAAAACACGCGGCGCGTCAGGGAACATTGGCAGAACATATCCCCATAGGAGTGGACGCGACAGGATTTTCGTTCCAACGTCTTATCTCGCCTCGTTAGAAGGCACTGTGAAACGGAAGTTCGCAACAGCGCGACATGACTTTTCGTTTCCGGCGCCATTGCGAACATTCACAAACAGAGATTAGGAATCCTTTCAGGTTTACAAGTGTGTGAAAAAGGGCAGACTTACTTCATTGTCAGCTGGTAACAGCCTTGTTCAACATGCTTCACAGGGGAAGAGAGCAAAGCAAAGCTCTGTCAACAAACTTCAGACGCCACCTGGTGGCCAAAAGCAGCACCGCAGGCTTGATTAGCCATTGCTGCTCTTCAAGTAAGTGGTGGGCTCAGTCCCAAGTGAAACTACGAGCAGACTCCTCATTAACTGCCTGATTTAGGAGGTAATACTTGTTAAGGTATTGAGTAATAATGAACTCTCTTAAACAGACGGGCATAGTCCCAGGAAAAACTATAATATTACTAGAGACCCGTGCCGCTACAAACAAAAGATAAGCAAATTGACGGGTGCAACTCAAGAAAACTGCGCATTAATTACACAGCTCAAATTTAAGATTAGCAGTTACTCTGATGACTCTGAGGGACCTCATGTTAGCGGTCTACGCATGAGTGAGGCTGTACAGAGGATGAATAGTGCCGAAAGACCCCATAGAGAAAGGGGCATAATGCAGGACCTGGCTGCTTTGTCGGAGCGGGACAAAGCGCGCAGGGATAGAGGGGGAAGAAAGAAAAAGACCTGCAGGGATCATAGCTCCCAGACACCCCCGGGTTCACATAGGTCCAGAGCGGACAAGAGAAAGGCGAGGTCTCATGAAAGACATAACATCAGTGCAAGCGAATCATCTGATGAATACTGCAGAAGCAGTTCTAAATCTGACGAATATAGTACGTCAGGAAATCAGACCATCTCAGAAAATAACAGGTGGGAGCACAAGAGGAAAAAAAGCAGGAGGGAAGACGATGAGTCCCATAACGACGAATTTGACCCAGACAAACTGGTGCACCCGAGGTCGAATGAGTGGGAACACCCCGAAAGAATTACAGAATATATAAGGAAGAGACTGAGAACACCCCTGAGCAAGCAGGCTAGAAGCAAATTAAGAGCTGAATGCCCCAGGCCTAGAGTACCGGATGGGATGGCTGATACCCCAGATATCGATGAAAGAATAATCACGTTCCTGGGGAGATACGGCAGGGACATGAAGGAAGGAATTGACAGGTCCTGGAGATCCTGTCAAGACAAACTGTTAGACATGCTGGGTCCTATCACTAGCATATGGCAACTCGCTGAAGAAGCCAAGGTAAAGAAAGAACGCATCGATCCGGAGATAGTGGCTGGATGGGCTTAGAGAACCCTATGCCTGATGGGGAATGCCAACACAGCGTTGGCAACAGAAAGGAGGAGAGCAATACTAATGAAGTTGGACTCTAGATTGGGAGAGCTGGCTTCTTCTGAGCAAGCAGCAGCAGCGAAAGGCAAACTGTTTGGGGATCTATTCATAAAAGATATGGCAAACTTTCCCAACACGTATGTGTCCATGGACAAAGCACAATCATCTCTTAAGAAAATCTTCGGAAGGAAGTTTTTTGACAGGGCTGGAGGGGGAAAGGGCCACTCGTCCAGCCGATATCAATATAAAGGTCCTATAATGACAGAGCCCACTGGAAGCAAGAGGACCGGAGGTCGAACCCTTTCTTCCCTTCCAGAGGAAGAAGCAGGGGCAGAGGTTGGAGAGGCAACGGTAGACAGCAACACCAGACTAACACAGGTGAGAGAAATAAAAGCGCTGGCGAAAAAGATGGAAACACACATTCCTCCAGTAGGAGGAAGAGTGAAGTTGCATGTAGAATAATGGGAGGGGATATCCTCAGATGCATGGGTGATGCAGACGGTTTGAGGTTTTCAGTTAGAATTTTGGCAGAAACTGTCACAATTAACCACATCAAGGCAGATAAGGTTCAGCAAACAAGACGAAGATCTGTTCGACAGGGAAGTAGAGTTACTCAAAATAAAAAAGGCAATAGGGCCAGCCTCAGAAGGACAGGGATGGTTCATAAGCAACCCGTTTTTAGTGAAGGGCAAACACAAGGTAAGACCAGTAATAAATCTCAAAGGCCTGAATTATTTTCTAATATACAGACATTTCAAAATGGAAGGGATTCACCTTCTAAGGGACATCCTACAGAGAGGGGATTGGTTAGGAAGGATAGACCTCAGAGACGCATATCTAATGATTCCGATTCAACAGAATCAGAGGAACCTGTTACAATTCCTCTGGAAAGGAGAGAAATGGGAGTTCAATTGTCTTCCGTTTGGTCCAGCATCAGCTCCTTGGTGCTTCATCAAACTATTGAAACCAGTGGTAAGTCAACTAAGAGAACAAGGAATCAGAATGATTATTTACCTGGACGACATTTGTCTGATGTGCCAGGACAGAGAGATTCTTGTGTAACAGATTCAGAATAAAACAGATTTAATGCAACAACTGGGATTTCTAATAAATTGGGAAAAGTCAGAATTAGAACCAGCACAGGAGATGGAATATCGAGGTTTCATCTTAGAGACAGCTCAGGGTTCACTCAGACTACCCTTGGGGAAGGTGAATTCCATAAAGAAGTATATAAAGAGTATGATGACAGATCATTTCTTTGAGGAAGATAGCGAGATTGGAAGGTCGTCTGTCATCGTCGATACAGGCAATATTTCCAGGACCTCTGCACTACAGAGCATTGCAGAGGTTGACGATAGATCATCTCAGGAAGGGTCTATCTTATGAACAGAAAGTGCCCATATCTCAAGAAGCGAGAACAGAGCTGAAATGGTGGTATTGCCACATGGAGACATAGACTGACAGGGCAATATTTGGCTCATCCCCGGACCTGGTAATAGAATTGGACACCCGTCGATGGGGGTGGGGTGCCAGATGTGGCGATCAATCAACCGAGTGGAGATGGTCGAGCGAGGAATTGGGATTACACATCAATTGCCTCGAACTTCTAGCAGGATCCTTCGCAGTCCGCTGTTGGACACAAGAAGGAGTGAAATGTGCCAGTCTAGTAAAGATGGACAATGTCTCGGCAGTCAGATACATAAATCGACTGAGCAGGACGAGATCCAGGAAGCTGACAGAGATAGCCAAGGAGTTTTGGCAACTATACCTCCAGAGGGGAATCAGTGTGAAGGCAGAACACCTGCCGGGAGAATTCAACCAGGTGGCGGACTGGTATTCGAGATAAATGAGGGACTCCAGCGATTGGCAGCTAGACAACTCAGTATTTCAGGAGATCATGCATCGGAGAGGTCCATGTTGGACGGATTTGTTTGCGTCGAGATGAACAGGAAGATCTACAGATTTTACAGCTGGAGACCAGATCCAGAAGCGACAGCGACAGATGCATTTCTCCAGGTATGCGGACCAGCGAAGGAATACGCTTTCCCTCCGTTCGCCATGATAGCACGCACTGTGGTGCAGGTCAGGAGACAGGAAGCAACAGTAATTTTAGTGACACCCGATTGGAGAGGTCAAGCATGGTTCCCAGACCTGCTGGAGCTGTCGTACGATTTTCCAATTTGGTTGCCACACAGAGAGGACATAATATTTAGTCCAATAGGAGAAATTCATCAATAGGTACAATCAGGGAACTTGAACCTGATAGCATGGGCGATTTCAGGAAGGGCTGGGCCAAGCCAGGACTTTCGGGGATGACTCAAGAATGTTTCAAAGAGTCATGGGCCCCAGCAACTGGGAAGGCCTACAGAGTGGCATAGCGAAGATGGAATAATTGGTGTATGGAGAGAGAAGTTAATCCCATACGAACTGATGTAATTCACAAAGGGAATATTCTGGCAGCTCAGGCAGCTCAGCCTAAAGTTTACAGAACCATTAACAATTACAGATCTGCGATATCGGCAGGTCATGAGCACATTGAGGGAAGACCAGCGGGTGAACATCCTTTAATATGCAGATTACTGAAAGGTGTCAAATGCATGAGACCACCGGCTCCTAGATATTCGCATCTTTGGGACGTGAGTGTGGTCTTGAGGATGTTTGAGACCTGGCCGGACAATGAGAATCTTTCTAGGAAAGCTCTGTGGGCTAAATTAACTACTCTGTTATGTTTTATTTCATGCAAAAGAGTGTCAGACGTCAAGGCGTTAGAGACAAACAGGAAATCTTTCTCGCCTACAGGGGTAATATTTTACATTGAGAAAAGGACAAAAACAAATATTGAGACTGTAGAGTACATGGCATTCCCAGATAAGCCCAGGTTATGTCCTGTTAGGTGTTTGAAAGTTTATGAGAATAGGGCAAATATGGTAGGCCCATTGTGGAATATCAATTGCTGATAGCTATCAGGAAACCTTTTAAAGCAGTAACTTCGGCCACATTGGCTAGATGGGTGAGATGGTGCATGGCAGAGGCAGGCAAAGAAGTAGGGCAGTTTGGAGCTCATTCGACGAGAGGTCCTATGGTGTTGTCAGCCTTTATGTCAGGAGCCCGCCTGGAAGATATTTTGAAGGCGGCAGACTGGTCTAATGAGGTAACGTTTAAGAATTTTTATTTTAGACCAGTGGATCACATAGCGTCGTTGGTGGTGAGTAAGCTTTAAATGAGCATAATCTGAGCCTCTGAGTCTTGACATAGAATACAGATTTTCCATAGATTTGTTACAGAAAGTCATGATTCTATTAAAAACCTGGAGGCGAAAGATTATTCCACCCAATTCAATCGCTACAATGAATGAATGTAATGTCAATATGGTTTTGAAGAGTAATATAATTTTGTAAATGGTAATATAATGTGGTTATTATGCGATTGCCCACCCGTTCAGTAGGAGATAAGTCATGCTATATACATTTTTTTGACAGGAGTAGAGCAGAAGACAACAACGCTGTGAAGTTGGAACAAAGTAAAGATTAAGAAGTTGTGTACCGGTTGGGGCGCAAGTTTTAAGTTGTTCGATCAGCACCAGAAAGAGGAAGGACTGTGGTTTAAGCAGTGTTTATAGGAGATAGTGAGATATGATTAGACTGGAAACATCACATGGTTTGTGAGCTTATGAAAAACAGACTACACATTCACTGCAAATTTGGGAATTTCGGGGGGAAGCAGCGGACATTGGCTTCAGAGTCTTTAACGTCCCCCAGAAAGGCAACAAAAAGAGCAGGGGCCAGTGGGCAGCCACTTAACTCCTCTGTTGGCTTTGATTTCCTTGGAGAGCGTTCCTTGTTTGTTCAGGCGGACGCTAAGCGTGGTGTTAGTGTGTAGCGCAATTATAGGGTTGAGGATCTCATCCGGGCAATTCCAGTTTTCAACTTTCTCCGTAAAAGCAGTCTGTCGACTTTGTCAAATGCCTGGGAGAGGTCAATAAATGCTGCGTACACTGTCGGGGCCCCCTGTTTTATTTTTGCCTTAACAATGTTAAGTATAAAGATGTTAACCGTAGTGCTCCCGTTCTTCTTGAAGCCCAACTGGAAAGGGTCACTACAGGGGGGCCGATATCGCCCAGCCGCGAAAACGATCCAAAAGAAGGGAAGCAAACAGTTTTCCCATTATGTCTAGCAGAGCTGTTGGGCGATAGTTGCCAGGATCGTCTCGACTTCCTTTTTTGAAGATAGGAATCACAATAGCTTTGGTCCAGGATAAAGGGATCTGTCTGGTAACTCTGCAATGTTCGAACAAGAGGCTGACAAAGTTGGTCCATTCAATGATCTTCTTTTTTAAGTCCATGTTGGAAAGGCCATCAGGGCCCGGTGCGCTTGAAGATTTTAGCTCCTGAATGGCCGCGGTTATATCTGCTTTTTCAGAGAGGTCGGCCCAAGGTGCTTGCGTTGTCTCCACCTGGAGGTTCGCTGAGGATCTTGGGGAGATGAAGAGAACAGTGAAGAAGTCGACCCAGGCTGCTTCCGACACTGAGTTGCTCATATTGAGGTCTGTATTGCTTTGGAAGTTATTTATCAAGGTCCAGAAGTCAGCCAATTTTTTGGATGTAAGGGCCCTCATCATAGTTTCCGCGTCGTTTTGGTAGAGGGTCGCCCTGCGAGACCTGATTCATGATTTGTAGATTTTATGGTCTTTGGCCCACAAATCCCATGCTGCTTGTGTATTTTCAATCATGGCGCTGCGTTTATGTTTTCTTAGCGCCTTTTTTTCCCGCTATTGCTTTATCGTAGTTGTGGGTGGAAATGGACTGGGTGGTCTTTCCAGTTGCCAGCGGTTTCTTATGTTCGATCAACATAGGGAGGTAGTTTGGTCTCAGTGCTGTATCAGAGGTGGGCAAAGCCTCCGCTAGTGCTGAGTACTGGTGAGTCAATGATCTAACACTGGCCGCTGTGAGACAAAGTCGGTTTTGTTGCGGATTGGTTTCCATCAAGGCAGGATAGCAGTTAGACTCCTGAACAGAGAATGACCATTCTAGGGTGAGCATGTTGTGGTCTCTCTCTGCTGTTTTCACCACCGTGTCATTTTGAATTTCTGGACTCAGTGCGTGCGAGATGAAGATATAGTCAAGGGTGGCCGTCGACTGACCTCTTTCCCATGTCGGAATGTGATGGAGCTTGCCCAGGATCCATGCAGCGTTATGTAGCCTCCTTGTTGACATTAAATTCATCCAAGCATGTCCTCTGAGTTCGGATTGCGTGAGACCTGCATCGACTGGAAATGGCTGTTTTGGATCAGCATACTTAGCGTTGAGGTCCCTGCAGATTATTACGAACTGAGTGTTCCGTTTGATCAGGATGGCGTTGATGGTTTCGGCCATAATTTGGCAAAAATCTGATGTCGTCGTTCTTTGCAGATTCCAATATGTAGTTATTAGCGCGAGTGGGGGTGTCGCACGTGGCTTGTTACGTGGGGACGCGTTGTCAACCGAGCAGTTCCAGTTGATAAGAACGGTCAACACCCCGTAGGACCTCGTTGTTGTCTTGATGATTTTTAGGTTCTTCCCCGACCGTACAGCAATGAGTAGGCCAGCAGACGGACAGCCTAACAGGCCCCATATGGCCAGGGAGATCACGATCTCAAAACCGTCCATAGAAGGTCTCTCTTGAAGCCAGGTCTCTTGGAGGCAGAAAATGTCAAACTGACCAAGGTCAACATTATTATTTTTGATTAGGTGGGCGTGTCCTCTAGTATTCCATGAGGCCAACGTGAGAGTCTTTTGAACACAAGATTCGTTGGCTTCCGTGGATAGTTGCTATTTGGGTCGGTTAGAACTCAGGGCTCCTTTTATCCAGTTCCACGGTGCGCCTGCGAACAAACCTTTTTTCGGAGTCTCCGGAGTGTCTGGAGCTTTCATAATAGGAGAGCCCTGTCGGTGTCTTCTGTGGATGTCTGGTCTTGTGCGAGGAGATCGATCTCTCAAAGATTGTCTTCTTTCCTTTTATGCTGTCCAGACAAGTGGTCGACTGTAAATTGGTCGAAAGACAAATGTTCGACGTCATTTGGTCGAAAACCAAATGGTCGAATTTTTTTTTTATTTATATATGTATTTTTTTGGTTTTCGTTTAGGGAAAAAAAGGGTTTTTTAGAAAAAAAAGGGGGTATGTGGTACCCCCCCCCAAAAAAAAGGGGTGTAAATAATAAAAAAATAAATTCGACCATTTGGCTTTCGACCAAATTGGTTCGACCATTTGTCCAGTCGACCAAATTTTTTCAACCAAATGTCTGGCAACCTCCTTTTATTCTACTTTCCTGGGCTTTTCTGACACCGCTATGAATGTTCCAATAGTGATTCTCCTTTACTTCTTGAGGCTTCACTATTCTGATTTCTTTATCTTGAATGAGACGAGAATGATTGGTCTCATAAGAATTCTCATTTACTAGTTTGGGTTTAAGTATCACAGTCCCTGTACTTTGACTGGGACAAGTATGATTGGTCCCATATCGATTCTAATCCACTCCTCTGGGTTTAAGTATCACAGTCTCTTTACTTTGATTGGGATGAGTATGATTCTTCCCATAATGATTCTCTGTTCCCCTCCTCTCCCCTCCCTGGTCTCCCGTTTTCCCTGTCACCTTCTGCTCTTAGACATAACGTCATTGGGGCTTCTACTTGCTTGGGGGTTTTGGGGGTTGTTCTCTCTTTCACCAGTACAGTCTCTTGTGTTCCTGCAATGTCTCTTCTCTTGTGGTTTTGGTGTTGTTTATTTGACCCCTGGTCCACCACGAATCTTCTGTGGTTACGTCACTGGCTTTTCTTTCTCTCTCTCTCTCTCTCTCTCTCTCTCTCTCTCTCTCTCTCTCTCTCTCTCAGGATTTCAGGACGTGCCATGTCCAACTTCACTTCTCTCGCTTTTCTCCAGGCAAGACACCACACATCTAATTCTGCTTTGCGTTCCTTTCTGGTCACAGGACACTGCGCATCCAGCTATCTCTCTGTTTCAAGCAGTTCACCCGTTTTGTAACTCGCTGGCTTTTCTCCTCGCCAGTATCCTCCCTCCTCGTGCGCAACATAACCTTGGGACTTCGCCGACATACGTCCAGGCCTTCCTCTTTCTCTCTCGTATGGTTCCTCTACTCCTTCTTATGTCATCCACCTCATACCAGTTAAATGGGATTTGTCCCTGAAATATGTATTTATATATTCTGGGTGACAGTAGCACATATTGGTTTCTTCTTCATGCATGTTCCCATAGTAGATGTTAAAAGAGGTATTGTTGGGATGTTTTATAGTGTGATGAATCTGATGATGTCATCACTAATTTCCCGGGGTTGGCCTATCCTCATGTGGCCAGGGGTCGGCAGCCGCTACCTGATCCTGAACCTGGGGGTAGCTATACGAGGGTGGATCACATGAGGGTAGGGGAAGAGATATCATCAGATGAGACATGGTATCACATTTTCCCTTTTATTGTAATTGTAATTGTTTCTTTGTAAAGCGCTTATACACAAGTGAAGTGCTTCAAAGCGCTTCGAGGCGGGAATGGAACAAGGGAATATAGAGTCATTCTCTCACATTGAAATTTCCGAATGGTCTAACAAAAAATACTACCATACTAGGCTTGCCGGCATTACTACTAGTGCAAGTGCATGACAAGAAGGAAGGCAAGAAAGGGGGGAGTATAGGCAAAAGAATATACAATCCATAAACTACCGTACTAGGCCAACAGAGTTTCAGATAGTGCAAGTGCATGACAAAGAGTGAGGTGATAAGAGGGGGGAGAAGGATATATAGAAACAAAAAACTACCGTACTAGGCCTGGCGAACAAAGCCCAGTGCATTCGGGTAATGTTAGTGCGCAGACAGGAAGTGAAATGAAGGGGAGGGGAACAAGTGTGTCCAGTCCAGCAGGGCCCTGGGTTAAGTGCAGAGCGGTTACCCTTCTCATGGAACGAATTCCAAAAGTGCAGTAGTGGTGAGCAGATTGCAGAGGCCCTGAGGCAAGTGCAAGGACTGTCAGGGGAGCATGGGACCTGCGATGCTCTGGAGGTGCATCAGTCGACCAGTAAGCGAAACGGAGCTCAGTTAGAGAAGAGAAGGAGGAGGGAAGTGGGCAGAATAGAGAGGAGGTTAGCAAGAGAGAGGGAGAGAGAAAGAGGAAGAGAAGAGGAAGGTCTTGAGGAGTTTCCGGGAATTAAGGAGACCAGGCTCAAGAGGGAGAGAGGCAGGGAGGTTGTTCCAGAGGGAAGCACCTGCAGAGGGTAAAGATCTACAGCCAAATCTCTGTTTGGAAAAATGTCTCACCCGCAGAGAGTTGGAAGAGGATGAGCAAGGGGTTCTAGAAGGAGAGTATTTACAGAGAGAGAGTTGTAGATAGTGGGCTAGGGGAATGTACCCTCCATTCCTTATGCCTTGATTGCCTATTGTGATTACCCCCTCCAGCAGCCCACAAGACATGCGGATGGCATCTTTCAAAATTCTGTAATCGATATAGTGACCGAGAATGAGACAAGAAAGAGGAAGCCAACAAGGCACTCTAGTTGTTGGAAAGAGGCACACATTGCCAGGGCATTTAAAACCCTGACAGCTAAAGGAAGGGAGAGAGAAGCCGTTAGGAGCAGGCGACTCCGGTCAGGTGGGGAGAAGGCCCTGGGAGAGCTCTGCTGCAGGCGAGACCAGACTATGAACGGGAAGCCAGAGAAGTGCTGCCCAAACAAAGAGGACTGCAGGAACCATTGTTTCCTGTATGCCAGAAAACCGTAGGTCAAGCAACGTTAGGCCCGTGACAGTGCAAGGCTGTCAGAGGTCATCAACTTCACAAGCGGCGAAGCAGGAGTGAGGCACTTGTGGGAAAACTCAAGGTGTCTCACCCGCTAGTCCCCGAGGATCTGTCATCCAGATGGCCAGGACACGGCAATCGCTTTTGGATCCAGTTCCTGGGGGTGGACCAGTGCGGGAAGATCACATGTGTGAGGGGTCTTCGGGGAGTGGAAGTGGGGCACCGGAAGGCGAGATGCGGTATCACCTTCCCTGTAACACCTTTACCCTATCCTACCAGGGAGCTCAACCCCCTTCCCTTTTCCAACATGAACACTTTCTCACGGACAGCTCACTGTGAGAGAAAACGGACTGACACACCCGAACCGTTTACCTGACATGTCCCAATTGTGAGAAACCTGAGGGTATTCTCCCAGGTAGATCCCACAAATCCCTTATCCAGATGGCCAGGGAAGGGCTGACGTTCTCCTACCCCAACCCTAGGGGTGGACGAACGAGTGAGGACCATCTGGGTTGGGGAACCCAGGGTTATGCTGGGGGGAATACCCCAGGTGAGACGCGCTATTACACCGATGAGGAAGACAAGGAGGCGGAGGTCCCTGAAGCTTTTATAGGCTGGTCACAATCAACATCCCTTCCACCCAATGAGTCTCCCTTACCAAAAGGACAATCCAACAACCCCTTCACATCTGCTAAACCTATGAGGAACCCAAACCCAGTTGCATTGGGAAACTGCATCTCCCAGAATCCCTATTTTCCTTTTGACTACCCAAGTACTCCCAGTCATTCTTCTCGTCGACCCTCTGATTATTATTTTTGGAACTCCCAGCCTGCTTTTATTAAACACTACAGTTCCCACAATCCCTCTATTCATTTCACAACAATAATCCTGGTTATTCCCTCGACTGATCTCCAAACTATTATTTTACAGATTTTTCCAATTCATTCTTCAAACACTACAATTCCACAGATTCTCACCCTTCCGAGTTTACCAACCTTCTTAGGATGAGGGTTAATGAACTAGGAGACAAAAAGAATCTCCAAAGGAATATGAGGGCTATAGCTCCCGATGAGAGCCCGCCATGTTGTCCCAATTTTGAGGCCAGGCAAGATCAGGCAATCAACTCTGATTACACACACCTGACTTCCCTTTCTCTTCCCCACAGCGATAAAAGGCAGAGCACAAAAGCAAACATGGGGCAAGGGAGCAAGGCCAAACGCACAAGGAAGCAGCTATTCTGGGATGGCAGTTTAAACCGAGGAGGAAGGTGGCAAGACCAGAGAGGACGGCATGGAGGGAGTTACTCTTGCCCTTTTCACAGAAGGATCGTGACTTTCAAAAAGCCTCAAGGAAAAGAAATATAAGACCAGAAATTACAGCTGACAAAAGGTGTAGCGTGTGTCAAAGGTACACAGCAGGGCTCTCCCATATTGATGCGAAGGTGGGGAGAAGCGATTGCCACGGTGGTACTGTCCTTGACTCCGACAGCAAAGCACCACCAACGAGTTCAGCCCAGCCGGTGAGTTGAGAGAAACTGATAGCAGACCGGACTGTATTTTGCTCAAGGTTACAAGTGGCAACATTGTATGAACAAAGAACTTGTGCGCGATTGAACTTTACGAAATCTAGTTAGGTACCAGATACAGAGTGGTCCGGCACCATGTGGGTGCTCACTCGAAAGTCTCTGTTTATTAACCCCAGAATGTGTAAATATTGAACGGTGAAATCTAAGTGGTCCTGTAGTGGGTTAAGTAAAATCCTCTGCACATCCAAAAGACTTTGATTGCATACGGACTGAAATTGGTCAGAGTTCGGAAGAGGGGGACTAATTGTTTAAAAGGGGATCTGATCCCGGAAGAGGGGGATCCGGGGTGAACAGTAAAACTCACACGTGAAGATATTTAGTGGCAAATGTGAACCTGACTGAGGGATGCCTGCAAATTAAAGTTGGTCCAAACCCATTGTGAAAGAAGGATCTGACCCCGGTTGAGGGGGATCCCGGGCGAAGAGTAAAGCGACGGACTTGAATATTTGGAAAGGAACTATTCTTCGTTGTTTGGTGCATCAGGCCCTCTGAAGCAAGAAACTTTGAATAGAAGAGACTTGGGCACAGAAGGCCCTGATGTTGGTAATGTCAAAACTGATTCTTGCATAGACTATGTATACCTCCGTCCCCAAGCACCAGTGAGAGAGATTGAACAAACTTGCTGACCGCTTATTGAGGCAACAGGTGGCTGGAAAAATACACCGGGTCCCCAGGTAGCTGCAATGGAAACAGGGAGTTAGTGAAACAATCACGTGTACAATACGTCCCCAAATCCAATCAAGAAACTAGAAAACGGACACCTACCAATTGGTATGCTGGGGAAGATGTGTAAGTGGAGGAGGGTGGACATGATACTTGATTATCCCCCACAGGCGCGGTGCAAGGTGGTAATCAAATGAGGGTCCAGCAGAGGAAACAACTGGTACTAGAAGGTACTTGAGATGGAACCAAACAGAAACTCAGATGATGATTTTGAGTATGAGAGTGCGTAGAGCAGATAAGGGAATTTCCAACGGCAGTCCAGATAGCACAGACCAAGGCCAAAGTTTCAGTTAACAAGTCCAGGGTGCCAAGGCAAAAAACGTTAACACAAGAGGCAGTCTGTGGAACCGTTCCGGGGTCGTAGGAGTTTGAGTGATTCTAGCTGAAATAAAGTTGTCGTAGCCATGGAGCTGCCAAAAGAGAGTCCATAAAGCACAGCCGTGGTCACAATCCAAGAATATCAAAGGTTCAAGGTAACTTGAGAAATGCCGTGAGCTGGGTTAGAATGCAGCTGAGAAGTGACGGTTAGGGTTTCCGGCGTTCCTTTATGCCGTTGCCAAGGTAACGCGATCATGTGATCTTGCCCGTCTCACGTGATCGCGTAGTCGTGTAGCATGAACGTTGCATAGATTCCAAGGCAACTTCCAACATGCCCGAAGCCGCCACAAATGCTGTGGCTGTATTGAAGCAGGCTTCATTGTTGGAATACGATGCAGGCTCCGTGCACCTCAGCCCCCACGTTGCTGCCTGGAATAGTAACCATGAGTACTATGTGTGAGCTGTGTACTAGCAGGTTCATGATTTGCACTGGAGGTGTCATGACGTCTACTGGAAGTGGCATGTCGTGTAGAATGTGTGACAAGTAAAAGGAACTGTGACCTTGTGCCGAAGAAGCCCTTGAGTGTGCTGTGCTTAAGTGACCCGCATTGTCCCGTGCTATAAACGGGGGGAATGGAGGCCAACAGCATAAAACCTCCTGACTGGTCATTCTGTGAACACTTTTTCTTTTGTGAACATTATGCCACACTATTTTGTAGCATAGTGGTAAGGATTGGCAATAGTTTCGTATAAGCCCTTTTTGTTTGTCTAGACTCCACTAAGACTGTATTATTATTATTTGATGGTCGTAGCTTACTCCCATCTTAGATTTAGGTTAGGCTTAGATAGGCATTTTTCACACCCCATATAAAGTTCAATGAACACCCTTGAACTGTGATCACTTGCGTCTGTCTTACTTTGATACCATGCCTTCCTTACACAATACAATGGTCAGGCAGGGTCAGGCAATTACTGATCATTACACACACCTAACTTCCATCACACTTTCCCACATGGATAAAAGGTAGAGCATGAAAGCACACTCTGAGCAAGGCAAATCACACGAGGAAGCAGCTGTTCCAAGACGGCAGTTTAATACAGGGAGAAAGACGGCAAAACCGAAGAGGGTTTCAAGGAGGGAAGTGCCCTTGACCTGTTCAGAGAAAGACCGTTACTTTAATGAGCCTTCGAAAATAAGAAACTTAAGACCTGGAATCAAAGCTGAAGAAACCTGCATTGTGTATCGGAGGTACCCGGAGCTCTCCCGCGTCGATAGTCAAGGCGGGGACGATTGTTTGCCGCTGTGGTACTGTCCTTGGCTCCTACAACAAAGCAGTGCCAGTGAAGTCAGCACGGCCGGTGAGTTGGAGAGACTGATACCAGACTGGTCTGTGTTGAAGCCAAGGTTACAAGCGGCAACATTTTATGGTGAAAACTGAAGAGAACAGCGTATGAAGCATATGTGGCAAGCGATGTGAACATGATTAAACAGGAGATGAGTGTTTGAACTTTGAAGCCAAGCTATGATACCATAGACAGAGTGGTCCGGCACCATGTGGGTACTCATTCGAAAGTCCCTGTTAGGTATCTGACTGAGAGGTGTCAAATGTTACAAGAAAAGGAATTGTGAAATCAAAGTGGTCCTGCAACGAGTCAAGCAAAACCCCAGGCACATTTGAAAGTCTTCGATAATAAGAATATAAAGGAAGTAAATGAAGTTGGTCTGAGCACGGTGGAGGGAGCTCAGCTAAGAGCTTTTTGGTAAAGCAAGTTTGTGTTAAGAATTTACATGTGAAATTGAAATTGGTCCAAACCCGGCTGAGGGAGACATATTGTGATAAAAAGGATCTGAGCCCGGCGGAGGGGGATCCGGGGTGCACCGTGCGTCATCCGAGAAAGAATATCGTACAAACATTGTATAAAGAGAATCTGAGTCTGGATAAGGGGGATCCAAGGCGAAGAACATTGTGTCAAAAGAATCTGAGCCTGGCTTGGGGGGATCCAGGGTGAATGGTAAATCGCCTAAGAAAGTGAGTACTTGAGAAATCTGAAAGAGGAAAATTACTTTTCGTTTAGTTGTTACATCAGGCCCTCTGAAGGAAGAGACAGAGAAAGGCAAAGAGACTTGGGCAGAGAAGGCCCTGATGCTAATGATTGAACTGCATCCTTGTGCTACAGAAGCCAGAGACTGGGCTATGGTTGAGTGAACCACCTTATCCCTTGCTGAAAACGTGGGAAAGGGAGGCCAATGGCCTGAACATCTTGACGTATCATTTTGTGGAAAATTCTTTCTTTTCGTAACATTGTTTCCCACACTATTTGTATTTAGAGGTAAGGCTTGGCAATAGGTTTATTAGTATAGGCCCTTTTATTTTGACAAGACACCACTAGGACTGAGTTATTATTATTTGCTGCCATCTGTAGATTTAGGATTAAATAGGCATTTTCCAACCCTTTTTTTGAATCTCAAAAAGCACCCTTGAACTGTGGTCACTTGTGTCTGTCTTACTGTTGATACCATCCCTTCCTTACACACTCCACCAGTCCGTGGGTGAGCAGCAGCAGTAGCCGAGCAGCGTGAAGGATGCGAAAGCGATCCCAGCAAACCGGTGAGCCCAATGGGAGGAGGTGGGATTCCGGGCGCTTAACGGCGGACACCACGCAGCCTGGGAAGCCATAAAGGAGTTGATTGGGAGAGTGGGAAACTTTTCACGAGCGGAAAGTAAACCACCAACTAACAAACCGAGGGATGTGTACCCAACACGTGGGCTGTGCGAGTCTGGGACCCATACCTAAAGTAAACTGCATTATAAAGTGAACTGCATAAGAAATTCCTGGCGGGAGAGTTGTCATGTCCCGTGTACAGCGCTGTTCTTTGTGGGGTCGTTGGAGGCATAGGATTTCCTTTGTTACCTCTCCCTTCAAGATGGCAGCTTGTGTGCCATTAATAGATGCAGTAGATTCACACTGTGCAAAGCGTGTTTCCTGTTTGTTATCTGTTTGGTATGGCAAAAAGGCACCAGTTACCATGGAGATGACACATCGCTACTCTCTTCCAGACGCTTCATAAATTCGCTCTCAATTTCTCTGCACTTCTGATGTACTTTTCAGAAAGCTTCCATTCTTAGACTCTTCTAACTGCCTATTCTCTTTCTCGACTAACAGCTGTCTTTGCTAACCTGTTCTAAACCGCCTTCACTTCCTGCAGCCTCATGCCTCGCTTACAGTTGTCCGCTGGCGGTAGTTCCTGAGATGTAGAGCAGACAATATCCCCAGCGCAGCTCCACAGACATCCACTTTCTCTCATCCTGTTATTGTAGCGCGAGCACTCTCCCCGGACCCAGAGGTCGCTGAGACGTGATCAAATGAATGGCAAAATCACACTGCATTAGCAGACAACAGAGCTGCTTTTCGATCAACTATAATAACCTGAACTGAGCTCAAGAAAACATTGAGATCAGCGCATCACTCTCAACCCGATCCATAGGGTTTTCTTTCCCTGAGAGTTTCCCTACTGGCCCTGCTTCCCTCTATCTTGTTTATCCGGGAAAGGGATGGCAGGGACAGAGGGGAACTTCTCATAGGCTCCTCAAGACTGTTGCATCTTACAGGGCAGTCCTTTCTGTCTACCACATTTTTGTAGTATTCATAACAAGAGTATACCAGGCAAAGTCAAGTGTGTAAAGTAAAATGCATTATAAAGTGAACCGGATACGAAAGTCCTGGCATGAGAGTATACCAGGTAAAGTCAAGTGTGTAAAGTGAACTACATTTTAAAGTGAATTGCAAAAGAAAGTGCTGGCAGAGGAGTATACCAGGCCAAGTCAAGTGTGTAAAGAGAACTGCATGAGAAAGTCCTATCAGGACAGTATACCAGGGAATGTGAAGAGAACTGCATATCGTAAAAGGAGAATCCTAAGGAACACCCATTCCCTTAGGATTTTTTAACTGGATTGAATGTGGAAAAAAACCTGGCAGGAGAGTATACCAAGTGTACAGTCCGGGACCAGCACTCAGGTTGTATTGTTTTTTGAAGGAGAATCCCAAGGAAGTTCCATGCCTTTAGGATTTGGATAATACTGAATGTGTCACAGGTTTCCCCCCTTCTCACCTGTCTGTGTTGTTTATTGGCGTTCTTCGATGGAGTCTTCTTTCGCACAGTTCAGGTCTTGTATAACCCTGTGCGTTTGTCCTCGGGTTCCAGCGTGCGTTCAGCGACCCGTCTTCCGGGAGCGTTCAGAATGTCCGTGGAAGTCCAGGAAATGACAAAGAGTGTGCTCGGGAACGAGTACACGGAGATCCGGGATGCAAGAAAGGACAAAAGGGGATGGAAATGAATGAGGAGAAATGTGATGCGCACGACGCGGAAACAGGTAAACAGCGTTCCGCGTTCGGTGGCCATGTTGGGAGTACTACTGAGTGCAAGCCCCTATGGGTCAGGGACCAGGAAGTCCAGAAGGGACGCGTCCGATGGTTCATGACAGAATGTCATAAAAGGCCTGGCGAAAGGCATAATTTCTCCCGGAGTGAATTGTGACGCCAAGACGAGGAAGGTGTCCTTTTGGGCTACTAAGAAGTTCTTTCTTTGAACTTTTGTTTTGCTGTGAAGAAACCTGGGGTAGGGAGTCATTCCATAGAACTGTGAACATTATCTACTTTGTTTGGAGTTATACCATTTTGTTGAACTTGAACATTTTGTGCACCTTCAAGATCAAAGACATATCCTTCAGCCCTTTGACCTAGTTTGTAGAATGTGGGGGCTAGGATAGCAATTCAGACACAGGACATTGTTGCTTTGGCATTTTGACACAGGGCAGACCCTTAGATTTGACCTCCTAGATTAGGGACAGTGAGGATTTTCCCAACCCTTTTGTTATTTAAATAAAAGAAGAACTTTTGAAACCAAGGGTTTCGCCTGAACAGGTGGCTGTCATGCCCCGTGTCACTTTGCCTGCAAAACGACTTGTTTACAGGATATCATGGCGACTGCCGTGGCGGCTATTACATCACTGCCATTTGCCAGACTACAATTTGCGGCATCCTCGGCGCAAGTAAGGTCACATGACTTTCACATGACGCGCTTTTTCATATTCTTGGTATGCTGCGTAAGGTACCTATAAGTACGATGTAGGTGCGCTTCTGGTGCTCCGTAACTGTTTTCTTGTAGTACGTTGATTCGCATCTGGTATCTTGCTTTGTTATTCTGGTATTCTGAACCCAGGCCGCATTCCTGATTACGCTCATGGATTACCCTTACCTGACTCTGACGCCTGGCTCCTTCTCGAATTGCTTTCCTGGTTACCGAACCCCTCGCTTCCCTGCTGACCTTGCTTCTGCTCAGCGCGACTTGCATTGTTTACCCATTTCTGATTCTGATGCCGTAGGTTGGTATAATCATTTTGTTTTTCTGTTTTTTAGGATACGGCCGCCGCGTATTGTTTCCTGGGAATCATAGTAACTCTTCCTTTTTTCTCTGAGTGACTACGGGACACTCTGCTGCTGGTCACTTCTCATCACAACAACGAAGGATTTCTATTGGGACTCTATGCCGCACAGGTGGATTTCTTTTGGACACATTTAGGTGGATTGCTCTTTCTTGGGATGCTCTCCTGATTTCAGGAGGATTTCCTGGGGACTCTTCTAGTGTGGATTGCTCAATTCTCTGGACAGTAGTTGCACCCTCGTTCCGTTCGGGTTAGCTGTACACGACATTTCTACTTGGAACATTGGGACTTGTTCAAAGGACACTAGCACCTGTTTCCAGCACTCCAGTAGGTCTATTACTTTATCACCATACACCGCAGGTAAGAGTGGGAGAAAGAGGGCGGTGCGGTGGGGTTGCTTGCTGTTGTGCTATACATGCAGTAAACCTGTGATCTTTGTTTGTTTCCTTCCTTAGCTCTGTTGCTGCTCATGACTTTTAACTCAAGCCCCTGGCCTGTCAGGTATTTTATTATCCTGCAAGCCGCGCTCTTGGGGAAAGGTTTACTGTCTTCGGTCTACTGTTCAGCTGACACGTTATTGCAAGGGTGAACAGTCTGCTAGTGGGGATACTAGCAGTCAGCCTCCATTGGATCATGACAGATTAAGGAGCCTTAAAATTGCCTATCAGTATGGACCCGGTTGCAGATCCTATGGCTGCATTTATGCAGGCTTTTGGTGCCTTGCGCACAGATATGGCTTCTGCCCATGCAACGCTTAATCAACGCATGGATGTGTTACAGAGCTTTGTACAGCCTCTTCCCCATGACGAAGAGTTTGGGGATGCGGCAGTCGCACCCCCTCCTGTTGCGCAATCTCCCGCTCCTGCACCAGTTGTTCTCCCAGTGCCTTTTCCATTAGCCCCTCTAGAAAGGTTCTCAGGAGATCCCAAAACCTATCGGGCCTTCATCAATCAATGCCGCCTTCACTTTCTTTGCCGCCCATTGGCCTTTCCGGACGCCACTACTAAAGTGGCTTTTGTCCTGTCCCACCTAGGAGGGACAGCAGCAGCCTGGGCTAATTCCTTGTTGGAAGCCGATGATCCGGCCTTGTACGATTTTGATACACTGATCCGGGCTATGAATTCTGTTTTTGATGCCCGGTATGAAGCCCAGGCTTCCGACTTGGAGTTCTTAGCCTTATCTCAAGGCAAACAGGAACTCCTACCATATCGTGCCCGTTTTAACCAATTGGCAGCTGAGACAACCTGGCCTGAACATAAAAAGGCTGCAGTTTTCTATAAAGCGTTATCCGAAGAACTAAAGGACGCCTTATCAGTCGTGCCTTCCATCCCTTCAGGGTTTCCTGAGCTAACAGACCTGGTGTTATAGGTGGATGCCCGACTACGGCAACGACGAGGGGAACGTCGAGTACCCGAATTACGCTCTACCAGGCCTGAGCTACCCTCTTCCTCTTCTTCAGGAGATTCTGAGCCAATGCAAATTAGGGCAATGTCAGGCCCTCTAACCAAGGCAGAAAGGGAAAGGCGATGACCAACAATTTATGTTTTTATTGTGGTCAGCCAGGTCATTACATTCGGGTATGCCCCACGAGACCTGCTAAACCAGCGGGAAAAGCCAAGACTCGTCCTTGAACCGAACCGAGGGGATGAGTCTGTCTATTGATAGTTCGGAGGGATCTTTCATGTCTTCATACATGTATTTGTTCATGTGTTTTTCTGTCTCGGCCAATGTGTCTTTTTCCTGTCCAGTTATGCTAGATACTGGTGCTAGCGGTAATTATATGGACATCCAGTTGGCTAAACATCACGGGGTACCTACAATTCCGAAAGACATGCCTGAAGAGGTCCAGGCAGTGGATGGATCGAGTCTAGTATCAGGACAAGTTACAGAACATACTGGTCCTGTTTTTATGTCCACGCTGGAAGGACATACCGAATAGATCACTTTCGATCTCATATCGATTCCCCAATTTGGGATCATACTAGGCTTGTCGTGGTTGAGAATACACAACCATGTCATTGACTGGGTGCATCAAACCGTCCGGTTCTCCTCAGAACATTGTGCCATGCAGTGTCTACCGACCCATCCTGTTATTACCTCTTCAGCCTGTCTAGCTATGGTGTGCAGTGTTTCTTCAATCAATGCAACACTACAAGCTCCTGTTTCCGATTAACCCTCGGTATATGCAGAATATGCCGATGTCTTTGATGTTGGTCTGTCTGAAAAGCTCCCTCCTCATCAGAGTTATGATTGTTCCATCTATCTAGTACCTGGGGCGATCCACATGGTCACATCTACTCCCTTACGCATAAGGAGGAGGAACACTTATGCGAGTATGTGGAGAAGGCATTAGATCTTGGTCATATTCGTCATTCTAAATCACCCGCAGCCTCTCCGATCTTTTTCGTGCTGAAAAAGGAGGGGGATTTTCGCCCTTGTGTGGATTACAGGGCACTTAACAACATCACGGTTAAGAACCAATACCCGCTGCCTCTCATATCTGAGCTTTTGGATAAATTGTCTTCCTCCACCATATTTACCAAGCTCGATTTGAGGGGTGCGTATAACCTTGTGTGGGTTCGGCAGGTGATGAGTGGAAGACCGCTTTTAAGACCAAATTCGGTCTTCACGAGTATTATGTCATGCCCTTTGGGCTTTGTAATGCCCCGGCTACTTTCCAACATTTTGTTAATGACATCTTTCGAGATATGTTGGACTGTTTTGTGGTGATATATCTGGATGATATTCTGATCTTCTCAGATACATTACCCACCCACGTGCAACATGTTGGATCTGTTCTGAAACTCCTTCGGGAACACTCTTTGTTCGCTAAATTAGAGAAATGCGTTTTTCACGCTTCCTCAGTTGAGGTTCTGGGGTTTCGCATTTCTGCTGATGGGGTACATATGTGTTCCTCCAAGGTTCTCACGGTCTTGGATTGGCCTGTTCCCACCTCTGTAAAGGCACTCCAATCATTTCTGGGCTTCTCAAACTTTTACAGGCGTTTCATTGCCTCTTTTTCAAGTATTGTTGCCCCCCTTACATGCCTTACTAGCCCTTCAGTCCCATTTCATTGGGATCACCAAACACAGGCAGCTTTTCAGGCGATAAAGGAGGCCTTTACTTCTGCTCGTGTCCTACAGCATCCTAACCCTACTCTGCCTTTCATCGTGGAAGCTGATGCTTCGGCTATTACTGTTGGAGCTATTCTCTCTCAGATATGTCCTACCACACAACGCCTGCATCCTGTGGCTTATTACTCTCTGTCTTTATCTTCGCCTGAACGTAATTACACTATCATGTAGAGAGAGTTATTGGCCATCAGAGCTGCCTTTAAACAATGGAGACATCATCTTTTGGGCGCTTTGCATCCGGTTGTGGTCTACACAGACCACCGTAATCTGCAGGTACTGTCTCATGCCAAATGCACTAATGCCCAGCAAATACGATGGCACTTGTTTTTTAAGTTGTTTAGATTTCAAAGTCACTTATCGGCCTGGTCCTTTGCACGGGAAAGCTGATAACTTGTCCCGTATCAGCATTGATTTGGGCACGCCCAAAACCTGTCCGTCCATTTTGCCTTCCGGATCAGTAAATTGTGTCTGTTCCGTTTCCCCTTCTCTCCTGGACCGGCATAGAAAACGGGCTATCGACCATGCTTCCTTTCTTGTTAGCCTAGGTGCTACACTCGTCTCTGGTCTTCCCTATGGGAAAGGTCTGCTGTACTTACCTGATACCCTTTCGAGGAACATGGCCCTGGAATGGTCCCATGACTCACGCCTAGCTGCGCATCCTTGTAAAGCCAAAACCTATGATCTCTTGCACCGTTGGTGCTGGTGGCTGCGTATGAAAAATGATGTTAATCAATACTTCACTAGATGCGCTACCTCTGTCAATGTAAAAAACAGTCAGGCAAACCAGTAGGCCTCTTGGTAAAAATGCCTTTGCCTCCGCATCCATGGCACACGGTTACCCTGGACTTTGTTGGTAGAGTTACCTGTGGCGAAGAACATGTCGGCCATTCTTGTAGTGGTGGATGTATTCACGAAGATGGCGCATTTTATCCCGTGTCCTGGCGTACCATCTGCTACCTGCAGGCGGACGAGGAAACACCGGCACCATCACGAGATGGTGCCGGTGTTTCCATGATCCCCATCCCCATTGAGTCCTATGGGAATCAATGGGAATGGGGATTAACACCATTCCGCCTCCGGAATTCCCGAGACACCTGGGTTGTAATGCCCCGGTAATTCCGGGAGTCACCGAGGCGGAATGGTAATACGAGTCCGGCAGTAACCAGGCAGTTTTACCACCTCGTTTACCGCCAGACTCGTAATGAGGCCCAATGTCTTAATCCAGTTGCTGTCCGGTTGGACATTCCACTCGGGTGGCGGGATCACCCGGTTTTTCATGTTTCCTTACTTCGCCCCTGTGTTTCAGGTACCCGTCTTCCCGCCGCCTCTGCCCCGATCTCAGTGCGGGGTGAGGACGAGTACGAGGTTAGTGCCATCCTCGACACTCGCCTTCGCTGTGGCAGGCGTTTCTACCTTGTGGATTGGAAAGGGTATGGTCCAGAGGAGAGGACCTGGGGACCCGCCTTCGAATTTGCATGCTCCTCGCCTTCTGCGTCTGTTTTGGTGTGGCCGCCTCATTGGTTGTCGGGGTGGGCTTTCTTTGCAGGGGGGTACTGTCACGCCCTGTGTCACTTTGCCTGCAAAACGACTTGTTTACAGGATACCATGGCGACTACCATGACGGCTGTTACATCGCCGCCATTTGCCAGACTACAATTCCCGGCATCCTCGGCGCAAGTAAGGTAACGTCACTTTCACGTGACACGCTTTTTCGTATTCTTGGTATGCTGCGTAAGGTACCTATAGGTGCGTGACTCTGGTGCTCCTTAACTATTTTCTTGTAGCACGTTGAGTCGCATCTGGTATCTTGCTTTGTTATTCTGGTATTCTTAACCCGGACCGCATTCCTGAATACGCTCACGGATTACCCTTCCCTGACTCTGACGTCTGGCTCCTTCCCGAATTGCTTTCCTGGTTACCGAACCCCTCGCTTCCCTCCTGACCTTGCTTCTGCCCAGCGCGACTTGGATTGTTTACCCATTTCCGATTTTGATGCCGTAGGCTGGTATACTCATTTTGTTTTTCTGTTTTTTAGTATACGGCCACCGCGTATTGTTTCCTGGGAACCATAGTAACTCTTCCTTTTTTCTCTGAGTGACTATGGGACACTCTGCTGCTGGTCACTTCTCATCCCAACAACGAAGGATTTCTATTGGGACGCTATGCCGCACAGGGGGATTTCTTTTGGAAACATTTAGGTGGATTGCTTTTTCTTGGGACGCTCTGCTGATTTCAGGAGGATTTCCTGGGGACTCTTCTGGTGTGGATTGCTCAATTCTCTGGACAGTAGTTGCACCCTCGTTCCGTTCGGGTTAGCTGTACGGGACATTTCTACTTGGAACATTGGGACTTGTTCACTGGACACTAGCACCAGTTTCCAGCACTCCACTAGGTCTTTTGCTTTATCACCATACACCGCAGGTAAGAGTGTGAGAAAGAGGGCGGTGCAGTGGGGTTGCTTGCTGTTGTGCTATACATGCAGTGAACCTGTGATCTTTGTTTGTTTCCTTCCTTAGCTCTGTTGCTGCTCCTGACATTTTACTCAAGCCCCTGGCCTGTCAGGTATTTTATTATCCTGTAAACCGCGCTCTTGGGGAAAAGGTTTACTGTCTATGGTCTACTGTTCAGCTGACACGTTATTGCAAAGGTGAACAGTCTGCTAGTGGGGATACTAGAAGTCAACCTCCATTGGGTCAGGACAGTGGCACAAGAAGGAGTCATGAACCCTCAGGGACCAGAAAAGGAGAGGAGTCTTTTTATTTTTTATTTGCGCAGGCAGAAGATCTCAGAAGAAACCAATCTTCATGCTTTCGAAAGGGAAATTAACTTGTCTGATGGGGAGTCTGCAAAACCCCTAACTATAGTTGAGGACTATTTGTCCAACCCATTCCCAAGCAACACAATGGCCACGCACTCAGCTAACAGCACATCAAATCCAAGCTGAGATATGGTTTCAGGCCGGATAAGACCAAATTGTTACCGCCCAACAAGACCCATCCTTCCCCATGGAGTATTGAAACCCTATCGAGATGGAGCGGATTTAGGATAATTTTTTTCTCAATTTTGAAAGATTAGCCCAGCAATTCCATTGGGGAGATAATTTAAAAATATGCTATTTAGGTCCATTACGAATAGGGGAATTACAGAATTCATACCAACTTTTAAATCCCCTATGCACGGCAACATTTAATAAGATCAAACACGGACTATTGCAAAGGGTTGCACAAATGGACAATTTCTACAAACAAAAGTTAAGGGAGATTAAGTTTATTCCCGGGGAAACACCTATAGAGATAAGGGCTTGAGTCCAACATAGGATCTCATTATATATAGTAAAGAAAACTCTACCAGAAGTGATAGAAGCCTTCACCTAGAGCAATACATTAATTCCCTACCACCCTCTATGCAGAAGGCCATCCTTCAACTAAATAATCCCACCATGGCAATGGATGTTGAAACAGCCCCAAACTAGCAGAGGCTAATAGTCAGTTAAAATCCATCCACGAGGTGGAGAGGCCAAGAAAGTTCCCAAGGGTTTCTCCCGTTTTCCATATCCTACTGGAGAAAAACAAAACACAAGAGACAAAACCAAGGACACCTTCAAAAAATAGGGATAGAAGACCCCGGGAAGGGGGATAGAAGGGGTATAATCAGTAGAGAACGAGGACAAACAAAAACAAAAAGGGTGTGGAACATCTTGAAACCACCTATGATCATATGTTTTTTCTGTGGACAATCTGGGCACCTGGCTAGGCAATGCCCCTTAAATAAAAAGGGAAAGCCTATAGAAATTGGCTATATGGCTGGGAAAGAATGACAAGAATGTAATTTCCCTGAGGAGGAATTCTTAGAGACTAGAAGTAACTACTGCTGTGAAGTTACTCCTCTTAAAACCCATGAACCTGCAACAGTGAACGGGGTACCAGTTAAAGCCTTAATTGATTCCGGTAGTAGGCAGACAGCAGTAAGACTTGATCCCAACTGTGGAATTGGGAAAAGGAATCCCGTAAAAATCACATATGTTCATGGTGATGAGGAAGTATATCATCAAACCCCAGTAACCATCCAGATTCAATGTGAAACAGCTCAGATTAACTCTGCTGTCATTCCTGGACTTACACAAGAAGTTATAATCAATACCAAATTTCCAAAATGTGAAAGCCCTCTTGAAAAATGTTAACAATTCTTCCTTTGCTTATTCCCCTTTTGACTCTTGGGACGAGGAATGTTTTTTACCAGAAAGACCGGCCTGGTAGTGGGAAACCAAATTTGAGGAAGAAACTCCTTTACCGGAGGAAACCCCAAATCAAAGTCGAACTAAGAAGCCTTGGTTGGGAAACAAGAGCATTTGGGGATGGGTATATGATGACTCTGATGATGTCGTCACTACTTTCTCGAGGGTGGCCTCTCCTCATGTGGCCAGGGGACAGCAGCCACTACCTGATCCTGACCCTGGGTGTGGCTATACAAGGGAGGATTACATGAGGGGAGGTAACCCTCAGGGAGGGGGAGAGATATCATCAGTTGATACATTATATCCCCCTTTCCTTTTTAAGGATGTCCCCTTCATTCCTCATGCCTTGATGGCCTATTGTGATTACTGTGAGGGGTCAGAAATGAGAGGCGGACACAAAGTTGTAATGTTTTCAACATCTCAACTCTTTATTAAAATAAAAGGGTTGGATAAAGGCCTTTCTGTTCCTGTCCTAAATAGAGTTTACCAACCTAGGAGACTACAACTAAAGATCAGTCTGTGTCTCATGGTCAAAATGATACTAATCATCCTTGTGTCCAAAACGTATATGACCTTCACACTATAAATAAACAATTTTATGCCACCGCCGGACTCGTAATGAGCTGGTGGCACCAGGAAGTCAGGTGGCGGTAAATATTAATGGGTCTGGCGGCAACCCGCGGTAGCACCGGCAGGGTTAGCGCCGGACCCGTAATGAAGCACATAGTCTCTGAATCCAGGGTCTGGTTTCTCTTCCCCAGGATTATTTCAGGTAGGATAGCATGGGCGTCTCTCTCAAACAATGGGCCTCATTACAAGTTTGCCGGTAAGAAAAGCAAATTACTGGCATGCCGGTGCAACCGTGCCCATGTAGCACGGCTGCCGGAATGTAGGGTAGATTCTGAGTCAGCGTGCATGCGCATTCCGGGATGCCGGAAACGGTTACATCAGCATGCCGGTAAGGCCCCCCAAACTCCCGATACCAGCATCATCGATGCCGCAGACACCGGCACCGGAAGCAACGTCATCGCGCCGGAACGGGAAATGCACTGGTGGCCATCTTTAAAAATGCAATCCATTGCAATCCTCAGCCTACATCACCTGGACCAGAGAACTGAGCAGCGTGGAAGCAAGCAGAGGAACATGGCTTTGAGGCAAGGCGCAGTTTGTCGGCGAAAGCCAAGATTCAGCGATGTGGAGCTGAATAGGCTTGCAGATACCCTGGTGGAACACGCCAATGTCGTTTTTTGTGCAGACCTGCGCCAAGGAGCACAAATGCGCAAGAAAGCTGTGTGGGAGGAGGTGGCGCAAAAAGGTCTCTGTGGTGGGGACAACACCCCGCACTGTACGTGACTGCAGAAAGCGGTGGCATGACCTGCGGCTGCGGGTCCGCAACATCCTCTCTGGACATGGAGGCAATCGAGGGTGTCAGTCACGGCGAGACGAGAGTCCCAACTTCGGCTGATGACGGTGAGTGACCCTTAGCATAATACCAAAGTCACAGCACACACCTTCAACCCCAACTACAATGGTGAAGTCCAAATGGCAAGTAGATGAGAGCAAATACATTTCCCATCACATCCCACCTAAAGTCACCCCGTACAAAACATCAATGTCCCTGCCACGAACACACCCAACAAACCCCACTGACACAACCCATATGAGTCCCCAATTGCCAACACATGCACCATCTGCATGCTCACACACACATTTACATCACCGTACAGATGCAGGCCTCACCACTACCGATTGCACACCTAACCCACCCACCATGACCATGCACGCAGTGTAAACATCAATGCATCTACGCACATAGTGTAAGCACATCTGTCCCACATCTAAACAACACATGGCACAGAGCCCCTGAGGCATGGCCACAACACGTAAACCACGAGACATCTGTAGGCCACCCAACATACACCATGCACAACATGGCTGCACCAGAAGGATGCTCAAACACTGCACCCCCCCAATTCCTGTAAGCACCATGCCTGCCCCTCCAACATGTCCACAAGAATGTGCAGTACTCAGAATGTACTAGCATCAATGTATGTAGGATGTATGATGACCCATCACTGATGCTCTGCCTCACTGTCCCCCACAGGCACAGGATCAGACAGCGAGTCAGAACACACCCCAACACCCAAGAAATCTGCTGCATGTCTGAGCCGAGGTGATGATGCCGATGCCAGCCAGGGGCCTTTAGCATCAAGGGCAGGACAGAAACGTCCCACAGCTTTCATGCCACAGCCCCCCAGCCAAGAAGGCACACAGGCTGGCCAGCAGGCCGAGCAGCAACAACGTACACCCAGAAAGGCACTCCAGCAAAGACCCACTGCTGGCAGCAAGGCACACCAGCCAAAAAAACACATCTGGGGCACAGGAACCACCTCAGGTGGAAGAGCTGGTATCCCCAGTGGCCAGTGACGTGGAGGAGCCACAATCAATGGCAACTAGTGAGCTGGGCGAGGCGGCCCAATCTGCACAACACAGTGCGGAGGAGGAGGAGGAGGTGGAAAACATCGCAGGCAAGAGCACGCATGAAGAGCAGGAAAATATGACACCCATGCAGGCTACCCAACTTGACTCACCGGAACATGGCTCAGGTGGCCACAGCTCAGTGGATGACAGTGTCCCTGACAGTAACATGGACGAAGCTGTATGCAGCCCCGGGAGCACACACATGCCACCTTCAGTGCAACCAAACCACCTGCAGCACAAAACATCAGGGATCTGGAGGGGTGGCTGACCTGCATGGTGGAGCGCCAGCTGGCCATGCAGGACATGGTCAGACAATATGTGGCGGACGGTGAAGCTACACGCCAGGCCATGCAGGAAGCCCTGCAGGATAATGCTAGGGTAGTCAGCCGGGCTGTGTACCGCCTGGCCCACCGCGTGCGGGAAGGTATGGCAGCCATGACCCAGGCCGTCACCCAGTTGGTGGCCACCATGGCCGAATAGAGGAATGCAAACACAAACCCACAACAAGCTGCTTCATCGAGCACGACCCTGGCAAGTTCTACGCAGACAAGCCTGGTGCGTCGGTAACTGTGGTGTTGACGCCGCACAGACCCTCAACTCCCTCCTCCAAAAAGGGGGCGTTAGTAGTCAGACTCACATGTGCATTTCAGGAGGTAGTCGAATAGAAGTTGCAGTGGGGGCAGTTGGAGTGGGGGTGGCAGGGCGGTGGGGAGGTGAGGGTGGAGGCGTTGGGGGTTGGGGGGTGGGAATGTTGAGGTGGTGGGGATGTTGGGGTGTGTCGGGTGTGGGTGTTGGGGTATTGAGGTTGTGGGGATGGGGAAAGTGTGGTGAATTCTCTGGGATAGAGGTGCACATGAATTCATGTTAAATGTACATGGTTCACATCTAATTAATACAGCTGGTGTGCGTAAGAAAAACGCATGACTGGACATTGCTTCTTGAGTGTGTGTCAATTTAATTGTTTACAGTGCCCAGTGTTCCCCATTCCCAGTGCCCAGTGTGTGTTCCCCATTCCCAGTGCCCAGTGTTCCCCATTCCCAGTGTCTTGTGTTTCCCAGTCCATCAAAAGTAGTGTGCAATCAAATCTTGGCGTGCTGCACCTCCTTCATTCACATTGTGCCGTGGGAGATTTGCAGCATCTTCCCCATCCTCATTCTCATCCTCAGGTGGCATCAGGTCCATGTCAGGGGGCAGGGGTACGTTGCGTCGGATGCACATGTTGTGCAGCATGGCACATACCAACACTATTTTGCCCACCTTCTCAGGCCCGTATACAAGTGCCCCACCCGACCTGCTGAGGCAGTGAAACCGGGCCTTCAACAGCCCAAAAGTCTGCTCAATCGTGACACGAGTGCGTTCATATGCACAGTTGTAGTCCTCTTCGTGCCTGTTGACTGGTTGTCTGATGGGGGTCAGGAGCCATGGCTTCAGGGGATACCCAGCATCACCTGCATGGGAGCAATAGTAAGTGTACTTGTGAATATCTTTGTCATTCCTTGTGTGCACTGCCTGTACAGTGTGCATGATCACATGCCACAGATTGTTCATGACTGCATTTGACATTTCCTTATAGTAAGACCCAGGTAAGTGTACTTAGGGATGAGCCATGGTTGGGGGGGTTGGGCGCTGTTCATGTCTCAGGGACCTTTCCATCAGATACAGCACTCACACAAATGAAGTCAAAAGGTCCATGATGTACTCACATCTGATGGATGTGTTGCAAATGGAAATTTACTATACAGGTACAGTGCATAATGACACATTTGCCTGATGTGCTTCATGATACACAGTGGTTTGCTAATCATGCTTACGACTACTTGATGTCACCATGCACATGTCCATCAAGGCAGTCCCCCATATGAGTAAGGCACAATGGCATTGGTGGTATGGTCTGCCGGGGAAGGGTAACATTTCTGTGATAAGGCTGGGTGTGTACTGGCATGGTGGAACTAAGGTACTGTGGATGGGTCCTGCACCACTCGATCATATGTTAGTGGTGGTAACTGATTGATGATTGCAATAGTTTCCCAGTTTGACCCATTGCATTTGGAAGTGTCTCTTAAGGTGCCTGGACAGGTATACTGGTCTGCGGTGTACCTGTGGGGTGGGTGCAGTGACAGAGATTCCCCTGTGTGGCAGTTGTATTTAGCTCAGGCATGACTGCATGACCCGTGATTTACTTTGCTGCGCTCATGTAGTTAATGCATTGTGACTGCAGGGTGGTGCATTGTGGTACCTGTGGTTCATGTCTAATGATGTTCCTGATGCATGTGCTGGTGTGGGCACTGTGTATGTTGGTTCCATGTACGCACAGCTGTGTAGGCATACCACATCTGCATCCATTGGCTGTGTCCCACATTCTGTTTCTGTTGAATTCATCGTGATCACAGTTTTAGGCACCCAGGAAGCTGTGGTCCCCCCCCCCAAACAAGACCCCTCATGGCCCAGCCAGCAGACAGGATGCCTATGCTTGTGCCCCCCCTCCCACTCAACACCCCTCATGGCCCTGTGGTTAGATTTACCCAGCAGCCAGGTATGTTGTGCAGCGTGTCGTGCCATGTAGCGGGGAAGCGCTGAGTTGCGCAGCACCATGGCTTCATGTGTGGAGCCTGGGAATCTTGCACAGCAATGCGTTATGATTTTGCGTGCATCGCGCACCATCTGTTCATTCAGGGAATGGTAGAGCTTCCTTTTGCGGTACACTACCTCCAAGCATGCCGAACTACCAGCTCCACATGCGTGCAGTCGAGGGCACCTATTACGTTTGCCATGCCTGCCAGTGCCTAGAATGCTATTTTGCTACCATTCACCTCCTCCGCAGTCCGTGGATCAGGTAGGCAGCCGCTACCTGATCCTAACCCTAGGGGTGGTTTTAGCTGGATGGCTCACATGGGAAAAGAAGGTCCTCAAAGAAATGGGAGGAGAGACGCAGTATTGATCCTCTTCTGAGGGTTACCTAATGCCTGAATATCTGACGGCATGTTGTCCTCCCCCAGACCCACTCAAGGTAAAAAGTACGAGATTTCTTTTTGTAAACAGGAAAACAAGGTATACAGGGAACAGGGAGATAATGCAACTACTTTTAGTAGTTATGATTTTATAATCGATTTGGATAAAACTACGCGGAAAACGTTGCCCCCTTTAAAACATTGCCTTAAAAATATATCTTGTAAACCATTTAACCCAAGTAGATTAAATGATCTTAAAACAACTAAGAACATTATGAACTTCGAGTCCCATAATGTTCTTAGTACTGAGATGAGGAAGAGGGATACAGAGTTGCTAAACTGTAGTGAGCGGTCCAGCTGTTGTAACAACCCACACCTGAGCGGGACCTTTAAACATTTAAGGGCCCTTCAGGTGTAGGTTGATAGGAGGTTGCAGTGGGGGCAGTGTGAGCAGCAGAAGCAGCCGCAGGAGGAAGTAGAAGCTGGAACCGACACGTTGCCAGAAACAGGATGCCATGCACAGAAAGCGGCGAAGGTCAGAGCCCCAGGCAGATGCAGACGACGCACAGCTAGAAGTTGTGTGGAGGCCGGCTGTTCCACAGAAGAGAGAAGCTCTCTGTGTCCTGCATCGAGCTTCAGTGATAAGCTTTCACCAAAGTGTGTTCCGAGCAACAAGTGCGCCTTTGACATTCAGCGCGAACAGAGGAAGGAAACACAGAGCTGTCAAAAGTCGGCGAGGGCATGACATGTAAAGAAGCAGAAGCAGCGTGTCTGTCGGAGCCGCCAGTACATATAGGTGAGTTGTACTGTTAGAGGTAGCCCTGGGGTGCTCCATACCTATTTTGAATATGGAACATTTAAACGAAAGCAAGCTGAAGAAAATTATAACCTACATTGCCAAGAGGGGGCAATAACTGAGAGAAACAAATGTAACCTTTCAAGAGGGAGAGGTCGAATAAGAGAATATTATAACTCACATTACCAAAGCCAAAAAGACACAGTAAAATAGCAAAAGGGATATCACTTGCCTAAGGAGAGATATCTGTGAAGGCATCTTGGAGTAAGACACAGATAACAGATTCCGAATGAAATATAAAAGTTTATTAACTTAAAAGTCAGGATAGAAGAACGCCTATCTTGCCCGATCTGTAACGGTTACCTGGACTCCTCAGGAGCATAATACCTACCCAGCCTGTGGACCTGATACCTTGGAGCCTTTAGGATTCTTTTTCTGTTTGAACAAACAGATGATAATAATAGAAATGCTATAACATCTACTAACTGAGACAATACTATATGAGGTGTGTATACCCCTAAAATCACTCCCTTCTAACTCTAGGGCTGAATTCCCTTCTCACCTGTGTTTTATTATTGTAGAGCTCTCCATCCTGCTTTTCTACAGGGGCACATTGAGACGGAGAAACAATGGTAACTTGGGATGCTGATGAACTCTGTAGCTTCTTGCTTTGAAATGTCTATACTTTTAAGAATGAGTCTTTGGGTAAGTCAGCAGGTGAAGATACTGTAATCTTTAAGGGCTTAAATTGAGTCCTATGTTGGAGAGAAACCGCTTTCTAATTACTTTTGTCTTTTTCTCTTTTTCGCAGGTTCAAGGAATTTGGGAAAATAATTATGGCTGCGGATGACTGCAGAGTTACTCAGGATGAGAAAACGTTTTAAACGTAAGTTCGCCAATACAGAGTAACTGCAGCCTGCAAGGTGGAGCGCGTTAACAACTGTGAGGTGAAAACTTGAGGAACCTTCAAGTACGTAAACACTTATAAAATGTCTTCTCTGTTAAACTGTTAAGTTTTTTTTTAAATTAAATACCTCTTGGGTTGTCTGCAGGTTTTCGGAAACTGAGGAAAAAAGCCTTCGGAAGATGCGTTGGCTGCAGGTGAAAACTGCTGACTGAAGATGCTGCGGCTGTGAGTGAAATTTCTGACTGAAGATGCTGCGGCTGTGATTGAAACTTCTAACTGGGATGCTGCGACTGCGAGCGAATACATGTTCTTAATTTAATATAAAAGTGTCAGAGATAACTTCTGTCGGGTGGTAACTCTTCGTAAAACGAATGTCTCTATTATCTTCTTTTTCTCCGATTCTGTGAGGAGAAACGCAGGTAGCGCTACCCGCTGTCAGCGTGTGTTCCAGCAGAGGTGAGGCTTAAGTAGCTCCCTCTGCAAATATGAATAGAACCGTGCTGCTACTTGTAAATGAGTTTTGTGGGCGGCCATCTTAAGTGTATTAAATTACTATTGAACATCACTGGAGTCTATGGAAGTAGATGCTGTGAATTGTGTAAATGCCATACGTGCCAGGCTAACACCCACCTTTGACCTGCTGATTGATATAATGTGCTCTGCCAAGCCTGAATGCCTGAATGAGGACTATGCTCACTGACTGGGATCATGACAGTTTCTCCCCCCAAGATCCCTCCCAAGGATGGACCCTCCGGCCCTGGCTTAGTGGGGTGATTCTGAGGAAACTTCTGAAGCAATTTGGGAGCATGAATATTGGAACTAGGTTCCCAAGTTCTGTCCTGTGGACAAAACCCTTTCCAATCCACTAAGTAGAACAATTTCCTTTTGACAATCTTGGAATCTAAGATTTCTTTCACTAAGAATTCTGGTTCACCTTCTATAATCATGGGTTTGGGTTATGGTTGTAGTCTGGTCCCTGGATTCCTTGGTTTTAACAAGGAAACATGGAATACAGGATGAATTTGCATGTGAGATGGTAGGTTTAACCTTAGTGCTACAGGGTTGACAATGGCTTCCACAGAGAATGGGCCCAGAAACCTATGCTGGAATTTACGTGGGCCCTTAAGTGCAATGTATTTAAAAGACAACCATACTTTGTCTCCCACCTTATAATCTGGAGATTTTCTTCGAAGTTTATCTGCAAATTTCTTTTGACTTTCCTTTGCTATAGTTAAATGTCACAGGACCTCTTTATGTACCTGGGTAATGTTCTCATGAAGACTCTGTACTGCTGGCATCTCTAAGGAATCATTTGGATCGAAGGTAGAGGTCCGTGAATGTGAACCGTTAAGGATATAAAAAGGGGTATAACCTGTGGAGGTGTGTTCAAAGTTATTGTAAGCATACTCTGCAACCCAGAGGACATCCACCCAAGAACAATCTATTTGGTGGAGAACACATCGAAGGTATTATTCTAAGGTTTGATTGGTTCTCTCAGTTTGACCATCAGTTTGTGGGTGGTGGCTGGTAGATAAACGTACTTCAACTTTAGCCAACTCACAACATTTCCTCCAGAAATGGGAGACAAATTGACTCCCTCTATCAGAGATCACTGCTGATGGAAATCCATTAAGAGGTACAATTTGTTCTAGAAACACTGATATGCACATGTGGATGGAACAAAGACTGATATGCAAATGGATATTTCCCATCTGTGAAAGGTACAGTGAGCAAAAAGCGTGTGGTGCAAACTCTCATCTCAGAACATGTTATCATGCCATATTCTTTCTGGAGAGGAGCGCCTGCTACCTTTTTAAAAATATTTGCAAGGAACTTGGGGTTGGTCAACCTGAGTTACCTGGGGGCAACCAGACGTGGACTCCCTGCTCACTGTGCTCAGAGAGGCACAGCTTCACCTCACTGATGAGGCCCAACAAGGCTGAAACACGTGTATGGGGTTGCTGTTGGTACTCTTGTTCAGAGAGGAATTGCCCTAGCATTTCGATGCTGGACTGCCCATGTGGGCGGCACAAAGACTGATATGCAAATGGGTATTTCACATCTGTGAAAGGTACAGTGAGCAAAAAGTGTGTGCTGCAAACTCTCATCTCAGAACAGGTTATCATGCCGTGTTCTTTCTGGAGAGGAGCGCCTGCTACTTTTTAAAAAATGTTCTAGAAACTCCTTTGCCAAAACTGTTGATGTGGGAAGTCCCTTAAGGGCAATGAAATGAGCGGAACCCACAGGTTCTTGCCAGAGTTCCTGTGGGGGATACTTAGTTGTTTGGTAGGCCCTCTCTTAATGTTCCAGTGGCACCTGTCATTCAAGCTGTGAATAGCGAAATGGTCAGGGTATCTGTCAATGTAAGGAGAGTGGTTCCTAGAAGAGTGCTGGGTGAGTTGAGTCTTCAGAAAACCCTTCAAGCACTATGGGCCTCATCACGAGTTGGGCTGTAGCCCTTAAATGCGGTGGTAACGGTATTACAGCCGCATTTAAGGGCTGGCCCTATCACGAGTTGGGCGCTAAATGGGCTGTTTTACCTCCAGCCTTTCTCTGGAGGTGAAAATCCCCTGTTTTCGGATGTATTACCGCCAGCTGTATTAGCCCGCATAATTAGCGCTGAAAATGCCCCATTGAATCCAATGGACCCAATGGGGAATGGGGATTTACCGTTAACACCCAACTCGTGATCCGGCGGTAATACAGCCGGACCGGTCGGTTCTAGGGCTATTACAGTCGGCGGTATTACAGCCGGGAATACAGCCCAACTCGTGATGAGGCCCTATGTCTCAAAATCAGGCTGTCTTAGCCAAGCCTAAGAGAAAGCCTAGGCCTTAGGGGAAACCCATGGCTAGTGGAGTCAGAAAAAGAGGCAGAGGAGAGGAGAATATTCCTCCTGCCTTGCCTACAACTGATGTTGAGGTAGTTGGAAGTGTGCCCATTCCTAGTTTGGAAGAGGGACCCTCAGAAAATCTTGAGTCCTTTGGGCCTCCTCAGCTGCCTAGTATACAGGTAGAGGAAAGTCCTAGGAGACCAAGAAGTATGGGCCAACAGTAAAGGAAACCATCATTGTTAGGTCTGTGGAGAAAGGCCTGCTTCCAATTGGAGGATTCTCCTCCAGTGAAGCAAAGAGTTCAACAGGAAAGAGTTCAACAGGAAGGTGGGTTACTGTCAGAACTCTCTGTAATTTCCTAACTGGAGTTCTGCTCTGGAAGTTGAATCTGTCGTGTAGCTGACAAGTTCTTTCTGCCAATGTACCTTTCTGGGATGTATAAGAAATCACCTGAGAAGTCTATTGACCCAAAGATGGATGGACACCACAGGATCCTGCTGACCTGCAAAGGAAAGTCAGGGTTAATACCACAATGTAGTTGAGAAAACAATATTCAAGACAAGAGGTTTTGTGCCTTATGCCTAGCAGGAGTTTTCACTTTAGCTGGTTTAGAAATCCTGTTGAAATGCTAACTGGCGTATCCTATAAAAAGGATAACACAATGATTTAGGAAGGTGGGTATTTTAAGTAGTAACTGTAACAGTAGCATTAACAGTACAGTAAGTAAAGAAAACACTCTTACCAATGATCAAGGTGTAGAGTTCCGTAGAAAACGTAACATCAGAATTAGGTCACGGATTAGAAGAAATAATTCACCTAACCCCCGCCAGCATGAGGACGCCTAACAGGGTTCCATAAGGCAGCCTTAGTTCAATGGAAAGTTCAAAGGATTCACCTAACACCCGCCGGCAGGAGGACGCCTAAGAGAGTTCCAGAAGGCAGTCCAAGTTAAAACTATGTGAAGAAATGCTCCTTCTAAACACCCGCCGGCACGAGGATGCCTAACAGAGTTCCAGAAGGCAGTCCGAGTTCATGTGATGTGAAGAAGTTCCAGTATCAGTGAGTTTGAGGAACACTAATAGGTTCCGATGTGAGTGGAGATTCCTAGAACAAAGGCGGGGAGGTTGCAGCGTGGGACAATGAACAACGGGTAATGGTCCGAGGTCATGAAATTCAAGGATTCGTAGTCAGGTGGATTCCAAGTCAATAACAGTGCGACCAGAAAGAAGTAAAAAAATCGGCAGACGTCGCAGGTCAGAAGCGTTCCAATGGTCCTAACAGGTTTTTCTTGATTACCAGACAGACAAGGAGCAAGAAAAAAGGATTACCGTGAGACGTAGCCGGGTCGTTAACCAAGAAAGCAGAACATCACAAGATTCAGTAAGGGCGTAGAATGCAAATTCAGAAGCAGTGAATTCAACAACAGACGGGGCATAGGTAGGAAAACACTGAAATCACATGACACCTTGGAAAACGGTCTAATGTGAGAAAACCAATGTAGGGGGTCTCACTCTCTGTCACCAGGTTGATAGAAGTGAGACAAGAATTCAATTCCTCCAGAGTTCACCTTTAGGAGTGAACTCATTGTTACCAAAACAAGGCCTCATTTTATTATCCCTTTGACTCTGGAGACCTCAGGCAATAGGTTGCAATTGGTGATTACTGATCATAATCCCATATGCCCTTATGCCAACCCACAGGGAATGACTGCCAAGTCAGTCATCAACACCCTACTGACTGACAGCTACAGGTAGCTCCTCTGCTGTTCTCAGTAGTGGTCAGACCCAGTGGAGGGATGGTGAAGTGACCTGTCAAGTGTCACCGAGCTGTCATCCACAGGATGGTCTGAGAGAGAGATCTGTCAGATCTCTCATGAGTTTGATTGGAGCTCTCTGTGAGCCCCAGAGAAGGAGGTGGGACCTTCTCCTGTAAAACATGTTCTACAAATCCCTGACTACCTGTCAGTGGTCTGGGGCTTGCCATGTTTCACAGTTTGGCAAGGTAAACTACTCTCAAGGCCTCGGTGAACCTGGATAAGTTGCCATACAGATTCCTGTGAATAGTATGGTGGATTGTATCTTGAGAGATACAATTGGAGCCCTGCTTATAGCTATAGAGTGGGAGCCAGAGAAATCTGTGTGTCTCCCTACCCTGTGTCAAAGCAGCCCTTCTAATGGCTTCAGTGGGGATTGCCTAGTGTCTCCCAACCTGACCCCACATCAGCAAGGTGAGCTGGAGCATTTGCTGAGGCAATCTCCCCCTTGTTGTCACTGACACCCTTTATAACAGGATGGTGTAAATCAGACTGTATTCTGGGAATAAGTGAACCCACCAAGATTGGGTATTGTGGTGGCTCAGAACCAAGACAAAGTTCTGACAGTTGGTGTGAGAGCCACCCTGTGTTGGAACAAAGAGTGTCTGAGTATCCTATCTGTCAAGAGTTCAGTTCTTAGGAACTGGAGGGATATACAGGTAAAGCCAGTTTTGGAGTCTGTATGGACACTAGAGCTCTGTGTTCTGTCCCCAAGACAGAAGCACACTCTTCACTAAAGGTTAACACCTTAGTGGATCAGCTCTGTATTGAAAAGTACAGTTGCTGTTATGATTTCTCTGCGGGGTAGGGCAACATATCCCTGTCAGTCTGTGCTGAGGAGGAGACAGCAGTTTCAGACTTTTCAGCTTTACTTCAGTGTAAGGGCCTCTGGAGTGGTGGCTGCAATTGACACCTGTCAACTGAGCTTAGCCCCTGTTCTGAATGGGAAAGTGGATCTCAGCAATGTATGTCTGAATGACATGGCAGATTCAACCCCCACTTGGAAGGAACTGGGTCTGACTCAAGAGACTGGGTGTCAGAACCTTCATCAGGCCAACTTGTTCAGGAAGCCAGCCAAGTGTCAAACTGAACAGAAGCCATTGCCTTCCTCATGCATGAAGTTGGTGTATATGGGGACAAGATGCAACCTCTTGTCAGTCAAGTACTTCATGTACAGAACTGGGCAACCCCCACTACCCAAGCCCAAGTGAGGACTTTCCTGGGCCTCACTTGGAAATACGGGAGTAAAGTGGCAGCCTATAGAAATATAGCTGTCCCTCTGACTGCCCTCACTACTCACAGAGGACCTAAAGAGTTCCTATGGACTCCTGAGTGTGAGAAGGCCTTCACTGGCCTGAAAGAATCCCTAGCTCAGGCCCCTGTTTTAAGGGCACCTGATTGGAAGAGACCTTTCTTAGTGCAGACAGATGCCTATGACACTGGGATAGTTGGAAGACTTTCACAGCTAAATGACAAAGGTGAGGAACACCCTATATGTCTAGTCCACTACCAGTTTAGTATTGGAGGACTCAGTTGGCCCCAGGTGGAAAAGAGTTGTTTTCCATTGTATGGTGCATTAGGAAGTTGAGGTCCTACCTCCATGGGACTCACTGCATTGTGTATGCTCCCCCTCAAACATTGAAGTGGTTGATAGATATTAAGGGGGAGAATCCAAAGTTGCTCAGGTGGTTTATGAATCTGCAGGCCTTGAACATCACTATTGAGCATAGGCCAGGCCCCAAATGTAGCAATGTTGATGGGCTGTCCAACCAAGATAACCGGGGTGGGTGGATTAGCTCCCCCTGTCCCTTAGTCTGGGGGGGGTGTGTTAGGAAAGATTCTCTTTACTGCACCTTTCCTTCCATCTTGATGGAACCCCCAATTTGTTTGCTTTTATTTTTGATCCTGACCTGTACTTTGTGCAGTACAGTGAAGCCTTAATCTATCTTCACTGCACTGGCCTTTGCTCACATGTTATGGGGAAACTGATATGTCCTTAAGGCTATCAGTACTGGGAAACAGTGTTTCCCTTAGACGTGTTACTATGTTGCTACTTGTGGTTACTTTTGTATCACATGTGGTAACTTTTTATCATTGCACAAAGCAGCTTACATTGCAGTGCAATGGGGTGCATTTTTGTTTTACCCTAGACTAACACTCAAAGGATTTTTTGGTTACTCTAGATGTGCTTAAAAAATGGGCTGGTGGCAGCAGGGACTTTTCCCCACTTTTTGGGGAATTTTGTTTCAGCTTTATCGTGTTTACCGTGTTTGGCTACTGACTGTGGCTACTGGTCAAACATGGCCGTGCCACGAGATTTGTCGTCCATTCTTTTTGCATCTTGTTGTTTAGCCTTCTTCCTGGCCTCAGAGTCCAGGAAGATCCTTATGAGGACTTCCAGTGCCTGGGAAAGCAGCAGCTTTTGGCAGGCTACTGGAGGGCTTTGTGTGTTTGACAGGCAGGATATGGGCTGGGTCGTCTGACCCTAATCCACATAATGGTTTCTGTGTGTCTGAGTGGTATGCATGAGTGTTCCCGCCAGTGGTCCTGATTGGACCACCGTGGGGTGTGTGTGTGGGCTAGTTCTGCCATTGGCCAGTGGGAGTTTCGACTCCTACCTGGCTTTTAGGATAAGAAGATGACCCCTGCATGCATTTTGGAGAGATCCTGGAAGAACCTTAAGGAGCCAAGTATCCTGTCCAGCTGAGAAGACCCCCAAAGAAACCTGGAACCTCACTGAAGGAGGCCTTGCACGACTTCTGCTACAGCTCTGGTGGAGCCCTGTCTGTCTTGTGATCTTCAGGAGGCCTGCAAAGGTGCTACAACCCCAGGAGTGGAGGGACCATCCATTCCCGACGTCTACTCGGTGCCCAGCACAAAAACCGCCTTTGGAAGTGCCCGGGAATCATCCTTTGGCTGACCAGTTTTGTTTTTTGGGCTACCGGGTTAACTTCGTCGCCGTTCTGAGGATCAGCCTGAAACTGGGTACATTCTTAGCTGCCACTGTAACGACACCCTCTGCGAAATGTCGGTGTGCTAGCACCAAGAGGTCCCGAGAAAGAACAGAAAGTTTGACCGCGGCTACTGAGCCCTGTTGCATCGCTGTGCGCGGCGTGCACCGTCCAAAACCTGCTTTTCCAACACAAGTCCAGTCCCAAGAGGGGTGCTGCATCGTTGGTTTTTGCATTTCTTCATGGAGAGTCCTTGCACCAGCAAAAGATCCCAACTGGAGAATCACTAATACCTGCAACCCCTGGAAATCGAGGACCGCGGATTTTGGCAGGAAAAGCAAGCCAGGACACCCTTCCTTTGTTCCACAAAGTCTTGGGAAGATTTGGAATAAGGGGGGGTAAGTAACAGAGCTTTTAACCTACCCCTATACTCCCATTATAGGTCAATGGGCTTATAGTAATCCTATTTCTTATACTTTTGTCATTGCCATTACTTGCCTTGGCAAGACTTCTGACTGTTGGGGGTAATTTTGGGCACTTGTCTACATTGAACCCTGACTCTAAGAATCCATCACTGGACCCCAGAGACCCTACCTACCTTTTTTTCCTGCATCCTAGGTTCTGTGGAACTGTATCCTGAACAATGGGCACAAGGCCGCAGGCAATTTAGGGTTGGACAATATTAACTAGGGACCATCTCTGTGGACCTTTTTGTGTATGATACTTACCTATTCATTCCTTTGCAGGAGTATTTTGATTTGTATTGTGCATTTGAACCTGTGACTGTATATATGTATTTTAGTTTTATGGTATTGGTTGATAAGTCTACCTGCTTGTATTAATTTTCTTATAGTGTGTTTTGGCCATAATTAAATAACTGTATTTTTATACATCCTGTCTAAGTGCAATTTGTGACTCCCATTGTGTGACCTCATTGTGGACCCTTTACACTTTCACCCTTCTGAAGAAGTTAGCCTAGGCTGCCTGTCACTGCTACCTTAAACTGCTTTGGCTACAGCTTCCCAGAGTTGTCCCTGTCATAATGTAGGTTGGCCTTCTATACATCTCTTCACTAGGCCAGAGTATAGAAAATCAGTTCTAACATCCGCCACATGCAGAGGAGTTAAACCCTTTCTCCACTAGTTCTCCGCAAATTTTCCGGGGCTGGGTGAGGAGCTTACAGCTCAGGCAGCTATTTTGCCTGCGCCTCCTGGTGGCCTCCCCAAGTTAGGTTTTTGAGTTTGATTTTTACTTTATACCCAAGTCTCTTCCTTATAGTATTCCTTAAAGAAACATCACAAAGATCAGTCACAAGACTTGATTGAAAAGGAAAAGACAGTTCTTTTAAACCGTTATGATTCACATATTTCCTTTTACTGTGCCTTTAGGTGTTAGGGTGGTCTTTAGCTTTACAAGTCTCCAAGGGTTTGGAAGGATTTTCATTTCTCCCAAGGCCTAGGAGTTTGTGATTGTTTTCACCCCTATTTGTGTGTATCTTTGTCAAGATTCGCCGTCCATGGAAGTTATGGAATGCCTGGCGTGTACAGGGTTATAAGGAATAGATTCTTCTGTCTAGTCCTCATCGAACATGGCTGCAAAGATTATAAGAGGTAACCACGCCCACCTCTCGATGCGTTGTATCTGTTGTTAGTTTGTCCCTTAACTTCCAGCGCTTCGATACTCTGCCGTATTTCCTACTGCTTTGTTTCCGTACCTCCTTCTTTGCCTTCTCGGTACCTTTCTCCTTAGATCACATAGGGCCTCATTACACGGTATGCGGTAACCATGGCGCTATTAGCGCCATGGTTACCGCCGGTATTTCACTGTGTCCGCCTTGGTGGATGGCGGCATTACCGCCCTACTCCAAGGTGAGCGGGGGTGGCAATTCCCCATTCACCAAGGCACTTCCCCATTCCCATTTCTGCCCCCATAGGGCTCAAAGGGAATGGGGAAGGAGCTAATTACGGTACCGCAAATTGCAGTACCGTAATTAGCACCAAGGTCCCTTTGCGGGCCCGTTCCTTAATGGCTGGTAAAACCAGCCGTTGAGGTCGGGTCCCGCAAAGGGACCTCGTAGTAAGGCGGTAAGGGTTTACCGGTACCGGTGCCCTTACCGGTACCGGTAAACCCTTACCACATTACGTGTAATGAGGCCCATAGTCTTGCTCTCCTCTCGTGTGATTTAGTGGACCTTGCTTGTTTCTATCCTCTTTACCCTTGCTCTCCGGTTCTTGTCGGTGTTATTCTACGCCCAACCCTCCTTCTGTCCTATCGGTCTATCGTATATACTCCTTTTCGCTTACTTACGGTCTGTTCTTATCCTTTCTTGGCTCTGTGCCCCTCCAGCTCTACTTCTCCCTCTCGCCCGTGCTCTCGACTCGCGCCGTTCATTCGGCACTTAGCATGCTTGCTTTCTCTTCCTTTCACTCTTCCTTCTACTTACCTTTTCACTCGCGGTGTTGTTCCTTTCCCTCCGGTAGGTGTATTTCTTCTTTAGCGGCTTTCCGCTTCTCTTCCGTCTTATACTTTCTTTCCTTCTCTGCACTGCATTCTGGACTCTGTAGTTCAGTTCTCTCTGTCCTATATTTCTCGACCACCCAGACCCCAGGGTACTGTCTGGGGGAGTTTCTTTCGGTCCTCACTTCGCCATCAAGGACTTTCCAGCTTCCAGACCACTTCAGCCAGGGATTCCTCTTCATCATCCGATTCTTTGCCTAGTTCTTCATCCAGATCAGAATCCCTATAAACTTTCTCTTGGACTGTTACATACGACTTTACATCACCACAGGAGCACCTATAGAAGCACTAAATCTCTGTTACTGCAATCAGGGTTTTTTATTGCCCAGAGGCTTTTTCCCTGTTCTTTGGGGTCTAGCTCCCCGGGGTTCCCCTTAGGCAGGTCCCAATCCCTGTCAAGGTGGCCTCTGGGGAAGGTAGACCCCACTTACACGACAAGAAGAAGAAGAAGTCCAAGGAAGGCTTGCTCACAGACCACAAGAGATCAGGAAGGAAGACTTTAACAGAGTCCAAGGACAGTTCGTCTGAAGGCCCAGGTGAGGAGGAGGGTGGGGAAGCAGAACCTTTGCCTGATAATCTTGTGGAATAAAAAGATCGTTATTACAACAAGCCATACTTTGGCATTAAGGAGACATCCTCCCTAAAGCAAGACAAATAATGTGTCTCATCCTATATAGTCCTCTCATTCCTCATCCCAGGTGTCCTCCCGCAGAACACCACCCACAAGGTCAGGATCAGGAAGCTTCTGCCTTTCCCTGGCGCCTGGGAGGAGACTTTAGGCAGGCATTTAGTGAGGATTACATAGTATTCATCACACACTCCTCTGGAGGGTAGAATGGGAGGAGCGTGAGGTGCAAGCTTTTTGCAGCAAAGGAAGCCCTACTAAGTAAGGAAAGAAGGAGAGCGAGGAGCACGCAGTGAAAAATAGGTAGCACAAAAGAAATGAAATAGTAATTACGAGGAGTGTTTAGCCCAGCATGCTGCAGAAAGAGGAATATACAGTCCAGAGCTAAAAAGGGGGACGCGAGGAGCATGTAATGCAGGAGTCAACTGGAAAGCTAATTAGAATAGCTCAAAAGGCAAGAAAGCGAGGAGCACATGGAGTGAAATTGCCAGCAAGGAAATAGACACCAATGCGAGGAGCACATGCAGCTGCAACAAAGTAATACCAGGACTGAGACGAGTCACAGAGGACGAGGAGTACTACGGAAAGACTGATGACAAGGGAAGACGAGAGGTAGTTAGCGGACAATGGTGAGGAAAGTTCCAAGAACGGCTTACTGTGGGACAGCAACAGGGGAGGAAACAAGGGAGCGCCTTTCTTAAGAGTAGCGACACAAGGGATTGCACATCCCTTCGTCTGAAATAGGAAAATTTCCAGCATCAGAGAATGCAACACCATCTAAGATGCAACACTAGCTTGCATAGTGAGTCTTAGGTCTTTGTCCACATGCGGCCGTCATCTTGGGAGGAATCAATGACTGAAATGGAATGACAGTAATGAATGGTTCTCCTTTTCCACTTGTCCTACAGCTTCCAGAATCTGAGATTCCTGACAGTATGCCCCCCTCATGACGGAAACGGTCCGGGTTTCCACGGATGAGTGTGGTGGAAATGTTTGAGTAACTTTGCAGCATGAACAGCTGAAGCCGGTCCTCAGATCCGATCAGCAGGTCCGTATCCTTTTCAGTTACAATACCTAGAGTCACAAATACCTGAAACATCATATTCGTGTCCATCAGCAGTGTCAATTGGTGGAGGCTTTTTTTGCTGTAGTCTGAAAAAACGGTATTGAACATGTGGCTTGAGCTGGGGGATATGGAAGACAGGGTGTATCTAGAACGAGGGTGGTAAAGACAGACGATAAGTAACAGGTCCTACCAAAGCCAAGATTTTAAAGGGACCAAAAAACGAGGCTAGAGTTTGTAAGGTACCTAACATCTGGGTAGGAACCTAGATGCTAACCACACTTCATCTCCTATTAGAACAGATGGCTGTTTCCTTTGTTTCAGGTCAGCATATCTCTTGACTTGAGCTTGAGTGCCACGAAAGACAGGTTAATGCCTTGGTATGGCCTTCTTCAATGTCCATAATCAGGTCTGTGACCGGCAGGAATTTCACAGATTTCGCAATCATGGTAGGGATACAGAATGGAAAAAATCCATCAGAGCAATGGAAAGGACTCATACCTATTGCCGTATCAAAGGAGTTATTGTGGGAATATTCCACCAAGGGTAATAGGTGATTCCAGTTGTCTTGCATTGAGAAAACAAAACACCTTAGATACTGCTATAGAGTTTGGTTCAGGCGTTCTATTTGTCTGTTGGTCTGTGGGTGGAACCCCGAAGAAAGGGCATGTTTGATACCCAAAATGTGACACACTTCTTTCCAAAATGTTGAAGTATACTGATGTCCTCTGTCGGAAATAATTATTTCTGGTAATCCATGTCGATGAAATATACTTCCCAGTAAATGATAGGCCATTTGTAAAGCCGTAGGCACCTGGTTAGTGCTAAGAAGGGTGCAATTTTTGTCATAGGCCCTCATTACGACCCTGGCGGAATTCGAAAAACGATGGCGGAAATGTAATACCGCCATCGAATACCGCTCGTTGCGATCTTCACCCGTCACCGTAAAGTACGATGCCATTAGCGACACCGTAGTGAACGCCAACGCTAACTGCACCAAGTACGCGCACGCGCGCCTTGCGAAACCGTAATTTCCGCCATGGCGCAACGGTACGCGAATTCTGACCCTAGCGGACATGTGCTCAACGCCATCAAGCATGGTGGAAAGTACCATTCCGCCATGGCGAGAATTACGGCATCGCGAACCAACCGTAAATGGCCCTACTGAGTGCCTGTACTCCACTCCCTGCCCACATTGCACAACTCCCCGTAGGCGCAATGTAGTCACACTATGCAACCAGTGAAATGTACAAGTCACCCATGCATGCCAACGTTCAAATGCATGCAGGGGCTCCAAGTGGCTTGTGAGTGGCCATCCATATTTGGCATGTCACCATTGCCGTACTGATGCAGCACAGGCATGTGAAGGTACAAGTACACCAAAATGAACTGAAATATTCCATGAGACAAAACAACAATAGTCCCCCATCGCTTGCCACCAGTTAAAATCAACATCCAAAGCAGTATCCTGAGGGAGACTGCACCAGCCCTGTACTCTTGCCAGTAGACAAACCAACCATCAGCATAAGCATGTACCACACAAGTTGGCAGAGTGACTGAGCAGCCAGGCTCATCTCAAGAGGGGCCAATGGGAGCTGTAGGGCACAGATGGCACGAATACAGCAGCAATTCCAATGGACCTGACCTCAGTCTCCCTCCAAGAAACGCACGCAAACACAGGCACCTGTGACCAGCCATTTTCTGATAATCCCATCATTCCACCAATTCACCTGGCTGACCGGCATCTGTTGCACAAAAGCTAATCCCCCGCCCCTGAGCATGACATCATAAAAACAGTCATAATGGCAGCCCCTAGCCCTGACCTAACTGGGCTTCGTAGGCAAACGCGGCCAGTACAGTACCACACAACTCTACTCAGAAGCCGGAACCCAATGCATATCATCTCACAATACATCGCGGCACCAATGGGAATATGCTACATTACTAGCAAAGAATAATGCTACACGGTAAATAACTGAATATAAATTTAATGCACATCAAAATCACCAAGCCCATACAGCTATTTACTCATAAACTCCCAAATAATTTTCATATTTTCATTACTGTGGGCTGCATCCGCAATAAATGACCAGCTACTTCTTGTGTGACGCCCTGTTCCTTCATGGTACACAGGGGCTACATGTACGTTCAAAAAGGCAACATGGAAGCGCCTAGAACCGCAGGGCCGTCCCATGAAGTAGGCACTAGTCCAGCTGAAAGTATGAGATGTTGCCCCTAGCCACTAGTACTGCGTAAGGGCATGTGGCCCATTGCCGATCGTCCCATAAGATCGTAATGGTGCTCCACTGATTAACTCGAAGCTGCAGGTGTCGACTGTAGAAGCCATCTGCAGGAGTGGCGTACAGATGGCAGCGGCAAAAGGGGAGGTGATACCTGTCACCCAAATGAATAAAAATTAAAATAGTATGGGAATCCGAACTTCATAAGTATTACTCACTTCATTCAACACACTAAATCTACAACCATATGCATGCTAGCCCACTCAAAAGGATTAATTTCACCCAAAAATAACTTGGGAATCATAACAATATAAATCGAGGTGAATACACTATCACAAACGAGTGTTTGTGTGCATGCGTCTGTTAAAACATAATCCATTTGATGGGATTGGTAACGTGCATAGACACAAGTGTTTGAAGGCGCGTCGAGACAGGGAGGGTTCAACAAGGGCAGATAGACGATGGTCCCACTATGGCAGCATTGCATGACATAGCGCAGGGGAAGGGGATAGATTCCAAAAAGCCATGTACATGGCAAACCCTCAATTAAATCATCTGTCCATGCATCCATTCATCATTCCCTCATCCCGGTATAAAAACGCCTGAATATTTACTCACATAACATTTGAAATTTCCATTGAGTCTGTGCGTAATGCAGTCTGCAAAATCCACTGTGCTCCTGGATGGATTTCTAGTGTAGTGAAATAACATGTAATTGGGAACGTCCTGCCTTATCGTCCACTACGCTATTGCGCATCCCATTCAATTCATATCAATCATTGCATTCTCGTCATGGGCCCTGTCCCAAGGACATTCAACAATAGAAAGTTACATTCCCTGTCAGACCTGTGGGCGTCTCCTCGCCGCTAGTTGAAAACCAAAAGCGCTGTCCTTCGAATTCCTCATTTGCAACATCACGTCGAAAAGGCATCTGTGAACGCTTGAATTCACAAATACATCTATGTAGTGCGGCTGTGTGTGAAAATGGTAACTGGCTCCAATCACTAATGGGACTCCCCGCCTGTCGGTGAACGTCGGTACAGTGCTGCATGAGGGTCCACCGTTCATCGAGTACTACATTCCACTGACCCTTCACAAGTTTGTTCGCGACTGCAAATATAGTATGTTAAAAAATGCAACAATAGCAAAATTAACATATAAACCAATATTTCGCTGCCATCGGGATTAAATACATGATTGTAATTGCAAGATGCCATGCGTCAAATTGCAGCGTTGTGTGCGGGACGTGCTCGCCCAATAGTTACTGCAGCTGGCACAGGTGGAATGAATCACCACAGGTGGAGGCTATACAGCCTGAAAACACATAAATTGCACACCCAAACCCCTCCCACAACCACACCCACTCCAAAATGCTACCGACAGGACTAGCGATGTTGGGCCTGGGGGACCTGATAACACTGCAAGTACTCCAACTTCAAGAAGAAGACGAACACCAACTACTACAACAACCGGCCGCACAGAGGAGACGAAGGAGGAGGAGGAGGAGGGCAAGGCACGGGCAGCAAGGCCCACCAGCACAGCCACTACCACCACGCAGGCAGCCCGCAATCCCACGCCTCCGAGCTAATCCGTTCAACCTCACTGCTGAGCAGATCCACACCCTCTACCGTTTGGACCGGGAAACCATAACCGCCATTGTCAACATGACACACGCTGACCTTGTCAGCATGATAGATAGCCCCACCGCCATCCCACCCCTACTGAAGGTGGTGTCTGTACTCCACTTCCTGGCCACAGGCACCTACCAGCACACAGTCGGACAGTTGCATGGCATTTCACAGCCACTATTGTCACGGACACTATTCCAAGTGCTTGATGCCCTCCTGAAGCACACAGACGACTACATCTCTTTACCACGCTCGGAGCAGGAGCCTACAAACACAAAAGTGGGATTCCATGCACTTGGCGGCATACCGGGTTGCATTGGTGCCATCGACTGCACCCATGTGGAATTGGTTGTCCCACATGCCATGGAGGTCCAGTACCGCAACAGGAAACAACATCATTCTATCAATGTACAAATGGTGTGTGACTCCAACAGGATCTTTACACATTGTTGTGCCCGATTTCCAGGATCAACCCATGATTCTATGGTCTTGAGGAACTCTACAATACCACGCTACATGGAGCGACACGCAGGGCACCGATCCTGGCTACTCGGTGAGTCTCATTTAATGCATGTGAATGTGGGGTAGGTGATGCGTCAATGACGTGGCAGGAAGGGGGGGGGATGTGTACGTAGCAATGTTATTCCACAAACATCCTTCTTTGTCCACATACAGGTGATGCCGGGTATCCACTGAAGAGATGGCTCCTTACACCAATCCGGAACCCACAGAACCAGCATGAGGAGGACTACAACCATGCACACTCACGTACCTGTGTAGTCATAGAACAGGCATTCGGCCTACTGAAGGCTCGTTTCCGCTGCCTCAGCAGGTCTGGCGGGGCACTCCTGTACCGCCATGAGAAGGTGGCAAAGATGGTCATGGCATGTGTCATGCTACACAACATGTGCGTACGTAGAAATGTGGCCATTCCCCCTGACGCAGAACTGCAAGCACCTGAAGATGGTGATGATGAGGGTGGGGATGTGGCAGCACCTCAAGGAGTCCGCGAGGCACAGGAGGCCCGTGAAATTCGTCAGAATCTCATAGATGCATGCTTCTAGCACTCACGCCTGGTGGCTGTTACATGGACACGGGACTTGTGGCACTGTGTGTGTCTGGAATATGCACAATGTGGACTGTACGCCAAGAAAGGCCTCGTACACAAAGATCAATGTCCACACATCTCATTGGATGAATATGAAGAAATGTATAGCAAATGTGAAATGATGTTACACACCCAATCGACCCGCCACCCAAAGAAGCACAACACACCCCCTCCACCCTCCTACCTCCCCCCCGAACACCAGTGTCCAAAGATGCTCAGTGTCAGTGGGCAGTCGCTATTGCAAGCCCCCTCTCCGGGTATCAGGGGCACCCCTGCCTGTGGAGCGCAGGTTCCTCCCAGATCTACGTTGGGGGCTGCCCTGGACGGAACTTGCAACGGATGATGTCTCTGCCTGCTCACGTCCATGCATGTCCCTAAGGGTTTGTGAGAGCTCAGTGAGCACACGGCGCACAGCGGCAAGTTCACCACATACGTCTTTGGACGTCGCATGCAGTTCCCCCCTCAGGCTCTCGGTGCTTCTCTCCATTTGTGCCCTTAGTGTCTCTGTACTTTGCTCCATTTCGGCCCTAAGTGTCTCAGTAGATATTTCAATGGATGCCTTAGAACCCCCACATTCAGCAGCATGCTCTTTGAGGAGCGTGGCCAGTTGCTGCTGTTGCACAATCATCTGCTCGAGGGACTGTTGCCTCTGCTGGGCCATGCCCATTTGCGGTGGTGTCACAGAGGGGCTGATCACCTCATGTTGCCTTGCCACAGGCCTTGTGGGGGTTGGCCAGTCGTCGTCTTGTGGGTGCCCCTGCGTGGTTTCCTCATGGTGTACGGGATGAAACAAACAGGGGGATTGAGACAGGTCATGGATGGATCCTACATCTACAGCACCGTTTTCTGTGTCGGAGCATGCTGGCATGAAAGCAGTGTCACCTATGGTGCTGCTGCCACCAGAAGCAGTGCCTTCTGTGGCATCCATTGGGGGGACCTGTGGTGCTGCTGTTGTGGACATGCTGGCTGCTGGGGTGCCTGTTGAAGTCCCCTCCAGTGTGCTGCCACTTGATTTGTGCTGCTGCTGTGTCTTGTTCCGTGCAGCTGAGGTGGAGGGTCTTTGGCCGTTGGTCTTGGCCCTCTTTGCAGGTGTGCTGGTAGGGGTGTCCTGTAGCTCGTCGTTTGATTCGGACCCTGTGGTGGAGTAAAGGAGGGCGAGCGTTATTTATGGGTCTGTGGAAATTGGAATGGCAATGTATCACATGCATTGGGGTGGTACCTGAGGGTGATTTGGGTCAGGGCCTTGGAGGTGGTCTCATTTTTGTGTGGATTGAGGATGCCGTTATTTTGCAGCCTGCAGTTAGGGTGTGCATGCTGCACATGTAGAGGGTGTTTTTAGGATTTTTACTTATTTATGTATTTGATCTGACTTTTAAAGGGCGCTATCATGGCAATGTATGTGGACGTTCTCCTGGACATGTGTTTCTATTGCACTATGGGGACACATGGTACTTCACATGATTGGACATTGTGGATTTAGCATTGTTTTATTTGGGCCACCTACCTGATTCTTCGGATGTCTGCACTCCTTTCTCCATCCCTCCGACTCCCTCTATGCTCTCCATTCCAATGGTGGAGGCACAGATTTCTTCCCAGGGGGTCAACTTGATGGGTGATTCCGATCCTCCCCCGGTGGCTGTGGCAATGTTTCGGTTGGCCGAAAGTATGCTCCGGACGCGTATCCGCAAGTCGTCCCATCGCTTTCTGCATTGCTGTGGGTTGCGGGGTGCGGTCCCCACCGCACTTACCCGCTGTGCCACCAGGGCCCATATGGCCTTCTTGTTCGCAAGTGCCGTCCTGGTCATTTGCGTCGAGAAGACGACGGCAGCATTCTCCTGGAGGGTCTCTGTGAGCACGGTGAGTTCCTCATGGGAGAAGTGGACCTGCCGCTTGCGATCGCACGCTTTTTTAGCAACTTTTCCCATATTTATTTTTTTAACTGGGGTGGCTAACGGGTTGGGATGTGTCTCAGGGTCGGATTTATGATGGTTGTGTTGGGATTCTGATTTTATAGGTGTACGGCGTGCTGTTTCCCGTTCCGGCCCCATGTTTTTACTTCCGTTTCCGTATATTTACGGTGACCGTAATTTGCGCTGCCCGCTCATTATGGTGACCGCTTAGATGGGTGGCGGAGTTGCACCTAGGGCGGCGTACGACGGCGGTAAGGGGCGTTTTGGGGCCATTTCCGCCATCGCGGACTTTGCACTTCCGCCATGGCGTTATGCTCGTGCCCGATGGGTCAGAATTAGCGGCACTTTGCTCCATCGTGCTATGGCGGAAACGCTATTTACGCTGTGGCGGTCATGTCAGTTACTATCCGCCAGGGTCGTAATGAGGGCCATAGTGTCAATAGTTACCATAATAGTTGTTTGACCTGAAGACAAAGGTAAGTCAACTATAAAATCGGTTGAAATTCATTTTCTAAAAACCCACAGATGTGGTAACCCATGACAGGAGAAACGGCACCCCTGTCTCAATTTGCTCGTGAGATGAACATTTGTCATAAGTGGCAGTTCGTGGAAGCTGTGGAGCCGATGGAAGAGCCACCATTAGTTGTCCCACCAGGCTTCTATGAGAGTGGTCTAGTCTTTCTGCTTCCTTTCCTTTATCTCCCCCCTGGCCCTGCCCCCCTTGTGCGTTGCAACTTTTGCTTCTTTGCAGTATACGCTCTTGCCTAGTTCGCACCTGCGTTCTTAGCAGTTTTTCCTCTTATCTTTTCCCTTTGCCTTATTCAGTCCCTCCGCTGACCTTCCTATGGCTTTGGGCTGGAATCTTTCTTCCGTATTACTCTGTTCTTGTTCCCATGTTACTCTGGTTTCTCAGTGTTCTCCAGACGCTTCTGTTTCCTTGTTTCCTTCCCGTCTATGTTCCGCCTTTCTATCTGCTGTCTAGTCCTTCCTCGCATTTCGCTGTGGCTCAGTAGGTGCCTTGCCTACTTTCCATATCTGCCAGGCACTCACTCTTTCTTCCATTCTTTTGTTCTTCCTATTCTCTCGTTACCTTCCTATGACTCCGGCAAGTCTCCTGGTCCCGCTGGCTCTGTGCCACATCCACTACCTCTGAGGACCTCCATGTACTTGCTACTTCTTTCCCGCTGCCCTTCCTTCTTTCTTTTCCTGTTTACTGTTTGTGTATCCCGCGCGTCATCCGGCGCAGTAAACTGTGAGGTCTGCTCCCGACTTCGATCTGCCAGATACTCGCGGTCTACCTATGGTCTTGCATTCTGGTATTTCTTGGTTTGTGGCTATCTTCCTTTCTAATTTTGGTTGCTCTGCTGGCCATGCTTTTTTTCCAGCTCTTTAAGGAACTTTTCCTCGGCAGGACACTTTGTGCTTAATTATATCTCGGAATTCGTCCGTGGCTTCTACTGAATTACCACCCAAGTCTCCTTTGTTTAAACCATTGTTCTGCAGCTGCCCATCTGACCGTACAGGAGTGTCCACTTACATCCATTGGCTTTTTCCCAATTCCTGGGCTGCACAGGGGAGACGCCATTCTTGTTTTGATTGTGTCTTCATCAAACGACAGTGGCGAATCCCCGGAACAGACCCTACCTCTTCAAGAAGAAGAAGGGAACCTTCGAGGAATCCACCACAGATCTCTCTGCTTCTGAAGCCTCAACTAGTGGAAGTGACACTGAGATACAGGTGAGACCTGACACACCCGCCAACATTACTGAGAGGAATTTCCTAATAATGTATTAACCAACAGAGCAATATGTTATCTGGACATATGTACTGGGTTCCTGTGGATATCTAAAATGTCCTGCTACTATGCAAGGCGAGAGCACAATCTATGATGCTCTAGTCACCTGTTTATCAAACATGTTATGTTAGGTTATGTTACTTTGCATTTATATAGCACCTTATGTACCATTGGTATGGTCTGAAGGCGCTGGTAGATTGAACGCCCTCGGGAACCGAAGTTCAGGTCAGTTGAGAGAGTAAAGAGAGTCAAAGGTGCGTGTGAGCACCGGATATGTGTGCAGCTGGTGTGATATTCGTGTAATAGCTGCTTCTTAGCAGTAGGTGTGGTGGTTGGGAGATGAAGAGTATGTGTTTGTTCTGGCAGGATTTATCCAGACCAATTGTGGATGCGTTAGGCCTGAGGAGAACGCCTGGCTGGGGGGTGAGTAACCAGCAGTGTTTAGTTAGAGTGATGGGCAGTACGAGGCAGATGTTGGTAAGAGAACAGTTATACCGAATGGTGTCATAGTATCTCTGTGTTCTAGTTGACTGGTGGTGTAAAGAAGAGAGTAAGCATGGTGATGTGGTATGGTGGGTTACATGCTCTTCCAAACCTTTCCATGTAGGTTGCGCAATTCTATGCACTCCAGTCCGCTCCATGTATTCCAGTCTGCTCCACGCACTCCAGTCCGCTCCTATGCACTCCAATCGGTTCCATGCACTCCAATCCGCTCCATGCACTCCAATCCGTTCAATGTACTCCGATCCGTCCAGAATATTTCTAAGTTGTTTCATGCACTCGATCTACGTATTTCACCCATACCAAGTACTTAATCCGTTCCATCCACATATATCACACCTTTCATCCACATATTTCATCCGTTTCTTCCACATACGTCACTTGTTCAATCCACATATGTCACTGGTTCTTATCCACATACATCGCCCATCCCAACAACATGCGTCATCTGTTCCGTCCACACATCGCTCGTTCTATCTACATACGTCATCCATTGCATCCACAAACTTCACACGTTCCAACATGTATTGAATCTTGACAAGGTACGTATCCTGTAAATTGTTAGTAGAAATTGTGAAAAGAAAAAGGTCAACCGCTTTTCGATGAGATTTCAAATTAATACAATGCACACAAAAGAGTTCTTAATATCTCGAAAACAAGGGGGTCTTACAGATGAAGTGTGCCGATTGTGGAAAAATACAATGGAGACCTTGCAGCACCTAACGCTATTTTGTCCAGCATTGAGAGATCTAAGAACTACCTATATAGATGAATTTAGATTGGAAAACCATCACTAAGTGCTGATGAATGGTGAAAGTATATGTGCGGGAGTGATGATTTTAAAATAACTTTTGCTCTGACCAAATACTTGAATTAAGTTTTTACGAAACACGTTAAAAAACAAGTAGAGCTGGATTAATGTGGGAAAGTTAGGACAATTTTTTGTCTTTTTATAGATTAAGAGGAATAAGGATGAATTATTTATTTATCAGAATGAACATTTTGATATGATGAATTGTGGAAAGTTTTATATCGTTATTGCGTTAGAAATGTGATTGATGGTAAAAGTTTGTAATAAACTAAATACCAATAAAATAAAAAATAAAATAAAAGTATTCTTTTTATCAAGATCCCTATACATTATAGAGTTAGATGTGAGGGCAAGGGTAGGCATTTGGGCACAGACAGACATTTTGATTTGGACTTCCTGACACAGACTACCCTTAGTTTTTGTTAGGTAGGGAAACCTCATTTTAGCACAAGGCAATATAGGCCTTTGACCAACCCTTTGCTATTTCTAAATAAAAGGTTATACCAGAACTTGACCATTCTGTCTGTGTCAGCTCCTTGATGCCTTCACATATAGGGACCGGAAACAAGCCTTCAACAGGTTGAAGGATCACTTGATTCAGAACCTGGTCCAGACGTATGCCTCTTTGTAGGCCACCTCTTGTGGCGTCTCTGCATACTGTACGGGTGTCAAGTATTGTCGCACAGCATGATTTACCATGACAGTACATTCGCTCATGGGGAACATTTACTCTGTCGTGTAACATCATGCACAAAGCTCACAGCCAGCAATTGATGCTTTCAGGGTCTGTGAATGACAGGGCAGAATGCCATGGTGCCCGTGTTGGGCCTGGGTGTTGCTCCCATGTATATGCTCTGATGGGTGATTAGTCGTACTTGTGCAGGTTGTCTGCATCCATTCCATAATGGCTTCTGTGAGGGGTCAGAAATGTGAGGTGAACAACTTGGTAGAGGTTTATCATAAGATGACATTTTATTAACTCAGAAGGGTTTAACAAATGCCTCCCTATCCCTACCCTGATGAGGATTTCCCTGCCTATCAAAATAACCTAAAGGACACACTCTAACAAAAGGAATCTGTCCCTCACAATTATACATGCAAACAACTTAACAAGGCAATTCAAATATAACAGAAATAGCAGTTATGTTCATTATGAAACTGATAACTGTTTCTCTTTGTAACCTGGGTAAGATCCCCGTCATCAGATTCAAAGCAGAATTTTCAATCAACAAGTCAAAATAGTAAAGTTCTGTTTGCAACCAAGTTCTGTCAAGTATCTTTTTCTAACACCAAAAGTCTTTCACGTGGACTTTGACCAACATTTCAAACAAACAACAAGTCTTTATCTCACCACTTGCAGCAGAGAGTTCAACACAACCTCTTCTTATGAAACTAAAACACTTCCACAATTCGTCTGTATCAACAATTATGTTTGTCAGGATGATTCCACAGCAGTTCACAAGATGTTTGCATCAGCAATAATGATTTGTCAGGATGATTCCTCAACAGTTCACAAAGTACTTTAGTGGTCTTGCCACTTCTTCTTCTTCACAGCCTTTAACCACAACGCACTACTTCAATTACTTCTTCCTGGACCACTCACCTGCCAGGACTACCACTACAAAGTCTCACCCTGATATACTCGCCTTCCCGGACTCAAAGAAAACTCCTAACACTATTAGAAGTATTTCTGTGGTAAAGTTGACTTCAAACAACTTAGCAAAGTCTTTTGACTTTCAACAACATCAGTGCTGACTACTTCATCTGGGAAGACATGAGACACATAGGTGCTGGTATTTTCAAACTTGTGATTGCCACATGCAATTTATGGTATACTTCTCGATGCCTGAATACTTTCTATCAGAAGGGCTGCGCTCCTGTCACTTGTGTTTTCCCACTCTTACATCCATTGTCAGCTTGAAGGTAAAGAAAGGAGTGGGCGCTGTTGAGCAGCCGTCAAGATGGCTGCCTAGCTCTTGAGCTCCGTGCACAGCCGCTCTTCATCCGAGGACAGCTGCGGGCGAAGGCAGCTCCGCGCCTACCCGACCAACCCACTGGCATCCCTATTACTGTGGCTACGTGTTGCTGCGATCCTGGCTCGGTTCGGACCTTGGGAGCCGGAGATCCACTTTGCGGGACCCTCGAGGCCGCCGCGGTGCTCGGCGCCTCATTGAAGACTTTCCTTCCCGGCCCCCGCCACCACACTAAGGCCTCCCCTGCCGCATCCCTCCACTGGCCCACCTGCTGAGACGCCCTGCGGTCCGCGTTAGAGGCGCCGCGGATTGGGTCGCGCCCCTCGCTGGACCGGCGCCCGCTGCTTGGGCCGTGCCTCGCGCCGGTCGTCCTGGACTTTTTCCCTGCTCTGGGGCCGGGGCCCTCGGGCCTTGACGCGCCCGGTCTGCCCGGCCGGAGTGCCCGGTGCTGGGGGACCCTGGACCGCCCCTCCTCTGCGTGGCTCAACACTTGAGCGGTGCGCCCCTCCTGGAGGTGCCGCGCCCGCCGCCGGGCTTTGCTGCGGCACTCGATTGGGGCCCCGCTGATCTGTCATCCGCGGCCTGGTTGCGGCCTACGACCTCTCGCTCTACGCAGCTGCCGGCGGCGCCCGGGGACCTGAGGAGCTACACCTACTCCCTGACAGGACACTTGCGGGCTACATACCAGGTGAGGAGCTGCTGGGGCTGCTGCGCGCCGGAGCCACATTGCCCCCATATCCGCTACAGGCCATCCTCGATCCGGCCGGCTCCTGCGCCACCTTGGTTGGTCTCTGGGCCCATATCCTGCGGCGAGGCGAGGTCCCTGCACCCTGGATTGATGCTGGGGCCCACATTTTGGCACGGCCTGGCTTCCCTGCGGGTCATCACCTTCACGACCCCATGCAATACCCGCTTATGCACTAAGGCCTGCATCCCTGCGGTGCTCTCTGAGGTGCTCACCCTGGATCTGTTCTGGACACCACCCTCACCCTCTAAGGCGGTTGGATCGCTCTCTCCCTGCTGCTACTCTATACTTCCCTGATGCTACAGCCCTTGCCGCCTCTGTCAGGATTTGTTTGAATCGGCGGGCTGGACCACTGTCATTTGCCTTGAACCTCTCCTGCATCTCCTCACTCGAGTCTTTACTCTGGCCACTAAGGGCCCCCTGCCACAGTATTGACGATGTCTAACAGATCGAGGAATAACAATAAAACATGGCCATGGACAAATTTGCTAAAGCCGCCCCGAGGCCCGACTCGGCCCACGTACCAAGCGATCCGGCTGACGACCCGCCATGCGCCGAGGCACCCACCACTGACCTCACAGCGATAATGGAATCCATGGCTAGAAACTTTGCAGCTTTCCATGAAAAGCTTGATGACATTAATGCCAATGTAGCTTCACTCAAAGCCAAACTGGATCAGCAGGGGGTTCGAATCACGGAGACCGAAAGCAGGATTGGTACCAATGAAGATAATATATCTACACTCCAGGGCACTGTGCCCACTTTGGTTTCGGATATGAAGGCGGTTAAAGCCAAATGTGATGACCTCGAATCTAGGTCGCGCAGAAACAATATACGTATCGTTGGGGTCCCTGAAAATGCGCTTAAGGGTCGACTGGAATTGGCGGTCGAGGATCTCTTGAAGGAACTACTGGGTAACCCGGACATGTCTCCCTTCTTTACCATCGAGAGGGCCCATAGGGAGCTGTCACCCCGGCCTAAACCCGGTGACTTTCCGAGACCCATCATTGCCAAGGTTCTGAGCTCCAAGGACCGCGACCTAATTCTACGCCTCGCACGGGAAAAGGGCGAGTTGCGATTGGACTCGCAGGTGATCAGGATTTTCCCCGACTTTTCCACCGGAGTTCAACAGGAACGTCGCCAGTTCCTTGGAGTGAAGAAACTCCTCAGGGAAAGGAACATCCCCTACGCCATACTCTTCCCTGCACGCTTGAAGTTTACGTTCAACGACAAACTATACTTTTTTACAGTGCCATCTGAGGCGGTCAAATTCATCGAGGCACATGTTCCTCTCCACCCGCCGGCCGATGATAATATGAATAACGAGTGAATTTTATGCTTGCTTTGTGATGCCTTGATACTATGCTTATATGTAGATCGAGTCCTGCCACTCTTTGTTCATATCCATGAGTAATCACACCTCCGCGTTCACTTGTATACAAGGCTTTCCTACGCGGGTTTAATTACTGCTGTCCGAGGAGCACCTGTTATCCCGTCCAAGTTATTCTCCCACACCTACCCTTGCTGCTCTCTGACATACTCAGCTCCCCTGGTCTGGTTGCAACCGTTGCCATCTATTCACGAGCACTGGGGCATGTTTCTTCTCATGGTTTCGCCTGGGCTGGGTTGCTGGACCCCTGTGATGTGTGTGTTGCTCCCTGCGCTCCATTGGGTGGGACTGGGGTATTCACGTTTTGGTTCCTAGCGTGCTTCCGCACGGCAACGGCGCACCCCACTGCGATTGCACTGTTCTTGGATATGCCCTTGTTGTGGGTCAGCCCCGGTTGGGCTTTTGGGCAGTCTGGGCCATGTTGGGGCCGGCCCGGCTCTGCACAGTTGGGGGTGGGTGTTGTTTACACTACTGAAGTTGGGTCAGTGGTGAGGGTGGTGGGTGGGAATGGGGTATTTGGAAAAAACGGCATACTAGGGCTCACGGCACGCACACTGGCAAAATATAAGCGCACTCCCGACCTCAACCCCGGTAGTGCACACTGCTGCTATACCTGGGATGTTCACTGATGCGGGTGTGCCGGGATTAGAGATCCGCCACTGACATGTCTACCGTTATAATGTCCTGGAACATTCGCGGATTGAGCAACCACACCAAGGCCCGCAAGATCATGGCCTTTGCTAATAGACATGGCTGTAAGATACTACTCCTACAAGAGACACACTCCAATGGCCGCATTCCGGGCACCATGGCCCCGTCGTGGGGCCCCACTAGATTCTTTACTTCCTACTCCTCCCAATCCAGGGGAGTTCTCACAATGATCCATAAATCGATCAAATTCATTCTGCACAAAAGTTACGTATGTCCTGAGGGTCGCTATGTTATACTACACTGCACGATGGTGAATAGAGAATACCTACTTGTTAACACTTACTGCCCCAACGTTGACTCTCCTGAGTTCTTCGATGCGGTAACTGCTATACTGTTGGGCTACGTGGGAGTCCAGATTGTATGGGGGGGGACCTAAACCTTATTCTTGACACTGTCCTGGATAGGACTGGCACGTCCTCTCGAGCCCTAACCAGTGCCGCACGCAGGCTGCGTGGCCATATGCAGACGCTCAATGTTTGCGACGCCTGGAGGACAGTACACCCCTTGCGCCGGGAGTATACTTATTACTCATCTGTCCACGACAGCTCGTCTCGTATAGACCTGTTCTTAGTGTCCAGTGAAACGATGGGAGGGGTGGAGGGGTCCTGGATTCTCCCCCGCACTCTGTCTGCCCACGCCCCAATCACACTTTCTATGAGGCTGGGTATACCCACTCCGACACTGAGCACTTGGCGCTTCAAATCTGAGGCCCTCAGGGACATTGTTTTTAGGGCTGATATCCTCGCAGACATTATATCCTTCTTTGACTACAACTCTCTCCAAGACACCTCAGCCGCGGTTAGGTGGGAGGCCTTTAAGGTTTACATCAGGGGGATGTCCATCTCGCAGGAGGCCGGGGTACTGAAAACCATCCGAGCCAGCCTCGGTCGCTCTGAAGCTAAATTAAAACAGCTGGAGCAGCAATGCTCCACTGGCGCCGATCCCGTCTTACTTCTCAAAATCAGCGAGGAATTGCAGGCGTACAATGCGTTCGCTAACAACGAAGTCCAGTACTTCAGCCGCCCACAGGCTGCCAGGAAATATGGCGAGGGTGACAGACCGGGGAGGACTCTGGCGGGCGTGGTGAGGGGGGAACTTGGCCGGGCTCAGATCACCTCCATCAAAGACGCATCTGGCAATGCACAGTGGGCTGACCAACAGATTTTGGAGGTATTTACTGAGTTCTACAGGTCCCTCTACTCCCAGCCTCCCGAACACTCCGAACGACACATGCGCGAGCTGCTTGCTCAGATCCCCACCACCGAAATATCCCCTGCTGCCCGTGACCAACTGGACTCCCCGGTAACGCTGGATGAGATAGTGGCCGCCATCTCTAACCTGCCCAAAGGCAAGGAGCCGGGACCTGATGGCCTCACGGCTGAGTTTTATCAAGAACACATGGCCATACTGGCTCCCAAGTTACTCGAGGTCTGGGTCGAAGCGCTCCACTCCTCTATTCTCCCCCCATCCATGCGTGAGGCTGTCATCACGGTACTACTTAAGCCTGGCAAACCAGACGACGAGTGTGGGTCTTACAGGCCCCTTTCCCTCATGAACCTAGATACGAAAATCAAAATCATTGCTAAGACCATAGCTAACCGCTTTCTCCCCATTTTGCCGTATCTGGTCCATGAGGACCAAGCGGGCTTCGTCCCCGGCAGGTCCTCCTCTCATAATATAAGGAGACAGTTTAATGTTATGTCCCATATAAATCAAGACGCCCAGGCCATGGCGGTCACTCTGGATGCTCAGAAGGCCTTTGACATGGTCTCTTGGAACTACACGTGGCTGGTGCTGGAGACAATGGGAGTTGGCCCAAACATGATCAGGTTCATTAAACTACTATACACCTCCCCTGTGGCCCGGGTCAGGGCTAATTCCTTGACATCCGACCCTTTCACACTCTTCAGGGGTACCCGACAGGGCTGCCCCTTCTCTCCGATCCTCTTTGCCCTCGCAATTGAGCCAATGGCGGATTATGTCCGTGCTCGTCATGCTCGCAAGGGGATACGGTTGAAGGAGCGCAAACCGCAGAGGCCAAGATGTCAAGATGGCGATCGCTCCCACTATCCATGGCTGGTCGTCTCTCCCTAATTAAAATGATCCTGCTCCCCAAGCTTCTTTACACTTTTAGCAACGTTCCCGTGTGGCCAGGGAAGGCCTACTTCACTAAACTGCATATACTATGCGCTCAGTTCCTATGGCACTCCGGTGCAGTGCGTAAGAAGTGGACTGACATGGCGCTCCCCTATAAACAAGGGGGGCTCACTGCCCCGAATCTGCTACTCTACTGGACTGCGGCCCAGGCTCAACATGCCACCCACTGGTACCCGGGCTCCCCAACGCGTCCACATGTCAAGTTAGAGCGACTAGCGACCGCCGGCACCAACGTGATGTCCCTTATACTACATAGCCGTTACACACCTGACTCTCCCATTGACCCTGTCGCCACGACCATTCACGCATGGGAACGCTTGCTAGGCCCGTCGAACGGGTCCCCCCCTACTACAAATGGCTCCCGGTGAGGCGCCTGCCTGACTTGGAACCCACGGACGATAACGCCTTGGCCCAACACTGGGGAACGCTGGGGTATCAAGCACTGTCCGATTGCTACCCAGAAGGCAAGTTCATTAACCCCCAAACATGGAAGCAAGGCCACACCAGATCCGCCTTGGAGACCCTCCAATATTATAGGCTACGGGCAGCGTTCCGTACTGCATGGCCCTCATTTCCTGATGAACCCCCGGATAACCCGGCGATCGCATACATTGCCAACTCAGGCGGCGCCCGCGGTGTCGTCTCTTCACTATATAGAATCCTTCAGGAGTCCGTCACAATCCCGGCGCGCGACGGTTGGGCGAATGAGTTGGGCCTGGAGTTGTCTGATGGCGACTGGGGCGCAATGTGCTTACACACGAAAAAAGTCTCCTTCAATTTCCGTTACCGCGCCATGCAGTACAAACTCCTCAATAGGCTCTACTATACTCCACACAGAACTTCGGCGTTCGCCCGCGCCCTCGCTGTGGAACTGAGGAGGCTGATCACCTGCATATGTTTCTGTCCTGCAGGGAGCTATCTGGGTTCTGGGAATGCATCCTGAAAACACTCTCTGACATTACTGAAACTGTGGTTGACCCTGACCCCTTGTCGATTCTGTTCGGGGTCTGGAAAACCGATGAAACCAGACGCCTGGCTAAGTTCCTAAACATAGGCTGTATGATTGCCAAAAAGTGTATACTCCAGAGATGGAAAAGCCCCACTCCCCCGGTCTTTCAGAAATGGTTGCGCTTACTCACCTGGTCACGCAATTGCGAGGAAGAGTACTTGTCTATGCTCCCAGCTCAGTCTCGCTCCAGGAACATTTGGGCGGAATTTAACGCTTACCTTAGCATCCGAAGCGAGGGCACTCCCGAATCTGGTCTTTCCCCTGCCCCGACGGGCTCTGATCCCACTGTGTGAGCCCCTACTTTATTCCTCTGTTTTTCGGTTGGTATGCTCCTTCTCAGATATCGCCCGGCTGTCCATGTTGTGATTGCTGTATCCTTTATGATGTGCTGCTCCATGATGTAACTGTTATGCATTTATTGTCGTGTGTATGCCTTGTGTACTTCTGCCGTCCAAAAATAAAAGTTTAAAAAAAAAAAAAAAAAGAAAAGAATCCCCAACTCTGTTAGACCCCTGATTGGAAACAGGTGTTTGTGCAGAATCAGGGAAAACCTTCAAAAAGGGAAAAACCCCTGGAGAATAGTTCAGTAGCTGGTTGTAGAATAAGATATCCATCCATAGTAGGTGATGTGCTACACTGTAGAGAGGTTGCTGGGATGCAAGAAACTCTGGTCTGTGGTAAGGAGTTGAGGAAAGACAGTCCATCAGCAATTATGATATCGAAATGTGACACTTGAGGGAGGGGGGTCAGACATGTGAGGTGGACAACTTTGTGAAGGTTTCTCAACAGATGAAATTTTATTATACTTAAAGGTTGGATAAACGCCTCACTGTCCCTACCATGAAGAGGATTTCCCTGTCTAAAATAAACTAAAGGAAACACTCTAACAAAGGATATCTGTCCCTCACACTTATACATACAATACATAAACAATGAAATGCATGGCAGTACAAAAACAATAATGATTGAATTCAAAATGTAACCAGTCTCTCCTTATAACCTGGGTGAATTCCCATTCCCCAGATTTAAGTTCAATTCTGCTTCACAGTTCAAGAAGAGAGAGTAAGTAAATCCTGACTCGCAACAAAGTTCCAACACAGTTCTTTGCAACTTCATCTTCACTCCAGTGATTCAACTAAAAAAATAGAAGGCTCTTCCTCTTCTTTGAACACATATATGATTTCTCCTCCTTAGATAGAGGACAGTTTCTCAGTTCATCAATAGCAACAATAATTGTCTTGGTCAGGATGATTTGCTACAACTGGTAATTTCTAAAGGAATGCAATCTCTTTACAACAACTTTATACAGGTCTTCCTTCAGTACCACAAACAACATAAATTGTCTTTGTCAGGACCCTTTGTAGCACTTCTTCAATTTCTAACTAGTTTACTCCCATGCCAGGCCTACTCCTCCAAAGGTTTGCCATCTCGGTATAATACGCTGCCCAGACAATATTTCACAACACCAAGTGCGTTTGTGGTTAAGATCAACTAACAAAAGGTTCACAACAGCTCCACAGTATTCAACAGCTTGCAGCTTCTTAACCTTTAACAACTCTCATGGGACAACAAGAGTTACAGTGGTGCTCTCTAATACTCTTTGGTAAATAATGCTCCTCTCCCTCTGAATATCCCTTTTCAGAAGGGCAGCATTTTTTCCACTCTTGTTTCCCCACTGCACACGTAACCAAATACTGACAATGATAAGGTCTCACTCTGCTTCTCTCTTGGCTTCAATAATGTAACTTTACGCCAGCTTTTACCATGTGTTGGACAAAGGATGGGTAACAAGTTGCACAACTTATCAACCTTTCATTAGCCCCCTCCTGACGTTGGCAATACCTGCTGGATCGTATTTGTCTTGGTTTTAGTCTCTCTTGGCTTGGGCTATGCTTGTAGGTATTAACTCTTAACTATATCCACCTATCGGGTTGCTGGGTTTTCCACAGACTCACACTTTTACAATCATTTGATTGGTTACATAAGGCTTTCATTTCTTTTCAGTATTTTGGTATTCCCAATTACTTTGAGAACCACTTTAACTCACAAGAGAGTTCTGCTTCTGCTGCTTTTCAGTAGTTCGGGATTTTAAAAAACTGCATTCACTAAACACCTACCTTATACTTGCAAGCGGGTGCAGAGTGCTCCGGGGTCACTACCAACTTGCAAACTCACCGGGTAAGAGGTACACTTCCGGTCCCCCCGTCGCCTGCAGGACTTCTGCTTTTGTGGCTTATAGTGACCCGGTAAACTACTTCTCTTAAGTCTACCTTCATCCATGCCACTTGCAACAGGAGGCCCTTGTGCTGCTGAGGCCCTCTGGTGCAACCCAGCCACCACAGTCAGCCTAGAGGCCCTCAGGTGCACGCCAGCCACTGAAGACAGCCTCCTGAGAAGGAAAGCTTCCCTTGCTTTCTCTTCCCGCTGTGCAGCCTCTGCAGAACAGGTCTCCAGTGAGCATTCTTCCCTCTTGCACGGTTCCCACTGCACAACCTCTGCACTTCAGGATTCGGGAGACACAGACCCTCTCGAGTCCAGCAGCTTATTTGTACATTCTCTTCCTTATAGTATTCCTTAAAGGAACATCACAAAGATTAATCACCAGACTTGATTGAAAAGGATAAGACAGTTCTTTTAAACCGTTATGATTCACAGATTTCCTTTCACTGTTTCATTGGGTGTTAGGGAGGTATTTAGCTTTACAAGTCTCCAAGGGTTTGGAAGGATTTTCATTTCTCCCAATGCCTAGGAGTTTGTGATTGTTTTCACCCCTATTTATATGTTTATCTTGTGGAATAACAAGATGGTTATTACAACAAGCCATTACATACTTTGGCAATAAGGAGACATCTGTCACCGTTTGAGGATCTCACCTGCGTCTCACCGTCGCTGTCGCTGGTGGAATTTTCAGAATCAGACAAGGCGGGGAACCCTTCTTCTTGAAGAGGTAGGGTCTATTCCGGGAGCTCGCCACTTTTGTTGGACTGTGAAAACAGCACCAACACCAAGGGTGTACCCCTGGCACAGCCCTCATAGGGGAAAGAGCCAAGTGGCACAACAAAACCCTGTTGAAAGTCTTTGGATGGAATAATAGCAGTAGTCCGGAATATGGAGAGCATAGCTGGTAAGATAAGTCCAATAGCTGTGTTCCAGTCCAGAGGACGAAGGTTGTAGAATGAATGATGGGATCAATTGGAGTATAAACACGGACTACAGAAAATGAAGCAGCAAGATATGAAAGGCTGAGGAAAGGCTGCTGACACGGTTTACTGCTGTACATAAAGGAACTGGCCAAGCTGGAGTCCAAACAGGAATGAAACAGAATAAAGGTAGATAGCAAAGGCGCTGTAACGTGAGAGCTAGATAGAGCCCAGCTGTATAAATAACAAACTGAGACAAAAATATAAGAGAATGATACACAAAAGAGCCGCGTACCGTCCGAGCAGTGCAGGAATGGGGAAATGCTCAGAACTGTAAGAGCGCAGAAGAAACTGAAATGGATACAAGACCACTTACCGGAGGAACAGCAAGACGCCCGAAACCGTGTAACAGGAGGTAGGCAACGGAGCGGGAGGGCGGTCCAAGAGGGGACAAAAAGAAAAGCCCAACAGTACAAAAAAAAAAGTGAGACGGAATTAAAGGCAAAGGAAAAAGAAAAGGTAAAGCGAGCGCCGGCACAAAGGGGAGGAGGCGAGAAAACACACGCCACCAGCCATAAAGTAAATCTGAAGAAACAGGATAGAAAGGAGGACAAGGTGCTGCGGAGAATCCACAGAGAAAGTCAAAGTTTACAAAATGTTTCACCAACGGCAAAACGGAGCGGGCAAAGGCGGAAAGCGAAACTTCCTATAGTTTCAACGAACAGAGGGGCAGAGCTAAGGAGATGATATAGGAAACAGGAAGAGAAAGACTAGACCGTCAAAACACCCCAATTGGCATGTTAATGGCAGAACTTCCACTGTGTCCAGTGCCCAGTGCTTCCAGGAGCCAGCCCTCATGACAACATCCTCCCTGGAGGAAGACAAATACTGCGTCTCATCGCATGGACGCATGGAATCCTATCATTCCCCTGGGCCTTTTCTCCTCTCATATGATCCTCCCACAGAACACCACCCCCAAGGTCAGGATCAGGATTTACTGAGGAGTCCATAATGTTCATCACACACTCCTCTGGAGGGTGCAATGCGAGGAGTGTGAGGTGCAGGCTTTTTGCAGCAAAGGAAATCCCGGTAAGTAAGGAAAGAAGGAAAGCGAGGAGAGTGCAGTGAAGAATAGGTAGCACAAAAATGTAATAGTAATTGCGAGGAGTGTTTAGCCCAGCATTCTGCAGAAAGAGGAATATACCGTCCAGAACTGAAAAAGGGGGCGCGAGGAGCGCGTAATGCAGGAGACAACTGGCATGCTAATTAGAATAGCTCAAAAGGTGAGTATGTGAGGAGCGCAAGTAGCGAAATCGCTAGCAAGGAAATAGACACCAATGCGAGGAGTGCATGCAGCTGCCAGCAAAGTAATACCAGGTCTGAGATGAGTCACGGAAGGCGAGGAGCGCTATGGAAAGACAGATGACAAACACAGAGAAGGCAGGGAAGGCGAGAAGCGCTCAGCAGACAACGGCGAAGGACGTTCCAGGAACGGCTAACCGTGAGACGTCAACAGGGGAGGACACAAGGGAGCGCCTTGCTCAAGAGCAGCGACGCAAGGGATTGCAGACCCTGGTGTCTGTATAGAAAGGTTTCCAGCATCAGAGAATGCAACACTGTCTAAGCTGCAACACTAGCTTGCATAGTGAGTCTTAGGTCTTTGTCCACATGTGACGGCCATCTTGGGAGGAATCAATGACAGAAATGGAATGATAGTAATGAATGGTCCTCGTTTTCCACTTGTCCCACAGCTTCCAGGATCTGAGATTCCTAACAGCACATCAAACTGCTTCTCTTCACTTATAGTGGCCTGTGCCGGTCGGGAGAGGAGCATTCCTTGCTCCAGGGACACTCCGGTACTCGTCTACCACTGGAGCACAAGTTACAATGGGGAAAGCTTTTCACAATAACAATTCCCGCTGCGCAATCTCTGCATTCACGGCCATCAAAGGGGAGAAAGCTTTTCTCAGCTACGCTTCCCACCGCGCAACCTCAGCATGCAAGGCCCTCAATATTGGAGACTCTTTCGGGACCAACATACTGTCTGTCAAAAGTGGCCGCTGCGGCATCTCTCCTTTTCTCTGTCTTCTTCTGCCACTGCCTAATGGAGTCTCTGCAGGCACTCCACCTTCTACTAGTCCTAATGTCCTGCAGCTGAGGGGTCCTTTTATACTTCCCAGTCCCACTAAGGTTTGGGTCATTAGCACTACCAGACTGAAACCTTCAGACTAGTGCCTCTGCATCCTGTTATGCTCACCTGGTTCCCACAGGGGCGTCGATCGGACCCGGACAGCTGCGGTTTCCACCAACGTGATGCGTAGTGAAGAGATGACAGTCTGGACTGGCCCACCTAATCTTGTCTGCTGGACTCGTAGAAGTATTCTCCTGCAAGTGGAGAAATGGATTTAGCCACCCGTGGACTTTAGTGATGGCCCCCCAACAGTTCTCGTTCTCCCCACTAATCACCTCCGATATTCACTTTTGGTAACCTCACTTTATGTTTTTAAATGATGCGCTCTCCATCCTGCATGGCATGCAGGGGCGCATAGATACCAGTTACTTCAATGGGTTGAAGGTACTAGAGGAGTTCCGGAGGAATATTGACTCCAGTGTCTATAAAGTTCAAAGAGTTCAAAATGGGAGAAAAAGCTCCCCCCAATCTCCTCGCGACCATGGCCCAGAGGATCGCGGCCTAGACACCCACCACGAGATGAATTTGTCTATCTACCAGACGACCAAATACCCTGGTTCAAGAACATACGGATATGCCCACCAGCCTGCCCACCAGCCTGCCCTACTCAAGCCGACACCTGCGGCATGGATGAACTCGACTAAGACCTCAACAACAAGCACCCACATCGTTAGAGATGCCATGACGACCTAGCCAACTGCCAAGAACACACGTGTCACCATGCACACTGGACACTCACGCACCAACCCACACGAAGAATATAATCAGGGCTATGACGTAGGTGACGAATACAGCCACTGACGCGCATCTTTATTATTTTTCACATAGGTTTTTCGTAATGCAGAAACGCAAGACGCATAAAGCACTCGCGTATACGCTTGCTGACGCTTCTCCCACCCCTTGCATCGTGACGAGAATATAACGAAGACGTAATACTGCCTATGAAGCCATGTCGCACCACAACACAGGTGCCGTGCATTACACCTCCCCACCTATGAACCAGGCCCAAGTAGGCCGCAAGCAAGAGCCGCCATGAACACTGAATGAGCAAGAGTACAAGTGCTGATCACGCAGAACGAGCCCAGCGAGAGCTCACAGCCAAGGGAGGGATGTTGCAACTCGTATGCTACCAGCCGACGCCAAGGTCACACCTGTAAGCAAAGCCAAGCACACAGAAGCAAAATACAACTTTAAATGTGCAGAAATCTGCCCCAGCCACAGTCTCCCCTCACGTGACCAAGCCAACCTGACAAGGTGCCAGACCGACGAGGGAGAGGTCGCCTAGGTCCCACTTCTGGGACACAGGCTGCAACAATGAAATGACCCAATGGACACCTACAGCGATGGGAATGGTCTGCTCTCAAGCCTATGAGCAAATCCGCGCATTGTCTGCACGAACACATAGTTACAGATTGTTTTTAGTGACAGGTACACCGCGAGCTGGGAACAACGATGGTCCCAGGCTGGGGGGCTCGCGGGTGGACCAATCAGAACATGGGGGCACTCATCACTGACGCCACTAACATTAGCCAATCATTAGGGGTCTTCGTGTAACAATTTTCAAGTATCTTATAGAAGGGACAACCCAAGTATACCACCTGACTCATCCTCAACCACTAATACTGTTCTCTATATGTATGCTATACTAACCCTACCACTCGAGGAACCAATCCAGAGTGGCGATAGGTTTTTCGCTAACTTTCCCAGGTGACGCAAGTAGCGCGTCATACTGAGGCAAAAAGGGCCTGCGAGCCCCACGAATTTTGAGAGTTTGGACGGACGCGTACGATCCTAGACCCATCCCTGCTGTTGTTCAATAAACAGCAGAACCACCTTGCTTCTTGCGTGTGTCTCATACTCATTTTTGGAGAACAAGGGAGGAGTTGGGGCCTCCTAGCCCGAAGGTCCGCGGACGGCCCAGCCGACCCCGGGATAATCACCCTGACACGATGTTCACTCTTGTTCCATTCCCTCGTTAGGTTGCAACTGGGTCCAAAAGAATTTTGCCTGGAGGCAGCTGATGGCGTTCAGGTAAGAGTCTGTATTACCAAACACTGTCCGGTAAATGTTGCACGAGTTTAACTTGCTGTTTTCTCTCCCTTTATAAGTGCGGCATAGGAAGATGCGGCGAATTAAAGAATAATACCTCCGGTGGTAAAGCAGGTAAGCCTATGCTGGCAAAAAGATTGTCCTTGTTGGTTTTCTCGGCTCACCTTGTTATTCCTTTTGTTTTCCCCCCAGGTGCTGGGTTTCGACGAAGAAAATGATGGAGGCAGCGCCGAGTCGAAAGATGCGGTGGACTGGTGAGTATAACGCGGCGCTGATACTGGCGAAGCGACGCATGCTGAAATAATGTCCTTTCCAGGCTCGGAGATGTGCTGGGTCCGGAATCAGGTAAGGAATCAAATAATGTCTGTGATCTAACCTCTTCTCCTTTCTTTGCCTTTTGTCTAGGAGCTCCGGATTCGAGGCGGGCGTGGCAGAAGACTGGATGCTGACTTGCAGACACGGTGAGCGTCACGCTGCTGGATGCAGAATAACGCAAAGCATGGGCTGCTGTTCGGGCGTGGTTTAAATAGCCTGCAAAGTATTCCCAGGTAAAAAGTTCCCCAGAACCACAACCAAGTGAAAAATAGTCCCTGTAATAAAATAGTCCCATCCAGGCCTCACGTTGGTTTGGACTCATTTGCAGCATGGTCTGCATAAGGTAAGTAAAGTCTATGAGCCTGGCACCTATGGCGCCAGGACTGATTTCTATGATGAGCCTGGCTGTCAGCTTCCGATTCCACCACTGGTGTAATACCCTTCTTTCTCTCTTCAACCTCCTCACCTGTGGAGTCGAAATCCTCTTCAGCTGGACTGAGTGCTCGATGCGCCGTATAATCCTTTTCCTTTTTTCTAGGTTGAGAGTGTCTTCCACAAGAGGAAGCCACAGTGAGAGCGTGTAAATGCGCCCTGACCGTGTCCCCCTCCCGGGAGAGACAGGAAGGGGGAAAAAAGCCAGAGTAGGCAAAAAACCCCTAGGACCGGTAAGTATCCTGATGGCCGCTGGACGTGATGCAGATGAATGATGGGAGAAAGCAGCAACCGGAACCAGGTGGAATCGTAATGCAGCGTAAAACGCCAAAAGGTAAAGAAGACAAAGTAAAGGCAGAGAGCTGGAACTAAGGAAAAATGGAGGTAGAGAGGAAACGAAAAACTGGGACCGGAGTTGGACCGGTATTTAGGACGGAAAGTGTAAGAGAAAAATGCTCGAGGAGCCAAAGGTAAACTGCGTGTAGCAAGACCGCGGCAGCGAGGAAAAGCAGCTGACCGTGGAAGGTTGCAACGCGCTGTGCTCAGGGAGAGGAGTGGTTAAATAGCGCTACGGCGGCGAAGACTAGACCGCATAGAGAGAACGTAGCGTCAGCGTGACGGGAATCAGGAAGTCCCTAAGCGGCAGCGGGGCCAAAGACGCCAGGTGCGGAGGCGGCGCATGACAGTATGCCCCCCGCCAAGGCCCAGGCCACCCGGTTTGCCGGGATGCAAACGGTGAAACTTCCGGAGAAGGACAGGAGCGTGGATGTGCGCAATTGGTTCCCAAGAGTCTTCAGCATGTGAATAACCTTTCCAATGCACCAGGTATTCAAGGCGCCCTTTGCGGTATCTGGAGTCCATCAACCCGGACACTTCATACTCAGGAGCATCAGGTGAGTGAGAAAGAGTGGGAAAAGGACGAGCCCTTAATGACTGTTCGGCACTCTTCAAAAGAGATGCGTGAAACACTGGGTGAATCCGCCTAAGAGAATGTGGCAGCTTAAGGCGGAAGGCCACTGGATTGATCTTGGCAGAAATGGGATAGGGACCGATAAACCTGGGGGACAGTTTAGATGGGCGAGACCATCTAGGAAGGTATTTAGTAGATAACCATACCTTGGAACCAACCTCCCAATCAGGTACAACCTGCCGGTGCCGGTCAGCTTGCCTTTTGTAAGCCTGGAGGCTATCTCTGAGATTCAACTTGGCTTTGTCTTGGATGTCCTTTATTCGGATAAGTGTCTCTTCTACCGCCGGAAGTGCAGGTTTGCAAAAAAACTGTGGAATGATGGCTCGGGGATGAAAGCCATATGAACAATAGAATGGAGACATTTTGCTTGCGGAATGACTGGCATTATTATATGCGAACTCCGCTGTCGGCAGCATATCCACCCAGTTGTCTTGTTCCATATTGGTGTAGCTGCGCAAATATTGTTCTAATGTGGCGTTTAACCGCTCTGTCTGCCCATTGGTATGGGGATGATATCCTGATGACAAAGCGCGCTGAATATTAAGAGCGGCGCATAAGGACTTCCAGAATCTGGAGACGAATTGGCTTCCTCGATCTGATACAATCTTGTCGGGGAGACCATGGAGTCGAAACACATCTTTAATGAATACTAATGCCATACCATCGGCAGTTGGTATACCAGGAAGTGGAGAAAAATGAGCCATCTTGGTGAGAGAGTCGATGGACACCATTATGCATGTACATCCGTGGGACAAAGGTAAGTCCACAATGAAATCTGTAGATCTATGACTCCACGGACGTTCCGGGATTGCATCTTGTTGTAGTAGACCTATGGGTTTCTTTGTGTTGTTTTTACTCTGACAGCAGACTCTGCAGGACTTGACATAATGTTTAACATCTTTAGACATATTAGGCCAATAAAAAGCTCTACTGATCAAGTCCAAGGTGCTGGTTTGTCCCCTATGGCCTGCTGTCTTGTGATCATGGCACCAGGACAATATGTCTTTTTGAAGAGGTTTAGATGGTATCCAGATCCTCTGTTTCTTCAGGAACAAACCATCCTTTTGGATCATGCCGCGAGGTTCTGGATGTAAGGAGACAGCTTCTTTTATCCGTTGAAACAGGGAAGAGATAGTGGCAACAATGCGGTTCCTGGGAAACAACTTTTCCGGGCAGGATGAGGCAACATGGGAGGAGAAAGCCTTTCTGGACAGAGCATCTGCCAAAGTGTTTTGGCTTCCAGGAATATACGTGATGGTAAAGTCATATTGTGAGAAAAAATGCGCCCACCGGGCTTGTCTGGAATTGATGCAATCCATTGACTGTAGTACTTGTAAATTCTTATGGTCGGTCCGGATTACAAAAGGGTGGTTGCACCCTTGTAAGAGGTGTCTCCATACTTCATAGGCTTTTTTCATGGCTAGTAGTTCACGTTCTATTACTGAATAATTCCGTTGACTCGGAGTGAGAGTTTTCGATAGATATGCTATTGGGTGTTCCGCGTTGTCATGCTCTTGTAGTAGAACTGCTCCTATTGCTGCGGCAGAGGCATCTGTCTCAACAATAAAAGGTTTGCTTTGGTCTGGCTGGCACAGGATGGGAGCGCTGCAGAAGCTCTTCTTCAAGAGTTGAAAGCTTTCTTCAGCCTGTGGGCTCCAAATGAAAGGCACAGATGTCTTCTTTAACAAATTGGTAATTGGTAGGACAGTGTTGGAAAAACCTGGCACGAAACGCCTATAAAAATTAGCCAGGCCCAGGAATCTCTGAACTTCTTTGACTGAGGAAGGAGCCTGCCAATGGAGAATGGCCTCAACCTTCTTTTGATCCATTTGTACTCCTTGTGGTGAGAGGATAAACCCTAAGTACGGGATCGAGGATACCCCAAAAACACACTTTTCACGTTTGGCCAATAAATGATGTTTTTTAAGGCGCTCCAGGACCTCAGTGAGATGTAGTAGATGTTCTGACATAGACTGTGAAAAAACAAGTATGTCGTCCAGGTAAACCACAACTGAAATAAACAATAAATCAGAGAATATTCGGTCTATGAACCTTTGGAATATAGCGGGAGCATTGACCAGTCCGAAAGGCATAACGTAGTATTCGTATAGGCCGAATGGTGTCCTGAAGGCCGTCTTCCATTCATCTCCTGGACTCACTCTGAGTAAATGATATGCATTGCGCAGATCCAATTTAGAGAAGACTGTTGCTCCCTGTACAGATTCCAAAATGTCAGGAATGAGGGGCATGGGATATCTATCCTTACGAGTGACTTTATTGAGTCCCCTGTAATCGATGCATGGTCTGAGGTCCTTAGAATCCCTCTTTGGAATAAAAAACAAGGGAGCACCCGCCGGGGATTTAGAGGGTCTGATGAGACCGTTGCATAAGTTGTCATCCAGATATTTTCGTAAAGCGTCCTTTTCAGTCTTGGATAAAGTAAACATTCGTCCAAATGGGACCAGGGCATTAGGTATTAGCTCGATAGAGCAGTCCTCCGGTCTATGAGGTGGTAATGCCATTGTAGCGGATTCAGCAAACACCATAGGGTATTCTTCCAATACCGAGTCAATGGAAAGCACCCCTATACTCGTGGGGAGAACAGTGGGTGATATCTTTACCTCCTGGTAATGTGCTTCTTTAAAGCAGTGTGTCTGGCAATAGCTGGAATTAAACTGCAAAGTGTTAGACTTCCAGTCGACATGGGGATTATGTTGTCGCAACCAGGTAACCCCCAAGATAAGAGGAAAATGGGCTGCTCGAATGATGTCAAAAGTAATGACTTCTGAATGTTGAAATATAGACAGAGGAAGGGGTTCGGTTGTCTGAATAATGAGTCCTGAACTCAAAGGTGTGCCGTCTACTCCTTCTACTTTCTGACCGTGGCTGCGGTCTATCCGTGAAGCACCCACTTTGTCTACCCAAAGGGTGTCAGCAAAGTTTCCTGCGGCACCGCAATCCAAGAGAGCCAGCGTCTCTACGGGGCTGCCATTGATAGTGACCTGGACCGTTATAACCATCAGGCGGGAATCTTCAGAAGGGTTCGAGGAATCAATAGACATAGTAACGTAGGGACTGGAAGATTGCCCTCGATAACCCGTCCCCACTAGGTTCGAGGGTTTGCGTTTTCCGCCGGTTTCTTGGTTAGTTCAGTACAAGTATGCACCGTGTGGCGATCAGAGGCACAGTAGGCACATAGGCCCTGTTCCCTTCTCCTCCTTCTTTCCTCAGGTGTTAAAGAACGGCGAGTAGTGCCGATTTGCATGGGCTCATCTTGAGGTTTGGGCACTGCCGAAGGAGGTGAGGAGGTCCTTGAAAAGGAGGTACGTGCTTTTCTTCTTTCTTGCCGCCTTTCTTGCATCCTGAACTCCATCTGAAGGGCGGCCGTCATAAGATCCTGCAGGGAAGTAGGCCGAGGAAAGTGAGCCATTTCATCTTTTAATTCTTCTCGAAGTCCTCTGCGGAACAAAATAAATTGAGACTGTTCAGACCAACCCGTCTCCATGGCCAATCTCTTAAATGAGGAGATATAAGACAGCACATCAAACTGTCCTTGACGAATGTCCATCAATTCTTCACCAGCTGCCATTGAGACTTCAGGTCTCTCAAAGGTTTGTTTAACGAAAGCAATGAATGCATCGAAATTCTGAAGGACAGGGTCATTTCCGGTGACTAGAGGGGTGGCCCAAGCTAGAGCGTTCCCTGTCATATTAGACACCAGGAATCCAACCTTGGCATGATCTGAGGCGTAGGTGCGGGTTCTGAAGGAAAAATACACCCGGCAAGCGTCAAGAAATTCTTTTAGGGTCTTGGGGGAACCATCATATTTCCCTGAAGATAAAGGCATAGGGGGCAGGTCTGTGTTGGGGGGCTCCCTTACTGCCACCATTTGTTTTAACAGATTGTTTTCAGTTTTCATATTCTGCATCTCTAGAGAAAGGTTTTGTACCGCAGCGATTAGTTCCTGCACTTGCTCAGGAGTAGCCATGATTGGTGTTTGTGGGCGTTGCAAACTGTCAGCTTCCGATTCCACCACTGGTGTAATACTCTTCTTTCTCTCTTCAACCTCCTCACCTGTGGAGTCGAAATCCTCTTCAGCTGGACTGAGTGCTCGATGCGCCGTATAATCCTTTTCCTTTTTTCTAGGTTGAGAGTGTCTTCCACAAGAGGAAGCCACAGTGAGAGCGTGTAAATGCGCCCTGACCGTGTCCCCCTCCCGGGAGAGACAGGAAGGGGGAAAAAAGCCAGAGTAGGCAAAAAACCCCTAGGACCGGTAAGTATCCTGATGGCCGCTGGACGTGATGCAGATGAATGATGGGAGAAAGCAGCAACCGGAACCAGGTGGAATCGTAATGCAGCGTAAAACGCCAAAAGGTAAAGAAGACAAAGTAAAGGCAGAGAGCTGGAACTAAGGAAAAATGGAGGTAGAGAGGAAACGAAAAACTGGGACCGGAGTTGGACCGGTATTTAGGACGGAAAGTGTAAGAGAAAAATGCTCGAGGAGCCAAAGGTAAACTGCGTGTAGCAAGACCGCGGCAGCGAGGAAAAGCAGCTGACCGTGGAAGGTTGCAACGCGCTGTGCTCAGGGAGAGGAGTGGTTAAATAGCGCTACGGCGGCGAAGACTAGACCGCATAGAGAGAACGTAGCGTCAGCGTGACGGGAATCAGGAAGTCCCTAAGCGGCAGCGGGGCCAAAGACGCCAGGTGCGGAGGCGGCGCATGACACTGGCGCCTAAGACGCCAGGACTGAATCCAAACAGCCCCCAGCCGGGGCTTGTGGGGTTTTAATGAGTATCTGGATGCCTGCTCCCGGGACTGATGGACTCGATCCGGATGCCCGGGGGTAGGCATCATGACAGCACTCCCCCCCAAGGCCCCTCCTAAAGTTGTTCTTCCCCTTGGCCCTGGCTTGTCTGTGAAGTCCCGATGGAATTTTTTCACCAATCGAGGAGCATGAACGTGGTCACTGGGTTCCCATGACCTTTCTTGTGGTCCGTAAACCTTCCAGTCGATTAAATAAAAAAGTCTTGATTTAACCATTTTAGAGTCCAGGATGTTTTTTAACTCGAATTCAGGTTCTCCATCTATTAGGATGGGGTCAGGTGGTTTGGTTAATCTTGTCCCGGGTTGAACAGGTTTTTAGAAGTGAAACATGAAAAACAGGATGAATCCGCATATTAGAGGGTAATTCTAATTTGACGGCCACCGGGTTGATAATGGCCTTAATGTTGTAAGGTCCCAAATATCTGGGATTAAAAGTCTGAGTTCCTTTCAGAGGAATATGTCTTGTAGCCAACCAAACTTGGTCTCCGATTCGATATGGTGGGGTCTCACTTCTATGTTGATCAGCAATTTTCTTGTATTTCTCTTTTGCCTGTTTCAAATATTTTGTTGCCTCTTTAAAGGCTTGTGTAATAGTAGAATGCAGATGAGTTACTGCTGGCATTTCTAAATGCTAGGGCGAATCGAGTGCTGAGGTTCGAGGATGATGTCCATGTATGGTATAAAAGGGGCTTTGTCCGGTTCCTGAATGTACAGAGTTATTGTATGCGTATTCAGAAATCCATAAAATGTCCTTCCAATTACCTTCGGTTTGGTGGAGCATACAACGTAGGTATTGTTCAAGAGTCTGGTTGGTTCTCTCCATCTGACCATCGGTTTGGGGATGGTGACTGGTTGATAACCTTACGTCGATTTGTGCCAATTGACAACACTTCTGCCAAAATTGTGAAATGAACTGACTACCTCGGTCAGAGATCAATACGGAAGGAAATCCATGTATTTGAACAATATTTTCGAGAAATTCCTTGGCCAAGATTGAAGCAGACGGTAATCCTTTTAAAGGAATAAAGTGGGCCATCTTAGAAAAAAGATCCACAATAACCAGAATGGTGTTGAATCCATTACATGGCGGTAGATCTGTAATAAAGTCTAAAGACAAAGTGTGCCATGGTGTGGGTGGAATATCTAAAGGTTGTAAAAGTCCAGCTGGTTTCTTCTTTTGGCTTTTGTTCTGGGCGCAGATGCCACAAGACAGTACAAATGACTTTACATCTTTTCGCCAGGTGGGCCACCAGAATTGTCTTTTAATTTTAGCTTCAGTTTTTGCAACACCTGGGTGCCCTTCCATCAGAGCTTTATGGTAATTGGAGATGACTTGTTCTTGTAGTTCCTTGTGTGGTAGAAATAGACGCCCTTGATAGTAAGGTAGGTCATTGACAACTGAATAATCTTGGCCCTTTCTAACCCAGTCCTGCAGGGCTGCTAAATTGAAAAGTTGTTGGATCTTTAAATGAATATCTTCTAAGGTCTGTAGAGTAGTTATCCCAAGAATTCTTTGTTCAGGAATTATAGGCACCGGTTCCGGGTTCGAATATGCTTCTCCCATCCCGATTCGGGATAAAGCATCTGCCTTACCATTCTTACAACCTGGTCGGTAAGTGATCACGAAATTGAATTCGGCAAGGAATAAGGCCCATCTAAGTTGACGCGATGATTGGGCCTTGGCTGTTTTTAAATACTGCAAGTTCCTGTGATCAGTGATTACAGTAATGGTATGCCTGGCACCGAGAAGATAATGCCGCCAAGCCTTGAAGGCGGATTTGATGGCTAACAACTCTTTATCGGTAACCGCATAGTTTAATTCGGGGGCTGAGAATTTTCTGGACCAAAATGCTACTGGATGAAGTTGACCGGTTTCTGGATCCTTCTGGGACAGGACAGCCCCCATGGCTAACTTGGATGCATCGGTTTCAACTATGTATGGGAGCTCGGGGCGTGGATGCTTTAAGACAGGTGCCGACGTGAATTTCAATTTCAGTTCTTGGAAGGCTTTTTCAGCCTCTTCGGTCCACAAGAAGCGTTTGTTTTTTTGCAAAAGTGCTGTGATGGGGTGTACAACATATGAGAAGTCAGGAATAAATCTGCAGTAGAAATTAGCAAATCCAAGCATGCTTTGCACCCATTTAACTGAACTGGGTGATGGCCACTTGAGAATTGCGTCCACCTTTCGAGATTCCATTCGGACTCCTTTTGGAGTCAGGATAAATCCAAGGAATTCATCTTCTGTAGCATGAAAAACACATTTTTCCAATTTTGCATATAACTTGTACTGGCGTAGTTTCTCAAGGACTGCACGAACGTGCTTAACATGGCCTGATTCTGAGGAGGAGTACACTAGAATATCGTCTATGTATACGATAACACAGACGTCAATGAGTTCACGAAGGACATTGTTCATAAAATACTGGAAGGCTGCTGGTGCATTGCACAACCTGAAGGGCATCACCTGATATTCGAATAATCCGTAGTTGGTGCGAAAAGCGGTCTTCCATTCGTCGCCCTTCTTTACACGTACCAGAGGATATGCCCCTGGGTGATCTAATTTAGTGTAGATGCAAGCATCTTTTATTTGGTCTAGTAGTTCGGGGATCAGAGGCAATGGATATCGGTTCTTCACCGTGATCTGGTTTAATGCGGGGGTAGTCTATGCACGTTCTGAGGTCACCTTCCTTTTTGGCCACGAAGAATAAAGCTGAAGATGCAGGGGACTTAGATGGACGAATGAAGCCATTAGCAATGTATTGGTCCAAGTATTGTCGTAGCTGACTGTTTTCGGGTTCCATAAGGGCGTAGATTCTACTGCATGGAGGTTGTGCACCGGGTATGAGGTCGATTTGACAATCGTATGATCTATGAGGTGGTAAGGTGTTTGCCTGTTCTTTTTGGAAAATATTCTGGAATTCTTGATATTCCTGAGGTAACTGCATGATTGGATTAGCGACTGTGGCCAGGCTTTTGTTTGAGGTTTTTTCCGGGTAACAGGTGTGTGCACACTCCGGGAAGGTTACTCTCTTCTCTCGCCAATCAATACAAGTATTATGTGTTTCCAACCAAGGTATCCCCAGTATTATTTGGAACTGCGGGGCTTTGATTAAGTCAAACACAATAGTCTCTCGATGCCCATCTTGACCCAACAGTGTCATCTCTGTGGTGGAATGAGTTACAGGCCCAGAGGCAATTTCAGTTCCATCGACTGTGGTGATAACATCCGAAGTGGTCTTTTGCAGAGAGGTAGATTCATCCTAGAAGCCAAAGACCAAGTGGGATGCAAGGTCACACAGCCGCTCTCTTAGAAGACCCAATCTGGGTATATAAGTAATCTAACTCTCCAAAGCTTGATGAATTCCAAAGTAAAATGTTTAGATATTCAAAAATGATGATAATCATAGAAGTTCAGGGATTTTTCAAAAAGCCTTTTATCAACAAATGATTTTGTGAAAAAATAATGCGTCTCTTGATATGAGGCGTCACTAATATCTTCTTAGTGAGGAAGAAAAAAGCCACTAGCATTTTACATCAGACCAGAACATTTTTTGCCAATGCATTTCGGATTTACAAATCCTTCGTCAGGGCAAGTCTGCAATTAACAAGTACGATTTCATAACATCCAAAAAACAGTGTATCACAATGCACATTCGCATAAAAAATGTAAATAACATACCAATCATTGTAGTGGTAGAAGAAGTCGAGATTGATTGATACATAGAAAATAAAACAGAAAGAGAAAGAGCAATGAGAGGTCTGTTTATAATGAGGTTGGCGGGGGCAAGAGATGCAGAAAGCATTTACCTGAGAAAATGATAGAATGCTTGCATGGAAAGTGGCTTGGTGGACGGGAACCGTGAGGTAGGCAGAAAACTGCCCGGAGAAAATCAGCGCTGAGGCGCAGCCTTCAGTAAATAGGCTGAAATGTAAGAAAGGCATTGTAAGAAACACGGGTGGAATCTGTGTGAAAAATGCGTGTCATAGCATCAAGGGGGCTTACCATAAGACCAGCGAGGAGTCGGACTGATCCTCTCGCTTGCTGGCGTGTAACTGCGTTGTTCGCATCGGAGCGTTGCCGAGACAACGCTCCTTTAATACACCACGTGACCGCGACCTGGAGGGGCACGCGGTCTGGGACAAAAGACTGCATATGGGTCTCTGAGCAACAATTCAGAGATAAAAACTAATTATCAGCCTTGATGGGAATATGTCAAGAATTGTGGTAACAAAATGATGTGAAAAACAAGGAATGTGAAAAACATAGAGATAAAAGAAATACTCCAATGCGAACCCTGATGCAAAAATCAGGGAAAAAATTCTATGGAAAATCACAGGTGGGCAAATATAACAGGAGTGAAAAAAGTCATGAAAAAGAAGTAGCGAATACAACACATGGGGCCTCATTACACGGATGGCGGTAAGGATTTACCGGTACCGGTAAAATACCGGTACCGGTAAATCCTTACCGCCTTACTACGAGGTCCCTTTGCGGGTTGGGGGATTTAACGCCTGCGTTTTGCAGGCGTTAAAAACCAACTCGCAAAGGGACCCAGGGAGATAATTACGGTACCACAATTTGCGGTACCGTAATTAGCGCCTTCCCCATTCCCATTGAGCCCTATCGGCCAAAAATGGGAATGGGGAAGGGCAATGGAGGAAGGGGGAATTACCGCCCCGCCAACCTTGGAATGGGGCGGTAATTCCCCTTTCCGCCAGGTGGTGCCGGTATTTTACTGGCATGAACCATGGCGCTAATAGCGCCATGGTTCTCCGCCATCCGTATAATGAGGCCCATGGTAATAAAATCTACATCAACATTAATATGTATTTGCCCCAACTGGACCGTGCCGTCAAGTGACGGCATCTGGGGCATGTTTTATACAATCATAGGTTCAATCCGACAAATTGCTAGAGGAAAAACTGGCAGTTATGTTAATGGCACAAGTCATTCTTTATGTACACCCCCACTGCAATGGTGAAACACAGCGGGGTGGCCTAGGTCCATAACACATAAGGTATAGCGCAGCATATAGTAGCTAGAAACATATACCTAAAAGCAAAGAAATTACAAAATTATAAAAAGCAGTGATAGTTAATCTCCTCGTTGATCCCATTGGGAACCAGACTCCCAAGTTTTTCAATCCAAAATGACTCCCTGCGATTCAACCGCTGGTTCAGGTCTTCATGTGGGCTGTTTCTTGTGAGTACCTCCAAACTACGAATCTAATCTGAGTCAAATTGTGTCCGTTCTCCATCCAGTGCCGTGCTATGGCAGAGTTGGTGTTAGCATTTCGAATACATGAACGATGCTCATTCCACCTTGTTTTGGCCATTCTTGTGGATTGGCCCACATAGAATTTTCCACACGGGCATTTAATGCCATAAATTATGTTGGTGCTGTCGCAGGTACCATCGTTTTTGAGCAGAATCTTTTTCCCTGTTCTGGGATGGTTAATGGAATTTTCTTTGATAACTAAATTGCAGTTCGTACAGTTAAGACAAGGGTATGTACCGGTCCTTTGAGCTATCGGTTCCTTAAGGGGTGGTCTTGTGTGCACCAGTTCATCTCTCAGATTCCTACTGCGTTGGTAAGCAAACACCGGTAATTCTGTGAATAAACCTTGTACTCTGATATCATTTTTAAAGATCCACCAGTGCTTACTGATGGTTTTCTTAATTCTGTTACTCTGGATTGAAAATTTAGATACAAATACAGGTGTTTTCAGTTCTATCTTGTTTTTTGGATTTTGGGTAGATAACAAGGTCTCTCGTGCCAGGCTGCTGACCCTAGCTGATGCTGTATCAAGTTCTGCTTGTTTGTAGCCCCGGGCTAAAAAATTCTCTTTCATGACCTGTTGTTGGGCTAAACAGTCATCAGGGTCGCTAACAATCTTCTTAACCCTTAGGAGTTGACTATATGGGAGATTCTTGAGTAGACTGGGCTGATGAAAACTCAGGCGATGTAAAAGGTTGTTACGATCAGTTGGTTTACGGAAGATTGAGGTGCTGTAGCACGTAGTCTCCTTTTTGATGGAAACATCCAAGAAGGTAATTGTGTCATGTGAAATTTCTCTCGTGAATTGGATCCGTTGGTCTATGTTGTTGAGATATTCAAAGAAAGTGTCGAAGGCTATCCTGGTGCCCCTCCATACTCGAAAAATATCGTCAATGTAACGAGTCCAGAGGTGAATGTCATTCTTCCAAAGCTGATTATTAAGAACATTATCAGTCTCAAACTTATGCATAAAGCTATTGGCATATGAAGATGCCATAGTTGCCCCCATGGATGTCCCTGAGGTTTGGAGGTAAAACCGATTGCGGTATTGCAAGTAAGAATTTTCTGAAATGAATTGTAAGAGGGCTAGTATGAACTCTTTCTGTGCTCGAATTTCAGATGCTTGTAACAGTAGCCATTCTACTGATTCTATCCCGAGGTCATGTGGTATAGATGTATGAAGGCTTTTAAAGTCTATAGTGAACATCAAATCATCCTGTTCGGGAGTTATAGAGTTGAGTTTCTGTAGGAAATGTGTGGTATCACGAGTATATGTGGAGGTTTTTTGAATCAGAGGCTGTAGAAAAAAATCAATGTAGATGCCCAGCGGTTGGTTGATACTTTCCATGCCTGCAACAATGGGTCTTCCTGGTGGATGAGTGGTGTGTTTGTGAATCTTTGGTAAAGTGTAGAAATTTGGAATCCTTGGGTGGTCGTTAAGCAAACTTTTTTGGGTGTGTTCGTTTATCCATTCAAGTTCGAGAGCTTTGTCTAGTAGAGTCTTCAGGTTCTGCTTGATCGTGACAGTAGGATCATGATCTAAGGTGGCATAAATCGTCCTATCTTGAAGTTGCCTGTTACATTCTGCATCATAGTCAGCCGTGTTCTGGATACCAACGCCCCACCTTTGTCCACTGGACGGATGGTTATGTTGTTGTCACTATACAAGTCTTTGATGAGTCTCATCTCGTGGGGTTTCAGATTTTTGTGTGGAGGATTCTTGTAGCTGATTCTCTCTAAGTCACGGGTAACCAATTTCTGAAAGATGTCGATGGATGGAACAGTGATGGGCGGCACAAAAACGCTCTTTCTTCTAAATTCTTGGAAATCTGGACCATCAGATGGTTTCTCTTGGACTTCTAATTCTTCAAAAATTACCTTCAGTTTCAATTTCCTAATGAATTTGTAGAGCTCAATTTTTGTGTCGAACAGAGTGGTACCATAAGTGGGTACAAAACTCAGACCTTTTTGTAACGTGTCTTCCTCTGACCTGCTCAGTGGTCGACTAGATATATTAATGACTAGGTTTTCCTTAACTGGAGTCTGGTTTGGGGTTTGTTCTTTGGGTTTCCTCCTCCCCCTGCGGGTCCTCTTGGGCGGGCGCCTAAAAAAGCCGAAGAGGAAGGTGCTTGTGCTGCAGAACCGGTTGCTGTGTTGAGCTCCTCTATTGTCTGTTCCGTGGATGTTTTGGGTTCTCTCTGGGCTTCTGAATCAGAACTACTGGTGTTATATGATGTGTATTTAAAAAGTTTCTTGGGTGCTACAGGATCATACCGTTCCATCCATGTATAGACTTCATCATTAATGTAGTCGTAGGTGTCACGTTTAAACTTTTTGACCTTTTTCTGTTCGAGTTCCGTTTTGTAGTCTTCAAGCTTGGTGTTAATGTCTAGCAAGATGGTATCATACTCCTCCTTTCCAAGTGAACCAACTAGTTCTTTCTCAATATCCTCAATCTCTGTCTTAAGCGTCATCAAGTTCTTGAAAAGTTCTTGGATAGTTAACAGAATAAGATCTAATGAACATTTGTTCAAGATTGCCTCCCACTTGCGGACGAACTCCTTACTTTCTTTACACAGGGTTGGTCGAAGTTGTCTACGTAGGCCTCTAGGGATCCGTTGATTCTTAAAATAACGCCCTAATGTGATTGCATGTAGTTTTCTGTTGATCTCTTTGCGTATTAGGTATTCTAGCTGTCTGATCCGTTTTGCAGGATCCTTAAGTGAAATTCCATGTGTGCCAATCGATGAGTCACTGATTAATCCCAAAATGGCATTTGCTTCCTCAAATGAAAAACCTAAGGTCTCTGCACATTTGTTCGATAATCCTTCAATATCCTCAAATGACACAGTAATGCAATTTTTATCCTTTTAATGCTTAAGACAATGTGTGCCTCCACTGTGGTGTGTCTCACCAAAATTGGGGAAGAAAAAAGCAGAAAGCAAAAAGAGTGGGCACCACTGTGAGATGTTCACGTTTCTCAAATATTTGTTTCTGTAAAAAAGTTCATTTCCTTGAAAATTCCTTGTCAATAAATTACAAAAAGGAGCTGGCTGTGACGAATAAGGAGACACCCTAATTCAAAATACACAAGAAGCCAAAGACCAAGTGGGATGCAAGGTCACACAGCCGCTCTCTTAGAAGACCCAATCTGGGTATATAAGTAATGTAAACTCTCCAAAGCTTGATGAATTCCAAAGTAAAATGTTTACATATTCAAAAATGATGATAATCATAGAAGTTCAGGGATTTTTCAAAAAGCCTTTTATCAACAAATGATTTTGTGAAAAAATAATGCGTCTCTTGATATGAGGCGTCACTAATATCTTCTTAGTGAGGAAGAAAAAAGCCACTAGCATTTTACATCAGACCAGAACATTTTTTGCCAATGCATTTCGGATTTACAAATCCTTCGTCAGGGCAAGTCTGCAATTAACATGTACGATTTCATAACATCCAAAAGACAGTGTATCACAATGCACATTCGCATAAAAAATGTAAATAACATACCAATCATTGTAGTGGTAGAAGAAGTCGAGATTGATTGATACATAGAAAATAAAACAGAAAGAGAAAGAGCAATGAGAGGTCTGTTTATAATGAGGTTGGTGGTGACAAGAGATGCAGAAAGCATTTACCTGAGAAAATGGTAGAATGCTTGCATGGAAAGTAGCTTGGTGGACGGGAACCGTGAGGTAGGCAGAAAACTGCCCAGAGAAAATCAGCGCCGAGGCGCTGCCTTCAGTAAATAGGCTGAAATGTAAGAAAGGCATTGTAAGAAACACGGGTGGAATCCGTGTGAAAAATGCGTGTCATAGCATCAAGGCGGCTTACCATAAGACCAGCGAGGAGTCGGACTGATCCTCTCGCTTGCTGGCATGTAACTGCGTTGTTCGCATCAGAGCGTTGCCGAGACAACGCTCCTTTAATACACCACGTGACCGCGACCTGGAGGGGCACGCGGTCTGGGACAAAAGACTGCATATGGGTCTCTGAGCAACAATTCAGAGATAAAAACTAATTATCAGCCTTGATGGGAATATGTCAAGAATTGTGGTAACAAAATGAGGTGAAAAACAAGGAATGTGAAAAACATAGAGATAAAAGAAATACTCCAATGCGAACCCTGATGCAAAAATCAGGGAAAAAATTCTATGGAAAATCACAGGTGGGCAAATATAACAGGAGTGAAAAAAGTCATGAAAAAGAAGTAGCGAATACAACACATGGTAATAAAATCTACATCAACATTAATATGTATTTGCCCCAACTGGACTGTGCCGTCAAGTGACGGCATCTGGGGCATGTTTTATACAGTCATAGGTTCAATCCGACAAATTGCTAGAGTTAAAACTGGCAGTTAGGTTAATGGCACGAGTCATTCTTTATGTACACCCCCACTGCAATGGTGTCGTCGCCAGACGTCACCTTGGGTCCCAGACAAAAGTCCAGGAAACACAGCGGGGTGGTCTAGGTCCATAACACATAAGGTATAGCGCAGCATGTAGTAGCTAGAAACATATACCTAAAAGCAAAGAAATTACTAAATTATAAAAAGCAGTGATAGTTAATCTCCTCGTTGATCCCATTGGGAACCAGACTCCCAAGTTTGTCAATCCAAAATGACTCCCTGCGATTCAACCGCTGGTTCAGGTCTTCATGTGGGCTGTTTCTTGTGAGTACCTCCAAAACTACGAATCTAATCTGAGTCAAATTGTGTCCGTTCTCCATCCAGTGCCGTGCTACGGCAGAGTTGGTGTTAGCATTTCTAATACATGAACGATGCTCATTCCACCTTGTTTTGGCCATTCTTGTGGATTGGCCCACATAGAAGTTTCCACACGGGCATTTAATGCCATAAATTATGTTGGTGCTGTCGCAGGTACCATAGTTTTTGAGCAGAATCTTTTTCCCTGTTCTGGGATGGTTAATGGAATTTCCCTTGATAACTAAATTGCAGTTCGTACAGTTAAGACAAGGGTATGTACCGGTCCGTTGAGCTATCGGTTCCTTAAGGGGTGGTCTTGTGTGCACCAGTTCATCTCCCAGATTGCTGCTGCGTTGGTAAGCAAACACCGGTAATTCTGTGAATAAACCTTGTACTCTGATATCATTTTTAAAGATCCCCCAGTGCTTACTGATGGATTTCTTAATTCTGTTACTCTGGATTGAAAATTTAGATACAAATACAGGTGTTTTCAGTTCTCTCTTGTTTTTTTGGATTTTGGGTAGATAACAAGGTCTCTTGTGCCAGGCTGCTGACCCTAGCTGATGCTGTATCAAGTTCTGCCCAAGTGGACCCGCAGGGGGAGGAGGAAACCCAAAGAACAAACCACAAACCAGACTCCAGTTAAGGAAAACCTAGTCATTAATATATCTAGTCGACCACTGAGCAGGTCAGAGGAAGACACGTTACAAAAAGGTCTGAGTTTTGTACCCACTTATGGCACCACTCTGTTCGACACAAAAATTGAGCTCTACAAATTCATTAGGAAATTGAAACTGAAGGTCTTTTTTGAAGAATTAGAAGTCCAAGAGAAACCATCTGATGGTCCAGATTTCCAAGAATTTAGAAGAAAGAGCGGTTTTGTGCCGCCATCACTGTTCCATCCATCGACATCTTTCAGAAATTGGTTACCCGTGACTTGGAGAGAATCAGCTACAAGAATCCTCCAAACAAAAATCTGAAACCCCACGAGATGAGACTCATCAAAGACTTGTATAGTGACAAGAACATAACCATCCGTCCAGCGGACAAAGGTGGGGCTTTGGTTATCCAGAACACGGCTGACTATGATGCAGAATGTAATAGGCAACTTCAAGATAGGACGATTTATGCCACCTTAGATCATGATCCTACTGTCACGATCAAGCAGAACCTGAAGACTCTACTAGAGAAAGCTCTCGAACTTGAATGGATAAACGAACACACCCAAAAATTTTTGCTTAACGACCACCCAAGGATTCCAAATTTCTACACTTTACCAAAGATTCACAAACACACCACTCATCCACCAGGAAGACCCATCGTTGCAGGCATGGAAAGTATCAACCAACCGCTGGGCATCTACATTGATTTTTTTCTACAGCCTCTGATTCAAAAAACCGCCAAATATACTCGTGATACCACACATTTCCTACAGAAACTCAACTCTATAACTCCCGAACAGGATGATTTGATGTTCACTATAGACGTTAAAAGCCTTTATACATCTATACCACATGACCTCGGGATAGAATCAGTAGAATGGCTACTGTTACAAGGATCTGAAATTCAAGCACAGAAAGAGTTCATACTAGCCCTCTTACAATTCATTTCAGAAAATTCTTACTTGCAATACCGCAATCGGTTTTAGCTCCAAACCTCAGGGACATCCATGGGGGCAACTATGGCATCTTCATATGCCAATAGCTTTATGCATAAGTTTGAGACCGATAATGTACTTAATAATCAGCTTTGGAAGAATGACATTTACCTCTGGACTCGTTACATTGACGATATTTTTGGAGTATGGAGGGGCACCAGGATAGCCTTCGACATTTTCTTTGAATATCTCAACAACATAGACCAACGGATCCAATTCACGAGAGAAATTTCACATGACACAATTACCTTCTTGGATGTTTCCATCAAAAAGGAGACTACGTGCTACAGCACCTCAATCTTCCGTAAACCAACTGATCGTAACAACCTTTTACATCGCCTGAGTTTTCATCAGCCCAGTCTACTCAAGAATCTTCCATATAGTCAACTCCTAAGGGTTAAGAAGATTGTTAGCGACCCCGATGACTGTTTAGCCCAACAACAGGTCATGAAAGAGAAATTTTTAGCCCGGGGCTACAAACAAGCAGAACTTGATACAGCATCAGCTAGGGCCAGCAACCTGGCACGAGAGACCTTGTTATCTACCCAAAATCCAAAAAACAAGAGAGAACTGAAAACACCTGTATTTGTATCTAAATTTTCAATCCAGAGAACAGAATTAAGAAAACCATCAGTAAGCACTGGGGGATCTTTAAAAATGATATCAGAGTACAAGGTTTATTCACAGAATTACTGGTGTTTGCTTACCAACGCAGCAGGAATCTGAGAGATGAACTGGTGCACACAAGACCACCCCTCAAGGAACCGATAACTCAACGGACCGGTACATACCCTTGTCTTAACTGTACGAACTGCAATTTAGTTATCAAGGGAAATTCCATTAACCATCCCAGAACAGGGAAAAATTTTCTGCTCAAAAACTGTCATAAATCACCAATGCATCAACTGAAAAGGATACGGTAACCAAAAAAGGATACAATTTGGTAGGGCTCTTCCGGATCCTATTTTCACACGACTTGATTGTAGGCAGGTCAAATTAGACCTTACAAATGATACAACTCTCTGACTGGATGAAACAGGCACAGAGATGGATCACTGGAAAGGGCGTGGGAATTGTGTAGGAAGTATGCCTAGGATAGATAAAGTATCATAAGAAACTGTCCCAATCGAATTACTAAGAAAACACAGTATTAGCATTAATTCAGACACTGACCTTATGGCAAAAACTGAAGTAATCCACGAAAGTTTCTTGAAGAAAACCAGGAGTTGAACAAACGACAAAGGAAGGGAAGATTAGTAAGGAGACTTATCCCGAACGGCACGAGGCTCTCGCTAGATACCGGGTTGGTGCACCACAGGATAGCGTCCAAAGTACTGTGCACAATAACCTTCCAATAGTTCATGAAATACTTCCTTTCCCACGATGAACAAAAATTAGAAATTTCACCTGTTAACTGTCACAGGTACCAAAGGTTCAAAATAGTTCAGAAAACCACGTGCAGGATTGCACGCGATAGAATACACGCAGCCAGGCCAGCCGCGCTTGAAAACAGCGTCCGTGTGTAGATATTTAGCACGCGAACAGGATACACGCAGCTCAGGACAGCCGCGCTTGCAGACAGCGTCCGCGTGGAGATTTGACACACGAACAGGATTCACGCAGCTCAGGACAGCCGCGCTTGCAGACAGTGTCCGCGTGGAGATTTGGCACGCGAACAGGATTTACGCAGCTCAGGACAGCCGCGCTTGCAGACAGCTTCCGTGTGGAGATTTGGCACGCAAACAGGATTCACGCAGCTCAGGACAGCCGCGCTTGCAGACAGCGTCCGCGTGGAGATTTGGCACGTGAACAGGATTCACGCAGCTCCGGACAGCCGCGCTTGCAGACAGCGTCCGCGTGGAGATTTGGCACGCAAACAGGATTCACGCAGCTCAGGACAGCCGCGCTTGCAGACAGCATCCGCGTGGAGACTTGGCACGCGAACAGGATTCACGCAGCTCAGAACAGCCGCGCTTGCAGACAGCGTCCGCGTGAAGACTTGACACGCAAACAGGATACACGCAGCTCCGGAATTAGCGTGTGGAGGAAACACGCTCAAAATAGGCCAAAGAAGTTGCTGAAGAGAATGCGAGAACGCAGGTCCGGAGTTCAGCTACCAAAACGCCAAAATTGACTTAATCAGAAGCAGCGATCAGAGTTTCCACGCTGCTTATGTACGCACTGCCGTGATACACGTGACAGACCTAAGTCACGTGAAATTTAACGACGTGAAAAATGCAGACGTCGTTTTCCGGGCAACGCATCGAACAACCTCCATTTTGAGTAGAATGGTCTAGTGGTTCTATGGGCGTAGCTCATTTTGTATGGAGAGGTCGTTCCTGGTCCAGAGATACGTCCAGCAGGCATGACAGTGCCACCCCCCAAAGGAGCAGCCTCTCCCCTTTTCGAGTGGAATCGCCTTAATAAAGCTGGAGCATGAATGTTAGACAGAGGTTCCCAGGATCTATCCTCGGGACCATAACCTTTCCAATCCACCAGATAATATGGTTTCCCAGACCGTAACCTCATGTCCAGAATGTCCTGTACTTCATATTAATCTGACCCTTTCACAGAAATAGCAACAGGCCGTATAGGCAATCTAGTAGCATCCGAGCACGGTTTGGTGAGTGACACGTGGAATACAGGATGCACTCGCCACCGTTGTGGCATTGCCAGACGGACAGCAGCCGGATTTATAACGTGGAGCACTTCATATGGCCCGATGTATTTAGGCAACAATTTCTTTTTACCGGGTATCCTCAAGTTTTTTGTGGACAGCCATACCTTCATACCTGCTTTGTAGACAGGTGCAGGGATTCTATGAGCATCGGCATAGGTCTTATCTCGTTTTTTAGCTTGCTCCAATTGCTGCTTAACTTTCTTCTGTAGACTCTTAAGATCTCTAAAATTACATCCTGCTGCAGGAGTATCCAAAGACAAACTGGAATCCAAAGGAATGGATCGTGGGTGTTGCCCATACAAAGCATAGAAAGGTGAAGTACCTATGGCACTATGATAAGAATTGTTATAGGCGAACTCCGCTGCCGGCAGAACATTGAGCCAATCTGACTGAAACTGCAGGCACAAACATCGCAGATATTGTTCCATAGTGCTATTGACTCTCTCAGTCTGTCCATCCATTTGAGGGTGATAAGCACTAGACAATCTGTCATCAATTAGTAATGCCGAATTTAGTGCTCTTCAAAAACGTGACGCAAATTGTGAGCCCCTGTCAGTTATTATCACTGAAGGTAGACCAAAAAACCGGAATATATGCCGGATGAAAGGATCAGCCAGACCAGCAGCTGTTGGTACACCAATACAGGGGATAAAAAGCGCCAATTTTGTAAAGTAGTCCACCACCACCCATATGGTATCGTAGCCTTTATTTCTTGGAAGTTCAACCACAAAATCCATTGATATCATGTCCCATGGTTTTTTGGGAACAGGTAGAGACTGGAGTAAACCCACTGGTTTGCCAGGAGTGTTCTTGCATTGACTGCATACCGAACATGTTGAAACATAATTTATAACATCTTGTGTTATAGACGGCAACCAACACCATCTTTTCAGCAACTCTAGAGTCTTCTTCTGTCCAGGATGGGCGGCAATCAAAGAATCATGACCCCAACCGAGGGCCTTGTTCTGAGTGGTACCAGTTGGTAGATAGAGTACTCCTTGTTTAAAAGGCAAACCATTGTATATATCAATATTCAAATCCTGAATCAATTGTGGATTTAGTTTCACCCACTCCTGTAACTCGTTTTTTAGGGAAGGTTGTGCAGAACAACTACATATCACGTGATCTGCCAACAACTTATTTTGCACCGATGATTCTTCTTTCACCTCTTCACCGATGCGAGACAAAGCATCCGACTTGACATGTTGTCTGGCAGGGCGATAAGTAATTTGAAAATCGTATTGAGCAAAAAAAACATGCCATCTGGCCTGTCTAGCTGTAAGACATTTCATAGTTTTGAATGCCTGAAGATTTCTATGATCCGAATACACCACCACCTGATGTTTGGCCCCAAGAAGATGATGTCGCCATTTTTGGAAAGCATCCTTGATTGCAAGTAATTCACGCTCAGTGACAGTATAGTTTTGTTCATATGGGGTAAGTTTGCGTGACAAGAAAGCAACTGGATGCTCCTCCTTAGTTTCTGCACAAACTTGCGAGAGTACAGCTCCTGTAGCGACACTGGAGGCGTCTGCTTCAACGATAAACTGACCATCCGGATCAGGATGTTGAAGTACAGGTGCAGTGGTAAATGCTTCCTTTAACCTCTCAAAAGAAGCTTGAGCATTCTGATTCCAACAGAATGGAACTTTAGAACTAGTTAAAGCTGTCAATGGGGCTACTGTTTTGGAGAAAGAACGAATAAATCTGCGATAAAAATTCGCAAAACCTAGAAATGACTGTAATGACTTGACATTGTGTGGAACAGGCCAATTCAATATGGCCTTCACTTTGGAACGACTCATTCGAACACCGTGATTGGTAATGTCGTAACCCAGAAATTCCACTTCTTGTGTATGAAAGACACATTTCTCGGCTTTAACAAAAAGTTTGTTCTCTCTCAGTCTTTGTAAGACAGCTAACACGTGTTTAACATGTTCTGGAAAAGATAATGAATATATCAAAATGTCATCCAAGTAAATCACCACGAATTGGTCCATCATATCTTTGAAGATATCGTTCATGATGAACTGAAATGTGGCGGGAGCGTTACAAAGACCAAAAGGCATCACTAAATATTCATAAAGGCCGTACCGCGTCTTAAAGGCGGTCTTCCATTCGTCTCCTTCGCGAATGCGAACCAGATTGTAAGCACCGCGCAAATCCAATTTAGAGAAATACTTGGAAGTTCCTAATTGATCTAACAGAACATTAATCAGTGGTAAAGGGTACTGATTCTTTATGGTGATGTTGTTAATAGCCCTGTAATCAATGCAAGGCCTTAGATCTCCTTCCTTCTTTGGAACAAAGAATAAAGGAGAGGCAGCCGGCGATTGAGATGGCCGTATAACTCCCATATCAAGAGCTTTATCGATGTATTCTTTCAAGACAACATCTTCTTTGAGAGTTAAAGAATAAACTCGACCAGTAGGAATTTTAGCTCCAGGAATTAATTCAATTGGACAATCATACTGCCTATGTGGAGGCAGCTGTTCTGCCTGACCTTCGTCAAACACATCAGCAAAATCTGCATATTCACTTGGTATATGTGTACCGCTCTGATGTACCACACTAATAGTGGAAATTCCCTCAATAGTGGCCAAAATATGTGATTTATTTGACACCACCTGACTGGTAAAGGAATGTTCATTGCAAAAAACGGAAGGATATTGGATCAATCCCGTAACCCAGTCTATGGCGGGATTATGAAGAGTCAACCATTTAAGTCCAAGTAATATTTTGTATTGAGGAGCCGCAATGACATCGAAGACTATTTCCTCCGAATGACCATTTGATAAAGTCATCTGAATAGGTACAGTCTCCTGAGTTACCATACCGGAAATCAAGACCGATCCATCCACAGTATTAACAGTTTCAGGTTTGTTCTTGTCTATAAGGGGTATAGAACATTTCTTGGCATATGTGATATCGATGTAATTATTAGTGACTACAGAGTCAACCATAGCCTTGGAAACCAAGTCTTGATCATCGAAACGTAAAGTAATCTCAACAGCTATCGGTGCATGCTCTGGAAATGTAATGGAGTCCGATGTAACACCCGACACAGGGACTCCTGCTCCTGTCGAGTTTTGGCATTTCCCGAAAGCTTATTTGGTCTTTTAGGACATGTCGCCAATAAATGCTCAGATGAACCGCAATACATACATAAGTTATTTTTCCTTGGGTTCTCTCTTTCGGCTCTAGACAACCGGCCTCTTACCGCACCAATTTGCATTGGTTCAGGATCATTCGAAGAAGGTGCCGGTGTATCAGAACGAACCGGTGCATGAAGGAAAGGTTTTCTCTCTCCTTTGCGGGCATTTCTTCGGGCATCAATTTGTAAAATTAAATCAAGAAATTCTGAAAAACCTGTCGGAACCACTGGGACCGTGGACAAGGCATCTTTGAGTTCTTCTGAAAGACCCTTGTAGAAAACAGCCGTCTTCTTGTCTTCCGGCCATTGGGTTTCGGCTGTTAATTGGTTAAATCGTGCAATGTAAGCCAACAGAGGTTGAGTGCCTTGTTGTAAATTCAGCAACTCCAGATCTGTGGCTTGAGTAGCGTAACGCATATCAAAGACTTTGTTCATAGCAGCCAGAAGATCATCGCAATCGTACAACAAGGGGCTATTTGATTCCAATAAAGGATTTGCCCAAGCGGCAGCTGTACCCCCCAAATGGGAAAGCACGAATGCTGCTTTAGTAGTTAGATCAGGAAATGAATTAGGCCGGCAAAGAAAATGAAGTCGGCACTGATTAACAAAAGTTCTATAGGTTTTAGGATCACCTGTGAACCTTTCCGGGGGAGCCAAGGGAAACTGTGTGGGCATAACCACTTTAAGAGTTTCCTGTGATAATGATGGTGTCGTAGTCCCAGATCCAGATGCAGTGGCTACTGGAACCCGTGCTCCCTGAGGAGTGGCATGTATGGCATCTTGCATAACATCCATTCGATGCCGTAGCATGTCCTGTGCCGTAATCATTTCATTTCTCAAGTCAGTGATTAACTGAGTCAAAACAGTTAAAGGATCCGTACCCTCCATGGCTTCTGATTCTGTCATAAATCACCAATTTATCAACTGAAAAGGATACGGTAACCAAAAAAGGATACAATTTGGTAGGGCTCTTCCGGATCCTATTTTCACACGACTTGATTGTAGGCCGGTCAAATTAGACCTTCCAAATGATACAACACTCTGACTGGATGAAACAGGCAGAGAGATGGATCACTGGAAAGGGCGTGGGAATTGTGTAGGAAGTATGCCTAGGATAGATAAAGTATCATAAGAAACTGTCCCAATGGAATTACTAAGAAAACACAGTATTAGCATTAATTCAGACACTGACCTTATGGCAAAAACTGAAGTAATCCACAAAAGTTTCTTGAAGATAACCAGGAGTTGAACAAATGACAAAGGAAGGGAAGATTAGTAAGGGAGACTTATCCCGAACGGCACGAGGCTCTCGCTAGATACCGGGTTGGTGCACCACAGGATAGCGTCCAAAGTACTGTGCACAATAACCTTCCAATAGTTCATGAAATACTTCCTTTCCCACGATGAACAAAAATTAGAAATTTCACCTGTTAACTGTCACGGGTACCAAAGGTTCAAAATAGTTCAGAAAACCATGTGCAGGATTGCACGCGATAGAATACACGCAGCCAGGCCAGCCGCGCTTGAAAACAGCATCCGCGTGTAGATATTTAGCACGCGAACAGGATACACACAGCTCAGGACAGCCGCGCTTGCAGACAGCGTCCGCGTGGAGATTTGACACGCGAACAGGATTCTCGCAGCTCAGGAGAGCCGCGCTTGCAGACAGCTTCCGCGTGGAGATTTGGCACGCGAACAGGATTCACGCAGCTCAGGACAGCCGCGCTTGCAGACAGCGTCCGAATGGAGATTTGGCACACAAACAGGATTTACGCAGCTCAGGAGAGCCGCGCTTGCAGACAGCTTCCGCGTGGAGATTTGGCACGCGAACAGGATTCACGCATCTCAGGACAGCCACGCTTGCAGATAGCGTCCGCGTGGAGATTTGGCACGCGAACAGGATTCACGCAGCTCAGGACAGCCGTGCTTGCAGAGAGCGTCCGCGTGGAGATTTGGCACGCAAACAGGATTCACACAGCTCAGGGCAGCCGCGCTTGCAGACAGCGTCCGCGTGGAGACTTGGCACGCGAACAGGATTCACGCAGCTCAGAACAGCCGCGCTTGCAGACAGCGTCCGTGTGGAGACTTGGCAGGCGAACAGGATACACGCAGCACCGGAATTAGCATGTGGAGGAAACACGCTCAAAATAGGCCAAAGAAGTTGCTGAAGGGAATGCGAGAACGCAGGTCCGGAGTTCAGCTATCAAAACGCCAAAATTGACTTAATCAGAAGCAGCGATCAGAGTTTCCACGCTGCTTATGTACGCACTGCCGTGATACACGTGACAGACCTAAGTCACGTGAAATTTAACGATGTGAAAATTGCAGACGTCGTTTTCCGGGCAATGCATCGAACAACCTCCATTTTGAGTAGAATGGTCTAGTGGTTCTATGGGCGTAACTCATTTTGTATGGAGAAGTCGTTCCTGGTCCAGAGATACGTCCAGCAGGCATGACAAAAACTATGGTACCTGCGACAGTACCAACATAATTTATGGCATTAAATGCCCGTGTGGAAAATTCTATGTGGGCCAATCCACAAGAATGGCCAAAACAAGGTGGAATGAGCATCGTTCATGTATTCGAAATGCTAACACCAACTCTGCCGTAGCACGGCACTGGATGGAGAACTGACACAATTTGACTCAGATTAGATTCGTAGTTTTGGAGGTACTCCAAGAAACAGCTCACATGAAGACCTGAACCAGCGGTTGAATCGCAGGGAGTCATTTTGGATTGACAAACTTGGGAGTCTGGTTCCCAATGGGATCAACGAGGAGATTAACTATCACTGCTTTTTATAATTTTGTAATTTCTTTGCTTTTAGGTATATGTTTCTAGCTACTATATGCTGCGCTATACCTTATGTGTTATGGACCTAGGCCACCCCGCTGTGTTTCCTGGACTTTTGTCTGGCACCCAAGGTGACGTCTGGCGACGACACCATTGCAGTGGGGGTGTACATAAAGAATGACTCGTGCCATTAACCTAACTGCCAGCTTTTCCTCTAGCAATTTGTCGGATTGAACCTATGACTGTATAAAACATGCCCCAGATGCCGTCACTTGACGGCACGGTCCAGTTGGGGCAAATACATATTAATGTTGATGTAGATTTTATTACCATGTGTTGTATTCGCTACTTCTTTTTCGTGACTTTTTTCACTCCTGTTATATTTGCCCACCTGTGATTTTCCATAGAATTTTTTCCCTGATTTTTGCATCAGGGTTCGCATTGGAGTATTTCTTTTATCTCTATGTTTTTCACATTCCTTGTTTTTTACATCATTTTGTTACCACAATTCTTGACATATTCCCATCAAGGTTGATAATTAGTTTTTATCTCTGAATTGTTGCTCAGAGACCCGTATGCAGTCTTTTGTCCCAGACCGCGTGCACCTCCAGGTCGCGGTCACGTGGTGTATTAAAGGAGCGTTGTCTCGGCAACGCTCCGATGCGAACAACGCAGTTACACGCCAGCAAGCGAGAGGATCAGTCCGACTCCTCGCTGGTTTTATGGTAAGCCCCCTTGATGCTATGACACGCATTTTTCACACGGATTCCACCCGTGTTTCTTACAATGCCTTTCTTACATTTCAGCCTATTTACTGAAGGCTGCGCCTCAGCGCTGATTTTCTCCGGGCAGTTTTCTGCCTACCTCACGGTTCAAGTCCACCAAGCCACTTTCCATGCAAGCATTCTACCATTTTCTCAGGTAAATGCTTTCTGCATCTCTTGTCACCGCCAACCTCATTATAAACAGACCTCTCATTGCTCTTTCTCTTTCTGTTTTATTTTCTATGTATCAATCAATCTCGACTTCTTCTACCACTACAATGATTGGTATGTTATTTACATTTTTTATGCGGATGTGCATTGTGATACACTGTCTTTTGGATGTTATGAAATCGTACATGTTAATTGCAGACTTGCCCTGACGAAGGATTTGTAAATCCGAAATGCATTGGCAAAAAATGTTCTTGTCTGATGTAAAATTCTAGTGGCTTTTTTCTTCCTCACTAAGAAGATATTAGTGATGCCTCATATCAAGAGACGCATTATTTTTTCACAAAATCATTTGTTGATAAAAGGCTTTTTGAAAAATCCCTGAACTTCTATGATTATCATCATTTTTGAATATGTAAACATTTTACTTTGGAATTCATCAAGCTTTGGAGAGTTTACATTACTTATATACCCAGATTGGGTCTTCTAAGAGAGCGACTGTGTGACCTTGCATCCCACTTGGTCTTTGGCTTCTTGTGTATTTTGAATTAGGGTGTCTCCTTATTCGTTACAGCCAGCTCCTTTTTATAATTTGTTGACAAGGAATTTTCAAGGAAATGAACTTTTTCACAGAAACAAATATTTGAGAAACGTGAACAGTGGTGCCCACTCTTTTTGCTTTCAGATTCATCCTAGAAGCCAATTCGTGGTCCACATAGTTTCCTACGACCCCGCTATCAATGTATGCCCTAACTGCGTGCATGCGTGATGGCTGCCTTGGATCAATAAGGACCATTGGTATGATTAGGTGCGAGGTCTGAGTGTTCTTCTTTAAGCTCGGCAAGCGGACCTCTACGCTTGTCGGGCGTGGTCGTTTCCCGAATCAGGCTCTGTTTGATTTCTATCAGCAACTCCGACTACTTTTTTGGATGGTTTTATAGGGCAGTCCCGTAGAAAATGTCCTGAGGCCCCACAGTACAGACACAACTGCATCTGTCGTCTGCTTTCTCTTTCTTTTTGAGTTAAGGGACCCTTAACCCCCCCGATCTGCTTTGTTTCTGATGCATCTGTTCCTTTGGGAGTAACATTGGGTTTAACCAATACCCGATTCTCGAATTTAGCTTGATCAGCTTTTCTATTCTGAAGTCGGTGGTCTAGCTGGACCACTAAGTCTATATATTCTGCGCAATCCTGAGGTGGATTCGCAACTTAGGCCAACACATCTTTGAGTTCACCCCGAAGTCCACGATGAAATAATGTAATTCGCTTTACCTCTGGCCATCCGGTTTCCACCACCAACCTATTGAAGGTTGCAATATAAGTTAGCAGGACCTGGTTTCCCTGTCGTAGGGATAGAAGTTCGTTATCCAGGGCCTGTCCCTGTGAATGTCTGGCGAATAATCTTTCCATGCTCAATTGAAAACCCTGAAAATCCAGAAGAAGAGGGTCATCCTGGTTGACTAATGGAATTGACCAATCCGCTGCGCTGCCACTAAGGTATGACACTACAAAGGCTACTTTGGCTTGGTCGTTTGGAAAAACTCCTGGTCTGCATAAAAAGTGCAAGCGGCATTGGTTCATGAACACGGCAAACCTTTTCGGGTCCCCAGCAAAGCGTTCGGGTGGAGCTAAAGGAATGCTCCCTGGTGGAACCACTTGCACAGGGCTGCTCGATGAAACGGGGGTTGAATTCCCCCCAAGTTCAGGTAGTGTTGTTTGCCCGGCTTGGTTTTGCAGCAGTTGTCTGGCAAGATCATCAGTGCGCTCCTTTGACACAATCAGTTCTCTCTTGAGGGCATTAGTTTCTTGGCGCGCGGAGTGCACTTCTGCCCTAAGTTCTCCTAACAATTGGGCTGGTTGTTCGGTTTCTGAGGTCTCCATTATGCCCGGGTGGGGATTTGTAGATAGGCTTTGCGTTCTGTTACGCTCACCTGGTTCCCAAAGGGGCGTCGATCGGACCCGGACAGCTGCGGTCTGCACCAACGTGATGCGTAGTGAAGAGATGACAGTCTGGACTGGCCCGCCTAATCTTGTCTGCTGGACTCGTAGAAGTATTCTCCTGCAAGTGCAGAAAGGGATTTAGCCACCCGTGGACTTTAGTGATGGACCGCCAACAGTTCTCGTTCTCCCCACTAATCACCTCCGATATTCACTTTTGGTAACCTCACCTTATGTTTTTAAATGATGAGCTCTCCATCCTGCATGGCATGCAGGGGCGCGTAGATACCAGTTACTTCACTGGGTTGAAGGTACTAGAGGAGTTCCGGAGGAATATTGACTCCAGTGTCTATAAAGTTCAAAGAGTTCAATATGTCCGATGTTCACTCTTGTTCCATTCCCTCGTTAGGTTGCAGCTGGGTCCAAAAGAATTTTGTCTGGAGGCAGCTGATGGCGTTCAGGTAAGAGTCTGTATTACCAAACACTGTCCGGTAAATGTTGCATGGGTTTAACTTGCTGTTTTCTCTCCCTTTATAGGTGCGGCATAGGAAGATGCGGCGAATTAAAGAATAATACCTCCGGTGGTAAAGCAGGTAAGCCTATGGTGGCAAAAAGATTGTCTTTGTTGGTTTTCTCGGCTCACCTTGTTATTCCTTTTGTTTTCCCCCCAGGTGCTGGGGTTCGATGAAGAAAATGATGGAGGCAGCGCCGAGTCAAAAGATGCGGTGGACTGGTGAGTATAACGCGGCGCTGCTGCTGGCGAAGCGACACGTGCTGAAATAATGTCCTTTCCAGGCTCGGAGATGTGCTGGGTCCGGAATCAGGTAAGGAATCAAATACTGTCTGTGATCTAACCTCTTCTCCTTTCTTTGCCTTTTGTCTAGGCGCTCCGGATTCGAGGCGGGCGTGGCAGAAGACTGGATGCTGACTTGCAGACACGGTGAGCGTCACGCTGCTGGGTGCAGAATAACGCAAAGCATGGGCTGCTGTTCAGGCGTGGTTTAAATAGCCTGCAAAGTATTCCCAGGTAAGAAGTTCCCCAGAACCACACCCAAGTGAAAAATAGTCCCTGTAATAAAATAGTCCCATCCAGGCCTCACGTTGGCTTGGACTCATTTGCAGCATGATCTGCATAAGGTAAGTAAAGTCTATGAGCATGATTTGTATGATGAGCCTGGCGCCTAAGGCGCCAGGACTGAATCCAAACAGCCCCCAGTTGGCTGTTGGGGTTTTAATGAGTATCTGCATGCCTGCTCCCGGGGCTGATGGACTCGATCCGGATGCCCGGGGGTAGGCATCATGACAGCTCCCTCTTCTTCCCAGTACTTTAGGCATTGTGGAACTTCAACTCCCCAATGTTCAAAATACCTTTTCCTTTCACAGCTTCAATCTTACAGTAGGCCATTTAGATGGTAGAGTCTCTGGGAAAGTTAGTAAAGGGATTTTCCGATTCCTCCTGACCCGATTCCTCCCATGTAATCCTCCTGCAGAACACCACTCCCGGGGTCAGGATCAGGAAGCATCTGCCTTTACCTGGCCACATGGGAAGGATCCCAGGCGAGGTTTTCTGGGGGAATAATCTATGATTCATCACATACCCTTCCCCTAATGTCACTTGATTGTACAGCCTCTATTGGGAATTGTGAAAGTAAGTCAACATTACCTTGTTCTTTTCCTTTACGATGTTCAACGGAAAAACAATAGGGCTGTAAATCTAAAAACCAGCGCATAACTCTAGCATTAGTATCCTTCCTTAGACTCAACCATTTAAGGGGAGCATGGTCTAGTTTAAACTTTTGACCTGTCAGATAGTATTCCAGGTAGGTTATAGCCCATTTGATGGCTAGGGCTTCAAGTTCCAGAGTAGCATAATTATTCTCCCTCTGAAATAGTTTTCTGCTAATGTACAGAATAGGATGTTCTATACCATCATAACTTTGTGATAATACAGCCCCCAGACCAGTATGTGATACATTGGTTTGTAGGATAAAAGGTCTATTGAAGTCTGCCACCTTCAAGACAGGTTCACTACATAAGATATGTTGACCTGTCGAAACATACTTGATCTTCCATATGCCTTTTAAGATTTTGGGGATCTGCGTTTCTAGGTTTATCTGGTCCAGTAAGGCTTGTAATTCCTTCTTAGTTTTGGGATCTTGGGTCTCTTTAACAGCTCTAACCCTTTCAGTCAGAGGCTGAGCTAGTCCATTTACCACAAAGAAGCCCAAATATTCTGCTGCAGCTCTAGCAAGATGACATTTCATTGGGTTTGCAGTTATTCTAACTTTCCGTAAAACCTTATACAAATGGGACATAGGTCCGGGCCAGGTTTTACTATGAATGATAATGTCATCAATGTAGGAACCACAGAATTAAGACTATGGTCTAAGGTCCAATAGTCTTTGAAAGGTAGCAGGGGCCTGTGCAACCAGAAAGGTAAAACCTTAAATTGAAACAGCCCTATTGGAGTGGAAAAGGCTGTCTTGCGCTTGTCTACAGGGTTGACTTGCACCTGCCAATAACCTTTTGTTAGGTCAATGGTAGAAAGATGTACTGCATCTCCCAACCTGTCAATCAAGTCATTTATCCGGGGTATCGGGTATCTGTCAAACTGTGAAACCTCATTGACTTTCCCAAAGTCGATGCAAAACCTCCTGGAATTATCAGGCTTAGTGACTAGTACAATAGGAGAGGACGAAGGACTTTCTGAGGGCTCAATTATATCTACTTTTATCATAGCCTCTATTTCGTCCTGAATAATTTGTTTCCTTCTCTCAGGAATTGTATAAGGTTTCTGAAGACATGTCCCGGGAGGATAGCTACGTGGCAACATGCTCGCCTTGGAAGCAAGACGACACAAAGCAACACAGGTTCAATCCCCAGGTCCGTGCTTAGAAAGCTGTGGGTATTTAAGCGCGTTATAAATACGCAACTAAGACAAAAAAAACAAATATGCAACGAAAAAAAAATAAACAATTCCTGTAACAACGCCTCAATACCCGCGGGCTGTGTGAGCACTTTAAAAATGCAAAATAAATAAATAAGAACAACCTTCACTTGAGGAGTACGAATATAATTGTACACCCCTTTGACTCTCCCTGGCTCAGTGCTAAACACCTCAGGGAATTGGTGTAGGAGGTCTATCGGATCTTCTTTGTGATTCTGTGGTAAATCAGAAGCAATTAACTTATTGGTATCACTTTCCTAACACGATAGGCTTGTTAATATGACTGAAGTATTTTTCATAGGATCTTCTTTTCATTCTATAAGTAAATTAATATGCTAGATATGAGTCTTTATTTTCCTGTCTGGTTGAGATACCTTATAATTGTAGGGTCCAATCTGCTCTAAAATTTCATAGGGCCCATGCCACCTAGAAAGCATTTTATTTTCTGATGATGGAAGTAGAATCAATACAGTTTGACCTACAGAAAAGGATCTCATCACAGCTTTCTTGTTGTAATATTCTTTTTGATGTTATTGGGTTTGTGCCATATTAGTTTGGACTATATTTCGAACTGCTGTCATATGTTCTTTCAGTCTTTGTGCAGTTTGGGAGTATGGTATAATAGCCCTCTCTCTTCCTTCCCAGGTTTCACATAAGATACCTAAAAGATCTCTGGGTTCTCGTCCATATAATAATTAAAAAGGCGAAACTCCTGTAGATGACTGAGGAGTTTTTCTGATGACAAACAGGACCTATGGCTGTCATGAAGCATTGGACGCGTCCCTTCTGGACTTCCTGGTCCCTGACACATAGGGGCTTGCACTCAGCAGTACTCCCAACATGGCCGGCAAACACGGAACGATGTTTACCAGATTCCGCGTCGGACGCATCACGTTCTATAAAGCAGACACGCCCCCGCGGCCCTACGCTTCTCAACGCTACCGCTTGCAGTGGCTAGACGTGTGCTGCCGTAGTTCGCTCTTGCTAACTTCTTTGATTCCTGGTTCCTGGTCCCCCTTTTACTTCCTCCTCATTCATTCCTTCCCTTTTTGTCCTCACTTGCATCCCGGACCTCCGTGTACTCGCTTCCCGAGTGCACGCTTCGCTGTTTCCAGGACTTCCCAGACATTCTGAACGATCCAGGAATCGGGACGTTGAACGCACGCTGGAACCCGAGGACATACGCACAGGGTTATACAAGACCCGCACTGTGCGCAAGAAGACTCCATTAAAGAACTCTAATAAACAACACAGACAGGTGAGAAGGGGGAAAACCTGTGACAGATTGAGACGCCAACAAACTGAAACTGATACGGACATGGAGGCGGCAGTCCAAGAGCTCATGCGCAGCATGCAGAAGTTAACAACAGAAGTTCAGAATCTCAAAGCCGAGAATGCCGCATTAAAACAATTAGTCCTGTCACGTGATTCTGCAACCAAGGAAAGTGTATTGCTGAGCGGAGTAGTGGATAAATATGATGGTTCATCAAAAATCCTTTATGGATTCCTTGATTCGTGTTTAGTCCACTTTACCTTTAAGCCCTACTACTTCTCTACCCCCAGGGCAAAGATGGGCTTTATGATCTTGCATCTTTCTGGGAATGCATTAACTTGGGCTACGCACTTGGTTAATTCTGGAGATGCACTCCTGGATGACTATGATGGGTTCGTACAGGCTCTAAAAACCATGTTTGACCGCCCAGAACAGGTCTACAGTGCCCAGGAGCGCCTACTGGATTTCCAACAAGGTTCCCAGGATATGCTTACCTATGTGACACGCTTTAAGCAACTGGCCAAGGAAGCAGATTGGTCCTCGGAGGCCTGTTTTACCCTTTTTCGAAGAGGACTGAATGAAGAAATAAAAGATGAGCTAGCCAGGGTAGCTCGCCCAGGTTCCTTCCAGGCTCTTATGGACCTCTCTCTACAAATAGGCTTCCGTATTCAGGAAAGAAAGGCGGAAAAGAAGAAGACTAAAGTGCCTTACCAAAAGATCTCCATAGAACCTTCCTCTAAACATGAGCCCACTCCTGCCCCCACTACAGACCCAGAACCCGTGCAACTGGGGGCCTTCCGCGGACCCATATCCCTGCAAGAAAGAATGCGACGGATTCACACTGGGCTGTGTATGTATTGTGCCTCAGATAAACATCTTATAAGAGAATGTCCCTTAGCTCCTCCACGGCGTTCGGGAAACGCCAGCTCCTGATCCTAGATGGAGCACAGCTTCCTTAGAGAGATGTTTGCTCCTCATCTATTCCATCCTTGAACTCTCCTGGACAAAACAATCTTGTGATCTTGCAGGCCTTTCTATCACCATCCAAGAAAGAAACTTACCCCATTTTGGCATTGGTGGATTGTGGGGCCATGGGGATATTTATAGATCAAGATTGGGTCACTACCCACCACATTCCATATGAAACTCGAGGCATCATGCAACCTGTAGAGGCTATCGATGGAAGACCTCTCTCTTCAGGACCCATAACTCTTCAAACCAAAGAGATCCAACTCTCGATAAACCATCATCGAGAGGTGATCAAATTTGACATCATAAAGTCTGCCCATTATCCAATGGTACTGGGTATGCCCTGGTTACAAAAGCACAACCCATACATCAACTGGGCAGCAGGATCCTTTTTTCTTGGTTCCGAGCACTGTATGTCTCACTGTCTATCCCTGGATTCCTCGTCGACATCCTTTGAAGGTACGCTGACAGACCAGCAGGGCCCATTCACGGTCTCAAATATTATACAGGTCCCCAGGGCCTATCAGGAGTACACTGATGTGTTTTCAACTGCCATAGTTCAGGCCCTACCTCCTCACGGACCTGAAGATTGCGCTATTGATACTGAACCCTCAGCGGTGATTCCTTTTGGAAGGATGTTCATTCTATCTGAACCTGAGAAAAGGGCCCTCCGAGAATACTTGGATACCAACCTTGAAAATGGCACCATACGACCATCCAAATCTCCGGCGGGAGCTTTGTTGTTCTTTGTTCCAAAGAAAGATACTAAGGAGCTTAGGCCTTGTCTTGATTATCGTGGTTAAATCAATGCACCCTCAAGGACCGCTACCCATTGCCCTTAATCTCGGATATCCTGGAAGCGGTGAGAGGAGCTGTAATCTTCACGAAATTGGATCTCAGAGGTGCCTACCATCTGATCCGTATAAAGGAGGGTGACAAATGGAAAACAGCCTTTAGAATACCCTTTGGTCACTTTGAATACCTGGTCATGCCCTTCGGACTTGCCAATGCCCCAGCGGTCTTCCAACGTTTCATGGACCGGGTGTTCTCCGATATGCTGTTCCTCTTCGTTATAGTTTACCAGGACGATATTCTGATATATTCCAAGGACCATTTTAAGCATGAAGAGCATGTTAAGGCAGTCTTTTTAACGCTCACCTGATTCTCGCAGAGGCGCCGGTCTTGACTGGGCGACTACCGTATCTTCAAAGGTGATGTGTAGCACCCGGTTGGCTCTTTGGGCTGGACCTCTGTGCACTGTATGCCTGACGTGTAGAGTAAGATGTCTGCAGATAGAAAATATGGGGTTAATGAACTGGGGTTATTGGGGTGTCCCTATCTCTTTCCTCTTCTCCTTTCCTGTAGACCCCAAAGGTTAACGCTCTCACCTTACGTAAGTGAATGCCGAGCTCTCCATCTGCCTCGGGGCAGGGTGCTGTAGCCAGTTTCTTCACTGGATAGGTAGCGCAGGCCTCTTGACTTCAGAGGACTGCTGTCCGTCGTTTACTGCACGAACGGTAAGTTTCGAGTCATTCAAATGTCTTTTTAAAGTCTTTAGTAATGATGTCTCTTGTTTTGCAGGGTTCCGGCGATGGCGGATGACGGGCTGAAGTGAGTTGAAGATGGAGCCCGTGTGATGAATAGAAGCGCCTGGAAGCACGTGAGTAAGCGCTTGTTGCCTGCTTCACGATGCGCTCTAACTGTCTTTTTATTTTGCAGGTACGAGTTCGGAGCGGCTGCAAGGTGCCGGAATAAACCCCCTGGATTAGATGTGGAAAGGAGTAATGGCATGTGAGTATTAAAGTTCCCCAATGTCTTTAAACGCACCTTGTTTTGTCTTTCAGATGCGGATGCAGCGCCGAAGGCCTCCGGAGCGTGCGAAGAGTTGGTAAGCTTTTGTCTTTCAGATGCCGGAATGCAGTATGAAGACCTCCGGAGCGCACGAAGAGTAGGTAAGCCTTTGCCTTTCCGATGCCGGAATGCTAACCTGTTCTTTCTTGTCTTTATAGGTGTTGCTGAAGACTGGATTCAGGATGGTAAGCCTTTGCCTTTCAGATGCCGGAATGCTAACCTGTTCTTTCTTGTCTTTATAGGAGTTGCTGAAGACTGGATTCAGGATGGTAAGCCTTTTTCCTTAGGCCCAGGACTGGATGCAGAAGACACGATGAGCGTCCTGCTGCAGAGGGTGCAGAATAACGCAAAGCAAGATTCATCCACCGGGTGTGGTTTAAATAGCCTCCTGTAGTGCTTAGGTGTCTCCTTCCACAGCCACGCCTAAGTAAGAAAAGAGTTCCTGGTAAGAAAAGAGTTCCTGCCTTCCAGAAGAGTTCCAGTGTTCTAAATCTAGGGAGTGGCTCCAGCCCCACCCAACAGGAAAAGTAGTTCCAAACAGAAGAGGATCAGAGGCTCAACTGGCAGGCAAGTAAGCAGCATGTGTCTGCTGCAGGTAAGTCCACCCAAGCATTATGAGCCCGGCGCTTCCAGCGCTGGGACTGGGCATATTTATGAGCCTGGTGCCACTGGCGCCAGGACTGGGTCCAAAAGGTCCCAATTGGGACTGGTTGGCACTCGGAACCTGGGTTATGGATCTGCTTCCTAGGGAGTTGGGAAAACCCTGACCTTTTGGAAGCAGAGATCATGACAGTCTTACAGCGGCTACGTGAACATAAGCTCCTGGCTAAACCCGAGAAATGCCTTTTCCATGACTCTACTATTCACTATCTAGGATATGTTCTGAGTCCAGAAGGAATTGCTATGGACCACTCAAAAGTAAAAGCCATACTATACTGATCTGTTCCAACTACCGTGAAACAGATTCAATCCTTCCTGGGGCTTGCCAACTTTTACCGGAAATTCATACCTTCCTTTTCTGAGATAGTTCTACCGATTATTACATTGTTGAAAAAGGATACTCACTTTCTCTGGACAGCAGCCCAAGATGAAGCGTTCCAACGATTGAAGGCGGAGTTTACACAAGCCCCCATCCTGGCTCAACCTGACATCAATCGACCTTTCCTAGTGGAAACGGAAGCCTCCAACTACGCCATTGGAGCAGTTCTAAAGCAGGAATTCGAGGACAACTTAGAATACCCCATCGCTTATCTCTCGCGAACTCTACCTCCCAGCGAGACTCATTATTCTGTGTTGGAAAAGGAACTGTTAGCCATCCGTCAAGCCTTCACAGAGTGGCGTCATCTACTCCTGGGAGCAACACATCCTGTTCAGGTCCGTACAGACCATCGGAATCTTTAAGTTTTACAATCTCTAGAATGTAGGAATAGTTGTCAAGCCCGTTGGGCCTTCTTCTTCGCCCAGTACCAGTTCCATATCCATCATGTCCCTGGAACACACAACATAATTGCTGACGCCTTATCCCGACGTCCCGACTACGAAACTCTTGAAGATCGGTTCTTCCCAAAGATGTTTCCCCACACAATGTTTGTAGCCCAAGCAATCAGTCTCCTGGAAGACATTCGGATTCAAACCCAGTCCTCTGAGATCTGGAAGGAATTTACAGGGAAGAATTGATGGAATCTTCGAACTAAGGACGGTTATTTGTTCAAGGATAATGCCTGGTCATCCCCACACAGAGACTGCGACAAAGGATTATAAACCTCTGTCACAATACCCTTCACTCATTGTGGCATCACCAACACTCTCTGTTTAATACAAAGACAATTTTGGTGGCCAAAAATGAAGGTTGACGTCCAACTGTACATCCAAGCCTGTGCAGTCTGCAATCAAAACAAGCATGATAACAAGAGACCGGCGGGTCTCCTACTTCAACCAACACTACCAACAAGGCCCTGGGAATACATTGCTACAGACTTTATTGTGGAATTGCCACCCTCCAGGGGATACACGACTATCATGGTCACCATTGATTTATTCACTCACATGGCTCATTTTACACCATTGTATAAACTACCATCTTCCTCAGAACTCGCTGGAATCTTACTGGAACACATATTCCGACTTCATGGACTCACTTCCAAGATCATATCAGACAGAGGACCTCAATACATATCTCAATTTTGGAAACACTTATGCCGTATACTAGGAATCCAACGTGCCCTCTCCTCAGGTTATCATCCACAGACTAATGGAGCTACAGAACGTGTGAACCAAACCCTAGAGCAATATCTTCGTTGTTTCACCACCAAGGTCCAGGACGATTGGTCACTCTTAATACCTGTGGCTGAATTGGCCTACAACAATTCGGATCACTCAGCTGTCAAGACCAGCCCTTTTTTTGCAGCCAAGGATTCCACCCTTCGGTTCTACCATCCATTCTCCCACATCCTACACCAGTACCTACAGTCGACTCCTGGATTGAAACCCTCATCAAAGTACACAAGGAAGCCAAAGAACACCTAGAAAGGGCCCAAACTAACACCAAGCATTATTGTCAGGAACCGAGGACGGAAGATTTGGAGTCAATGGAGGCACTAGCATACTGCACAGGTACGCTCTAGTCCTCATCAAACATGGCAGATTCTCCTATAAAGCCTGGCTCCGCCCCTAGTTTGGTGCTTTGTATCTGTGTACTTTCACTTTGACGCTCCGTATTTCCCCTGCTGTACTTGAATTCCTCTCTCGGCTCTTCGTAGTCACGTGTTTGTTCGTATTCCTTGTCTAAATACTGCCTGCCTGTAGATTCGCTTGTCCATTCCTCTCTTTGTTTGTTTACCTTTTTTTTTTGTTTCAAGCCCCCTGTGCTGTGTCTCTAATCTTCTGCTTCGGCGCCCTTCACCGTTCCTGATTCTGCCGCCTGCGGCCGTTTGGGCCACGTTCGGCTCAGCTCTTCTCTTTCTTCCTTCATTCTAATCTTCCGCTTCTTCGCCCTTCGCCGTTCCCGATTCTTCTGCCTGTGGTCGTTTGGCCGCGTTCGGCTCAGCTCTTCTCTTTCTTCCTTCATTCTTATCTTCCGCTTCGACGTCCATCGCCGTTCCCTATTCTGCCGCCTGCGGTCGTTTGACTGCATGCGGCTCTGCAATTCTTCTTCTCATTTATTTTTCTTTCTTTTCACTTCGGGGCTCTCGCGCTTCCCTAGCTCTGACGCCCACGGTATTTCTTTTACCTTCACCAGTATTCTGTCCTTAACTTTTCTGCTGGCTATCAGTTGTGACTTACCTGCTTCCTGGATTCTTAGTATCCAGTTTCCCTGTATTTCCTCCTAATGTTTGTGCCTTTTTTGGGTACGTCTTCTTCCATTGGTCTGTGCCTCCAACCCGGTCATCATCTGCATCCACAGTGCATTCTTTGGGCAACTCGGCTGTTTGAAGTACATTCTTCGCTACTCATTGGTTCTGGAATTCTGCTACCACTTCTCCTGCAAACAAGATCTCCAGGGTTTTTTCTGCCTTCTGGCTTTTTCCCTGGGAGTTGAGGCTGGCCCCCTGGAAGCCCCCGAGGGCAGCTTCCGATCACTGTCAAGGTGGCCTCCGGAGGGGCCAGACCTTATTTACACGAGCGGAAGGTCCGGACTCAGAAGGACAAGACTTCCAACAAGGAGAAGAATCGTCCAAGGGATAAGGCTGCTCCCAAAGTCCAAACATCCGAAGAATCAGGTGAGGAGAAGGGGGAGGTGGAACCGAAGCCTGACAGCATACAGCGCCCACCTTTAACCATGGCATCCTTGGAGCAGTATCAAGAACTAGGAAATGCCTTATCCTGGGCTACACCGTTGGTCTCTAATGATGATCCTTCCTTGAATAACTATGACCAATTCGTAGTAGCCTTTAAGGACCGGTTCGACAGACCCGAAGTATTGTACTCTTCTTTGGAAGCTATTTTGGATGTTCGCCAGGGAAATACTGATGTCCAAACCTATATTTCCCGCTTCCTGAGGCTAGCCGCCAAGGCTGACTGGCCCGACCCTGCCCAGTAGACGATTTTCAGAAGAGGGCTCCAAGATGAGAACAAGCATGAGCTTGCTCGGGTAGCCCGGCCTACTTCATTCCAGGATCTGATGACTTTGTCTCTCCAGATCGAATTTAGATTGCAGGAACGTCGGCAAGAGAGAAGGCGAATTTGTGGGACGTCACAGGCTGCCGGTCTACCTACCCAGACTCCGGCCCAGAGGTGAACTCCCTCGACAGATGAGCCCATGCAGATTGGAGTCACTCGTGGACCTCTTACTCCGGAAGAAAGAAAACGCCGTTGAGATGCAGGGTTGTGCATGTCCTGTGGTTCCTCAAAACATCTATTACGAAATTGTCCAGAGGTTCCACCTAGGAGGAAGGAAAACTTCAATCCCCGATCTGCTGCAAGGGAAGTTTCGGGGGATCTTCCAGTCACCCTTGCTACAACTCAAGATCATTAGAAGAGACGGAAGAAAACAGTTTGATGGTTTTTAAGGTCCTCTTGTGGTTATCTGATTCAGCTCCCACCGAAGTGTTGGCAATGTTAGACTGCGGGGCAGCTGGCAATTTTATGGACCTTAACTGGGCCAAGGAGAACCTTGTCCCTACAAGACCCAAGTCAAGACCCATTCCAGTTGGAGGTGTGGATGGTAAGCCCCTGTCCTCGGGACCTATCCTGAGAGAGACAATTCCTCTACAGATGAGAGTGGGCAACCATCAGGAATTTCTGGTATTCGACCAGATCCAAGCAGCTCACTTTCCTTTGGTAATCGGGATACCTTGGTTAAGGAAGCATAACCCTCTCATCGATTGGTCTGCCAATAGGGTGTGCTTCAACTCTGATGCCGGACTTCAGATCAAACTGCATGAACTCTTCTACTACCAAGGTAGTAACCAAGGAAGGAACTAATACCATTGGTCCTGTAATTGTATCCTCAGTCCCACTCCAGTATCAGGAATTTACAGAGGTATTCCTGGATACTATACCCCGGCAACTACCACAACACAGGGCAGAAGACTGCAGTATTGACCTGATGCCGGACTCAACAGTGCCTTTCGGAAGGATGTACCCTTTGTCTCTCCCAGAACGAAGCGCCCTCCGAGACTATCTTGATGCCAATCTCAAAAATGGGCTCATTCAGGAATCAAGGTCATCCTGCGGTGCTTCACTATTCTTTATACCAAAGAAGGATTCTGCCGAGTTACGCCCATGCATTGACTACAGAGGTCTCAACAAGATAACTATCTGAGACAGATATCCCATGCCCTTGATACGGGGCATCTTGGAGGCAGTTCAAGGTGCCGTGTACTTTACCAAGCTTGATCTGAGAGACGCGTACCACCTCCTGAGAATAAAACAAGGAGACAAATGGAAGACGGCTTTTCGCACCCCTTTTGGTCTATTTAAATATAGGGTAATGCTGGTCGGACTTGTGAACGCACCAGCCGTTTTCCAGAGATATGTGGACAAGGTATTTGCAGACATGTTGTTCCTGTCAGTGGTAGTCTACTTAGATGACATCCTGATATATTCTAAGATGTTAGCTGAACATAGACAACTGGTCAAGAAGGTGTTGAAACGTCTGCTAACCCATCAGCTGTTAGTCAAGCCGGAAAAGTGACAGTTTGAGTCGACTTCAGTATCTTACCTTGGGTTCATCTTATCCCAGGAAGGAATCAAGATGGATCCAAATAAGGTCAAGGCAATCCAAGAATGGAGGGAACCGGTAAACATAAAGGAACTACAGAGTTTCCTGGGATTAGCCAACTTTTACAGGCGATTAATTCCCAATTTCTCTCAGACTGTACTCCCTCTTACTGCACTACTCAAGAAGGGTGTAAGATATACCTTTGATGATGAGCCCAGGAAGGCCTTCCTTACCCTTAAGGAGATGTTCTCCACAGCACCCATTTTGGCCCAACCCGATCAGACCAAACAGTTCATCCTGGAAACAGATGCCTCTATAGGAGTGGTAGGGGCCATCCTACTTCAAGAATCAGATGGCGGCTATGAACATCCAGTGGCTTACTTTTCCAAGACTTTGACTAACAGTGAACGGAATTATTCTGTACTGGAAAAAGAGCTATTGACAATAAAGTTGGCTTGCCAAGAGTGGCGCCATCTCCTACAGGGAGCTGCACACAGCTTTGTGATCCATACTGACCAGCGAAACCTTAGGGTGTTACAGAAAATGGAATGTACAAATGCATGACACGCCAGATGGGCCTATTTATTCCTACAGTATGACTTTGTTATTACCTATATTCCCGGAACAGAAAACAAGAAGGCTGACGCAAAACATGGCGGATTCTCCTATAAAGCCTGTCTCCGCCCCTAGTTTGGTGCTTTGTATCTGTGTACTTTCACTTTGACGCTCTGTATTTCCCCTGCTGTACTTGAATTCCTCTCTCGGCTCTTCGTAGTCACGTGTTTGTTCGTATTCCTTGTCTAAATACTGCCTGCCTGTACCTTCGTTTGTCCGTTCCTCTCTTTGTTTGTTTACCTTTATTTTTTGTTTCAAGCCCCCTGTGCTGTGTCTCTAATCTTCCACTTCGGCGCCCTTTGCCGTTCCCGATTCTGCCGCCTGCGGTCATTTGGGCCGCGTTCGGCTCAGCTCTTCTCTTTCTTCCTTCATTCTAATCTTTCGCTTCGGTGCCCTTTGCCGTTCCCGATTCTGCCGCCTGCAGTCGTTTGGCTGCGTTCGGGTCATCTCTTCTCTTTCTTCCTTCATTCTTATCTTCCGCTTCGGCGTCCTTCGCCGTTCCCTATTCTGCGGCCTTTCTTCTCATTTATTTTTCTTTCTTTTCACTTCGGCGCTCTCGTCCTTCCCTAGCTCTGCCGCCCACAGTATTTCTTTTACCTTCACCAGTATTCTGTCCTTAACTTTTCTGCTGGCTATCAGTTGTGACTTACCTGCTTCCCGGATTCTTAGTATCCAGTTTCCCTGTATTTCCTCCTAACGCTTGTGCCTTTTTTGGGCACATCTTCTTCCATTGGTCTGTGCCTCTAACCCGGTCACCATCTGCATCCACAGTGCATTCTTTGGGCAACTCGGCTGTTTGAAGTACATTCTTCGCTACTCATTGGTTCTGGAATTCTGCTACCACTTCTCGTGCAAACAAGATTTTCAGGGTTTTTTCTGCCTCCGGCTTTTTCCCTGAGAGTTGAGGCTGGCCCCCTGGGAGCCCCCGAGGGCAGGTTCTGATCACTGTCAAGGTGGCCTCCGGAGGGGCCAGACCTTATTCACACAAGCGGAAGGTCCAGACTCAGACGGACAAGACTTCCAATAAGGAGAAGAATCGTCCAAGGGTTAAGGCTGCTCCCAAGGTCCAAACATCTGAAGAATCAGGTGAGGAGAAGGGGGAGGTGGAACTGAAGCCTGACAATTATGCAGACTCCAAAAGAGTTATGCAGTGGGTGATAAGGTCTGGCTAACCTGGAAACTATTGCCTCGACACTTACGACCGAATAAACTGGCTCCCCGGTACTATGGTTGAATGGAAAAGGTACCCTCCCAGTGAACGCACCTGGGAACCAATCTCACACCTAAATGCCCCCAGATAACTCAAAAGGTATCATCTTATATACCCGGGCAAACCCGGAGGAACAGACCTTCGGAGGAGGCATGCTGTCATGAACCATCGGACGCGTCCCTTCTGGACTTCCTGGTCCCTGACACATAGGGGCTTGCACTCAGCAGTACTCCCAACATGGCCGTCAAACACGGAACGCTGTTTACGAGATTCTGTGATTCCTGGTTCCTGGTCCCCCTATTACTTCCTCCTCATTCATTCCTTCCCTTTTTGTCCTCACTTGCATCCCGGACCTCCATGTACTCGCTTCCCGAGTACACGCTTCACTGTTTCCAGGACTTCCCGGTCATTCTGAACGATCCAGGAATCGGGACGCTGAACGCACGCTGAAACCCGAGGACATACGCACAGGCAGTGCCTTAAGTGGCACTACAAATCGAGCCGGGGCCCATCGAGGGGGCGTGGCCTAACAACGGGGGTCTTGATGGGCCGTTAGGCCACGCCCCCTTGACGAGCCCCGGCTCAATGGGCTACTGGCACCCCTGCCAGGCAGCCTTTTGTAGAGATTAGCACCCTCTCCCCTTTGGGGGAGAGGGTGCTGATCTCTGCATTTCTATTCTATAAGCTTGCCTGGCAGGGGACAGCGCCTCTCCTATTCAGCCTTAATGGTGGCGCTGCCCCTCGCCAGCTGGGGAGGGGCAGCGTCACCATTAAGGCTGAAAGTTTGAGGCCACTGGAAGCAGAGGCCTTTTTCCTAAAGACTGAAACTCCCGAGAATCCACGGGAGCTTCAGTATTTAGAAAGCAAGGCCTCTGCTTCCAGCGGCCTCACGTTTTCTCCATAATGGTGGCGCCGGCCCACGTGCATCCCTTGATTAAAGGGATGCCTCGCAGGTGCGGCGTCACCATTATGGCTGAAAGGCATTTTTTTCTGAAGCCTGAAGCTCTCGCATACGAGCGAGAGCTTCAGGCTGTAGAAAAAAATGATTTTTCCTGTAGTGGCCGGGGCTGACAGGGGAGATTAGTGGGCCCCGGCAGGGCCCCGCCTCAAAACGAAATTTCGGAGACTGCCGGGGCCCAGCCCCGGCAGGCCCCGGCCCACTTAAAGCCCTGCGCACAGGGTTATACAAGACCTGCACTGTGCGCAGGAAGACTCCATCAAAGAACTCTAATAAACAACACAGACAGGTGAGAAGGGGGGAAACCTGTAACAATGTCCCACTTTTCCCCATCTGCTTCCACTAGTTTCTTTAAGATGTGTTTTAAAGTTTGATAACATCTTTCCACTAATTTGTCCGTTTGGGGATGGTAAATAGAGGTGCATAAAGTTTTAATCTGAAGAATGTCTCTACCCTCGGCCATAAGCCTAATCATAAACGTAGACCCTTGCTCCATCAACATTTCTTTTGGGACCCCTATTCTAGAAAAGAACAGGAGTAAATGTTTCCTAATTTGCTGTGAGGTATTGTTTCGTAATGGAAAGGCCTCAGGGTAACAGGCCGTGTAGTCCAAAATAACTAAGATATATTTTATATTTGTTTCCTACCTTTGAGGTTTCTGAAGGTCCTACTATATCCATCCCTATCCTTAAAAAGAGAATGGGCCTCATTACGAGCCAGGCGGTCCGGAAATAACGGTGGCGGTAAACCCGCCGCCACCGTTGTTTCCGGACCACCTGAGTCCGACCCCTGCAGGCGGGAGGTGATGTTCCCGCCAGGTCTGACCTGGCGGGTTTAACACCACCCGCCTGCAGGCGGACGAGGAAACACCGGCAGCATTACGAGTTCCCATAGGACTCGATGGGAATGGGAATTAACACCATTCCGCCTCTGTGATTCCCGGAAGACCGGGGTTGTAATGCCCCGGTAATTTCGGGAATCACGGAGGCGGAATGGTAATACGAGTCCGGCGGTAACCAGGCGGTTTTACCGCCACGGTTACCGCCGGACTCGTAATGAGGCCCAATGTCTATAATAGGTAAGGGCTGTAAGGGGACTAGAGGAGGAATATTATTACTTTTTTTATGACACAGAGCACATGTGCTGACAACATTCTTTATATCAGCATACATTCCTGGCCAGTAAAATCTATTCACAATTTGAGCGAGGGTTTCTGCAGTTCCTAAATGCCCTCCTGTTAGATGGGAATGAGCCAATTCCAACAAAATATTTGTATTGCTTTTGGGGATTATGATGTGTGACATAGGTATACATGTTGGTCCTACATCTCCTCTATATAGCAGTCTGGATTTTAGAAAAGAAGTGGTCCTTTTTGTACCTTCCTTCCTCCTCAGATATCGCCCGAATAAAGGGTTCAGCTAACAAGGGATTATTTCTTTGTGCAAAAGCCAAGTCGGGAATAATCTCTTCTTCCTCCTCAATATTAGACTTTACATAAGGTTCTATATCTGCTTCACCAAAACCCTGAGTTCCTCTCTCCGTTTGATCACTATTATTGACTTATTTTGGTTTTGGAAACAGCGCCTTTTCCAATATCCCTTGTGCTATTCTTTATCCAGCTTTAATTTGAAAACCCTAAAGAGGATTTCCCTGCCTATCAAAATAAACTAAAGGAAACACTCTAACAAAAGGAATCTGTCCCTCACACTTATACATGCAAACAACTTATCAAGGGAATATATGGCAATTTAAATAGAACAGAAATAGCAGTTATGTTCATTATAAAACTAATAACTGTTTCTCCTTGTAACCTGGGTAAAATCCCCTTCCCCAGATTCAAAGCAGGATTTTCAATCAATAGTTCAAAATAGAAAGTTCTGTTTGCAACCAAGTTCTCTTTAGAATGTTCTTCTTGCTCCAAAAGTCTTTCAAGTGGACTTTAACCAGCAGTTCAAACAAACAACATGAGCCTCATTAGGACTCAGGCGGTAAGGGTTTTACGGCGGCGTTAACAGCGCCGACCCTTACCGCCTGAGTACGAGGTCCCTTAGCGCCATGGCGGACTTAACACCTGCTTTTAGCAGGTGTTAAAATCCATGGCGCTAAGGGACCATGGAGTTAATTACGCCACCGTAATTTACGGTGGCGTAATTAACGCCTTCCCCACTCCCATTATGCCCTATGGGGCAAAAATGGGAATGGGGAAGGGTAAATGGGGATTGGGGACTTACCGCCCCGCCAAGGTCGGAATGGGGCGGTAAGTCCGCCAACCACCATGGCGTAAACGTAGTTTACGCCATGGTGGTAAAGTCACGGCCCAGGCGGTAACTTACCGCCTGGGTCGTAATGAGGCCCCATGTCTTTATCCCTCAACATGCAGCAGAGACAACTTCTTCTTAGGAAACAAAAACACTTCCACAATTCGTCTGTATCTGATTACTCAACAGTTCACAAAATACTTTAGTGGTCTTGTCGCTTCTTCTTCTTCACAGCCTTTAACCACAACACACTACTTAAATGACTTCTTTTTTTTAACTTCTTTTTATTGATTTAAAAAAAAAAAAATGTTTTATTTATTGTAAAAAACAACAGTTCAATAAATCAAGATCAAACTTTTGTTACAATTAAGCTTCTTCGACATCACATCGATGTCCCCAAGTCCTTGATCACAGTCTATTCTTTTCTTTTATGGTGGTGATACGTGTAAATCACTATTGATTAATCTGTTGGTTTTTCCTATCAAAAGCTGTATCACAGAGAATCATGTCTAGGTAGTCAATTAGCCTACATGATAGCTTGATGTTATGGCTGGCACTTACATATGACCACCATTCATTCATGCCATGGTTCTGCGGTTTAAAGCTATTCAAGTGCAGGGTCCGCTGGGTAGTTGTGCCTGTGCATTCAAGTATCAAATGCTTGATGGACTCTATTTCACCCGATTCACAGAATCGACTTTTATTGTCTGCGGTCTCTTTGTTTCGTCTTATCCAAAGCATTTCTCGATTATTTAGGGTGTTTAGCCTGAATTTTAAAAACATGTTCCTGTGATATCGTGAAGGGCAGTCCAATAGGTAGTTCGGTGGCTTATGTAGTTTGATTTCTCCTAGTCCTGATGGAAGGCCTGTTTTTAGTTTCATAAGTTTTTCAATGTTTTGCATCCAATCCCATTCCTCAAATTTTTTTTAGCGTGTTGCGGGCGATTCATTAGCTCGAGTCGGCTTATTTTTGCAACTTCCATAATGGCCTCAAGTTTTTGTTTCCAAATTTGGATTAATATGGATTGAGTGTCGTCGTTTCTGATCTTGAAGATTTCATATGCTGGTATTTTTTGGCTACAATACATTTTCCTCATAGTGGAGAAAGATTTCCAAATTACTGTCATGTAAAGGGAATTGAGTGCAAGTTCGTGTCTCAACGCCAATATCGGAACATCGTGGGGAAGCCTCAATGCACGTTTCCAGAAGATGCCTTCCAATCTTTGCCATAAGCAAAAGTCCAGGTTCCAACCCGCTTCCGCGCCAAACACAATGGTCGGAATGACCTTCTGTAAATAGAATGTCAATATTGGCGCTATAGTACATTTCCTGTAGTCATGGTTAATTTTTGCTCCTTGTAGGCCGAGTTTGATTGTTCTACCGGTCAGAACATTGATCCATGCTGTTTCACAGATAGAATTGTTGAACATCACACCGAGGTATCTTATAGATGTTACAATATTGAGTTTGTCACTAGCAATTCGCCATATGAATTTTTTTCCTGCCTTCTTGTGAGTGTGACTGATACTCATGATTTTTGTTTTGTCTGTATTTATCAGCAGCTCATTTGATTTCATGTACTCGTTCAATCGTGTCAGAAGGCGCTGTAGGCCGATCTGTGTGTATTCAGTTAGTACTACATCATCTGCGTAGATAATGCATTTGATTTGGGTGTCCTTGATCTTGGGCGAAAAACATGATACAGAGTTTAACCATGTCGGTAGGTCAGCTATGAAGATTTTAAATAGTTCAGCTGCCAACGGGCAACCTTGCTTGACACCTTTATGGGTTATTACCTGTAGGCTCAACTCGCCCTGTTGATTTAACCTAATCTGTATCGAGGTGTTGGAATGGAGAGCTTTCAGTGGTTCCAAGATTGTTGATGGACATCCCGACTTTTTTAACTTAGATCATAGTTTCTTGCAGTTTATCGTGTCGAACGCTTGCCTGAGGTCTATGAATGCAAAGAAGATTTTTCTCTTTGCGTGAAGAGCCTCAAGTTTTAAGATGTGCAATAAGAATAGGTTTAGATCGACTCCAACCCCCTCGGTGAAGCCTGTTTGTCGAATATCGTGTATTCCTGCCTTGAAGGCCCATAGAGCAAGTTTCTTTCGAAGAAAGGAACCGTAGACTTTCCCGATTGTGTCGAGAAGGGCGATAGGACGATAGTTCGTCGGATCGTTCCTATCGCCCTTCTTATAGATCGGTACCACGATCGCCTTTAACCATGACTCAGGAATTTTCTTATTTTCCGACACTATTCTGAACAGAGTTTACATGAACTTGGCCAAATGTTCTTTGTTTTTCTTTTAACATGATATTTGAAATTTAGTCAGGGCCCGCTGCTCTTGAGTTTTTTAGCTTCTGTATTGCTATTTCTATTTCATCGCTTTGTGGAATTATGTCCCATGGTAGTGCTGAGACACTTTCTTGAACTTGCATGTCTTCCGGGGGTTGTTTATACACTTTCTCGAAATGCTCAACCCATTTTGTGCCGTCAATTGGATTTGAGATTGTCGGTACAGTTTTTGTATTACCTTTATTTAGGATGACCCAAATATTGCGCATGTTTTTTGTAATCAGCAATTGAAGCATCAACTCAGCACGATTTTGTTCTATCATTACTGAGTGTGCTTTTAACCAATGTCGGTATTCTTGACGTCTTGCTTTCACTTTAATCGCAATTTTACCTGGTGGTGATTTCAATTTCTTGATCTGCCGCAAGTCTTTCCTCAAAATCCTTTTTGCTTTTGCAATGACATTGCTGAATAGATGTTTATTTGAGTGAACAATTACTCTAGAGTTTACAACTTCCAGCTGGCAGTCTGTTAACAAGGGAACGTAATTCACGTTGTTCTCGTTGGTTATGTCAGTTGTGAGTTTCCCAATTTGCGACCGGTTGATCCTCAGGCGATTTCCTGCTGCATTTGATGTGACTTGTAAGTCATATTTTTCAGGAACTTCTCCCCAGTCCGTCTCCAGAACTAGGCGGAGTAGATCGTGATCGCTTTGAGGCATCGGTATGACATTTAGGGAGTTCACTCGGTCAAAAAGATGTCGGGAAACCCAAATGTAGTCCAGTGTGTTTTGGCTATAAGGGCCGTGCCATGTTGGATTACAGGGTTGGTCTCCTTTGGTTTTCCCATTGACCATGGTGCAGTTTCTTGTTGCTAGGGCATCAAACCAAAGCTTTCCTCTCTGTTCGACCTCATCGGGTTTCTTCAACGTGTTTGTCTTTGTAGTTTTATCAAATTTATACCAACTACAATTTAAGTCACCACATATCATGATGGTTAAGTTGTTATATTTCAGTGATGCCTCGTCAATTAAGGTTGTCACTGTCCCGATGAAACTATTTGAGGAGATCTTGGCGGGATTCCAGTATCCATTTATTAGGAGAAGATATTGTTTCGCCGGCGTTGTTGTAGCTGTTATTTGTACCAAAGTGCCTTGAACAAAAGGATTTGGGTTTCGGGATTCTAGCGGCGTCAGCCAGTTTTGGATCTTCATTAAGGTGACCAAACCAGAGAACTGACGACCAGTTGCGTTTTTCCCAGCAGGGTTTAGGAATGTAGTAAAGCCGTCTCGAGTTTGTGACTCGCATAGCCATGTTTCCTGTAAACATACGGCGAGGATGTTATCCATAGGCACCTCAAAGTTGTTAAATAGGTGGATGAATCCTCGGGTGTTCCAGGATAGCACAATTTGGGCCGCGTTGTTCTTCTTCAATCATTGTTATTGGTGATTACCTTTTTGAAATTGGTTTCCGGGCCTAGTTCGATCCGGAGAACCACTCGTCTTATTTCCGTTGTATTTTGCAGCAGGATGCGCTAATGATTGCACGTTGAATGTCCATTCCTTCCACTTTTTCACGAGTGTTGTTCTTCAAGGTATCGTGTTGAGGTTTGTGTTCAGGTTCCAGCATTAGGTCAAAACCAAAAATGAGTAGGTCTTCTGTGGCTCGTAATAACATGTTTTTCACCGCTGAAGAGCCAATGTGTAGTAGTACTTGATCAGAAGTTAGCTCAGTTGGATATTCTACGATCTTTATGTTGTCTGACGATATTGTCCGTAGAACTGGAATGCATGCAAACAGTTTCATGACATTTGCTCTATTTAAGTTGACATCATTATCGTCAGATTGGATGTTTTGAAGTCGTAATTTCCAAAATCGATTGTTAGAGGTTTGATTTTTGCCTAAGTGCACCCTGGATGTATAACGGGTTTTGGAGTTTCTTTGATTACACGTCAATTTTGGATTTAACTTGGATTCTAGTTGTGACATTGGTCTCTCGGTCGATCTAGCCGTTTCTTTTTGTGCACCAATCCTGGTTGATTTTTTCCCGGCTAGTGTTTTTTGTTGTTTCCACGTTTCGGCAGACGATTTCGTACGAGATCCCAAACTTTCTTTAGGATGGCCTATATTTGTTGGCTCATCTCTGTCATCACCTTCTGCCGAGTATGTAGAAAGATCACATAGATCTATTGTCGAGGCATTCACAGAGCTGTCAGTACTCGAGTCCTCGGAGTCGAGACGCCGACGTTTTGTGGACTGTTTGTTAGGCGCATAGTCCTTTCCTTTATCTGTATCATGTTCAAGCACTTAATTCGACGTCTGCTTGGTTGTTCCCCTTATGTGGTCGAACAATCGTGGTTTTGTTGGCGTTGTGAGGTTCCTTATGAATTTTTTCACATTAGGATGTTTTGGCTTTGTTTGTCTTTTTTTATTTTCTTGAAATAGTGGATTATTTCCTTTCCCTGCCATTCTGAAAGATTTTTCAGTCGTGGAAATGGTTTTAGCTGACCCATTGAATATGTCAAATGAACTCTTTGTGATGTTGGAAGGCATTGTAAATGTCGTGTTCTCGTGATTATTTATTGAGGCCGAGAGCATGTGTGCCCCTGCTGAAAGTAGTGACTTGTCAGCATCAACTTGCAAGATGGTATTTGCATTTGTAGTGTCTTCAATGGTTTGTTGATGGTTTGTTTCCGGTATCTTAACGTCAATTTTATCTGCGCAATGAGGCTGAGACCTTGCTTGAGACTCGGGTTTTTTAACAGGCGCTGGCAGCGGTTGAGTGTCGTGAGAGGGCATCGCCAGTGGCAGTGAGCTTTCAGCCACTGAAGATGTGGTTGCCAAGCAACGTCCCTGAGCCTTTAGGGTCTTGTTTCCTCTTTGTAGAGGGGCTAGTTTAGGCAGATTGGCCCGCTTTGGAAGGGAGTCGTGCGTCTGGATTTTCTTATCTACCTCTCCAGACAGATGACGCATCCATTTGACTGCTTCCAGCAGACTTTCGATTAGGTTGTCGTTTTGGCAGGGATGTCTTGCAGCCAAATCGCATAACCGTTCCTGCCAACGAGCAGACAGGTCTGCCTGTGATTCAAGTTGTTTTTGTAGGAAGCCTGTGAAAGATTCAAGTTTTTCCATTTTGTTTGTTAGGTTTGTTAGCATCGCTCCTTGATCACTTATTGTCCCATTCAAGGATTCGTACAGTTTAGTGAAAGGTAGTAGGACAATTGAGGAGGCAGCTATAACATTATTGTGCAATTGGGTTAGAGCATCAACAGATAAGATCACTTGTTGCACCGATGAATTGTTTCCATTGGATGATTGTTGTGAGTGTTCCATATCAAACTGATCGTCTTGAAATGAAGAATTTTGGACTTTTTAAACATTTTCCTGGTTAAAGCTATTTGGGTTTTTGGTGCAAGGAGTACTGACGTTTGTTGGTGCTGGCACCGATTCGTCGAAGTTTCACTGATTTAGTTTTAATTTTAATTCAATGATTCGCTGGAGGCGGCGGGCTCTTGCAATGGAGCTTGACTCTGTGCTTGCCAACCTGGATGTTGGACTAGATAGAGCTTGATCAGGTACCACAGGATCACTGCCTGATTTAGTCAGGTTGTTTTTCCCTGAATCATCGGGGGCTTGGCATGCATATGCGCTTTGATTTACGCTTTCCTTTCTCTGAGTGGTTTTTCGTATCTCCCTTTTTCCGTAAGTTAAACTTCCTGCGGAGTTACTTTGAGGTACAGGCGAGTTGTTCTTGTTACATAATTTTTGGACGTCATTCTGTGTTTTGTCTGCTTGTTCCCTGGGTGCTGACAGCACTATGTTCGTGTTGTTTTTGATGCTACAGTTGTTTCCTGTTGTGCCTTGTGGCTTTGAGTTTGAGGACAATGTCTCGGTTGTGGTTGCTTGTCGTGCTGGCAGTGACGATTGTACAAGAACAACAGGGGCATTTTTCCTTAATGTTTGTGCAGTCTGATTTTCATTTTCGTCAGAAGTGCTTTTTGGCATAGCACCTTCCGCCTGCTCTTGGACTTTATTAAAGGGTGTTTCTTGATCCACGGTCGGAACATTGGCAGCATTAATTAACTCAGCATCGGTGACCTCGATAGCAGAAAAGGGAAACTTGAGGTTAAGAAACAAATCGCCAAGGTTGCTATTCGTTTTCATGGTCATCTTTGTTTGTGCATTGGATAGATTGGACAAATAAGATGGCGCTGCCTGGTTAGTGGATTTAAATGACAGAGGTAGTAGTGTCACCTGCGTCTTCGTAGTTTCGGCTATATTTATAGTTACTTCCTTCTGGATTGCACTTACTTCGATAGCCATTTGTTGTTGATCTTGTATGGTGAGAGTACTATTGTTTTGGGGATGGTCATGGGGGTGGCTATCCATGCAATTATTTGTATCTGAATTCGCCAGGAGAGGCGATGCACTTTGGATACAGTAAGAACATGTGCCATCGTCGTGTGCAATGGGCAAATCCTTTGATAAGTGTGTTTTGTTCAGTGCAGTGGTAGATATTTCCTGCGGGTGTGTAGCAGAGATTACAGAAGCAGGCCAGGGAGCACTTTTGCTTACCTTGCCTCCCCCGTCCGAGGGGGCTTTTAAGGCGGTCCATGGGTTTGCCATTCTGCGGTAGTGGAGTGTCTTCCTCCGTGTCTGGGGACCTTCCATGGATCGCGTCATGAGCCCACTAGCGGTTTGTAGATTTGAGCGGTGACTCAGCTGCGCAGAAGAGCCCTGCGGTCGGCAGATAGCAGAAAAGCAGCAAACAGCCAAACAGCAGGAGTCTCAGCAGTCGCCCTTAACGTGGCCGGGCTTCACGCCGCAAGGGTTGCTGGGATCCTGTTTTGTATCCGCACTTCCTGGATGGGCGGAGCTTTTGAGGTGGGCGGGGCTTCAACCCGCGATGCAGCGGTTCACTCGCTCGCGATCTACCGCCCTCACACAGAGCGAGGGGCACAAGGGGAACACGCTGGATGGATAATGTAGAGAAGTTTCAAAAGGGGATAGTTAAGGGGATAATTAATCCACAAAGCAGCCAAACAGCAGGAGTCTCAGCAGTTGCCCTTAACGCGACCGGGCTTTATTGATTTTACAACATGTGAAACATTCCCCCAAATTGCCCCCTCTCCCTGCCTCTCCCCCTCGCCCCCGAGCACAAGTCCTTCTTTAATTTGCGTCAGCTTGTATGGTCCCAAAGAGTTCATTGCAAGTCTAGGAGTTTGAGGCGTTGGGGGCACCAAACAGCCCTAAAATCATCTTTAAGGAAGGCCAGAGTCTTTCCCGAGTCTTTTGCAAATCTCTGCACATTCCCATCCATGGCATAAGTGGCCCATTCAATGGCTACTATTTCCCACACTTTGCACAGCCAATCCTGAATTGTGGGTATGTTCTAGCTCTTCCACCTTTGTGCAATTATCGTCATTGCCGCTAGGGTCAGCACCACTCTTGCTTTTTCCCGGGTTCTGGGCTCCCCCTCCGCCTCTCCCCCCTTAAGTCCCAGCAAAATCTGTTCCGGGTGTCTACTTACCCCTTTCCCGAATACTTGTTCCTGTGCCTGCTGTATTTCTGACGAGAAGGGCTCAATTTTCGGGCATCTCCACTGTATGGGCTCCGCTGTCCCCTCTCTCCCGCACCCCCTCCAGCACTCTCCCGATGTTCCCGGGTAAATTCTGTGAAGGCGGACGGGCGTGTAATGCCACCCGAAAAGTATTTTGTACAAGGCCTCTTGCAGCTGGGAGGCCTTTGCTAACCTGGGAATCTTCCTTCAGAGTTTCCCCCATTCTTCCTTTTCGATGTTCCTTCCTAATATATGCTCCCATCTATACATATACGACCATTGCTGTCTAGGAGTGGCATCGTCCAGTATCCTATATAAGTTGGTGATCAGCCCTTTGGCCCCATGATTTGACAATAGAAATTTTTCAAATAGCGTTACTTCTCTGGTGGCTGCCTCCTTGTTTACGGGGTGCATCAACCAGTGGCGTAGTTGAGCGTATCAAAGCCTCTCCCCTTCCCCGACTGTGAAATCCCTCTTACATTCTGTAAAGGCGAGGATCTCCTTCCCTTGAAAGATATCCCTCATCATCCTGCAACCTCCCTCTCGCCATTTCCTAAAAGCTCCCTTCTCTGTCCCGGCGTGAAGTCCCCATTGTCAAAGATGGGCATGAAGGTGGACGGGAAGGTTGTGATTCCATGATTTTTCGTTAGTCTATCCCAAGTATCCACCACCAATTTAGTGATAGTGCTCTCGTACATGTGTTTAGGTCTGTGCTGTTTCAGTAGCCAGATTACCTTCCTCAGGTTGTGTTTTGTCACCGCCCTGTCCATCCCGACTCATTGTTTCTCCTCTCCCTCATGGAGCCATTCCCTGATCAGCCTTAGCTGGGTCACCTCATAGTACTGGTGGAAGTTGGGGAGAGCCAGCCCCCTCCTCCCTCCTGGGGGCCATAAGTAGGTGCCTGCCGATCCTTGCCCTTTTGCCTTCCCATATGAACTTGTTAGTTATGGACCTTAGGTCCCTGAAGAATCTTGGCGGGACTGCCTGAAATAGATATAACATGCATGGTAGCGTGACCATCTTCACTGTGGCTATTCTGCCCATCCACGGAATTCGAAGGTTCCGCCATTTGTGGAGGTCCTTCCTTACTCCCTGCAGTAGGGGGTGGGGGGTAATTGGTTGCGTACCAGCCTGAGAGTGTCGGGGTAATCTGCACTCCCAGGTATCTTATTCTCCCAGGGCTCTACACAAACAGTGTTTCTGTGTTCAATCTATTGTGGTCTTCCTCCATTAGAGTGAGGTTCATCAGCTCAGATTTGCTGATGTTTATACGCAGGCCCGATATCTACCCAAATTCCTCTAATTGGTCTCTGCCCCCCCGGTGGATTTTAGGGGATTGGTGAGAGTGAGCAGCATGTCGTCTGCGAATGCAGCCACCTTATGCTGTTTTCCTCCAAAAGGGATGCTGTGGATGTCATCCGACTCCCATATTGCCTGCAGAAGGGGTTCTAAATAAATCACGTAGAGCAGTGGGGAGAGAGGACAGCCTTGTTTCGTTCCCTGCTCAGTCTGAATGGGCGTGACACTGCCCGTTCACTGTCACCCGCGTCAGTGGTTCCTGGTAATTGGCATGCACCATTTAAAAAAAATATTCCCCGAAGCCCATCTTCCCCATGACCTTAAACGGAGAGGACCACTCCACGCGGTCAAATGCTTTTTCCGCGTCGAGTGACAGGAGAGCCACGGGAGTGTCTGTTTTCTGTGCTTTCTCCCATAGGTGTGCAGCCCTTTATATGGTGAATCAGTTCTGAGAGTAGCCCCTCCAGTCTGTTCGCCAGGGCTTTGGTGTAATTTTCACATCCACATTAATCAGTGCGATCGTTTTGTACAATGTTCTCTCCATATGGTCATTATTAGGTTTCAAGATTAGGGTCATCTTGGCCTCCTCCATTGTGGGAGCAATGCAGCCTGTATCTTTGAAGGTGTTGAACAGGTGTGCTATGTGTGGTACTAGTATTGTTGTGAATGTTTTATAAAATGTGGCTGTGTAGACGTCAGGACCCGGGGCCTTTCCCATGGGTAGACCCCCGATGACTACTATTATTGTTGTGAATGTTTTATAAAATGCGGCTGTGTAGCTGTCAGGACCCGGGGCCTTTCCCATTGTAGACCCCCGATGACTCTCCTCACCTCTTCCTCTGTAATCTCTTGGCCAAGGGCATCTTGGGTTTCCCTGCTTATTTTGTGTATGTTGACCCTCTCCAAGAACTCCTCCTGTAGTTGAGGCTGGGGGTTCTGAGATGTATACAGTGTCTCATAAGATTTTGCTAAGCTTTCTGGGATTTCTTCGCTGCGTTTGATGCGCTCCCAGGTTTCTGATTTTAGTGCCGTGATTACGTTTTTAGCCCCCGCTCCCTTCAGAAGGTGTGCCAATAGGGCACCTGCCTTGTTTGCTTTTGCGTAAAAATGTTATCTGACGAAGAGTAGTGCCCCTTCTGCCCTCTTTGTCTGCAGGATCCCCAGCTGTCCTATTGCCCACCTGTAATCTCTCAGGGAAGATCTGTTGGGAGTCTCCTCTGCCTTCTTCTTCACCGCTTCTACCTCTGCCTCTAGCTGTATTTTCAGCACCCCCAGTTGCTTCTCCCTCTGTGCTTTGGGCGCTATAAGCTCACCCCTCATTGTGGCTTTAAATGCATCCCATCTGGTGCCGTCCCTTGTGTCCCCTCTTTTATTGATCTAAAAAAAATCTCTAATTTTCCCCTCCATCTCCCCTCTAATTACCGGGTCTCTCAGAAGGGTCCCTGGGTATTTCCACCCCCAAACCTCCCTTTTTCACCCCTAATTCCATTTGCATAGTGACAATTTTATGATTAGCTATTCCAATAGGGCCCACCTTTATCTCCTTGACCCTTCCCAGGAGGGCCACCGTTACCCATATATAGTCTATTCTTGATTGCGTACCATGTACGCTCGAGAGAAAGGTGTAGCCTTCCTCATCCCCCTTCACTTTCCGCCATGCGTCCCTTAGACCCCCCTATGCCATTCTGTCCGGTAGTTCCGCCGTGGCTACTCCTCCCCCACCTATACCTCTTCCTCCGGACCGATCCCTTTCTCTGTCCCAGGCTATATTGAAATCCCCCATTATGACCACTTGTCCCCTCGTGTTTTCTTCCAGAATTCCTAAAATCACCTCAGAAATGCTTCTTGGCCAGAGTTGGGTGCGTAGATGACTGCAATTGTGTACATATGATCCTGATAAATTCACTGCACTATTATGTGCTTCCTTGTCCAGGAGGACCTTCGCTACTCTAAGGTCCACTGTATCTCTGATAGCCACTGCTACCCCCCCTGTCTTGGACCTCCCTGATGCTTGGAAGATTTGGGCAAAACCGTGCAGTCTAAGTCGTGCCTGGTCTTTAGATAAGAGATGTGTTTCTTGCAATCCTAGGAAGTCTGGTCCTTCCTTCCTAGTGAACCTCTCTAGTTTCTTCCTTTTCAGAGGGGAGTTAAGTCCCCTAACATTGTGATTTACCCACTTGAAAATTGTGTCTTTGCGTGGAGCCTATGTCTGTTACCTTTGTGGGAAGCTCCTCTCCCTTCATTCTCCCCCTTCCCCTTTCTCACTGTGTCTTGTGGGCACTCTTTGTGCCCTTGCCATGTTCTCTTTTGTTTTTGCCTCTTTGTCCCCTCTGCTCTTGTCTTCCCCCTTCCTTGTCTTGCCCCTCCTCCCCCTGACCCCTGTTCCCCTTGACCCCCCTTTTATCCCCCCTCACCTCTATCTGGAGGTTACCCTCTCTGCCCGTCCCGTCCTCTCTCCGGGCTTCATCGCCCTTGCTAATTTCATGATGTTTACTCCCCTCGCCCCCCTGCCCCTGTGCTCTCCTTTGTGTCCACCACCCCTTCTTCGTTTTCCCTAATCAGGATTTTGCCCATTTGGCTGCCTCCCTCTCCTCTGCATTTGCTTCCTCGCCTCTTCCCTTCCCGGGTGGTCCCCGTAACGTGGTTCTCCTCTTCCGTCCCTCTCCGACCGTGATCCATTCCCATGGTCTGGGTCTTGGTCTGGTCTCTGCCTCCGGTGATCTCTCTGGCCTCTCCGCTCGGTGTTCCTGCTCCAGGTCTAAGTGCATGATGTCCGCCCCTTCTTGCAGGGTAGTTATCCTTTTCTGCACGCCCGCCCACTCGAAGAGGAGGCCGAACGGAAATGTCCACTTGTATCTGATCCCTCGTTCCTTGAGTGTGAGGATCGGGCCAATTTAGCGACGCTTCACTAGGTTGCTGTTGGCCAGGTCCCGATATAACTCAATTTGTTGGCCTTTATACATAAACGACTCTCGTTGTCTCGCAGTCTTTAGTACTGCTTCCTTTTGGCTGTATCTCGTATATTCTGCTAGTACATCGCTTGGCCTTGTGTTCGGGATTCTGTTAGGGTGTCCCACTCTATGGACTCTATCCAGTTCCACAGTGTCCGGGGTCGCGTGTTAGACGCTCCTCTGCACACCAGAACACTGCTAACATCTCCACAACACCTTCCCCGGGTTCCCACACTACTCCCTCCAGGGTTCGAGACTCACGTGATGTGGTTACCCCAAAGGACCGAAAGCTCCGTACCAGGTACAATGTACGTGCCCGGTTGCAGCCCTTCCTGCATTGGCAGTTGCCATGGAGAACATACAGCAGAAGGGGCGGCGGCCCACCTCCGCATCGATCATTCATTTGCTCACGTGATTCAGAGCGGCGTTTCCCACGTGACCATGGTGGACGTCACATGACTCAGAAACGCACAGTATATAAAGCTTGATGCACGGAGCACTCACCGCTTCTCAGCTGTCTTTCGACTCTGTTTGGGGCTACGTTTTGATATACTCTGTTGGTTTACCTTGATCCTGGATCTCTCACCTGGACTGCCTCGGATTACCCTTTTGTACCTTTACTTGGAACTGTTTACCCATTGCTGAACCTCGACACGTCCTTTGCCTGTCTTGGGATCATCCCTTGGTACTCTGTTGGACTTCTACGCCATTGCCCTTTGGGAACTCAAGCTACGTCGTCAGCTCCACAGGTGGGCTATCCTGTGTCCACGCTTGACTCCGTTCCCTGTTGTTCTGGGAACCGCCTCTCATCTGAGTCTCGAGCCTCCTTCACTAGGTTTCCCGGGTTTTCCAACCACCGGATAGGTATGATTATTCAGATCCTCTGATTCTTGTGTTATATTGTACTTGCCTGGTACTTAACCTCGTTCTTTTTGCAGCAGCATCGGTGTTCCAGAGGTTCCGTGGATCCGGGAAGTAACATCTCCCACCTGTGGCTCCAAAGGTCGCATAGCGGGGTGCTTTTGGTTCCCCTGTGCGTCACTTGGGGACGGAGGTCTCAACGGTCTACACGACACTCAAGTCAGAACATCGCGTCTCCTAGCAGCTCTGTGAAGATGTCCTGCAAAGCCCCTTTCAGCTCTTTGGCTGCCACCGACTCATAGCAGTTTCAGCCTGAGGTTGACTCTCTTGGATCTATTTTCCATGTCCTCCATCCTGAGCTCCCGGTTCCGTGTCACTGTGTCCAGTCTTTCAATCGCCTCACTATTTGCCATTGTCTCCCTGTCAACCTCTTGTAGACCCTTTTCCAGAAGGTCCGTCCTCTCTCCCAATTGCCCTACTTCCTGTTTCATTTCGGCCATGGCCAGGTTAATGTCCGAGCGTATCAGCTGGATTTGGTCCTGGAATGTCCTTGCCAGGTTAGTCTGTAGGTAGAGCATTTCTCTGTGGAGGTCTTGACGTGACATTGGGGTGGTTGGGTCCACGTCCTCTTCAATGTTAGGGCCTGTTGTTCCTTCTTGGGTGTTCTTATGTGTTTCCTTAGCTCCACTGGGGTGCCACATTGTCGAGAGTGTTCCGGAGGTGTGACCCTGGGGCGGCCCTCCTTTGTTCAGTCTGCTTTTGTTTTTGGTTGCCATACCCAGGCGGCCCTGGCGGGGTGCGCGTTGCTGCTCTGCCCTGTCTTGGGTGCTTGGCTCCTATCTCCTTTGATCTGGTGGGACTTGTTTTCGCGGGCTAGGGCCCTGCTGCTTCCCTTGGGCCTGGTTGGTCCTTGGGGCGATTGTAGCTCTTGTGCCCCTACGCTTATATGCAGGGAGTTCTCCTTGGCTTGCGCCTTTGTCTCTCTCCTCCTTCTCCACCCGATTGCTGTCTCACCACTTGGGTCGTATGTGGGGAGGGTCCCGGTTTCTTGCTGATCTGGCGCCCCCTCCCTCCTCTTTCACCAGTATGTTTTCCCTCTTTGGCCTTAGTTTGGGGGTTCTGCCCTCGGATGCCTGCGGGGGGGGGGTCACCCCCCTATCTCTGGGAATGTCTTTTGTGGTGCTTTACTGGATTTGCTAGGGCCCAGAGGGTACTCCACCTCCCCTCTGTGCCCTCCTTCAGCTGAGCTCTAAATTGTATTCTGGGGGTGGGCGGTTTGCCTGGTGCAACCCTGTCTGGTGATCCCCTCCTCCCTTCTGCGGTCTGGGTCTCTGCTTGGTGCCCGAATCTGTCTTCCACCAACCTCTCACCTCTTTCACTGCGTTGGGGCTCTTGCCTGGTCACCAGTGTCGACTTTTCCCGCCCGGGGTTCTCGTCTCCCCCCCCTGGCTGCTCCTTCTCTGCGTAGCCTCTGATGCAGGCCTCCCTCGCCGCCACTTGTGTCGTATCTCAGGAGGGTCCTAGTATTCTGCCTATCCAGTGCCCCTCTTCTTTCACCAGTGGGTCTTCCTTTTTCGGCCTTAGTTGGAGGGTTCTGGTGGGGTTTACCCCCTGGATTTGGCAGTGTCGTTCGTGGTGCTTTGCTGGATTTTCTAGATCCCAGAGGATATTTCCGTCCCCGCTCTGTGCCCTCCTTTAACGGAGATCCACGTAGTATTCTGGGAGGGGGGAGGTGGGGCGGTCCGCCTGCTGCGTTCCCCTCCCGTAATTCCCTCCTCCCTTCTACGTCCAGGCCTCTGCTTAATGCCCTATTCTGTCCTCCCCCGACAGCTTCTCTCACCTCTTTCGCTGTGTTGGGGCTCTTGCCTGGTCACCAGTGTCGACACTTTTCCCGCCTGGGACCCTCGTCTCTGCCTCGGCTGCTCCGTCTCTGCGTGCTCTCTAATGCAGGCCTCCCTTGCCGGGCTCTCTCTCCTCTTTTACTCATGGCGACGTCCTCTCCAGGCGTGCCCCTGCAGTCTTCACCCGAGTGTCGGGAGTGCCGGGAATGCCCTTGTCCTGTGAGCACTATTTCAACGTTGTTCGCCCTGCTGTCTTCAGGGCTGTTCTCAGTCCCGTTAGGGTGCTTCTCATGCTGGGCAGGGAGGAGGGTGATCCGCCTTCACTCTCTTATCTGGTCCTTCTGAATCCACAGCCCCGTCTGGGTACTTCTCTTTCATTGTCTGTTGGGGCGTTAGGTATACCCTGCCGCTCCTCCCCTCTGCTTGGTTGGCCTCTCAATCTGTGTTGGGGGCCTTTACCAGTCCGGGTACCAGGCTTAACTTTGCCCCTTCCTTTGCCACCCTTGGTGGGTGCTCTCCCCTTTAGCAAGGCTGCCCGGTCGGGGGTGTTCGTTCCGGGCTCGGTGCTTCCTCCGCCGCTGACAAGAGTCCACTGAGCCTCTGGCTCTACTATGTGGCTGCTCCTCTCGCTGTGCGGGGTGATTGCTGGACCCTGTCTCCCTCTGGGCTGGCTCTGTGGGTGTATGGGGCACCGCTGTCCCGCTCTCTGTTGTGCTGCTCGCTTCCTCCTGTGGCTTCTCCTTTCCCCTCTGCCAGGCCCGTTGCTTATCACGCAGCTCCCCACCTTGCCAGGTCTCGGGCGTGCCTTGCTGCTTCCCCTCTCTCGCCGCCTCTGATGGGAGCCCTCCACTCTTTCTGTTTTTTTCTCCTTCTGTGCCGGAGGTGTCTGCTAACATTTTCTCCTTCTCTGCAGCTCCTGTGCAGCTTTCATGGGGTGGTGGACCACATCTCAATATTGTAGGGCTCGGGAGCACCATCGACACATCTATCTTGTGTCGGCGGACATCTTGAAGTCTCCAATGACTTCTTTCTGGTCCACTTACCTGCCAGGACTACCACTACAAAGTCCCTGCCCTGCTGTACTAGCCTGCCAGGACTCAAAGAAAGCTCCTAACCCGATTAGAAGTACTTCTGAGGTAACGTTTACTTCAAACAATTTAGCAAAGTCTTTTGACTTTCAACAACATCAGTATTGACTATTTCATCTGGGAAGGCATGAGACACATTGGTGCTGGTTGTTTCAAACATGTGATTGCCACATGCAATGTAGGGTATGCTCCTCTAAGCCTGAATACTTTCTATCAGGAGGGCTTCTCTCCTGCCACTCTTGTTTTCCCACTCTTACATCCAGCAAATGCTGATAACGGCTTTCCCTCACACTTGCTCTTCTTTTTTTTTAACAATGCTTGTTTATGTCTTTTCCAACTATTGCCTCTTTCTCACTCTGGCAATGTCAAAGTAATTTCTCACTCTGGCAAAAGAGGGCTACAATCAACTTGCTTCTTAATTGCCCTCTCTTGGCTTTGGTAATGCAGGTTCTTATTAACTCTCTTTGTGTTGCCCTTTCTTGGCTTTGGCAATGATGGTTATTGTTAGCTTCTTGTAATATTGCCCTCTTTTGGCAATTCTTATTCTGCCACTTTAGCTTCTTTGTATCAGTTCAGTATTCAAAGTTATTATTATTATGCCACTTTAACTTCTTTACATCAGTTTGGTAGTCACAACTATTATATATGGCCATTGGGCGATCACAGAGCGTTCCGGGGTTACACAATGACAGTGAACTCACTGGTTGCTGTATACGTGTCCGCTTGCTCCGCTGCCACAGTGCCTTCTGCTCGCTTGGCTTCGATTAGGTAATGAACACACACTGACCTGCAGTCCATTGCCATCTTGAAGGTATAAAACGGAATCCCCAACTCTGCCAGACCCTCATTGGAAACAGGAGTTTGTGCAGAATCAGCGAAAACCTTTAAAAAGGGAAAGCCCCTGGAGAGTAGTTTAGTGGCTGGTTGTAGACGAAGAAGATCTCCAACCATGGTAAATGATGTGCCACACTGTAGATAGGTTGCTGGGTACAGGAAGCTCTGGTCTGAGGTAAGGAGTTGAGGAAAGACAGTCCATCAGCAGTTATGATATCAAAATTTGACACTTGTGAGGGGTCAGAAATGTGAGGCGGACAACTTTGTGAAGGTTTCTCAACAAATGACATTTTATTATGCTTAAAGGTTGGATAAACGCCTCACTGTCCCTACCATGACGAGGATTTATCTGTCTAAAGTAAACTAAAGGAAACACTCTTACAAAGGATATCTGTCCCTCACACTTATACATACTATAAATAAACAAGGAAATGCATGGCAGTACAAAAACAATAATGATTGAATTCAAAATGTAACCAGTCTCTCCTTATAACCTGGGCGAATTCCCCTTCCCCAGATTTAAGTTCAATTCTGCTTCACAGTTCAAGAAAAGAGAGTAAGTAAAGCCTGGTTCGCAACAAAGCTGCAACACAGTTCTTTGTAACTTCAACTTGTCAATGGAAATGTTCCAACACTCCAGTGATTCAACAAAGAAAATAGAAGGTTCTTCCTCTTCTTTGAACAAATATATGATTTCTCTTTCTTAGATAGAGGATAGTTTCTCAGTTCATCAATAGCAACAATAATTGTTTTGGTCAGGATGATTTGATACAACTGATAATTTCTAAAGGAATACAACCTCTTTGCAAAAACTTTACAGAGTTCTTCCTTCAGCACCACAAACAACATAAATTGTCTTTGTCAGGACCATTTGTAGCACTTCTTCAATGTTTAACTGGTTTACTCCCATGCCAGACCTACTCCTCCAAAGGTTTGGCAACATTTCACAACACCAAGTCTGTTTGTGGTTAAGATCAACTAACAAAAGGTTCACAACAGCTCCACAGTATTCAACAGTTTGCAGCTTCAAAACTTTGAACAACTCTCCAGGGATAACAAGATTCACAGGGGTACTCTCTAATACTCTTCGGTAAATAGTGCTCCTCTCCCACTGAATACCCTTTTTCAGAAGGGCAGCCTTTTTGCCACTCTTGTTTCCCCACTGCACACGTAACCAAATATTGAGCTGATAGCAAAAAGAAGAAAGAAAATTGTTTCTTTTCTTTGGAACAGGAAGGCATATTGCGCATCGCAAATCCAGTACCAGAGCAACAAAACAAAGAAAAAGAACCAAGTACCAAAATTGTATTTTCCTTTGGAATTTTCAATCAGACGCACTGGCCAAAGAAAAGCACGTTAGCACCGAAAACACTCTTCCAATTACAAATATCTGGAAGACAGCAGAAGAAGAACAAAGAAGCGCCTAAAATCAAAGAGCTCAAGAAGCAAAGCAACGCAGGCCACCGCACGTAATGGAGAAGAGTGAAGGGTGACCAGAACGCCCCAAACTGGAAAGACCCTAGCAAAAGAAAAGCGACCTCCTTCTCGGAAGAAAGCAATGCAATTATAGCAGACTTAATGAACCTGAGCACATATACAATTGAGGAGTCGGAATCTGAAATCACTAGCGCATCGAAAAATAAAAGGAAAGCAGACCCAAAGTAAAATAATCACACGGAACCCAAAAAAAAGGTGTACATAATTGAGCCAACTCCCACCAACTCAGGAAGGAGCCATTCAAATAATGCAAACCAAATTCAACTTCATAGAAGGAGTCCAAGAAAAGTGCCAGCAACATTGCCAAGGCAAAAGAGAGAAACGCCTGTTGCGACCACTCCCAAAAATAGAAGAGAGGATAGTCAAATGGAAGCTAACAGGAAAAGGCGGACCAGGAGGACAAGTAACTCAACCAGCCGGTCTCCACAGCGCCCCGCTAGAGAAAGGAGAGGAAGGAAAAAACGGAATCCAACTAAGGAAAGAAGCTATTCTTCAGAAAGACCAGCATTACAGCGGGACTCAAGAAAAAGAAGAATAAGGTTAAGCCCGCCGCGGTGCCAAGGGCGCCGTTTTCTGGCTGTTTCCCGCTGAGCTTTTGCCTTGTGCTTTTGTTCCTGAACTGTTTCTGAATTGAACATTGACTTACCTGGAAACATCGCGCTCCGAATCGCGTAAGACTGTGTATGCCCACAGCAGTTGAAGCGAGCATTGTATTCTTTTCCTATGATCCAAGTCATGTGACCTAGCTGAACTCCGCCTCCAGGAAGCCGGCTCAAAACCCTGCCTCGGCTGCCCTTGCGGCGTTAAGCCTGCCGCGGTGACAAGGGCACCGTTTTCTGCTGTTTCCCACTGTTTACGCTGAGTACGCAGTAAGTGACTTCATTCCTCATTCTGTCCACATTCAATTTCCTAACAGAATGGAGTGTAACAAACCTCGAACACGTCTTCAAGAGAAACTTGAAGAAACTGTAGCTAATGTTACAAAACATACTCCTGTTGCAAATTCACATACCAATGCCCAAAAAGACTCAAGTAATACAACTGAAAAAACAAGAGCCTCAAGTGCTACACAGCAAGGATCTGAGAAACCTAAGAAAGAGACTGAAACAATTCAGACTAAACTTGCAAACCACCCTTCCTTACCTAACCTGACCCAAACTCTTGGTTGTCTCCCACCAAATTCCAATTCTAAAAAAGGAAACACCCCTCTTCTTACCTCAATGCTTCAAGACCTACTGGCTAAGTGTTCTCTGCTGTGCAATCAAGCGACTCACTATTTGTATCCAGTTATCCCAATATTGAGTTGACTCTTCCCAAATCTCAAAATTTTTCCAGTATGCCGAGGAAAGAGGGAACCCAGAAAATAACGTTAAACCACAAACCGCAACTGTCTCCAAAATCATCTTCTCTCTCTTTGGAAAAACGAGACTCTATTTTATTACCACAATCGGACTTTCAGCTTCTTACTCCCCAAAATAAAGTGTCTAAAGACTCAACGCCGAACCCAACATTACAACAAAGAGCGCAAATAGCCAAACAACAATGGCAGTCAATTTATCATCTTGCAGATACTTCTCAAGGTAACACAATCAAATCATTAAATCGAGCATCTTGCCCTTCACTTGCTATTACAGAAATAGATGCCATCATGGATGACCACAAGAAGAACACTGACGCGATAACCAATACATCTACGCCTATTCCAACAAAAGCAAACCTGTTCTTCCCAAAAACTTTCCTCGAGGAAGACCAGCAAAGTAAAGCAACAACAGTCACCCATAATCAGCAGGAGCTAGAATCCCCAATCCAATCACAAAAGCCAAAAAGTTGACTAAGAATTCCAACTACTATTCTGGATCTTCAAAATACGTTGGTGGCAGTCCTATCACTAGCAATGGTGCCTTTCTGAAAGATCCAAGAAACCATGATCAATGCCACTAAAGACCAAGCTACTCTGTTAGCCATGATTTTGAGAAAGCAAACAAACTTAGACTGTTTCATAACCACAATTCAAGATCATTTAAATTACGAAGTAGAATCCACAAGAATATGGCAAAGTCGTCTAGCTGAAATTGCAAGAACCGATCGACTCGACAAACAGAACCTAACAGAAACATTGGTAACAATAACCAAGAGAATTATCGACGATAAAGCCAAAAAACAGCCACAATTAACCACTACACCAGACCAGGGCACAATGCATCACCATACAGAAGACCCAACAACAAAAGGAGTATCTATAAAAGATCAAACGACTCATTACGAACTCCAATTAGATAACCTACCTATTCAATCCAATACTTTCAATGTAGAACCTGCAGTATGTACCCCATTTGACATCTTTGCTTTAACTAAACGTGGTCAGCTGGGCAACCCTACGATACCAAAGAAAACAACTTTAAAAAAACGACAGACAGGCTCTCGAGCTTTTTTGCGAAAGCTACAAGTTGATCCAGAGCTACATTCTGAATCTCGTTAAAGAGTTGCAAAAAAAAAACGCCATTAACAAAGAAGACACAGTGAATCACAAACCTAGTAAGGACTCGACAAAGGCACCTCCAAAGAATAACAAAATACATCCAACACAAGGACAAGGAGAACTGATCTCCATCCTCGAAAGAAGATGAACCCCTTGATGCATTACTAGCTGCTATAGTTCACGATGTTGAACTTAAATCGCCAACGAACGGATTCGGTAATAACGCAGCATCTACCTCGGACCCATCTCAAACAAGCAACAGAGAATTAGACTCTCAAGAAGAATCAAAGATAGTGATAGACAGTTGCTACGAAATTTTCTCAGAATCAACTTACTCAAATGCAAACGACTCAGCGGCAAATATATCGCTAGCTTACTCACCAGTATCAAATGAAGAAACGTGGTCCTCGCTGGAAACTGATGCTTGCTCAAAAACAGTGGAAATCCAGGAGACTAAAGCGAATATATCACTAATTAGACCTACGTTTATTGATCCTCACAACGCACCTAACATATTCAGAATGACACTAACAGCTTCAAACCTAAAACCTGCTGAATCGTTGCCCCTGAATAGAGAAAATATCCTTTGCTTACTCAATGCTATTCCGTCAATGGCTAAACTCACTACGCAAGCTATTGATGTGATACACTTCCCCAACAAGAAACAGATGGAAATTGCTCATATTGACTTTTATACCAACAAAACAAGGCAACAAGTCATCTCTGCAAGAAAACAACTAACTAGATGGGGCTTCATTATAGAAGAAATCCGAGTAACAAGATTTATGGCTCTTAAGAACAAAAAGATGCACATTAATAACAATCTTCAGGTTGCGTCAAAACAGCACAAATTCGAACTACAACAAACTCTTAATAGACCACGACTAACCATGGAACCATGACTGAGCGAAAGCGCAAATCTGATAAGCCAATCAAATATATACTTGAATAACAGAACAACAGACTTACCACGCAATATAAACCAGCAAATAGATCACAACAGAAATCTGTCATATGGAAGCCAATATCAAAGTACAAAAATTAAGACTTTTTTTATAACAACCATTCTCCAAGGAATATTCAACAAATGAGATTACATTATCCTCATGGAACACGAGAGGTTTTAAACATCTTCTCTCTGATGGTTCCTCCAATCAAAAAGAAATGTCCATAATATGTCACAAGAGACCTGGCTTTCAACGGAGGTTGTTTGCGATGGATTCACCACCTTCATGAACCCGGCGATCACTATTCGCCAAGGTAGACCGTCATCTGGAATGATAATCATGACCAACTTAGATCCCAACTAGTCAATTGTAAAAAAGAAGAATATCCATGCCTGGGCTCAATACATTGTTATCTGCATCTCGACTACAACATCTGAGCCAAATCATCATTCAGATATAACACATCTAACAATTTTTAACATTTACTGGAACGCAATGAGCAATGAATGACAATAAGTTTATCGACTCAATTTGCGATGAATTCGACAAAATAACAAACTCTTTTGCACAAACAGAGTTCATTATTGTTGGTGATCTCAATATCCACCTCTACAATTCCAAAGGCATTCGACTAGACTTTCAAAAACTATTCCCTAGAGCAAAGAAATGGACTAAAGAGATTGAGATCCGAAATCTAACCTTAACAGACCAGCCTCTAAACAAACATGATCAATTGCCTCTAACTTGGTCAAGTGGGAAATCTAATTCAATTATTGATTACATTTACATCTCTGACGGTATAAGGAAAAGATTAATTGCCCCTGATAACTGCCTGCAACCCAATAGTGATCATCACCAAATCCTAATAACATGGAAGACAACGCGAACCCTGGAATCTCGTTTAACCCTTCGAGACTTCGAAATAAACAACAGCTTGAATAAATTACGAATAAAACAACATCAAATGACTCATCTCCTCTCTAAGTTCGAAACATCAATGTTGCCAGATTATTGAAAACTCAATTACGAATGGATACTTCGAGACTATCAACTCCTTGCGAGTAACCATACTAACCTTAACGTTAAACGCAAACATGCCTTTAACATTGAAATCAAACACAAGAAAGAAATACATTAAAAAAAATTACGTTGGTTAAAATAATTGAACACACCTGCTGCTATAACTGCTATAAAAAAGGAAAAACAAAAATATTCGAACTCGACCAAATCAATCAAAGCAATACTACATCAAGCTGATGCCGAAGCAATCTTAGCAGCACTAAAGCTGGGGAAAAAATATGAGACAATTATGGTCGCTCCTAAATGAAACTGATAAAGAAACGACCATGCTTCAAGAAGTAGAAGCGCATGCTTGGATCGAACATTTCACAACTCTGTATGGAGCCAAGTCATCTATCGCCCCAATGCAAGAAGAGCCCAATGGTCCACCATGGAATCTCACGTGGGAAATACAAGATGTGATCAAAACCATTACAACTCTAAACTCATCGAGAGCGCCGGGCCCAGACAGACTATCAAATGCAAATCTAAAGACAGCGCCCGAAGAATGGGCCTCCTTCTTTGTCCACCTCCTCCTTCTTATCGAAAGAACACAACAAATCCTGCGCAGTTGGACTTTGGCAACCCTAATTACGATTTTCAAAACTGGCGATAGAAAAATTCCACAGAACTATAGACCTATTGCGCTATTAGATCCGTTAGGAAAAGTGTTTGCAAATTTTCTACTGAAAAAACTTTAGACATGGGCAGCCAGCAACGGAAAACTAGAAAAAAGGCAAACTGGATTTGTCAACATGATTGGAACAAATGTGAATCTGTTACTCCTGAGTCTGCTTAAATACGAGGCCACAACGAAGAACCAACAGGTATACGCCGTTTTCATTGATTTAAAAATGGGTTTGATTCTGTAAATAGAACAAAACTATGGAACACATTAACAACATGGGGATGCCCTCCATCAATTCTCAATCCTATCAAACAATTGTATTCCAACACTTCAGTTCGAGTTAGACTATCAAAAGATGGTAAAGTCACTCGATCGATCAATAATTGCAACGGACTGAAGTAAGGTGTTACATCTTGCTATAAACTTTGGTCTTTTTGGCATCATGGCCGAATTTGCCGTGCTGCGATTCTGAGTCCTTCTAAGATGGCGTGTGTTCTTACTTGTCATTCTATGAGCACCGGTCTAGTTGTTGCACATATTCCCCCTACGTTGCCTGCCGATCATGTGACCGAATATAGGGCGGCCAGTGTATTGCTTCAGTGCGTCGCTACTCCTAGTCCAGACGCTTCGTAAATTACCACCACTTAGGGATCTTACCTTCTGACTCTTGTCTAAATCCTAACCTCTTACCTCTTGTATGCTTTGCCTTTGTTAATCCAGATCGTGGGAAATCTTTGGCCCCGCTCTCCGAGGCTTCGTCCCGTTTTCCTTCGGAACACTGCCTGGAACTCATTCAAGTGATCCGCAACTGAAATTCACACCGGGGTACATATTCCCAGTCTTGCCCTTACTCCCTAACAGTAGTACCGTCTAGTCGCTTCATGCCATTCTAGCAGCAGATATTTTGACTGGATCTGAGGTGGGTGACGGCTCTCGTGGGACTCCCTTCAGTTTGCTATTCTTTCCGCCTCTCTTACCTGTCCTTTCTCATTCACAGAACAACTTCCCTGCAGAAACCGAACATCTGAAACAACGACAAGCTCCCGCACGGTTCCGTTCTTGACGACCAGACGACATGAGACTGCTCTCGCCGCAACCCAGGGTTTTCTTCCCATAGAGGGTTTCCCTGGGGGCACAGTTCTCTCTTCTCCTGGTTACCGTTATCCGGGCAAAGAGTGATTGGGCTTGTAGGGGAATTCTCACATTCGTCTGTTCCTTTGCCTTCCCGGTCACTGCTGAATGTCCAGGTTAGTGCTCTCCTTCCTAGAAAACTACCGAGCTGGAGATTGTTACATTGTTTTCCGGCTAAGGGCATAATCATATTATAACAGTTAGCGACGCCATGTAAAAAAAAACAAAAAGAAAACCCTTTATTTTTTCTTTCTTTGTACATCAGCAAGTGACTATGGAACAGCAAATGCAACAACTCATGGCTGCCATGCAGTCGATGTCCCTGGAGCTGCAAAGTGTCAAACAAGACAATGCGCTGCTCCGTCAACAGATAGCTCGTGTAGTTGCTGAAAACCCCCCCGTCCTCTCTGCCATCTGGCAAATATGATGGAGATCCTCATAAATTAAAGAAGTTTTTAGACCCGCTTTAGGGTGGACTACCCCTTTAGTTACCTCGGGGAATGCAATTCTGGAGTCGTATCCAGCCTTTGTTAATAGTCTTAAGTCTATGTTTAATAGACAAGAAATATCAGTGGCCTCCCAGGAACGACGCCTTGATCTTAGACAAGTAAGTAAGGATCTCTTGACTTATATTACACAGTTCAAGCAGCTTTCATCAGAAAGTAATTGGACGGATGACACTCTTCTTACTTTGTTCCGAAGAGGGTTCACTGAGGAATTAAAGGATGAAGTGTCTAGGGTACCCCGTCCAGCCAATCTAGCTGATATGATCACCATTACTATGCAAATGGACTATCGTCTCCAGGAGCGATTGGCAGAACGAAAGAAGGGAAAAGTGTTTCGTCAGCGTTCCGAGAGCTACCCAACAACCAGTAAACCATCACAGACAGAGGAACCTATGTAGGTCGGGGCAGCCCGAGGTCCACTGTCTACGAATGAAAAAGAACGACGTAAGTCGTTAGGGCTATGCATGTATTGTGGTTCCCCCACCCATGTGCTACGAGACTGCCTGACTGTTCCTCCCCGAAGAACAAGTTCCCAAACGTCGGGAAACTCCAGAACCCAGTCGTAGGAGGAACCACGGCTGGGGGAAACAATGGCGGTTCCTCGACTCAGATAGACGTATCCCATGCGTCCCCCCCACAGGATCTTTCCATGGTTGTTTTGTCTGACGTTAGTGTTTCAAGACAGAGCAATTCAAAGGGTTCCGGCACTAGTGGACTGTGGTGCAGCTGGGAATTTCATTGACGATAAATGGGCAGAAGACAAAGGAATCGCCCGCGTCTCCAAGACTTGCATAACGCCTATTCAAGGGGTAGACGGTAGCCCTTTAAGTTCAGGTCCTATCCGGGAACAAACTAAACCCTTAACTTGTATAATCGCCTCACATAAAGAAGCCCTCACATTTGATTTGATTAAGGCCGCACAATTTCCCGTTATATTGGGCTTGCCCTGGTTACGGTTACACAACCCGTTTATAAACTGGTCTGCTGGCACCCTTTTCCTGGGATCTGAATACTGCGTTACTCACTGTCTCTCTCATGAATCCTTGGGACTTCAGGTTTCCTCACAAGTTCCCAGTCATACTCCGATAACAATAATTTCACAGATAGGGAAAATCCCTGTTTGTTACCAGAAATATCAATCAGTATTTTCCACACTGCAGTTTCCTACTCTTCCTCCTCATCGGAGGGATGACTGTCATATCGAGTTGATCCCAGATCAGCCTGTTCCGTTTGGGCGCATGTACATGCTATCCCAACGGGAAAAGACCGCCCTCAAGGAGTACCTTCACACCAACTTACAAAATGGCCTTATTACCGAATGCACCTCTTCTGCCGGCGCCTCTCTATTCTTTATTCCAAAGAAAGACACGGAAGAACTCAGACCCTGTATTGACTATAGAGGCCTCAACAAAATCACGGTACCAGACAAATAACCGATGCCCCTGATTCCAGATATTCTTGAGGCAGTACAAGGAGCCACCATTTACTCCAAATTAGATCTCCGAGGGGCGAACCATGTCATCCGCATCGCTCTAGGAGATGAATGGAAGACGGCTTTTCGAACACCTTTTGGACACTAAGAGTATCAAGTAATGCCATTTGTCCTCTCTAATGCCCCGGCCATATTCCAACGATTTATGGACCATCTGTTTGCAGATGTTCTATTACACTTTGTAGTCATATATCTGGACAACATTCTGATTTTCTCTGCAAACGAAGCCGAACATATCCGTCATGTAAAGTTAGTCCTGGATCGGCTTCAAGCCAATCATTTGTACTGTAAGGCAGAAAAATGTGAATTCCACAAACCACATATCACAAATTAGAACTAAGGGAGGAGGATATCAATCCCCTCTCCCGAATCACAGAAGCCGAATGGATCGACCCTCCCACCGTGGTTGGCACGGGCGCCTGGATTTTTGAAGTACAGGTAGCCACGTGGCAGCCAATGGGGGGAAGAAGGAGTTAGGGAAAAGGGATGGACTAATAAAGGTAAGGAAGGGAAAACAACTAGACATAAAACAGCAAAATCACATACAATTCCTGACTTGATACTGTAACACCCCTGGAAACCTAACCTGTCTCTCTCTACATTAACTAGTAGCACATAAGTTTTCACAAAACACATACATGACCTTTTCGAATGTTAGTGATCATGACTTACAAAGCAATGACTTAAAGCAACATCACACATATATCAAGCAATGGTACTGAGACAACAACATGCCCCAGTTATGGGTTGACACAAACTCCTGTACATAGCACGACGCTTTCCCCTTGGGGAGAAAACAAGGTGACTGAGGAAAGCAGATTTTAGCAGGCTTTTGGTCGTTTCTGGTTTGCAATCATATCCATGCCGTAATTCAGACCGTAGCATCAAAACATAGGGTTCATAGTAGCAAGTAGCACAAGAAATATTATTAATAGGGCACACTTCAAGGAAGCACACTTAACTAATGGTCCGGACGTTTCCTCATAACGTCCGGACATCAGCGAGTGAATGCGTTGCTCAATACATGTCGCCGCCGAGGCCCAGGAGGACACAGAACACACATAAAAACTTAACTGAGTGTCCAGGCGCCTCCTGCGGCTGCCCCGGACCTGACGGAAGAGAGCGAATCACACATTAACCACTGTTCACCGCCGCGGCTCGGGAGATGCGAATGCCCGGCATGATCGCGTTAGTTCTTCCGTTGCCCGCCTCCGCCTCACACTTCGCTGCTCCGCTGCTGCCGCCGCCCGTGCTCTCCAACATCAATCATCAGCACCTGAACATGGGCGGGCGGCCGTTAAGAGCACATTCTCCTAATGCAAAGTGCCTGCAGCTGGTTACCAGCGCGCTTCAGAAAACTGGGAATTGTATTGTTTTCCCCTATCCAGGCGATACACGTCTTCTCCTGCACCACAACCCCTGATTCCTGATAGTACCTCCCCTTCCAGGGCTCTTCCCAGGACCTGCTTTTTCTGGATATTTTGCATGAAACATTCTTACCAGGCGAGGAGCATGAACTGCACTAGCAGGTTCCCAGAAACAGTCCTCCAGTCCGTATCTAGCCCACTGGATCAGTACCATAGAACTTGCCTTCTTCTTTTCGAGTCCAAAATCTTCTTTACCTCATATTCCAACTGACCCTCTTTGTGGATGGCTGGAGGTCTCTGCACACGTGTTCCAGGCACTACAGGTTTAAGCAGACACACATGGAATACCGGGTGGATTTTTAAAGATTTAGGCAAACGTAATTTTACCGCAACTTCTGACACATTTTTGACAATTTCATGAGGTCCGATAAATTTTGGAGCAAATATTTGAGATCCTACTGGAGGCAAATTACGTGTGGATAGCCACACCTTATCCCCACCCTTGTACTGAGGAGCCTCCCGTCTCTGTTTATCTGCATACAGCTTATATTGAGTCTTTGCCTGTTCAAGATTGTCTCGAGCCTTCTGTCTGATGTTCAGAAGCAATTGTTTTCTGTCTTGGAGTATTGGAAGGATTTCTACATCTGGTAGCTGCTCTGGTAACATTTCCTGTACCTGCCCATACAGGCACTCATTGGGAGCCATTCCAAGGAAGCATGTTCAGTATTATTATAGGTGAATTCAGCTAACCATAATGCTTGAACCCACGACTCCATTCCGTCATGTAAATAATAGCGCAAGTATTGTTCAAGCGTCTGATTCACTCTTTCCGTTTGTCCATCTGTCTGTGGATGATAACTAGTGGACAGGGCACAATTTCTTCCTAGCATCTGACAGAAGGTGCGCCAGAACCTTGATGTAAACTGTGGACCCCTATCTTAAACAGTAGTACATGGTAATCCATGAAGTTGAACCACATGCTGCAGAAATAATTCAGCCAACTTCCCTGCTCCTGGAATGCCTCTACAAGGCACAAAGTTTAGATAAGTGATCTACCACCCATATTGTATCATACTGATCATCCGGTGGTAAATCTGTGATAAAGTCCATTGATATGTGTGTCCATATTTTAGTGGGAGTAGGCAATGGTTTAAGTAGACCTGACTTCTTGGTATGATCTGCTTTACTTCGTACACATGTTTCACATTCCTGCACGTACCTAGTTACCTCTCGTCTCATATTTGGCCACCAAAAGTATCTTTCTACTAGAGTCTGTATCTTTTTACTACCCGAATGTCCGGCCAAGGGTGAGTTATGACACCAATGCATAGCCTTTCTTTGTAGTTCCAAATTAGGCAAATACAACCGCCCATCATAGTAAGGGAGGTTATTTTTCAATGTTTCCAAGGGATTATTCACTCCCCAACTCTGATTCTTTTGATTCCTCATTGCCTGTTTCACGTGCTTCATCAACTTGGAGACAACTGCACCTACCACCTTCTCTGCCGGGATTATAGGTTTTGTCTCTGGTACCACATTGTCCATATTTTGTTGACGAGATAATGCATCTTCCTTTCTGTTTCTTTTCCCCGGCCTGAATGTCACTACAAAATCAAACTCGTTGAAATATTGGGACCACCGTAATTGCCTAGGGCTCAATGTGTGAGATTTCTTGAAATACTGTAGATTTTTATGATCTGTCACTACCACCACCTGCTGCTTGGCTCCCAGTAAATAAGGCCTCCATTCCAAAAAAGCGGCCCTAATAGCTAATAGTTCTTCATCTGTGATGGAATAGTTTTGTTCACATGGAGTGAGTTTTCATGAATAGTAGGCCACTGGGTGCCAAATCCCTTCTGAATCCTTCTGAGATAACACAGCACCTATTGCCACATTGGATGCATCAGTTTCCACTTGAAATATCCTATCAGGATCTGGATGTCGTAATACTGGGGCTGAGGTGAATGCCATCTTTAGTTCTTGAAAAGCCATTTCAGCCCCCACATCCCAACAAAAATGTGTTGCCTTTCTTAACAATCTTGTTATAGGTGCCACAGTCTGTGAAAAATTAGTAATAAATCGTCTATAGAAGTTAGCAAAACCCAAAAAAAGATTGAATATCTTTAATACACTGGGGTGTGGGCCAATCCAGAACTGCTTGCACTTTGCTTTTGTCCATAATTATCCCTTCTGGGGTCAATATGAAACCCAAGAACTCTACTCTTTTCACGTGGAAAGCACATTTTTCCAATTTCACATATAACTGATGTTCTTGTAATTTCTTTAACACTGCCCTTACATGATTTACATGCTGCTCTTGTGAATTGGAATACATTAAAATGTCATCAATATATACAATAACAAAAATGTCCAAAAACTCACTTAATACCTCCTGCATAAAAAACTGAAATGCCGCAGGAGCATTACATGAACCAAAAGGCATAACCAAATATTCAAATAATCCAAACTTAGTTCTAAATGCAGTCTTCCACTCACCCCCTTCCTTGACCCGAATCAAATGATATGCTCCACGTAAATCAAGTTTTATGTACACCACTGCTGTCTTTACTTGATCCAGCAGTCCAGAAATGAAAGGTAGTGGATATCTGTTCTTTACCGTCACCTTATTTAATGCACGAAAATCAATACATGTCCTCAACGTACCCTCTTTTTTCGGAACAAAAAACAATGGTGATGAGACTGGTGATGTGGAATGTCTAATAAATCCTTTCTGTAACATATCATCCAAATACTCTCGCAGAGGTTGATTTTCTGTTTCCGTGAATGCGTATATTCTGCTACATGGCAATTTAGCCCCTGGTTCTAACTCTATGACACAATCATATGGTCTATGGGGTGGCAGTCTTTCCGCTCCTCCTTTGTCAAAAACATTCACAAACTCTTGATATTGAGCCGGAACCTGTAACCCCACAGCCCCCACCACTTGAACTGCCGGTGGCTGATCTGCCAAAAACAATGCCAGACTCACCTCCTCATCAATGTGACCTATACATTCTGGATTCTCAAAAAACACCTCCCTAGCCGCCCAGTCAATTCTTGGGTTATGCTGAGTCAACCAAGGAATTCCTAAAATAAGACCAAACTGGGGAGCTGCAATTAAATCCAGTACAATTTCCTCCACATGTCCTGACTGACACCTCATTTCTGTTGGTTGAGTTTGCTGACAAATGGGTCCTGATATTAAAGGAGACCATCCACCGATTGGACCCCTTCCACCTGAGTCTTTTCTCTTAATGGCAACCCCAACCTTTTGGCCAAGTCAATGTCAATAAAGTTTCCAGTTGCTCCCGAATCTACCATGGCTGACACCATTTTTTTTGTGCAAGCAAAAAATAAAGTTACTAGAATATACAAATGGGAGTTACCTTTTCGTGTAGTATTTGCTACCCAAGTGGGGAACCTTTCTACCACTAAGCCTGACACCTGAGTTCCCCCTAAGGCCGGGCCAAGCTTTTTCCCGACTCGCCTTTGTTCTTCTCTCCGCCCCCTACCTTCTTGGGAGTGTTTGCACAAGTACGAATATAATGTCCAGGTTGACCACAGTACAAACACAAATTATTCGCTTTTCTCTGCTCCTTTTCCATAGTCGATAATGGTCCCCTCACCCCTCCAATCTGCATAGGTTCACCCTCACCATTCCTGTTCACCCTTCCTCTATCCAACTGTACAAAGTGTACCACCTCTGTTTTTTTCCTGTCTCGCTTTCATTCATTCATCCGATGATCCTACCGTAATTCCAAGTCAATCATAGCTGTACACGTGTTGGGCTGAGGCTCTACCTGTGCCATAGCGTCTTTTAATTCTTCTTTCAATCCTTGATAAAAAAAAACTGTCTGTTTATTTTCTGGCTAATCTGTTTCAATTACCAGTCTATTAAAGTGTGTCACATACGAGACCAAATCTCTGGTACAGTGTTTAAGCGCCAATAACTCCTTATCTTGTGCCAATGACACTTCCCTTCGATCAAACAATCGACCAAATTCTGCTAAAAAATTATCCCAATGATAAAGTAACGGGTCATCTTTTTGTACCAATGGCATCGCACAAGCTGCCGCATCTCCTGTTAAGTATGAAATTACAAAAAACAGTCCTTGCTTGAATAGTCTCAAATGCAGAGGGTTTACAAAGAAAATGTAACCTACACTGGGTCAAAAACATCATGATTTTTTTAGGATCTCCGGAAAATCTTTTGGGCGCTGCCAAGGACACACTACTAGGAGCTTGAACCACTACAGTGGACGCTCTAGCTCCTGTTCTGCCGGTAGAGGACCCTGCTTCCTCCAGTGGAGTCCCTTGTGCTACCAATCCTTGCACTTGAGCCTTCAGAGTACTAGATTCCTGTCTTACATGTACCAATTCCACCTGAATATCCTGTAGTGCCTTCAGCACTTCTGCTAAAGCGGGAGGGTTCTCCATTTGGCCTGGGTGGTTCAATAATCCCAATATCGGGGGCTGATGATTCTGTCACAAATGAGAACTAAGGGAGGAGGATATCAATCCCCTCTCCCGAACCACAGAAGCCGAATGGATCGACCTTCCCACCGTGGTTGGCACGGGCACCTGGATTTTTGAAGTACAGGTATCCACGTGGCTGCCAATGGGGGGAAGAAGGAGTTAGGGAAAAGGGATGGACTAATAAAGGTAAGGAAGGGAAAACAACTAGACATAAAACAGCAAAATCACATACAATTCCTGACTTGATACTGTAACACCCCTGGAAACCTAACCTGACTCTCTCTACATTAACTAGTAGAACATAATATAAGTTTTCACAAAACACATGGAGCAATATACATGACCTTTTCGAATGTTAGTGACCATGACTTACAAAGCAATGACTTAAAGCAACATTACACATATATCAAGCAATGGTACTGAGACAACAAAATGCCCCAGTTATGGGTTGACACAAACTCCTGTACATAGCACAAAGCTTTCCCCTTGGGGAGAAAACAAGGTGACTGAGGAAAGCAGATTTTAGCAGGCTTTTGGTCGTTTCTGGTTTGCAATCATACCATGCCGTAATTCAGACCGTAGCATCAAAACATAGGGTTCATAGTAGCAAGTAGCACAAGAAATATTATTAATTGGGCACACTTGAAGGAAGCACACTTACATAATGGTCCGGACGTTTCCTCATAACGTCTGGACATCAGTGAGTGAACGCGTTGCTCAATACATGTCGCCGCCGCGGCCCAGGAGGACACAGAACACACATAAACACTTAACTGAGTGTCCGGGCACCTCCTGCGGCTGCCCCGGACCTGACGGAAGAGAGCGAATCACACATTAACCAGCGTTCACTGCCGTGGCTCGGGAGATGCGAATGCCGCCAGGCATGATCAGTGTTAGTTCTTCCGTTGCCCGCCTCCGCCTCACACTTCGCTGCTCCGCTGCTGCCGCCGCCCGTGCTCTCCAACATCGATCATCAGCACCTGAGCATGGGCGGGCGGCCGTTAAGAGCACATTCTCCTAATGCAAAGTGCCTGCAGCTGGTTACCAGCGTGCTTCAGAAAACTACACCCATTCCCCATTCCTGCTGGGAATTGTAGTGTTTTCCCCTATCTAGGCGATACATGTCTTCTCCTGCACCACAACCCCTGATTCCTGACACCACAGGTCAATTATCTGGGATTTGTACTATCGGCTCAAGGGGTATCTATAGACCCAAGAAAGGTATCAGCAGTATTGGAATGGCCATCTCCATCGAATATTAAAGAAATACAACGTTTCCTTGGTTTCGCCAATTTCTACCGTAAGTTTATCCCATGTTTTTCCAACATCATTCTTCCCATTACCAAGTTGTTAAAAAAGGGGGTACCCTTTTCTTGGGATTCAAAGGCTGAAGAGGCTTTTGACAGACTGAAAAGATTGTTTTCATCGGCCCCAATATTGTCAACCCCTGACTAGTCCAAGCAATTTATACTAGAGACCGACGCATCACATTATGCTTTGGGAGCGGTCCTCCTGCAAAGATCTAACCAAGGTGTGGTATCCCCAGTTGCATATTTATCCAAAACCTTCAATCCCTCTGAAGTTAACTATTCGGTTATGGAAAAGGAACTGCTGGCTATCAAGAGATCTTTCGAAGAATGGAGACATCTGTTGCTGGGGTCTCCGTTTCCTGTGGAAGTCCGCACAGATCATCAAAATTTGAAAGTACTTCAAAACGCCCAAACCACCAACAGTCGTCAGGCACATTGGGCCCATTTTTTTCTTCCTTATCGTATTCTATTTACCTTTTTACCTGGAAGTCAGAATCCTAGGACAGATGCTCTTTCCCGGAAAGACCACCCTAAGGTTAGATTCTGCCCTGAAAGCCTGTTTCCCAAGGCTCAGTTCATATCAGTTCTGACTGATTTTCTACAGACCATTAAACTAGACATGAATCTACATTTACGGTCCTGCGAAGACCTTGAACGTAATTACCATCTGCTTAAAGACCGCAGATTATTCTTTCATGGTAGGCAAGTACTTGTACCCTCCACCACTCTCCAGAAAGAGGTGCTGTATATGTGCCATGATTCCAGAGCTGCTGGTCACCGGGGATATCAATCTACGTTGGAACTCATCCAGCGTCATTTCTGGTGACCAAATCTCCACTCCGATGTACGAGACTATGTTTCCGCTTGCGTTACCTGTCTGCAGTCTAAAACACCCAGGCAACCTCCCTTGGGTCTACTTACCCGAATGCCTATTCCTGAAAGGCCGTGGCAATTGATTTCTATGGATTTCATAGTGGATCTCCCTCCATCCTCTCACCAAACCACTATAATGGTACCTATAGACTATTTCACAAAAATGGCCCCTTTCACCTCTTTGCCCAAATTGCCCAACGCAGACCAGATGGCTCGACTCTTCATATCAGATATCTTTTCTCGCCATGGCTTGCCAGACACAATTGTGTCAGACCGGGGTCCTCAGTACATCTCCCTTTTCTGGTAAAAGTTGTGCGCCTTTTTGGGAATCAGAAGAGCATTGAGCTCGGGGTACTATCCACAGACTAATGGACAAACAGAGCGTTTGAATCAGACATTGGAATGTTATCTACGTTGCTTCATATCCGCCACACACGACAACTGGGTTGAACTTTTACCAATGGCGGAATTCGCTTATAATAATGAGAAGCACGCAGGCTTGAAAACTAGTCCTTTCTACTGTAGCTATGGCTACCATCCGGCTTATGTTCCAAACATAACACCATCTCCTTCCCAATGCCCTGGGGTAGATCGGCTCATTGCGGACATTCAGCTGGGTCATCAAGTCGCTCGTAAGGCCCTTCAGTCTGCTCAGGATCGTGCCAAGGTATCTGCAGACCGCCATCGAAGGGCGGCTCCAAAGATAACTGTTGGTGATAGTGTATGGTTGTCTTCTCGATTTCTTCCCCGCCATTTGGTTCCCTCTAAGTTGTCTCCCCGGTTCTTTGGACCCTTCAGAGTGTTTTCTCTGGTGGGCGCTGCAGCGGTCAGACTCTCGCTGCCTCCTTCTTGGTCTCGGATCCACCCTGTTTTTCACCTCTCCCAGATCAAGATGGGAGTACCCAATCGTTTTCAATGCTCCACTGTTTCCCATCCACCTCCGATGTCCACTGTAATGGGACCTGAATTCGAGGTTGCTGGCATCTGTGACTCTCGTTACCACAGGGGACGCCTTCAATTCCTGATTGATTGGAAAGGGTTTGCTCCGGCGGACAGGTCCTGGGAGCCGGCTTCAGGTGTTCATGCTCCTCGTTTGGTGCGCAGATTCTTCTGGCTCCATCCAGGAAAGCCGGGTTCCACGTCCTTGCGGAGGGGGCATACTGTTACATCTTGCTATAAATGTTGGTCTTTTTGGCATCGTGGCCGAATTTGCCGTGCCACGATTTTGAGTCCTTCTAAGATGGCGGGTGTTCTTACATGTCATTCTATGAGCACCGGTCTAGTTGTTGCACGTATTACCCCTACATTGCCTGCCGATCATGTGACCGAATATAGGGAGGCCAGTGTATTGCTTCAGTGCGTCGCTACTCCTAGTCCAGACGCTTTGTACGTTACCGCCACCTAGGGGTCTTATCTTCTGACTCTTGTCTAAATCCTAACCTCTTACCTCTTGTATGCTTCGCCTTTGTTAATCCAGATCGTGGGAAATCTTTGGCCCCGCTCTCTGAGGCTTTGTCCTGTTTTCCTTCGGAACACTGCCTGGAACTCATTCCAGTGATCCGCAACTGAAATTCACACCGGGGTACATATTCCCAGTCTTGCCCCTACTCCCTAAAAGTAGTACCGTCTAGTCGCTTCATGCCATTCTAGCAGCAGATATTTTGGGCCTCATTACACGGATGGCGGTAGGGATTTACCGGTACCGGTAAAATACCGGTACCGGTAAATCCCTACCGCCTTACTACGAGGTCCATTTGCGGGTTGGGGGATTTAATGCCTGCTTTAAGCAGGCGTTAAAATCCAACCCGCTAAGGGACCTCGGAGCTAATTACGGCACCGCAAAATTGCGGTGCCGTAATTAGCGCCTTCCTCATTCCCATAGACCCCTATGGGGCAGAAATGGGAATGGGGAAGGGCAATGGCGGAAAGGGGATTTACCGCCCCTCCAACCTTGGAATGGGGCGGTAAATCCCCTTTCCGCCAAGGCAGTGCCGGTATTTTACCGGCATGAGCCATGGCGCTAATAGCGCCATGGCTCACCGCCTACCGGGTAATGAGGCCCTTTGACTCACGCTTTTCTCCCTCCTGTTTAGGATCATTCCTCCCTTTTTGCAGTCTTCCGATTCACAGAACGCGGCTAGTAGATTTGATCAGCATTAGAGATTCCAAGGCGGATCTGAGGTGGGTGACGGCTCCCGCGGGACTCCCTTCAGTTTGCTATTCTCTCCGCCTCTTTTACCTGTCCTTTCTCATTCACAGAACAACTTCCCTGCAGAAACCGAACATCTGAAACAACGACAAGCTCCCACAGGGGTTCCATTCTTCATGACCAGACGACATCAGACTGATCTCGCTGCAACCCAGGGTTTTCTTCCCATAGAGGGTTTCCCTGGGGGTGCAGTCCTCTCTTCTCCTGGTTACCATTATCCGGGTAGAGAGTGATCGGGCTTGTAGGGGAATTCTCGCATTCGTCTGTTCCTTTGCCTTCCCGGTCACTGCTGAATGTTCAGGTTAGTGCTCTCCTTCCTAGAAAACTACTGAGCTGGAGATTGTTACATTGTTTTTCGCTAAGGGCATAATCATATTATAACACAAGGTTGTCCTCTGGCTGCCTGCCTCTAGAACTTATATACATGTGACTTTGTTAAATCGATTGAAGATTCACTCTCTAATCCACCGAAACTAAACAACGAACCAGTATTAACATTAATCTATGCAGATGACATTACGGTAATGGATAAAACAGTGACAGGCTTACAAAAGACCCTTGACAAAGTAGCAAGTTATATGATAGAGAACGAGCTCCAGATTAACATAAACAAAACGAAACTAATGAAACTATCAACTCAAAAAAGAAGTAACCAGAAAACTCCAAAACTCTACTTCGAAGGCAAGGAAATTGAATCGACAACTGCCATCAAGTACCAAGGTGTAATGATAAACTCTTCACCAACAGAACAAGAATGAAAAACCCACATTGAAGAGAAAGTGAGATCTTTAGCTCGACTAGGTCGTTTCTATCACTGTAAATTTGGGACATCCTCATTTAAATCAACAATCGCACTTTACAAACAAAAGGTGGTTCCCATTTTGACCTATGCTGGTGAAAAACTGACCAACAAACAACGATTGAAATGGCATCTACACGAAGCCATATTTTGGAGGAAAACTTTAGCCTTATCTAAAAATTTTCCAATGCCAAGATTTCTCTTTGAACTGGCACTACAATCTCTACAATCCATAATAGTTTGGAAACAAATGGACCTCTCCAGGAAAATAATTTGCCAAGACAAAATACCATCCATAGAAATATTAAAAACCAAAAAGAATGCATTAAATGTGACGGTTCTGCAACAGTGGTTCACCGGTATCAGGAGACAGATGGAGGAAGAAGATATTACTGAAGAAATGTTAATAAACAGAGCACAATATGCAAAACGAACAATACAGAGGAACGATTGGATAAAGACCCTCAGCGTTCAGACGATATATAAACTACATCAGGAATGCACAATAGATATAAGGGCTCTACATGAACTCCCTGTATATCTGACATGCTTAACACTATTCCATATAATCATGATCTGTCCTGCTTTGATGGAAAAAATAAATCTATTCAAGGACTTTTTTAGAATATCGAAAAAGCAGATGACTACACAAGAACGGTGGGCCCAACTACTAAAAGGCCATGACAAACATTTAATTTCAACAGCTATCAAATTTTGGATAGAGATTCACAAAGATAGCAAGCAGTAGCCGTCTTGTTTTTTTCTCTTTTAATTTTTTATTTTCTTTTTAATCTAAATGATTTCTTTATTTGTTCCTTAACAAATCTTAATGAATTACATAATGAAAAGTTTGTCCAATCAAACATATAATTTAATAAAAAAAATGTCAATAAAACAATAAATGCACCCCGAGGAAAATACAAAGTGAATGTATCTTCAAATTGAAATGAAGAAAAAAGCACGCAGATAACTTAATTCTGAATAGAATGACAATAATGGGACTATTCAAACAAATACCAAACTTACGGCAATTACAGAACGATGACATTTGGATAGTGTAGCCCTGCCACAGTGGCAGGAGAGACTGCTCCTTTCTCCATATCCACTCAAAAGTAATAAAAAAATTACTAAAAGAGGAAGGTAACAGTTTCAACATTTTGGGCTACGAATTGAAAGAAGTAAAGCAAGACGAAGAAAATCGAAGCGATAAATCATATTGAAGAACAGAGCGAGAAAGGTGCCCACTCGACCAAAAAAGGAAGAACGAGCGTAGCAACAAAAATCCAGATCTGATCGTAAAATCTCGCGTAGCAATACACAAGAAGAAACATATGGAGACGACGAGAGAGATCAGGAGTGGAGGCCTTTAGGACCAAAAAAAAAACTAAAATCACCTGTCGACAACAGCAAAGCAAAAGGTAACCACTCAAAAATTGAAATAAAAAGAGACAAAATTATCAAAAGTACTGATCCAACAAAGTGACCTGGTCAGCACCTGCCCCAAAATCATTGAATAGTATTTAGCCATCAGTAGAAGGACGTGAAGTCCTAAACTCGGGAAATGCAGAACAAACGACAGGTGGGAACGATTTAATTATTAAAATGGCCTCCTGGAACACTCAAGGATTTGGCCACCTGACAGTTTGTAGCGAGGCAGACCTGTGCTCCTTCGATACCATTTGTTTGTAAGAGACCTGGCTCACCATGAAACCCCCTATGGATGGTTATGCAATAGCATTTACATCAGCTAAGAAAGGACCAACAGGGAGGCCGACGGCCAGCCTTGTCACTGCAATTCGCTCAGGCTCGCACCTGGACATCTTTGCACAAGTCTTGCTATCAACGTTTATACAAGGGATCCTACTGTCCTGGAAACTAAGGGCCTCATTACACGGACGGCGGTAAGGGTTTACCGGTACCGGTATTTTACCGGTACCGTTAAAACCTTACCGCCTTACTACGAGATCCCTTTGCGGGTACCAACCCGCAAAGGGACCAGGGAGCTAATTACGGTACCGCAATTTGCAGTGGCATAATTAGCACCTTCCCCATTCCCATTATGCCCTATGGGGCAAAAATGGGAATGGGGAAGGGCAATGGGGGAAGGGGGAATTACCGCCCCACCAACCTTGGAATAGGGAGGTAATTCCCCTTTCCACCAAGACGGTGCCGGTATTTTACCGGCATGGACCAAGGTGCTAATAGCACCTTGGTCCACCGCCGTCCGTGTAATGAGGCCCCAAGTAATGACGCTCCTACAGCAACGGAAACCATTGTACTAATAAACACTTACTGGAATCCGGATGCAAATAGAAACGAGGCGTATTTAACTACTATAAACAACACTTTAAAAGAGGCATACTCGAATCACCATTATAATCACGTATTAATTACAGATGATTTCAATGCGATTTGTGTGGACATTGGTGACCAAAGGAAACACCTTCCACAATCAGCTCCAATCTTCAAAAGAGGCAGATTATTGGAGAATCTAATGGCTGAAAACGATCTTCATAATCTTTACTGGACAAGACCTAGAGCGAACCTACAGAAGGTAAAGTTATTGTAAGTTATTCCTGTAGCTAGATCCCTAGCCAACAACTAAATCTCCCTATCTGTGAATAATCTCTGGCCATTAAGTAGGGTCCCTAGTTAGTGCTGTTGGGCCGACTACAAAAGGTGTCGAGATCTTCTCCCTGTACTCTCTAAAAACACTTTCCTGGTGTCTGGTATGTGCACACAGGTTGGAGGTCGATTCTTGAATTTTAATATGTCGCCCCCAATTCGTGTGTCTTATCGTTAAAAAACAACAAGTGCTAATCCCAGAGTATCTGGATGAATGGCCAGATAACAATGGGGAAAGAATTTTCGTTAAAAACTGTGTGGAAAGTGAAGATATTAATTCTTCATAACTCCCAAAGGTTTCAGATTTGAACCGCAAATTGTGTGGATAACAAATTAAGTTTCCTTGAGACAATCCCTTTGTTTTTCTTTGGAAAGGGAGTGTGGGTCTGGGTTACCCTCCAGGCCTCTTGTATGGTCAACCGGTTTCAGCGGGATTCTTGAGTTGCCGCTTTCTTCAGGACGAATACTTCAAGTTGAGGTATCCTGAACAGTGTCTTCAACACTGTTAGATGGTAGAGGGTGTCCAAGGTTTGATAGGGTAATTACTTCCTAGTCCTGTATGGACAACAAAACAAGAAAAAATGGGGACTATAATCAGTCTCATGTACCAACAGTTTCTACTTTAAAAACAGAGAATTCTAAGGTACTTCTATCAGTACCACCTCTGTATGGGGAATCATACCTCTGTGTTGTAGTTCAAGGGTAGCGGCTTGATTTTTCGGTGGTGTCCAATTTATAGCCAAAATGCTAGCAAGGTTGGTCTTATTTCATCCTTTCTTCTGGATATTATTCCTATGATTTGAAAGAAAAAGGTGTTTGTAAGAGCCTGCTATCATCTATATTGCATCTATATAAATATTATTTCAAATATTTTTCATGGGTCCATCGCTTTTTAAGAGTGAGGTAGGCTTTTGTTTAAGTTGTTGTTATCCTTAATTGTTTTAGTTATTTTCAAATTGGGTTTTAGCAATGACCTCTGCTCTTATGTCAGAGATTAGAGGTCCTGCAAGGATGCCGTTTCCCGAATCTGGCTTTTCTGCATTGGTGTTGGCGCATCTTACCTCCATTCATCGGTTTATTCCTTCCCGGATCGAATCGTATCCACTACTGCGTTGCCCTGTGTCTGTTGTTCTTTTATGGTCATGTGCACGGTCACGCGGCCGAGATATCCGCTCACGTGATCGCGTGCACGTGAGATATCTGATCACGTGATCACGTGCACGCAATCGCGTCCAGTGCGCGAGATCGAATAGACATGCCCGATGCGAAGCCGTCACTCTTGGCGGGGACGTAATCACATCGGGAACGCGGGATCGGTTCACCATCGTGTATGCTTTGATGCCGTATCTCCAAAATGGGGTCATATGGATCATGTCGTCCTCTGTTTCTCCTATAGAGAAGGAACATGACCGTTGTAGATATCTATCACACTCTCTTTGTTTCTGAGTGCAACACCTATGAAAGTTTTTGCATTAAGGACAAAAGTTAGCACAAAAACATTGTGGGAACCTGTCAAAGACTGATTATTCGTAGTTGAGGCTTAGGTGCAAAAATGGGGGGGGACCATGATCGCTAAAGGCGAGTTCTCTATTGATCGCCTGGCCTATGGGTCTTATTGACTGCTAGGTCTCTGAAATTCATTGTGGCCATGAAGTCTCTGTTTGATGTCTCTAAAGGAGATGGGACTTGGCAGAGGGGCGGCAGGGCCTTGTGGGGTATGGTCCCACAGATGATATTCTAGGCAATAATCTATGCCCTATAAAGAGTCATAGTTGGCTAACCCTGTTCATCCAAGGGTCGCCAGAGCCTGCCAGCAGATCTCATCATTGAGGCCAATCAAGTGGCTGCGTGTTCTGTATATCCACTGTTGTTCTCTTTTTAATAGGAGTGCTGTGATGTTTCCACCTCTTGTCGGTGCTTTTACTTTTTCTATTATGGTCCACATAATATCCTCTGCGGTGTGATGGTTTTCAATGAAATGCTCCACTAGGGGAGCCGTCCTTTTTCGTGTCCTAATGTTGGAACGGTGTTCTCCTATTCGTAGTTTTATTGTCCGGGTTGTCATCCCAATATATTTCTTGTTGCAGGGACATTGTATAAGGTACACAACATTAGTGGAGTTGCAGTTAGTCAGAGTTCTTTGTTCCCAGGGATATTTCCAGCCTACGTCTATGACCGTAGTACGTTTTGTATATTTGCAAATGGTACAAGTTCCACATGGTGTATGGCCCTGAGCTTTCGGTGTGTCCCATAATGTGTTTGTGTCCGTGGCAGGCAGTGGTTCTTTATAAGTGTGCACTAAAGAGTCTCTTAAGTTTTTTCTTCTCCTTATGGCGAACAGTGGTTCCGGCAATTGTTTCTCATCCACATTGAGTATGTGCCATGCTTTTCGGATTTCCTTTTTCAGGCGGTTGATTATAGGGGAATGGCTGAACACTGCAGTGATGGTCGTGTCATTCCTTGATCTTTTCCCATGTTGGTTAAGAGTTGTTTCTCTTTGTATATTCCTTGCTCGTTTTCTTGCCTGTTTGACAATCCTATACGGATAATTCCTCTCTAGTAGGTTGTTCGAGAGCCTAGTTGCTTGGATGTCATATTCGGCTCCAGAGGTACAATTCCTCCTAAATCGGAGGAACTGTCCAAAGGGTAGGTTTTCTTTCAAAGATCTCTGATGGAAACTGTTATAATCCAGCAGGGAATTTCTATCTGTTGGTTTTTGAAAAACCGTTGTTTCCAGTATGTTGCCTCTCCTGGTGATCAACAAGTCGAGAAACGTTGCATTCGTTTTACTTGCCTCATGTGTGAATTTGAGAAATGGGTTCAGTCCGTTGAGCCATTCCATGAAATTATTTACAGTTATTTCGTCCCCATTGAACAATAGAAAAACATCATCGATGTATCGTCGCCAGCTGATTATATTGGCGAAAAAAGGATTGGTTTCTGTATAAATGTGGGTATCTTCAAAATTGGCCACATACAGGTTAGCCAAAGTTGGGGCGAATGTCGCTCCCATGGCAGTTCCTGCTATCTGTTCATAAAAGTTGTCTCCGATAATGAAAAAATGTTTTGTTAAAGCTATTTCCGCCAGTTGCATGATTAGCGCAATAGGCATGTCGAGAGGTTTAACTCGTAGTATGCTTTCAATAACCCTTAATGTTTCTTCTTGTGGGATTTTGGAATATAATGACTCAATGTCCATAGTTATCATGTAAGTGTCTTCATTGGTTAGGACAAGATTGTTTAAGTATACTAGAATGGCCGTGGTGTCCTTCACATACGAGCGCATTTTGCTGACCTCTTCTTTTAGAAAGAAGTCAGCAAATTGTGAGAGGGGTTCTAAGATTGAACCAATCCCTGACACGATAGGGCGACCAGGAGTTGGGAGGACGCCTTTGTGTATTTTTGGTAGTGCGTAAAAGGCCGGGCATCTCGGAAATTTAGGCGCTAGGAAGGCTGCTTCTTTGCTGCTTATGTGTCCCTCTGCTTCAGCCTCTTCAATGATCGGATTAATGAGGCTCCTAAGTCTGTTAGTCGGATCACTGCCAAGTCTTCTATACGTGGTTCGGTCATTTATTAATGTATTCACCATCCTGTCATAGTCAGTTCTATCCATGATAACAATCGCACCCCCCTTGTCAGCCGGTTTAATGATTATGTCTTCGTTCTTCTTTAGTTCTTTTAGGGCTATGTCTTCCTGTCTGGTCATGTTATGGTAAGTGCCCAAATTGTCTTCTGCTTCTATTTCGTCAAGTTTCTTGAGAATGAGTTTTTCAAAGGTCTGAGACTCTACACTTATGCTGTGTGAGGGTGGATAATATGTGGATTTGTTGTGTAATCCAGTCACGTCTCGGGGTCCATTGTTTGTATCCTCCGCAAAAAACTGTTTGAGTCTAATCTTCCTCATCAGTTGTGTGATCTCTATTCTGGTCTGGAATGGATCATGGGGAGTAGTTGGAACGAATGAGAGCCCCTTCTGTAATACATCTAGTTGGATTTGTGTGGGAGTGAAACTGGAAAGATTGACTACCAGGGATTGACTAACAGATCTTAAGGGTTGTATTGTGGGGTGCTGTTCTGCTGGTACCAGCCTTTCCCTCTGTTCCTGGTGACCCTGGGTGATTGATCCGGCCACCATCCTCTGGCCCTGCCTCGCCCTCTCTGGGCCTGAAAACCCCGGGCGTTGCCACCTCTATTTTGTTGGTTACCAAAGGTGACATTGCCTCCTGTTTTGTTGGCATCTTCGTCTGAGCTTCCGCTTGAGAAATTCCAGTTACCCGGTCTTGGTCTATTCCTCTGTTGTCTGCCTCTCATAGGGCCCATATTTGAGACATTGATATTCTTTTCTTGCTCTTCATAATATGTGTCTGTCGTGTATGGGTATTTTTTCTCATGCGAAAAGGCTGCAATATCTTTTTTAAGTTTGGTAACCTTTTTGGTAAGGTTAAGGTCCTTGAACTCTTTAATTGTGGCGTCCAAGGCTGCCATATTCTTTTGATAGTCACCTATAATCATTTTGGTTGTTATAGCATCTTGCTTGGTGATGATTTCGTTCATTAGTCTTTCAGATACCGTTTTGGCTGTATTGATTATTAATATAATCCAGTCTCTGGTGCATTTGTTAGAGATGTAACTCCAGTCTTTCCTGAATTTGAGTTCTTCAAGGAAAATTCTGGGTTCTATCCTAATAATGAGGCCATTGGGCGCTATATGTGCCCGAAGATATTCCGTCATAATGGCCCCATGTAGCTCGGTTCTGATCAGCTTCTTCCGTAGTGCTTCCAATTCGTTCCAGTCATCTCCTTTGGTGGCTATTGCAGCCTGTTGTTCTGCACCTAGTATCGAGGGGTTCGCTAGGATCCCTTCTATTAGTTCCTCCGCGAATGCCAGGTATGTTGCTTCTGCCATTTTTTGTCAATGTCTTGTCAGATTTAAAATTTAGTACTTGAAACTGTATGCCACATTTTTTTCTTGTCCGCAATTTATATTTTAAAGTGACCTACTGGTGCACTAACTCGCGGTTTGTGACGCCGCCAGAAGAATAAGTAACCACAAAGAGGAGTTATAGGAGTTATAGGGCGGTTCCCTCCTGTTTATGCCAATCGTTTATAACACTCAAAACAACAGAAGGTAAAGTTATTGTAAGTTATTCCTGTAGCTAGATCCCTAGCCAACAACTAAATCTCCCTATCTGTGAATAATCTCTGGCCATTAAGTAGGGTCCCTAGTTAGTGCTGTTGGGCCGACCGATCAGAACCGAGCTACATGGGGCCATTATGACGGAATATCTTCGGGCACATATAGCGCCCAATGGCCTCATTATTAGGATAGAACCCAGAATTTTCCTTGAAGAACTCAAATTCAGGAAAGACTGGAGTTACATCTCTAACAAATGCACCAGAGACTGGATTATATTAATAATCAATACAGCCAAAACGGTATCTGAAAGACTAATGAACGAAATCATCACCAAGCAAGATGCTATAACAACCAAAATGATTATAGGTGACTATCAAAAGAATATGGCAGCCTTGGACGCCACAATTAAAGAGTTCAAGGACCTTAACCTTACCAAAAAGGTTACCAAACTTAAAAAAGATATTGCAGCCTTTTCGCATGAGAAAAAATACCCATACACGACAGACACATATTATGAAGAGCAAGAAAAGAATATCAATGTCTCAAATATGGGCCCTATGAGAGGCAGACAACAGAGGAATAGACCAAGACCGGGTAACTGGAATTTCTCAAGCGGAAGCTCAGACGAAGATGCCAACAAAACAGGAGGCAATGTCACCTTTGGTAACCAACAAAATAGAGGTGGCAACGCCCGGGGTTTTCAGGCCCAGAGAGGGCGAGGCAGGGCCAGAGGATGGTGGCCGGATCAATCACCCAGGGTCACCAGGAACAGAGGGAAAGGCTGGTACCAGCAGAACAGCACCCCACAATACAACCCTTAAGATCTGTTAGTCAATCCCTGGTAGTCAATCTTTCCAGTTTCACTCCCACACAAATCCAACTAGATGTATTACAGAAGGGGCTCTCATTCGTTCCAACTACTCCCCATGATCCATTCCAGACCAGAATAGAGATCACACAACTGATGAGGAAGATTAGACTCAAACAGTTTTTTGCGGAGGATACAAACAATGGACCCCGAGACGTGACTGGATCACACAACAAATCCACATATTATCCACCCTCACACAGCATAAGTGTAGAGTCTCAGACCTTTGAAAAACTCATTCTCAAGAAACTTGACGAAATAGAAGCAGAAGACAATTTGGGCACTTACCATAACATGACCAGACAGGAAGACATAGCCCTAAAAGAACTAAAGAAGAACGAAGACATAATCATTAAACCGGCTGACAAGGGGGGTGCGATTGTTATCATGGATAGAACTGACTATGACAGGATGGTGAATACATTAATAAATGACCGAACCACGTATAGAAGACTTGGCAGTGATCCGACTAACAGACTTAGGAGCCACATTAATCCGATCATTGAAGAGGCTGAAGCAGAGGGACACATAAGCAGCAAAGAAGCAGCCTTCCTAGCGCCTAAATTTCCGAGATGCCCGGCCTTTTACGCACTACCAAAAATACACAAAGGCGTCCTCCCAACTCCTGGTCGCCCTATCGTGTCAGGGATTGGTTCAATCTTAGAACCCCTCTCACAATTTGCTGACTTCTTTCTAAAAGAAGAGGTCAGCAAAATGCGCTCGTATGTGAAGGACACCACGGCCATTCTAGTATACTTAAACAATCTTGTCCTAACCAATGAAGACACTTACATGATAACTATGGACATTGAGTCATTATATTCCAAAATCCCACAAGAAGAAACATTAAGGGTTATTGAAAGCATACTACGAGTTAAACCTCTCGACATGCCTATTGCGCTAATCATGCAACTGGCGGAAATAGCTTTAACAAAAAAATTTTTCATTATCGGAGACAACTTTTATGAACAGATAGCAGGAACTGCCATGGGAGCGACATTCGCCCCAACTTTGGCTAACCTGTATGTGGCCAATTTTGAAGATACCCACATTTATACAGAAACCAATCCTTTTTTCGCCAATATAATCAGCTGGCGACGATACATCGATGATGTTTTTCTATTGTTCAATGGGGACGAAATAACTGTAAATAATTTCATGGAATGGCTCAACGGACTGAACCCATTTCTCAAATTCACACATGAGGCAAGTAAAACGAATGCAACGTTTCTCGACTTGTTGATCACCAGGAGAGGCAACATACTGGAAACAACGGTTTTTCAAAAACCAACAGATAGAAATTCCCTGCTGGATTATAACAGTTTCCATCAGAGATCTTTGAAAGAAAACCTACCCTTTGGACAGTTCCTCCGATTTAGGAGGAATTGTACCTCTGGAGCCGAATATGACATCCAAGCAACTAGGCTCTCGAACAACCTACTAGAGAGGAATTATCCGTATAGGATTGTCAAACAGGCAAGAAAACGAGCAAGGAATATACAAAGAGAAACAACTCTTAACCAACATGGGAAAAGATCAAGGAATGACACGACCATCACTGCAGTGTTCAGCCATTCCCCTATAATCAACCGCCTGAAAAAGGAAATCCGAAAAGCATGGCACATACTCAATGTGGATGAGAAACAATTGCCGGAACCACTGTTCGCCATAAGGAGAAGAAAAAACTTAAGAGACTCTTTAGTGCACACTTATAAAGAACCACTGCCTGCCACGGACACAAACACATTATGGGACACACCGAAAGCTCAGGGCCATACACCATGTGGAACTTGTACCATTTGCAAATATACAAAACGTACTACGGTCATAGACGTAGGCTGGAAATATCCCTGGGAACAAAGAACTCTGACTAACTGCAACTCCACTAATGTTGTGTACCTTATACAATGTCCCTGCAACAAGAAATATATTGGGATGACGACCCGGACAATAAAACTACGAATAGGAGAACACCGTTCCAACATTAGGACACGAAAAAGGACGGCTCCCCTAGTGGAGCATTTCATTGAAAACCATCACACCGCAGAGGATATTATGTGGACCATAATAGAAAAAGTAAAAGCACCGACAAGAGGTGGAAACATCACAGCACTCCTATTAAAAAGAGAACAACAGTGGATATACAGAACACGCAGCCACTTGATTGGCCTCAATGATGAGATCTGCTGGCAGGCTCTGGCGACCCTTGGATGAACAGGGTTAGCCAACTATGACTCTTTATAGGGCATAGATTATTGCCTAGAATATCATCTGTGGGACCATACCCCACAAGGCCCTGCCGCCCCTCTGCCAAGTCCCATCTCCTTTAGAGACATCAAACAGAGACTTCATGGCCACAATGAATTTCAGAGACCTAGCAGTCAATAAGACCCATAGGCCAGGCGATCAATAGAGAACTCGCCTTTAGCGATCATGGTCCCCCCCCATTTTTGCACCTAAGCCTCAACTACGAATAATCAGTCTTTGACAGGTTCCCACAATGGTTTTGTGCTAACTTTTGTCCTTAATGCAAAAACTTTCATAGGTGTTGCACTCAGAAACAAAGAGAGTGTGATAGATATCTACAACGGTCATGTTCCTTCTCTATAGGAGAAACAGAGGACGACATGATCCATATGACCCCATTTTGGAGATACGGCATCAAAGCATACACGATGGTGAACCGATCCCGCGTTCCCGATGTGATTACGTCCCCGCCAAGAGTGACGGCTTCGCATCGGGCATGTCTATTCGATCTCGCGCACTGGACGCGATTGCGTGCACGTGATCACGTGATCAGATATCTCACGTGCACGCGATCACGTGAGCGGATATCTCGGCCGCGTGACCGTGCACATGACCATAAAAGAACAACAGACACAGGGCAACGCAGTAGTGGATACGATTCGATCCGGGAAGGAATAAACCGATGAATGGAGGTAAGATGCGCCAACACCAATGCAGAAAAGCCAGATTCGGGAAACGGCATCCTTGCAGGACCTCTAATCTCTGACATAAGAGCAGAGGTCATTGCTAAAACCCAATTTGAAAATAACTAAAACAATTAAGGATAACAACAACTTAAACAAAAGCCTACCTCACTCTTAAAAAGCGATGGACCCATGAAAAATATTTGAAATAATATTTATATAGATGCAATATAGATGATAGCAGGCTCTTACAAACACCTTTTTCTTTCAAATCATAGGGATAATATCCAGAAGAAAGGATGAAATAAGACCAACCTTGCTAGCATTTTGGCTATAAATTGGACACCACCGAAAAATCAAGCCGCTACCCTTGAACTACAACACAGAGGTATGATTCCCCATACAGAGGTGGTACTGATAGAAGTACCTTAGAATTCTCTGTTTTTAAAGTAGAAACTGTTGGTACATGAGACTGATTATAGTCCCCATTTTTTCTTGTTTTGTTGTCCATACAGGACTAGGAAGTAATTACCCTATCAAACCTTGGACACCCTCTACCATCTAACAGTGTTGAAGACACTGTTCAGGATACCTCAACTTGAAGTATTCGTCCTGAAGAAAGCGGCAACTCAAGAATCCCGCTGAAACCGGTTGACCATACAAGAGGCCTGGAGGGTAACCCAGACCCACACTCCCTTTCCAAAGAAAAACAAAGGGATTGTCTCAAGGAAACTTAATTTGTTATCCACACAATTTGCGGTTCAAATCTGAAACCTTTGGGAGTTATGAAGAATTAATATCTTCACTTTCCACACAGTTTTTAACGAAAATTCTTTCCCCATTGTTATCTGGCCATTCATCCAGATACTCTGGGATTAGCACTTGTTGTTTTTTAACGATAAGACACACGAATTGGGGGCGACATATTAAAATTCAAGAATCGACCTCCAACCTGTGTGCACATACCAGACACCAGGAAAGTGTTTTTAGAGAGTACAGGGAGAAGATCTCGACACCTTTTGTAGTTGGCCCAACAGCACTAACTAGGGACCCTACTTAATGGCCAGAGATTATTCACAGATAGGGAGATTTAGTTGTTGGCTAGGGATCTAGCTACAGGAATAACTTACAATAACTTTACCTTCTGTTGTTTTGAGTGTTATAAACGATTGGCATAAACAGGAGGGAACCGCCCTATAACTCCTCTTTGTGGTTACTAGAGCGAACCTACACATACCAACTTGGGAACGAAACAACCAACGCAGCACGATTGATCATACTTACGTCTCAAAGGAATTGCTGGGGCTGATAGACACCTTTGCAATCATTTGAACTGCCAACAGCGACCATAACATCCAGAAAACAACATGGTTCGCTCCCAGAGAAGTAAAGCAGCGAATGCCTTACGATGTAGAGACTACGCAGAGAGGTAACAGATTAAAATTATCTGAAAAGGCAATTAAGGCCATGACTAGCTAGTACCAAGAGTATATAGTTAACAGAAATGAGACTCACATAGCCCCATGCAAAGAAATAGACTACACTCCCCTTTTACAGACCTATACTGCGAAAAGTGGAAAGAAGTGAAACGGAAGTAAGCATCACCGACATAGCTATGACATCCAACTAGTAGTAAGAAGAAAAATCTGCATATTAAAAAAATCTAACACGTTGGAAAAACAGAAATGTGTGAACCAAGCAGAAACACAACATAAGCATTGGTTCATTCAACGCAGGCATATTCTATACCAGATGGATGCAGAGGAGATGCTTTGTGTAATAAGGGGCAAGAACTCAAAAGAATTCTGGTCTCTGATAAGAGATATGAACGGAACTAATGAAGACCTCTCACAAAATAATGTCGTGGAAGCCCAGTGGGTTACACATTTCACTAACCTGTACAAACTGCCATCAACACCAAACCACCAAATAGTACCCAGTACGACAACATCATGGGGAATTTCGGAAGACCTGGAAACTATTCTGACAAAAATCAAGAAACTAACAAATTCAAGAGCACCTAGGTCGGACGGTATATCAAATTTAGAACTAATGAAGCACCCATAAGATTAGTCAAGGTTCATGAGGAAAATCTTTTAGAACTGTAACAAAGCACAAGCGATCCTAATTTCATGGAGAGAGGCTATAGTTGTTCTGTTCTTTAAGAGAGGCGCAAGAGACAATCCGCATCAGTAACGTCCAATTGCCCTTCTCGACGTGATGGGAAAAGTATTTTGCTCTCTTGCTCTGGACGCTTTTCAGAATTGGTTGACATCTTCCAACCTGTCTGACCCATTCCAATCGGGTTTTACAAAGAACTCAGGAACAACAACAAACATACTCCTACTGAGCACCATCAAAGCAAGAACCATCCAGGGTAGAGCAACAGTCCACATGGCACTCATTGACCTGCTCCAAGCATTCGACCAGGTCAGTAGAGAACGTCTATGGAAGAAACTTGAAAACAAGCACTGCCCTGATTCAATAACCTGGTCTATTCGAGCACTTTACCAGGAGACAACTTTGAGAGTGAGGCTGAATAAGTCTGGCTAGTTATTGGAGGATATTAAGACAGCGAGGGGCGTAAAGCAGGGGTGCCCATTGGCTCTGGCTTTATATAACGCCTATAATACTGACTATTCCAACACCGAAAAGTAGTTGAGAATGTTCCCACCATCATTAGGAGGAGTAAAGATATCTAGAATTTTATACGCAGACGATATCATCCTCCTAGACTTAAACCTGGTGGGATTACAAAGACAAATTAACAACCTGTCTCAATATTTGGAACTCAATGTTGTGTCTTGACTGTCGTGTAGCCGAAGAGTCCTCTGTCCACAAGTGCCGCACAGAGAGAATCAAAGCCACTCTCTGTGCCGCCTTTGAGGCCACAGGTGGGAGATGTTCTTTCCAGAACTGCGGTACTCGTGGAACCCCGAACCACTGTAAAGGAAACACCAGTTAAGTGTCAAGCCAAAACAGTATCAACAACCAATCAACAAGTAAGTGGAACGGTCTTACCAAAAGGTGTCTGCGGAGTGGCGGTTTAACCTATTGGAAGGTTCTGAGACCCAGCAGGGCTGTTCTTCCAGAATGTAAGTATCCCAGCAAGGTTGCAAGTGCCAGGCCCACCTGATGCCAGAATCTGCACAAGAAGGGCGGAACGTAGTAGGAGTCCGTGAAGCAGTCCGTGGTCGTAATAATGATCCAACAAACAAGTACCAAAGCCAAGGATTATCCGTTGCCAGTCCGTGAAACAAATCCGAGGTCAAGATCCAAAAGATGTGAAACAAAAGGTATGTAGCGCCGTACAGGAATCCGAAGAAACAGCTGTGAAGCACCGAAGCCCCGCAACAGAGCCGTTTAAATACTGGCGCTGCTATTTCCTCCCAGTCACATGACCCGCGAGCGCATCACGTGAGTGTAGTCCAGAAACACGTGAGCGGAAGGTGGCGGTCATGTGACGTGGAAGAAGTCGGTCTAGCAGCCGCCACGGAAGACGCGAGGGAGGTAGACGTCTCCAAGTGCAAAGAGCATGCCGACCCAAGCTTTGTGGCAGTCGGCACCGTGGCAACTGGGGCGAAGAGACAACCTGTGAGTCCCGGAACCGGGCAAGAGGACAAGAGGTGTTCGGGGCACGGGGATGAGGAATGGGACCCCCAGAGGGAGTGGAGTGCGTGACAGAGCCCCCCCCAAAGGCCCACGGCCCCGTGGGCACGAGGGATGGTCCCTATGAAACCGTGCCACCAAACGGGGAGCCTGGACATCAGTAGCCGGGACCCAGGACCGCTCCTCGGGGCCATAGCCGGACCAATCAACAAGGTACTGGAGACGCCCCCTAGAGATACGGGAACCCAGAATGGCAGAGACCTCAAAAACATCCGGAGTGGATAGAGACACCGGGGCCCCAGGAGAGCGAAGCCGTGTGGGAGCGGGACAGGGCTTGAGCAGAGAAACGTGGAAAACAGGGTGAAGCCGCCAGGAACCTGGGAGAGCAAGTCGATAAGACACAGGGTTGATAACACGAGTAATCGTATAGGGACCCACAAAGCGAGGTAGAAGCTTGCGACAACCCACCAAGGGCAGATGTCGGGTGGATAACCAAACGCGGGATCCCACAGTATACAACGGGGCCATCACCCGTTTCCTGTCCGCCTGCGCCTTCATGGACGCCTGGGCTTCGACAAGATGAGTCGACACCCGAGCGTGGATGGAGGCCAGGTCCCTAACAAATGCAAGGGCAGCTGGATTGGCAGAAGTAGGCAAATCCGTGAAGGGCAAAACACGAGGGTGCTGATCATAAAGTACGTAGAACGGGGAGAAACCAGTGGAAGAATGGACAGCGTTGTTGTACGCGAATTCCACAAGAGGCAGTACGCTCAACCAGGAAGACTGCAGCTGTAGGGTCAGACAACGTAAGTACTGCTCCAGCGTCTGGTTCAGTCGCTCGGTCTGACCGTCCGTCTCAGGGTGATATGCTGAGGAGAAACAAACATCCATCCCGAGCAACCTAGTCAGGGCCCGCCAGAAACGTGAAGTGAATTGTGAACCCCTGTCCGAGATGAGAACTGAGGGAAGCCTGAAAAGACAAAAGACATTCTCAAAGAACAACCGGGCCAGTGTAGGCGCCGAGGGAATGCCCTTATAAGGGATAAAATGAGCCATCTTAGAAAAGGAATCGATGACCACCCACAAGGTATCGAAGCCCAGTATCCGGGGTAGGTCAGTGATGAAATCCATGGTCAAGGTGTGCCACAGTTTGGGAGGAACAGGTAAAGGAAGCAAGAGACCCACAGGACGACCCCTACGGTGCTTACACTGTGCGCAAACCGCACATGCGTTGACGTAAGATTCAAAATCCTTTCTCATAGACGGCCACCAGCACCACCTTCTCAGCAGCGCCAAAGTGCGTTTCTGCCCAGGATGACCATGAACCGGGGCGTCGTGAGACCATTCCAAGGCCATGTTGCGGGGGTCTACCGTAGGCATGAAAAGACGATCAGAAACAAAGGGGAGACCATCGTGGACTACCAAATCCCAATCGGACAAATGGCCTGGGTGTGAAGTAACCCAACCCTGTATCGCGTCAAGTAAGGGCAGAGTCGGAGTACACAAACAAACCACCTTGCCGACGTCCAGAAGGGTGTCTGGAAACGTCGGCAAGGCCACCCCCCCAGGGGAACGCGATAAAGCATCGGCTTTGCCATGGGTATTACCCGGGCGATGTTTGATCACAAAGTCGAAGGTCGCAAAGAAGAGATGCCACCTGACCTGCCTGCTGTTGATACACTTCAGAGAAGCCAGGTCTTGTAAGTTCTGGTGATCAGAATAAACCGTGACACGGTGTTTAGCACCCAAGAGATGATGCCTCCAAACGCGGAAGGCATCCATGACCGTCAGTAGTTCCTTTTCGGTCACGGTATAGTGGGATTCGGCATCTGTGAATTTACGGGAATGGAAGGCCACAGGGTGAAGGCGACCAGAGGTAGGGCAAGTCTGTGACAATACAGCACCTAGGGCAAAGGATGAAGCATCAGCTTCCACTATGAATGGCAGTTCTGGGTCTGGGTGCTGCAAGATGGGGGCAGTGGTGAATGCTGTCTTTAAAGCCTCGAAGGCCTATTGATGTGTGTCCGTCCTTAGAAAAGGTGTGCGAGGGCTAGTCAGAGAAGTGAGGGGAGCCACCAAAGAAGAAAACCCGGAGATAAATCGCCTGTAAAAGTTAGCGAAACCAAGGAAAGACTGGAGAGCCTTCAACTAATCGGGGACCGGCCAATCCAGCACTGCGCGGACCTTGGAATTGTTCATGGCTAGACCTCCCGACGAGATGTGAAAACCAAGAAACTCTACGGAATCGGCATGGAACTGGCACTTCTCGGGTTTGGCAAACAAGGAGTGCGTCCGTAGGCGAGACAATACTTCCCTGACGTGCTGTACGTGGTCCTTCATGGTCTGGGAGAATATCAGGATGTCATCCAAGTAGACCACCACAAAAACGTCCAGGATGTCAGAAAAGATATCGTTCATGAACCTCTGGAACGTGGCCGGAGCGTTGCACAAACCGAACGGCATGACCGTATACTCATACAAGCCATAGCGAGTACAAAAAGCGGTCTTCCATTCGTCCCCGGAATGCACACGGACCAGATTGTAGGCACCGCAGAGGTCTAATTTGGTAAAGACAGTGGCATGTGTGAGACGGTCCAATAGGGGAGTTATTAGTGGAATGGGGTAGCGGCATTTCTTGGTGATGGCATTGAGTCTGCGGTAGTCCACACAAGGCCGTAAGTCACCCTCCTTCTTGGGGACAAAGAAAATGGGACTCGCCGCCTGGGATGTAGAAGGACGTATCTGGCCCAGACGGAGGGACTTTTGAATGTACTCTTTGAGGGCTAGATCTTCAGTAGGAGACAAGGAATAGATACGACCAGTGGGGATAGTGCTGTCCGGAACCAGATCTATTGGGCAGTCGTACGGGCGATGTGGCGGTAAAACTTCAGATGAACCATGGTTGAACACTTCTAGATAGTCTTGATATTGGGCCGGAATGAGTGTGGAGACCAGTCCAACCGTGTGGTGTTCTGTGGAGGGGGCAAGGGAATCTTCTAGAGATAATTGAGCCATGACCCCCACTGCTTGAGCGGGTGTCTCAATAGTGGTGGTTGCGGTTAGACAGAAATGTTGACAGAGATCGGATTCGAAATGCACCGAACCCTCTTTCCAGTCAATTAAGGGGTGGTGCTCCCGTAGCCAAGGTATTCCCAAAATTACACCGAACTGGGGCATTGAGATGAGATCGAAACTCAGGGTCTCCCTGTGTATAGCCTGTATGGTGAAGAGCATCGGAGCGGTCTGCTGACTGATTGGTCCGGAAACCAGAGCAGTCCCATCCACTGCCTGTACTGGTTCCGGCCGGGTTTTGGCTAGCAGAGGTAGGTTCAGGGTTTGGGCCAGTGTGATGTCCATATAATTACCTGTAGCCCCGGAATCTATAATAATCGTAACTGGGTGTGAGATGTCAGGTGTGGGTTGTAGAATGGCCTGCACATATCTGGGTCTGATGCGGCCGAAAGCAAACACAGGGTTCGGGGTATGACAGGGAGCGCTCAACCCGGTCCCCGAGTCTAGGGTCGAGCACTCCGAAAACCCGATGGTTTTAGCTTGGGGCGACAAGGACACTCCTTCACGTAATGGCCAGGTAGACCACAATAATAGCAAGCATTGTCCACCCTCCTACGTTCCCTTTCTATGGGTGTGATCGGGCTCCTGATGCCCCCCATTTGCATGGGTTCGGAACTGGTGTTTGAGGGGGCCGAGGTGGAAGGAGATGGGACAGTGGTGAACAGGAGACCGGCCTCAGCCCTACGTTCAGAACGTCTGGCGTCCAATTGCAGGGTTAAATCGACTAGATCATGGTAAGAGGTCGGTAATGAGGGAACAACCGCAAGGGCATCCTTCATGGCGTTGTTTAAGCCGCGATAATACACAATGGCTTTTTTGGATTCAGGCCAGGAAGTCTCGGCTGCAAGCTGATTGAACTTAGTAATGTATTCGATCAAAGACCCCCTACCCTGCCCCAGGTCCAGGAGTTCCAGGTCTCGGGACTGGACCTTATGGCGCGTATCGAACACTCGTGACATCTCAGTGACCAACAAATCAAAGTCGTAAAGGGCTGGGTTGTTGTTTTCCAGGAGTGGATTGGCCCAGGCAGCAACAGTGCCTGCAATATGAGAAAGAGTAAAAGCTGCCTTAGAGGTGGAGTCTGGAAAAGCCATGGGTCTACACAAAAAATGCAATTTGCATTGATTCAAGAAGGTTCTAAACTTGCCAGGATCCCCATGATACCTCTCAGGGGCAGCCAAAGGAAAAGGAGAGGGCAGTACTACGGGGACAGGTTTAGGAAGGGGTGGAACGGGAGGTTGGACGGGTGAGGGGCCTGGTGGGGTATCCCCAAACTCAGCATCTGAGGGTAGAGGATGTCTAGCACTCTGAATGGTATCCAAGCATTGGTGAATGGCTGTATTAGCTGTGGCCATGTCCGCGCGTAACACGGTTATGGCCTGAACCATAGTGGTCAAGGGGTCATCCGCAGCTCCCTCCATAGCTACACGACAGGATGGCTTCACAGTCTGTTGTGTCTTGACTGTCGTGTAGCCGAAGAGTCCTCTGTCCACAAGCGCCGCACAGAGAGAATCAAAGCCACTCTCTGTGCCACCTTTGAGGCCACAGGTGGGAGATGTTCTTTCCGGAACTGCGGTACTCGTGGAACCCCGAACCACTGTAAAGGAAACACCGGTTAAGTGTCAAGCCAAAACAGTATCAACAACCAATCAACAAGTAAGTGGAACGGTCTTACCAAAAGGTGTCTGTGGAGTGGCGGTTTAACCTATGGGAAGGTTCCGAGACCCAGCAGGGCTGTTCTTCCAGAATGTAAGTATCCCAGCAAGGTTGCAAGTGCCAGGCCCACCTGATGCCAGAATCCGCACAAGAAGGGCGGAACAAAGTAGGAGTCCGTGAAGCAGTCCGTGGTCGTAATAATGATCCAACAAGCAAGTACCAAAGCCAAGGATTATCCGTTGCCAGTCCGTGAAACAAATCCGAGGTCAAGATCCAAAAGATGTGAAACAAAAGGTATGTAGCGCCGTACAGGAATCCGAAGAAACAGATGTGAAGCACCGAAGCCCCGCAACAGAGCCGTTTAAATACTGGCGCTGCTATTTCCTCCCAGTCACATGACCCGCGAGTGCATCACGTGTGTGTAGTCCAGAAACACGAGAGCGGAAGGCGGCGGTCATGTGACTTGGAAGAAGTCGGTCTAGCAGCCGCCACGGAAGACGCGAGGGAGGTAGACGTCTCCACGTGCAAAGAGCATGCCGACCCAAGCTTTGTGGCAGTCGGCGCCGTGGCAACTGGGGCGAAGAGACAACCTGTGAGTCCCGGAACCGGGCAAGAGGATGAGGGGTGTTCGGGGCACGGGGATGAGGAATGGGACCCCCAGAGGGAGTGGAGTGCGTGACACTCAACAATCTCGAAATGAATAAAGCAAAGACCAAGATAATGGTCATGGAAAAAAAAAAAAAAGAATTCGGTAAAAGTACATGCCTTCAAATACTTGGAGTGATGATAAGTAGCAACCTATTGGAACACCCGATGCAAGATTTCCTCTTTACAAGAATAAATGAAGAATAAAATCTTTGAAGTCCCAAGTGAAGGCAATCGATAAAAAGTATGGACGGTATTCGCTGACCCCTGTGATTAACTTTTTTAAAGCCAAAGTAACTCCAAGCATGACATATGGGACGGACGCAATGCCTCTGCTACCCGCAACTCTTTTGGTAAAAATTGTGAGCTATTTCTAGAGAACAGTCCTTGGTCTGTCTCAAGCTACGCTGATGACTCTGATTAGAAGAGAAATATGCCTTCCATCGTTGGCGGCAATAGTCACAAGAAACGTACTGATGCTTTACAGGAAAGTCATTACAGAACCCAGACCGAAGATGTCATGAATGGCCGGGTTCGACCTTTCTGGACTTCATGGTCCTTGATGCACCGCGGCACAGAACTGCGGCGGTCTAGCCTTTGCGTGCACTCGCTAGCTTCCTAGAAAACAGGCTCGCCCCCGTGGCTCCACGCGTCTCAACTCTACCCCTACGAGTTACTAGACGTGTTTGAGTTCGCTCTCTGTTTATCGTGCATTCTACCTTCCTTCTCTCCTGGAAACCCCCCTTCTATTTCTTACCTTTCGTTATCTGCCTTCCCAGATTTATTGACATTGTTCCTGGATATTCGAACGCGACCGGCTTGGCAGCCGGCTTCCACGCTGGAACCCGAGGACTCGCGTTCCAATTTATACAAGTCACGGTCAGTGAAAAAGATAGAAGCCACATCCCGGAAGAAAACCATCAAGGATAAAAGGTGAGAAAGAAGGGCGCTTCTGACAGATTGAGACGCCAGGAACCTGATACGGAAACTGATATGGAAGCGGCAGTCCAAGACCTCATGAGAGGTATGCAAGAATTAACTACCGAGGTTCATAATCTTAAAGCTGAAAATGCAACCTTAAAACAGCTGGTCCTATCCCGGGATTCCGCAGTCAAGGAAAGCATTCTGCTTGGCGGAGTTGTGGATAAGTATGATGGATCTTCTAGGTCCCTACGTTCCTTCCTTGATTCATGCTTAGTGCACTTCACTTTCAAACCCTACTATTTTTCTACACCACGAGCAAAGGTTGGATTCATGATATCCCACTTAACGGGTAATGCATTAACCTGGGCTTCTTCCTTGGTTAATTCTGGAGATCAGCTTTTGGATGACTACGAAGGATTGGTGGATGCCCTAAAAGCCATGTTCGATCGACCTGAGCTCGTCTACAGCGCACAAGAAAGACTTCTTGAATTTAAACAAGGGAGTCAGGACATGCTCTCTTACGTCACTCGTTTCAAGCTGCTAGCCAAAGATGCAGATTGGTCGCAAGAAGCCAGTTTCACTCTCTTCAGAAGAGGTTTAAACAATGAAGTTAAGGATGAGCTAGCCAGAGTGGCTCGTCCAGGATCCTTCCAGGCCCTTATGGATCTTTCCTTGCAGATAGATTTCAGGATCCAGGAGAGAAAGGCTGAGAAACGAAAGGCTAGAACCTCCCCAAAGACAGCTACTGAATCCTTAACTACCAAAGAGACCGTTGCTCCACGAACCCCTGATCCGGAACCCATGCAACTAGGTGCCTTTAGGGGGCCAATTTCTCCACAAGAAAGGCTCTGCAGAATCGATACTGGTCTCTGCATGTACTGTGCCTCTGACAAACATTTGGTTAGAGAATGTCCTATATCACCACCCCAGCGTTCGGGAAATGCCAGCTCTCGATCCTAAACGGAGCATAGCTTCGGGATAGAGATGCCTGCTCCGCATCCATTCCTTCCTTGAATACTCCTGGACAGAACACCTTAGTACTTCTACAAACTGTACTGACAACTACAGAGAATGAATCCTTTCCCATCCTGGCTCTCGTGGACTGCAGTGCCATGGGGATCTTTATTGATCATGAATGGGCCACCGCTCATGGGATTCCGAGAGAGCTCAAAGAAGTGATAGAACCCGTGGAGGGAATCGACAGAAGACCTTTGTCTTCAGGTCCTATTACGCACCAAACAAGGGAACTACAATTGTCAATAAATAACCACCAGGAAAGAATATGGTTTGACATCATAAAGGCTACCCACTATCCCATGGTACTAGGCATGCCCTGGTTACAGAGGCACAACCCTTACTTCAATTGGACAGCAGGTTCCTTGTTCCTTGGCTCTGAGTTTTGTATGTCACACTGTTTATGTCAGGACACATCCCGGATCCCTCTAGTAAACTCTCAGAACCATGAACCATCCTCGTTGAGTGTGTCCAACATTATCCAAGTACCGGAAACTTACCAGGCATTTTCTGATGTGTTTTCAACAGACATTGTTCAAGCTCTTACGCCCCACAGACCTGTGGATTGCACCATTGAAACGGACACTTCCGCTGTGATTCCATTTGGGAGAATGTTTATATTATCCGAGCCTGAAAAGAAGGCCCTACGTGAGTTCCTGGATACCAGTTTAGCAAATGGAACCATCCGGACTTCAAAGTCTCCCGCAAGCGCGTCCTTGTTTTTTGTTCCAAAGAAAAACACAAGGGAGTTCCGACCTTGTTTGGATTACCGTGGTCTTAATCAATGTACCCTCAAGGACCGTTATCCATTACCACTCATTTCAGATATTCTGCAGGCCGTTCGAGGAGCTGTTATATTCACCAAACTCGATCTTAGGGGTGCTTACCATCTCATTAGAATTAAGGAGGGTGATGAATGGAAGACGGTCTTTAGAACTCCCTTCGGCCACTGTGAGTATTTGATCATGCCCTTCGGCCTGGCCAACACTCCTGCGGTATTCCAACGATTCATGGACAGAGTGTTCTCGGATATGTTGTTCCTTTTTGTTATCGTATACCTGGATGACATATTGATTTATTCTAAAGATCCTCAGATTCATGAACAGCATGTTAAGGCAGTTCTACAGCGATTACGAGCTAGAAAACAAATTCCCGGCTAAACCTGAAAAATGTTTATTCCATACTCAAACCGTTCACTACATGGGTTTTGTGGTTTTGTGCTCAGTCCTAAAGGAATTGGAATGGACCCTGGCAAGATAGATTCCATACTCTCGTAGCCGGCGCCTACCACTGTGAAGCAAATACAAACCTTCTTGGGACTTGCAAACTTTTACAGAAAATTCATTCCTACATTTTCTGCAATTGTACAACCCATCGTGGCTCTTTTAAAGAAGGATACACCGTTTGTTTGGTCTACAGAACAAGAGAAGGCCTTCCAACATCTAAAAAGAAAGTTCACTGAAGGTCCTATCCTAGCCCAACCCGACATAGATCAAATCTTCCTGAGGGAAACCGATGCTTCTGACTATGCTATGGGGCAGTTCTAAAACAAGAATTTGAGCACAAGATGGAACATCCAATTGCCTACCTATCCCATACTCTGACCCCAAGTGAATGTCATTACTCGGTCCTGGAGAAAGAGCTTTTGGCCATCCGACAAGCATTCACTGATTGGTGTCATTTACTCCTGGGAGCTAAATATCCAGTGCAAGTACGAACAGATCATCAGAACTTACAAGTATTACAATCCCTGGAGTGCAGAAACAGTCGCCAGGCCCGTTGGGCCTTCGTTTTTGCGCAGTACCAGTTTCAGATCAACCACCTTCCCGGAACCAATAACATCGTTGCTGGCGCCTTGTCCAGACGCCCTGACTACAAATCTGTGGAGGTCAGGGCATTTATCAAGATGTTTCCAAAAACTGTGTTTGTGGCACAAACTAATTGCCTCCTGTAAGACATCCATGCCCATACTCCTTCCTCAGATCTCTGGAAGGAATACACCCAGAATAATCATTGGAACTTGAATACTAAGGATGGTTATCTCTTCAAGGATCAACGACTGGTCATCCCTACACAAGGACTGAGAAATAAAGTCATGAATCTCTGTCATGATACCTTTCATTCAGGACATCGAGGCATCACGACTACCCTTCAGCTCATACAGAGACAATTTTGGTGGCCAAGAATGATCACTGACATAAAGGCCTACATTCAATCCTGTGCTGTGTGCAATCAAAACAAACACGACAATAGAAAACCTGCCGGTCTTCTGCATCAACTTACATTACCAACACGGCCTTGGGAGTTCATCGCTACAGATTTTATTGTGGAATTACCACCATCCCGGGGATATACAACCATAGTGGTTACAATTGACTTGTTTACCCATACAGCTAATTTTACACCCCTGTTCAAATTGCCCTCTTCACTTGAACTTGCCGGGATATTTATTGAACACATATTCAGACTTCATGGATTACCATCCAAGATCCTCTCCGACAGAGGTCCCTAGTACATATCGCAGTTCTGGAAACACCTCTGTCAAATACTAGGTATTCAGCGAGCATTGTCTTCAGTATATCATCCTCAAACCAACGGGATCACAGAAAGAAACAACCAGACTTTAGAGCAATATCTCTGCTGTTTTGCTAGCAAGGTCCAGGATGATTGGTCACTATTGATTCCGGTAGCTGAATTCGCTTACAACAGTTCAGATCATTCGGCCACCAAGACAAGCCCTTTTTTCTGCACTCAAAGAGTCCATCCTTCGGTTTTACCATCAATTTTGCCACATCCTACCCCGGTACCTGCAGTTGATTCCTGGATTGAAAAATTGGTGAACGGCCACAAGGATGCTAAAGAACACTTGGAAAAGGCCAGGATAGCTGTTAAACGATATGCAGACGCTAAGCCAAGACCTAGCCCTTCTTATTCAATAGGGGACGAAGTCTGGGTATCCTCCAGACTCCTTCCTCGAAATCTAAGGCCTAACAAACTGGCTCCCAAGTATTACAGAACTTTCACCATCAAAGAAATCATTAACCCAGTGGCATATCGACTTCAGCTCCCAGACTCCTGGAAACAAATTCATCCGGTCTTTCACACCTCCTTATTGAAGCCATATGTACAGTCCAATCAGACAGTTCCTAGACCTAATCCTGTGCTCATCAATGATCAGGTCGAATTTGAGGTCTCCAGGATATGTGATTCCAGGTATAGACGAGGCAAACTACAATACTTGGTGGAGTGGAAAGGCTATCCCCCTTGTGAGCGTACACGGGAACCAGTTTCTAACATGAATGCTCCTCGTCTACTACGAAGGTTTCATCGAATACACCCAGGCAAACCAGGTGGGTCCGGGCTCAGGAGGAGGCATGCTGTCATGAATGGCCGGGTTCGACCTTTCTGGACTTCATGGTCCTTGATGCACCGCGGCATTAACTCTGCAACCCATCCAAAATGGCTGCCGACACAGAACTGCAGCGGTCTAGCCTTTGCGTGAACTCGCCAGCTTCCAAGAAAACCGGCACGCCCCATCGGCTCCGCGTGTCTCAACTCTACGCCTACGAGTTACTAGACATGTTCGAGTTCGCTCTCTTTTTGTCGTGCATTCTACCTTCCTTCTCTCCTGGAACCGCCCCCCTTCTATTCCTTACCTTTCGTTATCTGCCTTCCTGGATTTATTGACATTGTTCCTGGATATTCGAATGCTACCAGCTTGGCAGCCGGCTTCCACGCTGGAACCCGAGGACTCGCGTTCCAGCTTATACAAGTCACGGTCGGTGAAAAAGAAAGAAGCCACATCCTGGAAGAACGCCAACAAGGATAAAAGGTGAGAAAGAAAGGAGCTTCTGACAGAAGATTATGAACATCATCAATACAGAAATATAAAGCAGCAAGAACAACTTAATGACTCAATGGGCTTTAAGCAATGAAAAAACTTTGGCCAAATTGGACACCACTGCATCAGAACTTTCAGCTAACCCTACTAAAGTCATCAAGCGACTAATAGAGAAGGATTGGATTGCGACCCTCACTCGGTCTAACAAGTATAAAATAACAAAGGCCATTCCAACACCACCAATGAAAGTGAACACAGTGCGAAGTTATCTGGAAAAATTCCCTGATAAAGCCTTGGCCAGACTATTTCTGAGATTCAGATAAAACCAGATAAAGACCAACACAGTAAATGCTGCAAGGAAGCAATCATCTTCTAACAAATGTCGATACTGTGGGGATAACGAAAATACGGAAACAAGTCGACATTTGTTATTGTCCTGTCCAAGAACCCAGCTTGTTAGAACATATTGTTTGACTAAAATAATGGCAAGTCGGGAAACTTTCAATGAAGAAACTTGGTGGAACGCTTTGGCCAGTGGGACAAATACAAATTGGACGACAGAGGTAGCTCTATTTTTTAGAGCTCTAGACATAGACCAGCGCAAAGAACACTTGCAGGGACAGAATCCAGGAGTAACGCCATTCGGACTTCCCTTCCTCTTTATCCCTGCGCGATCACAGGGAACGTTTTTGTAAAAATTGTAATACAATTAACACAAATAAATTTTTTTTTTTAAAAATAAATGATAAGGTCTCACTCTGCTTCTCACTTGCCTTGGATAATGTCTGTTTATACCAGGTTTTATCATATGTTGGACAAAGGATGGGTATTAGCCCCCTCCTGCCGTCGGCAATACCTGCTGGATTGTATTTGCCTTGGTTTTAGTCTCTCTTGGCTTGGGCTATGCTTGTAGGTATTAACTCTTAACAATATCCACCGATCGGGTTGCTGGGTTTTCCACAGACTCACAATTTTACAATCATTTGACTTGGTTACATAAGGCTTTCGGTGCTTTTCAGTATTTCGGTATTCCCAATGACTTTGAGAACCACTTTAACTCACATGCGAGTGCTGCTTCTGCTGCTTTTCAATAGTTCAGGATTCAGAAAAACTGCGTGCACTCATACGCGAGTTCTGCTTATTCACTAAACACCTACCTTGCACTTGTGCGTGGTTGCGGAGCGCCCCAGGGTCACCACCAACTTGCAAACTCACCCAGAAAATGTGTGCTTCCGATCCCCTCAACGCTTGCAGGACTTCTACTTCTGTGGCTTCTCATGACTCGGTAAACTACTTCTCTTACTCTGCCTTCACCATTGCCACCTGCAACAGGAGCCCCTTGTGCTCCTGAGGTGCTGTGGTGCAACCCAGCCACCAGAGTCAACCTCGAGGCCCTCGGGTGCACGCCAGCCACCGTAGACAGCCTGCTGGGAAGGAAAGCTTCCCTCGCTTTCTTATCCCGCTGCGCAGCCTCTGCAGAACAAGTCTCCAGAGAGCAAGCTTCCCTCTTGAACGCTTCCCGCTGCACAACCTCTGCACTTCAGGATTCGGGAGACACAGACCCTCTCGAGACCGGCAGCTGATATCTGCTGAACAGTGTTCCTGGCGTCATCTCTCTCCTTCAGCTTCATTTCTGTGCTGCCTGCATGAACCATGCTGCTGCTGCTTCTTGCTTCCTCTGCTCTTCTCTATGGCCTGCACCTGAGCGGGACTTTTAAGCCTCTAAGGCTCCCTCAGGTGTGGGTTATTTGCATTAACAATCTGACCACTCCTGCAACATTGACCTTTAGCCATTTTCTTCATCCCATTACCTAGAGAACTATGGGACTTGAAATCCCCAATAACAAAGATAGGTTTTTGAGTTTGATTTTCACTTTTTTTTCCAATAAGTTTTTATTAACAGTTTTCAGTGAAACAGCTACAATAAAAATGTGAACAAACAGAAACCTCCTTCGTCCAACACCTCCCCCCTGCCCTCCCACCCCACACCCCCAGATCCAATAGGTTTGCTGACAGCCCGACTTCCACAAATGAATTAGACACATAATGTATGTTAATTCGGCCCGGTTGCTGAATTAGTCCGGGTAGGACTTTGAACCAGTGTCTCTAAACGGCCTCCCAAAAAGGATAGATGTGCTAACCACATAAGTCTTCACAGGTCCGATTCATCCTGAGGGCGAATTATGCCCAATAGTTCCATGGCCTTGGGGCACATGGCACGGCGAGCTCCCGCTTTTAGATATGACACAGGTTGGCTCAATCCGAGATGAACCGCATGTGAAGCCCCTGGATCGAGTAGGTGAGCAACTCCATGGCCACCAATGACCACAGCCTCGCAACCCACTCGTGTTCCTGTGGAGGGTCCTTTGACTTCCACTTCCTGGCCAGGACCAATGCAGCCGACAACATCATTATCACATACAGTTTGCGGTCCGCTCTGGAAAGCAGGGTTGTCAGCATTCCATTAAGGCCTAATAAGTCCCGCCCTCTGTCACAGCTCTGCTGGACACCCAACACCAGAGCGATCGCCCACTGGTCATGAGACCAAAAGAGATCAAGTTTTAGGCACTCCCACCAAATGTGAGCCCAGGAGCCCACTGCGCCGCACTCCCTCCAACAGTACCATGATACAGTAGAGTATATTTTATTTAACCTGAGTGGGGTTAGGTGCCATCTCAATATCAGCTTCAGCCAGATCTCCCGGATTTGAATAGATCTTGCAAGTTTCAGGATCTGAGACCACAGATTAACCCATTCCTGTTCCTCTATGTACGACCCAACATCCTGCGCCCATTTGATCATGTATTTCCTGGACTGTAAAGTTTCTTCCCGTTTTATAAGTTTATAAATGGACGACACCACCCCCTTGTCTCCCGTGTAAAAGGCTTCGGCGCCGTTAAACACTTAGCGCCTAATTACGAGGTCCCTTTGCGGGACCCGACCTTAACGGCTGGTTTTACCAGCCGTTAAAGTAGGGACCCGCAAAGGGACCTTGGTTCTAATTACGGTACCGCAATTTGCGGTACCGTAATTAGCGCCTTCCCCATTCCCATTGAGCTCTATAGGGCAAAAATGGGAATGGGGAAGGGCCATGGCGGCATGAGGAATTACCGCCCCACCAACCTCGGAATGGGGTGGTAATTCCCCATTCCGACATGGCGGACTCCGGCATGGACCAAAGTGCTAATAGCACCATGGTTTAGCGCCGGAGTCCTAATGAGGCCCCGTGTCTAGATATTTTTCAAACTGGGTAAGGGAACGAGAGCCCGCCTCCTTTACCAACAGCTGGGAGATCCAGTGCCTAATCTGGAGATACAAAAACCTCTGCTTCTCCCCCAAGCCAAAGTCCTTCTTACACTGCTCAAAGTTTTTCACCTCGCCCCCCACCAGCATACCCCGCACCATCCGGCAGCCCCCGTGAAAACATGGGTCAAAGTTCGGCGCATTGGTGTCCGCTGGAGTGAATTGCAGGTTACCATGTAGGGGCGTGTACGGGGATGGGAAGGAGGTAATTTAAGCCCTATCAATGGCTTGATCCCAAACATCCCCTGTAGTCGACGTTATATCACTACAATACATTCTGACCGGTCTATCGTGCTTCGGCATCCACAGAACCCCCTCCAGGTCTTTACCAATTACCGCCCTATCCATCGGCCTCCACACCTTCCCCCTGTCATTTCTTTGCCAATCTCTAATGACACTAATCTGTGCTGCTAGATAGTACACTCGAAAGTCCGGCTCCCCTACTCCCCACTGGTCTGAGTTTTCATAATGGATGCCGCCACCCTCGGGTGCTTTCGGTTCCAGACAAAACGGCTGGTTATTCTTGGCAGGGCCCTAAAGAAAGTCGCTGGGACTTGGACTGGTAAGACTGAGAAGTGATATAGGAGCAGAGGTAAAATTGCCATCTTTAAGGTGTTGATTCTACCCAACCACAAGATGTCGAGGGGCCACCAGTCAACCAGTTTCGATTTCACCTTCTGAAGGAGCGGGGGATAATTTGCTGTGTATAAATCCCCCACGATCTTGGTCAGATGGATACCCAGATACTTTAGCGAAGTGTCAACCCATCTATAATTGTAAGCCTTCCTGAGGTCTTGGGCCGCGCTGGGTGTCATGGTGAGAGGTAACGCTTCAGATTTGTGGACACTGATTTTTAGCCCTGCTACTTGGCCAAACCTGTTCAGCTGTCTCACCACTGCCTGCAAGAAGGTGATCGGATGGGTCAGTGACAGAATCATGTCGTCTGCGAAGGCAGCGATCTTGTGGACCTCGCCCCCAAACGGGACTCCTTCAATATCTTCAGCCGCTCGCACCGTCTCCAAGAACGGTTCCAGGTGAAGGGCATAGAGGAGCAACATCGGGCAGCCCTGCTTAGTGCCCCTTCCCACCCGAATCGGAGCTGATACTTGGCTGTTTATTGCCAGCTGTATTACTGGGTTTTCTTAATTTGCCCTTACATGCGTGATGAAACCTGGGCCAAAGCCCATTCCACCCATGGCTGCAAACAGGAACCCCCACTCTACCCGATCAAAAGTCTTCTCGGCGTCGATCGCCAGAAGAAGGGCCGGGATATTCTTTTTCTGTGACTTTTCGACCAAGTGTGCCAGTCTTCTGACATTGTCCGATGTTTGCCTGCCTCTAATAAAGCCCGCCTGGTCACTATGGATTAGTTTGGGGAGGATGGTTTCAAGGTGATTGGCTAGAACTTTAGTATGGATTTTAGCGTCCACGTTTATTAAAGCTATTGGACGGTAGGATGCGCAATCAGTCGGATCTTTGCCCTTTTTGTGTATCAGGATTACTTTGGCTCAGGATTACTTTGGCTTCATTCATAGAGTTGGGGAGATTTCCAGTGGACCCTATGCAGTTAAATAATTTAGTTAGAATGGGGATTACCACTTCTTTATGGGTCTAATAAAATTCATACACATACCCATCAGGGCCTGGGGCTTTACTGGACGGTAGGTTATTAATGACTCTTCTAACTTCGTCCGTGGTGATCTCAACTTCTGGCGCATCCCTATCGTCCTGCGAAATCCGTCGACACCCTGCCTCGCGTAGATAAGCTTCCTGGTCCGCGCTTTTGGGGTTCCATGAGCTATAGAGGTCTGCGTAAAATTTGGTAAATTCACCCTCAAAGTCGGGATTTGTTGTGAGCAGGACCCCTGCCTCCCCCTTTATTTTTAGGATTGTTTTGTCGCCTGCCTCCTTTTGTAGCTTCCTGGCCAGCAAGCGGTCGGCCTTGTTGCCTTTGATATAGAACCTTTGACGCAGCAGAGGAGATTGCGCTCGGCCGCTCTTGTTTGTATTAGGTTCAGCTGACCTCTCACTGCCCTGTATTCCTTTTTGGTGGCTGCCAACAACTTGGTGCCCATGCGAACCATGATATCCTTAAGTCTGGCTTCCAGCTGTTGTTCCTCCAGTTTTAGCTCCTGTTCCCTTCTGGCCTTGATTGCTATGATCCTACCTCTAATTGTGGCCTTGAGGGCGTCCCACCAGATTTTAGGGGTCGTGTCCTCACACTTATTGTGGTTGGTATATTCAATTACTTCCTCCTCTATTTCCCTGACCAAGATTGGATCTCTGAACAGCGAGGCTGGGTACCTCCATTTCCAAATACCAGGGGGGTCCTTTGGTTTAGCTATTAACAGGGTGAGTGGAGCGTGATCTCCAAGGGTAAGCGCCCCTATCTCCAATGCTGTCGCCCTTCCCAACAGTGGGTTCGATATCCAGACATTGGGCCTGATCATGACTTTGACAGTAACGCCGGCGGTATTACCGCCGGAGTTATTAGCCTTACTGCCGAACTCCCCGGCGCTAATAGCGCCGGATCAAGAGTTCAGCGGTAATGTGAGCCCATTCGGGAATGCCCCATTCCCCATTGCGCTCAATGGGGAAAATTCGCGCTCTTACCGCCGGCGGATTTCCTGTTGGCGGTAATAGTGCGAATTTTCAGCGGATTTCCCCCCAGCCAAGATCTGGGGCGAAATCCGCTGAAGTTCTGATTTGGCAGAGCCTTAAATCCGGCGGTAATAGCGTGACCGCCGGATTTAAGGGTTACCGCCAAAGTCGTGACGAGGCCCATAGTCTATCCGCGAGTGAGACCTGTGTGCATGTGAGTAGAAGGTGTATCCCGCCGCCTCCCCATAGAGTTCTCGCCATGTATCAACCAGAGCCAAATCGTGCATTTTCTTCACCAGATCTCCTGATGATCCCCCCTGTACCTCCCGAGAGGTGGAGCTCCTGTCTTTGGAGGCGTCCCCGGCTAAGTAAAAGTCTCCCATTAGGAGGATGTTCGCCTTAGCAAATTTCCCTAATCGGGTGAGAATATTTTGTATAAAGGCATCTTGAGCTTGATTGGGAGCATAGAGGGTTGCTACTCCCCCTTTCCCTCGAGTATCACGGCTAGGTACCTTCCTTGGTTATCCTTCTGCATATCCCTGATGGTCAGATCTGGTCCGTCTCTCAAGGCAATTAAGACACCCCCCTTCTTGCATGCTTGTGTGGCCTGAACCACTCTGGAGTATCCCCGGAATCTAATCCTGTGGGTGTCCCTGGAATGTACATGGGTCTCCTGCAGTGCTACTACATGGGGTTGTTCCTGCCTGAGGTACCTCTCCACCTTCTTCCTCTTAACCTGGGAATTGAGGCCGTTCACATTTAGGGAAAGCAACTTCAGTGCATCTGAGCTAGCCATATGACATTTTCATGTGGAACCTTGTTAACCCTATAGGACCCCCTGTGCCCTCCCCCGTTTGCTGCTTGCAGTGTGCGTTCCATCCGAGAGCCGCTGTTTGGGCCATCCAGCTCTGAACCTTGGATCTATCCCCTTCCCCCTCACACCCCTCTTCACCAACTCCCTCCACCCTCCCCCTTCCAGGCGAGACAGGCTGGCGCTCAGCCCCTCTCGTGATTTCTCCACGAAAGCCGAACTCAATAACTAACCCAGAAACTTCCCACGCAGGATGTCCCAATCCCATTCCAAGACCCCAGCCATCCCCACTCCCTGCTCCTGCAGCCCATTACATCTCTAGTGAACTGCCCATCACCAACAACTGATCTGCTTTCGCTAGCGCCCTCCCTGGGCTCCATTTTCGGGAGCTCACACAACCTTTCGATTTCCTATGTGACTGTTGGAGGACTACCCTCCTCCGATGGACATTTCAGAGCCCCGTTGTTGATGGTTTTCCTGGGATCTGGGCACGGAGCTTTCTTTCTTCCTCTCTTGGGCTTAATCGTAGACCATTCCCCTGGTTTGCGTCCACCCAGCTGCGCTTCCGCTCCCACCAGGGGTCCCGAGGCCTGCTCCTCCAAGCCCAGCAAGGCCAGCCCCTGGTCGCAGGTCATGATCTTATGAGGGAGCCTTGCCAGACAAAAGACAAACCGAACGGATGAGCCCACCTGTAGCGAATTTGTTGAGATCTTAATAAGGACAGGACCGGACCCATCCCCCTCCTTTTGATTAGCGTAATCCTCGCCAGGTCTTGGTATAGAGAGATTTCATGGCCATTGTAAGTGATGTGTGTGGTCCTTCTCGCCTTCTCCAAAATCTTCTCCTTTACTGTGTAATTATGGAAGGCCACCAACACATCGCATGGTCTAGATCCTGGCTCCGGTCTTCGTGGACCCACCCTTTGGACTCTATCAAACTGCATGTCTGTGTCCGAGTTCGAGTTTAGCAGATCCACAAATATTTCTTTTAACGATGGGGCCAACTCCTGATCCGGGATGTCCTCTGGCAGCGATTTAACTCTGATATTCGCCCTTCTTGACCTGTTCTCCAAGTCTTCAGCTTGTAACTCCAGGTTTTGTGTCGCCGCAGCCAGGGTTTCTAGCAAATTGTCCACTTTTCTTGCATCCTCTGTCTGTTCTTGAATGGCGCGCCCGTTAATGTCCACTCTCTCTCCCACTTTATTAATGTCTCTTTTGATTTCCCTTAGGCCTTCCGCCAGATCTTCTCGCAGCTTGTCCATTTGCTTCTGCCCCGCTGCTGTGATCTTCTCCATCAGTTTGCCCATGAACTGGGATAGCATAGCCTGAGAGACCGGCTTGTCTTGGTCCTCGTGGGAAACCGAAGCCTCATTATCCCCCGAGCCTTGGCCCATCCCTTGAGCTTCTGCCGTCTCAGAGTGTTTTGGCCAGAGTTTCGTGAGGGGGCCGTCTGTTACTTTTCTAGGGCCTTTCCCCTGGGCTGAGTAGTCTTTTCCCTTGTTTCTAGATATCGCTGCTCAGGGAGTGTGTGCGCAACGTCCTCTGGGAGGCGGGGGCTAGTATATTGGTGAGGAGGCGCTGTCCAGAGCCGAGGGCCGGGGCCCTGCACAACTTCAAATGGGGTCCCGCTGTGTCCTGGTGTGTCTGCAAATGTCCCACAATGTCCCGACTGGGCGCCTCGGCGCTCACCCCCTGTCTCAGTGATCAGCGCCCCCCCTCTAGTGCTTCTACTTGGTGGGTCCAGCTGCTGCCTTCCCCAGGGCACAGTAAATTTCGAGGGCGCCGGTTCCTCTAGGGGACAGATTGTTTTGTTGCTCTAGAAGCGAGGCATCACCAACACTACAGGGCCCAGAGAACTCAGCGGGGCCCCCCCCTCCAGGGCGTCACGTATAGTTGCCACTGCTCGCTGCCCAGGTGGCACCCGGGAGCCGCCCAAGCCGCGCTAAGTCCTGCCCCTGGGCAAGCGCCTCAATCTTCAGCCCCCAGGGGCTGCCTCGACCCCGCTGATCAGTCCGCCCCCCCTCGGGGGGGCGCTCCTCTCGCAGACTTACTCCCCTCCCCGGCGCGCTGGGGCAAGGGCCAATATGGTGCTCCTCTCCCCGGCTCCCCCTGGGCCTCCTCCATCCCTTCACCGCCGGGAGCTCTCCACAGTGATCCTCGGGCAGGCTGGGACAGTCCGCGCCCCCTCCTTTTCGGGCCTCAGGGGGGGCTGGCAGCAATGCGGTGAGCCCGCGCCCGGAGCCCGCCAAACTCGCTCCGAGCGCCGAGGGCTCTGCCTCCAACTCTCTATGCCGGGCGAGGCCTCGGTCACGGGCAGCTGGACCGCCGCAGCCTCAGCATCACCGGCAGTGTCTCCCCCAGGGGCCGTCACCCGGACCAGACGTCGTACCCCGCTCAAGAGTCCCCTCGCCGCCTGCTCAGGGTGCCGGGGAGGGCTGCAACTGTGGCAGATGGGCTGACGCTTGTTAGCAGGACAGGAGCACGGGGCGCAACGTCCTCCTCTCTACGCGGCCATCTTGGAATCTGATTTTCACTTTTAAACCCAAGTCTCTTCCTTATAAAGAAACATCACAAAGATTAGTCACCAGACTTGATTGAAAAGGAGAAGAGTTCTTTTAAACTGTTATGATTCTCAGATTTCCTTTTACTGTCCCTTTGGGTGCTAGGGAGGTATTTATCGTTACAAGTCTCCAAGGTTTTGGAAGGATTTTCATTTCTCCCAAGGCCTAGAAGTTTGTGATTGTTTTCACCCCTATTTATATGTTTATCTTGCGGAATAAAAAGATGGTTATTACATCAAGCCATTACATACTTTGGCATTAAGGAAACATCCTCCCTAGAGGAAGACAAATACTGCGTCTCATCCCATGGAGTCCTCTCATTCGCCTGGGCCTTTTCTCTTCCCAGGTGATCCTCCCGCAGAACACCACCCCCAAGGTCAGGAGCAGGAAGCTTCTACCTTTCCCTGGCCACCTTGGACAAGACTTTAGGCAGGGATTTAGTGAGGAGTCCATAGTATCCATCACACACTCCTCTGGAGGGTAGAATGCGAGGAGTGTGAGGTGCAGGCTTTTTGCAGCAAACGACGTCCCGTTAAGTAAGGAAAGAAGGAAAGCGAGGAGCACGCAGTGAAGAATAGGTAGCACAAAAATTAAATAGTAATTACGAGGAGTGTTTAGCCCAGCATTCTGCAGAAAGAGGAATATATCGTCCAGAATTGAAAAAGGGGACGCAAGGAGCACGTAAAGCAGGAGACAACTGGCAAGCTAATTAGAATAGCTCAAAAGGTAAGAATGTGAGGAACGCATGCAGCGTAATCGCTAGCAAGGAAAAGGACACCAATGCGAGGAGCGCATGCAGCTGCCAGCAAAGTAATACCAGGTCTGAGATGAGTCACAGAGACCGAAGAGCACTACGGAAAGACAGATGACAAACACAGAGAAAGTAGGGAAGGCGAGAAGCGCACAGCAGACAACGGTGAAGAAAGTTCCAGGAACAGCTAACCGCGGGACGCAACGGGGGAGGAAACAAGGGAGCTCCTTGCTCAAGAGTAGCTACGCAAGGGATTGCAAATACTGGCGTCCGAAATAGGAAGGTTTCCAGCATCAGAGACTGTGACACCGTCTAAGCTGCAACACTAGCTTGCATAGTGAGACTTATGTCTTTGTCCACATGTGGCGGCCTTCTTGGGAGGAATCAAGGACAGAAATGGAATGATAGTAATGAATGGTCCTCCTTTTCCACTTGTCCCACAGCTTCCAGGATCTGAGATTCCTGACAGCATGGCAAACTGCTTCTCTTCACTTCCCGTGGCCTGCACCGTTTGGGAGAGGAGCGATCTTCGCTCCAGAGATACTGCAATACTCGCTTACCATCGGAGCATACCTTACAATGGGGAAAGCTTTTCACAATAACGCTTCGCAATCTCTGCATTCATGGCCATCAAAGGGGTAACAGCTTCTCTCAGCAACGCTTCCCGGCGTTCAACCTCAGCATGCAAGGCCCTCAATATTGGAGACTCTCTCGGGGCCAACATATGCTCTGTCAATAGTGGCGACTCTGGCATCTCTCCTTTTCTCTGTCCTCTTGTGCCACTGCCTCATGGAGTCTCTGCAGGCACTCTACCTTCCACTACTCCTACTGGCCTGCAGCTGAGGGGTCCTTTTATACTTCCCAGTCCCACTAAGGTGTGGGTTATTAGCGCTACTAGGCTGAAACTTGCAGTCTAGTGCCTCTGCATCCCTCTTCTTCCCAGTACTTCAGGCATTGTAGAACTTGAAGTCCCCAATGTTCAAATCACTTTTTCCTTTCACAGCTTCCATCTTACAGTAGGCCATTAAGATGGTAAGGTCTCTGAGAAAGTTAGTAAAGTGGTTTTCTGATTCCCCCTGACCTGATGTCCCCCATGTGATCCTCCCGCAGAACACCACTCCCAGGGTCAGGATCAGAAAGCGTCTGCCTTTCCCTGGCCACATGAGAAGCATCCCAGGCCAGGTTTTCTGGGGGAATGGTCTCTAATTCATCACATACCCTTCCTTAATGTCACTGGATTTTACGGATTAGGGTTGAAAGCCTGAGATTCAAATGTTCGAGGGAGAATAGACATAAGATTATTTTTCCGAAATAACCTTCAGTCTTTTCTCCCCTAAACATTTCCAACTTGCCCCCGCCCCACCCACACCCGACCACACCAACACCCCCCTACTTACCTTGTGGCCGCTGAACCGCAGTGTCCCTGCAAAGCCTGTTCCCTTTCACTTCTGTGATCGGGAACCAGCGCTGCAGGGTTCTTTCCTTTTTTTGGGGGGGAGGATGGCTGCGGGAGACACTCCCGTAACCGCTGCTCACAATATAGTGAGCAAAGGTGCGGGTGACACCCCCGCCCCCACCACCGAATGCGTGATCTGGTCGAACTTTTCAGCCGTTCAGAACTTTCGAATGGCTGAAATTCGGCCAAATCACGCATTTGGTCAGTTATTATCGGTCATTTTGGACTTTTCGGATTTTACAGCCTCTATTGAGAATTGTGAAAGGAAGTCAACATTACCTTATTCTTTTCCTTTACAATGTTCAATGGAAAAACAATAGGGCTGTAAATCTAAAAACCAGTGCATAACTCTAGCATTAGTATCCTTCCTTAGACTCAACCATTTAAGGGGAGCATGGTCTAGTTTAAACTTTTGACCCGTCAGATAGTATTCCAGGTAGGTTATAGCCCATTTGAGGGCTAGGGCTTCAAGTTCCAGAGTAGCATAATTCTTCTCCCTGGGAAACAGTTTTATGCTAATGTAGAGAATAGGATGTTCTATACCATCATGATTTTGTGATAATACAGCCCCAAGACCAGTATGTGATACATCGGTTTGTAGAATAAAAGGTCTATTGAAGTCTGCCACCTTCAAGATAGGTTCACTACATAAGATCTGTTTCAACCTGTCAAAACATACTTGAACTTCCAGATGCCATTTAAGATTTTGGGTTTCTGCGTTTCTAAGTTTATCTGGTCCAGGAAGGCTTGTAATTCCTTCTTAGTTTTGGTATTTTGGGTGTCTTTAAAGGCTCTAACCTTTTCAGTCAGAGGCTGAACTAGCCCATTTACCACAAAGAAACCCGAATATTCTACTGCAGCTCTAGCAAGATAACATTTCTTTGGGTTTGCAGTTATTCCAACTTTCCGTAAAGCCTGTGTAACCTTATACAAATGGGACATATGTCCGGGTCAGGTTTTACTATGGATGATAATGTCATCAATGTAGGAACCACAGAATGAAGAATATGGTCTAAGGTCCAATAGTCTTTGAAAGGTAGCGGTGGCCCGTGCAACCCAAAAGGTAAACCGTTAAATTGAAATCCCTATTGGAGTGGAAAAGGCTGTCTTGGGCTTGTCTGCAGGGTTGACTGGCACCTGCCAATAACCTTTTGCTAGGTCATTGGTAGAAAGATGTACTGTATCCCCCAACATGTGAATCAAGTCATTTATCCTAGGCATCGGGTAGCTGTCAAACTGATACCGCATTGACTTTCCTAAAGTCGATGCAAAACCTCCAAAAATGATCAGGCTTAGTGACTAGCACAATAGGAGAGGACCAAGGACTTTGTGAAGGTTCAATTACATTGACTTTTATCATAACCTCTATTTTGTCCTGAAATATTTGTTTCCTACTCTCAGGAATTCTATAAGGTTTTTGAAGAACAACCTTCCCTATAGGAGTAAGAATATAATGGTACACCCCTTTGACTCTCCCTGCCTCACCTCTAAACACATCAGGGAACTGTTGTCGGAGGTATATTTTATCTTGTTTGTGATTCTGTGGTAAATCAGAAGCAATTAACTTATTGGTAGCACTTTCCTCAGATAATAGGCTTGTTAATATGACTGGAGTATTTTTCATAGGGTCTTCTTTTCATTCTTTAAGTAAATTGATATGGTGAATATGAGTCTTTATTTTCCTGCCTGGTTGAGATACCTAATAACTGTAGGGTCCCATCTGCCCTAAATTCTCATAGGGCCCATGCCACCTAGAAAGCATTTTATTTTCTGAGGATGGAAGTAGAATCAATACCGTTTGACCTACAGAAAAGGATCTCATCACAGCTTTCTTGTTGTAATATTCTTTTTGATGTTCTTGGGTTTGTGCCATATTAGTTTGGACTATATTTCAAACTACTGTCATATGTTCTTTCAGTCTTTGTGCAGTTTGGGATTATGGTGTAACAGCCCTTTCTCTTTCTTCCCAGGTTTCAAGTAATATATCCAATACATCTAATACATCTACTAATCTCCCTATCTCTCTCCACGCTCGTAATTTAGGTATTCACTTTGATTCCTCTTTATCTTTCTCCCACCATATCTCTCCCACTTCTCGTGCCTGTCGCTACCGCCTCTTTAATATTCGCAAACTCCACCCCTCTCTCACCTTCCATGCTACCAAACTCTTAATCTCCTTATCTTCTCCTGCCTCTTCTACTGCTCCTCCTTATTCTTTGGACTACCTACTTCTCATCTCGCCCCCCCATAAATCTATCTACCATTCTGCTGTCCGTACCCTCTGTCTCCTTACCTCCCGTGACTCCATCTCTGCTTCCCTCTCTTCCCTTGGCTGGCTTCCATTTCACTCCCAACTTAAATTTCACTTTCTCTGCCTTGTCTTCAAATCTCCCCCTTATCTCTCCTCCCTCCTCTCTTTCTACTCTCTCTCCCGCTCCCTTCGTTCAGCTGACCATTTCCTTCTCACTGTGCCTCCGTCCCCTTGTGCCCCCTCCCGTTTCTGATCCTTCCAACTCCTAGCCCCCCTGCACTGGAACTCCCTACCGCTCTCAATCCGCTCTATCCGTACCTTCTCCTCATTCTGCACCTCCCTTAAATCTCTCCTTCTCCATTCTCCACCTTGAAAACTCCTTCCCTTTCTTGCTTCCCCTCCCTCCTTTATCTTTCCCCTTGATTATCTCCCTCCCCTGTCCTCCCCTACCACCCCACTCTCACCTTTTCACCTTCCCTCCTCCTTCTCCTCCTCACCCCTCCCCCTCCCACACAGTCCTACTGCACTACTCTCCCTATTCCCTTCAGTTAATTGCTCTTCTTACTGTTTTGTTGACTGATTCATATTGTAATTTGCTTCTACCGTTATATTGTTTAGGTTTTATGTATTAAGTTGTTCAATTGTGCAGCGCTTTGGTGTAAAAATCTATATAAGCAAATAAATACAAATACAAATAAGTCTCTGGGTTCTTGCACATATATTAATTAAAAAGGGGAAACTCCTGTAGATGACTAAGGAGTTTTTCTGATGGCAAACAGGCTCTATGGTATCATAATGTCCCACCTTGTTCCCATCTCCTTTCACTAGTTTCTTTAAGATGTATTTGAAAGTTTGATCAAATCTTTCTACTAATTAATCCGTTTGGGAATGGTAAATGGCGGTGCATAAAGTTTTAATCTGAAGAATGTCTTTAACCTCGGCCATAAGCCTACTCATAAAAGTAGACCCTTGATCTGTCAACATTTCTTTTGGGAACTCTATTCTACAAAAGAACGGGAGTAAATGTTTCATAATTTGTTGTAAGGTATTATTTCGTAATGGAAAGGCCACAGGGTAACGGGTTGTGTAGTCCGAAATAACGAATATATTTTTGTTAGCTAACTTTGAGGTTTCTAGAGGTGCTACTATATCCATCCCTTTCCTTAAAAAGGGAACGTCTATAATAGGTAAGGGTTGTAAGGGGACTGGAGGAGGAAAACGATGACTGTTTTTCTGACACAGAGCACATGTGCTGACAACATTCTTTATATCAGCATAAATTCCTGGCCAGTAAAATCTATTCACAATTTGGGGTTTGGTTTTTGCAATTTCTAAATGCCCTCCTGTTAGATGGGAATGAGACAATTCCAACACAATATTTGTATTGCTTTTTGGGATTACAATTTTTTACGTAGGTGTATCTGTTGGTCCTACATCTCGTCTACATAGTAGTCTGGATTTTAGAAAAGGGTTCAGCTAAAAATGCATAATTTCTTTGTGCAAAAGCCAAGTCGGTAATAATCTCTTCTTCCTCCTCGATAATGAACTTTACATAAGTTCTATATCTGCTTCACCAAAACCCTGAGTTCCTCTCTCTCAGTGTGATCACTATTATTGACTTCTTTTGGTTTTGGAAACAGTGCCTTTTCCAATATCCCTTGAGCTATTCTTTCTCCAGCTTTAATTTGGTATGCTTTCTTCCCATTATTGTGCATCAATATGTTGACATCCCCTCTATAGTCAGGATCAATCACTCCTGCCGATACATCTAAGCCATAGTGCCAGGCTAGGTCTACTCTGAAGAGGATTTCCCTACCTATCAAAATATACAAAACAAAACAAAACAATACACTGTAACAAAAGGAATCTGTCCCTCACACTTAGACATACAAACAACTTAACAAGCGAACATATGGCAATTCAAATATAATTCAAATATAACAGAAATAGCAGTTATGTTCAATATAAACCTGATAACTGTTTCTCCTTGTAACCTGGGTGAGATCTCCCTCCCCAGATTCAAAGCAGGACTTCCAATCAACAGTTAAAAACAAAAAAGTTATGTTTGCAACCAAGTTCTGTTTAGAATGTTCTTATTGCTCCAAAAGTCTTTCACATGGACTTTGACCAATAATTCAAACAAACAACATGTCTTTATCCCTCCACGTGCAGCAGAGAGTTCAACACAACTTCTTCTTAGGGAACAAAAACACTTCCATAGTACATCTGTATCAACAATGATGATTTGTCAGAATGATTCCATAACAATTTTCAAAATGCTAGCATCAACAAAAATGATTTGTCAGGATGATTCCACAACTGTTCACAAAAAGAAGAGAGCCGTATCTAGTAGAGGTCCGGGTAGACGATGTCACACTCAGCCCTTTTTCTCACCTGTTTATCTCTGGTCGGTGTCTTCTTGGGAGATCGTTCCTTCTTCCTGGCTGTTCTAGACTTATACAGGTAAGGGTGCGTATCCTCAGGGTCTGGGTCCAGTGTGAGGTTTGCTGTCTGCCTCAAGAAGCAGGGTAGAGTTCAGGATCCAGGAAGGAAGCACTGCAGCGGAATCCAGGAAAAGAATAGGAGCAGGGATTCAGAGTTCGGAGCGTGCGGGGGGGGGAACCCCACTAGCACGGAAACACAGAGCGCGATCCGGGATGGAAAGAGGACAGCACCAAGTGAATGTAAGGGCAGTTTAAGGGGCACCCCAGAAGGGAAGGACAGAATAAACTGGAAAGGGCACTGACAAAATGGAGAACTAACAATACCAATCGCTAACAACACGGAGCAGTAGCGTTGAGACGAGCAGAGCCGCGGGGGTGTGACTATTTTCTAGAAGGCAGCGCATCAAGCGTAAATCTAGAGAGTGGCGTTCCTGGGCAGGCAGCCATGTTGGTAGGATTATTGAGCCGATGTTGCAGTGTCTTATGGACCATGAAGTCCATAGTGGGCGAAAGCGGCGATTCATGCCAGCATGCCCCCTCCTAAACCTCCATCCACCGGGTTTACCTGGATGGGTTAGATGGAATTTCCGCACCAAACGGGGAGCCTTCATGTTGGAGACAGGTTCCCAGGTTCGTTCGCTGGGGGTGTATCCTTTCCATTCCACTAAGTATTGGTGTTTACCCCATCTGTATCTAGAATCGCATATCCTGGAGACCTCAAATTCAATCTGATTATTGATGAGCACAGGGTTAGGTCGAAGAGTTGATCTGGTGGATGGTATATACGGTTTCAGAAGAGAAGTGTGGAAAACAGGATGTATCTTCTTCCAAAATTCTGGTAGCTGCAGTCGAAAGGCCACTGGGTTGATGACTTCCTTAACGGAGAAAGGCCCGTAATACTTGGGAGCCAGTTTATTTGGCCGTAGGTGTTGAGGGAAGAGTCTCGAGGATAACCAGACCTTGTCACCGATTCCATATAAGGGGCTGGGTCTTCTCTTGGTATCAGCATATTTTTTGATGTCCGTCCTGGCCTTTTCCAAGTGATCCTTGGCATCCTTATGTACATTCACCAGACGTTCTATCCAGGAATCGACCGAGGGTACCGGGGTAGGGTGCGGTAAGATAGTTGGTACAACTGATGGATGGAACCCCTGGCTGCAAAAGAAAGGGCTGGTCTTGATAGCTGAGTGATCTGAGTTATTGTAAGCGAATTTGGCTACCGGAACCAAAATCGACCAATCATCTTGGACCTTTGCTGCAAAACATCTTAGGTATTGTTCTAGGGTTTGATTTACCCGTTCGGTTATACCATTGGTCTGAGGATTGTACCCTGAAGACAAGGCACGCTGGATGCCCAACATTTGACACAGATGTTTCCAAAATTTGGAGATGTCCTGAGGCCCACGGTCGGAGATGATCTTAGAAGGAAGTCCATGAAGCCTGAATATATGCTTTAAGAATATTCCAGCCAATTCAAGTGCCGACAGTAACTTGTATAATGGGGTGAAGTGTGACATATGGGTGAATAGATCAATGGTAATCATCATGGTAGTATACCCTCTGGGTGGAGGTAGGTTCACGATGAAGTCTGTGGCAATCATTTCCAAAGGAAGCACCGGCAAGGTGGGTTGGAGGAGAAGCCCTGCAGGTTTTCTGTTATCACACTTGTTTTGACTGCAAACAGTGCAGGCTTGAATGTATGCCTTTACTCCATCGACCATCTTCAGCCACCAGAAATGCCTCTGAATGAAGCGGAGAGTGGCAGTAATGCCTGTATGCCCGGAATGAAAGGTATCATGACAAAGTGTTATGATCTTGTTTCTCAGTCTTTGTGTGGGTATCACTAATCTCTTATCCTGGAAGAGGTAACCATTCTTTGTGACCAGGTTCCGTTGGTTGGTGTTGATGTAGTCCTGCCAAAGATCAGAAGATGGTGTTTCTATATGGATAACCTGCAACAAGGAATTGGCCTGGGCTATGACAACGGTATTGGGAAACATCTTCGGAAAGACACGAACTCCAACAGGCTCATAATTGGGACGCCTGGACAAGGCGTCTGCGATTATGTTGTTGGTCCCAGGGAAGTGCTATATGTGAAACTGGTACTGGGCAAAAAAAAAAGGCCCAGCGAGCCTGACGACTCATTCTGCATTCCAAGGACTACAGAATTTGCAGGTTTCTATGATTGGTTTGCACCTGGACCGGATGTTTGGCACCTAGGAGTAAATGACGCCAGTCAGTAAAGGCCTGTCGGATGGCTAGTAATTCCTTCTCCAGGACTGAGTAATGGGTCTCGTTGGGAGTCAAAGTTCGGGATAGATAGGTGATGGGGTGCTCCATCTTGTCTTCGAATTCTTGTTTTAGAACTGCCCCGATAGCATAGTCTGAGACGTCTGTTTCTACCAGGAAGGGTTTATTTATGTCAGGTTGAGCCAGGATGGGGGCTTGAATAAATCTTTGTTTTAACTCCTGGAAGGCTGTTTCTTGAGCAACAGACCAAATTAATGGTGTGTCATTCTTCAGCAGAGCAACAATGGGATGCACAATGTCAGAAAATTTGGGAATAAATTTCCTGTAAACGTTTGCAAGTCCCAGGAAGGATTGGATCTGTTTTACTGTAGTAGGTGCTGGCCAGGAAAGAATTGAGGCAACCTTGGCAGGATCCATTCCAATTCCTTTGGAACTCAGTACGAACCCAAGGTAATGAACGGTTCGGACATGAAAGAGGCATTTTTCAGGTTTGGCCAGGAGCTTGTTTTCTCTTAGTCGCTGAAGAACTGCACTTACATGTTCTTGATGGACTTGGGGGTCGTTGGAATATATCAGTATGTCATCCAGATACACTATGACAAAAAGAAACAGCATATCTGAGAAGACTCTGTCGAAGAAAGGGCTGAAAAACCGCAGGGGCGTTGGCAAGACCGAAGGGCATGACCAGGTACTGAAAAGGACCAAAAGGTGTTCTGAAGGCGGTCTTTCACTCATCCCCTTCCTTAATCTTAATAAGATGATAGGCACCTCGTAGATCGAGCTTGGTAAATATTACAGCACCTCGAACAGCCTCCAATATGTCAGAGATAAGGGGTAGAGGATAACGACCCTTAAGGGTGCACTGGTTAAGACCACGGTAGTCCAAGCAAGGTTGGAGTTCCTTAGTGTCTTTCTTAGGCACGAAGAACAATGAGGCACCAGCGGGGGATTTTGAAGGACGAATGGTTCAATTGGCGAGATTAGTGTTCAGATATTCTCTTAGGGCTCTTTTCTCAGGTTCAGATAGTATAAACATTCTGCCGAATGGAATCACTGCCGAGTCTTCAGTGTTGATGGCACAGTCCTCAGGTCGATGGGATGTTAATGATTGGACAATGGCTGTTGAAAATACATCAGAATAGGATTGTTAGATCTCAGGTACTTGAGTAATGTTGGAAACACACAAGGGCGGTTGCTCGGGAGTCTGGGAGTCCACTGGAGGATCTGGCGATCTGGCACCAAGCCTTGAGACAAACAATGGGTCAAGCAGAATTCTGAACCTAAAAATAGAGATCCAGCTGCCCAATTAATATACGGGTTGTGCTTCTGGAGCCAGGGCATGCCTAGAACCGTGGGGTAATGTGCTGCTTTTATGATATCGAAACAGAGTGTTTCTTGATGGTTGTTTTTTGAGAGCAATAGTTCCTTGGTTTGGTGGGTAATGGGTCCGGAGGATAATGGTTTCCCGTCGATCCCTTTGACAGCTTGAATCACTCTTTTGGTTTCTCGAGGAATGTTGTGCCTTAGGGCCCATTCATGGTCTATAAATACTCCCATGGCACCGCGATCTACTAGAGCCAGGATGGGAAAAGTGTCCTTTTTGGTGGACAAGAACGTTTCCAGAACCACCAAAGTATTCTGGCGAGGACAAGTCAAGGAAAGAACAGAAGAGGAGCAGACATCTTTCTCCCGAAGCTGTGCTCCGCTCAAGATCGGTAGCTGGCGTTTCCCGAACGCCAGGTGGTGCTATTGGGCAATTCCTTACAAGATGTTTGTCGGAAGCACAATACATACAGAGTCCAGCATTGATTCTACGGGTCCTTTCTTGTGGAGAGATTGGACCCCGCAAGGAGCCCAACTGCATAGGTTCTGGATCCGAAGAGTGTTGAGGGGGTGTTTCCTTGAGGCTAGGGTACTCCACGGTTGGCTTTGCGGTTGTGGTTTTTGTTTTTCTTTTCTCAGCTTTTCTCTCCTGGATTCGGAAGTCGATCTGTAGTGACAAATCCATCAAGGCCTGAAAGGAACTTGGACGGGCCACTCTGGCTAGCTCGTCCTTGACTTCATCATTCAAGCCTCTCCGAAACAGGGACCAATCAGCCTCTTTAACCAGTTGCTTGAAACGAGTCACATAAGTAAGCATATATTTTTTTGATAACATATTTTATTGGTTTTTACAACACAAAACCACTGGTCCAAAGCGGGCCAGAACATAACACTACAACAACATTAACGTTTGATGGTAAACATGCTCACATAGATTGCATACATTGCATAACATTTCACATGGTGAGATCTCCGCTATATTGTCCGTATTTCGTATCTCCTGTTAGCTAGGCTGCATGGTTCGAGGGTTCATACACTGTCTTCCCAGCGTTGCCAAATCTTGTCTGCTTTTTCAGGACATCCCCTGGCTCTATAGACTCTTCTTTCAATGCCTATGCAAATGTGTACCTCTGTGATCCACTGGTTTACCTGTGGCGGCTGTGCTGCACCCCAGAGCTGGGCTATATTTCTTTTGATTATCGCAGTTGTGGTCATAAAGCATAGTTTTTCATACCTGGCCAGGTTTATTTCACTGTCCGCTCCTAACAGCATCAGTTTTGGGTCTCTGGGGATTGTTTGTAGCAGGACCTTTGTAAGGGTATCGCAGCACTGTTGCCAGTAGTGACTGATGTGTGGGCATTCCCACAGTATGTGAAAGAAAGATCCTTCTTCTTCATGGCAGCGTAAACAGGCTCCGTTATTGTACCCAAGCTGTACAGGGCTATTCTTGGGTAATAGACCCTGTGGAGTATTTTAAACTGTACTAGTCTTAGCCTAGACAAGATGGCAGTTTCACGGGGGTACATGAGGATTTGGACCCAGTCTTCTGGCATAATTTCCCCCACGTCCTCTTCCCACTTTGTTTTCAGCCGTGTTAATTCTGGTGTGGCAAAGGAGGTTATAACGTTGTACATCACTGTGGTGACCTTCGCCTGGATGTGATCCTCAATTATGTTTCGTTCCAGTGGGGTACTGTGCGGCATGTTGGAGAGGGCAGGGAGGTGTTGTTGTAGAGCATGTAGTAGCTGCGTGTAGTGGTAACGTTCCGACTCTGGGAGGTTAAAGGACAAAGCCAGATCCTCATAGGGTCTAATGTTGTCATCCTCTACGATGTCTCCCACTTTTCCTATATCACACCTCGCCCATATGGGCCATTCTGGCAGTTTGGATATCTCGGGGAGGTTCCTGTTGTTCCATAGAGGTTGTAGTGGTGTAATTTTGTCGTCCCACCCCATAAAGGCGTGTGCTTCCTTCCAGATGGCGAGGTGTGTGAGTAGCCATGTCGTCGGGGCCTCTTCTAGGTATTGCAGCATATAACCTCAGGGGGGGTGATGCTCTCACGTGTGGCAGCGTGGGTTCTGCGTGTAGTGCGTCGTTTATCACCGACATTTGGCCAGCCCAGTAGTAGGATTGTAGCCTTGGTAGGCCATTGCCTCCTTCCCATATCGATCTCTGCAGTGTCCGGAGGGCTATCCTCGGTCGTCCTCCTCCCCATATGAGTGTTCTGAGTATACCGTCTATTTTCTGGAACGATTTCCCTGGTACGTGGACTGGGGCGTTTTGGAGTATGTATAGGTATTGGGGGAGTGTTAGCATTTTGAACAATGCTGCGCGACCTAACAAGGTCAGTGGTAGAGCTTTCCAATGTTGCACATCTCTCCCAAATCGGTCTGTAATGGGTTGTAAGTTATTGGACGTGTAGTCCTTAAGGTTTCTTGTGATCTTGATGCCCAGGTACTGAAAGTGGTCACGGGGCATTTTGTATGGGCAGGGCTCTGGGGGCTCCATGCCTAGTTGGTTTAATGTGAATATCGTAGATTTGGACCAGTTCACTCTCGGGCCACTGAAGGCCCCATATTTCCGGAGTAGTTGCATCACTACCGCACATGCTGACATGGGGTCGCTCATATATATCAACAGGTCGTCCGCATATAGTGACACCCTATCCTCCCAGTCTAGTCCGCTCGGGATCCCTCTCCATGTGGGTGCGTCTCGTAGGAGCTGGGCAAGTGGTTCCATCGCTAATGCAAAAAGGAGGGCCGACAGGAGACAGCCTTGTCGTGTCCCTTACCCCAAGGGGAAGGTTCGAGATGTCCAACCGTTCACTCTGACCTCGGCCATCGGTGCGTTGTATAGTAGCTGGACCCAGGATGAGAACTGCTCCTGGAACCCCATCTTGCGCATGATCTCCCAGAGTGCCTCCCAGCGGTTAGGGTCGAATGCTTTTTCAAAGTCAATTGCAAGAACTCCTAGGGGAATGTTAAGGGTCTGGGCACGTTTGATGGCTAAATGTATTCTTCGTATATTCATTCTCGTAGACCTGCCAGGCATAAAGCCGCACTGGTCTGGGTGAATCAGAGATGTTATGACCCGTTGCAGGCGTGTGGCTAGTAGTTTGGCCAATATCTTCGCCTCGGTGTTAATGAGGGAGATTGGTCTATGTGAGCTGCACTCATCTGGGGGCTTATTTGCTTTGGGTATTACAATTATTGTGGCCTTTCTGAGGTCCGCCGGTAGGCTGCCTGTGGTTCGGGCTTGCTGGTACATTTTGAGTAGATGGGGCGCCAGTTCGTTACCTCCTATCTTCTTCCATGCCTCAATGGGAAACCCATTCGGCCCAGGTGTTTTCCCGGATTGGAGTTGCATCATGGCAGATATGATTTCATCTTCGGTGATTTCTTTTTCTAGGGCCGCAATTTGTTCGTCATTTAGGGAGGTGAGGGAGATCTGTTCCAACATAGAAGTTTCAGGGGCAGATGTCGGTGCTCTATATAATTCCTCATAGTACCTTGCAAACTCTTCAGCTATCTCCGCATCTGTCAGGCATGGATCCGCTTGTTGGGATGTGATCATTCTCACATGGCTGTGTCCCTCGTCCCTTCGTTCGAGCCAAGCAAGTATCTTCCCTGCTTTGTCACCCGTTTCGTAGATTCTAGCTTTCATGGCATAATGTGCTTGTTTTGCATTGTCCAGTGCAGTGTTTTGAAGTTTTTTTTTGTGCCAGGATTAGTGCCCTGTTTGTGTCAGCGCTATCTTGGCTTAGATGCGCTGTCTCAGCTTGCTTCACATTTGCTTCCTCCTCCTTTATTGATTCTAAATGCTTTTTCCTTTGTGCTGCAGTCCAGGAGATAATTTCTCCTCGTATCACCGGTTTATAGGCTTCCCACAGTGTGATAGGACAGTCTACCGATCCCTCGTTTAGCTCAAAGTATGTCGTGCTAGCCTCTTGTAGGCGTTCTACTAATTCAGGAGAGCCTAGGTGATAACTGTTCAATCTCCACGCGGGTGGAGGCTTCGGTTTACATGTCTTTATTGATATGACTAGAGGGGAGTGATCCGAGATGCCTCTTGGGAGGCATTCTGCTTGCGTTGCTGTATGTATCACTGCTGCGGGTATAAAGAAATAGTCTAAGCGTGATAGAGATGCATGCATCCCTGAATGATAGGAGTATTGTCACTCCCCGGGGTGCAGGTCGCGTCACACATCCTTGACGCCAAGTGCCTCCACAAATGAGGCCAGATTGGTCCGGCGGGTGGGGTCTCTGCTGCATAGATGTGTGCGATCCTCTATGTTACTTATGACAGCGTTGAAGTCGCCCCCAAGAATCAGGATATCAGAGGCATCATCAGACATCAGAGGTGTTATGTCCTCAAGTACAGTTGGCTGCAGTGCAGGCGGGGCGTAGATCGCTAGCAGGGATAGTGATTTATTCCAGAGTGTGCCTGTGGCATATGCAAATTTGCCCCCGGTATCTTGCGTTAATTTTGTGAGAGTGAGTGGAAGTCTTTTGTACAAGTATCAGTACTCCTCTGGCTCCCATCGTGAAACCTGTCTGCGCTGCTGTGCGATTGAACAGTGCATTGGATGTACCTGCCAAGTGAGTTTCCGTTAGGAAGACTATGTCTGGGCCATGTCTGTCCAGCAGTTGTCGTACCAGTCGCCTTTTCAGGCTGTTGCCCAAACCGTTCACATTCCAGTTAAGAAGCTTCAAGGTCCGGGTTTTGTCGACTTGCGGCGGTACTTCAGTGCTCGTGAACCTGGGTGTCATTGTGTCTTCCTGAGATAGTGATGTTGCCTATATTCATCTCGGGGCAGAGAAACGTCAACCAGTATATGATTATTTTCTAGTGTCTGTATGCTTTGATATTTTGTTGAGCTTTCCCCTTTCCCATCTTCTAGGTGTACATCCAACTCCCCCCTCCCCACACTTCATCCTCGACTGAAGTATCTGTCGCCCTTTCATAACCTAGTATATTAGTCCAAACTAAACTGATTAAATATCCTGTGGTTTCTACTTTATCGGGGGGGGGTGGCTTCGGTGTGGCCGCCAGCCGTTGCATACTTATTGCTTCTTATTTACTGTTTGGAGCATGAGCCTCTTTTCTTTACAGTGTGTAGTGGTTGTGTCGGCTCTGGTTGACGACAGATGGTTGTAGCGTGTTTCATTATGGCGGTATTTCTTCCTGCTGTTGTTGGGGTCTGTTCTCTGGTAGTCTCTCAGGATGTGGTCCATTCCCTTCGCCTCCTGTTTTCTTCTTAACGCTCCAGTCGCCCGCTATGTGTCTCTCTGCCCAGCTCCACGCTTCTTTCGGGTCTGTGAAATGTACTGTGGTTCCATTGTGGAATATTTTAATTAAACCATATTTTGTCCCTAGAGCCTGCAGCCGTTTTTGAGTGGGTCAAATGATTGGCGCGCTTTTGCACTTCCCTGGTGAAGTCCGGGAAGAAAGCGATTTTCGATCCATTGTAGGTGATGGCTCCCTTCGATCTCGCCATCTGCAGCACAGCGTCCCTTTCTCTATAGTTCAGGAACCTTGCGATGACAGCACGTGGTGGCGCCCCTGTTACAATTCTTCCAATTGGGATACGATGTGCGCGTTCGATGGAAAAGAATCTGGAGAAGGATTTTGCATCGTATATATCTGTGAGCCATTCCTCGAGGAACAGCTCCATGCTTCCCCCTTCAGTCTTTTCTGGGAGGCCAAGTATGCGAACATTGTTGCGCCTGGATCTCCCTTCATTGTCATCGATTCTTGCTTCCAGGGTTTTTATCCGGTCTAACATTCCAGACATGCATCTGTTGACCCCTCGAAGGCTGTCCTCTGTTTCCGAGATGCGGGCCTCGGCCTCTCCAGTGCGCGAGGTCAATTTTTGCAAGTCATGCCTCAGCAGGGACACATCAGCCCCAATACTGTCCATCTTCTTCTCCATTGATGTTCTGGAGCTGGCGATAGCACATATCACATCCCTGAGGGAGATGTCGTCCTCCATATTGCCAGATTCCATTGATGCTGGAGGTTCCGGCGAGCAGGGCATGGATGTCGTTGCGTATTGTTCTATCCTGCTCTGCGTGGATGTCTTCCTTGGTTTATCCTTTCCCATACTGGACAAGTGTTGTAATGGAGCTAGGCGGTCTTATGCTCCAAGGGAGGGTTTGTAGAATTTGAGGATTGGGTGTTTCGATGGGTTTCTGAATCGCGGCGTTCAAGGCGGGGTAAAGCTGTGCTGCTCCCGGAGTGGGATCTTACATCAGCATTGTTTCTCCCCGTGGACGCATCCGTTATTCGTGAGGCAGTGCATGTGACTGTTTTCACAATTTTAGGTGCAATCAGCTGCTGTGTGTATTGCCGCCCTGATCAATAGTCCTGGAGAACCGCCCAGTATTCATGCGGTTTATACGGTGCCTTGCGGATCGTGCCTGCTGTTCCCTAGTGTGCACTGGGATGCGTCACCAATTGCGTCTCTTACAGTAGGCGTTGGGTCATGTTGTGGGCAATTCCCCTCTCTCCTGGAGACCTGATACTGCGCTCAAAGGGTTCATTTCCGTATGATCTTGCTAGTGCAGGTGTCTCTTTACACGCTTTATGCAGATAGGGATAGACGGAGAGTCTATGTGCCCCTGCCGTTGTGGAGCATTAGTATCAGGGTTGGATTGGCACAGTTCCGTTTATACTAAGGCAGGGGCAGCTGATCTGCGTGGATTCGTTAGCGGGCCGCTGCCTCGTGTCTCCCTCCTCTCTCCCCGCTTACCATTGGTCATGACGGCGTGGATCCACCTCTCCAGCTCCTGGCATCAACACAATGCGGGAGAATAGGCAGGCCCTCTACGCAGAGCAGAGCGCCCGCGTCCGTACCACGGGTCTTTCTGACCGTCTGCGGGACCTTTTCTTCTTCTCGTGCACGGGAAAGTGCGCACGCCGTCCACCCGAAGCAGAACACAGCTCACACAGCAAGTCTCTGGGCTGTAGCAGGCGCCCTCGCGTTCTCGGCGCCACGGGTCGCGGTCGGTCTCTGCTATCAGTTGATGTTGGGGAATTGATATGCTTCCCCACCCAATGCGATACGCTGGGAGCGTTCTTCGCCGCCTCGTGTCGCAGACTGCTCCGCTGTCGGGGGGGTGGGCAGGGCGGACCCGCTCCGCCTGATCGCACTCACTCCTCATCGCTGCCGGGCAGGGGCCCGTGGAATCCCCACTCCCCCAAAGGTAGTCTCCACTCTGCGTAGGCTGGACTCCGCCGTTAGTTACTGCGCTTCGCCGCTCATTCGGTGTGTTCGGCGGCCATCTCGGAAATATATTTAGCGGCTTCTCGTCTCCAGCTACGTTCTCTGTAACTTCGTGAAAACACACCGAATCTGGTCCGTCGCAGTGCGGTTCACTGCAGCGGTTTATGGTGCTTTGCTGAGGTATGTTCAAATGCCTCCAGAGAGGTTAGCATAACAGGATGGATTCAGGATTAGGCTGGCGGCCTAGGAGCGACGCGGAATCACGTCTCCATCAGTCGCCCGCTGGCCACGCCCCCATAAGTAAGCATATCTTGATTTCCCTGTTGGAACTCCAGTAGCCTCTCCTGGGCGCTATAAACGAGTTCCGGCCGATCAAACATAGTTTTGAAGGCTTCGATGAATCCATCGTAATTGTCCAGGAGTGGGTCTCCTGCGTTCACCAAGGGAGTTGCCCAGGCTAAGGCATTGCCAGAAAGGTGTGATATTATAAACCCTACCTTAGCCCTGGTCATGGAAAAATAGTAGGGTTTAAACGTGAAATGTACCAGGCAGGAATCGAGGAAGGAACGCAGGGATTTGGAAGAGCCATCGTACTTGTCGACTATACCCCCTACCAGGGCACTTTCTTTGAATGCCGAATCCCGGGACAACAAGAGTTGTTTTAGTGCTGTGTTTTCCGCCTTGAGGTTTTGAACCTCAGTAGATCATTCTTGCATTCCTCTCATGAGGCCCTGGACTGCAGCCTCCATGTTAGGCTCAATATCAGGTTCTGGGCGTCTCAAACTGTCACACTCAGCCCTTTTTCTCACCTGTTTATCTCTGGTCGGTGTCTTCTTGGGAGATCTTTCCTTCTTCCTGGCTGTTCGGGACTTATACAGGTAAGGGCGCATATCCTCAGGGTATGAGTCCAGTGTGAGGTTCGCTGTCTGCCTCAGGAAGCAGGGAAGAGTTCAGGATCCAGGAATGAAGCACTGTGGCGGAATCCAGGAAAAGAATAGGAGCAGAGATTCAGAGGTCGGAGCATGCGGGGGGGGGACCCCACTAACACGGAAACACAGAGCGCGGTCCGGGATGGAAAAAGGACAGCACCAAGTGAATGCAAGGGCAGTTTAAGGGGTAACCTGGAAGGGAAGGACAGAAGAAACTGGAAAGGGCACTGTCATGGTGCATGCTCCCAAAACCCTGAAACTGGTGAGCCCATCCCAGACTTTGGCTTCCTTGGGGACTTCCCAGGCCCCAGCCAGGCTCACCTGGACTCAGTCCTGGCGCCGCTGGTGCCAAGCTCATGGTAGGTGCTAAATACATGGGCCTTATATTTGGCTCTGAGAGGCTGAGCCATTCAGTGCAGGGTGTGGCTTGGGGCTCCTTTACCTGGAGGCAGGATACGGTTAAGAGGGACTATTTTCCTGGGACTACTTGCAAGGCTATTTAAACCGCACCCTGCAAACTGAACATGCTTCGCGTTATTCTGCACTCCAGCAGCGTAACGCTCACCGTGTCAGCTCAGCTCTTGCTTCCCTTCTGCCACGCCTATCCAGAGTCTCCTTTTCCATCGGCACCCGAGAAAAGAGAACAGGAGTTAGAAACGCATTGAAGGCCTTACCTGTAGAACATCCTGATCTCGCCTTCTGCTTACCCACGGACTGCCACATCTGTAGAAGAGCAGAACTGAAGGTACCCTCTCGGGTAGCTACTCACCTGAATTCGGCCACCTCTAGGAACTCCATCGAACAGTTCTTTATCATACCAGCGTCGCGCCGCAACTCAACCCGTCAAGCGGCTCTTCCATCTTCTTCCTGGAACTGAGCCGCACCTGCCGAACAGAAACAGACAAAACAGGTTAGTCGCACACAGCAAGGAAAGCTAAATACAGCGAACAATTAGCACGTACCACACAATGCTATACTTACCAGCTGGAATCCTGCTCATCATTGTCAGGAGAGTCATCCATCATCGGAAAGCCACTTAAAGCCGCACCTAAAAGACAAGAACGAACATTAGATATCTTGAGCAGAAAGATTTAAGGCAGCTATTTCAAGGAGTTATTGGAATAGAGACTTACCTGCTTACTCCAGCCTTTCCACTTCAGCAATCCATTGGATCAGTGAAGTAACTAGATCCTGGAAAGACTGTGAAACCGCGCCCCTGCCAGAGTGTGCAGGACGGAGAGCTCGCCCATTAAAAAACCAAGGTGAGCCAGAGGAAGAGAAGTGGAAATCGGAAGGAGGGGACACCAAAAACAGCTCCACTCAAGTGGCTAATATCTTGTTTCGACTTGCAGACGAACATCTCCTGAGGCAAGAACGAAGGGAAGACACGAGCTAGCACCCTCAGTTAAGCAGAGCGACACCAGTGCAGACATCATCCTTCGAACACAAGCATGCCCCCGTGGAGACCAGGTGAGCGTGACAGGCACTGACGAAAAGGAGAAGTAACGATAACAATCGTTAACAACACGGAGCAGTAGCGTTGAGATGCGCAGAGCCTCGGGGGCGTGCCTATTTTCTAGAAGGCAGCGCATCAAGCGTAAACGCTAGAGAGCGGCGTTCCTGTGCAGGCGGCCATGTTGGTAGGATTATTGAGCCGATGTTGCAGTGTCTTATGGACAATGAAGTCCATAGGGGGCGAAAGCAGCGATTCATGACAGACGGGACACCAAATCAAGGACTCCTGGACAGCGGAAGCGAGCAGACGGCCATCAGACCGGATGTAAGTGGGGCAGGGATGGTTGTAGAACATCTCATACCCGTTAAATGCGTATATGGGGACACAAAAACATACCCCTCAAAGCAGGTTAAACTAGAAGTTAACGGGGTGAGTTCCAAAATGAAGGTTGCCATAATGCCTCACTTGCCCACTCCTGTCTTGATAGGAACAGACCTACCCACCTTTCAAGAATGTATTGCCGAAACTGATTGGCTCAGATACGCCCCTTTTTTTTCAGTCGGATATTACCACAACGGGTGATAAAACGCCAAAGAAGAGTAGAAGAGAGGTGAGAGAGGTAAAAAAAAGGTGGACCTAGGCCAAGAAGTTTAGTGGGCTTATAGATTGGCTGCCGGATAAACAGAGGACAACCTTACGAAATGAACTTTTAACGGATCCTACCCTAAAGAGTGCAAGGGAACAAGCTCTTCCAAGCCCAACCCAGGGTACAGGGTATCCGTGGTTCAAGTTACACCGGGGCCTTAAATACCGTGTCACCACAGACCAGTTAAAGAAGGAAGTAAAACAATTGCTGGTGCCAGTAGGTTTCCGACCTACTGTTCTCAAACTGGCCCACGATGAAGCCTCGGGGAGCATCCTGGCCGAGAAAAGACTCAAGATAAATTGCTGAAGAGATTTTACTGGCCAGGAGTGTATCGTGAAGTGGTTAAGTACTATGAAGAGTGCACTATGTGCCAAAAGACCAACCCTACGAAACCCCAACGAGCACCCTTAGATCCCATGCCACTCATTAAGGAACCATTCTTTAGAATTGGAATGAACATTGTTGGTCCCTTAGAACCAAACAGCCACGGTCATCAATATCTACTGGTCATAGTTGATTACGCCACCAGGTACCCTGAGGCTTTTCCGATGAGGGGTATCAGCTCCACTCATGTGTGCAATCAATTGGTACCTTTTTTCGCTAGGGTAGGGTTAGCAGCAGAAATAGTAACTGACCAAGGAAGGAACTTCATTTATGGTGTGATGCGTAGAGTCTGCCAACAACTACGCATAAAACAAATACGTACTTCCATTTATCATCCCCAGACAGATGGTCTGGTTGAGCGTTATAACAAAAGGATTAAGCTAATGCTAAAAAAAGTCACAGCCTCTTCAGGCAAGGATTGGGACAGGGTGGTACCGTGGGTGCTCATGGTTTTAAGGGACACCCGTCAGTCCTCCACCGGATTTACGCCATTTGAGTTATTGTTCTGCCATAGACCCCGAATGGTCTTGGACATAGCAAAAAGCGAACGGGAGGACCAAGAGGAAGAAACCCACCTCACAGACTATGTGATAGAACTAAGGTTGCACCTTACCAAATTGAGAGAGTTGGCTTGTGATAATTTGGGAAGGTCACAAACTGCACAAGAAAAATATTACAATAGAAACACCCTGGTCTGCACTTTCCAAGTGGGGGATAAAGTACTTGTATTGTTACCCACAACTCAAAATAAAAAGTTGGCTCAATGGAGGGGACCTTATAAACTAGCAGCCGTGCTCGGCCCAGTAAATTATCTGGTAGAACAACCGGATAGGAAGGAGAAAAAAACAGAATTACCACATCAACCTTCTAAAGGAGTGGAAAGAACCTAATCACCCCTCTCAAAACATAAATTCTGTAAACATTGGAAACCCTGAAAATGCTTTCAGTGCCGTACAGTGGGGAAACAACTCAGCCAAGAAGAAAGGAAAGAACTTGAAACCCATCTCAGCCCCTTGAGACATGTATTTTCCTTCTATCCTGGAAGAACGTCCCTGGTGGAAAACATAATAGATACTGACCCTGCCCAAACAGTAAGAGTACGTCCTTATCGACTTCCAGAATCTAAAAGGTCTGCCATCCAAGCGGAAGTAGATTAAATGCTGCAACTAGGGTTTAGAGAGCCCTCCACTAGCCACTGGTCTTCTCTGATTGTCTTAGTCCCTAAACCAGATGGGTCTACCCGATTTTGTATGGACTATAGGAAATTTAATGCCATTTCCACATATCAGGCGTACCCAATGCCACACATTGACAAACTTCTAGAGAGACTGGGTTCGGCTCAATACCTCAGCACAGTCAACCTCACTAAGGGGTATTGGCAGATTCACCTTCACCAGGAAGATAAAGTCAAAACCGCCTTTTCAACACCATCCGGTTTGTACCAATTTAGAGTTCTACCCTTCAGCCTACATGGGGCACTGGCGACTTTACAGTCACTGATGAACAAGGTTCTAGCCCCTCACGGACAATATAGTTCAGCGTATCCGGACGATATCATCGTCTTCAGCAGAACGTGTAATGACCACCTGGAACATCTACAGCAAGTGGTGTCGGCTCTCGAGATGGCCGGTCTCAACATAAACCCTAAAAAGACCATCCTGGCAGCTAAACAGACCTATTATATTGGATATTCGGTTGGTGGTGGCATCATAAGACCTCAACTAGACAAAGTGGAAGCAATTTTACGTTTACCCATGACAAGCAACAAGAAGCAAATTTGTGCTTTTCTGGGGTTCATGGGTTACTACCGGTGGTTTATCCCCTTGTTTTCTGCCATTGCCACTCCACTAACAGATGCCCTAAAGTCCTCTTACAAGGGTGACATACTGCAAGATGAAAACATCTTGTCGGCTTTTCACCAGCTTAAAGACATCATCTCTGCCCTCCGTGTCCTCCAGTGCCCCGACTTCGAGAAGCGTTCTTTTTACAAACAGACGCTTCCGGTACTGGATTGGGTGCAGTATTATCGCAGGGTCTTGGGGAGGAGTTGCATCCAGTGGCATTCATAAGCCGCAAACTGTTGCCACATGAGTTGGCTTACTCGACAATCGGAAAAGAGTGTCTTGCCATTAAGTGGGCCATCGAAAGCCTTTGTTATTACTTTTTGGGTCATCCGTTCACGGTTTTCACCGATCATGCTCCCTTACAATGGCTTGCGGTACAGAAGGATTCCAACCAGAGGGTTTTAAGGTGGTTCCTCACCCTACAGGCCTTCTGTTTCCGGACTGTTCACAAGCCTGCTTCATTTCAAGTACTCCCTGATTACCTCTTCAGGAGTGTCGATCGGCCCAACCGACTCAATTGCTCGAGGGGTGTATGTAAGGTCTACAGGAGTGTGGATAAGAGGGTGGGTCTGTGCACCCCGGCTTACGGTGGCATGGAAGCTGCTTAGGGTGAGTGGCAGGCCCGCTGTGATCGTTTGACCAGCAACCCGATGGACAGTGTGGAAGACGATGGAGCTAAAGACGGAGAATGGTGGGCCGCATAGCACGCCGGCACGACATCCAGCCTGCAGGTACGTTAATGCTTGCAGCCAGTGAGCGCGGCCTGAACACCTGTCACGCCCTCCTTGTCATCGTCCGCCTCCCCCCCTCGGCCTCTTCCTTACCTGCCAGGTTGTAGCCTTGGCGCTCACGCGGGCTACGGATCTCTTCTGCTCAGCCTCCGGCTGCACTTCGCCACTCGTGGCGTTCTTGGCGCCTCTGTCCTCGCCTGTCCTGGGGCTTGCCTTGGCGCTTGTGGGCATACAGTGGTGCCCACAGACGATACGGGCACTCCAGGAATCCAGCGCCCCGCAGCAGGGGGTCACGTGAATCGATTAGCAGTCACGTGACCCGGAAGATTTGTACAAATCGGTCACGCGACTAGGTGGGCAGTAACGTGACCCGGAAGAGACGCTTAAAAAGAACGTCGGTCCGTATTCTCATTGCTTCTCAACTGTTTTCACCGGCAAGTCGCTATCTGGACCTTTTCTTGTTGGATCTTTGGTATTTGGACCTTGTTTTTCTGCTTCCTTGGATTGCTTTGGATTTTCCCACTGAGTCTGGTATACTGGAACTGTGCTGACCACTGGACTGCATAATTGTACTGCTACCTGGATTATCCTTTGGATTTGTTTGTTTTGGACATTCTTGGAACTTCAAGATTCAAGTATTCAGCCCCACCTTTACCACCTTGATTACCAACATCCCGCCCTCCATTCCTTCAGACAGGAGCAGTTAGGTTCCACGCTAGCACCTGTTATGCTTGGGGTAGGTGTTTATCATTTTTCCTCTTCACCATTAAACATTGCAGTGTTCTGAAACTTGCATTCTAATTTTGCTTTTCTTTTCAGCCACTCGGGGACCCGGTGCTTCCTGCTCCTGCCTATCTCCTGCGGCCCCAATAACTGGTCAGCGAGTAATTTTACTCATCTCTGACTGGTACTTGGGGACGGAGGCACTATAATCTTTGTGGACCTCAAGTCATAACAGACTGAGAAGCCACCACCCACGGGATTATGGATGCCTCTGTCCGGGACCCAGTGGCTGCCCTTGTCCAAGCACTTACTGTTCTAAGAGCTGATTTTACGGCAGCCACTGCAGCCATCCATCAGCGATTAGATACAATTCAAAGTGAGAGACATGCCCTACCTCCTGATGAAGAATTCAGAGACGCCCCTTCTCAGCCAGAAACCCCCGCAGCACCAACTGCTCCAACTCCACTCTATGTACCTTCACCCTTCCCATTAGCTGCCCCTGAGAAATTCCATGGAGACCCTCAGAAGTTTTACACCTTTCTAAATCAATGCAAATTACACTTTTTGTGTCGTCCCCAAGCATTCCCTGATTCTACCACCAAGACTGCTTTTACTTTGTCTCATCTTTCTGGCATTGCTGCCACTTGGGCCAACCCGTTGCTTGAAAATGATAGTCCTGTATTGCATGATTTCGACAGGCTAGTTGAGGAAATGACTAAGGTGTTTGACACACGCCACAAAGCACAGACACAGGACTTGTAACTCCTTGATTTAACACAGGGAAAATCCCCCTACTTGAATACATAACACGGTTTAATCAATTATCAGTCGAGACGGCCTGGCCAGAAGAAAAGAAAGCAGTTATATTCTATAAAGGTGTCAATGATGACATGAAAGATGCTCTTGCTGTAGTTCCCTCACTTCCTACACAATACCCTGAATTAGTGGATTTAGCACTACAAGTAGACACTCTGAAAGGAAGACGGAATCCAAAAGACCTAGTTGTAACGCTCACCTGATTCCCGTAGAGGCGCCGGTCTTGACTGGGCGTATACCGTATCTTCAAAGGTGATGTGTAACACACGGCTGGCTCTTTGGGCTGGACCTCTGTGCACTGTATGTCTGACTCGAAGGGTAAGATGTCTGCAGATAGAAAATATGGGATTAAGGAACTGGGTTATTGAATGTCTCTCTCTTCTTCCCTTTCTCTTCTCCTGTAGAACCCCAAAGGTTAACGCTCTCACCTTAGGTAAGTGAACGCCGTGCTCTCCATCTGCCTCGGGGCAGGGTGCTGTAACCAGTTTCTTCACTGGATAAGGGGAGCAGGCCTCTTGACTTCAGAGGACTGCTGTCCGTCGTTTACTGCACGAACGGTAAGTTTCGAGTAATTCTAATGTCTTTAAAGTCTTTAGTAATGATGTTTCTTGTTTTGCAGGGTTCCGGCGATGGCGGATAACGGGCTGAAGTGAGTTGAAGATGGAGCCCGTGTGATGAATAGAAGCGCCTGGAAGCACGTAAGTAAGCGCTTGTTGCCTGCTTCACGATGCGCTCTAACTGTCTTTTTATTTTGCAGGTACAAGTTCGGAGCGGCTGCAGGGTGCCGGAATACCCACTGGGTTAGATGTGGAAAGGAGTAATGGCACGTGAGTATTAAAGTTCCCCAATGTCTTTAAACGCACCTTGTTTTGTCTTTCAGATGCGGGATGCAGCGCCGAAGGCCTCCGGAGCGTGCGAAGAGTTGGTAAGCTTTTGTCTTTCAGATGCCGGAATGCAGTGTGAAGACCTCCGGAGCGCACGAAGAGTAGGTAAGCCTTTGTCTTTCAGATGCCGGAATGCAGCGCGAGGCGTTGGTGACAGCCGATGGACCAGGTAAGTGAAGAGCTGTCACTGAAGACCGTAATGCTAACCTGTTCTTTCTTGTCTTTATAGGTGTTGCTGAAGACTGGATTCAGGATGGTAAGCCTTTTTCCTTAGGCCCAGGATCAGATGCAGAAGACACGATGAGCGTTCTGCTGCAGAGGATGCAGAATAACGCAAAGCAAGATTCATCCGTCGGGTGTGGTTTAAATAGCCTCCTGTAGTGCTTAGGTGTCTCCTTCCACAGCCACGCCTAGGTAAGAAAAGAGTTCCTGCTTTCCAGAAGAGTTCCAGTGTTCTGAATCTAGGGAGTGGCTCCTGCCCCACCCAACAGGAAAAGTAGTTCCAAACAGAAGAGGATCAGAGGCTCAACTGGCAGGCAAGTAAGCAGCATGGTCTGCTGCAGGTAAGTCCACCCAAGCATTATGAGCCCGGCGCTTCCAGCGCTGGGACTGGGCATATTTATGAGCCTGGTGCCACTGGCGCCAGGACTGGGTCCAAAAGGTCCCAATTGGGACTGGTTGGCACTCGGAACCTGGGTTATGGATCTGCTTCCAAGGGAGTTGGGAAAACCCTGACCTTTTGGAAGGAGAGATCATGACACTAGCCCTTCGTTCTCCTCGCATCCCATCACGTCCGAATCACCCAGTGAACCCATGCAAATCGGGGGTGTTTGCAGTCCCATATCACCTACCGAGAGGGAAAGGCGCAGACAGGCCAACGCCTGCTTCTATTGTGGCCTGAATGACCATTTTGTTAAAGAATGTCCCAGACGACCCAAACAACAATCTACGGGTTTTCTGAAGGCTCGTCCCTAGAGCAGGGGGCACGGACGAGCCCACCAATACAGCATCATATGCCACCTCCCTTGTCGCATGCCTCGCAACCTCTGTCTCTCGCAGCTGTTTTGATTTCCGCTGATAAAATTAAACATCAGGTTCAATTGGTCATAGATTCAGGAGCTACGGGTAATTATGTTGACATTTCACTAGCAGCGTCACTTAACTTGCCTCTTCAAAACAAACCAAGACCTGAACCCGTACAGCCCGTGGATGGGTCTCCATTGCTTTCGGGTCTTATCAGACAACAAACTGCACCTCTGACCCTTCTCATGCAAGACACACAGCAAGAGGTCCTTACTTTTGACCTGATTACCACCCCGCAACATGGTTTGATCCTTGGCATCCCATGGCTACGTACTCACAACCCTGTCATCAATTGGTCCCAAGGTGTCTTGTTTTTTGAGTCAGCATACTGCCAAGAACATTGTCTTACCCCACCGGATCCAGTGACCACACCCGCCCAAGTACTGGGCGCCATGGCCCAGATGTCCATACATGACCCACAGCCAATGGATGTCTCAGAATATGTAGTCGGTCTCGTCACCACCAATGTACCTCCTGAATACCATGAGTATTTGGAGGTTTTTGACAAAAAAGCCTCGGAACATTTGCCACCTCACCGCTCTTACGACTGCCCCATAAGTTTGGTTCCTGGTGCTGCAGTACCTTGTGTCCGGATATATTCCCTCTCTCCTCCAGAGGATGCCATTCTGAGGGAATATATACACCAATCTCTCCAAGCAGGGCATAAACGGCCATCACAATCCCCCGCTGCAAGCCGATATTCTTCGTCCCTAAAAAAGAAGGCGATCTCCGCCCATGTATTGATTATCGTCGCCTCAACCATGTTACTGTCAAAGATCACTATCCTATTCCCCTCATCGCTCCTTTACTGGATCGCCTTGTCAATGCCACGGTCTTCACCAAACTTGATGTACGCGGAGCCTATAACCTCATACGCATCCGTAAGGGTGATGAATGGAAAACAGCTTTTTGCACCAAATACGGTCTTTTCGAATACACAGTCATGCCCTTTGGGCTCTGTAATGCACCAGCAACATTTCAAAGATTCATGAATGCCATATTCCACAATATCATTGACACCTTCATGGTCGTTTACCTGGATGATAGCTTGATATTCTCACAGACACAACAAGAACACATTCTACATGTCAGGGAGGTCCTAAACCGACTCCGCACTCACCATCTTTATGGCAAACCTGAAAAATGTCAGTTTCATGTCCATGAAGTAGACTTTTTAGGGTTTCATATCGCCTCTGAGGGGCTGGCTATGAACAACACCAAGGTCCAAGCAGTGGTGGATTGGCCCGTACCAAAAACTGTGAAATAACTGCAGTCATTTCTTGGTTTTGCCAACTTTTACAGGCGTTTTATCGCAGGTTTCTCCTCTATTGTTGCACCATTAACTCATCTTACAAGTCTAAACACCCCGTTCATATGGACCTCTTTGCACCAAAACACATTCACAAACCTCAAGACGGCCTTCACCACTGCCCCGTTCTACAACACCCCAATCCAGAATTACCCTATGTCTTAGAAGCCTGCGCCTCTTCTGATGCCATGGGTGCCGCCTTGTCCCAGATGTGTCCCACCACTGGTCTATTACAACCCTTCGCTTTCCATTCACGTAAATTTACTCCCACCGAAAGCCACTACACACAGTTAAGGACGCTTTTCAGGTGTGGCAACATCATTTATTGGGGGCTAAACACCAGGTCACAGTTTACACTGATCATCGTAACCTACAAGACTAGGCAACCTTTAAATGCACTAACAGTCGACAAGTCCGTTGGAATTTGTTTTTTTCTGCCTATGATTTCGTCATAAAACACCGTCCTGGCACTGCGCATGGAAAAGCGGATGCCCTGTCACGTATTCCTGGAGGCGCATCTCTCCCCATCTTTCCTGAAACCCTTCTGGACAGCAAACACGTAATCTGTGTATGCACACCTCCAGCGGATCTCTTAACCACACTACGCCAATGGGTTACCTCGCATCCAGACCACTTACGCGAATGGGAATTGGACATACATGACGGGTTGCCATACATACAAGACAAATGATACTTACCTACCACAGACACACGCACATTGGTTTTGGAATGGTCCCATGATGCAGCTGTCAACGGTCATCCCGGCCAAAAACGTACCTTGACCTTACTCCAGCGTTGTTTCTGGTGGCCCTCTATGAGTAGAGATACAGTTTCCTACGTGGCTTCCTGTTCTGATTTGATTTGCGACTAGGTGGGCAGTAACGTGACCCGGAAGAGACGCTTAAAAAGAACGTCGGTCCGTATTCTCATTGTTTCTCAACTGTTTTTGCCGGCGAGTCGCTATCTGGACCTTTTCTTGTTGGATCTATGGTATTTGGACCTTGTTTTTCTGCTTCCCTGGATTGCTTTGGATTTTCCCACTGAACCTGGTATACTGGAACTGTGCTGACCACTGGACTGCATAATTGCACTGCTACCTGGATTATCCTTTGGATTTGTTTGTTTTGGACATTCTTGGAACTTCAAGATTCAAGTATTCAGCCCCACCTTTACCACCTTGATTACCAACATCCCGCCCTCCATTCCTTCAGACAGGAGCAGTTAGGTTCCACGCTAGCACCTGTTATGCTTGGGGTAGGTGTTTATCATTTTTCCTCTTCACCATTAGACATTGCAGTGTTCTGAAACTTGCATTCTAATTTTGCTTTTCTTTTCAGCCACCCGGGGACCCGGTGCTTCCTGCTCCTGCCTATCTCCTGCAGCCCCAATAACTGGTCAGCGAGCAATTGTACTCAACTCTGACTGGTACTTGGGGACGGAGGCATTATAATCTTCATGGACCTCAAGTCGTAACAACACCTTCACGAACGGCAGGAATAGCGACACCACACCGGATAACACTTATACCGCGGACGCCTGCATGAACGCAGAGAGTAACGCCACACAGGATAACACCCATACAGCAAATGGTGTGTGGAAAGAAGCCCTGCCAGTAATCTTGGCCCCGCTGTCTCATCGTTCAGTAACATTGAAAGACATACACAGTGTCCCGTTCACCGAACAGCGAGTCCAGTCAGCAACCAGTTCATGAGGCATTATGGTCATCTTTGTTGCGGGAAGAAGGGGGCGGGGTTTGAGGGGGTTTACTGGACTTCCAAGCATGGCAGCTCCTGATTGTTTAAGGACACTCCAGCACCCATATAAGGCCGACACTAAGGAAGGACTAAGGAGTTTCTCTCCGCTCTGTTTCAGAACAGACCGGACTGCGAGGAGAATGCTGCTGAACACCACTGAGCTTACGAGGACTAGGACCAGAGTTCATCCTTACTCCTTGAAAGGCTGCAGACCTAGGCTGCACTAGACTGCTTTAAGTTTAGAAGGATACTTTCAAAGGACTATTCTTGAAACAGTCTGTTTTTTCTTTTTTTCTCTTTCAAGTCAATAAAGACTACATTTTTGTTCAAGCACCAGAGCTGTCCAGCGTCTTCTTACAAGGTTCTTATTAACTTGCTTTGGTATTGCCCTCTCTTGGTAATGATGGTTATTGTTAGCTTCTTGTAACATTGCCCTCTTTTGGCTTTGGCAATTACTTTGACCTTTATAAGTATAGTTATAACCTTCTTTTCTGTTCCCACAGTTCTTGTTTTGCCACTTTAGCTTGTTTGTATCAGTTCGGTATTCAAAGTTATTATCATTCTGCCACTTTAACTTCTTTACATTAGATTGGCATTCACAACTATTATATATGGCCAGCGGGCGATCACGGAGCGTTCCAGGATTACACAATGTCAGTGAACTCACTGGTTGCTGCATACGCATCCGCTCGCTCCGCTGCCACAGTGCCTTCTACTTCCTACCCTTTGCTCTGCACTGCAAACTACTTCTCTTCACTTCCTGTTACCCGCGCCGGTCGGGACAGGAGCGTTCCTCGCTCCAGGGACACTTCGGTGCTCGTCTGCCACCGGAGCATAATTTACAATGGGGAAAGCTTTTCACAATAATGCTTACTGCCGCACAACCTCTGCATTCAGGGCCAACAAAGGGGGAAAGCTTTTCTCAGCAAAGCTGTCTGCATGCAAGGCCCTCAATATTGGAGACTCTCTCAGGACCAACATCCGCTCTAATAGCGGCGGCTCTGGTGTCTCTGCTTTTTTCCATCTTCTTCTGCCACTGCCTTGTGGAGTCTCTGCAGGCACTCCACCATCCACTACTCCTAATGGCCTGCATGGTGGTCGGTCAAAAGGCCGAAAAAAAAATCCCGAATAACAAAAATCTCGAAAAAAAAGGCCGGAAAAAAAAATATAGAATTTCTTATTTTTTTATATATATGTATTTTTTGGGTCAGGTAAGTAAAAAAAAGGGTTAAAATAAAAAAAAATAGAAAAAAGGGGGGTTGGGGTGAACCCCCCCATTTCGAAAAAAAAAAACGTCATTAAAAAAAATTCGATATTTTTTTTTTCGCCCTTTTTTTTCGTGATTTTTTTTTTCGAGATTTCTAATTTCGGTTTTATGACCATAAACCGGCCTGCACATGAGGGAGCCTTTTATACTTCCCAGTACCACTCAGGTGTGGGTCAATGGCACTACTAGACTGGAACTTTCAGTCCAGTGCCTATGCATCTCTCTTCTTGGTCCCAGTACTTTAGGCATTGTGGGACTGAAGTCCCCAATGTTCAAATCACCTTTTCCTTTCACAGCTTCAATCTTACAGTAGGCCAGTAAGATGGTAGGGTATCTGGAAAAGTTAGCAAAGGGGTTTTCCCATTCCCCTGACCTGACCCTCCCTACCCCATGTGCTGCTCCCACACAACACCACCCCCAGGGTCAGGAAGCACCTGCCTTTCCCTGGCCACATGAGAAGGGTCCCAGGCCAGGATTTCTGTGGGAATCATCTCTGATTCATCACACTTCACGTACATGGTTACCTGAGTACATGACAGTACTCCTGCCAGTGTTGTATTCCTTTGTTGCAGTGTAGAAGTGTGTCATCCCATGTATATGGATGTGCTATATTGCATTGTGGTGTCTGTAGTCCTATGTGTGTGTTGCTCGCCTGTTGGGGCAATATGCATTGGCAATTTACTGCAGCTTAGTCACTCATTGCGATTGCCATCGAGGCGCAGCTGAGTGTTAGGTCAGGTCACCACCCCAGCTGGGGTGCCCTGTTTCCTGTACTTTCGGGAGCCTGGAATACGCCTCCTTCTCGAGCCCCTTGCCTGCCATTGTCCCTCCTCCGTCTTTTCCCTCGTGGTGAGCTCTCTGTAAATAAAGAGATGTATTAGATGTATATACGCAGAAATGCAGGGTAGATGAAACATATAGAAGCTTGCTGCAGTAGAAAATATAACAAGGGTAAAACATGCACGATGAGAAAATGGACGTCGACTCTGTATAAATAGTAAGCGATAAGCCTAAAGGAGAGCGACCAAGGCTACAGAGCTCACAGGCGCTCGAATACAGCTCTGTGCAAGAACAAAGAATATTTGCTTGGCATAGGATCAAGGATGCCACAGCAAGAAGCATTTGCAAGGCAAGAAATGCGTTGAAGAGGATAAGCTATGCACGTAGGACATATTTCTCTTAGATTAAGCAAATCAGTGAACATTTTCAAGTACCAAGTATTGACAAATCAAAGATGCAGAAAGTATATGCAAGATGGAGCAACCAACAGGGTAATTCATAGAATTTCGCACATAAGTGGCGCACGCGGCTGGCGAACAGTGTGCGCGTGCGAATGTCTGCGCCAGCCGCGTGCGCTAAAATCGATTTCCGTGCACAGCGTATTCATGGATTTTAGCCTCCAAAACCAGCTGTGGCACAGAGTGGTGCAGCGACCCTGCAGCAGCGCCAGTTACGCCCCCAAGAACGCCCTCGCGCAAGGAAAAGCCATCAAAATTCCCAATTCAGCGCAAAGGGCTGCACTAACCCTGGACCAGTATGCAGGGCTGCCAAACAGCAAACGCCAAGCGGGGAACGTGTATTACTGGGGTGCGTGGGAAGTTCCACACGCGATTTCAGCAGGGTACGTGTATTTCTGGGGTGCGGGGAAGTTTAACATGCGATTTCAGCAGGGTACGTGTATTACTGGGGTGCGCGGGAAGTTCCACACGCGATTTCAGCAGGGTACGTGTATTTCTGGGGTGCGGGGAAGTTTAACACGCGATTTCAGCATGGTACGTGTATTTCTGGGGTGCGGGGAAGTTTAACACGCGATTTCAGCAGGGTACGTGTATTACTGGGCTGCATGGGAAGTTCCACACGTGATTTCAGCAGAGTACGTGTATTTCTGCGGTGCGGGGAAGTTTAACACACTATTTCAGCAGGGTACGTGTATTACTGGGGTGCGCGGGAAGTTCCACACGCGATTTCAGCAGGGTACATGTATTTCTGGGGTGCGGGGAAGTTTAACACGCAATTTCAGCAGGGTACGTGTATTACTGGGCTGCACGGGAAGTTCCACACACAATTTCAGCAGGGTACATGTATTTCTGTGGTGCGGGGAAGTTTAACACGCAATTTCAGCAGGGTACGTGTATTACTGGGGTGCGCGGGAAGTTCCATACGCGATTTCAGCAGGGTACATGTATTTCTGGGGTGCGGGGAAGTTTAACACGCAATTTCAGCAGGGTACGTGTAATACTGGGGTGCGCGGGACTACCCTGCACCCCTGGTCATGTCCCGCAGGCAGCCCATCCACCATGGGCATGCCCCCCCAGCCAAGCCACATGTCACCTTGCACTAGTGATCACCAACGCATTACCCCCTTGTACCCCCACCCCCCAGCAGTGCAGGACACCTGCCTGCAGGCCCCCACTCATGTCCCACTCATGTCCCCTTGCACCCCCACCCCCCAAGCAGTGCAGGGCACCTGCCAGCAGGCCCCCACTCATGTCCCCCAGCACCCCCAACCCCCAGCAGTCAGGGGCACCTGCCAGCAGGCCCCCACTCATGTCCCATTCATGTCCCCTTGCACCTCCACCCCCCAGCACTGAGGGGCACCTGCCAGCAGGCCCCCACTCATGTCCCCTTGCACCCCCAGCCCCCAGCAGTGCAGGGCACCTGCCGGCAGGCCCCCACTCATGTCCCCTTGCACCCCCAGCAGTGCAGGGCACCTGCCAGCAGGCCCCCACTCATGTCCCACTCATGTCCCCTTGCACCCCCACCCCCAGCACTGAGGGGTACCTGCCAGCAGGCCCCCACTCATGTCCCCTGCACCCCCACCCACAAGCAGTGCAGGGCACCTGCCAGCAGGCCCCCACTCATGTCCCACTCATGTCCCCTTGGACCCCCACCCCCAAGCAGTGCAGGGCACCTGCCAGCAGGCCCCCACTCATGTCCCCCGGCACCCCCAACCCCCAGCAGTCAGGGGCACCTGCCAGCAGGCCCCCACTCATATCCCACTCATGTCCCCCAGCACCCCCACTCCCCAGCACTGAGGGGCGCCTCCCAGCAGGCCCCCACTCATGTCCCACTCATGTCCTACAGCACCCCCAACCCCCAGCAGTCAGGGGCACCTGCCCGCAGGCCCCCACTGATGTCCCCCAGCACCCCCACCCCCCAGCACTGAGGGGCACCTGCCAGCAGGCCCTCACTCATGTCCCCCTGCACCCCCACCCCCCAAGCAGTGCAGGGCACCTGCCAGCAGGCCCCCACTCATGTCCCACTCATGTCCCCTTGAACCCCCACCCCCAAGCAGTGCAAGGCACCTGCCAGCAGGCCCCCACTCATGTCCCCTTGCACCCCCACCCCCCAAGCAGTGCAGGGCACCTGCCAGCAGCCCCCCACTCATGTCCCCTTGCACCCCCACACCCAAGCAGTGCAGGGCACCTGCCAGCAGGCCCCCACTCATGTCCCCTTGCACCCCCACACCCAAGCAGTGCAGGGCACCTGCCAGCAGGCCCCCACTCATGTCCCACTCATGTCCCCTTGCACCCCCACCCCCCAGCATTTCAGGGCACCTGCCAGCAGGCCCCCACACATGTCCCCTGCACCCCCACCCCAAGCAGTGCAGGGCACCTGCCAGCAGGCACCCACTCAAGTCCCACTCATGTCCCCTTGCACCCCCACCCCCAGGCAGTGCATGGCACCTGCCAGCAGGCCCCCACTCATGTCCCCTCGCACCCCCACCCCCCAAGCAGTGCAGGGCACCTGCCGGCAGGCCCCGACACATGTCCCCCAGCCAACATGTCATCACAATCTAGATCCCTGGCCCTTATGGCCAGCCTCCACAGGCCAAAGACCCACCCAAGTATTGCATCCACCCACATAGAAATGCCAATAACATGATACAACCCCAAAAGTATGTAATTGAACACATGTCCGTCACACACACACAATGGGTGCAAGTGAATGTCAAAACCCATATCATGACATCCATGAAACCAATGAGATAATACCACAAATGCAAGTATAAAAAAATATATATTAAAGATAACATGAACGTAAATCAAATTAAACACACAACAATGGGAATAACAAAAGAAATTGTCCATGTCCGATAAATAATGAAAATCAAGAAAACATAAGCAAAAGAAATCCAAAAAGAAATGTTGTCCAAAGTCACAGTCCAATAAAGCAAATCCAAGGGAAAATAAAAACCATTGCTCCATGGTGAACACAAAAAAATATTAAAAGAGATGAATCCAATGTAGAACTAAGTACAATTGAAGAATCCAGGGTCCATGAGCCCAATTTAAGAAATGAAAAGAAAAAGAAATGAAACCTACCAAAAACTACTACCTAATAAAAAAAACTATATACAAAAATGTGGTGCATTGTCCAAGCGGTCCAAAATAAAGAAAAAACGAAAGGAAACCTAATACTAACTAACTAACTATTTACAAGGGCAGCGGGTAAGTCCAACGGCTCACTTGTTGATGTCCCGGGCCAGGGCATCATCGAACTGCTGCTCGATGTCCCGGAGGCAGTCCTCTTCCATGGCCCCGAGGGTTCGCAGGGACGATGACATCTGGATCTCCAGGTCCCTGCGAATGGCCTCGAGGCGCTCGGCCCGCCTCAGGGCCTTATGCATGGAGTTCTCCGCCCTGACCATCGTGAGTCGCGCCTCTTCCGCCCGCCGCCGCTCCACACCTATCTGCTGGCCCAACCGCAGCCACACGGAAAACACTCCTATTCCTGGGTCCTCCTGCCCTATGGCCGATGCCTGCCCCTCCGATGTTGATGGCCCCGAGCCATCATTGCTCCCACCTACAGCCTGCTCCTGCTGCTGCTGTCCATGTGCCCTGTCCGATGGTGCCTGCACATCGTCCATCTGCTGGTCTCCAGTTGTGGTGTCCACTCCTGCTGGACCGCCAACTCCCGACTGTGGCAGGGATGGGATCTTCACCAAGCTGGCTGTGTTGGTCAGGCCAGGTCCACAGGCGGCTCTGGTGGAATCTGGGCCGGAAGACGATGTGGAGAACGACCGGCGCATAGCCTCCACAGAGGAGGAGAGGTCCACCAGAGTGCGCGTCACATGTAGGAATCCACCGACCAGGGCCCCTCCCAGCAGTGCCACGTCACGACGCTGCTCTTCATGATGGCGTGCGTTCTCCGCCCAGGAACAACGCACGTCATCACGAATGTCACACGTGCGCAACGCGACACCCACCAGGACGGATCCCATACGGTCGCGGGACCCCTCGCCCGCAGGTAGTGGAGAGGCAGGTGAGATGGCACTCTCCCCTACCTGCGGACAGGCCTGGGACAGGGCCTCCCTGCTGGTGCATGATGGTGCAGTCACAGGGTCAAGGACAGCGAAATGCACAGGACCATTCGTGGTGACCTGTGCTGCCTCCTGACCCTGGCCCTGGACTGCACCATTTGCACCAGTGGTACTACCCCCACCAGGCCCCATGTGCGGCTCAGTAGCGGGCTCCTCCTCCTCTGTGGAGACCACCAACCTGGATGTCTCCACATCGTCTTCCGCCATTGGAAGCCCCTGTGGGGGCTCACCCGTCCCTTCCGCCACAGCCGTTGTGGCAGACGCGGCACCAGCCCCCTCGCTCCCGGATGATGGTAATTCCTGGGAGGGTGGCTGGGCCTTGCATCGCTGCCCAGTGGAGGCATCCCCGCTGCTTGGCTCCACAGCGCCGTCTCCGCCCTCTTCTTCACTTGATGCTGCGTAGAGGGAGACATAGAACACAAGCATCAGGGTACAGCACAAAATACCCTAGACAGGAAGCAATAACACATGAGTTGCACTGTCAAATGTCACTTCCATCCTGTCCTTCCACAACACATGGGTCAATGCATGCAACACACATGCAGAAACACTCCCGGCGCCTGCAATCAACATCAACACCCATGTACAAGGGCCCCTGTAAACCAAGATGTTGCCTTCAAAGTCACATGCATCCATGGCGTTTCAAAGTCAAACACACACTTCTCTGGCGCACACACACACATGCACCATACATGTATATGACATCAGCACCCATTCCTCAGCCCCCCTCCATGTCCAGGAACAGAGACTGGCATGCTTTCAGGTGTGCATTCTGCATTGAGGTCCCCATGTTGCATTAAAACACATGCACCTACCATGTGGTTCACACATAACTGGTCCCATATGCATGACCATGATGTCCCTGCACACACAAATCCATACATGGCCTATGTCACACATACAGGCAAGTATCAGACTACCAGCACACTGCAACATGCCCTGTCTCACACAGCAATGCTTGGCCACTTACCGCTCAACTCCAGACGGGTCTGCCTCCAAAGGATTTGGGTGTGGAGCGCTGGGCCTACGCGTTCCAGGACCCTCATCTGGATGTTGCTCAGGCTGACCCGGCCCCCCTCTGCGAGGCGCTGGGCCGGGTCTTGTTGAGGGTCCTGGACCTGAAGTTCTCCCAGCGCTTCTTGACATGTTGGTAGTGGCGGGTTGCCACCCCCTCCGCGTTGATGGCAACCACTGCGTCATCCCAGTCCTCTCCCGTCCTTCCTTGTTGGCGCGTCTTGTTCCGAAGAGGGCATCATAATGCCCCAGGATATGCTCCACCAGGACACCAACTTCGGTGGCAGTGAAGCTGGTGGCCCTCTGCCTCTCTGGCTGGGGGTTGCCAGTGGTGCCAGATGGAGATGTGCCCGACATGGCAACCCCAGAGGCAGGAGTGGGTGGGCAACTGAGTCCTGGGGCTGGGCTGTGGAGCGATGGAATCCCAGTCGGGAGTCTTCTGTTCCAGCAGGGGTGGACACAGCAACTGGACCCCTGCAGATGGCTGACGTACAGGCACCAAATAGCAGGGCACGTGGGCAGCAGGCAGACAGGCAGCAGCAGATGGCTGGTGGGAGCATGCTCGGGGCTCTTGGGAGCAGGAAAATGGCCTTCAGGGCAGGAGCGTTGTCTTCCATGTGTGTATGCGTGGCCAGCTTGATACGGAGTGATTGGGCACGTGAAAATCTTGCACGTCAGCGTGTAATTCGAGGAAAGGCCCTTAGCGCGTAAGCGCGTCAGCACACGTACGCGATATCATTGGACCAAAGGCCCTTAGCATGTAAGCGCGTCTATGACGTATTGTGCACGGGCGTTGCCCTTTCGCTTGTAAAACTTGACGCACACCCCTGAAATACACGTACTCCTCTCGAACAGGGCCCTTTTGCGTGTGAAACTTCACGCGAACCCCGTAATACACGTACCCTGCTGAAATCGCGGGCGAAACTTCACGCGAACCCCGTAATACACGTACCCTGCTGAAATCGCGGGTGAAACTCATGTCCCACTCATGTCCCCCTGCACCCCCACCCCCCAGCAGTGCAGGTCACCTGCCAGCAGGCCCCCACTCATGTCCCCCTGCACCCCCACCCCCCAGCAGTGCAGGGCACCTGCCAGCAGGCCCCCACTCATGTCCCACTCATGTCCCCCTGCACCCCCACCCCCTAGCAGTGCTGGGCACCTGCCAGCAATCCCCCACTCATGTCCCCTTGCACCCCCTCCCCCCAGCAGTGCAGGGCACCTGCCAGCAGGCCCCCACTCATGTCCCCTTGCACCCCCACCCCCCAGCAGTGCGGGGCACCTGCCACCAGGCCCCCACTCATGTGCCACTCATGTCCCCTTGAGCCCCCACCCCCCAGCAGTGCAGGGCACCTGCCAGCAGGCCCCCACTCTTGTCCCCTTGCACCACCACCCCCCAGCAGTGCAGTGCACCTGCCAGCAGGCCCCCACTCATGTCCCATTCATGTCTCCTTGCACCCCTACCCCCCAGCAGTGCAGGGCACCTGCCAGCGGGCCCCACTCATGTCCCCCTGCACCCCCACTCCAAGCAGTGCAGGGCACCTGCCAGCAGGCCCCCACTCATGTCCCCCTGCACCCCCACCCCCCAGCAGTGCGGGGCACCTGCCAGCAGGCCCCCACTCATGTCCCACTCATGTCCCCCTGCACCCCCACCCCCCAGCAGTGCGGGGCACCTGCCAGCAGGCCCCCACTCATGTCCCCCTGCACCCCCACCCCCCAGAAGTGAGGGGCACCTGCCAGCAGGCCCCCACCCATGTCCCACTCATGTCCCCCTGCACCCCCACCCCCCAGCAGTACGGGGCACCTGCCACAGACCCCCACTCATGTCCCCCACAACATGTCACCACAATCCACAATCATGGGCCTAATGGCCACCCAAATCCCAACCCACGCCACCCCAGTCGAAACACACAACCAAGTATTACATACACCCCACATTGAAATCCCCATCACATGAAACATCCCAAATGGCAAGTATGCACATCAATGCATGTCCATAACAGCACATCAATGCATGTCCATAACACACACAATGGGCGCAAGTGAATGAGAAAACATGCATTGTGACATGCAGGAAACCAAGGAAAGCATACCACTCAATGAAGTATCAACTAAAAATGTATTAGACACAAAAGCAAGGGAATGAAATGAAATCACACAATAATGTAAATAATAAATAAAAAGCTGCATGTCCAAAATATGAAAAAGAAGATGTGTAAAACCAGAATAAAAATCAATCCAAAAGCAAATGGGTCCAAAGAGTATGTCCGTCAAATCAAATCCAAAGTGAAAAAAAAGAAAAATCCATTGATCCATGGTTAAAAAAAATGGCAAATGAAGTGAAATCCATTGTGGAACTATATACAAAGTACAAATCCAGGGTCCATGAGCCCAACCATTGAAAGAAAACCTACAAAAACCCTACATAATGAACAACTATATACAAAAAGGTGGGGCATTGTCCAAGCACCCCAAATGAAAAGAAAAACAAAAGGAAACCTAACACTATATAACTATTTACAATGGCAGCCGGCTAGTCCAATGGCTCACTTTCTGATTTCCCGGGTCAGGGCATCATCGAACTCCTGCTCGATGTCCCAGAGGCGTTCCTCTTCCATGGCCCCGAGGTTTCGCAGGGACGATGACATCTGGACCTCCAGGTCCCTGCAAATGGCCTCGAGGCCCTTGGCCCGCCTCAGGGCCCTATGCATGGAGTTCTCCGCCCTGACCATCGTGAGCCGTGCCTCTTCTGCCTGCTGCCGCTCCGTATCTATAGCATGGCCCAACCGCTGCCACACGGAAGACACTTCCCGTCCTGGGTCCTCCTGCCCTCTGGCCAATGCCTGCCCCTCCGATGTTGAAGGCCCCGAGCCATCATGGCTCCCACCTTGTTGCTGCTGCTGCTGTGCCTCTGCCTGTGCTCTGGCTCCTGCTGCCTGCACATCCTCCTCCGGCTGGGGTGCAGTTGTTGATGTGGCGACCCCTGCTGGACGTCCGACTCCCGACTGTGGCAGGGATGTGTCCTCCACCAGCCTGGCGGCAGGGTCAGAGGCAGCTCCACAGGGCACCCAGGTGACATATGGGTGGGAAGATGGCACGGAGGACGACTGGCGCATAGGGGGTTCAGTTGAGGAGGGGGTCAGAACAAGGTCCAGAAAACGGAGGAATCCGGCCCTGGTGAGCTGTCCCAGTGGGTCAACGCGGTCAACGAGCCATGCGAGAAGACGTGCAGTCTCCTTATGAAAAGACTGCAGGTCAGCTCGCATGGCACGTTGACGCAACGCCACCCCACCCAGGACAGGCTCAACCCGGTGCCGGATAGCCACATCCACAGGGAGAGGAAGGCCAGTTGGTGTAAGCCGATCCCCTCCCTGAGAACGGGTCTGGACGTAGGCATCCCTGCTGGTGCGGGATGATGCAGTGACAGGATCGGGGACAGGATTACACACAGGCACCTCCGCGGCGGCCTGTGCTGCCTCCTGTCCCTGTCCCTGCACTGCACCACTAGCACCAGTGGAATCCCCACCTCCAGACCCCGTCTCTGTCCCTTGCATGGCCTCCTCCTCCACCAAACCCCCCACCAACCTGGATGACTCCGTGCCATCTTCCTTCGGCGGGCCCAGTGGGGTCTCAGCTGCCCCTTCTGCTGCCGAGGAGTCCAACTCCGACCTCCGCCTCTTGGACCTCCCCTCGGCAGCTGTGACCTGGGACGTGGCACCAGACTCCTCACTCCCCGATGAGATGACAACCTGGGAGGGGAGCCGGGCCTTGCGACTCCGGCTGGCGGTGCGATCCCTGCCGCTGTGCTCCACAGCACCCTCTCCGCCCTCTTCATCAGTCGACGCTGCAGACAGGGAGATATAGGACACAGGCATCAGGGCACTGTACAATGGACTCATACACACATGACAGTGCACACGAGTGTCATTGTCAAACTTCAGACATGGCATCACAATCCCCAACACACATGTCATTTCAAATCACACACATGAGCTATTACACAGCCATATCGCAACAGCCAGCACCATCCATACACAGACAACAGCATGAGCAGGCAAAGGTGAGCCAGACATCACATGAGACACAGGGAGTGCACTAGACATGCACACACGCCACCACACTTACATGCATGCGTACACCTCCACCAAGTGTCGCAGTGATGAGATCGGCATCCATGTCACATCTGGCAATCAGTCTTCTACATATCAGTCTCACATGCATCCATGTTGCATGACAGTTGTACACTTGTCAGATACACATACATGCACATGTACACTGTGCTGATACATGCAGCTGGAACCAACATCCATGTGTGACACCACAACCTTGACAACTGACATACATAGTCATTCAAACATGTGTGCTCACACATATGCATTTGGCCTGCATGCTTACCCACAAATACACCATCCATGTGTCTCACACATGAAAGGACTCGCATGTGTCAGCCTCACGGCCCTGTACATACACATCCATACATGGCCCTACAAAACCACATGTGCAACCTGCACACTACTGGCACACCACCACAGGCACAGCTTCCAATCAGTATGCATGTACACTTACCGCTCGACTCCAGACGGGTCTGCCTCTCAAGGACCTGGACGTGGAGCGCTGGGCATACGCGTTCCAGGACCCTCATTTGGTCTTCTGACAGGTGGCCCCGGCGCCCCTTAGCATCCGCTGCCTTCAAGAGGCGCCGGGCCTTGTTGAGGGTCCTGGACCTGAAGTCCTCCCAGCGCTTCTTGACATGATGGAATTTACAGACTGCCACCCCCTCCGCGTTGATGACAGTCACAATGTCCGTCCAGATCCTGGTCCGTCCTTCCTTGTCGGCGCACGACCTTCCGAAGAGGGCATCATACTGCCCCAGGACTTGCTCCACCAGGACACCAACTTCGGTGGCAGTGAAGCTGGTGGCCCTCTGCCTCTCTGGCTGGGGGTTGCCAGTGCTGCCAGATAGTGTAGTGATGGACATGACAACCCCAGAGGCAGGAGTGGGTGGGCAACTGGGTCCTGGGGCTGGGCTGTGGAGCGATGGAATCCCAGTCGGGAGTCTTCGGTTCCAGCAGGGGTGGTCACAGCAACAGCACCCCTGGCTGACGTGCAGGCAGCAAATGGCAAGGCACGTGGGCAGCAGGCAATCAGGCAGGTGGGAGTGTGCTCGGGGATCTGGGGGGCAGAAATTCGGCCTTCTGGGCAGGAGCGTGGTCTTCCGTGTGTGAACACGTGGCCAGCTTGATACGGAGTGATTTGGCAGCGTGTAATTCGAGGGAAGGCCCTTAGCGTGTAAGCGCGTCTGTGACGTGACGCGCGTGGGTGTTTCCCTCATAGCACGTGATGACAGAGCACACGTGGAAAAGCTGCACGTCCGAGTGTCAGCGCATGTAATTGGAGGAAAGGGCGCGTACACGCGTAAGTGACGTGTACGTGTGGGCTGGTTTAAAAGGTACGTGTAGGACGCCATTTCCTTGTACGTGCTTTTTGTGGAGAGCGAGTGGGTGGATTCTGTACTTCTTGTCGGTTCACACGCGATTACTTCACAGCGTTTCAAGTTCGTACTCCCTGTTACCTCTGACAGCTTTCATTTTTCTACTTTTTTTGTGCCTGTTTCCTCAAACAGTGTTCACTTCTCCTTTTGTCCTGTCTCCTCAGACAGCGTACAATTCTTCTTTTGGCGGGGGTGTTGCCAACGCGCACACGCGCGTATTTTTCACGTTCTTTTTCCAGGCAGACGGTGAGTTCCGCACGTACTTAGCAACTGTGCTTGCCCCGTGTGTCGCGTACCCCTTAAGAGGTCATTGTAGGCTGCGTGTATCACGCGTACGCTTATTTTTGTGTTTCTGGGTGCCACAGTGTAGTGCGGGTTCATTTTTCCATGCACGTGGTCTACGAGGGGTTGCGTGCATGTTTATTTTTGTTTTTGGGCTGCCTGTGCGTTGCGTGACCCGTCATCTTCCCCCAGGGGTCACAGACAGTCTTGTTAGAGCACTAGGGTACGAATTCCATCTAGTACCCTACCCCTTTGACCCCCAATTGCCCAGGACAATAGTTTACTGCTCCTCCCATACGCACAACAACATCAGTGCCATGGTTGGGAGGCGACCAAGCGGTAAGGGAGGCAAAGGTGGCCGACCTTCAAAAGGTGGACGTGGTGGGTGCGGTAGGGGACGTGGCCAGGATTTGAAGGGTGCCCCTAGACCCCCATGTGTGGAGGACCAATCAGGGACACCCACGCCCCCCCCCATGGTTGAGGGAAACGTGGCTGAGACCATCCCAGCTCAGCCCCTGTTGGACCAGCCGATTGTGGCACCTGACCTGGCACAGGATGACTCCCTGTCTGACTTCCAGGTCAGCAAGTCTAGGCCACGTGTGGCGGTGCAAGTTGTCACCAAGGCACGTGGATCTGGGCAGCTATGTCATCTGCTGCCCCAAGTATGCAGGGTGGTGAGGCTGCAGGGGCAGCTGCAGCTCCATCCGCCCCAGCTCTGACTCTCCCAGCCAGGACAGTGTCGGTCCTGGTCCATCATACTGATGTTCCCCCTGCCAACATCACACTTCAGACAATGCCTGCACCAAGTCCTATGGTCAATGTGCATTCGCACATTCCAACAACCCAGTCCACTGGTGATTCTGCCCCTACTGACCAGAGAGGCGTTAGCCTGTAACGCTCACCTGATTCCCGTAGAGGCGCCGGTCTTGACTGGGCGTATACCGTATCTTCAAAGGTGATGTGTAACACACGGCTGGCTCTTTGGGTTGGACCTCTGTGCACTGTATGTCTGACTTGAAGGGTAAGATGTCTGCAGATAGAAAATATGGGATTAAGGAACTGGGTTATTGAATGTCTCTCTCTTCTTCCCTTTCTCTTCTCCTGTAGAACCCCAAAGGTTAACGCTCTCACCTTAGGTAAGTGAAAGCCGTGCTCTCCATCTGCCTCGGGGCAGGGTGCTGTAACCAGTTTCTTCACTGGATAAGGGGAGCAGGCCTCTTGACTTCAGAGGACTGCTGTCCGTCGTTTACTGCACGAACGGTAAGTTTCGAGTAATTCTAATGTCTTTAAAGTCTTTAGTAATGATGTTTCTTGTTTTGCAGGGTTCCGGCGATGGCGGATGACGGGCTGAAGTGAGTTGAAGATGGAGCCCGTGTGATGAATAGAAGCGCCTGGAAGCACGTAAGTAAGCGCTTGTTGCCTGCTTCACGATGCGCTCTAACTGTCTTTTTATTTTGCAGGTACAAGTTCGAAGCGGCTGCAGGGTGCCGGAATACCCACTGGGTTAGATGTGGAAAGGAGTAATGGCACGTGAGTATTAAAGTTCCCCAATGTCTTTAAACGCACCTTGTTTTGTCTTTCAGATGCGGGATGCAGCGCCGAAGGCCTCCGGAGCGTGCAAAGAGTTGGTAAGCTTTTGTCTTTCAGATGCCGGAATGCAGTGTGAAGACCTCCGGAGCGCACGAAGAGTAGGTAAGCCTTTGTCTTTCAGATGCCGGAATGCAGCGCGAGGCGTTGGTGACAGCCGATGGACCAGGTAAGTGAAGAGCTGTCACTGAAGACCGTAATGCTAACCTGTTCTTTCTTGTCTTTATAGGTGTTGCTGAAGACTGGATTCAGGATGGTAAGCCTTTTTCCTTAGGCCCAGGATCAGATGCAGAAGACACGATGAGCGTTCTGCTGCAGAGGATGCAGAATAACGCAAAGCAAGATTCATCCATCGGGTGTGGTTTAAACAGCCTCCTGTAGTGCTTAGGTGTCTCCTTCCACAGCCACGCCTAGGTAAGAAAAGAGTTCCTGCTTTCCAGAAGAGTTCCAGTGTTCTGAATCTAGGGAGTGGCTCCTGCCCCACCCAACAGGAAAAGTAGTTCCAAACAGAAGAGGATCAGAGGCTCAACTGGCAGGCAAGTAAGCAGCATGGTCTGCTGCAGGTAAGTCCACCCAAGCATTATGAGCCCGGCGCTTCCAGCGCTGGGACTGGGCATATTTATGAGCCTGGTGCCACTGGCGCCAGGACTGGGTCCAAAAGGTCCCAATTGGGACTGGTTGGCACTCGGAACCTGGGTTATGGATCTGCTTCCAAGGGAGTTGGGAAAACCCTGACCTTTTGGAAGCAGAGATCATGACATAGCCACTCTGGCTCCACTCCACCTTCTAAAAAGAGGACGAAGGGTGCTCTGGCACGACAGGCTCAGACCCCAGGCACGGCTACACACTCCGGCACGTCAAGGAAGCCTTGCTTTAATGACGCGGAGCTTAATGCACTTGTGAGATATGTGTTGCAACATAGCCACGAAATGGTGGTGACTGCAGGGTCCAAGACCACACCTGGTCAACGTAAGGCACACTGGCAGACCATCGCCAACCACATAAGTGCCCTTGGATTTGTGAGGCGCTCAGCTGATGATTGCTACAAGCGGTGGAACAACCTGAAACGCAAAGGACAAGCTGGCCTCAAGTCATGCCGCTACTCTGGTGACTGGCGGTGGGTCTCCACAAGAGGACAACGAACTCACTGAACATGAGTCTGTTGCTGGGACCTTCGTCACAGAGGAACAGATCCGAGGTGTGTGAGAACTACCCGATTATGACACATTGTCCGGTGAGTGCCCATGCGTGTGTGTGTAATGTATGTGTATGTTGTTTGGGTGACGGGTTCTGATTGAGTGCCAGGTGAGGGTGTGTGTGACTGAGTAGTATGGGTCACCCATGTGCTTCATCCAAAACATTCTGCGGCCTTGAATTTGGGTGTGACACTATCCCTTCTGCCCACAGTAGTAATTTAGCGCAACATTACGGCAGATGCCCTTGAGGTGGCATCATGCAACAACATTGTTTGTATTTTTCAGTGTTCTTTCAGGCTGATTGTTTCAATTCTCCCACTTTTGCAACACATTCCTCAGCCCTATTGTGACATATGTGACATACTTCTGTCAGTGAAGAACCCCACATAGGCCCACATGTGTCACCTTGGTAGTTGAAAGATTTGACCATTCAGGCTGAATGAGTATTGTCCTGATCACATGATGTTTTTGGGCCTGTTTGAATGTGGAACATGCTAGTTGTTTCCTGTCATGTTGAAGTGCACAACCATTGATGTGTACATGGCCCTGCAATCACTGTATTTTTGTACACTGGATGTGTTGCAGTGTGTGGCACATGGCGTATCTTTTCACGCTATGTGGCATTTTTCATCTCTTCATGTCCATCTCACATGGATGGGTGACAGTACTCATTCACTGACATATGGATGTACTTGTGGAATGTACCATGGCTATGGTACATGCCATCTGTGTGATGGCATGTGTCATTTATGTGTGTAGGACATGCCACTCACAGGCCAATGTGTGATGGCAGTGCTACCCAGCATGCAGCAAATGTGTTGCTCTTCCATCTTGGTGTCATCAGTGTCAGACTTTTGCCTCCCCTTCCAACTCTGTGACAGTGCATGCATGGGAGGGTTATAGTCATGTGGGACATGTGTAAATCATGTACTGGTTCTGTAGCTTGTCAGGCCTATTTGTGTGCTATGGTGCTAATGCCTGTTTCCATTTTTTGTCTTTCATGTTTTTGCAGGGGATGATGCACTTGATGCTGGTGAGGTTGAGGAGATGGTGCAGACCCAGGAGGATCCTGAGGCACAACCGGCCACCAGTGGGGGACGTGGTGTGGTGGTGGGTGAGAACCCACCCTTGCTGCAGACGATTCTGTCAAGGGGTGTCTCTGGGTGTACCTCCCCAGTCCTCTATTCAGGTGTTGATTCGGACGATGAGACCTATGTGGCGTCGCAGGTAAGTGTTTCTGGAAGGGGTTCTGTTCTGTCCAACCCACCTGCACCAGGGGTAGAACCCTCTATGGGGATGTCAGTGGTGGTTAGTCAGCCTTTGGCGGTTACGGGTGCAGGGTCACACTCCACAACATCTGATCCTGTTCCTGGGCCAGCAGATCAGAGGGGGAATGCAGTCCTGCAGCCTCAGGCAGTGCCGGCACAGCAAGGTGCAGATCGTCTTGCCCCAAACAGGTGTGGTGCCCGCCGACGCGGTGGCCGTACGCCACCAGGCAATACTGCATGGGAACAATCCATTTACAGTATGGCAACCCAACAGGTAGCATCAGTTGAGATGATGGCTCAAGCAATGGAGAGGGTGGCCACTTCCATTGTCCCCCCTGAAAGGCAGACAATGGAGCTACTACAGCAGGCAACAGACTCCACTCGCCAATCACACAGGGAGGACATGTTGGCGTCCAACAGGGACAGACGGCGGCACTGCAGACTCTACGCCAATCGATATCAATAGAGTCCCAGGGCCACAGGGAAGCCCTGAGGGTAGAATTCCATCACCTCAGGGAGACTCTTGTTGACCTTGAGACTTCCACTAACTTGAGGACAGAACAGCAGCTGGAGCGGCTCACACGTTCGCTCTCAGCTGAGATGCAGGCAACTCGGGAGGAGATCCGGGCATCACGTCAGGTGCTGCATACCAGGGCTTTGCGTGGGCTGCCTCCCATAGCACCACCACCTCCTGTGGCAGCAGCAGAGGGTGTTCAGAGCGACAGCAGCAGTTCTCCCACATTGGCATAGCCGTGCAGGCCATGAGCCCATGGAGATGTTTTTTTTTCCCAACATCCACACAGGCGGCTGTTGGTGCGCACCCTGTCCTCGGACCTCCTGGGTGGCCTCCCCCACACCCCCATCCCCCACATGGCCATTTTTGATTTTTGCTTTTTTGATTTTTGATTATTTTTTAACAGTGTGTTGTCTTGTGTGGCTCCCGTGGACATCCACTGTATTCTGGCTGGGCACATGCAGGCTTGTCCTGAGTTTGGGTTCGATGCTTGGGTTCGTGAGACACACACCCCTCCTGCTTCCCGTTTCCATGGGCTTGCAAAGGGTGTGACCAAGTGACAGTGATGTACACAGTGATGTTGGGCTCCCATGAGCTGTGTGGGCAGTCTGTAGTAAATACTGTGTAGACATTCCTTGTGTATATTGTTGTATTGTACACTGCATGTTGGAATTATGTATGCTTCTGCTTCCATGTCTCCCTCTGAATTTGCAGGTTCATTCCTCATGTCTTCACAAGGCCGTCTACTTTGGAGATGGAGTTCATGTTGTATGCAGTACACAGACAAGTTTTGAAGCCTGCAAGACTACAGTTGGAAGGGGGCGATGTGGTGGCATATTCAGGCTGTAAGACTACGACTACTTTAACTTCGTACTGTCATGTTTTAGTTATGTTTGAACTTGTGTAGCTGCATTGTATTGTTGGTAAGTATTTGGTCATGTGTGTTGTTAGTTCAACATTACTGGGAGCATAGTGTGTGACATGCCATGGTGTGTTGGGTGGTGGTGCTGGGGAGGGGTTGGGTGACATGGCACTGTTCTCATGTTGTATTTTGCAAGGGGGTAATACATTTAGCAGCATATATGTCTTTTGCTGACACAGCATTGGTGGTGTTTCTGTAGGTAGGGATGCACACATTGTGACACTTCCAGGTGACCAATCTCAGGCTGTTATGGTTGTAACAGTTCACGGTCCCTTGTGTCATCATCGGTTGTCAGCTGGTATGTGGCAGGGCTGTGTGCACTCCACAGGGGTGTGATTCTAAGTGAAGTAATTTGCCACCAGCTGCGTTCGGGCTGCCTCACCCCGTGCCCTTTCCCCTCCCATGCGCAGCGGGCATGCATGTGGTTGGCGATGTGGGGGCACCACCATGTCCACCGGCAGGCCCCGGCGTGTTGCAACGTTGTGCAGGACACATGCTGCCACTATGATCCTGTACACTACTGGGGGAGCGTATAACAGCTGCCCGCCAGAACGGTCAAGGGAGCAAAAGCGTGACTTGAGCACTCCGAATGTGCGCTCCACTATGCCCCGGGTTGCAATATGGGCTGTGTTGTATCTTACCTCGGGTGGCGTGGTGGGGTTCCGAATTGGCGTCATCATGTGGATGCTCAGAGGGTAGGCACTGTCCCATGGGGAGGTGGTGATGGGTTTCATTAGTAGGGTTGTGACATTACTCAGTATCTGGCATGGATGCATGTGCTGTGGCATTTATACTCACCGAGCAGCCATGTATCGCCATGCCGCCCAGCTTCTAGGTCCCGGTTTAGGGTTGACATTCTGTAAATGAAACTGTCGTGGGTGGACCCTGGATAGTTGGCATCTACTGAGGTGATGATTCCCTTGGCATCACATACTACCTGGATATTGATGGAATGCCAGTGCTTGCAGTTTCTATAGATGTGCTCTGATGCCCTGGGGGGACGTAGAGTCACATGGGTGCAATCAATGGCACCTAGGACTTTGGGGAATTGTGCCACCCCGTAGAAATCCTGGACGGCACCCTGCCTTTCTGCGTGTGTTCTGGGCAGGTATATGTGCCTGCGGACTGATGGGCGTGCAGTCATGATGGCCAAGACCTGGTGTAGGCAGCGTGACTGCGTGGCCTATGACACCCCCCCCCACTATGGCACTTGTCCGCTGAAATGATCTGGTGGCCAAAAAGTGCAGTACATTGAGGACCTTCCCCAGGGGGCTGAGTGCTTGGGAGCAGAGGGTGGGTGATGTGAGGTCATCCTCCCACTCACTGACCAGGCCGAGTATTATGTGAGGTGGAAACCTGTACCTCCCATACACCTGGTCATCAGGCATGCCAACAAGGCTGGTTCTGGGTGTGAAAATTCTGGGCCTGACTATCCTCCTCCTCCTCCTGCGGTATCCCACAACCACTGCTGCTAGGAACGGTATGTTCATCCTGGCGTCTGAGCTTGCTTGTTGTTTGTGCGCACTTTTATGCTGCGCGGGTCCACGTAGGCCTGCTTTCTGCTGGCATACGTGTTTCCGGATTAGCGCATCTTTTTTGGCGCGTGCGTGTAGGCGTTCTGCGAATTTGCCTCCTGTACTTCCCCGCCCACCCCATTAATACATGTACCCCGCTCGCCCAGGCCCAATCGCGTGTAAAATTTCCAGCGAGCCCCTGAAGTACACGTACCCCGCTCACCCAGGCACAATCGCGTTTAAAACTTCCCGCGAGCCCCTGAAGTACACGTACCCCGCTCACCCAGGCACAATCGCATGTAAAACTTCCCGTGAGCCCCTGAAGTACACGTACCCCGCTCGCCCAGGCACAATCGCGTGTGAAACTTCCTGCGCACCCCCGCAATACACGCTATTTTTGACACAGCGGGTGTCCGTGTTTGTGTCATGATGCCTGCCCCCGGGAAACCAGACCAGGCCCAGCAGCCCCGGGAGCAGGCATCACGCCATTTGGAGCATGCCCAAAAGCCCCAGTTAGGGGCTGTTTGGGTGCAGTCCTGGCGCCTTTGGCACCAGGCTCATAAGGACAAAGTCAGTCCTGGCGCCATAGGCGCCAGGCTCATTAATGATAACTTACCTAAAGCAGACCATGCTGCTTACTCACCTGATGCAGACCATGCTGCATGAAGACCTAAGCCAAATGAGGCTTAGGTGGGACTATTTTATTAATGCAGGGACTATTTTCTTACCTGGGTGGGGCAGTGGAAGAATACTTACCTGGGACTTCTTCCAAAGCTATTTAAGCCACGCCCTGACAGCCACACGTGCTTCGCGTTATTCTATAGTAGCAGCGTAACGCTCACCGTGCCTGCAGCAGCTTCCAGTCTTCAGCCACGCCCGTCTACACTCCAGAGCTCCTGAACCCTGCAAGGAAAGCAGAAGGAAAGTTTAGAGCAAGAGTTTTATTCATACTCACCTGAATCTTGCATCTTCTCGACTTGGACCTGGAAGAAAGAATCCATTAGACGCTCTTGCCGCGCCTCCTGCAACGCCGCGCTGAAAGCACCTGTTGCCATTTTCAGCATTCCTTCACGCGCATCTTCAGTTCGCGGCCGCTCTTCATCACCTATGGACATAATAACAATAAGGTGAGCAACAGAGAGTTATCTAAGACAACAAAGGCAAATATTAAAACTTACTTGAGATCACCGGGGATACTCACCTAATCTCGGGTCGGCGCGACCTCTTCCGCATCTCCGCCGCACCCCGGCCCCTATGGGGAAACATTCCGCTACAGACTTACCCGGTTGCGGTAAATGCTTCAATCCACGGATCTTCCTCCGAATGGATGCCTGAAAAGGAAAAGACCACAGGTTAGAGCAGGCTTCCCTCTTTATTCCGAAACAGCTTTTATAAACACTTACCTGCGCATCTCTGGTTGCCACGTGAACTCTTTCCAGATCCATAAGGGCAACCTAGGGGAATTGGACAGAGTGAATTCCAGACGTTTTGAACTCTTTAAAACTATTACCTCTACGGAGTCAACACCGTCTGCAACTCGCCAACTTCCCACACCAGTGAGGCAACTGGTCATCTATGCGCCCCTGCACTTGAAGCAGGATGGAGAGTTCATCTTTCCAGATTATCAGGTGAGAATCTAAAGGAGTCCCAAAGTAATTCATGGGGAGAAGGTGGGGTTAAGCTTAAACCTCACAGGTGGTTAATTCCCCCTTTCTGCATTACAGAAGAGTATTCATACGAGCCACACAGACCAAGCTGGGTGGCCCGGTCCACTCCGTCATCTCAGCACTCCTTGTATCACTGGAAGAAGTAACATCAGGCCGGTCCAGATCAACGCCCCCGTGGACACCAGGTGAGCGTAACAGTTTGTCACGTACCCCTTTGCACGTCATTTGTCCTAGAGGGCCACAGTATGGGACATTCATCAGAGCTGTATATACAGGCTTTTTGTTAGCACAGGGACGCTACCGCCTGCCTTCATGTGGCGGACATGTGTTGATGTACATAGTTGACTTTTGGTTTGTGTCATGAAATCGTCATTTCACTGCTGGGGGTGGGGGTGCAAGGGGACATGAGTGGGACCTGAGTGGGGGCCTGCTGGCAGGTGCCCCTCAGTGCTGGGGGGTGGGGGTGCAAGGGGACATGAGTGGGGGCCTGCTGGCAGGTGCCCTGCACTGCTGGGGGGTGGGTGTGCAAGGGGACATGAGTGGGGGCCTGTTGGCAGGTGCCCTGCACTGCTGGGGGGTGGGGGTGCAAGGGGACATGAGTGGGGGCCTGTTGGCAGGTGCCCCTCAGTGCTGGGGGGTGGGGGTGCAAGGGGACATGAGTGGGGGCCTGTTGGCAGGTGCCCCTCAGTGCTGGGGTGTGTGCAAGGGGACATGAGTGGGGGCCTGCTGGCAGGTGCCCCTCAGTGCTGGGGGGTGGGGGTGCAAGGGGACATGAGTAGGACATGAGTGGGGGCCTGTTGGCAGGTGCCCCTCAGTGCTGGGGAGTGGGAGTGCAAGGGGAAATGAGTGGGGGCCTGCTGGCAGGTGCCCTGCACTGTTGGGGGGTGGGTGTGCAAGGGGACATGAGTGGGACATGAGTGGGGGCCTGCTGGCAGGTGCCCTGCACTGCTGGGGGGTGGGGGTGCAAGGGGACATGAGTGGGGGCCTGTTGGCAGGTGCCCCTAAGTGCTGGGGGTGGGGGTGCAAGGGGAAATGAGTGGGGGCCTGCTGGCAGGTGCCCTGCACTGCTGGGGGTGGGTGTGCAAGGGGACATGAGTGGGAGCCTGCTGGCAGGTGCCCTGCACTGCTGGGGGGTGGGGGTGCAAGGGGACATGACTGGGGGCCTGTTGGCAGGTGCCCCTCAGTGCTGGGGGGTGGGTGTGCAAGGGGACATGTGTGGGGGCCTGCTGGCAGGTGCCCCTCAGTGCTGGGGGTGGGGGTGCAAGGGGACATGAGTGGGACATGAGTGGGGACCTGTTGGCAGGTGCCCCTCAGTGCTGGGGGGTGGGGGTGCAAGGGGAAATGAGTGGGGGCCCGCTGGCAGGTGCCCTGCATTTCTGGGGGGTGGGTGTGCAAGGGGACATGAGTGGGACATGAGTGGGGGTCTGCTGGCAGGTGCCCTGCACTGCTGGGGGGTGGAGGTGCAAGGGGACATGAGTGGGACATGAGTGGGGGCCTGCTGGCAGGTGCCCTGCACTGCTGGGGGGTGGGTGTGCAAGGGGACATGAGTGGGGGCCTGCTGGCAGGTGCCCTGCACTGCTGAGGGGTGGGGGTGCAAAGGGACATGAGTGGGACACGAATGGTGGCCTGCTGGCAGGTGCCCTGCACTGCTGGGCCGTGGGGGTGGAGGGGGTCATGCGTTGGTGATCAGTAGTGCAAGGTGACATGTGGCTTGGCTGGGGGGCATGCCCATGGTGGATGGGCTGCCTGCAGGACATGACCAGGGGTGCAGGGTAGTCCCCTGTGGTGTGGGCTGCCTGCAGGGACCGTGGAGGGTGTAGAGGGAACACCTGGGAGGACCCACACTGCCAATTCACGTGTAGGACTCCCCTGCACCCCAGATATACACGTACCCCACTCGCCCAAGGCCAATCGCGTGTGAAACTTCCCGCGCACCCCAGATTTACACATACCCAGGCCAATCGCGTGTGAAATTTCACGCGAACCCCAGGAATACACGCACCCCACTCGCACAGGGCCTATCGCGTGTGAAACTTCGCGCAACCCCAGATTTACACACCCCGCTCGCCCAGGCCAATCGCGGGTGAAACTTCCCGAGCACCCCCGTAATACACGCACACGCTATTTTTGACACAGCGGGTGTTCGTGTTTGTCGCGTACCCCTTTGCACGTCATTTGTCCTAGAGGGCCATAGTATGGGACAATCATCAGAGCTGTATATACGTGCTTTTTGTTAGCGCACATTTTGGCGCACATTTTATTCATGCGCAGGGACGTTACCGCCTGCCTTTGTGTGGCGTACGTGTTTAGGCCTGTGCGCGTCTTCGCCGGTGCGCTGGTTTGCCCTATTCGATTCCATGAATACGTGTTGTAGACGAGCGTGTGAGCGTTCCGCGCACTTGCCTCCTGTACTTCCCCCGTGACGCCCACATTTTCACGTGTTGTTCCCCATTCCGCGTGTCACGCCCCATGTTACGCCTACTTTTGTTACGTGCGCCGCGCTATGTGCGCTTTCGCTGTGGCCGTAGCGCACGCCATTAGATGACCTGTGCGCCACGCAGATTTTCAGCGCACATCCCAGATTTTACTCGTGCACGGACTTCCATGAATCGATGTGCGCGGGTTTTGCTGCGATTTTCGCACTTGCACTGCGATTCGCACGGTTTCGCACGCTTGCGCGGGAATTTTCAGCGCACATTAATTCCATGAATCGGCCTGTAAGTCTCCAGAGGCCAAGAGGAGTAATAGCATCCAATATAATTGAATTAAATAGCACTAACTAGAAGGTCAGAATGGACAAAATTGTGGTCTCCTCACATGTGGTTCGAGACCAGGAAACAAGGCCTATTCATTAGGTTTCAGATGAAGACAGCAATGTACCTTCACTCCCTTTAAAGTTCTGAGGAAGAGAACAGTCAGCAATGTCAACTACAAAGTTAGGCACTAAGCCTTGGTTTAGGGCCTAAGTGATGAGTGATTTTAGGCTAATTGGCCAAGTGGGTAGTTGTCTAACGTTGTCCCTCGCACCTGGGTTTCGTTTTTTCTACGTGCTGCTAACGAGCCGAATGTCCAAGGTTACGAGAGAATACCAACCAATTATGAGGGCCTATGTAATGATGGATTATATATTGTTGCAGAAGCCAATCCGTTGCTGTTATTCTGCTATTATCTGTATTATACGTAAGCTCGAAGTAGTTCAAGGCATGCTTACTTGATAAGGGGCAGCAATGATGTTACTAACACCTAAATAAGTTATAAGTACAGAGGCATAGCCAAGATCGTCTAACAAGTGGGGCCTGAAGCTAATGCAGTTGAGCCCACTGCAGGGCCGGAGGAGCCCGGAAAACTTAGAAATAAAACCGCAGCTTTTAAAACGTATTTATGTTTGCGGTCGCTTTTGAAGCGACCGCAAACATAAATACAACGATATTGTGTTTGAAAACGCTGTGGTTTTTCTTTCCTCCAGCCCTGAAAACTTAGAAAAAAAACACAGCTAGTGTTTATTTTTATAAAATAAATAGCACTTACCGAGATGCAGCTGCAGCTTTTCTGCCTGTAGTCTCTGGTCCCCACCCTCCGCGTACAGCACCAATGAAGGAAAAGCCACCCAGTGGTAGCTCGTTTACTACAGCTGGCTGGCTTTTCCTTCATTAGTGCCGCAAAAGCAAAAGCCAGCACAGGCGGGCATCCATTTCACAAAATGGATGCGCCCATGTGCTCGCTTTTGCAAATTTTGAGCTTGAATAGCAAAAAATTTTACATAGGAATTAAAAAAAAAAAGTGCGAGTATATTTTTTTTAATATTGCCTATCTATTTTTTTAAATAAAAATTTTAGGCAAACCATACCTTTAACATCTATAAATGCCCACACAGTGCTGCTGAGTGGGCATTCACAGATTTTAGGTTTGCCTTGCCAGCTCAGGCCCTACCCTGTCCATGCCTCTGTGTATATATGTTCCGTAACCAATCGAAAGGCTTTTACTGTTTGCCAAGTAGAATGACATGATAGCTGACATACATTGAGGTATAAAGCCTTTTGTGTCATTGAAATGCTTCAAGAGTGTGTGAGCTACAATCTGTTGGTTCACTAGGTTTCCCTACTTTATTGAGTTGATAATAAAGTATTTTTTTGCCATATTCTTTGAGTCTGTCCGGTTATTTGGGCCTGAGATCATTTATTGGTAATCCCATCTGGCACTTGGAATGCTCCAGGTGCTACTGCACAATAAAATGAGCAGAAATGTGTCCCAATTATCTTATATGGATGGTGACTCAAAACTGTCCGAATACATTAAATATCATAGAGGTGAAATTTTGTGTGTAGCATTAGGCCTCCTGAAAAATTTCCCTTTAGAAGCAATACGTACAGAATTCAGGCCGGTTGCTTTGAGTACAATTCTGAAAATCAGAAGAGGGGTATTAATTTTTAAAATAATGTTATCTATAAATGATGATCTGAGTGATGTACTAAAACAGGCGATATTACTAAACAGTCCACAGCATATGGACCTCTATAAGGAAGAACATTAAGAAATGTTTGAGATGATTGACTTTATTTATGACAAAGAATGTACATTAGAAGTAAATACAAAGCATACAAAAAGCGAAAGTGAACCAATGTGACTAGATAAACAACTGGTCTTTGATTGTGGTTGGGCATTCCCTGGAGGAATATAATAAAATGTGTCTCTCAGAGGGTTGCTGAGACACACAAATACACAATACAGTTTCCAAATTAAAAAGTATAAGCGTATATTTCTAAAGTTTCAACTAAATACATTGGAAACTTTTGAAATAACTGAACCATGCATGTGCTTTTCTAAAGCAAAAGGGTCTTGCAGACGATGTCAAAGTAATAAAGAGAAGGAACATTTAAAACATTTGATAATATACTGCACTGACTCTTGAAAGGGCGTGCTTTCTTAGTAAATTCGTACATAACAACAAACTGACGATATGCCTCTTTTGGAGTCGTATGGATGGCAAGCAGCTTACACTCACTCTGATTACATTTGGGGGAATGCATATATGATAAGAGCAAAATGAATATTGTAGGAAATATATTACGTTTATTTTGTATTCACATATTTATTGAAAAAACATATTCCACCTGTGAGCTGGTAGGAAGAGAAATAGTTATAGGACTAAGAGCTTTATATAATGGGTCTCCGCAACAGACCTATAGGGATCCGTGCACCCTTTGCACAGCATCGAAAGAGAAGATCGCATTCAGCCCAATGTATGCAGGTTGTGAGGTGGTAATGGGTTGCACACATTGGGGATAAACATGCTTCATAAAAATGAAAACATGAAAATGGGCAACAATGCAGCATATGCTCATTCATATAGGCTGTACCTATCTCTCTTCCAGAAGCTCAGCCTTTGAAACAAATGGCTAGTATTGGTCTCTTGAAAAGCGATCTAGCCTATGGGCTGCCTGAGCTTGTGTTGTCTTCCTCCACAGGGCGTGGTTGCACTGGGAGTTGTGGGGCCTTCTGGTGTGCTGCAGTGTGTTGCAGCAAAAGGTGAACGCTGGAAATCGCCGTACCTCTGAACTTACTTTAGACTTTTAGCTTCTCAGTTGCAACGCACAAAAGATGTCGGTGCAGGGAAGCAGGAGGCAAGCTTCCCTGGAACATGCTGCCTTGGGGTCTAAGCAGGAAGCCTCAGCCCAGCTTCTCGTCTCGTTAGAACATCGAGGACGTGCTCTCACTCCACCAGAAGCAGCTCATCACAGTGAGTTATGCCACCAAATGTGGTCAGCGGTGGTAGCCTTGGAGAGTAAAGTGGGGGCCATCCGCGAGAGGCTTGACATCCAAGAGTTGGCATGGGAAACCGTATCAGGGGCCAAGAGAAGCTGGAGAGTGTGCCCACTGACCGTGGAACCGAGTAAGTGCGTGCATTGTGTTGCCATCCCTGCTTTGTCATAGTAACCAAGCGTTCCTTCCACTTATTATTTCGGGCCTGCTCTGTCATAGTAGCCAAGCGTTCCTTCCACTTATGAGTCATGGAAATATGTGCGCCGAAAACGCAGATTTGCGCTTGTTTCTACCCGAAAATCCCCATACCTCAAACAGGGATTTTCGGGCAGAAAGGCGCGCAAATCTGCGTTTTCGGCGCACATATTTCCATGAATCAAACACCGCGGTTTTCATTTTGTATGCGTTTAAGCCAAACCTCGTTATTCCGAGTTTATATCATCTGCGTATTAGAAGACCAAACAATGTGCACAGTATCCATTTTCGGGAGGAAACGCCTGGACGCTTTTAAGTGTATGCGACGAGTAGCAACAATGGTGTAAATAAAAGAGGCGCTTGGATACACCCTCGTTTTAGGCACCTTCACACAATACGTACTATCGTGGCCGGTCCCTTTTGGATGTGTACCCAAGTGTTCGAATAAAGGGCTTGTGTTAATGCCACGCGAAGCAGCTAGTTTGCTCCTGCGACGCTGCTAGTCACAAACGCGCACAAGAAGGCGATAGAGTCTACTTTGTCGAAGTTCAGAGACACCAGCACAGCACAAAGAAAACACAAGGCAACTTTGGGGGCGGGAGGGGGGTTGGAGAATGTTCGCGGCCTGTACAACATCAGCACGCAAGGCGCCGGTTTTGCTCAGCACGTAGTCTACTTGACCGCACGTGCAGAATCTCTCTCCCTAGTGACCGCGGGTGGGAGGACGCTGCAGGGAGGAGCTTAGGTAAATGCCACACATCATTTAATTAACTCCTTAAGTGTCGGGTTATTATATAGTTCATATTGTTATTGTTTAAACTTGGCGGGGGGTGCAAACCTCCAGTGGCCTAAGTGGGATTAGAAAAGGGTTGTGGGGGGAGGGAGGGCGGGAAATGCCTCATTTAGATGAATGCCTGAATTTGACTACATGACCAAAGCAAATAATGCTATTTGCTTAGCTGCCTAAATAACACATGTTCCTGATAGATGTCAGACAGATTGACCAGTGTTGTGGGGGGGGAAGCAGCGTTTAGAGTGACCCACCGTTCCCCCAAGGCCTTGAATGGAACCATCCTGCCCGGTAATGAAAATTAAAATGACATTTGGGCTCTGGGAGGGAGACCCCAACAACAGGAAATTCCCCAGAGAGCTAGCGGGCAAGGAATAGCTATGCCCAGTAATATGTGTTAATATGACACTTGGGACGGCTGTGTGATTGTCCTGAGCCCAGCTGAAGTATTAATGAATAAGAGCTGGAAACACAAATAGACTTGTAATGACTTTGGGCTTTGTCCCACGAAAATCCAGCAGGTGGCGGTGATGCTTAACTTGTCCTATTTTAAGTAACGCTACTTGACAAGGCCGTGAGTTTCTGTGACCCAGCAAGGTCCGTGGGATGTCAGTTTAAAAAGGGAAAACGAATAAAAAAGAAAATGCCTGTGTGCCATGTTTACAGCGTGTTTCCAGCTGCAGTAATGCGAATAATGTACAGGGTACACGGTGGCAGGTTGTAAATGAGGCAAAAGTGCCTCCTGTGGTGTTGTGTACTGACAGCGCTGGGTTTTGAAATGGCAGTTGTTATGGGAGGCCCAACTGTCCCTACCTCCCTGCCGCCTGGAATGAAATGATGACGTTTTGGAACGTCCATCTGGCATGGCGAAGCTTGGAATGCTAAGATTGCTGAGCTCTCTATGTAGGAAGGATCTATGTAGGAAGGATCTTTCTCCGAATGCGGAGATAAGGAAATATGGGCACTAGATGAAAGAATGTTCTAATGGAGCCCTACGTGATTACATTTCAGGAAATGGAGATGGTGTTCCTGTACAAGGGTTCAAGCTGCGTTCCACCAATGGGATTGTTTTTTTTTCCCTACTAATTACGGCTGCCATCATTTAATATAATGGATTTGGTGTTTGGAGAGGTGACAGTGAAAAGCAGATGAGTACTGAAGTGGGTTATTTTATATACATTTTTTTTTCTTTTTCGTTCGGAAAATGGAACTGCATTAATGTTTTGGAGTGATGAGTTCATGATGGTGCAAGGTTTCTTTGGCAGTGTTGAAGCACACGGCGTGCAACTTTTACTACAATAAAGTATGAACTGTGTGACACATTAGAGGTGCACGTAGTGACAGATGGCTGACAGCCAATTGGACTGTTGAGCAGGTGGCACTTAGAGGATAGAGTACCACGAATGTTTGTTAGTGTGTATTAAAGCTCAGGTTTTGTATTTGAGATTATGTATAACAAACATTTATTTTTGCAGGTGACTTCTATTTAGATAACGTGAGCTGGAGATATTACATTGTAAAATGTGACGTGATGTTATAGGATTGAATCTAATAACGTATTATTATTTAATGGAGAAGGGGGACATTTTTTACTCCCTGCCAAGGTGAAACAATGCAAAATATTTTTGATTTTCAATGTGGTGAATGTGAGACAATTTTAATGTGCCATTATAAAGTGTTTTTTTTTTTATGTTGAAAGTGATATGGGAGTTTAAAACTCGGGTTGTTTCAGTGCCATTTTGGTAGGTGGGGACATTTCAAAAGCTCGACTGTAGTCAAGCGGAAACACTATGGTAATGTATTGTGCATGTTCTATGTAGTGATAATTTTGATAGTTATGGGCCGTTGTCCTGTGGAATGTTGTTTTGTGTTGTGGCCCAAGATTTATATTGGTGAATATTGGAAAAATAAGCAAAGGAAGGAAAAGTCGAATTCATATGTTTTATTGCATGACACAGTAAAAGGAAAATTTTAATTTTCTGTAGGCCACACCGCTTGGTTTGCAGGTGTGGTTGAGGTCATTATGGTTACAGGAAGGTAAAGTCATATTAAAGGGAAAATTGTTAATTTTCTGTAGGCCTCACCGCTTGGTTTTGCAGGTGTGGCTGAGGTCATGTTGTTGGAGACATCCTCCAAGTTTTTTTGTTGTTGGTTGGATGGTGCGGAAATTTTTCAATAATTGCGCACTTATATCAAAAGGTGAAGTTTATGCAAAATTTAAAATGCAAAGTCTATGGGGACATCCATAAAAGTATGGATGGTGAAGAAATGTTTTTTAAATGCGCACTTATGAGTAAAAGTTACAGGAGGTTTGAAGTCTATAAAGGCTATGCAAATTCTTTTAAAGTGTAGTGTTTTGAGCTAAGAATATTGAGTAAAAGAAAAAAGGCCTTAAAATTTACGCTTAATGTGAATTTGAAATGTATATACAGTGCACTAAGGAAAATAAACAATGTATAGGTTGGTAGGGTACCCACATTTATTTTAAGTTGTTATAGTTTTAATTATTAGAGCAATGTTAAACAAAAAGTTAATGCTACCAGGAGCATTTCATTTGTTTTTCGGTGTCTTGGCATGGGTCTGGTAGTTTCTGGTTTGAATGATATTGGTGATATGTGACATGTACGGATGTTCTCCTTGAATAGTTGTAGTTGTTTGTTGGTTTAGGTGGTAGTTGCTTTTCTGCGTGTTGGTGATTCTGTGGGATGTATGAGGGAGATAAGTGGGAGCGATTTGTATTCGGATGTGATGTGATGGTGTTAAGAGGAAGAGGAGTGATCTAAGTAGCCCTCTGCAATTGTTGACCTGTCATGGCAACACCTCTTGTTGTGTGTTAGTTGGTTGGACTTGGACCATGTATCCCCAGGGTGTCATGTTTGTGGTGACACCGGGTCCGTGGTGGGGCAAATGCGTGATCCCCCCCTGCTTTTCCTCACCCGAATGTATGATTGGTTCCCTTGGCTGTGTATGGTTGATGCCAGAGTGTGGCAGACTCTGTGTTTGGATGTGGCAGGTCCAAATGGAAGGTGATTGTTGGTTAGATGTTTTGGAGATGGGGAGATGTTGTGATGAGTCTGTGGTGAGTCTGTTATGGAAGGGAGATGTTGTGTGTGGTGAGTCTGGTATGAAAGGGAGATGTTGTAATGTAGTCTTGTATTGCCACTGGCCTGGATGCTTGCTGTAGAATGTTGGTGCATGAATGCAGCTCAGGAGAATGTTGGGTGGATCTGTGTGTGAATGTTCTGCGAGTGTCAGTTGGGGGCCTGAGCTGGGTTGAATGGTTGGCCGGTGGGTCAGCTCCTTTGTTAGTGATGTTTATACCTTCCCATGTCCATGTCAATGTCTACGCGTGCTGTAACTATAACAAGAGTAACTGGAGTAATGTACAGATTTGTACATATGTGAATAAAGCCTTGCCTGGAACTAACTTAGACTCAGCAGCTGGTCTGTGATTCAGTAGTGCACACTGAATGTCTAACATAAGGCTTTACTACAACCAGTTGTATTTTCTTGAGGAGAACCTTTTTGCTTCTGCCTTCACCCCCCTCTTCCCTGCTGATCTGTTTCATTCTCTGCACCGTGCCCCTGGCAACCTACTGTCATCAGGTCCCAGGTACCTGCTCACCCTGCCACCCTCATGCACTGCCTCCGGGCTACACCTTGCACTGGGGCCTGTATCTGTACCCATACAGTCCCCCACCCCCTTTTCTTTTATTTCTGCACTTATCAGACATACCCTGTTTGCTGCCTTAAACCCAGCACTTGAGCTGCACTACCACCATTTATTGCCATTATTATTTATATGTTTCTCTTCTGCTCTTCACTTTCCACTTCTCCCCACTTCCATGCACTTTTCCCGTTTCCCTTGAGCGTTCTCTATGTCATTGGGTCTAGTAAGATCGTTGTTTTGTTCTCACCTGTTCCCCTCCCTTGCCTTGTCGCGCTCTGAAACACTTGTGTATGAGCGCAATATAAATAAAATATCATATCATACCATTTCCCAGTCTGTAGATAAAACACTGCTAAGTAACTGTAGTCCACTGTCTGTTCTTTTCATTGCTGCATTGTAAACACACACTGCATTGGATATTTAGATTCTATGTCAAGACCGGAGGCTCACATTATGCTTCTCTTTCTTTATGAGAAAAAACTCAGCAGCAAGATATTGTTGTGCACCTTGCATACTAAACGTGTGTATATTGAAGGTGCACCAAAACAGTATAACAAAAACACAATAAAAAACATCAAAATGTCCGTAAGAGTCACTAATAACGGCAAAAAACTCAATTTCCCCCCCATGAGGCTTCCCAAAGATCATCCAGAGGTCACCAGCATGTGACACCAGTCCTCCAATGGGCATGAAGATATCCCCATAACAGTCCTGAACATGATGTAACTTCCTCTTTCTTTGCTGCTCACAGCAAGAGATAAATACATTTCATGTTCAGAACTGTTTATGTGGTGTATTTAATCATTTGACATAACGTTAATTTTATATGTATTTGATATCATTGATTGGTTCTCTACTGTTTTGCGAGTTATTGTGTAAGATTGCCCTTGTTTTTTTAGCTGCCGCTCCGTAGCTTCCTTGTTTCTTTTCACCCGATGCCAGCTGTTTCCGGGTGGCGTCGGAGACCGTACCAGTAAACAAACTTTTCGTTCTCGCATTTCATTGGCAGCGCTTTTCGGCCTCTGCAGCGTATCCTGCTGTGTGCCTGCGCTCGCTTCCCCGGGCCAGTAGAGTTTCACACAGGCCTCAGGGAAGCCAGCGCAGCCTTTATTAACATGTGGCACCATCCATGAGCCACCAGGGGGCGCTCCTGATCTCCCTGGTCCGTTACTCTGCATTCTGGCGCTCGCGTGAGCATTTCCGTTGGAGATCATAACGGTTAACATGAGCGCCGGAGCCTTTGCTTGCTTTATTACTTTCCGATTTTATCAAGGAGCATAAAAAAAAAATTCTTTCAGGCAATTTGCTGTTAGGATCGCCTGAATAATCAGCACTAAAAAAAAGTAGAATAAAGAAAGGATTACTAATATCTGGATACTCAGCTTGTCTGGGAAGATCTAACACTGGTCTGCTTCTTACTACTGGGCTAGAGAGGAGGCATTCAGGAAGTCCAGAAGAAAGAAAAAGAAAAAAAAGAAAAGGTAAAGGTACTTTATAGTAATCATGGCAGCACAGTACTCCCCTCAATCAGATCAGGCTTGGTCTGAGTGTGAGGGGGATACATGCTATATTGATGAGGTGGCAATGGAAAAAAGCCTTCAGAGGGCTCTGGGATCCACGGTTGAGAACAGCATTAAAAAGGCTGTAACAGGTATGCTCCTGCCAATACAACAGCGCCTGGAAAATATGGTGGAGGAGCGCATGCGAGAAGCATCTCCGACAGGGAGAAAAAAGACCCAGAAGAGGTTGCACCTTACACAAGTGGGATGTAGGCCATCTCGTAAGAGCAAAAGCTCTCTGCCCCCCCCCCGAGACAACCAGTACCTGCCACTGCTGCCGTATCAGACGCCCTCCCCAGGCTGAAAAATGCCTTTATGAACAGGAAGGTAACCTCTTCCCTTGATGGACCCTCTTACCCCGAGGAGGAAAACGGGTACTAGACCCTCAAGCCTGGAGGGAGATGGACAGGGCATGGAAGATGACCAGAGTTCAAGAATATACGACAGCAATCATTCACACACTTCCTCAGATGAAGATACTCAGATCTGGGGTTCGAAACCATCAAGCTCGGGGATTGTGGCAGCCCCCATCCCCAAGAAGCCTACCGGGGAACAGCCACCTGGAAAGGGGATGTTCGCTCCCGAAGACCTAATACATCCCAGGTCCACTGACTGGGAGCCATCGGCTAGAACAACCGATTACATTTTCAACAGGCTACGCAAGCCACTCGACAAAGAGGTCAGAGCAAGACTCTGGGCCGAAAGCCTGCGCCCAGAAATTCCAGACAGAGTGGCTCTTACTCCGGAGCTAGACTCCAAAATGATTACATTTTTGGGCAAAAATGTGAAAGATCCTAGGAAAAGCATCGACCGGGCCTGGAAGTCCTGTCAGGATAAACTTCTGGATGTCACCGGTCCGCTTGCAAAAACTTTAGACCTGGCAGAAGCAGCTACTAGTTCAGCAGATCCTATCGACCCAGTGATTCTCTTGGGTTGGGCTCAGAGAGCCATTTGCCTCCCGTGAAATGCCAGCTGCGCTATTTCTACTGAGCGTCGAAAGGGCATTCTCTTTAAAATAGATGCTGAATTGGCTGAATTGGCTGAATTGGCGAATACAGAGTCAGGTGCTGCTGCCCAAGGCTTACTCTTTGGAGATCCTTTCATGAAGGAAATATCAAAGTTTGTCTGTACTTTTACTGCATTGGATATGGCCCAGGCTTCCATCAAGAGAGTCTTCGCTTCAGAAAATTTCACCAGGGCCGGACGAGGTCGATGTCGCTCCTCCGGCCATTATTCATTTGATAAAAGACCTTAATACCACAGGGAACAACACAATGCCTGGCAAGAGCGCACTGATACCTTCTTTCCTTCAAGAGGGCGTGGAAGAGTGCGTTCCTGGAGGAGAGCCGCTAAGAACAGATCCCAGCAACAACCTTCAGGTCAGTCTACTCATAGCAGCGCCAATGCCGCAGGCACCCAAAGGGGGGAGGTTAGCTCTTTTTACGAGTGCTTGGGATAACTTATCGAGGGACGCCTTGGTCAGAGACGCAGCACGCGATCTGCGCCTAGAGTTTTTCACGCAGCCTTTACAAGCCAGTCACCCCGGCCCCATAGTAATGTCCGAAATAGATCAGAGGGCATTAGACAGCGAAATACACAGATTATATCAGAAACATGCGATTCGCCCCTGCTCAAGTCAGGGCGGTTTCTTCAGCCCAATTTTTCTGGTGCGCAAAAAGGAGAAGATGCAGCCTGTAATAAATCGAGCGCTCAACGATTTTATAATCTACCGTTATTTCAAGATGGAAGGGGTCCACATGCTCAGAGACATCTTGAGACCAAATGATTGGCTCATGCGCCTGGACCTGAAGGATTCCTATCTCGCAGTGCCCGTTCATCAGGCACACGTGAGTTGTCTGAGGTTCTCTTGGGGACACTGAGATTGGGAATTCATGAGTCTACCCTTCGGGCTCTCTTCAGCATCCCGGGCGTTTACCAAGCTGCTGAGGCCAGTAGTAGCTCATCTAAGAGAACAGGGCATCCGGCTGATAATCTATCTAGACAACATTATTTTCATGGCTCATTCTCAAGAGCTAGTACAAGAACAAACCAGGCTGGCCATATACATACTCCTCAGTCTCGGCTTTCTCATCAATTGGGAGAAGTCAATTCTTTCTCCTTCCAGGAATCTGGAATTTCTAGGGTTCGTAGTGGACACCCAAAATTCACAGCTCCGTCTCCCAGCTGCCAAAATACACTCCACCAAGCAGGAAATTCGCAGGCTCCTGCGAAGGAACGTGATTTCTCTAGGCCTTCTATCCAAGCAATATTTCCCGGTCCCCTTCATTACTGAGAACTGCAAAGATTGAAAGGTCAACACTTAAGGCGCAGCCTCTCTTACTCCCAACGCCTGATACTGTCCCCTCAGGTGAGAATAGAGCTCAATTGATGGCTCACGCACATGGAAGCCTGGAATGGCAGGGCCATCTTCGGTTACACCCCGGATATCATCATCGAATCAGACACCAGTCGCTCCAGTTGGGGAGCGAGATGTGGCTCGCTAGCCACGGGAGGGACTTGGTCTCCTTAGCAGCTGGAGATGCATATAAACTGGCCGGAGCTCCTTACGGGCTTATTCGCAGTTCGCTCCTTTGCCAGAGAGAGAGCGAGTTGCTGTATCTTGCTGAAAATGGACAACATATCCGCAGCAAGATATATCAATCATTTTGGTGATACCAAATCACGTCCACTAGCGGAGCTAGCCAAAGACTTTTGGTATTTCTGCCTGGAACACATGATCTCTATCATGGCGGAATATCTTCCGGGTCTCAGGAACGTGATAACGGACTGGCACTCCCGGCATTATGCCGATTCCAGCGATTGGAGACTCAACAGGGACATTTTTCTCTGCCTTCAGCAGATCTGGGGTCCGATGTCCAAGGATCTCTTTGCCTCCCGCCTCAACACTCAGCTTCCAGTGTTCTACAGCTGGAGACCCGATCCAACAGCCTCGGCGACAGATGCATTCACTACGCGTCCCCCCCCCTTTTCCATGATAGCGCGGACCCTGGCGAAGGCCCGTCAGGAGCAAACAGAGCTAGACCTCATAGCCCCAGTCTGGACCTCTCAGACCTAGTATTGAGTTCTTCTGGAACTTTCTACGGATTCTCCAATCCTTCTACCCCGCTTTCCGGATCTTCTATTGAATCCGTTGGGGCAACGTCACCCCCTGCTCCTCACCGGGTCCCTGACTCTTGCGTCTTGGAGGATTTCAGGGCGAGATGGAGGACTCCGGGCATGTACCTCAAGGCAGTCAATTTCATTGAGGAGAGCTGGGCCCCCGCTACCCTTAAAAGGTACTCCAATTCCTGGGGCGCCTGCAGGGTCTAGTGCCAGGACCGGGGTTTTCACCCAGTTTCTGCAACTATAGAGGACATTCTCAACTTCTTAGCCTCCTTGGTTGAAAGAGGCCTTGCGTACAGGACAGTGAACGCCTATCGCTCTGTGATTTGTGCAGGCCACAACCTCGTGCAAGGGGCTGGGGAGCATCGCCTTGTTTGCAGATTGCTTAAAGGCGTTCGGCTTACAGTGCCGCCTCCGCCCCGGTATGACAAACTGTGGGACATTAATAAAGTACTCAATCTTTTTCTCTCGTGGCCACCTAACGAGGAGCTATCACGTATGGCTCTCTCTGGCAAGCTTACTACTTTGCTTTGCTTAGTTTCTTGCAGGAGAGCTTCAGACGTCAGAGCTCTAGACCTAGCGGGGAGGACCTTTTCTCCTGATGGTATTGTTTTTCACATACAAAGAAGAACTAAGTGTGACTCGAAAGTGATTTCTTACCCCGCTTTTAGGGAACAACCCAAACTTTGCTTAGTAAAGTGTTTGAAGGCCTACAAATAGGTAACAGCTCCCCTCAGAACCTCTCCTAACGGTCAGCTACTCATAGCTATTCTCAGCCCCCACAAAGCAGTTTTGACCCCTACTTTGGCGCGCTGAGTGCGTTGGACCCTAGCACAGGCAGGGATAGAGACTCTTCAATTTGGCGCTCACTCCGTGAGGGTAGCCATGGCCTCCAAAGCCTTCTAAGTTGGTGTCCATTTAGAAGACATCATGAGGATGGCAGACTGGGCAGGCGAGTCAATCTTTAAAGAGTTCTACCTGAAACCAGTTGAACAACCTGCTCCTGTTGTGGTAAGTAAGCTTAATTCTATTAGAGTCACGGAGGACCCAGCGAGAGAAAAGAGCAACGCGCATCGCGCTTGAAGGGGATTTGTGCATTACAATAAACTGTTGTTTAATTTGGAAACGTATGCATGGTTTTGCACGAATACAATGCACTTTTCTCTCCCACCGCACAAGGGGAACTAGGGTTGTCATACACAAGAAGTAATTATAGTTCTGTACCTTTTTTCTCGACAGCGTCTACAGACAAGTCCGTCTGATCCGAAGCTCGACTCCTCGTCTTCTAGTTGACTACAGTTTTGACTCTACTTACCATTTATGGATAGCCAAGTTCGCAGCCTCCAAAGAGGAAGTTACATCATTTTCAGGACTGTTTATGGGGATATCTTCATGCCCATTGGAGGACTGGTGTCACATGCTGGTGACCCATGGATGATCTTTGGGAAGCCTCATGGGAAATTGAGTTTTTTGCCGTTATTAGAGACTCTTATGGACATTTTGATGCATTTTTATTGTGTTTTGTTATACTTTTTCGGTGCAACTTCAATCTACACACGTTTAGTATGCAAGCTGCACAAAAATATCTTGCTGCTGATTTTTTTCTAATAAAGAAAGAGAAGCATAATGCTCGCCTCAGTGTCTTTAATAGAATTAAGACTTTCTAGTAAGTTATTATTGAAAATCTTTATTCTTCAAGTTCGAAAATGCTAGGTAAAATGTATAAATTGTACTGCTAAAAAAGTCAGCATACTTAATTCATCTCTCATGTGTGTTATGTATGTGTTCCTTTAAGGACGTCATCACATTCTCTAAAAGGGCTCTCAGCGCCACGAGCGGCAGTCATGCCTCTTTGGCATGGAGCACCTGTGCAGAAACCCACCAGAGGACTCATCAAAAGGTGCAGAACAAAGCCCTGAGGATAGCGGGTGAAGCCCCACTTTTTACAGGAACCGCCGACCTGCACAGGGATCTGGGAATCAAGATATTAGATGAACATCTAGCGAAGCTAAACGGGAATTTCTGCCAAGGACTGTATTAGAACGCAAATCCTCTCATCAAGAAGCTTGCTACGTTTACTACAATTCCTTTTGCTCACTACCCGCGGCCCGTCACAGCGCTGACCCTGTGAAACCATCTCTACTGTGACAAGAACACAGATCAAGAAGCATTTCAAACTGCGACTACACTCTCAACCAGAGAAATTGGATTAATAAGGCATAGCCTCGGTATACAACAGCCCCCACTGACAGATCAAAACTGTCAGCAAGATAAAGTTCTCTCGACGAGCGTCAGTTGTGAGCGAAGGAACACACACAGTTATAACTGTGTGTCGTTATTCCAGAGGGCAAGGCCGCACCAGGGCATGGCCCACTCCCCACAAACTTTGGCAACGAGGGGAACCGCCACACCGCACAGTTATCCGGCAGTGGATACCTGCCCATTTGTCAACACGCAGCCCCTGCTATGCAGCCCGTTGAGGCCCCGGGCTGCCGCCGGGACCGTTGGTACACCATAAGGTGAGGAGGAGGGGCACGGAGGTGCATGCTCCTCACCGGCAGATGCTGGCAGCATGACCGGATGTGCCAGCACTCTCCTGTGCCTCGCCCGGGCCGCCGACAGTGAATAAGAAAAACATATATATAATTCATCAACCTGTCTGTCGCCCGGGCCTCAGGCGGTGAGAAAAAAAAGACCAAGGAAACCTCTCTCCATTATGTGCTGTCACTGTGCTGGGCCCTGAGCCTTCTACATTTCTTCAAACACATGTACGGCAATGCTAGAAAAAAAGCATAGTAAAAAATGTTTTCTAAACAAATTCTGGAGGATGTAGCATCTATCTAAATGGAAATAAAGGACATGCCAATGTCATTGCAAGGCATGTGTTCTGTGACTTTTCTCCTGTTCTTTAGAATGGTGGTGGGTTGCAGATCTAACTTGAGTACTTGTGCGCCCCCCACCGGAGTAACCAAAAAAAAATATATATAACGGTTGCAGCACCTACCAGGAGTGCTTGTGTGCCCCAACTTGGGTCCCCTGACTACGGTTGGGGAGTCTTTGGCCTGCTGGTCTGGACCTGAATCACACCATTGTGCTAGGTTCCACGGACCTGTGATTGTGTGATTTTTATCCCTGCTGTGAGTGGGTCGGTGTAACAGCCAGTGTGGTCATGCAAATGGCAGATGATCACGCATGTGCCCTTGCTGGTGGCAGAGCACCACTCCATCAAGGCTCCGTGACTCCCATGCAATAATTTGATGTTATGGGTGCCCGTCGTCCCTTGCTCCAAGATGGTCGGTGTGGGTGAAGCGCCTTGAGATGTTCCATGCTCCCACAGGTGAGGGCGATGACATCACAAAAAAGTTGATTATGCTATATTCAGCTGGTTCCGCTGTGCACAACATGTGTAAGACCCTGCCACCCACTACTACTCAAGGCCCCTATCCAGCATGATGATGTGACAATAAAAGCAAGATGTTTCATCACAAAGGTGAGTGACGTGACGCTGCTAGGGTATGCCGCTGCAGAGGCACTCCACATTGTCAATTGATATAACCTATATTGATATCACCTACTACAACCTATACAGGACTGAACTGGCCAGAACTCATTGGTTGCTAATTCGAAACACTAGGTAAGACAGGACCAATGAACAGGCGGTCTTCTACTTACGTTAGCGCCAACAACAAGCACACAAAAAACTAACTGACTTCCCTCCCTTCCTCTTTCCCCTCCTTTCTCTCCCATGATAACATGGAACATTGGTTATTTGTTTGCAATGTATATATATATGTATGGATACATGACTTCCATCAGCTGTACCTATGCTTAAACAATTGTTATATATATATCTCACAATTATAATCATTCACTGTTTATATACACAATGGTCACACATGTCACTACCTGTCACCTGTCTCAAATATCACTTGTTGACATGTATACCTATAAACAACAGCCTTGATAAGCACCCTGGAGGTCAAAACACGTTTTGGCTGACCACACATGGATAACATGTCTGATTTACAAATAAAAAAACCCAAGTGGTTTTCACCTTAACAATTGTGTGGATATTCATCCTTCCAAAAAGAAGCGCAGAGATACGAGACAATACCTTATACTTGTTATAAGAGGTGAGTGGACCACCTCCAGCTACCCGGGATAGTACTGATAAACAACCAATTCATCATATTTCAGAGGGAAGCAGTGGGAGTGTTCCACACTAGGCCCCACCCCTTCTTTCTTGTATTATATATACAGTTGTGTTCCTACTAGGCCTTGTGCTTTCGGCTGTGCAAGTGCATTGATGAGAAGTGCAGGGGAGGGAGTGAGAAGGGTGGCAGAGGAGTGGAGAGTACTGGAGGAGGGCCCTAGAGGTAAGTTCTAAGGGAAGCCAGGAGGCTACGTGCTGGTGCAGGCAGCTCTCAAGGGTGGTATGTGGAGATACAAGGCAGGGGCCTGAAGGGCAGTGCAGGGGTGGGGGTGCTGCAAGTGACTCAGAGGAAGGTCCTAAGAGCCTGTGGGGTTCATGAGGAACAGGTCACTGGTCACAGCGGCAGTGGGGTGATTAGCACGGGAGGGGAAGAGGGAAGGAGGTAGAGAAGAGCAGAGTTTTGAACAGTTTCTGGAACTTAAGGAGGTCTGGATCAAATCTGAGTGGGGCAGGGAGGCTGTTCCAAGGGGAGGCACCAGCCGCGGAGAGAGATCTGCCCCCCACTCTCTGCTTTTTCTTTCCTTTTATTTTTAACATTTTAACATATAACCATACAAACTTACAGACCATTGATCATCACAAACATTACTCAATTTGTTATATGCATATTTTCTCCCCCGCTACAACTCCGTCTCACATCCGGGCCCACGTCACACCCCACATCTTCTTCTTCATTAGCCTACCACCTCGATTCTAGTCATTGTGTCATTCCTTCTCCAGGATTGCCTTGCGTCCTGAACATCCTGCTCCGGGACAGATATAGCAGCTATCAAGTGCCTCCGCGCCTCAAACCCACCCTCCTCTATGTCCATGTATCTCCCTCTTGCTTCTTGCCATACCATTGTCTCTGCATTAGCCCATTTGACTAAATCCCTCCACCATCCATGCGCTGATGGTCTTGTTTGTGCCTTCCACCCCATCGCAATTCTTTGTTTTGCCAGTACATATGCCAAGTCCTTAAGTTTACTCACATGCTTAGCTCTCTTAGGCCCTGGGAACCCGCCTAGAAGGCAAGCCAAGGGGGATCCAACATCCAGGGTAATTTCCGCTCTTTCTATGGTTTGAGCTACCTCTCCCCAGAATTTGATTATCTGTATACACGCCCAAAACATATGCACCAGCTCCGCATTCACCTCACTGCACTTCGGACATGTCTGTATTCCTGCGTGATTGAACTTGGCTATTTTATTTGGGGTCAGGTATGCTCAGTGGGTCATGTAAAGCTGGAGCTGTTGTAACCGCACATTCCTCAACACCTTTTTGTGATACCAGCTCTGGCCCACATCTCATCTGACATTGGCTCCTGTACATACCCCTTCCAATCCTGTCTTGTACTTACTACTTCCTTACCCACCTTTGACATCATTAACTCATAAATGCCTGAGACCTCATGTCTCCCTTCCGACACATCAGAGAATGTTTCTATGATCTCGTGCGGCTGCAAGGACAGCTCCGATTCTGCCCACCTGCCCTGTATGCCCCTCACAAGTCGGGAATACGTGATGTATTGCCCCCGGTGCAACCCAGTGTGTCCCTAGCCAGCTCTTCAAAATCCTGGAGCCTCCCCTCTTTGAGTATATCTCCCACCGTCGCTATCCCCACGGATTCCCACCTCCTCCTAACATTCAGCCTGACTTGTTCATCCACCGCATCTAGCCCCACCAATGGGATCTGCAGGGAATATGGAGTATGGTCATCTATCATTTGGCATGCCTTGCGCCAAATCATGCTCTCCAGGAGTAACAATAGGTGCTCTCTGGTTATGTGCCGATTGGGTAACCACATTATTTCGTTTATGTAGAATGGAGTGCACTCTGCACATAGTAATCTTGATTCAGGTGTCTGTTCCACTGATAGCCACTTGGCCACAAATTGCAGGTGACTAGCCAAATAATATATTTCAAAATTGGGAAATTTTATACCTCCATGCTCGTACGGGTTCCTCAGTTTCCACAATGCTACTCTACACCTCGAATTGTGCCATATGAAGCTCCTGCATATTCTGTATACTTTCTTAAAGATCTTCTTTTGTATCACAAATGGGATATTAGCAAAATAATGTAGTTGTCTCTGCAGCACCACCATCTTCATTAATGCTATGCGCCCCATCATGGACAGTGGCACCGTAGTCCAAAATATCATACGTTTCTCAATTTTGGCCACCGCTGTGCGCCCCATCATGGACAGTGGCAGCTTAGTCCAAAATATCATACATTTCTCAATTTTGGCCACCGCCTCCTCCGTGTTGTGCATATGTTCTACCTTAGGGTTGTGGTATATGTTTATACCCAGATACCTAAAAGTCACTTGATCGGTAGCGCCGGCAATTCGTGTATAAGCTTCCCTACGTACGATCCCAAGGGGTACAGACTCGACTTCTGTGGGTTAATAGTTATTCCCGACACTGCAGCATATTGTGCCATCACATCTAGGACATATTGTAGATTCTCTTCCAGGTACTGCAGATATAGGAGAATATCATCTGCATACAATGAGATCAGGTGTTGTCCCCCCACCCCGAGTTCTGATGCCTGCCTCTCCGTATTCCTCTCTTAAATACACAGCCAATTGTTTCAGCGCTAAAATGAAGATCATCGTAGACCATGGGCATCTCTGTCTATTGCCTTTACTAAGCTGCTACTGCTCGGAGTAAGTGTAACCCGTCTTAACTCTTTCCAACGGCACATTGTACAGCAGTCGCACCCATTCAATGTATGTGGGCCGGATACCGTATTCTTTCAGGACCGCTAGTAGCCAGGACCATCTAACCGAATCAAACGCCTTGACCGCATCAAGTGAAACTACTGCTACTTTTTGAGTCTCCTTCTGGGTATAGTCAATTTTGTGGTGTAATCTCCTCAAGTTATTAGCTATATTCCTGTGTGGGACATATCCGGTCTGATCCGGGTGTATGAATTTACCTATTACCGGTCTTAATCTATTCGCCATAACGGCTGTCAGAATCTTCCCATCTTGATTCAGCAACGAAAGGGGCCTATACGATCCACATTCTGTATCCGGTTTATTCAGTTTGAGGAGTGGAATAATGATCGATTCTCTGAGGGACCCAGGCAATTTGCCTAGATCTATTGCCTCATTTAACATTGCTAGTAATGGGGGAAATATTAAAGCCATATATTTTTTATTTAATTCCCCGGGGAGTCCATCCGCACCTGGGACTTTATTGGTTGGTAGTGCCCTTATCAGACTCTCTTGTTCTTTTATGTAATAGGGACCTCTAGGCTATCATCCTCTTCTTTATTGAGTTTGGGAAGATTAATCTCTGACAATGTCTCTTCTATATCAATCTATTCCCCCTCTCCGGAATCTTTATATAAGTGCGTGTAATAATCGTAGAAACATTTATTCACATCTTCATGGGTCTTCTGCAGCTTCCCATCTTCCCCTTCACTGCCCTAATTGTATGGCGAGCGATCTCGCTCTTATACTACCAGGTTAGCAGCCTGCCCGGCTTGTCTCCCTCTGCATGTTGTCTTTCAATGCATTTCTTATAACTAAGTTTGCTCAACTGTTCCCAGTGATCCCTACACTCCTGCTGTAGGCTGGATACTTCCACGGCCTCCTCTGCAGATCTGTCACCTACTTGCATGATAGTTTCTAATTTCCTCTCTGTCTTTTCTAAACCTCGCGTTATGACGTCCTGCATCCCCTTCGACTTAGCTATAGCCGCCACTCTCACTACCACTTTAAAGGCTTCCCAGAACGTGCCAACTGAATCCACACTGCCAGTATTATTTTCAAAATATTTTCTCACCTCAGCTCTTAGGTCCTCCTGGAACACTGTATCTTTTAGTGCTTTGGCCGTCAGTCTCCATGTCGGAATTTTAGCTTGGGGGGGATCCTGCCAAGTCATGACCAGAGGGGCATGATCTGAAAGGACCATAGCTTTATACTCAGCAAATGTGACATTGTTCCAAGTCTCCTCCCCTGTGAACTGATAGTCTAACCTCGTGTGTATGTTCTGTGGGGCAGAATAGTATGAGTACACTTGGTCTTGTGGATACTTCATCCTCCACACATCATCTAACTTGAATGTGTGCAACAGCGTCTTCAGGGCTTTGGCAGAAAGGGTTGTATAAGCTAACTTATTATCCAACCTATCTATTGTTGGGTCTAGAGTACAATTGAAATCTCCTACCCATATCACCGTCCCATCTGTATATGGGCTGATCGTAGGGTATAGAGATCTAAAATAAGCCGCAGTGTCCTGGTTCGGGGCATACACATTAATGACACATATTTCTTTACTTTCCACCAGACCCCGAATTATTGCTATCCTACCTTCTTTGTCTAGAAAGGTCTGATGACCTTAAATGGGACTTGAGGTGCTATCCAAATTAGGACCCCTCTAGCATACGCCTAGTATGTTGAGCCCAGGGTCATCCCGTCCCACTTCCGCGTTATTGTGTCTTGTTTATCTTTAGTCAGATGGGTTTCCTGCAACAGTGCTATGTCTATTTTCTGACGTCTCAAATATGTCATAACCTAGTTCCTCTTAATGTAGCTGTTCAAGCACCTCACGTTCCAAGTTGCTATTCTAAGGTCACCCATATTGTCCCATCCTATCCACCCTCCTCCCTTCACCAGTAACCCCCTTCTCCTTTCCTTGAGGGTGTCCGTAGTCCAACTCTTTGATAACTACCCCAACTTCCCTCCCTCTCCCCACCCCAACCGCTCCCAACAATTGCCCAGCTCCAGAACTGAATCTCATGCGTCCCCGTATCTCGCCCCTTTCTCGGCTCTCAGCCGGTACTCGGGGTACAGCAGGAGGAGGCTAGACTACTGGTACCCTAACTAAACTAACCTAATGTGGGTAAAGAGTGATCCTTAGCGCTGTATACTCATATGCAACACGTGCGTCTCCTGCATGTAGCTATCAGTGAAAAATGCATTTACAAATCAGTTCCAATGTCACTATCGATACTTTGTGCTAGTCCCTTATCATTTCAAAAGTACATTAAACACGCACTGCAGTTTCACTTATCACTTCCTTCATCCTGCTGATCTTGCTTCTCCGACGGCAAATTCTGCGAGTCCAACCATTTGCTCACATCTTCGGGGGCCTTGAAGAAAAGGGCCTGATCTTTATACCGGACCTTCATCTTCACTGGATACAGTAGCATATAGTTAAGATCGGCAGTGCGTAACCTCCTTTTAACAGCCCTGTAGCTCATTCTTTGCTTTTTCACCAGAAACGTGCAATCGGGATATGCCGTGATCGATGCCGACACCCGGCTGATAGTTCCTCCTTTCCGGAAGTGTTCCAGGATTCTCTCCCTATCCTTGTAGTCCAATATCTTGGCGATTATCGGCCGGGTCGGGGCTCCAGGTGGCGGCGTCCTCATTAGGGCTTTATGTGCCCTCTCCACCCCCGGGTGAGTGATCCGGCTCCTATTTCCTGCAGGAGCATGTCTTCTATGTAGTTAGTCGGATTCTGACCTTCCACACCCTCCGGGAGTCCGATTATCCGCACGTTGTTCCTTCGTGCCCGTGCCTCTGCCCCTTCCGCTCTGTTTTCGAGGTTTCGCACCTGTTGCAATATGGATATTTCCTGGGTGTTGTCCTTGCAGCTGCTTGTGTTAGCCTTCACCTCCTTCTCTAACACCGCAGTACGCTCCGCCAGTGTTCTAACATCTTGTCTCAAGAGATTGATATCGATTTGCATTGCATCGATTTTGAATTCCAGTGTAGATTTCAGTTTTGCCATGGCCGCCAGTATTTGCCGGTCCATTCTCCCTGATGTTTCTGCTTCGCGTGTTTCTAGCGATTGTCCCTTTGTGCCGTCTGTAATTGGGGTAAGTTTGGTAAACGCATCTAAGGACGACTGCTTCCCTTTACTTTTATTTGCTTTAGTTGCCATTGTAGCGACCCCTTACTCTTCAACGCTTCGATATACTCAAGCTTGCGTGGTGCAGCCCAATGTCTGTTACTGTGCTGGGTTGGGGGAGTGTTCTGCTATAGATGTTGCGGCATCTTCTGTGTTCACTCTCTACAGGATCTTGCCCTGCATACGCACTCTGCCCTTTAATCTATGACGACTTATCTCCACTACCTGTATATCAGGAGCATGTAGCGCATGCGCTTTGTGTGTTTCTTTGCTCTTACATCAGTCTCTGTATTCCTCAGCCGATTCTTTGGGTCTGATGAGAGTTGCCCAGTATTCTTCTTTGCTTGGTAGATCCACCTTCTCACTACTCCGGTGCCCTCGCTACCTCTCACTTGCTCTGGTGTCTCCTCACTGTCACTTTCTTAGTTATGGTCCTTTTGCCCCCCCACTTTCTGCTTAGAGAAACATGACAGTCAGAACGTTGAAATTAGAGGAGTTTAGGGCTCTAGCAGAGCAGTATTTAAGGAGGGAAAGTTGAAGATAGTGTGGTACCAGGCCCCAGAAGGCCTTGTGGATGATGCAGAGGTTCTTGAAATTGATCCTTTCAAGCACCGGGAGCCAGTGGAGGGATTTAAGGGCTGGAGAGATATGGTGCCTGTGCTTGAGGCCAAGGATAAGTCTAGCAGCCTGGAGAGGACCAGCGCTCTGGTGGCATTGTGCTAATGGGGGAAGGTGAGAAAAGGAAGAATGCCTTTGAAGAAGTGGAGCTGGAAGTGGGACTTTTTGGTAAGGTCCATGATGTGAGGGATGAAGGAGAGAGCGGAGTCGAAGATGATTCTGAGGTTTTTGGCTTCACAGGATGGTGAGAGAAGAGGGCTCTAGGAGGGTAGCCACAGGATAGGAGAGGAAAAAATGACACAGGTGTCCCGATGAGAAGGATCTCTGTCTACTGGCATTGAGACAGAGATCGTTTGCTGAGCACCATGCCTGAATGGCGGACAGAGAGTCGGGGGTGAGGGAGGGGGAGGAGGGGGAAGTAGTACTCTGCTTTCTTATCCCCCATGCTGTTATATATTTGTATGCCGCCTCCTGTCACCATAACACCAACCCAACCCAATGTCACTGTGTATCCATGTCCTGATGTGTTTCCTGCCATCCTATTCTCGTGCCTGGTCTCGGGTGCTTTTAGATGAACCACCACTCTTATCACATCACTACGACTACTCTACTATACACCATCACTCAACTAGAACACAGCTATACCCCTGATTAATTCGGTCTAGCTGTCCACATACGAACACTATCCCATGAATACCTCATCACTCTATGAAACGCAGCTATCCCATGACATTCCTGCCTAGCTGCTCACCTAAGCGTTCTTAAGGCCTAACACAGCCAAACCCAGTCTGGATGTACATCCACCAGACTGCAAACACATACAACTATTCCCTCTATACATCACCTAACGCTAGGATACAGCTACCATCCGACAAATACACCAGCTGCACACATAACTGGTGCACCCACTCACCCTATGACACCATCTATCTCTATTGACCTGAACTGCAGTTCCTGAGGGCGTTCAACCAACCAGCGATTTGAGGTCATACCAATGATATAAAGAGCACTTTATAAATGCTAAGTAACATAACAAAGCTGTGTGTCATCGACATAACACTGGAAAGACGGATGAAAGAGGAGATCAGATGAGCAAGGGGGGGCGAGAAAGATATTTAAGAGCCAGGGTGATAGGATAGATCCGTGGGGAACACCACAGGTAGAGAGGGTGGTGGCAGAGGAGAAAGGGCCCAATTGGATTTAGGAAGGGCGGATAGTGAGTAAAGAGGTCAGCCAGTGCAGTGCCCTGTCAGTGATGCTGACGGTGTTACAAAGTCGTTTTAAGAGGATGAAATGGTTGACAGTGTCAAAAGCAGAGGAGAGATTGAGGAGTATGAGAACAGCAGGAGAGTTGGAGTCGAGATTTGCAAGCATGGTTTCACAGGTGTTCAGTAGAGCAGTTTCCGTACCTCTGGATGCCTGGAATCCAAATTGGTGGTCATAGAGGCAGCCAACAAGATCACTGTGGAGGGTTAGTGGGGGAAGAGACAACTTTTCCAGGAGTTTTCCCAGGAAGGGGGTAATAGAGATAGGGTGATAGTTAGCCGGGCAGGAGTGGAAAACAGATTACTTTTTAAAGAGACGCTGCACAAGGGAGTGCTTGAGGGATGGATGGAAAGAGCCAAGGGCGAAGGAGTGGTTGCAGAGGTCTGCAAAGGCTGGGGCGAGAGAGGCAATGTTGTCCTTAATGGTTCTGGAGGAGCAGGGGAGCACCTGTTTGGAGGAGGCCTTCATAGAGCAGAACACTTTAGCAACCTTGCCTGTTGTTATGGGCAGGATTGAGGGGGACAAGGAGGGTAGGAAGAGGGGGGCCAAGGGATGCAAGGGAGTGGGAGGGGGGATGGGGCAGGATGTCCTGAATTTTGGATGTGAAGTGGGAGGCCAAAGCAGTGCAGAGGGCCGGGGACAGGAGGAGAGAGGTGGAGACTGCAAGTGGATTGGTAAGTTTCTTGCAGATTTGGAAACGTTTGGCTGTGTAGTTGGAGGCTTCTGTGATGCGGTTACCGCTAAGGACACCATGGCTTTATTTGATCCAGGAAAGAGGGCTGAAATTGCCATAGACACCAGCCCATTTGGCCTGGGGCAGTAATTATGCTGCCGGACAACGGGGGTGAAAATCACCCTGTGATCTTCGCGAGCAGAGCCCCGTCTGTGACAGAGCAAAGGTACTCGCAGATAGAGTGAGAGGCCCTGGACATACTGTGGGGTTGCAAACATTTCCATCTGTATGTGTTTGGCAAGGCCCTGATGGTCGTCACGGACCACAAACCCCTGATTCCCATAATGACCGATTCCTCCTCCAAACCACCGGTCTGCATCGAAAAGTGGATGCTCACTCTCCAAGAGTATGATATTGAGTTGGTATTTCGTCCAGGGAGCGGTAATGCCAAAGATTATCTGTCTCGACGCCCTATACAAGGCGGACCCCCATGGGGAGCATACGAATGGCTCTACCTCCACCCAAGAGGCCCCAGAATCAGAGTGCCTAGCCACGAAATCTGACCTGAGGGACCTACTGTCGGCTCTAACGAAAGAAATTCAGAAGGGCACTGAAGATGTTACAAAGAAGATTGACTCCCTCGATAAGCGGGTTGAGGCAGTGGAAAGTCGCACAGCGGAGGTGGAAAACGCCCTATGCGAGCAATCCTACGAATAGGAAAGGAGCTGGGAAAGGCTTTTGGCATTAGAGGCGTGCTGTGAGGCACTCGAGGCGAAGCAGGAGGACGCAGAGAATAGGTCTAGAAGGAACAACATCCGCCTCAGAGGAATCCCATCATCAGTTCCGGAGGCGGAATTGATGGTCTATGTAACAGACCTGTTGAGATTCATAATCGCCCTCCCAGATGGCTCTCCTCTGGAGATGGAACGAGTGCACAGAACAATCCTGAGGCAGTCTGGGATGGCCCCTCCTGACGTCCTCGCCAGAGTTCACTTCTTTAAACTAAAAGAGGAAATCATGCGCGAAGCCAGGGCAATGCAGCAAATCTCCTTCAGAGGCTCCAATATCCTTCTCTACCAGGACCTTGCGTCCGCCACTCTTCAGAAAAGGAAAGCCCTCAAGCCCCTCACTGAATGGCTTCGGGAAAGAAAGGTCCCATATCGCTGGGGCTTTCCAACATCCGTGAGGTTTACCTGGGAGGGTACGCAACATCAGATCAACTCCATGAAGCAAGCCGAGAAGCTCATGGGCATTGCGGAAGCGAGCAGAGACTCTGATTCAGAGGGTCCCCCTCAGGACCTCACCAAGAAGCAAACCACAGAGACTTGGTTGCGCGCCAGGCGAAGGCGCAGGATCCGCAGACCACCCCGCAAAAATCCGGTCCCGGACTGAACTGAACTCTGCCCTTGCAGGAACCCCAGGAACCTCAAGTGGTCCGGCGAGAGCATCTGCGACTAATCTCTGGGGCCACCCCGAGCTTTACGAGTGGGTGTCGAGTCAGGAAATGGTTGCAGGAGGGGCCAGTAGTTTGACTTTTGCCTGATCCCAGAACGGAACCAAAGCAAAGGTATCCTAATCTACCAAATTCAGATCGCTTGGCGCTTCATCGCCACCACATTGAGCCTAGTTGGCCACAGTCTTCCCGGTTGGAGCCTTTCAGTTGCCCTGTTGGGAACAATGGTTCTCACGTTTAGGGGGGGGGGAGGTGGGGGGGAGGGGGAGAGGACCGAAGATTCCTTGGGTGGGGTAGAGAATCTCCATACCTCTGCCCTCTAGTTGGGGGAAAATACTCCACACTGTCATTTGGGTTTATTTCAGAAACACGCTATCTGGGCATTTATTCCATAAAGCGTAGCACAGCCACCAGCGGGGCGCACTCTATAGCCAAACCTACTACCCTACCTCATGATGCAGGATGCTGGGAGCATACTGAAACTCCTTTCCTGGAATGTGCAAGGGCTGAACTACCCAGGGAAGCGCAGATCTGTAGAGCATAGGCTTGGACTGTCATTGGGGGATATAGTTCTTCTTCAAGAGACTCATTTACTGCAGGCAGATGAAAAGCGCATCAGGTTCAAGAGATATAGGAAGGCTTTCTTTGCCACCTCTGGGTCGAAGAAAAGGGGAGTAGCTATCCTATTAAGTGACCGGGTCCCCTTCTCCAGAATTACAGTCAGGAGGGACCCTAACAGAAGGTTTCTACTAGTGAAGGGATTGCTGGTGGAGCGACCAATTACTATTGCAGTGATTTACTGCCCGGATTCCAACCAGGACAAATTCATTTCCGACTTGATCCAATCCATTCTTTCTTTCGTAGAAGGCGTTCTCATTTTAGGAGGGGATTTTAACCTAGTCCCAGACCCGCTAATGGACAAAACTCTTCCCCCAACTAAATCTGACTACGCTCAAGCCCTGTTGTTTGTGAGGCTCCTTAGAGAAACGGGGACAGTGGATGCGTGGAGGCTGTTTAACACGGGAGTGAGAGACTGCTCCCACTACTTGCATGCACACAAGGGCTTCTCACAAATAGATCTCCTACTGGTCTCTATCGTTATCTACTCATGTCTGGACAAAGTAGAGATCCTCACCAGAGCACTCTCAGATCATGCCCCAGTGGTTGTGTCCATCAGCATATCAGCTCACCCCCACCCACCCCAAAGGTTTTGGAAACTTTATGACCCCATTCTACTGGACAACGGCGTCAGAAGTGAAATTGGTGAAGCACTCACTAACTACTTCACCGAGAACCACACCCCGGAGATGGCAGTAGCCACTATTTGGGACGCCATGAAGACGGTTGTAAGGGGCGCCCTCATTAGCGCAGGGGCGGAACAAAGCCGGCTGTCTAGGTTAGAGATGGCTAGGCTAGAGCAGGAGGTGACAGCCCGGGAAAAAGAATTACAGTCCCGTAGATCTCGGAAAGCACAGAAGGCCTTGATGAAAGCGAAGCCCGCACTTGAAATGCACTGTGCTGACCGTTCCGCCAGGTCACTAGCTTTTATGAAGCAATTCTATTACAGTAAAGGCAATAAAGCTAACCGAATCCTCGCATTTAAGCTTAAAAAGACAAAAGTTAGAAACAACATAGCTCGTATTATTGATGCGGATGGTAGAGCCTGCTACTCGGAGGGGGACATACTGGGAGTGCTGGTGGAATACCATAAAGCGGTAATGGATAGGCTGCCTGCATCATCAGAATATCTACCCTCATACCTTCCGCCCAGCAGCCTCCGCCCTGTGCCCCAATTTCCAGCCCTCGAAAACCCTATTACAACTGAAGAAGTCGTGGAGGCCATCAAATCCCTAAAAAATACGACTCGGGCCCGGACAGGCTCACTGCAAAATTTTACAAAACATATATGCATATCCTGGCCCCTCAACTTTTTAAGCTGTTTAACTCCTTCCTCACCACCTGTACGGTCACCAAGTCTATGGCAGAATCATTAACGATTCTAGTGCACAAACCGGGGGAAGGACCCTGAACAAGCCTCCTCCTATGGGCCAATCACCCTTATGAATAATGACGGGAAGGTATTCTCCAAAATCTTGGCATCCCGGCTGAAACCCTATCTTCCGAACATTATTTCCAACAACCAATCAGGGTTTATCCAGGATAACATCAGGCGGACCGTAGACATAGAAACAACCCAGAGGTTGGGAGAGGGGATGGTGGTTCTCTCCTTAGATGCGCACAAAGCTTTTGATCTGGTTGACTGGGGCTATATTGATGCAGTTCTTTTGCACTTTGGGTTTGGGCCTAACTTCAGCAAATGGATCATGGCGAACTATAAGCACCCCACTACGCAATTGCGGGTCAAGGGCGTCAGATCCGAAACCATCAGGATTACCAGGGGAACGAGACAGGGCTGCCCCTTGTCCCCAATGGTCTTTGCCCTCTCCATGGAGCCCTTTGCAAATAGAATCAGAGGTAACCAATCTCTAAAGGGGATCAAGGTGGGGGGACACGAATATAAGATTGCGCTATATGCAGATGATGTGTTACTAACTCTGTCCATACCAACCTCGCCCCTGGGCTCCCTGTGGGAGGAGATAGAGGAATTTGGCCGGGCCTCTGGGTTTAGGGTTAACTTGGACAAATCATCAGCTTTGGCGGACAATCTCTCCGAATCGCAAAAGACGGCATTGGGTCCCTGCTTGCCTATCCCCTGGGCTGGGTCTAAGATTGAATACCTAGGGGTCCAGATCCCCAGTGATATCTCCCGCTTATATCGGTGCAACTTCCCCCAGTTATGGAACGACTTCCGGAGGGATTTGAAACACTGGGAACACCAGGAGATCTCGTGGTTCGGGCGAATAGCAGCGGTAAAAATGAATCGACTCCCCAGACTGCTATACCACTGTATGTCACTCCCAGTGATCATTCCCGCAGTCGAAATGCATACCCTGCAGAGAAGCATACCAAAATTTATCTGGGGGGGAGGAGGCCCAGAATATCAAAGAAAATGATGCTCCGTGGGAGGATCGCGGGAGGCTTGGGGGTTCCTAACATCTCTAGATTCGCGCTTGCAGCGCAGCTATCACATGCATACACATGGTTCCAATCCTCCAATCCACCGCTATGTAAGCAGTTGGAAGAGTCCTGGTGCCCTTCCCCGCCCTCGGGGCTACCCCACTTACCCACCATCACAGCCCAGTCCAAGCAGGGCCCCATGACGGCTACAGCGGTCATTGTCAGCTGTTGGAAGACGGCGGCGCAGAAAAGGGGCTATAGAGGCCCGAGGGGCCCGCTGAACCCCATCTGGCATAAACCTGAGTTCTCCCCGGGGAATCCCCCTCACAGTTTCCGGCGGTGGAGGGAGGTTGGCTTCGAACGATTGTCAGACTTTTTCGAGGGGGACACGCCTGTCACATTTGAGAGGTGTAAGGAGAAATTTGGAGTGGGGGAAGAGGAGCGGTTCCGCTACGCCCAACTCCGGCACTGGATCTCCCACAAAAAGGTGTGAGAGTGCAGGGCCAGGGATTTAACTGCGCTGGAGCTTTCCTTAACTTCCACAGCACCTAGAGGCAGGATCTCGACCCTCTACCGCCTTCTAGATAGAACTGACCCGGGAGTAAAGGGAAAGTACATGCGTGACTGGGAGAGGGACCTGGGATGGGTGATTGAGGTGGAGAACTGGGGAAAGATCTGGGAAAGGCTGCACAAAAGTACGCAGTGTATTACAAACAGGGAGGGAGGATATAAACTCTGCTACAGGTACTATGTCACCCCAGCCCAGTTGAGCAAAGCTAACCCGGAAATTCCCCCAAATTGCTGGAGGGGATGCGCATCAAAGGGTACCCTATTTCACTTGGTATGGGCCTGCCCTAAGGCAGAGCGGTACTGGCGGGAAGTAACAAACCACATCAAAGCAATTACCGGGCTTGCGTTTCCATGGGATCCCGGGATCATACTCTTGGGAGACACAGGAGGGGGGGAATTCCCGCTGTCAGGACGGGTTTCCAGGCTCTGCACGCATCTCCTGCTTGCAGCTAAGGTAACAATGGCTCGCCTATGGAAGCACGTAGAGGGCCCTTCTGTCCCCCTGTGGTGGTCCAAATGTTGGGAAATCGCTGTGGCGGAGAAAGTGACGGCCATACGCAATGGAAATCTGAATCACTTCCTGAACACCTGGGCGCCATTCATGGATTATTCAGAACAATACCCGGCTCTCACCAGACGGCCAACGCTAACCCGCTGGGTGCAAGGGTGAACCATTTGGTAGGGGAAGGGGAGGGAAGAGGGGACAATCATTTATATCACTTGCAGCTCAGCTGACCATGTCTTTTCCATCATTGTCGATTGTCTATGTGCCTTAAATGCTATGCTACTGCTTCATGTGCATCTGTTTCTGAAAACTCTAATAAAATGTTAAGTTGAGAAAAAAAAAATGCAACAATCACAATCTTTCAGGGTCTCTCTGCGTTCACCCTGGCCAGAAGGAGGATGTATGGCCCATTGCCACAATGCCTACGCATGAAGGGAATACGATACCGGGAGGGCTACCCTTTTTCACTAACTTTCAAATACATGGGTTAACAGTCCAGACTGGTATCTGAATAGGACATCAGAGGAGCAACTGGGCGAGGGAACCCAAGAGATAGGGAACGGATCCTGAGTTCGAGAAAATTTAAAAAGTTAAACACACCTCCACACAACAAGGGCCCCTGACATACTTACGGGGAGAGTTGAACCTGACCTGTCCTTTGTGAGTTTAGCAGCATGGATATCAAGGCTGAAAACTCTCAGCCGACCTCCTGCTGGTGGCAATTGGGGGGGGATGGGCGATTCGATGACTGGTCCAGGGGGGCACAACCTGAGGGTTTGTGATAAGGAAGGTCGGAGGGGAGGGGGGGTTGCGGTTCAAAGAGTTTTAGGGGAACACTGAGGTGGGGGGGGGGCTCACCCAAGAGATATTGCCGAAGATAGTCCCGGGAGAATCGTGCAAGCTGGTGGTCCAGTCAAGTACCAGACATGGTCGTACTTACTGACTGGGCGCTGGGGGAGAGGGCACTTCAAGGGGGGTAAGGGGATGAGGGAGAAGGTTACAGTTGGAGCAGGGGAGAAGTTGGGGTCAGGTTCCCCGCAGGTGAGAGGGGGGGAAGGGTTACAGGGTTCAGGGGGGCTTGGAGGTGTGGTGCTTGTGGTTTCTAGCACACAGAATGTCCTGTATAAGGGGCATCAGAGGATGATTGACAGAGCCAGCACTAACTGCAGGAGGCAGAAGGTGGCTGGGGATAGAGAGTGCCCTAATGGTTGATACGTTACCCGCCTTGGAGATAGGCTCACTAAATGCTAGGGGAATTAACTCTCCAACAAAGAGATCCCTTCGGGTCCGAGAATTCAAACGGGCCAAACTAGACCTGCTCTTCCTCCAGGAAACACACTGGGTGAGGGGGAAGGAACCGACCATCCGTGGAGGTGGGATAGGGGAGGTGCATCATGCATTCTATAAAACCAAAAAGAGAGTAGTAGCAATCATTATGGCCAATAATCTGGGCTTTAGGACAGAGGCATTGATCAGGGACCCGGATGGTCGATATCTGTTTATCATGGGGAACCAACAGGGGTCCCCACTCACATTAGGAGTGATCTAAGGTCAGAACGAGGGTCAAATTCCCTTTTGTGAGAAAACCAGGGATAGGTTGAGATTGTTTGTGGGCGATACCCTTATAGTGGGAGGAGATTTTAACATGGTCCTGGACCCCGCTACAGATAGGAAAAGATTGACTGCTCAGAAAGCCCCCCCCCATTAGATCTGGCCACATCCCGGAACTTTCACAAGATCAATTCAGAGCTGGGCTTAGTAGATTTGCTGCCGTGCACATCCTCGGGGGACCCACCCCTTCACGTACTACTCAAAAGTCCATGAGACATTCTCGAGGATCAACTATATCTTAGTGGAAAGCTCCCTATCCGGCTATATAGTAGAACCACGGGTGGACCCAGTCCCGTGATCTGACCACGATCTGTTGCAGGTAATGTTGAGAGGTGAACTAAGTAATGATCTGTGGAGAAAAAGCGCCATCCTACACATGTCCGATCCAGATACAAAGAATAATGTTTGGTTTAATAGTACATTTATTGTACAAATGATTTGAGGAAAAAGGCCCAGAGAAATGCCAACACGTGTTTCGACCGATTTGGTCCTTTTCAAGGCAGGGCCAAGAGACCACACTACTGTTGGTCTCCTGTGGTCAAATAGGGATTCCTTTGCTAAATATACAAGAAGATGAGCTCGGTGCGATATGTGTAAATAAGGAGAATCAGTATCTGTTGAGAGCGTGATTGTGAACGGCACGCCAGGACATGTAGTAATGATCCTGTTAGCGCCTCTCTTCCGATGCAATTGCAGAGATTACATTCATGATGGTGAGGTGTCCCAAGTTGTGATACACATGCCACGTAATGACAAAACTCTGTATTTACTCAGCTAGTTAGCAGCATAGGTTGAAATGGCTAGAGTGCCCGTGCGGTTATCTGAATGGCAGTCTGTGCCTGGTCATTAGTATGATCATTTGTACAATAAATGTACTATTAAACCAAACATTATACTTTGTACCAGGCTCAGACTTGTGTAGGACGGCACTTTTTCTCCACAGATCAATACTTACTTTATTTCTTGCATAGGTTTGGGTAACCTATGAGCAGCAGTCCAACCCCCATCACTCTATCTCATATCATTAGTTGTGTTTTCAGCGCTCTCACATCCAGATACCCATTTCAACATTTTTCTTACTGTTGAGAGGTGGTTGGGGATTCCGGCGGAGGGGCAGATGGAAATGTAACAACGCTCTCTTGAAGGATAGGAAAATAGCCCAAACGGTCCTTGACAGTATACTAGAATACTTTGAATTAAAAGACACCAGAGAGGTGGGGCCCCACACCCTATGGGGCGCGTTTAAAGCTACAATACGGGGCACACTAATAAGAATAGGGTCACAAAATAAGAGGGAAAGGAAAATCCAGGAAGACGCCCTGCAGGAAGAAATTGCTAAAATTCAGACGGGACGGGTTCCCGGGAGTTCCATCTCTCTGGACCAATCATCAGCATTAGTAAACTACAAGGCTCAGCTTAGGGATTTATTGCTGAGCAAAACCCAAATGAGCCTGCTGTTCCTTAAACAAAAATACTATGAAAGGGGGGACAGGGCTGACAAGATATTGGCAAGGAAACTGAGGGAAACCCAGAAAAGCAAAATGGTCAGAGCCATAAGAACCGATGAGGGGACAATGAGTTATGATACCCCGAGCATAGGGGTGGCCTTTATGCAATGCTATGAGCAACTGCACAAATCTGAATTTAACAGAGACAAAGCCCTTATAGAAGACTTCCTGGCACAGCTCCCTATACCGGGATTGGCCAGGGACACTGCCTGGGAATTGGAGGCCCCGATGAGAGAGGAGGAAATTGTCCAGGCAATTAAAACAATGAAGGGAGGCACGACACCAGGGGAGGATGGGTTCTCGGTGAAGTTTTTCAAGCAGTATCGGTCCACTTTAGCCCCATACCTAGCAAGAGTTTTTAATTCAGTCCTGAGCGGAGAAATCCTGCTCGAGATAATGATGGGAGCCATAATAGTGGTCCTCCCAAAAGAGGGTAAGGACCCGACACAGTGTTCATCTTACCGCCCGATCTCCTTACTGAACACGGATGTGAAGATCCTAGCGAAGGTGCTGGTTAAGAGGCTGGAGGGGGTTATGACTTCCCTGGTCCACAGTGACCAGGTTGGTTTTATTAAAGGGCATCAGGGATCGGCTAATATCAGGAAGACAATTTAATGCACCATGAGCGAGAGGCCGACTTTGACGCCTGCCTACTCTCACTTGACTCTTTGAAGGTCTTTGATAGGGTGGAATGGAGGTACATGGCCATCCCCTGACAGAAAGTGGGATTTGGGGAAAACATGAGGAAATGGGTGGGGGGGCTATACAGGACACCAAAGGCTAGAGTGCAGCTTAATGGGGAACTGATTTCCCTTCTCCGACTAACAAGAGGTACGAGACAGGGGTGCCCACTATCCCCCTTATTATACGCTCTCACTGTGGAGCCCCTGGCGATAGCGGTAAGAAACCATCTCAGAATAAGGGGTATTCGGAGAGTGGAAGTCGAATTTAAACTTTACCTATTTGCAGATGATATAATGGGATATCTTGTAGATGCTCCAGCCTCACTCCCAGCTTTATTCTCGCTTATTGACACCTTCAGGGCCTTTTCAGGTCTACAAATTAATAAGTCCATATCTGTGCTGAGGCCGCTGCGGGCAGCCGGCCCCGGCCTAGACCCAAAGAACCGAACGCTAGTTGTCAAAGTATAAAATGTGCAATCACATACTTGGGGGTACAATTTACCAGAGACCTAGCATCACTGGCAACAGCTAACTTTGACCCTCTTATGGTGGCCATTAAAGCGGGCCTGAGCCGATGGGGCAGCATGATACTATCTTGGTATGGACGCATGACAGCAGTAAAAATGAATATCCTCCCAAGGCTTTTATACCTGTTCATAGACCTCCCCATAAAAGGTACCAGAGACAACCTTTAAAGAGCTCCAATCTAGTGTACAGAAGTTTGTATGGCAGTACAAAACCCCAAGTACCAAGGTGTCCAACCTTACCCTGCCCAGGATACCCCGCTCTACCACAAAGCAGCTCAGCTTAGAGTAATCCTGGAACATGTGCAAGATGACCTAGGGACATATTGGCCATATCTTGAAGATATCCGTTACCAGCCAATGCCTAACTACTCCTACCTGCTGCCTCAGCTATCTGCTCTGAGAATCTGTATTTAGGTTGCCTATTATGTATCCAATAGGCACCAGCCCATCCACTCCCGCCTGCGCCAGTAAAGTAGCATTTAGGTTGCCTGCTCTGTCTTAGCAAACCTGCATTTAGGTTGCCTACTCTAGTAAACCTGCATTTAGACTGCCTGCTCTGTCTTAGCAAATCTGCATTTAGGTTGCCTGTCTCAGTAAACTTGCATTTAGATTGCCTGCTCTAGTAAATCTGCATTTAGATTGCCTGCTCTAGTAAATCTGCATTTAGGTTGCCTGCTCTAGTAAATCTGCTTTGAGGTTGCCTGTCTCAGTAAACTTGCATTTAGACTGCCTACTCTAGTACATTTGCATTTAGGTTGCCTGTCTTAGTAAACCTGCATTTAGACTGCCTGCTCTGTCTTAGCAAACTTGCATTTAGGTTGCCTGCTCTAGTAAATCTGCTTTGAGGTTGCCTGTCTCAGTAAACTTGCATTTAGACTGCCTATTCTAGTACATTTGCATTTAGGTTGCCTGTCTTAGTAAACCTGCATTTAGACTGCCTGCTCTGTCTTAGCAAACTTGCATTTAGCTTGCCTGCTCTAGTAAATCTGCATTTAGGTTGCCTGCTCTAGTAAATCTGCATTGAGGCTGCCTGTCTCAGTAAACTTGCATTTAGACTGCCTACTCTAGTACATTTGCATTTAGGTTGCCTGTTTTAGTAATCCTGAATTTAGACTGCCTGCTCTGTCTTAGTAAACTTGCATTTGATTGCCTGCTCTAGTAAATCGGCATTTAGGTTGCCTGCTCTAGCAAACTTGCATCTTAGTTGCCTGTCCACTAGCTCCCAGCCCACCTATTCCCGCCCGTCGCAGTAATCTCGCACTTAGGTTGCACATACAGGACCAATAGTTATCAGACAGGGCTTACTCATCTTCACGTGCACTATCAAACCTGCATTCAGGTGGCCAGCATTCCAAGCCAACCACTCTAGCCTACTATGTATCTACCACTATTTACACAGTTCTACTCAGAACCATCCTCTACTTATCCCAACCACAGACCCAGCTACCCCACGAAAGTGTTCCACAGGAGCAAACCATCATGGCTACTAATCCTTGCAGCCCCCAACAGCGTAACCTAAGACTCCGTGCCAGACTCCCAAGAATTTATGACCCACTATCTAAGGCCCAACCTGCATCTAATCACAATAGGCACACCCTGCATACCACCAACACCCCACCACACACAGTTAACACTGGCCAACACCGACTACAACTCAATAGTCGAATCTTTAGAGAATCCACTTCCCCCCAAAATGCCAACACAAAGTCCAGCCGCCCACTGCCCCAACTACCCTACCTGGAATAAAAGGTGCCCTAATAAACGCCCGTTCTATGGTAGCCCATGCCACTGAAATAGCAGACATAATCCAAAATGAAAACTTAGATCTCTTGGCCATCACGGAATCCTGGCTTCATCCCGCAACTGGACCAGCCATCATGCTAGCCATCCCAGATAATTACACTCTTATACGCATGGATCGCACCACGTCTAGAGGTGGTGGCCTTGCTATAATTGTCAAAAATCACCTAGTTTTAAGACTTTCCTCACCCCATAACACCAACTCCTGTGAATCCCTTACAGCTAAACTCACCATTGCCAACAACCAAACTATCACCATCCACCTGATTTATCGATCACCAGGCCCCTTAGGTTCCTTTGAGGGAGACCTCATGAACCTATTATCTGGCAATCTAAAAAACTCCACTCAATGCCTCATCCTAGGCGACTTCAACCTTGGATTCAATGGGCCTCATTACAACTCAGGCGGTAAGGGTTTTACGGCGGCGTAAACAGCGCCGACCCTTACCGCCTGAGTACGAGGTCCCTTAGCGCCATGGCGGACTTAACACCTGCTTTTAGCAGGTGTTAAATTCCATGGCGCTAAGGGACCATGGAGTTAATTACGCCACCGTAATTTACGGTGGCGTAATTAACGCCTTCCCCACTCCCATTATGCCCTATGGGGCAAAAATGGGGAAGGGTAAATGGGGATTGGGGACTTACCGCCCCGCCAAGGTCGGAATGGGGCGGTAAGTCCGCCAACCACCATGGCGTAAACGCAGTTTACGCCATGGTGGTAAAGTCACGGCCCAGGCGGTAACTTACCGCCTGGGTCGTAATGAGGCCCAATGACCTTTGCGACCCCAATGCCTTACGAATTAACAGCACCCTTGAAGAACTAGAATTTACCCAAAAGATTACAGATCCTACACACATCAAAGGAAGGACCCTCGATTGGATTGCCAAAGATAACTGCCCCACCACCATCACTTCCATAATGCCCCAGCTTTGGTCCGATCACCACATGGTATCCTTCACCCTAGAAGCTACCACAACCATGAACAACAGCATCCTAGCTCCCTCCGCACCTACCAGAAATGAAAAAAAATATCACCCCTGAAAACCTTATCCCCTTCATTCTCCCCACATTAAATTCCATCTCAGATCAGTCTGACCCAGCCTCCCTGGTAGAAAAGTACAATGAAGTGATGCTTGCCTCCCTGGACGCCATCGCACCACTGAAAACTAGAAAAGCAAACCCTGCCAACACCTAAACACTTGGTTCACACCCTTACTGAAAGATATCAGACAAAAGAAATGCCTAAGTGAAAAAACCTGGAGATCAGACCCCTCAGACATCAACAAAAACAACCTGAACAATTTAGCTACCCTCTACAAAAAAGAAATCATCCTGGCGAAACAAACATCCTACAATACCTGTATCACTCAAGCTAAATCCAACACTAAAGAATTGTTCGCCATCCTAAAGGAAGTAGAATCCCCTATCCAAGCTCCCGATTCCTGCATCAAGGATAAAGATTGGTGCACAGGCATACAAAATACCCTTGCCAATAAGATAACAATGCTTCAGGCGAAGATCCAAATTAAAAAAGCTTCCTTAGCTACCCCAAATAATGTCAACATAGGTACCCCCTCCAAGGCTACCTCGAAGTCAATTCCTACTCTGAAATCCACTTCTCCACCCACACTTGACACCCCTCCTTTCTACTTTCGCAAAGTCTCCACAAAAGAAGTCGAGAAAGTCATCCTTACTCTCAAACCCTCCAATTGCCAGGGCGACCCATGCCCAGCCCAAATCACAAAAAACGCTGCCCGTGAACTCTGACCCTTCATCACCAAACTTATAAACGCCTCCTTCACATCAGGTACCATACCCAGCAACCTGAAACACTCCTGGGTCCTCCCCCTCCTCAAAAAGCAAACACTGGACCCCTCTATCGCAACCAACTACTGCCCCATAACCACTGTGCATTTCCATCTGAAAATCATGGACAAAGTAGCTTACCTACAAATTCAGCACCGCCTGGAACTAAACCACCTCCTAGGAGTTCGACAGTCCGGCAGTCCGGCTTCAGACCACAGCATGGTACTGAGACTGCACTCCTAGACCTTAAGGCACAAATAGACACACTAAGAGACAAAGGAACAACTTCACTCGTACTACTCCTTGACCTTTCCGCCGCATTCGATCTGGTAGACCATGCAATACTTGGCAATCATCTGGTCACGGCAGCCTGCTTTTCCCATGAAGCAGTCGCATGGATCCAGTCCTTCTTAGATAACAGGACAATGCGAGTTTTCTCCTGTCTAGCAGCTGCAGACCCCGCACCTATATCATGCGGCGTACCCCAAGGATCATGTGTATCTCCCACCCTTTACAATATTTTTACAAAGCCCCTTTTCGATGATCTAGACGGTCTTGGTATCACCTACACTAACTATGCAGACGATACACAGATCCTCATCCCGTTGACGGGAGATTATGACAAGGATTTGGCCTTTGTGAACAGAGCCTACCTCATCATCCAGGCATGGATGGCCTCCCACGGTCTATGCCTGAATGATGACAAAACCGAACTCCTCATTCTAGGCACCTCCTCTAACATCAAACAACTAGGTCCCAACTATGACTCCTTCATAATTGACAATAACATCATTACTGTGGCCAAAACAGTTAAAACCCTTGGCTTCCACATAGACTCCACGCTTACCTTTGGTAAACAAGTGAATGCCATGGCCTCAGCCACCTCCTACACCTGCAAGCTAATCAGAGCAGCCAAGCCCTTCCTCTCACCTAATAATTGCGTCATTCTAGCAAGGGCACTAATCCTATCGAAACTAGATTACTGCAACGCCCTCTACATAGGCAGTAACAAACACATCACCGCTAAAATACAGACACTCCAAAATAACGCCCTGAGAGCCGCCCTAAACGTCCCTAAAAACGCCCATATATCAGACCTCAGGAGATCTACCAACTGGCTTACCACTAATGACAACATCCTCCTCAAAACAGCATCCCTCACACACAAATGTCTTAACCACGCAGCCCCGCAATACCTTATAGACAGATTCACCAGACATACAGCCTCTCGCCCCCTGAGAAAAGCCAACTTCAACCTTTTGTTAGTACCCAAATTCAAACTCACTAAATCTGGTGGGAGCAGCTTCGCTGTTAAAGCAGCACAATATTGGAACTCCCTTCCCCCTGCCCTAAGGGAAGATCTCCCCTACCGACAATTTAGATACAACTTGATTCAATGGCTTAAAGACCATGATGCCTAACCCCTTCTGACATCTAGGTTCTCATGTATATTCTGTATATTTGTTCTGCATTATTTATGCCAATCCTGAACTCCTGTGAACTTACTGTATTTATTTATGTGATTCTTTGACATTACATACCTACAGCACTGTAACCATAGCTGTACCCCTATGTTTAATCTGTAACCTGCAACTTAAGTTTAACAACCCTCTTTTTGTCTTCGTGCCCGAATACCCCTGGGTCTGGTGCGCTATATAAGTAATAAAACAAACAAACAAACAAAATCTGGCCAAAGTGATGGACTTACTGTGGGCCCCCATAAAAGGATATTGAGCAGACTACAAAATCACCCTACCCTGGTAGTACTCTGGTCTCTTTGGAGGGGGGGAAGTCACACAGAGAACATGTCCACATGGCCCTCCCTGATGTCTTCAGTCTGGGGCCCAGACAAAGAATTGGGAGACAGGGGCTTCCGTAACTCTCAAACATGGTCTGAAAGAGGGCTGGAGAGGGTGGGACAGCTGTTTCGAGAGGGAGAATTTGTAGACTATGGGGCAGTAATAGATGTTCTGGGAGGTGATAAGATTTACATATTTGAGTACCCGAGACTGAAAGGGATCCTGACTGACCCTAGATGGGGAGAAAAATGGAGGCTGCTGCTCACTCCTTTTGTGAAAACTCTAGACTCAGCACATACTATGAGAGGGATGGTGTCCAAATTCTATAAGGTCGTGAATATAAGTGATAAGAAGAACAGGCAGGTATTTAAAAAGTACTGGAATTAGCAGGCTGGTAAAGAACTCACAGAGGAGGCGTGGGGGAAGATATATAGAATAGCATTCCATGGAAACCTCTTCACGGCAGATATGGAACACCATTTCAAAGTACGCTAAGGTAAGGGTGGCACAGCGACCCTCTTAAGATTTCCTGAATGTTTGCTGGGTCATCCCCATTGTGTCCGAGGGGGTGTGGCCGGGTTGGCTTAAGAGAACATATGTGGTGTCACTGCCCATGTATCCAAGCATATTGGCGGGACCTACTGGGGTGGATGTCGATTCTCTCCCTCAATCCCCTACAAATGTTATTGGGGCTCCCACTGAGAGACTCAGATACCTATGGGTACCCCAGAATGTGGGAAACTATGTTCAGGGTGGGTAGACTGGCGGTGACCCAGAAATGGAAGAGTGTAGCTCTCCCAAACAAGAACAATTGGCTGAAGAAATGTAGAGGTATGTACTTAATGGACAAGTTGACTGCAATGGTGAATGATGAAATTATCTTATTCATGGTGGAGTGGAACGTGGCCATACAAAAATCAAGATGGGACGTGCATTAGAGGGGCTAGGCTATTCGACCCCCACAGTAGGGGCAGGAGAAGGGGAGAAGGAGGCTGGGGGAAAGGAAGGGCGGAACCTCAAAAATAGATATGGTCAGGATAATTGGAGCACTATGGGCGAACATCGCTCGACTAACTCACCGAAAAGGCAGCCCACCCCGCAGGAAAACCAAGCCAGGCTAGAACCTGAGGGCTGGGTGAGCAAGCTACGTCTTTGGTGACCATTTCAAGGATAAGAGGCACTTATCTCAGACAAGGGATATGCAAGGAACCACCATTATTTGTTTGTAAGGGGAGGGAGGGTGGTGGGGGAAAGAGGGATGTTTAAACTGAGAACCTGTACGGCTACGATCTGATATGTAAAAATGGTTTTCTCCTATAAAATGTTAAGTTAAAAAAAATAATTTATTGAATATTAATTATTTTGAACATGCAATCTTTTAGAGGGGGGTGGAAACGAAATAATTGTGGATTCAGTATTTTAGATGCAGTATTTTTGTTTAATACCCACAGGAAGCTGAGGGTAGAGGGTCCAAGGAGGGCGGACATATTGAGGGAGGGAAAGCAGGAGCAGGGGTCGCAATGAGAAGGAATTCCATGTTACTGGCATTAAGACAGAGATCGTTGGAGCCACACCGATCCTGTAACACAGAGAGACATTCAGGAATGAGTGTGGGAGGTGAGGCGGCTGAGGGAAACCTGAAAGAGTTTCCCTCAGCTGCCTCATCTCCCACATGAGGAGATGAGGCGGCTCAAATCTCATGAAAGAGATGAGGCGGCCTCAACTCCCATGAAAGAGTGTAATCTGCATAACACTGATAGTTAGAAGAGAAGGTGGAGATAAAGTGGCCCAAAGGGGCCAGATAGACATTAAAGAGCCAGGGTATGAGGATATAGCCCTGGAAGACACCACATGTGGAGAGAGAAGTGGCGGAGAGAAAGGACCCAAGTTGGGGGAGGGTCCGTCCAGGAGGAAGATCAGCCATGTCAGGGTCCGATTCGTGATGGCAAGGTTCTCACTCAGTCGATTGATCAGGGTGGCGTGATTGACCGTGTCGAAAGCAGAGGAAAGGTTAAGGAGGATAAGGACAGAGGATCAAGGAATCAAGATAAGAGAGCAGATCTTCACGGGTGTTCAGGAGAGCAGTTTCCGTGCCTCTGTCTGCTCTGAAGCCAGACTGATGGTTGTGGAGACAACCAACAGATTCAGTGTGGGGAGATGGCCATCTTTTCCAGGAGTTTGCCCAGGAAAGGAGTGTTAGAAATCAGGCGATAGTTTGCCAGACTGGTAGGATCGGCTGATGGCTTTTTAAGGAGCGGGTGCACAAGGGAGTGCTTAAGGAGAGAGAGGAAAGTTCCAGTAGCAAAGAGTGATTGCTTAAATCGGACAAGGCTGGAGCAAGGGTGGAAATGTGGTCCTTGATAGTTCTGGAAGAGCAGGGAAGCACCTGTTTGGACAACACTTTCATAGATCGGACTTAGTCAGGTGTTGTCAGAGAGAAGGATCCCATTCTTCCCCCAGCATACACCCGAAATCCATAGCTTCCTCTTTTCTAATCTGAGGACAATTTCAGGTTAAATGCCCCAGTTCTTTACAGGAAAAGCAAGTTGGTATTGGGGTTTTGTTATTTGGACCTCCTCTCGCTTCACTTCTTCTGTGGGTTTGGATTCTGCTCTCCTTTCTATTCTGGTCCTTTCCCCACTATGTAAATCTTTGAACCTATGTGGGGATTTGATTTTCTCATTCGGGATGAAAGGGTGTTTAGGGGTTCCTTTCATTTCTCTTCTTCTGGCTTATGTAAAGAATGAAAATACTAACTAATGTCAGAAACATTTTGAGCAGTTTCCATAGCTAGTGCAAGGGTAGGTCTATTCACTTGTAAAACTGCTTGTTGGAGTGATGGGGGTAAAGAATTAATAAACTGTTCCAAACGTAAAGCTTCCAATACCTCAGGTAGTGTTTTCCTCCCCAACCATAATGACAAGGTGTTTTTGACCCGTTCTTCGAGTTCAATAGGTGTTTCTCCTAATCTCAATTTTAAATTCCTAAATTTTTGTCGGTAGAAATGACTATTTTGAATCGCCCACTATAAAAGTCCTTCTTTAATCCCAGCGAAAGAGGCAGTTCCTGGGAGGTTTAATAGTTGGTATGAGGTTTGTGTGATGTCTCATCAGCATGGGCACAGATGGTCCGGGTGGCGCAGATGGAGGCGCCTGACGGCACTACACTGCAGTCCTCTCAAGATGGCGCCACCATTGGCAGGCAGGCAGCATTCCAAACATCCTTCAGGGACCTGCAGTCCTGACTCAACCCACGGCTTCAGACTGTGTACATCTGGAGCTTCAACAAGAGCAGTGTCGCGCTGCTACTCTTTCTGTAGCTATGTTCTGTAAATTTGTTCTGTTACTCGATAATTGCAAACCCACATTATAGAAAATACAGGCTAACCCTTTTTTGTTCCTTTCCCTACATTTAGCAGTTTCTTTTCGCCACCCGCGTCCTCTCTGCCTTCCGTTCCAGTCCCGCCCACCTAACACTCTCCCCGGGAACTCCCAGTACGTTTCTTTTTCATTTACTCTTCATCCCGCAAATCGCCTAGAGACTTGCGCTTACACTGTTTTCTCTTTCCCAGGAACGGGCACTAATATCCTCCAGTCCTAAATCAAGTATTACAAAGGCAATACTCCTCGGAGTTCGCTGGCTCCCTCTCCCTCTTCTGCAGCAACGCTTTCCTTCGTGCATTCCCAGTAGTACGCACAAGATAGGAAATAGTCCCAGATTCTGACATGCCACCACCGCTTACTTCACTTGTTAACATTTGTGAATTATTATTCCATCTAGAGACTTTCTCAAGGTGCACGATCATCCTACTCCCGAGAGACCCACAAGCAGTTCAATACGTGGCTTTCTCCATAGACACCTTACTAAGGGTAGTTCTGATTGCTGTAGATCTGGGGGAAGGGATTGATTCTTGATTCACACTGACGTTTCATTTTGCATTGCAGTGACTTCAACAAGATCACACGTCTTCATATCACCTGAGGGTCTGCTTCACGTCCTGCCTCTCAAGAATTCACCCAGCAAGAACAGGGTTTTCTTCCTCTTAAGGGTTTCCCTGGAAACTCTACTTTGCCACGGCTGTTGGAGAGTAGAGTGACTAGGTGGATTCTCTACTCTTCCTTAGTGCTGTGCCTGTCACAGATTGGTGACTAATATATATTATTATTCATATGGTCTTTGGGCTATCCGAACATCACAGTGTGTAACTCTCCTCTCAAAAGGAGTATGTTACTCACCACCAATCTGACCGGGGCGTTGCTAGCGGACCTCGATTCGACCAGGCAGCAATTCCATAGGACTTTACTCGTAAGCCAGGGTTCACACAGAACTGAAGCCTCCTCAACTCGAGGGAACACTTCTTTATAATATAACCTTCTACTGTTTGTGTAATACAGACAGAAAGATTGATCACACAAAAGAGAGGGGAACACGCACACCGCTGAACCACAGCTGGAAGAAAAAACAAGACAATAGTTAACACCAGCAGAGACAGAACAAAAATTGAATTTGTCCTAGGAAGTTCCCTATAATACCTTGTTTCGTGATTTTTTAGGATTTATGATGTATGATTTAAGAAAAAACAAAGGTAAGGATTAAACCCCTGTAACTCTGGGATAGGACAACCATGGTAGGGCAGGATACTACAGAAAAGAATTGGCTTACCACACAAAGGGGATGGAGTTGAGTATGTGAAATTGCAATAGTCCAGAAGACAACGGCGGGAGAAAACAACAAACAGGAAGATTAGTATGGGTAACTCTCTCCCGGGCGGCACAGGGGTCGCACTAGATATAGGCTGGTGCACAATTACTGAAAAGCGTTCGAGTGCACGTATTAAGATCCGGAAATCCTTGTTGAATAAGTCTCCTTTTATGATCGGAACAGGAAAGTACATAATGAGACACTTGAAGTGTGGAAAATGGCTGATTAGGGGACAAGGAGTTATGTACCCAGGAGTGCGTGCACCCCTGAAATGGTAAGGTCAATCCTACGGAGTTGTCAGGCTAAGTTTTGGCAATCAGAGTGTAGCCCCGTACAGAATTCAGGAATGACTGGCCCACAGAGACAAAAGAACCCAAGTAGGCTTACTGGGTACTCTGCGGTTGATTTTGCAGGGATATGGAACTGAAACGTGAGGCAGAAGGAATCCAGAAAACAGACTTGGGTCAGCAACTGCAGGACGGCAAAGTGCAACACGCGAGGAGAATGCAGTCTGTGAAAGCATTCCAAGTTGGCAGCAGCGGGTCGATTCGAGGCAAAGGAATAGGCTGGAATTGGCTAGAGAAAGTTTGTGAAGCGTAGCTGAGGTCGTAGGTCAGAGATCCAGGTAGAAGAGTATGGATTAGAATAACGCTACAAAAAGAAGCAGCGTCCTTCACCAGCTTTTACACAGTGTGCGGGGGACGTCACCTGTGAGGCCGCGTAGCGGACGAGTGCAGCAGATGTATCATGTGACACTGCCTGAGCCGTGCCGCGGGCGTATACCGCTGGTGTGACCTGTGAAACTGCCTAAGCGGAGCTACTGCTTGACGCCATGGCAACCGCCAACGCTGCCACAGAGAAGCGCCTCGATGACGAGCTGCAAATAACATGCGCTTACTGACAGGAAGGCACCATCGTCTATGTAGTGTGACAGGGTACTAGATAACACATTTTTAATTCCTCCCTCCAGTTAAATTGGTGTTTAGCCTTTCAGAGTTCTGAAAGAAATTCCCTAGATCTTCTCCCTCTTTTTATGGCTGTAAAACACACTGTGGAATGCTGGGTTTTTCTTTGGTGGCTATGAGTTTATCCAGGCCTGATGTAGTCTTTTCTAAGCTTCAATCTGATGTTTGGCCAATTGTGCCAATACATCCTCTATAGATGCCATTGAATCGGGAGAAGACATGGTATCACTTGAGCCTCTGTCAGAGTCGGATCCAGAGGAAAATGTCTAGATCCTTAGTGGTATTAGAAGTTACCTCCAGATCCTCTGTTATTAGCTCTATTAGAGTGCAATGAGGAGAGATGGTCCAACTTCCCTGCCCTGATGTTGTGGGTCCTAAGGCCCTGTGTCGAATAACATTTCAGGACTTTCTAACTGACAACTGGATTTTATCCTGTGCCTTAAGTGATAAGTGGCTAATTGAAGAGTATGAAGGAGGATCTGGGTTTTATAGAATACATCTTGGCACTTAACCTGGAGATGCAATTGTAAGGCAATTGCTTTAATGACAACACTTGATCTTCCTCTTGAACTTTCACATTAATGTCCTTCCCTACTTCTTTGAATTTCCAACCACATAGGGGTTCCTCAACTTGTATCGGTTCAGCCTCATCCCAATCCTGACACCATTTATGAGATTGCAAAACATATGTGTCCTCAATTGATAGACACTCCTGTCTTCTGCACACCCTCTATGCTGGTAATACACCAGACAAAATGTATGTTATTGTGATTGATTGCGTATATTGAATACAATCATTCATAAGATAGAGTATTATAGAGAAAAAAGTCTATTCAATCAATTCACAAAATGGTGAATTTTAACCAACCGTTAGTTTTACACAATGTTGTTTTAGCAAACAATATAATTACACATAACACAGGTTAAAAAGAGCTCAACGCGTTTCGGGAGTATTTTTCCTTCATCAGGAACAAAAACACTTAAAGTCATAGATTAATTCTTCCATCTCCAATTTCATCTACAAAGCAAATGAAAGACTAGTATCAGACTATGATGCTTAAGTATATATGGCACACAGTATTACCCATTTTTATTGACTTTTTTTGATCGCATCGCCCAATAGACCAAATTAACCCTCTACATTTTGACCTTTTACCTTTTTTCTTGCAAGCTTTTCCCCCGTTATTCACTTACCTGTATGCCTCTGAGTAATGTTATTTCATTCATTCACTTACCTTGATCTCCCTTCGATTCTTCTGTTGTTTTCCGTTTACTCTTATTTGATTTCGTTTTTTTGCATTTTCTTTACTTCTTCGCTGTTGCTGTTAAATACGTTTCTGTTAAAAGATATGACGCCATACTATTTCCCATGAACTTTTAAACATTAACATTTTATTTTCTTTTTTCAAACTGTAACTGTTGTGATTTCATACTTGTTTGTGTTTCTGCAACATGTCACGTAAAGATTGTTCTACCTTTAGGTTACAGTGATATGACATTCACATTAAATGCCATGCTAGACAAATAATCACACAGATTTAGCGATGCATATTTTTCAGAAATGTCTTTTAGTTTCTTTATCTTTTGAACACTTTTGGACGTTTTCTTCTGCATATTTTTCCCACTCATTTGTTTAATAATACAGTTTTCCTGCATTCCCTGTTCAGTTTGCAATACACTCCATAAAGATACCTTTGTATGACTCATGGCTACGATTACACCATTTTGCCACCTCTATAGTTTATTGGTTGTTTTGCCCGATCCATATAAAATCACGGTATAGCAATTCTAGTAGTTTATTTTTATTTTCGGTTGCTTACGCCCAAAACGTGTCTGCCCGCCAATCCATGTTTCTTCATAATAATTTTAAAAATGTGCCATTTCTGTTTCATTTCTTTTATACAAAATGTCATTAATTACTTCTATGTAAGCCTGAACTACATCTTCTTTCGGTATCAACGCAAGTGCGCACAGTTTCCGCACATGATGTTCACATTTACTATCTGAGCTGTATTTTTTTTTGTATTCCATGGCCCTCATTACGACCCTGGCGTTGGACCATGGTGCTAATAGCACCATGGTCCATGCCGGTAACTTACCGACTCCGCCATGGCGGAATGGGGAATTACCGCCCCATTCCGAGGTTGGCGGGGCGGTAATTCCTAATGCCGCCATGGCCTTTCCCCATTCCCATTTTTGCCCCATAGGGCTTAATGGGAATGGGGAAGGCGATAAGTACGGTGGTGCAAATTGGGGCACCGTACTTAGCACCAAGGTCCCTTTGCGGGTTGGTTTCTAACACCTGCAAAAAGCAGGCGTTAAAATCTCCAAACCGCAAAGGGACTTCGTAATCAGGCGTTAAGGGGTTAACGGCGCCGCCACCTTTTACGGCGCCATTAATCCCTTAACGCCAGGGTTGTAATGAGGGCCCATGTTTTTGAATGTTGCCCCACAATGCCTGGCAGTAGTGGAAATAATAGCTTTGTATGACATTATTTGGAAAAATATGGCTCATTGCTTTTATTGCTGCCAATTCATAGTCCATGCTGCATGTTTTACTGTTTTCACGTGAATATGGCATTCCATCTTTCAGTTTTGCAAATACCTCACAATATGTTTTTTCACCTTTTTCAGACATTAATACGTATACCAATGGAAAGAATACTGCATCTATTTCATCATGTGTACTATATAACTGCTGGAATGGTTTAGGGCAACACTTAAATGTTCCATCAAGCATTCAACTTTTGCTTATTGATAATCATTCCAGGTTTTTGGTTGTGGCAAAAATGAAATATCTATTTTTGTTGCTTTGACCATCAATTTTTGTTCCCAAATGTTCGTGGCATTTTACTTGTCTTTTTAATAATCTTCTGAACAGCATCTCACCAGCCAAATGCAGTGGTATTTTCCCTAGAATCTGCCTATCCACTTGTACTTGCTTCCGTTTTAGTTTTTCTTTTCATTTCATGAATTTTTTCCTTCACTTCAATTTTGGCTATATTGGGTTTGTGGTTATGATTTCTTGTATTTTCTATGTATTCTCCTGAAGTGATTGCTCTTCCTCTGCAATTTATCTGTGTATAGCTGTCAGGTCCCCAGGTAACAGGAGGTTATAGTCTAGGTACTCCTTGGTGGCATTAGGTGGTTTTAGTAGTTGTTGCGGATCTGCATGAAATGACCGAATGCAAAAGTCTGATTACCAAAAGCCAGTACTTTTTCTTCTTCATTTTTTCCGTAAATATATATGTGGGGGAGACCCCCACAGCTCCCCCACCTTACCCCTATACATTTGTATTAACTTTAACTTTACCCCCCACATATATATCTGCAGAAAAATGGGGGTTAGACTTTTTGCCCTCTGTAATTATTTCCTATTCCCTTGTTGCTGCTTGGGGGGGGATTGGCTGTGTATGCAATTTTCCTTAACAATAATATCAGCCAGCTACTATTGTCTCAGTTCAAGATGGAGAGTTTCCTTCACAGCAGTGAGTGGTTTAGAGACTATTGTGATGCAGTTTGGAACCTCAGGAGAGGTTCTAAACTGCCTTTCATTCAAGATCTACTCAAGAGAGGTCTCAGCCTTTTGAAGCTCCAGAGAAGACATAGAAAAACTAAAGAAATCACAGCCTAGAAGACAACTTCAGAAAGAGCCAGAGAACAAGACTCAGATGAGTGAATGAACAAAATAGAAGTTTAACTTTTCAAAGAAATATTTTTCAAAGCTATTACATGAAATCAAACTAATATGTACTGTAATGTAATTAATAGTAGTTGATGAAGAAATTGGAAAACAGAGCAGCATTTATCAACTCTTGTGAATAGTTATCTTTCAAGTTAAAAGTTACTGGTTTGTCAGTGATTTCAAGGAACTAGTGAGAGGAGGAATCAGCACGCATGTCGCATTGCTTCAGCTGCGAATGCATACGCATTTGTAAGGCCTAGCGCACGTATAAGCTTTGATCATTGCTTGTTTATTTTTGTTCTGAGCTCGTGGGCCAGTTGAGTAGTATTAGAGAAAAGGACCTGGCGACACATGTCAGCGTGTCAGTGAATGTGAAGAGAGGCCGTTTCAAAAGGTCTGTTTGGCTTCTGCATTAGGCAGAAGAAGAGAACAATGATCAGCCTCCCGATAGCATTGCCACAGATGATGGAGGAAATGAAGGCAGTAAGTTCTAGCGTGGCATGTCAAATAGTAAATGTTAGTGTTTAAGCATGTCATTTATTTGAAAGCTGTTACAGCAAAGCGCGGCGGTGTGACTCATTGAACTCAACACAAGGAACTGAGAAAAAAACATAGTTCAGCTGATACAAGTACAGTATTCAAGCAGTGGTGTGCATGCATTATAAAAGGAGTCCGTCAAGGAGAAGCACGGTAGTGCTACGCAATGAACTCCATATGAGAGAGATTTGAGTTTAATCATAGTTTGAGGAAAAAAATAGAAAAAATTATATTTTAAATACATTAAGTATATTTAAATAAACTGGAAACAAATTTAGGAAATAAAACTAAATGAAGATCTTTCATCTAAAGAGCAGGAGCATGAATGTTTGAACTTGAGAGCATTTCGTTTTCAAGTAAGCAGCCATAAGTTCAAGGTCAAGAGAAGCAGCAGAGTGTAGAAACAGCAGCAGAGAGCAGTGTTGCAGTTAAACAAGATAATTCTTCCTTTTCCTAAATTGCCTCCAGGTTGTCAGGTAATCAGAGAGGGAAGAGAGGGAATATTTATTAGTAAAGTATAATATACATAATATGATGTTTAACCAGAGATGCATTTATTGCAGGTTTTCCTGAAGTTGAGAGATCCTGGAGTTGAAGGGTAGCAGAAGAATCCTGACCATTTATTATTTTATCCACTTCCCCTTTCCCCCGGTCTGGTCTACTCAGTAGTTGTTGCAAATGACCGCTGGGTGAAATAGTTTGGGTGTCTGGAGGACTATTCGTCTGCTCCCGCAGGATTTTGGCACTGGGACCTGATAATAGTCGATACCTTTCCACCATTTCTTCTCCCTTTTAAATCTTTCCGAATTGTACATATAGCCGTTGAATTGTAGTTGTGGGTTTGCCTCTGGTTGATGCAATATAAACTGCTTTTTCCATTGTGTGGGGTGCCTACATAAACAAAATTTGATGATGTCAGTCATGTTTCTAATTGTCGTTTATTTTCTGATGTCAAACCTTTGTTTTTTTCCCCCTCGCAAATCTGTCAAAACCTACCTTTTCAAGTATCCGTGTTTGTATTTTTATTGCTGAAAATGTTTTCCACGAACCAACGGCTTTCTTGCAAGCCTTCTTTATTTCATGCGACTTACCGCCCCCGCCATTCCGAGGTTGGCGGGGCGGTAATTCCTAATGCCGCCATGGCCTTTCCCCATTCCCATTTTTGCCCCATAGGGCTCAATGGGAATGGGGAAGGCGATAAGTACGGTGGTGCAAATTGCGGCACCGTACTTAGCACCAAGGTCCCTTTGCGGGTTGGTTCCTAACGCCTGCAAAAAGCAGGCGTTAAAATCTCCAAACCGCAAAGGGACTTCGTAATCAGGCGTTAAGGCGTTAACGGCGCCGCCACCTTTTACGGTGCCATTAATCCCTTAACGCCCGGGTTGTAATGAGGGCCCATGTTTTTGAATGTTGCCCCACAACGCCTGGCAGTAGTGGAAATAATAGCCTTGTATGACATTATTTGGAAAAATATGGCTCATTGCTTTTATTGCTGCCAATTCATAGTCCATGCTGCATGTTTTACTGTTTTCACGTGAATATGGCATTCCATCTTTCAGTTTTGCAAATACCTCACGATATGTTTTTTCACCTTTTTCAGATATTAATACGTATACCAATGGAAAGAATACTGCATCTATTTCATCATGTGTACTATATAACTGCTGGAATGGTTTAGGGCAACACTTAAATGTTCCATCAAGCATTCAACTTTTGCTTATTGATAATCATTCCAGGTTTTTGTGGCAAAAATGAAATATCTATTTTTGTTGCTTTGACCATCAATTTTTGTTCCCAAATGTTCGTGGCATTTTACTTGTCTTTTTAATAATCTTCTGAACAGCATCTCACCAGCCAAATGTAGTGGTATTTTCCCTAGAATCTGTTACGCTCACCTGACTCCCACGGAGGCGCTGGCCAGGATCGTGCTGCTGTGACCTCTTCTAAGGTGTTGCGCGGGGCTCAGAAGATGGACTGGACCGGACTCCCAACTCCTGCTTGTCCGGCTTGCAAAAGTATCCCTCTGTAGGCGAGAATAAGGGATTAACTGTCTGCGGGGAATGCTATCAGCCTCCCCCTTTCCCCTCTCACCCTCCTCGAAACCCTTCTGTGCTTCCCGTGGCGTCTCACCTTAGGGTCTTGAAGGGCGAGCTCTCCTTCCTGCTTCTGATGCAGGGGCGCGTTGGTATCCAGTTACTTCACTGGATTCTTGGTTTTATGAGAACCAAACTTGCTTGGCTTCCAGGTAAGTTCCTTGAAAGGTTCCCCTTTTGTCCTTGCATCAATATGCTAATGTCAATGTCTTTTTCCCCATAGGGGCCGGGGTACGGAATGCCGGGGAAAAGGCACCGACCCGAGATGCGAGGTGCAATCCCTGTAGAAATCAGGTAAGTCTTGATGAGCGTTTTTGGGTAATGTCTTTTCATTCGCTCATTGACGCTAATGTCTTTTTCCCCATAGGGGCCGGGGTCCGGAAACGCCTGGATGCGGCGCGGACCCGAAATGAAGAGGGAATGACCCAACAGGTAAGTCTTAACATGGAGGTTTAGGTTTCCTCATTCCCTTCTCTCTCTCACCTTTGCTCTTGTCTTTTTCTCCCTAGGTGTGGAAGCGTGGCTGCGAATCCGGGTGATCGCTGCTGAACATGGAGGCGCCCTGTGAAGGTGAGTGGAATGCGGCGCTGCAGCGGTCGATGCGATGTGCTTTTAAATTAAGTGTCTTCCTTTGCAGGATCGTCGGCGAGCTGAATCCGGAATGCGGATCTTGCAGGTAAAGTCTTTTCCTTCTCCTATTCTCTCTTTCTCTTCCTTTGTAGGTGATCAGGATGCTGGCAGGCGTGGCAGAAGTCCGAATGCAGGAGCAAACACGGTGAGCGTCCAGCTGCTAGATGCAGAACAACGCGAAGCATGTGCTGCTCTTCGGGTGTGGTTTAAATAGCCTGTAAAGTAGTTCCAGGTATGTATCCTTCCACTCAGGTATGTATTCTTCCTCAGACCACACCCGAGTGATAAAGTAGTCCAAAAGATAAAGTAGTCCCATTCAGTCCTCAAGAGGGCCTGGATGTAGCAGCACGGTCTGCTTCAGGTAAGTGCACATTAAAACACTTACACACATGTCTTGCTTTATGAGCCTGGCGCCTAAGGCGCCAGGACTGGGGTCCAGAATGAGCCTGGCGCCAAAGGCGCCAGGACTGCGTCCAAAAGGCCCCAACTTGGGCCCGCTGAGACGTCCTTGGGGAAAATGATGTCTGCCTCTGGGGTTGCTGGGCTGGGCCTGGCTCCTTGGAGGTAGACATCATGACAGTACCCCCCCCACAAGGCCCCTCCCAAGGTTGTTTCCTCCCGGGGTTTTGGCTTGTTCGGGAATCTACGGTGGAACCTTCGTATTAATCGAGGTGCGTGAATATGGTTACTAGGCTCCCACGATCTCTCATGAGGTCCATAACCCTTCCAGTCAACAATATAGAAGAGTTTTGACTTTAACATTTTGGAGTCTAAAATGTCTTTCACTTCGAATTCTAATTCCCCATCAATTTGAATAGGATCTGGAGGCTTGGACAGTCGGGTTCCTGGTTGTACCGGTTTCAAAAGTGATGCGTGAAAAACGGGATGAATACGCATGTTGGAAGGCAAATCCAGTTTAAAGGCCACTGGGTTGATTATGGCTTTGATGGGGTAAGGCCCAATGAATCTGGGATTGAAAGTCCGTGGGCCCTTGAGAGTTAAATGTCTAGTTGCTAGCCAAACCTGGTCTCCTACTTGGTAAGGAGGTGTTTTACTTCGGTGCAAATCAGCGTTTTCTTTGTACTTTTTCTTGGCTTGCTGTAAATGAGTTGTAGCTTCTTTGAAGGCTCGGGTTATTGTGGAATGCAGATGATTTACTGCGGGCATTTCCAGGGTCAGAGGTGGATCTAGGTCAGAGGTTCGAGGATGGTGACCATACAAAGTATAAAAAGGAGTTTGACCGGTTCCGGAATGCATAGAATTGTTGTATGCATATTCTGCGATCCAAAGAATGTCTTTCCAATTGTACTCGGATTGGTGCAACATGCACCGAAGATATTGCTCGAGAGTCTGATTTGTCCTCTCGGTTTGTCCGTCGGTCTGGGGGTGGTGGCTGGTGGATAATCGCACATCTATTTGTGCTAGTTGGCAACACTTCCTCCAAAAATGGGAAATGAATTGACTTCCACGATCTGAGACTAGTACGGAAGGGAAACCATGTATTCAAACTATATTCTCCAGGAATTCCTTGGCCAGGATGGAAGCTGAAGGCAATCCTTTTAGAGGGATAAAGTGGGCCATTTTGGAGAACAGATCCACGATTACTAGGATAGTGTTGTAACCACCACATGGAGGCAGGTCCGTAATGAAGTCCATAGACAAGGTGTGCCAAGGTGCCGGTGGAATCTCCAAGGGTTGAAGTAGGCCGGCTGGCCTGTTCCTTTGACCTTTATTTTGGGCGCAAACTCCGCAAGACATCACAAAAGACTTTATGTCTTTTCTCCAAGAAGGCCACCAGAATTGGCGTTTGATCTTTTCTTCAGTTTTAGCGATACCAGGGTGTCCTTCCATTAACGATTCATGATAATGAGCAATAACTAGTTCTTGCAATTCCTTACTTGGCAGAAATAACCGCTCTTGGAAGTACGGTAAGTTATCCTTAACGGTGAAGTGGGGACCCTTTTGAGTCCATTCCAGTAAGGCTGAAGGGTCAAAAAGTAGTTTGACTCAAGTTTCAACGTCCTCGATGGTTTGCAATGAAGTCAAACCTAAGATTCTTTGTTCAGGTATTATCGGCACAGGTTCTAAACACGAATTGGGTTCTTCCATGCCAATCCGGGATAAGGCGTCCGCTTTGCCATTCTTGCAGCCAGGGCGATAGGTAATTATAAAATCAAATTCTGCAAAGAATAAAGCCCATCGGAGTTGTCGTGAAGATTGGGCTTTGGCCGTCTTTAAATACTGCAAATTTCTGTGATCTGTAATTACAGTGATGGTGTGTCTTGCACCGAGGAGGTAATGACGCCAAGCCTTAAAAGCAGATTTAATGGCCAGTAACTCTTTGTCGGTAATTGCGTAATTAATTTCAGGAGCTGAGAATTTCCTGGACCAAAAGGCTACAGGGTGTAGCTGGTTAGTTTTCGGATCCCTTTGCGACAGGACAGCTCCCATGGCTAAACTGGATGCGTCAGTTTCAACAATATACGGGAGATCAGGACGCGGGTGCTTCAACACAGGTGCGGAAGTGAATTTGGTCTTTAGGTCTTGAAAGGCTTGTTCGGCCTCTGGAGTCCATTCAAAATGTTTATTCTTACGTAAAAGAGCAGTAATGGGTTGGACTATTCGTGAAAACTCCGGGATGAATCTTCGATAGAAGTTGGCAAAGCCAAGCATACTCTGAACCCCTTTCACTGAACCGGGAGATGGCCATTTGAGGATGGCATCCACCTTTCGTGAATCCATTCAAATTCCTTTAGGAGTCAGAACAAATCCGAGGAATTCAACCTCAGTGGTATGAAAGACACACTTTTCCAGCTTGGCAAATAGTTTGTGCTGGCGCAATTTCTCTAGAACTGCTCGAACATGTTTTCGATGATCTGACTCAGAAGATGTCGTCGATGTATACGATGACACAAACATCGATAAGTTCTCGCAGAACATCGTTCATGAAGAATTGAAAAGCTGCAGGCGCGTTGCACAAACCGAAGGGCATAACCTGATATTCGAAGAGCCCGTATTTGGTGCGGAAAGCTGTCTTCCACTCGTCACCTTCTTTTATTCGCACTAGGTGATAAGCTCCCCGGAGATCTAACTTGGTGTATATACGAGCATCTTTTACTTGATCAAGAAGTTCAGGGATCAGAGGCAGGGGATAACGATTCTTTATCGTTATCTGATTTAAAGCGCGGTAGTCAATACAAGTTCTAGGGTCTCCTTCTTTTTTAGGCACGAAGAACAAAGCGGAAGAGACCGGGGACTTTGATGGGCGAATAAAGCCATTGGCAAGGTACTGATCCAAATACTGACGCAAATGCTCGTTTTCAGGTTCAGTGAGAGCGTAAATCCTACTACACGGCGGTTGAGCATTGGGAACTAGATCGATCTGGCAATCGTAAGAACGATGAGGGGGTAGCGTGTTAGCCTGTTCTTTCTGAAAAACGTCCTGGTATTCAAGGTATTCTGCCGGTAGTTGAACAGTGGCGGGGGTTACTGTGGCTAAACCAATAGCTGGATTTCTAGGATAACAAGTGGGACCACAATCTGGAAAAGTTATTCTCTTTGCTCGCCAGTCTATTCGAGGATTGTGTGTTTCTAACCAAGGAATTCCGAGGATTACTTGAAATTGTGGAGCCTTGATTATATCAAACACTATTGCTTCCCGATGTCCATCCTGACTCACAAGTGTCACTTCTGTGGTGGAATGCGTTACCGGCCCAGAAGCTATTTCGGTACCATCAACCGTAGTAATGACATCCTGGTTTATTTTTGGATGCAGAGGAAGGTTCATCCTGGAGGCCAATTCGCGGTCCACGTAGTTTCCGATAGCTCCGCTGTCGACGTATGCTTTGATGGCATGCAACCGTTGGGGCTTTTTTGGATCCACGAGCACCATTGGCAAGACAAAATGTGAGGTCAGAGAGTTCGTTTTCAAGCTCGGCAAGCGGACCTCTACGCTTGTCGAGCCAGGTCGTTTTCCGAAACAGGTTCCATTAAGTTGTTGTCAGAGGCACCAACCACCTTCCTAGGTGGTTTTACCGGACAATCACAAAGAAAGTGACCGGAAGCCCCGCAATAGAGGCATAGTTGCTTTTGTCGCCTTCTCTCGCGTTCCTTCTGAGTTAACGGCCCCTTAACTCCCCCTATTTGAATAGGTTCCGAAGCTTCGATATTCCTGGGGTTTACGAGGGTTCTGATCAGTACTAGGGTTTCAAACTTGGACCGATCTGCTTTCCTATTCTGAAGTCTGTGATCCACTTGTACCACAAAGTCAATATATTCTGCGCAGCCCAGGGGTGGATTCACTACTTGGGCCAGAATGTCTTTTAGCTCTCCGCGCAGACCCCGGTGAAATAAAGTGATCCTTTTATTTTCAGGCCATCCGGTTTCCACCACCAGTCTGTTAAAGGAGGCTATATAAGACAAAAGATCTTGACTACCTTGTCGTAGAGATAGCAGTTCATTGTCAAGGGCCTGTCCCTGCGAGTGTCGAGCGAACAACCTTTCCATGCTGGCCTGAAAGCCCTGAAAATCCTGGAGAATTGGATCGTTCTGGTTCACCAAGGGAACAGACCAATCGGCAGCACAGCCACTTAGGTACGATAACACGAAGGCCACTTTGGTCCTATCATCAGGGAAGGCTCCTGGTCTGCATATAAAATGTAAGCGACATTGGTTCATAAAAATGGCATATTTCTTTGGGTCCCCCGCAAAACGTTCAGGCGTTGCTAAAGGCATGGATCCCGGCAGATTGATCTGAACAGGGTTACTCGAACCCAACGAAGTGGAAATTCCCCCGGGACTAGGTAAAGGAATTTGTCCAGCCTGACTCTGTAGCAATCGTTTGGCCAAGTCATCAGTTTGTTCCTTGGAGAGAATGAGTTCTCTTTTGAGGGCATTAGTCTCTTGGCGAGCTGGGTGTACCTCTGCCATTAATTCCCCCAACAGCTGGGCCAGCTGGTCTGTCTCAGAAGTCTCCATAGCGCCCGGGTGGGAAATTGTGGGTAGGCTTCGCATTCTGTTACGCTCACCTGACTCCCACGGAGGCGCTGGCCAGGATCGTGCTGCTGTGACCTCTTCTAAGGTGTTGCGCGGGGCTCAGAAGATGGACTGGACCGGACTCCCAACTCCTGCTTGTCCGGCTTGCAAAAGTATCCTTCTGTAGGCGAGAATAAGGGATTAACTGTCTGCGGGGAGTGCTACCAGCCTCCCCCTTTCCCCTCTCACCCTCCTCGAAACCCTTCTGTGCTTCCCGTGGCGTCTCACCTTAGGGTCTTGAAGGGCGAGCTCTCCTTCCTGCTTCTGATGCAGGGGCGCGTTGGTATCCAGTTACTTCACTGGATTCTTGGTTTTATGAGAACCAAACTTGCTTGGCTTCCAGGTAAGTTCCTTGAAAGGTTCCCCTTTTGTCCTTGCATCAATATGCTAATGTCAATGTCTTTTTCCCCATAGGGGCCGGGGTACGGAATGCCGGGGAAAAGGCACCGACCCGAGATGCGAGGTGCAATCCCTTTAGAAATCAGGTAAGTCTTGATGAGCGTTTTTGGGTAATGTCTTTTCATTCGCTCATTGACGCTAATGTCTTTTTCCCCATAGGGGCCGGGGTCCGGAAACGCCTGGATGCGGCGCAGACCCAAAATGAAGAGGGAATGACCCAACAGGTAAGTCTTAACATGGAGGTTTAGGTTTCCTCATTCCCTTCTCTCTCTCACCTTTGCTCTTGTCTTTTTCTCCCTAGGTGTGGAAGCGTGGCTGCGAATCCGGGTGATCGCTGCTGAACATGGAGGCGCCCTGTGAAGGTGAGTGGAATGCGGCGCTGCGGCGGTCGATGCGATGTGCTTTTAAATTAAGTGTCTTCCTTTGCAGGATCGTCGGCGAGCTGACTCCGGAATGCGGATCTTGCAGGTAAAGTCTTTTCCTTCTCCTATTCTCTCTTTCTCTTCCTTTGTAGGTGATCAGGATGCTGGCAGGCGTGGCAGAAGTCCGAATGCAGGAGCAAACACGGTGAGCGTCCAGCTGCTAGATGCAGAACAACGCGAAGCATGTGCTGCTCTTCGGGTGTGGTTTAAATAGCCTGTAAAGTAGTTCCAGGTATGTATCCTTCCACTCAGGTATGTATTCTTCCTCAGACCACACCCGAGTGATAAAGTAGTCCAAAAGATAAAGTAGTCCCATTCAGTCCTCAAGAGGGCCTGGATGTAGCAGCACGGTCTGCTTCAGGTAAGTGCACATTAAGACACTTACACACATGTCTTGCTTTATGAGCCTGGCGCCTAAGGCGCCAGGACTGGGGTCCAGAATGAGCCTGGCGCCAAAGGCGCCAGGACTGCGTCCAAAAGGCCCCAACTTGGGTCCGCTGAGACGTCCTTGGGGAAAATTATGTCTGCCTCTGGGGTTGCTGGGCTGGGCCTGGCTCCTTGGAGGTAGGCATCATGACAGAATCTGCCTATCCACTTGTACTTGCTTCCGTTTTAGTTTTTCTTTTCATTTCATGAATTTTTTCCTTCACTTCAATTTTGGCTATATTGGGTTTGTGGTTATGATTTCTTGTATTTTCTATGTATTCTCCTGAAGTGATTGCTCTTCCTCTGCAATTTATCTGTGTATAGCTGTCAGGTCCCCAGGTAACAGGAGGTTATAGTCTAGGTACTCCTTGGTGGCATTAGGTGGTTTTAGTAGTTGTTGCGGATCTGCATGAAATGACCGAATGCAAAAGTCTTATTACCAAAAGCCAGTACTTTTTCTTCTTCATTTTTTCCGTAAATATATATGTGGGGGAGACCCCCACAGCTCCCCCACCTTACCCCTATACATTTGTATTAACTTTAACTTTACCCCCCACATATATATCTGCAGAAAAATGGGGGTTAGACTTTTTGCCCTCTGTAATTGTTTCCTATTCCCTTGTTGCTGCTTGGGGGGGGGATTGGCTGTGTATGCAATTTTCCTTAACAATAATATCAGCCAGCTTCTATTGTCTCAGTTCAAGATGGAGAGTTTCCTGCACAGCAGTGAGTGGTTTAGAGACTATTGTGATGCAGTTTGGAACCTCAGGAGAGGTTCTAAACTGCCTTTCATTCAAGATCTACTCAAGAGAGGTCTCAGCCTTTTGAAGCTCCAGAGAAGACATAGAAAAACTAAAGAAATCACAGCCTAGAAGACAACTTCAGAAAGAGCCAGAGAACAAGACTCAGATGAGTGAATGAACAAAATAGAAGTTTAACTTTTCAAAGAAATATTTTTCAAAGCTATTACATGAAATCAAACTAATATGTACTGTAATGTAACTAATAGTAGTTGATGAAGAAACTGGAAAACAGAGCAGCATTAATCAACTCTTGTGAATAGTTATCTTTCAAGTTAAAAGTTACTGGTTTGTCAGTGATTTCAAGGAACTAGTGAGAGGAGGAATCAGCACGCATGTCGTATTGCTTCAGCTGCGAATGCATACGCATTTGTAAGGCCTAGCGCACGTATAAGCTTTGATCATTGCTTGTTTATTTTTGTTCTGAGCTCGTGGGCCAGTTGAGTAGTATTAGAGAAAAGGACCTGGCGACACATGTCAGCGTGTCAGTGAATGTGAAGAGAGGCCGTTTCAAAAGGTCTGTTTGGCTTCTGAATTAGGCAGAAGAAGAGAACAGTGATCAGCCTCCCGATAGCATTGCCACAGATGATGGAGGAAATGAAGGCAGTTAGTTCTAGCGTGGCATGTCAAATAGTAAATGTTAGTGTTTAAGCATGTCATTTATTTGAAAGCTGTTACAGCAAAGCGCGGCGGTGTGTCTCATTGAACTCAACACAAGGAACTGAGAAAAAAACATAGTTCAGCTGATACAAGTACAGTATTCAAGCAGTGGTGTGCATGCATTATAAAAGGAGTCCGTCAAGGAGAAGCACGGTAGTGCTACGCAATTAACTCCATATGAGAGAGATTTGAGTTTAATCATAGTTTGAGGAAAAAAATAGAAAAAATTATATTTTAAATACATTAAGTATATTTAAATAAACTGGAAACAAATTTAGGAAATAAAACTAAATGAAGATCTTTTCATCTAAAGAGCAGGAGCATGAATGTTTGAACTTGAGAGCATTTCGTTTTCAAGTAAGCAGCCATAAGTTCAAGGTCAAGAGAAGCAGCAGAGTGTAGAAACAGCAGCAGAGAGCAGTGTTGCAGTTAAACAAGATAATTCTTCCTTTTCCTAAATTGCCTCCAGGTTGTCAGGTAATCAGAGAGGGAAGAGAGGGAATATTTATTAGTAAAGTATATGATGTTTAACCAGAGATGCATTTATTGCAGGTTTTCCTGAAGTTGAGAGATCCTGGAGTTGAAGGGTAGCAGAAGAATCCTGACCATTTATTATTTTATCCACTTCCCCTTTCCCCCGGTCTGGTCTACTCAGTAGTTGTTGCAATTGACCGCTGGGTGAAATAGTTTGTGGGTCTGGAGGACTATTCGTCTGCAGGATTTTGGCACTGGGACCTGATAATAGTCGATACCTTTCCACCATTTCTTCTCCCTTTTAAATCTTTCCGAATTGTACATATAGCCGTTGAATTGTAGTTGTGGGTTTGCCTCTGGTTGATGCAATATAAACTGCTTTTTCCATTGTGTGGGGTGCCTACAAAAACAAAATTTGATGATGTCAGTCATGTTTCTAATTGTCGTTTATTTTCTGATGTCAAACCTTTGTTTTTTTCCCCCTCGCAAATCTGTCAAAACCTACCTTTTCAAGTATCCGTGTTTGTATTTTTATTGCTGAAAATGTTTTCCACGAACCAACGGCTTTCTTGCAAGCCTTCTTTATTTCATGCGACTAATCTTCTGTTGGGATTACATTACCGTCATGACCTCACCAAGTACTTGGTTTCCTTTCATATCTCGCAAGATTTTGCCTGTCTTCGTACTTCACCTGTTTTTCCGTGTTCAGGTAAAATTATTTTATTTTGCTTAACATGCAAACTTTTAACCTGTAATCCTTTCCCTCATTTGACCTTGCCGTTAACTGACTCAATCCTTCATTTCCTTCTTTAACTATATACGCACAAAATGTACTGGCGAACAATTACATTGCAGATAGTTTGGCCGCAAACAAATCATTCAAAATCAAACAACCCAGATCAAATAATACATCTCGAGATCTGTCAAAAAACATAGAATATGTAAATACAAATATTCTGTCTGGTGCTCAGAACTACTTAGCCTTTCAAATGATAATTAATTGTAAACAATGGAAAGAAAGTGTACCTCTGTGGCTCAAAGAATACAGAAGTTGTTTTTCAGTAAAAAAGAAAGGCAGTATTGTGTTGCTGTAATGATAAGGAATTCGGAGTAACCCATTTCACAACAATCTAAGAGACATGGAGAAATAAGTGCAAGATAGCCTCAAGTAACTATATTAAGAGTGCATAACATTACTCTATTGTATTAGCATGGGAGGAAGTCCAATGGCCTACCTCATTGGTTTAAAAAAATGTGCAACTGAAGTTTAAATGTAGTTGCCATAGCCATGTTGAAATGGGAGTCTTGATTAGTCTTAGTCCGGATTGGTCTGGGGAGCATAAAAAGAATGCAGGTTGTGAACTCTGCCATGCAGTCATTAGCTGTAAATACTCGTATGAAGAAAAAAAGGTGTGTTTATCTGGTCTAATCCACTGATAGAACGCAAGTGGTTCAGAAGAAATATTAGTGTTAATTTGCATGCGTAGCTGCGTCTCAAAATGTGCATTCTGCGGGTCAAAACAAAGTGAATAAACATTGTAACGTTCTACAAGGAGATAAGGTAATCACTGAACAAGCCTATTTGTTTAGAGACCTCATGCATAGAGGCACTTACCATTAAGGTGTTAGAAGAATCTCGTCCAAGCGCTGCCAAACGGGCGTGTTGACGTCCAATGTAAACAAAACGCAAGAGTGATTCTTAATTTGCTTTGTAGATGAAATTGGAGATGGTAGAATGAACCTATGACTGAAAGTGTTTTTGCTCCTAATGAAGGTAAAAGTACTGCCTACATGTGTTGTGCTCTTTTTAAAAAAAAATCCTTTTGATTGGCTTTTTCAATATACAAAACAAAACAACCAAAACAAAACATCCCCCCTCCCTTCTTCCCTTTTTCCCCCCTTCACTCTCTCCCCGTGGCCTGCATTTTGGTTGAGTAATGATACGCCTAACATAGAGCCCAAGTAAGTCTCAGTAATTATATTATGTCTAGTATTCTCAGGTTCTGGGGACACCATTGCCGCATGTAGTCACCCTTTGTATTCCAATAACATTCCCCAGTCCAGACGAAATTTGTCTCTCTCACCTTGTATTCCGTAAGTGATCCATCCCATTGCTACAATGCCCCACACTTTGTGGAGCCACTCAACTTTCGTGGGATGTGCTTTCTCTTTCCACCTCCTCGCCAGAACTACCCAGGCCGCTATCAACAAGGTCATAAACGCTTTGATCCTTGTTTGACTACCTGTTACTGACCTTGCCCCCCTTAGGACTCGGTGAAATAGCGTGGTTCTTTTTTCCTCCGGCCAACCTGCTTCGACCACAAGCCTGTTGAAGGTCGCTATATATGTTAATAAGTCTTGCTTTCCTTGACGGAGGGACAAGAGTTTGTTGTCTAGAGCCTGTCCATGAGTACGACAGGTGAAGAGCGAAGAGCTTTTCCATCTCCTGCTGGAAGCCCCCAAAGTCACGTAGCAGTGGGTCATCCCGACTAACGAAAGGTACAGACCAGTCCGCAGCACTGCCACTCAAATAAGACAACACGAAGGCCACCCGTGATTCATCATTAGGAAAGGCCCCAGGCATGCAAAGAAAATGGAGGCAACACTGGTTTATGAAAGTCGCATACTTCCTAGGATCCCCCGTGAAACGCTCCGGTGGGGCTAAAGGCACTGCCCGAGGGAGGGTGATCTGCACCGGATTGATCGGTTGTGCTGACATTGATGGAACGGTCCCAGGCAATGGGGCTTGTCCGGCCTGTGATTGAAGGAGTTGTCTACTCAAATCATCAGTGCATTCTTTGGCCACTATTAATTCTCTCTGCAAGGCATTGGTCTCCTACCTGGCTGGATGCACCTCAGCGCGTAACTGCCCCAGCACCTGAGCTAACTGATCAGTTTCCATGCTTGACGCCCAGGTGGATTGTGGTTGTGAGGCTTTGCGTTCTGTAACGCTAACCTGGTATCCACAGGGACGCCACCCAATCTGGCTGGGCTGCTTCCGACCTGGACCCACTCCCTCAGGTTCTTGTTCTGCTGAGGACCTAGTCTGGAATACAGGAGTTTTGATTTTAGCTTATACTCTCTTTTTCCCTGAGCCCACCTCCTTTGTGGACCCAACGACCCCTTAGTGTTTTCCTCACCTTGGTTTTCAATATGGTGCGCTCTCTGTCCTGCTGCTCTGTGCAAGGGTGCGTCGTGGATGGGCGCGTCGCAACCGAGTTGCTTCACTGGTGCAGGCCCTGTGAGTCCAGTCCTGCTGCGACACAGTTCCTCAGGTAAGTCTGCTGTTTTGACAGCTTGTCCTTACATTGCAATTGCCCCAGTTAATGTCTTTCCTTCTCTCTTAGGTGCGGAAGGAGTTCTGAAGATGCCGTGCTGGCTGGGGCTGCGAGATGGTAAGCGAAAGCGCGGAGTGCGGCGCTATGTGCTTTTCTTGCGGTGTGCTAACCTGTGTTGTCCCTCTCTTGCAGGCTGCCGTGATGATCCGGATGATAAGCTGCTGAGAGGATGCGGAGCGGTGAGTAGGGATTGTTCGAATTGCCTCTGAGTAATTATGCGTGTTAATCAGCCTTGCCTTTTCTCTTACAGGTTGTCGGAAGACCGGAATGGGCTTGAACCAGAAGCAAGTTCAACTCAGGTAAGCGTGAGTCTGCCAATTGTCATTTAAATGTGAAGAATAAACGCTTACTAATGCTGCTTTTCTATTTTTCCCCCAGGTTGTGGCTTCCAGGAGAGAGAGCGTTCGCCGAGATGCTGAATGTTCCGGACACTGGAGCGGATGACAGGAGCTGGGCTCGCTAACAGGTAAGTGTAACTAATGGTGTTCTTCTTCTTCATGCACGTGTCGGCCCTGAATGCTGAGGAAGATCTGACAGGCCGTGGTGAACGTCACGCTGCGAGAGCAGAGCAACGCGAAGCGTGTTCTTCAACTTGGGTGTGGCTTATATAGCCTGCAGGTATCCCAGGTGCCTTTAGGCCTGACCACACCCTAAATGCTAGACTGCATGGTTCAGTTTTGGAACTGAACCATGTGGGGGCATCCATGTTGTGACACTGCCATTGTGAGCTCAGCTCCCTCTTCTGCCATATGAGCCTGGCACCAAAGGCGCCAGGACCGACTCCAAGAGAGTCTTTGGGGACATGATTGGGCCCTTGGGGCCATGATGAGACACCGTGGTGCGGCCCAGGGGGCCTGACTGCGAGGACGAGGGGCAGTGGTCATGATAGCCTCTGGGTGGAATATCCCCTGCAATCACTCCATTGAGCATATAGAGGTGTCGACTCTGCATCAGTGATAACCACCTTTGTCTTGAGAAGTGTATTCCACTCTGTAGGAAGCACTATAAGTTCAGATCTCCAACTAGTATTACATTTGTGATCTATGCGTCATCAGAGGCGATATTCAGAAGTTGTTCAAGGTCACTAAAAAATATCTTGTCGAGATGGCTGTTGGATTGCAATAAATCTTTATTAGCGCAATCGTTCCTCCTTGATATTTAACTTTTACCATTTGCAAGTAAAAGTTGGGTGCCTTTGTCATGCGCGGGAGGCATACCAGCTCGCTTCCTATCAGACAGAACGTCCAAACCACTACAGACCGGGATATCAGCACTCCCACTCCCAACAATTCCCCGACCAGCAGTAGCGCTAGACTCCCCAGGCTGCAGGCAGTTCAGTGCTTTAGATTACCTGTGGTGCAGGGGAAGCAGCGTTCATTCTTGCAATGCAGGGGCATTGGTCATCCTCGTTGGAACCCCCGTCTCCATTGGCAAACTTCCCTGGTGACTGCGATCGGGTAGGAGGACCCGATCGCATTGGCTTCCTGGTTACGGGACGCTTTCCCGGTCACGTGTCTCGCCCCCTGCTCACGTGATCGGGAACCGCCGTGCATAAAGCTGGCCAGTTCGAAATGCTTGTTGCTTCACAGCTGTTCTTCGTATCGCTGTTCAGCATTTCGTCTTGGATTCAAGATTTACGTTACCCGACCTCGGATCACGGACTTCCTTGCTAACTCCTTTGTACTTCTGCCTCAACCCGCATTCTACTACCTCGGCTTACGGATCACAGACTTCTTTGCTCGCTCCTTTTGGTACTACTACTTCAACCGGCACAGACCACACGGATTTAGACCTCTGTACAACGTATAATGGACTGCCCTTGAAACACTCCCTGGTTTGTTGACTTTTCCCTGCTCACCTGGCATCGACCTCGAGGTGCTTTTGGACTTGCTTTTGCCTCGCCCTAATCTGTCACGAATCACGCTCTAGCATTCAAGCCTTACCCTGTTCCACGAATCAACCAGGTGTTTGCAGTCGGCTTCAGGAACTTCACTGCGCGCCCCCTGCACCACAAAACCGATACCAGGACAGTCTTACAGGATTTAGGTAAGAACCCTTCAGTTATTTACTCGTGCCTGCATTTCTGTATAATGTGCCTGCTTGTGCTAAACTTGCCTTCCTTCCCACAGTCTTGGGGTCTTCGGCGGCGCCTGGTTCCTGTGCAAACAACACCAACACCTGTGGCTTCAAGGCTCGCACAAAGAGTGTATTCTATCTCTTTGTGGGGAACTTGGGGACAGAGGCCCTATTACTCTTCACGACACAGCAAGTCTGACACACTGTGAAGCCAGTGTGTTCGTGTTGAGTATGGAGGCGGCAGCCGACGATCCCATGGCTGCACTAGTGCAAGCAATTACAGTTCTCAGAGCAGACATGGCAGCTGCCAACACGGTTATTCACCAGCGGCTGGATTCCATCCAAAGTGCCCAATACCCCTTACCCACTGACGCTGAGTTTGGGGATACAGCGGCTCCACCCCCAGTAGCTCCACCTGCTGCCCCCGCTGCCACGCCACAAGTCCCCGTCATTGTGCCCACTCCATTCCCATTAGCAGCTCTGGAGAGATTTCACGGTGACCCCCGGAGGTTTTGCACGTTCCTAAATCAATGCAAGTTACACTTTCTCTGTCGACCTCAGGCCTTTCCTGATTCCACAACCAAGGCGGCGTTCACACTATCCCATCTAGCTGGTACTGCTGGTGCCTGGGCCAATCTGTTACTCGAAAACGATAGCCCGGCCATTTATGATTTTGAGTTACTCGTGACAGAAATGTCCCATGTATTTGATACAAGACACAAGGCCCAAGTTGGCACAATAGCATATCTGTGCAATAATTGCATTTAGAAAGTTTCACCTAATAGCATATCTGCGCTGTAGTTGCATTTAGAAAGTTGCATTTGAAAAGCCACCCAATAGCATATCTGTGAAGTAGTTGAATTCAGAAAGTGTGCTGAATAGCATATCTGTGATCTAGTTGCATTAGAAAGTCTGCACCATTAGCATTCTGTGGTCTAACTGCTTATGAAAGTCTGTCTAATAACATATTGGTGGAGTAGTAGCACTCCACAGCCTAATAACATATCTGTGGTCTAGTTTGCATTTAAAAGTCGCCCAATAGCATATCTGTGGAGTAACTGCATTCAGTTAAGTGTGCCTAATAGCATATCTATGACCTAGTTGCATTTGAAAGTTTAATAGCATATCTGTGGAATAACCGCATTCAGTTAAGCGTGCCTAATAGCATATATGTGGCCTAGTTGCATGTGAAAGTCCACTCAATAACATATCTGTGTTCTAGTTGCATTTGAAAGTCTGCCTATTAGCATATCTGTGGTTTAGTTGCATTTGAAAGTCTGCCTAATAACATATCTGTGGAGTATTAACATTTAGAAAGTGGGCTGAATAGCATATCTGTGGTCTAGTTGCATTTGAAAGTTTGCCTAATAACATATCTGTGGAGTAGTAGCACTCTACAACCTAATAACATATCTGTGGTCTAGTTGCTTTTCAAAGTCCACTCAATAGCATATCTGTGGTCTAGTTGCTTTTGAAAGTCCACTCAATAGCATATTGGTGGTCTAGTTGCACTTGTGAGTCTACCTATTAGCATATCTGTGGTCTTGCTTGCATTTGAAAGTCTGCCTATTAGCACATCTGTGGTCTAGTTTGCATTTGAAAGTCTACCTAATAACATATCTGTGGTCTAGTTGCTTTTCAAAGTCCCCTCAATAGCATATCTGTGGTCTAGTTGCTTTTGAAAGTCCACTCAATAGCATATTGGTGGTCTAGTTGCACTTGTGAGTCTACCTATTAGCATATCTGTGGTCTTGCTTGCATTTGAAAGTCTGCCTATTAGCACCTCTGTGGTCTAGTTTGCATTTGAAAGTCTACCTAATAACATATCTGTGGTCTAGTTTGCTTTCAGAAAGTCCGCCAATAGCATATCTATGGTGTAGTTTGCTTTTAGAAAGTCTGCCTAATAGCATATCTGTGGTGTAGTTTGCACTTAGAGCGTCCGCCTAATAGCATATCTATGGTGTAATTGCATTTAGAAAGTCCACCTAATAGCAAATCTATGGTGTAACTGCATTTAGAAAGTCCAACTAATAACATATCTGTGGAATAATTGCATTTAGAAAGTTGCATTCAGAAAGTCTGCCTATTAGCATATCTGTGGCATAATTGCATTTAGAAAGTTGCATTCAGAAAGTCTGCCTATTAGCATATTTGTGGCATAATTGCATTTAGAAAGTTGCATTCAGAAAGTCTGCCTATTAGCATATCTGTTGCATAATTGCATTTAGAAAATTGCATTCAGTCAGTCTGCCTACTAGCATATCTGTGGCATAATTGCACTTAGAAAGTTGCATTCAGAAAATCTGCCTATTAGCATATCTGTTGCATAATTGCATTTAGAAAGTTGCATTCAGAATGTCTGCCTATTAGCATATCTGTTGCATAATTGCATTTAGAAAGTTGCATTCAGAAAGTCTGCCCAATAGCATATCTGTTGCATAATTGCATTTAGAAAGTTGCATTCAGAAAGTCTGCCTATTAGCAAATCTTTGGCATAATTGCATTTAGAAAGTTGCATTGAGTAATTCTGCCTATTAGCATATCTGTGGCATAATTGCATTTATAAAGTTGCATTTAGAAAGCCTGCCTATTAGCATATCTCTGGCATAATTGCATTTGAAAGTCCTAACAGCATATCAGAGGTGTAGTTTGCATTTAGAAAGTTGCATTCAGAAAGTCTGTCTATTAGCATATCTGTGGCATATTTACATTTAGAAAGTTGCATTTGAAAGTCTGCCTATTAGCATATCTGTGGCATAATTGCATTTATAAAGTTGCATTCAGAAAGTCTGCCTATTAGTATATCTCTGGCATAATTGCATTTGAAAGTCCTAACAGCATATCAGAGGTGTAGTTTGCATTTAGAAAGTTGCATTCAGAAAGTCTGTCTATCAGCATATCTGTGGCATATTTACATTTAGAAAGTTGCATTTGAAAGTCTGCCTATTAGCATATCTGTGGCATAATTGCATTTAGAAAGTTGCATTCAGAAAGTCTGCCTATTAGCATATCTGTGGCATAATTGCATTTAGAAAGCTGCATTTAGAAACTCTGCCCAATAGCATAACTGTGGCATAATTGCATTTAGAAAGTTGCATTCAGAAAGTCTGCCTATTAGCAAATCTGTGGCATAATTGCATTTAGAAAGTTGCATTTGAAAGTCTACCTATTGGCATACCTGTGGCAAAATTGCATTTAGAAAGTTGCATTCAGAAAGCCTGCCTTTTAGCATATCTGTGGCATAATTGCATTTGAAAGTCCTCCTAACAGCATATCAGCGGTGTTGTTTGCATTTAGAAAGCTGCATTCGGACGTCCGCCTAATAGCATATCTGTGGCATAATTGCATTTAGAAAGTTGCTTTAGAAATCCTCCCCAATTACATATATGTGGCATAATTGCATTTGGAAAGTTGCATTTAAAAAGTTGGCACACTAGCATATCTGTGCAATAATTGCATTTAGAAAGTTCCACCTAACAGTATATCTGCGCTGTAGTTGCATTTAGAAAGTTGCATTTGAAAATCCACCCAATAGCTTATCTGTGAAGTAGTTGAATTCAGAAAGTGTGCTGAATAGCATATCTGTGGTCTAGTTGCATTTGAAAGTCTGCACCATTAGCATTCTGTGGTCTAATTACATATGAAAGTCTGCCTAATAACATAATGGTGGAGTAGTAGCACTCCACAGCCTAATAACATATCTGTGGTCTAGTTTGCATTTAAAAGTTGCCCAATAGCATATCTGTGGAGTAACTGCATTCAGTTAAGTGTGCCTAATGGCATATCTATGACCTAGTTGCATGTGAAAGTCCACTCAATTACATATCTGTGTTCTAGTTGCATTTGAAAGTCTGCCTATTAGCATATCTGTGGTTTAGTTGCATTTGAAAGTCTGCCTAATAACATATCTGTGGAGTATTAACATTTAGAAAGTGGGCTGAATAGCATATCTGTGGTCTAGTTGCATTTGAATGTTTGCCTAATAACATATCTGTGGAGTAGTAGCACTCTACAACCTAATAACATATCTGTGGTCTAGTTGCTTTTGAAAGTCCACTCAATAGCATATTGGTGGTCTAGTTGCACTTGTGAGTCTACCTATTAGCATATCTGTGGTCTTGCTTGCATTTGAAAGTCTGCCTATTAGCACATCTGTGGTCTAGTTTGCATTTGAAAGTCTACCTAATAACATATCTGTGGTCTAGTTTGCTTTCAGAAAGTCCGCCAATAGCATATCTATGGTGTAGTTTGCTTTTAGAAAGTCTGCCTAATAGCATATCTGTGGTGTAGTTTGCACTTAGAACGTCCGCCTAATAGAATATCTATGGTGTAATTGCATTTAGAAAGTCCATCTAATAGCAAATCTATGGTGTAACTGCATTTAGAAAGTCCACCTAATAACATATCTGTGGAATAAATGTATTTAGAAAGTTGCATTTAGAAAGTCTGCCTATTAGCATATCTGTGGCATAATTGCATTTAGAAAGTTGCATTCAGAAAATCTGCCTATTAGCATATCTGTGGCATAATTGCATTTAGAAAGTTGCATTCAGAAAGTCTGCCCAATAGCATATCTGTGGCATAATTGCATTTAGAACGTTGCATTCAGAAAGTCTGCCTATTAGCATATCTGTGGCATAATTGCATTTAGAAAGTTGCATTCAGTAAGTCTGCCTAATAGCATATCTGTGGCATAATTGCATTTAGAAAGTTGCATTCAGAAAGTCTGCCTACTAACATATCTGTGGCATAATTGCACTTAGAAAGTTGCATTCAGAAAATCTGCCTATTAGCATATCTGTTGCATAATTGCATTTAGAAAGTTGCATTCAGAAAGTCTGCCGAATAGCATATCTGTGGCATAATTGCATTTAGAAAGTTGCATTCAGTAAGTCTGCCTATTAGCATAACTGTGGCATAATTGCATTTAGAAAGTTGCATTCAGAAAGTCTGCCTATTAGCATATCTCTGGCATAATTGCATTTGAAAGTCCTCCTAACAGCATCAGCGGTGTAGTTTGCATTTAGAAAGTTGCATTCAGAAAGTCTGCCTATTAGCATATCTGCAGCATATTTGCATTCAGAAAGTTGCATTTCAAAGTCTGCCTATTAGCATATCTGTGTCATAATTGCATTTAGAAAGTTGCATTCAGAAAGTCTGCCCAATAGCATATCTGTGACATAATTGCATTTAGAAAGTTGCATTCAGGAAGTCTGCCTATTAGCATATCTATGGCAATATTGCATTTAGAAAGTTGCATTCAGAAAGTCTGCCTATTAGCATATCTGTGGCATAATTGCATTTAGAAAGTTGCATTTCGAAAATCTGCCTATTAACATATCTGTGGCATAATTGCATTTAGAAAGTTGCATTCAGAACGTCTGCCTATTAGCATATCTGTGGCATAATTGTATTTGAAAGTCCTCCTACCAGCATATCAGCGGTTTAGTTTGCATTTAGAAAGTTGCATTCAGAAAGTCTGCCTATTGCATATCTGCGGCATATTTGCATTTAGAAAGTTGCATTTGAAAGTCTGCCTATTAGCGTATCTTTGGCATAATTGCATTTAGAAAGTTGCATTCAGAAAGTCTGCCTATTAGCATATCTGTGACATAATTACATTTGAAAGTCCTCCTAACAGCATATCAGCAGTGTAGTTTGCATTTAGAAAGTAAGTCTGCCTAATAGCATATCTGTGGCATAATTGCATTTAGGAAGTTGCATTTAGAAAGTCTCCACAATTACATATCTGTGGCATAATTGCATTTGGAAAGTTGCATTTAAAAAGTCTGCCAATAGCATATATGTGTCATAATTGCATTTAGAAAGTTCCGCCTAACAGCATATCTGCGCTGTAGTTGCATTTAGAAAGTTGCATTTCAAAATCCACCCAATAGCATATCTGTGGTCTAGTTGCATTTGAAAGTCTGCCTAATAACATATCGGTGGAGTAGTAGCACTCCACAGCCTAATAACATATCTGTGGTCTAGTTTGCATTTAAAAGTCCGCCCAATAGCATATCTGTGGAGTAGCCGCATTCAGTTAAGTGTGCCTTATAGCATATCTGTGGCCTAGTTGCATTTGAAAGTTCACTCAATAACATATCTGTGTTCTAGTTGCATTTGAAAGTCTGCCTAATAACATAAACATATCTGTGGAGTATTAGCATTTAGAAAGTGGGCTGAATAGCATATCTGTAGTCTAGTTGCATTTGAAAGTCTGCCTAATAACATATCTGTGGAGTAGTAGCACTCTACAACCTAATAACATATAGGTGGTCTAGTTGCTTTTGAAAGTCCACTCAATAGCATATCTGTGGTCTAGTTGCTTTTGAAAGTCCACTTAGTAGCATATCAGTGGTCTAGTTGCACTTGTGAGTCTACCTATTAGCATATCTGTGGTCTTGCTTGCATTTGAAAGTCTGCCTATTAGAACATCTGTGGTCTAGTTTGCATTTGAAAGTCTGCCTGATAACATATCTGTGGTCTAGTTTGCTTTCAGAAAGTCTGCCAATAGCATATCTATGGTGTAGTTTGTTTTTAGAAAGTCTGCCTAATAGCATATCTGTGGTGTAGTTTGCACTTAGAACGTCCGCCTAATAGCATATCTATGGTGTAATTGCACTTAGAAAGTCCACCTAATAGCAAATCTATGGTGTAAGTGCATTTAGAAAGTCCACCTAATTACATACCTGTGGTCTAGTTACATTTTGAAAGTGGGCCGAATAGCATATATGTGGTGTAATTAATTGCATTTAGATATCGTGCCGAACAGCATATATGTGGTGTAACTGCATTCAGTTAAGTGTGCCTAATAGCATATCTGTGGCCTAGTTGCATTTGAAAGTCCACTCAATAACACATCTGTGTTCTCGTTCCATTTGAAAGTCTGCCTAATAACATAAACATAGCTGTGGAGTATTAGCATTTAGAAAGTGGGCTGAATAGCATATCTGTGATCTAGTTGCATTTGAAAGTCTGCACAATTAGCATATCTGTGGAGTAACTGCAATTAAGTGTACCTAATAGCATATTTATGACCTAGTTGCATTTGACAGTCTAATAGCATATCTGTGGAGTAACCGCATTCAGTTAAGCGTGCCTAATATCATATCTGTGGCCTAGTTGCAAGTGAAAGTCCACTCAATAACATATCTGTGTTCTAGTTGCATTTGAAAATCTGCCTATTAGCATATCTGTGGTTTAGTTGCATTTGAAAGTCTGCCTAATAACATATCTGTGGAGTATTAGCATTTAGAAAGTGGGCTGAATAGCATATCTGTGGTCTAGTTGCATTTGAAAGTCTGCCTATTAGCATATCTGTGGATTAGTTGCATTTGAAAGTCTGTCTAATAACATATCTGTGGAGTATTAGCATTTAGAAAGTGGGCTGAATAGCATATCTGTGGTCTAGTTGCATTTGAAAGTCTGCCTATTAGCATATGTGTGGATTAGTTGCATTTGAAAGTCTGCCTAGTACCATATCTGTGGAGTAGTAGCATTCTACAACCTAATAACATATCTGTGGTCCAGTTGCTTTTGAAAGTCCACTCAATAGCATATCTGTGGTCTAGTTGTACTTGTGAGTCTACCTATTACCATATCTGTGGTCTTGCTTGCATTTGAAAGTCTGCCTATTAGCACATCTGTGGTCTAGTTTGCATTTGAAAGTTTACCTAATAACATATCTATGGTGTAGTTTGCTTTTAGAAAGTCTGCCTAATAGCATATCTGTGGTGTAGTTTGCACTTAGAACGTCCGCCTAATAGCATATCTATGCTGTAATTGCATTTAGACAGTCCACCTAATAGCAAATCTATGGTGTAACTGCATTTAGAAAGTCCACCTAATAACATATCTGTGGAATAATTGCATTTAGAAAGTTGCATTCAGAAAGTCTGGTATTAGCATATCTGTGACATAATTGCATTTAGAAAGTTGCATTCAGAAAGTCTGCGTTTTAGCATATCTTTGGCATAATTGCATTTAGAAAGTTGCATTCTGAAAGTCTGTCCAATAGTATATCTGTGGCATAATTGCATTTGGAACGTTGCATTTGTAGAGTCTGCCCAATAGCATATTTGTGGCATGGTTGCATTTGGAAGGTTGCATTCAGAAAGTCTGCCCAATAGCATATCTGTGGCATAATTGCATTTAGAAAGTTGCATTCAGAAAGTCTGCCCAATAGCATATCTGTGGCATAATTTCATTTAGAAAGTTGCATTCAGAAAGTCTGCCTATTAGCATATCTGTGGCATAATTGCATTTAGAAAGTTGCATTCAGAAAGTCTGCCTAATAGCATATTTGTGGCATAATTGCATTTAGAAAGTTGCATTCAGAAAGTCTGCCTATTAGCATATCTGTGGCATAATTGCATTTAGAAAGTTGCATTCAGAAAGTCTGCCTATTAGCATATCTGTGGCATATTTCAATTTAGAAAGTTTCATTTTAAAGTCTGCCTATTAGCATATCTGTGGCATAATTGCATTTAGAAAGTTGCATTCAGAAAGTCTTCCTAAAAGCATATCTGTGGCATAATTGCATTTAGAAAGTTGCATTCAAAAAGTCTGCCTATTAGCATATCTGTGGCATAATTGCATTTAGAAAGTTACATTCAGAAAGCCTGCCTATTAGCATATCTGTGGCATAATTGCATTTAGAAATCTGCATTCAGAAAGTCTGCCCAATAGCATATCTGTGACATAATTGCATTTAGAAAGTTGCATTCAGGAAGTCTGCCTATTAGCTTATCTATGGCAATATTGCATTTAGAAAGTTGCATTCAGAAAGTCTGCCTATTAGCATATCTGTGGCATAATTGCATTTAGAAAGTTGCTTTCAGAACGTCTGCCTATTAGCATATATGTGGCATAATTGCATTTGAAAGTCCTCCTAACAGCATATCAGCGGTGTAGTTTGCATTTAGAAAGTTGCATTCAGAAAGTCTGCCTATTGCATATCTGCGGCATATTTGCATTTAGAAAGTTGCATTTGAAAGTCTGCCTATTAGCATATCTGTGGCATAATTGCATTTAGAAAGTTGCATTCAGAACGTCTGCCTATTAGCATATATGTGGCATAATTGCATTTGAAAGTCCTCCTAACAGCATATCAGTGGTGTAGTTTGCATTTAGAAAGTTGCATTCAGAAAGTCTGCCTATTAGCATATCTGTGGCATATTTCAATTTAGAAAGTTTCATTTTAAAGTCTGCCTATTAGCATATCTGTGGCATAATTGCATTTAGAAAGTTGCATTCAGAAAGTCTGCCCAATAGCATATCTGTGGCATAATTGCATTTAGAAAGTTGCATTCAGAAAGTCTTCCTAATAGCATATCTGTGGCATAATTGCATTTAGAAAGTTGCATTCAAAAAGTCTGCCTATTAGCATATCTGTGGCATAATTGCATTTAGAAAGTTGCATTCAGAAAGCCTGCCTATTAGCATATCTGTGGCATAATTGCATTTAGAAATCTGCATTCAGAAAGTCTGCCCAATAGCATATCTGTGACATAATTGCGTTTAGAAAGTTGCATTCAGGAAGTCTGCCTATTAGCATGTCTATGGCAATATTGCATTTAGAAAGTTGCATTCAGAAAGTCTGCCTATTAGCATATCTGTGGCATAATTGCATTTCGAAAGTTGCATTTCGAAAATCTGCCTATTAGCGTATCTGTGGCATAATTGCATTTAGAAAGTTGCATTCAGAAAGTCTGCCTATTAGCATATCTGTGACATAATTGCATTTGAAAGTCCTCCTAACAGCATATCAGCAGTGTAGTTTGCATTTAGAAAGTAAGTGTGCCTAATTGCATATCTGTGGCATAATTGGATTTAGGAAGTTGCATTTAGAAAGTCTCCCCAATTACATATTTGTGGCATAATTGCATTTGGAAAGTTGCATTTAAAAAGTCTGCCAATAGCATATATGTGTCATAATTGCATTTAGAAAGTTCCGCCTAACAGCATATCTGCGCTGTAGTTGCATTTAGAAAGTTGCATTTCAAAATCCACCCAATAGCATATCTGTGGAGTAGTTGCATTCAGAAAGTGTGCTGAATAGCATATCTCTGGTCTAGTTGCATTTGAAAGTATGCCTAATAACATATCGGTGGGGTAGTAGCACTCCACAGCCTAATAACATATCTGTGGTCTAGTTTGCATTTAAAAGCCCGCCCAATAGCATATCTGTGGAGTAGCCGCATTCAGTTAAGTGTGCCTAATAGCATATCTGTGGCCTAGTTGCATTTGAAAGTTCACTCAATAACATATCTGTGTTCTAGTTGCATTTGAAAGTCTGCCTAATAACATAAACATAGCTGTGGCGTATTAGCATTTATAAAGTTGGCTGAATAGCATATCTGTAGTCTAGTTGCATTTGAAAGTCTGCCTAATAACATATCTGTGGAGTAGTAGCACTCTACAACCTAATAACATATAGGTGGTCTAGTTGCTTTTGAAAGTCCACTCAATAGCATATCTGTGGTCTAGTTGCTTTTGAAAGTCCACTTAGTAGCATATCAGTGGTCTAGTTGCACTTGTGACTCTACCTATTAGCATATCTGTGGTCTTGCTTGCATTTGAAAGTCTGCCTGTTAGCACATCTGTGGTCTAGTTTGCATTTGAAAGTCTGCCTGATAACATATCTGTGGTCTAGTTTGCTTTCAGAAAGTCTGCCAATAGCATATCTATAGTGTAGTTTGTTTTTAGAAAGTCTGCCTAATAGCATATCTGTGGTGTAGTTTGCACTTAGAACGTCCGCCTAATAGCATATCTATGGTGTAATTGCATTTAGAAAGTCCACCTAATAGCAAATCTATGGTGTAACTGCATTTAGAAAGTCCACCTAATTACATACCTGTGGTCTAGTTACATTTTGAAAGTGGGCCGAATAGCATATCTGTGATGAAACAGCATTTAGAAAATGTTCTTAAATAGCACATCTATGGCATAATTGCATTTGAAATGTGCCTAATAGCATATCTGTGGTCTAGTTTTGCTTTTGGTGTAATTGCATTTAGAAAGTGTGCCGAATTGCATATCGGTGGCGAAATAGCGTCTAGTAAGGGTCCCTAATAGCATATCTGTGGTGAAATAGCTTCTATAATGAGTCCCTAATATCATTCTGTAGTCTAGTTTTGCCTTTGCTGAAATTGCACACAGAAAGTGTCATCTAGCATTTAGCATATCTGTTGTGTAATCGCACTTAGAAAGGGTGCTAAATAGCATACCTGCGGTCTAGCTGCATTTAGAAAGTCCGCCAAATAGCATATCTGTGGAGTAGTTGCATTTAGAAAGTATGCCTAATAGCATATCAGTGGTCTAGTAAGGTGGTCTAATTCACCTAAAAGCCCATCTGTGGTGGTGTTACATTTGAAATCCTGCAGAATAGCATACCTATATCCTAGTTTGCTAGAAGAAAATCGAATAGCGTATCTGTGCTGTAGTTACAACTAGATAGTCTGCCTAATAGCATATCTGTGGTCCAGTTGCATTTAAAAAGTGCACCTAATAGCACGCCTTTGGTGTAGTTCCGCTTAAAAAAATGTGCCCAATAGCATATCTATAGTCCAGTTTGCATTTAGAAAGCCCACCTAACAGCATATCTGTGGTGTAATTGCACTTGAAGGGCTGCCTAATAGCATATTCTGTGGTCTAGCTACATTGGAAAATCTGCCTAAAGCATTATGCGTCCTAGTTTCAATTACAACAATAAAACTTAGAATACGTGAATAATATCACCATGTCTAGTTGAACCTAGAAACTGTGAATAATCCCACCCGGTGGTATAGTTGAACTCAGAAAGTGCGAATAATCGCTAGGTACAGCCATATCACAGTTCAAACCATGAGTGCACCCAATCCACCAAGGTCCGCTGAAAATGACCCCCGTGCGCCCAATCCCTACCTCCCCTCCCCCCTTCCCCATATCATCCCACCCTCCACCACACCCCCTACCCATCCCCTTCCCAAACACCAAGGCAGAGGGGCACGATGGCGAGCCAACCACCCCAAGACCACTGCTCCTCCCATCCCCTCTGCCCATCAGCCTACTATGATCATACCCACCTCCTCACTAGCCTCCCAGGCACACCCAGCCCAGCAACCATTATCCCCCCGCCCCCTTCCTCAACTCCCACCATCATCGCCCTCCGACTACACTCCTTCCCCTTCATAAAAACTGCACGCCTCGCCCTAGCAAGAACAGTAGCCACGTCCCTTTCCCCCTCTGACCCCCCTACCCTCTCTCACACACCGATCGCAAAAAAAGACACTGAAGAGGAAACGTACCTGGTCTCCCTCAATCTCTCAGTACTCATCGCCTCTCCTGTCTCGACCAACCACCTCATCCTCGCATTCATGATCACCACCACCCTCCCACCAGCCTCACCCTGCCTGAAACCCCTCTCCCTCAAATTCTCACCATCCACAACAGAAACTCCTAACCCCCCCACAACCCACCTTCAAATCCCCTGTGCCAAACCCAATCATCCCAGCACACCTGTCCATCCCCTCCACCCCAAACCCACCAACTCTTCTGCTCGCCTACTCTTCCCATCGACCACCAACCACCCCACCCCTCTCTCTCTCCAGCTTCCACCCTCTCTCCTCCCACCCCATCTCTGCCACTGCCACATCATCCTCCTCTACCGAAGTAAATTGCATCCTTTTTAATGCCTGATCCGTAGCAAAAAACAGACACAGCATCTTTGACCTCCTCGCCTCTGACAAACCAGACCTGGTCTTCATCACGGAAACCTGGTTCTCTGATGACTTCGCCCCTATCGCCAATTAAGCCTTCCCCCCTGACTACTCGCTCATCCCATTGAACCGTCCCTCTAGAGGAGGAGGATTAGCAACCGCCTTCAAGTCTCACCTCCACGCCTCAATCATTGACAACCAACCATCCATTCCTTCCTGCGAATCACTCCTCGTAAAACTATCCCTCCCCCTTTTTCTCCCACAGCTTCCTAATCATCTACATACCCCCTGGCTACGATAGAGAATTCTCAAACAACCTCTGCGACTCTATCGCCACCCTCCAACTAAACCATCCCAACCTCACCCTGCTAGGAGATTTCAACATATGGCTTGACATCCCCACCAACCCTATGACCACTCTGTGGTTGACGGCCTAGATGCGATTAGCCTCCAAACCCACATAAACGGCCTGACTCACTATGAAGGACACACACTTGATGCCATTTTCAGCTCCCAGAACCTGATACATCTAAACCCCCCCACCCCTATCATCTGGTCCGATCACTTAATTGTTTCTTTCACCATCCGCACACCCAACCCGCTCCCCTTACCTGAACCAGAACCTCAGAATCTACGCAAATGCTGGAAGAAACTAAATATCCTTCCTGACCTAGCCGACGCACTCCTTCAGTCTCCTCCCCCTACCTGCCCACTCAATGAACAACTAACCTCCGACGCCTTTGACTCATGGCTCAACACCTCACTAATGCGGCTCATACCCTCTTGCAAACCATCAGCTCGCCGTGGCCTTTTCCCTAGGTGGTTCACACCCGAACTGAAGACCACTAAACAACTATATAAATCCCTAGAATGCAAATGGCGGAAAGACAAAACGCCCCCGAGCAGATCCACCTTGGCCTGGCACCTTCACCAGTACAAGGCTGAAATCCGGAAAGCAAAAAAAGCCCATTACAACTCCCGAATCCTAAACTGTAAAAACCCCAGCAGAACTTCACTAGATCATCGCCGAGTTCACCAAACCGACATGTACCACCACCCTTCCGACCCCCTCACAATCGCGTGTGCGACTCACTCTCTCTCCAATTTTATACCACAGTTCTCGTTAGAACAAATGCTCTAACCAACAAACTAACTCTCTTATATCCACCAGGCAATCCACCCACCATAACGGCCATCCCACCGCCTGTGACCACTAGCCAACCAACATTCGACTCCTTCAGTCCAATATCTACCGACCAATTTCTCAAACTTCTCTCTGCCTGCAAACCATCCGGCTCTCCGCTGGACCCTTGCCCAGCCACAACCCTCAAAGAAATGTTCGCATCTACCTGCGCAGGAGAACACGCAAGAACCATCATAAATGATTCTCTTTCCTCAGGAATTTTTCCCGACGCATTCAAAATGGTTCATGTCAAACCTCTTATAAAAAAATCTTCCCTCGACCCTCTCGAGTCCAAAAACTACCGACCCATCTCAAACACCAGGTTCCTTGCCAAACTCATTGACGGAACCTCCTACTCCCAACTAAATGCCTTTGTCGAAGCCAACACTCTCTTAGACCTCGCTCAATCAGGTTTCAGAGCCCGACACGGAACCGAAACCACCCTAACCTCAATCTGGGATGACCTTAAAAACACTGCAGATTCTGCGGGATGCGCCGCATTAATCCTTCTTGACCTATCTGCCGCCTTCGACACAATCGACCACTCAATCCTCCTTGATCACCTCCACTCCCTAGGAATCCGAATGCATCCTTCCTCAATAATAGGAACCAAATAACCCTACTCTCCACCTATTCTTCCATCACCCGACCAGTCAACACTGGAATGCCACAAAGAGCATGCCTATCAGCCCTCCTTTTTAACCTCTATATGGCCACCCTTCCACAAATAATTCGTTTGCACAATATCCTGTGCTAAAACTACGCCTATGACACTCAACTAATTCTAAAACTCCTGAACTCAAAACCCAACTGCCAACCTGACCTTGCTTCCTGCCTCCTCCACATAGATCACTGGATGACCACAAACCACCTCTTGCTAAACCCCTCCAAAACTGAAATCATGGTATGTGGCAACACCAAACTTCTTCCACACCCGCTACCCTGGCCATCTGCCATGGGCAACTCGCCGCCACCTTCTAATTCAGTAAAAATCCTTGGATGCACCCTAGACTCAGACCAAACCCTCTCGCGCAAAGTCAACAACGGCTCAAAGTCCTGCCACTACCACCTTAAAACTTTTAGGCACATTTTTCCATACCTCTCCTTTCCCCACAGATTCTCCGCGGTCCAATCAATTGTTATGTCAAGACTCGACTATGCTAACCCCCTCTACCCCAGAGTCCACGCGTACCAACTGACTAAACTACAAAGAGCACAAAACACTGCAGCCAAACTGCTACTAGCGCTTGGCCCAAGAGACCACATCTCCCCAGCCCTCAAAACTCTGCACTGGCTTCCGGTTGCCCGAAGGGACCTTCAAAACCTATGCATCTCGCACCGAGCAATGCATAAAACCGGACCTCAATATCTTCAAGACAAACTAAGACCCTATCACCCTTCACATACTCTAAGCTCAAGCTCTGTCGGCCTCCTAGTCATACCAGAAAAAAACTCAGTCAGGCTAGGTGGATCATCATTCTCAGCCCTGGCCCCCACTCTGTGGAACGCACTCCCACCCCACATCCGACTCACCGAGGACCTCATGTCTTTCCGCAAATTATTGAAAACATGGCTCTTCCCCTAAAATCGACTCTTAACTCAGACTGGATAACAGCAACTCAGTGACACTAGCCCAAACTGCTAGATCATAAATAACATTCCAGCATCATGATCCGAGCGAGAAATCCAAAACTAATAACTGCTAATGTAAATTAAAAAGGACGAACAGAATAGAACGAGTAAAGTGGATGAAAGCAGTGAAGTGGATGAAAAGAATAAATTGTATTAAAGCAGTAAATTAGTTAAAATTAATGGAATGGATGAAATAAATGTGATGGACGAGAGGAACAGACTGCTAGATCATGAATAATATTCAAGCATCATGATCCGACCGAGAAATAAAACTAATAACCGTTAATGTTAATTAACAAGGACAAACAAAATAGAACGAGTAAAGTGGATCAAAGCAGTGAAGTAGATGAAAAGAATACATTTTTATGAAAGCAGTAAAGTGATTAAAATTAATGAAATGGATGAAACAAATCTAATGGACAAGAGAGCGTATGAAGTTGGTGGAGCGTATGAAGTCGGTGGAGCGTATGAAGTCGGTGGAGTGTATGAAGTCGGTGGAGCGTATGAAGTCGGTGGAGCACATGAGAGCATGGAGCTGATGTAGAGTATGGAGCGGATGTAGAGTGTGGAGCGGATGTAGAGTGTGGAGCGGATGTAGGGTTTGGAGCGGATGTAGGGTGTGGATGGAACGGGTGAAGTATGTGGAACGGGTGAAGTATGTAGAACAGGTGAAGTATGTGGAACGGGTGAAGTATGTGGAACGGGTGAAGTGGGTGAAACAGATGATGCTTGTAGAATGGATAAGGTGGGCAGAACGGGTGAAGTGGGTAAAACAGATGATGCTTGTAGAATGGATAAGGTGGGCAGAACGGGTGAAGTGGGTGGACTAGAGGATGAAGTGGTAACATGCATAGATCGGACGAAGCACATGGATCAGAAGGAATACATGGAACTGATTGAACAGGGCACAGAATGGACACTGTACAAAATGGTTTGAGTGCATGGTATGGTTTGAGTGCATGGAATGGTATGAGTACATGGATTGGTTGCGGTGCATGGAATGGCTGGGGTGCATGGAACGGTTGGGGTGCGCTCGATCACAATTACCTAATTTAATCCACCATATCACATCTCCACGCTTACTCTCTTCTATACACCACCACTCAACTAGAACAAAGCGATACTAGGACACATTCGGTATAGCTGTTCTCATACCATCACTTGCCTCATACTCCCCATCATCCTAAGTAAACACAGCTGGCTACACACCTGCCAGCCTAGGCATTCTCCTCAGGCCTAACGCAGCCAGAATCGGTCTGGATAACAACCTGCCAGAACGAACACATACTCATGATCTCCCAACCACCACACCTACCGCTAAGAAGCAGGTATCATACGAATGCCACATCTGCTGCACACATATCCAGTGTTCACACGCACCTTACGACTCTCTCTCTCTCTAGTGACTTGAACCACGGTTCCCGAGGGCGTTCAACCTACCAGCGCATTGAGATCATACCAGTGGTACATAAGGCGCTATATACATGCAAAATAACATAACATAACATAACATTCAAATATGGCAAACCTTGGACAATCTGTACTTGCAACCGTTGTACTTCAAGAGGATGGTCTGTCACCCATTGTCGAATCCCATTCACCAGAGCGGACGACACTGTGCAAACACAAATAACCGAACCCTTTGGTAGAAGGGACAGTACAGGTGGGTTAGAATCAACCTCTTCACCCAACCTTGATAGCGCACTAGCCTTCCCATGGAGAGGCCCCGGACGATAGGTCACAATGAAACGGAACATAGCAAAAAATAGATGCCACGAACCTGCCGGGCATTGGTACATTGGGAAAGACCTTGACAGGATGGTCGGCCCCAAGGAGATGATGATGCCATTCTTTGAATGCGGCCTTGATTGCCAAAAGTTCCCTCTCAGTGATGGTATAGTTCTTTTCAGTGGGCGTCAAGGTCCTTGAAAAGTAGGCAACAGGATGTAGACGCTGGGTTGTGGGACATCGTTGTGACAGTATAGCACCTATAGCTACCGCCGAGGCATCTGCTTCCACTATATATGGTTGGGAAGGATTAGGATGCTGCAGCACTAGTGCCGAAGTGAACGCATTTTTCCATGTCTGAAAGGCCGTCTGGGCGTCCATTCCCTAGACAAAGGGGACTGAAGGACTCGTGATTCGGGTGACTGGTTTCACGATATTCGAGAAAGATGCTATGAAACGCTGATAAAATTTGCGAATCCAAGAAATGACTGCAAGGTTTTTATCGATGTAGGTACCGGCCAATCCAATATGGCTTGAATCTTATCATTGCTCATATGAACACCCTGGGCAGACAGAACGAAACCAAGAAATTCTACAGTGGAAGCGTGGAAAGTGCATTTCTCCTGGCGTAGAGGGAATTTTCCCTAAATCTACCCAATACAGTACAAACATGTTGTATATGTTCTTTCATGTTGTTGGAGTATATAAGAATGTCATCCAAATAGATTACTACAAAACAATCCAAGAGATCCCTAAAAACATCATTAATGAAGTGTTGGAAAGTTGCCAGGGCATTCCAAAGCCCAAACGGCATCACCAAGTACTCATATAGACCGTATCTAGATTTAAAAGCGGTCTTCCATTCATGTCCATTTCTGCGTACCAAATTGTACGCCCCCCGGAGATCCAACTTGGTGAAGATAGAGGAGGAAGACAACCGATCCAGCAGTTCGGAAATCAAGGGTAGCGGGTACTGTTTTTTTATGGTGATCTCGTTTAGGGCCCTGTAGTCCACACATGGGCGCAACTTCTCATCCTTTTTGGGCACAAAAAAGATTGGTGAGGCCCCCGGAGAACAGGAAGGACGGATGTGCCCCAAACGGAGTGACTTCTCAATGTATTCCTTTAGGACCGCCTCCTCCTGACGAGACAATGAATATAGACCTTCATGAGGAATCGTGGCACCAGGAACAAGGTCTATAGGGCAATCGTTATCCCGATGTGGGAGTAACTGTTCCGAGAGTGCCGGGTCGAATACGTCGGCCAAATCATGATAGTCACCAGGTAAGACCGTAACGGGCCCCTGCTGCGTGGCGCTTATTGAAGAAACCCCAGATAAGAGAGCCACACAGGGAGTGGGTACTGCCCCATTACCGGTTATCCTACATGTATTCTGACAATATGAAGATGAGAAGAATACTGATTTGTCCGTCCAATTAAACAATGGATTGTGCAATTGAAGCCAGGGTAATCCAAGAATAACCCCAAATTCGGGCGCCATGATGAGGTCAAGAATAAGCTCTTCAGTATGCCCTTCCTGTGTGCTTAGGCGTATAAGGTCTGTTTATTCTGTAACGAGACCGGACATCAAACAAGTTCCGTCCACTTCTCGGACAACATCAGGACGTGATTTCTTTTGTATTGGTATCCCCAATTTCTTGGCCAGAGTAGAATCAATATAATTCCCAGTGGCCCCAGAATCGACCATAACAGGAATGGTAACCGGATCCGATCCGGGAAACTCAAAAGTCATAGGAAGATGGATATGAGGGATAGACGGAATGGTTTCAGGGCCCTTGTCGAATGCACCTGTTCCAGAGACCCTATGTAGGAACGGGATTTGGAGTTTCCCGAACGTTTTATTGGGCCTTGTACCGAGCATCAAAGACCAATGTCATAGTAGACACTAAGGCATCGAAATCATACAATGCCGGATCCTCGCCCAAGTAGCTGCCGTACCACCTAGGTGAGACAACACAAATGCCGCTTTGGTGGACCACCTAGGTGAGACAACACAAACGCTGCTTTGGTGGTGGTGTCTAGAAATGCTGCGGGGCGGCAAAGAAAGTGCAATTTGTACTGATTTACAAATGTCCAGAAGTTTTTGGGATCCCCCATGAACCGTTCAGGTGGGGCCAAGGGAAAAGGACCGGGTAAAACAATCGGGGCCTGAGCAGGGTTTGAAGCCGGTGGAACAAGAGGGGCCGCAGCTGCCCCATCCCTGAACTCCTCATCAGTGGGAAGTGTGTGTACCAAGCTCTGCATTACATCCATACGTTGATGGAGCAATGCATGTGCTGTGGCCATATCTGTGCGAAGGGTGGCAAGGGCCTGCATAACCGCAGTAATCGGATCAGCCGCTGCTTCCATTGTACCCCAGCACGGTTTTAGGTATTAGTAAGGCTCCTTAATCTGTCGGGAATATGTCCCACGACATATCCCCTGACGTCAAAAACGTCATGGGGCTCCTTCAGGGAGAGACTTTCCCCCCGAGAGCGCGGTCTGCAGAGCAAAAATAACCTGTCAGACCAGGGGCTCAAGTGAAAAGGCCGGGCAGCGACAGAGCTAAAGAAAGGAAAAAACACATAGATAAACTGGTCAAGTTATGGAATAACAATTAATATCGTCCTTATCCACAACACACTTCCCCACTCTTACCTGTAATCTGTAATGGAAGACCAGAAACCTACGTATGCTGCGAAGCCTTGAGTGATGTGAGAGAAACACCTGATGCTGTGCAGAAATCTTTGTGAAAGCTTTGTTGTTGATGACCTGAACCTGGCGAAACGAGGGCGCAACTAATGGAACTAGAGTCAATGTCAATCCAAGAATTATCCCAGTGAAGAAAGTTCCCAGTGAAATCCGTTGAGATGAAAACCAAGTCACACAATCCACACAAATCCGTAGAATGAAACCACAATGCAATCCTGTACTTGAAGTGTCCCACAAAAGTTCAGAAAGTGATTATAGGGTGGTGAATATCCAAGAAAAGGACTGGAGGTGATGCGGAGAACAGCAGCTTAAGAACCCTAGCCAGAAGGTGATGGAATAGGGGAGTCAGGCAGGGGGAAGGCTAACACACATGAGGAACACGCAGTGTCAAATGAGAGGCGTGTCAGAGCACTCCTAATGCTGTAATTCAGGGTCCAAATAGTAGCTCTGCAAGTTAAAGTACGAGTGCAAGGGGGGAAGAAAGGAACCAGGCGCCAGATATAGATCGATGAAGAGAAAGCAATTCGATAGGAGATGGCCAAAGTTCGTATTCCGGGAGGTCAGCAAAAGGGAAAGGGGAACCAAGCGTCACAACAAGGGACAAGAGTTAAAAACAGGTCCAAGATAACGAGGCAGGAGTTCAGGAAACCAGTAATTTCAAAAAAGCAGAAAATCACGAACACAGCAACCTTGTCCGTCGAACGCGACGGTTAAGGAGCGTTGCCCGGCAACAACTGGGAAGCTATGAACTACTGCTTCCGCATCGCGCAGGAGGCGTGATGACGTGATTTGAAAAGGGGATTGCTGGGAAGTGTAGTTTTCAACAGGGAATGCCTCTGATAAAAACGCCAAGGAACCTGCCATTGTCTCTGTATCACTGGAGAATGCGTTCCATGGCGCATAAGGAGGCGCTTCCTGACACTGGGTGCCTTTCAGAACGACATCTCCGCTACCCCTCCAGCCCCTTCTTCCACACCATTCCCAAGGTCTGTTGCCATCTACAGGGTGGACAAATACAGACATTTGTGCCTCTTCACTTCATGCAATGAGCTCTGCAAGTCTTCCTTCATTTTCCCTAGTTGGTCCTGAAATGAGCTCATGATTCTGTCCCCCATGCCCTTAAGGCATTCTTGCAAGTCCTCCTTGTTCAGGGTCATAGTATGCAGTCTCGCCTCTTTGGGTTCGCCCAGTGATTGCCTTCCGGTGGCTGAATCTTGCACCTCTTCCTGCTGCTGGCACCAGCAATGTTCCAGCTGCCCCCCTTGCAAGTCGGTTGGCTCCTTAGGTTTGGGCAGAGTGGTCTTCACCTTTGCCCCTGGCATCTGTAGGGATCCTTCCCATGTTCTTTTTCCCCTTTAAAGTGTTTCTCCAGTAACTGTCTCTGCAGAACTTTTGCGCACCCCTAGTCTTAAAACCAGCGTTTTCAGGTAACCAATACCCTGTGTTGCAGTGATTCAACTTGAAATGAAAGGTGGAGGAAGGGCACTACAGCTCTAATGACCAAGTTCTCTCTCACTCCCCAGGCAACAGCGGTGTTGCAGGCTGACACTTAAAGACTACACACCATCCTTGATCAGCCCCTTTCTGCTCATAACAGCAAGATGGGTATTGGTGGACCTGCGTTGGGGAGGAGGTCACCTCTCTCCCTCCTTATGCCTCCAGTCAGCATTCCCTTATCTTCTTTCGTTCTTTTGGGGGTCGTGGGGAGAGGCCCTCCACTGATTAAGAGCTCGAGCTCTGTTGCTTCAGGAGTTGATCACCCCCCTCCTTACGTCCCCTGCACTTACTGCTGCTACCACCCGAGAAGCCGATCCAAATTCCTCATCCCGGAGGCGAACGCTGCATGGGTGTCTGCGCCTGCGTTATGCTGTCCCTCAATACTGCTCCTCCAGTAGAACGTTCCGCCAGAGAATCCCGGGCACTGCCCTCGCTCTCTCTTCCTCACACTGCAAGGTCTCCACTGTCAGGCGCTGTGCTCCTGCACCTCCCCCTCAGCTCCTGGAGGCTCGATTTGTACGCCTGCCAGCGCCGCTTCCCCCTAGATAGGCAGAGCTTCCACTCCCAATGGGCTCTGCCGCCTTGCTTTGCAGCGATCTTCTTACTTCAAGTGGGGGATGAGAGGGCTCTACTCTCTCTGATTAGCAGAGATACAGCAATTATTGATGTTTAGATTGTCGGCCCTGGGGCCTGTTTCTGTGGGCCCAGACGGAGGAGTGAGCTCACGTCATCACATGTCGGCAGCCATCTTGGAATCCGTTGAGGTCTTTTTAATTTTTTTAATACATTTTTATTGACATTTTCAAATAAACAACTTTACCCCCCTCCTTCCCTTTCCCCCTACTCCCTCTTCACCCTCACCCACCCTGGCAGAGTCAACATTACACATTTTAATTGTTCAAAGTGGCAACAAATATTCTTGCTTACATAATGTTCAATATCCGTAGGTTATGTGGACACAAATTTTGTACAAAGTCACCATTCAAAAAGTCCAAAAACAATGCCCACTCATGTTGACATTTTTCCTTTTCCCCCTGAAGGTTGTATGTCATCCACTCCAATGCAATGAATCCCCATAATTTAACTAAACAATCTCTTACCCCTGGTGACTTTTTCTGTTTCCAAGCACTTGCAATAACCAGCCATGCAGCTATTACCATTAACATGAAAGCTTTGTTTTGAACCTTAGTGGGTAAACAATTCTCTGGGTCAGACAAGCCACACATCCATTCCCTAGGTGTCCATATTACCTGAGGGGAAAACAACTGTTTATCTGGTTCATGACTTTGTTCCAGAACTTCTTCAAAATTGGGCAATCACCCCATATATGTCGCCAATCTCCATGCCCTCCACATCCTCGTCAGCATCTATCCGGAAACACCAGCATGTTGATGTTGTTGGACCTGTCTGCCGCCTTCGATCTTGTGGACAGCCTTGGTCGCCAGGTTGGAGGAGGTAGCGGGTTTTGCGACCTCGGCAGTCTGTTGGGTCAAATCATTCCTTGTAGGATGTCTTTGGAGAGTGAGCAGCTATACAGCTGATGCTAATCCCAAGGAGTTGACTCAAAGGGCTTGATTCATGGAAGGGTTTTATAATGGCGCAATCCCATAGGAAAACGTTCCATGAATCAGGCCAAAAGAGTTCCACAGGGAGCTTGTCTCTCCCATATATTCTACAATATTTTTACTGTGCTGTTTCTGTACTTCTTGAATACTAACGGCATTGAGTTTACCAATTATGCCGATGACACTCACTGTGTCATCCCCCTTTCGGGTGTCTTCTTAGAAAATTTAATTATTCTTTTTTTTTTTCCCATCTGATCTGTCTACCCTCCGGTTCAATACACAATTAAGGTCCCCACCCCAGATTACTGCACTACCTAAGCAAGCGCTCAAGTTGGTACACAACATTCTAATGTACGCTGCTGTGTTCTGGTTTGGGGCGTAAGTGTTGACTATGCTTATCTCCCTATTTTCCACTAGTCCCCTCAGCACAACCGTCCTCCCGTCCGCCTCAGCCGTCACTTGCAGTCGCTGAAAAGGGACATGCGGCGCCACACAAATAAGCACTCCCCTAGCATAAGCAGAATACGCCGAGCCCACCAACACTCCCTTCCATTTCCCAGCAATCTTGTCCATCCTCTCCCGTGTAAGGTGGGTCTCTTGCAATAATGCAATATCTATTTTGTGCCTGCGCAGCTACAACATAATTTTGTTTCGTTTTAAGTAACTGTTAAGCCCCCGTACATTCCATGTAACTACTTTGAGGTCACCCATGGCCTGTACAAGGTCTAATCCACCACCCACTGGTGCAGTCTAGCTCTAAAGTCCGATCCAATCTATATAGACTCGTATCCCGTTTAAAACACCCCTTAACCAAAAACACCTCAAACTTCCCGCCCACCACCCCTCCCTTTCCCAACAACAACTGTTGCCCAGCTCCATCCCTGGATCTCAGGCTCCCCCGCATCTAGCTCTTTCTGGCTCGCGCCCGTACTCGAAGCTCCGCAGGGCGAGGTCGCCCTAGTGGCACACCTACTACTACTAAAACTATAAACCGGGGGGTAGGGTGCTACCGCCCTGCCGCTCCTATTGAGCTTAAAGTTGACTACCCATTGCTACACAATTGCATATATATACGCACTACTATATTCAAGTCCTTCAAATATGTTGCGTTGGCGGCAACTTATCATAATGTCAGCATCATTTTGCCACACCCAGTAATAACAGTTTTCAACTAGTCACCCCTAGGGTACCTATCTTGCAACATGACATTGTGTATGCAATATCCCAGTCACTTATCGTGCTCCTCTCGGGCCTCCTCTGTATCTCCTTCCGGGCAACCTTGCAAATCCAGCCATGTCGCTGCATCTTCCGGAGTGTCAAAGAAGAACATTTTGCTCTTATGCACCACCTTCAATTTAGCTGGGTACAGAAGCATATATTTTATCCCAGCCGCGCGTAGCCTCCTTTTGATAGCAACGTAGTTATACCGTTGTCTCTGGACCAACATAGTGTAATCCGGATACGCCGTGATGGTGCTTGAGGCTCTTTCAATTGTTCCACCTTTTGGGAAGTACTCCAGTATCTTCTTGCAGTCTTTGTAGTTCAATATTTTGGCAATTATGGCATGGGGAGGGGCCCCTAGTCGCGGTTTCCTCATGAGGGCTCTGTGTCCTCGCTCCACTGCGAATCCTTGCGAGAGTTTTTCGGCTCCAATTCCCTGCAAAAGTAAGTTCTCAACATAGTCCGTCGGGTCCCGTCCTTCCTCACCCTCAGGCAGGCCCACCACGCAAATGTTATTCCTTCTCGCTCTCCCTTCCGCTTCCTCCGCACAAGACTCCAAATTAGCTACCTGTTGTTTGAGCACGTGGATCTCCTTTGCATTGCTGGAGCTGGTGTCCGTGTTGGTCTTCACCGCGCTTTCCAGATGGCTTGTCTGTTCTGCCAGTCCCCTGACATCTTGTCTCAGTAGGGTGACATCTATGCCTACTGCGTCTATTTTAGCCTCCAAGGAAGAGCGCAGGTCTGACACTGGTGTCATAGGGCTTATAGGCGTTGTGGCTGCGGGAGATCATTGTGTTTTAGCAAAAGTATCCATAGTGGCCTGCTTATTCTTGCTTTTGTTTGCGACACCTCGCGTCACCATTCTGAGGCCTGCGTCTCTCGGCCGAGGTTGCCGGAACACAGGTGTGATAATCCTCCTTCTCGGTATCGATTTTGCGCCACTGCGTCTTCCCAGCCGTGGGGTGATTACCGCAGAGTAGCCCTTATTCAGGGTGGGTTGTGCCCTCCCACGTGTTGAGTGTCTCACAGTTTCTCAGGGACCACCCTTTCCATGTGTGTCGCCACCGTGCAGACAGGCACTGGGTGTTCTGCACAGCATTGACTGTGCCTTCTGTCTCTGAAGCTCATCTCCCCTGTCGTGCTTCCGCGTGGTAAAAACCTCCTGTCGCCCCCTGGCGTCTCAGTGGACGACTATGCCTTGTGACCCTCCATTGTGTCATCAGCCCCCCGCATCATAGTGTGCCTTTGTAAAAGGAGTCCAATAATCCCTATACCAGGCTAGTTTGGAACGTGTCCAAGTCATAATCCCCTCCCGTGAGCCGAAGGGGCGATCAGTGTGCAGCCGCCGTGCTCATGTTGCCATCTGTGTCAGCAATACATGTCTCTCAAGCAGCGCCGGGCGGACACTCCTTATGTTCAATAACAGGGCCCCTCCAGTCGGGTGACTCTAGGCGGAGAGCGCTCCGCTCGAGCTGCTCAGGCGCACGCCTCACCATGGCCGCGTCTTGTGCCCCCAGGTAAGATCCGCCCAGAGCCGCGCTGCACGCCGTGTGCAGTGCGGGCACCCGGCGCGTGCAGGCAGAAGTAATCCGCACTGCGTGCCCGTCCTCGCATTAAAGCCCTGCTGTATGTGGGCGCTCGTACATCAGGTCGCCTCCCCTTTGTTGTAGTCCGTGTCGTGGGTCGGCTCCACTCAGCACGAACCTGCGGCTTGCTGCTGTGGAGGTCTCGCTGTGCCCCCGCCAGCTTCCTTCTTCATTATTCGGCGGCCACCAGTTTCAGGGCGCTGCCCGGGCACTCGAGTTTCGTTTCCTCCATCTGACGGCCATTTTCAGGAAACAATGTGTCAGCCGCGGCTAGCTTCAACGAACAGATCTTTAGAAGATCAGCTCGCGTTTCGCTAAGTCTTCACTCCGTGCCCGGAGCACACGTTCCGACGTGTATGCTGCCAGTCTCAAGTCCAGTAGAACGTTTTTAAAGGTAGTTACGGTAGATCTTCTGTCGGATCAGACGGAGCAGCATAGGATGCACGTCCTATTCCATGGCTGCTCAAGCCACGCCCCCCCTAGAAAATTTAATTAATATTAATAGGATTTACTATCTCATCCAAGACTGGATGTGTGCCAATGGCCTTGCACTCAATACTAGCAATACCAAGCTAATGCTGGTGGGAACCGAATCAAAAACACTTAAGAAGGTGAAGACGCTAGGGGTTTACCTGGACTGCAACCTAAACATGAAAGCACAGGTTAGAAGACTTGTTGCATCATCGGCGTTCTATATTAAACTTCTGTCTCTTGGCCGACCCTTCCTATCCAGAACCAGTCAGGTAACCCTAGCGCACGCTCTAATAAGCTCAAGAATAGATTATTATAGTAGTTTCTCGTTTGTTCTACCTAATTGCGAGATTAACAGACTCCAAGTGATGCAAAATAATGCAGTCAGAGTTGTTGTGGACCGTAAGAAATCGGATCATATCTCTGATGCAAGAAGGGACCTGCATTGGTTCCCACCCAAGGAAAGAATTTGTTTCTAACTAATGGTGATTACATTCAATTCTATGAAAAACTCTTGCCCAGACTATCTCAAGGACGTCCTGGTACCTAAAACCAGTAAATACAGGTTGAGATCTAACAATGGCTCTCTGCTAAATGTCCCCGCCTGCAGGCTGACACAGGTGAAAACGCTAGCCTTCTATTTAGTGGCACCGATCCTCTGGAATGGAGTGCCCATCAAGCTAAGAGAAGAAACCTCCATTCAAGTTTTCAGAAAGGGTTTGAAAACCCTTCTATTTAACTAAATGTCCTTGCTTAGACCTCTGATCCCTCTGACTTTTTGTTAAGCTACGTCCGGGTCAGTGGCCGCGCTTTACAAATCAGAAATAAATAAATAATAGTTGGGAACATGTTATGTATTCTTTCAGGGTTATAATGCCATTGGTACATAATCCTATTCCATGCTTCCTTTATCTGAATAGACCTTGTCAATTTGGGGATGTTTTTCCATAAATGTTCCCAGTGATCTCTCATAAGGTCTGTCCCTAATGTCTTTTCCCATTTGTGCATATATCCCCAAGCCTGTCCCCTCTCCACTTCCATCAGTATAGAAAACAACATAGACACCATTTGTCTGTTCCCTGTATGTCTGGTAATACATTTTTCAAATGTAGTGAGATCTCTCCCCGCTGCCTCTCGCCCCACTGACCCAGCTAGCCAGTGTCTCAGTTGATAATACTCCAACCTACCTTTTTCCGAAAGGCCAACTAGCTGCTTGCATTCCTCAAACAAATAAATGTCTCCTCCCTGCATCATGTTGCGCTTCTTTGTGCAGCCAGCTTTCCGCCATTCTTTAAATGCTCCCTTTATCATCCCTGGATAAAATTGCGGATTCTCGAATAGTGGAGTAAATGGAGATAAACGTGTAGACAGAGCTCCCTTATCTATTAGCCGATCCCAAATATCAAATACCACTGCAAGTATCTAGCTAGCTTGTGCATTCGGAGGCCTATCTTGTCTCTATAGAGCAATATCCCTTCCAACGAACACCATTTTTACCCATGATTTCTTGGTATCCTCAGTAAACCATTCCTGGAGCTCCTGTAGCTGTGCAGCCTCATAATATTTTTTAAAATGTGGTAAACCCACACCCCACTTTCTCTGGGTGCCATTAGCGTATGAAGTGCCACTCTCAGAGTTTTATTTTGCCAAAGAAATCTCTTAACCTCTTTAATCACTGCCTTGAAATAAGACGACGGAATTTTAATTGGAAGAGCCTGGAATTGCGGATTCCCGAATAGTGGAGTAAATGGAGATAAACGTGTAGACAGTGCTCCCTTATCTATTAGCCGATTTCAAATATCAAATACCACTGCAAGTATCTGGCTAGCTTGTTGTTACTCACTGCTCCGGTAATTGATCACTGCCTGTAGATAGGCGACCTTGGAGACAGTACTTTCCACAGATATTCACAAGAGAGCCTCTGGTAACCCGACACCCCCTGAATTCTAAGATTCAGGCTTCCTCAAGGAGGGGCTCTTTTCTGCGATGTGCCCTTCTGCTGTTTCAATCTGAACAGGCAGAATTGCCAATCACCTAAAAGAGCGGGGAGAACACACACCGCCAACCAATGCTGCAAAGAAATACAAAGATGGTTAGAGGAGCCAAGGTATGAAGGAATGCAAGAAAACAAATAGTACTCAGGAGTACCTAGATAGGATTTGAGGAGTGGACTCTGCTATAGGATTAACCTACAAAAGAAATAAACTATTACCCTCTACATAAATGTAATACACCAGAGCATTCCAGAAATAAATGGATAAATAATTCAAACACAGACTTGAAGGGAAACTGGCAGGATTGAATGAAGTCCAAATAGAGGGAAAACAACGAAAGGACAAAATAATAAAAAGGTAGGTTAGTACAGGAGAGTAACCCGGGCGGCACGAGGGACGCACTAGTGATGGGTTGGTGCATGTACCGGAAAGCGTCAATATGCACTTGGAGAGTAGTTCACTGTAGAATGTTGAAGTCCCAGAGGATGTAGAAACCAAGTTCCAAAGTTAAGGATAACGGAAAAATCCAGCAGAGTGTTTTTTTTTTTACTAGAATGCACAGTTCACGATAGCAGCAAGTGAAATGGCCTCAGGAACCAGAAAGAGGCCGTGGATGAGAACAGAGGACAACCAATTACCTTAGTGGGCCGTAGTCCCAGAAGTCACTGAGGAAAAAGGCAGGCAGTCCGTGAAGAAGTCTGGGTCAGTGAAGGAGCGGGCGTAACCAAACCAAAGGAGTATCCAAATGCAGTCCAAATTGAATAGCCAAACGTCGGGAACCAGAAGATCTAAAATAGAGCACTGACTGAAAGTCAGAAGGGAATACGGAACGTAACCGCAAGGACAGTAATGCTACAATTAGCAGCAGAGAGCTGTACGAGTAGCGGTGCTTTAAAGTACAGTGGGGCGTGGTTTATGTGCACGTTCCTTACGCCTGCAAGGTGTCAGCTGACACGAGACGTGCCGGCGTGCAAACAAGCGCCATGGCAACCTGATTCGATTCCAGAGGGGAGCTTGTGAGTGTGCTCTTCTTCGCGTGAATGCCGCGGATGAACCAGCGCTGTCATTCCGCGTGGAATACGTAACACTTGTGCATTCGGAGGCCTATCTTGTCACTATAGAGCAAAATCCCTTCCAACGAACTCCCAGCCACCGTCCTATCCATTTTTACCCATGATTTCTTGGTATCCTCAGTAAACCATTCCTGGAGTACCTGGAGCAGCCTCATAATATTTTTCAAAATTTGGTAAACCCACCCCCCACTTTCTCTGGGTGCCATCATGGTATGAAGTGCCACTTTCAGAGTTTTATTTTGCCAGAGAAATCTCTTATCCTCTTTATTCACTGCCTTGAAATAAGACAACAGAATTTTAATTGGAAGAGCCTGGAGTTAATAAAGTATCCTCGGAAGAGTCACCATCTTAATAGTAGCTGTCCTTCCTAGCCATTAAGTTTGTAGCGGATTCCATTCCCCCAAATCCTCCTTCACCTTCTGTAACAATTTTCGGTAGTTACTATCATACAGCAGGAAAACCCTGTTTGTTATGTTAACCCCCAAATATCTGATATAGCTATCCGCCATTCCAAATGGAGAATAGGAGGATAATGACTCCTTCTGTTGTTTAGATAATCCTAATTCCAAAAGCTCTGATTTCCCCATATTTATCTTAAGACCAGCCACCCGTTCAATGTGGGCCAACTCCTCCAACCATGCTGGTATTGATCGTACAGGCTCTAGTAACGTCAGCAGCCTGTCATCTGCAAAAGGCACGGTCTTATACTCCTCACCTCCAAATGGGATGCCCTGTATTGTTCCTCTAGCTATAATTCTATGCAAGAATGGTTCCAGATATATGGCATATAAAAGTGGCGATAGTGGGCCCCCGTGCCGTGTGCCCCTGGATATTTCAATACTACGAGAAACTTGTTTATTAATTGCCAACCATATCTTGGGGCCTGATAATTAGCCTGCACCATCTGTATGAACTTGGACACTATTCCCATATGTTCCATTGCGGAAAATAAAACGGGCCATTCTACGCGATCAACCGCCTTTTCGGTGTCTAAAGACACTAAAACTGTGGGGAATTGTTTTATATTAACTTTTTCAATTAAATGGGCTACCCTCCTAATGTTATCAGAAGTCTGTCTACTCAATACAAACCCTGATTGTTCTGTATGTATCAGTTCCGGTAGAAGCGGCACTTATCTCGCTGCCAATATTCTAGTAAACAGCTTTGCATCTGTATTTAGGCAGTGGGTCTATTTGAACCGCATTTCGTCGGGCTTTCCCTGGTTTTCAAAAAAACACCACCCTTGCCTCCGACATAGTTGGTGTCACAGCCCCTTTGACCACTATTGTATTAAATAATTCCATTAATTTCAGAACGAATTGCCTTGCAAATTTCTTATAAAAGGCAGCCGGAAAGCCGTCTGGTCCCGGTGCTTTGTTTATTGGCAACACTCATATTGCCGCCAACAACTCCTCACTAATATCCCTATCTAGATCCTCCTGGTCCTCCAATGTTATTTTGGGCATGTTTATCTCACTTATGTAGCGTTGTATCTCTCGATAGTCAGGGTGACTTGACGCGTACAGTGATTCATAGAATTGGGCAACATTTTTTATTACTTTTGTCTCTGTTACTATTGACCCATCTGGCTGTGATAATTGCTCTATCAGCTTTGCAGCCTCTATTTCCATCATTTGTCAAGCTAGCAATTGATCTGCTTTATTAGCGCACATAGTATCTTTGTTTAGTTATTAGTAAGGGTCTCTCTGCTCTTAGAGTCCGTTGTATATTCAGCTGTCTATTTAATACCTTCAATTTATTATACAAAGCCCTTGTTCTATGATTAGCTATAGCTATGGGGGTGTCTCGCACTTGGGTCTCTAGATCCTCTTCTATGTTTGCCCTCTGTTTTCCTGTCCTGCTTGGCGCTGAGTGCAATAAATTCTACTCGAATTACCGCTTTCAATGCGTCCCAGGTCACATCAGGCGAGACCGAATGATTTCTATTAGTAAAGAAATACTTTTTTTATTTTGTTTCTTATTTCCTCAACCATGACTTTGTCATGCAATAGCTCCCTTGGGAACGTCCATGCCCCCAGCCCCACACACGGACCCACATCTCTAATCTGAACCATTAGGGGGGGGCTTGATCCGACAATGCTATATATCCCACCTCTATTTCTTTTACTTCCCCCATTAATTTAGCCGTTGCCCACACATAATCTATTCTGGAAAGGGATTGATATAAATGTGAAAAACACAAATACCCCTTTTTGTCTCCTCTCTTCATCAGCCATACATCACGCAACGTTAACTTTTCAGAGCTTTTCTTTAACACCCGAGTGGGTTGTACCCCCTTTCCCTCACCTCACGCCTGTCTATTTTAGGGTTCCATGCCATATTATATTCTCTGGTGAGTATTATTTCCCCGCTGGCAAAATCCTTCCGCTTACTCACAACCTCCCACAATAATGTCCCCTGTCCTATATTAGGTGCATACACCGTTGCCTAGGTGATTAGTTTGTGCTCCATTTGCAGCAATAAAAAAAGATATCTTCCCTCCGTGTCCGCTTGGTATCGCACCACAGATGCCCTTAAAGTGTCTTTTAGTGTTACCAATACCCCTAAGGTCTTCCCTGCTGCGTTGGATTGATATGTTCTGAAAAACGATCGAAATGTCCCCACTAGTTTGTCTGCCTTCCTTATATGTGTCTCCGACAACATAATTATATCCACTCTTTCCTTTCTGTTTTTTTTTTCCAAATTCGATTTTATTGATTATAAAGACACAAAAAAAATTAAGTCACATATCTTTGGCATGAAGACACAGTGGGCCTCATTACGAATCAGGCGTTTGACCCTTAACAGCCTGATTACAAGGTCCCTTAGCGCCATGGTGATATTAACGCCTGCTTTTTGCAGGCGTTAAAATCCATGGCGCTAAGGGACCATGGTGCTAATTACGCCACCATAATTTACGGTGGCGTAATTAGCGCCTTCCCCACTACCATTATGCCCTATGGGGCAAAAATGGGAATGGGGAAGGGTAAAATGGGAAATGGGGATTTACCGCCCCACTCACCTTGGAATGGGGCGGTAAATCTGCCATCCACCATGGTGTAAACGTAGTTTACACCATGGTGGTAAGGGTATGACCCAGGCGGTAACTTACCGCCTGGGTCGTAATGAGGTCCAATACCCGCAAAAGTAATTTACAATCCCCTCATCCCTCCTCCCACCTCCCACCCTCCGAGGCAGGTCATCAGTGCGTTAGTGTCACATTATTATGCATATACACTTGTTCAATGGGGGGCCCATTTTGAAGTATGTCGAGTATCATTCATAGTTCAGAAAGTCTCAATGACATTAGCAGATTGTCCACGTGATCACTGGGCTGGCATGAGGTGACTACTTTTGAGAGTGGTTTAGGTTCTTTCTACAATCAATGTTTAAATCACATAGCGTCTCTCACAGGATCGGGGGCATATATTTCTGTGAAAGCGCTCCAAAGTGTTTCATGTTGAGACAACCTTTCATGAAGAGCAGCAGTGATTCTTTCCATGGTGGATAAATTTGTGGGTACCCCAATCCGCTCTTTTTTTGAGGGGAGATGCTGTGCCTTCCATCTGATTACCAGACAAGTTCTTGCTGCAAGTAATATAGGGCCCACAATCCTGCCTACTTTCGTTGCCCCATCCTCATCCTCTTCCAGACAAAACAACATGAGAAGAGGTGTAGCTTCTCGTGAGATTCCATCAATCTGCCTAATCCAACCCAAGGCTTCATTCCAGTACACCCGTACCCGAGGACAATCCCACCATGTGTGCCAATTGTTGGCTCTTTGTCCACATTCCCGCCAACACATTGGACTGGTAGCCTGAAACATTTTAGATAGCCTATGGGGATCGTACTGCCATCTGTGCAACAGTTTAATAGCATGTAGTTTATACTGTGCCGCAATTGAAACCATTGAAGGTGTCCTACACTTTTTCCCCCAGGTGTGTTGGTCGAGTTCTCTGTCGAAATCTAATTCCCATCTCTGTTTAAGTTTCACAACTATCCCCCGAGGAGGTTTCCAATAATGCTCTGTATATGTGTGTAATTGAATCCTTGGTTTCCACCAGTGTATCAAGAAGTTTCTCGAAGGGACTAAGGTCCCTCTGTGTTTTAGCTCGCCAGACTTCCCTCGATAAGACACCCTTAAGCCGTATGTAGAGGACCGGGGAGATCGGATTCAGTTAGAGTGCTTCCTCGAATTCCGAGATCGTCAGAAATACTCCTCTCCTCCATAACTGTCCAACCCTCTCCAGCCCTGCTTTAAACCATGATTGATATCTCGTGTGGTCCGGGATCTCTTCACGTATCCCTGAGGCCCATAGGTGACTTAGGGGGGATGGCCATGTCATGATGGCTATCATGTCCGCCCCTTCATTCCAAATATCCCATATGGTCCCGAGTATGGGGTGGTCTCAGAGTCTTCTCGGGAGTTTGGGTCTAGGGACCCACAACCATTCAGAGACCATGGCGGGGGTCAGATTATCGTTGTCTAATTGGACCCATTGTAGATCCTTCTTGTCTCTTAAATGGAGGATCAGCACTCGTAGTTGGGTCGCTTGATAATACAGTTTGATGTTCGGGAGGCCCACCCCACCCTTTTCTTTGGGGAGTACTAAAAGGTTGTATGATATTCTCGTTTTTTACCATCCCACAGAAAGTGTAGTATTGCCCTCTTTAACTCTTTAAAGAATGTTTCCGGAATCCTCATCGGGAGGACCTGAAAAGGGTACAGGAATCGGGGAAGACATGCTCAACCACAAAAGGATACGTGTATGATAAGAAAAAGGATACACGAAGGATCTGTGTCTTTTCTTCTCTACCTTCAGTGAAGAATCCTCAAGTAAGAATCCTTTCCCCTGATTCTACTCACTGCCTGAAGTAATATATAGCCAGAGTGAAGAATCAATTGAAAGGATGAATAACTATGCACAGTCTCCAATCTGTCATAAAAAAACAAATGGTAAATAACAGAATTTCCACTGGATTATCCTAATTAGCCACTAAGTCCTGCACTAACCTTAATTGAATGGATGACTTGCTGAATGTGAAGAACCGTGATGCTCCAATTTGAATCCAAGTAAAAGAAAATAACGACAAGGAAGGGAAGGTTAGTAGGACGCTAATCCCGAATGGAACGAGGGCCGAACTAGAGTTGGGATGGTGCAGTCTGGATAGCGTTCATTGTTCAAATGCACAAAACATAATTCGGTATTCTCCAACATGCAATGATGTTAGGTTCTCACTCAAGTGCAGTCCTTTATTCACCCTTGAATATTAAAGTGGCCAAACTAATCTTCCAATGAAGAACACAGCATAAATTAGGAACTCAAACCCCACTGGGTTGGAAGGCAGTTTCACCCAATGGAGTAAATTGTAACAAGTAGCACTTCCGTACTTCCGGAAGTAACTTGGGGAATCCGATAAGGATATTAATAAACGACATAAAGTCTCGTACCTTTGACCTGCCTCCGCGGTTGGAACAGCCTCTGGGAAGACCGCCGCGTGGAATGACTTGCAGCGGGTTGAAACAGCCTCTGGAAGACTGCCGTGTAGAATGACTTGCAGCGGGTAGTTCAAAAAAGGGAAGCTGGAGACGTTCCGCGTTAGCCGAGCAATTGTAACTGAAGACAACGTGGCCGGCAGGGAAGCCGTCGAGGTAGATAAACGTGCTCTGGAAATGCACGCGACCAATAGAACCTGCGCATGGAAGAGGAGTAACAAAAGTAAGCCGCCAGAATGAAATAATCCGAATTAGCTGAACAGGATACTCCGGGAAGATGAAAGACAGCAGTTCGGGAGTGACCGAACGCTCCGCGTGGAAACTTCAATCAGAAGCAGAGAGCTTTCAGAGGAAAGGACCTAAATACGTGCCCTAGACACGTGACTGGTCATGTGAACAAAGCAGTTTCTTCAATACCGTTTGGCAGGAAGATTAGAGAACAGTTTCCATTTAGTATAAAAGGGTTTGGCTGCTATTCTAAAGGCATAAGGATTCTTGCTACCATGCCTCACAGTTGAGTGCATGACAATACCATTTTGAAAGCATTTAGAAGCCCCATCCAGGAAATTGTAAGAGGCTGCCATTTTGTTAGGTCTGCATGGAACGCGGTAAGGAGCTGTGAGAAGTTGGCTTCATACATATCATCAACTTTCCATGTAACGTTTATCCCCAGGTAACGTAAAGTAGCACCTCTCATCACCAATCCCAGCAGGGAAAGCTCTCTAGACATTTCATGAGTAGGCTGCCCTAAAGTGAAGAGAATGGATTTGGACCGGTTGATTTTAAATCCGGACAAGGAGCCATAGGTCTCGATAAGTTGTATGGCCCGAGGTACTGAAGTTAGGGGATTTTGTAGATGGAGTAAGATGCCATCAGCATATAAGGCTACTTTGTATTCCCTCCCGTTCAACTTCAAGCCTTCCACATGGTCATCAGCTCTAAGCTTTTGGGCCAAGAGTTCCAGAGAGAGCGCAAATAGTATCGCTGAAAGGGCACAACCCTGCCTTGTCCCTCTCTCGAGGGTGAACCACCTAGAGTACTCTGAATTTACCATTACCGATGCCCGGGTGAAGTGTATACAGCTTTAATTCCCTCCCTAAGTATCGACCTAGCACTATTTTGCATAGCACCGCCTCCAAGAAGTCCCATTCAAACCTGTCGAACGCCTTCTTAGCATCGGTGGACAGGAGTGATGGGGTGTTAGACATATTCCGCGCTTCATGTATTAGGTGTATAGTTTTGCGGGTTGTATCAGCGCCCTGTTGGCCAAAAATGAATCCGACCTTGTCGGAGTGTATCAGGTATGGCATGTGGGTTTCCAGCCTTGCAGCTATAACACGTGGGTACATTTTGGCGTCTATGTCAAGAAGGGAGATGGGGCGGTAGGATGCGCATTTTTTAGGGTCTTTGGGGATCACTGAGATCAGTGCCTGTGAAAAAGATTCGGGTGCCTCTTCCGTTTGTAAAATGTGGTTGAACAAGGTGACCATAAAGGGGAGGAGGGGACCAAGGAAGGTCTTATAGAACCCTGCCGTTTACCCGTCATTTCCAGGTGCTTTCCCCGTGGGCAGTCGTTTAATAGCATTCTCAATCTCATCAGAAGTTTTTTTTTTAAATTAGTTTTATATCAACCGAACAACCAACAAACAACAACCAAACTTGCAGTACATGTTACAATATGTCACATTTTATACAGCACAATCATTGTTGACTGCTTTTCCCATTTCCCCCCCCTCAAGCCTACATCTCTTTGCGATCTACTTCTGCAGTTTGCAAAGGGGTTTCCTTACTCGTGTTCTCCGACGGGTCTTGGTCACTTGACCAATCTTGCGTGGACCCAAATAGTGTAGCTATTAGGTGTCTCCAGCTAGTCAGGGTTTCTGCTTCTTCACCCCCCCCCCATGTTTCTAGCATCCTGCCATACTACAGTTTCGGCTTCTGCCCATTTCTGGAGGTCTTTCCACCATACTTCAATCCTAGGTCTGTGACACGCTGTAAATACCAAATTCATGTAATTGTCATGTTTCTTTGCCTCAGCAAGACTTAAACCCATTGCCCATGTTATAGCATTATGTCCATGTTAAACCAACTGCTTTTGTGTCCGCACACGAGGCCCAGGGTTTTCGCCTGGAACAGATATTACTCACAGGCTTAGGAATGTCCCCTCTGTTCTCCGTTCCTGTAAAGGCTACATAAATAATGTCTGTTAAAACTCTTGCACTTCCCGTCCTGTCTAAAGCTGCCGTGCGAGTCAGCATGCATTCATTGATCCTGGGGTCTCCTCTTTGAATGATGATTGCTAGCATCCGCACTCTTTCCCGAAACATAAGCATAAAGCGTATCTATATTCGGAGTTGTTATTCTCTGGGATATTTGGGAAGGGGAACTTGTGTCAGAGCTCATGCGTCATTCTGTAAAAGATATGTCCTGCTATTGTCCAGCAGCCCATGAATGGATATTATTATCACTACCGCGGCAAGATATGTGTAGTTTGCAAATTCCCCACTGTGTCAAATGTGATGAATTAGCTTGTTTTTACGATCACGCATGTTAAAGATTACACGTGCATCCTGAAGGATATTTTGACTTGCTTAGATAAGCTATATGAGTAATGACCATTTGCAAATGTCCGGCCTTTGTAAATTGTCACCGCAAGGGCTGGAATAACAGCCAAAAGTGTTTTGGCAGGAAACTGTATGTCAGGACGTGCCTGGGCTTCGCGCCAGTCATAAGACTCAATGTAAACGTTTTCCTATAAAAAGCCTGCTCACTGTAATGTTAGTAGCTCACTCTAGATAGCATCCCTATGGTGTATCTTGCAGTCAGCCCTTCCGCGGAAGTTTTGCATTGCAATAAATGATTGTTAAACTCACTTACTAGTGTGTTTATTGATGGAGACCTCCGCCTGGTGAATTTTAGCATTGACTACGCCTTCCACCCCATAGCAATCCTACGCTTCGCCAGTATATATGCCAAATCCTTTAGTTTGCTTACATGTTTAAGTTTACGTGATCTGGGGAAAGCCCCAAGCAGGCACACCCACGCTATCCCTACAGTTATCTTAATCCCCTTTTCCTCCAATCTGTGGGCTATTTTTCCCCAAAATTTCTCGATTTCCGGGCACACCCAGAACATATGCGTCATCCCAGCGTTTTCTTCGCCACATTTGGGGCATATTTGCCTTACTGCATTACTGAATTTGGCTATCCTTTGGGGTGTCATATAAGCCCTGTGGGTTATGTACAACTGTATTTGCTGTAACCTCGCATTCCTTGACACTTACTTGTGGTACCCTTGGGCCCGCTTCCACATTCCATCACTCATCGGGGCACCCACCTCCTCCTCCCAGTCCTGTCGTAGTTGTACCACTTCCTTTCCCACTTTGGACATTACCAGCTCATATAACTTGGATATCTCGTGCCCTCCCTCTGCTATATCATATATTATTTCTATGGTGGTATCCGGTTCTTCTTCCAATACTATTTCTGACCATGTTTCTTTAATCCGCTGGACCACCCTGTGATATGTAATATATTGTCCTGTATGTAACACTGTTTCTTCCACCAGCAACCCAAATTCCTTTATCTTCCCCTCTTGACAAATATCTCCTATTGTCGCTATCCCCGCCGGTTCCAGTGTTTCCTGATTATCTTCATTAACTGCACCTCTTTCCCTGCCAGGACCACCAGTGGCACCTGCAGGGAACACAGGGTCGGATTTTCCATTATCAGACAGGCCTTGCGCCATATTTTCCACCCTAGTGCCATCATCTTTGGGCGCTCTTTCATGTCTGGTTTGGACAGCCAGATGATTTCCTTCAAGAAGTATGGGGCACAATAATGTCTAAACAACCTACATTCTGAGTTTGGGTCGTCTGATAGCCATTTTGCCACATATTGTAGCTGGCTCGCTAGATAATACATTTCGAAGTTTGGCAAGTTTATGCCCCCCTTATCATACGCATTTTGCAATTTCCAAAGGGCGACCCAGCTCCTCGTCCCATGCCAGAGGAACCCCCTACACATGCTGTGCACCTTGTCAAACAATCGTCTTGGTATCAGATATGGTGTATTCCCAAAATAATGCAGTAATCTGGGTAGGACCTCCATTTTCAACATTGCCCCTCTCCCCATCATCGCCAGAGGGAGCTTTGCCCAAAACTTCATGCTATTTTCGATGCCCTTGACCGCCTTCTCTGTATTATGCTGGTGCTCCGCCTCAACCGTATGGTAGATGTCTATCCCAAGGTATCTAAATGTATTAACCTCCCACAGTATTTGTAGAACTGGCTATTTCTCTCATGGAATACCGACGTATCTACCCATAGGGAATATGCATGACTTTCTGGGGTTCACCACTATGCCTGACAGCACCGCAAAACGTTCCATTACTTCCAGAACATATTGGAGGTTTTCTTCTCGGTATTGTAAATACAACAGAGTATTGTCAGCGTACAAGCAGATCAAGTGCGGTTCTCCATTTATGTTTATCCCTATCGTGTCATATTGTTGCCTTAGATATATCGCCAGGGGCTCTAATGCTAAGATATACAGCATGGGGGACCACGGGCATCCTTGTCTAGTACCCCTGCTAAGTTGCCACCTTTCTGATATTATCGCTCCTGTTTTAACCCTGGCCAACGGTGCGCTGTACAGCAGTTTGACCCATTTAAGATACCCAGGTCCTAATCTCATCAGAAGTTTTAGTGGATTCTAAAAGTTCAGCCTTGTCCCGGGAGAGTTTTGGAATGTTTACCCCATTCAAATAACAATTAATGTCAGTCGTTCCCTGTATGGTTTCGGATCTATAAAGGTGCTCGTAGAAATCTGCAAAGGCCTTGGGAATACTCTTAGAGACAATTGGTGGGGAATCATGTTCGTGTTCTATACTTTGAACCCATCGCTCCGCCCTTTGCCCTCTCAGCCTTGCGGCTAGGAGTGCGTCAGCCTTGTCTCCTTTTTCGTAATGTTTCTGCTTAAGGAATTAAAGGAATTGTAGTTTGCGGGTGACTAGGCCTTCCTCCAGGCGCCGTAATTTCTCCCTCTTTTGGACTGCCTCAGCTATTCTATCCCCTCTACCTTCCCCACTGGATTGTATTTGCGCGTCCAATAGGGCTATCTCACCTCTTATCCTATTTTCAATTAGCATCCTCTGCCTTTTCTTATTAGCCCCCTCCTTAATCAGTATGCCCCTCCAAGTGGCCTTTCCAGCTTCCCATACTGTGAGTTTGGATACCTCCCCTGTATCATTGGATTCAAAATACTCTGTGATCTCTTTTGCCAACTGATCCTGGAAGACATGGGGTCTCATTACAGGTCACCCGGTATGGAAACAACGGTGGCGGTAAACCCGCCCCACCGTTGTTTCCATACCGGGTGATCACGAGGCCTGCAGGCGTAGGTGTCATTCCCTCCAGGTCTGACCTGGCGGGTTTAACACCGCCCGCCTGCAGGCGGACGTGGAAAACTGGCACCATCACAAGATGGTGCCGGTGTTTACATGGTCCCCATTCCCATTGAGTCCCATAGGACACAATGGGAATGGGGATTTACCGAATTCCGCCTCTGGAATTCCCGGGTCAATGGAGTTGTAATGCCCCGGTAATTCCGGCAATCATGGAGGCAGAATGGTAAAACGAGTCCGGCGGTAACCGAGCCGGAAAAACCGGTAGGTTACCGCCGGACTCGTAATGAGGCCCATGGTCTTTCCACAGCGATTCATTGCAGCGCCATTTAGAGTTTTTATGCGAGAGAGCCAGGAGGCTCACAGTGGTAGTGACCATATCGTGATCCGACCAGGAGATCGGGGAAATCTCTGAGGCAGACACTGCGTCCCTCAGACCAGCAGTGAGGTATATATAGTCTATTCTTGTAAACGTGGAGTGAGTGACCGAGTATAATGTGTATTCAGTGTGTTGGGGGTGAAGTCTGCGCCATGTATCATTTAGCCCATATAGGTCGAGCATCCTGATCACTTCGACCTGCCCTCCGTCCGGGGGTTCATTTGATTCTGGGTTGCCGGCCTGTCTGTCGAGTGTGGGATCAGCCCACATATTAAAGTCGCCTCCCAGGATAACCTCCCCAACAGCTTCAAGCATTATCTTTGGGATCATGTGCCGAAGGAACCGAGATTGCCCTGTGTTGGGTGCGTATAAGGATGCCAGGGTGAGAGTAGTGCTGTGTTGTCTGCCAGTTAAGACAATAGCTCTCCCACCTACATCAGACCAAAGTTTCCTAACTTGAAATTTAAGCCCCTTTCGGACCAAGACACCAACCCCAGCATTACGCAGGCGGCGTGACCCCCAGTATTCAGTCCCTGTGTTTAGCATAGAGGACTTTACGTTCTTTCCCCTGCATTCATTTAGTCTCTTTTAGAAAGAGTATATCCAGATTGGCTCTCTTGAATTCACGAGAGACGAGGGACCATTTAGTGGGGGAGTGCAGACCTTTGACATTCAAGGTGCCAGCTCTGAGGGATCCGGTTTTACCTGCTAAGTTGTTAGTAACTGTAGACATTAATGTTGACTATGTCCTCGTTCATAAACCCAAACCAGTGTTCACTATACATCCGTGTGGTGACTCTGCATGTACCAATGTAAATACCTGCCCTGATCGCTCCCCCTTCCCGTCCCCATACGGCGTCCGATCCGGCTGGGTTAACCTCACCCAGGTAGTCTTGGACCACCAGTAAAGACCATACCTTCCATGGTCCTTTAATTTAACACTTTAACTAACAATGAGCCCACTATGTCCCCCCCTCCTCCTGAATTTTCTCCTCAATAAACCTGTGTGAACTCAACTTTCCATTGATCCAGACATCTTCATGTATCGTTTGATCATGTTTGACCTTAACACCGGAGATCCTTCCGTAGAAGGGGTCAGCAAAATTGTGACTTCAGGTCGATATTCAAGCTATGTCCCTTGGTTTCAGTAAAGAGTTAATTGCTCCGTGTCCGGGTATGTGTTCATCCTCCTGAACTTCCTTCAACCTGGTATCTTTCAGCGCCATGGTCCCTTGATCTTTCACTCTCTGTCCCTGTTTCTTCCTCCGTCCAGAGTCGATTCTTCCTCTTGTTCACCAACCAGGTCCGCTATGCAGCTACCAATGTCCTTCTCAGTTCTCAACTTTATCGTGTTCCCCTCCCATTCAAATGTCAGTGAGAACGGGTATCCCCACTGATACCGTATTGCTTTGTCTTTTAGGAATTTGGTGAGTGGGAGACATTTCCTTCTCATAGCGAGAGTGAGAGAAGAGCAATCCTGGTAAATGGTTACACTTGCCGTGCCTAGAGTGATCTGTGTGTTACGCATAGCCTTCTCAAGAATCCAGGCTTTATCAGCGTAGTTGTGGAATCGAGTGAGAATTGTTCTCGGGCCTCCCGCCGAGCAACCAGCACGATGGATGTGGTCGAGCTTGGGTTCATCTATTGAATCATCCTCGAACAGTAGTTTGATCAGTGTGTGCAGTGTCCGTTTCAGGTCGATCTCAGTTTCCCCTTCCCTCTCCGAGACTCTGAAAACGCGTATATTATTGCGTCAACCCAGAGGCTGCTGCCGCACTGTGGGAGGATGTTGGCGTGCAAGTCCCTATAGGGGTCGAATTCAGGCAGATAGGAGCATTTACAGGAGAATCAAAGGAGAACAGGAAGCATCTGTAGCCCCAAACACGTCCAATTTTCCTTTGTTACAGGTCCTTTGGGAGTTAGACCTTTCTTTGGAACAAAAAGGGGGGAGACAGGCTTTCCCCATCGCCGCGTTTATGGTGGACAGCGTATTAAGGCAGGCAGAGGACTATTGTGGCCTCGTGGGTCGTGTAGAGGAGGTTCAGAGGTTCGCGCACGGGAGTCACTCATTTTGTGCAAACAGTCACTGGCATGAAAGCGAGGGGCCGCGCAAGTAAGGCTTCCCCGCTGCAGATGGAGAGCGCTGCGGGGTTATGCGTGTCGGTTTTCTGCCTGGATTTTATCCTTGGACTTTGTAAGGTCGGGATGGCACTTGACGTCGTTCCCTTATTTTAGAGGGGTGCAGGCACCCTCTGGCTGAAGATGTCGCAGCGGGAGAGGGCTGTTGGTGGTGGGGAGGAGGGCTGTTGGCCCGGCTACTTTCGCTTACCTCCACGTGTCTCCAAAGTCCTGTATCAGAGCTCAGAGTTGTCCATAGTTCGTTCCGGTCCTTTTGGCGTCCGTTGCGCACAGGACTTCTGGTATGAGTCTGGTCCGCCATGGCGGGTCTCTGAGAGGGATCGGTGGCCCACGGTGCACAGAGGTGTCTGCTCTGCGCTCTTGAGTTGCTGCCGACGTGGACGCTGTCTCAGGGCATGCAGGGAGTTCTCTGTGTGGTTTCACACTGTCGTCCTCTCTTCAGGTCGCCGATCGGCGGGCCTCTCCTTCACACAGTGTTTCTCTCTTCCTTGGATGGATCCGGTCTGTGTTTGGATCGCCGGGATGGGAGTCCGTTCTTGCATCGAGATCACCACATGAGGGGGGTCCACAAGAGGGGGCTCATTCCACCTTTAGGACCACGAAGTACAGAGCTCACGCGGAGTCAGTGCACATCTGTGCGCCCCCTGGTGGCCAGTGTTACTCTTTTCTTTTTAATTATAGCTTCAACCTTTTCTCGCTTCACAGGGGAGTTAAGTCCCCTCACATTATATGATATGACCTTGAATGTGTACTATACCAAAAATATTTGCTATCGTGATCAAATTATTCCCCTGTAAGCACATTTGCCTCATCTACTTTCCTCTCCCCCACCCCCTCCTCACCTCACTTTCTATTTCATGGTACATTCCTTCTATTAAGAAGTTCCTTCTCCACCCCTTTCGGCTCCTCCATCTTGCCCTTTCCCTTGAGGACTTTTCAAGTTTGCGCCTCACCACCCCTCTTCCCCATTACCACAGACCAGTCCCACTGTCGCATCCCTCATTGAGCAAAAGGCCTCACTCGTCTCTCTCCGCGCCCCTCTTCTTCCTCGATTTTCAGCAGCGCCAGTCCCTCCGCACACAAAGATTTACGATGTTGCACCCCCTCCGTGGTAAAAATCAGCCCAAACGGAAATGTCCATTTATACAAAATCTGTTGTGCAACCAAAGCACGTGTTACTTGACTCATATCTCATTGTGTCACCAACGGCAAATCTTGATACTTTTGAATTTGCATCCCATTTATTTTAATACTCCGCTCTGCTCATGCTGCCCGCAGAATACTCTCTTTTAATCCATACGAAGTCATAGCAACCAGGACGTCTCTAGGTCTAGTGCCGGGCTCTCTCCTCCTTGGACCTACCATGTGTACACGATCAATCCCAATGTCTTTTGGTAGTACATCCGTCAACAAATTCCCAAAGCATTGTTGAATGCGTCCGAAATTGTCTCATGTAGACCTTTAATGCGGATGTTAGGTCTCCTTGAGCGGTTCTCCAAATCTTCAGCTTGTATTTCCAAATTATGTGAGACTCTCGCCAGCTGTTCTAAAAGTTCACTGTTCTGCCGTACCTCCTCTGACGTCACTCCAAGGCCTTGTTCTGTGACATTGACTCTTTTACCGAGCTCTTTCATTTCCCCTTTAACTTTCATCAAAGAGGATCTCAACTCTTCTAGTAGTGACGTAAATTGTTGTTCCATCTTGCCTAGACATTCTTTGAGGTCCTGCTTGCTGAACGCCATTTCACTAGTTTGCAGATTATCCTTTTCCCCCTCAGCTATGTCTTTCTTGTTATTTCCTGTTCCTATATCTCCACTTTGTTTCCAGCACCTCTCAAGCTGACCTTCTTGTTCAGCATGAAGGTGTCTCCTTTTAGCCTGGGTGCCCTTATTTTTCGGTTTTGGCATTAGTATTCGATTGATTGTCCACACACTCTCGTTTTGGTATGTAGTTGTCTCTTCTGTTACACTCTGATCCTTGCTGCTCTATTTCAACTCTATACTAACTTTTCTGCTTTGCATCAGTTTATATTTCCTTTACACCATCCCAGCTTGCTTTTACCATCTTTAAAACCCACAATTTGGAGGGAAGCACTACATACAACAATCTGGGGTAAGTCTGTTAATCCACGGCCTCTTCTGATAAGCTTTTAGCCACATCTAGTGCCAATTGTCTCTTGCCACACCACATCCACTTGAACACTGCTGCTATCTGCTCTTTCCTAATGCCCAATCTCCAGGCTGATTCCAGCTGTAGGTTACACTCTGTCAACGTTTGGGTTGCTAATTTCACTTTAGGTCACTGACTGCAGCGCAGCGTATAGTTCGGGTTTATCTCCATGGTGGTAAGTCATTTTTTTGAAAAAAAATGTCGAATGACAATTTTTTTGAAAAAATAATGTAAAAAAAAAAAGTCGAATTCCGTTTTTTTAATGATATATTTATTTTGGGGTCCGGGAGTAAAAAAAATGGGTAAAACAAAAAAACATTTTTAAAAAGGGGGGTTGGGGTGGAACCCCCCCATTTCGAATAAAAAATGTATTAAAAAAAAATGCGACTTTTTTTCGACATTATTTTTTCGAAAAAATGACTCGACATTTTTGCATTAGAAAAAATTACTATAAACCTATCTCCATATTATCTTTCACCTTTAGCTTGTATTAACTCCCACCAGTTCTATAGAGATGGTAGGTGCCATTACAAGCTAACCTCACCTTCCCTTTTCCTGCCACGCAATCCTTGCTCTTCCATCTTCAGCATGCACTGAGCTCCCCACCAGCAGATACATGTATTGCTCGCCAAGAGTGCACAGACAGTTTTTTTATCACCAGTACATTTGCAGAGCAGAGCAAATACTTTGAACGCAGGTAGACAGAAGCAATGACCCACACCCACAGGCACAATTAGAGAATGAATGCTCTTATTTATTCAAAGTTAAACATACATAAAGCAACTAGTGATAACACAGAAATAAATCACAGAAAAGATAATAAGCTAAAAAGTGTCATGAGTCCTTTCTGGACTTCCTGGTCCCTGACCCATAGGGGCTTGCACTCAGCAGTACTCCCAACATGGCCGCCGAACGCGGAACGCTGTTTACCAGTTTCCGCGTTGTACGCACTACGTTCTATAAAACGGACACGCCTCTGGTGCCCTGCGCGTCTCAACACTACTGCTTGCCGTGGCTAGACGTGTGCTGCCGTAGTTCACTTTTGCTTTATCCTTTGATTCCTGGTTCCTCTAAATTCCTCCTCCTTCATTCCTCCTCTTTATTGTCCTCTATTGCATCCTGGATCCCCGTGCACGTGTTCCCCGAGCGCACTCTTCGCCGTTTCCTGGACTTTTCCCGGACATCTGAATGTTCCCAGGGGACGGGACGCTGAACGCACGCTGGAACCCGAGGACCTACGCACAGGGTTATACAAGACCCGAACTGTGCGAAAGAAGACTCCATCGAAGAACTCCAACAAACAACATAGACAGGTGAGAAGGGGGAAACCTGTGACAACAAGAATACATCACCATGGGCGTAACTGAATTCCTCATCTCACCAGAAGTGGCTGTAAGACCCCGGTAACAGCCAGGCCGACAGCACAACAACCCACTGTGATTTCAGAACAAGGCGTCCCCCTTCCGACTGAAGTCTTTGTGCTTTTTCCGCCTGACCTTTCCAGAGCTCCGCAATATAAGCCCTCCTCAAAAGGGGTGGCAATTTCTCAAACCTTCTGGCATTAGCGTTTGCGCGTTGATGAGTGACCATTGGTTGCCAGCCGGGTCGACCAATGGTAACCCCAAGGAGCAAAGCGCTTCCCTCTCCTAAGGCACCACGGAAAACAATTCCATAACTCATTCTCAACCTTGGCACAGGCACAGCAAACCATAACAAACCTTATTGGGTACCAGCCGGCACCTGTGGATCCTAGTTTTCCCAGCGCTGTGGCCTTGGCTGAGGCATGCATACCAGTCTCAGCAACGAATAAAGATAAAAACATGTTTTTCAGTAAAATAAGTGCAGCTTTCACTGAGGCATGGAATAAATATCTATTATGGCTCTGAGTGCTCCCAGACAGCATTGCACACCAGCGCCATGTTTTAGCTCAAGAATCACAATACACCCAAATGTCTGCTCCTTACCCTATTTCTCCATCCAAGTCTCTGGCCAGTAGGATGTAGCTCCTCCTCCTCCTCTGACCTTTGTACTGCCTTTAAGCCACCGGGGGAAATTCTTCAATCGTACGCGATTCTCCTTCCCAAGAATGCACTGTTCTCAAATGCCTTTTTGCCGCCGGCAGAGTTACGCCCACGCTGTCCCCCACACTGAATCTCTGGCAGTATGCGTCTTATCTCTATCTGCTCAATCAAAGGCGAGTGTCCCCTCTCTGCATGCCTCAGCACTGGTTCCTCACCTACTACTGCGTTCACCGCCCCTGCTGGGCTTCCCACCTGCATTTTGGACGTGTCCCTTATGCCGCACAGACCGCTTCTTCTTCGGGGGGCCAGGGGTTTGGAGCTCTCAATTGCCTCAGCTGGGGTCCTCCCTTCATTTTCCCGGCCCACGCCTATTACCATATGCCCGTCCTGCACTCGAATTACAGATGCATGGCCTGCTAATAATTCAGCCCAGAGCGGAGTAAAGGACTTCACATCCTTATTCACCGGCGGCCATCTTGGAATCCTCTGTTGAGCTCTTTTTAACATGTATTATGTGTAATTATTTTGTTCTGTATGGGGTAGGGAGTGTCTCTTGCATTCATGGATCTGAGCACGGCCTTCGACAAAGTGGATAGATCAAGATTGTGGACCATGCTCAGCTCCATGGGCTGCCCGGAGGATATCTTGGTGGTATTGCAGGCACTGCACAGGTAGAATGAGGCGGGCGTGCGCCGTGGTGCTGGGGATACTGCACTGCATGTTTCATGGTCAGATGTGGTGTCCTCCAAGGTTGTGTCCTAGCTCCGATCCTTTTCACCCTCTATATTAATGGCCTTCTAAACGCTTTGGTGGATATGAGGGAGGATTTTCTGTATCCGGGGGGCAGGGCATTTCCGGTTCTGGCTTATGCAGATGACACTGCGCTAATTACCAGAATCCCAAGGGCCGTGCAGGTGCTGATCTTTACTTATGCGGCCTTTGTCGAAAATCTGGGGCTTAAAATCAATACTAAGAAATCTGCAGTAATGGGATGCACGGGGCGAAGGAGGTCAGTGAAGATGCATCCAATGCTCTGCAACAGGGAAATCATTCCTAAAGTGAAGGAATTTGACTATCTGGGGGCTAGTGTAAGAATCCAAGGTAGAACTCAACTTGTACACGCAGCGTAGCCATTGGGTTCTTATTACCAATGTAACCGTCTGAACACATAAGGTAAATTACAGAGGGATCAATTAGTCAAAAGATGTGGAACACCACACGAAGATCAAGCACTGCAGAGGAAAAAAAGAATGATTACTTGATAAAGCCAGGCAATAAGTCAAGACGATAACAATGGAACAAGAACATAACACTAACCAGGGATATGTTTCTTTATACCAGATAGATCTTCTCTAACTTGATAACTGGACCGGGATGTGATCTATAATACTTAGGAAAGCAAGTGAGTCAAGGATAAATTGAGGAGTCAAAAGAATGGAATAGCCAGGAACAATACTTACCATTTCTTGGGTTGGGGGGATCTTAGCTTCACAAGACACCCAGTGTATCCTAACCTTAACTCGACGGCACGAGGATGCCTGGACTGAGGATGGCAGTCTCTAGTCCACAACTATCCCGCCGGCACGAGGACGCCTAACGGCCTTATTGCTGTATGTGGACAGTCTCAAGTTCAGTGCTCTTTGATAATACACTGGGTGTAAAGAAATCCCCAACAGACAATTCAGTAGTGTTCCCAATCCAATCGCCGAAGAATGAGGCAAGAAGGCACAATGTTCCAGGAGGAAATCTGGCTCGGTACACAGGTAAACAATCCGAGTTGAAACGGCAGGCAAGTGGAGTAATGGAGAGCAAGCTGGTTTGATACATGGGTAAGCAATCTGAGTTGAAACGGCAGGCAAGAAGAGTCCAGAGAGCAAGCTGGTTCAGTACACGGGTATGCAATCTGAGTTGAACCTGCAGGGAAGAGGAGTCCGGAGAGCAAGCTGGTTTGATACACGGGTAAGCAATCCAAGTTGAATCGGCAGGCAAGAGGAGTCCGGAGAGCAAGTTGGTTTGGTACATGGGCAAGCAAAATTGGAGTCAGCAGACGAAAGAATAACCAAAATACAGTCAGAGTCAACAGGCAAGTACAAGGTGAGGGTACAGGAGCAAAAAGTTTTCCAAGAAAGTAGGACGAGACAACGTAGAGCCGTGATTCATTCAAAATCAGAAGCAGCGAGTTGAAGAACCCAGAAGTCTATATAGGTTGCCATGGAACCCACGTCCCCTCTCTCATGATTACGCTACATATGGAGAGCGTAATGGCCGCCATAGTCGCCATGGCAACCGATGTCTGCTATTCCTAAGGAAACGCTTATGGCAGGGACTTAAAGGTACAGCAGGCAAATGCAGATTTAATGTATCTTTGATCTTTATATCGTGTCTATGTGGTTTCACCTATGATGGACCAGTTAACATAGAAGGGATCCTGACAGCCAGATTCTCAGAGACAATCTCGGGCACAGTGCATTTTAAGAGACAATCTGCCAAGTTCAGTCAACAAGTGGGAGGGATATCTTGATGTTTGTCCTGCTGCCAGGGACAACCCTTGAATATTTTCCTAAAATTGTGCTCCGCCCAAATGAAAGCAGTCAACTTTGTATAGAGCACCACTTTGGGGCTTCCAGAAAGCCCCTGAGTTCCAGGTGACAGAGAATATATTTTTCAGAAGGCTATTGGGACTTCTGAGATCGGTGCACTGTATCTCTATTCATAGGGAACTGGGAGTGGAATTTTGCAAGGACCAGTGGGGCTTAGTCCCTATAACGTTTTGGATTACGCTTTGGGCAAATGAGTATGCACCCGTATGCCACTTTATTATTAAGTCCCTAATGGTTAGGGACAACTGGAGGAAAAGCCTGTGGCTCCCCTACATTGATGGAGTATTGCCCAGTGGAAATATTTGGGCACCCTCACCCCCAGCGAATCTGTGAAAATTAGATCCTATAAAAGAAGTGTGCGAGAAGTGTTTAAGAGGAAAAGAGATCTCATGTAGTTTGCAACCAATTCAGATAGAGCGCATGCAGTGATCAGCCGGGAGGAGGAAATCCAGCCCTATTAAATTTGGGTCTCTACTAAGAGAGACTGCTGGCTGCTCACTCATGCGAGATTTGATTGTTTGTGATCACCAAATACTGAGTCGGGAGCAGCCTCTGAGAGAGACGGAGAGAGAGAGAGAGGTGCGGCTTGATTCACGTTCTACGTTCCACGATCTGAGGTTCTTTCCTCTAACCTCATCTTTGCCTCCCGTGAGAGAGCGTGTCGTACTGCGTTGCTGCGTTGCTGTGCCGAAAGATGAAGCTCCTTTTGCTCCCTCTGCCTGTACCCGGGGGTCTGGGGAGCCTGGCCAGAACTTGGAGGGGAGTCTGCAGGGGGAAGCGCCAGGTACGCCAGGTACGAGCCTGCAGCCTGCAGGGGGAGTGCCAGGTACGAGCAAGGCATAAGCCCCGGATTGCCCCGGATCGCCGCAGCTCAGAGACAGCTCAGAGATAGAGATAGACAAGGGTAGGGTAAGGATAAGCGTGATAAGGGTGATAAGGTTGAGGCCCATTTCTCTACCAGGTACATCAGGAACACTGCATATAGCAGAGAGCACCTAAAAAAAGCCCTAAAGTGTTGTAGGAGTTCCTGGCTGTGCTTGGCCGTGCCGCGTCTGAGCTAACGCTGAGCCATTGGGGAGGCAATACATGACCTTCCTACCCAACCCTCCCACCAAGTGCTACCCTGCCTTAAAGTCATGTGTGCTAGAGCACACAGCATAGAACATATAAGTAATACGCCCGGAGACAGGAGACTGTGGGAAAAAGATCCTTTGATCCTGACCAGAGCGGGAAGCTTCCAACTACTAATTTTACCTAAAATCGGTTAGCTAGTAGTCGGTAGAGTTGCCAAAGTAGACAGAGTTCACCAACAAGAGATCAACAAGGGAGCGACCTGAGCTGAGCTTACTGAAAGGAGTGAGCTAAGCACAACTCTGGTACCTAGACAATGGAGAGGAAAGTCCTTCCCCTCCGTCCCTTTTTTCTTTCCCCTTTTCTGCTTGTTTTAACAGAAATTCATAGTCAGAATGAAGTTAGCAGGAAATCTCTCCTTGATGACACCAGAAGTCCAGACTAGGAAGGCTCGTATGTGGAAGGGGCTTTGGTACAGGGGATAGAAACGCCAACGCGGAACATAACTAATCTAACATCTGTCCCCTTTATACATACGAGAGCACATGTGCATGCGCAAAGCCCCAATTTGGGCGATCCTTCCTCCAAAATTATACAACTATGGAAGCGGGGGCTTGAGTACACTACCAAAAAAAATAGGTGACCACTTCAGCAAAAAAAGAAGCAAAAGCTTACATGATCTACTAAGAGAGGCAACAGAACCAGCACCAGGGGAGAATCCTGCGTGCCGGAAATTACAGAACAAAGTCTCCTTATAGGAGGATGAGACTGAAGTAGAAGGAAATAAAGAAAATTAGTCCCTAGTATCTAGAGTGGATTTTTCATATAATGAATTAACACAAATGGCAGTAGACCAAGAAGAACAGGGAATCGATGACCAAGCAACTAAGTCGGATCCCCAGACAATGACAGAGACGGAGGTGACCGACCAACTGGGGCTAGCTACACTTCCAGCGTTGAACTTCGTTCTCAACTCTTTAGTCACAGTGTTTGAGCATCTTAAAATAGAAGTTCAATCGCAGGCAGGATGCCTTATAGAATTAACAAAAGAGACATCAAACCTCAAAACAGCGTTAGTGGGGTTAACCAATACAATTACCACAGTCATTTCACCAACCTTAAAAGATCTTAGGCTCGAGATAATGAAACAAGGACTCGACCTCTCAGCCATACAATTTGCGCTTGAAAAAAAAGGCAGAGAAGAGGAAAAGCAGTACAGCATGATTCAAGAAGTCCTCCTCTTGCTGAAAAATCTAATTCCAGTAATATTAACAACTAAAAGATTCAGCGACGCCTACGGAACCTGTAACATTGGAATGTTTACGACGGAACAGGAGTATCATGTGTTCTTGGAACACGAGGGGTCACGATCACCTTACCAAGCCAGATGCTTTTGACTTGAGTGACTTTTATATTATCTGCCTCCAGGAGACGTTGCTTATGGAACCACCAGTACTAGATGGATATGACATACACATCTCTTCAGCAGATAAAGGTTTGTTTGGAAGACCGTCATCGGGCCTCCTAACGGCAATTAAAATTGGATCGGGCATTTCTAGCAAAAAGAAAGTGGCCGAATCATATGGCATGTTAGCTCTACTAGTTGAGTGGTTCCATATAGAATCTATATCAAGAAGCAATATGAAATCCAACCTCGGAATCACCAATGTCTACTGGAACCCGCAGAGAACAAGTAACATGGAATTTCTTGATACCATCGCGGAAACCATAGATGAATTCCTTCTTGAAGAGAAAACTGACTACATCATAATCTGTGGCGACCTTAACGCAAGAGTTGATCAAACTGCTGCAGCACCAAATCTCTGCCCCTCTGCTCTGAGAGGTGTGCTTTGGACTGATTTTATGGACTCGAGAACATTTTACAATGTCGCACCAACTAGAGGCCACTTACCCCGAATTCCAACTTGGGAAAGTGCCGAAACGTCATCAACACTGGATCATATTTACGTCTCCTATCCTTTCCTCCCCTTTGTTGACTATTTTGAGGTATACAGAACAAAATTTAGAGACCATTATCCTCTGATAATGACTCTCGAGTCCGAATCAACTCCAAAGCAAATATATCGTTTTGAGTTGGAGGTAGCGCGAAAGTCGTCGCAAATCCAACTTACAGCAACCAACATCAAGGAAATCGCCGAGAAATTTGATGCACTCAGTAAAACAAAGATAGGGCCTCATTACACGGTAGGCGCTAAAAAATGTGATTTACCGTCATGGCGCTATTAGCGTGTCCGCCATCGTAGGAGGCCGCTAATAGCGTTCCATTACGAGTTAGCGGACACGCGCATAGGGCCATGCCGGTAAATGACCCTACCGCCATGGCGCAAAAGCACCTTACCGGCTCCGACCAAAGTGCTGATAGCACCTCCGCCCTCATGCTGCACGCTATTAGCGGTCACCGCCGTTAGCGGTCACTGCTATTAGCAGTCACCGTAAAACACCGGAACCGGAAATAGCGTCATCGCACCGGAACGGGAAAGAGCCCGGCGGCCATCTTTAAAAACACAATCCATTGCCATCCCCTGCACTCAGGACCTGCAGCAACACCACGACTGGCAAAACCACATCCCACAAGAACAAACAATGCCCAAGGCCCTAAAGAAAGCCGATGCGCGCCAGCGCAAAGAACGCTTCTCAAACGAGGAATTGAAAATGCTGGCAGACACCCTGGCTGCAAATGCAGACGTAGTGTTCGCTAGCGACATGCGGCGCCCGGCACTCCTGAGAAAAAAGGAAATCTGGGCTGAGGTGGCGCAGAAAGTCAGTGCGGTGGGCTCCACCCCACGCACCGTAAAGGACGTGCGCAAGCGGTGGGATGATCTGCGCCTCCGTGTACGCAGCATTTTATCGGCCAACAGGAATCTGGCCATGGGCACAGGAGGCGGAGGTGGATCCCCGATGAAGATGCAGGAGTGGGAGGAGACATGTGCCAGCACCATTGGCATAGAATCCATCGAGGGAGTGGGCCAAATGGAGTGTGGTGTGGCAACAACGTCAGACGGAGGTGAGTGACCACGCAAAACACAGCAATGCCAAGCATGAGTCCCTCCCCCAAATGTGAATTGGGAATCAGCTAATGGATGGGGTCATCACACACACATGTACACAACCCTGCATATATGCCCTGCACATCCCCACACAACCACATGCATGCAGCACCTCACACACGTGACACATGTCCGGATGACCCACCCATCTGGCCAACAACCTGCATGCCCAAACTAGATGTCCAAATCCAAAGAACTGCAGCAACAACAACATATGCATGATGCACGTTGACCCATCACTGATGTTATCCCTGTCTTGCTCCCCCACAGGGTCACAATCTGACAGTGAGGAGCTGGACTCTGCAACGCAGGCCCCACCACCCAAAAAGCAGGCCAAGGGAAAGGATGCAGGCACCAGGCCCAGTACATCGAGGGGCACTGGGATATCTGGAGTGGCCCAGCGTTCAAAAGCCACCCACGCAACGACCACACCAAAGGTCGAAATGCCATCCGACACTGTGGCAGCACCCCCACCACCCACCCCCACCACTCAGGAGCCAGTGCCAGAAGGCACGCCGTCCGCAGCCAATAGCTCCGTCGGGGAAGCAGCAGCCACAGCACCTATGAGTGATGTGGACGACCCATGTCCGACACCGGAAGGGCAGCGTACACCCAGCACCCAGCTGTCCCCACTCCACAGCCCATGCAACACATCCAATGGCAGCATCCATGAGGTGCATGCCGGAGATGCAATGGATGGGTCATTCAGTCCCGTGGTGAGCTCACCTGATGTCGGCCACATGCAGCAAGCTGCGCCGAGGAGTAACAGGGGCAGGGCCGCAGACGACACCATGAGCCTGATACGCCAGCGCCAGGAGGAGCTCAATGCCCTGGTTGCCCGGCAAGTGAGCGAGGCTGCCTCGACCAGGGAGGAGATCCGGGTGTTGTCAAGGGACATGAAAGCTGCCATGGACAGCAACACGACGCGCCTATGTGACGAGATGGCCGCTGTGAGGCAGGTCCTAACGCGCATTGCTGTGGCGATGGAGAGCATGCGTCACTCACAGGGAGCAGATCAACCAGCCACCCCCTCATCTACTAGCTCCGACCAGACAACCATCCTGCGCAGGTCCAGCCGGTCCTTGCGGCGGTCAGACTCACAACCCCCCAATGGTGGTAGTGGAGGAGGGAAGTAGGGCCAGCCTGTCCCTGTTGACACTTGGGAACTAATGCAGCACTGATGTGCACACCATGTTCGGTGGAGTTGTGGGGGGAGGGGGTGAGGGTGTTCGGTGGAGTTGTGGGGGGAGGGGGGTGAGGGTGTTCGGTGGAGTTGTGGGGGGAGGGGAGTGAGGGTGTTTGGGGGAGTTGTGGGGGGAGGGGGGTGAGGGTTGTTGGGGTGGAGGGTACATGCACGTTTGAATGTCATAATGCTCAATACACACGTAATGGCATGGATAATCACATGACTGGACATTGATCATTGTGTATGTGTGCTTTATTGTTGAAGGGTGCACTGTGTTTATGTCCTCCATACACCCCGTGCCCTGAGCTGAACACCAATTGCACCCTCCTAATCCATGTGCATCAGAAACAATGGTCTATCAGGTGCTGCCGCACAGCACGTCCCTCATGGGCATCGCCACCTGCATGACCTGCAGCCCCCTCTCCTCCATCCTCATCCCCGTCATCATCCTCAGACGGTGGTCGCAGTTCTATGTCAGGGGGCATTGGCACATTCCGTCTGATACACATATTGTGAAGCATGACACATGCCATGGTGATCTTGGCCACCTTCTCATGCCCGTACAGGAGTGCCCCGCCCGACCTGCTGAGGCACCGGAAGCGTTCCTTCAATAGGCCAAATGTCTGCTCGATCACCACGCGGGTACGGGTGTGTGCATGATTGTAGTCCTCTTCGTGCCTGTTCTGTGGGTTCCGCACAGGGGTAAGGAGCCACCTCTTCAGGGGATAACCTGCATCACCTGCATGGGTGCAACAATGGGTATGTGTAAGTGTCTACATAATGTGGAGCGTGCACATATCACACAAACAAACATTGCATATTCAACGACATCCACTGATCCAAGCACGCATGGCAATCAGGGTAACTGCAATGTGGGAAGGTGAGGTGGTCCTTGCAAGTGGACATGCACCATGCATGCATACAGCAGGGATTGCCATGTCCCGCCAGAGTTTAAGTGATTTGTGTTTCCTGGCCCTGGCAACGTTAGTGCCACACTGCTAGTACACTGCCATTCCTTAGTTGATGTCCCCATGCTGTTTGATGGCAATTCTGTGGTGGGGTACGGGTGTGCCTCACCACAATGGCTACAGGGGATCCATTTGTATGCACTCATGTGCGCGGACCATTTCTGATGTTGTTCAGCGTACATTTCAGTTGTGATTTTGATATGCATGTTGCTGATTTGTGTAATGGGGGAATGGTGTGTTGTGCGGTGTGCATGTTGTTTGGAATGGCCTGTTTGGCGTAATGGATTGATATGTTTGCCGTGGCACTCACTTCCAGCATGTGGTTTTGTCTCTGGTCCATTGTGGGCTGCCTCACTGTACAGTGATGCAAATATGTATGTCCATTCTTCTCATGACACCAGTTCACGCCCAGTTGGAGTATGCATCTCCCCCCCCCCATTCACGGCCAGTTGGAGTATGCATCTCCCCCCCCCATTCACGCCCAGTTGGAGTATGCATCTCCCCCCCTCCCCCCCATTCACGCCCAGTTGGAGTATGCATCTCCCCCCCCCCCCATTCACGCCCAGTTGGAGTATGCATCTCCCCCCCCACTCACAATCCACATCACACTGACATGTGGTCGGCCTGCTACTCACCAAGTAGCCACGAACGTTGTCCAGCATGTCGCTCCATGTATCGTGGTATTGTCGAGTTCCGCAGGACCATTGCATCATGGGTTGAACCGGGATATCGGGCACAGCAATGTGTCATGATTTTATTGGAGTCACATACCATTTGGACGTTGATGGAGTGGTATTGCTTTCTGTTACGGTACACTACCTCATTGGCATGTGGGACCACCAGTTCTACATGGGTACAGTCGATGGCCCCGATCCAACTTGGGATGCCTGCCAGTGAATGGAAGCCAACTTTGGTGTTGGAGATCTCCTGGGCAGTCCGTGGCATGTATATGTGTTGACTTGTGTGCTGCAGGAGGGCATCGAGCACCTGGTTCAGTGTGCGTGAGAATACTGGTTGTGATATGCCATGCATCTGACCTACCGTATGCTGGTAGGTGCCTGTGGCCAAGAAGTGGAGCACTGTTACTACCTTCAGTAGAGGGGGGATGGCAGTACGGATGTCAATGAGACTCACAATGTCGTTGTATATCATGTCTACTATGGTGGTGATGGTATCCCAGTCCAGACGGTACAGGGTGTGTATCTGCTCAGGGGTTAGGTTGACTGGACTGGCTCTGATCCTGGGAATTGGTGGCTGCCTCTGTGGTATCACTAGGTGCACTGGTGGTGCTTGCTGCGCCTGTCTTGCCCTCCTCCTCCTCCTCCTGCGTCTCCTCTGTGCTGCCTGTTGTTGTAGCTGCTGCACTGCAATCATGTCCTCTAGCCCATGTAATGCTGCTAGTATTGCATCCATCTTGGTGTGGGAATGGGTGTGGGGAGGGGTGTGGTGTGCTCTTTTGTGCTGCCAGTCTCCATTGCCTCCACCTGTGCTGATTTTGTCCACCTGTGGCAGGTGGGAACTCTGCTGTGCTCTTTTAACGTGTGATTCGCGATGCCGGTATTAGCGCCTTGCCGGTAAGGGTTCTTTGGGTCTACTACATGCCGGTATTGCCATGTACGCATGGCTCGTGATGCCGTGATATTAGCGCTATGCCGCTATTTCCGGTCTGAGGGGCCGCGCGCTCACGGACCTGCCGCTAATAGTGCCACCGTACTTTGCGGTGCCGCTAATAGCGGTATGTCCGGTTCGTGATTGGGGAGGGGATTTACCGATACCGGTAATCCCTTACCGGTAACGGTATGTCCCTACCGCCTACCGTGTAATGAGGCCCATAGACTCAAGAAGTAGACCAAATTACATGCCCTTGTTGTTGCCGCATAGGAAAGAAAAGGGTCTATGTCACCGACCCAATGGAAAAGGGGTCCACGAGTATGATAAAGAACTAGCCTTGAAAAAAAAGCATATGCGTAAATTAAACCGTCTTGCTAAAGTCTCCAATAATCAGGTACAAAGGGACTACGCCAAAGCTGCCACAAGATCTTACAAATCTTGGGTGAGACACCATAAAGCAGCAAGAATTCTCTTGGATTTTTTGTTGTTAGAGTTTTTAGCATTTGCTCTGTACCAGAATGACTCAGAGCAAATGCTAAAAACTCTAACAACAAAAAATCCAAGAGAATTCTGGTCCCTGATCAAAGATAAAAACGATGTGACAAACAACCAACTATCGAACGCCGTCTCAGAACAGGCGTGGATAACCTTTTTCTCAGCTCAGTTTGCTTCTATCTCGCAAACTTCAAACAAATCCCTATGCTGCACAACATCACCTTGGGAAGATCTAGCAGATCGTGATGAAATTCTGGCAACTATCCTGAAATTAAAAACCTCTAGGGCGCCTGGCCCTGATGGCTTAACCAATATCAATCTAAAGCAGCACCAGAGGAATGGGACGCCCTAATCACAAACATTTTTAAGCAATGTACGATCACTAGGCTAATACCTAAAACCTGGACTGAGGCGGCAATAGTTCCCATTTTAAAAAGGGAAATAGAGAAATTCCAGCAAACTACCGCCCCATTGCCCTTCTTGACATCATGGGGAATATCTTCGCTACCCTTCTATTAACTAGATTTCACAACTGGGTGAGATTGGCGCCCTGTCTAGATAAATTTCAAATAGTACAAAAAAGAAGGTGGGTGAGGCGCGCACTCCCGGTCCTGGTCAATTAAACCTGTTGCAAAAAATAGGTAGCTGGGTCACATCCCAAAATGGACAAATATTCACAGGGTTAGATCCCTTCTGCTGAAAATCAGGTACTCAATATTAACAGGGTTAGATCCCTTGCTGCAAATCAGGTAGTCAGTATTAATAGGGTTAGATCCCTTGCTGCAAATCAGGTAGTCAGTATTAACAGGGTTAGATCCCTCAGCTGCAGTTCTGTGGTCTGTGGTTGTTCTCCTCCTAGCGCTTTCTTATCTCAAATAATCATCAGGGAGGCTGTTAAGCAGGTGTGTCTAATTAGACTCAAAGGATTCTGGTAGCTGTAGTGAAAAAAGTTTTTTTCTGTTCAGGTTGCCAGCAACCGACACCCCTCCAAAGCACAAGTCCTTCCCAAATTTGGGGGAGGGGAGAGAACCATCTTTATGATTCTCCAAAGTGGGGCACAGTCACCCCGTGGCGCTGCCTCTGGAGCCCGGGACTCCCATAGCATTCAGTACTAAAAAGAAGGTGGGTGAGGCGCGCACTCCCGGTCCTGGTCAATTAAACCAGAGGCAGCGCCACGGGGTGACTGTGCCCCACTTTGGAGAATCATAAAGATGGTTCTCTCCCCTCCCCCAAATTTGGGAAGGACTTGTGCTTTGGAGGGGTGTCGGTTGCTGGTCACCTGAACAGAAAAAAACGTTTTCACTACAGCTACCAGAATCCTTTGAGTCTAATTAACCACACCTGCTCAACAGCCTCCCTGATGATTATTTGAGATAAGGAAGCGCTAGGAGGAGAACAACTACAGACCACAGAACTGCAGCTGAGGGATCTAACCCTGTTATTACTGAGTACCTGATTTGCAGCAAGGGATCTAACCCTGTTAATACTGAGTACCTGATTTGCAGCAGAAGGGATCTAACCCTGTGAATATTTGTCCATTTTGGGATGTGACCCAGGTACTTATTTTTTGCAACAGGTTCAATTGACCAGGACCGGGAGTGCGCGCCTCACCCACCTTCTTTTTTGTACTGAATGCTATGGGAGTCCTGGGCTCCAGAGGCAGCGCCACGGGGTGACTGTGCCCCACTTTGGAGAATCATAAAGATGGTTCTCTCCCCTCCCCCAAATTTGGGAAGGACTTGTGCTTTGGAGGGGTGTCGGTTGCTGGTCACCTGAACAGAAAAAAACGTTTTCACTACAGCTACCAGAATCCTTTGAGTCTAATTAGACACACCTGCTCAACAGCCTCCCTGATGATTATTTGAGATAAGAAAGCGCTAGGAGGAGAACAACTACAGACCACAGAACTGCAGCTGAGGGATCTAACCCTGTTATTACTGAGTACCTGATTTGCAGCAAGGGATCTAACCCTGTTAATACTGAGTACCTGATTTGCAGCAGAAGGGATCTAACCCTGTGAATATTTGTCCATTTTGGAATGTGACCCAGGTACTTATTTTTTGCAACAGGTTCAATTGACCAGGACCGGGAGTGCGCGCCTCATCCACCTTCTTTTTTGTACTGAATGCTATGGGAGTCCCGGGCTCCAGAGGCAGCGCCACGGGGTGACTGTGCCCCACTTTGGAGAATCATAAAGATGGTTCTCTCCCCTCCCCCAAATTTGGGAAGGACTTGTGCTTTGGAGGGGTGTCGGTTGCTGGTCACCTGAACAGAAAAAAACGTTTTCACTACAGCTACCAGAATCCTTTGAGTCTAATTAGACACACCTGCTCAACAGCCTCCCTGATGATTATTTGAGATAAGAAAGCGCTAGGAGGAGAACAACTACAGACCACAGAACTGCAGCTGAGGGATCTAACCCTGTTATTACTGAGTACCTGATTTGCAGCAAGGGATCTAACCCTGTAAATACTGAGTACCTGATTTGCAGCAGAAGGGATCTAACCCTGTGAATATTTGTCCATTTTGGGATGTGACCCAGGTACTTATTTTTTGCAACAGGTTCAATTGACCAGGACCGGGAGTGCGCGCCTCACCCACCTTCTTTTTTGTACTGAATGCTATGGGAGTCCCGGGCTCCAGAGGCAGCGCCACGGGGTGACTGTGCCCCACTTTGGAGAATCATAAAGATGGTTCTCTCCCCTCCCCCAAATTTGGGAAGGACTTGTGCTTTGGAGGGGTGTCGGTTGCTGGTCACCTGAACAGAAAAAAACGTTTTCACTACAGCTACCAGAATCCTTTAAGTCTAATTAGACACACCTGCTCAACAGCCTCCCTGATGATTATTTGAGATAAGAAAGCGCTAGGAGGAGAACAACTACAGACCACAGAACTGCAGCTGAGGGATCTAACCCTGTTATTACTGAGTACCTGATTTGCAGCAAGGGATCTAACCCTGTTAATACTGAGTACCTGATTTGCAGCAGAAGGGATCTAACCCTGTGAATATTTGTCCATTTTGGGATGTGACCCATGTACTTATTTTTTGCAACAGGTTCAATTGACCAGGACCGGGAGTGCGCGCCTCACCCACCTTCTTTTTTGTACTGAATGCTATGGGAGTCCCGGGCTCCAGAGGCAGCGCCACGGCGTGACTGTGCCCCACTTTGGAGAATCATAAAGATGGTTCTCTCCCCTCCCCCAAATTTGGGAAGGACTTGTGCTTTGGAGGGGTGTCGGTTGCTGGTCACCTGAACAGAAAAAAACGTTTTCACTACAGCTACCAGAATCCTTTGAGTCTAATTATACACACCTGCTCAACAGCCTCCCTGATGATTATTTGAGATAAGAAAGCGCTAGGAGGAGAACAACTACAGACCACAGAACTGCAGCTGAGGGATCTAACCCTGTTATTACTGAGTACCTGATTTGCAGCAAGGGATCTAACCCTGTTAATACTGAGTACCTGATTTGCAGCAGAAGGGATCTAACCCTGTGAATATTTGTCCATTTTGGGATGTGACCCAGGTACTTATTTTTTGCAACAGGTTCAATTGACCAGGACCGGGAGTGCGCGCCTCACCACCTTCTTTTTTTGTACTAAATTTCAAATAGGCTTTGTTAAAAACGCAAGTACCAGCATAAACATCCTGATTTTGAACATCGTAAAGGACAATGTTAAGAATGGTCCGCCTCCAGTCTATATTGCGTTTATCGATTTCACACAAGCCTTTGACAAGATCAGCTGTCAAAGGCTATGGGCGAAATTAAAAACGTGGAATTACCCTGAAAAGATCCTATGCCCGGTGATCGCATTACACACGGATACTAAACTAAGAGTACGCTTAAATCGGCAAGGGATGTTATCGGACCAATTTTCATCAGAGCGTGGTGTTAAACAGGGCTGCCCGCTCGCTCCGGCCCTATTCATCGCCTTCATGGGAGACTTCCAGCATACACAACCAGCGGTCAGAGCCTTTCCACCTAAATTGGGCAATACTGAAATCTCAAGATAGTTATATGCTGACGACTTGATCCTGATGGATCAAACCCAAATAGGTCTCCAACGCCAACTTACGAACCTGGCAAGTTACATCAGCGATAATGACTTGGAGATAAACATCCGTAAGTCAAAAATGTTGACGATGGGGAAAAGTCGTCCAGCAACGATCCATCAAGACCACTGGTATTTAAACAACACAAAACGTGAATCCGTGTCTACTATAAAATACTTGGGAATCATGATAGATTCAAAAAGGTCAGAAATTGCGACCATCTCAGCGCTATGGACAAAGACCAAAACTCTGACAATCCAAATGAAATGAGTAGATCAGAAATTTGGTAAATTCTCGCTTCTTCCAGCGATCCAATACTACAAACAAAAGGTAGTTCCGTCTATAATCTACGGCATGGACGCTGCGTTGAACATTGATAACACCATATGGACCAAACTGGAAGGCTACCTGTGGAAAGCCGTGTTAGGGCTGCCTAAATCCTCTGCAATTGCTGCTGTTAGACGTGAATTGGCCTTACTATCATTACAAGCATCAGTAGACCAAAGCAAGATGCGTCTCTTTCAGAAAATTATTCTTCCAGATACCATTCCAATTTACAAGTTGGTCCAGGTAGAGCTTAACCAAGGACGTTGCAGAGCACTAAATAATTGGGTTAAAAAACTCACAAAACAACTAGCAGATTTGGCTTGTTCGGCAGACGATCTGATCGCGAACCCCAACAGAATCAAGACAAAAATAGCGCAAGCAGATTGGATCCAAACTGGTGAATAAACAATAGGAAACAAACTCCTGGCTCATTTACCAGCAACAACAAATAAACTTAACCAACCTATGAGCTACTGCATAAAATTCCCCAACAAATAAATGCAGAAAACTTTTATGAAAATAAGATTCAATCAATTACCAACGCAGGAAATCATAGAAATCCGTACGAAAACGGACGCTCGTACTTGCAGATTCTGTCTGGACCCAGGAAAAGTGGAAACTCTGAGACATTTACTTATGACTTGCGCTAGAACCTCATTTTTGTGGGAAACCTATTTGCTCCCTTTGATGTACGACGTACCACTCCGAGAGGAAAACACATGGTGGTGTTGTCTGATTGCTGGAGACAGAACTAAGTGGTCGACAGCGACAGTAAAGATTTTAAAAGCAGCATTGAGTCTAAACCAGAACTTACAAACTAGTCAAGTGTAATTCAAAGAAAAGTGACTTTCTTTTATGTTGAGACAAAAAAGTTTCTGTAGTGAAGTGCCTAGTTTCCTGGTTTCATTTATTTTTCTGTTTCTTGTTATCCTCTTTTACTTCTATTTTCCTCTTTTTTATCTGCATCTATGATATTTATTTTACAAAATGTGTTTTTCTCTGTTTTGCGTATCAACATCTTGTAAAAATCAAATGCTTTTGATTATAAACAAGTAAATAAAAAAAAAAATTAAAAAAAGAAAGAAATGGAGTAGTGAAAGAGGGCAGGATAGAAGAACTAGATAAAAACCTCTTTGATGACACCCCTCTTTCGGAGTCAGTTATGGAAGAATTTATAAGGTTAGCACACGTTGTTGAAGAAGAGGAAGAAGTAGAAGAAAGGCACCTGCAAGCCTCCGTAAATACTTTGGAACATGAACAGGCAGTACATATCCCAGCATGGATAGAAGCGGGGACACATCATTCTAAAGATAGAAGGAAAGTTAATAAAAGAACTGGAAAAAAAGAACAGCACTACTGCCTTTCCCATAATTCTCAGAAAAATATAAGAAAAATGCTACAACTAAAAAAAAATGAGTCAACTGTAATCTCAGCAACTCAAAAGGGCAAGATAACGAAAACATCGTAAATAATCACAGAGCATAAGACCACAATAGAAATACCGCAAGATGATGAGCAAGATAATCAAGAGCTACCGCTCTCCACGGGAACGACAAGGTGCGAAATGGGCAAGAACTTGTTATCAAAAACCACTGCAGGGTGCAAAACCAGTAAACAGAAGCCCAGGGATCCAGTCGGTAGGAGAGACAAGCCTGACCAGATTGAGATCACTAATGTGTGCATGGGGCTACAAACAGAGCCATTAACTATGCAAATAGAAGAAATATGTCAACAGGGCACCGAAATGGACAATCTGGCAAATGTACTAAACAAAAGAGAAAAGAAGGGAGAGAACGGTGCAATACAGCTAGGCCAGTCATACAAAGGCCCACCATGGGCGCCCATCTTTATGAAGGTGAACGGTCTTAGTGTCCCTAAGGAAACAACTAATGAATTAACAGGTAAATCATCTAAGAAAATTGCACCTATCTTCCAGAAACACCTAAATCTTGGAGAGACGAAAGGTATAAAGGTAGCGGAAACAAAAAATGGACTAGGGAAGATGATGGTAATCCAGGAAGCCATTAAATGGCACTAGCAAAATGGGCACGCTAATGACACAAAGCCCTAGAAACAAGAAGCTTGAGGCCAGCCAACGGAACACCCTGGAAACAGAAGACGTCGAAATGGCTGGCTTGGAATATGCTGTTCCAAGACTGTGGCTCAAAGCTGTGGGTGAAACCACGCAGTTTACCTCACTGTGAAGAGGGGTGATATTGAGCCCCTTTAAAAAAATATCTTTACCTCACTGTGAAGAGGGGTGATATTGAGCCCCTTTAAAAAAATATCTTACCTATATCTGTTCGACACAGGGGACATAGAATATGTCAAATTCCCAGTCAAAAGCAACTTGAAATTGGTGGAAATTGGACTCACGTCTAGAAAAGCACAAAAAGTTGTGGTAACTAATAAAAAAGAACTGGAGAAGCATAACCTTTTGGTTTTCCTGACAGCTCCAAATGAAGCAAACATTGACGGAATGAAAAGCAACATCTTAGAACTTGGGGCAACATTGTTTCAAGAGGGGGCCCAAGGTGGCCCTTATTCACAAAATCTAAATATGACTCAGCAAGAGCCACACGCCAATGTGGTGGCAGCCCTCCCGGTTATCTTAGCCGAAGTGCTACAGAAGTTAAGTTTCGGCTCACAAAGTGTGTAGGCAGAATAGCCTTCATATGGTAAATTGGAGCACGCGGGGCTCTAAGACATTGGGCCTCATTACGACCCTGGCGGTAATCCGCCGTCATTACCGCCATGGCGTAATGAACGTTAACGCCGTGGGACGATGGCGTAAAGGGCGCCACATTACGACCCATCGCGCACGAGCATTACGCCATGGCGGTAATGTAAACTGCGCCATGGCGGTAGTGCCCCCAAAACGGCACCTACCGGCATCGTATGCGGCGCAAGGTGCACCACCGCCACCGCCGTACATAGCGGTGACCGTAGTTAGCGGTCACCGCAATTAGCGTTGACCGTAGATAAGCGGAACCGGAAGTAGCGTCACCGCGGCGGAACGGGAAAGAGCACGGCGGCCATCTTTAAAAACACAATCCATTGCCATCCTCCGAAACCACTGGACATCCGAGCCTGAGACCCCGCAAATACCGGCTTCAACCTTCTACCTGCAGGAAGATGCCTAAAGTTGTGAAAAAAGCCTGTGACCGCCAGCGGCAAGACCGCTTCTCCAGAGAGGAGCTTACCATGCTAGCGGAGACCCTCCAGGAGAACGCTGCAGTGGTATTCTCCAACCAACTGACAAGACCGGCCATATCCAAGAAGAAGGCCATATGGGCACTGGTAGCTCAGCGGGTCAGTGCCGTGGGAACAACACCCCGCAATGTCAAACAGTGCCGCAAGCGGTGGGACGATCTCCGGCTCAGAGTCAGGAGCATACTATCAGCTAACATGAACCTGGCAATGGCAACTGGGGGAGGATCGGAGTCCCCTATAAAATTGCAGCCATGGGAGGAAATCTGTGCCTCCACAATCGGAATGCAGAGCATTGAAGGAGTAGGAGGAATGGAGAGAGGAGCCCCGACATCGGGCGATGCAGGTAAGTGGCTCAAATCAAGGCATGCAAATCTCACCTAAGTCCATTCATGTGAAGTACAATGTTGGCCCATAGTGTAAATGCAACACATCAGCCGGAGACTGCCCACAGATACATCCGATCTGCACCCTGTACACATGCAGTATGCACACCCTAACAGCAGCCACCCACATACCTCCATGCTACTTCCACACAAAAGGGAGACAACTTTTTTCCCCTGCATGAAATGTGCCACATGTACTAACTGATAAGATGCCAGTCGCCACAATGCCCGGCCAATGTCCGCAGACCCATCAATAACACTCTCCCTCCTCTGTCCCACCACAGGCTCAAATTCCGACCTTGAGGAAGAGGACACCACTGCCTCCACACCCACCAAGAGGGCCAGGCCAACTGTGCCAACACCACAACCCTCCACCTCTGCCCTCCCGAGGAAAACCCCACAGCAGCCAAAATCCATGCAAGGGAAACAGGACAGGGCACAGACAGCCACCCCAGCAGGCAGTACAGCAGCAGCAGCAGCAGCAGACATCACACAAATCATGCCCACAGAAGCCACAGCCTCTGCTGCAAGCAGCACAATTGGGGAAACTGCTGCCATTGCTGCCTCCTCCGACAGCGAAGCAGGGATCTTTGAGGAGAGTGATGTCAGAAGCCCCACAGGCCACCCTCATTCCCCCTACCTGTCCCTAAGCAGCCCGCATGCGGATGCCACACAGGGTCAGCCAGAGGATGACGATTGGCCAGCCACTCCATCCCCGCTGCAGGGGCAGATCAGCCCAATGGGAATACCACTGCCATTAGCCATGGGCCAGAATACCAACCATTCTCTGGAGGCGATTGCCACCCGGCAGCAGCAACTTTCCTCGCTGCTCGAAGAACATGTTGCTGAATGTGGGGGGTCATGTGCAGCAATGGAGAAATGTGCAGAGACAGTGAAGGCAGCTATAGAGTCGTCCACAAAGGACATCTGCGCGGAACTAGCTGCTGTGCGGCACGCCATCACTGACCTTGTGCAGACAATACGGGCCATGCGTCCAAATGAGCAGGCAGGATCCTCCTCGGTTGCCAGCTCGACACCGAGCAGCCCCATCCGCCGATCGGGGAGGAACCTCCGCAGCACAGGCAGGGGTGCCCCGGGGGCCAGTGGAGGGGGCTGCCAATAGTGGCCGGACAGTGTAGGAATCCTACTTCTGACACTGCTGCACAGACTAACTCACACCTTTGTTGGGATTCCAGGGGGGGGGGGGAGGGTGGAGGGGGGAGTGGGTGTGTTGGGGTGTGCAGGGGGGTGGCGGGGAGGTGTGTTGGGGAGTTAAGGGGGGAGTTTGGGGGGGTGTGTGTGCAGGGGGGAGGTGGGAGGTGGTGGGTCACAACGTTCCATGTCTTGAATACACTTTTACCTTGGAAAAAAACCCAGAGTGTGTTGATTTTTTCTTTGCGCATGTGTGCTTTATTGGTGTACAGTCCACATTGTGCATGTCCCGGTGCCACATAGTGCCCCAAGTGCAGTCACCATATGACACACACCAGCCATGTGTGCTAGAAGCAGTGGTCGATGATAGTTTGGCGCATTGCACGCCCCTCCTGTGCATCGCCTCCTCCATGGGGTGCCGCCCCATCTGCTCCCTCCTCATCCTCATCGTCAGGTGGTTGTAGTTCTGCGTCAGGGGGCAGGGGCACATTCTGCCTGACGCACATATTGTGTAGCATTACACATGCCATGACGATCTTTGCCACCTTCTCATGGCCATACAGGAGTGCCCCACCAGACCTACTGAGGCTTCGGAACCGTGCCTTCAATAGGCCGAATGTCTGCTCTATGACCACACGAGTACGTGTATGTGCACGGTTGAAGTCCTCCTCGTGCTGGTTCTGCGGGTTCCGGACTGGTGTAAGGAGCCAACTCTTCAGGGGATAGCCAGCATCACCTGTATGTAGGCGAGAATGTATGTGTCAGTCATGTTGTCTGATCAGGAACATGATGTTCCATCATGGCTTGCTTCCAACTGTTAATTTGGCTCACATCTACATGACCTAATTTATTCACACAATGCTACCTGTATATGCTCATGGCTTCCATGGCCTGTTTTGCATGCCATCACCCAATGTATGCAGAGGGGTTGTGTGCATTGTAAGTGCCCATCCTCTGTCTCCGATCTCCGTGTTACTCACAGACAGGTGGAGTATGCATCCCCCCCCCTTTCAGCCAGGTGGAGTATGCATCCCCCCCCCTTTCATCCAGGTGGAGTATGCATCCCCCCCCCCTTTCAGCCAGGTGGAGTATGCATTCCCCCCCCCCCCCTTTCTGCCAGGTGGAGTATGCATCGGTACGTCATTCACCTGCCCACTTCCATTACATTGGACTCACCGAGTAGCCAGGATCTTGGGCCTGCATGTTGCTCCATGTAGCGTGGTATTGTGGAGTTCCTCAGGACCATGGAATCATGGGTTGATCCGGGGAATCGGGCACAACAATGTGTGATGATCTTGTTGGAGTCACAGACCATTTGCACGTTGATTGAGTGGAACTGTTTCCGGTTGCGGTACGGTACCTCCACGGCACGTGGAACCACCAATTCCACATGGGTGCAGTCGATGGCACCAATGCAACCGGGTATGCCGGCTAGTGCATGGAAACCCACTTTGGTGTTAGCTATCTCCTGTGCAGTCCGTGGTAATGAGATGTGGTTGTCTGTGTGCTTGAGGAGGGCATCGAGCACTTGGATGAGTGTTTGCGAGAATAATGGTTGTGAAATGCCATGCAGGTGCCCCACTGTGTGCTGGTAGCTGCCTGTGGCCAGGAAGTGGAGTACAGCCACTACCTTCAGTAGGGGGGGGATGGCGGTTGGACTTTCTATCATGCTGACGATGTCGTTGTGTGTCATGTCTACGATGGCGGTGATGGTGTCCCGGTCCAAACGGTACAGGGTGTGGATCTGCTCAGCAGTGAGGTTGAATGGATTGGCTCTGATGCGTGGGATTGGGGGCTGCCTGCGTGGTGGCACTGGCTGTGCAGGTGGGGCTTGCTGGGCCTGCCTTGCCCTCCTTCTCCTCCTGCGTCTCCTCTGTGCTGCCTGGTGTTGTTGCTGTTGTAGTAGTTGTTGTTGTTGTTGTTGCTGTTGTAGCACATGCATTGCTATCAGGTCCTCCAGCCCCAACATTGCCATTCGAATTGGTATCATTGTGGAGTGTGTCTGGGTCTGGGAAGGGGTGGGGTGGGCTCTTTTAGTACTTCCTGAGTCTGTATTGCCTTCACCTGTGCTGTTTCAGTGCACCTGTGGCAGCTGCATTCACTTAACATGGCCCTTTACGGTTGGTTCGCGATGGCGTTGTTAGCACCATGGTGGTAAGGTACTTAACGGGCTGGGTGATGGCGTTAGGTGCATGTCCGCTTGGGTCGGGATTTGCGTAACTTTCCGCCATGGCGCTAAGTACGGTGTGGGCGGGCGCGGGCGCGGACCCTTGTCGCAGTTAGCGGCAGCGTTGACTACGATGCCGCTAATGGCATCGTAGTTAACGGTCACATGTCATGATCGGACCTGGCGGAAAAAGATGGCGGTAACCATTTACCGCCATCGTTTTTCACTTAGCGCCAGGGTCGTGATGAGGCCCATTCACTTCTAGCTCAATGAGGAGCACCCTATTCACCAGTATGGATATTATTCTCCTCCAGGAAACATGGTTAATCCATCCTGTGCAGATAAAAGGATTTATAGTATTCTCAGCCCCAGCTCAACAAAAAGGAAGGGACCGTCCATTGGCAATTAAAAACTCGCTTGCTAAGAATGCAACATTAATTTCTAGCAACAGCAAAGGCATCCTTGCATGTCAATTCGATCTGCAATTGTCCACAGGAGATACCCAAATAGTTATTGTGAATGTCTATTGGAACCCCGCCTGGATCAACCTCCAGGCTTGCCTCTCTACTTTATCAACAGTATTGGAGAAGATAAAATTGAATTGGACTTTGGGAGAGCTTATGTAATCTTGGCGGGGGACCTAAATGCCCAGTGCATTCAAGCCCTGAGACACAACGACAATACAAGATGCGTTGGAATCTCCAGTAACGGGAAACAATGGGTGGACTTCCTTAACTCGTGGAGACTAAAAATGCCGAATGGAGTTGTGTCAGAGGATAACCTTCCTGGCATGACATGGATGTGAGATAAATCGGCATCCACTCTAGATTATGCTTTTGTTACAGAAAGTCTATTGGCAAAGATTGTTAAGCTTGAAATCAGTTGGGGGGGGGGCGACCATGCCCAATTAAAAATAATAATAACAAACGTCAATGTTGCCCAAATAGACAAATATACACACAAATTGGCAGTGAAAAAGGACAGAGTGCGCTTAGTAAAATACAAAAGAGGGTGGAGAAAACTAAATGACAAACTCTCCGCTTTGCCAACCAGAGAGTGGCAAGAAAACTGTCACACTATAAAATTTGTGAGTTACAAATGGTTGGCCTGTCTGCCCAAAATAGGGGAAAAGACAGGAAGCCACCAGCACTGTCACTCATTTGATGAAGAAACTTGGTTACTAAAAAACTGCACAGGAGTAAACTTAGACACCTAAGGACCCTTTAACTTGATCCAAATGTGCTACAGGAAGAAGTCAAAAAAGTTACCAGAATATATAAGCTGTGGTCCCTTTCAAGGAAATCTCAGCGCTATCAGCAAGACAGTGAGATGATGCTGGCAGCACTCTGTGAAGATAGTTCCAGAAATTTCTGGTCGATAATAAATCGTCTGGAAAATAAGAACATTAGTGCCCAATGCAATTTGGTCTCAGGGAAAAGTTGGTCAGAATATCTCACTAAAAAGTTTGAAAGCCAGTGTAAAGACAAGGAAAGTAGGCAAGAAAAGAGCAGATGGGTCCTTACCTTTGATGAATTAACAATAGAGGAATGAATAACAAAATAAAATCCTCGACATCAAAGGCGGCAGGACCCAATGGTCTAACCTACCAAGTATTAAAAAGTAATAAAAAAATATGGTGAGAATTATTATGCAGGCTGTTTAGAGAGATACTGGCGAGACGCACCATTCCTCCTTCTTGGAAATCAGCCATAGTAATTCCATTCTACAGGGGGGGCGATCGGTCACAACCAGAGAACTATCAACCAATCGCTCTCCTAGACATAGAGAGCAAAATCTTCATGAGAATTCTAGTGAAGGAATTGGAAGAACGGGCCATGAAGGAAAAACATCCTATCAATGTTTCAAACAGGCTTCAGAAGAGGGCTCTCTACTTCACCATTCTTCTTTAATCTGTATTTAGCAGATATGGGCCCCTATCTGTCATCATGGGCGTTAGCGAGTCCAAAGATCAATACAGCGAACCAAGGTGCATTGGCTCGCTTACGCCGATGATATTGTCCTGTTAGACTGGACAGCAGTGGGCCTGCAACGCCTCCTGAATGGTCTGAGTGAATATGCCAAAATCAATGGCCTAATTATCAACCCAAAGAAATCTAGAGTGATAATATTTAAACATCCTCGTAAATGAGTTAAATTCACAAGGTGGTTTCTAGAAGATCAGGTTATCCCGAGAGTGGATGAAGTATTGTACTTGGGCTATATAGTACATGCTTCACCATCAAGAGGCAAAATAGAACATGAAATACAGGAGAAAGTGGACAAGTTTGTGCCAGAGTTGAAGAAGATTCTTTATACACTCAAGTGGAAGGGTTGATCTGGAAAAGGGTACTTGGGCTCCCCCTGAGCCTCCCAATGACAGGCTTAAGGTTCAAATTGGGCCTCAAATCTTTGGGATCAATGGTAGACTGGAGGCTGACCTCATTGTATAGACTCATAACTCATAACAAAAAGAATCTCTATATGAAGAGATTAATCTCCATCTAACCACCCAAAAATCTAAGATGTTGACCCATTTATAACAAAAGGTTCAGGAAGTCTTGAAGAAGGCGGGCACGACCGTAGAGGTGTTAATATCCAACCCATTGAAAGCTAAAAAAGAGATAGAAGCAATGGATTGGATCTTGACAGTGGAGAAGCTGCGCCTAATCAAACCCTGGAATAGCTTTATGGTGGTGGATAAGAAACTAGGCCACTTGCCGGATTACCTAATAAAATTCCCAGATAGGGAATTCAGAAATATATTCTTAAGAGCGCGTCTCAATGTTGTACACACTGGGGAAATCCTGAACATAAGAAAACAAGGTAAACCTGTAATTAAACTGTAGTATCTGTGAGAATCCAGCCATGCAGAACTTGAAGCATATACTGATGGACTGTGAGGGCACATGGGAAACAAGGTTACACTATTTCTCCAAATTTGTGGAAAGGGAAGAATGGCTGCTTTTGGAAAACTTTTGGAACTTGCTGATTACAGGCCATAATACAGCCATAACAATAGCAGTAGTACATGTTCTAATCAGGAGTGGAATCATAAAGGATCAACACTCACAACCTTCAGATAATGATTAAGTGATGCATTTGGAAAAAATGTACTGGGGTCACAGGAGGGCAACCCAGTACAGTTACCTTATAAAACTCCATACTTTTCAGCATTCTTTCTATTTCGGTATTACTTTTTTGCTTTGGTAAATTTTTCTTCTGTTTTGTATATATGTTTTAAGTAAAACGTACAATTTTAAGTGTAAAGAAAAATATGTACTTTCATTTTAATTTTGTAATGTCTTGTCTGTTTTGTAAAGGTTGTTGTTCAACCATAAAGAAATAAAAAAAAAAAAAAGATTGTTTGCAGCTGAGGGGAACCACAGCTAAATGGAGCGGGTATCCTCATGAGGCGGGTTGCCCAGCATGTGGTGTTGCTAGAGAGGACATGATCCATCTTTTATTGTTCTGTCCTGCTTATACTAACAGACTGTCCACTTACCTGCCGGTGCTCAGGTCAGCCGACATCCGTACCTATAGGCCAGCTTTTATATATCGTCTGACAGCAGATTCTGTCTTGTCAGCGTGGGCACTACTAGTATTTTTTAAACAAGCCATGTACCAAAGAAAGGGGCTGCTCATACAACTGCACTGAACAGCTGGCCACCTTTTGAATAATTTGAAGGAGTATGTACTGGGAGTATTTTGTGGGTTTCTTTCTCCCGTTTCACTAATTATTCCCTGATGTTAAACCCGATGAGCGGTTAAGTAGGCACCCTATAGGATCGAATTTGTATTGGGATTTATGACCTTTTTGTAAGTCATGTGATTTTATCCACTCTTATACAGAGCTGTGTTTTGATCAGTTACTCCATTTTTGGGAAATGGTCTCAGATTTGGTTAGAATGCTTTGTTCAACAGTACCCGTTTCACTAGTCCACTCCTCACCTGAGTCTGTGTAGACATCTGATGACTCGTTGGACTAAATCTCCTTCTTTCTTTCTCTCCAGGAGTTGTTGGATTTCATCTTAGTTGTCTTTCCCTTCTTCCTGAAGAGATAAGGACGAGCTCCTCCAGAGGCCACTTTGCCTAGAAGGCCATCCTTCCGGCAGCGGGGACTCCGGGGAGCCCACCCCACCCTAGGGAAAAGTCTTGCTGAACAACCCTGGTAACTTCTTGTAGAATTACTCCTTTAGCGTAATTGTTGTATTGGACTGCAGGTTCCAGCATGCAGTGCTGCTGAGTTCTGGTTGTATAGACTGCTGGTTCCGTTCCAGCATGCAGTGCTGATGAGTTTGGTTGTATTGAACTGCATGTTCCAGCATGAAGTGCTGATAAGATGGTAACCCTAGGATAACAAGGATCAGTGGATGCAATAACCAGAAGGGCTGAATCCACATGGAAAAGGAATTCACGTAGATGTTCTGGGTTCCAAAAAGGAAAGTGCAAGTAGGAACTGGGAATCCGTGAGCGGACAAATGTAGGAGGTGGGCCAGCGGAAAAGAAAGGCAAAGTCTCCGCTCCCGAACAAGGGCGCGGAGAAGGGGAAGCAATGAGTGACCGGCAGCAGACAGGAGGAAGGGAACTGTAGCAAGCAGGGAGAGGAAGGGAAGAAAACTGCAGCAAGCGGAAAGAGGGGAAAGGGGAAAGATACTGCAACTGCGGTGAGCAGGTAGAAGGGGCCGCCTGCGAGTGGCGAGAGCACTTACAGGGCGAAAACACACAGAAGCGTTAGAGACGTTCCAAGTCACTGGAAGTTGCAACACATGTGCGTTTGTGACTTCCGGGTATTTAAAGGAGGATGTAGGAAAGACTAGAACGCGTTTCAGAACAGGTTTAGTCCTACCTCCATCTCGCCCACCTGTTCCAGAGCTTCAATGGCTGGCGGATTATGACAGAATAACCCCATTTTCAGGGATCCTCTGTGAGAAACCACCCACGCAAACTTGGTAATACCAGAATTCGGCTGAGCGCGTAGTGTAGCCGTAGAAACCTTCCAGACAATGCAACTCCCAATAGTACAAAGGAACTATTTTGGAAGGGGAATTGCCCAGAAGATAATAATGATTCGGAACACAGCTACCTAGACAAAGAACACAATGTCAGGAGTTGAGTTCATGAAATAGACACAAGCAAAGCAAAATAAATGTAGACCAAACAACGTACTCACGTAGTGAATACCTCTGGGCAAGGATAGTAAGCCAGGCAGAGCGGAGGGCCAGGATAACCAGGAGATCAGATTAGGTGCTTGTCCGTATAATGTTCTAGCAATGGAAGGGAAGATGAAAGGAAGTCCGTCCGACGAGTCTAGTTCCAAAACAAGGACAATCCAACCTAAACCTATACCCGCCGGCACGCGGACGTCTAATGAAAAATGTCCGTGAATAATCCCAGTTCCTTGTGATGAGTTCCAAAAGAAATGTGCTCCGTGTGGAAGGTCCAAAGAACAGTGTTCCGAGTGACAGGATTTCCGAAGCAAGTGAGTTCCGTGATAAATGTCAGCAAGCAAATGATAGAAAAATGCAGGAGAAAAGATCCGAGACGCCAAATGCAGGAAAATGACAGGCAAAACTATGGTCGTTCGTTCCGAGGTCGAGTAACAGGTGGAATCCAATACGAGGTCAAGGGTTGTTCAAGATCAGTCCGTGAGACGAAAGCAGGGTCAAAGATTCAAGGCCAGACAAGAACACAGTAGAGAGCTCCAAAAGCCGAAAATTCAGAAGCAGCGTTCCAAATGCCGGGTGGAGATTTAAACGAATCACGTGACCGTGCGGGGAACGTTGCAATGCCGTAATCGTGCACGTACGTGCTCAGGCAACCAACGTTTCCACGGCAACCCCCAGCGTTGTCTGACACTCTGGAAACGCTTCGGCTCCGTGTGTGTTGGAATTGTGGAGCTTGTAGTTTTAACATAACGCTTGACGGAACGGGGAGCAGACGCTGAATTCTTGACATCCTCCTCCCGGCTTTCCTGGATGAAGGCGATGAAAATTCTGCACCAAACGAGATGGCCTGATGTTTCTAACGGGTTCCCAAGTACATTCTGAGATCGGACATCCTTTCCAAAATACCAAGTATTGCAGGACTCCTTTCTTGTATTGAAAATCCAATATCTTGGAAACTTCATATTCGTCAGATGCATCGGTTGTTCTTAGAGGTGGTTTTCTTGTCTTCCTGGAATGAGGGTCTTTGATGTAGGGTTTCAGTAGGGAAGTGTGAAATACTGGATGTACCCTCTTAATGCTTGGTGGGAGGTCTAGCCGAAAGGCCACTGGATTCACCTTGGCTGAAATAAGAAAGGTCCCTATGAATCGGGGTGCACATTTTCCGGGATGGACCCATCTGGGTAAATACTTTGTAGAAAACCACACTTTGGTCCATACTTTCCACATAGGATTTGGTCTTCGTTTTCTATCTGCCCATTTCTTACAATCACGTCGGGCCTTTTCGAGATTACTTCTTGGTGTAGTCTTTGCAGGTTATCCAGTAGGTGATCTACTGAGGGCGTATTCCTATGGACGTATGGCTTTGTTGTTATCAGAAAATTCAGCCATAGGCAGAAGATGAAACCAATCGCCAAAAGCACCGAATATACTGCTCCAAAGTGGCGTTCAGACGTTCAGTTTGTCCGTTACTTTCTGGGTGGAACCCAGATGATAGAGATCTCTTGATTCTTAGTGACTAGCAAAGGATAGTCCAGAATTTGGACGTAAACGGTGTTCCTCTATCCGAGACGATGGTACCAGGAAGTCCATGTAGTTTAACCACGTCCCTTAGCAAGACTTCTGCTGTAGTGCTGGCTGTAGGGAGTCATTTTAGTGCAGAAAAATGGGCCATTTTGCTAAAAGTATCTACTGTGACCATTATGGCGGTGTGTTCATTAGAAACCGGCAAGTCCAAAGATAAAATCAGTGGATACGTGTTGCCAAGGGCCTCCAGGAGGTGGTTCTTGTTGTAAAAGTCCTAATGGTTTGCGGTAGGTGTATTTATTTTGCGCGCAAACAGGACAAGTAGCAACATTTTCCTTTACATCCTTTGTCAGAGTGGGCCACCAAAAATGTTGTGATGTTAATTCCAGAGTGGCATTTTGCCCCTTATGACCTGCTAGAGGGACATCGTGGCACCAAGACATGGCCTGATCCTGTAGTGTTCGGGTAGGCAGAAACAAAATCTTGTTCTTGAAAAGAAGGCCTCCTTTCAGTCTCAATTCGGGTTCTTGGCTTGTTCTCTTCTGTTGAGCTGTTTGTACTTGTTGAAGGAATGTGTTGACAACATTGATGAACCTTTTGCCAGCCAACATGGCCGTGATAGGGCATTGGCTAATGTGTTGTCCTTTCCTGGGAGATATGTGATTTCGAAATCATACTGAGAAAAGTAATAAGCCCATCTGGCATGTCTCGAGTTGCGACACTCCATTCTTTGCAGTACCTTCAGGTTTTGATGGTCAGTGCAGACCTCGAAAGGGTAAACCGTACCTTGGAGAAGATGTTTCCACTCCTCGCAAGCTTGTCGTATGGCCAGAAGTTCCTTCTCTAGTACAGAATAATTCAGTTCACTTGGGCTCAATGTTCGGGAATAGTAAGATACAGGGTGTTTTTTTTGTTTTTTAAACTTTGGTTTTATTAGCATTTTCTTAATATAACAAACGGGCTCCATGTTCAAAAGAAGTACATATGACAGGCCCAATGAACCCGGCCCCCTCTCCTTTCCTCCCCCCACTCCTATACATGCCCACCCCCCTAACCCCTTAATCAAACATGAACCGTAATTTTGGGAGTCTTAAACTGTTCATTTGTGTCCGGAGCTTGGTAAAGAGTGTGAACGTCGACAATTTTCTATGGCTGTGATTCGACCACCTACCCCTGGGCCGTGGGCGCCCGTTCTGTCTTTGGTCCCTCCCAGTCCCGTCTCACCGGGCCCCGCCCCGGGCCCCTACCAGGCATCAGTGGACGTCCCATCCCCAGGTCTGCCGCACCCCATACCAGTTCTCTTGGAATGCACCAGAGTCATTGTTCATCATTGCCGTTAGCTTGTCCATTAAGAACATATTTTTCAATTTTTTAGCCAGTCCTCCTTTGAGGGGGTCTCCGGGCTCTTCCATTTCTGAGCCAGAGCCACCCTTCCCGCCCTCAGCATTGTTTCCCACATTCTGGGGTACCTGTAAATGTCCGTGACCTCCTTGGGGAGACCGAACAACACCGTCAGAGGGTTCTGGGGGAGCAATTCCTCGGTGACAGCAATCCAGCCCCTGACCCTATCCCAATACGCCTGTACTTTTGGGCAGTGCCACCACATGTGGCCCCTCGATCCAGTCTGGCTGCACCACCTTGGACACATGGAGGACACTCCCGTGAACATTTTTGATAACTTTACGGGGTCTCTGTGCCACTCCTGCAAGATCTTGAAGTTGTGTTCCATGTCATCTGTGAATAAATTCCCATGGAATGCTATTTTAAATATCCGTGACCAGGCGTCCTCCAAGATCACCTCTCCTGCCAAGTCATTCCAAAATGTGCGGAAACCCTGTGTCTCCAATAAATTAGCAGTGTTCAGGATCCTGTACATCCCTGACACTGTTCCCTTCCTGGAGGTCGCTGTGTCAAGTAGTTTATCAAAGGGGGTTAGCTGTCTCTTCAGGTTCTGACCCCATGATGGGTCGCAAAGAATGCCCTTCAGGCGAGATATTCGGATATGGAGAGGGACCCCTGCCCAATAGCGTCCCTCAGATCCTCGTATGGTAGGAATTCCCCCTCCCGGAACAACTGCCCCGCCCATTCCAGTCCCGAGTCGGACCAGGCCTGTGCCTTGCAGAACCCCCTACTACCCATATTGAGGGGGTGTCCCCAGAGTGAGGACATCAGAGATGGCCACGACGTTAGGTGCGCTGTCTGGGGGCCCTCCCTCCAGATTGCCCAGAGAACTCCCAGGGTGGGGTGGGTTTTAAGTCTGTTCGGGATGAACCTGCGCGCGGCCCAGAGGAGATCTCGAACTTTAAGAGGGTGGGCATCCATATCCTCCAAGTAGGACCAGTAGGTGCCCATTCCGTCCCTCATGTGCTCCAGGAGGACGCGCAGTTGGGCGGCGCGGAAATAAAGTTGGAAGTCTGGTAAGCCAAACCCTCCCTCTTCTCTCGGCAGGGTCAGGACCGCCTTCGCGGTCCTCAGGGTCCTACCCTGCCAAATAAACTCACGGACCGCATTCTGTAGAGTCCTAAAGGTTTGGTCAGGGACGCTGGTTGGGAGGGAGGTGAAGAGATACAGCAGACGCAGCAGCACATTCATCTTTACTGCCGTCATGCAGCCGTACCAGGACAGAATCATTGAACCCCACGTCCTGAGGTCTGCGTTAATACCTGCTAAAACGGGGTCATAGTTGGTCCGGGCGTGTTTTGATAGATCCCTGGTGAGGAGGACGCCCAGGTATCGGATAGAGACCTTTCCCACTGCTATCCCGTTAAGTACGCCCACAGAGTCTAAGCCCGGGTCCTGTGTTCTCATGGGGAGCAGAACTGATTTAGACGCATTAATCTTCAGCCCCGAGAAGCGCCCGAATGCGCCCACCAGAGACAGGAGGGGGGGAGGGAGGAGCTGGGTTCCACCAGGTAAGCCAAGATGTCGTCCGCGTACAAGGAAAGCTTAAATTCCACTTCGCCCCTCTTAACCCCTTTGATATCCAGGTGTGATCTAACTGCTATGGCCAGGGGCTCCATTGTAAGGACATATATCAGGGGGGACAGCGGACATCCCTGTCTCTAGTACTGCGTTGAAGACCTTCACTAAGTGCGGGGCTAAGGTCGAGCAAAACCTTTTATAAAAGTAGACTGTGAAGCCATCCTCGCCCGGGGAAGTGCCCACCTTCATCCCGCTGATTGCGTGTTCCACCTCATTCTCGGTCACCAGGCCCTCCAACCCCTCTGCCATCTCCCCAGTCAGGGCCGGCACTTGTGTTGAGTTCAGGAACCCTTCTATCTCCGCGTCACCCCCGTTATATTCTGATGAGTATAGTTTTTCGTAGTATCGGCAGAAGGCCTCTCCTATGTGGGGAGTGTCGTGGCCTATTGACCCCTCTTCGTTCTTTACTGCTTTCACCATTCTGCTTCTATGCACCTCCCTCAGTTCCCAGGCCAGGATCCTATCCGCCCTAACCCCCTTTTTGTAGTACTTTTGCTTAACCAGTTGGAGACTCCGTTCCGTTTTGTGCAGGAGGAGATCTTTCAACTGGAGCCTATAGTCGGCCAGAGTGGTGAGCTGATCTCGATCCAATGGATCTACAGGAGGACCGCCCGGTTGGAGTTGAGCTATTTTCTCTCTCGGGGTTTTTTTTCCAGGGCCTCCCTTGCTCTTTTATTTTGGGCACCCATTTTGATAAGGAGTCCCCTTAGGGTCGCCTTGAAGGCATCCCATAGGGTGTGCGGACCTACCTCCCTGTTGTCGTTAAACTTGAAGAATTCTGTTATGGCGTCTAGCACCTCCTGAGCGTGGACCTCATCCTTTAACAAAGAGTCGTTGCATTTCCATCGTCCCGTACGGTCGCTTAGCCAGCCCCTTGCAATGGTGGTTCGGACCATGTTGTGGTCCGACCAGGGGACCGGGTCGACCTTGTGGCCAGTGACGAATGGGTGCAGGGTCTCGTCCACTAGGATGTAATCTATTCTGGAAAAAGATGAGTGAATGGCTGAATAGTATGTGAAGGAGGGGGCTCCCGTCCTAGGAGTCGGGACCGTGTCCACCAGACCTAGTCCTGAGTTAACCCTTTGGAAGGTCCGAGCCATGGTCTCATCCGTTGCCCTGGCCGACTGAGGACCAACGCGTTTCCTGTCCCGGGTTGGGTCCAGGACCATGTTGAAATCTCCCCCCACCACCAACACACCCCGGACAAAAAGCTTGAGTTTCTCCCCCACCTCCTCCCAGAATTGGGCTTGACCTTCATTTGGGCCGTATGCCACCGCTAGGGTAAGTGGGGCGCCTACCAGGGACCCTCGTATCAACAAGTAACGGCCCTCAGGGTCTTTCAGTATGTCCTCTTTTTTTAAACCAACATTCCTCACCAGGAGGATGGCTACCCCTCTTTTTTTTACCATTGTGGGATGAGCAGAAAACCTCCCCTATTCCTCCCCCCCCGCTTCTTGGGCTCCTTTCCCTGCGCCCAGTGATTCTCTTATAAGAAAAGAAGGTCAAGGTTAGCCCTCCTAAATTCCCTACAGACCAGGGATCTCTTTGTGGGGGTGTTTAGGCCCCGCACATTAAGGGAACCCACTCCCAGGGCCGGCGGACTTTCAGCCATTATCTAAGATCGCTCCTCTCCCTGTCAACATACTCTCACCACCCTTTCCTGCATGCTCCCTTGGTTTCAATTTTTGCTCCCCCATTCCTCCCTCCCCGCCCCCCTGGGTGGGCCTGAAACTTTTCCCTAACTGCCCCCCAATCCCTGTCCCGAACTGAACAACCCCAATTGTCATGTATCCCCCCTCTCCCCTCCCCGGCGTCCAGCCAACTAGCTTTGGCCGAACCACCAGCCTGCCCACCTCGGCCAGGCCATCTGTGTAAAGCTCATCGTCTTGAGCCCCCCCTACCCCCTAATTGCAGCGACCCCTCCCTGGCCCCCTTATACTTGCTTTTCGTGGGGACGCTGTGAGTAATTGAACTTCCGAGACACCATTACCCCATTTTGGAGCCTGACGGGATGCCCCCGTCCTCAGTCCTCAGAGTCGTTCCGCTCTCCGTCCTTCGCTGGCGATGGTGTATTCATTTTTCTGAATTCCTCACCCCCGTTTTCCTTCTCCTGTCTCCCGATGGGCCAGAGCCACTTGGTCTGCCCATCTCCGGGCCCGATGGGCCCCTCCGGGGGTTCGAGTCCACTACGTAGTCCTGGATGGCTCCCCTTATGTCGTCTTCCGTGATCAGAGTTGACCGTTGACCCATATATTCGAAGGTCAGGGAGAAGGGGAAGCCCCATCTGTATCGCACCCCTTTCTCCTTAAGCAGTTGCGTTAGGGGGCGGCACATTCTGCGTTTGGCCAATGTGTAGGCCGAAAGATCCTGGTATATTGAGATCTGTGCGTTATTATAAGTGATCTCCTGGGCTTTTCTGGCCTCCTCCAGCACTTTTGTCTTTTCCGAGTAATAATGGAACCGGACCAGGATCGACCGGGGGCCCCCTGCTCTGTGCACTCTATCAAATGTGAGTTCCGTCATCATCTCCTCTGCGAACAGGAGGGTGATGATGTCCCTCACCGTGTGAGTGATGTCTCTCTCCGTTTCTCCTTCCGATTCCGGGACCCCAAAGATCCTGAGGTTGTTCCTCCGTTCCCTATTTTCAAAGTCGTCCATCTGCCTGGCCCGCTCTTCGTCCCTCTTCTCCAGGGCCGCTAGCCTCATGTCTATTTGTATTTCTTGGGACGCAGGTGAGGATTGGTTGGTCTCCACCTGTAGTAGTCTGTCCTCGACCTTATCCACCCTCTGGTCAATTTTTTCAAATTTCTGGGCGATGTCCGAGTGCATGTCCCTGATCTCCTGCAGGATCGAGGCAAAACCCTTTTCCATTGCCGCTGTGGAGGGTGCCGGGGCCTCCGGCTGTGCCATTTCGCTCCTGAGGGTCGTACCTTGGATGCTACTCACAGCCTCCTGAAAGCGAAATTCCTGCAATGTTTTCCGCCAGTTCATCTGGTCACCCCCAGTCCCCCACCCTCGAGAGGCAGCCGGTCACCCCCAGTCCCCCACCGTCGAGAGGCAGCTGATGATTTTCCTCCTGGGGAGCCCCGGGGGGCCAGCGAGAGAGAGGGGGGCTAGGGGGGACCGGGGCCGGATCTCTCCAAACCCGCCCCTAGGGTGGTTCTGCTGCTGCGGGGGGAACCGGTGTTGGGCGGGCACACGCCCCGCCGTCGCCGGGTGGGGGCCTCACACCCTATCCAGTTTCACCGTGGCAGTCGGGGGTTCTTGGCGGAGCAGGCAACTGGGTCCGTCCGGCCAGGCGCAGAGGGAGTCTACGGGCGGGCACACGCCCCACCAATGCCTCCTCAGTGTCTCCTGCGGTGGAGGGAATGGTCAAAGGGCCTGGCTACTCCACCTCACCGTCCTCACTTAGTGCCTGCGGATCCCTCCACGACTGAAGTCGGCGTGTTCGCGCTCCCTCAACTCGCTCTTCTGGTGGGAGCGGCACCTCCCGGCCCGCCTTGACTTTTTCAGGCTGTCCAGAGCCCAGCGACGACCCGTCCCGATGAGTGGGGGCTCCACCGCTCCTGTCCCCCAATCCCCCACCTCCCGACGGCCTCGGGGTAGTGCGTTTCGGCCCGGGCGGGGGGTGGGGGGGGCTCACCTTGCTCTCCGGGTCTGTGCTCTCGGTCTGCGCCTCCTCGCGGCCTCGTGAAACGCCTCTGTTCCTCTGGACCCGCGACCGCCCAGGCCTCGTTTCCCTTCTCCCCACGTTTGTGTCGGGGCCCGTTCTCAGGCTCCACAGGGTTGTCGGGGGTCGCTCTTTCGAGCCTAGGGTGCCTGGGGGGATCACAACGGCGAGTCGCCACGTTGAGTTCGCCTGAGGGGGTTCGGGGGGGCTCAATCCTCCGAAACGGCCAGGCCTCAGCGGGAGCTGTACACTCAGGCAGCCATTGCCTGTGCGCCCCCTGGTGGCCTCTTCGGAAAAAAAACGATACAGGGTGTTTGAATCCATCTTCCTTTTTCTGTAGTAAGGCCGCTCCAATGGCCCCACTGGAGGCATCCGTCTCCACTATGAAGGGCTGTGATTGATCAGGTTGCCTAAGGACAGGTGCTGTTACAAATGCCTTCTTCAGTCTCTGGAAGGCGTGTTCCGTGTCTTTATCCCAAACGTATTTTACTCCTTTTTTGAGGAGATTGGTGATGTGTAAAATGATGTCGGAGAAGTTAGGGATGAAATTTCGATAGAAATTCAGGAGTCCCAAAAACCTCTGAATGTCTTTAACTGAGGAAGGCACTGGCCGAATTAGTGATGGCATTAGTCTTGGCTGGATCCATCTGTATCTTGTCCGCAGAGAGGATAAACCCCAAGTAAGGTACAGTGGAGGCTTCAAAAACTCTGGTTTGACCAAAAGACTGTTCTGTCTCAATCGGTGTAATATTTCCTTGACATGTGTGCGGTGTTCAGACAGGGTAGTAGAGAAGATAAGTATATCATCCAGATAAACACTACTGGTGAAAAGAGCAAATCGGCAAATACCTTGTCCATAAACCGTTGGAACTGTGCAGGCCCATTGGCTAGGCCAAACGGCATAACCCTATATTCATAATGTCCCAGGGGTGTCGTAAAAGCCGTCTTCCACTCATCCCCTTCGCGTATCCTTAGGAGATTGTAGGCCCCCCTAAGGTCCAGTTTGGTGAATATCTGGGCGCCCTGAACAGCTTCAATTATGTCCTTCATCAATGGCATAGGATACCTCTCACGCACCGTTAGGAGACCCCTGTAATCTATGCAAGGTCTCAGTTCCATCGTACCTTTCTTGGATATGAAGAAAAGAGGGTCACCTGCTGATGAAGAAGATTCCTTTATGAGACCATTTTGGAGATTGATGGCGAGATATTCCCTTAGGGCTTCTTTTTCTGGTAGAGACAACGGAAACATCCTCCCAAATGGGACCACTGCATGTGGGATTAATTCGATTTTACAGTCTTCCTTTCGGTGAGGTGGCAGATTACGAGGTTGTGTGTCAATGAACACACCAGTGAATTCCTTATATTGAACTGGAATCATGTTGACACTGAAGGGCTGTTCCTGTAAAGTCACGTGTATACCTGGTGAAGTATCTGGCCACAAGCAGTGTTGTCTACAGAACTGAGACCGAAAGTCCACCGTATTCAGACTCCAATCGATGTTAGGATTATGCTTTCTCAGCCATGGTATTCCGGGTATCACTGGAAAATGAGCCGCTCGAATAAGGTAAAATGTGATGTATTCCTGATTATCAGCCATCTAAATTTTTACTTTTTGTGTTTAATGGCTAATAGGACCTGAAGTCAGAGGGGTTACGTCCACCCCTTCCACAGGTATGGGACGGATCTTGGGGCGTCTAGGAATATGTTGATCCATAGCCCACTTGTCGTCCACAAAATTGCCAGCTGCTCCACAGTCTACCATAGCCAGACATTCCACTGGTTTCTCTTGATTCCATTCCATCTGGATCTTGATCACCATCAGGCTGCAGCTGTTGAGAACTGAAGGCTTTGTTGGGTGACAGGGATTTACAGTGCTCACCCCTTCCTTTCCCCTGTTTAAGGTTGGGGTCTGTCGTTTCCCTGACTTCTGGGAGGGACTGCAGGGCAGTTACGTAACAAATGTGTATTCGAGCCACAATACATGCATAGACCTAGGTCCTTACGTCGCTTGCATTCAGTAGCCCTTAGTGGTCCTCTTGCTGTTCCTATCTGCATAGGCTCGTCCATTGGTCCCTTTTCAGGTTCTGAGGGAAGGCTAGGAAAGGGCGTAAAGGATCGAGGTTTCTTTATTTTTCCTCTCCTCTCAGCCATGCGGAATTATATTTGCAAAACCAGTGATACCAATTCCTGAAAGGAAGCAGGCCTTGCTACTCTTGCCAGTTCGTCCTTAATATCTTTGTGAAGACCTCGTTGAAGTATAGTTTGTTGGGCTGTCTCAGGCCATCCTGCTTCTGTGGCAATCTTTTGAAACCCAGTGATATATGTTTGTACGTCAGAAGAACCTTGCCGGATGTCCAGGAGGTTCTCGAAGGTGGAAAACAATACTTCTGGAGGTTTGAACCTTTCCTAGAACCTTTGAATGAAGGTAGTATAATTGGTAAGAACCGGGTCGGTATTGGTTACCAATGGAGTAGCCCAAGCAAGGGCATTCCTTGTCAAATTAGAAATCAGAAATCCCAAATTAGCTCGATCTAATTCATAGGTCTTTGAACGGAAAGTATAGTAGATCGTACAAGCGTCTAAAAATTCCTTCAACTTTCTTGGGCTACTGTCATATTTCCCACATGGCAGTGAGATGGGTGGTAACTCTCCTCTCTTGTCATCTCTTTGTTGGACTTGCTGTCTCAAAGCAGTGTTATCCGCTCTTAACGACTGGACCTCCACTGTTAAGGCCTGTATGGCGTTTACCATTTCTTGGTACTTTTCTAAGCTGGCCATATCTTTTGGGCGTTGCAAACTCTCAGATTTGGTTAGAATGCTTTGTTCAAAAGTACCCGTTTCACTAGCCCACTCCTCACCTGAGTCTGTGTAGACATCTGATGACTCGTCGGACGAAATCTCCTTCTTTCTTTCTCTCCAGGAGTTGTTGGATTTCTTCTTAGTTGCCTTTCCCTTCTTCCTGAAGAGATAAGGACGGGCTCCTCCGGAGGCCACTTTGCCTATAAGGCTATCTGCCCGGCAGCGGGGACTCCAGGGAGCACACCCCACACCAGGGAAAAGCCTTGCTGAAAAACCCTGATAACTTCTTGTAGAATGACTCCTTTAGCATACTTGTTGTATTGGACTGCAGGTTCCAGCATGCAGTGCTGCTGAGTTTTGGTTGTATAGACTGCTGGTTCCGTTCCAGCATGCAGTGCTGATGAGTTTGGTAGTATTGGACTGCAGGTTCCAGCATGCAGTGCTGATAAAATGGTAACCGTAGGATAACAAGGATCAGTGGATGCAATAACCAGAAGGGCTGAATCCACGTGGAAAAGGAATTCACGTAGATGTTCTGCATTCCAAAAAGGAAAGTGCAAGTAGGAACTGGGAATCCGTGAGCGGACAAACGTAGGAGGTGGGCCAGCGGAAAAGAAGAACAAGTTACTTACCAACTGTAACGTTCTTTCAACTGGATGTTCCTCCCACGTATTCCTCATCTTGTGATAATTCGTTATCTCCAGCTTCGCTGTTTCGGAAAAAAAAATTCTCGGCAGAGGGCGCTGTGCTCGAGGTCGTGGCGTTGATTGTCCCTCGACCGACTCCGTACTCTGTCGACGTCACCAATGGTATAAATAGCTTGAGCCGCGCCCATTGCTTCAGTTCTGTTTTTTTCGATGAAACATCGAGGAGGAACACCCAGGCGTGCCCTATGACCAATACATTCTTCGTGAGGGGAGAGTGTAAGAAAACGTAAACTGTACTGTGGGGTAGGATGGGAGGGTCGATGAGGAATACGTGGGAGGAACATCCAGTCGAAAGAACGTTACAGTTGGTAAGTAACTTGTTCTTCGAATGGATTGTGTCCTCCCACATATTCCTCATCTTGTGTTAGGCTCCCATAGCAGTGGCAATTTTGGAGGCGGGAGTACTAATTTCAGTTTTCGTGGACAGAATGCAGAACTGCCTTGGCAAATAAACCCTCATTAGAGGAGGCAGTATCCAAACAATAATGTTTAACAAAAGTATGCATTGTTTTCCAGGTTGCAGCTGCACAAATATCTGCTGCCGGGACTCCCCTCTTTAGAGCCGCAGAAGTAGCCATTCCCCTTGTAGAGTGGGCACGAAGCCCATCTGGTGGTTCCTTTCCCGCTAATCTGTAGCATTCAACTATGGCTAATATGATCCAGCGGGAACTGGTCTGTTTTGTTACAGATAAGCCTAATTTATGACCAGTATAACCCATGAATAGTTGGTCATCTTGTCTCAATTTAGCCATCTTTGAGATGTAAAGACTAAGAGCCCTCTTGGGATCTAGTCTGTGTAATCTCTCCTCTTCCTTGCCCAGATGAGGAGGAGGATAAAAAGTTGGTAGTACTATTTTTTGTGACAAATGGAAGTCCGAGACTACTTTTGGTAAGAACAAAGGTTTAACTTTAAGGACTACCTTATCTTTATAAAAAATAGTATATGGTGGTTTGCATAAGAGAGCATGAAGTTCATCAACCCTGCGGGCTGATGATAGGGCCACAAGAAGGACCGTTTTTAGAGTTAAAAGCCTCAATGGACATGAATGCAGAGGCTCACAAGGTATGCAAGTCAAGAATTTTAGTACTAAATTTAAATCCCAAGTTGGTACATGAAAAGGTACTGGAGGGTAGACATTAGTAAGCCCTTTTAAGAATTGAATGCTTAACTGTATTTTGAAATATGAAACCTCTTCCGAGGAGCGCTTGAAAATGGACAGCGCAGCAAGGTATCCTTTGATTGTTCCTATCTGGAGCCCCAGATTAGCTAGATGTAATAGAAAAGAAAGCACCATTGGGGTGCCACACTGAAAAGGGTCCACATCCTTGTCTTTGCACCAGTTACTAAACCTGTTCCAGCGACATCGGTACAAAGATTTTGTTGCTGGTCTTCTGGCCGAAAGCAAGATTTCCATTACGTCATCTGGAAGATCCCAATCCTTGTATCTAAACCTCTCAGAAACCATGCGTGAAGGTTGAGTGTCTTGACCTCTGGATGGAGAACACGACCATCCTCTTGCAAGAGAAGATCCTCTCTTTGCGGAAGACGTATTGGAGGGCAGATGGACATGTCCAGAAGGTCCGGGTACCACGTCCTCCTGGCCCAATCCGGGGCAATTAGGATCATGGTTTTCCTGAACTTTCTCAACCTCCTGATTACTTGAGGAATCACAGGGACTGGGAAAAACGCGTACAGCAGTGGAAACTTCCACTCCACTACGAATGCGTCTCCCAGAGCTCCTCTTTGAGGAAATTCCCTTGAGCAGTACTGATCGCACTTCCGGTTGATCGCGGTTGCGGACAGATCCACTTGAGGGGTTCCCCAAAGGGCGAAGATCTCCAGAAGGACTTCCTGAGCTATCTCCCACTCGTGAGAGAACGTGCTCTGCCTGTTCAGAGCGTCTGCCGCCGTCCGGCTAGGTGAATTGCCGATAGAGAGATTCCTTCTCGTATTGCCCAGAACCATAGCTGCATTGCCTCTCTGCACAGTGGTAGTGACCCTACTCCTCCTCTTTTTTTGAGGTAGTACATGGCCACTGTGTTGTCTGTCATTATCAGGACATTCTTTCCCTGTACAGAGGGCAGAAAGGCCTTAAGAGCTAGTCTCATTGCCCTCAGCTCCAAAAGGTTGATGTGTAGTTTGGACTCCGATGGAGACCAACGACTGCTGATTGTCAGATCGTTGGTGTGTGCTCCCCACCCGTGAGTGAGGCGTCCGTCACTACTGTTATCTCCGGCCATGGTTGCCAAAAAGACTCTCCCTTGAGAATGTTGTTGTTGCAAGCCCACTATTGAAGATCCTGAGCAACTGCGCTCGGGACTTGCAGAAGATCCTACATATTCCCTGAGAACTGGGACCACTGAGTTCTGAGTGCCCATTGAAGGGATCTCATTCTCAACCTGGCCTCTGGTACTAGGAAAATGCAGGATGCCATGAGGCCAAGCAACCTGAGAAAATCGAAGGCTGGTAGACGTTGGGCATTCTGGAATTTTGTTACTATCTGCTGGATGTGAAGAGCTCTCACCTCGGGAGGCGAGGCTTTTCCCGAGGAAGTGTCCAAGACTGCTCCGATAAACTGGGGCTTCTGGGATGGTATCATGTGGGACTTCTTGAAATTGAGGGAGAAGCCCAATTTGTGGAGGAAGTGGCAGGTGATCGAAAGATGTTCCTGAGCTTGTTCTGCAGAACTTGCTCTGATCAACCAATCGTCCAGGTAGGGGTAGATGTGAATGCCCCCTCTCCTGAGACTTGCTGCCACAACCACCAACAGTTTTGTGAAAACCCTCAGGCGGAGGTCAACCCGAATGGCAGAACTCGAAATTGATAATGAGAATTGCCAATCGCAAACCTCAGGTACTTTCTGTGCTTTGGATGAATTGGCACGTGAAAGTAAGCATCCTGAAGGTCCAATGATACTAATCAATCTTGGAGTTGGAGAGCCTGAAGGATCTGAGAAAGAGTCACCATCTTGAACTTGTCCTTCCTGAGGAACTTGTTCAAGTTTCTCAAGTCCAAGATGGGTCTCAGTCCTCTGTCCTTTTTTGGGATGAGAAAATATGGGGAGGACCAACCCCTGTTCCTCTCCGCTACAGGTACCAGTTCTATGGCACCTTTCTCTAGCAGGGTTAAAATTTCCTGCAACAGGAGCAGATCTGGAATTTTGGCGGAGTTGGCTCCCGGTGGATGATTCTGAGGCCTTTTTTGGAAGGGGAGGCAGTAACCTTGGGCTACTGTTTCCAGTGCCCAAGCATCTGAGGTAATGCCCCGCCATTCCTTCAGATGCTGAGAGATCCTGCCTCCCACTGGTGTTTTGTGCAACAAGGTCTCAGAGGGATTTGGAGGCAGCTGCAGGAGTGGCTGAAGGTACAGATGCCGCTCCTGAGGCTGATTTTGTACCTCTTCCTCGTGCTCCACGAGGAAAGTTTCTTTTGCCCCTTTGAGAAGCCTGTCCTCTTCCTCTACCAAAAGAGGAGTAGTATCGAAAAGAATGACCCCTCCAGGAAGATGAGCCGGAATAGGGTTTTAGAGGCTGGCGCAAAGAGGCGCTGAGTGATTTGGCTGCCGCTTTCGAGGTCTGAAGTTTTTCTAGGCTTTCATCAGCCTTTCTGCCAAAAAGCCTCGAGCCATCAAAGGGCATGTTGAGGAGTCTAGCTTTCACGTCTGGTGCAAACCCTGACTTCCTCAACCACGCAAATCTGCGTAGCACAACACTTGCAGCCATGGATCTGCTGATACTATAAGCAGTATCCAGTCCAGACTGGAGACATTCCCCCATTGCCTTCTTTCCGTATTTAACTATATTCAGGAAGACTTCCCTTTCCTCGCCTTTCGGAATATGATCAGCCGCCGCCGAAATACAGTCCCAGAGGGTATGGGTAAACCTGGCTAGGGTACAGGTGACATTTGCCGACTTAAGTGCCATACTGTCTGACGTGAAAACTTTACGTCCCAGGAATCAACTTTTTTATCCTCTCAATCTGGAGGGATAGTTGGATAAGCAGTTTGTTTTGAAGTGGATGCCGCCTGAATGACTAAACTCTCTGGAGTCGGATGTTTATTCAAATATTCAGGATCCATTCCAGCTGGTCTATATTTTTTTGGGAAAAGTGCTAACTGCAGCAGCAATACTCGCTGGTTTCTCCCAGTTTTTCTCCACAGTCCTTTGAAGGGCCTTGTGGAAAGGGAGAACAGGAACTTTCTGAGGTCCCTTGATGATTATATCCGTCATGTCATCTTGTTCAAAAATGGGTGAAGTATTACCCCAACCCATATACTCAATTACCCTGGACATAAGACCCCTGTACCCAGCATCTGCATGCTCTGCAGGATCAGGTCTGGCGAACTCTAATTCTGGGGATGTGTCAATTCCACTGGCAGAATGTAGAGTATCACTCAGGTCTCTCATTCTAGATTCCTGATCAATAAGTTCCTCAGGAACTTGTCTTGTACCATAAGAAACTCCAAGAGGAGTAACTTTGTCTTCTTCTGAAGCAGATTCTTCATAAATTGCTGACATAGATTTGAAAAAATCTGATCTGGGCAATGGAGTGAATCTCCTTTCTTCCTCTACTATCCGCGTCGAAGGAATTGATAAATCCTTCAAAATTGTCGAAGGGGTCTTCGAAGACTTCGAAGACTTCGAAGATAACTTCGATACTGGCGTCGAGGATGTTTTTGGTTTTGGAGTCGAAATTATCGACGCCGAGGGCGTCGACGAAGTCATCGAAGTCTTCGACGGCTTGTGTTTTTTGCATGGCACTGGAGAAATGCTCAACTCTCGAAGAGTCTTCGACGGATTTACGTCGACTCGAGTTCTTTTAGATTCCTCGACGCTACCAGTCTTTGCCATGGTAGTCTTGGACTTCCCTTTGTCGTCCAATGGAGCGACTTTAGGGTTATGGCTTTTTCGAGGGTCTTTCGAGGAGGTCGGGGCCGCATTCTCGAAACCCTCCATCATCTTTTTGCGGAATTCTTCCCACTTACTGGGAGAATCTGATTTAGTCGGACATCGAATTTCTTCGGTCGACTCTGAAGAAGAAGATGATGATGAGGAAAATCTATGTCTCCTCTTCATTTTTTTAGATGATGACGAAGAGTGTCTCGATCTACTCCTAGATCGAGATCTCTTTGAGTGCCTATGGCGATCCGATTCCTTCGAATCAGTCGCTTTCTTATGTCTTTTTGACATAGCCTTCTTAGAGGCTTCCCTCCCCACCGACAGTTTACCTCTCCTCTCACGAAGAGCTTTCTCGGTCATGGATTGACAGGACCCGCAGTCGTTGGTTCGGTGACTGGAACCGAGACACCAGAGACAAATCCGGTGGGGATCGGTGATCGACATTTTAGATCCACAATCTACACACTTCTTGAACCCCGTCTTGGGTGTCGAAGGAGTTGAAGATGACATTTTCTTCACAGAAAATAGAAGCGCGCCGTTCTCGATAGCGAAGCGATCGGAAAAACTGAACTAAAGCAACAGGTCGAGGGAGTACGGAGTCCGTCGAGGGACAATCAACGCCACGACCTCGAGCACAGCGCCCTCTGCCGAGAATTTTTTTTCCGAAGCAGCGAAGCTGAAGATAACGAATTATCACAAGATGAGGAATACGTGGGAGGACACAATCCATTCGAAAGGCAAAGTCTCCACTCCCGAACAAGGGCGCAGAGAAGGGGAAGCAATGAGTGACCGGCAGCAGACAAGAGGAAGGTGAAGGAGGCAAACGGGGAGAGGAACGGAAGAAGACTGCAGCAAGTGGCAAGAGGCAAAAAGGGAGAAAGATACCGCAACCACGGTAAGCGCGTAGAAGGGGCCGCCTGAGAGCGGCGAGAGCACTTACAGGGCGAAAACACACAGGAGCGTTTGAGATGTTCCAAGTCACTGGAAGTTGCAACGCATGCGCGTTCGTGACTTCCGGGTATTTTAAACGAGGATTGCGGAAAGACTAGAACGCGCATAGCTTTTCAGAACAGGTTTAGTCCTACCTCCATCTTGCCCACCTGTTCCAGAGCTTCCATGGCCGGCTGATTATGACAAATGGTTTCTATATGCAATTGTGAGCAGTCAATTTATCTAATGCATTTTGTCATTGTATTTTGTATGAGTCTGATGGATTATTTGATCCGAATAAACATGTTGACTGACCGTAATTATTTTGTTTGTTAAAACAACATTGTGTACAACTAATGACTGATTAAAATTCACCATTTTATGAATTGATTGAATTGACTTTTTTCACTATAATGCTCTTATGAATGATTATATTCAATATACCCAATCAATCACCAATAACATACATTTTGTCTGATGTATTACCAGCAAAGAGGGTGTTCAGGGGACTGTAGTGGCCATCAATTGAGGACACTTTTATGTTTTGCAATTGGTTTAACGACTTTTGATGTCAGAGCCACTTTTTTTCTCCCCTGCACCTTTGAATATATTAACTATATCATTTAAGCGTGTGACCTAGTGTGTAATAAGGTGTGCATTATCCTAATTTGCTTTGACCATTTGTGAGATTGGCATCATGGAAGGAGACACAGACAACAGATGATTCAATGTATAAAAAGGCTTTTATTAAAGAAAATCTCAGGATGGAGTAAAGCCTAACTTGTCCTATGCTAAGGTTGGGTTTCACTACCGAAAGAAATGAAGGAAAGTCTGTGTCATTAGGTTCACTGAAATGTCTGTCTGTGTCCAAAACCTGTGCTTGCCCTCACAACTAAGACAAAACAATGTGTAGGGATGTCAACAATAAACTAAGCAGTGTTCCAAAAGTAAAGTTCAGAGCTATTTCCAGTACAGGCTTATTCTCCAGCCTCTTTTCCCCAAATGTCAATCAGTCCATCACAATTTTCAATTTACCTTCTGTTGGACTTGACGAAATAAAGTTCCATACTTTAGTAAATGTCAGGATGCCATTCCCCAAGTTCAATATAGTTCCAGTGTCAAGTATTGGCAGAACTCATCTGTGTTAGGACGCCGTAATTATCCGGCTTCCACGGCTTCCACGAGACGTGAGACTTATGGGTCTCGTACTTGCCAAAGAACGGTGGCTACTGCTCCTTTAAGACTTTGTCTGCCGGGAGCTTGGAGGTTGGCATGGAGACGTTGGCGTCCTCTCACGGCATTCAGGTTTCACCGTGCACGCTGAAGCACGTATTGTGCTCATGTGATTCCCTATTTAAGCCACGCCTGTACGTTATGCCGGCGCTTCTGAATCCTGTATTCTAGCGGCTTGCTATCCTCGTATCCAGGTTCTGTCCTTGTTTTCTCTGCCTTGTTTTCCCCGTGTTCTTCGACCTCGGACCGCCACCGGACCTGCCTTGCTTTGCCCCTGTGTACTTTTGCTGCCAGCCTTGCTCTTCGACCTCGGACCGCCACCGGACCTGCCTTGCTTTGCCCCTGTGTACTTTTGTTGCCAGCCTTGCTCTTCGACCTCGGACCGCCACCGGACCTGCCTTGCTTACTCCTTTGTACTTTTGCTGCCAGCCTTGTTCTTCGACCGCGGACCGCCACCGGACCTGCCTTGCTTTGCCAGCCAGTTTTTGTACTGTTTCCCGCTTGCGGTTCCTACTCCTGCATTGGAACTTTGCTCCACTGGTACACGGACTAGAGACTGCCTTAATGTACCTTTAGGCATCCTCGTGCCGTCGGGTTAGGTGTTGCACTTTGGACCTCTGCTCGGATTTCACCTCCTGTTTCCTGTTTGCTTTCACTATCTGGTTGTCTCCATGACATTTCGAAATTTGGTTTGCCACGAGCACATCCACATTACTTCTTCTCCTTTCTGGGGATTTTCAGAAACTCCGAAGAACTGCACAGGTTAGTGTTTGGTTTCTCTCTTGATGTTTGAATTACTGCATCGAATTGCACCATTGTGATTGTTGCTCTTCTTGCAGTTGTCTGGGGGTCTTGCCTGTACACCTTGAGAAGACGTCTCGTCCCAGTATCCTGTCAATTGTGGTTCTGGGTTCATCGTTGGCATTCCATCTTTCCGCCAATCAATTGTTCTGGTTGTTCATTGTATCAACTAGTTCGGTAGATTGGCGAGAAGAATTCCTCGGCTACATTACGAGGGCAAGAGCGCTACTGACATCCAGGGCTTCCCTTCGTCAAGTTCAATGTCAACAGATGTCACAAAAAGAAATACCTTGAAGCTTTGCTCTTTAGATTGTGTTTCAAGAATTGTTCCCCAAATCTGGTATACACCAATGGTAGCTTTCCTTTTAAGAAAACAGCAAGTTTCCTTGTTAGTTTATAGGGGCTCTCTGGTCTTGGCGCAGTTGTTCGACCACACAGTCTACCCATTACAGGTCACGCAACCAGGAACCTTGCATTTGCTTTCAACAGTTCTTTATTCAACATGTAGGAGATCTCTGGTCTGGGCACAGTTGATGGATCGCACAATCCACCCATTACAGGCCACGTAACCAGGAACTTCAAGTTCTCTTTGTGTAGTTCAATATTCAGTTAAACCAGTGGTTTCTTAAATGCAGCTACGCAACTTCACTGAACAAGTGGTTTCTCAAATGTAGTTCCACAACAAGCACTTGCTCAGCCTTGACTTCAACTCTGCAGTTAGAGTCCAGTTTCCTATTTTCTTTCAGTTCATAGTTTAATCTTAGAAGGTTTGATATTTGTATTCGGTTTGATGTTCAATGTAATAGTCTTTGCCTTTTTCAATACATGTAACTTAGTTTGTTTAATTCAATTTGATATTAAATAAATGCATCTTTCCTTGTTTCGTTCAATTCCGTGCTCAATAAAGGCAACTTCGCTTGTTTCATTCTATTCAGTGTTCAATAAAAGCAACTTTGCTTGTTTCCTTCAATGCAGTATTCAATAAAGGCAACTTTGCTCACTGTCATGGGCCACTATTGTATTTACGTTCCCTTGGAGCACCTGGGTGGTTCCAGTGTCCCAGACACTTACCAGAAACCGGCAGCTCCTCTGGACGGCTTCTCCCCAAGTGGGAAAGCCAATTTGCAGGTGCTTCATTTAGCACACGCCGGCTCTCGTGCGTAGCTCCGCCTCTGCTCCATGGCAGCGCCTGCTGCCTACCTTCCCTTCTCTGTCCTGTAAAGTCCCACCAGCAGGACTCCCGGGTTATTGGTCACCATCTCAGCGTCTTGGCTTCTCACGCTCACTCACGGCTCCTTCTGCTGTGTATGATATGATATGATATGGCATTTGTAACGCGCCTATACACAAGTGTTTCAAGGCGCAATGAGGCGGGGGGGAACAAGGGGAGACAGACAATGATCCTACTAGGCCAGGTGTAATTCAGATTGTGCAAGTGCAAGGGTAGGGGGACTGGGAAAAGTGCAAGGGGAAGGGGAGAGGGGAAAGTGCAGTACATGGTTAGTAGAATACAAGATAAATAATAGGGCCAGCTGGTGGCAAGTGCAAGGAAAGTGCAGTACATGGTTAGTAGAATACAAGATAAATAAAAGGGCCAGCTGGTGGCAAGCGCAAGGTAAGTGCCGGGAGAAGGGGCTGTAGGATACAGAGACAGTCCCGTAGTGCAGGTAGGCAGTGCAGGGAAGAGTGGCTGGGCCAAGGACCGAGATCGGTGAGTGGCCCAGTTGCAGATTCAGTGCAGGTTCAGTGATTTTAGCAGGGGAGAGAGGGAGTGAAAGCGGAGGCAAAGAGGAAGGTTTTGAGGTGCTTCCGGAACCGGAGATGGTTCTCCTCAAGTTTCAGGGAGGCAGGAAGGCTGTTCCAGAGGGAGGCCCCTGCTGCGGAGAGAGATCTACCCCCAGCTCTTTGCTTGGAGAAGCGGCTGACCCTGAGGTAGTTGGAGGTGGATGAGCGAAGAGCTCGAGAAGGAAGATATTTAGGAAGAGAGAGTTGAAGGTATTTTGGCCCAAGGCCCCAGAAGGCCTTGTGGACAATGCAGAGGGTTTTGAACTTAATCCTCGCAGCCACTGGGAGCCAGTGTAGCGATTTCAGTCCTGGAGAGATACGGTCCCTGGGCTTGAGGCCAAGGATAAGTCTTGCAGTCCTGTTCTGGATGAGTTGCAAAGGGCGGAGAGTAGAGGCAGGAAGATTTAGATAGAGGCTGTTACAGTAGTCCAGGGCTCTGGAGACAGTGAGCTTCTGGGGGAAGGAGAGGAAAGGAAGGATGCCTCTGAGGAGGTGTAGCTGGTAGTGTGACTTCTTAGAGACGTCAGATATGTGAGGAGAGAAAGAGAGTGTGGAGTCGAAGATGACCCCGAGGTTTTTTGCCTTGCAGGTAGGAGCAGGAAGCGGGCCAAGGGAGGCCGGCCAGAGAGCTGCAGGGAAGGAGGGAGTGGGTGTGGCGATAAATAGAATCTCAGTCTTACTGGCATTAAGGCAGAGGTCGTTGGCGGCACACCATTCCTGGATAGCAGAAAGACAGTCAGAGATGAGGGAAGGGGAAGAGGAGGCCGAGGGTAGCCTAAAAATGAGCTGGGTATCATCCGCATAGCACTGAAAGTTGGGACAGAGAGCGGCGAAGCGGTGAGCAAGAAGTGCCAGATACTGGTTGAACAGCCAGGGGGAGAGGTTAGATCCCTGGGGGACACCACAGGTAGAGAAAAATATGTCAGAGAGGAAGACTCTTCCCCAGCTGCTACTCTCTTTTGGTTCTGCAGCCCACCTCTTATACACCTGTGGTCCATTAATGGACTGCAGGTATATTCCATTTATTAAGGCTGCTTGACTCTGATTATAAGGACGTACCTGAGCATCATGCATCTTCTTTGTCCCAGTGTCAAAGTGGTGAGAGTAAGTGCTGTGCATTGTTCTCAGTTGCTTCATCCTCATCTCAGTACTAGAGTGGAGAATATGTGTAATGTTCCTAACTCTCAGTTGTTTCGTCCTTGTCTCAGTACTGTTAGGTACCCCTAGAGGGGAATAAAGGGGAACTGCCTTGTAATGACCAATAAAGCTCTAGGAGGGATTGATAGGTTGTTACTAGAATAAGGGGGATACGCTGTTTTGTCCCAAGGTTACCTCATTCCCAATCCTTCTCCTCCTCTTTTAACAGATCTGGGATGATAATATATCCTGCCCTTCTCAGAGACCAGGGGACATGGTGAACAATATCCCAAAACCACTTCTGGGATAGGCGTTTTCTCCTGAAAGGAAAATGTGGAAAACTGTGTCTTACCTAAGGACATACCACTTCCAATATCCAAAGACCCCAAGGGCATCCCACTTCCAATCCTCCATCCAGATGGTCCTCCCTCGCTTGTCCACCCCCAGGGACAGGATCCAAAAGAGATGGCCTTTCAGTGGCTGCCTGCATAGGGGATCCAAGGGGAGTAGATGTGAGAATGCCCTTGGTTTTCTCACAGATGGTAAAACAATATTATTGGGAATGCTCAGGGGACATGTACAAGTGTTGTTTTATGGAAGTTTGCAGACTTCTGCGTTTTGGGAACTACCCACTGCTTTTTGTTGTAAGTGGTTTAGATATACTTCTAAAGGTCTTCACATATCTACATTTAGTATGTTGTAATGGGTCTCGGTTGATAGTTTTTTACAGTTTGCAAGACATACAGACTGAGTTCCGCATGCCCTGTGAGAGGGAGGATTTTGGTACTTCCAGTGGTGTGTTAGAATTTTGATTGGTGCAAATAATAGTATATCTAGGAGTTGGGTGTTTTTGAAAGTGTTTCGCTCCCTTGGTTAGGGTGTTTATGCATAGTTCTTTTATTGTATATGCTTGGATTGGCTGGAGAATATCTGTTATAGTTTGTTAGACGTCCGTGCAAAAATTGACAATTGCAGTGCAGAAAAATAGCATATGCTCCAGTGACCTTACACGTTCTGGGTTACTGCATCTCCTGCACCTTGGGTTGGCAGTGATTTTAGCTTTGTTCAATTTATCAGGAGACCATTACACCCTCTGTAGCACAAAGAAAAATGTTTGAGTTTTACTGGCTAATCTTGATGCCTTCCCTATTGTGTTGTATATTTGTTCTCATTGAGTGAGGTCTAAGTTTATTGTTCCCACATTGTGTTGACTCTAAGATATATTTTGGTGTCGATTCACTTGCTTGTATTATTTGGTGAAGGTCACTGGCTCTGTATATTTTCCTTTTTAAGAAGTAGTCCCTTGCGGCCTGTATGTTTGTGATGTAGCTGTTTCTTTTAAGCCTAGCTAGGATATTAAGTAACTTCAGAAGTGTTCAGTATTCATTGGCATGTAGACCGTTATTAAGTTGTAGTTCTGTAAATGTAAGGGGATGCACTGATTTATTAGTTGATGGATATAAAGTATCTTCTTTTCTATCCTGGTGTCCCAGTGTGGTGTCTTTTTTGTTGATAGTTGCCATAGGGTTATACCAAGTTGTGGATTCCATTACTCTTTCACAGATGGGTCTTAGATGTTTCATGAATTGGCTAAATACTTTGCAAGCAGTTTATAATACTTTATGGGACTTGTACTGCTGAGAACTCTTCATTAGTAGTCTACTTTCTAGTGGAAATGGAAATAATAAGGCTTCTTCTAGTTCAACCCATTTTGGTTTCGCATCATTACCTACTGCAGGACGGTATGTGCATTGATTGATTTGGGCTAGCATGGGGGCGTGATGGTAAGCTTGGATGTTGGGTATCTGACCCCTCCCTCATTTTCCTCCACTTGGAGCTTTTTATGAAAATTCTAGGGCGTTTCCCTTTCCATAGATATTTCATTAGAATGGTGTCCAGTTCCTTCTAGAATTTCTTGTTGAAAGTAATGAGCAATATGCTTACGGGGATATATTATCACTTGTAGCCTCATCATTTTGATTGTATCTATATCAGTTTTCTGAGATTCTCAGGGTTGTACCCCGGCTAGCCCTAACCCACTTAAAGCCCTGCTGACTATTTATCCTTCTCGCAGATTCTACTCCTCCGATGCTGAACGTGCAGCGTTGTCATAGTTATGACAGAAAGTTATGTTCTCATCAGGAGCCTCATATTTCTGTAGCTATTTTGTGGTGATGTTTTTTTGATGATCTGCCCATCAGGGTATTGATAAGAGTTCAGGTATCCAGTTTCAGTACTTTGAGATTTGGTGAACTTTGCGCCATGAGGTGGTAGTCCATCTCTTGAGCTGTTGACTTCTCAATGCTTGCTTCCTGAAGTCCTGTTGGCAGGCCCTGCTGAACATGAGTGGGGGCCATTTCAATATGATGTTTGCCCACCCCATTGCTTAGAGCGGAAAGCAGCCTGAGGCACCCATGGGGGACGGGGGGGGCGGGGGGTGTGCATACATTATAATGGACATAAAAATAAGGTTTATAGCCCCCAATTATCATGAGACGGTGAGCCAGCAGGGAGCTGAAACACTGAATTCCCCCTGAATAGCTATGCATCGTGCTATGAATCCTTCTTTTTAAGCAAGTGGCTGACGTGTAGGTACCCTCCAGCAAAAGTAGCTTGTAAGTTGAGCGCTGCAAAGTGCGCACTGTAAGCCCCAAAACATAAGCAATATATACTGGAATGTATTGCTGTGTCATTAGGCTGCTAACTGGCAAAATGAGCCCCCCCCCGAGGCTCGAGGCCCCTTTCATTTGAAAGGTTTGAAAGTTCCTGATGTCGTCTTTGACTGTTGTATTGAGAACTCTGGCCAATACCGACATATGGGTATTTTGTGTGCTTCATTGGTCTTTGATACAGGGCAACTCTGTATAGGTTCCAGTGCTTTCCCCCTTCCATGGTGTTAGAATTTGTGAACATTTTGATGACTTTCATAGGTGCCGTATACTCGGAAGATGTATATTTGTTTCCCTGTGGAAGTCTGACCTTCACCAGTCACTACCTTCAATGTGATCTATTGCAATAGCATTTGTGTTGTTGAACAAATGCTCTTGCTTGGATTGTATCTCTTCCTTTTTCAGAATCTGCGTGTAACTTGGGCGTTATCTTTGAACCGTCTCTCTTGTTCTCCCTTCACATCTCTTCTATTGCTCGTTCTTGTCATTATGCACTTTTTAACATCTGTCGTGCTTGCCCTATGTCTATTTTCATGTGAAGAAACGTCTTCTTTTTTCTCTTGTTTTTTCTCGTATTGATTACTGCTCCTCTCTATTGCTTGGTCTTCCTGCCTCCCATCTTCTTCCTCTTCATTGTGTCTATAATTACGTAATCCGTCTCCTTTTTTCTTTACCCGCTCGGTCTCATGTTACATCTTCTCTACTTTCAATTTCACTATCCCTTTTTAATCACATTTCCTCTACCACTTTCAGTTGTCTTCAAATGTGTCTGTGCTCTGGCCCCTCCTTATCTCTCTTCAATGAGGAACATGAGGGCTTTCTCACTTCTTTTTCCAGGGAAAGGCCATTTCTTTTGGGTCCTGACCATGGGGGAGGATATGCAAGGGAGGATCACCTGGGTAGAGGAGACTTGGGGTGTGGGGAAAGGACGTCCTTATCCTTAATAGTATCCCCCATTTCCCTTTCACAACGAACCCTCCATCCCACAAGCCTTTATAGGCTTTTGTCAGCCCTTTCCCTGTGTTTCCCCATAGCCATTCCCCAAAACCCATCAGTATGCTACTGGGACGAAGAAGAGGACAACTGGAACAACATATCTTCATTTTTTTTAATGCAGACACATATCAAACTGATGTGGGTTTTGGGGCGAAAAAGAGGACAATTTAGAACAACACATCCTCACTTTGTTAAAGTAGACACCTATCAACCCCATCTAAGTACTGGGACGAGGAGGAGGACAACAGGAGCAAAGCAGGACTACCGCTTTAGTGGTGAGCGGTCTAGTCCTTTTTGGAATGAGAATGGAGGCAGGAGCTTTAAAAGCTAGAATCCCAAAGGAAATGGAGTCAGCAGTGTGAGAACGCCCACAAACTGCTGGGTGCAGGCAGACCTCTCGGGCGTAACAGTGTAGCAGGAGGCGCCCTCGAGACCTATGGAAAAATGCAGAGCAGCAGGAAGCAAAGCTACTGGACCCTGGAGGCCGATGGAAAGCCGTAAGAAGGAGGCTGGCGAGACCGAGGGAAAGAGTTGTGTGAGTCCTGCGTTGCAGAAGAAGCACTGCTGGGTGTGTGTCAACCCACAGAAGAGTGCTGGAAAAGACTTGAGGGGCCGAACGGGGAGAAAGAAACCTGTGGCGGCGGAGGACCTCGCCAGAAGCCGTAAGACTGACCAGTGAGTGCAACCAGAAGGGGGAACACTGGGCTGGCAGGCGGTCATATAAATAAAACTATGGACATTGATTTAAATGGAAAACACTCGTTGATATGTGAAGTTAAAGCAAATATAAGGCATTTTGAATTCTGAACTAAATAAAAACAAGTTAAAGCAGATATAAGGTATTTTAAAAGCTATGGACATTAATATAAATGGAAAACACGCATTGCTATGTGAAGTTAAAACAGATAAAAGAAATTTTCAATACCAAACTTAATGAAAGCAAGTCAGAGCAGATATAAGGCATTTTGAATACCGAACAAAATGAAAGTATGTTGGGAACATGCTCGCATCTTGAGAGGAGTGAAATTAAGATTGTGAATCTTACTGAAAGGACGTTTATGAACTGTACTGAAACGATGAACTGGACTAACTGAAATCAAGTGCTAGCAAAGCCAAGACAGCACAAAGAGTTGTATGCATGATATGAGAAATCTAGCATTGGCCAAAGCAGAGAAAGTGCCAAGAACTGTATGTTATAAGGAAACAAGCATTGGCAAGAGCCAAGGGAACATAGGGAAGTGCACCAAGTGCATGTTGGCAAGCCAAACCACAATCATGTGTCAGGAGAGTGTTGCACATGTGAATGAAGCAAGCCTCACTGGAAAGGAGAAGCAATGGACTGTGTTAATGGAAAATCAGTCAAGGAGGGGTGCTGGTTGCTTGACCTGTGATGGGTGGACCGTGTTGTCCGACAACTATGCCTAGACCGGGTGCCCCCTGAATGTTAGAGCCACTGAAAAACACCTATAAGGAAGCTTATGTTGTGCAAAGACCTTTTGGTGATTTTGAAGTCAAGTGTTGTTTTGAAAGCTAGAAGATTTGAGCCACATGAACTACTTTGAACTTGGGAAAGGGGAGCTGATTACAAGCCAAGAGCTAAAAGAATCTCTGAACTTTATTTTGAACACTATTCATTGTGATGCTGACATCCCTACACATTGTATGCAGTTAGTTGTGACGGCAAGTATAGGGTTTCACTTCGGACGTCTTGACGCAGACTATCCTTAGTTTTATTTAGCTAGGGAAATCCCACCTTAGCATAGGGCAGGTTAGTCATTACTTTACCCTGCTTTTTTGAGTTAATGAAACTTTGTTGAAAGAACTTGAACCTGTTGTGTGTGTCTGACTCATGATGCCTTTACATTTGTTTACTCTCATTCTATGTCCCATCTCGCTCTCTCAGATCACAGAATTATCCTTCTGTGCTTCTTCTCGTTCCCTCTCCTTTGCTCTTTTAGCTACCAAACACTGGAACTCCTTTCCCCCCTCACTTCGCTCTGCCACATCTCTCCGTCTTTTCAAATCAAACCTAAAAACTCATCTTTTATCACTTGTTGTTTGATTAATTCTCCTGCTTCCCCCTCTTCTGGTTTTATCCATGCCCATATGTTATCATGATTGTACTGCTTTTTGATAGAATTTTATTCAATGCCTCTGGCGAAAGGTGCACTATGAATTCAATAAAATTAAATGATTGTATCTGTCTCACATGTTGCTGTATTGCAAGCAGGTGACGGGGCAGGTTTGGAGTACTTGAGTCAGTCCATGCAGGGTCAAGCATGGTGTGGGCTGTGCATCCTCTCATCAATATAAATGGGCTAAGTAAGGCCTGTAGTGTTTTGCTGGTGCTCACTAGTACTTGTTGGAGAGCATCATTACAACCAGAGTGTCCTTTAGCAGTCTGTTGGCCTTTTCCACTTGGCCATTACCCCAGGGATGCTAAAATGCTGCTATGCTGTGCTTGATCCCATTTCTTTAAAGAAACACTATCATGTATCTCATAAAGTGAATTGGACACCGCTGTCAGAGATGTTGATGTTTGGGCATCCTTCTCAGCGGTAGGCGTTGGTCAGTAATGTTATATTTTTTGTATTTGTTTTTTATCAGGATTTATATAGCGCTTTTCACCGAGCGCTGCACACATTAGTTACATCAAACAACAGTACAATATTTGAGGCAGTACAGTGCATAAGAGGAATGTGGGCCGGAGTTATGTGTCAGAGTGTAGAGAGAGCAGATTATTTTTTTTGTTTTTTATTTATTTTTATTTAGGCATCCAGTTAATTACAAACTTTTTACCACACACATCTTATCACAATCATCCTCCAAATCTTATAGTTCTGACCATTTTTTTTAAAACAGTCTCCAAGTATGATACCAGTGCATACAGCCACCTGACAATTCCATCCTTGTATAATGCTTCCCACAATGCCTCAGCATCCAATTCAAATTTTGTTATAGGTGGGTATTCAGATACGGTTCTTAAACCTTGTAGTTCTCGACAGAACAGAGTCAAGTGCTGTAAGGACTCTGCATCTCTTTCGCATAATCGACACTTTGGACTGGCAGTGCCTTTTCCGTATCAACATAGTGTGGTTCTGTTATGTAAGATATTAAGTTGAAATCTCAAGAATAAATCCCGATGTTTGGGATTCAGGAATTTTGTCAAATAGAGTGGTATCACATTGAAGGAGGCCGTCAAAGTTTTTGGAAGATGAGTTTTTAGACTGGTACGAAAAGCCTATAAAAAGGGTGAGTAGGTAATGAATTTCCAAATTTAGGGGCAAGAATGGAGAATGAATGAACGAACAAACAAACAAACGTGAGAAGAGGCACAGGGAGGTTTGGGTACAGCAAAGAGGTAAAGTGATTGCGATCAAAGAAGAGGGGAATAGAAGGAGACGAGCAGAAAGATGGGGCATTTAAAGACAATTGTGAGAAAACTGAAGGTGTCTCCCTAGCTAGTCCCCGGGGATCTGTCATCCAGGTGTTTTGCTTTATCTTGGCCACGTGGGTAGAAAGCATGCTCACGCTCTCCGGACCCTTGCAAAATCACTTATTGGACTCAGATAGGTGAAAATAACGCATAAAACGTTGGTTATAGTTATATTATAAATGGCCAGTTAAAGACCCTATATTCATACATAATATCCAGAAAGAAGAATAAACACATAGGGCCTCATTACGAGGTGGGAGGTAAGGGATTACCGGCACCAGTAAGGGCACCGGTGCCGGTAATCCCTTACCTCCCTACTACGAGTTCCCTTTGCGGGTCCTTCCTTAACGCCTGGTTTTTGCAGGCGTTAAGGACGGGACCCGCAAAGGGACTCTAGAGCTAATAACGGTACTGCAATGTGCGGTACCGTTATTAGCGCCTTCCCCATTCCCATTGAGCCCTATCGGGGCTCAAATGGGAATGGCCCTTTTGAATGGGGAATTACCGGTCCTTCCGACCTCGGAATGGACCGGTAATTGCTCCATTCACCAGGGCTGAGTCGGAAGGGTTTTGGAGGCAGCCATGGAGCTACTAGCTCCATGGCTACCTCCTACCTCGTAATGAGGCCCACAATCAGTTATACATAGACAAAGAGAAAACTCATCACCGTTAGTATTGTTGCAGAAGACACCTTCATCTCGGCCACTAAGACACTGCTTAGCCCCACAGCAGGTAAGAAAAGAGATTGATCGTTCTAACGGGATCTGGAGCGGAGCTCCTCCTTCTGAGGGAGACTGCATCACCCTAGGTCCAAATTCTAACTTCTTTTCCAAGAGTAAAACCTCTTCTCTCTATGGGGCTACTTTCGATCCCCGCCTCTCATGGTTTACCATCTGCCCTCGGCTGAAGAGCAGACAATAAGCCTGAGGCACAAAAGAGTGGAATATTCCAGTTAGAAGCAGAAAAAAAACAGCTTCTCTCCTTGCTTTCGTTCCCATTGCGCCTTATCACTGCACCTGCAGAGGGCTCCGGCTCTCTTTCTGGCTTGTCCTTCAGTGGACAATACAACAACTTTTCTCCCCGGCTTGGTTATCTGACATAAATATGTGATCTTGTCTTCGCCGCAGAAATACATGTTTACTTGCTGAGTCCACGAAAACGTAGGCTTTCATTACTATTTCATTGCGGTAAATGGAAGTGAATATGCAAGATGGCCGTGCATCAGCGCCATGTTTTCTGGCTCATTCCGCACTACACAAGGTGGCCAGGACACGGCCATCTCTATTGGATCCAGTTCCTGGGGGTGGACCAGTGAGGAAGGATCACCTGGATGGGGGGTTCGTCGGGGAGTGCAAGTGGGACACCGATGGGTGAGACGTGGTATCCCCCTTCTTTCAACACCTTTTCCCATCCTACCACATAGGACATTTAAAAGCACTGCCCCCCCCTTTTCCGACGCAAACACTTTCGCACGACACACCATAGAACGCACTAACACCAGAGCCGTTTACCTGACATGTCACAATACAATCGTGAGGCAAAGCCAGGCAATTAATCAGAATCACAAACACCTGATGGCCCTTTCCCTTCCCCACAGGGATAAAAGTTGGAGCAAGAGAGCACAGAACAAGCACGGCTGACCACACGACGAGACAGCTATCTAGGTCCAGCAGTTCAAGAGAAGGAGAAAGGCAGCGAATATCGAGAGCCTGACAAGGAGGGACATGACCTTGCACTTTTCGACCCAGACCCACGAAACCTCCACAGAGCGAATCGTAAGACCGAGGACAATAGCCCAAGTGTGTTGCAGCAGATGTCAAAGGTACACAGAGGGTGTTGACGCTGATAAATGGGAGAGAGGGAAACTCATGCTACTGTGGTACCGGCCTTGATTCCAGTTAAAAGGAAAGCCAAGCCGTTCATCACAGGCGGTGAGTCGAGGGGAGAGCCGATAAGAGCCGGGCTGTGGTAAATGAAAGACACAAAGTGTCAAGTTGACCTAAGTACAAAGAACTGTAAAAGTGTCGAGGGGAAACCAGCTGCAGAGGGAACCGGCACCACGTAGTTGCTAACTCGACAGACTCTGGTCGATCCCTGTTTGAATGAAACTATAGGTACCAGAAGGCCATAGGAGGGCCGTCAAGCTATACAGTCGAAAGCCTTTGACCTAAGAACTGTGAGAAAGCAAGGAAAGGAAATCCTGCAAATAATTGTGAATGTGAAGTTGGCAAGATTTAACCCGACAGAGGGATTCTTACGAGAAGGGGGCAAGTCTAAAGTCCCAAGAAACAGTGTGTTGACAAACGTAAACCTGGCAGAGGGATGTCCACCAGAACTGTTAAAAAAAGACATTAAGATTTTTGAAGGAAGGAAAAGCCATAGTGGACCCGGTGCAGGGAGGCTGAGAGTAAAGAGGGGTTAGCGCCCCGGAAGAGGGGGATCCAGGGGTGAAGAATCCTCACCCTAAGTGAAAGCAGTAAACAAACTTTTATTTGTTGAAGAAACATTTTGTTTTGTTGTTTGAATACATCAGGCCCTCGAAGGAAAGAGACTTTCAAGTGAAACAAGACTTGGCCATCGAGGCTCCTGATGAACTGGAACAGAACTTTCGACTCTTGCAGGGGAGACTCGAGTGTGTGCTGTGCTCCAAGATCCCACCTTACCCCATGCTCAAAACGTGGGGAAGGGACACCCATGCTACCACATCCTGACATATTAATCGAGAACACTTCTTTCTTTTCTTGAAAACCATCCCAGACCCTTTTAGTAGTAGTTGTAAGGTTTGACAATAGGTTTCTTAGCATAGGCCCTTTTTATTTTTGACACAACGCCACTAGAACTGCCTTATTTTCATTTGACGGTCGACGCTTGCTCCCATCTTAGATTTATGTTCAGTTTAGGTGTTTTTCCACCCTGCAAAGATTTTTCAATAAACAACCTTCAACTCTGATCACTTGTGTCTGTCTTTACTGTTGCCACCATGAGCTCCTTGCACAATGCAGAGGCAATGGGAAAGACGCAAGTCAAAAGGTAGAAAAGAAATAGATAGGAGGGAAGGGAAGCTGAGATCGAGGAACGAGGAGGTAGAAGAAAAAGTAGTTGGATAGCAGAGTTGTAGTCTGAGTGAGTTGAGAGGAAGGGGGACCAAGAAGGCCAGCAGAACAAAAGCAAACCTACCAAGAATGAGTGAGTAGATAAGGAGGTTTGTTGCTTGAAATGAGAGTAAAGGGAACACGTGACAGAGGGTATGAAGCCAAAAGCGACAGATTTGGGCAGTGTTAGAAATGTGAGAGGAGAAAGAGAGAGAAGGGATGAAAGTAACACCATGGTTGCGAGCTCAGTAGGAGAAGGGAAGAAGAACAGGGGAAACAAAGGCCGGGCAGAGCACAGGAGGGAGTAGAGGAAGGAACAAAAAGAATATCAGTTTTCAGGCGGTGTGAGGCTACCCAGGCAATAATACTCACAAAAGATGAGTTGGTAGTGTTCGTATAGCCTTTTTCATTCAGGTAACACACCTTGGCAATTACAACATTGTCCTCTTGGCTCTTTTAGGGTCCTGCAAATTACCTCTGGTCATGTCTTGGCTTCAGACCTCTCCAACATAGTTACTTTCTGCTTGTCTGGTCAGTATGCCAATAGTCCTACTTCCTCCACCTCTGTTTCTGTCACCTGCTTCTGTAATCAATCAGAATAACCCACAGACTCGGAATAATGAACCTCCTCCCTCTTATAGTACCACCTCCCCCTCTCATTGGTTGTCCTCTCCCAACCCATCTCTTCCTTTTTAGTATTGTTTTTAGTATTGGGCAGGAGTTCCAGGCCCTCCCCCTCTGGCTGCCTGGGCATCCCGTCCAGCCTTTTCACTTCTCCGCCCTCCTCCCCCTTCATGGCTATCATTTCCTTGTGTCTCTTTCTTTGGCCTGTTCCCTGGGTAAAGGCTTTCCCCTGGTGGGTAGTGGGTTGTCTGCAGTGAGAGGTGGGTGGGGTTGGTGTCTCTGTAGGAGGAGGCCACACTCTGAGCTCCGGAGAGGGGCAAGGTGTGTGCCTCAATGTCTGTGTCCTCCGTGCTGTTTTCAGCACTATACCCCCCTTCATGTCCCCAGGTGTAACCGTGGAGACGCAGCATGCTCCTCTGGTGGACCATGGTGGTCCGGTGGGCTAGACCTGCCGCTGTTCCAGCTGGCCACCCGTGCCACAGACAAGACTCTGCCGCTGCTCCCATTACCTCAGCTGATTGCTTCACAGCTACCAGTGTTCCTCCAGCTTGTGTACCCGCTGTGTGGGACCCAGCAGACCTCAAAAGGGGTTAAGGTAGAGATAGATACGACAACTGCACTGCCCTATGACCAATCAGCACCTCATGAATGCCTTGGAACTACCCAGGACTCGGCTTCGTTCCAGTCCTATCTCTGTATGTTTGTTATGTTGGGCGCCCTTAAGCTTCCGGGTCAGTGGTGCACGTTATAAATATAATAAAGTAAAGTAAAGACAAAGTAAGAATTAATTTAGGTGTGGATGGCTGTGAGAGACGAAGAAACAGTGAATTCAAGGGAGTCAGAGAAGGCGGAGAAAGAGAAGAAAATCTATGAATCACTCGCATAGAAATGGCAAGATAGTCCATATGATTGAATCAAAGGAGGGATAATGTAAAGTGAAAACAGTAGAGGTCCAAGAACAGAGCCTTGTAGTATGCCATAGAATAAACGGTGATGAGAAGAACAATTGACAACCCAGGAAACCAAATAGGAGTGCCTACGAGTTAGGCGTGACCATGACCCTCTTATCTCCCCCTTGTTTGAGGCTGTGAAAATAGACACGTGATCATCAGTCATTTCATGTCGACATTCACCCGAGGCTGTGTCTCAGTGCTAAAAGACAGGCCTCCCTAGGTTTGTGTGCTTACCAGCATGATTATAAATATAATAAAGTAAAGTAAAGACAAAGTAAGAATTAATTTAGGTGTGGATGGCTGTGAGAGATGAAGAAACAGTGAATTCAAGGGAGTCAGAGAAGGAGGAGAAAGAAGAAAATCTATGAATCACTCGCATAGAAATGGCAAGATAGTCCATATGATTGAATCAAAGGAGGGATAATGTAAAGTGAAAACAGTAGAGGTCCAAGAACAGAGCCTTGTAGTATGCCATAGAATAAACGGTGATGAGAAGAACAATTGACAGCCCAGGAAACCAAATAGGAGTGATCAGAGAGATAGGAGCCAAACCATTGCAGGATTATACTGATTTAATTGCCTACGAGTTAGGCGTGACCATGACCCTCTTATCTCCACCTTGTTTGAGGCTGTGAAAATAGACACGTGATCATCAGTCATTTCATGTCGACATTCACCCGAGGCTGTGTCTCAGTGCTAAAAGACAGGCCTGCCTAGGTGTGTGTGCTTACCAACATGATTAAACATATACAGCCAGGATTTTAAAGTTATTGGACTCAAAGAGATACCACTCTGACACATTACTCTGAATTATACACTTGACACAGGAGTTATCATGTTAATATGTTTAATATGCCCCCTATCTTCTCTCATTCTCATTACACAAGCTAAAGCAAAAGCAGTTATAATATAACATCACACCTATGAACAAGATTGCCTTGTGGGAAAAGCGCATGTTTGAATAGATAAATAATAGAAACAAGTGGTGGTTTTACTTTAACAGCATGTGTAACCTTTATGTCTCAGGAAGCTATGCTACACTATAATACATCAGTTTAAATGCACTCAGCAAGTCCCCATCCTTCACTCACATTTAAAGCAGAACGTGCTTCACATGAAACAGAGTCTTCTGAGGTTTGTGAGTTCTGCGTAACTGGGCCTGGCAATCTCTTTCCTGCTGCTGCTCTTCTCAGGACTCCTCTGTTCTGCATTCCTCTGCTCTGCACTCTTCCCCAGCCCCGCAGGCCTCGATAGACAGGCAAGTCTGCTTCCCTTCCCCATTTTGCTTGTGCCTTATATGCATGAAGGAACATGGTTTCCCTGCCATGTGTGTGTTAGTCATATCCGCTATGTGGAAGAGTACAGCTGAGAGCTGAGCGTGTCACTATGCTCGTTGAGTACGCTGTCCTATGTACAACTCCACTGTATTTTATGGTCCTTGGCTTTGCGAAGAAACAGTTCTGTCACTTGTTACGTTACTTCTTAGCCTTGCGGACGTGCACCACACTTCTATTCGTGTCTGCCTATTTCCTGACCTTGAATCCTTATCAAATATACCACTCAATGGTGTGAAGTCAACGCTCGCACCTACTGAAACAGGCAGCTCTCTGCCGTTTGTGGTTTGTTCATCTGCCAGAACAGGAAAGCACCACTTCCTGGACTTTGGTTAGGACAAGAAATATTCATGCAAGCATGCACACTAGCCTTCTGTGTAAAACATGTGCTGTATGTTTGACGACCATTTGTCGGCTATCAATGGCTGCAGGCCTGCATGAGATGTGAAAACAGCTGTCATCTACATTTGTCATTGTTTCACTGGCTACAGCCCGCATGGTATGTGAAAAGCTGTCTTAAATTAGTCTTGTTTTCATGTCACCCCCCTGAAGACAGTTTGTCATAGATCAACAATTTGTAGCACTGTGATGTCGTCATTAAACCTTGTAGGAGCTACATTTGCAAAAACAGGCCGCCTGTATTGGTGGCAAAAATAAAGCATACACATCCTAGCACTGGTGAGTATTAATTAACAACTGCATCACACTTCAAAAACAGTTCACGGTTATGGCCACGACAAGCATAAATGAATACATGTATTTAATAGTGAGGTACTATGGATAAATCCAATATATTGCAACTGGCCTAGTTAAGGATGCATTAATGAATGCATGTATTTAATGTGAGGTATTTAGGTTAATTCAAACTCCTTCCTGGCAATAGTTTCAAGGTAAAACAAGGGACCCTTTGAGAATCCATTAGCAATTACCAACCAGCATAACTTGGCTCCTGACTGACCCAATGCACTCTAGACTGTGTGATCCTGAGCGTGTAAACACCCATGTAAACCGTCCACAGTTTAAATTGGTGCTCTGTGAAGTAGATCAATATGTGGGTGCCTTTGTCACCCACAGTGACTTGCAAGTGCAGATCATCCAATATGTACATATGCTGTGTGCACAAACCTTGTACCTTGAGCTGTAATGCGGTATATTTTCAGTTATGTGGATCCTGAGTGTGATGCCAGCAGTGGCGAATTTAGCAGAAGTTCAGGCTTTCTGAATTCAGGGTTTGCTGCTAACTTTCTTTTGTTGTGCGTTAGGAAGCAAAGTTTATTTATATATTTTTTTAAAGCGCTCACACAGCCCGCGGGCATCGAGGCGCTGTTACAGAATTTATTTTTGTCTTAGCTGTGTATTTATAACACGCTTAAAAACCCAGAGGTTTCTAAGTGCGGACCTGGGGATCGAACCTGTGTTGCTTTGTGCCGTCTTGCTTCCAAGGTGAACACGTTGCCGCTGAGCTGCCCCCCGGGACACACAAAGTGGTGAAGGAAACAAAATGTGCTTGTCAGATTTTTGCAAAGACATGGGCATTAGCTCCTTATGCCATGCATCCTTGAACCAGAGGTACCCATCACTTGTCTTGCCTGTGTAAGCTCCCTGGGATTCAGGGTTTGAGAGTAGGCATGTTTCATCTTGTGTCTGGCTTGAATCAGGCTTTGCGACTGGGGGCCCAGCTGTTTCCTTTGATGGTGTGTTCGTCTCACTGGAGACATCTGGACATAGTCATCGCTTTTGTTGTTATTTGAGCAGTTTCCTTTTCCTTGGTATGCTCCCATGACGAGGCGGGGCTTCCGGGGGGTTTCAATGAAATCACAGTAGAACACTTGAGGGAAGAATCTCTGGATGCCACACGTCTCTGTGCATGGACTGGTATGCCACAATGCAAGCCTGGATGATGAGACTTTGACCCCGACGTTCTTGGCAAGAAGTGATTCCTTGGCACACACCATGCATCTGGCAGTAGCTGATACCATCAACTTCTTCCTGATCAATGAGAAAATTAAATGTTTTTGAAATTGAGCACATTGCTGGTACCCAAGGAGTGTGTATAGCACAGATCGGAACCGAAAACGAGTTGCTTCAAGGCTCTTCATGTTGCGAACATTCATGATTCAGTTTCTACAGCAACACAAAAGACAGGTTCCAAATATTAGCAGCAGTCCACAACCCCAAGCACTTGGCAAAAAAGTCAGTGTTTTAACAAACGTGTCAAGTGTGGTCAGCCCTTTTCGAAGAGCTTTTGTGTCCAACATGGTAACCACGAGATGCAATCTGTTTGACCACTGCAGAGTGTGCTTCAAGATAAGACTCTTCACTCCTGCACACTTGTAAACTCATGGTTTGCAGTCGTGCCATATGCAAGCTCAATTTTGGATATTCTAATTGTCTTAGTTTGGAACTTGGCCACTGTAGGAATCTTAATTGGGATGGCCTAGGTGGATTCAGAATAAACCCAAAGCACTTAACTTGTGTACTCAAAGTAACCAAGGTTGGAACCCCCATTGAAACATGACAACAGGACACATTGAATTGCACCAAATATGAGCCATTAGATAAACTGTGTACTTGACTGTGAAACAATGCAATTGGTGCAACATGAAGTGTGCATTTAGTGTTACTGTCATGCATTTAGTGTTTCTGTCTCAGGAATTTACTGGTGCAGCATGCATGCAACCTATGCACGTAGACCCTCTGCATTCATGTAATGAGTACAGTGGCATTCCGGGACTTGAAGTTGACACACATGCATGTGAATACGGCACAACATAGTCTTCCCTGTTCCAAGTATCATTAATCAAGTGCACATTACCCCAGGAATGCAGTTCCTGATATACCATGGAAGGTGTCATCTGAAGGGGAATATTTAACAGGCCATGCAAAATCCAGTTAGTCAAGCCTGGTGCCCAGGTAGATGATGCTGCAAAACTCTTTGTAAGTACACTAAGCAACACGAACATAGAGCCTGACATCGCCTGGCATACTGCAACCTTGGACAAGCTAAGTGTATTTATTTGTTCTGGCCATGAATTTACATTCCAATCTGGGACTCCTCTGCTAAGAGTGTCCAGAAAATCTGTTACCACAGAAAGACATACTGCGGCTTCTTGGTCAGTTCTAATCATGGACAAGTCATTTTGAACCAATCACACTACATCTGTAATGACATCTCTTAGCACATAGAAGTCCTGCTCTAGCGCTACATCATTAGTATCTGATGTATGAATTCCTAGCCGCACTGCCTCACTTTCAGTCTGCAGGATTTGCATTAATGCTTGTGACCAAGTGTACGTTCTACCTCTTATAGACGCTTGCCCCACCTCACAAGGTACTCTAGGGTCAGAGATAGTGCAGGTAGCTGCTCTCCTGACATGTCCACTTTGTGTGTGCCTCAGACCAGTAGCTGACTGCATGAATAGCTGTCCAATTTTCTTCTTTTATGAAGTTATCTATAGATTATATCACTTCACTCAGGTGATACTGTGAAAGCATTCCTTGGCACAATTTACCTAGGGGTATAGCTTGTGTCAGGGAAGTGTTATGGGAATTCCAAGCCCTATAAGGGCCCACACTGGTTCTTGTTTTTCTTTTACTGCATTAATTTGCTTGAACCTCCCATAATACAGGTCTCCCTGATGCATAAGTATAATGCTTGGTGCCAATGCGTTCTTTTTCTTCTCTATAGGATGCACTCCAGAACTCACCTTCTTCCCTCTTCCATTCAGGGTAGAGGCTCAAGTTCCTATTACTGCAAGTGAGCTGGCAAATATGGGAATCTACATGCCATGTCTAATGTGTGAACACCTTTGATTTGCCATATCTGTTGACTCCAAGTAGACCACAGAGGGACAGTTTCACACCATGTTTGTTCAGTCATGTTTGAAAAGTATTCTCTGTCAAAAACAACTGAATCGCCAACATACATGTGTTGCGCATCATGTGTCTCTCGAGGGAATTTATACTGATTTTCAAACATGTAATGCCCTGCTTGGTATGGTCTTAGTGAAATGTATGGGAACTGTGCTTAGAATTCAGGACTATCAGTTTGAAAAGGTACTGCACAGTGTTCCCAGAGAGTGTATTTGGGCCACAGGATGGGCTCACACTTGACAAGTAAAAAATCATTTTAATATCGCACATAACACACATGGAACCCCATCTCACGAAGATCCTCAATATCATCAAAAACATCAACCAACGCATTTTGCACAAATGTCTGGAGCCTAGTTCTTAACAGTTTTCTATATGTTCTGGACACAGGATTACTGGGTGCAAACAATCTGGACTCACCAATCACAGAAAAAGTGTGAACTTGCAGCTGCTTAGCTGGGCCATTGAATGTCTTAAACAATGGCATCCACACATGTCCCATGGTTAGAGAAAACATTTGTATTGAGGCTGGAGTTCCTGGCTTGTGGAGCTCTCTTTTCTCTAACATGTGTGAAGAATTAGGGCTTTAGAACAACTTCTTTGCGTGCAGGTGGAGTGGAAACCTTTCTAAAAGAATATGCCCCAAAGTCAGTTAGATGGGAAACACAGTGAGGCTCTGCTACAGTAGAAGGAAATGTACTACCAGTATTATGTAACACCGTTTCAGAGAGTCTGTCCAAAAGAATTCTTTCATTACTTTAGCAACTAGAAAGGCTTTCTGTTTCCAAACTGGCAGACCTGCAGTACTACCCTGAATTGTGGAGTTGTAGTCAAGAGTGGCATATTTTTCCTCATCTTGAATGCCAATCATCATCATTTGTCGGATCTCCATCTCTTTTTCTTCTCTGTGCTTCTCAACTGGAAGTGGAGGATTGCATAGGCACATCATGGTAACCATCTGGAGCAGGTTTCAGGTGATCAACAGAAACCTTTCTGGTACCTCTCTTGGGTGTTATTGTGGGCAGGACATCAGTTCTGGAACCTTTCACTCTGATTACTTGTACTGCTGGTCTGTAAGACGGGCCAAACAGAGTCTTATCATGGATCTTCTCCAGGACCCAATCTCCTGCTCTGAGAGTGGTCTCAGGACTAGCCTCAGCAGCTTCCACCTGGAGGTATTCCCTCAGCAGTTTTGTCGCCAGCAGTTGCTCCTGTCTAGAGAGGGGGCAGGGGAGAGTGTGCAGAGCAGGCATGAACATTTTTATCCCAAACAAGAGTTCAAGCAGAGGCCTACCGTTGCATAGAGACGGGCGTGGTAAATTATTTAAACTTCTGCTAAGTAGATGCACATGGTCTACCCAGTTACCCCCCGCTTAAAGGATGCATTTAGTCAGGCACAACATTATTGAGTGGTTTGCCCTTCCTATGAGCCCATTCCATCTCTGGATGAGACGGGTTTAGAAAAGTGCATTTCTGATCCCCAAGCCTCTAATGCCTTTCTCAGGGCCCGCCCTGCGAAAGCTGGACCATTATTAGCATGGAGCTTTTTGAGTTGCTGTCATGGCTACTACACCCTGGAGTGCCTATATGACTGATTTGCAGTCTGCTCTCTTTTGAGGAATCATCCAGGTAAACCTAGTGCTATTAATAGAATATATTTGTACTTATTTATTGCTGGTAGTGGGCCTACATGATCCAGATATTGAATCTCAAAAGGCGAGGTTGCCTTTCTTAAAGGAGCATCTTAAAGGCGAGTGGTTCCTCCGAGTGATGACTGTTCGGCTGGAGACTCCACCTCACTATGGAACTGACTTTTTTTTTTCACTGAATAATACAAGCAATTGGAAAGAGCTCCTCCTACCGCTAGCAGAATTCCATAAAAGTTTGTGGTTGCGCGCTTCCTGTGCGAGTGGTTCCTGCGAGTGGTGACTGTTCGGCTGTTCAGCTGGGTTATTCGTGTTTATACTTGGAGTTCGGTGGTGATAAGAACTCCTTGTGCGTGCGCAGTTTGTGCACTCTGCCTCAGACCGGGACACATGTACACACTGAAAACAGACATGCCTGAAAGAGCTACAGCGTTCGTGCTCTCAGCCCATTCTATTTCAGCCTCATCTGCGAAGGCCAAATCAGCACCTGCCTGGCGCATATCAACTAAGGCAAATAGTAAAACGAAGATAGCGACTCAGTCCAAATCAGCTGGAGCAGATTTTCGACAAATGTGGTCTCCGACTGGAAGAAAGATAGCCACTTTAGACCGGGACACATGTACACACTGAAAACAGACCTGCCTGAAAGGGCTACGGCGTTCGTGCTCCCAGCCCATTCTATTTCAGCCTCGTCTGCGAAGGCCAAATCAGCACCTGCCTGGCGCATATCAACTAAGGCAAATAGTAAAACCAAGATTGCGACTCGATTCAAATCAGCTGGAGCAGATTTTCGACAAATGTGGTCTCCCACTGGAAGAAATATAGCCACTTTATCGTTATTGCCCAAAACAAATACACTCCCTCATCTGGAAAAAGAGAACGTCTCTTTTGTAAAGCAAACCTCGCACGTAACAGAAGAAGACATTCTGGCATTTAATACACAAGTATGCTTGATTGCTGCAAGCACGCAAACTTCACTGCCATCCAACGTGACTTCCCCTCAAAGACAGGTTGTTTCCCCATTACGAACCCCATCATACAAATAGAGATTCAGGCCCAGGAAAACTTGGCTATACACAGGCACTATTCCCAATCCGTGGTTGGCGGTGAACTAAGAACTACAGAAAGAACGCTTGACGGAGAGATTCAGGAATTGGCAGATAATGTTATTTGTTATAATCTGCCCACGTGCAACCATTGTGTTGCAAATGAGGGAAAAAATACTAATGACAAGCCCACGCCAGCCAGCATGTCCATGCTGACTGACCTGTGTGAGTCAGTTAGCAATATACTTGAAGTATGTTCGGAGAGATAGGCTTTGGAAAAAGACATAGCTCACAGAATAAAGTCTTGTATGAGTAAAATGCCCTCAATTGTTAGCAACAGTAAAGAAATTGAGAAAGGCGTGGTTCAGCATATTAATGGTCATGGCTTACCTGTGTTTTAAGACATTATTGTACCTGAAACACAAATGAATATTGATAACTCAATGCAAGAGATACCGATTTTGGATGAACGATACAAACCTCTCTGGGTCGCCGACATTCACCTCGAGACCCTCCACTCAAGTGTTGAATTCTACTATGTCTACTGAGCGGTCATACATCAGTCCCACCCCCAGACCCTCCTTTGGGTTTAAGAATTTAGTTATTCCATCACACAAAATTACTCTTGCGGCCAAGAACACTGGCCTCTATAGTCTAACTAAAATATATGAACATCTTGATAACAAAACAGAACAGAATGTGGCCACTTTGACTACATTTCATGCTAACTTTGAACAAATGTTTTCTGAACTGAATGAGATCAACTTAAAAGTAGTAGATATGAAAAGAGACATGATAAATTAATTGACTTCAGTGAAATACATCTGTGAATCGAATAGAGAAATTATCAAATCCAAAAGAGAATCAGGGTTGGGTCTGATAGAGGTTGACAGCAATTTGAATAGTTTCCCTATGACAGAAGATGTCATATCGGATGACATTCAGGTTGTTGAGCCCTCTGACATATGCGTACCTTTACAGAGGCCTGAAGGCATCCTGGAGGAGGCATTGATCTCCATATCTGATAACGAAATTGAAACAAGTGTAATTTAAATTAAACAGATAATCTACAAAGGAACAAGCCGTTACGCTCACCTGATATCCACGGGTACGCCACTCAGCCCTGGCTGGAAGATTAGCACTCTCGAACCCTCTCCCTTGATAATCTGTTGAACATGGAGAGCGCCTGCAATACAGGAGAACTGGATATAAGGCTTAACGTCTCTCTTGGATTGATTTCCACCTCCCTCTGCCTGAAATTCCTGTCTTAAGTCTAGTCTCTCTCCTCACCTTAATATTAGGTATGGTGTGCTCTCCGTCCTGCGTCTCTGTGCAGGGGCGTGTTGGAGGTGTGGACGTTCTGCGACCTAGTTGCTTCACTGGTGCGTTGCCCCGTGTTTGGGTCGAGGCCTGCTGTGACTCCGATTTGCTTGATGAGATAGGTACTACCGTTGTACAGTCTTTTTGTTGTTATTAATGTCTCTAGTTTCATTCTCTCAGATGAGATGGAGAGTTTTGGCATTGCCGTGCTGTATAGAATGAGAATCCCAGCAAGGTAAGTGAATGCACGGTGCGCAGCGCCTTCTTAACTTTTCTTTTTGCTAAGCTGTGCCTGCACCGCTTCCTTTTCAGGCCATTATGATGTTCCGGGCCGCTGTGATGTTCCGAGATCAAAGAGAGACTGCACATGGTAAGTGGTTTTCGTTGTCCTTGCGTGGCCGTGAGCAAGTGCTCACTAATAATGTCTCTCTTGTCTCTTTCAGGTTGCTGCAGAGTTCTAAAGATGGATGCGGCGTAGTGATGAAGAATCGCTGGATCGCGTGTATTCAGGTGAGCAGCTGGTGGTAGTTTGAAGATGGAAGATTCAAGACCAAAGCCAGGCTGCTACTTACAGGTAAGCGCTAAATAATGGTGTTCTTCTTCTTCCAGATACAGCATTCAGCACGTGGCAGGATGCAAGAAACACTGGCGATCAGAACTGGACACGGTGAGCGTTACGCTGCTAACTGCAGAATAACGCGAAGCTTGTGCTGCTGTTTGGGTGTGGCTTATATAGCCCAAGTAAAGTAGTTCCAGGTAAAGTAGTCCCAGGCCCGGCCACACCCGAAACACTAGACCGCATAGCTCAGTTCTCTGGAACTGAGCTATTTGAGTGCCTCCATGTTAACTGAAGTCCCAATCCAAATGTTGTCCTTCACATAACAGTATGAGCCTGGCCAGGACTGGCTCCAAGAGTGTCCCTGATGTTGTTTTGTGGCCCTTGAGGCCACCATGGAAGCCTGTAGCCTGGCCCCAGCCGAAAGGTTGGTTTGGCCATGATGACCAGGGGCATGAATCATGACACAAGCAGACATATCACTTGTTCCGTCGAGAAAAAACTGGGGAAAAAAGAGCAAGAAATAAACAAAACAAAAAAATGAAAAAACAGCCAGCCCTTAAAAATATTAATAAAACAACAGGCAAACGGAAATGTATAAAAGCCCTATCTATGCCTAAACCTAAAAAGAGCATTGAAGGACACAAAGAGCCTCATTACGAGTTCGGCTGTATTCCCGGCTGTAATACCGCCGACTGTAATAGCCCTAACACCGACCGGTCCGGTGGTATTACCACCGGATCACGAGTTGGGCCTTAACAGTAAATCCCCATTCCTGAATGGGTCCATTGGATCCAATGGGGAATTTACGGTGCTAATACTGCAGGCTAATACAGCCGGCTGTAATACAGCCAAAAACAGGGATTTTCACCTCCAGAAAAAAGCTGGAGGTAAAACAGCCGATTTAGCGCCCAACTCGTGATAGGCCCAGCCCTTAAATGCGGCGGTAATACCGTTACCACCGCATTTAAGGGCTACAGCCAAACTTGTGATGAGGCCAAAGTGTTAGCCAGTAGATTACATGGAAATGTAGATGAAGTAGAACCTGACACATTTCCAGCAGTAGAAAATGAAAAGACCTTGTCAATTGAAATAGAACAAGATTAGAACAGCAATGTGTTAATGAATCTCACCACACACTCCATAACCACTGAACCTACTGAAACAGAACATATCCAACATGAGATCAATATTAACCAATGCATTGAATTGGTCAATTCAAATATTGGGAACTCTGTTGCCCAGTTCCTTACATTGGAACAGAGAAGATCCCTGTTGGTGAATCATGACAGGACACGAGACTCGAAGGGAAAATCCTCTGATATGAAGAGAGAAAATAAGAGAGTGACATTAGAGACTGCTGTCAGAGAGCCCATGAGAGATAAACGTCATATAGATGAGACAGATAATCAAGATGCAGGGATCCAGGCAAATTACCAATTTATTACACAGATGACAGACAGGAGAAGAGGAGACCCGTATCCAAATAAGTCCACACTACTTGCAGTATTTCCTACCATCCAGCCTTTAGATGCAATTAGATCGCAAGATGTAGATTCTGTAACCATTGATAGAACGACAAGGCTAGACACTGCGTACATTTATGTGCCATCTCAGAGAGGGACTAAATAAATAAAAAGGGATTTGGGATATAAATCAAAAAATCAATACAAAAGGAGAGTAAAAAGAACAGTAGATATTTAAGCAATGACAGTAGGGATCATCAAATGCACACTAGATATGAAATCGAATCGCTGCTGATTATCTGTCATGGACCCATTGGTCAACTGGAAAGAGAGGTATATTACAAAGAAGAGAAATCTAAAAGACCTGATGACCAACCAGCTAGATGGACATGGTTGTACAAATCCATGAAAGAGACTAAACAAAAGATAAATGAGTAGCTAACATGTAACAATACTGAAACCACATTTAAGATTGCAATTTGGAATACTAGAGGCCACACGCACTTGATGTAATCGGAAAACTACAACTTATTGGACAGCTATGACCTAATCCTACTACGGGAGACATGGTTGTCCTCCGAACCCGTATGGCCGAACCGCCAGATTTGCTGGGTGCCAGCCATCAAGAGGCCCAAAAGCAGATCCTCTATGGGGCTAGTAGGTGCATTAAAAATGACTTCCGCAGGAAACCTGACTCAGTGGAAAACCCCACACCCAGGATTATAACTCCTTAAATACGAAACTAAAAACCCACCATATTCAATGGCCATTATCAATTCCTATTGGAACCCTGCAAGCAGCTCAGATGAGACATTTTTAAAAACAGTTAGTAAATTGTCAGATGATATAGATTTGGATACAACCATTTCAACAATTCTAATTGCAGGTGATTTAAACATACACTGTGTGACCAGCGGGAAAAAGCTATTATCAAATCGAGCTGATAAATGGGTTAGACTTATGCGGGACAGGAACATGAGCATGTTAAATGGATGTGTCCAAGGAGATGTGCCCCTTGAGCCACAACGAAGAGGCAAACAATGGAAGCCATACTAGACTACGACTTCTTATCCAAAGAATCCCTGGAGGCTGTGTCGGCTGTGTCTTATTTCAATATTGTGCCGACTGAATTAAGCGATCACAATATTTTAGTTATGACATGCAACATTTCTAGGAATATGATGCGGAACTCCTACAAATCCCAATTAAGCTTAAGCTAGGGCCTGAATAGAATTAAATGGACCGTGGACACATTAGCTAGACTGTTGAATAAATTGACAACCACCAGCCAGATACAATATTTAGATGTGCTTCAGCAGTTTCTCTTGCTCTGCTACTCCTTGCTGCTCTGTTCCTAGTTTCTTTCCCTCCTCCTGTTTGACTTCTTCCCTTTACACCTTCTCTCTCTCCTCCTTCCTTCTTCCTCTACTCTCACCTCCCCTTCTTTTCCACTTTATTCCTTCATCATACCACTCTCATCCCCTCTGTTATGCATTCTGCCAAAACTCTTTCTCACATCCTCATTACTCTTCTCCCCCCCATTCCCTCTCCCCATTATCCCCTTCCTCTCCTACTCTCCTTCTCCCTCCTCCCCATGTCCATTCCCCTCTTCAATCCCCTCCCCCACTCTTCTCGTTCCACACCTACCCTCTCTCACCCTCCTAATCTTCTCTACCCCCCACTGCTCAACCCTCCAGCCTCATGAACATTGCTCTCTGGAACGCCAGATCCCTCTGCAATAAGACCGCTGCAGTTTTGGACATGTTCTTTTGTCTCAACCTTCATTTCCTATGTCTAACTGAAACCTGGATCCCCCCTCACAACACTACTATCCCTGCTTCCCTAACCACTTCCTCTTCATCCTTCTCTCATATCTCTCGCTCTACTGGTCGTGGCGGAGGTATTGGCCTCCTCTTCCACCCCAAATACCTCTCCTCTACCTCCTCACCATCCCTTCCTTCTTTCCCTTCCTTCGAATTCCTTTACAAATCCTTTTCTTCTCCTCACCCCATCTCCTTTCTAATCATCTATCGGCCGCCTGGCCCTCTTTCTTCCTTCTACGACAACCTCGATCACCTCCTTTCACTTATCTCTCCCTCCCCCTCTCCTCTAACTGTACTCAGCGACTTTAATCTTCACTACCCTTTTCCCCCTCATTCCTCACCCCTTTTCTCCATCCTTGACTCCTACCTCCTTTCCCCTCTTCCTTCCTCTCCTACTCATTCCTCTGGCTGCACTCTTGACCTTATCTTCAACTCTTCCTACCCCTCTTCTACCGTCTCTACACTACCTATCCATCTCTCCGATCATGCTTTACTCTCCTCCTCCCTTACTTCCCTTACCCATCCTTCTTCTCCAATGCCCTCCCCTTCCATCTTTTCCCGACGCTACCTTCGCAACTCTGATCCCTCCCTTTTTCTCGACACTTGCTCTTCTTCTCTCCCCTCTCTCCAAGATTTCTCTTCACTTTTGGCCAATGGTGCACTTTCCACTCTTTCCTTTTCTAGCTCCTTCTCTCTTGATCTACTTTACCCCCTTTCCTTCTTCCATCCAACCCGGAGTCCCTCTAAACCATGGCTCTCTCCTCAACTTCTCTCCGTGCGTCCTCTCCTCTGACGTCTCGAGAGACTGTGGCTCAAATCTCTGGCGCTTTCCAATTAAACCTCATATTTCTCTTACCACTCTCTTTATGACTCTTGTCTCTCCTCGGATAAACGTTCCTACTACTCTAACCTTCTCCATTCCCAAGCCTCTCACCCTCGCCGCATCTTCCAAACTCTTGCTCGTCTTCTCTCCCCTCCTACCCCTGATCCTTCAGTCTCTTCCACCCTTTCTCCCTCTGACTTTGTAAACTTCTTCTCCTCCAAGATTCTTGCCCTTCGGCAAAAAATCAATTGCTCTTCTCACTCCCCCCCCTTCCCCCTCCCCCTACTCCCAATCAAACTGCATGTCTGACTTCTCCCCTGTCTTCCCCTCTGACGTGTCCATCCTCCACTCCAAAGCCAACCCCTCGTCTGCTCCAACTGACCCTCTCCCATCCCTTCTTATCCCTGAGATCTACCCTCTTCTTATTCCCTACTTAACTTCCTTCTTCAACACCTGCCTTTCCTCAGCTACCTTCCCCTCCGCTTTCAAGCATGCCACTATCATACTGATTTTGAGAAAACCTTCTGCTGATCCCCTTCTCACCTCTAACTTCCATCCTATCTCTCTTCTCCCATTCCTCTCTAAGCTACTCGAATGCCTTGCCTATTCGTAGCTCTCAACCTTTGTCACCAATCTTTCTCTCCTACCCCCCTCTCAATCTGGCTTCCGTCCTAAACACTCTCCTGAAACGGCCCTCACCTACATCCTTAACTCCCTCCTCTCTGCTCGACACTCTAAGCAATCCTCTATCCTTATTCTTCTTGACCTCTCTGCTGCCTTCGACACTGTCGATCACCCCCTTCTTCTCAACACTCTTTCTTCCTTTGGATTCAAAGGCTCGGTTCTTAACTGGCTATCCTCTTACTTCTCCTCCCCGCTCTTTCACTGTATCCTGGGGCGGCCGTTCCTCACCATCCCAGCCTCTGGAATATGGCGTACCCCAATGCTCGGTGCTTGGTCCTTTCCTTTTCTCACTCTACACGTCCCTCCTTGCCCCTGTTATCTCCTCATTCGCTATTTCTCACCATTTCTAGGGTGATGACACTCAGCTCTTCCTTTCCTTCTCTTCCTTCTCTACTGACCTCCACCTTAAACTCTCTTCCTGTCTTACTGCCATTAAAAACTGGATGTCGTCCTGCTTTCTTTCCCTCAATACTGATAAGACTGAAGTCTTATTCTTCCCCTCCAACTCTCTTCCCCCTCCCTCTCTACCACCTTTCACTCACTTACCTCCCTCTAATTTCCCTATCTCTGCCCACGCTCGAAACTTAGGCATTCACTTTGACTCCTCTCTCTCCTTTTCACATCATATCTCTCTCACCCCTTGTGCCTGTCGCTACCACCTCTTTAATATTCGCAAAGTCCGCCCCTCTCTCACTTTCCATGCTACTAAACTTTTAATCTTCTCCCTTATCTTCTCTCGCCTCTTCAACTGCTCCTCCTTACTCTTTGGACTACCTACTTCTCATCTCACCCCCCTCCAATCTATCTACCATTCTGCCGTACGTACCCTCTGTCTCCTTACCTCCTGCGACTCCATTTGTGCTTTCCTTGGCTGGCTTCCCTTTCACTCTCAACTTAAATTTAATTTCCTCTGCTTAGTCTTTAAATCTCTCCATGGTTTTGCTCCCCCTTATCTCTCCTCCCTCCTCTCTTTCTACACTCCCTTCTGTTCCCTTCGTTCTGCTGACCACTTCCTTCTCACTGTGCCTCCATCCCCTTGTGCGCCCTCCCGTTTCCGCTCCTTCCAGCTCCTAGCCCCCCTCTACTGGAACTCCTCACCTCTCTCAATCTGCTCTATACCTACCTTCTCCTCCTTCCGCACCTCCCTTAAATCTCTCCTTCTCCATCCCCCGCCATGAAACCCTTCCCCCTTCTTGCTCCCCCTCCTTCCTTTATCTTTTCCCCATGATCATCTCCCTCCCCTTCCTCCTCCCACCCAATTCTCGCCTTTATACCCCCCTTCTATTTCCCTCCTCCTTCACCTCCTCACCCCTCCCTCCTCCCTCTCAGTTCTACTGCCCTACCCTCCCCTCCCTCTTCCCTTCAGTTTAATTGCTCTACTTACTGTTTTGTTGGTCTGATTCATAATTGTAAATTGCTTCTACTGTTATAATGTTATATGTATCCATTTGTTAAAATTGTGCAGCATTTTGTAGTAAAGCTCTATATAAACATAATAAATACAAATACAATACAATACAGTTTAAAACTATATCAAATAAATATTGTTTCCTGAGAGAAAAAAATACAAAACTCTATGACCCTATAATTAGGAAAAAGAAACTGGAAAAAAGAAAAGCTTTAAGAAACATCAAATCTAAGAATTGTAAAGACTATGATAGCCAATGTGCCACCATAAAAACTAAATATAGATATTTTCTTAAACAACATCGTATTGCCAAAGTACAAAAAGAAAATGAGACTATGCTATGTGTCATTGCTAATAAGTCAAGTGCCCAAATATGGGCTCTGTTAAAAAATTGAGCTAAAACAGACATAACACCTCATACCCTAAATGCCATCTGGGAACAAGGTTGGGTAGATTATTTTACCAAACTATTCAACAATAAAACCATGGTGCAAGAAACATTAATTATATAGGATCTATGTGATCATTGCGACCACACATAATTAGAGCATCCGAAAATGCTGACTTATTTTTTTTTTTTTTTTTATTAAACCCCCATTACACCACATAGATATACAGGGGGGAGACCCCCTGCGTCCCCCCATATTATTATAGTATCACACCCCCCACATATATATGTGGTGTAAAGGGGGTGTTGAAAAAAAAAGAAAGTCAAGCATTTCGGCCGTCGCAATTGTGAGGGCGACATTTTGAGCCATTTCCCATTATATATGATGCAGCAGAAAAGAAATTAGTGATTGAGATACAGGACATAGAAGATATAATCTGAAAATTAAGTACCTTGAGGTCGCCGGGGCCGGACTGCATATCTAATGCAACCATGAAACGGTTCCCAAAAACATGGGTGCTCATTTTGCAGAAAATATATCAAAAAGTACATAACACAGGGACAGTACCATATTCATGGAAGCAGTCTATTATTTTTCCGGTTTTTAAAAAGGGTGACCGTTTAAATCCTGTTAACTATGGACCCCTGGCCTTGATGGACTCAGCTGGGGAAAATTAACTCTTAGATGATATTGTTGACACTAAATAAATGGCTCAAGGTAAACAACTTAGTAGACACCTAACAGTCAGGCTTTATATCCGGCATGGGCACAGCTCCCAATATATTAATATTACAGCCACTGAAATTCGAAGCTCTAAATAAGAAAAGACTGTTGTATGTAGCCTTTATAGATTACAAACAAGCATTTGACACGGTATTGAGACCAATATTATAGAGCAAACTTAAACTAGCATGATGCCCGGCATATCTACTGTATTTAATACAGCAGTTATACACGGACACATCGGTACAGATCAAATTAAACAGTGAAGTACTGTTAACACATTCCATAAAAACCAACATTGGATTAAAACAGGGATGATTGTTAGCATCCACCCTTTGTAATTTTGATATATCCAATGTTAGTAAGTACCCAGATGCAGCGAGAGCCTTTCCCCCGAAGCTAAACCGAAGAGCGGTGAGATTGTCAGAACTAGCCCTGTCCAACCCCTGCTCCTCACCTGAACCTTCTGATTCGTTGTCCTTGGAAGAGGAAGGTGACTTCTTCTTTGATCTTGAATCCTCCCTTGGTGTCTTATCCTTCGATTTTCTATCGTGGAGATAGGGTCTGGCTCCCTCAGAGGCCACCTTGACAGAGATTGGGACCTGTCTGAGGGGGATTCCAGGGAGCCAAACCCCAAGTTCAGGGAAAAAGCCGGATGGCGTCAAAAAACCCTGTTGTCTCGTTCCAATGTTGGTAAGGTCTGGCTGTCAATGATTGTCCACAAAAGGACAAAAGAGTATGTCCAGGATGTTAAGCCAATGAACTCTGAGGTGCAGGCCTTGAAGTGTTCGAAGGGTCTGAAGAGTATACTGTAGGCTGAATCCAAGAGCTAGGTCTGAACACTTGGAAATGACGGCCGAGAGTCAGCCGCGAAGTACAAGAAGGAGAGGTGTTTAGAAAAACAGCAGAGACGGTACGAAGTACCGCAGGAGGAACAGAGCACAGAAAGTAAGGAAGAATAGATTAGGAACCACTTACCAGAGATAGATAGATCCCACGAAGCTAACAGAACGAAGAAACGGAGAGCCGTTGAAGAACACGGGATCGGAGGAGCGGAACCGAAAGTAGGAAATGGCGAAGCCGCCGGTAAGGAAATCACAGCGAAGCAAGAGGGTGAAAAGTAGCGAGTGGCGCTGAACAAGAAAAAAGGAAGCAGGAAACTTAAGGAAGGATACGGCAGAGAGCCGGGCAGGGGGTAGCTACAGACGGCTGTAGAAAAGCACTTTAGAAGGGCTAAGGAGAGCTGGTAACACTAGGATAGCTGCGGAGCGTATAGTATCAATGAGCAAATACAACGCACCGGTTGGAGGGCGGGGCTTAGTCTTATAGTCACAGCGGCCATGTTAGGTGAGGACTAGACCGCTTGAATGGGGTAAACAGCAGCGTGTTTCCAAGCATGCCAGAGTTTCCATGGTCGAATCCTGACAGAGATATTTATTCTATGCTGATGATTTGATCATATTAGATCAAACGCCTGTTGGTTTAAGTAGAACGTTAGGTGCGTTGGAAAAGCATACAAAGGACAACAATCTACAAATTAATGCAAATAAATCCAATATTCTCATAATTGCAAACAGCAAAATATCTAAAAACAAAACTAGAAAATCGTTGGTGCATAGATGGAAATACTGTAAAGGTAGTAAAACACTATAAATATTTGGGAGTAAACATCAATGATATTAAAAGTGAACTACCATATAATGATGAGATAAAACACAACATGCATGTACTCTGTTCTCAAGCTAAACTAATACAGCAAACCTAACTAATCTTCCAGCAAACCTGCTATGTATTACAGACATAGAGTGATCCCTACTGTTACACACAGAGCCTCTAGAACGTTTGATACTGATCAACTGAACTGGCCATATTTGGAAGGTGTATATGTCATGAACTGCCGCCTTCGTCCTTTCTGGACTTTGTGGTCCCTGACCCATAGGGGATTGAATGCAGTAATCCTTCCAACATGGCCGCCTGATACGGAACGCTGCTTGCCGGTCCTTGCGCTCCACGCTCTGCGCACTACTAAACAGAAATGCTCCCGCGGCTCTGCGCGTCTCAACGATACCGCTTGCTGTAGTTGGACGTGTGTTACCGGAGTTCGCTCAGGGTTTTCTTCTGTATCCTGTTTCCCGGTTCCTTGAACCCCCCCTTCCTTCCTTTCCTCAAAACTTACCTTTGAACTTCCTGGATTTTTGCCTGCGCTCGAGTCACGGCGTTCCGTGTCTCTGAGCTTGGACATTTTTCCTTCCTGGTCTCCGTCCTGGACATCTGAACGTATCCTGGAGTTGGATTGTCATCCTCACGCTGGAATCCGAAGACCAGCACATGGGTTTATACAAGTCCTGGACCGTGCAAAAGAAGGTCTCAAGCAAACAACAAAAACAGGTGAGAAGGGGAGAGACTTGTGACAGATTGAGACGCCTAAACGATACAGAAACAGAGATCGAAGCAGCGGTTCAAGACCTCATGCGAGGCATGCAGGAACTAACCACAGAAGTCTAGAACCTTAAGGCTGAGAATGCTGCGTTAAAGCAGCTAGTCTTGTCACGTAACTCTGCAACTAAGGAAAGCGTGTTATTGGGAGGAGGAGTGGACAAATATGGTTCTTCAAAGACCCTCCGTGCCTTCCTTGATTCATGTTTGGTACACTTCACCTTCAAGCCCTACTACTTTTCCACTCCTAGAGCAAAGTTGGGCTTCATGATCTCACACCTCACTGGTAATGCCTTGACCTAGGCAACCCCTCTAGTCAATTTGGGCAACGCCCTCCTGGATAATTATGACGGGTTTGTGGAAGCTCTAAAAGCCATGTTTGATCGCCCAGAGCAGGTTTGCAGCACTCAAGAACGTTTACTTGAATTTCAACAAGGATCCCAGGATATGCTTACCTATGTGACCCGATTTAAACAACTTATGAAGGAAGCTGATTGGTCTCAAGAAGCCAGCTTCACCCTCTTCCGAAGAGGCCAGAATGAAGAAATAAAGGACGAGTTAGCCAGGGTAGCTCGCCCAAACTCCTTCCAGGCTCTTATGGACCTTTCCTTGCAAATCGACTTTCGAATCCAGGAAAGAAAGGCGGAAAAAAAGAAGTCTAAGTCAACCTTCCAAAAAACTGCCACAGACCACTCAATCAGACCAGAGCCCACAGCTTCTCCAACCTCGGATCCAGAACCCATGCAACTGGGGGCCTTCCGTGGACCCATTACCCCACAAGAAAGAATGCGCCGGATTCACACTGGCCTATGCATGTATTGCGCCTCCGATAAACATCTCGTGAGGGAGTGCCCTATTGCTCCTCCACGGCGTTCGGGAAACGCCAGCTCCCGATCCTAGATGGGGCACAGTTTCGGGAGAGAGATGTCTGCTCCACATCAATTCCTTCCTTGAACTCTCCTGGACAGAATAATCTTGTGATTCTACAGGCATTCCTATCGCCTTCCAAGAAAGAATCCTACCCCATCCTGGCATAAGTGGATTGCCGAGCCGTGGGCATATTCATAGATCATGATTGGGTCACTTCTCACAACATACCACATGAAACTCTAGAGACAATGCAACCTGTAGAAGCTATTGATGGGAGATCCCTGTCTTCGGGACCCATAACCCTCCGAACTAAAGAGATCCTACTTTCCATAAACCACCATCAAGAGAGGATTACATTTGACATTATAAGATCGGCCCACTATCCAATGGTTCTAGGCATGTCTTGGTTACAGAAGCATAACCCCTACATCAATTGGGCAGCAGGCTACTTGTTTCTTGGTTCTGAGCATTGTATGTCCCACTGCTTATCCCTAGATTCCTTACCAAGGTCCTCTGAAGACTCTCAAGAAACTCAGCAAAGTCCAGTCACTGTTTCTAACATCATCCGGATTCCCAGGGCCTATCAGACTTACATAGATGTATTCTCGACAGCCATTGTTAAAGCTCTTCCACCACACAGACCTGAGGATTGTGCCATCGATACTGAACCTTCAGCAGTAATCCCTTTCGGGAGAATGTTTATTTTGTCAGAACCGAAAAAGAGGGCCCTACGGGAATACCTGGACACCAACTTGGAAAATGAAACTATACGACCATCCAAGTCCCCAGCGGGCGCTTCTCTATTTTTCGTCCCCAAGAAGGATTCCAAGGAGCTTAGACCATGCCTAGATTACCGTGGCCTTAACCAGTGTACTCTCAAGGAGTGTTACCCATTGCCTCTCATCTCGGACATCCTGGAAGCAGTCAGAGGTGCAGTCGTCTTCACAAGATTAGATCTCAGGGGTGCCTGCCATCTTATTCGTATGAAGGAAGGAGATGAATGGAAAACAGACTTTAGAACACCCTTTGGCCACTTTGAATACTTGGTTATGCCCTTTGGACTTGCTAATGCCCCAGCAATCTTCCAACGTTTTATGGATCGGGTATTTTCTGATATGCTGTACCTCTTTGTCATTGTATAACTGGACGACATACTGATATACTCCAAGGACCACCTGAAACATGAAGAGCACGTAAAGACAGTCTTGCAACGTCTACGTGAACATAAGCTCCTGGCTAAACCAGAGAAGTGTCTTTTCCATGTATCAACTGTTCACTATCTCGGATTTGTTCTTAGCCCAAAAGGAATTGGAATGGACCCCTCAAAGGTTGATTCTATTCTATCCTGGCCTGTTCCAACCACTGTAAAACAAATTCAATCCTTCCTAGGGCTTGCTAACTTCTACCGGAAATGTATACCAGCATTTTCTGAGATTGTGCATCCTATTGTTACTTTGTTAATGAAAGATACCCCCTTTCGGTGGTCCTCAGCCCAAGATTCGGCGTTCCTGCGGTTGAAGTTTGAGTTCACACAAGCTCCCATCCTAGCTCAACCCGACATTGATCGACCTTTTCTTGTGGAAACTGATGCCTCCAACTAGGCCATTGGGGCAGTCCTTAAACAGGAACTTGGCGACAAGTTAGAACACCCCATCGCCTATCTCTCTCGCACCTTGACCCCAGTGAAACTCATTATTATGTCCTGGAAAAGGAATTGCTAGCCATCCGTCAAGCCTTCACTGATTGGCGTCATCTTCTTTTGGGAGCCAAACACCTGGTACAAGTCCGCACGGACCATCAGAATCTTCAAGTCCTGCAATCCCTAGAATGTAGAAACAGTCGTCAAGCCCGTTGGGCCTTCTTTTTTGCCCAATACCTATTTCAAATCCATCATGTCCCTGGAACACATAATATCATTGCCGATGCCTTATCCAGACGTCCTGATTATGAATCCCTTGAAGATCAGACCTTTCCTAAGATGTTTCCCCACACAATATTTGTTGCCCAAGCAATTACCCTCCTGGAGGATATTCGAATTCAAACCCAGTCCTCTGAACCTTGGAAGGAGTTTAAGAGAAACAGTCGATGGAATCTCAAAACAAAGGACGGATACCTGTTCAAGGACAATCGCTTGGTCATTCCCACTCCTGGGCTGAGACAAAAGATCACAAGCCTATGCCATGATACTTTCCATTCAGGACATTGTGGCGACAGTTTTGGTGGCCAAAGATGAAGGATGATATCAAGATCCATATCCAGACATGTGCAGTCTACAATCAGAACAAACATGATAACAAAAGACCAGCAGGTCTCCTGCTCCAACCAGCAATACCAACAAGACCCTGGGAAATCATTGCCACGGATTTTATCGTGGAACTACCCTCTTCCAGGGGCTACACAACTATTATGGTTACCATTGATTTGTTCACTCATATGGCTCATTTTACACCTTTATACAAACTGCCATCCTCATTTGAACTTGCTGGAATTTTCCTGGAACACATATTGCGGCTTCATGGGCTACCTTCCAAGATCATTTCTGACTGAGGTCCCCAGTACATATCCCAGTTCTGGAAACAGTTATGTCGTATACTGGGAATCCAACATGCTTTGTCTTCGGGTTATCACCCATAGACCAATGGAGCCACTGAACGAGTAAACCAAACCCTGGAACAGTATCTTCGTTGCTTTGCCACCAAGGTCCAGGATGATTGGTCACTCTTAATACCTGTGGCCGAATTCGCATACAACAATTCAAATCATTCAGCTATCAAAACCAGTCCTTTCTTCTGTAGTCAAGGATTTCATCCTTCATTCCTACCGTCCATTCTTCCACACCCTAGCCGAGATCTTGCAGTTGATTCCTGGATTGAAACACTAATTAATGTGCACAAGGAAGCAAAGGAACACCTAGAAAAGGCTCGAAGAAACGTTAAACATAATGCTGAATCCAAAAGAAGACCTGGGCCTTCCTATTCAGTAGGCGATAAAGTCTGGTTATCTTCGAAACTCCTTCCCCGTCACCTACGACCAAATAAATTGGCTCCCAGGTATTACGGGCCCTTTTCTATAAAAGAAATCGTCAATCCAGTGGCCTTTTGACTCCGACTACCAGAATCATGGAGAAGGATCCATCCAGTCTTCCACACCTCTCTGTTAAAACCATATGTTCAGCCCTCTCAAACTGCTCCAAGATCTACCGCAGTGATTGTCAATGACCAACTCGAATATGAGGTCTCCAGAATCTATGACTCTAGGTACCGACGTGGTCAATTACAATATTTGGTCGAGTGGAAAGGTTATCCTCCCAGTGAGCGCACTTTGGAAACCGTGTCAAACATGAATGCCCCCAGGCTGATTCGAAGATACCTTCTTATCCATCCAGGCAAACCCGGAGGACCTGGGCTTCAGAGGAGGCATACTCTCATGAACCGTCGCCTTCGTCCTTTCTGGACTTCGTGGTCCCTGACCCATAGGGGATTGAATGCAGTAATTCTTTCAACATGTCTGCCTGATACGGAACGCTGCTTGCTGGTCCTTGCGCTCCACGCTCTGCATACTACTAAACAGACACGCCCCTGCGGCTCTGCGCATCTCAACGGTACTGCTTGCTGTAGTTGGACGTGTGTTACCGGAGTTCGCTCAGGGCTATCTTCTGTATCCTATTTCCCGGTTTCTTGAACCCCCCCTTCCTTCCTTCCTTCCTTCCTTTCCTCAAAACTTAACTTCAAACTTCCTGGATTTTCGCCCGCGCTCGGGTCACGGCGTTCCGTGTCTCCGAGCTCGACATTGTTCCTTCCTGGTCTCTGTCCTGGACATCTGAACGTACCCTGGAGTTGGATTGTCATCCTCACGCTGGAATCCGAAGACCAGCACACAGGTTTATACAAGTCCCGGACCGTGCGAAAGAAGTCATCAAAGAATGTCTCAAGCAAACAACAAAAACAGATGAGAAGGGGAGAGACTTGTGATAGTATATTTGGAGACAGTTCTGAATCTACCAAAAAGGTTTCCTATGCCAATAGTTAGACAGGAGTTGGGACACATATCTCTTCGAGCAGTTGCGAATTGGAGCTCACTGTTATTGTACAAAAAATGTAAGTCGAAAGAAAAATATGATCGTACAGTGATTGGTACAATATCTGAGATGTTTTCTGATAACGACACAGATATGATAAATATCTGGAACAACAACTGTAGAAAAATGATGGCAGAAGCAGGTATCAGCGAAACATTGCTAAGAAATAATCCAGAAAGAGCAAATGAGAAACACTGGATGTTTGACTGGATAAAAACAAGAGACGAACGTGAGCGATATAAATGTTTTAAAAAAGGATATTTGCAATTTTTTTTATTCTAAACTATATACAAAAACACCCAAACATACAATATCGGATAGAGATTATGAGATTTAGGTTTAATTTGGTGCCAACAAGAGAAGTGAAAGCTAATTGGAATGTGAATAAAAAAATAAATCATAATTGCAGATTTCGTAGGAAAAACAAAGAAACAGAGACTCTTAGGCATATTATGGTTGAATGCGAATCATTAAAAAAATTGAGAAGGGAATTTTTCATGAGATATTTTAAAGAGTATATTACACTCAATCAAAGATGACATGTGGGCTATAATTTGTCTTGCTCAACATATATTGTTACATTTAGCAATTATTAGATATCTGATAAGATTAGAAATAAAAAAAACTCTGAAAATATATCTGAATTAGACGGAGCAAACATGGGACCTCTCTTTTTATTGGTCAGAAATATTATATAGGCACTTTAAAAAGAGGGCTGATTAATGAATCTGATATTGATTTTGTTTACTGCAGTTTAAGATTTGTCCAGATTTTGATGTAAATTAAAAAATAATTGAAGTGTGGATTTTATTTTTAGCAAATGAAATACATTGTATTGTAAAGATATTTGTAAAGTTGCATTTGCAGCTAAATCCCAATAAATAAATAATAAGATAAAGGAGAATCTTAAGGTTTTTTGCTGTGGTACACAGTTTTCTTCAGCCATGTGTCACAGTTTGCTGTGTATACTTTAACCTGTTGCCTTAGTCCTGGCCACCAGTACCGGTCAAGGAGTAGCTGTGTAGTTTCAGTAACCCCAAAAGGGGTAGATGCAAGTCCAGTATGTGTGGCTGCAATCAGCTTTTTCCTGTCTGCTCTATTAGGGATTAATGTTTGAATAGGATCCCCTTTTTTCATAGGAATTGTGACTGCTGCTTTATTATTCTCATGGCATAAATGTAATTACTTTGAAACCCTTTTGGCCTAGGCATAATACCTAAACAAGCTTCTTTTATTTCCTTATCCATTGCAGTTGCTGAGCGAGTTATGGCTTCTATCGTTTTTCTCACTGTGTGCTCTTTGGCATATTTATCTGCCAATGCATTGCCTGTGCTATAAATGTGCCCTTTAGTATGTGCTCTTGTGTGCATCACCCATAGCAAAGGGTAAGTCTGTTTAAGGTCACAAACTTGTTTCCAGAGTTGCCTGGAAGCAATAGTTTTATGCCTAATGTCTCTATAGTCATTTTGAATTCACCAATGCAAATCAGTGTTATAAGCCCTGACAATGTAACCTGAATCTGAGACTACAATAGTGGGCTTCCCTGAGTCTGCTTGGCGCAATGCAAGCAGCAATCCATGCAATTCAGCAGTCTGGGCAGGCATGTCTTCCAGATGCTTTTTGCAATATCAGTATGTATAAATGCTTCTTCATATGTAAAATGTCCTACCACTGCTGTACATGCAGCAGCACATTTGGAATGTGTTCCAACAGCTGGTATGGCAGAGCCATCACAGTAATTTATTTGGACAAAATCTAACAATGGCATGTCAGGCAGTGAGGTGTCTGGCTCAGTATCCATTGTCCAAGTCAATCCACTCATTCTTTGCAATTCTGTTTTAGAATGATACTTTACATCTGGGGCATGTTATCAAGGCTAACGGGCTGCCAAAATACAATATTGGGCTTGTCAGTTAAATCTTTCTTTTCACTCAAACACAGGATATCTCCTAGTTCCCCTTCCTCCTCACCTGACGTGGAAGAGTAGTCCAGTTTCTTCCTTCGGGTGTGTCTGGCTTGTGGCTTCTTCTTCTTAAGAAGGTAAGGTCTGCCTCGAAAGGATGCCACTGTGACTCATGAGTCCGGAATCAACAGTGACTCCCCTCCGCGACAGCCAACAACGGAGTACGGGGAAAAGCCTTGCGGCACAAAAACCCCTTCAGGATCGTAGGTTGAGTGAGATGAGTCCACACCGGATGAAGACCAAGGCGACAAGTGGACAGCTGACTGTAGCACAATTTCAAGCTGAGAGAATGAAACCAGATTCTCGAGGGAAACAAAAATGAAGGGGGGCGAAGGAGGCTGTCCCAGACAGAATAACCAGAAAGATCCAGGGAGGAGTCAAGGAAGCAGGAAACAAGGGAATGGCGAGTGGGAAGGAAAAAAAACAGGGGCTCGAGCAGACCACCGCTAAGAAAGGTTACGGAGCGCAGCGCAACAAGAGAGATCAAAGTTGCAACGCGCCGAACCGCTGAGTGTAGGATGTTAAATACACTTGGCGGCGGCCATGTTGAAAAGGTCTAGACCGTTAACTACGTCTAGGGAAGAAACGTTGTGGCACCTTTAGATGGCGGCCATGTTTCCACCTCTTACACAGCCGCCAGTATCCCGAGGTTGTGATACATGTTGCGATGCCGACCATTGAATCCGTCTAGTATGTAATGCCTTTGCATAGGCACGCTATGCAAGTAACAATCTATGCAATTGGTGTAGTCTCCCCTAGATTGCAAACTGTGCATGTGAAAGTATCATCTCCCACCCACAGGTTTATTTCTAAGTCTTTTTCTGTATTTCTGTCTTGCAAAGGACCAGTTTGAGTCATTAATGAATACACATGGTGCAGAATGTGAGTGTGCTCTGGCAACCCATGGGCTGCTTTGAAATTCGTTTTTTATCAAAGCATACAATTAGCTTGGCAAAATTAGACAATCTACTGACAAGTCTCTGCCCTCATTCATAAGAGTGAACCCTAAGAAGGTAACCTCACAATGAGGTATTCTTGTGAGTGACTCGCTGAGTGCGTGGGCTCTGCATTCTGTGAAACTTGTAGGGCTGCTGTATGTTTTTTCTCAACTTTCACGTCCTTCTCAGTTTTAGAATGGTCTGGCGTCTTTGCCTGTGAGGAATGAGAGGAACCCTCATCAGTGCCATACTTTTGCGGCCTTTTCATGTGTTTTCTGTCTCTAAAATCATAGTCTGTTGGTCTAAAATGGGACTGCCCCCTAGGTTCACCCCAAGATTGTCTACCCCTGTGAGTGCCTTGTCACTGCGGGGCATCCCTGTCTCCTGTAGCTTTCCCATTCTTTGGCTCATGCTTTGGGTATTTTTCTTCCTCTATTGATGAAAATGTTCTACCACATTTTTTACCTCCAAACGATCCCCTTCTTTTTGAGAATTTCCCTTCCTGGTGTGTCTCCTTGTCTGGCTTACTAGCCTTGTTCGCCTTCTTCTGTGCCTCTGCAGGTCTCCTGCCTAGGTGATCCCTGCCTAGCGATTGATAAGTGGATGTCACTATATCCCCAAATTGCTTGCTTTTTTCTTGTTCATTTAACTGGACAATTTTCTATGAACTTCTAACCTTGCAGACTCTCCTTTCAATTAGGGTAGAATTATGCAACCATTTGATAAGTATTGGATGCTATGGACAAGCCTAAGTTCATGGCAGCATCAACGCCCTGTGTTCCCATAATGTCTGCCAATATTACTGCCAACAATGTGATAGACGGTGTGCCTATCAGCTGTAAATGAAGCCAGCTGTAAATTGAGATCCAGTTGTCACAGCTTGCTAAAGCTGGTGTGCAGCCAGAGGGAAGGAACATGGCTAGTGCCCTATGTATACTGTGGTGTAACCTGGGGATAGGCGGCTTGCAGCTGTCCTAGCTTCTCTGAATACCACTTGTGTATGTCCTTATTTCTGGAAGGGCAAGACCCTAATATAATTCTCAATGTCTGTAGCTGCACTCCTCCTGCATACATCTGTCCTTGTGGCAGCATATTGCAATGCAAGGTTACACATAGTGTCAAAATGTATGGCTAGTAGCTGATAGTCTGTTTGTAAAAAGGGGCCTCTGCGGTTTGGATGAAACAGGACTGGTTTGGATGAAACAGGACTACAAATTCTAGTGACAGGTTGGGTGTGGCTAACGGTCCATGTATATCATTTGTTTGTGGATAAACTAGATTACTTCCAAACCAGTTGATATGATTTGTATGTGTTAAAGCCCATTCAGGAAATTGGTAGGGACGATATTGGATGGTGTTTAAATCTCCCCTTATCAGGAGAGTTGCATACACTTTGTTTACCTTGTTAGCTGGGGTATTTAAGTAAGTAAAGAGCGATTCGGCGGGTAACCCACCTAGATGGCCTATCGCCACTGTGAAGTTCGTATTAACTCCCTGACAGTGAGATGCTCTAAGTAACTCGAACAGCGCGTCCTACAATGGATGGGAATATTGATTTCCTGATGGGCCATCTTCTGTACCCACCTAACCTCTTTTAATTAAAAAGCTTTTTAGAAAAAATATTTATTTATCGTGACAGGAGCATGAGGTTATTTTATTATTAGCAATGCTATGGTCATCTCTAAGACGTCCCATCTGTGCGGGTGCCACCTGACTTAATTGCCTACGAGTTAGGCCTGACCATGAGCCTCTTATCTCCACCTTGTTTGAGGCTGTGAAAATAGACCCTTGATCATCAGTTGTTTCATGTCGACATTCACCCTAGGCTGTGTCTCAGTGCTAAAAGACAGGCCTGCTTAGGTTTTTGTGCTTACCAACATGATTAAACAAATACAGTCAAGAATTGTAAAGTTCTTGGACTCAAAGAGATACCACTCTGACACCTTACTCTCAATTATACACTTGACACAGGAGTTATCATGTTAATGTGTTTAATATGCCCCCTATCTTCTGGGGGCTCTCATTCTCATTAAACAAGCTAAAGCAAAAGCAGATATAATATAACATAACATCACACCTATGAACAAGATTGCCATGTTGGCAAAGAGCATGTTTGAATAGATAAATAATAGAACAAGTGGTGGTTTTAGTTTAAAAGCATGTGTAACCTTTAAGTCTCAGGAAGCTATGCTACACTATACTACACACCATCAGTCTAAATGCACGCAGCAGGTCCCCACCCTTCATTCACGTTTAGAGCAGAATGGTTTGTGAGTTCTGCTTAACTGGGCACAGCTGTCTCTTTCCTGCCACTGCTTTGCTCAGGACTCCTCTGCTCTGCACTCTTCCCCAAGCCTGCAGGCCTTGAAATATTCTTCCAGCAAGCGTGCACACTAGCCTTCTGTGTAAAACATGTGCTGTATGTTTGACAACCATTCTTTGGCTATCAATGGCTGCAGGCCTGCATTAGATGTGAAAACATCTGTCATCTACATTTTTCATTGTTTCACTGGCTACAGGCTGCATGGGGTGTGAAAATCTGTCTTAAATTAGGCTTGTTTTCATGTCAGTACCAGGAATACCAATAGAGGAGAGGGAGGACAGAAGGGTAGGATGATCATCTGGGTCGAATGCAGCCGACTAATTCAGGAAAATAAGTATGGGCGATAGCTTGTTATGATGTACCATGAAACGTTAACTGGAGACAGGAAGTAGGGCAGTCTCCCTTGAGTGAGCCGTACTAATGACAGATTGTAGAGTGGGGATGAGAGAATGCAGGCTGAGAAATCTAGAGATTTGGGTATAGACTATTATTTCTAGAGGTTTGTTTGTTAAGAAAAGGAAGAATAGAAATAGGCTAGAAATGTGAATAGGCCGATGAGTCTAGAAAAGGTTTTTTAGGCATAGGGATGATTATAGCTTTAAAGGATGACAGAAAAGAGGCAGTGGATAGAGAGAGATGGAATAGACAGGCGGGATATGGAAGGAGATGAGGGTAAATAGAATCAAAGAAGAGGAAATAGAGTCCAGAGGATAGAGCCAGTTGGGTGAGTGCAAGAAATGATGCAGTATAAAGATCAGAGAGAGTGGTAAAAGAGGCTAGCTGGGAGGAAGGGGAGGAGGGGAGAGACTGGGGCTGGTGAGGGTAATGGAGAGGATGAAAGAGAAGAACAAAGAGAAGAGTCTTTGTTGGTGAAGTAGTTACCAAAATCAATGGCAGAAAGAGATGACGAGAGAGTGGGATTGGTGAGCCAATGTGATGAATGCTATTGAGTAGTTGAAAAAGTCTCTAAGGGTGGTGCGAGAGGGAAAGAGTGAGAGTAAAGAAGTAGCATTTTTAGTGCTAAGTAGAAGAGTGTTATATGAGTAATGCAGGGTTGAAAGGGTACAATGATCGGGAGCAGAATGGGATTTTTTCCATCTACATTCAGCTTTATAGAGAGAAGATCTGACAGAATGAAGAGCAGGGATAACTAAGATCGAGGTAGTTTCCGAGATGGGAAAGAATGTTGGGGAAGAAAAATTGATGGGATGGTCGATTGGAGAGTAGAGGCAGCAAGAGTGGGTGTGGAATGGAGGGAGTATGAGAAGTAAGAAACGAAGAAGCGTCAAAGGACCTTAGGTCACGGCAGAAGAATTAGACTGGTGAAGAACAACTGAGCGGTGGTACAGGGGATAAAGGGAAAAAAGGAAAGGAGAGAATGGTCAGAGCAGGGTAAGCAGAGACAGGAGAATAAGATCGAATCTAAATGAAGAGGAGATACGATTGATTGAATAATCAGAGATATGAGATGGAGGGCAGGGACTTAGATGTAGATGGAATGAGTTGATGTGAGATAGGAAGGGTAAATAGGAATGGGTAGATGTAAGATAAAGATTGAAGTCACCAAGAAGGGTGGAAGGCAGAGCCGGTCTTGCCGCAGTGGTGGATGGTAGCAGTCGAGAATATGATTATAGTCTTTACAGTGGTGAGGGTCTGGAGGACATGAGCTTCGAGGGGATTGTGTCCGACGTATTCCACATCTTTGACAGTAATTACCACAGCTGTGCTGCTTCGGAAAACTTTTTCAGCGTAGGCGTCCTGCGTCGATGACGTCGATACACTCCCTCAAGGACCTCCTCCAATGGTTGACGTCACCGGATGTTACAAGTAGGACGCACGACTCTCGTAGCCTCAGTTCTGTGTTTTCATCGAACATGTTCGCTTCGAAATCTCGGCGCGCCTCGGTTCTCTCTTGTGAATCGGTTCTTCGAATATCGTTGTGTTAAATGATAGTATGTCTTTGTCTTCTGCTACCCCGAAGTCGGGCTTCAAGAAGTGTTGGGACTGCGGTTCCAAGATGTCTCTGACGGACCCGCACAACGTCTGCCTCTGCTGCCTCGTTGAAAGCCACGCCACGGATGACTGCGACGAATGCCAGTCTATGACGTCGAATGCCTTGCGGGAGCGGAAGAAGAAGCTGTCGGCGGATAGGGTTTCCAAACCCTGTAAGTCAAAGTCAGCTGGACTTTTGACCGATGATTCGAGGGGCGACTCTCCGCGTCAGCGTAAGTCCAGGGGGTCTTGTTCCAGGAGTGGGTCCTGCCATTCCTCGGCATCTTTGAGGCATGCACGGAAGCGCCGTCATCGGTCACCTTCCCCGTCCTCGTCTGAGGAATCCGCCAGATGGCAGGTTGCTTGTCCCACCAAGCATTCATCTTTGGCGGAATGGGATGCCTTCCGCAAGGAGATGATGGCGATTTTTGAGTCGCAGGGCACCGTTCTGTCCGCGCCTTTGAGAGAAGCCGGCGAGGAACGCTTTAGAGCCACCGCTCGCACGCCTTTGGGCTCGGGCGGTCGGCACGATCACTGAGAACCTTTGAGGCCCCGGTCAGACAAGGAGGATCGCCACCGTGCCCGTTCCAGGTCCCGGTCCTCGACACATCGAGACCGTTGGAGTCTGTGAGGCCATGTCCGTCGAGGGAATTTCTCGAGGCTCTGGCTCCGAGGAAGCCATCGGCACCGAAGCCATCAAAGGACACGCTCGGGGCTCCGGCCTCGAAGCCACTGTCGAAGTCGACGTCAACACCACTCCCATCAGTGCCCTCGACTCCTTTTGAGGAATTTTTGCCCGAGGTACCCCGGAGAGCTGTGGAAGCTCCTAGGAAGGCGCTCCTCAAGTCTGTGCGGCCTATACTCAACCCATACTCTGTTCCTCCTCCCAGAGTGGATTTGTTCCAACCCTTGGAGTACATTTCAGAGGTTGAGGAAGGGTCTGAGGAAGAGGTGCCACCTGAGGTTCCTGATGACTTGTTGTCAGGACATAGCCAGCTGGAAGACCTGCGTCAGTTTTTGCATGAGGCCTGTGGTCTTGATACCTCCCCGGAGGTTGAGTTTGGCAAGCCTGAGCCTGGTACGCATGCTGACTCATCGTACAGGCACCTCATGTCGAGGGTGACGGAATATCTGGGTTGGTCGGCTCCACCTGTGGATTTTCTGCAGGATGACCTGACAGATATTTTGGACCAAGGTCCACCCACTGACCCGGTGTTACCATTTCAAATGGCCTTACAAAGAAGGGTGGCGGCGGCTTGGACTGCTCCGGAGAGTCTCCTGGCAATGAACAAGACTTTGCCGAACAAATACCGCCCAGCCAGTGATGACCCCTGCTACTTGTCTACGCACCCTACTCCAGAGAGTTTGGTGGTGCAGGCGGCTACGTCCCCAGCAAAGCAGGCTGCATACCCTACAATACCTCCTGATACGGTCGACAATCGCTTTGATGGCTGGGCAAAGAAGGCATTTTCTTCTGGGGTTATGGCTTTAAAAGCAGCCAACTCTGTTTGTGCCCTTGTAAGATTCACGCACACTCTGTGGAATTGTGTGTCGTTAGCGATTGAACACATTCCCAAAGGGGCGGAACGGGATGGTTTTCTCGCCCTCGTTCAGGATGGCAAGGATGCCATGTGTGAGACCGTTCAGTCGGGTCTGGACGTGGCAGACCGTGTCAGCCGGTCCATGGTGGCGAGCACGATGATGCACAGGTTTGCGTGGTTGCAGAAGTCGGGGTTGCTCCTGATGTACAGTCCCGGCTTCTCAACATGCCCTTTGATGGTATACATCTTTTTGGCAGCAAGGCTGACTAGAGCCTTGAGAGGTTGCAGACCTCCAAAGCTGCAGCAAAGTCTTTGAGCGCTGCAGTGCGTCAACCTCTGCCTTTTCGGCCTAGGGGACAGCAATGGAGGGGAAGTTCCTTTCAATTCTACTCTTCCTTTAGTAGATCGAGGGGAGCTGCCAGTCAAAGGGGCCAACGTAGGAGTACCAGAGGTGGAAAGCAAGGTACCCGGGGTGCCAAAGCCTCTCGGGCAGTTGCCTCCTTGCCTTCAGGCACTGCGGCAGCCGCTTCCGCTCAGTCATGAGGCCATGGCCCATGGTTCACCTGTTGGGGGAAGGCTGGCGCAGCATCTTGTAGAATGGCGGGCCATTACTTTAGATGTGCGGGTTCTGGAGATCATAGCCCAATACTACTGTCTTCCTTTCCGGCAGAGGCCTCACGACAATCCACCGGGGAATCTCTCTTTGAAGAGTCCGGATCCGCTCCTTACGCAGGAAATCCTATCCCTGCTGGAGAAAGGCGCCATCGAACTGGTGCCTGTAGCGGAGAGGAACAAGGGATGGTAGTGTCACGCTCACCTGGGCTCTGCGGGAGCATCAGGAACCTCAGCTTGGCGATAGCTGGAACCCACCCTGCTTCCCCTCTGACTGTAACCTCTTTCTCCTTTTGCGTGTATGTGTGCTCACCTTGTGAGATAGGAAGATTACCTCTCCATCCTGCTTGTATCCGTAGCAGGGGCGCAATGTTCAGTCCACCAGTTACTTCACTGGTGTGTAATCAAGGGTTCAGTCCACCAGTTGCTTCTCTGGTGTGTAATCAGTCCTCCAGTTTCTTCACTGGTGTGCAATCCTGCCCAGACCCGCTGTGGCTTTGAGTTCTGTAGTGCTTTTTCACTGCTACTCTGTGGTCTGCTTGCTTGTTGCCTTGCCCAGACTGTCTTTGTTGGTGCATTTTTATCTTGTTTGTGTCCATTTGCCTTGGGCTGTTGTGAATGTCAAGTCCGCTTTCACTTTTCTGTGCAGGGCTATGTCAGGCACGGAGAGTGTGATGGGAAGAATTCCAACGTGACTGATTACCTGCGAACGGGCCGTGCCACCCGATGAACAAGACTGCTGATGGAAGAGCCGGGCCTGAGGAGCCATGACGAGGAGTGGCCGCGGGCCCGATCAGCTGGTGAGATAAGCCGGAGCAGGAGCGGGCCTGTCACTGCGTGGCCGTGGACCGCTCGACTGAAGTGGAGAGCCGGAGCTGGAGCGGGCGCGTCACTGCGGGGGCGCGGACCGCTCGACTGAAGCGGAGAGCCAGAGCTGGAGCGGGCGTGTCACTGCGGGGCCGCGGACCAGATCAGCTGTTCAATGTTCAAAGCATGCACTGACATGGATAAGTTGCGGAGGGGCCGCGGACCCGATGATGGCAACAGGAGATTAATCCCTCTGGAGAGTGTAGGGAGGCTCTTCTTAGACGAAGGCTGGCTGGGTCCTTTGAGCTGATCACAGCGAGCGTGCTGCTGCCTGCTGGCAGTAAAACGCTAAGCGTGAAAGGAAATCTGGGTGTGGCTTATATAGCAGCCACACCTTGCCACACCCGGAGACTAAATAGCAGCTTTCCATGACTTTCGGGCTTGTTTTCCCACAATGTTGGATGGCCAATCTTGTAGTTGGTGCCATAAACCCCATGCCTGGGTCCAACCGGGCTCATTCTTCACTCTCTTGATGGAATAGTTTTGAGGTCTAAAGATATGGTGAACCCTATGGGGGCGCTTTGGGGCAACTGTGTGTGCAAGAGACCTAGAATTGATGGCAGCAAGTGTTGTTGGTTTGGGGGTTGTGACAGGTAGTCCCCATGTTTTTTTATCCCGAAAAAGGACGGGGGGTTGAGATCCATCATGGACTTGCGTGGTTTGAACAAGCTCCTCAGGAAGGACAAGTTCAAGATGGTTACTCTTTCTCAGATCCTCCAGGCCCTTCAACTTCAGGACTGGTTGGTGTCTCTCGACCTCAAGGATGCTTACTTTCATGTGCCGATTCATCCAAAGCACAGGAAGTACCTGAGGTTTGCGGTTGGCGGCTCGCATTTTCAGTTTTGGGTCCTGCCATTCGGATTGACCTCTGCCCCAAGGGTCTTCACCAAGCTGATGGTGGTGGTGGTGGCAGCGTATCTCAGGAAAGGGGGGATTTACATCTTCCCCTACCTGGACGATTGGTTGATCAGGGCACACTCTCCCGAGCAAGCCCTGGATCATCTGTCCGTCACCTGCCACTCCCTTCACAAGCTGGGCTTCTCCCTCAATTTAAAGAACTCCCATTTGACACCTACACAGCGGCTCCAGTACATCGGAGCAGTGCTCGACAAATCCCTGGGGCAGTGTTTGCCTCCCCATGTGAGGGCTCATCACATTCTGCAGATGGTGGACAAATTTCAACGTGCCCAGAGTCTCCCGGCATTCAAGTTCTTGAGGTTGCTCGGCCTCATGGCATCCTGCATTTTACTGGTGGCAGAGGCCAGTCTGCGGATGGGATCTCTGTAGTGGGCACTCAAGATGCAGTGGTCGCAGTTCTCCGGCAGGATGTCGGACCCCGTTCAGATTCCACCCTCGGTCGCCCAGGACCTTCTGTGGTGGGCCGTAGAAGGAAATCTGTTCAAAGGGGCTCCGTTTTGGCAGCCATGGCTGGAGGTGACGATCGTGATGGACGCTTCCCTCACGGGTTGGGGAGCTCATGCCAACGAGCTGACAGCCAGCGGTCATTGGTCTCCGTTGGAGTCCAGACTCCACATCAATCTGTTAGAGATGCGGGCTGTCAGGCTAGCCCTGAAGGCTTTTAGGCCGTCTGTGCGGGGTAAGAATTTCCTGATTATGACGGACAATACAGTGGCCATGCACTACCTCAACAAAAAGGGGGGGGCAGGGTCACTCCCACTGTGCAGGGAGGCGATGCAGCTCTGGTTCTGGGCCATCCAGCAGGAAATTTCGATCTCGGCAGTTTATCTGGCTGGAGACGAAAACGCGGCAGCGGACCCTCTGAGCAGGCAGAGCACGGTCTCTCTCGAGTGGGAGCTGGCTCAGGAAGTTCTTCTGGAGATCTTCGTCCTTTGGGGAACCCCACAAGTGGATCTCTTTGCCTCCAGTGTCAACCGGAAGTGCGAGAGATTCTGCTCGCGGGAATTTCCTTCAAGAGGAGCCTTAGGGGACGCGTTCGTAGTGGAGTGGTCCTACCTATTGCTGTACGCGTTCCCTCCAGTCCCTGTCATACCGCAGGTGTTGCGGAGGTTGCAGAGGTTCGGTTCCCGGATGATCCTCATTGCTCCGACATGGGCCAGGAGAGCGTGGTACCCAGACCTTCTAGACATGTCCATCTGCCCTCCATGTCGTCTTCCCTACCGAGACGATCTGCTCTCACGGGAGGGGGGTTGAATTCTCCATCCAGAGGTCAAGTCTCTCAGCCTTCATGCTTGGTATCTGAAAGGCTGAGATATAAGGATTGGGACCTCCCTGAAGACGTAATGGAGGTGTCGCTTTTGTCCAGAAGGCCTGCAACGAAATCCCTGTGCTGTTGCCGTTGGAGGAAGTTCTGCGACTGGTGCAGGGTACAGAATGTGGATCCTTTCCAATGTTCTATTCCTTTGGTTTTGTCTTTTTTGCTTTCTTTAGCCCAAAAGGGCCTGCAAATTGGTACCATTAAGGGGTACCTGGCGGCGCTGTCTATATTTAAGCTATCGTCTGAGGAATGTTCTTATTTTAAAATCCTTTTGATATTTCAGTTTCTAAAAGGGCTAAGTCATGTGTTTCCGCCGTCACCTTTCCAGGTGGTGGGATGAGATTTGAATTTGGTTTTGAAGTTCCTAATGGGAGCTCCGTTTGAGCCCTTACATTCTTGTCCATTGAGACTGTTGTCCTTTAAAACTTGTGTTTTTAGTTGCGGTTACTTCCGCACGCAGAGTGAGTGAGTTGCAGGCACTTTCCGCCAAACCACCCCTCACTGTGTTCCATAAGGACAGGGTTGTCCTGAGGGTACGGCCTTCCTTTCTTCCGAAGGTTGTGTCGGAATTCCATCTGAGCCAGAAGGTAATTCTTCCGGCATTCTATCCTCCTCCACATCCTGGTAAGAAAGAGGAGAGGCTCCATAGGTTGGATCCTAGGAGAGCTTTGAGTTTCTATCTCTCACAGATGTCCCGGGTCAGAGTGGACGATCAGCTCTTTATTGGTTACGCTGGAAGGCGTTTAGGTCAGGCTATTTCTAAGCAGACCTTGTCTAGATGGATAATTTTGATGATCTCTTAATGTTATCTTTTGGCAGGGAAGGACCCTCCTGTAGGTTTACATGCCCATTCTACTAGGGGTATGGCTGCCTCTACTGCACTACAGAGGGGTGTTCCGATTCGCAATATTTGCGAAGCGGCCACATGGGCCTCTGTCCATACGTTTGTGAAACATTATTCCCTGGACTCTATCCATGGGCAAGATTTGGCCTTTGGCAAGGCAGTCCTCCATTCTGCAATTTGATTGGCCATTCTAAATGTTCTAAATTCTTTTCCCACCTCCTTACGTTGGTACTGCTTTGGGAGTCTGTCAAAGATGTGGAATACGTCAGAGGACACAATCCCCTCGAAGAACAAGTTACTTTCTTACCTGGTAACGTTCTTTCGATGGGATGTTCCTACAACGTATTCCACAACGTACCCTTCCTACCTGCCCCTCTACAGAATTTCTTATGCGATTGCAGCTTACGTTTCCGCAAGGCTTTCTGTAGTCATACTGGCAGAAGATTGGTGCCACACATTCTGGGTGAAAAAACTACAACTGAGGCTACGGGCGTCGTGCGTCCTACTTGTAACATCCGGTGACTTCGACCGTTGGAGAAGGTCCTCGAGGGAGCGTATCGACGTCATCCACACAGGACGCCTACGCCGAAAATGTTTTCCGAAGCTACACAGCTGTGGTAATTACTGTCAAAGATGTGGAATACGTCGGAAGAACATCCCATCGAAAGAACGTTACCAGGGAAGAAAGTAACTTGTTCTTCTGTCCCTTGGATGTGTAGTCTGTTAATACAAACGTGTAGTGTTGTCCCGGAGGCATGTATTCAAGGGAGCCAATTAAATTGATTCAACGGGTGTCATCCGTGGGGTGCTCATGCAGAGATATTTTTCTCCTTCTTGCAGGCAGAGCGGGCAGTCATGGCATTCCATATCTCTGTCCATAGCGGGCCACCAGTTTTTCTTAGGCATTTGGTTCTTAGGAAAAGCGATGTACAAGGGGCTTTAATGAACTAAGTTAAGACAAGTCTTTATTAACAATGCTCGAGAAATCAGTTTGTGAGATGCCACCTTGCATTAGTCCGATTGTTCCAGATACTGTTTGGAAGAGGGGGTATTTTACTATCTATTGTTGAAAGTTGGGAGTGAAATGATTTTTTCAGGGAGTAAAAATGTAGGTCTAATTCTTAATTGAGTATTTTATAAGCGAGCACAAATATTGTATCAGAAAAACTGAAATGTTTTTGTAATCATTTCTTGGCACCTAGTTATTGATGCACATTAAAAGATGCCATTTTATTTCTTTTGATCAGGCAGTAGTAATAGTAGTTTCTTCCTGTGGTATTACGTGCATTAACATGGAGTTGCCTGGGTGAAAGCAGGGGCATAAATGTCTGTTTCCAATTTTTGCCTATTTTGGGGGAGTAAAAGTGGCATTTACAACCTTATCCGTAGGGCTGATTAGACCTAAATACCTTGCTGAAGATGCCTTTCTGAGGGTCATCATATGTTTGTGTAGGAAATAATCAGTTACAGATTGACGTCTTTGTACATGTTTTCTTTGTATTCAAGTTCTGTGACGCAACCAGATGACTTAGTCCTGAACTATTGGTTTGGTCTACTCCATGCTGCACACCATTGGTAGGGATACATGTGAGAGGCACTCTGCATGTTTGTTTCCGCCCAGCAAATATTATATTTTGAACATGAACTTGGCTGCGGGCCTGGACAGGAAGGAGGTAATCTTCCTTGTTGTGCCTGAGGTATGGATACTTACCAGGGGCTTGTGACTTGTACATGGCAACATTTTCTGCCCCAAAATAATTCAAAAGTATTCAGTGGCTCAGGCACATAGTAGCATCTCCCTATTACGGAATTGTTCTTTTTCGAGTCTGAAAATGAGTTAGAGGCAAATGCGACCACCACAATAGGGGTCATTACGACCCAGGCGTTAACCATGGTGCTATTAGCTCCATGGTTGACGCCGGTATTTTACCGATTGCGCCATGGTGGATGGCGGAATTACTGCCCCATTCCAAAGTTGGCGGGGTGGTGATTCCCCATACACCATTGGCCCTTTCCCATTCCCATATTTGCCCCCATAGGGCTCAATGGGAATGGGGAAGGCGGTAATTACGGTACCGCAAATTGCGGTACTGTAATTACCTTGAAAGTCCCTTTGCGGGTTCCTTCCTTCACGGCTGGTAAAACCAGCCGTTAAGGTGGGGACCCGCAAAGGGACCTCGCAATTAGGCGGTAAGGGGTTAACGGCGCCACCACCTTTTACGGCGCCGTTAACCCCTTACCGCCTGGGTCGTAATGAGCCCCAATATCTGGTTTTCTGCATCACAGTGGCTCCCTTGCCATATGATGCTCTATCATCGGCAGTGATTATGCTAGGTTTATCAGGCTGAAATGGTTGTATGGTCGGGGCAGAGACTTTGTCACCTTTGATGTTGTTGAACAAGTGTTGCCTTGAGTACAACCACTTATAAGAATACACTTCCTGAGTAAGGCGAAGCTTATGTGTCATGATTCGCTCCACTTGCTCCCGTTCCTGCCTGTTGGGGGCCTGATTTGGGGTTTATTCCCTACTGGACTTCCCTTCCGGACCTCATGCGACAGCACTGTGGTGAATTGGGAGCGCTAAATCCTTATTTCCCATGTTACTTCCCTTCCGGATCCATTCCAGGTTTTTGGCAGCCTGTATGCCGCTTTAATCTAAAGACTATGCTTCCCAGAATGCCTGGCCCACTGCTTCATCTCCACCCTTTCAGGACAAGGTTGGATGGAGGATAAGCAGCACCTGCGACTGGCAGGTGCAGCAATCAGCACACCTGAGGCGTGTGCTCGTTAGCCATCTTTATAAGCCTCTGTTTGCTTCTGTCCAGCGCTGGTCATTGATGCAGTGTTCCTGTTTGTGGCTGGTCCCTTGTTCCTGGTTCTTAGCTTAGTTTCTAGTTCCTAGTTTCTATTTTCTTGTTCCCTTTCCCTGAATTTTATTTTGAATTTAGTGTGCTTTTTAGTATTTTCTGCTTCCTGGATTCCCTTTCTGTCTTCCTCTGTTTTGCAGTCAGCACTTCCCAGTGCCTTCCTGTTACGCAGAAACCTGTGCAGTTCCCTTAGGGACCACTGCAAAAGATTTAGGACTACAGGGGGTTAGCAGTAAACCCAATTGGTAGCAGTCTGTACCACCCAGGTTTACCTGGTAGCTGTGGCTGAGCAGTCAGACTTCTCTCAAGATGAGTTAGGCAGTATATAGAGTATACACAATAGGTACAGAGACACAGTAGCACAAGCAAACACTGACCAGAACTTTGGTGTAAAAGTATATAATTATTTATTTAAAGACACACTTGTAAATTACACTAGCACAAAGAGAGGTAAATAAATTCAACACACAGTCACTATTATATATATACAACCCTAATTACATATTAGACAAGTCTTAATGAGAAACACCACTTATTTTCAGACAGAGGTGAGCGCTTAACATAAGATGGCACTCTAATAAGTTATTAAAAAGGGAGGGAAAAAGGCGGAGTTATGAAAGCACACACATTTCAATACTTTTCAAAGAACCACAGTGAGGCAGCTTAGGCAAAGTCTACTGGGGAGCAAGGAAGTTCAAATGCCAGGCCCACTCTTAGAGAGAGCAATCGAAATGTGTCCAGGATCACACAGTGGGGCTATGCCCAAAGATTCTTTGTAGAAAGTTCACAAAAGATTGAGATTAAGTCAGGAAAACCAGGCTAGCCCAGGTTAGAAAGTCGAGGATTTACTGTCACCCCGAACGATCTGTCGCAAGGGAAGCCAGGCGGGACACAGTACCTGAAAGTGGGAAGAATGCTCCAGCGGGGGCAGTTGTTCCTGGCAGCGGGTGCAAGTCGGTGTTTCATCCAGAGGAAGAGGAGGTCTCGACGTGGAGGAAAGCTGAAGGTCTGTTACTCACCACTCCGAAAGAGGCCGAAGATGTGGAGGCGTGACCTTGGAGATGATGGTGGTACAAAAATCGATATTCAGCCTTACATCCCAGCTCCCCTGAGTACAAGACTCAGGCTTCCTCAAAGAGGGGCTCTTTTCTACAATGTACCTCTCTGCTGTTTCAGTTGGGACAGACAGAGGTGTCAATTGAATAAAAGAGCAGGGAGAACACACACCGCCAATACCAATGCTGCAAAGGAATACAAAGATATTAGACAGTGTTGAAGTTAAAGCAAGTAATCAGAACAGTTGAATTTAATGGGAAACTACCTAGGTAAGTATTGGAGTGGAGCTTCCCTGGGGTGGATCTACAAGAAATATAACACAATGAGTGGGAATATTATAAAGAGCCTTTGAAAGTATCAGTCCCAACTTATATATCTAACTGGTAACAACTAACCTGAATAAGGATATTTTGAGGAAAGGAATCCAGGAAACAGAAGACAACGAAAGGAGAAAATAACAAACAGGAATTTTAGTATAGGGAAGTAGCCCCGAACGGCACGAGGGTCGCACTAGTGCCGGGTTGGTGCAGTTTCAGCAGAGCGTTTATATGCACTTGAAGACAAATTCACAATATAGTCACTCAATGTCCCAGAATCCAACAGAAGACAAATATCCAAACAAAGTCGTGGAGAGAGAATAGTAGCAGAGACGGGATTTGCCAATTAAGTATGTACCTGAGCACACATGCATCCAGAGTAGGTGTAGAAAAGTTCCGGATAGTTGACAGCAAGTCCTCTGCTTTGGTTACGTGTGCAGAAGCGGCAACCTGGAATGAAGTACCGCAAGAGACAGAAGGGAGTCGGATCCAATAACGTTCCGAGTCAAAAAACCAGACGAGCACGACAGGAATAAAGGAGGAGGCAAGCCAATCCAGTAGTCAGGCAAGGGTCAAAACCAGGAAATCAGATGAGGAATCGTGTGGAGAAGACACGAAGAAGTAACGGACGTAACCGCTTGTAGCTTGTAACGCTAATTAGCCGCAACAAGCCCCTTGAAAGACGGTTGTTTTATAGCCGTAAGGGGGCGTGTCTTGCCGTACGTCTTCCACGTACAGGACGTGTCAGGTGACCTGGAGTCCGTCGTAGTTTGTACATGCGCCATGGCAACCTGTATCTGGTCCACAGAGGAGCTTGTAAAGAAATCGTATTCTGCAAGGAGGCCCGCGGGGAAGCCCGAAGTGTAACAAGGTCGTTGAGCTGCCAGGGAAGAAACCAGCCGTGGAGTTTCCCGGTTACAAGGTACCACCCTTTTCTTCACGGTAGTGGTGATCTGTGGTATTCCGGTTGCCGGGGTGCTTGGCACGGGCAAGGCGGCCACGAGATGGTCCAGGAAGGCGAAAAGACGGGCAAACTGGTTATCCCCACCAGTCAAAGGAAGAAGACTCTCCGGGCTGGAGATCTCCTCTGTCGTCGGGAAATGTGGTGAGACGGTTCCGCAGGGCTCCACCGGTGGTGTCGTCGTTGCAGGTCGGCTCGGCTTCTCCCTCCACGGAGTCTTTAGGTCCTGCGGCGACTTCTGAAGTTCCAGTCCCCAAAGCCCTGCTTTTATGCAGAAAACCTTCATTCATTCAGCCTAGCTGTCAATCAAACATGCTAAGTGGTGAGCCGGGCGGCTCACCACTTGGGCCAATCACACAAGAGTGCGACTTGAGTTGCCGAATCAACTCAGTCCAGGGTGCCTAAACCCCCTCCCACACCTCCTGTGGTACCCAGACAGAGTGGCACCACTTTTGGAGGCTTCTGTGGGGAAGCCTGCCAAAAAGTGGAACAAAGGGCTCGACTTGGGTTGGAGTCACAGAAGCGAACACAAACGCCATTTTGTAACCAAGTTTCGGCAAAAATTACCAACCAGTGAATTAATATTAATTTAATAAACCGACGGTATGTTCGAGGCTATTTTAAAAAGTGGTAGCCTCGAACAATGCGAAAATCCCATAGGACTATATTCGCGGTCGAATATAAAAAGTAGTATCCACTGCCACCAGCCAAAACTCGGTCGGGGGGGACTGGACATGCCTCCTCGAACAACAGACCGCGGGGCAATTGAATTGCCCCGACCAGTACGTCCACAATAGGATGGTTTGTACTGGTTCTGTTCACAATTTGAGACTAGTAAAGCCAATGGTGACTTTACATGCCCTGGGAGACAGTAGTCAGTCCCAGGGTATGGAGTCTATGTTTGGGGGTCGCTACGACACCCCTGGGTTACGGCACGGAGGGTGCTGTGTAACCCACATACCAAAAACACATGAAGCCCTATGGGTAAAGGACCCCATAGCCCATAAAACACATACAAAGTCAAAGGAACACCTCAACTCATGTCTAAGAGTGGGAGGAAAAGAGTCTCACTCTTAGCAGGAGAAAAAAATAAACCCCAAAAATCCAGCAAAGCTGCTGGGGGACTCACTAAGTTTGAGAAATTAGCCTTTACAGAGAATTCTCCCTAACACTTCCTTTTTCTGTGCAGCCCAGTTTGTCTGTGTTCTTTATTCCTTTGACTTTGCGCTATTCTGTTGTGATACCTTGATCCATTAGTTACTCCGCATTTCGTGTTTTTTTCCCAGTTTGCCTTTCCTTTCCTGGGTGGGGAGGGGGGAGGTTTTGCTCTTTTAATTTCATTTTCCCTGCTCCTGTTCCTTAATTTCTCCTGGTGTCTGTTCCAGGTTTTACCTTTCACTTCTCCCTTTGTTCCCTATTGATTGTTAGGTGTGGTGTGCTGTTGTTCCCAGCTCTTGTGAGAATTCCTATGTTTTCCTCACTATTTTGTAATCACTATTCCTACTTGTCCTTTGTGAGGAGTCTGATGTGTTAAATTATCCCCCTTTGCTATTATAGCCTTTCTGGGTCCCTGTTTGATCAACAGGGTTTGTGGGCTTTGCTGACATTTCAGTTGGTATTTCTCGTCCTCCTGAGTATTGTCTTTAAGTTAACATATACAATGTCAACATGGGTGTTAGCTCACAAATCATGTCATTGCTTGTCGTGTATGTGGGCTTAGCGCTAACAGTACCTGTAACAGCAATTGTGAGCGAGGAACTTGCTGACTTTCTTTGTAATCATAAGTAGCTTCTACGTGCTTACCCCACATCCCTTTTCATATATTTGTATTCTTATCACGCTCTACTTGCACATCCTGGGTTTTAGTGTACATGTGTCTTGGTTCCTGAGTGCATGCGGTTTGACTCACAGCTATTCACTGTGTGATCTTGTGCACATTTCTCTTGCAATATTCACTGCCTTTGTCCTCTCATGACACAATGAATGATATATTATTTAGTTTAAAACCTCAACTTTAGGAAGTTAGGGAAACGTGGATTGTTTAAATTAAATACATCTGTTACAACAGACTGTCAGGGATAGCACTCTGTCAAGAGTGGCACAGGGCCCCAGGTAGGGTTTAGGTGGCTGTGCTGATGTAAGGTGACAGATAAGCACACACACAGTAGGAAGCTCAACAAGAAAGAAGAGTAGGCAACTGTAGCACGAAATACAAAGTTACAAACAAACTGGATTCCCTCTTGGGGTGTATGCAGAAATGGGAAAGAGTGTTCCACAGACCTTAGGAAACTCCAGCCTTCTGCACAGATTGCTATTACAGAGGCCCACGCTGTATGCTCATAGCTGGGAAGAACAGCTGTGGGTGTCTGTTACACTGAAAACGAGACAAGGGAAGGGGCAGAGGTTGCCTGCCGGAAACCAACAGTCATACTCTGTACAAAGGGATCTACATAAACACAAGAGAAGACGAGAACAGAAATATCCAGAGAAAAGGAAGTCAATGAGCAATCTAGCAGAAGGAAATGAAAGAAAGGCAGTATAACTGAAATGGGTAACCTAAGGGAAGGACAGAGGACTCAAGGAAGAGAAGGACAGGGATCTAGAACAGGGGGTAGCAAACAAGGAAGAGAGCAAGGGAGCAGCAGCCAGGAAACAGGGGTCTGCAAACAGGGAAGCAGGGCTGTAGTAACGGATGGCACAAGGTGCAGGTAAACTGTTGTGGACTGCGGAAGACTGTAATAGGCTGCAAGGCAGGGAGCCCAGAGGAACAGGGCAGAGAGAGGTAGTAGGCGGCAGACAGAGCCCAGAGGAGCAGGGCAGCAAGGATCGAGCCCAAAGGAGCAGGGCTGCAAGACAGGGAGCCCAGAGGACAAGGGCCAAAGGCAAAGGAGTGTAGTAGGCTGTAAAGCAGGGAGCCCAGAGGACAAGGGCTGTGGCAGCGGAGTGAAGCAGGCTGCAAGGTAGGGAGCCCAAAGGACAAGGGCTGTAGGCAGCGGAGTGAAGCAGGTTGCAAGACAGGGAGCCCAGAGGACAAGGGCAGTAGGCAGCAAAGTGAAGCAGGCTGCAAGGCAGGGAGCCCAGAGGACAAGGGCTGTAGGCAGCGGAGGGAAGCAGACTGCAAGGCAGGGAGCCCAGAGGACAAGGGCTGTAGGCAGCGGAGGGAAGCAGGCTGCAAGGCAGGGAGCCCAGAGGACAAGGGCTGTAGGCAGTGGAGTGAAGCAGGCTGCAAGGCAAGGAGCCCAGAGGACAAAGGCTGTAGGCAGCGGAGGGAAGCAGGCTGCAAGGCAGGGAGCCCGGAAAGGGCACTGGATCAAAAGCAAAACAGGGTCTGGGAGACTCTTGATGCAAGAGACTGAGCTCCTGCAGGCAGCTGCTTAAATACCGCCCTGCCCTGTACTGAGGCAGGCTAATTGGCAGCACCTGGAGCAGCACACCTGAATACAATCTGCCTCCTCCCTCTCTGGTCCTGAGATGGTGGAAGCAGCACTGATCCCTAGGGCTTCTGGAGATTGTGGTTCCAATGCTGACGAATGGGAATGGCCAGGAATTGGTAGCTGTAGCAAGGTGCATTGTGGTACATGTAGTTAGTTGAGTTAAATAAGAAAGCACCAAAGTCACGCAAATGGGAATTAAGGACCAAAGTGTGAATAGGGGTTGTTCCAAGAGTATTCTGAAGATAAATGAATAACAAATAGTGCATGATGGTTGTCAATGTGTGCGCCCATGGCGCAGGCATGACACATACCTTCTTTCTTGGTGTATTTCTGACACATACCCAGTCAGGGGTACATGTCAGTGTTTTCCTGAGTCCCATACCCCAAGACTAATTTGTTCTCATAGTCTTGCCAGCAGCCAGGTCAGTGAAAATACCCATAAGGGAGAGCTGCAGAGGTGTCTCTTGGTTAGTTCCCTAACCAAGGTCCCTCTTGCTTCCTCTGTTCCTGATCTCTTAACTTCTGGAAGTCTCCCTGTCCCACTTTTATTCCTCCTCCCAACCTCTGGTGCTGCCTAGGGCTGAACAGGCATACCAGATTCTATATCGACCGTTTGATTATATAGGACTGCTCTCATTCTTTCTTTGAGTATAACTTTCACCTCCTGGTGGTCATACCTACTCCTGTCCTGGAACCTCTATATCTCCTTAGCTGATCCCAACTGTCTTGTCTCTCAATTTTACCACCTCTTCTGCACCACACTTCCCGATTTTACTACTTCCAAACCACTATCTTCTCCTCCTGACTGTATCACGTTTGGGTTTCCACTCACTCCATCTGTGTTGACTTTGCCACTTGATGTTGCCTACCACCTTTGCCAACTGATGTCACTATTTCCTCCTACTCGGTTGCACTGTCACCACCTGGTGGTATGGTACCACCTCCTCCTTTTTTGTACCAATTCTCTCTTCCCCCGATATTATCACCTCTTCCTGGCTCTTTGATCTTTCCAATTCCCCCAGATTACCACACCTTCTCTTGCTGTTGCCACCTCCTCCTTCAAGATATTACCCCTCCTCACCTTCCCCTGCTACCACCTGTAAGGAGGGCATGGTATTAAAGTAAGACAGACACAAGTGATCAAAGTTCAAGGGTCTTTATTCAACTGCAAAATGGGTGAGGTAAACGCCTAATCTAAACCTAAGTCTAAGATGGGAGCAAGTTACGACCATCGAATAATAATAATACTGTCAGGGACATCATTTCACCAAAATGCCAGGGGTAGCGGAAGTGACATCACACAACCTTTGACCTCTGATGACATCACAAGAAGTGATGACATTTGACCCCCACCCCAAAGTGATATCATGGAAAGTGATGAAACACAACCTTTCACCCCTTGACAAAACAGGAAGTGGAATCACATAGCATTGTTCCTGAGTACACTATGAAAAATATGGATACGATTACCAAATTACTGTGAATGCAAGCAGACCTCCATGGCCAAATGATAATGATGTGTTATCATATAGCACTTATGCATAAGCACTTTATATAGAACAAATATGCATACAATACCACCCAACCTGTGTTGGTACTCATTTATCAACCTCAGAATGATGAAAGACTTAGTTGACGTGTTTAAGAACAGACTAAATCACTGACTCACCCCCTCAAGTGTGCCTGAAATAAGCCTTTAATGAGTCAAGCAATTATTGTATAGAATTCCAGAAACACAAATGATTTGGTATTCCTATTCTTTCTCATTTAGGGTCACTGCTGAAAGTTCCTAAAGATCTAATCTTATCTTAGACTCATTTGTAGAGCGCAACATAGGCCTGAGGGCATCTTGGCGCTAAGCTAAGAAGTGAGGTCAGCCAAAACCAGGAGGACTAGTAGAGAAAGGTATTCAATGACCGACGAAATGGCAAGTGAGTCTCAATATTATGCGAAGAAAGAAGATTCCAGGCTTTTGCTGTCGCCACTGAAAAAGCATGGCTGCCCACTCGAACAAGCCTGACCCTCGGTGGCTGGATGGTCTTCAGTGCTTGCGAGCGAAGTGGCCTGGCAGGTTTATGAATACTGAACTCTGCCTGAAGAAACTCGGCTCCTAGTTTGTGGACAGCCTTATGCACTAAGCATAGCGATTTGAATTTAATATGCTGCTCCATGGGAAGCCAGTGAAGTTGACGCAAAAACGGAGTCATCTGAGCGTCAAAAAGAGGGTGAAGAACAGTCCTGGCTGCTGCATTCTGCAATAGCTGGAGGTGCTGAAGCAGATATCGTGGAAGAACAAGATACAGAGCGTTGCAATAGTCAATATTGCTGATAACCAGGGAAGAAACCACTGGTGCATGAATTTTAAGAGGAATGCAAGGAAGAACTTTGCGAAGATGTTACACATTATCATCGTTGGTCATGGTGGCAAAGCAGCAGACTAGGAAGAATGGCACATAACGTGATAATGCAGGCTACCAAATCGGCGGTTCTTTGTAAGGATGACCGCGGTCTAGTTGTTCCACGCACATCTGACGTTCCTGCGTCTGTTCACGTGACTCCTGATAAGGAAGGAAGTGTTGCTAGCATACGTGTCGCTACTGTTCATACCGACGCTCGTAAGTTCGCCGCTAGGATTTCCTCCTTCTGATATTGCTAACTCACATTCTCCTCTGATATCTAACTTCCACCTTTCTTTCTGCCTCCCATACCCGCAGGCGCACTCTCAGGCCGTATCCTGCCTCCACCATTAGTTTGGAGATGGGAGTTCCGCCCTTGTCAGTAAGTTCACTTAAACTTAGCGTCCTCTCCAGCACACTCTATCCTGCCATATTTAACATTTATTCCTCTACTTTTCCGTTCGCTCAGCACCACAGTTCTAATCCTAGTAATCAGACTCTCGGTCATCCAGACACACCCAAGAACGTCCTCATCCCGTTGAGGATCACATTCTGAACATCACGTACGTGTCACTTCCAAACCTTAGTACTCTCCTTTTCTCTCAGTCCTTCCTACCTGGCACTTACCTGTTCTATCTTGTTTTCCCGGAAAGGTATCCAATCCTCTTCGCGCTCCAGCTCGCCTAGAGGGACCCGTCCAAGCTGCTACCATCCGTTCCCGAAGAGCCATCGCGACTCAGGGTTTTATTCCCCAGGAGGGTTTCCCCTGGGGATTCTGCCTCCCTCCTCGCTGATATTCAATCCGGGGAGAGAGAGAGAGCAGGACTCCCACGGGGGGATTCCTCTATCTCTGCCAGATGCCTCCGTTGCGAATCGCAGTCTGCCCAGGTTAGTGATATTTAAGCCTTTGATTCTGCACCAGTTGACAGAAGAGTCCAAGGTTTGAAATAAGCTTTCTGGCAGACTGAGGAAACTTGGCCATAGACAGAGAAGCAGCGATTTTTATACCCAGATCTTTCACGGAAGAGACCGGCAGGGGAAACGGGCCAAGACTCTCAGTCCAGAAATCAGGGGTCTAAAACAGAGAGGGCAGCGCTGTAACAACCAACCAACACCTCGGTTTTGTCTCCGTTCAACTTAAGCCAACTGGAGGCCATCCAGTCACAATGGCCCGAAGACACTTCTTCAATCTACCCGCCATCTCAGGTTGGGTTAAATCCAACCGCACAATAATTTGATTATCATCGGCACAGGAATAACATAAAAAGCTGAAGGCATGGATTATACTCAAAAGCGGTTGGATATAAAGATTGAATATCGTCGGAGACAGTGAGGAGCCCTGAGGGACCCCACAGGGCAAAGAAATAGTCTGAGACATAAAAGAGAAAAGAGACACTGTCTGGGAGCGCCCCATCAGAAAAGGTGAAAACCGGGCCAGGAATTGGCCAGAGAGACCAGCAGAGGACATATGGGTGATCGGGGTTGGGTGGCCAACGGTGTCAACGCCCCTGATAAATCAAGCAAAATCAGGGCTCCCACCCTAACCAACCAAACAAGCCAGGTCATCTATAACAGAGACAAGCACTGACTTCAGGCCCCCCGCCCCACCGTGGCAAAAGCCTGACTGTAATGGGTCAAAGAAACCCGATGACTCCAAGAAAGCACGGAGAAGAGGGGACATCATGAATTCCAATAACTTCATGAGGCAAGGAAGCTGGGAAATAGACTGAAAATGTGATAGAACTGCGGGATCCAGACCAGGCTTCTTCAGCAATGGGATAACCAGGGTATGTTTAAGATTATCTGGAATGACTCCAGAAGAGAAGGAATCATTAACAGCCTCAGTGAGTCTCGGAACAATAGCGTCAGAAATATCCTTTAACACAGAGAGCGAGATGGAATCCCTAGGTGACGCTGACGTGAGATTGTTAAGAGCTGCCAGCACTTCCCTATAAGAAAACACTGGAAAACAAGATCACTGTGCGGTCAGAACGGGTACAGGGCAGGTGGGACAAGGAGAAGTTATAGGTTGCTCCTCTTAGGATCGAACCCTATCATTAGCTTTGCGGATGGTAATTATCTTTTCCTCAAAGAACACGGACAAGGAGTCACAGAGATCCTGAGATGGAAGAATAGCAGGCTGGAACTTAGCCTGCACTGATAGAGACTGAACAACCAAAAACAAAGCTCTGGGTTGATTTATGGCCTGTTCAATTTTAGTGCTAAAGTAAGTCTATTTAGCAACTATAATGGCTTTATGATAATCGAGAGTACTGAGCCGGTATAAGGCACGGTTGGTCAACAGGTATGCCATCCTCCATATCCTTTCCGCCTGCCTACAGCGAAGTCTGAGATCTTTTAGTTCAGCAGTGAACCAAGCTTCAGACTGATGGGTCTTCACCAGGGAGCGCTTGTGGGAGCAAGAGCATCGGCCACAGATGTAAATGTCTGCAAGACAGTCTCAAGTGTACACTGGAGCACTTTACTGCGGTCCTCAAGGATCGTAGCAGCAAGATTAGACAGAGAAACAGTGTGCCAACCTCGCTTCAAAACAAACTGTTGACGACTGAACAAGAAAGCCAGCCACTCCAGAAGCAACATTCCTTTTAGGGGTAGCAAGGTAGACCACAGGGGTCGCAATTGCGACACCTGGCAACCCCTAAAGGACGTCCCAGAATACTGTCCTTGGGTTTATAGTGATAGTATCGAAAATAAACCGTCGACAAACAAAAGTTTTGAAAAAAAAGCATCTAAAGTAAAAACTTCGACAACACATAGAAAGAATGTAAAACGTGATTCCGTCAAAACAAAAGCTTTGTACATAGTAAGTAATTAGTCTTGGTACAAAATGAGATTGTTAATCTTCCCGAAACATGTGCACATTATGGAGGGTGGTGTCCCCCCAAACTCCCCTACCAACTCCTCCAACCCTCAAACCCCCCTCCACAAACACACAAAATATTCAGACTACCAAAACCACATAATACTTAAAATACTGGTCAAGTAAGGGTTAAAACACGAACAACAGAGCACGAGTAAAGAGCCTTATGTAAACAGTGACACACAGCTGACAGTTGAAAACAAACTGACAGTGTGTGACAGAAACGGAGAACGAAGACACCTACTAAGAAGAAAGTAATACTGCGTGACAGAAAAATACAGGTAATAGTAATGAGTAATGACAAAAAAAGAATGACAAATGAAATGCGTAACCTATAAGTAGTACATGCGATGAAAATTAACCATCAATTTCAATATTTCAGATATGAAATGAGTGACACGATTGAGTATGTCAAGTCGCAGATGGGAGGAAACCAGTTAATATATGGAGGCTACACATACAGTCGCGAAATGGTACGTAAAGAAAAAACATACTGGAAGTGTACAGAATACCACAAGAAAAAGTGTACGGGAAGAGCATTTACTGAAGGGGAGAACATAAAAAGCAGCGGGGAGCATAATCATATGCATGACAGAACGGCTATACTAATAAAAAAGACTCTAAATGAAATTTTAAAAACTGCTGATAAAAACCCGAATGGGGCAAGTGGATCGGTAACAGGCCGAAAAATTGGAAAAAATCCCATTACATGTTGCGGCGCAGATGCCGGAAACCAAACAAATCTAGCGTAGCATAAACAGAAAAAACAGCTGAAAGAAAACCGAACATATGAGGAAATAGAAATTCCAGCAATTTTTTAAAGGGTGAACAGTTTCACTTCACAACAATAGAAACAAAAAAAGAAAAGATACTAATATATACAACAGAGGATAACTTATCACACCTTGGAAATTCAAAGTATGGCATGGCGACGCAACGTTTAAAGCATGTCCTCACCCGTTTCAACAGTTTTATAGTGTGCAGGGCACCATAAACCAGACACTTATACCGCTAGTATATATATTAATGCCAAATAGAATGGAACAATTATGCAGATGTATATTTGGGAAACGCAAGGAAGCAATTCCGGATAAAAAGCCTACAACAGTAGTAATGGGCTTCGAACAAGGACAACTCAAAGCATTTAAATCAATATACGCCGACACAAACATCCAAGGATGTTTTTTCCACTTTAGGGAGACCATTTGGCGAAAAATTCAAAAACTGGGCCTCCAAAACAAATACATCGAAAACAGCGAATTCCAACACAGCATTAAACAATTATTTGCATTGGCATTTGTAAAGGAGGAACAGGTGATTGAATATTACGAAAAATTAATTGACACAGACTACTACAAAATAAATGAAGAACACTTTACTGACTTACAGGACTACATCGAGAGCACCTAGGTAGGGCAACTAACACGAAATGGAGCAAGGAGAAAGGCAAAATATGCATTTTCGATATGGAACTGCTACCTAGCAGTCAAAGAAGAAAGAGCAAGAACCAACAACATGCTACATGGGTGGCACAACAGAATAAATAAACAATTTCACATAAGCAACCCAAATCTCTGGCATTTTCTAAAGCACCTAAAGATGGAACAATCAGCCCAAGAATTTAAAATAGCTCAAACCATTTCACTGGAACATACCCATAGAAAAAAGAAAAAGTACAGAGATTATGAGGAATGTGTACTAACTATAGTAAACAGATTTGAACCAATGGATGCTATTAGCTATTTAGAAGCACTGGCATATAACCTAAAATGTTAAAAAACGTAAATACTCACCAAAAAAGTCCAGTTTCACCAGAATACAGAATCCGCTCCAAGAAGTCGCCAAAAAAGTCCAGTTGTGCCATAATTATCCAATCCAAGGAATCCAAAATACAGAATCCGCTCCAATAAGTAGAATACAACCACTGAAAAACAACTAAAATCCAGCCAAGTAAAAAAACTAAAAGAACATAATCCAATCCACGATGCGGAATCCAAAATACAAGAAAAAAACAATCCACAAACCAGCAAAATGAAAAACAAATACTCCACTCCACGAAGCAGAATCCAAAATCTGAGGGAAAAAAAAATCAAGAAACCAGCAAAGTAAAAAAACGTGATCCAATCCACGATGCAGCATCTGAAATCCAAGAAAGAAAGCGAAATCCAATGAGAAAAAATACAAAAACAAATCCAAGTTCCAATCCCAGAAGAAAAAAAAGTGATCCGAAGAAAAAAACAGATGCAAAAAATGGAGAGCTCCAGCAGAACTGACCGACGCAAAGAAAAGAACTTACAAAATGGCATCCATGCACGCATTACGTACACATTGTTCGTTGGACTACCTTAACATACAAATACAGAAAAGCAATAATAATACGCAAATGACACAATGGCGCCATCTACCTGTGAAAAAAAAGAACACAGTTACATTTAGAATAGTTTAGCTTTAAATTAGAAATTGCAAATATTAGTTATTAAAATAAATGTATAATTAAATATTAAATCATTTATAAAATGTTAATAAATTGTTATATTTAAGCATTTAAAATAAATACATTTTAAAAAATAAATAAGAAATTTGTTAGCAATAAACAAGCCTACCTGGATTTTTTTTCAACATAAACCTTAATTTAGATATGATAATCGAATCCTTAAAAAAAACGGCTATTCGAAAAAATGACTTTTCGAAATAAAGTATTCTCAAAATTTGTATTCGAAAGTTTAGGTTTCTATGCTAAAAAAACGATTGCCAATCCTTACCGCTATGGTACAAAATAGTGTGAGATAATGTTCACAAAAAGAAAGAAGTGTTCACAAAATGATAAGTCAGGATATGTAGGCCGGGGCCTCTCTTCCCCATGTTTTTATGACAGGACAAGGCGGGACACTTGAGCACTGGACACTCCACAGCTCCTTCGGCACAAGTTCACATTTCCTATCACCAGCAGCAGGGCCTTATGTGCCCAAGTCTCTTTAGTGCAAAAGTCTCTTGACTTAGAAGGCCTGATGTCCCATAAACAAATAAAGAAAAGTTCATTTCTCAGTGTTTTCTTTGGGTGATTTACTCTTCACCCAGGATCCTCCTCAGCAGGGCTCTGATCCTTCTTCCACCGTTAGCCTCCTTCCGTCAGGTTCAGACCAACTTCACTTTGTAAGCATCCCTCAGTTAGGTTCACCTTTGCTACAACAATCTTTTCAGGTGTATTACTATTTCTCCAGCATTGGATCTTTCATGGATTCACATGCTTAGAATATTCCCCGTCGTCAGACTGGGACCCTCGGTACACATATATAGCCTTTTCCTATAGGAAAACATTCGACACTTTTGTGTCCTATCTGCGTCCTTTTAGGACCCGCCTACGCATGCTCCGTAGGCCGTCCCAGTATAAGAGGCCCGCCCCCGCGGCTCCCCTTCAGATTTCAACCGTCTCCAAAGTAGTGGGATCTCCTCGCGTCGTCTTACTATTTTGTACAAGGTTGTGTACTGGAGTTGGAGTTCGAGGAAATTTTTCCTCCATGTCAGGAAAAAAGTTTACGAGGGGGACGGACATATGGATTGTATATACTGCCTCCACCCTCATCATTCGGCTGATGACTGCGACATATGCAAAGGGTTTTCTCAAAAGACCCTCAAAGACCGTAATCGACGGCTGGTGGCATGGCTGAATGATGGAGCGGGGGCATACCCCCCTTCAGAGGTAGGCTCCACACAATCGGCGAAAACATCACACTGCGCTGCCTCATCGGAACCACCGGCGAAGAAATCTCGACCGATGGAAAAAGAGTCATCTCGGAGTCATTCAGCTAAAGAATCCTCGTCGAAAAAATCGTCATCTTCATCAAAAAAGTATGACAAGGAAATGCCAAAATCCTCCTCGGGCGATCACCATAGATCGACCTCGAGTCGAGAGTCGAGTAAAGGCAGGCCAAGTGGGGAAAAGGCGGGACCGCCTAAACCACCTGCTAAGTCACCGTCGTCGACGGCGGTCCAATCATCGGCCTCCACCCTGCCACTGACGCATGTGGTATCCACCGTCCCACCGACAACGACTGCAACGGTGGCCTCGTCAACGGGGGTTCTACAGGAAGCCTGGAGGCCTGAGGTTTTTGATCCGATCCCCCCGGATACCTTATTGCAAGAACAGGCTGTGTCGCTGTCCTCGGGGGAGGACGAGAGCGGGAGAATAGCCGGCCTGGCGGACCTCGGGCTACGAGTGGTTGACAAGTCGTCGACGAGGGGATCCGGTATACCGGTATCTGCCCCTCTTCTCAATCATCAATCTGTTTTGTCGTTGGAAATTCTTTCCACGCTTCAGTCTTTGGCACAGTCATTGGACCAGAGACTACCTCAGGTAAACCTGCCTCAGTCACCCGTCGACGAGCCGGGCCCGTCCCGCCCACCGACGCACTTACGCACGCCAATCTCAGCACTGGCACCCCAAGAGGAAGATGAGCTGCCAGATTCGGAGTCTGACAGGGGAGCCATGTCGGATATCTCATCATCCCCCTCCAGGGATCCAACCTGGGAGTCAGAGGTGGAGTTAGAAACTCCAAGAAGCCCAGCTCACCCGTCCCCTCCGGACGACATTGCATCATTCCATTCTATGATGGAGAAGGCGTGTAAGGAATTTGGCTTGTCCCAGGAAGAACAGAAAAAGGACTGTTTTTTGTTCGACCACATGGGTAAGAGAAGGAGGTCTGTGTTCTCAATACCAATACTAGACCACGTGTGGAAGGAGGGGTTGCAGACAATGCGTCACCCCTTTTCGGAGCCGGCAGTGAAAGGACGCCTCGAGAAAAAGTTTAAGGCTCCAGAGTCTACCCCCAAGTGTTTATCCTCCCAACCAACGCCAGAATCGGTGGTGTCGGCGGCAGCGGCGAGGAAGGCGAAGGCCCAGCACAAGTGCACGACTCCGCCTGAAAACGAAGCAAGAAGCCAGGATGCCTTTGGCAAAAAAGTGCTATCCGTGGGAGCAACCACAGTAAAGGCCGCAAACTCTCTGGATATCGTAGCCAGATACGACAGAGAAATGTGGCACAGGCTAGCGCCGTTGCTGGATCATCTTCCGGAAGAGCATAGGAAGGCAGCGATGTTACTTGTCCGAGAGGGTGAGGAAGCTTCCAATCACGCAATAAACATCGCGGTGGACCTCGCTGAGTCAGGCTTCAAGCAAGTCAATAATGGGGTCGTATTACGACGACAGTCATGGCTCAAGTGTACCTACTTCAGACCAGAGGTACAATACAAAGTATTAGATATGCCTTTTGAGGGAGACCTTCTATTTGGAGAAAAGGTAGACGAGGCCCTAAAGGGAATGAAAGAGGACTCGGACACGGCACGTTCATTGGGGGTCCTCCAGAGCGGCCGAAGCTACAAGTCTTTTCGTCCCTTTAGAGGGGCTTCAGGTAATTCCAGATTCTCTGCGTCTGGAGACAGATCCTTTGGCAGGTCGGCTTACCCCTCCCAGGGATACAGGCGTGCTTCCCAAACGGCAAACCGACGCCGGAACTTCCAGACGTCCAGGAAGAGACCATCCTATCCGTCGTCGCCGAGAGACAAACAAAATAAAGATCAACAGTGACAGTCAACACACCGTTCTGGGGGGAAGAGTGTCTGCATATGTCGACGAATGGGAACGAATAACGACGGATCAATGGGTACTGGATACTGTAAGGAACGGACACTCTCTACAATTCAAGCACAGCCCTCCGCACATTCCACCTGCGTTCACCGCTCATTCCCATCTGAGGATACTGCAACAAGAGGTAACACTCATGTTAGCAAAGGGCGTGATAGAATTAGTTCCAACATCACACAGGGGTCAAGGAGTCTACTCAAGATACTTTGTCGTAAAAAAGCCGAACGGCAAATGGCGTCCCATTTTAGACTTACGCGATCTCAACAAGTCTTTAAAGAGCCTAAAATTCAAAATGCTCACGCTGCAGGAAGTAATCCGCGCCGTTCAAGAAGGGGATTTTCTAGCGTCCCTGGATTTACAGGACGTGTACTTCCACCTTCCAATGTGTCGGAAACACAGAAAATTCCTGAGATTTGTAATAGGACGGACTCACTACCAGTTCACGGTTCTTCCCTTTGGGCTCAAGACCTCCCCCAGAACGTTCATAAAATGCCTGGCCCCAGTAGCGGCATGGCTAAGGAAGCAAGGCCACCACGTATACCCATACCTCGACGACTGGCTGGTAAGGGGATCCTCAACAGCGTCGATGAACACAAGTTTGCAAGCTACCATGCAGCTTCTGCAACAGCTGGGATTTGCCATAAACTTCGAGAAATCCTCTCTGCGGCCATCGAGAACGTTGGTGTTCCTGGGAGCACAGTTCGAGACCCAGTTAGGGCTAGTGAAGTCCTCTCTCGACAGAACCTCAAAACTCAATCAGCTGGCGAGCCGACTACGACAAACCACCAGGCTCTCAGTGAGGAAATACGTTTCGGTCCTAGGGGCCATGGCATGCTGCATCCATCTGGTGGCAAACTCGCCTATTCATGAGGCCACTCCAGGAATTCCTTGCGGACCGATGGACGCAGGCCCAAGGATCGTGGTCAGACAAGATAACCATCGACGACGACAAGCTGCTTCGGACCCTGCAGTGGTGGCAGAGTTCCCACAATCTGAACAACGGTGTACCCCTACAGGAACCGGAGTTTCAGCGAACCATATTCACGGATGCGTCCCTAACCGGATGGGGAGCTCACATGGGTACTCTTCAAACGCAAGGTCGCTGGTCTCCAACGGAGTCACTCCTACACATAAACGTGTTAGAGCTCAGAGCAGTACGATGGGCCTTGAAGGCATTCCTACCACACATCAAGGGATCGCGAGTACGAGTACTGACCGACAATACGAAGGCCATGTTTTATTTGAGAAAACAAGGAGGGACGCGATCAAGAACTCTTTCCATAGAGGCCCAGAAAACATGGCATTGGGCATTGAAGCACGGGATTTCCATCGTGGCTCACCATCTACCGGGAGTGAGGAATTCGCAAGCAGATTCCCTCAGCAGAAGAATGGCCCAAATACACGAATGGGAAATGGACACAGTTCAGCTGATGAAAGTGTTCAAGAAATGGGGTCACCCCCCTCTGGACGCTTTCGCAACCAAGGACAACAAGAAATGCGAGCAATTCGCAAGCAGATGGCCTCAGGAGGGTTCCATGGGGGAGGCATTCTCCTTTCCATGGACGGACATGTTCCTTTATGCTTTTCCTCTGTTCCCCCTCATACGGAGGACAGTACAGTGGATACGCAGATACAGTTGCCCGGTAATTCTAGTGGCACCGTATTGGCCGTGGCAACCGTGGTTCTCCGACCTGCTTCACCTGTCGCTGGAACATCCAATAGCGTTTCCGAGAGTCCCGAACCTACTATCCCGGGACAAAGGCACGGTGTGGCATCACGGCCTGGACAGTCTCAACCTTGCAGCCTGGCTCCTGACTTTTTGGAGTTCGGTGCTTCAGACGTTTCGGAAGATTGCCAAAAAATTCTGCAAGCGGCTCGAGCCCCTTCTACCAACAAATCTTACACCTATAAGTGGAGGAGGTTCTGTGAATGGTGTCGAGGACAGCAAGGCCTACAACCGTTGACGGTGACGCCGGAACAAGTGCTACCTTACCTGCTTCTCTTGGCGGAAAGTGGTTTATCCTTCACATCGATAAAGGTGCACCTGCCGGCAATCGCGAGGTTCATGAGGAAGAGACAGTCGTCTCCTCTATTCAGCGACAGACTGGTGAAACACTTCATGAGGGGTTTATTTCGAACTTTTCCCTCGGTGAAACGTTTCCCTCCAACTTGGAGTCTCAACACAGTGTTGGCAGGCTTAATGAAACCACCCTTTGAGCCCATGGCCACGTCGGACATGAAATTCATATCGTGGAAGTTGGCATTCTTAATTGCCATCACGTCAGCTAGGAGAATCTCGGAACTGCAAGCGCTGGTCGTAGACCTGCCATACTTGAGATTCTTTAAGGACAAGGTGGTCCTGGCAACTAATCCTACGTTTGTCCCAAAAGTTCCGACAGTGTATCACAAACACTCGTCCATTGTTCTCCCTACTTTCTTCGCGACCGCATCATCGGCGGCAGAAAAAGCTCTTCATACCCTGGACGTTAAGAGGGCTCTGAAATTTTACCTAGAGCGTACACAGGAACTCAGGTCTACTCGTCAACTCTTCATCGCATATGGTCCGTCGACGAGGGGAAAAGCAATCTCTAAACAAGGATTGGCTCGATGGGTCTCATCGACGATTGCGTTTTGCCACTCCAAGGCCGGAAGGCCGCTGCAAGGGCATCCTAGAGCCCATTCTACAAGATCAACGTCCTCCTCAGCAGCATTATGGGCAGGAATTCCGCTGGCAGACATATGCCAGGCTGGGGCATGGTCAGTGCCCCACACGTTTACCCGCCACTACTGCCTTGCCAGGCAGCATGCGGACGAGGTGCAGATGGGAAGAGCTGTCCTGCGCCATCTGTTTCAGTAAGGTAAGCTCCACGCTGTGGAGAGTCGATTTTCTACCTTTTGATGACAGTATACTTTATGTGGGTATGGTTATATGACTTAACTTATTCCTCTGTATATATGCATTGTGTATTATGGTGAGGGTATATTACATTACATTCTCACCGCCATTTCAGATGTTACTGCTATACAATCTATTCTAAGCATGTGAATCCATGAAAGATCCAATGCTGGAGAAGGGAATAGTTTCTTACCTGTAACTCCATTTCTCCAGCATTGGTATCTTTCATGGATTCACATGCGCCCGCCAGCCTCCCCGGAATGCAATGTATTTGCTTGATAAGTTTAACCCTTCCTACTTTGGAGGGGCCGAAATCTGAAGGGGAGCCGCGGGGGCGGGCCTCTTATACTGGGACGGCCTACGGAGCATGCGTAGGCGGGTCCTAAAAGGACGCAGATAGGACACAAAAGTGTCGGAAGTTTTCCTATAGGAAAAGGCTATATATGTGTACCGAGGGTCCCAGTCTGACGACGGGGAATATTCTAAGCATGTGAATCCATGAAGGATACCAATGCTGGAGAAATGGAGTAACAGGTAAGAAACTATTCCCTTACCCTAGTTCGCAGGCATCCCTCAGTCAGGTTCACATTTGCTACCACAATCTTCTCGGTGTTGTTCACCCCAGATCCCCCTCTTCCGGGCTCAGACACTTTCTTTACAATTAGTCCCCCTCTTCCGGGCTCAGACCAACTTCTCTTTACAATTAGTGTCATGATGGATTTATGAACTCTGACCTAGTGTGCAGAGGTTCAGAAGGCCAGCCTAGTTTCTTGGAACAGGGTAACCTTCTGGACAAGCCAGACCAATCAAGGTAGCATTGGCGACGGTCAATACTAGGGCTCAGGAGGGGAGAGGGTGATCCAAAGCCCACAATGAGCACACACAGTAAACAAAATCACAAATTACTCTCAGTCAGGTGTATGTATTAAAAATTCATATACATTTATTAAAGTGAAACCACAGCAACATTAACAAAACGAACACAACACTATCCATGAAACATATATACAGTAACTATTGGCCTAAAGTAATATTTGACAAGTATAGATCCACTATCTGCAACAGAAAGGGGTTATACAGAGCAAATATACTTTAGGCAGACCTTCAACAACTCAAACCCTAACTAATAGGCAGCCCAGTCCCTAAGAAGTGTGGCGCCTTGCGCTCAAAATTTCATTCAGTGCTGGAGCACACAATCATGCAGTTAAGTTCAAAACAGGTCTTCTTCAGGGGGCTGTAGTGGCTCAGGAAGGTGGCTGAGGTGCTGAAGAATAAAGTCCCACTATTCAAGGAGGGTCTCCACAAGAGGGCAGAGCGATTTCCAAGAATCAGGAATTGCTTGGTAGCACAGGCTACCTTAACAAAGGAGAGTGGCCCTTGGGGGACACTTGTGCATAAAAGTCTATGGATGCGCCAGGGTCCAGCGGGAAGAGTTGCAAGTACTTACCGACCCGTGGCGCACTCTGGACCAAACCTCGCCAGTCAAGTCCAGTTCATTTGCAGGTTCGAATCCAGCAGTTGCGCATCTCTCCAGCTTTCAGGGGCTGCGTTCCGGGACCTCAGTCCGTGGCGGGACAATGGCGATTTCTCCGCTTCTGGTGAAGGGATCGGGATAGCTCCACTGCAGCTCGTTTTAGGGCACAGGGGGGCACAGCAGCAAGCCACCCACGAAGTTCATCACCACAGTGGGGTCACACGAGAACCACGTATGTTCGTGTTCAGGCGGACTCTCCTAATTCCAGACCTAGGAATGCTAGGTGTTCGAACCTTGGCGGGAGAGTGCATTCTACCAAGAGCTTACGGTTCTGAAAGACTCAAGTCGAAACTCGAGACGCGGCCGTTCCAGGGCAACGGTCCCATACAAGCTGCTCAGTTCACTGGGTGGTCCAGGAACACTTCCGAGCAGGCTCCTTTGCAGGTTAAGCAGGAGGTTCCCAGAGTAGTTAGTCCCACTACTCCAAACGGTGGAAGCACCCTTGCAGGCTTTCTATGATCAATGAGAAACAGGTGCTCCGACGGGACAGCAGCGGGGTCAGAATGCCAAACCTTCTAGCGGGTCACCAGCGGTTCCACGGATCTGCTTCTATGGTTCAGGATACTTGCCTACCTTACTAAGTTCGGTGTGAACTTAGAAGATCGACCTGGAATAGGTTCAGAGTGCCTTCTCTTATCCAGAATCTCCATTGCGCCAAAACGAAGAGAACCCAATAGGAGATCTGCTCACATTCAACCATCCCAGACGTGGACCAATCACGGACCACGGTGGTCCCAGTCACTCCCAGCACACCAGACATCCTGGCACCTATGATGTGTATTGGAACTAGACAGCTTCAGCCCACATCCTGGGCGCACACACACAAGGCATGCAGAAGCCTGCGAAAGCTTCGGTTAGCGCGGGGGTCTGCATGACCAACAAATAAGGATTTCGCAGGTCTGCTCGACCTGGGGAAGGCAACAAAGGATTTTGTGGCATGGCCATTTTACGCACTGGCCACTGTCCTGGGCCAACTGCAGTAAATGCGTTTTGGACCAATGAAAAGAGTCAAAATGCTTTAAAATTAACTGCTGCCACCAACTCCGTCCTGGGCACACTTGTACTTTCACCAGGAATCCGTCGAAGATGTCTACGGCCTTAAAAATGAAAAAGAGACCCCAGTGCACTGTACTGGAAGGTACATTGTCCATTGATAAAATGCTGCTAAGAATAACAACAAAGTCAAAGACAAAGGGAAACAAAGTCTCAGTACTGACAGTCTGAAGGGCATGTCAGTTTCCCCATAACAAAATGAGAAAAAGCCCAGCGGAGTGTAGCAGAAGGCTGGGCTCTACTGATAAAAGTCAGGCTAGGATGGTCAGACAACAGCAAAACGTTGGGGGGTTCACAACTAGAGGTAGAATAACCCACTTCTCTTTACAATTAGTCCCCCTCAGCCGGGCTCAGACCATCTTTACAATGAGTCGCCCTCTTCCAGGCTCAGACCAATTTCTCTTTACAAACAATCGAAGACGTTCAAGTGTGCGCAGGATTCCACGCAACCTGCTGCCGGACCACTTCAATTTTACAGTTCAACAATTGTCACCTGCTCAAACAGGGGTGGGGGGGGGTACCAAACTGAGACCTTCGAGTGAGCACCCATGCAGTGCTGGACCACTCTGTATCTGGTACTATTCTTTGTTTCATAAAGTTCAATTATATTCAAGCTCTATTACTTCACACAATGTTGCCGCTTGTAACTGCTATCAATTTTCTCCAACTCACCGGCGATACTGAACTCGTTTGTGTGGTTTTGTTGACGGAGTCACGTATGGTACCACAGTGACAATCGTTTCTGCCTGCCATGCCTATCAGTGTGGGAGGGCCCTGTGTACACACGCTACACCGTTTGTCAGTTGCAATTCCCTGTCTTATGTTTCTTTTCCTTGAGGCTTCTTAAAAAGTTGTTTTTTCGGGCTGTAAAGGGTAAGGGTAATCCCCTCCTTGTCGTCCTCTCAGATTTCGCCGCCTTTCTCTTCGGTTGAAACTGCTGTCTCAGGATAGCCGCTTCCTCATGCTTTTGTCCTTGCTCCCAAAGTTCACAAATGAAAGCTTCCTTCATCCGGGTCCAAGCTTTCCCTCATGCCACGCAGCCTCCTTTCAAAATCCACAATTAGCAAGAAAAGGTTTTGGGATTTCTAGTCCCAGAATGCACTGGGCTAATTTTGCTCCCACGTCACAGCTCCCGGAAATGGCATTTTTGGGCATTGGCAGCTGAAGTAGTTAAAAGGGGATGTTTGTTGGAGGTCAGGGTCTCTCCCTCTGCCCATCAAAGACCTGAGTTTGCCTGCTTGCCCCAGGGGAGGAGTTTTGCTGATGGTCCAGCTAGGCAACCCCAGCTGCCCCTGGTCCTTCCTTCTCGAAGTACTACTCCCTCCTCTACACTGTAGTCTCTCAAGTAGCAGGGCCAGTGTTTGGGCGGTTTTCTTCTCCACCAGGTCTCCCAGGGTCTCTGCAGTTCGATAGGTTCTTCTCCTGCTTTCCGGCATGTTCCAGCATCTCCAACTCGCTCAAAGTGTACTCTCCTGCTCCGCCTTTTATACTTCCTGGGCATTCAGGTGTTCATGGTTTTAAAGGGAAGCCTGCCTTTGCCTGGCTTCATTACTGGGGTAGTCTGTTATCAATATGAAGGAGTCTTTCTTCTGTATCTGAGCATGTTTTTCATCAGTAATCTGCATACTCCCAATCCCTCTCCTCCTTGTCTCAGTGTTTGAGGGAAAAAGGTGGGAGTTGGGAAGACAGTAAATCCTTTATAGTAGGATGTGTAAGAGGTCATAAAGGAAAGGGGATACCGCGTCTCGACATTGGGTGCCCCTATCCTACTCCCTGAGGATCCCTCAGCCATTTGATCCTCCCACACTGGTCCACCCCCAGGAACTGAATTCAACAGCGATGACCATTTCCTAGCCACATGGATGACAAATCCCTGGAGATCAGCATGTGAGACACCTTCTGGTTTGTCACAAACCTCTCCAGCCTTCTCCATCTCTGCAGCCGCTGCTTTCTCTAACTCTATCCAATCTCCAGGCACCACCAAACTCAAGCCTTCTCTCCCTCCAATCCATCCTGGTTGATTGGTCTCACTGATTTTTATAGTGCTCTAGCTGAACTGGACTCTTAGTGAGTAACTACACCTGTGTTTGGTAATTGGAATAGCGTTGGGATTGGTTGCTCTTGCTGGGTGCACCTGACGCCACATTTGGACTGGGGGGGGGTCACAGATGCTTCAAAGAATACTCCAAGTCCCAGAGATGGTTGAAGGGTTTTTATTCAGTGGCATTTTAGGGCTTTAGGGCCGTCCCTCTCTCTCATCTAAAACGACACAATCCTCCCTAACCCTGGTGGCCTTTCTCCCCAGTGACATAAATGGCACCCAAATCACGCTGAGACCCAAGGACGGTTCAAGGGTTTTTATTATTACTATGTGAGTGCTCTGGGCTCCCTTTTTTCCCTAGTCTCGTTTGGAATCTCACCCTAACACAGGGATCCATAACCCCAGGTTAGTTCCACCGAATGGTAATTCCTACTGTCTGTGAATTTGTCTTACACTAGAGATGTCTCCCTAATAAGCTGGCTTCTACTTCCTCACGTTTGGATTCTACCTTGCACTTACTCTGTCAGGCGAGTTCAATTGCGCCCACCTCTTCTTTTCTATTCTCACTAACAGACACCTCCACTTACTCCTCCCACCACTCCACCGTTCCTTGGAAGTTTCACTCCTTTTAGCTATCATATCTACCCTTTGATGTTACCATTTTTACCACTCCAATTCACATTTGCTCCCATTATTGTCACTACTCACCTCCCACTATCGCTTTCCTCCTCCCACTACTATTGGACTCCTCCCACTACTACTACAGTCCTCTTCCCATATTACGTAGTTAATCGAGGTAAATTACTCTAGTAATTTAATGTGACAAAATCATTTTTATGGGGGAGTAAATAATGCATGTATTTTTAGGGGTAAGAAGTTTTGGGGTTGGTGGGGGTGGGGGTGGGGTTGGGGGTGGTAGTGTAGTAGAAGAGGTATGTGAGGACCCCCCATTAAAAAAAAAACAAAAATCAAAGTGATATTGTCAAAGTAAATTACCACAGAGTAATTTACTTTGATAAAGCCACTTAATACGGGGAGGAGGACTGTAGTCATAGTGGGCGGAGGAGTCTAGTAGTGATGGGAGGAGGCAAGTGATAGTCAGAGGAGATCAGTGATGAGAAGTGACTTAGAAATGAATTGGAGTGGGAGGAATGGTAACATCAAAAGGAGAGTCCTCCCGTGACTACAGCATTTCACCTGTGTGATGAATCATGCAGAGTCCTGACTGATCCACAACCTAAAGTCTCCTCCCATGTGGCTAGGTGAAGGCAGCCGCTACCTGATCCTGATTGTGGGAGTGGTATTCTGAGGGTGGACCATATGGGAGGAGATGACTGTCAGTGGAGAGTGATGACTCCAACAGGAGGGAACTGATATTCTTCTCTTTCTTGCTAGGAAGATCTCTTAATTCGAGAGTTTTTAATGGCATGTTGTCATTATTCAGAACCATCTAATTATAAAACTCTGAAAACTACTTTGTTGAAACAAAAACCCTATTCAGTCTTCATGTGTTAATGGTGAACCTAGAATATAGCCAACCTTTGATGTTTATGGTGATTAAATGCAACTGTTCAACAATGTATATTAGAATCAGTTCAAACTTCCTGGGACTCCAAGTGCCGTAAAGCCTTGGGTACTGAGACGAGGAAGAGGAGCAAGGAGTCCATGTGGAGGAAATATGACATCAAGTGTAACCTGCAGTCTAATTGTGAAGATCCTAGTCAGCTGTGTGGGACATTTAAACCTGAAAATTACCTGCAGCTGCGAGCGGCGAAGGAGAGAGCAGAAAGGCTGCAGAGTGCACGGAGCAGGAAGTGAGTCTGGAGGCAGAGGCATACTCATCGAGAAGAGCCATTTAGAGAGCAATGAACGTTGTCTGGTAGCAGGCTGGCTGCGTTTGGGATCGGAGAAGAGGAACTCCAGTGAAATTAACTGGGGGAGACGCAGTCCTGCAGAACTGCGCTGGTTCTGTTGGATGAAGGACCCAGGAGCCGACGCAGGGGAAACAAATGACACTCTGCCAAGAAGGGGAAGCATGCCCAGTAAAATCCCCTTACAGCAGCCGCACAGTGAACCAGTGGGTCAACCTAGACGAGTAATGGGCCCTGGGACGTGCAAACACGTTAAAGAGTACTTGGGATGCATTTTTGAATACCGATCAAATAGAACTGAAAAGAGAAGGCAAATACGGTACAATTCTCCTGCTATGAGATATTGATTGGGGGGAACCTGTAGCCAGCATTGCCACAAGCAAAGACATTATAGAAATAACCAAAGGGCATATATGGTACACTTCTCCTGATACGAGATGTCAGTTGGGGGAAACTGGGAATAAGCATTGCCAAGAGCCAAGAGACATTGCAAGAAAGGTTGACAGACAGAGCTTGAACAAACCCTCATTAATGGGATGTGGGAGAAACCTGAAGGTGTTTCACCCGCTAGTCCCCGGGATCTGTCATCCAGGTGGCTAGGACATGGCCATCGCTTTTGGATCCAGTTCCTGGGGGTGGACCAGCGCGGGAGGATCACCTGGGTGAGGGGTCTTTGGGGAGTGGAAGTGGGATACTGGATGGTGAGTCACGGTATCCCCTTCCCTGTAACACCTTTACCCCATCCTACCAACTAGGATACTTATGGAATTCAACCCCTCCCCCCTTTCCCAACCCAAACTTTCTTCACGGACAGCTCACTACAAGAGAAAACGGACTAACACCCGACCCATTTACCTGACATGTCCCAATACAATGGCCAGGCAGGGTCAGAAAATTACTGCTGACCATTACACACACCTGACTTGATTACACTTCCCCACACGTATAAAAGGTTGAGCACAGAAGCAAACTCTGAACAAGGAAAACCACACGAGGAAGCAGCAGTTCAAAGATGGCAGTTTAATACAAGGTGAAAGACAGCAAAACCGTAGAGGATTGCAAGGAGGGAAGTCTCCCGGACCTTTTCAACGAAAGACTGTTACTTTCATGTACCTCAGAGAATAGGAAACGTAAGACCAGGAATCAAGGCTAAAGAATTCTGCATTGTGTGTTGGAGGTATCCAGGACTCTCCTGCGTTGATAGTCAAGGCAGGGAGAATCATTTGCCGCCATGGTGCTGTCCTTGGCTCCTACGACAAAGCAGCACCAGTGGAGTCAGCACAGTTGGTGAGTTGGGGAATTTGATACCAGTCCAGTCTGTGTTGAAGCCAAGGTTGCAAGCAGCAACATTGTATAGTGAAAACTGAAGAGAACAGTGTATGAAGCGTATGTGGCAAGCGACGCAAACACAATTAAACAGCAGATGAGTGATTGAACTTTGAAGCCAATATACAATACCGTAGACAGAATGGTCCGGTACGACATGGGTACTCATTCGAAAGTCTCTGTTAGGTATCCAGCTGAAAGGTGGCAAATGTGAAGAGTGATAAAGAATTGTGAAATCGAAGTGGTCCTGCTAGTGGTCAAGCAAAACCCTCTGCACATTCGAAAGTCTTCGGTAGTTGAGGAAAAAGTATATGTAGTTGGTCCGAGCCCGGCGGAGGCGGATCAGCTAAAAGCTTTTGGTTAAAGCTCGTTTGTGTAAAGTTATACTGGAAAGTGGCATTAGTCCGAGCCCGGCGGAGGGAGACTAATTGAACATTGTGGTAAAAGTGATCTGAGCCTGACGGAGGGGGATCTGAGATCTGAGCCCGACTGAGGGGGAATCAGAGATCTGAGCCTGACTGAGGGAGATCCAAGATCTGAGCCCAACTGAGGGGGATCAGAGATCTGAGCCCAGCTGAGGGGAATCCAGGGTGAACCATGAGTCACCCAAGAAAGACTATCCTATGAGAAATTGGATGTATAAATAATGTACGAACATTGTGTTGAGAGGATCTGAGCCCGGCTGAGGGGGATCCGAGGTGAAAAGTGAATCGCCTAAGAAATTGAGTACTGGTGAAAATCTGAAAGAGGAAAATAACTTATTGTTTGTTTGTTGCATAAGGCCCTCTGAATGAAGAGGCTTTGAAAGGCAAAGAGACTTCGGCACGGAAGGCCCTGATGCTAATGATTGAACTGCATCCTTGTGCTAGAGAAGCCAGAGACTGGGCTAAACTGAAATGTACCACCTTGTATTTTGGGTGAAAAGAGCATTTGGGGTGCTTTTGCATTTCAAAACCACCCTGTATGGAACGCATGGTGGCAATAGTAAGACAGACACAAGTGATCACAGTTCAAGGGTGTTCATTGAACTTTCGCAAGGGTGTGATAAACGCCTATCTAAACCTAAATCTACAGATAGGAGCAAGCATACGACATCAAACAATAAGAATACAGTCCTAGTGGAGTTCTGTCAAAATAAAAGGGCCTATACTAAAAAAACTATTGCCAATCCTTACCACTAATTTACAAATAATATGGTGCAATGTTCAGAAAAAAGAAGTGTTCACAAAATAATGGATCTGCGTGATTTTTTCGTCACGGAAAAGTCAGCGACAGAAAAGTTTGCATTAGAAATGTGCGAACCACAAAAGGTTCGCACATTTCCTATGCAAACACGCATTCAAAACCTCTACATACCGACACCCCCACCCACAACATACCCACAACACTCCCCCACCCACACCCTCAACACACCCCCACCCACACCCACAACATAAACAAACCCTTCTTACCTTTTTTACACGCTGAGTCCCTGCGGCGCCAGTTCCCTTTCACTCCCGTGATCGGGAACCGGTGCCGCAGGGTCCTTTTCTTTCTTTTTTTTTGGGTGTACCCCTGCAGCCCCTGCATTTTATTTTATACATACCTACAATGCTACCACCAAAGGTTCGAACTTTTGGTGTTCGAACCTTTGGTGGTAGCATTTTTCGGGCTTTTTGTACGGTCTGACCTTTTTTTTCAGTCCAATCGTACAATTCCCAAAATAATATGTCAGGATGTTTGTGCCGTTGGCCTCCATTCCCCATGTTTTCATGTCATAAATCCCCAAAGTATCTTATGAAAAGGATACGGTAACCAAAAAGGATGCAATTGATAGGGGTCTTCCGGATCCTTGAATTCACACGATTTGATAGAAGTGATGTCAATTTAGACCTTCCAAATGATACAGCTCTCTGACTGGTAAAACAGGCAGAGAGAAGGATCACTGGAAAGGGCGTGGGAGAGCAATAGGAAGGCAGCCTAGGAAAAATAAAGCATAATGAGAAACTATCTCAACTAACCTCTCTGATAAAATGGCAATAATGCAAATTCCAACACTAACCTGTAGGCTTAGAACTGGAGTATCCACCAAAGTCAATGAAGAAATCCAGGAAAGAAAACCAATGACAAAGGAGGGAAGGTTAATAAGGGAGACTTATCCCGAACGGCACGAGGCTCTCGCTAGATACCGGGTTGGTGCACCACAGGATAGCGTCCATAGTTCTGTGCACAGACACCTTCAAATAAAAGTTGTAGATACACCTTCATTTCCCACCAGGAACAAAACAAATTGGAATGGGTCCACCTGTTATTTCCTCACAGGTTCAAATCAACCGGGTGCTGGATACATGCAGACCAAGTACACGAAGCCAGGACAGCTGCGCTTGAAGTTTTCCAGCGTCCGCGTGTGATTTTACACGCGAACCAAGTACACGCAGCCAGGACAGCCGCGCTTGAAGAATTCCAGCGTCCGTGTGTGATTTTATACGCGAACCAAGTACACGCAGCCAGGACAGCCGCGCTTGAAGAGTTCCAGCGTCCGCGTGGGATTTTACACACTAATCAAGTACACGCAGCCAGGACAGACGCGCTTGAAGAGTTCCAGCGTCCGCGTGTGATTTTACACGCGAACCGAATACACGCAGCCAGGACAGCTGCGCTTGAAGAGTTCCAGCATCTGCGTGGGTTTTTACACACGAACCAAGTACACGCAGCCAGGACACCCGCGCTTGAAGAGTTCCAGCGTCTGCGTGGGATTTTATACGCGAACCATGTACACGCAGCCAGGACAGCCGCGCTTGAAGAGTTCCAGCGTCCGCGTGGGATTTTACACACGAATCAAGAACACGCAGCCAGGACAGCCGCGCTTGAAGAGTTCCAGCGTCCGCATGTGATTTTACACGCAAACCGAATGCACGCAGCCAGGACAGCCGCGCTTGAAGAGTTCCAGCATCTGTGTGGGTTTTTACACGCGAACCAAGTACACGCAGCCAGGACAACCGCGCTTGAAGAGTTCCAGCGTCTGCGTGGGTTTTTACACGCGAACCAAGTACACGCAGCCAGGACAACCGCGCTTGAAGAGTTCCAGCGTCTGCATGGGATTTTACATGCGAATCAAGTACACGCAGCCAGGACAGCCGCGCTTGAAGAGTTCCAGTGTCCGCGTGGGATTGAAAGCGGAAACTTACACGTGGACAGGAAAACAGCATACAAATGAAACAGGAACCCACGTGTGAGAAGACACGCTCACAAATCTGCTGAAGGCAGATACAGGAGATCGCGTGTGAAGGAACACGTCGATGAAGGCCAAAGAAGCAACTGACGGGATGCGAGGACGCAGATGAAAAGTTCAGCTACCAAGACGCCAAAATGTTCAATCAGAAGCAGCGAGCCAAGTATCCACGCTGCTTATAAACGTTCTGCCGTAAAACACATGACAATCCTGAATCACGTGAATTCAACGACGTGAATAATGTAGATGTCGTTTTCCTGGTAATACATCAAACAACCTCCATCTCGAATAAAGCGGTCTAGCAGTTCTATGAGCATAACCCGTTCTGCGTACAGACGGAGTTCCAGATCCAGAGGTAAAATGTCCAGTATGCCTGACAGTGCCACCCCCCAAAGGAGCAGCATCTACCCTCTTCAAGTGGAATTTTCTCAATAAAGCGGGAGCATGGATATTGGAAAGAGGTTCCCACGATCTGTCTTCTGGGCCATAACCTTTCCAGTCCACCAGATAATAAGGCCTCCCCGAACGTAATCTCATATCCAGTATTTCTTGTACCTCAAAGTCGTCTGATCCTTTCACAGAAACAGCAACAGGCCGTATAGGCAATCTAGTGGCATCAGAGCATGGTTTAATGAGTGAGACATGAAATACTGGATGCACTCGCCATCTTTGTGGCAATGCCAGGCAGACATTAGCCGGGTTAATCACCTTGAGCACCTCATATGGCCCTATGTACTTGGGTAACAGTTTCTTTTTTCCCGGTATCTTCAAGTTCTTAGTAGACAGCCATACTCTATTGCCTGCTTTGTAGACTGCTGCGGGTTCTCTGTGAGTATCAGCATAGTACTTATCTCATTTTTTAGCCCGCTCCAACTGCTGAATTACATTTGCCTGTATATTCTTTAGATCACTGAGATTACGAACGGCTGTAGGAGTGTCCAAAGACAAACCAGAATCCAACGGAATGGATTTGGGGTGTTGCCCATGTAGAGCATAGAAAGGTGAAGTGCCTATGGCACTATGGTAGGAATTATTGTAGGCAAATTCTGCTGCTGGCAGGACCGTGATCCAGTCTGACTGAAACTGAAGACACAAACACCGCAGGTATTGTTCCATGGTGCTATTGGTCCTCTCAGTCTGTCCGTCTGTTTGGGGATGATAAGCACTAGACATCCTGTCATCAATAAGTAATGCTGAGGTTAGTGCTTTCCAAAAACGGGAGGCAAACTGTGAGCCCCTGTCAGTAATTATCACTGAAGGTAGACCGAAAAACCGAAAGATATGCCTGATAAATAAATCAGCCAGCACCGCAGCTGTTGGTAACCCAAAACAGGGAACAAAAAGAGCCAGTTTAGTAAAGTAGTGTACCACAACCCATATGGTATTGTAACCATTATTACTTGGGAGTTCCACCACAAAATCCATTGATATCATGTACCAAGGTTTGTGAGGCACAGGTAAAGATTGTAGTAAACCCACTGGTTTTCCGGGAGTGTTCTTGCATTGGATGCATACCGAACATGTAGAAACATAATCAATTACATCTCATGTAATGGAAGGCCACCAACACCATCTCTTGAGCAGCTCAAGGGTTTTCTTTTGTCCAGGATGGGCTGCCACAATTGAATCGTGTCCCCAAGTGAGAGCCCGGTTCCGAGTGGTTTCTGTTGGTAGATAAAGCACCCCTTGTGTGAAAGGTAAATCGTTGTGGATATCTAGATTCAACTCCTGAACCAATCTTGGATTTTGTTTCGCCCATTCCTGTAATTCAGATTTGAGGGAAGACTGTGCAGAACAACTACATATCACATGATCTGCCAACAAGGTATTTTGAACCGGAGGATCTTCCTTCACCTCCTCACTGATGCAGGATAGAGCATCCGATTTGACATGTTGTCTGGCAGGGCGATATGTGATTTGGAAATCAAATTGAGCAAAAAACATATGCCATATAGCCTGGCGAGCAGTGAGACATTTCATAGTTTTGAATGCCTGAAGATTCCGATGATCTGAATACACCAACACCTGATGTTTGGCACCAAGAAGATGATATCGCCATTCTCGAAAAGCATCCTTGATCGCAAGCAATTCCCGTTCAGTAACGGTATAGTTCTGTTCATAAGGTGTTAGTTTACGAGAAAGAAAGAAACTGGATGCTCCTCCTTGGTTTCTGCACAGATTTGGGAAAGAACTTCTCTTGTAGCGACACTGGAAGCATCCGCTTCCACAATAAACTGACAATCAGGGTCAGGATGCTGGAGTACAGGTGCAGTGGTAAACGTTTACTTTAGTGTCTCAAATGATTTTTGGGCGTTCGGATTCCAACACAATGGTACTTTGCAACTAGTCAAGGCTGTCAATGGGGCCACTATTTTGGAGAAGGAATGGATAAATCTGCAATAGAAATTCGCAAAGCCTGGGAATGACTGTAGAGACTTGACATTATGTGGAATAGGCCAATTCAATATAGCTTTCACTTTGGAACGGCTCATTCGGACACCGTGGTTGGTTATATCGTAACCCAGAAATTAAACTTCCTGTGTACGAAAGACACATTTCTCTGCTTTAACAAAGAGTCTGTTCTCTCTGAGCCTTTGTAGAACAGCGGACACATGTTTTACATGCTCTGAAAAATATGATGAATATATCAATATATCATCCAAATATATCACCACGTACTGGTCCATCATGTCTCTGAAGATGTCGTTCATGAAGAACTGAAATGTGGCTGGAGCGTTACAGAGACCAAAAGGCATCACCAGATATTCGTATAGGCCGTACTGCGCCTTCAAAGCGGTCTTCCACTCATCGCCTTCACGGATGCAAACCAGATTGTATGCTCCCCGTAAATCTAATTTAGAAAAATACACAGAAGTGCCAAGTTGATCTAACAAAACATTTATCAAGGGTTATGGATATTGGTTCTTTATTGTGATGTCGTTAAGAGCCCTGTAATCTATGCATGGCCTTAAGTCTCCTTCTTTTTTAGGAACAAAGAATAATGGAGAGGCAGCAGGCGATTGGGATGGCCGTATAAACCCCATATCAAGAGCCTTATCAATGTAGTCTTTTAAGACAGCATCTTCTTTGGGAGTTAAAGAATACACACGACCAGTAGGTATCTTAGCCCCAGGAATTAGATCAATCGGACAGTCATACTGTCTATGAGGAGGCAGCTGTTCTGCTTGGCCCTTGTCAAAGACATCTGCATATTCAGTATATTCACATGGTATATGTGTACTACTCTGATGTACGACACTGATAGAAAAACCTCCCTTCATAGAGGCCAGAATATGTGATTTGGATGACACCCCTTGACTGGTAAAGCAATGTTCGTTGCAATAGGCAGAAGGATATTAAATCAATCCCGTAACCTAGTCAATGGTTGGATTATGAAGAGTCAGCCAGGCAAGACCAAGCAATAATTTGTAACGAGGAGCTGCGATGACATCAAAAACCATTTCCTCTGAATGCCCATTTGATAAAGTCATTCGAATAGGTACAGTCTCCTGAGTGACCATACCTGAAGTCAAGACTGACCCATCCACAGTGCTCACTGTTTCAGGTTTGTTTTTGGTTATCAAGGGTATAGAGCATTTATTTGCATATGTAATGTCGATGTAATTATTTGTGGTTCCAGAATCAACCATGGCCCTGGAAACTAACTCTTGATCAGCAAAATGTAACGTCACCTCTACAGCTATAGGTGTATAAGCTGGAATGGTACGGGAGTCCGATGTAACACTCGACACAGGGGCTCCTTCTAGTGTCGAGTTTTGGCGTTTCCCGAACGCTTAACTGGTTTTTTGGGACATGCCACCAGTAAATGCTCAGATGAACAGCAGTACATGCAAAGATTGTTTTTTCTACGGTTTTCCCTTTCTGCATTAGATAATCGGCCACTCATAGCACCGATTTGCATTGGTTCAGGATCATTAGATGAGGCTGCTGGTACCTCAGAATGAACTGATGCTTCCAAGAATGGTTTTCTCTCTCCTTTGCGAGCATTTCTTCGAGCATCGATTTGTAGAATCAGATTGAGCAATTCTGTGAACCCCGTAGGGACCACAGGAACCGTAGACAAGGCGTCTTTTAGTTCTTCTGAGAGACCCTTGTAAATAAACGCGTTTTCTTATCTTCAGGCCATTGGGTCTCGGCGGTTAATTGATTAAATCTGGCTATGTAGGCTAATAGTGTTTGATTATCTTGTTGTAGGTTAAGCAATTCCAGATCTGTGGCTTGAGTAGAATAACGCATATCAAAGACCTTGCTCATGGCAGATAGAAGCTTGTCACAATCGTACAACAAAAGACTGTTAGTCTCCAATAGAGGATTAGCCCAAGCAGCAGCTGTGCCCCCCAAATGGGAAAGCACGAAGGCCACCTTTGTAGTTAAATCAGGAAATGAGTTAGGCCAGCACAGGAAATGGAGTCGGCACTGATTGAGAAAGGTTCTATAGGTTTTGGGATCTCCTGTGAACCTTTCTGGAGGAGCCAAAGGAAACTGCGTTGGCATAATCACTTGAAGGTTTTCCTGTTGTGGTACTGGGGTACCGGATCCGGATGCAATGGCAGCTGGAGCCAGTGTTCCCTGAGGAGCAGTCCGAATAGCGTCTTGCATAACATCCATGCGATGACGCAATGTGTCCGTGCCGTAATCATTTCATTTCTCAAATCTGTGATTAATTGAGTCAGAACCGTTAAAGGATCCGTACCTTCCATGGCTTCTGATTCTGTCATAAATCCCCAAAGTATCTTATGAAAAGGATACGGTAACCAAAAAGGATACAATTGATAGGGGTCTTCCGGATCCTTGAATTCACACGATTTGATAGAAGTGATGTCAATTTAGACCTTCCAAATGATACAGCTCTCTGACTAGTAAAACAGGCGGAGAGAAAGATTATTGGAAAGGGCGTGGGAGAGTAATAGGAAGGCAGCCTAGGAAAAATAAAGCATAATGAGAAACTATCTCAACTAACCTCTCTGATAGAATGGCAATAATGCAAATTCCAACACTAACCTGTAGGCTTAGAACTGGAGTATCCATCAAAGTCAATGAAGAAATCCAGGAAAGAAAACCAACGACAAAGGAGGGAAGGTTATTAAGGGAGACTTATCCCGAACGGCACGAGGCTCTCGCTAGATACCGGGTTGGTGCACCACAGGATAGCGTCCATAGTTCTGTGCACAGACACCTTCAAATAAAAGTTGTAGATACACCTTCCTTTCCCACCAGGAACAAAACAAATTGGAATGAGTCCACCTGTTATTTCCTCACAGGTTCAAATCAACCGTGTGCTGGATACACGCAGACCAAGTACATGCAGCCAGGACAGCTGCGCTTGAGGAGTTCCAGCGTCCGCGTGTGATTTTACATGCGAACCAAGTACACGCAGCCAGGACAGCCACGCTTGAAGAATTCCAGTATCCGCGTGTGATTTTATACGCGAACCAAGTACACGCATCCAGGACAGCCGCGCTTGAAGAGTTCCAGCGTCCGCGTGGGATTTTACACACAAATCAAGTACACGCAGCCAGGACAGCCGCGCTTGAAGAGTTCTAGCGTCCGCGTGTGATTTTACACGCAAACCGAATACACGCAGCCAGGACAGCCGCGCTTGAAGAGTTCCAGCGTCCGCGTGGGATTTTACACGCGAACCAAGTACACGCAGCCAGGACAGCCGCGCTTGAAGAGTTCCAGCGTCCGCGTGGGATTTTACATGCAAATCAAGTACACGCAGCCAGGACAGGCGCGCTTGAAGAGTTCCAGTGTCCGCATGGGATTGAAAGCGGAAACTTACACGCGGACAGGAAAACAGCATACAAATGAAACAGGAATCCGCGTGTGAGAATACACGCTCACAAATCTGCTGAAGGCAGATATAGGAGATCCCGTGTGAAGGAACACGTAGATGAAAGCCAAAGAAGCAACTGACGGGATGCGAGGACGCAGATGAAAAGTTCAGCTACCAAGAGGCCAAAATGTTCAATCAGAAGCAGCGAGCCAAGTATCCACACTGCTTATAAACGTTCTGCCGTAAAACACGTGAAAATCCTGAATCACATGAATTCAACGACGTGAATAATGCAGACGTCGTTTTCCTGGTAATACATCAAACAACCTCCATCTCAAATAAAATGGTCTTGCAGTTCTATGAGCATAACCCGTTCTGTGTACAGACGGAGTTCCAGATCCAGAGGTAAAATGTCCAGCATGCATGACATTTCAGCACGGGCCAAGGCGGGTCACTCGAGCAAAGCACACACTCTGACTTATGCAGCACGAGGATACAGTTCCATTTTACCAGTTCAGGATCTTCTGTGTACAAGTTTCTTTACTTCTTGCAAGTCTCTTGACGCAGAGGGCCTGCTGTAACAGAAACAACACGCAAAACGTTATTTTTCCTTTTTCCAGTATTCATTTTGGGTGTTTCCACTGGATCCCCCGCAGCTGCGCTGAGATCATTTTCAAAACAAAAGTTCAACGTTGGATCCCCCTCTTCAGGGCTCAGATCCCTTTCAAAACAAGTTCAGAGAATTATTTTTTCAGGTAACGTGGTCTGGCAGGTCGTCCCCGTATCGCCGGCTTCGCGGGCAACACCATCTCATGTCCGAGAGCCGGCAGTACTCCTGCAGTCCGGGATAGCCACAGCCCCCCTATATTCCCAGGCATAACCGACCCTGTGCCTCCAGCTCCCTCACAATCATCTTCATCGGTCCATTGAATTTTCTGGGGTTCGGCATTCTTTAGTTTATCTGTCAGCTTAGCTGTCCTGTTCGAGAAGTTTGGGATGAACAAATGCTCTGAGATCTCTTTAAGTTTTAGGTGTAGGGGTATCTAGCACAGCTTTCACTTTCTCGCGTTGAGGTTGCACACTATCATTCCCTACAAAGAAGCCAAGGTATTTCACGACTGATTGGGCCAGTCTGCATTTGGATGAATTGGCAGTTAGGCCAGCTTCTCTGAGAGCCCTCATAATGGTAAAGTGATGGAAAAGGTGGTCTTTGAAAGTTTTACTATAAATTACGATATTGTCAATATAAACTCCACAGAAACCAGAGTAGGGCTGTAATATTTTGTCCATAAACTGTTGGAAAGTGCTGGAGCTCTGTGTAAGCCGAGAGGGAGGATCTTGAACTGAAACAGTGCCAGGGGTGTCGAGAAAGCTGTCTTTTCCTTATCAGGTGCATACACTGCGATGTGCCAGTACCCTTTTGTTAAATCTAGGTTTGATAGAAAGATGGCGTTTCTGAATTTATCTATTAGGTCATTGATGCGTGGCATGGGATAAGCATTGAAGTCGGAAATGGCATTGACTTGGCGGAAATCTATGCAAAACCTCCAGGAATTATCTGGTTTGGTGACCAATACGATAGAGGAGGACCATGGGCTTGAGGATTGTTTGATGATGTTCGCTCTTAACATTTTATTCACTTTGTCAACCCCTATCTGTTTTCAGGCTTCCAGGGGTCCATATGGTTTCAGATGAACCACATTTCCCTTAGGTGTTCTAATGTAGTGATAGGCGCCTTTCACTCTTCGTGGTTTCTCCGAGAATACACTGGGGAAATAAATAATTTAATCTTTCAAATATTCTTCTTGTTTCCTAGATACCTCTTAGACATTTACATGATATAGATGTACCTTCTGCTTCCTGTCAGGTTTGGCTACCGTACAGGTTCCTGTTCGTTCCGGTATATCACATGCCCCATGACACTTAGAAACAAGCTTGTTTTCCGAGGTAGGCAAGACAACCAATACTTTCCGTCCTACAGAAGACAATCTTGATATGATATGATATTTATAACGTGCTTCTACACAAGTGTTACAAGGCGCAACGAGGCGAGGGAGGGGGAACAGAGGGAAGACAGAGACAGGGGTCCTACGAGGCCAGGTTACATTGAGATCATGGAAGTGCAGGGGAGGGGGGAAGGTTAAAAGTGCAGAGGGAAAGGGGGGCAGTGCAGTACATAGGATAACAGTAAAATATGTATGACCATAAATAATAAATAAAAGTGCAGCAAGCTGGTGGCAAGTGCAATAGTAAGCGCAGACATCGGTGTCAAGAGCTAGTAGGGGCTGTGGGGATACAGAAACAGTCCCCGAGTGCAAGGGGTCCCGGGGGGGGCACTAAAGGTGCACAGCTGGCGGGAAGGGGACCTGGGCCCGAGATCAGAGGGTAGCCAGGTAACCAGAGCAGTTTCAGATTCGGCCAGGAGATCAGCAGGGGAGAAGAAGAGAGAAAGCAAAAGCAAAGAGGAAGGTCTTGAGGTGATTCCGGAACCGGAGATGGTTCTCCTCAAGTTTCAGAGAGGCAGGGAGGCTATTCCAGAGAGAGGCCCCAGCAGAAGAAAGAGATCTACCACCAACTCTCTGCTCAGAGAATCGACTGACCCTGGGGGAGTTGGAGGCGGATGAGCGAAGAGCCCGAGAAGAAAGATATTTAGGAAGAGGGAGTTGTAAGTATTGAGACCCCATGCCCCAGAAGGCCTTGTTGACAATGCAGAGGGTTTTGTACTTAATCCTCACCGCCACTGTGAGCCAGTGCAGAGATTTCAGTCCTGGAGAGAAACGATCTATGGGCTTGAGGCCAAGGACAAGTCTTGCAGTCCTGTTTTGATGAGTTGCAGAGGGCGGAGATTAGAGGCAGGCAGATTATGCTCACTTTTTTGTCATAGGTGGATTTTTGCTGGATTTGGGCCTTTTCCATATGGGTATGGACTAGACTGTGTACAAGGTTCATATGTTCTTGCAATCTGGTAGCGCTCTACGAAAGGGGAATGGGTGCCTCTTCTTGTTCTTCCAGGTCTCCCGGAGCATGTCCAGGACATCTCTAGGTTCTCTACCATAGAGGAGCTCGAAAGGAGAGAATGCAGTAGAGGCCTAAGGGGTTTTTCTCACTACATACAGTGCCCAGGGGATCATACGTTCCCAGTCCTTCCCATCCTTATCTACCAACTTTCTTAAGATCATTTTAAACGTTTTATTGAATCTCTATATCAAACCATCTATTTGGGGATGGTGCACGGAAGTTTGCAGGGTGATAATATGGAGTAGTTCCTTGACTTCCCCCATGAACTGGCTCATAAAGTTTGAACCTTGATCTGACAGGATTTCCTTAGGAAAGCCAACCCTGGAAAAATATGGTGGGAGGTTCTCTAGAATTTACTGAGTGGTGTTGCTCAGCATAGGGAATGCCTTGGGGTATCTGGTCGCGTAATCGACAATTACTAGGACATATTTGTTACCCAATCTTGATCTTTCCAAAGTCCCAATGATATCCATCGCAATTCTTGAAAAAGGGACTTCTATGTTTCGTAAAGGAATCAGAGGGGCAGGCAAAGGGATGGGAGTACTGGTTTTCTGACATATTTCACACGTCTGAAAAAAGGTTTTTATATCAGGATAGATACCTGGCCAGTAAAACTTCCCGCTGATGTCTGCCTGTGTTTTGGATTGTCTTAGGTGTCTCCGGGTCAGATGGGAATGCGCAATCTCTAGCACGATCTTTAGGTGGGTTTTAGGGATCACTAACTGGGTTTTACTCAAGCCTTCTGTCGATGTTTCTTTTCTATCTAGCAAACCTTGCTTTAAGAAGACATAAGGGCTTCCTTCTCTATACCCTCTTCTTCGGAAATTGCTTGTAAGAAAGCCTCAGTGAGAGCTGGGTTATTTCACTGGGCGAAGGCTAGGTTGGGGTGGATGGTAGGTTCTTCTCCCTTTTTCTCTTCAGTGCTTGATGGTTCATCAGCTTCCCCAAAGCCTGAGGTACCTCTTTCCGTTTATTCTGGTTTACTTTCTTTAAAATGAGGAAATAGAGCTTTTTCAAGAATCCTTTGGGCAATTTTGTCCTCTGGATGGACCTCAAATGGGATCTCGCCATGATTTTGTAAGAGAACATTTATGTGTCCCCAGATGTCGGAATCTATGATGCCTGCTAGGACGTATATACCGAACTTCCAGGCTAGGCCAGATTTTGGGGCCAATCTTATTTAACACCTGGCAGGGGGTATGAAAACTAAGTCTGTGTCATTCCGCCAAGTTCCTGGCGTCTGTGGAGCCGCTGGCGACAAGGATCTTAGTCCTGTTCGCCCAGCTGCGAACAGCCACGCCCCCTTTCCCTGGTTTCACTTTCTTTCTGTTTTCATTGGCTGGAGCGTTCTGCGACCTGGAGTTTTAACCAGCTGCTTCTGGGTCCCGGACGCGTCGCAGCGCTTCCGGTTTTCGTCCCGTTAGCACTGCTTGCTGGCTTTCACTACTCTCCGTAGTTCTTCGCCTTTTTCCCCGGTTGGGTCCTCGCGCCCAGTCCGGCTCCCTTTCCTTGTTTCCCCGCTCTTTCGCTGCTTGCTACGCTTTTCTCGCTTCCTTGCTAACTCTGTTCCCCGCCTTCTTTGCCCTCCTTCCAACTTGTGCTTACCCTCCCCCTTCCCATCTTCGCTCTTACCGCTTTCCTTCCTCTCGGCTGTGTTTCTGCTTGTTCGTTAAACAGCCTTTCTGCTTCCTTCTTTCTTCTTGCTCTGCGCTACTCTCCCGTGTACCTGACCCCTGTTTGTCCATTGGATTGCTCTCGCCAACCGTTTTGGACACTGTGCTGTAGTCTTCCCATGTACCAGTCCTCAGCCTGTATTCTGGATTGCTTCTCGTCTGCTGTTTGGATACCTCTGCCTTATTGATCCTCCGTGTACCATTTCCCCGGACCGCTTACTGGATTGCCTGTTTTCTGAGGGGTACAATTCCACGTGATACTTCCAGACCCTATCGACCAGCCAACACCCTGCAAGGATTCCTGGATTCCACTCCTCTGAAGATCACTGTGATAGCACAGGGGTTTTTGTGCCTATGGGCTTTTTCCCCTCCTGGTCGTTGCCGGGGGAGGGGCCCCTTGGTCTCGCTTTTGGAGGGCACGGTGGCTTCCTCCAGGGGTCGTCCCTATCTACATAAAAAAAGTTGCGATCATGAAGAAAGGAAAAGAAGGGCTCTTGGAAGGAAGAAGAAGTTGAGGAGTCGGGGGAGGGGGAGATCTCGGAATCTACATTGTCCGACGAAGATATCACCGAACACGGTGACAGTTCGCGACGCTAAAAGGAGATGGCCACCCCACAGCAGGTACAAGAACTCGTAGCCGCTGTACAAAGCCTGAATCTGGAGATGCAGAACCTTAAGACAGCTAACGCCACCCTACAACAGCGTCTGACAGACAAAGAAAGACCCTCAACCGATTTACCCCCACTTCCCCTTGTGTCAGGGAAGTTTGATGGCTCTCCTAAAAGGGTCAAGGAGTTCCTGGACGCCTGCAATCTTCATTTTTCGTTTCGCCCCCAGACCTTTGCATCGGATCACGCTAAGGTGGGGTTCATGATTACCCACATGACTGGGAATGCCCTGGCCTGGCCTACCCCTCTGGTAAATCAGCCGGACCCAGTTTTGCAGGACTACAACGCCTTTAAGACTCTGATACAACAAACCTTTCTGCGAACAGAAAGTACCTTCCTGGCCTCGGAGGATCTCCTTGATATCCGTCAAGGAAGCTCTGATCTCCTGACATACATCACCACCTTTAAACAGGTGGCAGCTGAAGCAGGTTGGCAGGAGCAGGCCCAGTATGCCATATTTCGGCTGGGTTTAAGGGAAGAACTGAAGGACGAGTTAGCTCGGATTGAAAGACCTGTGTCCTTTGCTGAACTCCTGACCGCTACCCTCCGAATCGATTTCAGAATGACAGAAAGGCGTCAAGAAAAGAAGAGAACCAGGTTAAGTTTACCCCCTCTCTTCGATACTCACTCACCTACGTCAGTGCCCTTCCAACGAACCCTTAAGGAAGAACCCATGCAGATCGGAACTACCCAAGCCCCACTCACATCTGAAGAAAGGAAACGGCGCCGGGAGGGCTCCCTATGTATGTCCTGCGGTTCTTCCTCTCACCTACTAAGAGATTGTCCTGAAGTACCGCCCAGAAGGTCGGGAAACGCTCGCCCTCGGTAAACATTGGGACGCATTACCGAGGGGCTGGTTTTAGTCCCTATGCTCCTCTTTCTGTATCCTCCACAAAGACGTCCGAGGACTCCCGGTTGATGGTGCTCACGGTCACACTCAGAGTAGACACCAAAGAAGTTACTACTTTGGCCTTACTCGACTGTGGGGCAGCAGGGAACTTCATGGATACACATTGGGCAGAAAGACAGGGAGTGAAGAGAATAGCTAAACAAGAAGATCAGAAGGTGCAAGAGGTTGATGGCGAACCTTTAAGTTCGGGCTTGATCACCCACACCACAGAAGCACTCACCTTGTCCATCCAGCAACACATCGAAAGTATCACGTTCGATATTATCAGAGCTGCACACTTCCCCATAATCTTGGGTATATGTTGGCTACGCAGACACAACCCCAGTATCGACTGGTCTAGAAACTTGCTGAGTTTTCAGTCTTCTTTCTGCAAATCGGAATGCTTACCAGAGCCAAAATTTGAGACCGTCAAGACCACGAACAGCTGTGAAGTCAGAACGGTACACTGCCTGCCACACTATCTTAAGGAGTTCAACGAGGTAGTAACAGAAAAGACACCCATCGAGCTCCCGCCGCACCGGCCCGAGGACTGCTGTATTGATCTGACTCCAGGAGCACTGGTACCTTTCGGTAGGATGTTTTCACTGTCGTTGGAGGAGAAACAATACCTCCGGAAGTATTTGGACAGTAACATGGAAAACTGACTCATAAGACCATCGAAGTCTCCCACAGGGGCATCCTTGTTTTTCATCTCAAAGAAAGACTCGAAAGAGTTGAGACCGTGTATTGACTATCGCGGCCTAAATAAGGTCACCATCAAAGATCGGTATCCCATGCCGTTGATCACCGAAATCTTACAAGCAGTTCATGGAGCCACTATTTTGACTAAGCTCGACCTAAGGAACGCTTATCACCTTCTCCGGGTGCAGGACGGTGATGAATGGAAGACGGCATTCCGGACTCCATTCGGACTTTTTGAGTACCAAGTAATGCTGTTTGGGTTGGTAAACGCCCCGTCGGTATTCCAATGGTTTATGGACAGGCTGTTTTCGGACCTACTGTGCCAAATCACTTTGGTGTACTTAGACGACATCCTGATTTACTCCTGCACTCCTGAAGACCATGTAGAACACGTCAGAGAAGTATTCCGCAGGCTCAGGAACAATCATCTGTCTGTTAAACTTGCCAAATGCGTGTTTGCAGCCTCCTTCATTTCATTCCCTATCTAGGATACATCCTATCCGACCACGGTATATCCATGGATCCACACAAGGTGTCCTCCATCATTGAATGGCCTTCAGCTACCTCAGTCAAAGAGATTCAGAAATTCCTGGGTTTAGCAAACTTCTATCGGAGATTTATCCCCAATTTTTCTCAAAAGATATTACCCATCACTTCTCTCTTAAAGAAGTCTACAACTCCATTCAGATGGTTGCTGGAGGCCGAAAACAGCTTTGGGAATCTCAAGGAAGCCTTCTGTTCTGCGCCCATCCTGAAACAACCTAACCAACATCTGCCTTTCATTCTGGAGACGGATGCTTCCTCCGCCGCAATAGGGGCTGTGCTTATTCAAGAAGTGCAGGGTGTCGAACATCCGGTGGCTTACTTCTCTAAGACCCTAAACACCAGCCAAAGGAACTATTCAGTCATAGAACGAGAGCTATTAGCCATGAAGGCAGCTTGTGTGGAATGGTGCCACCTCCTCCAGGGAGGTAGGTTCCCGTTCACCATTCGGACCGATCATAAGAACTTACAGATTCTCAGACAGTTTGAGTGTTACAACACTCGACAGGCCCAATGGGCCCACTTCTTCGCTCAATTCGATTTCCAAATCACATACATCCCAGGCAAGATGAATATCGTGGCCGATTCTCTCTCCCGCCGATGCGATTACATGCCAGAGACTGATACACCTCCTGAACGGATGTTCCCCCTGGCCAAGACCATCAGAGTTGTTGCAACGTTCCTTAAGCAGGTACAGGAGGATTCCGGAGGCCGCTTCGAAGTGGAAAGACATTCTAAAGATCTGGTCTATGAAATCAGGAATGGCCTCTACCTTATTAAAGGAAGACTCTATTTACCCACTCCAGCTTTCCGCAAGACGGCACTGGCCTGGTGTCATGACTCCAAACTTGCTGGACATAGGGGTGCGGCCGGTACTCTCGAATACCTCCAGCGACATTTCTACTGGCCTAAGATGAGAAAAGATATGGATCGTTATGTTCAGTCCTGTATCGTCTGTCTGCGGAGTAAGTCATCTCGCCAACGACCGATCAGCCTACTTGAACCATGTGCTGTACCCAAGGGTCCTTGGAGCACAATCTCTACAGACTTCATAGTGGATTTGCCCCCGTCTCAAGGATGCACATGTGTAATGGTGGTTGTGGATTTGTTTACTAAGTTGGCTCACTTCTCCCCATTGCCCGGGCTTCCCACAGCGGCCAAAATGGCAGAAGTGTTTCTCCAAGACATCTTCCGGTTGCACGGCATGCCTAACAAGATAATATCCGACCGAGGAAGCCAGTACACCTCCCGGTTCTGGAAGGCGCTCTGTGTCAGACTGGGTATTGAAAGAGCTCTCACTTCTGGATTCCCACCCGCAATCCAACGGGCAAACCGAACGCCTGAACGGAACCCTGGAGCAGTACTTAAGGTGCTTTATCAACTCCCAACAGGACAACTGGTGCACGTTACTCCCTCTAGCAGAATTCTCCTATTATAAATCTACACATTCCGCTCTTGGGTTTATTCCTTTTTTTGGTACCTATGGTTACCATCCTCGCTCCATTCTTCCTGTCTCTGGCCTTTCTACTAGTTTACCTTCCGTTGATTCCTCCCTCTCGCTCCTCAGAGAGACACACAAGAAGGCAGAGGAAGGCATTAAGTCGGCTCAAGCGCAGTATTGCATCCAAGCCAACAAACACTGCCGACCTGTCCCGGGGTGGGATGTAGGAACTAGGGTCATGCTTTCCACTAGATACCTACCTCGTTGGATCCATCCCTCCTAGCTGTCTCCCAAGTACCTAGGGCCATATGAGATTATACAGAAGATCAACTCAGTGGCCTTTCGCTTGAAACTACCCAACAACCTCAAAAGGGTCCACCCCGTTTTCCATGCCTCTCAACTCAAGTCCTTCCATGCGGACACCTGGGCCCGTCAGGCTAGACAGGCCCCGGTTCCTCAGGGTTCTACTCAGGCGGAATATGAGGTCGCCCAACTCTGCGACTCAATGTATCGTAGGGGCAGGTTGGAATATCTAGTTAGATGGAAGGGATACCCCTCTTCAGAGAACTCTTGGGAACCTATCACTCACATAAATGCTCCTGCCTTACTTCGAAAATACCACTTCTTTCATCCAGGAAAACCAGGGGGAGGAAACTATCAAAGGGGGCATACTGTCATGCCGCCAAGTTCCTGGCGTCTGTGGAGCCGCTGGCGACAAGGATCTTCGTCCTGTTCGCCCAGCTGCAAACAGCCACGCCCCCTTTCCCTGGTTTCACTTTCTTTCTGTTTTCATTGGCTGGAGCGTTCCGCGACCCGGAGTTTTAACCAGCTCCTTCCGGGTCGCGGACGCGTCTCAACGCTTCCGGTTTTCATCCCGTTAGCACTGCTTGCTGGCTGTCACTACTCTACGTAGTTCTTCGCCTTTTTCCCCGGTTGGGTCCTCGCGCCCAGTCCGGCTCCCTTTCCTTGTTTCCCCGCTCTTCCACTGCTTGCTACGCTTTTCTCGCTTCCTTGCTAACTCTGTTCCCCGCCTTCTTTGCCCTCCTTCCAACTTGTGCTTACCCTCCCCCTTCCCATCTTCGCTCTTACAGCTTTCCTTACTCTCGGCTGTGTTTCTGCTTGTTCGTTAAACAGCCTTTCTGCTTCCTTCTTTCTTCTTGCTCTGCGCTACTCTCCCGTGTACCTGACCCCTGTTTGTCCATTGGATTGCTCTCGCCAACCGTTTTGGACACTGCTGTAGTTTTCCCGTGTACCAGTCCTCAGACTGTATTCCGGATTGCTTCTCATCTGCTGTTTGGATACCTCTGTCTTATTGATCCTCCATGTACCATTTCCCCGGACCGCTTACTGCACTGCCTGTTTTCTGCGGGGTACAATTCCACGTGATACCTCCAGACCTTATCGACCAGCCAACACCCTGCAAGGATTCCTGGATTCCACTCCTCTGAAGATCACTGTGATAGCACAGGGTTTTTTTGTGCCTACAGGCTTTTTCCCCTCCTGGTCGTTCCCGGGGGAGGGGCCCCTTGGTCTCCCTTTTGGGGGGCACGGTGGCTTCCTCCCGGGGTCGTCCCTATCTACATTAAAAAAAGTTGCGATCACGAAGAAAGGAAAAGAAGGGCTCTTGGAAGGAAGAAGAAGGTGAGGAGTCGGGGGAGGGGGAGATCTCGGATTCTACATTGTTGGACGAAGATGTCACCGAACCCGGTGACAGTCTACGGGAGTCATTCCTCTTTTCCCAGGAGGGATAGTAGCCTCTCTTCTACTACAGATATCGAAGCCTATTGATTCTTTTATGGCAACCAAGGGGTGAGAGGCTCTATGACTAAGCTTCTGAAATTGTAGGGTACCCCAATTTGTTTCAATTGAGTCACAACCCACTCCTGACACCACATGTAAGGAACGAATGGGTTACAGGTCATTTGGTCAAAAGAAAAAGGTCGACAGGACAAATGGTCCACACAATTTGGTCGAAAGACAAATGGTCGAATTTTTTTTTTTTTGTATTTTCACATTTTATTTTGTTTTGTTGGGGGGGTTCCCCCCAACCCCCTTTTTGTGCTTAAAAACCCTTTTTTTTCCTAAATGAAAACCTGAAAAATATATATATAAATTAAAAACAAAATTCCACCATTTGTCTTTCGACCAAATTGTGTCGACCATTTGTCTGTCGACCAATTGTCTGTCGACCAAATGACCGGACAGCGAATGAATGGTGGCAATAGTAAAACAGACACAAGTGATCACAGTTTAATGGTGTTTATTGAACTTTTGCAAGGGTGTGATGAACGCCTATCTAAACCTAAATCTACAGATGGGAGCAAGCTACAACCATTAAATAATAATAATACAGTCCTTGTGGAGTCCTGTCAAAATAAAAGGGCCTATACTAAAAAACCTATTGCCAATCCTTACCACTAATTTACAAATAATATGGTGCAATGTTCATGAAAAAGAAAGAAGTGTTCACAAAATAATATATCAGGATGCTCCTGCCGGTGGCCTCCATTCCCCACATTATCAGCACGGGCAAGGCAGGTCTCTCGAGCAAAGCACATACTCTGGCTTCTGCAGCACCATGATACAGTTCCATTTTACCAGTTCAGGACCTTCTGTGTCCAAGTCTCTTTACTTCTTGCAAGTCTCTTGACGCGGAGGGCCTGCTGTACCAAAAACAACACGCAAAATGTTCTTTTTCCAGTATTCAATTTGGGTGTTTACCCTGGATCCCCCGTAGCCAGGCTCAGATCCTTTTCAAAACAAAAGTTCAACGTTGGAACCCCTCTTCCATGTTCAGATCCTTTTTTATGTTTCAATTAGTCTCCCTCAGCCAGGCTTGGACCAATTGTGACATATATTAAACTATCAAAGACTTTTGAATGTGCACAGAGATTAGCTTGACCCATTGCATGACTACTTTGATCTCAATAATTATTTCTATCATACTCATGAAAAAGAAAGAAGTGTTCACAAAATAATATGTCAGGATGCTCCTGCCGTTGGCCTTCGTTCCCCACATTATCAGCACGGGCAAGGCAGGTCTCTCGAGCAAAGCACATACTCTGGCTTCTGCAGCACCATGATACAGTTCCATTTTACCAGTTCAGGACCTTCTGTGTCCAAGTCTCTTTACTTCTTGCAAGTCTCTTGACGCGGAGGGCCAGCTGTACCAAAAACAACACGCAAAATGTTCTTTTTCCAGTATTCAATTTGGGTGTTTACCCTGGATCCCCCGTAGCCAGGCTCAGATCCTTTTCAAAACAAAAGTTCAACGTTGGAACCCCTCTTCCATGTTCAGATCCTTTTTTATGTTTCAATTAGTCTCCCTCGGCCAGGCTTGGACCAATTGTGACATATATTAAACTATCAAAGACTTTTGAATGTGCACAGAGATTAGCTTGACCCATTGCATGACCACTTTGATCTCAATAATTATTTCTATCATACTCAGCATCAGTTGGATACCTAAAAAAGACTTTCGAATGAGCACCCAGGTGGCGCCGGACCACTCTGTGAATGGCATCTTTTCTTGGTCTCCCCAAAGCTCAATTATAAAGTTCAACTACTTCCTTTGGCTTCCAATTGTATTTGCGTTGCTCATCCCAAATGCCTCACAAACTTTTCACTTTATGCAATGTTGCTGCTTGCAATCTTGGTTCAAAACACAAGCTGGTTTGGTATCAGTCTCTCTGACTCACCGGCTGTGCTTTCTTTTCTGACGCCGCTTTGTTGTAGGAGCCAAGGACAGTACCACAGCAGGAATCGGTCCTCCCCAACTTGGTTATCGACACAGGAGAGCCCCGGGTGCCCCCAACACACAGTGCAGGTTTGATCAGCCTTAGTTCCTGGTCTTCGGTTTCTTACTTTCCAAGGCTCACGAAAGTAACAGTCTTTACAGGTCATGGGCACTTCCACCTTTGTATCCCTCTCTGGTCTCGCCGTCTTATTCCTTGTATTAAACTGCCATCTTGGAACTGCTGTTTCCTTGTGTGTTTCGTCTTGCTCAGAGTGTGCTTTCGTGCTCTGTCTTTTATCCGTGTGGGAAAGTGCGATGGAAGTCGGTGTGTGTAATGATCCGTAATTGCCTTACTTTGCCTGACCATAGTGTTGGGACATGTCAGGTATAGTCCGGGTGTTAGTCTGTTGTCGCTCACGGTGAACTGTCTGTGAGAAAGTATTTGTTTTGGGAAAGGGAGGGGGAGGTTGAGTTCCTAGGTATCCTACATGGTAGGATGCAGAGAAGGTGTCACAAAGAAGGGGATACTTCATCTGACCCTCTGGTGTCCCACTTCCACTCCCCGAAGACCCCTCATACAGGTGATCCTCTGCATTGGTCCACCCCCAGGAACTGGATCCAAAAGCAATGGCTGTTTCCTGACCTCCTGGATGACAGATCACCAGGGACTAGCGGGTGAGGCACCTTCAGGTTTCTCACAACCCATGTGGCCCTAACAGTTGGCTATGAAAATCTGCATCTTCTTTCAAGATACTTAAATGGAACCTCAAATTGATCCTTTTAAACTTCCAAAATTATTTCCATGATGTAACGGACAAAAAGTGTTTTCTTTTCTCTTTCTTCAGAACTTCAAATTGTATTTACATTATGCATAATTACAAGCTGCAGATTGTGTTCCCTTAAGTCTTCAAATTAAGTGGCAGAACCAAATGGAGAATGATTTGTCTTACATTACTTACCATCCCGTTTACTTATAAACTTCCATAGTGAAAGGGGACTATAATACTACAATCATCCTCTTTGTGTTTAAGGCATTTTTATTAGAATTTGTATATTTTTAGCAACCTGAGACAGGACGATATATGGTCAGTTAGGGGCCTGCATTGCAAAATGGGCTCAAATGCCAGCTTCTCCCCTTAAAGTGTGAGATTTTGGATAATATAGTGCAACATCTAGTGGAAATCGCAGAGTATTGCATCTTTCTTTTGAAGATCGAAAGGGGACGTCGACATGGGCGTGACAGTAACACTATCCCTAATGTGACGTGCAGTGTACCCAAAATCCCTCACGCGTCGAGGTCCCTCAGATAGTTTTTTCCACCAACCTAGTTGGTCGCCTATGTGGAGCTCTCAAGAGTTTTATATTGCTAAATTGCACCCATGACCTACGGTCATCTAGTCTCCCGACAGACATTCCCGACGACTGACGACTGCTTTGTGGGTTTCCTGCCGCCGACACATCTACAACCGCTCGACTACTGTCGACCGTGTGGCCTCGGCCCTCCGGCCAGGCACTTACAGTAGGGAGAGTTGGGCACTGGGTTTATTCCTCTCTGAGAATGTATTTACTTTACCCCTCTTTCTCTTCTTGATCTGGCTGCCGCTACCCTCTGCTATGGAGAGGACTCCATTTAAATTCTGCCTATCGTGTAACGGAAAGTTTCCTTTGAAGGACACCCATCGCCGATGCAATCGGTGTCTTCCTCGCGTCCACGACAAGCACTCATGCAAGGCTTGTAAGCTCTTTCGACCGAAAACATTGAATGACAGGCAGACTAAACGGTGGGCGGCCTACACTATGCAGGCCAAAAGCCATTCCCCCGTTGCCGCTGTCGCTTCGGACGACGAGGGATCCATCGGCAGCCATGGCTCCAAATTGGAAGCCATCGACCTCTCAGCGGAGCCCTCGGGCTCCCAAATGCCCATCCCCGGCCAGACAGACAGGCCACCGGCACTGATATGGGGAAATCACACCCCGACGACAAGAGCACCCATGCACCATGTGTACACAAGCACACAATCCCTAAGGCTTCTTCGACAGAGTCATCGAAGAAGCGCACACCGCCCACAGGGCCGCAGAAGATTTCAACGGCGCCTTCCGATCCTCGCGGTTCGGCATACTCCACGCAACCGCTTTCGTGGCATGCGACTGGGCATACCTCTGGAACGGGCGTTCACCCTACAAAACACACCATCGTCGACACACCGTCCAAGGGCGCACAAGCACCTAAGGCCTTGTGGAGTCATAAAGAATAATTCTTCCAAAAGAACATGAGTGATTTGTTCGCTCAGGCACGTCGAGACCTTCTATACAACTGCTGAAAATTTGCAAAAGCCTTCCAGCTATCATTTCGGCAGAGTATTCTGAGGCCCCCATCCTATCTCTAAGGTCTAATTGGGAACATCTCCCCCTATTGGGCAGCCTTTTCCTCCTCCAGACCCTTCTCCCTCTTCTTTATGGACTAGGGAGAGGTTTGAGCAATAGATGGACAAAATGGCCCAGTTCATTGACCTTTCGGACAGGTACATTACACCCAAAAGACACAGGGAAGAGGACTCCTGCCCCATTCCTTACAAACTGCAGAAATTACCCATCTCTCCACAGGGACACCAGGAAAATATTTTGGATGTCCTAGAGGACCCAACAAAGGAGGATACTTATGAAGACCTTAATCCTTTTGCACAAGACACAGCTGATCAAGACGCAGACTGGGATCAGGCAGAGGATCAGGGCCCTCGGCTATCACCAACGCATACCTCTGACCCGGACATCATCTGCCTAGACCCCCTTCTTCTCCTCCATAGAGGGATTAGTCACATGTTGATGACCAGATGTTGTTTAATGCTATTTTAAAAAGAGCAGCTGATCATTTCCAAATTGCAACAAATGAGGCAGCTCCAGACTCAGATTTTGTGTAGGAAATCCTCAAGGAGAAGGCTCTGACTAGTCAAGCCATCCTGCCCCTACTGAACTCGATAAAGAGGCGCATGGCCCCTTCCTTGCTGTCCCCGTCGCTCACACCGGTGGTCAAACCCTGGGTTGAAAAATTATTCTGCCCATCACTTTCCGACCCACTCTACATAAGGGGTCATGCTACACCAGATTCCTTGGTGGTCACTACCACTCGGAAGAGGGCGGGGTTCAACTGTCTTTGGCGGAAGCCCCTCCAGACAAAGATTGTAAAAAGCTTAATGTCCTGAGTAAACGGATCACCGCCTCTGCAGCCTACTCCATAAGGATCGCAAATAATACCACTCTAATGGCAAGTTAAAGTGATGTCCAACGGGTCCTAGTTCAGGATGGTCTTCAAGAGGTTCCAGAGCACACCTGATCACACCCGCTGGCAGTCGTGGCTGAAGGCAGATAAGTCACCCATAACACAATGAAGAACACTCTGGACTCGGCTGAGACCGCTGGACGCACCCTAGCCCAGAGGACCTTACTTAAAAGACACGCCTGGTTAAATAACTGCGGCTTTAAACCTGAAACTCAGGCCTCTCTGATCAACAAGCCAGTGGATGACTCCAACCTTTTTGGGAAGGCTGTTGATGATTCCCTGGAGACGGAAAATAAAGAACACGAAACAATAAAGTCGCTTAGCCAGATCACAGCACACCTTCCACCAGCATGGAGGTTCTAACTCATGCCAGTCCTTTTGTGGCCAATCCTTTTCCTGCTCTCCCCAAGGACAATACAGTTCAGGGAATACCACCTGGTCCTCCGCTAAGGCCCATCTAGTAACAACCAATAACAACAAAGAGGCCCACGTGGGGGCAAGGGTATGATATGGCATTTATAACGCGCCTATACACAAGTGTTTCAAGGCAGGAACTCTACTCCTAGAGGCTCCCCGGCCTCCATCTCAAAAGTACTCACTGGTTCTGGTCCCCTCCCACGCTTCCCTGGTCGGGAGTCGCTTGTTATCATTCATCCCCACCTGGGGGGGGGGGGATTACATCAGACCAGTGAGTACTAAAGACTGTTGCCCAAGTGTACTGTATCGGGCTTCTCCGGCCACCTCAATACCACCCACCGAGGAGCAGACGCCTGTCGCCAGAACTCCTGCGCATCCTGCTGGAAGAAGTTCATGTCCTGCTGGAAAAGGGCGCCATAGAAGTCCCCATTCTCCAATTAAACAAGGGTATTTATTCAGTGTACTTCCTTGAACCCAAATAGGGACCTGCGCCTGGCGAACAAGTATGTCAAACCTCAAAAGTTTAGGATGACAACACTGCAGGAGGTAATCCCACTGCTGCAGCAGGGGGATTACATGGCCACATTGGACAAGAAAGATGCATACTTTCATATTTCAATGTTGCCAGAACAAAGAAAGTACCTCAGGTTCATGATAGAGGACACCCACTATCAGTTCAAGATTCTCCCCTTCAGTATTGCCTCAGCACCACAGGTATTCACAAAGGTACTGGTGGTAGTAGCTGTTCTCCTGCGCAGGAAGTCCATCCCACTCTATCCTTACCTCGACGGTTGGCTCATAACAGGGGATATATACGGAAAACATGCCAAACAAATACCCAGAAGACAGTAGATCTCCTCTTCAATCTAGGTTTCTCTATCAATGAGAAAAAATCCATTCTAGACCCCAATCAAGTCAAACAGTTTCTGGGGCTCTAATACGGACCAAAAGACGGCCTCATCTTTCCCTCCAACGAGAGGGTTGAAAACATGCTGTTCCAGATCCCTCACTATGTAGCTAGTCACGAGGTGACCGTACGCAAATCCATGCGACTGTTGGGAATGATGGCTTCCTGCGTCTACCTAGTTCCTCACGCTTGTCTGCACATGCGCCCCATGCAAGAGAGGCTCTCGAGCCAATGGTGTCAGACCAGTGGTCAGTGGGACGATCTAGTGGTTGTCTTGGCAGCCCTGGTTCAGTCTCTGTAGTGGTGGTCAAGGTAAACCCTTCTGCAGGGGAAAACCTTCACCACCCCCACAGTAGAAGCCACTCTCACCACAGATGCATCTCTGACGGGGTGGGAGGCTCACCTCCTTCAACAGACGGCTCACAGCGTGTGGTCCACAGCAGTAGCATCCAATCACATCAACCTGTTGGAACTGCTAGAAGTTTTCAAGCCACTGAAGGCCTTCCAGACACACCTCCGGGGAAGACAGTTCTAGTCCTCACGGACAGTACTACAGCCATGTATTACTTAAACAACAAGGCAGCACTCACTCTCTAGGGCTGACCAAACAGTCCCAGAACATATGGAAGTGGGCTCTCAAACACAAAATGTTCCTCCTTTCACAACATGTTCCAGGGGAACTCAATCTTCTGGCGGACATACTCGGCAGAGACTTCCCCCTACCCATTGTACTCAACGTCTTCGCAGAATGGGGCTTCCCAGAGATTTACTTATTCGCCACTCTGGTGAATGCCCAATGCCCAGATTATGCCTCGTGGCACCCTCAGAACCGCTCCAAGGGGTACAGTCTTTGGATAGCATGGTCTGGGAAATGTGTCTAAGCTTTCCCCCCGATTCCCCTGATCAACAGAATAGTGCACAAGATGATTCTGGTGGCCCCTATGTGGGCCCGCCAGCCTTGGTTCTCCCATCTCATGGCAATGTCAGTCTCCCCTCCCAGGAAGCTGCCATGCCCATACAACATGCTGTCTCAAGACCAGGGGGATGCTGTCTCAAGACCAGCGGAAACACTACATCCATACCCTCAAACTCTCTACTTAGCAGCCTGGCTCCTGAGGTCATAGAGTTTGGGCACCTCCAACTCCCTCAAAGATGCATGAACATACTCAGAGAGGCATGGAAGCCTAACACCAGGCATTGCTACTCCAACAAATGGAAGCACTTTGTCATCTGGTGTAATGGCAAGGGCATCAATCCTATCGAATGGTCACCTAAAGATATTGTCCTTTACCTAACTCACCTGCTAGATTCAGGACTGGTTTTCAATTCTCTTAAAGTCCACTTAGTTACTCTTTCGGCATACTCCACGATCCAGAGCAAGGTTTGATGGTGGAAAATTCCTGTAATTAAAGCCATTTTTTGAAGGGGTTAAAGAGACTTCATCCCCTGATCTCCAACACAACTCCTGGGTGGGACCTGAATATTGTTGTTACCAGACTAATGGGACCTCCCTTTAAACTAATGCATAATGCTAGTCTTAAAGCACTCACCTACAAGACTGCCTTTCTGGTGGCTATCACCTCTATAAGGATAGTTAGTGAACTGCAGGCCCTTTCAGTTCAGGACCCATTAGTCACGATTCACAAAGACAAGGTGGTTTTGCGCACACACCCTCGCTTTGCGCCCACATTTATCTCGAAGTTCCATGTAAACCAGTCCATAGAACTACCCACCTTTTTCGAGAACCTCACTAACATGGCGGAAAGAAGCCTCCAAACACTGGAACACTGGATGTAAGGAGAGTGGTTATCTACTATCCGGAAAAAACAAAGCCACTAAGAAAAACAAACCAGTTCTTTGTCTCAGTGGCAGCTGTTAGAGAAGGATACCATGTCTCTAAATCAGCTATTTATAAGTGGATCGTAAACTGCATCACACTGTGTTACACTCTTGCCAAGAGAGATTTACCCTTCACGCCTAGAGCACACTCTACTCGGGGCACAGAGGCTACCATAGCATTCATTGCAAATGTTCCTCTTGATTCCATTTGCAAAGCAGCAACCTGGAGTTCTGTACACACCTTCACACAACACTACTGTCTAGATACACAATCTAGGTCTGATTCTCAGGTGGGACAAGTGGTGCTAAAACATCTCTTTGCTACTGTTCCTTCACACATCCCACCACCATATATGGGTACTGCTCGCTAGTCTATACACAGCATGTTATTCTAAGAGCATTTACAAGCATCAGAAGACATGCATTGCTCACCGTAATAGCATTTCTGATTACTTTATCTGCTTAGATTCACATGTGCCCACCCTTCCTCCCCTTGTGGAGTAGAAGGAACATAGACCTCTTACACCTTCTCTCTTCTGTACTCGCTCATGCTCACTATAAGGCTCCCTCACAGCAGAAAAAACACAACCAGAGGGACCTCTGCGCGTGAGGGATTTTGGGTATACTACACGTCACATATGGGGTAGTGTTACATTCATGCCCGTGTCGACGTCCCCTTTGGATCTTCAAAAGAAAGATGCAATACTCTGTGATTTCCACTAGATGCCGGACTATATGCACAGCATGTGAATTTATGCAGATACAATCATCAGAAATGCTATTACGGTGAGTAATGCATGTCATCCTGTTGTACCTTATCTGCCAAAATTGTTGGTCAATGGAAGAAAAAGCAATTTAAGTGTCATGGAGTCATTTTTACAAGTTATTTGGCGTGTCAGAGATGGCACAGAAAACACTCTGAGTTAGTGCAATGGTATTACTTAAGGTTCTCTTTGTGGGTGCTAGGGCCCTCCCTCTCTCGCCTCCCTTGGGATTTTCTTTCTAACCCAGGCGTCCATATCCCATAGTTACTGCTACTGAACAATAACCCCTACTGTCTACACACTGGTTGTATGGTAAACATGTTTCTCTGAAAGCTGGCTGTCTAATCTCCCTCAGGGACCTACTAACTGTCCCTACTCTATTTAGTTGTTAGTTTTCTAATGGGAGCTGGATTGGGCCTTGCACTTGCTCTGTTTGATTCAGGTTGATCACTCATGCTCCGGCTCACCTCGGCCCTCCTATTTCTACTATCATATCCTTGCTCCCCTGCCAATCTTCAGTGTTTCACTTCGATGTAAACTTGCCCCCCACTCCACTTCACTACACCTCCTCTGCCAACTGCTTCTCTCCAACTCGATGGATCTCACCTAGATAACCCATATGTCCCGTTCCTGCAGTCGCCTGATATATCAGTCTTCGTCTCTGGATTGGTTGTCTTTCCCTGGCTAATCTGGCACTGTCTTCCCCACCCTGGATGGTTTGTAATACATATGCAGTGAACATTATAAATAGGGGACTAAGCCCCACCCACTTCTTCTTCACAGGCTTGCCATGCATCAACAAAGGCAACCTGGAAGGTTCAACTTTCCAGTTCTTGTGTGGGGGCTTGTTTCTGTGTGCTACAAAGGTAGATCTTTGGTGTATTGTGCTTAATGTTCCTGATAGCCGTCTCTGGTGGTCTAGGTTTTTTTTAGCAGCATTGCAAGTTCGGTGCCACTGATGGGGGCCTCTGTGTGGCTCAAGAAGACTGGGCGTTTCCACTCAGGGGCCCGCATGCTCACAATATGCTCTTATACAAAAAGCTGCAATGTAATTCCGAAATGCATTGGTTTATGAGCTAACACTGTCAAGACTGCTATTGCCTTTAAGGAAAATGAAACAAGAATTTGAGCACTTTTGCTAAAGTGTCAATGTAGTAATTTGTTCACATCACAATTACTTCTTAATTCATTTTGCAGTCATGTACATCAAAAATTGCAGCTTTTTATATAAGAGCATATTGTGAGGACGTGGCCCACTGAGTGGAAACGCCCATTTTTTTGTTGCATATCTTGATCCTTGTGCCATAGGATTTTGTTATGCCGATTAGCCCCATCGATTTGATGAAATGTATGCCAGAAAGAATATTTGATAGTAGTAGTTATTTTTTACCAACATACGCTAGTGCCCACCTACGCCATATAGCCTTTGTATGGCTCCCTTGGCTACCGTCTAGGGATGGCGCTGTGGCTTCTGTTTCTCTCTGCACCTCCATCAGCATCAGGTCGTGGACTCCAGAGGCACTGTAGGCGTATGGGTTGTGTTCTACTGGCGGTGGGGGGGCTGGATCAGGGCTCACACTGTGGTGTCTCTCGTTGGGCATCCACAGGATATTACTGCCAGACACCAGAGAACTGACAAGTATTGTAATGTTGAGGCATGGTTTGAATTAAAGGTGGCCTGCACAAACGCCTAATGTACAAGTAAGGGATGGGGAAAATCAGACCTCTTCTGATGTGGTTGTCTCTCTGAGAATGGACTGTGGAAGGTTAACTTGTCCCCCAACCTTAACTGAAAGGGCACTCCCCCACAGCAAGCTTCTGAAAATAATAAAATAGGTATACACTGGGGAGTAAATCCAGACAATTGTATTTGCTTCAGTGCTACATTTATTAATTGAGAATGTTTAAACATGTCAAGAAAGTCACTGATAGTGCAGTGACGAGCTCAGAACAGTTTTGTCCAACATCAAACGTATTCCAGTGCAATCCCACCGCTTGCCAACTCTGATTAAAGATTCTAATGGCATTTCCCCTCATGTGCAGGGTTCATAGCAAGGTGTGTGATTTTTAGGGTGGTGAGTGTGGTTATGCAAATATGCATTTTTCGATGACAGGGCATTAGAGTGTGGACAAAGCACAAGTGACCCCCGATCCCACTCTTAAAAGGTTGGCATCTATCTGTAACTGAAGGAATCGTGGTCCTCGGTATAAAACATGACCTCAGCCCAAGTCTACCTGAAATGAGGGTTGCCACTACCCTGCAAAGAGCTTCTCTGTATTGCCTAGCAGCCATCTTGGGACTGTTGCACTCGCAAATAGTGAGCATGAGAAAGATTTAGAGCTTGAACCTGCATAAAAACAATGAATTAATAAAACCTGGCACGTTAAAAAAAGGGTCATGAAAAAAATGTAAAACTCTTAAAATTGGTAATACTTTCAAATTCAGAAAACGACTCAAAATGTGGCTCTTTGCTCCAGAACCAAAAGGAAACGACTAGGAAGCATAGACCCAGCGGGCAATAATAATCGCAGAGATGGAACCGGATGGCAGGGGGAGCACACCCCGACCACCCATGTCCACATACCGCTAGTTCACAGAGGAAACTTAGGTTGCTAAGGCTCCCACACGGGATGGGCAGGGAGGGACCAAAATCCTCTAACGTAAACATCGCCAACCCCAGGGTGGGGAACACGCCTGCCTCATCCGGTTACACAAACCACTAGAGTAATACAGAAGAAAACTGCCACTCCTCAACATGCCTGATAACTAGGCGGACAAACTGCAATACCAAGCACACAGGATAATCATAGATGTGTAGCATAGAAACGCAAAGACAAAGAGGTAAGGAAAATTTGCTAACCCAACTAACACCTCAACTTTCTGCATACACTTCTCATACAGAAACTCACACAACCACTTCTCTGCACAGCAATCAGCACGTACTTCACCACATTGCAGCAACAGAAAAACAACACGTAACCTGGCACAACAGCACATGGGAATTTGCATCGACCCGAAAACTGCACTTACACTCAGGTAACGGTGCAAACCGAACTGAAGCTGCCAACAGGACATCACAACTCTCACTTTCCTATTCCCACTACACCATACTAACCCCCCTACCCTTGTTTTCAGATCCGCCAGAGTGCCTGGGGGCCACTCCGGTGGCGACCGATACAAATACCTAACACTAACCAAAAAGCTCAAATTCTGTATACCTAACTCATACAGAAACCTACACAACTATCTCTTGCACAGCAAGACGCACACACTTCACCACACTGCAACAACAAACAAAACATAAGCCGCACCAACAGCACACTAGGCCTGACTTCGATCTGATACTCGCACCAAAGGTCAGTGCATGGTGTATACCGAACTGAAGCCGCCAATAGGACACCACTTCTCTCACTGACCTACTCCCTCTTCACCTTACTAACCCAACCCGCCTTCTTGTTTACAGATCAGCCTGAGCTCCTGGGGACCAATTCCGTTGGTGACGGTGCGCTATACAAATACCTTTAACATAACAAAACATTAACAATACTTGCAGCAAAATATCTACAAACGTATATGCTGCTAAAGGGTGCCCCAGAAACATACACCTATTTCGAAACTTTGTGAATTCATGACACTTCCTAACTCTGATAATTAATTCACAGTGACAAAACTTTTTGTAATGGAGCACCGCTGAATAATTTCTTTCTAGTCGTTTAGTAGGAGTTTGGGACTGTTTGTAAACGTAAAGCTGGCCACTACGAAATTGAAAATGCCCCAAATGCAACACGTCTTGAATGGCTGTGCTCGTCCGCCAAGAAGAAAGCCACTTTGCAATTGCAAAATTTGTGAATCATTTTTAAGCGAGTTCCAAATATTACATCGGGATTACTATACAACTTTATAATAAGAGCGCTCAACAAAATGTATGTGTTTTCAATGTTGAATACAACCACGCCTATTTTAATGAAATTCAAATCAAAACATATATTGTTATTTACGTTTGTGTAGTATAAACCTAGTTTTCACAAATAATTAGAATATTTTGTAGACTGAAACAGTTGTTAACGTGCGGTTTCTGTTGGAAGTTAGTCATTTCAACTCCATTCCAGTATGGCCGCCGCTCTGTCGGCACACCAGTGACAGCACATCGCCCTTGCCCTCCTCAATGTTTATCCTCCTATTCTATGACACTAGGATAATGATGGCGACCTCCTGTGCAGCCGTGCCACTGCTTTGCCGCTTTAGTAGAGGCATACGTGGGGTCCGCCGGCTTTGGGGTGGCTGCTCCCTTTCCGAGCCTGATGGGAAAGACGAGGAGCTTGGGAGGTCTGAGGACATGTGTACTGGTAAGTGGAAAAACGGCATGTGAGTGTCGGAGTATAGTTCTCAAAGGACTGATTTGGGTAATATGCCCTTCACATTTAGTCAATTGGAATTGTTTCGCCACAACAACCCCTACGTTCTGTTCAGTGTATCTCTATTTAAAGGGCAAATTGGAACGGCAAGTAAATTGAGACGACCTACTTTAAAGCAGAGTAACGTTTTCAGTTATCCTATGTTTGACAGTGTTGTTTGCCCTATCTATGTGTGACATTTTTATTATGTGGTTAACATTTAACCTTTAGTAATAATGCATGAAATACGTAGTTCATATAGGAATCCAAGTAAAATTCATGAGAATACAGATGATCTGGTAACGAGGCGTCTTAAAACAAATATTACATTAAATAAATGAGTAAGTTGGCATCTTATAAAAGAGTTCGTATTGATCACATCAGGAGTTCATTATCAAATTAAACTCATTATCAAAAATGTCACATCTAAGCAACAACAAAAAAATCCTCCTCATAAAAACATTCATCTTCAAAAGGACCATTATAAAATTCACCATCAAAATACATCATAGAGATTTATAGAAATTCATCAACTAGGAGATCATTATCCAGTATTGTTGTGTAGGTTCAGAGATTTTATGAAACCAACTTCAGCAATTATAATTGAGGTGGTCCTCCCCACCAAACAGGATTGCCAGAATCGCGTTATGTTAACAATGGAACTTATATGAACAAATCTCTTGAACCAGAGCATTTGAGCACTCTCCAATGATTTGCATACAATTATCTGTTCGGAGGGTATGATGCCATATCTGGCAAGGATTTGTTTAGTGAGCAGCAAGTTCCATCGAAATCATAAAATGATGGCCCTTGTAAGTTTGTCTGGATAGATGCTTAAAAAAGGTGCTAAGATGCCCAACTTCTTGTAATCAATGCATAGAGTCTATGGTTTGCATCCAGTCATTGTTATATAGGGATGCTTTTACTTAAATGGATTGTGCATCAAGTCTTCAAAGGAGCAATTGATAGCCTGTAAGTTAGCAATGCATCTTTCCGACATGGTACAAATCTAGGCACAACCTTGATTCTGTTTAGATCTGCAAACAAGGATCCCTCAGTTGGACATTAACTTTTGAAATACCGATACCACTATCCATTCTACTCTTGCTTGCAGTGAGACGATGGCAAATTCATACCTTACCATCTAGTGGCAGAGAAGCCCGATTCATAGAACCCAGCGCAGAAAAGGCGCAAGCGCGCGCGGCAGGTAGGCGCGTGCGCCATGCGTGCGTCAGCCGTGGCGCAAAGAAACAATTGCGTGGCACGCGTATTCATGGATTTCCCAAGGCATCACTAGCCGTGGCGCGAGGAACATCAAGCAGCGCCAGTAACTCCGCCAACACGCCTCCACGTGCGGTAAAAAGCAAGTAAAATGCCAAACACGGCGCAAGCCCCCGTGCCATCTCTGGACCAGTTTACAGCCCCCCCCCCCCAGCCAAATTGCGTGGAAACTCGGTGTGGACGGGGTACGTGCTGAGTTTCCATGTGATTTTTTTGGGGTGCAGGCGGCATAATCGCGTGAAAAGTCAGTGTGTACCCTGTATACACCCCCAGCCAAATTACATGGAAACCCAGCACGTACCCCATCCACACCCCAGCCAAATCACGTTGAAACTCAGCATCTACCCTGTGCGCACCCTATTTGCTCCAAAACAACATGCAACACCCGCACAAATCCACAGGAAACAGACCACCCCTGACGGGATACCCATACCCCATCACCTGTACCGCCACCCTGCAGGCAGCCCCCACTACATGGGACTCCCCAGCCCCCATCACCCGAGCCTGGAGGCAGCCCCGCCACATGGGACACCCCCATCACCACAGCCCGCAGGCAGCCCTGTCACATGGGACCCCCCAGCCCCATCACCACAGCCCGCAGGCATCCCTCGCCACATGGGACACCCCCAACCCAGCCCCCATCACCCGTGACGCAACCTGCAGGCAGCTCCCTCCAGACTGGACATCATCTGCATGCTGACATAGTGACACACGTTCACTCTGTCGAAGGCATGTTCAGGAACTTGCTTGCTGTGTAGTGACACCACCCTTAGCCTCCTGTCCACAAAATATCCTGCAAACTCCCAAAAAAACCTACACCTGGCCCACAAGCTTCAGTGTCCCAGCTGCTGATCATACGCAATTTCTGACTGCAACCATATCCCAACATACACATCACAAAAGTGTATGTCTAAGTGTGGCCCTGCATGCCATGTGACAAAGTAATATCAACAATCCACATGTATAAATAATCACGCAGTGACAGAATGCTAAGCACCCTCGATTTGCGTCAGATGAAGAGACATTGACCTGGCGTGTCACGGCATGAGCCTCATCACCTGAACAGATAACCCCATAAACACACGAGTGACCATCCCATTTGTGAAGGACATGACATGACATACAACCAAATGACCTGTCATTCTGAATGCACATGTACACAAGTGTCCAAAGTGTCCCGGGAGGGGGATGAGAGGGAAGACAGACACAAGAAACTTTTTAGGGTAGGTGACATTGAGACGGTGCCAGTGCATGGGAAGTGGTGATGGATGAAATGTGGTTGTGGAGGTGCCAGTTCAGCACATGTGAAGGACATCATAACAAATACACCCAAAAAGACAACAAAGAAAGTCTGCCCAGCCAGTGTAAATTCCAAGCCTGAGTGCAGTCATGGGGTGCAAACTGTCGGTAGGTGTCTGCTGGTATACATAAAAACAGTCGAAGGATTGGGCATGTCGGGGAGCCAGAGCAGGTGTGCAAGGGGACCTTTTGCCAAGTTCAGAGGGTAGCGATCTGACCATAGCAGATTCACACAGGACTCCATCTGGGTAGTGGAGTACCAAAAGCACAGAGGAAGACTCAAGTCATGATTGAGTACATGGCAATCATACTGTGCCATATCCACCGATACTGCAGCATTGTTTTGTCCATGTGTAAAACCATACCAATTGAAAAAAGGTATTGCAAAACAAGATGGCCAACTACACGAGAGACCATGAAATAAGCTCAAAGAAATGCTGGTCAAGGGCAAAGCAAGAAATGTGCGTTACACTGCATCAACTAAGTCCTGGCCTAAAATTGAAAAATGTTACACTCCCATCATTCACCCCACCCACCAGCCTCCCAAACACAGTGAGGAATAATACACATTGTGCTGCACATGTGAAAACAAATGCCACTATACCGTGCACACTCAAACTCCACCTTGACACCCATCCACTGGTCATGCACACCAGAATATTCCCCATGCAAATAAATGGATGTCAAACATGACACATGCATGCAAGTGTGCGCACACATGACCAACAATGGTCCCTCAGCAGGGACGCAAAACAGATTAAGGAAGTGTCAAACTTTGAAAAAATAAAATATCAAACATCACAGGAGTAAAATAAATGAAATATATTTAAAAGTAGCATTAACGTCATACATTTAAAAATAAATAAAAAGGTTCATGAACAAAGAAGTCAAACTTAAGAATGTCCAAATAAATCCACTGTACGTAAAAAGAAAAAGATGGAAAAGTCACAAATAAAGTCCATGTCCAAAAATGATTTCCAGAAAACCAATCCAAATGGAAAAAAAAAATAATTCCCCCATGGTGAACACAAAAGTAGGGACAAAAATGAGAACTATCTACAAATGAAAGAGGACCAATATCCCAATTGTACACCAAACCAGGAAATAAAAATCCACAAAAAGACACACAAAAATAACTATGTACAAAAAGCAGAGCACAGTCCAAACACTCCAACAAAAGCACAACATTAAAAGGAAACTTCTACCTAAAGAACTATATACAACGGCAACGGGCTAGACTTCTCCTCACCATGCTCCTTCAATGTCTCGGCCAGGCCATCATCGAACACTGCGTCCAATTCCCATAGGTGGGCCTCCGCTCTCATCTCGAGAGCTTGCAGGGACTCCAACATGCTCGTCTCCCACTCCCTGCAAGTCTCCACGTGGATCTCAGCCTGCCTCTCTGCCCAATGCAGTGAAATCTCTGCCCTGGCCATGGTGAGTCTTGCCTCCCGTGCCCGCTGCCACTCTGCCCCGATCTGCTGCCCCAAGCGCCCCAACACTCAAGACATCCTTTGGGTAAGGTCCACGTTTGCCTCCTGCCTGATGGCCGATACCTGCCTCCCTGCGGTGCCATGCCCCGAGTACTGCTGCCTTCTACTCCGAGCCTGCTGCTGCCGAATAGCCCGGGGCCAGCTCCTTAAGGCCAGCCTCTGGGATGATGACAACCCCCAGGGCTGTCGTGCACGTACCCTGCTCATTGGTGACTGCTCTCCCTCCATTGCCATGGCTCTTGTCGACGGCTGGAACTGCGTGGTGACCACCTCAGATGATCCAACTCTGACTCCCGACTCTGGCAGGGATGTGATCTTCACCTGACTGGCCGCCGGGGTTGGGACAGGTACACAGGGGGCCCTGGTGGTATCTGGGCCGCAAAGAGGCAGGGAGGACGACTGGCATGAAGAAGAGGAAGACGAGGAGGGGGTCGCAGAAGTGGCCAGCCCATGCACCCAATTCGAGACCAGGAAATGTGCTAGCCAGTTCACGAGATGCAAGACCTCTTCGTGATGATCTGCAAGCCCACGATTGGAAGCCTGCACATCATCACGAACGGCGACTGTAAGCCTCATGATACTGGCTAGCAATGGTCCACACTGTCCCGAATGGCGACATCCGTGTGTATTGGTGTTTCAGTTTGTGTGAAAACATCTGCCACCTGCGGACGGGTCCGGCCTGGGTCATGCATACTGGCGCAGTCGCAGTCCCATCGGCAGGAATAGTCACAGGCCCCTCCACAGCGACTTGCACTGCCTCCTGTCCCGGATTCTTGACTGCGCCAGTCACACCCACCTCATCACCTCCGCCGGGCCCCATCGACAGGGCTGATGCGGCCTCCTCCTTCCCCGCCAACCTGGATGCCTCCACACCGTATTTTGCATTGGATTGCCCCTGTGCGACCTCACCCGTCCCTCCCACTGCTGAGGAGTCCATGACCACCTTCGCCCTCTAGGACCTCCCCTCAGCAGCTGTGGCCGTTGTCTCGGACGCAGCATCAGACTCCTCGCTCCCCAAAGATGAAATAACCTGGGAGCGCGACTGGGCCTTGCGTCTATGCCTGGTGGAGGCATCCCGCTGCCTTGCTCCACAGCACCTTCTCCTCCCTCTTCTTCCAACGTCGCTGTGGATCAGGAGACATAGAAAAAAATACATCAGGGTACTGTACATTTGTGCATATGGCACAAAACATATGCACATGAATTGCACTGGCAAAGCCCACAAACATTATCACCCTCCACAACACACTGGTACGTGCCATTAACACACAGGCACATACACGACTGTCCTTCAGAAAAGTCAATCGCATCCTTGGACAAGGGACTGTCAGCACCTACAAATAGTGCATGCCCCTCGCATGCATAATGGGACATACACATGTCATTCACATACATCACCTGACAGTCCTGAGGCAGGGTATGGAGCCATCAAATCAGAGTCCACTCAATGTCAATTAGCCAGCAAGAGTCAAAGCACACATTGAAATGCTCCAGTAACATCCATCCAGGAGTGTTGGCCAGTCACACACTCGCTTCTCAGACACATGCACACCATGCATGTCCATGATGTTTTCGACAGTACCCATGTGTCACACCTCTCACACGGCCACGTCCATACACATGTATGCAACCATGTGCACGTCGTTACATGCTGCAGTGCAGCACACATTGCAACTGAAATACTCTTGATGTCACACATGCTTGAATGGACACACAGGCAGCACTGTATGGGACATGCACACAGACATCCGTACAAGAGGCATGCCTGAAATAGGGTCTTGGTGCACACTCCAACCACACATCAACATGCACATGCACTGTGGAGGACAATACTGACTCCAGACAGAGCTGCAATTCCATGACCTGGGCATGTAGCGCTGGGTAGAACCGCTCCAGGACCTGCATGTTGTCGGTGGTCAAACCTCGTTGTGGGTCCTGGCTCTGTAGTCCTCCCAGCACTTATGGACATGGTGGTAGTCGCGGGGTGCCACCCGCTTCACGTTGATGGCACTCACAATGTCAGGCCAGATCTTCCTCCGTCCTTCCTTGCCGACTTGCGTTGGTCCGTGGAAGAGGGCATCATAATGCAGCAGGACTTGCACCACCAGTATGTCAACTTCCCTGGCTGAGAAGCTGACGGCCCTCTGCCTCGCTGCTGGGGGGTTGCCACTTGACTCAGATGATGGTGGTTCAGACATGGCAACCCCCGAGCCAGGTGTGGGTGGGCAAGGTGGTCCTGTGGCTGGGCTCTGGAGCTATGGTGTGGCACGTCGGGAGTCTTCTGGATCAGCAGAGGTGGCCACAGGTCTGATGGCAGGAGCACTGGCAAAGGCTGTACAGCAGGCACCAAAATTGCAGGCCACGTGGGCAGCAGGCACACACAGTGGGCAGGCAGAAGCAGATGGCTCGTAGGAGGCAGCTCGGGGCACTTGGACGTAGGTAAATTGGCTTGTAGGGAGGAGCGTGGGCCTTCCGTGTTACTCGCGTAGGCAGCCGGAAACAGAGTGACTCTGCACGTGCGGAAAGCACGCATCAGTGTGAAATCAGGGGAAAGGGTATAAGTGCGTAAGTTACGTGAAACGTGCTGAACATTGGGTGTGGCGTCAGGATTGGGATAAAGTAGTGCGTAGGAGACCATCACACGCTTGCGCGAGTTATAGCGGACAAACGTGTGGACTTCATTTCCACGCAATCTCTTCACTACTGCGACCGTGCTAGCCTCTTGTTTTGGTGGGGAATAGCTTCTGCGCACACGCGCCTGTACTTTTGAAGCTGACGGTGAGTTGCGTACGCATTTTTCATTCTGTGAGTGCCCCTGTGTGTCGCGTAACCCATTATTTAACATTACAGTAGCTTACGTGTCCTTCACATATGTATTTTTTTGTGTTGCTGTTTGCCACAGCTTGCTACGTTGCGTTTTTCCTTTACACATGGGCTACCGAGGGGTTGTGTACACGTATTTTTCATTTTTGGGGTGCCTGTGTGTTACGCGGCCCGTTTATTTTTCCCCATGGGATACATTGAGTCTTGCTGGGGCACACTGGTACGTTTAACATCACGTACACTGCCCCCTCACACAAATTGCCCAGGACAATTGATAGCTACACCTCCCATTGCACTAATCCATCAGTGCCATGACTGGGAGGGCAACAAGTGGGAAGGGAAGCAAAGGTGGCCGCGGTGGCCAACGTGCCCACGGTCATGCTGGGAGAGCCATGCCTTCCACCCAACAGGGTCATGGAGATGCAGCTGATGCTGACGTCCCCAGCACCCGGGGTCCTGGGGCTGCATTGCCATCTGCTGTCCACACCAGGCAGGGTGAGGAAGCTGCAGGGGCAGCTGCAGCAACCACCACCCAGGCTCAGGGTCATCCAGTCAGGCCTGTAGTGGTCCCAGCCCAGGCCCGCAGAGACCCAGGGGCGGATGTCCTTGTCTTCAAGGCCAGGGGACGTGCGGACAAAGGTCCAGCCACCAGCACCCAGGGTCCTGGGGCAGCATTGCCATCTGCTGTCCACACCAGGCAGGGTGAGGAAGCTGCAGTGGCAGCTGCAGCAACCGCCACCCAGGCTTGGGGTCACCCAGCCAAGCCTGTAGTGGTCTCGGCCCAGGCCTGCAGAGACCATGGGTTTGATGTCTGTATCTTCAAGGGCAAGAGACATGCGGACAAAGGTCCAGCCACCAGTACCCAGGTACAGATGCCTGCAAGGCTACATACAGTCGCAGCATCAGTGGGTGATGCCAAAGCCCAGTCCACCAGTGCTCCAGCCCCTACTGGCCCAAGTGGTCCCAGCCACTCGGGGTCTTCACGACCTTGCAAAAAGGCAAAGTGCGCAGTAGGCGAACAGGCTCAGTCCCAAGGCACGGCACAGGAGACCCACACGTCGAGGAAGTGAAGCTTTAATGATGAGGAACTCCAGATCCTCATGGACTAAGTGCGGGAACACGAACATGACCTGCTGGTGTGGGCAGGGAGCACACATACGCCTGCCCAGCGTATGGCCCACTGGCAGTACATCGCCGATTGAATGAACGCCTTGAGCAATGAGAGGCACACAGTTTCTGAAGCAGTGGAGCGTTGGAATGACCGGTGCCGAGCCAAATATAAGCTTGGTGTCGTGATGCCTATCCCCGGGGATCCAGACCAAGTCCAGCAACCCCGGAAGCAGGCATCAAATTATTCCAAGCAAGCCCAACAACCCCTGCTAGGGGCTATTTGGGTGCAGTCCTGGTGTCTATGGCGCCAGGCTCATATGGAGAGCCAGTCTTGGCGCCTATGATTAAAACTTACCTGATGCAGACCATGCTGCAAGAGCTCCAAGCCAAAAGAGGCATGGAAGGGACTACTTTACCTAGGGACTATTTTTTTACTTTGGTGGGGCTGGGGAGGAATACTTACCTGGGACTACTTTGGAGGCTATTTAAACCACGCCCAAAGAGCAGCACACGCTTCGCGTTATTCTGCATCCAGCAGCGTAATACTCACCATGCCTGCAAGTCTGCATCCAGTCTTCTGCCACGCTCGCCTTGAGTCTGGAGCTCCTAGAAAAAGGGAGAAAGAAGGAGAAAAGGTTAGAACAAAAGCAATACCTTTTGATCCTTACCTGAATTCCCGATCCACCGCGCCTTCGAACTGGAAGAAAGAAGTTATTTTATGCGCGTCGCCTCGCCTGCTGCAGCGCCGCGCTGAACTCACCGGCCTTCGCAGTATCGTCACATTCCACCGCATCCTTCTGCATGTTCCCGCCGCATTCCGGCACCTAAGGGGAAGACAAGAACAGCAAGGTGAGCCAAGGGAATAAACAGAGGCAATATTAGTTACCCACCCATAGACTTACCTGATTTTACCACCGGGGGTACTATTCCTCTTCACGGGTCGGCGCAGCTTCCACTGCATCCTTGCCGAACCCCGGCCCCTAAGGGGAAACAAAAGGACAGCAAGGTGAAACAAAGAAACAAACGAGGGGAAACCTCCTCACCACAATAGACTTGCCTGATTTTACTGCCGCAGGCATTATTCCCCGAGACTTCATACTTTCTCTCAGCGCCTGAATAAGGGAGAAAGCAACAGGTTGCGTACTGACATTTTATCGAACTGTGTTGGATAATACAAATCCTTACCTGAATATTACCGATTGCCGCGAGGAACTCTTCGGTAGGGTCAAGCTGCAACCTGCAAGGAATCGGACAAGAGTGAAAGTCAGACATTTGAACTCTTACAAACTACATACTTACGGCGTCTTGCTGGAAATCTCAGTCAATACTGTTCTGGAACTCACAAATTCCTTCGAGCCAGTGAAGCAACTGGTTATCTACGCGCCCCTGCGCTCAATGCAGGATGGAGAGCTCATCTTTCCAAACCATCAGGTGAGACTATAAGAGGGGACATCAAAGGTGATCAGTGGGGAGAACAGCGGGAGTGGGGGGGGTTAACGCTCAACTACACGGGTGGTTAATTCCCTTTCTCCATTTGCAGAAGAATATTCCTTACGGCCAAGCAAACTAAGCTAGGTGGGCCAGTCCAGTCCGTCATCTCAGCACTACGCGTCACATTGGTGGAGACAGCAGCTGTCCAGTTCAGATCGACGCCCCTGTGGGAGCCAGGTGAGCGTAACACTCGGTGCCAACTACGCCTCTACTCTGGTGACTGGAGGTGGGTCACCACGAGAGGACGAAGAACTCATTCCACATGAGGAGATCATAAGTAATATGATTGATGTGGAACAGATCGAAGGTGTGGAAGACCTGCCAATTTATGAGGGAATGTCTGGTGATTGGTGATGCGTGTGTGTCCAGGACATGTGTATGTTGCTTGGATGAAGTGTAATGATTGTCAGACAGTTCTGCATGCATTTACATGACTGCCATGGGTGAACCATGTCATGGTGGACTGACACGTGCTTGACCTGCAGACTGCATACGCACGATGTGCTGCACATAGTGACAGACCCCATCACCACACCTGTTTACTCCTTCCATGTCACTCTTCGTCCAGCCTCTCTTGGCCCTCTTCCTGCTCCAACCTGTGATGGCGGATAGCCTGTGACAATCTTGCACTCCACACTCGCCTTCTCTGCACACATCTCTGGCGTCTCTGAGAGGTCACCCTACCAGCTGTACCTTCTCAGGGGTATTCAACCCCCCCTCCCCAGTAGCTCACTGTCTCCAGAGGACTGGTAATTCCTATGGTGGGGTACTGCCACGGCCTCTACCAAGATTTCTGTGCTTATACTCATTTCCCTCTGCAACTCATACAGAACTGGACTGTGGGAATTGTCCTTTTGTCTCGGGCCAGGTATTGTATCTTCCTAGGATTGTGATGATGGCACTGGCTCCCAGTGGCTACGAATGTTCATTTCCAATCCCTGTGCATTGTCCACAAGCCAAAGTTCCTTCAACTCCATCTTCCAAATTCGCTTCCTTCTCGTGGTCTTTGATCATCCCTTTCCTACTCCCTCAGGGTCAGTTGTTTCTCATAGCAATTAGTTGGTGGTTAATGTCTACCTTCGGCTGGGGCCTCCCTCTGGTACAGCCTCCCATCCTCGATGGAACTGGAGGTGAACTTTCTCCGGGTCTGGAGGCACTACTAATGCTTACTCATGTGTTGTGCTTACTCTCCTCCTCTCCCCTGCTGGAGTCCTGGATGACTGAGAGAATGCACTAGTTACCTGCCCACACTCTGATCTCAGACACGACCCTCTGAGCCACCAGTTGAACCCATGCACTGCCTCCCTGCCATCCCCGCACTGGCTGTTTACTGTACCCCTAAAACCCTCTACCAGCAATTGACACCTGATGTCTGCACTTCCACTGCCACCAGCCAGCCGCATTTTCCTTACTGATTATATAGGTGTATTTTATTTGGATGCCGTTCCCATGTACTGCACTGCCCACTCCCACTTCCAACCCCAGGTCTCACCTTCACCATGCCCATTCACTTGCGTGATGTCAATGTGACCTGGCCTCATGGGATCGGTGTGACTGGCTTCACTCTATTCCACCACCCTTGCATCGTAGCACCTTGTGACACGTGTGTGTATTGAGTTTGTGATTTACATGTCATGTTACATCCATTGTACATGGCTCTGGGACAGTAGTCAGAAGTTCCATCTCATGCAGTTTGACAGATCAGGCATGGCTATGCAATGTGGCATCTGTGTATTTGCATCATTGATTTTGGTGACTAAACTATGTCAGTCAGGTGCTCCTGTGTGAAGCAAGTGCTATGCATCATGCGCTACATGTGGTATTTAGCCCTTCCACACATGTCCATGGCTGCTTCCATGCTACCCTTCACTTCCATTGACACTACGTACGTGCAGGAGTTTGCGACATGGCATGTTAATGTGTTGCATGACGACATTGTGATGCCTATGTGTGTGGGCTATGCTATTTACATGGGTCTTCATGTATTTTTATGCCCAGGTACAGGTGATGAGGCACTGGATGCAGAGGAGGAGGTGTAGGAGGAACAGAATACTGAGCCGCGCCCAACCACCAGTGGAGGACGTGGTGTGGTAGCCCATGAAGATCCACTGGTGCTACAGGCCATCCTGGCTCTGACTCAGTCTGAGTCCGCCTCTGAGGAAACCTTTGGAGCTGGTGGTGAAACTGATATGGATTCCTTTGTGCTGTCGGAGGTGATTGCATCGACTGTGGATGCTGCTGTATCTGAAACATCTGAAGGGGGGGACAACCCCTCACAGGACCTGTCAGTGTTGCTACATCCGTCTGTGGTGTTTACGGCTGCAGGGTCATGCTCCACAGTATTAACTCCTGGTCCTGGGCCAGCTGATAAAGGGAGGTATGCAGTCCTGCACCACAGACGGCGCCATCACTTCAAGGGCCAGGTACCCTTGGCCCACACAGGCGTGGGGTCTGTCAACGCGGTGGCCGTGTGTTAACTGGCGATACTGTGCGAGAGCAGTCCATGTATGCTGTTGCATAACGGGCTGTTTCATATGAGATGTTGGTTTAGGGTGGCCTATTCATGATACCCCCAGCAAGACAGTTGCAGCACCAGCAGCAGGCATTGTGGTCCACATGGCGCTCACACAGGCTGAACATGTTGGCCAGCAACAGGAGCCGACGGGCAGAACTGCCCCCCCGGGTCCCTCATGGGCATTTTTTTAACTTGTTTTTTGTTTATTGTGCGTTTATGTGACAGTGTTGTGTTGCTTTGTGTGGCAGCCGAGGGCATCCACTAGATTCCAGCTGGATGGATCCATGCAGGCTTGCCTCGTGTTGGTATGCTCCTTGTTTGTGCATAAGGGTCCAGACGCATATGCCACTCCTGCTTCCCCTTTCCATGGGCTTGCTAGTAGTGCAGCGTGTAAAAGTAACTTACACAGAGGCATTGGGCTTCCATAATATCTATGGGCAATCTCATGTCCGACCTGTGTATACACCCCTAGTGGGATTCATGATTGTTTGTCCAGTGCAGGGTTAGCATCCCTCTTTGTTTGGACATTGAGATCCATACTTTGTTCATGTTCCATCTTCATGTATTAGCTTGACTATCTCCATTATTGTTTGCCTTCCGGCTGTATGCACTTCCTGCCCCCTTTAATTAGCAGAGTCACACAAAAAATAGAACGGTGCCATGTTCAAATTACGACACATTGTGGAACTTGTGCAATTATGATTGGTCACTGTGAGACAGATTCACTCTTGGGTCATGTGTTTCTGGTATGTTGTACTGGCCCATTGATGTTCATGTGTACATTGTTGTTTTGATGTGTGAGAGTGCGTTATTTATAAACGTGTTACGTTGATCGTTGAGCACTTTGTGACAGTAGTGTTATGTTTTGGCCATTTATTTCTCAGTTTTGATATTGCATGCCATGGCATGGTGTGTCAACCAGGTGACATGCAGTGTGGGAGAGTTTAGGTGACATACCAGCATTTAGATGTGTACTTTGGCATGGTGTTGGTGGCATACTCCATCTTCCAGGTGTTCCATTTGTGCACGCCAGATTGAGTTATTTTAAGTTCTAATGGGATGCACACAATGTGGCACTTCCAAGGACACATTCTCAGGGCGGTAAGGTTGGAACAGATGATTGTCCCTTTGTCATCATCGATTGTCACCTGGAATGTGCCAGGGCTGTGTGCACTCCGCAGGGGTTGAATTTTATGTGAAAAATGGTGCCACAAGCTGGGTACGGGCAGCCTCGCCACGTGCTCTTCCCTTCCCATGCGCAGTCGCTGTGCATGTTGTTGGGGATGTGGGGGCACCACCATGACCACCGGTACGCCACGCTGTGTTGCAGCATTGTGCATGGTAATACTGTGTACCATGTGCTGGTGGTGGATATAGTAGCTCACCACCAGAGTGGTCAAGGGAGCGGAAGCGTGACTTTAGCACTCTGAATGTGCGCTCCACTATGGCCCTAGTTGAAATATGGGATGCGTTTTATCTTACCTGGTATGGTGGGGTTCTGTATTGGTGTCATCATGTAGGTGCTCAGAGGGTAGGCACTGCCCCCTGTGGAGGTGAGATGGGTTGTCGGTGGTGCGGTTTTGTCTGTGTGAGACATGCGTGCGTTTGCAGGGCCATTTGTACTCCCCAATGAGCCATGTGTTGCCATGCCTCCCAGCTTCCAGGGCCCGGTGTAGGGGTGACATTCTGAATATGAAACTATCATGGGTGGACCCTGAATAGTTAGCATGTACAGAGGTAATGATTCCCTTGGCATCACATACAACCGGCACGTTGATGGAATGCCAGTGCTTGCGATTGCGATAGATGTGCTCTGTGGATGTAGGGCCACATGGGTGCAATCGATGGCCCCAAGCACTTTAGGGAATTGGGCCACCCCGTAAAAGTCCTGGACCGCGGCCTGCCTTTCTGCGGGTGTTCTGGGCATGTATATGTGCCTGCGGACTGAGGGGTGTGCAGTCAGGATTGCCAACACATAATGTAGGCAGCATGACTGCGTGGGCTGTGAAATGCCCCCGACTATGGCAGTTTTCTGCTGAAATGACCCAGTGGCCAAAAAATGCAGTACATTGAGCCCCTTTTCTAAGGGGCTCAATGCTTGGGAGCACAGGGTAGGTGATGTGAGGTCATCTTCCTACTCCGTGACCAGGTCTAATATGATATGTGGTGGAAACCTATACCTGCCATAGACCTGGCCATCGGGCATCCCAAAAAGGCTGGCCTTGGGTAATAAAATGTGTGCCCTGGCTATCATCCTCCTCCTCCTGTGGTGTCCCACGATTACTGCTGCGAAAAATGGCACATTCATCGTAGCTGTATACGCGCGTTGGTTTTTTGTGTGACCTTTTTATGCATTGTTTTTAGTGTGGGGTGACGCTAAGGCCTGCTTTCGTGTGGCAGACATGTTTCCGGATTTGCGTGTCTTTTCCCGCGCGCCGGTGAGCCCTGTTCGATTCCATGAATACGTATTGTTAGCGCACGTGTCGGCGTTGGGAGTATTTTACTGTGGTACGTCCCACGTAACGCCCACATTTACGCTTGTTGTTCCCCACTCCATGTGTTCCGCCCCCTTTTTAGGTGACTGTGCAAGATGGTATGTGCCTTTTGCTGGGAGTCTCGCACAAGGCGTTCGTGGTGTCGCAGTGACAAGTTGGACCCGCAGGGATTCGGCGCAAGCCTCGGGAAAGCCCTGCGCATTGTGTTCTATGAATTGACAAACGGGCGCTTGCGCACGTATTGCACGCAAGCGCCCCTTTTCCCCGCAATGAAATTCTATGAGTGCCTCAGGCAATTTGTCACACTGATGGGATAGACTTCAATGCAATATAGTAATTTGGGGACAATTTTGCCCTCATGAAATGCAATCGCAGGTTTCAGTGAGAATTTACAATATTTCTGTTCAACCCTTATTAATTGGGAAGATAAAGCATGAACACAATCCCTATACCATTTTTTTTTAAGGTTTCCTATACAGGGCTTTGACTTAATTACAAAACCTTAATAAATCTTTGAAGTTACTTGGATCTTTCAATAATATGTATTGTAGATCTTGCGTTTAGTAAACTGTATTACCTTGGTCTTTTCAGGATTAACCTTCATTGAATGAGCTTCGATATAATTAACAATTGATGTTATGAATCAGTTGAGACCAACTGCGGTGCAGTCAAACAGTAAGAAGTCATCAGCATATGCTAGAGATCGAGGTCTAAAATGACACAATTTAGGTGATATAAGTGCAGTTGATTTTAAGCAGTCATTTGCAGTGGCTAAATACTAATTGAATAGGCAGGAGGCCAACACACACCCCTGCCTAACGCCACAAGCAGTGTGGATAATTCTAGAAAGACCACCAGTATGATTTAGGCGAACTTGCATGTTGGTATTAGTGTAAAACCCGACAATTAGTCTGAGGAGACCAGGGGGAATGCCCAAGTCTGGAGCTGAAGCCAGAGTTTATTTCGATTGACTGCTTCAAACGCAGAGCTAAGATCGAGAGAGTCAACAAAGATTGAATCATACTTCCCACCCCAGGCTAAGTGTTGTACTCACATAGTTGTTGTTTGTATTGAGAAATGTCAAATCCTAATACTCTAAATTGTTCCTTTCTTTCATTATGTGTTCATACACAAATGTTGATTATAGAAAAACTATGGAGGAACTTGCTCTACTGTGATTTATAAAGTCTTCTCTTTGGAGATCATTAGATGTAATTTCAGAGAGACTCGGTATTGCAGAAAGTAATTCTAAGACCGTTGTTCATCTAAGTATTACAGATTGATTTTCAGGTAGTATTTCCTCAAATAGTATCGCATACAGATATTCCTCAAAAGTGTTTTTCACATTAGGCAAGCCCTCTCTTTGGGTTAGTTCAACAGGAGGTTCCCTTCTTCTAAGTGCATCAGGACCTAATGGAGCTTGAATGGAGAAGTCTTAGTTGAAATAAATGACTCGCCATTCTCTCTCTGGTTTGGGCCCAATGTTCCACTTATTGGAATATCTGTAGAAACTGTGTGGCTGCTTAAAAGTTGTTAGCGTGGTAGTGTGACCTTGAGTTTTTTGGCAGAGTAGAAAGAAGAGCTGCATGTAACTTCAGAAGTGACGGGCTTAATGAATACTCCTGGCCCTAATAGAGAAGAAAAGCGCAGAACATTCTGAGGTCCTAATAGGGAAGAAAGTTCTTGATGCCTGACCACATAAGTTTGTCCAAATTTGGTTTTTGATGCTGTTTTATAGTCGCCTCCTTCCACAATCTGTGGTGAGCAGGCAGATTTTGTGCCTAATACCATATTCTTTGAGATATGTGCTCCGTTTTTGGCTCACATGAAACAGTGCAGGATTTGGGTATGCCATGTCTGGTAATTGTATTATTGTTGTCATTAAGGCTATTCTTCAAGAAATGGGTTTTCCCTGGTCCAACATGGATAAATCCATTGGTGGTTTGGGGTATTGTAGTGGTTTGGGGTATCTTGCTGGATGGGGATTTTGTTTATTTGACGATGCAGCAGATTTTGTCAAAGCAGCAGATTTTGTCAAGGCTGCTTTTACTGCCGGTTGATCTAAAAAAAGGACCACACAAAAAATGACCGGGTTGTAGAACTTAAAAATGCATTCAAAGTCATTTTGTTTCTGTTCAGAAAGTAAGTGGCTACCAATGCAGTAAAATGGCTGAGTAGTGTAGCCAAAAGTAAAGTGTGCATCTGCCTCAAGCCTAGCCTCCAACACAGGTTCACAGTCATAAACCTCACCTACAGACAGAAGGGGTTCTGTGGGAGCACCTCTGCAGAGGTATCCATATGGGCTACTAACGGCAGCACACCAAATTCAGTGCAGACTTCAGTCTCAGAAACCAGGAACCCAAAAAGCCATAAAATTTGCTTTCTGATCTTAACAACCGAGCAGCAGATTTTGGACTCCTTGTAGTTTTTATAATGTCTCTTCTTGGACTCCAGCGCTGATACTTAAGTCTAGCTGAGAGGGGACCGCTGCATGGATTAATACTATTATTCTTGAAGGTGCAAAAACTCTTTTGCCCACATGATGAAGGTGGTAAAGGCCACTTTTAATGGCACAGGGGCAATCTGCTGGTTTTGGAAGCAAGACCACGCAGAGCAACAGAGTTTCGAATCCCAGATCTGCGCTTCGAAACCGATCTTTGGTATTGAGTGGATTATAGAAAATCAATAAAATAAAGAAAATGATAAAAAAAAAAGTTAAGAATCAAAGGAGTGACGTCTGTCACAGGCCACTCAAAGGTAGGATATATGGAAAGGTGTACCAAGAGCAGCGGGCCTGATAAACTCAACCAGGAAGAGGATGACTGGACCAATGAGCAAGATTTCATTTATTTCACAATTTCAGCACAGACAATCCGATAGTATCTATTCATGAGCTTGCTTTCAACTGATTATCCTCCATACTTTGTCCCGCATTAGAAGGAATTGGGCGTTACTTGTGTACATTTTGGAGTCCTGTTTATCACGCTTGCCTAGCTGGGTAACAAAAAAAACTTTCCTCCACAATAGAGCAGCAAAGGGAATGAACATGAACTACCTAGCAACGCGATTCTACAAAAGGTAGGAGTAATCCCAGCCAGTTATCTCCTGAGATGCAAGAAAAATAAACAGTTAAGTACGACAGTACCACAGACCAAACCCTTTTATTCAGTAGCTTTCCTCGTTAGCTGACGATTGGATGTAGACGTCAGGAAAACGAAGCCAGCCACAGCAAGAAGGGTGGAGAAAGGCACCAAATACTGAATACAGGAAGGGAGATTAAAAAAAAGTTATCGGGTGAGGGAACATAACCCGGGTGATATGAGGATGCAACTAAAGTATGCTGGTGTTCTGTCACCAGAAGGGGCAAGATTTCGGGGTCAGCGCCAGGGATAGTGTAGAGAGCATAGTGCAACAGTTCTCTGGTTACAGTCCTGGGTATCTGTAGTAATGGGTCAAAAATCTCTATACGGTCCTTGTTCCAGTAACCAGGGAGAATCAAGTTAACAAGCCAGTGGCAGTCCAAGTTTGTTTACCAGTACATGAAAGGTTGGATCCAAAAGCTAACAGTCCCAAAGCGACATTCTAGGGTCAGAAGCTAATTCATCCAAACCCTCACACACATGCTAAGACTGTGGAAGTAAGCTGAGAAGAGTACTTACCACTCTTTTTAACTTGGTCTTTTTGTTTGGGCTTCGAAGAAGCGGTGCGCTTGCAGTCAAGTGTGTCCTGCAGATTCGTTCTTGCAAGTCATATGACCGGTGCCCCCGTGGAACGCTGTGATTCATAATCCTGTCCCGGGGCTGGTTGTCGTTAACCTCAAGGGTAGCCAACAAGCCCTGGTATTCGGCCTTTTGGATTTCCCCACACTCTTGTGAGCCTTGATGACATGCACCAGTAAAGCCATGTAGATGTTTAATACAATTGGCGAGAGAGGTGAACATTGAGGAGCTTCACATTTGAGGGGTATTAGTCTCTAGATGGCCGTTATCATTTTATTATGTGCATGTAATTTCTGAGGAAGAATGTAAACAGTAGACAGCAGTTGCTCCAATTCCTATCCATGTTTCAAAGTGGTGATGTGCATGTCTCGACATGGATCCCTAGCTTTTTGCGCCTAGAAACCCAAGATACGCTTCTTCACCGCAAAAATATTAATTGATCAATCCTCACAAAGCTGTGAAATGCACAAAGTTGCTTGTTGTAGCATTTTGTATGCTTGGCAGCGCAATTACTATACAAGATAGTTTCAGAATATATATTGTATACCATGTTTTTCAGATACACACACTGTCAATATTGTACATAAAGAAATAATGGAGGGACAGCTCGACAGTACCTTTACATAAATTAATATTTTTTTCAGATCAAAATAACCTGGTGTACTCAGAGACCCCATTAGAAACATAATTGTAAACAGAAAAATTGAAAACCCTGAAGAAGTGTGCAAGATGGTATTGGATTACTTTGCAATCTTTCACAAGAGCAAGAAGATTTTGTGTAATATTTTAGTGTCAGAATTCCTCTTCACAGATTTGAACCCGTAGTGTAGAAGAAGAATTCTTCCCACCAATGTACTCCTTTGAATGTAAGTTATACACAGTGAAAAGGAATCAATTAATTGAAAGAATGGATATCCCACCGAGACCACGTGGCTGTAGAAGGAAATATAACACAATTAGTACCAAATGACTGATGATTGAAAATCACAATTCTAATCTAAACCCAATAACACTAACCTGAGTGAACTGAATAGGAGGGCATGTACTACCACGATCAGGTTAAGAAGAGAGCCCAGAGAAGTTCTGCAAAACAATATTCACTATGAGTACCACTATGTGCCTAAGAAATAACAATACTGAGCTAATGAGCTAATGAGCTTACACCACAAGAATTTTCTTACCAGGGAATATCCAGGAGTGAATCCGTAGAATGAATGACACGAGCCTCCTTCAGCAATCCGTGATAACAAACGGTAATCTCACGGCGCGGGGAACAGTTCTTCCAAGAGTTGCAGCGGCGGCTGTCCCATGGCGCAGCGGCGGCTGTCCCATTCCCACGGCGCAGCGGCGGCTGTCCCACGGCGCAGCGGCGGCTGTCCCACGGCGCAGCGATGGCTGTCCCACGGTGCAGCGGAGGCTGTCCTACGGCGCAGGAAAAAACTTGTGGGTCACTTTTTAATCCAGGTGAATATGAAAGTTAGCACAACGTACTAGGAAGTTACAAAACACACGAGACGTAAATTCAGAATTGCTTCTTAGTGTGGGTTGAATGGTACAACCACAAATCACTTGGTGTGGTAACAAAAGAGGACCTTCCGATCTGAGAGGGAGAGATTCTCCATGGATACGTGAAAGAGCATCCGCCTTCGTGTGTAGAGCACCAGGGCGATAAGTAATCGTGAAATCGAACATTGAAAAGAACTCATTCCATCTGGCATGCCGGGCTGTGGAACACTTAACTGACTGTAGGGCTACCAAATTCTTGTGATCAGTGTATATCTGAACAGGAAAAACCGAACCCAATAAATGATGTCGCCAAATCATGAACGAATCACAAACTGCTAACAACTCCCTCTCTGTGATAGTGTAATTCTTTTCATAAGAGGTAAGTTTTCTAGAGTGAAAGGCCACCGGATGTAACCTCTTAGTTTCCGGACATTCCTGAGACAAAATTGCCCCCAAGGCTTTCGCCTCTACCACAAACGGTAACTTCGGATTAGCGTGTTGAAGAACAGGTGCGCTGGTGAAAGCGGACTTAAGACGCTGAAAGGCTTTGTTACAGTCATCATTCCAACAAAAAGGTGTCTTATTGCTTGTTAGAACGGTCAATGGGGCGACCAGAGATCAGAAATCTTTAATGAACCTTCTATAAAAGTTAGAGAACCCCAGAAATGATCATAAATCTTTCAGGGAGGTAGGGATCGGCCTGTCCAGAACTAGTTTAACCTTAGACTGACTCATTTGTACTCCATTACAAGTAATCTCATACCCCAGAAATTCTACCTCAGATGCATGAAAAATGCACTTCTCTAACTTCGCATACAAGTGGTTGTCACGAAGCCTCTGTAGAAAACTTGTAGCATGTTGTACATGTAGCTCATAGGATGCAGAATATATTAATATGTCATCCAAATACACCACAAGAAACTGGTCCATCGTATCATGGAAAACATCGTTAATGTAGTACTGAAAAGTAGCGGGTGCATTGCAGAGCCCAAATTGCATGACTCTATATTCGAATAATCCGTATTTGGTCTTGAAGACTTTTTTCCACTTGTCTCCGCTACGGATCCTCACCAAATTATAGGCCCCTCAAAGATCCATCTTGGTAAATATTACAGATGACCCTAGTTGGTCCAAGAGTACAGAAATCGGTGGTATGGGATACTGATTACCCACAGTGATGGAATTGAGGGCACGATAATCAATACATGGACGGAGCTCCCCCTCTTTTTTTGGGCACAAAAAACAAAGTGGAGGCTGCCGGAGAACGAGATGGGACTATGAAACCTGATTTTAAAGATTGATCAATGTATTCCTTCAGAATGACATCCTCTTTGTGGGTTAAAGAGTAAATTCTCCCTGAAGGAATTTTGTTCTCCAGGGACCAAATCAATGGGACAATCGTACTGTCTGTGAGGAGGTAGCACTGTACCCCCACCTTCATCAAACACATCTCTGAAATCGGAATACTCAATCGGTAATTCGGCGGCCATGACCGCCCCAATCGTGGCTGCAGTTTCCAATAAAGGATGACAAGGATTGCAAGTTTGAAACCTTCCCTTCCAAACTCCTGGACTCACAGTACTCTAATAAGAATTCGATACTGCCAACGTGCCAGTCAATTGAAGGATTGTGCAACTTGAGCCATGGAATGCCTAATATAAGCTTGAACTGGGGCACAGAGATCAAATCGAAATAAATGTGTTCTGAATGACCCTGAAGTGTTTCCATCACCAAATCCTCTGTCTGTCGTACCACTATACCAGATATCAAAGTGGAACCATCAACAGCATTGACTACAACAGGGATTTCCTTTTCAATAGTTGATACACCTAATGTCTTGGCATATTGTCTATCGATGTAATTTCCGGTAGCACCGGAATCCAGAATAGCAATGACCTGGACGACCAGGTCTTGAGACAACCTAAATCTCCTAAGGAAATAGGTTGGTTGAGATTGGAGTCCGCGGAAACTGGTACTCGACAATCGGACTCCTCTTATTGCCGAACTTTCAAGTTTCCCTGTTTCTTATTAGGTTTCTTGGTACAAGCTTTTAACAGATGTTCAGAAGAGCCACAATAAAAACACAAATTATTCTTCTTACGATGATCTCCTCTTGAGAAAGAGGACCCCGTGTAGCAGCTCCGATTTGCATTGGTTCTGGAGCACCTGCAACGGGTGTGGGATTCACCAGGATTCTAGGTGGGAGTGCCACGTCTTTCCCCTTTCCTGGCAGCCTTACGGGCATCGATCTGAAGAACTAATTCCAATAATTCTGGAAAAGTAACCGGAACTACTGGTACTAAAGCAAGAGTATCTTTCAACGAGTCCGATAATCCTTTATAGAATAAGGATGCCTTCTTATCGTCGGGCCATCCAGTTTCTGCAGCCAATTGATTACATTTGGCTAGATATGCCAAAAGAGTCAACTCCCCTTGCTGTAGATTTAACAATTCCAGTTCCATAACTTGAGACTTGTATCGGGTATCAAACACTTTTCCCATTGCTTCAATGAATGCATCACAATCAAGCAATAATGGGCTACCCTCTTCCAAAAGAGGGTTAGCCCAAGATGCGACAGTAAAAAAGCCGCCCTGGTAGCGGAATCAGGAAAAGAACCTGGTCGGCATAAAAATGTAAACGACATTAATTCAAAAATGTCCTGTACTGCTTGTGGTCCCCATGGAACCTTTCTGGAGGAGCCAATGGGAACTATGAGGTAATGTATACCGGGCCAGCCTCTGCCTGTGCAGGTTCAACAACAGGCACATTAGGCATCGCCGGAGCCACTGGTGGTAATGGCTGAATGGCAGTTTGTAATTCGAGGATTTGTTGTTGTGTAGTAGCGTGAACATAGGCCATATCAGATCTTAAATCAGCCACTAACTGAAGCAAAGTAGCCAGGGTCTCTTTGGGGTCCATGTTAAAGAAGGCTTCTGATTCTGTCAGAATTCCTCTTCACAGATTTGAACCCGTAGTGTAGAAGAAGAATTCTTCCCACCAATGTACTCCTTTGAATGTAAGTTATACACAGTGCAAAGGAATCAATTAATTGAAAGAATGGATATCCCACCGAGACCACGTGGCTGTAGAAGGAAATATAACCCAATTAGTACCAAATGACTGATGATTGAAAATCACAATTCTAATCTAAACCCAATAACACCAACCTGAGTGAACTGATTAGGAGGGAATGTACTTTTTAAAGAATGGATATCCCACCGAGAACACGTGGCTGAGTGAACTGAATAGGAGGGAATGTACTACCACGATCAGGTTAAGAAGAGAGCCCAGAGAAGTTCTGCAAAACAGTATTCACTATGAGTACCACTATGTGCCTAAGAAATAAGAATACTGAGCTAATGAGCTTACACCACAAGAATTTTCTTACCAGGGAATATCCAGGAGTGAATCCGTAGAATGAATTATAAGAGCCACCTTCAGCAATCCGTGATAACAAACGGTAATCTCACGGCGCGGGGAACAGTTCTTCCAAGAGTTCGTATTCCCGCATTGCAGCGGAGGCTGTCCCACGGCGCAGCGGCGGCTGTCCCACGGCGCAGCGGCGGCTGTCCCACGGCGCAGCGGCGGCTGTCCCACGGCGCAGCGGAGGCTGTCCTACGGCGCAGGAAAAAACTCGTGGGTCACTTTAATCCAGGTGAATATGAAAGTTAGCACAACGTACCAGGAAGTTACAAAACACACAAGATGTAAATTCAGAATCCAAAAGGTTAATCCATAAGCCAGTCCGAGTCCAAAAACACCTTGCGGGCACCAAACAAACAGTCAAGGAAATTGCGAAGTAATCTAGGTCACAGAAGCCAGAGATCAAGAAACCATGAAAAGCTATGAGGAAAAGTCGCGAAAACAGTAGGGTAATCCAAAAGCCAAAAACAAGTACAATTCCGGGTCAAAACACGAGAAAAACCGTAGAAATACAAGACAAGAAACAGAACGCCAAAATGCTCAATCAGAAGCGCTGTGCAACTAAGGAGGAGGGGCTAAATACCCAGGATCACCTGATAAACGTCGTGATCGTGCACGAACGCTACCCCTCCTTAGCAACGTGTCACCAAGCTTCCATGGCAACCTTCAGGCTCCGCCACGGATCGCGTTTCTGGCAACCAAATGCCGTTGTCCCAGCGCTTTCCTTTGTTTGCCTTGTCTTGCTGCTGAAGGCGCACGAAAACCCGTCCGCAACTTCCCATGCCTGACATTTAGGAACCTGATTGCGTTTTATTATAATAATCAAAATACATATTTTATTCTTTTCTCTTTTCTTTTTTCTTTTGATAAATGCATGTGAAAGGTATAGCACTAATTGATTTATGATTTAATAGTTGTGCGTTTGTATGCACAAAGTTTTTTTTTGTCATCTGAATTACTCTTTTGTGTCAGTTCCTTACAGATAAATAAGACCGCTTTATAGTCCAATCCCCCTCTTTTTTCTGGGCTGGAAGTGTGTATTTTTAATTATTTATTTTGCCCTATTGCAGCCAGCCTTGTAGCCAAGCTGGGTGATGTCATGCAGCACAATTAGATGATTGTGTTAGTGTACAACATTGTTCTATAGAACGTGTCTTGTGATTTTAACTGTTATGGGTGAATCCATTGTTGCGTTTAATTGTGTAGGTATTGAAAGTTTTCAGATAACCCACTCCTTGTGGGTGAAGGTGACTTTGTTTGTGGTGTACTAGAATGTCAGATGACGGCTTGAGTATTTTTGTCCTGGATAGACAAGAATGTATCTGGGTGGATCTAGGTCAGGTTCATTTGTCAGATGGGTGGTTTCAATGAGTGGGGGAGACCTTTTGTTTCTAGTTTTCATGCCCAGCATATCGGTTCTCACTGCGGGTTGTCTACTTTTGCAGAGAGTGGGCCAGATGAAGAAAAACTTGAGATGGTGCATATGGGGCTGCTATGGAAATAGTAAGAAATCTGTGAGAAGCAGACCATGAAACCGGGCTGTAGACATGCTGAAAAGAACACCATGAGCTAGTGTAAGAATAGTGTTCTGATGAGCAGTAATATATGTATTTTTTCATGTTTATTTCGGAAATGTCTAAAACACTCCATAAAAACAATACAATAGAGAAAATAAAATACAATTCACAGTAATTAACAAAAATACAAAATTGAAAAGCAGAAGGTCACAAAATAACTAACAGCCAGGCTGGCCCTCAGTTCATGTCATACTGCTAAGCAAGCACTTCCTAATAAAAAGAGCCAATTCTACATAGGTCAAAAGAGTACAGCCAACATGTGGAAATTCAGGCTGGTATTGTACAAAACCCAGGTTGCAGAGCAGAGGTCGTAACACAGAACCTCTAACATTTGCATAAGCCAGGCAAAAAAATAACAAATGAGCAAGATCCTCACATTGGGCCTCACACAAAAGGCAAGACAGATTTACACCATCTACCGACCAAGCTGCCACCATAACACGTACAGGAACACTGTCAAAGCGTGCCCTAGTAATAAGGACATGCTCCTCAGATGACTCGGCCCACAGTAATATTATTATTGCTTATGTACCAGCACTTTTCCTACCTGTGTCATAGTCTTCCTTCTGGAATGCAGCAGTCCAATAAAATGTGCAAGATTACATAATGTGTGTGAATCTTGGCAGGTCTGCTGCTGGCCATGTAGAAGGTGTGAGGTGAATGAGCTGGGCCAAGGACATGTGAATTGGGTATAGTGAAAGGTGTAAGGGCAGGGATCGAAATTGGGGATTTGTTGACCATGTGCAAAAAGCAGCTCCTGGGTATCCAGCATATCCAGTTAGGCAGGAGCTACCTCTTGGGAAGCGGGCGCTAGTACAGACTATGCAGCAAATCTAAATTTGCGCAAGATTTGAAGCCTTTTGTCCATTTCTTGTTAACCTATATGCTCTAAATGTCCCTTAAGAGTGTTATATACATCCTAAAACATACACAGCTAATATCTCATAGTTGGGTTTGTATGGCACACTTGCCCCAAGAGTCAAAAGTAGCTCCTGGAGCTAAATAGCTCCCAGCTCCTGGCAATTTCGATCCCTGAAGGGACATATATGTACACTGAAGAGGGAAAGGACTTGTGTATAGATGAGCCTCTAAGGAAGGCATGGTATCAACAGTAAGACAGACACAAATGACCACAGTTCAAGGATGTTTATTGATCTTCAAAAGGGGTATGATAAACGCTTATCAAATCCTAAATCTGCAGATGGGAGCAAGCTACGACCATCCAATAATAATAACGCAGTTCTAGTGGTGTCTTGGCAAAATAAAAGGGCCTATACTAAAAAACCTATTGCCAATCCTTGCCTCTAAATACACATAGTGTGTGGGTAGTGTTTATGAAAAAGAAAGAAGTGTTCACAAAAATGATATGTCAGAATGTTCAGGCCATTGGCCTCCCTTTCCCCATGTTTTCAGCACGGGACAGGGCAGTCCACTCGAGCGTAGCACAATCTCTGGCTGCTTTAGCACGAGGATACAGTTCACTCATTAGCATCAGGGCCTTCTGTGCCCAAGTCTCTTTGCCTATCAAGGTCTCTTCATGCAGAGGGCCTGATATGACAAATCAAATAAGTTATTTTCCCATTTCAAGTGCTCAATTCAGGTGATTCACTATTCACCTCGGATTCCCCTCAGCCGGGCTCAGATCCCTTTAATACAACAATCGTCACTTTGGATCCTCCTCTTCCGAGCTCAGATCCTCTTTCACAATGTTCATAGGATATTCCTTCTCGGGTGAGTCACAGTTTACCCCAGATCCCCCTTAGCCGGGCTCATATCCCCTTGTTAATACAATTAGTCTCCCTCAGCCGACATCGGACCTATTTCAGTCAGCATCATCTGTCAAAGACTTTCGAATGTGCACAGGGTTTGACTTGTCCCGTTGCAGGATCACTTCGATTTCACAATTCCTTTTTACATTTGCCACCTTTCAGTTGGATATCTACAGAGACCTTCGAATGAGCATCCACGTGGCGCCGGATCACTCTGTTTACAGTATCTGTCTTTGCTTCAAAAGTTCAGTCACTCATCTGCTGTTTAATTACATTTGCGTCTCTTTGTCTCATACACTTCACACACTGTTCTCTTCAGTTTTCTCTATACAATGTTGCCGCTTGCAACCTTGGCATTAACGCTGACTGGTTTGGTATCAATCTCCCCAACTAACCGGCCGTGCTGACTTTTCTGGTGTTGCTTTGTTTTAGAAGCCAAGGACAGTACCACATCGGAAAACGACCCCTCCCTGCCTTGGTTAACAATGCAGGTTTCTTCAGCTTTTATTCCAGATCTTACTTTTCTTATTCTTGAAGGCTCATGAAAATAACAGTCTTTCTCTAAAAAGGTCAAGGGCACTTCCCTCCTTGCAACCCTCTGTGGTTTTGCCGTCTTTCTCCTTGTATTAAACTGCCATCTTGGAGCTGCTGTTTCCTCGTGTGTTTTGCCTTGCTCAGTGTGTGCTTTTGTGCTGCGCCTTTGATCCGTGTGGGGAAGTGTGATGGAAGTCGGGTGTAATGATCAGTAATTTGCCTGACCTTGCCTGACCATTGTATTGGGACATGTCAGGTATACGGCTCGGGTGTTAGTCTGTTTTCTTTCACAGTGACCTGTCCGTGAGAAAGTGTTCATGTCGGAAAAGGGAAGGGGGTTGAGTTCCTATGTATCCTACCTGATAGGATGGGGGAAAAGGTGTTGCAGTGAAGGGGAGACCGCGTCTCGCTGTCCAGTATCCCACTTTCACTCTGCGAAGACCCCTCATCCAGGTGATGCTCCCGCACTGGTCCACCCCCAGGAACTGGATCCAAAGCGATGGCTGTGTCCTGGCCACCTGGATGACAGATCCCCAGGGACTAGCTGGTGAGGCACCTTCAGGTTTCTCACAAGCCACACAGGATTATTGGATAACATGACTTTGAAAAGTGCGTAGGGTGACCAGATTCCTGTGAGCCAGTGAACCTCTTTTCTATTTTTGGGCTTCAGTACAACCAAAACACTGTAGGAGTGTGGCGAGGCTAGTCTATGACACATGTGGCACAAAACAATTCCTGTTAAAAGGATTGACTTTATTAACTATTTATTCAGGGAAGAGTTTGAACCAAAACCTATAGGATGTAGGAAAATATGTGCAAACAATAAAGATGTTTTCTAAAGCAAACAGTGTTGTGGATGGGTCAGCACAAAGTGGGGGTTTCTCCAGGTGCCCAGTAACTCCGAAGACAAGTGCAGGGGTCAACTAGTTGTCATTTCTCTCTGCCCAGGAGTTGCACATCATGGCCCAGGATATATTAAAGTTCAGCCTCATGAATGGAGTGACTGAAAAATGCCTGAACTTACATTTTTCCCTAACAGTGGCATGAGCCCAAAAATGCACCTTTCTTGAACTCCTAATTCTATTCCAGTGTTGCTACGCAGTGTACTGTATTGCTGACTTATTCTGTTAAATCCTGTCTTCTATGATGCTTGAACTGTCTTCACTTTTTACATTCTCTTTAATAAATTGCTTACCATTTCATTTCTGTTCCATGAGCTCTTCCATCTTGCTGCTACCTCTTATTTAATCTTCACCTATCTCTTCCGCTACTTCAGAACTCTGTTACTGCATTAATATCTGTTACTGTTTCTTTACTGTCACAACATTTTTCTCTGCTGCCGCCTTTTTTGTGTGATTTGACCATGCCAGTACTTATGCAACTATAACTTTGTGTTCAGTACAAATTACCATTCATGTTTTACATGCTTTCTAGAGGTTTACTATTGTACATTTTATGCAAATTTCCAGAAACATACTTGGGATGTCGGATAGGTATATTTGCATGGCACCAGTTGGCTTGAGGAGCCAAAAGTAGCTCCTGGTATCTGTTATGTCAAGCTAACCACCAGACTCTTCTAGGCACTATCCAGCAGCTAAAAAAAGGCCCAGTAATGTCAAACCATGCAAGTGTTAAAGGAAAGGAATAAGTGGGCACCACTTTGTATGATGATTCTTGAAATGAAGTAACAAAGTAAACAGAAGAATAAAGCTTCTCAAAAAATACTTTTAGGGAGCTGGCTGTGAAGAGTCTGGAGACACCCTGACTCGAAAAGTAACAGTGAAGGAAAAGACTAAGTATGGCCAACTTAGTCACACAGCCGCTCTCAGTTATACCCAAAACAACGGGTTATGAAGTTAAAGACTTTCTTCAAAATATTCCTGTATGTAGGTAAACGTGCTTGTATCCAATTTCAAAAATGATAGTCAAAAAGAATCCAAGTCAGAAATAAATTCAATAATACTTTATCAAAAGATCATTGATTAGAGCACAACACTAATGGAATCTTAGTGAGGCTGCAGCTACACATCACATGTTAGGTATGGACTTAATATGCCAATGCATTTCGGAGTATACAAACTCCTTCATCAGGGCAAGTCTGTATTGAAATAATGTGAACACACAACATAAAAACACATGCATAAATCAATAAAGAAAATTTAAATACATACCAGAGTGCAGAATGTTCATATGAGCGTTGGAATATATGTTTGGAAATAAACAACAAAATAAATGCAGTAAGGAACAAGTAAATCAACAACATAATAAGGCTAAAGGAGTGAAAAACAAATAACAAATGGTACCGTTATACCGGTGTGTAGCCAGTGTAGCTTTTTTTAGGAGTGTCAGGCTGTCAGTAACACCCGTGGTCCAATAAAGGACAGCGGTCACAACGGCTTTCTAAAAGCATGAAAGTTAGAGTAATCATAGGGCTACATGTGTTTAAGTGACGCAGTTTATCTATTACAATCTAAAATGCAAAGATACCTGTAAACGCAGCACGGCCGTGAGACAAGCTGTCTGAACGCTGCAGTGCATCGCCGTATTGTGGTGTTGCTAGAAAACGGGTTATTTACATAACCACGTGACCGTATCGCGTCTATAAGACGGCGCGATGCGTGTGACTTTCAAATAGCTATTCTATCTCGATTTGTAAGTCCCCAAGGTATAAACTAAGTAGTTATATAGTGTAATGGTGGTCAAGTACTAATTCTAGGGTGCATAATGTCTAAAATAAAATTATAGAATCAGCATAGAAATGAAAAAAATACTCTGTGAAAACAGCTATGTTGTTTACATACAAAATGGCAAATATAAACAGAATCAGCAAAAATAAATAAAATCTACCGCTAATGGTGGCATTGAAAACAATGCCACCTTGGGTCCCAGACTGGACATCCGGGAGGCACGGCAGCAAAGTGTATACATCTATGTAAATATAAATCAACCAATTTAGCAGATGTAGAGCGACATGAAAATTTCTCAATCAGGGAAACAAACATAAATATTATATGTCACCTGGAAACCCAGGCATCAAATACAGAAAAAAACAACTTCTAAAGCAGATGAAATAGCACAAGACAGTGGAATACTGTCATACGTAAAGCATGATGTCCATGTACAACAAATCTGAGGTTCAAGGGAAAGTCTATAGAGTATACTGAACCTTCAATATTGGTTGCCACTGAATCACTATGTCATAGTTAAATGTAGCAATGATAGTTAATCTCTTCATTGAGTCCAGGAGGAGATAAACTACCAAGTTTATCTATCCAAAAGGTTTCTCTCCTTTTAAGCCGCAGTCCAAGGTCCTCATGTGGATTTTTCTTGCTCAATACCTCTAAGATCAAAAACTTAATTTGGGTTAGGTTATGTCTATTTTCGATCCAGTGGCGGGCCACCGCTGAATTCAAATGGCAGTTCCGGATACAAGAACGATGTTCATTCCAACGTACTTTCGCTGCTCTTGTGGACTGACCTACATAGTACTTCCCGCAGGGACACTTGATACCATATATAATGTTCATGCTATCGCAAGTTCCAAATGTTCTCAACAGGATTTTTTGACCTGTACGGGGATGGTGTATTGTGTTCCCTTTCAATATTAAATTACAGTTGGCACAATGAAGACAAGGATATGTCCCCGTGCGTTGGGTAACAGGTTCTTTCAATCTCGGGCGTGTATGTACCAGTTCATCTCACAAATTTCTGCTCCTTTGATATGCAAAAACCGGAAGTTGGTCAAACAGATTCTGTACTCTTGTGTCATTTCTGAGGATGTTCCAATGTTTCTTAATTGCATTTTTAATTTTATTGCTCTGTACAGAAAATTTTGAGACGTATACTGGTGATTTCAATTCCTTTGGCAATTTAACAGTGTCCGATAACAGAGTGCTGCGATCACATGCATTCACTCTCTGGGATGCAGTATCTAGTTCTGATGATTTGTAGCCACGACATAAGAACATTTTCTTTCATCAATAATTGTTGGGCTAGACAGTCTTCGGGATCACTCACTATAACGCAGTAATTGACTGTATGGCAGATTTCTCAGGAGACTAGGTTGATGGAAACTCAATCAGTGCAATAGATTATTGCGATCAGTAGGTTTGCGGAAAAGTGTAGTCTTGTAACCAGTATCACTCTTGAGTATTTGAACATCCAGAAATGTAATCCTGTCTTTGGATGTTGTGCTGGTGAACTGGATCCGCTGGTCAATACTACTCAAATAATTTTAAAAAAGCATCAAAAGTAGCTTCTGTGTTCGTCCAAATTCCAAAAACATCATCAATATAACGTACCCATAGATGTATGTGCTTGTTCCAATCTGGCTTATGAAGTACGTTGTCCATTTCAAATTTGTGCATAAAACAATTTGCAGGACGGTGCCATAGTCGCACCCATGGATGTTCCGGAAACCTGTAGGAAGAATTTATTGTGAAATTGAAAGTATGAGTTTTCTGCTACAAACTGGAGAAGAGCCATTATGAATTCTTTTTGAGCACGGACCTCAGGTGACTCCAACAAAAGCCATTGTACTGATTCCATTCCCAAATCATGAGGTATCGATGTGTTTAAACTTTTGACATCAATCGTGAATAGTAAGTATTCTGGTTGAAAAGTGGCAGTATTCAGCTTTTGTAGAAAGTGAGTAGTGTCCTTGATATAAGTGAAAGTCTTTTGAATCAAAGGTTGGAGAAAAAAGTCAATGTACACACCTAGCCTCCTAAAGGTATTCATGCACACCTGGTCTGGGGCAAGACAGCCGCAGTTGCCTTTCAGAAATCTGTCCCCTGGGAGACTGTCGCAAATGCAGCTACATGGGCCTCCCCGTCAACTTTTTGTCAACATTATTGTCTAGCCCTGAGCTCTAGATCTGATGCTCAGTTTGGCCAGGCTGTGCTGAAGAACCTTTTTCAATAAGGGGATTTTCCATCCACCCGTAGTTCCTGTGAGGAGGGCTTGGGAGTATGGAGGAAAGCGGACGGGACATAGGAGTATAACCAGGGTACTCACCGTAGTGACCACCTTACTCCTAGTCCATAGTCCCCTTTCCTCCATACACCCGCCCGCTGTCCCCTCTAATAAGGTTCCTCTGTTATTGGTTAAATGTCTCTGACCTGGTGATAGAAAAGGACTGATGGGCGATGCGCGGGGCAGAGCCGAGATGGGTGGGATTACGGCCACGCTGTACCCCGCGCAGAAAGGGAGGAAGGACTAACATTTTTGCAACATTTTTGATGCTTTATCAAAGTGCTCCGGTCCCGTTCCACAGGACGGAGGAATGTCCCATTAGTATGGAGGAAAGGGGACTATGGACTAGGATTAAGGTGGTCACTACGGTGAGTAACCTGGTTAATTTTAATGGAATAAACGGATAAGTTCCCATGAGAAGGCTCTTCCAGAATTTACTTAGTCTGGATCCCTCTTTGCCCTTCCTGCTTTCATCGTGTCTTTGAAGACCTCTGCTTGTTGTCAGGTTCTCCAGTTCCTTTATCTAATGTTTTTTCAGTCCTGTTTCACCTCCGCCTCCTTTTTTTTTTTTTCTTTTCATTTTGCACTTGGTTTCCTCAAACAATCCTTGCGGAATGTAGGCCCTGGATTTCATCAGGTTTGACATTTCACTCTTTTCCCCGACTGTTAGGCAGAAACCTGTGCAGTTCCCTCGGGGACCACTGCAAAAGATTTAGGACTACAGGTGTTTGGCAGTAAACCCACTTGGTAGCAGTCTGTACCACACAGATTCACTTGGTAGCTGTGGCTGAGCAGTCCGACTTCCCTCAAGAAGAGTTAGGCAGTATACAGAGTATTCACAATAGGTCAAGAGAACACAATAGAACAAGTAAACACTGACCAGGGCTTGGTGTAAAAGAGATATAATTATTTATTCAAAACCACATCTAGAAAAACACACAGGCACTAATAGTAAGCAATTCAAAATCACAGTCACTAAAAGATATACACTCCCTTAAAAGAATATTAGACAAGTCTTAAGTAAAGCCCCACTTATTTTCAGACAGCGGTGAGCGCTTAACGTAGATGGCACTCTAATAATTCGTTTTAAAAAGGGAGAGAGAAGCAGAGAATAAATTGAAACAGATCCCAACACTTTTTCACGAACACAACAAGAGAGGAAGGCAAAGTAACACCGTGAATTCAGAGTCAGTAGGCAGGATCCCCTTTAAGAGGATCAAAACGAAATGTGTCGAAGGTCACACGGTTGCAGTGCACAAAAGTCTTGTAACGGTTCAAAAAGGAGTTGGACTAAAGAAAGGGACCAGTTAGAGGGTCAAGGTGGCCAGCCCAGTCCAGAAGGTTAAGGGGTTATTATTACCTTGTAGCAATCTTTAGAAAGGGAGGCCTGGCGGACACGGTACCTTAAAGTGGTGAGAACACTCCAGCGGGGGCAGTTGTTCCTGGCAGCGGATGCAAGTCGGTGCTTCGTCCGGGGGAAGAGAGGATCTCGTCGGGGAGGAAGATAGGAGTCCGTTGCACTGCCAGGGAAGAAACCAGCCGCTGAGTTTCTCAGGTACAAGGAGCGGTCCGTTGATTCGCGGTTCAGTGGTAAGTGGCTATCCGGCCGCCGGGGTGCTTGGCACGGGCAGTTCCACCACAAACCGGTCTGGGGTGCGAAGAAAAGAAGGTAAACTGGTTGTGCCCACCAGTCGGGGGAAGAAGCCTCTCCAGCCGGGAGATCTTCTCTGTCGTCGGGAAGTGGTGAGTCGGTTCCGCAGGCTCCACCGGTGGTGTCGTCGTGGTAGGTCGGCTCAGCTTCTCCCTCGTCGGATTCTCAGGTCCTGTGGCGACTTCTGAAGTTCCAGTCCCCAAAGCCCTGCTTTTATGCAGTATACCCCCATTCACTCAGCCTAGCTGTCAATCAAACATGCTAAGTGGTGACCCGGCCGGCTCACCACTTGGGCCAATCACACAAGAGTGTCAGTCCAGGGTGCCTAAACCCCCCTCCAACACCCCCTGTGGTACCCAGACAGAGTGGCACCACTTCTGGAGGCTTCTGTGGAGAAGCCCGCCAAAAAGTGGAACAAAGGGCTCGACTTGGGTTGGAGTCACAGAAGAGAACACAAACGCCATTTTAGAATCGAGTCCTGGCAAAAAATACCAACCGGCGAATTAATATTAATTAAATAAACCGGAGGTATGTTCGAGGCTATGAGAATTAAATAATTAAAGTTGGTAGCCTCGAACAATGGGAAAATCCCATAGGGAAATATTTGCGGTCGAATATAAAAAGTAATATCCACTGCCACCAGCCAAAACTCGATCAGGGGGGACGGAGACGTGCCCCCTCGACTAACAGACCCAGGGGCAATCTAATTGCCCGACCAGTACGTCCACAATATGATTGTTTGTACTGTTTTCTGTTAATAATTTGGGACTAGTAAAGCCAATGGTGACTTTACATGCCCTGGGAGACAGTAGTCAGTCCCAGGGTATGGAGTCTATGGTGGGGTGTCGCTATGACACCCCTGTGTTACTGCACAGAGGGTGCTGTGTAACACACATAGTAAAAACACATGAGACCCTATGGAGTAAAAGACCCCATATCCCAGAAAACACATTAACAGTCAAAGGAACACCATAAATCATGTCCACGAGTGGGTGAAAGAGTCTCACTCTTGGCAGGAGAAAAAAAACAAACTCCAGAAATCCAGCAAAGCTGCTGGGGGACTCACTAGGTTAGGGAATTCAGCCTAAAGAGAGAATTCTCCCCAACACAGACCTTGGGTTGCTTGGGTTGCTTCCTTTCAAACGTTTGTTCCACCTTCTATTCTACACCCTAGTGTTTGATAACTGTTTTGGCCCTTTGGATTGACTATGTCATTTAGATTTGTTTTAGGGATTTGGATGGATTCCTACATCTTGTTTTGTGGAACAGATCCCCAAACCCATTAGTATGACTTTCCTGGCATTGGATAATCGGGTGATTTTTTCCTCACCTGTTTGATCTGCTTTCTTAAATGGCTCAGAGTGTCGGTTCCATCTTGGAATCCTTCTGTTGCGTGTTCAGGTGTCCGTCTTTCTGCTATGCCTCAGTGTCATTCCGCAACTGCAAAAACCGATGTTCTCCAGCATGGGGTCTGGCATGGATTCACATGCTCATGAATATTCCCCATCGTCGGGCTGGAAATCCTTGGTAAAGAAAAAAATCTGTTTGTTTCGTTTCTGAACTGTCTATCTACTAATAACCAATCACTGGTCTCTGGGTCGTACTGCCCCCAGCCAATGACTACCCTCTACCTAAGCCCCTCCTCTGGCAGCCATCTTCAGATTTTTAACGCACGTTCAAGTGTTGGGAGTCCTTGTGCTATAGCTCTCGAGCTTTTACTGCGTGTCGGGTTTTTTTGAAGACTTTACTCTTATTTTTGCGGTCAATCGAGCCTCAAGTTCCACCGATTCTACTTCCGATCAACGGGGACCCATTTTGGAATTTTTCTACGCCCCTCAAGGGCGAATTTTCATCGAGTTTTCACTTCTTGGAGGATTCCGGAAGATCTTTGAGGCCTACCCCGCGTGGACATGGCCCAGGACAAGGGAAACATGACGCCTGGATCCAAGCTGTTCGGCAGCTGCCCTGGATGTGGATTACAGAATGTCTTCAAGGAAGATGAGCACTCTCGGTGCCTCTACTGCCTTCACAACGACAAATCGCATGTGGAGAAGGACTGTGCGTTTTGTAAGAATATGTCCGAACGGACAATGAAGGATCGTCGCGTTCAACTCACCAACTGGCTGGAAGGGAAAAGCCCAGCAGCAGGTGAGGAGGAGTCTGAGCAGGCTTCTAAGTCCTTTGAGGGCGCTCCGGCGACGGGGGCCCAACAAAAGGCAAAGCACCGCGAGTCCGCGGGCACCGGGAGTGCTGATGGTTCGGGCTCCTTGGCTGCCAGGCAGGGCGCGGTGTCACCGACGCCATCAACCACGTGCCAACGCTCTGGCTCAGTGAAGAGGAAGTCAGAGAACCCGGGTAAGCTTTGGGAGAAGCCCCGGTCGATCCCGACGGCGACAGCTGGGGCGGAGCGAGGCAGCGACCCTCCCCCCCAAGGTGAAGGCCTCAGGCGCGCCCAAAGTCGCGAAGGCCCTGATACACCCGGCTAAGGCCTCGATCGAAGGAGTCGTGGCGCCCCTGGCGAAGCCTTTGGACGCTTCCCCAGTGGATACGACTTCCGGGCCTAGAGTTTCCCTGCCGCCCCAGATGGAATCATCTTTTCAGCCTACCAAGAAGTCCCCTGTGAAACCCCGGGTGGAGAAAGAGGGGGGGCACGGTAGCCATAACAGACACAGATACCACCTCTGAAGATGAGCTGGCTGGTGTCGCAAAGGTCCTGGACAAGAGGTTTGAGAAAGTCCGGTCCTACGGGAGGGATCCCGATGAAGCGGATGTAGAAAGTGATGGCGGAGCCGCGGACCGTGGAGGAGACGGAGGACCCTACCCCCCAGCCGTTGCTCCCGCCGCAACCGATGCCTGTGCCACAGGACAACTCGGGAGCAATCTTGATGGCTATCAAGGCCCTGGGTACGGCGATAAGGACAAGGCTGCCCTTACCCCCAGCAGCGCCTGGACCGTCGGGAAGCCCACCGAAGAAGCAGAGGTGAATCCACCTCCCCCCCTCCTTTCCAGCCTTCACCTCCTTCCTCCTCCACTGAGGGATGAGACGGGAACGGAGACGGCGACGACAGGAACGGACGACGACTGTGTTGACGACGGAACGGATCTCCTATCACCTCCTGCCCGGGCCTCCCCTCCCCTCGACAATATTTGCTCCTTTTACGCCATGATCGCCAGGGCATCGGAGCTCTTCCAACTTTTTCCCGAAGAACAGAAGGAGGGAGAACGACGGGAGACCAAGAAGAAGACCGTTCTCTCAGTACCGTTACTTGATGACATCTGGGACGAAGGACTGTCACTACTTAAGAACCCATCCATGGCTTCTGCGAAGAGGGACCGGTATGAGAAGAAGTAACGGATCCCAGATTCCGCCCCGGTGTGCCTCAGAGCCCAGCTGTCCCCGGATTTGGTGGTCTCCGCAGCGGGCAAGAAGAAATCGGCAGGGGCGACGGGGATCAACTTCCACTTCCCCACCGGACAGCAAGGGGAAGAAGCTGGACGCCATGGGACGACAAGTCATCTCATCGGCGGTGACGGCCATCAAAGTGGCCCACGCCCTTGTGATTGTGGCGCGCTACGACAGGGAACTGTGGTTAAAGATCGCTCCCCTCCTGGACTTCCTCCCAGACAAGAGAGTAGAAGCTCTTGAAATCCTGCAGGAAGGTGAGGTGGCTTCGGACCACGCCATCACGGTGGCTATGGACATCGCTGACACCGGCTTTCGCCAGATGGGCAACAGCGTTTGCCTCTGCCGGCGAGGTTGGCTCAGGGCCACCGATTTCCATCAGGACGTGCAGACCAGGGTACTGGACATGCCCTTCGACGGGAACAACCTGTTCGGCAAGGCAGTGGACGAGTCACTGCAGGCCATCAAGGCAGACACCGAGACGGCTCGGGCCTTGGGCTCCCTCCACCAACGACGGCCACCCTTTTGGACCTCCGGACGCAAGTCTCAAGGTGCCTCCAAAGGATTTGGTGGCGGTTCCTCGTCATACCGCAAAGCGGCTTGTTCATCATCGAAGGAGGCCTACAGAAGCTGCAGCAAGGCCGGAGGTTGTCATTGTTGCCAAGGAGGCCAAGGTGTCGGCGAAGCAAGATTGAACCGGCCGTGACGTCGGGCCCCCACCCAAGCACCCCGGTGTGAGGCCGGCTGGCGAAATTCGTCAGTGTGTGGGAGTCCATCTCCACCGACCGTTGGGTGCTGGACGCGCTGGCCCACGGGCACGCTCTGGAATTCCAAAGAAAGTGTCCCCGTCTACCACTTGTGGCCTGGAAGGAAAACCATGTGCCACAGCTACTTCTGGAGGTACAAGCAATGCTGAAAAAGGGCGCGATAGAACGTGTCCCAAAGAGGCTCTGGGGCTCCGGAGTGTGTTCGCGGTACTTCCTCGACCGAAAGAAGACCGGCGGTTGGAGACCCATCATAGACCTTCATCGTCTAAACAAATACATCAAGTCCCAGAAATTCCGGATGGTCACCCTTCAGCACGTCCTGGGGAAGCTAGAGGAGGGCGACTTCCTATCGTCGCTGGACGTGGAGGATGCCTACTCCACATCCGCATAGTCAAAGGACACTGAAGTTCTTATGATTCATGGTCCAAGGGCGGCACTACCAGTTCAAGGCCCTTCCCTTCGGATTGAAGTCGGCGTCCAGGGTCTTCTCCAAGATGATTGTCTCATCCGAGCAAAGTCAAGGGAACTCGCCGTCGATCACACAGTGAAGACCATCCAACTGTTCGTGGATCTGGGATTCTCGATCAACTTCGTGAAATCCCACTTGGTACCGTTGCAGGACACCCTGTTCCTGGGATCCAGACTCGACACAGTTGCATGATTGGCTTCGCCTTCGGAGGGAAGGACGAAGGCCATCCTGGGCAAGGCACAACGGCTGTTGACCATGGACATCGCCAGGGTGAGGTCCATCACGTCCCTACTCGGCATGATGTCATCGTGCATCTACCTAGTGCGCCTTTGCAGGTTGTGGTTGCGACCACTGAAGGAGTTCCTCGACGCCCGTTGGATGCAAGCAGCAGGCTTTTTCCAAGACAAAATCTCCCTCAACGAGACGTTCTGCCAAGCAGTCCGGTGGTGGGGCAACCGCACGCATCTAGCGGCAGGTATGGACTTCCAGACCCCGACACATCAGGAGACGGTGACGACGGATGCCTCCCTGGAAGGATGGGGAGCGCACACTGGAGATCTCCACGCAAGAGGCCTTTGGCTCCCGGAGGAAAGGTCACTACACGTCAGCGTCCTGGAGCTTCGAGCCGTGTTCTGGGCCCTCAGGTCGTTACTGCTGTCCCTCAAGGGCAAGGTGGTGAGGGTCCTCACCGACAACACCACCACGATGTTCTACATCCGAAAGCAAGGGGGCACAAGATCCTCAGCCCTATCAAGGAAGCGCAGGATCTGTGGCACTGGGCCGTCGCCCAGGGTATGTTCCTGGTTCCTTTCCACCTGGCAGGAGTAAAGAACACCGTTGCCGACTCGCTCAGTAGGGAGCTGGGCTCGTGCCACGAGTGGGAACTCCGTCGGGATCAAGTGGATCTGCTATTCCAATGATGGGGCAATCCCCAGATAGATCTATTTGCAACGAATACCAAGTGCAAGAGGTTCGCCAGCAGGTTTCCCAAGCTGGGAGCATGGGCAATGCATTCTCCTTCCCCTTTGACGGCCTGTTGCTTTATGCGTTTCCACCGTTGCCGTTGCTTCTGCGACTCAAGACAGTTCCCGGTGCAGGATGATCCTCATCGCACTGACGTGGCCGAGGCAGATATGGTTCCCGGACCTTCTGGACTTGTCAGCATCCCCCCCCCAGTCAAACTGCCGATGGACGTGGATCTTCTCGACCCGGGATCGCTGAACCTGCAGGCCTGGCTCCTGCAGCACTAGAGTTCGGAGGCTACGATATCCCGGCGGACTCCAAGGAGGTCCTTCAAAGGCCAGGGCGTCCTCGGCTCTTATGTGGTATGGGCATAAATGGAAGAGGTTCTCGGTCTGGTGCCGTGAACAGAAGATCAACCCTCTAAGGATTACGGCCCCTCAAGTGCTGCCGTACTTGGTATCGCTGGCCAAGGCAGGGCTGGCACATGCCTCCATCAAGATCCATCTGGCGGCTATCTCCCACTACACCAGAACTCCGGGGCGGTCGTCACTGTGGTCCCACCGCCTAGTGAAGGGGTTTATGGCAGACTGTTCCGCTTGTTCCCGCCGGTGAAGGCCCCGGCCCTGGTGTGGGAGCTCAACTTAGTGCTGACCAGGCTCATGGGTCTGCCATTTGAGCCTCTGCATTCGGCATTGTTTAAATTCCTGTCATGGAAAACAGCGTTTCTTGTGGCCATCACCCCTGAATGACGAGTGGGAGAGATGCAGGCCCTCTCCTGTAAACCTCCATACCTGACATTCCACGAGACGAGGGTAGTGCTGAGGATGCACCCCTCCTTCATGCCCAAGGTGCCGTCGGACTTCCATCTCAACGTGCCCTTGGTGTTGCCTGTTTTCTTCCCGTCGCCTTTGTCGCCGGCTGAGAGGACTTTGCACTCGCTGGATGTGGCTAGAGCGCTGAAGTTCTGCGTGGACCGCACAAAGAGTTTTCGGAAGACATCACAGCTGTTTGTGAACTTTGGACCTGTGAACCAAGCAAAGGCCCTCTCGAAGGCTTCCATTTCCAGATGGCTCTCCGGCTGCATCATGCACTGTCACCGGTTGGCAAACCGACCGTTGCCCGGCTGTCCGAGAGCCCATTCGACCAGAGCGATTGCTGCTACCACGGCGTTCCCGTCTGGTGTGCCCCAGCTGGACATATGCAGGGCTGCTACTTGGAGGTCGACGCACACCTTCACAAGATTCTACTGCGTCAACCTTGATTCCAGGGAGGAGTCCAGAGTCGGCCAGGCAGTGCTGCGTAATGTGTTCGATTGAAGGTGAGCCTGGTGAGGAGGTAAGAGATGCTTGTTGTTGAAATGCTTAATGTTGAGCCTTGCCACCTCCCGTGGTTGTGCATGTGTGGACTGCTATCTATTCTTGTATTCATGAGCATGTGAATCCATGCCAGACCCCATGGTGGAGAAGGAACAAGTTACTTACCTATAACTGTTGTTGTCCAGCATGGGTCTGGCATGGATTCACATGCGAACCCTCCCTCCAATCCCTCTGCGGCTCTTCTCTTGGTCCTACTGCCACTTTATGTGCTACCAAATCTGAAGATGGCTGCCAGAGGAGGGGCTTAGGTAGAGGGCAGTCATTGGCTGAGGGCAGTATGACCCAGAGACCAGTGATTGGTTATTAGTAGAAAGACAATTCAGAAACGAAACTGATGCTGATTTTCTCTTTACCGAGGATTCCCAGCCTGACGACGGGGAATATTCATGAGCATGTGAATCCATGCCAGACCCATGCTGGAGAACAACAGTTACAGGTAAGTAACTTGTTCCTTCTTCAAACCCTTTGTTTGGTAAATCTTCTGTTTACATTTCATGCACATCACATTCTGATTTCCATATTCTTTGCAGGTAATGCCAAACCATGTTTTTCCTTGCTAGTAGGTGTTTTAACATAGGGGAACGAACACTGCAGTATATTGCAGTTGTCATTCAGACATTGGAGACATATTATCCAAGTTTGCAGGATGGTTTGGTTTTCCTTAGCAGTACCAGAAGATACCTCTCTGTTTTGTAACAGGGTTCTTCAACATCTGAGTGCGTTATATTGCATCTTCATGTTGGTTCCATTGCAGGGCCCCACTCCTTCCACTCTATGGGATGCACATCTGGGAACGGCTGTATCAACCCAACCCCTAGTGGCTTGCCCTACTGACGTGAAATTGTCTCAACGTATCCACAGGTAGTTGGAATCCTTATTAACTTCAATTTCACACATAAGATTTAAGCACTCGGTGCCAATTATTAGAAAAAAAGGGAACCCCAGGATTGGTAAATTGCTATTGCTATGGCATGAAGTTAAAATATATTTTGCCGGGCAAGAGATAGAAGGTGCTGAGATCTTTTCCAGACGAGGTGAGCAGTGATGTGTACAGGCAACGGTGTCGTGGACATATACAGGGTAGGTTAGCGATGTGTGTCCCAATGAGGGCTCAGTTTAAAATGGCATTTGTGCGGTAGAGGGGGTCTGTACACTGGGGGTTGGGAAGGCGATCAAGATGACACCTTTGATGCCTGGAGAGTAAGCTGTGAAATAAGGATGGCAGTCTCCAGTTGCTTTTGATGAATTCTGTCTGTCAATGTGATCTCTCTAATAATGGAAACATAAACATGTTGACGCTATATGGCATGTGACCTATAACGGTACAAACTACAAGAGACTAGGAAGGTGGGAGAGGGCCATTGACACAGGACGACGGGAGGGCAGGGTGTACTACAGGAATATGAATAGAACTGTTCAAAGAGTTGAAGATGTGTGGGAAAGGTTGAACGAAAAAGTCTTCCATTTGTTGTCGGTGTTCTTCTCGAAGGAAGAAGGACTTATACAGAATCAGGGACTGATCTCTGTCCTTCATGTTAATGGTTAGAACTTTTGGAAACCTGGAGAAGAGTGAAGTTGAAGGGTTTCAGGTGTCTGGTGGGTATGCACTTGCAGATTCTAGATTGAAGTTTGGCCTCACCTGAGTAATGAAGACCTTTCAGAAAACAGCTTTGAATGTCATTCAAACATCCATGATCATAAAATTGAGAGCCTCCAGTGCAAGTACGGTTTGATCTTCCAGCTAGAGTTTGAATTGTAGTCTTTCTGCTTTCTTTTCATTACAAGTAGCTCACTACATGGATGAGGCTTAGTTACAGTAGGTTTTGTTTGTGGATATGTGGTAGCACAGGTTCGAGTATTTAGTGAGTTGCTAGAGGGTGCATGTAAGCTTTGAAGAGATGTGGCAGAGTGTTGAACATTTGATCACTGTAGGCAAACTGAAGGGTTGAGAGAAAATTATCTTGTCTTCTTGGGAAGGAAAGTTTTAATCCAGAAGAGTACATTCTAAAAGATGAGTAGTGGACAGAATGGAATACCCTATGTAAGCAAAATTATCTGTACAACTAAGGCCTGCATAGAGTTCTCCTAGAATGAGCTTAATTTGATGCAAGTCAGTGGTGGAAGGGTTTTTTTTCCGAAACCAATGCTGGCGTAGACTTTAGAGAAACCAACCTTTATCTCACCTGCTTAGTTTCCACAAAATGCAGAAACTCTCTGTGGTAGAGTGACTGAGCAGTGTGGCTTAATCTTGGGAGTGGGTAACACGGGCGTAGGGTATACATTGTACACGAAAAAGACCAAGTAAAAGTGTGTTCACACAAGGTATACTGAAAGAAAGTACATACCTTTTGCGTTATTGCAAGGCATAGTTCAGCACAGCAACCAATTTAGAGATATGAACAATTTAGGATTAGTATAAATGTGATGTATGTGCTATAAGGGTGCAGAATGAGAGGGGCAAGACACAGGTGGCATGTTTGTTTGGGCTATAGACTTTTATTTGCACAAACGGAAAGGAGCAGAAAGGAAAAGGGGTTAGGGAAAGGCCTAAGTATCTCCAACTATTATGAGGGGTTGTCTGCCTCAACAAAAGATTACTATGCACCTGGTCAGGATGTCCGTGAAGCAAAAATGTCCACTGTTCAGTAGTGCAAGGGACGTAAATGGGTTAAATCTAAATAAATGTAAAAGGGGTGTCTTCTTAATTCCAGAAGGAGGCCTCTCCCATTCTGTATACTGATGTTAGAATGGATTTCTATACTTTGGCCTGGTGGACAGATGTTTAGGAGGCCAACCTTGTTAGATGAACGGGGCACACTTCTGGGAAGATAGCCAGACAGTAGGTTGGAGAGCAGTAAAGCCTAAATCTCATGAGTAGTCAGGGTGATCAGGGGTCTCCAATGAGCACACAATGTGAAACCCCAAGAATTACAATTAGACCATAGTATACGAACATAGACTGTTTATTATAGGCCTAATAACACAAATGAATACTGAAATGCAAGCAAAACTCCACACAAGCAACACGCTATGTAATATATATATTCACTGGAGTCAGCGCAAGAAATGTTGTATCTCCACCAATACCTGCAAAGGAAAAGGGTGAATAACTTTGATCGCACCAACAGTCTTCAGAGTTGGTAACACTAACTTTATAAGTCCAGCCCTAAAATGAATGGAGCCTTATGCTCAATGCACATGTAAAAGTGCCTGGTCGTGCCTTAAGTTCCCAAGTACTTCTTAGGGAGCAGGAAAAAGTTAGGGGAAGAATTAGTAAGGGGTGAAACGGATTCCAAGAGGCAGGAGAGGATCTGCTACGATGAACAAAGCTGTTCCCAACTTTCAGTAGGGCTTTAGGAAGCGGATGCTACCTATGCCAAAGAGAAGACCAAAATTAACCTTCAATGCGTAAATGCGTTTGGATGAACAAAGGGCCAACGGTAAGTGACTTCACTACTCACCGCTCTTAGCTTGGCTTTGGTTTAAACATGGCAGGTCTAGAGGGGGTCGTCGCAGGTTCGATATCCCGCCATTGGTTCGGCTTCCAGATGTACAGGCGCTGTGGGTGCGGATATCGGTCCGATTAGGGACAAGAGCTGTAACTCTTGATTTGAATGAAGAAAACACTGATGCAGCAGGTCTCGGGCACAGGAAGTAACGCAGGAAAGACGCCTTCAACAACGGTCACTGCTGCGTGGACACCCAACGCTCGCGGTATGAAGCAGCCTCCAATTCCGCGACCCAAGTGTGCTGAGACTATGTCGTTTGGCAGAAGGGTGCTCTGTTGGATAAGCTGGATAAACTGTGATTTCAAACAGGTCTTCTGAGATCAAGTGCAAAGCAGGGCTACACCAGGACAGCGACGGTATTCGGTTGCCAGCCATCTTCATTCAGTGTGTCTCAGGATCGTTTCTGTTCTGCTCGGCTATTCAAGATACTTTGTTCCGTCTGCAGGTCGGTTCTGACCTGTTGATGTTCATCTGGAATTAATGCAGGACCCCCTCATATCCACAGTGGGGCGCATGCCTGCACCTGGCCCACCAATGAGAAGATCTGCTCCACGCATGCACGCAAGCAGTAATCCAATTGGGGACCACTGGGGTTCTCATGCACACCAGACACTCCGGCACCAGTAGTGTGGGTTGAGACCCGACAATCCCAGCCCACTTCCTGGGTACCCACACACGTGACCTACAGTCACCTGCCAAAGAAACAGCTTTCACAGGCAGCTGCATGCCCAAATAAGGAAATCCTGGCCCTGGAAGAGCCTGAGGAAGGCCAAGAGACAAAATGACAAAAGGAACAGACAAAAGACCCCTTGGCACAGCCACGCTAGACACTAGCCACAGTCATGAGCCAAATGCAGTAAACACAGTTTGGCTCGGTAAAAAGTTACACAAATTCAAGAAAAAGTTACTGCTGCCTCCATTGCTCCAAGGCACATTGTACAATCACCAAAAATTCCTTAGAGTGTGTCTCGGGCCAAAAAACACACAGACACCATTGCGCTGTACCAGGTACCAAAGTCGTGTGTTAAGAGAAACAAAGTTTCTCAGTACTGACAGCCTGAAGGACATGTCAGTTTATCCATAACAATGACTGAAAGCCCAGTGGAGTGCAGCTGAAGGCTGTGCTGCAATGTAAAATGGCAGGTTAGTATACAGAAACAAATGCAAAAAGTTTGGGGTTCCATGGACTATGGGGGAAAAGTTGCTTCTAGAGAAATCTTTTCTAACAACTGATACCAAAGCGCAGTTCTTGATGTCAAAGAGTATAAATAGTTCAGTGTTCACAAAATCAGCCAATTTAAAGATAACCCCGTTCCCCGCTCTCCTTGGCTAATCTCTTCCTGGGATCACTGTAGATTTTTTCAGTAGCGTATCAAGTCTGGTTTACTCGCCTGCCAGACTTGCTTGATTTCCATACTTTTTACCTTTTTATTATTTTTGTTTGTATTGAGGTGGGTCCTCAACCCTTCTCTCTTTCCTTCTCTTTTTCCTTCTCTTTCCTTCTCTTTTTTTCCCTGTGGTCGGTTTTCACTGGTCTGGCTTCCAGTGTCTCTGCCACCGATCTTGTCCATCTCGCTAAAACCTCTCAGGTCCCTGTGGCAATCTGCGTCCCAGCCTCCAATCTTTGTGTTCTTCTGTATGGGAACAGCGTCTCCTACCTTGCTCCTCCAGGGCTGGTTGCTTGACCACTGACTGTCCTTCTTCCTTTGAGCAGCTGTACTGCGCTGGTTGGTTTCCGCAATGGGCTTTTGCCTCCTTGCTTCTTCATCTTCACAGTGATATTCTGCATCAGGCTTGGGTGAGTCTCCCTCGTCCTAGTCTTTTTAAGGATATCCTCTGCTAAACTATAACAGTGTGTGGAGGATCAGAGGGACGGGAGTGGGGGATAAGGAAGGGGTGTGTGAATATTGCATTCTCCCAGGGCCATTGTCACCAGTTCCATGAAGAGTTTCCTTCCCCACGATATTCACTCGCTGAGTACCGCCCACAGGGGGAATACCGCATAGCGTCCATGAAGAAAAAAATCGACCAGTCTGGAATGCTCAATCCCAACTGTACATCTTAACATTGACCTTGCTGTTCATACCTATTCCATCTCATAAATCGACTCACCTCCATCCTTGTTTCAAATGGGCATCCCAACAGAGGCAGCTGTCCCAGATGACTCAAAGAATACTCCAACTCCCAGGCATGGTACAAGAGTTTTTATTGAACGTTTTACCAGGATGGTAGGGCCAGCCCCCTCTCACGCTAGTCTAAAAGCACCAATCCTTTCCTACTCTCCAGGTCATTATAGACTGGCTGTTTCTGCCTGTTGTCTCAGTTGTGACTTGGCTAAGAGGGTGGCCCTAAAGGTCCATGTCATGTGTCTAAGCTCCCTCCGGGACTTCCTAGACTGTCCGTACTATATCAATTTTAGTTGACTAAACTGGATTATACAGTGTGCATTTCAGACACACTCCTGACTCTTATCTTCTTTCTAGCATGCCCACCTGTTCCTCTACCCCACTGTCTTTACTCTTCGACTCCCACCTTGACTCCTTTTTAATCCCTGCGTCTTCCTCCTCTGTCCCTCTGATGGCTCCCACTCTTTCTACTACTCTTTTCCACCCTTTCATGTTAATGCTCCCTGTTGCACACCACAGCTCCCTCGTGCACACACTACCATTCCAGCCCACATTTCCACCAGTCACACGCCTTTCGCTAGCCACTTCCCACTCAATCCCTCCTAACAATCTCACTCACTAGCTTTGTACACACCCTCCCTGCGCAGTACCACATTCTCTCTCCATCCAAAGCCTCACCTTTTCCAAAAATAGTCTGCACAGTACAGTAAACTGTACTTCCTTCTCCTGGTTTCTTGGTCTGCTACCTCCTCGTCCTGTGATCTCAGCCGAACAACCCATGCCTTCCTGTCCCCACTTTACTACTTCCCCTCCTTCTCCCATGGATTTATCTTTACTTGTTTCCTCGAACCCTGCCTCCCTGTCTGTGAATTGTTACATACAGTGAAATGCATTTAAAGTGGTCTAAACCCACCCACTTTCCGTGCATAGGCTCACCAGAGTGTGATCATGAGGGTCCACTATAGCGATTGTTCAAGTTAGTTTGACCTTTCCCCTAAGTCATAGGGCGTTATTTCTGAGAGCTGCTTTGTGGCATTGGGAAAGGTGACTGATTTCATGTCTCTGTCCTCTGTGTGGGTTTCAGAGCTTTGCATCCGCGTTGACACTAGTGAAACTGCAGACAGCTGCCCGGTTTGGTTTCCCTCTGCTGCTCTGTTGATTCGGCTCTGCTGCAAGGCTCTCTGCTTGTGGAGGCTCTGATGAGTTATTTCTTGTTTTCACTGTGAGGTCTGCTGGGGGGTGTCTGTGGGAAGAAATTTGAAACTGGCTAGCGTCGGGGGTTACAACTTCAGCTATGCAGTGTGGCCACATGGTACCGCTCAATATGGTAAGCCAGAACAAGGACTTGGACCATATGATATAGGCTTCATGACTTTGATATACAACGTAAAGAAAATTGCTCACTAACCATATTGGTAGAGGGAGATTCCCTGCCTAACAACCTAAACTACATTGCTCATCAGTGTTCAAATGCAAATAGTCCTCTGTCCAAACCGATCAGCTAACTGGCCCTACCACTTAACAAAACGTTACTTAAACAGTTGGAGTACCTTGTACTCTGGACTTCTTGGAAAAAGTCTCCAGATATTCCAGGGATCAAATGTTTTAATCGTTTTAACAGTTCTTTCTTTATATATACAGTTCTTATCAATCATTTCATGGTTCCCAAAGTTCTCTACAACTTCACACAGCACAGAATGTCGTAAATTCCATAGAAAACAAGAGTTTTTAGGTGGACAGATATTCCCCTGGTACCTCTTCTCCATGTATGTGGGCTTCTTATCACATTCAGAAACGGGGTGCCTCTATGCTTCCAATTTATTGGCTTGTCATTTCTTTCCTGACGATAGATTGGTTCTCTTGGCTTTGTGGTTTGAATATGCCTCCTTTTCACTTGCTCTACTTTCCAAGTCTCTCTAGGGCCTGGGCAACCTGCATACATTTTATCTTGAAGGGTATGCTCCAGGTAACGTGGGACTCTACAGGGAGGTTCCCCACTGCTCTTAGCTCTTCTATGGATACAAGCGGTTGTTACTTTCCACACGTCTGGACGTTCTCGCTCCCCACTGGGAACGAAGAAGTTGCTTTGTTCAGTTTACACGGATCAGTGCAGTATTCTAATCTGCTGCATGAGCGAAGGAGTTGTCTGCTCTCTGCCCCATGTCTCGTCTGCTGTTTGTGGGCTCGTGGTCCACCTCGTTCATGGCGTAGTCGCGCCTTCAGGTACGGGTCGGCGTGCTTCACTGTTTCTTTGATCTTTCCCCACTGTGGATCGGTACAGCAGCACCTTCACCCATGCTTGCTTCCTTCTGCACCTCTGCTGGCAGCCCTTCACCGCCCCTCGATGTTGCTACGTCAGAGCCTTGCCTCTGCGTGTGCTCTCTCTTCCTCCACTCCAGTGTCACCGGCTCTTTATTCTTGTAGCTGAAATGAGAGCAGATGGAATCTTCATCACAGGATTTTAAACTCATAGAAAGTTCCTTTAAAGTAAAAGACGTAGTGGTTTCGTCCACATCAGCTACTCCCATGTAAGCAGATTTTCTGTAGGGAGTGCCACATGGAAATGAGAGTCCTTGTCCCCTAGAGTGGAGTCGCTCTCAGTGAGGTCCTGCTTTCCCAAACCCCTAGGTAGGGTATTGCTTAGCGGACTCCCCTCAAAATGGAGTGGCAACCCCTACGGAAGAAGGGACGAAGTCTCCAGATTCATCACATCCCATATCAGACACTTGGTGAGGGGACAGGAACTGGGGCCCCTTCTCAACTGTCACTGTCCCCTCCTGGGGAAGTAATGGCTCTGGCTTCCACCATTGTAGGCCTCCCACACCGTCTTGAGGGGAGTTATCCCCTCGTGACCGGATCAGGTTACTGACCTTGTCACACAGTACCAATGTGCAAAAAATAAACCTTATGTATGCTCTTTCGTAATTATATGATTTGGTATTTATAACACGCCTTTACACAAGTGTTTCTAGGCGCCAATGAGTCCCTTCCATGAAACACCATTGTACTAATCAAGTTAATATTTTGTATATTTCTCCACAAAAGGTAACCCCTCAACCTCCAAAATACATTGTGACTCATTTAACAAATGCATCAGTGTTTACTTCTTGAGTGTCCCAGGCCCTAAGCAGCTATACACCCTTGGTGGAGGAAGCAAGAGTAGGGGGAATTATGGCCTCTTCCACACTGGTCTACACACACAATTTCTGGGTTGCTTTTTGAAAATAGCATCTGCTTCCACACTGATACCAGGCAAAATCTAATCAGTGTTCTATCAACATCATGTTCAGCTCATAACACATTAGGATGTTAATAGTATTGATTTAAACATTTGTAGTCTAATTTTTTTAAAGGTTTTAAATATCTAGGAATGAAGGAGGGCTCAACCCTGAAACAAAAGCTCATTACAATACCTGTATATTAATTGATGCAACCGTGAGTAATAAAGAATTTCAAGTTTAAAATGGCACAGGCGTGACAAAAATGTTAGGTTACTAGATAAAGAAAAGGGGAAATGAATGGATGAGGTTTCTTTTGATAAAAATCAGTTAATTCTGTAATTTCGCACCACAGGAATCCGGCTCGCACCTTATTTTACTGCGGCACCCAATGTAGATTTAGCTTTTCACCGACAGAAGCTGTGATTGCTTTTTGTAGTGTGAGCTGAACTTCCCTCTACTTGAAAGAGTGTGCAGTGGCAGACGCTAGTCCTCTAGAAAGCAATTCTTCTCCATTTTGATCATCTGTTGGAAGGCTGCAGATTCTCTGGTTGTCCAGTTACGCAAATCAACCTCTGTATGATATGATATTTTATTTGTATCTCGCTCATACACAGGTGTTTCAGAGCGCGACTAGGCAAGGGAGGGGAACAGGGGAGAAACAACACAACAAAACAACGATCTTACTAGGCCCAGTGACATTGAGAATGTACAAGTACATGGGAAAGGGAAAAGGGGAAAAAGTGCATGGAAGGGGGAGAGTCGAAAGTAAGTAGCAAAGGAGAGCAGATAAATCGTAAATAAAATAACTAGGAAATGGAGGCAATAAACAGTGGTAGTGCAGCCAGCAAGTGGCAAGTGCTGTGTTTAAGGCAGCAGACTGGATAAGTCTGATAAGTGCAAAAAAGAAGGAACAAAAAAAATGCAAGGGGTGGCCAGGAGGGTGGCAGGGTGAGTAGGTACGTGGGCCCAGGGAACAGAGGGTGGCCACGTGCACAGTGCCAAGAGAGAGCAGATCAGCAGGGGAGAGGGGGAGCGAAGGCAGAAGCAAAGAGGAAGGTCTTGAGGTGCTTCCGGAACCGGAGATGATTCTCCTCAAGTTTTAGAGTGGCAGGGCGCTGTTCCAGAGGGAGGCCCCAGCCGAAGACGGAGATCTACCCCCAGCTCGTTTCTTTGATAAACGACTGACCCTGAGGGAGTTGGAGGTAGAGGAGTGAAGAGCTCGAGAGGGGAGGTATTTGCGGAGGAATAGCTGAAGGTATTTTGGACCCAGGCCCCAGAAAGCCTTGTGGACAAGGCAGAGGGTTTTGAATGATAGATGTCCGGTAAAAAGATACCATCCCTGTCCCCTGGGCCCCACTGGTCCTAACACAATGAACATGATTATGTGTATATGCAAGGCGCTGCAAATTCATACAGCAATCACTCTATCATTCACATGAGCATCCATCACCATACACTCACTCATAACGCATCCATACACATGTTTAAATAAAAACAATGAACATAAACGTACCTTCTGCATTGGCCTGTGTGTGGGTGCTGAAACGGCCTGCTCCAGCTGCTCTGTCCGTATGTGCGAGGAGGCGCAGGAGCTCCCCCTCGGACATACAGACATGCAGTGCCCCAGCCAGCATTTCCAATGAGCTATGCAATGCTGGCTAAGCAAAACGCCCCAGCACTTGCATGGCTCAGTGAGCATGTGCGGCTGGGGAACTAAACTGAACTGTCAAAGGGAAACAGTGTTTCCCTTTACAGTTCAGCCAGCCCAGGAGCACTCCATTAGCTGGATAAAGCAGCTGAGGGAGTGCTCACGGTTTCACTGGGCTGGCTCCTTAGCTCCTCCATAATGGGTGAGGGGCCACTGGGTGGGCGCCTCTTGCCATTATGGATGAGCCGCCAGGCTCGGACAGGCCTATAGGGCAATGCCTGTACCAAAAATGTAAAATGCTAGTTTGGGCCAATCAAAATGGGCCACCATTTTGGCCAATGTGGACCATTTTGATGAGTTACTTAACTATGCAGTTAGTAATGTTGACCATTGTTGCTGAATATATCACAATTTACTTAAATTTTAACACAAAGCACCCCTTTGGGTACTATTGAAACAGTGGGCTTCATAACTACTCTGGCGGTAGCTGTGCCGGTAAAACCGGCACAGCTGCCACTGGAGTTGCATCCGGGTCTGGCACCCGCGAATGGGCAATTACTAGGTCATGCCGAGTTAGGCGGACATGATAATTGCCCTTTCGAAGGTGCCGGTAGATCCCCATTCCCATTTGAGCCCCATATGGCTCAAATGGGAATGGGGAGCTCGGATGCACCGGCACCGTTAATAACGGTGCTGGTGCATCCGACGAGCTGAGGTCAGACCTGGCGGGGGCTGTCAAGCACCCACGAGCACAACTCTTACTAGGGCGGAACGGTAGCAACGGTGCCGGTAGCTTACCAGCACCGTTGTTACTGGTCCGCCATAGTAGTAATGAGGCCCAGTCTGTGACTAAAGGAATGAATATCCATTTACAACTGTGGGCCACTTTTTCATTGTTGCCTGAGACAGTTTCATGCTTCAGCCCGCCCATGTGGGCCACCCCTGCCCATTTCTTCCAATCTAAAATAAAAAAAAAAAAAAAAATCTTTTTTCATGCTGAGCTCTCAGGGCCCCCCTGGGATGCACCCGCGGACCCCTAAGGGGTCGCGACCCACAGTTCAAAAGCACTTCTGAATCGTAAATGTACAGTTCACAGATGAAGGGTAATTCAGGAGAAATTTGCAAAAACCAATGTATCAAAGTACCAGTTAAGTATCAGCCAAATAACAGTTAAAAAAACAGAATCCAATTGATCAGCAAAGCAGAATTCAGTAACCAGGCGAGAAAAGCAGGAAGCAAAGGGAAGGATCAAAAGCCCAAGGAACTCTCTTTAATCGGAAGCTCTTGTGCAACGAAATGTGAGCCCTTTAGTACTTCCGGGCTGGGCGTTATCCCTGATGACATGCAAGTTGTGTGTATGCAACGCAGGCTTGCTCCACGTAACCATAGGGGCAGATACAGAACGTGGAGCACTGGGGCGGGTCCCTCTAAGGCTGCGACGCTCTGAGGCGCCATGACAACTGCCGGGGACACGGGAGAAGCCCTGCAGGTCTTCTCCGCTTCAGTAAATGACAGCTGGACACCTGAGCCCTAACAGAATGATGGCCTCGAATATCTGCTCAAGAGTTCCTGAATGTTGTGGAGGCTTAGAGACCAAACAGCCGTATCATGTCCCTTATGTTGAGTCTGAGAGACCTGGTGCTACAAAGCCCCCCTGACAGAGGTGTCCGAGCCAAGAGTTGGCTGTGTGCTGAAAGGAAAAATTGGAGGACCCAAAAGGGCGAAATGACAAACTAGTCTCCCCCACCTGGAGCCATGCTCTTATAGCATCCAGTGGTGGGGAGAGAATGAGAGTGCACACTAACGTAGCAGGAACTCCAGACCTTGTCCTATGTTATAGGGACCATGGGAAAAGGATGATTTACTGCGCCGAATTCTGGCGGGTGCAGTGAAAAATACATACACGGAATAGTCTGTGCTTCTTCTGGCTACGGAAGCATTCTCGCTAGTAGGCCGTAGTGCAATATTCTTATTAGTTAACCTTATTAGTAGATATTGCATGGGCCATGACATAAATCTCAGTTGCTATTGAATATTATAGCTAGTAACACAACATCCCTGAATACAACGAAACACCAAACCCCACCAAGGGCACCCTACAAAAGAACATGGAAGGCAAAGAAAGCCTGGGATAGAGCAGAAAGTTCTACCATGTCTTCTGAGCCTATGGCAGCAGCCGTACCTACCAGACAAACAACTAGTATCATTTTATTTCCACAATGCATACAACCCCTTAGCAAGTTAAACAATTTACTTCTTGGCAGTCAGTTAAGATAACGTAAGAGATGCAGGTCAATACCTCCCACCTAGGTCAGGTTCCTACTCTGAGATAGTCCTGGTATGCCCACCCCTCTCCTCTGCAACTCCCTCCAGCTAAGGCGATGCCAGTCACATCCACTATGCATCATACGTACACCTCATGTTCCTCTGCACACTAAGAAGAAATTAGCTTGTGCACAGAGTGCTGCTGAAAGTAACTGATGCACTTAATAGTCACCATCCTCCATGCATCCTGGTTGTTACTGTTCACTGGAAAACATCCAATGCACTGCCTTTGTACACTTTGTGTGGTATTTTTCCCTAGATTCTTATCGAATAAGTTAAAACACTGGGCACTTGTGAACATGTGGGAGTTCCCCCAGAATATGGTTTGAAACAATTTTCTAAGGTTAACAATGTACTGGGAACGTGCTATGGAGAGTAAACTTGAGAAAGCTGCCCTTTTTTCTTCTGAGACCAGTTATTTTGAGCACAAAGATAGTGGACTCTTGAATAGTATTTGACTGATGTGGAAACAAGGTGGATGATTTCTTGTTTGCACAACGTTTAGATTTGTCCAGTTTCCCCTATGCATGCTCATACAACACTAGAACGGGAGGAAATTACGCTGTTATTTTGTCAGTCATATCCTGCCTTGGGATGTGCTAGCTTAAAACTTTATTAAAATCACTAGACATGATTTTTGTTTAGTGCCTTGCCTATATGAAATCAACAGCTGAAGTGGTGTTAGGTGTCAGTGTATATGCACGGGGCCTGGAACCAGAAACATTGTATTATGACTAGGGCCTGTTAGTATTCAGGGTTTTGTCCCTTTTTTTAAATATTTTTTTCTATCGCCTTGTGCAGTAGGGACCCCAGCCAGCCCATAAGACTGGGGGTTTCCCAACAGCACTTTAAGATGAGTAGCAGCATACTTGAGATGGTAGATATGTATAGGTGGCGCTTGCCGCAATCTTACTACTAAGCATAAGCAAGCCTATTGATTTCTGTGCTTCTTGCAGTTACCGTGCATATGTACACGGTTAAACTAATTGAATATCTTCACCGTGCTTATGGCGTAATTTTCTGATATTTTGACATCAATTTCTTCATTTTAGGATCAGGATGTCACTTATCCATGGTGTTTAGTCTCTTTTCATCGTTCTCGGGTCGTTATATCTTCTATATGTGAGTCAGTCCAGGCTCTTATGATGTCATCTTAGCTTCTCAGGGTATTACATTCTGACAATCGTCATTCTGTCTCACTTGTCGATATGGTTTTCTCAATGGGTACCTTACTGTGCAGGTTTTCTTAGGTGTCGGTACTTCAATAGGTGCTGTTATTCTGATAGCCCCACTACGGCTCTCTGCTGGTTTATTTGCTCATCATACGTCACATATTTTGGTGTGAATGTTCCTGGTACTTCAAAATGGGCGGTAGGAGTGCGAATTGTGCTTGGTACCTCCTCTACAGTCTGTTTCCCCATGGGGATTAGGTTTTTGAGTTGTATGGGATGTCTTTATTATGTTCTATTATTGCATTTTTGTTTGCTTGGTTATGTTTTATTCTGTGAATTACATATTGTTTGTGAGCTGTAGTAGAAGAGATGAAATTGAATTTGTTTTACTTGTGATGACTTGACCTTCGAACGAGGGTTCCCCATATTAGGTGGTTAGCTATGCTATATCACTGTAAAATGTCGAAATACAGAGAGATGAACCCCACCATCTACCCACATGTTTCTGTGGGAAACAGGTGGTGTCTGCGTATTTCTGGAGAGTATTATATCTGTGAATCTAAAATGTATTTTGTAAAAAAAAATGCTTTATTTCCCCAGGTCCTAGAGATTTACTTAGAGAATTTCCACAACCGAAAGATTTGCTGCACAGCGTCATTGGGAGAGCTCTAGGCACCTCTTCACCAAAGGAAAATCTTGTGTACATACACACCAATAATGGTAACCAGAAGGTGGGTGTTTGGATAAACGGGTTTCTGTCAGTATGGTGGGTGTAGAAGTGGTCATCACTTAAATCCGGTTACTGTGCTTTTGATGCAGCTATTTGAACTGATGTTTTTGCCGTGGCTGTTTTTGACAATGTTGTTTTTTTTTAATGTCTTTTTTGTCTCTTTTTTACATCAGTTGTGTGCTTGAGATGGGGGACATGGGGTGGTGGGTTGGTTGAGGGAACCCCCCATTAAAAAAATAAAAGCCATGATTAAATCACATGCAACCCTTAAAGCAAATGGCATGGGTTTATTCTGGCAGGAAGCAGATGGGAGGACGTCTATAGTCTCCCATACAAAGGTGCATGGAGGTTTCTAGTGAAAATCTGAGGTACGTTACGGATGGTATCCATCCCTATGACTACTCAATAAGATCTCTATTACATTGGTGAGTGAGAAAAGCAGTCATATTGGTACCCCAGAGCACATGGGAGTTTCTTGGAGAAAGTGAAGTGACGAAGTGAAGTCACCACAAAATGTGAAGCGTTCTTGTAGATTGGGCCCAATGACATTTTGAGGCTTTTGAAAATGAAGCGAGGGAAGAGACGGTTAAGTTAATAGAAGGTACACAGACTTTTGTCTATTGGAATTTGTGAAGAAAATCTAACTAATGCACACCAGTTAAAGAATGGTTATTCACATTGTACTGCCTTACTTAACCCTCCCAACCCTCTTCCTGTAACTTTATTACAGAAAATGGACTCCCTTACATTGTTGACAGAACATCTAGGCGGTTATTCTTTGAGGCCCCAACAAACCAAGCACTAAAAGTGTGTGGGGTAAATATACCCCTACTGTCCTTACTCTTGTAACTCTGGAAATACCTCCCAAGAGCTGAATCAAGTATTGCCGTCTCCCCAAGTTAGAATGTTAACTTTTCGCAAATTATAATGTTCTTGACTATCGAATACCAATTAAGGTCTGGTGCATTTAGATTCCTTCAGAACCCTGCTGTCACTTGTCTTGCAGGCAACCATAGCTGGATAGCACACTGCAGGTTAAAGTATGCACCCTTGTTTGCGATCCTTCCCACACACTCGTTTAGAGGTTTTGGGACATTTAAGCCTGATATCTCCTTAAACTCCCGAATGATTTCATCCCTTGATCTAGGTAATTTTTGTCATTGTTTCTAAACATGGAGGAATGCCTCCGTCTCACGCAGACCCCCAACTCAACCCAGACTCGCCAATTGAAACATGTTTGTTTGCTCTGGATCATGCAGCATTTGTAAACCATTTAAATGATTAACCTTTACTTTGGATGCTGTTTGATGCTCTACTTACCCCAAACCACATAAATCCCAAGAGCCTTGCAGAGGTCCTTCCTTACGGCATTCATATAACTGAGGTGTCCTCCTGGAATAAGGAAACAGTCTGTGTGTATTCTGATAGAATTATGTCTTTTTAAGACCTGGGGAAGCAGGCACACGTTTTTCAAAATGTACAAGGACTGTGGTTGCCTGCTTCATCATATCGTTTTCCAGAATCCAAGAGTGATCTGTAGGTAGTACATAATCTCTGATTCACTCTCGCCAAAGATGAGTTGATGGATTTCTTGTTTTCACTTTATAAACCTCTTTTGCTTGTAGGTAGATGTCAGACATGGGACAGGGGGATCTGCCTGGGCAAAAGCTAAAGCCAGTCCTCTCCCGTAAGTGGTACTTGGGGGCTGGTCGGTCCCTGAAATTCCCTCTCCTGCCTTAAATTTTAATGTGGGTGCCACCCTCTGTCACACGATGCCTCCCAGTACTGTTTCTGTCCAGAGTTCTCTTTTGTCTTTTTAGGAGACATCCCAGAATGCACCTGTGTGTAACCAAGAAAAACCGATTGGATCCAGGGGAGTGGAATAGACAACAGAAATGGAATGGGAGTTTTCTTGCCACATAGATATGCGACACTGAACACTGTTAGGAAAGATTTCAATTGTGTGCAATTTTTTCCCCATTCACGGATCATCGCCCACCCACCCCCCAAACTTTTTGATTTTGTGTGGCTATCTTAACATGACTTTTTCCAGTGGAGCCCAGCCTTCAGCGGAACTACCCTGGGCTTTTCCTCACGTGTTATGGGGACACTGACAAGTCCTTCTGTTTCCCTTAGTCTTTGACTATGTCACCATTTCTTGGTAACTTTTTAACAGTGCACAAGGTACCTTCCAGTACCGTGCGCTGGGGCCCCTTTTTGTTTTATGGCCCTAGACTCCCTTGAAGGATTTTTTTGGTGATGGTAAGAGTGTGCCTGGGATGAACTGGTAGCAGCAGTTAGTTTTCATAATGTTTTACTTCTTTTTACTGAGTTAAACCGCGTTTGGATCAAGAATGTGGCCAGGTCCGAAAATGGCCGAGCCTCAAAATCTTTTGTTCTGTCCCATGGCCATTTTGTCCCTTGCCTTCACCCAGGTAGAGTAACCCAGGTTTTCCTTATCTGAGCATGGAGCCTCCCGCGAAAACTGATCTCTTTCGAGGGCTTCTGCCTGTCACATATGTGTGCCCAGGAGGAGGGCTGGGACAGTCTTGACCCAATCCACACTACTGGTGCCAGGATGTCTGGAGGGCCTGAATGACTCGGACCACTGTGGGCCGTGATTGGTCCACGTCTTGGATGCCAGCAGGAGAGCAGATCTTCTATTGGAAGTACTCGATTTTGGCACAAAGCTAATCTTGGACAAGAGAAGGGTTTCTGCAGCCATTCCACGTCGATCACCTGTGTTCTCACCAAACTATAGGAGTAGTCAAGTCTCCTACACGAAGATGCAGACTTGTGAAACCGCTGGAGACGCTTTGCAAGGTTTTGGCACCCTTTGCCCTCTGCTGTCCTGTTGGACCCCTGCTTTCTTCAATCAAGAAGGCCTGCCAAACCGTGTTGCCCCTTTGGAATAGTGGCAACGAACTACTCTCTGCCACATGCTTACCCACCGAACGAGCTCCTTCAGGCCATCCAGCAAACTTTCCAGCTCTATCTCAGGGTAACCTGCAGCACACCACCATCTCGAGTACTCACTCGAGACTTGGAACATTGCTTGCTTGTGGTACCGTGCATTCTCCCGCCAAGTTTCTCAGGCCTAGCTCCTCTGGGTCCTGAATTAGGAGAGTGCGTAACACTTTCCGCATCCACAATTCCAGCATCACTACCTGGTGGCGACGGTCGCTATAGTTCCCCTGCTGTTCTGCTCTCCTGTGCCCTGAAGCCAGCCGCACTGGAATGTTCTTCATACCTCCTTCGGAAAGCTGAGAAAAGGCACAGAGCACCGCAAAACTGCAGGACTCAAACCTACTAGTGACCTCGACTAAACTGGCAAAGTTTTGTCTGGACTGTGCCGAGGGCTAGTGAGTACTTGCATAACTTACCGGCGCCCCCCTGGCACAGCCGATCGTTTTTACGCACGAGTATCCCTTAAAGGTAATCAAACTTGTCTGAGTTAGCCTGCACTCCCTAGCTATTTTCCCCTTTTGAACACTGCTTTGCCGCCAAGGGCAGCGCCTATTCGAATAGTGGCAACCAATTATTCATCACCTCAAGCCCCTTCCTGACTTGCTACAGCCACTATGAAAAGACCTGCTTTTTGGTCATCTGCGCGATTGTGCTTTTTTACTCACAACTGTGCTGTTGAGCATACGGCTCCCCACTTCTTACAGTTGGACTCGAAAGTTAAGGCACAAACTCTGAAGAATTACCTAATGCCATTTGTGTGCTAACTTAACCTTCTCTTCACAGGTTGTGGTTATGCCTTGTAGCTGAAATTGCATTAGGAGCTGTATGTGTATAAAGCAGCAGAAGCACGACCTGCTTACAACGCGTTTCACGCTCATCTGTATATATATTGTATAGTTTAAGGATTTGTGTGATAACTGTCTTTCTCATTGCTAAAGTTACTTGTGTCTATTTGGTCGAAAATAAATCTATAGATATTTTACACTTGTCTAAGTGTAATTTATGGTTTGTTACTGTGTGTGTTCATTGTGGGCTTCCGATCACTCTCACCCCTTCACCCCTCCTCAGACTTGGTCTTGACCGCCTGCCAATCTGCCTAAATTGATCTGGCTTGCCCAGAAAGTTCCCCTGTGGCACCAAACCGAGGGTGGCCTCCTAAACGTCTGCCCACCAGGTCATAGTTTAGAAATCCATCTTAACACTGCCAACCCCAGGTACATGGTGGGGCAGCAGAAAACAAACTGAGTGTGAAGACACTGCAGGGTAGATCCAAAAATCTTCCCCAAACCAAACGAAGTAAAATGTGTTGGTACATGAATAAAGACGCAAGAAAAAAGGATTAGCCCGAGCACCATTCTGCTACCCTACAACTAGAGATTGAAAAGGCACAGGCAGGGCTAGTAGGATTTTTTAAGTTGACCATTTTTGTAACCTGGCCCCTGGGGGAAAAATAGCTGCAGATTGGCCAAAAGGGTCATGTGAGCACTGGAACCAATGGAAGGGAGGGGGAGTTAACACCAGTACAAAAGAGTTGATTAGAGACAGAGTTTGTGTTGTTTGGTTGATGTGCAGAGGCGTGGAGGTGGGCTGAGAGACCAGGCGGACTACGGGTGTTGGAGTAGTGCAGAGATGTTGGTTGCAGAGTTGGAGCACGGTACAGATGAAGCTCTGGTTGTGAGAGAGAGTGGTACTAGTTGTATGTAGTGGGGTGGGAGGGATTTGTTAAAGGGGGAGGAAGGATAGGGGGAACATAAAGAGGGTGTTAATTCATGAAGGGTGTTTAGTAGGAAGGTGTGAAGAGTGCAAGACGATAGTGGGAGCAGTGGAGGGGGCAAAGTGAAGCAGAAGGGGGGAGGTAGTTGGAAGAGAAGTAGTTGGAAGAAATAAGCGGCATGAGTCTGGTAAGATGAGCGCACAGAGCCCTAGCTAGGGGACTTGATATGGAAAGTGGTTAGAAGAGGGGTGTGTTGAGAGGAGGGAAGAGGTGATGAGAAGGGTGTGGGAGAAAGGCGAGGGGAATGGTGTAGGAGATGGGGAGGCTATTGCTGTGGTATGATATATGATATGGCATTTGTAACGCGCCTATACACAAGTGTTTCACCCCGAGGGGACGGGGGGGAGAAGGGTGTGGGAAAATAGAGTGTAGACATCGAGGGACAGAAGGGAAGAGAGCGAGATGAAGAATACTGAGAATATGAGAAAGGTAGAGCTGAGTAGGAATAGAGCAGTGTGTGAGGCAGAATTATTGAGTTTGGAGAGAAGAGAAGGAGGGAGCACATACATTAGTGAACTGTCCATTGTGTCGGTTACCGGCACAGGAAAACCTAATTTCCTATTGGGTAACCTGGGGAGCATAGGCGTTGCTAGGGCGGGTGGCTGAGGTGGCTATAGTGGGATATTATTAAGAAATTGCATTGTGAAACCTCAGCCTTTTCCCCACTATTCAGGACTATCAAATTTAAGTGTTTTTTTGTCTCCCATTTTTAATATTTCATTGTGACAGTAATGCCGATCTGTGGCTTGCCTCCTAGCATAGCACTCATCTAGCGAACCTCTACCACTATCTAAGCGCCTGTTACCCTGTCCAATTGTCAACTTGTTTTGTCTTTCTGTCTTGTCTGCTTGCACCTTGCCCTGTGTCCTTCCCTAGTGTTCTCCCCTTCCTCCTCCCAGTCCCTTCCCCATCTCCCCTCTCCCTACCTACTCTATGGTGCTCTGTCTCTCCTATCTCTTTTACTTGTTTTTATTGACATTTTGTGAAGACAGTAACCAATCGAAATAGAACAAAAAAAGTGAGAAAAAAACCCCAACTTCCCCTTAACCCCCCCCAGGAGCAGTATGATGAGTTTTGCCCCTTCACGCAGATATCGTACCGGCAGTATTAGTCATTAGATCCGCTTGGTATTGTTGATGAGAACCCTTGAGCGGTGCATCTTTCCTCGCATTCAAGGATCAGAGTCTTCCCGATGGAGAATAATACCAAGTAGTGACATGCTTTTAGGGCACCAGGCTCTGCGTGCCCCTTGCTTCAGAAAAGCTAGCAGGTATCGACCAGATCTTTGCTTCCCACTCATATTCGTGGGGGGGGGTCCTTCGACTTCCACCTGCGCGCCAGCACCAATGCTGCAGACATCATCATTAAGACATAGATTATGCGGGCCGATTTCGTGGGGAGATCCTCGAGCACCGGGCTTAAACCCAGCATATTGAGTCCCTTATTCCCTCCTCCCCTAGCACCCAGAACCTGATTGATAGCTTGCTGGATGTTGTCCCAGAATGCGTTCTCTCCTATCTCTCTTAACTGCTTTTCTATCTACTATCCTGCTCTCCTCACTAAATCTGGTAGGAAGAAGTTTAAAAAGGAGATCCTGGTCTCCAACCCAGGCCTCCCTATCGCTGACACCTATACCAGTGCCGCCTCCAGGCAAACTTTCACCGACATCCTCTTTGTCGTTCCCTCGCCAGACCTATGGACTCTACATATGGTCTCTGTACTCTATCCCTTCTCTTCCTCTCCCTTTTAATGGTGGCATTCGCTGGGAGGCCCACCTGGCCTCCTTCCACTCCTCCAAGGTCAGCCTTAATGTTTACTTGAATGGTACTGTCTTGGTCCAAGGCCCTCAAGCCATCCTTCTGCTCTTTTATAGTCTTCCTGTGCCTCATCAATTTCCTTTCTTCTCCTGCTGTCCCCTCTGTCACCTCTGTCCCCTCCACGGCTTCCTCACCACCCCCTGCTGTCTCCTCCTTGGCTACTTTGCCCTCTCCTCCTTCCTCTTCTGCCCCCTTCGGGCTGCTTCTACACCTCTGCAGGGCGTACCTCTGATTTGTACCCCTCTCAGAAGTCTTTCAAGGACAGCAACCTTCTCCATATTGCCTCTCTAAACTCTCGCTCAGCTGTCAAACGCTCCTCTGACATCTGCCGCCTCCTTGAGGAACTTGACCTCGATGTCCTCGGTCTCACCGAGACATGGTTCGCGGCCAGCTCTGTCGCAAGCTTTGACACTCTCCTCCCTGATGGCTACAAGATCCTCTCTGCGGCCAGATACAACTGTTCCAGAGGGGCTGTAGCCCTGATCTTCCCTAAGTGGATTCCTGCCTCTGTCATTCCTACGCAGGCCTACTCCTCTTTCAAATGCCTCGTCTGCAGGCTCTCTCCCTCTCCTGGCCATTCCCTTACTGTGGCTACCATCTATGGGCCACCTGGTCAGATCTCCTCCTTCCTCTCTGAGTTGGCGGACCTCTACTCTTCCCTCCTGGTCTCAACCACTCAACTCCTCCTTCTTGGAGACTTCAACATCCACCTGGATGCTTCCTGTCCTTCTACTGCACTCTTTCGTGACCTTTGCACTCTCTATTCTCCCCTCCAGTCCGACTCACTCTGCAGGGCACACTCTGGATGTTCTGATCTCTTCAGATCTTCCCCCTTCGCTCACTCTCACCACTCCTCTCTCCTGGAGCGATCACTTTCTCCTTTCCTCCCATCTCACTCTCTCTACCCCTCAGGCCAAACCAATTGCAGCACTGCCACCTACCTTCTCGGTATTCCGCCCCATGAAATATGTCATTTGAGGCTTTTGCCGCCACCTTCTCATCTCTCCCCCCCCCTGGGCTGACTCACACCCTGACACAGCCCTTTCCATGCTCCATTTTGCTATATCCGATACCCTCAATGTTCTTGCCCCTGTCATGAGGATCCGCTTGAAGCCCAAAGCCAAGTGCAACTCTTGGTATGACTCAGACCTAGTCACCCTTAAACGCAAGTGCAAGGTGGCTGAGAGGAAATGGCGTGCTTCCGGTACATCATCTGACAAACTGGCCTGCCGCCTGCTCCAAAGGCAATACCGGCTCTCTGCCCGCACTAAGAAGAGAGCCCACATCCAAGCCCGCGTCTCTGCGGCATCTTAAAACTCGGCCGAACTCTTTAAACTCTGCAAGGAGCTGGCCAATCCTGCCGCAGTCTCTACCTCTATACAGAATTAGGGCTACTCTGTAGCCACAGTGGTCTGCCCCGGGGTGGGTAACATACCAGTGGGGGGCAAAGTCTATAATCTCAACAGAACAAAGGTACTGTTATGTTTAGGGGTTAGCCAGTGTGAAATGTAAATGAATTAGAAATATTACACCCGGTCTAAACCCACATAACCTTAATGGTTATCAATTTGCATGTAAAAATACGTATTGGAACACTCCTAGACAATAAACAGATATTTACAGAGATTGATGTTAAAGAAATTTTTTTTTTATATCATAAAAAATTAAGTACATATAGTAAAAACCAACATGGAAAGACATGTGTAATCAAGAAAACGAACATTCATCTCCCATTTGACAATTGGCTATGAGAGCTTTCAAACAATCTAAGAAAATTGGAATCGGTACATCAAGGAAAGAACATGAATGTAAAGCAATTTCAATATTGACAAAAAGCCAGTTGTATATCACTGGGATACTTGATTGAATCTGCATGGCCCTGGCTTCTCATTTCAGTTCAAATACTCAGGACATCCTGGCCCCTCTTTCTCTCCCCCCTCCTCCTGCCTCTACCCCCTGCTCTTTCTCTGGCCCTTCTTCGGCTACCTCTCATCCCTCTTTCTCTACCTTTCCCCTGTTCTCCTCAGACGAGGTTTCTAGACTAGTCCGATCGATGAAAGTCTCTTCAAAACAGGTTCACCCCTGTTCCTCCAAAACCATCAAGGACCACATTGACTCCCTGACTCCTGCTCTGGCTGATTTCTTTAACCACTCCTTCGCCACTGGAGTCTTCCCCTGCCCTGAAGAACTCCCTTGTGCACCCTCTTCTTAAATACAAAAAGCACTCTGCCGACCCTTCCTGCCCGGCTAGCTATCGTCCAATCTCCATCACTCCTTTCCTGGGCAAACTCCTGGAAAAGCTGGCCATCTCCCAGCTTAATCTTCACTCTGAATCTGTTGGTTGTCTCCATGACCATCAGTCTTGGTTCAGAGCTGCCAAAAGCACGGAAACTGCTCTCCAACCTAGATTCCAACACCCCTTGTGTCCTCATTTTACTTGATCTCTCTTCTGCCCTTGACGGGGTCAACCATGCCATCCTGCTCAACTGTCTCAGTGAAAACCTGGGTATCACTGATCAGGCCCTGGCTTGGCTGACCTCCTTCCTCTCCGATCAACACTCCCAGGTCCAACTTGGGTCCTTCCTTTCCTCTATCTCTCTCTACCTGAGGTGTTCCCCCCCAGGGGGTCTAACCTCTCTCCCTGGCTGTTCAACCAATACCTGGCACTTCTCGCACACCACAATGCCGCTCTCTGCCCCAACTTTCAGTGCTATGCGGATGACAGTCAGCTCATTTTCACCCTCCCTTCAGCCACCTCTTCTTCTCTCATCTGTGACTGTGCGCCATCCAGGAGTGGTGTGCTGCCAATGATCTCTGCCTTAATGCCAGTAAGACTGAGATGCTCCTCATCGGCACACCTGCTCCCTCCTTTCCTGCCACTCTCTGGCCGGCCTCTTGGCCCTCTTCCTACTCCCAACTGTGAGGCTAAAAACCTCAGGGTCATCTTCGACTCCACAGTTTCCTTCTCTCCTCACATCTCTGATGTATCTAAGAAGTCACACTACCAGCTACACCTCCTCAGTGGTATTCTTCCTTTCCTCTCTTTCCCCCAGAAATTCACTGTCTCCAGAGCTCTGGTTCTCTCTAGGCTGGACTACTGGAACAGCCTATTTCTAAATCTGCCTGCCTCTACTCTCCGCCCTCTGCAACCCGTCCAAAACAAGACTGCAAGACTTGTCCTTGGCCTCAAGCCCAGGGATCATATCTCTCCAGGACTGAAATCTCTGCACTGGCTCAGACTAGCGGCGAGGATTAAGTTCAAAACCCTCTGCATTGTCCACAAGGCCTTCTGGGGGCTGGGACCTCAGTACCTTCAACTCTCTTTCGAAATATCTTCCTTTGCGAGCTCTTCGCTCATCTGCCTCCAACTCCCTCGGGGTTAGTCGCTTCTCCAAACAGCGAGTTGGCGGTAGATCTCTTTCTTCTGCTGGGGCCTCCCACTAGAGCAGCCTCCCTGCCTCTCTGAAAATTGAGGAATACCATCTCTGGTTCCGAAAGCACCTCAAGACCTTCCTCTTTGCTTCTGCTTTCTCTCCTCCTCTCCCCTGCTGATCTCCTGGCTGAATCCAAAACTGCACTGGTTACCTTGTTGCCCTCTGATCTCGGGCCCAGGTCTCCTTCCCGCCAGTTGCACATCTGCACTGCCCCCCTGGTAACCCTTGCCCTCTGGGACTGTTTCTGTATCCCCACAACCCCTACCAGCACTTGACACCTGAGGTCTGCACTTACCCTTGCACTTGCCACCACCTGGCCGCACTTATATTTGTCTTTATTTATTTTACTGTTATCCTATGTAATGCACTGTCCCCTCCACCCCCTTGCCTCGTCGCACCTTGGAACACTTGTGTATAGGCGCATTATAAATGCCCTATCATATCATATCATATAGCCATGTGTCTTTTGGTTGTAGCCCCGGATAAAAGCTCAGGAGCTATACCCAAAAGACTAGCCAGCCCCGAGTGTCGGCAGTCCCTACGTTAGTGTAGCCCCACATCTTTTCCAGACCTAGCAACACCCCTGCTGGGGATTGGTAGGTTGGGGCCACCTCTAGAAGGACTCTGCAGGGAACCAAATAGATGAAACATTTTGCTTTAGGCCCTTAACTACAGCTATCCTCAGATAGTAGGTGTTACTGATTGCTAGTTGGAAGATCTGGTGTTGGGACCCCTGGTTTAGTAAGCCCGCTAGAAGTTGAGAGATGGAAGCCTGTTCGAGTATCCGGCCCACACACTTACCAGAATAAAAACATTGTGTTTTATAATTTACAAAATAAAAACTCTTGATGTCTAGGCAATCCCAACTCTCATTGTATCTTCAGTCCTAGGAGACTCTTTCTGTTTAAATTGTATGCTTTTTTCCATCCTTTCTGGAATTTCAAATGTGCCAGTCTTACAATTGTGTTTTCTGCTGTGTTTTGAATCCTAGGGCTCCTCATCTCACACTTAATTGGATTATTGCATTGTTGTATGTATTTGGGTTGTGTTCTGCAGTTTCCCCCCCTCTACGCCCATGCATTCTTTCCTCCCCCCGCTACCCCTCCTCAATGCTGCACGATATCTCCCCTATCTTCTCTATTGCTATTCTATCACCTTTCCTATCCCCCTTTCTAAGTCTGGAAGGAAAATGTTTAAGAAGGACCTCCTGGTCTCCAACCCAGGCCTCCCCATCGCTGACACCAATGCTTCTTCCAGACAGTCTGTCACTGATGTCCTCCTTGTCATCCCCTCGCTAGCCCTTTGGACTCTCCACTTGGTGTCTGTGCTCTCCCCTTTCTCTTACTCTCCCATTAATGTTGGCACCCGCAGGGAGGTACTCTTGGCATCTTTGCTGTCCTCTAGGATCATCATTAATGTCTACTTAAATGGCACTGTCATGGCCCAGAGCTCTCAGCCCAGCCTCCTACTCCTTAATAGATGTAGAGGAGCAGACTTGTATGTCACGATAGACTCTGCCCCCTCACCTCCATCATACTGGATGAATAACAAGAAGACGCTCTACATGATACCAGGTATCATCCCAATACTACATTGAGTGGATGAGAGACATTATGCACTCAGACACCCGTATCAAATGTACCCTCGTACTGAGGTGGTAGCAGGAGATTTGCAGGTACCACTGAATTTCAAAGAGTTGTACAGAAGATTTGACAGGTGCAAAGTGATGTCATACGGAGAAGATACAATGGTGCACTGAAACAATATAAGAATACTTAAGAATGAAGATGAAACTGAAGAAACAAGAGTAAACCTATGTGGTTGTTCAGAGGGGCGATGACTGGTAAAAGAATTATATTGAGGAACTGGAAGAATGCTTTGACATTGAATGCGGAGACGTGGTTGTCTGAGATGCATGAATTGGCAAATATGGAGAGTGTTGTATAGGAGACTTGGTAAATTGGCTTTGTTTGAGGAAATATGGGGTAGATTTTTGCAGTTGTTTTAAATTGACATTATAGTTGTTGGGTGGAGGGGGTAATTGAGATGTATTTGAGATGTTGGGGATTTAAGGTATTGTATATCTCACTGTGTACATAGTACTGTGTAAAATGTTGTGCTTTTTCTTGTGTTTTTTTTTTCATGTGTTATTTGATATACGCTGATTTGTATTGGGATTTGTTATGGATGTTGTATAAATAAAGTTTCAACAAAAAAAAAGAGTAAACCTATGTACAAGTAAGAAACAAACATATATATACAAAGAAGATAAGTAACCAGATGAGTAGTGAATCTATGTATGCAGAAATGCAATGTAGATGAGCCATATAGAAGCTTGCTGAAGTAGAAAACATAACATGGGTTAAACGGCCTTGTTGAAAAGATGGACGCTGGCTCTTAATGATAGTCAGCGAAGAGCTTGAAGGTGAGAGACCAGAGCTGACTGATGATGGAAATGCAAATCCATGCACGAACAAAGAATAGCTGCTGGCCGGAGATCAAGTATGACACATCAAGGAGTAATTGCAAGGCACAAAGGGAGTCAAGAGGGTAAACTATGTACGTAAGACATATTTCTCTTCGATTCAGCAAAGAAGAAAACATCTGCAAGTGCCAAGTATTGGACAATCTATGTCCGAGAAAGCTTATGTGAGGTAGAGTAGCCAAGTCTCCAGAGGCCGAAAAGGGTAATGGCACCTGAGATAATTGAATTAAATAGCACTAAATGAAAGGTTGAAATGGACAAAATCGTGGTCTCCTTACAGGTTATTCAGAACTCGAAAACAAGGCCTATTCATTAAGCTCCAGAAGATAATGGTGTACCGACACTCCCTTGAATCCCAGAGAAGAGAACAGTCTGCAAGGTCAACTACAAAGAAGAAGCCTTGACTTGGGGCCTGACCAATGAGAGATGATGGACTAATTGGGCAAGTGAATAGTAGTCTGACATTGTTCTCTGCACCAGAGTTTTGTTTTGCATACATGCTTCTAGTGAGCCGAGTGTCCAAGGTTGGGAGAGGATGCCAACCTATCACCAGTCCTGTGCAAAGATGAGTATACAATGTTATATGAGCCAATCCGCTACTGTTATACTGTTATCATCTGTATTATACGTAGCTGGAGGAAGGTTTCAGGCTTGCTTACAAGAAGAGGAGCAGCCAGTAAAAGTACTAACACTTGTAGACTCTATAAATAGATATATTCCCCTAACCAATTCCTGAACCCGATAGGTTTTATTATTTGCCACATAGGATGACGTCATAGCTGACCCATATTGAGGTTGTTGGGGACAGACCCCCAGGTTTGCCTGAGGGACACTGGAAGTTGGCAGACTTGTGGAGGTGCGGGGGGAGGGTTTGGGGGGGCAAAACCCCCTTCCCCAGGATACACGGAGGACTCGGTCAACGGCAAGTTCAAACTTTGGTTAATTACAACCAAAACCAAGGGGGATCAGCACAAGAACAGAGAATATCGGTAGCAGGTAATAATGTCCCCATACATAATATCCCCATACATAATATGTGCGGGAAAAGCTATTGGTGACATTATATATGATGACATTATGTATGTGGACGGGTTGCAGGGATGTCCCCTGCTCCCCTTGTAAAAATGTGGTAGTTGCAAGGGTGTCCCCCACATGTTAAATGCAATGTCTCTGCAAGAATCTGTGACATTTTTTTCAGGAGACATTTCTGCGGGGACATTATTGCATGCAGCCAGATTATCCATGCACATCTCGCTCTTCCTCGGCTCGCAGGCCAGTTTTTACTTCCAAATGGCGTCAGTACTACGTCACAACTTGGGCCCCTCTCCAGAAAACGTATCGGGCCAAGTTATTGGGTATCGAGTATTCTACAACCTGTAGAAGACATTATAGATGTTATTCTACTGGCCCTCGCATGTCAGGTGGCTGGCCTGTTCCATCCCCAAGTCACTGACTATAACATTGTTGCAGTGTGGTCGTTGCTACATACCCCTAGGGTACCAAGCTATGATTGGCTAGAGTTGATGTCCCCAGGCCTGGGATCTGCAAAGATTCTCAGATCATTGTGTACCTCTTCAAGGTAATGAGAACGATTGTGTCTGTATTGTAACTTGTGTGTACAACCTTTGCTTATGAGAGTGCTCTCCTGATCGGACACATGTTACATGTTTTTGCATACATATTGTTGCAGTCTGTGTCTGGTAGCCTGGGACCAGCTCTCCTTTCCCACCGCTGATTGCTGTCCATTGTCTACTTCAGCCATGTCACGTGTTCAGAGACCACGCATTTGAGCTGTGCACCTCTGAATTATGAAGATGTGTTAGTATTTTCTGCAGCTGGTCTCCTTGTCTGGGGATTGGAATGTCATCCGTATCTCTTGACCTTGACTGCGGGTCCTGTCTCGCACGTCTTGCTCTCTGTCCAGCCTGAATCAGCTCGGCTCGTGTCTTGCTCAGAGGCCTGAGGCCTGCTGTAATTTTCCTAAACCTTTATAATGTGGTTTCTGCAGTGTCCATGCTGTGCTACATTTCCATAACTTAGTCACAATTAGCTCTGTCAGGTGCCATAGGTGCTTCTGAAGTTCCATAGGGTTATTTGCGTGTAAGGATCTGCAAGCTCTGCTCAGGATCTCTTGTCTCATGCAGCTTTTGCATTGCTACGTTTGGCTAACGGCAAAAATAATTTAAGTACTGACCGTATGTATATGTATCTGTCCTCGAACTATAGAACTGTACGCTCATGTTCTTCATGTATTTGGGTGCGTGTTTGTGTCCCGAATTTTGTATTGCACGTGTGCTTCATGTCTTTACGCTGCTATGTCGTGGTGTCTCCAACAACGTCGGCAACATGGCTTCTTGGTGGTTAGTCCAAGCTGCCTATGCAGGTTTTTCTAATCACGCATGGATAGATCTGTATGTCCCTTGGTCGGTATGGCTGGCTGAGGGGATACCTCTCAACGTACGTGTTAATCATGGGTCCATTGGGAATTCGTCCAAAATAGAACGGGTGATTGCAGTGTTTTCTGGCCTTCTTCCTTGTCATGAATTTAGTAGGATGGGGGGGTGGTAGGCTTCCCCGTCCCTCTGGTCGACCTGTCGACCACATCCTTCTACAACAGTCCTTTTGCTTGTGACTGCCGTATCTTCGTTATTTCTCAGAGGTGCTCATAGTAGTTGGTGTGGTCATCGAACGACCAGTTCATGTAACAGCACACTCCTTCGAGGTTACACTAAACCCACTTTCCTTCATAGTACTTTGCATTGAATGTGTTGTCCAGCTTCATTGCTCGAAGTGGGAACAGTTCACATTGTGCTATTCCTTCTTATCTTGTTCCTTTCTGACACAATCTCTTGCTCCTCCTATATTCACATCCATCAGGACCTGCATCCCACTTCCTCAGCTGTTTTCTTGCACCTTGCCATGCAGATTTTAATCCCACCCATTGATGTTGCTGCCAGCACAATATCACTTTTAGTCCATCTGACAGCCATGATGGCATCCATGACCATATGTACACTATCCAGCTCTGGTCCTTTCCTGTGCCCCTTGCTGCTTCTTCCATTTTGGCATACATCTGCGGCAACTGTGCCACTGCCTCTGATAGTGTTCCGTTAGCTTCATCGTTGGTAGGTATGACTGTGCAACAGGAACTCCCAATTTTTGCAGAAACTCCTACTTCCATGGCTGTGAGGAGGTCCAGAACATATCTATTCTGGAGTGTCACCAACCTTATCGCTCGGAGCTCTTCTTTTATTGCATTTTACCCATTCACTGTGGAATTGATCGTCACCATCCAATTCCATAAAATCCCAGCGGGTGATTTGTAAGCACTTTGCGTTCGTGTACGTGTGTACAGATGGTATTATTGATGCAAAGAACATTTGTGTTCTGCTGAACGGCCTGTGTTCTGCTGGAATTTAATCTAGTGCTGTCTCCAATGTTTCGTAATTTCCTCTACTCTTAACTCTGCTCAATCCAGCTGGATTCTCTGCCTTGGCTGTTGGTACCACTTGAGTTGATCTCTTCTTTCTTTTGTGATGGTCAATTTTCGGGAACTCATCGAGTTTCACGTCCTTCTTTGGCACATGTTGATGTGTACCAGCGAGCAAACTCCTCCCCAGTCGGGTGGCAGCTTCACTTATGCTTTCGACCCACAAGCCCAGCAGTGTTCCTTCAGTACTGCGGTTCCTGCCTTCATAGCTGCATGTTGTTCAATAATTCTACATCCAATATTCTCGCCAACTTCACTGTTTTTCTCGTAACGCAGTGCTGGTGTCTTCAGAGGTATTATTGGCATCAGACCAGTTTCATTTTCCACCCATGTTAGTAGCTTTGCAATCGCCTCCCATTCCTTCAGACACTTGTTTTCTTTCTGTACCTTGTTCTCTGGCGACTGTGCTAGTGTCAGCACTTTGCTTACCAACATTCCACCCTTCCATCCATCTTCCACGGACATGGTAGTTCCTTCAGGATAATAGTCTTTGTTTCTCCTTTGTCAGGTCCATCAGTTATGTACCGTATTGCTTTGTCTAGCTGCCAATAATTGTTCATCATGTCTAATGTCTTTATGTAATTATCTTCATATATCTTCATACGAGAACGTTGCTTTAGACATAATGTCGCTGTCTTCCCCTGGAACCATCCTCGTGTTGTCCACATCGATATGTACATTAAGCATTGTGCTTTTGCTGGTATTTCAGTTGCTATGAACGTTCTGGAGGCCCTCATGGCATAGAGGATGTAAAAGATGCACACTCTCACATTTCGATGTTCTCAGGCCATCTAACGTAGCTAAGATTCAAACTGGATCAGGTACATTTCCAATTAAAGGCACTCCCTTTTTGGGTGTTCACAAAATTGCTAACGGTGGTTGTGGTACATGTTCGCAGGGAAGGCATTGCACTCTTACTTTCACCTCTTGTTAATAACACAGGAAAGTCTAAAAGTATATCCCATGCATACACAGGCCACTGTCAATCTATTGCACAAACTAGGGTTTTCAATCAAGGAAAAAAAATCCAGTCTAGTCCCAAGCCAGAAAAAAATATTTCATGGGACCATATCAATACAGACGTAGCACTACTATACCCATCCAACGGGAGGGTACAAAATTTACTAAGCCAAATCCCCTGTTAAATAGTTGGTTGGCAGATAATAGTAAGAAGGGCCATCATGCCAAGCAGGCACATGACATCTTGCATCTTCATCGTGCCATATGCCAGACTAAACATTTGTCAACTACAGCAATGGCTAGCAGAAGGAGAATGGGACGATCTAGTGGCGATTACACACATACTGGTCTTGGCACTAAGATGGTGGACACAAGAAAACCTGTTAAAAGGAAACCATTTTGTCAACCCACCAATTCATCTAACCATTGTTAGGAAAGATTTCTCTTTTGGCAACTTTTCCTCTGTAGTTTTGTGGACCCCCAAACCTTTTGCTTTTATTTTTGAACTTGTCCTGACTTGTTACAGGGAAATACTTCCCTCCTCTGGCCTTATGCTCATTTTACTATGTGGAAAGTGATTAGTCCTTCAGACTATCGGTACTTGGAAACTGTTTACCTTTTTGATTTTTATGCTTTTGTAACTTTTTAACATGGCACACAGCACACATACAATGCAGTGCCACGGGAATACTCCTGTATCACCCTAGTCTTTTACATTTGGGATTTTTGTTTAATTTAATATGTGCTCGGCTTATAGCGCCTGCTTGACATTTTGAATGTGTATGTCCAAACAAATGGTTTTGAGGTTCATGTTTTGAAATCTAAGGTACTCATCCTTCAATCATGTTATATGAGAAGAAAGGGGACTCTTACATGGTGCTTAAAGAAAGCCCCTAGAAAATGTGGACACTTTCTCATATTTGGGCATGTGCGTTCATTCTAGTTTGTCTGATGCCCCGAGTGAAAAGGTCTTGAGAATGAAAGCGACAAACTTGGCGATACAGTGTGCCTTAATGCACAGGCGATATGGCTGTTTTTCTATGCTCCCAGTACTGCAGTTTTACAAATTAAAGCCGACTGCAGTATTGACTTGCAGAGCGCAGGTTTCACTATTTTAATCCTATGAATTTTGGCCGATTTTAGAATGTATTCTTTGGAAGAAGCTCCTTGCTTTGACCTAGTCTAACCAATCCAGGTTGTTGGATACAAACTAGGCCTATTGTCCCTCTAAGCCATGGTGTGTTTGAAAGCATTGGCCTTTTTTTGCAAGTGCATATTGGGAAATGTGGCGTCTGTTTCAAACTTTGAAACCCGCTCTGGGCAGTGGCAGAGTATGGATTTTAGCCGAATGGAGGGCAGCTTGCGAGGTCTGTTAGTTAACTTAGATCAGACAGAGGATGATCTGATAATAAATCCTGAAAAGGTGAAGGTAAAACTATGGAGGAAGGACTGGATCCAATCCCAGGAAGAGGCGAAAAAGTTAAAGCACCACTATCAATTTAATCATGAAATAAAACCTGGTGCCCAAATATGTATGCATATTTCCTAATAGTTACTTTAGAAGTCCTTTTGTAAATTTCTTTTTATTAGATTTTGACTGGGTTATAGAATAAATGCATTGAACAACATGAGGGGAAAAAGCCCACTAGCAACAAAGTCAACGATGAAACCCGTTGTTCCCCGGTTCCCTACCCCCCTCCCACTTCCCTCAATATTACAAACACCCATTCTTCTTAGGCAGTTACAAAGGTAGTCCGTATGCTCGCGGTTATGTCTTTGGCTGAGGAGGCCGTAGCCATATTGCCATTACCACTCTGGGTATCTGGCGCTCCACTTACACCTTTTACCTCATTCATTGTCCGGCCGGGTTGGTCTCTCTCATGAAGTCACCCACCGCGCACCCCTGCATCACTAGAACAGGTTGTGGAAATGCAGCCATTCAGCTTCCACTGTCAAGCTGCCTCTGTGGATTGTTGCTGTGATCTTCTCCATGAGGTATGTCTTTAGCTGTGGCGACCCACTCTTGCACTGTGGGGAGGTGTTCGCTCTTCCAGTGTCTGGCCCTGCATGCTCTTGCCGCCAATAGGAGGAAGTGTGCTAGGGATGATGGAACGCCCCATCTGTCGTCAGATCGTAAAAGCCTGAAGAGCACAAACCAGGGGTCTAACTCGTGTGTCCCCCCGCCCCCAGCATCCCTGATCCAGCCCAGAACTTTGGTCCAGAAAAACCTTCACCCTGGGGCAGTTCCCCCAAATGTGCCAGTAGCCGGCTCTGGCACCACATCCGTGCCAACAATGGGGGTCCACTGTTGGGAACATTTTTGAGAGCCGTATGGGATCGTATTGCCATTGGTGGAGTAGTTTTATTGCGTGCAGCTTATACTGGTATGAGATGGATGTCTTGAATGCACGCCTACACATTTGCATGCCAGAGACTGTCTCCCAGCTCGATGCCCAGGTCCCTCTCCAATCGAGCTCGAAGTCCACTGATGATCCCCACTTCGGGTTCCAATAGTGCCCCATAAAGACGTGAAATAAGACCTTTCATGTCTGTGTACCTGTCTAGGACCTTTTCTACCGGGGTGAGCTCCCTCTGAATGCTTTGGGCCCATTTAGTGGACATAAATACCCCTTTGAGCACGAGATTAGTAGCACTGACAGTCTACCGATATTCAATGCCTCTTTTAGTTTCTGAATGCCTATGAACTCCTTTTTTTTGACCAATTGGCCTACACTCGCAAGGCCCGCCTCAAACCATGGTTGATAGCTTTTGACCTCCGGTATGTCATCTCTAACCGGGGTTGCCCAGATCTGACTCATGGGGAAGGGCCAGGTGGTTATTTTCCCTCCCTTTCCTCCCATCTCCAGGACTTCCCAGTATTGGGTGATCCCTGATGCGCCTCGGGAGCCTGTTTCTCGGAACCCAGAGCCATTCCCCTACCGTTGTCGGAAGCAGGTATTGGTTTTCCAGGAACACCCACTGTTTGTCTGGGTCTTCCCTCAAATGTGGGACCTTCCCCCTCAGTTGTGCTGCCCTGTAATAGGTCATCAAGTCTGGGAGACCAACCGCTGCCCTTTCTTTCGGAAGGATGAGTGTCTCGTAACCTACCCTGGGTTTCTGGCCCTGCCATAAGAAGTTCGTGATGCGCCATTTGGCCGCCTTCAGGTGTTCTACGGTCCCTCAGATTGTTTTTTTCTAACTGGTCGCCTTATTGCGGAGCTGATATTGTTATACCTTGTTTATCAGGTTTTTCGATTATCCCCTGATAGTAACTTCAGTGCTTCCTGTGCTACGCCGAAGATAACGGGGGACTTTCAACACCTAAGACGGCAGTGGACTTCGATGCCTAAACTCTGGCGGCGGAGCCGTCCACATGGCCGGGCCCTCTGGCCGGCCTACACAGTAGGGAGAGTGGGGCGGGTGGTCATATCCTTTCAGCTATGTCTCTCCTCTTTCCCCCTCTTTGCCCTCTAGGTCTGGTCATCGCCTTTATTACCTTTCGCTACGGAAAGGACAGTATTTAGGTTTTGCCCCACTTGCAGGGCCAGATGCCCTTAGAAGGCCGAGCACGATAAGTGCAATAATTGTCTACCCCTTGACCACGATGAAGCGCGGTGCGCAACCTGTAGACTCCTTCGACCTAAAATGCTTAAGGAGCGCCGCGTTAAGCGATGGGCCGACCTACGCATGTTGCGGGCTGTATCTTTTTCCCCCACTGCCGCACCCGCTGAAAGTGATGGGGGCACTAGTGATGACCAGGCATCCGTGTCGGATGCCATCAACCTCACGACGGACACCTCTAGGTCCGCCACATCCATCCCCGTACCCGCAAGGCCTGATGCGAGTCACGCTATGGGGAAAACACTCGGTGACAAGGGCGTACAAAATCGCCACACTAAACACTCAACCCCTCGAAACGGGTGAAAGCGCTGACAGGACCACCGAAAGTTTTGACGGAATCCTCTGATCTTCAAGATCAACAGCCTTCTCCGCATCCGCAGCAGCATCTTGCAACTTGGCCTTCAAATAAATAGGAGCGCTCCCTTCAAACCACATTCGGCCGTCGAAGCACGCTCGTCTGACGCTCCGACGCCCTCTAAGGCCCTGGTAAGGGAAAAATCTACTGCTAGGCCTCATAGTTGCCGATAATAGAAAAATCTACCGCTAGGCCTCCTAGTTCTACGGCACGCCCCACTTCGCCGAATATCGCCAAAAGCATTGCTAGGATTGCTTCGGCAGTGGGGCTGAAGCCTAAAGACGCAACGAAGCACAAGGAAAGGGCCGCAGACATGTCGAAAGACGCGCCACACCGCCCCGATGCTCAAGAAGATTACGAGGAGAGTCGGGAGCCTTTCGGCGCCATAGGGAGGAACACATTTCGGGGCCATAGGGAGGAAAATGAACATTTTCCACCCTTCTGGTTTATCTAAATGGACCAAAGAAAAGGGTGCATGGACCGTTTGGAAAAGTTTCTTACTTTCAGAGCAGCCTACCCCCAAGAGACCTCGGGAGGACTCTCCCTTTGTTCCTGTTTCAAAATTTCCTAGACATTTTTGACCTTATCAAGAACAGTTCACTTCTATCCACCCAGAAGATGAGATCCAGATGGACATTTATCAGGACATTTATGATGAGGAAGAGGAGACTACCTTCCTACAAGACTACACTGTGGATGACCAGACGGATCCCACAGAAGGCTGGGAGGACACTCACCAGGTTGAGACGGAAAAATGGGCACTCCCTACTCATGATCAGGACACAGATGTCATATGTTTGGATTCCCCTCCCTCCACTCCGGCCCGCCAAGCTTCACCAGTGGACGATCAGATGGCATTCAATGCCATTTTAAGAAAGGCGGCAGATTATTTTAAAATCGCCACCTAGGAGGCCCTACCTGAACACGATTTTGTGGAGGATGTTCTTAAAAGAACCCCCCCCCCCCAGCAAAGCCATACCTCTCCTGAATTCCATTAAAAGGAGATTGGCTCCTTCCCTGGTCACACCAGGCCAGACTAGGGCAGTAAATCCAAGAGTGGAGAAATGATTTTGGCCATCGCCTACTGACCCTACATATATTAAAGGCCACGCCACCCCGACTCCTTTCGAGGCCAATCCCGTTCGGCACAAAACATGTACAATACTGGAAATACCTGGAACTCAGGACAACCATCCAGCTTATCCGCCAACTATCCACCTAGGGGTCAGCAGCGCAGGAAAGGCAGATGCAGAGGCCCCAACTCCAGGGGAGCCACAGCCTCTGGTCAGAAATGACCTATGGATCCAGGTCCCCTCCCATGTCACCCCGGTCGGGGGGCACTTATATCTTTCCTTTCGGCATGGGAGGGATTACATCAGACAAGTGGGTTCTAAAACGTTCATCCACGGGTACTGTGTGGAATTCGCCCGACTCCCCCTACAATTCAGACCAGCCAGAGCACGACGCCTGACGCCAGACTGCAAATCCTAATACAAGAAGTAGAGGCACTTCTGGGAAAGGACACCATAGAAGCTGTCCCTACTCTTCAGTTAAACTAGGGTATTTATTCAGTGTACTTCCCTGTACCCAAAAAGGACTTCACTATGCGACCTGTGTTAGACTTGCGCCCAGCAAACAAATTTGTCAAACCTTAGAAGTTACGTAGGGTAACCCTGCAGGAAGTAATCCCACTGTTGAAACGGGGATTACATGGCAACATTGGACATGAAAAATGCATACTTTCATATTTCAATGTTGCCAGCGCACAGAAAATATCTAAGGTACATGATAGATGACAGGCACTATCAATTCAAACTTCTCCAGCATGGGGTCTGGCATGGATTCACATGCTCATGAATATTCCCTGTCGTCAGGCCGGGAATCCCCGGTAAAGAAAAAATCAGTATCAGTTTCGTTTCTGATCTGTCTTTCTTAGTAGTAACCAATCCCTGATCTCTGGGTCATACTACCCCCAGCCAATGACTACCCTCTCCCTAAGCCCCTCCCCTGGCAGCCATCCTCTGATTTTTACCGCACGTTCAAGTGTTGGGAGTCCTCGTGCTTGAGCTCTCGAGCTTTTACTGTGTTTTTCGCGCTTTTTCAGGAGATTTTCTAATTTTTTCGGTTTAATCGAGCCTCAAGCTCCACTGTTTCCACTTCTGATAACGGAGACCCATTTCGGAATTCTTCTACGCCCCTCAAGGGTGAAGTTTTCGTCGAGTTACGCTTATTGGAGGTTCCAGAAGATCTGAGGCCTACCTCGACGGACTTGGCCCAGGACAAGGGAAGCTTGACTCCCGGATCCAAGCTGTTCAGGAGCTGCCCGGGATGCGTATTGCAAAATGTTTTCAAGGAGGACGAGCATTTGAGATGGATCTACTGCCTTCATGAGGACAAGACACACGTGGAAAAGGACTGTGCTTTCTACAAGAACCTGTTGGAACGGACCAAGCAAGATCGTCGTTCCCGCCTCGCCGCCTGGCTGGAGAAGGGCACAGCAGGTGAGAAGGCGAAGAAAAAGTCTGAGCGGTCTTCTAAGTCCTGTGAGGGCGCCCCGGTGACCGGGGCCCAACAGAAGGCCAAGCACCGCGAGTTCGCGGGCACCGGGAGCGCCGAAAGGTCGGGCTCTTCGGCTGCCAAGCAGGGTGCAACTTCCCCGGCACGATCAACCGCGAGCCGGCGCTCTGGTTCGGGGAAGAGGAAGTCCGAGAACCCGGGTAAGCTTCTAGAGAGGCCCCGGTTGATCTCAAAGGGAGCCGAGGGGGAGCGAGGCGATGACCCTCCCCCCAAAGCAAAGGCCTTGATCCACCCGGCAGAGGTTGTCGCAGCGGCCCTGGCGAAGCCGGCAGAGACTACACTACGCCAGTGGAGGCGGCCTCGGGGCCCAGAGTTTCCCTGCCACCGCGGAGGGAATCCTCTTTCCAGCCCATCGTTAAGACCCCGGTGGAAAAAGAGGGGGGGGGGGCGGTGGCCATTACGGACTCGGATTCAGCCTCCGAGGAGGATCTGGTGGAAACCGTGAAAGGCCTCAACGAGAGGTTCGAAAGCCTCAACGAGAGGTTTGAGAAGGTTCGAACCCAGGGGAAGGATCCTGCTGATGTGATCGAAGATAGCGACGATGGCGAGGACGAGGGCCCAGTGGAGCAGCCATCCCGCCCGTCGCAGCCATTGCCCGAGCCCCATGATAGCTCGGCGGCCATTTTGTTGGCAATCCAATCCTTATGTACTGAGATAAGGATGAGGTTACCACGGACCCCGACGGAGGATCCAGAACCTGGACCGTCGGGAAGCCCTCTGAACAAGCGGAGGAGAGTCCACCCCGCGCCACCCTTCGTGCCCACAAGGCCTGTGGACTCGTCCCCCTCGCCAGACCCTCGGGATGATACGGCGACGGATACAGCGACGGGGACGGACGACGACGGTGGCAATGAAACAACGGACATTCCTTCATCACCCCCCACCCACACCCGCACCCCCCTACCCCCGGACCCTACTCGGGCCTCTCCGCCCGACGAAATTGGCTCTTTCCACGCCTTGATAGCCAGGGCATCCGAGCTCTTCCAGCTCTGCCCTGAGGAACAGAAAAAGGAAGGCTTTCTTTACCAACGACGGGAGGCCAAGACAAAGACGGTCCTCGCTGTACCGTTGCTCGACGACATCTGGGACGAAGGGCTGGCTATCCTGAAGAACCCTTCCACGACACCCGCCAAGAGGGACAGGTACGAGAAGAAGTACCGGGTCCCCGACGCTGCCCCCTTGTGCCTCAGGGCCCAGCCTACGCCGGATTCGGTCGTCTCAGCAGCGGCCAAGAAGAAAGCAGCGGGTGCGGCGGCTTCAACTTCCACTTCCCCGCAAGACAGCGAGGGCAAGAAGTTGGACTCCATGGGACGAGTCATCTCGTCGGCGGCGACGACGATTAAGGTGGCCAATGCCTTAGCGATTGTGGCCCGTTACGATAGGGAGCTCTGGTTCAAGATAGCTCCCCTGCTAGACTTCCTACCGGACGACAAGAGGGCGGAAGCCCTACAGATTCTGCATGAAGGTGAGGTGACGTCGGATCACGCCATTACGGTGGCAACGTTGCCGATAACGGATTTCGCCAGCTGGGCAACGGGGTTTGCCTTCGCCGACGAGTATGGCTCAGGGCTACGGACTTTAGCCAGGACGTCCAGACCAGAGTGTTGGATATGCCGTTCGACGGCAACAACCTGTTTGGGAAGACGGTGAATGAGTCCCTCCAGGCCATCAAGACCGACACAGAGACAGCCCGAGCCCTAGGAGTCCTTCAGCAACGGCGGCCCTTTCGGAGCTCCGGAGGCAGACAGGGAGCCTCCAAGGGATCCAGCGGTGGCTCTTCTACGTACCGCCAGGCGTCCCGCTCCTCGTCCCAGGAGGCCTACAGAGGCCGCGGTAAGCAAGGAGGGTCTCGCCGCCGTAGTCAAGGAGGCCAAGGTGGCAAGGCCTCTTCCAAGCAGGACTGAACTGGCCGTAGCGTCGGGCCCCACCGAAGCACCCCGGTGGGAGGCCGGCTGACGAAGTTCGTCAGCGTGTGGGAGTCCATCTCCACCAACCGTTGGGTGCTGGACACCCTGGCCCGCGTACACTCGCTAGAATTTCAAAAGAAGTGTCCTTGCATTCCTCCTGTGGCCAGGAAGGAGAATCACGTCCCTCAACTGCTGTTGGAGGTAAGGGCGATGCTCAAGAAAGGTGCCATCAAGCTCGTCCCCAAGAGGCTCCGGGGCTCCGGAGTATACTCTAGGTACTTCCTCGTCAGAAAGAAGACAGGCGGTTTGCGCCCCATCCTGGACCTGCGTCGGTTAAACAAGTACATCAAGGCACAGAAATTCAGGATGGTCACCCTCCAGCACGTGCTGGGACAGCTGGAGGAGGGCGACTTCCTATCGTCGTTGGACCTGGAGGATGCTTACTTCCACATCCCCATTCTAAAAGAACACAAAGTTCCTCAGATTCGTAGTCCAGGGGCGTCGCTACCAATTCGGAGCCCTGCCGTTCGGATTAAAGTCGGCACCCAGGGTGTTCACCAAGTGCCTCGCTCCAGTGGCGGCGCGGCTGTGCCTGCAGGTGATCCACGTCTACCCCTACCTGGACGACTGGCTAATCCGTGCAAGGTCAAGAGAACTCGCTGTCGAACATACAGCGAGGACCGTCCGCCTGCTCACGGAACTGGGATTCGCCATCAACTACCCCAAATCCCACCTGGTTCCGTCGCAGGTAGCACTGTTTCTGGGAGCGAAGCTCGATACAGTGGAGCGATTGGCATCTCCGTCGGAAGAAAGGACGAAGGCCATTTTGGGCAAGGTGCAGCGCCTGTTGGCCACGGATGTGGCCAGGTTGACGTCCATCAAGTCCCTCCTCGGGATGATGTCCTCATGCATCTACCTTGTGTCCCTTTGCAGACTTTGGATGCGTCCGCTACAAGAGTTCCTAGATGCCCGCTGGATTCATGCGGGGTGCAGCTCCGAAGACAGGATCCCGCTCGACGAGGAGTTCCGTCGGCCGATTCTATGGTGGGGTACCCATGCGCACCTAACGGCAGGCTCGGACTTTCAGACTCCGGCGTATCAGGAGACGGTGACGACGGACGCCTCCCTGGAGGGATGGGGGGCCCACACCGGAGATCTCCACGCAAGAGGCCTCTGGCTCCCGGAGGAGAGGTCTCTCCACATCAACATCCTGGAGCTACGAGCCGTGTTCTGGGGCTCAAAATCGTTCCTTATGTCCCTCAAGGACAAGGTGGTGAGGATCTTCACCGACAACACCACCACGATATTCTACATCCGGAAGCATGGAGGCACCAGATCCACAGCCCTATCCAAGGATAGGGCTGTGGATCTGGTGCCGTCATCTGGCCCGTCGCCAAGGGATGTTTCTGGTTCCCTTCTACTTGGCAGGAATAAAAAACACCATCGCCGACTCACTCAGCAGGTAGCTGCGCTTGTGCCACGAGTGGGAACTACGTCAGGACCAGGTGGATCGGCTCTTTCAGGGATGGGGCAAACCCCAGATCGACCTGTTTGCGACGGCGACAAACTCCAAGTGCCAGAGGTTCGCCAGCAGGTTCACACAGCCGAGGAGCATGGGCGATGCTTTCTCGTTCCCTTGGGACGGCCTGTTCCTGTACGCGTTCCCTCAGTTGCCGTTGCTGCTCCGTCTCATCAACCAGCTCAAGAGGTCCAGGTGCAGGATGATCCTCGTTGCACCGGCGTGGCCGAGGCAGATCTGGTTCCCGGATCTTCTGGACTTGTCAACGTCCCCACCTATCAAGCTGGCGATGGAAGCGGATCTTCTCTCCAGAGAAGGAGGCGCCATTCTTCAACACGACCCGGAGTCAATGAACTTGCAGGCTTGACTCCTGCAGCACTAGAGTTTGGAGGATACGATATCCCGGCTGACTGCAGAGAGGTTCTTGCAAAAGCCAGGGCGTCCTCAGCTCTCAAGTGTTATGGACATAAGTGGAAGAGGTTCTCTGTCTGGTGCCGTGCACAGAAGATTAACCCTCTGCGGATTACGGCCCCTCAAGTATTGCCATACCTACTGTCGCTGGCCAAAGCTGGACTGGCTCACGCCTCCATCAAGATACATCTGGCTGCCATCCCCCGATACACCAGAACTACAGGACGGGCGTCCTTGTGGTCCCATCGCCTGGTGAAGGAATTTATGAAGGGACTATGCCGAACGTTCCCGCCGGTGAAGGCCCCTGCCCCGGCGTGGGAGCTCAACGTGGTGCTGACCAGGCTCATGGGGGGGGGGGGCCCATTCGAGCCTATGCATTCGGCGCCGTTGAAGTTCCTGTCGTGGAAGACAGCATTTCTCGTGGCCATCACCTCCGCACAACGAGTGGGAGAGATCCAGGCCCTATCTTGCAAGCCTCCATACTTGACTTTTCACGACACGAGGGTGGTGCTGAGGACGCACCCCTCCTTTATGCCCAAGGTGCCGTCGGACTTCCACCTCAACGAGCCCTGGTGTTGCCAGTTTTCTTCCCGTCGTAGGCTGAGAGGACTCTGCACTCGCTGGACGTAGCTAGAGCGCTGAAGTTCTACGTGGACCGCACGAAGACATCACACCTGTTTGTGAACTTTGGACCTGTGACTCAAGGGAAGGCTCTCTCGAAGGTTTCCATTTCCAGATGGCTCTCCGGCTGCATCATGCACTGTCACCGGTTGGCAAACCGACCGCTGCCCGGCCGTCCGAGAGCCCATTCGACCAGAGCGATCGCTGCTACCACGGCGTTCCTGTCTGGTGTTCCCCTGCTGGACATCTGCAGGGCTGCTACGTGGAGGTCGACGCACACCTTCACGAGATTCTACTGCGTCGATCGGGACTCCAGGGAGGAGTCCAGGGTCGGCCAAGCAGTGCTGCGCAACCTGTTCGCTTAAGGTGAGCCTGGTGAGGAGGTAAGAGATGCTTAATGTTGAGTTATTGTATTGCTTAATGTTGAGCCTGTTGCCACCTCCCGTGGTTGTGCATGTGTATACTGCTATGTATTCCTATATTCATGAGCATGTGAATCCATGCCAGACCCCATGCTGGAGAAGGAACAAGTTACTTACCTGTAACTGTTGTTCTCCAGCATGGGTCTGGCATGGATTCACATGCGAACCCTCCCTCCTTCCCCTCTGCGGCTCTTCACTTGGTCATACTGGCACTTTACGTGCTACCAAATCTGAGGATGGCTGCCAGGGGAGGGGCTTAGGGAGAGGGCAGTCATTGGCTTGGGGTAGTATGACCCAGAGATCAGTGTTTGGTTACTAAGAAAGACAGATCAGAAACGAAACTAATACTAATTTTTTCTTTACCGAGGATTCCCGGGCTGACGAAGGGGAATATTCATGAGCATGTGAATCCATGCCAGACCCATGCTGGAGAACAACAGTTACAGGTAAGTAACTTGTTCCTACTCCCCTTCGGCATTGCCTCGCCGCCAAGGGTGTTTATGAAGGTCCTGGCAGTAGCAGCAGCACACCTGCGCAGACTATCCATCCCGGTTTAGCCTTACCTCAACGACTGGCTCATAACAGGGGACTCTTACGAAACATGCCTAGTGAATACTCGGATGACAATAGACCTCCTGTTCAGTTTGGGATTCTCTACCAACGAGAAGATATCCAGCTTAGACCCTAGTCGGGTCAAGCAATTTCTAGTGGATCTGATTCAGACAAAGGATGGCCTTGTCTTCCCCTCCAACGAGAAGGTTCAGAACATACTTTCACAGATCCCTCAATATGTAGCCAGTCGGGAAGTGACGGTATGCAAGGCCATGCGCTTGCTAGGTATGATGGCGTCATGCATTTACTTAGTTCCCCACGCACGGCTGTGCACGTGTCCCATGCAAGAGTGGCTCAACAGCCAGTGGTGTCGGGCCAGTGGACAATGGGAAGATCTGGTAGTTGTCTCTCCAGCCCTCGTTCTCTCTCTGCAGTGGTGGTCGAGGGAAAAGCTCTTGAAGGGAAAGATATTCACCACTCCTGCAGTAGAAGCCACTCTCAAGACAGGTGCATTTCTCACGGGGTGGTGGGGCTCACCTTCCTCAGCAGACACCGCATGGAGTATGGTCCCCACAAGTAGCGTCCAACCATATAAATCTTTTAGAGCTACTAGCGGTATTCAAAGGAGGCTCGGGGGCTCCCGGAAGGCCTTTCAGACACAGCTATAGGGGAAGACAGTCCTGGTCCTGACAGACAGCACCACAGCCATGTATTACCTAACAAACGGGGCCACACACACTCAGGGCTATCCAAGCTGTCCCAGAACATTTGGATGTGGGCTCTCAAACACAAGATGTTCCTACTGTCACAACACGTTCCAGGAGAACTCAAATCTTCTAGCGGACGTGCTCAGCAGAGATTTCCCACTGCCTGTAGAATACGAATGGCGTCTGCACGAAGACATTGTCTCCAACGTCTTCGCAGAATGGGGCTCCCAGAGATCGACCTGTTCCCAACGCAGGAAAACGCCCAATGCCAAGACTACGCCTCCAGGTACTCACAGAACCACTCCAAAGGGAACATACTCTGGATAACATGGTCAGGGAAATTTGTATACGCTCCAACCGCCACCCCCCTCAAACCGCCCGATTCCCCTCCTCAACATGATAGTCCACAAGATGCACCAGGAACCAGTTATCATGGTTTTGTGTTAGGGCCCAAGGGCTAAATCCAACAGTGGTGGCTTGACACGTCATGATGCAATTGAGTCTTTCTCACAATATACCCCTCAAGAGTACAAAAGGACAGATTGAGGTGAGTATTGCCTGAAAATATTGGTACACCCTGGTACCCAGACAGCTGGCTGCAAGAGAGATTAACCAAATATTAACATATGACTCAAGACAACGCAATATCTAAGCAAGGCTATGTGCAGATACTTACAAGCAAGAAAGGTAGACTGGGACTGAACAGTTCCAAGCTAATTTGGTGAGTACCCTGAAACAAGAGAGGTAACTATTACCATAAGTACAGGATAGTAAGACAAAGGAAGCACCAGACAGTAGGTTGCTTACCAATATGTGGTCTGGATGGATTCTGAAGATGAAATTGTTGTAAAGGAGTAGTAGTCCTGGGGACACCATGTCTTTCCTATTCCCGCCGGCACAAGGACGCCTAAAGAGTCTTTGATCCTTGCGCCGATGCGCTAATGTCCTTGAAGTTCCTTAGAGTCTTGAGCGTAAGAGCGGGAAGAAGTTACGATGGTTGGAGTTGAAGCAGTCCAATAGCCGTTCTGTTTTGGCTACCAACAGGTAAGACGTAAGGAATTAGATGAATGCAGTCCTTGGACGTTTTAATGCAGTCCGTGGACGTTCCGGCTTGTCAATAAGCAGGTAAGGCGTGAGGGATGAGACAAATGCAGTCCGTGGGAGTTCCGGTTTGGCAGCAATCAGGTAAGACGTGAGGGATGAGACTAATGCAGTCCGTTGGCCTTTCCGAGTCAACCATAAGTAAAGTAAGCAAATGACCAGAACAAGGCAAGGAAGGTCACAGAGAAGACCAGGGGTTCGAAGAGCTTGAAGACAAGGTTACAAGATGCGTAGCTTTGAAAAGTACAAATTCAGAAGCACCGCAGTGCGCGGGGGCGGAGCTTAAATACAGATCAGCTGACTGCATGCACAATGCGCCTCCGTAGGCTTGAACGCCTACGTGAATGCAAAGGGAGCCAGTGTCTCCAAGGCAACAAATAACCTTCTCTGAAGGGACGCGTAAACAGTGACGAACCAGGGTTCCAAGGTGAACGTAAACTGTTATATCTACTAGGGATTCAGGAATGTTTCTTCCTGTGTTGGACCGATCTATGACCAGACAAGGAGGAATCCAATGGAACCCTGAGATTTTGGTGGCCCCCATGTGGGCCTGACAACCCTAGTTTGCTCAAATGTCCCCCTTGCACCCCTGTCAAACTACCCTGCCCATACAACATGTTGTGTCAGGACATAGGGGAGACACTATACCCATGCCCGCAAACTCTGAATTTAGCGGCCTGGCTCCTGAGGTCATAGAGTTTGGACACCTCAAACTCCCTCAGAGATGCATGAACATACTCAGGGAGGCTAGAAAACCTAACACTAGTTATGGCTATTCCAGTAAGTGGAAGCGCTTTGTCATCTGGTGTAAAACCAAGAGTGTCGATACCATTGACTGCTCGCCTACCCAGATTGTGTTGTATCTAACTCATTTGTTAGACTCCGGTTTAGTTTAATTCCCTAAAGGTTCATCTAGCTGCTCCATCAGCCTACACTATGTCACAACAGAAAGTGTCGTGATGGAAGATACCGGTGATTTAAGGCTTTTATGGAAGGGGTTAAGAGAATTCACCCCCCCCCCCCGTTTCTAACCCAGCTCCCGGATGGGATCTAAATGTGGTTTTGACCAGACTCATGGGGTCTCCCTTTGAACCAATGCATAAAGCAGGTCTAAAAGACCTTACTTACAAGACGGCCTTCCGAGTGGCTATCACTTCTATTAGAAGGTTTAGCGAACTACAGGCCCTTTCAGTTCTAGACCATTTTGTTACAGTCCACAGGGATAAGGTGGTTCTGCGCACTCGTCCCAGATTTGCGCCTAAATTCATCTCGAAGTTCCATGTGAACCAATCAATTGCACTACCCACTTTCTTCCAGAATTCCAATAGCATGGCCGAAAGAAGCGTACACACACTAGATGTGCGCAGGGCAGTCATGTTTTACCTGGAAAGGACGAAGCCACTGAGGAAGACAAACCAGTTTTTTCGTTTCAGTGGCAGCTGGTAGAGAAGGGGGATCCTGTCTCTAAATCAGCTATCTCAAGGTGGTCTGTCAAATGCATCACACTGTTATACTCTTGCTAAGAGAGAACTGCCCTTCAAACCGAAGCACATTACTCGGGCACTTGGGCTTCCATAGCATTCATTGCAAATAATCCCCTTGAGTCCATTTGCAAAGCGGCAACTTGGAGTTCTGTACACACCTTTACAACACACTATTGCCTAGACACCCATTCTAGATCTGATTCTCAGGTGGGACAAGCAATATTAAGACATCTTTTCACTACTGTTCCTTCTCATAACCCACCTCCAACTCCGGGTACTGCTCGCTAGTCTATGGATAGCACGTGATTCTAAGCAGATTAACAAGCATCAGAACACATGCATTACTCACCGAAATAGCATTTCTGATGATTGTATCTGCTTAGATTCACATGCACCCACCCTGCCTCCCCGCTCGGGTGGAAGGAACATAGACATCTTACTACTAATTTCTCTCTTTATGTACTCACTCACGATAGTCATTAGGCTCCCTCATGGCAAATAAAATACAATCAGAGGGCCCTCGGCACGTGAGGCATTTTGGGTACACTACACGTCACGATAGGGATGGTGTTACAGACACGCCTATGCTGACGTCCCCTTTCGGAAGATGCAATACTTTGTGGTTACCACTGGATGTCGGCCAAATACACAGCATGTGAATCTAAGCAGGCAGATAAAATCATCAGAAATGCTATTACGGTGAGTAATGCATGTCATAACACCCTCGGCAGGAGGTTCATTTTTATTGCATTTAACCTCCCCATCCACGACGGGAGTCCCTTTCCCCACTCCTCCATTTCGGAGAACAATCTGTCAAACAAGGGGGGCTAGTTGGCCTCACTGAGGTCACTCTCTGGGCGGACTATGTTAATCCTGGGATATCTCAACCCCTCCAACTGGATCTGCAGACCTAGTGGCTCCAACTCCTCTACTCGTCTCTCTGGGTCGGGGGCAAATGTGAAGACCACTGATTTATTAACTTTGAACCCTGAGAACCTCCCAAATGCACCAATTGCCACCATGGCCGCAGGGATGGATTGCGCAGGATGCCTTAGGTGGAGCATGACATTTTCTGCGTAGAGCCCAAGTTTGAATTCCCTTCCCCCCACTTTAATTCCCTCCACCCGTGGGGAGATCATGAGATATTAAGCTAGTATTTCCATTGTCGGTGCGAAGAGCAGGGGCGATGGAGGGCAATCCTGTCGGGCGCCCCTTTGGAGAGGGAAAGTCTTGGACAGTCGCCCATTTACTGTGACCCTTGACGTTGGGCCTTCATATAGGGCCTAAATGCTCCGCCTGATCCCCTTGCCAAAACCAAACTTCTCCAATACCCCAGTAAGGAATTCCCAGTCCACCCGATCGAAGGCCTTCTCTGTGTCTATGGCCACTAATACTGGGGTCCCCCCCTCCCTTGCAGTTGTCCTCATGAGGTGAAGTGTCTTACGTAGAGTGTCTGCCCCCTGTCTGCCTTGGATGAATCCCACTTGATCTGAGTGGATAAGTTTCGGCATAAGGCCTTCCAGTCTTGTGGCCAGTATTCTTGTGAATATTTTTGCTTCTACATTAAGTAAAGAGATAGGGCGATAGGATCTGCAATCTTCGGGCTCTTTATCCGCCTTCGGGATGACTGTGATGAGTGCCCTCCCAAATGATGGGGTGGGCCTTCCCAGTGATCATTATGTCAGAGAATAGGACGGCCAGATGTCGTGCAAGTGGTCCTGCAAAAGTCTTGTAAAACCCTGCTGTGTAGCCATCCTCTCCGGGTACCTTCCCTACCTTGAGGCCTGCTATTGCTCTCAACACCTCCTTATTGTCTTATCCAAGTCTAGACCCTCCCCGGACTGGAGCTTCGGAAGGGACACTCCTGCGAGATAATTCCCCAGCCCTTTTTTGTCGAAATCCCCCTACTTTTCATAAAGCTTTTTGTAGAAGGAGGCAAATTCCCCTTCCACCACCCCGCTTGTGAAATCCTCCGGCCCTCTTCACCCTGAGTCCGTCACACTCGCCTCTTGGCCCTCTGTGTTTCGCCACCAGTAGTGCATCTGCCTTGTCCCCCTTCTCGTAATATCTTTGTTTCAAGTATTGCAGGCTGGAGATTACACTTCCCATTTCTATATCCTTTAATTCCTGTCTCTTTCCTCTAGCTGCCTTAAGGTCCGCCTCTCTCTCCCCTCTACTTCTTTGCCCTCTAACCTCTCTAGGATGCAGATTCCCCCCCTATGTCTACTGGATAACAGGGTTCTGACCCTTTTCTTGGCATATCCTTCCCTGATGAGGAGGCCCCTCCATGTTGCCTTTGTAGCATCCCATACCTGGTTTCTCCCCACTTCTTAAAATATTCCACGATTTCCTTCTTAATTTCTTATACAAAGAGCGGGTCTCCGATTAGGAGGTTGTTACATCTCCATAAGGATTCCTTAGGTTTCAAGCCGGACAATACTACCTTCATCTGTACTAAGTCATGGTCTAACCAACTGATCGGGGAATGTTCACACGCACCAACCCTGGTAAGGTGTCGTTGTTCCATGAACAGGTGGTCTATCCTCGTTCTGGAACCATGGACTGGCGAGTAGAAAGTGTAGCCCCTCACTGTTGGGTTGGAGTCCTGCCATACATCACTGAGCCACTGGTCCCACATGTAATCTGCGAAGCCTCGATTCGCTAATCCCCCTCTCCTCCCTGAGGGGATTTGTCCCCCCGTTGTGGTCCATTTCCCTGTCCACCCACGTGTTGAAGTCTTCCCCCAATGATGAGGATGTCCTCTGTTCTGCCCATGATCTCTCCCATGGCTTCCCTCAGAAATTGCATTTGGCCAACGTTCGGGCAGTAGACCGACACTATCGTCACCCTGACATTCTCGATGGATCCCGAGACTACCAGTTTCCCCCCATCCTGTTGACCCCAGACCACCGGTTCCGTGAGCCGGAGTCTCTGATTCAGTATAATACCCACTTCACCCCTATTATGCCCAAAAGAACTGCCTGATATGTGCCCCTGGGACACGTCTCTCTTCACCGAGTACTGTACGAGTTTCCTGTACCATGAGGACATCTAGGTTGTGGTTTTTCATTTCTTTACCCAGTAGTGAGCATTTCGTGGTGGAGTTGGGAGCCTACTTTGATACCCTGCACCCGGCCTCCATCTTCATGGAGCGCCATCCATAACTCGAATTGCTTTCCTCAACCGTTCGGTGCAATAGGATACGGGACCTCCCCTTTGGATGTTTGATCTGCCATTCCCTTGTGTGCGTCCCCATGTCCATCCCCATCCCATCCCTTCCCGCCCCGCCCCCTTTAACTTTACATGTTTCGAGATGCCCACCCTAACGTGTGCCACTAGGGAAGAAAACGCCACTCTGTCTTTGGTATCCTTATCCCGTCACCTCCCCCCGGTGGGAGTTATGCATTTTAGGTCCCCCCCGACTCGTTAAAAAGGCTTTCTTAAGTGTCATATCTCGTATCCCCTCTCCTCTCGAGGGGGGGGTGGTTCAGCTTTTTACATTTTCTACCTCCTTGCATCTTCTTTTTTGTGGCTTGAGGGCCCCCGGGCCCACACTGTTGCTACTGCAGTGTCGCCACTGAATCTTCTGTATTTCCTATCTCCTCTTCACCTTTGATGACCCGGAGCACCGGCAGAGCCTCTGGTCCACTATTCACTCTGTAGTCCACTTGCCTGCGCTCGAATGTCAGTACAAAGGGATAGGACCAGCGGTACCTAATGCCCTTGTCTGAGAGCCCATTGCATGAGTGGGCACCAGGCTCTACGAAGGGCCAACGTCCGGGCCGAGAGGTCTTGGAATATCTTGATTGTGTCACCCTCGTAGAGGAAGCTCCCCAGGTGCTTTGCTTTGTCAAGCACTTCTATCTTCTCCCTATATCTAAGCAGTCGAACCACTGTGGATCGCAGGCCTTTACCTCCTCCGCCTCCTCCTCTGTGTACCCTTTCCAGTTGTACCTCCTTGCCGCCTTTGAGTGTGAATAGTTGATTTATCAGGCCCTGTACCTTCCTTTCGACTTCGTTCGCGGTCTCCCCTTTCTGGTCACTCACTCCGAGGATCCTTGGGTTGTTGCGCCATTCTCTCTTCTCTAAATCTTCCAGATTCAACACCATCTCTTCTTCCCTTGTTTCTAGATCTCTTAGTTGTGCTTAGTATTTCATGTCAAGAACGTCAGTTGCAGGCGATTGTGCGCTATTCCGAGATCGTCTAGTTGGTGATTGTGAAACGTTCCCTCCATTTTGTCCTCAAGTTTGTCCACTCTACCTTTGATGTCGCTAAGCGTAGCCTGTATGTCTGTCCTTTTTGCCTTGATTTCTTGGAATATATTTTTCAAGTCCCCTCTGCTCAAAGCAGGAGCTGTGGGGGGGGAGGGGGTCGCCTCCCGTCGCCATCTCGTGGGGAGAGGTGGAGGCTGTTCCTTGGGTGGTTTTCGGGTGCCTTCGGAAGCATTGTAAAGAGAGAATCCCTGTGGAGACCCTCCTTATACCAATGTCCTGTCTTCTCGCATCCTCCAGGACGGCTTCCTTGAGTTTCGGTAGGGCATCGCTCCAAGCCTGCCCTCGGCTCTCTGTCTTTCTGAGGCCTGACTGTCCCAGCCTGGTCTTTTGTGCCTGTCGCCCTGGTGTCCTGGGGCTTGAAACTAGTGTTGGGGCGCTCCGTATGACCTTACTAGTAGGCTTGATACACTCCTGTCCGTGTAGCCTCCACTGTGTGGTTGGCATTTTAGTTGATGTGCCGAGTTCAGGGAGTGTCCCTTGGGGGGGGGGGCTTGCGTGCCACCGAGGATTTGGGTGTTTCGAAGGATACCTCTCCCCTACTGGCTTCCGCTGGCCATGTGTGAGGCTATTGCGTCTGGTGGCTCAGGCCAGGTTCCTTGGCACCTGTTTGGTGGTGAGTGAACAAGTCACGGATTAGAGCCTGGGTGGTAGGTGGACTCTGTCTCTCAAGGTTGCCTTCTGTGACCCTCTGTCTCAGCCGCCCCCCTTGTATTGGTCTCCTCACTTTCTCATGGTGTGCTGTGGGGATCTGCGAGGTTGCATCTTTTCCGGACTCCGCTGCCTCTCATGACTGTCCTTGTTGTCTGCAAGGTCTCCGGCTGCACCGTAGGTGTCTGGGCCGTGTTTTCTGGTGTTATAAAACAGCGGGTGGGGATGTGACCCCGGCCACACCCCCTCCAACCGTAGGCTCTTCTGCCCACTCTCCCCAGATGTACTGTATGACTGGGTCCCGGTGGGGTGTCTTCGGTCTGCTTGTGGGTTCCTGTGGCTGGGCGGCGAGCCCCAGCCCTCCTGCACGACAACCGTGGGTCACGGTGTCCCAACTGCGTAGCGCCGCTGGGATAGTCTCCTGTGGCTTCCCCACTGCAGGAGCGGGGCCGCAGGGTTCTTGCTGCTCCTGGGTTCAATTGCCCACACACCTTCCAGCCCTGTGCCGGGGGTCTCCGTCATTCTCCAGGCCTTCTTCTAGTACACGCTGTCCCGTTTTTGTGGAAATTTGTATGGTTGGCGCGTGCACCTGAGGGGGCCCGCTGTGGGCTGATGGGTGATGTGCTGTCCAATCCTGTTTCCCAAGTCGGTTGTGTGAGGTTGGGCTCAATCAGAAAATGTGTTGTGTGCTCGTTTACTCCAACTCCTCTGTTTTTTTTACACTTAGGTTCTCGCCGGTTAGGTCTTTCACCCCTCGCCGCTGTGGGCACTGGTCTGTTCCGCCTTGGGCTGGGGACTGCTCTATGTATATGAATTGGTGGGTTGAGAGGATCGCAGTGACTGCGGCTCCTAGGCATGGTAGTTCGGTTAATGCAATCGTGACTTTGCCTTTTGTCAACACCATAGTTCTATCCGTGGTCTACGGCACAACGCGTATTAGAGACTCTCCGGTGGGCTACCGTCACCTTAGTTACACCACGCTGCGAGGTCCCTCCAGTGATTTGTCGGTCGTGAGTTGGAGAGGTGGGGGCCGCACCCAGCTCTGTTGTGCACGCGAGCGAAGTGTGGTGGATCGGTGCCAGACCCAACCCACACAGTGACGGGTTGCCCAATCGTTTCCATCGCTCGGGTCATTACCCTCTATATGTGGATATTTCGGTGCACTCGGCTTACTGCCTTACTGGTCTCGTGGTAGTCCTCAGCACGGGCGACACCTGTCTGTGCGGTATCGGTTGTCTCCTCCGCCAGGCCGTCGCTGTCTGGATATGGTTCTGCTCTTCTTCCCTTTTTGTTGTGGATGCTGCCGGTGGCTCGGGTTCCGTTGCAGCTTGGCCGCCTTGATATGACTGAGGGTAAAGCCCATGGGAGCGCCCTGTCCCCTTCGCAAACCAAGATGGAGGGTGTCATCCCCCGCCTCTCTAGCCTGCACTGTGGGCTCTCTGGGGAGGGCTTGTGCAAGGGGGCCTTGTTTTCCCCAGCCCGCGCCTGCTGTCCGGTTCTGGCCCCCCCCAGTCTGCTGCACTAATTTGGTGGTTTATGCAGGGGCCGGTACCTATTCCCCAAGGATCCTCATGGCTGCGCACACTGTTGGCCTCCGAATGCGACCCGATGGATTCGCTGTTCCTCTGTGTGGGCCACACGGGGTTGATTCGCCTGGATGTACTATTTTCAGGTGTGCCTTTACTTTTTGCTCGATTGCACCATTTTACACCTGCCTGAAGACTTTGGTCAAAAGCCAGACGTTTTTGTGCAAGGTTCGTGTCCCGGTGCCCAGTACACCTCTGGGGCTCATGCTGAGTGCTGCTTCATGGCGTTTTCTGCAGTAGCGCAACCACGGAGTGTTCGGGCCGGGGGTGTGCCGTTCCGTGCCTTTCTTCTGGCATCCGTTTGAATTCAGGTTGGTGGGTCTGCAGTTTCACTTTTACTCGTATCATCAGGGTTCCAGGGGTCCCAGGTCGGCCCCGGGCAGCCTGCTTTCTATCGGGGGGAGAAAAGGCTACAGCAGGCTCAACGACTGAAACGGAGCAATGTCTTCACACGTCCATGCTGGTCCGCCTAGAAGTACTTTTTGGAGACAAGCTGGAACTTTTATATTTGACAAAAGAAGTTCCAGCCTTGCTAGGGGAAAAAAATCTTACCTGTGGATATTGCAACGAAAGGAGTGACATCGAAAGACTAAAACATATGTTGCTTTTTGCACAGGATTAACACCTCCGAACCTTTCCGTTTGAGAGTTTCCTAGTAGATGCTTGCACCTTATTACCGCAGGAGTGGTGGGTCATTTTAATAAGTGGGGACAATACTACTCTGGTTTTAGCAACTATAACATTTTTAGACTTGAGTTTTTAAAAGAAATAACTTATGGTGCTAGACGTCAGTAGTGGGAATCGGAATACGTTTTAGCATATTTGATTATGTAATGTGTTATGATGATCTGTTTTGTTTTAGATTTTGTTTAAACTAAAGAATGTAAATTGCTAAAAAAAGGTTTGTAATAAGACAAAAATGCTAATAAAAAAAATGTGCCTAAGACAAGCTGGTTGCGCAGATTGTTTTTACAAGAGAAAGTCCTAGAACAACCATACGAGGAAACCGCAAGCTCAAACAATCTTGCTCATAGAGCTAATAACCTTTCAAACATGTATATAATTAGTTGCACGAAATGTGTACAAACTGTTACAACACATGATTTCAAATGGAAAGGATTTGATGTAGACCTAGTGGAGGGCAATGCTTTTTGAACAAGGTCTGCCAATGCATTTCAGCAAGTTCATCCGAAGTACAACCTTGTTGTTTCCACAACTGTGTTTTCTATGTAGCTGTCCAACAAATCCTAAACAAAGAAAGTGTAGGCTCTGTCATGCACATAAATAAGGCACCACTGATGTTAACTGTGCACGTCTTACCCTAGTGCTTAGGGTTTTTTACTGCAGTGCTCCTGTACTTTTGAAACACGTTACTGATTTGAACATGGGTGGTGCCCACCTGTTTTCACAAGCGATTATATTTTTACCATGTTTGTGTCATTTCAAGAGTGCACATTCGCATTTACCGCGTATGGCTACTAAATGTGGCTAGTGCCCTGAAAGTGCCACGTCACAAGATTTTTGCTTGTTCTTTGTCCATACTGTGGTTTTGGCCTTCTCCCTGCCATGCTAGGTCGCGAAATGCCAAATAAGGTGAAGCACTTGCCCAGGAAATCTACAGCGATCGTGAGCTTGTGATGCCTTTTGGATGTGGCTCAGGAAGTGGGTGGGACTGTCTCGTTAGTAAATAGCTGTTTTTTTCCCACCCTCATTACAGTAGTCGTATAAATGAGTTAGCTGCAATGTCAACCTAACGGCCCGTGGCCTTAACTCCCTAAACTCCCTCTGGGACTTCGTAGCTTTCGCACTCTACTTCTTTGGTGGTGTTTTAAAGGAATATGGCTTTGTGCCTTGCAGACACCCTGCTTGGTGCGATAGTCTTCTTATAGCATGCTCCCACTTACCTCTTTCTTCCTCAACTCTTTACAATCTCTTTTGATGTCTCCCCTCTTCTTTGTCCATCTGATGTCTCTTACTTTCTAGGCTTTTCCTCCACTCTGTATGCTGCTACTCCCTCTTTCTTACTACCACTGATGCTCTCCTACCCCGGCCTCCCTGGTCCGTGCTCCTACCCCGGCCTCCCTGGTCCGTGCTCCTACCCCGGCCTCCCTGGTCCGTGCTTCTGCCCCATCCCTGGTCCACTCGCCTGACCCCATCCCTGGCCTGCTCTCCTGCCCCCTCACTCTCCCTGGTCAGCTCTCCTGCCCCCTCACTCTCCCTGGTCAGCTCTCCTGCCCCCTCACTCTCCCTGGTCTGCTCACCTGCCCCCCTCACTCTCCCTGGTCTGCTCACCTGCCCCCCTCACTCTCCCTGGTCTGCTCTCCTGCCCCCCTCACTCTCTCTGGTCTGCTCTCTTGCCCCCCTCACTCTCCCTGGTCTGCTCTCCCGCCCCCCCCCACTCTCCCTGGTCTGCTCTCCTGCACCCCTACTCTCCCTGGTCGGCTCTCTTCTACTGCCCTCTCCCCCACCCCGCTCCCCTCTCCCATGGCCACCTATGGTAATGGTGGCTCAGGAAGTTAACTGTCTTTGTTCTTGCTAGGGAGCCTTGTTTTTGGCAAACCTAAGGTAAGCCCAATGGTTGTGAGGGTTTAAGTCCCCAGTATTAATGGCCGCTATGCATGTTTTACGCTATTGCTTTGTAGCACAGCTGGCATTCCGTGTTAGTCACATAGGGTTGGTGCTGTTACGTTTCTCTCTTCGCTGGTCCTTCTATGTCGGCAGCACAGTGAAGAAAACAAAGGGAGTGCTTGCTGGCTGCTGGTTCAGTCTCTGATCTCCACCTGCATATAGCGTGTTGTGCTAGAGAGTATTTAGGTCTTGGTTGTTCCCTCTTAAAAAAGAGAGACACTGGAGAGTATTTTAGTTTGGAGGCATGGTGTGAGACAGAGTTGTACTGCTCAGAATCAAACTTGCACAAGGAGGAGCAGGAATTGGGGCTCTCAACTTTCACCTTCCAAGTAAAAAGGGTAGGGCTGGCCCTAGATTCCATGTTCTGCCTGCCACCAGTGTTTGAGAGGGGTTCCCATCCCCTCTAAACAAGGCAAGGATACTGGCCTGGTCACTCACTTTAGAGAGTTGGGTCTTTAATTTGGTTACGAACCATTGTCTTGCCTTTAGGTTATGTTTTTACATCCCTTTCAGAGAACTGTGAAACAATCTCCCCAACACTTGGAAACCTTAATTGGCAGAAAGAACCTTTAGAACCTGTGAGGGAGACTTGAACTGAGGTTTCCAATGAGCTTTTCACTTGCAGCTGGATGCTGTCTGGCTGTATTTATAGTGGTGGCTGTAATGTAGAATTTAATAACCCTCACTTTAAAGCAAGTATAGTATTTTTGTAGAGTGTAAGGAAGGCATGGTATCAAACAGTACGACAGATACAAGTGACCACAGTTCAAGGGTGTTTATTGAACTACAACTGGGTTTGAAAAATGCTCATCTAATCCTAAATCTAAAGATGGGAGCAAGCTACGACCATCAAATAACTCCGTCCTAGTGGGGCCTATTCTAATAAACCTATTGTCAATCCTTCCTTCTAAATACAAATAGTGTGGGAAACCAGGTTATGCAAAAGAAAAGTGCTTAAGAAATGATATGTCAGGATATTTGAGCCGTTGGCTCCCCTTCACGTTTTCAGCACAGGACAAGACGGCACACTCGAGCTTAGCACACACACTGGCTTTTCCTAGCACATGGATGCAGTTCAAAACCTCAGCATCAGGTCCTCCTGTGCCAAAGTCTCTTTGCCGTTCAAAGTCTCTTATTTCAGAGGGCCTTATGCAACAAACATGAAAGTTCCTTTCTTCTTAAGATTTCACATGCACACTTTCTCGGGTGATTCACTGTTCACCCCGGATCCCCCTCCGCCGGGCTCAGATGCACTTTAACGAAAAACCTTCAGTTAGTCTCCTTCAGCCGGGCTCGGACCAAACTTTCTTTACTCTTTCAAAACCAAAGACTTTTAACTGTGAGAAGGGTTTTGCTTGACCCATCAGAGGACCACTTTGATTCACAATTCTGTGTTCTCTTCTTAATATAACCCTTTAACTTTCACTTCTCAGCTGGATACCTTACAGAGACCTTTGATTGAGCACCCACGCGGTGCCAGAGCACTCTGTAAAGGGTATCGTATTTTGCTTTTCGAAGTTCAAACACTCATTGGCAGTTCAATTTTACTTGCGTCTCTTATCACACTCTTATGCTTTCCAATCTCGAGGTCTCTTGAAAGTAACGGTTTCTCATCAGAAAGGTTAAGGTAACTTCCCACTTTGCAATCCCCTCTTGTTTTGCCCTCTTTCTCCTCTCGTTCAGCTGCTGTCTCGAAACTGCTGTTTCCTCATGTGCGTTGTCTCGCACAGTGTGCTTTTGTGCTCCGCCTTTTATCTGCGTGGGGAAGCTTAATGGAAGTCAGGTGTGTCGGTCAGTAATTTGTCTGTTTTCTCCCAGAGCGGGCTGTCCATGTGAATGTGTTTGTGTAGAAAAAGGGGCTGTGGGGTCCTGCGTGTTCTACCTGGTAGGATGGGGTAAAGGTCTTACAGGGAAGAGAGGGATACTGCATCTCGCCATCCGGTGTCCTACTCCCATTCCCCGAAGACCCCTCCCGCGCTGGTACACCCCCAGGAACTGGATCCAAAATCGATGCCCGTGTCCTGGCCACCTGGATAAATCCCCGGGGGCTAGTGGGTGAGACACCTGGTTTCCCACAAGAGGTACTTTCAACTATGAAAGTAGAGGTCTTTTAAGACCATGTATTTAAATTAAATCTTGCCACTTCAATAACTTGTGGGATCAGTCCACTACAGCCCTGCTTCTTAACAATCCAGGACAGCTTGTTAGACCGCACTTGGAGAGATCTGTCTCTGGAAGACTTGGTCTCTGTGCAAGCAAATCCAAATAGTAAATACTTGATTGTCCTCACAGATTCAGATCTTGAGCTCACCAAGAAGAGAATAACTGTGGAGCTTAATTGTTGCACTATCAAAACAAGCAACAGTGGGTATTTGAGTGCATCATTCATGTCCCTCTGATTTGTCTGTAGCGACAACTGACATCCTTAGTGCACATTCAAAATCTAAACAAGCCTCCTGTTTAGATTTATTTACTGCAATTTTGCACAGTGAAAAATAAGATTTATAATGAAGATGGCCATCTCCTGCCTAAAAGTTTGACATTATTTTCGTACAGGAATCGTGCACTGCTTTTATATTTTGTAATATTAGTTGATTGAGGTATTAGGGCGCTCATTAACATGCTGTCTTATGAATCGAGTAGCCACCATTTTGTGCAAGTGGCTAACCTATGATCTAAATAGTCTGGATAGATGGACACAAAGTAATGATGTGTCCCTTTTATAGGGATTACTAAATAGATTAAACATAGCAAAAACTGATATTAGCCCTTTATTAAGAGTGGGGAATAACAAATTGTTAGCTTTATAATGAATTATTTGCTTCAAAGGGGTGTTTTGAAGGATTATAACTGGAAGGAGTTTAGGAGAGAGGGTATGAAGAACGGAAAACCAGTATATCCACTTGAGGCCTGTATATTCCCTAGTAGTATCCTACTAGGGAATATACAGAGTCCCATGTAGGCCAGTCTACCGGTCTGGCAGGCTGATGATAAACAGGTACGAACATTGTACGGATTAGAGATTACATTTTCAGCAAAACCAACTTTTAGGTGCACTAATAGATTGTCAATCATTGGCTATGTTTTAATCGATTGTTACTTACACCAGCAAGTTGGGTTTTTCTTTCAACCTGTCCAGAAACTGGCCATGACCTGCCTATATTCGCTTATGTCCCCTTTTGGTGGAGGCCCAGAACATGCAGATGATTATTTGATATACTTGTCGACATTACCTAAGCCAGAGAGGCACAAAGTGCCTTTATTACTTCAGAATTCTGGAATATTAAACATTTATATTTGTATTCTGGCTGAAACTAACAGAATGAATGTGTTTGGTTATGAGTGTAGATAGAAGCAATTATGTAGTGCAGTAAAGGATGGCACAACCAACTGGTAAATCCTATTTGCCAGGACACATTACTGTATGACTCTGCTCCATAACATATACAGAGTTACATTTTTTTTATATACAAACAATAGGAATATCATGATTTAGCGATAAATGCAAAACATGGGATATTATTGTGAGCACTAGTGGAGAGGTACAGAAAGCCCTTCTTGAGGTGATATCAGGGTAAACTTCCCCTGATGTCTGGAATACCTACTTTGAATATATATTATATTAAATGATACCGCCTGGAAGTAACTCCTTTTTAACGTTCAGTACCAGCAGTCCATTGTCAGTTTGTCATAGAATGAGATTTTAAGATGTGTATCAGCAATTGGAGCAGGTTATGCTGCTGTACCTCATGGCCTTAGAACAGATGTGTTTTTCATAGCTTCCAGAGTGGTGAAACTAGTTTTCAAAGCTATGGTTACTGAAAGCACTGTTTTGAAAACATGGCATCATAGCCTGATGTTTCCTCTCTTTAAGGTTCTACAGCAGGCCAGCAGTGCTATCACTCTATAACAATTTTAGCTAACTGTCCCAACTTGAGTCAAAATCGTCCGACCCGCTTCCCTCCTCCGTCTCCTCACCTGAAGAACTTGAATCCGTAGTGTAGCTGGATGACTCCCATTAGGTACAAGCGGCAGACGAAGAGAACCTCCTGCAGTGGGAAGCCACAGTGGCCACCAGAAAACTGTGGCCGCGGTGGCCCCGTCACCGCAGATGGACGATAGGGGAAAAAGCCACTGGCGTAAAAAACCCCTTGATGAAATCGGAGAGTAGATGGCAGACACACCGACGTGGATGGAGATTCGCAGAGGCAATTGGAAGGACGTCCTGCTGGTACTGAAGACAACCACTCGGGCAGTGCTCGTCGGGAACCTGAAGGAGATCGGGGAATCCAGGTGCGGAGCAGAGAGAGAGCAATGGGATTACGGGGGTAGGACACCCCGCAAGTGTGCGAAAGCAGAAGATAGTCTGCCGAAGCCAACGGAGAGAAAAATAAAAGGAAAAACAGCAAAGAATACAGAACAATAGCAACCGCAAGGAAATAGAAATAACACAGCGTACAGCAACAAGGCAGCGAGGAGTTGCTTAGACGATGCAACGCGCTGACAGTCCGGGAATCCGGAAGTAAATACTTTCCGGCTGTCGACGGTCACAAACGAGAATGTAAAAAAGACTAGACCGACACCCAAAGGATAGCAACAGGCATGTTGGAACTTCTAATGGCCGCACCATCGAAACCGCCGCCATACCTTCCATGCGTTTGGACGCATGACACAAACTTTGAAAGATTTTTGAGAAATGTCTTTCATGGGTTTGAAGATTGGGCTGAATGTAATAACATCCCAGAAAATTAAGCTGGGTTCTAAGAGGACTTTAGTATGATTGATAGTGTATTCGCGAACAGTGCTGAGAAGTCAACAACTAATTGCAGTGCATATGTAGCCTTCCATGCCTTTGTTTCCATCAATAGGAAACTCTTATGGGCTAAGTTGGTCAAGATTGGGCTGCCCATGGTGTCTTTACATTGGATCCAAATGGCCTGTTTGGAAACGACTGCTGCAGGACCCCACACTAGGAATGGCAATTATAAATAGGAATTTGCTACTAATATTGGAGCTGGTCAAGGTTTCTCTTTTGCTCCCTTGTTGTTAAACGTATTCCCGTGATTTGGATCCTAGAGCACCGTATGCTACTTACATCCTCCAACTGTCAGTGGAAGCTGCATTAGCTCATTGCTTTCTGCAAATGGTATAGTACTGATTTATTTGATTCTAGCTGTGCTTCAACAAAGTGTAGGTAATGTATGGACTTTAAAATACTTGTTATATCCTATTTTGTTCTGAACCAAGGTTATGGTGTTTGGTAGTTGACACAATAAACACTGTTGGTCTCTGGCTGGAGAAATATTGAAACAGTAAATACATATTCCTATCTAAGGCCTTAAAATGCACAGATTTTGCACTGTATGCCATGCATCCAGAAGATGGGGACCAGCGTCTGTGTTCTGCTCTATGGGATATTTAGAGTTCATCATTTTGGTGCACATTTGCTGGACCAATACTTTAAAGTATTTGATATCAAAATACGCTTAGTGCTGCATACAGAAGTGAAATGTAGGGGTCTAATAATTGTGCAGCACTTGAAGCAAGTCAAAATAATTTTATTATAAACATTTTGGAACTTCTTAGAGGTAATTCTGTAGCATGCTTTTATCTTGAACAAGGTGTATTAATATGAAGGTGCAAGCACAACTGAAATTAGCCTTACATTTTCTGCAACAACAAAAACAGCTTGGGCCAATTCAAACTTGAATGTAAATAATGTAGTATCTTGAATTGCGCATATGCCAGCAATGATTAATTATTCTTGGTATGAACATCAATACTTAGGCATTAGGCAAGTGTCTTTCAGAGATGAATGTATTGGAGCCACACTTTAGTGGTCAAACGTTGAGGTCAGATGGAAGCTTTTTTCAAAGACAAAGTGGGACAATTTATTTGTCTTCTCTTGGGTATCGTGCCAGCCAGGGAAGCCCTTTAGAAATGAGGAAACACTTGCCAGCTATGAAGGCCCCCAATTGCAGGAGAGGCATTGCATTTGGTTTTGTTAATGTTCTCCTCCTGGGGGCTTGTATGAAATGGCTCGGTGAAATCGATTTTCACTGGATATCCATTCGGTATAGGGATCTGCGCAGAAAGTGATAAAAACTGTATTTTGTTGAAATATGATGATGCTGTCTCTGTTATTTGGTGCTAACGTTGATAAAGTTATGTGGAATCTACAAATATGGGAAAGCCCCTTTTGAGGATATGTTTGCTCTTAATCGCCAATTGATTTAAGAAGGTGCGGCGATGATGGGCATTTGATTTGCCTAATATTGAAGGAATGAGGTGTTTGAGTCAAATGGTATGTTTATGAATATGATCATAATATTTTTTTAATCTATTTATAATTTCATTACTTGATATTCAGGATGTTAGGGTTAATGCTGTTTTTTTAAAATAATAATGGAGACATCTGAATGACATGTTAAAAACCCTCTGAATACCCTATATGCCAGTGTCCGAATCCTTTGGACGATTTGTCTGTGATAATTAGGAAAGTAAAATAATCTGGCTTCTGCAACCATTTCTACAGTTAGCCAACCTAATGTAGTAGGAATGGACACTACAGTAGTTTTGCTGAGTCCTGATATGAAACTGTGCAGGGTAGTTGAATGTTAAATGGCACATGAATGACTGTTTTTGTTTGTATTTCTTTGTCATTGAACCCATTAGAAAACTGTTAGGAAGGAACATTTGCTTTGGTTGAGAATTGATACACAAAAGGCCGAAGGATTATACTTATCTCTCGTACTCTGTTTTAATCTTTCTCATCACTTTTATTCCTGCCACACAACCCCGTATGCATCTCTTAAGAGAACTGCAGTGTCCTCTCAAATGTTTGTGTCGTAAGGCCTTTACTGCAATATGAAGGAATGTTAATCTGAGCCACCTTTATGGGCTCATCTGTATCTCAAACCTCCAGTCTGTCCTCATTGGTTTCCTCTTGCAATGGTACTTATTTTGTTTACTTATTTGCACCGCTGTTGATTGTGTTGCGACGGATCCATGGAATTCGTCCCCTCTATCCTAGTGGCATCCACCCCTTATGGGACTAGGGAAGTGATCCTGCTAGGCTTTAAACCCCCAAGGAGATCGGGCAAGTGTTATCCCACCGGTGGTACTCTGCCCCCCTGTCCCCATCGGCAATCCCTAAGAAGGGAATGTCCTCACTTGTCTCGGAAATCCAATGAATTTGTTGATTATATGGGAATGGGAGCATATAAGGACTTACCACTTTGCATCCATTGAATTAATATGGTTTCTAACCCTGTTCAGGTACGGTCCTCAACATTGTTGGAAGAACGGGAGAAAAGCCCTCCCCTCCCGCTCACTGCATGAAAAGAGGAGAGCCCATCCACATGTCCTGAGACGTGTGTCCTAGAGAGGCGAGCCTGCACTCTGCATGTAGTTCCGACCCATGGAGGAACCCTTAGAACACTTGACAAAAAGGCTGAGGTACAGAGCAGAGAGCTCTGGCACATGAATCTTGGTGGAGCTGGATCAACCAAGCCGCAGCGAGACGTGGAACTGCTGCCAGCACTCAAACAGAAGCAAGCAGGAAGGGATCAACTGCACCAGCTGCCACGAAGGAAGCTGGCTGAAGGAGACGGCACCACCTTCCCCAACACGCCTGATCGGAGGAGCACTGCCGGAGACCACATGGTACACAGTCGATCGGGGAAGTCAGGAGGTGGGCAGAAAGGCCAAGTCAAACCCTCAAAAAAGGGGTGAAAACTCAGTGACCCCCAAGGTGGGGAAAGAATGAAACGAACCCCAGCAGGCGTCAGCGTGAGTAAGCCAGACGTGGGCTGAAGAGACAAAACCCAAGACTGGGTGGAATACCCGAGACCCCAGGGAGGGGAGTGGACCAATCTACCCCAAGGGGTGTTGGGAACAAAGTGACCCACAGGCACTATTAAGGAAGCACCGAGCCGAAGACCGAGTGAGAAGAGGCCGACCCTAAGGTGGGGTAAGCAAGCTCAAGGTGTACTAACTAGAAACAAAGCTCAAAACTGAATGGGAAACCGGAGACCCCGGGGAGGGACGTACAAATAGAAGCAACTGACTTGAGTCAACTTCAGGGGAAAGGGACATTTCGCTGCCTGATTACTTGAACTGTGCAACAGTGGTAGGAACCCTTTTTCAAAATGGAAACCTAAAAGTAGTGTCAGAAACTAACCACCATTGGGGCAACAGGCCCAGATCATTGTTTTAGTTTTGTTTCCGTTTATAGTTGCAGGGACAGAAATCGGGCTAGATTAGGTTTCTGGATGACAGACTGAGATTGTGTTTATAAGATATCCTGACAAACGCCCTTTAGACGTCTTTCTTTATTTTGAGACTGGGCTCAAACATATGGACATATAGGTTGTTTAAATAAAGACTTTAACCAAAATGCCATCATGTCCGTCTCTCGATTCTTACCACAGTGTACTTGCTCTTTTTGGATAAACTCTTCCTTTACTCTTTGCAGAAAGTCACGCTGCTTGTTAAGTGGCCACAGCCCATTGAAGTGCATGGGAGCGGAAGAAAGAAGATGGATGCAGAGCGGCATGCCGCTGCAGCAGCCTGCAAGATTTTCCAGGTAAACTCCCTTATTACCGTTTATCTTAAATTCATATTAACCATGATGTGCGAATAATCTATGCGTAGTCCTTGACAACTAGGCTTTTGACCTGTAGCTCCATTTTAGTCCAGTCAAAGAAGTGCGCTCCTCCTCCAAGTACATTAAATCCGTGGTAGATGCTGGTTGCAGGGATGGAAGTGATCAGAGTAATTTTAGCGGTGAAATGCAACCTGCACCTAACATGCCCAACATAACATTAATCTGGGATTGCCTGTTGCACAGGTGCTTCTTAGAGTTCTTAGAGTTCATCTCATGAGCACATGGAAGACACAGATTGTGATGGTACCCACAGTGTGAGCACAGTATTGGGTTGCTGTTTTGTAGGTTTTCAGTGCATCCCTGTTTTGGTTAGTGGAATGTGACCACTTGCCGTAGACCTGTGTCTTTTGGAGACTTTTAGGAGAATTTCATGTAATGATTGACGTTCTAAGACCAGCAATGTCTCAATGCTGTGCATTTGCTGCATTTTGACTATCTCATAAAGGTAATCCATCATGCTTACCTTTGATCATGATTTTAAAACTGTTATTGCCACACTAATTCCCTCACGATACCCAAGCAAGAGCTTATGATGCAAGATCTGCACCACCTCAGTCATTGTTTGAAACGTTCTCCATGCGAGATTGAGGGGATGTTGATTAACTTGGAAGCAATCAATTAGCAGCAGAACAAAGTTAAATATTTTTCAGTTGAAAATAAAATAAAGTGTTCTATTTATATAGGTTTAACACTCAATGCTTTCACAGCTGAGAGATCAACAGAAAATGGAACTCTCATAAAATAGGGTATAAACAGGTTATCAAAAGGTAGAAGTTGCATCTTGCTATAGTACCATCGTCCATGAATCAACCCCTTCCTTCCCTTGGACTCTTGTCGCCTGGTAGTCAAACGGGTCACTCAAGTCACAAGGGTTTCAAGTGTCCCTTAGATGTCTCTCTTGGCTGCGGATTCTCTCCATCGTTGACCTCGTCAGGATGAAGCGTTTCTATGTGGTCTCCTGGTGGAGATGATCTTCAGGGGCTAGTGATAGATTTAAACAGTGCCACATTTGCCAGATGTCTTTTGGCCTGGCAGCTTCTGGGTTTAGCCCTGCTTTACTGCCCGCTGGCTCTTAACAGTTGGTAGCAGCAGTGGGTGGTCTGGAGCCTCATCCTTATAGTGCCTTGGGGGCCCTTCTCAGATACCTTCTCTAATCTATTATTTTGCCTCCTCGACACCCTGCAGTGATCAGGCTGTCTTCATTTCCCCCTTAGTTACTTTTATTATTGATTAATATGATTTACACAAAGAAAATGTTTTATACATATTGAACCAACAATGCAATGCATACAATGAAAATTGAATTAGGGCAGATCATAATTCAGCATTACATGTTCAAAGTAAATTACGCCTATTTAAGATTTGAGCTGCTGAGTTTAGTTCAATGTGTTTCCAAAATACCACAAATGTGAAACCTAATGTAAGTTCTTCACTTCTTGTAGGGTGTGGTGCCTGTAAAAGTAACTTACACAGAGGCATTGAGCTTCCCTTCTATCTGTGGGTAGACTTTAGTCCAACCCGTGTTTGCACCCCTAGTAGGATTCCTCATTGTGTGTCCAGTGCATGGTCCCTTCCCTTCTTGTTCCCCAGGCCTGCCCTTTGTTGTTTTTCCGTTGTTCTGAATTACCTTGTCTATTCTTCCTTCTTGTTTAGCCTCCTGCTGTATGCGCTTGCCTGTCCCCTTACATTAGCATAGCCCCCCCAAACCTATCTGGGGGCCCCGAGTAACCCCTTACACTTAGACTATGTGCCCATATGATTTGAGATGGAAGTGTCTCTATCCGTAGACAGAGTAACTGACTTAATTGCAGCTCTTCTAGGTAGCTTGGCAGAACAGCATCTCAAGATTACCTGACTGGAACAGAAAATAAGCAAAACAATGGGCATCAGTATCTTCAGTTATGCTAATCCAGGAGGGTACCCAGGAGACAAAGTAGTGTATGCAGGTATCGTCTTGAATCCTAGCTACCTCCTCTATGGCCACTCGAAGTTTGCATAGTGCTCCAGTTGTTTGGAACGGGGTCCCATTGTCCATATCATTGGGGGGCACATACGTGCAACACATAAGCCCTTATTTTTTGATGCACCCCACCTTCCATAGCTGTCAGGAGGTCAAGGGTGTAGCGGTTCTGCAATGTCATAAGCCTCGAGGCTCTAGTATCTTCTTTTATAGAACTGAACACCAATTCTGAGTGCTTTGTGAATGGGAGAAAATCCTACCTGGTGACCTGCCGCCATTTTGCATTGGTGATGGCCTGGACACCAGGGGCCCGAAGGGAGGTGAAAATCATTTTGGCCCTGCTGAAGAGACTGAACCTATCTGAAATGTGCTCTGCCTTTGAAGAATTTGACAACAGATCGTTTTTTTTATTTATGTCTTCTCAAAAGGTAAATTCTCTCATATCCATTCAGTGTCTTAAGTCTATTAACACTAGATGAAAAAATTGATGCAAGGGATAAAAAGGCAGATGGGCGGCTCGAGGTGATGTATTTGAGACTGCCAAATGAGCATCAGGAACTACCATGATTGGGGTGTGCATTGTTATGATACTGGACACTATGCTAAAGGAAGTTGGAGATATGCAAAGTGCCCACAAGACCAGTAAAGATCAAGCAGTGTAGACATCCCGCCATAAAGCCATAAAGTTTAGTGATATGAAGTACTAGATTACAGTTCATGTTCGTGCCGACAGGCACAGTGACATCATCCTTAAAACACAGAGAAAAACATATAAGTAACTGGATTTTAACAGGTTTATCTGACTCCTTGAGCCATGTAAGAGTTTTCACATACAGATTATATATCTCAGTGCAATGGTCATTAATCTGTGCCACTGCTGCTTCAGTGAGCCCCCTCCTTTCTCCCACTCTACAACTCATACCCCTGCTCTCCATTACCCCTGCTCTCATCGATTATGTGAAAAAACAGAACTTTTGATTTTCATTTGTGCTCTCGAGTTGCATCATACATTTTTGTGCTCTTTCTTTTCTTTCTTCACACACTCATCTTTAGCAACAGATATGATTGATACCTGGACTGACTGTCCTTTAAATTTCCCTCATATTCTGCATACCGCTAGGCACACAAAACACTGTCCTATCTTTGGTGACACTTAGCTTGGAGTAAACATTCTGGGAAAGCCAGAAGTGTGAGGGATAAGAGAGAAGATATAATAAGAATCTGCAGTCCTTTCTCCCCCCACCCTTCTCATATGACTATACCACATATCTGTGGCAAAGCCATGCACATCAACAATACCATCGAGACCCACCCCTTCATCTTCAATTAAATCATGGTCAATATCACTTTTTGGTCTGGGCATTAACATTTAATAAAACCCTACAACACTAGACACATTATCGACATTTACATTTAGAATACTCGTAGCACCTAAATGAGGAGAGAAGAAAAAAGAGCGAAACAAAAGACAAATATACATCCTAGCACTCATGTTTTCCCACTATCTCTGCAATATCCATGACATAATTAACCTAAGTATTTATCGACTGATCTCCCTCAGTGCGTTGTTCTCTTGCTGGTATACTAACAGACATCGAACAGGTGTATCCAAAATCTGTTGCCCTCGACCTTCACAGCACTGGGGTTGCATAGACAGCCTTGTAGGGACCATGGAAAGGGTAATCGCCCACTTCAGATGCAGGACTGAATATACACTGAGTCCCCAGGGAATAGTGGCGGATGTTGTAGAACTTCAACCTCCTGATAGATGCCCACTGCTGTAGCCTGCTGTTGATGAGAAGAAGCAACCTGTGACGATAGAAGTCTGACATAGCAAAATCCCTAAGGTAGGTCCTAAACTCCCCCCATAGCATTTCGGAGGACTTCTGAGCATCTGATGCTGTGCGTGGATTTATTTTTGTAACTATTTTGTGGGTAGTCAAGTGGTGCTCCTCAGTCTGTTTTCTGCGGTAAAATAGAGCCAGGGGAAGGCAATGCACCCAATTCTTCAAATCGAAACACTGCTTAGCTAGACGGTTCTTTAATAGGCTATTCATGTCCTCTACAAACTTGTTGCCTTGTAGGTGATAAACTGTAAACAACCTGTGCCTTATGCATTGCTTCGAAAAAGTTCATAAAAAAATGGGTCCCATTATCAGATTTCAGGACCTCACATATTCCTCACTATGGAAATACATCCTGCACCAAAAATGTAGCCACTCATTTTGCATCATAGTGTGCACAGGGTCCAGCCCAAGCCATCGGGACAATGGACAAACCACAACAGTAAGTAATGAAAATGACTACACCTGTTGATTATGCCCACATAGTCCATATGAAGTTCTCGGAAAGGCCCAGATGGTTGGGGCAATGTCCCCTTCAATGTTCGCAACGTGTCTCCAGTGTTGAACTGATGACATATCTGTCAGGAAAATAGCTGCACTCCTGGTCTCTTTGGTAACGATAAAGAGATATCCGGTTAATTTGTTGTCCCACACAAGAGGGTGCTCGTATATCGCCCGACTTTTCCTTGGTTATCAGCATTCTAGCGGATTCCAAGATAGCGCCTGACTTCTTGGGAGATGCTGTGATGGACATATATTACAGCCACACTGTAAGTACTTCACGTCGCTACAAGCACTGATGCTCCATGTTCTCGGTTCTTTCTTTTGTCTCCTTGCTTCTAATTGCTCTCTGCTTCTGCCCTTCAGCTTCCTTCCTTGCCTCATTCTGCTTCCTGCCTTATCTATATTGGATGCATTTTGTTCTGCTCATCTGCTGTTGCTTCAAAGAAGATCTGTCTAAGGGTTTTAGTCCCCGCAGGGCTCCCGTTGCAATATCTGGCTGACCACACAAAAACCTGTTGATGTTCAGGAATTTTAATGGTTTTTGGGCTGTATGTTTAACTTCTGTCCTAGCCATAAGTGCAGGTTAGTGCTTACATCCTTTAAACAATTTTGATAATGTCACACAATCGGCTATGAACTTACTTACTCGTTCCTGTAAGTTTGGGATGAACCAGTTTTCCTGAGGGCTGCTGCTATTTGTCATAGAGAAGTGTGCAACGGATAATGGAGCTACTGAGCTACTCCAGAGCAACGGTAAGTAACTCTAGGAGCATAACTACTTTAACTGTAATCTCTTTTCTCCACGATAAATTGGTGGGTGGGAGGGTGCCCCCTCCCCTTTTGACCCAAAGATCATTCTCATCCTTCGGCACTTGCTCCTGCTTTTGCTTAATCTGAATTAAGGAAAATGCAGTGTAAGGAACTGGTAACTATACCTGCTGGGACATGGGTTCTGTGATTTGGGAATCTGTAAATGCTAAATAGGCAGCCTCCATAGCTGCATCATTACCCTGTGCTATTTGGTCAGTCCGGTTAGTGTGTGCGGTGCATTTGATAATGGCTACCGCTGCTGGCATTGTTGGTGCTTCTATTAGTGTGGAAAGGGGCTCCATCTGATCTTCTTAATCTTTTCATATGCCATCTCGAAAACTCTGAATGTACGGTGGAAGTGGCATACGCAGAGTCATAGTGAATGATGACTGCCTTCCCCTTACTCATATCTAGTGCCTCATAAGAGAGCTACCAATTCTGCTCCGTGTGCAGAATAATGTGAAGGCAATCTCTTCCTCATCCTGACTTTGTTATTCACTGTCCACGAGGCCCACAACTGCTGCACCCATATGCCTTTCTCCAGTGTCCTGATCATTTGTCGATGAACAGTCGACAGGGTACCTCTCCTCCCTCTAGTGCATCTTCCTTGGCATCTGTACTCTCGTCCCCTTCTCCTTCATAGGCTGTATAATCATGTATAACATCATCAGGTTTTACTGACTCAGCTACAAATGCTGTGGGATTGAGTGACACACCTCACTGGATGAATAGATGCATTCGATAAATGGACCTCATATTCTGAAAAACTCTGCGTGGTGAGTGTTAATTTGGACTTTTCCAAAATAACAAAAACTGTATGTTGAACATGCAATGTCATCGGGCAGCCCATAGTAATAATTGAAGACTTTTGAGTAGCAAAGATTGCTTGCACAGAAAATGATCCTGCATAACTGCATTTAAGAGTCTGCTATAATAAGCGAGAGGCTTATGGCCAATCAATGTTCTCTTTTGGGTGAGGACTGCCGTCGTCACCTGCCCATTTGAATGGGAAAACAAAAGAAAACGGCTTCTTGTAGTCCGGTGTCACTAGGACTGGAGCATTACTGATCGCAGCCTTAAGCTCCCGGAAACAAGTTACCACCTCTTCCGACCACTCATTGAGATCTTTTGCTTTCTGCGCTTCCTTGAGCCCTTGCAATAGGGTTCTAGAGTAACTAGAGTAATCAAAAATCCAAGACCTACAATAGTTAGAGGCCCAAAGATTGCTGCATCCGTTTTATGGTAGCATGCTGAGGTGTACTTGAACTGGAAATGCTATAGCTGGCATCACTTTTCTTCCTGCGGGTGATATTACTTACCCCTGGTAATGGGGACCTGACGGCCAGTTTCCTGCGTGTGAACCCCAGTCTCCCAACCGGCAGGCCGGCGGTTCTGCTACGGATATGACACCCGACAGCCCAAGCACCCACACTAAACACCCGCCCGCCCCGATGGCTGACAGTCGACCACGTTGTTGACCGATGAGCCACACACGATGTCGAAGGGAAGGTCTGAAAAGTCCCTGTCCTCTGGGCCATCGCGTTCGCCACATGACAGGCCCCCAAAACAGATGCCGAAGTCTGTTTCCGACATCGCAAGCAAATCAGACAAGCCCTCTGGTATCGATGACTGTGCGTCGAAAGACGCGTCGACGGCCCTTGCTAATAATTCAGAAATGAGAGCACTCATTAAAAGCTATCTTTGATACTGGGGGACACTAGCTACGGTTGCTTTAAGTTAAGGAAAACCAGGAATGTTTGTCCTGTGAGACCAGCAGCGCAAACTACTGCAGAAGAGATGCACGGAAGACCGGGGAAATCCACGGTGAGCCATAAAAGCTGCCGACGATCCTGCGAGACCCACAAATAGGTACTAGAGGGGCTAATCCGAGGGTTGAAGAGAACCAAAGGGTGCATGAGGCACAAAGCGAAGCACAGAAGGAATCGTCACCGGCACAACGTAACCAAGGGAAGGAGGTCTGGGACACATTCTGGGGAAATGCACCCTGAACAGTAATAAAGAGGTATACGAAGCTTGCTTGTACAAGTGATACTCGCAGACCTGGCAGGAGAGTAAACCAAGTCTGTGGGTGAAAGCAAAGTTGGAGAGCGAAGTTGGAGAGCGAGAACTGTGGGAATGAGAGCGGTTTGGGACTAGTAACAATTGAGAGTAAGATCAGCGCTGCTGCTTCTTTGTCGCCGGGTCTGCTCACAAAGCTTCTGGGACCCTCAAGGCGACTTGGAAAATGTGTCCAGGCTATTTCTCCATGTTGTAGGGCCTGGCAGTCAGATCTGCTAAATAATAAGGACCTATCTTGAAAATGAAAGACACAGAGACAATTTGGATAAATCTTGGAAAGAGTATAAGGAAGGGAATCAACCCCTTGAGTCTTGTGGAACTTTTGTTTGCTTTTCTCCACCTTTTTTTGAACTTTTATTTGGAACTATAAAGCTGGGCTGCAGGTTCACACGAGAGATTGCCCTTTTTCACCTAACGTTTAGTGTAGCTTGTGTGGGATAGATTAGGATTTGGACACAGGACAGTGAACTTTACTTTGGACATTCTGACACTGTTTCATTAGCTAGTTTTGTTGAGGCAGGGAATCCCCTCTTGGAGGTAGGGTTGGGTTAGTAAGGATTTCCAAAAGAACATGGAGACGAAGCCTGGCCTATCTGAGAAGTTTGTGTGACCATGAAGGAAGGTAAGGGTGACTGTGCTGGGTGTTCCGTAAATTGATGCTTGTCCTAAGGGGGTGGATGGGCAGTGGATGGGATGGGGCGAGATTTGAGGGGTGCTCCTGAACAGCTGAAATGTTACTAGGGTATGGGAGCAGGTGTATGTACAATATGGTACACTATATGCCGTCCAGCAGCAATCTTTTCCACTCTTTGCCCAGGATCTGAGGTTCCCTGATCCACTAATCGGGTGGGGGCATTGGTATCAAGCCCGTTTAAAGAGATGGGACTGGTGGCCACAGGCTGAAAGAGACAAGAAGAGGGAACACTGGAAATATTGTTAAATACATATTGTGTAAAGTGTGATACCGCTCAACAGGGCCAAAGTTTAGAGTAGTTGCTTCCTATGGGGGTGCGCTTGCTCATTAGGCAATATGTGAAATAGGCTGAGGGTTGAAAGGTGTGCATTGTGACAAATCCAGGGAATGTGTCCCCTCTCCCCAATACGGAGCCACCCCCTTGGGACAAGGAAGATGAGCCTGCTATGCCAAACACCCCTGTGGGAAAAGGGAGAGTGGGAACACACTGAGGGTGGCTCCCCAGCCCCTTAACGGACAGGCCATCCCTTAGCAGGGATATGTGTCACCCTCCCCTGTCTCAGGAAGCCAACGTCTTCAATGGTTATATGGGAATTGTGCCAAATTACTCGGGGGAATGTTTTACACCTCTCCAATGGTAGTAGCTGTGGTAGAGTAGTCAGGCTTAACTCAAGGAGGGAGGAGGACTGGTAGTGAAATACAGGTAGTCCACATAGTTAACCAAAGAATCCCCCCATTGGTATACTGAAAACTATACATTGCATCATAAAATTACACCTATAATCTCTACCAGGCAAAAAGTACAATAGCTTAACCACAACTCATACTAAAAAACGGTTATGGTCTTTAGACCCCCAGGGGGAAACACACTGTCAACTAGAGCACTGGAAAAATAGATGCACAGTAGTGATTTGTGCTTCTCCCTTCCCTAGGAGTCATAGGGATTCAGACACATTACACAGAGGTCCTTGATGCACATGGACATGGATGGTGAATCATCAGTATGTAGGGCAAGCTAAAAAGTCGGGTGACTCATGATCACAGGATAAGACTTGCAACTTAACAAAGGGCAGGAGTAGCCCTACAGTTAAGGGTTATATTGGCCACTTTTAATCCCTAAAAATAGGCAAATAATCCCCAATAATAGAAATCGGGAGAATAAATGCTCCCAACAAAAATATTTTTCACCTACAAAGCCCCTTTTGATGTTTGGACCAGTAGCACATGCAGTAAAACAGGAAGAAACTAATATTACTGCCTGCTGGGAAGAAGTAAGCTCATATATTATTATGTTCATGAATAAATAGGCATAAAGAAATAGTTATTACAAGAACATTTCCATTTTCCAGTTTAAACATCTTTTGACCCGCTTATAAAATACTCCCATTGGAAATCGTACTTTTATTTTTACTCCCTAAAAATAATTTTTCTCCCAACTTTAACAAATAGGGAGTAAAAACTCCCACTTCCAAATCTTATCTAGTGCGCTAGGCAGGAGGAAGCAAGACCCCAAGATAGGAGCAAATGTAGGTCAGCAATGGAAATGCTTGCAGCACGGGCTTGGAAAGCTGGTTACGCCGCCATGCAAGCATGGAAGCACCTGTGACGGCTAATTAATGTTGTCCCAAAAGGTGCACACAGAGCAGAATGCTGGCAGATGCACCAGTTGCCACTCGGTTTTGTGTTGTAGTGAAAGTGAAGGAACCATTCCTGAAGCCCTCATTGTCTCTACCTTAGGTTTAGCTTTCTAATTGCATGCTGCATCTGGTCACTTACTGGGCGTCTGGGTACATGTGCTCTTGCCTCTTCATCATCTGAGTCAGGGAGGTTACAAGGAGACAGGTCTTGGATTATGTTGGTTGCGTGTTTTCTCAAGGTCTAGTGCTTCTGACTCCTTGAATCTGGTACGCGCAATGACTGCAATGATTGCAGCATGGATTTCTTGTAAGCAGATGATCCTTGAGAGCTTGTGACTTCTGATCAGCCAGCACATGGGGCACCACACTTTGGCCTCTCTTTAGCTGGTAGATGTTGGGCGTCTGTAGATTCTGACAGAGCTTTGCCGTCTGAACAGTACAATGACCAACAGAGCTTTGTGTGAAACGGTCAGAGACCTGACCCTGACAAGAGGGGGACCCTTGTCAGCCTGAGCTGGGAGGCCCATCATGGTTTTTACTAGATCCATTCTTGTCCAAAGGTGGGCTGTAAATTGTGAGGCCCTAGTCCATTTCCCTTCTAACCGTGCCTGCATATTAGAATTCAGTAGCTCTTCTTCTTGCCCCATGTTTGTACAATTGTACATTGCACAATACTGGTCAGTTCTTCCTGTCCTGTAAGACTTCAATAGTCAGCATGCAAAACAGGGGAGGAATGAATGAGCAGTCTGCCTGGGAGAGAGACTGTGGAGTTCTGCCTGACGTCTAAGCAATTGGCAAAGCAGAAAACAAACACATGACATGGGTCAACTTGAGGGAGGTGGCTGCATTCAACACTTAAAATACCAGCAATCTGAAGACGCACCACCTTACAACCCATAAGTGGAGTGTAGAGGGGAGAGTGGGAGCAGAGTGGGGGAGAGTGGGGGAGGAGTGGAGAAGGAAGAGTGGGAGCTGCGACGATCCTTCAGATGCGTCCCTTCTCCCCAGAGGAGAACCCCTCTGTGAGGCTAGCGAGGTGAGGCCACTAAACCAATAGTCCCACTAGGGGTGATATCATGTAGGAGGATCTCATGAAGAGGGCTTCTTCCCTGGGGAAAATGACAGGATTGGGAAGCACAGCCCCTTTAAACTCCAACCCGGTAGGCTGACGATCGTACCTGAACCTGATGGGTCTAAACTCATGACCAAAATGTGGTATTGTGAATCCTCAAACCATCCTGATGTTTTAGGCCCTAGGAAGAAGCAGCACTCGAAAGATGCAAGCGACCAGGAAAAGTATCGGGACAGCTGTAGTCCATGGAATGGACATTACTTCAGGGCGGGACCTACTACATCAGGGCGTCAGAAACAAACAAAGGCAGAAGGGTACCAGGAACAGTACAGAGGAGAGAGTATCTGAATCGGAGAGCGGAAACAAGATGGAGAGAATAGTCTAGGCGGAGGAAGAAATCAAGAACCAGATCGAAGGTGAGGGAAAACCCAGAGGCAGGCTCGATAAGGTAGACCTGTTGAGGGTGTGTTTCAAGGGAACGCACAAGGACATCCCGCTGGCCGACGACTGGGTGTTAGCCATGGAGAGAGCAGAAACAAATAGGTGTCCTGCATTTAGGTAGAATGCCGAACATTTTACAGATGAAACTTGGTGGCCGGTGGGTGAGAATCAAGTCGAACAAGATGAGAGCGGCAGAACACCCTGGTTAACCAGAATTCTATTATCCATAAGATGCTTTACAAGCGTCTTACCAGTTGGCCGATAGTCGGCACTACAGAGGGACAGAGATTGGGTTGTTGTGGCATGACCTATAGTGGGTTGACTGGGCGGTCCAACATCTAGGCTGAAATGGCTAACCCTACGCGTTCATACAGCCATTTACACAGACCTGAACAGCATCTGGAGAGGTGGTGGCTGGATGTTCTATACAGGGAAGGAAGGTTGAGTCCCTGTTCTGCTTCCTAACAGCCAGTTGTGCAGGGAAAAGGAGGTGAGCCGCGACGAGCGGAAATAGTCGATTGACCATCACAAAAACCCAGACTGAACCAGTGAATTCCTGGCACCGAGTGTTATTGACGATAACAGAGTTCTCAGGAGGGTAATCGTTGATATAGATGTGAGGTCCTACTGGGCACACCCCAGAATCATCTGGGGCTGGCTCATCAATCTAAACCCTAATTATCCTCTGCCATCAGGCTGTTGCCCACTCCTGATTGGTCAACAGCAGAACCTGCCAAGAGTCTCGTCTTTTCAGTTGATGACCTTAACTTCGCCTTTCTCAAGATTTGAAGAAAAACTTTATTTTATTTTCTCTCGGGGGTGGGGGGGTGGATGGGCAGTAGTGGAGGGTGTGGGGGCAAGGAGACTGTAAACCATCAGCGATTAGAGAAAGTCGTAAAGCATTTTGTGAGACAGTTTGCAGACCAAATCCACAAAAGGGTGCTATTGGAAAGGGAAGAGGAACTTCAGGGACGGCTTCATCGTCCCAGGGGGGGGCAGAGCCAGACATGTGCAAAACCCAGAGATTGTGAAAGCCGCCATAGGGGAACTACGAACCTTATTAAGAACTGTGAAAGAACTTGGGGACCCAGGTAGCATAAGGGAGTCTTTCTTCTATCCCCACAAGAACTTTGTGATTATTGACTTTCTGTTGGGTTACAGAGATCCCAGAACTTTTATGGAACATTTGATTTGAACAGCGCAAACAGCGTTTTGGATGCTTTGCATCCAGGAGAAGGCAGTCATTTTCCTGGATTACTAACAGTAGCTGTACTTTATGGTTTTATGTTGTAGCAACAGGGATAGAAAAGGAGCATTTGTGACTGCGACGGTGCCTTTTTGTTTTGTTGCACGCAGACTTCCTGATGAGCCCCCAAGTTTCTTTAGCATAGGTAGGGAAATCCCCTTAGAGTTTGGAATAGATAGGTCTGTTTTTTTATTTAATAAGCCTTTAACAATCACTACGGAACTACTTGGTCAGTCTGTTCATTCCTTGTCGCCACAGAGTGGAGAAGGGAGAGCTAGAGGGGAGAATGGAAAGCTGGAGAAGGGAGAGGAGGGATGTGGGGAAGGGACAGTAGGAGGGGTGTGTGGAAGGGAGGGTTGTAGAGGGTATGATCAGAGGGTGGAGGTAGGTAGTAGACACAACATTGGAGGGATAGAGGAGGAAGTGTGAGGGAGAGCGAGAGACAGAAATAAGTAGGGGAAGGAGCACAGGGACGTGAAAGAAAAAGTAAAAGTGGGGCCTGAATGTCTGGAAGGCACCAATCCTTGCATTATATTACCTTTGGGGACTTTAGATCATGGATCACGAGAATGTTCCAGAGGGAGTTGGAGAAACCGGTTGCTTTTGTAGATTTAAGCCTGGGGTTGAGGGATGCCTGGGCTAGAGAGGGAATGGCTCACACTAAATGAGAGAGAAATGGATGGCCCTTAGCGAGCCCACCCACCCCAGCCTTATTATTACTCTGAAAATAAAAACCCTGTGTTGTGACGAATCTAGCAGCGTCACCGATTCCCTAGAGGGAAGCTTCTCTTAAGTGACCAGGGAAAGGCAGAAGCTACCTGACTCTGACCCTGGGAATGGCTATCTGTGGGAGGACCACGTAGGGGAGACAAACTTCAGGGAGACGGAAGAATGCTGAATCCGAATAATCCTTCAGCTGTAATTCTTAATGACGCCCATGTGCCTTTCCAACATTCCTCTATGGCTTATTGCGATGTAGATAGAGAATTCCTGGGTTTTCATGCCCAAGAACATTTACCCGACCCCCCCCCCTCCCTTGTATATAGTACTGAGACAAGGAAGAGGGGTGGAGTGATGAGGATGATCCTAAACAGGAAGCAATGCTGCATTCTGGTCTTTGGAAAATGCTAACCAAATGCTGCCACATTTAAAACTTACACAGCTGAACAGAGAGGCAGAGAGAGGCAGAGAGAGAGGCAGAGAGAGAGCAACAGAGAGAGCAACAGAGAGAGCAACAGAGAGAGCAACAGAGAGAGCAACAGAGAGAGCAACAGAGAGAGCAACAGAGAGAGCAACAGAGAGAGGCAGAGAGAGAGCAACAGAGAGAGGCAGACCGACAGAGAGAGACAGACCGACAGAGAGAGACAGAGAGAGACAGACCGACAGAGAGAGACAGACCGACAGAGAGAGACAGACCGACAGAGAGAGACAGACCGACAGAGAGAGACAGACAGACAGACAGACAGGGAGAGAGAGGGAGAGAGAGACGGACAGAGAGACGGACAGAGAGACAGACAGAGAGACAGACAGACAGACAGACACAGACAGAGAGACAGACAGACAGACAGACACAGACAGACAGACACAGACAGACAGACAGACAGACAGACACTGCGAGACACTGCTGCTGAATCCAACTAGTTCTGACGTTGGTGGGGACACCGTAGGTGAGTAGACTGCAGGACGCAGCATGGAGGCTGACGAGAACGGCATGCAGAGTAACAGACTCAAGAGAAGCTCACTGCATTATTCCCATGGGCAGCTGGAGTCGCCAAAAATAGAGGAAGGCAAAACTGGAACCAATCGGCGAACGGGACGCCGACCCAGTGAGCGGGGCGAGAGCAAAGAAGACAGTGGGACGCGAGGAACGCCACCAGTGCCAGTGAAGACCGGTAAACCCAGTGAGAGGGAATGGGACACTGGGGTGCTTCAGAGCAAATGCTGCTTACCGCTGACAGCCCGAGAAAACCTAATTAAAGGAACTATAATAGTTAATACAAATATTGTTAAGATAGGGTCGGTAACACAGTACTTGAAAAGCATTATTTGCTGAATTTGAGAGAGTGAATGGAGAACCAAAAGGTCCTGGCAGGTTAGTGAACCATGCAAACAGTGAGCATGGGACTCAACATAAAAAAAAACAGTCAGGAAACTAAAGCAGGCAGTGTGCGAGTCTGCGATACCTTGGCAGGAGAGTAACCAATGGGTAAGAAGAGAAGTGAGAAAGCTCAGGGGTAAAAACCCTGTCCTGAAATTCTGTAATAGTGATAACCAAGGGAAGAATCATACCTTTTTTAAGGATAAGTAACAAAGTTGCGAATTCCCTGTTAAGAGAGTACACCAGGTGTAGAAAAAGGATTGAGAAAGCCCAAGGGTCAAGGCCCATCCTTAAAATTGTGAAGCGTTGGCCATTGATATAAAAAGGGAAGAAACATACCTCTTTGAACGATAATTGAGACTCGGAGAAAGAGATAATGAATAAGGCTGCCAGTATCCCAGCAGGAGAGTACACCAGGGGTAGGAAAGGGATTGAGAAACCTTAGGGGTCAAAATCTCTCCTTGAAATTGTGGAACAGTGACAATCGATGGAAAAGGGAAGAACTATGCCCCTGAGATCCAGAGAGTGCGAGATTGAAACATTCAAAAGAATGGTGTGCTTAAGGGAGACTCCAGAGAGGAGTCGTCCCACTTGAAACTGTGAAGTAAAACATTGTATGAAAGGAGAAGCCCAGGGGAAGAGTTGTCCCCATGTGAAGTGGAACATTGACTCTTTCCAGAGGTACCGGATAGGCAGTCGAAGACCAGAAGAAGCCTAGAGGAAGGGACCACCCCTTTTCCTGGTAGAACTGTTTTCCTTTTCCTTTCTGCACCATAGAACTTTGTGTCTTGTGTGAGAAACCAGAAGGTGTCTCATCTGCTAGTCCCTGGGGATGTGTCATCCAGGTGGACAGGACATGGCCATCGCTTTTGGTTCCAGTTCGTGGCGGTGGACCAGTGAGGGAGGATCACCTGGGTGAGTGCTCTCGTGGGAGTGGGACACCAGATGGCAAGATGCAGAATAACCTTTACCAGGCAGGATATGTACTAACTTTATCCCCTTTCCTTCACAAACACTTCCACACAGACAGCCACGTCTCTGGGAGAAAACAGACTCACACCTGAGCAGTGTACCTGACATGTCCCGCTACTATGGTCAGGAGAAGTCAGGCAATTACTGACAATCGCTCACACCTGACTTCCATTAAACTTCCCGTCACAAATAAAAGGCAGAGCACGAGAGCACACTCTGAGCGAGGAAAAGCACACAAAGGAACAATACTTTTCCGACGGCAGCTGAACGAGGGAAGAAAGACTGCATACCAAGAAGGTTACGCAAGGAGGGATATTCCCTTGATCTTTTCTACAAGAATCCATTACTTTCCAGAACCCTGCAAATAGGAAAGCATAAGGCCCGAAAACCAAACTACAGAATCCTGTGTTGTGTGTCGGAGATACCCGGGCCCTCCTGCATGGCGGATCGAGTCGGGAGGATCAACAGCTGCAGTGGTACCGTCCTTGGCTCCAAGATTAAAGCAGCACATGAGAGATCAAAACAGACAGTGAGTTGGGGAGACCAATACAAGACCGGTCTGTGTTGAAGTCAAGGTTGCAAGTGGCAACATTGTATAAATAGTCCAAGAACAAAGGGTGAAATGCATGTGATGAAAGACGCAAGGAAAGCTTAATTGCTGATGGATGTTTGAACATTTACGGAAGAAAGATATACCAGTGACAGAGTGGTCTGGCGCTACAAGGGTGCCCAATCGAACGTCCCTGTAAAAGTATCCAGCCAAGAAGTGGCAGAAACGAAAGTTGGAACATTCTATGAGTTCAATCGAAGTGGTCCTATGGTGGTTTAAGCTAAATCCATCGCACATTCGAAAGTCTTAGATTTTGATGTCAAGAGGAAAACGTGGAAAGTGAGATTGCATGGTCCGAGCCCGAATGAGGGAGACCAGTTGTGAACATTGTGGTAAAAAGGGGTCCAATCCTAAAGGAGGGAGACCCATGATGAATATTGGAAACGAGAACTAGTACATGTGAAAAATCCTGATAAGAAAGGAACTGTGGTGCTTGTTAGTTACGAAAGGCCCTCTGCAGTAACAGACTGTTATTGGAAAGGAGGCTTTGGCAAAATGTCCTGATATCTATGCTTTGAACTGTATCCTCGTGGCAGAGAAGCCAGAGCATGTGCGTAGCTCGAACGTGCCTTGCCCCGTGCTGAAAGCGTGGGGAAGGGAAGCCAACTGCTCAACTATCCGGACATATTATTTCTGATCACTTTTCTTTTTGCATACACTATTGTCCCACACCATATTGTATTTAGAAGTAAGGATTTGCGGTATTACTATTTGATGATCGTAGCTTGCACCAATCTTTGGATTTAGGTTCATCTAGGCGTTCAACCAACCCATTCAAGTTCAATAAACACCCTTGAACTGTGATCACTTGTGTCGGTCTTCACTGTTTGATACCATGCCTTCCTTACACTTGGAACTTTGAAAGAAAGCTATAAGTGCATAGCCTACAAAAATTCCTGAGTTGCACCTAATGCCACTGTGTCTGACTCTTTGTTCTTGAGGCCATCCATGACAATTGTAGCAAATGCTCCATATGGGACACACGGGAATATAGTTTAAAATGCCATATTTCTGGTGTTGTCCACAATGGAGTTCAAACACAATCTAAGGAAAAAGGGATATTGTATTAACACAAAATAACTTCTACTCAGCTACAAACTCAGGCAAAAAGTGTCAGTCTTTCCTCAACGATTCCACCATATTCAAAATCTCATAAAATTCACACGATTTTGGAGTACCTGCAGGCATTTAGTTTCTGCAGTTCTTTTTCTAAAAGTACTCGGGCTTCTCTTGTGTTGATGGTGGGATACAATCATCTCTGATCATTCGGGCAGGTTCTGGAAACGGTGCTTTTTCTGCCACAGGCTACAGAAGCATCTGGAAGTGTTCATGGGCTTGCAGGCATAACCAACTGGGTTGCCAGTCTGATTAGAGCAGAAGAGGGCCTCATCACCTATCTTTTAAATTATCCCAATTGTTACCCCTTGTCTCTATTCCTGTTTTTTTTAGATTCCAAATACTTATTTCTCCTTCCACTGCGGGTTTCACCCCTTCTAAATTGTGCCGGACCCTTCCCTCCTGCTTGCGATATTTTCCCTGAGCACCCTCCTCGTTCCCACTTGTCCTTGCGTTTTACCCCCTCACTTATGCTCAGTATGTCATCCTTCTTCCCAACCTCCTGTTCTATTTCTGCCACCTCCTTCTGTTTTCTGTTCTTTTCCTATTAGAACCGCTCCTAATTTAGGGTTCTCGGAAGCCAGCCTTGGTGGATCTGCAAACGTATGTTAACAAAGTCTGAATGTAACTCTCTTGGTAACGAGGATGAGCAGTTATGCTGAGACTTAAATCAATTGGTTGTTTTAACCTTGACGAGCAATAGATAGCCCATGCAGATAAGTACAACAACACTTTAGCAACACATATGCATTAAGGAAAGACACTAAAATGTAAGTAAAAGCAATATATAGAGCTCTAGATTCACAGTTTTATGTCCAAATATGGAAAAACGCCACTTTTGAAAATGTTGTTAAAGTGGGAACACTGTAGCAACCTAAAGTGGGGGAGAAAGATATTATGCAGTCTTATATAGGCCTTATAGAATTATAACACACACCTAAACGTCAGTACAAAATTTCACAAGGCCAAACCATATCTTGGGAAAACAGGTTCTGCAATGTTCAAGGCAAGTAACCCAGTTAGGATTACTTTTAGGATGCCTTATAATATTATATCTCTCCCGTAGAGGATAATGGACTCGCTGTAGCAGCAGCAGTTCTAAAGTCATTGCAATACTTGCGTATTATTTCTAACGTAGGTTTCCTTGTTAAGGAAGGGGAGTTTCCACAGTTTAAATGACAACACAGTGTGTAACCTGTGTGCTTTTTGACATCTTTTGGTCGCTGCAAAGTGCGTCTTCGATCTGGAAGAATGCATGGAAATCATAAAACATTTCTGCTTTTCATTAACACACTCTGCGCCTGATGCCCTGAAGTCCTTCTTTTGGGCATGCGGGTCTTCACTAGTATCCTCTTCACTTACATTTCCAAATGAATAACTTTTACAGGTTGAGCATGTTAGCTTTGGAAATGCTGTGCTTGCTGCCCAGAGTACCACCCCCACCTCCCTTCGCCTCAACCTTCAAATACATGACCAACTGCATTACCGTTGCCCCTCTTTCTGTGCAAAAGAATCAGGTGAAAAATCCAAAAACTGAAATATTCTTTCTGCTGTTTTTTTCTTTCTAGAACTGGGGATTAATTGGACCAGGAAACAAGCTCTTTGACCCGACAACATATAGAATTCTTGGTGACCGGGTTAGCTCTGCCTCGAAGACCTTGCAGGGCTACAGTCAAAATTGTGTACGAAGTCACAATTCTAAGTGTTTAATCAAACCAGTGGGAGCTGCAGAGCTGGGCCATGATGTACAGTCCAGGGTGCAGCGGCCAGAGGAGGAGGAATTGCAAGAACTGGAGGAGATTGAGGATGGCACAATGGATGTTTCTGATTATCTTTCCAAGGCTCAGCAGGAGAACCTGAACTCTTCCCGGCTTGCCAGGTAATTATTGCTCTACAATCTGCATTAGAGCCATTTAGTCTTTGAGAAATCAAGAGCCGCATGGTGTCTGTGATAACCATAAATAACACATCTTGTCAGAGTCCTTAGGCCTGCCAATGCATGCATAAAGTTTGTATAGCTTTGGCTTTTGGTGATTTCTTTAATGCAGCAATCTTAGTGGCTACCCTGAAAACTGGTCCACTTGGCTGAATTCCATTTCAATACGATATTCCTAAGATATAGCTGCACTTGCTCCTCCAGGATATGGAGAGGTGGAGCAGGTTGGTCTATAGCTGCTATACAGAGACTGATTCATGCAAAAATGGCATAGGTGTTGCATAGAGGCAAAGAAAACGCACACAACCAAATATTTCATCATTTTTTTATTTTTAGTCTTAAGGTTTGGCGGATGATCGTAGGCATGGATAAACCGCTCAAAAAAGAGGATCTAAGTAAAACAGTTTCAGACACAAGGTAACAAAACAAGTTCAGTGCAAGGGCCTATTCTAATCGTCCAACATTCCAGAGAACACTCCTTTTTCTAGTCTCAATCTCCTGGGCATCCACCTCCACCAGTGTTAGTCACTCAATTACAGAACATTCAATGTGTCCCAGCACATTTCTTCAACATAGGTTTCTCCTTTAGCTGGATTTTTGTCTGTCTTCTGGTCTTTTTATTGGCCATTCTCATTTCCTTGGTCCATGTCTTTGCGTTGTACTTTAGAACAAAGTGACAGCCTTCCAACTGCTACTATGGAAAATCCTGTATTGGACCCCTCTTGGCCTAGGGGCTTTTGCTTGGCTGATGTTAGGACCTCTTCTCACTGCCCAGTTTCTCAAAATTTAGCCAGACTTCTTTATTTTGGCTGTTGGTCTTGCAGGTGCCACCAGAGTCTGGGCTATGGTTTGCAGGTGGCAGTTTCCTGCATGCTTTGTCAAGATCTGACTGAAACCGGTTATTAAGCGCAAGTTCTCAGAAAGCCTCTAGTCTAGATTGGCCTCTCTTATGCTGTAGCGCAGCCAAACCTTTTTGTGTCTTGTTGTTACCAATTGGCCTTTTTGGCCAACACAGGTTCTGATTCTTTCTGTACTCCTTAGAACATCACTCTCTTCCTGAAACACTGCCCTGACAACCTCAGATTCAGGATAGCCTGGGCCTTGTTTTAAACAGGTGCTGACTGGGATTGTTTCAATGAGTGATCAGATTTGTGTCCCTGCTTTCCCATTAGTTTAATTGCTCATGATTGGCCCTTGCATAATGGTTCCACCCATTACAGATCATATTCTTTACCAGAGAAGAAGACTGGCCGGGTGTTAATATTCTTCTCACCCCTAATATTGGATGTTTGTTTGGGGTGGTGCAGGGGAGAAGGCTGGGGAATGGGGGGAGGGGAGTAGTGTGGCAGAGCAGATGTTGCCACTGTCGCGCAGAACCAGCGCTGACTGGAGGCAGGACCACAGAGTCTATGTGATAGGTGTGAAGACTGCAGAACTCGGTTGAGCCGAGGAATGAAGACCAAAAAAAGTTACCTGCTCTCGTCCTGAGGGATGCTGACAGAACAGGAAATACCAGCAAGCCCCCCAAGAGGGCTGTTGCCGGAGGTACCGAAAAGAAGAGTTATCAGCGAGGCCACGAGAAGGCCCCTGGAGAACTCCAGAGAAAGTACCTGCAAGTGCAGGAGAAGTCTTCCGCTGGAGAAAACCAGAGAGGGTGGTACGGGTGAGCCACTGAGAAGGCCGCTGACTGACAAAGCCATAAAGCGGCCCAATGTGAGGGAGCTTGCCGCCACTGGAGCCAGTGACCCTCCAGAGTCAGTGCGCCGCACAGCATCAGGTATGCAGTTTGGGCACTTGAAAGCGAAGTGGGCGGTCACGCTCCACAGCGAACACTGGGAAGGACTGCTGATATCCAAGGGAGGCAAGAGTTATCAGAATGTTAGCTGCTGATACAATGTGAATCCAGTGTAAGGGTGTCATAGAAGGTAGCTGACACGAAGTTAGCATGGTGTTGGTTATAGACTTTTATTTATAAAATAAAGACCCTCACTATCCCTATCATCTAAGAGGGCGTTTCCCTTCCTCAAACTAATACTAAAGGACCCATCAGAATGTCTGTCAAAATCAAAGTCCACCGTCCTGTGTCACAACCTATTCTATCCATTACACTATAACTAAAGACTAATTTGATCCAACAGGAAGTTCTTTCCCGGGAGACTGACTGCCTTCCCCTGGTGTTCGGGTGCAAAAGAATGTTCTCTTGAAAACAGGTTGCCTGGGGGATTGACTCTCTTCCCTTGACTTGCGGGTTCCACACAATCTTTGCACAACTCCACGTACTGCACCAGGAGAATGACTCCCTTCTCCGGGTACTAGTTTGTGCAGTTCATAATAAGGCCAGGGGGAATGGCTCCCTTCCCCTGGCGTCTTTTGAATAGGTTTCAAAGGGTTTTATCATCCCCAGGAGAATGACTCGCTTCTCCTGGCATTTGAAAAGTAATTTTCTGTGTCTTTCAACTTGCTGTATACTTTTCCACTCTGTCGATACCAGTAAAATTCCAAGAACGTCTCTGCTGGTCAGTGGGCTTACCTTTGCCACTCTGCAGAGGAAGTTCTCTGGTTCTCAGATCCCTTGTATTGAGTTACCAGGCCCTTCTCTGGTGGTCAGTGGACTTATTACGGCCACTGCGACGAGGAAGTTCTCCTCGGATGCTTGGTTCACTCTTCCAGTCTCCAGTAGTAATTTCGTTACTACTGGGATGAGGGAGATCCTCCCTGATGCACTCTACACAGTTCTGTTCTCCAATAGCCCTATAGCTGCCACTGGGGTGAGGAACATTATGCTGTGGCCCTCTCTCTGCCTTCCCCGTAGCCCTACCGGGTCTCCCTTTACCCTCCCTTTTACATTCGTGTGGGAAGCAGCATGTCACTGGTCCTTCCTGGGATTGGGTTGCTTGTCGGCGGCTTCTGCTGTTCTTGCCTGCTTTGGTGGTCCCCGTGCACCTTCGCAGTCCTCCACTCCTTACGGTCTTGGCTTTTGTCTGGAACCACATGGTTGCGATCACCCCGCTACTTCTTCCCTTCGACCTTGCAGTTGTGTCTGCGTCTCTCAGATAAACAATGGACTCTCACAGACTGCTGCCGGCGTCCCCTGTTTCTTCCAGCCCTGAACTCAGGATTCAACGCTGTTGGGGGCTCCTGGCTTCCCCGCGATTGGACCTCCTTAACTTTTTATCTTAGGTACTCCGTCCCGGCATAGCGTCCACACCTGCAGATAATTTCTTTTTTGTCATTCCTCATGCCTCCAGTGAGCCACCTCCTGGCAGTACTTCAGAGTTGGTTACTCTTCATGGTTGCAGTGTTCTTCCTCGTCTCAATATGTTCTGTTCTGGCAGTATCCCATGTGCTGCAAAAATACATGGGCTTGCTCTTGATGACATAGCTCGGTATTTAAGGAGGGGCTAGGGAATGTTGAGGAGTGACGTTGCTCAATGGGCTGTACCCTATGTGATCGTCCTTGTCCTCAGAGGGGGGAGCCCCCCACCCCACGAGGTCCTCCTGCATTAAACCACCCCTAGGTGGACTATTGCGTAGTGGCGACACCTTGCAAAGCATCACACCAGGGAAACATAAGCAAGACGGGTATTGAATCTGAGAAAATACCAGAGCAGTATGTAAGCCAAGGGTCTAGAGGGGCCCAGTGTAGCGACCAAGCCACAATAAGTATAATGAGGTGGGCCAGGAGGTCCATCAGAGAAAGTTGCCCATGGCACGAACACTGAATACAACCTCGAGAAGAGGCGTAGTTGCACTGGAAAGGGGTCTAGCAAGATAAACCACAAGTATTTGGAAGGGATGAGATGTAACCTTTTGTTCTACTTCAGTTAAACTTCCAAGTTGTGGAAGACTGAAAGGGAAACATGTTCATATGAAAAAGGCTCAAGACAAAAATCAACTGCAGCCTTTGTGCAAGCGACTAGGGCACAGACCAAATACTGAGAATTATGACCAACCATTTTTTTGCAAGAACTGTTAACCAAAGAAGGGGTTGGCTACAAGATCCTAACAAGCCAAGCCTAACATGCATTTACCTTAATTATAATTTGTATGTAGTGATAGAGCCATTTATTTAGATTAGGTGTACGCACTGGGGACAAATATTTTATGTTGACAAACAACATGACGAGCACCTTGGGTTTTTCATTTGTGGATAGGGAGTCTCCGCATAGCAGTATTGATATTTTATTTCTATTGCGCTCGTACACACTTGTTTCAGAGCGTGACAAGGCAAGGGAGGGGAACAGGGGAGAACAAAACAACCATCTTACTAGGCCCAGTGACATTGAGAGGTGGAGGGGAAAAGTGCATGGAAGGGGGGAGAAATGGAAAGTGTGGAGCAAAGGAGAAACAGATAAATATTAATAAATCAATAAATAATAAAGGCAACACACCGTGGTAGTGCAGCCAACAATTGGCAAGTGCTGGGTTTAAGGCAGCAGACAGGGTAGGTCTGATAAGTGCAGGAAGAAAAATGCGGGTGGGGCTGTATGGGTACAGAAACAGACCCCAGAGCAAGGGGTAGCCCGGAGGCAGTGCGGAATGGTGGCAGGGTGCACAGTGCCAAGAGAGAACAGATCAGCAGGTGAGCGAAGGCAGAAGCAAAGAGGAAGGTCTTGTGGTTCTTCCGGAACCAGAGATGGTTCTCAAGTTTTAGAGTGGGAGGGAGGCTGTTCCAGAAGGAGGCCCCAGCCGAAGACAGAGATCAACCCCCAGCTCGTTTCTTTGAATCTGAGGGAGTTAGAGGAGTGAAGCGCTCGAGAGGGGAGGCATTTGCAGAGGGATAAATGATGGTATTTTGGCCCCAGGCCCCAGAAAGCCTTGTGGACAATGCAAAGAGTTTTTAATTTAATCCTTGCATCCACTGGGAGCCAATGGAGAGATTTCAGAGCTAGAGAGATACGATCCCAGGGCTTGCGGCCAAGGGCAAGTCTTGCAGTCCTGTTCTGGATTAGCAGTAGGGCCAGGTAAGGTAGGTTTTTCATTTAAGTTAAACATCTTTTGTTGAAACCATGTCCAGTGGTCCGACAACTATATATGGCACACCACACTATATGTCAGACCCTTGGTTCTCAAGAGAGGGGGCGAGTTAGTGAGAGAGTGAGTGAAACAAAAATGAAAAATGCTGAACTGCACCAATATACCATAGGCTTCTCCAGTCCATGTCCTCTTTTGCCTTAGCAGTGTTTCTGCGAAATACCTGTGCTATAGTGTATCCCCTGCCACCTGGCAGTATTTTCTTTTCCGGCTGCAAAAAATACATTTACAAAACTCATTTGCGTGCATTCATGTAGTCCACTGAGGGATAATTGTGCCCAAGCCTTTTGAGAGTGAACTCTGTGGAAGATGCCATCACAAGCAAGGGAAGGCCAGGCCCCAGCCCTTCTGGCCTTAGTAACCACCTCATCAGCCACCAATTTGACAGGCTGCCCTCAGTGTAGTATTGAGGAACAGGAAGAGACTGTATGACCAGCCCTGCCGGCCTTTGTTCCCTCCAAGTGAGGCTCAGCACCAGCATTGCATGGCCAGGAGAATATCCAAAGGACCTTAACTGCAGGTGTCCCCAACCCTGACGGCCTGCTCTACCCATTGAGGTCCCACAGATTGTTTTTTTCCGCCATCATGGTCGGTTGCATACTGTGAAGTTCATGGCTTATAACCTTTTGTCACTTATTGTAACTTATATTAAGTACAGTTTCTTTAAACGTCTTAGACGATCCACGCTGCAGCAGTTTTTCAACGTTAACTGTTCGCTACTTCGGGCTACACCAGGCTAGAGCCTGTACAGTAGGGAGAGAGCTGCGTGATTGCTATGTTCTCTTTCACTTAGAGAATGTATACATATACTTTTCATTTCCCTACCTCTTCAACATGGAAAATACTCCTTTTAAATCTTGCCCTTCTTGTAACAAAAAACGCCCCTGGAAGGACACACATTGGGTGTGCAATCGCTGCCTCCCGAGGGACCATTATGAAAACACGCTGCTCAGCCTGTCAGCTGTTTCGGCCTAAAATATTAAAAGATCTACACACCAAACATTGAGCGGCATACGCCATGCAGGCCGAGGATTATTCAAACGTTCGAACGAGCGCCGAAGAGTCAGAAGAGGAGTACGGCAGTTCTGCCAAAAAAAATATGGGATTGGCAGATTCACGCGTGCCAGTCCCCTCCCTACAGAAGGTAGGCCAGAGGCCCTGTTATTGAGACTACACTCTGTGATAATGGCACACAAAAACACAACCACAGGGTAGGCATAAACGCTCCAAACACCGAAACAATCCACAGCCATTCGTCGTCAAATCCACCAAACCATGGCCCTGCAGTGTCTGAATGCACTTGTGATCCCTCTTCTTCGACACAGTACTCTGTGCTCACTCCACGTGCGCAAAAGAGATGTATTACCTAAACAAGCATCGAGTGGGACCACCAGTGTACATAAAAAGACACTGGTGGACATTTCCAAAGTGCATGTCCCTCAACGTACACCGAAACGAACACTTTCAAACAGCCGCCGAAACGCGCGCACACAGACAAGGAAACCTCGAAGCAAGGACAAACTTTGTCCAAAGAGACACACTACACACAAGCCTTATCCCCTTTGTCAGAGGCATTACACTGAAAACATCCATATAATCTTCAAGAAATGTGATTCCCTCTAAAAGATGCACTGAGAACTGGTGCATGGACTAGAGACCGGTTTGAAGAGACGGTTCTACTTTATTTTGCCGCAGGATTTTTCGCCGCCGGACTTTTCATCCCTATTTTTTTATCGAAATAAACTTTTTTGGGGGGGAGGGTTACCCCCCAAAACCCCTGTTTTTTTTTTTTAATTATTCCCTTTAACCCACAAATATTTATTTAATTTTTAAACCCCCCCACCCCAAAAGATTTTTTTTTTTTGATAAAGAAACGGCGATGAAAAGTCCCGCGACGAAAAATCCCGCTGCAAAAGAACGGTATACCGAAGAGACAATGGATAAGGTATCCTCTTTTGTCAGTTTCATGGAAAAATACCCAGTGCAACAAAAATGCATTGATTTAGAGGAGGGCCAGCCCCCATGTAAATCTCCAAGGTTACTAAAGAACACCTCTACACAACCACCGGATGAGGTAGTTCAAGTGGTTATACGTGACCAACGTCAAGAGGGTACAGATGATCAGGGAACTTTAGATGAATACCCTGAGGATATTTATGATGATGCTTATGAATATTTACTCCGTCATCTGAAGATCAGGAACACCCACTACCTGGCTCACCTGTTCACGACCAAATTCTTTACAATAATTTACTCAAAAAGGCGGCAATTGACTTTAAAATCCAGACTCAGGTGACCAAATTAGATATTGATTTTGTAGATCAAATGTTAAAGGAAAAAACACCAATTTGTCACTTTATTCCACTGCTCCAATCTGTTGCTAAGCTTTGGTCACTCCTTTCCTTACTAAGGCAGTAAATCACTGCATAGAAAGAAAACATTTAGACCTCTTCCTTCAGTCCCCTTATATATAAGAGGACATCTCAAACCAGATTCTCACTAGTGGTTACTACCACCTGGAAAAGAGCAGGTACTCCTCTGGCGTGTGCTGGAGCATCGCACGAAAAAGAGAGCTAAACTTTTCTTTTGCATTGGGGGGAAAAAAAGGAACTAATTCAGCTGCTTACCAAATAAGCATTGCAAACAATAGTACACTTTTATCCAGCTACAACAGAGCACTATCGGACATTGTACAGAGCCATCTAGACTCTGTCTATGGGCCTCTATGCTCTCAGATCTAAAGACTGTCGCTGAAGGCAAACTAGTCGCCAGTAACATCATTAACCCCTTAAGTGTGGAGGACGAGATACCTCATCCTCCGCACTGCTTATCTTGGGGGTGGGGGGGCAGATCACCCCCCCACCTCCTGCTGCTGTGGCCATCCTCAGTACCCCCAGGCTGTGAAGGGGAAGACTTTCCCTTCCGTGCCTAAGGGTCAGGGGGGATGCCGTGATGTCGGCGCACGCTACGTGCGCCGATGTCATCAAGAAATGAAATTTCGCATAGACGCATTTGCGTCTTGCAAGGGCATTTATTGCCCAATTTTAACAAGTTAAAAAGGGGAGACTCTCACAGAAGCAGATTGTTGGTTGAGGAGCTTTTGATCCTTGACCAGCAATCCCCAATGGACCCCCAGGGAATTGATTTTGGGTGTGGGGGCCCCGCCCCCCCAAGCCAAATGGGCCCCCACCAAAATAATAAAAGAAAGGGGGCACAATGTTTTGCTGCCTTTGGGGGCAAATGGGTGCTGTTTTGCACCCATTTGCCACCAAGGAAGGCAACATATATATATATATAATTATTTTGTGCAGACTTGGGGGAATCGGGGAGCTGGACCCATGCCTGTGGCCCGTCCCCCCTCATAGAAGGGGCAGATACTTCTGCTTCCCTGGGGGGCAGAAGGAGGGTGGCAGGAGGAGGGTGGGGCCCCATTTTGCCAGTCTTGAGAAGCAGAAAGGAGCACTAGACCACCAGGGAATTGATTTTAGGTCAAACTACCCCCCCCCTCCCCCCCCAAAAAGCCAATGTTGTTTTGCCTTCTTTGGGGGCAAATGGGTGTTTTGCCCCCATTTGCCCGCAAGGAAGGCAAAACAACATTCCACTACATTGTAAGTGGCACACATGGGGCATCAGGGGGCTGGCCCAGTCCCTGCGGGCCCCTCTCAGGAATCCCCCCCCCCACAGAGTGGCACATCCTTCTGCTTCCCTGGGGGGGCAAAACTGAGGGTATGGCCCAATTTGTCTACCCCTGGGAAGCATGAAGGAGCACTAAGCCACCAGGGAAAGGATTTTGGGGCTGGGGACTGTTTGGACTGTTGCCCGTCGCAGCACTGCCCCGCCATCCTGGATCTCTAGCCAAGCCACGCTAGAGCTTTTCCCTCCAGGGAGAGGCTGGGACCTCGCTGGGTCACCCCAATGACCGCTGATGGGCCCGGGGGCGGTCGTCATGTGTGAGGCAGATACCCAAGGCTGGGGACAGCACTCCTGGCCTTCCTAGATGTCTGGCTGGGCTGTGTTACAGCTCTTCGCTCTGGGGAAGGATTGGGACTCTTCCAGGGTGCCCTGGGACTGTTGCTGGACTTGGGGACGGTCAGCCCACATGGAAGAGAGGCGCCCAAGCCCAGCGGCAGCACCCCCTGACCTTCCTGGAGCATTGGCCATGCAGCATTAGACCATTTCACTTCTGGGAGGGACGGGGCCCTGCCGGAGTGTCCGATGACTGCTTCTGAGCTGGTTTTGGGGGGGGGGGGGCGGTTTATCCACGTGAAAAGCAGACTCCGAAGGCGGCGGGCAGAACCCCTGCCATCCTAGAGCCCTGGCCATGCCACGTTACAGCTTTTTCCTCCGGGAAGGGATGGGGACCCTGCTGGGGCTCCCTGAAACCGCTGTTGTACTTGGGAATGGTCAACACACATGGGAGATGTTAAGATGGAATTCTGAACTCTGACCTGGTGGCCAGAGGTTCAGAAGGCCAGTCTAGCTTTTTGGAACAGGGTTACCTTCTGGACAAGCCAGACCAATCACTTTCGCATTGGCGGCGGTCAAGACTAGGTCTCAGAAAGGGTGAGGGTGATCAACAGCCCACAATGAGCACACACAGCAAACGATACCACAAATTAGTCTGTCAGGTGTATATTAAAAATAGATACATTTATTAGGGGCTCTTTAAGTCAAACACACAGTAAATATTTAGCAGTAATAACAAAACCAACACAACTATCAAACATATATACATCATCCAATGGCCAACCGGGATATTACTAAGTACAGTTGCATAGCCTGTAAATAAAGGGGTTATACAGTGTGAATATCTGTGTGGCAGTCCTTCACAATTCAAACCCTAACTGAGAGGCAGTCCAGTCTCAAAAGTACTTTCGGTGTTGGCGCACCTGATTGTGCGGTTAAGTCAAAACTGGGTCTCTTTCAGGGGCTGTAGTGACTCGGGAAGGTGGGTGGGGCAGTGAAGAATAAGTTCCCAGTATTCGAGGGGGTCTCCAAGAGTTGAGAATAGCTTGGTAGGGCAGGGTACCTCGATAAAGAAGAGTGGCCCTCAGAGGACACTCATGCGTAAAAATGCACAGATGCGCCAGGGCCCACTGGTAAGGGTTGCAAGTACTCCCCAACCCTCGGCGCACTCAGGACCAAACTTAAGCAGTCGAGTCCATTTCGGTCGCAGGTTCAAATCCTGCGTTTGAGTGGCTCTGCAGCTTTCAGGGGCTGCGCTCCAGGGATGATTCCGTGGCAGAACAGTGGTGATTTCTCCACTCCTGATGAAGGGATCAGGCCAGTTCCATTGTAGTGAGTCTGAAGGCTCAGGGGGGCACAGCAGCAAGGCACCCATGAAGTTCGTCACCACAGCTGGGCGACACAGTGACCGGGTATGCTGTGGTTCAGGCGTGCTCTCCCAATTCCAGAACTAGGAATGCTAGGTGTACGAAACCCGGCGGGAGAGTGCCTTTTATACCCAGAGCTGACAGTCTCCAAAGGCTCAAGCAAAAATTCAAGACGCGTCGGTTCCAGGGCAAAGGTCCCGTACAAGCTGGTCAGTTCACTGCGCGATCCAGGAACACTTTCGAAGAGGCTAATTTTCAGGTTAAGTTGGAGGTGTCGAATAGTTGGTCCCACTATTCTTGGGTCGAAGCGCTCTTGCAGGCCTTCTAGGTTCGATCAGAAACAGGGGGTCTGAGGGGACAACAGTGGGCTCAGGGTGCCAAACCTTCCAGCAGGTCCCCAGCGGTTCCACAGATCTGCTTTGTTGATTCAGGATACTTGGCTCCTTTACTAAGATTGGTGTGAACTCAGAAGATCGACCTGTAAGATGCCATCTCTTATCCAAAATCTCCTTTGCGCCAAAACGAGAAACAAATAGATCTGCTCACATACAGCCATCCCAGACGCGGACCAATCACTGACTTTGGTGGTCCCAGTCATTTATTTATGTATTTATTTATTTATTACATTTATATAAAACACAAGCAGCCTATGGGCATCGAGTCATCCCAGCATACCAGACATCCTGGCACCCAGGATGTGTATTGGAACTAGATGGCTCCAACCCACATCCTGGAGGCACACAAACAAGGCATGCAGAAGCCTGCATAAGCTTTGATTTGCACGGGTCTGCATGACCAAATAAGGAATTTCCCGTGTCTGGTTGACAAGATGGCAAAGGACAGACCAAAGGACCTTGTGGTATGGCCATTTTAGGCACTGGCCACTGTCCTAGGCCAAACACTGTAAATGCGGTATCAACCCTTAAAAATAGTTTTAAAACAAATGAAAAGTAACAGCTGCCACCAGCTCTGTCCAAGGCATCCTTGTACATTCACTGTAAAATCCTTTGAGGGTGTCTAGGCCCTTAAAAATGAAAAAGGGACCCCAGCACACCGTACTGTAAGGTCTTTTGTGCACTGTTAAATGTTACTAAGTGCATGTCAGTTTCCCCATAACAAAATGAGCAAAAGCCCAGCAGAGTACAACAGAAGGCTGGGCTCCACTGGAAAAAGTCAGGCTAGGATGGTCGGACAACAGCAAAAAGTTGGGGGGTTCACAACTGGAGGGAACATTACCCATAAATTGAAATCTTTCCTAACCAGAGACATGCGGCCAAGGTCCAGGATATCAACCCGGCAGTTCTGGAGTTGTGGCTGGGCTGCGTTACAGCTTTTCCCTCAGAGGAAGGATGACGACCCTGCCATGGCTCCATGGGACCGCAGTTGAACTTGGGAGCGGTCGACCAACAAGGGAGACGGGCGTCCAAGGCCTCGGACATCACCCGTGACCGTCCTGGAGCTCTGGACATGCCACGTTACCGCTTTTCTATCTGTGGAGGGATTGGCACAGTGCTGGGGCTCCCTGATGGAGAAAGGTTGTACCGCAGGCCAGCCAGAACTCCAGGATGGTCAGGGTGATGTCTCCAGCCTTGGGTGTCTGTTTGTCATGTGGGTCGACCATCCCCAAGTCCAGCGGTGGACCCGGGGAACCCCTGCAGTATCGCAACCCCTCCCTAGAGGTAAAAGCTGGAATGCAGCCCAGCCAGAGTTCCAGGACAGTTGAGGCTGCCGCCCTTAGTTTTGGGCACCTGTCTCCCATGTTGGGCATCCCAAGGAGCTCCGGCAGGGTCCCTGTCCTTTCCTGGAAGGAAAAGCTGTAACAGCCAGAACTCCAGGACGGTCAGGGCTGCTGCCTCCGGCCTTTGGTGCCTGTCTCCCTTGTTGGTCGACCGTTCCCCGAGTTCAGCGGCGGTCCCATGGAGCTCTAGCAGTGTGCCAATGCCTCCCCAGAGACAAAAGCTGTAATGCAGCCTAGCCAGAGCTCCAAGACAGTCTGGCCTTTGCTGCCTGTCTCCCATGTTGGGTGACCAGCCCCAAGTTCAGCGCGGGTCCCCATCCGTTTCCAAAGGAAAATGCTGTAACGCAGGCCAGCCAGAGCTTCGGGACAGCTGGCGGAGCTGCCTCAGGGTTTGGGCGCCTGTCTCCCTTGTTGGTCGATCATCCTCAAGTTAAGCGGCGGTCCCAGGGAACCCCGGCAGGTTCCCCAACCGTCCCTGGAGAGAGAACCTGTAATGAAGGCCAGCCAGGCCTCCTGGTTGGTCGGGGGTGATGTGCCTGGCCTTTGACGCCCATCTCCCTTGTTGGTCAACCGTCCCCAAGTTCAGCGGCGGTCCCAGCGAACCCCGTCAGGGTCCCCATCCCTCCCTAGAGGGAAAAGCTGTAAGGCAGACCGGGTAGAGCGCAGGGACGGCCTGGGGTTCTGCCTCCCGGCTTGGGCACCTGTCTCCCTTGTTGGTCGACTGTTCACAAGTTCAGCAAGGTTCCCAGGGAGCCCTGGCAGTGTGCCAATGCCTCCCCAGAGAGAAAAGCTGTAATTCAGCATAGTCAGAGGGGTGATGTCCCTGGCCTTCAGCGGCTGTCTCCCATGTAGGTTGACCGTCCCTAAGCCCAGTGGTGGTTACAGGGATACCTGGCAGGGTCCCTGTCCTTTTCCGGAGGGTAAAGCTGTAACGCAGGCCAGCCAGAACTCCAGGATGGTCGATGGTGATGTCTCCGGCCCTGGGCGCCTGTCTCACATCGGAGGGAAAAGCTGTAATGTAGCCCAGCCAGAGCTCCAGGCTGGGCTTGGGGATGGTCAACCCACATGGGAGACAGGTGCCTAAGGCCAGGGCAGCAACCCCGATCGTCTTGGAGCTTTGGCTAGGCTGTGTTAAAGAACTTACCTCTGGGAATGGAGGGGGACCTTGCCGGGGCTCCTTGGGGATGGTCGACCCACATGAGACGGGTGCCCAAGGCCAGCGACATGACCCCCCAACCATCCTGGAACCCCTGCTGGCCTGCGTTAGTTTCTCCCTCCGGGAAAAGACGGGGACCCTGCCGAGGCTCCCTGGAACCCGTGCTGGGCTTGTGGACGGTCAACCCACATTCGTAACAGCCGCCCAAGGCCAGGGACATTATCCCCGACCATCCTGAAGCTCTGGCTGGGCTGCATTATAGAATATCCCTGCAGGAAAGGATGGGGACCCTGCCGAGGCTCCCTGGAACCGGTGCTGGGCTTGTGGACGGTCAACCCACATGGGAGATAAATGCCCGAAGCCGAGGGCATCACCTCCAACCCTCCTGGAGTTGTGGCTGGGCTGCGTTACAACTTTTCCCTCTGTGGAGGTATTGGCACACTGCCGTGGATCCCTGGTGAGGAAAAGCATTAACGCAGCCCAGCCAGTGCTCCAAGATGTTTGGGGGTGATGTCCCTTGCCTTGGACTGATTTCTCCCATGTTGGTTGACCCATCCCCAAGCACAGCGGCAGTTCCACGGAACCCCGGCATGGTATGGTCCCCATCGATTCCTGGAGGAAGAAGCTGTAACACCAGCCAGCCAGAGCTCCAGGATAGTCGGAGGTGTAAAGGGGGTGGGGGGACTCCCCGGCCTTGGCCGGCTTTCTCCCATGTGGGTCGACCATCCCCAGGTGTAGCCGCACTCCATCCCCAAGTGTAGCCGCACTCTCAGGGAACCCCGGCAGGGTCCCCATCCCTTCCCGGAGGGAACTTCTGTAATGCAGCCCATGTATACAATACCAAAGGGGTACTTGGTATAATTCTGTGGTCCTCCAGGTGAATATACACATCAAAAACAAAACTGGACCAATAGATAAATGATGACAGGATTCTGTGTACGTAAAATCAAACCTTTTTACCAATGCATGATATTTATTTCATTTTTTAATCACAAACAATTTGTAGATCACAGCAACTCACAAAACCTTTTCCCACCATTCAAACTTCATTCATGACTCATACATACCATATTCATACCAACAAATATACCTAACATGGGTATCTTTTGTCACCATAACAGAATTAAAAAAACACAATTTCAAAGTCAAACTCATTTGTTTTACAGATGTGTCTCTCTATATAACGTATAGGATATGTCTGTCGACACGTGTTTCGGTTGTAGGTCACTGTTGGTGCAGAGTATCTTGCCCCGATAGTTTAGCCAACCTTCCTCAGGACTTAGGACAACTAGCAAATGCATGTTGCCTCTATGATGGATAGGGTGAGCCTTGTGATCTAAAAACACAATATTAGACTAATTACAATTTATTCCAATGTCCTTGTCATCTCAATTAGTTATACAATCAATGTAGTAGAAAATAACACCTCGGGTTGTTACCCATTCAAGCTCACCTCCACTGGTATTTCGGGTGGTGATGACGTTGTAGTGGAGTCAATTCCCATAAAGGTTCTATCTCATACAAATGGCACACTGTACCCTTTCCTGCAGAGTAAGAAACAAACAAACACAATGGCCTGTTTTAAGCTATGTTTATATTTAACAAATAATGGCAACCCATCCTTGGCCACAAGAATAATTATGGCGAGAGGCTACTTACTTATTCAAGGGTTCCCGGTGTGTCTAGCATTTAATATGCTGGTCAATAAGGATCCCTGTTTGGTATTACCAGAATCTGTGTCTTCTCACTGAGACACTCTGGAAACTGTTTATTTCTGTCGCGCTCTGAAACATTTGTGTATGAGAGCGATAGAAATAAATATCAATATCAATGGTATAATCAGTTTCATACAGGGAGTATTCCCATTGTGTAGAGCTCTGAAATGACACCAAAACAAGGGGGCTTCTTTAGCCGTTGTGGGAGCATGTGCCTGTAGTCCCTCACTCTCCCTTCTGTTTAAAATGGCTTTTTACTGGTGATTGTCTTGAAATCAAAAATGGTCACATAATTGTGAATGTACATGCAAAATCATTAGTAGCAAGAACGCCTTCTAAAGTAGTGTCGTCTAGGCGTCCCTTTCCTCTGTGCCAACGTGTCTATTTTATCATAGGCATATGCGTGGTAGGAATGCCACGTGTTGTTACTCTGCCTCGCGTAATGGCATAATGGTAATACTCTCACTCGCTAGCACGCACTATCGACCCCGCATTTGTCGCTCATTGCTCTAAACATACCTTATTCCTCCTATGTCTAGTGTCGTTCGCCTGTGCTCGCACTGGTTTGAACTCCTGCTTAGCACCTCCGAGTGAATTCACGAGTCCGGCTCATTGTAGCCTTGTTTTCAAAGAGAGTCATGCCCCGCTATGGTCCTAGAAAGAGGACAACGAGTGACTCGCATCGTACGCCCCGCGCACTAGCTACAAAACTACATTTTAAGTCTATAAAGTACAATAGGATGAACTATGCCATCACAAATGCATAGGTACTTGGTATATAATACAAGTGTTTATTTTCACTCCAAAACAGAGTCCAAGAACTGAGCATTCTGGGAGATGTAGTGCATACATCACGCAGGACACAATTTAACATACACAGTGTTTTTGTTTTATTAAAAAATGTGTAAAATATTCGCCAGTGTATCGCCCTGTTTTCCTTTTTAATTTGGGGCTTAAGCAACGCAAGGCATTAAATGCTTGAACTGATCCCCATGTGTGTGCATGTCCAATATGGGCACCCCACAAAAGGTATTAAAATGATATAGGCCCCAATACATTAGAGACAAATTACATGCTAGTTGTTGAGAGGTACAGTGTCTCCCAGATCATCACATAGTGTATACAATGATTTCAGTTCCTCCAAAAGTATCCATGATGATAGCAGGTGTGTCTTCCTGCTTCATTTAGTAATTAGAGCATTCAAATCCACGGAAATATTTAAACCGTGGCGGACTGTATCTAAAGAGTAGATCCAGCTCTGTTCCAACTTGTGTAATGCAGGTGCCATGTTGCTGCTTCTGCTTTTTGGTTTGATGGTTTGTAGCACAAACAATTACAAATCTGTGTCTTTATGGTCTTTTTTTCTTGAAATGGTCGACCAGAGGCTTATCGATCACATTATTTTGTATACAGAACCGATGTTCCCCTATTCTCAGTGTAATCGCTCTTAGTTTTCCCTACATACAGTAAGTTGCAAGGGCATGAGATTATATATATGACTTTTTTTGTCAAACAGTTGGTGTGGTTCTTTAATTCCAATTTTATGTTTCCATGCTGGAACACATATTTGGTTTCCGTGAGCGGGCATAACACGCAATTCCCACATCTGTGATGTCCAATTATGGGCGGTAGTCCCCATTGATTGAGAAATGTTTGTTCTTTAGGTCTATCTCGATAGGTGTGTACCAATCTTTGACGCAGATTGCTATTGCGTTTCAGTGCTAACATTGGCTTCTTAGATAAACTTCCCAGAATCTGAACTAGACTCCAGTTACGGTTAATGATTTTTTTAATGTTGTTACTGATTGGGTTATACGTAGTCATGCACACCAATCTGTCATTCAACTGTTTTTCTTTGGTGGTCAGTCTTATATCTCTGTTTGTATTTGTAGCTCTTTTCAGGTTTTCTTTTACCATTTTATTCAGATAGCCGCGCATATGCAACCGTTTGAGTTGTTGCGCGTGTATATCATAATCTTTTCTTGCTGTACAATTGAGTCGTATACACAAAAATTGGCCATAAGGCAAATTGTACTTCAGTCCCTTGGGATGGAAGCTGGAGTAATGTAGCAAAGTATTTTTGTCAGTTGCCTTTCTATACAGTGAAGACTCCAACGTTCTCCCTGCTTTCTTAATCCTAAGATCTAGAAAACTTACTTGATCCTTACTCCATTTTATGGTGAAGTTTATATTTTCATCACAGGTGTTCAACCATTTGTGGAATTCAAGGAGAGACATACTTGTTCCTTTCCAGATGACAAACACGTTGTCTATGTAACATTTCCAAACCCGTAGTAGACTTTCAAATTTCGGGTGGCAGTGGGTTGTGGCATATTGTGTTCCTGGAACATATCTAGCCTCAAAATTGGCCATGTGTAGATTTGCTACATGGGGAGCAAAAGTTGCTCCCATGCTCGCACCTTTCTGTTGTTTAAAGAGCTGTTTTTTTTAACAGAAATACATTTTCTGTCATCGCAAGTCTTGAACATTCAAGTATAAACCCAGTTGGTGGTTTGAGGTAGATCTCGGGTATCTAGATAATCTCCCAGTACACTTAGGGATTCCATCTGTGGTATAGAGGTGTACAGAGACTCTACTTCCACAGTCGCCAGTAAGTCATCTTCTTTGATGTTAAGTCCCTGTATTATTTTAATCATATCTGTGGTGTCCTTTATGTATGAAGGCATACGGAGTACAAATGGTTTAAGAAAGAACTCGCTATATACGGCCAATGGTTCCAGTAACGAGTCGATCGCATACATGATTGGTCTGCCTGGAGGATTTCTTTATTTTTATGCATCTTGGGCAGTATATAGAATGCAGCTTTTTTTGGATGTTGTTTATTTAGGAACTGCCCCGCGAATTCACTGGGAGGTGCTAAGCAGGAGTTCAAACCAGTGCGAGCACAGGCGAACAACACTAGACATAGGAGGAATAAGATATGTTTAGTGCAATGAGCGACAAATGCAGGGTTGATGGTGCATGCTAGCGAGTGAGAGTATCCGGCCATTATGCGAGACAGACTAACAACGCGTGGCGTTCCTACCGCGCATATGCCTATGATACAATAGACACAGTGGCACAGAGGAAAGGGACGCCTAGACGACACTACTTTTGGAGGGCATCCTTGTTACTAATGATATAGCATGTACGCTCACAATTATGTGACAATTTTTTTATATCAAGACAATCACCAGTAAAAAGCCATTTTAAACAGAAGGGAGAGTGCATGCCTACAGGCACATAGGCCCACAACGGCTAAAGAAGCCCGCTTGTTTTGGTGTCATTTCAGAGCTCTACACAACGGGAATACTCCCTGTACGGAACAGTTTATACCATACCAGAGTGTCTCAGTGAGAAAACACGGATTCTGGTAATACCAAACGCGGATCCTTATTGACCAGTATATTAAAGGCTAGACACGCCGGGAATCCTTGAATAAGTAAGTAGCCTGTCGCCATAATTATTCTTGTGGCCAAGGATGGGATGCCATTATTTGTTAAATATAAAGATAGTTTAAAACAGGCCATTGTGTTTTCTTGCTCTGCAGGAAAGGGTACAGTGTGCCATTTCTATGAGATAGAACCTTTATGGGGATTGACTCCACTTCAACGTCATCACCACCCGAAATACCAGCAGAGGTGAGCTTGACTGGGTAACAACCCGAGGTGTTATTTTCTACTACATTGATTGTATAACTAATTGAGATGACAAGGATATTGGAATAAATTGTAATTAGTCTAATATTGTGTTTTTAGATCACAGGGCTCACCCTATCCATCATAGAGGCAACGTGCATTTGTTAGTTGTCCTACGTCCTGAGGAAGGTTGGCTAAATGATCGGGGCAAGATACTCTGCACCCACAGTGAACTACAACCGAAACACATGTCGACAGACATATATCTCCTATAAATTATATAGAGAGACCCATAAGACTTATCAATGTTGATAATAAGATTCTGGCAAAAATGTTGGCGAGCAGGTTGAAGCGTCTGCTTCCTTCTTTGATCCATGTGGATCAATCCGGTTTTGTGAAGGGTAGGAAGACCTCCAGTAACATTAGGAAGATCTTGAATATTGTGTCGAAGGCAAATGGTCAGGAAGGGGACCGTGCTGTTTTGTCCTTAGATGCGGAGAAATCATTTGATAGAGTGAATTGGAATTTCCTATATTCAGTGCTGGCCAAGATGGGTTTTGGTGAGAGATGTTTTTCTTGGATCAGGATGCTGTACAGCGAACCAACGGCAGAGCTTACCACCAACGGTATGAGGTCTGGAAAGTTCAAGTTGGAGAGAGGAACGAGGCAAGGGTGCCCTTTGTCCCCTCTTTTATTTGTGATAGCTTTGGAACCGTTGGCTGAGTTTAGCAGGGAGGCTGATGATGTGGTGGGCCATTTGTGTTGGGGAATAGAGCAGAAGATTTGGCTGTTTGCGGATGACATGCTCTTAGTCCCTGGTGACCTTAAGAAATCTATACCGGCACTGATGGATGTTATGGCGGAGTTCCGTTTGTGCTCTGGATACAGGATTAATTGGACGAAATCGGAGATTATGCCTTTGACACATTCTGTTGTTAGGAAATTTGTGATGGATTTAGGCTTCAGATGGTGTCCAGATAAATTGTTATATTTGGGAGTTTGGCTGACTCCGGAGATTGGAGACATGGTTAAGGAAAACGTGCGGGTCATGTGTAGTGGGTTGAGGACTGATCTGGAGAGATGGAGACTTTTGAATCTCTCTCTGTTTGGCAAGGTAAACGCCTTGAAAATAATATCTGCCCCAAGGATTAATTATGTTTTGAGTATGATCCCTTTGATGTTGCCAATGACATTTTGGAAGGACGTAGACGGGATCCTACAGGAATTCTTGTGGGATTGGAGGCCCCCGAAGTTGAAATTGTGGAAGTTGCAGTTGCCGGTACATCGGGGTGGTCTTGGAGTGCCGAATTTCAGGGCGTATCACCTGGCTTTCTTATCGGATTTCTTGGTTCCTTTTGTGGAAGAGTTGCAAGATGTTTGGGTGGAGGCAGAGACTAGTTTTAATGGGCCGCTGACTTCGCAAGCGGTATTGAATTCGGTCTCGAGACTGAGTTGTGGGAAAGATCTGTTGATTGAGAGCATGAGGAGCACATGGAAGAATTTGTGTAAGTATTTGGGTGTGGGTGCTTTAAGAGAGCCTGGTTCTTCGGTGTGGCTGAATCCTGCTATTAAATTAGATGGCAAACTGATCTTTTGGGCATATTGTTTCTGGGTGGGTTGCGGTGGGTGGCTGATCTGTTAAGAAATGATCATTGGATGACTGCGAGGGAATTGCAGCAACAATATGACAGAACATTTTAGAGCATCTGATTTTGTGAAACTTAAACGTGCGATAGGGCGTGTGAATTTGGAGCAGAAAGTTGATTTGGCTCTGTTTACAAGGAGCGCAGTTGGGACTGAAGGGGGACTGGCCAGTCGCCTGTATAAAGTGTTTGTATCACATTATCATGACAATGATTCATTAAGGGAGGAGTGGGGCAGAAGGGTTGGGTTAGACATCACAGGGGATTTGTGGCAGCAAATGTGTTTGAAGGTACGCTGGAGCATCTACCGTGGGATTGTAGACTGGTGAGACTATTATGGGGTGAGATTGGTTGGGTGTGTGGTGAGGTGATTGAAGGACTGCCTGCCCTGGATTTTAGTGTGGTGATACTGGGGTGTGATGAGCCTTTGGATGGTCTCAGTCAGAATGAGAAGGTGGTTGTTCAGAGGGGCAATGACTGGTAAGAAGATTATCTTGCGGAATTGGAAGACTACTTTGACATTGAATATTGAGACATGGATGTCTGAAATGCATGAATTGGCAAGTGTGGAGAGGGTGCTTTATAGGAGAATTGGAAAATTTGGTTTGTTTGAGAAAATCTGGGGTAGATTTCTTCAGTTATATTAAACTTGGCCTTGTACGTGTTTGGGGGGTGGGAATTAAGAGATGTAACTGATTTGGTGGGGGGTTTGGTGCAATTTTGTATCCTGCTTTGTACATAGTTCTGTGAAAAATGCTGTGTTTTTTTACAACTTTTGGCTGTTTTACGGTGATTGTCTAGTGATTTGTAACATGATGTTTTGCAAATAAAAATACAAAAAAAAATAAATTATATAGACACATCTGTAAAACAAATGTGTTTGAGTTTGAAATTGTGTTATATTTTATTCTGTTATCGTGACAATAGACACCTATGTTGGGTATATTTGTTGGTATGAATATGGTATGTATGAGTCATGAAAGAAGTTTGAGTGATGGGAAAACGTTTTGTGAGTTGCTGTGATCTACAAACAAATTGTTCGTGATTAAAAAATGAAATAAATATCATGCATTGGAAAATAAATTTGATTATATGTACACAGAAGACTGTCATGTTTCTATTGGTCCAGTTTTGTTTTTTGATGTGTAATGCAGCCCAGCCAGAGCTCTAGGATGGCTGGGGGTGATGTCCCTGGCCTTGGGCAGCTGTCTCCCCTGTGGGTCGACCATCCCTAAGCACAGTGGCAGTCCCAGGGAACCCCGGCAGGGTCCCTGAACTTTCCCTGAGGGAGAAGCTGTAACAGAGGCCAGCCCAGAGCTCCAGGATGGTCCGGGGTGATGTCCCTGGCCTTGGGCAGCTGTCTCCCCTGTGGGTCGCCCATCCCTGAGCCCATCCTGGAGCTCTGGCTGTGCTGTTACAGCTTTTCCGTCCAGGAAGGGACGGGGACTCTGCCGGGGCTCCCTGGGACAGCAGTTGAGCTTGGGTGCTGTCCACCCAAATGGGAGACAGACACCCAATGCCGGTGATATCACTGCACACCATCCTGGAGCTCTGGCTGGGGCTGCGTTACATAATTTCCCTCCAGGAAGGGATGCTGACCCTGCCGGGGCTCCCTTTGATTGACGCTGCAGTTGGGGATGGTCAACCCAAATGGGAGACAGCCGCCTGCATTACGGAATTCCCCTTTGGGAAGGGATGGGGACCCTGCCAGAGCTCCATGGAACGGGCTCTGGACTGGGGAACGATCAATCCACATGAGACAGGTACCCATGGCTGGGACATCACCCCCGGCCATCGTGGAGCTCTAGCTGCGTTGCTTTAGAGCTTTTTGTTCCGGGTAGGGATGGGGACTGTAAGGTACTCATGGTGACAACAGTAAAGACACACAAGTGATCACAGTTCAAGGGTGTTTATTAAACTGTATACAGGTTGGTAAAACGCCAAATCTACACCTAAATCTAAGATGGGAGCAAGTGTCAACCATCAAATGAAAATAAGCAGTCCTGGTGGCATTGTGTCCAATAGAGAGGGCGTATACTAAGAAACCTACTGCCAAACCTTACAACTAATACACACGTTTGTGGGATAGTTCTCAAGAAAACAAAGAAGTGTTCACAAATGATATGTCAGGATGTGGTAGCCTGGATCTTCCTTACCCCCCTCTTTGAGCACCCGGTAAGGTGGAATCATGGAGCACAGATCACACTCGAGCTTCCTCCGCACGTGTCGACAGTTCTGTTGCAGTTTATCAGGAGACTCGAGGGCCAAGTCTCCTTTCCCCTGAAAGTCTCTTGCCTTCGAGGGCCTGACGTGTTTATAACAAAACAAAAGTTCCTACAACCAAATGAATGTTTGTTTCCTGGTTTTACTCAGGGTGAGGTTTCATCACCCCCTGGGTCCCCATCTTTGGGGCGCTGACCCCTGTTTCTGTTGATATCAGAGCCTCCGTGGTTGTGTCTCCTGGTTTCGAGGGCCTGTTAGGTTTTGGAATAACAAAACAAACAAACAAACACAAAGTTCTGTTCTACGTATTTCTTGGGTGATGGATTCAACCCTGGGTCCCTTTCGACCGGGCGCTTACCTCTCTTTGCTTTCAGCCTCCTGCCACCGGGTTCACTATGGCTTTTCTCGGGTGATGGATTCACCCCTGATCTCCCTCGTTCGGGCTCGGATCCCTCTCGATTGTTGGTCTCCCTCTACCAGGTTCACTATGGTTTTCCACAATCTTCCTTTATTGTTCTCGTATAATGTCTTTGCAGCAGCTCGCTGCGAACCTCCCTTCCTCTGGTTCACTTGATCAGGGTGATACTGGCTCACCCCCGGGTCCCCCTCCTCTGGGTGCAGACCCCTTCCCAAATCTTAATATCTTTTTAAACAGTTCCATTGGACATCCCTCGGCTGGGTTCACACTTGTGAACACACTGTTTCTTGGGACTTTAGACTTGACCCCTTCTCATCAGCATCCTTCTTCCGGGTTCACTCTTGCCAACTTCACATTCACAAATGTTTATAGGATTCACTTCCCTTGCTTTCTCAGTCTTAGGTCAAATGCTTTCGACTGTATGGGGATTTTCTTTGACCTCCTGTAGGACCGCTTTGACCCATCTTGGCGGCTCTCCCTGCGGCCTTCTGGTATTTGTAGTTTTGATCAGATGGGGATTGACCAGAGACTCTCGAGTTAGTACCCATCTGGTGCGGTTCCCTCTATATCTGGTTTCCCCTCAACACTTTTACAGTTCTTTAAACTTGGTTTAACTTAATATTTTGCGTCTTTCATTCACCACAGACCAGCTCGTATCAGTTCTCCCCTCGACTCACCGGCTGTGATGAACCGCTTAGCTTTCCTCTTTACTGGAGTCAAACCCAGTACCACGGAAGCAGGGGTCTCGCTCATTCCGGCTGATCAGCGTCGACGCGCTCCGTGTACTGTTCACATCTACTGCAACACACTTGGGCTATTGTCCTCAGTCTTACGATTCGATCTGTGGAGGTTTCACTTGTCTGTGTCGAAAAGGGCAAGGTTGTGTCCCTCCTTGTCATATTCGCTGCCTTTCTCCTCCTTTTGAACTGCTGGGTCTGGATAGCGGTCTCGTTGTGCGGTCTGCCTTGCTCGTACTGTGCTCTCTTGCTCCACCTTTTATCCCTGTGGGAAAAGGAAAGGGCCGTCAGGTGTTTGTGGTTCAGGTTCATTTCCGGACCCTTAGGTTGGGACATGTCAGGTGAACAGTTTTAACATTAGTTCTTTTACTGTCATATTGTATGGGAGTGTTCATGTCGGAAAGGCAAAGATTCCATAGGGAATTACCTTTGTATCGGGGGGGGGGGGGTTGTGAGACAAACTGGAATGACCAGGATTTTTATCATAAAATAAACAAGAGGGTTTGTGAGGACTGTCCTTGTTGGCTAAATTTGACTGGGACTTTGGAAAGTGATAATCAGAGGGATTATGAACCAAACGGGGATAGTTGGAATCGTGGACTGAACAGGGGGGATTGTGGGAAGGATAATGTTTTGTCAAGATAGATTGGCTGTTCGGAAATGAATTGTTAGAGGGATGTGAAGTTGAATGATTGGGAATATCCGAGTAGAAGACAGGATAGCAGTGATTCTGGGAGTTGTGGTTTTTAATGGGTTAACCAGATAAGAATGGGTTGTTGGTTTTACCCTTGGGTAAGGAAGATTCACTGGGTGGATGCGATGATGACCGGGAATAGCTTATAAGAGCTTCAGGGACTTAGTTCCCCTCACCATTCTCTGCATGAGGGCACCTAAAGTATTTCCCAGAACATAACCCTGGGCTCCCCTACTCCGGTCATCCTCCCCCACTAGTCCACTCTCAGGAACTGGATCCAACAGCGATGGCCATGTCCTGGATACCTGAATAAGGGATCCCTGTGCTCTACAGGGGTGAATACCCTCTGGTTTCTCACAGGACCCTGCCGTGGGGTCCCTGGGACTGCCGTTGGACTTGTGGACGGTCGACACTTTTTCTTTTCCGCCAAGGTAGGTGAACCTACACATGTGAGGTACCTTTATCGTCTGGACACCTGATGGAATATGGGAAGGTAGGACATGTGGTGTTGGCGGTGTGTTTCTGTAGTTTCCTGGTGGCAAATGTCTGTAAACAGTGTTTTTCTCCTTAAATTTTGGACTTGGCCGGGCCTTGTGGGAAATACATTCTAGGGCAATTTGAGCAAGTCAGAGTTCTGTGGATTCCAGCAGGTGTTGTCTTTTCAGAAATGCATGGTGTTCCCTGTTGTCCTTGGTGGCTGCGACACCCCAGGCCCAAATCTGTACGAGACCAAAATCCTAAAAATGTCCTCTACCAAAACCCTTTGGGATACCAGTGGTTTAGCCTTTTCCCTTTGCGCCCAGCTAGGTGCACCCACACATGAGGTACCGTTTTTGTTTGGACACCTGTGGGAATTTGAGAAGGTAGGCCATGTGTTGTTTTCTCTTGGGTTTGATAATGTTTTCATACATTTGCTACTGCACTTTGTTACACAACCCTTTAATTTCCCAAATGTAACCTACATTTAGTCGCTGCTTTAGGCACTGTCCTCTTTTGTAACTTGCACAAGTATTCTATCCTTCAAAAGGTCTGCCTGTGCTCTTTCTGAAAATGTATGCTTGCCATTGCTCACCGCTTTTGTTTCCCTTATTTTCACATGCAAAGTGCGTCTGTCTAGGCCGTCAGCATAAGAATCCTGTGTACCATGACTCTGTTTTTGGCTTGTGATAATGCTTGTTTTGTGAAACATTACAAAAAATGATTTACTAACTAAAAGAGTCAGGGGAATGTAGTGGTACATTACTTTTCTCAATATTCACAGAAAACATTACCTTACAGGTCCAAACATGTCCAGTATATACCTTTTTTCTGTCATTTTTCCAATTTTCCCCAAACTATGGCTATTTTTACCCTCCTCTTCCATTCCGTCCACACATGTCATATTGGAAAGAAAGTGAAAAATCACCTACATCTCACAAAACTGATGGTGACCTTATAAAAAAGTATTTTTTGCTTCCACTAAACCTGTTCCTGAAAGCCTGGGAAATGGCAAATTCAGAACAGCAAACCATTTGTTCCTAGGTCTTACAAGGAAAAAAAAACAGACTTCTTTGTACATCATTTTATTGCCATTTTCTGAAAAAAAACCGAAATTGGCTCTTTTTTTTTCTCTCGTTATTTTCTCTCACCCCCATACAACCAACAAGGATTCCTTGGTGTGCGTTATGGCCGCCTACATGTGGGGAAAAAAAAGGCCACATTTGGCCAGGATATCACATGTAACAAAAAAGTTACAAGGGATTGAATGGCGACATAACAAAATCACCAAAATTGTGGCAGATGTGCTTTAAGCTTAAAACACAAGCCGCCCTACTCAATATGCTTATAGAGACAAATGTGTTGTTTGGTAAAGCAGTAGACGATGCCCTGGAAAATGCAAAAGAAGAACATGACGCCCTAAAATCCTTAAGACAGATTTCTACGGGGTGTTTTCAACACCCACAGTTCCTTTCAAGGGTTGGCATACCCACGAACAACACAAACTGGCTACTCCCAATGATCATCACCATCTTGGTATTTCTCCACTTTACAATCAACCCTCTATAAATCCAGCTTTCAAGGGACGAGGTAGAGGTCGTACTAGGGGTGCAGTCGCCAAGGGCTCCACTGCTCCAAAACAATGGGCCTCATTACAAGTATGGCAGTAAGGCAACAACAGTGCCGGTATCGCTACCGGCACCGTTGCTACCGTACTGCCATACTAGTAGTTATGCTCCCGGGTGCCCTTGAAGCCACCAGGTCTGACCTGGTGGCCGTACCGGCACCCGCTAGCAGAACGTGATGGTAGCACCGGTACCGTTATTGACTGTAACGGTGCTACCACCCTCCCCATTCCCATTGAGCCCCATCGGGCTCAAATGGGAATGGGAATGGGGATGCACTGGGCCCGGCACCCACAAAAGGGCAATTACCGAGTCCGGCTGGGCCGGAATAGCCCAGTAATTGCCCATTTACGGGTGCTGGACCCGGATGCCAGTTTGGAGGTAGCCTTGCCGGTAAAACCGGCAAGGATACCTCCAACCTTGTAATGAGGCCCAATGAGCTGCCCATTCAAGTTCCCTCCCATTTCTCCCCATTAAGGGGGGGGACGTATCTCACAATTCACCCAACGCATGGGAGGGAATCACTTCAGTAAAGTGGGTACTTTTTTTCTTTTTACTGTGATTTTTGGTTTACAACAAACCTTACACAACACAAACTGTATACAAACACCACAAGACATCAACAATCAAACACATACATAACTATATCAAGTCACATGATGCCTGTCATTTGATCCAAAAGACCTTTTAAAAGGTTATTCAAAGCTAAAATCAATGACACATTGTCCCCCCACATTAATCTTCACCAGAGTAAATTCATCAGTCAGTCACTGCAACCTTTGTATTTAAAACAGCTATGCCTATTTTCAATAAAATATGGACATACAGTGATCCAGTGTTTCTTACAAATTGACATTTTTTTAAACAAAATCTACAATATGTCAAAGTGCTAAGTGCCTGCGGGCCATTCCAATGTCTTGACCTTTCCCTGGAATGCAACTGGTTCTACGGAAAACAAAGGTGTGTGGCATGCACTCTACTACACGGGAATCGCTGCAGATACAAAGGCATACAATCTCTCTTGTGAGTAAAGTAGGTGTATTTGTACATGTAGAGTACCTTCCAAAACTATCAATGGTCTCTGCCCAATTAAACCTGTGGGATGTATTGACCCACTTTGCTGTGCTATGCGGTATCACTCTAATACTTATGGCGCAAGAAACTGCAACAATGGCGGCAAAACCCTTCTGTGCGCCAAAACCCCGTCCTGCAACACACAAAAGAATGGATGCACAACCTGCCACCCATGGTGCATGTGTGGTGGAATAGAGCACGCCCTGCAGAAAATGCGCAAGTGGGCTCCATGGCCAGCACACAGAGTGCAGAAAGAGAAGCAGCGCTTTGCAAATGAAATTCCAAAAGGTGGCTATAAATGACATTTGCTTTGTTGCTAAAAACTCCAAAATGCGTATAACGCAACACTTTTCAACATTCAAAATCTTGCTCGGTGCTAAAATTCATGTAATCTTATGAAGCAGTGCGAACATAAAAAGTCATAAATGTGAAGACCAAAACATTTCTTCAGAAAAACCGGATTGTCTGTAAACTGACAGCTCCTGTCAGAATCTGGGTGCAGTACCCTGGGCTACCTGAATGACAGCTGTCTGATGAGTTACTGATGAAACTTGAAAGTGATCTAAATTTAAAAAGTCTGCCGGATCAGCAAACATAAAAAGGATTGTAGCTAAAAAGAATACAGATCTCAGTTGCTATTTATCCCACAGAGTTAAAGCTAAGAAAGTAATGTATTTATGTTTGATGCAACAAATGTGGTTTTTCGTGGATTTTAATTAAGAATAAATTAGATTGGCTGAGCTGCAACCCTTTGGAAGTGGACAAACAGGTTTCTCCCAAGAGGAGGGCCTTCCTCTCAGCAGAAACTCACTGGGAGGTGCTAATTGTGGGTTAACCCAGACTCTTGTGTACAGAAAGAGAATGAACATTAGCAGGCTCTTCAGCCCAGGAAACGGAGGTGTGAGAGGGTCATAAATGGCTCCTGGAAGGAACAAACAAGGAGGGGGATGCTCCTGGACTCAAGGGAGAATAAAAGGGGTGTAACATTTGCTGTTAAGCATGAACAAAGAACCATTTTTAACCTTTTAACTGCCATGGGTCCCCCCACCATCCCCCTCCAGTGCCAAGGCCTTTTTTGGTGATTTGGGTATTTCGCCATTCAATGCCTTCTAATGTTTTCTGTTTCATTAACCCCTTAAGTGCGAAGGACGAGAAATCTCATCCTTGGCAACAGGGAGGTAATGTCAAGGACGAGATACCTCACCCTTGGCACTTAAGGGGTTAGAGTCTCATAACTTGTGATTCAAAATGGTGAAAAATATTTCAAGGACATAACTGTTAGTCTAATTTTTGGCTGCACGTTTTAAGAGCGGCAGAACTGTGTAATATGTTCTGGACAAGAATGTCAATATATGTGGTTTTATGTGAAATGTATTAATCCTAGAATTGTGAAAATGTACACACACATTCCTATGTTAAACACACACATTTGTGGAAATTTGCATAAAGTTTGGAAATTGTGTTCATAGCAAAAAGGACAAAATTCTATAGAAAGTTGAAACAAGATCCCACAGCCGCAACATTTTGAGGAACAGATGCTACATACAATATGGCATCTTTGTGTGTGATTTGTGTAAAAGTGACCAATGTAGAAATGTGTATTTAGTATGATATCTGATTTTGAGACCAGTAGCTAAGAACTATAAAGTAAACCATAAAATGTGACATAATCCGGCCTTGATCCAATCATTCAAATGCAAGGCGGAGATGAAGTTTTGATCCAATCCCAGCTCACAGGGGCAAGCTTAGCTAAGCCTTTTCATACACCCATTTTGTGATGCCATTTGAAAGGATAGAGACAGATGACAACACATAGGGACTGACTGATTCACTCACTTTCCTGATTCCGCCGAAGCATCTGATCTAGCATTCTACATCCAGCTTTAACATACTGTTACTCACCACTCCGAGTAGGCCGAAGATACAGAGATAATGACCTTGGAGATGTTGGTGGTATAAGATTCCAAACTCAGCCTTCCATCCCAGCTCCCCTGAGTACAAGACTCAGGCTTCCTCAAAGAGGGGCTCTTTTCCACAATGTACCTCTCTGCTGTTTTAGTTAAAACAGACAGAGATGTCAATTGAATAAAAGAGCGGGGAGAACACACACCGCCAATACCAATGCTGCAAAAGAATACCAAGATATTAGACAGTGTTGGTATTATGCAAGTAATTGGAACAGATGAAATGATGGGACAACTACCTATATAGATATTGGAGAGGAGTTGAATTTCCCCGGGAATTATCTAAATAAAGAATAACACAAATGAGTGGAATTGAACTAATTCAGTATCGGTTCCCACTATAGCTATAGGATTGATAACCACTGACCTGAAATAAGATAGTAGAGTAAGAGGAGTCCAGGATTCTGAAGACAGGAGAAAATAACAAACGGGGAAGTTAGTACAGGTAAGTAACCCCGAACGGCACAAGGGACGCACTAGTGCCGGGTTGGTGCAGTTCAGGAGGGCGTTCATGTGCACTTAAGAGCAATCACAAGAAAAGTCACTCAATGTCCCAGAATCCAACAGAAAACAATATCCAAGGAAGGCAATAGGTATGTACCCGAGTACACGAGTATAGCTGAGTAGCTGTTGAGATGATCCGGATAGAAGACGGCAATCGAAGAGCAGAGCGGCAGCTGGGAAGAACCGCCAAAGAAGAGAGCCGTATCCAGTAGTGTTCCGAGTCCAACAACCAGATGAGCACGACAAGAATAAAGGATGAGACGAGGCAATCCAAAAGTCGGGCAAAGGGTCAACACCAGGAGTTCAGATAAGGATTTGTGTAAGGAAACACGAAGAGGAAACGGTACAAAAACCCTGTGTAGCTGGTAACGCTAATTTGCAGCAACAAGCCCCTTGGAAGACGGTGGTTTTATAGTCGTAAGAGGGGCGTGGCTTGCTGTACTTCTTCCACGTACAAGACGTGTCAGGTGACCTGGAGTGCGTCGACGTTTGTACAGACGCCATGGTAGCTTGTACCTGGACCATAGAGGAGCCTGTAAAGAAGTTGTATTTTGCAAGGATGCCCGTGGGGAAGTCTGAAGTGTAACACATACTTCCAGATCCAGATGCCAAGACTCTTGCAAGCATTAGAGAACTATTGACTTTCTGCAAGGCCTAATCCTCACTTATTTTTGCAATCCAGTGAAGCGCTGTGGTGTGAGAAGGCCTTTTGAACTAGTATCCTGAAATTCTCTGGCTGGCTACCACAAGGCTTGCCTGAGGAACTCGCTATCCAGCTGATTGAAATATCCACAAATAAGAAGGACTAATCCTGTGCAAATCCGGTGAACGGCCTAGCTGATCCAATCCCGTGCCTGATGTGCTGTTCTTCCTAGACCAGACCAGATCCAATCCATGGCCAGAACTGACGGTCCAATTTAATAACTTGTTCTGTGAGTATTAATATGAAGAACTGTGACCCATAGTATATTTGCATTCTCTTATCCCCATATCAAACCCATCCCAGTTTAATTCAGAACCATAGTGTTGCTAGAACTATCTTTGTGCTGACTCTCTCATCTGAAGAAGTAGAGTATCCACAACAGGCGGGTTACGCTGATCACGTGACTGTAAGATCCATCTGTGGCATTTGCTTTTTCATATTCATAATATATTGTACTCCACCCATCTTTCATTTTCAAAGTGCATTTCTGTTTTCCATTCTCGTGTCTATTTTGCAAAAACGACTCTCACTAAAACCTCTATAACTCCCTCAGTTTTTATGATAGAAACGAAATTTCAACTCCTACTTGTACCTAACATCCTTAGCTAGCCATAGAACCCAAACCAAAAGTTTGCCGAAATTTTACATTCTGAGAAATTTTACACGTTTGAAATAGCTTTAATGTATTTCCCACTTGGACTTTGAGATTTCAAAAGTTTTCTTCTGACTAAATCATTGCTTGTGATTGATTGCAACTGTTCAAAGCGGCTCCCATAGGAATTCATAACTATTTAACCCTTTAAGTGCCATGGGTATTTCCCCCCAGTGCCAAGGCCTTTTTTGGCGATTTCGGTATGTCGCCATTCAATGCCTTGTAACTTTTTTGTTACATGAGATATCTTGGCCAAATGTGGTCCCTTTTTTTCCCACATGTAGGCGGTCGTAACGCCACCCAGGAATCCTAGGTTGCTGTAGGGGAGGGGGGGGAGAGAAAAAAGTGCGAAAATGCCAATAAAATTATGTACAAAGAAGCCTGTGGTTTTTTCCTTGTAAGAGCTAGGAACAAATAGTTTGCTGTGCTGAATTCCCCAATTTCCTGGCTTTCATGAACAGGTTGAGTGGAAACGAAAAAACATTATTTTGATGTGGTTATCAACCGCTTTGTGAGAGGTAGGCGATTTTGGCCATTTTTGCCAATTGGACATGCATGGATGGAATGGAAGAAAAGGGTAGGAAAGCCGAATTGGAGGACGGAAAGGCATACATTTCTGAGAAGTAGACAAAATTCCAAGTTTAGGAAGGGGTGATTTGCGTAGGTCGGGCAACAACTAGGTAGGGGGAAAATGCCATAGATTGGGGGGAAAGCGGGAAAATGACAGAAAAAAAGTTATGTGGTGGACATGGTTGGCTTGGTATGGCAATGGCTTCTATGAATTTTGAGAAAAACAATGCTCCGCTACATTCCCCCTGTCAGTCCAGAAAAAGTAGGTACCCCTCAATGATGGAGGCAATGTATTTTGTTGGCCGAAGACCAACCGCCTCATGTGTTCGGTATTAGAAATACGCATCTATCAGCTTGACTAAAGTGCGGCCATTTTGATGTGATTGAAATCGCCATTTTTTAAAAAAGTTTCGCCTCTTGCCTTCTGTTGAAACTGCTTTGCTGAAAGCTTATTCTGCTCCACTATTACATTATTGTTCATGCATAGAGAAAGGCCGCGAGATACTTGTTGAAACATAACGCAGGCGACCCAGACAGAAATGCCCGGTCTCCTCCTTCGCAAATCTTTGGAAGTGTGCAGCAAGGCATTTAATCATTACACAGGTGCCTGCCAGTCTCGCTCATGCTGTAGAAATGGTAGAAACGAACAACTAATGGCTTGAATTATGCTCTACTTTGCGGCCCCCCTTCCCTGAGCCCTCGAGAGCCCTGGAGAGCGAGTTGACCCCTAACACACGAATAGAAACTAGGAGATAGCAAGGCCTGGAATGTGTCTCTCCCCTGCACGCAGCTTGCTTGCAAAAACAGAAGCAATGTGTTCTCTAAAACAAAGAACTTTGTCTGCAGGCTCGCGAAATTGCAAACTGTTGCTAAAATGAATGTCTGAAGGTGTCCTACTCGTCACAATTGTCAATCATCGAACCCAATTCAAAGGAAATACATTATGGGCAGTATTGAATGTGTCACCACTGATTGTAAGATGCTTGCTTTGTATATATGTAACTGTTGTACAATGATTCACTCTCTTGCGTCCCTCGGGGTCTGGAGACAAACGTCGCAGGGCGTGAGACCCAGTTGGCCAACTGAGACTATTTGCTTTGCAATAAACCCTAGCTTTTGGGAAAACAACCTCGTGTCTGGCGTATCAGTTCGTGTGTGGTGATTGTGCCTTGTTTCCAGACGCGAGGGTCCCCTAGGGGCCACATCACCCCGACTCTTGCAGTTAGGAAAGGACACATTTTTTGTAGTGTTTCACAAAATCCCAGACAAAGTGAAAATTGTGTTTTTTCCACACCAAACATCACACTTTGTCGGGGATTGTGGCTATTAAATTATGGGATGTTTTGCGCAAGTCAGACCTCAGTGCATTCCCACGGGTGTCCTCTTTTCAGAAATGCATGTTTTCCGAGTTTTCCTTGGTGGCTTCGACACCCTAGGCCCAAATCTGTATGGTGTGCACATTAGTAAAAATCCTGCAATCCTGCTGTGCGAAAAGAGTTGGGGTTACCAGTGTTTTAGGCTTTCCCCTTGGCGCCCAGGTAGGTGCACCCACACATGTGAGGTACCGTTTTCATCGGGACATCTGTGGGAACGTGGGACGGTAGGCCATGTGTTGTTGGTGGCGTGTTTCGGTGGGTGAGCCGAGTGAAATTGGCGGAAAATGCATTTTTTTGCCAGGGTTTCTGGGTAATAAATTCTGGGCCGATTTGCGCAAGTCAGACCTCTGCGGATTCCCACGGATGTCCTCTTTTCGGAAATGCATGGGGTTCCCTGTTTTCCTTGGAGGCTTGGACACCCGAGGCCCATATCTGTATGGTGTGCTCGTCTGGAAAAAGTGTGAAATTCAGTTGTCAGAACAGACTTGGGGGGGGGGGGGGGGTAGGGGTCTTTTAGGCTTTCCCCTTGGCGCCCAGGTAGGTGCACCCACACATGTGAGGTACCGTTTTCATCAGGACATCTGTGGGAACGCGGGACGGTATGACATCTGTTGTTGGCAACGTGTTTCGGTGAGTGGACAGAGGGAAATGTCTCTGAAATTGTCTGGAAATAAAGACAATTCTCAGACATTTCACTCTGGCAACCCACGAAACACACCGCCAACAACACATGGCCTACCGTCCTGCATTCCCACAGGTGTCCCAATGAGAGGCAGACCTCTTATGCGCAGGTGTCGTACCTGGGTGACAATGGGTATATCATTTGTATAGTAACTTCTCTTTAGTGCGCTCAGGAATCAGTAAAGTACTGTCAGTAAGCCATTTCACATGCACCTTTCCTCACACTTCTCATACATACCAGTCACAAAGCAGTTGGACAGGCAAGGTGGGATTTGGCACAAGGAGAAACCTCCTTGTGTAGCACAAGAAGGATCGTTCTTGTGAGCAGTGATGCCACAACAAGGCACCCACCGGGTCACTGGCCATTCGTATCCCTTTCGTGTCTGTAGTCAGTTGGCATCCATTTCAGCCGTCGCACTTCTACCAAATCACTTGCACCAGAGCAAGCGTATCTACACATGAGCATATCTACACACTTATACCACGTGGACATGTGCTCACAATGCAACCGTGTCTCTAGCAATATCTTAACCATTATTTGGCAGCAATTGTATAGCAACTGTGTCTGCATTCAAACTTTATGTGCCTGCAATCATGTGTGGACACTGATAGCTAGTGCGTACTGGCTCACTTGGCTACCCTGCCCTACAGGCGCTATCTTCCACACGAACTTCGAGTATGTCCATAGCAACTCTGGGCAAACATTCATATGTTCACCCGTACCCACACAAAACACACACCCTGCAACATGGCAATCATTGCTGCAGTGCTGGGAAAGTGCATTCACAGAAATGACATCTGCATGTTCTTTGTATCTTTACCTCATTCACACACCAATCGTATCCAATTCATTCCTACAGAATACATGTCACTTACACCACACATAACATTACTTGCAGTAAAACAATAAACAAGGCAGGATGTTACGAGGTACGCAAGATACTGCCGCCATACAGTTGGTGTCCAAGTACCACTTTCATGACACTTAGACCTCAAGGGAGGGAGGGAGCCAAAGTGGCGTGTATTATTTTGAAAAGACCCCCCTTGAGTGGAGAGAACCTGAATGGTGTTTTCCAGTCTTCCCCAACGCACCCCGTAGAGAGAGCGGGACTGGCGTTTCTTTGCATGCCAAACCTTAGGTGGAAGGAGCCGGATTCAGGTTCCTTTCCAGTGTACACCGGAAGCGGATGGGGCTTCCCAGCAATTTTTTTTTTACGGCAATCCCGAACAGGAGCAAGCTGCACTAGAGTGCCTTGCCAAGACACCCCAAAGTGGAGTGACCCATAGTACTCTACCCTTCTTCTCCATGGCCCGCCTGAAGTAGAGGGGGGGTGGAGTGGCATTTCTTTCCAAGGTGCGCCTGAAGTGGAAGGAGCCTAACTTGCTTTACTTTGCAAGGCACACTTCGCGCAAAGGGAGCTAGACTGCCTTTTTCTCATGAGGCAGACCTGAAGTGAAAGGTACCGGGGTGATTTCTCTTTCATAGGCAGGCGTCAAGTGGAGGGAGCAGGACTAGCATTGCTTGCCAAAGCACACGAAAGGGGAATGACCCGCAATGGAGTTCCTTTCTTGTGCATGGCACGACTCGAGTAAAGGGATCCGTAATGATTGCTATTTCGCAGGCACGCCTCCAATGGAAGGAGCCTGATTCGCGTTCCTTTGCAAGTCACGCCTTGAGCTGAGGGATCTAGGCCTCAAGGGAAAGCTACGGCTGTGGTGTGCCTTTGCAAGGCAGGCCTCAAGTGAAGGAAGCAGGACTAGCAATGCTTGTGAAGTCACGCTAAATCAAGTGAAGTGAGTTGACATCCTGTTGCATTTTCATTGAAGGTACACCTCCAGTGCAGGGAGCAAGAGTGCCATTCCTTTATAAGACATGCACGAATTCAGCGGCTAAGGGTCCCTTTCAAGGAATGATGAGCATTTTCGGAAATCAGTCGATCTCCCATTATTTTTCCTTTGTATGATAGAAAAGGAAACAAGGCTGAAGGCAGAGGGCCGGCTGGAAAGGGCATTGGGGACAATACATCTGAGGTATCCTTCCTCTTTCCTAGTTTTGTACACACCTTACATTTTCGGTAAGGTTGTGCCTTCGTGGCAGAGGAAGGAACATAATCACCAAAGTGGCGCTCTTGCAATCTGGCCACATATTCTACCTATGGAAAGGAGCGAATTTGTACATGAACCATAGCCAGAGATTGAACAATTGCTAATTCAAAGTTCAAAAAGGAGAGGTTGTTTTGTGGAGTAGCTGCACGGTACACCACATAAGCATTGTACGTTGCCATATGCACAATGTGTGTGGCTAACTTTTTGTACCAGAAACGCGACTTGCGTTCAGCACGGTACGACGCAAGCATTTGGTTGTTTTTGTCTACTCCACCCATGTACTTGTTGTAATCCAGAATGCAGTTGGGCTTTGTTTTGTTTTTTCCAGGAGTCCAGGAACTAACTCGCCTCCAAACACACACATCTTACCCAAAATTGGGGGAGGGAGAAAAACCATGACTATGGCTCTCCAAAGTGAGGGCATGACAACCCCCGGTACTGCTGCCTCCAGGACCCGGGCTTCCTGCAACATTAAGTAAAAAAGAAAAGGTCAGGCACGCACGCAACAAAACATTGTGCCATCACTACAAAGACCAGAATTCCTTGAGACTGTAATTAAAAAAGCAATTGGAAACTGCTGAAAAGAAACATAGCCTCCCTGAAGAGAGTTGGAGACTCGAAAGTACTTGGAGGAGCAGAACTACTGTGCATTTGAACTGGCAGTTGGGAGTTAACCCTGGTATATATTTTTAGAAAATGTTGTGGCCGTGGGATTTAACTCAGTTATTTTTTAACATTGCTGGGATCAAACCCTGTTATTACTAGTTTAAGGATTAAAAAGACTGGGAACTAGAGTGCGCGCCTGACCTTTTCTTTTTTACTACTACTTGTGTAGAAATTGTCCACATACAAATGGTGACCCTTGTGGAGCCATGGTGCGAGAAGATCCCAAACTATCTTCTCACTTGTCCGTAAATGGGCTGGGCCGCCCGGAGGGTTTAGGGTAGAGTCTTTACCAGTGTAGACTCTCATGCTGCAGACATACCCAGTGGTACTTTCGCACAACATGTACATTTTGATCCCATATCGTGCTCTCTTACTTGGAATGTATTGCCTGAACAGTAGCCAACCTTTATACAACACCAATGATTCATCGATGGATATGTTCTGGCTAGGAACATGCACCTCCGCAAATCGGTGGGTGAAGTGGTCCAGAAATGGCTAGAGTTTGAAGAGCTTATCAAAGTTTGGGTCAGTTCTGGGTAATGCTGCCAAGTTTTCATTGAAGTGCAACATACAGTGCAGTGCTTGAAAGCGATTTCTGCTCAATGTAGCTGCAAAAAACTGGCAATAAAGTGGAGCCACAGTAGACCAGTACATCTAGACAGACGGCTGGTTGGAAATTCCCATGAGCAGAATGAGACCCCAACATTTTCTCATTTCAGCATCGGTTCTGGGAACCCATGCTTGTGCTCTGGACTGGGGTTTCAGAGTGGGACCCCTTGACCTCAAGAACTGTGCAGCATACAAATTGGTTTGCTGAACCACATCTGCAATTAACCCATCATCAACAAAAAGATTGAAAAAATCAATAGGCTGAAACCCATCGGTATTCACTGTGCACCCTGATGTACCAGTGAAAGGGGGCACAACAGGCTGAGCCATTGCTGAAGGCACCCACTGCGACTCTTCAGCCATGTCAGGAAAAGCCACATTGCGTGGCCGTCCTGCACGTCCCCTCCCCCACACCCCCTCCCCCTTACAGGTCCCCTGCGTGTGGGAAGTGTGTGAAAAGGTGGATGCACTCTTTCTTCCTCTTCGTCATCAGATGATGACGATGATGAGCTGGAGGAGGGACTTTCATCAATGGCCAACTCACTTCCCCAATCACTTCCCTCCTGACCCTCAGAAGCACTATCTGTTTCAGATTTCATGTCCACCTCTGTGTCTTGCTCTGAGCCAGACTCCATCACTGCAGCTAAAGCCTCCGCACCAGACATCGATCGCCGAGAAGCCATGAGTACTGTTGCTATGGAACCCTTCACTGCCCAAAGACCAGATGTAGACTGAAACAATAAGTATGTGTGCTTCTCAAATTATGGAACGTAGCAGCGGAAGTGGTATTCAGTGCCACAAACCTACTCCACACAAGTACACCAAAAGGTCCAGACTTTGCTCACAAACTGTAGCAGCCCTCTGCAATATGACGTACTCCCTGCACGCTACAATAAACGGAGTACTACTTTGCAAACACTCACGTGAAATGCTAAGGACCAGCTGACTGCTTTCCTACAAGTGGCTAGACCCCTACAACACACCTGCACCTAAAAGAAAGACAACAAAAAAGCTAAAGACGATGTCCTCTTCTGCTAACCTTTACACAAATACAAGTGTGGGGACGAGGATTGCAGCCACACTACCTATTCAGAAACAGCCAATGTGCTTTGCACCATGCCCTCCTCCATGGGATGCTGGTGGATGGGAAATGGAAGTGAGAAGCAACCATGCAACGTATTAGTGATTGCGTGAGTTGAAAAGCCAGAGGCAATCAAGACGCAGACAGGGAAGATAAGAAAAGTACACGGCAGGCCCTTCCAGCCAACTGCTGGCACACTTTTGACAAAAACACCTGTTCATTCACATAGGGGTGTCTGTTGTAAGGGGAAAGGTCACGAGGACGAAATTAATGCCAGGCCAAGCAAATTGATTTAGGCTGATGCAAGTGGTGATGGGTAGCTAAGACATAAGCAGCACAGACATACTGAATGCATTGACAAGCCATGAATGAAAAAAATTGCTAGTAAGTGGGAGTATCACTGCCAACATACTACCATTTCTATTCACATATCACATAATCCGGTGCGTCCATCAGTTACTGGGCAACCCCTCGTAAAAGCTCTCCAATGAAGAGCTCCATGCCTGTTTTCGAAAGGTGCACCCACCCCATCTCTGTGAAACATCACCTTTGATAAAGCCATGGTGAATGGTCCGTATTCTGTTGTTGTCCTTCAGTCTAGTGAACTCGCCATTCAGTTTCCACACCGAGCGGTTGATTGCCGAGTTCTCCAATCTCTCCTGGGAATCATCTGGGACCAGGCCACCACAGTGTTTGGAAACCTCTGTGCAATCCATTCCATGTCCTCCATGAGCTGCTCCCGTACCCCCTTCCGTCCCACAGACGCAAAATCATTTCCTCCCAGGTGCACCACTATAAGGTCAGGGGGCGGGCCTCTCCTTTTGCCTGGGACATGCACCTCTCATTTGAGATAACAGTAGGTCGATACACAATTGCCACATTATTTTCACGGGAAAGAGGTGAAGAAGATAATATGTCACCTTGTGCCAATAACACAGTTGTGCTGGCGCAATTGTAAGTAGTGAAGGTGTCTACTCCTGTGGGCCACCAACTGCACTGAACGGTGGTAAGGTGACTTACACATGCTACACCACTATACTTTGGCAAGGTGACTAGTCTGCCAGAGGATATGAAGTCCACAGCAAGTGTGCTTTGTACGCTCTCTGAATATAGGTACCCTGACAGAATGTGCCACATTTACCACAAATGGATGCACCTTTAGACACTTTGATTGTGAGTGCTTCGGCCACAGCTCCAGGACCACTGGTGAACTTGGGGGCACTCGACTACCAAGGCAGAGTGGCGGCTGTGGTCACACACATCAACCACCACCACCACCCTACATTGCTGCCTGGTCAGCACTACAGCTTTCCCCTCCAGGAAGGGATGGGGACCCTGCCGGGGCACCCTGCATCCACTGCTGAATTTGGGGGACAAAATATCCACCTGCAAGACGGACGCCCAAGGCCAATGACATCACCCCCCCAACGTCCTTCCCGTCTAGTTACCCTGCGTTACAGCTTTTCCCCCTGCAAAAGGATGGGGACCCTGGCGGGGCTCACTGGGACCACTGCTGGAATTGGACCACAGAAATGGTGACCGTTGCAGTAAAAGGAATGAGCTTGGTATCAAGTGTGCATAGGATGCTCTGAAAAAATGACCACCTGCATAACTACCGGAAATTTCTTTGAAAATGTGCTGGTACTTATGTCGGCCAAACTTTTTCTTCTGTAAAGCAGCCGCCTTCCTCAATGCAAGGCACACCCATCACTGGACCCCGAACCTCCCCACTACCCTTTCCCACCCATATCACTGACACTGCAGCCACAGTTCCTTCCACCACAGTAACCCTCCACCCCCACATTACCAAGTAATATATGTTGTACTTGCGTAAATCAGCAAAAGCTTTTCAGTAGCTGCAACTGCAAAGGAAACCATAAAAGAATTACATTCAGTGCTTTGCCCACCAATAACACATCCAAACTGTCTGGCAACTATCTGTACATTTCTCAGTTCCTTCCACCAGAGACATGACACTTCGCAGTCACCTACCACCACGGAAGGCTGAACTGCACACGGATTGGAAATGGAAACAAGACCAGTGGGCATATGGCATCCCCAAGCACAATAAAAAGCTCCTGGAAATCTGGGACCAAGCCACTAGTGTTTGAAAACCTCTGTGCATGCAAACTATTCCAGTTCCTCCATGAGTAGCTACTGTATCCCTTCCCCTCCCACAGACGCTAAATCACTTCCTCCCAGGTGCACCACTGTAAGGTCGGGGGGGAGGGGTGCATCTCCTTTTGCCTGGACATTGCTGATGGCTCCTCTGAGCTGGTGAAAGCGCTTCCCCCCCGACCCCAAACCAATGCACCAGGAGAGCATCCCTTTGAGACCCAGATATGGTTGGCCCTCGGAAAAATCATGCAGCCCTTTCGATGAAAGAGTAGCCAATTATCTACACAACCCTCATCGTCACTAGGAAATGGAAACAAGTAAACCCCCATGAATATGGCCAGACCTACAGTTTACCAAATAGTACGACGATTGCGTCATCACATGGCTCTTGTAACAATCCCAGACACACACTTCACCCATTTGGACATGCACCTCTCATGTGAGATTACAGTAGGTCAATATGTAATTGGCATTTGGTTTTCAGGGGAAAGAGGGGTCGAAGACAGTATTTCACCTTGTGCCAATAACACAGTTGTGCTGGCGCAATTGTAATCAGTGAAGGTTGTCTGCTCCTGTGGCCCACCGACTGTACTGCACGGTGGTAAGGTGACTTGCACATGCTACACCGTTATACTTTGGGAGGGTGATTAGTCTGACAGAGGATATGAACTCTGCAGCAAGTGTGCTTTGTATGCTCTCTGAATATAGGTACCCTGACAGAATGTGCGCCATTCATCACAAATGGATGCAACTTTGTACACTTTGATTGTGAGAACTTGGGGCGCAGCTTCAGGACCACTGGTGAACTTGGGGACACTCGACTACCAAGGCATAGAGGTGGCCAAGGTCACACACATCAATCACCACCACCCTACATCGCTGCCTGGCCAGCACTACAGCTTTCCCCTCCAGGAAGGGATGGGGACCCTGCCGGGGCACCCTGTACCCACTGCAGAATTTGGGGGACAAAATATCCATCTGGGAGATGGACGCCCAATGCCAATGATATCAACCCCTTTGCCCCCAGACTGTCCTGCCCCTCTAGCTACCCTGCGTTACAGCTTTTCCACCTGCAAAAGGATGGGGACCCAGCGGGGCTCACTGGGACCACTGCTGGAATTGGACCACAGAAATGGTGATTGTTGCAGCAAAAGGAATTGGCTCTGTACCAAGTGTGCATAGCACGCTCAGAAAAAATGACCATCTGCATTGCTACCGGCAACATTTTTGAAAATTTGCTGCTACTTATGTCGGCCAAATTTTAACTTCTGCAAAGCAGCCACCTTCCTCAATGCAAGGCACACCCATCACTGCCCCCAAACCTCCCCACTACCCTTTCCCACCCATACCACTGACACTGCAGCCACAGTTTCTCCCATCACAGTAACCCTCCACCTCCACATTACCAAGTAATATATGTAGTACTTACATAAGTCAGCTAAAGCTTTTCAGTAGCCGGAACTGCAAAGGAAACAAACGAATTACATTCAGTGCTTTGCCTACCAAATAACACATCCAAACTGTCTTGCAAATATCTGTACATTTTTCAGCTCCTTCCACCAGATACATGACACTTCTCAGTTATCTATATGTAGATGGAGAGGAGGGCACTACTTTTAATCAATCCTTTGGTAATCAGATTTTGTAGATGAGTATAGTTTTACATTCAAAATACTTTTGCCTGGAGCTGCCAGTCCCTATCGGTCCCGTAGAACAAGGACCTATCCAAACTTAGAAAATCCAAAAACAAAGTAATTATACCTTGTTAGGAATGGCGCTTCTCAGTTTGCCCCATGAGGTTGCTGCCAATTTAGGAAAAGAAAGCTTTGCAAAAAGGTTTGTTCGGGGTATAATAAATCAATTAAAAAGTGTATATTTTATAACTGGATATGTTTAATTCACAATCCTGTTAATTTTTTTTACAGTAGCGTAATCCTGAAAATCATAAATTGAGTTTCCATCTTGAGTTGCCCATAATACATAAGTGCCAATGCATTTCGGATTAACCGTCTTCAGCGCAGTATTAATGCAATTTTTAGTACCACATAACTAATATTGTATTAATATCATATATTTTGTTCATAATTGGCAAATTAACAAACCATTTCATTTAAGTAGAACCGATACAGAAACACATACCATATTGTGTGTAGAAACAATCCATGCGCACCATAGTGGAGAGAAAACAAAATAAAAGCACATTCTAGTTAGCTGACAAGCTGGTAAATTCTGTCTCTGTTGATGGAATTACATATAAATGCGGGTCCTACCTGGGTTATGCTATTTTCTTACATGTGTACGAGCATGTACACAGAAGTATCTGTGGACAGAAATATAAAATGTCACCAGACTATTGGCTCCACTAAAATATATGCAGAGATTCCTTTTAGGTAGCCGCTCTTACTGTATGACTTGTACGCGCGTGCTGTGGAAGCCGAGTGAGCCGCTGTCTAGCATGCTCGCGCCGGCTTCAGTTTCCTTTTATTGGTCTCCATGGAGACGGTACGAGGCGTCGTGGTCCAGCTGGAGCATGTACACCTCGCGCCCCACCCCCGGGTGCGAGCCCAGGGGCGGGACGTCTCCATGGAGACCAAGTAATTGCGGACGCTTGTTCCTGGAATGTATACGCTCGACGAGCGTAGATGAGAAGCTGCAAATACGCATGTGTTTACAGTACTCTGTGCAACTGATAGTGCGTAATAACTAACCAATGTCAAACACGAGGTTAAATAGAAAAATTACCCCGTGAGTACCTATTAGCATGTGGAGTATACAAGGGACTGCTCCCATTGTTCTGAAAAGAATGGTGTGAATATGGGATGAAACACCCATGATGTACAGATATGTATATAAAAACACACTTAAAGACCCACTGCGCACAGTTGCAATGGGTAATGTGTGTTTCAGCGGGTGGTAAATTGAATTAAAAAAAGATTAACTCATAGTAATGTCCATGATTTGTGCAGAATTCACTGCTGTTAAGTATTTATCACAAACACTTTCTTTCAAGCCAAAAACATCGGGGTAGAGCACCCAAAGCTCCTAGTTGTGTAAATTAAACTTCTAGCTTCACATGTAAGAGATGTCCAAAACGCTATTGTCTTATGTAAATTGCAACAATCAAGCATTTAATTGAACCAAACATTATAAAAAGCACATAAAGTTAATTTCTTCGTTGAGCCCCCTCGGTGCCAAGGAGCTCAACCGATCAATCCAGAAGGTTTCTCTTCGTTCCGTCCTTTTCTGGAAATTGTTGTGGAGATTTCTTTTCTCTACCACCTCCAAAATAACGAATCGAATCTGAGCTAGGTTGTGTTTTCTATCATGCCAATGTCTGGCCACATCTGAATTGGGATTATTTTTCCTTATGCAGGACCTGTGTTCATTCCATCTAGTCTTAGCCACCCTGAGAGTTTGGCCCACATAGTATAAACCACACAGGCACTTTATGGCGTAAATCACATTGTGGGAGTCGCATGTTGCAAAACTCTTGAGTCTAATTGTCTCCAATGTATGTGGGTGCTTCACTGATTCGCCTTTCATTATATATCCACAGTTGCTACAGCTCAAACAAGGGAATGTACCAATTCGTTCTGTGATTTTCTTCTTGATTGCTGGTTTAGTAGGGACAAGCCTGTCTTTCAGATTTTGACTTCGCTGAAATGCGAATGTGGATACCTCTTCACATCATCATCACATAGTAATGTGTTCCAGTGTTTTTTGATGATGCATTTAATTTGATTGCTCGGTTGGGAATATTTAGACACAAAAACAAGTGGAGGAGCATCATCTTGTTTGGTCTTCACTTTCAATAGGTCTTCTCTACTTTGAGTAGCTACTCGTGATTGTGCTGCATTTACTTCTTCTTCTGAGTATCCTCTATCAAGAAACTTTTTGCCCATTTCTCTGATGGCAATGTTATAGTTCTCTGGATCACTTACCAATCTTTTCACTCTAAGCATTTGGCTGTATGGAAGATTTTTAATAAGACTTGGTTGGTGAAAGCTTAGGCGTTGGAGCAAGTTGTTACGATCTGTGGGATTACGAAAGATGGTGGTTTGGTATCCTGTGTTGGTAATGTTGATATCTACATCCAGGAAATGGATATTTTCCCGATCGTATTCATGTGTGAATTGGATTCTAGCATCTTTACTGTTCAGATATTCCAAAAATATTAATAATTCTTCCTCTGTGTCTTTCCATACCCCAAAAATGTCGTCAATATACCTGATCCACAAACTTAACTTTGGTTGCCATTGTTGGTTCTGTAGTATGTATTCTGTCTCGAACTTATGCATGAATGAGTTTGCATAGGATGGAGTAGAAATATGGGTGTAGAGGAGCACTCCTGTTTCAATCTGGTTTGCGTTGAATGCTCAAGGAAATTATACAGTTTCTGAATACAAGTTCAGGTGCTAACGGAGACTGATTCTGGGCTACAGAATCCAATCTAAGCATACAAAAAAACAGGGTCACTCTACACCGGAGTGACCTATTCTCCGTGCACACTCTTGTGCATGTAACCATGCAAATTAAGACTTACTTTTCAATTTCGATGTACTCATAAATGTTCAAGACTTTTTGTATTAGTTTTTTAATGTTTCAAGTGAATTACCAAAACGGAATTTATATCTTACTCGCAATTAATTTAGCATTGCAAATTCTTGTGTGCATAACTTCATTACTTGCATATATAAACATTACTTTCAAGAGATTCAACTTTCCCACTGTGATTTTTTTACACATGCATGCAAAATGTGATGGTGGAATTAGTCACTCAAATTTACATAATTAGTCCACAATTTCCTATTCCCTGTCTTTTACAGATGGGGTAAACCAAATGTGTGGCTTAGTTTCTTTCAATTTGATTGCATTTGTGTTGGTTTTTAATGCACACCGCGTTTCGGGCTCTTCTAGCCCTTCATCAGGTGCGACTTATTCACAAGTTCCAATAAATCAATTTCTGTAATTTAAATAGAAAAAAGTTCTGGTTAGTGTCATAGTTCACTCAGTGTTTGTAATGAGGAACCAATAGCGGCCAATACGGAACAAAACAAGAGGGAGGGGGATGAGTCTATGATCACACCAGACCACATAATGACAAGTTTAAGAGATACGCGGGAACAAGTAAAAGCCCAGACTACATGTCCCAGAATGCACCACCAATCAACTATCACACCGGACAGTACAAATACAAGAGGCACAAGAGAAAAGACACAAACGACATATCCCAGAATGCCCCAACGGATACATAATCAAAACAAAAGCCAAAAAATGGGAATAGAAATCAGACAAGGGAGACGACAAACCACGTTTCCATATAATGGGGGCTCCGGGCAGGCGGGGGTTAAATGCAAAGCTAACTCCATGAAGTTGAAGTTGGGAAGAGATGAATTAGCCTCAGGTGTAAGGAGCCCAGGGCTGGGAACGCCTAACGCTAATTACTGGGGAGGAGACTCACCGGGGTTAAAAGCATTAGAAAAAAGCTCAACTTGTCTCTCGTTTTGCAGGAGTGGAAGGAGGCCGACAGAGTGGTCTCGGAATGATACGAGGACAGTACCCCATATCGGTGGGTGTATTAGAGAGAAAAGGAAAACTCACCGGAGTGTACCGTACCGGACCTGTGGTCAAATCCGACTGCACAGCAGATGAAGACGCCTGAGTCCCAACGATGGAAAAAGGGAAGTTTGGTTATTTACTGAAGTCCAGCCAAGGACAGTGTGGAACGGCTGGCTCCGAGCACAGGCCCGTAGAACTTGAACAGAAAAGGCTCAGAACCATTCAGAAGTGTTGAGTAAACGCTTGGGCTGAATATTGTTGCTTTGAACAAGAAAGGCTGCCATTCCTGTGTACTCCGGATTTTGAACTGCATTCCTTTGTGAACAAGCAATATTGCAATCCTTGAGTTTTGTCTTTTGAGCAAGCGGGAAGACCCTTTATTTTGGTTTTGTTGCAATAAACGCTAATTGAAATTAATTGGATAAAGAGACGTCCGGATGCACAATCAATCAACCTCTGATGAGCTGTAAGAAATAAATATTATTGAGTAACTTACCTCCTTGTCTCTGGCTCTCTACTTTACAGTGTTTCAGAATACTTATTGCGTGTTTCTCAAGAATGTTAATTGAAAGTACCTCTGATCTTCAGTTTTCACTGATACAGAAACTCCAGTGTTCTTCCAAACACCTTCCACACTTCGCCGGTAGATTTTTAGTGATTTGTATTTCTTTAGCGTGCAACGAACAGTCTCTTTGTTAGATCTGTTGAGAAAACAATTGGAAATTGTTTTCACTACATATTGTCTTTTTTCTGAGGCATTTTGATGCGAGATATGCACCGGGATCAGTCGCTTGGGGAAAGCGCTGGGTCCCAGTGTCATAACCCTGATTGTTTACATTTTCAGGACGAGTAGAAGTTAATGTGCATTTGAATCATGTGCTCACCTTCGTCCTAGAGTTCCAGTGCCGTGCGTATTCCTGTTGTTGTACCGGGGTCACCGTCTGTGTTGAATCCGACCGCTCACTGATCTTTCGCTCGTCTCGTTTTCCTTTGTTCCTCCGGCGCTCACCGCTTGATGTTTCCGTGTGTGTGCAGCGTTCCACTGTGACTCCGCGTTCTCGTACGATTTGGTTGTTATGGTAACAGTTTTGTTGAGGAATTAGATGAGGTGACTTATTGTTTGTATTCCATGGGCGCCATTTTAACATTTCCTTACTGGTTGTATGAGCCTATTGTGATCTTTAATCTTTTGTTCAGTTGTTATAAAAAAAAACTGCTTAAATCCCAATCAGCATTCATGCCATTGGGTTGCATCAAATTCAATTTTTCAATCCAGTAAGTTTCCCTTTGCAGCAACATTTTGTTAAGGTTGCCTCCCCTTCTTGGGGTTTTCACCTGTTCCAGGATGATGAACCTCATCTGCGCGATGTTGTGTCTCTCTTCTTTAAAGTGTTTTGACTTATGTTCAGCCCATCTTGTTTTAACTTTTCTCGTTGTCATCCCGACATAATAGATCCCACAAGGGCATCTTATGCCATATATTACATTTTTCGAGTCGCATGTGGCCGAGTGTTGGAGATTTATCTTGTATCCCTTGTGGGGTTGGGTGATTATGTTGCCTTTGATTAAATTGTTACAATTGTTGCAATTGTGACAAGGAATCGTCCCTTTGTGGTTTTTCTGTGTTTCGCTTGTTGGTGAAAAGTCTTCTTTTATTAACTGATCTTTAATCGATCTCCCTTTGTTGTAGGCAAAGAGTGGAGGTTCAGGGAATAGTCTTTTCATTACAGGATCCAATGTAAGAGTTGTCCAGTTTTTTTTTAATGATTTTTTTGGTCTTCGGACTTTGTTGTGAAAAGGTGGTGACGTATACCAAGTTGTCTCCTTTGTCCTTGGGTTTGCGATCTAGGGCTTCTTTTCTGCTGATTTTACTGACTTTATCTGCACTTGTGGTTATGTTTTCGGCTTGGAAGCCTCTTTTCTCGAATTTTTGTTTCAAGACTTGTGATTTGTTGTTGTATTCACCTTCTTCAGAACTGATTCTTCTATATCTTAGAAATTGACTGAATGGTATGCTTCCTACTGTTTTTTTCGGGTGGAAACTGCTGGCATGCAGTATGCCGTTTCTGTCTGTTTCTTACGTGTATATGGTGGTCTCCAGTTTCCCTCTTTTCTTGTATATTTGTACATCTAGAAATTCTATCGTTTCTTTGCTTGTTTTTGATGTTAGTTTAATCCTTGGTGCCATCTGGTTCATATGTTGAAAGAAAATATCATGTTCTTCGTGTGTGCCTCTCCAGATCCCGAATATGTCATCTATAAATCTATAGATGCATTTCAGTTGTTGGGTCCACCTTAAATCATTAAAGATGTTGGTTTCTTCCAGGTAGGCCATGTATGTTGTTGCATAGCTGGGGGCCATAGCGGCTCCCATCGATGTTCCGGATATTTGTATAAAGTATTTTTCTTCAAACATGAAGAAGTTGTTCTGTAACACAATCTTCAACAATTTAAGAATGAATAGTTTGTCAGCTTTACAATCGGAATCGGGTTTCAGAAGTTGCCATTCCATGGCTTCTAGCCCTCCTTCATGGGTGATGTTCGTCTATAGACTTACGACGTCCATAGAAAACAGGATATCTTGCTCTTCATTCATTTCAATTGAATTTAGTTTATTCAAGAACTCATTAGTGTCTTTTATATATGTTTTGAATTTGCAAGTTAGAGGTTGAATTGCTTGGTCTATGTATTGCGCTAATGGTTCCAACACACTGTTATTAGCAGCAATAATAGGTCTCCCTGGTGGATTGGTTAAGTTCTTGTGCACTTTCGGTAGTATGTATATGATAGGGATGGATGGATGTGCATTCATCAAGAAGTTCTTTGTGCGATGGCTTATCCGTTCATCATTTTCAGCTTCGTCCAGTATGGTTTTAGATAATTTCTGAACTTTCTCTGTCGGATCTTCGTGAATTTGCAGATAGGTGTCCTCATCTGTTAATTGTCTTTCCACTTCTTTCTTGTAATGTTTGGAGTTCATCATCACTATGGCTCCGCCCTTATCTGCCGGTTTAAATATTATTTTCAGATTTTCCCACAATTTTTTTAGAACCTGTTGTTCTCTTTGTGAAATTAGTTCTGCATGTTCTTCGATAGTTAAGTTTTTCCAGATCTTTTAAAACTTGTTTTTGAAACACCTCAATCACTGGATTGTGTATTGGAGGCATAAATGTGCTCTTTGGTTTCCTTTCAAGGTATTTGCAGTCCTCTTTGGGTTTCCCCACTCACAAGTGTCAAAGAACAATTTCAATTTCATTTTGCGTGTTAGTTTGAAAAAATCAATTCTTTCTTTTAGAAGAGAACTGTTATGATAAGGGACAAATGAGATGCCTTTTTGTAGTGTTTTTTCTTCAAACTTACTCAGTCTACAGTCCGAGATATTTATAACTATTTTTTCTTTGGTGGGAAGGTAGGTAGAATTGGACGATAGGCAATATAGAAAATGTATACATTCTAGTAAATAGACATTTCATTTGGGGGCTGAGTATTAAAATGATTTCATGTCAACAGTCCCTCCACATATCCACAGATTACTTATTACTCAGATTGTATCCCAAAGTGGGTAGTATCAACTGTGTCCAAGGGGTTACTCCAGAGAGTTCCTCGAGAAACCTTGTTACCATCCTCCAAGGCTCAGGAAAATGTTGCAAGAACACCAGCGAATTCTAGAGGATGACGGTCTCTACACAAAGGAGCGATAAAACTGGTCCCGTCTCACCAGGTAAACAAGGGCATTTATTCAACATACCTCCTTGTTCCCAAAAAGGACTTAAATATGCCCCTGTACTAGACCTACGTCCAGCAAACACATATGTAAAAAATGTTGAATTACAACACTTAAAGAAGTAATCCCACTCTTAAAACAGGGGGATTACATGGCAACACTAGATATGAACAATGAATACTTTCATATTTCAATGTTGCCTGCTCACAGAAAAAAACCTAAGGTTCACGGTAAGAACTACTGACTACCAGTTCAAAGTGCTTCCCTTCGGCATAGCTTCAGCGCCAAGGGTATTCACCAAGGTGCTCGCAATTGTAGCAGCATACCTGCGGAGACAGTCAATTCCAGTGTTCTATGAAGGCATCACGAAGCAAGAAACATACAACAGATTCAAAGTTCAAACAAAAGTAGTTTTATTAACTGAATTGGAGGATGGCTGAAGGCCTAACTTGCCCTATGCTATGGTGGAATTTCTCTACCTAAATAAACAGTATTTTTAAAAAACTGAAAAAATAGAAAGACCACTCTGTGACCGCACAAAGCGGTCTTTCTAAATCGAACTGTCAGCCCCTGGACTAAAAACAGGAACAGGGCAGGTGCGGGAGGACGGGTGGGGGGGTGTTACCAGTTGTGAAAGTTATTTGCATTTTTGTAGGCCATCTAAAATCGGTCTTTTGTTTAGGTGATCTACAAAAATCGAAATAATGACATAGAACCAAATAAACTAAGGAAGGTCTGAGTCAGTAAATTCAACTTAAGTCTGTCTGTATACCTCCCCTCACAACTAAAGCTAAACAATGTGTAGAGGTGTCGGCAACAAGAGTGTTCCAAATAAATTCTGAGCTTCTTCCAGCTACTGGCTTGTTTTCCAGCTCCCCTTATGCAAGTTCAAGACAGTTCCACAAAATTCTCGGGGTTCTCTTCCCCAACAAGACTATACAGTTCCAAAGGGATATTGGGGATCCTTTCCCCAAGACTTCAGCTTTTCCAGCTTACAAAACCAGTTCCAGGTCAACTTTACAATCCTTCTGGTTTCTTGACAGTTCACCCAGATTGCTTTCTTCTGCTTCAGTTCAGCAGTCTCTCACACACATTTGGATGGGCTTTCTGTATGTTTCTTTGGTGTTCAGATAGGGTGTTCAGATAGGGTACCCCCGGTCTAGCCGCAGTTGTTGCATCACATGTCCACCCATTACAGGCCAATCAACCGTGTACCCTAGTCTTTCTTGCCCACACTGGTTCTCTTGTAACTACCCATGTATTCTGGTTCACATTCACTTGACTTTCTCCTTGCCAGACTTTGCCACAATGTGCTCTTTCATATAGTTCACTCTCTGGTGCCCTTTTTACTTCACCACATTACTTTCACACTCTTCAATAATATTCAATACTTGCTTTTCAGTGCTTTTCATAAGATGTGTTCTTTGCTTTCAACACAACTCTTCTGTTCATAGGCTTCTCAGAAGCTTGCATGGGTTTGTCAAAAGCTTTCCTTTCAGTTTGGTATTCAGTAGTGCTTAACTCTTATTCTTCTGTTCACAGTTCAGCTTATTTGTATTATTAATTACAACCCGTCACTTTGGGTTCACAGCATCTTGCACATCTCCATTCCTTCATTTAGCAGTTACTTTTGCCCTTTAACAGCCCCTAAGAGCGCCCTGGGTCGAGTGCTGCCTTGTAATCACACACAGGTCCCTGGGGCCTCCTCTGGGCGGCTGCTTTCCTCTTCTCCTTCTTTCTGTTGGTTGCCAGCAGCACCACTAGCTTTCCGCGCACGCTACCGGTAACTTGCATCAATCAGATTCCTTCCGTTCCTGCTGCAAGCATCTGACCAGGGATGCTCCCAACACTGTGATCCTGTCACGGCACACCCGGGCTTTGGCTCCACAGTCTCTCCCGGGAACTTGCTGGCGTCCTGGTTTTCTGGGCCTTACCCTTACAACGGTCTTCAGGCCTCTTCCTCGTCTCAGTACTCGAGTGGTAAAATTACATGTTAGTGTGTACCACTCCTAGTCTCCTCTTCCTCGTCCCAGTACTATACTGGTCTAAATGAGGGGAAGTGATTGACAACAGCCTATGATGGCAGGCGGAGGTTGATTATTACAAGGAAAGGGGGGGGGGGCAGTACCATGTCTCACCTGCGGACATCCTCTCCCCAAGAACCCTCCACCCAGGTGATTCTCCCTGACATCTTCACCCAAAGGTTCAGGATACAAAAGAGATGGCCTTTCCCTGGCCACTAGGATCCAAGGTGATTAGGTGCGAGGATACCTCCAGGTTTCTCACAGTACCCATATCTCAAGGCTGGCTAATTACAGGAGAGATACCTCAAGCATGTCCACAAACCTCCCAAGAAACAATCCTCCCAAGAAAAAATCGACCTACTCTTCAAGCTAGGCTTCTCAAATCCACATAAATAATTGTCTTGTTCCAAGTCAGGTAAAACAGTTTCTTAGAGCTCTGATTCATACAGAAGACTTATTTGTCTTCCCTTCCAACGAGAGGGTACAAAATATACCTTTTCTAATCCTACAGTTTGTTTCCCATTTGATAACTGTACAAAAGGACATGCGCCTTCTCGGAATGATGACTTAATGTATTTACTCAGTGCCTAACGCTGGGCTGTGCATGCGTCCTCTAGAGCGCCCTCTATAAGAGTGGCTAGAGAAACAATGGTTGCAAGCAGTCAGTGGGACTATCTATTGGTCGTTTCACAATCACTCATTCACTCTCTGCAGTGGTGGACAAATGAAAACCTTTTGAAAGGAAAATCATTGACCACCCCCACAGTGGAGGGCACTCTAACCACAGATGGATCGGTATTCGGGTGGGGAGTGCATCTTCTCCAGCATACCACACACGGCGTGTGAACACAGTCGCTAGCAACGAAGCGCATCAACCTTCTAGAGCTACTGGCAGTGTTCAAAGCCCTTCAAGCTTTTAAACACCAGCTACAAGGGAAAATAGTCCTAGTCCTAATAGACAGCACTACAGCCATGTTCTATATAAACAAACAAGGATGGACACACTTGCCATGTCTGTCTAAACCAGCCTAGAACATATGGAATTGGGCACTAAAGCACATATTCCAGGGGAACACAACTGTCTAACCGATGAAGAACTTCCATCAGAGCACGAATGGCAGTTCCAGAAAGACATCCTTCAGAACATTTTCTCAAACTGGGGTCAGCCAAATATTAATTCAAAAGAATGCTCAATGCCCAGACTATGCATCCTAGTATCACAAAACTGGGTCCAAAGGTGACGAACGCTCTGTGGATGAACTGATCAGGGAGATTTGCATACGCCACTCCCTTCCCCCCAACACCACTTCTGAACAAGATGATCTACAACACAAGATACACCAAGAACAAGTCAAACTTATTCTATACTAATGACACACCATCTACTGGTTCATGGACTAAAGAAAGATTTAAAAGTACCATGGACAAGGTGGCATCTTTTGTTGATTTCCTGAGTGAACACGTGGTAGGTCAGAAGAAGGACATGGACGCTGATTAGACATTCTACAAAGGTGTATATTAAAGAATAGGAATAAAGCCCATATTTACCTATTCTACAAGTTGTGCCTACCTAACATAACTGACTATGGTGCTCGTCAGTGAATGTCTATAAATGAAAACAGTCTGTTAGGGAGAATTCTCCTTCTAGGGCTAATTTCCCTCACCTAGTGAGTCCCCCAGCAGCTTTGCTGGATTTTTGGAGTTTATTCTTCCACTTGGTAAGAGTGTACATCCTTCTTCCACTCTTACATGTGTTTTGGCCTATGTGTTTTTACTCATTGTGTGTTCTTGGGCACTGGAGCACACCACTCCAGGTGCCCCTGTTCTTGTGTGGGTTACACAGCACCTTCAGTGTAGTAACCCAGGGTTGGCTTTAAGACTGCCCTCTGACTCCATTTCGCTGGGGCTGACTACTGTTCCCCAGAGAAACGTAAAGTTGCCATTTACTTTACCCAGTCACTTTTTACACAGTACACCCCATCTTACATGGAGTACTGGAAAGGGCTAATCTTTACCCCTTTTCTGTCTGTACCTCCCTGAGCTTTGTTTCGCTCTTTTAACATTTAGACTTGGCTGGTGGCAGTGGTATCTACCCTAACCTTTCTACCGCGATTATATTAGATAAATGTGGTAAGGCTTTTGGCTATTTTAGTAGCCTTAAACATAAACCCGCTTGACCGAATCGTCTTTCTTTCGGCTCCGGTTGGGTTTATTCGCCATTTCTTTTTGTTTGTCCATCTTGTTTTTTACTTTGTGCAGCAAACTAGGTTTGCCTTCTTTGTTCACCGTCTTTTGGCGGGCTTCTGCAGAGAAGCCCTCCTCTTGGCGCCTGGGTGTCTAGGCAGACTGTATGTGGGGAAGAGGTGTCGTCACCCCTGCACAGGGTATCCTAGGAAACCCAAGTCGCTCTTTGCCATGATTGGCTGAGGTGGTTGTCCCGGCTGGACAAACCCCTCTGCTGCGTGATTGACAGCCAGGCTGTGTGAATTGGGGTTTTGCGCATAAAATGGCAGGTCTCTTGGGCTAGAAGTCAGAGTCGCCACTGGAACTACAAGGAACCGAAGAGAAGCGGAGAGAACAACGGCTGCTGCAACTATCCCGTCCCGGTGAAGCCCTGCTGCAGTCCTGAGCTATCTACCCTTCAACAACTAAGAGAAGATCCAGTCCGGAGTCGTCTTCACGTGAGCCTGGTGGGGATAACCAGCACATCTTCAGCCAGAGGTCACCTTTGTGGTCGTAATCGCTGCACACTGCTGTAGTGGTCCATATAGCCACCTGACGAGACTCTCCTGTTTTTAAGGAGCGCATCTTTTATTCATGTCGCTGCTGCCGGCTTCATCCGTGGGTGGTGCAGACCCCCTTCAGGCGTCGTCCTTCACAACGAAGCTCCAGGAATCGTGGGTCTGCGGGAAACCAACAGGAACAACTGCCAGGGCACCAGCTGCACCATTGGAATAAGGTACTGTGTTCTGCTTGAGGAAACTGGGTGAATCCCTTTTCCTCATCTTCAAGGCTTGCCCTTGTCTTCCCTCCTTCTTATAACTTTTGATTCAGAACGTTGACAATATCAAAGTACTCTTGGCTAACGCTGAATCGTGAATAATCTAACGGTGTGCTCTTCGACAACAGGTCTCCGGTGCCACTTAAACCTGGCTCTGGCCCTTTGACTTTTGAACTCCTGTTTCTGAGTGTTTCTCGATCCTGTCCGCCTAACCTAAATATTGCCTGTGATTTTTGCCTCCAACTCCCTCTGGGTATCTCAGGTGCTAAGTGTGTTTTTGCCCTGGTAACATTTCATGTCACGGATACGCGTTTATTTAGTAGACCGAACTGTCAAAAAGTGATCGCATCGTATCCGCAGTATCGTGTTTTGTTCATAACACCGGTTCATTCAAACACAGGGTATTTACCTTGAGACATACGGTACAAAGTGAACTGGTTAGTTGTAGTATATTTAACGTGTGGTTTTGTTTAAAGTTTAATAGAAGTGTTGTGTTTATAACTGATGGTTTAAAAATAAATGTAATTATATTTTTCTACCTGAAACCTTGAGTCAGTGTTTGCTTGAGTCACAGTAATTGTGGTCCCTTTGTGTAATCTCTGCTACTGCTCATATACTCTTGAGATAAGCCTTGCTGCTCTGCCAATGCTACCACTATGACATAGTAGTACAGGCTTGTACCAAAGGTAACAGAAAAAATACAGGAAACTCCAGGACTCCGCGCCAGTGTAAAAATGGATTGTTTAATGACACAATCTGTTGCACATAGTTGTGTGCATACGACAGGAAAAACGCCCTCTACTTGATAACGAGTTTCGGCTCCCACGGGCCTTTATCAAATCAGGGCTACATTAGTTATTACAACCAAATTATATACATAAATGAAGCAAACGATAAAATTGGCAAATGTATGGTTCAATTACACGTATAGCATATGCAAATTGAATATTTCCAAACATTTCGCACATTAACATTCGACAGAGAAACAAGGGTTGGTGAAGGGGAGGATTGAGTGGGTTGGGAAAAATACAAGAAAATGTCATCATGTAGACCAATAGCACAATAAAACAGAGGCAGAAAAAGCCGACAAAAAACCAATAATACACCCAAAACAGCAATAAGTAAACATATCGTGTTCAAATGACAATGGAAAGAATAACAGATAAAATTGTTTTGAAAGATCAAAGGACGAAAAGAAAAAACGAAAGAAGAAACCAATCAGTTCAATTTTTGCAAGGCGAATCATTAAATGTGATAATACGTTTAAATCAGATTAAATACCTGGGGCTTACCCAATAACAGAATTATTAAATCCGTACGACTGTTGTCTGAAAGACAATAATAGGGACATATCCCAATGGTGGATAATCTGTAAATACAAAGATTGGACATAACCTATATTAATCTTGGCTCATAAGTATTCCTCAATGGTGTGAAGGGAAGTAACCCTTATCACATAAATATACATGATCATACTGCAATGCTGCATTTCGGGGTTGTGAGACGGCGTTTCTTGGCAACGCCACGTTAAATCAAAAACCAAATTAAAGTTGAGGCACCTTGCCACGTCATACATTAAAGCGCAACCATATTGATGCGTACATAACGACACTAACCTCGCCTTCGCGAGTGTTCAAACTGCACTGTGCAGCTCTGTCAGATTAAGCACTACATTTGTGCCAAAAACAAAAACATACCTCGCCTTCGCGAGTTACCGACTACAATAGCATACTATGCCGCTTTGTCAAATTAAACATTGCACATGTAACAGAAACAAACCTCGTCTTCGCGAGTATACAATTGCAACGACACACTGTGCCGCTTTGTCAGACTACACACTGACACGCACCCGATCGGTGCGCTCATAACAAGGCATTTCTCGCATTCGCAAGTGTTTTAAAATTGAACCAACTCACTGTGCTGCTCTACAGTTCCTCGCGTCGGCTGCTTGAATGATGAAGGCAGCCGGTGCCATTTTGAAAAGGCTAAATAGTGTTATTGTTGCCACGGCAACTCTGGCACACTTTGCCACGGTAACCTCTTGGCTCAATGCCTTTTAGCAACCTAATTAAAGGGGAAGTTACCCTCACACGTTTTAAAAAGGATCAATCCCTTTGAAAAGTTCATTCAGTGCCTTTCAGCTTGAAAAGATGTGAAGGTCAACGCCTCCATATGTGTTAATTTTGTACCTACACATAAAAACTAGAAAAGGTTTTTTGTCAAGAAATATAAAACGAAAATTTAAGAAAAATTGGATTCACACCTGAATAAAGCAGGGACCATATCGAAATGCATAGCTGTCCCTAAAGAACTGAGATATTAAAGAGACATTATTTATGAGTACATATCAGTTATTCTGTTGTGTAGAGACCTGTGAAATCACAAACTCCTTAAATGAGGCTGATGTCAAGTGCGCCGCCCACATCCCCACATACATAGAACAAGAATCGGAACAGTATACCAATAATTGAATCGCATCAAATTACTGCACATGATTCCAAACAACGAAGAAATTCAACATAAAAAATCCTATAGGAATGACGCCATCTCATTGTCATTATTCAGACCTGTATTGGTAGAATTAAAAAAACAAATGATGCGTGCTTCGAACTGCCGCAAAGCCTTCATTCTGTCTCCTCCTCGTTTGCTCGAGGTGACTTGTTTCAAACCAATGAATCTAATGTCAGATTTGCTATGCAACTGGTGACAGGTCTGCCAATGATCTGATAAGGGCAACGAAGTGTCTTGGCTGCCAATCTTTGCCAGATGCTCACGAATGCGAACTCGTAACTCTCTTTTGGTGCTACCAATATAAATCTTTTTGCATACACAAATAATACAATACACCACAAATTTGGTTTTGCAGTTGATCCCTTGTTGTATCAGCCATTGCTTGCCATGAGAATCGATAAACTTGTTCGTAGAGTGGTGCGCATACTTGCATTGTGTGCACACACCACATTTTCTGAAACCATTCAAATTGCTAGACAACCAAGTTGTGCGATTCATTAGTTCTCCAGCATGGGGTCTGGCATGGATTCACATGCTCATGAATATTCCCCGTCGTCAGGCTGGGAATCCTCGGTAAAGAAAAAAACAGTATCAGTTTCGTTTCTGATCTGTCTTTCGTAGTAGTAACCAATCACTGATCTCTGCGTCATACTGACCACAGCCAATGACTGCCATCTACCTAAGCCCCGCCTCTGGCAGCCATCTTCAGATTTTTACCGCACCTTCATGTGTTGGGATCCTCGTGCTATTGCTCTCGAGCGTTAGTGCTATTTTTTCACGTTTTTTTCTCAAAAAACTTCGTTTTTTTCGGTCAAAAGAGCCTCAAGCTCCACCGACTCTCCATCCGATCAACGGAAACCTGTGTCGGATTCGTCTACGCCCCTCAAGGGTGAAGATTCGTCGAGCTACGCTTTTGGAGGACTCCAGAAGTTTCTCAGGCCCATCTCGGTCATGGCCCAGGAGAAGGGAAGCTCGACGCCCGGAAAGCTGTTCAGGGTCTGCCCTGGATGCCAGCTGCAGAATGTCTTTAAGGAAGACGAACACTCCTTTTGTCTTTACTGCCTACATGAAGACAAGACTCACGTGGAGAAGGACTGTGCGTTTTGCGGCAACATGTCGGAGCGGACAATGAAGGACCGCCATCAACTTCTCGCCAACTGGCTGGAAGGGAAGAGCCCGTCCGGCGAGAAGAAGAAGAAGAAGAAATCCGAGCGGTCTTCTAAGACCTTTGAGGACGCCTTGGCGACGGGGGTCCAACATAAGGCCAAGCACCGCGAGTCCGCTGGCACCGGGAGCGCCGAACGGTCGGGCTCTACGGGCACCAGGCAGGGCGCACCCTCCCCGGCACCATCAACCACGAGCCAACGCTCTGGGTCGGGTAAGAGGAAGGCCGAGCACCCGGCGAAGCTCCTGGAGAGGCCCCGATCGAGCTCGGAGGGGGAGCGAGGCAGTATCCCCCCCCTCAAGGAGAAGGCGGTGAGCGCACCAAGGGTGGTGAAAGCCTTAATCCATCCGGCCAAGGCCTCTATCGAGACAGTCGCGGCGGCCCTGGCTCAGCCTGTGGAGGCTACGCCTGTGGTGGCGACCTCGGGGCTCAGAGTCTCCCTGCCACCGCGGAGGGAGTCCTCTTTTATGCCCATCGACAGGACCCCCGTGAAACCTCCGACGGAGAAGAAAAAGGGGGGCAGGAGGTCGCCGTGGATTCGGCCTCAACCTCTGAGGAAGAAATGATCGAGGTCTTAAGCCACGGCATTGGTGTGGAAGAAGACCAGCCCGTCGGGAGGGATCCCGACGCAGGAGACGACGACATCGTCGAGGGTACCGACGGGGCCCCTGACCGCCCGTCGGATTCCCCTCTGCCAGTGCCGCAAGACAACTCGGCGGCCATTTTGTTGGCTTTACAGTCCTTATGCTCAGAGATAAGGACGAGACTGCCGTTACCAGTGGAGGAACCACTCCCGTCGGGGGACCCGGAACCAGGCCCTTCGGGCAGCCCCCCTCCTAAGAAAAGGAGGATTCACCCTCCACCTCCTTTTCAGCCGTCGCGCCCCGTTCAGCCCTCCTCCCCGTCCACGACTCGAGGGGATGATACGGGGACTGACACGGCCGCAACGGGTACGGACGACGAGGTGTACGACGAGGATCTGCCGTCGTCTCCTCCCACCCGGGCTTCCCCGCCCGACGAGATTGGATCTTTTCACTCCATGATCGCCAGGGCATCTGAGCTCTTCCAGCTCTGCCCTGAGGAGAAGAAGGAAGGTTTCCTTTATCAGCGGCGCGAGGCCAAGAGGAAGACGGTCCTCGCGGTACCTCTACTGGACGATATTTGGGATGAGGGCCTTGCCCTCCTCAAGAACCCATCCACGACGCCGGCTAGAAGAGACCGGTACGAGAAGAAGTACCGGGTCCCAGATGCGGGCCCCCTTGTGCCTCCGGGCGCAGCCTACCCCGGACTCCGTCGTCTCCGCGGCGGCCAGGAAAAAAGCGGGGGGGGGGTGCGGCCTCCACGTCGACTTCCCCGCCGGACGGCGAGGGAAAGAAATTGGACACGATGGGGCGCAGGGTCATCTCGTCTGCAGCGACGACGATTAAGGCGGCTAACGCCTTGGCTATCGTAGCCCGGTACGACAGGGAGCTGTGGTTCAAGCTGGCTCCCCTGCTGGACTTCCTACCGGACGACAAGAGGGCGGATGCCCTGGAGATCTTGCAGGAAGGTGAGGTGGCGTCGGACCACGCCATCACTATTGCGACGGACATCGCCGACACTGGATTTCGCCAGCTGGGCAACGGCGTGTGCCTTAAGCGGCGTGGATGGCTCAAGGTTACTGACTTCCGTCAAGACGTACAGAAGAGAGTCCTGGACATGCCGTTCGATGGGAACAACCTGTTTGGGAAAACAGTGGACGATTCCCTTCAAGCCATTAAAGCGGACACGGAGACAGCCCGGGCTCTCGGGGTTCTCCAGCAACGGCGGCCGCCCTTTCGGAGCGGCGGAGGCAAGGGCGCCTCCAAAGGTTCCGGCGGTGGATTTTCCACTTACCGTCAAGCGGCCCGTTCGTCTCAAGAAGCTTAGAGGGGACGAGGCAAGTCAGGCGGACCCCGCCGTCGTCGCCAAGGAGGTCAAGGCGGCAAAGCCTCGTCTAAGCAGGATTGAACCGGCCGTGGGGTCGGGCCCCCACCGAAGCACCCCGGTGGGAGGCCGGCTGGCGAGCTTCGTCAGCGTGTGGGAGTCCATCTCCACCGACCGTTGGGTGCTGGACGCCCCAGCCCAGGGCCACGCGCTCGAGTTTCAAAGAAGGTGCCCGCGCGTCCCCCCTGTGGCCAGGAAAGAGCTTCACGTCCCTCAGCTTCTCCGGGAGGTAAGGGCGATGCAAAGGAAGGGCGCCATCGAACTCGTCCCAAGGAGGCTTCGGGGCTCCGGAGTTTACTCAAGATACTTCTTCGTGAAGAAGAAGACGGGAGGATGGCGCCCCATCCTAGACCTACGACGGCTGAACAAGTTCATCAAGGCACAGAAGTTCCGGATGGTCACCCTCCAGCACGTCCTGGGTCAGCTGGAGGAGGGCGACTTCCTGTCGTCGTTGGATTTGGAGGATGCCTACTTCCATATTCCCTTCCTGAAGGGGCACCGAAAATTCCTCAGGTTCGTGGTCCAAAGGCGTCACTACCAGTTCAGAGCCCTTCCCTTCGGTCTACGGTCGGCACCCAGGGTATTCACCAAGTGCCTTGCACCAGTGGCGGCGCAGCTGCGCCGAGAGGGGATCCACGTCTACCCCTACCTGGACGACTGGCTCATCCGAGCCAAGACGAGGGAGCTCGCCGTGGAGCACACGGCAAGGACCGTCCAACTTCTCACGGACCTGGGATTCTCCGTGAACTACGCCAAGTCCCACCTGGTACCCGCGCAAAACGCACTGTTTCTGGGAGCGAAGCTCGACACAGTGTCCCTTCTGGCCTCCCCGTCGGAGGAAAGGACCAGGTCCATCCTGGGCAAGGTACAGCGGATGTTGGTTTCCGACGCGGCCAAGGTGAGGTCCATCAAGTCCCTCCTCGGAATGATGTCTTCTTGCATCTACCTCATTCCCATGTGCAGGCTCCGGATGCGCCCGTTGCAGGAGTTCCTGGACGCGCACTGGATCAAAACGACGGGCGGCTTCGAGGAGAGGATCACACTCGACGAGAGTTTCCAACGAGCGATCCGGTGGTGGGGCACCCGCGCGCATCTGACGGCGGGCATGGACTTCCAGACCCCAGACCACCAGGAGACAGTGACCACGGATGCCTCCCTGGAAGGGTGGGGAGCGCACACCGAAAATCTGCACGCGAGAGGCCTTTGGCTCCCGACGGAGAAGTCCCTCCATATCAACGTCCTGGAGCTCCGTGCAGTGTTCTGGGCCCTCAGGTCCTTCCTTCCGTCCCTCAAGGGCAAGGTGGTGAGGATCTTCACCGACAACACCACCACCATGTTTTACATCAGGAAACAGGGCGGAACCAGGTCCCCAGCACTGTCCAAGGAGGCGCAGGACCTGTGGCATTGGGCCGTCGCCAAAGGATGTTTCTGGTGCCGTTTCATCTGGCAGGGATAAAAAACACCATCGCCGACTCACTCAGCAGGGAGCTGCGCTCGTGCCACGAGTGGGAACTACGGCAGGATCTAGTGGATCGCCTCTTCCGACGGTGGGGCACACCCCAGATCGACCTGTTCGCGACGGCGACGAACTCCAAGTGCCGGAGGTTCGCCAGCAGGTTTCCCCAGCCGAGGAGCATGGGCGATGCTTTCTCGTTCCCCTAGGAGGGCCTGTTCCTATACGCGTTCCCTCCATTGCCACTACTGATCCGGCTCATCAACCAGCTCAAGAGGTCATGGTGCAGGATGATCCTCGTTGCACCTGCGTGGCCGAGGCAGATATGGTTCCCGGACCTTCTGGACTTGTCAGCGTCCCCGTCAATCAAGCTGCCAGTGGACGCGGATCTGCTCTCCAGGGAAGGAGGCGCCATCCTCCACCACGACCCGAAGTCGCTGAACTTGCAGGCCTGGCTCCTGCAGCGCTAGAATTTGGAGGATACGACATACCGGCCGACTGCAGAGAGGTTCTTGCAAAGGCCAGGGCGTCCTCGACTCTTAAATGCTACGGACACAAATGGAAGAGGTTCTCTGTCTGGTGCCACGCACAGAAGATTAACCCTCTAAGGATTACGGCTCCCCAAGTACTGCCGTACCTGTTGACGCTGGCCAAAGCTGGACTGGCACACGCGTCCATCAAGATTCATCTTGCTGCGATCTCCCGATACACAAAAACCACGGGGCGGACGTCCTTGTGGTCTCATCGTCTGGTGAAAGAGTTCATGAAGGGACTGTTCAGATCGTTCCCGCCGGTGAAGGCTCCGGCCTCGGCGTGGGAGCTCAACGTGGTGCTGACCAAGCTCATGGGACCTCCGTTCGAGCCTCTGCACTCGGCCCCGTTGAAGTTCCTGTCGTGGAAAACAGCGTTTCTTGTGGCCATCACCTCCGCACGACGGGTGGGAGAGATCCAGGCCCTTTCCTGCAAGGCCCCGTACTTGACTTTTCACGACACGAGGGTGGTGCTCAGGACGCACCCCTCCTTCATGCCCAAGGTGCCGTCGGACTTCCATCTCAACGAACTCTTGGTGTTGCCTGTGTTTTTCCCGTCGCCTTCGTCGCCGGCTGAGAGGACTTTGCACTCGCTGAATGTGGCTAGAGCGCTGAAGTTCTACGTGGACCGCACAAAGTGTTTTCGGAAGACGTCACAACTCTTTGTGAACTTTGGACCTGTCAATCAGGGGAAGGCTCTCTCGAAGGCTTCCATTTCCAGATGGCTCTCCGGCTGTATCATGTACTGTCACCGGTTGGCAAACCGACAGCTGCCTGGCCGTCCGAGAGCACATTCCACCAGAGCGATCGCAGCTACCACAGCGTTCCTATCTGGTGTGCCCCTGCTGGACATTTGCAGGGCTGCTACGTGGAGGTCGACGCACACCTTCACGAAATTCTACTGCGTCGATCGGGATTCCAGGGAGGAGTCCAGGGTCGGCCAATCAGTGCTGCGCAACCTGTTCGCCTGTGGTGAGCCTGGTGAGGAGGTAAGATTGCTTAATGTTGAGTTTGATGTGATGCTTAATGTTGAGCCTTTGCCACCTCCCGTGGTTGTGCATGTGGCTACTGCTATGTATTCTTTATTCATGAGCATGTGAATCCATGCCAGACCCCATGCTGGAGAAGGAACAAGTTACTTACCTGTAACTGTTGTTCTCCAGCATGGGTCTGGCATGGATTCACATGCGAACCCTCCCGCCTACCCCTCTGCGGCTCTTCACTTGGTCATACTGCCACTTCACGTGCTTCCAAATATGAAGATGGCTGCCAGAGGCGGGGCTTAGGTAGAGGGCAGTCATTGGCTGTGGTCAGTATGACGCAGAGATCAGTGATTGGTTACTACTACGAAAGACAGATCAGAAACAAAACTGATACTGGTTTTTTCTTTACCGAGGACTCCCAGCCTGACGACGGGGAATATTCATGAGCATGTGAATCCATGCCAGACCCATGCTGGAGAACAACAGTTACAGGTAAGTAACTTGTTCCTTCCATCTCTGGCAACAAAGATGGACTGAGCATTGTTTTTAGAGTTCCCGCTCTCTTGAAAATCATACGTGGTTTCTCATATATCAATTTGGTAATGTGATCATCAAGTTTCAGGAGATACCAGTGCTCCCCTAGTATTCGCTGAATCTGCCGATGGTCCCTACAATACTATTATGAAACTGGGTCCAAGTCTTCCATCCGTACCCTTGACAGTTTTGGGTAGAAGAGTGTCTTGTTGTTGCATATCTTTTGTTCTCTTGTAGGCCAATTTAATGCATTTGTCAGAGTAGCCTCTATTCTTAAAACGATGTCGTAAGAGAGAGCATTCCTTTTCAAACTCCCTATCCTGTTGACAATTACGTCTGGCGCGAATATACTCGCCTAATGGTATGTTCCGAATTGTAAGATGATGATGGCAACTGCTCGCATGGAGCGTGGAGTTGACCTCCGTCTGTTTTCTAAATGTTCTAGTAAACAACTGGTTCCCTTCTATTAGTATCGTTAGATCGAGGAAATCGATACTTCTGTCATTGCACTCTCCCACAAACTGGATGTCAAAGCAATTTTGGTTTAAATGGTCCACAAAATTTTGAAACTCACCAGTACTTCCATCAATAACGCAGAATACATTGTCAATGTAACAAGTCCACATTTTAACCTTGTCCAGAAAAAATGGGGCTGTATATACTATTTTATCTTCTAACATGCCCATAACAAGGTTGGCTAGGGCTGGAGCATATTTGGTGCCCATAGCCACTCCTTTCGTTTGTTGGTATATATCATTGTTGAACATAAAGAAATTTAAATCGAAAGTCAATTGCAACATTTCCTTGAGCATTTGAATTTGGTTATAGTATGATGCAGAATCATTCCTATAGGTATAGTCAATGGAGGCAGTTGCCCACTTATGATGAATAGAGGTATAGAGGGCCTTAACATCCATTGTGGCAAGGCAATAGTTGCTGTGCCATTCAAAGTCATGTCATTTACGTATGAGACTTGTTGAATCTTGGAGATAAGATTTAAGTACCGTTGCTCTAGGCCTAAGGATGGCATCCAGATACTCTGAAACCTTTTCAGTGATACACCCAATCCCACTCATGATCGGGCGGCCTTCCGGTATGACGTTGAATTTTTTATTTATTTTAGGTAGAAAATACATAGTCGGAAACACTGGTTCTTTCACTGTTAAGAAAGTTCTCTCCTCATCGGTGATGAGGCCTTTCCTATGCCAAATCAAAATGTTGTCTTCAAGTTGTTCAACAGCCTCTTTCCTAACGTTGTCAGTTCTTATTCGATAGCAACCGGGGGTTGACAAATGTTTATTAGCCATTTTAAGGTAGTACCAAAGGTAAACTTATATTGCCACCTCTGGTCTTGTGTGTAGTGGTCCCTAAGGGCACTGCACAGGATTCTGCCTAACACCGTCCAACTCAGTTATTTACTTTTACATTGGAGTGTGCGAGGTCCGACATCCTTTCCATCTGCTTTGGTGCAATGTGATCCTGCTGGACTGCTGCAGCCTCCCCTAGGAGGTAGGTGCTTCTGCCCATTACCACGGCACCTGGGCACGAAAGACGAATTTTGGGGTGATTTCGGGGAAAAAAAGACATTTTATTTTTTAGCGATAAACGCTTTTTAATATTGCGCATTTCACTGTGTTACCGGGCAGTCTCTTCCCTTGTTGGGGTGGATTTAGCACCTTCCTGCACCACTCATGCGATTTACAATTAGGCAAGACTTCTAAGTATTGTAACACTGAGAAAGCTTTTTTCATGCAAATTTAATCACATACAGACATGGGTGGCCACTAAATGAAAATAGTATTTAAATATAAGGTGCAAATAAATATTTAGCTGAATATATTTGTAAAACAGTTAAATTGTAGTTCGCTTTTCTCAAAGCACAGAAAACAGAATCCTCTGTGCCAAAAAGAATGCAGCCTGTGCTAAAAATAGACTACAGGCACTGCCGTAGGGTTCTCTAAGGCTTGCAGAGAGCACAAGGTAACTGAGCAGCTGTTCCCTGTATATCAAAACACCCAGGCAGGCTGGGGCTCATGTACATATAAGAATATTGAGTGAAGTGTTGAGAGTATGGCAGAAAGATGTGGTTATATATGAATGTTTATAATATAGAAAATGATGCTAAACAAGAGCTACAATGTATTCTTGCAGGGGCAGCAGTATGTTATGTTGCTTGGTCTAAATATAAACCTGGCCATGCAAGAAGGAAGATTGCAGAATCCATTGAAATGCAAGAAGGACAATTTTGGATGAGCTATGCCGGAATCCAGTGACCAAGTTGAACAGTATAAAAAGGTGCCTGCTTGCCATTAGTCTGCAGGAACCAGCCATGGAAGACAGAATGCTGGTCGGGGGGGCAGAGTACTCTGGTGTGAGCATGATCAGGGCTACCCCAATATATTTAAGGGGTGCTCCTGTAAGTTGGGGTTCACTTTCACCCTCTTCGCCTGGCGACTTCTGCATGAAGTTTTCTACCTTCTCCAGCATGGGGTCTGGCATGGATTCACATGCTCATTAATATTCCCTGTCGTCAGGCTGTGAATCTTCGGTAAAGAAACAATCCGTTTCAGTTTCGTTTCTGAACTGTCTTTCTACTAATAACCAATCACTGGTCTCTGGGTCATACAGCCCCCAGCCAATGACTGCCCTCTACCTAACCCCCTCCTCTGGCAGCCATCTTCAGATTTTTACCGCACATTCAAGTGTTGGGAGTCCTCGTGCTTTGCGCTCGAGCTTTTACTGCGTTTTGTGAGAGATTTAACCTCATTTTTCAGTCAATCGAGCCTCAGGCGCCACCGATTCTACTTCCGATCAATAGGGACCCGTTTCAGAATTTTCTACGCCCTCAAGGGTGAACTTTTTGTCGAGTTTCACTTCTCGGAGGATTCCGGAAGATCTTTGAGGCCTACCCCGCGTGGACATGGACCAGGAAAAAGGAAACACGACGCCCGGACCCAAGCTCTTCAGGCGCCGCCCTGGATGGACTACAAAATGTCTTTAAGGAGAATGAGCATTCCCGATGCCTCTGCTGCCTTCACAAAGACAAAACGCACGTGGAGAAGCACTGTGCGTTTTGCAAGAACATGTCTGAGCGGACGATGAGGGATCGTTGTACCCGCCTCACCAACTGGCTGGAAGGCAAGAGCCTAGCAGCGGGTGAAAAGAAGTCGTCCGAGCAGTCTTCTAAGCACTTTGAGGGTGCCCCAGTGACGGCGGCCCAACAAAAGGCAAAGCACCGCGAGTCCGCGTGCACCTGGAGCGCCGATAGGTCGGGCTCCTCGGTTGTCAGGCAGGGCGCATTATCACCAACGCCATCAACCACGAACCAACACTCTGGCTCAGGGAAAAGAAAGTCAGAGAACCCGGGTAAACTTTGGGAGCCGCCCTGGTCGATCCTGATGGAGAAAACAGAGGGGGAGCGAAGCTGCGACCCCCCCCCCCCCAAGATGAAGGCCTCAAGCACGTCCAAGATCGCGAAGGCCCCGATTCATCCGATCAAGGCCTCTATCGAGGGTGTCGTGGCGGCCCTGGTGAAGCCTACGGAGGCTACCCCAGTGGAGTCGACCTTGGGGCCTAGAGTTTCCCTGCCACCACGGAGGGAATCCTCTTTTCAGCTATCGATGAGACCCCCAGTGAAAACCCGGGTGGAAAAAGAGAAGGGGGCCCGGTGGCCATTATGCACACAGATTCCGCCTCCAAAGAGGAGCTGGCTGGCGTCGCAAAGATCCTGGACACGAAGTTCGAGGAGGTCTGGTCCTACGGGAGGGATCCTGACGAGGCGGACAAAGAAAGTGACAGCGGTGCCGACGGGGAACCGCGCACAGTGGAAGGGACGGATCCTACTCCCCAACCGTCGCTCCCATCGCAGCCGGTGCCGATGCCACAAGACAACTCAGGGGCCATCTTGATGGCGATTCAGGCCTTGTGTACGGAGATAAGGACAAGGTTGCCCTTAACCCCAACAGACGATCCAGCTGAGCCTGGACCGTTGGAGGGTCCACCAAGCAAGCAGAGGAGAATACACCCCCCCTCCTTTCCAGCCTGCACAGCCCTCACAGCCCTCATCTCCTTCCCCCGGTCCGAGGGATGATACGGGAACGGAGACGGCGACAACGGAGACAGACGACAAAGGTGGTGACGACATAATGGACCTTCCTTCACCACCCCCTCGAACTTCACTGCCCGATGAAATTGGCTCCTTCCACACCATGATCGCCAGGGCATCTGAGCTCTTCCAGCTCTACACCGAAGAACAGAAAAAGGAAGGCTTCCTCTACCAACGGCGTGAAGCCAAGAGGAAGACGGTCCTCTTAATTCCACTGCTGGATGACATCTGGGACGAGGGGCTCACGCTCCTGAAGAACCCGTCAACGGCTCCTGCTAAGAGAGACCGGTACGAGAAGAAGTACTGGGTCCTGGATTCCGCCCCCATGTGCCTTAGGGCGCAGCCTTCCGCGGATTTGGTCGTCTTGGCGGCGGCCAAGAAGAAAGCGGCGGGGGCGACAGCTTCAACCTCGGCTTCCCCGTCGGACGGCGAGGGAAAGAAATTGGACGCCATGGGGTGACTCATCATCTCGTCGGCGGCAACGACTATTAAGGAGGCCAACGCCCTTGCGATTGTGGCACGCTACGACAGGGAGCTCTGATTTAAGATTGCTCCCCTGCTGGACTTCCTCCCGGACGACAAGAGAGCTGAGGCCCTAGAGATCCTACAGGAAGGAGAGCTGGTGTCGGACCACGCCATCACAGTGGCCACGGACATCTCTGACACCGGTTTTCGCCAGATGGGCAACAGCGTTTGCCTTTGTCGGCGCGGCTGGCTCAAGGCAACCGATTTCCGCCAGGACGTTCAGGCCAGGGTTCTGGACATGCCCTTTGACGGGAACAACCTGTTCGGCAAGGCAGTGGACGAGTCGCTGCAGGCCATCAAGGCGGACACAGACGCTCGGCCTTGGGTGTTCTCCAACAGTGACGGCCGCCCTTTCGGAACGCCGGAGGCAAGCAAGGTGCCTCCAAAGGATTCGGCGGCAGCTCCTCTTATCGCCAGGTGGCCCGTTCCTCGTCGCAGGAGGCCTACAGAGGACGCGGCAAGACAGGTGGACCTCGTCGTCATCACCAAGGAGGCCAGGGCGGCAAGGCCCCGACCTAAGCACCCCGGTGGGAGGCTGGCTGGCGAACTTCATCAGCCTGTGGGAGTCCATCTCCACCGACCGTTGGGTGCTGGATGCCCTGGCCCGTGGGTACACACTGGAATTTCTAAGAAAGTGTCCCCGTATTCCACCTGCAGCCAGGAAGGAAAACCACGTCCCACAACTTCTACTGGAGGTACCAGCGATGCTAAAAAAAAGGGAGCCATCAAACTCGTCCCAAAGAGGCTCTGGGGCTCCGGAGTATACTCGCGCTACTTCCTCGTAAGGAAAAAGACCGGCGGTTGGCGATCCATCCTGGACCTTCGTCGCCTAAACAAGTACATCGGGTCCCAGAAGTTCCGGATGGTCACCCTCCAGCACGTGCTAGGACAGCTGGAGGAAGGCGACTTCCTATCGTCGCTGGACTTTGAGGATGCCTACTTTCACATCCCCATCCTGAAAGGACATCGAAAGTTCCTGCGTTTCGTGGTCCAAGGACGGCACTATCAGTTCAAGGCCCTTCCCTTCGGACTGAAGTCGGCGCCCAGGGTGTTCACCAAGTGCCTAGCACCAGTGGCGGCGCGGCTGCGACTGCAGGGGATCCACGTCTACCCATACCTGGACGACTGGCTCATCCGGGCAGAGTCAAGAGAACTTGCCGTCGATCACACAAGGATGACGGTCCGACTGCTCACGGAGCTGGGATTCTTGATCAACTTCGCAAAATCCCACCTGGTACCATCGCAAGTCGCCCTGTTCCTGGGAGCCAAGTTCGACACAGTGGCGCGATTGGCCTCACCGTCGGAGGAAAGGAAGAAGGCCATCCTAGCCAAGGTGCAACGGCTGTCGATCATGGACGTGGCCAAGGTGAGGTCTGTCAAGTCCCTGCTCGGCATGATGTCCTCCTGCATCTACCTTGTGCGCCTTTGCAGACTGCCGATGCGACCACTACAGGAGTTCCTTGACGCCCATTGGATGCAAGCGACGGGCAACTTCGAAGACAGGATCCCACTCAACGAGACCTTTCGACAAGCGATCCGGTGGTGGGGAACCCGCGCGCATCTGGCAGCGGGTATGGACTTCCAGACCCCAGCCTTTCAGGAAACGGTGACGACCGATGCCTCGCTGGAGGGATGGGGGGCTCACTCCGGAGATCTCCACGCAAAAGGCCTTTGGCTCCCAGAGGAGAGGTCTCTACACATCAATTTCCTGGAGCTCCGAGCCGTGTTCTGGGCCCTCATGTTGTTCCTTCCGTCCCTCAAGGGCAAGGTGGTGAGGATCTTCACCGACAACACCACCACAATGTTCTACATCTGGAAGCAGGGAGGCACCAGATCCCCAGCCCTATCCAAGGAAGCCCAGGATCTGTGGCGTTGGCCCGTCGCCCAAGGGATGTTTCTGGTACCATTCCACCTGGCAGGAATAAAAAACACCATCGCTGACGCACTCAGCAGGGAGCTGCGCTTGTGCCAGGAGTGGGAACTGCGGCAGGATCAAGTGGATCTCCTCTTCCGACGATGGGGCAACCCCCAGATCGACCTGTTTGCGACGGCGTCGAACACCAAGTGCTAGAGGTTCACCAGCAGGTTTCCCCAGCCGGGGAGCATGGGCGATACCTTCTAATTGCCCTGGGGCGGCCTGTTCCTGTAGACGTTCCCACCGTTGCCGTTGCTGCTGCGACTCATCAACCAACTCAAAACAGTACCAGTGCAGGATGATCCTCGTTGCACCGGTGTGGCCGAGGCAGATCTGGTTCCCGGACCTTCTGGACATGTCTGCGTCCCCCCCCAGTCAAACTGCCGACGGACGCGGGTCTTCTCGTCAGAGAATGAGGCGCCATCCTCCACCACGATCCGGCATCGCTGAACTTGCAGGCCTGGCTCCTGCAGCGCTAGAGTTTGGAGGGTACGATATCCAGGCGGACTGAAAGGAGGTGCTTGCAAAGGCCAGGCCGTCTTCGACCCTCAAGTGCTATGGACACAAATGGAAGAGGTTCTCTGTCTGGTGCCGTGCACAGAAGATTAACCCTCTGCAGATTACGGCCCCTCAAGTGCTGCCGTACCTACGGTCGCTGGCCAAGGCGGGGCTGGCGCACTCCTCCATCAAGATCCATCTAGCAGCGATTTCCCGCTACACCAGGACTCCAGGGCGATCATCGCTGTGGTCCCATCGCCTGGTGAAGGAGTTTATGAAGGGACTGTTCTGGTCATTCCCGCTGGTGAAGGCTCCGGCCCCGTCGTGGGAGCTCAACGTAGTGCGGTCCAGGCTCATGGGGCCACCATTCGAGCCTCTGCATTCGGCACCGTTGAAGTTCCTGTCGTAGAAGACAGCGTTTCTTGTGGCCAATCACCTCCACACGACGAGTGGGAGAGATCCAGGCCCTCTCCTGTAAACCTCCATACCTGACATTCCACGAGATGAGGGTGCTGCTGAGGACGCACCCCTCCTTCATGCCCAAGGTGCCGTCGGACTTCCACCTCAACGAGCGCTTAGTGTTACCTGTTTTCTTCCCGTCGCCTTCGTCGCCGACTGAAAGGACTTTGCACTTGCTGGATGTGGCTAGAGCGCTGAAGTTCTACGTGGACCGCTCAAATAGTTTTCGGATGACATCACAGCTGTTTGTCAACTTTGGACCTGTAAACCAAGGTAAGGCCCTCTCGCTCGAAGGCTTCCATTTCCAGATGGCTCTCCGGCTGCATCATGCACTGTCACCGGTTGGTAAACCGACCGTTGCCCGGCCATCCGAGAGCCCATTCAACAGAGCGATCGCTGCTACCACGGTGTTCCTGTCTGGTGTGCCCCTGCTCGACATCTGCAGGGCTGCTACGTGGAGGTCGACACACACATTCATGAGATTTTACTGCGTCAACCGGGATTCCAGGGAGGAGTCCAGAGTCGGCCAGGCAGTGCTGCGCAACCTGTTCGCTTAAGGTGAGCCTGGTGAGGAGGTAAGAGATGCTTAATGTTGAGCCATGCCACCTCCCGTGGTTGTGCATGTGTGTACTGCTATGTATTCTTATATTCATGAGCATGTGAATTCATGCCAGACCCCATGCTGGAGAAGGAACAAGTTACTTACCTGTAACTGTTGTTCTCCAGCATGGGTCTGGCATGTATTCACATGCGAACCCTCCCGCCTACCCCTCTGCGGCTCTTTTCTTGGTCCTACTGTCACTTTACGTGCTACCAAATCTGAATATGGCTGCCAGAGGAGGGGCTTAGGTAGAGGGCAGTCATTGGCTGGGGGCAGTATGACCCAGAGACCAGTGATTGGTTATTAGTAGAAAGACAGTTCAGAAACGAAACTGAAACTGATTTTTTCTTTACCAAGGATTCCCAGCCTGATGACGGGGAATATTCATGAGCATGTGAATCCATGCCAGACCCATGCTGGGAAAACAACAGTTACAGGTAAGTAACTTGTTCCTTACTGACTATGCCTGCAATATGTTTGTTCAGTTTGGTGCTATTAAATTGGCTGCCCTTTTTTCTTGGTTGCTTATGGCAGTGCGAGTTAGCTGCCTTCCTATGTCCTGCAGCATCATTGGCTGCTGAGTGGCTTTTCTGGTCATTCGGGGACCGGCAGGATTTAGCCGGCCCCTTCACCAAAGGACCTCTCCTAAGGCCCCTGTCTGCTCCCTGTCCGCTTCAAGGATGCTATTCGGGGTCCTCCCTGCACCATAAAACCTTGACTACAATGCTGCTCAGGCCAAACTAGTTAGAGCTGTCATCCTCCCTCGCCTAACTCTCTTCTGGTTGGCGCTAGCGGGGAAATATCCTCAGGCTGGAGAAAATTCTAAATGCTGCTGTACTTATTGTCCACGGCATGACACGACATGAACCTACTTGTGTAGCCAGGAAGGAACTGCATTGGTTACCAGTGTCAGCTAGAATTTTATTCAAGTTGTTGACACTCGGCCATAAATGTATCTTTGGATTTGTCCCCAGGTATCCCAAGGAAAAGGTGATTGTACATCAGCCAACCAGGGTTCTTCGATCTGCCACTTCCCACCTTCTCAGAGTGGACCGTGTTAAGAGAGCTTGTGGAAATGGACGTCTCTTCTCAGTCCTGGTGGCATGTGCGTGGAATGAGCTACCTCAAGCACTAAGAAGGGAGGAAAACCACCTGGCCTTTAGAAAATCTTTAAAGACTAGACTGTTCATGTAAAGTTTTGGTCCGTAGGTCTGTGCTTCTCCACTTTCTTTTTCAGCGCTTGATGCCCTAGGGCTTTGGTGCTATACAAATCCAATAACATAACAGGCTGCCAACTCACACCTCTAAGAAATCCAGACTGCCTTGAGATTGTAACCGCCTGAACTATGGATTAGTTCCCTACCTCTGGACTCACTCCCTTTGACTATCGCTGTTCTTTCTGCTTGTTTCTCCCATGTTTCATTTGTATTTGCAGTGCTTCTTTAAAACCCTTTGCGAACATCTGAATCCCCCATTTTGAAAGGCACATTTTGCTGCCCATTGCTAACTTCTCTGTACTTTGCCTGTATGCTGCTGCTTCTCTGTAACTTGCCGGCCCAGTGACCTCACCACTTTTTTGTTCCACACCTACCTACCTTAGCCCCCCTGCTTCTACCTCCTCTCCTCGCTTCCACTCCCATGGCACTTTCTTTTTCTCCTATCTTTTCCAACTGCTTCTCCATTGACTATCCTGCCCTCCTCACTAAGTCTGGCAGGAAGAGGTTAAAAAAGATATCTTGGCCTCCAACCCTGGTCTTCCTATCGCTGACACCGACTCCAATGCTTCCTCCAGACAGACCCTCCCCGACATCCTCTTTGTCGTTCCTTTGCCGGATCTATGGACTCTTCATATGATCTCTGTTCTCTGTCCTATCTCCTCATCTCCCATTAATGGTGGCACTCGCTGGGAAGTTCTAATGGCTTCCTTCGACTCCTCTAAAGTCATCATTAATGTCTACCTTAATGGCACTGTCATGGTCTAAGGCCCTCGGGCCAATTTCCTCCTTTTTGACAGGTGCTTCCCTTGCCTCATCAATTTCCTCTCCTCTCCTGTTGTCCCTTCCTTTACCCCCTTGGGTACCTTGCCCTCTCCTCCTCTGCCCCTCCTAGGGCTCCTTCACCTTTATAGGGCGTACCTCTGATCTGTACCCCTCCCCGGAAGGTCTTTAAGGCTGGCAACCTTCTTCATCGTGCCACTCTCAACGCTCACTCTGCTGTCACACTCCTCTGACATCTGCCACCTCCTAGAAGAACTAGACTTTGATGTCCTTGGTCTAATTGAGATTTCACGGCCAGCTCGGTCACAAGCTTTGACAGTCTCCTCCCAGATGGCTACAAGTTCCTCTCTACACCCAGATCCTCCCTGTCCGGTGGGGGTGGGGGGTAGCCCTGATCTTTCCTGAGTGGATTCCTGCCTCGATCATTCCCACTCAGACCTACTCCTCTTTTGAATGCCTTGTCTGTAGGCTCTTTCTCCCTCTCCTAGACATTCTCTTACTGTGGCTACGATCTACCAGCCTCCTGGTCAAATCACCTCATTTCTCTGAGTGGGCGGACCTCTCCTCCTCCCTCCTCGCCTCTACCGCTCAACTTCTCCTTGGTGACCTCAATATCCAGCTAGATTCTCCTTGTTCTTCCTCTTTACTCTTCCATGACCTCTGTGACTCCCTCTCCTTGTCCATTCTCCTGTCTGACCCTACTCACTCTGCAGGGCATACACTCGATGTCCTGATCTCCTCTGACCTCCCTCTCTCCATCCCTCTTACCACTCCGCTCTCCTGGAGCATTCATTCCCTCCTCTCCTCTCTCCCTCTCTTCCCCCAAGGCGAAGCCTACCCCAAAATTGCCACCTACCTTCTCGGACATCCGGCCCATGAAGCGTGCGTCAGTTGAGGCTTTTGCTGCCACCTTCCCTTCCCCACCACCGCCCCCCCCCCCCCGCCCCCTTCACCTTTGGCTGACTCACATCCTGACACAGCCCCGTCCCTGCTCTAAGCCTCTTTTTCTGATTCTCTTGATGCTCTTGCCCCTGTCATGAGGATCTGTTTAAAGTCCAAAGCCAAGTGCAATTCCTGGTATGATTCCGACCTAGCTACACTTAAACGAAAGTGTAGGGCGTCTGAGAGGAAATGGAATGCTTCTTGTTCATCCTCTGACAAACTGGCCTGTCGCCTGCTCCAAAGGCAATGCCAAATCTCTGTCCTCACCAAGAAGATAGTCCACATTCTAGCTCGTGTCTCTGTGGCATCTAACAACTCGGCCGAGCTCTTTAAAATCTTCAAGGAACTGGCGAACCCTGTTGCAGTCTCTACTCCTCTTGTTGCCTCCCAGGCTCTTTGCAATGCCCTTGCCTCAAACTTCTAAAAAAACCAGGACATCTTGTCCACCTTTTCCCCTCTCCGTCTGTGCATGCTGACCCTCCTTCAGTCACCCCCCACCCTCTTTCACGTCCTTTCCTCTTTTCTACCCTGACGAGGTCGCTAGACAAGTCCGATCTTTGAAAGCCTCATCGAAACAGGTTCATCCCTGTTCCTCTAAAACCATCAAGGACCACATTGATACCTTTGCTCTGGCTCTTTCTGCAACCTCTCCTTTGCCTCGGGGTCCTTCCCCTCCCATCTGAAGCACTCCATTGTGCATCCTCTTCTCAAGAAACCCACAGCGGATCCTTCTTTTCTGGCTAAGTATCGGCCAATTTCCATTACTCCTTTTCTGGGCAAACTCCTGGAAAACCTGGCCATTTCTCAGCTTAACCTTTATTCCAATTTTGTTGACTGTCTCCACGACCACCAGTCTGGCTTCAGAGCTGCCAGAAGCATGGAAACTGCTGTTCTGAATATCCATGAAGATCTGCTCTGCAACCTCGACTCTAACATTCCCTCTGTCCTCATCCTACTCTATCTCCCTTCTGCCTTCGACACGGTCAACCATACCATCCTGCTCAACCGTCTCTGTGATAACCTGGGTAGCACCGATGAGGCTCTGGCCTGGCTAACCTTTTTCCTCTCTGATCGACCCTCCCGGGTCCCACTTGCATCCTTCCTATCATCTATCTCCCTCTCTACCTGTGGTGTTTCCCAGGGATCTAATCTCTTGCCCTGGCTTTTCAACCAATATCTGGCAAATCTTGCCCACTGCATTGCCATTTTCTGCTCCAATTTCCAGTTCTATGCTGATGAGACTCAACTCGTTTTCAGGCTGCCCTCGGCCTCCTCCTCCCCTTCTCTCATCTCTGATTGCCTAACTGCCATTCAAGATTCATGCTCGCTAACCGTCTTTGTCTCAATTCCCTGCAAGGCGGTCGTCCTCATCGGCTCACCTACACCCTCCTTTCCTCTCATTCTCTGGCTGGCCTCCCTTGGCCCTCCTCCTACCCCCACCTGCGAGGCTAAGAACCTCGGGGTCATCTTCGATTCCACACTTTCCTTCACCCACATCTCTAATGTCTCTAAAAAATCAAACTTCCTACTGCACCTCCTCAAAGGTACTCTGCCTTTCCTCTCCTTCCCCAAGAAGCTCACTGTCTCCCAAGCTCTGGTTCTCTCTTGGTTGGACTATTGTAACAGCCTCTTTCTAAATCTACCTGTCTCTACTCTCTACCCTCTGCAACTAATCCAGAACAGGACTGAAAGACTTGTCCTTGGCCTCAAGCCCTGGGATCGTATCTCTCCAGCTCTGAAATCTCTCCATTCGCTCTCAGTGGATGCAAGGATTCAAATCCTAGGGTCCAAAATACCTTCAGCTATCCCTCCTCAAATAACTCCCCTCTCGAGCTCTTCGCTCCACTACCTCCCTCAGGGTCAGTTGTTTTTCAAAGAAACAAGCTGGGGGTAGATCTGTCTTCGGCTAGGGCATCCCTCTACAACAGCCTCCCTGTCACTCTGAAACTTGAATCGAACCATCTCTGGTGCCGGGAGCACCTCAAGACCTTCCTCTTTGATTCTGACTTTGCCCACCTGTCCCCTGCGGATCTGTTCTCTCTCGGCACCGTGCACCTGGCCACCCTCTGTCCTCGGGGCCCAGGTACCTGATCACCCTGCCGCCCTCCCGTACTGCCTCTGGCCCACCCCTTACACTGGGTTCTGTATCTGTACCCATACAGTCCCCACCCCCTCTTCTTCCTGCACTTATCAGACATACCATGTCTGCTGCCTAAACGCAGCACTTGCCAGCTGCCCTAACAAATGCTTGTTGCCTTTATTATTTATTTATTTATTTATTATTTATCTGTTTCTCCTTTGCTCTGCACTTACCATTTCTCCCCCCCTCCATGCACTTTTCCCCTCTCACATGCACTTGCATGTTCTCAATGTCACTAGGCCTAGTAAGATTGTTGTTTTGTTCTCCCCTGTTCCCCCTCCCTTGCCTTGTCACGCTCTGAAACACTTGTGTACGAGCGCAATAGAAATAAAATATCAATATCAACTCTAACCTATCTGACCCTCCCAATATTTTAATGACGCAGTCAGGAAAATGGTGAATGGCTACCTTCTCCTGTCCATCAGTCACTTCTCAATACAGGATCTTTAGATATTATTTAGTGATTACTTTTATCAATTCATACAGTTCCTTTATTAGAGTTTTGGACTGCTGTTTACTCTTATCTTTTACTATAAGGATTGATCTTTCTCTTCTTCCCTACTAGACTTAGTTCAGAATCTTCTGGGCTATTGACCAGTTCATAGTCCTGTTCTCCTTCCTGGGGTATATTTCTACAAAGTCCAACTTGTTCTCAGGTTTCTAAGTTCTGTCCTGTTATTTTACTACTCTTAGGCCTTCTTTGGGTTTATCATATATTTGGCCTTCCCAAAATATCCCTTCTCTTCTCCTGGCAATGGTGTTGCACTGTTCCTCTTTTTTACTAATCAGAGTATGAGAACTCTTATAATGATTCCCATTTACTTTTGTTATATTCTCTCTCTATTGTGATGAGTTTGAGCATTCCAATAATTATTTTCATTCACTCTTCTTGGGTTCTCTTCCTCGTGACTCTGACGAGTATAAGTGTTCTAACAACCGTTATCACTGCCTACCCTGGGTCTTCTGTTATTCATGTTAACCCTGCAAACCAAAAAGATAATATCACCAGGTTTCTCGTTGGTTAATGATCAGTTTCCTTTCTTCTCAGTCAGCGTTTTGTTTTCCTGCATCCGTTTCTTTTTCCTTAGTTTGTCTTGGATGGCGTTGCAGTGTATCGGGTACCGGTGCATGTTGAATGGTTTCAGCGTTCATCTGAACATTTGGTCCACCACGGACCTCCCGTGGTCACGCCACCAGTCTATGCGTCTTTCTCTTCCTTGGCTTTGTGACGCTGTGCATCCCTGTTTGCTTCATTTGGCCCCCTTGATACTGGTGGTAGCATACTGGATATCTCTTGTTTTTTTCACAGCTGTAGGATGCTACGTGTCCCTTCTCTGCTGCTGCTCTCTGTAGCCAGCGTGTGTCTGTGTTTGAAGTTGGCAGGCTGTGTTTTCATTTTCCGAGGCTCCGCACCATTTAGGATTGACGTAACCGTGTGGATCTACTGCATGAGAATCTGTTCTTTTTTCTCTTTCTCTTATCAAGGAGGTTTTCCAATGTAGGTTTGCAATATGACATATTGGTCTTTTCTTCAGATATAGTTATCTGAAAGTCTTAAAGAAGGTACTTTGGCAGGTTCGATAAGGAGTTCCTCTCAGGAACGGAGTCCTTGTCCCCAAAAGGGAGTCTCTCGTGGTGAGGTCCCACTTGCCTCTACCACTAGGTAGGGTATTGCGGAACAGGCTCACCTCCCTAGCATCAAAGGAGGGGGGGGGCACTCCCCCTTTTGGAGAAAGGACGAATCCTGCGATTCATCACATAAACTACTAAACAAATGTACAACTCGTAAGGTTAGGGGGAACCTCCAGCTAAAGACCCTAGGAAAGCTCAATCATACCCCTATGAGGAGTCTGTAAAAACTCTTGATGGGGACGACAAGACGATTCTGGCACAGACCCTGATGGGTCAGATGAGTATTGTGTACAATCCCCAGATATAACAGAAGAACTAGTTGCCAACTTGACCAGCTACTTTATAATCTTTTAACAAGAGCTGCTGACCACTTTGGATACACCGGAGTCCGAAGAAGACGCTGACTTTGTAGAAAATATATTAGATGAGAGGAAATAAGTAGGGCAATACAGCCCACTGTTGCATTCGTAATTGTCATAAATCACCAAAGTATCAACTGAAAAGGATACAGTAACCAAAAAAGGATACAATTTGGTAGGGCTTTTCCGGATCCTATCTTCACACGACTTGATTGTAGGCAGGTCAAATTAGACCTTGCAAATGATCCATCTCTCTGCCTGTTTTATTCAGTCAGAGAGTTGTATCACTGGAAAGGGCGTGGGAATTGTACAGGAAGTATGCCTAAAATAGATAAGTATCATAAGACACTGTCCCACGTTAAATACTAAGAAACACAGAATTGGGATTAATTCAGACACTGACCTTAAGGCGAAACTGAAGAATTCCAGGACAATATCTTGAAGAGTCCCAAGAGTTGAACAAACGACAAAGGAAGGGAAGATTAGTAAGGGAGACTTATCCCGAACGGCACGAGGCTCTCGCTAGATACCAGGTTGGTGCACCACAGGATAGCGTCCAATGTACTGTGCACATTCACCTTCCAATAGTTCATGAAATACTTCCTTTCCCACAAAGAACAAAATAAGAATCTCACCTGTTGACTGTCACAGGTACCAAAAGTTCGAAGTAGTTCAGAAAAACACGTGCAGGATTGCACGCGACAGCATGCATGCAGCCAAGCCAGCCGCGCCTGTAGGCAGCGTTTCCGCGTGAAGAATTAGACACGCGAACAGGATTCACGCAGCCCTGGACAGCCGCGCTTGAAGTCAGTGTCCGCGTGGAGATTGGCACGCGAACTGGATTCACGTAGCTCAGGATAGCCGCGCTAGCAGACAGCGTCCGCGTGGAGATTTGGCACGCGAACTGGATTCATGCAGCTCAGGACAGCCGCGCTTGCAGACAGCGTCCGCGTGGAGATTTGGCACGCAAACAGGATTCACGCAGCTCAGGACAGCCGTGCTTGCAGGCAGCGCCCGCGTGGAGATTAGGCACGCAAACAGGCTTCTCGCAGCTCAGGACAGCCGTGCTTGCAGACAGCGTCCGCGTGGAGATTTGACACGCGAACAGGATTCACCCAGCTCAGGACAGCCGCGCTTGCAGACAGCGTCCGCGTGGAGATTTGGCACGCGAACAGGATACACGCAACCCAGGAATTAGCGTGTGAAGGAAAACAAGCTCAAATTAGGCCAAAGAAGTTTGCTGAAAGGAATGCGAGAACGCAGGTCCGGAGTTCAGCTACAAACGCCAAAATTGACTTAATCAGAAGCAGCGAATGGAGTTTCCACGCTGCTTATGTACGCACTGCCGTGATACACGTGATGGACCTAAGTCACGTGAAAATTAACAACGTGAAAAATGCAGACGTCGTTTTCCGGGCAATGTATCGAACAACCTCCATTTTGAGTAAAAAGGTCTACTGGTTCTATGAGCGTAACTCATCTTGTATGGAGAAGTTGTTCCTGGTCCAGGGGTATGTCCGGCAGACATGACAGTAATTAAAAGACCGCTTCTTTCGTCTTTATCTACTCCCGCCCTTACTAAACACGTTAATCCACTCATTGAAAAGCATTTCAAACCTGCCCCAGCAGGCCCCCTTTACATCAAAGGTCACCTAAAACCAGACTCTCCGGTAGTTACAGCCACACTCAAAAGGGTGGGCACGCTCCTAAACACCTTTTTGAAGCTCCACCTAACAAAGAGAGCATGAAAATCTATTCTCTGGGCAAAAAAATAACTTCTGCAGCGTTCCAAATGGGAATAGCCAATAACACTTCCCTTCTCCAGCATGAGGACTGCCATGGATTCACATGCTGTTAGGGAGAATTCTCATTCTATGGCTAATTTCCCTTACCTATAGAGTCCCCCAGCCGCTTTGCTGGATTTGAAGGGTTTGTTTTTTTCTCCTGCTAAGAGTGAGACTCTCTTTCCCACTCTTACGCATTTTTGCTATGTGTGTTCTAGGCTATTTTTGTGTTTAATGTCTATGGGATTTTCTCAACCCCATAGGAACCATCTTTATTCTCATGTTACACAGCCCCCTCCGTGTAGTGACACAGGGGTGTCGTAGCGACCCCCAAACATAGACTCCATACCCTGGGACTGACTACTGTCTCCCAGGGGATGTAAAGTCCAAATTGACTTTACTAGTGAATTTTTATGAACTAAACCAGTACAACCCATCTTACTATGAAGGTACTGGAAAGGGTTAAAAGTTTTCCCCTTATGTTCATTTTCAAGAGGGTACCGTACAGTCCCTCGCTCAAAAGTTTCTGGCTGGTGTCAGTGGTTACTACCATAAATATTCGACCGCAAATACTTTCCTATGGGATTTTCCCATTGTTCGAGGCTACCACATTTTCTGACAGCCTCGAACATACCGCTGGTGTATTTTAATATTAACTTTACTCCGGTAGGTTTTATTTGCCAGAACTTTAATATAACTTCTTTCTCGTGTCTTTCTCTAAACTCCTAACCCAGGTCGGGGGTCCTTTGTTCGTCCTTTTCGCGGGCTTCTGCCAAGAAGCCCTCCTTTCGGCGCCACTGAGTCTAGGGTGGGTCCACTGTGTGGGAGGGGGAGTAGGACCTCTGGACAGGGTTGCCTCAGCAACCCATGTCGCACTCTATCCTGATAGACTGGAGGGTCTCCCGCCAAGATGACCACTCCCCTGTGTGAGTGACAGCTAGGCTGTATGAATGGGGATCTTTTTGCATAAAAGCAGGGTCCTGAGGACAGGAAGGGCAAGACGTCGCCACTGGAACTAAGAAGCCGAAGAGGAGAGAAGCCAAAGATATCTGCAACGACTGAACCACCGGTGAAGCCCTGCTGCAGCGTCTCACCACTTTTCTCCACACGGCGAGAGAAGATCTTCATCTGCAAGAGCCTTCTTCCCTTGAGCTGGTCGGGCCAACCAGTTTGCCAATCGCCTTCCCGGACCTGACTTGGTCGAATCACCAGTACCCTGTTCTCGGAGGCCGGATAGCCAGGCACCAGTCCACCCGTACCGCGATTTAAAGGAGCGTACCTTTTATTCGTCGGGCAGCACCGCGGCTGGTTTCATCCCTGGGTAGTGCAGTAATTCGAACCTTCCTCCACGACGATAGCCTCTCTTCCTCTGCTGGATCCCCCGAACTGCACGAACTACCAGGAACAACTGCCACCGCAGCAGCCACGTCTTCATTTTAAAGGTACATTGTTCCGCCAGGCCACCCTTTCCTCGCGTTAGCACTAAAGATGTTTTAAATCCTTTACCTACCTGTTGGGTTGGTCGCCCCTCTTTCTTAACATTATCTTTCACCTTCTGCATCCTCCTTTTCAAAATCGTTAACCAAAGACTTGACTGCAGCTACAAGAACATTTTGCTCCTGGCCCCTTGCCCTGTACCACTGACTCTGGCACAGGCCTACTGACTCTGGCTACATTTGTTCGAGCTGCCTGCTTTAGATTGCTTCTCAACTAGAACTGTGTTGATGAACCTACTTCTTATAACTACCCTTTTCTTCCCCTTTCTAAACCTTGTGAAATCCCATTTTGCTCAGTTTTCATTTAAGTATTTCCTATACGGATGCACTGTCTTGCTTAAACTGGTTCACAATCTTATGGGAAGTGTTGCTAGGGTGTGTAAGAAGCTATTTCTGTATAACTTGTGCTTTCCCTCCCTTGCGAGTAATTGCTAGAGTATCCCTTGTGTGTGGTTTTCACTGTGCCGTTTTGCTCAGTTTTCACTCTGGTTCACTTGGTCTACAATTTAACTAGTGAATGTGTATATTTTTCTTTGACTTATTTTAACTTGCTTGATGACTGTGATAAATGTGTTTTACTAGAAGTGTATAAAATAAATATATATATACTTTTTAATACAAAGCTTTGGTCAGTGTTTCCTTGTGCCATAGTATTGTAGGCCTATTGTGTAAACCCGGAATACTGCTCATCTCCCTCTTGAGATAAGCCTGACTGCTCAGCCACAGCTACCAACTAAATATTTGTGGTACAGACTGATTCCAAAGGGGATTTATTGCTCTCACCTGTAGTCCTAATCTTTTGTAGTGCTCCCTAAGGTAACTGCACAGGATTCTGCCTAACACATGCTCATGAATAGTCCCTGTCATCAGGCTGGCAATCCTCAGTAAAAGAAAAAAAGTTTCACTTTCACTTAGTCTTTCTCCAATAAACCAATCGCTGAACTCTGGGACATACTGCCCCCAGCCAATGACTGCTCTCTCCGTAAGCTCCTCCTCTGGCAGCTATGTTCAGCATTTTACGGCACCTTCAAGTGTTGGGAGTCTCGAGTGTCGCACTTAGAGCTTTTCTGCGTTTTCCGTGCTTTTTGCTAGGTTTATTTCTATTTTTGTTTGAATAGAGCCTGTGCGCTCTTTCGTTTTTCATTCGGCAAGTGGAGATCTGTTTGTCGATGTCTTTCAATGCCCCTCAAGGGCAGAATCGTTGAGTTTTCCTTCAAAGATTCCAGAAGGCCATCGGGCCTGCACTGCACGCCAGGCCATGTTGGAGAAGGAGGACGGGGGTTCCCTCTTCAAGCTCTGCACCAGGTGCAGTTTGAGGAATGTGTTTGTGGAGGACAAGCATTACCAGTGCCTCTACTGCCTCCAACTTTACCACAAGGAGGAGGATTGTGAGATCTGCCTTGGGTTCACCAAACGCACCATCAAGGATTGGCACAGTAGATTGGCGGTGTGGCTCAACGCTAAGGCCTCTACCCCATGTGGCGCACAGGGGCATGCCTCATCCAGGACTGGCCAGTCAGAGCGTGCTTCTAAGTCCTTTGAGAGTGCTCCAGTCGTGGGGCCCCCAACACAAGGCCAAGCGCTGCAAGTCCATTTCAGTTGGTGTCGCTGCGCAAGCGGGTCTCGCGATGGGCAGGGCGTGATCCTCTTCTCTGTCTGCCTCCATCTCTAGCCATTGCTCGAGTTCTTCATTGAAGAGGAAGTCAACTATCCCAGGGAGAAGCTGGAGAAGGCCAAGCTGCTGGGTAAGGTGTCCAACCTGCCTGTGAAGGCCCAGGTGATACAGGCACAGTCGTTCTCGCCTATCGAGTTGGTGGCTGCCGCACTTTCAAAGGCGAAAGGGGCTGACCTGGTCAAGGATGCCCCGGCGGGCGGCTTCGGCCAAACCGGTGGAAAAGCCACAAGAGAAGAGGATGCCGTCCCTAAGTCTGAGACCGACCCCTCAGAATACAAAAAGGGGATGGGGGGAGTGGAAGTGCTCCAGGGCATGGATATTTCTTCTCCATACGAAAAGGACATGGTTTCCGTCCACGTGATCCCGGAGGAAGTACGGGACAACGACGACGGCGGAAACGCTGAGGAGGAGGAGGTCACTGAGTGGGATGATGACAGCAGGAACACCGACCAGGACGACGATGTAGGCGCTGGGCCCAGCAAGCCTGCTCCCCCGACACCTTCAAGGGACTTGTCACAGGACATTGTTTCGACTCTCCACACGCTAGTTTCGGAGTTGCATAAGAGAATGCCGATGTCACCACCGGCGCTGGCTCCATTGATACTGGGCACACCACTGCAGAAGTAGAGGAAGCGGCACCCTACGCCTCGTCACCAGCCGCCCCACGGGCCCCCCCCCCACCCTAGGGATACGGGGACAGACAGGCGACGACGGACGTTGGCAGCATCTCCCCGTCTTTGAGAGCTTCTCCCCCGGATGAAGTGGGCTTGTTCCACTCCATGGTTGCCCGCGCATCCGATCTCTTCCAGCTAACACTGGAGGGAGACTAAGAAGGATGGCTTCCTTTATCAACGCCGGGAGGCGAAAAGGAAAACCATTCTGGCGGTGCCTCTCCTGGACGACGTCTGGGATGTGGGCCTGGTGCTGTTGAAAAACCATGCCTCAGCCCCAGCGAAAAGAGACCGGCTGGAGAAGAAATACCAGGTGCCGGAGTCTGCACCCAAGTGTCTAGGGTCACAGCCCTCACTGGACTTGGTGGTCTCAGCATTTGCATGAAAGAAGGCTTCCATCCCGTGGTCCTCAGCCTCTGTTTCCCCGGAAAGTGAGGGGAAGAAATTGGATGTCGTGGGTACGAAGGCCATCTACTCAGCAGCTACGATGGTCAAGGTGGTGAACGCTTTAGCGATCCTCGCCAAATATGACCCGGAGTTATGTTACAAGATGGCCCCGCTACTGGAATTTCTCTCCACGGACAAACGGGTCGAGGTGCTGGAGATCCTTCAGGAGGGCGAGGTGGTGTTGGACCACGCCATCACCGTGGCCCTGGACATTGCAGACACCGGGTTCCGCCAAATGGCGAACGGGGTCTGCTCCGTCGTTGTGGCTGGTTGAAGGCCACCAACTTCAGACGGGAAGTTCAGACGAAGGTCCCGGACATACTGTTCAGGCACAACCTCTTTGGTAAGGCCATCGATGAGTCGCTGCAGGCCATCAAGACCGATATGGAGACAGCTTGTGCCGCCCTATGCATGCTACAACAACACTGACCTTTCGTGCCTCAGGCGGGAAATCGGGGAGGTTATCGAAGTGTTTCGGCAGAGGATCTTCCTTCTACCGCCAATCCTCCTGTTCCACGACCCAGAAGGCCTACAGTGGTCATTCCAAAGCCTTCAGAGGTGGCAGTCGTCATCGCTGCCACAGCGGCATTCAGGCGCCCAAGCAAGATTGAACCGGCCAAGATGTCAGGCCCCCACCCATGCACCCCAGTGGTAGGCCGGCTGGCGAGCTTCGTCAACGTGTGGGAAAACATCTCCACCGACTGATGGGTGCTGGACGCACACTGGTACACTTAAGAATTCCAGTGAACGTGTCCACGGATACTGCCGGCGGCCCGGCAGGAACAACACCTTCCCCAGCTTCGGCAGGAGGTACAGGCCATGTTGAGGAGAATGGTGATGGAGCTGATTCCAAAGCGAATCCGGGACTCTTGGAGTCTACTCCAGATACTACTTAGTAAAAAAGAAGACAAGGGGCGGAGGCCCATTCTCGACCTGTGACGACTCAACAAATACATCAAGTTCCAAAAATTCAGGATGGTCTTGTTGCAGCACGTGCTCGGCCAATTGGAGGAGGGAGACTTTCTGTCGTCGCTGGACTTGGAGGATGCTTACTTCCATGTCCCCATTCACAAGAAACATCAAAAGTTCCTTCGCTTCGTCGTACAGGGAAAGCACTACCAGTTCAAGGCCCTTCCCTTCGGACTGAAGTCGGCGTGCAGAGTATTTACAAAGTGCCGGGCACCAGTGGCAGTCCATCTGCGCCTACAGGGGATACATGTGTACCCGTACCTCGACGACTGACTCATCCATGCCAAGTCAAGGGAGATCGCCGTCGACCACACACAGAGGACCGTCTGGCAGCTAATGGATCTGGGGTTCTCCGTAAACACTCCGAAGTCCTGCTTGATTTCATCACAAGACACTCTGTTGCTGGGGTCCAGGCTCAACACGGTCTCCTGCCTGGCGGCCCCTTTGGAAGACTAAATAGTGTCCATCCGGGGCAAGGTGCAATGGCTGTTGGCACTGAAGATCGCCAGAGTGAGGACCATCAACTCGCTGTTCGGCATGATGTCGTTGTGCATCTACCTGATCAGACTCTGCAGGTTGCAGATGCAGCCCCTTCAGGAATTCCTTGATGCTTGTTGCATCCAGGTGTCTGGAAGCTTCACAGACCAGATTGTTCTTGACGAGGGGTTCCGTGAAGCGATAAGGTGGTGGTGCGTGCGCTCCAACATCACTGGGGGCACGGATTTCCAGATTTCCCCCTTACTGGGAGATGGTCACCGCGGATGCTTCCCTGGGGATCTCCACATCAATGTCCTGGAACTCCAAGCAGTGTTCTGGGCCCTCAAATCAGTCCTTCCGTCCCTCAAGGGCAAGGTGGTGAGGGTCTTCACGGACAATACCACTACAATGTTTTACCTAAGGAAGTAAGGGGGCACTAAATCCCCAGTGCTCTCCAGAGAGGATCATGACTTTGGGGCACTGGGCTGTCACCCAAAACATGTTCTTCATTCCTTTTTATCTGGCGTGAGTCAAGAACACCATTGCCGGCTCCCTCAGCAGGGAGCTTTGCTCCTGCCACGAGTGGGAACTTTGGCAGGATCAAGTGAACAGTCTCTTCCTCAAGTGGGGCAGACCCCAGATCGACTTGTTTACAATGGTGACAAACTCCAAATGCAAGCGGTTTCCACAAGCCGAAGAGCATGGGGGACACGTTCTCCTTCCTGTGGGAAGGCCTGTTCCTGTACACGTTCCCTCCGTTGCTCCTCCTGCTGCGTGTCATCAATTGACTCAAACGGTGCCGGTGCAGGATGATCCGTGTCACCCCGGCGTGGCCGAGTCAGATTTGGTCCGGACCTGTCAAGTCACCGCCAGTCAAGCTGCCACTGGTCGCGGATCTGCTCACCCGGGAAGGAGGCGCAATCCTACATCAAGACCCAGTATCGCTGAACTTGAAGGATTTGTTCCTGCAGCTTTAGAGTTTGGTGGGTAAGAGCTTCCAGCGGACTTCAGGATAGTCCTTGCCAGGGCCAGATAGTCGCTGACTATTAAGTGCTACAGGCACAAGTGAAAGCATTTCGTAATGCGGTGTCGGACGCAGAAGATCAACCCTCTGTGGGTCACAGCCCCGCAGATCCTTCTGTACTTCACTTTGGCCAGGGCGGGGTTGGCTCCTGCCTCCATCAAAGTGCATCAGGCGGCTATCCACTGCTACACCAGGTCTTCAGGACGGTCTTCTTTTTGGTCACCTTCTAGTCAAGGAGTTCCTCAAAGGACTGTTTTGGTTGTTCCCACCGGTGAAGGCGCCCGCCTCGGCGTGGGAACTCAACGTGGTTCTGACAAGGCTCATGGGGGGGGGGGGGCTTCCAACCTATGCAGCAAGCACCTCTCGTACCTTCCGTGGAAGACAGCTTTCCTTGTGGCCATCACCTCTGCCAGGAGAGTAGGTGAAATCCAGGCCCAGTCCTGCAAACAGCTTTATCTGACTTTCCACGACACGAGGGTGGTACTGCAGACGCACCCCTCCTTCATGCCAAAGGTTCAGTTGGATTTCCATCTCAACGAGCCTTTGGTGTTGCCTGTATATTTTCCTGAAAGGACTTTGCACTTGCTGGATGTGGCCTGCACAAAGAACTTCCGGAAGACATCTCAACTTTTTGTTAACTTTTGTCCTGTGAACCATGGGAAGGCCTTGTCCAAGGCTTCCATTTCCAGGTGGCTCTCGGGCTGCATTGCTCATTGTCACTGGTTGGCAAACCGGCCGCTGCCCAGCTGTCTTGAGAGCCCATTTTACTAGAGCGATCGCTGTGACGACAGCATTCCTGTCTGGTGTGCCCCTGCTGGACATCAGGAGGGCTGCTACGTGGAGGTCCACGCACACCTTCACAAGATTCTACTGCGTCGACAGGGATTCCAGAGAGGAGTCTAGGGTTGGCCAAGCAGTGCTACGCAACCTGTTCGCTTGAAGGTGAGCCTGTTCCGGAGGTATGAGTTTGCTTCTGTTGAGCCTTGCTACCTCCCGTGGTTGTGTATGTTGTACTGCTATGTATTTTTTTATTTATGAGCATGTGAATCCATGCCAGACACCATGCTGGAGAAGGAACAAGTTACTTACCTCTAACTGTTCTCCAGCATGGGTCTGGCATGGATTTACATGTGAACCCTCCCCCCTGCCCAGATTTACATGTGAACCCTCCCTCCTGCTGTCAGGAACTGCGGGTGGGAGCGCTGGAGGCATTGACTTTAGCGCTCCACCCGCTCTAGTCATCCAATATGGCGGCGTCTGGTATATCACCAGATCCCGCCCCCTCGCTCATTGCGTTGTATCTGTTGTTCTTGGCACAACGCTCTGTGCGACTTAAGTCCTCATACCTGTCAGTTTCGCCCTGATTTTCTTCCTTGTTTTTTCTGTGTGTATCTCTGATCCCGCCTCCCTACTAAGGTTCGTTTCTTTCTGTCTTTCCGTACCTTTGGTCTTTTCCCGCGTTACTTTCTTTCGCCGTCTTGCCGGTATTCCTACTATCCCGCTTCCAGTTTTGGTACCGGGTTTCTTCCGCTGCCTTGCGGTTCACTTCTAGTACTATTTCGCCGTCTATCGCCGCTTATTTCTTATCTTGGTTTCCTGCTGTTCGCCTCTTTTTTCAGCGGCGCTCCGCTCTCTATGCCTGGAGCACTCGTGCACCAGGGATCCTTACGCGGACCTCCGCATTGTTGGTTTTGGGGTTGGTTACTCCTTACCGCACCACTCACCTGCTTTAGACTCTCCGTGTTTCTCTTTTTCCCTACTTCTTTATCATGTTTCTATTTCGGAGGCTCTTGCTTCTGATCCCTGGGAATAGCTGCTTATACTTCCGGCTGCAGCGTTTCAGTTCTAAGATCTCCATTGTTTATACTCTGCACTCCGGAACGTTTAACTCCAATCAGGACTCTTGGACATCAGGGTTTTTTCCATCACTTGGCTTTTTCCCTGCTTTGGGGCTGGCTCCCCGGGGTCCCCCAAGGGCAGATTTCCGCTCTGCCAAGGTGGCCTCTGGGGGAGCCAGACCCTATTTACACGAACGGAAGGACCACAAGCCTAAAGAAAAGCCATCTTCCAAAAAGAAAAAGAAGAGCAAACCATCTGGTACCGCATCCGAGGACCTTAGTTCAGTGGAATCAGGTGAGGAGGATTGGGAGGGTACACAGGAGCCTGACACCTGCCCCTCTGCAGCTCTTCTTGGTCATTCTGCCACTTTACGTGCTACCAAATCTGAAGATGGCTGCCAGAGTAGGGGTTTAGGGAGAGGGCAGTCATTGCTTGGGGGCAGTATGACCCAGAGCTTAGTGATTGGTTTATAGGAGAAAGTTTGTAAGTGAAAGTGAAGCAGTGTTTTCTTTTATAGAGGATTCTTGGCATGACGATGGGGAATATTCATAAGCATGTGAATCCATGCCAGACCCATGTGGAGAACCACAGTTAAAGGTAAATAACTTGTTACTTATGGCTAGTTTCAGCAGGGCACAGTGGGACCAGGTGGAGGAGCCAATTAATGGGGTGCCAGAACCTTTACGGTCACAAATTCTTAAAACACTGCCTCAAGGCAAGGAGGTAGCTAATGCTGTTATTAAGAACTCCATGGTTTCTGCAAACACAGCAGGAAGGGTGTTGTCCAAAGGTACACTTATTAAACGCTGTGCGTAGCTAAGAATCTCTGACTTTAAACCTGAAACACAGGCCACACTCTTAAATATGCCCGTGGCCTGAGGCTTTGAAACGGAGGGGGCATAGTGGGATGAGGGCACCCCCTCCCTTTCTCCTGGGTGACCAGACCACCTTTCACTGCGTCCTGGACTTCGAGGAGCCCCTTCCCGGGAACTGGCTCACTCAGGATCGCGCCATCCTCTGCGTGTGCCCCCAATCCCTTGCCACGTTTTCCAAAGGTTTCTGTAGCTGTCTCTCCGACCACACTCCACCTCAGGGGGACCTTGGTGCCAGCTGGGGTGGTTCTTCTGCTAGGCTGGCACACGCACCAGAGTGTAACCTGGGGGCCCTCACCTCTTCACTGTCCCCCGCAGCAGGGGGTCGAGACCCTCAAAGGGGGTTCCCTGTCGCTTTCTGTCCTCTCGTCTGTTCCACTCCCTTGCAGAGGTCAGCGCTGCTGAGGGTGGTGGGATGGCCTCCACCGGGTGGGCGCACGCCTCAGGCTCTTATCTGGGGGCCCACACCTTCCCTGCGTCTCTTTGCGGCTCACTGCTGCTCTGTGGGGGTGGGAGGCCAAGTATGTATCTGGTGCGTCCCCTTGCCTCCCTGGGGCCACTTCAGGCTGGCTCCCCAATGTTTATGCCCTTCTATGTTCCGGCCGCACTTCTACATTCGTGCCCCATTACCTCTGCTCTGGTGCAGTTGGGGGGGTGGGGTGGGCCCTCTGAGCAGAACCCCATTAGAAAGGCAAGGGCAAAATCTGCCAGGCACTCCTGGGGTGCCAAACTCAATTAAGAAGGATGTGGGCTCTTTCAGTGCAGTGTACCTGGCTACCTCCAGTGGGGGCACAGCAGCTGGGCTCCTTCCGTTGCCTTGATCCAGGTTCTGCATGTGCCTTCAATCTCCTTCACTGCTCCCTCGCTCCTGGGCAGGGGGTAAAGTGACACCCCCCCCCCCGTATGACCTCCCAATCCCTGGGGGTTGCCTCCCCGGGTCCTGTCTCAAGGGTGCGGCCCAGAGGTGGTGTGGGGGAGAGCCCCAGGTCTCTCCGCGTTGGGCTACCGGCGGGCTGCCGCACCACGGACAGGCAGAGCACTCTCTGCTTCATTCCTTCTGGAGCTCCTCCCTGGACCTGAGCCCCATCACTCTCCACCGCAGGTTCAGGGGCTCATCTGAGCGGTCTCCCTGCACCCTCCGAACCAGGGTTTAGCCCGGTGGGTCCACTGGGGGCAGGATCACACATTCTGTGGGGGAGCAGCTTCTTCAAACAAGGCCTACGTGGGGGGGCTCAACCCTCTATACAGCTCTTGAAAGAGGAGCTGAGTGCAGAGTACCACATCTGTTCACCCTGGTGGCCACCCTGTGTAACATTTTCTAAAAGTCCATTTAACTGCTCTTTCAGCTTACACTACTTCATAAAGCAAGGTGTCATGGTTGAAGATTCCAGTTGGGAAAGCCTTTATGGAAGGGGTGATAAGGATGTTTCTGATGCTTGTGAATCTGCTTAGAATCACATGCTGTGCATATAGTCGGAAATCTAGTGGTAACCGCAGAGTATTGCATCTTGTCTTTCGAGGATCGAAAGAGATTTTCGACATGGGCGTGCCTGTAACGCTATCCCTTACGTGACGTGTAGTGTACCCAAAATCCCTCGCGCATCGAGGTCCCTCAGATTGTTTCTTCTGGCCAACTAGCTGGTCGCCTTATGCAGAGCTCTTACAAATTGCAAAATGATATTCTTTCCTGACCTCCGGTCTTTTATATAATATTTGTCCCTTCTTCAATTACTTCTCAACCACCACCGAAGACAGTGGAAGAACAGACTTCGACGGCTGGTGCTCCGGTCGACTGCGTGGCCGTGCTTTCTGGCCGACCTGTACAGTAGGGAGAGTGGGGTCTGAGGGGGGGGGGTCTCTATTCTTTTTCAAGAATGTCTTTCCTTCGCCCCTTTCTTTGCTCCTTTGGTTTTGCCGTTGCTTTGATATACCTGAGCTATGGACAGGACACCATTTAAATTTTGCCCTTCCTGTAACGGCAAGTACCCCTGGAAGGACACGCAACGGAGGTGCAATAAGTGCCTCCCTCGCGATCACCACGAGGCGTCTTGTCAGCTCCTGCATCCTAAGACGATCATGGAGCGTTGAGTTAAGCGGTGGGCGACCTACACCATGATTCAGGCCGAGGGTAGCTCCCCCATCGCTGCAGGCGCTGAGAGTGATGAGGAGGTAAGCGACGGCCGTGGCTCCGATACGGATGCCATCGACCTCTCATCGGAGTGATCGTGCTCCGAACTGTCTGTCCCCAACCCCACCAGGCAGGACGATAGTTCTGCTATGTTGAATGTACACCCCGGTGACAGGGATGCACCCGATACTCATAGAAGCAAACACACAACCCCCGGTACCGCCTCGACGAATCCGTCGAACAGTCCAAGGCGTCAATGGGTACGCCAACTCCTCAATGGTAAACGCCGAACCGCACGGTCGGCAGCCCTCCCTGCGACGGCATAAGGGGCATGCGTTCAGGCACTCTACATACAAGGGAGCCCGCACCAAAAGTAACATGACCGTTGAGATTCCTCCTAAGAGGGCGCTGACCATAAAGTTCTGGCTACGTCGAAATCTACGGCAAAGCCGCTTGAACAGCCTAAGCCCCTCCCGGAGACGCCAAACATCCGCGAGAGTCTCGTAAAGATCATTTCGGAAGCCAGTAAACCCAAGGACAAGTCAAAAGACACGTCCACACGCCGGGTAAGGCAGGATGGCTATTTTGAGAGTCCCCATCCATTATCCAGAACTCTCTCAGAAACATAGGATTCCCCTATCTGGCCCCTAAACTCTGGAACACGTTATCCACAGCCCTCAGATCGGAAACCTCTCTTCAGGCCTTCCGAAAAAACCTAAAAACTACACTCTTCAACTAGCTGCTAACTCACTGTATATACTTGCGCACTACTATGATATCTGTACATATGCGCCACAATGCCATCTTCATGCTGTATGTATTTACGTGACTACTGTAACTAAGATTTGAATATCCACTGTAACCAGCGCCACAATGCCCACGGGCTGCTGTGCGCTTGACAAATGTGAATAAATAAATAAATAAATAAATGACAGCGTTCTAGGCAGGTAGGTCCCCCAGGAAGGAGCCCTTTCCCCCTCTGGACCCCTCTGGCTCTTCTTTATGGACCAGGCAAAAATTTGAAGGCTGTATGAATAGGCTTGAAATATGTGTGTACCTCTCTGAAAGGTTCCCGCCTAAAAGGCCTAGTGAAGAAGACCTTTACCCCTCAGTGGCCAAATTCCAGAGAACCTCTGGCCCACTTCAATGAGAGGTTTTTGACCTCACAGATCAATCAGAGGTTCCTCATGACCCATATTTACAAGAGGATGATCCCTTTTAAGGATCCCACTGACCAGGCCCCAAATTGCCAGGATGAGCCACCGGTGGACAACCCACCATGGCTGTCACCTACTCATACCCTGGATCTTGACACCATATGCATGGATCTTCCCTCCTCCCCACCTCTGCGTCAGGAATCACCTATAGATGACCATATCGTTTAACGCCATTCTGAAAAAAGCAGCCGAACATTTCCACATAGTCACGCAAGAGGCGGTGCAGGACTTAGATTTCGTGGAGGATATTCTAAAGGAGAAGCCTCCTGCCAGCCAGGCTATACCTTTACTTAACTCCATTAAAAGGTTCATCGCCCCTTCCTTTTTAACACCTTCACAGACCAGGGCTGTGAACCCATGGTTGGAGAATCTTTTTCGGCCCTCCCCTACTGACCCGCTCTATATTCGGGGATATGCCACCCCTGATTCTCTCGTGGTCCCTACAACAAGGAAGAGGGCAGGGGTGCCCTTGTCCACAGGTGAGGCACGGGCGGACAAGGAATGCAAAAAACTTTATGCACTAGGGAAGCAAATCATTACTGCAGCAGCATATTCCACCCGAATTGCCAACAATACCACGCTGTTGGCCAGCTATTGTGATGTTCAATGAAATCTGCTACAGGAGGGCCTGCAAGAGGTCCCCGAACCAGTGCGTTCTAGCCTGCTTACAATTGTGTCAGAGGGTAAGCAAGTAAACCATAACATCCTTAAAAACACCATAGATGCTGCGGAGACAGCAGGGAGAACCCTGGCCCAGGGTACCCTTTTGAAACGACACGCCTGGTTAAAGAACTGAGGGTTCAAAACGGAGACACAAGCGTCTCTCATCAACAAACTGGTGGCGGATTCTAACCTGTTTAGCAAGGCTGTACATGAGGCGTTAGAAACTGCCAAGAAAGAACACGAGACTTTGAAATCTTTGAACCAGATCACTCAAAGGCCCTTTCAACTGAGAGGGGGAAGTTCTCGCTGCTCCTTTCGCAGACGGTCCTATTCTCGTTCCCCACATAACCAATATGGTATGGGTAACACATGGTCCTCAGGACAAGGGTCTGCTACCTCTAATCAGTATCCCCCCTAGAGGACAACGCCATGGAAAAGGAAAGGGTCGCAATGACACACCTAGAGGCTCCCTTGCCTCCAGTCAGAAATGACTCTCAGATCCTGGTCCCCTCTCATGCCTCTCAGTTCGGGGGGGACGTATAACATCCTTCTTACATGCATGGGAGTGGATTACCACAGACCAGTGGGTGCTTAACACAGTCACCCACGGTTATTGCATCGAGTTCAGCCGACCACCTCGATTCAGACCACCGAAGTCCAGGCGTCTAACACCTTAACACCTCAGATGCCTGCTGCAAGATGTCTAGATCGTGCTGGAAAAGGACGCAATCAAAGTCGTCCCCATTCTACAGGTGAACAAGGGTATTTATTCAGCGTACTTCCTTGTACCCAAAAAAGGATCTCACCATGTGCCCTTTGCTAGACTTGCGCCCAGCGAACACATTTGTCAAACCACAAAAGTTTTGGATCGTAACGCTGTAAGAGGTAATCCCTCTGCTAATGCAAGGGGATTACATGGCAACATTGGACATGAAAGATGCATACTTTCATATTTCAATGTTGCCGGCACACAGGAAATTACAAAGATTCATGATAGAGAACAAACACTATCAGTTCAAGGTCCTTCCCTTCGGCATTGCGTCAGCCCCAAGAGTATTTACAAAGATACTGGCAGTTGCAGCAGCTCACCTGTGCAGGCAATCCATCCCAGTATATCCTTATCTCGACGACTGACTCATAACAGGGGACTCCTACGGAACATGCCTGTCACAAACCTCCAAAAGACGATAGACCTACTCTTCAGCCTGGGATTCTCCATAAACGAGAAAAAATCCAGCCTAGACTCCAGCCAAGTCCTGCAATTTCTGGGGGCCCTAATTCAGACAGAAGACAGCTTTGTCTTCCCCACCAACGAGAGGGTTCAAAACATTCTGTTTCAGATCCCTGAGTATGTAGCCAGTCGAGATGTGACGGTACGCAAGGCCATGCGACTGTTAGGGATGATGGCATCATGTGTTTATTTAGTCCGTCACGCACATTTGCGCAAGTGCCCCATGCAAGAGTGGCTCAACAGCCAGTGGTATCAGGCCAGCGGACAATGGGACGATCTAGTGGTTGTCTCGGCAGCCCTTGTTCTCTCTCTGCAGTGGTGGTCGGGGGAAAACCTTCACCACCCCTACAGTAGAAGCCACTCTTACGACTGACACATCTCTCGTGGGCGGGGAGGGGGCTCATTTCCTTCAGCAGACGGCGCACAGCGTTTGGTCCCCAGCAGTAGCATCCAACCATATAATCCTGTTGGAGCTGCTAGCGGTTTTCAAAGTATTCAAAGCTGTGAAGGCTTTTCAGATACAGTTGCAGGGAAAGACACTACTGGTCCTCGCAGACAGCATCACGGCCATGTATTACCTGAACAAGCAAGTGGGCACTCACTCTCCAGGGCTATCCAAACTGTCCCAGAACATTTGGAAATGGGCCCTCAAACTCAAGACGTTCCTACTGTCTCAAAGATTTCCAGGGGAACTCAATCTTGTGGCGGAGGTGCTCAGCAGAGACTTCCTACTGCCCTTAGAGTACAAATGGCAACTACTCGAAGATCTCGTCTCCAACTTTTTCGCAGAATGGGGCTTCCCAGAGATCGACTTGTTCGCAACTCTGGAGAACTCACAATGCCCAGATCACGCCTCCAGGTACCCTCAGAACCGATCCAAGGGGAACGGTCTCTGGATCACATGGTCAGGGAATTTTTTTATGCTTCTCCCCCCTCTCTACCCCCCAAACCCCCAGACTACCCTACTGAACAAGATTGTGCACAATATGCACCAGGAACCAGTCACCATGATATTGGTGGCCCTGGTGTGGGCCTGCCAACCCAGGTTCTCCCATCTGATGGAGATGTCACTATCTCCTTCGATGAAACTGCCTTGCCCATACAACATGCTATCTAAGGACAAGGGGGAAACACTTCATCCATGCCCGCAGACTCTCAACTTAGCGGCCTGGCTCCTGAGGTCATAGAGTTGGGGCATCTCCAATTTCCTCAGAGATGCATTGGTGAAGCAACAAAGCGTAATACCAGACATTGCTACTCCAATAAATGGAAACGCTCTATCTGGTGCAATTCCAAGAGCATCAATCACATTGACTGCTCTCCTACTCTTACTGTACTATACCTGACTCACCAACTAGACTCGGGTCTAGTTTTTAATTCCCTAAAGGTCCACCTAGCTGCAGTTTCAGCCTATACCACATCCTACTGAACGTTGTCGTGGTGGAAGATCCCAGTAATTAAAGCTTTCATGGAAGGGGCTAAAATAATTCATCCCGTCATTTCTAACTCGGCTTGGGACCTAAATGTGGTATTAACCACACTTATGGGGTCTCCTTTTGAACCTATGCACAAGGCAAGCCTCAAAGCACTCCCTTACAAGACCGCCTTCCTATTGGCAATCTCTTCGATAAGATAGTCGGTGAACTACAGGCCCTTTCAATTCTAGACCCTTTTGTCACAATTCACAGAGATAAGGTGGTTCTGCGCACTCACCCACGGTTTGCGCCCAAATTCATTTCTAAGTTCCATGTGAACCAGTCTATAGAACTACCCACATTCTTCCAGAACCCCACTAATGTGGTAGAAGGAAGCCTACACACACTGGATTTGTGCAGGGCAGTCATGTACTATCTGGAAAGAACTAAACCACTAAGAAAAACAAACAAGTTTTTCATTTCAGTGGCGTCTGGTAGAGAAGGGGACCCTGTCTCTAAATCAGCCATCTCAAGGTGGATTGTCAATTGCATCACACTCTGCTACACTCTTGCCAAGAGCAATCTGCCCTTCAAGCCTAAATCTCACTCTACTCTGGGCACTGGGGCTTCCATAGCATTCATTGCAAATGTTCCTCTTGAGTCTATTTGCAAGCGGCAACCTGGAGTTCAGTGCACACCTTTACAAAACACTATTGCCTAGACACTCACTCTAAGTCTGATTCTCAGGTGGGACAAGCAGTACTAAGACATCTTTCACTACTGTTCCTTCTCACATCCCACCACCAACTCAGGATACTGCTCGCTAGTCTATACACAGCATGTGATTCTAAGCAGATTCACAAGCATCTACTTAGATTCACATGCGCCCACCCTTCCTCCCCGCTCGGATGGAAGGAACGTCTTACTACTTATTCTCTCTTCTTGTACTCGCTCACGATAGTCATAAGGCTCCCTCACGGCAGAAAAAATACAATCGGAGGGACCTCGACGTGTGAGGAATTGTGGGTACAATACACGTCACGTTAGGGATAGTGTTACAGGCACGCCCATGTCGACGTCCCCTTTCGATCCTCGAAAGACAAGATGCAATACTCTGTGGTTACCACTAGATGTCGCACTATATGCACAGCATGTGAATCTAAGCTGATAAAATCATCAGAAATGCTTTTACGGTAAGTAATGCATGTCATCCCCCAATTGCAAATCCATCCCCAGGTTGGGATTTAAAAGTTCTCTTAATTAAGCAAGCTTATGAGTCCTCCATCCAAACCCATGCATAAAGCAAGCCTCAAGGATCTTACTTACAAAGCCGCCTTTCTTAAAGTCGCCACCTTTATATGAAGGGTAAATGAGCTGTAAGCATTATTAGTCTCAGAACCTTTTGCCATGATACATAAAGATAAGGTGGTCTTAAGATCACATCCATGGTTCACAACAAAGTTAATTTCAAATGGATTGTGTCCCCCCACGTATTCCTCATTTTATAATATAATATATCTCTCCAGCCTTGCTGCTTTGCAATTTATTTTCTACAGAGGGCGCTGTATGCAGTTGTCTAGCCGATGTCCCTCTGTCGACAGTCGACTTCATCAGCATAAATAGCGCATGCAGTGCCCGTTGGCTTCAGTTCCGTTTTTCAGAGCGAACGCTTCAAGTGAATTACGGCTTGCTTCAGTGACAGATTTTCGTGAGAAAATGTCTTCATCTTCTTCGACTCCATTGACACCCAAGTTAGGTTTAAAAGAATGCCAGGACTGTGCCTCGAAAATGTCGATTACTGGTCTGCCTGTGGTGTCTGGTTTCCGGGCACCGTACCGCCGACTGTGGGTCCTGTCAGGCCATGACCGAGAAAGCTCTCAGGGAGTGCAGAGGTAAACTGGCTGTGGGGAGGTTAGCATCGAAATTACCTTCCAAGAGGGTGAAAAAGACAGGTGAGTCGAGAGACTCTTCCAGGCGCAAAAAGGTCCCGATCGAGGAGTCGATCACAGCACTCTTCGTCTTCTTCCTCTAAGAAGGCAAAGAAGAGATGCCATAGCTCTCCTTCAACCTCAAGTGATTCCTCCATGGAGGTAATCGGATGCCCTACGAAATCCGATTTTCGGGGCAAAGTGGGACGCATTTCGTCGTGAGATGTTTCATATTTTTGATAATGCAACCTTGACGCCTTTGAAAGAAAAGCAAAAGTGCCATACCTCGGTCACTCCGAGTAAGGAAGGCAAAGGGAAGTCGAAGGCTAAACCTTGGAAGCCGAGCTCAAAGCCGGCATCACATCGAGAAAGTTCTCGATCTGACGAGAAGTCGTTGAGTGTCGATAGACATGTCGAGTCCAGCTGTGGTTCCGGCAAAAAAGCACAAAGCGTCAAAGGTTTCGACGTCTTTGCCGACTCCTTTGGAATTGGAGCTGTTGAGGTCGATTAGACCAGTGCCATTTTTGAAGCCGTTTTCGACTACTTCGACATTGTCGAAGCCATTGACAGAAAGGTACCTAAAAAAGACAATTTTAAGTCTGTCTGCTATATACGAGGAAGACCAACCCTCTGACAGTTCACCATCTTTTGGTCTACAGTTTGGCACCCCCAATGTGCCAGAAGAACTTATTTCTGACGAATCCAGACTAAAAGATTTGTATGATAATCTCCAGTTTGCTAAGGGCTTGGATGCCTCACCAGAATTAGAGTTTGGCACGCCTGACCCCTCTGAGTATGCTGACTCATCCTACAGAAAACTGATGGGAAACGTCATTGAGTTTATGGGATGGAGTAGGCCTACTCCATCATTTGAACAAGATGATATGACCGACATCTTGGACCAGGGTCCTTGGAGAGACACAATTTTACCATTTTACATGGCTCTACAGAAACATTTCTTCGAAGAGATTGTGTCCTCCGACGTATTCCTCATCTTAGATATCTCCTTCCAGCTCTGCTAGAGGGCGCTGTGCGTCGAGGTCCTCCAAGTCGATGTCCCTCGACAGCTGCCGTATCGACGTCGACGTCATCCTGCCTATAAAGGCCGCGCGCAGCGTCCGTTGCTCAGTTCCGTTTTTCCGCGCTTACTCAGTGCCTCGGAATACCGTTGCTCAGTTTTGTCAGGTTAAACCTAATTACCTCGAGTTATTCGATCCGTACTCGATGGCTTCTTCGTCGGAACCGACAACTCCTCGATCCGGCTTCAAAAAATGCCGAGATTGTGGGAAAAAGACTAAGGCCCTGAAGGAGCGTAGGGGGAAGCTGGAGAAAGTTAAGACTTTTAAAGCTTCTTCTTCGTCGACGAAGTCGAGACATTCGTCTCCTCGTCACCATTCGCGCTCCAGGTCTCGGAGTGAGTCCCATCACTCCTCGAGATCGAAGCACTCGAAGAGGAGACGTCGAAGATCCCCTTCTCCGTCTTCCTCTTCCTCTGTTTCGCCAAAGAGAATCCCTTGCCCCACGAAACATAGTTCCCGGGCTGAATGGGAGGAATTCTGCAAAAATATGATGAGCGTCTTCGAGAAAGCGGCCTCGACCCCCTCGAAGACTGCCGAGAGCGATGCTCTGGTCGAAAGACCCGAAGGTCAAAAACGCAGCGAGTCGCAGTACCCGGCGAAGGAAACCTCTCGAGCGCGTCTCGAACCCTCGAGTAGGACTATGACCTCCAAACCGTCGACGAAGGTTCCGTCGACGCCGAGGTCGGTGTCTTCGACGCCGTTGTCGAAGGGACCTTCGACACACGGGTCTGTCGACTCGACGCCAGCTTCGACACCGGCGTCGACGCCAAGAAAAGTCACGGTTACGACACACCCAGTGACTATCCCCAGGTCCTCGATGACGATGGCTTTGAGATGGTCGAGCAGAATCCCAATTCTGTCGAGGTCATCGAGGCCTCCGCCTTTGTTTTCGACGCCACGCTCGAAGCCTTCGGCGTCGACGTCATCGACGTTTTCGAGGCCGATTATGACAAGTTCGGCACCCTCTGCCTTGGAAATGGGGTTTACACCCTTTATGAGTTCAGAACAATTGAGAACTATGTCGTCAATTATGGAAGATGGTGAATTGTCTGAACAGGAAGACACATTTGAGTTGCAGGGACCTGTAACCCCAATTAGAGAGGAATTTTCCTCTGAAGAACGCAGGTTAAAGGATCTTCATGATTCCTTACATGAGGCAAGTGGGTTAGACACTTCCCCTGAGGTGGAGTTTGCTAGGCCAGACCCGGGGGAGCATGCTGAAACCCCCTATTATATAGCCTTAATGGCCAGGATCACACGGGTTAGATATTCAAAAGCCGCAGCAACAGCAGGTGCCTCTTTACCATCGGCATCTGCATCAGCCGCCCCAAAACCACTCTGATGACTTCCCTCACAGGACACCTGTAGGAGGCAGGTTGACTCAACATCTGGCGGTATGGCAGGCTATCACGTCAGATGCTTGGGCATTGGAAACAGTTGCCCAAGGTTACTGCCTGCCTTTCCTACGCATACCTGTCATCCACCGAGGATCAGCTCTCAGAAAGCTCCAGATCCGCTCCTCTTGCAGGAAATTTTGGACCTGCTAGAGAAAGATGCCATAGAACCGGTACCTGTAGCGGAGAGGAACAAGGGCTGGTACTCTCCTTACTTTCTCATTCCAAAGAAAGACGGAGGACTGCGACCCATCTTGGACTTGCGAGAATTGAACAAATTCCTCAGGAAAGACAAATTCAAGATGGTCACTCTTTCTCAGATCCTCCAGGCCCTTCAGTTCCAGGACTGGTTGGTATCTCTGGACCTTCAGGACGCTTATTTCCATGTGCCTATCCATCTCAAACACAGGAAATACCTGAGGTTCGCAATTGGCAACTCTCACTATCAATTTCAAGTGCTGCCATTTGGGCTGACCTCCGCCCCGAGGGTCTTCACCAAGTTAATGTCGGTAGTGGCGGCAAGTCTAAGGAGGGAAGGGATTCACGTCTACCCCTACCTGGACGATTGGTTGATCAGGGCTGTTTCTTCGGAACAAGCTCAGATCCAGCTAAATCACGTGTGCCACTCCCTTCACAAACTGGGCTTCTCCCTCAATTTAAAGAAGTCACAAATGATACCATCGCAGAGACTCCAGTTCATAGGAGCGATCCTGGACACTTCCCTGGGAAAAGCCTCGCCACCAGAGGTGAGGGCTCAAGATATTCTACAGATGGTTACCAAGTTCCAAGATGCCCAACGTCTCCCAGCCTTCGACTTTTTGAGGTTGCTAGGCCTCATGGCATCCTGCATTTTCCTAGTGCCAGAGGCTCGCCTGAGAATGAGATCCCTCCAGTGGGCACTGAGGACTCAGTGGTCACAATTCTCAGAGAGAATGACAGATCTTCTTCAGGTTCCCGACAGGGTGGCTCGAGACCTTTAGTGGTTGGCCTGTCAGGAGAACATTCTGAAAGGAGGACATTTTTGGCAACCCTGGCCGGAGATAACAGTAGTCACGGATGCCTCAATCACGGGGTGGGGGGCCCACGCCAACGACTTGACCATCAGCGGTCGTTGGTCTCCATCGGAGTCCAGACTACATATCAACCTGTTAGAGCTGAGAGCCATCAGACTTGCGCTGAAGGCGTTCCTGCCACCTGTACAAGGGAAAAACGTCCTGATAATGACGGACAACACGGTGGCCATGCATTACCTCAACAAAAGAGGAGGCGTAGGATCACTACCCCTGTGCAGAGAGGCGATGCAGCTCTGGTTTTGGGCAATCCAAGAAGGAATCTCTCTATCGGCAGTTCACCTAGCTGGAGAGAAGAACTTGACAGCGGACGCTCTAAGCAGGCAGAGCACAGTCTCCCACGAGTGGGAGCTAGCTCAGGAAGTCCTTCAAGAGATCTTCGCCCTTTGGGGAACCCCTCGGGTGGATCTGTTCGCCACCAGCCTCAACAGGAAATGCGATCTGTTCTGCTCAAGGGAATTTCCCCCGAGAGGAGCTCTGGGAGACGCGTTCATAGTGGACTGGGAGTTTCCGCTTCTGTACGCGTTCCCACCGGTCCCCGTCATTCCTCAAATGATCAGGAGGTTGAGAAGATTCTGGAGAACCATGATCCTAATTGCCCCGGATTGGGCCAGGAGAACGTGGTACCCGGACCTTCTAGACTTGTCCATCTGTCTTCCAATTCGACTTCCACTCGGAGAGAACCTACTCTCACAGAAGGGAGGTCAGGTTCTCCATCCAGACATCAAAACCCTCAACCTTCACGCTTGGCTTCTGAAAGGCTGAGGTACAAGGATTGGGACCTCCCTGATGATGTTATGGAGGTGTTGCTCTCGGCAAGGAGGCCAGCAACAAAGTCTTTATACCGCTGCCGTTGGAACATATTTTGCAGCTGGTGTAGAGAACAGAATATCGACCCTTTTTCATGTGGTACACCAATGGTTTTGTCCTTCCTACTATATTTGGCGAATTCAGGCCTTCAAGTTGGCACCATTAAGGGCTATCTCGCAGCGCTATCCATCTTTAAGCGCACTGCGGAAGAACCATCCTATTTCAAGTTACCCTTGGTAATACAGTTTCTAAAGGGGTTAACCAATGTTTACCCCCAAGACCATTCCAAGTTCCCCTATGGGATCTAAACTTAGTCCTAACTTTCTTGATGGGCACACCTTTCGAACCACTCCATTCTTGTTTGTTAAGATTCCTTACCCTTAAAACTGTTTTATTAATAGCACTTACATCTGCTAGAAGGGTGAGCGAATTACAAGCTCTTTCTTGTAACCCCCCTCACACAATCTTTCACAAAGACAAAGTTGTCCTGCAAGTGAAGCCTAATTTCCTCCCAAAGGTGGTTTCTGAATCCCATATCACTCAGAAGATTACCCTACCATCTTTCTATCCTCCTCCTCATCCGAGGAAAGAGGAAGAGAGGTTACACAGGCTAGACCCTAGAAGAGCTTTAAGTTTTTACATCAGTAGACTAGCCAGGATAAGACAGGCAGACCAGCTGTTTGTAGGTTACACAGGTCACAAGCTGGGGTTACCAATAACTAAGCAGACCATTTCCAGATGGATCATTCTAGCCATTCTGGAATGTTATAAACTGGCAGGGAAAGAGCCCCCTCAAAACCTCAGGGCTCATTCGACCAGAGGTATTGCAGCTTCATCGGCCCTCAAAAGAGGTGTGCCGGTTAAAGACATCTGTGCGGCCGCTACATGGTCGTCTGTCCATACCTTTACAACTTGGATTCCTCCTCCAGTCAAGAGACTAGGTTTGGAAGGGCTGTACTGCATTCTATTCATCAATAGAAGACAGCGTGAAGTCAGTACTCCCTCCTCCAATAATAGAATACTGCTATGGGAGCCTATCTAAGATGAGGACTACGTCGGAGAACACAATCCCTTCGAAGAACAAGTTGCTTCTTACCTTGTAACGTTCTTTCGACGGGATGTTCCTCCGACGTATTCCTCATCGACCCTCCCATCCATCCCCGCAGTTCTACTTCCCTTGTTGTTGCAGCTTACGCTCCTTCAGGGTGATTAGTTTAGTCCAGAAAGAATTATTGTGGGCTACAAAACGGAACTGAGCAACGGACGCTGCGCGTGGCCTTTATAGACAGGATGACGTCGACGTCGATACGGCGGCTGTCGAGGGACATCGACTTTGAGGACGTCGACGCGCAGCGCCCTCTAGAGAAAAAAATTTCCAAGGCCAGCAGAGCTGGAAGGAGATATCTAAGATGAGGAATACGTCGGAGGAACATCCCGTCGAAAGAACGTTACAAGGTAAGAAGTAACTTGTTCTTCTTTGCAAGGAAGTACAGAGCTTCGAGCAGTGACCGGAATACCCAGAATATCCACTCCTGAAAGCTTGGTAGTTACATCCAGCTACATCAACCAGACAGTCAGCTTATCCTTCCATCCTCCCTGACAAGGATGACAAGAGGGTAGATGCCAGGGTACCTAAAGTTTTCACTGCAGGTAGTATGGCTTTGAAATCCACTAATGTGACTTGCACATTGTCTAGATTTACAATTACATTATGGGACTGTGTTGCTATGGCGACGGAACACATCCCGGAAGGCAACGAAAGAGACAGCTTCCTGGCGATCATTAAGGATGGTAAGGAGGCAATGAGTGAATGTCTCCAGTCAGGTTTGGATACTGCAGACAGTATTAGCAGATCCATGGCTTCTAGCACGGTATTTATGCAGATTTGGGTGGTTGAGGAAGTCTGGTTTTGTACCAGACGTGCAGACAAGACTACTGAACATGCCCTTTGACGGCTCGAGGTTGTTTGGCAGCAAGGCGGATGAGAGTTTGGGGAAGCTGCAGACCTCAAAGGCAGCAGCTAAATCCCTTAGCGCCGCCATTAGACAGCCTCAACAACACCCTTATTTGCGCTCATCTTCCTGGAGGAGTAAGTCCTTTTGTTTCTGCTCCTCAATTGGAAGAGGAAGGGGACAAGCCAGACAGAGGGGCCAGAAAAGATTCCCTTGTGGTGGACGAGGAAGGGGTGCTCAATCAGCCCCAGCAGCGGCACATTTACCCTCAGCCACTGTTTCAGCGGCCTCTAAGCCACTCTGAGACCTTCACCCACAAGACCTAGGTGGAAGGCAGATTTTCTCAGTATCTCAACGAATGGTGGGGCATTACTTCAGATGCATGGGCACTGGAAACAGTGGGCCAAAGTTAGTGCCTTCCTTTTAAAAAAAAGGCCTCAGGATCATCCACCGGGAAACAATCCTGTCAAAACTCCAGATCCGCTCCTTGTGCAGGAAATCTTGACCCTGCTAGAGAAAGGTGCAATAGAACATGTACCTGTAGCTGAAAGGAACAAGGTTGGTATTCCCCTTATTTTCTGATTCCCAAAACGGACTGAGGATTGAGATCCATCTTCGACTTGAGAAACTTGAACAAGTTCCTGAGGAAGAACACGTTCAAGATGGTTACCCTTTCTCAGATCCTTCAGGCTCTCCAAATCCAAGACTGGTTGGTGTCATTGGACCTTCAGGATGCTTACTTTCATGTGCCAATCCATCTCAAGCACAGAAAGTACCTGAGGTTTGCGGTTGGCTGTTCTTATCAGTTTCGGGTTATGCCTTTCGGTCTGACCTCCGCCCCAAGTGTTTTCACCAAGTTAATGGCAGTGTTGCCAGCGAGTCTCAGGAGAGTGGGGATTCACGTCTCCCCCTACCTGGACGATTGGCTGGTCAAGGCTCATTTACCCGAGTAAACCCAGCAACATCTCAGTATCAACTGCCACTCGCTCCACAAACTGGGCTTCTCGCTCAATTACAATAAGTCCCAAAGACTCCATATTATTGGAGCAGTCCTGGATACTTCCTCAGGAAAGCCTCGCCACCTGAGGTGAGAGCTCATCACATTCAGCAGATGGTAACAACATTCCAGAATGCTCAGCATCTTCTGGCCTTCGATTTTCTAAGGTTGCTCGGTCTCATGGCATCCAGCATTTTCCTGGTGCCAGAGGCCCGTTTGAAAATTAGATCCCTTCAATGGGCTCTCGGCACACAGAGGTCCCAATTCTCTGGCAAGATGTCGGACCAACTGTAAGTTCCCAGCAGAGTTGCTCAGGACCTTCTGTGGGGGGCCTTGCTGTTAGGCAGAATCCTGTGCAGTGCCCTTAGGGACCACTACACACAATTAAGACTACAAGTGGTAATACAAGTTCACCTTTGGTACAAGCCTGTACTACTTTGTTAGAGTGGTAGCAGTAGCGGAGCAGCCAGGCTTATCTCAAGAGTATATGAGCAGTAGCAGAGATTACACAAAGGACCACAATTACTGTGACTCAAGCAAACACTGACTCAAGGTTTTCAGGTAAAAATATAAGTACATTTATTTTTAAACCATCAGTAAAACACAGCACTTCTAGGAGTTCTAAATCGCATGTAAAATACACTACAACCAACTTCTTCTCTTGGCACAGAATAGCTCAAGGTAAGTACCTTGTACTTAGGCAGACCGGTGTTGTAAAACAAAAGCGTTACCGGGAATACATTTGCGATCAATTGTTGACAGTTTGGTCGTGTTAAAGAAACGCGTATCCGCGGCGAGAAATGTTACCGGGCCAAATGCACACTTAGCACCTGGGCTAACCAAAGAGAGTTGGGGGCAAAAATCACACATAATACTTTTGTCAAGGCAGACATAATCTGAGAACACTCGCTGACCGCAATAAAAAAAGTCAATAGGCCGGAGCCAGTGTCAATCGGAACTGGGTCCCTGTTGCCGAAGATCACACGGTCAGACACTTCAAGATTCACGCAGCCAGGATTACTTAGCTATTGTTCGAAAGAGAAGGTAAAAGTTATAAGAAGGAGGGAAGACGAGGGCAAGCCTTGAAGGTGAAGAAAAGGGATTCACCCTACTTCTTCAAGCAGAACACAGAAGGGAAGAGCTGGTGGCACGGCAGTTGTTCCTGGTAGTTTCCTGCAGACCCACGGTTCGTGGAGCTTCGACACGAAAGACGATGTCTGAAGGGGTCTGCACCACACAGGGATGAAGCCGGCAGCAGAAGTGATGAATGAAAGGTGTGCTCCTTAAAACCAGGAGAGGCTCTTCAGGTGGCTATCCGGACCACTACTGCAATGTGCAGCGATTTCGACCAAGAGGATCCTCTGGCTGTGGAAGATGAGCTGGTTATCCCCACCAGACTCAAGGGAAGAAGACTCCGGACTGGATCTTCTCTTAGTCGTTGAAGGGTAGAGAGCTCAGGACTGCAGCAGGGCTTCACCGGGACAGGGTAGTTGCAGCAGTCGTCGTTCTCTCCGCTTCTTTTTGGTTCCTTGTAGTTCCAGTGGCGACTCTGACTTCTAGCCCAAGAGAACTGCCTTTTATGTGCAAAACCCCCATTCACACAGCCTGGCTGTCAATCACGCAGCAGGGGGGTTGTCCAGCCTGGACAACCACCTCAGCCAATCATGGCAAAGTGCGACTTGGGTTTCCTAGGATACCCTGTGCAGGGGGTGACTACACCCGTTCCTCACATTCAGTCTACCTAGACACCCAGGCACCAAGAGGAGGGCTTCTCTGCAGAAGCCTGCCAAAAGACGGTGAACAAAGAAGGCAAACCTGGTTTGCCGCGTAAAGTAAAACACAAGAAGGACTTTAACAAAAATAAATGGCGAATAAACCCGACGGGGGCCAAAAGAAAAACAATTTGGTCAAGCTGGTTTATGCTTGAGGCTGCTAAACTAGCCAAAAGCTTTACCACGTTTATATAGTATAATCACGGTAGAAAAGTTAGGGTAGATACCACTGCCAACAGCCAAGTCTAAATGTTAAAAGAGCGAAACAATGCTCTAGGAGGTACAGATAACAAGGGTTAAGGAGTAACCCTTTCCAGTACTCCATGTAAGATGGGGTGTACTGGATCTGTGGTTCAAGTGACTATGTAAAGTTAATGGTAACTTTACTTTTCTCTGGGGGACAGTAGTAAGCCCCAGAGAAATTGAGTCAGAGGGAAGTCTTAAAGACAACCCTGTGTTAGTGCAATGAAGGTGCTGTGTAACACACAACAAAAATGGGGTCCTGGAGTGGTGTGCTCCAGAGCCCAAGATCACGCAAATAGTAGAAACACACATGGCAAAAGACATGTAAGAGTGGACAAAAGGTGTACACTCTTACCAAGTGAAAAAATAAACTCCAGCAAAGCTGCTGGGGGACTCACTAGGTGAGGGAAATTAGCCCTAGAAGGAGAATTCTCCCTAACACTTGCACAGACAATATTCTCAAGGGAGAATCTTTTTGACAACCATAGTTGGAGAGAACGGTAGTGACAGACGCCTCACTCACGGGTTGGGGAGCCCACACCAACGATCTGACAATCAGCAGTCGTTGGTCTACATCGGAGTCAACCTAGCAACCTTTTGGAGCTTAGGGTGATCAGACTAGCGCTGAAGGACTTCCTGCCCTCTGTAGAGGGAAAGAATGTCCTGATAATGACGGACAACACAGTGGCCATGTGCTACCTCAACAAGAGAGGTGTAGGGTCACTACCACTGTGCAGAGATGTAATGCAGCTCTGGTTCTGGGCAATATAAGAAGGAATCTCTCTATCAGCAGTTCCCCTTGCCGGAGAGCAGAACATGTGGGGGGCGCTATGAGCAGCCACAGCAGTCCCACAACACGAGTGGGAACTAGCTCAGGAAGTCCTTCATGCGATCATCACCCTTTGGGGAACCCCTCAAGTGGATCTGTTTATGACTGGTGTCAATCGGAAGTGCGAACAGTATTGCTCACGGGAATTCACCCAAGAGGTTCTCTAGGAGACGCGTTCGTGGTGAACTGGGATTTTCCACTCCTGTATGAGTTTCCTCCAGTCCCTGTCATTCCTTATGTGATCAGGAGGTTGAGAAAGTTTGGGAAATCTATGACCTAATTGCTCCGGATTTGGCCAGGACGACGTGGTTCTGGACATGTCCATCTGTCCCCACAATACTTCTTCCACAAAGAGAGGATTTTCTCTCCCAAGAGGAAGGTTGGGTTCTCCATCCAGAGGTCAAGACACTCAGCCTTCATGCATGATTTCTGAAAGGCTGAGGTACAAGGATTGGGACCTCCCGGGTGACATAATGGAGATTTTGCTTTTGGCCAGAAGGCCAGCAACGAAATCTTTGTATCGTTGCCGTTGGACCAAGTTCAGCAACTGGTGCAAGGATAAGAATGTGGCTCCTTTTCTATGTGAAACACATATGGTGCTCTCTTTTCTGTTCCATTTAGACAATCTGGGGCTTCAGATTGGAACCATTAAGGGCTACCTAGCAACGCTTTCCATTTTCAAGCGCTCCTCAGAGGAGGATTCATATTTTAAGATCCCATTGGTGGTCCTATTCTTGAAGGGCCTTACTAATGTATACCCACCAGTTCCATTTAATGTACCTGGTGTTAAAGTTTTTACATGTATTCCCTTTGTGCCCCTGCACTGATGTCCTTTAAGACTCTTGACATTAAAGACAGTTTTCTTATTGCAGTAACATCCGCCTGCACTCTAAGCAAGTTGCAGGCTCTTTCTTGTAAACCACCTCATACCATATTCTATAAAGACAGTGTCACTCTGAGTAAAACCTTCTTTTTTACCGAAGGTAGTCTCCAACTTCCACTTATCACAAAAAGTTACCTTACAAATATTCTACCCACCTCCTCTTCCAGTAAAGTAAGAGGCGAGGCTGCATAGACTGGACCCAAAAAGTGCTCAGTTTGTATGTATCCAGGATGGCTACAGTTTGTCAGCTTGATTAACTTTTTATTGGATAGACTGGTCCCAAATTGGGTCTTGCAGTCACCAAACGAACAATATCCAGATGGATTATCCTGCCTATTGGCGAATGCTACAGACTAGTGGGCAATGACCCACCGGAAGGCCTGAGGGCTCATTCCACAAGGGCATTGCAGCCTCTGCGGATCTTCAAAGGGGTGTCCCAATAAGTGATATTTTTTCAGCGGTCACTTGGTTGTCTATTCATACATTTGTAAAACATTACTGTCTGCATTCTTCCAACAGTCAGAGAGGTCTTTTTGCAAAAGCCGTCCTCCATTTGATCCATGATTAGGTCTAAATGTAATTGGTATTCCCACCTCCAAATGATTACTGTTTTAGGACTCTATCATAAGATGAGGAATATGTGGGAGGACACAATCCATTTGAAGAATAAGTTACTTACCCCTTGTAATGTTCTTTAGTTTGGATGTTTCTCCCACGTATTCCTCATCACTCCTCCCAGCCCACCCCACCGTACAATTTACGTGTTTTTACACTCTACGCTTTCTGAGAGCCTACGTCTTGGGTACACCTGGTAATTCCCTACAGAGGAGAAAAAAAAAACAGAACTAAAGCAAACGGGCGTTACATGTGATTTTTATGCCGATGATGACGTTGCCTGTCGATGTAGGCCCTCGAGGGACATCGACTCAATGACAACTGCATACAGTGCCCTCTATAGAAAAAAAAATTCCGAAGCAGCAAAGCTGGAGGGATATATTATCCTAAAATGGGGAATAATGGGAGGAACATCTAATCGAAAGAACGTAACCAGGGGTAAGTAACTTGTTCTTGTAAATTCCATGTCAACCAAGCTATTGAACTACCAGCATTTTTCCAAAACCCAAAGAACTCAGAAAAGAGAGCCCTCCATACACTAGATGTTAGGAGAGCTGTTATGTACTATTTTACCAAGACTAAGCCAACAAGGCAAAATGACCAATTCTTCATTTACTTAGCTGCTTGGGAGGATAGGGGGCCCTGTCTCCAAAGCAGAAATGTCTAGATGGCTTGTAAACTGCATACAACAATGTTACAGATTATCCAACAAAGTACTACTATTTTCACCCAGAGCATACTCTACTCATGGTACTGGTGCAACATTAACCTTGATTGCAAATGTGCCCCTAAAGGCAAATTGTAAGGCAGCAACATTGTTACTCACCGGAATGGCAAGTGTGTAAAACAGACCGGACCTCTTGTGCTGGAGAGTTGCTTGAAGGAGCTCGGGTTGGAGCCTCCAGGCGAGCCTCCTCTCTGTGAGGGAATGAACTCTTTAAACTGATATGACCACCTGCTGAACCATACAGACAAGGGGACCGTTCAATCAAAAGAGCGGGCAGAACACACCGCCACGGACCCAGCTGTAAAGAAAAGACAAGAGATGAATATTCTGTCAGATTCAACCCTGGCTTTCCCCAAGACTATTACCCTTAAATAGAGTACCTGAGTGAGATCCCCTTAAGCCATAAAAAAGGAGCTGGAGCAACCTATAAAGCAGAAGAGGCTTTAGATACTAGCTAAATGTGAAACTTATACTAGCTAAATGTGAAACTGGCCAACATTGGTAATCAAGGAAATATACTTTACCACTGGTGGGAGTAAGAGTAGTGTAAAGAATCCTGGGCAACAACGAAAGTATAAAATAAAAAAAAAGGAAGGTTAGTAGGGTAGCTATCCCCGGACGGAACGAGGGTCGCAGTGGTTTCGGGATGGTGCACCACAGCAGAGCGTTCCAAAATGCACTTTAGAAATGAAGCAAGGTTATCCAAAGATGAGGTAACAGTTCGATGAAGACAGGATTCCAAATAAAGAATCGTTCTTACCAGTGTTATTCCCCAGGAGAAAGGAAGCACTTTAATGAAGGATATCAAGAGTCCGTGGTCAAAAGTTATGGTATTCAAACAGGAAGTAAATCACAATCCAGGAGTCCAGCAGCAGGCGAAAGGTCTGGTACACGGGCGGTCAGCAAACAAAACCAAAGTAGAATCAAGAAGTAGGAGTCCGTGTGCAGGCAAGGTCGGTACACGGAAAAAACAAGAGACTTCTGGAATTAAGGTACAGAAGGAGCACTTCAGAAAATCCTGGTTGTAACTATAAACAGAAGCAGCGTTCTGAAAACCGCTGTGGTTTAAATACAACAAGGAGGCGTTACATATTCGAAAATGAGGCTCCGGTATTAACGCCGGGAACTACAATCCTTGACAGGTTTTCTGGGAAATGTAGTTTGTTGCAGCTATTCTCCACGGCAGCTGCCAGCGTGAGAAGAAAGGTGCATGACGGTGCCGTAGCCCCTTATGAAGAGCAACCACTTTCTTGTCCCTCTTTCTGGCCTTACATGGAGCTCCCCAACTGTCCGTATTAACACGTGAGACTGAAGAGACACGGGGCAGACCCCTGGGAGTGTGATGCGGCAAAGGTCGAGGTGTAACCAACATGGAGCTCCGTTCACACGCTCACTCAACATTACTGTGTGGATACACAGGAAAGAAGCAGGACAGGCACTGTTAAAACATACTTTTGCCTCTGCTCCTTCTAACAACCCACCTCCTCCTGGTACTGCAAGCTAGTCTGTGCGAAGCATGTGATTCTAAGCAGACCCACAAGCCTCCGAAGAAAAACATTGCAAACCTGCAATCGTCTTTCTGATGCTTGTATCTGCTTAGATTCACATGCACCCACCCTTCCTTCCCGTGTAAGGAATAGAAGGGACATAGACAAACAACACCTTCTTCAATTTTCCTGTGCTCCAATACACGCTTCATGCAACCTCATGTCAGAAACAAAATAATCTGAGGACCTTGATGTGTGAAGGACCATCGGTACAGTGCACATCACAGTCATGCATTACACTGCACCAACCACTAGATGTGGGCCTATGCAAAGCATGTGAATCCAAGCAGATACAAGCATCAGAAAATGTGATTACAGGTATGTAGTATTTGTCCTGCATATCAGGGTTTGAAAGTGAGGGGTGCTGGGAGCTATTTAGCTCCTGCTTGTAGCCTAGAAGAGCCTGGTTACCTTAAAAGTAAGTTACCAGGAGCTACATTTGGATCTCGGGCCAATAAATGCCCTACAAACACAGCTGTGTGAATTGTGTGCTTGGGGCAATCTATACATAAACATTAGGGCACATCCATGAGACATTTATTGTAAGCCTAAATAATGGACAAAATGATAGGTTTGCATTTTATGTGGAGGTCAGATTTCCAGAGCAGTATGTACTAGCTCCTGGGCCCTCAGTGGTAGCTCCATGTCAATGGTTAATTCTGGATACCCAGGAGTGACTTTTAGCTCCTGCTTATCCATTCTTAGTTTAAATCCTTGCATATTATAGGCCGAAACATGTTTGGGGATGAGTGTGGTTTCGTGCAGAAGGGATGTGACCAAGCAGTGTGGGCTGGACTGCCCCTTTTGGGGTGGGTCCTAGACTGATTTGCACAGTCTTTCCCCTTTTTTAATGGCTTGTCAGACGAAGAACTATGCTCTGGAGGGTTGCCAGAGCAATGCCAGAGGTTAAGATTAATTGTAAACCTTCCAGCCATAACCGTTGCTGCACTATAATTGAGTGTCAAGTTCCTTAGGAAACGCAAACATTGAATTGCCAATGATCTTTGACTTGCATGACGAATTAGGCTGATATTTAATAAAAGGTTGTCACAGGCCCATGCCACGCACCCCACCCCAAAGACTATACATTTTGGTAAAGATTTGTAAAAAAGTTATTAAGAAAGCAAAACAATGCTTGTTTTCAGCATACTCCTATTCATTTTCCCATAGAGAAAAAGTCCACATTTCTGCACAGCGCACAGGAAAAGAATGGCTGGATGGAACTGGACCAGTTACAAAACAACTTGGGCACAAAGCTTTGACTAGATTTTCCGGGAGAGGTCTGGGGTTATTCGGTCCATAAGTTAAAATGTGTGACGGAGAAGGGGGTGCCCCCTTCTCCCAAAATTCTAGATACTTTTTTCCATGGTGCTTTGCAGCGGAGGCCTTCGAGAAATGAAAAAGCCACCATTTTGTTTTTGTTCAATGCGAAAGATAACCAGGGTTGTAATGGGTTAGCTGAAAACGAAAAGTGGAAGAAATGCAATTTGGAGGAGGAAAAAGGAGGAAATGGCATTAGGCTAGAGGTTGGGAGGGGTAAAAGAGGTCACCATGAGAAAATGGGGGAGTTTTTGGGGAGGGGGACCAAGTTCAGAGCTCAAATGTTTATGCATAATCGAGGTTATACAGGGGATAACCGCGGTTATTGTGGAAAACGGGATCAGGAATGAAAGTGCGTCATCTGAAAAAAAACATGGTAATTTGCGGGTGCGTAAGGATAACCAGGGTTATTTGTACTACATTGCAAATATAACTGTTTTTCTGGGGAAAACATTTTTTTAAAAAAAGTTTAAAAAATGAGATTAACACCAAAAAAAAGACAGCTACTTTGAGGTGGAGGGTAATGGGTGTGGCCGAAGGATATGAGTACTGGGTTACTTTAAGGAACCGAATGGTGCAATATGGAAAGTGGGCATGGGTGCAGGCCGTGGGCACTGGCTAATGGGCCCCAACAAAACCTATTGGGGTAATATGTCAAGGGGTGCAATATGGAAAGTGGACGTTGCCAAAGGCCATTCAGCGGATGTGTTAAGTGATGACCAGCTTAACCCGACGCGTTCCTGTTGCAAAGCCTATGACCACATACATATTGTAAGAGAAGGGATTCACAGGAAATACAAAAGGGTTTTATCTCATTTGGAAGAATGGGCAGCTAGTACGGGAAGAATTGCGACATGGCAGACTGGCTTTAGTCACAAGATGAGGACAATGGTTAATGGGCTGGTGATAAACAGGGTTCGGCAGAAGGGGAAGTATGATGTGATATATGGTGCCTCGTTAGATCTGATCCTGGCTTTTGACTCTTTGGATCGCGATAGGGTATGGAAAAAACTACTAGCCTGGGGAATACCGTAAGGGCTATTTTACTTAATTATTGGCCTTTGTTCAAGAACTGAAATACAAGTTCGAAGGGATTGGCTCCTCCGACGTATTCCACATCTATGACAGGTATTCACCACAGCTGTGCTGCTTCGGCTAATTTTCAGCGTCGATGAAGTCGATACGCTGTCCTGGAGGGCCTTCATCGATCCGACGTCACCGGATGTTATAAGTAGGATGCACGACGCCCGTAGCCTCAGTTGCGTTTTTTTCCACGAACGTTGTCGCTTCGGAGATCTTGGCGCGCCTCGGTTCTTCTGATTCTATCGGTTCTTGGAACTTGGTTTGTGAAAACATGTCGTCTTCTTCCTCTACCCAAAGGTCGGGATTCAAGATATGTCGGGACTGCAGTTCCAAGATGTCACTTACGGACCCGCACAACGTCTGCCTCTGGTGAGGACCACGCCATGCCACCGATGACTGTGATGAATGCCAGTCTTTGACGTTAAAGGGCTTGCAGGAGTGAAAGAAGAAGCTGTCGGTAGGTAGGGTTTCCAAGTCCCGAAAGTCGAAATCCACTGGGCTTTCGACCGACGATTCGAGGGGCGACTCTCTGCATCGTCGGCGTAAGTCCAGGGGGTCTCGGTCCCGGAGTGCTTCCCGCCATTCCTCTGACTCTTCGAGGCACTCACGGAAGCGCTGGCACCGGTCACCTTCCTTGTCCAAGGAAGGACTCCGCCAGATGGCGTGTAGCTTGTCCCACCAAGCATTCCTCTCCTGCGGAATGGGACACATTTCGTAAGGAAATTATGGCTATTTTTGAGTCGCAGGGCTCCATTCCGTCCGCGCCATCGAGAGACGCCGGCAAGGAACGTGCTAGGGTCACCGTTCGCACGCCTTCGAGGTCCCAGTCGGACAAGGTGGATCGCTCTTGCCATGCCCGCTCCAGGTCCCGGTCCTCGACGCCCTCGAGACCGGTGGAGCCTGTGAGGTCTTCTAAGAAAACATCAACGGCATCGGCGCCATGTCTGTCGAGGGACTCTCTCGAGGCTCCGGCTCTAAGGAAGTCATCGGTGCTGATGCCATCGAACGACACGCTTGGGGCACCGCCCTCGAGGCCTGTGTTGAGGCTATCGGTGCCACACTCGATGCCGATTCTGTGGACGCCCTCAACGCCTTTTGTGGAGGCTTTACCAGAGGTACCCCGTGCATCGGTGGATGCTCCGAGGAAGGCCCTGAAGAAGTCAGTAAGGCCTGTCTTTGAACCTTTTTCTGTGCCCTCATCCAGGGATTTATTCCAGCCTCTAGATTATACCTCTGAGGTGGATGAAGGGTCTGATGAAGGTTTGGTTCCTGATGAGGTACCTGACAAACTCTTGTCTGGTCATAGCCAGTTGGAAGACCTTTGTCAGTCTTTGCACGACTCCAGTGGTCTGGACACCTCTCCGGAGGTTGAGTTCGGTAGGCCTGAGCCTGGCACGCACGCTGAGTCTTCATACCTGTGTCTTATGTCGAGGATAACGGAGTACTTTGGGTGGTCTGCACCACCAGTGGATTTTCTGCAGGATGACCTGACGGATATCCTTGACCAAGGACCACCCACTTTCTTATGGCTTTACAGAGAAGGGTGGCAGTGTCTTGGACTGCTCCGGAGAGTCTCCCGGCAGTGAGCAAGTCGTTGCTGAAAAAATACCATCCAGCCCGTAGCGACCCCTGTTACTTGACTAGGCACCCCACTCCGGAGAGTTTGGTGGTGCAGGCTACGGCCCCAGCAAAGCAGGCGTCGTACCCTACCATCCCTCCTGATGGGGACGACAAACGTTTTGACGGCTGGGCGAAGAAAGTGCTTTCTTCAGGGGGTATGGCTTTATAGGCAGCCAACCCTGTGTGTGCCTTAGCACGTTTCACTCACACTCTGTGGAATTGTGTGTCTTTGGCGGCTGAACATATTCCCGAAGGGTAGGAACAGGATGGTTTTCTTGCCCTCGTTCAGGATGGCAAGGATGCCATGTGTGAATCCGTTCTGTCGGGTCTGGACATGGCAGACTGTGTCAGCCGGTCCATGGTGGCGAGCACCGTGATGCACAGATTTGCGTGGTTGCGGAAGTCGGGGTTTGCCCCTGACGTACAAGCCCGGCTCCTCAACATGCCCTTTGATGGTGGACATCTTTTTGGCAGCAAGGCTGACAAGAGCCTTGAGAGGTTGCAGACCTCCAAAGCTGCAGCAAAGTTGTTCAGCGCTGCAGTTCGCCAACCTCCGCCTTTTCGTCCTAGGGGACAGCAATGGAGGGGGGGTTCCTTTCGATCGTACTCTTCCGTTGGTAGGTCGAGGGGAGCTGCAAGTCAAAGGAGCCACCGTAGGCGTACCAGAGGTGGAAAAAAAGGTACTCGAGGTGCCAAGACCACTCAGGCAGTTGCCTCTTTGCCCTCAGGCACTGCCGCAGCCGCTTCAGCTCAGTCATGAGGCCATGTCCCATGGTTCGCCGGTTGGGGGAAGGCTGGCGCAGCATCTTGTAGAATGGTGTGCCATTACTTCAGATGTGTGGGTTCTGGATATCATAGCCCACTGTCTTCCTTTCCGGCAGAGGCCTCACAACAATCCACCAGGGAATCTCTCTTTGAAGAGTCCGGATCTGCTCCTTGTGCAGTAAATCAAATCCCTGCTGGAGAAAGGCGCCATAGAACTGGTGCCTGTAGTGGAGAGGAACAAGGGATGGTATAGAAAGATGGGGGATTGAGACCCATCATGGACTTGCGTGGTTTGAACAAGCTCCTCAGGAAGGACAAGTTCAAAATGGTTACTCTTTCTCAAGTCCTCCAGGCCCTTCAACTTCAGGACTGGTTGGTGTCTCTCGACCTCAAGGATGCTTACTTTCATGTGCCGATTTATCCCAAGCACAAGAAGTACCTGAGGTTCGCGGTTGGCGACTCGTATTTTTAGTTTCGGGTCCTGACGATTGGATTGATCTCCGCCCGAGGGTCTTCACCAAGCTCATGGTGGTGGTGGCACCGTATCTCAGGAAAGGGGGGATTCACGTCTACCCCTACCTGGACGATTGGTTGATCAGGGCGCGCTCTGCCGAGCAAGCCCTGGATCATCTGTCCGTCACCAGACACTCCCTTCACAAGCTGGGCTTCTCCCTCAATTTAAAGAAGTCTCATTTGGCACCTACCCAGCGGCTCAAGTACATTGAAGCAGTGCTCGATACGTCCCTGGGGCAGTGCTCGCCTCCCCAGTTGAGGGCTCACCACATTCTGCAGATGGACAAATTTCAACATGCCCATTGTCTCCCGGCGTTCGAGTTCTCGAGGTTGCTCGGCCTCATGGCATCCTGCATTCTTCTGGTGCCAGAGGCCAGGCTGCAGATGAGATCTTTGCAGTGGGCTCTCAAGATGCAGTGGTCGCAAGCCTCTGGCATGATGTCGGATCCCGTTCAGGTGCCGCCCTCGGTCGCCCAGGATCTTCTGTGGTGGGCCGTCAAAGGCAATCTGATGAATGGGGCTCCGTTTTGGCTACCGTGGCCGGAGGTGACGATCGTGACGGACGCATCCCTCACGGGATGGGGAGCTCATGCCAACGAGTTGACAGTCAGCGGTCGTTGGTCTCTGTCGGAGTCCAGACTCCATATCAATCTGTTGGAGCTGAGGGCCATCAGGCTAGCCCTGAAGGCTTTTCTGCCAGCTGTGCGGGGGAAGAATGTCCTGATTCGGACGGACAACACAGTGGCCATTCACTACCTCAACAAAAAGGGAGGGGCAGGGTCTCTACCTCTGTTCAAAGAGGCAATGCAGCTCTGGTTCTGGGCCATCCAGCAGGAAATTTCGATCTCGGCAGTTCATCTGGCCGCAGACGAAAACGTGGCGGCAGACGCTCTGAGCAGGCAGAGCACGGTCACTCATGAGTGGGAGCTGGCTCAGGAGATTCTCTTGGTGATCTTGGCCCTTTGGGGGACCCCACAAGTGGATCTCTTCGCCACCAGTGTCAACCGGAAGTGCGAAATATTCTGCTCACGGGAATTTCCTCCAAAAGGAGCTTTAGGGGCCGCGTTCGTAGTGGAGTGGTCCTTCCCACTGCTGTACGAGTTTCCTCCAGTCTCCGTCATTCCGCAAGTGCTGCTGAGATTACGGAGGTTCGGTTCTCGAATGATCCTCATTGCTCTGGCATGGATCGGAGAACGTGGTACCCGGACCTTCTCGACATGTCCATCTGCCCTCCACGCTGTCTTCCCTACCGAGACGATCTGCTCTCATGTGAGAGGGGGTCAGCTTCTCCATCCAGAGGTCAAGTCCCTCAACCTTCATGCTTGGCTTCTGAAAGGTTGAGGTATAAGGATTGGGACCTCCCTGAAGACGTGATGGAGGTGTTGCTTTCAGCCAGAAGGCCTGCAACAAAGTCCCTGTACCGTTGCCGTTGGAGGAAGTTCTGCGACTGGTGCAGGGTTAAGAATGTGGATCCTTTTTCATGTGCCATTACTGTGGTTCTGTCTTTTTTGCTTTCATTAGCCCACAAGGGCCTGCAAGTGGGTACCATTAAAGGTTACCTGGCGGCGCTGTCCATATTTAAGCGCTCGTATGAGGCGTGTTCTTATTTTAAGATCGCTTTAATTTCTCAGTTTCTGAAAGGGCTCACTAATGTGTTCCCGCCGTTATCTTTCCAGGTGCCCGGTTGGGATTTGAACCTGGTTCTAAAATTCCTGATGGGAGCTCCGCTTGAGCCTTTACATTCTTGTCCTTTGAGACTGTTGACCTTTCAAACTGTATTTTTTGTTGCGGTTACTTCCGCTCGCAGAGTTAGTTGCAGGCACTATCCGCCAAGCCACCCTTCACGGTGTTCTATAAGGACAGGGTTGTCCTTGGGGTTCGTTATTCTTTTCTTCCGAAGGTTGTTTCGGAATTTCATTTAAGCCAGAAGGTCATTCTTCCGGCGTTCTATCCTCTGCTGCATCCTGTTAAGGAATAGGAGAGGCTCCATAGGTTGGATCCTAGGAGAGCGTTAAGCTTCCACATCTCACGCATGTCCTGGGTCAGAGTGGACGATCAGCTCTTTGTAGGTTACACTGGAAGGCGTTTGGGTCAAGCTTTTACTAAGCAGACCTTGTCCAGATGGATTATCTTGACCATCTCGGAATGCTACCGTCTGGCGGGTAAGGACCCTCCGATAGGCTTGAGGGCCCATTCTACTAGGGGTGTGGCTGCCTCCACTGCTGTGCAGAGGGGTGTTCCCATTCGTAACATTTGTGAAGCAGCCACATGGGCCTCTGTCCATACTTTTGTAAAACACTACTCCCTGGACTCTATCTCTATCCTTTGGTAAGGCGGTCCTCTATTCTGCGATTTGATTGGGCATACTAAATTTCTAAATTCTTTTCCCATCTCCATACGTTGGTACTGCTTTGGGAATCTGTCATAGATGTGGAATGCATCTGAGGAACCAATCCCTTCGACGAACAAGTTACTTTCTTACCTGGTAACGTTCTTTCGATGGGATGTTCCGACGACGTATTCCACATCGCTCCCTCCCTACCTGCCCCTCTACAGAATTTCTTATGCGATTGCAGCTTTCGTTTCCGCAAGGCTTTCTGTAGTCATTCTGGCAGAAGATTGGTACCTCACGTTCTGGGAAAAACCTACAACTGAGGCTATGGCATCATGTGTCCTACTTATAACATCCCGTGATGTCGGCTCGACGGAGGCCCTCGAGGACAACGTATCGACGTTATCGACGCAGGACGCAGACGCCGAAAATCTTCCGAAGCAGCACAGCTGTGGTGATTACCTGTCATAGATGTGGAATACTTCATCAGAACATCCCATCGAAAGAATGTTACCAGGTAAGAAACTAACTTGTGCTTCTATTGAATAATTCTGGAGTGCTATCACAAAAAATGTCAACTGCAAGGGGGTAGGTGGGGGTGGGGGGGTTAAGACAGGGATGTGTTTTTGCTCCCTGTTTTTCTAATTTATATCTCTCAGACAGCTTTATTACCAGCCTCATTTATTGCCCCTAGATTGCAACACTTTGTCGCTGGCTGGCCTATGCGGATAACTTCTTTCTTTTTGATGTCACTGCTATTGGACTTCAATGTCTAATGAAACAATGTGTATTGTATATGGCAGAGCATGCCTTGACTGTCAATCCAGCTAAATCTAAGGTGATTCAGTTTAATGGCACAAGAAAGAGGTGTACATTTTGATGGCATTTTGGGAGTATGGCGGTCTCGAGTGTCGATACAATGATGTACCTGGTATTTTTTGTTAATGCTAGGCCATCCCTGAGTAGCCTTTATATTTGGTTTAATGAGCGAGCCTTTAAATTGGTGGAGCATATGAAAAGGATTGAAGCAACATTTTGAGAGTTCTCGTTAACTCTGGCGATTTATATACGAGGCAAAGCTATTCCCAAACTGCTTTTTTGGAATTGAAATGTACCCACTGGCTATGTTGGGTCATTTATTGGTTCTGGAAGGAAAAATCTGGAGAAGAATTTTGTTTCTGCGAAAGAGTTTTCTAGTGGCGTCAATAAGATACGAACTTGCTATTGTATCTCTTAGAGCTAGAACACACTGGAAAATGTGAATGCTTTTGCGTAAAATCTTATGTCCTTAAGAGGAATCATTATATATGGATTTTAAGACCATCTTTGCAGAAAAATGCTGTATTTGGTTAAAAGCTATTCAGGATACATGTAACACCATTCTAGAATCTGTAAGTTCTACTTTGGACTTGATGAACTGTCAACTATGGGTTTATTACACTCATATCCATCCTTAATCCACTTGAGAAATGACTACAAAAGGAGGGGTGTTTTGGCTCCTTTCCTAAGTATCTATCCCGATATGCCTACACAAACGCTCTTACTACATTTTAGATGGAATCTGCTGCATTCAAAACAAATTCTGTTAAGATATGGCAAGATTTCGTCTGACCAATATATTTGTAGATTCTGTAAATTGACAGATACTTTTGAAACAGTTAATAACTGGGTTTTGAACTGTGCAGCATTGAGTCATTTACGAAGAGTGTATCTAGGAAAGTTTTTAAAAAAAATAGAATTCAAGGAATCGTGAGGACTTGACTTGGCAACACTGTCTCGCTGGCCGTACTACCGCTACAGAGATTGGGATCACAGGTTTTATTAGAGCATTGAAGTTAAGAGTTTTATTATCAGATGAATTTGAAATTGTGCATATTTTACTCTAAGGAATGTGATCTATGTTCATCAAATGTTGTTGAATTGTTGTTTATTTAGGTGAATATGAATTTGTATTATTAAAGGTTGACATTTTTTAACCAAGAATACAAAATAATAAAGCGAGCTCAATGAGTTCATTGAGGCCGTTTTTTTGGCGACGAGGGGCAGGAACTGGATGGTAATGGCCATGAGTATTAGCATGGCCATGGACAGTCACTGGGTGGACAAATAAACACCTACAAGCTGTGTCTCCTCATGCCATTTCTCCATATCTGTACTCTAATGCAGTAGTTTCAGCTTATAAGTGTTGCAAGCGACACCTAAAAGCCCAAACTAAAAAGGGTTAAATATGTCTGTAGAACATTGAGCAAATTGTATATTGTGAAGCAAATTTGATTTCAACATGAGCTTGAAGAAGTGTCTTCAAGTATAATCGTGAAGTTCTTGCCGCATTCTTGCATAGTATATTCTAGAGGGCTCCAAATGTCATGTAAAAAATTAAGGGAAGACTTTGTAAATTAGTTATTAACATTATGAATAGCAAGAGCAATGTTAACAAACGGATATCTGCTCGGTATTGTCTATGATCAACAATTCACATTGCAATTCCCAAAATGATGGATGACTTGTTAAGCATATTTTATAATTTCATATAGTTAAAAGCAAATGACTGACAAATAGAAATGTGATTCACAGACTAGATTATGGGATTCACAGATTTCTGACAGCTGTCGGTTCACGTGAGTGTTCACGGATTCACAAGTCGTCTTTGAGTCAAAAGGAACCCTAACTAATAGTCTGTTAAGCCTTCCACAATCAGAGCACGTTTCCTCTACTTGTACCTTGTCGTTTAAATGCTCGATTTAGCTTTGAATTGTTTGTGCAGTACCTTTTGCATTAGTGTATACAGTCAGTATATGGTTTCTCTTGTGGTGCTTTCTTTTGAATAAATGTGAACTTTTGCTTGTTTGATGACCATTATTAGGCTTCATTCCGATGTCTCGTAAGTCTACTCATCTGATGTACAGATCAACTGGTTAGCAGGAGGTTCTGTGTTACTTTACTGTTCCATGAGATGTCACTAGGGAATTCTGTTTACATCAGCATTCTAGATTCCCTGCTGTGGACTTTTCAGGAACAGTATCTAAGTAACTGTTCTACTTGCATCAGCTGGGATCCATACTGGCTATATCAAATCTACTGAAGTGGCAGCATCTTCACCTTATTGGAGTTTTCCTGTGTGCCTGAAGGTCCAATGTTTGAGGACAATCTGCCAGCAGCATATTGAAGTGTACCACCAGGGGCTGCTTCATTTAACGTTTTTTTCCTTGATTTCAAGGTTGGCTGCCTTTGACATGGATGGCGATGCTAGTGCCTTGAGGGCACTATCCCAGTTTCCAAACCCTAAGAGTCTCCTGGCAAATGTTCTCCAGATTGCTACCTCCTCCTTACCTAGGGTGAGTTGAACCTTTATTTCCTTTGATTAGCACTTAGAGCTACTTGTCGTTTTTACATGTATGATCTCATAATTAATTGAAGGAGTTAAATGGTCATGGTTAAGCCTCTCGAGTGAGGTCTTTGTATACATAAAGGTAGGCCTCGTCTCAACTCATTGGGTGTGCTCTTTTGTGCAGCTTTGGTTCAATGCATCCTGAGGAAGCCTTTCCCCCCAGTTTAGTTAAGCCCACCCAGTGTTTGCTACCACAAAATGGAAGCCAATATAAAAAAAAAACAATTTTCATGCTTAATTATACTACTTAGTATGTTGACGTGTTAAACTTCAAATAATATAATCCTTTTCCTTAAAATGACTTGTGAAAACTGTGTAGGCATCACATTCGACAAAACCCCTGTTGTTCTACAAGTTCCGTTTTTAGTGGAGTTTATTTTGAAAAATGCACAAAAGGGAATCCATGTAGAACAAATTACCAGTATGGCTTCTCATAGGGTCCCAAACAAGTGAACCAAAAATGGTTCTTGGGTTACAAGAGTCTCAAAAGTCTGGGCCCCCTCCAGGCAATCCTTGGATGTGTAGGACGACGGGAGGCTTCACTCAGTGTGGGATGTTTAAGTTCCTCGCCAGCTCCCCCCCGCCCTCCCAAGTGTTTCATACCAGTTGCCTTCTTCTCTTTCTTACAAGGCTCTTCCAGGGGTTGCATGTTGCTGACGTGCAGACCTGGGTGACCACTGGAATGATGTTAGGGGTCACCAAAATTAATCTGCAAGGCCTCGTTTCGGTCTTTGGCCTGTTGGAGGGGGCTTATTTTGGCCCTTGATAAGGCGATGTCTTACTGATGTCCAGCTTCCCCTTCGAGTTATCCTCCTTCCATTCCAACAGTTGTGTTCCCTGGGCACCCTTCTGTGTTCCTGTTCCTTGCCCTAAATTGCTGTAATCTGCTTATTATGTTGCCACCTGCTCTTATCTCCTCCTTTCGACCACACCTCTCCACCATGCATATGGTGTACCTGGGCTTCCTTGCCCATGTCACGGCCTTCCCAGGCTACTCCTTATCTCCTCTTTCTACTCCCCTTTCTGTTGTCAGCCCCTCTGCTGTCTGTTTTTTCCCTGCCTTCTCTGGCCCATTCGCTACCTTCTCCTCCTCATAGCACCCTTCCTCACATGCAGCCTGCTCCTCCAACCCCACTGTCCACCCTGCCTTGGTCTCTGCCATCACATGTTGTTTTTAACTTCTTCCTTCTCTTCTCCAAGTCACGTACTTACCTCCAACCTCTTCCAAACCAGCCTCTGCCTCTCTGCTGCTTATGTTCCCAACACACTAATCTGTTCAGATTCCCTCCCCTTTCTGGTGACCCTGAACCTGGGAGGAGCACCTCACAGAAGCAGCGGTCCGGATGAGAGACTGCTGGCACAACAGGCTGACTAGTACAAGCCTTCCCAGCCCAGTGCCTGTGATGACAGAACGGTTTTTCTACACACTTATAAGCCTGTAAAAGAGGGAAAGAGATCCTGGGTGAGAGAGTTCTATACTAAAGAGTGATGGCTATACCTAAAACCCTGGAAGGAAACTAGATGAAAAAACGAAAAAGACTTGGAGATTCTCCAGCTGCTGTAAAAACTTGATGCTGCCCAGGAGGGCAACACCAGTCTGGGGATTATTAATAGTTTACCAGAAGCCCTAAGCAATGGGGGAGAAATACTGGTTGGTATGAGATTAAGCCAAGAAGCGAGCAGGATGCTATAACCCTACAACATAGGCCCCCAAGAAGTCGGGTGCTATCTCATTGGGACTCTATACTAGATTACTTAAAGATCATCCTATGTCCTTCTATCTCCCACTCAAAACTCCTTTTTGCCACTGTCAACATAGGTTACATGTCTTTATACTGAAATATTTTATAAAGAATTAACATATATTGAATATTTAATAACGAAAGATTTTATAGCGAATGCACAAACCCGTTTTATACCCCTAAAAACCCACCACAACCGTTTCCCAAAAATAGTTAACCCTTTACCCCACCCCTAAAAGCATTCTCTATAACATGTTTTGTTATGAAATATTCGATATATGTTCATTCTTTATAAAATATTCGATATAAAGACTGCATACCTCAACTTACTGATCTTTACCATCCTGCAGCTGCTGTAACCTATCACCCACTGCTTTTAAGTCAAGGTGCTGCACATTTTCAGGAATCCACACTCCAACTTATCTTTTCTGCTCCTTGTTTTCATTAGTCCTGGTGCCATGTCAAAATCTGCTGATTTAAGGTTGTTTTGGGTGGGGGGTTCATTTTGAACTGTGAGAAGAGTTTGGGGCCTGTGGGAGACTGCAGGGTAGACCTCTAGGCTACTATCAGGGATTCAGCCTACTGTACCAACCAATGCCTGACAAACGTCTCCACGGCTTCAGAGCACAGCACCTGAGCATGTTAGTGAGGTTTGAGGTATCCCTCAGCATGCCAACCAACCAACATACTAAGGAAGGTGAAATGGGTGACGCCTTCCCTCAAATTTCAAGCAACCCTACCTCTGAACCCAATGTTCTTGGCTCCTATAACCCTTAGCAATTAGTTCATAAAAATGTCTGGAGTTTCTAGACTGCCGCTTTCCATCTGCCAACTCGCTGATGCTTGTTTTTGTTCCTCATGGGATACAATGTATCTATTTGAGCAAGGAAATTGGTGAGCGAGAGAGAGGATTGACAGGTGGCATTGTGAGTTGAATAAATGTGATTGGTCTGCAAATGACATGGAGTAGGTGCAGGGTTGCAGGTAGTTTTGCCTTTTAAGGCTTCTCCAGCATGGAGTCTGGCATGGATTCACGTGCTCATGAATATTCCCTGTCATCAGGCTGGGGATCCTCGGTAAAGAAAAAATCAGTTTCAGTTTTGTTTCTGAACTGTCTTTCTACTAATAACCAATCACTGGTCTCTGGGTCATACTGCCCCCAGCCAATGACTGCCCTCTACCTAAGCCCCCCCTATGGCATCCATCTTCTGATTTTTACCACACGTTCAAGTGTTGTAAGTCCGTGTGCTATAGCTCTCGAGCTTTTACTGCGTGTTGTGTTTTTTTTGAAGAGTTTACTATTATTTTTTCAGTCAAATTGAGCCTCAAGCTCCACCGATTCATCTTCCGATTAATGGGGACCTGTTTTGGAAAATTCTATGCCCCTCACGGCTTATTTTAATCTAATTTCACTTGTTGGAGGATTCCAGAAGATTTTTTAGGCCTACCCCGCTTGGACATGGCTCAGGACAAAGGAGACTTGACACCCGTTGGATCCAAGCTGTTTAGGATCTGCCCAGGATGTGGACTACAGAACGTCTTCAAGGAGGATGAGCACTCCCGGTGCCTCTACTGCCTGCACTCTGACAAGTTGCACGTGGAGGAGGACTGTGCGTTCTACAAGAACATGTCCGTCCGGACCATGAAGGACCGTCGCAAATGACTCGCTGACTGGCTGGAGGCGAAGAGCTCGGCAGCAGGTGAGAAGTCTGAGCGGTCTTCTAAGACCTTTGAGGGCGCTACGGCGACGGGGGCCCAACAGCAGGCAAAGGACCACGTGTCCGATGGGCACCGGGAGCGCCGTTGGTTCGGGCTCCTCAGCTGCAAGGCTGGGCGCAATGTCACCAACGCTGTCAACCACGAGCCAACGCTCCAGCTCGGTGAAAAGGAAGTCGGAGAACCCAGGTAAGCTTCGGGAGAAGCCCCGGTCGGTACCGATGGAGAAAGCCAAGGGGGAACGAGGCAGTAACCCTACCCCCATGGTGAAGGCCTCAGATGCGCCTAAGGTCGTGAAGGCCCAGATTCACCTGGATAAGGCCTCAATTGAGGGAGTCGTGGCGTCCCTGTTGAAGCCCGCCCCAGTGGATACGATCTCCAGGCCTAGAGTTTCCCTGCCATCCCAGAGGGAATCGGCTTTCCAACTGATCGAAAAGACCCCCGTGAAGCCCCGGTCCAAGAAGGAGCGGGGTGCGCGTTAGTCCGAGCGGACTCAGATATCTCCTCTGAGGGAGAGCTATCGGTCATCAAGGCAGGCCTGGACAAGAGGTTGGAAGAGGTCAGGGCATGCAGTAATGATCCGGACGTGGAGAACGAGTGTGGAGCAGACGAAGAACGGCAGGTTGACTAGGAACCAAAGGATACCAGGCCTCTACCGGCGCTCCCGTCGCAACCGATTCCAGCACCGCCAGAAAGGTCGGAAGACATCTTGGTGGCGCTGCACAACCTGTGCATAGAGATAAGGACAAGGTTGCCCTTACCTCCGGCGGATGATCCAGTGGCGCCTGGACCGTCGGGGAGCCCTCCGAACAAGCGGAGGCGAGTCCATCCGCCTCCACCCTTCCATCCTTCACCTCCATCCCCTCCACCGAGGGACGAGACGGAGACGGCGACTACCGGGACGGACAACGGCAGAGACGACGGAACGGATCTCCCGTCGCCCCCACACAGCTTCCCCTCCCGACGAAATTAGCTTGTTTCACGCCATGATCACCAGGGCCTCGGAGCTCTTCCAGCTATGCCCCGAACAGAAGGAGGGATTCCTGTATCAACGACAAGAGGCCAAAAGGAAGACCGTACTGAGTCCTGCAGTTGGACGACATCTGGGACGAGGGACTGTCCCTTCTGAAGAACCCATCCACGGCCCCTGCGAAGAGAGACCGGTACAAGTAGTACCGGGTCCCAGATTCCGCTCCCATGTGCCTCAGGGCGCAGCTGTCTCCAGACTCGGTACTCGATGCAGCGGCCAAGAAGAAATCGGCAAGGGTGACGGCATAGACTTCCACTTCCCCCGCTGGATGGCGAAGGGAAGAAGCTGGATGCCATGGGACGTCGAGTCATCTTGTCTGCAGCGATGACCATTAAGGCAGCCAATGCTCTCGCTATCGTGGCCCGCTACGATAGGAAGCTGTGGTTTAAAATTGCCCCCTTCCTGGACTTCCACCCGGACGACAAGAGAGCGGAGGCCCTCGAAATCCTGCAAGAGGGCGAGGTGTCTATGGATCACGCCATCAAAGTAGCTACGGACATCGCCGACACCTGATTTCGCCAGATGGGCAACAGCATTTGCCTTCTTCGGCGCTGTTGGCTCAGGGCCACCGATTTCCGTCAGGACGTGCAGACCAGGGTACTGGACATGCCCTTCGACAGGAACAATCTGTTTGGCAAGGTAGTGGACGAGTCACTGAAGGCCATCAAGGCGGACACCGAGGCAAGTCCCAAAGTCCCTCCAAAGAATTTGGCGGCAGCTCTTCGTCATAACGCCAGGTGGCCCATTCTTCATCGCAAGAAGCCTAGAGAGACCGCAGCAAGACCGGTGGACATCGTCGCCGTCGCCAAGGGGCCCGGTCTCGGCAAAGCAGGAATGAACCAGCCGTGATGTCGGGGCCCCCACCCGAGCAGCCCAGTGGGCCGCCGGCTGGCGAAATTCGTCAGCGTGTGGGACTCTATCTCCACCGACCGTTGGGTGCTGGATGCCCTGGCCCACGGGCACACTCTAGAGTTTCAAAGGAAGTGCCCAGACTTTCCACCGGTGGCCAGGAAAGAAAATCGCATCCCACAACTACTTCTGGAGGTACGCGCGATGCTGGCAAAGGATGCGATAGAACTTGTCCCCAAGAGGCTCCGGGGCTCCGGAGTATACTCGCGGTACTTCCTCGTCCTAAAGAAGACTGGTTGCTGGCGGCCTATCCTGGACCTCCGCCACCTCAACAGGTACATAAAATCCCCAAAATTCCGGATGGTCACCCTTCAGAACGTGCTGGGACAGATGGAAGAAGGGGACTTCCTGTCGTCGCTGGACCTGGTGGATGGATACTTCCACATCCCCATACACAAAGGACATCGAATGTTTCTACGCTTTGTGGCCCAGGGGCGGCACTACCAGTTCAAGGCACTGCCTTGAAGTCGGCGCCAAGAGTCTTCACCAAGTGCCTGGCGCCGGTCGAGGCGCAGCTTCCCCTGCAGGGGATCCACGTCTACCCCTATCTGGACGATTGGCTCATCCGAGCGAAGTCAAGGGAACTTGCCGTTGACCACACAGCGAGGACCGTCCGCCTGCTCACAGAACTGGGGTTCTCAATCAGCTTTGCGAAGTCCTGCATGGTGTCATTGCAGGACGCCCTACTCCTAGGGGCCAGGCTCAACACGGTGGCAGGGCTAGCTTCACCGTCGGAGGAGAGGATAAAGGCCATCCTGGGCAAGGTACAACCGCTGTTGACCATCGAAGTAGCCAGGATGAGGTCCATCAAGGCCCTGGTCGGCATTATGTTGTCATGCATCTACCTCGTGCGTCTGTGCAGGCTGCGGATACGGCCACTGCAGGAGTTCCTCGACACCGGTTGGATACAAGTGGCAGGAAGCTTCGAAGACAAGATCTCCCTCAAGGAGACTTTCCGTCAGGCGATCCGGTAATGTGGCACCCGCGCGCATCTCACGACGGGCATGGACTTCCAGACCCCAGCGCATCAGGAAATGGTGACGACGGACGCCTCCCTGGAGAGATGGGGCGCGCACACCGGAGATCTCCACGCAAGAGGCCTTTGGCTCACGGAGGAGAGGTCACTGCACATCAACCTCCTGGAGCTCCGGCCCGCGTTCTGGGCCCTCAGGTCTTTCCTTCTGTCCCTCAAGGGCAAGGTGGTACTGGTCTTCACCGACAACACCACCACGATGTTACACATCAGGAAGCAGGGGGGCACCAGATCTCCAGCTCTTTCCAAAGAAGCGCAGGATCTGTGGCACTAGCCCATCGCCGAGGGGATGTTCCTGGTACCCTTTTACCTGGCAGGAGTGAAGAACACTGTCGCCTACTCACTCAGCAGGGAGCTGCGCTCTTGCCACTAGTGGGAGCTTCGGCAGGATCAAGTGGATCTTCTATTCCGACGATGGGGCAATCCCCAGATCGATCTGTTTGCGACAGCGATAAACACCAAGTGTGGGAGGTTCGCCAGCAGGTTTCCCCAGCCAGGGAGCATGGGGAATGCATTCTCCTTCTCCTGGGACGGACTATTCCTCTATGCATTCCCACCGCTGCTGCTGCTACTGCGACTCATCAATCAATTCAGACGGTCCCGGTGCAGGATGATCCTCGCCGAGGCAGATATGGTTCCCGGACCTTCTGAACATGTCAGCGTTCCCTCCAGTCAAGCTTCCGGCGGACGCGGATCTTCTCGCCAGGAAGGGAGGCGCAGTCCTGCAGCACAACCCAAGATCTCTGAACCTGCAGGCCTGGCTCCTGCAGCACTAGAGTTTGGAGGCTACGATATGCCAGCAGACTGCAATGAAGTACTTGCCAGGCCAGAGCATCATCGACTCTTAAGTGCTATGGACATAAGTGGAAGAGGTTCTCTGTCTGGTGCCGTGCACAGAAGATCAACCCTCTACGGATTACGGCCCCTCAAGTGCTGCCGTACTTGCTGTCGCTGGCCAAGGCAGGACTGGCACATGCCTCCATCAGAATTAATCTGGCGGCGATCTCCCACTACACCAGAACTCCGGGGCGGTCATCGCTGTGGTCCCACCGCCTGGTGAAGGAGTTCATGAAAGGACTGTCCCGCTCGTTCCCACCGGTGAAGGCTCCGGCCCCGGCGTGGGAGCTCAACGTGGTGCTGACCAGGCTCATGTGTCCGCCATTCGAGCTTTTGCATTCGGCACCCCTGAAATTCCTATCGTGGAAGACAGCGTTTCTTGTGGCCATCACTTCCGCCCGACGAGTGGGAGAGATCCAGGCCCTCTCATGTAAATCGCTGCACCTGACATTCCACCAGGCGAGGGTAGTGCTGATGACGCACCCCTCCTTCATGCCCAAGGTGCCGTCGGACTTCCACCTCAATGAGCCCTTGGTGTTGCCTGTTTTCTTCCCGTCGCCTTCATCGCCGACTGAGAGGACTTTGCACTCGCTAGATGTGGCTAGAGCGCTGATGTACTACGTGGACCGCACGAAGAGCTTTCGGAATACATCACAGCTGTTTGTGAACTTTGGCCCTGTGAACCAGGGGAAGGCCCTCTCCAAGCATTCAATTTCCAGATAGCTCTCCGGCTGCATCATGCACTGTCACCGGTTGGCAAACCGACCGTTGTCTGGCCGTCCGAGAGGCCACTCGACCAGAGCGACCGCTGCTACTACGGCGTTCCTGTCTGGTGTGCCCCTCCCCTACCATCTCCCACACCATAAATCTGTCACAGGCATAGCCATTAGAACAACACTAGTTTTAACCACAGCGATGCTCTCCTTTTTAGCCCTAGCATACTCTTTCGCATAAGCAGCTACTCAGACTCAAAGCGTCTCTGGTTCTTTCCTATGATTAACATACTCCCATGTTTCTCCACGAAAACTGTAGAAAGCAGATTGACACATAGCACCCTGGTACTTACGACCTGCACCCATCAACACTATATTTTTTCCATCTGCCTCTAAACGACTCCTACCACATATGCTCTTTTCTTACAGAACCATGTGCAGTGAGTTCACCAATAGTGGAAAAGGGGTGCTCTGAGACCACTTGCATTACATTAGGGAATGCTGTATTTCCATAGGTAAGCCTATGCACACTTTGAGTAAACCTCATTGTGATACCTTTATTGTTTGACTTTCAGTTGAAAACCCATAGTTCTGATAGGTGTTCATCCCACCCCACCTGACAAAGGTATCAAAGGTATTTAATGATCCATTTGTCACATGTGATTAGGCCGGTCCATTGCAAGATGTGATTGTTTTAAAAAAAAAATAAAGGTTTTAAAAGTAGACTGACCTGACTAAATAAACTTCTTCAAATCTCCCTGCTGTGAACCATACTTTGGAAGCCATAACCACCTTAGTATTGATATCTGCATCCTACATTTTGCAAGGCTCCCCGCCACTTAGTAAGTGTCGACTTGGTCACTGGTTCAATCAAATGGCAACGCTGGCCTTTGTTTTTCTGTTCTAACCTTTCAACTTAAGGTCACTCCGTCTGCATAAAATTGTGAAGTAAATTGTCTTTGTTCACCTCACTGGACTTTAGTGCACACGTTTTTTGGATGAATAATTTGTTAAATGTGTCAATTCCTCTCGAGCCAGATAACTTATGCAGACTAGTAAACACAATAACATCGCCATCTTGGCCTATTCGTTTCCCCGTTTGCTGGCAAATCCTCAGGAGATTTATCAACTTGCTAATTTCCTAGTGGCAGGAGTCAAGTCGAAAAGGGTATGTTTAGACTAATAATATGCAGTGGCTTCCAAAACCTGGGGCCTTTCCATTGGGAACCTGTGACCCCGATCGACCTTATTAGAATATATTGTCCTGTATTCCTACAACGGGATCCAGATGTTCTACCACAAATGTATGCCTTAAAGTTAGAGTATCGTTTCTCAATCATCCTTGCAGTACACTTTTTCCCCTCAAAATTAGATTATGTCGACAGCCTCTACATGGGTCTCCAAGTCTTGCGAAACGCCTCCAGAGGGCACAACATGTATTAGACAGACTCTTGGTGAGACTGAAGATGTAAACTCCTGACCCAGCACTCTGGACAACCCTTGGCTTCCAAACACAGGATCTGATTCAAACTCCTCTTCATCGGCCATTAGCCTTTTACGGAGTGGCTCAAATGTAACTTTGTGAAAGTTCACCCCAAATATTCCCAGGCATAATCTTACTTTCTGATGCTGTTAATCTGCTTAGAATCGCATGCTGTGCATGTGGTCCGACATCCAGTGGTAACCGCAGAGTATTACATCTTGTCTTTCGGGGATCGAAAGGGGATGTCCGCATAAGCGTGTCTGTAACACTATCCCTATCGGGACGTGTAGTATACCCAAAATCCCTCACGCGCTGAGGTCCCTCAGATTGTTCTTTTCCGCTCAGATAACTGGTCGCCCTATAGCGGAGCTCTTGCATAAGAGACATTGTTTATTTTTAACCGACTTGTCGGTTTCCCCGTTAAGTCACTTTGACAAGAACAACTTGACGAAGATAGCGGGGGAATTGTCTACGGCAGTGGATTTCGGCGCCTAAGATCCGGCGGCCGCAACTTCCACGTGTTCGGGCCCTCTGGCCGACCTTTACAGTATTGAGAGTGGGGTCGGGGAGGCCATATTTTTGGTATGTCTTTCCTCTTGCCCCTTTAGGTCTGGTCATCTTCCCCTTTTGCTATGGAAAGGACTCCTTTTAGTTTCTGCCCTAAGTGTAGGGTCAGATGTCCTTGGAAAGACGAGCACAGTACGTGCAACGCCTGTCTCCCTTTAGATCACGACGAGAAGCGGTGTGCGGCGTGTAAACTCCTTGGCCTGAGGCCCTTAAGGAGCGCCGAGTAAAGCGGTGGGCCGCGTGCGGTATGTCGCGAGTGGAGCCCTCTTCCCCCACCGCCACACTTGCCGAAAGTGACGGGGGGACTTCTGATGACCAAGCATCCGTTGCAGATGTGATAGACCTTGAGGCAGACACTTCTAGGTCCGCCACGCCCGTCCCCGACCCTTCAAGGCCTGACTTTGGTCTCGCTTCAGGGACAACAACCGGCGACAGGGGCGTACAATCGCATCTCACTAAGCACACAACCCCTACACCTATTTCGACAGGTACGTCGAAAACGGTGAAAGCACTAACAGGACTGTCGAACATTTTGGCGGTTTCCTCGGATCGTACAGATCCAAAGTCGTCTTCTCATCCGCAGCAGTGTCTTGCGACTGGGCATCTTAAATCAAACAAGGGCGCTACCCCTAAATCAGGTGCACACGTTAAAGGTGGAAATCTGACGCTATACCGGTCCCGAAGGCTGCGGTAGGCCCAAAAATCATGACTAGGCCTTAAGTCGAAAACAGACCGCAAGGCCCTCTATCGCTGTGGAAGGTAATAAATCTACTGCTAGTCCTTCAGAACCTTTGTCTCACGCGGATTCAGCGATTATCGAAGAAAGCATCAAGAGAATTACTTCGGCGGTTGAGCTTATTCCCGTTGAGCCGAAAAGCATGGGATAGGCCGCGGATACGCCATGGGATCCCGATTCTCACGATTACTATGAGGACAGTCAAGAGCCTCTTTCTAACGCCCTACAAGACATTCTTCGACGCCATAGGGCGGAAGACAACGTTTTTTCACCCGTAGGCCCCTCTGGGTCCTCTAAATGGACAAGGGAGAAATTTGAAGGGTGTATAGTTTTTCTGAGCATCCTTCCCCAAAAAGATATCGTTGAGAGCCTAATCTTCATTCAACACATCTACAAAAAGATCAGCCTTCTGTACCCGTCCAGCATGAAGACATTGTAGAGACATTTATAATGAAGAGTAAGAAACTTTCTTTCTACCGAATTATGAGGACCAGGCGGATGCCACTGACAATTGGGAAGAAACCCAGCGTGTGGAGACGGACCCATGGACACACCCCCATCAAGATCAGGACACTGATGTTTTGTGCCTGGATTCCTCTCCGTCCACCCCGGCTCGCCAGGCCTCACCTGTAGACGACCAGATGGCCTTCAATAACATGTTAAAGGAGGCAGCTAAGCATTATCAGATCTCTACACAAGAGGCTGTGCCTGAACAGGACTTTGTAGAGGATATTCTTAAGGAGAAACCTCCCTCTAGCCAGGCCATTCCCCCTCCTTAATTCTATTAAGTGAAGGTTGGCTCCCTCTCTTGTATCACCAGCGCAAACTTGGGCAGTGAACCCAAGAGTTGAAAAGTTATTTCGGCCAGCTTCTTCGGACCAACTATACATTAAAGGGCATGCTACCCCCGATTCTCTGGTAGTGACTACCACCCGGAAACAGGCAGGAGTACCCCTTTCCACGGTGGAAGCACCTCCGGATAGGGAATCCAAGAGGCTGTATGCATTGGGCAATCGAATCACCTCGGCTGCTGTATATACCACGTGTATAGCAGATAGTACTACGCTGTTGGCGAGTTATGCGGACGCTCAGTGGAACCTACTCCAGGAAGGCCACCAGAAGGTCCCAGAACCTGTCAAGTCCAAACTTCTCTCTATAGTGGCTGAAGGAAGGCAGTTGAACCAGAATGTTATAAAGAACACTCTGGATACGGCCGAAACAGCAGGCAGGTTCCTAGCCCCAAAAGACAGGCTTGGCTGCGCACCTTAGGGTTTAAGATCGAAACACAGGCTTCGCTCATCAATAAACCGATTTAAGAAGCTAACCTCTTCGGAAAGGCGGTCGATGAAGCCCTAGAAACAGCCAAAAAAGAGCATGAAACTATTAAGTCCCTGCAACAGATCACTCAGACAGTCCCCTCAGAGAGGAAGTAACTATCAGCGGGCCTTTCGAGGGCAGTCCTGTGCAAACCAGAAAAACTATGGCATGGGAAATTTCAATACCGGACAAGCATCTGGGAGCCCCGCTTACTACCCTTCAAGGGGTCAGCGACGCGGCAAAGTCAAAGGTAGAGGCCCCAATCCTAGAGGAGCAGCAGCCTCCGGTCAGAAATTACCATCAGATCCGGGTCCCCTCCCATGACACCCCGGTCAGGGGGGGCGCTTAACATCTTTCCTCACTGCATGGGAGAGGATAACTTCAGACCAGTGGGTCATAAAGACGGTCGCCCACGGGTACTGCGTGGAATTCGCCCGACCTCCACAATTGAGACCACCACGCTCACGGCGTCTTTCACAGGACCATCTGGAGATCCTGAATCAAGAGGTGGAAGCACTGCTGGGAAAGGACGCCATAGAAGCCGTCCCTGTTCTTCAGGTAAACGAGGGTATTTATTCAGTGTACTTCCTTGTACCCAGAAAGGACCTCTCCTTGCGCCCTGTTCTAGACTTGTGCCCAGCGCACAAGTTAATAAAACTTCAAAGGTTTTGCATGGCAACGCTACAGGAGGTAATACCACTGTTGAAACAGGGGGACTACATGGCAACATTGGACATGAAATATGCATACTTTCATATTTCAATGTTACCAGCGCACAGAAAATATCTAAGGTTCATGATAGAGGACAGGCATTACCAATTCAAGGTATTCCCCTTCGGCATCGCCTCGGCGCCAAGGGTGTTTACGAAGGTCCTGGCAGTAGCTGCAGCACACCTGCGCAGGTTATCCGTCCCCGTTTATCCTTACCTCGACGACTGGCTCATAACAGGGGACTCGTACGACACATGTTTTCTGAATACCCAAAAAAACGTGGATCTTCTCTTCAGTCTGGGGTTCTCTATCAACGAGAAGAAGTCCAGTCTGGTCCCCAGTCAAACAAAACAATTTCTGGGGGCTCTAATCTGGACGAAAGACTGCCTTGTCTTCCCCTCCAACGAGAGGGTTCAGAACATGCTTTTCCAGATCCCTCAATATGTAGCCAGTCGGGAGTTGACGGTACGCAAAGCTATGCATTTGCTAGGAATGATGGAGTGGTGCATATACTTGGTTCCCCACGCGCGGCTGCGCATGCGTCCCATGCAAGAGTGGCTCAACAGCCAGTGGTGTCAGGCCAGCGGACAATGGGAAGATCTGGTAGTTGGCTCGCCAGCCCTTGTTCTCTGCAGTGGTGTTCAAGAGAAAACCTCTTGAAGGGGAAGACCTTCTCCACCCCTGTAGTGGAAGCCATTCTCACGACAGACGCATCGCTCACAGTGTGGGGAGCTCACCTGCTTCAGCAGACAGCACATGGAGTGTGGTCCCCTCAAGTAGCGTCCAACCACATAAATTTACTGGAACTATTAGCGGTGTTCAAGGCATTGAAGGCCTTTCAGATGCAACTGCAATGGAAGACGGTGCTGATTCTAACGGACAGCACTACAGCCATGTACTACCTGAACAAACAGGGGGGCACACACTCTCCAGGGCTATCCAAGCTGTCCCAAAACATTTGAATATGGCCTCTCAAACACAAGATGTTTCTGTTGTCCCAACATGTTCCAGGGGAACTCAATCTTCTGGTAGACGTTCTCAGCAGAGATTTTCCTTTGCCCGAAGAATATGAATGGCGTCTGCACGAAGACCTTGTGTCCAACGTCTTCGCAGAACGGGGCTTCCCAGAGATCGACCTGTTTGAGACTCAGGAGAACGCCCAATGCCAAGACTACGCTTCCAGGTAGCCCCAGAACCGCTCCAAGGGGAACGGTCTCTGCATAACATGGTCAGGGAAATGTGTCTACGCTTTTCCCCCAGACTCCCCTTCTCAACAAGATAGGGCCCAAGATGCACCAGGAACCAGTTACCATGGTACTGATGGCCCCCATGTGGGCCCGCCAACCCTGGTTCGCTCATCTGATGGAAGTGTCCCTTCCCAGCCCGTACAACATGTTGTCTCAGTATAGGGGAGAGACCCTACACCCATGCCCACAAACTCCGAACTTAGCAGCCTGGCTCCTGAAGTCATAGAGTTAGGACACCTACAGCTCGCGCACGGGTGCATGGACATACTCAGGGAAGCTAGAAAACCGAACCCACGTTATTGCTATGCCAGTAAGCGGAAACGTTTTGTCATCTGGTGTAATTCCAAGGGCGTCAATCCCATCGATTGCTCACCCACACACATTGTGCTGTACCTTACCCATCTCTTAATCTCTTAGATACTGTGTTGGTCTTCAATTCCTTTAAGGTTCATCTGGCTGCACTCTCAGCCTACACCACATCACAACAAAAGGTGGCGTGGTGGAAGATACCGGTGATCAAGGCCTTTATGGAAGGGGTTAAGAGGATTTATCCTCCCATTTCTCACCCAGTTCCTGAGTAGGACCTAAATGTGGTTTTGACCAGGCTCATGGAAGCTCCCTTTGAGCCAATGCTTAAAGCAAGTCTAAAAGACCTGACTTATAAAACGGCCTTCCTAGTGGCTATCACTTCTATTAGAAGGGTTAGCGAACAACAGGCTCTTTCTGTTCTAGACCCCTTTGTTACAGTCCACAGGGATAAGGTAGTTCTGCGCACTCACCCCAGATTTGCACCTAAATTCATCTCGGAAGTTCCATGTGAAGCAATCGATTGACCTACCTACATTTTTCTAGAATCCCACTAGCATGGCTGAATGAAACCTACACACCCTCGATCTGTGAAGGGCAGTCATGTTCTATCTGGAAAGAACTAAACCACTGAGGAAAACAAACCAGTTTTTCGTTTCAGTGGCAGCTGGTAGAGAAGGGAATCCTGTCTCTAAATCAGCTATCTCAAGGTGGATTGTCAAATGCATCCCACTACGTTACACTCTTGCTAAAAGAGAACTGCCCTTCAAGCCTAGAGCACATTCTACTCGAGGCACTGGGGCATCCATAGCATTCATGGCAAATGTTCCCCTCGAGTCCATTTGCAAAGCGGCAACCTGGCTTTCTGTACACTCCTTTAGAAAACCCTATTGCCTAGACACTCAGACATCCTAGTTCTGATTTTCAGGTGGGACAAGCAGTACTAAGAATTCTTTTCTCTACTGTTCCTTCTCACAACCCACCTCCAACTCTGGGGACTGCTCGCTAGTCTATGCAAAGCATGTGATTCTAAGCAGATTAACGAGCATCAGAACACATGCATTACTTACCGTAATAGCATTTCTGATGATTGTATCTGCTTAGATTCACATGCGCCCTCCCTACCTCCCCGCTCGGGGTGGAAGGAACATAGACATCTTACAACTTCTCTCTTCTTCATGTACTCACTCTCAATAGCCTTGGGCTCCCTCGTGGCAGAAAAAATAGAATCGGAGGGACCTCGGCGCGTGAGGGATTTTGGGTACACTACACGTCATGATAGGGATAGTGTTACAGACACGCCTATGCCGACGTCCCCTTTCAGTCCCCGAAAGACAAGATGCAATACTCTGTGGTTACCACTGGATGTCGGACCATATGCACAGCATGTGAATCTAAGCAGATACAATCATCAGAAATGCTATTAAGGTAAGTAATGCATGGCATCCATTGAGGTAATCCGTTCCATATTACAGCAGAAAACGCCAAGGAGGGGGCCTTCTCATTCATAGTCATGGTCCATAATTTCTGGAACACTTTGTACATGGTTTGGTGCATAGGATGGCCAACTCATCTTGAAGGGGCAGGTTAATACCTGACCTTTCGCTATGACACAGGGGATATATAACGCAAATATCAGCCCCATGCGTAAGGTCTATTGTGATTTAGAGCTCAGGCACACTGATAAACGAATGCCAGATTGGCCGACGAAAATCAACATTATCCCTTACACACAATAACTTCCCTCTGCAACAATAGCTCATTCATCAGGTGTACAACCCCCAATTGTGCTTAAAATTTACAGGCACATAAATCCTCAAAATGCACAGACGGGGCCTTTGCCTTACTGCCACTTTAACCAGACCGTTGTAAATGGACACCACCAAGTCCTCTGGATAACATCCCTAAACCTGGACACTTCAGTAGCAGGATGAGCAGCAAGTTTGTCTCTTAAATAATTGAGAAATAGGAAAATGTTTTTCCATTACTGCTTAGTCATAAACTGTTATGGGAGCTCCATCACATAATAAGGAAATGATTGCCTCTGGCAGTTACTACTCGAGAATTGATGCAAGAAATCACAGATTATCACCGAAGTTCGAGAGAGAATGCCTTGTTGCTGCAAGTGATCCAAGATTACTACAGAGCAGCAAGGTATTGCTTATTTGTAATTGGCTCCAATAACCAGTTGCTCCCTCTCCCCAAACCCTCTGCAACAAATAAAGGCCAATGGCCCTGCCATGTGACTAATCTCCTGCCTTATAGTCTCACACTGACCATTCTCCTCCTCACTGAACAACCCACCACGTTACTGCCCTCCCAGAACCACCTATGTTTATAGGGTTGTGCTCCTTAACAAGTAACATACAACTGGATTTTCCTTTGGAAACAGAACTGAATGGGCCCTAACATAGTTTCCCTAAAGAATTACTTGCACAAAGTAAACTTGTTTCTGATCTGTACATATTAATTCTTCAGGTTTCGCATGTAGCCTCTCCCCAACTAATTTCAAACCCTTCCTCGGTCGTGCATGACGTACCACCAATTGGCTATCAAATGGCAGAAACTAAAATGCCCAAGACAGATTATTTTAGAGAGCACAACACTCCAAAATTATTTGAGAGCATACTAGCAAGTTCATGGATAAACCAGGAACAACTGGAATCCCCCTAACCAAAATAGCTGAAGGTCACCTGCCAGAATACGAATGTGGCAGTTTCTCCCTGGGGCCACTAGGAACAGGGAAGAACCACTTGAAGCCCTACTACAAATTCCTCAGCAGTTGATAACCTGATCAGAAGGAGGTGCCCTGTGGAGTGGACTTAAGTGGGTGATCAGTGGTTGGAGTGGTGTTGCTCTCCATAACACTGGCTCCAACTGCTGCTGTGGCTGCATCCTCCTCATCAGATCTGTGAGTCGCTGTGCCTACATTCAGGAGGACTTTGTTAGGGTGTAGAAGTAATGGACCGACAAACAGGTGGCATGCTTTTGGCTATAGACTTTTATTATCATGAAAAGAAAAGGAAAAACCTAGCTATACCTATTGCTAAGAGGGGTTTCCCTGCCTCAACTAATAACTAAGGGTAGTCCGAATGCCCAGCAAATCATAAAAGTCCACCATCGTGTCAAATATACGTCTTTCCTTTACACTTAAATAAAACTAAGTGGAAGTGGGGGTAAAGTGGACAGTCTTGCAGTCTGCAAGAAGTGCTGTGTAGTTTGAAACTTCCTTGGTCTACAGTTCGGCGTACCACTTATACTTGCCTGATGTGTACACAATAAAATCACAAGCCCAGCGCGGCAGTGAACAGTCTTGCAGTCTTGCGGGTGGCGGTAGCGTTGTAGCAGGACTGCGGTATATGTAATTTCAGAGGAAAGGAGAAACTACATCGACGGTGAGGCATGCTGCTGCTTGGTATTGACGGCAGGGGTTTCAGTGTCATGTGAAGAAGCCCCCCTGTTTGGGAGAATTCTCATTCTATGGCTAATTTCCCTTACCTATAGAGTCCCCCAGCAGCTTTGCTGGATTTGAAGGGTTTGTTTCTTTTTACCTGCCAAGAGTGAGACACTCGGTCCCACTCTTAGGCATTTTTGCTACGTGTGTCTTAGGCTATTTGTGTGTTTAATGCTTATGGGATTTTTCTCAACCCCATGGAAACCATCTTTATCCACATGTTTTACACAGCACCCTCAGTGCAGTGACACAGGAGTGTCGTAGTGACCCCCAAACATAGACTCCATACCCTGGGTCTGACTTCTGTCTCCCAGGGCATGTAAAGTCCCCATTGACTTTACTAGTCAAATCCTATGAACTAAACCAGTACACCCCATCTTACCATGGAAGTACTGGAAAGGGTTAATAGGTGTCCCTTATGTTCATTTTCGAGAGGGTACCGTACAGTCCCTCTCTCAAAGGTTTCTGTCTGGTGGCAGTGGTTACTACCATAAATATTCGACCGCAAATATTTCTCTATGGGATTTTACCATTGTTCGAGGCTACTACATTTTCTGACAGCCTCTAACATACAGCCGCTGTATTTTAATATTAACTTTACTCTGGTAGGTTTTTATTGCCAGAACTTTAATATAATTTCTTTCTCGTGTCTTTCTCTAAACTCCTAACCCAGGTCAGGGATCCTTTGTTCATCCTTTTGGCGGGCTTCTGTCGAGAAACCCTCCTTTCGGCACCACTGAGTCTGGGGTGGGTCTGTTGTGTGGGAGGGGGAGTAGGACCCCTGGACAGGGTTGCCTCGGCAACCCATGTTGCACTCTATCCTGATAGGCGGGAGGGTCTCCCGCCAAGATGACCATTCCACTGTGTGAGTGACAGCTAGGCTGTATGAATGGGGATCTTTTTGCATAAAAGCAGGGTCCTGAGGATTGGAAGAGCAAGACGTCGCCACTGGAACTAAGTAGCCGAAGAGGAGAGAAGCCAAAGACATCTGCATCGACTGAACCACCGGTGAAGCCCTGCTGCAGCGTCTCACCACTTTTCTCCACACGACGAGAGAAGATCTTCATCTGCAAAAGACTTCTTCCCTTGAGCTGGTGGGGCCAACCAGTTTGTCAATCGCCTTCCCGAACCTGCCGTTGCCGAATCACAAGTGCCCTGCACTTGGAGACCGAGGCAGCTATCGACCCGGACCGCGATTAAAAGGAGCGTACCCTTTAAACTTCGTTTGGCAGCACCACAGCTGGTTTCATCCCTGGGTAGTGCAGTACCTCGAACCTTCCTCCACGACGAGAGCCTCTCTTCCTCTGCTGGACCCCTCGAACCGCTGGAACTAGCACCACCGCAGGAGCCACTCCTTCATTTTAAAGGTACATTGTTCCACCAGGACGCCCTTTCCTCGCGGTAGCACTAAAGGTGTTTTAAATCCTTTACCTACCTGTTGGGTTGGCCACCCCTCTCTCTTAGCATTGTCTTTCCCTTCCTGCATCCACCTTTTCAAAATCGTTAACCAAAGACTTGACTGCAGCTACAAGAACATTTTGCTCCTGGGCCCTTGCCCTGTACCACTAACTCTGGCACAGGCCTACTGACTCTGGTCACATTTGTAAGACCTGCTTTCTCGAGATTGATTCTCCATTCGAACTGTGTGGTGCAACCCTTTCTGATTAACCATCTAAAGGGCAACTCAATAAAACGCGTATTGATATTACTGGGTGCAGAATCCAGGATTCTTATTTTCATTTTTTGCATAGCTCATGACTGGTTTCCAGAGGCTTACCGTTAATCCAGTGAACTGTGACCTTAACCCAAGATTATACTTAGAGGAAGTAGGGGTATTAGACTCCCCCTAAACTACTCATACCTATTCCACCCAAGTGGACTTAACAGTGCCACCGTCAATATTGGACCCTGAAGTCGCCAAATGGACCAGCTGTACTCCTAAGCCTGATTTTGTGTACACTTTCTGATAACTACCCTTTCCTTCCCACTGCATAATCATTGTGAAATGCCATTTTGCTCAGTTTTAAGTATTGCCTATACTGATGCACTGTCTTGCTGAACTGGTTCACAACTTATGGGAAGTGTTGCTAGGGTGTTAAAGGAACTATTTCAAGATAACTTGTGTTTTCACTCCCTTGCGGGAAATTGTTAGAGGTTCCCTTGTGTGTAGTTGTCACTGTGCTATTTTGCTCAGTTTTCACTCTGGTTCACTTGGTCTACAATTTATATAGGGAGCGCGTATCTTTTTCTATTGCCTTAAGATAACGTGCTTGATGACTTGTGATAAATGTGTTTTACTAGAAGTGTATAAAATAAATATATAACTACTTTTTAATACAAAGCTTTGGTCAGTGTTTCCTTGTACCATAGTACAGTAGGCCTATTGTGTAAACCCTGAACACTGCTCATCTCCCTCTTGAGATAAGTCTGACTGCTCAGCCACAGCTACCAACTAAATCTTTGTGGTACAGACTGATAACAAAGGGGATTTATTGCTCTCACCTGTAGTCCTAATCTTGTGTAGTGCTCCTTAAGGGTACTGCCCAGGATTCTGCCTCACACCCCCCGCCCCCGATTCTATATATCAGCTCAACCAAGTGTGTTGAGTAGTTTAAGAAGTATCGAACATTGAAACCTGTACAATTTTGCCTGCCGTATTGACGGCTTTGGGACAAGTTGGTTTTATTTTAGTGAGAATGTTTTATTTTCTTAAAAATTCTTCAATGGACTTATTTTCTTGTCTATTATTGTGCATTGAAGACTGTTTTTAATTCTGGTGGAAGGTGCTGCTGTACGACGGTTCCATATTAGAAAATTTCTTGCTATTTGCTAACGCGCATTGAAGATTTCGGACTGGACTATCCTATTAACGCTGTTTAGGCAATCCTGTTTTTTGAAACGCCTTTCGCTTTAATCAAATCTTGGTGGATATATACTTAGAACTGCTATTGCAGACTTAATATTGTTTGAGCTCAAATTTTCGTGGTGGCTATTTTTGTGTTTTTAAGTCTCGGTTAGAAGGTTATATTGGCCGGTTTGAAATTAAAGAGTAAATGAAATGTAGCCTATATTACGTGTTTTAGGGATTTTAACTTGGGTATCCTCATAATATTGGAGCCGATTAATAGGAGTCTGGTCTAGATGATTGCTATACCAGTGATTAGCAAAATATATAGGCTAAGGTGCGCAGTGAAAACTGTTTGTAAACAAGCATGTGGCAAAAGGGAAGAGAATAAAAGAAAGGTAATAAATAAAAACAAAACCCACCCTCAAAGTCCAAGGGGATCGATGTGGCGGTGATTGAGGCAGTATGGGAAAAAAGAGGGGATCCAGATGAGGAAAAAATAAGAATTTCTTTAAACCTCCAAACAAACGTACTCCTTCTACGGTCATGCTTGATGATCCTATCTATAAGGCTGTTGTGGATACTGGGTCAATATCAGAACTGGAGCCTATAGATAATAACTCATTGGTAAATATGGTTATGAATCTTAAGAGATGGTCCTACTGGGGTGTGTTGTCCCAGTAATAACAAGCAGATATTGGAGGCTCCAGAGGAAATATTTCCCGAGACAAATCTGCATGGATCACCTGGCGTGGCCAGAATTGCTTCGGATGTATATGCCTCGTTGCTAGTAGGTAATGTTTCCTTTTCCTCATCAGTCTTGTGAGACACCTGAAGGTATTCTCGCAAGCAACCCTCGAGAATCCCTTATTCAGGTGACCTGGGAAGGGCCGATGCTCTCAGACCCCGACCCTAAGGGGCGGACGAGCGAGAGAGGATCACCTGGATGGGGGAACCCGGGGTTGTGCTCTGCGAAATACCCCGGTGAGTCGCAGTATTATAACGGGGAAGAGGACGAGATCCCGAAGACATTTGTAGGTTGCTCTACATCTGCCTTCCTTCCTCCCATTTAATCTTTCTTGCCCAGAACACATGAAACCCCTGCATACAACCAATCCCCTAGGATCTCAAACCTTGTTACACCCAGAAACCCACTCTCCCAGAATCCCTGTTTTCCTGTGTCTTGCCTGAATACTCATGGTCATTCTTTTCCATGTCCCTCCGGTTACTATTTTCCGAATTCCCAGTCAGCATTGACAAAACACTACTGTTCTCATAATCCCACCTATTCATTTCACAAACCCTACCAAACTCACCCTTCCGAAATCACTTGGCCCCCTAGGACAAAGAATATAATTCCCCCTTCTTATAACACCTTCTCCCCATCCTACCACGTAGAATACTTTGAAATTCTCCTCCTTTTCCGACTCCACGAACACTAAAGCCGTTTACCTGACATGTCCCAACCCAAGGGTCAGGCAAAGTCAGGCCATTGACCAGAACTGCACACACCTGACGGCCCTTTCCTTTTCCCACAGGGATAAAAGGAGGACCACGAGAGCACAATACGAGCAAGACGGACTGCACAACGAGAGAGCTAAGTCAGCACGGCTGCTCAAGAGGAGGAGGAAGAATGCGCAAACCGAGGGGGTGACCAGGAGAGAAGCAACCTTGCCCTTTCCAACCAGGGTCTGTGAAACCTCAGCAGAAAGAATCGTAAGGCTATGGACAATAGCCAGCGTGTGTTGCAGCAAATATCAATGGTACACAGGACCCTCCTCTGCTGATAACCAAGCCAGGGGAGAGATGCTTGCCACTGTGGTACCGACCTTGACTTTGGAGACAAAAAAAAACAAGCGGTTCATCACAGCCGAGGGGAGAGCTGATAAGAAACCGAACTGTGTTGAATGAAAGTAGAAAACAGCTAAATGGACTGTGAAAATACAAAGAACTGTTGATGCCAGAAGAGGGAAAACCAGCAACAGAGGAGTCGGGCACCACGTTGGTGCTCACTCAGGAAATGCTGGGCGTATTACCCGATTGATGAAACTACCAGAACCAGAAGGCCTTGGGAAAGGGGTCCAGTAAAATCATCTGTACAGTCGAAAGTCTTTGACCGACAGATGATTGTGAAGCCAAGGGAAGTGAATCCTGTATCGTAAGAACTGATTAAGAAAATGTGCGATTGACAAAGTTGCCAAGAGTGGACCTGAAGGAGAGATGCCCATAAACAGCGACGAAGTCTAAAGTTCAGATATACAGTGTGTTGACAAGAGAGAACCTGGCAGAGGGATAGCCATAGTGAACTGTTTGAAAAGACATAACATTTGTGAATAGTACAGGAGAAATATTGTGTTGAAAGCCGTAGTGAACCCGACGGAGGGAAGGCAATGGGTTGAGAGGGGTCTGAGCCCAGAAGAGGGGGATCAAGGTTTGAGAAGCCATCACCCCACCGACACGTGAAGGTAACCGAGAAATCTTTTGAATGCAAGCCAGTGTGAACCCGACAGAGGAAGGCTGATAGTCGAGAGGGGTCTGAGCCCAGAAGAGGGGGATGCAGGGGTGAAGAAATATCAGCTCCAGTACAATCAGGAAAGAACTTTTGTTTATTATTTTGAACCCATCAGACCCTCTGAAGCAAGAGACTTAACTGCCAGAGGTCCTGATATTACAAAGGACTTTTTAGTGTATCTGAGCCCGGAAGAGGGTGGACAAAGGGGTGAAAAGGGCAATGTACAATTAGAAATTAACTTTTTATAATTATTTTGTAATACATCCGATCCTCAGAGGCAAGAGACATTGGGCCTCATTACAACCCTGCCGGTCCGGAAAGATCAGTGGCAGTAAAACCACTGCCACTGTTGTTTCCGGACTGGCTGATTCAGAGTCCTGCAGGCGGGAGGTGTCACTCCCGCCAGGTCTGACCTGGCGGGTTTAACACCACCCGCCTGCAGACGGACATGGAAACACCGGCTCTGTCATAAACGGAACCAGTGTTTCCATGGTCCCCATCCCCATGGATGGGAATGGGGATTTACAAATTACGCCTCCAGAATTACCGGGTCACCAGGGTTGTAACTCCCCAGTGATTCCGGCAATCACAGAGGCGGAATGGTAATACGGGTCCGGGGGCAGCCTGCCGGTTTTACCGGCACGGCTACCACCGGACCCGTAATGATGCCTATTTTGTAGAAAAGAGACTTAACCACTGAAGGCTCTGATAGCTGAAAGCGGAACTGTTGGCTCGTACTGGGAAAGCTGAAGCGTGTGCTGTGCTCAGGAATCCTACCTTGTCCTGGCCTTAAAACGCGGAGAAGGGAGACCCCAACTACCGTATCCTGACTTATTATTTGTGAACACTTTCTTCTTATGAACACTATCCCACACTTTTTAGTATATAGCGTAAGGATTGGCAATGGATTTTTTAGTATAGGCCCTTTATTTGACAAGATGCCACTTGGACTGCCTTACTGTTGTTTGATGGTTGAAGCTTGCTCCTATCTTAGATATAGGTTGAGATTAGGCGTTTTTCTAACCTACCTAATCAGTTTAATAAACACCCTTGAACTGTGATCACGTGTGTCTGTCTTTACTGTTGCCACCATGAATGATTTCCTTGCAGTCTTCAGATGGGGATAGTTATGATGAACCTTAACACGAAAAAATATTAAAAGTACTCTTCACGTTGTGCAATAAGTATAAGGAACAACAATTAATGAAAGTGTGATTGCTTAAGTTTGTGGATGTTGTACTTTGTAATACTGTAAAATCAATGACCTGATAAGAGAGGATATTGGTGATAATGGCAGAGGGAAATTGGGTGACCAGAAAAGGAGCGCTGCCCAAGAGGTATCAATAGTAGATGCTGATGATTAAATCCTGACCATACATGAGACCTCGCAGACTGATGAAAAGAATACTGTTAGGCAGAATCCTGTGCAGTGCCTTTAGGGACCACTACACACAATTAAGACTACAGGAGGCAATACAAGTTTTACCTTTGGTACAAGCCTGTACTACTATGTTAAAGTGGTAGCAGTAGCAGAGCAGCCATACCTATCTCAAGAGTATATGAGCAGTAGCAGAGATTACACAAAGGGACCACAATTACTGTGACTCAAGCAAACACTGACTCAAGGTTTCAGGTAGAAAAATAGAAGTACATTTATTTTAAAACCATTCGTTAGCAACACAACACTTCTATTAAATTTAAAACCACACGTTAAATACACTACAACTGACCAATTCACTTTGTACGGCATGAATTAAGGTAAGGACCCTGTGTTTCAGAGAACCGGCATTATTAAACAATACACTTTACCGTGAATACGAATGCGATCACTTTTTGACAGTTCGGTCTACTAAATAAACACATATTCGCGGCAAGAAATGCTACCAGGGCAAAAACACACTTCGCACCTGAGATACCCAGAGAGAGTTGGGGGCAAAAATCATCGGCAATATATTAGTTAGGCAACCAGGAACACTCATGGACAGAGATACAAGAGTCAAGAGGCCGGAACCAGTGTCAAGTGGAACCGGGTTCTTGTGTCGAGGATCACACGTCGGATAGTTCGCGATTCAAAGTTGCCAAGAGTACTTTAGATATTGTCAAATGTTCGGAAGCAAAAGTTATAAGGAGAGAAAAATAAGGGCAAGCCTTATAAGCGAGAAATAGGGATTTCACCCAAAATTCCTCAAGCAGGACACAGTACCTTTTCAAAGAAAAAGCTGGTGCCACGGCAGTTCCTGGTAGTTTCCTGTAGACCCACGATTCTTGGCTTCGGCACGAAGGACGAGGAAGGGGGGTCTACACCACACAGGGATGATGCCGACAGCAGCAACGATGAATAAAAGGTGCACTCCTTAAAAACCGGAGAGGCTCTTCAGGTGGCTATCCGGACCACTACAGCAGTGTGTAGCGATTTCGACCACGAAGGGGACCTCTGGCTGAAGAACATGAGCTGGTTATCCCCACCAGGCTCAAGGGAAGAAGACTCCGGACTGGATCTTCTCTTAGTCATTGAAGGGTAGATAGCTCAGGACTGCAGCAGGGCTTCACCGGGACGGGATAGTTGCAGCAGTCGACCTCTCCTGCGCTTCTCTTCGGTTCCTTGTAGTTCCAGTGGCGACTCTGACTTCCAGCCCAAGAGACCTGCCTTTTATGCGAAAATCCCCCATTCACATAGCCTGGCTGTATCACCTGGCAGGGGGGTTGTCCAGCCCGGACAACCACCTCAGCCAATCATGACAAAGTGCAACTTGGGTTTCCTAGGATACCCTGTTCAGCGGGTGACTACACCCCTGCCTCACATTCAGCCCACCTAGACACTCAGGTGCCTGGAGGAGGGCTTCTTGGCAGAAGCCCGCCAAAAGACAGTGAACAAAGAAGGCAAACCTGGTTTGCTGCGCCAAGTAAAACACAACAAGGAGTTTAACAAAAAGAAATGGCGAATAAACCGCACCGGAGCCAAAAGAAAAAGCATTTGGTCAAGCGGGTTTATGTTTGAGGCCAACAAAATAGCCTATGATTTTACCGCGGTTATATAAGATAACCGCGGTAGTAAATTTGGGTAGATACCACTGCCACCAGTCATGTCTAAATGTTAAGAGCGAAACAAGGCTCTAGGAGGTACAGATAAGAAGGGCTAAGAGTTAACCCTTCCAGTACTCCATGTAAGATGGGGTGTACTGGATCTGTGGTTAATTTGACGAAGTAAAGTTAATGGTAACTTTACCCTTTTCTGGGGGACAGTAGTCAGCCTCAGAAATGGAGTCGGTGGGAAGCCTCAAAGACAAACCTGTGTCACTGCACGGAAGGTGCTGTGTGACACACAAAAGAAGGGGGCTACTGAAGTGGTGTACTCTAGAGTCCACGACTACAAAAACAGGTAAAAACACATAGCAAAACACAAGTAAGAGTGGGGGAAAAGCTCACACTCTTACCAAGTGGAAAGAAATAACTCCAGAGATCCAGCAAAGCTGCTGAGGGACTCACTAGGTAAGGGAAATTAGCCATGAAATGAGAATTCTCCCTAACAAGTACCTCTCAAACTATTTCAACAGGAAGTAGTCCTCAAATGACAAGAGGTATAAACAAAAGAATTATTAGGACTAATATAGTGTGCAAGAAGAAAATATGTACAAAGGTGGTGCAATCATTAGCTGAAACACAATCGGATGGGTTTGACTGCATAAAAACAGAAGATAGTTTTCAATTGTGTAACAAGGCGATAATACCAAAAAAATAATAATAAAATAAATAAATAAATAAATAAATAAAAAAATGTGTATGAAAAATAAGAGATTCAAAAAAGGTTATAACCAGGGTCCCCTTGGTTCTAAAATGGGGAAAACAGATACGAATAATAAGGTACATTCGCCCAACCCCATGAAAATATGTGGTATGCAGAAAAGGATAAGGATGAGCGCTATTAAAATACAGAAGAGGCATGGTCCTTGGAAAGGGAAATGGTGTAACCTATGATAACTGGGAAGATGCAGCATTGACGGCTACTGAGATAATGTTGACTGATTGTAAACATAATAGAGAGCCGTATTTGAAAGACATACTCTTACATTCCATCCCCTTTCCTCCATACTGCATAGGCGTCCCTCCCTAGGGACGGGAGACGGAACCTTTTTCACCAGAAAAAACCTCCTTCCCCTTTAAACTAAGAGGCGCACAGGAGTGCGGCCCTGGGAGCATGCGCTGCCTTGACTCCGCCCTTCGGCGCCACACCCCAGTCTACTTTTCCGCATTGTCGGGAACGGGACGAATTCACCAGTGCTCCGGGGTTTGGGTTCGGCCATGTAATTCTACACGTGAATACTTCTTCTCTTCTGTCTTTTTGTCATTCAGGTACTCGTCGTCAGGCGTCGCGCTCCTCCCCGGCGCTTGTCCACTTCTACAGGGTTCAGTAGGTGTCCATCCTGCGATGGGCTCTTTTCAACTTGAGACCCCCATGCCCTCTGTCTACGTTGCCTTGGCCCAGACCACGGTTGGCAAGCTTGTACCACGTGCAACTTGCTTTTCTCGAGGTCTCTGAAGAACAGACTATCCAGGTGGAGGGAGCTCTTCCAGAGATCGCCTCCAGAGGACCTGAAGGACTTTGTCAATTATCGACCTAGGCCCAAGGTAGGGCCACTCTTTTCCACCACACCCCTCAAGGGAGTCTCCTTTCCAGGGACTTGCCAGCGCGGGAGGAACCGCTCAGGTTCTCATACCAGCATGAGTACCAAGGCTAAGTTAGCTACCGGCCGGCAGGCTGAGGGGGTCAGCAGATCCTCCCGGTGACAGTGCTGAGGGACCGGAAGGTTCCTTTAACGGGTCTTCACCTGAGGGGCCACGCCCTAGTACCGGCATCATGTCCGAGGGGGCGCCTAAATGCAGTACTACTGGCAGATCCACCGAGGGCACCACGCCTACCAGTTCTCGGCCTAAGGAACAGGGTAGGCCTCATGATCCACACTCTGTCCTGGACGAGGAGGAGCCCAGTGAGCCAAACACGACACAGGTACGTGGAAGGCAGCTCAACAGGATGACCGCCGTGCCAGACATTTCGGACCCCCGCCCGCTACCCCACCATGGCAGGGAGCAGGTGGAGGAACGAGTGTCAGAGTGTCAACCAGGTATGTGGTTTACAGCCTACCCTTCATTTGCACAGTGCAAGTTCCCGCTGCGTCTGTATGGGCACGGGTACGCAATGCCTTCAGCAGCCGCCCGCTACCTTGTCAATATCACCTACCACCCCTCCGGCCTCTGAGGACAGAATTTTCTAAAGGTTCCTCTGGCTCATGAAATCTCCTCAGATGGGGGTCATACTCTGGGACGCCATCATGGACGTGCTCCCTTCAATGTGTCCGGCATCGGAGGCCCCAGTACAGGGGCCCCTGTTCAGCCTCCACTTCCCGCTCCAGCCCCCACCCCCCCACCGATATTACAGGCTGTTCGTACCAGCCTCTGCTGCAGCCTCCGGCTGCGGTCTCCTCACCCCAGCCTTTGGCTCCCAGCACCCCTCCACCGGTTCCAAACCAACCGGACCCTCAGGATGACACCAATGAGAAAGAGGACCCTGACACACCTTCATCAGCCAAGGCCTTCCAGAATGTCTTGCAGGGCTGGCAGAGTACTTGGGTCTTCCTCAATCCGAGGTCGAGCAACCATTAGAGGGGGGGTCCTTGCAGAAGTCCTCACGCTGCGTCCCGCAGCGAGAACGAGGATCCCTATGCAGAAGGCCGTCGTCGCCTTTGCCAAAAAGGGCTGGCTCAAGCCCCACACGGTCCAGCCGGTCAATCGACACCTGGACGCCAAGTACAGGCAGATGCAGGGGGATACACTCTTGCTATCGGCCCACCCTCAGCCTCACTCCTCAGTGATCGCTGCAGCATCACTATACTCCAAGCCTCAGTTGTCCTCTGCCTCCTCTCCATGGCGCAGCTAGGAAAGGAGGAGAAGATCTTGGAAGCTTACGGGAAGAAGCTGTATTCCAACGCATCCCTGCATCTTCGTCAAGCCAACGAGGATGCCGTGCATTCAGCCGTTCACCAGAGGCTTATGCAGGAAATTGCAGATTTCTTCCCAGAGCTTCCTGCGCAGAGCCAGTCGAGATTCAAGGCGGGACTGGCAGAGGCCAAGATGGTGGCACAAGACGACATGGAGTCCACAGTGGCCCACATTGACACCTCTGGCCGGGCCATGTGCATTGCCACGGACATGAGAAGAACAGCCTGGCTCCATGCTACGAAATTCAACCTGGATGTCCAGGAACGCATCTTTGACCTGCTGTTCGAAATGGGTGACCTATTCCACTCCACTACGGACGACGAGCTGGATAAAAAGAACAGCTCACAAATGGTGAAGTCTTTTTCCATCCTTACTAGGACCACGCCCAAAACGTTCCCCCAGTCACAGCAGCGCTCGGACAAGGGGCGTACATACGGAGGGTTCCGCGGCTTCCAAGAACGGAGGTCCAGGCAGCCGGACGTTTCGCCGACCCAACATAGGCGCAAGCAGCAAAAAGGGGACAGGGGGAGCATGGACTTTTTCCAGTCCCCCTCCTCCGCAGCAGCCTCTGAGGGAAAGAAGGCATGGCACGCCCCTCCGGGTCCACGTGTCACCAGTGGAGGGCAGGCTTGCTCTCCATGCAAATTTCCTGGTGCCAGAATTTCGTGGACCCCTGGATCCTCTCCGTAGTATCCAAGGGGTACCGCCTACCCATCCCAGCCTCTCCTTCTTCTCCACCTCTCCCACAGATTGGGACAGCAACTCTTTTTGCGGAGATCCGGTTGCTCGTCGAGAGCCAGGCAGTGGAGGACGTCCCAGGCTCCCAGCGAGGCTTGGGCTTCTACTCCAGGATTTTCCCCATTCATGAAAAGAACCAGGCGGGCCTGAGAGTTGTGCTGGACTTTTTCAACCTCTCCCTACCTCTACAAAAATTCAAGATGGTTATGCCAGCCTTGGTAGCGTAGACATTGTGCAAGGGAGACTGGATGTGCTCCCTGGATCTGAAGGATGTGTATTTAAACGCCCCGATTTGGCAGCCTCATTGTTCTTTTCTACGATTCACGATCATGGGCTACCATTTCCAATACAAGGTGCTTCCCTACAGCCTCAACCCGGCCCCCAGGATCTTTACCAGGCTGATGAATATAGTGGTGTCCCTCCTCAGGGCCACCACATATACCTGTACCTCGACAACTGGCTCGTCAGGGCTTCATCTCCGAAAGCGGTGCACCACACTTCCCACAATCTTATGGACGCACTGCACGATTTGGGCTTTTTGCTCAATCTCAAGAAGTCGCAGCTGCAGCTCACAGGGAATCTGACATTCTTGGGGCTCGTCTGGGACATGTGCTCAGAGAGAGTTTGTCCTTCGGAGGACAAGATCACGGCCATCAAGAGGGCCACTGCGCACTTCCTCAGCAGAGAAGTGACATGGTGGTACCGACACCTACTGGGTCTCATGGCAGCGGTCCTACTGGCCGTCCCCCACACGAGACTCAGGATGAGGAGGGTACAGCAGCACTTTGCAGGTTCATGGAACCAGGAGCGGGGCTCTCAGGCGGAGATTATCAACGTTCCTCCTTCTCTTCACCCGGACCTCACATGGTGGTCCAGGGACTGCAACCTGTGGACAAGCAAACCTTTCCGGCAGTCTAGGGATGGTGGGCAACCCTGGACAACCACTGCATCCATGTTACCTGGACCAGGCAGGAGCAGGAGTACCACATCAATTGGCTGGAACTGAAGGCCATCTGGCTAGCTCTCAGAGCCTTCCTTGGTTATCGAGGGCAAGGTCGTCCTCATTCAGACAGACAATTCAACCAGCATGTTCTATGTCAACAGGCTGGGAGGTACCAGGTCCCCTCCGCTGTGCAGGCTGGCGGTCAGCATGGGGAATGGGCCCTGGAGAACAACCTCTACCTCACGGCCGTCCACCTTCCGGGGGAATCCAACCTGGAGGCGGGCAGGCTCAGCAGACTGGGAGCGGACAATTACGAGTGGCAATTGAACGACCTCCTGCTACAGGAGATCTTCAGCAGATGGGGTCACCCCCAGGTGGACCTCTTTGCCACCTGGGACAACAGGAAGAGACAACAGTTTGCCTCCTGGCAGGGACAGGCCCCCAGCTCCGTGGGCGATGCATTTCAGATTCAGTGTTTCAGATTCAGTGGAACGGCATGACAGCATACACCTTCCTGCAAACACTGCTGATACACAGGGTGATATGCAACATCAAGGAGTCTCGCCACCTCAGCGTCATCCTAATAGCTCCATGGTGGCCAGCCAGGCCATGGTTCTCGGAGCTGCTCAGCCTCTCGGAGAGACCACCCATTTGCCTTCCGATGGGCCCAGCACATCTTCTGGCGCAGCAGGGGGGCAAGGTCATCCACCCTGCGCCACATAAACTAGCCCTCGCAGCGTGGTTCCAGAGCATATCATGCTAGGGCACCTCATCCTTTCCCAGGCTAAACTAGAGATCATACAGGGGGCTATGAGCAAAGCTACCAGGAGCAAGTGGACAAGGTTCTGCCACTTAGCAGACTCTAAGGATATCAACCACCTCGCATGTACATTGGACGACGTGCTCTCCTTCTCGGCGCACCTTACCCAATCAGGCGTGCAGGTAGACACTTGTTGCACGTTCTTGGCAGCCATTGGGGCTTACAGAAATGCAGAGGAAGAGATGTTCTCCTCTTCCAACCCGATTGTCAAGAAGCATTTGACGGACTCGTCAGACTCCACCCGCCCATCAAGAGGCCACACCTGGTGTGGGACCTTAACATAGTTTTGGGGGCCCTGGCCCACAAACCATTTGAGCCAATGGCGTCCGCGGACATCAGGCTGGTCACCATTAAGACTGCCTTGCTAGTCGGCCCACCTCGGCTCGTAGAGTCAGCGAAATCCAGGCGCTGGTCGCCTCGGAGCCCTATACTACTTTTCACAACGATAAAGAGGAAATAGTGCTGACTGTTTTTTGCTGAGCCTAGGGTCGAGGCGCAGAGAGTTCTACACTGCCTCGATGCTGGGCAATTCCTGAAATTCTACCTGGATAGGATCATGGGCTTCCGCAAGTCGGACACACTGTTTGTCACCTTTGGCGGATCAAGACCGGGGTATCGGGCCTCCCAGGCCTCCCTAGCCCGTTGGATGGTCTCAGCCATCAAAGAAGCTTACGAGGGAAAGCATAAGCCACTTCGGCCAACATGCACGCCCACGCGGTCAGAGCCAAGGCAACGGCCATCGCATTCCAGCGGCATGTCCCCTGGCAAGCCATAAGCAGGGCAGCCACATGGGCCACACCTTTGGCTTTCTGCAACCACTACTGTTTGGACGCCGGCTCTAGATCAGACGCGGCTTTCGCACAGGCAGTTCTTAGAAACCTATTTGCTTAAGGAGCATCTCCTCTCCACCCAGAGGCTAAACTCAGTTGTAATCGCCCATGCAGTATGGAGGAAAGGGCACAGAACGTAAGAGTAATTATAAGTTACTCACCGTAGTGACTAACGTACACTTAGTCCACTTTCCTCCATACATCCCACCATCCTCCCCCTTAATAAAACTGGTGTCATTAGACATTGTTCATCTATTGTCGACGTGTCTATGGGGGCTGAGGTGTGGCACAGGAGGGCGGCGTCAGTGCAGCGCATGCTCCAAGGGCCGCACCCCTGCGTGCCTCCTAAATGTAAAGGGGAAGAAGGTTTTTTCGGGTGAAAAGGGTTTCTTCTCCCGTCCCTAGGGAGGGACGCCTATGCAGTATGGAGGAAAGGGCACTAAGTGGGTAACTTGTAGTTTTTGCAACATACATGTTTAAATGTGAAAACTATAAAGATCGTCGATAAATATGCCACATTGAGCAGTCCCTTTCTAAATAGAAGAAATATATTGGGACTTGCATCAAATGGCAGACTTAGTTATAACCTCAAAGGATATGGCTTTGGTAGAGATTGCCTTTACGGGCTGGGAATCAAATTGGGCAAAATGCATCTTATTCCTCCCATTATTACTGAATTGATTATGGTATATGCGGTTAAGTTCTAAAATTGGCTATGACTTGTCAAGAGACCCCATAAAAACAATAAGAAAACTAATGGGGTGAAAAATGTGAATAAGGATTTAGGGCCGGACTCTGACAGTCTTGTTAAACGAATTGTGGAAGAACTAGCTACTCAATTAAAAGCTAACGCATAAAAATTAGAGATCTAGCCAAATCATGGGAAACTGTGATGATATTGAATGACAGCCCAAACAACATGATCATAGATTACTTTTTCTGACGTGAACTACAAGAGGATACCATTCCTTTGTGTCTAATAGTGTTGTCTTGTCTTTTTTGCTGGAAGCTGATTTCTTTGCCTTACAGGAAACCTGTTTATTGAATAGCTTTGTGTTGAATGGATACTGCATTGTTCAGAGGCGAGCCATAAGGAAAGGGAAAAGTAGACCATTTGGAGGTTTAATATTGGGTGCAAAAAATGTTTGACCTTAAAGTATCAATTTCCTAATGACTATCCATATATTGTGACAGCAACTGTGGATGTTGAATTGTATAATTGGAAGCAGAGGCTACTTATTATACATGTATACAACCCACCAGGTAATAGGTAAACAATAAAGATGATAGATCACCTTGAAAAATGTTGGATGATTGGTTGGGGATGCAACCAGCGGCCCCTTTTATTATACTGGGTGATCTAAATTTCCGATGTTCTCTTACGTCCCATCCCCTTTCCTCCATACTGCATGGGCGTCCCTCCCTAGGACGGGAGACTGAACCTTTTTTACCAGAAAAACCTTCTTCCCCTTTAAATTTCGATGCTCGCGGGGGGTTCGGCCCTGGGACCATGCGCTACCCTGACTGCGCCCACCAGTGCCACTCCTCAGTCCCGTTTTCCACGTCTGTTAAGCAGAATCCTGTGCAGTTCCCTTAGGGAGCACTACAGATGATTAGGACTACAGGTGAGAGCAATAATCTTTGGTATCAATCAGTACCACAAAGATTTAGTTGGTAGCTGTGGCTGAGCAGTCAGACTTATCTCAAGAGGGAGATGAGCAGTATTCAGGGTTTACACAATAGGCCTACAATACTATGGCACAAGGAAACACTGACCAAAGCTTTGTATTAAAAAGTATATATATATATTTATTTTATACACTTCTAGTAAAACACATTTATTACAGTCATCAAGCAAGTTAAATTAAGTCAAAGAAAAATATAAACCATCCCTAGTTAAATTGTAGACCAAGTGAACCAGAGTGAAAACTGAGCAAAACGGCACAGTGAAAACCACACACAAGGGATACTCTAGCAATTTCTCACAAGGGAGGGAAAACACAAGTTATATAGAAATAGCTTCTTACACACCCTAGCAACACTTCCCATAAGTTTGTGAACCAGTTTAAGCAAGACAGTGCATCAGTACAGGAAATACTTAAATGAAAACTGAGCAAAATGGCATTTCACACGTTTTAGAAAGGGGAAGAAAAGGGTAGTTATAAGAAGTAGGTACATAAACACAGTTCTAGTTCAGAAGCAATCTAAAGAAGGCAGTTCTAACAAATGTAGCCAGAGTCAGTGGTACAGGGCAAGGGCCCAGGAGCAAAATGTTCTTGTAGCTGCAGTCAAGTCTTTGGTTAATGATTTTGAAAAGGTGGATGCAGAAGGTGAAAGACAATGTTAAGAGAGAGGGGCGGCCAACCCAACAGGTAGGTAAAGGATTTAAAACACCTTTAGTGCTACCGCGAAGAAAGGGCGGCCTGGCGGAACAATGTACCTTAATATGAAGACGAGGCTCCTGCGGTGGCAGTTGTTCCTGGTAGTTCCTGCAGTTCGGGGGATCCAGCAGAGGAAGAGAGGCTCTCGTCGTGGAGGAAGGTTCGAGTTACTGCACTCCCCAGGGATGAAACCAGCCGCGGTGCTGCCTGACGAATAAAAGGTACGCTCCTTTAAATCGCGGTCTGGGTGGACTGGTGCCTGGCTATCTGGCCTCCGAGTACAGGGTACTGGTGGTTCGACCAAGGCAGGTTCGGGAAGGCGATTGACAAACTGGTTGGCCCCACCAGCTCAAGGGAAGAAGTCTTTTGTAGATGAAGATCTTGTCTCGTTCTGTAGAGAAAAGTGGTGAGACGCTGCAGCAGGGCTTCACCGGTGGTTCAGTCGTTGCAGATATATTTGCCTTCTCTCCTCTTCGGCTTCTTAGTTCCAGTGGCGACGTCTTGCCCTTCCAGTCCTCAGGACCATGCTTTTTTGCAAAAAGATCCCCATTCCTACAGCCTAGCTGTCACTCGCACAGGGGAGTGGTCATCTTGGTGGGAGACCCTGCAGCCTATCAGGATAGAGTGGGACATGGGTTGCTGAGGCATCCCTGTCCAGGGGTCCTACTCCCCCCTCCCACACAATGGACCCACCCCAGACTCAGTGGTGCCGAAAGGAGGGCTTCTTGGCAGAAGCCCGCCAAAAGGACGAACAAAGGATCCCTGACCTGGGTTAGGAGTTTAGAGAAAGACACGAGAAAGAAGTTATATTAAAGTTCTGGCAAATAAAACCTACTGGAGTAAAGTTAATATTAAAATACACCGGCGGTAGGTTAAAGGCTGTCAGAAAATGTTGTCGCCTCCAACAATGGGAAAATCCCATAGGAAAATATTTGTGGTCGAATATTTATGGTAGTAACCACTGCCACCAGCCAGAAACTTTTTTTTTCCCCACTTTGTATTTATTGAATTTATCCATTAACAACAACAACATACATTCAATTCAAGAACAAGTCCAGTCTGGACAATATATAACACCCCCAGCCCCCCTCCCTACCAGCCTGACCCACCAACCCCCCAAACATTGAGCTGCACACGGTTCAATGAAAGAAGAACAAAAGGCACATCATGGTTGGGAGCAAGACTCGGTACAATTGATGGCTGACCAACCGCTTAGCTCTATCTGCAAGGACCCCAACAAACCTATGAACAGCGGGCGTCTTCGTTCATTAGCAGATCCGCTCCCACCCTCCCCCCATCATCAAGCTCCGTACAGGGCCCCAGACCTTAAAGTCTCAAAGCAGCACAGTCCATACTCAAAAGCACTATAGTCCAATCCTGCAAAAAAGAAGACATGTCATGAACAATAGCTGTAAGCTTCTGATAAGTAAAGACTCAGCATCGCACTCATTACCCTGAGGAAAGGGCATTCCTCACACTCAGGCCTAGGGGTACCCAATAAAATCTCCATGGGGTGAAGGGCAGGACAAGTTCCCAGAATATCTTTGATCCAACTGAGTAACTCCGCCCAGTAGACCTGAATAACTGGACACTCCCACCACATATGGAACCAAGTTCCTCTACCGGCACAAGCCCGGGGACACCTAGGGGATACTCCGGGAAACATTTTAGAGAAAGAGGCGGGCGGACGGTGCCAAAAGTGGAGAATTTTAAAGTTATGCTCCATAGCTGCGGTATAAAGCTTCCCCCCAAACACGGACCGGAAAACAGAGTCCCAATCCCGCTCATCTAGGGTTACGCCTAGTCTCTCCTCCCATACACTCTTGAACGCCTGCCTACCCTCTAGGTCCGCCGTAATTGACACATTATAGATTTTCGACAGAGATCTCTTTCTAGTGCTGGCCTCCACAAAAACCTTTTCAAAAGCGGTGAAATGACGAGAAAGGGAGGCCACCCAACCCGCCTGTGTAAGAATACCCTTGAGTTGTAAGTAATCAAAAATGGAACTACTCCCGGAAAAGCCTCCTTCCAACAGCTGGGGAAATTCAATAAAGCCTCCCTGGTCAAATAGCTGTGCGGCCCTCTCCATCCCCTGGTCCGTCCACATCTGCGTCCCTCGGAAACATCTGGCCCCCAAATCAAGCGGTGGTCCCCACTGGGATGATAGAGGAGAGGGCCATGATGATAGTATCTTGTTGTCCCTACAGGGCCTCCACAACTGCCAAAGAACCGTTAGAATTGGGTGGGACCGAGCTACATCTGGCAGTGAACAAGGAGGGGCCCAGAGCAGGTCCCTAACCTTGTGGGGATGAACCTGCACATCTTCAATGTAGGTCCAATATGTCCTAAGGTCATCTCGCAAATGCTCTAACATGACTCGCAACTGGGCCACCTTGTAATACAGCTTAGTCAGGAAGATCAAATCCCCCGAACGCCTTCGGGAGTGTTAATGTACCCAACTTTATTCGAGCTCTCTTACCACCCCACACGAAGCGAAGGAGACGTCCTCGAAGTGATAGAAAAAAGGAGTCCGGGACAATACAAGGCAGAGAAGAGAAGAGATAGAGAAGCCTGGGTAGCACGTTCATCTTCACAGATACCATTCGCCCCAAACCAAGAGAGCGTCAGTGGAGCCCACCTATCCATGTCGCGGCAAACCCCGGCCAACAACGGGGTAAAGTTCAACTCAAACACCTTACTCAGGTCTCTGGGAATATTAACCCCAAGATACCTGGTATTGACTTTCTCTATTCTCATCCCAAACACCTCTGCTCTACCCCGAATATCTTCGTCACGCACCCCCATGGGCATAATACAGGATTTAGAAACATTGATCCTGAGTCCGCAGAACTTTCCAAAACCACGTATCAACTCTAACAACCGGGGTAGTGAGTCATTAATCCCAGACAGATACACTAGGATGTCGTCTGCAAAAAGAGACAGCTTGAAATCGAAATCCCCACATCGCACTCCTGTGATCGTTTCCTCCCGTCTGACCGCGATGGCAAAGGGCTCCATAGCCAGAGCATACAAAAGAGGAGATAGAGGGCATCCCTGGCGAGTTCCTCTAAAAAGTGAAAAGCTCGGGGATGTAAAACCATTAACCAGAACCCGCGCAGATCGAGCATTGTATAGTGCCGAAACCCATCCACAGAACATGTCACCAATACCCATTTTTCGGAGCACCTTCATCATGTAATACCATTCAACGCGGTCAAAGGCTTTTTCAGAGTCTAGCGAGAGGACATAAGCCTCAGACTCTCGCTTGGACACTTCTTACATTAGGTCCAATGTTTTCCTAACATTATCAGACCCCTGCCGCCCGGGAATAAAGCCCACCTGGTCCCCGTGAACCAAAGAGGGAATAAGTCTGGATAACCTGGTCGCCAGGATTCTGGCCAATAGCTTCACGTCAACATTTAACAATGAAATGGGCCTATATGATTGACATAACGAGGGATCTTTCCCCTCCTTCGGGATGACCACAATAAGAGCCGACATCTTGGAGGGGGGAAGACAACCCGTATCCAGGGCCGAATTATACACCTTAGACAAATGCGGGGCCAATGAGGAGCGAAATGTCTTGTAAAAGCGGACGGTGAATCCGTCGTATCCCGGCGCAGTACCGTTCTTCAAAGACGCAATAGCATCTAAAACCTCTTGGAGGGAGATCGGAAGCTCCAAAGAGGCCGAAAGCTCCTGCGGCAGACAAGGGATGGGAAGCGACACAAACAACCGATCCACATCTGACCCATCACCAGTATATTCAGAAGTATAAAGGGTTTCATAATATAACTTAAATTGTTCCGCAATTTGATCATCCCCCAGAAACCTTTCACCTCCCCGGCCAGATATGCAATTGACACGCCTACTATTACGGAGTTCCCTGAGTCTCCAAGCCAATATCTTATCCGCTTTTTCCCCCTTCTCCATATACCGCTGCTTCAGGAACGCAAGTTTCTTCTCCGTCTGCCCCACAAGTAAGGCGGACAGTTTAGCTCTAAGCTGTTGGAGCTTAGCCCGCTTATCAGGATCCATCTGTGATCTCAGCTTACTCCCTGGCTGGATAGCCAGAATCTGCTCCCTCAATTTGCGTTCCTCCCTAGATCTTTCCTTCTTCCTCCTAGCTGCCATTTCCATCAAAACACCTCTGATCGTAGCTTTGAATGCATCCCACACCCCTCCAACCCCTACTTCTCCATTATCATTTAAGGAGAAAAATTCAACAATCGAGTCTAGAAGGGATTGCTGTAATTCACTATCCTGCAGGAGAGAATCATTACATATCCACCGCGATTTGCCCCTGGCCCCCGGAGGAATCCCCAAACTGACACAAACCATATCGTGATCGGACCATGGGATGGACTCTACCTTGAAGTCTGAAATATATTCATGGACTGAGGAATCAGCCAGCACATAGACAATCCTAGAGAATGATTGATGCACAGAGGAAAAGTAGGTAAATAGAGGATCGTGATTACCAACATCGGTGTGAGCATCTAAAAGGTGCAAATCCATATTAACCTTCCGAAAGGAATCCGCCATCCTCCTCTGGGATCTAAGATCAGGGCACGGGTTAGAGGATTTCCTGTCTTTATCCGGACTCAGGACCATATTAAAGTCTTCCCCTACAATGATTGCCCCCTCTGCAAAATCCCTGATTTTTCCGTTCATCCCCTGCCAAAACACATCCTGATCTTCATTCGATCCGTACACTCCCACCAAAGTAAACAACCTGCCCCTCACCTCCCCCTTAACCATAATAAAACGCCCCTCCAGATCCGCCTTATGAGCTCTGGGAGAGAAATGCACCTCTAGGGAGACCATGAGCACGACCCCCCCGCTTCTTCACCCCATATGATGACCGGAGTAGGTATTGAATAGCCCTGGATTTGAAGGCGGGTTCCCTCCTCTTAACCCAATGGGATTCCTGTACAAAGAGAAAGTGTAACTTTAACCGCAGGAACTCTCTGAGCACCAGCGACCTCTTAGTCGGAGAGTTGAAGCCTCTCCCATTTAGAGACCCCACAGAAAGAGAATGAGGAAACTCATTTATAAAGACAGCCACAAAACCACATGTGGGCACCGCCCCCAAACCAAGGTGTCCACCGAAAAACCAGAACAAACATGTTGAACCCAACAATCATGGTAGCTCCTAACCCCCCCTTCTGTCTCACCCAACCCCATCCCTCCCCCCCACCCAACTTCTGAGCGTCTGAAAGGACTGCAACATCCTACAGTCGAGCCTTCAGACCACCAAGGATCGCCTCCACCAGGACGAAAAGCCTCACAAAGACACACCATTTTCCGGGCCCCCCAGACCCAAGGAAGAAAGAGAAGACAGAAAAGATAGCATCCGGTATCTCCCCGCAATCAAGCTTAAGGTCCGGAGCCAGACCATCTATACCCAACCCATTTCAAGAACAAAATCAGACAGATGTCACTGGAAGTTCCATCCTCCATTTAGGTTGTCGCTTTTCCCGGGGACGGGGGCGCTATCTTCCTCTATTTCCTATGTCCCCGAACGCGCCATCGTCCCAGGGACACTGGAGAATCCCTGCGGTGACCCTCAGCGGGATCGTCATCCAACTTGACATGCGCCCGAGGGGATTCACTCAACAGCTCTGTCATTGCTCTCCTGATGTCAGACTCCGAGGTAAGAACATGCCTATCTCCGTCGAGTTTGAAGGGGAGAGAGAATGGGTGTCCCCACCTATACCGCACTCCTTTCGACTGCAACCACCTCGTTAATGGCCCACAAAGTCTCCGGCGAGCAAGTGTGAACGCAGAAAGATCCTGGTAAATGGAGATCTTGGTGCCATTCCAATCGATCAAACCTTTTTTACGAGCGAGCTCCAGCATCTTGGTATTCTCCCTATAGTAAGGAAACTTCACTAGGACGGAGCGAGGGCCCCAACACGACCCCCTGCTCTATGAGCTCTGTCAATGGTAGGGACATTAGTATTCTCTCCTCCAAACGCAAGGCTTATAATTTCTTTGACCTTCCGCTCAAGGTCCACTTGTGCCTCTCCCTCCTGCTCCGGTATGTAAAGGAACCTCAAATTAGAGCGTCTCTCTCGGTTCTCCAAGTCGTCAAGCTTGAGCGCAATCTTTTTTTCCTTTCTCTCAAGCTCCGCCAGCCGCAGGTCAAATTGAGTCTCAAAAAGATCCGCAGAAGATTGATTAGCCTCAAGGGCTTGAACCCGATCCTCCACATCATCCACCTTCTTATCCAGGGAATCAAGTCTCTTCCCTATGTCCGCCCGAAAACCTCGGATCTCCTCGAGAAGAGCCGCCATACTGCGGCCCATATCCTGGGTATCAGCATCTTCCTTCTGGCTAGAGACCTGCATATTGATGTCCTCCCTCGAACCCTGAGGCGACCTCCGGAATCGCTGGAGAGCCCTCGCTCCTTGCATCCACACTCCGGTTCCCTCGTAAGCAGAACTGAAACGCTAATCCAGGTCAACACAGTTCCTCCAGGAATTAAGATCGTTTTCCTACAGGAAGAGAACCAATGGACAACGGGACCAAGGAGAGAACCCTCTACAAGCTATGACAGAGCGCCCCTCCAGAGCGTGATGACATCAATCCAAGCCCAGAGGGACCAATGCCGCAATGCCGGCCAAATGCGCTCAGAGCCCACAGACCTCGATGGGCCTCGACGTAGAGACCAAAGAACTGCCACTATGGTGAAAAAAGGCAGGAAGAATTAGGGCTCCCCTCCAGCCGTTAGACAGTATCCACTCCTCCTATGGCTGTCTCCAGAACAGTGCGAGGGGGAGAGAGACACCGCTGGAGCTCCAGCAAAGTCCACAAGCTCCACAGTGTCTGCGACGGTCGCCTCCTCAAGGACTAAGACAGGGGGTTCATCCGAGGAGAGCGCTCCCCACACACTTGCCACCTCCAGCCAACGTCAGCTTCTAGGTCTTCGTTCAGTCACCCATGGCATCCATTTGCAGCCATCCCTCAGCAAGCCGCTCCGACAAGACACGGGGGGGGAGGGGCTATAACACCGGTTCTCCAACCCCTCCTCTCCCATCACCCAGCCTCTGCACACCTCGTGACTCCCCTGCCGCGCTTCAGGCACGGTACAGACCTCTTCCTCACCGGTCTGTCCGGATCCGGTCACACGCAGCACTCAGGCACCCCCACATCTCTCCTCACCGTCCACTATGTCGTAGCAGGCTGCACAGCAGGCCGGGGGGAACGTTGTCTCGACCACTGGTCCGCCTGGAGCTTCCCCGCTCCACCTCCACCGGCAAGCCACTCCGATCTGTGCAGGTCCCTCGCCGGGGCTCAGACTCGGCTCGGGACGCCTCCTCACTCCCCGCACCGCAGAATACCAGCTCCGCGCTCAATCCACTCGAGGCGCCCGTCTCAACAGCAACACCAGGGGCCTCACATTACTCCGCCAGGGTCGCAGGAAAGCGTCCTCCACACTTCGCCTCCTTAGGATACAGGCACCCGGGACACGGATCAGAGACAGGCAGGTTCCTCCCCTCCCCTCCGTGGGGATCACGCTGTCCCCTCCCGCAGGAGCTGCTCCCTTCAACCACGTAAAAGTAGGTCCCCGCCACAAAATGGCTGCCGCTGAAAGGGGGCTCCAAGTTTGCAGCACGGCTGCGAGGGGGCGCCGGTCCGCTGGAGCCTCCTCCCCTCCCCCACCGCCAGCTAGTCAACGCTGCGCGGTTCTCCTCGGTGGGACCGCACTCCCGGCTTCGCTCGCCCGCCACCCGGGAGGCTGCAAACTCTGTGAACTCGGCACCTCCAGACACCGGGACTTCGCTCTTCAAGGTCTCGATACTACCAATCAGCCCCAGGGAGGTCAGGGCACGGCTCCAACGGGGCTGGGGGGGCCCAGATTTTTTAAAAAAGCATCCTGGGGACGAGGTCAGCCGAGAAGCTTCATCACATCTCGGCGCCCCCTGGTGGCTCCCCAGAAACTTTTGAGAGAGGGACTGTACGGTACCCTCTCGAAAATGAACACCAGGGAAAAACGATTAACCCTTCCCAGTACCTCCATAGTAAGATGGGTTGTACTGGTTTAGTTCATTAAAATGGACTAGTGAAGTCAATGGGACTTTACATGCCCTGGGAGACAGTAGTCAGTCCCAGGGTATGGAGTCTATGTTTGGGGCTCGCTACGACACCCCTGTGTCACTGCATGGAGGGTGCTGTGTAACACATTTGAATAATGATGGTTCCTATGGAGGTGAGAAAAACCCCATAGACATTAAACACAAAAATAGCCTAGAACACACATAGCAAAAATGCCTAAGAGTGGGAAAAAGAGTCTCACTCTTAGCAGGAGAAAAAAAAAACCGTTCAAATCCAGCAAAGCTGCTGGGGGACTCAGTAGGTAAGGGAAATTAGCCATAGAATGAGAATTCTCCCTAACAGCGTTGACGGGAAAGGGCCGATTTCACCAGCGCTCCTGGGTTTGGCCCGGCCATGTAATTCCACACGCTCTTCCCTGGATTCTAATATCTTTTTGTCTTTATTTGTCATTCAGGTACTTGGTCCTCCGACGTCATGCTCCTCCCCGGTGCATGTCGACTTCAGCAGGCTCTAGCAGGTGTCCAGCCTGAGAGGGGCTCTTTCCTATGTCTGACCCCCACGCTCTTTGCCACTGCTGCCTTGGCCCTGACCACAGCTGGGAAGATTGTACCGCATGCGACACACTGAAGAACAGGCGAGCTAGGTGGAGGGTGCTCTTTGATGGGTCACCTCCAGAGGACTTAAATTTGTCAAACAGAGATTGAGGCCCAAAGAAGGGCCGCTATTTATTATCGCACCCTGTAAGGGCGACTCCTTACAGAGGAAACTCCCAAGCTGGAGGAACCTCTCACACGCACTGAGTCTAGTCCAGCTACCGGCCTCACGGCCGAGGGGTCGTCAGATCCTTCCGGAATCAGTGCTGAGGGACCGCAAGGTTCTTTTACCGGGTGTACACCCGAGGGGCAACACCCAGGTACCGGCACTATGTCCGAGGGGGTGCATGCATGCAGCACAACTGGCGACCATGCCAAGGGCAATGTGCCTTTCAGGCCTAGACCTGAGGTGCCGGGTAGGCCTCATGCTCCAACACCAAGAGTCTTGGAGTAGGCTGGGCCCATGGAGCCATGCACCATGCCTTTGGCATGTTTCACGCAGCTCGACAAAATGGCCACTGTGCCAGCCAACATGGCCGCTCGTCCGATGCCACTCCTAGGAACAGAGCAGGCAGGTGAACAAGTTTCAAGGTGGGACTGGTGTCAACCAGGTACGTGGCCTACAGTTTATCCATCGGCAGCGCAGGGCAGGCTACCCATTCAACCTAAACAGCGGGAGCTCCGGCCCCAGCAGCCCCCAGCAACTTTGTCAAGATCTCTTGCCTCCGAAGATAGGTTCTTCGAAAGGTTCTTGGCGCTGATGCAAACCCCCCAGATGGGGGGCATGCATCCTACGGGATGCTGTCAGGGACTTGATCCCTCGTGTCACTCCACCGACGCCCATACTCATTCCTCCCATGGCTCTGGCACCTCAGGCCCCAGCGCAGCCCCTGCCGGTTTTGATTGCGGCTCCCCTGCCTCCCACAGCACATGCGGTCCTGTAGCAGCCTCCGGCTCCGGTCTCCACACCTCAGCCCAGGGTGCCGAGCACCCCTCCACCCGCACCGGACCAGCCAGACACGCTGGTGGACACAGAAGAGGAGGAGGGACCTGACACGCCGTAGTCAGCAAAGGCTTTCCACGACAGGCTTACAGGTCTTGCAGAATATTTGGGCCTTCCTCAACCCGAGGTAGAGCAGCCCGAGGCGGGGGTCTTGACTGAAGTCCTCACCCTACCAAGATGGTTATCCCGATGCAGAAGGACTTTGTGGCTCTGGCCAAGAAAGGGTGGCTCAAGCCACACTCAGCCCAAGCTGTCAATCGGCACCTCGATGCCAAGTATAGACAGATGGAGGGGGGATAAACTCTTGTCGGCGCACCCTCAACCACTCTCTTCGGTGATTGCTGCAGCGTTACTCTACTCTAGCCTCCGTCGTCCTCGGCCACCTCATCCTCGGCACTGTAAGGCAAGGAGAAGATCTTGGAGGCGCACGGGAAAAAGCTGTCATACACCTCCCTGCACCTGCGTCAAGCCAACGCAGGTGCCATGCTAGCAGCCGCTAACCAGATGCTTTGACGGGAAATAGCGGACTTCCTCACAGAACTTCTGGTGCAGAGTTAGGCACACTCCAAGGCGGGTCTAGGAGAAGCCAGGCTGGTAGCACAGGACATCATGGAGTCCACTGTGGTCCACATTGATACCTCTGGCCGGGCCATCTGCATCGAAATGGACGGCCTGGCTTCGGGCTACTAAGTTTAACCCTGAAGTCCAGGATTGCATATTGGACCTTCCGTTCGAGGAGAGTGACCTCTTTCACTCTACCACTGACGAGGAATCAGATAAAAAGAACAACTCACAGACTGCGAAATCTTTATCTATTCTGATGAAGGCCACGCCCAAGGTGTACAACCTCTCGCATCAACGCTCCGACAAGGAGCGGGGCGTTCGCTGGGTTCCAGGGATTCCAGGAATGGAGGTCTAGACAACCTGACTGCTTGCCGTGTCAGCACCAGAGCAAGCAACAAAAAGGGGGGGGGGGAGCAAGGGCTTCTTCCAGTCCCCCTCCTCAGCGGCAGCCTCAGAAGGAAAAAAGGCATGACACGTCCCTTCAGGTCCACGTCTCTCGAGTGGGTGACAGGTTTGCCTCTCGCGTGCATTTCTGGCGCCACACCTTTGCAGACCCCTGGTTCCTATCTGTAGTATCCACGGGGCACCGCCTACCGATACCTCCCTCTCCTCCCTCCTTCTCTCCACTCCCACAGATGGGGACAGCAACTCTGTTGGTGGAGATCTGGTCGCTCGTCGAGAGCCAGGCAGTGGAAGAAGTCCCAGCCTCCCAGAGAGGATTGGGCTTCTATTCCAGGATTTTCGCCATACAAAAGAAGAACCAGGCTGGCCTGAGAGTTGTTGGACCTCTCCACCCTCAACCTCTCCCTCCCTCTTCAGAAATTCAAGATGGTTAAGCTAGCACTCATTGCAGAGACACTAGACAGGGGAGACTGAATGTGCTCCCTGGATCTGATGGATGCCTACTTACACGTCCCGATTTGGCAGCCACATCGCTCCTTCCTACGCTTCAGGATCATGGGCTGTCATTTCCAGTACAAGCTGCTACCCTTTGGCCTCAACTTAGCCCCAGGGTATTCACCAGACTCATGAATGCAGTGGCTGCCCTCCTCGGGGCGCAGGGCTACCATGTCTACCCGTACCTGGACGACTGGCTCGTCAGGGCGAGATCCCCGGAGGGAGTTGCGCACACTTCCGCTGCGCTTATGAACACGCTCCATGACTTGGGGTTTACTATCAACCTCAAGAAGTTGCAACTGCAGCCCACGCAGAGCCTCAACTTCCTGGGCCTCATCTGGGACACATGCTCCGAGAAGGTGTTTCCCACGGAGGACAAGGTTGCAGCCATCATGAGGGCCATGACACACTTCCTTACTTCCTTACCAGGGCAGTGACCTAGGCTTGGTGGTACCAACACTTACTGGGTATCATGGCAGCGGTCCTTCTGGTCGTGCCACACACGAGACTCCGGATGAGGAGATTACAGCTGCACTTCGCAGCCTCATGGAATCAGGAGAGGGGCTCCCAAGCGGAGCTGGTCAGCATACGGCCTTCTCTCCACTCGGACCTCACGTGGTGGTCCAGGGACTGCAACCTGCGGATGGGCAAGCCCTTCCGGCAGCCACCCCCACAGGTCACCATCATGACAGACTCCTCCCTAGAGGGCTGGGGACCCACTCTGGACAGCCACAGCGTCCATGGAGTTTGGACCTGGGAGGAGCAGGAATCGCATATCAACTGGCTGGAGCTCAGGGCCATCTGGCTAGCCCCTAGACCCTTCGGCTCATTGGGGGCAGGACCGTCCTCATCCAGACCGACAACTCCACCAGCATGTACTATGTCAACAAGCATCTTCAGATTTTTACTGCACGTTCAAGTTTTGGGAGTCCTCGTGCTATAGCTCTCGAGCTTTTACTGCGTTTTGCGAGTTTTCAAAGAGTTTAATCTCATTTTTTCGGTCAATCGAGTCTCAAGCTCCACCGTTTCTACTTCCGATCAATGGGGACCCGTTTTGGATTTTTCGTCGAGTTTCGCTTCTTGGAGGATTCCAGAAGATATTGGAGGCCTACCCCGCGTGGACATGGCCCAGGACAAAGGAAACACGATGCCCGGATCCAAGCTGCCCTGGATGCGGTTTTCAGAATGTCTTCAAGGAAAATGAGCACTCCAGATGTCTCTACTGCCTTCATGAGGACAAAAAGCATGTGGGGAAGGACTGTGCGTTTTGCAAGAACATGTCGGAACAGACTATGAAGGATCGACGTGTCCGGCTCACCAACTGGCTAGTGGTAGGTGACAAGAAGAAGTCTGAGCGGTCTTCTAGGTCCTTTGAGGGCGCTCCGGCGACGGGGGCCCAACAAAAGGCTTAGCACTGCAAGTCCGCTGGCACCGGGAGCGCCGAGCGGTCGGGCTCCTCGGCTGCCAGGCAGAGCACACTTTCACCAACGCCATCAACCATAAGCCAATGCTCTGGCTCGGGGAAGAGGAAAGTGGAGAACCCGGGTAAGCTTCGGCAGAAGCCCCGGTTGATCCTGATGGGGACAGCCAAGGGGGAGCAAGGGGGTGACCCTCCCAAGGCCTGGATTCACCCAGCTGAGGCCTATATCGAGGGAGTCGTGGTGGCCCTCGCGAAGCTTGTGGAGGCTGCCCCAGTGAAGGCGACCTCGGGGCCTAGAGTTTCCCTGCCACCGCGGAGGGAATCCTCTTTTCAGCCCATCGATAAGACCCCTGTGAAACCCCAGGTGGAAAAAGAGGGGGGGGGCGGTGGCCATCACGGACACAGATACAGCCTCTGACGAGGAGCTGGCTGGAGTCGCGAAGATCCTGAACAAGAATTTCGAGGAGGTCCGGTCCCGCGGATGGGATCCCGAAGAGGCGGACGAAGAAAGCGATGGCGGTGCTGACGAGGAACTCGTGGAGGAGGAGGATTCCACTCCCCAACCGTCGCAGCCGGTCCCTGGGCCACAAGACAACTCAGGAGCAATCTTGACGGCGATCCAGACTTTGTGTATGGAGATGAGGACAAGGTTGCCCTTGCCACCAACGGACGACCCAGCGGAGCCTGGACCGTCGGAAACAAGCGTAGGAGAATTCATCCACCCCCTCCCTTCCAGCCTTCTCGACCTTCGCAGCCTTCATCTCCTTCTCCTGATCCGAGGGATGATACGGGAACGGAGACAGCCACGACGGGGACGGATGACGACGGTGGTGACGACGGGATGGGCCTTCCATCACCACCTCCTCAGGGCTCCCCGCCCGACGAAATTGGCTCCTTCCACGCCACGATCGCCAGGGCATCCAAGCTTTTCCAGCTCTGTCCAATGGAGCAGAAGAAGGAAGGTTTCCTCTATCAACGGCGGCAGGCCAAAAGGAAGGCGGTCCTCTCGGTTCCATTACTCGACATCTGGGACGAGGGGCTGTCGCTCCTGAAGAACCCATCCACGACCCCTGCCAAGAGAGACCGGTATGAGAAGAAGTACCGGGTCCCGGATTCCGCCCCCATGTGCCTTAGGGCGCAGCCTACCCCGGACTCGGTCGTCTCCACGGTGGCCAAGAAGAAAGCAGCGGGGCGACAGCGTCAACTTCGACATCTCTGCTGGACGGCGGGGGGAAGAAACGGGACGCCATGGGACGACGGGTCATCTCGGTGGCGACTACCATTAAAGCAGCCAACGCCCTACGTCAGGGAGCTGCGGTTTAAGATCGCTCCCCTGCTGGACTTCCTCCCGGATGACAAGAGGGCTGAGGCCCGGGAGATCCTACAGGAAGGAGAGGTGGTGTCGGACCACGCCATAACGGTGGCCACAGACATTGCCGACACCGGCTTTCGCCAGATGGGCAAAAGCATTTGCCTTCGCTGGCGCGGTTGCCTCAAGGCATCCGATTTCCGTCAAGACGTGCAAACCAGAGTCCTGGACATAACCGACGGGAACAACCTGTTTGGCAAGACAGTGGACGAGTCGCTGCAAGCCATCAAGACCGACAAGGAGACGGTTCGTGCCTTAGGCGTTCTTCAGCAACGACGGCTGCCCTTTCGGAACGCCGGAGGCAAGCAAGGTGCCCCCAAAGGATTCGCTGGCAGCTCCTCGACGTACCGCCAAGCGGCCCGCTCCTCGACGCAGGAGGCTTACAGAGGACGCGGCAAGCCAGGAGGATCTCGTCGCCAAGGAGGCCAGAGTGGCAAGACCGCCACCAAGCAGGATTGAACCGGCCGTAGCTTCAGGCCCCCACCTGAGCACCCCAGTGGGAGGCCGGCTGGCGAACTTCGTTGCGCGTGGGAGTCCATCTCCCCCGACCGTTGGGTGCTGGATGCCCTGGCCCGCAGGCACACACTGGAATTTCTAAGAAAGTGTCCCTGTATTCCACCTGTGGCCAGAAAGGAAAACCACCTCCCGCAACTGCTACTTGAGGTACGAGCGATGCTAAAGAAGGGAGCCATCGAACTCGTTCCAAAGAGGCTCCGGGGCTCCGGAGTATACTCGCGTTACTTCCTCGTAAGGAAAAAGACAGGCGGTTGGCGACCCATCCTGGACCTTCGTCTAAACAAGTACATCAGGTCCCAGAAGTTCCGGATGGTCACCCTCCAGCACGTGCTGGGATAGCTGGAGGAAGGAGACTTCCTATTGTCGCTGGACTTGGAGGATGCCTACTTTCACATTCCCATCTTGATAGGACATTGAAAGTTCCTGCGATTCGTGGTCCAAGGACGGCACTACCAGTTCAAGGCCCTTCCTTTCGGACTGAAGTTGGCGCCCAGGGTGTTCGCCAAGTGCCTAGCACAGACATCTACCCATACCTGGACGACTGGCTCATCCGGGCAGAGTCAAGAGAGCTCGCCGTCGATCACACAAGGAAAACCGTCCAACTGCTCACGGATCTGGGATTCTCGATCAACTTTGCTCCAAGCTCCAAAAAAATCCTCTTCTAAGAGCAGGGACCATGGGGGGAGAGACAAATCCAGTTCCTCTAGAGAGAGGGACTCACTTGGCAAGGAGAAGACTAAACAACCTTCTGGCCAACATAACGGTAGGGCCTTACAGGACATTATAATACTGTCTGAATATACACATCAGCCTGACCCTATAAATATTGAAGAAGAGGAACTACCCCCTCTACCCCTACTCCTGCCTCCGCCTACCCATGGGTTATACCCAGTTCGGCCAAATGGTCTGCAGAGGATATAGACAGAGTTATGCGTTGCATGACCTGCCTAGCAAATTTCTTTGAAAAACATCCACAGATTCTGCAAAACTTGAACACCACGCCTCCCACTACACGGCTGTCTAGTTCCAACATAACACCTACAGTCTCTCAGTCCCAGCCATTGGATGTACCCTATAAGAAAAGACCTCTCCCCCCAATAGAATTGGCGGTTGAACCACCACACAAGACTCCTTGTATCTCCTATGAACTTTACAACCAAGATGTAGGGGATGATGACTACCTAGAGGCGGGGGGACCCTCTCATGATGATATCGAGGGTTACGACAATGGGGGATCTGACGACCAAGACCAGGAAGACTAAATCTGTAGTCTTTGCAATGGACTCTCCAGTCCCGCAAGACCCTGTCTTACCAGACTCCCCTGTAGATAACCAGCCACTATTAAGTGACATACTGATAAGGGCTGCAGAGCATTTCGGCATCGAGACAGAAGAGGTCCAACAGGACAAAGATTTTGCAGAGAGTATGCTAGCCGATAAAAAGCCGGCAACCCAGTTTATCCCCCTGCTGAAATCGGTCCAAAGAAGTAGCCAACCTCCTCTAGAACAACCTAACGATACCAGGGCGGTAAACCCTAGGATCGAGAAGCCCTTCAGACCTGCACCTTCCGACCCCCTATATATAAAAGGCCATCTTTGACCTGACTCTCATCGTTACCACCACCCGCAAGAGAGCTGGTACCCACTTGTCCTCCTCCGAAGCCCCTCCTGACAAGGAGAGCAAAAAATTATATGCCATGGGCAGGATGATGGCGTCCACTGCAGCATACCAGGTTCGTATAGCAAACAATTCCACCATGCTATCGAGCTATGACTGCACAAAGTGGGATGAGGTAAAGGCACTAGCAGAGTCGGCTCCAGAGCCACTGAAGGCTAAACTCTCCCTTCTGGCTGCTAAAGGCAGCTGGCGTCCTCTTAAAAAATAACTTCGACGCAGCTGACAAAGCTGGACACATTATTGCAGAAGCCACAGTTTTAAAACGCCATGCCTGGCTTCGACAGTCAAGTTTTAAACTTGAAACTCAAGCTACCCTACAAAATATGCCAGTTGAGCCAAACGTATTATTTGTGAAAGCAGTTGAAGACGCACTCAACTCCGCCAAGGATGAATATGAGACCCTCAAATCACTTGGCCAACTGACTAATAGACAACCACAAAGAGGTGGTAGTAATTTTCGTCGCTTTCAAGGACAAAGCGCGCAGAGAGGAACAGGATACAATCAAAACCAAGGTTCCTCTTGGAACACCAATCAGCAAGCCACCCAGGGTTACCCCAGGGGTCAGCGAAGGGCCCGCGGAAGAGGGAGAGGTCCCCCCCCCCCAGAGGTGGAGGGACACCCTCTAATCAATGACGCCCCGCTTCAGATCCCCTCCCATGCCTCCCCAGTCGGGGGGTGAATATCGTTTTACACCCACGCACGGGGGGGTATAACAGACAAATGGGTGTTATCAATGGTGAATGGGGGTTACTGTATAGAGCTTCAAGGAAAACCGTCAAACCTACTCCCACGCCAGAAGAAACCATCGCAGGAAGAACAACTCATCCTGCTAGAAGAGGTGAAAGCTCTACTCCTCAAGGATGCCATAGAGGTCGTGCCACACAGAGGTAAACAAGAGTATTTATTCAACATACTTACTTGTTCCAAAAAAGATCTGACCATACGCCCGGTACTAGACCTGCGCCCTGCAAACAAATTTGCAAAACCACAGAAATTTCACATGACAACGCTACAAGAAGGAATCGCTCTGTTAAAAAAGGGGGATTACATGGCAACATTAGACATGAAAGATGCCTATTTTCATATCTCAATGTTCCAGCGCACAGAACATTCTTGCGATTCAAAGTAGCAGACCAACACTATCAGTTCAAGGTGCTGCCCTTTGAAACAGCCTCGGCTCCAAGGGTGTTCCCCAAGGTACTGGCGGTGGTGGCAGCGCACCTACGCAAGGAATCAATCCCAGTGTACCCCTACCTGGACGACTGGCTGATCACGGGAGAAAACTACCATCTTTGCAAAGTAAACACGCAAAGGACTATAGACCTTCTTGCGATTCAAAGTAGCAGACCAACACTATCAGTTCAAGGTGCTGCCCTTTGAAACAGCCTCGGCTCCAAGGGTGTTCCCCAAGGTACTGGCGGTGGTGGCAGCGCACCTACGCAAGGAATCAATCCCAGTGTACCCCTACCTGGACGACTGGCTGATCACGGGAGAAAACTACCATCTTTGCAAAGTAAACACGCAAAGGACTATAGACCTTCTCTTCCAATTGGGCTTCTCAATAAACAAGAAAAAGTTGTCTAATGCCAAACACATCAAAACAGTTCTTAGGAGCTGTATTAGATGCAAAGACAGGCTTAGTCTACCCATCCATGGAAAGAGTGCAAAATATGCTTCAGCAGATACCCCTGTATCAAGCCGGTCTCCGGATAAGCGTACGCAAAGCAATGCGCCTGCTAGGTATGGTGGCATCATGCATTTACCTAGTCCCCCACGCGCGCCTGCGCATGTGACCAATGCAGGAATGGTTGGCAAAACAATGGTCTCAGGCAAGTGGTCAGTGGAACGATCTAGTGGTTGTTTCGCCAACACTGGTTCAGAACTTACGCTGGTGGTCAAGGGAAAATCTACTCAAGGGGAAACCTTCCCATGAACCGGAAGCACAAGCGGTCGTCAGAACGGATGCGTCCCTTTTCGGGTGGGGGGCCCATTAACTTTACCACACAGCACACAGACTGTGGTCACAAGTGACTGCACAGAAGCACATAAACGTCTGGAGTTATTGGCAGTCCTCAAGGCCCTACAAGCCTTCGAAAAGCACCCGACAAACATGTTGGTACAAGTCCTAACAGACAGCACCACCGCAATGTTCTATCTCAACAAACAGGGAGGTACACACACTCCGAATCTGTCCAAACTGACGCAGAAAATATGGAAGTGGACACTCAGACGAGGGATGTCCCTGTCCTCCCAACATGTTCCAGGGATACTGAACACACTAGCGGACTCTCTCAGCAGAGACCCTCTACCAGAAGAGCACAAGTGGAAATTACACACAGACATCGTAGACCACATCTTCTCTCTGCGGGGATACCCCTCTCTAGACTTGTTCACTACAAAAGAAAACAAGCAATGGCCAGACTTCGCGTCCAGGTTCCCCCAGCCACTCTCCAAAGGGAACGCCCTATGGATGAACTGGTCAGGGATATTTGCTTACGCTTTTCCCCCCCGACTCTATTAATCGGCAGGATAGTGAACAAAATACACAGTGAACAGATGACACTCATCCTGTTTGCTCCTATGTGGGCGAGACAACCGTGGTTTCCATATCTGCGCAAGCCTGTGATGTGCGATCCCATCAAGCTCCCGTATCAGGTCAACCTGTTGACTCAACACGGGGGGACGACGATACACCCACAACCTCACTCTTTGAATTTGGCAGCATGGCTCCTGAAGTCATAGAGTTCGGACACCTTAATCTTCCACAACGGTGTTTGGACATCCTAAAAGAAGCAAGGAAACCAAACACCAGGCACTGCTATTAACACAAGTGGAAGAGATTCGTCATCTGGTGCCAATCTAAACCGATTAACCCCATAGAGTGTATGCCATCACACATTCTTACTTACATGCTTCACCTGTTGGAATCATGGTTGGTCTTTAATTCTCTTAAAGTCCACCTAGCAGCTTTGCCAGCATACACCACCTCTCAGAGTAAAATTTCATGGTGGAAAGTGCCAGTCATCAAAGCTTTCATCGAGGGAGTGAAGAGAATACATCCTCCAGTCTTTAACCCCCCGCCTGGTTGGGATCTTAACGTAGTGCTAGCAAAACTCATGGGACCCCCATTCAAGCCTTTGCAACAGGCTACCCTTAGAGACATTACCTATAAAACTGCCTTCTTAGTGGCTATCACTTCCATAAGAAGAGTCTGCGAGATCCAAGCATGGTCAGTGCAGGACCCCTTCTTTGTCATCCATAAAGACAAATTGATTTTCACCTAAATTTATTTCTAAGTTTCACGTGAACCAATCTATTGAGCTCCCAGCCTTCTTTCAAAAGTCAAATAGCTCGGCTGAGTTCAAACTCCACACTCTAGATTTGAGGAGAGTTGTTCTCTACTACATATATAAAACCAAACTGCTTTGGAAAACGGATCAACTGTTTGTCTCCATGGCTACAGGCAGACAAGGAGAGCGTGTTTCAAAAAGAGCAATCTCCAAATGGATAGTCAAATGTATACAGTTATGCTATTCATTATCAGACAAGACACTGCTTTCTACACCTAGAGCCCACTCTACAAGAGGCACTGGGCTACGTTAGCTTTTCTTGCAAATGTACCATTAGAGAACATTTGCAGAGCAGCGACATGGAGCTCAGTTCATAACTTTACTCAGCACTACTGCATTGACACACATTCCAAAACAGATACACAAGTGGGACAAGCGGTTCTAAAACATCTATTTGCCGCTACTCCTTCTCACAACCCACCACCTTCTCTTAACACTGCTCGCTAATCTATGCATAGCATGTGATCTAAGCAGATTACACAAGCATCAGAAGGAATACATTACCCACCGTAATTGTATTTCGAGGGGATTGGGTCCTCCGACGTATTCCATATCTATGACAGGTAATGTCCACAGCTGTGCTGCTTCGGAAAATCTTCGGCGTCTGCGTCCTGCGTCGATGACATCGATGCGCTGGCCCCGAGGACCTCCTCCGACGGCTGACGTCACCCGATGTGATAAGTAGGACGCACGACGCCCGTATCCTCAGTTCCGTTTTTTTCCGCGAACGTGTTCGCTTTGTGAATCTCGGTACGCCTCGACTCTTTGGAGTTTGCTGTATTCTTCTAGGTTCGTTGAACCTGTTCGGTTTTTGTGAAGACCTGTTTGTGGCGATGTCTACTTCGTCTTCAACCCCGCGTCCGGGCTTCAAGAAATGCGGGGACTGTGGGTCCAAGATGTCGGTCACGGACTCGCACAACGCCTGCCTCTGGTGCCTCGAGGAGGCCCACGATACGGACGACTGTGTCGACTGCCAGAAGAAGCTGTCGGTAGGTCGGGTGTCTAGGCCCTGGAAGTCGAGGTCTACGAGGCTTTCGACGGATGACTCGAGAGGCGACTCTCTGCGTCATCGTCAGAAGTCCAGTGGGTCTCCTTCCAGGAGTCGGTCTCGCCACTCCTCCGCCTCTTCGAGGCATTCCAGGAAGCGCCGGCATCGGTCGCCTTCCCCGTCCTCTTCCGAGGACTCCGCCCGTCGGCGGGTCGCTTATCCCACCATGCAAGCGACACCGGAGGAATGGGCTTCCTTCGGGAAGCAGATGTTAGCGATTCTTGAATCGCAGGGCACCGGTCCGTCCGCGCCTCCGAGTGGGGTCGTTCGTCACCGGTCGAGAGACACCGCTCATACGCCTTTGGGCTCGGGTGGTCGGCACGGCTCGCAGGAAAGGTCCCGCTCGGGCAAGGGTAGCCGTTCTCGCCATGCCCGTTCCAGGTCCCGGTCCACGACGCGCTCGAGACCGTGTGATCCTGTGCCGTCTTCGAAGAAGACGTCGACGCCTGTGGCGCCGAGGTCGTCGACGATTTCTTTCGAGGCTCCGCCTCTGAGGGAGTCGTCGACGCTGTCGACGCCTAGGTCGTCGAGAGACACACTCGGAGCTCCGGCTTCGAGGCCTGTGTCGACGCTGTCGATGCTGGCGGTGCTGCAGCTGACGTCGACGCCGATTCTCTTGATGCCGGCGGCGACTCGTTGGGCGCCCTCAACGCCTTTCGAGGCGGTGGTGTCGGAGGGGCCCCGTGACACGGAGTTAGCCCCTAGAAAGGCTCTAACTAAGGTCAGGCATAGCTTTGGTCCCCAGGTGTCTTCCTCTCGTCGCCTGGTGTACATTTCAGAGGGTGATGAAGGCTCTGATGAAGGCTTGGTTCCGGTTACGGTACCAGATGAGCTTCTTTCGGGCCATAGCCAGTTTGATGACCTGAGGCAGTCACTGCATGATGCCAGTGGAACGGATACCTCTCCGGAGGTGGTGTTTTGTAGGCCGGAGCCTGGCACTCATGCCGATTCTTCATACCGGCGCCTTATGTCTCGAGTCACTGAGTACTTGGGATGGTCACCTCCCCCAGGGGAGTTCGTTCAGGATGATTTTACGGACATCCTTGATCTTGGTCCCCCCACTGACCTGGTACTGCGGTTTCATATGGCTCTGCAGAGAAGGGTGGCAGCGGCTTGGACTGCTCCGGAGAGTCTCCCGGCAGTGGGCAAGTCTTTGTCACAAAAATACCGTCCAGCCAGTAGCGACCCCTGCTACTTGTCCAGGCACCCCACTCAGGAGAGTTTGGTGGTGCAGGCGGCTACGGCCCCAGCGAAGGAAGTGTTTTCTTCAGGTGGTATGGAGGTTCAAGTGGCCAACTCCATATGTGCCTTGTCTCGTTTCACACACACTCTGTGGAACTGTGTTGCATTAGCGTCTGGACATATTCCCGAAGGGGACGAACGGGATGGTTTCCTTGCTATGGTTCAGGATGGCAAGGATGCCATGTGTGAGGCCGTTCAGTCGGGTTTGGACATGGCAGATTGTGTCAGCCGGTCCATGGCGGCGAGCACCATAATACGCAGGTTTGTGTGGTTGCGGAAGTCTGGGTTCGCTCCTGATGTGCAGTCCCGGCTCCTCAACATGCCCTTTGACTGTGAACATCTTTTTGGCAGCAAGACTGACGAGAGCCTTGAGAGATTGCAGACCTCCAAAGCTGCAGTAAAGTCGTTGGGTGCTGCAGTTCTACAACCTCCGCCTTTTCGTCCTAGGGGACAACAATGGAGGGGAGGTTCCTTTCGCTATTACTCCTTCAGTAAAGCGAGAGGAGCTAGCAGTCAAAGAGGCCACCGTAAGAGTGCCAGAGGTGGAAAACAGGGTACTCGAGGTGCCAAGGCCGCTCGGGCAGTTGCCTCTTTGTCCTCGGGCAACGCCGCAGCCGCTACCACTCAGTAATGAGGCCAGGTCCCATGGTTCGCAGGTTGGGGGAAAGCTGGTGCAGCATCTTGTAGAGTGGCGTGCCATTACTTCAGATTTGTGGGTTCTGGAGATCATAACCCACGGCTACTATCTTCCCTTTCGCGAGAGGCCTCACGACAATCTACCTGGGAACCTCTCTTTGAAGAGTCCGGATCCGCTCCTTGCACAGGAAATTCAAGCCCTGCTGGAGAAAGGCGCCATAGAACTGGTACCTGTAGCGGAGAGGAACAAGGGATGGTATTCCCCTTATTTTTTGATTTCGAAGAAAGACGGGGGATTGAGACCCATCATGGACTTGCGCGGTTTGAACAAACTCCTCAGGAAGGACAAGTTCAAGATGGTGACTCTTTCTCTAGTCCTCCAGGCCCTTCAACTTGAGGATTGGTTGGTGTCTCTTGACCTCAAGGATGCTTACTTCCATGTGCCGATCCATCCCAAGCACAAGAAGTACCTGAGGTTCGCGGTTGGCGACTCGCACTTTCAGTTTCGGGTCCTGCCGTTCGGATTGACCTCCGCCCGAGGGTTTTCACCAAGCTCATGATGGTGGTGGCAGCGCATCTCAGGAAAGGGGGGATTCACGTCTATCCCTACCTGGACAATTGGTTGATCAGGGAGAGCTCTCCCGAGCAAGTCCTGGATCATCTGTCCGTCCCCTGCCACTCCCTTCACAAGCTGGACTTCTCCCTCAATTTAAAGAAGTCCCATTTGACACCAACATAGCGGCTCCAGTACATCGGAGCAGTACTCGACACATCCCTGGGGCAGTGTTTTCCTCCCCAGGTGAGGGCGTTTCACATTCAGCAGATGGTGCACAAGTTTCAACTTTCCCAGAATCTCCCAGCGTCCGAGTTCTTGAGACTGCTCGGCCTCATGGCATCCTGCATTCTTCTGGTGCCAGACGCTCGTCTGCGGTTGAGACCAGTGCAGTGGGCACTCAAGCTCCAGTGGTCTCAGTCCTCCGGCTGGCTGTCTGACCCTGTACAGGTGCCGCCCTCGGTCGCCCAGGACCTTCTGTGGTGGGCCGTCGAAGGCAATCTGATGAACGGGGCCCCATTTTGGCTGCCCTGGCCGGAGGGGACGATCGTGATGGACGCATCCCTCACGGGATGGGGAGCTCATGCCAACGAGTTGACAGTCAGCGGTCGTCGGTCTCCGTCGGAGACCAGACTCCATATCAATCTGTTGGAGCTGAGGGCCGTCAAGGCTTTTCTGCCGACTGTGCGAGGAAAGAGTGTCCTGATTCTAACGGACAACACGGTGGCCATGCACTACCTCAACAAAAAGGGGGGGCAGGGTCACTTCCTCTGTGCAGGGAGGCGATGCAGCTCGAGTTCTGGGCCATCCAGCAGGAAGTTTCGATCTCGGCTGTTCATCTGGCTGGAGACGACAACGAGACGGCGGACGATCTGAGCAGGCAGAGCACGATCTCTCACGAGTGGGAGCTGGCTCAGGAGATTCTCCTTGAGAGCTTCGCCCTTTGGGGGACCCCTCAAGTGGATCTCTTCGCCTCCTTTGTCAACCGGAAGTGCGAAAGGTTCTGCTCGGGGGAATTTCCTCCAAAAGGAGCCTTAGGAGACGCGTTCGTGGTGGAGTGGTCAATCCCACTGCTGTACGCGTTTCCTCCAGTCCCCGTCATCCCGCAAATACTACGGAGGTTCGGTTCCCGGATGATCCTCATTGCTCCGGGGTGGGCCCGGAGGACGTGGTACCCGGACCTTCTCGACTTGTCCATCTGCCCTCCACGTCGTCTTCCCTAACGAGACGATCTGCTCTCACGGGAGGGGGCTCAGGTTCTCCATCCAGAGGTCAGATCTCTCAACCTTCACGCTTGGCTTCTGAAAGGTTGAGGTATAAGGATTGGGACCTCCCTCAAGACATGATGGAGGTGTTGCTCTCGGCCAGGCGGCCGGCAACAAAGTCTCTGTACCGTTGCCGTTGGAGAAAGTTCTGCGACTGGTGCAGAGTTAAGAATGTGGATCCTTTTGAATGTGACATTCCCATGGTTCTGTCTTTTTTGCTTTCCTTGGCCCACAGGGGCTTGCAAGTGGGGACCATTAAAGGTTACCTGGCGGCGCTGTCCATATTTAAGCGCTCGTCTGAAGAATGTTCCTATTTTAAGATTCCTTTAATTTCTCAGTTTTTGAAAGGGCTCACTAATGTGTTTCCTCCGTCACCTTTGCTGGTGCCCGGTTGGGATTTGAACCTTGTTCTTAAGTTTCTTATGGGTGCTCCGTTTGAGCCTTTGCATTCTTGCCCTTTGAGACTGTTAACTCTGAAAACTGTGTTTTTGGTTGCAGTTACTTCAGCTCGCAGAGTGAGTGAGTTACATGCACTTTCAGTTAAGCCACCCTTCACTGTGTTTCATAAGGACAGGGTTGTCCTTTTCTTCCGAAGGTGGGTTCGGAATTTCATTTGAGCCAGAAGGTTGTTCTTCCGGCGTTCTATCCTCCTCCACATCCTGGGAAGGAAGAGGAGAGGCTCCATAGGCTTGATCCTAGGAGAGCGTTGAGCTTTTATATTTCGCGCATGTCCCTGGTCAGAGTGGACGATCAACTTTTCATTGGTTACGCTGGAAAGCGTTTGCGACAAGCTGTGATGAAACATACTTTGTCTCGTTGGATTATTTTGGCTATCTCCGAGTGTTACCGCTTGGCGGGTAAGGACCCTCCGGCTGGCTTGCGGGCCCATTCTACCAGGGGAGTGGCTGCATCTACTGCCCTGCAGAGGGGTGTTCCTATTCGTCACATCTGTGATGCAGCCACCTGGGCTTCAGTAGATACTTTTGTATGGCACTACTCCCTCGATTCCATCCGAGCGCAGGATCTGAGCCATCCTCAGATTTTTACCGCACGCTCAAGTGTTGGGAGTCCTCGTGTTTAGCTCTCGAGTTTTTTACTGTTTTTTCACGCTTTTTCAGGACATTTTCTCATTTTTTCGGTTTAATCGAGCCTCAAGCTCCACCGTTTCTACTTCCGATAACGGGGACCCATTTCGGAATTCTTCTACGCCCCTCAAGGGTGAAGTTTTCGTCGAGTTTACACTTCTTGGAGGATTCTGGAAGATCTGCGGCCTACCTCAACGGACATGGCCCAGGACAAAGGGAGCTCGACGCCCGGATCCAAGCTGTTCAGGAACTGCCCTGGATGCGGATTATATAAAGTTTTCAAGGAGGACGAGCATTTGCGATGTCTCTACTGCCTCCATGGGGACAAGATGTACATGGAGAAGGACTGTGCATTCTGCAAGAACCTTTCGGAACGGACCAAACATGATCGTCGTTCCCGCCTCGCCACCTGGCTGGAGAAGGGCACAGCAAGTGAGAAGGCGAAGAAGAAGTGTGAGCGGGCTTCTAAGTCCTTTGAGGGCGCCCCGGCGACGGGGGCCCAACAGAAGGCCAAGCACCGCGAGTCCACGGGCGCCGAAAGGTCGGGTTCTTCGGTTGCCAAGCAGGGCGCTACTTCCCCAGTACGTTCGACCACGAGCCAGCGCTCTGGTTCGGGGAAGAGGAAATCCGAGAACCCGGGTAGGCCGCTGGAGCGGACCTGGTCATTCTCGAAGGGGGAGCGAGGCGTTGACCCTTCCCCCAAGGCGAAGGCCCAGGACGCACCTAAGGTGATGAGGGCCTTGATCCACCCGGCTAAGGCCTTTACCGAAGTGGTCTCTGCGACCCTGGCGGAGCTGGCTGAGTCTACGCCAATGGAAACGGCCTCTGGGCCCAGAGTATCCCTGCCGCCGCGGAGCGAATCCTCTTTCCAGCCCACTGCTAAGACCCCTGTGAAGCCCCCGGCTGAAAAAGAGGGGGGGGGGCCGGTGGCCGTTACAGACTCGGAATCAGCCTCTGAGGAGGAACTGGTAGAGACCGAGAGGGGCCTCAACGAAAGGTCCATAGGCCTCAACGAGAGGTTCATAAACCTCAATGAGAGGTTCGAGAAGGTTTGATCCCAGGGGACGGTCCCTGCTGACGTGATCGAAGACAGCGACGAGGAGGACGAACAGGGCCCAGTGTAACGGCCATCCCGTCCGTCGCAACCATTGCCCGAGCCCCAGGATAGCTCGGCGGCCATTTTGTTGGCAATCCAATCCTTATGTACCGAGATAAGGACGAGATTACCACGGACCCCGACGGAGGATTCAGAACCAGGCCCGTTGGGAAACCCTCCAAACAAGCGGAGGAGAGTCCACCCCTCTCCGCCCTTCATGCCCGCTAGGCCGGTGGACCCCTCATCCCCCTCGCCTGGAGAGGATATGGCGACGGGGACGGACGACGACGGCGGCGATGACACAGCAGAAATCCCGTCGTCACCCCGTCCCCCCCCCCCCCCCCCCCCCGGCGGCCGTCCCCAGCCGACAAGGTTGGCTCTTTTCACGCCATGATAACCAGGGCACCCAAGCTCTTCCAGCTCTGCCCGAAGACGGTCCTCGAGGTGCCTTTACTCGACGACATCTGGGACGAGGGGCTTGCTGTCCTCAAGAACCCTGCCACGACACCCGCCAAGAGGGACAGGTACGAGAAGAAGTACTGAGTCCCTGATGCTGCCCCCTTGTGCAGCATGTGGGGGCACCCAGGCTCACCTCACGACGGGCACAGACTTTCAAACCCCGGGGTTTCAGGAGACGGTGACTACGGACGCCTCTCTGGAGGGTTGGGGGGCCCACACCGGAGATCTCCACGCAAGAGGCCTTTGGCTCCCGGAGGAGAGGTCTCTTCACATCAACATCTTGGAGCTCAGTGCAGTGTTCTGGGCGCTCAAGTCGTTCCTCCCGTCCCTGAAAGGACAAGGTGGTGAGGATCTTCAGCGACAACACCACCACGATGTTCTACATACGGAAGCAGGGAGGCACCAGATCCCCAGGTCTATCCAAGGAGGCCCAGGATTTGTGGCACTGGGCCGTCGCCAGGGGGATGTTTCTGGTTCCCCTCCACCTGGCAGGAATAAAAAACACCATTGCCGACTCACTCAGCAGGGAGCTGCGCTCGTGCCACGAGTGGGAACTGCGCCAGGATCAAGTGGATCGACTCTTCCAACGATGGGGCAAACCCCAGATTGACCTGTTCGCGACGGCGACGAACTCCAAGTGCCAGAGGTTCACCAGCAGGTTCCCACAGCCGAGGAGCATGGGCGATGCTTTCTCGTTCCCTTGGGACGGCCTGTTTCTATACACGTTCCCGCTGTTGCTGCTCCGCCTCATCAGCCAGCTCAAGAAGTCCAGGTTCAGGATGATCCTCGTCGCACCGGCGTGGCCGAGGCAGATCTGGATCCCGGACCTTCTGGACTTGTCAACGTCCCCGCCGGTCAGGCTGCTGGCAGACGCGGATCTTCTCTCCAGAGAAGGAGGCGCCATTCTACACCACGACCCACAGTTACTGAATTTGCAGGCCTGGCTCCTGCAGCGCTAGAGTTTGGAGGGTACGATATCCCGGCTGATTGCAGAGAGGTTCTTGCAAAGGCCAGGGCGTCCTCAACTCTCAAGTGTTACGGTAATAAATGGAAGAGGTTCTCTGTCTGGTGCCGTGCACAGAAGATTAACCCTCTGCGGATTATGACTCCTCAAGTGCTGCCGAACTTACTGTCGCTGGCCAAAGCTGGACTGGCTCACGCCTCCATAAAAATACATCTGGCTTCCATCTCCCGATATACCAGGACTACGGGACGGGCGTCCTTGTGGTCTCATCGCCTGGTAAAGGAATTTATGAAGGGACTATTCCGTTCATTCCCGCCGGTGAAGGCTCCTCCATCACCTCTGCACGACGAGTGGGAGAGATTCAGGCCCTATCTTGCAAGCCTCCATACTTGACTTTTCATGACACAAGGGTAGTGCTTAGGACGCACCGCTCCTTCATGCCCAAGGTGCCGTCAGACTTCCACCTCAACGAGCCCTTGGTGTTAACAGTTTGCTTCCCGTCGCCTTCGACGCCGGCCGAGAGGACTTTGCACTCGCTGGATGTAGCTAGAGCGCTGAAGTTCTACGTGGACCGCACAAAGAGTTTTCGGAAGACGTCACAGCTATTCGTGAACTTTGGGTCTGTGAATCTAGGGAAGGCTCTCTCGAAGACTTCCCTTTCCAGATGGCTCTCCGGCTGCATCATGCATTGTCACTGGTTGGCAAACCGACTGCTGCCCGGCCGTCCGAGAGCCCATTCAACCAGAGCGATCGCTGTTACCACGGCGTTCCTGTCTGGTGTACCCCTGCTGGACATCTGCAGGGCTGCTACGTGGAGGTCGACGCACACCTTCACAAGATTCTACTGCGTCGATCGGGACTCCAGGGAGGAGTCCAGGGTCAGCCAAGCAGTGCTGCGCAACCTGTTCGCTTAAGGTGAGCCTGGTAAGGAGGTAAGAGATGCTTAATGTTGAGTTGTTGTATTGCTTAATGTTGAGCCTGTTGCCACCTCCCGTGGTTGTGCATGTGTATACTGCTATGTATTCTTTAATTCATGAGCATGTGAATCCATGCCAGACTCTATGCTGGAGAAGGAACAAGTTACTTACCTGTAACTGTGTTTCTCCAGCAGGGGTCTGGCATGGATTCACATGCGAACCCTCCCACCTACCCCTCTGCGGCTCTTCACTTGGTCATACTGCCACTTGGCGTGCTACCAAATCTGAGGATGGCTGCCAGAGGCGGGGCTTAGGGAGAGGGCAGTCATTGGCTGGGGGCAGTATGACCCAGAGATCAGTGATTGGTTACTACTAAGACAGACAGATCAGAAACAAAACTGATACTGATTTTTTCTTTACCGAGGATTCCCAGCCTGACGACGGGGAATATTCATGAGCATGTGAATCCATGCCAGACCCATGCTGGAGAACAACACTTACAGGTAAGTAACTTGTTCCTTATCACATCAGGTGATGTCGGCCGTTGGAGGAGTTCCTCGGGGACGACGCATCGACGTCATCGACGCAGGACGCAGACGCCGAAGATTTTCCGAAGCAGCACAGCTGTGGACATTACCTGTCATAGATATGGAATACGTCGTCGGACCATCACATCGCAAGAACGTTACCAGGTAAGAAAGTAACTTGTTCTTCTGGTGCATGTATCTGCTTAGGTTGACATGCGCCCACCCTTCCTCCCCTGAGAGAAGGTGCATAGATGTTTACTAGAGCTTTCCATGTATGTATGTATCCGTTTGGGAACTCTGCACTCGCACCACACCCCATGCTATCTCATGTAAGAAAAAAATACAATCTGAGGAACCCACACGCGTGAGGGATTATGGGTACAGGGGATGTCACAATAGGGATAGTATTAGTGGCACGCCCTATTTCGACGCCCATTTTCGAGTTTCGAAAAAACAACTGTAATACTCCGCAACTTCCACTAGATGTCGGCCTATGCATAGCATGTGAATTTAAGCAGGTACAAGCACCAGAAATAAGATTACGGTGAGTAATATATTCCATATTGAAAGACCAAAAATATGAATACATATTGCTCTAGATTTGAAGAACTATTCAATGAAAATTGGTCGAACATTGAGTTGGGTGCTACAGAGTTTGAACAAATAGCTAGTCTCTAGACAAAATGTTCAAAATGAACAAAGTAAGATTAATACAAATGTGAACAAAACGAATGACATAACAATAGCCAAAGATAAAAGAGTTTTATATAGAAAGAGAAAAAGTATGAAAAGACAAGGACAAAGATAATATAAACAGCAAAGTTACTAATCTGAAAACTAGGTATATCAATTTGTAAAAAGACATAAGACATAGATTATTGCAAATCAATCGTCCCTTGTGCGACATATGGTAACAAATACTGATGCTAAGTGCTTTTGGGCCCTATTCCATAAATAAACTGCCGTGGTGGGGTGGCAAAAAAAGAAATGAATTGCAGTTCAGAAAGAAGATGGAAGCTGCATATTCAGCAGCTGTATTTTAAAGAGGGCAGCAGCCCGAGCACAATCTCAATTTATAAAACCTATCTACTTTGGATGTTGGAAAGAATAAGTAATTTAAAAGCTTTGAGTACAACGGGGCCAGATTGGATATCTAATCTTATAAGAAGGAACTGGTTTATAGGCCAGGACCTTGGCAGAATATATAGATCTATTGTGACATCAGGCGTTATTCCCACCAGCTGGAAAGCTTCAATACTGATTCCAGTGTTCAAAAAGGGAGCAAGAGATAATCTGACAAATTATAGATGGTTAGCAATGTCAGATGTGAGTTATCAGTTATTTGCCAAACTGTTGATTCAGGAAATGAATGTTTGGATAAAAAGGTATAAGCTTCTATCCAAGCAACAGTCAGGTTTTAGGCAAGGTATGGGCGCTCTATCGAATGTGTGGACTTTATCATATCTTATACGGAAAAGCATGGGGATGAAAGAAGGTGCATTGAAATATATGCTTCATAGATTTTAAAGGAGCATTTGATATAATTGATAGACATATGGTATAAATTGGAAAAGTGGAACTTGAGTCCTATTGTATGTCAATACTGTGGTTCAATTATATTAGGAGGGTACCATGAGTGGACCAATAGGCAAATATTTTCGATTAAAACAAGGATGGCCTCTTGCCCTGACCTCGTTTAACCTATATGTTTGTATTATGGGACCACCTTTGGATACTTGCCATAACTTTACACCCAAAACAGGTAATCAAAGAATAGATTGGCTAGCATATGTGGATGATACCTTATTATTAGATAATGCTCGGATATGGTTGCAGAGAAGTCTGAATGCTTTATGCCAATACTCAAGTGAGAATAGTTTAATAATAAATGATCAAACAAACTAAAGTGATGATAATTTACCTAATGTAAGAAAGACACAACAAAAATTGTGTGGAAAATGGAGAATAAAAAAATAGAAGTGGTCCGCTCCTATGTATATCTGGGTATGTATATATCTAACAGTATGAATATGAGAAGTTGAATCGTATGTGAGCCAGAAAATGGAAAGATTTTTAGCAATTTTAAATTTGATAAAATATAAAGGTGGTTACTCGATAGATGGCCTAGTGAAACTTTATTAAACCTGTTTGATCCCTAGCCTGTGTTATGGTTTTGAGATATTCACATTGCAATGCAAGTGCTTAAGAAGTGTGAAGGTAAATTGTGAAGGAGAGCTTTGGGGCTACCTAAATTGGCCCCTGTTGAAGGTGTTTACTGTGGCAATAAGCTCCGAGATGGTGGGCCTTTTACCGCCTAAGGTAATGCCCCCAGACCCCACAGTTACAGGCCCCAGCGTACACGTAGTCCCTTCTCCCTTTCCATCGTGGCAATTCCGGAACGAAAATGCCGTCGGAGATGGGAGCGAGCTGCACGCCGTTGCGTGATCGGGATTACCATCAGGTAAGGCTAAGAATCCAGCCAACCAGAGGTAAGTGATTTTCTTTTTTTTTTTTCGCGCCGGGTACTAATGTGAAATAGGTCTGACTTCTCATACAACCAAGAAGGAGATAGCAATGGGTATTTTTTATTTGCATATATTAAGCATGCCTAATGACTCTGATTCAATTCTGGGTATCTTTAAACCCATGATAGGTGTTCATGACTCTGTTGGTCATTTGGGAACATGGAAAAAAAAGATGGTATCCTTCTTTGAAGATTTGGATTTGGATTTGAAATCAAATAGAAATACTTATTACCATAATGGAAAAAAAGATAACGAAACTTGCTAATATATGGAATAGAAATGCCAATGTCACAATATTAGGTAAATTCAAGAAATATGGGACATATATCCGCCAGAGTTTTTAGTTTGACTCCCCATGTAAATATCTTAGCAATTACTATAATAGTAATGTAAGAATCATAATGCTGCTCGGGTTGGATCCCCTCCCTTCACCGTCTAGAATTGGGGCCTGGTATAAAGTACCTTATGATGAGCGACTTTGTAGATTGTGTGGGTATGATATAGAAACCACAAGACATCTTTTCACTATCTGTAGGAATCTGAATCAAGTATACACTAAAGGTTTTTATAACCTATGACACAAAATGATCAACTAGTACACAGATCATCCATGGTCTTTGTTTTTTTAGGGTGACTATACTGCATTAATTTTACGTTATTCTATATGTGGTTGGAAATTATAAAAAAGCTGTCCAAAAATATTAATCCCTGAGCTAGCAGAAAAAGGAATAAATGGTGGTAGATCATTTTTGCTTAACATTATTTGTATGATTATAAATAATTGAGAATGTTTTTAAATATAGACTAATGTATATTTTACCCAAGATTGGAAGAAATGAGGTTTTACAAATTGAATTAAACTTAACAGCCTTTTTAAAATATTCTTTGTTTTGAAATGTAAATCTATTATGATATGCTAATTTATTGAGATTTAATAAGCTAATTTTTTTATTGTTGAAGTATTTGCATATATGATAAAAGGTTTATTTAACCATAATAACACAATAAAACTTAAACAAAAACTAAGGATAATGTCTCCAGGAGGTCCAGTTCGTAGCACGGTTTGTCAGAGAAAGGGTTCCTGTTTCCCTGGCTTTCTTTCACTGTTGTCAACAAGTATATGGGATGACTCCCTCCCCCTGCTGTATTCTTCTCCTCCACAACTACACTGAAGAGGTATTTGTCTTCTCTTGCTTCTTCATTTTTTGTTGATAGGTTACGTGGGTGGCCTCGCTGCCAGGTATTGAAATGACAAACAACTATTTCTCTGCTTCCCCCTGGTACACTCTCCTTCCTGGTACTGTGATGATTGAGTACCATTGATGCTTTGGTACTGTTTTAGGGTGCTAGTCCCCGACTTGCATAGTCCGCTGCTTCGGGTAGTCTACCTGGTGTACTCGCCTGCCAGGTACTGTGACTAAGATGTAGAAAAAGAAAAGGAACCTAGTATGGGTCCCTCCCGTCCCATGCACACTAACAAATATCCACCTAGAAGGCAGTAATAAGAGCTAGTTAAATAATAGGAAAACACTCCAGGTATTCTTTTGTTAATAAAGGTATGACTTCTACACCAAATTTGTAAAAGCGCACAGTCAAGTTTTTAATTATATATAATATTCAGGTAGCAAAATTAGCAAAACACCAATTTGTTATTAACAAAATTATCGGCTTTACGCGTTTCGAGGATTCAACCTCTTCATCAGAAGCCTGTGGTGCATTTCGCTGGTAGTTGAGAAGGTTTATACATATAAAGGAAAGAAAAAATTATAAAGAAAATATAAACAAAAAGGAGAAGGAAAACAGTACTTTTGATTAGATCATCAAGAAAACAAATAATTTGTGAAAAACCAAGCATTTTCCTATGGTTTAAATAACTGTTTTAAAGGGTCTAATAAGTCAATGACTCTAAACCGAGTTATTTAGTTCAGTCGCAAAGCATTTTTCGTTTGGTCAATAGCTATGATAATTGTAAAGCATAGGCTGCTTGAAATAATGTCACATTTCTTGCGTCAATATTCAGAATTACCCACGACTCCAAAGGAAATATATTTCAATTAAATAAGGAATCTAAACCCATTAAGTGTGAGTTCACTTGGCAAAATGATCCAAAGGGGATACATTGTATATGAGATGTACTGAGGATGTTCAGATTTATATATATATTTCTGATGTTTCTTAATCTGCTTAGAATCACATGCTGTGCATAGTCCGACATCCAGTGGTCACTGCGGAGTATTGCATTTTGTTTTTCGTAGTCGAAAAGGGGACGTCGACAAGGCGTGTCTAACACTATCCCTATAGTGACGTGCAGTGTACCCACAATCCCTCACGCGTCGAGGTCCCTCAGAATGTTTTTTTCCGCCCAGTTATTGGTCGCCTTTATGCAGAGCTCTTCGAGAGACATTGCGAAATCATTTCCTCGACCCTTGGTCGTTTACTATTATTTATAACCATACACATAGATCCCTCCCTCGACGCAGAAGCTGTTCTCCGCCGAGCAAGATCTTCGACGAAGGAACGAGCGGAGGAGATCCTTCGGCGCTGCCGAACACGTGGCCTGGCCTCGCCGGCCTAATACAGTAGGGAGAGTGGGGTTGCATGGTCATTTCTTTGCTTCACTCTAAGAATGCCTTTCTCTTTCCCCTCCCTCTCTTTCGAGGTCGTAATCACATTTCATACCCTCCGCTATGGAGAGAATTAGGCTTCTCAATCAACGAGAAAAAGTCAAGCCTGGTGCCAAGTACCTCCAAACAGTTCCTAGGAGCAATCCTAGATACTCAAGAGGGGTTGACATTCCCTTCAGAGGAAAGAATTTGGAATATACTACTGCAAATTCCGCAATATCAGTCTGGTCACCAAATAACGGTACGCAAAGCAATGCGTTTGCTGGGCATGATGGCGTCATATATTTACCTGGTCCCCCACGCGCGCCTGCGTCCCATGCAAGAATGGTTGACGAAACAATGGTCTCAGGCAAGTGGTCAGTGGGACGATCTAGTGGTCATTTCGCCAACACTTGTACAAAGTCTTCACTGGTGGACAAGAGAAAATCTGTCCAAGGGGAAACCCTTTTACGGTCCTGAAATACAGGCAGTAGTCACAACGGACGCATGCCTGTCAGGGTGGGGAGCTCACCATCTCCACCACACAGCTCAGGGTCTCTGGTCTCACTCAGTGGCCAAGAATCATATCAACCTGCTAGAGCTTCTGGCAGTATTCAGAGCGCTTCAAGCGTTCGAGCCCTACCTGTTGAACCTGTCAGTGCAGATCCGGACGGACAGCACTACAGCCATGTTTTACCTGAACAAGCAAGGAGGGACTCGTTTGCCAAATCTGTCCAAGCTTGCCCAGAAAATGTGGATATGGGCACTCAGACGGAACATCTTCCTGTCATCTCAACATGTTCCAGCAGATCTCAATTCTCTGGCGGACGCTTTGAGCAGAGATCCCTCTCCCAGAGGAACACGAATGGAGTCTACACAGAGAAATCGTAGAAGATATCTTCTCTCAGTGGGGTTTCCCCACTATAGACCTATTCGCCACAAGCGAAAACACAGTGCCCAGGATTCGCATCCAGGTTCCCCCAACCAGACTCCCAGGGGAACGCCCTGTGGATGAACTGGTCAGGGATGTTTGCATACGCTTTTCCACCAACACCTCTCATCAGGAAGGTGGTCAACAAGATGAACAGAGAATCGATGTTGCTCGTCCTGGTTGCTCCCATGTGGGCGAGACAACCGTGGTTCCCACACTTACGCAGACTAGCGGTGTGCGAACCCATCAAACCCCCAGGCTGGTACAACCTACTGTCCCAGCACCAGGGTCAGAAAGTGCATCCTCAACCCAACTCAATGAACCTGGCAGCATGGCTCCTGAGGTCATAGAGTTTGGACATCTCAATTTGCCGCAGACTTGTATATATATATATATATATATATATATATGCGCACATGGCGGCTAAACATGTGTCTAGGTGACTGGAAAAGAGTCCAAAATACAAGGTGGCCACTCTTGATGCTCTTCTTTAGTTATGGATGTAGGTCCCAGACATGCATGCCCTGCCTTTATTTCTAGTCCACCTTCGATACTCTCCTGCCAGATACTGTGACTGTGATGTTCATTCTTTATGCCTCTGCAGTCCAACATTGTTCTTGCCCTGGGGTCCCAGACCCTTGATGTGTAGCCTTTGTGTTTGTCCACTTTTATCCCACTGGCTTGGGCCCTCTGCGTCTCCTCTGCCACCCATGTACCTTTTTCTCTGGTCTGTGCCGATGTCGGGGCTCTTTGGACGCCTTCTGTCAGCTGTGTGGTTTCTTCGTCTTCGGTCTGTGGCAGCTCCGCAGGGGTAGCCTTTCTGCTGGTGGCTGAACTTCTGCTTCCCACTCTCCACGACCTCTCTGCTCGTTGAGAGTTTCTTCCTAGGATTCTCCTTCGTGTCCGTTTGACAACGGACTGTCTCCGGACTTGCTTTCCCCCTTTGAAACATCCCAGGCAGCTCTCCTCCCACTTCTTGAGCTTTGCGGTTCCTCCAGGGAGGGCGGCTAGTCTGTGTTTTCCTTTCCAAGAACCCACTGCGATTAACTGAACAAGGCTGCACCATTCTACCTTGCAGACAGAATATGCAAATACACCCCCAACAGACCCACCAGAACCTCTAACGCAAACCTACTCATAGTCCCTAGGTACAAACGCACTAAAATGGGCGGCAACAGCTTCCAGGTGAAGGCACCCCAACTTTGGAACGCCCTACCACCATCCCTTAGGTCACCTCAAACCTTTACTCACTTCAGACGCAATTATATCCAATGGATAAAGAACAAAGAGCTCTAATTCGTCTAACCCAACACCACACGGACGACAACCTAGAACGAATGCTCATCTGCAAACTCCCTAATATATCTGCAATGCATGTATATGATATGTATAAGCTGTATGTGATATGTATATGATATGTATAAACTACCTCACTGTAACACTGTAAGTGATATGTATAAGATATGTATAAGCAACCTGTAACCAAGCTTTGAATAATCTGCTGCTCATGCGCCCTCATACTCTCGGGTCTGGCGCGCAATACAAATGAATAAACTAAACTAAACTAATATTGACTAGACTGCATATGTTGGTTATTTGGAGTATTCCTTATCACTTGCGCATCTTCATTGTTGCAGTATCCTCATTGCCATTATTCACTGAGGTACTGATCTTCTTCCGAGTCTGTTTTACTACAGGATTCACATGGGTAGTCCCTACTCTTCCTCATACCAGGATTTGTTGAGGGGGTGGAAGTTTCTACCTAACACAGGTACATGAAAGTGTAGGAGGCTACATGATCTTCTATGAGGTTGTGAAGTGGTGGGTAAATACTGCCTTCTACCTAGTGTGTCGTACCATAAGGGTTTTCCCCTCCCCATGTGATCCTCCTACGATACACCACCCCCAGGGGGATCATTGGATTGTGACCGAACCACCATGGCCCCATGAGAAGGGTCTCCCCCCTATGGGAGAATGCACGAGATCCAAGGATTCGTCACACTGCATGGAGGTATTGGCATGAATACACCAAGCCGGTGAAAGGACTTAATGGTGCATAGGTGGCAATTTTGCATGCCGGCTATTTTGGACAGACTGTTGGCTCCCTTGCATAGATTTCTGTTGTGGGTACTCTGGAGGTTCTGGTGTTTCAGGAATAAACCACATTTGCAAATGAGGCTTTGAACATTGATGCTAGAAATGCATTTTGTCCATTTCTATTCTTGACATTCTTGCAAGCATAAAATGGGATTTAGGAGAGATAAAGGTTTGTCATTTTTCATGTAGTTGAAGCTAAGAAAAATGATATCTTGTTCGGCAGATTCCCATGCTCATTTACGATCATCACATTATAGGGAGTTTTGTCTTCGGAGTGCGCAAAAAATGCTTGCACTGAACAGCAGTGTTAAATTGTTTCAATACATTTCTTTAAATGATAGGTTGCATTATAGTTTATAAAACCTTTTGCAACCATTCTTAAATGTAAAAATATAAAGCAGACGTCAAGTTAATAATCCTCATTTTAATGTCATATAAACATTTCATATAAACTAGTCTCTATGCAGTATAAATCAACATAATTCATATACACTATTTCCCAAATCTATACCAAAAAATGAACAACTGCTGGTGCTAAAGAATTCTGGCAGCCAGACATAACTGGAGTCTTAATATTTTCAGACATAAAGAAACCCATATTATTTATAAACATCTTAAAGCAACGCTGTTTTAGGTCGTTCAACTCGGGCCATTACATCAGTAAATGCTTTATCGTCTCAATGTCATGACACCATCTACATTCAGATGTGGGTCTTGCAAAGTTCACTCCAGGACTTGTGACTTCTACAGTGGGTATCCTGTGCATCCTAAAAAACAAAAGGACACTGATGTTTTTAGATGGAAATTCTTCATAACTCCTGGAAGCTGGCAGTCCTTTACCCCCAACTCACAATGCAGACTGTAAATGCAGACCTATGGAGAAGATGAGGGTTTGAAGGGCGAGGCGGCCCTGAGGACCGCTGGGAGCTGTAAGGAAAAGTGACTGTGCATACATTTGTCAGAAGACAGTCTGATTCACCACCTGCTCCAACTTCCACTCCCATCTGAATGTGATCAGAAAGTTAGGAAGGTGTTGCCTGACACATTTTTGATTCTGCACTTTCTTTTGGTTTGAGATGCATCACATCTGAAGCAAGAAGACTGGCCTAATGATTGGGCATAAGGACTAGCCTAAACGTCTTACCAGCCATGAAAGCAGATGTGTCAGAGAAAGCCAGAGCACAACCAGCCGAGCAAGCTGTGGAATGCCTGCCAGCCAGGCCTGAGAGATGGGCATCAACAGCCCTCCCTTTGAGAAGTACACAGTCCTGAAGCTGCTGGCTCAAATCCCAAGACTGCCTCGCAGAAGCAGCAAGCCAGTTACGAAATGTACTTGATTCTCTCTCTTCGGCAAAATGACCTGTTGTTATGAATACGTACGGCTAGTGGGAGGAGATTAATATGTAGCTTTGCATTGTACATAAGTATGAGCCAGGTCTGGGAGGGGGCAGAGTCGATGCAGCCCTCCAGAGCCTGGTGTGTGTATGCACATTACAGCTTTTACACCCAAACTTCTGGCTTTGTTTATTATTTGTGTCCGAGTGCCGGGTGCCTAACAGTGTGAAGGAGCTAGATAAGCACTAGTATCGGGGGCTACGGAGGGGGGCAGGACGAATGAATGTAACAGAAGGGTGCAATGTCAATAGGCCAGAATACCTGTTCCCTGTGGGGGAAAAGAAAACAAGATGATGGAGCTGACCCCTGCGGCACGAGGATGGAAAACTATGGGATAGGATTCAGAGGAAGATGAACAGTAAGGAGCACTCCAAAAGTCCAGTCTGGGGTTGAAACTGATGCTCCAGAGGAAAAGAGTTCAAGTCCCAAGGGGGTTCCACATCCATGTTCAAGAGGTCTAAAGATAACTAGGAGAAACGTAAAGGCACCAAGAAAATGAGCAAGCAGGAAGGACGGAGCCAGACACATTGGAGGATGCAAGCGAAGGTGGGTAAGCCGATTCACTGGTCTTTGAGGAGGGAGAGGTACAAGAAAATCCAGGGACAAACCAAGGTCGGAATGCTGTCTAATCAGGAGCCGAGAAGAAAGAAACAGAAGCAATCCTGGAAAACAACCCAAGGTTGCGGAAGCCAAATTGCAACAGGGATAAAAGGACAGTGATAAACAAAAATGCTGCTCACGGTCCGGGAGTCTGTGTTGAGTACTAACAGCGGGGTCGTGCAAGATGCAGGTATTTACTTCCACGTTTGCGCTGCCATAGTTTGTGCGTGGTGACATTACATGCAACGTGCTCTTAGCGACCGACGGGATATGTAGTGTGTACAGCGTCTTGTTAGATGCCGAGGGATTCTCCAGGAACGAGCACAGGCTTTTGTTTGGCACGCCACTGGAATTGCGACCATATGGTTGCGACATCATTTCGGCAGGAAACATTCCACATAAAACTGATAATTGTTTGGCCATCAAAAAGCGTTCATTTTTAAATCAATGAAACACTTTTGCTTTCTTTTTTTCTGTAGTTGTAGCATGCACAGGTAAAGTCCAATCCAACTAGAAACACATTTGAAATCCTAGATATCAAGGGGGGCATTTGTGTAGAGGAGGACATGGCCTGGGGGGCGTGGAGGCCCTTGTGGGACCTCGCCCAAAGAGTAAATACCAGAGGAGGTGGCCAGTCATCTGATTGCCTGTAGTATGAGGGCATGCAATGAAAGATTCCCGGGGGATAGTCCGGTCACTATCACATTTGATAGTGCAGTAGGTAGTAGCCTGATACATTTTAAATTGCTCAACATAGAATGTTGTGCTTTCTTGAAGCAGTTTGCAGTGTCACCTAGAGTAGAGAGTGATCATTACCCGCTGTTGCTCTCTGTTAGCAGCTCAGTGCTTGGAATTGCAAAAGAGAAAGATGCCAGCCCAAGTGTTGGCATATTAATTAAGGGCATGCTATTTGAGTTGTTAAATGGGCTAAGCTTGATGCAACCAAGCTACTCCCAGAGTTATATAATAGCATTCTCCCTATATTAGAAACCCTTTTGTCAGAGGCTCCTGGATCAAGTGCCGATATAGTGAAAGCTCATTTGGATGCAACAGCAAATATGGAGAAGTTTTTTACCACGAATGCCAAGCTTGTAGAGAAGGCATTCCTTGAGGTGAAACCCTAGTACGACAGGGACTGCAGGGAAGCTAAATGTTTACCAGTGCTTCGGGCAAAAGAGGTTTCAGTGGCAGGTGTAGCCCCATTGCAAGAGGCCAGGAAGGCGTATAAAGACTTAATGAAGAGTAAAAGTGAGGTATAAGAAGAGGATATGTGGAACCAACTTGTATAATCTATAACTAATAGAGACCCCCCAAGGTTTTTGAAATTAATTGGGGCAGGCAGGACTGCTGAACATTCCATGATGGCTGGTTGCATAAATGAGCAAGCCTAGCCTGGCCATTTTAAAAACTTGTATCATGAGGAAAGAGTCTTCCAGGACTCATATTGGCTGGATGTAATGAAGAAAGCTCAGCTGATGAAGAACAGTCATCGCTGGCCCTCAGTCCTAGAGGATGTAAGATTGGCACTTGCCACTCAAAAAAAGGCAAAGCTCCAAGCCCAGACAAAATCCCTGCCAACTTGTATATGTCTAAACCATCAATCTGGTTACCGTATATGACAACATTGTTTAATGCTGTTCTAGAGTCCAATATTTTTTCACCTTCCTGGACTATGGCTGAGGTCGTGTCTATAGCCGGAAAGATGGCTCAGTGGGTTAAACGCTTGTTGCTGTGATCTGTGTTTTGATCTGCAAGTTGCAGGTCCAAATCCCTGCAAGGCCAACTCAGCCTTTCGTCCCTCCGAGCTCGATAAATGAGTACCAATTTCGATTGGGTAATAATAATAATGTATGTAAATTATGTTCTATGTAAAGCGCTTCAAATGAAAGCGCTATATAAAAAACAAATTATTATATACAAGAAAGTGGGGTAGGGATCAAACTGTAATTATAGGCCGATCTCATTGCTCGATGCAAGAGGCAAATCTTTGCTAAAGCTGTTCTGGGGCATCTGGAGACGTCTTATCGATGAACAGAGTGCGATTTACCATCGGCAAGCAGGGTTTCAACCTAGCACAATCGACCAAAGTCTCTGTCTTCAGTTAATTTGTAGCAAATATGTGATCCTAAGGTGAGGTACGCCGAGGGAGATTTCAATCCTGTTATTATTCGGTAAACGAGAATGCAAACTACAGAAAAACACAATATGCAGACAATACAAGAAAAGACTTCAGATTGGAGAAACACCATAGACACGGCTCTTCGAATGAACAAAGTTCTGACTGGGGCCATAACAAAAAACGAGAGCCAACAGGTCCGTGGAGATGGTTGAAAAAGGTGTTAAATCCGAACCCTCAAAATTAACAACGAAAAGGATCAGCTACGACGACTACCAATCGACGACCGAAACTTCCACTAGAGGACCATATGAAGACAATCACTATGTGCTCGTGGAACATGAGGGGGTCATGATCACTTGACCAAACCTATTCAACATCATATGTCTCCAGGAGTCTTGGTTGTTGGAAAAACCAGTGCTTGACGGATATGAAACCTACATCTCGCCGGCGGTGAAAGGTATGTTTGGCAGACCATCGTCAGGCCTTGTAACCGCAGTTAGAATTGGCTCATGTATTTTCATCAAAAATAAAGTGGCAGAAACTTATGGCATCTTGGTGTTACAAATGGAGTGGCATCACCCAGAGAAGGTCTCAAGGGGCAAAACTAAATCCAACTTAGCCATCATAAATGTCTATTGGAATCCGCAAAGAACAAACAACATTGACTTTTGTGACGCTGTCACGGATATCTTGGACAAACTTGCAACTGAAATAGCTACTGACCACATCATTTTCTGCGGGGACATAAACGCTAAGTGTGATCAATTCTCCTCCACTTTCCACATTTCACCATCCACCGAACAAGGTGCACTGTGGTCAGACCTTATGGACAGCAGAAATTTCCATAACGTCGCAACAGCCCGATGCCAGCTCCCAGCTTTCCCAACCTGGGAACGAACTGAAACCACAGCGACATTGGACTACATTGTTTTTCCTCTTATTCTCTCCTACCCATGTAGGTTTCTTTGAGGTTTACAGAACCAAAGCCAGCGATCACAACTTGCTGACAATGACTTTCGAATCAGTAAGTATTCCCAAAGAAACCTATACAGCTGAAGTAGAGTTGTCAACCAAGTCTACACAAATTCAATTTACAGCGATAAATATCAAGAAGATTACAAAAAAATTTGACAAAGAAAGCAGAAACACCACGGATACATTAAGCAGGCCGAATTATCTTTCCTTCTTCTTGACTCACAGGAAAAAACAAGGAAATCGAATTTCATCAATTGAAAATGCAGCCCACGAATACGATACCCAACTGGTCACGAAAAGAAGGGAATTGCGTAAACTGAGGCGTCTAGCTAGAGTTTCTGATAACGTGGAGCAAAAAGATATATCTTTAAAGCGGTAACAAAATCATATAGATCATGGTTGAAACATCACAAAGCCGTTGTGTATCAAAATGATGCAGAACAAATGCTCAAAACCTTAGCGTCAAAAAAATCCAAGAGAGTTCTGGGCCTTAATTAAGAACAAAAACGAGACAAATAATCAACTCGCTAATGTCATATCGGAATTGACCTGGACAACCTTCTTTACCTCTCAATTCGCAACTCTTTCGCAAATTGCAATCAATTTCACACGTCCCATAGCTGCAACGTGGGTAGACCTCGCAGACCAAGAAGAGATCTTGTCTACGATTTTGAAACTGAAAACATAGATAGCTCCTGGGCCCGACGGCCTAACCAATATAGATTTAAAACATCCTCCTCCGGAATGGTCTGTCTTGATAACAAAAATCTTCAAGCAATGTCAAGCCACCAAACAAATCCCTAAAACATTGACTGAAGCAGTGATAGTCCCTATTTTCAAAAAGGGAAATGGAGATAACCCTGCTAATTACCGTCCTATAGCCCTCCTAGACATCATGGGCAAAATGTTTGCAGCTCTTCTTTTAAGCAGATTTCACAGATGGGCAAGAACATCTCCTTGTTTAGACAGACTACAAACGGGCTTTGTCAAGAATGCAAGCACCTGTATTAACATCATGATTCTCAACATCATAAAAGAAAATGTAAAGAATGGTGCGCCGAAAGTATACATAGCATTCATAGACTTGACGCAAGCTTTTGATAAAATCAGCCGGCAAAAGCTTTGGTCCAAACTAATCAACTGGACCTGTCCTTTGGAAATTTGTATTTTTGTATTTTTATTTTATTTATTTATAACGCGCAAACCAACAGGCCCGGAGGCATCAGGGCGCAATTTGTACAAGGTTACAGATATGCAGGTATAACAGAGAATCATTACACATGGGTTCCGATATGCAGGTCTAATAAAGAATCATTATATACATTTGCAAGAGGATATTATATACATATGTACAGTGGTTTCAGTGCTGATAGGTGAAAGTAGCGGTCGGCAAGTCAGGGTAGGTCGGGGAGAGGCGCGAAGCCGGCCTTAAAGCTGGTTGAAAAGCCAAGATCTAGTATTGGTTTTGAAGGTATTGAAAGAGTCTTCCGCTCTAATTGAAACAGGGAGGGAGTTCCAGAACTTGGAGGCTAAGACGGGGAAGCTTGAGCCCCCTGCTTTTTGCAATTTAAATCTGGGGATCGCTAGACAGTGGGATTGGGCAGTTCTTAGAGGTCGTGAGGTAGAGTGGCGCGAAAGTCGACTACCAAGGTAGATCGGGGCTTTGTTGGCTAGGCATTTGTGCGTGAGGGCGAGTGTTTTGAGTGAGATTCTCTGTTTGACAGGTAGCCAATTTAACTTACTTCTGGTTTCTGTGATGTGGTGGTGTCGGGGAATGTTTAAAGCAGCACGGATGGCGTTGTTTTGTGTCGTTTGAAGTCTGTTCAGGTTCTCTTGGCTGGTGCCAAGATAAAGAGCACTGCAATAATCAATTTTAGCCATAATGAGGGTTCTCGCTAGCGTGACGCTGTTAGACGAAGTGAGGAATGGTCTGCAAGCTGCGATAAGTTTGCATGTGTATGCAGACGCAGATCTGACAGCATTAGTTTGTCGGGTTAATGAGAGTGTGGCATCAAGGTAGAAGCCTAGCGTTTTGGTATCTTTTGAGACACGAATGATATTACCATCTATGTTGAATGACTGATAGGACGGCTCTAGTCTGCTCAGGCGTTGCGCAGTGCCCAAGATCAGGAGCTCCGTCTTGTCATCATTCAAGCACAACTGATGTTGGGCCATCCAGGCTTGGATGACCAAGTAGACGTCGTTGAGGGCCTTGGTGTCACCTAGATAATCACCAGTGATGGGGATGAGTATCTGGGTGTCGTCCGCATAGTTGGTATAGGAGACACCCAGATAGTCAAGCACATCAAAGAGTGGTTTCGTGAAAATGTTATAGAGTGTAGGTGACACACAAGATCCCTGAGGAACGCCGCAGTGAATCGGGGAGGGGTCCGCGGCTGCGGATGGGGCAAAGACTCTCATGGATCTGTTGCTCAGGAAAGATTTGATCCAAGCCGCAGCTGAGGAAGAGAAGTTGGCAGCTGAATGGAGGTGCTCGCACAGGATCTGATGGTTGACCAGATCGAATGCGGCTGAAAGGTCGAGAAGTAGTAGCAATGCTAGTTTGCCTTGATCCTTTAGAACCTCGATTTGAGTTTTAAGGTCTAATAATGCAGTCTCTGTCCCGTGTCTGGGGCGGAAACCAGATTGTCGTAGACCTAGCAGGTTATTAGTTTCCAAGTAATTCTGGATCTGAAAGTATGCGGCACGGTCTAGGATCTTGAGCAGAAATGGTACAGTGGTGATCGGTCGGAAGTTAGTGGGAATGTTAGGGTCTAGGGAAGGTTTTTTAAGCAGTGGGATAACCCAAGCGTCCTTCAGATTGTCCGGGACAATACCTGTTTGAAAGGAGGAGTTGATGAAGGCCGTGATGAATGGGGCCAACTCATGCGCTGAGTCCTTGATAGTAGGAGCTGGGCATGGGTCACCTTGGCAGTTAGTTGGCTTAATTCTAAGAATTATATTTTCTACCTCTGCCACAGTGAGTGGAGAGAATGCGAATGGTGTGATATTGGTAGAGTCTGGCAAGGGGGCCTTAGTGAGGGAATGAACGTGGTTGTCGCGCTTCAGGCTGTCCTGTTTATCTTTGATTTTGTCTTGTAGTGTGGAGATTTTATTTAGTAAGGCTGCTTGGATGTTGGCACACCATTTACTATCTTTCACGCATGTGACAGGGGGGGCGACTGGAGTTTCAAGCTCTCTAAGGATTTTAAAGAGTTCCTTGGTGTTCGAATAGTCTTGAATAATGCGGTTGTTGAAGGATTCTTTTTTAGCCGTGATGATGGCATCTTTGTAGGAGAGTGAGGCTAGAAGGAAACTGTCTTTATGCTCGTCTGAGGGGTGGCTTTTCCATCGATTTTCGGCACAGCGTTTGGCTTTGCGGAGCAATCTTAACTGTGGTGTGAACCATGAGTTAAGATAAGCTTGAGGTTTAGCCTTTCTAAGTTTGAGAGGTGCTATACAGTCAATGGCAGTTCGCATTGTTTGGTTGTAGGTGTGTGCTAGCGAGGTTGGATCAGAGTAAGATTTGGTGGCTGTGTTAAGGGATGGGAGTAGCAATGGGAGGAGTTTCTCCTTGGTTATATCTTTTTTGCTTCGAGTTGGGAGAGCTGGGGCTAAAGGTGACGGGATTCGTGGTGTGGCTTCAATGTTGAAAGTTATAATGTGATGGTCAGACCATAGACAGGGGGTATTGTTAAGGATCTTGATGTTGCAATTGGAGCCAGCTACCCAGTCAAGTGTTCTACCTTTAATATGGGTAGGCTCTTGGATGTATAAGGTAAGGCCAAGGTCGGATAGTGCGATCTCCAGGTCGGAGGCCACAGGATCTTTTGAGTCACCAAGACCTAAGTTAAGGTCACCTAGGATGATAGTTTGCGAATTGATCTTTGTATTGTTGAGGAGGAGAGTGGAGATTTCACTGACAAAGGTTGGTGCGGGTCCTGGGGGTCTATAGATTAGGTGCATGGTGGCTGTTTGGTTGGGTGTGAGTGCTAGTTTGACAGACAGCAATTCGGCTGATGTGAGTTTGGAATCAGGTAACACTCTTAGGTCAATAGTATTTTTATGGATGAAGGCCACACCGCCGCCTTTGGAAGAGGCGGTGGAGCGGTCACATCGTGTGATGCCGTAGTTTGGCGGTAGGGCGAACGCTAGTAAGGGGCCAGATGCGGCATGAAGCCAAGTTTCGGAGATAGCTAAGAAGTCAAGGTCGGACGTGGTGATGAGGTCAGCTATGTCCAGTGCGTGTGCAGTGAGGGATCTGGCATTAATGAGGGCACCTTTGAACATGGGCAGTTTAACCTTAGTGGTGGTGGGTTTGCATGTGGTGGCCATTGACAGAGATCCAGGAGAGAGGGGGGTTTGTTTCCTGGTGATGTGGTGGGTATGGCGTAGGCGTAGGCGGAATCTGGTGCCTAGTCTCTTATTTCTAAGAGAGAGGGGGCAGGGTTGGTCTTAGACTCTGTGATTGCACTTCACACGGACACAAAACTCAGAGTCTGTCTAAATAGACAAGGAACGCTGTCGGACCAGTTTTCATCAGAACGCGGCGTAAAGCAAGGATGTCCGCTCGCCCCGGCTCTCTTTATTGCATTTTTGGGAGACTTTCAATATACTCAACCATTGGTAAGAGCGTTTCCGCCAAAAGTGGGTAACACCGCAATATCAAGACTGTTCTACGCGGATGACTTGATCCTTATGGACCAAACTCAAATAGGTCTTCAGCGCCAATTAACCAACTTGGCCAAATATATACACGAAAACGATCTTGAGATTAACACAGCGTAATCCAAAATCCTGATTATAGGGAAAAATCGATCAACAGCGGCAGGTAACAGACGCTGGTTCATGAAAAATGTGAAGGTCGAGACTGTCACCAGTATAAAATACCTGTGAGTAACGATTGATGCAACAAGATCGGAAAAAGCAACTCATCAGGCCCTGTGGAGCAAAATCAAAACATTGACAACCCAAACCAGGCTAGTAGACCGAAAATATGGGAAATTTTCCCTACTACCTGCAATTCAATTCTATAAACAAAATGTGGTACCATCGGTAATCTACGGAATGGACATTGCCTTGAATATTCAGGACACTATATGGCCAAAACTGGAAGGTTACCTTTGTAAAGCTGTATTAGGCCTTCCCAAATCATCATCAATATCAGCTATTAGACATGAACTGGGTCTACTATCCCTGACAGCTTCAGTTGAACAAAGTCAGATGAGATTCCTTCAAAAAATCATCTCGCCTGACACTTTCCCGATCTTGAAGTCGATTCATGTGGAACACAACCAAGGACGTTGTAATGCTCTAAATAAGTGGGAACAAAAGCTCATAAAGAAGCTGTCGGACTTGGCCTGCACGTCTGAGGACCTTATGCAAAATCCTGATAGGATAAAGACAAAAATAGCCCAAGAAGACTGGATCCAAACGTGTGAGACAGCAACGGCCAATAAATTACTCTCCCACTTACCTCCTACGACAAGCAAGTTGAGAGTACCACTGAATTCCCCGTGCAGAAAGACTGTGTAGACACTGTAATATAGAGGTGGAGACAGCAAGACATATTTTAACCCTATGCCCTAATCTAAAGGAATACTATAATAAAGGGTATTCAAATTTTGTAGGGGATATGCGAAGAATTGAATTGGACCAATTTTGGTCAGCCATTTATGACGGAGAAATTAAGGTCTTTATTGGGGCAGCCTTTTATATTTGGAAGCGAGTAATGTGATGTATTTAGTAACGTGTTTTAGATTGTAAATAAGATTTGATTATAAACTAGTTGGTTAATGCTTCTCTTTTTTTATGTGTAATATGTAATCATGTATGGTTGATGTAATAATTTTGTAGTGTATAAGGTTTTAATTAACCAAAAACACTTTAATTCAATAAAAAAAAACCACTGAATTACTGTATAAAATTTCCTAATAAGATACTGCAAATAACAGTTATGAAAATTAGATTAAATCAATTGCCAACTCAAGAAATAAGAGCTATCCGCTCCAATTCACTGTCTAAAACTTGTAGACTATGTTCAGAGATTGAAGCGGTGGAAACCGTAAGACATTTACTTCTGAACTGTGTCAAAACAGTTCATCTGCGGGAAGCTTTTCTAGTACCTCTGATGTACGATGCAACACTTCGAGAGGAGGACACCTGGTGGTGCTGCCTGGTTTCAGGTGAAAAAACAAAATGGTCTACAGCGGCAGTGGAGATGTTGGAAGCTGCACTTAAACTGGCAACAGAGACTGCTAATCTAGCCAGTATGATTTAACAAAGTTTTATTTTTTTCGGATATGATCTTTTGCCATCTGCTTCCGTCCTTGTCCTCTCTCTTTTTCTTCTCTTTTTTATCTTCGCTATTCTTAATTGTCTTCTTATCACCGCCGTGTGAAATTATTTCTTGTAAAAATCAAATTTGTGTTTTGATTACAAACAAGTAAATAAAATTAAAAAAAATATGTGATCCTACCGAAAATGTTCTATTTCGTTTTCATAGACTTAAAACAGCCTTCGACAGAGTTCTTGGGTGAGCCACAGATGAAGTGCTTGAATGTTGAGTGCTACACGGCCTGGAGCCATGTTAGATGTAAGTGCAAACCTCCAGGGTGGAGGGTGTGCCAAGGCAAGTGCTTAGTGTAGACAGGAGCTGGGCGATTGGGTTTTGGAGGTCAGGGTCCTTGAGGATGCAGAAAGTCCCCGGATACCAATCACAGCAACTGTGGGGTTAGCAGAGGAGGGAACACGGGAAGGAGGTAAAGAGCAAAGCCTTGAGGAGCTTCCGAGATTTAAGAAAGTCCTGCTCAAGGCGCAGAGGGAGGGGGACGCTGTTCCGTAGGAGTGAGCCAGCTGAGGAAAGAGATCGACCATCTACCTCTGTTGAGTGAAACGCTTAATACACAAAGAGTTGGTGCCAGAGGACATAACGGTCTAGAGGGAGAGTATTTAGTAAGATAATGTTGAAGATAGTGAGGTCTCTGGGCCCAGACAGCCTTGTGGATGATACAGAGGGATTTGAATTTAATCAGTGCAGCAACCAGGAGAAAGTGTAGACTTTTTAGGGCAGGAGAGATGCGGTCCCTGGGCTTAAGGGCAAGGATACGTCTTGCTGTCCTATTCTGGATTAGCAGGAGGGGTCGCAGAGTGGAAGAAGATAGATTCAAGAGAAGGCTATTGCAATAGTCAAGCTTTGAGAGTACCAGGGCTCGGGTAAAATTGAGCCTCTGGGAAAAAGTGAGGAAAGGGATAATTCCTTTGAGTAGGAAGAGCTGAAAGTGGGACTTCTTGGCAATGTCCTGCGTGTGAGGGAGAAAGGAGAGAGAGGAGTCAAGATGACCCCAAGGTTTCTGGCTTCAGAAGGAGAGCAGGGGGAGAGCCCAATGAAGAAGGCCAGAGTGAAGGGACAAAGGAGGGAGCAGGGGTCCCGATGGGAAGGATCTCAGTTTTACAGGTGCTGAGGAAGAGATTGTTGGAGGTGCAGCAGGACTGGATGGCAGGTAGGCAGTCAGGGATAACGGAGGGTGCAAGAGGGTCAGCAGGAAGTTTGAAAGAGTTGTGTGTCATCTGCATAACACTGGAAGTTGGAGGAAAATGAGGAGAGGAGGCGTGCCAGGTAGATGTTAAAGAGCCAAGGGGAGAGGATAGAACCCTGGGGGACACCACAGGTGGCAAAGGAAGTAGGAGAGGAGAAGGTGCCCAGGACTCGGGAAGAGCGGTCAGCATACCGACTTGGGAAGGTCGGTATATTGTCAGTATGGTACTTGATTTGATATGCCAAAACAAAGGTTTGGCTTAATGAAAGGATATACTTATGGGCACCTACACGCATACTAAGACCTGCTAGATGGGAAGCCCTTGGGTAGAGTGAAAAACTTTGTTCTTGCCCTAGAAGACCAAAATAAAGTAGGGACCATTGGGTAGTAAAATCACACATTAATGGGGTATGGACTGTAAGCCATCATGATGAAAAGTGGGCTCCCTGCTTAGCCTGTGCATAGACGCAGGACCTGAAACATTTAATTCTGCTACTGCATTGGCTGACATTTTCTGGTGAAAACCATCCGACTTTCCTCTCCCGACCCTCAAGGATAAGGGTCTGTTTTCAGGGATCCTGGCGCTTCAAATTCGCAAGTGTAGCAGGTCAGACAGATAGTTTGTCCTGGAACACAGACTGTAAATATCAATATTTGCTCACTTTCTCTCAAAGATGTAATATTTCAGTGTCATTCTCACTCAAACCCATTATCATTGTTCTCTGTTGTCACCTTTTGCAGCTTTGGGCAGACTTTACCACAAATGGGTTCTCTGAGGTCACTTTGAAGGCTAGGACTGAGACAAGCAGGCACTTAGAATCTGCCTTCCACTTCCATAAGTATGCCACACCTATGGAACCCTCTTTTATTTATTTATTGTTTGCTTGTTAAGCGCTTATGCAATAAGAAAATATGGTTTCAATTGCCCCACAGGGCAGGGAGGGAGCGAGGTTGGGAAATACATTGCAACATAATATTTAATAGCAGAGGGGGAAGAGGGAGAGGGACGAACCTACTATGTCACTTTCCCCAGGTGGACTCAAGCTGCAGCCAGCTGAATTTGATTTGAGAATGTTTGCTCAACTAAAGGATTAACTGTTAATAAAAGCAAGACTAAAGCACTGGTTTTCAGAGGGAACCTGGCAAGGCATAAAGCCAGAACAAAGTTGGAATTGAACGGAGAGCCCATTGAACAAGTGCTCACTTATGACTATTTTGGGTTGAGAGTAAGATATTATTATAGATAGACCACCGAAATAGATAAATTGGGCTTAACTCCAACTAGGTACAGTGGTGAGATAGCAAGGTTTGCCCATGAACATGAGGGTGGGCCGGTGAATTTGTCCATTGAGGCCTACAAGTTGCAGGCAGGCAGCCTTGAATGGGGGTGCGCCAATTGTGGCTCACTGTCCACAACAGAAAATAACTTTATTAAGAACGTGTTAGGCTTGCCAACTAGTGTCCCAAACCTGCCATTTTTCTTTAGAGTGGACCTAGAAAGACTTGTTAACCTGTGCAGGTCTAAACCGGTTTACTTTTGGCCGTGAATCTGGACCACAGCAAGACTATCAAAATATAGGTAGGCAGTGACAGACCTGTTGGGCCAGCCAGGAGGGACCTCGTTACTGTTCGTTATTCTTCTATTTCTTCCGGCTTGATGTTATTTATTTTGCATTCTTATTTGTCTAGCTTCGATTTTGGAAAAGCTCATAATTTTTGTTTTGTTCGTATTAATTTATAAGTGCAGCTATTCTGAATATTTGTACATGGCGTCCAAGGAACTTTGCAAACCTACTTTTGTATAGTCCATAACCACAATCATCTGAATATTGGAGATGATAAATGTGGTGATTTCCCACTCTGAGCAGCACGTTTCTAACCTCAGACAGCACTTGGTTTAATTTTGCTACGTACAAATTAAAAAGTAATGGTGCCAAAATGCAACCCTGTCTTAGTCCTTGCCCCGTTTTATAAGAGCAGATAGTTTCAACATTATCTAAGCATAGTTTTTACAGCTTTATTATTATACAGAATCTTTCAAATACAATAACAATGAATCGATGCCACAACCAGTTAATCTTTTCCATAAAGTAGGCTTCACAACTCGAAACAACACTGACTCATAGTCAAAGGTTTGACCGCTTTTTATTTTTTTAATACATTTTTTATCACAATGTTTAAAAATAGGCCATTGTCCGTGGTGGACATCCCCTTTCTAAAACCTGTTTGATACATCCTCTCCGGTAGTAAGAGCAGTGGTAAATCAGTGACAGTAGAAGGACATAAGGGCATGTTTTCCAAAGAAACATGGTTTTATTAAATAAATGAATGACTTATCTGTCCCTAGTTCTAAGATGCAGTCCCTACCCTTCAAAGAAAAATGAAACCAGTGCACATCATGATGTTTTACCAAAATGTTATCCCCTTTCCCAGACCTATACTGAGCTAATCTCTGCCCCTACCACTACAACAGAAGGGATAAAACAGACTCCGCCTAGGAAAGTTATTTGCCTCTATTTCTTGGTTAGAGATTGGTGGTTTTCTGACCTCCACCCAGAAAGAGTTGTCCGTGTTCTTTTTTAGGCTCCAGGCCTGTGGCAGTAATTTAAACGCCTTTTATTTGACTCTTTGTGTCTCACTGAAGGTCAGCCCATGCCGGCTGGATATTTCACTCAATTCAAGTTAAAAAGATTGTCCAATGTCTCTGGGTCTGTGCTCCTAGTTGGGGACAAAGTCTCTTAACACTGTCCGGGCTAGTTTGTACTTTAGCCCTGCTTGATCTAACTGGCTCTTTGGGCTTTCTCCGCTTGTCTGGTATCTTGTCCCCTTTTAGGGTTTCTTGTTCCTCAGCCCACCATGGGCTTTCACCCCCTTGTTGGGCCTCTTCTTGGTTAGCACAGCATAGGCTTTCATCTGTTCCTGGGGTATCTTGTTGCTTAGCATGGCATGGGCTTTCAACCCTCGTGGGTCTGATGTTGGTTAGCCCGGTGTTTGATATATGGTGGCCCCACCAGCCCTTATAACACTGTGTACCTGTTTTCTGGTGGCATGCTCATTGGGGGGAGGTGGTTTCTCCAGCCAGTGCATATTGCCTTCAGATTTGTTCCGGTGCTCAGTGTTGCCTTTCTTGGGTCAGTCCTTCCCATCTTTGACTGACAGTCTCTCGTCGTCGGTTGGGCCGGATGCCGGCTCAATGCTTCTTGAGTGGCTTTGCTTTGAATCCCCACGACTGCTCTGAGCTACTTGGGCTCTCCGCCTTCCTGTACTCTGCAGCGTTCCATGGTCTTCTCAGCCCACCATGCTGTCTGTGTGGTCCTACCTCCAGTTACCTCCTGTGAGGGAGATGTTCCCTCTGCTTGCTGTGCGGCCTTCCATGCTGACTTCTTGCACTGTCTGGCAAGTGCTTCCCTCATTGGTCGGGACCCTAGGATTTCTATGTTCCTTCCTGGAACGAGGTGCACAGCTTCATTGATTCCGTTCCGTGGGTAGAGGTGGCAACCAATCGGGGTCAGAAACCAAACCAACCATCTTTAAAGTGCCCTGCACAATATCTTAGTCACTTCGCATATAACCAACAAACACTTGGGATTCAGTGCATGAGGGAGGAGGATTAAAAACCCTGCTTTGCGCTTTCTTGTTCTACAAGGGGCTGGGGGTACACCTGCAGTGGGATCCCGCTTGCCATGACCGTTAGGGTGTTAGTTGCAGCGGGTTCCCCTCCCTAGTCCCAAAAGGGCATGGCTCACCCTTGAGAAGAAAGGGAGAATTCCCTGGATTCATCAGAGCAAAGCAAAATCGTTGCTAGAAATATCAAGCAGAGCAATTGAACTGATAGTTTTGGTGGAATTACCTATTGCTCTTTTTGTAAATTAATATGACTATTGTTTCTAACCAGCAATTTGGGGAATAAAATCCACAATGCTATAAAACAGGTATTTTAGTATGTGTGCCCACAATTCAGGATTTTGTTTTAAAAACAAATTTGATCAACTATCAGGGCCTGGAGCACATACGTCTTTCAACTTCATAATATTTTCATTATTTTTAGCTGTACAAATGTGTTGAACTTCAACTCTATTTAACAGTCAATGGCGGGGGATCATGGGAGTTGTAGTGCTGACCCAGTCCTATAGACCCGATAAAGATACCCAAAATGGTTTCTCAACTTTGGTATCACTCAAATCCCACGAATGAAAGGAAATATAAGGCTGCGGGGGGAGGTGGTATTTTGAGGGAATGTTATGTTAAGCATGGGAAAAATGTTCTTGGTAATGACACAACAACATATCGCAGGCTCTCCAGTAATGTTTGGGGTGTGCGAAGTACAGAGAATATGGTGGCTTTGCTAGAACATGGAGTCCAAACAGATTCTACACAAACTACTCATCGCAATCCAGGGAAGTACTGACTGTAATAGATATAACTCTTAAGTTCCAACTTTTTCACTTGCATTTAGACAGAGCAGGCTGGTATATGATAATACATTGCTACTTGGCGAATACAGAAATGCTGTTAGTGAATATATACAGCCCCAACTTAGATGATCCAGAGTACTACAAAACTATAGCAGACCTATTGGAAGAGTACCCGTCAACTCCCATTATATGTGGAGGGGCGATTTGAACACAATACTCGACCAACACCTTGATAAGATAAGAACAGCATCCAGACCACCTACTAAAGCAGCCCATAGAATTGTACGTTGGATGGCTTGATTGGACTTGTGTGACACCTGGAGACAGTTATACCCTCAGATGGGGGCCTACACCTATTACAATACAGTGCACAAAATTGTGTCTAGAATTGATATCTTCCTAGCCTCACTATGTCTGATGGGAAAAGTGAACATGACTGATATATTGCCACGCACATACTCGGACCACTTGCCCAGACAACTTCACTGTGGTGTGAGAGAGCGTGATCGATCTACATGGAGCTTCAAATCACAGGCGCTGCACATTTTGGTGTTCCCTGGGGGATATTTTCCTGGAGGCTCAACTTTTGACACTGCGTACATGACGAGAAGAGCACAACGGTACACCTATAGAACTATTGCAGTTTTTTAGATTGAGGGCAGCAGCGTCACAATGGTACAAGTGTTGCCCGATTGAACTATCTGAAAGTGACCCTGGGATTTTTTTATGTAACTCCTATGGATGCCAGAGCATACTTGCCACCCTGTACAACAAGATTATAGATAGAATGCTGAGTCCAAATCCATCAGTAAATGGACCAGGGAACTAACCATGGAAATTCAACCAAATCTGTGCAGTAAAATGTGTGCTCTAACTAAGCAATTATCATTGGATTCGAGATCCAAACTAATATAGTTTAACATTTTACATATGTTGCATTATACTCTGAGTGCACTCAAGAAAATGGAGCCTGCCCTGGAAGGCCGATGCCCTCGCTGTGGGATGGAAGAGGCGGAATATGTTCACATGTTGTGGGATTGCCCAAGGCTACTGAATTTCGGGGTCAGGTGTATAATGTCAGAAGTATTGGATGTACAGTTGCAAAGATCGCCTATGTGAGAAAACTCTCCTAGTATCACCAGGACCCTGACATCGCTGTTGGATCCAGTTCTGGGGGTGGACCAGTTGGGGCGGATCACCTGGGTAAGGGAGCTCAGTGTTGTACTCTGGATAATGCCCCTGGTGAGACGCTGTATTATACCTGAGAAAGGGATGTGGAGGACGAGGTCCCCGAGGCCTTTATAGGCTGTAGTAAATCAACCTCCCTTCCACTCGATCAACTGCCCTTTCCAGAATCCACCATCCCCTTCACCTCTTCTGAATCGATTACATACCCTGCTGTATTCAGAATTAATCTTCCTCAGATTCCTTGCTTTCCTGTTCCCGATCCACATGCTCCCCATCATTCTCCTTCACGTCCCTCTGATTGTTCTTTCCCGACACCCCAGTGTGCTGCATTGTCAGAACACTACGATTCCCACAGTCCCCTTTTCTCATTCCACGACCCCAGTTTCTCCCGTGTTTTTCACAATCCCTACCAGTCCCGTCCCTCTGTCATCTTCGGAAACCCCATCTTACTGGGACAGAACACTACCGTTCCCACCATCCTCTCTTCTGTTCGTCATCCCAGTTATTCTCATCCATTTAACAAACCCTCCAAAACCTACCCTTCCGAAAGCACTCTAAACCCAAATATGAAGACTATAATTCCATGCATCACTTCTTACCCTTACAACTCTGTACAATGTTTGGAAATTCTACCAACCCCTTCCTGTTTCTGACATAAACATGGATTTACAGTCTTGTAATGGAGCTGTGTACCCGACAGAAGGGTCAGGCAAAGTCAGGCAATTAACTTGAGTCCGGGGAGGATAGTTCAGGGGCAACGTTCTCGCCTTGGAAGCAAGACGACACGGAGCACCACACACACACCTGACAGCCTTTTCCCTTCCCCACAGGGATAAAAGGTGGAGCCAGAGAATGTAGTATGAGCAAGGCGAGGAAGGCAAGCACAAAAGACTGCACGACAAGAGACTGCTAAACCAATGTGGCAGTTCAGGCCAAGGAGAAAGGCAGTCGGAATCGAGAGGGAGGCGAGTAGAGAAATGACCTTGACCTTTTCGTCCCAGAGCCGCTGAACCTTTGTGGAGGAAAGTGTAAGACCGCGAAAAACTGCACCAGTGTCCTGCAGCAAATGTCAGCGGTACACGGGGCAAGTTTATGCCGATAAGCAGGATCATGGAAAGCTCCCACACCCATGGTACCATCCTTGAATCCAGAAAAGCCAAAAGCCAAGCAGTTCATCACAACTGGTGAGTCGAGGGGAGAACCGATCAGCACCAGGCTGTGTTGAGTGAGAATCGCAAACTGCCACCATTTGAAACAAAGCAGATGAACTTTGAATGTACTGTTAAGTGTGAAGGGCAGACCAGTTGTAGAGGGAAAGTGACACCACGTGGGTGCTAACTCGAGAGATTCTGGCCTAGCCCCATATTGAGAAACTACTGAAACCTGAAGGCCATTTGAAGGCTGCCAAAGGAAGCAAAGTGGTCATACAAGAGGGTTGAGTAAAAGCCCTGTACATTCTAAAGACTGATCCGCAAGTTGGCTAAAAGAAAGCGAAGTGAATCCCACCTGGTGAATGAAAGAAGCCCCAGAAGAGGAAGAGCCAAGTGGTGAACCATCATCACCCTGCTTGAGAGCCACAGTAAACCCGTTGAAGGGAGGCTAAGAATCGAGAAGGGTCGGAGCTTGGCAGAGGGGGGATTTAAGGGCGAAAAGTTGTCAACCCAACATTGAGAAAAGTAAAAGCACGAACGGAAAGGCAATAGTGAACCCGGAGGAGGGATGCCGGAGGAGAGGGACGAACTTTAAAGGTCCAGAGAAACAGAGTTGTGAAGTGAACCCAGAGAAGGAAGGTCCACTGAACTGTTTTGACAAAGACATTAAGCTAAGAAGGGTCCGAGCCCGAACGAGGGAGATCCGGGGGTGAAGTCGTCACCCGAGGGCTGGCAGTCGACAAAAGTCAGAGCTCAAACAAGGGAGATCCAAGGAGTTAAGCTATATCCCAAAGTTTACTGAGAAAGGAATAACAGAGGCAAATAAATACTGTTGAGAAGGGTCAGCCCAGAAGAGGGAGGACCCAGGGGTGAATCATCACCACCCTAACAAACTTTCATTTGTGAAAGGAACTTTTGTTTTTGTTGTTTGAACACCTCAGGCCCAAAGGCAAGAGACTTTCAGAGGAAACGTAACATGGCCATCAACTGTCCTGAGAACTGTACTGTGCTCCCAGCTCCCATCCTACCCCGAGCTAAAACGTGGGGAAGGGAGACCCCAGTCACCGCAACCTGACTTATTTCTTTAGGACACTTCTTTCTATTCTTGAGAACTATCCCACACCCACTTTTCGTAGTAATTGTAAGGTTGCCAATAGGTTTCTTAGTATAGGCCCTTTTATTTTGATACAACGCCACAAGGACTGCCTTATTTTTGATTTGATGGTCGACACCCGTCCCCATCTTAGATTTAGGTTTAGATTAGGCGTTTTCCCAACCCATACACCAGTTTCATTGTTCAATAAACAAAGAGGAGGGTGGAAGGTGCACACACTAAATTTCTAGAAATACTGATTCATATGGCAGTTTGTCAATAGTTAAGGATTTTTGGGGTGCAGGGGAGGAAATGTAGCCCTGGCACAGGGTTACTAAGGGTACAAAAAGGAGAGAAAAGAGGATTCAAAATTGGAACCCTCCCGTCCCTTGCACACCTTAAGTTTGCGCCAATATGATGCCTTGAGATTGACTTTTGTCACAATAAATTAGATATATATTCCAGTGGATTTCAAAAGATAATACCATTTTTAAAAAAAAGAGTGTAGTAATGACATTCAATGTAAAAGAATATTCTTTATTCCAAACGCGTGAAACAGGAAGGATTCAATTCCCTAGTTAAGTGCATTCAGTTTGCTCCTACTTCGGAGCATGCACAGCTCCACAGCAACAGCTGCAGGCCATTAGACGTCAGCGAACGGCACTTAACTAGGGCCATTAATATTTCCGGACCATCTTTGAAGCCCGACATGGAGCGCAGTGATCTTTTCAGGATCCCAGGTGCACGCATGACGTGAACATAAAAACAAGAAGCTCAGCAGGCAAGGCGGCCATTGCACACCATACTCGGCCGGTAACTTCACCCACCGGTTACCCTGAACACGCTGGTTTGGGATACCACTGCCCTCGTTGGGAGCTCAACAGCACCTATAGGACCCGCGGCTGGCAGGAGGCGCTGGATGAAAATGCATGACGTTTGCACACAGCTGAGATCACAAGTGTTTAATTCATTATACTGGCCTCTTGATGAAGAGAATGAACTTCTTGAAACGCGTCAGCCACAATCAAATGAATTGAATCCTTCCTGTTTCACGCGTTTGGATTAAAGAATCTTCTTTTACATTGGATGTCATTACTACACTCTTTTTTTAAAAAATTGTATTATCTTTTGAAATCCACTGGAATATATATCTAATTTATTGTGACAAAAGTCAATCTCAAGGCGTCATATTGGCGCAAACTTAAGGTGTGCAAGGGACGGGAGGGTTCCAATTTTGGATCCTCTTTTCTCTCCTTATTGTTCAATAAACACCCATGATCTGTGATTATTTGTGTCTGTCTTACTTTGTCACCATGAGTTTCTCACACCTACTAGTGCCCTTTTTGGTGGTATCTGGAACTTGGCCTCAGATAGGTATAAAAGATCTTTTTTAAATGTAGGGTGTATGGTAGCCAAAATATGTATCATTAAGAAATGGTGAGATCATCGCCCTCCACTAAAGAGAGACTGGCTGAGGGAATTAACGTGGTACAATGAATGTGAAGAAGAATTTATCTCGATGCAGTCAGTGACATCTAGGCCTAGGGATATATGGTGTGAGTTCTGTGTTTTTCTCTCCCGCGATCAAGCGGACGAATTGCATTACTGAAAGTTCTGTCTATGGTACTTCCAAGTATGTGTATTGCACCTGGAGTACTGTTATTACAAACATCTAACTGTCAGTATATGGTTATTGGTTTTGTGTCCACTAAGCCTAAATAGAGCTGTAAAAAAAGTCACTAATGAAAGACCCCTTTTTGTTTTCTGAAATTGAATTGATTAATTTGTAGCTTTGTTAGCTCAAAATTATTGTGTTTTTTTTATTTTTATGACTTTTAGCATAGCTTGCCATTTTTAAAAGACCTTTCGCTGTTTATGAGCCTTTAGCCATTTCTTAGATTTCTTTTGCTCCTTAGTTTAAAAAATATTTAGTCGTAGACTATAATTTATTACATGTTATGTCGTACTTTTTTCATTTTTATTTTAGTTTCACGAAAATCGGTCATCTGTACCAAAGTGTTGATTATAAGACATTGTTGTTGAAATTATATTGCCTTCTGTTACTCATTTTTGTATCTTTTCTGAGAAAAGACAGGGGTCCAATTTCATGTTAATTTCACCCCTGGGTCATTCGAGGGATTCTTTCTATTACACAGGTTCTTAGTAATTTGCGTTCCTTTTTATTCTGTTACGCTGATTATTCTGACTTCCATGTTTCATCTTGGATTCTAGATCTTGAATAAACGTGCCAAACTTCGATATCATACTATGATCACGAGCACTCCTAATAGAATCTTAAGGATATTTGCAATAGAAAATAAGAAGACATAATCGATCCAGTGCCCATAGCAAATCTGGTATAGTCCCTAGGAATATCTCCTGCATCTCGAACATTCAACACCGATTCCAATAGGCTGCCAATTGTGCCCTTGCTCTACCTACATTTTTTAAAACGTTTTCTTTCAATATTACATATTTCAGCCTCAAAGAATGGGGGTCGATCATTTTGACTAGATTTTGGGTGTTTTTTGCAATAGTTTTTTGTGCTAGCTGCCAGTTTTCTGGGGGATTTATTTGGTGATTTCCTTTGACTGCCAACCCGTTTTTTGAGCTACTTCTAGAGGGCCCTGCATTTGTGATGTAGTCCTTTGTTTGTACTTGGCTTTTTCCAATTCCCACCCAACCCCATAGCAATTGGTCCAGGCAGTCAGGTGTCTATTTATTTAGTTTTTATTGAGTTTAGAAAATCACATCGTACACATGCAACAAGTGGTCCATTACTTGGATCAACAAAAATATATCTTTGTATTAAACAAACAGACTATGCAAGTGCATCTCTACATGTTCCCTCAACACTCCCCATTGTTCCTCCCCTTTTCTCTTTTCACCACAGGCTCCGTTGTTAACCACTTCAGCTTTCGACCCGCTCCGAGGGACTGCTGCTTATACATTAGATAGTTGCGTCTCATTTAACCTATCAGCCATTGCAGGCGAGTATTTCTGGCTGAGGAAAGTCCTTGATTATTTGACTGAATCTGCGAGCATTGTCTTAGTGGTCGTAGTTTGCACAGAAGTCAGCCCTGGCCATTTCAATGGAGCTCTAGTCTGCATGAATGGCTGTGGTTAGACTGTCCATTCGATACATGCTCCAGGCCACGTTGATCCATTCAGTTTTTCTTGGGAGGAGTTCTCTTTTCCAGAACCTTGCAAGACATGCTCTGACAGCGAGCAGCAGGCCATGAACCATTTTGGGTAATTTCGTAAGTTCGTCATCCTGCTCCTCTAGACCGAACAGTATTAGCATCAGTACTTTCTCCCTCGTAACCCTGTCTAGATCTTTGATCCAATTAAGGACCTCATCCCAGTATGATTGGACCGCTGTGTACTCCCACCACATGTGCCAATAATCTGCCCTCATCCCACTTTCATGCCAACAAAAGGGGCTCACTCTTGATACATTTTAGCAAGTCTAACAGGGTTGTATTGTAGTGGAGTTTGATACCATGGAGTTTGTATCGGCAGGCGATGGATGTTTGTGAGGCTCTCCTGTATATCTGAAGCCATGTGCGCTGGGATTTCCCTCCCCAGATCAACTTCCCATTTCTCCCTTAAATTGGTGGATGAGAGTTTCTTAGTTTCCACCAAGGCTCTATATAGTGCACCTATCAAATCCTGAGTGCCGACGCTGGTGTCTAGAATCCTTTGAAAGGGAGTGAGCTCTCTATGCAATTCATCTTTCCAGATTTCTCTTGTCATTACACCCTTTATAGGGTATACTGCAGGTATAGGAAAACTGGAAGTGGTCTCAGCCCCAGTGCTTCTTCGAACTCCTGTATTGTAAGGAATGCCCCCCCCCCCCCCCCCCTTCCATAGCTTTCCTGCCCTCTCATGTCCGGGTTCAAACCAAGTCTGAAACCACTCCAGTTCTGGGATGGAAAACAAGTGGGGGTCTGGGAAACTCCCTACCAGCACGAACACAGCCCATTGACTTGTTCTTGGGTGGATGGCCCCTGGGAGAGCCTCAACCAAGTTTTTAGCTCACTGTTCTTTTCACAGAGAAGAAATTTCACAAAGACTTGGTAGGGGCCATCCACCCAAGAACAGGTCAATGGGCTTTGTTCGTGCTGGTAGAGAGACTCCCAGACCCCCCTTTGTTTTGCATATTAAGTAACTTTGGGTCTCACCCTAAATTGCATGGGGAATCCAGACATGGACTCTTTCCTCACTGTTTTTAGAGAGGCACTGCTCCACCTCACTGATGAGGCCCGACTAGGCTGAAACGCGTGTCTCGGGTTGCTGTTGGTATTCTTGTTCAGAGAGGAATTGCCTAGCATTTCGGTGCTGGACTTCCCGTGGGCAGGACAAGAAGGCAGGACAAAGAATGGTATGCAGGGATATTTTCCTCTGTGAAAGGGACAGTGAGCTAAAGACTTGGTTGAGACTCTCCCAGGGGCCATCTACCCAAGAACCGGTCAATGGGCTTTGTTCGTGCTGGTAGAGAGACTCCCAGACCCTCCTTTGTTTTGCATATTTGTTTTTTAAATTTACGTTTTATTGATTTTAAACAACAAGGGTTATATGCATAGGCACACTCATGTTGCAGTCACATAGGTACATCAATATTTTATTGAAATTAAACGAGGGTACTTTTACTAACAATGGTGAACCTCCTCGCCCTTATGGGTAAAGTGTTCTTGCTCCCTCCCTCGCCAAGACGGTCTGACAAGTTTGTCCATTTTGTCAGTGAATATTTAATCTGTGATTAGCGCGAGATGGGATGTCGATCTCGGTTGGCTTGCATGTGTTCGTTCAGTGCGACAGGCCTGGTTGCCTCTATGCTGTAGGATGGTGACCGGGTCTCGTATTGATCTTTGATTATGACGGTTCTGGGTCTTCCGGGGTTGTTTGTCTTTGGCTTGGGGTGTGTATATTGGCAAATTCACACCAGGTTTCCTCGTGGTGGGCTGCCTTTCCATGGAGGGCCGCTGTGATTTTTTTTTTTCCATCGTGTATATATTTGTTGCAATGGCAGTCCATTCTTTTTTGGTTGGAAGGCGTGGAGATTTCCATTTGATAACCAGACCGGCCCTTGCGGCAAGTAGGAGTGGGGAAGCAAGTCCCTTTATTCTAATTAGTTCATCTTCCTCTTCTTTCAGGCCAAATAGAGTCAGGAGGGGGGATGGTTCCCGCTCAATGCCGTCTATCTCTTTAATCCATCCGAGCTCTTCGTTCCAGTATACACGGACTTTGGGACAGTCCCACCACATGTGCCAGTAGTTTGTCTCCGCTCCACATTGTCTCCAGCATTTGGGGCTGTTGTTCTGGTACATTTTTCGATAGTCTGTAGGGATCGTACTGCCATCTGTGAAGTAGTTTTATGGCATGTAGTTTGTATTGTGTAGCGATGGATATTTGGGACGGCGTTTTGCAGATTGTGTCCCATGCCTGTTGATCAAATTCTCTGTTGAAATCCTTTTCCCATTTCTCCTTGAGGCGATGGTTCGAGTTTGGGTCTTTGGTGATCAGGGTACTGTACATTTGTGCGATCAGGCCTTTGTTCGTAGAGGTTGTATTGAGGATTCTCTCAAAGGGAGTGAGTTCTCTCTGTATCTTGGTCTTCCACTCGCGTCTCGTTAGGACTCCCTTCAGTCAAAGGTAGAGAAAAATCGGAATAGGGTGCAGTTGGAGGGCGTCTTCCAGGTCTGTGATTGATATAAATGTGTCATCTCTCCATAGTTGTCCAACCCTTTCGAGTCCTGCGTCAAACCAGGTTTGATATCTCGGATGTTCCGGGATTTCCTCTCTGACCCCAGGGGCCCATAGGTGGCTCAAGGGGGATGGCCAAGTGGTCACCCCCACCATCCCTTTTCCTGATTTCCATATATTCCATATGGTTCCCAGTATAGGGTGGTTTCGCCATTTTCGTGTGAGTTGCGGTCTAGGGACCCATAGCCATTCAGATAGCGTTGCAGGGGTCAGGTTATCGTTGTCCAGGTGGAACCACTGCAGATCTTTTCTGTCTCTGAGGTGGGGGATAAGGACTTAAACTGTGCGGCCTGATAGTATCGTTCAATGTCGGGGAGGCCTACCCCACCTTGATCCTTTGTTAATATGAGAGTTTCATAGGGTATCCTAGGCTTCTTTCCTTCCCACAAGAATCTCGTTATTGCCCTTTTCACCTGTTTGAAAAATGTGTCTGGGACTGTGCCGGGAAGTACTTGAAAAAGGTATAGGAAGCGTGGTAGAGTAACCATCTTAATGGCGTTCAGACGTCCCATCCATAAGATCATGAGGGGTTGCCATTCTGCGAGGTCTGCTTTGAAGGCGGCAAGGAGTTGGGGGAAGTTGGCCTCGTATATATCGGCAATGTCTCTCGTCAAATTGACGCCTAGGTATCGGAGTGTGGGGCCCCCTATGATGAGGCCGAGTTGCTCGAGTTCTACTCTTTGGCTGGTGGTGGGTTCCTGTAACGGGAAGAGGATTGATTTAGCTTTATTGATTTTGAAGCCTGACAGGGCGCCATATTGTTCAACGAGGCGGAGTGCTTCTGGGATTGATGTCATCGGGTTCCCGCACGTGGAGCAGGATATTGTCCGCATACAAGGCCAACTTATATTCTTTCCCGCACACGTGGAGTCCGTCAACGCCTTTGTTGGCTCGCAGCGTTTGCGCTAGTGGTTCCAATGATAGTGCAAATAGTATTGCGGAGAGGGGGCACCCTTGCCGCGTTCCTCTGCTTAAGTTAAACCAACGGGAGTATTGTGAGTTTACTGCTACAGCAGCTCGGGGTGAGGTGTATGCAGCTTTGATTCTGCGTCGGAGAGTAGGGCCAAGGCCTATTTTCTTTAGTGTAGCTTCCAAGAAACACCATTCGACCCTATCAAACGCTTTTTCAGCGTTAATTGAGAATAGTGCCGGTGAGATTGACATCTTCTTGGCTTCGTGTATGAGGTGGAGGGTCTTGCGGGTTGAGTCTGCCGCCTGTCTTCCAAGTATGAATCCCACTTGGTCATTGTGGATTATAGCGGGCATGTGCGTCTCCAGTCGTGCAGTGAGGACCCTTGTGTAGATTTTGGCGTCCGTGTTTAGAAGGGAAATGGGACCGTAAGAGGTGCATTGGGTGGGGTCTTTTCCTTCTTTCGGGATGACCGTGATCAGGGCTTCGGAGAATATTGCGGGGACGATGCCAGTTTGGAGGATGTGATTGAGAGGTCATCCATTACTAGGAGGAGGGTGTCACTAAAGGTTTTGTAGAATCCTGCTGTGTAACCATCATTGCCGGGGGCCTTCGCTGTTGGGAGTCTTTTGATTGCATCTGCTATTTCTTCGCCCGTGATAGGGCCATCAAGAGCTTGTGCTGTGTCGCGAGGTAGGCTAGGGATGGTTATCGTGTTCATGTATTCTGCGATTGCACTCTTGTCTGTCAGGGTGTCCGAGGTGTACAAATTCTCATAGAAGTTAACAAAGGCTTCAGGAATGTCGCATGGGTGGTCCATGTGGGGTTCCATTTCTTCGTGTATAGCTGACATCCATCTCTCTTTGCGTTGGCCACGAAGTCTGGCGGCAAGGAGTGCGTCGGCTTTGTCCCCTTTCTCGTCTTGTTTCTGTTTTAAATATTGGAGTTTTCGGATTTTCTGGTCGATTTCGGTCCCTGTTGGGACCGGGGGATTGAGCGTTGCGGTCTAATTGCATTATTTCGGTCCTTGTCCTGTTTTCTACGAGTTGTCGCTCTCTTTTGCGTGCTGCTCCTTCTTGGATTAGGACTCCTCTCCAAGTGGCTTTCCGCACCTCCCATACTGTGTTTATCGAGACTTCACCCGTGTTATTGAGCTCGAAGTATTGTGCAATCTCCTTCTCAAGATGTTCACGGAATATTGGATCTTTCCAGAGCGTTTCGTTGCAGCGCCACTTCGAGCTTCCGTGGGGGAGTGCGATACGATCGAGGGTGACCGTGACCATATCGTGTTCTGACCATGTTATAAGGGATATATCTGATGCAGACATTGCCTCTGTTGTGTGAGGTAGAGATAGTCGATTCTCGTATATGTGGCGTGTGGCGCTGAGTAAAATGTGAATGTCGTTTCTTGCGGGTTCATGTGGCGCCAAGCGTCTGTTAGTTTGTAGCTGTCCATCATATTGACTATCACTGAGCGGCCGGCTTCTGGTGGGGTATTTGCCAGTGGGTTTCCAGCTTGTCTGTCCATGGTTGGGTAGGCCCACGTGTTGAGGTCACCTCCCATGATTACTTCGCCTTGTGCTTCAAGCATTACTTTAGGGACCATGTATTGTAGGAACCTGGATTGGCCGGAGTTGTGTGCGTATATAGAGGCGAGTGTGATGGCAGTGCCCTGTATCTTACCGACTAGCACCAGCGCTCTGCCACTCACATCTGTCCAGGTTTTCTGTACTTCGAATTGTATCCTTTTTGAAATCGGGATGCCTACGCCATCCTTTCTGAGCGTGCTTGAGCCCCAATATTCGGTGCCTGTACGGGCGTTTAGGATCCTTCTTTCTTCTCCATTAATGTATTTGGTTTCTTGCAAGAAGAGTATGTCGAGCTTTGCCCTTTTGAATTCCCTCAGCACGAGTGACCGTTTAGTGGGGGGAGTTAAGTCCCTTGACGTTTAATGTCCCTATTTTGATTGTGGTCGGCCTGTCGCTTGCCTTGATGTTATTTGCCATTGTGGAGTGTTCTTGGTTTATCTGCTAGGTCCCATCTTTTGTCGCCGAGTGTCACCAGAATCGGAGTGTTCCGTTGAGTGTGCCAGACCGTCTTCTTTGGCGTCTTTATTCCCCCCCTCCCCATAGGGGAATACAACAGGGTATCCCCTGCCCTCTGTTCGTTTTGTTCATCATTCCCCCTTTTATTGAGGGCTTGCATGTTGACTTGGTGGCGTCCGAGTCGGACTGGATGGAAACTGAGTCCGGTGTCGGACCACTGGTAGGAAACGTTGCCGCACGGTCCGTTTGCACATACAAGTCCACTTATAACGTTTTGAGCCCCCTCTCTCCAGCTTCCCCCCCACCCCCCGTTCACTCCCCCTTCCCAACTTTTATAACTCTATATAACATTTTTCAGAACAAAAAGAAATCTTTTGATACATGCAGTTTTCGAGGTCCATCATCAGGCAGCTGTGTCCTTCCTCCCCTTAAGAAAGGTCTCGCCTGCGAGTCTCGGTCCGCTCTGGACCCTTATGGTTCACCTAGACCGTGTCGGATTGTCCATGTTATGACACTGGGTCCTGGACCTTCCAGGTGCGGACCACGGGAGGGTGAGGTTATTTGTCGCTTTCTGGAGTGTTGTTGCCCCTTCTGTACTTACTTGAGCCTTTCACTTTTTTCTCCTTGGTCCATGGAGTTCCCAGCGCTGACTGTTCCGTTCGGGTGCTTCACGTTCTCCCTCCCTTGGACCCGCACCAAGGAGGTCAGCTATGTAGTCAGGGATTTCCTCTTCGGATTGCAGCTGGATTCTTCTGCTTCCATGTTCGAAGGTGAGAGAGAAAGGGTATCCCGACCTGTATCGGGTGCCCTGATCATTGAGCCATTTCGTGAGAGGGCTGTAAAGGCGTCTCAGCGCCAGAATGAACGAGTATATGTCCTGAAAGATGGTTATATGGGAACCCCCAAGGGTTATGGGGCTGCCAGCTCTAGCCGTTTCCAGTATTCTGGCTCTGTCTTGATATCGATGGAATCTTGCGAGGACTGATCTTGGCCCGCTGGGCGGCCCCCCCCACACCCCCCCCCGTTCTCTCAGTTTTAGGCTCATCAATATTCTCGTCTGCCGTCAGAATTTTGATAATATCATGAATGGTGTTTTTGCGGTCTTCCTCCGTTTCACCTTTGTGTTCTGGAATACCGAAAAAGCGTAGATTGTTTCTCCTCTTGTGATTTTCTATGTCATCCATTTTGAGTCAAAATTCCTCCTCTCTCTTCTCAATCTCTCGTATTCTAAGGTCCATTTGGGTCTCGAGGGTGTCTATGGAGGCTTGATTATTCTCGACCCCTTCTAGCCTCTCTTCGATGTTGTCCATTCTCTGTGTTATTTTATCTATTTTGCCGCCTAGATTAGCTCAAATATTTTTTATCTCGTGGAGCAAGGCCGCAATGTCGCCTTTGGTGGCAGCTGCACCTCTTTCTGCAGATTCCATTGTCTCAATGTTCCCGGTGTCGGGGGTCAATGGGTGTTACGGAGAATTCTCATTTTATGGTTAATTTCCCTTACCTATAGAGTCCCCCAGCAGCTTTGCTGGATTTGAAGGGTGTGTCTTTTTTCCTGCTAACAGGGAGACTCTTTTTTTCCCACTCTTAGGCATTTTTGCTATGTGTGTTTTAGGCTATTTTTGTGTTTAGTGTCTATGGGATTTTCTCAACTCCATAGGAACCATCTTTATTCACATGTGTTACACAGCACCCTCAGTGCAGTGACACAGGGGTGTCGTAGCGACCCCCCAACATAAACTCCATACCCTGGGACTGACTACTGTCTCCCAGGGCATATAAAGTCCCAATTGACATTACTAGTCAAATCCTATGAACTAAACCAGTACAACCCATCTTACTATGGAGGTACTGGAAAGGGTTAATAGTTTTTCCCTTATGTTAATTTTCAAGAGGGTATCATACAGTCCCTCTCTCAAAAGTTTCTGGCTGGTGGCAGTGGTTACTACTATAAATATTCGACCACAAATATTTCCCTATGGGATTTTCTCATTGTTCGAGATTACCACTTTTTCTGACAGCCTCTAACATACCGCTGGTGCATTTTAATATGAACTTGACTCCGGTAGCTTTTACTTGCCAGAACTTTAATAGAACTTCTTTCTCGTGTCTTTCTCTAAACTCCTAACCCAGGTCGGGGATCCTTTGTTCGTCCTTTTGGCGGGCTTCTACTGAGAAGCCCTCCTTTTGGCACCACTGAGTCTCGGGTGGGTCCATTGTGTGGGAGGGGGAGTACGACCCTTGGACAGGGTTGCCTCAGCAACCCATGTCACACTCTATCCTGATAGGCTGAAGGGTCTTCCGCCAAGATGACCACTCCTCTGTGTGAGTCACAGCTAGGCTGTATGAATGGGGATCTTTTTGCATAAAAGCAGGGTCCTGCGGACTGGAAGGGAAAGACGTCGGCACTGGAACTAAGAAGCCGAAGAGGAGAGAAGCCAAAGACATTTGCAACGACTGAACCACCGGTGAAGCCCTGCTGCAGCGTCTCATACTTTTCTCCACACGATGAGAGAAGATCTTCATCTGCAAGAGCCTTCTTCCCTTGAGCTGGTGGGGCCAACCAGTTTGCCAATCGGCTTCCCGGACCTGCCTTGGTCGAATCACCAGTACCCTGTACTCGAAGGCCGGATAGCCAGGCACCAGTCCAGCCGGACCGCAATTTAAAGGAGCGTACCTTTTATTCGTCGGGCCGCACCGCGGCTTGTTTCATCCTGGGGTAGTGCAGTAACTCAAACCTTCCTCCATGACGAGAGCCTCTCTTCCTCTGCTGGATCCCCCGAACTGCAGGAACTATCAGGAACAACCGCCACCGCAGGAGCCACTTCTTCATTTTAAAGGTACATTGTTCCACCAGGCCGCCCTTTCCTCGCGGTAGCACTAAAGGTGTTTTAAATCCTTTACCTACCTGTTGGGTTGGCCTCCCCTCTCTCTTAGCATTGTCTTTCGCTTCCTGCATCCACCTTTTCAAAATCGTTAACCAAAGACTTGACTGCAGCTACAAGAACATTTTGCTCCTGGGCCCTTGTCCTGTACCACTGACTCTGGCACAGGCCTATTGACTGCATTCTTTAGATTGAGTCTCAACTAGAACTGTGTTGGTGCCCTACCCTTTCCTTCCCCTTTCTAAACCTTGTGAAATGCCATTTTGCTCAGTTTTCATTTAAGTATTGTTTATACTGATGCACTGTCTTGCTTAGATTGATTCACAAACTTATGGGAAGTGTTACTAGGGTGTGTCAGAAGGTATTTCTGAATAACATGTGTTTTTCCCCCTTGTGAGAAATTGCTAGAGAATCCCTTGTGTGTGGTTTTCACTGTGCCGTTTTGCTCAGTTTTCACTCTGGTTCACTTGGTCTACAATTTAACTTGGGAGTGTGTATATTTTTCCTTTGACTTAATTTAACTTGCTTGATGACTGTGATACATGTGTTTTATTAGAAGTGTATAAACTGAATATATACCTACTTTTTAATACAAAGCTTTGGTCAGTGTTTCCTTGTGCCATAGTACTGTAGGCCTATTGTGTAAACCCTGAATACTGCTCATCTCCCTCTTGAGATAAGTCTGACTGCTCAGCCACAGCTACCAACTAAATCTTTGTGGTACAGACTGATACCAAAGGGGCTTTATTGCTCTCACCTGTAGTCCTAATCTTGTGTAGTGCTCCCTAAGGGAACTGCACAGGATTCTGCCTAACAATGGGGTCGAAGAGTAGGCAAATTTGGCCAGTTTAGCCCAAGTGTCCATGTGGTGGTCACCACAGCAGAGGAGGCACACGCCCCTGAGTCGGGGGCCCAACCCTCTGCACTGCTCGCAGATGTCTTCAGAATGATTCCAGGTGAGGGGTGGGGTCCAGAGTCTCTGTTTCCTTTGGTGGTGGAGGGGGAATGAGTGGGGCACGTTGGTGTATTGCGGTCACTAACAATTCTCTCGGGTGCGGAGGGCTGGTCCTCAGGTCTGCCGGAGCCCTGTGCAAGCGCCTTTGTCCTCCGGGAGTTGGGGGCTAGTGTTCGTGCCAGGCGGCCTCGTGCTTCTTGTTAGTTGGAGCCTTGTGTAGAGCAATTGCTGCTTGGGAATTAAAGGCTGCAGAAATGGGGTGGGGCGCTCTCCCCCGCAGGTGCTACAGGGCCTTCGGTGTGTGGTCACCTGTCTGGATATGTGGGTCGTGGGTGGGGTGACCCTGGGTACTCTTTTGGGGCCGGTAACTTGCTTTGGTCTGCTTCAGGGTGTCAGTTGTAGCTGGTGGACGCACTTCCACCCCTGGTTATGGTGTTGCCTGGGGAAAGGCTGGGCGCCTGGGCTTCTGTGGGACTTTGTGTAGTTGAGTGGGCAGGTGGTCCTGGGTATTTCGGGGGGCCTGTGCATTGAGGTGCCCCACGAGGTGTGCAAATGAGGTCTTCTGGCTTTGTTGTGTTTTACACCGGCACCTGACATGGGGACGGTAAGGCAGTAGTCTGAAGTGTGGTGTTTGTGTTCAGTACACTCGGATGCTGGCTGAGGGAAGTAATGATTCACCGAGCAAGTCAGGGCCTGGTGACATCCCTGAGTACCCTGTGGTGTGCCTGGAGTTGTGGCAGGGCGATTCAGAGGCTTGTGTTCTCACTGTTGTTGGCCTTGATGCACCGTATTCAATGGGTGTAGCATTTGCTCAATTGTGGACATTTGGGGCCTCAGAGGTTGGAGCATATGTCTTCTGGTGTCTTTGTTCCTCCTCCTTCCTTTCTTTTCCCTCTGCCCTCCTCCTCTCTCCTCTTTCCTCTCTTTTCCCCTATTTAATTGGGCAATTTTCGTCCTTATTGCACTACTTTAATGTTTTGGAAGGCTCTTGGAGGGCTTAAGGATCCTCTGGGCGTATGCGCTCTTCTGCCCCGCGCGTTCTTTCAGGTGCGGGCCGCCGGCTCCGTGCCGGCAAGGCCACCCGTGGGTGGTGGGAGATGCCGGCGTGCTGATGTGCAGTCCACAGGTCGCCGGGGGTGCAATGGCGGAGTGGGGTGATTGCGGGCCCAGCGCGACCCTGCAGGTGGTGGGATGGGGGTGGCCGCCTACCTTTTCTTCTTTGGGGGGCTTATACCGTGCCTCAGCCGGTGCTTCCCTCAGCGCGGACACAGACGGCACGGCGCTGGCTGCAGTGTCGGCGTCTCTTCAAGTCCCAAGGGGGGGAGGAGGCTTTCCACACCGGGGGAGAAGCGAAGCAGGCTCCACTCAGCTCTGCAGGTCCGGGGCTCGCCACCAACTGTTGGACGGGCTTAACAGGAGTCGAGTGCACCACGGAGCTGCTACACGCAGGCTCTTCTGGAAAGGCGAGTTTCTCAGCCTTCCGGACTCCGATTTTGATCAGGTTTTTTGCCAATGTGGGTGGGGGCGATGGGGGTCTTCTGCCGGCTTCTTGTCAATTTTGAGTTTGGGGGGGTCACCAGGTGGGGCCTCAAGTCACCTTAAGGACCTACAGCCACAGAGCTCACACGGAGTTAGGACTCATCCGTGCGCCCCCTGGTGGCCAACCTGTTTTGCATATTAAGTAACTTTGGGTTTCACCCTAAGTTACCAGGGGAATCCAGATGTGGACCACTTGCTCACTGTTCTTAGAGAGGCACAGCTCCACCTCACTGATGAGGCCTGACTAGGCTGAAACACGTCTCTGTGGTTGCTGTTGGTATTCTTGTTCAGAGAGGAATTGCCTAGCATTTCGGTGCTGGACTGACCCTGGGCAGGACAAAGACTGATATGCAGGGATATTTCTCTTCTGTGAAAGGGACAGTGAGCTAAAGACTTGGTTGAGACTCTCCCAGGGGCCATCCACCCTAGAACAGGTCAATGGGCTTTGTTTGTTCTGGTAGAGACTCTCCCAGATCCCCCTTTGTAGGTCTGGGATGGAGTCTCGAATTCCTGGCACCCACAGGTGTCCCAGCGGGGATGCCCATCTTGTGATGCCCTGCAAGCCCGGTCCCTGACGCCAGAGACTCCACAGTGTTCCCAGAATGGGGTGTTCTCGTAACCTCCTAAGTAGCTTTGACCTGGGTACCCATAACCATTTGCCTACCATGGCTGGACGGAGTGGTGGTTGTCAATATTCACCCATTGTAAGTCGTCTTGTTTTCTAAGGTGTGGGATCAGGATTCTCAATTGAGTGGCTTTGAAGTATGAACGTATATATCTGGGAGCCCCACCCCTCCACTGTCCTTGTCAAGATATAATAATGCATTTGTGAATCTTGGTTTCTTGCCCTGCCACAGGAAGCGTGATAGGGAGCCATAGGTTCTCCGGAAATAGTCATCGGGTATCTGTATGAGAAGCATCTGAAACAGGTATAGGATTTTAGGTAGAATCACCATTTTGATGCTGTTAAGTCGTCCCATCCAGTAAATTGTGAGCCCGCTCCATCTTTCAAGGTCTTTTCCCATCACCTCCATCAGGGGGGGAATTTCCCTCATATTACTCTGAGTTATGTATTGACATTGATGCCTAGGTATCGCAATGTTCCCAAACTTATTTTCATGCCCAAGGGTGTGAACCGCCTCACGTCCTCATGCCTGCTTTTATCTATTGGGAAGAGGACCGACTTTCCAGGGTGTATTTTAAGCCCTGTGTCAGGAATACATTCATTTGGGGCAAAAGATGGTGCTTTATAGCTAAGAAATAGCTGTCCTTGGGAAAGACTACATTTTCCAGCATGCCTAGGGGAAATGTGTAGTTCTGTGAATTTGCACTAATCTGCAGCTGGCAATCAGGAACGGGATAAAGTCTCCAACCGCCTGTGCCTCTGTGCAGATAATTATTGATTATGTGCACGGGCGGCAGTTTGGAGAACGTGAGGAGGCAGGCCATCTGTTCAGACGCCGGAGGACTGGTGGGCGTTAGCGGTGATTGTAGGAACAGATAAGCATGCAGTAGAAGGCGCCCGGGCCGCGGTGGTGATTTACGAGCGGCTGGGACGTTCACTCAAAGCTACAGTCTTAAGGGTCCGGGTTTCCTCGTGAGGTGCCTGGGCCATCAGCTAAGTGCCTTACTTTGTCTACCAACATTTAAATTTTGCATATTTTGGTGCGCATATGAAGGAACACGCGTCGCGACCACATTGATACATATAGCGACTCAAAAGCATGATGAATAACTCGTCAGGCATGCCAGCAGTATTTCAATGGGAGCTATGAATTATGTTCTAGTTTTTCCTGGGAAAAGAGATGTGGCATGTATTCAATGTGCAGCATTTGTTCGTTGCTTCATTGTGCCCATGGGGCCATGAGTCTAATGTGCTTCATCCCAGTTTGTGCCATCATGCTTTGTGTGCAACAGTCTGTTTGAGCATAATTGCTCCCATATGTTTGTGTCCATTATGTCTGAGTTTCTAACACTATTTTGCATTATGTGTAAAATCATGTTATGAGTGTTTTCCTTATGAAAAAGCTAAGAGTATGAATATGCATTTGAATGTTCCCATAGGTGCAGATACCATTTAGGAGGGCAGGTCAGGACGGGTCAGGTTTAGAAGTTATATTTTAGATAAGTGTATTAAGTGGGAGTTAGGTATTGTTATACTTGTATGTTATGTTCTCCCCTCCTTCCCTTTGCCATTCCACCCCTTTCCCCTAACTCCGTCTTCCCCCCATTGGCTGCCACGTGGCTCCCTGTGTTTCTAGTTCAGGCGCCCATGCTAACCAAGGTGGGAGGGTCAAATCTATTCGGCTTCTATGGTTCGGGAGAGGGGGTCGAGACTCTTATCCCTTTGTTGGCATTGACACCCTGCCAGCTGATCATACGTTTCAATTATCTCAATTGCTGCTGGGATTGATATTAGTGGGTTTACCACGCGAAGTAATATATCCGCATAAACCCCCAGTTTGTATGTCTTTCCCCCCACGTGATTCCTTCCACTCTATGATCTTGTCTTAATCTTTGTGCGAGTGGTTCCAACGAGAGAACAAAGAGTAGTGAGGACAGCGAGCAACCCTGCCTTGTCCCTCTCCCAAAGTTGAACCATCGAGAAGAGCCTCCGTTAACCGCCACGCATGACTTGGGAGAAGAGTATATCTCTTTAATACCCCGGAGGAGTCTCGGTCCTAACCCAATCCTCGAGAGGACCCCATTAAAAAAATTCCATGCCACTCTATTGAATGCCTTTTCCGCATCTATCGAGAGAAGGGTGGTATCCCTGTGCATCCCCCGGGCTTCATTCATCAGGTGGAGTGTTTTTCCCATGGTGTCCGCCCCCTGATGTCCCATTACAAAGCCTTCTTGGTCAGAGTGTACCAATTGTGCTAGGTGATCCTCCAGCCTGGTCGCAATGACCCTGGTGTAAAGTTTTGCATCGATGTTGAGGAGTGATATTGGTCAGTAAGAGCCACAACATCTGTGGTCCCTGCCTTCTTTGGGTACCACTCTGAGAAGGGCATGGGCAAATGAGTCTGGTGGCCTTCCCGTTTCTACAATGGCCCTCATTACGACCCTGGCGGATTTTTTCCGCCAGCGACGGACTTTCCGGCCATGGCGCAAAGTCCCTTTACGCCATGGCGGATGGCGGACTTACCGCCCCATTCCGAGGTCGGCGGGGCGGTAAGTCCCCATTGACCCTTTTACCCTTCCCCATTCCCATTTCGGCCCCATAGGGCTCAATGGGAGTGGGGAAGGAGTTAATTACGCCACCGTAAAATACGGTGGCGTAATTAACACCAAGGTCCCAGAGCGCCATGGATTTTTCCGCCCGCAAAAAGCGGGCGGAAAAATGACCATGGCGCTCCAGGAACTCGTAGTTGGCGGTAAGGGGTCCGCGCAGCTAACGCTGGCGCAGACCCCTTAGCGCCAGGGTCGTAATGAGGCCCAATGTCATTAAAGAGAGCTGTTAGGAAGGGGATCAAGGTAGCTGAGATTGTTTCGAAGAAGCCTGGGGTAAAACCATCCTCGCCAGGTGCTTTCCCCAGCTTGAGGTGCCAAATGGCGTACTTTATTTCTTTTCCTGTGATTGGAGCTTCGAGGACCTCTGCTTCGGATAGGGAGGGGAGGTGAGATTCTGCAAGGTATTTGTTAGTGGCCCCTACAGGTGCTATGCCTTCACCACTATATAAGGTTTTGTAAAAGGAGGCAAATGCTTCCCAAATTCCTTATGCTTTGTCCGTGGCGGTACCCTCTGTTCCCTTTATTTCGGTGACCCACCTTTCAGCTCGTTGTTTGCATAGACGTGCCGCCAGGAGGGCGTCAGCTTGTCCCCTTTATCATAACATTTTTGCTTTAGGAACTGCAGGTTCAGGACTATCTTTCCCTTTTCTAGCAATTTCAGCTAATCTCTTAGGCTTCTACCTTCCAGGAGACATTTCTGTCCATCTCTGGTTGAGGATGGTGCGAGCCTCTCTGTTGCTTCTATTTTGGCTCTTAGCCCTTTTTCTACGAGTGTCCGCTCTTTTTTGCGGGCTCCTTCCCTAATGAGGATGCCCCTCCAAGTGTCCTTTGCCGCATCCCACACCATTCCCTTCCTCACCTCCCCCGTATCATTGGTTATGAAGAATTGTTTAGTTTCCTTGTCCATTTCCTCCCTGAAGATTGGGTCTTTCTATAGTGAGTCATTGCAACGCCACTTAGAGTTTCGGGGGCATAGACTTTCCCAGTTTACATCCACCAATACCATGTCTTGATTTGACCATGACACAGGATGAATATCAGAATCCCCTAGCACTTCCAGCAGATTTCTTGAGTCGTACAATTAATCGATTCTCGTGAGAGTGCCATGTGTGGCATAGTAAAAGGTAAAACCTCTTTCCTGCCGGTGTAGGTACCTCCAGCCGTCTCTTACACCATAGAGCTTCATGGCCATGCTGAGCCCTGCGTCCCCATGACCCTGAGGTTCGCCATCTACTTCTTCTCTAGCTTGTCTATCGAGGGCTACGTCCATCCATACATTGAAGTCTCCCCCAAGAATAATGTGTCCCTGTGCCTCTTCGATTATTTTCTCTATGGTCCTTTGCGGGAATCTCTTCTGACCTTGGTTGGGAGCATAAACTGTTAGACACACTGTAAAAGGCAAATCTCAAAAAACGTAAATAAAATTGAGAGCAAGCATCCAAATACATAAATGATTACAATCCTTTGTGAGGGGTCAGACATGTGAGGCAGACAACTTTGTTAAGGTTTTTCAAAACTTGCCATTTTATTAACTCAAAAGGTTGGATAAATGCCTGACCATACGTACCCTGATGAGGATTTCCCTGCCTAAAATATACTAAAGGAAACATTCTAACAAAATGTTTCTGCCCCACACACTTTCACATGCAACAATTGAATAAGGTTATATATGGCCGTTCAAACAAAACAAATATGTCTGTTATTTTCACAACCTGATAAAAGGCTCTCCTTCCCATTGCCCAGATACAAGCAGGACTCTATTGACCAGTTCAAAAAAGATGAGCAAATCGTGTTTTGTAGCAAAGTTCCACTTCAGTACTCTTTTGGTTCCAACTTGATAATATAAAGTTCCAACAATGAATCCACAAAGATAACCATTAACATCACAACACCATTCTATCACTTTGTTCCTGGAACACCAGAGGTTCTCACCACTTATTTCATACCAACATGGGTAATCTCTGGAAACATAAATTCATATACCTCCAGGAAACATGGATATCTTCCCTACCTGGATGTGACGGTTACATCACAGCAATGAATCCTGCGATACTACGAGATAAAGGACGACCATCATCGGGTCAATTTACCTTGATCAAGAACAATGACAAACCACAGATGTTGGAAACCAAAAATGTTATTCCGTGGTCACAACTCACGATGTGTGAATATACTTTAGACCCATACTCCCTCCAAGACGACCATTTACTACTAATCCAACGGAAACATATACTTGGGATACTAAATCTTTACTGGAACACCCTAGCGATTCAAACTAAAGAATTCATAAACACCATATTTTCATTGATCGATAAGACATTACACATCATCAAAACATTCAATTAAGAATTTGCATGGACCTAAACATTCACCTAAACGACAAGTACGGAAATACAATACCGAAAGACAAACTATCGTCACGGGCAAAAATCTGGATCAAGGAAATGAAGATCAGAAACCGATCTTCCCTACCGAGACGATCTGCTCTCAAGGGAGGGGGGTCAGGTTCTCCATCCAGAGGTCAGATCCCTCAACCTTCACACTTGGCTTCTGAAAGGTTGAGGTACAAGGATTGGGACCTCCCTGAAGACGTGATGGAGGTGTTGCTGTCGGGCAGACGGCCGGCAACAAAGTCCCTGTACCGTTGCCTTTGGAGAAACTTCTGCGACTGGTGCAGGTTTAAGAATTTGGATCCTTTTTCATGTGACATTCCTGTGGTTCTGTCTTTTTTGCTTTCGTTAGCCCACAAGGGCCTGCAAGTGGGTACCATTAAAGGTTACCTGGCGGCGCTGTCCATATTTAAGCGCTCGTCTGAGGATTGTTCTTATTTCAAAATTCCTTTAATTTCTCAGGTTCTCAAAGGGCTCACTAATGTGTTCCCGCCGTCACTTTTTCAGGTGCAGGGGTGGGATTTGAACCTTGTTCTAAAATTCCTAATGGGTGCTCCATTTGAACCTTTACATTCTTGTCTTTTGAGACTGTTAACACTTAAAACTGTATTTTTAGTTGCAGTCACTTCCGCTTGCAGAGTGAGTGAGTTGCAGGCACTTTGTTAAGCCACCCTTCGCTGTGTTTCATAAGGACAGGGTTGTCCTTAGAGTTCGTCCTTCCTTTCTTCCAAAGGTGGTGTCGGAATTTAATTTAAGCCAGAAGGTTATTCTTCCGGCATTTTATCCTCCTCCACATCCTGGTAAGGAAGAGGAGAGGCTCCATAGGTTGGATCCTAGGAGAGCTTTAAGCTTCTACATTTCACGCATGTCCCGGGTCAGAGTGGACGATCAGCTCTTTATTGGTTAATTTGGAAGCCGTTTGGGACAAGCTGTTACTAAGCAGAGTTTGTCTAGATCTATCTTGGCAATTTCTGAATGTTACCGCTTGGCGGGTAAGGATCATCCGGTAGGCTTACAGGCCCATTCTACTAGGGGTATGGCTGCCTCTATTGCCCTGCAGAGGGGTGTTCCTATTCGTAACATCTGTGAAGCAGCCACTTTAGCTTTGGTCCATACTTTTGTACAACAATATTCCCTAGATTCTATCCATGGGGAGGATCTGGCCTTTGGCAAGGTGGTCCTTTACTCTGCAATTTGATTGGGCATTCTAAATTTCTATATTCTAAATTCTTTTCCCACCTCCTTACGTTGGTACTTTTTTGGGAGTCTGTCATAGATATGGAATACGATGGAGGACCCAATCCCCTCGAAAAACAAGTTACTCTCTTATCTGGTAACGTTTTTTCGATGGGATGGTCCGACGACGTATTCCATATCGCTCCCTCCCTGGCTACCCTGCTACAGAATTTCTTATGCGATTGCAGCTTACGTTTCCGCAAGGCTTTCTGTGGTCATACTGGCAGAAGATTGGTGCCACACCTTCTGGGGAAAAAACTACAACTGAGGCTACAGGCGTCGTGCGTCCTACTTATAACATCCGGTGTCGTCGGCTCGACGGAGGCTCTTGAGGACAGCGTATCGACATCATCGATACAGGACGCAGACGCCGTAAGATTTTCCGAAGCAGCACAGCTGTGGTGATTACTGTCATAGATATGGAATACGTCGTCGGACCATCCCATCGAAAGAACTTTACCAGGTAAGAGAGTAACTTGTTCTTCTACCGGCAGAAGGTGATTTCAATCATCACCTATGGGAGTGCAACAATGATCAATCTAGACCAAACTATATGGGATTCACTAGAAGGGATCTTCTGGCGAAAAATCCTAGGGCTGCCCAAATTGTTTCCCGCCGTAATAATCTGCCTTAGGCTAGCTACACAGTCACTGAAATCTATAATGACATGGAAGCGACTTGACTTCCACAGGAAAATGGCAAATGAAGATGGCATCCCTGCTTTCGTCATCCTTCACGACAAAATGAACTTGATCGCCGATACAGTGCTTAAAATGTAGAAACCTGCGGTAGAGGATGAAATGCTAGGAAATGATTTAACCTTGAAAATGCTTATCAACCGTCCACAACTAGCAAAGAAGCAACTACAACAGAATGACTGGATCCACACCATTGCGACAAAAACCAAATATCGAATGAATCTCCACTGTGCTCTGGACATTCGACCAATCAATCAATTTCCATCATACTTGTCGCTATTTCCTGACCGCCACATTAAGACGGAATCTGAAAAAAAGGTCTCTAATCAATTACCTACTCGTGAACTACTTGCCCTAACAAGACAGATTCCAAAATCCCAAGCTTTCTGTTGATTCTGTGAACAACAAGACACTATTGATACACTTTTTCATGTTATAATGGAATGTCCTACCCTGATTGTAAAAAGAAACCTATTTAAAGAAATGTCTGTAAATCCTGGTCCACCTTGTGATCCTGAAGATAGATGGGCAGATTTGCTGTCTGGAGTAATCGAAACCCTGACTATTATTATCAAATTCTGGAACAATATTACTGAAATACAGGAACAACGAGGCAATGGGTAAGAAAGGTCTCACTGTCTGATGGACCATACTCTCAATATGAACTAAGACAATAAACAAGAGATGCGGACATTGAACTCTCGTTTTCTCCTGATCTTACCTCCTCCTTACATATTACTTCCGATCCGTGCTTCTCTTCTCTCTTGTGTCCTTGTTGTTTATTTCTCCCCAATTGGACTTTTGGGAATAGTTTGCTAAAGCACAAATGAAAAGTTTTGTAAATGAAACTATATCATTTTAATAAAAAAAATAAAAAATAAAGTTCCAACATGAGTGCAACCAACAGTTCATAAATGTTAAACAATGTTTTCCTCTTTCCACTTCTGAGAAAGAGCTTGAAACAACTTCTTCTCCTCAGCAAGACTTTCTCTTTCCACTTGTTAAAAAAGACAACATAACTTCTTTTCATAAATAAAGAATATTTCTCTACTTCATTGGTTTTGACAACATTTGTCAAGATATTCTGCACCCTTTGATTGATTGATATTTTATTTCTATCGCACTCGTACACAAGTGTTTCAGAAATGTGATAGCTTTCACAAAGCTACTTGTTATATAATTCTGCAGCAGTTGACACAGCACTTGCTTTCGTGATATTAATTTGTCAGTGTGGTTCTGTATCCGTTTACAAGAATCGTATTGGTCTTGCCACTTCTTCTTTAAGACTTTAACCATACCACAGTACTTTAACTGCCACCCTTTCCACTCACCTGCCAGGCCTACTACTAGAAGGTTCTCTGCTCTGGTATACTCTCTTGCAGGGACAGAATAAACTACTAACTGCAAGTACTTCTGTGGTAAAGGTTATCTTTCAGCAAGTTAGCAATGTATTTTGCTTCACAAGATCATGTTTAAATATTTCTTCTGGGAAACAAGAAACACATTGGTGCTATTTGTTACACACTTGTGATTGACACAATGCAGGTTATTCTCCACTCATCCTGAACACTCTCTATCCGAAGGGCAGCTCTCCTGCCGCTCTTGTTTCCACACTTCTGCATTAACCAAGTGCTGATAATGATTCTCTCTGGAGCCCGTAATGCAATTCTACAGAGGTAAAGTCGTCCCGGCCCTAACGTATGGAATGGGTGCAACTCTATCAATGCCGACCGCAATCTGGCCCAAACTCGACGGCTTACTGAGGCGCTCTGTTCTGGGTCTACCGAACTCAGCCGCTATTGCAAATATCAGACGCGAGTTAGGGCTGCAATCTCTGCTAGCTGCAGTTGACCAGAACGCAATGCAAATCTATAGAAAAATCGTCATGCCGGAAACCCTTCCGTTATTCAAATTGATAGCAGAAGAGCTTGCAGTTGGCCATCTTAACATCTTAAAAAAATTGTCCCAAAAACAAAAAGCAAAATTAGATGAAATAGCATGCACAGAAGACGAATTGATCGGAAATCCCCAGAGAATAAAACGAAAAATGGATCTCATGGATTGGATTAATACAGTTGACAAGGCCCAAGCAAACAAACTGTCAGCGCATTTGCCTCCAACTTTTAATCGACTAAAAGTACCACTGCCATACTGTTCGAAATTTCCGGAAAAAAAAATAATGCGGACACTCTTGAGAGCTCGTCTAAATTTAATACCAACACGTGAAATTCTTAACATCAGACTACAGTCGTCGACTATAGAATGCAGATTATGTAAATCAGTAAAGGAACCGGAAAACCTGAAGCACCTGCTATTACTTTGCGATGCACTATGTCAAGAAAGAAGCGCCTATTTTTCGCCTTTTGGGATGACGACCTCAGTCTTAGACGAAGACATCTGGTGGAATAGACTGTCGGGTGAAAAGACGAAATGGTCTATTGTGACATCAAAACTTCTGACAATTGCATTTGATAAAATGAAGGAAAGTCCAACATAAAAGAGGGAAGAAAGAAAGTAACAAATAGAATAATCATGTTCTCCTTCTCTTAATTTTTCATCACTTTCTCATCACCATCTCCTCTTTTAGTGCGTTTACTTCTAACTATATGAAGATAAATTCCCAATTCCACAATTCACAACTCGCTACATTCGTCTTTGTAAAAATCACAAGTTGATTATATGCAAAAAAAAAAAAAAGATAATTATTCTTTCTTACTTTCACACTTCTTTGGCTTTGGCAATGTGGGTTTAAACCATTTCTTCTTATGACCTCTTTAACACATGGGCAATAGTCTTTACAAACACTGGAATTCTTAATTACACTCTTTTGGCATGGGTAATAGTGGTTCTTTATACCATGCCTTAGTATAGTTCTCTTATGGGATTGGCAATAGTTGTTTGTTTGATTCTCGGGTTATTTCCCTCTCTTGTTATTGGCTTTTAATTTGCCCCAAAAAGTTACAATCACAGACTTCTGGTCTGATAATTAAATTCTTGTTCTGCCATCTGCTCCTTTTAAAGTCAACTTGGTTTGCTACAGAATAATGAGCCTGCTTTATAACCATTCGGTATTAAAAAAAGAATGCTGCTTCACTTTTACTTCGTTTTGATTATTTAAAGGTTTAAGTACTATAGACTTGGCCAGCGAGCGCGTACAGAGTGCTCCGGGCTCACAATGTAATAGTGAACTCACAAGGTGTGCGTCCTTTCGCCTCGCTGCCTCCGGGTCCTCTGCTTCTCTTTTCCTCCAAGGCCTTGCCACCTCTCCCTCGTGGCTTCCTGCGGCTCTCGCCAGTCGACATAGGAGTTCTCCTCGCTCCCACAGCTTTCTGTTGCTCGTCTGCCTGAAGCACTCGACCGAACAAGGTGAAAGATTTCAAATTGTGCGCTTCCTGCTGCGCCTCCTCAGCAATCAAGGTCTTGAGCATAAGAGACCCTCTCAGGAGCAATATCCGTCCGACACACGACGGTGGGTCCAGCGTCTCTGCTCTCTCCTAACAACTTCTGCTGCCACGTGTGGTTGCCACAACTACCCCACCTGCTACTGCTCTTCTCTTTGGCCTGCATCTGAGGGGGCCTTTTATGCCTTCCAGTCTCCCTCAGGTGTGGGTCATTACCACTAATAGGCTGCAACCTGCAATCTTGTGCCTCTAGAGCCCTCTTCTTTGTCCCAGTACGTTGGGAATTAGGGGACTTGGAGTTCAGAATGTAATACTTTCTCCACTTAAATGTTACAGTATGCTATTAGAATGGCAGGGTTGTAGGGTGTCTGGGGAAATTATAAAAAGGATGTTCCCATTCCTCTCAACCTGTTTCCCCTCCCATGTGATCCTCCCGCAGAACACCACCCTCAGGGTCAGGATCAGTAAGTGTCTGCCTTTCCCTGGTCACAGGTGGCGTCCCAGGACATAGTTTCTGGGGGAATCATCTGATTCATCACATCTATCATTGCACTTTTGTGGAATGCTAATATAGAAATGTAATACTTTGCAGACAATTAAACTATCTCACCAATGCTGAGAAAACCGAGCTAAAAGACCTCTGGGATGACATATTATCTGATAAAATTCTCACAAAAATTGTACAGCTTTTGTATCAAAATGCTCTCGCATAAAGAATGTGGGACAATCGAAGCTGCAGATCTTTTAACAGGTACAGCCATGTATGGGAAATCTCAAAACAATCTCTCACTCAACCTTGGTCCTGCTTCATCACAAAAGAAAGTACTAAAATTGTACCAAGAAGTATTTATCTAGAACTACAGAAAATCCCAACAGCGAAGACATCTTAATGAATGATCTGTTCGACACATACTATCCAAACAAAAGTCCTGCTTGTAAAGTGTGTTGTATGAGCTAGAACAAAACTAAACATACACATATTCAGTATTAAATTGTGAAGGACCTCTATCTTTCAAAATAGAGATTAATTAACTATGTAAAATTATGATTTAAATCTACAGAACATGGTGAATTGTATTACATGGCACTGTTAAGACTATTCAAACTTTGTAGAATAGTGGAAGAATTGTTAGGTCACCATGATACATTTAAAGCTCCATTCAAAGCAAGTGAAAACAGCATAACGTATGACAAATTTAAACAATACAAGGAAGTGCTAGATAATGAACATCAACAAGATGAAGACATAAGACATAAAATATTGATATAGAAACTATCAAATGGAGTCCACCATCTCCTGCACATAGCCAAGAACCACTCATTCAAAATGAATCCGAAATAGCAGTGATCAGAGTTGAAAACTCCAATTATCACTGCAAGCATTCTGAGCAAGAGTTGCCAGTGCTCATATCACAGTTAAATGATGAACTAATCACCATTCACCTAGAAGTCACTGAAGAAATTGAACATGGATTAAAACCTTAAACAGACCTTGGTATTGTAAAAATTACTAACGTTCATTCTTGTCTGCAAGTGGTGAAAGTGGTTCTGTCAAAACTTTATTTAAAACAATTCATACATTTTTAAACAATGTGAAAACAAATAACCTTTCAGCTGTTGTAACGGCCCCCATAAGCCTGTCTGCTAACAACGTTGAAGGTGCAACATTACGCAAACTACTACTGTTCCCAGTTGAGCACCAAAACAAATTAAAATATTACTGTGAGCGAGCCGAAGCACAGGATGGCCACAACGGGATGCCAACGACTGAGGAAAGGCCCGTTACTACGGACCAGGAGAAGCCAATACATAGACGCTCCATAGGGAAGCCGCCGGGGAAAAGTTCCACAACAGGCCCATGATGGATAACCCCGACCGCTCGCAGCTGTCTGCGGCAAGAGCCATAACTACGGGGCAGGGGCAGCTGAGACCCAGACAAACCCTCCAGGGGAAAGCAGGCATGGAAGACTCCCACAGCAGGCCGGGAGGTAACCAGAAATACGAGAAACAGGAGAAAAAGGAGGGGCTAGTTGAATTGTGTATCCAAATTACGCATTCGCACAGACAGATGACGGGGGTGTCAGAACCCGCCCGGCCTGCAGCCACTTACGCAGTGCATGAAGAAGCGGAAAACTGTCACCTTGCCTTGGCTGCCCCTATACATGAACGTTCCGAAAGCAAGATATCTTTGCCCTCTCCTCTGTACGTACCCTGTGGTTCGGAGCCACCGTACTACCGGGGATTCGGGGCTCCCCGTGCTTCACTGATGCCACTTCGAGAGACGTCATGACAATCTTCAGCCGGAAGGAAAGGGGCAGGGGTTGGGGGTAGAAATAGATTATTGGGCAACCTTAATTCTGATTGGTTAGAAACCCTCCAGCCCCCATATAAGGTGGAAAGAGATGATGGACTAAAGTGTGTGGTAGTTCGTTCTCTTTCAGAACAGCCGGGCCGCGTAGGAGAGAGCAGCAGCGGAGACCATCTGGGCGTACACGGATTAACCTCCATACTACTCCTGTGCACCCATACCTAAGGAAACCCAGGAAGAAGGTTTTCCAAAAAGACTGAATTAAGTCCATGAGTTCTGGCAAGGGATCTCGTTTATATTTGGTTCTGAGATCAATAAAGAGACCCACTTTGTTCAGGCTACTGCAGTCCTCCAGTCTCTTCCTTACAATTACAGATTGTCAGCAGAAGCTGTAGTTGAAGTGCACAGAATCCTGCTGTAAACATGGTTTCCAACTTAATGCTTGCTTTAATTCACCTAAGAATGCAAGAAGTCCTTAAGACTGGAAATGAAGAACTGTTTGGAGGATAACTTGTCATTGTCTTTGGAGATAATTTTTACTCTCTGGAAATCACATTGACCCTCAAAGTTTCAAAATGGGGAGTAAAATACTCCCACCTCAAAATCTTATCTGGACCACTGGTGGTAGTGTTAAGATTAAGTGTGGCTGTTTTGCAAAAGCACGCTTTTGGAACTAAGCCATGTAAGGGTGCAGAAGTAAGAGATCGACACAAAGGTAGCATGTTGATTGCTAAACACTTTTTATTGAAAAATGAGAGAAGGGAATCTATCCCTAACTCTAAGAGAGGTTTCCCTGCCTCAACAAAATCAAATGATCCACCGCCCTGTGTCCAGATCCTACTTTTATCCTTTACGCTTACACAAAGTATTAAACTGGATCAGTATCTTCTGAGTTCAGAAGAATGACTCACTTCTTCTGGACGAACACAGTTTACAAGTAGGGGGTAATGGCTCCCTTCCCCAGGTCGCAATCTTCCTCTTAGGAAAAAGAAACTAAGTTGCAACCAAGTTCCAACTTGTGTAAACCTTGATACTAATAGAATGGCATCCTTCTCTTAGTCTTCCTCAGGCTCTTTACTACGTTCACAAATACTAGGGGGAATTACTTCCTTCCCCTGGTCGACTTGCGCGTCTCAAAATGCTAAGAGATGACTCCCTTCTCTTGGATTTTCTCAATGTTCACAAACGCACCAGTGGGTACGACTCCCTTCCCCTTGGTTCTCTCTCAGCTCTTTGCACTGCCAAGAGAAGGCCTCCTTTCTCTTGCCTTTTCACACTGTTTACAGCACCAGGGGGAATGTCTCCCTTCCCCTGGCCTTTTTCACCCAGCCAACCTAGTTCACTATCCTGCCAGGTACTGTGACTATGAAGATCAATGATGATCTTTTCCCCCTCTTGTGGGTGCGGGTCCCAGACTCCTCTTCCTGGTTTTCTCTTCCTTCTTGATAGACTTGGATTACTTTCCAACCAAGTACTACCCTTTTTGCAAAATTTATTGCAACATTTCTTCACAGCTATCAGGGGCACAGAACCTCTATTGTCAACCCTTTTATCTTGCCATTGCCCTCTCTGGTCGCCAGTGACTGTTCTGCATACCTTAGAGCATGCTCTTCGTAGGCTGCAGAGACTCCCGAGCACTTGCTGTCATCGGGGGGACTTCTGCGGCTCTCACGTGATTATCCCAGACGGTGGTGGCTTCACAGCCCCCACTCTCTCCCTGGCAGAGTGGTCTCTTCTCCCTGCACTCCCCAGGGCTCAGGAACACTTGGAGCTGCTATCCGGAAGCCTCCCTTTCGATCCTTCTGCTTTGAACCTGCTTTCGATCTCCCAGCTCCCTTCGTGGTGTCCCGTTCTCCGTCCATCTTCATTCTACACAGGTACTTGCTATCGCGGTTCCTCGGAGGAGGATTATCCCCATTACAAAGTCTTTCTTCCATTTTTATTTCATAGTTGAAGTTTGCTGTTCCAGATGTTCTGGTCTGCTTACTGTGGTCCTGCTTGGTTCTCCTTGGCACTCTCTGCCTCTTCTTAGTCTCAGTACAATTATGATGACTTCCTACTGGGTAAGAGATGTTCTTCCTAGTCTAGATTTTCAATGGAATTCACATGGGTGGTCCCTACTCTTCCTTGTCTCAGTATAAGGCAGCGTGGTAGAATAGTCTACCTTATACAGATGGATAGCAGTATGATGGACTGTTTTAACCTTTACAGGTTGAGAGGTTGAGGGAGGTGCTAAAGGGGTGGGGTTGATACCATGTTCTCCCTAAACTGTCTTCCCCTGTCTGCTTTGGTGAGGAATGAGTGTTGAGGGGCATTGCGTATTAGGCAGAATCCTGTGCAGTGCCCTTAAGGACCACTGCACACAATTAAGACTACAGGTGGCACTACAAGTTTTACCTTTGGTACAAGCCTGTACTACTATGGTAGCAGTGGCGGAGCAGCCAGGCTTATCTCAAGAGTATCTGAGCAGTAGCAGAGATTACACAAAGGGACCACAATTACTGTGACTCAAGCATACACTGACTCAAGGTTTCAGGTAGAAGAATACAAGTACATTTATTTTAAAACCATTCGTTAGCAACACAACACTTCTATTAAATTTAAAACCACACGTTAAATACACTACAACTGACCAATTCACTTTGTATGGTATGAATCAAGGTAAGTACCCTGTGTTTGAGAGAACCGGTATTATGAAACAATACACGTTACCGTGAATACGATTGCGATCACTTTTTGACAGTTCGGCCTACTAAATAAACGCATATCCGCGGCAAAAAATGCTACCGGGGCAAAAACACACTTGGCACTTGAGATACCCAGAGAGAGTTGGGGGCAAAAATCATCGGCAATATTTTAGTTAGGCAAACAGGATCGAAGAACACTCATGGACAGAGATGCAAGAGTCAAGAGGCCGGAGTCAGTGTCAAGTGGAACCGGGTTCCTGTGTCGAGGATCACACGTCGGATAGTTCGCGATTCAAGGTTGCCAAGAGTACTTTAGATATTGTCAAATGTTCAGAAGCAAAAGTTATAAGAAGGAGGGAAAAATAAGGGCAAGCCTTATAAGCGATAAATAGGGATTTCACCCAAAATTCCTCAAGCAGGACACAGTACCTTTTCAAAGAAGAAGCTGGTGCCACGGCAATTGTTCCTGGTAGTTTCATGTAGACCCACGATTCCTTGCTTCAGCACGAAGAACGATGAAGGGGGTCTACACCACACAGGGATGAGGTCGACAGCAGCGACGATGAATAAAAGGTGCACTCCTTAAAAACAGGAGAGGCTCTTCAGGTGGCTATCTGGACCACTACAGCAGTGTGCAGCGATTTCGACCACGAAGGGGACCTCTGGCTGAAAATGATGAGCTGGTTATCCCCACCAGGCTCAAGGGAAGAAGACTCCTGACTGGATCTTCTCTTAGTCGTTGAAGGGTAGATAGCTCAGAACTGCAGCAGGGCTTCACCAGGACGGGATAGTTGCAGCAGTCAACCTCTCCTCCGCTTCTCTTCGGTTCCTTGTAGTTCCAGTGACGACTCTCTGACTTCCAGCCCAAGACACCTGCCTTTTATGCGAAATTCCACCATTCAGACAGCCTGGCTGTCAATCACCCGGCAGGGGGTTGTCCAGCTCGGACAACCACCTCAGCCAATCATGAAAAAAGCGACTTGGGTTTCCTAGGATACACTGTGCAGGCGGTGACTACACCCCTCCCTCACATTCAGCCCACCTAGACACCCAGGCGCCTTGAGGAGGGCTTCTTGGCAGAAGTCCGCCAAGAGACAGTGAACAAAGAAGGCAAACCTGGTTTGCCGCGCAAAGTAAAACACAAGAAGGAGTTTAACAAAAAGAAATGGCGAATAAACCGCACCGGAGCCAAAAGAAAAAGCATTTGGTCAAGCAGGTTTAAGTTTGAGGCTAACACAATAGCCTACAATAGTACCACGGTTATATAAGATAACCGCGGTAGAAAATTCGGTAGATACCACTGCCACCAGCCATGTCTAAATGTTAAGAGCGAAACAAGACTCTAGGAGGTACAGATAAAAAGGGCTAAGAGTTAACCCTTCCAGTACTCCATGTAAGATGGGGTGTACTGGATCTGTGGTTAATTTGACTAAGTAAAGTTAATGGTAACTTTACCCTTTTCTGGGGGACAGTAGTCAGCCTCAGAAATGGAATCAGTGGGAAGCCTCAAAGATAACCCTGTGTCACTGCACGGAAGGTGCTGTGTGACACACAAAAGAAGGGGGCTTCTGAAGTGGTGTACTCCAGAGTCCACAACTACAAAAACAGGTAAAAACACATAGCAAAACACAAGTAAGAGTGGAGGAAAAGCTCACACTCTTACCAAGTGGAAAGAAATAACTCCAGAGATCCAGCAAAGCTGCTGAGGGACTCACTAGGTAAAGGAAATTAGCCATGAAATGAGAATTCTCCCTAACACTGCGTTTGTCTTTAAAGCAAGGCAACGCAGCGCTACACAGGTTTGAATCCTGATCCCGCGCTTAGAAACCACTCGCTGGTTTTAAGCGCGTTATGAAAGAATAATTATTATAATAAGGGATTCCCCTCCCCATGGGATCTTTCCACAATGCACCACTCCCAGGGGAACTATTGTCCACACAGCTCTGGCCCCATGGGAAGCGTGCCCCCATGGGAGAAGCAACAACATCTAAGGATTCGTCAAAGCCGCCACTCATTGTGAAAATTTGGTGTAAATCTGTAACGCGGTTAGGACAGTAGCTGCGAGGAAGGGGTTTTCCCCATTCAATCCTATCTGGATTTCAAATTTTCCGACCCCTCCTATAACTCCACCAACCCCACCACCCCTTGATGAACCTGCATCAAACTTTGCAAAATCATTTAATCAGGTCTGCATTTGTTTTGCAAAGTTTCATGTGGATTCATCGAACGGTGCCAAAGTTATGAGCCACCCAAAATCTTTTCTTTCTATGGGGAAGCAAACCTAACCATAATTACAAGGCTATCACTGAGCCTTTAATAGTTTGGTGATGATATATATGTATGTTTGTGTTTTAGTAATAGTTCATTACCTGTGATTTTATACGTCCAGTGTGTTGAGGCCTAATAAATTATGTACATTCTCTGGTTTGATGTGAATGCTCTGTACGTGTTTGTCCCTGTACCACTTCACCACCCCCATATCTTCTGAAGTGTAGGGCCTACTGTCCTACTACTCTTCCTTGATTGAGTTTCGCTAGACTTAAGTGTTAATTACCCTGTTCACTTACTGGGGTGTCCTCTCGGGAACTCTCTCCCAGGGCTGGTTCTGAAAATCCACCTCAACACCCAGTTGGGCAGGCTTTAATTTCCACCATTAAAAGACAAATCAAAGAGAAACGTAAACTACAGGCCAGTATCTTTTCTGAACATGGATGCCAGCATCCATTGCAAGTGGAATTTAATAACATTTTGCTTAAAATTAACAAAAGCCAAGAACATCTTATTAAAGAGAATGATAACATTCAAAACATCCAACCTCTTCTGATCCAACAATGGATCTTCAGTTTATCTCATAACCTCATTCACATTGTATGTTGATATGGCCTTGTTCAGTGTAGACTGTTCAAAGCACTAGAGGCATAAAGTTTTGGAGAAGTCTTCATAAAGATGTTAAATGTTAATGTTAAAGGATATTTGTACCGTGCACTATCACCACCGGAGTGGTCTCCTGGCGGCTCTGAAAGAGGGAGGGGGGGTGAGTTAGTGGGAATAAGCTGGAAAAGTGCAAGAGAGCAGTGATGTGCTGATGGCAGCCTTAGCCCGGTGGGTCCGTCGGCTGGGCTTGGGGTGTTTTACGGTCGGTAGTCATCGTGTGCTGTTGTGCAAGTCTATGTGGGGTTTGTTTTGTTGTTGCAGTGTAGTGAAATTAGTGCGGATTGCTAGGTTTTAGGCTTGTGACTGTGTTTGGTTAGAGTTTGAGAAGTGTATGCAGAGGGATGCCATTGTTGGTGGGTAGGTTAGTTGGTATTTAGGATGGTAATTATACTGGGCACTTCACACAAGGCTTGTGTAGCAGTCACTGTGGAGACTATAGCAAATCTTCAGCTCCAGCGGAGAACTTTTCAACTGTCTGCTCTTTATTCTTTTTGATCCCTCTGGAACCTTTGGCTACTTCCATTACTCAAAATGCTAGAATCAAAGGGATGCAAGTACACTGAAAGGAATACAGAGTTGCAGTGTATGCAGATGACGCCCTGATCTTTGCTTTATATTTTGAATTCACCATTCCGGAACTTATGATAGGACTAACGTTTTGGCAGCATTTCTGCAAATAAGAGTTGAAAGCTACTAGCCAGCCATTAACTACCTTGCCCCCTCAACTCTCCACATGCACAAAGCTCACAGTTCCTTACTCGCCCTGAGGCTGTTATTGCTTGTCAGTGGCAGATTTGTGGGCAGATTTAGAGCCCTGTCATAAACTAAATAGATGCAAACAACGAATAATGTGAGACATTGGAAATAACATGGACAGATGTCTGATGGTTCTGTTGTTATTGGGAAGGAATAATTCCAAGGGTAGGTGATAGGAGGAGATTTGGGTAGACTAGACAGAGGTTTGGCCAGAGAGACAGCTGCCTCAGATTCCTACTTAAAAAACCTTTTAGACTTGAAGGGCTAGTCTGTAAAAGCCCAGGAGAAGTCGGTCTTCAATGAAAGGTGTTCGGGAAAGAATGGAGTAGGTGCAGGATGACCAAATGACCAGAGTTGAGTGTGGAGGAATTGGCGGAGCGTACTTACATATTTGGAGAGAGCGAAGGTAAAATGTTCAGTTTGAGAGTGTATTACCAACTGTGTTCTATGTCTGTGTGAGTGAAGTTGAGGGGGAGAATAAGATCAGGAGGGGCAGGAGAGCAGAAATGGATAGAGTGAGAGGTGAAGAGGTGTAAGGCCCACAGGAAGAGTAAAGCACAGTGGTGAGGTGGAGGGGAAGAGTGAGTGTAAGAGTTGCAAGGCCATGCTCCGAGAGGAATTCTACAGTGACACTGATGAGGCTACCCATTTTCAGGTCAACCCGAAAGTCTCTGTGGGACTATGTTCGATAATGCTACAACCCTTAGGCCTCGACAGAGTAGGGCAAGCTTAGACAATAGGAGTACCCTGTCTATTGTGAACAAACACTACATAATAACTTTTTTGGAGTTGGGAGCCTGGGGTAAGTTGGCGAGAGGGCTAGCTCGTGGAATTAGGCTGGGCAAAACTGGATACCAAAAAGATGCATCGATTTACCAGTGTGATAAAATTGCTTGGTGCAGCCAAATGTAAACTACAGCTACCACCAACCTTCTCCTTAAAACTAATGTGGGCGACAAAATCACCATAGAAATGTAATGAAGGTGCTGGTTTGGCGCCAGACAGGAGTGGGGGGGCACCTACCAATTGCAGGAGTAAGGGGAATGGGCTGGGACACCTCCTAGGGGGGAGTCAAGGGGGCCTCTGGGAGCTGTAGCCAGATCAAAGGACCAGGCATGGAAGGGAACAAGGGGGGGAGACTCTGTATATAATGCGACATGGATACAAGGGGACCTGCTGTACAAATGTGAGAAAGGTGAAACCACAGGTAAGCGCTCTCCATGGGGGCTCCGCTGGTGGGCTACACCTCATAGGCCCGCTTTTAAACACATGCATGTGCGCTGAGGGAGGGGGAGAGGGACGCTTAATTCAGGCTGCTCGTCTCCAGCAGACTGCAGTCGCTGGAAACATGGAAACGGCACTGGGTAATGTAATCAAGGTTGGCGAGCCAGTACCATGAGTACTCGTGGGAACTGGGGAAATCGAACTGACCCACAGAGCCACTAGAATGGTACCAAACCGGTTTCAAATTGCCCCTTGGACAGCAGGTATTGGAATGAGGATGCAGAATGGTGGGGCGCTCCAAGAAGAGCCAATCGGATGATAAGTTTTGGTGTCCCTGGAAAGTAACAAGCCCTCAGACTGCCCACAACAGTGTTTGTAGAGGTTACTATCTCGTAGGTGCCATGTGAATGTCCCCCTTCCCACTAGTTCAGAGTGTTTCGTGTTCCTTCCTTTCTGGTTCAGAACAATGGCAGATGGATAAAGACCCAGAGGTCAGTACAATTATGTTATTATTAATTGCAAAGTGTTTGTGGGAGGAGCCAGAATCCATGTGGCACGACACGGGGAGGAGATGAGGAGGGGTAGGTCTGTTTGCTCCAGTCAGCTTCTTGAGAACCGAGAATACGTTTAGTTCGAAGTGCAACTGTTTCTAACGGTTTCAAACATTGTATTGGTATAAAACTACTGTCTGCTGTGAGCTAGTTTGTCAGCTTTCATCAATCGGTTCTGTTCCACCGTGCTGTTTAAATTGTGCTCACCCAGCTGTAATAAACAGCATTTCTTCTTGCCCGGTGTGCGCTCCTTTTTGGACTACTGGTGGTAACTTATTTATTGCAAGCCTTAGGGCACCCCGAATACAGAGCCAAAATGGGGTGCATTAGGAGTGACCCAGTACCATAAGTCAGTGATTGAGAAAAAGGAGGAAAAGCAAAAACTTGAGGGGCCATAAAAAGTGGCAGCAGAAACCCCAAAAACGGGAATTCTCTTCTTACAGCTCCCTTATGTGGGAGAGCAAACATGTCCAGAAAGAAAAGCCAAACAGTCATTTGAGCACCAATTGGATGACCTTTGTCACAGCCATTCTAACCTCTCATCCAAATCTTCAGTCTGTCCTAATGAATGGATATGGTTCACAGTTACAAACAGTTTAATATAGGGGTTAATGTTGCGATAAATTAAATTTCTGATGCTTGTTAATCTGCTTAGAATCACATGCTGTGCATATGGTCCGACATCCAGTGGTAACCGCAGAGTATTGCATATTGTCTTTCGGGGACCGAAAGGGGACGTCGGCATAGGCGTGTCTGTAACACTATCCCTATCATGACGTGTAGTGTACCCAAAATCCCTCACACGCCGAGGTCCCTCAGATTGTTTTTTTCCGCCCAGATAACTGGTCGCCCTTAGCGGAGCTCTTACTGGAGGCATTGTTTATCTTATTCCCTGTTTAATTACTTCGCCAAAGAACATCTTCGACAAAGACTTTGGGGGATTCGTCTGCGGCTGTGGATTTCGGCGCCTAAGATCCGGTGGGGTCGGGGTGGCCATATTGTCAAAGTATGTCTTTCCTCCTTTCCCCTCTATTCCCTTCCCTTCTGGTCATCCTTCCCTTTAGCTATGGAAAGGACTCCTTTTAGATTCTGCCCTAAGTGTAGGGTCAGATATCCTTGGAAGGACGAACACAGGACGTGTAACTCCTGTCTCCCCCTAGGACACGATGAGAAGCGGTGTGCGGCGTGCAAGCTCCTTTGGCCTAACACCCGTAGGGAGCACTGTGTAAAGCGGTGGGACGCGTACGGTATGTCACGCGTGGAACCCTCTCCCCCCACCGCCACACCCGCTGAAAGTGACAGGGGGGTACTTCGGATGACCAAACATCCGTTACGGATGTTATGGACCTTGAGGCGGACGCTTCTAGGCCCGCCCGCCACGCCCGTCCCCGACCCCTTAAGGCTTGGCTCTCGTCTTGCTACGGGGACAACACCCGGCAACAGGGGCGTACAAACGCATCGCACTAAGCGCACAACCCCTATGCCGATTTCGACTTCTTCGTCGAAAAAGGCCAAAGCGCCAACAGGGCCGCCGAAAACTTTGCCGGTTCCCTCGGATCGTTCAGATCCAAAGCCTATCCTGCATCCGCAGCAGCGTCTTGCGACTGGGCACTCTAAATCAATTAAGGGTGCTACTTCGAAAACAACACGTGTCGAAGCGCGGACCCCGACGTTTCGACAGTCTATAAGGCCGCGGTAGGCCCGAAAACTACGGCTAGGCCTCTACCCGGAAAACCTACCGCTAGGCCCTCTAGCGCCGCAGAAGGTACTGCACTTGCCGATAAATCATCGGAAAAATTGTCTCACCACGATTCGGCGTCTATCGTAAGCCGCATCGAAAGAACTATGGCGGCCGTGGGTCTTAGACCGGTTCCGCCTAAGGTTATGGGATAAGCTGCGGAAAAAGTTTCGACGGATTGGGTTCCCGATTCTGAGGACGCTTACGAAGAAAGTCAAGAATCTCTCTCCGACACCCTAAGGGACTCCTTTTTCGACACCGCAGAGCAGAGACCGTCGTTTCGCCTCGCGCAGGCCTGTTTGGGTCCTCTAAATGGACTACAGAAAAATTTGAAGGGTGTATGGATCGGTTGGAGCAGATTATCAGTTTTTCTGATCATCTTCCCCCGAAAAAGGCTTGAGTAGACCCTAACCTTCAGATTCAGGCAAAGCAGTCTCATGTTTTCCAACAGGAAGACGTGGTCCAGATGGACACATATAGAGACATTTATGATGAAGAAGAAGCTTCTTTTCTGCAAAACTATGAGAAAGAACAGGATACTACAGACAACTGGGAGGAAACACAGCAGGAAGGTCGGGACCCATGGACACAGCAAGATCAGGACTCTGATGTTTTGTGGCTAGACTCTTCTCCGTCCACCCCAGCTCGCCAGGCCTCTCTTGTGGATGACTAGATGGCATTCAACACCATGTTGGAAAAAAGCAGCTGAATACTTTAATATTTCCACTCAAGAGGCGGTACCTGAGCAGGATTTTTTGTGAAGGATATCATTAAGGAGAAACCTCCAGCAAGTCAATCCATCCCCCTCCTTAACTCTGGAAAAATTATTTCGCCCTTTCCCATCCGACCCTCTATACATCAAAGGGCACGCCATCCCCGATTCACTGGTAGTGACTACCACTCGAAAGAGGGCAGGGGTACCCCTTGCCACGGGAGAATCAATGCCGGACAAGCAATCTAAGCGGCTGTATGCCCTTGGCAAACGTCACGTCAGCAGCCGCATACACTATACGAGTTGCTAATAATAAAACTCTGTTAGCAAGCTGTGCTGATGCCCAATGGAACTTGCTCCAGGAAGGCCTCGAAGAGGTCCTCGAACCCGCCACGTCAAATCTTCTCTCCATTGTAATGGAAGGAAGACAAGTCAACCAATATGTGGTCAAGAACACCCTGGACACTGCGGAAACTGCAGGCAGGTCGCTTGCTCAAGGGACCCTTCTGAAAAGACACGCTTTGTTGCGTACATCAGGATTCAAACCCGAGACTCAGGCCTCCCTCATTAATGAACCCATCGAGGAGACCAACCTCTTCGGGAAAGTGGTAGACGAGGCTTTGGAAACTGCCAAGAAGGAGCATGAGACTCTAAAGTCCTTGCAACAAATTACGCAGAAACTCTCCTCACAGAAGGGTAATAACTCTCGGCGGTCCTTTCGAGGGCAGGCCCGTGCTGGTCAAAACAACTACGGCACGGGTAGCTTCAACACAGGACCAACATTTGGAAGCCCCACTTACTATCTTTCGAGGGGTCAGAAATGAGGCAAAGGTAGAGGCAGAGGCCCCAATCCCAGAGGAGCCAGGGCCTCTGGTCAGAAATGACCACCAAGTCCAGGTCCCCTCCCATGTCACCCCGGTCGGGGGGCGATTAACATCTTTCCTCATGGCATGGGAGGGGATAACTTCAGACCAGTGGGTCTTAAAGACGGTCGCCCACGGGTACTGCGTGGAATTCGCCCGACCTCCACAGTTCAGACCGCCGCGCTCACGGCACCTTTCACCTGACCATCTAGAGATCCTGATCCAAGAGGTGAAAGCACTGCTGGGAAAGGACACCATAGAAGCCGTCCATATTCTTCAGGTAAACAAGGGTATTTATTCAGTGTACTTCCTTGTACCCAAAAAGGATCTCACCATGCGCCCTGTTCTAGACCTGCGCCCAGCGAACAAGTTTATATAACCCCAGAAGTTTTGCATGGTAACACTGCAGGAGGTGATCCCCTTGCGGAAACGAGGAGATTTCATGGCAACATTGGACATGAAAGATGCATACTTTCATATTTCAATGTTGCTAGCGCACAGGAAATATCTAAGGTTCATGATCCAAGACAAGCATTATCAATTCAAAGTACTCCCCTTCGGCATCGCCTCAGCGCCAAGGTTGTTTACCAAGGTTCTTGCAGTGGCAGCAGCACACCTCTGCAGACTATCAGTCCCAATTTACCCTTGACTTGACGACTGGCTCAGAGGACTTGTTCGCTTGTTTTTCGAACACCCAAAAAACAGTAGATTTCCTCTTGATCCTGGGTTTCTCAATCAACTAAAAGAAATCCAGTTTAGTCCCCAGCCAAATAAAACAATTTCTGGGAGCTCTAATTCGGACGGTAGACAGTCTCGTCTTCCCCTCCAACAAGAGGGTTCAGAACATGCTTTTTCAGATCCCTCAATATGTAGCCAGTTGGGAGGTGACGGTGCGCAAGGCCATGTGCTTGCTAGGAATGATGGCGTCATGCATATACTTGTTAACCCACGCGCGGCTGCACATGCGTCCCATGCAAGAGTGGCTCAACAGCCAGTGGTGTCAGGCCAGGGGACAATGGGAAGATCTGGTAGTTGTCTCGCCAGCACTCATTCTCTCTCTGCAGTGGTGGTCAAGAGAAAACCTCTTGAAGGGGAAGACCTTCACCACCCCTGCAGTGGAAGCCACTCTCAAGACAGACGCATCTCTCACGGGGTGGGGAGCTCATCTGCTTCAACAGACAGCGCACAGTTTGGTCTCCTCAAGTAGCGTTCAATCATATAAACATTCTGGAGCTGTTAGCAGTGTTCAAGGCTTTGAAAGCCTATCAGGTTTAGTTTATTTATAATGCGCACCAGACCCAGGGGCATCAGGGCGCAGAAGATAAGGATATGTTCAGCTTAGTTACAGGGTACAGGGGTACATGAAATGCAGGAAGAAATATACAATAGAACATCAGTATATACAGTGTAAATTACATGATCAAGTAGCAAAGAATTAAAGTGAGCGCGATACATCAAGAAAGAGGAGTCCAAGTGGACTAGCACATAGTAAGCGAATCAGTAAGCAGAAGGGTAGGCGTCAAGAAGGTGTTATGTTAGTCAGAGTGATTATTTAACTTTTTTTTTTATCCAGGTGCAACTGCAAGGGAAGACAGTGCTGATTCTAACGGACACCACTACAGCGATGTATTACCTGAACAAACGGGGGGCACTCGCTCTCCAGGGCTATCCAAGCTGTCCCAAAACATTTGGATATGTGCTCTCAAACACAAGATGTTTTTGTTGTCCCAACATGTTCCGGGGAACTCAATCGTCAGGCAGACGTACTCAGCAGAGATTTCCCTCTGCCCGAAGAATACGAGTGGCGGCTGCACGAAGACATTGTGTCCAACGTCTTCACAGAATGGGGTTTCCCGAGATGGACCTGTTCGCTACTCAGAACGCTCAATGGCAAGACTAAGCCTCCAGGTACCCCCAGAACCGATCCAAGGGGAACTGTCTCTGGATCATTGTCATTTGTCTATGCTTTTCCCCCCCCGACTCCCCTTCGCAACAAGATAGTGCACAAGATGCACCAGTTACCATGATACTGGTGGCCCCCATGTGGGGCGCCAACCCTGGTTCGCTCACCTGATGGAAATGTCCCTCTCACCACCAGTCAAACTGCCCTGTCCATACAACATGTTGTCTCAGGACAGAGGGGAAACCCTACACCCATGCCCACAAACTCTGAACTTAGCAGCCTGGCTCCTGTGGTCATAGAGTTTGAACATCTACAGCTCCCTCAGAGGTGCATGGACATACTCGGAGAAGTGAGAAAGCCTAATACACATTATTGCTATGCCAGCAAATGGAAACATTTTGTCATCTAGTGCAACTCCAAGGGCGTCAATCCCATCGATTGTTCACCCTCACACATTGTGCTGTATCTAACCCATCTGTTGGACACTGGGTTAGTCTTCAATTCCCTAAAGGTTCATATGGCTGCTCTGTCAGCCTACACCACATCACAACTAAAAGTATCAAAGTGGAAAATACTGGTGATTAAAGCCTTTATGGAAGGGGTTAAGAGGATTTATCCTCCCATTTCTCATCCAGTCCCGGGATGGGATCTGAATGTGGTTTTGACCAGGCTCATGGGAGCCCCCTTTGAGCCTATGCATAAAGCAAGTGTGAAAGACCTGACTTACAAAACAGCCTTCCTAGTGGCGATCACTTCTATCAGAAGGGTTAGTGAACTACAGGCTCTTTCGGTTCTAGACCCCTTTGTTACAGTCCACAAAGATAAGGTAGTTCTCTGCACACATCCCAGGTTTTCACCTAAATTCATCTCTAAGTTCCATGTGAACCAATCTGTCGAACTACCTACTTTCTTCCAGAACCCTACTACTATGGCCGAAAGAAGCCTTCACACGCTAGACGTGTGCAGGGCAGTCATGTTTTATTTGGTAAGAACTAAACCACTTAGGAAGACAAAACAATTCTTAGTTTCAGTGGCAGCTGGTAGAGAAGGGGATCCTGTCTCTAAATCAGCTATTGCCACGCGCTGGACTCCCCAACGCTTCTGGAATCGCTGGCAGCTTGGACGCCGTTGAGCGTTCCATTACATTCGGGGGCCCAGCGCTCGTTATCGGTCTAGCGTTTGCGACGTGCGGCCGCCGGAGGATTTAACTTCCTGTTGTAGCTGGCGGCCGTCGCGTTACAACCGTGGATTTTCCTGCCCTGGTGTTACGCTGTCCAGAGTGTCCACCTTTGTGCGCTCCTCCACTCTGCCCCATGCTCTGTGCATCCCGAGGTGCTTCTCCTTTATCCAGCCCCTCCTGTGCCTTTTCCTTGTGCCTTGCTCCCCCGTGCCCCGTTCCTAGTATTTCCTTCCTATTCCCTTTTCCTTCCTGCATTTTTCCCCTGTCCTTCATTGTCCTGTCTTTTCCCTCTGGTCTTCCTTCCAGGCTCCCCTGCGCTACCATTTTTCCTGTGGAGTCCTGTCCTCTTTCAGCCTGTTCTCATACTACCTGCTGCCAGATCTGCTACCAGTTCAGCTTGGGGTTCCCTGCAATCTACCGCCTGCACTACAACTAGCCCAGTCTTCAGTTCGCGGCAGACCACAGCGCAACAGGATCCACTACCAAGATCAGGATTCCTATAAGGGTTTTATTTTAGCCTTCCGGGTTTTTCCCCTTCTGAGGGCTTGTCCCGAGAGAGCACCCAGTGGTGCGAATTGGACTATCAGCAACCACGGTGGCTACCTCCTGGAGCAGGCCTTATCTCTACAAAAAAAAAGGAGCCAATGAAAGGAAGAGGAAGACACACCTCAAGGTTCAGGTGAGGAGGAGGGAATAGAACTGGACTTGGAGGGTGTGGAGAGCACACGTGATAGTTATCTCAAGGTGGATTGTCAAATGCATCACACTATGTTACACTCTTGCTAAGAGAGAACTGCCCTTCAAGCCTAGAGCACATTCTACTCGAGGCACTGGGGCATCCATAGCATTCATTGCAAATGTTCCTCTTGAGTCCATTTGCAAATCGGCAACCTGGAGTTCTGTACACACCTTTACAAAACACTATTGCCTAGACACTCATTCTAGGTCTGATTCTCAGGTGGGACAAGCAGTAATAAGACATCTTTTCTCTACTTTTCCTTCTCACAACCGACCTCCAACACCGGGTACTGCTTGCTAGTCTATGCACAGCATGTGATTCTAAGCAGATTAACAAGCATCAGAAGATATGCATTACTCACCGTAATAGCATTTCTGATGATTGCATCTGCTTAGATTCACATGCGCCCTCCCTACCTCCCCGCTCGGAGTGGAAGGACCATAGACGTCTTACTACTTTCTCTCTTTCACATACTCACTCACTATATCCTTGGGCTCCCTCATGGCAGAAAAAATACAATCGGAGGGACCTCGGCGATTTTGGGTACACTACACGTCACGATAGGGATAGTGTTACAGACACGCCTATGCCGAAGTTCCATTTGTCCCCGAAAGAAAAGATGCAATACTGCGCGGTTACGACTGGATGTCGGACCATATGCACAGCATGTGAATCTAAGCAGATACAATCATCAGAAATGCTATTACGGTGAGTAATGCATGTCATATACCAATATGGGGATCCCGTACATCAGTAAGAAACCCAAGAATAATTGATATAACAAAGAATGTTCCTATTAGAAATTAAAAGTTCAAAAATGTTTTGGGGAAAAATGATTGGAAAATATTTTGAGGTTGATCCATGTTAATTAATCCTCTTAATTTATCTATAAAGTTAAGTCTGACAATCATCAATATTTCAAATTTAATTATATACATGTGCAAACATTCATTTAAAAAAGGTTTTTTACACAAAGGTGAAAGCAAATTCCAGAAAAAGCATATATAGTACATCTTGAAACATGCAGACAATTACGAGAGAACAAAACAAAAGCCAACAATTGGGAGACAGTGCAGTAATGATATCCAATTCCTTTTTGGAAACCTAATGCGTCATCATTGTTTAGGCCTTTTTAGCTAGGTAAAATTAGAAGTAATCCCTAGATTTTATAGTTTCTTGGTCGATGTATCAATGTTTCGGTGTAGTGTGAATCAAACACCTTCACCAGGACCACAATGTAATTCCAAAAGGTTCTGCCTAAATTGAAGAATGATGTGCCACTTTAAACTATCTATGCTAATTAATGGGAACACGAACGTAGTGTGAATCAGCCAGAATCATTAGTTGTAGACTGTTTTGATTTAAATATATTTAACTGTCACCATCTTCTAATGTTACCTACCTAATGAGACATAAACAATTATATTTTTCACCTTTGTAGAAATTAATTATGGAGTGTTGTGTGTGTATATGTATATATATATATATATATATATTTCTGAGGCTTGTGGAATCTGCTTAGATCACATGCTGTGCATAGGCCGACATCTAGTGGAAGCTGCGGAGTATTACAGTTTGTTTTTCGAAACTCGAAAATGGGCGTCGACACAGGGCGTGCCAGTAATACTATCCCTAGTGTGACGTCCACTGTACCCAAGATCCCTCACGCGTCTAGGATCCTCAGATTGTTTTTTTCCGCCATACTGGTCAGAAGCATTTTGCGGAGTCCCCTGGCCTTAGCCATACTTTTGCTACTTTTGCTTAAATATTAATTTATTTACATCTTTCCCCATCCCAACGTCGAACTTCGACACTCGACGCCGGCTGGAGAAGAAATCGACCGTCGGCTGCTGCATGACGGATTTGGGCCTCCGAAGGCCTCGGCCCAGGCCTTGGAAGGCCTCTGGCCTCGGCCCTGCAAGTAGGGAGAGTGGGGGGTTGTACATACTCTACACTCTTGGTATATAGGTACACCTTATACATTTCCTACACTTAACAGCCCGCTGCCTCAAGGTGCGTATGGAGGGTACCCCTTTTCAATTCTGCCCCAAGTGCAATCGCAATTACCCTTGGGTCGACAGGCACGCCACGTGCAATCTCTGCTTGCCGAGGGACCGCCCCGAAGCGAACTGCAGAGCGTGTAGTAGGTTTAAACCTAAGATACTTAAGGACCGTTCGACGAAGCGTTGGGCCCACCACGCCAGGCAGGCGGCCATGGCAGAGGAGGGCGCCTTCAGCGACGGCAGCGACGCCGTACTTTCGGACGGCGAGGGCATTACAGCGACGAAAGACAGCCGAGCACAAGTCCCCGACCTCGGAAGGTCGTCCGGCAGGGCGGCTATGGGGAAGACCCCCGGGGACACAAGCGCTTCACACACCACACACACTAAACACACGAAGTCCAACCGAGACTCGACGACGTCGAGTTCTCGGAAAGAGGCACAAACAGAACGGTCCGATTCGGTGTCCTCTGGGCGTTCTCGATCGAGATCGATGCATGACTCCAGGCAATCATCCGCTCTTGCCAAGAGTGCCTTGCTCCCTAGGCTAACAGAAGTTCGATCGTCGGAAGACGAAGATGACTTCCACCCCCAGGCCGCGCTCCAGGAGTCGGAGCCCGCAATCAAAATCAGCGAGGCCCCACGCTCGAAGGACAGGGACCCTACCCCTGATCCTCGACGCCAGGCGTCGAAAACCTCCGGAGCCACAAAAGGACAGGGAAAACATTTTTCCACTCACGGGGAGGGGGGAAAACAGCAGAAGAAGCAGCCTTTGCACTCTTCCACAACTGTGAAACACACCACTCCCCCTAAACAGACAGACAAAACCAGGTCTGCTGATATGTCTAAAACCAGCAAATCTACTCAAGATAAATCCCCGAGACTTGCTGAGAGAGTCATTCCCAGTTCCAAAAAATGGTCGAGTGAAGACATAGATACGGTCATGTCAAGGATGTCTTCTTTGGCTGATTTTTACGATAAAAATCCAGAACATTTCCTTTCGTATGATCCACAAGGGGCGACACCCTCAGGCTCTAATGATCCTATCCCCCCGAGTAAGAAGCCCCGGTTTGAAACAACAATGAGGTCTACAGACCCCTTCGAGGTACAACCATACTCAAGACCATACTCACTGTATCAAGGAGAGGCTTCCTTTGGTGAGGACCAAGAATTTGGCATGGTAGAAGAGCAAACCGGGACGGGCTACTATGGGGATGATGAGGACCAAGAAGAGGAAGAGGAAGACCCTGAAACCTACAGAGTAGATTCCCCAGTAGAAAACGAAGCCCCGGTTACCGACTCCCCTGTCGATAACCAACCCCTCCTAAACGAGGTTCTCGCACGTGCAGCAGAACATTTCCATATTGACACCCACGGTGTCCAGGAGGAGAGGGACTTCGCAGAGGAGTTAGTGGGAGAAAGGAGGCCTGTTGCCCAGACCATCCCTATCCTGAAGTCCATTCAGCGAAGAATAGACCCGTCCCTGGTGAACCCGAACCTCACCAGAGCAGTCAATCCCAGGGTTGAAAAACTTTTCAGGACAGCCCAGTCTGACCCTCTCTATATAAGAGGACATCTGAAGCCAGGCTTCCTAGTTGTCACTAACACTCGTAAGAGGGCTGGAACACCCTTGTCATCGTCTGAAGCTCCTCCCGACAAGGAGAGCAAAAAACTATATGGTTTCGGCAGGAAAGTAGCCTCAACGTCCGCCTATCAAGCAAGGATTGCAAACTCCACCACCCTGTTGGCCAGCTACAACTGCCATCAGTGGGAAGAAGTTGCGGCACTCATAATCTACTCCTGAACCTTTAAAGGGCCAGTTAGCTCGGATCTCCGCTGAGGGTAGAGCCGTGTCTGGTTGCATTTTGAAAGCAACTTTTGACGCCGCGGACAACGCAGGCAGATTGACAGCAGAAGGCACTGTTATCAAGAGAAATGCGTGGTTACGGCAGTCTGGTTTTAAGGCAGAAACCCAGGCATCATTGTTGGACAAACCGGTGGAAGCCGATCTGTTGTTTGGTAAGGCGGTCGAAGACGCACTGAAGAATGCCAAGGACGAATACGAGACACTCAAGTCCCTTGGCCAGTTAACCAATAAACCCCCAAACCAGAGAGCGAATAGTAATTTTCGTCGCCGACGCGGCCAAAATTCCCAGAGAGGATCTAACTATTCCCAGGGGCAGGGTACACAGTGGAACAACAGCCAACAGTCTACCCAGGGTTACGGCAGGGGTAATAGGAGAGGTCGTGGTAAAGGCAGAGGCATCCCCAGCAAGGGAGGCGGCACGCCTCCACCAAAGCAGTGACGCTCAGTTCAGGGTCCCTCCTCACGCAACCCCAGTAGGGGGACGCATTTCCAACTTCACCCAGGCTTGGGAAGGGATCACATCAGACAGATGGGTGCTGTCAACAGTATCCACAGGGTACTGTATAGAACTACTGCAGCGTCCCCGGAACCATCCTCCACGACAAAGAGTACACTCTTTAGAACATCAGAAGATTCTCCTCGAGGAGATCGCCATTCTGCTAGAAAAGGACGCGATAGAACTCGTCCCGGGACACCAGGTAAACAAGGGTATTTATTCTACTTACTTCCTTGTGCCAAAGAAAGATTTGACAATGCGCCCAGTATTGGACTTACGGCCTGCCAACAAGTATGTCAAGCCCCAAAAGTTTCGTATGACTACCCTACAAGAGGTAATCCCCTCCTAAAAAAGGGGGATTACATGGCAACCTTGGATATGAAAGATGCTTATTTTCATATTTCCATGTTCCCAGCGCACAGACGGGGTGGGGAGCTCACCATCTCCACCACACAGCTCATCAACCTGCTAGAGCTTCTGGCAGTATTCAGAGCGCTTCAAGCGTTCGAGCCCCACCTACTAAACCTGTCAGTGCAAATCCGGACAGACAGCACAACAGCCATGTTCTACCTGAACAAGCAAGGAGGGACTCGTTCGCCAAATCTGTCCAAGCTTGCCCAGAAAATCTGGATATGGGCACTCAGACGGAACATCTTCCTGTCATCACAACATGTTCCAGGGGAGCTCAATTCCCTCGCGGATGCTCTGAGCAGAGACTCCCTCCCAGAGGAACACGAATGGGTTCTACACAGAGAGGTCGTAGAAGATATCTTCTCTCAGTGGGGTTTCCCCACTATAGACTTATTCGCCACAAGCGAAAACAGACAATGCCCAGGATTTGCATCCAGGTTCCCCCAACCAGGCTCCCAGGGGAACGCCCTGTGGATGAACTGGTCAGGGATGTTTGCGTACGCTTTTCCACCAACTCCTCTCACCAGGAAAGTGGTGAACAAGATGAACAGAGAGTCGATGACGCTCGTCCTAGTTGCTCCCATGTGGGCAAGACAACCGTGGTTCCCACACCCACGCGGGATGGCGGTGTTCGAGCCCATCAAACTTCCAGCCTGGTACAACCTACTGTCCCAGCACCAAGGTCAAACAGTGCACCAGCAACCCAACTCAATGAACCTGGCAGCATGGCTCCTGAGGTCATAGAGTTTGGACATCTCAATTTGCCACAGAGGTGTATGGACATTCCAAAGGAATCTAGGAAACCAAACACAAGGCACTGTTACTTTGACAAGTGGAAGAGGTTCGTTATCTGGTGCCAGAGTAGACAAATCAACCCTGTTGATTGCACTCCTTCCACTATTGTTACATACATGCTCCACCTACTAGATGCAGAATTGGTTTTTAACTCACTGAAAGTACACCTGGCAGCCCTGTCGGCATACACCACTTCCCATAGCAAGGTCTCGTGGTGGAAAGTACCAGTAGGCAAAGCCTTCATGGAAGGAGTAAAGAGACTTCACACTCCTATTTCAAACCCACCACCAGGGTGGGACCTTAATGTGGTGCTAGCCAAGCTCATGGGACCCCCTTTCGAGCCCATGCATAAAAGCAGTCTCAAACACCTGACTTATAAAACGGCCTTCTTAGTAGCTATTACTTCTATAAGAAGGGTCAGTGAAATTCAGGCTCTGTCAGTGCAAGATCCTTTCTTTACTGTCCATAAAGACAAACTGGTTTTACGCATACACCCTAGGTTCTCACCTAAGTTTATATCAAAATTCCATGTAAACCAGTCCATCGAGCTTCCGGCTTTCTTCCAGGACCCTCAAAGCTCGGCTGAGGTGAAACTACACACCCTAGATGTGCGTAGGGCGGTCCTCTACTATGTAAAAAAAACCAGACCGCTAAGAAAAACAGATCAACTGTTTGTCTCAGTAGCTACAGGCAGAGAGGGGGATCGCGTCTCTAAAGGTGCCATCTCGAAGTGGATTATTAACTGTATCCAGCTGTGTTACTCACTCTCTGAACGAACTCTGCCTTTCACGCCAAGAGCCCACTCTACTAGAGGCATTGGGGCCACTCTGGCTTTCATTGCAAATGTACCCCTTGACACCATTTGCAAAGCAGCTACTTGGAGCTCTATTCACACTTTTACTCAGCATTACTGCATTGACACCCATTCCAAGGCAGATACGCAAGTGGGACAAGCGGTTCTAAGACACTTATTTGCTCATGACCCTTCTCACATCCCACCTCCTTCTTCAGGTACTGCTCGCTAATCTATGCACAGCATGTGATCTAAGCAGATTCCACAAGCCTCAGAAGGGATACATTACTCACCGTAATCGTATTTCTGATGCTTGTATCTGCTTAGATTCACATGCGACCCACCCTTCCTCCCCTCTGAGAGAAGGCGCATGATTGCTTGTAGTCTTACCTTTCTATCTATCTGCTTGGATTATCTGTACTCACGCTACTCCTCATGCTACCTCATGTTAGAAAAAATACAATCTGAGGATCCTAGACGCGTGAGGGATCTTGGGTACAGTGGACGTCACACTAGGGATAGTATTACTGGCACGCCCTGTGTCGACGCCCATTTTCGAGTTTCGAAAAACAAACTGTAATACTCTGCAGCTTCCACTAGATGTCGGCCTATGCACAGCATGTGAATCCAAGCAGATACAAGCATCAGAAAAACGATTACGGTGAGTAATGTATCATATATATATATATTTCAAAATATTAGTGATTAAGTGGCACATGTCGGACTTCAGGCTCAGTGGCCATTCTTTGTTCCAAAATACTATTCGATGTTAAGAAAAGCTGCTGGGAACACTCATTGGTGCCATTTGTCTCCTACCAGTTTCTCATAAGGGTATTTCTAAAGTGTACAACACTATCAGTATTGGAATGATTTATTTTCTGAAAGAGGGTTGTGCTTATTTTAGGTTTTGATCACTATGACAAGTGTAACATTCCTATTTGGACTACAGTACATATTGGAAATGAAGGGTGGGAATGAACATTGTGTAGTTTTAAAGACAGTCTGTTTGCTAGTACACTTAACTTACTTTTGAAAAACATATTACAATCTGTTGCAGGGAATGCACACCATTTTGACTGTGAATATGTCCTTCCTCTTTGATCTCTTACTCAGATTGATAGAAACAAATCTCTTGCTTCTGTGAGCGCTAAACTGGTGTATTTTATTTAATTTGCATGTTTCTTCTTTTCGGCAAGGTGGACAGTGCGACATAGGACAATTGTGTACACAGTATTGAATGTAATGGATGTTATTAAACATGCTAATGGCAACATTGTTTTACAAGCAAAATACCTTTATCTGTAACGTTGTGTGTGGCAGACAGATGAAAACTGGCAAGGTATATTTTTTAAACAAGTATGCGAGCATGAAATCCTAGTAGTACAAGTACTCTTACCAAGTTGTACATGATGGGTGAGCACCCAACAAGTTTCATTGCCAAATTCATTTAAGGGCCACTAGTACTAACCCTTTGGTTTGGAAATGTTCATACAGAAATGTGAGGTATGATCCGGGGGGTTGACCAGGCACTATTGGTGATACTGCTCTGATATGCATGATTCCTAGTGACATATTTGTCTTCTTCTCATGACCTCCCAGGACAACCTGCGATATCAGTGTGAGGGCAGCAAAACGAAAGTCTGCACTCTGAATCTGCAGTGGCCATATCCAATGACATTTGTCGGGACAAGCCGCAGAAAATCCGAGGCAGAGAAGAAGGCAGCCGCCCTAGCCTGCCAGAAACTTAAGGTGAGAACATCACTGAAGATGGCACATACTGTCAAGTACTGCTCAAGTAGTGGCTGTGTTATTGATGGGCAACCCTGCTGCATTTTGGTGGGTACGGCTATTTCGGTACCATGTCCGGGCCAGAAGCCTGATTGGCGGAGACCTAGGAGGTTGTAAGTTTCAAGGTGTTTTTGTATTTTCAGGTAGGCTGCTCGATCAAGTATTTTGAGGAGAAATGGAACCGTTGTTATGGGGTGATATGGGGGATGTTGGGGGGGTCTAGGGTGGGTTTCTTTAGTAGAGGGCAGTGGTTGAAGTGTACGAAAAGAAGTAGTGGAACTATGTTCCCTACTGGCAGGTACACGCTCCCCACAGACCCCAGCACCGCGCCCCCTCCCATGCACAATGAAAGCCCCAAAACAAAAGTGCCTGCTCTTTAAGAAAAAGTCCTGTGCAGTGCACTGAAAGTGGAAGTTTCAACTTCTTCCTACACTTTAATTTTAAAACGAAACCGTTCCGGAACGGTTTATTTTTAAAACAAAAGTATAGGAACGGTAAAACTGAATTAAAAGAAGTAGAGGAGCACCGCTCCCGACCGCTCCCGCCCACTTCGACCACTGGTAGAGGGAGAACCCAGTCGTCTTTCAAGTTGGAGGGGACGGTATTAGAATGAGACGTTTATTCATGTTGTGATAAAGGGAGTGACTACAGATGCGTATTCTTTGAATTAGGCTGGGCATATGTCGCCTTGGCATTTGGAGGGTTAGATGCTTGTGATAATGTTCAATACTTCAGTTGCAGAGACTGGATTAAGGTCGAAGTAAAGATTCAAATTTTGTACTGTGTAAATGGGGATCTGTATGGGTTGGCTATTCGTGAGGTTCAGCTTTTTTAGTACGATTTTGATTTGTAGCGAGGCAACTTTGTCAAGAAGAACTTTTTGAATGCCTGTGCGCCAAGCAATATCTTTGTGACATGATTCTTGGGGGAGGCACTGGTGACTCGAGCTCGCGTAGAATAGTAAATAATTCCTTAGTGCCAGAGTTGGCTTTGGTGATAATGTCGTTATAAGTGGCGCTCTTGGTTAGTAGGATAGCCTTTTTGTAATTTTTAGAAGTACTGGTGAAGATGTCTTTGTTCAGTTCTGTGGGAGCTTTTTTCCAATTACTCTATGCTGTTCTCTTGGAGCTACGATGAGTTATGAGGTTGGGTATACCAGGCGTTAAGGTGCGCTTGTGGTTTGGCTTTGCACATGCTTAAAGGTGCTACTTTTTTCGATGGCCGCACAGAGCGTTTGATTATAAAGATCCACCATTGTGGATAGGGTGTTGCTAGTGTTCTTCTGCTAGTCGGTGATGTGAAGCATGAGTGGTAGTGATTTCTCTGGTGTTATGTTGCAGGAGTTTCTTGACGGGACATCTGGGGTTTGAGAAGGTGGTGTGTCTGGGGTCTTGATTATGGGTATGGTGAATGAGATGATGTGGTGATCGGACCACGGACATGGGGTGTTGGAGATGATCTCAATCTGGTAATTATGGTCTGCCAGCCAGTTGAGTGTTCGACCTTTGATGTGGGTAGGGCGAGTGATGCGGTGGGTGAAGCCCAGTGCTCTGATAGTGTTGGTGATAGTTGTGGCGTTGTTGTCATTAGGATCGTAGAGGCCCAGGTTAAGGTCACCCAGCAGAATAATTTGTGAGGATGGCTTGGTGTTTACTGATAAAAGTTGGGCCACATCTTCTTCGAATGAGGACTGCTCTGGGGGATCTGTGTATGAGGTGGATCAACACAGTACTGGTATGGGAAAGGGGACAATTTAATGGAGAGTAATTCCCCTGAGTGAAAAGATTGGTTGGGGATTTCTCTTATGAGGAGGTGGTTTTTGGCAGTTATTGTCACCCCTCCATCTTTGGCACCCTGTCTATCTGATCTGTAGATAGTTTAGTTGCAAGGGATGGCAAGGGAGAGTGAAGGGCCTACTGCTGCATGGAGCCATGTTTCGCTGGTGGCTAGGAAGTCAAAGTTGTTAGTCGTGAGGAGGTCTGCAATGTCTAGCGCATGAGCTAGGAGTGATCTTGCGTTGATGAGGGAGCCCTTGAGTATATGGGCTTCTGGGTTATCAGCATGGGATGTTAGACTGCTGATTGGAGTTGTTGGCGTGTGAGGGGGTGTGGCTGATATGGTGGTGTCAGTTGCACATGTAGTGTTGGTATTGAGGGCTTGATGAGTAGTGTTTGGTTGGTTGTGTGTGGAGGGCATGGCTTCCAAGGTGGTTAACTTTGTGTTTCGGCATGTGGCTGTAGAATGTGTTATGTGGGCTCTCCTGCTTGTAGGGTGGGGTGTTCGAGAATTGAGGTGTGCTTTTCTCCAAGTTAGTGATGGAATTCAGGTTTGTGGTTGTCAGGCTGCGACTTTTCCAGAATAGGCCCACTTATGCATGGGGGAGTGGGTATGGAAGGCTAAGGGTGTTAGGCGTGGGCTTGAATGTGGTGCTCTGGTGATTCAAGAACTTTTGAGTTGGATGTCTTTCAGATACCAGTCGTTGGGAATGAATGTGTCTTGGAGGATGGCCATGAGTATAGGTATCAAGGAACGGGTGGGAAGGATGGTGTGAAATTCTGATAGGTTAGTTGCCATGCTTAGGGTTGTGGTTTGTTTTGATATTGGAGTTAACATAGAGGCCCATTGTGATTGAGCTGGAGGTGGATAATGCGCTGATCAGGTTGTTCATGATGCTTCTCGACATAGTTGGCAACTGGTGTGCGAGTAGTCTAGGGTACAATTTCCAGTGTGCAGTTCAAGGGTGATCAAGGCACATTTAATTGATCAGGATGAGTAGGCGCATTTGGTTGACCATAGGGCAAGCTAGGCATATTAGTTGACCATAGGGCAACAAAGACGCATTTAGTTGACCATGGGGCAGTGCAGTCACGAATACAGTTTGCAATTTGCAGTATCAGGGTGAGTAATGAGCGTTAGTTGATCATAGGGCAAGCAAGGCACAATAGGTTGATCATGGGGCATGCATGGCACGTTTAGTTGCCCATGGGGCAGCATAATCGAGAATACAGTTTACAGTATCGGGGTGAGTAGGCACTTATAGTTGTCTATAGGGCAAACAAGGTACAATAAGTTGACCATGGGGCAGAGCAATCAAGGATACAGTATGCAGTGAGCAGTATCAGGGTGAGTAAGGCACATTTAGTTGACCATAAGCATGAATACAATACCCAGTGTGCGGCACCATCGTGAACAAGTGACCATAGGGACAATTCGATATAATTACAGTACGCAGAGTGCGGGATCAAGGTGCACAGGGCACATTAATTGACCATATTGACAATAAGGCACAAATACATTATGCAGTGATCGGCTCTAGCGTGAGCAGGGCACATTTAGTTGACCATGAAGCCAAGCAAACGAGCACATTGAACAAAATGTGGCTCTGGTATGGTGCCTGATTTAGAGGATCAACGGTTCCAATATATCAGCGTATGTGTCCATCGGGTAATTTTCGGGTGGTGTAAGGGAATATATTAAGGAGTATGTCCAATTTTACACATGGGTCCACAGAATGGTTCGTTCATTCGAGTACTTGAGTATCGAGATGGGATCGGTTGGCATAAGGTAGTGGGTTAGAAGGTGCCTACTGCATATCGATGCTGGAGGTGCCGGTTTGCTATGGCGGGATGGGCAGTGGCACAAATGGGATAGGTGTGCCAAGGTGCATTTATGCGTGCCATTTTCATGGTGGTATCGACCATTAGAGGAGGCAGAGATGTCCTTGCAACCAATCAAACAGGCAAGCTGAAGGCAGGCGTGCTTGTTGGAGGTCGATATTTAGGTCTGAGACAGTATAAGCTGCGAGACAAGATGTGGAATAACCCAATCAGTGGGTGAAGAAGGAATAGTAATCACCAAGCCTTACTGCAGGTGGTTGGATATGCGGGTTTGCCTGGGCAATCTGCGGGGGAGCCAGGCAGTCACTACCGTCACGGAAAGGGCCTTTGATACGGGACTTTCGACGAGAGGGCCGGCTACCGCCTACCGGCCAATTCTGTTGGCTATTAGTAGGAAGGAAGGCCAATTAGACAAGGGCAATGTTTTGAATGGTGTGAATTACACAGATACGAAGGATGCAGCCCTTTTGTAGATTGCAGTAGTTCCTTTTCTTGGCCTGAAATGGAACAGGGCATATATTAAATAAAAGCTTCTTTCCAATTTCAAACGTTGGTATGGGCATGAGCGCTGATCCGCTTAAATTTGGAAGCACTATGCAGTGCTCGGAATCGAACTGCTCTTTTAAAGTGAGATAAAGATACGATATATATCCAGGTATGTGGATAGTCCCACAGGGCCCAGCTGACTTACCCGAGTGTTGGCTGTAACCAAGCCGCTACTGCAGCCGATGAGACTACGTCGCTGGTGTATGCTCCTGCCCACACGGCTGGTGAAAAGTTTAGACAGTAAATCCCTTCAGAGCCACCAAGACAGAGGACAATGGAAGGAGAAGTAGGAAGTAGAAAGATATAGCAAAAGTACAAAGGCACAATATATACAAATATGATACAAGGGTGCAGGCATATTTACAGGTATGGTGCAGTGTTACAAGAGTATAATCATGGGTACAGGATGTGGGATACACATAAAGGGACATTAGGTGCAAGTGAATCTAGGACACGTGATGTATCCCCACCCACCTTCTGAGCCCTGTCTCTTCCTTTCTGCTCTTAATTCTTAGATCAAGGGCGTCTCTCACCCAGGCGCCCGAAGTGAAGGGAGGATGTAGAAAAGGGCAATTATTGTTCGAGCTTGCAGGACCCAGGGCCTGAAACCCTGCTTGGACAACAGGTAAGCACTCGCCGACATCTATTTTTTCCCTTCGTCCCCACAATCAACAGACAACGCCGACGACATTGCTCCTCCTCTAAGGGATGGACTTTGCAATGCAGCAACCTCACCCACATCAGCCTCAAGCCCATCGGCACCCACTCACTGTCCGCAACACGGAAGTTGATGCTCGCCAGCTTCGCTCACCTATCACCCATGCAGCAGACATCACAGATCTCATCACTACACACGATCTTGACGCCGTCTTCATCACAGAGCTGACACCCACCTCCACCCACCCACACACTAGACATCCTTGTACCAGACGGCTACAGCATCCAGCACAGAAACAGGCCGAACAAGACAGGCCCAGGCCTCGCAGTCATTACCAATACCTCATGGCCCTGAAGCAGACTAGACATCAACAACATTGGCTCCTTCGAAATCCTCTCCTGCCACTTCCCGCACTCCCTGATGGACACAGTCACCTACCTTCGAATGGATTGTGTCCTCCAACGTATTCCACGTCTTAGACATGTAATGTCCACAGCTGTGCCCTTCGGAAACTTTTTCGGCAGAGGGCGTCCTGCGTCGATGATGTTGGGTCGATGTCCCTCGAAGGTCTCTGTCGAGGGCGATGTCACCAGATGTTATAAGTAGGACGCACGGCGCCCGTAGCCTCAGTTCCGTTTTTTCCGCAAACGTGTTTTCTTCGAGAACTCTGCGCGCCTCGTGTGTTACATCGCAGAGATGTCTTTTTCTTTGACCCCTCCGACTCTGCGGTTTGGCTTCAAGACTTGCCGGGACTGCATGTCGAAAATGTCGATCACCGACCTGCATCGCATTTGTTTTTGGTGCTTGGGCGAGAGTCACGACACCGACGACTGTTCAAAATGCGAGTCGCTGACTGCCAAGGCCTTGCGGGAGCATAAGAGGAAGCTCCAGGCAGGTAGGGGTTCTAAGCCCAGTAAGTCCTGGAAATCGAAATCCAAAGGGGTGTCCACAGACGACTCGAGGGGCGACTCTCCGCGTCAGGAGGAGGCCCGGGGTTCTCGGTTCCGGAGTGGTTCCTGCCATTCTTCTTCCTTGTCACGGCATTCTCGAAAGCGCCGTCACTGGTCGCCTTCCCCGTCCTCCTCGGAGGATGGAGCAGCGAGGAAAGTGGCATGCCCGACAAAGTTCTCGACTCCTGAGGAATGGGCTGCCTTTAAGGAGCAGATGTTGGTCGATATTTCAATCACAGGGCACGGTTCCGGTCGCGCCTTCTAACGAAGCTGACAAGGAACAGTCTTGTACCGTGGCTCGCACGCCTTTGGGCTCAGGTCCACGATGCGACTGCACCGGGAACCTTCGAGGTCCCGTTCGGACAAGGCTTCGGATAGTCGCAAGAGACGTGCTTCCAGGTCTCGGTCCTCGTCTCCAGCGAGACTGCTGCAACCTGCTAAGGGCTCGAAGCCGGCGTCGACTCAGTCGGCGCCGTGTCTGTCCAACTCAGACATCGACGCTTTGCTGTTTTAGCAGCCCACGGCGCTGTCGGCACCAGTGTCGACGCTGAAGCCTTCAGCGCTCATGACGCAGAGGTTGTCGACGTTCTCGGCGTCGAAGCCTTCGGCGCCCTCGACACCTTTGGGGATTTCTGCCCGAAATTTGCCATTGGAATACCCGGATGTGGTGGATCCTCCAAGGAAGGCTACTGCTAAGTCTGTGAGGTCAGTATTGCACTTCAGGCCCTCTTCTGTCACCAGGCCAGGTTTTCAGCTCCCTCTGGACGACATATATGAAGGGGAAGAAAGGTCTGAAATTGAGGACTCTGTTGAGCATGCTGTGGCTGCAGTCTTTTCTGGAGACAGTCAATTGGAGGAGTTGAGGCAAACCCTTCATGATGCCAGTGGGTTGGACACTTCTCCGGAAGTGGAATTTGGCAGGCCTGAGCCTGGGGCTCATGCTGAGTCTTCATACATGCGGCTCATGGCTAGAGTCTCTGAGTATCTGGGTTGGTCCAGTCCTCCTGAAGACTTTGTGCAGGATGATCTAACAGACATTTTAGATCAAGGTATGTCCTCTGACCCTGTGTTACCTTTTCATCTCACTTTACAGAAAAGGGTGGCAGCTGCTTGGCAGTCACCAGAATTTCTTCCGGCTGTTAACAAGTCTTTGACAAAGAAGTACCGCTCTTTTCCGTTAGCGACTCCCAGCTACTTATCCGATCACCCCACTTCCAAGCAAGCATTGGATCACCTCGGTCTCACCTGCCGCTCCCTCCACATGCTGGGCTTCTCCCTCAATTTCAAGAAGTCGCATCTGACACCTTTCCAACAGCTCCAGTACATCGGGCTGTGTTCGTCCTTGGGGAAGTTCTCAACCCCCAAGATAAGGGCTCATCACATTGTGCAGATGGTGAACGTGTTTCAACATGCTCTGAGGTTCCCGGCTTTCGAATTCTTAAGGTTGCTCGGCCTCATGGCATCCTGCGTTTTTCTGGTTCTAGAGGCCAGGCTGAGGATGAGATCCTTGCAATGGTTCCTCAAGATGCAGTGGTCGGAGTTCTCAGGCAAGATGTCGGATCCCGTTCAGATTCCACTCTCTGTCTCCCAGGATCTTCTGTGGTGGGCCAACGAAGGGAACCTGATGAAGGGGGAGCTGTTTTGGCAACCATGGCCGCAGGTGACTAGCGACGGATGCTTCCCTCACGGGATGGGGCGCTCATGCTGACAAATTGACCCCCAGCGGTGGTTGGTCTCCGTCGGAGTCCAAACTCCACATCAATCTATTAGAGCTGAGGGCCATCAGGCTAGTCCTGAAGGCTTTTCTGCCGTCTGTACGGGGGAAGAGTGTCCTGATCATGACGAACAACACAGTGGCCATGCATTTCCTCAACAAAAAAGGGGGGGTGGGGTCACTCCCGTTGTGCAGAGAGGCAATGCAGCTCTGGTTCTGGGCCATCCAGCAGGGAATTTCGATCCCGGCAGTTCATCAGGCCGGAGAAGAAAATTTGGCGGTGGACGCTCTGAGCAGTCAGAGCACGGTCTCTCACGAGTGCGAGTTGGCTCAGGAAGCCCTTCAGGAGAACTTCGCCCTTTGGGGAACCCCACAAGTGGATCTCTTCGCCACCAGTTCCAACCGGAAGTGCGAGAGATTCTGCTCAAGGGAATTTCCTCTAAGAAGAGCCTTAGGAGACGCGTTCGTAGTGGATTGGTCATTCCCACTGCTATATGCATTTCCTCCATTCCCCGTCATTCCTCAAGTGTTGCGGAGGTTACAGAGGTTCGGTTCCCACATGATCCTCATTGCTCCGGATTGGGCCAGGAGAGCGTGGTACCCGGACCTTCTAGAAATGTCCATCTGCCCTCCATGCCATCTTCTCTACCAAGAGGATCTGCTCTCGCGAGAGGGGGGCCAGGTTCTCCATCTAGGGGTCAGGACTCTCAACCTTTACGCTTGGTAACTGAAAGGTTGAGATATAAGGATTGGGACCTCCCAGATGACGGAGGTGTTGCTTTCGGCCAGGCAGCCAGCAACAAAATTCCTGTACTGTTGCTGTTGGCGTAAGTTCTGTGACTGGTGCAGAGGACAAAATGTTGATCCTTTTCAGTGCTCCATTCCTATGGTTTTGTCTTTCTTACTTTCTTTAGCCCACAGGAGCCTTCAAGTGGGTACCATTAAGGGTTACCTGGCGGTGCTGTCTATCTTTAAGCGCTCCTCTGAAGAATGTTCTTACTTCAAGATTCCTTTGATTTCTCAGTTTCTTAAAGGACTGACTAATGTGTTCCTGCCGTCCCCTTTCCAGGTTCCGGTTTGGGATTTGAATTTGGTTTTGAAATTTCTCATGGGTGCTCCGTTTGAACCTTTGCACTCTTGTCCTTTGAGGTTATTGTCCTTCAAGACTGTGTTCTTGGTTGCGGTTACTTCCGCTCGCAGAGTGAGTGAATTGCAGGCACTTTCCTCTAAGCTGCCCTTTACTGTGTTCCACAAGGACAGGGTAGTACTGCGGGTGAATCCTTCCTTTCTACCTAAGGTGGTATCTGAATTTCATTTGAGTCAGAAGATGGTTCTCCCTTCTTTCTATCCTCCTCATCCTGGTAAGGAAGAGGAGCGACTCCATAGGTTGGATCCTAGGAGAGCTCTGAGCTTTTACATTTCTAGGATGTCCAGGGTCAGAGTGGACAATCAACACTTTGTAGGATATGCTGGACACTGATTAGTCCAGGCTGTTACCAAACAGACCTTGTCCAGGTGGATTATGCTCACCATTATGGAGTGTTAGCGATTGGCGGGTAAGGACCCTCCTGAAGGGTTGCAAGCTCATTCCACTAGGGGCATGGCTACTTCCACCGCCCTCCAGCGGGGTGTTCGTATTAGGAATATTTGTGATGCCGCTAAATGGGCTTCGGTCGACACCTTTTGTTAAGCATTACTCCCTGGATATGATCCATGATCGGGATATGGCCTTTGGTAAGGCAGTTTTTTATTCCGCCATCTGATTGGGTTCTCTAAATTCTTTTCCCTCCTCCATTTTCTGGTACTGCTTTGGGAGTCTGCCAAAGATGTGGAATACATTGGAGGACACAATCCATTTGAAGAACAAGTTACTTACCAACTGGTAACGTTCTTTTTACTGGATGTTCCTCCAATGGATTCCACAACGCCCTCCCAGCCTGCCCCTCTGGAGAATTTCCTATGCGATTGCAGCTTACGTATCCGCAAGGCTATATGCAGTCAAGCAGGCATGAGACTTGTGCCACACGTTCTGGGGGAAAAAAACTTAAACTGAGGCTACAGGTGCCGTGCGTCCTATTTATAACATCTGGTGACTTCGCCCTCGATGAGAGGCCTTTGAGGGACATCGACCCGACGTCATCGACGCAGGACGCCCTCTGCCGAAAAAGTTTCCGAAGTGCACAGCTGTGGACATTACATGTCAAAGATGTGGAATACATTGGAGGAACATCCAGTCGAAAGAACGCTACCAGTTGGGTAAGTAACTTGTTCATCTCATCTCCAGACCACCCAAACCCAACACTGCCTTCATCAGAGACTTCACTGACCTGGTCACCACCATTTCCCTCAAGCATGCCAATATATTCTTCCTAGGTGACTTCAACCTCCCAGGCAAGAAGGCCAGCAAACTGATGAAGCGCTCCTCAGCCTTCTCCACACCCTCAACCTCACACAGCACATGAAAGATGCAACACACGAGAAAGGTAACATCCTCAACCTAATCATCACCACACTGACTTTCCTCCATTACAGCTCTCCTCTCCCGCTTGATTGGTCTGACCACCTGGCTGTGCCTTTCAACATCCTGCACACCACCCTAGTCAAGCACTCCCAGCAGAAACCCATCAGACATACCTTCAGGTCCTTAAAACTTCCCGGTGGAAGCCCTCATGGAAGAACTTGTCAACCTCCACCTCACTGGACTGAACACCCCCAACCGAACTGCAATTCTCTGCTGGAAGTACTCAACACCACCCTCTCAGCCACCATCGAACGGCATGCGCCTCTTAAACAACGCACCTACAAACCAAAACCATCAGCACCCTGTTACATGCAAGAACTCAGCCTCACCAAAAGAGTAATCGGGGAATCAAGAGAAAACCTGGCGCCGCTCCAGAACCGCATCCGACCTGGCACTCCTCAAGAAACTTCGAGCAACCGTTCGACAACTAATCAATATGGCCAAGGCCGCCTACTATCAGAACACCATAGCAGAAGCAGACAACAAAAGAATAGCCCTCTTCAAAGCAGTGAAGCACTGCATCAACTCGCTACCCTGCCATGCCACACCATCGAACAATCCAACGCCATGAACATCTTTATCAACAAAATCAGATTCGCCAGCACATAGACGCCAGCTCTGCATTCACAGACTCACCTCACGTCCATCCTCATGAAATCTCAACACCCTGAACAACATTCATGACCTTCTTTACAGAGGACCTGGTAGAAACCCTGGCCACTTTCAAAGCCACATAGGATACAGAAGACAACCTCCCAGCATCCACCCACAAGACCCTCCCTGCAGAAACTCTCCTTCCAATGATCTCTGCCTTAATGCCAGTAAGACAGAGATCCTTCTCATTGGCACCCTTGTCCCTGCTTTCCCTCTCTCTCTGGCCGCCCGCCTTGGGCCCTCTTCCTTTGCCTTAAATCGAGGAAAAACGTCATCTTTGACTCCTCTTTCTCTCGTCACATCTCTGATGTGGCCAAGAAGTCCCCCTACCATCGGCACCTCTGTTAGGGAGAATTCTCTTATAAGGCTAATTTCCCAAACCTAGTGAGTCCCCCAGCAGCTTTGCTGGATTTTTGGGGTTTGTTTTTTTCTCCTGCTAAGAGTGAGACTCATTTACTCCCACTCTTAGGCATGATTTGAGGTATGTCTTTGACTTATGTGCTTATGGGCTATGGGGTTTCTTTTTACTCCATAGGGTATCATCTGTGTGGTACACAGCACCCTCAGTGCAGTACCACAGGGGTGTCACAGTGACCCCCAAACATAGACTCCATACCCTGGGACTGACTTCTGTCTCCCAGGACATGTAAAGTCACCATTGGCTTTACTAGTCCAAAATTGTGAACAGAACCAGTACAAACCATCATATTGTGGAAGTACTGGTAAGGGGTAATTCCATTGCCCTTGGGGCTGTTTTCGAGGGGGCACTATCCCATCTCCTTGTCGAGTTTCTGGCTGGTGGCAGTGGTTACCACGCGAAATATTCCACCGGAATATTCTCCAGGGGATTTTCCCAGTGATTTTAAACGCACCACTTTTTGGTGCAATGTTAAAGATACTGCCGGTTTATGTATTTAATATTAAATCATTGGTTGGGTCTTTTTCCAGAACTCTATTCTAAAATGGCGTTTGTGTCCGTCTCTGTAACTCTGACCAAGGTCGAGCCCTTTGTTCCACTATTTTGGCGGGCTTCCCCACAGAAGCCCTCCAACTGGTGCCACTCTGGGTTGCACAGGAAGGGTGGAGGGGGGAATTGGCACCCTGGACTGCGTTGCCTTAGCAACCCAAGTCGCACTCTATTCTGATTGGCCTAGTGGTGAGCCGCCCGGCTCACCACTTAGCATGTGTGATTGACAGCTAGGCTGATGAATGGGTGTTTTTCTGCATAAAAGCAGGGCCTTTGGGACTGGAACTTCAGAAGTCGCCACAGGACCTAAGAATCAGAAGAAGGAAGAAGCTGAGCCATCTGCAACGACAACACCACCGCTGAAGCCCTGCTGCAACTACCGCACCTCTTTCCCGACGACCAGAGAAGATCTTCTACTGGACAAGTCTTCTTCCCCTGAGCTGGAGGCATCAACCAGTTTGCCCTTTTCGCCTTCCAAAGACGTCTCTTGGTCAGATCGCCCGTGCCAAGCACTCCGGCAGCCGGATAGCCAAGCTCACCACTTTTGACTGCAAATAAAAGGACCGCACCTTTTAAACAGGAACTCCGCGGCTGGTTTCATCCCTGTGCAGTGCAATGACTCCACGTTCCCTCCTCGACGAGATCTTCTCTTCCCCTGGTCGGAACCACGAACTTCAACCACTGCCAGGAACAACTGCCCTCGCTGGAGCTTCCTTCCTCTTTAAGGTACTGTGTCCTGCCTGGCCTCCCTTTCTACAGATTGCTAAAGGTGACCCTTAAATCCTTGGCTTCTAAACTGGGTTGGCTCCAGGCCTTCTAACTATATCTTTTGAATCTCCCCAACCTCTTTTGAACACTCTGCAAAGACTTTCAGTGCACTTTAAACCGTGTGATCCTGGGCACATTTCGCTTTGCTCAATTTAAAGTGGGCCTGGCCTATGAACTTTGGATCTACAGTATAACCTGCCTTTTTCCCCTTGCTCTGAATTCCTAAAAGTGTTGGGAACTGTTTTATTCTTATGCTCTGCCTTTTTCTCTCCCTTTAACTACATTATCAGAGTGCCATCTTAGTTAAGCGCTGACATCTGTTCTAACAAATAGTAGTGTTTTAACCCTGACTTGTCTGATAACTATTAAGGGAGGTGTGCATACTTCAACTGACTGTGTATTAACTTGCTTTTGATTGAGAGTGCTAGTATATGCCATAAAGTGTGTTTTAAATAAATAATTATATACTTTTTATACAAAGCTCTGGTCAGTGTGTGTTTGCTCTACTGTGTTTTGGCCCCATTGTGTATCCTCTGTATACTGCCCTACTCTTCTTGAGAGAAGTCTGACTGCTCAGCCACAGCTACCAGGTAAATCTGGGTGGTGCTGACTGCTACCAATTTGGTTTACTGCTTACACCTGTAGTCTTAATCTTTTTGCAGTGTTCCCCAAGGGAACTGCACAAGATTCTGCCTAACACAAACTCCCCCTACCAGCTGCACCTCCTCAAAGGGACTCTTTCCTTTCTCACTTTCCACCAGAAGCTCACCGTCTACAGAGCCCTGGTTCTCTCTAGGCTGGACTACTGCAACAGCATCTTTCTCAATCTGCCTTCCTCTACTCTCCGTCCTCTGCAACTAATCCAGAACAGGGCTGCAAGACTTATCCTTGGCCTCAAGCCCAGAGACTGCATCTCTTCAGCCCTGAAATCTCTCCACTGGCTCCCGGTCGCAGCACGGATCAAGTTCAAGAACCTTTGCATTGTCCACAAGACATTTTGGGGCCAGGGCCCGCACTATATCCAATGCTCTTTTCCAAAATACCTTCCTTCTCGAGCTCTCTGCTCTGCTACCTCCAACTCTCTAAGGGTTAGAAGCTTCTCCAAGCAGAAGGTGCAGGGGTAGATCTCTCCACTGCAGGTGCCTCCCTGCCCCTCTCAAACTTGAGCCAGACCACCTGAAGTTCTAGAAGCAGCTCAAAACTTTCCTCTTCTCCTCTTCTTTCTCTCTGCCCCTCCATCCCCTGCTGACCTACCTGACCTACCTGTCTGCTGTACCGACTGGTTGCTTGGCTACCCTCATAGTATTACTGGGTACCAGGCTATTTCTCTATCAGTCACCCTTGCACTGCCTCCATGCCTACCATGCACTTAGGGACTGTAACCTTGTTCTCCTTGTACTAGCCAGAGCCACGCTGCCCTGGCTGCACTTACTCAGAGCATTGTTGCTCGGTTTTCCCCTCCCCTCTCCCTTGCACTTCCCCCGCTCTCCCTTTCCCCTTGCACTTCTCGTTCTCGCATTTGCACGATCTGAATGGCACAAGGCCTTGTAAGATCGTTTGTCTTGTCCTCCCTCTGTCTTCCCTCCCTTGTCTTGGCACGCCTAGAAACACTTGTGTACAGGCGCGTTATAAATGACTTATATCATATATCATTCCCTGCAAGGAGGTCATCAACAGCTCCCTAACTCAAGGCACCTTCCCATCAATCCTAAAGACAGGACAAAGCCTTCCTCTAATAAAGAAAATCACTGTGGATCCTGACAACCTAGGTAACTGTCGCCCCATCACCCACCTTGCCTTCCTCGGTAAGATCATTGAGAAAGTGGTAGCCGTGAAACTACAGCAACAGATCAACGCCAACAATCTCATCCAAACTTACCCATCCGGTTTCAGATCCAGATGCAGGACAGTGACGGCCCCCATACAGGTGGTTGACAACGCCCTCCACATCCTTGACGGCCACGCCTGTCTCCTGGTTCTACTCGACCTCTCGGCCTCTTTCGACACTGTAGACCACCAGGCGCTCACGGACACCCAACATCAGCGGATGGGGATCAGTGACCTTGTCCTTTGCTGGTTTAAGTCCTACCCTGTTTGGAGATACTGCCATGCTTTTGAATAGATACACATTGCGGCCTGAGGCAGACCCACAGCGGTGTACACTGTTACTGTTTTTAGATGTCCCCAAAACATTTAGAACTTTGACTTCATTATTTTCTATCGATAGATTAAAAAGACATCACAAAAAATAAATAACGCACATTCTATTTTGTTACCCTGTGGACGCAGTAAATATTTCAAGAACACACATGGATTGTCTTCTCCATTTTACTGGATAATACACTCTTAAATCATTTTGTATTCCAATAGGAATTCATTAGAATACATACATTACTGATCATCTAAACACTAGCCAGCAATGGAGGCCACCATCGCCAGGAGAAGCTCTCATAATGGTGTTCTCGAACGCAGATGCTGGAATCAGGAACAGAGTTTGCTGGGCTAACACCAACGATCGGTGACAGACGCAGCCAAATTACTTAATGGCATAATGATGAGGTAAGGAGCCTGCAGAGGTTTCTGTAGACATTAGAGATACGTTTGTGATGAGTGAAAGCGTAAGACCTGGAAACCAGGCTGAAGAATCCTGCATTGTGTGTTCGAGGTACCCGCGCTCCTCCTACATGACTAACCAAGCTGGGGAGAAGCAGCAGTCGTCATAGTACCGTCATTGGCTCCAAGAACAAAGTAGCGACAGAGAAAGCAAAACAGCTGTTGAGTTGGGGAGACCGATACCAGACCAGTCTGTGTTGAAGCCAAGGTTGCAAGCAGCAACATTGTATAACGAGTGCTGGAATGAACTTTGTTAGAAACACGTATGAAGAAAAGCACAAGTAAAGTTAAACTGCTGATAAATGCTTGAACTTTGAAAGGAATGATACAATACCGTTGACAGAGTAGTCCGGCACCGCGGGCATGCTCAATCGAAGGTCTCTCTAAGGTATCCAGCCGAGAAGGGGCAGAAGTTAAAGTTAAAAATTTGTAAGGAGAAAGTTTGTGAATCAAAGTTGTCCTGCGATGGATCAAGCAAAACCCCACGCACAGTCGAAAGTCTTCGATTTTTTGTTACAGAAAGGATAGATTCGACAATGAGATAAAGTGGTCCGAGCCCGATCGAGGGAGGCCAATTGAGAACATTGTGTTAAAGTGGGTTTGACCCCGATGGAGGGGGACCCGTGGAGAACAGTAAAGCACCCGAGAAATTGTGCATGTGAAATCCTGAAAAGAAAGTAACTTTAATGTTTGTCGCATAAGTCCCTCTGAAATAAGAGACTTTGAATGGCAAAGAGACTTGGGCACAGAAGGTTCCGATACTGAGGTACTGAACTGCATCCTCATACTAGAGAAGCCAGAATGTGTGCTGAGCTAGAGTGTGTGCGGAGCTTGAGAGTGCCGCCTTGTCCCATGGCTCAACTATCCTGACATATTTCTTGAACACTTTTCTTTTGCATAACATTGTTTCCCAACCAGAAGTTAGGATTGGCAATAGGTATATTAGTATAGGTCCTTTTATTTTGATGAGACTCTACTGCGACTCTGCTATTATTTGATGGTCCAAGCTTGCTCCCATCTTTAGATTTTGGATTAGACAGGCGTGTTTCCAACCCATTTTGAAAGTTCAATAAACACCCTTGAACTGTGATCACTTGTGTCTGTCTTCACTGTTTGATACCATGCCTTCCTTACATGTGGTGTCAGGATTGGGATATGATTCAACTGACAAAAATTGGGAATCCATGCTAATGATCGTTGTACCAACAGAAGGGGAAAATACGATTGTTGAACTACTTGATTCTGATCGTGTATCCACTCTCAAAGAGGTTTTGTTTTCCCAGCTTCACATTCCGACTGGTCAACAAGAGCTGTTTTTCAAAACCCAGCTGTTATTAGATACCCTTACACTCTACCAGTATAAGATCCAACAATGGTGAAATAAGGAATTATACAAGAGGTGGAGAGCGTGGAATGGGTTTCTCCAGTGGTCATAAAGCCAGACAATTTTATTAGGCTGTGCATAGATCTGACGGGAGTGAATAACACCACTGTAATTAACACTCACCCTTTACCGAATATGTCGGAAATGATACAAGATATTGGGAATCCAGCATGTTTTCGACCATTGACCTACGAAGTGCGTCCCACCAAATTGAATTTACTGAAGAAAGCAAGCACCCAACTATGTTTATACGCCTTGTGATCTTTTCCAGTTTAATAGGAAGCCATTTGGCTTGGCATCGGTGGCCTCTGCGTTTCATAAACTGATAGGCTGATTGCTTAAGGACATACGAGTGTTAGGCAGAATCCTGTGCAGTTCCCTTGGGGAACACTGCAAGAAGATTAAGACTACAGGAGTAAGCAGTAAACCCAATTGGTAGCAGTCTGTACCACCCAGATTTACCTAGTAGCTGTGGCTGAGCAGTCAGACTTCTCTCAAGAAGAATAGGGCAGTATACATAGGATACACAATAGGGCTAAAAACACAGTAGAGCAAACAAACACTGACCAAAGCATGGTATCAAAAGTATATAATTATTTATTTAACACACACTTAAGGAAATACACTAGCACTATAAATCAAATCAAGTTCAAACACAGTCAGAAAAGTATACACACCTCCCTTAAGAATTATTAGACAAGTCTAAGTCAAAACACCACTATTTGTAAAAACAGATGCGAGCGCGTAACTTAGATGGCACTCCAATAATTAAATAAAAGGGAGAGAAAAAGGCAGGTCATAAAGATAAAGACAAAAACAAGTTAGTGAAGGCAGAGTCTACTGTTGAGCCAAGGTTCATAGGCCAGGCCCACTTTAAATGGAGCAAGTTGAAATGTGCCCAAGATCACACAGTTGCAAAATGCATTCAAGTCTTTGTAGAAATGTTCAAAAGAGGTTGGGGTGGTTCAAAAGATAAAGTTAGAAGGTCTGGGTGCCAACCCAGTTGGAAAGCAAAGGATTTAAGGGTCACCTTTAGCAAGCCGTAGAAAGGGAGGCCAGGTGGAACACAGTACCTTTAAAGTTGAGGAAGCTCCAGCGGGTGCAATTCGTGGTTTCGACCAGGGGAAGAGATGATATCGTCGGGAAGGAAACTTGGAGTCGTTGCACTGCCCAGGGAATAAACCAGCCGCAGAGTTCGTCGGTTAAAAGGTGCGTTCCTGGTATTTGCGGTCACAGTGGTGCAGCTTGGCTATCCGGCCGCCGGGGTGCTTGGCACGGGCGGTTCGACCAAGAGACGTCCTGAAAGGCGAAATGGCAAACTGGTTGATCCCACCAGCTCAGAGGAAGAAGGATCTTTCAGCAGAAGATCTTCTCTTGCCGTCGGGAAAGTGGTGAGGTCGTTGCAGCAGGGCTCCACCGGCGGTGTCGTTGTTGCAGATGGCTCAGCTTCTCCCCTCTTCGGATTTCTTGGGTCCTTTGGCGACTTCTGAAGTTCCAGTCCCAAAAGCCCAGCTTTTATGCAGAAAAACCCCCATTCAACAGCCTAGCTGTCACTCAAACATGCTAAGTGGTGAGCCGGGCTGCTCACCACTGGCCCAATCAGAATAGAGTGCGACTTGGGTTGCTAAGGCAACACAGTCCAGGGTGCCAATTCCCCCACCCACACATCCCGTGGGACCCAGACAGAGTGGCACCAGTTGGAGGGCTTCTGTGGAGAAGCCCACCAAAAAGTGGAACAAAGGGCCCGACCTTGGTTGGAGTTACAGAGACGGACACGAACGCCATTTTAGAAAAGAGTTCTGGCAAAAAGACCCAACCAGTGATTTAATATTAAATAAACCAGCGGTATCTTTAACATTGCACCAAAAAGTGGTGTGTTTAAAATCAGTGGGAAAATCCCATAGGAAATATTCCGGTGGAATATTTTGCGTGGTAACCACTGCCACCAGCCAGAAACTCGACAAGGGGGGACTGGACAGTGCCCCCTTGGAAACAGACCCAGGGGCAATCGAATTAACCCCTTCCAGTACTTCAACAATATGATGGTTTGTACTGGTTCTGTTCACCATTTTGGACTAGTAAAGTCAATGGTGACTCTTTACATGCCCTGGGAGACAGTAGTCAGTCCCAGGGTATGGAGTCTATTTTTGGGGGACACTATGACACCCCTGTGTTACTGCACTGAGGGTGCTGTGTAACACATACACAAAAATAGATGATACCATATGGAGTAAAAGGCCCCATAGTCCATAAGCACACAAGAAGTCAAAGACATACCTCAAATCATGCCTAAGAGTGGGAGGAAAAGAGTCTCACTCTTAGCAGGAGAAAAAAACAAACCCCAAAAATCCAGCAAAGCTGCTGGGGGACTCACTAGGTTTGGGAAATTAGCCTTATAGGAGAATTCTCCCTAACAAGAGGTTCAACAAAAAGTGGGAAACCAAGGTTGGTTTCAGGTGGACTTCTCCACCAGGTGCTGTTTGGTCAATGCCACACAAATGAGTTCAATCAACAGGGCTGTTCGGAAGACCTTCTCCACAGGGTCCTTGTAGTTATTCCGACTACCTTCAGGGTCTTTGAGTTCCGAGGGGTTCCTTTCCCCCAGCTTCAGTTTATTCAAGTTTGAAAACACCATGGAAAAATGTAACAGTTCTTTTTGTAAACTTTTCGAGGTCTCCTTCCCCACACTTCAATCCTTTGAACACTGTAAAGAAAGCTAACACGTCTTAAACTTAGTTGGGCCCCTCAGGTTTCCCTTCCCCAAGCTCAGGCCTTTTCCAGCTTTCAAACGCAAAACATATCTCGCAGTTCCTTCTTGATGTCACAGGGTGTCCTTTCACAGGTTTAGGCCCCTCTAATTCACAACACAAATTCAGCCGGTGGGAATGTACCTTTTCCCTATTGAAAATCCTTTCCATGCACCATCCATTTATGGGGTAGAATCGGAGACTTTCGTAAATGCCAGGCTCTTTGCTTTTCCTCAGTGTCACCACTTTGACCCTTTTCTTCCTTTCACTTTGGATGCTTTCTGCACCATTTTCCTTTTTCATTCTTTCTGTGCACACTTGCACTGTTTATTCCTGCTTTTCTTATTGTGCCCCTGGCAATTGTCTTTTACTCTTTGTGCTGCTTTGCACCCTCCTTTCTGTTTTCCTTTTTATCGTGCCCATGGTACCTTTCCTTGATACCTTTGTGCCCCTCTCTTCTCCTGTTATGGGCCAATCTGCCTGCTCCGATCAGTCTTTTGCTAACTTACGCTCCGATCTGCTTTTCGCTTTACTTTCTGCTCCATTCTGTCACTTTTATACGTTGTGCTTCGCTTTACTTTCAGCTGCGGTTTTAGCCTTTACACTTTCTGTTTCGCTCTTGCTTGCAGCTTTTGTACTTTCTGCGTCGCTTTTGCTTTCAGCTGTGCTTTCAACTTCTATCCTTTCTGCTTTGCTTTTGCTTTCAGCTTTTACACCTTCCTTTCAATTCTGTGCCACTTTTACTGTACGTGCCTTTCTCCCGCTTTGCTCTCATCCAAACGCACGCTCTCACATTCTTCATGAAACTCACCAGGCAGCGTCGCGTTGAGAGGTGGTCCCTTCAGGAAAACGGGGTTGAGGTCCGGGTCTCCCCACCTGCCCTTCGGCACTTTTGCGGTCGGCACAGGCCCCCAAGGGAACGAGCACTCTTTATGAACCTTATTGGCAGAATGCAGGCTGCGCTCGTCCGGCTCCCTGGAGGCATGGCTCCCTCGCCTTGCTGCAGTCCTTAATCCACACCAGGCCAGCGTTTCCGCACGCTGTCCTCCTCCAGCCTGCAGCTCCTGCTTTCTGCTCCTGGATTCCTCTGGTCCGGACTGGGTTCTCAGTTTGCTCGTTTCTTTGTGCAAGACCACACCTTTTATAGTGAACAAACCAATCAAGTGGATTCAGGTGTGAGGAGTTACTATTGAATGCCTGACCCTGCCTGACTCTATTACTGGGATAACACAAGTTCCTTCTAGGGTAGGTTGCCCTTACTTTCCCCATGTTATTTCTACAGGTAATCTTTACTGCTCTCGACTGCATCTTCTTCTTCCCAGTATTAGTTGGAAATGGGGAGGGGGAGATGGAATCGGACCAATGGTGGTTTGCGCAGGGTGAAGGGTAATAAGATGGTTGAGATTGGGGAGAAGGGGGAATACCCAGCGTGATTTTTAAATGTCCAGGAAAATTCCCTTTTCCCCATTTCATCTTTCGATACTGGCGATTTTTAATAGTTGGACTGATATGGATAAGAAATTCTTTAACTTAACTTGAGTTGGGAAAGGGCCCGTTAATGTTATAGCCAATCAGAATCCGGTCCCTCTGGTTCCCATATTTTACCACCCGTCATTCTATTATGATTGGACTTCTCTTCTTTATTCAAGAGAGATAGACCCGAATATCCTAGAAAGGCATTGGGATATCTTCCTCACCCCCTCTTATCCTAGTATGATACAGCTTCTCGCCTGGGACACCCCTTTGAATACAACCCTTGACTCCTCTGGCCACCTGAATAAGGGGGTTCTTAGGGTTTGCATGGGAGAATATCCCTCGGTTTCTCACACTATCCAGAAATTATTTGAATGACAAAAGTAAGCATGAAAGGACCTGTACCTTGTATGTGTCAAGTCCTACCTCACCAACCGCCAGCAGTTTGTTCAGATGGCCTCCTCTAGATCGCCAATGCTACCAGTCACCTGTGGAGTCCTGCAAGGTTCCACCCTCTCCCCAGTGATCTTCAATCTATACCTGGAGCTGTTGGGAGCCCTCCTAGCCACACACAGCATCCAAATCCACCAATACGCTGATGACACACAGCTATACCTCAAGATCGACTCCATCGACATCCACAGGCTCAAAGCTTGCCTCTCGCAGATCCAGTCTTGAATGTCCAGTGAATACTTGAAGATCAACCCCTTAAGACCGAATTCCTACTCCTCACCGACACCCAAACATACAGACCTGGCTATCGACCATGAATCCTGAGGTCTTCACACCTGAGCTCACCTCCTGCGCCAAGTCCCTCGGGTTCCACATCGACAAACACCTCTCCTTCAAGACACACGTAGCTAAGAAAACTCAGTGTGATATTCGCTCTCCCTCCTGCGGAAAGTCACGCACTCCCACTGTCAGATGCACACATATGCTTGAAATGGAGCTAGTTGACTTGTGTAGGAGACGAAGTCTTCCTACTTATGTACCAGTCTGATTGTTTAAAATACACAACCAGAATGATCTATTAGTGAATAGAAAGGAGACAGGTGACACGGGCGCTGCAGGTTGATACACAGGACTTGCAGAAGAAGACACCACCAGACTGAAAACAAAGTGCGTTGTTAGTAACAAGCAGATTAGGCAAACCACAATACACAATCAGAATATGGTTATCCACTAACCTATTCCTAAAATTTGGCAGTAACAAAGGTACAGGGTGATATATGGTGCAGGCCCCTGATCTTCTCTGTAACGAGAAAACCGGAATGAGTAACTGGAATGGAGCTAAGTAGAATTCAAACTGATACAAGGTTATATGTCTTACCATAAAGGACTCCTGTCCAATGGTAAGGAAGAGTTCCCAGAGTTGCAGTAGAATGTGGCACATAGAATTCCGTATCCGCGTCCAGAGGAAAGCAAAAATAAACCAAAGTGTTCTAGTACACCATGAAAGTCTCTAGTGTGTGTACTCAAGAATCCCAAAAGAAAGAAAAACAAACTTCAAAGTTCACAATTGGCATGTGTGCAGTTCAAAAACAAATCAATCCAAACATTTTGTGTTGTAATATGACGAGAGGCGAGATGCAAGGTCAGAATGATAGAATATCCAGAGGTAGTCCGAAGTCAGGAAGGATGCAAGCAGCGAAGTACCAACGTAATCCAAAGGCAAGTCCAAGAGCGGTTCGGGTCGTAGCAGCTAGGAGCAGGAAGAGGGGCAACGAAGGGTCAGTGTAACTGGGGAACAAGGTCAGGAGTTCCAAGAAAGCAGAATCACAAATGTCAAAACGCAACCGAAATCATTCAAGCGCCGATAGATTCAATGGGAGGTACTAAAGAAGTTTAGATCATGTGACTGGGTTGCCTGTTGCTTTCAGCGTAGGGCGGAACATCCTACAGTGTATAGGACGCCAGCGTTGCCATGCCAACTTCCAGGCACCTCGCTGTGTCCTCAGCAACCAGTCACTGTTGTTCCTTCGGTCCAGATTGTGATCAAGGGAAAACTTATGATTATAATAGGCAGAAACAGCCTTTGTTTTCACGGGTGTATACATTCTCCCTAATGCCGTAGTGAGACAGGAAGGAAACCTGACGCCCACCCCCTCTGGACAGCTTTAGATCCACTGTTCAAGCACTGGTCCGACCCCACCTGGATGGGAGAAATGCCCTGCTCGAAGGCCACCCGATGTCCTCCCTTGTGCTCCTGAAAAGTGTCCTACATCCAACTGCATACCTCAGGGGTCTCTGCAGATATGACCACATCACCCTGGCCCCCATTGACCTTCACTGGCTCCCACTGCACGCACAAATCACCTTCAAGTCTTGCTGCATTATCTATAAGGCAGTCACCCAGCTACCTTGCAGAGAAACTCAGCATCTCGGGCGGACAGCGCACAACCAGGAGCCAGGACACACGTCAGACTTGAAATCCACTGTTGCAGTCCTACGATTCAGAAAATAACTCAAGACCCACCTCTTCAAGGAGCTTCTCTTCCTCAACACCCAGGCCATCACATCGCCCTCCGCGCCGCCTGACTCGCTAGATGCTGTCCGCCTGCCACCCGGTTTAGCTGTACCCCTCCTCTGTGGCCCTCTGTATCCTAGCCTCTGGTGTATATCTGGTCTTACCTCTAAAAAGTGCTCCTTTATGCATCTGTACTGTTGTATACCTCCCTGTAAACTGCTCCATTGTATATCGGTATTGTAGTATGCCTCTCTAAAGTGCTCAGTTTCTTCTTGGTGCTAGGTCCGCACTCGATAAATAACATAATTATCCATGCTCCCTTCAAGTGCACTGGGAAGGATGCCATTTTTTGCAGGAGCGAGTAGTCCTCTGGGTGCAATGTATGTTTGTCGAGGAATGCCCACCACTTCCCTAGAAAAGTCCCACGTCATGCAACATGTACGTATGTTTTTCCATCAAGAATATGTTGCATATCATTTTTGAGAGACTGCAATTCTCCCTGCCTGTCATGATGCCTGCCCCCGGAAGACCAGACCAGGCCCAGCAGCCACGGAAGCAGGCATCATGCCACATGGAGCATGCCCAAAAGCCCCAGTTAGGGGCTGTTTGGGTACAGTCCTGGCGCCATGGGCGCCAGGCTCATTATTGATAACTTACCTGAAGCAGACCATGCTGCATACTCACCTGAGGCAGACCATGCTGCATGAAGACTCAAGCCAAATGAGGCTTAGGAGGGACTATTTTACTGAAGGGACTATTTTGTTACTTGGGTGGGCCTGTGGAAGAATACTTACCTGGATCTTCTTCCAAGGCTATTTAAACCACACCCGGACAGCCACACGTGCTTTGCGTTATTCTGCTTGCTGCAGCGTAACGCTCACCGTGTTTTCAGCAGCTCCAGTCTTCAGCCACGCCCGCTTCAGTCCTGGGACTCCTGAAACAAGAAGACAAAAAGGATAAAGGTTAGAACAGGAGTTTTAACTTTAATCCTTACCTGAATCCTCATCCATTTCGCCACGGAACTGAAAGACAGAAGTCTTTGAAGCATCGCTTCGCATTCCTACGGCGCCGCGCTGAACTCACCTGCTTGGCGGTACTTCAGCATTCCATCACGCTCTCTCCATCTCGCGGCCGCCCTCCGACACCTAAGGAGACAAAGACAGCAAGGTGAGCAAGGGGACTCTCTAAGGCCATACAAGCTACCCCCAAGGACTTACCTGATTTACCACGGGAGGTACTCGCCTCATTTCGGGTCGGCGCAGTCAACTCTGCTTCATCGTCGTACCCCGGCCCCTAAGGGGAAAATCACAATAGACTTACCTGAATCTTACTGAGTGCCATTTGGAAATCTTCGAGTGGATTAATCGGCAACCTGCAAGGAATCGGACAGAGTGAAGAGCAGACATTTGAACTCTTATGAACAATTGGACTTTAGAGTCAATACTGGAACTCACCAATTCCTCTACGCCAATGAAGTAACTGGTAATCAACGCGCCCCTGCGGTCGACGCAGGATGGAGAGCTCATCCTTCCAAACCATCAGGTGAGACTAAGGAGGGGACATCAAGAGTGATCAGTGGGAAGACAACGGGAGAGGGGAAGGTGGGTTGACACTCAATTCCACGGGTGGTTAATTCCTCTTCTCCTTTGCAGAAGAATATTCTTGCGAGCCAGACAAACTAGGCTGAGCGGGCCAGTCCAGTCAGTCATCTCGGCGCTACACGTCACGCTGGTGGAAATAACAGCGGCCCAGTTCCGGTCGACGCCCCCGTGGGAACCAGGTGAGCGTAACACTGCCCTAAGTATTGCTTCCCACAACCTGAGGAGTCTATAGTGTCCATATTCTCTAGGTGGATACCAAACAATTTTGTCAAGGGCTCTTTTTCCAACCTTCCCGCCTGTGATTTCCTTAATCCAGCTCTGGAGCTAGGCCCAGTAAACCTGGATAAACGTTTTTTCCAGCCTTCCTGCCTGTGATTTCCTTAATCCAGCTCAGGAGCTAGGCCCAGTAAACCTGGATACACGGGCACTCCTACCACATGTAGAAATATGTACCAATGCCACCACACCGTCGTGGGCATTTGGGAGAACTTCCCTGGAATATTCTGGATAATCTAGCTGGTTCCTAGTGCCATCTTCTCCAGCGTGGGGTCTGGCATGGATTCACTTGCTCATGATTATTCCCCGTCGTCAGGCGGGGAATCCTCGGTAAAAGAAAAAATCAATTTCAGTTTTGTTTCTGAACTGTCTTTCTCCTAATAACGAATCACTGGTCTCTGGGTCATACTGCCCCGAGCCAATGACTGCCCTCTACCTAAGCCCCTCCTCTGACAGCCATCTTCAGATTTCTACCGCACGTTCAAGTGTTGGGCATCCTCATGCGTAGCTCTCGAACTTTACTGCGTATTGCGTTTTTTCAAAGAGTTTACTCTTATTTTTTCGGTCAAATCCAGCCTCTAACTCCACCGATTCATCTTTTGATCAACGGGGACCCGTTTCGGAAATCTCTAAGCCCTTCAAGGGCGAATTTTCGTCAAATTTCCCTTCTTGGAGAATCCAGAAGATTTTGGAGGCCTACCCCTCGTAGTCATGGCCGAAGACGAGGCAGACTTGACACCTCTGTTTAGGATCTGCCCAGGATGTGGACTACAGAACGTCTTCAAAGAGGATAGACACTCACGGTGCCTCTACTGCCTGCACGCAGATAAATCGCACGTCGAGGAGGCCTGTGGGTTCTGCAAGGACATGTCCTCCCGTACTATGAAGAACCGCCACTAGCGACTCGCTGACTGCCTGGAGTCGAAGAGCCTGGCAGCAGGTGAGCCCCGTCAATGTATTTCTCAGAAGAGAAAATCCGAGCGGTCTTCTAAGACCTTTGAGGGCGCTCCGGCGACAGGGGCCCAACATAAGGCAAAGCACTGCGAGTCTGCAGGCACTGGGAGTGCCGTTGGTACGGGCTCCTCGGCTGCCAGTCCGGGCGCGACATCACCAACGTCGTCAACCACGAGCCAATGCCCCGGCTCGATGAAAAGGAAATCGGACAACCCGGGTAAGCTTCTGCAGAAGGCCCGGTCGGTTCCTAGAAAGCCTAGGGGGAGCAAGGCATTGGCCCTCCCGCCAAGGCGAAGGCCTCAGGCACGCCTAATGCCGCAAAGGCCTACATTCACCAGGCTAACGCTTCGATTGAGGGAGTGGTGGCGTCCCTGGCGAAGACCGCGAAGGCGGCCCCAGTGAAAACGACCCTCAAGCCTAGAATTTCCCTGCCCAGCCGGAGGGAATAGTCTTTCACGCCCAATTATAAGACCCCTGTGAAGCCCCTGGCTGAGTAAAAAGGGGGGGTGGGCACGGTAGTCATACCGGACTCAAATATCTCCTGCGAGAACGAGCTTTCAGAACTCAAGACGGTTCTTGACAAGCAATTTGCCGAGGCCAGGGCCTACGGGGAGGACCCCCGATGAGGCGGACGTTGAAAGCGGCAGGGGAGACAGCGAGGAACAGCAGATCGACGAAGAGCCGGAGGACTCTACACCGCTGCCGATGCTACCGTTGCAACTGCTGCCTCCACCGGTGGACAAGTCGGAGGACATCTTGTTCGCATTGCACACGCTCTGCACAGAAAAAAGGACAAGGTTGCCCTTGTCGGCGGACGATCCAGCGGCGCCTGGACCATCGGAGAGCCCACCATCCAAGTGAAGGCGGATCCACCCTCCCCCGCCCTTCCATCCTTCACCTCCATCCCCTCCACTGAAGGACGAGACGGGGACAGAGACGGGGACAGGCGTCGACGATGACGGAACAGATCTCCCATCGCTCCCTCCCCTGGCTTCCCCTCCTCACGAAATTGTCTCTTTTCACGCCATGATCGCCCGGGCCTTAGAGCTCTTCCAGCTATGCCCCGAAGATCAGATGGAGGGATTCCTTTATGAAAGACGAGAGGCCAAGAGGAAGACCAAGAGGAAGACCGGACGACATCTGGGACGTAGGACTGTCCCTTCTGAAGAACCCGTCCACGTCCCCTGCGAAGAGAGACCTGTACGAGAAGTAGTACCAGGTCCCAGATTCTGCTCCTATGAGGAGGAAGCTGGACGCCATGGGACGTTGGGTCATCTCGTCGGCAGCAACGACCATTAAGGCGGCCAACACTCTCGCTATTGTGGCCCGCTACGATAGGGAGCTGTGGTTTAAAATTGCCCCACTCCTGGACTTCCTTCCGGACGACAAGAGAGCGGAGACCCTCGAAATCCTGCATGAGGGCGAGGTGGCTTCTGACCACGCCATTATGGTAGCCACGGACATCGGCGACACCGGTTTTCGCCAGATGGGCAACAGCGCTTGCCTTTGCTGGCGCGGTTGGCTCAGGGCCACCGATTTCCGTCAGGACGTACAGACCAGGGTGTTGGACATGCCCTTCGATGGGAACAACCTGTTCGGCAAGCCAGTGGACGAGTCACTGCAGGCCATCAAGGCGGCCCCCAAGACGACCTGTGCCTTGGGCACGCTCCATCAATGACGGCCGTCCTTTCGGACCTCCGGAGGCAAGTCTCAAGGTGCCTCCAAAGGATTCGGCGGCAGCTGTTAGGCAGAAACCTGTGCAGTTCCCTTAGGGACCACTGCAAAAAGTTTAAGACTACAGGAGTAAGCAGTAAACCCAGTTGGTAGCAGTCTGCACCACCCAGATTTACCTGGTAGCTGTGGCTGAGCAGTCCGAGTTCTCTCAAGAAGAGTTAAGCAGTATATAGAGTATACACAATAGGGCTAAAAATACAGTAGAACAAGCAAACACTGACCAGAGCTTTGGTATAAAAGTATATAATTATTTATTTAAAAACACACTTATGAAAATACACAGTCACTATAAGTATATACACCTCCCTAATTAATTATTTGACGGGTCTAGGTTAAGACACTACTTATTTAGCAAAACAGAGGTGAGCGCGTAACCGTAGATGGCACTCCAATAATTTGTTTAAAAAGGGAGAGAAAAGGCAGAGTATGGAAGTAACCAACACTTTTAAGAAACCACAGCAAGTCCAGAAAGGCAGGGTCTACTGTAGAGCCAAATGTTCATAGGCCAGGCCCACTCTTGGAGAGAGCAAGGCGGAATGTGCCCAAGATCACACATTGGAAATGCACTCAAAGTCTTTGCAGAAAAGTTAAAAAGAGGTTGGATCAGTTCAGAAAGGCAAAGTTAGCAGGTCTGAGGTCACCCCAGTTGGAAGGTCAAGGATTTACGGGACACCTTGGACAATCCGTTGCAAGGGAGACCAGGCGGGACACAGTACCTGAAATGGTGAGAAAGCTCCAGCGGTGGCAGTTGTTCGTGGCAGCGGGTGCAAGTCTTGGCTTCGACCAGGGGAATAGATGATCTCGACAAGGAAGAAAGCTGGAGGTCGTTGCACTGCCAGGGAAGAAACCAGCCGCAGAGTTCCCGATTTAAAAGGTACGACCCTTTTATTCGCGGTAGTGGTGAAGCGTGGCTTTCTGGCCGCCGGGGTGCTTGGCACGGGTGGTTCGACCACGAGATGTCCAGGAAGGTGAAAAAGGCGAACTGGTTGGTCCCACCAGCTCAAAGGGAAGAAGACTCTCCTGGAAGAAGATCTCCTCTGTCGTTCGGGAAGTGGTGAGTTCGTACAGCAGGGCTCCACCGGTGGTGTCGTCGTCGTCGTAGATGGCTCAGCATCTCCCCTCTTTGGATTCTTTAGGTCCCGTGGTGACTTCTGAAGTTCCAGTCCACAAAGCCCTGCTTTTATGCAGAAAAAACACCATTCAACAGCCTAGCTGTCACTCAAACATGCTAAGTGGTGAGCCTGGCGGCTCACCACTGGGCCAATCACACAAGAGTGCGACTTGAGTTGCCAAGGCAACTCAGTCCAGGGTGCCTAATCCCCCTCCCACACATCCTGTAGACCCCAGACAGAGTGGCACCATTTGGAGGGCTTCCGCCAAAAGGTGGAACAAAGGGCTCGACTTGGGTTAGAGTTTCAGAGGCGAACACAAACGCCATTTTAAAACCGAGTCCTGGCAAAAAGACCCAACCGGGGAATAAATATTAAATAAATAACCCGGCGGTATCTTTAACATTGCACCAAAAAGTGGTGCGTTTAAAATGAATGGGAAAATCCCATAGGAAATATTCCGGTGGAATATTTCGCGTGGTATCCACTGGCACCAGCCAGAAACTCGACAAGGGGGGACTGGACAGTGCCCCCTTGGAAAACAGACCCAGGGGCAATCGAATTACCCCTACCAGTACTTCCACAATATTTTGGTTTGTACTGGTCCTGTTCACAATTTGAGACTAGTAAAGCCAATGGTGACTTCACATGCCCTGGGATACAGTAGATAGTCCCAGGGTAGGGAGTCTATGTTGGGGGCTCACTATGACACAGCTGTGTTAATGCACTGAGGGTGCTGTGTAACACACATACCAAAAACACATGAAGCCCTATGGAGTAAAAGAGCCCATAAAACACATTCACAGTCAAAGGACATACTCAAATCATGCCTAAGAGTGGGAGAAAGAGTCTCACTCTTAGCAGGAGAGAAAAAATAAACCCCACAAATCCAGCAAAGCTGCTGGGGGACTCACTAGGTTTGGGAAATTAGCCTCAACAGAGAATTCTCCCTAACAGCAGCTCTTGGTTGTACCGTCAGGCGGCCCGTTCTTCGTCGCAGGAAGCCTACAGGGGCCGCAACAAGGCCGGTGGACATAGTCGTCGTCGCCATGGGGCCCAAGGTGGTATGGCCTCGCCGAAGCAGGACTGAACCGGCCGTGACGTCGGGGGCCCCCACCCGAACAACCCGGTGGGAGGCCGGCTGGCGAACTTCGTCAGCGTGTGGAAATCCATCTCCACCGACGGTTGGGTGCTGGATGCCCTGGCCCACGGACACACTCTGGAGATCCAAAGGAAGTGTTCCCACTTTCCACTGGTGGCCAGGAAAGAAAACCACATTCCACAGCTCTTCTGGAGGTACAAGCGATGCTGGAAAAGGGTGCGATAGAACTCGTCCCGAAGAGGCTCCGGAGTATACTCGCGGTACTTACTCGTCCGAAAGAAGACCGGCGGCTGGCGGCCCATCCTAGATCTCCGCTGCCTCAACAAATACATAAAATCCCAGAAATTCCAGATGGTCACCCTTCAGCACGTGCTGGGACAGCTGGAAGAAGGGGACTTCCTGTCGTCACTGGACCTGGATGATGCATACTTCCACATCCCCATATGCAAGGGGCATTGAAAATGTCTGCGCTTCGTGGGCCAAGGGCGGCATTATCAGCTCAAGGCACTGCCCTTCGGTTTGAAGTTGGCGCCAAGGGTCTTCACCAAGTGCCTGGTGCCAGCGGTGGCGTGGCTGCACCTGCAGGGGATCCACGTCTACCCCTATCTGGATGATTGGCTCATCCGAGCGAAGTCAAGGGAACTCACCATTGACCACATGGTGAGGACCGTCGCCTGCTCACGGAACTGGGGTTCTCGATAAACTATGCAAAGTACTGCTTGGTGCCATCGCAGGATGCTCTGTTCCTGGGAGCCAGGCTCAACTCGGTGGCGCGGCGGGCTGCTCTGTCGGAGGAGAGGATAAAGGCCATCCTGGGCAAGGTACAACGGCTGTTGACCATGGAAGTTGCCAGGGTGAGATCCATCAAGTCCTGCTTGGCATGATGTCGTGCATCTACCTCGTGCGGCTGCCCCACCACCGGATCGCTGGCCGGAAAATCTCGCTGAGGGTGATCTTGTCCTCGAAGCTTCCTGTCACTTGTATCCGACGGGCGTCGAACTTCTGCAGCGGCCGCATCCGCAACCTGCACAGCCGCACGAGGTAGATGCACGACATCATGCCAAGCAGGGACTTGATGGATCTCACCCTGGCAACTTCCATGGTCAACAGCTGTTGTACCTTGCCCAGGATGGCCTTTATCCTCTCCTCCGACAGAGCAGCCCGCATCTCGCGGCGGGCATGGACTTCCCGACCCCAGCCCATCAGGAAACTGTGATGACGGATGCCTCCCTGGAGGGATGGGACGCACACACCGGAGATCTCCACGCAAGAGGCCTTTGGCTCCCGGAGGAGATGGAGCTGCACATTAACGTCCTGGAGCTTCGCCCGTATTCTGGCTTTCAGGTCCTTCCTTCCGTCCCTCAAGGGCAAGGTGGTACGGTTCTTCACCGACAAGACTACCACGATGTTCTACATCTGGAAGCAGGGTGGCACCCGATCCCCGGCTCTCTCCAAGGAAGCGCAAGATCTGTGGCACTGGGCCGTCGCCCAAGGGATGTTCCTGGTACCCTTTCACCTGGCAGGAGTGAAGAACACCGTTGTCGACTCACTCAGCAGGGAGCTGCGTTATTGCCACCAGTGGGGGCTTCGGCAAGATCAGGTAGATCTCCTATTCCGGCGATGGGGCAATCCCCAGATCAATCTGTTTGCGACGGCGGCGAACACCAAGTGCCGGAAGTTCGCCAGCAGGTTTCCCCATCTGGGGAGCTTGGGGGACGCATTCTCCTTTCCCTGGGAAAGGAGAATGGGGTTCCTCTATGCATTCCCACTGTTGCCGTTGCTTCTGCGACTCATCAGTCAACTCAGACGGTCCCGGTGCAGGATGATCCTCATCGCGCCAGCGTGGCCGAGACAGATATGGTTCCCGGACCTTCTGGACATGTCAGCGTCTCCTCCAGTCAGGCTGTCGACAGACGCGGATCTTCTTGCTAGGGAAGGAGGGGCGATCCTGCATCACGACCCAGGATCGCTGAACCTGCAGGCCTGGCTCCTGCAGCACTAGAGTTCGGAGGCTACGATATCCCGGCGGTCTGCAAGGAGGTACTTGCCAAGGCCAGGGCGTCCTCGACTCTTAAGTGCTATGGACATAAATGGAAGACGTTCTCTGTCTGGTGCCGTGCACAGAAGATCAACCCTCTACGGATTACGGCCCCTCAAGTGCTGCCCTATTTGCTGTTGCTGGCCAAGGCGTGGCTGGCGCATGCCTCCATCAAAATTCATCTGGCGGCTATCTCCCGCTACACCAGAACTCCGGGGCGGTCGTCGCTGTGGTCCCACCGCCTGGTGAAGGAGATCATGAAAGGACTGTTGCGCTCGTTCCCGCCGGTGAAGGCTACGGTCCCGGTGTGGGAGCTCAACGTATTGCTGACCAGGCTCATGGGTCCGACATTCGAGCCTGTGCATTCGGCACCGCTGAAATTTCTATTGTGGATGAAAGTGTTTCTTGTGGCCATCAGCTCCGCACGACGAGTGGGAGAGATCCAGGCCCTCTCCTGTAAGTGCCCGTACCTGACATTCCATACGACAAGTGTAGTACTGAGGATGCACCCCTCCTTCATGGCCAAGGTGCTGTTGGACTTCCATCTCAGCGAGCCCTTGGTGTTGCCCGCTTTCTTCTGGTCGCCTTCGTCGCCGGCTGAGAGGACTTTGCACTTGCTGGATGTGGCTAGAACGCTGAAGTTCTACGTGGACCGCATGAAGAGTTTTCGGAAGACATGACAGCTGTTTGTCAACTTTGGCCCTGTGAACCAAGCGAAGGCCCTCTCCAAGGATTCCATTTCCAGATGGCTCTCTGGCTGCCTCATGCACTGTCACCGGTTGGCAAACCGGCCGTCACCTGGCCGCCCGAAAGCCCATTCGACCAGATCGATCGCTAATACTACGGCGTTCCTGTCTGGTGTGCCCCTGCTGGACATCTGCAGGGCTGCTACGTGGAGGTCAACGCACACCTTCACGAAATTCTACTGCGTCGACCGGGATTCCAGGGAGGAGTCCAGAGTTGGCCAGGCAGTGCTGCGCAACCTGTTTGCTTCAAGGTGAGCCTGGTGAGGAGGTAAGAGATGCTTAATGTTGAGTTGTTGAAATGCTTAATGTTGAGCCTTGCCACATCCCATGGTTGTGCATGTGTATACTGCTGTGTATTCTTGTATTCATGAGCATGTGAATCCATGCCAGACCCCATGCTGGAGAAGGAACAATTTACTTACCTGTAACTGTTGTTCTCCAGCATGGGTCTGGCATGGATTCACATGCGAACCCTCCCTCCAACCCCTCGGCCGCTCTTCTCTTGGTCCTACTGCCAATTTACGTGCTACCAAATCTGAATATGGCTGCCAGAGGAGGGGCATAGGTAGAGGGCAGTCATTGGCTGAGGGCAGTATGACCCAGAGACCAATGATTGGTAGAAAGACAGTTCAGAAACGGAACTGAAACTGATTTTTTTTCTTTTACCGAGGATTCCCAGCCTGACAACGGAGAATATTCATGAGCATGTGAATCCATGCCAGACCCATGCTGGAGAACAACAGTTACAGGTAAGTAACTTGTTCCTTTGCATTATTTTGAAATTATGCGTCATCGTGTTGGTGGCCAAATTTTTGCATGAAACAGAACATTCTAGATCTTCTTGCACAGTTTCTACAGTAATGTGTCCTGTTTTTTCCCACTGCTCCTCGAATCTGGGACTATCCCGTGGTTTGCTAAGCAGAATTGCCCTGTGTAGATCAGATATTATGCCTTTCCTGCTCTGGGCCTTGTTCCAAATGTTTTCTGCCTGTGTGTGAGATTGCACTCTAGCCCATCTTTCCAATCACCTTTGAGAATAGTCCCTTTTATTCCAAGTTAATGGAATACATTGAATCTATCATCTCCCAGCATGTCCCTAACTTGTTCATATTCCCTGAATGTGCCCTCAATGAAAAGCTGGCCGGCTGGCTCTAGCCCCGCGTATGACCATTTCTGGGCTACCGTTCTCCATTCCTATCCAAGTCTATCAGGTACCCCACAGTGAGCTCATAGGAGACGACCAGACCGATGTTTTTACCATCTTCTTTTAGAATATTGCAGTTTATTCCCAGTACAAGGTGGCTTCTTTATTTTTCTTTCTCACTGGGTCCACAAGCAATCTCTAGTTATTTCTGGGCATGTTGCACAGTCCTCCAAATACGTCCAGTATGTCCTAAACTCGTTTGCCATTTCCTCCAGAAAAACACAGAGCTGGACCGCCCTAAAGTACTTCTCTAGATCAGAAAGACCACAGCCTCCTTCCTTGTTGGGCAGGGAAAGCATCACTCTGCCTATCCAAGCCTTATTTCGGCCCCAAATCAATCTATTTATCTCATAGTTAATCACTCTAAAGACGTTTTCTATGACCTTCACTGGGAGCATTGTGAATAGAAAGTACTTGCGGCAGCAGGTTCAATTTTACAGCATTCATATGTCCTAACCATGTGACAATGAATGTATTCCATCTATCCAAATCTCCAATCGGTGTTCCAAGAAGGGGTGTGTAGTTAAGTGACTGAAATATCTTATCTCACACCAGCACCATCCCTCCTCAATTTCCTTTATGTCCTGTATACCTCCCATCCTCTACTTCTTGGAACACACACGATTTTGACCGGTTTATCTTAAGTCCTGCCAACTTACCATACTCGTGTAGCTCTGCTAATAGGTGCCTAATGGAGTTTTCTGGGTCTGTTAAATAGTGCACGATATCGGCGCTGATGGGGCACCTCTGCCCCTTATATAATTGAAATTTGGCAGACCTTGTACCTACCCTTTCCAGATCTGCACTCAAGTATGGACATTTGGCACAGTCAAATGCCTTCACGGACTCCATGGAGACCAGGCAAGCATCCACATTCCTCTCCTGGGCTGTGGCAATAAAGTTTAGGGTTTTCCTGATGTTATCCTCCCCGCGTCTCCCCTGAACAAAACCTATCTGGTCTCCGTGGACCAACAAGGGCTGCCCTCTTTCCAATCTACTTCCCAGGGTTATTGCCAGAAATATTAGGTGAACATTTAATAGGGAAATGTGTCTATGACTCGCTTGTTTGTGGTTCTATACCCTCTTTGGGTATCAGTTATCAGGGGGTTTAGCATAGCTTTTGGAAGAGAGTAGCCCTCTAGGACCTTGTTGAACAACCTTGTGATCAAGAGGGCCAGGGATGCCCAGATTATTTTTTTTAAATCCTATGCTGTAACCATCTTCTCCTGGGGTCTTTCAACTAGGTATACTCTTTATTGCTCTAATAATCTCCTCTGGAGTGATGTGGTTCTCCATTCTTAATTCTTCCTCTCTACTCAGTCACGGGAGGTTCAGCTGTTCAAAGTACCCATTTAAATATGACTGTCTCCTCTGGAGATCCGATTTTTATTTTTTATATTGGTCATTTATTATGCGCCTATATACGTGTGTGTCTCAAGTCGCAACAAGGCAAGGGGGGTGAAGGTGGAACGATCCAACTAGACCTTTTACATTCAGATCGTGCAAGTGCAGATTATTTATAACTCTCTTGCTTTCAAGTGCGGATCCGGGATTCGAACCTGTGTTGCTCAGCGTTGTCTTGCTTCCAAGATCCACTCGTTGCCACAGAGCTCTCCTCCCTTGGTTCAGCTTTTGATAGAACTCCTTAAATATGTTAGAATCTCCTGCTTATTACATAGTACATGTTCCCCCAGCCTCTATAAGCTCCCGACTGCTCTTAGGCTTCTATCTCTTCTTAACCTGCTGGACAGATGTTTGTCTGCTTTTCCCCCTCTTTCATGATACTTTTGCCTTAGGAATCAAAGCTTGCATTCCATCTCTTGGAGCAGAAGCTCTTTTAATTCTGCCCTTCAAATCTTCATTTATTTTAGTTAACTCCTCCTGTTTCTCTTTGCTATCGTTCAGCCTAGTTTGTGCCTCGCTCCTGTTTCTCTTTGCTATCGTTCAGCCTAGTTTGTGCCTCGCTAATCATACTTCCTAGTTCAGATTCCCCGACCTTCCTTGCAATGTTCCTGGCTGACCCCAATGCAATCAACTCGCCTCATATTGTTGCCTTCAGGCTTTCCCTTATTATGGCCCTGCTTACCTCACCATTGTTGTTCAATTCTATGTATTCTCAAATTGTATTGCTGACAATATCTACAGCTCCTCTTTTATTTATTTATTTTTTTAAACAGGTAATCATTACAGCTCCACTTCCCCTTTTGAAAGTGGCTGCGTTCCGTTCTCCCATGCTCGCGCTTACAAGATTGTGATCTGACCATGGCATTGCATGAGTGCTTATGTCTGTCGACCAAGGTGCCAGAATGTGTTCCATGAAAATGAGATCAATATGTGCAAATTATTAGTGTACCTAGGAGTGGAAGGTGAACCCCTGTATCTTCTCCTCTACCTGCTCTGCATAATTCTGTCAGGCCTAGGCCTTGTTCACCTCGCTAAACTTTGCTGCTTCTCTTATTTTGGATCCCATGCGTTTTTGTCCCACTTCATCCTGTCTATCTTTTGCGGGATCGAGCACCATATTGAAGTCCCCACATATTAAGACTCCCTCCATGAAGTTGTCCAACAATTGACTGATTTCCTCCAGTACTGAACCTGCCCTTAGTTTGGGCAATATACCGAGGCCACTATGAAATGTCTTACTTGCCATTCCCCTTCCTCCTGTAATCCTTTTCGCTTGTCTTATCTCAAACACATATCCTGCCTTTTTGCTAGTGCACGATATGAGGTGCTCCTACATAAATTAATTTCTTCGTGTGTCTGGGTTCTTCTCTTTCGCAGAGGATATTCAATTTCGGTTCCTGAAAGCCTCTCCTCAGTACTTTGTTGGGAGTTTAGGGCCCTTGTGTTGAGTTTACCGACCCTGGAAACCCCCCCCCCCCCTCTCCCCGCCCATGTTATTTTGGATTTCCAAATTCAGCCCTGTGGGGAGGATTTGGGGAGGCCACCTTAATATGGATAAACAGGGAAGAGACTGAGTGGTTAGTCAAACCCAATCAAGGTAAGGTAGCAGAGCGTCAATACTAGTTATCAGAAAGGGTGGGAGAGTGATCTTCAATTTTGTTCACTTCTCTCACTGCCTGGTGGTAGTTGTCTAAACCACCAGCCTTCGGACCACGAGGCAGTGGGATTTCACCCCCACCCTCCCCCGAGCATCATGCAGATTAGGCAACTTGCATAACTGTCCTGAACTGAAATTGCATATTGACTTTCAAATGGATTGTGTCCTTCCACGTTTTCCTTATCTTTGATATTCCCATATCCAGCTAGCTGCTTCGGATATTTTTTTTTCCAGTAGAGGGTACTGCGCGTCGATGCCTGTCGAGTCGAGGTCCCTCGGAGGCTACCATCTCGACAAGGACATCATAACGGGTATAAGTAGTCGGGCGCAGCGTCTGTTGCTCAGTTCCGTTTTTACTCGCTTCATGCGCTTCAGGAACGAACCGCTCGGTTCTGTGAAGAAATTGAGTTTTTTTGTCTAAAATCCTTCAATCCTTCGATTGAGATGGACTCTTCATAGGCTCCATTTAGGCCCTGATCTAGCTTTAAAAAATGCTGAGATTGTGGGGCAAAGATGTCCTTAACAGACCCACACAGGGTCTGTCTGTGGTTCCTTCGGGTAGATCATCCATGTTCGGAATGTGAAGATTGTTTTTCAATGACGTCGAAAGCCTTAAGAGAGCGCAGAAGGCATCATAGATCGCCTTCTACCTCATCCTCCAGTTCACTGGAGAGAGTTACATGTCCCACTAAGCAAAGCCCCCTGGCTCAGTGGGAGGATTTTCGGAAAAGAATGCTAAAGGTGTTTGAGAATGCAGTCTTGCCCCCCTCACAGACACCTAGAGGCGATACCCCAGGAGAAAAACCTGGTAAACGTAAGAGCTGTGAGTCTTCCACCTAGGCAAAACAAACTCCTCGAGAGCGTGAAAAACCCTTGAGTCGAGATAAAGCCCCTGTAATGCACAAGACGTTGTCACTGTCGACTCATAAGTCGAAGCCGAAGACTGCGTCATCGACGCCCTCGGCGACTCCGTCGAAGGAGAGGCCATTGACGCCTAGAACATCGACCCCCCCCCCGACACCAGTTGGTTTCATACCCTCGACAACTTCATCAAAGACATCGATGTCAAAATCGATTCTATCGACGACCTTGAAGCCAATCACAAATCAATCGAGGCCAATGACGTCCACGTTGACGATTCCTATTTCTCCAACTGTTGTGACTGTTATTGCCCCCTTTTCTTTGGCAAGGAGCTACATACCTCTGCCCCACTCAGATTTCTTTAAAACCTTATCCTCAATTTATGAGGAAGGGGAGGATTCTGATGCAGAAAGGCCCTTTGTTCTACAGTGTTATGAGGCCTTCGATACTTTAAGAATTGGTCTCAGAAGAGGCCAGATTGAAAGACCTGCAAGAGTCCTTACAGGAAGCAAGTGGGATTGATACTGCTCCAGAGATTGATTTCAATAAGCCTGAACCATGGGATCATGCAGACAGTAATTACAGGACACTTATGAACAGGGTGATGGAATATATGGGGTGGTCTAGTCCCACACCTGTATACAAGCAAGATGACCTCACCGACATACTTGATTAGGGACCTCAAGAAGATCCTATCGTCCCCTTTCACAAGGCCTTACCAAAGAAGGTGTCTACAAACTGGGAAACGCCTGAGGTGATCCATGCAGTCAAAAGACTGACAGCAAAATAGAGGGCATCCGCTGCAGATCCCCTATAATTGTCAAAATCCCCAAACCCAGGAAACTTTTTGGAGGTTTTTCAAGCTGCTGGTAAACAGACTGCTTACCCTACAATCCCGCAGCATTGTGATGATAAAATGTTTGATGCCATGGCCAAGAAAGTTTTTCTCAGCATGCAGCTTGGCCCTACTGTCTGCTAATGCCACATGCGCGCAGGCAAGATTTAGCCACGCCCTTTGGGAGTGTGTTTCAATGGCGGCTGAGCAACGGTTTCCTGAACATTATCAAGGATGGAAAGGACGCTATGTGTGAGTCCCTCTAGACCAGTCCCGACTCTGTTGATAGCATCAGCAGAGGCATGGCAGCTAGTACGACAATCCGCAGATTTGCCTGGTTGCGGAAGTCGGGATTTGCTCCGGACGTACAGTCTAGACTTCTGAATATGCATTTTGACGGCACTCATCTATTTGGAGCTGCGATAAGAGAAACTCCAAACCGCGCCACAGGTGCACCCTGGAGAGGCCAGTCCTTTCGCTATTATTCTGCATTCGGAAAAAGCAGAGGACAGCCAGCTGAAAGACGCCAGAGACTATTTACCCATGGTGGACGGGGCAAATGTACTAAAGCCTCAGCCTCTGCATCAGCTGCCTCAAAACCTCTCTGAGGTTTTATATCACAAGACAGTAGTAGGAGGCAGGTTAACTCAACATCTGACAGAATGGCAGGCTATTACTTCAGATTCTTGGGCACTGGAGAAAATTGCCCAGGGTTACTGCCTGCCTTTTCTACGCACACCTCAGTCACCCACCGGGGAACAACTCTTTGAAGTTTCCAGACCCGCTTCTTATGCAGGAAATTCGAGACCTGCTAGAGAAAGGTGCCATAGAACCGGCACCTGTAGAGGAGAGGAACAAGGGTTGGTACTCCCATTATTTTCTAATTCCGAAAAAGGACAGAGGAATGAGACCCATCTTGGACTTAACAAAAATTGAACAAATTCCTCAGGTAGGACAAGTTCAAGATGGTTACCCTTTCTCAGATCCTTCAGGCCCTCCAGCTTCAGGATTGGTTGGTATATATGGACCTTCTCCACCTACATCCCTCTCTCTGTCCCTCTTACTGCAACACTCTTCTGGACCGATCACTCTTCTCTCTTCCCACCTTAAGCTATCGTCTCCTCTGGCATTGGCACACCCCAAACAGGCTCCCGTCTTCAAGGCCACCAGACCCATGAAAAGAGTGACAGTGGCTGACTTTGCCTCCTCCTACTCTCCTCTTTCCTTTCCTGCGGCTGACTCCCATCCTGACACAGCCCTACTGTCCTTAATCTCCATCTCTCTTGATATTCTTGCCCCTGTCATGAGGGTCCGACTGAAGCCTCTCAAATAGTGCAACTCTTGGTACGACTCCGACCTGGCTGCCCTTAAACGAAAGTGCAGGGCAGCTGAGCGAAAATGAAATGCGTCTGGTGGACCATCTGACAAACTGGCCTGCAGCCTCCTTCAAAGGCAATATCGACTCTGCATCCACTCCAAGAGAATAGTCTTTATTCAAACCTGCATCTCCACAGCATCAAACAACACAGCCAAACTTTCTGAAGTCTGCAAGGAACTGGCCAATCATGCAGCAGCATCCTCCTCTGTCACTCCCACCCAGGACCTCTGCTCGCCACTGGCAGAACACTTCTCCACAACAACCCAAGGCATCCTCTCCTCCCTTCCCCCCACACCACATCACACAGCAGCACCTGTTCCTCCCTTGGCCCCACCTCCACTTCCACTCTCCTCTCTCCCGTCGCACCCGATGAGGTCACCAGACAAGTCCAGTTTATGAAGGCCTCATCCAAGCAAGTTGACCCCTGCCCCTCCAAAACCATCAAGGACAACATTGACTCTCTCGCACCAGCCTTGGCCGACCTCTTCACCCTCTCCTTCTCCACAGGAGTTTTCCCAACTGCTCTCAAGCACTCCCTTGTGTACCCTCTTCTCAAGAAACCCTCTGCTGACCCTTCCATTCCGTCATACAACCGCCCAATCTCTATCACTCCTTTCCTGGGGAAACTTCTGGAGAAGCTGGCTATCTCTCAGCCAAACCTCCACACGGAATCAATCAGTTTTTTCCACAACCATCAGTCTGGCTTTAGAGCATCCAGAAGCACTGCTCTTCTGAACACCTGTGAAGACCTGCTCTCAAATCTTGACACTATCACTCCTCATTCTCCTTGATCTCTCCTCAGCCTTTGACACGGTTAACCACAACATCCTGATCTCACAGCTTTGTGACACCTTGGAAATCACAGGTCAGGCTCTGGCTTGGTTAATCTCCTTTCTCTCCGACCGCCCATCCCAGGTCAAACTTGGCATCTTTCTCTCGACTATCACCCTCGCAACCTGCGGTGTTCCCCAGGGTTCAAGCCTATCCCCTTGGTTCCTCAAAGTCTACATGACTGCCTGGCACGTGTGGTTGCCACTTTCACCTCTAATTTCCAGTGCTCTGCGGATGACGCGCAACTATCTTTCAAGCTACAATCAGCCACCTCCTCCTCCTCCTCACACGTGGCTGTCTGTCCGCTACTAAGTCATGGTGTGCTGCAAACGACTTTTGTCTCAATGCCAGTAAAACTGAGATTGTTCGCATTGTGATACCTGCTCCCGCTTTCCCTCTCTCATTCTGGCCGGCCTCCCTTGGCCCTGCGCTACCACCACCTCTGAGCCAAAAAGCCTTGGGGTCATCTTCGACTCCACTCTCTCCTTCTCCTCTCACATTTCTGACATTTCAAAAAATCAACTACACCTCCTTAGAGGCAGTCTACCTTTCTCACTTACTCTCTGTGGCTCACTGGCTCCAGAGCCCTAGTTCTCTCGAGGCTGGACTACTGCAACAGCTTCTTCCTCAACCTCCCTGCGCCCCCTGCAACTCATCCAGAACAGAACTGCGAGACTTATCCTTGACCTCAAGCCCAGGGACTGCATCTCTCTGGCGCTGAAATCCCTTGACTGGCTCCCAGTGGCTGCAAAGATCAAATTCAAGACCCTCTGCATTGTCCACAAGGCCTTCTGGGGCCTGGGACCTACTTACCTTCAACAATGCCTTCCTAAATACTGGCCATCTCGAGCCCTCAGATCATCTACCTCCAACCTTCTGTGAGTGAGCCGGTTCTCCAAGCACCAAGCAGGTGCCTCCCTCTGGAACAGCCTCCCTGCTACCCTCCGTATTGAGCCTTAAATTCTCAAGTTTCGGAAACGCCTATGATTCCTTCTCTCGCCCTACCCTGCTAAACTAGCTCTGCTCTTCCTTCTCTCCCTCCTTTCACACAGCTTATTGACTGGCCGCCTGGTGTACCTCAGAGTCTCACAAGTCCCGTGCCCCTCCCTTGCCCTCTCGCACTTTCACGATCTGTATACAGCCTGGCCTGAAGATAGTCTGTCTATTCTCCCTTGTCTTCACTCTTTAATGGGCACTTGAAAAAATGCAGAATCGCTGACAGGCCTATTTGCTGTATCTAAACTGTTAAATGTTTCCTATTCACTTAATCTGCCTGTGCAGACAGTTATCGTCTCAGAAATTCAAGGGCTCTGAGCGACTGTTGTTTTCCCTGTGTTCCTTCCCTCATTGAGCGCTTGAAACATTTGCCTGTGTATAGGCGCTTTATAAATAAACATTACCATTACCATGACTGTCTGTCTGCAATTCAGTCCTGGTGTGCAGCCAACGACCTCTGCCTTAATTCCAGTAAGGAAGAGATTGTTCTCATTGGGACCCCTGCCTCCGTTTTCCCGCTCGCACTCTGGCCGGCCTCCCTTGGCCCTGCACCCACACCCACCAGTGAGGCAAAAAATCTGGGGGTCACCTTCGACTCCACTCTGTCCTTCTCCTCACACATCTCAGAGGTCTCCAGAAAATTGTACTACCAGCTTCACCTCCTCCGAGGTATCCTACCTTTTCTCACTTTCCCCCAGAGACTTACTGTCTCCAAAGCTCTGGTTCTCTCTAGACTCGACTACTGTAAATCTTTTCCTCAATCTCCCTACTTCTACACTCCGACCTTTACAACTCCTCCACAACAGAACCGCAAGACTTATCCTTGGCCTCAAGCCCAGGGACTGCATCTATGAAAGCCCTCAATTGGCTCCCCTTGGCTACAAGGATCAAGTACAAGACCCTCTGCATTACCTCCACGTCCACTCTTCCTCGTCCCAGTACTTACTTCATGAGGCACCCGCCTCCGACACAGGACCTTCTTCTATTTCTTTAAATCCCTATAACTCCTCCCCCACATCCATGTCACTCAGTTTAAATTTTTCCTGCCTCCGGCAGGTTGGACTTTTTCTTCCCGGTGCGGGGCACTGGGGAGCACCGATTGCTGGCCCCCTGGGGGGGGCTGTGTGGCGTGGCCCTCGGCTCCCTCAGGTGCGGCACTGCTCCTGGGCCCCCTGCGGGGCTTGGGGTCACAGTTGAGCTGGATTGCCTCGCTCGGTTCTTTGCTGGGCTCCGGACCGCAGCGTGAGCATTGTGTCCCGGGTCCTGCACGGCCCGGGGGAAGGTAAGGAGAGGGGAGGACTGGGCTTGATGTTTTTCCCCTCTCCTCCTGTTTTGGCCATCTTGATTCGACTTGGCAGTATGGGCTAGCCTTCCCTTTTGTTGTGAGGCCTCTCTGCTTCTTGTCGTGGGGTGACAGTGGCAGAGAGTCTTTGGGAGTGCGGGGGCTCTGTTCTGTCGCAGGCATGTCACATACCACCCGCTCCTCAGACACACACAGCACAGGATGCACCGGATGTTAGCTGCATTATCTGGGGGAAGGTAAGGAGAGGGGAGGACTGTGCTTGATATTTTTCCCCTCTCCTGCTGGTGTGGCCATCTTGACTCCTTCAACATGCCGTTTTCCTCGTGCTTTGTGTGCACATCTTTATTGGAAATGATGGCAAGCACTTGGCAGTATGGGCTAAGCCTTCCCTTTTGTTGTGAGGCCTCTCTGCTTCTTGTCGTGGGGTGACTGTGACAGAGAGTATTTGAAAGTGCGGGGGCTCTGTTCTGTCGCAGGCATGCCACATACCACCCGCTCCTCAGAGACACACGGCCCAGGATGCACCGGATGTCAGCTGCATTCTCTGGGGGAAGGTAAGGAGAGGGGAGGACTGTGCTTGATGTTTTCCCCTCTCTTGCTGGTATGGCCATCTTGACTCCTTTGAAAGGCCGTTACCTCGTGCTCTGTGTACACATCTTTATTGGAAATGATGGCAAGCACTTGGCAGTATGGGCTAGCCTTCCTTTTTTGCTGTGAGGACTCTCTGCTTCTTGTCGTGGGGTGACTGTGACAGAGTATTTGAAAGTGCGGGGCTCTGTTCTGTCACAGACATGTCACATACCACCAGCTCCTCAGACACACACACAGCCCAGTATGCACCGGATGTTGGCTGCATTCCTTGCGTGCTGCCTGTGAATACGGCGCAGATTTTGGAACCATCTGCAAGCGGCCGGAAGGGTACCGGCCTGGCATAGTCTACACTTCGGGTTCGAGTCTCAGTGGTGCTGACTCGGTCCTTCATCCTTCCTAGACCGATGCATTGGAACGATTTAGAGCATGGGGCTACCAGCTACTGGATACAGGGCTCAAGCCACCTCTCAGTCATGTGGTGTGTTTGGGTCTGTGCTAGCTACGGACGCAGACTCCTTGTCCTGTCCTCTTCCTCTAAACTGCGCAAGGGAAAGTCAAAGGAGTTGATTTGCTTTTCCCTTGTCTGGCATGGGATTATGGAAAATGATCATGGAAGTAACGGCCATGCAGGGGGTTCCCAGTGTCTCTTCTTTTAGGCCCTAGGTCCTCCGGCGCTGACGTGTTGCTTTCACGCCTCCTCTCAGACTTGTGGGAAGTGATAGGGCACATGGTGGCACATGTCTGTGCTTAGAGGGGTTCTCAGAGCCCCTGGTGCCGGTGGAGGGGATGTCACTTCAGTGGGTTTTCCAGTATAGGCATACCTCAGGTAGGGGGTTGCCTTTGATGTCGGCTATCCGGGATGGATTGCTTTGCCTCGCTTTGTGACAGTACTCTGCCCTTTTGACGCCAGCCTGGTGGCTCCTCTGTCGGCTGAGGGGGGCCATAGTCTGCTGGACTTCTGGGCTGTCCAGTATCTTCCTTTTGATAGGTCAAATCTTTTTGTGGGCTGACAAGCATGCTGTTATATTGTGGCGCAGGCCTGTTTCAACGTCCTGTGATTTCCCTCTGGTGCAAGTGCAGTGACTGGCGGTTTTCCCTGGCTCCTCGTCTCTATCTTCTCGGAGGTGTATGGGACCGGTGGGGTTCGGCTTCCTGGGTAATGGGATCCGTCTGGAGGGGGTATCAGTTGCCGTTCCTGTCTCCTCCTGTCCAGGTTTGCATGGTTAGGACTTTGGTAACCAGCTCACGGTCCAAGTAGTTGGCCATGGGATCCGTTCTCTCCGAACGGTTGTTGTGGGTTACTTGCGGGTGTTCCTGGTCCCAATGCCTTCTAGGATGTGTCACCTGCTTATGGGTCTCAAGACCCTGCACTGCTTGTCCGGACGTTTGGGGAGAGCGTACTCTGGATGTTGTGCAGGGGGGGCGCTTGCTGGCTGTTCTGGGCTGGGTTCTCAGAAGGCAGTATGTCTCGACTCACCTGTTGCTGAAGTTACGGGGCACGTGGCGTCTTGCATGTTTTCCAGTTCCTTGAGCCTGTCTTCGGTTACGTCTCCTGGTGTCTTATACTCTCTCCCACTGGCTCCCGACATCTCGGCTTTCGTAGTTTTGTTTTCAGTGTCCCCAGCGCTGCGAGTGTCCCTGCTATGGTGGCGGGGGGTTTCAGGTCTACAGGCTGAGGTGCGCATGGTCCTTCCTCCTGTGACCTCTCCTACTACCAACACCAGCAGAAAGGGTATACATTGGGGGTCCTCTCAGCTCAAGGGTTGTGAGATCTGGGGAGAGCCGGTGATCATCCAATTGGCAAGAGGTGTGCCATTGTGCAAGCTCTGGTGTACTTCGAGGAGTTGCTGGACGGTCGGCGGTTTTTGGTCCGATCGGACAATACGACGGCCTTGGCATATGTGAACTGCAAAAGGGGTTCCGGCTGTTCCTTGAATGCTCTGGCAGCGCTGATAGGCACCTGGGAGGAATCTCATCTGGTGTATCTGCTGGCCTCACGGATCAGAAGGGTGGACAATGTTCAAGCGGATCGTCTCAGACGCCGGTTTTCACTCCTCTGCAGAACTGGTCCTGTTGGCCCAGGTCTTTGCGGTGACCTGTGTCAGATTAGGGTCCTTGGTTCTAGACCTGTTTGCATCCCCGGCCTCAGCAGAAGTTCCCCTCTTCTGCTCTCGGTTTCAGGTTGAGGGGATTGGGGGATGGACGCCCTCTCTGTACAGTGGCCTTGGGGTTTTCCTTTATGCCTTTCCACCTATTCCCCTTCTGCCCCGGATGGTTTGGCGCATCTGAGTGTCCAGGGTGACTGTGTTGTTGTTAGCTCTGTTCTGGTGCTGCCGGAGTTGGCTCCCCTCTCTGTTGGAGCTTCGTTCCTAGGAACCTTGGCTGGTTCCGAGGTGGCCGTGTCCCCTTCAAGGGGATCTGCGGTTAGAATTCCACCGGATGCAATGGGCGGTGTGGCTATTGCTCAGTCTAGGTTGATATCTCAGGGGTTCTCAGATCCTGTAGTTGAGTCCAAATGGATGCTCTTAGACCCTCCACTCTGAAGGTGTTAGGCAGACATTGGGGCCATTTCCGAGACTGGTATGGGCAGTCTGGGATCCCTCCCCTGCGTTCTGGCCTCAGCTATCCTTCGGTTCCTCCAGGAGGGGTTTTGACAGGGGCCTGGCAGTTTTTCCAGGCTTTGCTCTCAGCGGGCCTCCATGAAATTCCTTTTGGGGGACTCTGACGGTCACTTGGATGGGGAGGTGTTGGTGGGGAAGTTGATCCAGGGTTTTTCTTCTTCCCCATCTTGTGCTGATAAAGGGCTTTCCTTTTGGGATCTCCCTCTTGTATTACGGTTCCTTCATGGGCCTCCTTTTGAGCCCATTTCCGAGATTGATATCAAACATCTTACACTGAAATCTGCTTTTCTTATTGCCCTCACTTCTGCCCGTAGGCTTGGGGAGATTGGGGCTCTCTTATGTCACGCTCCTTTCCTGAGGGTGCTGCCAGACTCGGTGGTGCCGGGGTGTGGTCCGAAGTTTCTCCCTTCAGTTGTCTCTCGGGTTTCACACCTCTCAGGGTCTGGTTCTCCCTGACTTCTTTCATGATCCAAGAACGCCTGAGGAGGTGGCTCGGCTTAACATTGATGTCCGGCGGGACGCGTTGGAGTATTTGGCTTGGTTTGCCTTTTCCACCAATCTGATAGTCTTCTGATTGCTTGTGGTCTGGCTGGGGCTGGGCATAACGCATCTGTGGTTTCCATTTTCCGGTGGTTCCGGGTTGTGATCTCTAGGGCCTGTGTGGCTTCTGGCCTGCCTGTGCCTGCGCACATCAGGGGCGGTCTACCAGGGGTTTCGCGGCTTCCTGGCCCGATGTAAGGAGGGTTTTTCTCTGCAAGAGATTTGTATGGCTGCCGCCTTGGCTGGTCTAGGCATTTTCATCAACCGCTATGGGTTGAGTTTCTCCCACTCGGGGGTTGGTTCCTTCGTGGTTGGAGTTTTTGTCTGTGGGGATGTGATTTAAGAGTTATTGTGGGTGTGTTTTGCTGCACTGTTTTTGGCTCTGTCTCATTGGTACCTTTTCCCCGTTGATGCTTTGGTATACCTCATGAAGTAAGTACTGGGACGAGGAAGAGTGGACGTGGAGGTAATGCTCTGATTACTTACCGGTAATCTTCATTACTCCTAGTCCTACTCTTCCTCGTCACAGTACTGACGACCCTCCTCACCCTCCCTGCGGGGAAGGTCCCATGCTCCGGCTTGGTAATATGAAACTGAGTGACATGGATGTGGGGGAGGAGTTATAGGGATTTAAAGAAATAGAAGAAGGTCCTGTGTCGGAGGCGGGTGCCTCATGAAGTAAGTACTGTGACGAGGAAGAGTAGGACTAGGAGTAATGAAGATTACCGGTAAGTAATCAGAGCATTGTTCACAAGGCTTTCTGGGGCCTGGGTCCGCAATTCCTACAACACACGCTTCCCAAATACACTCCCTCTAGAGCACTCCGCTCCTCTTCCAACTCTCTTAGAGTGAGACGTTTTTTCAAAAAGAGATTTGGGGGTAGATCCTTATCTGCAGGGGCCGCCCTCTGGAACAGTCTCCCTGCCTCTCTCCGTCTTGAGCCAGATCTCCTGAAATTTCGGAAAAGCCTCAAGACCCTCCTCTTCTCCTCTGCCTTCTCTCTACCTCTCCCCTGCTAACCTACGCTCCCTACCTGCTACCTGCTCCTTCTGCTCAACTTGCTGACTGGTTTCCTAGATCACCTCAGAACCTACAGGTCCCAGTCACCCTCACCAGTCCCTGCACTGCCTCTGGGCACTTGCACTTGTGACTGCATTACGCACTTCCCAGTAGAGATAACACTCTGCTCTAACCCGGCCCTCCTGGACCAGGTGCACTTATCCCTTCCCCAACCCTCGCACTTCCTGTCTGTGAACTAACACAAATTGAATGCACCCAACCCGTAAGCTCTTTGTCTGTCTGCCCCTCTGTTGCACCTTGTCCCGCCTAGCATTATGCACCTGAAGCACTGGTGTTAGTTGCACATTATAAAACGCCCAACCTACTTAACCATTACCCTTCCCATTATGTCATCCCATTATGTCAATGTCTACTGTGTTCATTCTAGCAAGAAATGTTCTCTAGTATGGCTGTTAATTATTACGTGCCCCCACCTCTCTCCCCCTTCCCTCCTCCCCTCACTGCTTGTCACACACTTTGATATTGTCAATTTGTTTTTCATGTACCCCGTCCCTGCTTTCCCCATTATCTATCAACGCACTGGCCTATTATGCTTATTATTATTGTATATCATTCAGAATTTTCCAAGGCCTTATGAGTGATTGTATCCCATGTTACCCCTCCGTCTTGAAGCGCTTTGAAGCACTCGTTTTGTGTACAAGCGCTTTATAAATAAACAATACAATACAATCTAGGGCTATAATGAGTCTACACAGAACACCAGTAATTCCAGTTTTATAGGGAAGTATTAAAATAAAATTCTTTATTAGGCCTTTTGATTACACACTGAGCAAGTAAAACCTCTAGTCCGATATCACACAAAACCCTTATAAAACGGATCTAGTCATTCACCATTAGGAGAAATAGAATAGCATTTGATTAAATTACCATTGAAATAAATGAACGTACGTGTATTTTTAGAAATAGAAAGAACATTTCAATATAATCATACAACAGCTTCCTTGGCTCCTATCTAGTCCAACACTAAGATGGTTTGGGGCCTTGTGCCCAAAAGTCACAATTTTTAAAGTAATACTTTTCAGGTAGGTGTATAAAGAGATTGGCAGTGCCAGTGGTTATGTTTAATGATTCCAAAAGTGAAAGTGCCGAAGAGTAGAATCACTCAGTTCCAGTCCTTGGAATAGTCCTAGGAAGGGATCGTTGACCAGGCCACCACCAACCAAAGTCAGGAAAGAGGGATTTGGGGACAGGACATTATGCCCATGTAACCCTATGGTGGGGCGGGGGACGGACAGATATAGATAGCTTAACTTTACCCTGCAAACACCACTGCTGGTGTTCCAGAATTCATTGGGGACAAAATATTCAGCGCTTCATCAGGTTGAGGAAGTCCCAGGAGTCGCTAGTGTAACTAAAGATCCTCCAAGTTGTAAGGATGTTTTCGGAAAGGCGACTGCTGCAGCGATATAGCCCAGTAGATATCTGGTCAGTCCACCGGTTGACCTGTTCAAAGGTGCAGATCCTTGACTATGGGTTGTTTCCACCAGTCTAGGAATCGAAGTACTGACGAGGGTCTTCTTGAGAACAGGCAGGGGAGCAGGGCTTCTAATGGACAGCACTGGAGTCGATGTTAGTCCACTTAAGAGGTCGTCCTCTGGTCGTCTGAGGGATACTCATTTTGGAGGACTTGGCTCCAAAAATGTTTAATAGCTTATCTGGAGCCCTTCTTTTATGCAAGATTTGGGTTGGGGGCATGCCCAAGCCCACCACTGGTAATGCCCTGTACCATTCTAACTGGCAGTGACTATCTAATCATGTATACACAGTGGCCATAACATCTGCTAAGCAGTAGATATTCTGGCACCAAAGAACAACATGACCGAAGAACAAGTGAACAGCCTCATGTTATGACCATTTTAGGATGCTAGCCACCTTTAGTAGCCATTAGCGGTAAATGCAAAAAAAGTATGAATTTCTGTAGGATCTCAAAGGGTGTACAAATTGAAGTGGCTGATTCTTTCACCTTGTGAAGGATTTATGAATTTTTGCACAGATGCTGCAGATTTTGGAGAAGACATTTAGTATTTCATCCAAGAGCTGCCCAAATGATTGAAGATGCCGTTTGTTTTGGTAAGGGACTAATATGTTTTAAAAAGCCCTGCACTGTTTGCTGCTTTGTCAATGACTTGTGTGAAGGGTCAGTAATGGGAGGCGGACAGCTGTTTGATGATTTATCAAAACATGCAGTTTTATTCTTAAAATAATATTAAAAATGCCTGTGTTCCTACTCTGCTGAGGAATTCCCTGCATAACCAAAGCTAAGGGAACACACTGTAACACACTCTAACATAGGATAACTGGCCCTTACACTAAGCTACAAACACACAAAGAAAATATAATGCAGTCCAACATGATATGAACAAAATTCAGTTCCTTAATGACCTTCTAATGTCCTGGGTAATTTCACTTCCCCACTATGCAAAGTCAATTCTGCTAATGTTCAACCAAAGAAAGAAATGTCTCAAATCAGTTCTTCATGTTTCAAAAGTAAAGGTTTCTTAACCAAAGTTCAATTGATAGCAAATCTCTTCTCCTTGGTGAAATATCCACTTTCCACTTCCACCAAATAGCACCAATGGTAATCCCAGCCACAATGCTTTGTCACCTCTTCAAGAAGATTAGCCACAGTTCAAAAGAAATGCAATATCCACAACTGCCAGTGATACATAGTTCTTCGCTAACAGTTAGTATTTCCTTCGTTTTAGAATTCATAGTGGCATATTTGTCAGGATAACTTCAGTGCTGCTGCTTCCACTTCAACTACTTCACTTCTACTTGATTCACCATCAGAACAGTCACCTTTGTCTCATAGTATTCCACTTTGTTTAGACTACTACAATGTTGCATCTAATGACAACCAGATCTACCACCACAGCTTCAGTACTTGGGACTATCACCGCAGCTTCAGTGATTTGGACTTTGAGACAGGCTTCGACAACATATACATTAAAGTACTTCAACACCGTCAAGTAGACAAGGCACTCTTCCTCTGAATCCTGAATATCTCTCTTCAAAAGGGGCAGCCTCTTGGCCTCTCCTGTCTGTCTGCCACAATAACAACCTGGGTTTGCCTTTGAGACTTGCTTCTCTCTGTCTTCCACAGTCTCTGGCACTACAGGTTGTGTCCACTTCAAAATAGTCTTTACAAGCAGTCATTTTCCCTTCCCCAACTTTACCTGCGCCTTCCTGTCCGCTATCAGCCCAAGTAACCCAGAAGCCGTTGTGCAACTCTTAGCGTCAGTTAATGCTTGCACACTTGTTTTCTTGAGGCCAATTGAAATGTTATTAACTTTACAGTAACAGATTGCTTTTTAACTCTGATTAAGGCTGTTTTCACTGTTCGTATAGGGAGACTCTTGGCTTGGGCAATGCTTGTTCTGTTCTTCAATATATACCCTTTAACTTCTTATATATGAAAGGTATGCCGTGTTAAAGTAAAGAATCTAGTTTAGTCTTATCCATCACAACTATGGGGGCTCTGCCCCCCTGGCGCCTTCCGCGCCCAACCCCCTGAGGGGCTTGCTTTGTTCACTCTCCCCCAGCAGCATTACCCTAATCCCCCCGGCCCCCCCGTGACGGCTGTGCGTTGAACATGCCGGCTTGGTCGCTTGTAGGGATACTCCACCAAGGGCTTGCTTCGTTGTTACTCCCCACCCCCTTTGGGAAATAGGAAAGTTGGACAGCAGACCAGCGAAGTTGGAGGAATGTGGGACGGAATGACAGCAGGCCCATATCTTTAGGGCTTACAATGACCCCCAATTCAAAGAGTTACGGTACAGTCACTTATCACTTGCACAAATTCATCATACAACTTCATCAGTTAATACATTTCAAACTCCTTAGGAATTGCCAATTTGGACAGTAAACCATCAAAGTTGGATGCATGTGGAACGGTATGCCACCAGACTCATATGAAACGTTAGACGAAATCATCACTTATACACAACTTCATCAGTGAATGAACTCCATTGAATGGACTTCAAATGCCTTGGGAATTGCAGATTTGGACAGCATACCATTAAAGTGAGCTAAACGTGGAACGGAACGACACCAGCCATGTCTGTAGGCCATACGATGACCCCAATTTTAAGCATTACAAAAATCGTTACATAAAGAGGTTACACAAAATTGTCACTTATGATTTTATATTATAGGGTGGATTAGGCACATGCGACCACTTCGAAGGGATTGTGTCCTCCGACGTATTCCTTATCTTTGATAATTCGTCTCCAGCTTGTTTGCCTCGGAATTTTTTTCTCTGTGGAGGGCGCTGCGCGTCGACGTCCGCCGAGTCGATGTCCCTCGACATCCACCGTATCGGCGCCGACGTCACCATGCCCATAAATAGCCACGCGCGGCGTACGTTGCTCAGTTCCGTTTTTCCGCGCTTCGTGGGGCCTCGGTATATCGTTGCTCAGTTCAGTCAGATAAAACCCCTTATATTTACTCGAATAAACCAACTCGTTCTTGATGGCTTCTTCATCGGAACCGATGACTCTGCGGTCCGGCTTCAAAAAATGTTGAGACTGCGGTAAGAAAATGTCGATAACGGATCCACACAGGATCTGCTTGTGGTGCTTGGGAGTCGAGCACCATTGTTCGGAGTGTGAGGACTGCATGTCCATGACGGCGAAAGCCTTGAAGGAGCGCAAGGGGAAGCTCGAGAGAGGTAAGTCAGAAACCTCCTCGAAAGTTTCTTCGGCCGAGTTGAGGCATTCGTCTCCTTGCCGTCGAATGCATTCCCATTCTAGGTCTCGAAGTAGCTCCCACCATTCGTCGAGATCTAGACACTCAAAGAAGAGACATCGAAGATCCCCTTCCTCGTCATCTTCTGCTTCCCCAGAAAGGGTCTCCTGCCCACAGCTCTCAGGCTGAGTGGGAGGAATTCAGGAAGAAAATGCTAAGCGTCTTCGAGAAAGCGGCCTCGACCCCCTCGAAGACAGCTGAGGGTGATACCCCGGGTGAAAAACCCAAAAAATCAAAATGCCGCGAGTCGCTGCACCCGGCGAAAGAGTCTAACCAAGAGCGCCACGGGCCATCGGGTAAGAAGGCACCATCTTCGACGCCGTTGTCGAAGATCCCTTCGACGCAGGGATCGGCGCCATCGACGCTGTTGTCGAAGGGTTCTTCGACGCATCGGTCAGTCGATCGAATCGACGCCGACATCGACGCAGATGAAAGAGAAAATCACGGCTACTTCACAGCCAACGGTGATACCAAGAGCCTCCGGCACGACGCAGAGACCGTCGTCGACATCCTCGAGTAGGATCCCGATCCTCTCGAGTTCTTCGAGGCCTCTTCCAGTTTTCTCAACCCCTTTCTCAGCGCCTTCGAAGCCTGTCACATCGGCGTCAACGACATCGACGTTTTCTCGCCCAATAATGACGAGTTTGGCTCCTTCTGCCTTAGAAATGGGTTTTACAACATTTCCGAGGTCAGAGTACCCAGGATTATCTTCAATCTATGAAGAAGGGGAGGATTCTGACCAGGAAACTTTCGGGTTGCAGAGGACCACACTACCTGTTTCAGATGATTTTACCTCTGAGGATAGAAGTTTGAAAGACCTACAGGAATCCTTACATGAGGCAAGTGGGCTGGTCATTTCCCCAGAAGTGGAATTTGTCAAACCAGACCCAGGGGAACATGCTGAAACACCCTATAGAACCCTGATGGCAAGGATTATTGAATTTATGGGTTGGTCTGCGCCTTCCCCTGTTTTTCAACAGGATGACCTGACAGACATACTAGACAAAGGTCCACAGGAGGATCTGTGGTCCCCTTCCATGCAGCCTTGCAAAGGAAGATTTCATCTAATTGGGAAACTCCTGAGGTTATCCCTGCAGTCAATAAAAGATTGTCAGCCAAGTATAGGGTAGCTGCGGCTGACCCTGAATACTTATCAAAACACCCGACTCCAGAGAGCCTGATGGTTCAAGCGGCAACTTCATCAAGCAGCAGATATGCTTACCCTACTGTCCCACAGGATAGAGATGACAAAAGGTATGATGCTATGGCAAAAAAAGTCTTTTCTGCTTGTAGTATGGCGTTGAAGTCCATCAACGCCACCTGTACGCTCGCCAGGTTCAGTCACACACTGTGTGAGTGTGCTTCATCAGCGGCTGACTACATACCAGAAGGAGAGGAAAGGGAAGCCTTCCTTAACATCATCAAAGATGGCAAAGATGCCATGTGCGAGTCACTTCAAACTGGCATCAATTCCGCTGACAGTATCAGCAGGGCCATGGCGGCAAGTACGACAATCCGCAGGCATGCGTGGTTGCGAAAGTCTGGCTTTGCTCCAGATGTACAGGCCAGACTTTTGAAAATGCCCTTTGACGGCTCTTCTTTATTCGGTAAAAAGGCTGATGACAGTCTGGAAAAGTTGCAGACATCTAAAGCAGCGGCAAAATCTTTAGGAGCTGCAATCCGCCAAACTCCTTTTCGCCCCTTAGGAACGTCTGGGAGAGGAAAGTCCTTTCGCTATTATTCCACTTTCGGGAAAGGCAGAGGACAGCCTCTTTACCCTCGGCATCTGCATCAGCCGCCCCCAAACCACTCTGAGGTCTTTCCACACAAAACACCTGTAGGGGGCAGGTTAACTCAACATCTGACGGAATGGCAGGCTATTACGTCAGATGCTTGGGCATTGGAGACAGTTGCCCAGGGTTAATGCCTACCCTTTCTACACATCCCTCAGAGTCATCCACCAGGGCACAGCTCTCTAAAAGTTCCAGATCCGCTCCTCTTGCAGGAAATTATAGACCTGCTAGAGAAAGGTGCCATAGAACCGGTACCTGTAGCGGACAGGAACAAGGGCTGGTACTCCCCCCTACTTTCTCATACCAAAGAAGGACGGAGGACTGAGACCCATCCTGGACTTAAGAGAATTGAACAAGTTCCTCAGGAAGGACAAGTTCAAGATGGTAACTCTCTCAGATCCTTCAGGCCCTCCAGCTCCAGGACTGGCTGGTATCTCTGGACCTTCAGGATACTTATTTCCATGTGCCAATCCATCTCAAACACAGGAAATACCGGAGGTTCGCAATTGGCAACTCTCATTATCAATTTCGAGTTCTGCCATTTGGGCTGACCTCCGCCCTGAGGGTCTTCACCAAGCTAATGTCGTTAGTGGCTGCGAGTCTAATGAGGGAAGGGATCCACGTCTACCCCTACCTGGACGATTGGCTGATCAGAGCTGTATCTTCGGAACAAGCTCAGATCCACCTAGATTATGTCTGCCACTTCCTTCACAAACTGGGCTTCTCCCTCAATTTAAATAAGTCACAGATGCTACCATCACAGAGACTCCAGTTCATTGGAGCGGTCCTGGACACTTCCCTGGGAAAAGCCTTGCCGCCAGAGGTGAGGGCTCAAGATATTCTGCAGATGGTCAACAAGTTTCAAAATGCCCAACCTCTCCCAGCCTTCGACTTTTTGAGGTTGCTAGGCCTCATGGCATCCTGCATCTTCCTTGTGCCAGAGGCTCACCTGAGAATGAGATCTCTTCAGTGGACACCGAGAACTCGGTGGTCGCAATTCCCAGGGAGAATGACAGATCTCCTCCGGATTCCGGACAAGGTAGCCCACGACCTTCAATGGTGGGCCTATCCAGAGAACATCTTGAAAGGAGAACTGTTTTGGCAACCATGGCCGGAGATAACAGTAGTCACAGACGCCTCACTCACGGGGTGGGGAGCCCATGCCAACGACTTGACCATCAGCGGTCGTTGTTCTCCATCGGAGTCCAGACTACACATCAACCTATTAGAGCTGAGAGCGATCAGACTGAAAGCTTTCCTGCCATCAGTACAGGGGAGAAATGTCCTGATAATGACTGACAACAAGGTGGCCATGCCTACCTCAACAAAAGAGGAGGTGTAGGGTCACTGCCACTGTGCAGAGAGGCAATGCAGCTCTGGTTTTGGGCAATTCAGGAAGGAATCTCTCTATCGGCAGTCCACCTAGCCGGAGAGAAGAACTTGACAGCGGACGCTCTGAGCACGCAGAGCAGTCTCCCACGAGTAGGAGCTAGCTCAGGAAGTCCTTCAAGAGATCCAGGAAGTGCGATCTGTTCTGTTAAAGGGAATTTCCCCCGAGAGGAGCTCTAGGGGACTCGTTCGTAGTGGAGTGGGAGTTCCCACTCCTTTACGCGTTTCCACCAGTCTGTTATTCCTCAAATGATCAGGAGGTTGAGAAGATTCCGGAAATCCATGATCCTAATTGCCCCGGACTGGGCCAGGATAACGTGGTACCCAGACCTTCTAGATATGTCCATCTGTCCTCCAATCTGTCTTCCACTCAAAGAGAATCTTCTCTCACAGAAGGGAGGTCAGGTTCTCCATCCAGACATCAGAACCCTCAACCTTCACGCTTGGCTTATGAAAGGGTGAGGTACAAGGATTGGGACCTCCCTGATGACGTCAAGGATGTGTTGCTTTCGGCCAGAAGGCCAGCAACAAAATCTTTATACTGCTGCCGTTGGAACACATTTTGCAGCTGGTGTAGAGAAGGGAATATCGACCCTTTTTCATGTGGTACACCAACGGTGTTATCGTTTCTACTCTACTTGGCAAACTCAAGCCTTCAAGTTGGCACTGTAAAAGGCTATCTCGCACCGCTTTCAATCTTCAAGCGCACTGCGGAGGAACCATCGTATTTCAAACTACCTCTAGTAATACAATTTCTCAAGGGATTAACTAATGTTTATCCTCCAAGACCATTCCACTTCCCTTATGGGACTTAAATGTAGTCTTAAATTTCCTAATAGGTACTCCATTCGAACCACTCCACTCTTGTTCGCTGAGATTTCTCACTCTTAAAACTGTCCTATTGGTAGCACTAACATCTGCTAGGTGGGTGAGCGAATTACAAGCTCGCTCTTGTAAACCCCCCATACAATTTTCCATAAGGACAAAGCTGTCCTACAGGTGAAGCCTAATTTCCTCCCAAAGGTGGTTTCCGAATTTCATATCACTCAGAAAATTACCTTACCTTCGTTCTACCCTCCTCCCCATCCGGGGAAAGAGGAAGAAAGGCTACATAGGCTGGACCCAAGGCGAGCTCTGAGCTTTTACATCAGCAGACTGGCTAGGATTAGGCAAGCAGACCAACTGTTTGTAGGATACTCAGGTCACAAGTTGGGACTACCCATAACAAAACAGACCATTTCCAGGTGGATTATTTTGGCCATTCTGGAATGTTACAAACTGGCAGGGAATGTTACAAACTGGTAGGGAAAGAGCCAGCCCAAAATCTTAGGGCACATTCAACCAGGGGTATCGCAGCCTCTTCGGCCCTCCAAAGAGGGGTACCAGTCCGCGACATATGTGTGGCTGCCACATGGTATTCCGCACATACATTTACAAAATTTTACAACCTGGATTCCTCCACTAGTCAAGAGACCAGATTTGGCAAAGCCGTATTACATTCGGTTCGTTCCTAAAAGGGATACATGACATTATTACTCCCACCTCCAATTACATGCCATTGCTATGGGAGTCTATCAAAGATAAGGAATACGTCGGAGGACACAATCCCTTCGAAGAACAAGTTACTTCTTACCTTGTAACGTTCTTTCGATGGGATGTCCCTCCGATGTATTCCTTATCGCCCCTCCCATCCATCCCCGCAGTAATACTTCCCTTGTGGTTGCAGCTTACGCTCCTTCAAGGTCAATAACCAATTCAGGCATGACTTATCTTATGCTACAAAACAGAACTGATCCACCCGGCAATCGAGAATCATGAGTCCACCATCCGATCACACGGAGCAACCAGCAATAGAAGCCAAGGTCACTCAGAATTTACCTGTAGACGAAGTACCAAACTGTTCCACAAAATCCTCGTTTGAAACGCCTCTGGCCACTTCTATTCCAGCTAATTTGTCGGCCCAAGTACCAAACGGCTCTCAAGCCCTCAAAAATTGCCTCCATGGATGTGCAAAGTGTTTCAATGATTAACACAGAGCCCAATAAGATCAATGGTGCTCCCAAGCCCAGAAAGAACCAAGCAAGTGCTGGGGGGGCAACAACCCTCCAATCCACAACCCTGTATGATGCCTAAGACCTTGAGGAAATCAGTGCATATGATTCCAAGAATAAAGGGCCCATCAGGATAATAACATCGGCACAATCCCTACACCTGCCACTACCATCTAACATACTGGAGGACATCTTTTAGAAAAAGCTATCAGCCCTCTGCCGGGTAGTGGATGAACTTTCGGATGCCGAGCTCCTGGCAGGAGCGGAAGGCACAACATTGCTCAACCGTTCTCCGCTGAAGCTGACAGAACCATCCGGTACAGTGCTAATAACAGTGCCGGGTGGAACAGATCTGGCATTAAATCAGACCGAGTTCAACGCCATCCCCGAAGATGGCACTTAAGCAAGTAATGTGAGGAGTGCAACTGCTGCGACCCCTGAAGTCATAAGAACTGCACCGGCAGCATTGGATTCTCCTGAACAGACTCCAAGACCTGAAAGCACGAAGCCTTCTTCACCTGAATCCACTCCAAACGATCCAATTAACTTAGTGGAGAAGACCTCGGATGAAAACAGCCAGACTTAGCTCCCCAGGTGACCAGTAGGCCTTAGCATTCCAGCTGCTTAACACCTGTTATCAATTTACGGCCTTGTGCAGAAGAAACGCTATTGCCCCCACGGAAACCTCAGAAGGACCTAGGGTCGGCTTCATTCAAGCCCTTGAATATTTCAGACTGTACACCAAAGCACAGCGTGTTGCAAAGACTACCGCCACACATCAGGTGCTTGAGCGAGTTCTCATCTCCAATGCCCAAAGAATCGCCATCGAAAAAGCCTGACTTACTAACGATAATGTCGACAGTGAAAATAGCTCTGGCACCATTTAGCAAGCTGTATGAAGTGCTAAACGATACCCTAAAGGACCATAGCACAATGATGGCTCACGAAACTGTCCTTCTTAGAAGGATTTGTAGTGGCCAAGACTACTGAGAAACCAGTAATGAAGTCACAATCCACGGATGTTGCAATATGGCCACCCATCCTCTTAACAACGGCCACCACAATCTCGGAAGTAATTAAAGGGAGCTCTAAATCTGTCAGCACCCAGCTAGCTGAAATTGAATTCTGCAAGGACCCCCTTTATGAAGTCATTTGATTCTAGACTGGAAACATCATCAAATCCTATCATGAACCCACATAGAGCCGATAACCCCCTGCCAATCTTAAACCAAGCAACTCAAACAGCTGTGAAACAGACTTCATCCAGCTTGGCACAGCAAGTCATCATAGATAGAAGGAAGGGCAACGGTTCTATTGTCGCGATCTCCATGGACAAGATTCTAAAAGCCAGCACGCATACCCAAGAATCACGAGTGAGGGTAGGGGGAACTCCACCAGCTAGCTTTGGTATCTTCTTGCAGAAATCTAATATGATCCAGGAGGAGACGACTATAAAACTATCAAAGCTAGAGTCGCAACCAAAGCAAAGAGAAGTCCTGACAAGACAACCAACAAAGGAAAAGAGGGACATGGTCCTGAAAAGGTCTAGAAAATCGTCACCTGGCCCCCTCCCTCAAAAAACAGCAAACAAAATCTTAAAGATGTTAGAGAGAGTAATTGAATCAAGCTCTCAAGCGGACGAAGCTCCCATTGACCACTCCATTGACCTCATGGACCTGAGCCTCTACACAAAAGACTCCGAATCGGAGTTGACACACCTGCCCCATCAAAAAAGAAAAGTTGAGGATTCATCAGACGATATACTTTCCTTTGAGCCAAATAAAAAAATCATGATCATCGACATTCGAACACCCAAGTTTCTAACCTTGGACGAGAAACGCAAAATGATTGAAAAAGCAAAAAGAGAGTCCCACTCCCAAGCATCAAACCAGTGGAACAGGCAAATGAAGATCATCCAACCAGCATAGTACCTCATCAAATAAGAGACCGGGGCGGAAGACGGACAGAGCTTCAAACTCTCCCTTTTAAGAAAAAGCACAAGTTCTTTCTCAGATGGAGATCCTCCTCATCGGCACACCATCTCCATCCTTCTCCCTCACCCTCTGGCCGGCCTCCCTTGGCCCTCCTCATACCCCTACCTGCGAGGCTAAGAACCTTGTGTCCTCTTTGACTCCACACTTTCCTTCTCCGCCCATATCTCTGAGGTCTCTGAAAAGTCAAACTTCCTACTGCACCTCCTCAGAGGTACTCTGCCTTTCCTCTCCTTCCCTCAGAAGCTCACTGTCTCCCAAGCTCTGGTTCTCTCTGGGGTGGACTATTGTAACAGCCTCTTTCTAAATACCAGCCTCTACTCTCCGCCCTCTGCAACTTATCCAGAACAGGACTGCAAGATGTGTTCTTGGCCTCAAGCCCTGGGATCGTATCTCCAGTCCTGAAATCTCTCCATTGGCTCCCAGTGGATGCAAGGATTAAATTCAAAACCCTCTACATTGTCCACAATGCTTTCTGGGGCCTGGGTCCAAAATACCTTCAGCTATCCCTCCGCAAATACCTCCCCTCTCGAACTCTTCGCTCCTCTACCTCGAACTCCCTCCGGGTCAATCGTTTTTCAAAGAAACGAGCTGGTGGTAGATCTCTATTTTCGGCTGGGGCCTCCCTCTGGAACAGCCTCCCTGCCAATCTAAAACTTGAGGAAAACCATCTCCGGTTCCTGAAGAACCTCAAGACCTTCCTCTTTGCTCCCCCTCTCCTCTGCTGATCTGCTCTCTCTTGGCACTGTGCACCCGGCCACCCACTGTCCCCTGGGCCCAGGTACCTTCTCAACCTGCCACCCACCTGCACTGCCTCCCGGCCACTCCTTGCACTGGGGACTGTATCTGTACGCTTACAGCCCCCACCCCCCATTTTTCATCTTTTTCTGCACTTATCAGACTTACCCAGTCTGCTGCCTTAAACACAACACTTGCCACTTGCTGGCTGCACTACCACTGTTTATTGCCCCCATTTTCCATTTTTCATTTATTATTATTTATCTGCTCTCCTCTGCTCCGCACTTTCCACTCTCCCCCTTCCATGCAGTTTTTCCCTTTTCCCATTCCCATGCACTTGGGCGTTCTCAGTGTCACTGGGCCTAGTAAGATCGTTGTTGTTGTGTTGTGTTGTGTTCTCCCCTGTTCCCCTCCCTTGCCTAGTCGCGCTCTGAAACACTTGTGTACGAGCGCGATACAAATAAAATATCATATCATATATCATATCAGTACAATACGCGTAACAAACGTCACGATTAACGTGACTCACACGCAAGAGAACGACACACATCTCGTGCCACAAAAAAACATACCGGGAGCAATCGAAATTCAAATCAAGATCCCCCAGAGGGACACATGGGCACACAGCAGTCAAAACTCACTCAAACCGAACCTTCAAGTTGGAACGAATCCTGGACCTTGAAGACAACCTGATCTTAAACCGAAGAACTATAACGGACGTTATTCAAACACGTCCCGAACCTGAGAAGACTGTCCTCCAGTGACATAAAGATCGTTGAACCCAATCCAAACGGCCGAAAAGATTGCTCTTTCCTCCACATCGACTCCCAGAAGGCGAAACGCACCCTGCTAGACACAACAGAAGACCTGTTGACAATGGAATATGATGTCAGGGAAACAAATGCCGATGGAACAGTGAGGAAAACCCGAATTGAGAAGGATTATAACCAACAAACGGGAAAATCCTAACAAGGCCACCGTTCTGTGGAAGAGCAGACTCGCCCTAGAAGTACTGAGCGCGTCAAGTCTACATGCACAACATCTCGAGCCGACTTGCCTAAGACTAAGAGTCAGCCTTCTCCATTAAAGAGAAGGGAATCGAAGTGGCCTACAAATCGGGACACGAGGAATGACGGCCAAGAAATGTTTTGGTCCTTTACTCCCAGTGACCAGACTGACCCATCAATTGGACGGGATCCAGAGAGGAATAACACTGGTAAGGACAATTCTTCATTTGGGAATCCTGTTCTTCATCGAACTGTTACCTCATCTTTGGATAACATTGCTTCATTTCTAAAGTGCATTTTGGAACGCTTTGTTGTGGTGCACCATGCCGAAACCAGTGCGACCCTCGTTCTGTCTGGGGATAGCTACCCTACTAACCTTCCTTTTTTTTTTTATACTTTCGTTGTTGCCCAGGATTCTTTTCACTATTCTTACCTCCACCAGTGGTAAAGTATTATTCCTTGATTACCATCATTGGGCAGTTTTCACATTTAGCTAGTATCTAAAGTCTCTTCTGCTTTATAGGTTGCTCCAGGTCCTTTTTGTGGCTTAAGGGGAAATCACTCAGGTACTCAATTAAGGGTAATAGTTTTGGGGAAAGCCAGGGTTGAGTCTGCTAGAATATTCATCTCTTGTCTTTTCTTTACAGCTGGGTCCGTGGCGGTGTGTTCTCCCCGCTCTTTTGATTGATCGGTCCCCTTGACTGTACAGTTCAGCAGGTGGTCATATCAGTTTAAAGAGTTCATTCCCTCACAGAGAGGAGGCTCGGGTGGAGGCTCCAACCCGAGCTCTTCAAGCAAAACCCCAGCACAAGAGGACCGGTCTGTTTTTTACGCACTCCCCATACCGGTGAGTAACACTGCCCCCACTAAAAATCACCTTCGCTCAAGACATTTCTGATACCAACCAGGCGAAGGCACATAGTAGAGGGGAATTACCTAAACGCAAAGATGAACAAAGACTTTGGACATGGATTTCCACAGCCCTTGCACCCCAACCCACTAACTAGCCACTAACTACTCCTAAGCCAGATATTCTGGCATTTACAAAGGATCCTGTAACAACTCAACTTCAAATTGTCAAGTTAATTATGGGCTCCTGGAACACCAGAGGCTTTTGTCACCTCACCTCTCAAAGCGACGTCAACTTGGGTAACTTCGATGTCCTGTGTCTGCAGGCGACCTGGTTACGAGCAAAACCTGCCATGGATGGCTACGATCTGGCCTTCACTCGATCTTCAAAAGGATCCAAAGGCCGTCCAATGCCCGGACTTCTCACAGCAATCCGGTCGGCAGTGGCTTGCTGCTGAAAAAAGTTCTTTCATCTGATTTCATCCAGGCCTCTGTGGTCACTTGGAAATGACCAGGTGTCACAGGAAGCAAAGTCTCTACTGACAATATCCTTTTGGTGAACACCTATTGGAACCCCAAATTTATAACCAACAAGCTTTATTTAAGATCGTTGGATACGATTATTGAGGAGGCGCACGAACAGCATTTGATAAATCTCATAAACATCAACGGGGATCTCAACGCAGTCTGCAGCGACTTCAGTGACCCAAAGCGCTTCCATTCAGGCTCTACGGAGTCAAGAGAGAGAGGGCGCCAATGGTCCATCTTAATGGACTCTAAGAATTTACATAACATGCACTGGATGATTGATGGAACGTTACAAGTGTGTCTACATGTGAGCAGGATGGATTAGAAGCTACAATTGACCATACCTATGTGTCCTGAGAATTTTTGGCTCTCGTAGAGAGCTTTGCAATTCTAAGAACTAAAAGCGACCATAACATGCTGATAACCACATGGAAGAGCCTACGGCCGCCTGACAAATTTACGACAGCAGAGGTTGAAACCTGCGATGGGAGCAGCAGACTCCGGTTAACCGAAGACGCCATCAAGCTCCTGACTACACAACACCTGGACCAATATTCATTACATCAGCAGGTGGTTTCGAGAGGAGTAGACTACCCAACGTTGCTCTCAGTTTAAAATATAGAAAAGGTAAAGGTCAATTCCAAAATCAACAATCCAGGAGTATAACCAGCAATTGGTCGACAAAAGAATGACATTAAGACAAATTAAGCGAATTGCAAAAAAAAAATCCAACTTAGAAGAAAAGGAAAAAGAGGCAAAGGAAGCTGTGAACAACTACAAAAGCTGGCTTCTGCAACACAGATATCGTCTCTACCAAGAAGACTCCGAGGCGATGCTGCGCACCGTTTGCGGGAAAAAATCCAGAGACTTTTGTTCGCTGATAAAGTGTAGTGCAAAAGATTTCAATGGCACCTTACAGGACAACGTGGGGGAAGATAAGTGGGTAGACCACTTTACGGCACTATACAAAAAAACAGCAGGGACATTTTCAATCCAAAACCAACGACCAAGCGGCCCCTGGCCTATCCTGTATGATCCAGAGTCAATATTGCTAAAGATCAAGAAGCTAAATTGCTCACGAGCTCCGGGTCCTAACAGGATCACACATTTTGATCTATAAAAACATACTGAAGCATGGGGCACATTTATAAGCGAGGTCTTTCAGAACTGTACAAGAAAGAAAGTGATACCACCCTCCTGGAAGAAGTCACTCTTGGTACCCATCTTTAAAAAAGGATCCAAAGATAATCCTCAGCATTATTGGCCAATCGCCCTCTTGGATAGGATTGGGAAAATAGGATTGGTAAAATCTTTGTCTCCTTCGCCTTGGACAATTTTCATGATTGGACCAAACAGGCAGCTTGCTCTGATCAATTCCAAGTGGGTTTCGTTAAAGGCTTGGGGACCACCGCAAATATCTTGCTCCTGAGCACTTTGAAGGCCAGAGTCAGGGAGGGTAAACCCTGTGTGTTTGTGGCCTTCGTTGACCTGGTCCAGGCCTTTGACCAGGTCGACTGTGACATTTTATGGAGTAAGTTGGACAACCTGAAGTGCCCATGTCCTATAATGGACCCAATAAAGGCTCTCTACTCAGGAACCACAATGCAAGTAAGATTGGGCAGATCGGGGCTCCTATCTAAATCAATCATCACGGCACGAGGTGTCAAACAGGGCTGCCCTCTGGCTCCTACACTGTGTAACTCCTACATATCAGATTTCAAAAACTTCGAGTAGAGAATCAGAGCGTTCCCTCCTACTCTGGGCAACTCGAAACTGTCAAGACTCTTTTACGCCGACAACATTATTTTAATGGATCAGATGGCCATAGGTCTGCAGCGGCAATTAACAACTTGCTTGCTTATGTAAAGGAAAACCAGCTTGAACTGAATAAAGCGAAAACAAAAATCATGTTTGAAAAAACATTGAAAAAATCTGAACATCTAAAGTGGAGTATTGACGGAGTACCATTGGAAAAGGTCAATAGCTTCAGAACTTTGAATAACAGCCCTTCTGAAATTCCAATGCAGGAAAGCCTATATGCAAAAATAAAAATATTGATAGCTCAGACGAAAGCTATTGACACGAAGCATGGGCGTTTTTCAATCGTCCCAGTCCTGAACTTTTACAAGGCAAAGGTGGTGCCAGGTCTAATATACGGAGTGGAAGCAATGCCTAACATCCTAGAAGACCTTTGGCAAACACTAGAAGGCCTGTTCTGGCGAAAAGTATTGGTTTACCACAGTCGCTACCCCGTAGGATTGCTCCGTCAGGAACTGGGCCTAATGTCACTGAATGCGACGGTTGCACGCAATGGCCTAATGCTATATAGAAAGGTTATCCTTCCTTCGCCCCCTCTGATTCTTGAGATCATAAAAAAAGAAGTAAATGGAGGAAACTGCAGGATGCTCACAGATTGGTCAGCAAAGAACAAGCTCCTCTTGGAAACTTTAGGAAGCTCTGAAGATGAGTTGATGTTCAACCCGTCAAAAGTAAAAAGGCGACTATTGGATATGGATTGGATTCAAACGCTGGAAGAAGCTGCAAAATCTAAACTCACCAGTAGCTTGCTGCCCGACATCATGAAAGTAAGCGAAATAAGGTCTTACCTGGCAAAATTTCCAGACAAAAAAGTGCGACAACATTTTCTGCGTATTCAGCTAAATTTGCTATACACAAAGGAAATATTAGCCATAAAAAGCCAATCCAACTCCAACAATTGTTGGTTCTGTAACCACACAGACCAAGTGGAAACAATAAGACCTCTCCTGTTAACATGTGTGGGGACTGAAGAGGATCGCACCACCTATCTCGGCCACCTTTTCAAGGATCTACAGTGTTACAATGGGGACGAATGGTGGGCCAGGCTAATCAATGTTGAAAAAAAACGGTTGGGTGATAGCTGGTCGCTTTTTTCAGAAGCTTTGCTTAGACAGGCCTGAGACGACTCTAGAAAGCATGGCGGAACCAGCGAAAAACGGGACCTGCGACTTCTTGGTAGTCACCTTTGGACTTTTAAATCTTGGAGGGTTTTTGACTACCTGACTGTGATGTTTTGCACGGTCCAACAACAGACACCCAAACCGGATAAGGACCATATGTTTTACAAATCTGTATACTTGTAAAAATGGTTTCACTATTAAATCAAGAATAATAAAAAAAAGTTTTCACAAGTTAAAGATATCAACAATTGTGTGATCAGTTTTACGTTTACAATAATGGTATTGACAACGTTCACTTTTCCAAATTAGTGACACGCGACCACTCCTTCACACAGTAAGAGTCTTTTAAGTATTGTACAATGGGTCTAAGCAACGTTTGCTTTTGACGCAAGTAACAGGGTTTTCATATTGTACGCGAGTCCTACATTTCCATTTTTCAGGCATTACAGCTTCAACAAACAACCTCTCCTCGGTTTAAACCATACACAAGTGAATGGGGAACTGGATACTGTTGCCGGGAATTCTTGCGCAAGGTATTCGAACGCTGTGCTTCGCTCACCGGCTTCTTTAACACTTGCTCTGCTGGTCGCACTGCTTCCACGACTTCTGCAATATCTTCTACTGCTTCTGGCTTCTTACGGATCCACACACTTCCTCTCTGAAGGTGTCTCCAGTCCAGCCACACGTTTGTGGAGCCCTTCGCGCTCCTGAGACCCTCTGCTTGACAACTGCTCCTCCCCTCAGTTTTCAGCACTTTCGATGCGCAGCAACCATGACAACCTGGCACACTTGGACATACTTCTGTCCTGCACGCCTTCTGCTGCGCCGCTTCTGCACTTCATAGTTTGGGGGAACAGGACCATGTGAGAAACTCAGAGTGGCACAATTAAGACGGACAGAAGTGATCACAGTTCAAGGGTGTTTATTGAACAATTCTGTATGCGGGTTGGAAAAACGTCTATTCTAATTCTAAATCTGGAGCACGCGTTGCCATCAAATGAAAATAAGGCAGTCCTAGTGGAATTGTGTCCAAATAAAAAGGGTCTATACTAAGAAACCTATTGCCAAACTTTACAACTAATACAAAAATGGGTGTGGGATAGTTCTCAAGAAAAGAAAGTTGTTTTCTCAAATAATATGTTAGGATGCAGTAGCCTAGGTCTCCCTTCCCCACGTTTTGACCACAGGGTAAGATGGGAGCTTGGAGCATAATACAGTCTCTGGCTTCTCCTTCACGAGACAACAGTTCCAATGGCAGTTCTCAGGGCCGTCGATGGCCAAATCTCGTTTTACTTGAAAGTCTCTTGCCTTCGAGGCCTGATGCATTCCACTAGCAAAAGCAAAAGTTCCTTTAACAAATGAAAGTTAGTTTCCAATATTCGCTAGGTGATGGGTTCACCTCTGGGTCGCCCTCTTCTTGGAGCTGTCCCTTTTCAATTGTTTAACATAGTTCACCTGGGATGATGGCTTCACCCCTGGGTACCCCTCTTCTGGGCGCTGACCCCTCTTTACTTTCACAGTTCTACTTTTACACAGTTCAATTTTTGTGGGATTCACTACCCTTTCTTTCACAGTGCTTGTAGAGCAAAGTCTTTCGATTGTACAGGGATTTTGCTCGACCCTCTGTATGACCACTTTGACCTATTTCGCTGGCCCTTCTACGGCCTTCTTATATCTAGTTTCTCTCCTATGGGGCTCGACCAGAGTCTCTTGAGTTAGCACCCATGTCGTACCGGTATCCCTCTGCAGCTGGTGTCCCCTTCAACACTTTTACAGTTCATTATAGTTCCTTGAACTTGCTTCATACTTGCCACTCTGCGAATCATTCACTTAACACAGCCTGGTTCTTATCGATTCTCCCATCGACTCACCAGCTGTGATGAACCTCTTGGCTTTTGGCTTTCTGGGAGTTGAGGCCGGTACCATGGGTGCGGGAACTTCTCTAGCTCCTGCTAATCGGTATAAGCTTGCTCTGTGTACCGTTGACATATGCTGCAAGAAACTCATGCTATTGTTTGCAGTCGTAGGTTCTCTTCCACGAAGGTTCCGCAGGCCTGGGATGAAAAGGGCAAGGTCACTTCTCCTCGCCACCCTCTCGATTCCTGCCGCCTTTCTCCTTCTCTTGAACTGCTGCGTGGTAGCAGTCTCGCTGTGCTGTCTGCCGTACTCGCCTTGCTCATTCTGTACCCTCTTGCTCCACCTTTTAACCCTCTGGGGAAAAGGACGTGGCGTCAGGTGTGTGTGATTCAGGTTAATTGCCTAACTTGGCCTGACACTGGGGTTGGAACATGGCAAGTAGATAGGTTTTATATTAGTCCGTTGTCTTGGGTGTGTAAAGGTGTTCGTGTCAAAGATTATAGTATTTTTAATGGGAAGGGGAGGGGTTGGAGTGTCAGAATATCCTACCGGACGGGATAGGGAAGGTTTGTGATATGGACGAAAATGATTGGGATGAAGAACAGGGGATTGGGGGAACAGTAGTATGCTGTCGTAGTAGATTGGGATTTCGGAAGATGACAACCAAGGGGACAGGATTGTTATAGCTTGAGGGTTAAGCGGGAATAGCTGGGGTCGTAAAATGAACAAAGGGGATTTTGGGAATCGTAGTGTTTTGTCTGATCAGGTTGGGAGTGCAGAAAATAATAATCAAAGGGACGGGAAGAAGAATGATGGGGAGTATTTGTACACAAGGCCTTCTGGGGTCACAATACCTTAAACTCTCTCTTCCTAAATATCTTCCTTCTCGAGCTCATCCGCCACCAACTCCCTCAGTGTCAGTCGCTTCTCTAAGCAACGAGTTGGTGGCAGACTACTCTCTTCGGCTGGGGCCTCTCTCTGGAACAGCCTTCCTGCTTCACTGAAACTCGAGGAGAACCATCTCCGGTTCCGGAAGCACCTCAAAACCTTCCTGTTTGCCTCTGCTTTCTCCTCCTCCCCCCTCCATTTGCGCTATCTGAATGACACTTGGCCTAGTAGGATTGTTGTCTGTCCTCCTTTTGTTTCCCCCCTTTGCCTCATCGCGCCTTGAAACACTTGTGTATAGGCGCGTTATAAATGCCATATCATATCATATATATCATATCATAGGGAACCGGAAATCAGGGTTTTAGGAATAGACGGTTTCTGAATGTGGTAGGGTTATCGAGTTTGGGTAGGAGAGAGTTACTGGGAGGAGGCGAGACAGATGTATAGTAGCCTACAAAGGCCTTAGGGATTACGCCCTCCTCTTCTGTTTCGGCATAGTACTCTGTCTCAACTGGGTTGTTCCCCCGAGCATAACACTGGGTTCTCCTATCCAGGTGATCCTCACTCGCTTGTCCACCCCCAGGTTTGGGATCTGAGAGCGCCAGCCCTCCCCTAGCCACCTGAGTGACGGTTTCCTGAGATCTACTTGGGAGAACACCCTCAGGATTCTCACAACCCTCTCAGAACAATCATGAAATATCTGCTGACTTCTAATTTTGGCATCCCCCTTGTTTTCCCACTTCTGCTTGGTTTGCTAGCCTTGTGCCTTCTTCCTTCAGCTACTACTTGCATTCCAGTCACAGTTGCAGCTCCTTCCAATTACTTGCACCTGAGGCGCCCATTAATGCCTCCCAGGTTCCTTCAGGTGTGGGCTGTTAGGCTTAATTGTCTGACTACTGCAACTGCATGCCTCTTCTGCCCTCTTCCTCGTCCCAGTACTCCTGGGATTATGGGACCTATAGTCCCCTTCAGCAAAGTTAGCTCGTTTAACAATTGAGTCAATTTTAAGGGTAGATTTATTTCCCTTTAACTCATTAAAAGGTGGACTGTTAGCATTAGTTGTTACAGAGGAAGATACTGGATTTAAGGCACTTTCTGTAGATCCTTTTACATTATACCTTTGGGAGTAAGGAGGGTGTTTATCCTGAGATACCTTGAAAGATATCTCTGTTAATAAGCCTGGCTCAGATTTAACAGAACTTGTACCACAGCTCGCAGATCGTATATGTGTGTCAGGGACATCATAATGACAATATGCCATAACCTGTTTTGGCAATCCAGGAAGACCCTATCTTTCAGAGGTCAAATACTGTGTCTCATCCCCCAGGATCTCCTCAGCACCCTGGGCCCGTCTCCTCCCCGGTGATCCTCCCGCAGTACATCACCCCAAAGTCTGGATTAGGAAGCGCCTGCCTTTCCTTGGCCACCTGGGAGGAGACTTTAGGCAGGGTCTCAGTGAGGGATCCATAGGATTCTTCACACCATCCTTGGAAAAACATAATATAAATTAAGTCCAGAGGGAAATATAATGGAACAAGGGTCGTCTAAGGGACCATATTGAAGCCCAAAACTCTGAAGCAATGCAGAATCAAGAGCAAGGTGGCCTAAGCAATGCAAGCAGAGTCGGCACCGGGCGATGCTGCCGCCTCAGTGGATCAGAGTATCTGGGTCAACGTCCATACAGAGGAGCAAGAAAAAGAGGTGCCAAGGAGTAAAAGTTTGCAGTTGGCTCCCAGCTCCAAAACTCCATCAAGACTGGCTACTGAGAAAACCCCTGCTGACCATGACTGCCCACATAATGTCCAAACAGGCAAATATGTGCTGGTACCCTTTCCCAGGGAGTGCTAAACGATTGGGGTGGAAGCCAAAGACTTTGGAAACTGACCAGGCCAATGCATTGAGTGTGGTGGGTGCCGCTGTTGAAAGACAAACATCATACACATCCCTCAGATATCAAGGGAAAGACTGCAGCCCCTGAGGCCATCAACCTAAGAATTGAGAGAAAATACAAGCTGTCACCCTCATACCCCTACAATTGATATTCTGGTGGTTTCTTTAGCCCAAAGGTGAAAAAACACACCACTTTGCCATTCCAAACACTCGATGGAGAGGGCAAAAAGGATACATTCTTTCGGATGAAAAATAGCCACTTTAGCTGTACAAGTATCTGTATTGCCATCACCACAGCAATAATGCCACAACCCATCAAGGGTGGTCGGTCAAAAAACCGAAAAAAAAATCTCGAATTACCAAAATCTCGAAAAAAATCTCGAATTATTTATTTATTTATTTATTTATTTATTTATATGTATTTGTGGGTTCAGGTAAGTATAAAAAAGGGTAAAATTGAAAAAAGGGGGAACCCCCCATTTCGAAATAAAAACGTATTAAAAAAAAAATCGATATTTTTTTTTGGAGATTTTTTAATTCAGTTTTTTGACTATAAACCCCCATCAAGGCATCATATGACAATATGGAAGCCTTAAGCAAAGACATTCCGGCCTTCCAAATAATCCTTCCGGAAGGCAGGCAGACTTGAGTGCGGTCATTTCAAATGCCCTGGATGCTGCAGAAACCAAAGTCCTTTTCAAGTTGCACGGTCCACAGTAGTCGTGCATCAAGGCTGCTAGGCACAGGATTTTTAAACCAGACACGCCAATTTGCTTGCTAAACCCTTAGGATACTGCTGTTCGGCACTACAGTCGCTGAGCTCTTGGTAAAGGCTAAAAGGGACCATGATACACTTAAGACATTACTCCACATTACTCATAAGTCATACGAGCATTGGGGAGAGGCCTCAAATCATGCCTCCTTTCAAAGCCAGTCCTGTAGTCCGATTAACAGTCAGTTTAGCGAGCCTGAATACAGCGATGGAACATAAGCATGGACCTACTCTACCACACCAGCAGCAACATGGCCAAAGTAGAGGCAAAGTCCGAAGAGGTGCAGCCTCTGCATCTAAGCAGTGACATCTAGGCACATGTCCCCTCCGGGGCTTTCCGGGTAGGGGGAAGATTAACATAATTCTCTCACATATGGGAGGCGAACACAAACAGTGAGTGGGTGTTAAGCACAGTAAGAGAGGGGTCATGTTTTGAGCTGCTTTACAATCTTGCCCCCTCCTGCCAAGAACCAAAAGAATGACCCAAGCACACCACGTACTGCAAAATGTTTTGGTGCTGCTTCAAGTGAGGTGTAAACACATGCATTTACTCTCTGTATTTCCTTGTGCCCAAAAAGGGCGAAGATACCAGTACTAGATCTCCAGCCAGTGAACACATTTGTAAATCCACAAAAGCTCAAGATCGCCAATCTCCAAGAGCTAATCCTGCTCCTACTAAGGGGTATTACATGGCATAGTTACATATGAAAGATTCATATTTTCACATTTCAGTCTTCACAGGCCAAAGCAATTAGTTACGCTTCAAGGATGACAAACGCCATTTTTAGTTCAAGGTTATTCCTTTTGAGATTGCGATCGGCTCCTTGTGTGTTCACGTAGGTACTCTGGCTAGCGACAGCACATCTGCGCCGACCAAACATACCAGTGTATCCTTTACTAGATGACTGATTTGAGTCACAGATTGCCACAATAACACACCAGCTCTCAAAGACAGTTCAAGGGTTTTTATTAATTTAAAGGGGGTCCAGCTATGGGTTTCCGCTGTCTATCTTTCTCTCTCGTCTTCCCATGGATTCCCCTGGCCCTAGCCCAAACTTCCATAATCCCCAAGAAGGCCACTAGAGATTGATATTCTCTATTATCTACAGTCCTCCTGGCTAGCGTTGAGGGCCTAAAGGCAACAGCCTTAACAATCTTACTCCCTCTGGGGTCTTCTAGGTGGATCCTAGCCTTGTGTCCCACAAGCATAGCTTTTTAAACAGGAAACTGTCTTCCGATTGCCCATGTCTCACTTTCTCTCACCCCTCTCATCCCTCCTTGCACCCTTCCTCCTCTCGTTCCCTTACCCCCTGCCCCCTACCCTTCTGCTCCCCTTAACCCTCTTCACTCCGTATCCCTCTCTGCCCTGATGCCCCCCCCACGTCCCAGATTGAAAGTGGTCCTCATACCTACTTGACAGACTCCTTCACACTAGTTGCAGTTTAGTAAGCAGCTTCATAAGAAAATACTTAATTGTATAAACCTTATACACCAACTTAGTTTTTCACCCCACAAGCAAAAATCGAGCTTGGTTTCAAGCCAGTTTCTCAAAGCCATTTTGGACACAAACATGGCAATAGCTGATCCCTCCCAGGAAGGAGTACAACATTACTAGCCCAGCTCTTTTATACAAAGCTGGTCCCTCGATAACTGTGTGGAAGGTTATGAAATTACTATTTTGCATTTTCAGCATTGCTTTTTCATGCCTGTACATTCGCTCATTAAAACAGTGGCTCATGGCACATGGCCATGTTATATTATGTTAGCAAAGTTTATAAAGCGCTCTACCACCCGAAGGTATCTTGGCGCTGGGAGCCCATGTAGATAGGCACTGTTCCTAGAAAAGAAAGGTCTTCAGGGATTTCTGGAATTGTAGATGATTGGAGATATTATGAAGTGTAGGCGGCAGGTCATTCCACAGCTGTGCTGCCGCCACAGAGGACAATCGCCCGCCAACCTGAGAGCTGCCAAGGAAGGTACACAGAGCAGGCCGGCAGACCTAGTGCGCAATAGCCAATTAGGAACATAGCGACTAGATTTGTCACAAAGATACTCTGCTCCCAGACCTGACAAGGACCGGTGAACCAGACACAGCGATTTAAACTTCACACGCTGGGCGACCGGAAGCCAGTGAAGTCTGTGCAGGACTGGAGTGATTTGTCCTCCATATGGGGCTCCAGTATGCCATCATGGATCGCTCTGATGAAGGGAGCCTGAGCACACTCCTCTACCGCCACGGTACGGAACAGTGAAGTGAGCCCCCACTTTGCCCCCCCCCCCCCCAATCGCCTCCAGGCAGCAACCCGTGAGTGTGAGGCTGCGTGAAGTCCCCCGCCCCCATGGGTGTAAGAGTGACCAGAATTGGCAGGGTTTGGTTCTGCCTAGACCAAAAACTAAAGTGATTTCTCCCTCTGGAGATAAGATGGTGGAAGAGGCTTTCGGCCTCCGAGCTTGCTTGGAGACCTACCCGGCCGCTTTATTTGCGGCGAAGAATGCTTGATGCAGTGAGGGGAGGTGAGTGCCCCCCCTGGCCCCTGCCGGCACATCTACCTGAGGTGGGGGGGATCACCCCCCTGCCGTGCCGCACCGGACGAGGACGCCCAGCATCATTAGGGCATCCACGAGGAGGCCTGCGGCCCCCTTCCGGAGAGCGGATAAGAGCAGAGGGACAGGAGGCAGGCGAAGCTAGGAGTGCAGCGGGCCCAGTGGGGGCCATATGCCGGCTGGCATATCCTTTACGTCGGTCCTTGCCCACGGTTGCTGATACCACTGCTGGGGGGGAAGCTTCCTGGGCTACCCTTCTATGGACGCAGAGGGCCTAGTGCCACACCAAAGCCCAAGGACATACGGGGAAATGAAGCTGACAATCAGGAACCCGGGGAGTGGGCAGGCCCTGGCCCGGTCCAGGTATTTCGGAGCCCCTGGAGTCATAGAGCCCGGCAGGAGGGAGCTACAGGGAATGACTGAGGATGGGGGGGGGGGGGAACTGCCAGTGCAGCCTCTAGGCCAGAAAAGAACCCCCTTGTAACCAAGCCCCCACGTCGGTGAAGAAATCAGGAGCTACCAACCTTAAAGCGATGCAGCCTACACAGGCCCTACCTAAGGAGAGGTAGAGACTGAAGACCGGATCCTTGGGTTGGTATCAGAGAGCCCCCCGGGGGTGAGACCAGAGAATGCTGTAAAGGGAAAGGTCCTGCTCTCCGGTTGGGGTGGAAGAGAGGACACTTGGACAGTGGTGGGGCAGGAAGGTGAGGGCCCCCTACCTAGGGGCATGTGCCCGCCTCCCATCCTTGACTGAAGGGACGGATCTCGTCAGACAAGCAATATCCAGGGCTTTTCATTACAAAGGTGAATCCGTGACAGTCTACCTCTGGTGTGGCATTGAATACACCAAGTGCAGTTTCCCTCCAGTCATCAAGAGGTTGCGCATGGATGTGAGATTGAAGTTGGCCAGCTTCGAATACACACCAAGAAGGAGCGAGGGAGGGGCTGCCTCGCAGGACATGTCTTCCGAGGTGGACGAATCCGCAGTAACTTAAAAAAGACGTTGCAGCACTTATGGAAGAAATCAGGAACATGAGGATGTACACTGGCGGACATTGGAGTGTTTCAGCACACAAAACCCAGAGGCATCTAGTTGCTAGTTAGAGGAGGTGAATGGTACATTAGCAAAGTGCAAAAAGGCGCATATTGGTTACAAGTACAAACAGCTGAAAAGGCGACATTAGTCTGGGTGCACAGCATGGGAAAGCCTCACCTCATGGTGCGGGGGGCTACATTAAATATACAGGTAGAAATAGGTAAAAAGCGACATTGGTAAGCGAGCACAAATTGGACAAGCCTCACCTCGGTGTGGGGGGGGGGTTATACTAAAAATGCAGGTATAAATAGGTAGAGTGACCTTAGTTAAAATCAGTCTAAGCCCAGGTGTCGAACCATGCGGTCCACCCACTACAGGTCAGGCAACCAAAAACTCTTGGCACTTTGTTAGTCATTTGTTCTCATTGGACTTCGTTGCAGACACAGGCTCCCTCTTTGAACCTGCGTCAATTGTTCACTTGCAGATCTTTTCTTTTTGCAGTTTTCTTGACTGTGCCACCACGTGACTTTCACACCCTTCACTTTGTGGAATGCTCTCCTTGTTCCCACCTTGCTTTCACACTTCACAATAGTGCTTATCCTTGACTTTTCACTAGCTTTCAAAAGCCCTTATTATTGGCTTTCCTTTGATTTATACTTTCATATTGTCCATTGACGTCTTGGACTGGTTTTCACTATTCTCAGAATTGCATTTAACGTTCATTTCATTTGTGTGATGCCTTCGTGTGTTTCACATAACTTTTCTTTAGTTTGATATTAAAAATGCAGGCAACATTTGGCAGCTTGTTGGGGTTTCATAAAACTCTCCTTTGGTCTTCTCACCCAATTAACATTCACCTTTGTCTGATCAGCACCTCTGTATGCCTGAACCCAAGCCTCTTGTGTGCCCCAGCGTGACTTTCCCCTCACCATCACTCATTGAGATGCCGTCTCCTGCAACCTGGGTTCCCTCTCTCAGATGGATTCTCCTTCATTGTGACTTCTTTCTCCTTATATACTTCTGTAGCCTGTCAACTGGCTGCGGATGTAAATCCTTTGCCTGACCCTAATTAATGGGACTTGCCTGATTAGTATAGTGGTGCTTCACAGTCCTCTTCCTCGTCTCAGTACCAGAGTGGTGTGACTGAGAGGAAATGATAGACTGGGATTGGCAACAGCCTATAAAGGCAGGAGGAGGGTAAGGTTGGTTAGCATAAGAGAAAGGGGTATACCATGTCTCGCCTGCAGGCATCCTCTTCCCCAATCCCCAAAGACCCTCCATCCAGGTGATTCTCCCTCACATCTTCACCCCCAGGGTTAGGATCCAAAAGCGATGGCCTTTCCCTGGGCACCTGAGAAGAGGATCCAAGGGGAGTAGGTGTGAGGATGCCTTCAGGTTTCTCGCACTTCATCGCTACGCCACCCAATGCAAAGCAAGGTAAGGAGATCCTTGCCTCCTACTCGCATTATGCTTGGCTAAGTACGGCCCCCCCCACCTCACTAAGACTCCCGTAACTTACCTAACCTACTGTTTCTTTGTTTTCCACTCCTAATTTCTGCCACATTTTCTGCACCACTTATGGCAATTCCTTCCTTGTTTGCAGTGCCTCGCAGGCAGCATGTATGTACAGCACTCCTTCTACCTATTGTTAGGCAGAATCCTGTGCAGTGCCCTTAGGGGCCACTACACACAATTAAGACTACAGGTGGCAATACAAGTTTACCTTTGGTACAAGGCTGTATTACTATGTCAGAGTGGTAGCAGTGGCGGAGCAGCCAGGCCTATCTCAAGAGTATATGAGCAGTAACAGAGATTACACCAAGGGACCACAATTACTGTGACTCAAGCAAACACTGACTCAAGGTTTCAGGTAAAAAATGATGAGTACATTTATTTTTAAACCATCTGTTATAAACACAACACTTCTATTAAACTTAAACACACACCACACGTCAAATATACTACAACTAACCAATTCACTTTGTGCAGTATTTCTCAAGGTAAGTACCCTGTGTTTGAATGAACCGGTGTTACGAACAAAACACGTTACCGCAAATACGATTGCAATCACTTTTTGACAGTTCGGTCTACTAAATAAACGCGTATCCGTGACATGAAATGCTACCGGGGCAAAAACACACTTAGCACCCGAGATACCCAGCGGTAGTTGGAGGCAAAAATCACAGGCAATATTTTGGTTAGGCAGACAGAATCGAGAAACACTCAGCGCTAGGAGTTCAAAAGTCAAAGGGGCCGGAGCCAGGGTTAAGTGACAACAGAGACCTGTTGCCGAAGATCACACAGTCAGACAGTTCACGATTCAACGTAGCCAAGAGTACTTCGATACTGTCAATGTTCGGAAGCAAAAGTTATAAGGAGGGAAGACAAGGGCAAGCCTTGAAGATGAGGAAAAGGGGTTCACCCAGTTTCCTCAAGCAGAACACAGTACCTTATTTCAAGGGTGCAGCTGGTGCCCTGGCAGTTGTTCCTGTTGGTTTTCCCGCAGACCCACGATCCCTGGAGCTTCGTTGTGAAGGAGGACGTCTGAAGGGGGTCTGCACCACACAGGGATGAAGCCGGCAGCAGCGACAATGAATAAAAAATGCGCTCCTTAAAAACATGAGGCTCTTCAGGTGGCTATCCGGACCACTACAGCAGTGTGCTGCGATTTCAACCACGACGGAGACCTCTGGCTGAAGATGAGCTGGTTATCCCCACCAAGCTCAAGGGAAGAAGACTCTGGACTGGATCTTCTCTGGTCGTTGAAGGGTAGATAGCTCAGGACTGCAGCAGGGCTTCAGCGGGATGGGGTAGTTGCAGCAGTCGTCGTTCTCTCCGCTTCTCTTCGGTTCCTTGTAGTTCCAGTGGCAACTCTGACTTCTAGCCCAAGAGACCTGCCTTTTATGCGCAAAACCCCCATTCACACAGCCTGGCTGTCAATCACGCAGCAGGGGGGTTGTCCAGCCTGGACAACCACCTCAGCCAATTATGGCAAAGTGCGACTTGGGTGTCCTAGGATACCCTGTGCAGGGGATGACTACACCCCTCCCTCACATTCAGTCCACCTAGACACCCAGGCGCCAAGAGGAGGGCTTCTGTGCAGAAGCCCGCCAAAAGACGGTGAACAAAGAAGGAAAACCTGGTTTGCCGCGCAAAGTTAAACACAAGAAGGACTTTAACAAAAAGAAATGGCGAATAAACCTGACCGGAGCCAAAAGAAAGACAATTTGGTCAAGCGGGTTTATGCTTGAGGCTGCTAAACTAGCCAAAAGCATTACCACGTTTATATAGTATAATCGCGGTAGAAAAGTTGGGGTAGATACCACTGCCACCAGCCAAGTCTCAATGTTAAGAGCGAAACAATGCTCTAGGAGGTACAGATAACAAGGGTTAAGGATTAACCCTTTCCAGTACTCCATGTAAGATGGGGTGTACTGGATCTGTGGTTCAAGTGACTATGTAAAGTAAATGGCAACTTTACTTTTCTCTGGGGGACAGTAGTCCGCCCCAGAGAAAAGGAGTCAGGGGGAAGTATCGAAGACATCCCTGTGTTACTGCACTGAAGGTGCTTTGTAACACACAACAAAGAAAGGGGGTCCTGGAGTGGTGTGCTCCAGAGCCCAAGATCACACAAATAGTAGAAACACACATGGCAAACACATGTTCGAGTGGACAAAAGGTGTACACTCTTACCAGGTGAAAAAAATAAACTCCAGAAATCCAGCAAAGCTGCAGAGGGACTCATTAGATGAAGGACAATAGCCCTAGAAGGAGAATTCTCCCTAACACCTATTAAGTGGGCAGCCGATCCCCCGTGTCGTTTTCTCCCGGCAACAGGTGCCTAATACGTATCTATCACTTATCTTTTTTTAAATTTTTTACTTTTATTTAAACTGCACAGAATACAACATTATACATTCGTATTTCAGATTAATGTTTCAACTGCATTATATCAGTGTTTGGTTTTCAGGTAAACGGGTCAACAGAACACTTACAATGCTTCATTCTCAACATTTTCTGCACTTGCTCTGTTGCTCAGGTATTGACGGAATCCTCCCCATATATCTTTCCGACAACTAGTTTGGGGTAGTAAGCTGGAATACACCTCCTCCTGATTGTTTGCCCATATCATGTCCTTCATCCATTTCTCAGCCATGGGGGGAGCTGTACTCTTCCAACGCATCAGTATGGCATCCTTAGCCAATAATAGACCGATATTTATAAGTTTACGTTTTGCCGCGTTCATCCTAAGTACATTCCCCAATATACATATTGAATGATCCCACTCAACTGGTTGTTCCATCATTGCTCCTAGTGCATCGCATACCTTGCTCCATTATTCAGAAAGGACCCCACGGGACCATGGCATATGCATCAGATCTGCATCTTCATTACCACATCTTGGGCATCTCCCCACGGCTGTTGCATACATTTTCTTTAAGCGAACCGGGGTAAGATGAACTCTATTTAATATTTTAAAATGAATCAGCCTGTACCCGTAGTTAAGCGATACCCGTTTCGTGAGTCTGCACAGTTGTGACCAATGCGACTCTGTGAACACTGTTAAGACGGATTTCTGAACTCTGTCCTGGCGGCGCAGAAGTTCAGAAGGCCAACCTAATTACTTGGAACAGGGTAACCTCTGGACAAGCCAGACCAATCAGAGTAGCGATCGCGGCGGTCAAGACTAGGTCTCAAGAGGGGTGAGGGTGACTGAAAGCCCGCAATGAGCACACAAAGCAAGGACACTTACAAACTACTCCAAACAGGTGTTATATTAAAAATATATACACATTTATTCCAAGGCCTTTAAAACAATGACCGTAGCGAGAAATCACAATACAACTCTAGTAAACCAACACATACCATACCAATACAATATATATACAAATAAAAACAAGTCTCAAGCGTTAGATGCACGAAATCTGTAGTCCACCTAAAAGGGAAGGAAAACAGGCAGTGCGAAATAATGCTTAGACCCAGTCCGCCTTCAGAGGCACCTAACTAAAAGGAGTCCGAGCCCTACGAAGAGTGGAGCCTTGTGCTCAAAAGTACCTGCACACGCTGGTGCCAACGGGCAAAAGGGGGAGTCTCTTTGAGGGAATCAGGCAGTTCAGTTTAGTGCACAAATGAAGAAGAACAGAGTTCCGCGACTCAAGCGCAACCTCCACTGTGGGTAGAAGCAGAGCGCGAGTACGGAAAGGCGTGCTGTTTTGACACAGCGGGGAAAAGCTATGGGCTCCTGCAGGAGGGCGACCATTTCCTAGCTATGCTACTCAACGGTCCCCGATGCAAGCAGACCCAGGCTTCTCCGCGTCAGTTTCAGTCGCTGGCAGGTTCAGGAGAGCAGGGGACGTCTCGTCGTCGTGTTGAGTCTGCAGCAGCAGAGTTGAGTTGAAGATGTCCCAAACAAAGTGAACCCGCACAGTTTGTTACCACAGCCGGGCAACGGAGCGGCCGTGTGTATCTCCGTCAAATGTACACTACTCAATTCAGACCTGGGAACGCCAAGTGTACGAATCGTGTGAGAGTGACAGGGACTAGAAATACAACATAACCTGGCGGCGGTTACAGAGCAAGACTCCTGTGTAGGCTGGTCAGTCTGCTGGATGGCCCAGAGACGCTTCCGAAGGCTTACGAGCAGGAGATGGTGAAGATTCCGAGAATAGCTGTCCCCGCTATTCCAATGGTCGAAGTACCAGTACAGGCCTTCTGGTTCGATCAGAGGTAAAAAGGGTTTCACAAGGCGACAGCAGTGCAGAGGAGCAGTCCTTCAGCGGGTCACCAGCGATTCCTCGGTTCAGCCTCGTGGTTGCAGGATACTTGGCTCCTGTATTCCTTCGTTCGTGAGAACTCAGGAGATCGACATGGTAGTGGTGTTTCCAGCCCCCTCTTATCCACGGTTCCCTTCGCGCCAAAACGGAGGGGACCCAATGGGAGATCCGCTCATCAACACTCACATCATACGTGGACCTATCACGGACCACAGTGTTCCCAGGCATTCACACCACCCTAGACTCTCTGGCACCCAGGATGTGTATTGGGACCAGACATCCCAGCCCACATCCTGGAGGTACACAAGGCCTGTAGAAGCCCGCAAAAGCATCCGTGTTTCGCAGGAAAGTACATGCCCAAATAAGGAAGGCCCCGGGTCGGCTCGACCTGGGGAAGGTGAAGGGAGCAAGACGGTCAGCGGACAGGACAAAGGAGCCTCGTGGTCCGGCCATTTTGGGAGCCAGGCCACCATTTTGGGCTAAGCGCGAGAAACGCGCTTAAAACGCCAAAAGGAGCTCCAAACACAAGATATGATATGATATGATATGATATGGTATTTGTAACGCGCCTATACACAGGTGTTTCAAGGCGCGACGAGGCAGGGAGGGGAGGAACAAGGGGAGACAGACAACGATCCTACTAGGCCAGGTGTCATTCAGATCGCGCAAGTGCAGGGGTGTGGGAGGGGGAAAAGTGCAAGGGGAAGGGGAAGGGGGGAAGTGCAGTACAAGGTAAGTGGCGTAAAGTAATAAATAAATAGGGCCAGCTGGTGGCAAGTGCAAGATAAGTTCAGAAAAAGTGCTGGGGAAGGGGGGGGGGCTGTAGGGGTACAGAGACAGTCCCGCAGTGCAGAGGGGTTCAAGGGCATCCGTGCAAGTGGAGAGTGGCTGGGCCCAGGACCGAGGCCGTTTAGAGTGGTCCAGTTGCAGGATCAGTGCAGTTTCGGTGAAGAATTAATTTGCTGTTCAGCAGGGGAGAGGGAGAGAGAAAGCATAAGCAAAGAGGAGGGTTTTGAGGTGCTTCCGGAACCGGAGATGGTTCTCCTCAAGTTTCAGGGAGGCAGGAAGGCTGTTCCAGAGGGAGGCCCCTGCCGCAGAGAGAGATCTACCCCCAGCTCGTTGCTTCGAGAAGCGGCTAACCCTGAGGGAGTTGGAGGCGGATTAGCGAAGGGCTCGGGAAGGAAGATATTTGGGAAGAGAGAGTTGAAGGTATTTAGGACCCAGGCCCCAGAAGGCCTTGTGGACAATGCAGAGGGTTTTGAACTTTATCCTCGCAGCCACTGGGAGCCAGTGTAGAGATTTCAGTCCTGGAGAGATACGGTCCCTGGGCTTGAGGCCAAGGACAAGTCTCGCAGTTCTGTTCTGGATGAGTTGCAGAGGGCGGAGAGTGGAGGCAGGCAGATTAAGATAGAGGCTGTTACAGTAGTCCAGCTTCAAGAGAACCAGGGCTCGGGAGACAGTGAGCTTCTGGGGGAAGGAGAGGAAGGGAAGAATACCTCTGAGGAGGTGCAGCTGGTAGTGTGACCTCTTGGCGACGTCAGAAATATGAGGAGAGAAGGAGAGTGTGGAGTCGAAGATGACCCCAAGGTTTTTTGCCCTGCAGGTAGGAGCAGGGAGGGGGCCAAGGGAGGCAGGCCAGAGAGCTGCAGGGAAGGAGGGAGTGGGAGTACCGATGAGTAGAATCTCAGTCTTACTGGCATTAAGGCCGAGGTCATTGGCGGCACACCATTCTTGGATAGCAGACAGACAATCAGAGATGAGGGAAGGAGAGGGGGAGGCTGAGGGTAGCCTGAAAATGAGCTGGGTATCGTCCGCATAGCACTGGAAATTAGGGCAGAGAGCGGCGATGCGGTGGGCAAGGAGTGCCAGATACTGGTTGAACAGCCAGGGAGAGAGATTAGATCCCTGGGGGACACCACAGGTGGAGAAAAAGATGTCGGAGAGGAAGGGCCCCAGTTGGACCTGGGAGGGTCGATTTGAAAGGGAAGAGGTCAGCCACGCCAGAGCCTGACCAGTGATACCTAGGTTTTCCCGGAGACGGTTGAGCAGGATGGCATGGTTGACAGTGTCAAAGGCAGAGGAGAGATCAAGAAACAATCGCTGCCACCATTCCCGTCCGTGATTCACTTGCACCGATCAGTTACAATCCAAAAAGAGTATCTAGGGCCTGAGACCCAAGAGAGCAGTAACTTAGCTTACAGTGCCCTCTTGTGTCATGTTGCACGAAAGCCGCAACATGATAAAAGAAACTACGGAAAACAGCGTTTCCCGGTAGTGACTGTCTTAAGGGCATGTCAGTTTCCCCGTAAGAATGGAGCGAAAGCCCAGAGGAGTGCGGCAGAAGGCTGCACTTCTCTGGCAAAGTCGAGATCAAGGTGAAAAAACAACAGCAAAAAGTTTAGGGGTTGACACATGGAAGGAAAATTACCCACAATTACGAAATCTTTCCTAACACGACACCCAGGTCCTTCTCCCATTCTCTTTTGACATCAGGTGTTTGTATCTCCCTAGACGCCAGCACCAATTTGTATAGTGCTGAGGTGTTTTTTTTTGCTTGTGCCAGTGGAAATTATATAATTCAGACACGGGTGTGATGGTGGTTCGTGTGGGAATACGTCCCACACTGCTTCTATTGCTGACCTGAGTCTGAAGTATTGTAGTTTCTGCAACAGAGTATCACCGACTTGAAGTTTAACATCCTCCCAGGGTCTAAATAAGACTTTGTGGTAAAGTTCCCCGAACTGTGTTATGCCTGCTCTCTGCCAGTGTATAGACAACGCTATGTCATTCAACGGGTCTAGGAAGGGTGCGTCCCAGATGGGCATTTTGGGGCTCTACATTATGGTGTTTCAAGGTTGTTAAACCAGTCTCGACCATGCCTGTTGTGTGCCCACTACCGGGTTCAGATGGTTAAAATGTCCCTTTCTCCCTGTGGCCACCCCATGTAATAATGCTACCCTTGCTTTCCCTTGTGTTTCCAGGTCAATGTATGATGTTCGTGGGTCACCCTCTATCCAGTTTGCTGTGTAGTATGCCTGGGCTGCTAAGTAATACAGCTCATAATCTGGGGCTGCTAGTCCTGCCTGCTCATACTGCTGCGTGAGAGGCCTCCAGCTGGCTCTCGTCTGTCCCTTCCATACGAACGCAGTGCAAGCACTAATTATCTTTGCAAAAAAATACCTACCTGGCCATAGTGGTAACGTGCTAAAGAGATAGAATAGTTTGGGTAGTACAATCGTTTTCGCTAGAGCCACTCGTCCCCTCAGCGAGATAGGAGGCTGGTTCCAGCTCTCGAGTTTGGCAAAAATTGCAGTGATCAGTGTATCATAGTTAAGGGAGCGAACCAGGTTAGCCGATCAAGCCATCTCTACCCCTAAGTATTTAACCTGTTGTGGGGGCCCATCGTAGTCCGATTAAGTTGCTGGGTGGTCTAGTGCTATCCGTCAGCAGGAATATCTCAGACTTGTTGGTGTTCAATTGGAGTCCGGAGAATCTCTTGAATTCCTGAATTGCTGCTAGTACCCTCTGAAGATATTTCACGGGATTCCTTACATACATCATGATGTCATCTGCATATAATGTTATCAACTCCACCCGTCCAGCTACAGGGATGCCAGCTTTTGCATATCATGCCCTCATAATATCAGCAAGGGGTTCAGTCACGAGCGCGAACAGCAGGGGGAAAGTGGACACACCTGTAGGGTGTCTCCCTCTAGCTTCAGTATCGTCGACAACACTCCATTCACAGCTACCCTAGCATAGGGTTGTGTGTAAAGGATTTGTACCCACTTAATGAAGTTAGGACCAAATCCGTAATTGTGTAGTACACTGAACAGGAACGGCCAATACACGTTGTTAAAAGCCTTTTGCATATCTAGGGATATGGCGAGCCCCTCTGTGTCCTGGGTGATCTTGGCAGGAATATTATAGAATCTACAGATATTCGATGCCATCAAACTCACCAGTAAAAATCCTGCCTGATCCTCGTGCACCATGTAGGGCATTACAAGGTTAAGTTGGGAGGCTTGGATTTTAGCAAAATTTTTTCGCATCTATGTTAATAAAGGACAGCGGCCGGTACGATGCGCAGTCTTCCGGCGGTTTCCAGGGTTTTAATATCAGGGTTATGACTGCTTCGCACATCGATTCCGGCAGTATGCTAGTATCCTAGGCCTCTGCCCATACCGCTAGGAGGCGTGGTGCAAGCGCTTCTGTGAATTCCTTCTAGAATTCGGCTCCTAGTCCATCCAAACCCAGGGCCTTGCCACCGGGAAGGTCCTTTATTGCTGCCTTTATCTTGTTGACTGTTATTGGGGTTTCGAGAGCATTGCGTGTGTCTAACGATAAGTGCCATGGTTACTGCAGCAAGGTATTCGTCAATCGCCCCATCCTTGGCCACGCTTTGGGGCGAGTATAGGTTGCTATAGAAGTCGTAAATCACCCCACTGACCTCATCCGCCTTCGTGACCACCACTCCATCTCGCCTGGTGATACACAGGATGGACGTGCCGCCGCTCTCCGTGCGCACTGTACGTGCTAGAAATTTGCCCGATCTCTCCTGTTCCCCGTACTTGGGAGCAGCCATTGGACTATCAAAAAAGTGTAGTTCCCTGTCTGCTGCTTCACGGTATTTATCTAATTGTGTTTTTATTTCTACGTTAACATGGGGGGGACGGGCTGTTGAAGTATTCTGCCTGCAGCTGGGCTATGGACTCTTCTCGCCTTTTAAGCTCCGCCTAACATCGCGGAGAACCCCAAATTCGGTGGACATTGCCACTCCATGCGCATATACCTTGAATGCTTGCCACAAAACATCCTGCTTGCTCACTGATCCTATCTTTTTTTCAAAGAAGTCAGAAATGTGTTGCGCTAGGCTAGTTTTGAAGACTGGATCCAGCAGTGAGCCAGTTTGAATCGCCACTGCGTCCTCTGGGAGGCACCATCCGGGACATCAATAACAAGCGATATAGGGGAACGATCCGACAGTGTCCTGGGAAAGATTCGGGCCTATGTGACCCAGCTGAGGATTGTGTGTGATGTTGGCCATAGATCTATGCGGGAGTGCATGTCCTGCACGGATGAATAAAAGGTGAACAACCTCTGCAGTCCATGTAGCGATCTCCAACCATCTCTCAGGCCAAGGTCTGTCATGTGCGTATGTATTGTACATGCTGCATTCGTAAAGGATGTGGGTGTATTTGACGTGCGGTCTAAGTCTGTGTTGAGTATAGTGTTGAAGTCCCCTCCAAAAATCAGTTGTGCAGTTGGGTACTTAGCGCATCTTTTAAACACTTCCTCATAATCTTCGGAATCATCTATGTTGGGACCATAGATGATCATCCGCAATACTTCGGTCCCCCCCAATTCCCTCTGCATTAAAACGTATCTGCCACAGACATCACTCTCTGTCGTGTAATGCATGAAAGGGAGAGATCTGTGAATTAGGATCATAACCCCTCGGGCCTTAGTTGAGTAGGAGGTGTAACAGCGGTGCTCCCCCCCAACCAGGGGCGAACTTGCGTGCCTGGTGATCTAGGAGATGAGTCTCTTGTAGGAACAGTATTTGGGCCCCTTGTCTGTTCACATATGCTATCACTTTGCGTGCTTTAATAGGGATGCCTAGACCGCGCACATTCCAACTCAGCAATTTGACCCCATTGGGTACGCTATCAGCCATCATCTCTCAGACATTGGTGAGTAAGCTCTACAGACATGTACCTATTTGTGCTTTTAACGCTACCTGCTGTTTTCTGACTGCATGTTTTTTAACAGCTATACCCCAACCACTCCCAAACTCTCCCCTCCCCTCCCTCATACTGCCCCGAACTTAGACTATGTGACTCCCCCTACCCATCCTCACCCCTCTACTCCCCCGTTCCGGTCTCCCCACCCTCATAGTACCCCAAACTTTCACTACGTGACCCCCCAGTCCCAACCCCACCCCACCCTCCTTGCCATGTTGAGCCCACATATGCACTCGCAATGGGGGCGACTGCTTCCGTGGCACCTAGAACTTCCAGCGTACTTTGTTTCGGACTAGAGCGGACTAAACCTTTGCACGTATTAAAAACCACGTTGCCCGAACACATTGTGAAAGTATAATTACAGAAAGGGACCAGCATAGTCCACACCCAACGTCTACATGCATGTTCTGTCAGATTATGCCCGGATCTTACTTCCCCATTTGCCACAATTTAGTACATCAGTTACCATTCAAATAGCCTTTAATAAGGCTAGCATGTAGAATTTATATTCACCTACATAACATCACATTACCAACCGCTGGAATGTCCTCATAAGATACTGCATACCCTTCATTGTCCCTGTTCTTCTTCCGTCAGCTGCTTCATTGGTAGTGGAATATTGGCCTCAACAAACTAAGCTGCCTCTTCTGGGAACGTGAAGAAGTAGGTTTTATTTTTGAATTGCATTCGTAGCCTTGCTGGGTAAAACGTAGCATATGGTATCTGACGTTCTCTCAACAATTTCTTGACTCCAACAAAGGAGCGTCTCTCTTGTTGTACTGCCAGCGTGAAGTCCAGAATAATACGAATCACACTCGAGTCCATTTTCAGTTCCTGCTTTTCTCATGCTGCTTTCAACACCATGACTCTATCACGGTAGTTCATCAGCCTCACAACGATTGGACGTGGGAGTGCCCCGGGTTTGGGTTTGGCTGCCAGCGACCTATGAGCGCTCTCTAACACGAACATTTGGGACCAGGCCGGATCTCCCAGCAAATCTCTCAAGAGGCCTTCGACAGCTGCTTGCCTGGGGCCTTTCAAGGCATCTTCTGATAATCCTACAATTCGGACATTGTTCCAACGCGATCTCACTTCTAGGTCTTTGCACTTCATCTTAATATTGCCCAGGTCCTTTGACATTGCTATGACTGTGTTTTGCATCGATTCTATAGCATCTTCTGCGGTGCCTATTCATGTCTCTGTATCGGTAATGCAGTGCAAAGTCCGGACCGCAGAGATGTTGACATTGATACCGTCTAGTTTATCATTTATGGACGTGAATCCCTGTTGCATGATAACCACCATGCCCTGCAGATCAGTGGGAGATGGCACTGGGGTAATTGCTGGTATATCTTGCCCATTTGCGCCCTCATTACTGGTGTCTGCTTGTTTCGTAGCAGGTTTGGTAAACTTGTCCATAGTGCCACTTTTTTGGGGGGGCTGTCCCATTAGGCATTGTACTAGTCTTTGCCGCCTCCCCAACAGGTATGCCGGTACGTTCCGGAGCTACGGCAGAGTATAATGGTTTCCCCTGGGAACATGCAACCAGCGAGATCAGGGGTCTTGCAGTGTCGTTGAGGGACTTGTCACAACCGTCCCATCGGATGGCGTAGTTTCTACAATGTCACAACCCTCGCCTCTGGCTCCCGTCTGGATCACCCAATATTTTGTGTGCACTTGCCCAGAGTGGTATCACTATGGGGCAATCAGGGTTTGCTATCCAGGACAGGAGGAGGGGGAGCCCCCCCCGAGGTCAGCGCACTACTGCTGAGTTCACTGGGTGGCTCAGTTACCCTCTGTTGCTATGTTCAGAGTTCCCCTGTATCCTTGAAACATGCGCCGTTAGGGGAAGGGGAGATTGTATGTCTCGGCATGTAATGGTCCGCGTCTCTCCCAAGCGCGGATTGCCTACACCGCAGTAGTGCGAAAGATAGGATCTGACCACGGTCTTCGCCTTAAAGGTATAACTAAAATCACTGTCTGGTCTGGTCTCTGCAAGCCTTCCTCAGCGTGCGTGCATGGCACTGGGTATCAGGCCAGCACTCCCCTAGGCTGTGGCTTTAACTGGGGCGCTGGGTTGCGGCAAGTAGCAGCTAAGTGCCTCACCCCGCTTAAAGAGAGGTCCGAGATCACAGCACTGGCACACAAATCCGCGCTAGGGCCAGTGGTGGTCCTTGTGCGATCTTTGGTTGGGGCATACCACGGCAGAATCTAGGAGTCTGCCACTGCTCTTTGGGTGGCCCTTTCCTATGCGTTGGGAGCTGCGTGTTAGGGCGAGCGGGCAGTTGAGTATTGTTAGTGGACACACCGCCACCCCCCTACTGAAGCACTAGCGCAGCAACGGCACTATTCGTCCTCTGGGATATATGGCTTACGTATTCCACATTTGGCGGTGTCCAGGCCCCCTCACTGTACCTGTTCCCGAGTTGCTTCAGTGTTTGAGCTGCAGGTCAGTGCAACTCTCCTGATCATGCTGCGGTCGAGTCTCCACTTCCTCCTTACACACTGCCTCCTCTACCGACGTTTGGCACTATAACTTCCTAAAGATTGGGTCCAGGATCCTTTCTTTTGTGGCTCTAGCAAATGTTGACCCTCTTGAGGTTTTTAGCTTTGTATTCTGATAATTTGATGTCTTTCCATTCTGTCCCAGGTGGATTTTCAGGCTGCATTACTAATTGTCACATCCCCCAAATCAAAAAAGTGGTATGCATAGTACAGAGGTTCTCAACTGACTTCCCCTTTTGTCATGATACCAAGCCCCCAGAAAAGCTCTGCCTGCTTTTCACTTCCTCTCAGCTCTTGGTTTAGGGCTCAGCCAGGGTCTAGGGCAGAACCCCAGCAATTTTTGGGCAATGGTCCTCCCCTGCCAAAACTGGGACTGGGTGGCCTGCCTCAGTCTGTCAGAATCCCTTGCTCCACCTTTCTACTGATTTTCCATTTCCCCCTCCTTCCTTTTTGTCTCTTCCAAAGCCAACTGCCTTCTCGCTTTTCTGTTTTTCTCCTTTTTCTTGATCTTTCTCCCTTTCGCTTCTTCCCTACCCTTGATCTTGCCCAGCTCCAACTTGGGTCTCTTCAGTACATTTCTCACTTTCTTTGCCCAACTCTACTTTCTGGAATTTGTTCCAAATTCTATTGTTTTGGGCCTTTGTCCACCCTATTGAATACCCAGACCCATCAGGGAATTGGGATAACAGTAAGTGGACCTTCTGCCTGAACCTGTGTGCCAAATATGGTTCTGAGTTCGTGTTGCAGGCCTGTTGCTCTGCGGTGTGAAATGATAAAGAGGAGAGAAGCTATCTTGGATTTAGATGGTTGCATTATGGAGGCCTCTTGACTGCACCAGGGCTTCATGTTTGTCCCTGGTCTCTTCTACATCTCCTCTTCTTTTTACCCCATGGTGGCTTCCTTGCTTGCTCAAATTGCAGAGAACTGGTGAGTTTGCAAGCACCGCCCCAGTCCTGTTTGCAGAACATGTGCTCTTGTGCCAGTTTCCTAGCCAGAGTGATCAATGCTAAAATCCAGATCCAGGCCCATGAAACACACTGGTTTCCTGTGGTTTTCTAAGTCTTACGTTTCTGTGGGTGTCTATTGTAAGGAGAATAGTCTACAGATATGGGGAGATGGAGAGATTCTGGGAGATCCCCATAGAGAGCAGGTGACTTTACCGGGTCCTTTGACTCTCTTGAACCCTTTTCCCAGCTGCTCACATTGGATTTCATCACAAGGCTGAATGGTACAAATAAGGTTAAGTTGTATACCCACTGTTGGTGCTTTGCAGGTGAGAAGGAGTACCAGTCATCAAGTAACCCTGGTATGTGGTTTGACTAACCCAAGGATGCTGTCCCGTGTCCCTTAGGGGAGAGCCCTTTTCATGTGGCCAGGGCGGCCACAGTCCAATAATCCCGCTGAGTGTGGTGCACTGTAGGAGGATCACATGGGAAGGGATAACCCCTGTGGGATGAGGGACGACAGCCTAGGAGCGACATGGTATAGTCATAACCCTATCCCCCCTTCATCAACTGCCCAGTTCCCTACAAATCCATGTACTTGTGTGAAGTAGATCCTGCCACCTCTTTGCCTAGTACTAGGACAAGGCAGAGTAGGGACTACCTATATGACTCCCACAACAACTCTACTGAGACAAAGAAGAATGGGGACTTCCCATGTGAAGATCAAATTAGGACAACTGTGACGAAGAAGAAGCACAGAGCAATACTGATCACAGCACAAGTCCCAACAGCGCGGCCTAGTCCATGAGATTACCACTTCATATAAAAGCAGAAGAAGGACTTGACACAGAGTCAAGACCTCCCTGCAGGAACCACCGTCACAAGTGGCGTGTCACGAAGCTCAAGAACCAGGCTGACCGGGATGCCAAGAAGGAAGCGAAACTGAGAGGAGCTGGCCCCAAGTGGAAGGACCACTCTCCGAGCCAAGAAGCCAAAGCTCCTATTGTGCGCAGGTGCTGGGAGATGTAAGGAAGCGAAGCTGTGTCCCCAGAACAAAAGTTAACTTCGCCGAACCGCAGAGGGACACCGGACAATGGCCAAAGCAGATCGAGACCCACAGCAGGTTGCGTGCATCGCCGAAGACCCACAGCCATTGTGGTCCAAGAGTCCAGGTACGCTGGTTGTCTGGTGCACGCGGGGACCCTAAGAAGCAGTAGTAGGAGTTGGAAAGAAGGGAGGGATCCCGAATACAGGGCCTGGGAACCTGACAGAAGCAAAATACAGAGAAAGCGAGTCTGGGATTTGCACCCATATGAAGACTGCATCCAAGGCAATCTTCATAGTCACAGTACCTGGCAGGCTAGTTTACCAGGTTGTCAGTGACCCAAGAAAGCCTACAAAAAAACAAAACCCTCAAGTGAAGACTCTTCAAAAGGGGGAGTAGAGTACTCGCGCACACGTGAAGTTTATTAAAAACAAGATCCATCTGCACAATTACAGTATCTGGTAGGATAGTGCATCGGATTGGCTGGGAGAATAACAAGAAAGGGGAAGAAAAACTAGAACCGTTGAATAGTGCTGAGAATAAGGAAAACATACCCTTAATGTTTGGATAGTGTGATGAATCTGATGAGGTCATAACTCGTTCCCTGAGAGAGCCTCCCCCTGTGTGGTCAGGAGACTGCAGCCGCTCTACTTGATCCTGACCATGGGGGTGGCTATATGAGGGAGGACCACCTGGGGATAGGTGACCCTCTGGGGAATGACATGACATGACATCATTGGGGGAAATCACATGCCCTCCATTCCCTTCTAGGGATGTTTCCTCTATTCCATATGACCTAATGGCATATTGTAGCACTTTCCCTCAACTTCTTACTAGATCTACTGTTAATATTCCCCAACATCCCGCAAAGAACAATATGCTTACATCTGGGATGAAGAAGAGACAGGGAGTGGTAATGATCACTCCCAATGAGGACCAGTATCAGCTTCCTCCATGTCATTCAAGAAACAGTGTAACAACTAAGACAAGAAAGAGTATTGGAACAATAAAGATGACTAAAACCGGAAAACCAACGCATCGTTCCAGTCTTTGGAGATTATGCAGTTATACCGGGATGTTTAAAGCGGCATCTGCTACAGCTGACGGAGAAAAGGAGAGAACTGCAGGCGCTGGGCCGCACTGTGACCTGTGCTGATGCCAAGAAGCACGCTGAAGGGAACAACGCTGTAGGAGACGGTGTGTAAGCAAGCCCAAATGCAGATGGTTTGCCGCCCGAGAACAGAAGGCACTGGGAACAGTGCAACGTAGAAATGAACACTGCGAGAGCCCAGCGGCTGTCTGGATGCAAACCGAGCCAGCAACTTGAGAAGACCCAGAACGAAGGAATTCAAGAAGTAACCGGTAAGCCCAGCGAAGACAGATGGGTTACCAGGTTGCCTACAAGCGTATGCCGCTCGGTAAGAATAACTCGGAAGGAAGGAAACCAAAATAAGGGCAAAGTGTAGCGCTTCCTAAGAATAAGGCAAAAGACAAAAAACAAGGCTAATGAAGAAGTTAACATATTTGTAAAGCAAACTACTAACAGGTTGTTGAACCCACATCTCAAGAGCGAAGTAAAAGGGAATGCTCTTGGAAAAGGGGCAAAGAATCCTTTTATGAAAGAGGAAGCAAATATTGAAAAGGACTACATGAAACAAGAGTGGATAAGCCAGAAGTGGACTGTTATCTTGTGGATAAGAAGGAAAATTCATTAACTAAAGTCCTAGCAGGAGAGTATACCAAGTGAAGAGTAGTGTTTGAAAGACTGCATGAAAGTCCTGGCAGGTGAATACTCCAGCCAAACTAAAGTGTGTGTACAAGTATGATATAAAAGAATCTCAAGGAAGACACATGCCCTGGAGATTATGAATTATTCTAAATTGTATTAAAGTGAAAGGAGAATCCCTAGCAAGATACATACCCTTAGGATCTGAATTCTACTAAATGTAAAGAGCAACCTGGGGAAAGGAGTTATTTCCCCGCGAAGTGTGAACATGCCAAGAGGAGAGAGTGATCTTCTTGGGTTCTAAGGAACTTAACTCTTCTTTATTTTTGGATTTTACACATTAGTACAATTAATCTGGGGAAGGGAGCCATGCCCTGTATCTGTGTACATTGGCCATCTGAAACCTTTTCTATGGATTTGAACTTGTGTTGGATTGGAACATTTGTGCACTTTTTGAGAATGAGAGACCAATACCCTTTACACCTTAGAGTTAGTTTTAGAGTGCAACATCTTGACAAAGGACAAACCCATTAGGCTTGTTTGTGGCAATACTTCTTAGATTAGGGATAGTGAGGCACTTTCCATCCCCTATTTGTTTCAATGAAAGTTTATAACCAAAACCCATGAATCCTCTGTGTCCGTGTCTCATTCCTGGCTTCTCACAGCATTCAAGAAAGACTTTAGAGAAAAGAAATATTCATTGGAAAAGGCAGAAACCAAGTTGTGATTTGTGGACATGATAGAAACCAAGAGAAAGGAAACACTCTCTTGGCAGTGTGAGAATCTGACAAGGTTGCCCATCCTTTTTGGAAGTTGTTTTGTTCAATTTTTGGAACTTTGCTTTATGAACTGTAGAAGAACTTTTGCAATTGATCAGAAGAAGAATATTCCCTTGCTCCTTGTTTTTAGTATAGTAGTGTTAGGGTTGGAAATAGGTTTTTGATATGACGGCGGACTTGTTTTTATTTGGCATTCTGACTCTTTTTAGGTTATTTTTTCGAGGCAGGGAAACCCCTTTTAGAATTAGGGTTAGATAGTTCTTTCCTCAACCCTCTTTTTATTGAATTAAACTCTATGGAAACAAACTGCCCACCTTTGTGCCGATCTCTTCTAAATCCTTACAGTGGCTACTAAAGCTATTTCAATGAATCCCAGTCCATAGGTAAGTCATCAGGCTGTGCCCGCAGATTCAAGAGACCGGGGCACTGCTGTGATTCCCTCTGGTCCTCGAGTAAGATCTGAAGCGGGTAGGTTTCAGCAGTACTTCCATGTCAGAATGAAGTGTCAAGAGCAGATCCTTTGGCTTACTTAGGCGAGTCCTTCTTCAAGCACTTTTGGATCGCGTCCCAGCGTTTGACAAAGGTATGGTGAAAATACCCCTATTCTTATTCAAATGCTGGTGGCTGAATGCACATCTAGCACAGTCCAGTGGCAACCTGATCATGAGTGATTGACACACTTAAGCTTTTCTGGGCTTATGCTACTACAACACTCAGGATGTGGATACTGCAGACACACTCATTCAAATGTGCTACCACATCTGGCCATAGCTGCCTTGAGCACCCAACCTGGAGACTTCAGAAAGCCATGACCATATATGGCGCACACATTTTTTCGATGCTTTCTTGGTAAACACAGCCTTATTGTGGAGTCTCGCTATACTTCGAAATCCCTGTTTTAATCGGGCACGGTAGCGAAGCTTATTGAGATTGATTTCTAAATTCTAGTCTGGTGGACAGAGTATGGAGGCCACCCTAGTTATAGTGAACAGGGATAACTCTGGAAGCTTAGCCAAACCAATCACGGTAACATGGAGAGTGGTCAAGGCTTAGTCTCAGGAGAGGCGAATGTGGTCAGAGGTCCACAATGAGTCCACACAGTGAGTAATCAAGGATTGCACTTAGACAGCTAAGCAGCTAAGCACAAAATTACTTACATTTATTATCAGCCAAAGAGAACACTATAAAAATGACTTGGGACATGTAATATCACAGAACACTAATTATAGTGGCTCTACTGTTCAATCCTGTCTACAGTCTCTCTTCCCTGCCTATTGCTGGAGGCAGAGCATTTTTCACCACAAGGTCTTCAAAAACGGCACCACAGCGCGATAGCACTGTGCGGAGTGTGGAGCAGAGTGTGGTTGTCTGTGGTTTGCCAGGGGTTGACGGGGACATGCTATACCATTACAGACCTTCCTAAGAGCTTGATACATCAAGTGCTTTGATAACACCAAGGACATTTCACCATTACGCTCTAGCAAACATAAGGTAACCCTCTACAGGGCGCACCCTGCATTGACTGCTTGCCTTTGTTGTTCACGTTAATCTGGACTGATTTATATGCTAGGCAGATGACCGGCTTTTTCCTTTGCACAGCGTTTCGTCGAACATAAAAAGGGGGCATCCGCTAGTGTTTCAGTTAAAAGCTGTATCTGTATTGTAAAAAGGACCCGCTGGTGTTATTTCAACTAACGTCCCCAAAGGCCTGGTTTTGGATTTTCTTGACGTTTAAGTGTGTGTTTCCAGAAACAGCAAAACACAAATTGTGACTGCGGGCTGGATAGGGCCTTTGAACCGTATTGGGCTTTCATTTTACGCAACTTGTTTCTCGTTTTGGAACCATCGTATTCCATTTGTCCCAGTGGATAAATCAACTTGCAGTGACTGTTGCTCTGGGGACGTGCTTGTTCTGTCACAAATAAAAGATGACATCAACCTGCAAAGATTCTTTGCGAAGTGCCAGAGCTAAAAACTGATACCTCCCGTGTCTGGCGCGCGTTACAAATAAATAAACAAACAAAAAAAAAAACAAATGGGTAAGAAATGCAGCCAAACCCGAGGAGCAAAGGAAAGAGTAACCAAACCCAATAGGGTTGCAACACAAAAACATCCACAGCCGGAAATTACAGGTTCTTTCAAAGCAAAGTCAAGCACAAAAACAAATAGTCCTTCGATATCATCCGCCATATAGACAGATCAATCTTTGTCACATACAACAGACAATAACAACTCATTGTTAAATATGGTTGTTAACTTGAAGTGGGCATCATTTGGAGGGGATAAGGACTCACCTAGCCATTTCTGTGAAGAGGATATAATTGATATTAATGTATCCAATACACCAGATTTGGCTGCTTTTGCATACCCTTCAGTCTCTTTGGAAGTGTTTTAAACTAGTCAAACTGTGACACCAAATGAAAACGGTAAAGAAATAAACTGGCAAAATGTGTGACTTGTACTCAATTATAGCGAAGGTATACTCAATAACATCTTTTCGAGGGGATTGGGTCCTCTGACGTATTCTATATCTGACAGTAATCACCACAGCTGTGCTGCTTCAGAAAATCTTTCTGCGTCGATGACGTCGATACGCCGCCCTCGAGGACCTCTTCCGACGGCCGATGTCACCAGATGTTATAAGTAGGACGCACGACGCCCGTAGCCTCAGTTCCGTTTTTTCCGCGAACGTGTTCACTTCGGAGATCTCGGCACGCCTCGACTCTTTGGAGTTTCTGTTCTTTCGGTTCTTCGAACCTGTTCGTTTTGTGTAGTATTATCGAGATGTCTTCCTCTTCTTCCACCCTGCGTCTGGGCTTCAAGAAGTGTGGGGATTGCGGGTCCAAGATGTCGGTGACTGACTCGCACGACGCCTGCCTCTGGTGCCTCGGGGAGGCCCACGATTCGGATAATTGTGTCGACTGCCTGTCGCTTACGTCCAAGGCCTTGCGGGAACGTAAGAAGAAGCTGTCTGTCGGTAAGGTGTCCAAGCCCCGGAAGGTGAGGTCCACTGGGCTTTCGATGGACACTCCGAGGGACGACACTCTGCATCGTAGTCGTAAGTCTAGGGGCTCTCGGTCCCGGAGTGGGTCCCACCACTCCTCTACCTCTTTGAGGCACTCCCGGAAGCGCCGTCATCGGTCACCTTCCCCGTCCTCATCTGAGGACTCTGCCCATCGGCGGGTGTCTTATCCCACCAAGCGTTCCTCTCCGGAGGAATGGGCTCCCTTCGGGAAGAAAATGTTGGCGATTCTTGAATCGGAGGGCACCGGTCCGTCCGCGCCTCCGAGTGGGGTCGGCCGTGACCGTACCAGAGACAACGCTCGTACGCCTTCGGGCTCGGGTTGTCAGCACGATTCGCGGGAAAGGTCCCGCTCGGACAAGGGGAATCGTTCTAGTCATGCCCGTTCTAGGTCCCGGTCCTCGATGCGTTCGAGCCCGTGTGCACCTGTGAAGTCTTTGAAGAAGACGTTGACACCGAGGTCGTCGACGGACTCTATCGAGGCTCCGCCTTCGAGGAAGTCGTCGACGCCATCGGCGCCCAGGCTGTTGAAGGTCACGCTCGGGGCTCCGTCCTCGAGGCCTGTGTCGAAGCCGTCGATGCTGTTTGCGTCGCGCTCAACATCGACGCCTATTCACTCGACGCCTTTCGAGGCTGTGGTGTCGGAGGTACCCCGTGGCACGGGGGAACCCCTTAGAAAGGCTCTGGCCAAGGCAAAACATATCTTTCTCCCTTATTCAATGCCCACTTTCCAGCCTATGGAGTATATTTCCGAGGTGGAAGAGGGTTCTGAAGATGGGTTGGTTCCTAACACGGTACCAGATGAGATTCTTTCTGGTCATAGCCAGATTGAGGACCTGCGTCAGTCACTGCATGACGCCAGTGGTCTGGACACCTCTCCGCAGGTGGAGTTCTGTAGGCCTGAGCCTGGCACCCATGCCGAGTCATTGTACCGGCGCCTTATGTCGAGAGTCACGGACTACTTGGGGTGGTCGGCGCCCCCAGTTGATTTTGTGCAGGATGACCTGACGGATATCCTCGACCACGGTCCTCCCACTGACCCGGTACTGCCATTCCACATGGCTCTGCAAAGAAGGGTGGCAGCGGCTTGGACTGCTCCGGAGAGTCTCCCGGCAGTGGGCAAGTCTTTGTCGCAGAAATACCGCCCAGCCAGTAGTGAACCCTGCTACTTGACCACGCACCCCACTCTGGAGAGTTTGGTGATGCAGGCGGGTACGGCCCCAGCAAAGCAGGCATCGTATCCTACCATCCCTCCTGATAGGGACGACAAGCATTTTGATGGCTGGGCGAAGAAAGTGTTTTCCTCAGGAGGTATGGCTCTTGAGGCCGCCAACTCCATATGTGCCTTGTCACGTTTCACACACACTCTGTGGAACTGTATTTCCTTAGCGGCTGAACATATTCCCGAAGGGGACGAACAAGATGGTTTTCTTGCTATTATTCAGGATGGCAAGGATGCCATGTGTGAGTCTGTTCAGTCGGGTTTGGACATGGCAGACTGTGTCAGCCGGTCCATGGCGGCGAGCACCGTGATACGCAGGTTTGTGTGGTTGAGGAAGTCGGGGTTTGCTCCTGATGTGCAAGCCAGGCTCCTCAACATGCCCTTTGATGGTGAACATCTTTTTGGCAGCAAGGCTGACGAGAGCCTTGAGAGGTTGCAGACCTCCAAAGCTGCAGCGAAGTCGTTTGGCGCTGCATTCCGCCAACCTCCGCCTTTTCGTCCTAGGGGACAGCAATGGAGGGGAGGTTCCTTTCGTTATTACTCATCCTTTAGTAAAGCGAGAGGAGCTGCAAGTCAAAGGGGCAACCGTAAGAGTGCCATAGGTGGAAAACAAGGTACTCGCGGTGCCAAGGCCGTGCGAGCAGTTGCCTCGTTGCCCTCAGGCAACGCCGCAGCCGCTTCTGCTCAGTCATGAGGCCCATGCTTTGCCGCTTGGGGGAAGGCTGGCGCAGCATCTTGTCGAATGGCGTGCCATTACTTCAGATGTGTGGGTTCTGGAGATCATAGCCCACGGCTACTGTCTTCCTTTCCGGCAGAGGCCTCACGACAATCCACCAGGGAATCTCTCTTTGAAGAGTCCGGATCCGCTCCTTGCGCAGGAAATTCAATCCCTGCCGGAGAAAGGTGCCATAGAACTGGTGCCTGTAGCGGAGAGGAACAAGGGATGGTATTCCCCTTATTTTTTGATTTCAAAGAAAGACGGGGGATTGAGACCCATCATGGACTTGCGCGGTTTGAACAAACTCCTCAGGAAGGACAAGTTCAAGATGGATACTCTTTCTCAGGTCCTCCAGGCCCTTCAACTTCAGGACTGATTGGTGTCTCTCGACCTCAAAGATGCTAATTTTCATGTGCCGATCCATCCCAAGCACAAGAAGAGGTTCGCGGTTGGCGACTCGCACTTTCAGTTTCGGGTCCTGCCGTTCGGATTGACCTCCGCCCGAGGGTCTTCACCAAGCTCATGGTAGTGGTGGCAGCGGATCTCAGGAAAGGGGGGATTCACGTCTACCCCTACCTGGACGATTGGTTGATCAGGGTGCGCTCTCCCGAGCAAGTCCTGGATCATCTGTCCATCACCTGCCACTCCCTCCAGAAGCTGGGCTTCTCCCTCAATTTAAAAAAGTCCCATTTGACGCCAACACAGAGGCTCCAGTGCATTGGAGCAGTGCTCGACACGTCCCTGGGGCAGTGTTCTCCTCCCCAGGTGAGGGCTCATCACATTCAGCAGATGGTACACAAGTTCCAACATGCCCAGAGTCTCCCTGCGTTCGAGTTCTTGAGATTGCTCAGCCTCATGGCATCCTGCATTCTTCTGGTGCCAGAGGCCAGGTTGCGGATGAGATCTTTGCAATGGGCACTCAAGCTCCAGTGGTCTCAGTCCTCCGGCAGGATGTCGGACCCCGTTCAGGTGCCGCCCTCGGTCGCCCAGGACCTTCTGTGGTGAGCTGTCGAAGGCAATCTGATGAAGGGGGCTCCAGTTTGGCTACCCTGGCCGGAGGTGACGATCGTGACGACGCATTCCTCACGGGATGGGGAGCTCATGCCAACGAGTTGACAGTCAGCGGTCGTTGGTCTCCGTCGGAGTCCAGACTCCGTATCAATCTGTTGGAGCTGAGGGCCATCAGGCTTGCCCTGAAGGCTTTTCTGCCGACTGCGCGAGGAAAGAATGTCCTGATTCTGACGGACAACACGGTGGCCATGCACTACCGCAACAAAAAGGGGGGGCAGGGTCACTTTCTCTGTGCAGTTCATCTGACCGGAGAAGACGACGAGACGGCGGACGCTCTGAGCAGGCAGAGCACGATCTCTCACGAGTGGGAGTTGGCTCACGAGATTCTCCTGGAGATCTTTGCCCTTTGGGGGACCCCTCAAGTATATCTCTTTGCCTCCAGGGTCAACCGGAAGTGCGAAAGGTTCTGCTCGCGGGAATTTCTTCCAAGAGGAGCCTTAGGAGACGAGTTCGTAGTGGAGAGGTCCTTCACACTGCTGTACGCGTTTCCTCCAGTCCCCGTCATTATGCAAGTGCTGCAGAGGTTACGGAGGTTCGGTTCCCGGATGATCCTCATTGCTCCGTCATGGGCCAGGAGGACGTGGTACCCGGACCTTCTCGACTTGTCCATCTGCCCTCCATGTCGTCTTCCCTACCGAGACAATCTGCTCTCATGGGGGGGGGGGGGGTCAGGTTCTCCATCCAGAGGTCATATCCCTCAACCTTCACGCTTGGCTTCCGAAAGGTTGCGGTATAAGGATTGGGACCTCCCTGAAGACGTGATGGAGGTATTGCTTTCGGCCAGACGGCCGGCAACAAAGTCCCTGTACCGTTGCCTTTGGAGAAAGTTCTGCGACTGGTGCAGGGTTCAGAATGTGGATCCTTTTTCATGTGACATTCCTGTCGTTCTGTCTTTTTTGCTTTCTTTGGCCCACAAGGGCCTGCAAGTGGGTACCGTTAAAGGTTACCTGCCGGCGCTGTCTATATTTAAGCGCTCGTCTGAGGAGTGTTCTTATTTTAAAATCCCTTTAATTTCTCAGTTTCTGAAAGGGCTCACTAATGTGTTCCCTCAGTCACCTTTCCAGGTGCCCGGTTGGGATCTGAACCTTGTTCTCAAGTTTCTAATGGGTGTGCTCCCTTTGAGCCTTTGCATTCTTGTCCTTTGAGACTGTTAACACTTAAAACTGTGTTTTTAGTTGCGGTCACTTCCGCTCGCAGAGTGAGTGAGTTACAGGCACTTTGTTAAGCCAACCTTCACTGTGTTTCATAAGGACAGGGTTGTCCTTAGAGTTTGTCCTTCCTTTCTTCTGAAGGTGGTGTCGGAATTCCATTTAAGCCAGAAGGTTATTCTTCTGGCATTTTATCCTCCTCCACATCCTGGTAAGGAAGAGGAGAGGCTCCATAGGCTGGATCCTAGGAGAGCTTTAAGCTTCTACATTTCACGCATGTCCTGGGTCAGAGTGGACGATCAACTCTTTATTGGTTACGCTGGAAGGCGTTTGGGACAAGCTGTTACTAATGGATCATCTTGGCAATTGCCGAATGTTACCGCTTGGCGGGTAAGGACCCATTCTGCCAGGGGTATGGCTGCCTCTACTGCCCTGCAGAAGGGTGTTCCTATTCGTAACATCTGTGATGCAGCCACCTGGGCTTCGGTCCGTACTTTTGTACGTCCCTACTCCCTCGATTCTATCCGCGGGCAGGATCTGGCCTTTGGCAAGGCAGTCCTTTACTCTGCAATTTGATTGGGCATTCTAAATTTGTATATTCTAAATTATTTTCCTACCTCTTTACGTTGGTACTGCTTTGGGAGTCTGTCATAGATATGGAATCGTCGGAGGACCCAATCCCAACGAACGTTACCAGGTAAGAGAGTAACTTGTTCTTTTGGACTCCATAGCCAAGAAACAGCAAGAGACAGACGCATCCCTAGGAAAAGTAATGGGAAAAATATCTCATCTGACAACAGAGATGAAAGCATTTCACGCTGAGAGAAAAGATAAGAATAGAAAGAAAAAAGCCAGCACAAAGACTTAATCCCCAGCATTGAAATCTCCTATTGAAGACACACAGGTGGCTGTCCAATGCCCATTAGTCCATTCAACAGAGGCTCCATATAACGATTGGGACTACGAGGAAATCCATATACCTCCCTCTACCAAACTGGAACTTGATATGTCTTCTGCAAAGCAAAACAATAGAGTGCAGTTTAAAAACACAGTGCATCCCCCCCAAAGGACTGGAAGGTAGATCCACCAAACCTTTGCCTTCTCGCGGCTACAAACAACGCCCTCAGATGGTACAGTATGGCAGGTAAAACTGCATGGTCCTTTTAAAAACACGGGAAAGGGCCAAATCAAGTTTTCAAAACCCATCCTAGTGAGTCCAAAAGGCACTCTGTTTAAAGGTTGCCCGTGCTGTGAAAAGGACATCAAATAAAAAGACTTGACTATTGAAGTAAACGACATTGACCATTGAAAATATATCTCCTAAAGATTCTGAGAAACCAATAATTTCTATAAATGTACTGAAAGACTTAGGGAGAAGGATTTTCTTAGAAAAAAGAAATCCCACAGACCAAAGCTCTTTTCTCAATAGATCATGTCTCTTGGAAATGTTCAAACAGTTGCTGTACTTTCCTTTTTTTTAATTTTATATAATTTTTATTTATAGACAGAGGTTTACAGCAAACACACTCCACAGAGTACAGTACATTGTCATCACATCAGTAGGTCATAATGCGCATGGGTATGCATGTACATTTACATGATGAGCTAGCCGTTGGAGTTAAAACACAACAATATGTCACATTACAGTCCTGTTACCCCGGGTGAGGCAGTCCCAGATTTACTCTCTGCAAGATTGATGAAGTAGCTGCTGAAAGCAGACCATATGTTCTTGGGGCTAGATTGCACTGGAAGCATGGCAAGGTATTCTTCACAGATCTGGGACCAGGTTAGTGCATGAAGCCACTTTTGGACAGTCAGGGAGGGAGGGGCTTTTCCAGCACTGGAGCACACATTTCTTGGCCACCATGAAGCTTATATTTAGGAACTTAGCCATGCGTCTTGTGTCATTGGAGGTTCACACACCAAACAGAATACCCAACGGGCAGGGATCAACCAATGCGCCAATAACATCAGTAAGGACCTCCAATATCCCGTCCCAAAAATCTCCCAATCTGCGACATGTCCAGAACATGTGTAAGTGGTCCGCGCCCTCCATTTTGCAGCGTGCACAGGTGTTTTTCATTACGAGTGAATTTAGATATTTTACGGGGGGTGTAGTACAGTCTGTTCAACAGTTTGAACTGTATAAATCTATAACGAAAGTAGAGGGGCACCTTGTTCATGTGCCTGCACATTTTCTTCCATCAGTGATCAGTGATCTCAACACCCAGTTCGTCTGCCGATTCGGTGCGTGCCCCGGAGGGTCGGATCAGGGTTTTAGCCAATAGTTTATATAGGGAGGACACGACGCCGCGGACCCCGTTTGAGTTAGCTATGTAGGCGGCCTCCAAAGTATCAGGAGGTTCATTAGGGAAGTAGGGCCATCTGGCGCGGAAGGCGGCCCGAAGCCTATAATACTGTAACATTTCAAGGGCAGACCCAGAGTGGCCCTGTCTCCATGTTTGCAGGTTGATAAATTTCTCATCAGGAAAGAGATTGTTCAATGCTTGATACCCCAGTGCTGCCCAATGTCGAGCCAAGACTTTGTCGTGAGTGGGCTCCAACCCAGGAAATTCCCAAATGGGAATCCATTTGTAATAGGGGTATGACTCGGCAGCCGGGTCCAGCAGACGGCCCCAAGCCAGCAAGATAGCTGCCACCGGGTCAAATGGGGAATTCGGTATATAGTCCCGACAAAATAACAGGGTCATAATGTTGGTCTCAGCTGCAGCTAGTATTTTGAGCTTGACATGTGGGCGAATCTGGGGACTCGGGTACCAGTACGTGGCATTCTGCGCCTGTGCGACCGTCCAATATTGTGCCAAGTCAGGGGCGGTGAATCTCCCCCTTTATATGGGAGCGCCATGTCCAGCCATTTCTTACGGACCGCACCGCATGCCACAGGAACTGTGCACACAGTCCGTGTAAGTTAGCAAAGTATTGTCTCCCTGGCCAAATGGGTACATTACTAAAGATGTAAAGTAGTTTAGGAACCAAAATCATTTTGACGAGGGAGAGTTTGCCAGACAGGGACAGCGGAAGCGAACGACTGTTAGGCAGAAACCTCTGCAGTTCCCTTAGGGACCACTGCAAAAGATTTAGGACTACAGGTGGTTTGCAGTAAACCCAATTGGTAGCAGTCTGTACCACCCAGATTTACCTGGTAGCTGTGGCTGAGCAGTCAGACTTCTCTCAAGATGAGTTAGGCAGTATATAGAGTATACACAATAGGCACAGAGATGCAGTAGCACAAGCAAACACTGACCAGAGCTTTGGTGTAAATGTATATAATTATTTATTTAAAGACACACTTGTAAATTACACTAGCACAAAAGAGGTAAGTAAATTCAGCACACAGTCACTATTATATATATACAACCCTAATTACTTATTAGACAAGTCTTAGTGAGAAACACCACTTATTTTCAGACAGAGGTGAGTGCTTAACATAAGATGGCACTCTAATAAATTATAAAAAAAGGGGGGGGAAGGCAGAGTTATGAAAGCACACAAATTTCAATACTTTTAAAAGAACCACAGTAAGGCAGGATAGGCAAAGTTCTACTGGAGAGCAAGGAAGTCAATTGCAAGGCCCACTCTTGGAGAGAGCAAGCAGAAGGGGTCCAGGTTCACACAGTGGGGTTATGCCCAAGGAGTCTTGAAGATAGTTCGCACAAAAAGGATGAAATTAAAGTCAGGAAAAGTTAGCTAGGTTGTCCCAGGCCAGCCCAGGTTAGAAAGTCGAGGCTTTACTGTCACCCCGAACGATCTGTCGCAAGGGAAGCCAGGCGGGACACAGTACCTTAAGTGTGAAGGGAGCTCCAGCGGGGGCAGTTTTTCCTGGCAACGGGTGCAAGTCGGTGTTTCGTCCAGAGGAAGAGGAGGTCTCGCCGTGGAGGAAAGAAGATGGTCGTTGCGCTGCCAGGGAAGAAACCAGCCGAGGAGTTCTTTTAAAAGGTACTAACCTTCTCTTCGCGGTAGTGGTAAGCCGTGGTATTCCGGTTGCCGGGGTGCTTGGCACGGGTAAGGCGGCCACGAGATGCTCCAGGAAGGTGAAAAGAAGGCAAAACTGGTTATCCGCACCAGTCAAAGGAAGAAGACTCTCCGGACTGGAGATCTCCTCTGTCGTCGGGAAAAGTGGTGAGACGGTTGAGCAGGGCTCCACCGGTGGTGTCCTCGTTGCAGGTCGGCTCAGCTTCTCCCTCTTCGGATTCTTAGGTCCTGTGGCGACTTCTGAAGTTCCAGTCCCCAAAGCCCTGCTTTTATGCAGCACACCCCCATTCACTCAGCCTAGCTGTCAATCAAACATGCTAAGTGGTGACCCGGCCGGCTCACCACTTGGGCCAATCACACAAGAGTGCGACTTGAGTTACCAAGGTAACTCAGTCCAGGGTGCCTAAACCCCCTCCCACATCCCCTGTGGTACCCAGACAGAGTGGCACCACTTTTGGAGGCTTCTGTGGAGAAGCCCACCAAAAAGTGGAACAAAGGGCTCGACTTGGGTTGGAGTCACAGAAGAGAACACAGACGCCATTTTAGAATCGAGTCCTGGCAAAAAATACCAACCGGCGAATTAATATTAAATAAATAAACCGGCGGTATGTTCGAGGCTATAGGAATTAAATAATTAAAGTTGGTAGCCTCGAACAATGGAAAAATCCATTAGGAAAATATTTGCGGTCGAATATAAAAAGTAGTTTCCATTGCCACCAGCCAAAACTCGATCAGGGGGGACAGAGACGTGCCCTCTCGACTAACAGACCCCGGGGCAATAGAATTGCCCCGACCAGTATTTCCACAATATGATGGTTTGTACTGGTTTCTGTTAATAATTTGGGACTAGTAAAGCCAATGGTGACTTTACATGCCCTGGGAGACAGTAGTCAGTCCCAGGGTAATGGAGTCTTTGGTTGGGGGTCACTATGACACCCATGTGTTACTGCACGGAGGGTGCTGTGTAACACACATAATAAAAATAGACCCTATGGAGTAAAGGACCCCATAGCCCATAAAACACATTAACTTTCAAAGGAACACCATAAATCATGTCCAAGAGTGGGAGAAAGAGTCTCACTCTTGGCAGGAGAAAAAAACAAACTCCAGAAATCCAGCAAAGCTGCTGGGGGACTCACTAGGTTAGGAAATTCAGCCTAAAGAGAGAATTCTTCCTAACACCGGCTCATTCAGTGATAGAGAACAGTGCATATACAGGTCAAAGGCAGTCAATTTCAAACGACACGGGCAAAATGCAATGCATCAACAGGGTACAATAACAACTCGAGCATCATCATTTAAGGCATCATCGAGAGTAGGAGGTACCTTCCAGTTCAGGACCGGGCCAGGCCCAGCGTATCGCCCAGAGCATATGAATGAAGAGGATCATCCAAACATGGAGCGACTATCAACACAGACACTGAAGGATACTGTAGATCACGGGTTAGGTAGGCCAGAGACAGTCTGTCAGATCAGTTATTATCCATGAGCTCATCAGCCGGATTGTTCAGTGGTATACGTGCCTCAATGAACTATACTGCCTCGTCAGAGACAATGAAAAAGTATAGTTTCTCCTTGAAGGTGAATTTGAGGCGTGCAGGAAACAGCATTGCATAGGGGATGTTTCTTTATCTTAACATCTTCTTCACGCCCAAGAACTGGCGCCTTTCGTGCTGCACCCCCACTGAAAAGTCGGGGAAAATCCTGATTATCTGAGAGCCAAGACGCAGTTCCCCTTTCTCACGTGATAAGCGGAGAACGAGATCCCTGTCCCTATAACTCAGAATTTTAGAGATGATGGCTCTGGGGAAGTCTCCAGGCTTGGGTCGCAGAGATAAAGCTTGGCGGGCTCGTTCAACAGTGAAGAAGGGGGACAGGTCAGGGTTGTCCAACAGTTCCTTAAGCAAGTTCTCAATTGATGGTTCCATGTGGCCCTTGAGAGCATTCTCCGGAACCTGTATAATCTGTATTTTGTTCCTGCGAGATCTGGATTGCAAATCATCACACTTCAATTTTACGGACTTCATGTCGCAAGTGAGGGAGGCCACCGTGTCCTGTAGAGCATGCAAACCATCCTCATTTGCTCCGATTCTGGATTCAGCCTCAGTGATCCTGGCCCCAGCCTGATCCAATCGAGATTTGAGTGATGCAATGTTGGCATTGATATCGTCTAGCTTCTCGTGAAAGGAGGCTAAGTTCTTGGCCATTTATTCCATCATTGCAGTGAGATCAGGAGCAGGTAGAACTGGGGGCGAAGCAGGTTCCTCCTGAATGGCAGAGGAGTGACCTTGATCCGGCCTATGTGCAGCCTTAGCAAACTTATCCATGGCACCCACTTTGCTGGCACCCAGGATTTGTTCGACATCTCCGCTGAGTTGAATGCACAGACAAGCCCAGAATGGTAGTGACGCACACTAGTTAGATGAGGGCTACCAGCACTTATTGGTCTCAGTTGTCGGAGTAGAGGTTCTGTGTAGAGGCTTAATTGGTTAATATCACCAAATGGGGTTTGGCCAGCCCACTGGCGCAGTATCGGGGCTGTTCGAGCAAGTCAGGGGTGAGACATTAACATCACGGCATGCCCGGCCCAACAACTAAGACAGTGGGGCACATGGGAGCATAGGTGACACTGAGCGCTGACAGATCCTTGTGTGCTCACTGTGTAGTGGGTGTGTGGGCAATAGGAATTTACACAGAGTGTTGTCTTAGTATCACCTGCAGTGGCTCTGTGGCATGTGGTCGCGCAAACAGGTGGTGGTATGTGTACGGGTTAAACAGATGTAGCTCCTCCACTCTATGCGTGTGGCTCAGGAGGCCACAGAGCACAGAAGGATGTCTGCGTGGCCCTGTTGATTCTTAAGGAGTGGTGGGGTTAGGATGCTCCGGCCCTGTTAGGGTCACATAAGATAGCTGCGGGCTGCACAGTAGGGCTGCCACAGTGCGGGGCATTGATGGTAGAGTTGGAGGCGGCCGGCGTCTCCACGAGGCACGAGGAGGAGCACTCGCCAGATACCATTGCAGCTTCCCAGGATTGGGCCAGACGTGGGTAGATGCCGCTTCCCCGCAGTTGTCGCTGTGGCTGGGAGAAGGCCAGTGGTGGGTCGCAGAGCGCCAGCGAGCAAGTGGGGCACAAGAGTCTTAGTGGCAGCCGCACCGGCTGCCAATGTGTCACCCACCTGAGCGGCTGTAGCTAGTGCAGCATTGATGACAGCTTGCACGAACACGCTGAGCCAGTCCAAGAGCAGGGCGTGGCATATCTGCCGCGAGCAGTACGCGGGAGGAGCAGCCGCAGGTGTAGGAATCACTGATGTAGAGGGCTGCGGGGGGAGAAGAGGCGCACCACTGCAGGCGCCCCCTGCGCTCTGAGGCAGAGAGATCAGGAACGAGCAGCCTCCCCCACACGGGTCTCGCTGCTGCTCGGGGCCCACACCTCAGATCAGGAAGGCAAGTGGGAGCTGCCGGCTGGGTGTGCAGCAGGTGCAGTCAGGCAGCAGGGGAGGGAGATGGGTGACAGCCCTCCAGGCAGTACGGGCTCGTTGGATGATGGTGCCAGGGCGGTCACCCAGCTGGCCTTCGCTGCGCCGGCCGCCACAGTTAACAATGCGGCCCTTCAGGTCGTCCAGGATCGGCTCGCTGTAAAGTGGCAACGCGGTGTCATTTCTGCCTAGGACTCGAGGCAGACGTGCCGCAGCTCACGGGCCACAAGTAACAATGATTTCAGTTAGGAAGGGATAAGAAATCCTCTGATGTAGTCGGATTTATGTTGAAAGCTCACAGAGGCTAGGCGGCCATCTTTTAGGCTGCTCAACAGCACCCTCCCCCACCCCCCAGCCGTACTTTGATTTAATTACATCAGCAGTTACAACTACTTTTGTTTGGAAGCCATACAAACTGGGCATTGGTGGAATTCACATCACCTTTGACGGTGGTACTATTAAAGTCAGACGCTAATCTTTTTACCAATGTGGGATTATCACTGATAATATGCAGAAAAGTAACAGAAACGAGCAGTGTGAGCCCTGTCGTTAAACATACTAAAGGCTCACAGGTCAACGTTTTTTACCCTCTTGAGAGAGATGCACTGCGAGCAGTCCAAGCACAAACAGATAGGGGAGGGAACCACACAAACTGTAGTAGAACATTGGAAGCCTGAACACCTGACTAACGACGCAAATTGACCTTCCCCGTTCCATAATTAAACAACAATGGATGTGCTGGAGCATGCGAGGGTACCACTCCTTTTTGGTCCACTGAAAGGGACGTGAGTGCCTAGAGTCCTGCGATGTATTCTTCCTTCAAGAAACCTGGTGTAATAAGGACATTGCTATAGACGGTTTCAAGACTATCACTAGAAACGCTACTCCTTCCAGGCGGGGGCGAACCAGTGGGGGTTTGGCCATAGGAGTAAAATCTGAGCACTACTTCTCAGAATTTACCAAATGTAACCATTCCCCTTATGTTTTGACAGGTATTTTACAGCTGCCAAAAGAAAATCCCGTTAAGATCCTGCTTAATAATGTATACGATCTCCCGGGTGGCATGCATACAAACCATATACATAGGACCCTGCAAGGTATTATTTGTTACTGGCTTGAAAAAGTACCATCTGCACAAATAATCATTGTGGTTGATCTAAACAGAAGAAATTTGCATCGTCCAGCTGTAAAGGGGTCTCCCTCAAATGGCGAGTGGAACATTTTTCTTGATAATTAGGATTTGTCCTTTCTGGATTTTCGTGTTAGCGATCCAAGCATAGAGACATTTACTTGGGTCAAATGAGATTGTTAGCACGCATGTAGGTTATGTACTCGTGGACCCAGTTATCAGTGCTAGATGTAGCCAGATAGAAATCATTCTTGATTGTCTTAGTGATCATGCAAGGCTGTTTTGGTATACTGATATTAAAACTAACACACAGCCTCATTACGGCCCTGGCGGCTGCGGTATGAGCGGTGCCGGTAAGGTACCGGCACCGTTCATACCGGGCTGCCACATTACGAGTTTGCTCGCGGGTGGCGGTATGCACGTCTGGTCTGGGCAGACGTGCATACCGGCACCAGCGAGCAGACCAGGATGCTAACAACGGACTCGTCATTAACGGGTCTGTTGTTAGCATCCTCCCCATTCCCATTGAGCCCTAAGGGGGCTCAAATGAGAATGGGGACGTACCGGGTCCCGAAAATGGGAATTACCAGGCCCGCAAAAGTCGGAATGGCCCGGTAATTCTCTTTTTTCGGGATCCAGACACGAGTTTGGAGGTAGCCATGCCGGTTATGACGGCATGGCTACCTCCAAACTCGTAATGAGGCCAACTATTTTACTAGAATGTTAGATATTTCCACAAACATGCAGGGCAATCGACTACAGTGGTCGGGGGGAAAAAATATTAAGACTGTGAATAAAGTATTGTGGCATGATCGAGAAAGCCTGGAAAAAAGGCCCTGTGTATGGTTGATTGGGATTTGGAAAAAATGGTCTCAGTAATAATTCAGACTAGTGGTATGAAAAAGCAAGGTATCAGGAAAAACAATGTAACCAAAGTAAATGCCTCTTACGATCCCATTATAAATTAAAGGAAAGCTCTTCTTAGAAAGTCCCAAGCGAAAGTTAGAGCTTGCATGAATCTAGATTTTTGGGATAAACAAAGTAAAATCACCAACTTGAAAAGCAAACAAATTCATTAAAATCACATGAATGCTCCCTAAAAAAACTCAAATTGGTTGAAAACATTTGATGCACATAGGTTTTGTTCACATTATAATTTTCACAAATCGATATCATCTATTCAGTTAAACCCTATAATCTGAAAATACATGGAAAAGATACATTCAAGCTTTATATTCCAATATGGACCCTTTAGACATCGACTCTGGTCCTCCGTTACAACTTAGAGATAAAGAGGTGGGGAAAACAAAGGGGAGCCGTTGACTGTTGATTTAGGAGAAGAAAATCTATTAAGAATCATTTAAAAAATAACCCTTCCTGTGCCCCTGTCCCGGACGCCATTCCAAGCATCTTGCAAAAGGATAATCCTGAGGTGTGGGCAAAAGTGTTAAATGTAATTATTGCTCATCTATAAATACCGCTGCTATCCCAGAAAGTTGGCCAAAGTCTGTACTCGCCCCTGTTTTTAAAAGCGGCGATGATCGACTCAAGCCAACACATTGGGTAAATGTACAACTTGGCTGGAAAGAAATCAAACACTCAGGCATCTGCACATTGCAATATTTAATAGCTGAATACAAATTCAAGAAGGGTAGCAATTTATATTGTTATGTGGATTTCACAAAGGCCTTTGTTTTTGTTTCAAGACCAATTATATTGAGAAAACTTAAGAAACATGGCATTGTTCATCCTTATTGCATCATATACAACAGCTCTATACCTATACTTCAATAACCATCAATTTAAACTCTGAAAGGTACTCGCACAGAATACCAACATACTAATAGGGGTCTAACAAGGCTGTGTTGGGCCCGGTTTTGTATAACTTTTATACAGCTGATATAGAAAGCGAACTACAGTGTGTGCATAATTTTCCACCACAAATAAACGGTACCCATATAGGTTGTCTGTCCTAGCCGTACGATTTAGTTTTATTTGATTGTACCTAGTTTGTCTTAAAGCGCACGTTAATTGCACTGAAAAATTTTGCAAAGAAAAACCTCATGACAATAAATATTGCTAAAACTAAGACAATGTGCCTTAGTAAGGGTAGTTATGAAAAAGCTCAATTTCTCAGGTATTTAGATGAAATGGAGCTACAGAGGACAAGAGGATTTGTTTATCTTGGTTTTCCTGTAAAAATTAGGGCAGCGCCAATTTATCATGAAGCTTGGTCCAGGGAAAAATTATGGAAGAAGTGGCTTGTATTAAAAATAATTACATTGAGTGTCGAGGAGGCCAAAACATCGAAGGCTTCTTGGAAGTCTATAGTTCAAGCATAATTCCATCTTTTCTCTACGCGCTCCACTAGATTCCTAACACACACATCCAATGGCTGGACAAGCTTGAAGGTAAATTGATGCAAACAATTATTATTCTTCCTAAATCTGTCCCGGTCGAAGCACTAAGATTGGAGTATGGTCTGTGCTCATTAAAATCATTATGGTTGGTTAGACGTGCCTTGTTATATGCCAAATTGTTGAAAACTCATTCTAACTCTAATGAGTTGTTAAAATGATTGGGAAAAGGCTTGGAAAATGATTGGATGAACCCTTAGTTCAAGACCTAAAAACAATGGCCAAAACACATCTTGTGGCTTCGGAAATCCAGTTTGATGATTTCGAAATTACACCGAACTTTGAGAAAATAATAAAAGCAAAGACTAAATTGTGGGATAGGTCTCTGAATATTGATATATTACATTAAAAAAAATATAAGGAATTTTCTTAACAACGTTTTGCCTACTACAAACCCTGTAGTTATCTAACTAAAATTTGTTCCATTGAATTGAAACGGTTCATTTTGTACCTGAGACTAAACCGCCTCCCGGCAAGGGAATTTATAGGAATGTGATGGAGCAAAGAATCTCTTGGGGAAGGTGATAACTTCTGTAGATTAGGCCATGGCGAGGTTGAAACCTCTTGACACATATTGACAGCTTGCCCTTATTTGGCGGCATGTTACATGAAAGGGTATGCACACTTATTCAAGAAAATTGATAATAATCAGAAGGACCAGTTTTGGTCAGCATTATATAGTGCACAATCAATCGTGGTTACAAATGCCGCTTTTGGCATATGGAAGGAAATGGAAAAGAAATTTAAAAATTGGATAGAGCTAAATGGAAATGGTTTTATTTTTATTTGTCTATAAAATCTAGATGTTACTATTATAGAATTATGAAAACTGTTATTTAAGTGATTAAGTTACGCAAGTAGTTTAATGTTATTAGTTTATGCATGTGAACATTGATTTAATGTTTTTCAAATGTATTTTTACATGTGCTTACATTTCTGTAAATTAAACTAAGCATGCACAATAAAAAAAAGAAATTATATAAAACCTACACAATCACAGTTAGTCAGTGCAGAATAATCAATTCACCTTCAATATACCTGAAGTGGAAGATAAGTATAGCATTGACAGTCCACAGGAATTACAGCCCTAAATTTAATGGGGGTCTTGTGCACAAAGTTTCCAAAAAGTTTTAGGAGTTGTGGGGTGGAGGTGGGGGGCAGATAGGGAGTGGTTCCTGAGGATCTGAAGATGGGTCCAAAAGGTTGTCCAAGGAGTTTTCAAGTAAGTAAAATGCTTTTTTAGCTTTTGGAGGACTTTTGGAACCAGTGTTCCCGAAGCCAATGGGTGTCATTACAACCCGGTCGCAAAGGGATACCGGGCACCGGTAATGAAACCGGTGCCTGTAATCCCTTTGCGCCCTATTCCGGGGTCCCTTCGCGGGTCCTTCCCTTAACACCTGGTTTTAGCAGACGTTAAGGATGGGACCCACAAAGGGTAACCGGGGTCAATAACGATACCGCAATTTGCGGTATTGTTATTGCCGTCTTCCCATTGAGCCCTATGGGGGTTCATTTGAGAATGGGGAATGGCATTCCAATTGGGGACTTACCGGTCCCGCAAAGGGCGGAATGGGCCGGTAAGTCCCCATACCGCCACGTCGGTGGCGGTACCGGTATTGGTGCTAGTCATGGCGCTAATAGCGCCATGACTAGCACCAACCTCAGAATGAGGGCCAATATGTTGTAAAAGAATCAAGTGTGGAGATAGATGAACATTATGTATTGAGGTAACTTACCACCCGTACTTTTGATTATTCCTCAGACTTGGCAGGTCGTTGGAGGCTCACCAAAGGTAGGTTTTCCTGCCATTGGTATCCAGTCGAAGAAACCTAAGAGCTGCAGCTGCAAGAAGAGTTCTGGTCGGGTACAGGAGTAATGTGCAACCTCTTCTCGTGGAACAGTGTAGCAGGCAGTGATGCAGGACTCTTCAGGATCTGTGACTAGATGTGGCAAGGCTAGTTTAAGCGATTGCCACCAATGTTATGGTTAAAGAAAGCCTTTTATCTCGGGATCCGTCGATGCTGGATGCCTAAATCTTGCTGGAAGGCAACACAAAGGACAAGCTGAAGACCCCTAAAGTTACGAATCAAATCGTAGAACAGCAATGCTTCTACGCGTTAGCCCAAATTGGAGTTGTTCAGTCCACTGGATGGCCCAAGAACTCTTCCGAAGACTCCAAACTGCAGGGCACCAAGAAGACGTTGAGAATGGTGTTCCCTCCACTCCAAATAGTCAAAGCACTGACAAGGGGGTCTTCTAAGATCAATAGCCAGACGGGGCTCCACTGGGGCTGCAGCAAAAGATGGTCACCAGCCCTCTCTCAAGATTGTTCCACAGGTCTTCTGATATCTTTACCACTATGCAGAATACTTGGCTTCTCTTCAGATCTTTGGGGAATGGCTGCAGGGCTCTTCTTCTTATCCTAAAGTTCAGGTGAGCGCAGAAGCTTAGCCCAACCAATGAATATCTGCCCCTCACAAACACCCAGCAGTGGTCCAATCATGGACCACTGTCAGCGGAACTCATGCATACACTCCAGACTTAAAGAAACAACTTTGTTGATTGGGACCAGTCATTCCCAACCCACTTCCTGGCTTGCAACACACATGACCTGCACTAGCCTGCTAAAAGCACTGCTTTCCTGGGTCAATGCATTTCCATTAAAGGAAATTGTTGACCTGGCAAAGCAGGAAGAAGGCCAAAGAACAAGAGAAAAACTTTGTGGCATGGCCATGTTGGTACACTAGCCACAGTTAGTAGCCAAACGCAGTAAACGCGCAAGAGCTCAATAGAAGTACAGTCAAAATGCAACTGCTGCTACTAGCTAGTCTTTAGGCACTTTTTAAAGTTGCTCCAACGGAAAACTTTCCTAATCAAGCAAGGCTTTGCTCCCTGAACCTAAAAGGGCTGCAAACGTTTTCAGCATTCCAACAAACTGATCTGAGCAGGGCAAATTGCATGGGGAAACCAATTAGGGGCCATTAGGGTTTGCTAACCTGGGAGTCAATGGGACTCTGAGGGACACCTACAATGTTGCATACAAAAATAATAAACATTGCTAACGAGTGCCTGAAAGGGACATTGCTGCAAAAAAGATATTGGTCAACCACGCGGGAAAAATCAGGAATGACCGGTGTGTTGAATCTGATGGTGACCTCACGTCTTTACTGGTGGTCGGTTCTCCACGTGTGACCAGGGGACAGCAGCCGCTACCTGATCCTACCCCTTGAGACGGCTATATGAGGGAGGATCTCATGAGGGAGATAGCCTCTTGGGGAGTATCCTGGCACGAGGCATGGTATTCCCCCCTTTTTCCTTTAAGAATACCCCATCACTGCCCATTGCCTTAACAGCATATTGTCATCCTCCCCTCATCCTCCTAGGAAGGCTACTGAAAACCTTTGTACAAGATCTGTATGCAAGCCTTCAAATTCTGACTTGCTTTTTAAGACTCATGAAAACACCTGCTATGGCTCATAGATTAAAAATTACCTGATGCAGACCATGCTGCAAACTTACCTGATGCAGACCATGCTGCAAGACCTCCAAGCCAAACGAGGCTTGGAAGGGACTATTTTACCTAGGGACTATTTTTTTACTCGGGTGGGGCTGGGGAGGAATACTTACCTGCGACTACTTTGGAGGCTATTTAAACCACGCCCGAAGAGCAGCACACGCTTCTCGTTATTCTGCATCCAGCAGCGTAATGCTCACCGTGCCTGCAAGTCTGCATCCAGTCTTCTGCCACGCCCGCCTCGAGTTTGGAGCTCCTAGAAAAAGGGAGAAAGAAGGAGAAAAGGTTAGAACAAGAGCAATACCTTTGATCCTTACCTGAATTCCCGATCCATCGCGCCTTCAAGCTGGAAGAAAGAAGTTATTTTATGCGCGGCGCCTCGCCTGCTGCAGCGCCGCGCTGAACTCACCGGCCTTCTCAGCATCTTCACATTTCACCGCATCCTCCTGCATGCTACCGCCGCACTCCGGCACCTAAGGAGAAGACGAGAACAGCAAGGTGAGCCAAGGGAATACACAGAGGAATACCCCCTATAGACTTACCTGATTTTACCACCGTGGGTACTATTCTTCTTCACGGTTCGGCGCAGCTTCCACTGCATCCTAGCTGAACCCCGGCACCTAAGGGGAAACAAAAGGACAGCAAGGTGAAACAAGGGACTAACAAGGGGAACCCTCCTCACCACAAAAGACTTACCTATTTTTACCGCCGGAGGCATTATTCCCCGAGACTTCATGATTTCTCTCAGCGCCTGAATAAGGGAGAAAGCAACAGGTTACATATGGACATTATTTTATCGAACTGTGTTGGATAATACAAATCCTTACCAGAACATTACCGGTTGCCACGAGAAACTCTTCAGTTGGGTCAAGCTGCAACCTGCAAGGAATCGGACAAGAGGGAAAGTCGGGCATTTGAACTCTTATGAACTACATACTTAGGGCGTCTTGCCGGCAATATCAGAGTCAATATTGTCCTGGTACTCACCAATTCCTTCGAGCCAATGAAGCAACTGGTTATCTACGCGCCCCTGCGCTCAATGCAGGACGGAGAGCTCATCTTTTCAAATCATCAGGTGAGACTATAAGAGGGAACATCCAAGGTGATCAGTGGGGAGAACAGCAGGGTGGGGGGGATTTACGCTCAACTCCACGTGTGGCTAATTCCCTTTCTCCACTTGCAGAAGAATATTCCTACGGGCCAAGCGAACAAAGCTAGGTGGGCCAGTGCAGTCTGTCATCTCGGCCCTACGCATCACATTGGTGGAGACCGCAGCAGTCCAGTCCAGATCGACGCCTCTGCGGGAGCCAGGTGAGCGTAACATGGACTTCCATTCACATAAATACAAGATTACTGCCACAAGGAATATGATCCATGTAATACAGATCAATGGAGGCCAAGAGCACAAGCTGCACTGTAGTTGCTGCAAGAGCATACCTGGAAAAGCACCGGACTGAACTGCGATGATGATGGGAGAACGCTGCTTCTCTTGGTATGGACAGAGAGACTGCAGGGCTGGAGAGTGTTCTGCAGAGTGTTAATAAAAAGGAAAAGCTCCACACTAAATTGCTTACAAGGGAATTCTAATGAAATAGCGTACTTACTCACACCTTAACACAAAATCGTTTTTATGAAACATATATGCACTCTAACCTTAAATGTATAAAGAATCAAGTTAAAAAACATACATTTCATTATGTCTCACACACACTTTTGAAACCCAACAAAAATGACACTGTTCACTTGCTTAATTGCAATGTTTGTAAATCCAGCACACATCGTGTGCACATTTCTTAATCTTTAAAGCCCTACTTGTCCAAGTTTCTGTCCTTAATGCTTCCAAATGCTGGACATTCATTCATCAGGAGCTGATTAATTTTGTATGTGTGTTCTCAGTGCATACACATTCTCCCTTGAGGCACAGAAAATAAACATATGTAATTACTAAGTCTTTCAGTGGCTCAATGAAAACGATTTTGTGTTAAGCTTGTGAGTAGTTATACTATTTCATTAGATTTCCCTTGTAAGTGATTTAGTGTGGAGAGAGGTAGGAAAGCTTTATTCCCTTAGGTTTGGAAGCCGATTGGAGTCCTTGAGTGTTCTGTGGAGCCAACTGGGTCGATGCAAAGGGAAGCTGATCGTGAGAGAGAGCATGTTCTGGAAACTGCAGAAGCCGACAGAAGGCTTCTGGACATTTGTAGGTATTGGAAGGCAGCCTCTGCTAAACCGAACCCCAAAACTACACAGAAGAGCCCAGCAGGAACCGCAAGAGGCAGAGAAACCGAGATGGGGAGAAGGAAGAAAACAGAGAACGACTGGGACCAGCTTATCACGCGAGAAACTGAATAAGTCAGCAAGTCCCCCCAAGGGGAGCAGGAACACCGAGGTGTATTGGCAGCCATGCCAAACCTGAATAATTGTTAATGAAGCATATGAAAGAGAAAGAGCATTCCTTAAAAAGGGAGAACGGAGCAAATGTAAGACTTTAAGGTTTGTGAGTGTATGTAATACACATAGAAGAAAAGCCCTGACAGGATAGCATACCAGGCAGTTACAATACCAGATAAAGCAAACCAAAGAGACTATCAAGTTTGGATGTGTGTGCAGAGGCCACATGGCAGGAGAGTATACCAGGTTCATATAAAATAAACCTGGCAGGAGAGTATACCAGGCAGGTGCAAGCGTGTTCATATAAGAAAGCCCTGGTCAGTAAGCACACCAGGCAAGGACAAGTGGAACAGTGTATATGAAATAAGCCACCTAAAGAGCTCCTGAGAAGGATATATCAGGACTTGCAAAGAGGCCGAGTTAAACCATAGAAAAGAGGCGTGAAAACCTAGCAAGGAAGTACACCAGGGATCCTACTGCAATACAAACTTACAGCCATGTTGTTTTGTTTACCAGTTGTGTTGTTGATCAAGAGAAACTTAAGGAACTAATATTATTGGAAGTATAAAACAAGAGTGAAGAGAAATCCAGATGAAGGGAACTACTCTCTGGAACAAGGAACTCTATCCTTCAGGAACTTTTGTGTTGGAGGTACACAGTTTCCTTTCTTACATTTCTATACTACTAAAGGCCAAAGACATTTTCCCCTTTCACTTTAAAGTCATTTTTTTAAGAATGTGAGGGCCAGAATAGTACTTTGGACACAGGATGTTTTATTTTGTGGACTTTCTGAGATCCCACAGACCCTTAGTTTTGTTTGAGGTAGGGAAATAGTGTAGTGACAGAGAGGCATTTCCCAACTCCCTTTTTCTTTTGTCTCTAAAGGTTTATGGCCAAAACCATAGTCTGTGTCTCATTCCTGGTTCCCCACACAAACCACACCCTATAAGCCAGAGTTTAGGACTTTAATCCTAACAATACCAAAACATCATCTCACCAGAAAAGACTGCCCTCCCCAGTGATACAAACAGATGGGTTAGTGTACCCCTTAAATCATGGGGCCATGGCCAACTGTAACAGGCACTCAAACAAAATTAGGTTAATAAGAGATCACAAAGAATTTAGATTATAAAAACACACTTTTGTCTGCCAGGCAAAATCCTTAATCATACCCTACCTGAACAACTGCCAATGATTCACCGAACATCTGAGCTCTGCTCTTTTGAATGAGGACTTGTTTTAGTGGTGTTAGGGTAGATCGATTTATTTATTAATTACCCCCAAATAGGAGAGAAAAATGTACAATATGCTCACCATATTAACATTAAGAATAGATGCAATATTGTTACAATGTTGCAGTTTTGCATGCATTTAGGATAGTTAATAGAGGGTTGTTAAAGGTTATTTTTAGTGTTATTTTGTGTCTAATGTGATATATCTTATGTTGCTACATGTATGCAAATCTTAAATGTGAGGATATAGTATGGGAGCACATTGTGCAACTTAGCATGAGATGTAAAGCACAGAGGTTTCATATAAAGAAATGCTTTTGAATGGGAAACCCATTGCTGTCGTTTTAGCACACGTACATGAAAATAAACGCACACATTCTGTTGGTGAACTGGCTGGTCAAGGGAGTGGCTATCGGTTGGCAGGGTGACAGCTGAAACCACATGGGGACGGCTATTTGGATCTGAAATAGAATGAAGAGCATGGACCAATGGTTTTTTGGCCTGGAAACATGTTAAGCAGTGACCGAAGAAGCATCTGCCACTGTCAATCTACAGTCAATGGCTAAAACTGTAAGGGTGACTGCGAACAGAAATGACCGCAGGCCTATGAGAAGGTTAACACAAAAATAATTATAATGAAACAGAGGCTACATTAAGTGAATTAATGGCCACCCACAATGAAAAGGTGAGATAAATGCCAAGAATAAATATGTTGTGTCGGAGTGCGTGGAGAAATGAGTTAGTGCCCGATTAAAGGAGCCTTTTGTTAACTCTTAGCCTTACAAAGTGTCCATACATAAACCATGTATGTCGGATTTAACATTGTAGGTCTGTGACCGAGTGGAAGCTGTACTAAAAATGTATTGTATGCCATGTAAGGGGTGGGTGTTTTGCAGCGAGAAACTAAAGAGGGTTGCGCTGGTGTCTGCAATGTCATGAAAATTATATATTCAAGGGGATGGTGCTGCAGTGAAAGGCAGCCAATAGAATTTTCGGGATTAGATGTTCTTGTATACGGCCAACCCATTTGTATTTTGGGTAATGACGTATAAGGGAATGTGAGGGAAATGTGGGAGTGTGTTAGTTATCTGGAAGAACACGTTACTTACCCCTGGTAACGTTCTTTCGATTGGATGTTCCTTCCACATATTCCTCATCTGTGATCATTCTCTTCTAGCTTTAGCTGCTTCGGAAAAAACATTTCTCGTCAGAGGGTGCTGTGCGGTAGCATCGATGACTCTGATGTTCTTCAAAGGCCTCCGTCCAATGGTCGATGTCATCCGCTAAATATGTAGCATGCGCAGTGCCTGTTGGCTTCAGTTCTTGTTTCAATGTTTAGAGGAATTACTAGCGTCTCCTTAGACGTTAGAAGAATCTGAGAGAGCTCAGAGTGTAAAAAACTTAAATTCTGCAGTGGGGTAGGTTGGGAGGAGCGATGAGTGAGGAATTTGTGGGAGGAACATCCAGATAGCCTCCAAAGGCTGTAATAGTCTTGGAGGTGGGAAAATAATTTAGATATGCCTTTAGCAGTTACAATGTACCGAGTGCGAAACAGCTTTCCCGAATGCTCCCTCTTGAGTAGAAGTGTCCAGGGAGAAATGTTTCACAAAGGTGTGTATGGTAGACCTTGTGGCTGCCACACAAATGTCTTTAATAGGTACTCCTCTCTGAAGAGCGGAAGAAGTAGCAATACCTCTGGTTGAGTGAGCTCTTAGAACCTCTGGGGGATTTTATCCAGCCAGTCTATAGCATTTTTGGATAGCCAGAATAATCCATCTGGATAAAGTCTGTTTTGTTATTGCTAACCCCAATTTATGACCTGTATATCCAATGAATAATTGGTCGTCCTGGCAAAATTTTGACATTCGCGAGATATCAACACTGAGATCCCTCATAGGGTCCAGTCTATGTAACCTCTCCGGGGATAGAAAGCTGGTAAAACTATATTTTGGGCCATATTCAAGTCAGAGACTATTTTTGCCATAAACAAAGGTATTACTTTAAGAATAACTTTATCCTTATGGAAAACCATGTATGGAGGTTTACAAGACAGTGCTTGCAAATCGCTCACCCTGAGGGCAGACGTGATTCCGACTAGCAAAAGCGTTTTTAGTGTTAAGTGTCTTAATGGACATGCATGCATGGGTTCAAAAGAAATGCATGTTAAGAATTTTAATACAAGATTTAAATCCCAAACAGGGACCTGGAAGGGAGTAGGAGTAAACACATTAGTGAGTCCTTTAAGAAACTGAATGATTAAATGATTTTAAAGTATGAGGTTTCCTCTGAAGAGTGCTTGAAAACCAAAAGTGCTGCCAGATAACCTTTTATTGTTGTGATCTGGAGCCCCAGATTTGCTAAATGAAGTAGAAATGATAACACTGTGGGTGTATGGCACTGAAATGGATCCACATTAATATCCCTACCTCAGCTGCTGAACTTGTTCCAACAACAGCGGTATAAGGATTTTGTTGCCAGCCTTCTGGCCAAAAGCAAAATCTCCATTACGCCTTGGTCCCAGTCCTTGTAACTCGGCCTCTGAAGGCTGAGTGTTTTGACCTCTGGATGGAGAACCTGACCCCCCCTCTTGCAAGAAAAGGTCCTCTCTTTGTAAGTATCAGAGGGCAGATCGACATGTCCAGAAGGTCCGGGTACCACATCCTCCTGGCCCAATCCGGGGCAATTAGGATCATGGATTTCCCAAACTTTCTCAACCTCCTGATCACGTGAGGAATGACGGGGACTGGTGGAAATGCTAGAGAAGTGGAAACTCCCAGTCCACCATGAACGTGTCTCCTACAGCTCCTCTTGTGGGAAATTTCCTTTAGCAGAATAGCTTGCACTTCCGGTTGAGACTGGTCGCGAACAGATCCACTTGAGGGGTTCCCCAAAGGGTTAAGATCTCTTGAAGGACTTCCTGAGCTAGTTCCACTCATGGGAAATTGTGCTCTGCCTGCTCACAGCGTCCACCACTGTGTTCTTCTCTCTGTCTAGGTGAATTGCTGATAGTGAGATTCCTTCTTGAATTGCACAGTACCAGAGCTGCATTTCCTCTCTGCACAGTGGTAGGGACCCTACACATCCCCTCCTGTTGAGGTAGTACATGGCCACTGTGTTGTCTGTCATTATCAGGACATTCTTTCCTTGTACAAAGGGTAAAAAGACCTTCAGCGCTAGTCTGTTTGCCCTCAGCTCCAACAGATTGATATGAAGTGACCAACGACCGCTGATTGTCAGATTGTTGGTATATGCTCCCCACCCCGTTAGTGAGGCATCCGTCACCACTGTTATCTCCGGCCATGGATCTCCCTCCCAATAGAGCAATAGAAACGAAAGGACTTCTCCTCCCAAGATGATATACCGGACTAGGAATGTAGAGGCTAGCTAATAGCAGCGCTAAGAGCTTTAGCCGCTGCTTTTGAGGTCCGTAGCTTTTCCAGATTTTCATCAGCCTTGCTACCAAACAGTCTTGAACCGTCAAAAGGCATATTGAGTCATCTAGATTGCACGTCCGGTGCAAATCCAGACCTCCTCAGCCACGCAAATCTGCATAGCACAGTGTTAGTCGCCATGGATCTGTCTGCAGTATCCAGCCCTGACTGGAGGCACTCACACATTGCTTCCTTTCCATCATTGATGATAGCCAGGAAGCTGTCTCTCTCTTCCCCTTCGGGGTTGTTGTCAACCGCCATTGCTGCCCAATCCCACAGGATGAACAAAAATGTTGATAATGCACAAGTGGCATTTGCTGATTTCAAGGCCATGCTACCGGCAGTAAAAACTTTCCGCGCCCAAGCGTCTCCCTGTTTATCATCCCTGTCTGTAGGAATGGTAGGGTAAGCAGATTGTTTTGTGGGAGTGGTTGCTTGGATCACCAAACTTTCTGGAGTTTGGTGCTTGGTCAAGTAAACCAGGTCACTTCTTGACGATCTATATTTCTTGGTAAAGTTCTTATTCACCGCAGAAATAGAATCTGGGGTTTTCCAATTTGTTACCCTTTTTTGCAAAGCAATATGGAAGGGAAAAATGGTATCCCTCTGTGGACCTTGGTCTAGTATCTCTGTCAAGTCATCCTGTTGAAAAGGATGAGCACGTCTACTCCATCCCAAATATTCTACTACCTTGATCATCAATTGTCTATTTGAGCTGTCAGCGTGATCTGAAGGATCTGGCTTTCCAAATTCCTGCTCAGAGATGCAAATACTCAACTGGCTGTTTGTAGTGATCATAGATATCTTTAAGTCTAGATTCATCTGAAATAAACTCAACTGTCACATTTGGACTGCCATATGTAAGAGCAAACGGTGTCTGATCATCATCAGATGGTTCATGTTCTTAATAGATTGAAGAAAGAGATTTGAAGAAATCTTATTGTTGTAGAGGCTTGCAAGATTTCTCTTGTGTTACCTTCAGTTGCTCCGAAAAAGTCTTCGGAGTAGGCCTCGAGGCCAATGGTGGCGAAGTCTTCGACTTAGGCGTCAATGGCTTTGATACGGGTGTCGAAGGTTCCGACGTCAAGGGCGCTGATGGAACCGATTTTGTTTTAGTCGAAGAATTCTTGGACAATACCCTTGAAGCGCTAGACTCGCGACTCGTCGCAGTCCTCGACACTTTTTCACTCTTTTGAGGCTTCGAAAGCTTGCGATGTTTATTAGGCTTTGTCCCAGACTGGAGGGTGCACAGGGTTTAGCCTTAGACTTTCCCTTGTCTTTATGCAGAGCGACCAAGACATGGTATTTCTTTCGAGGGAGTAGGGGATTCTCGCTCTCCCGAAGATTTTCATCATCTCTCTCCGAAACTCTTCCTATTTTGCTGGGGAGTCTGATTTAGTTGGGTGAGCAGTCACTTGAGGAAGAAGGAGACCTATCACATCTTTTCTTTGACTTCCTGGAAGTAGATGAAGAATGACGCGAATGACTTCTCGATAGAGATTTCTTCAATCTTTTTCGACAAGGAGAATCTCTCGACTCATCTGAAGTACGTTTTTTCGGGACAGAAGACAATTCTGGAATTCTACCCACCACCAATTTACCTGTTTGCGCTCTCTCATAGCCTTGCCAGTCATTGCCTGATAGGATTTGCACTGCTTCATACGATGCTCCGTGCTGAGGCACTACAGGCAAACGTTGTGGGAGTCTGTGATGGACATCTTCGACCCGCAATACTGCCATTTCTGGAGTAGATGATAAAGACATGACGTTTTATTTTACAAACGGAAGCACACCGTCATTTCTCTGGAAGCAAAAGCTGCATCGGGAAAAATGGAATTGAAGCCAACTGGGTTTTTACCTTGACTCAGCTCTCACCCTCAAAAAGCAAGTGAATTCCCTTGCCTCCTCAACCGCCTACACGTGTAAACTCATCCGTGCCGCCAGACCCTTCCTGTCCAGTGCCAGCTGCCTCACCTTGGCCAATGCCCTTGTCTTGTCCAGACTCGACTATTGCAACGCCTTATACTCAGGTGCCAACAAGTCGGTCACTGACAAACTCCAGAGATTGCAAAATAACGCTCTTAGAGCAGCTCTGAACATCCCACGCAGAGAACATATCTCCAAACACCGGATTGAAGCCCATTGGCTAAAGATAAAGGACAGAATCCTACTTAAAACTATTTCCCTCACTTCCAAATGCCTCAACAATCAAGCACCCCCCTACCTAGCGGAAAGAATCAACTGGAGACCCTCTAACCGACTGACGAGATCTGCCAACACCTTCCTACTGGAAGTCCCCAGATTCAAACTTACCACAGCGGGCGGTGCAAGTTTCCCAGTTAGAGCTGCACAATCATGGAACACACTCCCACCCGACCTTAGATGCCCTTTACCCTACACAAGATTCAGATCCTACGCTCTCAAATGGCTGCACAACAACGACATGCAACGACCCTCACCCTAGTGGAAACGGCACAACCTGTTAAAATGTTGCTCTTTTGCGTTTAAACTTGATTTTTTATATGCATTGTATCACCTACTGTAAGCAACCATTGTTTTTCTGTAATAGCCTGTGTCAGGCATTGTAACTAAGTTTCGAGTCCTCTTGTACTGCTGCGCCCAGATGCCCACGGGCTCGGTCGGAGCGCATTACCAAATAAATAAATAAACAAACAACAAACTGCACATGCTACATATACTGCGGATGACGTGGACCATCAGACGGAGGCCTTCGAAGGACATAGTCAGGCATCGACGCTACCGCACAGCGCCCTTTGTGTAGAATTTTATTCCAAGGCAGATGAAGCTGGAAGATAATTATCAAAGATGAGGAATACGTGGGAGGACACAATCCATTTGAAATGTATATATACTGAATCTGTACTGTGGTTAAGTAGAGACTCCGCTTAGTTCAATTTAGAAGGAGTTGTCTAATCTCTCTCTCCCAACGTCTGTTGTGAAATAAACTTGCTTTAATGACGATGTGCATTCACTTTAGTTTAGGACGTAGGCTATTTTAGAGTGCACATCTCCTATAGATTTTAAACATAGGAGGTATAGAGAAGGGAAACACCCCAAAAAAGACAGAAAACAACAAACAGTATGGTATATTTGACCAAATTTAGGCTGTATGAAAATCTCGTTAAGCCCGAAAGTTCGAATAAATGTGCCATACAAATCATTACAGTGAAGAAGGGCAGTGGCGGCTGCAGGGGTGTCCCATGCACCCTTCTTCACTGTAATCTGCGGGGGTTGCAGGGTTTTCCCCAGCTACCGACTCAATAAAGGTTTTTTTTTTTTTTAAAGGGAAAAGCAGACTCTGCAGCGCCGGTTCCCATACAGGCAAGTAAAGGGAACTGGCGTTGCAGAGGGTTGCTGGAGACCGTGGCACACAAGGAGGTGCGCCGCCCACAGGTAAGTAAAAGGTGGGAGGGAAGGGTATAGACTGAAATGTTCGGGGAGAGAAAACAAAGTTATTTTCGGTAAAATAACTTTTGTTCTTTTCTCCTTTGAACATTTCAGCTACAATTTTGTCACCCAAAATTATAGAGATGACATCCCAGGATGTGCAGAATTACATCTAGATTCATGGAAGACAGGCACAGCATAAATACTGAATGAAATTGAAATGGAATGATAAAATGGTGTAAAGTTGTAGTGCACTGCAATCACCTGCAAAGTTGCCAAGTATTCATCTTTCATCTCTCCTTGGATCTGTTTATGTGTGTAAAATGTATATCTTTCTAACATGACACTCACGTCTTTAATGAAGCGATGCCAATATATTTGTTTTCCTTTGTGTCCTGGTAACACTTATGCGATGCGGTTTTTTGGATTTCTTTCTTGCGTCCCTCATTAATGAGTTACAATTGACCTGTGCTGGGAGGGCTGTTTAGCTTACGTCTTAGACAGTGATGTTCTGTTGCTTGGAAAAGCTTGGAGACTTTCTACTCTTGTTTCAGGTCAGCACATTGCTGTGTAACATGGTTTACACTTCTCTTGCGTTGAGTTGTGCTTTCGTACACGTGTTGGAGATTTCCTTAATGCTCGTGGGGCATGTCAAAGTCACTATGCTCTGTTTCTACTCACGACGCTTGGTGTGCAGCATTTACTTGTGGTGGCCTGCTGAAGTGGTTAGCTGGGATTTGAAAACGTAGACATTTGCACAGGTTGAGTACGTAGCTATTTAGTAGCCCTGTGGACCTTCCTGCACGCCATGGTGCAGCCGAAGCTAGGACTTGTGGTGCAGAGCAAGACAGGTGTAAAGTGCATTGTTGTACTGGTGTTTTCCAAGAGCAGGACTATGCAGCACCATGGGCATCGTTCTGTTGGGGCAAAAGAGGACTGCTTTTCGCCAAACTGTTGAAATTAAGCTGCTGCAGACCACTTTGCATCTGTGTTTACTCAGCTTGCACCAAACACCTTCTCTATCAGTGGTCTTCTTCTCTGTCAGACAGTCTGTGACATTATGGCATAATAAGTAAGATTCTGATTATTTTTTTTAATTTTTATTTTTTTTAATCTGTTACGATTTTTACAAAAACGAACATGAAGAAGTAGTTTTCCAGTTTTTTCAGTTTAACTCTGCGTCTAATCTCCTTTCTTGAGCCTCTGTGGAGCCCATCCGCATAGCAGGTTATTTGTTGTGATAAAGAAAATGATCAGGTACACAACGCCACTGGGTCTGTTAAGTCTTGGACGCTTTCTTGTAAACTGCGTAAGATGTTGTAAGATGCCAACAGCCACGGGGTCTTGTCCCCCGCTATTAACCTTGCCCAGCAAAGTGCTTCGCCCTGCAGCACAAAGTCCGAGAAGATATGACACAGGTATGGCGATCTTTGCTTCAAAGTTCCTGGACAAGAAAGCATCAAGTGGCGGACGGTCTCCACTATTTCCGTTTGACCGCAGAACCTACAGGAGTTTGTGGTCGCCTGTCCCCGTATGAATAAAATCTTGTTTGTGCGTAACAAGTTCAGTCTTGCTCTTAGTACCAAAGACCTTGCTTGTTTGGAGGGAAACTGTTTAATGAACGGTTGAAGTTCGTTCAACTTACGGATGTTCACCGGGAGATGTCTCATTAGCTTGTTTGAGGCTGCTTTCTGAATTGTTTTGATCCTGTCAAGTTCCTTCACTCTGTTCAAAACCTGTACTGGATTGTTGCTGAGTGTTTCATCGTTCGCTGAAACGTCTCAGAGGATTTCTTTGATCCGATTTGCCCAGCTATTTAACAACGTGCAGGTTTGGGCGTTTGTTTCTTGTAGGATTAGATGGTATACAGAGTGGTTGTCCGCTAGTTGGCATTTGCGGTAAAGCATTATGGAATTGCATCTAACTGATCCCTCGAGAGACAGAAGACTGAGTTCTTGTCTTATACAGGATATGGGTACACATTTTGGAAGCCCCAGGATGGCCCGCCAAAATGTTGCCTCTAGGGTAGGCCAAACAGATGAAGGAATGTTGGGCAAGGCGTCGGCTCCATAAACTAAGGTCGGGACCACCTTCATTTTATAAAAGTTGATAACTGGGATCAGAGAAAAGCGGCCAAATTTTCTGTCAATGGCTTTACCTTGTGCCGTGAGTTTTCTTGTTTTCTCTTTTAGAAGGTTTTGCATTCCTATCTCAGTTTTGGAGTTATTCAAAACGACGCCCAGATATTTGAATTCTGCCACGCTTTCGATCTGGTTTTTGTTCAACACTAGCTTCATCTTGGCATTGTCTTTGACGCATTTGGAGAGAGACATGGATTTGGTCTTGTTTTCATTTATCTCTAGATTATTTCTTTCCATATATAGCTGCAGGTTGCTCAGCTGACGTTGTAGTCCTATAGGTGTATAGTCTAGGAGTATCACGTCGTCCGCATACAAGAGCCTTCCCACCTGTGATTTTCCGATTTTTGGTGGAAAGCTTCGGACAGTTTCTTCCGATGTTTTGATATCACCAAGGAAGGCCAAAAACAACGCCGGGCCAGCAGGCATCCTTGTTTGACCCCCCCTATGTGTGGGTATCGGAGTGGATAGGAATCCTTGCTGGTTCAGGCGCACCCTCATGCTGGTTTCTGAATATAGCGCTTTGATAGGTTCAAGAATGGAGAGAGGGCACTTCCATGCCTCTAGCTTATCCCATAAGAGTGTCCTGTCAATACGATCAAAGGCTTGTGTGAGGTCCACAAAGACGACGAAGATCTTGGGGCCTCCGTCTAGCACTTTGTGTTTCATGGTGTTCATTACCAAGATGTTTGCAGAAGTGCCGAAGTTCTTCTTAAACCCTGATTGTAGGTGATCCACGCAAGGTGCCGTTATTACCCATATTCTGAATTCATTAAGAAGGAGGGACCCAAACACTTTGCCTATACAATCTAGCAAGGCGATTGGGCGGTAATTCTGATTCTGATTGTGACATACAAGCAAGGTGTGGAATACATTACATATGAAAGTTAGGATACTTATGGAATGTAGCTGATTGCATGATGGGGCCACGTGTGCAGTAATGAAGTTGGCATTTTAATCGGAACGTGTGCGTCAATTTATTTTAGTTTTGGTATATTAAGTTATTTGTAGAACTCCTTGAGCCCTTTTGTGTTGTCTTGGGGACATTGAGATGTCATTATTTAAATGTTGGTAATGTAACATTTTTTCCCATAATTATTCGCCACATGAAGCATCTATATAGCTGTAGCACCTGCCGCTTCTCTCTGCAGTGCCCAGTCTGATATTTTGCTGCATCTTTTTTATTTAACTTTCTTAGAGCCTTGCCTTGTTGGACAAGAACAATAAGCCTCTTACGCATGCAATGTATCACCTGCCCTCCTTGCGTCAGTTGAATGAGAGGCAGCGAAGGCCGAATCGATTCCAAGTGCCAGAGACCATCCTGCAGAAGATGGAGGACTATTTGTTCCAGGTGAGGACACTGTATTAGGATTTTGGTAGTCTGATTTTAACTTGATAACCACTACCCATTTTAACTGATTCCAACTTATTTATAAGCCCTTAACTGTATTTTTAAGTTCAATTGACCTTGTTAAGAATGTGATTTTTGGTCCATGCATGGATCTGGCAGAGTAATAGCTGCCACCAAAGGCACACAAGGATAAACATGGTGAAATTAAACTATTTGGTTCAAAAGTAAACTGTTAACTAGTTGTACAGTTCTCTTTTCTTATCCCAGTTATATTGAATAAAAACATAGGAAACTGGGATCCAGTATGCAGTTTATACATTCACACCATGGATTCGGTACCAACGGCCTAATTCTGGTGTATAAGCATAGTTTGGTGCCAACCATTTTATATGGACTTGAATCTTGGGCTCTGCCAAATTATAAATGGCTTAGGCAATTAGAAGGTACACTGTTGAGACACGTTCTGGGTCTTCTGAATTGTGTACCGGTAAGTGCCCTAAGCCTTGAACTAGGACTTGTTTCATTGAACACCTTGCTGGACATCAGAAAGGTGACAATGTGGCTCAAAATTATTAAGCAATCCACCATCCCAATTTACGCAGTATTGGCCAAAGTTGCAAAGAAGAAATTAGATGATTCTTAACTTCTATATCGCTTATGCTGAGAAAATACAGTGGTCCCTTGATTTGAATTTGGAACTCCATATTCTGATATCCCAATTACGTAAGAAGGCCTTCTGTGCCAATGCAGAATTAATGAAAGGCTACAGCTCCATGCACGAGACTGTTTTGGAAACCTATACACCAGAGAAACCGCAGCCTTACATGTTAAAATGCCCGGGCCTACAAGTTAACAGATTTTATATGCTGGCTAGGTTTAATCAACTACCCTGTTTGGCAGTAACGTACTCTCGTTTGAACATACCGAGGAATTCTAGCAGTCGCTTATGTCTGGATAGTAACAACATAGAAACACTTAGACATATCCTCACTCATTGTCCTACACTAAACGAGAGATGACTTGAACTTCTCGGCCCCTTTGTTCATAATGCCCAAGCATTGAAAACCTCTGCTTTTTGGGGCAGATGTATGCTAGGCAACCTTACATCTATGGTAATTGCCATGAAAAATCTATGGGAAGTAGCACTGGCAAAAATAACTATTTCTTTGTGATAACTTGAACTGAGTATAATGGAACTTCATTAGTAACTATGAAATTAATTTTCGACAATATTGAATGCTAATTACTATTTTGGTATTTTATTGTCTCAATGTACTCCTTTCTTGTTTTTATGTGATGTTTGTATTTTTATAAATTTTTTTACTGAAAAACACTAATTTAAACAAAATATAGAATAGAGGAAAATGTAGAAAAAGAGGTATTGGCGCCCCTCTGCGAGAACGAACATGGATGAATGACCTGTTCTATGGGAAGGTGCCCACTCGAGCGTTTACAGCCACATTTGAGCTCACTGTACCTTTCACAAAGGAGAAATACCCATTTGCATATCAGTCTTTGTCCGCCCACTTGAGCAGTCCAGCACCGAAAGGCTAGGCAATCCTCCTTTGAACAAGAGTACCAACAGCAACCTCAGACATGTGTTTCCGCCTAGTCGGGCCTCATCAGTGAGGTGGAGCTGTGCCTCTCTGAGCACAGTGAGCAAGGGGTCCATTTCTGGATAACCCTAGAGGCAAATGTAGCCTGTGGCCCGGCCAGTAGGGGCTACGTGCTTCACGCCTAAGGGACCCTAGGAATAAATACGTAGACAAAAGTGTAAATAAAGTAGTTTAATGAAAGTGTAGTGTGTGTGTGTGTGTCTCTCTCTCTGTCATATCATCTGGCCCACCATGGGGCTGGATGGAATGCTAAAAACAGAAAGAAAAGAAAAATAGAACGGAACTCCCCTGCCCAAGAATGCACTGGGCAGGGGACAAAATAATCTAGCAGGATATAAAAACAAGAGACAGTTGAAAAAAGAGAGTTGAGAGATAGAAACAAGAGATTGGGAGAGACTTACCGGGGGTGGGGGGCATGCAGCCTCGATTACCTCCCCTCCCTGGGCCTAATTCCATAGAATGGTGCAGGGTGGCATGTCTGGAGCCCCACCCTCCCCAGAGACTGAACCATGGGCTGACCTGCTGATGCAAGGGGCAGCTTAGCCACCCCCGGGCCGTGGCAGCTGTCTACCTGTCCAGGGGCAAGACCGGATGGGCCCTGCAGCATCCTGGGCTGAGAAGGTGCTCCAGGAGCATCCTGGGACGAAGAATAACAGGCCAGCCTGGACCGCCTGACCACCCACCTCATGGACAATGAGGTAGGTCTTTAAAAAAAGTCCTCCCAGGCTGCTTATGTCAGGCGCATAAGAGCGAGATGGAGACCAACCCGAGTGAAGAGGAGAGGGGAGGAAATGCTGGGCTACTCCATTGAGCTGCCCAGTGTAGCAGGTGAAGATCGGTGATGATTATGGGCAGGTCCCCACTCTCACAGTAGGCCACCCAGAATATACTGAGGAGCGCGGGATGTGCAGTGGCCATCATAAGAAAGAGGGGGAGGGCAGGCCCTAGTTGTTAGCATAGGGACAGGCCCCTATACAGTCATGCACTTCGCCATATCACCAGTACAGAGACAGCCATGGAACCAGCCCTCAGCCAGCACCAGCCAGCTTGACCATCAGCATTGAAACCAGTACCACCTTCCAGCCCTGCACAGCTAGCTCATCCACCAGATTTGCAGCAAACCATCAGTGTGCCAGTGCCAAGCACAGAGCCATGTAAGGTGCTGTGAATGGGTGACTGACTAGTGTCACATAGTGTCTAGATATGATAGGTTATTTATAACTCACTTAATACCTAGAGGTTTCTAAGCGCGGACCTGTGAATCGAACCTGTGTTGCTCCGTGTCGTCTTGTTTCCAAGGCGAGCACATTGCCCCTGAGCTATCCTCCCAGGACAATATATAGTATATATGTTATATGTTAATGTATACATGCATGTGTAGTTATGTGTATATATTTAATTAATTACTATTATGTAAGTTCATTGTTAAGTAGAGTGAAGTGTAGAGTTGGGGTACGTATTAAGCGGGTATGTTATCTAGGTGTAAAAGGTAGGTAGGGGTAGGACATTATATATAAGGAAAAGACGGGGTATAGGGGAGTTAACCTGACATGGGTAGTGAACTATTGTGGGAGCCTGCCTGAGGCCGCCTAGTGAGATGGGACCACCCACAGAGGCCATCTTCTGGTCTCAAACTCCATGTGGGTGGTATCTTAGTTTAGGTAGTGGGCCTGTTGCTCCAGACTTGCCCTAAGGGTTTCCGAGACCCCTTCAAGGAAGGGTGAGCTGATGTAACGGGTCCCTAGTCAGTTGGTGCTCACCCCAAGGGAACCCAAAGGACGGTAAGAGGTTTAAAGGATAAGTGTATTTTATACATATATATAAATAAAGAGGGCCCCCTGTTGGGATCCCTATACAAATCACTCTGGTGTTTGTGTCCCTTAGTGATTTAAGAACTTGGGGTGCAACAGATCTTCTGCTTATCAATTTTATTTTGAGGTGCAGCGCCCCACCCCCTCTGCTCCCTACCAGTAGTCTGGGGGACGGGGTATGGTTCCTATGTGGGACTGTCCCTGGTCTGGGGTAAGGAGGTGGACACCCTTGCTTGTACCAGGCCGGAAACGAGCTACACAAACAATTCCTGATTGCATTGTGTGTCAAAACTGCGTACTTTATTTCAAGGAGTCTGTGGCCCCTCATTGTGGTTAATATTGAGGAAATGTGGCTAAAATGTAGATGAGGCTGCACATTTACAGCACCATGGCCTCACTGCATTTTGCCATGTCTGTCTTGGGACAGTGCTCCTTATTGGACACTTCTCTGCATGATTATATGGTGGATTATTTAGTGTTCTTTTTGCACCTTATATTGTGCAGTCCAGCAAGAAAGTTTAGTAGATTGAGTATCAAATGCTTGTCAGGAATTTTACAATAAAAATGTAGCCTAGAACCAACAAAATGAGAAAGGCCTTTGTTGCGAGAGAAGTAAAATGTACCAACTTGGGTGCATATTGGGGATTTCTGCCTTTTGATTGCTGTCACGATTCAAAGGGATGCCTTCCAAATAGGTAGCGTGCCCAGATGTATTAAATTAATGGAGTGATCTGCTTTTGTTTCCAAGAATGACCATGCTACATGTGAAAGGCAGGCCCAGAATTAAAATATTTATTGCGCAGAGAATACCATAAGCCATTCAATTCAAAGCTTATCTGTTAAATTCTTCATATGTCCTCCCAATGTGAATAGCATATGTAAAGATGTTATCATTTGTTAGGGGTCAGTAATGCTAGGCGGACAACTGCTTGTTGTTTTCTTAAGATTAGACATTTTATTAGAGAAAAGATTTGTTTCCAAATAAATCCTCGCTTGTCCAACTCCATCGGGAAATTCCCTACCTGGTCTAAAGGCTAAGGGAGTAACTCGTAACATTGAAACAACTGGCACTCACACTAAACAATACAACATTCAAAGGTAATCATAAACAGCATAAAACAAAAAACAATAATTCTACAGTATTTTGGATGACCTTCACCTGTCCTGGGTAAATTCCTTCCCTCTGGTTTCCGCAGTCAACTTCCCAAATGTTCAAGCGCAAAGATAAGTCTTAAACCAGTTCTTTAAAGTTATAAGTCAAAACAAAAGTCCATCAAACAATAATACACTGTTAACAATTCTTCAGCTTTCGGTTGAAAAGACCCCCTTCCAATTTAGCCAAGAAAATAGCAAAAAAATGTAATCCTGGATATCTTCTTTATAAGGTTATTTGCCAAAGTTGGTTAAGACCGCTTGCAGTATATTTAGTATAAATGTCAGGATGCTTCTCTTTGGGTTGTTGCTTTCTTCTCGACAACCACCCTTCTACTACTGTTACCGTGAGAACAGGCTCCTTTGCGCCTTTTGTTCCACAGTACGCAACTATTTCAAACAACTTCAATGTGACATCCACTGACAGTTTCATACACCACCACAGTTCAGGTACCTCTGCTTCAACTTTATACCTCAGAATTAATAGGCATATAAAGACGAGAAACCTCAACCTCTACAGGTAATCAAGGCACTCTTCCTTCCTATGCTCAAAGAAAAGGGTAATCTCTTGGCCTCTTCTGTCAGCCTTCCTGCCACAAGTATAAACCTGCCTCTGCCCAAGACTGACCTTTTCTCAGCTTCAGCATTACAGATCATCCTCTTAATCTTCCTTACAAGCACCCTTCTCCCCTCCCCAGCCTCATTCACATCATCTTGGTTCCAGCAGCTACCCAGAAGATGCAGTCCCACTCTTCTAGCTTCAGGTTATATGCCACAATTGATTCAGAGGATTCTGGACCTTTAACAACCTTGCAGATGAGGTGGATAGATTTAAATAGGACTTTTTACACTATGGAAAGGGTTTGCCTTTTGGCTTTGGTAATTCTTGTTTTCCTCGTCAGTACCACAACTTCTGGACTTAAAGAATAATTGTTCAGAATCCTGCAAGGTTCAGTCTTCAAAGGAAAAACAGATTTATTCTCACGCGACCACTCTTTAAGATAGATCTTTAACCTTAAAGGGTTGTAAGTGATTCTATTTCCATAAAATATTGGAGATGAATTCCAACCCCTTTCGGAAAATAAAAATAGCCACATGCAACCTTCCTTTGATGTTGCATTCACTTGTAACTCTGTTTGTGAAAGTCAACATTCGTTTTTTGGAATGGTTTTAGCAGGCATTCCCTTTTTAATTAGGGACACGCGACCACTCCGGCAACAGTAAATTGTACAACAATGGAAATAAGATGCTTTTCTTCTTACGCAAATACTACAACGTTCACTATTGGTGCCTGTGCTACGTTTCCATTGTCAGTAAGGATTTTCACAATGACTAACAGTTTATACTCGCTTTTAAACGTACACAAGTTACTTTAGAGCTAGTAACATTTACTGGCAATGCTTGCTGAGTGAACCTGAATGCTGAGATTCATTCACCGGCTCCTGGAACTCTGCGGTTGCGGGCTGCTTCACTTTCCTGACTTCTTCAGCTTCTACTACTGCTTTGGGCACACTTGGGACCCACACCCTTCTGCAGTATGTGTGTCTCTGGTCCGGCTGCGCCAATTGGGAGTCGTCTTCACGCTTCAGTCCCTCGGCTTGCCTTCTGCTACGGGCCTGAGGCTTCCGCACGGTCACGGTTTTGCAATCACAGCCTCTCGGCACACATGGGGAACCTTCCACTCTCAGCATGTTTCCTCTGTGCAGCCATAGCACTTGCAGGTGAAATCTGCTATCTGTTCCAGCGTCTCTTTTGTGATCACACCTCCTCTTGAATTGACAGCTTTGTGCTTTACTACTACTACTACTTCTGCTAGCCTTCCAACTCTTGCTGCAGCCTTTTATGCACCACAGGTTTGGAAATTTGCTTCAGGTGTGAGTCGTTCATTTCAATTGTCTGACCCCTGCAAAGGCTTCTAAGCCTAATTGCCTGACTACTACATCTATATGCGTCTTCAGCCCTCTACTTTGTCTCAGTCCCTCTAGGATTCTGGAACATGTAGTTTACTTCATCAAAGCTATAACTTTGCTATAGGAAGATGGTTTAGAGAAGACATTTCTGCCATTCCTCGCAGTGTACCCTTGGTATTGAGGAGGGCATTTGATTTTTGGAACCAAAAAGATTTTTTATTTTGGTATAATATGCTTTGGTGTTAAAACCTTAGATTTAATAGGAGGTTGAGAGATATTTAAATGGCAATTAGCCATAACCTCTCCTGGCACAGTGGTAAGAGTCTCCCTGTTAGAGAAAAAATACTGTGTCTCATCGCACTAAATCTCTTACTATCCTGGACCCTGTGTCCACCTAGGTTTTCCTCCCACATTACACCACCCCCAGGGTTGGGATCAGGAAGCGTCTGCCTTCACCTGCCCACCTGGGAGGAGACTCAAGGTAGGGTTTCAGAGAGCGATCCGCAGGAATCTTCACAAATTACAATAAGATGTATTCCAGTTAATGTGATAATTCATGTGTTCCTTTAATTTGCTATGTTAGTAATTCATTTCAATCTATTTTGTTTGAAATTTAAACATAGGCATGAAAATGCTATTGAATTTAATTGTACTGTCATGTGCATTTAAATTGTGTTTTGTTTGATATTTTATATTTTATTTATATTGCGCTCTTAAAAGACAGGTCTGCGTTGCTAAATGAAGAAATGAAACCTAAAGTTGCTGGAATGAAAGAACAAAATTGCCATTGTATTTTAAGGTTCTGTTCCCACATTTAGGCATACAGATTTGCTGATAAAATTACTGTGTTAAGTACTTGCATTGGTTGTCGCAATTATTAGACACACATTGTGATTGATTGGAAAAATTGACATGAAACACAGGCGGGTTCAAGGGCAGTCTGCTGCTGCAGCAATGGTGCCACGTGGTGCAATGTCCTGATTGTTTCAGAGTTTTTTCCTTCATATACTGTATACGCCAGGGCAGTCAGTCTCTGTCTCCTGAGAGAATGTGACCCTAGCATGCTCTCTTCAAAAAACAATTCCTGATAAGTCTCACCCAGCCAACCTCCTGTGACCATAATGTATATAAAAAGAGACTGCTGTATTTTCTTTTCTTTTGTATTGTGGAGGTTTTGGCACCTGGAAACACCTGTGTATAAGTGCAATACAAATGGCCAATAAACAAATTGAATTGTAGAGAGAATGTATCTCTTTTGCCCCTGAATCTAGTACTCTGATTCTTCTTTCTACAGATTCGGTCCTCATCTCTAGAGGCATTTGTTACCTCTAAAATGTCCAGACTTCTTTGACAGAATTTTTCCAATGTGACATCCCTCACAAGAAGTGGTATGTCAATCACTTAACTTTTACTTGACATAGTCTTTTGACCTGCCCACTGTGTCATTTAGGAACCAGAGACTGATTCTTGGCCTATGTGAGAAACCTGAAGGTATCTCCCTGGGTAGTCCCCGGGGATCTGGCATCCAGGTGGCCAGGACACGGCCATCGCTATTGGATCCAGTTCCTTGGTGTGGACCAGTGAGGGAGGGTCACCTGCATACAGGGTCCTCGGGGAGTGGGAGTAGGACACAGACGGGTGAGACGCTGTATCCCCCTTCCTTTAAAACCTTTTCCCATCCTCTCACATAGGACATTCCAAACCTCTGCCTCCCCTCCCCTTTTTCCAACACGAACACTTTCGCACAATACAAAGGACAACGGACTAACACCAAAGCCGTTTACCTGACATGTCCCAATACAAGGGTCAGGCAAAGTCAGGCAATTGACCAGAATCACACACACCTGACGGCCCTTTCCCTTCCCCACAGGGATAAAAGGTGAAGCCAGAGAGCACAGTACGAGCACCTCAGGCAGAACAACCAGACTGCTAATCAGGTGTGGCAGTGAACACAAAGGAGAAAGATGGTAGGAATCGAAAGGGTGGCAAGGAGAGAATTGACCTTGCCCTTTTAATCCCAGACACGCAGAACCTTTGGGGAAGAAAACTTAAGACTGCGAACAATACCACAAGTGTTTTGCATCAGATGTCAACGGTACACAGTGCAAGCCCACACCAACAAGCATGAGCGAGGGAAGCTCCCGCGTCCATGTTGCCGGCCTTGCATCCAATGAAGAGGAAAGCCAAGCGGTTCATTACAGCCAGTGAGTTGAGGGGAGAGCCGATATGAAACTGGCTGTGTTAATTGATAATCGCAAAGTGAAGTTTTGAACCAAGTTCAAAGAACTGTAAAGTGTTAAGGGGAGACTAGATGCAAAGGGAAGCCAGCACCATGTGGGTGCTAACGCAAGAGACTGGTTAATCCCCATCTGAGAGAAACTACAGATACCAGCAGGCCATAGGAGAGCCAGCGGAATAGGTCATACTAAGGGTCAATCAAAATCCCCATATAATTGAAAGACTTTGATCTACAAGCAGTGTGAAATAAAGGGAAGCAAATCCCAAGAGGGGCAAAGTCTAAAGTCTCAAGAAACAGAGGGTGGACAGACGTAAACCCGGCAGAGGGAGGCCCACTGTGAACTGTTAAAAAGACATTGAGAAAGCAAGTGAAGTGAATCCCGCTAAAGAGAGGAGAGAAGGGTCAGCACCCTGAAGAGGGGGACCCAGTAGTGAACCCATCACCCAGCGAACATTGGGAATGAACTTTCATTTGTTGAAGGAACATTTTATTTTGTTAGTTGAAGACATCAGGTCCTCAGAGGCAAGAGACTTTCAAGTGAAACGAGACTTGGCCATCAATGCTCCTGAAAGCTGCCGTTAGAACTGTCGTCTCATGCTGGAGAAACTCGAGACTGTAAGGTACTCTAAGATTCCATTTTACCCCGTGCTAAAAACGTGGGGAAGGGAGACCCAGGCTACCGCATCCTGAAACATTATCTGAGAACACTTTTCTTTTCTTGAAAACTATCCCACACCCTTTCTTTTATTAGTTGTAAGGTTTGGCAATAGGTTTTTCTAAGTATAGGCCTTTTTATTTGACATAACGCCACTAGGACTGCCTTATTTTTATATTTGATGGTCGACGTTTAGAATAGGAGTTTTTCAAACCTCCATACAAAATTCATCATTCAATAAACATCCTTGAACTGTGATCACTTGTGTCTTTCTGTCTTGTTGCCGCCATGAGTTCCTCAAACCTTAGACTCTGTTCTGTATTTTGACCGTTTCTTTTGCCGAAGATGGTCCCGTAAAAGCGAACTGCTGAGAATTCTACCTACTGTAGACCACTTCTTTGGATTTTAAAAATATTTGAAGGGAGAATAGTTGCCTAAATGTGCGTGCATCTGTTTGTATTATGTGTTATTAGTTTGTATTAGGTATTTTCTAGAACATTTTTTATTTTCAATTGTTCACCACAGAATCCTGTCCTGTAGAAGGTGGCTAATTTATTCACGCCAAAATGCAGCAACTCTGAGTCGACCCTAGACTACTCGCAAAATAAATGTTGCTTATTTTTAGCCTTTTTTGCATCATCTTATAGCCGGTCAGATAGCACAGTGAGCTAAGCGCTAGCCCCTGATATCCGTGCGCAGCCTGCTGTGGCAGGTTTGAATTCTTTGCAGGGTCAACTCAGCCTTTCATCCTTCCGACGTCAATACATTGAGTACAAGTGTGTGGGATAATAATGTCTTCTGTTATTTCAGCACTCTGAGACGTATGGGTGTGTAGTGCTATGTAAGAAAGATTATTATCTTGTGTCTTTGACCATTGCAATTATATATATATATACACAATGTAGTTTGCATGTTGTTGAACTATTTCAAATTTGTTTAAATTATGCACTATGATCATTGAGACTTGAGCTCAAATTAACATTGCTTGATTGAATCAAGGCACTAGTAGTACACTGTTCAGTCTCAAATTTGTTGAATGAGATGCTAAGATTTGTTGAATTAAATCTGTACAAAGAAATTGGCAAATAGATATTGAATTAGTTACTATTAGGAAGAGCTCTTTGTGTATCAGCATACTGAAGAGAGCAAACGTCCCCATTCTAGCGGGAACTAGATAGAAAATCATATGTTATGGTCATGCCATATGGCTTTAAGACCACTGGGATTCTTCTTTAATTTATTCAAGTCAGGCTTTCAGAGCTTATCAATTCTCTACATTTTCTTCAGGCACTCGTGACACCATACTTTGCATTCAAAGAATCGATCACATTTTCTTTTCATATTAACTTGTAAGCCTTTCTTGGATTCAATAATGTCTTTTCTCTCTCCTTAGGTGCGCAGAAGTTTGCTGTGGAACGTTGGCTGAATTTGGACTCACCGGCAGGTGATGATGTTTCGAGAGTGCCTTGATGCGGTAAGTAGGCGCTATGCGCAGCGCTATGATGCCTTGCCTTTGCTAACCTGTTGTCTTTTGTTCCCGTAGGTTGCGGTGCTCACCCGGAGCAAGAAGTCCCAAGGCGGTGCTGGTCGATGGGCGACTTGAGAGGTAAGCTGCCGGCACAATTGTAAATGTCTAATGTCTCGTTTCCCTCCTTTTGCAGATCCGACGGTCTGGGAGGCTCGCTGTTCCTTGGATGCTGTTTGCAGGAGCAGAGGGCAGCTAGCGGTGGAATCACAGGTAAGCTGCTGCTAATAACGATGTCCCTTTTGTTTTTCAGGTGCTGTTCTTCCGATGTTCGCAGATGCTGCTGAACACGATGAGCGTCACGTTGCAGGATTGCAAAGTAACACAAAGCGTGTTCTGCAAGCTGGGTGTGGTTTAAATAGCATCAAGAAACTAGTCCAGGTAAAATAGTCCCTAGGCTACCACACCCAAAACACTATACCGCATAGCTTGGTTCCAAGGAGCCAAGCTATGTGGATGCCTCCATGTTGACTGGCATTGAAATAAAGTAGTTCCCAAGCACAAGTCTTCATTAAGTATGAGCCTGGCGCCAAAGGCGCAGGCCTGGCCCCAAGAGGGCCTAGGCAAAGGATTCCTAAGCTTGTTGGGGGCCCGAGCCGAGACCGCTCCTGGCCCAGGGGCCTGCCAGGGGGGGTTTCAGGAAGTGGGTCGTGACACAACTCCTAAACCGTATCCATTAGCAATGGGAGGTCAACAGAAGTGGTGAATGACATACGGAAGCCCTGCTACCAGGCCTCTGTCTTGGATTAGTTAAGGTGAAAGGTCATTGAAAATATGCACACTAAAAGCCTTTTACTTTGTGTAAGTGGAGACCTAGAAAGGGAATATTTAGGCAATGTCTTCTCTGCCCTCTTATGGAGAACTCCCTAAATTGCACACCCAAAAAATAAAACGCATTTCAAATATAGAGAATACCTAAAATGTGTAAAAACTGAATTCAATCATCCAATATCTCAAAGTTCGTCTCAACTCGTAGAATCTAAAAATATAAGATTTTCATCGAGGTAACACAGATGAGTTCGAAATTAGAGCATAAAAAAAGAATGGGTTGTATCCTCACACGCATTCCTTATCGTTGCTATTTCCAATATCCAACTTTGCTGCTCGGGCAAAAAAGAAATTCAGCAGGTGGCGCTGTGCGTCTATCCCTATCTACTCGGTGTACCTCGGAGGCCTCCGTCACCAAAATTATATGTAGCATGCGCAGTGTTAGGCAGAATCCTGTGCAGTTCCCTTGGGGAACACTGCAAGAAGGTTAAGACTACAGGAGTAAGCAGTAAACCCAATTGGTAGCAGCCTGCGCCACCCAGATTTACCTAGTAGCTGTCGCTGAGCAGTCGGACTTCTCTCAAGATGAGTAGGGCAGTATACAGAGGATACACAATGGGGCTAAAAACACAGAGCAAGCAAACACTGACCAGAGCTTGGTATCAAAAGTATATAATTATTTATTTAAAACACACTTTGGGAAATACACTAAGCACTATAGATCAAAGCAAGTTCAAACACAGTCAGAAAAGTATACACACCTCCCTTAAAGATTAGACAAGTTTAGGTCAAAACACCTCTATTTGTGAAAACAGATGTGAGCGCCTAACTTAGATGGCACTCCAATAATTAAGTTAAAGGGAGAGAAAAAGGCAGGTCATGAAAATAAAACAGTTCCCAACACTTTTCTAAGACCAGAGCAAGTTAGTGAAGGCAGAGTCTACTGTAGAGCCAAAGTTCATAGGCCAGGCCCACTTTAAATGGAGCAAGGCGAAATGTGCCCAAGATCACACAGTTTAAAAAGCACTCAAGTCTTTGCAGAAATGTTCAAAGGAGGTTGGTTTGATGCAAAAGATAAAGTTAGAAGGTCTGGGGGCCAACTCAGTTGGAAAGCCAAGGATTTAAGGGTCACCTTTAGCAATCCGCAGAAAGGGAGGCCAGGCGGAACACAGTACCATAAAGAGTGAGGAAGCTCCAGCTGTGGCAGTTGTTCCTGGCAGCGGGTGCAGTTTGTGGTTTCGACCAGGGTAAGAGAATATCTCGTTGAGGAGGTTGTTGCACTGCCCAGGGAAGAGACCAGCTGCGGAATTCGTTCGGTTAAAAAGGTGCATTCACAGTGGTGAAGCTTGGCTATCCGGCCGCCGGGGTGCTTGGCACTGGTGATTCGACCAAGGGACGTCATGGAAGGCGAATGGCAAACTGGTTGTCCCCACCAGCTCAAAGGGAGAAGACTCTTGCAGCAGAAGATCTTCTCTTGTCGTCGGGAAAGTGGTGAGGTCGTTGCAGCAGGCCTCCGCCGGTGGTGTCGTCGTTGCAGATGGCTCAGCTTCTCCCCTCTTTGGATTTCTTAGGTCCTGTGGCGACTTCTGAAGTTCCAGTCCCCAAAGCCCTGCTTTTATGCAGAAAAAACCCCATTCAACAGCCTAGCTGTCACTCATACATGCGAAGTGATGAGCCTGGCGGCTCACCACTGGGCCAATCGGAACAGAGTGCGACTTGGGTTGCTAAGGCAACGCAGTCCAAGGTGCCAATTCCCCCACCCACACATCCTGTGGAACCCAGACAGAGTGGCACCAGTTGGAGGGCTTCTGTGGAGATGCCCGCCAAAAAGTGGAACAAAGGGCCCGACCTTGGTTCGAGTTACAGAGACGGACACAAACGCCATTTTGGAAAAGAGTTCTGGCGAAAAGACCCAACCAGTGATTTTATATTAAATAAATAAACCAGCGGCATCTTTAACATTGCACCAAAAAAGTGGTGCGTTTAAAATCAATGGAAAAATCCCATAGGAAATATTCTGGTGGAATATTTTGCGTGGTAACCACTGCCACCAGCCAGAAACTCGACAAGGGGGGACTGGACAGTGCCCCCTTGGAAACAGACCCAGGGGCAATTGAATTAACCCCTTCCAGTACTTGCACAATATGATGGTTTGTACTGGTTCTGTTCACAATTTTGGACTAGTAAAGCCAATGGTGACTTTACATGCCCTGGGAGACAGTAGTCAGTCCCAGGGTATGGAGTCTGTGTTTCGGGGTCACTATGACACCCCTGTGTTACTGCACTGAGGGTGCTGTGTAACACTTACACTAAAGCAGATGATACCCATTGGAGTAAAAGTAAGCACACAATAAGTCAAAGACATACCTCAAATCATGCCTAAGAGTGGGAGGAAAAGAGTCTCACTCTTAGCAGGAGAAAACAATAAACCCCAAAAATCCAGCAAAGCTGCTGGGGGACTTACTAGGTTTGGGAAATTAGCCTTATAAGAGAATTCTCCCTAACACGCAGCGCCCGTTAGCCTCAGTTCTGTTTATTTGCACTTATGCTTTGGATGTGGTACGCCTCGTTACTTGACAGGAATATCTTCAATACTTCTTAGATAATTTCTTCATATCTTCGAGTCAATAAGTGAAATGGCTTCGTCTTCAGTGTCGTCCACCCCCATATCGGGCTTCAAAATATCCAGTGACTGCGGTGCGTAGATGTCCGTGAAGAACCGTCACTGGGTCTGCCTGTGCTGTCTGGGGTTGACTCATCTGTCTTCGACGTGGGAGGACTGCCTATTCATGACGGCCAAAGTCCTGAGAAAGCGTAAATAGAAGCTTGCCGCAAGTAGGACCCAAAAATCTCCTTCGACCCTTGTCAAAAAAGCAAGACTTCGGACGAGTCGAGAACAGTTGCTCCTCGTCGCAAAAAGAATAAACGTTCCCAGTCAAGAAGTGATTGACACCACTCGTCAACCTCTAGACATATGGCGCCATACATCGCCATCTTCCTCGTCTGCAAGTTCCTCATCGGAACGGGTTGTCTGCCCCACTAAGTCTAGTTCACCGGCCCAGTGGGAAGTGTTTAGATTACGAATGTTAAAGGTGTTCGAGAACGCGGCTTTGTCCCCCTTGACTACACCGAAAAACCATGCTCCGGTCGAAAGGACCTCGTAAGCACAAAAGCTGTGCATCTTCGGACCCTGTGGGTAAGATTCCTCGAGAGCAATCAAAAAATCGCTTGAGTCGGGAGAAAGTCCTCTTGAGGACAGAGCCATTGACACCATTGACACCGAAAGATTTTACACCATCAGGGTCGAAAGGTGCGTCATCAACACCATTGGTGCCGATAACTTTGGAGAAACAACCTACGCTTCGAGCATCGACCTCCTGGACGCCACATACGTCGAAGCCATCTGCACAACCGTCGAAGCAGTCAATGCAACCGTCGAAGCCTTGGAATAAACACCTCACCAGTGGTTGAATTCGGCAGGGCAGACCCTGGTGACCACGCAGAAGTGACATACAGGCTACTGATGTCAAGAGTTCTGGAATACATGGGGTGGGCAAGACCTACACTAGTCTTTGTACAAGACGATCTAACTGATATCTTGGACAGAGGGCCACAAGAGGACCCAATTTTACCTCTTCATCAAGCCTTAGAAAGGCATGTGACTACCAACCGGGAGTCACCAGACGCCATTCGAGCTGTCAATACAAAGTTGACGGCAAAGTAGAGTTTCAAGCTCTGACCCCTTTTACTTGTTTAAGCACCCAACACCAGAGAGTCTGGTGGATCAGACGGCCACCTCCACGCGTAGGCAAAATGCCTATCCTACAATGTTCAGGATAGGGATGACAAGCGTTACGCCATGGCCCAAAAAGTTTTTTCGCTCGCGAGTATACCCTTGAAATGGGCAAATGCTACGGGCACATTAGCAAAGTTTACACATCCCCTTTGGGAGTGCATTTCCATGGCGGCTGACCATATTGCTGAAGGGGAAGAGCGAGACAGATTCCAAAACAATTTTCAAGGATGAGAAAGATGCAATATGCGAATCCCTTCCGACTGGTCTTTCCTCTGTTGACCGTATCAGCAGAGTTATGGCAGCATGTACAGTGATGCACAGATTTGCCAGGTTGAGAGTCAGGATTTACCCCAGACGTACAATTCAGACTTCTCAACATGCCCTTTGATGGCACTCCATTTAGGTGGAAACAAAGCTGATTAGAGTTTGGAGAAGCTGCAAACTTCCAAGGCAGCAGCCTAATCTCTTGGTGCTGCAATTAGACAACCTCCAAATGGCCCCACGAGTACACCCTGAGGGGTAGGTCCTTTGTCACTACTCCACATCTGGAAGGGGTAGAGGACAGCCAGCTCAAAGAGGACAAAGCATATTCCTCCGCGATGGACGGGGAAGAAGTACTAAGACCGCAACAGCAGTGGCTACCTTACCTTCAGCCAATGCGTCACCGCTCCAAAACCTCTCTGAGGACTTGATTTACAAGACAGCAATAGGAGGCAGATTGCCACAGCATCTGACCGAATGGCAGGCTATTACTTCAGATGGATGGGCATATGATGGGCATTGGAGACAGTTGCCCAAGGTTACTGCCTTCCTTTTTTGCTAAAACCTCAGAGTCATCCACTGGGGAGCAATTCTTTGAAAGTTCCAGATCCGCTCCTTATGCAGGAGATTTTAACCTTGCCAGAGAAAGGTGCTATAGAACAAGGGTTGGTACTCCCCATATTTTCTAATCCCCAAGAAGGATGGAGGATTGAGACCCATCTTGGATTTAAGAGATTCAAACAAGTTCCTCAGGAAGGACAAGTTCAAGATGGTAACCCTTTCTCAGATCCTTCAGGCCCTCAAGTTGCAGGATTGAATGGTATCATTGGACCATCAAGATGCTTACTTTCATGTGCCAATCCATCACAAGCACAGCAAATACCTGAGGTTCGGCGTTGGTGGTTGTCATTATCAGTTTAGAGTTCTGCCATTTGGGCTGACTTCTGCCCGAGGGTTTTCACCAAGTTGATGGCGGTTGTGGCAGCGAGTCTTAGGAGAGGGGGAAATCACATTTACCCCTACCTAGACGATTGGCTGATCAGGGCCAGTTCCCCAGAATAAGTCTTGGAACATCTCAGCTATACCTGCCATTCCCTTCACAGACTGGCCTTCTCCCTCAACCTCAAGAAATCCCAAATGATTCCACCACAAAGATTACAATTCATTGGGGCAGTCCTTGATACATCCCTGGGAAAAGCTTTGCCGCCAGTGGTGAGGGCTCAAGTCATTCTGCAGATGATGACCAAATTCCAGAATGCCCCTGCATCTACCGGCCTTCGATTGTCTGAGGTTGCTCGTCCTCATGGTATCCTGCATCTTCCTGGTGCCAGAGGCTCGACTGAGAATGAGATTTCTCCAGTGAACTCTCAGGACTCAGTGGTCACAATTCTCAAGGAGGTTGTCAGACCTCCTACAAATCCAGAGCATAGTCTCACTAGATCTTCATTGGTGGGCCGGTCAGGAAAATATCTTGAAAGGAGAACCATTTTGGCAACTATGTCCGGAGAGAACCGTAGTGACGGATGTCTCACTCACGGGGTGGGGGGCCCATACCGACGATCTGACAATCAGCGGTCGTTGGTCTGAATCGGAATCCAAACTACATATCCACCTTTTAGAGCTGAGAGCAATCAGGCTAACACTGAAGGCTTTTCTGCCATCTGTACGGGGAAAGAATGTCCTGATAATGACGGACAACACAGTGGCCAACAAGAGAGGAGGTGTAGGGTCACTACCACTGTGCAGAGAGGCAATGCAGCTCTGGTTCTGGGCAATACAAGAAGGAATCTCTCTGTCGGCAGTTCATCTAGCCAGAGAGAAGAACACAACGGCCGACGCTCTGAGCAGGCAGAGCACAGTCTCCCATGAGTGAGAACTAGCTCAGGAAGTCTGTGAAGAGATCTTCACCCTTTGGGGAACCGCTCAGGTGGATTTGGTCGCGACCGGTGCCAACCGGAAGTGCGAACTGTACTGCTCAAGCGAATTTCCCCCGAGAGGATCTCTAGGAAACGTGTTTGTGCTGGACTTGAAATTTCCAATCCTATACGGGTTTCCCCTAGTCCCTGTCATTCCTCAAGTAATCGGGAGGTTCAGAAAGTTTAGGAAATCCGTGATTCTAGTTGCTCCGGATTGAGCCAGGAGAACGTGGTACCCGGACCTTCTGGACCTGTCCACCTGCCCTCCGATACGTTTTCCACTCGCGAGAGGAGGGTCGGGTTCTTCATCTGGATGTCATGACGCTCTGCCTTTAACGCATGGTTTCTGAGAGGCTGAGATACAAGGATTGGGACCTCCCGGATGAAGTAATGGAGATTTTGCTTTCGGCCAGAAGGCCAGCAACCAAATCTTTTTACCGCTGCCGTTGGAACAAGTTCTGCAGCTGGTGTAGAGATAAGAATGTTGAACAGTTTACATGCAATACACCAATGGTGTTATCATTTTTGCTACATCTGACAAATCTGGGGCTCCAGATTGGTACCATCAAGGGATATTTGGCAGGTCTTTTTACTTTTAAGCGTACTTCAGAGGAAGTCTCTTACTTTAAGATTCCTCCAAGTCTGACAAATGTTTTCCCTCCTACCCCTTTTCAAGTCCCACTTTGGGATCTCAACGTAGTGTTAAACCTTTTGATGGGAGCTCCTTTCGAGCCTTTGCACTCCTGTCATTTGAGGCTACTAAATCTAAAAACCATCTTTTTAGTAGCAATTACATCTGTCCGAAGGGTAAGTGAGCTACTGTCTTTATACTGCAAGCCTGTTTAAACTATCCTTTATAAAGACAACGTGGTACTACGTGAAGCCCGCTTTTCTCCCCAAAATTGTATCCGAGTTTCTTCTCACTCAGAAGATAACGTTGCTATCTTTTTATCCTCCACCACATCCTGGGAAGGAAGAGGAAAGGCTTGACAGGCTTGACCCTAGATGTGCACTGAGCTTTTATATCTCTTCAGGTCACAAATTGGGTTTGGCAATTATCAAACAAACTTTATCCAGGTGGATTATATTGGCAATATTGGAATGCTACAAATTGGCAGGGAAAGATCCTCGAACACCTAAGAGCTTATTCGACCAGGGGCATTGCAACTTCTTCTCCTTTACAGATGGGAGTTCCAATAAGGGATATATGTGCAGCTGCCTCATGGTCGTCAGTACACAACTTTTTAGACTCTTCTTCGGGACAGGAATCTGCATTTGGCAAAGCAGTGTTGCATTCCGTGCATACACAACCATGAAATTACATGTCATACTAAATTCTTCTCCCTCCTCCAAATTCTTTAAACTGCTTTGGGAGTGTATTAAAGAAGGGGAATAAGTGGGAGGACACAGTCCAATCGAAGAACAAGTTATTTACCCCTGGTAATGTTCTTTCGACTAGATGTTCCTCCCACGTATTCCTCATCTCCCCTCCCAACCTATCCCACAGTAGCATTTCTCTTGCGGTTACAGTCTATACTCTCTCAGGAGGAGTAACCGTCAGACAAAAGATAATCCTTCACTCAGAAAAACGGAACTGAGGCTAACAGGCGCTGCACGTGCTAATTATAACTTTGGTGACGTTGACATCGAGTCGACAGTCATCGACGCACAGCGCCCCCTGCTGAAATAATTTTTTTTACGAAGCAGCAAAGTTGGATATTGGCAATATCAAAGATGAGGAATACGTGGGAGGTACATCCAGTCGAAAGAACATTACCAGGAGTAAGTAACTTGTTCTTCTCAATAATTAGACCTTTCCTCCCACCCTTCCGACTGGAAAACCCCACACCCCTGACCATCCAGAAGTGGAGGTAGAGAAAATATAATGGCATGCACAGCCCACAGAGATGATCATGGAATATTGTGCGAGGAAGACACACAAGGGGAACACACTGTAAATTGCAGAGTAAGAGAACTGAATCTTGGAAGATGTCAGACCAGTCCATAAGCCATACCCATAGAGAGAAGGAACCCACAGCATCCCATGGAAGGATGGCCAGTGTGCACAGGGCAATAACTTCCATGTAAGCCACCTGGATTGGTGTTCTGAAAGATTGACACCTGCCTGACTGGTCCTCCCAAAATCGGAAGGTCAAAAACTCTGATCCTCAATTGTTCAATTTTGATCAGGGTAAAATCTGGGAAGATAAAAGGACTGGGAATGTAGGGAGGTACATTTTGAAAACGGGGACACAGTTGCTAATATTCCAATGTTCTGTGTTCCTTATGTATATGCAGTACAAAGTGAGATGAGGTTTCTTTATGGTTCAGTCCACTTTGCAGTGCAAAACGAAATTCAAATCTGAAAGCATTTTGGCTGCCATTTTAAAGTGGGATGGTATTTGCAAAGTTAAGTATTTGTGAATATATTTAGTTGTTGAAGCTAGTGTTGAGTTACTTAGATTATAGGGTAATCATGACCCACTACAGTCCAGGAGGCATCAAGCAGTTAATGCCACTGGTAGAGACCATGCATAGTCTTGATGTTTGAAAAGCGAAAATGCATGTAGAAAGAATTCAAATCATGAAGTACTGCCTGAAGTGCAAATCGGATACATTTTCCTGTCTTTTAATGCATAGGCAGAGTCTGGTCTATTGTGGAAGTGAAAAGTGTCTCCAATTAAATATCTGTTAATGGAGAACAGTAGATATCTAGCCCAGAAAAAATATAAAGAGATCATATACAGGCCTCTTTAAACCTTTAAAAGTGTGCGTGTACCTAGATTGAAACAAATAGATCCTTGTTTAGTGGAAAACCACGTACACAGGTGCATTAATGCTTGTGCAGACCTACACAGTTTGAACGATGTGCACGTTAATAATTTGAAAACACTCACATGCACACACATTGTGAATCACTCACTCCTGTTTAGCTAAAGTCACACAGGCGTGATTATTGAAAACTGTACCCATGATTTTTGGAGAATAAAATATATTTGTGGGCTCCGAACAGACCATATAGATTCCCGAGAACATTACCTGTGAATTCAGATTTACATGAGCCAGTGCAAACAAGTTACCTTTTGCATGTACACATCTTTACAAAAAGTACTATTCCAGCGTGTCCTTGTCTAGATGTGAAGTGGGCTCTATGTAGTTTATTCATTTTGTTCCTCCTGCACAGGAGAGTTGGTGCATATATAGTTTGAAAACGTGATGGCACGTTAATGGCAGCCCAGACGCCAGCGATTCCAGATGCTCCAGGAGGACAGAACGTTGACAGCATGCCCCCTTTTCTACTGTGTACCCCCGGACTTCCCTGGATGAAGTCGATGAAATTGCTGTAATAAACGTGGGGCGTTGATGTAAGTCTTGGGTTCCCAGGAATCTTCTGAATCCGGATATCCTTTCCAATGTATGGTGTGCCCATTAGTCTGAGGCTGATAACCCGATGAGAGTGCTCGTTCAATACTCAGTCGACTGCATAACGTCTTCCAGAACTTGGGTTTCTCGATTGGACATGATGGATTCTGGGAATTCATGAAGACAAAATACTTTTTCTAAGAATGTATTGGCTGTTTCATCGGCTGAGGGAACTCCAGGTAGGGGAAATGAAATGAGCCAATTTTGAAAAGGAATCCACCACCACCATTACTGCTGTCTGACCCCCGTCAGGGAGGTAGATCAACCGCAAAATCTGTGGATATCTGGCTCCAAGGTTTGGTAGGAGTAGGCCTTTGTTCCAACAGGCCTATGGGTTTGCCAGTCCGGTACTTACATTGGAAACATACCGGGCATTTACGTACGTATTCTTTGATGTCCTGGCACATAGAAGACCACCAGAAGGATTGTCGAACTAGATATAAAGTCACATTGTATCCCTTGTGGCCTGTTGCAGCTCCCTCGTGACACCAAGACGTGACTCTTTGTTGAAGTGTTCTCTCTGGAAGGATGACCCGGTCTTTATTAAACAGAAGTCCTTCTTTCTTATCCAGATGAGAAAAATATGTTTGATTCCACACCAGAGGTAAGGCTTTTCTTACTTCCTGTAAGAACGATGAAATAACATATAGGAATTTATTCCTCAAAAAAAGGATTTCAGTTTTGTTAGTCAAAGGCGATTCCCCTGACCACGTTCTAGAGGGACCGTCAGCAAGTATATTCTCTGTACCAGGGATGTATGTGATCTTAAAATCGAATTGAGCAAAGAAGTAAGCCCAGCGGGCTTGCTTGTCTGGCATTCTTGCACTCCATCTGCAGTAGAACTCTTAAGTTCCGATAGTCAGTGTGAATCTCAAAGTGCTGAACTGCTCCTTCTAGGACATTCCGCCACTCCATACCATTAGCTCTTTTACTCTGACCAAATAGTTCAATTTGTTAGTGGCGAAGGTCTTGGAGAGGTAGGCAATGGGATGTTCTTGTCCATCTACATGTTGTGTGAGGACCGCTCCTAAAGCTCCTGCAGAAGCGTCTGTTTCTACAATGAATTGCAGCTTTTGATGAGGTTGCTTGAGACCAGGGGCCGAGCAAAACATATTTTTTAACTGACGAAATGCCTTGTCTGCTTCTGGTCCCCATAGAAACCGAACGTTTTTTTTTAAATTTGGGATAAATCTTCGATAGAAATGAGCCAGTCCTAGGAATCATTGCACCTCTTTAACATAGGTAGGAGCTGGCCAATCCAAGACCGTAGAAACCTTGCTTGAGTCCATAGCTGTGCCCTGATCCGACAGGATGAATCCCAGATAGGGTACAGAGGAGACGTTGAAAAGGCACTTTCCTGGTTTGACTAGTAACTGATTCATTGATAGTCTGTCCAGAACTTCTGTGACGTGTTCGTGGTGGATGTCCCTTGACCGAGAGAAAATGAGGATATTGGTAAAGTTAATGATAACTGATTGAAACAAAAGATCTGAAAACAAACAGTCCATGAATCTCTGAAAAACAGCAGGAGCGTTATCCAGGCCAAAAGGCATGACCTGGTACTCAAAATGGCCATAAGGAGTCCTAAAAGCAGTCTTCCATTCGTCCCCATGGCGAGTCCCTTAGAGATGATGCGCTCCACGGAGTTCGAGCTTGGTAAAGATGACCGATCCTTGGACTGCTTCTAAGATCTCCATTATAAGGGGTATGGAATATCTGTCTTTTAAGGTTATTTGATTGAGGCCTCTGTAGTCAATAAAGGGTCTGAGTTCCTGCATGTCCTTTTTGGTATGAAGAAGAGTGGGGCTCCAGCTGTTGACTTAAAAGGACGAATGACACTGTTTTGAAGATTGGATTCCAGATATTCTTTAAGCTCCTTCTCTGGGATGGTTAATGAAAACATGTGCCGAAAGGAATCAATGAATCAGGCATCCAGTCTAGTGCGCAATCTTCTGGGTGATAAGGGGGTAATCCTTTGGAATCTTATTCAAGAACACTTTCTCAAATCTTCGAAACTGCACAGGTAACCAATGTGTTCCTGTGATGGGGGTTTTTGATACCACACACACTCTACTACAGCAGGATCTCCTAATGAGGAGGAGAGACACTGAGATGCACAATATGCTAAAGAATATTTGTACTCCAATCAACGGATTGTGTCTTTGCAACCATGGGATGCCCAATATGATTGGGAAGTGAGCTGCTCTTATTATATCGAACTGCAGGAACTCCTTATGGTCGGATATGAGGACCTCCAGGGGTTTGGAAGTATGTCTGATGGGTCCCTATATTAGGGGAGTTCTGTCAACTCCTTCCACTGGTTGATTTTCAGCTTGTTCCTGGTGTGGTATTTTTTGCTTTTCAGCCCACAACATGTCCATGAAGTTCCCCGCTGCTTCACAATCCACTAAGGCTCGATCTTCTGTCTTACGTTCGGGTAGTTGTAGCACCATTCCAACCACAAGAAGACATGTGTCTTCCGTGTTCAAGGCACGAGAATGGTAATGAAACAAGGAACATGCTTGCTTCCCCGGCCGACAATTCTTTCTCGGGGTCTTTCGTTTCTTGACCTTCATTGTGGGATCTCTGTACAGTCCTTGATAGTATGACTGCTTGACCCACAATACACACACAGGCCTTTTTCCCTTCTGCGTCTCCTTTCTGAAGGTGATAAAGGTCCTCTTGTAGCTCCGATCTGCATAGGATCTTCTTTATTAGACTCTGTGGTTAAGCCTGTCGCGAGTGAAGGGCGTCTGCAGTCTTTTATTTTTGCTGCATATTACACGCCGTGACCTGAGAAGCTACCGGCTATTGTACACGGTTCTGCTGTGGGAACATTAGCTCCGCCCACACCAGGAGGTGGAAATAAAATCCAAGCAGACTCGCCGTTGCGGCTTTAAGCCCGTCGCGAGTCAAGGGCATCTGCAGTCTGCTGTTTTTGCTGTTCTGCTGGTCGCTGGCTGCCAATTGCCCGGTGAGTCGACAGCTGACTCAAGGCTGGCCAAGAGAGACCGAGCTAAGTAATTGGCCAAACTATAAAGAACGGTACGTCATGACATATATCCTCCTCCTAACAACCTAAGCCCTTGACTGTGAACAACTTGTATTCTACCCATAGTTCACCAAAACCTGCCCATCTAAGCACTCAAGAGCCAAACAATACTGAAACAGGTATTCCCTCTAATCACCCAGAACTTCAATGAGTTGTGATCCCCTAACCGGATATCGACACGCTAAACTGGGGACTTCGGGCAATCTGCCTTGACCCACTTAGCCCAATCCTAGCCACCTAACCCTGTTTCCACTGTTTATACTGGCATAAACCGAAACAGACAATCCTTTTTGAGACCTCAGGAATTGTATCTTAGAAACTCTAATTTTGCAATACAAATTGAAAATCAGAGACTGCGGACAATCTGCCTTTGACCCGACGAACTTCAAAATCTGCAGGTTACGTCTGAACAAGAATATCCCTCTTCTTCAACACTTTAATGAGATGTTATCAAACCTATCTCTAACTCCTCTCCTCATACTGACTCACCATGGTTGCTTCAACAGGCCCACTCACGAGGCATTGCGCTAGACTACAACCGGCGATCGAAATAGAAAACTCTCCTCACGACCCTAGTGAGTCAGAGACACCTAGCTCTTCATATGAAACGCAACAAACTACACCGAACTCAGTGTGCAAACAGCTCCTGCATGCCAGCAAACAGGAAACAGATAGCCCTGACCGCGATTCAACCAAAGCCTCCCTACAACAGGCTTTCCTCCAAAAGAACGCCAATAACCAAGTACCATGAATCTCAATTCTACTACCGACAATGAAAATTCAGAACCCAAGGACTATCTGCAGGAACAGTACAGATCTCCATTCGAGTCAGAAAAATCATCAGACAAAAGCCAGCCACCTGAGACAAAAGCAAAAAGCAACCTCCTCATTGATGGAATCCTAGACACAGCGACATCACTTCCACGGATTGAACAAGAAATATCAAAGCTGAGAAAGCAAAGGAACCCTTACCCTACACATCCACAACAACACCTTCCATGGATCGCCCCGACCAAAAATGCAAAGATAAAGAGGAGACAATTCCAACACAACAGAAGATCAAAGCAATTCATGCAAAAAGAATTTGGCAACAAAATTACCCACAAGATGAGAAGAGATGTAAATGTGAACCAGCAACAGAAGCCATTGATACACCTATACCAACAAGAATGGATGAACTTCAGAGCTCCCTGATCACAGCCACAAGCCAAGCACTGATACCCTTCATAAAACTATATGAATCCCTAAAAGATACTATGCGTGATCATGCAACTTTAATCAATTTTAATACACACAAAGCAAATACACAACGAAACTTTCACCACAAGAATTCAATGCCGTATTGAATAAGAAGCCGAATTTCTGGCCAATGGCGAGCAAGATTATTTGAAATAGCAATATCTGACCGCATAGAAAAAGAACAAATCACCACAACTATGCTTAAACTACTTTCCGCCAAGCAACAAGACAAAATGAACAACCAAGGGACAAATCAGATGGCATCCAGCCAGCCTCAACAAGAAATCCCTCAACCCATCCCAAGAAGCCACGACCCTAACAAACATAGAGACCAACTACAGGTTTGACCAAAAGAGAAAACCAAAAAAACAGCTCCTTCCCGACCAACTGATAGTTACAATCCCTATCTCTAATGAAAAAGAAAAAAAAGAAACAAAAAAATGCCCAACCGAACTGATATCAAATCACCCAAAAAATATTGTCTGGCCACACAAAAAACAAGACTTAAAGACCATAACTAGCCATCAATGACACCTATTCCATCTAATGAAGTTGAATCCTTTTCTATATTCAATACCTCCAAGAAAAACCCAATCAAAAAAAGAAACTTGAAGCGCCAATAAAAAAAAAAGAACAAACACTAGAGGATCCTGAGCCTTCTTGAGGAACCTGACTTTTCCACCAAACACGGCACAACATTTGAACCAGAAAGAAGACTCGAAGAAGATAAAAAAGCTGACTTGACGCCGAACCAGAGAAACAAGATAGTGAAAACCAAAACAAATGAAGAACAAGCAGCAGAGGAAAAATCTATCATGGATGCATTGAAGAATCTCACAACCCATGACGATGAAACCTCCGGCAGCCCCGACGAAAGAAAAATTCTACCACTAAAAGAAAGTTCATCTCTCTACATAGTTGACGGATACAACGGAGGCCAGACTATCTCGAGTGTAAGCGGCATCCAATCCTGTGAGGAAATATCCGGAACGAAAGAACAATGGGAAGACGATGCTTGTAGCCCAAACAGCAAGTCCGAGTCAATTAATCAAAACTACTCTCAAGAGCCAGAATCGCTGACACCCCTACCACTAAACAACTAAAACTTCCGATATTTCTAGATCCTCAACACCTGCAACAAGAGCCTTCAATCATACTACAAAGAACAAAAGAAACAGATGTCGGTTTCATAATGAATAAGCAAACTTACTGCGCCTCCTTCATGCAATTCCTACTCTTGAATCCCTCAGATTTGAAGACATAAAAGTAGTCAAATTTCCCAACAAGAAAAAGATGGATTGCATCGAGATGTGCCTTTACAGGCAGTCTAATGTAGACAGGATACTTGACTGCAAACACTTCTTTAAACAATTAGGATTGTACTGTGCAACCCAAACAATAACAACTCTAAACTCTGCGACACCATTGGAAAGTGGGCAATTATATAAGAGCAGGATAAAAAATAGAGCAACAAGACCTCCAGCTAAGAAATGCATGGCACCGTAGAAGCTCAAGAAGCCCCCCAAAACATGATGGAGGAATCTTTCGCACTTACACACCAACCTAAGAATGCACAAAAAAAATAGACTACCACACTAGGAAACAAACTCGACTATAACCAACAACAGAGAAACCAAGTATGTTGTGTTCATGGAACATAAGAGGATTTTCGCTCCTTTACAAAATAGGAAACCAAGATCTAATGAACTATGAAATCTGCCTACAAGAAACATGGCTACTCAACAAACCAACGTATGATGGTTACCTGAATTGCATCAACCTGGCACTTCTAGGGAAAAAAGGGCGACCATATGCCGGTCTCATGATACTCTGGAAAATAGATGCAAATCTCCATCTGATAGAAACCTCTAATCCTAATAATTGGACACAAATTAAAATACTTGAACATGGTGATAACAGTAGATACAAACTCCAACTGCATTATGCTGGTGAACATATACTGGAACTCTAAAACAGTGATAGACTCCACATTCATAGATGATCTCACAACCTCCATAGACAACTTCAGAACAAAACACACCAAAATAGACATATTCTTATGCAGAGATATGAATCTTCATCTATTCGATACATCTGGAACAAAAACACCAATCTCAAATGGACCAAAAAACTAAAACATGGTCAAAAGAGATGGACATGCGAAACCTAACCTTACTGAATGGAAGACTTAAGGGAGATCAACCAGCGCACCGCACCACACATGGTCCAGAGGGGACTCAATAGCCTATCTTGATTTTTATATATATATATATATATATATATATATACATATATATACATATAGATTGTTGAAACATCTAGACGCTTAACTGTTACCCCGACGAATCAAAGTAACCGTCTTAAAGTCACTCTGACATGGTCTTTCGAATACCATCCCCTACTCAAGGAAAACATCAGCAATATCGAAATAAATTCATCACTAAACCGTTTACGAATACCCGATTCTCGGATACACACGTTGAAAGAAGCCTTCCATTCTTCCACCAAGGCAGCAAAATGCAAAATTAATTACGAGTGGCTCCTGATTCCTTACCAAACACAACAAAGAGTCTCCCGGAACATCCACCCAGAGCACACTCACTCATATTCTGAATTGATTGCCTCCAAGAAAAAATTACTACGCAAAAACATTTTCGCAGCATGCAAATCTGAACCAACTAGAGCTTGCAAAATCATCCACACCCTTAAACAAGCTCATCACAACTGGATGAAATCTATGAAAGGCATCCTCATACAGAATGATGCTGAAAACACACTCCGAATCCTAGAAATAAGAACAAAAGATAGCTTTGGAAACTACTCAATAAGAATGATATAAATCAAGCCCGATTGTCACCTGAGGTCCCCGAAAGAGCATGGATAGAGCACTTCACCAAACTGTATACCGACCCAATAAAAACCCAAGACAGCACTGATGCCGCATTCGGCAAAATAAGAAAAAAGTATACCATGCATCAGGTATCCGGGGTTCACAGGGGTTTATCGTGTGAGGAGGTATAACGCAGAGTTAACCAAGAACTTCCATGCCTCGAAGAGCAGGCCCACTTCACCACCAGGTACATCTATGGCTCGACCCCAAGCCATAGTCTCCGCTGCGCTCCAGCGCCGCATTTCACTCAGCCACAGATCAAACTTCAGCCCCTTTCTCGATTTCCACGTCATAGCAATACATATTTCACCCAAAATGCAGGCCAAATCCATAAATCTAACAGTGTGTTTGTTTACCAACCCTGGGATACATCCCCAGAATGCATTCCTGTGGGGTCCATTGGTACCTGGTAATGCCCGCCTCATCACTGGCGTGCTTGATCGCATTCCAGAACGCCTGCACACACACACACTCCCAAAACATGCTCTGCCACACCTAGGGCAGTTAGATGTTGCCTCTGTTGAATTTTGCAATCCTGGCCGGGGTTAAGTATGTGCAATGTAACACATTAATCTGAAGGAGCCTAAAACCTTGCATTGCGTGAGACTTTCTCTCTGTGGCCAAGCACCTATTGCCATTGTTTGTCTGTGAAAACTATGCCTAGGTCTGTCTCCCACCTAGCTTTAAGCTGTATATGCTCAGTGAGCGTGCCATCTATAAGGGCTTTGTACAACCGGGACACAGGCCTCCAGTCACTTTCCAACTCGTACATAAGCGACAGGAGTGCATTTGGTTGTGGTTCTGTCGGCCAATCTGGCCAGGTTTGTTTTGTGAATTTGCTAATTTGCATATATCTCAAGATTTCCACCCTCCGGTAACCCCTCTTTTTGCATAAGGTGAGAAAACTCCCTGTAGGTACCATTTTCATACAAGTCTCCCCATGTTGCAATGCCCACCTCTTCCCAGCGCCGCATCACCATGATTGTCCCTGGGTCCCTTTTGTCACCAATCAATATGGGTCTATTGACCGAGTAGGGGCAAGGGGCCTTCAAGATTTTCCATGTCCTCTGACAGATTTTCCTATCTACAGATAACAACAAAGGCTGGACATATAGTGTGCAGGACGGGTGTCGGAGTATTTCCAGAGTGCCAGAGTAATCAAGGACCCAAGTAGGGTGTGCTCCATGTTTTGATCGTCTGCCATCCATTTGGCAAGAACACTGAGGTGTGCTGCTAAGTAGTAGAATTCTAGCCTAGGCAGTTGTACCCCAACATGTTCGAATGGAAGTGACAGTGTGTTAACTGGCAATCTATGCCTCATAGGGCCCCATAAAAAATCCCTGAGTAATGCTTCAAACTCCCGAAAAAAGGGGACCTTTATTTAATAAATTACATTAATGAAACCATATAGCAGCCTTGGCAGTATAATAGTATTTGTGTTGGCTGCTCTGTCCATTCGTGTAAGGGGGAGGCGCGACCAGAATACCATGGATCTTTTTACTCCCTCCACTTTCTGCAGTGTATTCAGCATGTGTGTCTGTTCTGGTGCGTGTGCCACCTGTATTCCTAGATACTTGAAGCAATCATGCTTCCATTCCAGCCCCCAATTTAGCGTGGAAGTCCGTCGCACATCATTCAGCTCTGCAAGAGGAAAGAGACATAACTTATGTTTATTAAATGTGATCCCTGACAGACTGGCAAAGTGATCTAGTATTTCCAATATGAGGGGCAGGTTGTGCTGTGGTTGGCAAAGATAGAGTAATACGTCATCTGCGTATAACGAAAGTGAGTGACTAGCATCACCAATACGTATCCCAGCTTCTAGGTACTCCTGCCTGAGATACACCGCAATGGGTTTAAGTGCTAGAATGTATAGCATCTGCGAGTGGGGGCATCCCTGTCGTGCCCCCCTCTGTATATCCCACAGTGTAGATATGTGCTTCCCTGTCTTAACACTAGCGTTAGGAGAGGTGTAAAGAACTCTAACCCATCTCCGAAAATGGTTCCCGAATCCACAGGCCTTCAATGCTGCTTCCATCCACTCCCAATAAACTGAATCGAAAGCCTTCCCAGCATCTAGTGAGGCCACTACATACTGCCCAGGACTATCATTCGTCTGTTCAATAATGTGCTGCAGCCTGTGAAAGTTTAGGGTAGTGCAACGACCAGGCACATAGCCAGTTTGATCTGGGTGTATCAGTGCAGCGATGTAACTTCTAAGAATAGATGCCAGCATGGTTGTCGATGTCAGCGTTCAGCATAGCCAGGGGTCTGTACGAGTCGCATGAGTCTGCTGACTTTCCGAGTTTAAGAATCGGAACTACCCACGTTTCCCGCGTGGAGTCCAGGAGTATCCCAGATTCAAAGGCAAAGTGATTTCAGCGTAAATATCTGTTAACATCGCAGCTGAGATACACGTGGCATGACTATAGAGCTTGGTATAATAAGTGGTAAATATGTCATTGATAGTGGATTGTGTGCTCCAGGGTTCCCCACATTCATCTTTGAGAAGCGTAATCGGCGCCTTGGGGTGTTCGCTCCGGCTTAGCCACACCAGGAGCTTCCCAGATAGATCTCCCTCTGCATGTGCATGCACGGTCTTTGTGGTATAATCAAATTTTGGCAGCCGTTCCCTAGTGGCCTGACACTCCAGTCGTGCCTCTCGAAGTGGGCGTTCTGCTGTCTGTTCTACCGGTAGCCGAACTTCTAATTCCCGTATCCTATTCAAGTACTTCCAACTCCTGTTTGATCTGTCTGCGGGCACCCCCATCTCTGGCAATAACCTACCCCCCTAGTAACCACCTTCAGAGTCTCCCAGACCGTCGCCCACTTGCTCACACTTGCAATGTTCTCTTTGAGGTATAGGGACAGGACTTCACAGATTTGTTCGTGGAATGCCACGTCTTGCAGGGCGTCCTTGGGCAGGTGCCACATTGAGACCGGGGTCCGAGGCATGCCAAGATCCCAAACCACCACCAGGGGTGAGTGGTCGGAGACCACTCGGCCCATGTACTCTGCACTAGTAAAACTCGGCAACTGTTCTACCCCTACAAAGATACAATCCAGTCGGTTATGGAGACTGTGCAGTGTGGAATAATAGGAGAATTCAATCCGATCTGGGTGTATCTCTCGCCAGACATCCATAACAGCTAGTTCTGTCAGTGCAGTTGTTAAGTGCTGTTCCCTGACCTTAGGTGGCATATATCTGTCTCGGATTTTGTCTCGTACACAATTGAAATCGCTCCCCCCCCTCCCTCCTATGAAAAAGGCATCCCTGTGAGGTGCTAGACGAGCTGTTAAACTCTGGGCATATGTTATAGCATGGTTTGGGAAATAGGAGTTGACTATGACCACCTGTACCCCTTCAACATACCTTCTAAGGATAACATACCGGCCATCAGCATCGCTGTCACAGCTAAAATACTGAAATGGAAGCGTGCCACTAATCCACGTGAGGACCCCCGTGCATATTTGGAATAGGAGGCCTCGTATATAGCTCCCCCCCAGTACTTCACCACCGACTCTTACTCTTTAGCCGTTAGGTGTGTCTCCTGCAGCAATGCAACCATAGTTTTTGTTCCGCTGGAGATATGACTTGACCCTATTCCTCCTCATATATGTGCCAAGGCCCCTCACATTCCATGTGATAATGTTAACCTGCGTCATATTGTTTAAAGTAAATGCCCCAGTACTCAGCCTGCCCATTGCTAAATATGTGTCAACTCAGGTCGTGCAAAACCATCATCTGGCCACACAATCATCCACACTTCCTTAAATTCCTAGCGGAGTGAGGTGTAGTCCCCTGTGAGCTGTTTTGGTTGGGTAAAAAAGCCTACAATACAGAACCAACAACCCCGGTAACGTGGGGTACCAACTGTGCCCAGCAAATGCAGTCTGCTCGGGCCTGTGAGTGCCAGCCAAAGTGAACTGGCACCCACCAAGGGTCGTGACAGGGACTGCCTGTCGTCCTTCCATTCTGGTTAGTGTGGGATCCTTCAGTTCTCAGATGGGCTGGATCACCGGCTCTGGTGCAATAGCTACTTTAGTAACAGAGCCATAGTTAAGGAGTTCAAAGAAGAGGGAGAGGGCTATCACTGGCGTCCCCCACCAGTGTCCAGGTCGCATGGGCCGGCAAAGGGGACCAGCAGCATCAAGTCCTGCACCCTACTTTTTTGTGGGCTCCGTCCCCTGCAATGTCGTGCCGTCATCTGTATCAAGGTTATTATGCTCCAACCACATAGTCACTGCCTCTGGACTCTCGAAGAACCTTGTCCTGCCTCTGTGAATCACCTTAAGCCTCGCTGGGTACATGAGCATATATCTGATGCCCTTCCTACGGAGCCTGACCTTAACGGAAATGAATCGGTTCTCGTTGTACTAGGGGAGTATAATCTACATATATGGAGACCCCCGAGCCTCCTCATTCGATCACCCCTCTGTCTCTAGAAAACTAGCAGTACCTCCTGGTCCCGAAAATGTAGAATCTTAGCTATGATTGGGCGAGGATGTGACACCGGCGGAGGTTTCTTCTGGAGGGACCTATGTGCCGTCTCAACTGAGAATCCTTGCGTCAGTTTGCCTGCGCCAATTTCCTGCTGGAACAGGGTTTCAATGTACATTGTAGGGTCTCTGCCATCCTCTCCCTCAGGAATACCTAGGACTCGAACATTGTTCCGGTGAGAGCGTCCCTCCGTCTCCTCAGCTCTCTGCTCCAGAAAGTGGTTCTGGGTTTCCAGGGTCTTTAATCTGGTGGTCAGGTCAGTGGTAACATCTGTTGTCTGCTTCAGCTGTTCCTCTGCAGTTGCGACTCTCTCCGCCAGGGATCTCACATCATGTCGCAAAAGTTGAACGTCGATTTTGACTTCATCAACCTAGGGTTCCAGCGAGGTCTGTAGCGCGGCTATAGCCACCAGCACCTTATCTTCTCGTTGCTCCAGGGACGTCTCACTATCCACCAGTTCCACCACACTTTGCGACTCAACAGGAACCTGCGTCTTCCCACACCCTGCACAGGAGTCCATGATAGTGCCTTTCAGCTTTAGCTTATCGTTGGGCATATCTCCACTTAGTGGAACTATAAGGCTCTGCACCACCAGCCAAAGCCGAGAACGACACTGCAGGCGCCCCAAGCGATCAAAACAGTCACCCCTGCCGATCTGCAGCACACTTTCAGGTGCAGGGGTCGTCGACCACATGTTTCCAAGCTAGCCGCAACACTGTTATCACTGCAGTTTTTATGTGGGCAATCTGGTCCCCCGCCCTATCCTCGTCTGCCGTTTACCAAGTGGGATCGCTGTATAGTTCAATATAGCAGCCCCTCTGCCCAGCTGCAATCCGCCTCCTCCAAGATTATAGGGACCTGCAGAAGCAATATTTCATAACACTGTTCGCTTGTCAGCCCAGTCGTGCAAGGCACCTGGGCTCTTGGTCGCTGGTCCCACCTACCCCATGGTATTTCGCCCAACGTGATGTGCTCCAATCCTCAGGGAGCAGAGGTCCACAGTCCCAGGCGCTGTCTCGCTACACCGTAACATGCAGAGGCGGGATCAACTGCCACCATGTAGGGGGGACCAGGCTCACACCCGCACCCCAGTTGGGCGCAGTCCGTTACCGCGCCTAGTCCTGGCTCATTGCCACGATTCCAATGCTCTCCTTTGTATAGAGTATCTTGCTGTGCCCTGCGTCTCTTTCCGCCAAATGCCAGCCCAATCCAGCGTGTTATCGTGCTGCTACAGTGTGCTGGGAGCTCTTCCCAAACGGCCCACGGAACAGTGACAATGCTTAGGAGAATATTGGGCAGAGGGCAAGGGGGTGCCCTACCTGGCGTTTGTTAGACAAGCGATATCATCTTTTTTCCGTGCCCCCAGCCGCTTCCGTCAGTGCCACACAGTGCGTAGGTGTACGCCAGGCAGGAGGCCCGGGCTTCGCTCTGTGCAGCGGGAGGCAACCAGCCCAGTCTTTTGCTTGCCTCCAGGCAGCCGGGCCGCGTCTGGCTCCGCGCACTCCGGTCGCCAGGTAAATCGAGCTGTGTGGATCCAATCGCTCTGCCAGCAAGGACACAGATTTGGACTTCGGCCGTACACACAGAGGGGTCTGCAAACCTGTGTATTATTCTCGGAGCAGGGCAACATCTGTCCCCCCTCCCGTCGCAGCTGCTACAGTCCTGGAATCCAGCACGGGGCAGTCACGGCTGCAGCTCTCCCAGTTGGCCTCCAAATGTCTGCAGACCTCCTCCCTGCAGGCAGTGTGTTCTCCCGAACGATCCCCGAGCTGCTCACAAGTACGCCTCCCTGGTTGCACCAGCCAGCGCCGTCCGCGGCCAAGGCTCTGAATGTGGTGGGCTCAACAGGAGGGAGAGGTTGTTCCTTCACTGCACTACAAAACCCTGCAGTGCGATCACAGCGCACAGCAAGTGCTCGGGCCGGCCGCCATTTTCGCTCCATTCACTACGCAGCACAGGCCGCGAGCTTCCTTCAATGCTTTCCATGCAGGCTCGTTAGGAGTGACTGGACACCATCAGCGGAGAACCACTGGCATCACCTCTGCTTGTAAGATTGTAAGTTGACGGCAGAACAAGGCTCCGTTGTAAGGATCTATGCAGGATTCGCATGGGAGCTCAACCTAAACACAGCCTCACACCATGAGATCTAGGTCATTCCCCCCCGCAGAACTGGAACTCATGTACATGCTGCTTTCATAGACCTCCAAATGGCCTTTGACAGTGTAAATGGAACTAAACTCTGGAATAAGCGCCACACCTGGAATTGTCCACCTGAAATTCTAGAGCCAATCAAGGCCCTATACAGTAACACCTCTGTCAAAGTCCGCTTAACATCTTCTGGTACTGTCAGCTTCCATTCCAACAGCCAGAGGACTTAAACAAGGATGCTCTTTGGCAGCCACACTTTTCAATGTCTATCTTTTCGATATCATGGCAAGCCAAACTAGCATCCTAGCACATCCTCTGAAAATCAACGGAACACAGATACCTTACATAGTCTATGCCGATGATCTTGTGCTCCTTGACAAGACTCTTATCGACTTACAAAGGAGACTCCGAGTGCTTGAAAAATACATTAAGGACAATGACATGATGATTAACATTCTAAAAACGCAAATTGTCATTGACCACCAAGAAGAATTCCAAGGCAAAAACATACCACCTAATCCTGGATGAGAAACATTTATAATGGGTTAACACCACAAAATACCTTCGGATCTGGCTGAACCAATCGCAAATCGAAGTACACTGGATGGACCATTTAAAAAATAAGTCGATCACTTGCACAACAAGGGCTAATTCTTCACAAGAAGTACGGGAAATTTTCACAAAAACCGATCTTAACTTTCTACAACCAGAAAGTGATGCCCATACTCGCATATGGAAGCAATAGCCTACTCAATATACCACGACAGATTTGGAAGATCGTGGAAGGAATTTTCTGGTGAAAAGTTTTGTCCCTTCCAAAGCTATACCCAATAGCCAGAATTCGTTTTGAGCTAGCAATCCAGTCGCTGCATTCCATAAATGCCTGGAAACAGATCACCCTCTACAGAAAAACCATAATAGAAAAATACATTCCGGCAATCAGATTTCTCCGAAACACCAAGATAGAAATCAAGACACCAACAGTGGGCAGATGGAAAGAAGCTTGCCGTCAAATACTCAAAACATATGAAATAAGTAGCAAAATACTAATCAATAGACCGAAGAAAGCAAAAACTCTAATGCAGCAACTAGATTGGATACACACCATCGAAGAGAAAAACAAATACAGGCTATCGCTTTATACAAAATATGAGACTCGAGCCCTGAATGAACCTCCTAAATACCTAACAAAATTTCCATGCAAATGAACAAGAGACACTTTCCTCCGATTCCGTCTCAACATTCTAACAACTAGAAAATATCTTGCGAGTACCAGGCATATCCCTAAGGAGGAAACACACTGTAGATTCTGTAAACAACCAGACTCAATCGAATCCCTTCACCGCCTGTTCATTGACTGCCTCTCCTTATCTGAAACATGAAAAACCTTTGGCCAGATGCTCCCTCAGCAATCAATTAATCACGAAGCAGTAGAAAGATGGGAACAGATCAAAAGTGGAAATTCCTTTCCACTTCTATTTACGACAACGCAATTCTGGTAAAAATGTATCGGACTGCCCATCAACATCAATTAGACTTTACAAACTCTCCATTGTCAGAAGTTTTTATTTTTATTTTCATTTTACTCTATTTTATTTTCTTTCTTTCCCTTCTACCTTTTAAATAGGTAAACAATGCAGTAAGCAGAAAAGATTAGATGAAATGTTAAATGTTTGTGTACAAACTATAAAAGCTGAAATCATTTTTATTTTAAAAAGACTCTCCGGTCTTGGAAAAGGATTGAGTTGGATTAGGAGTAGGCTGTGCCCGGAGTGGAGGCCTCTTCCGCTCAGCCCTTCGCTCTGAGAGCCGATAATCCATCTTAAGGACCAGAGAAATGTGGTCTGATAAAGTGGCTGGACGGGCCAGGCGAGCCAATTCATCCTTGAGTTCTTCATTGAGTCCCCTTCTAAAGATGGTGAATTGTGCCTCCTCGGCCATCCAGCTTCGGTCGGTGGCTATGTATTGAAAATTCGAGATTTAAGTCATAAGGTCGAATGTCGAGAAGAGTCTCTGGGGCCGAATAGACCACTTCTGATCTCCAAAAGGTCTGTCTCTGGTGTCCCACAAAGGCGATGTAGTCACGTAGAACGGGATACGCGGACGTAACCATAGGCGTTGCCGATGCAAGGGCATTTCCTACCATATTCGTGATCATTAACGCCACTTTAGCCTGGTCTGGCGCATAGGTGGCTGGCCAGAAGGTGAAGTGCCCCACACATGCTTCCACAAATTCTTTTGGTTTTTGCGGTGATCTGTCAAACTTTCCGACTGCTAATCCCATAGGAGGTAGATCAGTAGATCGCTTGTCTGTGGCAGACATCTGTCTGAGAACCACATTTTCTGACAAGTCCCTGGACTGTGGAAATTAGTTCTTGGACTTGTTCCGCTGTTGCCATGAAAGGACGTAAGAAGGCAGAGGGAGTAAGGTAAGCAGAGACTGGAGGCGAGGTAAACAGAGGCTGGAGGCGAGGTAAGCATAGACAGGATGCGAGGTAAGCAGAGGCTGGCTGTGTGGTAAGTAGGGGGTTGTTAGCAAGGTAAGCAGAGGCAGGAGGGACAAGCAAGGGTTTGTCAAGAGATGGCCCTTGAAAACAGATCAAGAGCAGGAGAAAACATGCAGGGAGCGTGTGACTCACGTCTTACCTGGAAAAAAGAAATGACGCTGGGTTGCAGTGCTACGAGCAACTGAAGACCGGCGTTGATAAGAATAGCGGCAGCCATCTTGGAAAATGTTTAGACTGGGCAAAGGCAGCACAGTGAAAACGTGATGGCACATCAATGACGGCCCAGACGCAAGCAATTCCAGATGCTCCAGGAGAACGGAACGTTGACCCCTTGATTCTGCAGGATCAGGTGATTCATCAATTATGTTAGGCACTGTCCTGCTTTTCTGTCTTCTTCCCGCTTGTCAGATTTTCCCAAAGTGGGAGCACATAGCCTTCCCGAGGCCTTACATAAGTGTTTTTATTTTATCTGCATCCTTTGTTAGATGCCTGGGTCGTCAAACAGAACCCTAGTATACTTTCATTGATGTTGGAACCTGCAATGGCTTGTCCTGCAGCTATTTTCCCAAACTGACATGTGACAATGGTTAGGGTCACTGTTGTGCTGTCTTCAATCTGAAGGTGCTGCCAAAACATTTCACTTGCTGATCCTGCATCTGTCAGGTCCCTTGGCTGCATCCAAAGTTTGGGTTCCATTCCATCCAGTCTGGTCTAACTTTGCCCATCCGTTGGACAACAGCGACATTTCTCATATTGAAGTTGGGAAACCACTCTGCAGCCTTCTATGTAGGGAGTGACTGACCTATTTCTTAAAAGTTTGGTGCCCTGGGTTTCAATTGGCATCCTTGTTCTCTTGCTTGGGCTGTAGGCTCCTCTTTTGCTTATCCTGGCATGTTACCGTCGATTTCTTCAAATACCATTTCACCTAATGAGACTTCACGGAATCCATTTTACCGAGAATGTTAGGGGAAATGGCTATGTGTAATACATGATAGGTGGGGTGTGGTGCAAGGGTATAAGTTAGGGTAGGGACAGTTGAACTTCGGTTGCAGGGGGGTCTCCCCCCGCTTTAAAAAAAAGTACAAAAACTTAAAATTATATTTTGTTTTTCGATGAAATGGATTCAGTGAAATCTCCATTAAGTGAAATATTTTCAAACAAATCACATCCATCCATCATGGCAATCTGTTGGCTACTGCACCAGGAACCCATCTACTCAAACTTGGAATCCATGCTACTCTGCCTTTTTCTTCCACTGGATTTCTTTTTGTTGGGGTCCTCAGATTCCCATTGGCTTCATATTCCCATTCCTTTGATGCTGTAGTGCTCTGTTGAAGACTACTCGTCCAGCCCTGAACCATGACTCCTCTGCTTCTTCCAATGAAGCATGGTCATGAGTGGCCTTGGGTGACTGGATTTCCTCTTTGGGAGCCATTCATCCTCCTCTGACTCTTCTTTGAATTTCTCCATTTTGTGGGACTCTTTGTGCAGGCCTTGTATCTTTGTCATTAAATTTTCAATTGGGCTATTGACTTATATTAGGAACCACTCATCCAATCAATGTTTAGCTTCATCCCAAAGAGATTACTGAACCCCCTAACATTATTATGACTTGGAAAGGTGGAACTGAGAGAAGCTGCGGAACTTGTGACTATTTGAAGTTCGAAGAGCGCCAGCCTGAGACGCTGGAGGCCCTGCAAGGCAGCCAACTGAGAAACCGTTGGAGGACGGCATGAGAAGACCAGTCAGACGTGGTTGCTTGACCACAGCAGTACCGTGGTGGGCCAGGCACCTGTCTAACAATGCTGATACCAGTGCCGCCAGGAGCGCTGAAAGCTCCCACTGGCGGCATCCAGCCGTGAGAGGGACAAATGCGAAGCCAGTGAACTGGAAAAAAGAAAGCAAAGCATCTTACCCGAGCAATTGGCGAGTCATGCAAGGACACCCATGACGAACAAAGGTACAAGGGTGAACAGGAGAAGCGGGAGACCGCTGGGACAATGTGTTAAGAAGAGAGGAACTTGTGAAAGCCATGAGGACGGTATTCGAACAGTGTCCCACCATCACTGGATATACGAGGAACGAGTAAAGAACATGATGAATAAGGTTGAATGTGAAACTTGGAGACAACGGAAACGAATACCCTAGTAGGAGGGATGGGGGGTGGAGCCCATAGAAATAATTGTTGAAGAATGGGGAGATCATTCCCTAAGAAAGGAGCTAGATTGTGTAGCAAGTGTTGTGAATTAAGAGTAGAAAGTGAACCAAATAACCAGGAAAGGAATCCTGTAGAGAAACCCCAGTAGAGGGGGATCCCTAATTTGGATAAAGACGTATGACCTCAGAAAGGTTAGATATCAAGAACATGAGACACGTAAACTACAAGGGAACAGTGTGAGAGAAACTTTTAAAAGTATAACTTTCTTGAGAAGTCCAAAGCTAAGAACAGTTTGGAGGAACTTCAAGAGCTCCTGGATTAAACCACAAGAGATTCAGAGGATATCAGTATAAGAAATATATTTGAAAAGAGAGATATAGGCATATTGAAGATATATCTGAATCAAGATAAACCCTGGGAGAAACCGCAAGCTAACAGCGACGGACCTTCTTATTTTTGCCTATTTTAGTTCATTTTAGTAGCAGGGTCAGTTAGGTTTGGACTGATGACATTTACTTTGGACTTCTTGGCGACAGATAAGCACCTTTAGTTAGGTAGGGAAATCCCTTTAGCGATAGGGAGAGATAGGCTTTTTCTTTATAATTTCATTAAAAGAATATAGAAATGTCTACAGTGTGTCCAACTCCTTTTTTCCAACCCACCACAGGGTAGGAATGCTTCTGTGGTGCTGGGCTGTCAGGTGAGTGAGTCATGATTACATTAGCAGTGGGTTGCAGGAGTGAGCTGGAAGTTGGTGGCCTGGGGGCTGTTTGGAACCTGGATTTTGCTAGGGCTATGGTGCGGAAGTGGGACCAAATGTACTGTTTGGGAATGCCTTCTGCAGGGTCTGTGGGGGATATATGATGGGTTATGATAGGTTATTTATAACGCGCTTGATACCCAGAGGTTTCTAAGCATGGACCCAGGGATCGAATCTGTGTTGCTCCGTGTCGTCTTGCTTCCAAGGCGAGCACGTTGCCAGTGATCTATCTTTCCGAGACTCTGGTAAGATGCTTCACTGGGTCACTTCAGTCTCAATGGTAATATCCACTGCAATGGTGGCTGGGTGACCGGACAAATAAATCACAGCAACAAGACTTCCTTCAATGACTATTTTCATGCCAGCTCTCCTCCCCTAGATCTCATTGCTAGTACTGAAAGCTGGATTCCTCCATTTGTCACTGCTGCCCCCGGGTGCCCTCCACGACTCCAAATTATCCTTCATTCACTTTCCGTTTCTAACTGGCAGAGGTGGATGCATTGGAAACATACTCTTTTTGCCTCATCGCCTCATAAACCTGCAATGCCACATCCTCCATGTTTTGAATTTACCATCTCTACTATTGCCCCATCTCCCTAGTTTCACATCATCTCCATCTATAGCCCTCCTAGTCTCACCGGATCTTTGAACTTAGGCAACTCCTTGATTGGCTTTCCACTAACCATCACCTCATTCTCTTAGTTGACTTCAGCCTTCCCTCTCCAACCACTTCTCAGAATTCTGAACTTCAATCTTCTCTTAGATTGTTGTCCACACACTCCACTCTAACCATAAATTACCTACTCTCACTGGGTACAATAATGGATCTCTTATTCATCTCCACCTTTCTCCCTGCCACTAATGCTACTGTCACACCATTTCTATCTGATCTTTCAGTTGTTTCCACCACCATCTCCTTTCCAACCTCTGATCTCTCCTCACCACTGGCCTCACATATTACTAAAAGGAAATTTCAACCTTCTGACATTCCCCCCTTTATGTCTGACCTACAGTTTGTTCCTGTTCCACTATTAGCATCTATTCCTTACTATATGACTCATTCTCCTCTCACTTCCCACTGGTAACTTTCACCCTTTAGTCTCAGCGTCTCCAACAATGGGTCATCTCATTCATATGTTGTCTCTGCACATCATCGGCTGCTGTGTGAATGGGTACGTATCCACTTGCATGAGGACTTGCAGCCTTATACCTCTACCTTGAACTCTCATGTCCACTTTTAATAGAGTGAAAAGGGAATTCTACCTCGACCTCATCGACTCTTCCTCCAACCATCCTCGCTGGCTACAGGGCACTCCAAACTCACTTTTCCTAAACCCATTTCTATAATCAAAAACCGTTTATTCGGCACACGCTTTGAAAGTAAATCAAAAGTAAAGAAATGCACACAGGTGCAAATAAGATTAAATGAGATAACAATGAACATAGATACAATACATCACATGTTAATTAAAAAGATAGTTTTAAAATACTCATTACAAAATCGTTGTCTTAGCTATGTGACCATCCCTCAACCTTGGCTATACAAGCATACCTTTAGAATAATATTGAACAAAAACAGCCATGTCTGTCACCAAAAATAAATAATGCAAAGCAGACTTACTTGTTCTAATACTCTGGTCTCTTAATAGTGGGAAGAGAGGCTTCTAATTATTTGTCGCATATAACTTAACATAAAATGTGTGAGGCCTTCCTCTGTGTGGTTGCAGTATGGACAAGTAAATCTTTGGGAGGAAATGTGTAATCTCTAGGTATTTACTTGGCCAATTGGCAAAATGCCTGTGGTAGGTCAGAAGGAGGAGATGGATCAGGATGTGCCATTTCAAGAGGTGTTTATTATGAATAAGAAGAAAATGCCTGATGTTCCCTACTCTAAAGATTTCCGTACCTAACACAACTAAACTAGGGTGCTTGTCGTTCGTTCAGAAGTCCAAAGTAAAAGTCTGTCCTCCGTCCAAAACTAATCTTCACTGACCCTACCACTTATTCTAAATAACTAAATACCAGGAGTAGGACTCCCTTCTCCTGGGATTGCTTTCTAGCAAGTACTTCTCAGTATAGGATCTTCAAATAGCTTTCAGCTATTTCTTGCACCAATTCATTCAGTTCTCTTAGGGGACTTCTGCACGCCCCTTTGTTTATTTCTCCTCGGCTTCTCAGGTTCCTCCCTCTAGGCGCTCTGACACCTGAATTTTCTTTTACTCTGTTCCTCTCTGTTGTAGTTGACAGTTTCTCTTTTTCTGACAGTAGTTTCACCAGTTGTACACCTTCTCTTTTATCGCTTATTGCAATCTGCTGTATTCTCATCTCTTCGGGGGGGATCTTTGTGCTGTACCCAGCAACCAGTCTCACTCCTTTTTTAATGATTTTTCCATTCACTAGGACGAGTGGGCTGAGTCCCGGAATGCTTCTCGCTCTTCTTAGGATTTAACCATTCACTGGGACTAGAAGTGAACTCCAATTGTTATATTTGTTTTTCTTAATATGTCGAATATGATTGTAGCACTCGTTCCCCAGATTGTGCCTTGTACCCCGGGTCGCCTACTCTCCTAATTACCAGCATTGCAATAGGGCTGCGTCCCCGGGTCGGAATTTGCCATCAGTCTTACCGTGGTTTATCAGGATGGCTGTCGTGCTCGCTCCCTCGTCTTTTGAAACGCTTTGATGTCGTCCTCTCAGTGTAGTTCCGGTGTTCGACAGGGTTTCCACTCCTTTTCCTTCACAGCCTCCACTTCTCTCTTGTGTTCCCTCCTGGGACTTCCATCAGTAGGTAGGCTCTCACAGTTATTTGCTGTAGCTCAGGCACTTCCCAGCCATGACTTCTCTTAAGTCTTCTTTGAGTGTCCCCCCTGGATCTGTTATCTGACTGGTAGATTTCCTCAGGTCTGCCCCATGAATAGTGCACCTTGGGAACTTCCTCCTTCCAGCAGCTCACCTGCGTGGGATGAAGAGTTCTCCCTGGGTTACCAGCTTCCCTTGTCCAGATGGTTTGAAACTCCTAGCTCTCTCTCTCTCTCTTTCTCTCTCTCTCTTTCTCTCTTTCTCTTTCTCTCGTTCCTTTGCTCCTCCCATTTTTATGATGCTGCCCCAGTTTCTCCTGGCAGTCCTTTCTTTTTGTCAGAATTATACTCTTTACAACTCCTTTGGGTTTCTTCATTCCAGTACCAAACAGGTCATTATTCTTTATCTTGCCTGGGTTTTTACTTGTCTCAGTATTACGCAAGTATTTATCTTCTGCAAAGATATCACAATAGCAGGTTCTGTTTTTCTGTCAACTGGTATGGTCTTATCAGACTTCCTTCTCTCCATGGTGGGGTGGGGGGCCCATGAGGTCCTGCTTGCCACCACCCCTAGGGGGAATGTTACATAGTGGGCTCACCTCCCTAGCCTCACAAGGAAACGCTCCCCTCTGTGGAGAAATGACTGAATTCCCTGATTCGTCACGTACCCTTTCCCTTATGAATCTGGCTTCTCATTCTTCATAGATCGGGAATCTGCTAAGAAAATCAACGTTCCCTTGCTCTTTCACCTTTCTGTGTTCAACGGTGAAACAATAGGGGTGGAGGTCGAGGAACCACTGCATTATTGAGCGTTAGAATCTTTCCTGAGGCTTAACCCTATGACTTTGGAATGGCCTGTTGCTAATCGAAACCTTCAACCTATTAGATAGTATTTTATTTATTTTATTGGTCATTTGTAATGCGCACGATACAGCAAACATTTTGTTTCAAGGCACACCAAGACCGGGGAAATGGGGATGAGGAGAGGGGATGAAACAACGTTCTTAAAAGGTCTTGAAACATTTGAAACATGCAAGTGCTAAAGCATGAGAGCAGGGGAAAGGGGGCGAAGCGGAGTGCAGGAAGAGGTTACAAGGGAAGAAAACATACAATAGCGTTCTGACTAGGTTAAGAGACAATTTGGAACGTGCAAGTGCTGAACATGAAAAAAGGGGAGAAGGGAAGTGCAGGAGGGGAGGAAGGGTAGACATACACAGTGCAAAGACAAAAGTGCAGCTGTATGCAGACTGGAACGGCCTCACATCATGACATGAGGGGGCTACATCAGTCATGCAGACAGGAATTGACTAGCAGGTAAGGGAGACTGCACTCTGTACAAGCCTCACCTCATGGCATGGGGGCTACATCAGACATGCAGATAACTGAAAACAGATAGGAGGTGGTTCAAAGTAAACAATACAGAAGTGAATAGGTTTAAGTGAAGAGTCTGCAAAGGAGACAACAAGCACAAGAAGTGAGGCAGCAAAGGGGTGGGAAAAAGTCAGTCAGAGAATGCAGGCAGGAGGAAAGCAGAAGGTAAGAGACAAGCAGGTAAGGGATGTAGCAAGTTACACACAGAGGCAACAGGCGACTAAGTGAGGAGTCAAGTTAGCACAAAGCAGATGAAGGGGCGAAGCATAAGGAAGGAAAGAAACACAATATTATAGAAAAGCAACACTGATTAATAAGGGGGCTACAACAAAGCACGCAGGTAAGATGAGGGTAAAAACACCACATTAGATAGTATCATTAAAAGTGCGGGGGCTACAGCAAAAAACACAGGTACAGGAAGGTCAAAAGTAATTAAAAAGCTGCTACAACAAAAGGTAGGTACTAGTGGGTAAAGGTGAGGTAAAGCCACATAGCTGAGGAGAGGTGCAGGATAAAGTACATTTTAGTAATTGAGAAAGTCATTAGTTGCCATGCCAGGTTAGGGTCACGATAGGCGAGGAGGCTCAGGTATGCAGAGAGGCAGGAGTTATGAAGAAGAGATACCGTGCTAAAGTTCCAGGAGTGGTAGTTGGAGGCGGAAAAGGAAGGGGGCGGGTAGATTAACACGTTGGAGGCACCATGCGAAACGGGACAAAGATACAAGTGCACAACTGTGGCATCGGCCGGACGGCACAGACCACAAACGGTGTTGCCAGAGGCAAGGACCCTTGGAAGTCGGGAGAGTGCTTTGGCCATGCTGCCAAGACGGGACTTCCGTCACGGTCGTGCCAGATAGTAGACAGAAAGTTGGGATTGGATGAGGCTATATGCACCCAGATAATCAGGAAGCGGGAGAGAAAGGCATAGAGAGGAAGAGTAGTGGAGGGTCATAGTGGCCAACAGACCTGCAGGACGCAACACTAGGCAACCTGAGGAAAGAGGAGAGGAGGTATGGCGCCTCTTATCTGTGAGGTTTAACGGGGCGTAGTAGACACGTTCTTGGAGGGACAGGCAGCATGGCAAGGCCCTCCATGCCCAGATAGGGGTATTTAAACTCCCCTTAGTTTGAGCCCTTGGAGGGGGCCAGCGTCACCTGCCAGCTCCTGGGTTTCAAAGTTGATGTTGCAGCACACAGCCAATCCGACTGCATCAAAGGCGGGTCGGAGGGATGAACATGTCACTGCAGCCTTGAGGCTGCTCCGGCTGAATCCAGCGGCCATGCAGCAAGGTCCGCCTGCTCATTGAAGTGGTGGGAGCCCCGCACGGCTCATGGCAGCATGGTGATGTTCTGCTGCTTCAGGTAGGTTATCTCCCACTTAATGGCTAGTGCCTCTAAATCCATTGTCTTCGTTATGCTCTCTCAGAAAAGGTTTTCGCCTGACATAAAGGACAGTATGTTCTATTCCCTCATATTCCTGAGCGAGGACAGTTCCATTCCCTACATTAGAGGCGTCTGTTCGGAGTATAAACTCCTTATTGAAGTTGGGAACTTTAAGAACTGGTTCACTACACAGGATGTTTTTCAAAGTGTACAGCTGTCTTGATCTTGCTTATCCCATTTCAATATTTGAGGCTTTGCATTTTTTTATTTGTCTGTCAGATGGGCAGTGATAGTAGAATAATTGGGGTTAAATGTACGGTTCTAACCCTTCAGTCCCAGGAAGTTGCAGAGTTCTCTTTTGGTGTTTTTTGAGGGAGTATGTGTCACAGCTTTCACTTTTTCTAGTTGGAGTTGTACTAACCTGTTGCCTACGAAGAACCCTACGTACTTAATGGTGGATTGTGGCAGACATTTGTTTGGATTTGCCATTAGCCCAGCCTTTCTTAGAGCCCTGACTAGCTCAAATAGGTGAAAGAGATGTTCTTCCCAGGGTGTGCTATGAATTAAGATCTCATCGAGGCATATGCCACAAAAATGGGAAACGGGTTACAACACTCGCTCTATCAGATGCTGGAAAATGGCTTATGCTCCTTGTAACCTGAATGGTAACACCTTAAATTGACATCCCCAGTAAGTGGAAAATTCAGTTTTCTCCCTGCCGGTAGTGTTTAATGGGACTTACCAATAGCCTTTAGTGAGATCAGTCGTGGAGATGTATTGGGCCTGACCTAGCTTGTCGATTTAAATCATCGATTCTAGGCATTACATAATTATGAAACTGTGAGATGGAATTTAGTTTTCGAAAATCAATGCAAAACCTCCATGATTGATCAGGTTTGGCCACCAATACTATTGGAGAGGAACAAGGACTCTCTGAAGGCTCGATGATGTCAGCCTCTAATATATTTTCCACTTCTTAGATTTTTATTTTATTTACGTGACTCAGGAATCCTACAGGGTTTTAAGTTGACCACTTTCCATTTGGGAGTTCTGATGGTATGTACAAAATCCTTAAACCTCCCGGGTTGATCATTGAAGACATAGAGGAATTGATGTATACAATTTTTAATCTCTTCTTGTTGGTCTAGGATTAATGCTGAAGAAATTAGATTGTTCTCTTTACCCACCTCTAAGTAAGGTCGCCATTATTATGGAAGCGTTTTCAGTAGGGTCTACCCTTCACTCTTTTAATAAGTAGTGATATAACTTGGTCATCTGCCTCATGTTGGGTTAAGAGTCTGCATAATTACATGGACCCTTTTTTCTATAAATTCTTATGGCCTGGACCATTTTGATAATATTTTCTGGTCAGAGGTGGGTAAAAGGAGTAATACTTTCCTACCCACTGAGAATGCGCTGGGAATGGCCTTATTTCTCACAATGGGCTTTTTGAATTCCCTGAGCCTGTTCTAGATGGTCACTCTCTCACATACTATGGCCATATGTTGCTTAAGGTTTTGGGCTGTTTGGGAAATTGGTAGGGCAGCTTCTTCCCTTTCTTCCCCTTTTCCTAGCATATTGAGCACATTTCTTGCTTCCCTACCATAAAGGAACTCAAAGGGGGAATATCCCAAAGAGGCCTGAGTGGACTGCCTCAGTGCAATTAGAGCCCACAGGATCATTGTCCCAATTCTTGCTGTCCGCTTTTATCAGTTTCTTTAGGATCTTTTCAGGGTCTGATTGAAGTGTTCAACAAGTTTTATCAGTTTGTGGATGATAGACTGATGTTCATAATGTATTGATTTGTAGTATGTCTTTCACCTCAGACATAATGCAGGACAAGAAGGTGATCCCATGAAAGCACGCTTCAGGTAACACAATTTTAAAGTACTTAGATATTCACTCGGGAGGCCCGCCAGAATACTTTAACAATGACTTCACCCTGAATATTGGATCTGCTCCGCCTTTCACTCTCAAAATAAGTCCTTCCCAATGATGCACCCTACTGCCCATAAAATGTAAAGGGACAGGTGGGTAGGTCACCTGGAAGGGCGAGTATGCAATGAACGCCCGAAGGACACCAGGCTGAAATAACAAAAGAATGGAATCAGAACGTGTTCCAATATCAGCAGGGAAGAACAACAATGGTACAGCTACTCCCTAAACTGAATGGACTTGCCCGCAAGCCTTGGAGGTGAGACGAGGGACCCCTGAAAGTAAGAGAGAATAACCAGTTCTAAATAAGATTGGACAACAACACTCCTATACTTCCCCCTCCTACCCAGAACAACAGTTGGAAACGGGTTTTACCATGAGGGCAATGGGTGGATAGTCAAGATGAAGGTGAAATATCCAGGGAAGGGAACAAAACGAAGGAGGGGAAGGTTAGTATGGGGACTAACCCTGGCGGAGCGAGGGTCGCGCTAGTGTCGGGTTGCAGCACTTCTGTAACTGTGCAGCATCCAAGTCCCAGTGTCAGGAAAACTCCAAAGAACGGGAAAAGGTAGAAGTGGAGATGGGGGCGGGTCCAGGTGGATGGTGGGAGGTCTTGGGGTGTCCTAGGCAACAATTGCAGGCAATATCAGTAGCCAATTCAGTCAACAAGAAGGAATACCAGTAAACGGGCCGAGGTCTGTAACAGTACGGCCAGAGACAGGAGCAAATTCGATCAGCAGGAAGGATGCCAAGACAAGTCCAGGAGCGGAATACCAGGCTGGCAACAAGTAGTCCAGAGTTTCCAAAAAAAACAGAAAGGCGTAACAAAGAATACACACGTGAAGCTCCACAAGGTCCAAGAATGAAGATCAGAAGCAGTGCCGGAGTAGCTGCTGCCGGTTTTTAAAGATCGGTGAAGATGCCGTTCCCTAGATACGACGCAGACACTGAAGTGGCTGTCTTGTGGTCATGTGACTGCGTATGTTCGCAGGGCAGTGTAGCTCTTCCTCTTACATACGGCCCAGCGTGACCATGGCAACTGCCACACACCCTTCCAGGGGCCTGAAAAGTGGGCGTGTGTGGAGTTTTGAATCCGACGTTCTTGGCCTCAGACGAGTCCTTGGAGTGGACTGAGAGCATGAGGGTGAAGGTACCGTAGGAACCGTGACACTTGATCATTTACAATCTCTTTAGGGCACCCCAATAGAGACAGGAATGTAATGAGTTGTTTTAAAATCTGTTGGCTCATACTGTTTCGGAGTGCAAAGGCTTCAGGTATCTCGTAGCAATGTCTCCTATGACTAGGATGAATTTGTTCCTTTGCTTAGATGGTTCAAGTGGCCTGATGATATCCATGCCAATACGAGAGAAGGGAACTTCAATAATGGGGAGTGGTTGTAAGGGTACTGAGGTACAGGTTGATTTTCACTTTTTTTTGTTATCGCATGGAACCGGTTACTGCAAAATTATAGACATATGCATTTATTCCAGGCCAATAAAATGTTGGTATAACCTGGTTCTGGGCTTTAGTTACACCTTGGTGCCCAGCTGTTAAGAGAGAGAGTGTGAGTTCTAACACTACCCTCTTGTTACTCCAAGGAATCACTAACTGTGTTCTTGGATTGCCTTCTGGTGTTACATCATCTCGGTAGAGAAGACCCATTTTTAAAACAAAAGAAGTAAAAAAAGGGATAGCTCTGAGCCCGTCCTTCTGTCTCGGGTATAACCTTAACAAATTCCTCTGTTAAAATGTAATCATTTTGTTAGTCGAAAGCTAGGTCGGGAACGAGTTCCAACTCCTCTACCTGTGGGAGTGGTTTGTCCTTTTGCTTTTTATCTGCATCTCTAAATCCTTGGGTAACCCTTTCTGTCTCCTTTTGTTCTTGAACTTCTTGCGGGAAAGGGAATGTAGCTTTTTGTAGAATTCCCTGTGCTATTTTCTCCCCTTCTTTGACATTTTATGGTTGACTCCCATGGTTTTATACTAAGATCTTTGTGTCCCCTCTATAACCTGGGTCAATAACTCCATCCAGCTATGTCTAAACCATACGTCTAGGACAGCCCAACTTGGAAGCCAGTCTAATGTATGTTCCCTTGGGCCAAGAGAGACCCAGACCTGTAGTAATTAATTTTCTTTCACCGGCTGCTATAGTTATTTCAGCACTACTATGTGGATCAACGCCAATAGACCCAGCAGTGGCTACTGTAGGTGACGATGGTTTGGGACTCAGATTAGTAAACTTAAGGGTTTCCCAACTTTTGTGAGTTGGACAGGATCCCATTTTTGACACTATATGTGGTAGGTCAGAAGGAGACAGACCAGCATTTGCCATTTTATGAGGTGTTTCTTATAAATAAGAAAATGCCCGTCTTTCCCTACTCTAAGGGTTCCCCTGCTTAACCAGGATGCTCGTCCGTTCTAAAATCCAAAGTAAAAGTCTGTCCTCCATCCAAAACTAATCTTCACTGACCCTACCATGTATTATAAATAACTAAAGACCAGGAGTATAACTCCCTTCTACTGGGATTGCTTTCCAGCAAGTACTTCTCAGTACGGGATCTTCAAATAGCCTTTAGCTATTTCTTGCAGCATTTCATTGTTCTCTTAAGGGACTTTACACGCCCCTTTGTTTATTTCTCTTAACCTTTTCAAGTTCCTCTCATAGGCGCTCTGACACCTGAACATTTTTTTGTTCTGTTCCTTGCAGTTGTAGTTGACAATTTCTCTTTCCAACAGCAGTTTCACTAGTTGTACATCTTCCCTTGTATCGCTTGTTAGAATCTGCTGTGTTCTTGTCTCTACACTGGGATGTGTGTGACTTACCCAGCTACCCGTTTCACTTTTTTAATGATTTTTCTATTCATTGGGATGAGTAGGCCGACTCCATTTGTTACATTTGGTTTTCTTACTATGTTGAATATGATTGTACCACTCGTTATCTGTGCCTTGTTCCCGGGTCTCCCACTCTGCCCATTACCTGAACTGCAGTAGGACTGCGTCACCATGTCGGTGCTCACCTTTGGTTTCTTTCCGTGGTTCGTCAGGGTGACTGTCATGCTCACTCCCACTTCTTCTGACACGCTTCTGTTTCGTCCTGTGTGGTTTTGGCATTGGGAGGGTAGGATCCCACTACTTTTCCTTCCTAGCGCCACTTCTCTCTTTTGGTTCCCTCCTGGGAACTCCGTCAGGTAGGTAGGCTCTCACGGTTACTTGCTGTAGCTTGGGCACTTTTCAGCCATGGCTTCCCTTTAGTCTTCCTTGTACGTCCCTCCTGGGACTGTTATCCGACTGGCAGACTTCCCTGGGTCTGCCCCTTGAATAGTGCAACTTGGGCGCTTCCTGCTTCCAGATGCTCGCCTGCATGGAAAGCAGTGCTCTCTCCGGGTTACCAGCTTCCCTTGTCCAGCTGGCTCGAAACTCCCGGGTCTCTTTCTTTTGCTCCTCTCATTTTTATGATGCTTCTCTGAGGCTTCCCCAGTTTCTCGTGCAGTCCTTTCTGTGTGTTGACGTTATACTCGTTATTACTCGTTTGGGTTTCTTCCTCCCAGTAGCTTAAAGGTATTTATTCTTTATCACTCCTGGGTTTTTACTCATCTCAGTATTGGGCAAGTATTTATCTTCTGCAAAGATATCACAATAGCAGACGTAGGAGGATTCTGTTTTTCTGTGAACTGGTAAGGTCTTATCAGACTTATGAGTGAAATGAAAGGGAGTTTCACGTCGGAACGGGAGTACTTGTCCCTGCTGGGGAGCAGTGGGGGGGGGGGCTCTCCCCCGCATAAGGTCCTGCTTGCCGCCACCCCTAGGGGGATTGTTGCATAGCGGACTGACCTCCCTAGAATCACAAGGAAAGGCAGCTTGTTTGCCAACTTTCATTCCCCTTCTGCATCAATACCAAAACAGTGGTCAGGATAAAGTCTTTTCCTACTTCTGCCTTAGCTGTAGCAATGCATGTTAGCCAACCACAATTATAGAGGTCCCAGAACCTGAGTCACAGCCTTGACAACCCAGGGCCTTTTAATAAGCCTTCCTTTGTTTGGCAACTTCTGTTAGACTGATATTACCTGTTCTTTAATGTCTCTTGACTTAAGTATTGGTGGTATGCCTGAGATTCTAATAAGGCCTCCCTGCCGGGTTGTTGGCGTTTGCTCAAATTCACATATTGAATTCTAGGGTTCTTTTGATTTAACTTTAGCCGCTTTCATAGGTTTTCAATAGGTCGGTATTCATAACGCTTGTTTGCTTGCTCCCAAGTGATACTGCCTGCGCTGAACACACAGCCTGCACCGGAGCATCCCGGGGCACTCGCTCATCACGCTTCCAGGTGCTACACTTCATGTCCGCAGGACTGCTGGACCAGTGGCTTCTCCTGACCAGGCACACCCTCTCTTTGGTTTCTTCCGCCACACTGGTTTGGCGTAGCTCTGACTCCTGAGCGTCTCTGGTGCAAACCAGCCACATGAGAACTCTCGACTGCTCCTACCACATGTGCTTTCTGCTGCGCCACCTCTGCACAACTTAGTTTCACGGGCTAAGCATTTCTTTTCCACGCTTAACTCTAAGTGACCTCAGCAGTTTGGAGTTTTAGAGGCACAGACCCTCTCAGGACCTGTACTGTTGTCATCTTGTTCCTCTACTTCTTCCTTCCTCTGCATGCATGGCTTGCACTGACCTCTCCAATTGTGCTTCTCTCTTGCCTGCACCTGAGGGGGCCTTTTAAGCCTGTCTCCCTAAGGGGTAGGTCATTTTTATACATTAGCTGACCACTACTGCATCTTTGCTCCTCAGCATTCCTCTTCCTCGTCCCAGTACGTTGGGAATATGGGACTTGAAGTCCCTAATGATAAAGTTTATTTTCTTAACCTTTTGTACTTTGCAATAAGCCATCAAGAGACTAGGATAATGGGGAAATTTAAAAAGGGGAATTTCCCCTTCCTCTTGATCGGTTTCCTCACCCATGTGATCCTCCTGCAGAACACCAACCCCAGGGTTGAAAGCGTCTGCCTTTCCCTGGCCACATGAGGAAGGTCCCAGGCCGAGGTTTTGGAGGGAATCCCTACTGATTCATCATATATCCCTCTCCTAATAAAGCATGGGGGTGACCAACTGAAACCTGCTGGCGAACCTTTGCACCATCTCTCTCCTTCCGTACTACTCTAAAGTGCTAGAAAGGGTTGTGCCTCAACCATCTTACCAATTACTTGGACCTCCACAACTTTTGAGACCCCTACATGCAGGTTTGTGCTCTTGTCATTACACAGAAACTGCTCTCATGAATGTCTACAACTTAATCTCCTCTGCTAAGCACTCCAACCTATGCTCTATCCTAATGCTACTTGACCTGTCTGCTCCCTTTGACACTGTCGATCATTCTGATCTCCTTAATGCACTTTTTTCTAGGGATTCCCGATCAAGCCCTTGGCTATAGTTAATTTGATTTAGCACCTCACCAATTCTGCCTCCTGGAACACCACCACCTCTCAGCTCACTCCTCTAACTGGGTAGTGTGCCACAAGGCACTGTCTTGGGTATTTTCTTTACACTATACACCTCTGCTCATGGGGCACTAATATCCATTGGGTTCTCGTACCAACTCTTTGCGGATGACACCCAAATCATCTTCTCTTTTCCTGAGCCTCTGAACCCTCTATCTAAATGTCCAACTGTGTCTCTGCGATTAAATATTGGATGGCTTTGCAATCTGTGATAAGCTCTTCCTAATTATAGGTGCTATAGTTCCCTCCCAAATGCTCTCACATATCTCCTCCCCTGCCTATCAAGTTCTTACCTGACACTCTCCCATACTCCCCTTAAGCTAGAAACCTCAGCATCATCTCTGAATCTTCTCATACCTTCATACATGCCAACCCTCGCGATTTAGGCGGGAGGGTCCTGATTTTCTATTTGAAAAGATTGCTACTTTTTCATTGCTCCCTCCTAAAATAGTAACCCATTGCAATTCAACGTGAGGATTCAGTTCTCCCCGTTTTTGTAAGACAATATCCCTCCAAAGTGATGCAGAATGTTGGCATGTATGTGGCATGTATGTACCTTCTCTATTTCCATCTTGAAAACTGCAATGGCAGCTTGTTTCAACCTCCTTAATATCAGGAAAATCACGCTCCTAACTACTACTGTTTTCACTAAACTGTACTACTGCGCCAGCATCCTCTTTGGTCTCCCCAACCATGCTTTCTGTCCTCTTGACAAGATCATTAACTTCGCTACCAGGACTCTTTGAACTTCCTCACTCCACACCGATTTCCTCTTATTGTCACAATGCTGGGTGGCTGATGAAGCAAAACAGGGCCAGATTTAAATCTCTTCTCCTGGTTCACAAATCTATCTACAGTAAGACCCTACAGCATCTGTCCTCCTCTAGCCAACTCTACAAGCCTTCTCGTATTCTCTGCTATGCCTCCTCATAATACCCTTGTGGCACCTTTCCCTCCCTGTGCTTCCCCTCGTTGACCCACTTTCTCTCTCGTCTTGCTCCACTTGCATGGAATAATCTTCCATCGGACATCTGAGCAAATGTCCATATTGAAAGCTTATCTTCTTGTCTTTGAGTTATCCTCTTTCATCTGCCTTTGTGCTAACCTTTTTCCCTTGCCGCTAACCTGCCCCTCTCTTTGCCTCCACTCTAACACTTCTTCCATCGCGGTCACATCACTAACATAGCTAGCCGTACCGCCAACCTGCACTTCAACATGTCTAATGTTGATAGTCTTAAATCTATGGAAGTCTATCCACGAATTGTGCTGGTGACTGTTATATTTACTCCCTAACACAACCTGATCAGAATGCCACTCAAAAACCCTCCATTGTAAGTAGCTCACTGCTTCCTGTCAAATATAATTTCTTATATATTGTAAGTTCTTTTGCAATGAAAGAGCATTGATCTTATTCATCCGTGTGTGTGTGTGTGTGTGTGTGTGTGTGTGTGTGTGTGTGTGTGTATATATATATATATATTTGTTTGTTTTGCAAGAATATTTTGTTGTGCAGCAGAGAAAGTGGAGCATCCTCAGTGGTCATCTATACATATTAACCAACAGGATCTCATTGTCCCATAGCATTTATGGTCTTACATGGAAATGTGAGACATTGATATGAGAGTCCTTAATGAGAGCATTGGGCTGATGTTTGAGGACACACCTGGAAGGCATTGTGTGAGGCTACAATGTTGTTACATCGGCAGGCTTTTGTTTCTTGGAGTTTTTTGCTGAACAGTTTTGGATGAAAATCTCATTGAAAAATATGGGGAGTGGGTAAGGGGGATATCGGGGGTAGGGGATGTGTTGAATAGGGACTAGATAATGGTTAAGTGGGATTTTGGGGGGGCAGGGTCGGAGACATTTTTTTTTGGGCTGAAAAAATTAAGCAAAAAAGTCCACGAAAAAAAACTGTTGCTCCAAGAGCCTGTGTGAGCACTGGGAATTCCCTCTTATTAAGTATACTTTGAGCACGCCAAAAATTGGTAGAATAGAGATGGGAGGTGTGCATCAGGATATGTAAAAGGGGAGTTAGTAGCTCTGAGAGGAAAGGGTCATCTTGTTTTTCTGCTCGGGTGGTTGTGCGTCATCCTGCTGTCTTTTAACAGGCAGGCTGCTAGTTTCAACTCACTGACTTTCCCTTCAAGTTGCAAGTAATAGATGTAAAAATATTTTTGTTTGATTGATATATAAAAAGTAGAAAAACACCTGGGTATGTAGTAATGGTGAACAAACTTAAATATCATGTGTGTAAATAAAAAGGATAGGTTATTAACGTCATTTAAAAATAACATGTGCAGGTTAGGCTAGGGGCAAGACAGTCAAATCTTGCTAGTAGCAGGTGCAGGATATCCAGGCCTGGGGAAGACAGTTAAGGGCAGACTCAGCAGGTGCAGAAACACTATGGGTAGAGTAAAGCGGCCAGATCTCCAACTAGTCGTACAGCAAGAAAAGCAGTCCCGGGCAGCAGGTGCTGTGATTTGCTTGTGGAGGATATTAGGCAGGTGTTCATTTGATAAATAGATGTTTCAAAAGGTTTGATTGTTACTTCTGTTTTCTCCTACTGCTCAGTTCCCACTGGACTCTTCCGAACCAGGACAATTGACACATGAAGACAACGCCATGAACAAAGACCTGGAGCTTGGTGCAGTCTCTGATGCTATTACTGGACGACCATATCACCCTTTGTCAGAAAGGGAGTCAGCATATCTGAGCGAAGACCTTTTTGATCGCTGGAAGATGAGGTCTTCATTACAGTGTCAGGAGACACAGTATCTGCCTGTTGACTCTCAAAAGGAAGCGATCACTTGTGCAATTAAACGCCATCCAGTTGTGGTCATTGCTGGAGACACTGGCTGTGGAAAGACCACTAGGATACCACAGTTCATTTTAGATGACTACATAACCAATGGGGAAGGCGCTCAATGCAATATGGTGATCACCCAGCCACGCAGGATCAGTGCCATTTCCGTTGCCCAGAGGGTCGGTCATGAGCTGGGGCCCAAGCTTCGGAAAAATGTGGGCTTCCAGGTGCGACTGGAGAGCAACCTGCCTGCTCGTGGCGGAGCTCTTCTCTTCTGTACTGTGGGCATCCTCCTGAGAAAGCTACAGGGGAACCCCAGTCTGGCAGGGGTCAGCCATATAATTGTGGATGAAGTTCACGAACGAGATGTGAACACAGACTTCTTGCTAATTCTTCTCAAGAGGATTCAGGAACTGAACCCAGAGTTGCGTCTAGTTCTAATGAGTGCAACTGGGGACAACAAACGCTTCTCAAAATACTTTGGGAGTTGCCCTATTGTCCGGGTGCCAGGGTTCATGTACCCAGTAAAGCCATACTACTTGGAGGATATTTTGCCAATTCTGGAAACTGGCACAAAGACTCACCAAAAGGTAGGCTTCTAAAATCTATACATGTGGCTTTGTTATAAATGGCTCTATGGTTATTCGTACTTGACATTGTTATACCTTAATGTTGGTGAGTTTTGTCCGAGCTCTCTGGTGAGGGATTCAAGATGACCATTTGTGCAGTTTGGCACCATTCATAGAATGGGAGAGGGCTGATAAAAAGGTATGACTAGTCTTGCACAAGCACACAATATACTCTGCCCTATGTGTACTGAAAATATATACTTAGAAATGTTTGTAATGAGAAACGCACAGTAGAAACAGATACACTATCACAATCCTATCTGCTTTGAAGGCTTGAACAGAGTGAGATGCAGTGGCTTATAGAAAGTCACAGGAATGTATCAAAAATCCATTGAGGAATTCTAAAAATCCAGGACCATATGAGATACGCACTGATGTTTCAAAGGTAATTAACTTTGAAAATGCTAGCGATTTTTAAGATGTTCACTTAAGGTTGTCCATAGGGCTTAACACGACAAACCAAATTCTCATCTCATGGTTGTCTTGTCCCAGTGGCCTGATGGTCTTCCCTGCATGAGCTTTGATTGGTGGTGCAAGCGAGTGACTGACAGCACAGGAAATGCTGGACGAGTGCTGTTGCATTAATGGCATGTGAATGTCAGTGGAACCTGAGCTGGTATGCCTGAGGGTGACTGCTCCTTGTGCCCCCTTGTCTTCAGGAAACCTCAAGATTAACTGGAATCCTATATCACCTGGACAATAAACCTGCATGTTTTCTACTTCATAGTGTTGTATGCTTGCTGAAAGTGTTGCCTGATTAATAAAATTGGTGGTTAGCTTTTGCACGGCTCATCAGTGTGCTGTTGATGTGGGCGCACAGTGAAGTAAGCACACTCTACATTCCTTCAAACAACTGACATTCAACCTCTGGTAAGATTCTGCTCCTTTTAAATTTCTATGTTGGGCAGTTCAGGAATCGCTGCTTGTTTTTGCATGAAAAGAGAACTCGTGGGTTAAGCTGCACCGAAGACCATAGTTTTTCTGTTCTGTTCTTGTCAAGTAGTAACTTTAAGACAGAACATTTCATTCATTGTAAATAATGGTCAAGCGTGGCCCTTGACTATCATGGTCCTTAAGGAAGAAGACACATCCCTCCCTTTGAGCATTGCCACACATTTGGTCACTGCTGCGCATTCCCTTCGATGTTGACAGCAATAACAGCACGTCTAGTCACTACCAAGATGGCGACCACTACACATATTGATGGTTGGATGCTCAGATGTCATCCATGATGGCGACCGTCCCTCCGATGTGGACAAATCCAACAGAAACTTCATTTAAACTCAACCGATCATCAACTGAAGTGCGTCGTAACTCTTCTATTACGCAGACAATGTCTCTGTCAGTTACCTTTGCTACAATAGTGGTTTCACTCCTAATTGCTTCTCACCTGTTTTTCATATGCGTTCTCTACTCTCCTGGCTTCAATCCTCCTCAATGTAGACATTAATTTCCTCTGGCATCTATGGCAAGCCACAAGATGACGTGGACCAGCGGACATGTTATCAAAGGGTTTTATTTAACTTAAAAGTTAGCCCTATTGCTAAAAGTGGAGTTCCCTTTGTAACAAACTATACTAAAGTGCTCGTCAATAGTCAAGATAACAAAAATGGTCTTTTGTCCAAACCTATCCTCTAAACTGGCCCTACCACTTAGAAAATAATATAGAAGAAAAACTAAGCAGTGTCATGTCTTTGGAGTTTTTCTCCCTGACCTCTATCAGGAATCCTTCCTGGTTTTGGATTCAATACTCATCCGCAGAAAACAATTCTCCCTGGTTTAACAGTTCTTGACCATCTGTCAAAGTTGCAGAAGTTTCTCAGGTTTAAAAATAGTTTCAAGTTCCTGAAAAGATCAAATGTCCAAGTTGTCGTAGGTGGAGGGATACCTCCCTAATCCCTCTCCACCACTTGGCTGGGTTTCTCCCGCTAGGTTTACATCTTGTTTGTCTATGTGTTCCCCTTAAATTGGTTCTTCAGTTATCTTATTGGGCCCTCTGGATCCCTTGGGTTTCTCTGTCCCATTGTATCACCTACCAGGGGTATTGGTAGTCCCTCCTTCCATATGCCTCTCTTGCTTCTCAGTAGTTTCTGTGAGCAATTTGGTGGATTACAATATTTGGATTTCCTGGGCTCCCGTAACCCTTATTGTTACTTGGTTCTTTCTCTCTGGTCCTTTATGCACCTGGTATGAGTTTAGGGTATTCCTTCCTTCTTCTTCTGTCACTCTCTGGTCTCTCTACCCCCCTCCACTATGAACAACCCGGGTACCTTCTATGTTGCATGGTTTGCTTCAGTGAAGTGACACCTACTTGGTAGCAGTGGTGTTCTCTGCTGCTTCCTGGCATTCTCGCCTGCGTTTCTCTGCTCCTCTGCTCTTGTGTTGCGAGTGTAGGATATGTTTTTCCCTCATATTCTAGGTTTGGCGTTGTTTCTAGGGCACCAGGCCCTGCACATGATCTGCGTCATCACACCTCCAGGTAAGACTGGCTTTACTCAGCCTTGACCTCACCGACTCCACACGGCTCTGTGCTTGCACTGAGATGGGTACCAGAAGCCAGCCCTAAGCTTTCATCCCAAGGTTCCCTTCCACAGACTCTGTATACCCTGTCTTCAGAGCAGATTCTTGAAGGTAGGTGGGGATCACTATTTGTGATGAACCACCTAAAAGAAAAGGAGGAATCGGTTACTAAATTACTTCCTTCATACGAGAGAACCTTGTCCCATCAATATGCCCCCCTCTTACCTATGGAGGATGTTTTGGCTGCTTTTCCCACCCCCTCCTGGTTCTTACAGCCATTACTCTTGTACCTTTTACAGAATCATTAGTAGAGTCCTTCCTTCGCTTGTGACAGTAAATGGGGGGATAATGATCACCCCTGTATTGCCAAACCTTTTATGAAGGTGAAAAGCAGTTTAAAAAAAAGTTAGGATACAGAGGCAAGACTGGAGGCTGGCAGGGGGCATTCTGGAGAAAAGCATGTGTATATTGACACAGTGATGGAACGGGGTGACACTTACTCTACCAGATGAGAGGCGCAGGAGAACCAGACCAACAAGTAGTGAGCATGTACCAGCTGAGCATAGAGGACAACCACATCCTACCAATGACCTTTGTTGCAAAACAACCAGCAGCAGAGGAAACCTAACGCTGGGTGCCGGGAGGTTGTACCGAAGGGTCTTTCCACAGCTGAACAGGGAGATCGAGCAAGGGAAGGGCAGAGACATGGCGATAGGTTAAAGGTAAACAAGGACAGAAGAGAAACAGAGGTGCAAAGTAATAGAGGAAAGGAATAGATTGAAATCAAGTCACTGTCTGTAACCCCCATTACCAAATCCAAGCAGTCACTCAAAACCAACTTGTTCTAGCTGTCCCTTATCACTTTTAATTGCTATCTAGACCGTTGCCCTGGGTGGTTATCTATCTCTTTGTCTGCCAATCTGGTAGCCGTTCTTGGGTGGAGCCTTAATAGTCCCTCTTTCATACTGCTTTCCTTTCTTTAATTTTTCATCCAAGGACCTCTTCTAATTCCTTGCTGTCTATGCCTTCTGTTTTCTTTGTTCCCTGAAGGTCTCCTAACAGTATCATTCCCCTTAAAACGCCCTCTGTCCCCATCTTGGGCTTTGTTGGGCACTGCTTGCAAAACCTTTTCACCAATTTGGGGGTATGTACAAAGCCTGCCAGTTCCCATGTGTTGTATTCTGGCACATAGCATTTTTCATTTGTTTCCTCTGTATCGGCAAATCTTGAATTCTCTGGACCTCAGATTCCATGTTTCCTTCCATTATTGGGGCATGTGCTGACTTTCTCCTCAGCCTCCTCTTGGTAGGTTTCAATAATGAAACCCATAATACAAGGGAGTACCTTCTATCATTATGGTAAAGCAAGATGGATATCCACTGGATCAATCACTTTTAGGATCTTATTGGCCCAATATAATCTGGGAACAAATGTAAGGAAATACCCTGGCAATTAGGTATTTGGTTCCAAAGTATCCACGATTGAGGTGGGAGAAGGTCATACTTGCACTCAAACCATCACATTGTCAGGGGGACCAATGCCAGCACAACTAATAAAGGACGCGGCCAGAGATCTAGCACCTTTCATTTCCAAACTGATTAATGCCTCCTTTTCATCATGTACTATCCCTTGCAATCTTAAAGAGTCGTGGGTACTCCCTCTTCTCAAGAAACATACACTAGACCACACTATACCGACCAACTATAGGCCCATCCCAACAGTGCATTTCCTTCTAAAAATCTTAAAAAGGTAGCATACATCCAAATTCTGAATTGCTTGGAAACTACCAAACTCTTAGGACCCTGCCAATCCGGTTTCCAGCCACATGGCACGGAAACGGCTTTAATTCATCTCAAAGCTCAAATAGACGAACTCCGAGACAACGGAAAACTAGCGCTACTCCTCCTTCTTGACCTCTCGGCTACATTTGACCTGGTGGACCACAAGGTCTTATGCAGCCACTGGGACTCGGCAGCCCACTTCGCCAAGAAGGCCATAGTATGGATACAGTCCTTTCTCTGTAATAGGACTATTAGTCTTCTTTCCTTCGGCAGCAGCAGACCCCATCTCCATTACTTGAGGGGTGCCCAAGGGTTCATGTGTTACGCGACCCTAAGCAACGTATTTACCAAGCCCCTTTTTGATGATCTGGACCATCGGGTATCACCTACACCAACTATGCAGATGATGCTCAGATTCTCTTACCACTTTCTGGGGATTATGATAAGGAGTTGGCCTTGGTGAATAGGATCTATAGCATCGTTCAGGCATGGATGGCCAATCACGGTCTCTGCCTGAACGATGACAAAACGGAGCTCATTATCCTTGGCACCACCTCCCTCCTCAACAGATTAGGCCCGATTACTCCTCTTTCATCATTGATGGGAATTCCATCAGAGTGGCCAAAGAAGTAAAAACTTTACGTTTTTATTTGGACTCCACTCTAACATTTACCAAACAAGTAAACACCTTGGCTTCATCCACCGCATATACCTGTAAATTAATTAGAGCAGGTAAATAATTCCTATCTCCCAACAGTTATATGATACTAGCCAGAGCGCTCATACTGTCCAAACTGGACTACTTTAATGCACTCTACATTGGAGCCAACACATAAATCATCAAGAGAATACAGATACTTCAGAACAATGCCCTCAGCATAACTAAGAAAGAACATATTTCTGAGACTAGGAGACAACATAAGTGGCTATCCACTTACGATTAAATCCAACTGAAAACCGCATCCATAAATGCCTAAACAATAAGGCACCATGTTACTTGACAGAAAGAATCATTAGAAAATCATCAAGTAGACCCACTAGAACAGCTAACATTAATTGTCTACTTGTACCACGTTTCAAACTCTACTATTGGGAGGCACCAGTTTCCCTGTTAAGTCAGCACAATTGTGGAATTCCCTGCCACCACCCCTGAGAGTGGCTCAAATATTTTCCAAATTCAGACAGAATTTGATCAACTGGTTCAAAGAGAATGACAAGTAAACTGATCCAGCCATACACTACATGTAAATAAACCTAAACTGCTTTGCATATTACACTTCTCCCTGTACATTGCTGCTGTATCATATATGAATATATCCTCCTATGTATGTACCCTCTCCCGATGTCTGTATATTATGACTTGTACTTCTACCACAAGCAACATGCTAAATGCTTGTCTTTTTATTCTATGTCTGTACATCTTTTCACTATGTCTGTATACTATGATCTGTACTTATACCACATGTAACTAAGCTAAATGCCTGCTTGTATCTTCTGCACCCTGATACCATCGGGTCTGGCGCGCATTACAAATAAATAAACAAATGTATACTTTATTCTTCCTTGTATGCTAGGCATGGTTTCCACCTCCATCCGCAAACTTTTCACTGGTGATTTTATCTTTTAGTAATGCCTTAATATTTTTCTCAATGTTTCCAGTATTATTGTAAGATAAGTACCAGCTTCTTGGACCTTAATTACTATTTTATCCATCTGCAAACTTTTAGGATGGTATTTAAAGGTAACGAAGAATGGTTATGTTTTTGGTAGAATTGTGTTTTAGATTATTATAGGAGAATTCTGCCAGAGGTTCCCAATGTGCCTTATCATTCAGGTATTACTGATACAAAATGACGTAAAAACTGTTCCATACTTTGGTTCTCAGTCTCGGGATGCTAGGTAGATGGATTTATTGTTTGCAACATTCAGAGCCTGACATGTTGCTTTCCGAAATGTTGTCACAAACTGTGCCCCTACTGATATCTCCAGCAGTCCATGCAACCAGACTATTTTCTGCACAAACGTCTGCTGATTGAAGTGGCAATGATAATTTGGGAGCACAACAAAAATGGGCTAACTTGCTTAGTGTATCCACGGCCACTAAAATTATAGTGATTTATTTTGAATCTCGTAGTTCTATCACAAAGGTCCATTGGCATTTGTTGCCGTGGTGTTGTATGAATGGGAAGTGTGTGTCAATACTGTGTCCAGTAACCTTAGCTACCTAACTATCAGGCTTGCCTTACTAGCAGCTGAACTAAGATGTATGTGCACATCTTGGTTACTGTACTTGTATTATTTAGCTCACTACTGCCTGACCATTCTGTAACCGATATTATCATTGTCCCTACGTTGCTTTTATTGCAACCTTTAGTGTAAAATGTCTACATCTCATGTACTGCAGGACCATCTTGTAACCGGTTTTCTCAATGTCTCAGCTGTGCTTTTATTGCTATATTACTGTAAATGTCTACATTTCATGCACTTTTTCTGTAACATATGCTCCATGTTCAAGCGCTTAGATACCTCAGGGTTAGGCTGTGCTATACAAATAATAAACTAAACTTAGACAATAGTCACGCTGGGTTTGTCTTGGCCGGTTTTAGCCCTGGTCCAAACCTTACTTGTTTTCCAGCATGTTTTTATTTGGGACACAAAAAACACCTAGCCGCCAATTTGCGTGTCCTAGCTAACCGCCTATATCCTACAAGAGGTGCTCCTGATCTAAATCTTATGCTCATGTCCTTAACAACACTAAAGCCATGAAGAGTATTTCCTCTGAATCACCAGTTTTTCTGTTCTGTTGCTCAGGAGTGACTGTAAGACCGAAAGGTGCATCAAGGGTAAGCACTTGAGCAGCACGTTATAGTTGAAGGCATCCTCAAGACCTTTGATCTTTTTGGTTTTCTACTTTTTTGGTCTTCTGCTCTGAATTTACTTTAGGTGCAATGTTGACAAAGCACGCGCTGCCATGCTTACCTGGGTGAGAACAATGATGGCTCTGCGCAAGTTGAGAGACCTACATTTGGTTGCTGCCCATCAATGACATTAGCACCCCCCACCTGTGCTTCTGACAGTCGTCCAGTATTTGTCAGAGGTGGCACCCCTTTTGGTATTCCCAGCCGCTGCTCTGCCTAGTGTGTTACTCTGATGCAGCAATCTTGTACTAGTGCAGGGCATTTCCATGGACAGTCTCAGCAGCTCCATGCGCTGCAAAAGCCAAAGTACTTGCCATAACTTATTGGTACGAACCAGGTTCCATGATACTGTTGTCTGTTCTCACTGGTGCTGGTGGGTGAGCTCAGTTTAGCAGGTAACCTTCCCGTCCAGGCTGTGGAAGCAAATTGCAACCTCTCTAGTGTATGGAACCTTTGCGTTTGGGGCTACTTTATGTGGACGGTCGTTTGTCTGGCTTGTAATGCTATGTAGTCTGCATGACCTGGACGCATGTACTGTTTGTATCTTGGCTTATCGAATGACTGTCATTTATCAAGGGCTGTGTTTCTCTGCAAGAGTTATTTTCCAGCCGAGGCATCTAATGACCTGTCAATGCAAACACGTCAACTAATGTACTTTCTTCTACAGGAGAGTTTACAAAGTTCTCTTCATGTTGTCCTGGTTTCTCTGTGTACACCTATCAACTAAAGTTGTCAATTGAGGTGTTAATTTAGCAGGATTTGTAGTTCTAACAATGGGCTGCGGGGAGGATGTAACTGTTGTCGTGTATATTTATTTGTTGTGTTATCATGTATAGCATCAGTGTTCTAGGTCGCTCCTGCCCCATTAGGTTTACTCTGTAGACTGAGCACGCTAGAGGCTCGCTCTTGTAGGTGTGAAAGCCATTGTTATGTTTAGTGTATGATGACCTGTGGCCCCCTGTTTTGGTACCCCTTTTTTTGTGAGACCTTTTTTTAACTGAAAATGCCCTTTTTTTGTGAGACCTTTTTTTGACTGAAAATGCAATATGTGTACGTGTGCACAAATACTTTTATTCGTAATTCAGGGAGGTTTCCTTCAACCGCCACCCCATGAATGTTTAGGAAACGTCCTAAACTTTTTGATCTAAATTGCTTGAACATCAGTGATTTTGGAGACTATTATTTGCTGTGAGCTTTTTTCTGTGCAAAGGAAATGCTTTTCTAAATAGTACTGTTGCCTTATTGGTGCTGGAAGACGGTGGCAGGAGATAAATGACTGAAACGTTGTTGACCGAGGCGAACTGACCCATAACATTATATGAATTAATTTCATATTATTGTTGCTTTTGCCACCTGAATTAGACAACTTTATGGGCAGTCAAGACCACTGACCTATGATAGTTGTGTGAAACAATTAGCCAACTTTATTCAGTAACCTCCTAGAGTGTATGCATTTATTGCGATAGCTTTATTTAATAGAAGATGGCAAGTACTTGAAATAAGACTTTGATAATGAAATGTGGCATTTACATTTGAGCTCCTGAAACATTAGGCATGCATTATATTTTATTTCCTCTGTTACCTGCTCTGATCCCATTAGATATGAATAGCCATCCTGCTGATATTTTACTAACCCAAAAGGCCAGGTCATACAGTTTCTGCCATTGGTATGATATTCCAAAGAACTTGATGACTTTCTGCACGTTCCTTCAAAAGTCGTGGATGTTAGTGGCTAAGTATTCTATATTTGTGTTTTCGGTTGTGCATGTACGTGCCTCATTAATGTCTAAGGACATACATACCTGCTTCTCTGCTCCAAGGTAAAATCAGGATCTCTGGGAAAAACAAAGTTAAAAGTAATCTTTTTTAAAAAAAAATTGTATATGGTTTATTCACACGTTTACAAAAGACAAGATGATAGATAATGCCATACAATCAACGCACATTTGTAAGACTGACAAAACAAGCCTAATAGAAATACTTACATTGACTTCTTACAAATTTGTCTAAGTGCATACAACAAACCGCGTCCTAGTTTAAAATACATATGCCTACAAATGTCATAAAATGAAATGGGGAAATGTATGCAAAGTGAATACATTAATCTACATCAATTTATAGAGTGTCTGCATCTATGGTCACATTAAGTTACTTCCATGTCAACTTCAACATCTTATTTTAAAGTGCATATGCCTGTTAAACATATGATAACTTTTACCCCTAAATATTATACTTATAATTGATCCAAATATATAGAAAAATGATTTATTGGGCGTTGCTTGTTCAAACAGAATTTAAAGGTTCATATTAGGGTCAACATTCATTTGTTTAAATTAAAGTGCATTAAACCTACGACAATTGGCAATTAGTTGGTTGCCAAAATGATGTTGAGGTATAACATGGCTGCAATAATAAGAGATTTCTGTCTGCCATTTAGATTTCTTTCCCACAATCCATAAGTTTGAAGCATTTCAGCTTAATCGACAATTGTACCAAAAGCACAAACTTGTTCCTCTGCTAGGGGCGTACACTGCAGAATGAAGTGTTTGAAGGGTTCTTCAATTCCAATTACTCCACAATGTCGTCATTCCCTGGACATTGAGGCAGACGTGTTACCTGATGGCTAATAGGTCCCTAGTAGATAGAACGTTTAGACTTAATCGCGAGAAGAAAACGCTGCAGCGTGCATTTGGTGATAAAATTAGACAGGGAGGCAGAGGCGTTGCTAGGGGGGGAGCTGAGGGGGCTATAGCCCCAGGTCTTTTGGTTGTAGCGCCGGATAGAAGCTCGGAGACTACAACCAAAAGGCTAGCTAGCCCCGAGCCCCGACAGTCCCGGCATTAGCTTAGCCCCAGATGACCTAGCAACACCCCTCGAGGCAACATATTTAATTTTCTTTCATAAAAGCACAACTGGTAAAATAGTTTGTTTTTCTTATCTGTAGTGGAAGACCAATCCTACCGCAGACGTTTTGTCTTTATAGCTGTAGGATTCACAATAAGGTCCTCTTTTATCGCTTTTATCCTGTCTATAGAATATCCTGACTGTATCCAAACCAAAGATTAAAAGTTAAAGTAATGGTGGTTTGCATACACCTCTCAATATATGCTGTCCAGTTTATAAGAGCATTGAAAAAAGGAGAGTTTATATTAAATTGGCTGCTACGCTTATGTTAAGTTAAAGGATATTTATACTGCGCACTATCACCACTGGAGTGGTCCCCTGGCGCTGTGGCGGACCTGAAAAGGGGGTAGGGTAGGTTAGTAGGAATCAGCGGGAAAAGCGCAAGAGAGCTGTGATGTGCTGTTGGCAGCGTCAGTTCGGTTTACACCGTTCGCTGAGCGTAGGTGTGATTTTCCAGTCTGTAGTTGTCATGTGCTGTTGTGCGTGGCTATATGTGGTTTGTTGCGTTGTAGTGAAGTGCTTGGGTTTGTTGTGCAAAATAGCTATGGTTGTTTTTTGTTTGGAGTTTGAGAGGTGTAAGCAGAGGGATCAAAAGAAGACAAACATGCAGGCAATAAAGCATGTTTTTGTGTTGATAGTACAACATAGCTGAAGAGCTCTGCCTGTGCTTCCATCAATCAAATCTACAGCGATCAGTTAGTAAATCATTGAAGTTCAGAACATTAGGACTGGCAGGGTTGATGGAAAAATGTATATAAATTAACAAAACCTCTGTGTTTTTTCTTCAACATTGCTATTTGAAAGACTTTTAGTGAATTGCACTTGCCTATGCTTAATTTCTGAATCGTTTGAAGCTATCCTTTCCTCCTTATATTGTGCGTTTTAAATCTTAGCAACCTTGGCACCTCATGTATTGTTGCATCTGTTAATTAATTTTCAGTAGGTTCAGTGAAGAAGCCCCGCTGCCTGGTGATCATGGCAGGCGAAAGTCACAGGGCACCCAGGCATGACACTGTCCCTTTTAAAGGGCTACCTTGGAGATGGGATTATCGAGTAAAGTTCCAACCCACCACTGTACCACACTAGAATGGGACAAGTTGTTGGAACCCTTTCAGGGAATCCGTGAGTAGTGGAGCCAGTAGCGTCTGTGTGTGACCGCAGAAACCATGCTTAAATCTGCAAAGCGCTGCATGAGCTAGCCTCAGGAATTCGGGAGGTAGCCAGCCAGCCCTAAATCCCAACTAAAAACTGAAAAGAACCATCAATGGAGGGACTTACTAGTCAATGCCTATACCAGCAACCTAAACAGGAAGTGGGAGTTAGGAACTCCAAGATGGCAGACAGTTACTGAAGCTGCAGTCCAGCTGACACTGGGGACCCACGAGCCCCAGAGAACTAGGGCTCTCAAGCACCTTGAGTCTTTTTCCCAAAGAGAGGCTGGAAGACGGGGCCAATGTCCCTTTAGACTCCAAGGCCTCCATCAGTCACTGTGGGAGCTAAGAGGAAGAAGGGTGGCGGTTGGAGCATGAAGGGGAAGTTTGGAAAGAGGCATGTGGGAGATTGAAGGAAATGGAAATTAACTTTTTGGGAAATGAACTATTGTGATGAAGTGTGCTTGAGGTATACATGATGAGTGTTTGAGGTTGGGAGTCTGGTGGATGTGTAGGTGTCTTCCTTCTGCATCGCACCTGAATGCCACAATCTAAGAAGAACGGCACACCCCTTTTGTTTGTGATTACGTACATACAAAGACATGGAGCCTTGAATGGAGGAGTGATCATTTTCTTGGTGCAGAAGTACAACTCTGACACATTGGTGACATAGTGGTTAGCAGGAACCTTTATTTATTGAAAATGAAGAGAAAACCCCATCTTGCCCAAACTCTGAGGGGCTTGCCTCCCTCAACAAAAAAGTTATCTATTCGAATGTCCAAGAATTAAAAAAAGTTCACCGTCCTGTTTCAAAACCTATTTCCACCCCTTACACTTCCATCTAAACTAAAAGGGGTTTGCTGTCCTCTTGGTACAGAAGAATGACTCCCTACTTCTGGACACGCACAGTTCCATGTATCGGAGAAACTGGTTCAGAGCAAAAAGTTATCAGAAAGAAGCAAAGTTCCAACTCAAAGTCCCGGTATCAAGCGAATGGCTTCCTTCTCTTGGCTCTTTTTTATGCAATGTTAAGAGAGTGCCTCACCTCTTGGCTTTTTGAAATATTCACAAACACGCCAGAGGGAATTACTCCCTTCACTGGTTCTCTCTCGGCTCTTTGTACTGCCAAGATAATGCCTTCCTTCTTGTGGCTTTCCTGGCTCTTTCCAGGCTTCTTTCAATGCCAAGGAAATGCCTCCCTTCTCTTGGCTTTTCTCAAAGTTCACATATACACCAGGAGGAATATCTCCCTTGCCCTTACTCTCTCAACCCTGTATGATGACTGGTTTCACAGCATTCAGATCCCTGATCTCTGCATGAGCAGTGCATTAGCTGCCAAGTGGCAGAAGGGAAGCAAATGCTTCCAAAGAGGTTACACCGTTAAGAGGTTCGAACAGTGATACAAGAGGCTGGGAAAGCCACAAGGAGTACGGAAGCCAAGAAAAACAGAATGGGCAGAAGCCCTACTGAGGTTCTGCTAACAAAGCCTATCGGCGTGCCAGAGGGCTTTAGGGAGCCCTGGGAATCAAGAGATACTCAAGGCTGGAGAAGACAAAAGGGTTACGGGAGCCCAGAAACTCCGAACGGGCAGATGCCCTGCTGAAGCAAGCCCAACAGAGGGCCAGAGGACTTTGGAAACATAATGAGCAGAGCTGGGCAGAGCGAGAACCTGGAGTGTTCCAGTGTTTAAAAACAAGACAAGAACACTGTCAAGCAGTTCTTAAGAAATAGTGGAATTGTATTAACTTGTTTTACCTTAGAAAAGGGAAGGGTATGGACGATATGTAAGACTTAAAAATTGGCACACAGAAACTGCAGAGAGGCTGAGCACTGTAATGTGAGAAAATCATGAACTTTGTGGAAAGAATTCCAGCAGACCTGGCGAACTTTTTAAAATATTCTTCTTGGAAAAGTGATCCATGTGTTGGGTCAGGCAAAAGCCAAGGACTGAGACTATTGCGCCAACCTCCTTTTTATTTTTTGGTTACGTTTCCTCAGTGTAGGGCCAGTTAGATATTAGAAATTTATACTAAGGGCTATTTCTTTGGACTTTGACAAGCGCCATTAGTTTGTTTGTTAGGCAGGGAACTTTCCTCACAGCAGTAGGGCTAGATGGGTGTTTTCTTTTCAATAAAAACCCTTCAACATGACAGTACTTAGTCCGACTCATTGTTATGGTTCGCCACAGGTCCTATACTTCAAGTCCTTCCTTGCCCCAAAAGTCCCAAAGTTAACCCTTTGTAGGGAGTCTCTTAAGAATGCTGAACAAGTATTGGCAAAACTGTCAGGAGCCAGCTAGGGAAGTATCCTAAAACACAGGCAAAGGTTGTCCGCTGTCATCTTAAAGGCATTACTCTATTATATATAGTTCAGTTGTCAGCGGGAGTTTTATTAATCTATCCTATATAATTTTCCAACAAAATATCTTTGTGTTAAAGAAAGGTGTAAATTAAGTAGAACCACAGTGCTAAGTTTTTAAACTGCCATCAGGAAGGGAGTGTAAGGAACTCAAGGTGGCAACAGTAAAGACAGACTCAAGTGATCACAGTTCAAGGGTGTTTATTAAATGTATAAATGGGTGAGAAAAACGCCTAATCTTAAACTAAGCCTTAAGATGGGAGCAAGCTATGTCCACCAAATAATAATAAGGCATTCCTAGTGGTGTCTTGTCAAAGAAAAAGGGCCTATACTAAAAAAAAAAGATATTACCAATCCTTACTGCTAAGTTATAAAATAGTGTGGTATAATGTTCACCAGAAAAGAAAGAAGTGTTCATCAAATGGTAAATCAGGATGGTATTGGTGGGGTTTTCCCCTCCGTTTTTAGCACGGGACAAGGTGGGACTCCTGAGCACAGCACACTCCTGGGCCTCGCTAGGATGAGGTTACAGTTCTGTTCCAAAACATCAGGGCCTTCTGTGGCCAAGTCTCTGTTGCACAAAGTCTCTTGCCTCAGAGGATCTGCAGTGCCAAAACAAACACAAAGTTCATTCAATAAATCTTCCACTTTGGGCGATTGTTCACCTCAGGATCTCCCTCTGTCTGGCTTCAAACATTCTCTCAGGGTTGGCCTCCCTCTGTCGGGTTCACTACGGCCTTTCCATCGCAAGTTCAACAATCATTCACTGTGGACATCCCTCGGCCGGGTTCACTCTCGTCATCACAATGTTCAACTTCCTTTCTCACAACAAAGGATTCACTCTTGCTTTCCCCTTGGCATCCCTCCGGCTGGTTCACATAGCCATCTTTAATACAGTTCATGAGTTTCTAACATAGTTCATGATTTGCTTCATCTCATTAGAAAGCGGAGGTTCCCTTCCCCTAGCTTTCTCTCAGGAATGGGTCAGAGGTTTTCAATTGTACAGGGGATTTGACGTAACCCTTGTAGGACCACTGACAGCTCACGCCGCCCTTTCCTAGGGCCTTCTGGTACTTGCAGTTTCAACACAGAAAAAAGGGGGACAGCCAGAGTCCTTCAAATGAGCACTCCTGCGGTACCTGACCACTCTGCAGCTGACCCTTCTCTGGGCTTTCCCCAAAAGTTCAAACGCACACAAGTTCTCTGTTCACAAGTCCTTGCATTAACAATGTGTTTTGCCGATGGCAACCTTCAGCTGAAAACAGTCCGGCTTACTCATCTCTCTCTGACTCACCGGCTGTGATGAATTCTCTGGCGTTTCTTGTCTCTGGAGTCAAGGACGATACCACGGTAGCCAGCATGCCTCCTTGTCTGGGCTATCGCCGCACAGGCCCCCGTGCACTGTTGACATCCACCACGCCACACACCAGCTGTATATCCTGGTCTTGTGACTCCTTTTGTGTAGGCTTCGCAGGTCTGGGTTAAAAAGGGCAGGGGCACTTCCCTCTTTGTCGTCCTTTCGGGTCTCACCGCCTTTTGTCTCTGTTTGAACTGCCGGTTCGCAGTAGCTGCTGCCTTGTGCGGTTGGCCTTGCTCCGTCTGTGCTTTTGTGGTTTGTGGTTTGCCTTTTATCCCTCTGGCGAAGAGAAAGGACCTGTCGTGTGTGTATGGTTATTGTCAATTGCATGACTCTGCCTGACCCTTGTGTTGCGACATGTCGGGTAAACGGGTCTGGTTTTAGTCCATTGTCTGTCACAGTGTAAAAGTGTTTGTGTCGGAAAAGGGGCGGGGTGTAGAGCTTTTAAATACCCTATAGGATAGGGAAAAGGTGTTACTGGGAGTGGGGTACCGCGTCTCACCCGTCGGTGTCCCACTTCCACTGCCCGAAGACCCCGCCATCCAGATGATCCTCTCCCACTGGTCCACCCCCAGGAATTTGATCCAATAGCGATCGCTGTATCCTAGATGACAGGTCTCAGGGAACTAGCGGGTGAGACACCTTCGGGTTTCTCACAGGAGCATGTGAGTGGGCGCTAAGATCCAAGCATAAAGTGCAGCAAAGGAAATACAGAGCCGGGATCATGCTGTAACCAGCTCGGTGAGCGGAAAGGCCTAACCTGTGAGAATGTCTGAGGAATCCCTACATAGTTGATATGGGTGTCTGAGAGCAGCATGTTTGGGAGCCTACATTGTTGAAAACGGGTGTCGTTGAGAAGCATATTTAAGAGTCTTATGCGCACGATCGAATCTAGTATGACTAGAGGAAATAACTTGTTGGCGTGGATGGAGTGTGGTGGCCATTACCGGTCCGCAAGAATCTGCACAGTATTAACAGAGCAGGGAGCGCAGTGATCTTTTAAGCGTGGTTACCTAGCAACCAAGAAAAAGCACGGAGAACGCAGTGAATTTCGAAAACAAAACAAGTCTCTGACGGCAAGTAGCAGTGCAGTGAGAACTTTAAAACAGAAAGCTTGAGTAATGTCATAATACTATTTTTAGTAGCTTGGACGTCAAGACTACAGGTTTCCTAGGACCAAACAGCATTCCTGGTCAGCTGAGTGTTTGGTCATGAGAGATACTTTCTGACAGTAAATCACATTCACAGAAAATGAAACGCCTTTTAGCTTTCACAGGAGGCAATCGGGTAAAGAAAAATGGGCATAATACGAATACGGTTAGTAATGGGATACAATGTAAAGATTAACGGTTTCACTAAATATGTTTTTTAGGTAAATTAATACTGAGCAACGGAGAACTAGTGAGCCGAGATCTGGAAGTTTATTTTATCTTCTTAACTTTCTCCCCTGTAAGGAAGGCATGGTATCAAGAATAGACAGACACAAGTGATCACAGTTCAAGGGTGTTTTTTAAACTGTAACTATTGTTAATCCTTACGCTAAATACAAAAGAGTGTGGGGTGGGGTTCACAAGAAAGAAAGAAGTGTTCACAAATGTTAAGTCAGGATGTGTTTGCCGGGGGTCTCCCTTTCCCCATGTTTTGAGCATGGGACAAGGCAGGAGTCCTGAGCACAGCACACTGTCGAGCTTTCCCAGCACGAGACAACAGTTCCGGTTAAGAATTAGGACCTTCGGTGGTAAAGTCTCTTTTCTACACAGTCTCTTGTCCCCCAAGGACCTGATGGGTTTCAAAAATAACAAAAGAAGTTCTGTTCCAAATGTACGTTGGGTGATGGTTTCACCCCTGGGCCCCCTCTTCAGACCCACAAACAGTTCTCATCAATATCAGTATCTTGGGAGGTTAGATTTCTTGCTTGCTACGGCCTGAGATGTTCAACGCAACAAATAAAAGGTTCCTCTCAGATTTCACTTGAGGTGGTGTTTCTTCACCCCTGGTTCCCCTTCTTCCAGGCGCAGACCCCTTTTAAACACAGCCTCCCTCCCATCGTGTTCATTCTGGATTATAGTGAAAATATCTTCTTATTGCATTCACTTGTTAGGGTGATGGCTTCTCTCCTCTGGATCGCCCTCTTCTGGGCTCAGACCCTTTTCCAACGTTTGGCTTCCTTCATCGGGCTCACTCTGGCTTTTGCAAAGATATCTTCTCCTTGGCTTTTACTAATCTTAAGGTCATTTTAAACAGTTCCCCATGGACATCCCTCTGCTGGGTTAACTTTTGTCAACACACACTTTCTTGGGACTTTAGACTTCACCCCTCTTTATTAGAATCCCTTCGTCGGTTTCATTCTTGCCATTTCACAATTCCTTTTACTTTCTTCTGATGCAGGATTCACATCCCTTGCGTTCTCAATTGACGGTCAAAGACTTTAGACTGTACAGGGATTTTGCAAGACCCCTGTATGACCACTTTGACCTATCTTCATGGCTTCCCTATGGCTTTCTGGTGTCAGTAGTTTCTTTCAAACATGGGATTAACCAGAGTCTCTTGAGTCAGCACCCACGTGGTGCCGGACCTCTCTGCTGCTGGTCTTCTCTAAGCAATTTGGCACTTGGCGATTTTCATTCAACACAGTTTGGTTTGTCGGTTCCCCTTCGACTCACCGGCTGTGATGAACCGCTTGACTTTTCACTCTATCTGGAGTCAAGGCCGGTACCATGGTAGCAGGTGTCTCCTTCTGTCCTGCTTATCCGCGTAGGCACGCTCCGTGTACCAATGCCATTTGCTGCAACACACTCAGGCTATTGTTCACAGTCTTATGTTTCCTTCTGCTGAGGCTTCATGGGTCTGGGTCGGAAAGGGCAAGGTCGCTTCTCTCCTTGTCGCCCCTTTGATACTCGCCACCTTTCTCCTCTTGAACTGCCGTGCTTGAATAGCTCTCTCGTTGTGCGGTCTGCCTTGCTCATCTTGTGCTCTGGTGCGCCACCTTGTATCTCTGTGGGGAAGGGGAAGGGCCATCAAGTGTGTGTGTGATTCTAGTCAAATGCCTGACTTTGCCTGATCCTTGTATAGGGACATTTCAGGTAAACCGCTATGGTGTTAGTCTGTTGTCTTTCATGGTGTGCGAAAGTGTTTGTGTGAAGAAAGGGGGGGCAATGTTTTGGAATATCCTATGTGGTAGGATGGGGAAAAGGTGTCGCAAGAAGCGGGATACTGCGTCTTACCCATCGGTTTCCCACTGGCACTCCCCGAGTACCCCCCATTCTGGTGATCCTCTCTCACTGGTCCACCCCCAGGAACTGGATCCAATAGCGATGGCCCTGTCCCAGCCACCTGGATGACAGACCCCCGGGGACTAGTCCTGGAGACACCTTCAGGTTTCTGACACGCCTGAAGTGTCAAGCCTGAGTAGTTGGCTGCAGAAAACACCAATTCATAGGGGTTAGTGGGGTTCATCAATCTCTGCAGGTCTGTTTAGCTGGGACCTTGCACCATCATTTACACCTAAGCGTTCCAAGTAGTGAAGAGCAAAGCAAGCAAAGTTCTTTAGGGGTCCTCTCCCGATCCCACCACTTTAGGGGAAGCCCAGGTGGATCGTTGGCCAGAACTTCAGCGTTGACTATCAGGCAATGGAGAGAGGGAGCATTAAGACTTTGCGACTGTTAAACCCTATGGAAGGAAAGGGTAGGAACAGGTATATAAACTCACCCCATGTATTTAGTTTCCATCAGAAACTGCATCTGAATCTGCTGGGCCCACTTTGTGTTTTGGGTCCTTGCAGGGTGTCCAGGGGTTCCTGTTGTAGAGGTCACGTTTGACGTCAGGATTTGTGTCTGGCTAGTCAGTGATTCTGTGTTCCGGCAAGATGGTTCCTGTTACTGGACAGCTGGGCATAGGGATGTCAATTCGGGGACACCAAGGGTTGCAGCCGCTACCTCTGGGATCTCCCCTGCTACCTCTACCTTTATTAAAAAAAAGAATAATGTATTTCTTTTTTTTCTTTACGGAAGCTCCTGGGCTGCGGCCAGCACCAATCTCTATGAACTAAAGCAGAGCAGCAAACAGTGTCCCACTGTGAAGAGGAGGTATGGAAGAGATTGGGTAGAGCCCCCCCTGACAGTGGATGGAGACGTGCGCAGGGAACGGTGCACGGTACAGATGGTCGCTGGTTTCCTCCTCCAAACATCTTCATTACCAATTATCAGATCTCCAGCATGTATTGCACCGTTTAGACTGCCTCAAAAGGACTTGAATTGTTCACACATCAAAGCCAGCAACAAATGCATGATTTGCTTAACGGGACATATGGCAATGCCCCTTTTGGACACATTTTTTGGGTATAACCACAGGCCCTCATTTTTGAAGCATGCCCCTTCCCCCCCACCTACTCCTTTTGGGCACAATTCAAGCTGTTTTGGGGACATAAACACACACCTTCAATTCAGCCTGGCCTGTCCAGGTCAAATATTAGATCCTAGGTATAAGTCAACACTCACACCCTGCAGTCGGGGGTCATAACCCAACCCTGTTGTCGGGGTCAAACATGTATTATCAGTTAAAGAAACATAGCATTGAATTCAGAACATCTTTTAAAATTACAGCAGTCATCCAGCCAAATAATTTTCTTTATTTAATCCGAAGTCCACAATTCAAAATGAAATACACATACCTATAAATAATCACATGGCCTTTCATGCTATGCAGTCATTTAGATGGGGCCTGGTGTCACTAAATGTATGATTGTGTCCATGAGCTGACACACTATACTAGAGCGCAGACTGTACTAAAAGCCCAAAAGAACACTTAGTTACATAAAAATGTGTTTTTTCCAACCTCTACAATGACACAAAATTTGACACATCAAAATATTTTCCCCTGTACATCCGAACTAAAATAGGTGATGGGGAAAGGGGGGGTTCACAATGGAGGGAAAAGAGGGTAGCAGTCAAAAGGTGTTGCATTTAGGGGAGAATTGCAGGGGAAAGGATCAGAAGAGAGGTGGAAGAGTGGTGTGTGAGAGCAGTGATGCTCCTGGTTGTGTTTAAAAAAAAAAACATAGGTCTGTTGTGAGAAACCTAAAGGTGTCTTGCTAGCTAGTCCCCCGGGATCTCTCATCCAGGTGGCCAGGACACGCCCATTGCTGCTGGATCCAGTTCCTGGGGGTGGAACAATGAAGGAGGATCACCTGGATTAGGGGGGGTCCTCGGGGAGTGGGACACTGACTGGTGAGACGTGGTATTCCCCTTTTTTTAACACCCTTTCCCCATCACCTCACATAGGCATTTCCAAACCACCCCCCCCCCCCGCCTTTTCCAACAAGAACACTTTCGCACACCATAGAAGGACAACAGACTAACACCAAAGCCGTTTACCTGACATGTCCCAATACATGGGTCAGGCAAAGTCAGGCAATTGATCAGACTCACACACGTCTGACGGTCCTTTCCCTTCTCCAAAATGGTGGAGCCATAGAGCACAGTTAGAGCAAGGCGAGCACGACAGACAGCACTACAAGGCGGCTAATCAAGCACTGCAGTTCAAACGAAGGAGAAAGACGGCAGGAATCGAGAGGGTGGCGAGTTGAGAAGTGACCTTGCCCTTTTTGTCCCAGACCCGCAGAACCTTCAGGGAAGAAAGCCTAAGAACGCGAACAATAGCACAAGTGTCTTGCAGCAGATGTCAACAGTACACAGGGCAAGCTTATGCCGATAGGCAGGACTGAGAGAAGCTCCCGCGCCTGTGGTAATGGCCTTGACTGCAGGAAAGCCAGAAGCCAAGCGGTTCATCACATCATGTGAGTCGAGGGGAGAATCGATAAGAACCGGGCTGTGGTGAATTAGAATCGCAAAGTGGCAAGTTTGAACCAAGTTTAACCCTTTAAGTGCCATGGGTTTTTCCCCCCAGTGCCAAGGCCTTTTTTGGTGATTTCGGTATGTCGCCATTCAATGCCTTGTAACCTTTTTGTTACATGAGATATCGCGGCCAAATTTGACCCCATTTTTTCCCACATGTAGGCGGTCGTAACCCTCGGAATCCTAGGTTGCTGTAGGGGGGTGAGGGAAAATAACCAAAAAGGGCGAAAATGTTAAATGCCAATAAAATGATGTACAAAGAAGCCTGTGGTTTTTTCCTTGTAAGAGCTAGGAACAAATGGTTTGCTGTGCTTAATTCCCCAATTTCCTGGCTTTCAAGAACAGGTTGAGTGGAAAGGTAAAAAATTATTTTGATGTGGTTATCAACCGTTTTGTCAGAGGTAGGCGATTTTGGCCATTTTTGCCAATTGGACATGCGTGGACGGAATGGAAGAAAAGAGATGGAAAGCCGAATTGGATGACGGAAAGGCATACATTTCTGAAATGTAGAAAAAATTCCAAGTTTAGGAAGGGGCGATTTGCAGGAAAACGGGGAACCCCATGCATTTCCGAAAAGAGGACATCTGTGGGAATCCGCAGAGGTCTGACTTGCGCAAATCGGCCAAGAATTTATTAACCAGAAACCCAGACAAAGTCCGAAATGTGACAAAAAAACCCCAATTTCTGCACATTTCACTCGGCTCACCCACCGAAACATGCCGCCAACAACACATGACCTACCGTCCTGCATTCCCACAGGTGTCCCGATGAAAACGGTACCTGATATGTCTGGGTGCACCTACCTGGGCGCCAAGGGGAAAGCCTAAAACACCCCTAACCCCAAGTCTTTTCCAACAGCTGAATGTCACGATTTTTCCAGACAGGCACACCATACAGATATGGGCCTAGGGTGTCTAAGCCACCAAGGAAAACCGGGAACCCCATGCATTTCCGAAAAGAGGACACCCGTGGGAATCCAAAGATGTCTGACTTGCGCAAATCTCCCCAGAATGTATTACCCACAAACCCCGCCAAAGACCCACATGGGAGAAGGGTGCCCAAGGCCAGGGATATTACCCCCGACTTTGCTGGAGCTCTGGCTGGCCTGTGTTACTGCTTCTCCCCACCAGGGAGTCCCGGCAGTGTGCCAATACCTCTCAGAAGGGAAAAGCTGTAGTGCAGCCCAGCCGCAACTCCAGGACGGTTGGAGGTGATGTCTCCGGCCTTGGACATCCGTGCACCATGTGGGTGTACCGTCCCCTAAGCACAGCGGCAGCTCCAGGGATCCCTGGCAGGATCGCCATTCCTCCCCGGAGGTGACACCTGTAACGTAGCACAGCCAGAGGTGGAGCCTGGGCTTGCAGACGGACAACCCACGTGGGAGGCATCCGCTTCCCAGGGAAACACCAATGTTCTGCTGGCATGGGGGGCTATTTATGGCCTGCCCCTGCAATTGTGTCCCAGCCCACCAAAATATCTGCCCAGACAGCCCATTCCCACCCACACCACCAACAATCCAGCCTCAGTCTCACCCACCGCACTGACAGTGGGCCCTAACCATAGAATAATAAAAAACAGTACTCACATAACGTTGCAGCTGCTTGCATAGAAAAAGCTGTAAACAAAACAAAATACATGTTACCTACGGTCACACCAGCAAAAACAAATCAATACTTTCCAAGCATGCCCCCCCAAATCCCCTTGCAAGCCATCCCTGGTGGTCTACTGAACCTCACCCCCAGTGAAAACCCATTTGCCCTTTTCTACGGGCAGATATCTGCCCCCAGGGAGGGCTGCATGAGGTGCCCCCCCACGCTCAATTTGGGGTGGGGGGAGAAGCCCATCCCCAAAACGTCAGACAGGCCCCCCAATGGATGGGGAAGTAGGGTTTGGGCACCTTGGGGCCAGATTGGCAAACAAAGAAAAAAATTAGAAATGGCAGGCTGCACTTTAGGGGGGGCTGAGGGGCACCCTACACACTGGGGAATTTTGTAATGTGAAGGGGGGTGCACCTCTCCACGCCCACTCCAATTGGCAGGGTGGCGCATCTCATGTAGCCCTCCCTGGGGACGGATAAGAGAGGGGCATCTCCTGCAGCCCTCCCTGGGGACAGATGCCCCTTCTTAGGAGCAGATATCTGCCCCCAGGGAGGGCTACAAGGGGTACCCCCATTTCCCCTTGGGGTGATGGGGAGAGGGCCACCCCCTCTTCCATAAAATAAATCCCTGGTGGCTAGCGGCCCCCCACCCAAATCTCCCTTTTGTCTTTTTTTTCTTTTCATTTTGCTCAGCCATCTGCCCCCAGGGGGCCCTAACCTGCAGACCCCATCCTTTGGGGGGCCTGCACACTTATTCCTGGTGCCCCCTCCAATTGGATGGGGGGGGCACCTCATGTACTTGGTGTGGGAGGAGGAGGACCACCACCCTTTCATGTGTACAAAAATCCCTGGTGCCTAGTAGCCCCCCCACTGCCACCTCGCATGCCTGTTTCATTTTTTTAAAATTCAATTTGCACCCCTCCCTGGGGGCAAATGATCAGCCATATGCCCACAGGGTTATCCATATGTGCCCCCATGCTTTGGGGGACAGGAGGGAGAGGGCTGCTTACTGTAAGTAGCCCCCACCTCCCCCCCGCTTCTCAGACAGATCCCTGGTGTCTAATGGGCATTGCTGGGCGCAGATCGAATGCTCTGTGCGATCCGCGCCCAGCAATGCTTTCACAAAAGGTGTCATTGGAAAGGGGAGACTCCCCTTTCCAACGACACCTCCCTCGATCTCCACCTTGAAATAGAGCCAGAGATAGAGGGGGAGAAAGGTGGAGACTCACCTTACATTTTCACTGCGGCAGCCCGAAATGGCTGCCGCAGTGAAAATTACTTTCACTTTCACGCCGGCGTGCATTACGCACGCCAACGTGAAATTTAAGGTATTCCAGCCCCCTGGCAGTGAGGGGGGCCCTCCCCCTCACATAGCCCGGGGGGTGGATTACTGTTTTGAGGGATCCCTGCATTGCAGGGATCTCTCAAAACAAGGTGCCAAAAAGTCCTTGGCACTACAGAGGTAATGTCAAGGACGAGATATCTCGTCCTTTGCACTTAAGGGGTTAATGAACTGTGTGAAGAACTGTAAAAAAAATTTGAGGGGAGACCAGTTGCAGAGGTAAAATCGGCACCACTTGGCTGCTAATTCTAGAGACTCTGGTTGATCCCCATCTGAGCGAATCTACGGGTATCAGAAGGCCGTAGGAGAGTCGCTGAAAGAGGACAAAGTGGTCATACAGGAGGTCTAGTAAAATCCCTGTACAATCGAAAGACCTTGATCTACATTAGTGTGAAAACAAGGGAAACGTATCCTGCCGTATGAGAAAGCAAGGGAAGTGAATCCCGAAAATGCAAGCGCTTGTGAAGCTGACAAGAGTGAACCCGGCGGAGGGATGTCCATTGGAACTGTTTTTAAAAAGACATTAAGATATGTGAAAGAGGGATAAATGGCGCAAGAGCGAGATCCAGGGGTGAAGCCATCACCCTACGTGAAACTATAGTAAGCAATTGAGAAGGGTCAGAGGCCAGAAGAGGGGGGCCCAGGGATGAAGCCAATACCCAGTGAACATTGGAAACAAACTTAATTTGTTAAGGGAACTTTATTTTGGAACCAGAGAGGCCCTCGAAAGCAAGAAAACATGGATATCGATATCATTAAAGAACTTTCTAGGGATTTGCGCCTAGAAGAGGGGAATCCCATGGTGAGTCGTCACCCAAAGCCCATGGAAAAGAGACACACTGGTTGTTTTGTTAGTTGAATAAGTCTGGTCCTCGAATGCAAGAGACTTTCAAGAAAATTAGACTTAGCCATCAACGGTCCTGAGAACTGCCATTAGAACTGTCATCTCTTGCTGGAGAAGCCCGAGACTGTACTGTGCTCCAGGATCCCACATTACCCTGTGCTCATAACATGGGGAAGGGAAACCCAGGCTAGCGCATCCTGAGATATTATTTGAGAACACTTCTTTCCTTTCTTGAGAGAGAATAATCCCACACCCTTTTTGTATTAGTTGTAAGGTTTGGCAATAGGTTTCTTAGTAGTAGGCTCTTTTTATTTGACACAACGCCACTAGGACTGCCTTATTTTCATTTGATGGTCGACGCTTGCTCCCATCTTAGACTTAGGTTTAGATTAGGCGTTTTTCCAACCTTCTTACAGCATTTCACTGTTCAATAAACACCCTTGAACTGTGATCACTTGTGTCAGTCTTACTTGTTGACACCATGAGTTCCTCACACTGTTAAGCAATTACTGCACCACCAGGTTTACATTATTGCCTGTGTTTAAGAGTAGTTCCTACTTTACAGCGATGGACATCTAGTCTGCCTAATGTTAGGCATTTACACATGGATCAAAACCATATAACCGGATTTTCTCTTTGGCTAAGCAAAATCTCAATTTTTCGGTCATCATTTTCTTCATGCCTTTCAAACGTTTCTAGAATAGATTAAACAGACCCCTGGAATTCATACCTGCTTTTAATGTGCAATCAAACATCAGTCCAAAAAAAACCTCCTTTCTTCAGGATTCGGCTAACAAGCTTAATCGTCCTACTGATTCTTCGAGTGAACATGCAGCAAATTGTGTTAACAAGCTTTCAGGTCAGACAGGACCACTCTGTATACCTAGAAGTGTGGTTGCCATGGGCAGCCACATCTCGGCAACCCTGGGTTTGTGGCAATCATGTAGGGTTGTTCAAAAGGCAGAAAAAAAACATAGCGAGTAAGTGTCAGTGGGACAAGAATGACCTTGCACAATGGCAATCATGATTCCTCCGGCAAGCTATATCGTCTGGTAACAGCCCACCATCCTGCGGTCCAGCACAGTTTCTGAAAGGAAAGCCCTCCCACTAGTATCATAAACAAGTGCTTATGCGCAAGCTGGCTCCTTCCAGACAACAGGGCAGCCTCTGTGGATCGTTCCAACCATGTACTAGGATAAGCCCCCAAACAGCGCTATCTTGCAGACTCTCAACCCTGAGCCCGCTCATGGCTGCTGATAAAAGACGACTTGTTTGGATCCCTGGTGTAAAATCAGGAACCCTGGGAAGAAATTAACCCATAGTAATAGTCCATACGCCTCCAATACCATCATATGAGCATTTAGGTGAAATATGTGTATTTCCAATGACTTCACTTTCCATTGCGAATGGTAATGAGTCCAGACCCTTCTATCAGCCCCACCCCCCACTTTTTTTTTTTTTTTTTTGGTCTGGTGTCTAATACATGTATATATCAGGGAACAAGTTCTACAAAAAAGTGAGTGGACGCATACGCAAAAGAAAGTGATAGCAAACCCTGCTTCAGCAGAGGGCTATGAACTTGCCAGTGACTTCCTGTGCTGTTAAGGTCAATGGCTCCCTGCCACATTAGTTGGTCAGCTTTTAGCACTGCAGAGCCACCACACTCATTTGGCAAGAATGGTTCACCTCAGAGATTGCAGTGCTGTAGTATTTCTCATCCTACCCAGTGCAAGGTAACCAACTGTCGACCTATGCCTTTGAAAGGCTAGACCCAGGAATAGCTCAGCCTGTTTCCTGGGAACCCTCTACATTTCAACCGCCTTTGTTTGCACAAATAGCTGTCTGTGGGGTTTGACATGTATTTTATTTTTTATTTTGTTTATTGGGTATTTATAGTGCGCCTATACATAATATGTTTCAAGGCGCAGTAAGACAAGAGGGTAGGGATACAGGGGGGACAAAACAAGAAACCATTCTACTAGGCCTTGTGACATTTGTATCATGCAAGTGCAGTAAGAGAAGTGCAGGTTGGGTTGGGGGAGTGCCAGTCAGGACGGAAGGGCCTGTGAGGAAAAAATAAGTACCAGGGGAGGCCAGGTGGACAGACAGGGAAGAGTGAAGAGTGCAGGGGGAAGGAAGATCTAAAAACTAAGTGCGAGGTAGGGGGCTGGAAGGGCTACAAAGGTGCAGGCCCCGCCAGGCTATTGCGGTGAAGGGCGCAAGGGCAAGTGCAGGTTGAGGGGGGGGGTTAGAGAAGATATAGTTCAGGAGTAGACTGGACTAGGGGGGGGGCATGGTGCCCTGTGAGACTCTGAAAGAACTAGGCAGCCATTCAAGAGGCAGACAGGGATATTAGCAAGGGAGGGGCAGAGAGAAGGAAAAAGAGAAAAGGAAGGTCTTGAGAAACCTCTGGAACTTACAAATCGGGCTCATGTCTGAGAGGGGCAAGCAGGCCATTCCAGAGGGAGGCACCTGCGGGTGAGAGAGATCTACCCCCCATTTGCAGATTGAAAAGGCGTCTGATCAACATAGATTTAGAGCTAGACAACAAAGGGCTCTGGCAGGCAGGTATTTAGGGGGAGGGAGTTGGATGTAGAGTGGTCCCAGGCCACAGAAAGCCTTGTAGATGATGCGGAGGGTCTTTACAGTATTCATTTTGAGTTTTGTGGTTTGTTGGAGCCACTATGGCAGATTTCTGCAACTAGCTACCATGGATTCTAACGCATTTTCAGAGCACCTGGGGAACACAGTATTTGAACAATAGGCCATGGCAGTCAGAGGCCCCACAAGGGACCAGCACCTTTTCTTTTGGAATAGATGTCCAAGAAAGCCCCAACTTTGACATCCCCTGATCCTTGCTGTGTACCTATGACAGTGACACCATCAGAAGGCACTTGAAAGGCAGTCTGTTCAGTGTGAAAAAGAAACTATTGTCCTTTACTATGCCTTAGGACTGTTTATACCTAGTGTGAGGAATTAGACCATCCGCTTGGTGGGTGTGCGCTTGGCTAGGCTTTTTAGACATTTTTAATTAAATGGAATGATGGTAGACCACACTTTGGGCCTAATCCACAAACAATCCACTATGGCCGCAACACGACAAAAGCATAGACCTGTGTACTCTGGTCTGGACACAGATGCAGTCCGCCCCTGTCATACCTAGTTGGAATGTGACAGCCAGGAGTGCTCAATGTCATCTCCAAGAAGGAGGAGGACTGACCTTCCCCTTGCCTTGGTGTTAGGGAGAATTCTCTGTTTAGGCTGAATTTCCCTACCTAGTGAGTCCCCCAGCAGCTTTGCTGGATTTCTAGGGTTTCTTTTTTTCTCCTGCCAAGAGTGAGACTCTTTTACCCTCACTCTTGGACATGTTGAAGTGTGTTTTCTTGGTTAAACCTTGTGTTGAATGGGCTATGGGGTCTTTTACTCCATAGGGCCTCATGTATTTTTGTGATGTGGGTTACACAGCACCCTCTGTGCCGTGACCCAGGGGTGTCCTAGGGACTCCCCAACATAGACTCCATACCCTGGGACTGACTACTGTCTCCCAGGGCATGTAAAGTCACCAAAGACTTTGCTAGTCTGGAATCCTGAACAGAACCAGTACAAACCATCATATTGTGGACGTACTGGCTGGGGCAATTCGATTGCCCCAGGGTCTGTTAGTCGAGGGGGCACGTCTCCGTCCCCCCTGATCGAGTTTTGGCTGGTGGCAGTGGAAACTACTTTTTATATTCGACCGCGAATATTTCCCTATGGGATTTCCCATTGTTTTAGGCTAACACATTTAATTATTTATTTACGGTAGCCTTAAACATCCCGCCGGTTTATATATTTATTATTATAACTCCGGTTGGGACTTTTTGCCAAAACTTGATTCTAAAATGGCGTTGGCGTTCGCCTCTGTAACTCTGACCCAAAGTGGAGCCCTTTGTTCCACTTTTGGCGGGCTTCTCCACAGAAGCCCTCCAAAGTGGTGCCACTCTGTCTGGGGTACTTAGGAGGGGTGGAGGGGGGTTTAGGCACCCTGGACTGAGTTACCTTGGTAACTCAAGTCGCACTCCGTCCTGATTGGCCCAAGTGGTGAGCCGGCCGGCTCACCACTTAGCATGTTTGAGTGACAGCTAGGCTGGGTGAATGGGGGTTTGCTGCATAAAAGCAGGGCTTTGGGGACTGGAACTTTAGAAGTCGCCACAGGACCAAGAATCCGACGAGGGAAGAGCTGAGCCGACCTGCTTCAACGACACCACCCGTGGAGCCCTGCTGAACCGTCTCACCACTTTTCCCGACGACCGAGGAGAACTCTTAACGGAGTGGCTCCTTCCCTTGACTGGTGGGGACAACCAGTTTTCACCTTCTTTCCGCTTCTGGAGGTATCTCGTGGCCGCCTTGCCAGTGCCAAGCACCCCGGCAACCGGAACCCCACCACTTTTACCCCAACCACGAAAGTCGGTACAACCCTTTAACCGGAGGACTCCGCGGCTGGTTTCTTCCCGGGCAGTGCAACGACCCTCTTCTTCTGCTCTTCAGCGAGAACTTCCTCTCCCCTGACCGACGTCGAGCCTTGCTGCCACTGCCTGGAACAACTGCCACCGCTGGAGGATCCTGTCCACTGAAGGTACCGTGTTCCGCCTGGCTTCCCTTGCCACCGACTGTACGGGGTAGATTTAGCCCCCGGCTTTCGAACCTGGGAGTGCCTGGAACACCCTGGCTAAACTTTCTAAGCCACCCTAAACTCTTTCTAACTCCTTGCAAGACTTTGAATCCCTAATAACAGTGTGATCTTGGGCACATTTTCGCTCCGGCTACTCTAAGAGTGGGCCCTGCCTAGTGACTTTTGCTCACCTGTGACTTTGTGCTTCTTTGAGCCTATTGCAAGTGTTCTGGACCTTAGAGTGGTGTGTTAACCCATTTCTGTTTCTTTTTATCCCCTTTCTTGAACCTACTAGAGTGTCATCTAACGTTAAGCGCTCACCTCTGTTTTAATTATGTGGTGTTAACCTAGAGTTGTCTAGATAGGAGTAAGGGTTGAAACTGCTTTCATTATAACTGTGTTTGAAGTGTTTTTACTATATTTTGCTAGAGTGATTTCAACTTATGTGTATTTAATAAATAAATAACTATATACTTTTGAAACCAAGCTCTGGTCAGTGTTTGCTTGTGCTATTGTATTTGAGTACCTATTGTGTATACTTTACATACTGCCTAACTCTTCTTGAGAGAAGTCTGACTGCTCAGCCACAGCTACCAGGTAAATCTGGGTGGTACGGACTGCTACCAAAGGGGTTTACTGCTCTACCTGTAGTCTTAAATCTTTTGCAGTGTTCCCCAAGGGAACTGCACAGGTTTCTGCCTAACACTGGTGTACAGCGGTGGGATTTGTATTAAGTATACATTTTAGTGTGCTTTAGATACCTTAGTGCAACTAACCACAAAGCTTAGCACTATAAAAGTAAACCTCTAACATGTCAGTTATAGAAAGCTATAGTCAAGAGTCCCTTGCAGCCAAAACTGCTGATTGTTTAAGAGTGCTCTGTAAACATAAAGACCTCCTGACTAAGGGCAAGAAAATGGAGCTGATTGAAAGATTGTTAGCTAACCAAAGTCTGGGTGAGGGTTCAGAGGAACCTACCACTCCAGCAACTGTAGATGACAGTATTGAAATTAACATGGAGCAAAATGTTGATGATTCTGAGGAAGAGTCAGAAGAGGAGGGTGAGGCTGTTGTGACTGTCCCCCCTAGGCCTCTACCTGCTCTACCTGCTGTACCTACTGGGCCTTTACCAGGTCCCACATTTAGTCCTCAGTACTTTGAACTGGAGAAAATGAAACTAGAATTGGAGTATAAGAAACTGAATGCTCAAACTGACAAAGAACTAAGGCTAAGGGAAATGGAGCTCAAGTATGAGCTAGAAATGAAGAAATTATCTGTTGAGAATGCTTCTCTCTCCGGCTCCTCTAGAAGTTCCAGTCCTAAAAGACCCCGGATGCCTAAAGAATTGGTTGGTATGTATGAGCCTAAGTTGGATGTGTTGGATTGGTTGTCTCTGTTTGAATATAATCATGGGCTCCAGAACATCACAGGAAATGACTTACTCACCTGGTTGTTCTCTAGGCTTCCCCCTGTTGCAACTGATGTGGTAATGGAGATGGGGGAGGAGGATAAGAAGGACTATGAATGTGTGAAACTAGCTTTGATAGCTAGGTTTGGGAAGACCCCTTCCCAGTATCTTAAGAGGTTTAGGAGCCTCAAAAAGCATGATGGTACCCCTTGGGCTACCTGGGTGAGTGAAGGGTTGAAAAACTTAGAGGGATGGATTAAGGGTTACAAGGTGAACACTTATGAAGGTATGAAGAATTTGTTTATGTTGGAGACTATTTATGATGCCTGCTCTCCTGAGCTCAGACAACACTTGGCTGATTCCAAGGAATTAGATTCCCGGAAACTAGCTAGGGCTGCTGACTTGTGGGTTGCCAACAGGGCCACTCACAAGGATTCTGGGGTAACTCAGAAAAAGGATGGGGAGAGACAGCCTAAAAAGGACTCCAAAGAGAATTCAAATACTACTAATTCCAAAGAGGGCCCCAAACAAAACTATAAGGGTAAGCCACAAGGGAAACCGAATCAGGCTAGTGTACCTTCTGGCCACAAGCCAGAAGGAGGTCAGAACAAGCCACCCTTCCAGAGAGCATTTGGACAATGCTATGTCTGTCAGGGTACTGACCATATCAAAGGAGATCCCAAGTGCAAGGGTAAACCTGCAGGGATCAGCACAGTCTCCTTAGCCTTCACTCCTGAGGATGAAGTACAGATGGCTAGTGCCCACTTTGAACTCTTTGCTGAAGAACCCTTGGGTCTTCAAGCAACTGTAAACTTAGAGCCTATGGGTCTGGTTAGTCCCCAGAATAGGGTTGTGTATAACTCCCTACCTGTTAACTCTAAGGTGTATTATGTGGACAGTGTTCTTGTCAATGGACAGGATACTCCTGCCAGGAGAGACACTGGGGCCAGCAGAACCGTAGTGGATGAAAGCTTCTTTCAACCTGAGGATGTGGCCAAAGCACCCAAAGGTCCCACTAAGATGTCTGGAGGCCCTGTCCAAATGGTTCCTATTCTACCAGCCCTCATTCAGTGTAACAACATGACAGTGAGGATCCCTGTCAGTGTTCAGACTGAGGTACCTGGGAAGGTCCTGTTGGGGAATGACCTAAGAACTCTAGGAGTAGTGTCACATACCCCCAGGCCTCCCAGTATAGAGAAGCAGAACTTAACCAAATTGGCTAGAAAGGCTACCTTGAAGGACCCTTCTAAGACTGTGGGACCCTCTACTGAGAACCCCACTACAAGCCCTGGTGTTAGTAAGTTGACCTCTAACCCAGGCACATTTCAGGATAGTATGCTAGGAACATGGGAGCCCCAACCAAGCTCCATCATTGTTTCCCTAGTCTCAGAGTCTCTGACTCCCCCTGCTTCTGAGGAAGAGGTGGATAGACCAACTAGGCCCCTATCTGGACCTGAGAGAACTGGCAATTCTCAGTACTGGTGGAAAACCAGAAAAGAAAAGTCTAAGGCCAAAAACCTTCAGACTGTTGGACCTTCTACTGAAGACCCCAACTCAAATCCTAATATTAGGGGGGAAACTCCTAAAATAGGTAAGGGTAGATCTAAGAGGAAGGGGAAGCAGGTACATTGCCTAACCCCAACCCCTCCAACCAAAAGGCCTAAGACCCAACCTGCTCCCACAAGAGAGGTGGTGAGGAACTTTGGAGGCCCCTCTAGATCTAAGGGAATCCTTTATAAGGACCCCTTAAAAAAGCCTAACATATGTTCAGAAGTTGTACCAACTTCTGAGGGACTGGTCAACCAGATCCCCTATAACAAAAAGACTGATGTTCCTCAAAGGGTCTGTAGGTCCTTTAGCTTGCAAAAGGAAACCTTTGAGTTCTCCATTGAGCACAGGTCAGGGTGTCACCATCAAAATGCTGATGGACTCTCTAGGATGTATATCATCGACTAGAGGTATGAGGTTCATCCAGGAGTGGATTAAATCCTCCTGTCCCTTAGTCTGGGGGGGGCGAGTGTTAGGGAGAATTCTCTGTTTAGGCTGAATTTCCCTACCTAGTGAGTCCCCCAGCAGCTTTGCTGGATTTCTAGGGTTTCTTTTTTTCTCCTGCCAAGAGTGAGACTCTTTTACCCTCACTCTTGGACATGTTGAAGTGTGTTTTCTTGGTTAAACCTTGTGTTGAATGGGCTATGGGGTCTTTTACTCCATAGGGCCTCATGTATTTTTGTGATGTGGGTTACACAGCACCCTCTGTGCCGTGACCCAGGGGTGTCCTAGGGACTCCCCAACATAGACTCCATACCCTGGGACTGACTACTGTCTCCCAGGGCATGTAAAGTCACCAAAGACTTTGCTAGTCTGGAATCCTGAACAGAACCAGTACAAACCATCATATTGTGGACGTACTGGCTGGGGCAATTCGATTGCCCCAGGGTCTGTTAGTCGAGGGGGCACGTCTCCGTCCCCCCTGATCGAGTTTTGGCTGGTGGCAGTGGAAACTACTTTTTATATTCGACCGCGAATATTTCCCTATGGGATTTCCCATTGTTTTAGGCTAACACATTTAATTATTTATTTACGGTAGCCTTAAACATCCCGCCGGTTTATATATTTATTATTATAACTCCGGTTGGGACTTTTTGCCAAAACTTGATTCTAAAATGGCGTTGGCGTTCGCCTCTGTAACTCTGACCCAAAGTGGAGCCCTTTGTTCCACTTTTGGCGGGCTTCTCCACAGAAGCCCTCCAAAGTGGTGCCACTCTGTCTGGGGTACTTAGGAGGGGTGGAGGGGGGTTTAGGCACCCTGGACTGAGTTACCTTGGTAACTCAAGTCGCACTCCGTCCTGATTGGCCCAAGTGGTGAGCCGGCCGGCTCACCACTTAGCATGTTTGAGTGACAGCTAGGCTGGGTGAATGGGGGTTTGCTGCATAAAAGCAGGGCTTTGGGGACTGGAACTTTAGAAGTCGCCACAGGACCAAGAATCCGACGAGGGAAGAGCTGAGCCGACCTGCTTCAACGACACCACCCGTGGAGCCCTGCTGAACCGTCTCACCACTTTTCCCGACGACCGAGGAGAACTCTTAACGGAGTGGCTCCTTCCCTTGACTGGTGGGGACAACCAGTTTTCACCTTCTTTCCGCTTCTGGAGGTATCTCGTGGCCGCCTTGCCAGTGCCAAGCACCCCGGCAACCGGAACCCCACCACTTTTACCCCAACCACGAAAGTCGGTACAACCCTTTAACCGGAGGACTCCGCGGCTGGTTTCTTCCCGGGCAGTGCAACGACCCTCTTCTTCTGCTCTTCAGCGAGAACTTCCTCTCCCCTGACCGACGTCGAGCCTTGCTGCCACTGCCTGGAACAACTGCCACCGCTGGAGGATCCTGTCCACTGAAGGTACCGTGTTCCGCCTGGCTTCCCTTGCCACCGACTGTACGGGGTAGATTTAGCCCCCGGCTTTCGAACCTGGGAGTGCCTGGAACACCCTGGCTAAACTTTCTAAGCCACCCTAAACTCTTTCTAACTCCTTGCAAGACTTTGAATCCCTAATAACAGTGTGATCTTGGGCACATTTTCGCTCCGGCTACTCTAAGAGTGGGCCCTGCCTAGTGACTTTTGCTCACCTGTGACTTTGTGCTTCTTTGAGCCTATTGCAAGTGTTCTGGACCTTAGAGTGGTGTGTTAACCCATTTCTGTTTCTTTTTATCCCCTTTCTTGAACCTACTAGAGTGTCATCTAACGTTAAGCGCTCACCTCTGTTTTAATTATGTGGTGTTAACCTAGAGTTGTCTAGATAGGAGTAAGGGTTGAAACTGCTTTCATTATAACTGTGTTTGAAGTGTTTTTACTATATTTTGCTAGAGTGATTTCAACTTATGTGTATTTAATAAATAAATAACTATATACTTTTGAAACCAAGCTCTGGTCAGTGTTTGCTTGTGCTATTGTATTTGAGTACCTATTGTGTATACTTTACATACTGCCTAACTCTTCTTGAGAGAAGTCTGACTGCTCAGCCACAGCTACCAGGTAAATCTGGGTGGTACGGACTGCTACCAAAGGGGTTTACTGCTCTACCTGTAGTCTTAAATCTTTTGCAGTGTTCCCCAAGGGAACTGCACAGGTTTCTGCCTAACACTTGGTCAGCCTGATTAACTGACAAGGGGTCCATGGAACCAACCTGTTCTTTTCTTAGGCCCTGCAGTTGGTGGCATCGATTAACATACCAATAGTGGGTACTTCAAACAGTCCCACATGGGGCCTGGCTGTAGCGGTTAACAAAGGTGACCGGAAACCCAACAACCTTTCATATGTAACTGAGTCAACCTGAAGCCAGCTCCTGCCTCTAGTATCATACTGTCATGGCTGGGTCTGTTTACAGTAGGCAACCCTGCAGGGATGTCATTTGGGGATTGCCAGGGGTAGCAGCTGCATTTACTGGGCCTGTAATGAGGGCTGTGCCCCAGTGGCTTCTGTCACCAATTCGGCATGGGGCACTCTGTGACCTGACCCAGATCTACCAGAACTGCATAACAGGCACACTGTAGATAGACCCAAGATTAGATAATTAATTTGCGTGAAGTGGCCCTCCGCCTTTGAAGTAAACCATCTGTTGCTTCCGCAAGCAAAAGATCTCTATATCTGGAAAGATAGTTGAGGGGGCAACACACTTGCTTTGGGAACAGGATGCACTGCAACATACGTTCAGTTCCTGTTCCAGTGCTTAGAAGCTGGAGGATGCTGGCACTAAGCAAGATATAAAGGACCAAAGAAAATAATAAAATGGCCCTTTTCTAGTAGTGATGTCACTCCTAGAAAAGGAGGCTTTTAAAATAAATAAACTGTAGTTACTTGACCTACAACTCATTCGTCCCCTCCATGTCATGTTATGGAGGCTGGTACTGGAGACCTAAGATGTTGTACTAGTGACTTACAGATGTTGGTAGAGCGTGTTTAAGACGTAATGTGTTGTAAGAGAGTTGAAATGCATATATAAGATGTTCGAGGCGGGTACTTGAGACTTACATTGTTGGGGTGTCGAAGGAGGGTACTGGAGACTTAAGTTGCTAGTTTGCGTGAGGTTGATGGTGTTGGACAATGCTGGAGACTTAAGTTGCTGGAGGGTGGCATTGTGTAAACATCAAGGTGTTGGAGAAAGACATTGGAGGTGTAAGGCGTTAGTTGGCGGGAGTGGGTGTTAGACATTTAAAGCTGTTGACGGTGGGCCCTTAGCGACTCACAGTAGATGGTGGGGTGTCCGTGGTGAAAATGGTTGGGGGATATTCAGGCTCTGGGTGACGTGTGGGAGTGGGTTTCTGTGCAATGGTTCAAAGTGCACTTAATTATAAGAACAATCCTGCATATATGGCCCAGGTGTAAAAGCATGAAGTGGTACAGCCTATGATTGTCTTCTCTTTGGACTTTTGTTGGTCAGTTGCTGTTTCCAGTCTGTGGCCAGACACTTGGCAGGCACTGGATGTCTGAGCTTTGGGGATTTGGCCTCTTCGAGATGCTCTTTCTGTTTACAGTTTAGCCTGAGTGATGTAGAGTAGTCCAGGTTGTTGTGTTGGACCTCTACTTAAATTCACAGTAATTTTGTAATATGGGCCTATACACACTGATATTACCGCTGCATAAGGTGATCCATTCTTGTATGAAATTAATATCATATTACAGTGATATCCTTGTGTGCCATGACTTCCCATGATGTTGCTTGGGGGTGGGGTCAAATGTCATCACTTCCTGTGATGCCATCAGATGTCAAGTGTCATTTGAGGTCACTTCCACTACCCCTGGCATTCTGGTGAAATGACGTCCCTGGCTGGACGACCCTGGAACAATGAAGAGAAGAAAACCACAGTGCTTAATTCAGTGGATCCTGTGAAGAATCCTACGGATCCATCACTGAACCCGTGCCTAAAGTCTCCTCCCAGGTGGCCAGGGGAAGGCAGATGCTTCCTGATCCTAACCCTGGCGGTCGTGTGCTGCGGGAGGATCACCTGGGAGAAGACAGGGCCCAGGGTGGCGAGGAACATTCTGTAGGATATTAGACAGTATTTTTCCTCTGACAGGCAGATTCCTACCACTGTGCCAAACAAGGTTATGGCTTATTGTTTTGTTAATGTGCCTCAATCTCATATGAGAGCTAAGGTTGTGAACCCCACAGTTATGAAGTCAGAACACACTATACCGAAAGAAAGATCCTTTTTGGTATCCCACACTAAGGCCCTTCCTCAAATCAACGGGTACAGTGTAAAGGATTATGGAAATGTCTTCACTAAACCATCTTCCTCTACGATAGCTCATACTCATAGCCCCTTTGTAGAATGTCTTAAGGGAATTAAATATACCCTTATAAATAATGTAGAAATTGAAAAACCTAACTTTAGTGGAAGAAACTACAAGTTCCAGCATCTTAGAGGTACTGAGACGAGGAAGAGGGATAAAGAGGCATGTAGATGTAGAAGTTGGCCAATCACGCCTAGTAACCATTGCAGTAGTCAGGCAATTAAGGCTAATAGCCTACACCTGAATCCTATCATTGAACCTGTGAGGCATAAAAGGTCCCAGCAGGAAAGGAGGAGTAGAAAGAGCTGGTCAAGGGCTGGAAGGCTGGCTGTAGTAGCAGTAGCAGAGGAGAAGCACAAGGCTGGCAAATCACAAGAAGGTTGAAGATTTTAAGGGACACCGGAGTGTGGAGACAGTAGATTTCTCTTGAAGCACTGAGAGAGTCCTGTTCTCCCAAACTCTTACATGCAGAGGCTGCACAGAGCAACACCTGCTGGAGGCTGAGTTTTCCTCATGTGAGCCGTATTGCAGTGATTGCAGAGATATTATTGTGCAGGAGACTAAGGCCAGAAGCAGAAGGCAAGCCAAGGGTCTCTGGATAAAAGGAAACTCCCACATCAAGTGGCCGGACTGAAGATACCTGTGCTGGAGAGGGGTGTGGGTCCATAGCCATGCCAGAAGTAGTAGCAGAGGCAGAGTAAGTTGGGGAAAACAGTGCAATCTGCAAAACCAGTGGCCGGTGAGTGAAGCATGGCATTCTGATTCACTGCGCGAGCCATGACGGTCAGTGTAGCCAGCTCCTAAGTGACTTGCGTATGGCTGAAAGCGGGTAAAGGCTGTTTGGCATGATTGAAGTTTTGTTAAACAATGGACTTGTAACACTTGCGCTTATCGTGTAAGCTTTAACGCTCGCATGAGACAGAAAAGGCTTTTAAATCCATTGTTGAACACTGACATTCGTTGCAGACTAGCAGAGTGGTTGCATGTCCTTAATTAAGGAAAAGGAACACTTTATAGACCATTACCAAAATTCTAACATTGACGTTAAACGAGTTACAAGTACAAAGGGTTAAAACTCCCAAAAGAATGTTGCGTGTACCCAATTGTGTTTTTCCCAATGGAAGTTAGAGTTGCATCCTTTATCATTACATGGGAATATAATTATTCATTCAACTTTAAACTTTGAATTATATTTTAAAGAGAGGTTTTGTGCCTAATTGTGTTTCCACTTGAAAGACTGAACTCTATACAGTATCCAGAAGTGACATTCTTTCTATTTCAAATAAGTAAAGAGTCTAACACATTGAGGAGGAGAACAAGCATTGCCCAACTAAAAGGCATCCCCTTTTTATAGTGAAACCTGTCTTGTCGAGTTAAAGAGCCATATAACTACACTGTGAAGTTAACAATCAAGTGGTATAAGGAACAAGTACACCATTGTTACCTGATACTGAAAGAGTGGCACATAAGCTTCTGGGTAATTACTTGGGCTGGTAACTGGCAGAGAAGTGGGAACAAAGCTGGGGAAGGGGAACCAAATGTTTGTGAAGAATACTCTGAAGTAGAATACAACCTATGGTGCAAAAGACTGCTGAAGCTAGAAAGGAGAGAGTCTTGTGAGCAGTGGAAAAGAGGCTGCACCTTTTAAGAAAGCCATTAAAAGGAAGAGTGCCTTGCCTAACTGAAGAGGTGTAAGTGTCTGGTCAAAACCTACCTAACAATTCAACCGTACTGAAGCAGGTTTTTCTTGTGGCAGTTAGACAGACAGAAGAGGCAAGAGGCTGCCCCTTTTTTAGAAAGTCATAAAAAAGAAGAGTGCCTGGCCTACCTGAAGAGGCTGAAGTGTCTTGTCTAAGACTGACTATCTATTAAGCAGTAGTAGTAATACTTGAGCTGTAGTGGTATATTAAGCTGTCAGTAGATGTCACATCGAAGTGATTTGAATCAGTAACGTATTGTGGGACAAAGGTGACTGTTCTCATAGAACCAACAGTAGAAGTGTGGTTGTTGAAAACAGGAGCAGCAGCAGCACAAGGAAAGCATCCTAACAAATATACCAAATGTAAAGCAGTAACTGAAGAAGCTTTAAAGAAATGTGTATTATTGACATTGGGAGAATATTGCACTTTCTTTTGAACTGTGACAAGTTATTTTGAAGAGACAATTTATCATCATAACCAGGATTAACATTGGTGCTATTTCTTTTCTGGAATTTGGAAAGGGATCTTTTCATCCAGGAGCAAAAGAGGTACCAGTGGAATTTATTTGTTGAACCTTTGCTTTTACTTTGAACTTTCAAGAACTGCGTCAAAAACCTTTCTTTTCTTTTGTTGAACATTTTGGAGCTGACTTGAATCCTGGGGAAGGGATCTTACCCACAACAGAAAATAGCCATTCAGATGTTGGCCCTCATTACGACCCTGGCGGTAAGTATCGATCATTACCGGCATGACGCAAATAACGTGTCCGTGCTGGCAAGAGACTGCTAAAAGTGGCACATTACAAGTCCTCGGGCACGAGCATTGTGCCATGCCGCTAATGAAATCACTGCCATGCTGCTAAAGGGCGAAAAATCCCACTTACCGGCATCGTATGCAGTGCAAATAGCAACTCTGGCACCCTATCTATCGACATTAGCGGTCACCGCTAATAGCAGTAACCGCAAATAGCGGGAACCGCTATTAGCGGTGACTGTAAATAAGCGGATCCGGAAGTAGCGTCATCGCACAGGAACGGGAAAGAGCACGGCGGCTTTCTTTAAAAACACAATCCATTGCCATCCTCTGTAACCAGGAGACATCTGACACCCAGAACTCCCACACACCTCCACCACCACCCCTTTGACATCAGGATGCCAAAAGTTGTAAAGAAAAGCAGAGATCGGCTGCGCCAGGAGCGCTTTTCAAGAGAGGAGCTGACAATGTTGGCAGAAACCCTCCAGGAACATGCAGACGTCGTGTTTGCAACTGAGATGACCCGACTGGCGCTGCTGAGGAAAAAGATTTGGGCTATGGTCGCCCAGAGGGTCAGTGCTGTCGGCACAACACCCTGCACCCCAAAACAATGCCGCAAGCGGTGGGACGATCTACGTCTCCGCGTGAGGAGCATACTGGCGGCAAACCGGAATATCAGGATGGCGACAGGTGGAGGTGCTGAGTCGCCCCTCAAAGTCCAGCTATGGGAGGAGATATGGGCCTCCACCATAGGCACGGAGTGCATAGAGGGAGTTGGGGACATGGAGAGAGAAGCCCCGTCATCAGCCGATGCAGGTAGGTGTCTCAAGTCTAACTATGCCAATACCACCACGATGATGTCCAGATGAATGGGAAGTGCAATGATGCATACCAGGGTCCACCAGACACATTAGCACAAAACTGCCCACAGGCAGTGCTGAGCATCACCTTGTCCACATGCATAATGCACCCCATTGCACCCCATTTCTGTAGCTACCCACATGCCTCCATGCATCACCCGCCCAAGAGTGAGACTACCTGTTTGTCACTGCCTCCAATGTGACTCATCCACCAATCAAAATCAATGCAGCCATCACAATGCATCCTCAATGCCCGTAGACCCATCACTAACCCTTTCCCTCCTTTGGTCCACCACAGGCTCACAATCAGACAGCGCCGATGATGACACCGGTGCCACCCCAGCTAAGAAGGCCAGGGCCGAAGAGGGACAACACCGGCCCTCCACTTCAAGGGGAATAAGGAAACCCCAAAGACAGGAAATGGCCAAGAGCACACCACAGGCCACGGCACCAATGTGCTCCACGTCCACCACTTTGGCACCACCAACATCCAGCATCTGCCAAGTGTTGTCCGCCGAAGGTACTGCATCGGCTGAAAACAGCACCATTGGAGCAATTCGGACGACAAGAAGGGGATGTGCTGCATGTTGACACTCCCCCCACCGGCCCCCTACATTCCCCCTGCCTGTCCCCGTGCAGCCTGCCCGACAACACCATACACAGGGTATCTCCAGCAAACTCGTGGCCGGCTACTCCCAGCCCAACCACACCTGTGCAGGAGGGTAACATTATAATGGACACCCCTCAACCGTCAACCACAGCCCAAAACACCCAAGAGGGGATGCAGGAAATAATAAGGTGCCAACAACAACTAACTGGCATGTTGACACAGCATATCACAGAATGTGCTAGTGCTAGGGAGGATATGCGTGATTGTGCTGCTTCCCTGAGGTCTGCTATTGAGTCCAGTTCAAAGGACATATGTGCTGAACTGGCCGCTGTGCGGCACGTACTGTCCGACTTGGTTCAAGCAATGCGGGACATGCGTCCATCTGAGCAACCGAGTTCTTCCTCGGCTGCCAGTTCCACCAGGACCAGCCCTGTGCGCAGGTCGGACAGGAACCTGCAGCGATCGGACAGGGGTGCACCGGTTGCTGGGAGAGGGGGATGCCAGTAGGCACAGCCTTGTTTACTCATGCCACGTGGTCCACTTGTGCACAGTCCTGCACACCATGTGTTGGGGAGTAGAGAGAGGAGGGGGGAGTAGGTGTGTTGGGGAGTTGAGGGGGGAGTGGGTGTGTTGGGGAGTTGAGGTGGGAGTGGGTGTGTGGGGGAGTGGGGAGTTGGTGTGTGGGGTGGAGGGCTTGTTCACTTAGTTATGCTTCTTCAATACACATTTTGGTTACTCATAATTCACATGTGTGGACATTGCTTATTGCGTACATGTGCTTTATTGGTTAACAGTCTACAGTGTCCATGTCCCTGACGCACCCAGTGCCCCGAGTGCCATCTCCATATAACCCCCCCGTCCATGTGTGCTAGAAACATTGGTTGATCAGAGTCTGACGCATGTCACGTCCCACCTGTGCATCGCTTCCTCCCTGAGGTGCTGCCCCATCCCCACCCTCCTCATGCTCTTCGTCAGGTGGTTGCAGTTCAGCGTCAGGGGGCAGGGGCACATTTCCATCTGATACACATATTGTGTAGCATGACACATGCCATGATGATCTTTGCCACCATCTCATGGCTGTACAGGTGTGCCCCACCAGAGCTGCTGAGGCAGCGAAACCGTGCCTTCAAGAGGCCAAATGTCTGCTCAATCACCACACGGGTTCGTGTATGGGCACAATTATAGTCCTTCTCGTGCCTGTTCTGTGGGTTCCGGACTGGGGTAAGGAGCCACCTCTTCAAGGGATAGCCTGTATCACCTGCATGTGGGCAACAATGTATAAGTAAGTTATCACATCATATTTGACCTCATTAAGTGACACCATGGCATGCATTTATTTCTTAATTTCAACCCCATTTCCATGCATGAATGGAGACACACGATGTGACTGCTATGTGTGTATTCCTCTTGTGGACTGGTTTGCATGCCATCAACTAGTGAGCGCAGGGGGTCCAGTTCCTTGTGAGTGCCCATGCACTGTGTTAGTCCACAGCGGTTGTTTCTGTGATCTGGCAGATGTCCAGTAATTTGTATGCTTTCATCCTGGCACCTTTGATGTCAGCCTCATGATGATCTCACTACGCACAACAAATGGTGTCATGCAATTCATTTGGGCCTCTGTGTCAGTGTAGTGGTGTATTGATGCATTTGACCCTCATGTGACTCCTTTGTGCGCAGTAATGGGGGACTGTCCTTTCAGTTGGTGTTTGGTGCTGTGTATTGTCTATAGTCATTGCTTGTAGCTGCATTTTGTTGAGGGGGATGCAGTCTGATTTGGTACAGTGCACATGCAGATGGCTGTGGAATGGTTGTGACACTGCTTCATTTACATGGTAGGGCTGCTTACATCTTGCATTATGTAGTCAGGTGTCAGCTCCAGTCTGGGCTGCTTTGGGGTATGAGCATGCTCCATTCCCTCTGGCACTCGCAGCCAGGTGAAGTATGCATCTTTCCCCCCCCTCCCCCATCTCAGCCAGGTGTGAAGTATGCATCTCCCCCCCCCATCTCAGCCAGGTGAAGTATGCATCTCTTCCCCCCCTCCTTCATCTCAGCCAGGTGAAGTATGCATCTCTCCACCCCCCCATCTAAGCCAGGTGAAGTATGCATCTCTTCCCCCCCATCTCAGCCAGGTGAAGTATGCATCTCTGCCCCCGCCTCCCCATCTCAGCCAGGTGAAGTATGCATCTCCCCCGCCCCCCCCCATCTCTGCCAGGTGAAGTATGCATCTCTTCCCCCCGCCCCCCCATCTCAGCCAGGTGAACTATGCATCTCACCCCCCCCCCATCTCAGCCAGGTTAAGTATGCATCTCCCCCCCCCCCCCCCATCTCAGCCAGGTGAAGTATGCATCTATACCTCAATCACCTACCCACATCACATTTCCTTGGGCATAACATGCGACTCGCCGAGAAGCCAGGATCTCTGCCCTGCATGTCGCTCCATGTAGCGTGGTATTGTGGCGTTCCGCAGGACCATTGAATCATGGGTTGATCCGGGGAATCGGGCACAACAATGTGTGATGATCCTGTTCGAGTCACATACCATTTGCACGTTGATTGAGTGGTATAGCTTACGGTTGCGGTACGCTACCTCCATGGCATGTGGGACCACCAATTCCACATGAGTGCAGTCGATGGCGCCAATGCAACCAGGTATGCCGGCCAGTGAATGGAAACCTACTTTGGTGTTTGAGATCTCCTGGGCAGACCGTGGTAAGGAAATGTGGTCGTCTGTGTGCTTGAGGAGGGCATCAAGCACTTGGTTCAGCGTGCGTGAGAATAATGGTTGTGAAATGCCATGCAAGTGCCCCACTGTGTGCTGGTAGGTGCCTGTGGCCAGAAAGTGGAGCACAGACACTACCTTCAGTAGGGGTGGGATGGCGGTGCGTGTTTCAATCAGGCTGACAATGTCGTCATGTATCATGTCCACAATGGTGGTGATGGTGTCCCGGTCCAGACGGTACAGGGTGTGGATCTGCTCAGCGGTTAGGTTGAATGGACTGGCTCTGATGCGTGGGATTGGGGGCTGCCTGCGTGGTGCCACTGGCTGTGCTGGTGGGGCATGCTGGCCCTGCCTTGCCCTCCTCCTCCTCCTGCGTCTCCTCTGTGCTGCATGTTGTTGTTGCACTTCCACTGCAATCAGGTCCTCCAGCCCCAGCATTGGTAGTAGTATTGGAATCATTGTGGAGTGTGACTGGGTGTGGGAAGGGGTGGGGTGTGCTCCTTTTGTGCTTGCCCAGTCTGTATTGCCTCCACCTGTGCTGATTGTGTGCACCTGTGGCAGTTGGGAACACTGCACATGGCCATTTACGGTTGGTCCACAATGGCGGCATTTGCACCATGGCGATAAGGTACTTTACGGCCTTCACAAGGGCGTTAATTGCATGTCTGCGCGACTCGTAATGTTCCCCACTTTGCGCCATGCTGGTATTTACGGCATGGGAGGTCGCGTGCCCGCGCCCTTGGCGCTTTTAGCGACACCGTTAATTACGGTGCCGCTAATAACGCTTTATCGGGTCAGAATCGGCCGGAGCGGTAAAGAATTACCGGCATCGTTTTTCACTTACTGCCAGGGTCGTAATGAGGGCCGTTGTTTTGATATTGTTTATTATAATCTGTTGCTATATCATTTCCTTTGTATGTTTGTTCCGTGTGAGGGCCAGTTTGCCCATGCTAGAGAATGTTCACTTAGCCTCTAGACAAGGTAGGGAATTCATGTGTAGATTAGGGCAAGCAAGGGATTTTCTTTATATACTTTCTTTAATAAAATAGCATATTTTGAGAAAACTACAAGCAGTTGTCTGCCTTTCATAACTGACCACTCACACTCCCCAGTACACTATGTAGGCTGGAGACGTAAATGAACACTGCATTCAGGCAGTGGAAGACTGCCCTTGTGGCGTAGACAAAGAAGCTGGTCGTGCATGGCCATTCTTCATTTTGGAATGCTGCAACTGCAGGGGAATGTCTCTTGTCCCACAAGTCAAGGGTCTATGGATTCCACAGTCTGAACTTAGGATGTCAACCAATACAAAAAGGTAGCCCGTATGGGAGCTTGTCAGTCAACAAGGTGGTTCCAAGACACCACTGAGCTTCCAATGGCAATATCCTCAAGCAGTAGTTGGGCCTGGTTATTCCCACTGATTACGGGGTTGAAGCACTGATGAAGGTCTTCTGGAGATTGGACAAAGAAGCAGAGCTTTGCTGGGATCGTTGCTGGAGACAATGCTGGTTGGCTACAATGCAATCCACAGGTCTTCAGCTGGATGCTCCCCTTTGAAGGGGTTTGGGCTCCAATGACTGTCTGAGGAATTTACATACGATATCACACATGACATCATGGCCCACCTCCAATATACGTTTTTAAGACTGCTGTAGTTAAAGCACATTAATTACAATGTGCATACCTTGTTACAAACTTTCAATATTTAGCTGATTTCTGTAAGATGTGCAATGTACAGGCCATGTGCAGGCAGTCCACTTTTAGAGAATTTCTAAAATGTATTATATAACATGTTAATGCAGCTGTGCTTTTAAAACAGGAAACCTGACGCAAGCCTTAGCTCAAGATTTTTGCTCCTTCTGCTTTCTTTAAGTTTTCTCCAATGAAAATTGAAGAATTTAGCCAATGCTGCCTTCCTGTCAACAAAATGCCAACAGAGCAAATCCTAATTTTAGCTGACTTGACTGAACGTAGGACAATCGGACAAATCTTTTTTGTGACATGGCATTTTCACTACTAAGCTAGAAGTCAAATAATAAGCCCTGAAGACTTTAGAAACCAGTTATGATTTTTAATTATTAGTCACCATTTTGAATGAATATAAATTCTATACATGCCAAGCCGAGAGAGTGGAAGGTAGATTTTCTTCTCCTTTCAATGGCATTAGTCTGTAGCGCAAAGTGCGAGAGAGGGAGTGGGGGAGAGTAGGAAACCCTTCGCTACAAGGAAGGAAGATGTTATTGTTGCATTTCCCCCTGAATTGAGTACAGCTGGGTCTTGCTGGGCACTATATTGAGAAAGAGCGTGGAATGTGAAGGGCAATGGAGCCGAGTTTAAAACATGTTTTGCTTTAAACAGCAAACCTGTTTATAAACAATTATATTGTATGTGATGTGCTTGCGGAATCATCCACATACATTAAAATGTGCCATTTACTTATTCTGTCATTCATTCAGCATAACTGTCAAACTGTAATTTGAAAGCCAAGCAAACTCCTGATTCTTTATTACTTCTGGACAGTGTGTTGCCTTTTTCCTAGGGGCACACAAGCCAGTTAGAACCTAAAGTGTGATCACGTGTAATGGCCAACTACTACAAATTATGACGAATCCCATGATGTCGTCACTGCTTCGCAAGGTGGAGCCCCTTCCCCTTAGATCAGGGTGGTAAGGCTGCTACCCGATAGTTCCCCTGGGGGTGGTACTCAACAGGTGGATCTCATCAGAGGGGAAGACGCCCTTTGGGACCAGTGCTGACCACTTCAGGAGAATGCAGTATTTCCACTTAGCACATGCCCCTCATGCCCCTTCCAGCGTTACCCCACTTTTCCTAACTCTCCTCATACCCTATCTACTTTTCTAAGGCAACTCAAATAGAGAGTACTGAGATGAGGAGGAGTACTAGTGAGTTACCATCTCAATACTCGCCTAATACTGAGACGAGGAGGTAATGCAGAGTAATGCCGAGTACACATTTTAGTGGTTCACAGTGATTGGCAGAAGTAAGATAAAAACCAAGGAAGGACTTGACAGTTTGTCAAGCCCTCCCAGAAAGAACCGTGAGAGCCGAGAGGAGACCGACGTTCAGAAGGGTGCTGACTGGGACGCTGTGCAGAAGAAGTGAGTGTCCGGACTTGTCCAGGACTTGAGGACTGCGCTGCCCAGAAGTGGATCAAGACTCCAGGTGCCTCATACACCAGGGGGCAGCGGAAGCACACCAGCACTCTACCCCCGAGCAGAAGAAACCTGCGAAGCTGCTGCAGGGGGAAGGAAAGTTAACAGAGTATTGCAAGTGAGCCCAGCTGCCTCGATGGAGCCAGCACTCACGTAAGCCATAACACAAGGTACGCGGGAAGCCACAGGGGCTCATAAACCTCAGAGGTTGTTGCAAAAGATGGAAAGGCGAGTCTGGGACTCGCATCCAAATCATACATGGACTTGTACTAAGGCTTGGCCGGAGAGTCAACCAAGTCTACAGCTTGCAGGGAGCATCCAGACAACAATTTGTCAGTGCAGGATTTTGTGAGAGGGAACAAGGGCTGCACCCCAAGGGACAGGGATCCATACATCTTGGAGAGAGCATCCAGGCTGTTCCGCTTCAGCGCAATAACTGGCGGGGGTAAGCTAAAGCTACCAACCAGGGTCTGGGACCCCAAAGAACTGATTTGTAAGCCTGAGGAAGGTTGGGGAAAGAAAGACATTTCGCCGACAGCCAAGGAGTGGCTGGAGCTCGGTAACGAGAATCTGATCAAGACAAGAACTGCCTTTTGTCCAGTGGAAGGGACTCGCACCTTTGGATCAAGAAGACACCACCTTTGATTTAGGTAGGATAGTATGTAAGAGTTAGGATTTTGACAATGGACAGTGGGATTTTTACTTTGCACATTCTGACAGTAGTTATTTCCGTTGAGGCAGGGAAACCCCTCTTGGTGTTAAGGCGAGTCAGGTTTTATTTTTCCTTTTGCACTTCTGAATAAAACTATATAGCCAACACCATGACACCCCTGTGTCAGAATCTTACTCCTGCTCACTTACATAATAAATAAAAACATGGTGAAGGTAGTTACTAATCACAGTCCTTAGTTCTGACCTTTTGGGGGCTCAGGCGATGTTGAGGCAGAGCTATGGAAACCCCAATGGATAAAACCTTGACAGATGGTGAGCCAGCAAGGAGTAGCTAGATGACAGATGTTGCCATTTCATAAGCTCAACCCGATCACTGCAGACGCGCCAGGCATTTATTTTCTAAAGAAGAATTACATTGGGAGTACATAACCAGAAGATGCAAATCCCTGTTCATTGCAGAGTGCCCATATTGATTGCCTGATTTATGGAAATGGCCGCAAGCCAAATAAAATTTCACTGTAGCCGTAGCACAGCTAAGCAGATTGCCAGCTGAAACACTGTTTATTTATTTGAAAACTCCAGCCAACATAACCAATACTGTGTATGCCATAGTACTAATAAGATTAGGCATAGGCACCATTCAGTAAAATCCCCATCAGTTCCCAGAATTAGCACTAATGTACATAAGCCATGCAAACTTGCTTGGAAAAATGTAACTTATGCACACACCTAAACTAGATATGGATCATTAGCCACACAAACCCAGACTCTAGAATTCTTAGCCTTCTTCCATCCAAGCCGTGTAGAGCCCTTTTTGCAAGCAGAATATGAACGTCTGCCCAAAAAGCTTTATACTGTATGAAACCTTGCATTACATTACTCTTCACAACATGGCCAAGCACCTATTCAGCAGCCATAAGGACAGACGGACACGGGGGGTACAGTTACAAACACCGAAAATGCAGACATACCCAAGTGGTATTAAAAAAAAAAAACTGGGATGGCTACAAGCTGCTTATCCACAAGTCGCACCCCAACAGAAACATAGGGCCCTAATCCCTTTTGCTCCTTCTGGCTGCACACGCTCCTTGGCGAGCTGTAATAGTTGGATCTCAATTTATAGCTGGCTGTACTTGCAATTTCTAGGCACTCCATCACATCTTTGTAATCAACATTCAGAGACATTACACAGGGTGTTGTGCAGCTGCTGTGAATGTAGGCTTGTCTGTAGCATCCAATAATGATCAAATAGTTGAGAGCATAATCCTCCCTTTAGGAGGCGAGCCAGCATAATTATAAGTTTATAGAAAGCTGTGCCTGCTTAATGAGCAAGAAAAGAGGGTGCAATTTTGCAGCATAGTGACATCTACTAGATAGAAATCATCTGGGCAGGAGGCCTGCAGAGGCGCAGAAAAAAGGCTAACCAGGAAAGTATGTCAGACAAAGAGGAACAAGGGGGATCCTCAAGGGGCAAGGGATCTTTTCAAGGGAGAAGGGGTGGCAGGCCACAGCACCAACAACTTAACCCAATAGAGGCTAAAAATTACCAAGAAAAGTATCCAAACGAGAAAGCTACAGGCGACGGCTATGCTCCTTAGCGGCAAGGCACTTTAAAGGGTAGGAGACCTTGGGGTAAGCCTAGGGAGGGGGTCCCATATTTTACCTACATACTCCTACGTCCCGTCCCCTCCATACTTTAGGGGACATTCCGTCCTGGACCGGAGCACTTTTGTAAAAATGCATCAAATTGAAAATTGTCAGTCTTCTCTTTTTATGCGGGGTACCGCACGCGACCGTAACCCCCGCCCTCCTTAGCTCTGCATCGCCCTTCAGTCCTTTTCTCTGCACGGTCGTGGCTGGACGCACTTGAATCACCGGGAAGTCCTTTTTTCCTTACCGTTGTTCTTCTCTCCTGATCCGGTTCTGCGGTTGCGTAGTCCTCTGTCTATGCCGAATCGTTTGGGATTTGCTTCCTTCTTGCAAACGTTGCTTCGCTGCGGCGGAATCCCCATTCTCTCTGCTTGGAGTGTCTGGGACCGGATCACCGTTGGGACTCATGTTTCTACTGCAACTCCCGTTCGGTCCGGGCACTTCAGCGTTGTCTTCATCGGTGGGAGGAGATCTTCCAGAAGGTTCACCCATCACATTTTGAGCTGTTCATCGACGGAAAGAAAAGACGCCCGGGAAGTTCCTTACTTTTCAGGCACCTCGTCCTGGGGACTCCTTCCCTGGGTCCTCCAGCTCCAGGAGGGGCTTCAAAAGCTCTGCTATCAGGGTTTCCCCTGAGGTGCCGTGCAGGCCTAATAGGTGTAAAAGGGGTTTTCTCAGAGGGTTTCCGCGAGGGGCCTGCCTATACCGGATCACGATCCGAGGTTCACCGATCAGGTGCTAATAGCCAGCATAGTCGTGCTGAGGCGTTGGGTACCGGAGTTCGCTCCGATGTCTCCTTGTCAGGAGCTTCCCCCACAGACACCGGGGTGTGCCCTGAGGCCTCAGTTGAGGCTTTCTGTACCGAACCACGGTTCGAGGCCCCTCTCGGGGGAGCTATTAAGACCGGACTCTGTTCCCAGGTTCCTCTTAACGAGGCTAAGGTGTGTACCAACAGAACTGAGAGGCCTGTTAAGACCTTGTCTGTGAGGTGGATTCCTCAACTTTCCCGCGCTCGCAGAGTCACCGGTTCTGTTGAGGGGCACAGGGAGAGGTCGTCGACCGTAACTCGTCTGTTACCGGCATTGCCACGGTTCCTCCTTTGGAGGCTAATTCAAGGGACAGGAGGTCCAGTAAACATCCAAGGCCCCATACTACCGGCTCTGCCGAGGATCCTTGTATCAAGGCTAACATTTCAGTCAAGGCTCCTGACCATTCAGTGGAGTCCACCGTCTCATCTACACCTGTGACGCAGTTCTCCTCAGATGTTCACAAAATTAAGGGCCTTCCCGCGTGGTCTACGGTGTCCATTTTGGATTCTTCCCTCACACCCACACTATCGACGGCGGGTGCTGGGAATCTTCTTTTCGGTGGACAACCTTTTCCACGCGACAGGGTGAATCCATTCTGTCCTTCCTATGACTGGCGCGCTTGGATGCCACTACCTCATTCGGTCTCTCTTCCTGGCAGCCTCTTCGTTAGAGGATGCCTTTTTTGGGAAGTTTCAGAGACTTATGCACTCTGACCTAATGAGGGAGTACTTTAAGGGCCTTTCTTGTAGCTCTGTAACCAGGGTTTCCCCTGAGGTGCCCCAAGGGCCTTACGGGTGTACCGGAGATTGCTGTGAGGGTTCTGACAGACCTGACATTGTTCTGAGGTTCACCATCACAGTGCTAAAGTTAAGCCCAGTTCGGCTGGGTGCTGGGCTACCAGGGTTCACCCTGAGGTCTCTATTTCTGGAGATTTCCCCGCTGTAACCAGGTTGAAACCTGAAGTTCCTCTTGTGGAGGCTAAAGTCTATATCGACAGATCTGAGAGGCCTTCTCTGAGGGTCTTATCAGTGAGGTAGTATCCTCAACCGTCCCATTATCAGGGTTGTGGTGGTACTGGTTCTGTCGAAGGGACAAAGAGGGGGGGGCCATGGACTGCGTTCCCTCTGGTACCGGTTTGTCAGAGGTTCCTCCGTTGGAGGCTAATTTTGAGATTGGTTCAAAGATGTTGACTAAACATCCGAGACCACCCAGTACAGGTTCTGCCGTGGATCCTTGTAAGGCTAAAGTGTTACTTAAGTCCCCTGACTCTGACTCTCCTGAGGAGGCAATTGCCTCAGCTATGCATGTGACGCGGTTCTCTTCAGGTGGTGTCAAAATGGCAGCCCAACCTGCGTGGCCTACGGCAGGCATTTTGGATACCTACCTTACACCTACGTTTGCAACGTCAGACGCTGGGAGCATTCCTTTCGGCAATAGTAATCCGTTCTGCCCTTCTTTGACTGGCGTGCATGGGCTCCGCTGCCTCATACTGTCTCGCTCCCTCCTGCTTTTTGCTGCACTGATCTATGTGGACCCGGCCGGTGGTGAACCCTTCTGGCAACCACCTCGGCTGAGGTTGAGTTTTTGGGAAGTTTCAGATGCTCATGCACTCTGACCCTATAAGGACGTATTTCAAGTGTTTTTCACTCCTGTTCCACCCCGGCTGCCACGATTCGGGTTTTCTTTTAAAACCTGGGGCGGTAGGCGTGGCGCCCACTCTTCTGTTCCCGCCACGTTGGGATGAGCCTTAAACGGATGAGGATGGCGATGAGCAGCCCTGCTCGGTGAGAGCATTCCATGTCCGGGAGGGGCTTGTGTAGCTCTGTTACCAGGGAATCCCCTGAGCTGTCTCAAGGGCCTAATAGGCGCTCCAGAGTGTTCTCTGAGGGTCCCTCAGAGGTGTTAGGCAGAATCCTGTGCAGTGCCCTTAGGGACCACAACACACAATTAAGACTACATGTGGTTATACAAGTTCACCTTTGGTACAAGCCTGTACTACACTGTTAAAGTGGTAGCAGTAGCGGAGCAGCCAGACTTATCTCGAGAGCAAATGAGCAGTAGTAGAAGTTACACAAAGGACTACAATTACTGTGACTCAAGCAAACACTGACTCAAGGTTTTTGGTTGAAAAGTAAAAGTACATTTATTTCTAGACCATCTGTTCGCAAAACACTTCACTTCTATTAAATTAAAACCACACATAAAATACACGACACATAACCAATTCACTATGTTCAGCACAATTCAAGATAAGTACCTTTTGGTTTTGACAGACGGGTGCTGTGACACAAAAACGTTACCGGGGGGACAAATGCGATCACTTTTTGACAGTAATGACAGTTCGGTCTTACTAAAGATACGCGTACCCGCGGGAAGAAATGTTACCAGAGTAAAAACACACTTAGCACCTGAATCAACACAAAAGAGTTGGGGATAAAAATCATAGGCAATACTTTTGTCAAGGCAGAAATAATCCGAGGACACTTTCCTACAAGTGAATAAAAGTCAATAGTCAGTACAAATAAGAAGGTGGGTGAGGCGCGCACTCCCGGTCCTGGTCAATTAAACCTGTTGCAAAAATTAAGTAGCTGGGTCACATCCCAAAACGGACAAATATTCACAGGGTTAGATCCCTTCTGCTGCAAATCAGGTACTCAGTATTAACAGGGTTAGATCCCTCGGCTGCAGTTCTGTGGTCTGAAGTTGTTCTCCTCTTAGCGCTTTCTTATCTCAAATAATCATCAGGGAGGCTGTTAAGCAGGTGTGTCTAATTAGACTCAAAGGATTCTGGTAGCTGTAGTGAAAAACTTTTTTTCTGTTCAGGTGACCAGCAACCGACACCCCTCCAAAGCACAAGTCCTTCCCAAATTCGGGGAGGGGAGAGAACCATCTATATGATTCTCCAAAGTGGGGCACAGTCACCCCGTGGCGCTGCCTCTGGAGCCCGGGACTCCCATAGCATTCAGTACAAAAAAGAAGGTGGGTGAGGCGCGCACTCCCGGTCCTGGTCAATTAAACCTGTTGCAAAAAGTAAGTAGCTGGGTCACATCCCAAAACGGACGGCCTTACTATGGAGAGCCATAAACATGGTTTTCCCCCCTCACCCTATCAAGGGAAAGATTTGTGCTTTGGAGGGAGTTGTTTCCCAGTCACCTGCAATTGGAAAAAAAGTGCAAGAATACAAGTACCAAAATCCTTAGAGACATCAATGTGAATTAACCTGAAACGCCTGAAAAGGAAAAGAAACGCAGCCTCCCTGATGTTTGATGAAGTCAAGAAAACGTTTGGAGGAGAAGACAATTTGTTTCTACAGCAGGAAAACTTGACTGGGAACCAGAGTTCGTGCCTTGCCATCATTCTTAACAAAAAGTCAATAGTCCTGCGCCAGTGTCAAGTGGAACAGGATTCCTGTTGTCGAGGATCACACGGTTAGTACAGTTCACGATTCGAGATTGCCAGGAGTACTTGGATATTGTCAAAAGAGGAAGTAAAAGTTATAAGAGGGAAGGAAGATGAGGACAAGCCTTTGGTGAGGAGAAAAATGGGTTCACCCCAGTTTACTCGAGGTCGGACACAGTACCTTATTCAAGTGAGGAAGAGCTGGTGCTATGGCAGTTGTTCCTGGTAGTTCCTGCAGACTCGCGGTTCCTGTGGCTTCAGTCGTGGGAACAAGAAGGACGACGTCTGGAGCGATCTGCACTACCCAGGGATGAAGCCAGCAGCAGCAAAAGCAATGGTGAATAAAAGGTGCGCTCCTTTAAAACAGGAGAGGCTCTTCCGATGGTTTATCCGACCATTACAGCTGTGTGAGTGATTTCGACCATGAAGAGGATCCTCTGCCTGTGGAAGATGAGCTGGTTGATCCCACCAGGCTTAAGGGAAGAAGATTCCGGACTGGATCTTTTCCTGTTGTTGAAGGGTAGATAGCTCAGGACTGCAGCAGGGCTCCACCGGGACTCGGTGGTTGCAGCAGCCGTCTTCTTCTCCGCTTCTCTTCGGTTCCTTGCAGTTCCAGTGGCGACTCTGATTTCCAGCCCAAGAGTCCTGCCTTTTATGCGAAAATCCCCCATTCACACAGCCTGGCTGTCAATCGCTCATCAGGGGGGTTGTCTGGCCCGGACACCCACCTTAGCCAATCACGACAAAGAGCGACTTGGGTTTCCAAGGATACCCTGTGCAGGGGGTGACTACACCCCTCCCTCACATTCAGCCCACCTAGACACCCAGGCGCCAAGAGGAGGTCTTCTTGGGAGAAGCCCGCCAAAAGACGGTAAACAAAGCAGGCAAACCTGGTTTGCTGCGCAAAGTAAAACACGAGAAGGATTTTAACAAAAAGAAATGGCGAATAAACCCGACCTGAGCCAAAAGAAAGAGTATTTGGTCAAGCGGGTTTATGTTCCAGGCTACTATAATAGCCTGGAACAGTACCACGTTTATAAAGTATAATCGCGGTAGAAAAGTTAAGGTACATGGCACTGCCACCAGCCAAGTCTAAATGTTAAAAGAGCAAAACAAAGCTCAGAGAGGCACAGACGAAAAGGGATAGTAATTAACCCTTTCCAGTACTCCATGTAAGATGGGGTGTACTGGGTCTGTAGTTTTTAAATGACTACATAAAGTAAATGGCAACTTTACCTGTTTTCTGGGGGATAGTAGTCGGCCCCAAAGTTAAGGTACAGCTCAGTTCGTCTTTGGCTCTGGATACCGAGGTTTGCCCTGAGGTCTCCATTTCTGGAGCTTTCCACACTGATACCGGGGTACGCCCTGAGGTCTCTGTTTTTGGTGCTTGTCACACCGAGCCATGGCTCAAGGCTCCTCTTGAGGGAGCTATATGTCACCGGGTTAAAACCCAAGTTTGCTCTAAATACAGTACCGACAGAATCGAGGGATCCTCTAAGGGTCCTGTCGGCAGGGTGCATTTCTCAACCGTCCCAGGCTTGGGGTTGTGGTGATACAGATTCTGTTGAGGGGGCAAAGAAGGTGATCCGTAACAGGCCTTCCAGTACCGGCTCAGCTGAGGTTCCTCCATTGGAGGCTAATTCTGGGTCAGTTCCTAGGATTTCCACTAAACATCCTAGATCTGCCCGCTCGGCTTAGGATCCTTGTTTCAAGGCTAACTTTTTCTTAAGTCCCCTGACTCCCCTGAGGTGACAGTTGCCTAATGTTCTCCTATGACGCAGTTCTCTTCATGTGTTGACTAAATGGCGGCCCAACCTCCTTGGTTCACAGCAGCCATTTTTTATACCTCCCTCACACCAACTTCCATGACGACTGGTGCTGGGAGCGTTCCTTTTGGGGCTGAGCAGTTTTTCCACGCTATGTGGACAACAAAGACCTGTTTGTCCGTCCTGGCGACAGCTTCAGCTAAGGCGTCTTATACACAAAGGTCAGAGTCCCAGACTCAGTCCTTCTCTGGGATCTGGGGGTTTCAGGGTCGCCATGCGCGCCGATTCTGAATCTCCTGTTGGTAGCCCCGCCTTAAGCAGCGGCGGCAAGGTGGTTGGTTTTTCTCTCGCCCATCAGCCTCCTCTACAGCGACAGGTAATCTCCCTGCCGACAAATCACCAAATTATATTTTTGTTGGTCACACTACACTACGGTGGGAGGATGAATCCCGTCTCATCTGGAGGCGTGGCAAACCATCACCGAAGACTGGTGGGGTTTGTCCATCGTTTAGGCGGGTTTTTCGCTTGCCCTTTCTTCCTACCCCACCCTTCAAGCCTCTCTTCCGACAGATCGGGATGCTCTCCCTCAGAGCAGAGGTACAACTTCTATACCTCAGAGCGGTGGAACCTGTTCCCCTCATGGAGCAAGGGAGGGGCTAGTACTGCGGTTCCTTCACAGTGCTCAGGCAAGCTGGCCTGCGCACTATCTTCGATTTTTGAGAGAGAAATTCAAGTTGTTCACGCCCTGCCAAATAAAGTCCTCTCTTCGGAAGGGCGATTGGCTCAGTGTGTTGTACCAGGATGCGTAAATGCAAATCCGGACATGGAGCCCGCATATAGAATATCTGCAGTTCTCTGGAGCCTGCATATGAAATATCTGCAGTTCTTCGTGGGAGCAGAACACTTCAGATTCGGGTACTCATTTTGGTCTCGGCTCAGCGAGACTCACCTGAAGCTCCTCTGAGGGGCCCTGCAGCAGACTCCCAATACCGGATCTTCTTCCAAGGTTCCCCATTTGGGGCTATGGCGGACCCGTTCTGCTATGGCTTTGGATACAAGGGTTCGCCCTGAGGCTTCTTCACCTAGGACTAACTGTACCAAGTCTTAGCTCGAGGCCCCTCTCAAGGTGGCTATGAGACTAGAGTTAAACCTGAGGTCCCCTGCTTGGGGCTAAATTGGTCACCACAGAATTGAGAGTCCCTTATCAAGGGTCCTGGCTGTAAGGTATATCCCTAAGCCTTCCGCACGCGCGCCCGTCTGTGGTGATACCAGTTCTGTTGAGGGGGCGAAGGAAGGCAGTCACGTACTGACGTGTCTAGACGTGTCTAGATCTGCCAGTACCGGCTCTGCCGAGGTTCCTTGTTTCAAGGCTAGGATGGCACGCAAGGCCCCTGACTCCCCTGGTGAAACTATTGCTTCACTTCCTCCTGTGATGCAGTTTGCCCCTGGTGTGTGATCATGGCAGCCCAACCTCCGCGGGCGACGGCAGCCTTTTTGAAATACCTCCTTTAAAAGCGAGGTTTTACATCAACAAGCAGGGTGACACAGACTCTCCTCTCCTTGTGGATCTTGTCATACAAATTTGGGCTGGGCCATCCAATATATTGTTTGGCTCCAGGCTCAACACATCCCGGGTCACCTCAATGTGTCTGCAGTATAATTCAGTCGCCAGTCGGCATCGGTTACGAGTGTGAGATGAACAGCAATGTCATCTCCAACCTTTTCCAGCAATGGGGCACGCCAGAGGCGGTCCTCTTTGCAGCTTGTTGGTCAACATGAAAGCTTTCCCTTCATTGCCTCCTATTTATTGGTCGCTCTGTAAGCGCATTGGACTGTGGCCAAAGCAGCTATGTGGGCTTTCCCACCAGCTTTTGGTAAGCATTACTGCTTAGACTTGGCCTCCAGGCCGATGCTCAATTAGGCCAGGCTGTTCTTAAAAACCTTTTTCAGTAAGGAGGTTCCTTCCACCCGTATTTTCTGTGAGGAGTACTTGTTAATCTCCCAAAAGTATGGAGGAAAGGCGACGGGACGTAGGAGTATAACAAAGTTACTCACTGTAGTGTCTACCTTACTCCTACTCCATAGTCCCCTTTCCTCCATACGTCTGCCCGCCGTGCCCTCTAATAAGTATCCTCTATTATTGCTTAAATGATCTCAGAACTGGCAATAGAAAAGGACTGAAGGGTGATGCGCGGGGCAGAGCTAAGGAGGGTGGGGTTACGGCCGCGTGCGGTACCCTGCGTAAAAAGAGAAGGACACATTTTTCAATTTGATGCTTTTTTACAAAAGTGCTCCGGTCACATCCCACAGGACGGAATGTCCCCAAAAGTATGGAGGAAAGTGGACTGTGGACTTGGAGTAAGGTAGTCACTACGGTGAGTAACTTTGTTAAAATATGATTTTAGAGATGCACTGCAGAGTCCACAGAAATATGACATTGATGAAGGGTCATCTCATTCCCTGCAGGCAAAGGCATCAAGGCGTCTCACACCTGAGGAGACGGGATTAAAAAGTGAGAGGAAACGCACTGCAGCTCTTCAAGTTAAACATCAGCACCCACTCACTCACTGTATAATTCCCTAGATGCACAAAATCACACTGACTCAATAGAAGACCTGTTCGATTCTAGGTCTGACAATTGAATATTGAGTCCAGCCATAAGTCATTATTCGAGCACATTGAGGCACATAAATATGCGGCACCCACGGGATAAACTATTGGAAACAGTGAAGTGTATTTTGTGAGAATGCAGCTGGAAGGGGGAAATCGCAAGTAAATGGAGGCACTGTTTTGGCCCCAATTTACGTATCCATTACAAGGGGCTGTTAGCACTTCAGGAATGGCCACCACTACATGTGAGACAAGCACAGGCGATAAAGTAGTGATATCTGCCTTTTCAACTTAAGTGAGTAAGGGCATAGTACAAAAATATGCAAAATAAAAAATGCAGCACTGTGAGCAGTGCAACTATTACAAAATAACGGAGAAGGAGTGGCCGAAGTCATGCAAGGTAAGCCTATTGAGGGTGACGGGCAACGGCGACTAAGCATAGGGCAGTTAAACCCTCGATGACGCCACACAAAACGACATCTTCGACGACACTCCTCGAATCGGTCACGTCCACTCGGCTCCAAAAATCCAGCTCGTCAACAACATTCCACAAAACTAGCTTGTCCACGACACATCATAAATCGGACTCGTCCACAAAGAAAACCATGCATAAAGACTGCACAAAAACGGTTCCGTCGCCCGATCTACTATTTTTGCAGCGGGGAAGGAGACATCCACGAGTACAAAAGACCACGGAAAGAGGGCTCGTTGCCGACACTGAGTAGCAAAAACTTCCTCAGGAGATGCCTCCACTGCCAGACCAGCCCATGCAACTGCAACCCATCAGCCAGGCCTCCCGTATACAGTACTCTGATGTAATTCCAGAGGAGATATTGCAGTACGAAGTCGACACAGACTTTGAGATGCAACATCATCAAGCTGAAGGGTGAGATTCTGAACAGTCGGTTGTGATACAGGAGGATACTTCAACTAGGCCACTAACACCAGTCAGTCAAATTCCAGAAGGGGACCTATCAGGCAGACAGCCACAGGAAGAGGCAAGTCCAGCACGCCCACTGAGCCCACCTACCTACAAGTCCACCAAGGGGAAGTGCGGGCACTGATAGCCAACCCACATGCCTTACTATCAATACAAGTACTCTCTTCGCTGCAGAAGGTCATCACTCAGCTCAATGCAGCTCTGATGAGGCCAGTGATGGCGGCCTTACAACCGCTGACTCAACCAGCAGTGCCACAGCAATCCCCTCCCAGACCCAGGTCTACGTTGTGGGGAAGATCAGTAAGGTCCTCCAGAGGACACTCGCAATCCAGGTAGTTTTCCCTGTCCCCTCCAGCATCCCCCACTCTTCAGCCAATACCCAGGGGCAGGAGTACATCACTGATACTGACCTCTCCCTCACGGAAAAGGTGCCATGCCGTCTCACCACCGGTACGTTCAGTGCAGAAAGAAGGGGAACTAACAGATATGGATGCGGACAAACCCCACAACACCACATCTTTGTCATCTGACTCCCTGCAGCTGAACAACGATTGGGACACAGTAGTCTCGGCGGCATCAAGACAGAAAGCGAAATCCGAGAAGAAAAAGTGGGCAATACCACCGGACATGGACAATGAGGCACGAAAACAGGATGCCTTTGGGAAAAAGCTCTTGGCTGCTTTCACAGTTGTGGCCCAAATTGCTAACTCCCTAGCCATCATAGACAGATATGATAGGGAGATGTGGCATAAGCTTGTTCCAATTTTGGAGCATCTCCGAGATGAGAATCGTAAGGAGGCAAAAGCGATCCTTAAGGAAGGGGAGGAATCCTCCAACCTGGGGATCAACTTGGCGGTGGACCTGGCGCAAACAGGTTTTGAACAGGTGGCCAATGGGGTGGTCCTGAGGATACAGGTGTGGCTCTGATGTACCGGGTTCTGGCCGGATGTCCGCCAAGTAGTGGATATGCCCTTCGAGGGGGATGAGCTATTCGGACCCAAGATAGACAAAGCTTTCAAAACGATTAAAACAGACACTGACACAGTCAAGTCTTTAACATCTATACAGAACCGTCGGCCCTTTCGTCATTTCAGAGGAGCAGCCAGCAGACCATCTACGTCCTCGTCCAACAAGGGATGGCAATAATCTAGGGGCTCGACATATTACTCCCAGGGGTACAATGGTACCAAAAATCAAAGTACTATAGACAAAAACAGCACAGCAAACAGCACTCGGGATCCCAGAGGGGGCAGTAGGGCAAGACCCAACAGTAACAATCCATCCCATGAAGCCCTGAAATGGAGGATCTCCATGTTTGCCCGAAACTGGAGAGGAATAACAAAGGACAAATGGGTGGTGGATGTGATTGTACAAGCACCTACTAGAGTTCCAACAAACACCCCCTCCCATACCTCCAAATCACCAATCACAGGCGCAGAAGACCACGCTCCTACAAGAAGTGCAGCTCATGATGCAAAAAAGGGCCATAGAAAAAATCCCCAGGGATCAAAGGGGAAAGGGAGTATACTCCCGATATTTCTCCGTCCGCAAACCAGACAGAAAATGGAGGCCCATTCTAGACCTACGGCAGTTAAACAAATGTATAAAGTGCCAGAAGTTCACTTTGATCATACTACAGCAGGTCATAAAAGCACTGCAGCACCAGGACTACCTTGCGTCCCTCTACTTTCACGTTACCATCCATCCAGGGCACCGGAAATATCTCTGGTTTGTAGTCGAAAAGTCGCACTACCATTTCAAGATCTTTCCGTTCAACCTGAAGTCGGCTATGCGCACCTTTACAAAGTGTTGCGCACTTTTCCAAAGTGTCTCGCACCAGTGGCGGCCAGCCTTCGCAAACGGGCTCAAAACGCCTATCCCTATTTTGACTGGCTGGTGCATGCCCCACCCAGGAAGGGAGCCCAGTCTTCTATGGCAGCGACAGTGTGTCTATTACAAACATTAGGCTTCGCCATCAATCACAGAAAATCCTTCTTACGGCCATCAAGGAATCTTATATTCCTTGGAGCGGAATTCTCCATCCAGGGTGCGTCCCTCCCGCGACCGCGTAAACTCCCTTGCAGCCCTGCTGAAGACATTGACACCAAACAAAAAGTACAAACAGTGTACCAATGCGTGCAACTGCTCGGGAAGATGGCGTCTTGCATACCACTAGTCCCACACTGCAGACTCCATACAAGACTGCTAAAAGAGTTCCTGGCAGCAAAGTGGTCCCGGGTTGACAAAGTGCGTATCCCTCCCAAAATGTACTCGTAACATCAATTTGTGGGCAAGCAAGACTGATGTCTGCAGGGGGAGAAGGTTTCAGGATGCAACACCTGACAAAATGCTAATAACGGATGCCTCCCTCAGGATGTGGCGTTTCGTGGATTGGCAACATGTCATGCGGCTATGGACGTCCCGGGGAACATCTCTACATATAAATGTGCCCGGACCTAGATCGGTTCGTTGGGTGCTCAAGCCATTCCCCCTCGATCTTTCTTCTGCTTTTGATACGGTCAAGTATGCCATTCTGCTCAATCGCCTCTCTGATAACATGGGTATCACTGATCAGGCCCTGGCCTGGCTGACCTCCTTTCTCACTGATTGACCCTCTCAAGTCCAACTGGGGTATTCTTCTCTTCTATCTCTCTCTACTTGTGGTGTTCCCCAGGGTCTAACCTTTCTCACTGGATTTTCAACTACTACCTGGCCCCTCTTAACCACTGCATCGCTACTTTCTGCTCCATCTTTCAGTGCTATGCGGATGACACCCATCTCTCTTTCAAGCTCCCCTCAGCTGCTTCTTCCCCTTCTCTCATACCAGATTGTCTGGCTGCAATTCAGGAATAATGTGCCGCTAATGATCTCTGCCTTAATGCCAGTAAGACTGAGATCCTCCTCATCGGAAAACCAGCTCCCTCCTTTCCTCTCCGACCACCCACCCTGGCCCCTCTTTCTGATCCTACCTGTGAGCCGAAGAACCTCCACCCTCTCTTTCTCTCCTCCTCTGATGTCTCTAAGAAGTCAAACTATCAGCTACACCTCCACAGATGTATTCTTCCTCCTTTCCTCACTTTCCCCCAGAAGCTCACTGTCTCCAGAGCGCTGGTCCTCTCTAGTCTGGACTACTGCAACAGCCTCTTTCTAAATCTGCCTGCCTCTGCTCCGGACTGCAAGACTTGTCCTTGACCTCAAACCCAGGGATCGTATCACTCCAGCTCTGACATCTCTTCACTGGCTCCTAGTGGCGGCAAGGATCAAGTTCAAGACCCTTAGCATCGTCCACAAGGCTTTCTGGAGCTTGGGTCCGCACTACCTCCAACTCTATTCCTAAACCGCTCCCTTCTCAAGCTCTCTGCTTTTCCACCTCCAACTCTGTGGGTCAGACACTTTTCCAGGCAGAGAGTTAGGGGCAGATCTCTCTCCTCAGCTGGGGCCTTCCTCTGAAACAGCCTCCCTCCCTCTCTCAAACTTGAGCAAAACCACCTCCGTTCCAGAAGCAACTCAAGACCTTCCTCTTCACTTCTGCTTTCCCTCTTCCTCTCCAATGCTGATGTCCTGATTCCTGCACACACTGGTCACCTGGCTACCCTCTGAACTCTGGTCCAGGCTCCTGTATGCCCAGTTGCCCTTGCACTGTCTCTGCGCTCCCCCAGCACTTCTGGTCGGTATCTGCAACCCTACAGTCCCCCTCTGCATTTATGAGCCACTCGCTGGCTGCACTTATTGAGTTACCTGCACTTCTCTGCCCCACCCCCCCTTCCTCGGCACTTCACCCCTTCCACTTCCCTGCACTTCCACGATCTGAATGAGACAAGGCCTAGTAAAATCATTGTTTGGCCCTCCCTCTGTTTTCCCCTCCTTTTCTTGTCGCGCCTAGAAACAATTGTGTATAGGCGTGTTATAAATGCCATATCATATAAATACTGAAGAACTGGACGGTTGAAGTTCTCATGGACAACACCACCACAATGCATTATCTGTGAAAGCAAGGAGGAACGAGATCCAGGATATTGTGCAAGGAAGCTCAGCTGACCTGGCGCTGGGCCATTACCCAGAGGGTCAGCGTCCAGGCACTCCGCCTTCCGACGATACAGAATCAGACAACTGACAGCCTCAGCAAGCAACTGTCCCATAACCATGAATGGGAGCTCGACTCCTCGACGCTGCAGTTCCTATTCCAGCGCTTAGGTCACGGTTTTGAAAGTGGTGAAAACACAAAGTGGGGGAACACCAGGAAAGGCTGAACCCATTTTGGGTGACGCCTAAGGAAGTACTACCATACCTGCTGCGCCTCACCCACAACTCGATTAAAGTGCTTTTAGCGGCCATCTTGAGGTACATGAGACAGGAAAAAGGCGTTTCCCTCCTTGGACGCAGGCTCAAAGCATTTCCTCAATGGCCCTTTAGAAATGTTCCCACCAATAAAACAGATATCGCCAGAATGCAGCCTTAATATGTACTCTCAGGACCAATGTTCCCTCTAAATAATTTTCTGTTAATGCGGAAATGGTTGGCTTTTGTGCGCACATTATTTTCCATGTGCGCAACTGACAATACGTTATGGATAAGGTTCAAGACCCAACGCATGCATAGTTAGTGAGCTATCCTCTCTGAAGAGAGTTTGAAAGGCAATTTCCCCTTCCCAACAACAGCAATTCTTTATAAATCAGTGTAAAAGGTGCATCTCATAGCACTTTTTCCAAAGACATACGTTAAAAAAACAAATATTTTATATGCGATTATAAAGGGAGCTCATCGATGAGTGCAAGAATTCAGAATTTGCCACAGTACCTGCCAAAGGTTTTCCTGTGCAGAGAAAAACTGTATGCTCGGTATAAACAATAGGTTTATTTGTGGCTATTCATTTGTTGACACTGCTCAGAGACAATGCGGAAACTGTTTTATGCCATTGGAGAAAAAAACACGTTCATTATAAAAAACAAATATCACTTCTCATAACTAATGTGGCTGGCAAAAAAATCAGACATGGTACAAAATCTACAGTTGGAACAATGGCAATTAAAAGGAACGTGTCATAAAACCTGCCAATGGGATACATGTGCAACTTCAATGAAGTAATTCAAGGGCCAGGAGAACATGCATCTCAATTTGTGAAAGGATGTCCATTCCATCAGAATAACTGCATCGGAGTATGATCATCACAATACATGTGCCTCTGTTTACTATCCGCATTACATTGTCCTATGAGCACAGTTGCGACAACACTTGAACAAAACCAGCCTTGCAGCTAAGAGGCATGCACAGAACCCCATTTTTACTTAATAAAACAGTAAAATGTGCCCAACAAAAATGGGAAACCATGAACATATAGGAGATTAACCTCTGCTCCTACCCATAATGTTCCTCTAATATTTTCGAAACCATGACCAGCAGAGCAGTCACATAAGAAGGCCCTCTCATGATATTACTGCTTGATCTTGAGAGGAATTTTAATGGGAAAGAACACCTTTTATTAAGCATAAAGTATCCCTATTGTCATAGCTAATAACTTTTTTACTCCCTGAAAAATCACTTAATTCCATGTAAGCATTAAAATATTTTCAGCGCTCTGCTTGGAACCCTGCCATATGAAGTGAAATGAGAGGGCACATAATACAGCTTTTGATTTTTCTCTCCCTTCCTTACTGCATCTTAGCCAACACTCAACAAGGACCTTACAGAGGTTTCTTACGGAGCATCAAAGTAAATCACGTTTGCCTTTTATGTTAATAGCTGCAGTGCTCAGAGCTACAAATGAATTACTCTTATTCTGTAACTAGAAACCCAACGTTTGCAATTCCCTGTTGTCAGTTAAACGAGATGAATGGGGATCCTAGAGGCAAAAAACGCAGAACAATATATAATTATATTGGAAAGCCCTCTGGAGCTGAGCATAGAAAGAGCAGAAGATGTAGTTTTGTCGATTGTTACTAGAGTGTCCAACCTTTAGCAAACTAACATATTTCCTTTATTGTACTGGTTTTGTTCTTCAACCCCACTGAGTGTACACCCTGCCCTTTCCCAGTACCCTTCCGTAGTTCCTATGTTAGTATCCAATACTAGCTGAAAAGGGTCTGTAAAAGTGAGGGATTTTATCTATTAAGCACTCACTGAGATATATGCATACCCATAATACTTTGCAAGGAAAACTTTTATTTAAACCTCATCATCATATCATGGGCAATTTAAGAAAATGCGATGAATCTCCACAGACAGTTATTTTACAATACATAGAAGATTGTTTGCAGCTATTGTTATGTAGAATTGTACAAGTGCTCAGTGCAGCTATTTTTGTATAGCAGAGAGTTACTGTATTTGTTAAGGTCTGTGCCCACTGGAACTCTGAAAATGTTGCTCTCACACTTACAGACTATTGTAAGTAATGCTAAAGTAGGAGACGCTGAGCATGACATTTGCCTACTCAAAATCCTTAGAGGGCAAATTAATATTTATAACGTGTTATCTTCCATGGGTCTGCTTCAAAGTTTTTGTGTGACAAATTTACAAATAATAATAGGAAGCATGGGATGAGATTACACATCCAACTAGCCTGCTTACTCACAGTCCGTATATGATAGTTCATCTGACAGTAGCGTTACACAGTGTGGGTGACACTTTTGCTAAAGCACCACGAGTCGCAGAAATTCTGGTGCTTGATAATTATTTATATTACAACAAACATAAAAGAAGTGGATGTTGGTCCAGGTCTGGTAACCTTTCGGAGATCCAAGGCAGACCAAGTCCAAGGTTGTCCTGTGGTATCTATATGTGGCCTCGGTCAGACGTTAGTCATAAGTTAAAAGTGTGGTAGAGTCAAGTATAGGAGTCCGGAGTCGGAGGGGAAGTTATTTGGTTAATGTGTGCAGGTATATCTTAGTTGGATCTTCTGTTCGTGGTGCCACTTTTTCATATTTGTTTTTAACTTCTTGAGGGTATATTCTGTAAGCGTTTTTAGGTTTTTAAGATCACACTAGTTACAGTAGGGCAAAGTATATAGGCTACATCAGATGTAAGGACTAGTTAGTATAATGTAACCTATTAAGAAAGAAAGAAAATGTCATCTTACTGCTGTGGCTTGTGCCTTATTAATTCTTGAGAAGGTTGGAATTGTCTGTGTGCGCTGCTAAAACTCTTATAAGAGGCACCTAGAAGGAAACTGGGAAAGCGTACATGCGCACAGCTTAGAGGGAACATTGCTCAGGACTCATGAGGAAACTGTTTGACCCTATGGCCTCTACACCACTTAGAAAACTGTTGTGGAAAGTAGCCTTCCTGGTGGCTATTACATCGGCTAGGAGGGTGTCCGAGCTGCAAGCCCTTGCAGTTAACCAATCCTATTAGCGTTTCCAAAAGGACGGGGTACTCCTCATGACGAACCCGAGATTCACCCCCAAAGTCCCCACAAATTTTCACAGGAATTCCACGATAGCCTTGCCAGCTTTCTTTAGCAAGCCTTCATCACCGAGAGCGTTAAAGTACTACATTGACAAGACAAAGTACTTCAGGAAGTCAACCCAACTGTTCATAGCCTATGGCCCGACGAATAAAGGAAATGCTCTTTCCAAGCAAAGCATAGCCAGGTGGATCTCATCAGCCATTGTTTTCTACCACAGGTCTGCGGAGAGCCCTGCCAGGCTCCTCCGCATGCACGTTCAACGAGATCTACAGCAGCATTAGCGGCATGGTGCTCGGGGCTCCCGATATGACATCTGCCAGTCGACTACCTGGTCAGTGCTGCATACTTTCACAAAGCACTACTGCCTGGAGAAGCAACATGCCGTAGAAGTGCATACAGGGAGAGCAGTCCTACAGTAACTTTTTATTTATTGTTTGCTTGTTATGCGCTTATAAAATAAGAAAAGACTGTTTAAAAGCGTCCACAGAGCAGGGCGGGAGCAAGGGTGGGAAATGCATTAAAAACACAATATTAAAGAGATGGGGGGGGTAGAAGGGACAAACCTACTATGCCTTGTGAGTATTCAGAACGTGCAAGTGCAGCAAGAGAGAGGGAAGAGGCGGTAAGTGCTGGGGAGTCCAAGCTCATGGGTTATCCATGGATGAAGTGCTAGGTCTGTTGCGTGCTGTACGGCCTGGGGCCGCGGGAGTTGTACGTACAAACTTCCAGGGTGATGCAAGTGCTGTGGATAGACGGTAGCTGGCAAGATTGGTGTGGTAGATCAGGGCCCAGAGGATGCATAAGGGCCCAGGACACCGATCAGAGCAACTATGGGATTAGCAGAGTAGAGAAGAAGGAAAGGAGATGGAAAAGAGGAAAGTCTTGAGGAGCTTCCGGAATTTGAGTAGATCCTGCTCAAGGCACATAGGGAGGGGGAGGCTATTCCATAGGAGAGAACGGCCACCTACCGTCTGTTTAGCAAAACGTTTTACACAAAAAAAGTTGGTTCCAGAGGAACGTAGTGGTCTAGAGGGAGAATATTTAGTGAGATAAAGTTGAAGATGGTGTGGTTGCCAGACTCAGACAGCCTTGTGGATGATGCAGAGGGATTTGAAAGTTTGTTACCTGTAACTCCTGTTCTCCAGAATTGGTATCTTTCATAGATTCACATCCGCCCTTCTTCCCCCCCTTATCAGGTAAACCTACATACACCCTATGGACATCTATAACCACAGGGTCAGAATTTGAGGGGAAGAGGAGGGTCTAGTCTAGGGCTACTCGAGGTCCCATTGGTTGGTACCAAAGGCAACGATAACAAGGGTGTTAGTCTGCACAATTTAGGGGGAATCAAAAAGTAACTGAGGATTCCCAGCCTGACGGGGAGTAGTCACAGCATGTGAATCTATGAAAGATACCAATGCTGGAGAACAGGAGTTACAGGTAAGAAACGTTCTCCTTACCTGAATACCCTTGGTTTGATTTATATTAATTACTATCAAGTACTATATTGCGACTGGTCTGGAATACCAACTGTAGGAACATGCTCCTGCTGTCTTCATTCAGCTCCTTTTCATTACCGGTGGCCGGGCCCACTCTCCATCAGCCCACTCCTGAGCCTCCCCCCCCCCTCCAGCTGTCTCTGACCGCCCCCCCCCCTCAACACCCCATCCCGTATGTGGCTGCCCCTTGCCACACACTCCCACTCTGCTGACTTCCTTCTTCCCCTGCAGAGCCATCCTCCATCCTGTGTGCTCTGAACTGGGGAATCTGCTCCACCGACCTTCCGCTCCCTCTCCAGTTACTGACACCAGTGCCTTGTCTTCTTGTCCCCGGAGTACTTGGACTTCCTGCCTCATTGTACCACAAACTATTAGCCTGATCTACCGGTCCTCTGACCTCTGCACCCTCCCACCAGCACTTCGCACCTATCACCCCTGTGTGCTACCGACTGCTGAGCCAGTCCCCCAATCTCGGTCCCTCCTCCCAGCGCCTTGTAGTTCTTCCCCTTCACCCTTCCTCATTCCACTACTTCCTTTGATCCCACCATCTATCTGTGTGTCTGCCTAACTGGCTGCACTGCCTGTCCACCACCAGCTCCTTCTACACTTTCACGACGCCCCCTCCACCTGTCTCATCTACAAGTTTCTACCCTAGACACGTTGCCTCCTGGCCTTAAGAGCGCTCCACCTATCACCATCTGCTCCTCTGTACCTCTGATCCCCTCCACCACTATCCAGTCTCTTTCCCTCCCAGGTATACTCACAGGCAGCTTCACGACCAACCGATCAACTCCTCGTTGTCTTTTACTCCCTGTTATGCTCTTTTCCCTCTTTCTGCCCCCCCCTCTCTGTCCCTCACCCCCTCAAAACTCACTGCCTTTTCTTCATGGCCATCTCCTCTCTCAACCTCCCCCCCACCTCCCAAACCCACTGACCCCCACTCCCTAACACCTCATTCCAACTCCGCAACCTCATATACCCTCAAATCACTAACACCTCCAATGCCTTTGCCGTCGCCCTCTGGAACACCAGATCGATTTGTAACAAAACCACAGCTGTTCTTGACCTTTTCTTACGCCTCAACCTTCAATTTCTCTGTATCACAGAAACCTGGCTCCCCACCACAACACTTCTGTTTCTGCTTCCCTCACCTCTTCCTCTTCTTCTTTTGAACATGTCCCTCGTTCCTCAGGCCGCGGAGGTGGCTGAGGCCTTCTCTTTCGTCCACACTTTACCTCCTCTCCCGCTTCTCTACCTACTCTCCCTTCCTTTGAATTCATGAACAAAATCTTTATTTCTTATCATGCTATTTCATTCCTCATCATCTATCGCCCCCCCTGGCCCTGTCGGCTCCTTCTATGAGGACGTTGACCATCTCCTCAGCCTCATTACCCCAAGCCCCACTCCACTACTTGTACTTGGCGACTTCAATCTCCATCTCTCTTCTAACCCTCCCTCCTCTCCTCTTATCCATCCTTGACTCCTACCTTCTCTTCCCCCTCCCACTCCCTCCTACTCATCAATCTGGCTCCTCTATTGACCACATCTTTACCTCCTCTTTCACTGCTTCTCCTATTTCCACACTACCCAACTACCTATCCAATCACTCCTTACTCTCTTTTTCCCTCTCCCCCCTCCCCACCCCCCCACATCCTCCACCCTCTTCTTCCGCCGTGACCTGCGCTGCTTCAATCCTTCTCTATTCCTTGCATCCTGCTCCTCTTCCCCCTCCTCTCTCTCAGCCTCCGATGCCTCCTCCACCTTAACTTCCTCTCTCACTACTCTTGATCTTCTCGCCAACCAGCTCAACCTTGGATTTCATCTCATCTCTCCTCTATGCACCGCCTCCTCAGGCGCCTTGAACATCTCTGGCTCAAACACCCCACTCCCTCCAACCAATCAGCATACTTCTCCTATCATACCCTCTACGACTCCTGCCTCAACTCAGCTAAACGCACCTACTTCTCTGACCTTCTCCAGTCTCAGTCCTCGCACCCTCGCCGCATCTTTCAAACCTTATCCTGACTTCTCTCTCCAGCTACCCCTGATCCTTCCATCACCTCTCCTATTTCTTGCCTCTTTCTTTTCTAACAAAGTCCTCAATCTCCGCCAAACTATCCTCTCCTCCCCTTCTTACTCTCCTCCTCCACCTCCTTCACCTCCTCCTCCCCATCCTCTTCCATGTCCTCATTTACTCCTGTCACTCAATCTTCTATCCAAAACTCATCCTACTGCTTCTCCCACTGACCCCATTCCTACACCCCTCATCCATAAAATCTACCTACTCCTCATACCCATCTCACCTTCTTTTTAACACCTGTCTATCGACTTCCACCTTTCCTACTCCTTTTAAACATGCATCTATTATCCCTATTCTCAAAAAACCTTCTGCTAATCCCCAACTTGCATCCAATTATCGCTCGATCTCTCTCCTACCCTTCCTCTCTAAACTTCTCGAACGTATTGTCTATTCTCAACTTTCTTCCTTCATCTGTAACCACTCCCTACTCCCCTCTCCCCAATCCGGCTTCTGCCCTCTACACTCCACTGAAACTGCCCTCATCTCTGGTCTTAACTCTCTCCTTTATGCACGCTACTTTAAGCACTCCCCTAGTCTTATTCTCCTCGAACTCTCTGCTGCTTTTGATACTGTTGACCATCCTCTTCTCCTCATCTGCCTCTCCTCATTTGGCCTTAAAGACTATGTCCATAACTGGTTCTCCTCTTATCTTTCTAACCACACCTTTGCTGTCTCCTGGGGTGGCTCCACCTCTCCCACCTATCCTCTCAACCACGGCGTCCCCCAAGGTTCTGTCCTTGGCCCCTTTCTATTCTCACTTTACACTTCCTTCTTAGCTCCCACCATCTCCTCATTTGGTATCTCACACCATTTCTACACTGATGATACCCAGCTTTTCCTCTCCTTCTCCTCCTTCTCTCCCGACATCCACGATAAGCTCTCTTCTTGCCTCTCTGCTATTAAATCCTGGATGTCCTCTCACTTCCTTACTCTTAATGCTGAAAAAAACTGAAGTCCTTTTCTTCCCTGCCAACACTCTTCCTCCTCCCTCCCCCTTTCATTCTCTTCCCCCTCTCCCAACTCTCCTTCTCTCCCCATGCCTTAACCTTGGTCTTCACATTGACCCCCACCTCTCCCTATCTCACCACATTTCTCTTACTGCCAGGTCTTGCCGCTTTCACCTTTACAACATTTGTACAATTTGACCCTTCCTAACCTTTCACGCTACTAAACTCTTAATTACCTCCCTCATCTTCTCCAGACTTTTCTACTGCTCCTCCTTTTTCTTTGGACTCCCCTCCTCTCACCTCTCCCCACTCAAATCTGTCTACCACTCTGCCATCCGCTCCCTCTGCATTCTCTCACCTCTTGACTCCATTTCCTCTTCTCTCACCTCTAGGCTGACTCTCATTTCACTCCCAGCTCAAATTCAAGTTCCTCTGTCTTGTCTTCAAATCCCTGTATGGTCTTGCACCCCCTCCCCACCTATCCTCCCTTCTCGCTTTCTATACCCCGTCTTGTCCTCTCCGCTCTGCTGATCTTTTCCTACTCTTTCATCCTCCACCACCACCCTGCGCCCCTTCCCGCTTCCTCCGCTCTTTCCAACTACTCGCTCCTTTCCACTGGAACTGCCTCCCCCTCCACTCAAGTCCTTGGCCATCCTGACAAAACGTGGACAAAAATCCTTCCCGCAATCACGGGGCAAGACCAAGTTCAAACTCTGCACCTTTTTCCTCTTCACAGGGTTTCGGGACCGTGGCACACTGAGGTCTGACAGATCACCTTGCGACACAGGAAGAAGCAGCAGGGGACTTTAACAGGTTTTTCTGCTCCCCCCTCCTCAGCACCCACCTCTGATGGCAAGAAGCAGTGACGTCATGGTCGGGGAACAAAGCTTGCATGTGGGGGCCGTTTGGCTCATTTCTAGGGCTCCTGGAAGCGTCTTTTCAGCAACCCATGGATCCTGTCCGTAGTCTCAATGGGCTTCAGTCTCCCACTTCCATCCTCTCCTCCTCTTTGTCACTTTGTCAGATCGTGTCCCTGGCTCTTCTACGGGAGGTCCTCTCTCACTTGGAGATGCAGGCGATAGAACCGGTACCTCAAAAGCAACCAGCAAGGGTTGTCCTGGACCTGTCATTTCTCAATCTGTCTTTACCTCTGCAATGCTACAAGATGATTAATCCAGCACACATAGCCGAGTCTCTCTGTGCAGGGGACTGGATGTTCCTTGGACCTCAAGGATGCATACCCATCTTTCAACCGCTTCAGAGGTTTCTGCAGTTCACGATTATGTCGTACCACTTCCAGTACAAAGAACTGCCTTCCGGCCTGAACTCCAACCCTCATGTCTTCACAAAGTTGATGAAACCTGGGGCGGGCCTTCTCCGCTTGGAGGGCCACCATCTGTACCCTTATTTGGATTTCTGGCTGGTGAGGGCGAGGTCTCCCGAGAGGGTGCTGCACTCCTGCTAGAGACTGGTGGATATCCTTCATCAGATGGTGTTTTCCCTCAACCTGAGGAAATCTCAGTTGCGCCCAGCTAAGTCTCTGGTCTTCCTAGGCGTGCGGTGGGACACCACAGTTCAGCAGGTGTTCCCTACACCCCAGAGTCTCCTGTCCCTCCGCAAGGCAGATGGGCATTTTTTGGCCAACACGAGCACCTCGACATAGTGGTTCCAGCAAATCCTGGGCCTAATGGCCTCTTGCATGCTCACTGTATAGCACGCCTGCCTCAAGATAAGGCAGCTCCACCTGGTGGCCAATTGGGATCAGGAGATGGGGGTCTCAGTCAGACAGGATCCCAATACCACCGTTCATTCTGCCCGATCTCAGTTGGTGGATGATGTTTCAGTGGGAGCCCCCTTCACCTGGCCTGAGCCTACCATGGTGGTGATGACGGGCTCCTCTCTTTAGGGCTGGGGGGCTCCTTTGGAGGACCATGCGATTCATGGAGCATGGTCCAGGTTGGAAGCTGTCCTGCATATCCATATGCATGAGCTCAGGGCAGTGGGCCTGGCTACCGTGGCAGTTTTGCCCCTCATCAGGAACAGGTCTCTTCTGGTCAGGACGGACAATTCTACTACAAGGTTTTACCTGAACAAGCAGGATGGCACCCTTCCTCTGCATGGAGGCAGTATCGATCTGGGAATGGGCCCTGACGGAAGGGGTTTGGATTTCAGCAGTCCACCTCCCAGGGTACAGCAATGCAGAAGTGGACCAGCTGAGCTGCTTGGGGTTCAACACTTGCGAGTGGGAGTTGCACAATAAGTTGTTGTTGCCTCTGTTCCAGCGTTGGGGGTTCGCAGATCTGGATTTGTGTGCATCCCCTCGGAATTCCAAGTGCCCCCAATTTGCTTCAAGGGCAGGACAGGGTCGGGGGTCTCTGTGGGGGGTATGCACGCATTTCGTAGAAGTATTTTTCATCGTGGGACTTTTCATTGCCGACCCTTTCATCGCCAACATTTTTTTTTAAAAACATTTTTTTTAGGGGGGGTTTTTGTGCGGGTTGGGGGTATGATTATTTAAGTAAGGGGGGGTTTGGGGGGTGCAGCCCCCCATAAATAAAAAATAAATAAAATAAAAATGTTGGCGATGAAGGGGTCGGCGATGAAAAGTCCCACGATGAAATTTCATTCGGCGAAATAACGTTGAACCCTCTGTGAGATGCCTTCGAGATCTGTTGGCACGGACGCAGGTGTGTTCCCACCCACCCCTCTGCTTCAGCAGACCCTCCGCAAGTTTTTGGCTTCGATGGGTTGCAGCCTCATCCTGATTGGCCCCCACTGGCCGTCGAGACCCTGGTTTTCGGATCTGCTGCAGTTGTGCTCCCAGGGTCCTGTCCACCTTCTGATCTTCAGCAGGGGCTTCCTAATGCAGCAGAGCGGGGCAGTGGAACATCGAGGCCCGTCCAAACTGGCTCTGGCGGCCTGGTTCCTGACCAGCTGAGACTGCAGCAGGTTTAATTTTCAGATGACAACTGGGACATCATTCAGCGGGCCAGGAGGCCCTTGGCTCGGTCCCAGTATAAGAGTAAATGGACTAGGTTCTGCCATTGGGTTCATGACCAGGGTCTTGATCCGGTCACCTGTCCTCTGGTTGATGTTCTGGCCTTTTCAGCACACTTGGCTAGTTTCGGAGTTCAGGTGGATACTTGCCACACTTATTTGGCAGCCATTGGGGCTTATAAGAATTCCCCCGAAAAATGAGTTTTCTGCAGCCATCCCGTTGGTTTAGGCCCACCTTAAGGGGTTGTCTAGACGTTTACCGCTGGTGCACAGGCCGCACCCGGTCTGGGATCTCAATGTGGTCCTCGCGGCCTTGCAGCACAAGTCTTTCGCGCTGATGGCATCTGTGGGCATCCTTTTGGACACTGAAGACGGTTTTACTGGTGGCTCTCACCTCTGTGCGCAGGATTTGTGTGCTAGAGGCGTTGTCCTTGTGCGAGCCCTTCACCACATTTCACACTGACATGGTCAAGTTCCGCACTCATCCGAACTCTCTCTCCATTTCATCTGAACCAGATCATCTGCCTGCTGGTGTTCTTCCCGAACCCGCAGTCAGAGGCAGAGAGGGTACTGCATTCTTTGGACCTCAAGAGGGTATCTAAGTTTTACCTCTCTCAAACAAAATACTTTACAAAGGTTGAGGCATTGCTTGTGATTTTTGGAGGCTCCTCCCCCGGCTCACAGGCTTCCAAGGCGTCCATCGCGTGTTGGATGGTTCATGCCATTTTGGAAGTGTACACAGTCATGGGCAAACCGGTTCCTGCTGTGATTAATGCCCATGCGGTCAGGGCCAAGCCCACGGCCGTCCCATTTCAGAGACATGCTTCTTGGGATTTTATTAGCAACGTGGCTACTTGGGCCACTCCGTTGGCCTTCTGTAGGCACTACTCCCTGGACACCAGCTCCAGGCGCAATGCAGAGTTTGATTAGGTTGTTCTAAAGAATCTTTGTGCTTTGTCCTAGATATGAGGCAGGTTGTCACAGCTTGCCACTCTTTTTCACCACTTAGCAAGCCCCACCCTTGGTGCCTTCCTGCTTGCCGCTCTTTTCCCTACTTAAGGAGCCCTCCAGCCTCTTTTCCTTTGCAGCTGGGGAGCAGGTGTAAGCCTAGGTCACCTGGCCTAAGCACCACCCACCTTCTTAGCCCTGCCTCTTCCTTCCTGCTCTTAACTCTTAGATCAAGGGTGTTTCTCATCCGGGCATCCAAAGTGAAGGGCAGTCAAAGAAAAGGGCAATTCCTGTTTGGACCTGTTCGGACCAGGAGGATCCTGGGTCCGACCCCCTGCTAAGACAGCAGGTAAGCATGCACCAACACCTGTCCTGATATAATTTGGTTTCACCATCACCGTTTTGTGGCCAATACTGGATTTTACTTTTATGGACTACATTGATTCACGGTGCGGCACCCTTTCTCAACTCTCATGCTGGACTTCCTTAGCATCTTGTACTCATGGTGGTCCTGAATCATGCTGTTCCCATCTTCATCTTGTATCCTGACTTGCAACATTATATGTTACTACTGACTTATGCAATTGTATTTGCTCTCCCCTCTTCTCCACTCTTTTTGACTGCTTACTCTCTGTTCTCTCCTCCCCTCCCTTCTCCCTTTTCCTATCTCCTCCCCTTACTTTCTTCTATGCACTTACTCTATCAGAATTGTCCCTGGACCTAGTATGATAGCAATCTCGTCTGTCGCTCCCCTATCCCCTTACTGTGCCCCCCCACCCCTTCCCTCCAGCACTAACTGAAACATTGTCAGGCCTAGTACAATAGTCGCTTGTTTTGTTCCTCCCCTCCCCTGCCTTTCTGCACCCTTCTACCTCACCTTTTCTTTTCCTCCGGCTCTACCAGAAATGTCGTCAGGCCTAGTACGGTAGTCGCCTCTCTGTTTCGATTCCCCACTTTGAGTATCTGAAATGTCGTCAGGCCGAGTACGATAGTTAATTTCACATCCTTACTGTTCATGGCCAGTAAGAATGTCATATTTTCCCTTGTTCCCTTCCTTGCCTTGAAGCACTTTGAAACACACTGTGTATATGCGCTATATAAATAAACTATCATATCATATCCACCCTAGAGTCTTGTTCGGTGGAATCGCCCACAAGGATGGAGGAAAGGGGACGGGACGTATGAGTAATTAAAATTACTCAACGTACTGAGTAGAGTACACCTAGTCCATTGTCCCCTTTCCTCCATACGTTCCACCGACCTTCCCCCCCCCGTTACTATGTCAAGGGTTAATATGTAATGGGCGTAGCCAGGTATCCATGCGTCCAATGTGTTCAAAGGGGACTGAGGTGAGGCGCCGGGGGGCGGTGCCTCGATGGGGCGTTCCCATGTCCAAGGCCGTATCCCCACACACTATTCTAAATTTAAAGGGGAAGCTACATTTGTGGCTGCCAAAGGTTCTGGTACCTTCCCCATGTAGGGGGATGCCCACAAGGATGGAGGAAAGGGGACTATGGGCTATGAGTAAGTACTCTAGTCATTACGGTGAGTAACTTTAATTTCTCCTCAATCTGTCCTCTGCATTTGACACGGTCAACCACAATATCCTGATCACTCGTATCCACAAGACCCTGGGCATCACAGATCGGGCTCTGGTTTGGCTGGCCTCCTTCCTCCTGGACCGACCCTCCCAGGCTCAGCTTGAGTCCTATCTCTCCACCATGTGGTGTTCCCCAGGGCTCTATCCTCTCCCCCTGGTTCTTGTATGTCTATCCGGCCCCTTTGGACCGCCCAATCTCTAATTTTCCCTCTGACACATGGCTCTCTTTAAGGCTACCCTCCTCCTTGCTCATCCCTGACTGGCTATCCACTATTCAGGCATGGTGCACCTCTATCGATCTCGGCCTGAATGCCAATAAGACTGAGATCCTTCTAGTTGGGACCCCTGCTCCCGTTTTTCCCCTTTCACTCTCGCTGCCCTCCTTGGGCCCCCTGCCCTAGCCCTCTTGCGAGGCAAAAAACCTTGGGGTCATCTTGGACTCCACTCTCTCCTTCTTGCCACACATCAGACTTTGCCAGAAAGGCCCATTTCCAGCTGCACCTCCTCAGAGGTATTGTCCCTTTTCTCACCTTCCCCCAAGCCCTGGTTCTCTCTAGGTTGGACTACTGCAACAGCCTCTTTCTCAATCTGCCTAACTCTACTCTTTGCCCTCTTCAACTCATCCAGGACAGAATAGAGAGGCTTATCCTTGGCCGCAAGCCCAGGGACTACAACAGCTCTCCAGCCCTGAAATCCCTCCAGTGGCTTCCGGTAGCTGTAAGGATCAAGTTTAAGACCCTCTGCATCGTCCACAAGGCTTTCTGGGGCTGTGGGCCTACCTTCAACTCTCTTCCCAAGTACCTTCCTCCTAGTGCCCTCCACTAGTCTACTTCTAATTCTCTGCAGGCGAGTCACTTCTCCAAGCAGAGAATTGAGGCGGTAGATATTTCCTCTGCAAGTGCCTCCCTCTGGAATGACCTGCCTGCCTCACTCTGCCTCGAGCCGAAGCTCCTTAAGTTCTGGAAACTCAAGACCTTCTTTTTCTACTCTTCTTTCTCGCTCCCTTGCTCCTGCTCTATCTATTGACTGGCTGCTTGGTGTCCTCTGAATCGTACAGGACACCAGGCCCTCCCCTGACCAATCCACCTGCACTTGCTGCCTGGCGAACCTTGCCCTACCGGGCTGGGATTGCTCCCTGTGGTCCCAGCCTTCCTTGCACTTAACTCTGTGCCCTGCTGCTCTGGGTGCACATCTCCCTGTACCCTCTCCCGTGCACTTCTTGTTGCGCACTTGCCTAGTAAGATCGTTGGTCTTGTCCTCCCTTTGTTCCCCTCCCCTTGCCTTATTGCGCCTTGAAACACTTGTGTATGGGCACATAATAAATAACAAATCAATCAATCTTGTCCACGATGAACTGCAAATGGGGACACCAAGTCAATTGCGCAAAGTCCCGGGAGGATAGCTCAGCGGCAGCGTGCGCGTCTTGGAAGCAAGACGACATGAAGCAACAACAGGTTCGATCCCCGGGTCCGCGCTTAGAAACCTCTGGGTGTTTAAGCGCGTTATAAATACGTAACTAAGACAAAAAAAAAAAGATAACACAACTAAGAAAAAAACAAAAACAATTCCTGTAACAGCGCCTCGAAGCCTGTGGGCTGTGTGAGCGCTTTATAAATGTAAAATAAAAATCAACTCAACCTCATTTTTATTCCCTCTTCTATTCATCAACTCCATATGAGAATCGGATTACGTTTTTGACTGAGGTAATCGTCGAAATTCCTAGTGCATAATTCAAGAAAGTGGCATGCTGTCTTAAATTGAATGCAGTTCTGAAGAATGCGTACCATTGAATAATGGTGAAACGTCACCTAAACATCGATCTTTAAATACAGTCGGATAAATGCGAGACTTGAGCATCTGGATAAAATCCAGTTTCCGTTTTGTTTCAATTGCATACGAGTTCTGTTTGATTTGGTTTGTTTTTTTGTTGTTTTTATTCTGCAAGGCATATAGAGTAGTTCCATAGAGCAATTACTGTTTTGGGTGTTCTTTTTCACTGTCGCTATTTCCCGTTTTGTTAATCAATAATTGTATAATATTGTATATTGACCACATATGTTCTGCTGTGGCATTACCTTGATCTCACTGCTTCCTCAAGCTTTGGCGACAACCACTCCCTAACCATAGAAGCCAATGAGTTCAACCTCCCACCGTGGTTGGCACAGGTTTCTGATGTTAGCACTTATAAGTGACCACGTGGCAGCCAATGGGGGAAGGAGGGATTAGGGAGTGGTTGTGGGTAGGAAGGGGAAAAGTAGGGAAACTGGAAAGAGGATTAGGGTAACCAGTTGGATGGGTAGAGGGGAATGTGGGAAAAAACACACCTGGATACACTTGCACATCATACACCTAGTAACGTGCCCTCTCCTAAAAATGACCTATTCGAGGGGATTGGGACCTCCGACGTATTCCATATCTTTGACAGTAATCACCACAGCTGTGCTGCTTCGGAAAATGTTCTACGTCCTGCGTCGATGACGTCGATGCGCCGTCCCCAAGGACCTCCTCCGACGGCCGACGTCACCCGATGTGATAAGTAGGACGCACGACGCCCATAGCCTCAGTTCCGTTTTTTCCGCGAACGTGTTCGCTTCGTGAATCTCGGTTCGCCTCGACTCTTTGGAGTTTCTGTTGTATTCTTCTCGGTTCTTTGAACCTGTTCGGTTTTTGTGAAAAGCCTGTTTGTGACGATGTCTACCTCGTCTTCAACCCCGCGTCAGGCCTTCAAGAAATGCGGGGACTGTGGGTCCAAGATGTCGGTAACGGACTCGCACGACGCCTGCCTCTGGTGCCTCGGGGAGGCCCACGGCACGGACGACTGTGTCGACTGTCAGTCGATCACGGCCAAGGCCTTGCGGGAGCGCAAGAAGAAGTTGTCGGTAGGTAGGGTGTCTAAGCCCCGGAAGTTGAGGTCTGCTGGGCTTTCGACGGATGATTCGAGAGGCGACTCTCCGCGTCATTGTCGGAGGTCCAGTGGGTCTCCTTCCAGGAGTTGGTCTCGCCACTCCTCTGCCTCTTCGAGGCATTCCCGGAAGCGCCGGCATCTTCCGAGGACTTATCCTACGATGCAAGCGACACCGGAGGAATGGGCTTCCTTCGGGAAGAAGATGTTAGCGATTCTCGAATCGCAGGGCACCGGTCCGTCCGCGAGTGGGGTCGGTCGAGAGACACCGCTCGCACGCCTTCGGGCTCGGGTGGTCGGCATGGTTCGCGGGAGAGGTCCCGCTCGGACAAGGGTAACCGTTCTCGCCATGCCCGTTCCAGGTCCCGGTCCTCGACGCGCTCGAGACCGCGTGATCCTGTGCAGTCTTCGAGGAAGACGTCGACGTCTGTGGTGCCGAGGTCGTCGACGACCTCTCTCGAGGCTCTGCTTCCGAGGGGGTCGTCGATGCTGTCGGCGCCTAGGTCGTCGAAGGACATGCTCGGAGCTCTGGCTTTGAGGCCTGTGTCGACGCCGCCGATGCTGGCGGCGCTGCAGCTGACGTTGACGCCGATTCTCTCGACGCAGACTCGTTCAGCGCCCTCAACGCCTTTCGAGGTGTTGGAGGGGCCCCGTGGCACGGGGGTAGCCCCTAGAAAGGCTCTGGCTAAGGTCAGGCATAGCTTTGGTCCCCAGGTGTCTTCCTCTCACCGCCTGGAGTACATTTCAGAGGGTGATGAGGGCTCTGATGAGGGCTTGGTTCCAGTTACGGTGCCAGATGAGCTTCTCTCGGGCCATAGCCAATTTGATGACCTGAGGCAGTCACTGCATGATGCCAGTGGACTGGACACCTCTCCGGAGGTGGAGTTTTGTAGGCCTGAACCTGGCACTCATGCCGATTCTTCGTACCGGCGCCTTATGTCTCGGGTGGCGGCGGCTTGGACTGCTCTGGAGAGCTTCCCGGCAGTGGGCAAGTCTTTGTCTCGAAAATACCGTCCAGCCAGTAGCGACTCCTGCTACTTGTCCAGGCACCCCACTCCGGAGAGTTTGGTGGTGCAGGCGCCTTCAGGCCCGGCAAAGCAGGTGTTGTATCCTACCATCCCTCCGGATAGGGACGACAAACGTTTTGATGGCTGGCCGAAGAAAGTGTTTTCTTCAGGGGGTATGGCGCTTCAGGCGGCCAACTCCGTATGTGCCTTGTCTCGTTTCACACACACTCTGTGGAACTGTGTTGCATTAGCGGCTGAACATATTCCCAAAGGGGACGAACGGGATGGTTTCCTTGCTATGGTTCAGGATGGCAAGGATGCCATGTGTGAGGCCGTTCAGTCGGGTTTGGACATGGCAGATTGTGTCAGCCGGTCCATGGCGGCGAGCACCGTAATACGCAGGTTTGCGTGGTTGCGGAAGTCTGGGTTCGCTCCTGATTTGCAGTCCCGGCTCCTCAACATGCCCTTTGACAGTGAACATCTTTTTGGCAGCAAGACTGATGAGAGCCTTGAGAGTTTGCAGACCTCCAAAGCTGCAGCGAAGTCGCTGGGCGCGGCAGTTCGACAACCTCTGCCTTTTCGTCCTAGGGGACAACAATGGAGGGGAGGTTCCTTTCGCTATTACTCGTGCTTCAGTAAAGCGAGAAGAGCTGTCAGTCAAAGAGGCCACCGTAAGAGTGGCAGAGGTGGAAAACGGGGTACTCGAGGTGCCAAGGCCGCTTGGGCATTGCCTCTTTGTCCTCAGGCAACGCCGCAGCCGCTACCACTCAGTCATGAGGCCAGGTCCCATGGTTCGCCGGTTGGGGGAAGGATGGCGCAGCATCTTGTAGAGTGGCGTGCCATTACTTCAGATGTGTGGGTTCTGGAGATCATAACCCACGGCTACTGTCTTCCCTTTCGGCAGAGGTCTCACGACAATCCACCTGGGAACCTCTCTTTGAAGAGTCCGGATCAGCTCCTTGCGCAGGAAATTCAAGCCCTGCTGGAGAAAGGCGCCATAGAACTGGTGCTGTAGTAGAGAGGAACAAGGGATGGTATTCCCCTTATTTTTTTATTTCGAAGAAAGATGGGGGATTGAGACCCATCATGGACTTGCGAGGTTTGAACTAACTCTTCAGGAAGGACAAGTTCAAGATGGTTACTCTCTCTCTCAAGTCCTCCAGGCCCTTCAACTTCAGGACTGGTTGGTGTCTCTCGACCTCAAGGACGCTTACTTCCATGTGCCGATCCATCCCAAGCACAAGAAGTACCTGAGGTTCGCAGTTGGCGACTCGCACTTTCAGTTTCCGGTCCTGCCGTTCGGATTGACCTCCGCCCCGAGGTTTTTCACCAAGCTCATGGTGGTGGTGGCAGGGCATCTCAGGAAAGGGGGGATTCACGTCTACCCCTACTTGGACGATTGGTTGATCAGGGGGAGCTCTCCCGAGCAAGTCCTGGATCATCTGTCCGTCACCTGCCACTCCCTTCACAAGCTGGGCTTCTCCCTCAATTTAAAGAAGTCCCATTTGACACCAACGCAGCGGCTCCAGTACATCGGAGCAGTGCTCGACACATCCCTGGGGCTGTGTTTTCCTCCCCAGGTGAGGGCTCTTCACATTCAGCAGATGGTGCACAAGTTTCAACTTGTCCAGACGCTCCCGGCGTTAGAGTTCTTGAGGTTGCTCGGCCTCATGGCATCCTGCATTCTTCTGGTGCCAGAAGCTCGTCTGCGGATGAGATCTTTGCAGTGGGCACTCAAGATGCAGTGCTCGCACTCTTCCGGCAGGATGTCGGACCCTGTTCAGGTGCCGCCCTCAGTCGCCCAGGACCTTCTGTGGTGGGCCGTCAAAGGCAATCTGATGCAGGGTGCCCCGTTTTGGCTTCCCTAGCCGGAGGTGACGATCGTGACGGACGCATCCCTCACGGGATGGGGAGCTCATGCTAACGAGTTGACAGTCAGGGGTCGTTGGTCTCCGTCGTAGTCCAGACTCCATATCAATCTGTTGGAGCCGAGGGCTGTCAGGCTCGCCCTGAAGGCTTTTCTGCCGACTGTGCGAGGAAAGAATGTCCTGATTCTAACGGACAACACGGTGGCCATGCACTACCTCAACAAAAAGGGGGGGGCAGGGTCACTTCCTTTGTGCAGGGAGGTGATGCAGCTCGAGTTCTGGACCATCCAGCAGGAAGGAAGTTTTGATCTCGGCTGTTCATCTGGCCGGAGACGATAGAGACGGCGGACGCTCTGAGCAGGCAGAGCACGATCTCTCACGAGTGGGAGCTGGCTCGGGAGATTCTCCTGGAGATCTTCGCCCTTTGGGGGACCCTCAAGTGGATCTGTTGGCCTTCAGTGTCAATGGGAAGTCCGAAAGGTTCTGCTCGCGGGAATTTCCTCCAAAAGGAGCCTTAGGTACAGAAACAGCACTACTATCCATCTGGGATGACCTAAAAACAAACGCAGACTCCGACACAACATCTGCCCTTATCCTGCTCGACCTCTCTGCAGCCTTTGACACAGTTAGCCATGACACCCTAACCAAAAGACTAGCAGACATAGGCATAACAGACACAGCGCTACGCTGGACTAAATCATTCCTAGCAGACAGAACTGAAACCGTCTGGATCAAACCATTCAAATCTACCCCACGAGTCAACGACTGTGGAGTACCACAAGGATCCTCACTATCACCACTGTACTTCAACATCTATCAAACCCCAGTAATCAGAATCTTCAAGAAACACAACATCAAATGCTACAACTACGCAGACGACACTCAAATCATCTACAAGATCGAAGACACCCAAGCCGATCATTCAAACTTAACCGACTGTCTAAAAGAAGTCTTCAACTGGATGAATGCCAACAACCTGAAAATCAACCCAGGTAAAACCGAAATCATGATCATATCCAAAAACCAACAAAAGGAAACCGCCATCCCGTGGCCAACGGAAATGGGATCTGCACCATCACCATCTAAGGTAGTAAAAAATCTGGGAGTCCTGATGGACAACACCCTAACCTTAGAACCGCAAATAAACGCAACAGTCAAGAAATGCTTCTTCCTCCTCCACACGGCAAGAAAAATACTACCTTTCCTCTCCTTCACACACAAAACACTCACCATCGTCGGCCTCATCATGTCAAGCATCGACTATGCAAACAGCCTCTACCTCGGTATACCGGAATACCTACTGAAGAAGCTACAAAGGATCCAAAACACAGCAGCCAGACTACTCCTCAAACTATCCAGAAGAGACCACATCACCCCGGCCCTAAAAACACTACACTGGCTCCCAGTAAAACAGCGCATCATCTTCAAAACAATGTGCATAACGCACAGGGCAATCAGCGGACAAGGAGCAGAATTCCTACAAAAGAAAATAACAATCTACAAGCCAACGAGACCGCTCAGGTCAACCAATGAAATCCGACTGGAACAAAAACCTTACATCAAGAAGAAACTCGGAGGAACCGCTTTCTACCACCTAGCCGCGAAAACCTGGAACAGCATCCCAAAAATAATAAGGAACACCAAAGATCACCTCAAATTCAGAAAATTACTAAAAACCTGGCTCTTCAAAACCAGAGACTAAAACCGAAACAACAATAAGACAAATGACTCAACAAAAAGGACCTTGACACAGGGGTCCACCTGCGAGACCCAGGGAGACGGAGGCAACGACTCCAGCCAACCCTCACCATCCCCCATCACCCGTACAGCCACAACTAGGTACCACGAGCTGTGGAACGGACAAGACACAACTAATCACCACACAAACGGAAGTATGGACACTAGCAGCTGCGCTAGTCATGTGGGGGGGTGAGGAGCATGCAAAGTTATTAAGGGAGCGGGCGGAGGGGACAGCTAAATCCTCAAACGGCCTCGAATGGAGAAAAAAAAAAAACGAGCACGTACCTCCTGAGGCACAGGGTGTACAAGCATCCCGTCGTGTAAGATTACACGAGCCCAACCGGCTCAATCCAGGATAGAGATGCCAACTAACCAATACCACTAACAACTTCCTTCTCTGCATACACCTCTCAAACTCCAAACCAAACACAACCACAAACCTCCAGCACAGCAAACCGCACGAACTTCACTACACTGCAACAACAAAACAAAAACACACATAGACTCGCACATCAGCACACGACGACTACCGGCCGCATACACCCCAGGCCCAGCCGACGGAACCACCGGGCTGAGGCTGCCAACAGCACATCACTGCAATCTTGCACTTTTCCAGCCTCCACCCACTAACCCACCCCTCCCTCCCTCTTTCAGAGCCGCCAGAGCGCCAGGGGACCACTCCGGTGGTGATAGTGCGCGGTACAAATGACCTTTAACATTAACATTAGGAGAAGCGTTCGTGGTGGAGTGGTCATTCCCACTGCTGTACGCGTTTCCTCCAGTCCCCGTCATCCCGCAAGTACTGCGGAGATTACAGAGGTTTGGTTCCCGGATGGTCCTCATTGCTCCTGCGTGGGCCCGGAGGACTTGGTACCCGGACCTTCGCGACTTGTCCATCTGCCCTCCGCGTCGTCTTCCCTTCCGAGACGATCTGCTCACACGGGAGGGGGGTCAGGTTCTCCATCCAGAGGTCAGATGCCTCAACCTTCACGCTTGTCTTCTGAAAGGTTGAGGTATAAGGATTGGGACCTCCCTGATGACGTGTTGGAGGTGTTGCTCTCAGCCAGATGGCCGGCAAAAAAATCTCTGTACCGTTGCCTTTGGCGTAAATTGTGCGACTGGTGCAGAGTTAAGAATGTGGATCCTTTTGAGTGTGACATTCCCATGGTTCTTTCTTTTTTGCTTTCCTTGGCCCACAGGGGCTTGCAAGTGGGTACCATTAAAGGATACCTGGCGGCGCTCTCCATATTTAAGCGCTCGTCTGAAGAATGTTCCTATTTTAAGATTCCTTTAATTTCTCAGTTTTTGAAAGGGCTCACTAATGTGTTCCCTCTGTTACCTTTTCTGGTGCCCGGTTGGGATTTGAACCTTGTTCTTAAGTTTCTTATGGGGGCTCCGTTTGAGCCTTTGCATTCTTGCCCTTTGAGACTGTTAACTCTTAAAACTGTGTTTTTGGTTGTGTTTACTTCCGCTCGCAGAGTGAGTGAGTTACAGGCACTTTCAGTTAAGCCACCCTTCACTGTGTTTCATAAGGACAGGGTTGTCCTTCGAGTTCGTCCTTCCTTTCTTCCCAAGGTGGTTTCGGAATTTCATTTGGGCCAGAAGCTTTTTCTTCCGGCATTCTATCCTCCTCCGCATCCTGGTAAGGAAGAGGAGAGGCTCCATAGGCTTGATCCTAGGAGAGTGTTGAGCTTTTATATTTCACGCATGTCCCGGGTCAGAGTGGACGATCAACTCTTCATTGGTTACGCTGGAAAGCGTTTGGGACAAGCTGTGACGAAACAGACTTTGTCTCGTTGGATTATTTTAGCTATCCCCGAGTTTTACCGCATGGCGGGTAAGGACCCACCGGCTGTCTTGCGGGCCCATTCTACCAGGGGTATGGCTGCATCTACAGCCCTACAGAGGGGTGTTCCTATTCGTAACATCTGTGATGCAGCTACCTGGGCCTCTGTACATAGTTTTGTATGTCACTACTCCCTCGATTCCATCCGAGGACCGGATCTGGCCTTTGGCAAGGCAGTCCTTTATTCCGCAATTTGATTGGGAATGCTAAATTTGTGTTCTAAATTCTTTTCCCACCTCCTTGCTTTGGTACTGCTTTGGGAGTCTGTCAAAGATATGGAATATGTCAGAGGACCCAATCCCCTCGAAGAACAAGTTACTCTCTTTCCTGGTAACGTTCTTTCGATGGGATGGTCTGACGACGTATTCCATATCGCTCCCTCCCTACCTTCCCCGCTGCAGAATTTCTTATGCGATTGCAGCTTACGTTTCCGCAAGCCCTTGTGTGTCTGACTGCCAGAAGACTGGTGTCACACGTTCTGGGGGGAAAAAACTACAACTGAGGCTACGGGCGTCGTGCGTCCTACTTATCACATCGGGTGACGTCGGCCTTCGGAGGAGGTCAGCGGGGACGGCGCATCAACATCATCAACTCAGGACGCAGACGCCGAAAGCTTTTCGAAGCTGTGGTGATTACTGTCGAAGATATGGAATACGTCGTCGGACAATCCCATCGAAAGAACGTTTCCAGATAAGAGAGTAACTTGTTCATCTGCCTGATAATGCCTACAACCTCTCTACATTACTACTAACATGCTTTCCCTTGACCTCCTTGGACCCAAAACATTAATGACGTACAACATGACATGCCCTCACAGTATGAACATGGCAACATTTGGAACAAACAGGGGTCTCCCCTTTTGATTGACCAAACTCATGGCCTGTTAGGCAAGATGTACATGAAGACACATAGCACTAAACGTAAAGTACAACAGAAAAGAAATGTTCCCCCCAGCGCAAATGCACTGGCTAATCAGCATGTTATCCTCACACGCTCGCACCAAGACCCAAGCTTAACTCTCCATGACCGCTCCAACAGTTCAGAGCCCCAACAATATTGGCCTTCCACTAGTATGTGGAAATAGCGTAGCATACACAAGTTGGCTTTCAGTTGCAGAAAGTAAATATACTCCCAATACAGAACAACATTAGAAAACACAGATGGTTGACAATGGCGTGCACTTTACTGAAGTCCGGGTTCCCTGTGAGGATTCTGTAGGCGGTGCCATACACTCCGGACTTGACACTGTCATTGCAGCGTCGCCTGGGTCCTTTGGTCTGCTCTCCTGTTTCCTGCCACTGTGTGCTACAGTGTAATGCTCCTCACGCCGCGTCCGCCCATGCCGACAATCATCTTCAATAAACCGCACCTGGCACTGGCAGAACCGCAGTGTTATGCTGGCCATGCCTGCATGACGTGCGCAGGCCACGCACCCCCAGGAATTCTGGGAAAAGTTGTTTGCGGGCAGCCGTGCAGCATTTCTACTGCTGCTTGTCCCTCCCAACCCTTTTCCTGACACGAGGACTGGATCTTTCAGAGGACTCACCCCCAGTTGATAACAAATAGACTACATAAGGTCCCCAAATCTTCTTTGGTCTTGACGCTGTGTGTACATCAGTTTCATGTTCCAGTTCAATATCATGACAGTATAAGACATCCGTTTTTCCATTGCTCGTAGTCAGGTGGACGCCCCCGACTCATACCATGGCTACCCTCCTCTTTGCAAGCAACAGCAGCAGACCCAAAAACTGCAACCGACACCATGGGGGATGGAGACCCCATCTCCCTCGCTACCCCACCCCCACTCTCCCCTCCCCCCCTGCAATCATGTCAAAAACTTCAGATTAGAACACATGTATGCGTGGGCAGGACTATGCTAAGTGCAGAAAAGTTTCTGGTGAGTGCCCACATCTCTGACATGAGTCTGAAGTCTCGGAAAAATAACCCATGGATATCCACCAGGGTCTGGTAAAACTGGTGAAGAAACACAAATTATATCAGCTTAAAGTTACTATTACTGCCACTTTACGTGTCTGTCCACAGCAATACCTCCAGGCATCATCAGAAAAAGTAGCTCCCAGAGCTTCTTGCCATTTATTTGGGGAAACCCCTGCTCACCCCGTCGTTTTAGCTATTATGCTGACATATAATTTGGATACCGGCGTCGAATGAGTTCCCAAACTAATCACCTCATCTAGTACCAGCGCAACCAGGGGCTTTTCATGGAAACCAGCAAATCTACTTTTTTGCCGCGTACGCAACCTAAAATCTATATGACCTTGCCTTGAATTTTTCTAGCGTCAAAAACTGCCCATCAGGATACAGGTCCTGCCAGCACGAGAACCCCAATTTATCCAAGCACTGCGCGAACACCATCTCTGCTGTCAGTGGGAGCCCTGGTACTTATTTGATAGGGGAGTAGTGGGGAATACAAAACCTTACTCAGTGTTTTCTCTTCGATACACTGCCACGCCCCACCTGTAAGCTTAACCATATTCTGAGCCCTTGCAATGCATTGCAGTGAAGTGAGACGTGTTTCGACCTTACAGGTCATTTTCAAGGCAATTCGAATTATAATTTGGTCGACCGAGAAGGGACACTGTACTAGCCGGCAGGCAATCCCACAATTATGTGGATTGAGCTACAATATTAGATAAAGGGAACCTCCCCTGCATGAATCAACAGGCAGTATATCAGCCATTATAATTCAAATTGCCTTGAAAATGACCTGTAAGGTCGAAACATGTGTCAGCAAATCCAAACAAAACACCAAAACATGTTTCACTACCAAGAACCCACTAGTTTCTTTCTTTGAGATATGTGTCCAGTGCGAACATGACAGGCCTCCAAATCTCAACTCATATCCGTAACTGGGGACAGTAGGATACTTTCTCCAGGAGACCATGTCACACGCTGTAGGCCACCCTATATACTCACGTGGCAGCCCCGTAGTTCTAGTGTCTTCCTCAACAGTACCAGTAATTCACCATTATTTCCTCATCGGTCTGTAAGAGCCCCCCTGTTGGTGAGTCTATTGCCGTGATGTGTGATCTCAAGGCTTCAGATTTGATCATTGGTGCCAGCAGACTCGCAGGTCTCTGCCCCTCCCCATATCACTGCACTGCTTCCTGCTGACTGAGAAACCTCAGCTCCTGCTCAGCGGCGTCCCTAAAAAACCCTTGTTCTGCGTGAAAGCGAGCTTCACTCTAAGACTGTATGGAAACCTGCTCCAGTCTCCCTGCCCCCTCAGCCGGGGTTCGCTGGCAGCCAGCTCCGCCCCTATGCCCCTGAGAGTCCCTGCCTCCTTGGAAATACATATCCCACGAATTACACATTTAAAAACTTCCCAGAGGATAAAGTGGTATATCACTGAGCATGTGTTCTCTTGAAAAAAAAGTTTTGTCCTCCTGAGAAACCAAATCCCTCAGGCCCTCATTCTTAAAAAATGTGCTCCTCCCCCCTTGTCACTTCCCTGGGATAGTGAGTGACGCAACAACTGGGACATGATCTGAGAGTGAATGTGCCAATATATTAGTTTGTGGCGCATCCTGAGCCCCTTCTGGAAACCAGTACATAATCCAGCCTTGACATGGACCTATTTACTGAAGATCTAAACGTGACCCGTTATCCTGCCTGTGTCAGTCTCTCCAAATATCCACAAGCCCCTTGTTGGCACCCACCTGTCTATTTGCATGTGGCTTTCCCTGCCCTCCCCTCTCTCCCCCCCACGCTGGAGCACCCAGACCTATGCAGCATGGAATCCATAATCTCGTTGAAGTCTTCCGCCCACCACACAATACTCTCGGGGTGCCTTCACAGATGTTCCTCAATAAATTCCAATGTATCCAGAGAGGCGGTATTGGGGACGTAATAGTTCTCAAAATTGAATAGCGGCCCTTCAATCAGTCATGTAAGGATCAAGGCCCCGACTCCAGTATCTCATACCACCTCCTGACATCGGAATCCCAGCGTGCCTTTACAGGCAATTCAGACCCCTGTGAATAGCTACAGTAAGAGGAGAAATATCTGTGGCAGTCCCACGATTTGATGAACCCGGCCTCCCCAGAACCCGAAAGGTGGGTCTCCTGCAGGAAAGCAATGTCTTCTTGGTGCCTTTGCAAATACAGCAGAACCTTCCTAGCTTTAGAGGGACCGTTCAGGCCATGTGCATTCCAAGTCATGAAAGTGACACCTCTACTAGCCATGCCACTGTAAATCAAGCCATTCTTGTGCGTCAAATCTGCCCAACTGAGCCTCTGCAGCCCATCTCCTGCAGCTTATCCTACCAGCCAGTCCCCAACATTCTGCCCCCTTCCCCCATGTGTCGTTGCTCTGACCCCCATCAGAAGCCAGATGATCCCTCCAGTCCCCCCCGCCACCCTTATCCGGCGTCCTCTCCCCCTCAAGCTAATGAGGCCAGAAGCCTATGTGCCACCAGAAACAACATAACATCAACCAAACAACCAACTTGAGCATTGCCTACCCCTCCACCCCCACCCGCAAACACCAAACTGCCAGTTAACCTTTCCCCAATGTCCCGAACCAATAGACAACGCATGGGAGCCTCTCGGCTTAGCCATCCCCACCCGCCATCGAAACCAGTATAGGCCTCAACAGTAAGCCTCCCCATCTACAGCAAACTTCTAATTTAAGGAGCGCCAGTGCCCCTCTGGTACCGCAGCTTGGATCTATTATTGGAAGCCTGCCCTGACTGGGCCTATTCTTCGCTGTTCCAGTGTTGTTGCCCAGAGTCCAAGAAGTCACTTGCCTCTTCAGGCGACTGAAAAAAAGGGCTTTGCCGTTGTGCTCTACTTGCAGGTGGGCCAGTAACAGCATGGTGCCTTTAAACCCTTTTTCCTTTAGCCTTTTCTTCACTTCGATAAAGCTCTTCCGCAACGCCTGCACTCCATTCAAAAAATCTGGGAAGAGTTGAATTGAGTCGCCATGATGTGTGAGGGAGGGGTCTGGGTCTTGTCTTGCTTTCCCATCTCAACACGTGCCTGTGCAAGGGCTCGAGGGGTTGTGGAATTAGCAGATACTGGCGAGTACTATTTTCACACACCGTTGCCACACACTACAATGTGCAAGATCCACCCCCTAGTGCACCGGAGGTGTCCGCAACCTGCACACTCAGCCTAATAAATCCAGAGCAGCCTCCAGTGTTTAATGTCTGGGACCTCTGTTCTAAGGGCTGTCCAATGGTGCCTGTCACTTCAGTACTATTCCTTGTGGGTTGGGGCTTATTCCAATGTAGGGCTGTATGTGCTTCCTCAATGTGTGCCACAGTAATAACGCTGCAGTTGCATCATAGCCCAGTAATTGAGTGCAGGGTCCAGCCACCTCCCCAGCAAGTGGACAGACCTGTGCAGCGCTTCCTCCTCAGAGGCCCCAACTCCCTCACCGGGTCAGGCATTTCTCCATTCACTGGGCTGCTCTTGTGGCTCATGGTGGCTCGCCTCAGCTCTCCAGGCAGCAGCTTCCAGGGATCTTCAGGTGATGAAAGGCAGGAGCCGGCCCTAGATATAAAAAAAAGGATTTCTCTCACCCTGCCTCTAGGGGCCTGCCTGCCGCTCCTCCAATGCTGCAGCGGCCTCGGAGCAAGAACAGATGCCGCCACAACTTGCTCTAAGTCTGGTCTCCCCTAGACACAGCCTGAAGCCACAGTCCTGTCATTGCGGCTCCCAAGGATAGCCACTGGTATTGCAGCCAAGATGAAAGCCGCTCCTTCCTGCTCCGTCTCAGCAGCCCGCACACACCAGGCAGTCAGTGCAAAGAGCTGCAGAGCCACCGCCCAGTGCTGCTTGCGCGTTCCTGGTCGAGATGCAGACCTCACCAGCCTCCGCTTGTATCTGTGGGCCAGGCCACTCCTCAGGCCTCCATAGCCACCTCGTTGTCCTTTCTTCAGTGCGGCCGATGGGCTTGCACAGATACTTCCCCTACCAGGGGTACAGCGCGGCTCATAGCGGTCCCCCCTTCGGCCTCAGTACTCTGACAGAAATGTCTGCCGCAGGAGGGGTGGGGGTTTAAAGCAGGCACACTACGGCACCACTTTATGCCCTTACTCTGCAACTGTCACCACCTTGAGGCCTCGCCTCTGCATCAACTCCTCCTAATGCCTCTTCAGTGCCCCTCCGCCCACGGGACTCAAGTAAGCAGCGGCCAGGTCACTCCTGCAACTTATGAACCATTTTGTGGGGCGGCATTACCTCAGATGCCCCAGGATTTTGTCCGGATTTGTGTGGTTGTGCCTTGGAGCTCAGTTCAGAGCGGCCATCTTGGCACGACTCTCTAGCGCCTCCATTATCTGCTGGTCTTTGACGTGTTTGTGACTGAAGCCTCTGGCTTATTATTTTAATTTTTTTATTGCCCAACTATTTCAGCATTGTATCAACCTCCCCCGTTTTACCAGGATACACTAAGACAATGCTCAAAACTGCACAACTGATATTGATGTAATGGGCCTGGGCATCTAACTGTACCGCCACAAGCATGTATTTTACGCCAGGGTATATATTACCTTTGATCAAATAGGAGACCAATATCCACCTTTCAATTCTTTTGCTGGATTGCCTTTTGCAATAGCACACATCTACCATAATCTGGATTCTTTGTTCCATTCGATCCTCAAAGGTGTGACTGTGACACCTAATCCAAAACATTGATCTCAAGAGTTTTACAATGGAAAGGTAATACAAAATCAACTTGCATTTTGGAGAGGTGTGATTTGCTGAGGTCCTTCCCTACCACTGCCACACTACTGATCTTCACTGCAAGGGCACACCAAACTTGCATCCGTCAGAGAAATAACTTAATTCAAATAATTTGCATTTCTAACCCTCTCTTACCTCATTTGCAATAATCGTTGGAGCCAATGTAGTACTGGTATTGGAGGTTTTTGGCCAGATGAGATGGCTTTATGCAACATATTCAGTTCCTGTAATCACAGTTCACCGCAAAGATGGAGGTCAGCTTGCATTTTTACCAATGCCAACTGCATGCACATTGTCATACAAGAAGTCCTTGATGGCGCCATACCAGTTGGAGACTTTCTTTTTTCATCATACTATGTTACTCATTTTGTTCCAAAGCCCTCCCTGGCTCAGCTAAATGTCCTTCATTTTGTTTGAAAGTGCAAAGCTTTTGATTTACAGAAATTTAAAATGTGTCAAAGTAACACAGGATAGCTCATTCAATTCATGTTGGAAACTATATATCCCGCTGTTTGAAAACAAGCCCACTTACCCACAGTGGGAGGCACAGCTCATCTTGAAAGAGAGATAAAAGTATAGGATAAGATTATAGGGTAAGGTAACCAACTAGATACAGAATCTCAATGGGCAATTGCGCAGTATAGTATATCTGAAGTGTGGTTCTTACTGTATTTAACTTGATTCCGTGAGAAATCTCTGCCAGATTTAAAAAAATAATAGATTTGCCAAAAAGGGGTGCAGCAATGCTTTAATCTAGTCTTTAGCCTGCTGCAATTTTTTCATGATGACCTAGGTGCCTTAAATGACCAGGCACTTGTGTGGTTACTGGATTGTGATTGTCTAGTAACCTTTTAATAAATGCCTCTCTAAACGTACTGTGATGAATCTAGTGAGATATCACTTAAAGCCCGGTATTGGCCTCCTCTCACCTGTCCAGGGGAAGGCAGCCACTACCTGATCCTGATCCTGACTCTGGAGGCGGTATTATGTGGGAGGATAACATGGGAGGGACTCATATCAGGGGGAATTGGTGACCTCTTTAACTCATGATTCCCCAATTCTTCCTTAAGCATTGATGGCATATTGTAAAATAGAGCCAACAAATGTAACTGCTATGCAATCCATTATGGACTTCAAGATCCATAATGCCTGTGGTACTGGGAGGAGGAAGAAGGGCGCAGAGTTAGTAAGGATCAAAGGTGCTATTGACCAGAATGTGCCTTCTAGTTGTTGCAGAACAAGACACCCGAGCAGGACATTTAAGCTCAGGAATTTAAACTGAGTTGCAGCTGAGAAGGAGAGATGCGGGAGGAGTAGAAGAGGCTGTCCAAAGTGCTGTGATTGCTACAGAAGAAATAACACCAACTGACCTTGACGCAAGAAGTGAAGGCGTGCGAGATTGCAGAGTGCACGCAGCAAGAATCGCTGTCGCGAAGAGAGGCCCATCTGAGGAGACATACTCCAAACTCAGCGTGTGTCGATTCGGTGTGCGAGAGGTCGCAGAGAATCAACTGAGCTGTCAGCATTTCTGTGAAGAGCTGTGCAGTCCACGCTGGAGCTGGCTACAGAGCAGGAACGACGCAGAATGTGCACCACAGTAGCAGAGAGTAAAGCAGAGCCGCCAAAGAAGACAGGAGAGTTGGTCTGAGGTCAAAGTGTACCCCAGGGCGCTTCAAGCAGGACAATTGACGGTAAACAATAATTTTGAATACCGACTAAATAAAGTGCAGGGCCAAGAGGCTGTAAAGAAACAGTATGGAGGCGCAACCTCCCTTACATGGGACACCAACTGGGGAAAACTTGTAACCCGCATAGCCAACAGCCATGAGGCTTTAAAGAAGTAGTTACGAGACAACTTGGGTGCATTTCTCCTTTCTTGAATTTCCAGTTTGGAGAAACCTGGAACCCACATTGTCAAGAGACTATAAAAAGAGGCAGCCATTGTTCATCCCTCCTCACGTGGGCTACTGCCGTGGAGAATCCTGGAACAAATATACCACTGAGATCTATTCTAGTTGTAGGAGTTTTCTTCCTGACAGGCGAGTACACCGGGAAAGGTATCATAGTAGTGTCCTGTCAGGCGAGTATACCAGGAAAGAAGATGATGATTTGAAGAAGTGCGTTTGTGGCAAAAACGGTGTGATGGAAAGAACTTGTTAACAACATTATCATTTTTGACAAACTGTTGCATCACCAAAGGTAGTTGCTGTGCTATCCTGACCAAAGTATTTCATTTGAAGAATAAGTGTGAAATGCTAATAATTGCTTTGCATCCTGAGAACAATTGCCTTTGTTTATGAACTTGTGTTTTGTGAGAGGGAGACACATTTGCTTTACTAAGAGGGATATTGTGGGAAAACAACAACTGGTGGAAGGACGCAGTGGATGGAAAATGCCTTTTTATTTACACTGATCAGAACCTGGTTGAATCAGAACTTTACCAAGGGTATTACTGCATTGACCCAGGGTTAGGGAGCCCAACCTTGGTCACAAGGGGAAGTTCCTTAAACCTATACGTTTGAAGTGTTACATTTTTTTGTGGAACTGAAGACAGCCAAATGTTCCTTGTATATTTTTGGTGTATGTATTAGTGTGAGGGTCAGAGACGTTTTGTACACTAGGCCATTTTCTTTAGTTTTAGTTTTCTAGGCGGGGACATCCTTGCTAGGATAGGGAAAGATAGGCGTTTATCTCACCCCTTTTCATGTACTAAATAGTAAACATTAAGAAAACTATATCTTTTTTGTCCATCTCGCATTTCTGACCCCTCACAGTTCCCACTTGTACAAATGCGTTGGTTTTGTTGATAGGGTGGGTCGTACAAGGTTACACTGCTGCCTGAAGCAGGAGTAGCACTGACAAAATCTATAAAGAAATAGGTTCAAGTAAGTTGGTAATGGGAGAGCTGCAAAAGAGTTGGAGTAATATTGTGATGCTTGACTGCTGTGATCGTGCAGGAGGAGCGATGAGGTAGCTAACTGAGGCACTGGTATTTTCTTCTCCCCCAGATAGAGGACGACTGCCTCACTGACCTTCAGTTAATCACTGCCGTTCTTTTGCATGTTGATGCCCACGGAGAGCCAGGTGAGTGCAGCTTTGAGCCGTGTTGCTAAATCACTTTGATTTGTTATGTCATTTGGCTGGGTTTCTGTGTCTTGGCTGGCATCTGATGGTTTCTCTAATTTGCAAACCTTTAGTCAAGTCCTTCAATAATCAGATTCTTCTAACCACCTTTCTGTCCATGCTTCATGCCTCCGATCTCAATCCAAGAGGCCCTAAATCTTCATCTTATTTCCAGATATATGCAGCAGGTGAAGGAGGCTTGGCATATCTTATATTAATGCCAAGTATATTTTAATCTGTGAAAAGAAAGTAGCTTTTTCCCTACTTGTAGAAAAGGGGGAAGCTTCAATTGAAATGCAAAGTGATAGTCAAATATGCAGTCAAGGGGAACTCTACACCTGAGAGGCATGCAACAAGAACACGTTCCCTAATATTTTACACACATATTAACGGCTGTGAACATTAATTGCAGGTTGTTATACCAGGGGTAAAAATTTCAAGTTGTAAATTACTAGCAAGCCTTAAAAAGTCACTCTCAACCTTAATCCTGTACAAGCACACAACACACCATTTCTTACTTGCCAAGATTCAGTTATCGCTACCCAATGGAATGGATCATCTTTGGTAATTTGTCCTTTGAAGTGCATCTTTATAGGTTTGTTTAATTGGATATGTATAATTTGTTCATTGACGTTGTTCTGCACCACAGACTAAACTTTATGAGATTTATGTAGGTGGATTCAATCCAATATTTGAGTTTTATGAATTGATCTAATGTGTTAGATTCCTGTGTGTGCATCATTCCATTGAGGCCATACTTATTACATGTCATGCTAAATCTGTTAAAATCACTTCTAATGGGGTTGTATCCATATTACCATAAGCAATAGGTCTGTAGTGTAAACAAACTTAATGTCTATGTAAACTGTTTCTAAGAATGTTGCTGAGCATGCCTCATCATGGTTCTGCTCTACACAGTCACTAACCAATCTGCCTTTTCCCAACTAAAATGTATATTAATTTTACAAAATAGAAGCATACAAACCCTAAAATTTAAACGGTTTCCTCCTATACCAGGATTAGACTACTCTAATTTCATAAACTATTTTGCAATCTGTGCCCTCTCACAGGCGGGAGCTCCTGGCTTCTCTCTCTTCTGTTAATTTGATAGTAAACTCCTCCACTTTACTATTCCAAATTCAAAATCTGACAAATCAGTTTTAATCTTTCCATGATATTCCCTTCATAACCAATTCAAGGTTCCTCTTACAACCCCACATGCAGTAGACTGACTATTCTATAACAGGAATCCAGCAACAACCTCCCTGGTATTCATTGCTTTGCATGTGTCATTTAAAAGTTCTACTATAATTAAAAGGGTAGAAAACACCTAAATGGCCTTATCGCTATGAGGAAGTTCTCTACCTAACAAAACAAAAGCTAAGATGGGCTTTAAAGTCCAAAATAAAGTTCTTCAGTCCGAATCCTTTCCACTATCTGGCCCTATCACTTTAGAATAACACCTAACTAAAAGGGAAATGGGATGCTTTGTTCAATTTAAAAGTTCTACTATAATCAACCGGGGGCGTTGGCTTTGCCCAATTTGTACTTGATGTGCTCGGGGCTTCAAAAATTCCTTTTTTACAAAACAGGATATACTCAGTCTTTGTATCAAGTTAGGTTTTCACTTTCTCCCGTTATCAAAGTAACTGTCTCTTGTCGTATACATTTCTGTTGTTACGGGCTTTATTGAAAACAACCAAAGTAGAATTCTGTACCTTCTGTTACTTGCTCCGTCTTAGTTCAAAGTGTCCATATTTTGCCTTTCTCTTCATCCATCGCAGGGCCTGCAGACCCTCCCAAGGTACTTTGCCCACCTTGAGCTTTGCAATTTAAAATGTATTTTTATTGTGCCGCAGCACTCTCGGCAACGGACCCTCGGTCCGTAGACCGAGCTTCCCCTCTGCCCTGCTCTCCCACTGCCCGAAACCTCGCCGCCTCCGATTAGTGCTCTGGGTCACAAGACCTTGAACACCAAAAAGAGACTGTGAAGGAGGACTGGTAGGTTCCCATTTCACATTTCTCTACATTGGGTGTCCTTAACAGGGCTTTGTGAGAAACCAGAAGGTGTCTCGCCCACTAGTACCTGTGGATCTGTCATCCAGGTGGCCAGGACACGGCCATTGCTTTTGGAGCCAGTTCCTGCGGGTTGACCAGTGCGCGAGGATCACCTGGGTGAGGGGGTCTTGTGGGAGTGGGACACTGGATGTGAGACGCAGTATCCCCTTCCCTTTAACACCTTTACCCCATCCTACCGGATATTTAGGAACTCTACCCCTCCCGCGTTTACAACACAAACACTTTTAACACCTACAGCCTGCTATGAGAGAAAACAGACTAGCACCTGAGCCGTATACCTGACGTGTCCCAATAACATTGTCAGGCAATTACTGACCATCGCACACACCTGACTTGCATTAAGCTTCCCCACACGGATAAAAGGCGGAGCACGAGAGCACACTTTGAGCGAGGCAAAGCACAGAAGGAAATAGCAGTTCCAAAGTGGCAGTTTAACAAGAGGAGAAAGACGGCGAAACAGAAGGGGATTACAAGGAGGTAAGTTCCCTTGACCTTTTCGATAAGGAACTGTTGCTTTCATGAGCCCTCGAAATTGGAAAGCATATGACCAGGAAAGCAGACTGAAGAATCTTGCATTGTGTGCTGGGTATACCCAGGGCCCACCCGCAGCAAGAATCAAGACGGGGAGAATTACCAACCGTGATACTGTCCTTGGCTCCAAGAACAAAGCAGCATCCATGAAATCAACCCAGCCAGTGAGTTGGTGAGACCGATACAAGACCGGTCTGTGTTGAAACCAAGGTTGTACGCGCGAACATTGTATGACGAGCACTGGAACGAACATTGTTTGAAATACGTGTGATAAAAGACGCAAGTAAGGTTTAAACAGCTGATGAGTGATTGAATTTTGAAACAAAGATACGATAACTTTGATAGAATAATCCGGCACCACGTGGGTGCTCATTCGAAGGGCTCTGTAAGGTATAACTGAAAAGTGAAAGAATTGTGAATCGAAGTGGTCCTGCAACGGGTCAAACAAAACCCTGCGCACAATCAAAATTGTGATAAAGTTGGTCCGAACCGGCACGGGGAGATCAATTGAAAGCTTTGTGTTGAAGTGGGTCTGAGCCCGACGGAGCGGGATCTGGAGTGAAGCGAAAATCACCAGAAATTTTGTATGTGTGAAACCCCAAGGAGAAAGGAACTTTGTTGTTTGTCGTATTGCATCAGGCCCTCTACAAAAGAGACTTTGAATGGCAAAGAGACTTTGGCACAGAAGGCCATGATGTTGAAGTTCAGAACTTTATTTTATTTATTTATTAGATATACATCTAGCCAAAAGGCTTTGTATAACATAGACATACAACATTAATACAAATATCTAAAATCATTTACATTTCCAAAATACATCATTCAATACATTTTAAAATCAACACAATCTTTAAATAAAATACTACAAAATAATATATAAGATTAATATCATTACTTCTCATAAAAGTCATACATAGGTCAGATATATCTGTCATGTCAATTGCATTGTTAAAAGATTTAAAATACATATTTCTCAAATCATTTAAACTTTCGCAGCTCATAATAAGATGATAAAGTGACTCAACCGCATTTACACCACATAGGTGACAGTTCCTAGAGGTACATGGAATTCCCAATCTATCACCTTTTGTCTCCAACGCCTCCGTTGTGTTAAATTTCATGATTAAATAAAAACGGAAAGTGCTTGTGCTGGAATAGGCTACAATATACTTAGGAGGCATGGTTCTAGTTCAATACTCATCCAAGTACCATCCACTATTGGCTTTCGATGCAAGATTAATCGTGTTTTGTTCATACCAAAAGTCATACACTTTCTTGTTTAGTCTCTTTTTTTAAGACTGTTATAGTCGGGGTTTAGAACTGCACCTTCGTGCTAGAGAAACCTGACACTGTGCTAAGCGAGAGTGTGCCGCATTGTACCGTGCTGAAAACGCGGGGAAGGGAAGCCGATGGCTTGAATATCCTGACATATCATTTCTTGAACACTTTTCTTTTGCATAACATTTTTCCCACACTATTTGTATATAGAAGTAAGGAGTGGCAATAGGTTTATTAGTGTAGGCCCTTTTATTTTGACGGGACACCACTAGGAATGCTTTATTATTATTTGATGGTTGTAGTTTGCTCCCGTCTTTAGATTTAGGATTATAATGGCATTCTTCAAACCCAATTGAAGTTCAATAAACACTGTTGAACTGTGATCACTTGTCTGTTTTACTGTTTGATACCATGCCTTCCTGACAAAAGGCACTTTCTTTAATGCATGCGTCACCCCATCTCTCTTCCAGACTCACGGGATCCCCCCTTATATATGCACACTTACGGCCTCCCCAAGACACCCAGCTCAGTGAAATCCCTCTTCAACCTACAAATCGGCATAGCTTGCACCCATACTAGACCCCACACCCCCTTGCTCCTCTAGAAGTCAGTCCCCGACCCAGTCACCGACCTTAGAAGACATTCACCCGACATCTCCCTTGCAAAAGGAAACCATAATGACCTCCCCAGTCATTGTCCTGCACACCCCCACCCCCCCTCCTGCCCACCCCAGTATACACATACCCTTTCACAGGGTCTCCACCTCTCACACCAGCTTGAAACACCAATAACCAAAGGAACCTAACCTCGCTAACTCTCTTCACACAGATTCCTACAATACACTCAGCCCCCCTCTTCACTCCCTGGAAAAGACAGTAGCCTCACCCTCGAAACGTCTCACCTCCCAATAGCTACTAGCCCCTACTCCACCCTGCTCTGTCAATTCCTTCCTCACAGCACAACCCTGTCACCCAGGGGGGCTCACTGTGGGTGGATTTCAGCACCAGCCTCCCATCCTCACGTCCATACCACCTTTGCACAACCTACCTTCGCCCCCACGCCCTCTGATTCCAGCTGTCCTCGCATCAACCTCACAACCTAGCAACAGACTAACGTGCATCCTGATCAACACCAGATCTGTTGCAAAAAACCACCACAACATTTATCGAGAAATCCTCTTCATTATAGAAAACTCATTTTCATCAGGATTTCCAGCCTATTGTACACAATGGCTTCCCTCAAGGCTACACCCTCATCTTACATAACAGAACTTGCAGGGCAGGTCGAAATTGGTATCCTACACAAATCCCTCTTCTCCATTTCACACTCCGAGAAACAAGCCTGCAACTCAGAATGCAAATTGCTGCTAGTAACATACCAAACTACTTGAGCGCATGGTTTACTCTCAAGTTTCTACTTTTGTTTCTGATAATGCTATTCTTCCTCGCTTTCAATCATCTGGATTCCGTTCTTTTCATTCTACAGAGAGGCTCTTCTCTCTGTTCTTGAGTCTTCTATCTGCTCGGCACTTCAAACATTCTTCTTTTCTTGTCCTGCTTTATCTTTCCGCTGCTTTTGATACTGTGGATCACTCGCTTTTATTAGCTTCTCTGTCTTCCTTTGATTTCTTTAGCCCAGTTTTCTCATGGTTCAGGTCCTATCTCTCTCAAAGAACTTTCTCAGTTTCCTCTGCAACACTTCAATTTATCTTTGGTGGGCCTCAAGTTTCTGTTCTTGGTCCTTTTCTATTTTCTCTCTACATCTCTCCTTTAGCTAGTATTATCTCTTGCTCTGGTCTTTCCCATAATTTCTTTGCTGATGACACCCAGTTGTTTCTGCCCTTCTCATCTTTTTCTTCTGATATTCACAACACACTCTCTACTTTTCTCTTGACTATTCAGTCTTGGATGTCGGCTCGCTTTATGGTTCTCAAAACTACTAAAACTAAAGTGCTTTTATTCCCTGCAAGCACTATACCTCCTCCTCTGCTTCCCTCCTTTATTTCATTTACCCCTTCTCAACTATATATTTCCTCCACTGCTCGTAATCTTGGGCTCTACTTTGATTCTGATCTATCCTTTAAATATCACATTTCCCTAGCTTCATGAGCGTGCAGTTTTCCCCTATTCAATATTAGGAAGGCTTGCTCTTTCTTGACCTTTGAAGTCACTAAACTCTTGATAGCTTCTCTAATTTTCTTTCGCCTTTTCTACTGCTCCTCTGCGCTTTTTGGCCTCCCTCTTACTTGTCTCGTTCCTCTTAAATCTGGTTTTAACGCTTCTATTTGCCTACTCTGTCTTTTATTCCCTGTCACTCTAGTTCTTCCCTTCTGTCTTTCATTCCAGTCTCGTCACAAATTTAATTTCCTGTGTCTTGTCTTTAAAACTCTCTATTGCCTGGTTCCTGATTACCGTGCATTCCTTTTACATTCTTGAAGATGCAGGTGAGTGGAGCCCCCCGAGGACCCTTGTGCGACCTGGTTAGCAGTATTTTATTGTCAAAATTATGCGCCCCTTCCCCACGTGCCGCCTCACTTCCCCAGCCCTTTCCAGGCTTCTTGCTCCCGCCTCTCGAGCCCCGATATTGGCCAGAATTGAATCCTTTGCTTAGGGCCAGTGGCCCACGCTGCACCGTGCATTCCTTTTACAATCTTGGAGATGCATGCAAGTGGAGCCCACCCAGGACCCTCCTGGGACCTGGCTAGTAGTATTTTAATGTCAGAATTGTGCACACCTGCCCCGCGTGCCGCCTCGCTTCCCCGGGCCTTTCCAGGGTTCCTGCTCCTTGCTCCCGCCTCCCGAGGCCCGTGATTGGCCAGAATGTAATCCTTTGCTTAGGCCCAGTGGCCCACGCTGCACTGTGCATTCCTTTTACAATCCTGGAGATGCAGGTAAGTGGAGCCCCCCCAGGATCCTCCTGGGACCTGGTTAGCAGTAGTTTATTGTCAAAATTGTGCGACCCTGCCCCGCTTGCCGCGTCGCTTCCGCGGGCCTTTCCAGGCTTCCTGCTCCTGCCTCCTGAGCCCTATGATTGGCCAGAATTGAATCCTTTGCTTAGGCCCAGTGGCCCACGCTGCACCGTGATTTCCTTTTACAATCTTGGAGATGCAGGTGAGTTGAGCCCCCGCAGAACCCTCCTGGGACCTGTTCAGCAGTATTTTATTGTCAAAATTGTGCCGCCTCGCTTCCCCGGGCCTTTCCAGGCTTCCTGCTCCTCGCTCCCGCCTCCCAAGCCCGTGAGTGGCCAGAATTGAATCCTTTGCTTAGGCCCAGTGGCCCATGCTACATTGTGCATTCCTTTTACAATCCTGGAGATGCAGGTGAGTGGAGCCGCCCCCCTCCGTTCCCCTCCCCCAGGACCCTCCTGGGACCTGGTTAGCAGTATTTTGTCAAAATTGGGCGCCCCTGCCCCGTGTGCCGCCTCGCTTCCCCAGCCCTTTCTAGGCTTCCTGCTCCTTGCTCCCGCCTCCCGAGCCCAGTGATTGGCCAGAATTGAATCCGTTGCTTAGGCCCAGTGGCCCATGCTGCACTGTGCATACCTTTTACAATCCTGGAGATGCAGGTGAGTGGAGCCCCCCAGGACCCTCCTGGGACCTGGTTAGCAATATTTTATTGTCGGAATTGTGCCGCCTCGCTTCCCCGGCTTCCTGCTCCTTGCTCCCGCCTCCAGAGCCCGTGATTGGCCAGAATTGAATCCTTTGCTAAGGCCTAGTGGCCCACGCTGCACCATGCATTCCTTTTACAATCCTGGAGATGCAGGTGAGTGGAGCCCCCCCAGAACCCTCCTGGGACCTGGGTAGCAGTATTTTATTGTCAAAATTGTGCACCCCTGCCCAACGTGCCGCCTTGCTTCCCCGGGCCCTTAATTATCTGGATTATCACAGCGACTGGTTTTGCTGAGTTTCTATTTCAATTACAAATGTAACTTCATTTTGAACAGCACTTGCACTTCCTGGATAGTCAGTGTTTGGATGTTTTAATTTCTTGAAGATTTAAGAGGCTAGAACACCCGTGATAGGTGTAATGACAATCGCTCACCCTTGAACAAAGCCTCTACTGCCACTGACCATTTATAGTAATGTACCCCATTGATTGCAAGGTTGAATGGACGTAAACTAGACCATGCATAGCCATCTTTTTACACACTGTTTTTATAATTAGAGTGTAAATTAAATTATAAGTGTAAAAATGATCTGCCTCCGCATGATTATGCACACAGCACAGGAAATCTGAAAAATGCAATTGTGCAATACTGGCATGCTTTTACTGGAGAAAAAAAGCATAATTTGTTACAAAATATGAATTCTCAATTGCAACTTAGTTTTCCATCTTATTCATTTTACAATCATAAAATGCTAGGAAAATAAATATGCACAGTGATTCTGTTTGCTCCATCGGCATTAACAAAGCAGTCCTTTTATCACAGTGTGCAGTTTCTTTTTTGAAAGGCTTCAGAGAAATACATTCTGTTTCAGAGGCGTTTATCCATGGCTTGCACTTACATCCATGTAGATAAAAATCAAAAGCAGCGTTCTGGTTTCTATCAAGTAACCTGACCTTTGCACTGCCCTCTGCTCTAAACTTGTGTATAAATGTACATAGGGAAATAATAAAGCTGCCGCATTTACAAGATTTTCATGCGTAAAATGTCATGGTACGCACCTTATCTGGAGGCCTGGACGCAGGTGTTTGGGGAAGAAGGGGTTGAAACGCAAAGTGAGAGCATGCAGTGCAGCCATCATCCAGCAGCGACCGCACAGTAAGACTGGTGCGGGGGCGCAGCCATTAATGCATCCTACTACACTGCCCTACCTCGCGCTTACTTCCATTTCAATGCAAATCTCACCCTGCACTGTCTCTACGCATCCATTGGGCTGCCCCTTTTCCGGGTAGCCGTACCTGGTTTTCTGTGTCTCTGCAACTGTTGCTCTGCATTTCTCTTGCATCTTTGTTTTTTTCTATGTTCTCTCTTACTCTGTGACCATTACTGTTTTCCTCCAGGCCTTTTCCTCTCTAGTTTGAGCTGAGCCTTTTTGGCTCCCACTGTTGTCTCCACTCACTGCCTGTTGCTGCCCTCGTTACTTGTCTCAGCCTGTGCTCTGTTCTTGTCTGTTCTCTGTGTACCCCCAAACCCCCTTTACCATATCCCCTTCTTTTGCACCTTGTGCGGCATAGCTCTGTGCAGTGTTTCCTTCTCTCCTCTCAACTGCCCTTTCTCTTTCCTCTCATCACACCCACTTAGATGCTCTCAATTTCCCCCATCTTCTCTAACTGCTTTTCTATCTCTTATCCTACTCTTCGCACTAAGACTGGAAGGAAGAAGCTCAAGAAGGACACCCTTGTCTCCAATCCAGGCCTTTCCATTGCGGACACCCATGTTAGTGCTTCCTCCAGAAAAACACTCACCAACATCCTCTTAGTCATTCCTTCTCCTGACCCATGGACCCTTCATATGGTCGCACTTCTCTCTCCTGCCTCCTCTTATCCCTTTAATGGTGGCACCCATTGGGAGGTCCTCTTGGCTTCCTTCCAGTACTCCAGAGTTATCATTGTCTATCTAAACGGCACCGTCCTGGTCCAGGGCCCTCAGCCCAATCTCCTACTGTTTCATAGGCACCTCCCTCGCCACATCAACTTCCTTCTCCTATGATTCCTGGTACTGCTTCTTTGGCTCCTCTGCCACCTTCTTCTTCTACTGCTCTGGCTCTCATGCCATCTACTACCTCTCTAGCTCCTCTGCCATATCTGTCCTCAACCTCTCTGGCTTCCTTGGGTACTCCTCACCCCTGTACCCCGCCCCAGAAGTCTTCCAAAAGTGGCAACCTGCTCCACCTGGCTACTCTCAACTCTCGCTCTGCTGTCAAACACTCCTCTGACATCTGCCTCTTTGTTGAACTCGTGGACCTGGTTGTTTTCACTCTTACCGAGACATAGTTCAAGGCCAGCTCTGTCACGAGTTTTGACACACTCCTCCGTGACGGCTACAAGAGGCCTCCTCCTCGCTCATCCCTGACTCTCTATCTGCTATTCAGACATGGTACACCTCTAACGATGTCTGTCTTAATGCCAGTAAGACTGAGAGATTTCTCTTTGGGACCCCTGCTCCCGCTCTTCCTCTCACTCTGGCCGCCCTCCTTGCTCCCCTCTGCCAACACCCTCTTGTGAGGCAGAAAACCCTGGGGTCATCTTCAACTACACTCTCTCTCCTTCTCTCCACACAACACAGACCTGGCCAAGAAGGCCCATTTCCAGCTGTGGCTCCTCCGAGGTATTCTCCCTTTTCACACCTTCTCCCAGGAGCTCACTGTCTCCAGAGGCCTCGTTCTCTCTAGGCCGGACTACTGTAACAGCCTCTTCTCAATCTGCCTAACTCTGCTCTTCGCCCTCTTCAATTCATCCAGAACAGGACTGCAAGACTTATCCTTGGCCTTAAGCCCAGGGACTGCATCTCTCAAGCCCTGGAATCCCTCCACTTGCTCCCAGTGGCTGTGCAAGTATCACATTTAAGACCTTCTGCATAGTCCACAAAGCTTTCTGGGGCTGTGGCCCTCACTATCTTGAACTCTCTCTTACTACGTATCTTCCTCCTAGAGCCCTATGCTCGTCTACTTCTAATACTCTGCGGGTGAGTAGCTTCTCCAGGCAGAGAATGGGTTGTAGATCCCTCTCCTCTGCAGGTGCCTCCGTCTGCAATGGCCTCCCTGCCTCTCTCCCTCTTGAGCCAGATCTCCCTAAGTTCCGGAAGCTCCTCACGGCCTTCGTTTTCTCCCCTTCTTTCTCACTCCCTCTCCTCTTCTAACCTTTGCTTGTTCCTGCTCCGTCTACTGACTGGCTGCTCTGTGTCCTCTGAGTCTTACAGGACACCCAGATCCCCCTACCAGTCCCTCTGCACTTGCCACCTGGCCCACCTTGCACTGCCACCTGGATATCCTTGCACTACCGGGCTGGGGGTGCCCTCTTAGTCCCAGCCTTCCTTGCACTTAATTCAGGGCCCTGTTGCTCTGGGTGCACTTCGCCCCGTACCCTCTCCCATGCACTTCTTGTTGCGCATGTGCACAATCTAAATGACACTAAGCCTAGTAAGATTGTTTGTCTTGTCCTCCCTTTGCTCCCCTTCCCTTGCCTGGTTGCGCCTTGAAACACTTGTGTATAGACACATAATAAATAGCAAATCAATCAAGCTCTCCTGAACTGATCACCATGCTGCGACCTCAGCCACTAGTCTGGACAGACCACGCATCCATTCTCTTCATCCTCTCAACTGTACATCTTCCATCCGCCCGACATACCCAGGACCCCCTCCATGCTCCCCCCTATGGAACAAGGTCAAAGTAACCCTGGACTTGACTGATCCGCTGCTTGCTTCCATAACCTCCCTCCCACTCCAGTCGGGGCAGCTCTCCATCATCCATTTTGACCAATGGCTCTCTACTCTTAACCCTCTCGCACCTATCGGACCCTTCTTCAGCTCTTAAATCTCTCAAAACCCAAAACCACATCCTTGAACACAGCTGAACCCTTCACCACATAATAGAGTATCTTGCGCCCAGCAGATCAGAGACAGCAGGCCAGAAATTTGCAAGGCCAAAAAATCCTTTTACTGGAATAGAATGACCAAGACCCCTAACACTTGTATGGAACGCCACAAGATTATCTCAGAATTCAAGCCCCCCCTGCACCACCGCCTCCCCATCCCAGATCCAAGCAACCTGTGACTCACTCTGACCACTTCCACAACATTGCCCTAGACAGAAACCACACCATTGGCACTAAAATAGCTTCCCTCTCGTCCCACTCCCATTCATCCACATCCCGGATCTTTGAGCTGCCTGCCGCACACTGCTCTTTTATTCCTTCTCTCCTATTTCCCACTGTGAATTTCTAAAACTATTAGGCTAACTCCCGACCCTCAGGATCTCCTGGAGATTCCTGCCCTCATTCTATTCCAAAAGAAATCCTTTCCTCAACCTGCGCTGGCAGCATTGCAAGATCGATCATTAATTCATCCCTCGCCTCAGGCACTTTCCCAACAGATTTCAAGACATCTGATGCCAAACCCCTGCTCAAAAAACCAACCCTTGACCTCCTTCTACCGACAAACTACAGACTGATCTCAAACAACCTCTTCATAGCCAAACTAATTGACAGAACAGCCTACACCAAGCTATGCTATCACAGAAACAAACGTCCTCCTTGACCACACCCAATCTGGTTTCAGAACCATACGAGGAACTGAATCGCACCTAGTTTCCTTTTGGGATGATCTCAAAAGAACCTCAGACTCGGCAGGTTGTGCCACACTAATTCTTCTTGACCGCTCACACAGCCTGTTTAGCTAGAACTATGTAGATGATACCCAAATCATCTTCAAGATCCCTAAGGACCCTTCCAACACCTCCCCCGACCTCGCTTCATGCCTTACAGAAATTGACCACTGTATGACGGCTAACCACCTCCTTCTCAAGCCCGGAAAATATGAAATCATGATCTGCATGAAGACTGCCCTCTTCCCAGCCACCCCCGCCCCCACCCCACTCTCTAGGCCTAACCCCCTATACCTCCAACAAAGTAAAGAACCTTTGATGCACCATGGACTCAGATCTGACACTATCATATCAACTCAGTGTCAAAATCCTGCTATCTATACCCATGCTTTCTCTGATGCATTTTGCCCTAGCTGGCCTTCCCCCATAGTCACTGCCATCATGGGCATCGTCCTCTCTCGCCTAGACTATGCTAGTTACCTATACCTGGAAGCCCCTGCATCTCAACCTGGACAGCTCCAGCGGGTTCAAAACACTGCAGCAAGGCTCCTTCTTGCCCTAGTCCCAGAGTACACATCACACCTATCCTCTGTTTCCTGCACTGGCTGTCAATCTGGCATCGGTCCACCTTCAAGGCTATGTGCATCACCCACTGTGCTCTGCACAACTCAGGCCCTCAATATCTACAACACAAGCATACTCCCTACAGGCCCAACAGGGACTTGAGATTGGGCACAGCGCTCCTCCATGTCATCCCAATCGCGAACCCTACCAGAATAGGGGGATCCTCCTTCTCCGTCCAGGTTTGCACCATCTGGAACTGTATCCCTTTTACCATCTGCTGCATAGAGGATGACCTTGCCTTCCATAAAGCACTGAAGACCCGACTTTTCCCTTCTGCATCTTAACTAACCTAGTTGACCTCATGGGTGAACTATCACCCCCTATCAGGTAGGTAGGGGCATTGCTGAATCACTTGAGGAGACAACAAGACGGGACCAAGCACACACAGAATGGATTCCACTCGATGCATATATTATCTGCATTCTCTCATCACAACTTCACAATAGCCCAGATCCTCTGTTATGTATCGCACTCCATCGCAATGGAAGATAGACGTATCCCTCCCACGGCACTGCCACCCGCCAATACACATCTGCCATAATCCACTACTCAAACTCATAATGCACATCACCTCTGCCACTAGAATGTAGCTGAGTCCCACAAAAATAGTTGGTCTAGCCAGTGCTCCAGGTAAGATTTTGCAGTGGGAGTATTTCACAAGGGGAGTTTTTAACATACTATTAAAACAAATGTAACTGTAAATCAGTAATGTTTTTGTAATGCACTTATTTGCACCTAAGTTTTTATGCACATCAAAATATATTTTTTTACCATTTATGATCAGGCAATAATAAGGTTCTTCCTCTGGTACAATGTATACTTCTGGTGCTGAACCTCTCCATGTCCATTTCCTGTTTTGTTTGTAATATTATTACTCCCTGTTTACATTTTTTGGCAGTATTTGCCTGGAGTAAAAGTGGCCGGTACACTCCTTATCTGTAGGGCTGCGTCTAGCACATAATCCGTCTCCTTGACTTGCATATTCTCCTGATAGCCTATCACAGCACCCATCCACTAGCCAGATCTACATGGGTCGCTAACAAGGACTTAGCTGCCCCACCTACCTTTGTACTGGCTAAAATGCACACACGCATTCTAAAATCCTCTCATCAATTCTCATATCTCACTTCGATCCTGCAAGGGCGTTCACCCACAGGCCATACCAATGGCATTAGGCACTATTCAAATGCCATATAACATAACATGACATATTTGTTTCTCAATCCTCCTTTCATAGGATGTTTGCACCCACAGGTTTCTTAGGGTCCCGTAACTTTGGTAGTTTTCCAGCTCTTATTCACATTCCTTGTATTTCCCTCTGTCCCCTTTTCATAGGGTATTTGCACATTCAGGTTTCTTAGGCTCCTGTAACCTTGATGGCTTTCCCCGCTGCTACTCATCTCACTAGCTACAGTCTGACGTATGTGAAGCTCAGGGAATCGGGCTCTCTCCAAGGATCTGTTCTCGTCCGTTACCGGCCTCCTGGCCACCACAAATAGCTCGTGGTCACGCCACTAGATGAGACACGGGTATCCCTGTCTCGGTTCCTTCACAGGCTTCGATCAACTGGAACGCGACAGGCGTTTGGCTAAAACTTTGCTCGTTCTCCTTGCTGCCACAATTTCTGCTGCCTGGCGTGGCTCCGCCCCTTCAGGACGTCGAAGATGAGGAGGATCACATCAGAATAGCGGTTCCCTTTGTTCTGTAGGAGTTTTCTTTCTTAAACACATCCCATGAACAAACAGAACATAGTCCTCCTTCGTTGACTGTGGTGTTCAGGCTGCGTTCAGAATTGCTTGTAGCCAATATATACATAGAAGGATCTTTGTCGAAAATAGGTGATCGTAAAGTCTCTTAAACATCCTTATATGAATACAGAATGTTTTAGACTGGGAGCACTTGTCCCAAAGAAGGGGGGGAATACCCCCTGTGAGGTCCTGCTTGCCCAGAACCCTTGTGTATCAGGCTCACCTTCCTAGCCTTACAGGTTGTGGTTCCCCTCTTGGGAGAAGGAACAAATTGTCCAGATTCGTCACATACCCCTCCTACTCAGTGAGAGGCTCCCCTTGATTTTCAAGTGGGAAACGACTTAAGAAATCCAGGTTGCCTTGTTATTTCCCCTTATGATGTTCGACCGAGAAACAAAATGGTTGTAGATCTAAAAAAAATCTCATGACGCGGGTGTTGGAATCATTCCTTATACTCATCCAGGTTAGGGGGGAAATGGTCAGTCACAAGCCGGAATCTCCTTCTGTGAGGTAATATCGTAGATTAAGGTTTGCCCTTTTGATGGCAAGGGCTTCAAGTTCTACTGTCACATATTCCTGTTCACCGGGGAATAATTTCCGTCTGGTGTATAGACTTAGATATTCCAAGCCATCATGTTCTTCTGATAATACAGCTCTTGTTCCAACCTTCGAAGCGTCTGTCTGCAGGGTGAATTCCCATTTAAAATCAGGCATTTTTAGGACAGGCTCTTAGCATAGGATTTGTTTGATGCCTTCAAAACTTTGCTGGCCTTCCCTTTCCCAGACAAGCTTTTGGGAGTGTGAATTTTTGAGCTTGTCAGTAAGATTGGTGGCCAACATGGAATAATCGAGTATGAACCTTCTATAGTGGCCAGTCAATCCCATGAAAGCGCTAAATTCCCTTTTGGTCTTTGGTATAGGTGTTGCTTGGACTGCTTTGACCTAGTCTGTGTGCGATCTAATCAGTCAGTTTCCTACAAAATATCCCAGATACTTTACAACTGACTGGGCCAGGTGGCATTTCTTTGGGTATAAATATCTTGGACTCTTTGTGGACGAGCATTTAGACTGGAATTATCATTGGTCAGAACTTAAATGTAAATGTATGAAAATGGTAAATATGATTAGAATTACGCTCAACTGTTATCCACGGGGATGCCACCCAGCCCTGGTTGGATGATTTGCACTCTCGATCCCTCTCCCGGTCCCTTGGTAAGGCCTCTGGTTAAAGATGGGTCTGCAATATAGGAGAGCAGGATTCAATACCAGATTCTTTGTTTTCCCACCTCCCTTGACCTCAACTCTTTCCTCCCCCTTGGGCCTTCTCCTCACCTTAATATTGTAAAAGGTGGATTCTCCGTCCTGCTCCTCGTGGCAGGGGAGCGTAGATGTGGGGGGCGAGCAGCGACCAAGTTACTTCACTGGTGCAAGCCCCCCTGTGGGAATCTAGGCCTGCTGCGACTTTGTAGGTTTGCTGCTTTACAGTCTTTATATGCAGTTCTTATGTTCCTCTTAGTTCGAATAATAATGTTTTGTTTCTTTCCTTTTAGGTATGGAAAGGTATTTTGGTGGTGTCATGCTGTTTGAAGATGAGCATAGGCCGGTAAGTAATGTGCGATGCGTGGCGCTGTTTTGCCTTTTCTATTGCTAACTTGTGTCTTTTCTCTCCTTGCAGGTTGCGATGTTCCTCGCAGAGCGCCGTAATGTTCCAGCAATGATACTGACCAGGAAATGACTACCCAGGTAAGAATTGTGTGTCGGGGAAACTTGCATAAACTCTTACTAATGCTTTCTTTCTTTCTCCTCTTTCCAGGTTATGGTATTCCAGGATGCATGCAGTGCCGGATGATGGAGTTCGTACCTTCAGGTGAGTGGAACTGAAGTCGGCGATGGGTTGAAGACAGGATTCTGTTCCAGGTAAGTTTCGTAGTGTTCTTTCTCTCTCTGCAGGTCCTTGGTTTCAGGTAAGCTGGCATCAAAGAACTGGACACGGTGAGCGTTACGCTGCCCACAGCAGAATAACGCAAAGCACGTTCTGCTGTTTGGGTGCGGTTTAAATAGTCTCAGGTAAAGTAGTATAGGTAAAATAGTCCCAGGCCTGCCACACCCAAAGTAGTCCAGGTAAAGTAGTCCAGGCCTGCCACACCCAAAAGACTAGACCGCATAGCTCAGTTCCTTGTAACTGAGCTATGTGTGTGCCTCCATGTTGGCTGAACCCGCCCCGCCCCCCAAGTTAAATAGTCCCAAGTAAAAAGTCCCATTCTAATGTTGGTCTTCATGATGGTTATGAGCCTGGCGCAAAAAGGCGCCAGGACTGACTCCAAGAGAGTCTTGGATGAGGTTTTAAGGCCTTTGACCTGACCCTAACTGGAAGGCTGATTTGCCAGTGAGGGCCAGGGGCAAGGGTCATGACATTAGTAGCTTCATTGGAAGAAATATGGGTTGGTCAATGCAAACAATCATGTTATTGTATACAGCAAGAGTTAAATCAATTCTCCTCTATGGAATAGGGGTTATAAATACATATTACACATTCAAAAATTTGAAGTGCAGATATTACTTAAACTATTTAGGTTGCCCCAAAATGTTTCCATAGAATATATACTATTGGAATTCAACTTGAATAGTATTGAAGTTGATATGACAAATAGAGTAACACTGAACTATGGCAAATTGATATGTGCCATTAGATTGGCCCATTAGGGAATATGATGACAATGCATAAATTGCGGTTTGGCAAATATGAAAAAAGAACTTGTGTTAGTAAAACACTAAAATTTAAAACCTGGCTGCAAAAATACAGCAGATAAATAGATGTTGAAAAAAATAGTTCAATTAGCAACACTGAACAATAGTGGTTGGTATCTCCAATACCGTACCGACTGACAATACCAAAATAATTTAGGAATATCCATTGCAGAATATTATGCGCCAATATATTCTACTGAAATTTAATAAGGGAGAAAACTTAGAGATACAAGGAGCACAACTGGGCATTCTGCACTCAAAGTGGTGGTGTTAGATTATGTGGTAATCTAGATCAAGAATCCCTCAAACATTTGGTTAACGGTGCTGCAGAATATGGAGGTGGGGGAGGACAAGGGGGAGGTGACGGTCCATTGGTCCCAACAGCTGAATGATCTGGCAAAGGACAGTGACTTGCGTCCACCGTGAAGTAGCATGTGCAGGGGAGAAGACATGAACGAGTCACGAGGGAGGGGGGGAGCCCAGAGGTGTGGGTGGAAGATGGATCGACCTTAATCTCACCGAACAGTGGACACTAAAGCTGGAGTGCTGTGACCAATGGAGAAAGGAGGAATCAGATGGGACATTGGGAGAGGGCCTGGGGGGGGGCAGGGAGTGGGAATTGGTTTTGCTGTTGGTTAAATTTCGCTAATGTGTGTGGGGGGACTGATGGTTAGGGAGGGTACGGGGGAAGTTTGTTATAATAAAATACCAATAGAGTGTTTGAAAAAAAAAAAAGGAATCCCTCAAACATGTACTATTAGAATGTGATTGTCTACATTTTTTAAGAATTTGTATTTTAACGCAGTGTAACAACCAACTTGACAGTACTAATATTGAGTGGTGTTGGGATCTGTTTTTAGAAGGATATGATATGAATTTGATTTATTTCATGATAAAGTTTTATTGGAAATGTACTGAGATTTTAAATGTATTATCGGAAGGAATGTACTAAAGAAACGTATGTATGAGAAGTTATTTCAGATATTAGTTGCAATAATTGTGACTTCCTCCTTTATAATTAATGTGAGAGAATGAAAATCATGAATGATAAAGTAAGGTAAATATGAAGAATAAGAAATTGTTCATAAAATGATTCTTATGAACAAGGGAATGAACTTCTGTGTATGTAAAATGTTTTATATGTATTTTTATTGTTTTTATTGTAGTGTATGTTGTATCTACAAAACCAATGGTTGTATGTAAATTAAATCAAATAAATAAAAGTGGTGCATTTGTTTCAGCCAGGTTTTACTATGGATAATGATGTCATCCAAATAAGTTCCGGAGAAGCTAGATTAAGGTCTTAGGATCTTGTCCATCAATAGTTGGAACGTGGCACAAGCACCATGCAACCCAAAAGGCAGTACCTTGAATTGGAATAGCCCTTGAGGTTTGGAAAAGGCTGTCTTCTCTCATTCATTGGGATTTAGGGGCACCTGCTAGTAGTAGCCCTCTAATTTTGAGATATAATTGTATGACCCTAGTTTCTCTATAAGCTCGTCAATTCAAGGCATATGGTAGTTGTCAAAGGCAGCGATGGAATTTAGCTTCTAAAGTCTATGCAAAATATCCAAGACTTGTCTGGGTTGGCTACTAGGATAATAGGGGACGCTCAAGGACTCAAAGCGCTCAATGATATTGCCATTGAGCATCTCCTGGAATTCAGTCTCAATCTTTCTCCTTACCTATGGGATCCGATAGGGCTTCGTTTGTTTGCTCAACCTAAGTCGGAATATAATGGTAGAAATCTTTCACTCCGCCTCGTTCCGAAAAGACCTCTGGAAATTGATCTAACAGGTTGTGGAGGTCTTCTTATTGGGAGAATAATAGATGGCTAGAGATCAGCTATTGGTGGAGCTTGGGGTCGACAAGGAGGGTGGCTATGGTAACTGTAGTCTCCTCCACAAGATTGACCTTCCACTCCTTCAACAGGTTGATATGGTAATCCTGGGTCTTCTGTCGTCTGTCTGGTTGTGCCTCCAGATAGTTTAACAGACCTTTTCTTCCAGTCAAAGATTTTCCCCTTCTCTGCATCAAGGGGTTCTCCTTTCCGGCACACTGCAGTAGGGAACTCCATCCTTCCTCCCAGGATATACACTGTTCTGAATTCCCTCTTTTTATAGTCCCTCCCTAAGGCTTTCCCTTTCCTGATTCACACTTTCTCAAGTATGCTGAATCATTTCCCGGTGGCTCCTAGATGGCTGGAGCTTCTTGCATTACTCTTTTTGTCCTACTACAATTGAAACACCTGGAATCTAGTTCTTCTCCTAGCTACTCCTAGGCTAGTGGAAGGTTTAAGAGGGATGGCAGCCATCTTGAATGCAATTGATAATGGTATTAAAATGATGGCTCTGCACAAGGTGCTGGAGGTGTGCTTTACTCTACCTCATGGATACAGTGTTTTTGCTTTTACCATCCTGCTTCTTTGGCCTACCTGGCCTCTGAAGTCTCACAGCACATACTCCTGGGTATCCCTCCCCTCTGGTATGTATCCAGGTGTTTGCTTGTGGGGAAGTGCAAAAACCTGGGGCAGATTTCAGAATTGAAGAACTGAAGCATTACTCCCACCCATGGCAAAGCTATGGTGAGGGGCCCATCTGTGTGTTGTAGATTTCTCCTGTTAATTTAATTTATATTCATCAAAATTAATGTTTATAATGAATATAAATTAGCAGTCTATTTCTTCCTGTGTGGCCAGGAGTTGAAACGTATCACCTGAAATTATATTACACTATAAATTATTTAACAGTTTTGATGGAAACTAATCCATTAAATTATTGTGCTCCCTGATTTCTATATACATTAGATTTATGCTGTCTCATTTCTCATTTTTTATTTATGTTGTCTAAATTTTCCTTTCTAAGAACTTGTGTTTTATGGGCGATGTAGTCCAATATAGGCTCGTTCCATCTTTTGCACTGCAAAGTGGATGAGGCTTTTGGGCACTAGCTTCCCACTACTTTGGGGCTCAAAGTGCCCTTTTGGGGCACAGAGTGGGGAAGTGTCATTTCACCACACATCTGAACAAAAATGGATCCCCATGCATTTTATATGGATATAATCTACAGAGGTCTTTGAAGTTTGCTCATGCTTCTCCTTCCACAGGGAGTCAACAATTTCCTTTCTCGTATTAGTCTCATATTGACCCCATAGCCATTAGTGGGCTGCTCTTCCCTGTCACTATCTTAGTTTTGCACAGTCTTGATATGTCCTCTAGAACCCATTTGAGTATTGAGAACCTCTTCAAAGGGAGACAGCCCCCATCTTTGGCTGTTCCTCCCTGTGTGTGTCCATAATTACTTTGTTTCATTGTAAGTAAAGAAAGAGAAATAACCCATTCATTATTACTTTTCCAATTGCTCTTTACTAATACAAATATCTAATCCTCCTCCCCCTTGCATAATTTATCAATTTTTTACAGTTACAGACCTGCTTTGAACCTACTTTGGAACCTCAACTGCTCCTTAATTCCCCCACCACTGATCCCACCGCAAAGCCAGTACAGAGTGGAAACGTATTCTTCTGGGAAGCTTCTCTCTCGATATCCATAGCTAATCCCCTACTATCACTTGCAACGGGACTTGTTTTTCTAATGTCACCCATTGTTTGCTACCAACCTTACGGAGATGATCCACCAATGCCATCAACTGGGCAACTCTGTAATATTTCAGAAGAGGAAGAATGATAACTTTGGCTTTCTATCCTCCCATAGGAAGCACAGTACTTTCCTATTCTCCCCTAGTAAAGGTGCAGGCCCAGCTCCTGCCAACATTTGGAACAAAAGACAGGAATCTAGCAAGTATATTATTTGTAATTGTCATCAACCTGCCCAGCCATGTTAACACTTACTTAGACAGTGTTTGTAAATCCCCTCCCTCTTGGCGGTTTCCCAAAGAGGCAAATAGTTTGTATAAAACAGCCCCTCTATTGATCTTGTGAACTGAATCCGCAAACATTGTATACAGTGAATATTAAAAACAGACTGAACGATCTCAATTTTTCTTTAAGTTACCAGATTTTCTTTTCCAAGGCCCTCCACAATGATTTAGATAGATGTATTTGGAACCATGATTGCTTACCATAGAATGTAATTCCCGTGGAGGATTTGGTATTCTTCTCATTGGCTCGAAGATGTGCACCAGTATGCCATTTGCAAATAAACCTAATTTAAATTCATGGTCGCCCAGCTAAAATATCTTGATCCTTTTTTTCTTATGTCCTCTGCACGATTTTCCATAACCAATGCAAATGGGGGTGAAAATAGTCAAACCCCCCACCCCCGCCCCCAGCTGATTGTCCTGCCCAGTTCATTTTTCCCAGATGGGATCCCATTTACTAATACTTGTGTAGACAGGTTAGACTCCAGCCCTTTCCTATGCACATTTATTTCAGTACATAAAGTATGAATTGCCAGCTGACCGGTTGAAACGATTTCTGGGAATCAAAAAATGGTAATACTGGGTAAGCTGCATCTTCTCCGACCCCTGCCAAAAGGTTCAACATTTCTTTAATTTATCTGTTCCTTGTTCATGTATAAATAATTATGTATGAGTTTATGCATCGGCATGCTTCCAATAATCCCCTCTGTCTTGTTTATCCTTGTCGTCTCTGTAATTATCAACCCCTCAAATATGGCTTTAGCCACTAGTGTAGGCACCCCCCCACCCTTATCATTAATAGTGAAAAGGTGTGTTAATTGCAGTCCTAAACAAGTTATCCCTTGCAAGCATCAATGCAGGTCCATAGTCTTTTACCCCCATGGTGATCTCATTGTCAACACCTTATTGTGGTCAAACCACCCTTATTTAATGTATTTAACAGTCTTTCACCCTGTATCTCCAGTAATATATCCTCCTTATGCAGTGAAAAGTAAAATGTAAACTCCTTTGCTTTTGGGTTCTGTTTCCTCCTGACATCTAGAAAAAGTGTTGCTTAAAATGCCACATCAATCTGTCCTCTTCTCGACCATCCATCCTATAAGCATTAACCCCCCCCCTTTTATCCCCCCTGCTATAATCGCCAGCCCTTAACTGAATCGAACCAACATATATTGATATCCCCCCACAAATCAGTAACCACTCTTTCCAACCCATGATAATCTACAGGGCGTTCCCACACCTATTGGTTTACCCTGGATATGGACCTTATACCATACCCAGCATCAGCATTTTTGTCCTAACCCTCCCTTTAACCAATAATAGTAGCTGCCCATTGTGAGAAACCTGAAGTTACTCTCACATCTATTCCCCAGGAATCTTCTGTTCAGGTGGCCAGGGAAGGGCCATCGCTTTTGGATCCCGATCCTGTGGGTGGAAAAGCAAGAGAGGATCACCTGGGTGCAGGATTCTTGGTGATTGGAAAGAGGGTGCCTGTAGGCGAGATATGGGGGCAAATTATGAGTCCAACGGTAGCCATGCCAGTAAAAACAGCACGATTGCCGCGGGAGTAATTTTTTTTCCGTCACCCTGCAATGGGGACTTACCGGGGCATTACGGCCCGGCGGTCCCTATGGCCAGGGGCCGGAAAAAGAAAATCCCCATTCCCATTCGAGTCCCATTGGACTGAATGGGAATGGAGAGGACGGATGCACCGGCACTGTGTGCAACAGTGGCAGTGCATCCGTCAAGGTCTGCGAGTGGGGGCCTTTCTGCCCGCCAGGTCAGACCTGGCGGGCGGAAAGGCACCCGCTCGCAGAACTTGTAGTTTGCCAGTCTGGAAAAAACGGTACTGGTAAGCTTACCGGTACCGTTCCGGACCGGCAACCTCGTAATGACCCCCATGGTATCCCCCTTCATGAACACTGACCTACCCTATCCTCCCTCAGTCTTCGTGGTATATTGTCACTTATCCCATTTTTCCCTGTAGTTTCCCACCAAATACTGAGAAGAGGAAGGTGCAGCTAAGAGTAGTGCACACTTCCTATTGCAAACACCACTCTAGTACTGGGACGAAGAATAGGGGCCTGGAGGCATTCAGTAATGAAGATTAGGCATGTCATGCTAACAGGCTTATACCGGGTAAGGCAATTGAGTTTAACCCACTTCAGCTGCAGCCTGATGATAATGGTAAAGAGTATAAAAGGTGGAGCCCAAAATCATAGAGAAGGAGGCAGGGAGGGAGGGGGAGAGAAAATATCTGCCGTGTTGGGGCAAGACCATCAAGTCGAGACGCTGGCAGTCCCGGGAAACCTGCAAGACAGATTTTGCAGGACCAGGAACCTTATATTGGAAGGCAGAAGACAGGCGCTGCCGTATAGCAGAGGAGCGAGAAAAGCTGTCCGCGCCCAAGCCTGGGTGCTGCTGAAGCTGCCGAAGCCGCTGGGACCAGAGGGGGATGCGTACTGTGTGTGTGTGTGTGTGTGTGTGTGTGTGTGTGTGTGTAGACGTGCCCAGCGAACTGGCGGTCTGTTTCCTGTTCAGGGAGAAGATCAGCGGGAGCAGTGCTGGGCAGGCCGGAGCACTTTGAAGGGACCGCAATTAAGTAAGTCTACGAGCACAAGTAAATGCTACTTGGAATGCATTGTGTCCTCCCACGTATTCCTCATCTTATGATATCTCCATATACAGCTTTAGCTGCTACCGAAATGTTTTCCAGCAGGGGCACTGTGCATCGATGCCTGTCAACTCGATGCCAACGTCATTGATAGTATATAGCACGCACAGCAACCGTTGGCTTCAGTTCTGTTTTTCCTTGAGACCCATCGCTTCGGAAATCGATGCGCCTCGGTTCTTGAGTTCAGTCATAAAGAATGGCATTGTCATTGGCATCGTCAACTCCGAGATCGGGGTTCAATAAGTGTCACGACTGCAGGGCGAAAGTGTCCCTTATGGACACCCATCGGGTGTGTCTGTGTGGTGCCTAGGATCCACTCATTTAACATCGGAGTGTGAGTCCTGCCTATCGATGACAGCGAAAGCCCTGAAAGAGCGTAGAGGGAAGTTAGCTGCAGGTAGGTCTCATAAAACCCCTTCGATGACACCATTGAAAAATCGATCCAACGACGAGACGAGAGATTGCTCTCCTTGTCGAAAGAAAGCTAAAGGGTCCCAGTCACGCAGTTGTTCACACCACTCATCTTCACAGCGTTCGAATAAAAGGCATCACAGATGGCCAGCTTCGTCCTCGAGTTCTTCCCCGGAACGTGTCACTTGCCCAACCAAATCAGCCCACCGCCTGAATGGGAGAGATTCACACTTATAATGCTCAAAATATTTGAGAATGCGGCCGCGACCCCCTTGAAGAAAGGTAAGGGCCATGCCCATGTCGATAAACACATCAAAAGAAGGCAAAGAATAAAACCTGTGCACCCTCAGGCCCGGGTGTCCAGGAGAAAACTCCTCGGGAGCCCTCTGAGGTTCCCTGGAGTAGAGAAAAGATTCCTTTGAAACTAAAGTCATCGACGCCATTGGCTCGGAAAGACTCGACGTCTGTGTCTAAAGAGTCCTCGACGCCACAGCCGTTGAAGCCCTTGGCGGCGTCGAAGACTTCAATGCCATTGTCGACCACCATTGAAAAAAGTATATCCCATTACCAAGGAAAGACTGTTTTGAGTCACTTTCCTCAATTTATGAAGAGGTTGAGCCATCTTCAGATGAGTCGTGTCCGTTTGGGTTGCAGTATGGTGCACCAAGGGTCCCAGTAGCCTGGATTCCTGAAGAATCAAGAATAAAAAATCTTCAAGAAACCATACAGACTGTAAGTAGGTTGGACACTTCCCCAGAAATTGCGTTTGGAAGACCAGATCCCTCAGACCATGCTGATGGATCCTGCAGACAACTGATGTCCAGGGTTGTAGAATATCTGGGTTGGAGTAGGCCTGCACCTCTGTTTGAACAGGACAACCTCACAGATATTCTACATAAGGGACCCCAGGAGGACCTTATTCTTCCCTTTCATGTAGGCCTACAAAGGCGAGTGAATGCAAACTGGGAGATGCTGGAATTAATTCCGGCACTGAATAAAAAATTGACAAGTAAATACAGAGTGTCATGCAGTAACCCCTGTTATCTGACAAAGCATCCAACTCCCGAAAGTTAGGTAGTTCAGGTTGACACTTCTACATTCACACAAAATGCATACCCAACTATTCCCCCGGACAGATAACAAGCGTTATGACGCTTTGGCTAGAAAGGTTTTCTGTGCAGTGAGTATGGCCCTCAAATCGGCAAATTCCCCTCGTGCACTGGCTAAATACGCTTTTACCCTTAGGGATTGCATAGCAATGGCGACTGAACATATCCCCGAAGGGGAAGAAAGATAAACATTTCCAAACATTGTCAAAGATGGGAAAGATGCAATGTGCAAATCCCTTGGGACTGGTCTCGGCTTTGCTGACAGTATCAACAGGGCTATGGTGGCTAGTGCTTTAATGCACAGATTTGCCTGGTTGGGAAAGTCTGGTTTTGCTCCAGATATGCAGTCCAGACTTCTTAACATGCCCTTTGACGGCACACATTTATTTGTCAGCAAGGCTGACGAGAACCTCTAAAAGCTGCAGACCTCAAAAGCAGCAGCCAGTTCCCTTGGTGCTGCAATTAGACAACCGCAATCTCGCCTCACTGGATCGACTTGGAGGGGCAGGTTCTTTCGCTATTAGTACTCAGTTTGTAGAGGGAGAAGACTGTCGAATTAAAGAGGTCCCAGAAGATTCCCCCGTGGTGAACAGGGAAAGGGTACTGAGACCGTCCATGCAACAGTTAATCTACCGTCAGCCACTGCATCAGCTGCTTCAAAACCTCTCGGAGGCCTTAGTCCACAAGACCCTGGTAGGAGGCAGACTCTCGTAGCATCTGCAAGAATGGCAGGGTAATGCTTCATATTCATGGGCATTGGAAACAATTGCCCAGAGTTACTGCCGTCCCTTTCTAAAGAAGCCTCAGTCATCTACCGGGGAACAGCTCTTCCAGATCCACTCCTTATGCAGGTAATCTTGATCCTGCTAGAGAAAGGTGCTATAGAACCAGTACATGTGGCGGAGAGGAACAAGGGTTGGTACTCCCCTTACTTTCTTATCTGCAAGAAGGACGCAGGCTTGCAAACCATTTTGGATTTAAGAGACTTGAACAAGTTCCTCAGAATGGACAAGTTCAAGATGGTCACCCTTTCTCAGATCCTTCAGGCTCTCCTGCTCTAGGACGGAATGGTATCGTTGGACCTTCAGGATGCTTACTTTCATGTGCCAATCTAACACGGATTGTATCTGAGGTTTGGCGTTGGCAGTTCTCATTATCAGTTTTGTGTTCTGCCATTTGGGCTGACCTTCACCCTGAAGGGTTTTCACCAAGTTGATGGCGATGGTGGCAGCGAGTGTCAGTAGAGGGGGGATTCACGTCTACCCCTACTTGGACAATTGGCTGATCAGGGCCCGTTCTCCCGAACAGACCCTGGAACATCTTAGCTCCGCCTGTCACTCCCTCCACAGACTTGGCTTCTGCCTCAATTACAAAAAGTCCCACATGATACCATCTTAAAGGCTCCAATTAATCGGGGCAGTCCTAGACACATCCTTGCTACCAGATGTGAGGGCTAAAAGACATTTTGCAGATGGTTGCCAAATTCTGAGTGCCCAGCATCTTCCGGCCTTGGTTTTATTTTTTTTATTGTTTTTTTTTTGAGGTTGCTCGGCCTCATGGCATCCTGCATTTTCCTGGTGCCAGAGGCTCGCCTAAGAATGAGATCTCTCAAATGGGCTCTCAGAACTCAACGGTCACTATTCACAGGCAGGATTTCACACCTTCTTCAGGTTCCAAGCAGAGTAGCACAAGACCTTCTGTGGCGGACCTGCCAGGAAAACATTGTGAAGGGAGAACCTTTTTTGCAACCATGGTCGGAGATAATTGTAGTAACGGATGCCTCACTCGTGGGGTGGGTTGCCCAAGCCAACTATCTGACAATCAGCGGTCGTTGGTCTCCATCAGAGTCCATACTATACATCAATCTTTTGGAGCTGAGAGCAATCAGACTAGCGCTGAAGGCCTTCCTGTCCTCAGTACGGGGAAAGAATGTCCTTATAGTTACGGACAACACAGTGGCCATGTACTACCTCAACAAGAGAGGAGGTGTAGGGTCACTACCACTGTGCAGAGAGGCAATGCAGCTCTGGTTCTGGGCAATTCAAGAAGGAATCTCCCTGCCGGCCGTTCACCTAGCCGGAGAGGAGAACATGGCGGTGGATGCTCTGAGCAGGCAAAGTACAGTCTCCCATAAGTGGGAACTAGCTTAGGAAGTCCTTCAAGAGATCTTTGCCCTTTGGGGAATCCCTCAAGTGGAGCTGTACTGCTCCGGGGAATTTTCCCCAAGAGGACCTCTAGGAGAGCATTCGTAGTGGACTGGGATTTTCCATTCCTGTACTCGTTTCCTACAGTCCCCTTCTTTCCTCAAGTAATCGGGAGGTTGAGAAAGTTTGGTAAATCCATGATCCTACTTGCTCTGGATTGGCCCAGGAGGACGTGGTACCCGATCCTTCTGGACAAGTGCAAGTGCCCTCCAATATGTCTGCCACAAAGAGAGGATCTTCTCTCGTGAGAGGAAGGTCGGGTTCTCTTTCCAGAGGTCAAGACACTCAACCTTCACGCATGGTTTCTGAGAGGTTGAGATAAAAGCAGTTGAGATAAAACTTGAAGCCTTGTCCTGCAAGCCTCCGTACTCAGTTGGGTACTTAAGCTTAAACCTAACTTTTTACAAAAGATTGTGTCTGCGTTTCATTTAACTTGAGAAATCATTCTATCTTATTTATATCCCCCACCTCATCTTGGAAAGGAAGAGGAAGGGGTTACACAGCAGGCTTGACCCAAGACGTCCACTTAGCTTCTACATTTCCAGGATGTCTAAATTGAGACAAGATGATCAACTTTTTGTTGGTTACACAGGACATAAGTTGGGTATGGCGGTCTCAAAGTAAACCTCATCTAGATGGATCACCTTAGGAATCTCTGAATGCTACAGATTAGCTGGAAAAGATCCTAATGAGGGTCTCGGACCACATTCGATCGGGGGCATGGCTACTTCCTCTGCCTTACAGAGGGTCGTCCCAATTCAGGATATTTGTGCGTTAGCCACATGGTCCTCCGTTCACACATTAACCAAGCATTATAGTCTGGACTCTTCCTCATGCCGTGAAGGTGTTTTTGGGAAGGCAGTGTTACATTCTGTACACCCAGACCCATAAGGAACTCCTAAATTATTATGAAAGATTGGAAAATTCAGAATCCCTCCTCTGGAAATACAAGCACTGCTTTGGGAGTCTATCATAAGACGAGGAATACGTGGGAGGACACAATCCATTTGAAGAACAAGTTACTTTCCGTGGTAACGTTCTTTCGACTGGATGTTCCTCCCACGTATTCCTCATCGCCCTTCCCAACCTACCCCGCATTAGAATTTCCTTGTTATTGCAGTTTACGCTTTTTCAAGGTGAGTAACTGTTGGGCATAGGACAATCAAATACACGTAAAAAACTGAACTGAAGCCAACTCTCGTTGCGTGCTATATATCATCGATAACGTCGACATCAAGACGGAGGCCTTCGAGGGACATAGTCAACAGGCATCGTTGTGCAGTGCCCCCTGCTGGACACAATTTCAGAAGCAGCTAAAGCTGTATATGGAGATATCATAAGATGAGGAATACGTGGGAGGACCATCCAGTCAAAAGAACGCTACCACGGGTAAGTAAATTGTTCATCTATTGAATACCGAACTGAAAGAAAGCTTCCATTTGAGTGAACTACGATGTGCTGGAGGTTGAGTGAAAACTCTAAGTCAAATAGACCTATCAAACGGTGCACTGCGAGTAAAACGCAGTATGAACAGAACTAAAGGAAAGTGAAGGATTGAAGAGTTGTTTTGAGCATTGCAAGTCCAAAGATAAGAACGGCTGTTCATTATAACTGCTAATGTGAGAAAGAATCACAAGTATATGACACACCAAGAACTGGTATAAAAGAATGTTATTAGGAATACCAGTGTTGAAAGTGAAAGCCCAATGCAGAAGAGGCTATGAGGGTCCAGAAAGCTTTGGGGAGACTTATGGTTCTGCAACCTGTTATGGGTGGACCGTCTCGTTCGACAACGGCACCTAGACCAGAAAACCCTGAATGGTTAAAGAGCTGTTAAGAACTGTGAAACAATTGGAGAAGCAAACCTGAAGGTGGGTCAAATGGCCCCAGGGTTTTATTTTGAACTTTGAGCAGATGAAACCAACGTGAGCATTATGAGAAAGCTATCTTGGGGAAGGGAATCCCAAGACCACCTCTTGGTGTGAATTGTGGCACATTCAAACTTGGAGCAGGTAATTTCAGAACTTGACAATACACTATTGAAGTGAACCTTTATTGGAACTGTATTTAACTTGAGATAGGGAACCAAGAAGAACTGAACCTGAAAGTAGTTTAGCCTTTACTTTTGAACACTTATAATTTTGTTGAGAAGATTCCCACACCATGTTTAGTTATAGTTGTGAGGTCAAGCATAGGTTTTGACACAGCCAGACTTTTATTTTGGACGTGCAGACACAGACTTTCCTTAGTTTCTTTAGGTAGGGAAACATTCCTAGTGAAAAGATATTTTTCTGAAGCTCTTTCACTGAAAGGTTGCTTTAGAAAGACCGCTCTGTGGCTGCACGGAGCAGTTTTTCTAAAACGAATTGTCACGCCCCTGCCGCACATGAGTGCGTGCAGGGGCTGACAGGCTCTGCGGGACCCAGAAGCGCAGGACCAGGAGAACGGGTAAGTGTGTGTGGGGGTGTTGTGAGTATGTATGCCAGGAGAACGGTTAAGTATGTGGGTGTTGGTGTGTGTGATGTGAGTATGCATGTGTTTTGGTTTATGGGAGTGGGGGCCTGGGGCTGAGGGATGGGGGTTTGTGGGTGCATGTGTTGGTGTATGTGTTTTGGTTTAGGGGGTGGGTTGAGTGGTAGGGGGCTGGGTCTGAAATCCCAGGGGGGAGGGTGGGAGTTTACCAATGCGCGGTTCGGGTGGTGAAGGGGTGAAACCCCCAATATTTATTTTTTAAAGAGGGACACCGCATCTGGAGAAATAGACCTTTACAATGACTGTTTTCCAATCAAAAGAAAATCGGACAAAGTAAATCACACTTTTTCACTTGAGATCTTTAAAAAAAGGTCAGTTCACATAGAACCAGGGAAAATCCCACTATAGTATAGGGTAAGTTAGGCGTTAAACTATTGTGATCATTAATAAAGGTTTGTTTAGTACTGCACATCTGTTATCTGTGTCATCTTTCTTGATACCATGCCTGTCTCTCACCATGCAGTGCTCTTTATGGTTTAAACCTTAAAGGAATAGTGCGCTCAAAAATATTTTTGTCCTATCAGATGGGCAATAATGAAAAACATGCATTAAACATTATTTTTTATTTTTTTATTTGTTTATTTATAACTCAGCGCACAGGTGAACACATACAGTAACATTTACTTGTAACCCCTTTAAATGCAGAGGCAAGGTGTCCCTTTGTCCCACCCCCATCATCCGGATTGGGCTTTGTTCTTGGCCCTCATTCGGCTGGGCTGGGTGGCGAGTGTTCGCTGGTGAAATGGAGGGCTCTCGTTATATGGCATGGCTTATAGGTCAGGGCTGGGTAGTTCTGGTCATAGTCTAGCATTGGTGCCCAAATGTTTGTAAATCAGTGGAACAGACCTGCTTTTACTGCCGTGACCTTTTCAGTCATTAAAATGTCCCAAAGTTTAACCCACCAGAGGGTCATCAGGGGCCCTTCCACAAACTTCCTGGTGCGGGCCACCGTAATTTTAGCTGCCAACAAAAATTGAGATACTAACGCTGCCCTCCTACCTGTTCTCGGGTAAGAGTCTGGGAGCGGAATCCCCAGGAGGACTTGCTCGGGGTCTAGTGGTATTTCCACTTGGGTCATATCCTTTATCGTGGCCAGACATCATTAAACATAATTTTAATGAAAGTTCCTATGTAAACTTTTGAGCAAACGAGGCTTAAACAGTTTACATGGGAGCATCCATTTTGATATTTCAGGCAGCCTCCACAGCCTATGTTGAGCTCTGCCCTGGCGACACTAAACAAGCAGCAAAAGCCCCCTACTGGGAGCTTTTGCTTACTGCAGCCAGATCAGAGCTGTACATGAGCTTGTGAGGCTACCTTCACTTTCATTTTACGTTTTCGATGCTCCCAGAGCCCAGGGAAGCACAGAAAACGTAAAATGAAACTGAAAAAAGCAAAGGCGGAGCAATTATAAAAACAACGTTGTTGTATTTCTGACTGCGGCGGCTTTCGCTTGGAGTCTCCTGGGCTCCTTCAACCCAGGGGAGCCCAGGAGACTCAAAGCTGTTGTATTTAAAAATGCTGCAGTTTTCTTTAAATGTTTCTCAGGCTCCAGGAAATGTAGAAAGAAAAACGCAGCATATTTAAATACAACAACTTTGGATTTGTTTGCTGTGGCTTCAGCTTTGAGTCTCCTGGGCTCCCCCGACCTGGGCAGCAAATATAAATACAACGTTATAAATGCTGCGGTTTTCTTTCTAAGTTAGAAAGAAAACCGCAGCATTTATTTTGCAGTGCTTTTAAATGTAAAGCACTTACCGACAGCAGGTTGTGTTAATCTCTGCTCTCCGGCAATAATTAAGCAAAAGCCACCTGCTGGTAGCTTTTGTGTATTACACCTGGCTGGCTTTTGCTTCATTAGTGCCGCAAGGGCAGAAATTAACACAAGCACAGGAGGCTCATCCATTTCACAAAATGGATGCCTCCTAGTGCTTGACATTTTTGAGTTTGAGCCTCATTTGCTCAAAACTCTACATAGGAACTTTGTTTAAAAATATTTTTTATGAGGATTCCAAGATGGCGGCGGGTAATAGATAGACGTGCCTACCGTGTTCCTGAGCGGCGAGCCTAAATACAGCGGTCCACCACCCCGCGGCACCTTGACAACCCAGAAAGGAGCGTGGCAGGACCTCGAGCATCCAGCGGGAGAACATAAGGCTCGGGGGAGAGGAGGAGCGGCAGCCAGTGGAGTCCGTTTCCCGGCCAGAGTGGCCCGAGTGGATAACGGCACTGCGTGCGGGTTGTCGTGAGGCCCAGACACAGGAGGAGGGGCCGGGCGGACTCTCCTCCGACAAGCGCAGGGCTGAGGGAGTCTCCGGTCGAAGAGCGTCGCTCCCCCGGGGGGGACCAGCTGCGGCACCCGCTGAATCACTGGAGGGGCTCGCTAACGGGCGAGGTGGCCCCCCGTTCTGGCTGTCAAGACTGTGGAGAGGCGGTTTCCCCGCGTTTGTGAGCGGGGAGGGAGACCCCGACGGACACCCGCTTGCGGCCTCACTGACCCGCGGGCCCCGAATTTTGCGCCCTGCGCTACAGCGGGACCTTGTGTGGAGGGAGTGTCGGAGGAGTCGAGTGGCTGCCTGCACGTAAGCGAGTTGAGGAAAGAAGCAGTCCGGGCTGTCTACAGCGGGAGCAACCCGGCGCTGGACAACGCAGTAAGTGAAGAACGGGATGAGATAGTGGGCCCTTTCGCCTCTGTGGCCTTGGGGCCCAAGTGGAGGAGGTCGCCTGGATTTGGAGGAACCTGAGGCCCAAAAGGAGGCCATAAAGAAAATAGGGACGGTTGCCTACCCCTTGGGTTTTTTTGTTTTAAGCAGCCCTTAGAAGGACGCCCGAGGAGAGGCCCTAGTAAATGAACGTGGCCCTCACTTAGGGGCAATAGGGGAGGCCGGGTGTCAAGGCGCATACAGGATACTGCGCAGGCCAGAAGGCAGTGCCAAGTGAGCTGCTTGCCCTTCGTAGTGGACACGTGTGGGGACACTTCTTCCTTAAGTGAGGAGGTAGAAGCGCCAACGGGAGAGCCCAGTGGCACGCAATCGCAACTACTCTGCGCTGATGGCCACGCGCCACAAAGGGAGAGGCGGGAAATCTTCGCAGTGCCCCCAGGACTCTCAAAACACCCTTCACGCTATGTGGCCAAGGCAGGCCCTGGGTGAGGACCCGGCGAGAGGCAACGTGGGGGCGGAGGAGAGAGGTACGGCAGAGGGGGCCTCAGGAGCTGGCCCAGATCAATGGACAAGAGTTCTTGGGGGAAATCCAGGCCCTCCATGCAAATCTGGCCAAGACTTTTCAGGATCAATTTCAGCTCATGCGGACGGACTTGAATGAGGCTCTGGGGGAGATTAAGCGTGACATGAGACAACTTGGGGGAAAGGACGGATCTTCTAGAAATGGGGCTCCAAGAAGTCGAAAAAGAATTGATGGCAAATAGTGAGGCTATAGAGCGCCTGGACGCGGCGACCCGGAACTTGGAGATTCAGATGGAGGATATCGAGAACAGGTCCCGAAGGATCAACATCAGAGTGAAGCAGTTACCGGAATCGGTCGCGGACAAGAACCTAAAGCAGGAAATTCGGGGTATCTTTGCGGATATCCTAGGGGAGGTAAGCCCGGACTGCATTAAGTTGGACACGGATGCGAGGCCGAGGGATGTGCTGGCTGCCTTCTCCAGGTATGCGCAGAAAGATGCAGTGCTTCAAGCCGCAAGGAAAAAAGAGCCAATAGTGTTCTAAGGCCAGCAGATAGCCCTGTACCAGGACTTAGCTAATGCTACCCTGATAAAGAGAAGGAAGATGGCGTCAGTGCTGAAAGTTTTAAATGAACGCGTAATACGGTACAGGTGGACATTTCCTTTCGGGCTGGTATTTGAGTGGGAAGGTTCCCAAAGAAGGATAAGCTCTGCCCAGGAGGGAGCTAGCATATTGGGGATCAATTTGGAGGAGGGCCCCCTGGGCGGGGGGGGGTGGCTATACGGGAAACCGGCCGAGGGAGAGGCCGTGGGAGTGGTCTACAGTGGAGGAAAGGAGACGGAAGGGCCGAAGGGTCAAGGGTGGGTCGTTAAGAGAGGGTGGTGAGGCCAGTGCAGAAGGTGGTACAGATGGCAATAGCAGTAAATGAGCAGGAGTATGTTACGCAAGGGGTGGTGGACCCTAGGGGGTGAAAGAAGAGCTTGGTGTGAAGGAGTACAACATGTTGGGATCAGGAAGGGCGACGAGGCCCGGTGGGGGGTGGGATGGAGCAGTGGCGTGGCGTGGTGGGGTGGGGGAAGGGGGCATCTCATCCTAAGTTGGGGATGCAGGGTGAAAGAGGGAGGGAGGGTTGTCTGGGGTAGGGTTTGTAGCACCCAATGGGGCATTCGTGTTCTCACGACTCACGGGCAGGGGGTTGGGCAGTGAAGGAGAAGCTATGGCTCTGAGTATCCTCTATGGGGTTAGGTGGGAAAAAAAAAATCGAGGTGAGGCCTGGTGAGCCGACATTGAGGAGTGTATTGCCTACCGGTTCTCCTTTTAAGTGGCTAACACAGAATGTTAGGGGGTTGAACTCCCCTCTCAAGCGGTCTAAACTGGAGCAATTTATCAGTTCTCATACGCCGGATGTGCTGGAGCTACAGGAAACCCACCTATTACGAAAGGACCAGGGGCGGTTGAGATTGAAGGGTCTCTCGCAGATTTTATTCGCCTCTGGCCCTACAAAGAAGTGGGGAGTGGCTTTGGCATTCAGGAGGAGGATCGATTTCCGTATCGCTGACATCCTTCGGGACAGAAATGGGAGATAAATTGTGGTGAGGGGGGAGCACAGGGGAGTGCCCTATACAATAGCCTCGGTGTATGGGCCTAATGTGGGCCAGGACCAGTTTCTACGGGAGGTGCTGGGAATCGTACAAGATTTTGCAAGAGGCCAGGTGATTTTGATGGGGGACCTGAACCTGGCATGGGACAGATTTCGAGATTGTACGCGGCAGGAGGGGGAAAGTGGGGGGGCAGTGGCCTCGTCTGGGTTGAAGGAGAAATGGGGGAGAAGCGGGTCTGCGAGACGTATGGCGAGCGCTGAGGGGAGAGTAGGAGGGGTTCAGTTTAATCTCCGATGTTCATAGAATTCAATCTAGAATCGATTATATTTGGGTGTCTGCAAGTCTGGTTGGGGGGGTGGACTCAATAGATGTCGGCCCGGTGGGGATAGCAGACCATAAGGTGGTCCAGATGCAGCTTCGGTTGGGAGGACGCAGAACCGGGTTATGGAACTGGAAAGTTCCGGAGGCTCTGTTGAGGGACCGGGTGATGCGTGAGGAGATTGAAAATAAGATTCAGGGCTACTTTGAGCAGAACAATAGTGTAGACACGAGTCTCGAGACCAGATGGGATGCTTTTAAAGTTACTCTAAGGGGCGAGCTCATCGCCTTGCAGGCGGAAAGAAATAGGCAGCTAAGGGAACTTGAGGCGCAGTTGGAAAGAGAGGTAGAGGCCGCCAGAGTATGGTTGGGTAACAACCCCTCTAGAAAAGTATATAAGGAATACAGGACAGCTGAGGGCCATTTGAGGGTCTTAAGAACTAAAAAGGCGGAGGCCGCTATGCTTAGGGTCAGACAAAAGTTCTACGCAAAAGCAAATAAGGCAAACTCGCTCCTGGCGCGCCTATTGAGAGGGGATAGGGAGCGTAAGGTTATAGTAGCTATGGGGAGCAAGGAAGGGGTCAGACTCACTAGGACAGAAGAGATAAAGGTGAGACTGGCGGAGTATTATGAAGAACTATACTCCACACAATGCCCTTTGCCAGGTCCTCAAAGGGAGTTTCTGGGAGCCCTTCCCCTCCCGCAACTGTCCAGACATGAGGAGTTGGAACTTGGGCAAGCAATCTCGGAGGATGAAGTGAGGGCGACCATAGCGGCTCTCCCCCGTGGCAAGGCCCCGGGTCCGGACGGCTACCCAGCGTCATTTTATAAACTCTTCTCTCCCCTATTGGTTCCTCACCTAACACAATTGTTTAACTCCTTCAGGACCCGAGGCAGTATCAGCCCCTCAATGGAGGAGGCTAAGATAACACTTATACACAAGGCAGGCAAAGACCCCGAGGAGTGTACGTCTTATCGTCCCATCGCTCTTATAAATACGGAAGCAAAAATGTACACTAAAATACTGGCAAAGAGGTTAGAGAAGTTCTTACCCGCATTGATCCATCAAGATCAGTCCGGGTTTGTGGTTGGGAGACAGACGGCCGACAACATCAGGCGGGTGGCCCATATAGTAGAGAAGACACGGAAAACGACCACTCCCGCGATACTCTTAGCACTTGACGCAGAAAAAGCGTTTGATCGGGTGGAGTGGTCGTTTTTATTTCAGGTTATGGATATGATGGGTCTGGGGACGGAATTTATCAACATGGTTGAGGCAAATTATAAGAACCATCGGTCGAGAATCTTGGTTAATGGGGAAACTTCGAACCCGATCAGACTGCAGCGAGGTACGAAACAGGGTTGTCCCCTGTCCCCCCTGCTCTACGCGATTTATTTGGAGCCTCTCCTAGTGGCTATAAGGGAGTCGGATGGGGTCAGGGGTGTCCCATTTGGGGGGAACCAACATAAAGTGGCAGCATTTGCTGATGATATGCTGCTCATGTTGACGCAGCCGAAAGAATCCATTAAGGAGTGCATGGCGATGCTGACCAAATACGGGGGACGTATCGGGTTTGAAGATAAACTGGCAAAAGTCGGAGTTGATGAATTTATCTCTGGAGGAGAGGGAGGCTAGGGAGCTGAAGGTGCTCTCTCTTTTTAAATGGAGTCCAGGCGGGATACGATACCTGGGAATTCGGATTACCCCTTCCCTGGCTGGGTGGATCGGGGCAAACTACTCCCCTCTGCTGAAGGAGGTAAGGAGGGATCTGAGACAGTAGGGGGCCCTCGGGATCTCCTGGCTTGGAAGGAGGTAGGCAATTAAAATGGGGATCTTACCTCGTATACTCTACCTTTTCCAGGCAATCCTGCTGTCTGTCCCGGCAAGCTTTTTTAAAGAACTCGACTTGGTGGTTAAAGGATTTATTTGGGGAGGCAAACGGCCACGTTTATCATGGCGACTTTTGACGGCTTCTAGGGGACGGGGAGTCCTTGGGTTGCCAGACTTTAGACGATACTACAAAGCGGCGCTTCTCCGGGTGCTTAGGGAGTGGCTAGCAGACGACTATGTAAAACACTGGGTGCAAATGGACAGGGCAGTCGCCCGACACCATCTGGGTGAAATATTGTGGCTCCCGCGAAGGCTACGACCGGCCCATGTCTACCTGAGCGACATCACAAAGGGGATGGTGTCGACCTGGGACAGGGTAGTTGAGAAACGAAAGATATCATTGTTCCCTTCCCCTTTCACGCCCATCTTCAACAATGGGGACTTTACGCTGGGGCTGGAGAATGGGGCATTTCGAGCGTGGGAGAACGGTGGATGTAGAACGCTGAGGGACATGTTCAGCAATGGAAAGATCAAAACCTTCGAAGAATGTAAGCAGGAATTCGGGGTGGGGGAGGTGGAGAGGCATAGATATTTTCAAATTCGGCACTGGGTGCTGTCGGTGGAGGTGAGGAGGGCCGCCACATGGGACCTGACACAGTTTGAACGATTCCTCCTGTCCCATGATGGCGCTAAGGGTCTAATATCGGACCTATATAAACTCCTTGAGAGCGCAAGCTCGATAATTGTATGGCCATATATGAGAACGTTGGAGCAAAGGTTGGGTGTGGAGAGGGGGAGAGGGAAAGAGAGGATTGGGAAAGATTGTGGAAGGCAATCCCCAAAGTGGCCAAGGCAACCCAGCTACAAGAAGCTTGGTATAAGTATATCTTCGGTTGGCATTAAACCCCGGCCAAGCTACATGCGATGTACCCAACTACCGCAGGGGACTGTTGGAGGGGCTGTGGAGAACGAGGCTCGGCCCCTCATATATGGTGGGAATGCCCGCATGTCGGACCCTTTAAGGGCGAGGTTGCGGGGGCTCTCTCCCAGATCATAGGACGGGAGGGCAGTCAGGACCCTAGGGAAATTCTGTTGGGAATGGGGGGGGCGGGAGGGGAAGGGGGCACGATAGGGAGGAGCAAAGCGAAATCAGTGTGCATCTTAGTAGCAATGAGTTTAATTGCGCAAAATTGGAAAAGCCCAACAATCCCCACGGAGCAGGTCTGGTTAAGGAAAATGTGGGATGTTGTTTCATTGGAATGGGCAACATACGCAGTGGAGGGGAAGCTGGAGAGCTTTGCTGCTGAGTGGGGTGAGACATTGAGCTATCTGAGGGGGGAATTTCGGGAAAAATGGTGCCCACAGAGACTAAAGCTGTTGGACCTTTTGGGTTGAAAGGCGAGCAAGGAGATACTGAGAACGGTGGACTTTTGGGGTGCTACTACTCGGGAGAGGGGTGGGGGACATGGGAGTTGATGTGATTTTTGAAGTTGATTGATTATATATGTTAAATTCGAGGGGATTGGGTCCTCTGACGTATTCCATATCTATGACATGTAATCACCACAGCTGTGCTGCTTCGGAAACTTTTTTCGGTGTCTGCGTCCTGCGTCGATGCGCCGTCGTCGAGGACCTCGTCCGACGTCATCCGATGTGATAAGTAGGACGCCCGTAGCCTCAGTTCCGTTTTTTCCGCGAACGTGTTGCTTCGTGAATCTCGGTTAACGCCTCGACTCTTTGGAGTTCTCTTCTTCTCGGTTCTTCGAACCTGTTCGTTTTGTGTAAATCCTTCGTGTGAAGATGTCTTCTACTTCGTCTTCGACCCCGCGTCCGGGTTTCAAGAAGTGTGGGGAGTGTGGGTCCAAGATGTCGGTGACGGACTCGCACGACGCCTGCCTCTGATGCCTCGGGGAGGCCCACGACACGGATGACTGTATCCACTGCCAGTCGCTCACGTCCAAAGCCTTACGCGAACGTAAGAAGAAGTTGTCGGTAGGTCGGGTGTCCAAGCCCCGGAAGTCGAGATCTGCGGGGCTTTCGACGGATGATTCGAGGGGTGACTCTCCGCGTCATCGTCGGAAGTCTCGTGGGTCTCCTTCTAGGAGTCGGTCTTGCCACTCCTCAGCCTCTTCGAGGCATTCTCGGAAGCGCCGACACCGGTCGTCTTCCAGGTCCTCTTCGGAGGACTCTGCCCGGCACGTCGCTTACCCCACCAGCCATGCGACGCCGGAGGAATGGGCTTCCTTCGGGAAGAAAATGCTGGCGATTCTTGAGTCGCAGGGTACTAAGCCATCCGCGCCCCCAAGTGGGGTCGGTCGTGAAAGGTCGAGAGACACTGCTCGCAAGAGTGGTCGGCACGAGTCACGGGAGAGGTCCCGTTCGGACAAGGAGACTCGTTCTCGACGTACCCGTTCCAGGTCCCGGTCCTCGACGCGTTCGAGACCGTGTGCACCTGTGAGGTCTTCGAGGAAGACATCGACATCTGAGGCGTCAGGTCTTCGAAGGACACGCTCGGGGCTCCGGCTTCGAGGGCTGTGTCGACGCCGCCGATGCTGGCGGCGCTGCATCTGACGTTGACGCCGATTTCCTCGACGTCGACGCCGATTTCCTCGACGCCGATTTCCTCGACGCCATCGACGCCTTTCGTGTCGGAGGTACCCCGTGGCACGGGGGAACCCCCTAGGAAGGCTCTGGTTAAGAGCAAGCACTCTCGGGTGCCTTCTTTTCGCCACCTGGAATATATTTCAGAGGCGGATGAGGATTCTGATGGCCTGGTTCCTAGTCAGGTTCCAGATGAAATTGTCTCGGGCCATAGTCAGTTTGACGATTTGAGGCATTCACTCCATGATGCCAGTGGACTGGACACCTCTCCGGAGGTGGAGTTTTGTAGGCTGAGCCTGGCTCTCATGCCGATTCCTCGTACCGGTGCCTTATGGCTAGGGTTTCTGAGTACTTGGGATGGTCTGCTCCCCCAGGGGAGTTTGTGCAGGATGATCTAACGGACATCCTTGATGTTGGTCCCCCAACTGACCCGGTACTGCCGTTCCATATGGCTTTACAGAGAAGGGTGGCGGCGGCTTGGACTGCTCCGGAGAGTCTCCCGGCGGTGGGCAGATCCTTGTCGCGAACATACCGTCCAGCCAGTAGCGACCCCTGCTACTTGACCAGGCACCCCACTCCGGAGAGTTTGGTGGTGCAGGCGGCCATGGCCCTGGCAAAGCAGGCGTCGTACCCTACCATCCCTCCTGATAGGGACGACAAACGTTTTGATGGCTGGGCTAAGAAAGTGTTTTCTTCTGGTGGTATGGCGCTTCAGGCGGCCAACTCCATTTGTGCCTTGTCTCGTTTCACACACACTCTGTGGAACTGTGTTGCGTTAGCGGCTGAACATATTCCCGAAGGGGACGAACGGGATGGTTTCCTTGCTATGGTCCAGGATGGTAAGGATGCCATGTGTGAGTCCGTTCAGTCGTGTTTGGACTTAGCTGAATGCGTCAGTAGGTCCATGGCGGCGAGCACCGTGATACGCAGGTTTGCATGGTTGCGGAAGTCGGGGTTTGTTCCTGATGTGCAGTCCCTCAACATGTCCTTTGACGGTGAACACCTTTTTGGCAGCAAGGCTGACGAGAGCCTTGAGAGGTTGCAGACCTCAAAAGCTGCAGCGAAGTCGTTGGGCGCTGCAGTTCGCCAACCTCTGCCTTTTCATCCTAGGGGACAGCAGTGGCCATTACTCGTCCTTCAGTAAAGCAAGAGGAGCAGGCTGGGCTTCTCCCTCAATTTAAGGAAGTCCCATTTGACGCCAACACAGCGGCTCCAGTACATCGGAGCAGTGCTCGACACTTCCCTGGGGCAGTGTTTTCCTCCCCAGGTGAGTGCTCTTCACATTCAGCAGATGGTGCACAAGTTTCAGCATGCCCAGACGCTCCCAGCGTTCGAGTTCTTGAGGTTGCTCAGCCTCATGGCATCCTGCATTCTTCTGGTGCCAGAGGCTCGCCTGCAGACGAGATCTTTGCAGTGGGCACTCAAGACGCAATGGTCGCAGTCCTCCGGCAGGATGTCGGATCCGGTTCAGGTGCCGCCCTCGGTCGCCCGGGACCTTCTGTGGTGGGCCGTCGAAGGCAACTTGATGAAGGGGGCTCCATTTTGGCTTCCCTGGCCGGAGGTGACGATCGTGACGGATGCATCCCTCACGGGATGGGGAGCTCATGCCAACGGGCTGACAGTCAGCGGTCGTTGGTCTCCGTCGGAGTCCAGACTCCATATCAATCTGTTGGAGCTGAGGGCCGTCGGGCTAGCCCTGAAGGCTTTTCTGCCGACTGTGCGAGGAATGAGTGTCCTGATCCTGACGGACAACACAGTGGCCATGCACTACCTCAACAAAAAGCGGGGGCTGGGTCACTTCCTCTGTGCAGGGAGGTGATGCAGCTCGAGTTCTCGGCCATCCAGCAGGAAGTTTCAATCTCGGCAGTTCATCTGGCCGGAGACGAAAACGTGACGGCGGACTCTCTGAGCAGGCAGAGCGCGATCTCTCACGAGTGGGAGTTGGCTCAGGAGATTCTCCTGGAGATCTTCGCCCTTAGGAGATGCGTTTGTGGTGGAGTGGTCATTCCCGCTGCTGTATGCGTTTCCTCCAGTCCCCGTCATCCCGCAAGTGCTGCGGAGGTTACGGAAGTTCGGTTCCCGGATCATCCTCATTGCTCTGGCGTGGGCTCGGAGGACGTGGTACCCGGACCTTCTCGACTTGTCCATCTGCCCTCCACGTCGTCTTCCCTACCGAGAAGATCTGCTCTCACGGTAGGGGGCGTCAGGTTCTCCATCCAGAAGTCAGATCCCTCAACCTTCACGCTTGGCTTCTTAAAGGTTGAGGTATAAGGATTGGGACCTCCCTGAAGACGTGATGGAGGTGTTGTTTCGGCCCGAAGGCCGGCAACAAAGTCTCTGTACCGTTGCCGTTGGCGTTCTGTGACTGGTGCAGAGTTCAGAATGTGGATCCTTTTGCATGTGACATCCCCATGGTTCTGTCCTTTTTACTTTCTTTGGCCCACAGGGGCTTGCAAGTGGGTACCGTTAAAGGTTACCTGGCGGCGCTGTCCATCTTTAAGCGCTCGTTTGAAGAGTGTTCTTACTTTAAAATCCCTTTAATTTCACAGTTTCTGAAAGGGCTCACTAATGTGTTCCCTCCGTCACCTTTCCTGGTGCCCGGTTGGGATTTAAACCTTGTTCTTAAGTTTCTTATGGGTGCTCCGTTTGAGCCTTTACATTCTTGCCCTTTGAGGCTATTAACTGTGAAAACTGTGTTTTTAGTTGCGGTTACTTCCGCTCGCAGAGTGAGTGAGTTACAGGCACTTTCAGTTAAGCCACCCTTCACTGTATTTCACAAGGACAGGGTTGTCCTTAGAGTTTGTCCTTCTTTTCTTCCGAAGGTAGTGACGGAATTTCATTTGGCCCAGAAGGTTGTTCTTCCGGCCTTCTATCCTCCTCCGCATCCTGGTAAGGAAGAGGAGAGGCTCCATAGGCTTGATCCTAGGAGAGCTTTAAGCTTTTATGTTTCACGCATGTCCCGGGTCAGAGTGGACGATCAACTCTTTATTGGTTACGCTGGAAAGCGTTTGGGGCAAGCTGTGACAAAACAGACTTTGTCTCGCTGGATTATTTTGGCCATCTCGGAGTGTTACCGCTTGGCGGGTAAGGACCCACCAGCTGGCTTGCGGGCCCATTCTACCAGGGGTATGGCTGCATCTACTGCCCTACAGAGGGGTGTTCCTATTCGCAACATCTGTGATGCAGCCACCTGGGCTTCTGTACATGCATTTGTACGTCACTATTCCCTCGATTCCATCCGAGGACAGGATCTGGCCTTTGGCAAGGCGGTACTTTGCTCTGCTATTTGATTGGCTATTCTAAATTTTGATTCTAAATTCTTTCCCTCCTTCTTGCTCTGGTATTGCTTTGGGAGTCTGTCATAGATATGGAATACGTCGGAGGACCCAATCCCCTCGAAGAACAAGTTACTTTCTTACCTGGTAACGTTCTTTCGATGGGATGGTCCGACGACGTATTCCATATCTCTCCCGCCCTGCCTTCCCCGCTGCAGAATTTCTTTTGCGATTGCAGCTTACGTTACGCAAGGCTTTGTGTCTGACTGGCAGTTGACTAATGTCACACGTTCTGGGGGAAAAAACTACAACTGAGGCTACGGGCGTCGTGCGTCCTACTTATCACATCGGATGATGTCGGACGTCGGAGGAGGTCCTCGACGACGGCGCATCGACGTCATCGACGCAGGACCCAGACGCCGAAAAAAGTTTCCGAAGCAGCACAGTTGTGGTGATTACATGTCATAGATATGGAATACGTCGTCGGACCATCCCATCGAAAGAACGTTACCAGGTAAGAAAGTAACTTTTTCTTCTAATAAAAAGAATTATAAAAAAATAAATAAATAAATATATATATATTTTATATATCTTTTTGATTATGGGCCATCTTTTTAGCCAATAAAATGTTTGATTGCACAATCCCTTTAAATCTGAGACTGCTGGATCAGCAATCACACATCTCCCCTTAATGTTTAGATGCCTGCCCCACTTGCCTGTCTCAACTCTGAATTTCCTCTCACTTTTGGTAACGAGTTTCTTGTATCATATAATTGCAAGATGGTTCCTCATATATTCACTAGCAACCAATGACCTCTTACATGGTTCAATAAAACCCTTTACATTCAGAGAGGTAATTGTCATTCCTTCAGAATGTTAAACCTTCGCCATCCCTGTATGGATGCCATCACCACTCGTATCCAATCCCTACATATGCCTGCCATCCAATATCTTCATCAAGCGCCATCTTGGAAGAAATTGTCGGAATCCTCCCCTCCATTTATTCTCATAGCTTTTTCCGAAGAGTTCAACCAAATATGCATACAAAATACCCAATCATCCAAAAAGTAAATAATCCATCCTATCCTCTGGTTACTCGCCCCCAAGCCTCCCAATAACATTGATCATTTGAAATGCCTAAGAAAAGCCAGTCCGAGCAAAGACTTATCTCCTTCCTACCTCACAACATCAACCCAGCTTTAAAACCGAAATTAATTTGAAGCCCCCATATTGTCCTAAAAATATGTATCCAGGGCGCTTTTCCTTGTTGCAACCGACTCCTTCAGTCCATACCCCATAAGCGAGGGTGCATGCGAATTGCCCCCAGTCTGGTACTCCATTGTTTGCTGCATATGGCATATTCAGTTTCATACATATCCCTACGTCCTGTCGCCTTTCCTCCATACTGTATGGGCGTCCCTCGCTAGGGACGGGAGAAAAATCATCTTCCCCTTTAAATTTAGAGACGGGGGGCACGGCCCTGGGAGCATGCGCTCACCTGACTCTGGCCACCGGCGCCACTCCTTAGTCTTCTTTTCCGCGTCAACGGGAACGGACAGCTTTCGCCAGCGCTTCTGGGTTATGTCTCCGGCCTTGTAATTCCACACGCTCTTCCCCGGAGAACTATTCTGGTCTTCTTTTTTCTATTCCAATATTAGTTGTTGCTCTGTCCTCTGACGGCACGCTCCTCCCCGGCGCGTGTCGACGATGGCGGGCTTCAGCAGATGTCCAGCCTGCGAGGGTCCATTCCCAATGTCTGACCCTTCACACCCTCTGCCTCCGGTGCCTTGGCCCAGACCACAGCTGTACCGGTGGGACACCCTGACTCCGCGCGCACACGCGCTCATGAATCGACTAGCCAGGTGGCGGGAGCTCTTCGGAAGATTGCCTCCAAAGGACCTTAAAGCATTCGTGAAATAGACTAGGACCAAGGTAAGTGCCCTGTTCTCCTCCGCACTCCACAAAGGTGTCTCCTTCCCGGGGAGGCACCCAAGCGGGAGAGACCTCTGAGGTTCTGAAAACAGCAAGAACCCCGAATATGCTCAGCTATCGGCCCCCAGGCCAAGGGGTCGCAAGATCCTACCGGTGCTACCGCTGAGGGGCCACAAGGATCTTTTACCGGGTCCCAACCCGAGGGGCTTCGCCTTAACACCGGTCCCATGCCTGTACCAGTCAGGGCAGCCCCAGTTCCGCTACTTCAGCAGCCTCCGGCACTGACGATTAGCACGCCACAGCTGCCTGCGACCAGCACTCCTCTGGTTGCCCCGGATCTGCAGGTCACAACAGTGGACCGAGACAAGGAGGAAGACCCGGACACCCCATCGTCAGCCAAAGCTTTTCACAAGCGACTGGCAGGCCTTGGCTGAGTACCTAGGAATCCCGCAGCCACAGGTGGAACAACCGGAGGCGGGGGATACTGGCTGAAGTTCTCACGCTACGGCCTCCTACTAGAACTAGGATTCCACTTCAAAACGATGTCGAAGCACTAGCCAAAAAAGGTTGGCTCAAGCCACACTCTGCCCAACCTAGCAACACGTGTCTCGATGCTAAGTAAAGGCAAACGGAAGGGAAGTGTTAGGCAGAAACCTGTGCAGTTCCCTTAGGGAACACTGCAAAAGATTTAAGACTACAGGTGTTGGCAGTAAACCCACTTGGTAGCAGTCTGCACCACCCAGATTTAGTTGGTAGCTGTGGCTGAGCAGTCAGACTTCCCTCAAGAAGAGTTAGGCAGTATGCAAAGTATACACAATAGGCACTCAGACACAATAATACAAGCAAACACTGACCAGAGCTTTGCTATCAAAGTATATAATTATTTATTTAAAAACACACGGTTTGAAACACTCCAGCACTCTTGTTGTAAAATATTCTAAACACAGTTACTATTGTAATATGTACACCCCTTTTTCCTTATCAGATAAGTCACAGTAAAACACCACTTATTTTCATACAGAGGTGAGCGCTTAACTAGATGGCACTCCAATAAGTTTGTGAGAAAGGGAGGGAAAAAGACAAAATATGGAAAGGTACACTACTCTAAAGTTCAGGAACACTGTTAGCAAGGCAGAAGAGCAAAAGTCACTGGTGAGCCAAAGTCCAAAGGCTGGGCCCACCCTTAGAGAGAGCAGAGCACAAATGCGCCCAAGATCACACAGTTACACTAGGCTTAGAAAGTCTTGCAGAGAGTTCAAACAGAGGTTAGAGAGGCTTAGGAAAGTTTAGCCAGGGTGTCCCAGGCTAACCCAGGTTCGAAAGCCGGGGGCTAAATCTACCCCGTACAGTCGGTAGCAAGGGAAGCCGGGCGGGACACGGTACCTTAAGTGGGAAGGATCCTCCAGCGGTGGCAGTTGTTCCTGGCAGTGGGTGCAAGTTACGTCGTCATCCAGGGGAAGAGAAGTTCTCGACTTGGAGGAAAGATGAAGGTCGTCGCACTACCAGGGAAGAAACCAGCCTCAGAGTTTTCCGGTTAAAGGTGGTACCTTTGTTCGCGGTCGTGGTAAAACGTGGTATCCCGGTTGCCGGGGTGCTTGGCATAGGCAAGGCGGCCACGAGGTATGTCAGGAAGGCGAAAAGACGGTGAAACTGGTTATCCCCACCAGTCAAAGGAAGAAGACTCTCCGGCGGGAGATCTCCTCTGTCGTTGGGAAAAGTGGTGAGACGGTCCAGCAGGGCTCCACCGGTGGTGGTGTCGTGGCAGGTCGGCTCAGCTTCTCCCTCGTCGGATTCTTAGGTCCTGTGGTGACTTCTGAAGTTCCAGTCCCCAAAGCCCGGCTTTTATGCAGAAAACCCCCATTCACTCAACCTAGCTGTCACTCAAACATGCTAAGTGGTGAGACGGCAGGCTCACCACTTGGGCCAATCAGGATGGAGTGCGACTTGAGTTGCCTAGGCAACTCAGTCCAGGGTGCCTAAATCCCCCTCCACCCCTCCTAAGTACCCCAGACAGAGTGGCACCACTTTGGAGGGCTTCTGTGGAGAAGCCCGCCAAAAAGTGGAACTAAGGGCTCGACTTGGGTTGGAGTCACAGAAGAGAACACAAACGCCATTTTAGAATCAAGTTTTGGCAAAAAATACCAACTGGAGAATTCATATTCATTAAATAAACCGGCGGTATGTTCGAGGCTACCGTAAATAATTAAATAAAGATAGTAGCCTAAAACAATGGGAAATCCCATAGGAAAATATTTGCGGTTGAATATAAAAAGTAGTATTCACTGCCACCAGCCAAAACTCGATCAGGGGGGACGGAGACGTGCCCCCTCGACTAACAGACCCTGGGGCAATTGAATTGCCCCAGCCAGTATGTCCACAATATGATGGTTTGTACTGGTTCTGTTCAGAATTTAAGACGAGTAAAGCCAATGGTGACTTTACATGCCCTGGGAGACAGTAGTCAGTCCCAGGGTATGGAGTCTATACTGGGGGGTCACTATGGCACCCCTGTGTCACTGCACTGAGGGTGCTGTGTAACACACATCACAAAAACACATGAAGCCCTATGGAGTAAAATACCCCATAGCCCATTAAACACATCTAGATTCAACGAAACACACTCAAATCATGCCCAAGAGTGAGGGTAAAAGAGTCTCACTCTTGGCAGGAGAAAAAAATAAACCCCAAAAATCCAGCAAAGCTGCTGGGGGACTCACTAGGTTAGGAAATTCAGCCTAAACGGAGAATTCTCCCCAACAGGAACTCCCTCCAATTGTTGGCGCACCCCCACCCACATGCCTCAGTGATAGCGGCAGCATCGCTATACTCCAAGCCACAATCCTCCTCGGCAGCTTCAGCCGCTGCACACCTGGGCAGGGAGGAAAAGCTTCTGGTGGCGTTCGGGAAGAACATGTATTCCAACGCCACCCTCCACCTGCACCAGATTTTCTCCCTGAACTCCCCACACATAGCCAGGCTTGCTTCAAGGCTGTGATGGCAGAGGCCAAAATTGTGGCACAAGATATAATGGAGTCCACGGTGGTGCACATTGACACTTCAGGGCAAGCTATTTGTATTGCCACGGACATGAGAAGGATGCCTTGGCTCAGGGTGACAAAATTCAATCCAGATGTGCAGGAGTGCATACCAGACTTGCCTTTTGAGGGGGGTGACCTGTTGCATTCCGCACCCAAGACCTACAGCCAAACGCACTAGCGCTCAGACAAGGGTCGGTCCTTCATAGGCTTCAGGGGCTTCCAGGAGAGATGGTCCAGACAACCGGACAGATCCCCTAGCCAGCACATGCGCAAACAGCACAATGTGGCTAACAAGGGTTTTTTCCAGTCCCCCTCCTTAGCCCCCCCCCCCCTCGGAGGGGAAGAAGTGGTGACAGGCCCAGGCCCATCCAGATCCACGAATCTCTGGTGGGGGGCAGGCTTGCCCTTCACGTACACTGCTGGCGGACAAACTTCACGGACCCATGGATCATCTCTGTGGTATCCACAGGCATCCGGCTCCCAATTCCTCCTTCTCCTCCGTCCTCCCCTCAGCTCCTGCAGATTGGTATAGCAACTCAGCTGACAGAAATCAGCTCGCTAGTACCGAGCCAGGAAGTGGAGGAAGTCCCACACTCGCAGCGGGGCCTGGGCTTGTATTCATGAATTGTTGCCATACGCAATCACAACCAGGCTGGCCTGAGAGTTGTGTTCGACCTTTCCTCCTTCAACCTTTCCCTCTCCCTCCAAAAGTTCAAGATGTTTTTTTTATAATTATTTTATTGGTTTGCATACAAACCTTTAAAATAAACATTTCTTTACAGCTCATTACCTCACTTTACAATCTTTCTCTTTACCAAGTCCAACTCACACTTTTTTGTTCTGTGTATTTAAATTTTCTCGTAGTCTCATACTTCAAAAGACTTTTTCTGTGCCTTCACATCGGTCCAAGTACACTTGGGACTAGCAGCCGATTTTCAATTATCGCCAGAAGGTGTGTTAAAGGCAGTACCAGTTTCATGTCTCTTCCATTAAACATTTGTTGCCACCACTCCTCAGCGTTAAGAGCCGGGTGGGACTCACTCCAGGGCCCCAGAAGTCGAGTTCTTTCCGATCGTAGATTACTGCGGAATAGCACCAACTGTTTTAAGGTTTCAATTTCCTGTATGCAGCATCGACACATCGGATTCAAGTTTGCGTTGGCTGTCCATGCTCGCAGACGTTCTTTGGTTCGAAACACATTCAGCCGAAATCCCGTAAAAAGCCTTCTGGCTTTTGGATCGGGGAATAAGTTAATGTATTTTTGCAAGCTGTTAAATGCTCGGGCCTCCGGTGGTACCTCATTCAACATTTTAGAGGCCGCCCATTTCGAACATGTCAGATCCCAATCGGCACGCCAAATTTTTGTCTTTGCTGCGTTCGGATTACCCTGGAGCAACTCAGGCCTGATGTCATAATCTGCCGTTAGGGTTTCGCAACGTTTCAACCACATTGACAAGACGCCTGGTGCAGACGAGATAGCACTGTAGAAAATTTCAAATTGCGGAATTCGTTCACATGCTTTTGTTTTGCGATATAGTGATAGCAGGCTCCAACAAACACGCGCATGGATGGAGATTAGCGATAATTCATATTGTATGGCTGCCGTTGCTGTTCCTTTCGGTAAACCCAGTACTTTGGTCCAAAAGATATTCTCGAGCGTTGACCACACCTCCCATGAGCAGCCCAGAGCTTTTTCTGCCCCGTACGTTAATACCGGTATTACCTTTTGTTGATAAAATCGCTAAACGGTTAGCAGAGAACATTTCCCAAATCTGTTTTTTGTCACTAGAGCTTGACATGCCAGTTGCTTACATTTGAGTTTTGTCACCGTTATCCACGGACCATCATTAAGACAGGAACTAACTGTCATTCTAAGGTATTTTACGCAAGATTAAATCAGCAATTTTTCATGCCCCATAGACCATGATGTTCTTTTTGCAAGTCTAGCCCTGCCGCCTTTGAGGTTTCTGAGGACCAGAATTTCACATTTCTTCATGTTAATGAGCAGCCGATTTTCAGCCACATATTGTTGAATTGCATCGAGTTTCCTTTGCAGGCCAATTGGTGTTAAATCCAACAATATGAGGTCATCTGCATAGAGGAGCCAATTTAGCTATGATCTATGCATCTTTGGGGGAAAGGATTTGACTGCCTCAATGGAATTGCCAATGTCCGATATAAACAGGCTAAATATCGCCGCCGCCAAAGGACAGTCCTGCTTAACTCCCTTGAATGTTTTAATCAGTGATGACAGAGTGTCCGTTTGATCCAGGCGTACTCTAATTGAGGTTCCAGTATGCAGTTCTTTTAATGCAGCCACTAAGTCTTCCGGGCAACCCCATGCACGCATTTTGTTCCATAAAAGTGCTCGATCGTGTCAAAAGCATAGGAAAAATCAACGAAGGCGAGATATACCGGTGTTTGTGATCTAATCGCCTCCATTTTGAGTAAATTCAACAGCAACAAATTCAGCGAGCAGCCAACCTCCTTAACGAAACCTGTTTGTCTGACGTCTACATGTTTCGATAGCGTTGCCCACTTTACTAGTTTGTGCTGTAGCATGGTTGCATACATTTTCCCTAAAACATCAAGTAAAGCAACCGGTCGATAATTTTTCGGGCAAGTTCTGTCCTACTTTTTAAACACCGGGACAATCACGGCGGATTTCCATGATTGTGGTGTCTGTTGCTGGAAATTTGCTCTCTGAAAGAGGGCCACACAAACGTCTGCCCATATCTCTGGGTGTTGCTTAATTGTAAAATTCGTCAAGCCGCCCGGCCCGGGAGCTCTTAAGTTTTTTGCTTTGCAGATTATTCTTACAGTGTCATCTTTGGGAAAAGTTAGTGCCCATTTTGAAATGATTGAGTCATGTGAATTGAGTGGTCTTTCGCTTTCTTTATATAACTCTTTAAAGTGGGCTATCCACGCTGCTTCCGTTACCATAGATGCTTGTAAAGCCTCCTGGGGGGCTTGTGTGTCATTAATAATGTTCCAAAAGTCTCTGGTGTTGTTGTTTTGAAGGCTTTCTAGCATTCGTTCAGTCTCGTTGTAACATTAAACCTTTGTGTTTTGATCCAGTTTTTGTACCTTTGTCTGGCCGCTCTCATCTTCGACACACATGTCACTTTGTCAGATGCCCACGCCTGCCAAATTGCGCTGTTCATTAATCGTTTCTGTTTTAATATGTCCAAATCAAAACAATGAGAGCGTTTCATGTTCATGTGTTTCGAGCCTCCATTATTTATTTTGAAATTGACCAGATGTGCATATTCTAATATGGTTCCGTCAGCGCAATATTGATTCGATAGCTGCACTACTTCCTCTTCCGCTAGTCTTAGTCTCACCCTGCTTGCTTCCAATTTTGATTTGACATTTAATGAGATATTCACAAATTTCATAATCAGCATGTCATGATCGCTGCTTTCTTTTTGCACCACTTTTAGCGATGTCACGGGTTGATGAAGATCTGCCGATACAAAAATGTAATCAGTTGTGGAACCCTGGTGTGTCCGGTTCCACGTATGGGCCGGCGGTATGTCGCCCAGTGTGCGACCGTTTAGCATCTGTAAATTTCTTGTGCTCATTTCCTTCATCCATTGTTTAGCCAAGGCTTTTTTCTGGTACGTCTTTGGGTTGAAGTAGTCTATATTCAAGTCACCGCAGAGTATTATATTGGACCCTTTCTGGTCAACAAATAAGCGATCTATAACACTTGAAATTGCGTCAATGAACTCATGTATCCCAGCTCTACCATGGTTCCAATATAAGTTTATTATAGTCATTTGTTCCTTGATTTGGGACTGCTTATCCATTTTAGCAATTGTTGATTCTTGAATGAATGGTGAGTGGTTTACTGAATTAATGATGCCATAGCCTGATGAGCGTCTTACTAAGGTTATAAGCCCTGCCATGGGGCGACCCTTTTCTGGTTTTATAGCAGGGTTTAACGCTAGCTCAAAGTCTTGTACAACCGGGGTGGAACTTAACCAGGTCTCCTGTAAGCATGGAACAGCCAAACCGCCCAACCACTCTTTGTTAAAGAGGTGATTGAAACCTCGTGTGTTCAGAGATCCCAATCTACAATGTTGCAAGGCAGGTTCCTTCTGGCGTTATTGGAGTGTAGTGCTGTTTAATGTTTCGGCCAGCCATTGCCAGTCATGTGGTGATTCTTGATTATGGCTACTTGTGGGGTGGTGGATCACTGTTGCCCCCGATTGCATCTTTCCTTGTATGGTTATAATTATTTTCTTGATCTGGCCCCCTGGTGCAGGGCGTTGATCTTCAACAAACGAGACTTGTTTCTTTTCCGATGGCACCATTCTGTTTTTTAGGCCGTCATCACAGATCTTGTTTCTGGTTAACCTGGTTAGTCCAGCATGCCGATTTAAATCAGATGTGGCAAATGCAGCTCAAGGTTTAGGTGAGGTTGATGCCCGTGGTGCAGGGTAAAAAGCCTCATTTCGCTCATTTGTTATCATAGCTGACTGTCCGTCTTCCAACTTGTGGACATCGAAACCCAAAGAGAAAAGAGACACATTTGCGTTGAGGATGGATGTCGTAATTAAGGTCCAGGTAACGTGAAGCACCACTTTATCATTGCGCCGTTTATCAGGAAATTCAACGATCTTTAAGTCGTCAGTGGTGATTGCACGTAGTCCAGGTACATGAGGGAGTAGTTCGATGATCTTACTTAGATTTAAAATCAAGTTGTCCGACGACTGTAACCTCTCAACCAGTAGTCTAACCAGGATTCCTCGCACTACGCCACTAGTTAAGTTGCTCATTGTACTTAAGTGGGGTTGTTTGTGCTGTCGCTTTAATTGATCATTGTTTTGTTTGTCACAGTCATGGTCTCGTTTCTCACACTGTTCCCTCCCATTCTGATCATGAACCACCTTCCTTGTAAGAAGATCCCGGCAACTTCCATTTATCTTATGCTGTTTTTCCTGCATTGTTAGGAAGGGAGGACTCCTCAGTTTCCCTGTGGTAGACAGTGTATCAGTTACCATATGATTACTGATGGTCGGTCTCTCGTGGAAGCACTGTGTCAGGTTGGCACGAGACTGATGCAATTAGTTTTGGTGCTTCTTTCTCAATGACGACCAGTCTTCCCACCGCCGGAGCATTTACCGATTTCATCCCCATGAGTATGTCGGCACTGGTGCCTTGTACTTCTACAATTGGAGTAGTGGAATCAACAAGGTCCTCATATTCAGGGTCGTCATAAATTGACATGTTTAGCAACTCACTCGGAATTTCGTGCTCATCTCTTCCCTTGTCGCTTGTGCCACCTTTGATTTCATTTTCAGGCGGAATTTCAGCTGATGTTTTTTTTTTTATGTACTGGCGGTTTGTTTGGTGCCTTCATTGGCAAGCACATGCACGTTTTTAAATTTCCGAAGACATTTGCGTGCTCCATTCAATTTGGTCCATTTCTTTGCAGGTAAGTTTTTTGTTTTTTTACATTGTTGGGCTTTCTGTTGTTTTACAGAACCCATGCTTTTAGGTATAACCACCTCATTGTTAAATATCGGGAACAGCGTTGGCGCTGGGTTAGGGGTGGGTGTTTTATCACTTTGACCTACTCCCTCCAATTGAAGATTAATATTTGATGTAGATTCGACTTGAGTAGCGTCATGCGCCAGGTTTGCGGAACTTCGTGCTTGCTCAGAGGCGGTATGAAATGACACGTCCACAATTTCGACGATCGGTACTAACACGGGGCTTATGTCGTTGGGGCTTCACAGCATTTTTGTCACCCTCGGTGAGGTACTGATTGGCTCGCTATTGTTGAGATTCAGTGTCAAAGGTGCATGGAGTGGCAATTGTGGATTTGATTTCTTGGTAGCAGCGGGTCTTGGACTATCCTGGCGATTTATTATTCACCGTTAATGGGTGGAGACTGTGTAGGTTTAAGTTTCTGTCTGTATTGGTCATGCCATGGGCAATTCCATTTGTATTCTGCTGTGTACACTCATCAGGTCTCCCACTGGGCTCTACAGATTGAGGCCTTCTTCGGTCATGTTTGAATACGGCAAGAGCTTCCTTTGCTACTTCGGCAAACAGTCTTTTGTCGATTGTGTCATTTCTCCTTTATTCATGTAACAACTTGTATGATTCATCCAGTCTTTTAAAGCCCTCATGTTGCTTACTATTCGTGTTTCCACATATTTGTTCCAGGTTTACCACTTTTGAGTTTAATAAGGCCACCACTGTAGTCAAATCTCGGGTCGCCTCATTTAAGCTTTCATACAACTTCATAAATGGTGCCAGAGAAATGGTTAGTGATGAAATGAGCATTGCTTGTATCTCCATTGGGGGCACAGCTGCACTTATGTCAGGACCATATGACAGGGCCTTTGAGCAATGGGGCACCTGTCGGTTCTGCCTCGGTTTCTCCTAATTTTGGGGAAAGGTCGTTCTATAAGGGAAGAGTCGGCAGTCATGTCTGAGTCAGAATCATCAGTGTTAGATATATGGAGCCTTTTTGTTTTTGGGTTACAGCGAGTTGTCTCGCGTTTTTTGTTAGTGCACAGCCTTTTCTGAGATGGAATCGGTAAGCCTGATAAATCGTGAGAGTGAGGCTTATACTCACCTTTTTCCGACATTTTTGCGCATTTATAAGGCACACTGGGTACTGTATCTTCACAAAGATCGGTTATCACAGTGTTAGTGCACTTCAACTAACCTTTTGCACCTCCATTATTGTTTGTCGGCACTGTATCTACTACTTTGTTCTTACAGGCTTTATTCATTGTAAGCAAATTCTGAAGCACATTGTTTACAATCTCCAGCGAATCATGTCACGCATTGTGCTTTGTAGTTAAGGGCAACATTGAGGGGTCAAATAACTTGCCTGTATTTGAGGCAGGAGCCAGCCACCAAGTATTGCGTCGACCGGCTTTGACCTATTCAAGCCTTCAGAGACGCTTACAAACAACCCTGCTTCGGCAAACTGAGAAGCGATCGCTGAGGAGTGACCACCAGGAGAGCTGGCTCCCAACGGATGTAAAATACAGGCTCCGTCATCGATTGTGCAGCCTTCGACTCGACTGGTCTTACACGTCAGCCCCTCACGTCCAACACAGCCATCCATCAGCCGATTCGCCCGCCATGCACACTCTCGAAGCGACGCCGGCTGGCTCCACCCCTCAGCAGCCATGGAATGCCCCGCAACATCGACCCCCAGAGGTAACGTTCCATACGCTGCCAAGCGTGTGGTTACCAATGCTGTGTTTTGTTCATTTTGTGGGGCAATTGCCGCTTTGTCCTCTGGAGACGTCAGTGGCAGCAGGTCCGAGGACAAAGGCTTGCACAGTGTAACTTCATTATGTGTTTTACTTGAATTGCTTTTTGGGGTTGATCCATGCTGGACAGGGATGTTAGACACCATTTCTTCGGAAAACACTTTGTCAATAACATTCACAATTGGTGCCAGTGAAGTAACGGTGCTATGGGCTTGTGAATTCTGGGTTAACAACTCAGAAATAGCCTCACTTGTAGAGGTGCACAAATATTTGCTTACTTTATTTAGCCGCGCGCGTTGTGGTACTGCACTCCCACTGCAGTCTCCAGTGCATTTGCGTCGCTTCTGTGCACGCGCTTTCAGCATTGATGTTGACGCTGTCATTTGACTTAAATGCAGCTCTTTAGACATGTTTTGGGATACAGTCTCTCAGGCGATTTGCCACGATGCCACTCGCCAAACAGCCCAACAGCAAACGTCCACAGCCCTTCACTCCTCAGGGTTTAGTGCCGCAAGGAAGGCAGTGGCGGCCTCTTGTACCAGCTGACCAGGCAGCTGAAAGTTTAAAGGCACAGGCACACGCACCTCCGTCTTCGAGTAACACAATCCAATACAGATGAAAAGCGAGATTATTAGTCCAAAGCACTCGCCACAGCTCAACAGCAAACGTCCACAGCCCTTCACTTCTCAGGGCTTTATAGCGGAGACATTGTGTGTGGAAGACTGAATGTGCTCCCTAGGTCTGAAGGATGCCTACCTACACGTCCCGATCTGGGAACCCCATCAGTCCTTTCTGAGGTTCAGGATCATGGGTTTTCACTTTTAAAACAGGGTTCTACCCTTGAGAGGCCCCTAGGGTCATTACACGGCTAATGAGCGCAGTGGCAGGCCTACTCAGGGCACAGGGCCATCACATTTTATTCATATCTAGACGACTGGCTAGTCAGGGCAAGATCTACAGAGGCGGTCCAGCACATGGCCTCAGCCCTCATGGATACGCTATACGACCTGGAATTTTCTATCGATCTCGAAAAGTCTCAATTATTGGCCACACAAAGTCTCAACTTCCTGGGCCTTATATGGGACACGAGGTCCAAGAGGATCGTCCACTCAGCGGACAGGATCGCAGCTATCAAGAGGGCCACTGGACATTTTATCAGCAGAGCTGTCACCTCGGCATGGTGATACCAACACCTGTTGGGAGTCATGGCTGCATGGCTCCTTGCAGTGCCACATACAAGGCTCAAAATGAGGTGGCTGCAGCTAAACTTTTCAGCCTCCTGGAACCAGGAGAAGGGATCTCAGGCGGAGCAGGTCAGCATACCACAGCATCTCCACCAGGATCTAGTCTGGTGGGGGACAGACGGCAACCTGCGGATAGGCAGGCCCTTCCGGCAGCCAACACCTCAGTTCACCATTACACACACTCATCCCTAGAGGGATGGAGAGCTGCCCTAGACAGCAACAGTGTCCATGGAGTATGGTCCTGTCAGGAGCAGCTGGCGCACATCAACTGGCTCGAGATGATGGCTATCTGGCTTGCCCACAAAGCCTTCCTCCCCATGATCACCGGCAAGGCTATTCTCATTCAAACAGACTGTTCCACCTGCCTTTATTACATCAACAATCAGGGTGGCACCAGGTCTCCTCCCCTCTGCAGACTGTCGATCGACATTTGGGAGTGGGCTCTGGTTAACAACATGCACCTGTCGGCAATCCACCTCGCAGGGGAGTCCAACCTCGAGGCGGACAGGCTCAGCAGGCTGGGCTCAGACAACTATGAATGGCAGTTCAACAAGGAGGTCCTTCAGGGGATCTTCAACAGGTGGGGTCATCCACAGGTGCACTTCTTCGCCACCAGTACCAAAAGGAGGTGCCCCAGTTCGCCTCCTGGCTGGGGCAAGGCAGGGGTTCCTTAGGTGATGCAATGCAGATCCTGTGGAACAACATGAACATTTACAATCCCCGCCCCCACCCCCTTGGTGCACAGGGTCATCTGCAGGAGCAGGGAGTCGCAAGACCTTCGGATCATCCTGATAGCTCCATGGTGGCCAGCAAGACCCTGGTTCTTGGAACTTCTCAGCCTGTCGGACCAGGCCCGGTGCACCTCCCGGTTGGTCCAGCACACCGACTCTCTCAGCAAGGGGGCACAGTGATTCACCCCGCCCCACAGAATTTAGCCCTCGTAGTGTGGTTCCTGAACAGGTCACCCTGGAACATCTGCACCTGTCACAGGCTAACCTGGCTATCATACAGGGGGCTAGGAGCGACGCTACCAGGAGCCAATACAAAAGCAAGTGGACCAGGTTCTGTCACTGGGCAGAATCAAAGGAAATTGATTCATTAACTTGCTTATTGGACGACGTTCTATCCTTCTTTGCACACTTCGCACATTAAGGAGTGCAGCTAGACAAATGCTGCACGTATCTGGTGGCCATTGAGGCCTGCAAGAACTCGTAAGAGAAAGTATTTTCATCCTCGAATCCGGTGGTTAAGAGGCACTTGGCCGGTCTGACTAGACTGTATCCACCTATCAAGAACCCACACCCTTTGTGGGACCTTAATGTGGTCCTGGTCGCCCTGGCTCATAAATCATTTCAGCCTATGGCATCCGCGGACATCAGGCTAGTTACCATTAAGACGGTCCTGCTAGTGGGCCTTAACTCGGGACGCTGAATTGGCGAGATCCAGGCGCTGTTGGCTTCAGAGCCATATACTACATTCCACAAGGACAAGGTGGTGCTCAGAACACACCCTGCATTTTTACTTAAGGTTGTAGCCTCTTTTCACCTGAATCAGGAGATGGTATTACCAACATTCTTCGCAGACCCTAAGGATGAGGCTCAGAGGGTATTGCACTGTCTGGATGTCAGACGTGCGCTAGGATTTTACCTGAACAAAACCAAGAGCTTCTGTAAATGAAGACACCCTCTTCATCACCTTTGGGGATCAAAACCAGGTTCTCAGGCCTCCAAGGCTTCCATAGCAAGGTGGTTAGTTATGGCCATCAAGACGGCGTATGAGGGGCAGCACAACCCATTGCCAGCAAAAATGCAGGCCCCGCCATCAGAGCTAAGGCCACGGCAGTAACTTTCCAAAGATACGGTCTGTGGCAGGTTATCAGCAAAGCACCTACATGGGCTACTCCCTCGGCCTTCTGCAAGCACTACTGCTATGATGCCAGCGCCAGGCCGGATGCAGCATTTGGCCAGGCGGTATTGAGGAACTTGTTTTCTAAAAAGGGGTTAACTCTCCACCCTAGGGCGACATTCAGTTGTAATTGCCCATACAGTATGGAGGAAAGAGGATGGGACGTAGGAGTAATTATCAGTTACTCACCGTAGTGACTAACATACTCCTAGTCCATAGTTCCCTTTCCTCCATATGTCCCACCGTCTTTTCCCCCTCCACCCCCCCAATAGAAATGGTGTCATTAGGCAATGTTAATATTGTTGATGCATCAAAGGGGACTGAAGAGTGGTGCCGGTGGGCAGAGTCAGGTGAGCGCATGCTCCCAGGTCCGCGCCTGTTAGGCAGAAACCTGTGCAGTTCCCTTAGGGACCACTGCAAAAGGCTTAGCACTACAGGTGTTGGCAGTAAGCCCAATTGGTAGCAGTCTGTACCACCCAGATTTACCTGGTAGCTGTGGCTGAGCAGCCAGACTTCCCTCAAGAAGAGTTAGACAGTATATAGAGTATACAAGATAGGTACTAAAATACAGTAGCACAAGCGAACACTGACCAGAGCTTGGGTATAAAAGTATATAATTATTAATTTAAAAACACACTTTGTAATATACACTAACACTAATATGGCAAGCAAGTTCAAACACAGTCACTATTAATATATATACATCCCTGATTACTTATTGAACAAGTCTAAGTTAAAACACCACTTATTTACAGACAGAGGTGAGCGCTTAACCTAAGATGGCACGCCAATAAGTTAGTTAAAAAGGGAGGGAAAACGGTAGAATTAGGAAAATACACCATACCAACACTTTAAGAGAACCAGAGCATGTCAGAAAAGGCAGAGTTTACTGAGGAGCAAGAAAGTCATAGGCCAGGCCCACTCTTGGAGAGAGCAAGGGGGAATGTGTCCAAGATCACACAGTTGAATAGTAATTTAAAGAGTCTTTGCAGATAGCTCAAAAAGAGTTGGATCAAGTCAGGAAAAGTTAGTTAGCAGGTCCCAAGTCCCCAGGATAGAAAGTCAAGGATTTACGGGACACCTTGAACAGTCTGTTGCAAGGGAGACCAGGCGGGACACAGTACCTGAAATGTTGAGAAAGCTCCAGCGGGGGCAGTTGTTCCTGGCAGCGGGTGCAAGTCGGTGCTTCGTCCAGGGGAAGAGGAGATATCGACGTGGAGGAAAGCTGGAGGTCGTTGCACTGCCAGGGAAGAAACCAGCCGTGGAGTTTCCCGGTTAAAAGGCACTACCCTTTTATTCGCGGTAGTGGTGAAGCGTGGCTGCCCGGCCGCCGGGGTGCTTGGCACGGGCGATTCGACCACGAGACGATCCAGGAAGGCGAAAAAGAGGGCGAACTAGTTATCCCCACCAGTTCAGAGGAAGAAGACTCTCCGGGATGAAGATCTTCTCTGTCGTTGGGAAGTGGTGAGACGGTTCAGCAGGGCTCCACCGGTGGTGTCGTCGTTGCAGGTCGGCTCAGCTTCTCTCTCTATGGATTCTTTGGTCCTGTGGCGACTTCTGAAGTTCCAGTCCCCAAAGCTCTGCTTTTATGCAGAAAACCCCCATTCATCAGTCCTAGTAGTCACTCAAACATGCTGGCCAATCACACAAGAGTGCGACTTGAGTTGCCGAGGCAACTCAGTCCAGGGTGCCTAAACCCCCCTCCCACACATCCTGTAGACCCAGACAGAGTGGCACCACTTTTGGAGGCTTCTGTGTAGAAGCCCGCCAAAAAGTGGAACAAAGGGCTCGACTGGGTTGGAGTTACAGAGGAGAACACAAACACCATTTTAAAACCGAGTCCTGGCAAAAAGACCCAACCGGGGAATAAATATTAAATAAATAACCCGGCGGTATCTTTAACATTGCACCAAAACAGTGGTGCGTTTTAAAATGAATGTGAAAATCCCATAGGAAATATTCTGGTGGAATATTTTGTGTGGTAACCACTGCCACCAGCCAGAAACTCGACAAGGGGGGACTGGACAGTGCCCCCTTGGGAAACGGACCCAGGGGCAATCGAATTACCCCTACCAGTACTTCCACAATATGATGGTTTGTACTGGTTCTGTTCATAATTTGAGACTAGTAAAGCCAATGGTGACTTTACATGCCCTGGGAGACAGTAGTCAGTCCCAGGGTATGGAGTCTATGTTTGGGGGTCACTATGACACCCCTGTGTTACTGCACTGAGGGTGCTGTGTAACACTCCTACCAAAACCACATGAAACCCTATGGAGTAAAAGACCCCATAGCCCATAAATTACATTACAAAGTCAAAGGACATTCTCAAATCATGCCTAAGAGTGGGAGAAAAAGAGTCTCACTCTTAGCAGGAGAAAAAAATAAACCCCAAAAATACAGCAAAGCTGCTGGGGGACTCACTAGGTTTGGGAAATTAGCCTTAACAGAGAATTCTCTCTAACACTATCTGGCCCTACAATTTAGAAACATTTTACAAAAATAGACCAGAGCAATAGCCTCTATCCTTGGGTTTTGTATGGTCCAACTACTTGGATCTCTTTTCAAAGAAGGTTTTTACTTTTTTGTCAATTTCTCACAATACAATCCTTCAGCCTCTGTACAGGTTTGGAATGGCAGGTCTTAAACTTTAAACGAAATAAAGGTTTTTATAAATGCGATTCCACCATTTCTGACTTGGTGTGTGGTAATGTTCTTGTCTTGGGTTTGAGCACTGGAACCCTCCAGGTTCTCTCACTTTCCAGTTTTGTCAGCTATGTTTTCTATTTCCAGGGCTCTCCAAAGCCATCTGGCCCTCCAGTGCGCTTACTTCAGTCGGGCCTTGGTTGGGTCTATGCCCGTATCCAGCATTCGTTTTCTTTTGGCTCCCATAACCCTTTTGGCAAGGGATGAATAGTCCAGATTCGCCACAATACGCAAAGTCCAAGATTTGTCAGCACAGATACTTATAAAACCCAAAGAATGCACACACTCAACGACATAGATTTCAAAGTGCAACATTCAATGCAGTTGGGTCTATCCTTTTTCATTTGTGTTTGAGATTAAATGGGAGGTCCACAGGATCAGAAGCTCAGAGGAGGTACAACAGAGTCTGCACCATCTGGTGGACAAGCAGGGAACAAATGCACCGAATCAGAGTGCTGGAAAATGATAAGTTACTCACCGTAGTGACCAACATACTCCTAGTTCATAGTCCCCGTTCCTCCATACTCTATGGGCGTCCCTCACTACGGACGGGAGACACAACCTTTTTCACTAGAAAAATCATCTTCACCTTTAAATTTAGATACGCGTGGGGGCAGTGTTAGGGAGAATTCTCTGTTAAGGCTAATTTCCCAAACCTAGTGAGTCCTCCAGCAGCTTTGCTGGATTTTTGGGGTTTCTTGTTTTCTCCTAAGAGTGAGACTCTTTTTCTCCCACTCTTAGGCATGATTTGAGAATGTCCTTTGATTATGTAATGTGTTTTATGGGCTATGGGGTCTTTTACTCCATAGGGCTTCACGTGTTTTTGGTATGTGTGTTACACAGCACCCTCAGTGCAGTAACACCGGGGTGTCATAGTGACCCCCAAACATAGACTCCATACCCTGGGACTGACTACTGTCTCCCAGGGCATGTAAAGTCACCATTGGCTTTACTAGTCTCAAATTGTGAACAGAACCAGTACAAACCATCATATTGTGGAAGTACTGGTAGGGGTTATTCGATTGCCCCTGGGTCTGTTTTCCAAGGGGGCACTGTCCAGTCCCCCCTTGTCGAGTTTCTGGCTGGTGGCAGTGATTACCACGCGAAATATTCCACCGGAATATTTCCTATGGGATTTTCCCATTCATTTTAAACGCACCACTTTTTGGTGCAATGTTAAAGATACCGTTGGATTATTTCTCCAGCATTGGATCTTTCATGGATTCCAATGCTTAGAATATTCCCTGTCGTCAGGCTGGGAATCCTCGGTAAGTTATATAGACATTTACCATAGGAAAAATTCTGACACTTTTGTGTCCTATCTACGTCGTTTTGGGCCGTGCACGCCAGCGCCACTAGGACGTAGGGGTATTTCTGAGGCTTGTGGAATCTGCTTAGATCACATGCTGTGCATAGGCCGACATCTAGTGGAAGCTGCGGAGTATTACAGTTTGTTTTTCGAAACTCGAAAATGGGCGTCGACACAGGGCGTGCCAGTAATACTATCCCTAGTGTGACGTACACTGTACCCAAGATCCCTCACGCATCTAGGATCCTCAGATTGTTTTTTTCCGCCATACTGGTCGGAAGCATTTTGCGGAGTCCCTTGGCCTTAGCCATACTTTTGCTAAAATATCGATGAATTTACATCCTTTCCCCATCCCAACGTCGAACTTCGACACTCGACGCCGGCTGGAGAAGAATTCGACCGTTGGCTGCTGCATGACGGATTTGGGCCTCGGAAGGCCTCTGTGTCATGATTACGGGGTTCCCTCGCAAAAGAATTTCCAAGATTTCCTGCTGGTCTAAGGATAGGTAGGTTAGACCCTTCCTCATCACCCAACAGGGCGGCCTAATGTTACAACCTCTAGTTTGGGCCAGCAGTCTAGTTTTCTGTCACTCTGAGTATTTAAGCCCCTCCCCTTTGCTCAACGGCGCTTCGCGTCTTCAGCTGTTTCAGCGAACGCTTACCGCGGTTCAGTCCTCTGACAGGAATTCCTCAGCTTCCTTAGTATTTCATCGATACCCTTTTAGTAGTGCCCTGGTTATTGCTTTTCCCGTCCAGTCCGCAGTTCCTTTTTCTGTGAACCCTGTGTGAAGTTGGCGTTCGTCAGCGTTCAGCTGGCAGTATACGCTTTTACTTTTGGCGTAATTTGTGAGGAGAATTTTCGAGGCGCTCGTTCCAGTTGTCGCCCCTTGTATCACAGCAAGTATTTTTACTTATCTAGTTTTCTCCATTACTAAAGGTGCCATAGGGGCTCTTCACTCATTCGTTCTTAGTGCGCAAGTGAATGCTAAAACCATACTAGTTGTATCTGCCTCACAGAGCTAAGGGGGTTGTGTGGAGAATATAGTTTCTAGGAACAGTAGTGTTCGTGTTTTCTGTCGTCATTAGGTACACTAAGTTTACACATCTAGGAATCTAAAATCTTTCGAGTTGTGCACTTCAGTTTCTAGACACATTTGGGTGTTTCTTGCAATTAGTTGGCTAGCGACTCCATTCCTGTCTGAGCACTGTTAGGAAGTGTACCCTTTTAGGTGTTTCTAGGAGTTCCGTAGTGTTCCCTTCATCCTCCAGTCACAGTAGGGTAGTTCTGTTGATAGGTAAATTCCATATTGGGCAATTCATCCTTCCTTCTCACATCCCTTCTTCAGAACACGCGCCCCTGCACAGAAGCAGGATGGAGAGCTAACTAAATCACCAACTAAGGTAACCAAACTATGCAGTTTTTTGGAAAAGGTTCTTATTTTCCCCTACTTCAGGAATCACTCAGTTATTTGGTGTGGTAATTTGTTTTTATGGCATAGATTGAGAGTCCAGTTGGGATAGTGAACAAAAGATAACTGCGTACCCTGAGAAGTTCCGAATATCACGTGGTGTCCCCGAGGAGTCTAAGGTAAGCGTTACACTCTGGCCTCGGCTCTGCAAGTAGGGAGAGTGGGGGGTTTTGTTTGTTTGTTTGTCTATTTATTTAATATAGCGCAAAACCAAACCCGCAGGTAGCCGGGCGCAAACATTACAAGAATACTTGAGAACTTGGTTACAGTGACAAACACAGAAGTAAGCGGTAGGAGTAGATTCAGAAACATTATAGATTGCATGTGTTGGACAGTTAATGCCAGATGTTGGAAACAGAAAGAGAATGGAAGGTGGTACAGTTCAGTGAGGTATGCAGTAAGAGAGAACTAGTGCGGTTGATTGTCAAGTGTCGGAAGCAAGAAGGAGCTGAGTGGTGGTCAGCCGCAGTTTGTAGCTGGGTACTGGCAGTGGGGGTAGGGGTACCTAGGGACAAGTTAGCAGGGCATAGTCAAGAGGGTGTCTCTCAGGGCGAATGGAAATGTTGCGGAGGGGGATCACCTTAGATGTCGTTAGATCGTAGCCATAAGAGTGCCTTGCGTCTGAGACTTGGGTAAGGTTGGTCCTTTCTGAGTTCTAGGGGGAGTTTGTTCCAAGTTTGGGCCGCTGTGACTGGAAAGCTGGCGCCGCCAGCTGTGCTTTTTTTATATCTGGGCACCAGCAGGGTGAAGGCGTTAGATATTCTTGTGGGGCGATTAGAGGTTCTTTTGTTGATTCTGTTAACTAGGTAGGGGGAGCTATATTGTTGAGGCATTTGGATGTGAGTGAGATAGTTTTGAGGGTGATCCTGTCATTAATTTTGAGCCAGTGGATGTTCCTTCTGGCGGTGGAGACATGGGCTCTGTTGGGTAAGTTTAATGCTACTAGCGTTATTTTGGAGAGTTTGGAGTTTGTCGAGGATATACTTGTTAGATCCAGCATATAGGGCATTACAATAGTCCAATCTAGATATGATGAGTGCATTAGCTAGGGTAATACAGCTGGCCTCCGTTAGGAATGGTCTACATGCTCGGATCAGTTTACAAGTATAGGCAGTGGAGGAGGCTAGGGAATTAGTTTGTTGCTTGAAGGTGAGTGCTGAGTCCAGATAGACCCCAAGGGTTTTGACTGCGGGCATCACTTTGATGACATTGTTGTCAATGTTAAATGAGGCGTAGTTGGGGTCTAGTTTTTTAATCGCTGTCTCTGTGCCGAGGATCAGAATCTCTGTTTTGTCGTCATTCAGACAGAGGCCGTGGGATGCCATCCATGCCTGAATGAGGAGGTATATCTTATTTACCAAAGCTGAGTCTTCCAGGAAGTTGCCCGAAAGGGAGATGAGGATCTGAGTGTCATCTGCATAGTTAGTGTAGATGACACCCAGTCTATCCAACTTGTCAAACAAGGGTTTGGTAAAGATGTTATACATAGTAGGAGACACACATGATCCCTGGGGGACACCGCAGGAGACTTGTATGGGATCAGCAGCTGCAAGGGGGGAGAAGACTCTCATAGTCCGGTTAGCAAGGAAGGATTGAACCCAGGTTATGGCATCGCTTGAGAAATGGGCAGCAGAGCCGAGGTGATTGCATAAAACTGCATGATCTACCAGGTCGAAGGCTGCCGATAGGTCAAGGAGGAGTAGCATAGCTGATTTCCATGACATACTCTACACTCTTGGTATATAGGTACACCTTATACATTTCCTACACTTAACAGCCCGCTGCCTCAAGGCGCGTATGGAGGGTACCCCTTTTCAATTCTGTCCCAAGTGCAATCGCAAATACCCTTGGGTCGACGGGCACGCCACGTGCAATCTCTGCTTGCCGAGGGACCACCCCTAGGCGAACTGCAGAGCGTGTAGTAGGTTTAAACCTAAGACACTTAAGGACCGTTCGACAAAGCGTTGGGCCCACCACGCCAGGCAGGCGGCCATGGCAGCGGAGGGCGCCTTCAGCGATGGCAGCGACGTCGTGCTTTCGGACGGCATGGGCATTACGGCGTCGAAAGACAGCCGAGTGCAGGTCCCCGACCTCGGAAGGTCGTCCGACAGGGCGGCTATGGGGAAGACCCCCGGCGACACAAGCGCTTCACTCACCACTCACACAAAACACACGAAGTCCAACCGAGACTCGAGGACGTCGAGTTCTCGGAAAGAGGCACATAGAGAACGGTCCGAATCGGTGTCCTCTGGGCGTTCTCGATCGAGATCGCCGCATGACTCCAGGCAATCATCCACTCTTGCCAAGAGTGCCTCGCTCCCTAAGCTAACGGAAGTTCGATCGTCGGAGGACGAAGACGACTTCCACCCCCAAGCCGCTCTCCAGGAGTCGGAGCCCGTAGACAAGATCAGCGCGGCCCCACGTTCGAAGGACAGGGACTCTACCCCCGATCCTCGATGCCATGCGTCGAAAACCTCCGGAACCACAAAGGGAAAGGGAAAACACTTTTCCACTCACAGGGAGGGGGGAAAACAGCAGAAGAAGCAGCCACTGCACTCTTCCACACCTGTGAAACACTCCACTCCTCCTAAACAGACACACAAGCCCAAGTCTGCTGCTATTTCTAAAACCAGCAAATCTACTCAGGATAAGTCTCCTAGACTTTCTGAGAGAGTCATTCCCAGTTCCAAAGAATGGTCGAGTGATGACATAGATAGGGTCATGTCAAGGATGTCTTCCTTGGCAGACTTTTATGATAAAAATCCAGACCATTTCCTTTCATATAATCCACAAGGGGCTACACCCTCAGGCTCTAATGATCCTATCCCCCCGAGTAAGAAGCCCCGGTTTGAGACACCTATGAGGTCTGCGGACCCCTTCGATGTACAACCATACTCACGGCCATACTCACAGTATCAAGGAGAGACTTCCTTTGGTGAGGACCAAGAATTTGGCATGGTAGAAGAGCAAACCGGGACGGTCTACTATGGGGATGAAGAGGACCGAGGAAGAGGAAGACCCAGAAACCTACAGAGTAGATTCCCCGGTAGAGAAGGAAGCCCCGGTTACCGACTCCCCTGTCGATAACCAACCCCTCCTGAACGAGGTTCTCCCACGAGCAGCAGAACATTTCCATATTGACACCCACGGTGTTCATGAAGAGAGGGACTTCGCCGAGGAGTTAGTGGGAGAAAGGAGGCCTGTTGCCCAGTCCATCCCTATCCTTAAGTCTATTCAGCGAAGAATAGACCCGTCCCTGGTGAACCCGAACCTCACCAGAGCAGTCAATCCCAGAGTTGAAAAACATTTCAGGGCAGCCCAGTCTGACCCTCTCTATATAAGAGGACATCTGAAGCCAGACTCCCTGGTTGTCACTAACACTCGTAAGAGGGCTGGAACACCCTTGTCATCGTCCGAAGCTCCTCCAGACAAGGAGAGCAAAAAACGATATGGTTTTGACAGGAAAGTAGCCTCAACGTCCGCCTATCAAGCAAGGATTGCAAACTCCACCACCCTGTTGGCCAGCTACAACTGCCATCAGTGGGAAGAAGTCGCTGCACTCATAGCCTCTGCACCAGAACCCTTAAAGGGCCAGTTAGCACGAATTTCCGCAGAGGGTAGAGCCGTGCCTGGTTGCATTTTAAAAGCAACTTTTGACGCCGCGGACAACGCAGGCAGATTGATAGCAGAAGGTACTGTTATCAAGAGACATGCGTGGTTACTGCAGTCTGGTTTCAAGGCAGAAACCCAGGCATCATTGTTGGACAAACCGGTGGAAGCCGATCTGTTGTTTGGTAAGGCGGTCGAAGATGCTCTGAAGAATGCCAAGGACGAATATGAGACACTCAAGTCCCTTGGCCAGTTAACCAATAAACCCCCTAACCAGAGAGGGAATGAAAATTTTCGTCGCCCACACGACCAAAATTCCCAGAGAGGATCTAACTATTCCCAGGGGCAGGGTACACAGTGGAACAACAACAGCCAACAGTCTGCCCAGGGTTACGGTAGGGGTAATAGGAGAGGACGTGGTAAAGGCAGAGGCAGCCCCAGTAGAGGAGGCGGCACGCCTCCACCAAAGCAGTGACGCTCAGTTCAGGGTCCCTTCTCGCGCAACCCCAGTAGGGGGACGCATTTCCAACTTCACCCAGGCTTGCGAAGGGATAACATCAGACAGATGGGTGCTGTCAACAGTATCCGCAGGGTACTGTATAGAACTACTGCAGCGTCCCCGGAACCATCCTCCACGACAAAGAGTACACTCTTTAGAACATCAGAAGATTCTCCTCGAGGAGATCGCCAATCTGCTAGCAAAGGACGCGATAGAACTCGTCCCGGGACACCAGGTAAACAAGGGTATTTATTCAACTTACTTCCTGACAATGCGCCCAGTATTGGATTTACGGCCTGCCAACAAGTATGTCAAGCCCCAAAAGTTTCGAATGACTACGCTACAAGAGGTAATCCCCCCCCTAAAAAAGGGGGATTACATGGCAACCTTGGATATGAAAGATGCCTATTTTCGTATTTCCATGTTCCCAGCGCACAGAAGATACTTGCGCTTCAAGGTGGACAGTCGGCACTACCAGTTCAAGGTATTGCCCTTCGGGATAGCTTCAGCACCAAGGGTGTTCACCAAGGTACTGGCGGTGGCGGCTGCACACCTACGCAGGGAGGCAATCCTGGTGTACCCTTATCTGGACGACTGGCTCATAACGGGGGAAACCCCCAGTAATTTGCAGAACAAACATTGAAAGGACTATCGACCTCCTCCACAAATTAGGCTTCTCAATCAATGAGAAAAAGTCAAGCCTGGTGCCAAGCACCTCCAAACAGTTCCTAGGAGCAATCCTAGATACTCAAGAGGGGTTGACATTTCCTTCAGAGGAAAGAATTCGGAATATACTACTGCAAATTCCGCAATATCAGTCCGGTCACCAAATAACGGTACGCAAAGCAATGCGTTTGCTGGGCATGATGGCGTCATGTATTTACCTGGTCCCCCACGCGCGCCTGCGTCCCATGCAGGAATGGTTGGCGAAACAGTGGTCTCAGGCAAGTGGTCAGTGGGACGATCTAGTGGTCGTTTCGCCAACACTAGTACAAAGCCTTCACTGGTGGACAAGAGAGAATCTTGCACAGGGGAAACCCTTTTACGATCCCGAAGTACAGGCAGTAGTCACTACCGATGCATGTCTGACGGGGTGGGGAGCTCACCATCTCCACCACACAGCTATGGGTCTCTGGTCTCCCTCAGTGGCCAGGAACCACATCAACCTGCTAGAGCATCTGGCAGTATTCAGAGCGCTTCAAGCGTTCGAGCCCTACCTACTAAACCTGTCAGTGCAAATCCGGACGGACAGCACGACAGCCATGTTCTACCTGAACAAGCAAGGAGGGACTCGTTCGCCAAATCTGTCCAAGCTTGCCCAGAAAATCTGGATATGGGCACTCAGACGGAACATCTTCCTGTCATCACAACATGTTCCAGGGGAGCTCAATTCCCTAGCGGATGCTCTGAGCAGAGACTCCCTTCCAGAGGAACACGAATGGGTTCTACACAGAGAGGTCGTAGAAAATATCTTCTCTCAGTGGGGTTTCCCCACTATAGACTTATTCGCCACAAGCGAAAACAGACAATGCCCAGGATTTTCATCCAGGTTCCCCCAACAGACTCCCAGGGGAACGCCCTGTAGATGAACTGGTCAGGGATGTTTGCGTACTCTTTTCCACCAACTCCTCATCAGGAAGGTGGCCAACAAGATGAACAGAGAGTCGATGACGCTCGTCCTGGTTGCTCCCATGTGGGCAAGACAACCGTGGTTCCCACACCTACGCAGGATGGCGGTGTGCGAGCCCATCAAACTTCCGGCCTGGTACAACCTACTGTCCCAGCACCAAGGTCAAACAGTGCATCAGCAACCCAACTCAATGAACCTGGCAGCATGGCTCCTGAGGTCATAGAGTTTGGACACACATCAATTTACCACAGAGGTGTATGGACATCCTAAAGGAATCTAGCAAACCAAACACAAGGCACTGCTACTTTGACAAGTGGAAGAAACTCGTTATCTGGTGCCAGAGTAGACAAATCAACCCAGTTGATGGCACTCCTTCCACTATTGTTACATACATGCTTCACCTGCTAGATGCAGGATTGGTTTTTAACTCACTGAAAGTACATCTGGCAGCCCTGACGGCATACACCACTTCCCATAACAAGGTCTCGTGATGGAAAGTGCCAGTAGTTAAAGCCTTCATGGAAGGAGTAAAGAGACTTCACCCTCCTATTTCAAACCCACCACCAGGGTGGGACCTTAATGTGGTGCTATCTAAGCTCATGGGCCCCCCTTTCGAGCCCATGCATAAAAGCAGTCTCAAACACCTGACTTATAAAACGGCCTTCTTAGTAGCTATTACTTCTATAAGAAGGGTCAGTGAAATTCAGGCTCTGTCGGTGCAGGATCCCTTCTTTACTGTCCATAAAGACAAACTGGTTTTACGCACACACCCTAGGTTCTCACCTAAGTTTATATCTAAATTCCACATAAACCAGTCCATCGAGCTTCCGGCTTTCTTCCAGGACCCTCAAAGCTCGGCTGAGGTGAAACTACACACCCGAGATGTGCGTAGGTGTCATGATCTCTGCTTCCAAAAGATCAGGACTTGCCCGACTCCCTTGGAAGCAGACCCATAACCCCGGTTCCGAGTGCCAGCCAGTCCCAATTGGGACCTTTTGGACCCTGTCCTGGCGCCAGTGGCACCAGGCTCATAAAGATGCCCAGTCCCAGCGCTGGAAGCGCCGGGCTCATAATGCTTGGGTGGACTTACCTGCAGCAGACCATGCTGCTTACTTACCTGCCAGTTGAACCCCTGATCCTCTTCTGTTTGGGACTACTTTTCCTGTTGGGTGGGGCAGGAGCCACTCCCTAGGTTCAGAACACTGGAACTCTTCTGGAAAGCAGGAACTCTTTTCTTAGGCGTGGCTGTGGAAGGAGACACCTAAGCACTACAGGAGGCTATTTAAACCACACCCGATGGATGAATCTTGCTTTGCGTTATTCTGCATTCTCTGCAGCAGAACGCTCATCGTGTCTTCTGCTTCTGATCCTGGGCCTAAGGGAACAAAGGCTTACCATCCTGGAATCCAGTCTTCAGCAGCACCTGTAAAGACAAAGAAAGAACAGGTTAGCACTACGGTCTTCAGTGGCAGCGCATCTCTTACCTGGTCCATCGGCTGTCACCAACGCCTCGCGCTGCATTCCGGCATCTGAAAGACAAAGGCTTACCTACTCTTCGCATGCTCCGGAGGTCTTTGCACTGCATTCCGGCATCTGAAAGACAAAAGCTTACCAGCTCTTCGCACGATCCGGAGGCCTTCGGCGCTGCATCACGCATCTGAAAGACAAAAGAAGGTGCGTTTAAAGACATTGGGCAACTTTATTACTCACGTGCCATTACTCCTTCCCACGCCGAATCCAGTGGGTATTCCAGCACCCTTCAGCTTCTCTAAAGCTCCGAACTTGTACCTGCAAGATAAAAGGGACAGTTAGTGCGCATCGTGAAGCAGGCTACAAGCGCTTACTTACGTGCTTCCAGGTGCTTCTATTCCTCACGCGGGTTCGATCCTCAACTCTCATCAGCCCGCCATCCGCCATCGCCGGAACCCTGCAAAACAAGAGATATCATTACAAAAGACTTTTAAGACATTTGAAGTGCCCAGAACTTACCGTTCGTGCAGTTAACCACGGACAGCAGTCCTCTGAGGTCAAGAGGCCTGCACCCTTATCCAGTGAAGAAACTGGTTACGGCACCCTGCCCCGAGGCAGATGGAGAGCTCGGCGTTCACTTACCTAAGACATCTTACTCTTCGAGTCAGACATACAGTGCACAGAGGTCCAGCCCAAAGAGCCAACCGTGTGTTACACATCACCTTTGAAGATACGGCATTCACCCAGTCAAGACCGGCGCCTCTGCGGGAATCAGGTGAGCGTTACAGAACGCAAAGCCTATCGCAAAACTCCCACCCAGGCGCTATGGAAACCTCGGATACCGACCAGCTAGCCCAGTTACTTGGGAAACTAAGAGCAGAAGTGCATGCAGCCCGTCAGGAAACAAATGCTCTAAGAAGGGAACTGATTATTTCCAAGGAGCGAACAGACGATCTCGCTAGACAATTGCTACAGTCACAAGCCGGACAAACTCTGTTACCCGCATCAGGGGCAAATCTTCCTTCAACATCCTCTACGAACCCAGTGCAGATCAACCTACCTGGGAATGTACCTCTGGCTCCGCCCGAACGATTTTCTGGTGACCCTAAGAGGTTTGCAGTATTTATTAATCAGTGCCGGTTGCACTTCTTATGCCGGCCAGCAGCCTTTCCAACTGATCAAGCTAAGGTAGCTTTCGTGCTTTCGTACCTTAGCGGCAATGCGGCAGACTGGTCGATCCCTCTAGTTAATCAAGATGATCCGGTTCTCCATGATTTTCGAGCTTTTCAGCTCAGTATGGAAAAACTGTTTGCAAGACATTCACAGGGGCAGGCCTTGGACAATGAGCTCCTTTCATTGCGACAGGGTAATCAAGACCTTTTGGCTTATATTGCGTCTTTCAACAGACTGATAGTGGAAACTCGATGGCCTGAGGACAAAAGGATTACGCTGTTTTATAGAGGTCTACGTGGAGAGCTCAAAGATGTGTTAGCCCAAGTAGTGAATCCCCCGCAAGACTGTTCGGACTATATTGACTTAGTCGTTCAAATTGACCACAGACTGCAGAACAGGAAGGCCGATCGTTCCAAGTTTGATGCTCGAGTATTTTCCAAACCACCAACTCCTACCAAAGGAGTAGACTCCGGGGAACCCATGCAAATAGGGGGCCTGAAAGGACCACTAACACAAAAGGAGCGGGAAAGGAGAAAACAGCTGCAATTATGCCTCTATTGCGGAAACTCAGGGCACTTTCTTCGAGACTGTCCGGTCAAACCAGCCAAGAAGGCAGTAGGAGCTACAGTTACCAGGGTCACAAACTCTGAGCAGGGAAACAACCTCGCCGACAAGAATAGAGGTCCTCTTGCCGAGCGTTAAAACCAGTTCCGTGACCTCGCATTTCGTGATACCTATGGTCCTCATTAGCCCTGAACAGCCGGATCGATTACATGCAATTGAAGCTTACGTCGACAGCGGTGCCATCGGCAATTATGTGGATCATGAAATGGTTTTGAGGATGAATCTGACTTTGTCCAAAGGCTGTAAAGGACGTCATTACTACGGTGGATGGTACGGACCAGTAACGCATACCACCCAAGAAGTGATGCTAGTAAGTCAAGATGGACACCATGAGATGATCGTGTTCCATGTGATCAAGGCCCCCCAGTTCCAGATTATTCTAGGAATTCCTTGGTTAGAGAAGCACAATCCTCAGATCGATTGGCGAGCAAGAACGGTTCAGTTTCCAGAATGTGTCTCTACTTGTCACCCTCGACCTGGTGTTGCACTGGCAGCAATTTCCTCGGAGGCTCCTCAGTTACCTCCTGAATACCTAGAATTCCAAGATGTTTTCCGGAAGGATCAGGCTAACTCTCTACCTCCTCATAGGTCTTATGACTGCCAGATAGACCTGATACCTGGATCTGCTCCTCCTTGTAGTAGAATGTATGCCCTCACCGAGCCCGAGAATCTTCACCTCCGACAATACCTGGATCAATACCTAGCGAATGGGTTTATTCGTCCGTCCAAGTCCCCTGCTTCCTCAGCTTTGTTCTTCGTTCCAAAAAAAGAAGGGGACCTTAGAACTTGTATAGATTATCGCGCCCTGAACCAGATCACCGTTAAGAATAGATATCCATTACCTTTGATCCCTGAACTCCTGGACCAAGTCAGAAAAGCATGCATATATACAAAGCTGGATCTTAGAGGAGCCTACCACTTGGTATGAGTAAAAGAGGGCGATGAATGGAAGACGGCCTTCTGCACCAAGTATGGGCTATTTGAATATCAGGTCATGCCCTTCGGACTTTGCAATGCCCCGGCCGCCTTTCAATATTTTATGAACGATGTCCTCAGAGAGCTCATAGATGTGTGTGTTGTTGTTTACATTGACGACATCCTCGTTTATTCTTCATCGGAAACTGAACATCGGAAACACGTGAAAATGGTCCTCGAGAGATTGCGTCAACACAAACTTTTCGCTAAGTTGGAAAAATGTGTTTTCAACGTGACTGAAGTTGAATTCTTGGGATTCATATTATCACCTAGCGGAGTGCGTATGGATTCAAAGAAGGTCGATGCAATTCTCAAATGGCCATCGCCATCCTCCGTAAAAGGTGTTCAAAGCATGTTAGGCTTCGCTAACTTTTACCGCAGGTTTATCCCCGAATTCTCTCGAATAGTCCAGCCCATCACGCCTTGTTAAAGAAAAACAAACGTTTTGAATGGTCTACCGAGGCGGAACAAGCTTTCCAGAATTTGAAGACTAGATTTATCTCTGCACCGATCTTAAAACATCCTCGCCCAGAACTCCCCTACATCGTTGAAACTGATGCTTCGAGCCTTGCCATGGGGGCAGTTCTATCACAAAAGGACCCAGTAACCAATCAGTTGCATCCCGTGGCATTTTGGTCCCGCAAATTCTCGCCTCCTGAAATCAATTACACTATTACTGATAAGGAACTTCTAGCTATCAAGTCCGCCTTTAAGGCTTGGCGGCATTATCTTCTGGGGGCCCGACACACCGTTGCTGTGATTACAGATCACCGAAACCTGCAATATTTGAAAACCGCAAAAGCTCAATCCTCTAGGCAACTCCGTTGGGCACCATTCTTTGCTGAGTTTGACTTCATAATTACCTATCGACCTGGTACAAAAAACTGTAAAGCTGATGCCCTTTCTCGGATGGGAGTGGAAGAACATTTGATCAATCCTAAACCTGTACCTATCATTCCCGAACAAAGAATTCTAGGTGTAATCGCCACACAATCCATAGAGGAAGTTAAGGATAAAGCCAGGCTACTGGTAACTCCAGCAGACATACAGAATTGGCATCTGCAGGGAAAGGACTTTACGGTGAAGGACAACCTATTATATTTCCAAGAACGGTTATACCTGCCCAGCACAGATTTACAGAAAAAGGTAATCTCTTGGTATCACGATTCTTTAATGGAAGGACATCCCGGTATGACCAAGACCTCGGAAAAGATCAAGCGCTACTTCTGGTGGCCGTCTTGGAAAAAAGATATCAGAGACTTTATAATGTCCTGTGGAATATGCGCCCAAAACAAGAGTCAAAAGGAAAAACCAGCCGGCCTCTTATGCCCTATTGACATCCCGCCTCGCCCTTGGCATACGCTTTCTATGGACTTCATCACCGATCTACCTCCATGCTCCGGATACAATACGATCCTAGTAATCGTGGACCTATTCTCCAAGATGGCGCATTTCATTCCACTCAAAGGCTTACCAACAGCAGCAACTCTGGCCCGAGAATTTCTCGAAAACATCGTCCGACTGCACGGTTTTCCTTCAGTTCTAATTTCGGATCGAGGTAGTAAATTTATTTCTCATTTTTGGCGAAGTTGCTGTCGGTCGGCTCAAATTGATGTGAGACTTTCGACCAGCCACCACCCTCAAACCGACGGACAAACCGAGAGGACCAATCAAACTCTGGAACAGTATTTGCGCTGCATGCTACAACAAACTGAAAAAACTTGGAAAGATATCCTTTGGATAGCCGAATATGCCTACAATAACTCTGTCCACTCGGGAACTGGGAAGACCCCGTTTTTTCTTTTATACGGTAGTCACCCTCGAACCTCGGAGTTGGATCCACTCCAAGATCTTGGAACACCAGCAGTAGACCACCTGCATTCTACAATCACCCAAGCCTTTAAGGAAGCCGTTTCTCACCTTCAAAGGGCTAAAGAACAATACAAGAAAGGAGCAGACCAACATCGGAAGGAAGCCCCCCAATATCAAGTAGGAGATCAAGTCTGGTTATCCACCAAATATCTACCTCTAAAAGGACCACGCACATTCAACCCAAGATACCTTGGTCCCTATTCCATCACTACCATAGTAAATCCAGTAGCGGTCAAGTTGGATTTGCCCCCTCACATGAAGATACATCCGGTCTTCCACGTCTCTCTATTAAAACCCGTGCAACCTCAAACCCGACTAACTACATCTCTAAAACCTATTCTAGTTGATGGAGAACTCGAGTTTGAAGTCAAAGCATCCTGGATTCCAAGATCTCCAAATCTAAACTATTTTACCTGATTGACTGGAAAGGCTACAGTCCCCAAGAAAGATCCTGGGAACCTGCAGAATATGTCCACGCGCCTCGTCTAATCAAAAGATTTCATCGAACATTTCCTAACAAGCCCAAAACCCCGGAGAAGCCCGGTTTGGGAGGGGCCTTGAGGGGGGGTGCTGTCATGATCTCTGCTTCCAAAAGATCAGGACTTGCCCGACTCCCTTGGAAGCAGACCCATAACCCCGGTTCCGAGTGCCAGCCAGTCCCAATTGGGACCTTTTGGACCCTGTCCTGGCGCCAGTGGCACCAGGCTCATAAAGATGCCCAGTCCCAGCGCTGGAAGCGCCAGGCTCATAATGCTTGGGTGGACTTACCTGCAGCAGACCATGCTGCTTACTTACCTGCCAGTTGAACCCCTGATCCTCTTCTGTTTGGGACTACTTTTCCTGTTGGGTGGGGCAGGAACCACTCCCTAGGTTCAGAACACTGGAACTCTTCTGGAAAGCAGGAACTCTTTTCTTAGGCGTGGCTGTGGAAGGAGACACCTAAGCACTACAGGAGGCTATTTAAACCACACCCGATGGCTGAATCTTGCTTTGCGTTATTCTGCATTCTCTGCAGCAGAACGCTCATCGTGTCTTCTGCTTCTGATCCTGGGCCTAAGGGAACAAAGGCTTACCATCCTGGAATCCAGACTTCAGCAGCACCTGTAAAGACAAAGAAAGAACAGGTTAGCACTACGGTCTTCAGTGGCAGCGCATCTCTTACCTGGTCCATCGGCTGTCACCAACGCCTCGCACTGCATTCCGGCATCTGAAAGACAAAGGCTTACCTACTCTTCGCATGCTCCGGAGGTCTTCGCACTGCATCCCGCATCTGAAGGACAAAAGAAGGTGCGTTTAAAGACATTGGGCAACTTTATTACTCACGTGCCATTACTCCTTCCCACGCCGAATCCAGTGGGTATTCCAGTACCCTTCAGCTTCTCTAAAGCTCCGAACTTGTACCTGCAAGATAAAAGGGACAGTTAGTGCGCATTGTGAAGCAGGCTACAAGCGCTTACTTACGTGCTTCCAGGCGCTTCTATTCCTCACGCGGGTTCGATCCTCAACTCTCATCAGCCCGCCATCCGCCATCGCCGGAACCCTGCAAAACAAGAGATATCATTACAAAAGACTTAAGACATTTGAAGTGCCCAGAACTTACCGTTCGTGCAGTTAACGACGGACAGCAGTCCTCTGAGGTCAAGAGGCCTGCACCCTTATCCAGTGAAGAAACTGGTTACGGCACCCTGCCCCGAGGCAGATGGAGAGCTCGGCGTTCACTTACCTAAGACATCTTACTCTTCGAGTCAGACATACAGTGCACAGAGGTCCAGGCCAAAGAGCCAACCGTGTGTTACACATCACCTTTGAAGATACGGCATTCACCCAGTCAAGACCGGAGCCTCTGCGGGAATCAGGTGAGTGTTACAGTAGGGCGGTCCTCTACTATGTAAATAAAACCAGACCGCTAAGGAAAACAGATCAACTGTTTGTCTCCGTAGCTACAGGCAGAGAGGGGGATCGCGTCTCTAAAGGTGCCATCTCGAAGTGGATTATTAACTGTATCCAGCTGTGTTACTCACTCTCTGAAAGAACTCTGCCTTTCACGCCAAGAGCCCACTCTACTAGAGGCATTGGGGCCACTCTGGCTTTCATTGCAAATGTACCCCTTGACACCATTTGCAAAGCAGCTACTTGGAGCTCTATTCACACTTTTATTCAGCATTACTGCATTGACACCCATTCCAAGCCAGATACACAAGTGGGACAAGCGGTTCTAAGACATTTATTTGCTCATGACCCTTCTCGCATCCCACCTCCTTCTTCAGGTACTGCTCGCTAATCTATGCACAGCATGTGATCTAAGCAGATTCCACAAGCCTCAGAAGGGATACATTACTCAACGTAATCGTATTTCTGATGCTTGTATCTGCTTAGATTCACATGCGACCCACCCTTCCTCCCCTCTGAGAGAAGGCGCATGGTTGCTTGTAGTCTTACCTTTCTATCTGCTTGGATTATCTGTACTCAAGCTACTCCTCATGCTACCTCATGTCAGAAAAAATACAATCTGAGGATCCTAGACGCGTGAGGGATCTTGGGTACAGTGGACGTCACACTAGGGATAGTATTACTGGCACGCCCTGTGTCGACGCCCATTTTCGAGTTTCGAAAAACAAACTAATACTCCGCAGCTTCCACTAGATGTCGGCCTATGCACAGCATGTGAATCTAAGCAGATACAAGCATCAGAAATACGATTACGGTGAGTAATATATCCCATATAGCTCCGCCCCCGCGGCTCCCTCAGATTTCAACCATCTTCCAAAGTGGTGGGATTACCTCACGTATCTGCTATTTGGTTAGGTTGTACTTTCTACTTCTGAGACTGTTTGTTCTTCTCAAAAGAATGTCTGGAAAGGCGTTGTTCCGTCTGTGTGCTACGTGCAGTCTTAAGAAGGTGTACGAAGGGGATGGTCATATGGACTGCATTTACTGCCTTCATCCACACCTCACGGCGGACACTTGTGAAATCTGTCAGGGTTTCTCCCAGAAAACCCTCAAAGACCGAAAAAGACGCCTGGTCGATTGGCCCAATGACGGAGCGGGTGCGTACCCGGCATCGGAGGTGGGCTCCACGGCCTCAAAAAGTAAGTCGGAACCCCCGACGAAGAAGGCACGTGCTGCCGAAAAACGAACCTCAGAGTCGGCCGAAAAAAAACAATCCTCGGAGAAACATTCGGAAAAACATTCGAAGGCCTCCTCCTCTTCACACAAGACGCCGTCTTCTTCCTCCTCATCTAAAAAGGAGAGAAAAGAACCATCCAAATCCTCCTCAGGAGACCGTCATAAGTCTACCTTGAGTCGAGAGGCCGCGGCCAGCAAGTCGGCCCCAAAAGCAGCCGGAACACCTCAAGGCCCTGCGCCACTGGCTTCGCCGACGACCCGCTCGTCGACGCCTGCGTCATCGGCGGCTCCTCCCACATGTCAGACTGCGGCGGTAGGAAACATATCGTCGACGGTGGTCGATCCCGTCCCGCCAGAGGCCCTGCTTCAACCAGAGGCGACTTTCTTCATCTCGTCGGCTGACGAGGAACGCGACACGGTCGCGCGCCCAACCAATCTGGGGCTGCAGCCGACCAACGCGATGTCGCTCTTGGGTGATGGTTAAATCCCTACAACCTCGTCATTACTGAACCCCTAGGCGGTTCTGTCCTTGGAGGTGCTAAATAGGCTTCAGAAGCTATTACAGGGTTTGGACACACAAATGCCCCAGCCTAGGGACCCGACACGGATACAGTCTATGCCATTAGTTGATGAGCCGGGCCCGGCTCTTTGCTCGGCGACCAGGATTACGGCCGCTTCCCACGCGCCGGCAGATTGCCTTATCCTGCTAGAAGAGGGAGAACTACAGGACTCTGACCGTGAAGGATCAGGTTCAGACATCTCACTATCCCCCTCAAGGGACCCAACTTGGGACTCAGAAGCAGAGATAGAAGCTCCGAGAAGCCCGGCACAGCCATCGCCACCTGACGACGTGGGTGCATTCCATGCCATGATGAGTAAGGCATGTTCGGAGTTTGGCCTAGAGGAGAAAAAGGATCGTTTTCTTTTTGATCATATGGGCAAGAGAAGGAAATCCATATTCGCCATCCCGATTTTGGATCATGTCTGGCAAGAGGGCCTGAAGATCATGCGTACCCGTTCTCTGAACTGGCAGTGAAAGGTCGTTTGGAGAAGAAGTTCAAGGCTCCGGAATCGACTTACAAGTGCCTGACGTCTCAACCTTCGTCGGAGTCGGTGGTATCTGCGGCGGTGGCTAGAAAGGCCAGGTCTCAGCATAAATGCACAACCCCTCCAGACAACGAGGCCAGGAGACAGGACGCTTTCGGCAAGAAGGTGCTGTCCGTCGGCGTGACTACAGTTAAAGCAGCCAACTCCTTGGCGATTATGTCTAGGTATGACAGGGAAATGTGGCACCGACTGGCTCCTGTCTTGGAGCATTTGCCCGAGGAACCTAGAAAGTCCACCATGTTGCTAGTGCGGGAAGGAGAGGAGGCCTCCAACCATGCTATAAACATTGCCGTCGACCTAGCCGAGTCCGGTTTTAAGCAAATCAATAATGGCGTAGTTATACATAGATAAGCCTGGCTCAAGTGCACTACGTTCAGACCGGAGGTGCAATATAAAGTCTTGGATATGCCGTGTGAAGGGAAGCAACTGTTCGGTGAAAAAGTTGATGAGGCCTTGAAGGGCATGAAAGAGGATACTGACACGGCGCGGTCACTTGGAGCCCTCCAGAGTGGCAGGAGTTTTCATTCCTTTCGTCCTTACAGAGGGGCCTCTGGTAACTCCCGGTTTGGGTCATCTAGAGACCGAGGTTTCAGCAGACCCTCCTACTCGTCCCTAGGCTACAGGCGTGCGGCCCAATCTTCTCGTAGAGGTAGAGATTACCAAACCTCCAGACGGCGGGGTGCCTAGCCTTCGTCGACGGAAAGATAAACAAACCAAGAACCAACAATGACATGTTTCAGGACGTCCTGGGGAGCCGAGTGTCTCGTCGCATCGACGAGTGGGAGTGCATAACAGACCGATGGGTTTTGGACACGATTCATCTGGGCCACTCTCTACAGTTCAAGGGCAAGCCACCACACATTACACCGGTGTTCTCGGCCCAGCCCCATCTTCAAATACTACTACAGGAGGTGGCGCTTATGCTGCAGAAAGGGGCTATAGAACTGGTCCTGGTGGCAGAAAAAGGACATGGAGTGTACTCCCGGTACTTTGTCGTCAAGAAACCAAACGGAAAATGGCGTCCCATTCTGGATCTACGAGCGCTCAACAAACTGCTCAAGAATTTAAAATTCAAAATGCTGACGCTTCAGGAGGTGATCCGATCGATACAACCCGGAGATTATTTGTCGTCGCTAGACCTTCAGGACGCATACTTCCATATCCCGATGCGTCGACGGCACAAAAGATTTCTGCGGTTCGTCGTCGGACGAACCCACTATCGGTTCAAGGTCCTCCCGTTCGGTCTAAAATCGTCCCCCAGGACTTTCACCAAATGTCTGGCTCCAATAGCAGCCTGGTTAAGAAAGGAAGGTCACCATGTGTACCCTTATTTGGACGACTGGCTAGTGAGGGGACTGTCTCCGGAAAGGGCACAAGAAAGCCTAGATGCCACCCTGTCCCTCCTGCAACGTTTGGGCTTCGCAGTGAACTTCGACAAGTCCTCGTTAAAACCTTCAAGGACCTTGGTCTTTTTGGGGGCAGAGTTCCACACACAGTCGGGGCTGGTGAAGCCATCCCTCGAAAGGATTCACAGACTGCAACAAAAGGCATCAGAATGGGAGGTCGACACCAGAGTGTCAGTACGAAGGTACATGTCCCTGCTGGGGACCATGTCGTCCTGCATACCCTTGATAGACAATTGTCGCCTCTTCATGAGGCCTCTTCAGGAATTCTTGGCGGATCGATGGGCACAAAGTCGAGGACGCTGGTCGGACAAGTTGACCATCAACGGCCAGCTCGTGCAGGCGCTTCAATGGTGGAAAATCTCCATACACCTAACGAAGGGAATGCCCTTACTGGAACCTGCGTTCCAGAAGACAGTGGTTACGGATGCTTCTCTAACTGGGTGGGGAGCTCATCTGGACTCCTTACAGGTTCAGGGTCATTGGTCATCGGAAGAGTCCTCCCTCCACATCAACCTGCTAGAGTTGAGGGCGGTGCGTTGGGCCCTAAAATCCTTTCTGCCACAGATAAAGGGCTCAGTGGTGAGAATCATGACAGACAACACAACAACCATGTTTTATCTACGAAAGCAGGGAGGAACTCGCTCCAGGAGCCTGTCGACGGAAGCCCAGGAGATCTGGCATTGGGCCCTAGAACACGACATACATCTGTTGGCGTTCCACTTACCAGGAGTAAAAAATGTGCGAGCAGACGCTCTCAGCAGGGAGATGAATTGTCTACACGAATGGGAACTGAACGATCAGCAACTGCACCGTGTCTTCGCGGAATGGGGTCATCCGGCCCTCGATCTCTTTGCGACGAGAGACAACAAGAAATGCTCCCAATACGCGAGCAGGTGGCCACAACAAGACTCGCTAGGGGATGCGTTCTCCTTCCTGTGGACGGAGAAGTTTCTATATGCCTTCACCCCATTCCCTCTCATCCGTCGGACTCTGCAATGGATCCACAGATATCCTTGTCGGGTGATCCTGGTGGCCCCGTATTGGGCCAGACAAGTGTGGTTCTCCGATCTACTTCACCTCTCAGCGGCAGAACCAATGAGGTTCCAGAAGATCCCCAACCTTCTGTCTCAGGAGAAAAGGACCGTTTGGCATCACGACCCGGACAACCTCAGTCTGACGGCCTGGCTCCTGATTTCGCCGAGTTTGGCGCGTTAGCGATTCCAGCGGATTGTCGTCGTATTTTGCAAGCTGCAAGGGCACCTTCCACGAACACTTCATACACATACAAATGGAAAAGATTCTGCATATGGTGCGCAGGTCAACCAGGTCTGGTCCCGCGGGCGATCACACCGGAACAACTCCTACCATACTTGTTGCTCCTGGCAAATAACGGTTTATCTGTTTCATTCATAAAGGTGCATCTAGCTGCCATCTCGAGATTTACTCGGAAGAGACATTCCACTCCACTGTTCAGTGACCGCCTAGTTAAACACTTCCTTAAAGGGTTGTTTCAAACCTTTCCTCCCAAGAAGAAGTTTCCTCCGATCTGGAGTCTGAACCTGGTCCTGATGAAACCCCCTTTTGAACCAATGTCATCGACATTATTAAAATTTTTGTCTTGGAAATTGACTTTCCTGGTGGCCATTACTTCTGCTCGTCGCCTGTCGGAAATACAAGCTCTAGTGATCGACCCTCCATATTTGAGATTTTTCAGTAATAAAGTTGTGCTGGCCACTAGCCCGCATTTCATACCTAAAGTACCTTCCATGTTCCATAAACACGCTTCTATAGTGTTGCCTACATTCTTTCCAACACCGTCTTCAGTGGCAGAGAAGACTCTCCATACATTGGACGTGAAAGGAGCTTTAAAATTTTATCTCCATTGCACTCAAAGCTTCAGAGACACGGGACAACTCTTCGTAGCTTATGGTCCTGTGGCTAGGGTAAAAGTGATTTCAAAACAAGGACTATCCAGATGGGTGTCTTCGGCAATTTCTTATTGTCATTCCAAGGCCGGAATGCCGCTAGAAAAGCGTCCAAGGGCCCATTCGACGAGATCTACATCGTCGTCGATGGCTTTGTGGTCCGGAATTCCGCTGGGGGATATCTGCCAGGCGGCTTCCTGGTTGGTACCACACACGTTTACCCGACATTACTGTCTCGCACAGCAACATGCGGCGGATACACAGATGGGGCGGGCAGTACTACGTCACCTGTTCCAATAAGGTAAGCCCCAAGTGGGGTTGCATCCTTCGGCAACTATGCTTTAAAGTGTCGTCTTTTACGGTTAACATGCTATAATGTAATGTGTTGCCATAGTAAGTGGGCACTGTGATTGTTGTGATGTTGGTTTGCATACACTCCTCCAATGTTGGGGGATACTGCTATACAATCTATTCTAAGCATGTGAATCCATGAAAGATCCAATGCTGGAGAAGGGAATAGTTTCTTACCTGTGCCTCCATTTCTCCAGCATTGGTATCTTTCATGGATTCACATGCGCCCGCCGGCCTCCACTGAGCATGCAAACCAGAGATCCCCCCATAATACTTTGGGGGCTGAAATCTGAGGGAGCCGCGGGGGCGCAGCTATATATACCCCTACGTCCTAGTGGCGCTAGCGTGCGCGGCCCAAAACGACGTAGATAGGACACAAAAGTGTCGACATTTTTCATATGGAAAATGTCTATATAACTTACCGAGGATTCCCAGCCTGACGGGGAATAGTCTAAGCATGTGAATCCATGAAAGATACCAATGCTGGAAAAATGGAGTTACAGGTAAGAAACTATTCCCTTATTTAATATTCATTCCCCGGTTGGGTCTTTTTGCCAGGACTCGGCCCTTTGTTCCACTTTTTGGTGGGCTTCTCCACAGAAGCCTTCAAATGGTGCCACTCTGTCTGGGGTCAACAGGATGTGTGGGAGGGGGATTAGGCACCCTGGACTGCGTTGCCTTGGCAACTCAAGTCGCACTCTTGTGTGATTGGCCAGTGGTGAGCCGCCCGGCTCACCACTTAGCATGTTTGAGTGACAGCTAGGCTGATGAATGGGGGTTTTGCTGCATAAAAGCAGGGCTTTGGGGACTGGAACTTCAGAAGTCGCCACAGGACCTAAAGAATCTGAAGAGGGGAGAAGCTGAGCCATCTACGACGACGACACCACCAGTGGAGCCCTGCTGTACGAACTCACCACTTCCCCGACGACAGAGGAGTTCTTCTTCCAGGAGAGTCTTCTTCCCTTTCAGCTGGTGGGACCAACCAGTTTGCCTTTTTCGTCTTCCTGGATCGTCTCGTGGACGAATCGCCCATGCCAAGCACCCCGGCGGCCGGATAGCCACGCTTCACCACTACCGCGAATAAAAGGGTCGTACCTTTTAACCGGGAAACTCCGCGGCTGGTTTCTTCCCTGGCAGTGCAACGACCTCCAGCTTTCCTCCACATCGAGATCATCTCTTCCCCTGGCGAAGCCCCGACTTGCAACCGCTGTCAGGAACAACTGCCCCCGCTGGAGCTTTTTCACCATTTCAGGTACTGTGTCCCACCTGGTCTCCCTTGTAACAGATTGTCCAAGGTGTCCCGTAAATCCTTGACTCTCTATCCTGGGGTGACCTCGGACCTGCTAACTTTACCTTTCTGAACAGATCCAACCTCTTTTGACTTTTCTGCAAAGACTTTGAGTGTATTTCCACTGTGTGATCTTGGGCACATTCCGCCTTGCTCTCTCCAAGAGTGGGCCTGGCCTATGAACTTTTTGCTATGCAGTAGACCCTGCCTTTCTTGTCTTGCTGTGGTTTCTTAAGTGTTGGTACTGTGTATTTTCCTATTCTGCCTTTTCTCTCCCTTTTTAAACACATTATTGGAGTGCCATCTACGGTTACGCACTCGCCTCTGTTTTGCTAAATAAGTGGTGTCTTAACCTAGACTTGTCGAATAATTAACTAGGGAGGTGTATATATTTCTAGTGACTGTGTTTGAACTTGCTTGACACATTAGTGCCAGTGTATTTTTACAAGTGTGTTTTTAAATAAATAATTATATACTTTTATACCAAAGCTCTGGTCAGTGTTTGCTTGTGCTATTGTATTTTCAGCCCTATTGTGTATACTCTATATACTGCCTAACTCTTATTGAGAGAAGTCTGAATGCTCAGCCACAGCTACCAGGTAAATCTGGGTGGTGCAGACTGCTACCAATTGGGTTTACTGCTTACTCCTGTAGTCTTAAACCTTTTGCAGTGAACCCTAAGGGAACTGCACAGGTTTCTGCCTAACAGATAGCAAGTCAGTTTTGGACTAAGGGCTATTTCTTTTGGACATTGGGTGAGCACCCTTAAAAGAACTTGCAAAATCTAGTAGCCCACTAGCATTGGCGGGTAGATTTTATGCAGGGTGAGTACCATTTGCATGATACTCGACCTTGCAGGCGAGTATGGGGATGTTAGAAACTTATTTAGCATTTACTGCAAACACACTTTGTTGGCAGTAAATGGCAAATACAGGTTTCACTGTGTATGCTAGACAGCATTGCAGCAAATATGTAGTGTCCTTATGGCGACATGCACCATTTTACGAAAAGCACCGGTAAATATTTTGGCACCAGTCACCTTGGGGCAGGTGCATTGGTGATTATGCAAATAAGGAACTCTACCTGCAGGTCTTGTGGGATTTTTAAGAATTTGCAAGGCCTGCTTAACTTAGTTTGTTAGGTAGGGAATTACCCTCAGAGCGGTAGGGCTAGTTTTCCAGCATGGGGTCTGGCATGGATTCACATGCTCATGAATATTCCTCGTCATCAGGCTGGGAATCCTCGGTAAAGAAAAAATCAGTATTAGTTTCGTTTCTGATCTGTCTTTCGTAGTAATAACCAATCACTGATCTCTGCATCATACTGACCACAGCCAATGACTGCCCTCTACCTAAGCCCCGCCTCTGGCAGCCATCTTCAGATTTTTACTGCACGTTCAAGTGTTGGGATCCTCGTGATATTGCTCTCGAGCGTTAGTGCTATTTTTCAAGTTTTTTCTCAAAAAATGTCTCTTTTTTTTCGGTCAAAAGAGCCTCAAGCTCCACCGTTTCTTCATCCGATCAACGGGGACCCGTGTCGGATTCGTCTACGCCCCTCAAGGGTGAAGATTTCGTCGAGCCACACTTTTGGAGGACTCCAGAAGTTTCTCAGGCCCATCTCGGACATGGCCCAGGAGAAGGGAAGCTCGACGCCCGGAAAGCTGTTCAGGGTCTGCCCTGGATGCAGGCTTCAGAATTTCTTTAAGGAGGACAAACACTCCCTTTGCCTTTACTGCCTACATGAGGACAAGATGCACGTGGAGAAGGACTGTGCGTTTTGCGGCAATATGTCGGAGCGGACCATGAAGGACCGCCATCAACGTCTCGCCAACTGGCTGGAAGGAAAGAGCCCGTCAGGCGAGAAGTAGAAGAAGAAGTCCGAGCGGTCTTCTAAGACCTTTGAGGGCGCCCCGGCGACGGGGGTCCAACAGAAGGCCAAGCACCGCGAGTCCGCTGGCACCGGGAGCGCCGAACGGTCGGGCTCTACGGGTGCCAGGCAGGGCGCATCCTCCCCGATGCCATCAACCACGAGCCAACGCTCTGGCTCGGGTAAAAGGAAGGCCGAGCACCCGGCGAAGCTCCTGGAGAGACCCCGGTCGAGCTCGAAGGCCCCATCGGAGGGGGAGCGAGGCGGTGACCCTCCCCCTAAGGAGAAGGCGGTGAGTGCACCTAATGTGGTGAAAGCCTTAATCCATCCGGCCAAGGCCTCTATCGAGACAGTCGCGGCGGCCCTGGCTCAGCCTGTGGAGGCTACACCAGTGGTGGCGACCTCGGGGCCCAGAGTTTCCCTGCCACCGCGGAGGGAGTCCTCTTTCATGCCCATCGACAGGACCCCCGTGAAACCTCCGACGGAGAAGAAAAAGGGGGGGCAGGAGGTCGTCGTAGATTCGGCCTCAACCTCCGAGGAAGAGCTGATCGAAGTCTTAATCCACAGCGTTGGGGTGGAAGAAGACCAGCCCGTCGGGAGGGACCCCGCCGTAGGAGACGACGAGAACGTCAAGGGTGCCGACGGGGCTCCTGACCGCCTGTCGGACTCCCCTCAACCAGTGCCGCAAGACAACTCGGTGGCCATTTTGTTGGCTATACAGTCCTTATGCTCGGAGATAAGGACGAGACTGCCGTTACCACCGACGGAGGAACCGCTCCCGACGGGGGACCTGGAGCAGGGCCCTTCTGGGAGCCCTCCCTCTAAGAGAAGAAGGATTCATCCTCCATCTCCTTTTCAGCCATCGCGCCCTGTTCAGCCCTCCTCCCCGTCCACGACACGTGGGGATGATACAGGGACTGACACGGCCGCGACGGGTACAGACGACGAGGTTTACGACGAGGATCTCCCGTCATCACCTCCCACCCGGGCTTCCCCGCCCGACGAGATTGGATCGTTTCACTCCATGATCGCCAGGGCATCCAAGCTTTTCCAGCTCTGCCCGGAAGAGAAGAAGGAAGGTTTCCTTTATCAACAGCGCGAGGCCAAGAGGAAGACGGTCCTCGCTGTACCTCTTCTGGACGATATTTGGGATGAGGGCCTCACCCTCCTCAAGAACCCATCCACGACGCCGGCTAGAAGGGATCGGTACGAGAAGAAGTACCGGGTTCTGGACACGGCCCCCTTGTGCCTTCGGGCACAGCCGACCCCGGACTCGGTTGTCTCCGCGGCGGCCAGGAAGAAAGTGGGGGGGGGCGCGGCCTCTACGTCGACCTCCCCGCCGGACGGCGAGGGAAAGAAATTAGACACGATGGGACGCAGAGTCATCTCGTCGGCAGCGACGACGATTAAGGCGGCCAAAGCCTTGGCTATCGTAGCCCGCTACGACAGGGAGTTGTGGTACAAACTGGCCCCCCTGCTGGACTTCCTACCAGACGACAAGAGGGCGGAAGCCCTAGAGATCTTGCAGGAAGGAGAGGTGGCGTCGGACCACGCCATTACGATTGCGACGGACATCGCTGACACTGGATTTCGCCAGTTGGGCAACGGCGTGTGCCTTGGGCGGCGTGGATGGCTCAAGGCTACTGACTTCCGTCAGGACGTGCAGACCAGAGTCTTGGACATGCCGTTCGACGGAAACAACCTGTTTGGGAAAACAGTGGACGATTCCCTTCAAGCCGTCAAGGCGGACACGGAGACGGCCCGGGCTCTTGGGGTTCTCCAGCAACAGCGGCCGCCCTTTCGGAGCGGCGGAGGTAAACATGGTGCCTCCAAAGGTTCCAGCGGCGGATTTTCCACCTACCGTCAAGCGGCCCGTTCGTCGTCACAGGAAGCTTACAGGGGACGAGGCAAGTCAGGCGGACCCCACCGTCATCGCCAAGGAGGACAAGGCGGCAAAGCCTCGTCGAAGCAGGACTGAACCGGCCGTGGGGTCGGGCCCCCACCGAAGCATCCCGGTGGGAGGCCGGCTGGCGAGCTTCGTCAGCGTGTGGGAGTCCATCTCCACCGACCGTTGGGTGCTGGACGCCCTAGCTCAGGGTCACACGCTCGAGTTTCTAAAGAGGTGCCCGCGCGTCCCCCCTGTAGCCAGGAAAGTACATCACGTCCCTCAACTTCTCTTGGAGGTAAAGGCGATGCTCAAGAAGGGCGCTATTGAGCTCGTCCCAAAGAGGCTTCGGGGCTCTGGAGTTTACTCAAGATACTTCCTTGTGAAGAAGAAGACGGGAGGATGGCGTCCCATCCTGGACCTACGACGACTGAACAAATTCATCAAGGCACAGAAGTTCTGGATGGTCACCCTCCAACATGTCCTGGGTCAACTGGAGGAGGGCGATTTCCTGTCGTCGTTGAATTTGGAGGATGCCTACTTCCATATTCCCATCCTAAAGGGACACCCAAAGTTTCACAGGTTCGTGGTCCAAGGGCGTCACTACCAGTTCAGAGCCCTTCCCTTCGGATTGAGGTCGGCACCCAGGGTGTTCACCAAGTGCCTCGCACCGGTGGTGGCGCAGCTGCGCCGAGAGGGGATCCACGTCTACCCCTACCTGGACGACTGGCTCATCTGAGCAAAGACGAAGGTGCTCGCCGTGGAGCACACGGCAAAGACCGTCCAACTACTCACGGACCTGGGATTCTCCATAAACTACGCCAAGTCCCACCTGGTGCCCGCGCAAGACGCACGGTTTCTGGGAGCGAAGCTCGACACAGTGTCGCTTCTGGCCTCTCCGTCGGAGGAAAGGACGAGGGCCATCTTGGGCAAGGTGCAGCGGATGCTGGTTGCGGACGCGGCCAGGGTGAGATCCATCAAGTCCCTCCTCGGAATGATGTCTTCTTGCATTTATCTCATCCGCCTGTGCAGGCTCCGGATGCGCCCGTTGCAGGAGTTCCTGGACGCGTGCTGGATCCAGACGACGGGCAGCTTCGAGCAGAGGATCACACTCGACGAGAGTTTCCGACGAGCGATCCGGTGGTGGGGCACCCGCGCGCATCTGACGGCGGGCATGGACTTCCAGACCCCCGGCCACCAGGAGACAGTGACCACGGGTGCCTCCCTGGAAGGGTGGGGAGCGCACACCGAAAATCTGCACGCGAGAGGCCTTTGGCTTCCGACGGAGAAGTCCCTCCATACCAACGTCCTGGAGCTCCGTGCATTGTTTTGGGCCCTCAGGTCCTTTCTTCCGTCACTCAAGGGCAAGGCGGTGAGGATCTTCACCGACAACACCACCACCATGTTCTACATCAGGAAGCAGGGCGGAACCAGGTCCCCAGCCCTGTCCAAGGAGGCGCAGGATCTGTGGCATTGGGCCGTCGCCCAAGGGATGTTTCTGGTGCCGTTTCATCTGGCAGGGATAAAGAACACCATCGCCGACTCGCTCAGCAGAGAGCTGCGCTCGTGCCACGAGTGGGAACTACGACAGGATCTAGTGGACCGCCTCTTCCGACGGTGGGGCACACCCCAGATCGATCTGTTCGCGACGGCAACGAACTCCAAGTGCCGGAGGTTCGCCAGCAGGTTTCCCCAGCCGAGGAGCATGGGCGATGCTTTCTCGTTCCCCTGGGAGGGCCTGTTCCTATATGCGTTCCCTCCTTTGCCGCTGCTGATCCGGCTCATCAACCAGCTCAAGAGGTCACGGTGCAGGATGATCCTCGTCGCACCTGCGTGGCCGAGGCAGATATGGTTCCCGGACCTTCTGGACTTGTCAGCGTCCCCGTCAATCAAGCTGCCAGTGGACGCGGATCTTCTCTCCAGGGAAGGAGGCGCCATCCTCCATCACGACCCGAAGTCGCTGAACTTGCAGGCCTGGCTCCTGCAGCGTTAGAGTTTGGAGGATACGACATACCGGCCGACTGCAGAGAGGTTCTTGCAAAGGCCAGGGCGTCCTCAACTCTTAAATGCTATGGACACAAATGGAAGAGGTTCTCTGTCTGGTGCCACGCACATAAGATTAACCCTCTGCGGATTACGGCTCCCCAGGTACTGCCGTACCTTCTGACGCTGGCCAAGGCTGGACTGGCGCACGCGTCCATCAAGATTCATCTTGCTGCGATCTCCCGATACACCAGAACCACGGGGCGGACGTCTTTGTGGTCTCATTGTCTGGTGAAAGAATTCATGAAGGGACTGTTCAGATCGTTCCCGCCGGTGAAGTGTCCGGCCCCGGCGTGGGAGCTCAACGTGATGCTGACCAAGCTCATGGGACCTCCGTTCGAGCCTCTGCACTCGGCTCCGTTGAAGTTCCTGTCGTGGAAAACAGCATTTCTTGTGGCCATCACCTCCGTACGAAGAGTGGGAGAGATCCAGGCCCTTTCCTGCAAGCCCCCGTACTTGACTTTTCACGACACGAGGGTAGTGCTCAGGACGCACCCCTTCTTCATCCCCAAGGTACCGTCGGACTTCCACCTCAACGAACCCTTGGTGTTGCCTGTTTTCTTCCCGTCGCCTTCGTCGCCGGCCGAAAGCACTTTGCACTCGCTGGATGTGGCTAGAGCGCTGAAGTTTTACGTGGACCGCACAAAGTGTTTTCGGAAGACGTCACAATTTTTTGTGAACTTTGGACCTGTCAATCAGGGGAAGGCTCTCTCAAAGGCCTCCATTTCCAGATGGCTCTCCGGCTGTATCATGTACTGTCATCGGTTGGCAAACCGACCGCTGCCTGGCCGTCCGAGAGCCCATTCCACCAGAGCGATCGCAGCTACCACGGCGTTCCTATCTGGTGTGCCCTTGCTGGACATCTGCAGGGCTGCTGCGTGGAGGTCGACGCACAGCTTCACGAAATTCTACTGCGTCGATCGGGATTCCAGGGAGGAGTCCAGGGTCGGCCAAGCAGTGCTGTGTAATCTGTTCGCCTAAGGTGAGCCTGGTGAGGAGGTAAGAATTGCTTAATGTTGAGTTTGATGTTATGCTTAATGTTAAGCCTTTGCCACCTCCCGTGGTTGTGCATGTGTGTACTGCTATGTATTCTTTATTCATGAGCATGTGAATCCATGCCTGACCCCATTATGGAGAAAGGAACAAGTTACTTACCTGTAACTGTTGTTCTCCAGCATGGGTCTGGCATGGATTCACATGCGAACCCTCCCGCCTACCCCTCTGCGGCTCTTCACTTGGTCATACTGCCACTTCACGTGCTACCAAATCTGAAGATGGCTGCCAGAGGCGGGGCTTAGGTAGAGGGCAGTCATTGGCTGTGGTCAGTATGACGCAGAGATCAGTGATTGGTTATTACTACGAAAGACAGATCAGAAACGAAACTGAAACTGGTTTTTTCTTTACCGAGGATTCCCAGCCTGACGACGGGGAATATTCATGAGCATGTGAATCCATGCCAGACCCATGCTGGAGAACAACAGTTACAGGTAAGTAACTTGTTCCATACACATTTTCTTACTATTTAAACACCCTTGAACATGTCACATAGTCCGTCCACGACTCCTGTTTTGCCACAGTACCCTAGCGCCAACCTTCTCCATTGACTCCACTTTTCTCATTTTTACATAGATCTCTGCTTTTTCTCTGTAGGAGTATTATTTTACCACTATCGATCACGTGCCTTTGGGATGTTTCGTTATGTTATTGGGTATTTGTATAGCGCCTTTTACCATTGGTATGATTTAAAAGCGCTGTGGGTTGAACGCCCTCGGGGACCATTGTCCAGATCAGTGGAGAGAGTAGTGTAGTAAAGGGCTTGGGGGCACTCAGTATGTGTGCAGCCAGGGCAGATTAAGTGATGCTGCATTCTAGTGCTGGGCATCCTGCTGTGTTTGTGTGAGATCAGTAGAATGTGTGCAGCAATGGCAGTTGTTCTTAGGTAGCTGCCTTCTGGGGACAGTTTGTGAATGGGATTATGTGTGCAGCTAGGTCGATTTTCGTGGGATATAGGTGTGTTCTAAAGTCTGTTGAGGTGATCATGGAGGTGTACAACTGTGTGCAGCTAGGCTGAATTAATCGAGGGGTATAGTGGCATTCTATTTGTTGATGCAGAGGGAAGAGTTGGCATATTTTTTGTCTGTGGATTTGAGCCATACCCTCTTCCTGACGAGTTTCCAGTAACTGTTGAGGGGATTGTATCTCCCTTTGGGTTCGTGCAGTTAGACTAAGGTCCTCTCTGTGTCTCGCTGGGTCTGCAATTTCTTATTGGCTTTGTCTGTTGGACCACGACTGCTGGGTCATGGCTAAGGTACATCAGTGCTGCTACGATTTTCAGCTCTCTCAATATTCACCTCCTTTCCTGCTTAGTCTTTGAATAGTGCCTTGAAAATCTCAATGACCTTCTCAGAGTCTTGTGGAGCCTCCTCACTTTTCATGGACCCCCCCCCCTTCCTCCCAAATTCATAGATTACAGGGTCTTTCACAATTTTCCACATCATCCACTTTAGAGTTAACAAAGCATCCCTTTGCTGCAGACCTTTTAAAGGTGTGTTATACTTACTTTCTAAGCGATTGGTGAGCATATGATTACCCTCCAGTGCCTCCACCCTATCCTCTAACTTCACAACTATTCCTTTCATCCTTGGTACTTAAATCCTGAGTGTTTTCATCTCTGTGAGAACCTCCATATCATCTTTGTTAATGGCTACCTCTTCCTTGTCTGCACTCCTGCCCCATTGTGCTAGTCTGTTAGATCCACCCTGTTGTTGTCATCCTAGGACCCCCAAAAGTGTTTCAGGGACTGAATACTGTGCTTTTTGTCTCGAATGGCCATTCCTTCCATGAGTACATTAGAAAGCCGCCAGCACTGCAAGGAGGAATCCACCTCACGCATTCTGAAAAGGAGGCACGTCTGTTCCTTCTATCATTCCACATATGCAGTCTGAAAGCTCACAAACTGCCTACTCCTCTTTACAGTTGTACTCTTCTGGTCTCCAGGTGCTGTTGCTCATGCCTGATCTCAGAGACGTGATATCTGCAGGATGTGTTTGTGCTTTAAATCAATGTTTTTACCTCTGCCAGTGGGTCCCTCCCATTTCCATTTCAAGCACAGACACCCCGTCCTCCTATTATTCTCCTGACTTGACTCTTCTCATGGACTTTGGCTCTGTTTAGTACAGCACGCAGCAATGAAATTAAATTGCACACTTCTGAGATCCACTTCATGCCCTGGTGCTGCACACAGTTGTATTTGCCTGTCACCTCATCATTTCATGCCCTGCAATCTCGCTAACTGCACTTCTATATCCTCTCTGTCCTTCTGTTGTAGTTGTTGCATCTTCTTTATAATCTGACCCTCTCATGTTAACAGGTTTCCACCAGTGTTTCCCATACCCAACAGCTATCAACTCCAAGGCCGCATTTACAATCCACCTCTATTCATTAATCCACAAATCATGGCTGCCCTGGCAGATGGAAGATCTGTTGGTCAGGGCTTCCCACCCAGGACTTGCAGTGGACCTTTTTGCCTCTCATTGATGTGTCCCTTTTAATATATCTGTGACCCACGCCACACTCCTGGACCCACATAAGCTTTGCGCTCTGTGATGAATCTGGTGATGTCATCACTCTTTTCCCTGAGTTAGCCTTTGCTCCTTTGGCCTGAGGATGGCAGCTGCTGATCCGCTACCTGATCTTGACCCTGGGGGCAGCTATATGAGGGAGGACCACAGGGAAGTGTGTGGGGGGCAAACCTTAGGGGGATTAAATGGCATAGTCAGAGTAAGTCATATAGCCACCATTCCCTTTTAGGGATGTTCCCTCCCTTACTCATGCCTTGATGATATGATAGGTTATTTATAATGTGCTTAATACCCAGAGGTTTCTAATCGCGGAACCAGGATCGAACCTCTGGTGCTCCGTGTTGTCTTGCTTCCAAGGCGAGCATGTTGCCCCTGATCTATCCTCCCGAGATGGCATATTGTAACAATCTCCCTCAACCCCTTGCCAAACCTAGAGGCAATATTTAAAATGGATTGTGTCCTCCCATGTATTCCTCATCTTTGATATATTCGTAAGTCTGCTTGCAGCTTTAGAAACATTTTTTGTAGTATCAGGTGCTGTGCGGCGTCGAGTCGTGGCCCTCGACAGCCTCTGTCCTGTCCTCGGCCGTGACGTTGAGGCCGGTATAAGTAGCTTGCGGCGCAACTGTTGCCTCAGATCTTTCTGTTTTTCTGCATGTTCAGCACGCTTTGGACGGTTTTTCGCCTCAGCAAATTCTTTGTGTTTTGTCTACGAAGTTGAAATAGGTCTACACTGAAAATGGGATTCATGCAGTGCTCCGATTGCAGAGCTAAAATGTCCATTACGGACCCACATCGAATCTCTTTATGGTGCCTGGGTGTGTACCACTGAGTCGACGACTGCGGCTCTCTTTAGTTCATGACAGTGAAGGCCTTTATGGACAGAAAGGGGAAACGTGTGGTAGGTAGGCCCCCTCCAAAAAAAACCCCTTCGGTTACCCCTTCAAAAAGGTGCTCTTCGGATGACTCCAGCGATGGCTTTCCAGAGAAAAAGTGCTCAAAACACTCTTAGCACTTGAGGTCTAGATCTCAACACTCTTCCTCCCATAAAGTGAAGGAGCACCGCCATAGATTGCCGTCGTCTTCGCTGGGCTCCTCTCCTGACAGACGAGTTAGTTTCCTGAGTAAGTCAGCACCATCCGCTGACTGGGAAAAATTCAGTCTAACAATTCTGGAGGTGTTTCAGAATGCGACTCTGAGTGCCCCTCCGAAAGAGCCCAAGAAGGCTTCACAGGCAACCACGTCTGCTAAGACCGGCAGGGTGCCTGTTGAGGCCACTTGTGCGCCAAGGAGCCTGGACTGTAAGTCTCCTCGAAACGTGTCAAGCTTCATCTCAACACAGGCATAAGCCAAAACCTTCCTCCTCCTGTAAAAGAGCACGTACCTGGGCCTTTGAAGCCTCTATCGAAACCTGTTAAGCCATCAACGCCTTTGACTGGCTCAAAGAGTTTGGTCAACACATTGAAGACCTTTAAGCCTCTGCCAAGATCTGACCATTTCTGAAGAGGGGGAAGATCAGGATGTCCCTTTTGGCTATGAATACGGTACCCCAAATGTACCTGTGAGAAATTGGAGGGTGCTCTCACATTTAACTTGCTTAAAACCTCCTCCCCCCAGGTAACCAAGAGAAGGGTAAGACTATCATATTCGGCCCCCGGGAGTGAGGCTGCGAAGGGGTACTACTGGGATGGAAGTTCTTTGAAGAATGGAAGTGGGTTGCCAGAAGATGAGATCTGGCATCCCCCTTTTCCTAATCCTGATCTATCCGACCTCACCTCTGTCATAGTATCATCACACATATTCTACCCGACCCCAAGATCTTCTGTCGAACACTCACACTCGGAGGAAAGCAAGAGAATGTAAAACTATTTTTTCTGACTATAACCCGGACTTATCGTCCTGTTCCTATATTATAAACTACTCGAGAGAACCAATCTTTTCCTTCACTGTTAACCTCGTTTCTGAGGTTACCGGAGTGAAAGAACCAATACCAATTTCCTATCCTAAGAACACTCCTAGACCAGAGAAATTGTATTCCCCCTTTAACAGTAATCTACCCAACCCCCTTACCCAACACACACCCTCAGCCATAATAGAATGTATTAGGACACACAATCTTCTCCCCCCAACCCCCAAAGTATCACTCAAGTACTGTGACGAATACGAGGAAATCAAGAGGAGTACAGATTTCCTATGAGAAACCCTACTATGTTACTGGCACAAAGAAAATGCAGATGGAGGCACATCAGCATCTTCATTGGCTATGTCCCACTAACAAGACCAGGCAGGGTCAGGCAATTGAAATCAACCATACCCATCTGCAGCCCATCAAGTCTTCAGGAGAGTATAAAATGAAGACTAGCAATCAGCAAAGGGAACAATTTGGCAGGAGATCTGAGGAACTGTGGCTGCCCTGAACCAGCTGTAAGAAATCGGTCCGCCGAGGGTCTGTGTGAGGAAGCTTCTGGGAGAAGCGTGGCAAACAACCCCTGTTTCCAGCAAAGAAGAGAAGTCCAAAGAAGGGAGTCGGGAGGCTTGCTGATCCCTTGTTAAATTGGTAAATTGAAATACAAAGACGTTAACCGAAGAACGAAGAAGAAAACACCAGTGAGTGAAGCACAGTGAGAGCCCGGTGCGGTGTGTTTTGAAGTAAGCGAGCAAGATACAATGTTGCAGCCTGGACGCGTAAGACTCGAGACGCGTCAGGTGAAATTGACAAATGGAATTACAAGGACACATAGTGTCCGAGTGGTTGCGTGTATGATTACATGTTCTCGAAAGAAAGGAAGTGTCTGCAAAGAAGGGAGCTCTGTGCGGATGCGAGAAGAGAGCGAAATAGAGATCCTAAACCGGTGGAGCTGTGCGAGAAATGAAATGGGAGCAAAATCCCCAAAACTGATAGAAAAGTGTTGTCAACAAAGTGTGTTTCGAAAAGCATTGGGGTGGCCACCATGTAGGAGAATGATACAGGCTGGCTGTACAGACCCCAGTATAAGTAAAAAAGAACTCTATTAAGGATAAGGCACCTGGTCGCGCGACCTGTAATGGGTGGACCATGCGGTCAGAAAACAGCGCCACGACCAGGGGAGCCTAATTGAAAGCAAGGAGGTGCATGATCTAGAGGGCTTCTGGGTTCACGGAAAGGAGAACCGGAGAAGCCTAAACAACTTACCAGGGAAAGGTACAGTTAACTTCTTTTGCCAAGTGAACTTTGTGCCAAGTGAACTTTTCTGTGCCAAATGAAACATGGGAGACCTGTGGAACTTTATCATCCTTAGTGTCTTTGTTAGGCAGAAACCTGTGCAGTTCCCTCTGGGACCACTGCAAAAGATTTAAGTCTACAGGTGTTGGCAGTAAACCCACTTGGTAGCAGTCTGTACCACACAGATTCACTGTGGTAGCTGTGGCTGAGCAGTCAGACTTCCCTCAAGAAGAGTTAGGCAGTATACAGAGGATACATAATAGGTACAGAGGTACACTAGCACAAGCAAACTCTAACTAGAGCTAGGTGTAAAAGTATAAACTTATTTATTAAAGGTACACTCATAAATTACACTAGCACATTAGAAAAGATAAGAAAGTCAAACACAGTTACTATTACTCATATGTACATCCCTAATCGTTTGTTGGACAATTCTAAGTTAACACCACTTATTTCCAACCAGAGGTGAGCGCTTAACGTTAGATGGTACTCCAACAAGTATTACCAAAAAGGGGGGGAAAGGCAAAGATAAAGAGAGCAGTAAGGTAAAACACTGTTTACATAAGGTTAGCAAAGACAGTCAATAGTGGAACAAGGAGAATTAGTTCGGGGCCCGCATTAGAGGGAGCCAGGCGAAAATGTGCCCAAGATCACACAATGTCACAAGTCTTTGCAGGTGAGTAGAAAACGGTTTTACTATGGTTCTGAAAAGTTTAGTTAGGGTGTCCCAGACCTACCCAGGTTCGAGAGCCGAGGGCTAAATCTACCCCGTACAATCGTTGGCAAGGGAGGCCGGGCGGAACACAGTACCTTTAAAAGTGGAAAGATTCCTCCAGCGGTGGTAGTCGTTCCTGGTAGTGGGTGCAAGTCGCGGCGTCGTCCTGAGGAAGAGGTGATCTCGACGGGGAGGAAGGCTGCAGGTCGTTGCACTACCAGGGATGAGGCCAGCCGTGGAGTTCTCCGGTCACAAAGGATTTTTACTCCTCTTTCGCGGTTGAGGTAAAAAGTGGTATCCCGGTTGCCGGGGTGCTTGGCACAGGCAAGGCGGCCACGAGATGCTTCGGGACGGCGAAAAGAAGGCAGCAACTGGTTGTCCCCACCAGTTAAGGGAAGAAGACTCTCCAGCGGGAGATCTCCTCTGTCGTCGGGAAAAGTGGTGAGACGATTCTGCAGGGCTTCACCGGTGGTGTCGTCTTGGCAGGTCGGCTCGGCTTCTCCCTCTTTGGCTTCTTAGGTCCTGTGGCGACTTCTGAAGAACCAGTCCCAAAAACCCTGCTTTTATGCAGCAAACCCCCATTCATACAGCCTAGCTGTCACTCAAACATGCTAAGTGGTGAGCGGGGTGGCTCACCACTTGGGCCAATCACACTAGAGTGCGACCTGAGTTGGCAAGGCAACTCGGTCCAGGGTGCCTAAACCCCCTCCCACACCCCCTGTGGTACCCAGACAGAATGGCACCACTTTGGAGGGCTTCTGTGCAGAAGCCTGCCAAAAGTGGAACAAAGGCTCGACTCGGGTTCAGGGTTACTGAAGTGAACCTAGACGCCATTTTGGCGGCGAGTTCCGGCAAAAAATCCCAACCGGTGAATTTATATTAATTAAATAAACCGGCGGTATCTTTAACATTGCACCAAAAAGTGGTGCATCAAAAACCAATGGGAAATCCCATTGGGAAATATTCCGGTGGAATATTTCCGTGGTATCCACTGCCACCAGCCAGAACTCGGCGAGGGGGGACGGGACAGTACCCCCTCGACAACAGACCCAGGGGCAATCTAATTGCCCCTACCAGTACTTCCACAGTAAGATGGTTTGTACTGGTTAAGTTCCTAAGTTAAGACTAGTAAAGTCAATGGTAACTTTACTGACCCAGGGAGACAGTAGTCAGTCCCAGGGTGTGGAGTCTATGTTTGGGGGTCTCTAAGACACCCCTGTGCTACTGCACTGAGGGTGCTGTGTAACACACATTCAAAAACCAATGATGGCCTATGGGGAAAATTACCCCCTAGCCCATAAGCACATAGCAAGTCACAGAGAACACTCTCAAGTCATGTCCAAGAGTGAGGGTAAAAGAGTCTCACTCTTGGCAGGAGAAAAAAATAAACCCCACAAAATCCAGCAAAGCTGCTGGGGGACTCACTAGGTTAGGAAATTCAGCCTAAACAGAGAATTCTTCCTAACACTCGCCCCCCCAGACTAAGGGACAGGAGGATTTAATCCACTCCTGGATGAACCTCATACCTCTAGTCGATGACATACATCCTAGAGAGTCCATCAGCATTTTGATGGTGACACCCTGACCTGTGCTCAATGGTGAAATCAAACCCTTGGAGGCAGATTGACCATCTCAATAGTTTTGGATTTTCCCCTTTCATTTGCATTAACCATCTCAAGGGTTGGTGGTCAGTCTGAATGACAAAAGTAGAACCATACAAGTATGGCCTAAACTTCTTCAGTGCCCACACAATAGCAAAGCATTCTCTTTCGATTGTTGCCCACCTTGTTTCAGGATCCTTCAGTTTTCTACTGATGAAGCAAATGGGGTGTTCCCTACCCTTCTCATCCAGTTGGCTAAGGACTGCACCTATACCTACATTGGAAGCATCAGTTTGTACAATGAAAGTTTGGTGGTAGTCAGGAGCTCTGAGTACTGGAGCTTGGCAGAGAGCTTTCTTCAGGTTTTCAAAGGCCTGATTGCATTCCTCAGTCCATTTGACCTTCTTAGGGAATTTTGGAGAGGAGATCACATTCAGAGGAGAAGCTATGGTCCCATAGTTCTCAATAAAATTCCTGTAGTACCCAGTGAGGCCTAAGAAGGCTCTCACCTGGGTCTGAGTAGTAGGTGTTGTCCAATTTTGCACAGCTTCAATCTTGCTGAGCAAAGGCCTTATTTCTCCACCTCCTACCTCATGTCCAAGGTAGACCACTTTACTCTGACCAATTTGGCACTTGCTTGCCTTTATGGTCAGATTGGCCTGCTCAAGAGCCTGCAAAACATGTCCTAAGTGGGTCACATGTTCTTCCCAGGAGTGGCTGAAGACTGCAATGTCATCCAAGTATGCCATGCAGAAGTCCTCCATCCCAGCCAGAACTTGGTTCACCATCCTTTGGAATGTTGCAGGTGCATTTTTCAGTCCAAAAGGCATAACCTTGAATTGGTATAGGCCAACTCGGGTAGAAAATGCAGTTTTCTCCTTGGCATGGTCTGTCAGGGCTATTTGCCAATAGCCTGAAGTAAGGTCCAGTGTGCTGAGGTACTTGGCTGCACCAAGTTTATCCACACAACTCATCTGTCCTTGGCAAAGGGTGGGCATCAGTCTTGGTGACTGCATTAAGAGCTCTATAGTCCACACAGAATCTCAACTCTTTGGATCCTGCCTTTGGTACTAACACCACTGGGCTAGACCATGGACTAGTAGAGGGCTCTATTACCCCGAGATCAAGCATCTTCTTGACCTCACCTTTGATGTGGGTTCTGACATGTTCTGACATTCTATATCCTCTGCTTTTGACTGGCAGACAGTCACCAGTGAGTATCTCATGCTGTCCCCAAGGGGTCAAGCCTGGTGAAAGTGAGAACAGGAGGGCAAACTGATTTAACATAGCTTTGCACTCCTCCTGTTGCTCAGGGGTCAGATCTGAAGAGAGATGAACTCCTTCAACCTTTTCGTCCAAAGGTAAGCCTCTCAGGAGGTCAGGTAGAGCGTCACTCTCCTCCTCCTCTTCCGATGAAGCTAGAAGCAACGCTCCTACTTCTGGTCTAGAGACATAGGCTTTGAGGCGGTTGGTGTGGAAGACTCTGGGAGCTTCCCTGGGTTTGCCCAGATCCACCAGATAGTTGACCTCTCCAAGTTTTCCCACAACCTTGAAGGGTCCCATCCATTTGTCTTGCAAGGCCCTCTGCCTTGTTCGGAGCATAACTAGAACTAGCTGGTCTTGAGTAAACTCAACCATGTTAGCCTTCTGATCATGCCAATGTTTGATCAGGGCTTGGCCAGCTTTCAAGTTATCACTTGCTTCTGCCATCATGTGTGACATTCTCCTTCGGAGACCTATCACATAGTCAGTCACTCTGACTGGCTTGGGGGAAGGAGCACTCTCCAACCCCTCCTTAATCAGGGCCAAGGGGCCTCTGACGGGATGGCCATAGAGAAGTTCAAAGGGAGAATAACCTACTCCCTCCTGAGGGACTTCCCTATAAGCAAATAGAAGGCATGGCAGTAGAAGGTCCCACTTCTTCTTAAGGGGTTCTTCTAAGGCACCTATCATGCTCTTCATGGTTCTGTTAAATCTTTCTACCAACCCGTTTGTCTGAGGGTGGTAGGCGGTTGAGAACTTGTAGGTAACTCCGCAGGTTTTCCACATGGCTTTCATGTAGTTGGACATAAAATTTGTCCCCCTGCCAGAGATCACCTCCTTAGGAAACCCAACCCTGGTAAAGATACCAAGGAGGGCCTTAGCCACAGCCTGAGCTGTAACAGTCCTCATAGGAATTCCCTCAGGGTACCTAGTAGCATGGTCTACTACAACAAGGATAAACCTGTTGCCTGAGGAGGTTGGGGGATCAAGGGGACCAACAATGTCAATCCCTACCCTCTCAAATGGGACTCCCACAACTGGGAGAGGCACTAAAGGTGCCACATTCTTGGAACCAACCTTACCAGAAGTCTGGCAGGTATGGCAGCTCATGCAATACCTATCTACTTCAGCCCCCATTTTTGGCCAATAGAAGTAGAGAGAGAGCCTTTCCTTGGTCTTCTTGAAACTCAAGTGACCAGCCAAAGGAATCTCGTGGGCTAGTTGCAAGAACTGTTGTCTGTTCTCTTGGGGCACTACCAGGCGTTGGTTTGCTCCAGGTTCAGATTCGGTTGGTTCACTGTAGAAGAGGCCATCTTCCCAGTGTAACCTATACTTTCCAGGCTCTTGCCCATCAGCCTGAGAAGCTGCCTGCTGGCGGAGACCCTCCAGAGTTGGACATTCTCTTTGTCCCTTACGGAAAGCTGTCCTGCTGGGTCCACCTTCTGCCAGTAAAGACTGCAGCTCAGGATGGTCAGCCGGGTCCAGGTCTCCAATAAGTTCTGGACCTCCTTCTAGCTCTTCTTCAGAGTCTAGTTCAACCAAACAGGGTTGTACCTCCCTCTCAGCCTCAGCTGGAGGTGGTGTTACAGGTGTAACTTTGGACAACCTCGGGGAAGTCCTTGTTGGAAGCACTGGAGTGCTTGCTGTAGGTTTTTTTCTAGGAGTCTTGGGTTGCCCCTTTGCTCCTGATCTGGTAGTTACTGCAGTAAGTTGCTCCAGTGGGAGAGGAGTGATTTCTGTCATCATCTCCTGAGATAAACATCGCAGGGTTTTCTCTCTTGCAGACTTGGTGAGCTCCCGTAACCTTTTACTAGGAGGTCTGGGGGTATGTGACACAACTCCAAGAGCTTTTAGATCATTTCCCAGCAGAACTCTTCCTGGCACTTCACATTGTATACTGACGGGTATCTTCACAGCCATATCATTACACTGGATGAGAACTGGTAACTGGGGACACATCTGCACAGGCCCTCCAGCTAACTTGGTGAGGCATTTGGGTGCCTTAGCAACATCCTCTGCCTTGAAAAATGATTCATCCACCACAGTTATGCTGGCCCCAGTGTCCCTGATGGCAGGGGTCTCCTGACCATTCACGTGGACACTGTCCTTATAATACTCTTTAGTATTATCTGGGATAGAATTATACACATCTAAATTTTGTTGTTCCCACAACCCCAGAGAGACTAAAGAAACACTGGCTGAGACTCCAGTGGGTTCATCAGCCAGTAGTAGAAAGTTTCCACTTGCCATAGTGACTTCCTCCTCTGGAGCGAAGGCTAAGGAGACAAGTTGGACCCCTGAAGGTTTACCCTTACATCTGGGATCTCCTTTCACATGGTCAGTAGCCTTACAAACATAACAGGCCCCAAAGGCCCTTTGGAATGGAGGCTTGTTCTGACCTCCTTCTGGTTTAGCACCAGAAGGTATACTACTCTGCTGTGGTTTCCCAGGTGGCTTACCCTTATGGTTTTGTTTGGGGCCCTCTTTGGAATTAGGATTATTAGAATTCTCCTTGGAGTCTTTCTTAGGCTGTCTTCCCTCATCCTTCTTCTGAGTTACCCCAGAATCCTTGTGAGTAGCCCTGTTGGCAACCCACAAGTCAGCAGCCTTAGCTAGTTTCCTAGGATCTAATTCCTGTGAATCAGCCAAGTGCTGTCTGAGCTCAGGAGAGCAGGCATCATAAATTGACTCCATCATTACAAGATTTATCATTCCTTCATAAGTGTTCACCTTGTAACCCTTAATCCATCCCTCTAAGTGTTTCAACCCTTCACACACCCAGGTAGCCCAAGGGGTACCATCATGCTTTTTGAGGCTCCTAAACCTCTTAAGATACTGGGAAGGGGTCTTCCCAAACCTAGCTATCAAAGCTAGTTTCACACTTTCATACTCTTTCCTATCCTCCTCCCCCAACTCCATTACCACATCCGTTGCAACAGGGGGAAGCCTAGAGAACAACCAGGTGAGTAACTCATTACCTGTGATGTTCTGGAGCCCATGATTATACTCAAACATAGACAACCAATCCAACACATCCAACTTAGGCTCATACATACCAATCAATTCCTTAGGCATCCGGGGTCTTTTAGGACTGGAACTTCTAGAGGAGCCAGAGAGAGAAGCATTCTCAACAGACAATTTCTTCATTTCTAGCTCATACTTGAGCTCCATTTCCCTTAGCCTTAGTTCTTTGTCAGTTTGAGCATTTAGTTTCTTGTACTCTAATTCAAGTTTCATTTTCTCTAGTTCAAAGTATTGAGGGCTAAATGTGGGACCTGGCAAAGGTCCAGTAGGTACAGCTGGTAGAGCAGACAGAGGCCTAGAGGGACTATCTACAACAGTTTCATCCTCCTCTTCTGGTTCTGACCCAAGATCATCAATACTTTGTCCCATATCAAGATCATTGCTGCTTTCTACATTTGCTGGAGTGATAGGTTCCTCTGGACCATCCTTCAGACTTTGGTTTTCTAACAACCTTTCTATTAGCTCTATTTTCTTTCCTTTAGTCATGAGATTCTTATGCTTACAGAGAAGTCTTAGACAATCAGCGGTTTTTGTAGCAAGGGACTCTTGACTATAACTTTCCATAGTAGACAGGTTAAAAATGACTTTTTCTTTCTTGTGCTTAAGCTTTGTGGTCAGTTGCACTAAGGTATCTCAAAAGTACTCTAAAGTGTATACTCAATACAGATCCCACCGCTGTACACCAGTGTTAGGCAGAAACCTGTGCAGTTCCCTCTGGGACCACTGCAAAAGATTTAAGTCTACAGGTGTTGGCAGTAAACCCACTTGGTAGCAGTCTGTACCACACAGATTCACTTGGTAGCTGTGGCTGAGCAGTCAGACTTCCCTCAAGAAGAGTTAGGCAGTATACAGAGGATACATAATAGGTACAGAGGTACACTAGCACAAGCAAACACTAACCAGAGCTAGGTGTAAAAGTATAAACTTATTTATTAAAGGTACACTCATAAATTACACTAGCACATTAGAAAAGATAAGAAAGTCAAACACAGTTACTATTACTCATATGTACATCCCTAATCGTTTGTTGGACAATTCTAAGTTAACACCACTTATTTCCAACCAGAGGTGAGCGCTTAACGTTAGATGGTACTCCAACAAGTATTACCAAAAAGGGGGGGAAAGGCAAAGATAAAGAGAGCAGTAAGGTAAAACACTGTTTACATAAGGTTAGCAAAGACAGTCAATAGTGGAACAAGGAGAATTAGTTCGGGGCCCGCATTAGAGGGAGCCAGGCGAAAATGTGCCCAAGATCACACAATGTCACAAGTCTTTGCAGGTGAGTAGAAAACGGCTTTACTATGGTTCTGAAAAGTTTAGTTAGGGTGTCCCAGACCTACCCAGGTTCGAGAGCCGAGGGCTAAATCTACCCCGTATAATCGGTGGCAAGGGAGGCCGGGCGGAACACAGTACCTTTAAAAGTGGAAAGATTCCTCCAGCGGTGGTAGTCGTTCCTGGTAGTGGGTGCAAGTCGCGGCGTCGTCCCGAGGAAGAGGTGATCTCGACGGGGAGGAAGGCTGCAGGTCGTTGCACTACCAGGGATGAGGCCAGCCGTGGAGTTCTCCGGTCACAAAGGATTTTTACTCCTCTTTCGCGGTTGAGGTAAAAAGTGGTATCCCGGTTGCCGGGGTGCTTGGCACAGGCAAGGCGGCCACGAGATGCTTCGGGACGGCGAAAAGAAGGCAGCAACTGGTTGTCCCCACCAGTTAAGGGAAGAAGACTCTCCGGCGGGAGATCTCCTCTGTCGTCGGGAAAAGTGGTGAGACGATTCTGCAGGGCTTCACCGGTGGTGTCGTCTTGGCAGGTCGGCTCGGCTTCTCCCTCTTCGGCTTCTTAGGTCCTGTGGCGACTTCTGAAGAACCAGTCCCAAAAACCCTGCTTTTATGCAGCAAACCCCCATTCATACAGCCTAGCTGTCACTCAAACATGCTAAGTGGTGAGCGGGGTGGCTCACCACTTGGACCAATTACACTAGAGTGCGACCTGAGTTGGCAAGGCAACTCGGTCCAGGGTGCCTAAACCCCCTCCCGCACCCCCTGTGGTACCCAGACAGAATGGCACCACTTTGGAGGGCTTCTGTGCAGAAGCCCGCCAAAAGTGGAACAAAGGCTCGACTCGGGTTCAGGGTTACTGAAGTGAACCTAGACGCCATTTTGGCGGCGAGTTCCGGCAAAAAATCCCAACCGGTGAATTTATATTAATTAAATAAACCGGCGGTATCTTTAACATTGCACCAAAAAGTGGTGCATCAAAAACCAATGGGAAATCCCATTGGGAAATATTCCGGTGGAATATTTCCGTGGTATCCACTGCCACCAGCCAGAACTCGGCGAGGGGGGACGGGACAGTACCCCCTCGACAACAGACCCAGGGGCAATCTAATTGCCCCTACCAGTACTTCCACAGTAAGATGGTTTGTACTGGTTAAGTTCCTAAGTTAAGACTAGTAAAGTCAATGGTAACTTTACTGACCCAGGGAGACAGTAGTCAGTCCCAGGGTGTGGAGTCTATGTTTGGGGGTCTCTAAGACACCCCTGTGCTACTGCACTGAGGGTGCTGTGTAACACACATTCAAAAACCAATGATGGCCTATGGGGAAAATTACCCCCTAGCCCATAAGCACATAGCAAGTCACAGAGAACACTCTCAAGTCATGTCCAAGAGTGAGGGTAAAAGAGTCTCACTCTTGGCAGGAGAAAAAAATAAACCCCACAAAATCCAGCAAAGCTGCTGGGGGGGACTCACTAGGTTAGGAAATTCAGCCTAAACAGAGAATTCTTCCTAACAGTCTTATGCTTGGGGAAGGGTGCTGCAGAAACTCTCCATTGTCACATTAACTTTATTTTGAACACTGTTGAGTGGACCAAATCCCAGTCACCCTATTATTCTGTACAGGACAAGCATAGGTTTTTACACACAGTATCTTGTTTTGGACTGACTGACTTAGACTTCCCTTTTGTTTCTGTTTCCGTTAGGGAACATTCCCATCTTAGAGTTTGGGCAAGTTAGGCGTTGCACCACCCTGACCATTGAGAATAAAGGTTTTCAAACTGTGTTTCACTTGTCTGTGTCTTCTCTTGATACCATGCCTGTCTCACATACCTGAAGAATTGATTTTTGAAGAATCTAGAATGAGCAATCGAGTTGACACCCTAAAAGAGGCTAGTGGCTTGGACACCTCACCTGAGACGGATTGTACCACTCCTGATGTTTCAGGGCATTCTGATCCTTCACACAGGTCAGTTATGGGAAAAGTCACTGAGTACCTGGGATGGTTAAAGCCAGTGGTTATAATGGAAAAGGATGATTTGACCGACATCCAAGCACAAGAATCCTATGGAGCCTTCCGCAAAGACTTGAAAACCTGGCTGTTCCTTTGAACCTTGCCCCCTCAACCACCAATATCTCGTAGGGAGGTTCTGCCAAGCATTAAATGTAACTGATCTTTAACCGCGCCCTGATGCCTGTGGGCGTAGGCGATTCATAAATGGAATAAATAAATAAATAAAATAAATCCTCTACAGCGGACCCCCAAGGGAACCAGTTCTGCATTTTCATACCACCTTAAGGACTAGAGTTTTAGAAAACTGGCTAAAACCAGATACTACTTTGACAGTCAACATGAATTTAACAAAATACGACAGAGCTGTGTCTATAGACCATGAGTTTTTTACCAGACACCCAATTCCTGAGAGTTTGGTGGTACAGGCAGCGACGACGTCCTCAAAGTCTGCGGCCTATCCAACTATCCCACTGGATAGAGACGACAAAATGGTTGATGCCTTTAGTAAAAGGCTTTTTAGTGCAGGCAGCATGGGCCTGAAATCAATTAATGAAACTTCTGCCCAGGCCAAGTACACCCACACTTTGTGGGATGTCATTGCTTTGTCAGTTGACCATATCCCTAAAGGCGAGGAGAGGGAAGATTTTCCAAGATGTCATGTGCCAGTCTCTCCAATCTGGCCTAGACTCAGCAAATTCTGTCAGCAGGGCTATGGCAGCCAGTACTGTAGCCAGGAGATTTGCATGGCTTAGAAAGTAAGGCTTTGCACCAGATTTTCAGGCATTCTTACTGCATATACCATTTGATAGTTCCCATCTTTTCAGCTCAAAGGCTGATGAGAGCCTTGAAAATCTGCAAGCGTCGAAAGCTGCAGCAAAATCTCTAGGAGCTGCAATTCGACAGCTAAATCAGCCCCAAGGGTCCTCCCATGGATGGAGGGGTCAGCCCTTTAGTTTTTGGCCAATTTAAGCAGAGGGGTCAAAAAAGAGCTAACCGTGGTTTCAGAGGTCGAGGAGGGAATGCTGTCCTTTCAGCCTCTGCTTCGTTGTCCCCAGCTTTGGCAACACCAAAACCGCTCTAAGTCCTTGATTCACAGGACTGTGGTGGTGGGGCAGGCTGACTCAGCATCTGAAGAATTGGCGGGGCATAACCTCTGATGCTTGGGCACTGCAAAAAGTGGCCCACGGCTAAAGCCTCCCCTTTTTTTTAGCAAGACCCCAGGTTGTCCTCGAAAAGGTCAATCCTTGACAGATCTCCTTCTCTCCTGCTACAAGTCATCAACACACTCAGACGGTGTCTGTGCAAGAGGATGCTCATCGCCCCGGCATGGCCGAGGCAGATTTGGTATCTGGACTTTCTCAGTCTGTCAGCGTCGTCTGCGGTCAAGCTGCAAGCAATTCCGGATCTTCTCACCCGAGAAAGAGGGGCAATCCTTCATCACAACCCAGGATCACTGAACCTGAAGGCTTGGCTCCTGCAGCCCTAGAGTTTGGCGGATATGGGTTGCCTGCGTACTGCAGGAAGGTCCTTGCCAAGGCCAGGTCGTCGTCGACTTTGAAGTGCTACGGTCACAAGTGGAAGCGTTTTGCTACGTGGTGCTGGTCGCAGAATTTTTACCCCTTTGAGGGTCACGGCCCTGCAAGTTCCTTCATACTTGCTATCCTTGGCCAAGGCTGGACTGGTGCACGCCTCTATCAAGGTTCATCTGGTGGTTATCTCCCTCTACACCAGGTCTCCAGGAAGAACTTCACTTTGGTCTCACTGACTCGTCAAGGAGTTCCTCAAAGGACTTGTTCGATCTTTTCTGCTGGTGAAGGCTCCTGCCACGCGTGGGAACTCAAGGTGGTTCTGACAACGCTCATGGGGGGCCCCCTTTGAGCCTATGCATCAGGCCCCGAAGACGGCTTTCCTGGTGGCCCTCACCTCTGCCAGGAGGGTAGGTGAGATCCAGGCCCTATGCTGCAAGCAACCATACCTGACTTTCCACGATTCGAGGGTGGTGCTGCGGACGCACCCCTCTTTTATGCTGAAGGTTCTGTCGGAATTACACCTCAACGAGCCTATGGTGTTACCTGTTTTTTTTCCCAAAGCCTTCGTCACCCGCTGAAATGGCCTTGCCCTTGCTGGACGTTGCTCATGCCCTGAAGTTCACTGTGACACGCACAAAGACTTTTTGGAAGACTTCACAGTTGGTTGTGAACTATGGTCCTATGAACCATGGCAAGGCCTTGTCCAAGGCTTCCATATCAAGGTGGCTCTACGGCTGCATCATGCACTGTCATCGGTTGGCGAACTGGACGCCCAAGAGCCCACTCCACCAGAGCGATCGCTGTGACGACAGCGTTCCTGTCTTGTGCCCCTGCTGGACATCTGCAGGGCTGCTACGTGGAGGTCCACACCCACCTTCACAAAGTTCTACTGCTTCGACAGGGATTCCAGAGAGGAGTCCAGAGTCGTCCAAGCAGTGCTAAGCAAACTGTTCGCTTGATGTGAGTCTGTTCCACAAAGGTAAGAGTTAATTGCTTCTGTTGAGCCCTGCCACCTCCCGTGGTTGTGTAATGTTGTACTCCTATGTATTCATTATTCATGAGCATTTGAATCCATGCCAGACCCCATGCGGGAGAAGGAACAACTTGCTTACCTGTAACTATTGTTCTCCAGCATGGGTCTGGCATGGATTCACATGCCAACCCTCCCTCCGTCCCCTCTGCGGCTCTTCTTCGTCATGCTGCAAATTTACATGCTTAACAAATCTGAAGGTGGCTGCCAGAGGAGGGGCTTAGGGAGAGGACTGTAATTGGATGGGGGCAGTATGACCCAGAGGACAGTGATTGGTTTAAAGGAGAAATACAGTTTGAAAATGAAACTGTTTTTTCTTTTACCGAGGATTTCCAGCCGGACTGGGAATATTCATGATCATGTGCATCCATGCCAGACCCGTGCTGGAGAAAGATAGTTACAGGTATGTAACTTGTTCCTTTTTACTTCTTCAGAATGTCTGAGATCAGGCAGGATGACCAGCTTTTTATAGGTTATTCAGGCCATAATTTGGGGTTAGCTATCACCAAGCAAACCATTTCACGCTGAATAATCATATGCATTTCAGAATGCATTCATTAACTCGCAAAGATTTGCCTGATGGCCTAAGAGCGCGTTCCACCTGAAGAGGGTCTACTTCTTTGGCTCTTCAAAGAGGGGTGCCCGTGCAAGACATCTGTAACGTGGCAACTTTGTCCTCTTTGCATATCTTCAACGAATATTGTCAGGTCAAGAGGCCAAATTTGGCAAGGCTGTACTCCACAGCATCAATTAACAATAATTCTTTGTGCCCACCTCCTTGGACTGACTGCTTTGGGAGTGTATCAAAGACGAGGAATACGTGGGAGAACACAATCCATTCGAAGAACAAATTACTTAATCCCGGTAATGTTCTTTCGACTGGATGTTCGTCCCACGTATTCCTCATGGCCCTCCTATCCTTCCCCCTCTTGCTCTCATTCAATGTCTGGTTCACCCATCAAAGACGGCTGAGCATCAAGAGGGAAGAAACTTGAACTGCAACAACGGTCGCCTTGTGAGCTACTTATACCGGCATCGACGTCACAGCTGAGGACAGGATGGAGGCCTTCAAGGGCCACGACTAGAAGCTGCACAGCGCCCGATACTATGAACATTTTTTTCCGAAGCTGCAAGCAGACTTACGACTATATGAAAGATTAAGAATATGTGGTAGGAACATCCAGTCAAAAGAACATTACCAGTGGTAAGTCATTTGTTCTTCTCGATGCCACATGTAAAAGAGCATGACAGAAACTGAGACGAGGAAGAGGTAAGGAATAGTAATGACTATTCCTAAAAAGAGCCAATACCAGCTGTATCAATATCACATGGAAAACACGTCAAGAACTGCTCATCATTCCCACGTATATGGGAGAACTGGGATGAGGAAGATGACTGGAACGGTATAGATCACTGATGCCGAAAAGCTGGAGATGCGCTCTAGTGGTTGTAGGTGTCCAAGAAGCACTGGGACATTTTAAAAGGATTACACCTGGAGAATGGAGAGCGAGAGTCACGACTCCCGACTCAGGTCGGGGAGCCTAGAAGAAGCAGACTGTCACGCAGAAGGAAGCGGCTAGAGGAGGCAGCGTTTGTAGAAATCCTGCTCTGAGAGGTGCCCTGTGTAAGCGTTGGTAACGAGGGAAGAGAAGCCCCTCCAATGCCACGGCAGCTGTAGAGCAGGTGAAATGCTATCTGCCCGCGATGACCAGAGAGAGGAAGCAGGGAGGAGCTCTGCAGCAGCCAAACAAAGCAAGTGAGCCCGTAGCAGAGAGCTGGGACAACGGGGCGCTTCGCTCGGCACTAAGCCAGTGGAAGCAAACCCAGAGCAGGGATTTGAGATGCTGGGGTGAAGGTGTAGAACTGATGAATGTGAGAAGGGGTTGGCACCCATTATCTGGGGAAAAGAGAAACCAATTGAAAGAATTAAGTAATGAGAAAAGGGTTACGAACCTGGAACCCACACCCACATGTGTAAGAGTTGTATTATATGACAGAAAGCACTGGCAGGAGATTATACCAGGCAACGTCAAGTTTACAAGTGTGAGAAGTGAAGCACTTAAGAAACCCCTGGCAGGAGAGGATACCAGGCAATGCCAAGTGTAGAAATAGAATCAACCTTAGCACTTTGAAATAATGTAAAAATATGTAAAAGAAGCCTGGCAAGAGAATATACCAGCTAGTCTGCAAGTATTGGACCTGTACCTACCTTGTAACACTATGACAAGGGAATTACGAGGAAGACACATGCCCTTGAGATTTTTTTTATCACTATTTTTCATTTTGAAAGTAAAACATACAAAAGAAAGGTAACATGTACATATCTATTACATTTGAGACATGCATTCAAATAGTGTAATACATATAACTAAATAACCAATCTTAACAAACTTGAATTTACAGATTCAAAACCTTAACACACTACCACAAATCTTTATTCTACAGTAGGAAATCAAACATCCCAAAAACAACAGACAAAACACTAACAAACACGACACTCCACATCAAGTACGATTATAATAACCCCCCATCTATACCATTCAGAAAATAATGCATGCAGTCAATGAACATCAGCTGTATAAATCATTGAAAGAGCCCCAAATTCTAAGGTAATGCTCCTCCCTCTTCTGTTTCATTAACATTATTTTCTCATAATCAGACAACGTGCGGACATCAATCAGCCATTCTTAATTGTTTTTATCTGTTATTTTTGTGTTAATAAACATGGCGGAAAGCAGTCATCCACTGGAACTGTGACCATTATCCATTTTGAATCTTTTTGTTGGAGTTAACCTTTTCCTTTAAATTAGACTATTTCTGGACTTACAAGACCAGAGGCAATAAATACTCTTAGCACCTTATAGTTACTTTTAGAGTATGAGTGCTAGGATAGGATTTCGGACACAGGATATTTTGATTTTGGACATCTAAACGCACGACAGACCCTTAGTTTGGGTTGAGGTAGGTAATTACCTCCTAGAATAAGAATAGGGAGCGATTTTCCGTCCCTTTTTATTATTTCAATAAAGGCTTGTAGCAATCACTGAGTCCTCTGCGACAACGTCTCCTTCCTGGTTCCTCACATAAGTCAAACTTAGATTGTCTTTCTTTCTTTTAGTAGTGGTAGGGCAGATTTTAGGTCATCATAGGTTTGACCGAGGACCAAGTTTATTTGTTAGACATCCTGATGAGCACCCGTTTGTTTTTGTAATAAGGAACTCATCTAAGCGTTGGGGCTTAGAGAAGGTGTTCTTAATTTAAAAAATAAAGCATCCTGTTTAAACATGTTGTCAAGTCTGTCTCCCAGATCTGACTTAGCGCAACACCTTTACAAAATCTAATTAATCTCTTGTATGCCTGAATCATGTCGCAAAAAAGTTCCAAAAAGTTAGTGCGGACATTGAGGGGGTCCGATGTGGATTGTGTTCTCTATACAGAGTCCCTGGTTCTCAGTACACTTCCACCTCGGAGCCACTCCAGATTGCACAGCAACAGATCTCCTTCACCAACAGGCTAGAACTACACACTATCATAGATTGACTTCCAGGTAATTAGGATTAACCTGGCTCACTGATGCCATTCCGGGGGCAGTTGTGAGTAACTAATACATGTAAACATTTCAGAAGGGACTCTCTGCTATATTGTCCATTACTATAAACATAGTATTTGACCCTCCTAAAAGTACTGTACTATGCCAGTGGTCAAGTGGATTTTGAGAGCCCTGGTACCGTATTATTCCATACCTTTCTTGGGCAAATAATAGTTACATTTCTCTTTAACAAATAAGCTTTTGCAGCTTTTATTGGCAACTGGGCAGCTGAAGGAAATCGGACTATAATAACCGTGGTAATGAAATACCAAAAAGAATGATTCACTGTATTGATCTGTCATTTATTTGCTAGGCCTGTATGCAATATATTGTGCCTGTACTTCACCAGCTGGATTGTAAGCAATGCAGACTAGTACTATTCTATCTGATCCTTTAAAAGTAGCGTATTGCATTCTTTGCTGTACAGCAGTTTGTAATTTATGCATTGTAAAACGGGCACCAAACATTTGTATCTTCATGTGGATCAAAAAGAACTTTTAATATGCATATTGTTTTACGGTTTTTATCTTGTGTTCTCTAAGTAGTTTCTTCTAGTAGTCTGTTCTTTGATTGTGTCTCCGACTCCTAAATAAAGTACTTGTGACGTGACGCCCATACAGGACATCAATAATGCACTTTGTGTTTTAGTCATTATTTGCTAAACATCTCTCTATTTCTTCTCTTTTTATGTGCAGCCTCTATCTCTGTTCAATGTGTAGGTAATGATGCAGGCAGGTTAAAATATGTAATTATAGATCTTGCTTCCTATTAACTGCTCCTGCTGACCCTGACAGCTTTCCAACACATTAAAGATAATGATTCTGGCCTGTTCTGCAGGTGGCATCCTTTGCTTCCTGCCTGGCTGGCAGGATATCCGAGGTGTGAAACAACTTCTGGAGGAGAGACTGACATCGCAAGGGATCAAGCACCTCATATTACCAGGTATTCTGGTTTTCCTTTAAATGTATTCTGTGCTGCAAGAGGACAAAGAATGTTTGAGGTTTATTAACGCAAGAGAGAGCTAATAAGTGCTGCTAATATCTCCATGAACAAAATAACTATCGCAATGTGTTATTTTTCTTGTATTGGGTTATTTACAAATAAATCAAGCCAAGTCTCGTAACTGTCTCACACACCCCATTCTCACACGCACCACCTCTCGTTTGTGGACACATCCATTTTAAAATGTTTTACTTTGAGGATGATTAACACAAATATTTACTGATTTAATTATGACCCGTGGGCTATGTAAACAAATATCACTCAGTTCTTGTGAAAGTTAATGTATAATTAAATCAGAAAGGTGCAGTAAGATCTAGCTACACACTTGGAGATAGTTGTCCATTTGAAATGGCAAAGAAATGCTGGTTGCATAATTAAATACACATAGGTCAATTTTCACACTGCACTGGCATGTGGTTTCCTGTATGTATATGTCATATTAAATGTGAAGACTCTTAGGACATGGTGCTAGCATCCCATGTTCTCTATTTGAAGGCCTGGTCATGCTATTTAATGATTTTTAGCATAGCTTTGCGAACTTGATGTTATGAGGCAACAAGTGAAGTATATGCTTCTCTCCACCTTTATGGGATTCACACTGGAGTGAAATGTTGAAAAGGTGTGTTAATAGGAATATAGAATGTTGTGATTAATCCATGTACACCATCCTTCTATTGTGCATGTTCTGTTTGGTTACTTGTTATTTGTATAGTCCATGCTGCCATTACATCCCTTATACTCACAAGAAATGACTACCCAAACAGCCTCTACCTAAGAATGCCGGAAAGACTTGCCAAGAATCTCAAAAGGGTACAAAATACGAATCTTAAGTGACTTGACCGCGGCTGAAACATTTGCATGAGAAATGTGCGAACTACCAAAAGTTTGCACCTTTCTCATGCTAACACACATACATACTCGCACCCAGCCACACACACACACACAGCACACCCATAACACCCCCCACCCACACCCTGAGCACACCCACACCCCCAACATAAACAAACCGCACTTACCTTCATCTTCACGCTGGGTTCCTGCAGCGCCAGTTCCCTTTCACTTCTGTGATCGGGAACCGGCGCCACAGGGTCCTTTTTCTTTTCTTTTTAAAACGGAAGGCTCCGGGGGTGTCCCCTCGCAACCCCCGCTCACTATACGATGAAGTATAGTGAGTGGGGCGATGCAGGGGACACACCTGCAGCCGCCGTTTTTTTTTTACTTTGCTACCACCAAAGGTTCAAACTTTTGGTGTTCGAACCTTTGGTGGTAGCATTTTTAGAACTTTTGGTCATTGTGACAATTTTTTATTGGTAAAATCGTCCTATACCCAAAATACAGCAGCCAGGATCCTATTAAGACTAAACAGAAAAGACCACATCACTGAAAAACTGAAAAGCCTACACTGGTTACAAGTAAAAAAATACATTAAATTCAAAGCACTCTCCATCCCCCACAAAGCCTTGCACAGACAAGCAGCTGAATTCCTCCAAGACAAGATCAGCCGGTACACCCAAGAAGGGACCTAAGATCCAGCAACGACCTACAAATGGAGACAAAAATTTGAAAAAAGGAAATTCTGCGAACAGCATTCTCATGTTTAATTGCAAACCTCCGGAGCAACATGCCCAAAGAAATTAGAACCACAGAAGACATCACCACCTTCAGGAATTTACTAAAAGCCTGGTTATTCAACAGACAATGAAACCCTTTACGAAACGCTCATGTCCAGTTTCGAGGCAGCATCAGGTAAAGCCCTGGAAAGCAAAGGGCTTAAGTCGCTGTTTGGCTTTTGACTATTGCTAAAATCGAGTGGAAACTGCATTCTTTATTGTTCATTGCACTGCACACGTTCCATTGTGAACACACGGCCCCTTTAAGAACTTCGAGATCTCTGTTGTGCCCAGCCGATTCAACACGACAGTTATGTACGGATACAAAACTCACAGACTGCAGCCCTTGTGGCGTAAAGCCCTGGAGAGCAAAGGGCTGGAGTTGCTGTTTGGCTGTTTGGGTGGACGGTTGGCGGTATGATTCTAACTGTTTGAAGTGCTATACGCTTGTTCTATTTATCAGCGCCATTTCGGCGCGAGTACTTATGCTGCAGTAGCAGTATCAACAATTACTATGAACTATATCTCCAGAGGCTTTTGGAATTGAGACTGGACGGTGCAAGTAAAATGCTGTTAAGTGACTGCAGGCGGGGTGGGAGACTGTTGGGGTTTAACCCCTTTGACCCTCCCCGCACTTGTTTCATATTATTCTAAACATCAACCAGGGTTTTTTCTTGAACAATAACTATAAGCAGCGTTATATAGTTGGATTTATCAAGATTGTGAATCACGTGATCTTGTTTAAGAACTACACATACCTTTTGAAAAGTGCTCCACAGAGCTGCTTTATAGAGACACTGTCAGTCTACTTAAAAAAAAGTCACATTGGGATGGTTCATACATGGAAAAATCTGAAGCTCCCCAGGACGCCCTCTTAGGGCTACCCAACCCAAATATACCTCTTGGAGAGCCAGTACAAGTCACTGCCCAAATCCATCAAGAAATGGCCGTTCAAACGGCCCTAAGTGACATGAGTTTTGTGGAGGAGATAACACACCCCTTACTAACAAGAGCACATGATTTTACCCTGTCAGCCACCAACATGAAAGGAACAATAGATCGTTTTCTTCAGAGGCACAGACACAAAAGTATGATTGAGGTTTGTATAACTGCCCATTGTCCTCAACTTCAAGATCGAAAAACTTTTGTTGAGACCAAGCAACCTCGGATGTTGGGGTCAGGGCTAGATATTTGACAAAAATCTAATTATCTTTCTAACTCCACGCATAATCCTGTGTATCGAGGGAATGTGCTTAACTCAACTGAGGAATCCAGGAGGGAGTCAGTGGCATTTGCTGAATTGAAGCCGAATCAACCAGTATTGAATATGAACCATACTGATTCATTAAGTCCAAGTCGAGATCGGAGGGGGGGGTGATTGCACCCTTTCAGCTTTGAACTTTGTCCTCAATTCAAAGTTTTTGAACTCATGAAGGGGGACGTACAAACCCACACAGGAATCCTTATGGAAATGGCAAAGGACATTGAACAGTTTCAATTTGCTGTGGTGGGCCAGAGTAAAGCCATAAATTGTTTGGTGGTCCCGGCCTTGACAAAACTGGAAGATGGATTACTAAAACAAAGTGGGGAGCTGACTGGTATAAAGGATCTTTTGAACGTGCTGCTTAAGGAAGATCAAGAGACTACGAAGTCTCTAGCTTGTCTCATTCAGCAACAAACGATAGAGAGAATTAAGGATAAGGAAATGGATCCCTCAGCTGAGGAAATCCCACCCAGATCGGCTCAATTAGCGTATGATACTCCTCTCTCCGAGTCCTTTATTGAAGAGTTTCGTCGTCTGGCTCAGCTTGCCGATCAGACAATTGAACAACCAATAGTCATACCTGACGAACTAATTGAGATATCGTTAAAGGAAGACACTCACAATGTAATTCCATGGAGAGAAAGTTCACAGCAGACATACAGTGGGCGGAGAAGGGAAAGATGTAGAAAACAAAAACCCACTTCATCAACATCTAAGTCTCTGAGTCTACAAGAGAAGAAGTAAAAAAATATAAAGGGGAAAAAGCAAGAAAATCTAATGTAAATAGTTTTGTGAAGGGGCTCAGTGGCCAGGGAAAACAAACTGGGGGAAATGCAGAAATACAAACAGATGAACAACGGATTGAATTTCCGGATCCCAAAACACCTGCTGTAGTGATGTCAAAGAAATATAAGGAAAATGCTCCATTGACGTCAGATGAAGGAAGGCTGCTTAAAGTTACTATAGGCATCCAGACTGATGGTGCGTGGTGCAAGGAAAAAAGCCACAGGCCTTCTAACTCACAAGAAGGCTCTTGATCTACGATCACTGGGAAATTGCTCAAATGGGCACCAATTGTTCTTCCATGTCCAAAACCTGTCCCACTTGCACCTCAACAGCAAGCTATTGGTGTACAAATAGCTCCAATTTTTAACTTGAGACGGGAAAACGCGTCAAAAGTTACAGGAACAGTAGAAACTCATTCTGAACCTACTAACGGTAAAAATAAGAGATCGTCATGGCAAGTTGAAATAGAGCATCAGGTACAACCCGAAGCAAGTCAAGAAGAGACAAATCTAGCTTCTACTTCAACAGTGTTAGTCCCCTAAAGACAGTTCAACTGTTCAACTAAAGACATTGAGTATGTCCGGTTTCCGGAATCTGGTTTGACATGTCTGGTGAAGTGGGGGTTACTTCTAAAACTGGAGTAAAAGCTATTCTAAATGCAGCTGGACAATTGCGTCGCCAAGGCTTAGAAGTTTTGGAAACTATACCAAGGACAGAAGTCAGTGTAGTGGGTCTTGGTGTAAAGGAAGGGCTTTCATACAAAGAAGTGCACACACAAAACAAGTCGCAAAAGAGTCAAGGAGGGGACTCAAAGGGAGAGGTAGAATCAATACCATGGCCAATGCTACCAGAGATGATAATGCAAGTTTGTCAGAAATTGGGAGTAGGCCAGGCCTCTCTTTAGTTGGGACAAGTTAAGAATCACCAGTTGGAGTTCCACAGGGTTCCAGTTCATTTAGAAACAACGAGATGTGAACATTGTTGTTTGGGGGTTGTGACTTAATATTACTTCAGGAAACCTGGTTGATCAACGCACCTGAAATTGAGGGCTTTAGTTTGATAGCTCAACCAGCAACGGTTGGAGTAAAAGGAAGAACGACGGTGGGTGGGAAGGGGGGAGAGGGGCTTTTAATAGCCTGTAGACAGGCTCTGTTTGGAGAGATAACGAAGATTCCTTGTAGTCATGAAGGTATCTGTTAGGCAGAAACCTGTGCAGTTCCCTCTGGGACCACTGCAAAAGATTTAAGACTACAGGTGTTTGGCAGTAAACCCACTTGGTAGCAGTCTGTACCACACAGATTCACTTGGTAGCTGTGGCTGAGCAGTCAGACTTCCCTCATGAAGAGTTAGGCAGTATACAGAGTATTCACAATAGGTCAAGAGCACACAATAGAACAAGTAAACACTGACCAGGGCTTGGTGTAAAAGAGATATAATTATTTATTTAAAACCACATCTAGAAAAACACACAGGCACTAATAGTAAGCAATTCAAAAACACGGTCACTAAAAGATATACACTCCCTTAAAAGAATATTAGACAAGTCTTAAGTAAAGCCCCACTTATTTTCAGACAGCGGTGAGCGCTTTACGTAGATGGCACTCTAATTGTTCGTTTTAAAAAGCGAGAGATAAGCAGAGAACAAGTTGAAACAGATCCCAACACTTTTACAAGAAAATAACAAGAGAGGAAGGCAAGGTAAAACCGTGAATTCAGAGTCAGTAGGCTGGATCCGCTTTAAGAGGATCGAAACGAAATGTGTCCAAGGTCACACGGCTGCAGTGCACAAAAAGTCTTGTAATGGTTCAAAAAGGAGTTGGACCAAAGAAAGGGACCAGTTAGAGGGTCAAGGCGGCCAGCCCAGTCCAGAAGGTTAAGGGGTTATTACCTTGTAGCAATCTTTAGAAAGGGAGGCCTGGCGGACACGGTACCTTAAAGTGGTGAGAACACTCCAGTGGGGGCAGTTGTTCCTGGCAGCGGATTCAAGTCGGTGCTTCGTCCGGGGGAAGAGAGGATCTCGTCGTGGAGGAAGACAGGAGTCCGTTGCACTGCCAGGGAAGAAACCAGCCACAGAGTTTCTCAGGTACAAGGAGTGGTCCGTTGATTCGCGGTTCAGTGGTGAGTGGCTATCCGGCCGCCGGGCTGCTTGGCACGGGCAGTTCGACCACAAACCGATCTGGGGTGCGAAGAAAAGAAGGTAAACTGGTTGTGCCCACCAGTCAGGGGAAGAAGCCTCTCCAGCTGGGAGATCTTCTCTGTCGTCGAGAAGTGGTGAGTCGGTTCTGCTGGGATCCACCTGTGGTGGTGTTGTGGTAGGTAGGCTCAGCTTCTACCTCGTCGGATTCTCCGGTCTTGTGGCGACTTCTGAAGTTTCAGTCCCCAAAGCCCTGCTTTTATGCAGCATACCCCCATTCACACAGCCTAGCTGTCAATCAAACATGCTAAGTGGTGAGCCCGCCGGCTCACCACCTGGGCCAATCACACAAGAGTGCGACTTGAGTTACCAAGGTAACTCAGTCCAGGGTGCCTAAACCCCCTCCCACATCCCCTGTGGTACCCAGACAGAGTGGCACCACTTTTGGAGGCTTCTGTGGAGAGGCCCGCCAAAAAGTGGAACAAAGGGCTCGACTTGGGTTGGAGTCACAGAAGAGAACACAAACGCCATTTTAGAATCGAGTCTTGGCAAAAAATACCAACCGGCGAATTAATATTAATTAAATAAACCGGCGGTATGTTCGAGGCTATGAGAATTAAATAATTAAAGTTGGTAGCCTCGAACAATGGGAAAATCCCATAGGAAAATATTCGCGGTCGAATATAAAAAGTAGTTTCCACTGCCACCAGCCAAAACTCGATCAGGGGGGACGGAGAAGTGCCCCCTCGACTAACAGACCCCGGGGCAATCGAATTGCCACGACCAGCACGTCCACAATATGATGGTTTGTACCGGTTTCTGTTAATAATTTGGGACTAGTAAAGCCAATGGTGACTTTACATGCCCTGGGAGACAGTAGTCAGTCCCAGGGTATGGAGTCTATGGTGCGGGGGTCACTATTGACACCCCTGTGTTACTGCACGGAGGGTGCTGTGTAACACACATAGTAAAAACACGAGACCCTATGGAGTAAAGGACCCCATAGCCCATAAAACACATAAGCAGTCAAAGGCACACCATAAATCATGTCCAAGAGTGGGAGAAAAAGAGTCTCACTCTTGGCAGGAGGAAAAAAACAAACTCCAGAAATCCAGCAAAGCTGCTGGGGGACTCACTAGGTTAGGAAATTCAGGCTAAAGAATAGGGGGATACTAACAGTATCCTTGTGGTGAAATTAGTCACACCCTCACACAGTGGCCTAAAAAAGGTCGTAATCATACATTTTATACTGGAACCCAGTTTGGGAAAAATTGGCAGAATTCTTAGATTCACTTTCAATTATTCTTACTGATATTAAGTTATCCAATTCTGACGCTTTTGTTTTGGCAGCAGGCGATTTGAATTCCCAATGTGTCCAAATGAAATCCTGTGGCCCCAAAGGGATAACAAAAGAAATGGCTAAGAATGGTAGAAGGTGGTTGAACTTTTTGGATGAATGGTTCAATGGAGGGTGATGTCCCACCCATCAGCGGGAGGCCTACGTTTCCCTTACATTGCACCCAGACTCTGGAACAAGCTCCCTCACACCTTAAGAGCTGAAAGCTCTCTTACAGTCTTTAGAAAAAATCTCAAAACCTCTCTCTTTAACTAAACCTTCACTACCAACTACCAGATCACTACACACTGCCAATGTCTTTTATTTTTGCTAGTATGTATCTCCTGGTTTGTAACTAAGTTCTTTCTTGTATGTAATCATGTGTAACTAAGTCCTCCTCGTCTGTAACCAGCGCCACGATGCCCCAGGGCTGTTTCTTTGCGCTTAACAAATAGGAATAAATAAATAAATGGTGGCGGGGAGCTATAGAATCAACATTGGGTTACATCTTTCTATCTAGGAATCTATTTGAAAGATGTGTACACTTCTCAGTAAAAGAAGGGGGCACAAGTGACCACAAGTGGCTTGAAGCCGTAATATCCTGGAACATAAGCAAGAAAATAGACCGATCTCAAAACACTGTTGTTGTCAACACCCAGAAAAATTGATTAGTAAAATATCATAGAGAGGGGAATCGCTTGAATGATCGACATTACCGACTCTGTAATGTGTTGCCGTTGGATGACTTGGGGAATGAATTGAAACCCCTGTCTTTTCCACAAATTTTTATGGTCTATCGATCGACCACAGATTACGCAGCAGGCTTAGCAGCGTTCATACAAACACGTGTTCGATGAGGCCACATGGTCCAAAAAGAACGAAACACGCAGACTATTGAGAATGGTTAGAAAGGAGGCTTTGAATAAACTCAAATTGATTGAACGGCTAAAAACAATCAAAAACAATTATCGAAGTTGGTCCAGACACCATGAAGCGACCCGGTTGTAGAATGACGGGGAATCAATGTTGCGGACATTGGGGTACAACTCTACCTGCAATTTTTGGACATTCATTAACAATGTCAATATCAGCGTCTGTTCACAGGGGTCAAGAAACTACTGCGCGAACGAAAGGTCTCCTATGCCAGGCTGTACCCAGCCCAGCTTAAAATACAACACCAGAACAAAATCTATTTCTTCACTTTTCCGGAGAAAGCGGCAAACTTTGTGGACACACACATCCCCATACCAACCCACCAACCGAGAAATGGAGGAGACTCTCAAAGTGGACTGTCCCTAGACAAGGAATAAACATGAGGAAGGATCAATGAGGTGACAAATGAAGGCCCCCCTACCGTGGGAGCCCTATGAAGGGAAAGGGTGAAGCCACTACAGTTCGTATACGAGAGAGGAATGAACACCCTTCTCCGCCAATGATGAGTTAAAGTAACAATACGCAGAACTGGCCGAGACATAAGGAAACTAAGAACTCGCGGCCCGGGATGTCGCTACAGTCCCCCCTGTAGCAAGTGCATTACGAGTTTATGGGAAGGGAAGGGGAGTGACAAGTGGACATAGTTAAAGTTGGGGGAACTATGAGGGTGGGTGAGGGAGGCTGGGGGAGGTTGTTGGGGTACATTTTACAGGAAGACGATGTTATAAGAAAAAGCACACAGATGACATATACATACAGTCATGACCACACTATTAATGGAACACATAACACTTAACACATGACCACATGTAAATCCGCGAGGATGGCTAGACCAGGAGGTGAAGAAGTTAAAATGTTGAGCTGGAATGTCAGGGGACTAGGATCCCAGATTAAAAGGAGGAAGATCTCGACATACATTAAAAGATTGGGCCCCAAGATAGTCTTCCTGCAAGAAACACACCTGCTACATCTACAGGCTGGAAAACTCGCCCCCAATTGGGGAACACATCAATACTGCACGTCACACTGCAGCCGTGCGAGAGGAGCGGCAATCCTCATACACAAAACCTTGCCATTTACATATCTACACTCTGAATGTGACACAGAGGACAGATATGTCCTGGGCCATGGCACCCTTCATAATAGAGAGGTGCTGTTACTTAACATATACGGCCCTAATACAGACAACCCCGACTTCTATTCTTTTCTATTTAGGAAACTGACGAAGGTTCCAACAGCATACCTGACATGCAGTGGTAATTTCAACACCATTTTGGACATACACCTAGACCGCACATCGGATCAGTCAAGGGCACTGTTGAGATCCGCCCAAACGATACTTACCCATATGTCAGATTTAAACTTACGAGATGCACGGCGCTCACGGCGCTCTTTGAACACCACCAAAAGGGCATACACGTTTTACTCATCCATGCACGATATGCATTCCAGAATAGACTTGTGGCTAATCGCCAACGACGTGTTAAGCTGGGTCACTGAAGCTCATATATATCCCAGGACATTCTCCGACCATTCACCTATACAACTAACAGTCTGCATCCCTGACCTACACACAGCCAGACCCCCCTGGAGATTTAAAGCAGCTGCCCTCTGAGATATGGTCTATAAAACATCATTAACCCAACATATAAAAGAATATTTTGAAATAAACGAGGGCTCTGTATCTAGTCAAGCGATACTATGGCAGGCATTTAAAGTTTGTATTAGATGCACTGCAATGTCCACTGAATTCAGAGTCCTTAAGGATATCTGCAGAGACCTGACCGGCCGAGAGGCAGATATCGCTAATAAACCCTGTGCATACAATCCCCGTCCTCACAACTCAGACTAGAGATTCAAACCAAGCTAGACGAATTTAAAGATGCCGCTGACTGCGAAATTCGCTATTTTGATAGACCTGCGGCAGCACGTCGCTACGGAGAGAGCGAGCGGCCAGGGAGATTATTGGCCAGACTGGTACGAGGATAGCGAGGCCCGACTACCATCCCCTGCATTAAACAGACAGATGGCACTGTGACCACAGACAAACAAAAAGTGATGGGGGCATTCTATGATTTCTATAAACAGTTATATTCTCCTCAGAGCAACACCACTAACGAAGAACTAGACCAATATCTATCTAGAATACCCACAACATTACTAGCAGGCACCACCCGAGAATCCTTTGAAAGCCCGATCACAGAAGCAGAGATATCTGAAGCAATAAAAATGCTACCCAACGGTAAAGCACCAGGTGCCGATGGTCTTGGGGCAGAATTTTACAAAGAATTCAGCCAACTCCTCGTACCCAAGCTGCACGCAGTATGGTCTGAGACCCTAGAAAAAGGGGAATTGCCCGAAACTACCAGAGAAGCGGTTATTACTCTGCTGCTCAAACCGGGGGAACCACCGGAAGAATGTGGCTTTTACAGGCCATTATCATTAATAAACACTGATGCCAAAATATTTTCAAAAATACTGGCCACCCGCCTGACTCCATTAATGCCATATATGGTCCATGAGGACCAAGCAGGATTTGTTACTGGTAGGTCCACCGCTACAAATATAAGGCGCTGCTACAAGATTATAGTGGCAATACCGGAAGAGATGCAGGTAGTGGCGGTCTCCCTCGATATGCAAAAAGCATTCAACACGGTTTACTGGCCCTTCCTGTTCAGGGTATTACACATTTATGGGTTTGGCCCCAATTTTATCAAGTGGATTAAAATATTATACATTCACCCCTACACCAAGATGAGCATCAATGGCGCCCTATCGGATGTATTGGAACTCTAGTGCCCCTTATCGCCCTTACTTTTCGCGCTGGTGATAGAACCCCTGGCAGACATATTCAGGGCTCGCTACAGTGCATACGGTCTGTGGCTTGAAGGTTTGCCTGGAAATTATTACATTGTATGTGGATGACATCTTATTATATCTTAAGAATCCAGATCGGACACTCTGGAAGGTCCTGGCAGAGGTTAAGACCTTTGGCGAGTACTCGGGCCTCAAACTTAATACCAGCAAATCTGAAATCTTCCCGCTCACAAAAACAATGGTTGCACCGCAGGAACTATGCAGACTCATCTGGAGCCCAATACATATTCAATATCTGGGGGCATATATAGCTAGAACTGCCCAATTGACCCGCGCTCTGAGCTACAACACCCTAATAGACTTGCTATGCGCGAAAATGACACAATGGAACGTGATGGGTAGAATCGCCCTTATCAAAATTTTAATCCTCCCCAAATTATTTTATCTATTCACTACCGTCCAGGTGTGACCTGGACGCACTCTGTTTATTAGAATAAAAAGTGCTTGTGCCACATTCACATGGGGGGGGGGGGACATTCCAGGTTGAGTTGGAGTGTGTTAACTGACTCATACTCACAAGGAAGATTAGCGGCTCCAGACTTCGAACTCTGTTATTTAGCCGCGCAAGCACACTACGCCGCTCGATGGGCTACAGACTTCCTTAACCCCAAGGCCACACTAGAGGACCAGTACCCAACAAAGCCACCCACACTGCTCCCACACCAAACGATATAACTCTATTGGCCCAACACAGGTCACAACCACAGCCTGGGCCAAAATCACTGAGATACACAACACTGATAAACTGTACCACCCGAGCATGCCAATTTGGGGCGACCCTCAAATACCTCCTACCCTAGACAGGGAGGCAGCTACACAGTGGGCCACCAGCGGCTTTGTACAGTGGGGACAATTATTTCCAGACGAACGGTTTGCGACATGGGATACTCAAGAATACAGTGGGCTATTTGGCCAAACACAGGTTATACTATATGCGCAGGAGATCGTCCATAGCCAGCCTGTGGCCTGACTTCCCGTCTGAACCAGTGATAAACCTGGGTTTGGGATATATGTTCACTGCGGGAGGTGGAAAGATATCGGCGTCCGCACTGTACAAAAATATTATCCAATCTCGCCCACCTGGAACACAGAATGCTAAAACTGAATGGGAACAAGATCCAGGGCAACAGATAGAAGACTACCAATGGCAGCAGATATGCACTTTAACCAAACATATATAATGCAGCGCCAGATATAAACTAATTCATTACAAAATAGTGCATAGAACACATTATACCCCTGTCAAACTAAAACGCATGTACCCAACCATAACAGGCATATGTCCAAGGTGTCACTCAGAGGAGGCAAACATCTTTCATATGCTGTGGGCATGCAATAAGTTGAAGGAATACTGGACCAAAGTATGCGCAGCCTTAGATGAAATGGCGGACCATCCAATCGAATGGACGCCGATGCTATGCTTATTGGGTACCACAGGGAAAATGAACCCAACCTGGAAAAAACTACTGAACTTAAGTTTACTGATAGCAAAGAGGGCCATACTGCTAAAATGTGAACGTAATAACCCGCCAACTATACAGGACTGGGATAAGGAAATGATATGGACAAGTGACACTGAAGAGTTATACATAGACTCAGTACAACCTACCTCGAGACCCAGAAATATATGGGCCAGATATAGACAATACCTGGCTGACAAAGCAGAAGCCGACAATCCAGAGTGATACAACATGTAGATGATTGTGGAGTAATGTCTTGTAATTATTATAAGCTGTGGATAAGTCTTAAATGTGTGAAACTATAAATAAAGGTTTTTAAAAAAATATATCAATATTGATCAGAAGGGTGTTCAAACTAACAGCGTGATAGTCAGACCGGATAAGCCCCTTTGCAGCCAAATATCTAAAACCACAAGTGGAGTTCACTTTTGAAGTAGGAAAAGGCAAATGGGTATTACGATTCAGTAAAGAGGATATCTTAGACTTGATTAGAAAATCTTCTGCATCTAGATCGGCTGGACCGAATGCCCTTACATACCAAGTCTTTAAAATTAATGCTGACCCATGGGCTCAAGTTCTCTTTACACTTTTCAGAGGAGTCCTAGAAAAAAGACTGATTCCTCCATCATGGAAGTTGGCCATTATAGTGCCTATTTACAAGAAGGGGGATCGGAAAAATCTGGCCAATTATCGGCCAATCACATTATTGGACGTCGAGAGTAAGCTTTTCACTGGTATAATGCTGAGGGAACTTGAAACCTGGGTCAAGGAGGGGATCATACTGCCAAAGCAACAGACAAGCTTTAGATAAGGCCATTCTACATCACTAAACGGTATAATAATGGCATCCCTAATAAACAAGAAAGATTAAAAACAATACAGGCAGGGGCTTTTATTGACCTTTCCAGCGCATTCGACCTTGTCAGTCGAGACCGGCTTTGGCATAAGCTGGTCAAGTGGGTAGCCCCAAAGCCACCTGTAGATATTCTTGCAAGTCTCCATGAAGACAACACAGTTAGAGTCAGACTCAACTTAGAAAGCCATTTATCAGAGTACATCAAAGTGAATAGAGGGGTCAGACAAGGCTGTATGGTTACGCCTTTCCTTTTTAAGTTTTACCTGGCAGACTTTGGGCAGGAAATCAATTCCTCAGCCTGGGCTAGTGTTAAGTTGGGTTTGACGCCCATGAAATGGCTTATGTACGCGGACGACATTGTCTTGTTAGTCATTACACCTGTCGGTCTGCAGAGACACCTGAGAGCATTAGATCTCTATATGAAAGAAAACGACCTAGTTGTCAATCCTGAGAAATCAAGGGTTATCATCTTTGGAGACAATGGAACACAGGGAGTTAGATTCCCATGGTCAGTTGGTGGTCAGATCATTCCAGTGGTAAGGGAAATAGTATATCTTGGATATACTCTATATGCAGCTCCGACAATTGGGCACAGACAAGCTGAGGGTACTAGCCAAAAGTTCACAGTTGACATCACAGATGAACAAGATATCAGGCATTTATTGCAAATTTTCTATCTTGCCATTAATAAGATTTTATATGGCAAAGGTGATACCAGTCCTACTTTATGGTATAGAGGCCAATCCCTTACTTTGGTCTATAGACCGGTAGAAAATAGAAGCAGTAATTTGGAGGCAGGTCTTGGGTTTGCCTAAAAACCTGCTGATGGCTATATTTCGATTTTAACTGGGCCTAAGATCTCTTAAAACCCAAATAGACTGGAAGCTGCTTTCCCTGTTTAGGTCAATTATGGATCCAATGAGATACACACTTTATGAAGATCTTCTGGTCCACTTGCACCTTGACTCCCCTCGAACTCTAAGTGACCTTAAAATAAAAAGTTTTAGATTCTTCTTTATTGTGATCGTGACGAACATACATTGATCACCAATCCTATGAAGGTTAAAAAAGCCTTAACTTTAATGGATTGGATTACGACAGGCGATAACATGAAGGAATCATCAATTCCAGCCTCATTTTTCAAATGCGGCAAAAAACAGGGCGCCCTTGCTAGATATCTGACAAAGTCCCCCGACGCAAAAACTAGGCAGAGTTTCCTCAAAATACGTCTTAACCTGGTAAGGACAGGTTCTGTCCTGAATAAGTGGGGACAAGGAGTGGCATCACACATTTTAAGGCCCGAATGTACTGATCCTAAGGATCAGACTATTGAACACATATTGAGGTTTTGTCGCGGGACTTTGGAAGGCAGGGTGAAAAATCTAGTCACCTTTGTTGGCTCCAGTGATCGCCTTTCATCGATTATGTTTTGGGAAAGCATGATCTCAGGCCACGAGATGAAATTAACATTGAATGCGGCAAGAGTTCTACGGGACGGTTTATTGTACATGACACTTGGTTCCCTCTTGAGGAGGAGAGTTGGTTCTACTTTCTCTTTTATGTCTATTGGAGGGATTCTGCTCATATAGGATACATTTCTTTTCCTCTCTCTCTTCCTCCTTTTTCTTTTGCAAATTAATGCATGAATTGTTTAGAAACGTATTATATAATTTGTTGTAAGTTAGTTTTAAGTTTGTTTGTTTTAAGTCTGTACCAAAGAAATTGAATTGGATTATTTTATTAGTATGTTTGATACTATGTGTAAAAAAACAAAATTTGGTTAAATCACAATAAAAAAAAAAAAAACAGACAATGACAACCGCAAAGGGACACCAGCAGCAATAGCATCAGAGACAAGCATCTGAAGAGGAGGTGAGATGGGCCGACTAAGAACGTGGGTAGATACCATCAAGCAGCAATGAAAGAGTAACACCAGAGGCTCAACCAAAACCGACCAACATACTAACCCACTCCCCCCTTCCTGCTCCACTAACATAACCAACGCCAGTATACTAGACCATTGGTTCTCCAGCATGGGGTCTGGCATGGATTCACATGCTCATGAATATTCCCCGTCGTCAGTTCGGGAATCCTCGGTAAAGAAAAAAATCAGTATCAGTTTCGTTTCTGAGCTGTCTTTCTTAGTAGTAACCAATCACTGATCTCTGGGTCATACTTCCCCCAGCCAATGACTGCCCTCTACCTAAGCCCCTCCCCTGGCAGCCATCCTCAGATTTTTACTGCACGTTCAAGTGTTGGGAGTCTTCGTGTTTTAGCTCTCAAGCTTTTACTGCGTTTTCGCGTTTTTTCAGGAGATTTTTCTCATTTTTTTGGTTAATTGAGCCTCAAGCTCCACTGTTTCTACTTCCGATAACTGGGACCCGTTTCGGAATTCTTCTACGCCCCTCAAGGGTGACGTTTTCGTCGAGTTACGCTTTGGCCTACCTCAACTTACATGGCCCAGGACAAGGGAAGCTCGACACCCAGATCCAAGCTTTTCAGGAGCTGCCCAGGATGCGGATTGCAAAATGTTTTTAAGGAGGACGAGCATTCGAGATGTCTCTACTGTCTTCATGAGGACAAGACGCACATGGAGAAAGGACTGTGGGTTCTGCAAGAACCTGTCGGAACGGACCAAGCAAGATCGTCGTTCCCGCCTGGCCACCTGGCTGGAGAAGGGCACAGCAGGTGAGAAGGCGAAGAAAAATTCTGAGCGGTCTTCTAAGTCCTGTGAGGGCGCCCCGGCGACGGGGGCCCAACAGAAGGCCAAGCACCGCGAGTCCGTGGGCACCGGGAGCGCCGAAAGGTCGGGCTCCCCGGCTGCCAAGCAGGGCGCGACTTCCCCGGCACGATCAACCACGAGCCAGCGCTCTGGTTCGGGGAAGAGGAAGTCCGAGAACCCGGGTAAGCTTCTGGAGAGGCCCCGGGCGATCTGGAAGGGAGCCGAGGGGGAGCGAGGCGATGACCCTCCCCCCCAAAGCGAAGGCCCAAGACGCACCTAAGGTGGTGAGGGCCTTGATCCACCCGGAAAAGGCCTCTATCGAGGTTGTCTCAGCGGCCCTGGCGAAGCCGGCAGAGGCTATGCCAGTGGAGGCGGCCTCGGGGCCCAGAGTTTCCCTGCCGCCGCCGAGGGAATCCTCTTTCCGGACCATCATTGAGACCTCTGTGAAGACCCCGGCGGAAAAAGGGGGGGGTGGTGGCCATTACGGACTCGGATTCAGCCTCGAGGAGGATCCGGTGGAAACCGTGAAAGGCCTCAACGAGAGGTTCATAGGCCTCAACGAGAGGTTCGAGAAGGTTTGATCCCAGGGGAAGGTTCCCGCTGATGTGATCGAAGATAGCGACGATGGCGACGAAGAGGGCCCAGTAGAGCAGCCATCCCGTCCGTCGCAGCCATTACCCGAGCCCCAGGTTAGCTCGGCGGCCATTTTGTTGGCGATCCAATCCTTATGTACTGAGATAAGGACGAGGTTACCACGGACCCCGACGGAGGATCCAGAACCAGGCCCGTCGGGAAGCCCTCCGAACAAGTGGAGGAGAGTCCACCCCGCTCCGCCCTTTGTGCCCGCAAGGCCTGTGGACCCCTCATCCCCCTCGCCGGACCCTCGGGAGGATACGGGGACGGACGACGACGGCGTCGATGACCCAACGGACATCCCGTCGTCACTCCCCCTACCCCCCCTCGGGCCTCTCCGCCCGACAAAATTGGCTCTTTTCACACCATGATAGCCAGGGCATCCCAGCTCTTCCAGCTCTGCCCTGAGTAACAGAAAAAGGAGGGTTTTCTCTACCAACGACGAGAGGCCAAGAGAAAGACGGTCCTCGCGGTGCAGTTGCTCAACGACATCTGGGACGAGGGGCTGGCTATCCTCAAGAACCCTTCCACGACACCCACCAAGAGGGACTGGTATGAGAAGAAGTACCGGGTCCCTGATGCCGCCCCGTTGTGCCTCAGGGCCCAGACCACGCCGGACTCTGTCGTCTCGGCAGCGGCCAAGAAGGAAGCAGCGGGTGCAGCGGCTTCAACTTCCACTTCCCCGCCGGACAGCGAGGGCAAGAAATTGGACTCCATGGGACGACGAGTCATCTCGTCGGCGGCGGCGATTAAGGCGGCCAATGCCTTAGCGATTGTGGCCCGTTACGACAGGGAGCTTTGGTTCAAGATAGCTCCTCTTCTAGCCTTCCTACTGGACAACAAGAGGACAGGAGTCCTTCAGCAACGGCGGCCCTTTCGGAGCTCTGGAGGCAGACAGGGAGCCTCCAAGGGATCCAGCGCGGCTCTTCTACGTACCGCCAGGCGGCCCGCTCCTCATCCCAGGAGGCCTACAGAGGCTGCGGCAAGCAAGGAGGGTCTCGCCACCGTCGGCAAGGCCTCTTCCAAGCAGGACTGAACTGGCCGTAGCGTCGGGCCCCCACCGAAGCACACCGGTGGGAGGCCGGCTGACGAAGTTCGTCAGCATGTGGGAGTCCATCTCCACCGACCGTTGGGTGCTGGACACCCTGGCCTGCGGACACTCGCTGGAATTTCAAAAGAAGTGTCCTCTCATTCCTCCCGTGGCCAGAAAGGAGAATCACGTCCCTCAACTGCTGTTGGAGGTAAGGGCGATGCTCAAGAAGGGTGCCATCGAGCTCGCCCCAAGAGGCTCCGGGGCTCCGGAGTATACTCAAGATACGTCCTCGTCAGAAAGAAGACAGGCGGTTGGCGCCCCATCCTGAACCTGCGTTGGTTGAACAAGTACATCAAGGCACAGAAATTAAGGATGGTCACCCTCCAGCACGTGCTGGGACAGCTGGAGGAGGGCGACTTCCTATCGTCACTGGACCTGGAGGATGCTTACTTCCACATCCGCATTCTAAAAGGACACAAAGTTCCTCATATTCGTAGTCCAGGGGCGTCACTACAAATTCAGAGCCCTGCCGTTCGGATTAAAGTCGGCACCCAGGGTGTTCACCAAGTGCCTGGCACCAGTGGCGGCGCGGCTGCGCCTGCAAGGGATCCACGTCTACCCCTACCTGGACGACTGGCTAATCCGTGCAAGGTCAAGAGAACTCGCCATCGAACACACAGCGAGGACCGTCCGCCTGCTCATGGAGCTGGGATTCGCCATCACCCCAAATCCCATCTGGTCCCGTCGCAGGTGGCACTGTTTCTGGGAGCGAAGCTCGATACAGTGAAGCGATTGGCATCTCCGCCGGAAGAAAGGACGAAGGCCATTTTGGGCAAGGTGCAGCACCTGTTAGCCACGGTTGTGGAAAGAGTGAGGTCCATCAAGTCCCTCCTCGGGATGATGTTCTCATGCATCTACCTTGTGCCCCTTTGCAGGCTTCGGATGCGTCCACTACAAGAGTTCCTCGACGCCCGCTGGATTCAAGCGGCAGGCAGCTTCGAAGACAGGATCCCGCTCGACGAGGAGTCCCGTCGGGCGATTCTATGGTGGGGTGCCCTTGCGCACCTCTCGGCAGGCATGGACTTTCAGGTCCCAGCGTATCAGGAGACGGTAACGACGTACGCCTCCCTGGAGAGTTGGGGGGCCCACACCGGAGATCTCCATGCAAGAGGCCTCTGGCTCCCGGAGGAGAGGTCTCTTCACATCAACATCCTGGAGCTACGAGCCGTGTTCTGGGCGCTCAAATCGTTCCTTCCGTCCCTCAAGGACAAAGTGGTGAGGATCTTCACCGACAACACCACCACAATGTTCTACATCCGGAAGCAGGGAGGCACCAGATCCCCAGCCCTATCCAAGGAGGCCCAGGATCTGTGGCACTGGGCTGTCGCCCAGGGGATGTTTCTGGTTCCCTTCCACCTGGCAGGAATAAACACCATTGCCGACTCACTCAGCAGGGAGCTGCGCTCGTGCCACGAGTGGGAACTATGCCAGGACCAGGTGGATCGGCTCTTTCAATGGTGCGACAAACCCCAGATCGACCTGTTCGCGACGGCGATGAACTCTAAGTGCCAGAGGTTCGCCGAGCCGAGGAGCATGGGCGATGCTTTCTCGTTCCCTTGGGACGGCCTGTTCCTGTACGCGTTCCCTCCGTTGCCATTGCTGCTCCGTCTCATCAACCAGCTCAAGAGGTCCAGGTGCAGGAGGATCCTCATCGCACTGGCGTGGCCGAGACAGATCTGGTTCCCGGACCTTCTGGACTTGTCAGCGCCCTCACCTATCAAGCTGGCGACGGACGGGGATCTTCTTTCCAGAGAAGGAGGCGCCATTCTCCATCGCCTGGTGAATGAATTTATCAAGGGACTATTCTGATCGTTCCCCCCGGTGAAGGCCCCTGTCCCGGCGTGGGAGCTCAACGTGGTGCTGACCAGGCTCATGGGGGCCCCATTCGAGCCTATGCATTCGGCGCCATTGAAGTTCTTGTCGTGGAAGACAGCATTTCTTGTGGCCATCACCTCCGCACGACAAGTGGGAGAGATCCAGGCCCTATCTTGCAAGCCTCCATACTTGACTTTTCACGACACGAGGGTGGTGCTGAGGAAGCACCCCTCCTTTATGCCCAAGGTGCCGTCAGACCTCCAACTCAACGAGCCCTTGGTGTTGCCAGTTTTCTTCCCGTCGCCTTCGTCTCCGGCCGAGAGGACTTTGCACTCGCTGGATGTGGCTAGAGCGCTGAAGATCTACGTGGACCGTACGAAGAGTTTTCGGAAGACATCACAGCTGTTTGTGAACTTTGGACCTGTGAATCAAGGGAAGGCTCTCTCGAAGGCTTCCATTTCCAGATGGCTCTCCGGCTGCATCATGCACTGTCACCGGTTGGCAAACCGACCGCTGCCCGGCCGTCCGAGAGCCCATTCGACCAGAGCGATCGCTGCTACCACGGCGTTCCTGTCTGGTGTGCCCCTGCTGGACATCTGCAGGGCTGCTACGTGGAGGTCGACGCACAGCTTCACGAGATTCTACTGCGTCGATCGGGACTCCAGGGAGGAGTCCAGGGTCGGCCAAGCAGTGCTGCGCAACCTGTTCGCTTAAGGTGAGCCTGGTGAGGAGGTAAGAGATGCTTAATGTTGAGTTATTGTATTGCTTAATGTTGAGCCTGTTGCCACCTCCCGTGGTTGTGCATGTGTATACTGCTATGTATTCTTATATTCATGAACATGTGAATCCATGCCAGACCCCATGCTGGAGAAGGAACAAGTTACTTACCTGTAACTGTTGTTCTCCAGCATGGGTCTGGCATGGATTCACATGCGAACCCTCCCTCCTTCCCCAATGCGGCTCTTCACTTGGTCATACTGCCACTTTACGTGCTACCAAATCTGAGGATGGCTGCCAGGGGAGGGGCTTAGGTAGAGGACAGTCATTGGCTGGGGGAAGTATGACCCAGAGATCAGTGATTGGTTACTACTAAGAAAGACAGATCAGAAACGAAACTGATACTGATTTTTTCCTTTACCGAGGATTCCCGGCCTGACGACGGGGAATATTCATGAGCATGTGAATCCATGCCAGACCCATGCTGGAGAACAACAGTTACAGGTAAGTAACTTGTTCCTTAGCCACACTACACATAAACACACCAAGAATCAATTCAATGTTCAAACCTCACCACCTCTGAGATTCTGGAAGCACACCTAGAGTGAACCACTCGCCACATAGTCCATAAAACCGTCAATGGCACAAGTACACACCAAGACACCGGATAATCATACAGCAACAGCTGGCCACGACTCTGGATCCCTTATGGTCATAATCTAACCAGTGCATACAATCACAACTCACCCAACAACACACAACACACTAAAACCAACACTAAAAACCAACACAAACATTAGCACGAATCTGAGGCATTAAAACTTACCCATGCGGTTACAACGCACAGGGTCTCCTGCACCAACTCCCCCATGCTAAACAACACTCAGACACCAGTTCCTCCTTGTTCGGAACCTATCCTGTCATCCTAATCTCCGTAACCCCTCCCACCCCCCTTACAGAGCCATGTGAGCACCTGAAGACTGTCGTGGTTGGTAGCGGTGCACGGTATAAATCAACCTAACATTATTATGGCATTGTAGCGCTGTAGGGTGAGTGACCCTTTGGCAGACAGTGATGTGAACAAGCAAACCTAAAACAGCATTACATTTAATGCAAATAGTATCTTTTGTTCATGTGACAGTTAACTCGCCGGCAGAGATTACATGTTAAAAGGAATTATATGAACTGTACAATTTAGAGCAGTCCGTCATAATGTGGAATGGTTTGTCAGTGACAATGGTGTATTCTATGGGTAATGAACAGCAAAGTAAGAACATTTTAACAGATTAATGTAGCAAAATCTGACTTCCATTCGTGATCACATGCTGTTTTAAAACTGGAATGTTTAATCCAACCAGTGAAATGTCACCTACAATTAAGAGCTATTGGCGCAAAGAACGTCCAAAAGTTCTTTTGAGGGTCTAAGCATGCAACTACAAGGAGGCACTCAAGCTGTAGTCACCTTTCCAATGCAATTATTCGTGTTAGAGGACTCTTGTCATATATAATGGTTTTAGCGTATTTTTAGCTAACATGCATTTGTTTACTTTTTGAAGTAAGGGTTCCTCCCAATAAAAGTACTTCTCTACTTCTTTGACCCCACCAGACTCAATATTTACAAAGACAGTCATCTATGGCCCAGCAGGTGTGTAATTATTTCTTCGCTACAACCAAATACCAATCATTCAAACCTCTAGGGGGATTTATTTAATACACACACAGATGTGGTTTGAAATCAATCAGTATCTAAAACTAGCTTCTTTTAAATTCCTGGGGGATCTTTCCGGGCCAGCATATAGCATTCAGTAATAGCTAAAATTATCCATCTGGACAAGGTTTGTTTAGTTACAGCCTGTCCCAGTCTGACCCGTGTATACTATAAACAGTTGGTCATCTAAACGAAAGTTTACCAATTTTGAAATGTAGAAACTCAGAGCCCTTCATGGGTCAAGTCTGTATAGCTTTTCCTCTTAGTTGCCAGGATGAGGTGGAGGGCTAAAAGTAGGTAATACTATTTTTTGTCCCAAATGAAAATCTGATATGATCTTGGGTAGGAATGAAGGTTTGACCTTCAGGACAAAATTGTCTTCATGAAAGAGCGTAAAAGTTGGTTTAGAAGATAGTGCCTGCAACTCACTCACCCTGCGGGCAATGTTAACGCTACTAACAAGATGGTTTTGAATGTTACTAGTCTTAAGGGACATGAATCGAGTGGTTCAAATGGTGCACACATGAGAAACTTTAAAACAAACCGGAACCTGAAAAGGAGCTGGAGGGAACACATTAGTGAGTCACTTTAGAAATTGTATCACCAAATGAATTTTAAAATATGACGTTTCCTCAGATGAGCTCTTGAAGATGTAAGATGTGCTGCTAAATAACCTTTAATGGTTCCAACCTGGAGCTCCAGATTGCCCAAATGCAGAAAAGATAACACCTACGGTGCTTTGCATAGAAAAGGATCTACATTCTTATGCCTGCACCAGCTACAGAATTTATTCCAACAGCAGCGGTACAAAGACTTTGTTGCTGGCCTTCTGGCCGAAAGCAAAATCTCCATTACGTCATCTGGGATGTCCCAAACCTCAGCCTCTCAGAAACCATGTATGAAGGCTAAGCGTCTTGACCTCTGGATGGAGAACTGACCCTCCTCTTGAGAGAGAAGGTTCTCTCTTTGTGGAAGACGTATTGGAGGGCAGATGGACATGTCTAGAAGTTCCGGGAAACACGTCGTCCTGGCCCAATCTTGAGCAATTAGGATCATGGATTTCTTGAAATTTTTCAACCTCCTGATCACGTGAGGAATGACAGGGACTGGAGTAAACGCGTACTGGAGTGGAAACTCCCAGTCCACTACGAACGTGTCTCCTAGAGCTCCTCTTTGGGGATATTCCCAGGAGTAGTACAGTTCGCACTTCGTGTTGACACTAGTCGCTAACAGATCTTCTCGAGGGGTTCCCCAAAGGGTGAAGATCGCTTGGAGGACTTCCTGAGCTAGTTCCCACTTGTGGGAGATTTGGGAGACTGTGCTCTGCCTGCTCAGACCGTCCACTGCCATGTTCTCCTCTCCGGCTAGGTGAACTGCTGATAGAGAGATTCTTTCTTGCATTTCCCAGACCTAGAGCTGCATTGCCTCTGTGCACAGTGGTAGTTACCCTACACCCCCTCTCTTATTGAGGTAGTACATGGCCACTGTGTTGTCCGTCATTATTGGGACATTCTTTGCCTGTACAGTGGGCAGGAAAGCCTTCAGCGCCAGTCGCCAGTCTTATTGCTCTCAGCTCCAAAAAGTTGTTATGTAGTTTGGACTCCGATGGTGAGCAAAGACTGCTGATTGTCAGATCATTGGCGTGGGCTCCCCACCCCGTGAGTGAGGCGTCTGTCACTACCGTTAACTCCGGCCATGACTGCCAAAAAGCTTCTCCCTTTAGTATGTTGTCCTTGCAGGCCAACCACAGGAGATCCTGTGCGACCCTGTTTGGCACCTGAAGTAGGTCTGACATGTTACTTGAGAATTGAGACCATTGTGTCCTGAGAGCCCATTGAAGGGATCTCATTCTCAGGCGAACGTCTGGTTCAGGGAAATGCAGGATGCCATGAGGCCGAGCAACCTCAAGAAGTCGAAGGCCGGGAGACGCTGGGCACTTTGAAATTTGGTGACAATCTGCAGAATGTCTGGAGGGCCTGAAGTACCTTTGTGGTCTACAGCTTCTCAAGGCTTTAGTCTGTCTTGCTGCCAAAAAGATGAGACCCTTCAAAAGGCATATTAAGGAGCCTAGACTGCACATCTGGTGCAAACCCAGACTTCCTTAACCACGCAAACCTGTGTATCACAGTGTTTGCCGCCGTGACTCTACTGATATTGTCATCCGAATCCAGACCGACTGTAGAGACTCACATATGGCCTCTTTGCCATCTTTTACAATGGGCAAGAAGCTGTCTCTTTCCTCCTCTAGGGGAATATGTTCAGCCGCCATGGATGCTCAGTCCCATAGGGTGTAGGTACATTTTGCAAGTGCACTTGTAGAGTTGGCAGATTTGAGAGCCATTCTCCCGGCAGAAAAGACTTTCCTTGACTAGGCGTCTATGCGCTTATCATCCCGATAACGTGACAGACTTCGATGGCTCGAGGGATTCTTCGATAACTGTGTCGAGGCCTCGATGTCTCTCAATGAGAATTTCGCCTTCGACCCGGCTCGAGGGGGTGTTAGATTTGGCTCAAGCTCTTAACTTACCGGCTTCAGAAGGTGCAGTAGGAGCATGGTCTACTTGCCTCAAGGGTTTCTCTCGAAAATCTTAAGCTTTTCCTGCCTGAATGAATCCCATTCAGCCGGAGTAGAGGGCTTAGTGGGGCAAGATATAGTCCTCTCTGGGGAGGAGTCGGATGAAGAAGACGAAGTTGGCGATTTATAATGCCTTTTCTTTGATTTCCTCAACGAGGAGTGGTGGGAGCCACTCTGTGACCTGGACCTTTTAGTCTTCTTCCATTGAGGAGAGTCGCCTCTTGCTTTGTCGGAAGAATTTTTTTTCAACAGAGTAGTCGAAGGGGATTTTTTGGGTAGTTTAACCCTGCCAATTTCCCTTTATGCCCCTTCAGAGCTTTTCCAGTCATCGACTGACACTTCTGACATGATAAGGTCTTATGCTCTACACCAAGACATAACAAGCACCCCTGATGTGGGTTCGTCTGCCACATTTTAGAGTCACAGTCTTGGCGTTTTTTAAAACCGGTCTTCGAGGGTTGTCGAAGTCAAAGACATTGACTATTTTCAAAGATATATATGAAGCGCGCCATAGTTCACATAGCGAAAGCTTACTTGGAAAAATGAATTTGAAGCCAACTGGCGCTGCGCGTTCTATATATACCTTCGATGACATAATCCTTGAGACGCAGGCCCTCGAGGGACATCGAGTCGACTGCATCGAGGCACAACGCGCTCTGCCAAAAAAGAATTCCAAAGCAGCTGAAGCTGGATATTGGAGATATCAAAGGTGAGGAATACGCGGGAGGAATATCCCGTTGAAAGAACGTTACCAGGGGTAAGTAACTTGTTCTTCTGGGAGGCGTGGCAAGGAGAAGCCAGTGTACATCCAACGTGGCAGATTGAAGTGCAGTCAAGCCGCAGAACACTCGGCAACCCTGTCGAGGCACGTCCGGAGAAGTCCAGTTCACGAGAACCTCAACGAGTGGAGAAACACCTAAGAGTCACGCAGGTGGCGTAACTAGGAACCAATGCCGAAGCCCCACTGAGAGACAGCTGGAAGGGAGTGTCCACTCTCTAAGATGCATTACGTCGAAAAGAAGTCAGAGGAGAACATCTGCCCCTGCCTACTGGAAGGCTAGCCCGGAGGAGCACCACATGGAGACCGAAGGTATCCGGGTCCACCAGGAGGGCAGAAAAGGCCTGGCAAGACCCCAAGGGGGTGTGATAGACTGCAAATATCCAGGTGGGGAGAGCAATGAAACTACAAGGTGGATGTAGAGGGCAGAGACCCCAAGACGGTGTAAGAGAAGCAAAACCCTAAGGTGGGATGAGAGAAAGCAGACTCCAGTACAGGGTGAATGAAACCAGGCCCCAAGGATGGCTGATATGCGCCAAATCCCAAGTCGGGGTGTGAGACCCAAGGCCCCAGGGAGGGCGTAAAACCCAGGAGATAATTTGCTGAAGAGAGTATTACGAAGTAGCTTGGTGGGGAAACAATGAAGGATATCTTGCGTTGACCTGGGAACCAGGCGGTTCCCAATAATAGAAATAAACCACGCATTACACTGAAATATAAATGCAAAACCGGGATCACTACCTTCTGCCTGTCTTGGGCACTTCCCAGAAGTAACTGAAATGTTAAAAGTAAACAGAAAAAGGAGCACAAAGAATCCCTGTAACACTCGGCTTGTGGTATGCTGTAAAACAAATGGAAAATGTATATGATAGAAAAGGATCGCTGCACTGGCAGCCTAAGCCATTGTGTAGTAACCCCAAAACATGAGTGGATGAGTGAGGTTAAAGGGACCTCATTCACCCAAGAAGCAGTTAGAATTCCAAATCCTATCTTAAGGGCAGCATGATGGAGTCTTTCAATAATCTGGGACCAATCCCAAAACATAGCTCATCATATTAACATAAATCTATTCATATAAAGAAATCCAAAACATAAAAAAATATTTTACAAATATGCTTTGCTTACCTTTTAGTGATGTTCGTTTGATTCCAATAACCCTTGGAATATGTGGACAAAATCTAAAAGATTTTATTTTGGGCTTTTTAAGAAAATGTTTAAGCACTGCAATAATTATGCGTCTTTCTCAATATGTTTGCAATTATATGACTAAATCTTCCAATGTTTTTCTTCAAATAAAGTGCATTCTTTAGTATTGGAAACTGTAGGCAGGGAAAATAAAATATCCCTTTGAGCACATTTAAACTTAAGTCTGCACAGTTTCCAATCGAATCGCCCCTCATTATTTTATCATTTGTGTATTGCAAAAGGTTGACTGATGGTCCATACATAATGTTTCCACCCCTGGCACTAACAGAGATAGGGGTCTGAGGATTCTCTAAAATGATCAAATTGCTCATATAATACCTAGAAACATTTGTTAACGTTCATTTTTGATTTTGATAATAGCAGCTGTCTTTTTTCAAAGTTGACCATGCTTACGTTTGAGAAACCATGCTTTTAGATGTATATGCTCATGTCATGTTCCTGTCTATCCCATGCAAATCGTGACCAATTTACAATCACTAAAACTATTTCATATAAATGCATATTATAAACACATCATTTTGTTTAGACTATATGGATTCATTTTGGATGAATTCCTACCTTTTCAACATACCTAATACCCGAGTAAAGAATTGCATAATAAAGGCCAAACAATAGTGCACACATGACCTTTGTCACCTATTAATTTAAATGAAAATCTATATAGTTCAACTTTGCAAATTGTCAGTTTTTGCCTTTTGGAGGTCACAGACTTCACATCTACATGCAACCCTTGGAAGATCCAGATCTCAAGTTTGGCCTCGAAATACACCAGTATGCAGATTACACCCAGTTATCTAAGCATATCATCCCAGTCGAGAGCCTGTTTGACTTTGACTCCTACGGGAATTGGATTAGCCTACCTCCTCTGAAAGTCAGCCCCTCTAAAACAGTGTGTTTTTTTTAATTCCTCCTCTCCCTCTTCTCATGCACAAATGCATAAGACATTCACTACCTTACTCTCTGTATGACTCCCATCCCGTGTTTGCTGTGAAAGCTTTAGTTTTTGGTGTTGTTTGAAACTTTAAAACTCCTATTTCTCCATAAACCGATAGTTTTTTTTTTCAAGTTACCTCTTCTTCAGAAGATTAAATCGTTTATTACCACTCCCTCTCCCAACCATGCACTTGATCTGCCAGTACAGCAGAATAGCCATTTTCACAATCCTTGCAGCTTAGTCGTTGCTCCCTTTGGGAACTGATTTATACTTTGCAGCATGTTTGAGTCATATCATTCAAAAATTGGAGCACATCACCACCATTTTAATTTATCTTCACTGGCTCATGATTCATTTTAGACCACCTTTCTATATCTACTGCACTTAAAAGGCTCTAATTGTAGCTCACCCAACATATCTTGCAGCAAAACTACACATCTGTGGATGGTCAGTGATTACTCTGAGTTCTAAAATATTTAGGTTGTCAATTCCTTGCCTTGGACTAGCTCTATCCTAAACCCAGCCATTTTGTTTTATGTCCTTTGTGTGTTCTTACCTGCAAATGGACTACTTCATTCTCTGCTTTCCTGGAAGCCAGCAAAAGTAATGTATCCTCTATTGCTTATCCGTAATGTTTCCATTTCTCAATCCTTTTTTTTCATATTTTGGAACGCACTGAATTATTTTGTGTAGTTGTATTTCTTTACATCATCTTTGTTGCTGTTTATAATAATTTGTATCTTCTCATTGTACATTTTATATTTTGTATTTGTTGCATGCTGTCTCATGATTAGGATGTTAACTTTTTTATTATTTTCATCATAATGAACAGACATAAACAAGGGGAAAAAAAGATCAAAACAGCATCAAACTAAACTCACCCCCACCCCCCCCAACCCTTGCCATACCGCCAATGGTCCTTCCCGCCCAATCGTTTCCCTCACAACCTTTTAACCATAGATGTCCAACAGCTTGAGTCTTTGAGGTCATCATTGTCCCCTGATTTCCCCTTTCAAGTAGGCCAGCATCTCTCCCCATCCGCCGAGAAGTTCTCCAACTTATTGTTGGCTGCAGAAGATGCCCATTCCATCGAAACTATATCCGACATTTTCCTTAACCACTCTTGCTCTGTCGGAATCGTGGGGCTCTTCCACCTCTGGACGATGAGGGCCATCGCAGCCAACGTGAAAACAACTTTTGCCTTAGTTCTGCCTCTCCTCTCCTCTTCGCCCCCCAGCCCTCTCTTCCCCAGTAAAACCTCTCGTGGATTCTGACTGGCCCCCGCCCCCCAGCGCCTGGAAGAGGGCCTGCACGACATCGCTCCAGAAAGGCCTAATAATGGGACAGTCCCACCATATGTGTGTTGCTGAACCTACTTCCCCACATCCCCTCCAGCACTTCCCCTTGGTTGCCGGGTACATCGCATGTAGGCGAGTCGGGGTATAATGCCAACCATACATGTATTTATACCAAGCCTCCTGCAGCTGAATCGCCCTTGCCACCTTTGGGATCTGCTTCCATAACCTCTCCCAGTCCTCTTGTCCCATTCTGACCCCCGGATGCTGTTGCCAATCCCTCATGTACGCCCAAGTGGTTTCCGGGCACGCAACCTCTAGTTGTGTATATAGGTCCGATATTAACCCTTTGGACCCCTCATGGGCAGTAAGAAATCGTTCAACTTGCGTTAGGTCCCGAGTCGCAGCCTTCCTTATCTCCCCAGTCATTACCCCGTGCCTAATCTGGAAGTATCAATGCATCGCCCACCCCAAACTCCTGCTTGCATTCCTCAAACGTTTTCACCCTTTAACCACTGAACATGTCCCTCAAAGTTCTACAGCTCCCCCTCTCCTACTTTAGAAATGCCCCTCTCTCCAGCCCCGTCGTGAAGTCCCCATTATTGAAGATCGGGGTGAACGGCGACGGGAAGGTCGTAATCCCCCGCTTCTCCACTGCCCTGTCCCAGCTATCCACCACTCCCTTCGTAATTGCACTTAGGTATAGGTGGGATGGTCGCAGTCTACGTAGGAGACGCAGTACTTCCCCCCCCCCACCCCCCAAATGGTGCCGAGCTACAGCTCTGTCCATTTTCACCCAATGCTTAAGATAGTCCTCTGAAAACCTTTCTCTGATTACCCTTAGTTGTGCTGCTTCATGGTAGCGGTGAAAGCCGGGGAAGGACACGCCCCCCTTCCCCTGGAAGCCACTAACAGTCGCCTGAACAGACGCGGCCTCTTAGCCTCCCAGACAAATTCCTTGAAAAAACTTTCCGGGACCGGCAGGGGGATTTTGTATTTGTATTTTGTATTTGTTTATTTATAACGCGCAAACCCACAGGCCCAGGGGCATCAGGGCGCAATTTGTACAAGGTTGCAAGAAAAGAACATACTGGGATATAAATTACAATAAAAGTGTGTCAAAACAGCAAAAAACAAACTTAATAATTACAAATATTACACATGGTACAGTATCCCTAGGCTCAGCAGAGGAAGTATCCCTGAGGTAGTTGGGAGGGTAGCAGCCTGGAAATCATGTAAGGGAACAGGCGGGCTGGGTAAGTAGGACAAATTTCTGACACAACTATTGCTGGTCAAAGAGCCAGGATTTGGTTTTATTCTTGAAGGTGTTGAAGGAGTCTTCCGCTCTGATGGCAGCGGGGAGGGTATTCCAAAGTTTGGAGGCTAGGACAGGGAAGCTGGTGCCTCCGGCTTTTTGGAGCTTAAACCTGGGGATAGTAAGGCAGTTAGTCTGGGCAGTTCTTAGTGGACGGGCAGTGGAGTGGCGCGAAAGCCGACTGCAGAGATAGATCGGAGCCTTGTTGGCTAGGCATTTGTGCGTGAGGGCAAGCGTTTTTAGGGAAATTCTCTGCTTCACGGGTAACCACTTAAGGCTAGTTCTGGCTTCTGAGATGTGGTGGTTACGAGGGATGTTCAGGGCTGCTCGAATTGCATTGTTCTGGGTGGTTTGGAGTTTGGATAGGTTTTCTTGGCTAGTGCCTAAATATAGAGCACTGCAGTAATCTATTTTTGCCATGATAAGTGTTCTTGCTAGTGTGACGCTATTGTGGGTGGTGAGGAAAGGTCTACAGGCTGAAATGAGTTTGCACGTGTAGGCGGAGGTGGACCTGACTGCATTAGTTTGTCTTGACAAGGATAAGGTGGAATCTAGGTAGAATCCTAGTGTTTTGGTGTCTTTCGAGACTTGTATGGAGTTGCCGTCAATGATGAATGACTGATAGGATGGCTCAAGTTTGCTAAGGCGTTGTGAAGTACCCAGGATAAGTAGCTCAGGATGGACTGAAAGAGATATAGTACCCGGGGGACAACCACCATTTTGAAAACAGCCCCTCTTCCCAACCAGGATATTCTTAGAGCGCCCCATTTCCTTAAGTCTTTTTTGATTGCCAATAGTATGGGCTCATAGTTTGCCCCATACTAGCCCGCCAGAGAGGGTGTGATCCTGACTCCCAAGTAACGCAGGCCGGACGGACTCCATTTGAACGGGGAAATTGCCCTTGTCTCTCTTGCCTCTTGCTCCCCTACGGACAGATTCATTAGCCCTGACTTCTCGAAGTTGACTCGTAAACCAGAAAGCTCCCCAAATGTAGTTAGTAGTTCTATGCTTGCCCTGATGGAGTCCTTTGGGTTTGTGAGCGTGAGCAACATGTCATCGGCAAAGGCCGCTACTTTATGCTGCCCCCCTCCAAATGGTATCCCCTGAATCTCTACCGCCTCTCGAATGGCCAGGAGAAGTGGCTCCAAATATATTGCGTAAAGTAACGGGGAGAGGGGGCACCCCTGCTTCGTCCCCCGTTCCAGTCTGAATGGCTGAGACATTTCCCCATTCACTAAGATCCGCGATGTGGGATTTTTATAATTCGCTGTGACCATTTTTATAAACCCTGCCCATTCTTTCCATCACCTGGAATAAGAACCACCACTCCACCCGATCAAACGCCTTTTCAACGTCAAGCGCCAAAGGGTCGCCGGAGTGGTCATCTTAGCGATTTCTCCACTAAATGAGCCACCCTTCGGATATTATCGGCAGTTTGCCTTCCCGCAACAAAACCTGCCTGGTCCTGGTGGATCAAAAAGGGTAGGTTCTTTTCGAGGCGCTTTGCCAAGATTTTGGTGAAAATGTTTGCCTCTGTGTTTATCAGAGCGATAGGACGGTAGGCAGTACATTCTTCCAGGGTAATTTTGGCCTCCTCCATCGAGGGGGTAATTCCACCCCCATCGCCAAATGTGTTAAATAATTGTGTTAGGTGCGGTACCAAAAGATGAGAGAAAGTTTTATATAAGGAGGCCGGATAGCCATCAGGTCCAGGAGCCTTGTTGTGGGGGAGCATTACTATGGTGGCCCTAACCTCATCCTCTGTAATAGGTCGGCCCAGATCCTCGCCGTCCTCTCTAGATAATCGTGGAAGAGGCAGATTCCCCAGGAACTCTTTCTGCAGTTAGCCTCCCCTTTATCTCTTCGGCCCAGGTGAGTCTCTTGCCCCCCTCATCCTTGATGGCTGTTATAACCTTCTGCGCCCTTTGTCCCCTTAGGAGGCGAGCTAGGAGTGAATCTGCCTTATTAGCCTTTGCGTAGAATTTTTGCCTCACCCTAAGCATGATATGATATGATATGGTATTTGTAACGCGCCTATACACAAGTGTTTCAAGGCGCGACGAGGCAGGGAGGGAGGGAAACAAGGGGAAAACAGACAAACGATCCTACTAGGCCAGGTGTCATTCAGATCGCGCAAGTGCAGAGGTAAGGGGAAAAGGAGGAAGTGCAGGGGGGAGGAGGTGGGGGGGGAAGTGCAGTACAAGGTAAGTAGCGTAAAAAAAAAATAAAATAAAATAATAATAAATAATAAATAGAAAGGGCCAGCTGGTGGCAAGTGCGAGGTAAGTGCAGAGCAAGTGCTGGGAAAGGGGCTGTAGGGATACAGTGACAGTCCCACAGTGCAGGGGGAGCCGGGGAGGCAGTGCAGGTGGAGAGTGGCTGGGCCCTGGACCGAGGTTGCTGAGAGTGGCCCAGATGCAGGTTTGAGCTGAGTTCAGTGGGGAGTTAAGCAGGATTAGCAGGGGAGAGGGAGAGAGAAGGCAGAAGCGAAGAGGAAGGTTTTGAGGTGCTTCCGGAACCGGAGATGGTTCTCCTCAAGTTTCAGGGAGGCAGGAAGGCTGTTCCAGAGGGAGGCCCCTGCTGCGGAGAGAGATCTACCCCCAGCTCGTTGCTTCGAGAAACGGCTGACCATGAGGGAGTTGGAGACGGATGAGCGAAGGGCTCGTGAAGGAAGATATTTAGGAAGAGAGAGTTGGAGGTATTTTGGTCCCAGGCCCCAGAAGGCCTTGTGGACAATGCAGAGGGTTTTGAACTTGATCCTCGCGGCCACTGGGAGCCAGTGAAGAGATTTCAGTCCTGGAGAGATACGGTCCCTGGGCTTGAAGCATAGCCTCTTCCGCTTTTTTAGTCCTCAAGATCCCCAGGTGGCCTTCCGCCAACCTATACTCCCTGTATGTCTACCTTGTAGGGTTCTCCCGTACCCACGCCCTGGCAGCCTCTCAGTAACCTATTTCTCTCCGCCTTCATAGCAATTAGTTCTCCCCTCAAGGTTGCCTTAAAGGTGTCCCACCTCGTACTCTGACTTCTGTCCAAGCTATTGTTCCTCACGAAGAAGTCACGGATCTTGCCTCCAATCTCCTCCCGTATTGCTTGGTCCCTCAGGAATTCCCCCAGGAATTTCCATCTCCACACCCCCGGCCTTCGCCTCCCAAGCCGCATTGTTATTTGCACAACCTTGTGGTCCGCTATCCCTTGAGGGCCCACCTCAACAGCCTCCACTCCCCCCATCAGGCTGGCAGAGATCCAGATGTAATCAATTCGGGACTGGGTTCTGTGGACATCTGAGAGAAAGGTAAAGCCCTCCTCGTCACCTCGTATTGCACTCCATACATCATGTAGCCCGGCCTCCTCCCATCTCGCCCTCAACTGGGGAGAAGCCACTGCTCTGCCCCGTTCCCATTCATGCCGGGACCTGTCCCCCTTCCTGTCCCAAGCGAGATTAAGATCTCCCATCAATATCACCTGTCTCCCTGCAAAGTTCTCTAAGATGCCCAGGGTTTCGCGCTAAAACTGGTCTTGGCCCGCATTAGGGCCGTACACCGAAGCAATAGTATAGTATGAACCCATTACTTCCCCCTCACCATAATGTATCTCCCATTAATATCCCTAAGGATATCATGGGGCCTAAAATTAATTCCCCTCCCCTAGGCCAGGGCAACCCCCCCCTTTCTTTGTAGGGCCTGATGCAAACAATATCATTGGGAAGCCCTTTAGGCGCAGGCGACCCTGGTCCCGCCTTAGTAAATGCGTCTCTTGTAATGCCAGCACATCCGGCTTTTGAGATTTAGTAAATAGCTCCAGCTTTGTTCGTTTGGGGGGGAATTTAGCCCCCTCACATTGTGTTAGCCACCTGAATGCTGCGCTGAGATACAACATGCCAACCGTGCCCCTGGTTTGCCCTCACCACACCCTCCCTTCCCTTCCTGGGGAGGGCGCATATATCCTCCCCCTCCTTCTGCCCCTTTCATATTCATCCTACCATCCCCAGAGATCCATCCTACTCCATTGGCAACAATGACTTCCCCGAGCACCCCACTCTGTACCCCCCGCCCCCTTTCCCCACCCTGAACCCCCAATTTAGGGCGAGACCGCCCCCTCCCACCACCCCCCTTAACCATCCCCCCTTCCTCTCGGACTCTCCTGCCCTTACTCGTTCCAGGATGTTTTCACCTCCGTGCCTACAGGCCCCCGTGTAAAGCCCTTGTTCCCACCATCCCCAATACAAGGCCTCCAACCGAGAGACTATGCCCCCGAGTTATCCCGTGTCTCCGGCCCCATTGCTCTCTTTGACTCCGCCTGAGTCCTCCGCCCCCGGCCCCCGCAGCGCCGCCCTCCTCCTACCTCAAGGCCCCATCCCCACTGTGGACCATTCCCATGGTCTGCTCCTCACCCCCTGTTAGCCCCGGGCAGAGTGGTTCCCCCCCCCTGTTCACCCTCCTCGTTTTCCATGTCTAATCTGATTATACCAGCTGTCTCCTGTAGATTGGTAGCTCGCCTCTGGTTCCCCTCCCACTCAAACACCAGCCGAAGGGGAAGGACCATTTGTACTTTATCCCTTTCCAGACCAGTTCCCTCAGCACCGGACCCATGTGCCTCCTCTTCAACAGCGTGCTAGCGGCCAGGTCCTGAAACAGAGAAATTACTTTTCCTTTATAAAGCACCGGTTCTCTCTGCCTCGGCGCTCTTAGCACTGCTTCCTTTTGACTATACCGGGCAAAGGCCGCCAACACATCCCGCGGCCGGTATTTGATCCTCCAAGGAGCCGGCCCACCCTGTGGACCCTGTCCAGTTAAATCGTCCCCGGGGATTCCTCCCCCAGGAGCCCAGCGAAGATCCCCTGGATCTCTCCCTTCAGTTGTTGGTCTGTAACAGCCTCAGGCAACGATTTGATCCTAATGTTAACCCTTCGCGATCTGTTCTCCAAATCTTCTATCATTACCTCCATGTTCCTTGTTGCAATGTCCAACCTATCTATGGCCTCACTGTTTGCCGTTGTATCCATTTCGCACTCCTGAAGGCCCCTTTCCAATAGGTCTTTCCTTTCCCCCAGCTGAGCCGTCTCCTGTCGCAATTCTCCCAAGGCCGCGTTTAAGTCTCTCCTCATCAATTGAAATTGTTCCTGAAAAGTTTTGGCCAGGGAGTCTCTTAGGTTCTGCATTTCTCCTCTGAGGTCTTGCCTCGTCATTTGCGTCGATGTCTCCGGGCCTTCCTTATCCCATTCCTTCCTGGGCTGTACGCCCCCTTCCTCGCGCTGCTCTCTGCTCTCCATTGCTGGCCAAAGTGTAGTCAAGATTCCCTTGGGTTCTCTAACAGGAGGAGCAGCTTTCCCTGCCCTTCCCTTGGGCCTGGAAGGCATCTATATTAGGTTGCCCTGGCGGCTCAGCGACGTTGTACACTGGCGACCAAGAGCTGTAGTGTCTTATCTTTTGCTTGGAGGGGGGGCCCTTCCCACGATCAAGGGGACTAAAGCGGATCACCCCCGCGTCAGCAAAGCTAGTCCGGAGCTCCCTCCGCCTCAGCAACGTCGTGTGCCACACTGTCACTCCTTCCCTTTTTTGGGGGGGCCTCGCTGTCCGCCAAGGCCTAAGCCACTCCAGCTGTGTTGGGGTCTTCAACCCAGCGAGGACTCTCCCTTGTCAGTGCTTCTTCCATCACCCTGAGGGCAGCTGGAGCCCACTCCTACCCAGCCGCCCCTCTGGGCCACCCCCACACTCCTCACCTCTACTGGGGCCTGCTCAGTTCGTCCGGTGAGTGCATACAGTCCTCCTCTCACTCCTACTTCCCCACTGCTCCACTCCTCACCTCCGACCCGGAGTGGGCCTGACGCCGGTAGGAGGGCTCTAGGCGGCCAGCGGTCCGTGCAGCTGTCACCTTATCTCCTCCAGAGGTCTAGTTCGCTAATGTGCCTTCTCAGCTCCTCCTCCGGGGCCTACTTGCTGCCCGTCTCTCACTGCTGCCCCCGGCGGGGTCCCTGCTGATACTCGTGATGGTGAAGCTGTAGCCCCCGGCGGGAGAGGCTCCAGATAACCTCACGCCCGTCCTCCAGCTGCTTAGCCCTACCCCCCTCAACACCGCCTGTTCTAGGGCCTTGTCCACACCTCCTCTCTGGCAGCTCGGCTGTGTGCCTCTCCGCAGGGTCCTCCACGGGCCGCCGGTTCCACTTAAATGGGGGTCTCTTAGGGGGGGCCCTCCACTTCTCCTCTCCAACCGCCTTAAATACTCTTAAGGCCGGCGCTGCCTCTAGGGTCTCTATTTATGCCGGGTCTCCCCCAGCTCCGCTGATCGCCTGTGTGCGCCTCTCGATCTGGGGGGGCAGGGACCACCCACCCCCCCTCCAAGCGGCTCCGGGGGGGGGCGGCACTCCCTCGTGGGTCAGCCCGCGGCACCCGTCCCGTCTTTCAGGGGCGAGTGGGGAAACACGCCTACTCGTCCTAGTCCCCCGGGTGGCACCTCAGGAGTCCTCGATTGCCAGGGAACTCGCACCGCTGTGTTCCCGGTGGCTCCGCAGGTGCCGGCTCGCTTCTCACAGGACTGAGCGGGCAGCAGGGATCACCCGCACTGCCCCTCCGACCGCCTCTCGTGCAGATCCTGGGCCCCAGATCCTCCTCTCCGGTCCACGCGCCAGCCGCACCGGCTCCCAGCACCTGCAACGACTCCAGGGGGGAGGAGGGAGGGAACCCCTCACCTCCGGGCCGCGTCCCTCTGTTTGCGCTCCTGTGCGCCATCGAGGCTGCTCCGCCACAGTCCTGGTGCCCTCGTACGACCCGATGTTGAGCTTTGGCTCGAGGGGGTGGGGGTGGGACCGCCCAAACCAAGCCTCGGGTACCGGAGCTGCCGTCGGCACGTCTACTCAGTGCCGGCGGCCATCTTGGAATCGATTAGGCTGTTTTTTAAACTAACCTGAGAATAAGGACTGTGATATACAGACTCTGTTTAATAATTTTATTAGCAGCTGTTTACCTTTATATTTCCCTGTCCTTCTACTTCATTCTTTCCTTTCTCTGCTTTCTTTTTGTGAATTCAGCACAAAGAACCAATCATGACCAATTGCATATATTGTATGTTTTATTGGATGCAAGCTCTATTTTTTCTTTGAATTTGATACGTCTGATGATCATTGTTTTGATGATATGAAAGTGATTTTACTTTTTGTAAAATAAAATACAATACCTGAATACTACAGTGTTAGGGAGAATTCTCTCTTTAGGCTGAATTTCCTAACCTAGTGAGTCCCCCAGCAGCTTTGCTGGATCTCTGGAGTTTGTTTTTTTTCTCCTGCCAAGAGTGAGACTCTTTTTCTCCCACTCTTAGACATGATTTATGGTGTTCCTTTGACTGTTAATGTGTTCTATGGGCTCATGTGTTTTTACTGTGTTTTACACAGCACCCTCCGTGCAGTAACACAGGGGTGTCATAGTGACACCCCACCATAGACTCCATACCCTGGGACTGACTACTGTCTCCCAGGACATGTAAAGTCACCATTGGCTTTACTAGTCCCAAATTATTAACAGAAACCAGTACAAACCATCATATTGTGGACGTACTGGTCGGGGCAATTCGATTGCCCCGGGGTCTGTTAGTCGAGGGGGCACGTCTCCGTCCCCCATGATCGAGTTTTGGCTGGTGGCAGTGGAAACTACTTTTTATATTCGACCGCAAATATTTCCCTATGGGATTTTCCCATTGTTCGAGGCTACCAACTTGAATTATTTAATTCTCATAGCCTCGAACATACCGCCGGTTTATTTAATTAATATTAATTCGCCGGTTGGCAGGACTCGATTCTAAAATGGCGTTTGTGTTCTCTTCTGTGACTCCAACCCAAGTCGAGCCCTTTGTTCCACTTTTTGGCGGGCTTCTCCACAGAAGCCTCCAAAAGTGGTGCCACTCTTTCTGGGTACCAAAGGGGGGTGCGGGAGGGGGTTTAGGCACCCTGGACTGAGTTACCTTGGTAACTCAAGTCGCACTCTTGTGTGATTGGCCCAAGTGGTGAGCCGGCCGGCTCACCACTTAGCATGTTTGATTGACAGCTAGGCTGAGTGAATGGGGGTATGTTGCATAAAAGCTGGGCTTTGGGGACTGGAACTTCAGAAGTCGCCACAGGACCTGAGAATCCGACGAGGGAGAAGCTGAGCCGACCTACCACAACGACACCACCGGTGGAGCCCTGCGGAACCGACTCACCACTTCCCGACGACAGAGAAGATCTCCCGGCTGGAGACGCTTCTTCCCCTGACTGGTGGGCACAACCAGTTTACCTTCTTTTCTTCGCACCCCAGACCGGTTTGTGGTCGAATTGCCCGTGCCACGCACCCCGGCAGCCGGATAGCCACTTACCACTGGACCGCGAATCAACGGACCGCTCCTTGTACCTGAGAAACTCCGCGGCTGGTTTCTTCCCTGGCAGTGCAATGGACTCCTGTCTTCCTCCCCGACGAGATCCTCTCTTCCCCCGGACGAAGAACCGACTTGCATCCGCTGCCAGGAACAACTGCCCCCGCTGGAGTCTTCTCACCACTTTAAGGTACCGTGTCCGCCAGGCCTCCCTTTCTAAAGATTGCTACAAGGTAATAATAACCCCTTAACCTTCTGTACTGGGCTGGCCGCCTTGACCCTCTAACTGGTCCCTTTCTTTGGTCCAATTCCTTTTTGAACCGTTACAAGACTTTTGTGCACTGCAACCGTGTGACCTTGGACACATTTCGTTTTGATCCTCTTAAAGCGGATCCGGCCTACTGACTCTGAATTCACAGTGTTACTTTGCCTTCCTCTCTTGTTGTGTTCGTGAAAAAGTGTTGGGATCTGTTTCAATTTATTCTCTGCTTTTCTCTCCCTTTTTAAAACAAATTATTAGAGTGCCATCTACGTTAAGCGCTCACCGCTGTCTGAAAATAAGTGGGGCTTTACTTAAGACTTGTCTAATATTCTTTTAAGGGAGTGTATATCTTTTAGTGACCGTGTTTTTGAATTGCTTACTATTAGTGCCTGTGTGTTTTTCTAGATGTGGTTTTAAATAAATAATTATATCTCTTTTACACCAAGCCCTGGTCAGTGTATTACTTGTTCTATTGTGTTCTCTTGACCTATTGTGAATACTCTGTATACTGCCTAACTCTTCTTGAGGGAAGTCTGACTGCTGAGCCACAGCTACCAAGTGAATCTGTGTGGTACAGACTGCTACCAAGTGGGTTTACTGCCAAACACCTGTAGTCCTAAATCTTTTGCAGTGGTCCCAGAGGGAACTGCACAGGTTTCTGCCTAACATACAGGTTATTAAAAAAAAAAGAAAATTAACGAGTTGCTTATAATTTTTTCTGAACACATCAGTCACACTCTGGAGTCAGTTTGCACCATATAGTTATTGGGGCATATCCTAATAGCTTGGCGTTAAATGCACCGGTCTCCAACACACATGAAAAACACAAAGAATGTGTTTCTGTTAACTTACATTTTTCCTGGTGGGGCACTTTCTCTTTCTTTCCTTTGTAGCATCCTAAACACACTGTGGTACCTTTGGTACGGCAGCACTATATAAGCTTTTTAAATAAAAATAAATCCCTCCAAGATGGCCGATCGCAGGGGGAAGACGTGCTGAACACAGCTCGTAAGGAACTCATGGTTGCAACTGTAAAGATAGCCCAGGACACTGCAGCCCTAGGGTTACGGCCCCTACGCCCGCAGGAGCCCCTACACCATCAGGCACCCCTCCTGCTTGCGAGTATAGGTTCTTCGAGCAGTTCTTCACCCTCATGAGATCACCTCAGGGATGTAATCCGGCACATGCTCCCTCTGGTACGACCCCAAGCTCCAACTGGTGTGCAGGCCCTGGGTGCAGCTCAGCCCCTGGCTCCCACGCCCGCTCAGCCCCTTCAGCAGCCCCTGGCGCTACCCATCAGCACACCACAGCTGCCTGCACCCATCACTCCTCCTGCACCCCAGATCTGCAGGATACAGCGGCGGACACGGACAAGGAGGAAGATCCGGACACTCAATCGTCAGCTAAAGCACTCAATGAGAGGCTGGCGGGTCTGGTGGAGTACCTAGGTATCCCTCAGCCACAGGCAGAGCAATCCGAGGTGGTGGTCCTGGCCAAAGTGCTTACGTTTCGTCCTTCCACGAGAACTGGCATCCCTCTCCAGAAGGATGTGGAATCCCTAGCCAAAAAGGGAAGGGTCAAGCTACACTCCACCCAGCCTACCAATAAGCGCCTGGATGCTAAATACAGGCAGACAAAGGGGGACTCCCTCTAATTGTTGGTGCACCCCCAGCCGCATTGGTCTGTTATAGCAGAAGCATCACTGTATTCCAAGCTGCAGTCTTCATCAGCTGCATCCACTTCCTCACTCCTGGGCAAGGAGGAGAAGCTTTTGGAGTCATTTGGAAAAAGATCTACCCAAATGCCACGCTCCACCTGCCTCAGGCTAACGCTGATGTTGAGCGGCGATTGGTCAAACGTTGTGGCAGGAGATCGAGGCTTCCTTCCAGAGCTTCCTGCCCACAGCCAGGCACTGTTCAAGGCAGGGTTGACGGAGGCCAAAATTGTGGCCCAGCATATAATGTAATCTATGGTGGCCCACGTTGATAATTCAACCCAGATGTGCAGGAATGCATCTTCAACCTGCCGTTTGTGGGGGGGTGACCTGTTCCACTCGACAACAGACGAGGAAGTAGACAAGGAAAATAATAGCCCCCAGACAGCTAAATCCTTGTCTATCTTAATAAAATCCACACCCAGGACCTGCAGCCAGGCTCACCAGCGCTCGGACAAGGGTTGGGCCTTTGGAAGCTTTAGGGGCTTCTAGGAGAGATGCTCTAGGCAACCTGATAGGTCTCCGAGCAAAAAAAGGTGCAAGCAGCACAAGACTGCTAACAAGGGTTTCTTCCAGTGCCCCTCCTCAGCACCAGCCTCAGAGGGAAAGAAGTTGTGACAGGTCCACCTGGATCCACGAGTCTCCGGTGGGGGCAGGCTTGCCCTACACGTACACTCCTGGTGGAAAAGGTTTGCACACCTGTGGATTCTCTCAGTAGTGTCCACTGGCTACCGGCTACCAATTCCTCTGTTTCCTCCTTCCTTCCCTCTGCTCCCACAGATTAGGACAGCAACTCTGTTGGCGGAAATCCGCTGTCTAGTAGCGAGCCAGGCAGTGTAGGAAGTTCCTGCTTCTCAACGAAGTAGGGGCTTCTATTCCTGGATAGTCGCCATACACAAAAAGAACCAGGGTGGCCTGAGAGTTGTGTTGGACCTTTCCTCCTTGAACCTTTCCCTACCCCAGCCTTCATTGCAGAGACTTTGTGTGGGGAGACCAGGATGCTTACCTGCACGTCCCGATTTGGGAACCCCATTGGTCCTTCCTGCAGTTCAGGATCATGGGTTTTCACTTCCAATATAGAGTTCTACCCTTTGGACTTAACTCGGCCTGAGGTTCTTTACAAGCCTAATGAATGCTGTGGCAGCTCTCCTCGGGGCGCAAGGCCACCACATTTATCCTTACCTTGATGACTGGCTAGTTAGGGCAGGGTCCTCGGAGGCAGTACATCACACGCTTCCGCTCTCATGCATACCCTATACGATCTGGGATTTTCTATCAATCTCAGAATGTCGCAGCTACTGCCCACTCAGACTCTGACATTTCTGGGCCTCATATGCGATACAAGGACCGAGAGGATCTTATCCTCAACCGACAAGATCACAGCAATCAAAAAGGCCACGAGGCATTTCCTCAGTAGAGCGGTAACCTCAGCCTGGTGGTACCAACACCTGCTGCGAATAATGACGGCATGTCTCCTCGCTGTACCACATACGAGACGCAAGATGGGGAGGCTGCAGCTTCATTTCTCAGCTTCCTGAAATCAGGAGAAGGGCTCTAGGGTAGAGCCAGTTGGCATACCACAGCATCTCCAGCAGGACCTAGTCTGGTGGGGTACAGAGACTAACCTGCTGGTATGCAGGCCATTCTGGCAGCCGTTACCACAGATCACCATTACTACAGACTCGCTCCTAGATGGATGGGGGCTACCCTGGACAACCACAGCGTCCATGGAGTGTGGTCTCATCAGGAGTAGCTGGAGTTTATCAACTGGCTTGAGATGATGGTCATCTGGCTTGCTCTCAATGCCTTTCTCCCCATGATCAGCAGAAAATCGGTCTGCATCCAAACACAGTTCCACCTACATGTTACATCAACAAGCAAGGTGGTACCAGGTCCCTGCCGCTCTACAGGCTCTCAATCGACATTTGGGAGTGGGCACTGTCAAACAACATTCACTTGTCAGTGGTCCACCTTCCTGGGGAATCCAACCTGGAGGCAGACAGGCTCAGCAGGCTTGGGATGGACAATTACGAGTGGCAGCTAAATGAAGAAGTCCTCCAGGGGATCTTCAGCAGGTGCGGCCACCCTCAGGTGGACCTCTCTGCCACCAGTACCAACAGGAGATGCCCACAGTTTGCCTCGTGCCTGGGGCAGGGGCTTGTTGGTTACAGATCCCATGGAACAACATGGACACGTACTCCCCCCCCCCCCCACACCCTTGGTTCACAGGGTCATCTGCAGGATCAGGGAGTCTCAGAGCCTTCGGCTCATTCTGATTGCGCCATGGTGGCCGGAAAGACCCTGGTTCTCAGAACTCCTTCAGCTGTTGGACCAGCCTCTGGTACACCTCCCAGTGGGCCCAGTCTGCTTACTCTCCCAGCAGGGAGGCACTGTGGTTCACCCAGCTTGGTTCCTGAACAGGTTGCCCTGAAGCATCTGCACCTGTCGCCAGATAACCTGGCTATCATACAGGGGACTAGAAGTGACTCCACCAGGAGTCGATACAGGAGCAGGTGGACCAGGTTTTGTCACTGGGCAGAAACAAAAAAGATTGACCCACTAACAAGCTCGCTGGATGATGTTCTATCTTTCGCAGCACATCTGGCTCATTCAGGTGTGCAGGTAGACACATTTCGCACCTATCAGGTGGCCATAGGTACGTACAAGAACTCTGGTAATGATATTTATTCATATTCCAATCCGGTGGTTAAGAGACACCTGGCAGGTCTAACCAGGTTATATCCACCTGTCAAACATCCACATCCATTCTTGGACCTGGCGCACAAATCATTCGAGCCCATAGCATCCGCGGACATCAGACTGGCTACCATTAAGACGGCCCTGCTGGTGGGCCTTACATCAACACGCCTTATGAGTGAAATTCAGGCCCTGGTGGCTTCAGAGCCCTATACAACATTTCACTGTGACAAGATGGTGCTTAGAACTCACCCTGCCTTTCTTCCTAAGGTCGTTTCCTCCTTCTACCTAAACAAGGAGATAGTACTTCCAACATTCTTTGCAGACCCAAAGGATGAGGCTCAGAATGTATTGCACTGACTGGATGTCAGGCGTGCTCTAAGATTTTATCTGGACAGGACTAAGGGCTTCTGCGAATCGGACGCCTTGTTCATCACATCCAGAGGATCAAAACCAGCCTATCAAGCATCCAAAGAGTCCATAGCAAGGTGGATGGTTATGGCTACCATGGAGGCGTACGAGAGGCAGCACAAGCCTTTGCCAGCAAACATGCACGCCCATGCTATCAGATCCAAGGGCACGGCGGTAGCTTTCCAAAGACCCGTCCTGTGGCAGACTATCAGCAAGGCAGCTACGTGGGCTACCCTCTCTGCTTTTTGCAGGCACTACTGCCTGGATGCCAGCGCCAGGTCGGACACCGCGTTTGGCCAGACAGTTTTGAAGAACTTGTTTTCTTAAAGCAGGGCAACTCTCCTCCCTGGGGCTACATTCAGTTGTAATCGCCCATACAGTATGTTCCCCTTTCCTCCATAAGTCCCACCATCCTCCCCCGTAAGAAAACCTGTGTCATTAGGCAATCTTAATATTGTCGATGTGTCAATGGGGACTGAGAAGTGCCGCCAGTGGGCGGAGTCAGGGGACTGCATGCTCCCAGGGCCGCACGCATCTAAATTTAAAGGGGAAGACAATTTTTTTCTGGTGGAAATGGTTCTGTTTCCCGTCCCTAGCGAAGGACGCCCATACAGTATGAAGGAAAGGGGACTGTGGACTAGGTGTACGTTAATCACTACGTTGAGTAACTTAGAATTGAGTTCACAAGACACTGGTGGGAGACAGGCTCTCACTCTATCTGAAAGAATGGCAAAGCATTACTTCAGATGCATGGGCATTGGAAACAGTTGCCCAGGGTTATTGCCTTCCCTTTCTAAAAAAGCCTCTGAGTCATCCACCGGGCAACAGCTCTTTGAAAGTTCCAGATCTGCTCCTTGTGCAGGAAATCCTGACCCTGCTAGAGAAAGATGCTATAGAACCAGTACCTGTAGCGGAGAGGAACAAGGATTGGTACTCCCTGTACTTCCTAATTCCGAAGGAGGACAGAGGTTTGAGACACATCTTGGACTTAAGAGACTCAAACAAATTCCACAGGAAGAACAAGTTCAAGATGGTTACCCTTTCTCAGATCCTTCAGGTGCTTCAGTTCAGGACTGGATGGCATCATTGGACCTTCAGGATGCTTACTTTCATGTACCAATCCATCACAAGCACAGACAGCACCCGAGGTTCGCTGTTTACGGTTCTCATTATCAGTTTTCAGTTCTGTCATTTGGGCTGACCTCCTCCCAAGGGTTTTCACCAAGTTGATGGTGGTGGTGGTAGCGAGTCTCAGGAGAGGGGGGATTCACGTCTAACCCTACCTGGACGATTGGTTGATCACGGCCAGTTCTCCCAAACAGGCCCTGGAACATCTCAGCTACACCTGTCATTCTCTCCACGGACTGGGCTCCTCCCTCAACTTGAAGTCCCACATGTTACCGTCTCAACGGCTCCAATTCATTTGAGCAGCCCTGGATGCATCCCTGGGAAATGCCTCGCCCCCAGAAGTGAGGGCAGGGCTCAAGACATTCTGTAGATGGTCACCAAAATCCAAAGTGCCCAGCATCTCCCGGCCTTCAACTTTCTGAAGTTGCTCAACCTCATGGCATCCTGCATTTTTCTGGTGGCAGAGGCGCGCCTGAGAATGTGATCCCTCCAGTGGGCTATCAGGACTCAATGGTTTCTATTCTCAGGCTGGATGTCGGCTCTCCTTCAGGTTCAGGGTCGCACAGGATCTCCTGTGTTGGACCTCTGAGGACAACATTCTGAAGGGAGAATCTTTTTGGCAGCCATGGCTGGAGATAAAGGTAGTATCACTCACAGGGTGGGGCGCACATACCAACGATCTGACAATAATCGACCGTTGGTCTCCATCGAATTCCAAACAATATATATAACTTTTGGAACTGAGGGAAATCAGACTAGCGCTATTGGCCTTATGTGCGGGGAAATAATGTCCTGATAATGACAGACAACACAGTGGCCATGTACTACCTCAATAAGAGAGGTGTAGGGTCACTACCACTGTGCAGAGAGGCAATGCAGCTCTGGTACTGGGCAATTCAAGAAGGAATCTCCCTATCGGCAGTTGACCTAGCTGCAGTGGAGAAGACAGCGGCGGACGCTCTGAGCAGGCAGAGCACAGTCTAGCACGAGTGGGAACTAGCTCAGGAAGTCCTTCAGGAGATCTTCACCCTTTGTGGAATCCCTCAAGTGGATCTGTTTGCGACCGGTGTCAACCAGAAGTGTGAGCAGTACTGCTTAAGGGAATTTTCCCCAAGAGGAGCTCTAGGGAACGCGTTCATAGTGTACTGGGAGTTTCCACTCCAGTACGTGTGTCCTGTGAGGCCTCAACAAGAAGCTCCCTCCTTTAAAATCGACAGGGAATGCGTTAGCACTACAGGTCTCAAAACATAAAGCAAACAAGAATACATTTTTTGAAGAAGAGCGGTGCTCGCGAGTATGTTTATATATGGTAATGAGGGGCGTGTACTCCTTATGACATGCATCCGTCAGGCCTTTAAAAAGAAGCTGCTTACTCGCGCCACACGGAACGCCGTGTTAAAGGACTTGGAAGCCGTACAGGTAAAATGCCTCGTTAAGGATTTCAGGCACATTGCGCCGTATTGTAATCCAGCTACAACTGTTTCAGGTTGAGGCCCTTAGCTTATAGGGGGAACTCATCAAAATGACTTTTTCTCTTCACTTTTTTCTTTTGGTACCCAGGTTTATTGACAATGAAACATCCTTAGGATTATTCAGAAACTCATATTTTTATGACAATTGAAGCATTTCCGCACAGCAATCTAGGTAGGGCTTCTTTATTTGATGACTAAAGACCATTAATAGCAGTTCCATTAACTCTTGAGGAACTAACTACCTTAGTCTGATTCAAACTTGATTGTATTACAGATTTACAATTGTAAAATTTGAAAGACATATTGAAGAATAGTGTACTTCAATTGAACTTTGGCAGAGTGCACCATTCGGTGAGAGATTTATTTGTTTTAGTTCTGAATTAGGCAGGGCAAATACACCTTGTTTAGACAGTAGTTTGTAGTTGTCCAAGTTAATTAGTGCTTTTCCCAGTTATCAACTCATAGTTGTAGTTACATAAATCATTCAAGGTATGGTAACTCATGGTATTGTTTGAATACTAATATGAATTATAGCATATTATTATGGCCAATTCTTATGAGTCTACATGTATGGGAGAAGAATTGAACAATGATAACATATGTTATCTACATTTGCAAGACATGTAGAGAGATGGATGTATATCCAATTAATTTTTTGTCTTTTGTTACTCCTGCGTCCTATCCCCTTTCCTCCATACTGCATGGGCGTCCCCTCGCTAGGAACGGGAGACTGAACCTTTTTTACCAGAAAAAACCTTCATTCCCATTAAATTTAGAGGTGCGCGGGTGCGCAGCCTTTAGAGCATGCGCTTCCCTGACTCTGCTAATCGGCGCGACTCCCCAGTCCCCTTTTCCGCGTCTACGGGAACGGGCCGATTTCACCAGCACTCCTGGGTTTGGATTCGGCCATGTAATACCATGCGCTCCTCTCCGAATACTTTCTTCTGTCTTTTTGTCTTCTTTTTATCAATCAGGTACCCGGTTCTCTGGCGCCACGCTCCTCCCCGGCGCATGTTGACGTCAGCGAGCTTCAGCAGGTGTCCAGTTTATGAGGGGCTCTCCCTACGTCCGACCCCCACGCTCTTTGGCTCCGCAGTCTTGGCCCCGACCATGGCTGGGAGAGTTCTACCACGTGTGACAAGCTTAGACTGCGTGCTCTGAAGAACAGTTTAGCTCGGTGGAGGGAGCTATTCGAGAAGTCTCCTCCAGAGGACTTGAAGGACTTCTTCAGACGTAAGTCGAGGCCCAAATGAGGGCCGCTCTTTTCCATCGCACCCCTCAAGGGAAATTCCTTCCCAAAGAAGCGCCTGAGCGGAGTAACCTTTCAGGTTCTCGCACCAGCACTGTAACCAAGGCTATATCAGCTACTGTCCCCCAGGCCGATGGGTCACTAGATCCTTCCGGAGACAGTGCTGAGGGACCGCAAGGTTATTATACCGGCTCAGCTTCTCATTTAATTAATATTAATTCTCTGGTTGGTATTTTTTGCCAAAACTTGATTCTAAAATGGCGTTTGTGTTCTCTTCTGTAACTCCAACCCAAGTCGAGCCCTTTGTTCCACTTTTTGGCAGGCTTCTCCACAGAAGCCCTCCAAAGTGGTGCCACTCTATCTGGGGTACTTAGGAGGGGTGGAGGGGAATTTAGGCACCCTGGACTGAGTTGCCTAGGCAACTCAAGTCGCACTCCATCCTGATTGGCCCAAGTGGTGAGCCGGCCAGCCGGCCCACCACTTAGGATGTTTGAGTGACAGCTAGGCTGAGTGAATGGGGTTTTGCTGCATAAAAGCAGGGTTTTGGGGACTGGAACTTCAGAAGTCGCCACAGGACCTAAGAATACGAGGGAGAAGCTGAGCCGACCTACCACGACACCACCACCGGTGGAGCCCTGCTGGACTGCCTCACCATTTTTCCCAACGACAGAGGAGATCTCCCGCCGGAGAGTCTTCTTCCTTTGACTGGTGGGGATAACCAGTTTCACCGTCTTTTCGCTTTCCCGACGTACCTCGTGGCCGCCTTGCCCGTGCTAAGCACCCTAGCAACCGGGATACCATGTTTTTACCACGACCGCGAAACAAAGGTACCACCTTTAACCGGAAATCTCTGCGGCTGGTTTCTTCCCTGGTAGTGCAACGACCTTCATCTTTCCTCCAAGTCGAGATCTTCTCTTCCCCTGGACGACGACGCAACTTGCACCCACTACCAGGAACAACTGCCACCGCTGGAGGATCCTTCCCACTTAAGGTACCGTGTCCCGCCTGGCTTCCCTTGCTACCGACTGTACGGGGTAGATTTAGCCCCCGGCTTTCGAACCTGGGTTAGTCTGGGACACCCTGGCTAAACTTTCTTAAAGCCTCTCTAAACTCTTTTTGAACCCTCTGCAAGACTTTCTAAGCCTAGTGTAACTGTGTGATCTTGGGCACATTTGTGCTCTGCTCTCTCTAACAGTGGGCCCAGCCTTTGGACTTTGGCTCACCAGTGACTTTTTGCTCTTCTGCCTTGCTAACAGTGTTCTGGAATCGTAGAGTGGTGTACCTTTTCATATTCTGTCTTTTTCCCTCCCTTTCTCACTAACTTATCGGAGTGCAATCTAGTTAAGCGCTCACCTCTGTATGAAAATAAGTGGTGTTTTACTGTGACTTATCTGATAAGGAAAAAGGGGTGTATATATTACAATAGTAACTGTGTTTAGAATATTTTACAATAAGAGTGCTGGAGTGTTTCAACTGTGTGTTTTTAAATAAATAATTATATCATTTGATACCAAAGCTCTGGTCAATGTTTGCTTGTATTATTGTATCAGAGTGCCTATTGTGTATACTTTGCATACTGCCTAACTCTTCTTGAGGGAAGTCTGACTGCTCAGCCACCAGGTAAATCTGGGTGGTACAGACTGCTACCAAGTGGGTTTACTGCCAACACCTGTAGACTTAAATCTTTTGCAGTGGTCCCTAAGGGAACTGCACAGGTTTCTGCCTAACAGTTTCCTCTTGCTCTATGTGCAGTGCCTTTATGACCATATAGTTTAAGACTTCTTACCTTCTCTCTAGTGATGATCCAATCCTGGTCTAGAGGTTTTCTTTTGATCTAATCAGGGTGGATCAACAGCGATTCCTCTGACGCACTCAGTTCTTCCAGAATATTCACACATGATAATCTCCAGGTCCTTAACATTTTATTCGAGACATCTTGTAGTGCCTTCTTCAGTACTTTAAAACCCCTATCTGGTTTTTCCAAAAGGCATTTTTGAAAAAAGTCTAATGACTTCCATTGCACAGATGCATGTAACAACGTTAACTCCATCTCTTCTCGTATAAGTACAATGGGCGTAGATCTTGGAAGTAGCAGCACCTGCCTCCAAAACTGTATTTCCAGTTTTGGCCATAAGTCTTTCAGAATAAGGTTTGTAGATTCTGAACCGTAGGTGATTATTTGTACCACTTTTAATTTGTAAAAGTCAATTATTGGTTACAGGGTAAATTTGCAGTATTTCCTTTCAAGTATTTTTCCCTGTGAGGTCAAGTTTCTCATTTTCGATTTTAGCCTTGCTACTTGGGGAGCCTCAATTATGCTGTTATTAATACAAACTCCCAACTATATCAGGCTAGTCACTTCTGGAATGTTCTCACCTTTCAAGAACCATGTTTGTTTTGTTGATGTTTTATGTGCAATTCTTTCCACCCAATGTCAACATTTTTGATTTTGATGCATTGGCAATCAGACCGTTTTCATCCCGATATTTCGATGTTACATAAAGTTGTCTTTGCAAACCGACTATTGTCTGGTCTAGTAGTATTAGGTTTTCTGCATATATCAGATGTCCTACTGCTTTCCCCGCCAGCCTTGGGGGGGATCATTCTGATGTTATCAAAGGCATTGGGAATGTCTGAAATGAATTGGTTGAACATCGTAGGCACCAGAGTGCACCCTTGTTTGAGGCCTATTGTTGTAATTGGACTTGTGCAGAGGCCTTTTTATCTAGTTTTATCTTCACATTAGTATTCGAAAGAAGAACCATCAGTACTTCTCTCAAATCGTTGGTGCAATTCCAGAGTTTTAGTTTTCCCACAATTTGGTTCTGTCAATCAGGTCAAAGGCTTTGGCAAGATCGATTGATGCCAGATATACGCTGCTTCTCAGACTTGGATTTTGTAGCTGCTTTGATCTGACTGATTATAAATAAATTCAGAGCTGTTCCAGTGCCCTTCTCTAAGCCAGCCTGCCATTTTTCGTAAAGGCCCGAGTTCTTTCTCCAGATGTTGAAAGCCCTGAGGATTAAGGCTCCAAAGATCCTTCCCATTACGTCAAGGAGGGCGACTGGTCTGTAATTGACCAGTTCCGAGCTGTCGCCCTTCTTGAAAATTGGCACGATTATTAAAGAGGTCCATGATACTGGGATCAATTTTGTTTTTTTAACTTCATTGAACAGGTCAAACATTACTTTGGCCCGTCCATCCGAATCCTCCTTTAGTCTACAATTAGTCAAGCCATCGGGCCCTGGTGCCCTTGAGTTGCTTGCGGCTAGGATCAGAGCTTTGATGTCTTCTCTTTTTGTCGGAAAGGACCAAGCGATATTGGAAAGCTGTGAGTTCTTTTCTAACATAATATGTTTAAATAGGTGTAAAGAATCCCTATTAACATGAAAACATCCTACTCCACCAACGGGGATATAGATATATGTAATACAATAAAGAGCAAGATGATACGTGTTGTTTACTTGCCTCCAACCCCCTCACACAAAAACTCTATAAGGTTTTCCAGCATCACTAGTCCTGAAAAAATGGACTGTCTGCTATAACTGATTTACACAAATGTATAACAAGTTTATTATTCAAATAATTTAAACTGAATTTAAACAAAAAAACTCTACCCTCACCTAACACAGTGTACTAAACATTAAAAAACAAATATAAAACAAATGTAAAACATCAAATAACTTATTTATACGACACAAAAGATATCACATAGCACACAAAAAAATCTCAATGTGTCACTAAAACAACAAGCATCTCAACATGTTTCTGTTCTTAACTGCCCAGTTCAGGCGAACATTCTTCAGGGGATAAATTTAAAAGCATCCACTAATCTCTTCCACACCGTGTTGAAAGGGTAGATTCAGGCACCCAAGAGGGTAAAAGGAAAACAAACTCCAAGCCTTTAAATGGTGAAACTTCAAAGCACGTCACAGAATGACAAATTTGCTGGTTTCCCTCCAAATGAGAAATCAATAGTCCATACGTATGGATGTTTCCATTTCAACTTGTTCATTACTGAATTGTGAATTGCAGTCTTGATCCCTACATTTGTGGAGGTGTGGCGATACTCTAGCGGACTGTGACGCTTTGTTGAACTATTGATTTCTCATTTGGAGGGAAACCAGCAAATTTGTCATTCTGTGACGTGCTTTGAAGTTTCACCATTTAAAGGCTTGGAGTTTGTTTTCCTTTTACCATCTTGGGTGCCTGAATCTACCCTTTCAACACGGTGTGGAAGAGATTAGTGGATGCTTTTAAATTTATCCCCTGAAGAATGTTCGCCTGAACTGGCCAGTTAAGAACAGAAACATGTTGGGATGCTTGTTGTTTTAGTGACACATTGAGATTTTTTTCTGTGCTATGTGATATCTTTTGTGTCGTATAAATAAGTTATTTGATGTTTTACATTTGTTTTATATTTGTTTTTTAATGTTTAGTACACTGTGTTAGGTGAGGGTAGAGTTTTTTGTTTAAATTCAGTTTAAATTATTTGAATAATAAACTTGTTATACATTTGTGTAAATCAGTTATAGCAGACAGTCCATTTTTTCAGGACTAGTGATGCTGGAAAACCTTATAGTTCTTTTCTAACACCTGATCTGATTTAAACAGTGTTTGAAAGTAGTTTCTCCATCATTCTGCTGATATTCCATTCGACACTAGGGAGTTTTGAGGTGCATTTAAAACGTTTATAATTCTCCATATTCCCATAGTATTTTTTAGTAGAGATCAGTCTTAACATCTCCTATGCGTCTCACTGATGTAGGAGCCATTTGTGGTTCTTTAACCAATTTTTATTTTGTTATTTTAATTTGTTGATAAACACATGGCCCTTTAAATCTTTTTTAGCTTGAAGTATTGCAGATCTTAATGTCTTCTTCTTTGTCCTTATCGCTATATCAAACACATGGTTTTTCTTCAAGCCACCCTTTGAGGATCCAGTATTCGTAGCCATATAAGTTTCTAAATTTTGACCCATCTGAGTTTTTTCCTTGGCTCCGTAACTGATTTGAATTCTGTTACTATTGGCCTACTTGTTGAGCAAGGACGTATCTTCAGTCGGATTACAGTATGGCCAGTCACAAATGCTTACAGTCACAATATCATGGTTGCTTGCTTCAGATTCTTTAATGTTCAGGTCTATTAAATGGGCAAACAATTTTTCAGAAGCAAACAGGTAATCAAGGGTTTGTCGATCTTTCCCTCTTCTTCAAGTGGCTTTAGGAGGAACATCACCCTGTATTGACCCATTTCCCATATTAATGTTTCTCTCTCCCATCTCCTCTCTCCAGGAGCGACCTCTAAGAAGTTGTGGGGTTGAATTTATGTAGTGATTTTTTATAATACTACCTTTAACATTAAACAGTTAATACTTAAATCGCCACATATGAGAAACTCCAGTCCAACTCTTGGTTCGGTTGCATCGTCCATTGTGCTTAATGCAAGTTTTACAAAATCATCATCTGTTTTTTCCCCAGCGTTCCAGTATAGGTTAAGAGTAGTAGATATCTGATCTGATTCAGGTTTTCTGGCTTAATTTCAATCAGGAGAGCGTGAATCAAAGGCGATGGCCAATACTCTTTAATCACCTGGCTTTTGATATTCTTTTTTAAGGCTATTAGTAACCCTGCGGTCTCGCGACCCCTCCCCCCCTTGACTGCGGGATTGGTATAGACATTGTATCCCTCCAATATTGGACGTTCCTGCAGCCAAGTCTCTTGGAGACATGTTAATAAAGTTTTCAAATTGAACTTCACCAGGGCTGAAAAGATGAGCAAATCCACACGTGTTCAGTGAAGCTAGTGATATTGTCTTGCTCTGTTTTGAACAGTAGCCCTCCTCTTTATATTTTGCTGGCTATGAATTTGATTTCTCTCCTGCCAAAACTCCGGCCAACCATAACCAGTTTTCCTCCAAAACCATATTTTTACCTTGTACAATCCTTCCTGATAAGGCATTATTTCTTCTGTTATTCACTGTTGCTTGCAGATGAAAGTCCTCATCGTCATGATCTTTCTCATTATTTTCATTGCTCTTACAGAGGTTTTTCTTTGTGTGTTGTCTGCCATTTCTCGGTGGCCTCAAATTCCATTTCTGGCTTTTGCATAGTTTCTCATCTATTGGTTCATCATTGTCGTATTCACATAATCTGAAATCTATAGAGAGCAGTTTTCCTGCTGCTTTTAAAATTTGATTTTTCTTTTCCCTGGATGCAACATAAATGATTACTTTCTCCAGCTTTTCATCTTCAGGAAATTCACTTAGATGGAGATCAGTAGTTTTGATGTTTTTTAGTGAGGGGATACAATGCAACAATCTTACACTATTGGCACGGTTTAGCACCAGATCATCTTTTATCCTCAGAACTCTTTCTAACAGAAGACAATATGTGTCAGTGTCATTATTTCTTGAGCCAAAAGGCCCACTAACCCAAGCCAGACTTTTATCTTGTTGCACAAATGTGTCGTCTCTTCTGCTTATCTTAGGGTGTTTATGTAACATCTCGTTTTCATCCATCGTTAAGAAAGCACTATTTTTTGTACTCTTTGTTAACGTCAAAGGTACAAATTTGGCAGGCAATTCATCGTCATCCGAATCGGATTCCGTGAGTGCTTGTTTCCTTTTATCAGCATGTCTTTGTAGATTAATATTTTGTTGATTATTTTTTTCCAGCATCTTTAATGGTTTAAATGTCACTAATTTATTCACGGGGGAAGATTCATCTTGTTCCTCCATTAAGCTGTTTTCCTGGTTTCTCGGCCCGACTATGTCGTTGCTTTGTGGTTCTTCCCAAATTACTGTGATCCATGATAGAGACTTGTCTATGCGAGAAAGTTTGTACCTGTGAACTCGCCTTGTCTGAATCCTCATCTCCCGTTGAGAGATCCTTCAGTTGACTGCTTCTCCCCACCTGTTGTCCTTTCCTTCTTTCCGAGACTATAGTGGAATTTTCATCTTCAGAGATTCTATACGTCCATAAATTCATGAGCATTTCTCAATGATCTTCCTCATTCATTTCATTTTGTGTATCCTTTTTATTGCAGGATATATTCAGCGTTTCATTCTCTAGCAGATCTTCGTTTACCATAACGTCGGGTAACAGAGCATCTCTTTCCACATTACTCTGTGCAATCTCTTTGCCCGAGTGTATAGAGGATTTTGCAAAGTGCAAGCCTTTTTGTTTTTTCTTGATCCTGAGTTATCCTTGGCCTCAAGCCCACAGACAGCATCTCTCCAGCCCTGAAATCTCCCCACTGGCTCCCAGTTGCTGTAGAGATCAAATTCAAATCCCTCTGCATAATCCATAATGCTGTCTGGGGTTTTGGAACATGTGATCTACAACTTGCTCTCACCATATAATCTCCCTCCAGATCTCTCCGCTCCTCCGGCTCCAACTCTCTGCTTGTCAAGTGTTTCTCTAAGCAGCAAGTGGGTGGCCGTTCTCTTTCCTGGGCTGGCTCCCTCCTCTGGAACAGCCTCCCCCTTCCTCTCCATCTTGAGCCGGAACTCGTAAAATTCCGCAACCTCCTCAAGACTTTCCTCTTCTCCTCCTTCCCCCTTCCCCCTCCCCGTCCCGTACTAATTCACCTCAGTCGCTGAGATTGGTGGCCAGGGCCCTTATGTGTCCTCCTGAGTCCTGGCCTTCTGTCCAATCCCCTGCAGCCTCCAGCCCTCCCCCTGCACTTAACTTTGGGCTTCCACTGGCCTGTGTTGTCTCACCAGCTTGCACTTCTTGCTCTTGCAGGCGTCCACTCGCCTGCCTTGCACTTACCAGCTGCCTTGCAGCTGGCACTCCCCCCACCCTCACACCTTTTGTGGTACCAATAGCGTGCTTACTCCCCTTTCCCATTGCTCTATGCACTTGTACGTTCCGAATGTTCACAAGGTCTAGTAGGACTGCCTCTGCCTTTGCTCATCTGTTATTTTTTGTTATTCCATTGTCTTGTTTTTTGTTCCCTTGTTCCCTCCCCTTTGCCCTGTGGGCGCTTTGAAACACAATTTCTTGATGTATAACGCCATACAAATGCACAACAAATAAAATAAATATTGCGGCATATGTTTACTCGATTCTGTACCCACGCTTTGATGTCTCGGATGTTTGAACTATACAAGTGAACCATAATCCATAGTGTACACCCAACACAATTACACAAGCAGGGATTCTCAATTAACGAGAAAAAGTCCAGCCTAATACCTAGCGAAAAGAAAGTGTTTCTAGGGGCAATTTTTAAGACTAAATCAGCAAAAACCTATCCTACACCAGAAAGGGTACAGGAATTGCAAACACTCATTCCACAGTCCAAAGCAGGTGAAATGCTAACTGTCAGGAAACTACTGAGGCCTCTAGGCATAATAGCGCCCCGTATCTTCATAATAACCCGTGCACAATGCAACTGTGGCTTGCAGAGCAATTGTCACAAAAACAGGCCAATGGGACGATCTTGGTTTAGTCTCGCAAACAGCACACAAGTCTTCATTGGTGTTCAACAGACAATATGAGAAAAGGAAGACGTTCATTTCTCCGCCATCACAAATAATCATAACATATGCTTCCTATCAGGATTGTGGACACATGGTTGACTCCTCACTGCACAAGGGAAGTGGTGAAAAAAGTATAAAACACACCAGATATATTGGTTAGAACTGCTGCCAATCAAGATGGCGCGGACATCATTTCGGACACTTTAGGGAAAAGCATCCTCATACAAACAGACAACACAACCACAATGTTGTAAATCAACAAACGAGGTGGGACACACTCAAAACAACTGTCAATTTTTGCACGGAATATCTGACACTTGTGCATACAAATGACCACGTCCAGGCACATGCTCCAGGGGAATACAACTGTCTGGCAGACTACCTCAGAAGATTTCTAATAGCAGAACACTAGTGTGAATGCAACATCCGTACACTCACAGATTTTTGCAAAATGGGGTCATCCATCAGTAGACCTTTTCGCTACAAACGAAAACAAAAAAGCCAAAACTGTGCATCAAGGTTGCCGAAACCAGGGTCACTAGGCAAAGCAAAATGGATAAAGTGGTCCTGAATATTTGCATACATTTTTCCCCACTAATCAACAAAATAATTCACAAACTGCATCAGGGGAGGAGTCTAACAATGACACTCCTAGCACCAATGCAGGCAAGACAACCCTGGTACTCACATCTACTAAAAGTCTCTATGCTCACCAAGAACCTTATCCAGCCAATACAGAACCTGCTTCCATCGAAAAGCTAACACATGACAGACCCATAGAGACCAACTTAGCATCCTGGCTCCTCAGAACAAGTAAAACGAACACCAGACAGTGCTATGTCAACAAATGGAAAAGATGTGTCATCTGGTGTAGGAAAAACAGATCAATCCCATACATTGCTTAATCACAGTGGAATATATTTATTTTTATTTATTGTAAGGCACCAATACAATAGGTAGTGCTTCCAGGCACCACAAGGCAAATGAGGGGAGGGATCAGGGGAGTAAATAAACAATAGCAAAAACAATATATTAAAAACAATAGCAGTCCTACTAGGCCTTGACACATTCCGAATGTGTATATGCAGAGATGAGACGTGCAGGAGAGAGAGAGGGAAGGAAGGGATGGGAGGAGGGAATGGTATGGGCAAGTGCTAGTGGTAGCAGTGCCAGGTGGCGAAAGGGGGATAGGCATCTGGCTAAGTGCCAGGGTGGAATGTTTTCCTAAGGAGAGGAATGCATAGCCACCAGACTAGGGGCCCAGAGGGCAGTGTTGCTAGGTGTGGGTGCTGGTGTTGACTGGGCAGAAGCGCTGTTAACCTGTAAGACATATGAGGCCCAGGCCGTCAGTCTCAGCGGCAAAGGGGAGATTAGCAGGAGAGGGAGAGCGGGAAAGAGGCAGAGAAAAGGTGAGTTTTGAGAAGTTTCCTGTACTTAGGGAGGTCCTGCTCAAGACTAAGAGGACTGTTTTAAAGGTAGGCACCAGCCGAAGAGAGAGACCTACCTCCCACTCTCTGCTTGGAGAAGCGTTTGATCAGTAGAGAGTGGGAGCTAGAAGAGCGGAGGGCTCTAGCAGGGAGGTATTTGGTGAGAGAAAGTTAGAGATAGTGGGGTCCCAGGCCCCAGAAATCCTTGTGGATGATGCAGAGGGTTTTAAATTTGATCTTTGCGGCCACCGGGAGTCAGTGGAGGGATTTTACAGCTGGAGAGGTACAGTCCCCGGGCTTAAGGCCAAAGATAAGTCTTGCAGCCCTATTCTGGATGAGTTGAAGGGGGTGAATGAAGGAAAGGGGAAGGTTGAAGAACAGGCTGTTGCAGTAGTCCAGCATAGAGAGGACCAGAGCTCTGGAGACCTTGAGCTTTTGGTCAAGGTGAGGAAAGGGAGAATACCGCTAAGGAGATGAAGCTAAAAGTGGGCCTTCTTGGCAAGGTCCAAGATGTGAGGGGTGAAGGAGAGAGAAGAGTCGAAGATAACCGCAAGATTTTTAGCCGCAGTAGATGGTGAGAGTAGGGGGCCCAAGGAGGGCGCCCAGAGTGCAGGAGGGGGAAGCAGGGCACGCGTGTCCCAATAAGGATCTCTCTTACTGCCATTAAGACAGAGGTCATTAGCCATGCACCATGCCTGAATAGCGGTCATACAATCGGTAATGAGAGAGGAGGAAGAGGAGGTAGTAGAAGAAAGCTTGAAGGAAAGTTGTGCGTCATCAGCATATCACTAGAAATGAGGAGAGGAGATAAGGTGGGCATGTAGATATTGAAAAGCCATGGCGATGGGATAGAGCCCTGGGGAACGCCGCAGATGGAGAGTGAGGTGGTGGAGAAAGGACCCACTTGCAACTGGGAGGAGGGTTAGTTAGGAAGGAGGGCAGCCAATCCAGTGCCTGGCCCATGATGTCAAGGGTATCGCAGAGTCGTTTTATGAGAATAGAATGGTTGAGGAGAGGTCGATGAGAAAGAGGACTGTAGAGTTGGAATCAAGATTAGCAAGCAGATCTTCACGGGTGTTCAGGAGAGCAGTTTCCGTGCCTCTGGACGCACAATATCCAGATTGGTGGTGGAGACAACCAGCAAGTTCAGTGTGATGGATCAGTTGGGGGAAGATCAACTTCTCCAGGAATTTTCCCAGGAAGGGGGTGATGGAGATTGGGCGATTAGTTCGCCAGGCAGGAAGGTTCAGCGGACAGCTGTTTTAGGAGAGGATGCACAATGGAGTGCTTGAGAGATAGAGGGAAAGATCCAGTGATGGAGTGGTTACAGAAGTTGGCTATAGCCGGAGCGAGAGAGGAGATGTTGTCCTAAATAGTTCTCTAAGAGCAGGGGAGCACTGGTTTGGATGAGCACTTCATAGAGCGGGCCACTTTAGAGACCTCATCAGGTTCTATGGGCAGGAAGGAAGAAAGTCTGGGTGAGGGAGGGATGAGGGCCAAGGGAGTCAGGAGGGGAGGGAGTAGAGATAGGGGAGGATGAGAGGGGAGGACAGGATGTCCTGTGTTTTGGATGTGAAATGGGAGGACAGAGTGATGCAGAAAGCCTGCAAAGGAAGGGGAGAGGTGTACACTGCAGTTGGATTGGCGAGTTCCTTGCAGATTTTGAAAAGTTCAACCGTGTTAGTGACTCCAGAGATGCAGGTTTGAATGGAGGCCCGCTTCTTGGAGCGGATAGAGAAACAATATTGCCTTTGGTGCAGGCAACAGGCCCGTTTGTCAGCGGGTTTACCAGAGGACTGCCACTTCTGTTCAGCAGCTCTGCACTTAGGTTTCAGAGAAGCTAGATCTGAGTCATACCAGCCATTGTGCTTCGGGGCAGGCTTCAGGCAGATCCTCATGACAGGGACAAGGATGTCAAGGGTATTGGAGATGGAGAGGTGAAGGTTAGCAAGGACAGTCAGTGTGAGAGTCAGAAGTAGGGGTGGGATGAAAGTGGAAGCAAAAGCAGCGACTGACACTCGCTTCATTGATCGAATCATAACGAAGGTGGCTGGCTGTAGGGGAGGAGGTTTGGCCTGAGGGCCTAGGGGACCAAAGCGGGAGGAGAGGAGAGAATGGTCAGACCAGGAGTGGGGTAGTAAGCGGGTTAGAGATAGAGATGTTGGCAGAGATGAAGGCATCCAGGGTGTGTCAGGCTGAGTGGGTCAGTCTGGAAGGAAGAATGGTAAGGGAGAGTGAGTCACTGAGGTCACGGAACAGTGAAGAGTAAAGGTGGATATTGAAGTCTCAGAGGAGGAGTTTAGAAGTAGAGGTGAGGTCAGCCCATTCAGAGAGGAAGAGAGAGATAGGGCCAGGGGGCCTGTAGGTGGTTGCGATGGTGAGTGAGAGAGTAGGACAGACACCAAGCCTACAGAGAAGGCATTCAAAAGAGGCGTAGGATTGAGTAGGTATGATTGAAGCAGAGGGCCACTCCACCTCAAGACCGATTGGGCCTGGGTTCGGAGAAGAGCTTGTAGCCCTCAAGACGCTGCCATTGTAATAAACATTAGTCATGCACCTAGAGGATGAGAAGTATGCCAAGAGTACTTCCCATCTAGTGTCACCATTAATGGGTGAGGAGGAAAAAGGGGAAACGTTCGAGACCAAATGGGGAGTTGATAGGTGCAGGAAGGAACAGAAAAGAGGATGTTCGTAATAGTCTGCCTGGAGGAGGCATTGACGTAGGTGTCCGCAATAGGTAGGCCAGGATTGGAGGCCAGGAGAGTTTTTTTTTTTTTAAACTAACTTCTTCCAGGCTTCGAGAGTGAGATAGGGTAGGTGATGGAGTAGTAGTTAGAATAGATGTTGGAGATGGAGAGTGCTATGGGAGTAGAAGGGGGGGCAGAGAGAGCTGCACAGTGCACAAATAAACTCACCAGGCAGCCTATCAGCCGATAGATAGGTGGGTGGAAGTCCAACCAAGCTCTTTGGGGCCAAGTCTCCAGTCAGTCCCTCTGTATCATGTATTTGAGGAGAGGAGCGAGAGTCATGTTTGGCGTTGTAGTTGCTTCTTGTTTAACTACCTGCTGGGATGGAACTGTATTCTAGGCCGGTAGTTCTGACAGTGGGTTGGTGGATGAAGGTATCCCACTGATTTTTCTAGTGTCCAGGCAGCATTAAGGGAGAGCAGCCAACAGATAGTGCTCTGACTTGAAAATCACTAGTAGGTGAGAAGGCTAGCAATTTTGACACAACCAAGGAAACTAGCGACAGGATGTGCTTTTAAGATACAACCAGCATACAAATCAAAGGTAAAGCCTGCAGATTTCAAAAGCAGGCAGAATCAAGAAAGAAAATACAGGCAGAATGCAGCTTCTAGGTAAGCTCAGTATAAATCAGAACAGCCATATTCAAGTTGTACACAAACATGAAAAATGCAACAGCCAGAATCAGAATCCAATGACCAGGCCAAAATGTAAAAAATGCAAATTTAATGGGGCAGATATGAATTGAGAAGTAGAAGCGTCCAGAGAGCCACATAAGGTGAGTCAGTGGTAAGGGTGCAACAGTAGAAAGATTGCAGCAACAGTTAGTCGGAAGAAGAACAGTGCCTGAGGAGGACTGGTCAAGGCCGTGCAAGCAGGATGAGAACAGGTGGAAGACACAAGTGGAGAGGAATAGGATAGAGAACAATGGAGCTCCAGGAAGAAGCCGGCAGAGGGAGTGGTGCGGGCAGAACAGGAATAGAAGAGAGAAAACCGTGAGGTCCCATCAGGGGGGGGGGGTCACCTTATGGCGAGCAGTGGAGGGGACCTGGAAAAGCATGAAACAGTGGGGTGGGTGGGGGCGCCGTTTTGGGAAAGAGTCTTACTAGCACAGTGCACCGTAGTGAAAAAGTTGCTTTCTGCCAATAGGTGGATTGATCGGTAGTTGTAGGCCGCTTCCAGACCCGGACAGGTTCAGATAGGGGTGAAACAGACCCTTTAACAGTTGGCCAATCGGGCGACTCCAGTTTGGGAGGAAGACATCGCAGGAGACGGAGGCCAAGCTCGGCAGCCATGTTAGAGAGGCCGCTCTGAGCAGGTCGAGATGGATCCCCCATGTGGTCTGGAGTGGGGCACACTGTTCACAGCCCAGTGGATATTTCAGAGTGAGGGCCAGACAGGGGACCAGACTGGAGTCTAATAGATATACAATATACTATTTAACTCGGGTTAAGTCTATAATTAACTTAAGGTAGATTTAGCAGCATATACCAGATCTCAACAAAAAGTATAATGGTGAAGAATACCAGTAGTTAAAGCCTTCATGGATGCTGTCAAACGTACCTATCTATCAGTGTTTCGCACCCTGACTAGGGTGGGATTTAAACGGTCCTCTCACTGCTTATGAGCCTACCGTTTGAGCCTATGCATAAAGCCCTTCTAAAAGAACCCTCTTATACGTTGGCTTTCCTTATTGCAATCACATCAATCAGATGGACCAGCGAGTTACAAGTTCTTTCCGTAACTGAGCCCTTTGTAGCAACACACAAGGCTTTGCACACGTTTGACGTTCGTGGAGCTGTAATGTACTATCGATACAGAACTAAGAAATGTGAAAAATGTATACATTTTTCAAATCAATGGCAACAGGAAGAGGAAGAGCAGGAGATGCAGTCACTAACGCAACAGTTGCAAGTTGGATCGTCTGGTGTATTCAACTGGGCTACTCGTTAGCAAACAAAACATTTCTGCTTACCCTTAGGGCACATCCTACCAGCATCACAGTAGAAACATTAGCATTCATCGCCAACGTCCCATTAGAGGCCATTTCCAAAGCAGCTAGATGGAGGCAGTATACACGTTTACACAACATTTTGTTGACACAATCAAGAGCAGATCATCAAGTAGGACAAGCAATTTTAAAACATTTATTTTCATCTACTCCTTCAGCTCACTCAGTGCTTTCAAAGAAGACTACTTGAAAAGCATGTGACTCTAAGCAGGTTCACAAGCCCCAGAACTCAAATATTACTTGCCAGCATTCATCTTTTTGTGGCTTGTATCTTTTTAGATTTGTATTTTATTTATTGTGCAGCTGTAAGGCGCTTATACATCAAGAAATTGGGTTTTAAAGCACCCACAGGGCAAAATTGTTGGAACAAGGGAACAAAAGGTATATGAAATAACAAAGATGAGAAAAGACAGGGCCGGTCCTACTAGGCCTTGGGAACATTTGGAACGTTCAAGTGCAGTGGGAGAGAGGGGGCAAGGGAACAGGGTGCGAGTGTAAGTGCTAGAGGTTCCAGAGTTTGAAGTGCCTGAGAGTCAGTTGTAAGGCAACAGGTAAGTGTCTGACAGAGACCACTTGGTAAATAGTGTCACATGCCAATACAATAAGTGCAGGCCTGTGGGACAGCACAGGCCATTTGGAGCCCAAAGGCAGGTGCACAGGGAGGGCAGAGGCTGAAGGCGATTGGACGGAAGGGCAGGACACATAAGGGCCCAGGCCACCAATCTCTGCGAGTGTGGGATTTAGCACGGGAGGGAAAGGTGGAAGGAGGAGGTGATGAGTAAAGTTTTGAGGCGCCTGCAGAATTTGAGGAGATCCGGCTCAAGACGGAGAGGAACAATCAAATACGCCCACCCATCCTCCCCACAATGGAGCAAAAGGGATATTTTAAAAAAATACCTAACTACTGTGGTGAACCAGAAGAAAGACCTGTGACTACAGTGGGTCATGATTCAAGTGTGTTTATTTAAAATAAAAGCAAAATGCCTATCGCTATGAGGGAAGTTCCCTACTTTCTAAAACAAAACTTTGGGTGCTTGTCGGAAGTCAAAATAAATAGTCCGGAGTCCAAATCCTAGCCCACTAACTGGCCCTACCACTTTAGAAAATGTAACTAAAATGAAAAGTGAGGGTGGAGCAACTCATAGATTACTTATTTTCAGTCTCAACGTTCCTTTTCAATATAATGACAGTTTACGGTCTTCTTATAGATTCTATTAATTTTAAAATACAAATCCTCTCTATTGTCTTGTATTCTCTCTTTATTACTTTTCTCAGATTTTTACAAGTGTTCAAATACCTCCAGGATCACTTTTATAAAACATCTTCTGTGTCCCACCTTCTTAGCACTGGGACTTCCTTTTTTAGCAAAAAAGAAGATCCAACTCAGGGGTGTCACATCCAAATTTAAAACGTATCAGTTGTTTTCATCTATCCCTTTATTGGTTAACTGGGGTGGTCCTCTTTCCTAGATTTTTGTTCTAGGAATTTAACTGCTGCAATAGTCAGTGCGATTTTTATTTATTTTTTTTAATTTATTTTCCCTCTCAGCAATGTTTCCCACCAATCTCTCGCCGAGAGGGAAGGGGCACTTTCCACAATTTTTGCATCGGGTACAGAGGTGGAGTAGGTTTTCCAAAACTCCTACCTCGCTGCAAAACCTACACAATCTAGTTCCTGAGCTCTTGCCCTCTCGTGCCGTAACAATCTCCATTGTGGGGTACAGATTAAATTTAAGGTGCATGAATTGGGACCTAAAGTAACGGTCTGGACATTTCTAGATGTAACCTGCGGTCTCTCCGAATGATCTTACTTCTTTCGGCAGTTGTCAGAACAATTTAAATGTATTTGCTGCCTCACGGGTCACGATAGTCTTTTTCCCCCGACTATTATTTTTACTTTACCTGGGTTGGTCAACAGCTTTTCCAAAGTTGACCCCAGTTCCACCATGAGGAGTCTACAAGTCTGATTGCACACGGTCCCTAACCTATTATTCCCAGAGTCCACCTCAGCCTTTATCAATGCAAACTTCGTTGGTGGAGAAGCCGACAAATATGTACCAAAGAGGGTCAGCGCTACCTCTCCCTTCAAAGAGATTAGTCCCAGCTCCCGTCTGATCATTTGAATTGGGATAGATTTAGGGAGACCGAGCACTTCGTTCCAGAACAAGCCCTCTAATAGGGGCAGTTGGTTTTTTGAGATCGAGATCAGTGCATCAGCAAAATAAGTCACTGCAGGAGCTGCTTTATCTCTGTAGAAATCTATTCGAGGTTGCAACGAAAATCCACAGAATCTATGCTTCAAAATTAAAGCCTGACTCGATAATGCACTGTTTTTTTTGTTTTAATGTCAGGGCAGTTTTTGTTTGCATCGGGCTCTTGCAAATCTGGACACACAGGTATTTAAAGGCGTCAACCACCTCTATTTTCTTAGACCCTAATCGCCAGGTAAATTGTTCCTTCCGTTTCCCTTGGCTCTTTTGTAGGATTAGGATCTTCGTTTTACTTATGTTCACCTGTGGGTCATTTAGAGGGGTGTATTCTTCCATTTGGTTCATTTGTCTCTGTAAGCCTATGGGTGTGGTGTCCAGAAGAACTAAGTCATCTGCGTAGAGAAGTCGGCTGACTTTTACTACTCCAAGGTTTGGGGGAAAACACCTAACATTGTCCATCGAGTCTGCCAAGTCGGAGATATAAAGGTTAAAATGAGCAGGTGCTAGAGGGCATCCTTGTTTTATGCCTTGACCTATCAGGATCTTGGTGCTCAAGAGGCCTGAGGCGTTCAGTCCACCTCTACAGGAGGAATCCATATGCAGTGCTTTCCACTGGTCGACCAAATCTGTGGGACAGTTGCATGATAGCAACTTATTCCAAAGCCTTTTCCTACAAATTCCCCAAGCGCTGTGTGAAGACAGACTGGACAAATCCTGGCGTCCCTCATCAAGTGACATTTGTCCAATTTTCGTAAGAACAGTGTTGCTTAAAATGTCCCCATAACATCCAGTAACGCAATTGGGCGATAGTTGTTTGGGTTGCCCCTATCACCACTCTTAAAAATCGGGATCACGTTTGCCTCATTCCATGAATTTGAGAGTAATCTGGTTTCCAAAATATTTTTTCAGAATTTGGTCCAGTACATATGCTCACTGTTCTGGGTTTTCTTTAAGGGTCATGTTGGAAAGACCATCTGGACCCAGTGCTCTGGAAGGTTTTAAACATTTTATTAAGTTGACCAAGTCAATCTGGTCGTAATCAAGGGTACAGGCTGGTTGGTCGTAGGTAGTCTCTGCCACAGTAGTCTCTGCAAACAGGGCTGAGAAGAAAGTAACCCAGACATTTTCTGCAACTCCATTTATTAATGGTAGGTGTCTGTGTATTCCTGTTGAGTTGATAATAGCCCAGATTTCCGATGTGTTTTTTTGTTGTAATGCTCTCAATGTCCTCTGATCATCTCTCCAGAGCATTTCCTTCTTATGGCCCCTAATCCAGCTATTATGATCACTCTTTAATCTCCACGCATCCTCCCGTACAGATGCTGTCTGCATCTTTTATAGCTTGGCCAAGGCTTGTCTTAGAGTTCTCTTTCTCATGGAAACCTCTTTATCATGCTCATGTTAGTGTCCTGTTGAAGATGTAACACTGTCGCTGGATTGAATTGGGTATGGTGCCAAACGCGGCACATAATCTTCTGTCGAGTGCTGGTGGTTTGATGTTAAAAGATTTCTTGAGAGTGTCAATCCCAGTCTCTCTGTCTTTTTTGGTCCTCTTCAATCTGTATCCCGTATTTGTGGGTTCTGCTTGGGTGGGGGCAAAGTGGGAAGACATCACCGGGTCCCCCTTCCAGCAAGTTATGGTCACTCTCCTTAGTTGGTATTACCGTGAAGGATGTTATTAGATATATCAAATCTCGTGGCTTGTACCCCCCTCCCCTACCCGCCCCCTTGCTGCCAAGTTGGCTTACAACAGTTTTTGTCTTCAAAATGGCAGTTTAGAAGGTGTAGGACCTGTGACTTCATCAGTGAGTTCCATTTTTGGCCTCTCAAAATCAGTTGGACACGGGCAGTCGAGGTCTTTGATATCTTCCATGCTTGTCCGGGCCTGCATAGAGAATTTACATCTCTGCATACGTTAATTGATGGACGCTCCTGCTGCACGCTTCGCCGATGATTTCTGCAATGGCATTGATCATCTTTTTTTGTTCCAACCTTCGTGGGGTTCAAATAGGTATTCATTAAGCACAGATGTTTAGTGCGTGTTGCCGATGGCTTCTCATCATACTGGTCTTTCTTGAGAGTAATTATCTGGATGATCGGCCCATGATTGGTAGACTTTACTACCTCCAGGTTGGCGCCTGACCTGACCAAGGTTGGAAGCCCCGCCATTGGGTGCCTGGAAACAGTTGAAATTACTGGATTTCGAAAAGCCATCCAGTGTCGGTTTTTTGGTTAGCCAAATTTCTTGCAGACATATGCAGTCTGCATTGGTCCAAGGTGTTTCCCCTTTTTCAACAGATGAGAGAAACCCTACGTATTCCAGGAAATCTTGAACAAACAGGTCTGCTCCAAATTTTCTCTTTTTTGCTATTCAGAACCATCCGATATAAGTATTGCAACGAGGCAAGATCAGGAAGACTACTTTGGAAGTTCAGATGGCTTTATCACCTCGAGTTCGGTTTTTCTACCCGAGAGAGCTAGAGTTGGACTTATCTGTTCTAAACCGGTATTGCTAACTTATGGGGTCCCTCAGGGATCAGCGCACTCGCCTATATTATTCAATCTATATATCAGATGCCGCCTCCTTCTCATTCGATCGCATGGATCTAGATATTACTCGTATGCCTATGATACACAGTTATTGGTTCATTTGGACCTTACTCGTGCTGATATTGCATCACGGCTAGTTGCTTGTAGGATCTGGGTGCATGGATGGCACTTCACTAAAACTGAATGGAAACAAGACTGAGGTCCTTTTAGTCGGTACCACCTTTCCTCTCTCTTTTTGGACGACTGACTTTTGGTCCACCTCTCATGGCCCGTTCCCTCTTCCGTCTGCCTCAGTAAAAAACCTGGGGATAAAGTTATCATCCTCTTTATCTATGGCTGAACAGGTTGCAGTGGTTAGTAAATCTGGCCACTTTAAATTACGCATTTTGAGGAAGGTTCTGCCCTATATTCCTGATCAATTTCATGCCCCAGTGGTTGCCGTGCTGGTTCTTAGCACGACTGCCTACTGCAACTCGCTCTACTTCGGCCATCCTAGTTATCTGATAAATAGACTTCAACTGCTTCAGAATGCTGCTGCCAGAGCAATACTACATCTTCCCCCTCGGGCTCACATGTCCCCTCTTCTTAGACAGCTCCACTGTCTTCAGGTGGGGAAGCAGCTTTTGTTCAAATCTATGTGTATTGTCCACCGTGCCTTTTACAAACTGGGATCAGAATATCTCCAGGAAAAGTTTCCTGAGTATGTTCCCACCCGCTCCCTCCAATCCCAATCTGCTTTTCTGATGTTGGTCCCTCAAGTCAAACTGTCACGGATAGGTGGACGTGCCTTTTCAGTGGCGGCGGTGAGGTCCTGGAATGAATTACCACTCACTCCTAGAGCCACTGCTGACCATCTTTCTTTCCGGCACTTGCTGAAACATTGCTATTTTAAGCTATTTGCTTCTGCTGCTGCCCCTCTGCTTTAAGCGCAAAGATGCCCTTGGGCGGCCGTGCGCTGTATAAATAAATATAACATAACAGAGTGTTCCCTTGGCGAGCTATTGTCAAAGTTATATTTGTCGTTTTTTCTTCTAATGACTGCTGTGCCTCCGGGCAAAGTCTGGCTTGCCCTTTCTTGGCCAATTTAGCACTTTCTTTGACCTGGGTTTGGCCTTTCTCAAGTCCGTTGTGAGAGATACTCAAAGTCGTAGGCTTATCCACATAACATGGACAGGCCAGATTAGGTGGAAACAAGTCAATAGGCCCCTCGTATGCTGGTCGTCTTACTGCAGTTATGTCAAAACTTAGTGACAGGAGGCCATTTGCTGAAGATAGCAAAGGTTTCTTGGCCACAATTGAATGGAGGTGGAGAGACACCAAGTCAGTGTGATCTTCATTCAAGAACTCAATAATTGCAAAGTCCTCCGAATTTAAATTGCCACAGGTGTGGGATGCAATGGGAAAGTTTTAGCACATTTTATCTGTTCAGAATGCATACCATCGCTTGATCGACCACTCTCTCCAGTCTAAGGTGTCGAGTATAGTCGCTGGCTTTTTGCTTAGCCTCGACACGTTCTTCTACTGGACGAGAGGCGTCGCTTTTCCTTGAGTATGTTCCAGCCAGATGTTTTGTTTGGCGAATGGGATTTCCCAAGTTTCTTTTGTGGCTTTTATGCTTATATAAATCTGGTGGTCTCAAATAAGAAGTGCCAAGGCCCCTGTCTTCTTTTCCCTGGGGGTGCCAGATGGGCTGCAGCGCTAGGCCTGATGATGACTGGATGTTATAATTTCTTGTTGCTATGTCCTTTAAAGGACTAAGATGTTCAGGTTGAGTGGTGTTAGGCAACATTTCCTTATGGCAGTTTTTTTTCCGCGAGAGTCGGACATTTTCGTACCGTCGGAGGGCGAACTGAGAGCAGGGGCAGGTTGTGTGTTAAACTCCTATCCAGAATATCAGTTTGTTGTACGTATGCAACGTCTTTGTCATCGTCTACAGAGCGGGTGGTAAGATTTAGTAGTAACTCCCTTCATCTTCATCTAAGCTTTGCGCTTGCCCACTCTCAAGATTTGTCAAGAGAAGAGTTTCTAAGTTTCTCCTGCGATTTAGTGGACTTATTATCTCTCAGAGGTAAGAGGCTCAGTTTTCTCATGAAACTTCTAGAGTCCTTTAAGAGTACCGTCGAGCGAGATTTGGTTTGATTGTTTAGACTTTTTGGTCAAAGATATGAGTTGTTTCTTGGTTTTTTCAAAAACCGAGAATGCTTTTGGCGCCACCTTATGGTTGGAAGTGCTTTCAGTTCCGTCTTTTCCCCCGGGCAGTGAGTTGATTAATTTGCTTCTGTGCGTCAACCCGGACTTCCTCCCTTGCTGTAGTGGCTTGCTCCACTGGTAGGCTCGGGATCTGTTTCAGTGGCTCTGTGTCTATTATGGCGCAATCCAGAGGTTCTTCCAGTAGAGCACAGTCTGCTGGATTTGGGGGAGCAAGTTCCTTAGCAGTCTTCCTGCCATTTGTCCCCCAACTGCTGGGCTTTTGGGGATCTGCTTCATACAAAACTCTCTGCACCCCCACCCGATTCGATGCAGTCACAAAGCCTTCTATATAGGATATTTTAATGGAGCATTGCCAGAAAGGTTGTTTGATCTTTTAGGGTATCATTCAAAGCCTTGTAAAGTTTCATGAATGCTGCCATTGCAATTGTTACCACCGACATTTGGCTAAAGACGTCATTCCCTGATTATCTTTGTGTGATGTTCAAACAGTCTCCCTCTCGGTTCACATGGGGAAGAGATGCTCTCAAGAGAACGAGGTTGGCTGTTCTGCATGATTTCCTCTGGTGGCCTGCTTGGTCTTTGTTGAGTTATCATAAGGCGGGGCATACTTCAGGTCTTGTTTCAATTGTATTTTCAGGCAAAGTTTTGCCTCTATTTGCTCATTCTTTCTCTGCCAGGTCTCCCAGGTTTGATGAGTCGCTACTAAGGTTGACCCCCTTAGACGGTTTGGAAGAAGCCATAAGTACATTAATTTTTTAATTCAGGATGTCGATATCTTGGCGTACGTTACAACTTACAGATTGAGGGCATTGTACCCCAGAGAGCTGCCCGTTGTAGCTAGTGACCCTGGGTAGGACTGGATCAAAAGATTTAGGTGGACACACTGGTCCATCAGCGTCGCTTTTCTCCCTTGGTGAATAGTCTGCGTTTAAGCTGGCTCTTTTTTGCGCAGGCGTTCTTGCACCTGTACTATGTTTGTAGAGCCGACATTAAATGAATTTAGAGCCTAGGAGTAGCTGACTCTCAAATCTTCCAACAGTTCGCCATCCGTCGAGTCCTGCCAGAGGGTTCATAGTTGGCTGTTGTATTCGTCCCGATCCTTATTCGGGCAGGTGGGTCCGCCAGTCTCTTTGGTATCCCCCAACCCGGAAGTCTGTGAAAGCTCTTCTTTCCATTTCCATTTAGGCTGGGCTTGCCTCTTCATGGTGGTCACTGCCACGCTGATGGGTTTCTTCCCAAAAGGTACAGTTGAGGGGTCCACTGTTTTTTGCAGATCGGAAAAAGAGCCTGTCTCAATTGAATTGCAGGGCTTAAGCAGTGCCTCCAGAAGGTCTATTGTCGTTTGTTGTCCTTCCTCTTCTTGTTCTTCTTGTAATGAGGAAATGGTTGGAGTCGAAATCCGTTTTAAACCTTCATCTGGTTTTTCTGGCCAAAATAAGTTGCCGTTTACTCAAGGGAGAGCACCGTCTGCCATCGAGCCACCAGGGGCCCTGCTTTATTTGTTGAGGTCCGAGCAGCCCCCCAGCGACAGAAAGGGAAGGAGATGTGGAGTAGAGATCAGGTACAGGGGGATCCGCCAGAGGATTGCTCTTTGGTGTGATTGCCTCCCCTTGCGCCTCTTGTTTGCCGCAAACTCCTACTTCAGGAGGCTTTGCTGGTGGGTTTCAGGGAGCTTGTTAGGTGTAGATGCGGGTTAGCACTTTGGAGGCTTCTAGACCGCTCCGAGGACTCGTTCAAGTCAACTCGGCAACAGTCGTTTGGAAGGCAGCTTTGTGAGCGGAAAACCATACGGGGCTACGTATTACTCATTACAGAAACATAGCACACCCGTGGGGTCCTGTGAATTCTTCATGGTGAGCCACCACATGTCCATGACACTGGACCTTAAGAATACTACTGGATGAGCTATCCCGTTCTCACCAATTTGGGCATCGATTGAATAGATTGGATTGGAGCCCAATGCTAGTGTAGCAACCATCTGTGCAGGCAGATTCATCTGGACGCTGCCAACTCGAGCGGTAGTGATTCCAGTCCATCATAAAAGGAGTGTTGAATTGCCTCCTCCCCTTTTGCGTTAAGAGTGCAACTTTCATCTCCTGATGAAGACGTTACTTAAATAGCGTACACACATCGAAACCGGTTGACAATCTTTGAGATGTCATCTTTGAACATCTTTGGGACCCATCCCAACTGTTGACCACCTACATAACCTATTGTGGTCATGTATATTGAATGTACACTCTCCTTTTCTATAACAATTAAATTGATGAATTGTATGGTATGGCTTTTATAAGGTTTTTTATATACATTGTTGTATGATGGACGTATGTGGACGAATGGATAAACGATTGAATGGTTTGAATCCTATTAAATGTATGTTTTCTTAATTTTCCTGCTATGTAAATTAATATTTCAAGTGTTGATTAAATCATGATTGAACTCCTATATTAAAAAATGTATCAGGTTTAATAAAATACTTTGATGCTCTGTCTTTAAATTGTATCCTCTGGATTTCCTTTCCGAGATTTATAGGCTGACTGGCGAGTGACAGGATTCAGCGCCTGACTCTCCACGCAGGCGCTCTGTGCCTCTCCAGTCAATATAAAGACGTTTAAAGTGACGGCGTCCATGGTGTGTTTATGCTGAGAATAACAGCGTTTTCTTCTCTGCACTGAATATCATGTGGCTCTTTTTACATATGTTGATTTTCAATAGACTTTATAAACACAGGGCATCGGTCCGTGCAGGTATTGCAGGTTCTTGCTACCTAATTGGCTCTTCAAGACTGGTTCCAGAGTGTACATTTTCCTTTCAATCTATTTCACGTAGGATGCTTGCTCGTCCGACTTTATTAGTTCCTCGTACCTTTGTCGGCTTTGCCAGCCATGGGAAAAAGCAGACGTATCGTCTGATGCAGTCTTTATATCAAATATCTTTATAAAGAATGAACATGTATCAGATAATTTATAACGAAAATGTGTATTGAGAATTGTTATGACTGCCTCTCAGTCATTAAGTGGGTAAAGGATACACAGTCCAGCTGATGGTAACGTTCAGTTACTTTATTCCAGTTACATAGATCTTCAGTTGGTACACAGGTTCATCAGGAGATTAAGAGGAATCAGGACAAGAGCCGAATGGCTCCCACCACCCAGGCATCACATCTCAACTGCCTTGGCTGGAACCCACTCAACCACAAACATTCCGTCCTTGGTGAGGCAGCCTGTCCCAGCATTATTCCTGGGAGAAATGAGAGTGCCTGCCAGTGCCCAAGCAGGATTATTAGAGTCTGCCCGGGAGTCAAGAAAAACGGCACACTGAGGGAACAGAGAGACTGTCCCAGTAAGCACTGAGAAGATTTTAAGGCTGCCAGAGATGGTTACTGTATGCACCGGGAATCTGTGAGGCTACCAAGGCATGGTGGAGTCCAGAGAACCTAAAAGTGCTGGAGAGTGCTTTGGGGATCACCCAGGGGGAGGTGAGTCCTGGCAGGCAGATGTAAACTCTAGGCCCTACCAATGAGCCTTATGTCGGCAAGGAGATGATTTCCTGGAGTTTTGTCTGCAACAATGCCAAGGGATGTAAATTGTGCAAGGGAACAAGTGGAGAAAATACAAGTAATTGACTGTGGAGTGCTTACTACGAAGTTTGAAGTTGGCTGGGCTTCCAATGGGTGTTGGAGTACATGCACGCTACTCGGGTGCAACGGCGACCGTTAGCCATGCAGAGCTCTGAACCTGTCTCCGACCTCACTTGTTGTGGTGATGTCAGGCAGGATACTGAGGGAGCTGGTGATTTGTTCTAATGCGGAGGTTGCCCACCTTCGTCTGTTAGTGACGCAGCACTTTCCATGATCGTTGGAGTCCAGAGGAAGGTTAAGACACAGAGTCTCCAGAAGAAAGGACCCATGTGCGTGCCCAGCGTTGCCAGGAACTGGATAACCGCCAAGTGAAGGCACACTTGGCACCAGGGCTGTCGTAAAAGGTTATGTGTGATTGTACGAGGATTTCTTAATGGAAAGTGGTAACTGTCATAGTGGCTGGAACCCACTCAACCACAAACATTCCATACTCTACATTCCAAGCATACATTCCACAGATGACATAAGTCCAAGCACACCACATACAAGCAGGAAGGAAGACCTATCCTAACACCTCCTTTCATGATTCCTGCCCCTCATGTCCCCAGCACTCCAAGATGTCAGGCTGGAGCCAAGCCACGATCACCTACAAGGCCCTCAAGGGCCTCTCCATCCCTCCAAAGACCCACTTGGAGTCAATTTGGCGCTTGTGGCACCAGACTGACTCACTCCCATAGGATAACATTGGGGATTGGACTTGTAGTGCTTTGATGGGGACAAGATGGATGCCCCCACATATTTCGGTTCCCAGACTGCATGTGCAGCCTAGTCTTTTGGGTGTGGTTCAGCCCAGAGACACCTGGAATACCCAGAGACTATTTAAGCCACGTCCAGGCTGAGAAACATGCTTTGTGTTTTCTGCACCTGCAGCGTGTCACTCACCATGTTCGGATCGGTCTCCACAAAATGTGCTGTGCCGAAAGGCTTGGGGTTACCAGTGGGTTACCCTTTTCCGCCCAGGTAGGTGCACCCACACATGTGAGGTACCGTGTTCATCGGGACACGTGTGGGGACGTGGGAAGGTAGGCCATGTGTTGTTGGCGGTGTGTTTCGGTGGGTGGCGAGAGCGAAATGTCTGAGAATTGTCTTTATTTCCAGCCAATTTTAGACACATGCAGATCCCGTGGTCGCGGTAGGGGCAACTCCTCTTGAGGTGGCACCCCACCTCAAAAGCAGTGACTATCCGCTCCAGGTGCCCTCCCATGTCTCTCCAGTAGGAGGGCGAATATCCAGCTTCACCCACTCATGGGAGGAAATCACCACAGACAGATGGGTGCTGTCCACCGTAACAGGCGGATATTGTATAGAGCTCCTCGACCAACCCCAGAACCACCCCCCCACAACAAAAGACCCTTTCCAGGGAACACCAGTGCATCCTCCTCGCGGAAATCCCCACACTTCTACTAAAGGACGCCATCAAGGTCGTCCCGGCCAACCAGGTAAACGGGTGTATTCATTCAACTTACTTCCTTGTGCCAAAGAAAGATCTAACAATGCGCCCAGTATTAGATTTGTGCCCTGCAAACAAATATGTCAAGCCACACAAGTTCTGCATGACTACTGTAATTTTCAGGCAAAATATTCAGAGAACTATCAACTTACTCTTCCAATTGGGCTTTTCAATCAACAAGAAAAAATCAAGCCTAGTGCCAAGCACAACCAAACAGTTCCTAGGAGCTGTCATAAACATACAAGAGGGGTTGGTCTTTCCGTCAGAGGAAAGAGTCCAAAATATGTTACTGCAAATACCACATCAACAGGCCGGCCGCCAGATAAGAATGCGCAAAGCAATGCGTTTGCTAGGCATGATGGCATCTTGCATTTACCTGGTTCCTCACGCGTACCTGCGTCCCACCCTGGAGTGGTTGGCGAAACGGTGGTCTCAGGCGAGTGGTCAGTGGGACAATCTAGTGGTCGTTTCACCAACACTAGTACAAACTCTTTGCTGGTGGACAAGAGAAAATCTTTTGAAGGGGAAACCCTTCTACGATCCGGAAGTACAAGCGATTGTCACGACGGACGCCTCATTCGCTGGGTGGGGGGCTCATTGCCTTCACCAACCAGCTCATGGTCTGTGGTCTCACGCGGCAGCACAGAACCACATCAATCTGCTAGAACTGCTGGCAGTTTTCAAAGCTGCACAGGCGTTTGAATCTCACCTAGCGAACCAATCTGTGGAAGTCATGACAGACAGCTCTACAGCTATGTTTTACATCAAAAACGAGGGGGCCACACATTCTCCAAATCTGTCCAGGCTTACGCAACAACTTTGGAAATGGGCACTCTAACGGAAAATATTCCTATTGTCACAGCATGTTCCAGGGGAACTCAACTCTCTCTCAGACTCATTGAACAGATCTCCTACTAGAAGAACACAAGTATCAACTATACTCAGGGGTCATAGAATACCTCTTCTCTCAATGGGGTTTCCCAACTATAGACTTATTCGCCACATCTGAAAACCGTCAATACCCAGACTTCACGTCCAGGTTCCCCCAGCCAGGCTCCAAGGGGAACGCCCTATGGATGAGCTGGTCAGGGAAATTTGCCTACACTTTTCCCCCCAACTCCTCTCATGCGGAAGGTTGTGAACAAGTTACACAAGGAACCGATGACGCTTATCCTTGTTGCTCCTATGTGGGCAAGACAACCATGGTATCCACATCTGCGCAAACTGGCGATGTGCGATCCCATCAAACTCCCGTGCCAGTACAACCTACTCACCCAGCACAAAGTACTAACCGTGCAACCACAGATGCACTCAATGAACTTGGCAGCATGGCTCCTGAAGTCATAGAGTTGAGGCATCTCAATCTACCTCAGAGATGCATGGATATCTTGAAAGAATCATGAAAACCAAACACTAGGCACTGTTACTTTGACAAATGGAGAAGATTTGTAATTTGGTTTGTTTGTTTTTTTGTTTATTTGGTATTGCACACCAAATCCATTAGGTAGCCGGGCGCAGTAGCGGTCAAGACAACTTAAGTTTAGTTACAGAATGTGTACAGAGAAGTATATAATATACAAAACAGTTGGAACATAGGTGCTGCCCGGATAGTTACAGTGGCAGACGGAAGGAATCACGGTAAAAGGCATGCAGCAGAGACAGGAGTGTAAGGTACCGACAAGGTAATCTAACAGTAATTTGTTCGTAGCCATTTAATTACATTGAGTCTAAATTTAGGATATGGTTGTTCCTTTCTGAGGTCATGCATTCCAAGTTTTGCTGCAGTAACTGGGAAGCTAGATCCTCCAGCTGTAACACGTTTAAATCTAGGAGTTTCAAGGGTATGGGCATTGGCTGCTCTCGTTGGACGTGTGGACGATCTTCTATTTATCCTTTCAGCAAGGTAGGGTGGGGCTAAGTTGTTTAAGCATTAGAAGGTAAGGGAGGCTGTTTTTAGGAGTATCCTGTCAGATATTTTTAGCCAATGAACCTCTCTTCTAGCATCTGAAATGTGTTCGCTCCTAGGGATATTCAGGGCTGCTCTTAAGGCATTATTTTGCATTCTTTGTCCAGGAGAAGTAGCATAGCTGTTTGTCCCTTGTCCTTCAACTTGTCAATTTGAGTCTTAAGGTCTAGCAGGGCAGTTTCCGTATCGTGGAGTGGGCGGAAGCCAGACTGTCGTGATTCTAGTAGGTGATTAGTTTCTAGATATTCCTGAATTTGAATATAGGCTACTCTATCAATAATTTTAAGTAGAAGGGAGACAGTGGTAATCGGTCTATAGTTAGTGGGGATGGTAGGGTCTAGTGATTGTTTTTTTAAGCAGGGGAGGACCCAGGATTCTTTGAGGTTATCGGGTACTGTATTGGTTTTAAAGGAAGCGTTTATGAGCTTGGAGATGAATGGGGCAAGGTCTCTAGCCGCATCCTTTATAATTTGTGCCGGGCAGCTGTCGCCCTTGCAGTTAGATGGTTTTAGAGAGAGAGAATGTTTTTTTCCGTATCGAGAATAGAGATTTCTTTAAAGGTAAATGGTGTAGTTGTGTTATGCCCTGTGTCATAGGATGGTTGTTGCTTAGAGGGGGGTAGAGAGGCTTTTCTAATTGCTATTTCCTGTTGGAGAGTAGTGATTCTGTTTAGGAGGGCTTTTTGAATTGCAGTGCACCATGGCTTGTCCTTAGGGCCAGTGTCTGTCGGTGGAGTTGGGGCTTCCATTTCGCGGAGGATAGAGAACAGTTCCTTAGTATTGGAACTAGCTTTTGCAATTCTATCATTGAATATATTTTTTTGAATTGATTATTTCTTTTTTGTAGTGTTTGGAGAGTTCTGTTAATTTAGCCTTATTGATAGTAGTCGGGGAGTGGCGCCAGATAGTTTGCAGTTTTCTTTTCTGTAGTCTTAACTCTTTAAGTTGAGGTGTGAACCATGCATTAAGGTGGGATTTTTGTCTGACTTTGCGCATTTTTGGAGGGGTGGTGGAGTCCAAGGCTTGGGACATGGCAGTGTTGAAAATTTCCAATAAAGATTTAGGGTCAGCATTATTATTAACGTTGTTCAGAGAAGGGAGGAGGTGAGGGAGTAGTTTTTCTGCTGTGATGTCCTTTTTACTTCTTGTGGGAAGTGGAGGTGCCATCTCAATGGTTTTAGGACTAAGGAGGTCGAGTGTGGTTGAGAAAGTAATGAGGTGATGGTCGGACCATAATTGTGGTACATTATCTGTAATAGTGATGTTACAGTTCAAGTCAGCCACCCAGTCCAGAGTTCTACCTTTGATGTAGGTAGGGATAGGAATTTTTGTGAGAGTCCATGATCTTTGAGAAGTGCAGTTATGGCTTGGGTATGTTTATTTCCATCCTCATTGAATCCCCCAGTAGCAGGGTTTGTGAGTGGTTTTTAGTGTTGCTAGTTATGATATCTGTAAGGTCCTCCTCAAAGGTTCCTAGTGGGCCAGGAGGTCTGTATATCAAGTGAATCATTAAAGTACGGTTGTTGGATAAGGGAAGTTTGGCCGTGAGCATTTTGCATGAGGTACATGTAGTTGGAGTGGCAAGTCTAATGGAGAGGTTAGTTTTGGCGATGATGGCTAAGCCGCCACCGCGAGAGTTAGGCCTATCCACTCTGAGTATCTGGTAGCCCTCTGGTATTGCTAACATAAGGGCAGGACCTGCCGCATCATGGAGCCAAGTTTCAGTTACGGCTAGTAGGTCTAGATTCTCATTGTGTAATGTGTCTGCAATTTCAGAAGCATGTGCTACTAGAGATCTGGCGTTGATAAGTGATCCAGATAGAGTTAGTGTGCCTTTATTTGTAGGGTAAGGGGGAGGTTTGGTTTCTGGTTTATTGGGACTAGCAAGTTTTTTTTTTTTTTACTATATTGGGCGGGATCCGGTTGTTAGGAGTGGGTAACACTGTACGGTTATTGGTATTTTTTGGATGATAGAGCCGGGATAGTCTGGATCTAAGTCTCATATTTCTATTCAGAGGCGCGCGCGTTAGGAGGGTGGCTAAAGACATAGTGACTAGGAGGCTAAGTGTAAATACTAAAGGTTGGGTTCTCAGGTTGTCACGCATGTTCAGGGCTATGCCGTGGGATCTCAGTTAGTGTTTTGGGTCAGGTGAGATTCACTTAGTAGGCTAGTAGTAGGTTAATGTTGATTGTACAACAATTGCACTAGTGTGTTGGAATAGGCAAGAAATAAGTTGCACAGGTGGGCTAGTATCAATTGCACAGGTAGGCTAATATCAATTGCACAGGTAGGCCAGTATCAATTGCACAGGTAGGCCAGTATCAATTGCACAGGTAGGCCAGTATCAATTGCACAGGTAGGCCAGTATCAATTGCACAGGTAGGCCAGTGTCAATTGCACAGGTAGGCTAATATCAATCGCACAGGTAGGCCAGTATCAATCGCACAGGTAGGCCAGTATCAATTGCACAGGTAGGCTAGCGACAAGATTGCACAGGTAAGTAGTAGTGCATATAATCAAGCCTGGGACAGTTGCATGTGGCAAATGTGTGAAACAGTTACATGTAAGTCCGTATTGGGTTAAGGGGGTGACTATCTTGACTATCTGGTCATACAGGTCATATGCGGCTCAATGTTCGTGTCTGCCCATTAATAGTTTTAGATTTGCTGGTGGGAGGATAGTGGGGCCAGTTCACCGTCGTGCGAGCATGAAGGAGTATGTTTGTAGGCCGAGTAGGGATATAGCAGGATTGAGGAGGCAGGGTTGGATCATACCTTGTGTTGTCGCCGGCGATAGGGATAGTGAGCATTCAAGCGCAGAACAGGCGCAAAACAGGGCCCTTTGCCGTAGCGCTTCATTGGAAGCACTGCTGCCGGCTCATTCCGCCTGTCAGCGGAAATATGTGTTTAAATACACGAGCGTTGCTTGGCAACGTGGCTGGTGATCAATAGGCGGCCATTACACGAACGATTTCGTTCCGTGTGCTCGGGGATCACGGAAATACAAAGCAAGCACTGGGGTCGGGGGAACATCATCCGCTTTATGTGCTAACCTGCAGACAAGCATGGGGTCTGGGGCGCTGTGTAGCTGTGTCTGGATGGCTGCTGCCAGGATGATTGTAGACTGCTCCTGCAGTGTCGGATGTTATGCCGAGTGGGAGAAGGGCTCCTGCCCTCTCCTCATGTGAATGTACAATGGCAATGTACAATGGTGCCAGGCTAAGCAGATCAACCCCATAGAATGTAATCCATCCAACATTCTAACTTATATGCTCCACTTACTAGATGCAGGGTTAGTGCTTAACTCCCTAAAAGTCCACCTGGCGGCTTTGTCAGCCTACACCACTTTCGATAATAAGGTCTCATGGTGGAAGGTACTGGTCATCAAAGCATTTATGGAAGGGGTAAAGAGACTCCACCCTCCAATTTCTAACCCACCGCCAGGTTGGGACCTCAATGTGGTATTCGCTAAGCTCATGGGACCCCCTTTCGAGCCTATGCACAAGTCTAGTCTCAAACACCTGACTTAAAAGACTGCCTTCTGAGTGGCCATCACTTCCATAAGAAGGGTTAGTGAAATCCAAGCATTGTCCGTGCAGGATCCTTTCTTTGTTGTACATAAGGACAGGCTGGTTTTACGTACTCGCCCTAGGTTCTCACCTAAATTCATCTCCAAATTTCATGTAAACCAGTCAATTGAGCTACCAGCCCAATAGCTCTGCTGAGGTAAAACTCCACACACTGGATGTGTGAAGAGCAGTCTTCTACTTCGTAGACAAGATCAGGCCGCTAAGAAAAACAGATCAATTGTTTGGTTCCATAGTGCCAGGCAGAGAAGGTGATCGCATCTCTAAGAACGCCATCTCTAGGTGGATAGTCAGATGTATCCAACTGTGCTATTCCCTATCGGATAAAACACTGCCTTTTCCGCCCAGGGCTCAATCCACGAGAGGTACTGGGGCCACTCTGGCATTCATTGCAAATGTTCCCTTAGACAGTATTTCTAAGGCAGCTACATGGAGCTCTGTTCATACTTTCACTCAGCACTACTGCATTGACACCCATTCCAAGACCGATACACAAGTTGCTCAAGCGGTTCTAAGACATTTATTCGCTCATGAACCTTCTCACAACCCACCTCCTTCCACTGCTCACTAATCTATACACAACATGTGATCTAAGATGATTCCACAAGCCTCAGCAGGGATACATTACTCACCATAATCGTATTTCTGATATTTGCTTAGATTCACATGGAACCCACCCTTCCTCCCCTCGGAGAAAAGACGCATGTATGCTGATGAGCTTGTCTGATGCGTATCTGCTTGGATACAACTGTACTCACGCTACACATCATGCTACCTCATGTCAGAAAAATAACAATCTGAGGGACCTTGACGCGTTAGGGATAATCTGTACAGTGGACGTCGCACTAGGGATAGGATTACTGGCATGCCCTGTCGACGCCCCTTTTCGAGTTTTGAAAACAACAACTGTAATACTCTGCAACCTCCACTTGATTTCAGCCTATGCACAGCATGTGAATCTAAGCAGATACAAGCATTAGAAATAAGATTACGGTGAGTAATGTATCCCATATATATTTATTTATATTTGTGGTTGGTGACTAAATGAGAGCTGAAGATGTGATAGTCTGTCAAACTAAAACAATCATGTATATATTAGATAAATGAGTAGGATTCTTGTTTCCAGTCTTATCAATGTTTTGTTTTTAACAGCACATAACTAAGAAAAAAAAAACGGCTCTTATTCCACTGTGCTGTCCAACCTTTGCTCTAATCCAATGCTACTTTATATGGATTAGCACAAGTAGTCTGCAAAAACAATGGAGGTGGTGGATAGCTGGGGGCCCTTTCAAGCTATGAAAATAACCCTTGAATTAGTTTTCCCTGCGGCACCAGTGCCAAATACTATTTGAAAACCCTTTCGGTACACAATCAGAAAAACAATTTGGAACGCTGTGCAGAAGGATTAGGAAGACGTTTAGTGTTCTCAATGAAGCTGAATCAGGAATTTCCTGCAGAATGTGATTGAAATTACTGAAGACTTTAGCGCAGTGTAATTAGAATTTTGACTTGGAAATTAGAGAGAATATTCTTTATTGGAAGACACGAGAATTTTCACATGAAATGTGACAGATTGCCCTATTAGCTCTGAAGAGGACCTAGGAAGTAGAGGTTGAAACACGTGTCGGCTTAGCCTTTGGAGATTAAATGAAAGCTCTTTGTAAAGCTTGTAACCAAGACATTTAGTGTTTGATAACTAGCAACTTGCCAAATTGTTTTTCTGATTGTGTAACTAAAGGTTTTTCAAATGGTATTTAGCACTGGCGCACTGGGGGAAACTAATTCAAGGGTTATATCAACACATATGTGACTATAGTTTTATCCAAAAATATAGCTTGGGATTTGGTGCATCCTCCCAGTATTGTTACTTTGAGTGATGCCCGAGCACTTAAATCGGACTGAGGCAATATAATACATGCATAGTTATTTGTCTGCACCAATGCACTTTAAAAAGTTAAATTACTAGCTGCTATGATTTGCCTTTTTTGCACACTGCTAGATGTAGAGATTTGCTCAATGCAATAGGATGGTTTTAATGATGCACTGGCACTTTATGTATGACCTGATAGCCTTATATATTGGTGTTGGTTTGCACATGCACCTCACATTGACAAATGATCGGGTGCCATTGCCGGTGGATGCACGTATGATATGCTTTAATTGCTTATTTGTACACAGCATGTTGGTGCAGTTGCCTCTAGTAGCATTTGTAGACTTGAGGGTAATCCATACATCGCTCCGTACTTCAGAGCGCCTTAGAGTCACATTATGATAATGCACTATATATATATATATATGTGCGCGGAGTGTTAGCAGAGTGTTTGGTGCCTGTGCCTGGAAGCTGCCCTGCTGGACCTGAGTATCTTTTCTCTTTCCACTGCCTGGAGGTGGTGCCTGGAGGTGGTGCCTGAACATAAGCTCACTCTAGACGCGGAGCGTCCGCGGAGTGTTAGCAGAGTGTTTGGTGCCTGTGCCTGGAAGCTACCCTGCTGGACCTGAGTATCTTTTCTCTTTCCACTGCCTGGAGGTGGTGCCTGGAGGTGGTGCCTGAACATAAGCTCACTCTAGACGGGGAGCGTCCGCGGAGTGTTAGCAGAGTGTTTGGTGCCTGTGCCTGGAAGCTACCCTGCTGGACCTGAGTATCTTTTCTCTTTCCACTGCCTGGAGGTGGTGCCTGGAGGTGGTGCCTGAACATAAGCTCACTCTAGACGCGGAGCGTCCGCGGAGTGTTAGCAGAGTGTTTGGTGCCTGTGCCTGGAAGCTACCCTGCTGGACCCGAGTATCTTTTCTCTTTCCACTGCCTGGAGGTGGTGCCTGAACATAAGCTCACTCTAGACGCGGAGCGTCCGCGGAGTGTTAGCAGAGTGTTAGCAGAGTGTTAGCAGAGTGTTAGCAGAGTGTTAGCAGAGTGTTAGCAGAGTGTTAGCAGAGTGTTAGCAGAGTGTTAGCAGAGTGTTAGCAGAGTGTTAGCAGAGAGGGCGCAGAAGGCGCCATGGACATAAGACAAACAGCGTTAAACCACCCAAAGAAACAAGCACCTCATACACGGAGCCGCTCAAAAATGACCGATGCCTTGTATGAAGTAGATGAGGCGCCTTACCCTGTGCCTTCTGATGAAACGCAGATGGACAAAAAAAAAACACTCGGAATGAACATGTCACTGGCTTTGGCATGCCATCATGCAATGGACCCCAACGCGTCAGCGTTGAACACAACAGAGAGCCAGAGGATACTATCTCCGCCTCCGCAGCTGGCCTGTCAGAAACAGGTGCCCTGCGGCTGGCGGCTTCTCCCAATACGGAAACTGCGGTCAATGGATCAAAAGGTACGTGCCAAACAACCTGTTCCCCAGTTTCGAAAAACTTTAAGGCCTCCTCCCTTACGAGGTGCCTCCCCTCACCAGCGGCTGCCGTGCGGCTCGTTGAGTCTGGAGTGGCTTCGCTGGCCCACTGCTCCGGCCGCTCGCTGCGGGGGGCGGGTGGGGGTGCCTCTGGGAGCGCGGCCGGTGTGTCGGGGGGTTTTCTGGAGCCGGTGAGCGGGCCTCCCCTGCCGGGGGTTTGTAGGGAGTACGTCCTCAAGACCCTTGGTGCTAGGGTAGCTGTGTGCGCTCAGACAGGAAGGTCGAATGACCGCCCCCCGATCACTGGTGGTGGCGGTGCGGTGGGGAGAGAGGGAGTGGGCGTGGCCAGAAGGGCTGTGTGTTTGGACGATACACCTACTGACTCGCGGATCGGAGATACGGCCCCAACAGTGTCGCAAATGGAAGAGGACAGGATTCAAACCTTCGTAGGAGTCGAAGAGCCAGAGAGCGTGGGAAAATTTGTTTTCTGCGCACCACGTGAAGAAGCCTTTTTCACGTTTCCACAAACACAGCTAAATAAAGGAACTGAAGAGTTATGTGAAAGCCCAACTTCTCCTGCATATGTGGATGCCATGGGAGACCTCTTGAACGACCATGAACTTTCCCCGAACCCCCGTTCTTCCACTAAAAAGCAAAGTCTGGCTCTTTCTCAAAAAGTCCACGCCCCCCTGACCTTTGCAGAGCCCTCGATTCAAAAAGGACAAAACCAAAACTGCAGCTTAAAGCAACCAGCAAAATCAACCATGTGCAAAAGCATTAAATCAACAAGCCCACCAGCCGCAAAAAAGGACTCACTCAGAGCAAACAAAAGCCATACTCAAAATCTTACTCAAAAGAGCAAAGCAAGAGCAAATTCTCTCTCGGACATAAAATCAATTAGATGGCACTTTAATAAAAAAGACCTCGGAACAGCAACAAAAGTAGCCTCCGGTATCAACGGAGAACAATGTTCAATGACAGCTGAACTAGAAGTCACTGATCAAGAATTACTTCAAGCGTCTGGAACCGGAGAACCAGTTGCAAGCGTAACGAACCAGACATCAGTAAAAGATGGAGACCGGAGGAGTCTTCTTTTAGAGAATCACAGTCCATGCAATCCTGCTCGCATAGAGCTACCGCAAACTGTAGCTGGTCCAGTCCCCAGCCAAGACTGCTCCTCGAAGCCACAATATGCACAAAATGGACAAACACCAATCATTTCAACTACAGAAGCTGAGGCCCTGGCGGTGTTTACCAGCCCAACAAAAACCTCAACTCCTCACCCAAATAGATCGAAACGAGGTTTGGGAGAAGAAGTAATAACTCCAGCTAACTTCAAAACAGCCCCAGAAATAAAATCTAAATCTGTATTGACGCAGCCAAGCCAAATGAAAGAGTTCTACAATGAATTGCTGTTCTCAGCTACAGCAAATACCAGTTTGCAGAAACAAGCAGGGCAAACGAAAAGAAAGGACAGTGACATCGAGCCAACCACAATTGAAAGTACAGATGACGAAAATGATATTCCGCCTGCTAAAGCGCCTTCAAAGCGCAGTCAGGCAGAGATTGCCTATGACAAAATTGCACCAGCAATATTAAAAGCTAATGCAGAAGCCTGCGCTAACCTGCAAGCTGCAGTGGGATCTATGATGACAATAACCATGGCACCGTTCCTCAAATTATACGAAGTACTTTATGAAAACTACAAGGATCAATCAACTCTTTTGGCTCTAATTCAATCCAAATTAATATACATAGAATCGTATATTACGACTATTAAAGAAAAGAGAGCAAGAGAGGAAGAAACAGAACATGTCATTTTCAAAACTCTCATCGATCTGATGAAAGATGCCAGAGAAGACAAGAAGGCGTTTCTCCACTGTTTCAGTGATACAATAACAATGATGAAACCGGATGTACTCAGGTATCAAGGCCAAACTATGGAAAAATATACGTCCACAGAAAACGCATGGAGTTGTGCGAACGAAATTGATAATATGTCAGATAAAACAGTGGTCATTGACAGTCATCCAGAACTGGTGAGGCCGGAGTCATCAACGGGACAACAAAACACCACCTGCAAAGAAAGACCCGTGAATGCCCCAGCAAACTGGTCCTGCTGCACAATCGGATATACAGGATTTGATAATAAATCCATTGACAGGCCATGTTGACAACTGTCCTAAGGTAGATAAAAATAAAGCCCTATTTCCTTTATTTGCCACAGAAAGTCCACTTGCAACAAAGGAAAAGGAAACGGGTGGCCAACCCAAACAAACTGCTGTGAAATTCTCCAAAAAAAAGGAAATTGCTTTGGGGAAAACAGCTAAGAAGTTAAAAAATCTTCCACTGCCAAAACACACCTCGGCAGAAGGAACCCGTTACTTCATTCGTAATTTGAAACCTATTGGAACCTTGCCGCATAATGTTGAAAGAGGTTTTCAACTAAACGGCTCACAAAAATGCCAAAACTATAAAAATCGAGAAATCGTTCCAAAACCGATAACTGTAGACACAGAGGAAGACGAATCTAATACTAGCGAAGACATAGATGCCCTCCTGCAACTCTCGGTCCACGAGTGCGACAGATCTGTAGACTCTGCCAGTCAAGAAGACCTAGTGAACGCCGACCAACAGGACGACGAGAACGAGGAACTAAATCACAGCGAGACCCAATCACCAACATTCAAAACTTTACAGGAAAAAAGAGATTTGCTGGAACGCAAAAGCATAAACGAAATGAGACAAAAACAATTATTGGACGCTATGTTGGACCATTCAAATCAGGAGAACCAGAAAAAGAAAGATCTGCCTCGACGAGAAACCATAAGGAAAGAAACAAAAAAACAATCTGATCGACTCCGAGCCAATGCGTCCACGGAAAAGCGAGGTAAAAAGGAGGAGAAAGGCCATATAATCATAGTCGAACGAGTGTTGAAAGCTAGAGATGGTCTGATCTTAAATAGATCAAATCTTATGAGACTTTTGCATAACGTACCACAACTACGAGTCATTGAGCCTAAAGACATCAAGATAGTGGCTTTTCCTAAAGAAGACGAAACCGACCGAATTTGCCTCCATCTGTTTTCAAAAGCAATCATGAATCTTATTTGGTTAGCTGCTGATGCACTCTGATCCCTTGGCTTTGACATCAAATCGGTTGAATCTAAAAACCAAGAACAAGGATCAAATCAGTTGCATAATTTGCCACGGTCCCCGAGCCACTCTCCATCAAGGGCCGCCCTGGCAACATACGATTTGAATGCAAAACCAATAAGGTTCTCTCCAACAATTTTGCGAGGACCCACCGCTCTCAGAATGAGAATAAAAGGAAACGTAGGATGCAAGGCGTTGTGTCCTTTAGCTGGTAGCGAAGCAGCTCTTGTGACAAAAATCGACACAACTAAACCTTGGAATTGGCTCGCTGGAACATTATCCACAAAAAACAACCTTTAGATCGACTGCGGAGACGTCTCAAATAACCTGCGAATAGTGTCATGGAATACTCGTGGGCATCGACATCTGCTAGATCATCTGAATAAGGAATTACAATCGTCAGACATTATTTGCATCCAAGAATGCTGGCTTTTAGAACCCCCAGTCATGGGGGGGTCCACATGTTTCCTTAACAAAGGATATAAAGGTCTGAAAGGGAGACCTTCCGCAGGACTGTTGACAGTGATAAAAAACGAATACAAAGGAAAAATATTCCGGGTTATGACTCCCTCACCACTTATACAAATAATCATAATTCAAGAGTATAACGGAGGCTTTCATCAATCCAAGAAGCATTATCAAATTATTATTAATCTTTACTGGAATCCTAAAGCTAAGGATGGAGAGAAGTTCCTAGGAACTGTGCTTCAACACATTGACGAACTGAGAGCCGAATTTGAGAAACCCACTTTAATCATTTGTGGTGATCTCAATATAGACTGTATAAAGAAGTCTCATGTTGAACAAAGAGGAGTCTCACAACAGAGAGCAACGCGTATGAAAAGATGGTTAGCGGAGATGAATAGTCGAGACCTCTTGCAGGTAAATGGAAATGTGAACGGCGACCGACAAGGAGCAGTCACATGGGCTTCATATAATCAAAACGCAACCCTTGACTATTTCTTTGTGGATAGAGAAACGTTCAAAACAATCTCTTCGCTGAATATAATTCCAACAAGCAAAAGCGACCACAAAATACTTCTCCTTACGTGTGTACCTACAATCAAACCACAGGAAAGTGCATCGGCCTACCAAAAAAACTGGCCTTACAAGGTTGAAACGAACAATGGCCTTAACAGATTACGAATAGCACCAAAAATGACATCGAAGCTCAAAAAAACCATAGAACGCTGGAACCTAACAACTAACATGGGAGTTGAATACGAAACATGTCTTTCCACCTTCAGAGTAAAGTCGGGCCACAAGATACAGCCAAAAATTCCTCGACCGCATAAATATAACTCTGAACTGGCTGAAAGAAAATCAAAGCTAGCAATAAAGATAAGAGCTCTAAACAAACTGAACACCGAGGGGGCATGTGAAGAAAGGGCAATGTTAAAAAAAGCCTACCGGAATTGGGCCAAATCTCATAGGGCCTTACTGTTTCAAAGAGACTCTGAAGAGATGCTGTCAGCTACCGCCAATAAAAACGCTAAATTCATGTGGGCCCTAATGAATCAAACAAGCGTACCACAAGGAATAGAACAGATAAACCCGATTCACGAAGGAAAATGGATCCAATATTTCCAAAAAGCGTATAGCCAAGAGATGCTAGAAGAGTCTCAGACGCAAATAATCACGGACAAGACTCCTTGGAACATTCCATTCGAGAAATCGGAAATCATTGTACTAATCAACAAGGCAAGCAGTTCGCGGGCACCTGGGCCCGATGGCCTAACAAACGCCATATTAAAACAATCACCTGAAGTGTGGGCCGACATGTGCTATGTACTGTTTGAACGAATCATCAAAACTAAACAAATACCGGAATCTTGGACTAAAGCGATTATTATTCCCATTCACAAAAAGGGAGATAGATGCAAGCCTGAGAATTATCGTCCAATATCTTTGTTGGACGTAATAGGCAAAATATTTGCAGGTATCCTCTTAAAGAGATTAAAGGAATGGATCATAGACTCAAGAAACTACGACCATCGGCAGACAGGGTTCGTTGAAAAAGTTGACTGCGGGCTAAATCTGCTCATACTCAACCTATTAAAGGCTAAAACCATCTGCGAAAAACAGAAACTTTACCTGGCGTGCATAGACATGGCTGCCGCTTTTGATAAAGTGGATAGACAAATCCTGTGGAAAAAGCTAAAGCAAAGGGGATGTCCTGAAGATCTCGTGGCCGCTATTAAAGCCATGCATACTGACACATGCATCCAAGTAAGGTTAAACCAAAAAGGTAACCTAACCAAACCGATCCCGACAACAAGAGGCCTAAAGCAAGGGTGCCCTATGGCAGCGATCCTTTATAACTTTTACATTCTGGAGATAAAGGACCTGCTTGTCATACCGAGAGGCTGTTCGCCTAAAATAGGCACCTTAGCAGTGGGCCATCTGTTGTACGCAGATGATTTGATCATCATAGATAAGACCCCAATCGGTTTGCAGAAAAAACTGGAAGCCCTAGAAACATATGTCAAAGAAAATAATCAAGAAATAAATCCTGAAAAATCTGAAATCCTAATAATGAAAACATCAAGAGCCAGAGAGAAAAAGTCTTTCAAATGGTATGTCGGGAATAAAGTTATTCCAATAACAACGAGCGCAAAATATCTGGGAGCAATAATAAGTGCAGACTGGAATGACCGACCGTGGATAGAGCACATAATGCGTAAAATGAGTCAACTAACGGCACAAGCGCTTATATTGAAACAAAAATTCGGAAAGTTTTCGATCCAACCAACAGTTGACTTTTATAACACAAAAGTTATTCCGTCTGTTGCTTATGCTGGAGATACAGCACTCAGAATACCATCAGAATTTTGGGGTAAGGTCGAAGCTACATTTTGGAGAAGACTAATGAGACTACCTCAATGTGTCCCAATGATTATAATACGACATGAACTGGGCTTGTACTCCTTGCAGGCCACAATCATATGGAAAGCCCTATTAACATTCAGAAAGACACTAATCAAAGATTGTCCACCTCAATATGAAATCTTAAAGGACGAAAACATAAAAGCGCAATTCTGGCCACTGTCTAGTTGGAAAGAAAAATGTAAAGATCTCTTACAGAACTTAAATATTCCTGAGGACACACTATGCAATAACCCTAAAAGGGTGAAGATTGCGTTACTGTGTGCTGACTGGGATAAAACAGAAACTGCTCGCGCCAATTCCAAATCTCACACTCTCTCAAACAATCTCAGATCAGTACCAAAAACTCTACCTAGCTATCTGAAAAAGAGTGGGAATCCTATTCATCGGGATCTAATCTTACGATTTAGATTAAATATCCTAAGAACAAAAACAAATTTGAAAAAATACGGCACAGTAAGTGATAACATGTGCCGGCTCTGTGAGCAGGAAGTGGAATCTCTAAAACACTTAATAATGTTTTGTCCTGAACTAAGATTAGCAAGAGATTTATTCCTACACCCAGCATTAACTCCGACGTGCGGGGTGGATTCTGATTTATGGTGGGAAACTTTGTACGTTAACCCTAATCAGAAAACCACGAGAGCTCTTGGAATTTTTCTCCAAACGACGATGGTCAAATTGGAAAACAAACAGGAATTACACAGTGAAATAGAAAAGGATCTCATGACGAAGGAAAAAGCATAACCTTTGATATATGCCTATACTTAGGCCAAACCAAAGAGGACTTGAATAAACAATTAAAAAGTGGCAAGTATGGGAGGAAATGCCATAGAAATATAAGGAAGACTTCAAGATATGGTTTGGCTTTGTAAGTGAGCGAAACAAGCAAAAGTCTGTATTTATTTACTCTATATGCTTAATAAAAAAAAAATAAAAAAACTATATATGTGAATTGAGCGTACTTATGTTTTTTTTCCAATGATTGTGTTGGTTTTAACCGTGCATTAGCATTTCACCTCTTTGCTCTGTAATGTGGGCTGGGGTCATACTGTTCTCTTCTGCATGTGAATCCTTGTGTCATTCTAATGCTGACATCTAACTGGGTATTTTGGGGTCAATGGTCGTGTAATTCAGTATTGTCATTATGTATATATGCACACTTGTGTCTTAAACGTGTAGCTGCTGTGTGTTGTTTTTATTGCAATCAGGGTGGACCACTGTCCAAGTACATGTGGGACATCACCTCTGTATACATAGACTAGAAAGTGAATCGAGGTCTGTATACAGAGTTATATGACTGGGAATATTAGAACTTTGCTGCTGCCTGCAGTGTGCTGTCTGAGAAACACATTGAGCTTTTATATTAGATTTTAATTTTGTTTGCAAATTCGTATTAGTGAAATTCATTGTACATGTAAGGCACTGTGGTATACTTGATGATGGACAGATGGTGTTTACCTAAATGCAACCTGAGAAATGTAATGAAGACTAGGTTAAAATGTCCTTTGTCTATGCCGAGTTTGTTTGAACATGCTCTCGAACATCACAAAGTTTAAATGGAACGCTTGTTAATTACTTTGTAATAGCCGCCCCGGGAGGGGAGGAATGTGTAGTGTTTGAAGTTCACCTCCAATTCTGAGACACCAAGGGATACCAACAATGTCTTGCTGTTGTGGCTCAGAATTGGAGGTGAACTTCTAGCGATGGCTACTAGGTGGCATTGTGGAATGTGACTTGGCTCAAATGTGGAAAGTTGAATTTAGAAGTGTGCCCAATAGCTGTGAAATGTTGCATTTAGAATTGTGCTCAATAGCCTCGCTGTGAAAAGTTGAAACTAGAAGTACATTTAGAAAGTTGCATTTAGAAGTGTACCCAATAGCTGTGAAATGTTGCATTTAGAATTGTGCTCAATAGCCTCTCTGTGGAAAGTTGAATTTAGAAGTGTGCCCAATAGCCTCTCTGTGGAAAGTTGAATTTAGAAGTACATCTAGAAGTGTACCCAACAGCCTCCCTATGAAAAGTGGAATTCAGAAGTGTACCCAATAGCTCCTCTGTGGATAGTCGAATTTAGAAATGTGCCCAATAGCCTCTCTGTGAAAAGTTGAAACTAGAAGTACATTTAGAAAGTTGCATTTAGAAGTGTACCCAATAGCTGTGAAATGTTGCATTTAGAATTGTGCTCAATAGCCTCTCTATGAAAAGTTGAATTTAGAAATGTGCCCAATAGCCTCTCTGTGGAAAGTTGAATTTAGAAGTGTGCCCAATAGCTGTGAAATGTTGCATTTAGAATTGTGCTCAATAGCCTCTCTGTGAAAAGTTGAAACTAGAAGTACATTTAGAAAGTTGCATTTAGAAGTGTACCCAATAGCTGTGAAATGTTGCATTTAGAATTGTGCTCAATAGCCTCTCTATGAAAAGTTGAATTTAGAAATGTGCCCAATAGCCTCTCTGCGAAAAGTTGAATTTAGAAGTACATTTAGAAAGTCGCATTTAGAAGTGTACCCAACAGCTTCTCTGTAGAAAGTTGAATTTAGAAGTTACCCAGTAGCTTCTCTGTGAAAAGTTGAATTTAGAAGTGTGCCCAATAGCCTCTCTGTGGAAAGTTGAATTTAGAAGTACATTTAGAAAGTTGAATTCAGAAGTGCACCCAATAACTGTGAAATGTTGAATTTAGAAATGTGCCCAATAGCCTCTCTATGAAGTTGAATTTAGAAGTGTCCCCAATAGCCTCCCTGTGAATTAGAAGTCTCTGAAAGGGCATGAAACCCATCATATCTCACCAACACGCTGACTCTCTCCTTACATCACCACTCAACTAGAACACAGAGATACTATGACACCATTCGGTATAACTGTTCTCATATCAACATTCGCTGCTCACTCCACATCATTCTAAATAATCACTGCTGGTTACACACCCCCCAGCAAGGCGTTCTCCTCAGGCCTAACGCAGCCACATCCGATCTGGATTAATCCTGCCAGAACGAACACATACTCCTGACCTCTCAACCACCACACCTACCGCTAGAAAGCAGCTATTACACTGATACTGCACGAGCTGTACACATACCTGGTGCTCACACGCACCTTTTTGACTCTCTCTTCTCTCTCTCTACTGATATGAACTTCGGTTCCCAAGGGCGTTCAACCTACCAGCGCCTTCAGACCATACCAATGGTATATAAGGCGCTATATAAATGCAAAATAACAATAACAAATAACAATAACAAATGGACTTTCCTACTTTGATATTTGAGGTGGAAGGTTTTTTCCAACCTTTTTTAAACCCACCATAACCTTCTTGGTGGTGTGTGTGTGTGTGTATATATATATATATATATATATATATATCTATAGCTACACCTCCTATGCAAGATCAGGCACATCCTTCCTTGTGACGACTTCCACACTACAGTCCAAGCACTAGTTCTACCCAAGCTGGTCTACAGGAAATCCTCTCCTCAATGGACTTCCCATCAGTGCCCTTGACGTCCTGCAAGCCATAGAAAATGCAGCAGCAGCCAAACTCACTATCCTCCTACCTAAGCATTCACACATGACCTCAGCTCCACTGGCTCTCAGTACCTCAGAGAATTGCCTTCAAAGGGCTCTGCATTGTATTCAAAGCCATCCACCTCAAAACCACATCTTATATTCACAACAAACTCAAACCCATCACCCACACAAACGCCTGACAAGCGAGCTAGCATCATGTCTCTTGCAAGCATATAATATGCAAAGCAGGTGTACATTCATGGTCTTCCACCTTAATCAATCCATGTTGCAGGTTTACAAAAACATTGATGTGACTTCCTATTTTACCACTATGTAACAATACTGCACAATGGAATAGGGAGGAGTCTGGGAATTGTAAGCATTGTGGCATTTGGAAGGAATGTGCGTCAGTTATTTTTTTTCTCCATTGTATGGGTGTCACAGAGGGATATATTTAGGCCTTTAATATGTGCAAGGTTAGGACTACAAATGATGCACTTTCCTATCAGAACAATGATTGATGAGATTGGACTTAAAGCAATTTTAAAATTTCCCAAGAAAGCTTGGCTTAGTAGTGTACCGAATACATATGCAACTGCTGCTAATTGATATGTCATGCAGCGTCTACCACGAATTCTAGATTGATGACTGGGCTTTAAGCAATTAAACATTTCTTGAGAAAAAGAAAGGTAGTTTACTTATTGAAAGAACATATATGAAACTGCTACTAACTGATATGTCATTCAGTATGACCTATAGAGGTACTGTTTACTGCATTGGACGTGAGCCTTCCAAAGTAGAACTATTAAGTCTTTCGACGTTGGTAGTACTGTTGTTGTTGTTTTAATTTTGTCATTTTTCACAACATTAAAAGAGAAGCAGCAATCAAAACCATAACAAAGCAATCAATGAGAACAATACTGCAACTCCCATCTTTCCCACAGCTCCGCCCGCTGCCCTCCCCCCACTCCCCTGACATAGGCGACCAACTGCTCCTGACCCATATGAACAACAAAAAACTTTGTGTGATACCTGAACACACAAACAAAGGAATCAACGCAAAAAAAGAAGAAAAACTCAGATGGCAATCCGCAAAACCCATCGGAAGATCGTACTAGAAATTGCACATTGTCCTTTGACAGGGGGACACTTAGGACTATCGAAGTCCCAGGCGCACATTGGTGGAAACTTTTACTGGCCAGGTATTCATGCTAATATAAAGAACTTCATTCAGACATGAGAAATATGTCATAAAACCAGTACTCATATTCCCTTGTCTGCACCTCTGAATCCTTTACCAATAATAGAAGTCCCTTTCTCAAGGATTGGTATAGATATAATTGGACCATTGGAAACCTCTACACTGGGTAACAAATATGTCCTCGTAATTGTTGATTACGCCGCCGGATACCCTGAGGCATTCCCTATGCAGAACAACACAACCCAGCAGATAAACAAATCTATTGCCATATTTTTACAGGGTTGGTTTCACCAAGGAAATTCCAACGGATCAGGAATCCAATTTTATGAGCAGCCTCATGGGTGTAGTCAAGGAATCGCTCCATGCCGCCACCTTAAGAACCCCAGTTTACCACCCCAAACAGGCGGATAGGTAGAAAGATTCAATAAAACACTAAAAATGATCCTAAGAAAGTTGCTAAATAAGGACGGGAAGGACTGGGACTGCATGATCCCCTGGGTCTGTTTGCAGTAAGAAAAACCCTTCAGGTGTCCACTGGATTCTCTCCTTTCAAACTACTTTATGATAGAGAACCTAGAGATGTCCTGGACATGCTTCGGGAGACCTGCGATGAAAGAGAAGAGGCACTCGTTCCCCTTTCATAAACAGCTACCAGATTACGAGAGCATATAAAACTTGTTCAAAATCTAGTCTATACTCATATGGAAAAAGCTCAAGCATAACAAAAGTCCACCTACGAAAAAAAGGTAAACTTAAGATAATTTTCAATAGGACAAAGTATTAGTCCTTTTACCTAGCTCTGAAAATAAACTTGTCTCAAAGTGGCATGAGCCGTATGAAATATTAGAACGAACAGGGACCGGTTCCTTCAAGGAAGCCCAACTTGACGGGAAACAAAAGACCCAGCTCTACCCCGTAAATCTCTCAAGAGTGGAAGAAAAATCCTTCTGCCGATACTATCTTGTTTGGTACCAGAAGAAATAGATAACCTTGAATTAATATCCTAAGAGCTATCTAGTCAAAAAGAAGACTTAAAAGATTTAGTCGCAACATTACCCAATCTATTCTGTGAGAAACCACAGAGGGTGCAAGGGGCACTTATTATATCAGAACCCCAAAGGGAAAAGTGCTCCATTTGAAACCATATACATTCATGTAAGCCTGTAGACAGATAGTGGTTGAGGAAGTGAACAAAATTCTACAGGCAAATATCGACCCCTCTTCAAGCCCATGGTCCTCCCCTATAGTATTGGTCACCAAACCTGACTATTCCTGAAGGTTTTGCACAGACTTCCGATAGGTGAACACCATCTCCGACTTCGTTAACTATCACATGTCCTGCATCGACGTATTTATTGATCAACTCGGAAATGCCACCTTCCTATCACCTCTAGACTTAACCACGGAGTACTGGCAGTTCCCAGTACATGGACCTGATAAGGAAAAGACAGCTTTCCCGATGCCCCACGGACTATTCCAATTCAGTGTCCTTCCTTTTGGATTACACGGCCCGCCACTTTCCAGCGGCTTGTGGGCAGATGATTACAGCCCTTCTCAGATTTCTGTGGGGCTTATATTGACAACAGTCATTTATAGCAAGACGTGGGAAGACCATTTTTTCCATCTCTTTACTATTATGGGAGCCCTCAGAGAAGCTGTCTTAACTGCCAAGCCATCCAAAGGTAAACTGGCCCAATCAGCCGTGAAATACCTCGCCTTCTTTATAGGGAATGGCAGTGTCTAGCCTCAACGAGAAAAAGTGAAAGCCATGCTCGATACCCCCACGCCTAAAACCAAGAGAGACCTCAGGGCATTCTTAGGGTTAATCGGTTATTACTGTATGTTTATCCCTAATTTCTCTGACAGAGCAGCTAGGTTGACAGATAAATTAAAGAAAGCCGAACCTTAGAAGATTCATTGGACTGACAAGGATGAGGTGTAACAACTTAAAACAAACCCTGTGCCAGAACCCGATCCTAAAGGTAGTGGATTTTTGTAAAGAGTTTGGATTACAAAGGGACGACTCTCTTACAAGATTAGGAACAGTTTTGTCACAAGTTTGTGATTGACAAGTTTGTGATAGATTAGAACACCCTATCCTATTCACTAGTCGAAACTCTTCCCATGTGAAAAAAACAACTGTGTTAGAATTAGAGGCCTTGCCATCAAATGGACCATCACCCATCTAAGATACTATGTCTTAGGAAGGAAGTTCTCTCGTCGCAGATCACTCTCCATTGGTATGGATAAGCCAACTAGAGGACTCTAACCCTTGAGTCATGCGATGGTTCGTAGACCTGCAACCCTACTGTTTCACTGTGGAGCACCAAAAAGGTAAAGACCAGGGGAACGTTGATTTCCTTTCCTGGTTTCCCTGTGAAACAGATGTAGCTACATAGCTTAGGGGAAGGGCAAGTGAAAACCAAAAGGTGTCTCACTCAATAGTCCCAGGGGATCTGTCATCCAGGTGGCCAGCACACGGCCATCACTTTTGGATACAGTTCCTGAAGGTACACCAGTACGGGAGGATCACCTGGGTGAGGGGTCTTGTGGAAGTGGTACACCGGATGGTGAGACGCGGTATCCCATTCCCTGTAACACCTTTTCCCTATCCTACTGGTAGGATACTAAGGAACTCAACATGCCCCCACCCCTTTTCACAACACAAACACTTTCTCATGGAGAGTCTGCTATGAGAGGAAACGGATTAACACCCGAGCCGTATACCTGACTTGTCCCAATACACTGGTCAGGCAGGGTCAGGCAATTACTGACCACCACACACACCCGACTTCAATTACACCTCCCCACACAGATAAAAGTTGGAGCACGAGAGCACCCTCTGAGCGAGGCAAAGCACACAATGAAACAGCAGTTCCAAGAGCGCAGTTTAACACGAGGAGAAAGACACCAAAACCGAAGGAGATCACAAGGAGAGAAGTCCCCTTGACCTATTTGACAAGGATCCGTTACTTTCATGAAGCCTTGAGAATAGAATGCGTAAGACCAAGAAACCAGGCTGAAGAATCCTATATTGTGTCGGAGGTAACCGGGGCTCTCCTGCATCGATAATCAAGGCAGAGAGAATCGCCAGCTGCCGTGGTACTGTCCTTGGCTCCAACAACAAAGCAGCATCAGTGAAATCAACACAGCCAGTGAGTTGGGGAGACATATACAAGACTGTCTGTGTTGAAGCCAAGGTTGCAAGCAGCAACATCATATGGCGAGCGCTCAAACGAACATTGTATGAAAAGCGTGCGATAACCAACACAAGTAAAAATTGAACTGCAGATGAGTGATTGAACTTTGACACCAAGATATACGATACCTTTAACAAGAGTGGTCCGGCACCACGTGTGGGCTCAATCGAAGGTCTCTGGAAGGTGTCCAGCTGAGAGTTGACAAAAGTGAAGAGAGGCAAAGGATTGTGAATCGAAGAGGTCCTGCAACGGCTCAAGCCAAATCCTGTGCACAATCAAAAGTCTTCGACGTTGATACATTGAAGAAAGTTTGATGACAAAGTAGAGAAAGTTGGACCGAGCCTGACGCAGGGAAATCATGGAAAGCTTTATGTTAAAGCAAGTTTGTGTTACAATAGATATATTGGTACGAGCCCGGCAGAGGGCAATGAGACTGAAGATTGGGGTGAACCATGAATCACACAAGAAATTGGATTTGTGGAAATCTGAAGAAAATTGTGTATATGCGAAAATACGAACTTTGTGTAAAGAAGATGTGAGGCCGGCAGAGGGGATCCAAGGTTAACAATAAATCACCTGGGAAAAGTGTGGGTAGAAGAATCCTGGAAGGAAAGGAACTTTATTATTTGTTTGTTGCATCAGGCCCTCTGAAAGAAGAGACTTTGAACGGCAAAGAGACTTTGGCACAGAAGGCCATGATGTTGAAGTTTTGAACTGAACCTTCATGCTAGAGAAGCCAGAGATCGTGCTAAGCTTGAGTGTGCCACCTTATCCCATGCTAAAATTGTGGGGAAGAGAAGCCAATGGCTTGAATATCCTGACATATTATTTCTTGAACACTTTTCTTCTGCATAACATTGTTTCCCACACTATTTGTATTTAGAAGTAAGGATTGGCAATAGGTTTATTAGTATAGGCCCTTTTATTTTGACAGACTAGACTCGACTAGGATTGCGTTATTATTTTTTTGATGGTCCTAGCTTGCTTCCATCTTCGATTGAGGATTAGATGGGCGTTTTAAAAACCCGTTTTGAAGTTTAATAAACACCCTTGAACTGTGGTCACTTGAGTCTGTTTTACTGTTGATATTGTGCCTTCCTTACAGATGAGGGATGACAAATCAGGAAAGACGCTGTATGTACCCGACCCTTTTCCATTTCCATCACCCCTTTTTCCTTTGCAGGGTGACTTGTTTCTCCAGGCCCCCGTGTTCTTTTGTAATATAGACTCCCATACATTACTACCTTCTAGAGAGGGTGGGGATATGAGGAACTATTTATGGAACTCTCTTAGTCAAGGAAGAACAATGCCCCCCATACATCTAATATGGGAAGTACTGAGACAAGGAGGAGGAGTAGGAACAGAGGCTGGATGATTAATACATCCAACTGCAGTCAGTATTCTAGTTCCTTTTGGAAGCCCGGCCAGGGTGCCAATCATAAAAATAGCAGCCAGGCTGTCACACCAGAAAAACAACTCCCGGAAGAGCAAGAGGTATAACGGGACGCAGAGACAGCAGTAAGTCGTGCAAGATGGGTCAGAGGAGAGACCGCTCAAGCGACCGAAGGAAGAAAACCCCTTGAAAACATGGGGAATGAGCGGCACCCCCACCAGAGAACGGCTTCCGTGGCAAAGCCACCGCAGAGCAGAAGGAGACCCGGAGCAGCAAAGAAGCCCTCCCTGGGCTAGCCCTCACTGGAGGAGTTGAGAGAGGCAGTGCCGACAAGATGAGGGAACGGCAGAGCAGGGCACCGCAGTAGGAGCAACACAGTGTGGAGTGGGCCCGACGTAGAAGGACCACTTGAGACAAGAGAAGACTCTTGGTCTCCCTGCAGGAAGACAAGCAGGGGAAACTGAATCGACGACCGCCGAACACAGCTGGTGGCTGGGGAAGCCGCAGAAAAGCTTGGAACAAGCCCGGACAGTATACTGGACGACCCCAAGCGTGTAGGAGGATCCAAACCCCTGCGGAAATACAGTTGGATACGCAGTTGGTTGGGAATGCACAGGGTGTTTGTAAGAGATGCTGGAGAAGCCAAGGAGAAGGGTGAAACAAAAAATATAGGGTCTGCTACCCCACAATAATAAACAGCACCTTTTGGCTATGAAGACATGTTGAGTAATGGTGCTTAGCAGAAGAGTAAACCAGGTCCATTACAGTAGAAGGAGAAAAACCTAGAGTGCAAGTCTGAGACCGGCACGCATAGAGTAATACTTTAGGAACGTTGTGTTTTTCTTTGGCCTGTGTGCCCAATGAGAAAGGAGCTATTCTCTGGGCGTCTTGAAGGAGTTGGTAGTAAAGAGTAAACAAGTAGAAAGGAGTTATTTCCCCTGGTGTGTGGAAACATTGTGAAGAAATCTGGTGAAGGGAGACATTTCCCCCAGCAAACCTTGTGAAAATCTAAGAAGTGTTATCCAGGACCAACAACGTTCTGGAGAAGTATCCATGCCCATCTTCCTTATCGCTGTACCTTGGACCCAGATCTCTACATACAAGAGTTAAGGGCCCACCACTGTCTGGAGAAGTATCCAGACCCCTTCTTAGTTGCAGTTCATGAGAGCCAGGTCTGCCAACCAGAAAGTGGGACCTCTATCCTCAGACAAGGAAGAGAGACATTTTTACCACCAATTTGAAGCTAACTTTGAAGAACTTTCAAACCATGAATTGCCCTTTTGTTCAGGGGAAGATCATTATTCCCCTGGAGCAAGCAAAACATCCTTTTATTTAGTTTTGCGCAAGGGACATAATGAAGAGTTCGGACATTTGGATAGTTGACTTGTTGCTTGTACACCCTGACTGATTCCTTAAATGTGTGATTCTGAGGCAGGTGTTGGGGCTGGTAAGGCATTTCTCCAAACCCCATTTTATTTTAATAAAACTCTATGCCAACTATCATAACGCTATGTCAAACGCTTATTTCTGAATACTTTACAGGACACAATATAACCTTTAAGGTGAATGAGAGATGCAAGGAGGAGTCCACCGGGTTCTGGCATATGGTCTGAGAATGCCCAACAATAGATGGTATTGGCAGGCAGTAATAAGCAGAGTTAACAACCTACTGCGTAGACAACTGGACTGTACTCCTAAGATTTGTCTATTGGGAGTGCTTCCGGGAGGTAAGAAGAGAAGACACTCAAACAGAATAGCCGCTTTCCTACTGTTGACTGAGCGTCGCATGGCCATCTCCTGGAAGTGCCGTAATGGCCCTCTGTGTCAATGGTCCCAAGATATATTAAAGTGGGTGGTGGCGGAAAAGGCAGTAATGCATGAGCAGGGGAAGAGTGAGGAATCAATGACTTTGAAGGTGGAATGGGACACTCTCCATAATGGCCTTCCTTAATGACCTGCAAACATCGCTGGAAGATCTACCCCTGTGAAGATAAGAATGTGTGCACAAAAAACTGAACTCAAGATGAGGTAGAAGTAAACCTAAGCCTCTAGGAAGCTTGGGCTTTATACAGAAACACCTGTTTGTGTGTCGGAATGACGAGGCTATTTGGAAATCTGAGTTGGAAGGGAGGAGGACGGGCACAGGGTGGCAGGAAGGGGGGGGGGAGTAATTAAAGGGAATCATTGTCACGTTTTCTGTTACAACTCCAAAAATCAATAAACTAAAGTTGAAAAAAGGTTAATGAGTAGCTGTTGAGATGTGACAAGTGTTTTTGTTTTGTTTTTATGGTGGGATTGAAGCTTCAGTGGTACATGTACTCATTGTTTAATTTTGATTTGGGCAGTGCACTCAAACATCCCCATTGTGGACCAGCAGGCAATCTTCCAGAAGCCGCCACCTGGTGTTCGCAAGATTGTCTTGGCCACGAATATTGCAGAGACATCGATCACTATTGACGACATTGTCCATGTGGTAGACACCGGCACTCAGAAGGAGCAGCGCTATGACCTCCGAACTAAGGCAAGTGGATCTGTACACGTTCAGCCATTTTTATTTAATACAATAAGTTGCGTACCATTTGGAGGCATTCATCCTTTATCGATGAAGAGAAACTGTATTCCTGCAAAAAACTGAGTTAAGCATTCTGCCCCAATGTTCATACAAAGTGACATTTACAAATGCAACCTATAAAGGTTGCAGACCCCTGACTTAAGTCATCAGAGGAACTAAAGCAGATGGGCATGTTGTCCAATGCTGTCAGTGTTGTTTAATATATAGGTCTTTTTGATTTCAGTAAAATCTGATTTAATCAGATGTCTGCCAGACGGATATCATTTTCCCTTCTTGGGGTTTATTCAAAAATGCCCCCTGTTTTAAATTGAAAATTAAAAGTAAGGTTAGCACTGTCACCTAGGGGTTATTTTCAAACATTTTTGTATCTGAAAATGAGCCAAACTGAAATAAGCCATATTGTATGCTCCACTTAATTTATTGTAAACCTAAACTATAACTTCCACGGATGTGGTAGCTATTGCATTGGAACCAGCAGTTGGTTGGTTGGTTGGTTGGTACCTGCTCACAATTATTGTATATAACAACCCATTGTGGGCTTCAGGCATGGACATGTTGAATAGCTTGCAAAATGTTAGTGAGTGGGTTCCCTATTTTAGGAATAAGGGCAATATAACCTTTGTAGTCATCAGTGATCTAAATATCCAATTTGAACCTCTTGAAGCATTAAGGGATGTACTGGATGAGGGGAATTTTCACTTGCTATTCCAGATACTATAATTCCTAAAAACAATAGCGTTTAGCAACATAAATAGCCCAGTTATAGTTAGAAATCGGTCTGAGAGCACTGAATGGTATATTTAACTATGCTAAATCAGTCCGACCCAAGTGTAAAAGCCTATGTCACTCTAGTTACATTGATTATGTTCTTATTGATGCAGCCTCTTGGCATTGTGTAAGCTTATTTGATATTCTGAGCCGCCCTAGAGTGACCAGGATCCTTTATTTGCTCTTCTGGTTATGCCATACTTCACCAGTATAGGTAGGTTACAAGGGAAATAAATACTTCCCTAATGTTCCCAAGTAGTCGGAGGTCATTTAAATGGGATAATTCAGATTTGGGATTTCTTCTGCCTAAGCTTTACATAGTTATTTCCTTTTCTGGTCTAGGCACTGTTGCAAGAGGGAGCAAACGCAGAATCCACTATTAATGTAATGGGCACTATAGCTAAAACCTGCGATTGTATCTCCAGCCAATGCATGGACCTTAATAATCATTTGATCCAGAGAGAATCATGGTATGACAAAGACTGTAGAGCATGTAAATGTTAACTTTTCGCAATGGTCAAAAAACACCTTTGCCAATAAAAATTAGGTTTCTCAGGCCTGTCATGAATATAAGAAACTGTTGCATAAGAAAAAGCTGGCATACTCCAAAGCTAATTGGGACAAGTTAAAGACCACCCTTTCCAGCAACAATTCTAAAGGTTTCTGGGAGTTAGGGACTTGAGGAGTACCTGTCCAGGACTGCATCAAAGAACCTGTTCGGTATGACCATTTTTCTAAGCTACACCATGAAAACTGAATAGATTCATTCAGTTTCCAGGATCAGGTGTTAAACATAGATGGAGCGTCTCAAATGATGTTTTTCATTGCTATAAGTAGAGAAGGCCATCCTGTGTCTGAAATCAGGGAAAGTGCCCAGACCTGATGGAATATCTATTAACCTTTTAAAAGTGAAATTAGAATTTGGGCATCTTTCCTATTGAAACTATTTAATGCAATTGCCTCTACTGACAAGATACTGCCCTCATGGAGAGAAGCAGAGATAATCCCTATGTATGCAAAGGGTAGCATAGAGCACCCAGAAGGCTACCGTCCAATACCCCTTTTGGACATGCAGGCGAAATATTTCGGAAAGTTGTCCTAAACTCAATGGAAAATTGTATGGACACAAATAATATAATCTCATATTTCTGGCTGGCTTTTGCAAGGGAGTGGGCACAGTGGACCTGGTTTTTAGGTTGTGTATGCTTATTACTAAATGTGTTTCTTTAAGAAAACTAAACCTTTTTAAAAAAAAATTAAAATATTTTATTACCCCAAGGGTTTTTAAAAGATTTTTGCTGTTTTAATTATCGGTTCCTTTATCTACTTTCCTTCATCATTCGTTGATAGAATCAAGTCCAGTATTTTCGCTGTGGCCGTTACCCAAGTTGTTCTTCCACTCCCAATTAGTCTCGACCACCAGACCTCCTCATCAAAAATATGGGCTGCAGCTAGAACGGGATTCAGGTAAGGTCTTCTGATGTTTCGACTCCAGGACATGATAGGAGGAGGTGCCTCGTTGTTTCAATTTCACTGGGATTTTTACAGAATCTGCATTTATTCGTTGGTGCCATGCCTCGAATCGCCCGAATTTCATTATTGTTTAGCAAGTTGAGATTTGCTCTTAGGAAGGTGCTCCTCAACGTCCGATTTGGGTATTTTTTCACAAATGGTTGAAGAACGTGGAGTTTGTGGTTCACGTACGGCAGATGCGAAACCAGTTTGTATGATGCTGCCTGATCACAGGTACTGTCCCAATCAAGTTCGTTTAGTTTTTTGTGAATCTTCATAGGGTTTTGAATTAGCTCTTTTTTGGAGCATTGGATCAGTTCCAATCTGCCTTCTTGTTCTGCATACCATTGATTTCGGACCATACATCGGCCTCCTTCCGCCTCGTTATTGACAGCTTCCAGTAACTCAGGGCGATTTTCCAACAGAAGTTTCCTGAACAGCATCATGGTGTCTCTTTCAACTATCGATTGTAGTGGGAGCTGGCTCAATTCGTGTCTTATTATCACCATATGCGTGGAGTTGGGCAAATTCAGGACATTCCTCTAATAGTAGCTTGGTAATATGAGCCAGATTTTTTGGGGTATCCCTGGCGTGGCTTCAGCACCATAAACGAGTGAGGGAACGACCTTAGCTTTCTAATAGTCTACAACAGGCGCCAGGGAAAAACGGCCAAACTTCCTATCCATCGCTTTCGCCTGTGAGGTTAGGCTCTTTGTTTTTGCTAGCAGATGTTTTTGCATAGCATTTTCATATTGCGCATTGTCAAGCATAATGGTATTTGAACTCGGTGACCTTCTCAATACGTTCGCCCTCCATGTACCCAGGTAAAGGTGTCGCTTTTTCCTCGCCCCTTTCCAAACGATAGAATTTTGGTTTTGACTTGTTAATTTCAAGGCAGTTTTCTGAGATGTATTCGGCGAAGTTAGTTAGCTGTCTCTGTAGCCCAATAGCAGTTTGGTTAACAAGGATAATATCATCCGCATACAGAATTCTCAATATTTTTGCTTTTCCGAGTTGTGGTGGGAAAGCTCTAACCTAGTGCTCTGTTTCTTTGTAATCGCCTCTAAAGCTCAGGAAAAGTGCAGGGGCAGTGGACAGCCTTGCTTGACCCCACGTTTGTGGTGATCTCTTCAAAACTAAACCTTTATTTTGTTACCTGAAAACAGCCTTTGGCACTGTGCCAAGAATTGTTTCATCTCCCACATTGAAAGAATTTGGTCTACCATATGACCTGTTAAGAGCCGTAATGCTCCTCTAAACCGAGAAAAGGGCAAAAGTACACTTTGCCGTGTGGGGAGGAAGGGGGGACTAGACTTGCCCTATTGAAAAGGGGGTACGGCCAAGGTGTGTTGTGGCCTCTGCCTTATTTAATCTATTCATCAATAGTATTGCCCTTGAAATATCTAATTTAGAAGTTGAGGCCCCTGTTCTTAATGGCCAACATAAGGGTATCCTCCTCTTTGCTGATGATGCAATCTTAAGTTCCATTTTTGTTTTTTAAATTAAGAAGCAATTAGTTATTTGCTGATCTTTGCTCCGCCAAGGGCCTTGTTATTACTTATAACAAAAGTAAGGCTATGGTCTACTCCAGAGCAAAGAAAAAAGACATGCAACTTAATTTGTGCATTAACAATCATCACAATATTTAAGTTACTTTTTTTTTGATTTTCTGGGTTTGATTTTGAACAAACAGACTTTTTTCAAGTTTAAATTTAATTTAAAATTCAGACGCTGTGCTGAGATTTGCTCATTAGAAGGGGGTTGGAATGATTAAGCCACCAGTACCAGTCGTGGTCTACAATGCAAAAGCCTGCATGTATGAGTCTGAACTATGTGGCAGCTTGAGCACCTAAGCACTGGTTTTTAATGAATACAAGTTCTTGAAGCTATTATTAGACCTACCCTTGCCCGCATCTAATATTGTGGTTCATTATGTGCTGGCCTGGCTCCATATATAGCCACCTGTGGCTATTATACCTATTTATTATTGGCTTAAACTGCATTGTGAAAACAGAATAAGTTCCTAATAGAGGAACGCCCGTCCCCTGCACACTCAAAAAATGAGCCAAACAATCTAGGGTAAGTTTCAACACAATTTGTGATACATGTAAAAGTTTTCAATTATCAATGCCGAAGTCACCAGCGCTACTGGGTTTGGCTTTGGCCAGGTAATTCCCCACGATGATACTTCTGTCTTTTTTGTCTTTTTGTCATATAGGTACTCGGTCCTCAGGCGTCACACTCCTCCCCGGCGCATGTCGACTTCTACAGGGTTCAGCAGGTGTCCATCCTACGACAGGCTCTTCCCAACTTCAGGCCTCCACTCCCTCTGCCTACGTTGCCTTGGCCCAGACCACGGTTGGCAAGCTTGTACAGCGTGCAATGCCCTGTCATCGAGGTCTCTGAAGAACAGGCTAGCCAGGTGGTGGGAGCTCGTCCAGAAATCGCCTCCAGAGGACCTGAAGGACTTCATCAAACATCGTTCCAATCCCAAGGTAGCGCCTCTGTTCTCCATCGCACCCCTCAAGGGAGACTCCTTCCCAAGGACTCGCCTGCATGGGAGGGACCGCCCGTGTTCCGTTACCAGCACTTGCACGTAGGCCTCCCCGGCTACCGACCTACGGGTCGAGGGATCCTCCCGGTAACAGTGTCGAGGGACTGGAAGGTTCTTGTACCGGGTCTTCACTCGAGGGGCTACGTCCTTGCACCGGCAATATGTCAGAGGAGCCACGCCCTAGTACCAGCAATATGGCCAAGGGGGTGCCTAAACGCAGCTCTACCGCCCCCTGGGCCGAGAGTGTTAGGCCTACCAGGCCTTGGTCTGAGGAGCAGGGTAGGCCTCATGATCCACACTCAAAGGTCCTGGAGGAGGCGGGGCCCAGCGAGCTGAGCAACACGACACAGGCACGTGGAAGGCAGCTCGACAAGATGGCCGCCGTGCCAGACATCAGCACCTGTCCGCCGCCACACCAGGAACGGGAATTTGGCGAAGAACGAGTGTCAAGGTGGGACTGGTGTCAACCAGGTACGTGTGTTAGGAAGAATTCTCTGTATAGGCTAATTTCCCAAACCTAGTGAGTCCCCCAGCAGCTTTGCTGGATTTTTGGGGTTTATTTTTTTCTCCTGCTAAGAGTGAGACTCTTTTTCTCCCACTCTTAGACATGATTTGAGATAACCTTTGACTTTGTAATGTGTTTTATGGGCTATGGGGTCTTTTACTCCATAGGGTTTCATATGTTTTTGGTAAGTGTGTTACACAGCACCCTCAACGCAGTAACACAGGGTAGTCATAGTGGCCCCCAAACATAGACTCCACACCCTGGGACTGACTACAGTCTCCCAGGCCATGTAAAGTCACCATTGACTTTACTAGTCTTAAATTGTGACCAGAACCAGTACAAACCATCATATTGTGAAAGTACTGGTAGGGGCAATTAAATTGCCCCTGGGTCTGTTTTTCGAGGGGGCACTGTGCAGTCCCCCCTCGTCGAGTTTCTGGCTGGTGGCAGTGGTTACCACGCAAAATATTCCACCGGAATATTTCCTATGGGATTTTCACATTCATTTTAAATGCACCACTTTTTTTGGTGCAATGTTAAAGATACCGCCGGGTTATTTATTTAATACTTATTCCCCGATTGGGTCTTTTTGCCAGGACTCGGTTTTAAAATGGCGTTTGTGTTCACCTCTGTAACTCCAACCCAAGTCGAGCCCTTTGTTCCACTTTTGGTGGGCTTCTGCACAGAAGCCTCCAAAAGTGGTGCCACTCTGTCTGGGTCTACAGGATGTGTCGGAGGGGGGTTTAGGCACCCTGGACTGAGTTGCCTCGGCAACTCAAGTCGCACTCTTGTGTGATTGGCCCTGTGGTGAGCCGCCCGGCTCAACACTTAGCATATTTGAGTGAGAGCTAGGACTGATGAATGGGGGTTTTCTGCATAAAAGCAGGGCTTTGGGGACTGGAATTTCAGAAGTCGCCACAGGACCAAAGAATCCGAAGAGGGAGAAGCTGAGCCGACCTGCAACGAGGACACCACCGGTGGAGCCCTTCTGAACCGCCTCACCACTTCCCGACGACAGATCTCATCCCGGAGAGTCTTCTTCCTTTGAACTGGTGGGGATAACCAGTTCGCCCTCTTTTTCGCCTTCCTGGATCATGTCGTGGTCGAATCGCCCGTGCCAAGCACCCCGGCGGCCGGATAGCCACGCTTCACCACTACCGCGAATAAAAGGGTAGTACCTTTTAACCGGGAAACTCTGCGGCTGGTTTCTTCCCTGGCAGTGCAACGACCTCTAGCTTTCCTCCACGTTGAGATCCTCTCTTCCCCTGGACAAAGCACCGACTTGCACCCGCTGCCAGGAACAACTGCCCCGCTGAAGCTTTCTCACCATTTCAAGTACTGTGTTCCGCCTGCTCTCCCTTGCAACAGACTGTTCAAGGTGTCCCTTAAATCCTTGACACACTATCCTGGGGTGACCTGGGACCTGCTAACTAACTTTTTCCAAACTGATCCAACTCCTTTTGAACTATCTGCAAAGACTTTTAAAGTACAATTCAACTGTATGACCTTGGACACATTCCGCCTTGCTCTCTCAAAGAGTGGGCCTGGCCTATGAACTTTCTTGCTCTACAGTAGACTCTGCCTTTCTTACCTTGCTGTGGTTCTTTTAAAAGTGCTGGTATTGTGTGCTTTCTAATTCTGCCTTTTCCCTCCCTTTTTAACTAACTTATTGGAGTGCCATCTTAGGTTAAGCGCTCACCTCTGTCTGCAAATAAGTGCTGTTTTAACTAAGACTTGTTCAATAAGTAATCAGGGATGTATATATCTTGATAGTGACTGTGTTTTGAACTTGCTTGCCATATTAGTGTTAGTGTATTTTTACAAGTGTGTTTTTAAATAAATAATTATACACTTTTATACCAAAGCTCTGGTCAGTGTGTGCTTGTGCTACTGTAGTTTGGTACCTAATTTGTATACTCTATATACTGTCTAACTCTTCTTGAGAGAAGTCTGACTGCTCAGCCACAGCTACCAGGTAAATCTGGGTGGTACAGACTGCTACCAATTGGGTTTACTGCCAACACCTGTAGTCCTAAGCCATTTGCAGTGGTCCCTAAGGGAACTGCACAGGTTTCTGCCTAACAACGTGGCCTACAGCCTAGCCTCCATTTGCGCAGGGCAGGTTCCCGCAACGTCCATATGGGCAGGGTATGCAGCGCCTCCAGCAGCCGCCCGCTACTCCGTCTATATCCCCTACCGCCCCTCCAGCCTGTGAGGACAGGACTCATGAAGTCTCCTCGGCTGGGGGTGATCCTCAGATATGCCATGAGAGAAGTGCTTCCTTCAATGCTTCCAGCACCTCAGGCTCCTTCATCGGCGCCTCTGACCCCTGCGCCGCCTTTGCCATCAGCTCCGGCCCCCCAGCCGGTTCCTCAGACGGTTCCGTTCCAGCCTCCTGCACAGGCTCCAGTCCCAGAATCCCAGCCTCCGGCTCCCGCCACTCCTCCACCAGTGAAGGATCTTCATGACCCCCAGGCAGACACGGACGATGAGGAGGACCCCGACACGCCATCTTCAGCCAAGGCCTTCCATGTACGTACTGCCGGGCTGGCTGAGTACCTGGGCCTTCCTCAACCCGAGGTCGAGCAACCAGTGGAGGGGGGGTCCTTGCAGAAGTCCTCACGCAACGCCCCTCTGCTAAAACGGGAATTCCATTACAGACAGATGTAGTCGCCCTGGCCAAGAAGGTTTGGCTTAAGCTCCACTCTGTCCAGCCGGTCAATCGACGCCTGGACGCCAAGTACAGGCAGATTGCGAGGGATACACTCTTGCTATCGGCCCATCCTCAGCCACATTCCTCTGTGATCGCTGCAGCATAACTATACTCCAAGCCTCACCCTCCTCCTCTTCGGCGCTACTAGGCAAGACGGAGAAGATCTTGGAGCTGTAATGGAAGAAACTCTATTCCAACGCGTCCTTGCATCTTCGTCAGGCCAACGCTGATGCCATGCTGGCGGCCGTGAGCCTGAGCTAGTGGTGTGAAATGGCTTATTTCCTCCGAGCTTCCTATGCAGAGCCAATCAAGTTTCAAAGCAGGACTGGCTGAGGCCAAGCTGGTGGCGCAGGACATCATGGAGTCCACCGTGGCCCACATTGACACCTCTGGCCGGGCCATCTGTATCGCCATGGGCATGAGAAGAACAGCCTAGGTCTGTGCAACTAAATTTAACCCAGAGGCACAGGAACACATTTTAGACCTGCCGTTCGAGGGGAGTGACCTCTTCCACTCCACCAGGGACGAGGAGTTGGAAAAAAAGAACAGCAGCTCACAAACAGCCAAGTTTGTCCATCTTGACAAAGACCACGCCCAAATTGTACACCCAGTCACAGCAGCGCTCCGACAAGGGACGTACATACGGAGGGTTCTGTGGCTTCCAAGAACTGAGGTCCAGGCACCCAGGACCGCTCGCCGACTCCACATCAGTTCAAGCAAAATAAATGGGGGAAGGGGAGTAAGGATTTAGCCAGCCCCCCTTTTCTGCAAAAGCCTCTGAGGGAAAGAAGGCATGACACGCCCCTCCGGGTCCACGTGTCTCCAGTGGGGTCAGGCTTACTGTTCATGCACATTTCCGGTGCCAGAATTTCGCGGACCCCTGGATCTTCTCCGTAGTATCCACAGGGTACCGCCTACCCATCCCAGCCTCTCCTCTGTCCTCCCCTCCACTCCCTCAAGTTGGGACAGCAACTTTTCTGGCGGAGATCTGATTGCTCGTAGAGAGCCAGGCCGTGGAGGAAGTCCCGGCCTCCCAGCAAGGCTTGGGCTTCTACTCCAGGATTTTCACCATTCAGAGAAAAAGAACCATGCGGGCCTGAGAGTTGTGCTGGACCTTTCCACCCTCAACCTCTCCTTACCTCTACAAAAATTGAAGAAGGTTACGTCAGCTTTTATAGCGGAGACATTGTGCAAGGGAGACTGGATGTGCTCCCTGGATCTGAAAGGCGCGTATGTACACGTCCCGATATGGCAGCCCCATCGTTCTTTCCTACGGTTCAAAATCATGGGCTACCATTTCCAATACAAGGTCCTCCCTTTTGGCCTCAACTCGGCCCCCAGGGTCTTTACCAGACTCATGAATACTGTGGCTGCCCTCCTCAGGGCCCAGGGCCTCCACATCTACCCATACCTCGACGAATGGCTTGTCAGGGCTACATCGCTGGAAGCAGTTCACCACACTTCCCAGGCTCTTATGAACACACTGCACAATCTGGGCTTTTCGCTCAAGCTGAAGAAGTCGCTGCTGCAACCCACGCAGACTCTAACATTCTTGTGCCTCATCTGGGATACGTGCTCTGAGTGGGTGTACCCCTAGACGGACAAGATAACAGCCATCAAGAGGGCCATTGCTCACTTCAGCAGAGAGGTGACCTTGGCCTGGGGGCAGGGTCATCCACCCCGCGCCACAGAAGCTAGCCTTCGCATCATGGTTCCTGAGCAGGTGATGCTAAGACACCTCAGCCTCTGCCAGGCTAATCTGGAGCTCATACTGGGTACTAGGGGCAAGGCTACCAGGGCCTAAGAGTAAATCGACCAGGTTCTGCCACTCGGCAGCATCCAAAGAAACCGACCCCCTGGCATGTACTCTGGACGACGTGCTCTCCTTCTCGGCGCACCTCGCCCACTCGGGAGTGCAGGTGGACACCTGCCGCATTTACCTCGCAGCCATCGGGGCATACAGAAACTCGGAGGAGGAGAGTTTTTCCCCTTCCAACCCAATTGTCAAGAGGCATTTGACGGGTCTCGCCAGGCTCTACCCACCCATCAAGAGGCTGCATCCCGTGTGGGACCTCAACATAGTCTTGGGTGCCCTGGCGCACAAACCATTCGAAACTATGGCGTCCGCGGACATCAGGCTGGTCACCATTAAGATGGCCTTGTTAGTCGGTTTTACCTCACCTCGGCTCACAGAATCAGCGAAATCCAGGCGCTTACCGCCTAGGAACCATACCCAGCATTCCTGCCTAAGGAGCCATCCGCATTCCATCTGAGCAACAAAATTGTGTTGCCCACGTTTCTTGCTGAGCCCAAAGACAAGGCCCAGAGTTCTGCACTGCTTTGAGGTCAGGCGTGCCCTGAAGTTCTACCTGGACAGGACCAAGGGCTTCCGCATGTCGGACGCTCTTTTTTGTCACCTTCGGAGGATCAAAACTGGGGTATCATGCCTCCAAGGCCTCCAAAGCCTGTTGGATAGTCTCGGCCATCAAAGAAGCCTACGAGGGACAGCATAGGCCACTGCCGGCCAACATGCACGCCTATGCAGCCAGAGTCAAGGCAACAGCCATTGCTTTCCAGATGCACGTCCCCAGGCAAGTCATAAGCAGGGCGGCCATAATGGCCACCCCTTTGGCTTTCTGAAAGCACTAGTGTTTGGATGCCGGTATTCGAACAGGCCGTTCTTAGAAACTTGTTTGCTTAAGGAGCATCTCCTCTCCACCCTGGGGCTACACTCAGTCGTAATCGCCCATGCAGTATGGAGGAAAGGGGTAAGAGTAATTATAAGTTACTCACCGTAGTGACTAACATACCCTTAGTCCTTAGTCCCCTTTCCTCCAGACGTCCCACCAACTTCCCCCCTAATAAAACTGGTGTCATTAGGCAATGTTAAATCTATTGTCGACGCGTCTATGGGGACTGAGGTGTGGCGCCAGAGGGCAGAGTCAAAGCAGGGCATGCTCCCAGGGCCGCACCCCTGTGCGCCTCTAAATATAAAGGGGAAGAAGGTTTTTTCTGCTGAAAAAGGTTCCGTCTTCCGTCCCTTGGAAGGGACGCCCATGCAGTATGGAGGAAAGGGGACTGAGGACTAAGAGTATGTTACTCACTACGGAGGACTGAGACCCATCTTGGACTTGAGATACTTGAACCAGTTCTTCAGGAAGGACAAGTTCAAGATGGTCAGACTTTCTCAGATCCTTCAGGCCCTCCATCTCCAACACAGAAAGTACCCAAGGCTCGCCTTTGTCGGTTCTCATCATCAGTTTCGAGTTCTGCTATTCGGGCTGACCTGCGCCCGAAGGTTTTCACCAAAATGATGCCAGTGGTGTCAGCGAGTCTCGGGAGATGGGGGATACACGTCTACCCCTACCTGGACGATTGGCTGATCAGAGTGCGTTCTCAAGAACAAGTCATGGATCATCTCAACGTCACCTGCCACTCTCTTCACAGTCTGAGCTTCTCCCTCAATTACAAGAAGTCCCATATGACACCATCTCAAAGCTCCAGTTCATCGGGGCTGTACTGGATACATCGTTCGAAAAGAACTCGCCACCCGAGGTGAGGGCTCAAGACATTTTGCAGATGGTCTCCAAGTTTCAGAGTGCCCAGTGTCTCCCACACTTGTCGTTTTGAGGTTGCTCGGCCTCATGGCATCCTGCATTTTTCTGGTGCCAGAGGCTCACCTCAGTATGAGATCCCTTCAATGGGCTCTCAGGATACAGTGAGTTGCACTAGCCTCAAAACCTCCATTTTATAGTGTTTCACAATGACAAAGTCGTCCTGAGGGTTAAGCCTTCATTTTTACCTAATGTCATTTCAGATTTTCATTTAGGACAAAAGATTGTGTTACCCACTTTCTATCCTCCACCTCATCATAGCAAGAAGGAGGAAAGATTGCACAGGCTCGATCCACGTAGGGCTCGTACCTTCTACATTTCTAGATTATCAAAACTTCTCCTAGATAACCAACTAATTATAGGTTATGCAGGTCATAGACTAGGTCAGACTGTGACAAAGCAGACCTTATCCAGATGGATCATTCTAGTGGTTTCAGAATGCTACAGGCTGGCGGGCACGGATCCTCCAGAAGGCTTGAGGGTCCCTTCCACTACGGGCATGACTACTTCCTCTGCTTTGCAAAGAGATGTTCCTATTAAAAACATGTGAGGCAGCTACGTGGTCCTCAATGCACGCTTTCACCAAGCATTACTGCCTTGATTCTACCCTAAGTCAGGATGGAAGCTTTGGAAAAGCGGTCCTCTATACGGTTCATGGAAACCATTGATGAATTTGTACTCCACCAAAACTAACACTTTTTTGGGAGTCTATCAAAGATGAGGAATACGTGGGAGGACACAATCCATTCAAAGAACAAGTTACTTACCCTTGGTAACGTTCTTTCGACTGGCTGTTCCTCACTCGTATTCCTCATGGCCCTCCCAGCCTACCCCTCAGTATAATTTCCCATTATATTACAGCTTTCGCTCTTTCAAAGTCTAGTATGGTCAAACCTGTGTTGATGCGCGTAGTTCGACTTGAGAATGACATTAACAAGAAGAACTGAAGACAATGGGCGCTGCACATGCCATTTATGCCTTCGATGACATCATCCTCGAGATGGAGGCCCTCGAGGGACATCGACGCACAGCGCCATTTACTGAAATATTTTTCTGAGGCAGCTGAAGCTGGATATTGAATATCAAAGATGAGAACTACGTGGTAGCAACATCCAGTCGAAATAAGGTTACCAAGGGTGAGTAACTTGTTGTCACAAGTCTCTCCCCTTCTCACCTGTTTCTCCTTACTTGTCACCTTCTTCGAAGTGGCTTCCTTCTTTCTTACTGTCTGGGACTTGTTTAGGCCTGGACGCGGGTCTTTGGAGTCCAGCGTGAGGTCTGTTGCTTTTTACTAGGAAGCGTTCAGTATCCAGGACGTGGAACCAGGAGGAAGATGACCCAGCTCGGAAGGAGCCGAAGCGCCGACAACGAGCACAAGATAAATCCCAGAATAGAACCACGAAAAGAAAGGGAAAGGGAACAAAGGGGTACCAGGAAGGAAGGAAACAAAGGAATCAAAAAGGAACGCGAAGCGGACTTCGGAAACGCACGTCTAACTACTCCAAGCAGTAGCGTTGAGACGCGCGGCGCCGCGGGCGCGTGGTCCTTTTCTAGGAAGACAAACGTAGCGTGGAAGGGCTGGTGTGCAGTGTTTTGGAACTGTCGGCCATGTTGGTAGAATCACGGAGTTCACACCGCGGTGCATCATGGACCATGAAGTCCAGAATGGACGAATTCGGCGGTTCATGACACTTGTTCTTCTCTAGTCTCCACATGCTTCAGTCTTCCTCTTCCTCTACTTCTCTGCTTCAGATAAGGTCCTCGGCCCTTTTACGGGAGATCCTTTCTCTTTTGGAGATGCAAGCGGGAGAACTGGTTCCTCGGTCAGATAGGGGATCTGGCTTCTACTCCAGGATTTTTGCGGTACCCAAGAAAAACCCGACTGGCCTGAGGGTAGTCCTGGACCTGTCATTTCTCAACCTGTCTTTACTGCTCAAAGTCTTCAAGATGATTACTCCTGCGCACATAGTCTCTGTGTGCAGGGGACTGGGTGTGTTCCCTAGACCTCAAGGATGCGTACCTTCATGTCCCCATCTACCAGCCGCATTGGACATTTCTGCAGTTCGCGATTATGTCGTACTACTTCCAGTACAAGGTGCTGCCTTTTGGCCTCAAATCGGCTCCTTTTGTGTTCACAAAGTTGATGAATGAAGTGGCTGGTCTCTGCTTGGAGGGCCATCACTTATACCCTTATCTCGACAATTGGCTGGTCAGGGCCAGCTCACCCGAGGGGGCGGTGCACTCCTGCCAACAGCTGGCAGACGTTCTTCACCAGCTCAGCTTTTCCCTCAACCGGCAGAAGTCGCAGCTGACATCCGCCCAGGATCTGGTTTTCCTTGGAGTGTGCTGGGACACGGCGGTGCAGCAGGTGTTCCCCACACCCGAGAGGCTCTTTTCCCTCTGCAAGGCGAAAGGGTACTTTCTGGCCAACTAAACTACCTGGGCGTGGTGGTTCCAGCACCTTCTCGGACTGATGACATCTTGCATACTTGCTGTCCAGCATGCCGCCTCAAGATGAGGTGCCTCCAGCTCCACCTGATGGCCAATTGGGACCAGGATACAGGGTCTCGGACAAGATCCCAATCCCCCCGCTCCTCCTCCCGGATCTTCACTGGTGGCTGATGGACGGCAATGTGTCAGTGGGAGCCCCCTTTACCCGGCCGGACCCCACTCTGGTGGTGATGACGTATTCCTTGCATTTGGGCTGGGGGGCTACTCTGGTGGGCTACTCCATTCATGGCGTGTTGCCAACGGCAGAGGCCCTCCTGCATATCCATCTGCTCAAACCTAGGACGGTGGGCCTGGCAATCAAGGCTTTTCTGCCTCTCATCAGGCACATAGCGGTTCTGGTCAGGACTGACAACTCCACAACAATGTTTTACCTGAACAAGCAGGGTGTCACCCGTCAACCGAACCCCACGCCCTCCCCCACCTCTTCTGTGCATGGAGGCAGTCGTGATCTGGGAATGGGCCCATACGGAAGGGATTTGGATTTCCTCTGTCCATCTCCCAGGGGTCAGCAATGCGTAGGTGGAACAATTCCGCTGCTTGGAGTTCAACACCTACGAGTGAGAGTTACGCATCAATTCTTTGCTTATTACCCCTGTTCCAGAGATGGGGGTTTTCAGATCTGGACTTATTCGCCTCTCCTCTGAATTTCAAGTGCCCCTGGTTTGCCTCGTGGGCGGGCCGGGGTCAGGGGCCTCTGGGGGACATGTTTCAGCTCTGCATGTTCCGGGCGTCGGTGGGCTGCAGCCTCATTCTGATAGACCTGCACTGGCCGTCGAGGGCATGGTTCTCGGATCTACTGCAGTTGTGCTCCCAGGGACCGGACCATCTTCCAATCCCCAGCAGGGTCTTCCTGGCGCAGCAGGACGGGGCAGTGGAGCACCCGGGCCTGGCCAGGCTGGCCCTAGGAGCCTGGTTCCAGACCATCTTAGACTACACCATGCCCAGTTCTCTGAGGACAACTGGGACATCATTCAGGAGGCCTTCTACACCGGCTCAGTACAAGAGTAAGTGGACAGGATTTGGTCACTGGGCTCGTGATAAGTGGCTTGACCTCTCACCTGCTCCCAGAACGATGTGCTGGCCTTTTCTGCAGATCTGCCCCGTTCCGGAGTTCAGGTCGATACATGGCGCACCTATCTGGCGGCCATTGGGGACTACAAGAATTCTCCAGAGCAAATTCTTTCAGCAGCCAACGCAGCAGTTAATGCCCACCTCAAGGGATTGTGCAGGCTCCTTCCTACTGTAGACGGGCCTCATCCTGTCTGGGACCTTAATGTAGTCCTTGCAGCACAAACCTTTTCAGCCGATGGCCTCGAACATCAGGCTGGTTACACTGAAGACTGTATTGCTGGTGGCGCTCACTTTGGCTTGCATGGTCAGCGAGTTGCCGGCTCTATCATCATGCGAGCCCTGCACCACGTTTCATAACAACGTCAAGTTGCGCACCCATCCACGTTTTTGGCCCACGGTGGTCACTCCATTCCATTTGAACCTGAAGATCTACCTGCCGGTGTTCTTCCCGAACCTGCAGTCGTTTGCCGAAAGGGCTTTGCATTCCTTGGACCTCAAGAGTGTCCTCAAGTTCTACCTCGCTCGGACAAAACCTTTCAGGAAGTCTGAGGCATTGTTCATCACGTTTGGGGGCACGCCTCCCGGCACCCAGGCTTCCAAAGCTTCTATCGCCCGCTGGATTTTCTAGGCCATCTCAGAGGCATATACAGCCATGGGCAAACCAGATCCTGAAGGTGGTTCTGAACATTGGAACAGGCAGTGGCCGGAGAACACATGTGGAAAATACTGTGGCTGAATAGGGAAGATAGGCCCACAGAACTCAGGGAAAATCCTATAAAGAGATGTACACTGGAGATTTGGGACAGGGTGAATAGACTGTATGATTTGGCACTGTGGCCATTGCCGAGAACACCTCTAGGGCAGAACCCAGCTTTCCCTCCATGTATAGACCATATAGGTTTAGCAGATCCATAGATGATTCATTGAGGGAGCTTGGGGACTTATGCAGCATGTTTCAAGACAATTGATAATGTTGTATGGAATTCGGGTTAGATAAGAGAATTCTTTGCATATCAGCAGCTTAAGCATTGGGCAAGCACATCTGCAATGAGGAATGGGGCGGATAGAACATTAACAGAATGGGAAAGGGCAATTACAGACACTGTGACTAACAGAGGGCTTATTTCGACTATTTATAGAATTTTGGTCTTGATCGGCAGAGCAGGGTCCACTGCAGGCAAGGGTCAAGTGGGAAGTAGACACAGGCAGGCAATTCTCTGATAAGGTGTGGGATCAGGAAACTCGAGGGATGTTTGGGCTAAATACGACTCAGTGCCGATATGTATATCGACACTGAGTCGGGAACTGCAATACAAAGTCCTGCACAGATGGCACTACACACTGCAGAAGTTGAATAAGATGAGAGGCTGCGACTCCCTGCTATGCTGGCGGGAATGTGCGGCGGAGGGGACGGTGAAGCACATTTGGTGGGAGTGCCCACATTTGAGACACTTATGGCAGGACGTGAAATCAAGGATTTGGGATATTTGGAGATTAGCACTACTTTTGACCTAGCCCTGGAAATGCTGTACATCCACGTGACTGAGGAGACTACGCTCAGATGCAGGAAAGTAGTTGTGTGTGCAGATTTGATGTTAGCAGCCAAGTGCTATATTGCAAGGATGTGTGGAAGAGGGATATGCCCTCCATCGTACAGTGGTATTATGTAATATGGGACCTCTATAGTATGGTGAAAATGACAGCAATCATTCATGATGATTTAGCACGGTTCAGGAAAGTTTGGGCTCCCTTTGTACTGTATGCTTTGAAAGATGTTAACCGACTACATCCCTGCGATATTATGTTGATGGAGGACGTACATTGATGTAATTGACCTACACCAAAAGGGGGGGTGGGGGCGATTAAATACAGTCAGAGAGGTGGAGATTATAGGGTACGAATGTTGGTAGACAACAGTGGGTAGATACATAAACTGGGATTGTTCTGCAACTGTTATATGCCTTCGCAATGTTCATGATGCTTTGTGTTACCGATGAGCTTATGTTGTGAGCTTATTATTATTTTTTTATTTCGTTGTTTTTAGTTTGTGAAGAAACTTTTAAAACATCAAACTTCACATACTCATTTTACAGCAAAAAAAAATGTTGCACTTAAAATTCTTTAAGATAAGTTTAAACAAATCAAATGGATATAAAAATATGACATAAAAACATTTCATATATCTTGTAAACACGAAGTGGTTGCATAGTGAGCCACTTCTAGTGCAAATTGCAATTAGTACAAATCAACTTGTTAAAAGGGAATGTTTTAAAATTAAGCATATGGACATCAGTGCAACCACATATTAAAACAATAACTGTGGAACTTCATACTAATGGCACAACACAGTATGTAGACACAGTGATGGGCCATTATGCTGTCCCACAAGAGTTAGAAACTTTAAGACATAGGTGCATTTTGTGACCCTGAGATTGATACATAAACTGCGGGAAAAAACAGCAAAAATTATTCAGTCTTTCTTTATTATCCAATACTACGACTATAGCTTTGCCGCAAGTTCATTATTGATAATGCTTAACAGTCTGGAGAGGGACAGGATTAACGAAGTGTTGGAGCCCCACATACATCTCATCCATAGCCATTCTCCCGACAAGACAGTGTTTCTAATATTGCATGTACCAAGAGTCGATTCTCTCATTGTTTCAAAATACCTACAGTAGATGACTAGATGTTTGAGGCTTTCTGGCTGACCAGAACATAGACAAAAGCGGCATGAACCATTAGTGCCGCCTACTAGATTGGGATGCCAATGTTTAATTCTTTCATTGGTTTTGAATTGATTTAGCTTAAATCTCAAATACATATCGAGGGCCTTCTGACAAGGAAAGAGAATGAGATAAGGCATCTGAGGAGTTCTTTTAGTGATGAAAAGTGCACTTTCTTTATAAGTAGAGTATGTGTTTATACGATCTGTGATGGGACACCAATCATGTTCGTAGAGTTTTTTTTTTACATATGAAAGTCTTGTAATCAAGTCATCAATGTTACAGTCAATCAATTTCAATAGGCTTCTCATTTTGCCATCAAATGTCGACATAGATGCTGGAGGATCTGCTATGAGCGTATACAGCAAGTCTTCAAGCAGAGAATTGGTTGGAGGATGTAGTGGAACGCATCTAGACGCTGGTGTTAACCTACTGAGCTAACTGTGCTTTTTAGGTAGGCCTAAGGCTTGTTGCGCATATATTCAGCTTATTCGAAGGGTGTAGAAAAATGCTGATCAGCCGGGCCTCATGGTCGGAGTGAGCCCGTCTGTGCTTGTGAGGGGTTAACTGCAAAAGTACCTCAGCATGTAAACATCTATTTCGAAGGGATTGTGTCCTCCGACGTATTCCTTATCTATGATATTTGTATCTCCAGCTTGCTGGCCTCGGAAAACATTTTTCCCAGTAGAGGGCGCTGTGCGTCGACGTCCGTCGAGTAGGTGCTCCTCGACGGCCACCGTGTCGACGCCGACGTCGTCATGCCTATAAATGGCCACGCGCAGCGTCCGTTGCTCAGTTCTGTTTTTCCGCGCTTCGTGTGCCTCGGAATACCGTTGCTCAGTTCATCAGTCGATATATATTCATATTTCCTCGAGAAAACTGACTCGTACTCGATGGCTTCCTCCTCCGACCCGACGACTCCTCGGTCCGGTTTCAAAAAATGCCGCGACTGTGGGAAGAAAATGTCGTTGACGGATCCTCACAGGATCTGTTTGTGGTGTCTGGGAATCGAACACCAGTGTTCGGAGTGTGAGGAATGCCTATCCATGACGGCGAAAGCCTTGAAGGGTCGTAAGGGGAAGCTCGAGAGAGGTAAGTCAATTTTAACTTCCTCAAAAGTTTCCATGGTAGAGTCGAGACATTAGTCTCCTCACCGTCGAAAGCATTCTCGGTCTAGGTCTCGAAGTGGCTCCCACCACTCGTCGAGGTCTAGACACTCGAAAAAAAGACGAAGAAGATCCCCTTTATCGTCGTCTTCTAGTTCCCCTGAAAGAGTAAATTGCCCCACTAAACACAGCTCTCAAGCTGAGTGGGAGGAATTCAGAAAAAAGATGCTAAGCGTCTTCGCGAAAGCGGCCTCGTCCCCCTTGAAGTCAGCTGAGAGTGATACCCCGGGTGAAAAGCACAAAAAATCTAAACGCCGCGAGTCGAAGCACCCGGCGAAAGAGTCGACCCGAAAGCGCCATGAGCCATCGGGAAGTAAAGCATCTTCAACGCCATCGTCAAAAGCCCCTTCGAAGCATAGATCAGCGCCATCGACGCCGTTATCGAAGGGTTCTTCGACGCATCCGTCGATCGAGTCGACGCTGACATCGACGCCGATAAAAGAAAGACCGAAGGCTACTCCAGAGCCAACGGTTACTCCGAGAGCCTCCGACACGACGTCGAGAACGTAGTCGACATCCTCGAGCAGGATTCCAATCCTCTCAAGTTCTTCGAGGCCTCTTCCAGTTTTCTCGACGCCTTTGTCGGCGCCTTCGAGGATTTTTACATCAGCGTCGACATCGACCTTTTCAAGGCCACTGATGATGGCTCCCTCTGCCTTAGAGATGGGTTTTATACCATTTCACAGACCAGAGCATCCCCCCTTAACTTCAATTTTTGAAGAAAGGGAAGATTCTGATCAAGAAAGGCCTTTTGGGCTGCAGAGGACCACATTACCTGAAACAGAGACTTTTGCCTCTGAGGAAAGAAGGTTGAAAGACCTTCAGGATGCATTACAGGAAGCAAGTGGCCTAGACACTTCCCCAGAAGTGGAATTTGTCAAACCAGACCCAGGGGAACATGCTGATACCCCTTATAGAACCCTAATGTCAAGAATTATGGAGTTCATGAGTTGGTCTGCGCCTTCACCTGTTTTTCAACAGGATGACCTCACAGATATTCTGGATAAAGGTCCACAGGAGGATCCTGTGGTTCCCTTTCATTCTGCTTTACAAAGAAAGATTTTGACTAACTGGGAAACTCCTGAAGTTGTCCCTGCGGTTAACAAGAAGTTGTCAGCGAAATATAGGGTATCTGCTGCTGACCCTGAATACTTATCTAAGCACCCTACTCCAGAGAGTCTTGTGGTCCAGGCTGCAACTTCATCAGGCAGTACTTCTGCTTACCCTACTGCTCCTCAGGATAGGGATGATAAAAAATATGATGCCATGGCTAAGAAAGTCTTCTCAGCCTGTAGCATGGCTTTAAAATCTATTAATGCAACTTGTACGCTCGCTAGGTTCAGCCACACCCTTTGGGAGTGTGCTTCATCGGCGGCTGACTGCATACCAGAAGGAGAAAAAAGGGACGCATTTTTAAATATCATCAGAGATGGTAAAGATGCAATGTGTGAGTCCCTTCAAACTGGCATTGATTCTGCTGACAGTATCAGCAGGGCCATGGCGGCAAGTACCACAATCCGCAGGCATGCGTGGTTGAGAAAGTCCGGCTTTGCTTCTGACGTACAGGCCAGACTTTTAAATATGCCCTTTGACGGTTCTTCCCTATTTGGTAAAAAGGCGGATGACAGTTTGGAAAAACTACAAACATCTAAAGCAGCAGCTAAGTCACTAGGAGCTGCAATCCGACAAACTAATTTTCGTCCCTCAGGATCCTCTTGGAGAGGAAGGTCCTTTCTCTATTATTCCTCATATGGAAGAGGCAGAGGACGGCCGACTCAAAGAGGCCAAGGAAAATTTACCCGTGGTGGACGGGGTAAAGGAAAGAAAGCCGCAGGAGCCGCTTTACCTTCGGCAACTGCATCAGCTGCTCCCAAACCACTCTGAGGTCTCCCATCACAAGACACCTGTAGGGGGCAGTTTAACTCACCATCTGACAGAATGGCAGGCTATTACGTCAGATGCTTGGGCATTGGAGACAGTTGCCCAAGGTTACTGCCTGCCTTTTCTACGCATCCCTCAGAGACATCCACCGGGGAACAGCCCTCTGAAAGTGCCGGGTCCGCTCCTCTTGCAGGAAGTTGTAGACCTGCTAGAGAAAGGTGCCATAGAACCGGTACCTGTAGCGGACAGGAACAAGGGCTGGTACTCCCCCCTACTTTCTCATACCAAAGAAAGACGGAGGACTGAGACCCATACTGGGCTTACGAGAATTGAACAAGTTCCTCAGGAAGGACAAGTTCAAGATGGTAACTCTCTCTCAGATCCTTCAGGCTCTCCAGCTTCAGGACTGGTTGGTATCTCTGGACCTTCAGGATGCTTATTTCCATGTGCCTATCCATCCCAAGCACAGGAAGTACCTGAGGTTCGCAATTGGCAACTCTCATTATCAATTTCGAGTTCTGCCATTTGGGCTGACCTCCGCCCCGAGGGTCTTCACCAAGCTAATGTCGGTTGTGGCTGCAAGACTAAGGAGGGAAGGGATTCACGTCTACCCCTACCTGGACGATTGGTTGATCAGAGCAGTTTCTTCGGAACAAGCTCGGATCCAACTAGATTATGTCTGCCACTCACTTCACAGGCTGGGCTTCTCCCTCAATTTAAAGAAGTCACAGATGATGCCATCACAGAGACTCCAGTTCATTGGAGCGATCCTGGACACGTCCCTGGGAAAAGCCTCGCCACCAGAGGTGAGGGCTCAAGATATTCTGCAGATGGTCACCAGGTTTCAAAATGCTCAACGTCTCCCAGCCTACGACTTTTTGAGGTTGCTAGGCCTCATGGCATCCTGCATATTCCTTGTGCCAGAGGCTCGCCTGAGAATGAGATCCCTTCAGTGGGCACTGAGGACTCAGTGGTCCCAATTCTCAGGGAGGATGACAGATCTCCTCCGGATTCCGGACAAGGTAGCCCACGACCTTCTATGGTGGGCCTCTCCAGAGAACATTTTGAAAGGAGAACTGTTTTGGCAACCATGGCCGGAGATAACAGTAGTCACAGACGCCTCACTCACGGGGTGGGGAGCCCATGCCAACGACTTGACCATCAGCGGTCGTTGGTCTCCATCGGAGTCCAGACTACACATCAACCTGTTGGAGCTGAGAGCCATCAGACTGGCACTGTAGGCTTTTCTGCCGTCTGTACGGGGGAGAAACGTCCTGATAATGACGGACAGTACATTGGCCATGCACTACCTCAACAAAAGAGGAGGCATAGGGTCACTGCCACTGTGCAGAGAGGCGATGCAGCTCTGGTTTTGGGCAATTCAGGAAGGAATCTCTCTATCGGCAATTCACCTAGCCGGAGAGAAGAACTTGACAGCGGACGCTCTCAGCAGGCAGAACAGTCTCCCACGAATGGGAGATAGCTCAGGAAGTCCTTCAAGAGATCTTCACCCTTTGGGGAACCCCTCAAGTGGATCTGTTCGCCACCAGTATCAACAGGAAGTGCGACAGATTTTGCTCAAGGGAGTTTACCCCGAGAGGAGCTCTAGGAGACGCGTTCATAGTGGACTGGGAGTTCCCACTTCTGTACGCGTTTCCTCCGGTCCCTGTCATTCCTCAAATGATCAGGAGGTTGAGAAGGTTTCGGAAGACCATGATCCTAATTGCCCCGGATTGGGCCAGGAGAATGTGGTACCCGGACCTTCTGGACATGTCCATCTGTCCTCCAATTCGTCTACCGCACAGAGAGGATCTTCTCTCGCAGAAGGGAGGTCAGGTTCTCCATCCAGCCATCAAGACCCTCAACCTTCACGCTTGGTATCTGAAAGGTTCGGGTACAAGGATTGGGACCTTCCAGATGACGTCATGGAGGTGTTGCTTTCGGCCAGGAGACCAGCAACTAAGACTCTATACCGCTGCCGTTGGAATAAATTTTGCAGCTGGTGCAGAAAAAAGAATATCGAACCCTTTTCATGTGGTACACCTGTGGTGTTATCCTTCTTACTTTATTTGGAAAATTCGGGCCTTCAAATTGGCACTATTAAGGGCTATCTCGCAGCGCTATCGATCTTTAAGCGCACTGCAGAGGAGCCATCGTATTTCAAAATTCCATTGGTAATACAATACCTGAAAGGTCTAACTAATGTTTACCCTCCAAGACCATTCCAAGTTGCTTTATGGGACTTAAATCTAGTTTTAAACTTCCTAAAAGGTGCTCCTTTTGAACCACTCCACTCTTGTTCATTAAAGTTTCTCACCCTCAAAACTGTTTTATTGGTAGCATTAACATCTGCTAGAAGGGTTAGCGAGATACAAGCCCTGTCTTGTAAACCTCCTCATACAACTTTTCACAAGGACAAAGTAGTGCTACAGGTGAAGCCTAACTTCCTCCCAAAGGTAGTTTCGGAATTTCACATTACTCAGAAGATTACTTTACCTTCATTCTATCCTCCTCCCCATCCGGGGAAAGAGGAAGAGAGACTACACAGGCTGGGACCCTAAGCGAGCCTTGAGTTTTTACATCAGTAGACTTGCTAAAATTAGACAAGCAGACCAACTCTTTGTAGGTTACGCAGGACATAAGTTGGGATTACCAATAACCAAACAAACCATCTCCAGATGGATTATTTTAGCCATTCTGGAATGCTACAAATTGGCAGGGAAAGAGCCCCCTCAAAATCTAAGGGCTCATTCCACCAGGGGTATCGCAGCATCCTCAGCTCTTCAAAGAGGGCTACCAATTAGAGACATATGTGCGGCTGCCACATGGTCGTTCGCACATACCTTTACCAAATTTTATAGCCTGGATTCCTCCTCTAGTCAAGAGACTAGATTTGGCAAAGCTGTGTTACACGCTGTTCATTCTTAAAGGGTAATATGGCATCTCTTACTCCCGCCTCCAATTACATACCACTGCTATTGGAGTCTATCATAGATAAGGAATACGTCGGAGGACACAATCCCTTCGAAGAACAAGTTACTTCTTACCTTGTAACGTTCTTTCGATGGGATGTTCCTCCGATGTATTCCTTATCGCCCCTCCCATCCATCCCCGCAGTAACATTTCCCTTGTGGTTGCAGCTTACGCTCCTTCAAGGGTAGTAACCATTCATACAATAACTACTTTACTCTACAAAACGGAACTGAGCAACGGACGCTGCGCATGGCCATTTATAGGAATGATGACGTCGGCGTCGATACGGTGGCCGTCGAGGAGCACCTACTCGACGGACGTCGATGCACAGCGCCCTCTACTGGGAAAAAATGTTCCTAGGCCAGCAAGCTGGAGATACAAATATCATAGATAAGGAATACGTCGAAGGAACATCCCATCGAAAGGACGTTACAAGGTAAGAAGTAACTTGTTCTTCTTGCAAGAAGCTCTGCGCAGATATTAGCATCCCGCCACTGCCTTCCACCGCGTTCGCTTGGTGCACTGATAAGGCTGGAATGCAGGGAAGCTTCCCAAAACAAAGTGAAGAGAGCCTGAGAGCCAAGGAGCTTGGACATTTCCTATCAAAAACATGTTTTTGTGCATCAAGGGTTCTGTCGAGAAGATTCTCGAAAATCTAGTACGTCACATTGTTTGACAAGCAGGCCATAATAAGAAGCCCTTACCTGAGCAAGGGGGGAGGGACTCTTCCTGGGCTGCTTGGACCGTGCACACCCAAAGCAGTGCCTGGAATACCAGCCAGCACTGAAAGGTAGAGGCTCTTGCTGTCACATCCCGTCTCCGTGTAGGCTGCCGGGGCTAGGCCAGTACCAGAGCGGTGCCAGGCACGAGAGTGGCATGGGTACTAGGTGTGACCAGATCGCTCCAGTATCAGCAATTCCTAGGAGCGTAAGAATATTGCATTCCATCTGTAACTGATAACCTTATAACCTGTATTACTTAGCTTGCACTTTAATCCCATTTTATTGAAAACTGCTGCTTGGATTTAGTTGGCTGATCAGTTGTGCCTCGCATAATTTCGAACCTGTGAGGGGTGGTAGAGGATTATTGGGCAATCTGGGCTGGTCCTGGGGTGAGCAAATACCCTTTCTACTACATTTGGCGTAGGCGGCAGGATTTGCGACCATAATGCCATTCTGGAAAAATCAAGGGAAATTTGAATGCAATGAAGGAAGCAGTGCGCTCCGTCACATTCCAGGGTGGCTGGTAACAAGTGCATGGTCATCTGGTCATCTGTGGCAGACATATTGCATCAGTATTCTGTGCCGATGGCATGGGACATGCTTGAAAATGATGTTTCCCCGGTGGTAATCAGTGAGTGTTTGGAGAGTTTACTGCCTGGGAAAAGCTGCAAGTAGCTGATGGCCGCAGGGAGCATAGGCTGGTTGTTCCTGCAGGCGCACAGGAAAATGCATGAGAAAGACTTACTTAAAGATGCACAAATTCGAAAATTAAATGAGCTATCCCTGCTCTAGGAGCAACAAATCATAATGAGGGAGACCCTGGAATCGTCCGTTAAACGGGCTGATCAGAAGGAGGATAGATGTGCTTGTTTAGCTTTTGACGTAGCCACTCACAAGCGCAAGCAGAGAAAAAGAGAGCCTTCAAAGATAAGAATTAGGGCATTAATTAGGAAAGATACATGGGATCCAAATGTATGGTCTGCCGATGTAAGCAACAGTAAGTGAGAGCAGACTTTTGATTGGGATGAGCCGCTTGAAGTGAGAATCGTGGAGCTAGCCTGTTCGGAGGGAGAAGAGCAGGAATGTCCTCAGGAAAAATGTGCTTATCCAGCGTGGCCGTTAATAAGTAATTAATCAAAAGGCCAAGCTGGCGGTGGAAATATTCAGAATACTAGGATTTTCCGAGATTACACCCAGACAGAGCTTTTAGACATTGCCAAGTTGTTTAGACAACGAGCGGGGGAGCCGGTTCTGAAGTGGCTTCTGCGCACCTGGGATACGGGCAGTGACGGCATCTTCCTGACCCCAAAAGAATTATTGAAGATGAGTTCAGTTACTACCAATGAATTGCTGGGACAGATTTTGCATGGCGCGTTATGGCAGCAATGTTCACATTCATTGTTTAATTGGCTTCAGACTGCTTTAACAAATTTGTATGCAAGTCCTATGGATATGAAAGAAACTTGGGGGCATTGGAGTTCATTGCCCGAAGCTATAGATCAGCTTAGAGCAGTGGTATTCAAACTGTGGGTCGCAACCCCCTATGGGTCCGCGGGTGCATCCCAGGGGGGCCCTGAGAGCTCAGCATGAAAATTTTTTTTTTTTTTTTAGATTGGAAGAAATGGGCAGGGGTGGCCCACATGGGCGGGCTGAAGCATGAAACTGTCTCAGGCAACAATGAAAAAGTGGCCCACAGTTGTAAATGGATATTCATTCCTTTAGTCACAGACTGGGCCTCATTACTACTATGGCGGACCAGTAACAACGGTGCTGGTAAGCTACCGGCACCGTTGCTACCGTTCCGCCATAGTAAGAGTTGTGCTCGTGGGTGCTTGACAGCCCCCGCCAGGTCTGACCTCAGCTCGTCGGATGTTATTAACGGTGCCGGTGCATCCGAGCTCCCCATTCCCATTTGAGCCATATGGGGCTCAAATGGGAATGGGGATCTACTGGCACCTTCGAAAGGGCAATTATCATGTCCGCCTAACTCGGCATGACCTAGTAATTGCCCATTCGCGGGTGCCAGACCCGGATGCAACTCCAGTGGCAGCCGTGCCGGTTTTACCGGCACAGCTACCGCCAGAGTAGTTATGAAGCCCACTGTTTCAATAGTACCCAAAGGGGTGCTTTGTGTTAAAATGTAAGTAAATTGTGATATATTCAGCAACAATGGTCAACATTACTAACTGCATAGTTAAGTAACTCATCAAAATGGTCCACATTGGCCAAAATGGTGGCCCATTTTGATTGGCCCAAACTAGCATTTTACATTTTTGGTACAGGCATTGCCCTATAGGCCTGTCCGAGCCTGGCGGCTCATCCATAATGGCAAGAGGCGCCCACCCAGTGACCCCTCACCCATTATGGAGGAGCTAAGGAGCCAGCCCAGTGAAACAGTGAGCACTCCCTCAGCTGCTTTATCCAGCTAATGGAGTGCTCCTGGGCTGGCTGAACTGTCAAAGGGAAACACTGTTTCCCTTTGACAGTTCAGTTTAGTTCCCCAGCCGCACATGCTCACTGAGCCATGCAAGTGCTGGGGCGTTTTGCTTCGCCAGCATTGCATAGCTCATTGGAAATGCTGGCTGGGGCACTGCATGTCTGTATGTCCGAGGGGGAGCTCCTGCGCCTCCTCGCACATACGGACAGAGCAGCTGGAGCAGGCCGTTTCAGCACCCACACACAGGCCAATGCAGAAGGTACGTTTATGTTCATTGTTTTTATTTAAACATGTGTATGGATGCGTTATGAGTGAGTGTATGGTGATGGATGCTCATGTGAATGATAGAGTGATTGCTGTATGAATGTGCAGCGCCTTGCATATACACATAATCATGTTCATTGTGTTAGGACCAGTGGGGCCCAGGGGACAGGGATGGTATCTTTTTACCGGACATCTATCATTCAAAACCCTCTGCCTTGTCCACAAGGCTTTCTGGGGCCTGGGTCCAAAATACCTTCAGCTATTCCTCCGCAAATACCTCCCCTCTCGAGCTCTTCACTCCTCTACCTCCAACTCCCTCAGGGTCAGTCGTTTATCAAAGAAACGAGCTGGGGGTAGATCTCCGTCTTCGGCTGGGGCCTCCCTCTGGAACAGCGCCCTGCCACTCTAAAACTTGAGGAGAACCATCTTTCTTCCTGCACTTATCAGACCTACCCTGTCTGCTGCCTTAAACGTAGCACTTGCAAATTGCTGGCTGCACTACCACTGTTTGTTGCCTTTATTAATTATTTATTGTTATTTATCTGTTTCTCCTCTGCTTCGCACTTTCCACTTCTCCCCCCTTCCATGCACTTTTCCCCTCACACTTGCGCGTTCTCAATGTCACTGGGCCTAGTAAGATCGCTGTTTTATTCTCCTCTGTTCCCCTCCCTTGCCTTGTCACGCTCTGAAACACTTGTGTACGAGCGCGATAGAAATAAAATATCAATGCCTGCCCCCTGGACTCCCAGCAACAATTGCAAACTGTTTGGCTATTTACCCATTTTTTGTTAAAAGTATGCTCTACAATGCAACATTTTAACCTATTATTTAAAAAAAAATTCACAGGGGGAAACCCCCCCGAACCTCCCCTTAATGCCCCTCCACTTAAAAAAGATTCACCAGCCGCCACTGGCCCTCAGACTGTGTTGGGAACGGGATGGGGGAACCGAGGGACTATGGTGGGAGCACAATGGGCGGGAACCATGGGATAGTGATGGGAGCAGAGTGGGGAGAGCCCTGGGTGTGTGATGGGGTGGGGAGAGACCAGCGACTGGGTAGGAGTGGGATGAGGGAGCCCAGCGACTTTGATGGGAGCAGGTGACGGCGCGCAATATATACTGTCCATTTGGCATTTCTGGGGGGTCCCGACCTGCCCAAATTTTGCTCAGGGGGGCCCTGGCCAAAAAAGTTTGAAGACCACTGGCTTAGAGAGAAGGGGTTACAGTGCGCCATGTGCAGTGCAAATTCTGCAGGACCTGATATGGAACTTTTCACTGCAGGCATGCGCGCGTGCTTATTGCGAAATGCCCCAGGCCATATGAAAGAAGCATTACTCTCATTGCTGGGCCCAGCGCAGGGCAGAGCTATTGGTGAAGTCGCACTGTTACTTGGGCAATCAGGGCTACTACAGAGGACAGTTCATTTTTGCAAAATTTGACAGAAGTCTCCAACTATATCTGGCAGACAGAGAAGAGATCCCCAATTCATGACATAAAAGTGAGTTGGGTAAGGAATTAGCTACTTTGAGTGTCTTCTTCCATATGAGGCCCTGAAGTTGATGAAGAATAGCTTCAGTATTGGCGAGGCACATGTCCAGCCCATTCAGAAGAATGGCCTCTACTTTTAATATGTAGAAGTCAATCAGCTGACTCATAGAAAATCTACAATATTTTCTGTAGATGACTTTCATCTACGAGATTAAGGAGTTTACCTTTTGGTGCAGAACCAGCCTCCACATGTTAATGATGTAGTGTCGCATTAGCACGCTCAATTCCTAGTCCATCGATAGACCAGGTGAATGAACATGTTTTTTTTTCTTCATATTGTTGAAAATGACAATTCTCAATTTAGAGGCATTGGATTGTAAGTTTAGCTCACGTGCATAGTTGGTAAACAGTTTTAATTTAGGCTGCAGTCCAAAGGGTGTTCTGTCGAATATAAGAATGTCATCGGCAAATGCTAGCCAATGGAGGTGTAGTTTGCCCAATTTGACTGGGAGGCTAACCGCATGTTGCCATAAATCATCCAAGTCGCACAAATAGAGGTTGAATAAGGTGGAGGCTAAATTACAGCCTTGTTTAACTCCAACATGCATTGGAATAGGCTTGATGGTTGCACCATGGTCATTAATGCTTACCATTTAGCTGGTATTGGCATGTAACATGGATAGCAAAAGGATCAACTGAGGAGAGAAGCCAAATCTAGTCATTTTATCCCATAGACTATTTCGAATGACAGTCGAATGCCGCCGACATGTCTAGGGATGCCATATATACAGGGCCAGTATTAAGTTGTTTAGTTTTGGCAAGTATATGGGATAGTATTGTGGCATTTAAGGCATTGCCCATGTTTTTGCAGAAACCGACCTGGAGCCGCGATACAATATTATGTTTGATATGTAGCTCTTAATTCCCTGAGAATCAAAATGGAGAACACCTTTGCTGATACATCTGAAAGAGCGATTGGACGAAAGTTTGTCGGCTCAGCAGGGTTTCCCTTTTTGAAAACCGGGATGATGATCAATATAAGCCACGATTCAGGTAGCTGGTCGGAGTTTTATATATATATATATATATATATATATATATATATATATATATATATATATATATATATTCAAATAAAATTTTTGAAATATATGCCCACAAGCGAGGATCGGTATCCAGTGATTCCCTCGAATACAAAGCATCAAATACAAAAGTCTCCATAAAATGATTTTTTTTTTGTAGGCAAAGGTTTTTTTTTTAAATTAAAATCTTTTTTAAGGGGTAAAAAAACAGGGTTTGGGGGGGCTGTGATGCTTGAGCTAAAAGATGGCGCTGGTGCGCAGTGCATTCTGGGGGCACTCAGAGCCATAATGGATATTTATTCCATGCCTCAGTAGAAGCTGCACTTGCTGAAAAACATGTTTTCAACGTTATTCGTTGCTGAGACTGGTATGCATGCCTCAGCCAAGGACACGGCGCTGGCAAAGCTAGAATCCACAGGTGCCGGCTGGTACCTGATAAGTTGGTTTGTTATGGTTGGTATGCCTGCGCCAAGGTTTCAAGATGAGTTATGGAATTGTTTTCTGTGGTGCTGTAGGAGAGGGAAGCGCTTTGCTCTTTGGGGTTACTGTCGGGTTGACACGGCCGGCAACCAACAGTCACTCATCAACGCTCAAGCGCTAATGCCAGAAGGTTTGAGAAATTGACACCCCTTTTGAGGAGGGCATATATGCAGAGCTCTGGAAAGGTCAGGCGGGAAAAGCACAAAGACCTCAGTCGGAGAGGGGATGCCTTGTTCCGACATACCTGTGGGCTGTTGTGCTCTCGGCCTGGCTGTTACCGCGGTCTTTCATCTACTCCTGCCGAGATGAGGAATTCAGTTATGCCCATGGTGATGTATTCTTGCTAATTTACTATCTTTTCTGTGATTTATTTCTGTTATCACTTATTGCTTGTGTATGTTTAACTATGAATAAATAGCCGTATGAGTGCTAATTATCCTCTAATTGCGCGTGTGGTTGTAAGTCATTGCTTCGTCTACCTTCGTTCAAAGTATTTGCTCTGCAATTGTACTGGTGATAAATAACTGTCCGGGCACTCTTGGCGAGCAAGACAACCCCCCATTAAAAAAAAATTGAAAAAATGAATTTTTTCGATGCATATATTTTTCGAGGCTTTTGCATTCGATGCTTTGAATGTCCAGGCTATCACTACCGCGAGGATCATGTTTAATGACACATGCTGGAATGCCATCAGGACCTGGAGCTTTGGAGTATTTTAGTCGAACAATGGCCCACTCCATGTTAGCCTCTGTCCACTGCGAAGTATCCCATTTTAAATGGCAACATTTTTTCAACCCCAATTTGCTAAAGAGAACTGGCATTTCAAATGTTTTGGTAATGTAAGAGGTCCAGAGTTCCGCAGGTGTTGATGAGGCCAATTGTTCAGAGGCAGAGGGATTAATGTTTCTTAAGGCTGCCCACACTGATCTCCTATTGTTAAGACATACGTGAAAAATGATTTTTTTGATTGTCAGAAATGTGTAGATGTAGTTTGATGGCTTTAATCTTATTAAAGTTCACATTGCAGACTTGTTTTTTTTATATAGATAAGAGTCAATCGGGAGATTGAGCAACTTTAATTCCCTCAATTGCTTGTTTTTTTTCCGTTTGAGTAACCACACTTCTCTATTCTGACAGTGGGTGTCTCTTTTGGGCATCTTCGCATGTTTGGCGGCCAGTTTACCAATAACACGTTTGATTCTGCAGTTATTATAAGCTTCAATTTGTTGAGTGTGATGTCCACATTTCAAGTTATTAGTGTCCCATGCAAAATCTTTTTCAGCATGCCCGTCAATTTGCGGCAAACATGTGAATTCCGGTGGACGGAACACGCTGGGCTATCAATCTCTATAAAGGATGCCTTAGCCATAGTTTCAAGGAGTGGGCACACTACATTGATATGCAGGGAGATGATTAAATGGTCACCATAGCCCGGGAAGGTATGGGACACCGGCTCACACAACTTTAGGAGATTTATCGAAACCGCAAAGTAGTCTATATAAGAGGTTTGGGATCCCCTGTGCCAGGTAAATTCATGAGTGTTTTTATCTATGCATCCAAACAGTATATCCCATTGTTGGAAAAAAGGAAATACATTTTTTCCTTCTTGTGCTGGACTGAGAGGATGTACCAAAAGAGGTGCTGGATCCCGTATGGAGTAAATTAAGGATACAGAGTGAGTTGAATTCCCCCCACCAAATAAGAATTCTGTAACCCGCGTTTTGAAGAAAAGCATCCTCAAAAATCGAGTCTAAAAGTGCAAACATTTGATCCAGCAAGTATCTAACAGGGTTCCAGTAGATAGAAATTATTAAGTATGGTGCGTAGGTATTTCCTGGAATATTCACCTCAACAGTACACCTTCAGTCACCTTCACCAACTAAGATGTAGCCATCAAGTGGTTGTTAATGAGGATAGCTAATCCTCCAAATGGTCTGCCAGTAGGGCCAATGTTGGTTGGCACAGAATAAGAGGTGTATCCATTGATGTAAAAATTCTTTACGTTAATTGATACTTGAATAAGCACAATGGACAAATCGTTTGCAAAGGAAGGTGAGTTAACCCAAGAAAACAGATTGTGATAGCCACAGGAGTTCCAAGATGCAATTTTTTTTTTTTTGTTTATTTTTTTTTGGGTAGTAAAAAAAACAAGTTTAATTTACACCTTTACAAAAAGAGATTCTTTTCGTTGTCATTCCACTAAAACATTCCAGACATCTAAATTTCATTGCTTGATTACTAATACTTCTAAAAACATATTTCATCATACAGAATACCAAAATACTAAAAAGACAATTTTATACATACATTTTGCTAAAATAAGCCAAATTATTCATCTCGACATCATTTCATGAAATCACCCTTACAAGAATATAAATTAGCAAGAAACCTTTCATCGGCCTCATAATAAATTTGACCTTGTTTTGTGCCCCGATAGTGGTTTACAGATGGTATTAAACACCCACTATACAAGAGGGACCTTTTTGCTGGAAGCATGCACCATTTCGACATTCCAAATCATTCTCAATCACATTTAGGAGTCTTACTGTTGCCAATATTATTGCGGTAGACTGGCCCCACATGCAACGTAACGAGGTAAAATTCCGTTCAAGGAGTGAGTTGGTCCCCAGAAATTTACCCAAACAAAGGAGCCTTTTTTGCTCGAAATAATCACAATACATAAACAGATGCTCAAGTGTTTCTGGCTGTTTCCAGCTGGAACAAAATCTACAGTAGTCCCAACAACACCCTACCTTGAACCCAGACCACTCAGACCGTCTGGTTCATTTTTCTCTAAGACCAACCCAGTAACCAGTGGGAACATGTTCTTGTTTGGGGGACAAAGACCATTCCCTACTTCTTGGGGTCTGTCGACCAGTTTTTTATTTACAATGGTTGGAAAAAAACTGTGAAGTTGTACTTGAGCTTTCGTTAGAGGGGTTTTGGGGGGCTGCGCAGATAGCACTTGGACATTACCGCTTTTCAGTGCTTTGATCTGCAAGAGTTTCTTGCTTTCTTCATTTAGATCATGGAGATCCAGTGTTAGGTCAACTGAACTATCACCCAATTTCGCACCTACACAATTTAGGGTATCTTTACTAGGCTGAAGCCCCTTTACTGGTGCCACGTTCATAGATGCCTTCTTCTGGTTGCTTTTAGCTAAATTTAGGCGGTTTTGGGCTCGTAAAAAGCCTTTTTTTGCCTTTCGAGAGACAAAATGCTTGTCATCTTGCTCAGCTGTGTCCATAGGCATACAGTTTGGCAACAAGGGTACCGGGGGCTCCGCACTTGCTTGTGCGTCAATGATTGCTGTCAAAGCTGAGGGACTATCCGGAGTTGATGATTCACCACTAACTGTCTCGAAACCACCACAGAGCCCTGTAGATACCAGGGATTGAGATTTTGAGACCACATTATAGAGTAAACGTTCCACCTGGAGTAAGCGATCATGATGAAGCTTTGATACCAAGAGATCTATTTCCCCCGAGGCACCGAGATCGTTTACATCACTGATCACACGTTGCACCACATGCGAGTACAACCTATAAGGTGGCCATACCATTGGGGGTCCAACATCCGTCTGAGTACCCTGTGAGCGTGAAACCAAACTAGATGGAGTCAGGGTATGTGATCCAGAAAATTTTAACATCATTTTTTCAAATTGGGATAGATAGAATGACCTTGAGTTCTCTTCTGCAAGTATGAACCCCTCTAGTCTAGCTATTTTTTCTTTCATAAAGGCCAAAGAACCCTGCATCTCCCTTACATAGAGCAATGAGTAAGTTCATGGCCTTTATCAAGCAAATTAAGAATGTGCGAGATCACTGGGAAGTTAAAGGGCTCGTGGGCAAGAATGTCTGCAGGCGAGTCCTCAGGAGTCGAAGCAGCCCTATCGATCCCCTTTAGGTTACCCAATCCCACATCCTCATTCACCGTGGAAAAAGCCCACCGGGTATGGGGCAACTCAGTCTCTTTATTGTGAGCACATCCTTCATGCGGCTTTGCAAGACCAAATAAACTAACACCTCCCACACCCGACAAGGAGGGCCCTGGAAGATCCCTTCTAGGACCCAACTGCTCTTTGAAGCTGGAATCATTCAAATGGTGGAAATGCACTTGTTCCCGAAAAGGGAAAGAACGAGAAGCAGGAGAGGAAGGGCCGAGAGAAAGCCTTACTCGTTTGCCCAATTCATCCATGATTGTGGGAGCAAGCATAGATGTGTCAGAGACATGGGCAAATCCCTCCTGTGAATGGGGTACAATACAATCAATATCATGAACATGAGCCAACGGGCAGTCCATCTCACTATTACATTCATTGGCATCTTGTACTGAGAAGGTCAAAGGGGGGTGATCATGGACCTGTCCTGCGGTTAAAGGATCAGCACTAACCGCCTGGTCCATCATTGGTGAATCTTCCTGATCTGTAAGAACGGGGGGTGGGTAGGTCAAAGCCCCACCTTCTAACGGGGCTATTTTGTCAGCAGCTAAATGAGCCAATACATTAGTAACAGGTTTGGGTTCCTTCGCTGGACTTGCCAGTTCGACCTCAACTGAGGTTGACATTGATAAGTGATTTTTTGGTAGGTGGCAACAAGGGCAGGGTGGTGTTTACACTTTTAGACCCTTGATTCTTACCCGGGCCTTTGGAGAGATTGACAGACTTATTGTTGCTTCTCAATGCCCGACCCATTTCCATTACTTGGTCGCCAGCAAGCAAAGGCAGGGTACTTCACTCACAAGTATGGTGCGCCTCCCACAAAATATATACACGTCTGGGAGGGTCCAGGCAAGAGGTCAGCACAATATAACTTCCCACCCAGCTTCCACCAACCCCTTGATGTGCATAACAGCACCACAAATATGGAGCAAACAACCCTCAAACAATGGATAATATCTCATAGACAACTCAGTGTAGATAAAGCACAACAAACTCTAACCACAGCGCGAAATAATACAGAGAGCACGGGGATCCCTTCAGAGCTTCAACATGAGTAAATGTGGTGACCTGAGTAAGTCCTTGTGCATTCCATTGTAATACATGCTCACTTCAGGCCATCATTTCTGTGCATAGCCATCTGTAGCTCTTGATTCCCCGTTCACAAATCCAACCAAGCCACCACAGCCTTGTATCAATAGTTCACTTTGTGAAAGCCCCAACTGAAACTCCCCAAGCTTGCCCAAAAGCACCGGACTCAAAAGGAAACGGCGAGTTAAGAAAGTTTCACACGCACAGAATGGTCAAACAAGCAGTTTGTTCAACAAGATAGTCCCCTAGCAGGTTCAAAGGCCTAAGGCCCACAGTCACCTGCTTAGGGGAGACACTAAACACTACCAGTGTGCTGGCAAAACTGATTTTTCCCCTTACCAAGTGCACCACATACTTGCAGCCGAGGGTTCAAAGGCACAAGGCCCACAGTCACCCTCAGGTCGTAGATTTAAATGCCCACTGAGGCAAGAAGCTCTCACCACATGTGAGCAATAGAATTGCACCAGGCGATAATTAGGCAACTTGGTGGCTGTTTTAAAACAGCATCGTAGCAGGGCCGAAACGGAGAAAGGGTTCAAAGACCTAAAGCCCGCAGACACCCTTTTCCCAAAATCCTCTGGACCTCACCGTACGAACTACAGAGAAGGTAACAGAGTAGGCTCCCGCCAACTCTGTTATACATGAGGACAATCAAGGTAGGCAAAACAGGATTACAGACATCCAGGTACCACTTAAATAGAGCTTGAGGCAATGGTGGGTAGAGGTGGCGCACATGTAGCGAGCTTAGCTCGATTTTTCATAACATGCACCCTCCTCATGGGTGCTCACGGAGCAAAGTTCTCACAATATGTGGCAGTTTTTTTTTTTATGAAAGTACTTGACCCATCGGATGGCTAATTTTCATAAGTAGACAGTAAAACTCCATTAGACAATCAAAGCATCAGTGGAGAAGCATGACCCAGTGGTCGTTTCCCGCAATAGTGAGCCTTCACAAAGTTTTCTTGCAGTCTCAAGGCGCGCTAAAGTCTTACCGAAATGGTCGGGATACACCTCCACACCACGTAACCACCAAACACAAAACACACTGCTGGCACGCCACGCTCCGCGCCTGCGCGGTGTGTATGTAGTCTGTGAGTCCGATTTCATGAACACAGAGAAGGGACTTCGAATGAATGGATGATCCTCCTCAGAACGCAAGGAATCAGCAGGGATACAAAGTAGCGTCCTCTCTCTCAGCCTCAACAAAACACACTGCTGGCACGCCGCGCTCCGCGCCTGCGCGGTGTGTCTGTAGTCTGTGAGTCCGATTTGATGAACACAGAGAAGGGACTTCGAATGAATGGATGATCCTCCTCAGAACGCAAGGAATCAGCAGGGATACAAAGTAGCATCCTCTCTCTCAGCCTCGACAAAACACACTGCTGGCACACAAGTTTAAGTTTCTGTTGGCTACGATTCTAAGTTGCTTTTGTTGAATTTGAGATTGTTCACCAAGGGCTGCAGCCATGACCAATCCTTTGACGGCTGAGAGAGATGCAAACTATGACAAGATTGCATCATTTGGAGGATTGGATAGAGACTCAGAAGACAACGCCCCTCTCACCTTTTCCTGAGTCTCCACAAAAGTATGAGCATCCTCTTTTGAGTTAAATAAGGAAGGTGACCTATTTGGATGAGATCAAAGCGGTGGTTCCACACCAATTTGGCTATGATAGCTGAGTGGAAGTCGCATATCATACAATAATTGTTGGTAAGACTCAGCGCAATCCAATCAATATGTGTAGGATTTAAAATTCTTAACGGTGGAATGTAATTGAAAGCATGGAGACTAAAGTAACAGTTGATTCTGCGCCTGCCATTGATGGTAAGGTCACTATGCCATCCCATGATGTTAGAAGTTTCATGTGTAAAAGTGATTGCAGAAGGCTCAACTAAGGGAACAACATTGCCAGTACTTTCAGGGTTGATGGGCACCGATGATGCCAACTCATTATCCGATCTCCCAACTTGTACTTGATTGCTTACAGGATGTGCAGGAGGCTAAGCACACATGGTTGAGATCCCTCTTTCGAGGGGATTGGGTCCTCCGACGTATTCCATATCTATGACAGGTAATGTCCACAGCTGTGCTGCTTCGGCGTCTGCGTCCTGCGTCGATGATGTCGATGCGCCGTCCCCGAGGACGACCTCCGACGGCTGACATCACCCGATGTGATAAGTAGGACGCACGACGCCCGTAGCCTCAGTTCTCTTTTTTCCGCGAACGTGTTCGCTTCGTGAATCTCGGTACGCCTCGACTCTTTGGAGTTTGCTGTATTCTTCTCGGTTTGTTGAACCTGTTCGGTTTTTGTGAAGACCTGTTCGTGGCGATGTCTACTTCGTCTTCAACCCCGCTTCCGGGCTTCAAGAAATGCGGGGACTGTGGGTCCAAGATGTCGGTCACGGACTCGCACGACGCCTGCCTCTGGTGCCTTGGGAATGTCCACGATACAGACGACTGTGTCGACTGCCAGTCGCTCACGACCAAGGCCTTGCGGGAACGCAAGAAGAAGCTGTCGGTCGGTCGGGTGTCTAAGCCCCGGAAGTCGAGGTCTACGGGGCTTTCGACGGATGACTCGAGAGGCGACTCTCCGTGTCGTCGGAAGTCCAGTCGGTCTCCTTCCAGGAGTCGGTCTCGCCACTCCTCCGCCTCTTCGGGGCATTCCCGGAAGCGCCGGCATCGGTCGCTTTCCCCGTCCTCTTCGGAGGACTCCGCCCGTCGGAGGATCGCTTATCCCACCATGCAAGCGACACCGGAGGAATGGGCTTCCTTCGGGAAGCAGATGTTAGCGATTCTTGAATCGCAGGGCACCGGTCCGTCCGTGCCTCCGAGTGGGGTCAGTCGGCACCGGTCGAGAGACGCCGCTCGTATGCCTTCGGGCTCGAGTGGTCGGCACGGCTCGCGGGAAAGTTCGGACAAGGGTGACCTTTCTCGCCATGCCCGTTCCAGGTCCCTGTCCTCAATGCGCTCGAGACCGCGTGATCCTGTGCCGTTGTCGAAGAAGATGCTGACGCCTGTGGCGCCGAGGTCGTCGACGGTTTCTCTCGAGGCTCCGCCTCCGAGGGGGTCATCGATGCTGTCGGTGCCTAGGTCGTCGAGAGACACGCTCGGAGCTCTGGCTTCGAGGCCTGTGTCGACACTGTCGATGCTGGCGGCGCTGCAGCTGACGCCGATTCGCTCAACGCCGATTCTCTCGGCGCCGACTCGTTCGGCGCCCTCGACGCCTATCGAGGAGGTGGTGTCGGAGGGGCCCCGTGGCACGTGGTTAGCCCCTAGAAAGGCTCTGGCTAAGGTCAGGCATAGCTTTGGTCCCCAGGTGTCTTCCTCTCACCACCTGGAGTACATTTCAGAGGGTGATGAAGGCTCTGATGAAGGCTTGGTTCCGGTTACGGTACCAGATGAGCTCTCGGGCCATAGCCAGTTTGATGACCGGAGGCAGTCACTGCATGATGCCAATGGACTGGACACCTCTCCAGAGGTGGAGTTTTGTAGGCCGGAGCCTGGCACTCATGCCGATTCTTCATACCGGCGCCTTATGTCTCAGGTCACCGAGTACTTGGGATGGTCGGCTCCCCCAGGGGAGTTCGTTCAGGATGATCTCACGGACATCCTTGATCTTGGTCCCCCCACTGACCCGGTACTGCCGTTTCATATGGCTCTGCAGAGAAGGTTGGCAGCGGTTTGGATCGCTCCGGAGAGTCTCCCGGCAGTCGGCAAGTCGTTGTTGCGAAAATACCATCCAGCCAGTAGCGACCCCTGCTACTTGTCCAGGCACCCCACTCCGGAGAGCTTGGTGGTGCAGGCGGGTACGGCCCCGGCAAAGCAGGCGTCGTATCCTACCATCCCTCTGGATAGGGACGACAAACGTTTTGACGGCTGGGCAAAGAAAGTGTTTTCTTCAGGGGGTATGGCGCTTCAGGTGACCAACTCCATATGTGCCTTGTCTCGTTTCACACACACTCTGTGGAACTGTGTTGCATTAGCGGCTGACCATATTCCCGAAGGGGACGAACGGGATGGTTTCCTTGCTATGGTTCAGGATGGCAAGGATGCCATGTGTGAGGCCGTTCAGTCGGGTTTGGACATGGCAGATTGTGTCAGCCGGTCCATGGCGGCGAGCACCGTAATACGCAGGTTTGCGTGGTTGCGGAAGTCGGGGTTCGCTCCTGATGTGCAGTCCCGGCTCCTCAACATGCCCTTTGACAGTGAACATCTTTTTGGCAGCAAGACTGATGAGAGCCTTGAGAGGTTGCAGACCTCCAAAGCTGCAGCGAAGTCGTTGGGCGCTACAGTTAGACAACCTCCGCCTTTTCGTCCTAGGGGACAACAATGGAGGGGAGGTTCCTTTCACTATTACTCGTCCTTCAGTAAAGCGAGAGGAACTAGCAGTCAAGGAGGCCACCGTAAGAGTGCCAGAGGTGGAAAACAGGGTACTCGAGGTGCCAAGGCCGCTCGGGAAGTTGCCTCTTTGCCCTCAGGCAACGCTGCAGCCGCTACCACTCAGTCATGAGGCCAGGTCCCATGGTTCGCCAGTTGGGGGAAGGCTGGCGCAGCATCTTGTAGAGTGGCGTGCCATTACTTCAGATGTGTGGGTTCTGGAGATCATAACCCACGGCTACTGTCTTCCCTTTCGGCAGAGGCCTCACGACAATCCACCTGGGAACCTCTCTTTGAAGAGTCCGGATCCGCTCCTTGCGCAGGGAATTCAAGCCCTGCTGGAGAAAGGCGCTATAGAACTGGTGCCTGTAGCGGAGAGGAACACGGGATGGTATTCCCCTTATTTTTTGATTTCGAAGAAAGACGGGGGATTGAGACCCATCATGGACTTGCGCGGTTTGAACAAACTCCTCAGGAAGGACAAGTTCAAGATGGTTACTCTCTCTCAAGTCCTCCAGGCCCTTCAACTTCAGGAATGGTTGGTGTCTCTCGACCTCAAGGACGCTTACTTTCATGTGCCGATCCATCCCAAGCACAATAAGTACCTGAGGTTCGCGGTTGGCGACTTGCACTTTCAGTTTCGGGTCCTGCCGTTCGGATTGACCTCCGCCCCGAGGGTTTTCACCAAGCTCATGGTGGTGGTGGCAGCGCATCTCAGGAAAGGGGGGATTCACGTCTACCCCTACCTGGACGTTTGGTTGATCAGGGGGAGCTCTCCCGAGCAAGTCCTGGATCATCTGTCCGTCACCTGCCACTCCCTTCACAAGCTGGGCTTCTCCCTCAATTTAAAGAAGTCCCATTTGACACCAACACAGCGGCTCCAGTACATCGGAGCAGTGCTCGACACATCCCTGGGGCAGTGTTTTCCTCCCCAGGTGAGGGCTCTTCACATTCAGCAGATGGTGCACAAGTTTCAACTTGCCCAGAATCTCCCAGCGTCCGAGTTCTTGAGACTGCTCGGCCTCATGGCATCCTGCATTCTTCTGGTGCCAGAGGCTCGTCTGCAGATGAGATCTTTCCAGTGGGCACTCAAGCTCCAGTGGTCTCAGTCCTCCGGCAGGCTGTCGGACCCTGTTCAGGTGCCGCCCTCGGTCGCCCAGGACCTTCTGTGGTGGGCCATCGAAGGCAATCTGATGAAGGGGGCCCCATTTTGGCTGCCCTAGCCGGAGGTGACGATCATGACGGACGCATCCCTCACGGGATGGGGAGCTCATGCCAACGAGTTGACAGTCAGCGGTCGTTGGTCTCCGTCGGAGTCCAGACTCCATATCAATCTGTTGGAGCTCAGGGCCGTCAAGCTTGCCCTGAAGGCTTTTCTACTGACTGTGCGAAGAAAGAGTGTCCTGATTCTAACGGACAACACAGTGGCCATGCACTACCTCAACAAAAAGGGGGGGGGGGGCAGGGTCACTTCCTCTGTGCAGGGAGGCGATGCAGCTCGAGTTCTGGGCCATCCAGCAGGAAGTTTCAATCTCGGCTGTTCATCTGGCCGGAGACGACAACGAGACGGCGGACGCTCTGAGCAGGCAGAGCACAATCTCTCACGAGTGGGAGTTGACTCAGGAGATTCTCCTGGAGATCTTCGCCCTTTGGTGGACCCCTCAAGTGGATCTCTTCGCCTCCAGTGTCAACCGGAAGTGCGAAAGGTTCTGCTCGCGGGAATTTCCTCCAAAAGGAGCCTTAGGAGACGCGTTTGTGGTGGAGTGGTCATTCCCACTGCTGTACGCGTTTCCTCCAGTCCCCGTCATCCCGCAAGTACTGCAGAGGTTTGGTTCCCGGATGATCCTCATTTCTCTGGCGTGGACCCGGAGGACGTGGTACCCGGACCTTCTCGACTTATCCATCTGTCCTCCACGTCGTCTTCCCTACCGAGAAGATCTGCTCTCACGGGAGGGGTTGTCAGGTTCTCCATCCAGAGGTCAGATCCCTCAACCTTCACGCTTGGCTTCTGAAAGGTTGAGGTATAAGGATTGGGACCTCCCTGAAAACGTGATGGAGGTGTTGCTCTCGGCCAAGCGGCCGGCAACAAAGTCTCTGTACCGTTGCCGTTCGAGAAAGTTCTGCGACTGGTGCAAAGTTAAGAATGTGGATCCTTTTGAATGTGACATTCCCATGGTTCTGTCTTTTTTGCTTTCCTTGGCCCACAGGGGCTTGCAAGTGGGGGACCATTAAAGGTTACCTGGCGGCGCTGTCCATATTTAAGCGCTCGTCTGAAGAATGTTCCTATTTTAAGATTCCTTTAATTTCTCAGTTTTTGAAAGGGCTCACTAATGTGTTTCCTCCGTCACCTTTTCTGGTGCCCGGTTGGGATTTGAAACTTGTGCTTAAGTTTCCTATGGCTGCTCCGTTTGAGCCTTTGCATCCTTTCCCTTTGAGGCTGTTAACTCTGAAAACTGTGTTTTTGGTTGCGGTTACTACCGCTCGCAGAGTGAGTGAGTTACAGGCACTTTCAGTTAAGCCACCCTTCACTGTGTTTCATAAGGACAGGGTTGTCCTTAGTGTTCGGCCTTCTTTTCTTCCGAAGGTGGTTTCGGAACTTCATTTGAGCCAGAAGGTTGTTCCTCCGGCGTTCTATCCTCCTCCACATCCTGGTAAGGAAGAAGAGAGGCTCCATAGGCTTGATCCTAGGAGAGCTTTGAGCTTTTATATTTCGCGTATGTCCCGAGTCAGAGTGGACGATCAACTTTTCATTGGTTACGCTGGAAAGCGTTTGGGACAAGCTGTGACGAAACAGACTGTCTCGTTGGATTATTTTAGCCATCTCCGAGTGTTACCGCTTGGCGGGTAAGGACCTTCCGGCTGGCTTGCGAGCCCATTCTACCAGGGGAGTGGCTGCGTCTACTGCCCTGCAGAGGGGTGTTCCTATTCGTCACATCTGTGATGCAGCCACCTGGGCTTCAGTACATACTTTTGTATGTCACTACTCCCTCGATTCCATCCAAGGGCAGGATCTGGCCTTTGGCAAGGCAGTCCTTTATTCCGCAATTTGATTGGGCATGCTAAATTTGTGTTCTAAATTCTTTTCCCACCTCCTTGCTTGGTACTGCTTTGGGAGTCTGTCATAGATATGGAATACGTCGGAGGACCCAATCCCCTCGAAGAACAAGTTACTTTCTTACCTGGTAACGTTCTGTCGATGGGATGGTCCGACGACGTATTCCATATCGCTCCCTTCCTACCTTCCCCGCTGCAGAATTTCCTTTGCGATTGCAGCTTGCGTTCCGCAATGCCTTTTGTGTCTGAATGGCAGAAAACTGGTGGCACACGTTCTGGGGGAAAAAAGTACAACTGAGACTACGGGCGTCGTGCGTCCTACTTATCACATCGGGTGACGTCGGCCGTCTGAGGAGGTCCTCGGGGACGGCGCATCGATATCATCGATGCAGGACGCAGACGCCGAAGATTTTCCGAAGCAGCACAGCTGTGGACATTACCTGTCATAGATATGGAATACGTCGTCGGACCATCCCATCGAAAGAACGTTACCAGGTATGAAAGTAACTTCTTCTTCTTTAGGTGGTATCAACGTGTTGTTAGCTGTGACACTAGGGGTCATGGTTACTGAGCTCCCTATTGTTTTAGGAGAGCTGAGAGGATGATTGTTTGAATCAGCAAGGTAGGCCGGTGTTATCGCCAGCTTTTTGCGTTTAATAACCGGATAAAACTTTGAGAGTTGTCTGTTTAGTGCCTGCAACATTTGTTATGAAGAGAGGAGAGAGCTGCATCACATTGACTCCTTTGTGCGGAATTGGAATACCAGTCTCCTCATCATCACCAATGGTTGATGTACTCGAGACATCCTTAGGTTTAAAAAAAAAAAAAAGAAAATTCTCTTTGGGATCATTTTTTGCATTGATAGACGTAGGGACCACCATTGCTTTCATTTGGAGCGCTTCTCTACTTTCTTCGTTGAGCTGGTTCAAGTCAAGCACAATGTCATCATGTGACACATTACATATGTTTTTGATATTAGAATTATGGAATGGTTCGATTTTTTTGCTTTTTTAGTCAATGCATCCTTTTGAGATTTACAATTAGCCCTTCTCTTGTTCGCTCTATTTTGAAGCCGCTTGTCTCTACGTGATAGGTATTGCCTAGAAGTATTACCTTCCACATGCTCAGCAGGTCCTTCATCCATGGCAATTCTGTTAGAGGATTTAATTTCCTCTTGCTCAGTTAAATCAGTGGGACTGTCGGGATCCACATTCATAAATGCTTAATCTATAGCTTTGTCCTGAGAAAGGACACACAAATTAGCATGTGTTAACCTTGTAAGCAAGTGTGGTGCTTTTCTATTAATGCATCTCGGTGTTTGCAGATTTTTCTACGTTGGAGATCACGTTAGGACAGGGATCCTGGGGTTCCGTACAAACAATGTGTGTTTTTAAAATTGGTACTTGGCTAACAGCTTGAGCAAAGTGGATACTAGAGACGGCAGCCGAGCCATGACAATCATCGGTTTGCGTTGGGAAGGTACTTTCGCTATCTTCGTAGTTTGAGAGGAACCAGGAGTAGAATACTCCTTCTGAGGATAGGCAGAGTTGGGACGATTGAATGCCATCATAGTTTCTTGCGCGCACATTAAACCCTCTAATTTATTCAGTTTGGCTAAGATATCGGATATAGAAGATTTGTTATCTCCTAGTTCATAGTAGGGGATCTCATGCCCTTTGTCTAACACATTCAAGATGTGTGTAAGGACAGGAAAAGAATAAGGGTCAGGGTTATTTAAATCATGAAATAGGGTTGATTTAGGGAGCAATGTGTCTTGTTGATGTTCATGAGAGCTTTGGGGTATATGTTTAGTAGTCGTGGGGTGATAACGCGAGCTTCGGCGCGTTATAAATATATAAATAAATACATAAACAAATAGAACTTAGAAGTGCAACCTGTGTGGTCCTTCATGACAATCGCCACATAAGGGTTAGGGGAACTTGCCCTAGGAAGGGTGGGCATAGTAGAACTAGACATTTCACTAAGGCAAGGAATTTCTACTGGCATTGCTTCATGATGCCTTTTATTATGAAAATGAACCTCATCAATGCCATTTGCTGTGGATGCTACCGGGCTTGAAGGCCGAAGGGATAGGTGAATTCTCTTGCCCAGTTCGGCCTTAACAGCAGGTGCTAGCATAGATACATCTGAGATTGATTTGTTAAAAGCATCCGAAGGATTGGAGACTAAACTGTTATCAGTGGGATTATTCCATTGTTTATGGAAGCTTTGGTTCATGGAAAGGTTTGTACCATGTGCATTTCCGGGAGCAAAAGATTGCATCCCTCGTGAGGCATTAAATGGAGTATGGATTTGAGCTTGCACATGAGCAAATGTCATTTCATGCCGAATCAAATCTTTCTGCATTTCTTCAGCACTTGTGCTTTGTCCAGCTTTCAATACCAAAGAAGTCTCTTCCAATGCTGTCAAACAATTACTGTGGGAGAGTGAATCAACATTAGCCAAAGCCCCAGCTTGGAACGGGGTATCAGGCATTGTTTGATCTTTTACTGATGCAGCTTTACATATAGGCCCACTTCTAAGACTGCCGAACATAACAAGAAATTGTCACCCGGTAGACAAAATCGGACGACTAGGGCAGAAAAAAATAAAGGAAAGAGAACTTGTCACGTGACAATGCAATTGAGCCCCGTGATTTAGGAAGTGTACAAAGAGGCAAGTTTATGAAAAAAGCTGCACCCAAGTTGCACTAAAGTAGCGCAGCATGAACACTGAACCCTACTTAGAATAATTGTGAACCACACCACTAATGCTCTAAACTGCCACTGTTAACAATTATTAGTACTAGCCCCTCTTACAAGCAGCAGGTAAGCACACGAATACAATTGTATGTGGTGGTTGACACAGAAAGCCCTAGTCAATATACAGATGGCAATGTCTACTTCAAGGAGCATACGTTATGTAAACGAATACAATGTTTGACAGTTGGACAGAAAACAGACTAAGAAGGCAATATGAATTAGCTTATTAGATGTACTCACCATTGGTACGTTGTCGTGGGAGTGGGCTCCAGAGCCTAACCAGAGAGGTAGTTGGAATCAGGCAGTGTGCACAAACGCTGACAGGAAACCAAGCAATCTGCGGTCAATGACAAAGTTTGCGTACCCCTCTTCAACTCCCACACCCAAGACAGGATTAAACAAATGTCTAAAGTGTGGCAGAAAGATGTCTATTACCGACCCCCATCGGAATTGCCTCTGATTAGCCAGCCCAGACCATCAGGTTGACGAGTGCGGGTCCTGTCAGACCATGTCAAATAAGGCTCTTAGGGAACGTAGAGGTAAGCTGGCGGTGGGGGAGGACAAGTATAAGTCTTTGAAAAGACAAAAGGATTCAGAAGAATCCATTAAAAAATCTCATCACGAGTCGGGGAGGTCTAGATCGGAAAGTCGCTCGGGGAAGTCTTCCTCGTATTTGACGAAAAAGTCGAGAAAGCAACGTCATAGGTCTTCTTCCTCCTCTTCAGAGAGGAGAGTAACTTACCCTTCAAAACACGATTCCCCAGAAAAATGGGAGGCCTTCAGGGCTTCGATGATGAAAATTTTCGAGAAAGCGGCCCAGACCCCCTCGAAGTTGCCGCGTGGTGATCATGCCTCTACTCACTCTAAAGGTGACAGAGGAAAATCAAGATCCAAGCACGCAAGGGTTGAAAAAGAGATGAGAGTATCGTCAAGGGAAAGTTCCCTGACATCTCACTCTAAATCTAAGCCTCCGATGCACAAATCGGGGCAAAAGGAATCGGGGTCGAAGTCGAAGAATAAATTTGACTTGACACTATCGACGACCATAGTGTCGAAACCGATTACAAAGATGGCGTTGACGCCTGTAGCTTTAATAGCAACAAAGCTTTCTTCTGCTTCGAAGCCTCCTTCAACTCTGTCGAAGCCAGCGTCTAACTTATCGACGCCTTTATCGAGGCTTTCGCTAATCCCAAGGCCCAATGTCAACGCCATTTTATATGTCTAGACAAATTCCACCTTCTTTGCCTGAAAAGGCTTTTCACCCTCAATCTAGACAGGAATTCTTTACTTTCATGTGTTCTATATATGAGGAACATTCCTCTGAAGAAGATGTCACTCCATCTGGAGTTAGATTTGGGGCCAGAGCGGTCCCTGAAGAACTAATGGACCTACAGTCAAAAATGACAGACTTGTTTGATTGCCTACAAAATGCAAGTGGCTTGGACACTTCTCCTGAAGTGGATTTTTTGAGGCCAGACCCTACAGATCATGCTGATCCCAGCTATAGAAATCTTATGGGAAGAGTCATAGATTTTATCGGATGGAAATCAGCTTCCCTGGAATTTGACCAGGATGACATGACTGATATCCTGAGTGAGGGTCCCTTGAAAGATCCTGTTTTACCATTCCATAAGGCTTTACAAAAAAGGGTAATGGGGAAATTGTAACAACCCAGATTTGATTCCAGCAGTAAATAAAAAACTGGTAACAAAATATAGACCAGCCTTATCATATCCAGAGTATTTGTCCAAGCATCCCGCTCCCGAAAGCCTTGTAGTTCAAGCTGCAACTTCCACTGGGCAATCAACTTACCCATCAATACCACCAGATAGGGACGATAAAAAAGTTGATGCTTCGGCCCGGTAAGCCTTCACTTCGGGCAGCATGGCCCTGAAATCAACTAATGTCACTTGCACATTGGCAAGATTTACTTTTACCCTGTAGGACAGTATGTCATCAGCGGTGAACGCATCCCGGAAGGTGAGGAACGGGATGGTTTCCTGGCTATAGTGAATGATGGTAAAGAGGCTATGGAGGAATGCCTTCAGTCAGGATTGGACACTGTGGATAGTATAAGCAGGTCCATGGCTTCTCGCACGGTCTTGCGCAAATTCGCATGGCTAAGAAAATCTGGATTTGCATCTGATGTGCAGTCTAGACTACTTAATATGCCTTTTGATGGCTTGAGGTTGTTTGGCAGCAAGGCAGACGAAAGCTTGGAGAAGCTGCAGACCTCGAAAGTGGCAGCAAAATCACTCAGCGCCGCTATAAGGCAACCTCAACAGCACTCTTACGCAGGGTCATCTTCCTGGAAGAGTCGCCCTTTTCGCTTCTATTCCCCTTTTGGAAAAGGGAGAGGGCAGGCAGTCACAGAGGCCAACAGAGAAAACCCTTTCGTGGTGGAAAAGGGAGAGGTGCTAAATCAGCTGCAAAGCCACTTTGAGGTCTTAACCCAAAAGACCCCGGTGGGAGGCAGAATCACTCAGTATCTGGACGAATGGCAGGGCATTACGTCAGATGCTTGGGCACTAGAGATAGTGAACCATGGTTACTGTCTTCCTTTTCATCAAAGACCTCAAGATCATCCACCGGGAGCCAACTCTGTAAAAATTCCAGACCCGCTCCTTGTGCAGAAGATTTTAACCCTGCTAGAGAAAGGTGCAATAGAACGTGTACCTGTAGCGGAGCGGAACAAGGGTTGGTACTCCCCCCTATTTTCTCATCCCCAAAAAAGACGGAGGATTGAGACCCATCTTGGACTTAAGAAGCTTGAACAAGTTCCTCAGGAAGGACAAGTTCAAGATGGTGACCCTTTCTCAGATCCTTCAGGCTCTTCAGCTTCAGGACTGGCTGGTTTCATTGGACCTTCAGCATGCTTATTTTCATGTGCCAATCCCTCTCAAGCACAGAAAGTACCTGAGGTTCGCAATTGGTGGTTCTCATTATCAGTTTCGAGTTCTACCATTTGGGCTGACCTCGGCCCGAGGGTCTTCACCAAACTAATGACGGTAGTGGCAGGGAGTGTCAGGAGGGGGGGGATTCACATCTACCCTTATCTGGACAATTGGCTAATCAGAGCAAGTTCACCCGACTGACCCAGAGACATCAGGCCATGACCTGTCACTTGCTACACAAATTGGGCTTCTCCCTCAATTATAAGAAGTCACAAAGATCCCGAGCCAAAGACTCCAATTCATCGGAGCAGTCCTGGACACCACCTCAGGGAAAGCCTCGCCTCCTGAGGAAAGAGCTCACCATATTCTGCAGATGGTAACACAATTTCAGAATGCCCAACATCTACCGGCGTTCGACTTCCTAAGGTTGTTAGGCCTCATGGCATCCTGCATTTTTCTGGTGCCAGAGGCTCGACTGCGGATGAGATCCCTTCAGTGGGCCCTCAGGACTCAATGGTCCCAGTTGTCGGGAGAGATGTCAGATCTTCTACAAGTCCCAACCAAAGTGGCTCAAGATCTTCTATGGTGGGCTTGCAAGGAGAATATCCTCAAGGGGGAACCGTTTTGGCAACCATGGCCGGAGATAACGGTAGTGACGGATGTTAGGGAGAATTCTCCTTCTAGGGCTAATTTCCCTCACCTAGTGAGTCCCCCAGCAGCTTTGCTGGATTTCTGGAGTTTATTTTTTTCCACCTGGTAAGAGTGTACATCTTTTTCCACTGTTACATGTGTTTTGGCCTATGTGTTTTTACTCATTGTGTGATCTTGGGCACTGGAGCACTCTACTCCATGTGCCCCTGTTCTTGTATGGGTTACACCGCACCCTCAGTGCAGTAACCCAGGGTTGTCTTTAAGACTTCCCCCTGACTCCATTTCACTGGGACTGACTACTGGCCCCCAGAAAAAGGTAAATTTGCCATTTACTTAGTCATTTTTACCACAGACCCCTTTTCTGTCTGTACCTCCCTGAGCATTGTTTCGCTCTTTTAACATTTAGACTTGGCTGGTGGCAGTGGTATCTACCCTAACTTTTCTACCGCAATTATATTTGTGACTGCATAAGCTGTCGAACCCCTTCGTCTTCCCCTCCCTCCACACTCTCCTCACCTGAGTCTTCAGAGTGCCCCGAGTTCCGTAGATTCCGCCGGCTCAGGTAGTCCCGTTCTTTTTTAGGTAGCACTTGCCTGTCTCGGTGAGAAGCCACAGTGACTGCTGAATAGACAGCCGTCCTGGGGCCCCTTTTCCGGGAACAGGCCGGACAAAAGGGAAAAAACCCACACGTGGGAAAAACCCTTAGGATACTTCTGGCAATGAGGTAGGTGAAGATCCAATCTTGTAAACAGTAGGACTGGAAGCAGATACGAGATCCACAGGGTTGAACACAGGAGGGAAGTCCAATGCGACACCATTAGAGGTGAAGGAAGCCAATGCAACTACCGGCCCAAGGGAAGTAAAGGTGCGGTAAGAAAGAGAGAAATTACAGGAGAGAATGCAACAGAAAGAAGAAAAGGGAAAAACTGGAGAACCGCGAGTGAAAAGAGCGGCAAAGAGAAGAAAAAACGCCCGCCGCCGGAGCGGCGAGACTAGGAGGAGGAAACGAAGAAGTGCCGAGGGATCGGCAAGGAAGAGACTGGAAAAGGAAAGGCCGCCTCTGACAAAACGAACCGGCCGACAGAGAAGCAGAAGAAACTCTATCCCAAGGATAAGGGACGAGCAAGCTGAGATAACCCGCCGCACGCCGAGGCGAGCAGAGGGCAACGCTGGGGGAGCGCTAGAACCAGAGCCGCTGGAGCGAGAACTAGCAAAGGGTTGAAACGCAGCGACTGCCGGGCTTGAAGGGCAGATAAACTTCCGGCAGTGCTGCGATTGGCCAATGAATCGATACCAGACACAAAGAAGGGACTAAACCACCCTACCTGCCGGTTTGCAGCCTCCAACGTGGAAGGTGCCGCCACCCGCGGTAGCGATTGCGGATGACAATATTAGATAACGTGGTACTGTTCTTGGCTATTATATTAGCCTCAAACATAAACCCGCTCGACCAAATCATCTTTCTTTTGGCTCCGGTTGGGTTTATTCGCCATTTCTTTTCCTTCTTGTGTTTTACTTTGCGTGGCAAACTAGGTTCGCCTTCTTTGTTCACCGTCTTTTTGGCGGGCTTCTGCAGAGAAGCCCTCCTCAAGGCACCTGGGTGTCTAGGTGGGCTGAATGTGAGGGAGGGGTGTAGTCACCCCCTGCACAGGGTATCCTAGGAAACCCAAGTCACACTTTGCCATCATTGGCTGAGGTGGTTGTCCTGGCTGGACAACCCCTGTGCTGCGTGATTGACTGCCAGGCTGTGTGAATGGGGGTTTTGCGCATAAAAGGCATGTCTCTTGGGCTAGAAGTCAGTCGCCTCTGGAACTACAACGAACCGAAGAGAAGCAGAGAGAACGACGGCTGCTGCAACTACCCCGTTCCGGTGAAGCCCTGCTGCAGTCCTGAGCTATCTACCCTTCGACGACTAAGAGGAGATCCAGTCCGGAGTCTTCTTCCCTTGAGCCTGGTGGGGATAACCATCTCATCTTCTTCAGCCAGAGATCTCCGCCGTGGTCGAAATCGCTGCACACTGCTGTAGTGGTAAGGATAGCCACCTGCTAAGCCTCTCCTGTTTTTAAGGAGTGCATCTTTTATTCGTTGTCGCTGCTGCCGGCTTCATCCCTGTGTAGTGCAGACCCCCTTCAGAAGTCCTCCTTCACAACGAAGCTCCAGGAATCGTGGGTCTGCGGGAAACCAACAGGAACAACTGCCAGGGCTCCAGCTGCATCGTGAGAATAAGGTACTGTGTTCTACTCGAGGAAACTGGGTGAATCCCTTTTCTTCATCTCCAAGGCTCGTCCTTGTCTTCCCTCCTTCTTATAACTTTTGCTTCCGAACATTAACAATATTCAAGTACTTTTGGGCTACGCTGAATCGTGAACTGTCTAGCGGTGTGATCTTCGGCAACAGGTCTCCGGTGTCACTTAAACCTGGCTCCAACCCTTTGACTTTTGAATTCCTGTTTATGAGTTTTCTCGATACTGTCTGCCTAACCTAAATATTGCCTGTGATTTCTGCCTCCAACTCCTTCTGGGTATCTCAGGTGCCAAGTGTGTTTTTGCCCAGTTAGCATTTCATGTCACGGATACGCGTTTATTCAGTAGACCGAACTGTCAAAAAGTGATTGCAACCGTATCCGCGGTAGCGTGTTTTGTTTATAACACTGGTTCATTTAAACACAGGTTACTTACCTTGAGACATACTGTACAAAGTGAATTGGTTAGTTGTAGTATATTTAACTTATGGTTTTGTTTAAAGTTTAATAGAAGTGTTGGGTTTATAACTGATGGTTTAAAAATAAATGTACTTATATTTGTACCTGAAACCTTGAGTCAGTGTTTGCTTGAGTCACAGTAATTGTGGTCCCTTTGTGTAATCTCTGCTACTGCTCATATATTCTTGAGATAAGCCTGGCTGCTCTGCTACTGCTACCACTATAACTTAGTAGTACAGGCTTGTACCAAAGGTAAAACTTGTATTGCCACCTGCAGTATTAATTGTGTGTAGTGGTCCCTAAGGGCACTGTACAGGATTCTGCCTAACAGACGCCTCACTTACGGGGTGGGGAGCCCACACCAACGACCTGACAATCAGCGGTCATTGGTCTCCATCGGAGTCCAAACTACACATCAACCTTTTGGAGCTGAGAGCAATCAGACTAGCGCTGAAGCCTTTTCTGCCCTCTGTACAAGGAAAGAATGTCCTGATAATGACGGACAACACAGTGGCCATGTACTACCTCAACAAAAGAGGAGGCGTAGGATCACTTCCACTGTGCAAAGAGGCAATGCAGCTCTGGTTCTGGGCAATGCAAGAAGGAATCTCTATCGGCAGTTCACCTAGCCGGAGAGTTAAACACAGCGGCAGATGCTCTGAGCAGGCAGAGCACAGTCTCCCACGAATGGGAGCTAGCTCAGGAAGTCCTTGAAGAAATCTTCACCCTTGGGGAACCCCCTCAAGTAGAGCTGTTTGCGACCGGGACAAACCAGAAGTGCGAACTGTATCGCTCAAGGGAATTTACCCTGAGAGGAGCTCTAGGGGACGCGTTCGTAGTGGACTGGATATTTCCACTCCTTTACGCATTTCCTCCAGTCCCCGTGATTCCTCATGTAATCAGGAGGTTGAGAAAGTTCAGTAAAACCATGATCCTAATTGCCCCGGATTGTGCCAGGAGGACGTGGTACCCGGACCTTCTGGATATGTCCATATGCCCTCCAATACGTCTTCCAAAGAGAGGATCTTCTCTCACAAGAGGAAGTTCGAGTTCTCCATCCACAGGTCAAGACACTCGGCCTTCACGCATGGTTTTTGAGAGGCTAAGATATAAGGATTGGGACCTCTGGGATGACGTAATGGAGATTTTGAAGGCCAGCGACAAAATCCTTGTACTGGTGTCGTTGGAATAAATTCAGTAACAGGTGCAGGAACAAGAATGTGGATCCGTTTCTTTGTAATACTCCAACAGTACTTTCTTTTCTCTTGCACTTAGCCAATTTGGGGCTCCAAGTTGGTACAATAAAAGGTTACTTGGCAGCGCTATCGATCTTTAAGCGCTCCTCGGAAGAAGTGTCCTATTTTAAAATGCCTTTAGTCATTCAATTCTTGAAAGTGTTGACAAATGTATAACATCCGACACCTTTTCAGGTGCTCATCTGGGACTTAAATCTAATGTTAACATTTCTCATGTGTGCTCCCTTCGAGCCCTTACACTCTTGCCTATTAAGACTGCTCACTCTTAAGACGATTCTGTTAGTGGCTATAATATCAGCCCACAGGGTAAGTGAGTTACAGGCACTATCTTGTAAGCCTCCTCACATCATTTTCCATAGGGACAAGGTCATTTTAAAAGTAAAACCATCCTTCTTACCTAAAATAGTGTCTGATTTTCATCTGTCACAAAAGATTGTTCTACCTTCCTTTTATCCTCCACCTCACACTAGTAAGGAAGAGGAAAGATTACATAGACTGGACCCAAAAAGGACTCTCAGCTTCTATATTTCCAGATTGACGAATCTCAGACAATGTGACCAACTATTCGTTGGATATACTGGGCCCAAAATGGGCCTTGCAGTAACTAAACAAACTCTATCCAGATGGATAATTTTTGCCATCTTGGAGTGCTATAAATTGGCTGGAAAAGAGTCTCCGGGTGGATTAAGAGCTCATCCAACCAGAGGCATGGCAACTTCCACGGCCCTTCAGAGGGGAGTCCCTGTGCAGGATATTTGTGCTACGGCCACCTGGTCATCAGTGCACACCTTTGTAGAGCACTACTGCTTGGACTCTACTTCTTACGAAGGAGGACTATTTGCAAAAGCTGTCCTTCATTCTGTCCATAACTAACATTTCTGGTACTCCTGCCTCCAAAATTACTACTGCTATGGGAGTTTATCATAAGATGAGGAATACGTGGGAGGACGCAATCCATTCAAAGAACAAGTTACTTACCAACTGTAACGTTCTTTCGATTGGATGTTCCTTCCACGTATTCCTCATCAACCCTCCCATCCTACCCCTCCGTACAGTTTACGCCAATTGCACTCTAACTTCCTTAAGACCCTAATAACTTAAAGCCTGAATAATTGATGTGACCATGAACACCGTAAAAACAGAACTGAGGTAACGGGAGCTGCTCGAGCCCTTTGTTTGTTTATTTGTTATAGCGCGGACCAAACCCGCAAGGGTAGCTGGGCGCAAAAGCAGTACAAGGTTACTTGAGGACTTAGTTACAGGAAGCATACAATTTATACAGTACACAATTAGAGCAAAGGTAAGTATACAAAGAGCAGAAAAAAAATGCAGATCAGTTTAGTTGATCAGATGTCAATTCATCTGGTTACGGATGTCATACAGATATCATTACAGATGTCTAGAATCTATATGGTGGGAAGTGGGAGGTCAAACTAAATGTCATTGGCGCGAATCCAGGTGAGGACTTTCCGCCTGAAGCCGAAGTAAGGTTGGTCCATTCTAAGATCCAGAGGGAGTTTGTTCCAGGTTTGCGCAGCTATGACTGGGAAACTAGAGCCGCCAGCTGTACTCTTTTTGAATCTAGGCATCAATAAGGTGAAGGCGTTGGTCAATCTGGTAGGACGGTTTGAAGTTCTCTTGTGGATTCTGTTTGCCAGGTAGGGAGGGGCTATGTTGTTAAGACATTTGGATGTAAGGGAGAGTATTTTGAGGGCGATCCTGTCTTTGATTTTTAGCCAGTGGATATTTTTCCTAATGGCGGAGATATGAACTCTGTTGGGAATATTTAAAGCTACTCTGATAGCGTTATTTTGGAGAGTTTGTAGTTTGTCAAGGATATACTTGTTAGAGCCTGCATAGAGGGCATTGCAGTAATCTAGCTTGGATATGATGAGGGCATTGGCTAATGCAATGCAGCTAGTTTCAGTTAGAAATGGTCTGCATGCTCGGATTAATTTACAAGTATATGCAGTGGAAGATGCTAGAGAATTCGTTTGTTTTTTGAAGGTAAGCGCTGAGTCAAGATAAACCCCGAGGGTTTTGACGGCAGGCATCACTTTAATGACGTTATTGTCGATGTTGAATGAGGCATAGTTGGGGTCAAGTTTTTTGATGGTCGATGCTGAGCCAAGGATCAGTAGCTCAGTCTTGTCGTCGTTCAGGCAGAGGCCGTGTGATGCCATCCAAGCCTGAATGAGGAGATATATCTTATTTACTAAGGCCGTGTCTTCCAAGAAGTTACCCGAAAGGGGGATTAGAATCTGAGTGTCATCTGCATAGTTAGTGTAGACAACACCCAGTCTGTCCAACTTGTCAAACAAGGGCTTAGTAAAGATGTTATACATTGTCGGAGAAACACATGATCCTTGGGGAACACCGCATGAAACTTGTATGGGATCAGCGGCTGCTAAGGGGGAGAAGACTCTCATTGTCCGGTTTGCAAGGAAGGATTGTACCCAGGTTATGGCATCACTTGAGAAATGTGCGGCCGAGCTTAGATGATTGCATAAAACTGCATGATCAACCAAGTCGAAGGCCGCAGATAGGTCAAGGAGGAGTAGCATAGCTGATTTACCATTGTCCTTCAACTCGTCAATTTGGGTCTTGAGGTCAATCAGGGCTGTTTCAGTACCATGAAGAGGGCGGAAGCCAGATTGCCGTGAGCCTAGTAAATTGTTGGTTTCTAGGTAGTCCTGAATTTGCAGGTATGCTACTCTGTCAATGATTTTAAGTAGGAATGGGACAGTGGTGATGGGTCTATAGTTAGTTGGTATTGCAGGGTCGAGAGTTTGTTATTTTAGCAAGGGAAGTACCCAGGATTGTTTGAGGTTATTGGGTACTAGATAAGACTTAAAGGATGCATTAATAAGTTTTGAAATGAAGGGTGCTAGGTCTCGCGCTGCATCTTTTATGATTTGGGCCGGGCAGTTGTCTCCTTTGCAATTGGAGGGCTTTAGAGATAGTATGATTTTTTCTGTCTCTAGTATGGATACTTTTCTAAAGCTAAATGGGTGAGGGGTGTTAGCTTGGTTAAGGAGGAGCTGAGGTTGCAGTATAGACTCTGTTTGCGAAGGCAAGGAGGCTTTTTTGATAGCAATTTTAGTTTGGAGCAGGCTAATTTTACCCGCCAGGGCATTTTGTATATTGGTGCACCAAGGCTTATTTTTAGGAATGTTGTCAGGTGGGGTTATGGGTGATTCCATTTCGCGGAGGATAGATAATAGCTCCTTAGTGTCTGATTTGGCTTTGGAGATTCTGTCATTGAAGGTGTTTCTTTTGGTGTTTATGATTTCCTTTTTATACTGTTTGGTAATGGTGGCTAATTTCGTTTTGTTCTCCTCAGTGGGTGAGTGTTGCCAGATAGACTGCAACTTTCTTTTTTGGATTCTAAGGTCTTTCAGGTGTGGCGTGAACCAGTTATTAAGGTGACAAAGTTGTTTACTTTTGCGTAGCTTAGAGGGGGCAATCAAGTCAAGTGCCTTGATCATTGTACTGTTGTAGGCTTCCACCAGCGACGAGGGGTCTGTGATATTGTCTAAGTTATTGAGAGTAGGGAGGAGATGAGGTAGGAGTAGTTCTGCTGTGATGTCTTTTTTACTTCTCGTAGGGAGTGGCGGGGCCATGAGTATGGGTTTAGGTCGGATAAGGTCTAGTGAGGCGTTGAATGCAATTAAGTAGTGGTCAGTCCAGGATTGAGGTATTATATTAGTAATGGTAATGTTACAGTTCCGATCAGCAACCCAGTCTAGGGTTCTACCTTTGGTGTGAGTAGGGGAGGATACTTTTTGAGTTAGGGCGTAGTCATTCAGAAGTGAGGCGACAGATAGGGCATGTTTGTCGTTACCATCATTAAAGCCCAAGTTAAAGTCTCCCAGTAGTAGTATTTGAGCGTGGTCTTTAGTGTTGTTAGTTACGATACTAGTTAGGTCATCTTCAAAGGTTCCTAATGGTCCAGGTGGTCTGTAGATGACATGCAAGGTGAGAGTCCGGTTACAAGAGAGGTGCATTTTGGCAGTAAGGAGTTCACAAGATGGGAGTATCAGGGTAGTAGCTAATTTAAAAGGTAAGGTAGATTTGTGAATGATAGCTAGGCCGCCGCCTTTAGAGTTGGGTCTATCCACTCTTAGTAATGGTAGCCGTCAGGTATAGCTAGCATGATGGCAGGTCCGGCCGCCTCATGGAGCCAGGTTTCGGTTATGACTAATAGGTCTAAATTTTCATTAGTTAGGGTGTCCGAGATCTCAGTAGCATGGGCTACCATGGATCTTGCATTAATCAGAGATCCAGTTATTGATAAGGTACTGTTTGGTTTAGTCAAAGGAGGTTGTTTATTTTTGGTATGGGCATCTCTTTGTGACAGTGGCTGGTCGGTAGTTATGGGAACGGGATGTAGAGTGGTAGATTTGGGATTTTGTGAACGTTTATTTGCTAGATCAATGTAACCTCTGTGATTGTGGTAGGAGGATCGTTCATGAAGACAGGATAGTCTTGCCCTCAGTCTCATGTTTCTATCCTTGGCTGGGTATGAGGCCGTGGAAGCATGTGCCATGATGGTAAGGAGGCTCAGGGCAGAGTGTAAAAGTTGGTAACGGGTGATTTTCATTATGATTATAGGCAGGGAGGGCCGAGCACAGATTAGGGCATAAATCGGGCAGGTCTAAATACGACCATATGGCATAACACAAATTAAGACACAAATCAGGCAAAGGTCTAAATACGACCCTAGGGTATAGCATAGATTAAGGTACAAATCAGGGCAAGGCTCTAATATGACCAAAGGGCATAACACTGATTAAGGCACAGCTCAGGCAAGGTCTAAATGCGACCATAGGGCATAACACAGATTAAGGCACAAGTCAGGCAAGGTCTAAATGCGACCATAGGGCATAGCACAGATTAAGGCACAGTTCAGGCAAGGTCTAAATGCGACCATAGGGCATAACACAGATTAAGGCACAAGTCAGGCAAGGTCTAAATGCGATCATAGGGCATAGCACAGATTAAGGCACAGTTCAGGCAAGGTCTAAATGCGACCATAGGGCATAACACAGATTAAGGCACAAGTCAGGCAAGGTCTAAATGCGACCATAGGGCATAGCACAGATTAAGGCACAGTTCAGGCAAGGTCTAAATGCGACCATAGGGCATAACACAGATTAGGGCACAAGTCAGGCAAGGTCTAAATGCGACCATAGGGCATAACACAGATTAAGGCACAAGTCAGGCAGGGTATAATTGTAGTCCTAGTGTAGTACATAGTAGGTGGGGCAGTGTTTGAGTCCGGAGTGAGTCAAATTGTCAAATTGGGTAGCACCACGGTTTGGGTTGGGCACTTAAGCCAGCAGAAACGTGAGGTAAAGGTGGTGACTAAATTTGACTTGTAACAAATGGCACAGGGGTTAGCTACACATTGATGTTTTAGGATGCGTTCAAATGGCAAGTATACTACACATGCCATCATTAGGTTAGTGGGGCTGAGATGCGATACGAGTGACTCAAAGAAAGTATAATGCGTGGCTAGCTGGGTGTAGGAGACACTTACCCAGATGATTGAGGCAATGTGGTAGGAATCGGGCAACGTTTCTGGCCCCTGGCTCCTCCGGCTCACGACAGGCTCAGGACAGACACGAGCCTTTGTGCCTGAGCCGGCGTGCGCCTTGCCGGCGCTTGATTGGTGCACAAATGTGCGCTGTAGCCCAATCCGAGCAGCGGATGGTGCCGGAAGGGGAGTTAGGTAGGGAAATCCTTTTAGGTGCGGTGGGCGGCCATCTTGGAAGGTGGTTGGCCTCGTGGTGCCTTATGGTGTCGTGGGGCGAACCAAGGGGTGAAGAGGGCAATGGGCAAAATAAAAGACACAAATGCCGACGCTTTCACTCTGGAGGCTTCGTGTTAAGCAAACTAGGAATTTGCTCGATTTTCAGGCGCCGCTGGTAGCCGTTGCAGCATCTGTATACAGCGGATGACGTTGAAGCCCGACGACAGCCCTCGAGGGACATCGACTCTGCGGTCTCGAACACAGCACCCCCTGGTGAAAATATTTTTCGAAGCAGCTGAAGCTGGGATACGATTATCATAAGACGAGGAATACGTGGGAGGAACATCCAATCGAAAGAATGTTACAGTTGGTAAGTAACTTGTTCTTCTGGTTGTGACCTTTTGCTAATAAACATTTGATTGAACTAAAAAAGTAATGTGCACATAGCCCTGCATAGATGCACAACACAGATCGAACATGACAAGATCTGAAAGATCTTCGAAAACCCGCTTGTTCTTACTGGAGTGCATATGGAAAGATGGAAATTACATCATTCTAAACAGAAAGAATACATTGGCACTCTTACACCATGTACCCTCATTGAAAATGCTTTCTACAGACGAGATAACTATAGTGGAATTTACCAACGCCGATTCAACGGACACTGTCTACCTTCAACTATAATCGACAGCTACACAGAAATCGCTAAGTGAGGCCAGAAACAAATTAAGATCATTAGACTACGACTTAACGGAATACAAGGGCCGCCGATCATAAAGACACATCAAGAGACGGAATGCAAACTCGAGACACAGTTCGTACCATCATAGACCTATGGATAGCTCCAAAACGAGCGTTCGGTCCCACCCACGATCAAGAACTAGGGAAGAAGGGAGCCATAATCAACCAAGGAACAGACACAGAGCCCACAGAAAAGAGACGACGAACAGGAGAAAGTATGCCTCCAAGCCCTTCATTTGAAAAGGCAAATTCCATAGTAGATCCAGAGACAGATTGCAAGAAAGAAATGACATAGTAGGAACGATTCTACTTGTCTGCCAAACAGGAGAAAACAAGAACCCTCTACCCCCGATCCAAGAAATAGATCATGTGAGAACTCATTGGAGAAAGAACGGGTCCCGGTCGGCCCACAGAAAAACTGGAAGATAACAATTGACCAAGAAAAACCAAAAATCAGACATATTGAGTCAATGAAGGCCCTTAAACATAGCCAAATAGAGGAAGAAGCAAGAAGTTGGGCTTGGCTCCTAACAGCCCTAGCAGAAAACCAAAGATCCTATCAACAAACAACTCAACCTCGTCTCGAAAACAATGTCACAAATTTGGATAACACAAGAATTAGAAAATACCTGACCCTGGGATCATGGAATACTAGAGGCTTCTCACACCTGGTGAACAACTCGGACGTTAACCTAGGCACATACGATCTTCTTTGGTTGCAGGAAACCTGGATAACAAAAAAAACATTGATAGATGGCTGCAACATAGCTTTTTTGCCAGCACTAAAAGGACCAGTTGGTAGCCACGGGCAGGGCTAATTACAGCCATCCGTACAGGCCGAGATCTTTACCTAGAAAACATCTTAAAGAATGATCCTCATATGCTGGCAACTTTAATCTTATGGACACCAACCCAATTCAATAACAGGGGTAGTGAAGGAAAAACTTACTTGGTGGATAAACACGTACTGGAATCCAAAAGAACTACTATCCAACCTCTTCATTTCCAAAATACAATCAATCCTAGAAGACCCAGGTCAAGATCACCAAATCGATCACACTATCATGTGCAGTGACCTGAATGCCAAAATCACGTGCAAAGGAAGAGAACTCAATTCAGCCAAGAATCCAACACTCTCCATGCGAAACCAGGGGCAATGCGAAGTGGGTGCTTCCCTTAGAGGAAGAACGTGGGCTACATCTATGGAATCCTGTGATGCATAACCTGCACACTCTGAAAAAAACAAACGAACCAGTGATCCCAACATGGGAACTAGCCAGTCGTCAGGCTACGTTGGACCATATATACGTCTCATGAGAATTACTGCCAAAGGTTACCAGTTTCGAGGTAACGCGCACTGTAAATAGTGACCACAGCCTTTTGAAGATGTCATGGGAAACTGACATTCCCTCAATCCAACCCACCCAATCACAAATTTGGGCCAACCTTGAGGTCAACTTGGTTGGAACCCGATTGCGGCTGAAACTGTCAGCTATCACTGACATCCCGAAACGTTACTGCCAGGCGTAGTCATTGGATGAGATAAACGGCCACCCGGCAACAACTGACTATTGCCCTTTGTTGATACCCTACCAAGTGGCGTCCTCAGGTTACAAAGTGACCAAAAAGTTCCATCATCAAAACAACCAAATCCTGAGGGCAAAGAGATTGGAAATTTGGAGAGCAATAAGGAAAGCCAAACGGTTCCCTTCAATATCCAACAATGAAGAAGCCACTATAGCCATAAAGAACTACAAAAACTGGCTAAAGGGCTATACAATCTCACTGTACCAAGAAGACGCAGAGTCCATGTTAAGAACTCTCAGTGGCAAACAACCAAAAGCTTTTTGGTCACTAATTTCAGCATGAGGAAAGCATACTCAGGATTCTCTAGCAAACACTGTGAATGAAAATGACTGGATACTGTACTTTTCAACTTTGTTTGGGTCACTACCATCGACAACGTCTGATTCAAATACATACACTGAGAATTGGGACATTGAATTGGACAAAGCAATAATTGAGGATAACATCACCAAACTCAAGGGATCACGTGCTCCTGCGCCAGACGGGCTGTCGTATATGGACCTTAAGGCAAACCCCGGCCCTTGGTCACTGCTAATAGCGGAAATATTTAAAACTTGCGCGGACTCGAGCACAATACCGCTTTCATGGAAAAATGCAAATGTTGTCCCAAATTTCAAAACAGGGGATGAAGGGGACCTTAACATCTATCACCCCAAAGCCCTGTTGGATTGTATTGGTAAAATCTTTGGGGCCTTCCTTTTGGACAAATTCAAGTGATGGGTTACATCGTCAGACGGTCTAGACCCATTCCAAGCAGGCTTCACTAAGAACTTAGGAACAACAGCCAACATAATGATCTATAGCATCTTAAAGGCTAAAGTTCTGGAAGGTGCCCCACGGTTATTCCTGGCCTTCATTGACCTCTCAAAAGCCTTTGATAAAGTGAATAGAGGTAAACTCTGGACGAAACTCGCCAAATGGTACTGCCCAGAATCTTTGCTGGTCCTGATTAAAGAACTTTATACAGATACCTCTATGAGAATACATTTCAGTGGTGGAAGTCCTATCGAGGCGTAAAACAAGGCTGCCCATTAGCTCCCGCGCTTTACAACGCCTACACAGGGGAATTGCAATACACGGCAAAAGACATCAAAACCTTCCCTCCAACATTGGGCATGGAAAAAGTCAGTAGGCTCTTGTACGCAGACGACGACATCTTAATTGATCAAACCATGATAGGTCTGCAAATAAAACTAGACAACCTACATGACTACTTGCAACTTAAAGACTTTGAGATCAAAACAAAAAAAACAAAGTGATGAGTCTCGAAAAACAAGGCGCAAAGACAAAGGCTCCTGGGTCCTAGCGAAAGAACAACTAGAAAAAGTTAAAACCTTTAGGTACTTGGGGTCACAGTTAGCAACAACCCACAAGAAACTCCAATGCAAGAAACCCTGAGACTGAAAACCAGAAGCCTGACAAATCAGACAATTTTGCTGGATAAAAAGTTGGGTTGATTTTCATTGAACGCTGCACTGATTTTTTACAAATACAAAGTGGTTCCTGCACTAGCCTATGGAGCCGAAGCCATGCCGGCAATTCCGCAAACCATTTGGAACAAACTAGAAGGTCTGTTTTGGAGGAAATTGCTGGCTCTGCCTCCTTGTACCCCGGTGGCATCCATTCGAAGAGAACTAAGTCTAACATCACTTAAAGGAACAGTGGACCTTAACGGCTTGATGCTGTACAGAAAAATTTGATCATCCAAGCAAAAAGTTCACCAGCTTATTCACAAAGAAATGAATAAAAGAACTAAAAAAAATACTAGTAAACTGTCCCAACTAAAATTCAGCTCTCCTGTAAGAAGTCGGAAGCACGGAGGAAGAACTCAAGAAAAATCCGACAAGCGGCAAAAACATTTAAGGAAACACACTGGTGCAACACTTTGGAGAAGGCTGCAAGCTATAAGCTCACAACACACTTACCGATCTGTGCCCAAAAATTGAATGAACCTATAAACTATCTGGTCAAGTTTCCAAACAAAAGGATACGATCAACCTTCATGCGAGCAAGGCCAAATACCCTGAAAACCAACAAAATTCTGGGCACCAGAAATAAAACCAAAAAAAGCATGTGCCGCTTCTGCGCTGAGCCAAATACAGTGGAAACTTTGAAACATCTGATCCTCACGTGTACGTGCCTGTCCTCTAATAGAAGGACCTACTTAGGCCATCTTTACACTCACTTTGGTAGCCTGGAAGAAGATTACTGGTGGTCATACCTAATGAACGGGGGAAACAGAAAACCAGTGATCGCCGTGTGGAACTTTCTGGAGAGTCTTGACTTAGACAAATTACCAATGAACAGGCCTTATCAAGGAACACAGGATCACCAAGCAGAAAGAAGAATTTCAATTTCATTAAAGAAGGAAACAGATCTAAAGGTATTAAAGACAGGCTAATTTGTAACTTTGAAAAACTGGTCAAATACAGTTAAACCAAAAAAAACAAAAACATAAATCAAACATTACAAAGAAGGTAAATATACCAGTGCGTATGTTTTCCTTTGAGTTTAGATACCACATTGAAAGTACATGTTCCCTAACTCAGATACAGAACACAGATTTGTGAGGAAGGTGTATGTGCTCTATCGCAAAAAGAGGACGAGGTCTAAAAGCTACGAAGAAAGTGCACATGGACCGATCTTGTGTAAGTGTTAAAGCATGTATACAGGAAACTGATGGGAACGAGCAAGGTAGACATTGTCATGATGCCTAACCCCGGGCATCCAGATCGAGTCAATCAGCCCCGGGAGCAGGCATCCAGATACTCATTAAAACCCCAACAGCCCCGGCTGGGGGCTGTTTGGATTCAGTCCTGGCGCCTTAGGCACCAGGCTCATAGACTTTACTTACTTTATGCAGACCATGCTGCAAATGAGTCCAAGCCAACGTGAGGCCTGGATGGGACTATTTTATTACAGGGACTATTTTTTACTAGGGTGTGTTTCTGGGGATCTTCTTACCTGAGACTACTTTGCAGGCTATTTAGACCACGCCCGAACAGCAGCTCATGCTTCGTGTTATTCTGCATCCAGCAGCGTAACGCTCACCGTGTCTGCAAGTCAGCATCCAGTCTTCTGCCACGCCCGCCTCGAATCCGGAGCTCCTAGACAAAAGGAAAAGAAAGGAGAAGAGGTTAGATCACGGACATTATTTGATTCTTTACCTGATTCCGGACCCAGCACATCTCTGAGCCTGGAAAGGACATTATTTCAGCACGCGTCGCTTCGCCAGCAGCAGCACCGCGTTATACTCACCAGTCCACTGCATCTTTCAACTCGGCGCTGCCTCCATCATTTTCTTCGTCGAAACCCAGCACCTGGGGGGAAAACAAAAGGAATAACAAGGTGGGCAGAGAAAACCAACAAAGACAATCTCTTTGCCACCATAGGCTTACTTGCTTTACCACCGGAGGTCTTATCCTTTAATTCGCTGCATCTTTCTATGCCGCACCTATAAAGGGAGAGAAAACAGCAAGTTAAACTCATGCAACTTTTACAGCACAGTGTTTGGTAATACAGACTCTTACCTGAACGCCATCAGCTGCCTCCAGGCAATATTCTTTTGGACCCAGCTGCAACCTAACGAGGGAATGGAACAAGAGTGAACATCGGCCATATTGAACTCTTTTAACTTTATAGACACTGGAGTCAATATTCCTCCGGAACTCCTCCAGTACCTTCAAACCAGTGAAGTAACTGGTATCTACGCGCCCCTGCATGCCATGCAGGATGGAGAGCTCATCATTTAAAAACATAAGGTGAGGTTACCAAGAGGGGATATCGGAGGTGATTAGTGGGGAGAACGAGAACAGTTGGCGGAGGGCCATCACTAAAGTCCACGGGTGGCTACATCCCTTTCTCCACTTGCAGGAGAATACTTCTACGAGTCCAGCAGACAAGATTAGGCGGGCCAGTCCAGACTGTCATCTCTTCACTACGCATCACGTTGGTGGAGACCGCAGCTGTCTGGGTCCGATCGACGCCCCTGTGGGAACCAGGTGAGCGTAACAGACGTGCCATAGCACGAATGGAAGATGCAGGTTAGATGTTAACATGAGGATGCACATGTTAGAACATAGACTGCCATTAGCAGAGGTCAGTAGTTTTCAAGTGGTGTCGCCCAGAGTAATCCCAAAAACAAATGCCTCTGTGGGTTGCAATATATGAATAGTCATTCTTCTATATGAAGCACCACCATAGCTACTTCAACCTTAAGGGCTTTATTGAAAGTTTTCCTGACAACTAAAGTACTCTTTGGTACTGATAATTATGACTGGTTAGATAATAAGACTAAATTACTTTCCAAAGATCTCACATTTTATTTATGTGGTGAAGCTGAAATTAGAGCCCTGTCTGTAATTTCCGTGCTTGTCCACATTATATCCTGGTTCTTTACACACAGCAAGGTGCAATTTATTTGTTAATGTTTGACTTTCAAGAACATAACTTCGAGGGGATTGGGTCCTCCGACGTATTCCATATGTATGACAGGTAATGTCCACAGCTGTGCTGCTTCGGAAAATCTTTGGCGTCTGCGTCCTGCGTCGATGACGTCGATGCGCTGTCCCCGATGACCTCCTCCGACGGCCGACGTCACCCGATGTGATAAGTAGGACGCACGATGCCCATAGCCTCAGTTCGTTTTTTTCCGCGAACGTGTTCGCTTCGTGAATCTCGGTACGCCTCGACTCGGAGTTTGCTGTTTTCTATTCTCGGTTCGTTGAACCTGTTCGGTTTGTTGTGAAGACCTGTTCGTGGCGATGTCTTTCTCGTCTTCAACCCCGCGTCCGGGCTTCAAGAACTGCGGGGACTGTCGGTCCAAGATGTCGGTCACGGACTCGCACGACGCCTGCCTCTGGTGCCTCGGGGAGGCCCATGATACGGACGACTGTGTCGACTGCCAGTCGCTCACTGCAAAGGCCTTGTGGGAACGCAAGAAGAAGCTGTCGGTAGGCCGGGTGTCTAAGCCCCAGAAGTCGAGGTCTGCGGGGCTTTCGACAGATGACTCGAGGGGCGACTCTCCGCGTCATCGTCGGATGTCCGGTGGGTCTCCTTCCAAGAGTCGGTCTCGCCACTCCTCCGCCGCTTCGCGACATTCCAGGAAGCGCCAGCATAGGTCGCCTTCCCCGTCCTCTTCCGAGGATTCCGCCCTTCGGCGGGTCGCTTATCCCTCCATGCAAGCGACACCGGAGGAATGGGCTTCCTCCGGGAAGCAGATGCTAGCGATTCTGGAATCGCAGGGCACCGGTCCGTCCGCGCCTCCGAGTGGGGTCGGTCGGCACCGGTCGAGAGACACCGCTCGTATGCCTTCGGGCTCGAGTGGTCGGCACGGCTCGCGGGAGAGGTCCCGCTCGGACAAGGGTAGCCGTTCTCGCCATGCCAGTGCCAGGTCCGGGTCCTCAACGCGCTCGAGACCGTGTGATCCCATGCCGTCTTCGAAGAAGACGTCGACGCCTGTGGCGCCGAGGTCGTCGACGATTTCTCTCGAGGCTCCACCACCGAGGGGGTCGTCGATGCCGTCGGCGCCTACGTTGTCAAGAGACACGCTCGGAGCTCCGGCTTAGAGGACTGTGTCGACGCCACCGATGCTGGCGGCGCTGCAGCTGACGTCGATGCCGATTCGCTCGACGCCGGCGCCGATTCGCTCGACGCCGACTCGTTTGGCGCCCTCGACGCCTTTTCTGTCGGCGCCGACTCGTTCGGCGCCCTCGACGCCTTTCGAGGCGGTGGTGTCGGAGGGGCCCCGTGGCATGGGGTTTGCCCCTAGAAAGGCTATGGCTAAGGTCCGGCACTGCTTTGGTCCACAGAGGTCTTCCTCTCCCCGCCTGGAGTACATTTCAGAGGGTGATGAAGGCTCTGATGGCGGCCTGGTTCCGGTTTGAGATGACCTTATCTCGGGCCATAGCCAGTTTGATGACCTGCGGCAGTCGCTGCATGATGCCAGTGGACTGGACACCTCTCCGGAGGTGGAATTTTGTAGGCCAGAGCCTGGCTCTCATGCCGATTCTTCATATCAGCGCCTTATGTCTCGGGTTACCGAGTACTTGGGTTGGTCAGCTCCCCCAGGGGAGTTCATTCAGGATGATCTCACGGACATCCTTGATCTCGATCCACCCACTGACCCGGTTTTGCCTTTTCATATGGCGCAGAGAAGGGTGGCGGCGGCTTGGACTGTTCCAGAGAGTCTCCCAGCAGTGGGCAAGACTTTGTCGCGAAAATACCGTCCAGCCAGTAGCGACCCCTGTTACTTGTCTAGGCACCCCATCCCGGAGAGTTTGGTGGTGCAGGCGGCTACGGCCCCGGCAAAGCAGGCGTCGTATCCTACCATCCCTCCGGATAGGGACAAACGTTTTGACGGCTGGGCGAAGAAAGTATTTTCTTCGGGGGGTATGACGCTTCAGGCGGCCAACTCCGTATGTGCCTTGTCTCGTTTCACACACACTCTATGGAACTGCGTTGCATTAGCGGCTCATCATATTCCCGAAGGGGACGAACGGGATGGTTTCCTTGCTATGGTGCAGGATGGCAAGGATGCTATGTGTGAGGCCGTTGAGTCGGGTTTGGACTTGGCGGATTGTGTCAGCTGGTCCATGGCGGCGAGCACTGTAATGCGCAGGTTTGCGTGGTTGTGGAAGTCTGGGTTCGCTCCTGATGTGCAGTCCCGGCTCCTCAACATGCCTTTTGACGGTGAAAACCTTTTTGGCAGCAAGGCTGACGAGAGCCTTGAGAGGTTGCAGACCTCCAAAGCTACAGCGAAATCGTTGGGCGCTGCAGTTCGCCAACCTCCGCCTTTTCGTCCTAGGGGACAGCAATGGAGGGGAGGTTCCTTTCGCTATTACTCGTCCTTCAGTAATGCGAGAGGAGCTAGCAGTCAAAGAGGCCATCGTAAGAGTGCCAGAGGTGGAAACAAAGGTACTCGAGGTGCCAAGGCCGCTCGGGCAGTTGCCTCTTTGCCCTCAGGCAACACCGCAGCCGCTACCACTCAGTCATCAGGCCAGGTCCCATGGTTCACTGGTTGGGGGAAGGCTGGCGCAGCATCTTGTAGAGTGGCGTGCCATTACTTCGGATGTGTGGGTTCTGGAGATCATAACCCATGGCTACTGTCTTCCTGTTCGGCAGAGGCCTCACGACAATCCACTAGGGAACCTCTCTTTGAAGAGTCCAGATCCGCTCCTTGCGCAGGAAATTCAAGCCCTGCTGGAGAAAGGCGCCATAGAACTGGTGCCTGTAGCGGAGAGGAACAAGGGATGATATTCCCCTTATTTTTTGATTTCAAAGAAAGACGGGGGATTGAGACCCATCATGGACTTGCGCGGTTTGAGCAAACTCCTCAGGAAGGACAAGTTCAAGATGGTGACTCTTTCTCAAGTCCTCCAGGCCCTTCTGCTTCAGGACTGGTTGGTGTCTCTCGACCTCAAGGATGCTTACTTCCATGTGCCGATCCATCCCAAGCACAAGAAGTACCTGAGGTTCGTGGTTGGCGACTCGCACTTTCAGTTTCGGGTCCTGCCGTTCGGATTGACCTCCGCCCCGAGGGTTTTCACCAAGCTCATGGTGGTGGTGGCAGCGTATCTCAGGAAAGGGGGGATTCACGTCTACCCCTACCTGGACGATTGGTTGATCAGGGGGAGCTCTCCCGAGCAAGTCCTGGAATCATCTGTCCGTCACCTGCCACTCCCTTCACAGGCTGGGCTTCTCCCTCAATTTAAAGAAGTCCCATTTGACACCAATGCAGCGGCTCCAGTACATCGGAGCAGTGCTCGACGCGTCCCTGGGGCAGTGTTTTCCTCCTCAGGTGAGGGCTCTTCACATTCAACAGATGGTGCACAAGTTTGTTTGCCCAGAATCTCCCAGCGTCCGAGTTCTTGAGACTGCTCGGCCTCATGGCATCCTGCATTCTTCTGGTGCCAGAGGCTCGTCTGCGGATGAGATCTTTGCAGTGGGCACTCAAGCTCCAGTGGTCTCAGTCCTCCGGCAGGCTGTCGGACCCTGTTCAGGTGCCGCCCTCGGTAGCCCGGGACCTTCTGTGGTGGGCCGTCGAGGGCAATCTGATGAAGGGGGCCCCATTTTGGCTGCCCTGGCCGGAGGTGACGATCGTGACGGACGCATCCTTCACGGGATGGGGAGCTCATGCCAACGAGTTGACAGTCAGCGGTCGTTGGTCTCCGTCGGAGTCCAGACTCCATATCAATCTGTTTGAGCTGAGGTCCGTCAGGGTAGCCCTGAAGGCTTTTCTGCCGACTGTGCGCGGAAAGAGTGTCCTGATTCTAACGGACAACACGGTGGCCATGTACTACCTCAACAGAAAGGGGGGGGCAGGGTCACTTCCGCTGTGCAGGGAGGCGATGCAGCTCGAGTTCTGGGCCATCCAGCAGGAATTTTTGATCTCGGCGGTTCATCTGGCCGGAGACGACAACGAGACGGCGGATGCTCTGAGCAGGCAGAGCATGATCTCTCACGAGTGGGAGCTGGCTCAGGAGATTCTCCTGGAGATCTTTTCCCTTTGGGGGACCCCTCAAGTGGATCTCTTCGCCTCCAGTGTCAACCGGAAGTGCGAAAGGTTTTGCTCGCGGGAATTTCCTCCAAAAGGAGCCTTAGGAGACGCGTTCTTGGTGGAGTGGTCATTCCCACTGCTGTACGCGTTTCCTCCAGTCTCCGTCATCCCGCAAGTGCTGCGGAGGTTACAGAGGTTCGGTTCCTGGATGATCCTCATTGCTCCGGCGTGGGGCCGGACGGCGTGGTACCCAGACCTTCTAGACTTGTCCATCTGCCCTCCACGTCGTCTTCCCTACCGAGACGATCTGCTCTCACGGGAGTGGGGTCAGGTTCTCCATCCAGAGGTCAGATCCCTCAATCTTCACGCTTGGCTTCTGAAAGGTTGAGGTATAAGGATTGGGACCTCCCTGAAGAGTGATGGAGGTGTTGCTCTCGGCCAGGCGGCCGGCAACAAAGTCTCTGTACCGTTGCCGTTGGAGAAAGTTCTGCGACTGGTGCAGAGTTCAGAATGTGGATCCTTTTGAATGCGACATTCCCATGGTTTTGTCTTTTTTGCTTACTTTGGCCCACAGGGGCTTGCAAGTGGGGACCATTAAAGGTTACCTGGCGGCGCTGTCCATATTTAAGCGCTCGTCTGAATAGTGTTCCTATTTTAAGATTCCTTTAATTTCGCAGTTTTTGAAAGGGCTAATGTGTTCCCTCCGTCACCTTTTTTGGTGCCAGGTTGGGATTTGAACCTTGTTCTTAAGTTTCTTATGGGTGCTCTGTTTGAGCCTTTACATTCTTGCCCTTTGAGGCTGTTGACTCTGAAAACTGTGTTTTTGGTTGCGGTTACTTCTGCTCGCAGAGTGAGTGAGTTACAGGCACTTTCAGTTAAGCCACCCTTCACTGTGTTTCATAAGGACAGGGTTGTCCTTAGAGTTCGTCCTTCTTTTCTTCCGAAGGTGGTTTCGGAATTTCATTTGAGCCAGAAAGTTGTTCTTCTGGCGTTCTATCCTCCTCCACATCCTGGTAAGGAAGAGGAGAGGCTCCATAGGCTTAATCCTCGGAGAGCCTTGAGCTTTTATATTTCGCGCATGTCCCGGGTCAGAGTGGACGATCAACTTTTCATTGGTTACGCTGGAAAGCGTTTGGGACAAGCTGTGACGAAACAGACTTTGTCTCGTTGGATTATTTTAGCTATCTCCGAGTGTTACCGCTTGGCGGTTAAGGACCCTCCGGCTGGCTTGCGGGCCCATCTGTGATGCAGCCACCTGGGCTTCAGTACACACTTTGTACGTCTCTATTCCCTTGATTCCATCTGAGGGCAAGATCTGGCCTTTGGCAAGGCAGTTCTCTATTCCGCAATTTGATTGGGCATGCTAAATTTGTATTCTAAATTCTTTCCCACCTCCTTGTTTGGTACTGCTTTGGGAGTCTGTCATAGATATGGAATACGTCGGAGGACCCAATCCCCTCGAAGAACAAGTTACTTTCTTACCTGGTAACGTTCTTTCGATGGGATGGTCCGACGACGTATTCCATATCGCTCCCTCCCTACCTTCCCCGCTGCAGAATTTCTTTTGCGATTGCAGCTTGCGTTCCGCAAGGCCTTGTGTGTCTGACTGGCAGAAGACTGGTGGCACACTGGGAAAAAACTATAACTGAGGCTATGGGTGTCGTGCGTCCAACTTATCACATCGGGTGACGTCGGCCGTCGGAGGAGGTCCTTGGGGACGGCGCATCGACGCAGGACGCAGACGCCAAAGATTTTCCGAAGCAGCACAGCTGTGGACATTACCTGTCATAGATATGGAATACGTCGTCGGACCATCCCATCGAAAGAAAGTTACCAGGTAAGAAAGTAACTTGTTCATCTTTGACATCCTTGCCCCTGCCATGAGGATCCGCATGAAACCTACCTCCAAACGCAACAGTTGGTATGATTCCGACTTAGCCTTGCTGAAAAGCAAGTGCAGAGGTGCGGAACAGACAGTGTTGGCTTCGCGCACATCATCTGACAAACCGGCCTGTTACCTGCCGCAAAGGCATTACAGATTCTCCATCCGGTCCCAGAAATGGGCCCATATTCAAGCTCTCATCTCTGGGGTCACCAACAACACAGCTGAACTTTTCAAAATCTGTAAGGAACTTGCCAATCCTTCTGCAGTCTGTTATTCGCCTCTTCCTTCCCAGGCACTCTGCATGGCCTTGGCCTCCCGCTTTACAAACAAAACTCAGGAAATCCTGTCCTCGCTCTCCTCTCCTTCCTCCACCTGCACTCAGGCCTCCCTTAGCCCCTCTCTTCATCCCTCTTACTTCTCAACCATAGCACCGGCTGAGGTCACACAGACTATTTGCTCTATGAAAGTCTCCTCCAAACAGGTGCTTCCCTGCTCCTCTAGAACCATTAAGGACAATATTGCATCCCCCACTCCCTCTTTGGCTGAGTTCTGCAATCACTCTCTTGACACTGGCTCCTTCACATCACCTATCAAGCACTCCCTTGTGCACCTCCTCCTAAAAAAAGCTGTCTGCGTACCCTTCCTGCCTGGCTAACTACCGCCCTATCTCCACTACCTCTTTCTTGGCCAAACCTTTGAAGAAGTTGGTGATCTCCCAGCTAATCCACCACACTGAATCTGTTGGCTGTCTCCACGACCACCAGTCTGGCTTCAGAGCAGCCAGAGGCATGGAAACTGCTCTCCTAAACATCAGTGATGACCTGCTCTCAAACCTCTACTCCAACTCTCCTTCTGTTTTCATCCTCCTTCATCTATCCTTGATCTATCCTCTGCCTTCGACACTGTCAATCCCACCCTCCTCTTAAATTGACTCTCTGATACTCCTGGGCATCACGGGCCTGGCACTGGCTTTGCTGACCTTTCTCCTTTGAACTCGCCCCTCACAGGTTCAACTCGGCCCTTTCTATCCTCTACCTCACTCTCTACTTGAGGTGTCCCTCAGGGCTCTATCCACTCCCCGTGGCTTTTCAACATTTACCTTGCCCCTCTTGCCCACTTGATCTCCCCCTTCTCCCCTCACTTCCAGTGTTATGCGAAGGACACTCGGCTCTCCTTTAAGCTTCCCGCCTCTACCTCCCTCTCTCATTCCTGATTGCCTGATTGCTATCCAGGAATGGTGTGCTGCTAACGATCTCTGTCTTAATGCCGGTAAGCCCTGTGGAGAAAGGGCTGTGCTACCTGCTGTTTAGCTGTGGCGAGTGGACCTTGGTCAAGAACTCTCCTGTATACCTGCGAAGACGAGGTGCGTGTGCCTTTAAGGTCTGCAGCCTTGCAGTCACCTGACTACAAAAGGCCACCTCGCATTCCCTTGCGGCGTAAGCCCTGTGGAGAAAGGGCTGTGCTACCTGCTGTTTAGCTGTGGCAAGTGGGCGATCGGGCCTGAGAGCTCGATGTATTCTCCATTATGTCCACACTTGTTTCACCTATATTGAGGACACAGGCTCAGAAAAAACACGAGTGCCCTGAAGGTCTTGAAGGACGAGGAACGGTACAACGACCCAGTATTGGTAAAGTAAGTCGCTATTTTTCATGCAGTTCAACTACTGATGGACATGAGACTATCACTCTTAATGCTACGGTTGTGCCTGCAAACAGCAACTCCTGCGACCCCCCTGCCCAGCACTTTGAGACCGGGTGATATGTTGGTTGCATGCTCTGTTCCAGGGGCGTGTACAGTCGACTGTACTGTCTGCCCGCGAAATGAATCTCTCGTGCAACAACCTGTTTCCAATGAAACATTATGTGGCACTAAGACAAATAACATGCCGCCGCCTTGTAACGGAGTAGCGTATGGTGACTCACCGAGTGCTGCAGCGGCAGGTGAGTTGTGCATAGACGCTGATCGGGGACCGCTACCCTAGTCTTGCCTGGGGGTGAGGGTCATCGCGCGATGGAAGCAGTGCTGCCTGTGGGGTTGGATTCAAGCAGTCGTCCCCCGTGGCGTGTGGGACTCACTTGCTGCTCTCTGGGGAACGCCCATTGACGAATATGAAGGAGGTGGGCTTGATCGCCGTAAACAGCCAAGCAAAACATGTTAACATCAACGCGAATACGCTTGAACAAACTTCGGCACTTTTAAATGACGTTGTGGAAGTGTCGACTCATTTAGCGAGTACTAGTCCGCTTAATGCAAAGAAACTGGCAGAGCCTTCTAGTGCAAGTTCGCCTGTATACAATTTAGATAGGTTTGAAGCAGACCATAATGATGAGGTATTCTGCCTGTCACACCGGACACCCGCAGAGTCAGCAGATACAGCAGATGTTGCTATTCTACCTCAACATGTGGAGGCTGAAGGTCCGGCTATGGCTGCAAATGAGGAATTAAGGTCAGACACAAATAAAGATGAGCGTCGTGACTCTCTTGAGGTCACAAACAATGTACTTCAGTCTGATCTCAATGAACAAAGCCTGTACCATTAAACTCCAGAAAGTGTCTACGTTGCACTCTGACCCCATGCAAAAAACATCTTTGAAGCGTCATAATACACAGCTGACAGAAACAAATGAAGACATATAGTCTAATGTAAGTTATAAACTAATGAAGCCATCTGTACATGCCTTAAGTGATGACTCCGTACACGACCTATCCTACAACCAGTTGAACTCTCAAAAAAGGTCAACCACATTGAAAAGAGTGGTGAATAAGGCCACTAAACAGTCCAGACAATATTCACAATCGTCTAGCTACACTGAATCTGATGCTGGTGACTCTCCCGACTCATCATAGAGTGCTCATTTCCAAAAATTAGGCGCAGAAGAGTGTCCCCGCATAGGAGTGTTCGGCAGCGAGGGAACCAAATCACTGACTCTGAGGTAAAGGAGACTGCGTCACCAATTGAGCTTCAAGCCACTATCATTTCCTCAATGGCGATCTCTTTGGCTCCTTTCATGAAATGATATGAAAACTTAAATAAATCGACCAAAGATCTCACGACACTGGTGGCTCTACTGAATACTAAATTGGGCCATTTGGAACAAATATGTGGTCAATCATTCACTGACCACTATGATGGGATCAAAAGGCTTGACGTGACTTACAAATCGCTGTGTGATCAAAGGAAATACAACACCATTGATTAAAAAAAACTTTTTGCAGAAGTGGCAAGAGAAGCACTTTCATTATTTAAACACGAGGGTATAGGGATACCAGGGGTTTCGCAACATGACGAACTTGATACCATCAGAACAGCAACAAAGGACCGGAACTTGCCTATTCTCGATCTCACAAAGACGAAGCTACAGTCTACTCATGAAGATCCCACTGGTGAGCAAAGTAGCTTAGCTAGATCCCTCCCAGAAATAGCAACTTCAGTTATAGACCAGCACAAACTTATTATTGCTTCTGCGGAAGTTGGTATAACTTGGCCAGAGTCTAGGACTCCTACAACTGTTGCAACTTCACCATTAAACACACAAGGACAAACGATCAGTGACTCTCTTGAGAGTGACAACATTGTCGAAATTTCTTTTAATACTGCTTTTGAACAGGCCAGAGCGCTTAAGCGGCAATTATGTGTCGACGAGCAAGTAGCAATGGCATCTAACATGCTACCACATATGTCCAACGTATTTCCAATCTTTTCCGGTGGCCCCCAGAATTTGACAAACTTGTCGGAATTAAAATCCAAAACTTTGAAACCCACCAAAAAAAAAAAAAAAAAATGCCTGGCAAAAAAAATAATAAATTAAAAGGAGCGCGGAAATTTTTGAGGAACATAAAAGTGGTGCAGATTGTGACCAATGATACTAACAAACCTACATTGGTACTACCTTTGAGTAACAGCAACAGGATTCAACCTGACATGACGAAAGAAATGTCCACACACCCTGAGGTGGTGGATTTGGCATGTCCCTCCCATGACATACCGGTTGAGCTTTTAAACATGTCCACTAATGATGACACAGAACACGAGGACGCACTGGGAACTGTTATGGTGGTGAAGTGTGTTAAAAACATGCCGGATCCTAGCATGCCTACAATTGCAATACAGAGTAATATAAACATCCAACTTGATGACAAAGAGGACTGCATTATAGTGACGGCGGACAAGAATGTACGTCAACTTGGAGGAGGGGAATGACGGAAGGAATGAAAATAGCAAGAACCTGTTGCTTTATTGGAGAACCGGTAGTCGTGGAAGGAGAACCATGTGCCCCACCGAGTCCAGCTTTCGTGACAATGCACGAAAAGCGCCTGAAGTTGAGCACAATCTTCCAAGGAGCGATCACAGGGGGAAAAGTGCTCAGTCGCTACGACACAGGTAGAAATGCGGAAGCTGATCTTTGTAGCGTTAACACAGTATCCGGTGGAACACGGATTGTCAACAAAAATCTCATGGGCAATGAAATTGAATTGTGGATTCTTATTGACATTTTTAGGTCAGTGGATGTGGACAAAAAGATCTTAGCTAAAGAATGGTTGGAAGAGATGGATGCAAGAAATCTTCAAATGCTAAATGGGAACACTCTTGGAGATATTCCTCCAGTACCCACTTGGCATCGAGCGGGCTTGTCATCAACAATCGACTACATATTTGTGTCTGAGAATTTGCATCCTCGTAAAACCAGCAGTGACCATGACATGTTAACATTTGAACTGCTGATCTTGCAGAAGGTCCCAAATTTGAAGTGGTACCACAAAACTTCGGTAGAATCGAATAGTCAGATTACGTCTGGAGGAGCATGAAGTTGCCCAATTGTCAAACTACTACTGTCAAACTAGCTCGACAGTGGAATACGATCACTTATTGCTGCAATTTAAAGTCAGGAATGTTGGGTTGAAACACATGAATTTCCTCCGCACACACTGCTTCAATTTGGAGACTCTAAAACATAAGTTTGTTTGTTTATTTGTTTATTTATTTATAATGCGCTCCAGACCCAAAGGTTACCAGGCGCAGCAAAAAGTATATGCGAAACTTGCAATGTTACATGAATACGATTACAATATTACATGAGAATACAAATTACATACTTAGTCTATTTATAGAGATAACCAGGAGAAACAATATAATGTATATACATACCATATTAACAATTATAGACATAGTGGTGGTCGCTAATAGCAACTATGTACATAGAGTGGGGCTAGACATGCAGGGGCGTCATTTATAGGTGTCTAGGCATTGTTGGCATTAATGTGTTTAATGAAATTCCTTCTGAAGCGTGAGAAAGGTTGGTCTACTCTTAGGTTGGGTGGCAAAGCGTTCCACAAGTTATCAGCTCTCACAGGGAAGCTAGTGCCACCGATTTTGGCAAGTCTAAATCTTGGTACTACCAGGCAGTTAGAATTGGCAAGTCACGTGGGTCTATTGGATGTCTTCCTTTTTTATTTTATCCGTCAGGTAGCTAGGTGCAGCATTGTTGAGAGCCTTATGTGTCAAGGAGATCATTTTAAGATGGATTTTGTTGTCAGTAGAAAGCCATTTGTGTTGTCGCCTAATGGAAGAGATGTGCTCCCTCTTCTTTATGCCAAGTGCAGCTCTGAGAGCATTGTTTTGTAAAGTTTGGAGTCTTTGGGTAGTGACTTTGTTGGCACCACTATAGAGGGCATTACAATAGTCGAGTCGGGAAAGTATTCAGGCTCTCGCCAGGATCAGGCAACTAGTATTGGATAGGAAGGGCTTACCTGCTCTTATCAGTTTACAGGTGTAAGCAGTAGTGGAGGCTAAGGCGTTGACCTGTTTGGTGAAGGACATGGTAGAATCAAGGTAAAAGCCAAGTGTTTTTACTTCACTCGAGACTTTGATAACATTTCCATCTACGCTGAAAGCTGCATAGTCTGGGCACAATTTGTTAATGTTGGCTTGTGTACCCAGAATAATCAACTCTGTCTTATTCAGGCAGAGACCGTGAGTGGCCATCCATGCCTGAATGATAAGATACACTCTGTTCACCAACTCTCTGTCCCTGCTGTGATCCCCAGAAAGCGGCAGGAGAATCTGTGTATCATCTGCATAGTTAGTGTAGGTGATACCTAGATTGTCCAGATCATCGAACAGACGTTTGGTAAAAATATTGTATAGAGTAGGGGAGACGCAGGATCCCTGAGGGACTCCACATATGATGGGTATAGGGTCTGCTGCTGCCGATAGGGAAAAAACTCTCATAGTTCTCTCACTCAGAAAGGATTGTATCCATTTTATGGCTTGGGTGGAGAAGTGAGCGGCAGAGTCCAAGTGTCTGCAGAGGACCTTGTGGTCCACAAGGTCGAAGGCAGCTGAGAGATCTAGTAAGAGGAGGAGGGCTGTCTTGCCTTGATCTCTCAGTTCGTCTATTTGGGTGTTTAAACCAATAAGGGCTGTTTCCCTTCTATGTAGTGGGCGGAAGCCAGATTGTCTAGATCATAGTAGCTTATGCAGTTCAAGGTGTTTTTTAATCTGTGTATAGGCCACTTTGTCCAGGATCTTCAGAAGAAATGGGACTGTAGTAATTGAACGGTAATTAGTGGGGATAGGAGGGTCTAGGGTTTGTTTTTTGAGCAACGGGAGCACCCAGGATTGTTTTAAGTTAGCAGCGATGATGCCTGAGGAGAAAGATGCATTGACAAGTTTGGAGATAAAAGGTGATAAATCTCTGGCAGCGTCTTTTATTAACTGTGCTGGGTAGGTGTCACCTTTGCAATTAGATGGTTTGAGGGTAAGGATGATTTTCTCTACCTGTAGTGTGGTGGTTTTGGTGAAGGAGAATTTGCTAGACTGGGGATTGTGGGTGGCATTTGGTAGTGGCTTAGGCAGATTAGAAAGGTTAAGCATATCTTTTTTCAGTTGAATTTTGTTTTGGAGGGTGTTTATTTTATTAGTTAGAGCGTGTTGGATATCTGTGCACCAGGTCTGGTCCTTAGTGCAGGTGTCTGGTATGGCAATGGGTGATTCAAGTTCCTTCAGTATGGAGAAAAGTTCCTTCATGCTTGAATTAGAGTTGGCGATACGATCATTGTATGAATTCCTCTTTGCCAGGCAAACTTCATTTTTGTATTGGCGGGAGATAGCTGTTAGGTTAGCCTTATTCTCAGCCGTTGGGCATAATTTCCAGTAAGATTCACATTTTCTCTTAGTGAGGCGTAAGGCCTTCAGTTCAGTGTCTGATGAGACGCGCAATCCGCCTAACTCAATCCTTTGAAATAGAGGCAAGAGGCACGAAAGCTGGAAATAAAAGCCGTGAAACAAAGGTATAAAAATTGGTTAAAGTCCCACAAGCACTCTATGATACAAAATGATGCTGAAGTAATGCTGGGGCCTTATCAATAATTTGCAGGCTCCGCAAAAAGCACTACAAACGTGTTTGGTGTCTGAAGTAGCGTGGATTTCTCACTTCTAGGCCCTGTATAAAGGAAATAACACGTCAGGTGGTGCGATTACAACGACCTTCTTACCCCAGTCACTCCCCTTTTCAAAAGATGATATTGTGGTAATGATCATGAACGCCAAAAACTCGAGAGCCCCTCTCCCGGATGGACTAACAAATTTGATCATCAAGCAGCATCCAGATATATGGGCAGATATATTTGTGGCATTATTTGACAGAATAAACAAGCAAGGTCGGACCCCAAAATCTTGGAAGTCATTAATCATTGTGCCGATATTTAAAAAAGGCGACAGAACAAGTTCTAAAAACTATCGTCCGGTTGCATTGTTGGACGTGTTGGGCAAAATCTACACAACAATACTACAACAAAAATTGGTCGATTGGGCAGTAAAAACAGTGCATGTAGATGCGCGACAGTCTGGTTTTGTTAAACGGGTGGGATGTTCCCTAAATCTGCCGCTACTCAATATGATCAAAATGGAGGCTTTGAAATCGAATACGATGGTGTGTTTAGCCTTCATCGATTTTGGCCACGCCTTCAACACCGTCGACCGGTCACTTCTGTGGTCTAAAATGCGAACATGGGGTTGTCCTGAAGATTTAACAGCGGCGATTCGTGAACTTCACACTGAGACTTTCATTAAAATCTGTTTGCATCAAACTGAGACCTTGTCGGCAGCAATCAAAACACACGACGTAAAACAAGGATGCCCCCTTGCTGCCGCTATATTTAGTTTGTTTATATCTGATACAGGAACATCTATAGATGCAGTAAAATCATTTCCACCAAACGTAAACAACTTGCATTTAAGCTGGCTCCTATATGCCGACGATTTAATTTTGTTGGACGGAACACCTATCGGATTGCAAAGGAAGCTAGATGCCATCCAGCGGTATGTAACAGAGAATCGACTCATGTTGGTGCTTCTAAAAACGCAAAAAAGACAAGATGGACGCTAGGCGGAGATACAATGCACATATCACAGAGAGTAAAATATCTTGGAATGGTGATAAACTCCTGCATTAACGATGGCCCATGGATTGCTGACACAAAAAGGAAATGTACGCAACTAGCAAGTCAAGCTTTAATCATGAAGAGACAATTTGGAAAGTTCTCACTTAAACCGCTGTTGTTGTTCTATCAACAAAAAGTAATCCCGGTCTTAATATATGGGGCTGAAAACGCACTGGGGTATTCCCATGAAGTATGGTCCTCATTGGAAAATACATTTTGGGCGAAAGTACTGGTATTACTGAAGGGGACGACTACGTCATGCATTACATATGAAACTGTCTCTCATATCACTCCACGCTAGAATTTGTTGGAACTTGTTATCGTTGTTTCGCAAAACACCTGCCTGTGAACATATTCCACAATTTGAAATTCTTCACAGTGCCTCGTCTTCCAAGAAGAACTTTTGTATCCATGTGGATCAACAGATGCGAATGCATGCTGGCGGAATTCAACATTAAGATTGAAATGCTCCACAAAAATCCAAATGCAGCAAAATTAAAAATCTGGCGATTCGATTGGGAGTTAACATGTACATAGAGCAATGGCCAAACTGATGATTGATGTGCCTGTTGAAGCACGTGCTTTTAACACCACACAACATTAAATTAATTAGTTCCCGGATACAAATGCACGAAGGTTGTTCATGTTTCGTTTGAACTTGTTTAAGACTTAAGGAGCGACTTCGAACATGGAGTAACAATAAAAACTTAAATCCAAGGTGCAGATTTTGTACAAAGGGAAACAAATCTCTTAAACATTTGGTGTTTTTCTGCAGCAATCTTCGAGCTGAAAGAACAACTCAACTGGGTCCTTGGAGCATAAATCACCCATCTCTCTGTGTGGACGAATGGGAGGGTCACATGTTTAATGAAACAGACTTGAAACTGTTACTTCCCTTGATGCATTTTCTAGCGACAATTAAAAACCGTTTGAGCTTGGACTCTTTTTGAATGTAACTGAATGTCATTGAAAATCCTTTATAGGAATGTACAGATGTGGACATGATAAGGAAAAGGATTAACTTAGAGTGATGTGTGTTTTGTTTATAACTCATTTTAAAGGTTTGTTATAAACCAATAAAATGAATAAAAAAAATAAAAAAAATGCCAGTAAGACCGAGATCCTTCCCATTGGAACTGGCCCCCTTCTCGCCTCTACTCTCTGGCCGTCGTCCTTGAGGTCCATCCATCACCCTGGTGTGAAGCAAAAAACCTGGGTGTCCTCTTCAACTCGTCTCTCTCCTTCTCAACTCATTTCGCTGGCTTGCCAAGAAGGCTTACTGTCATGTTCACCTCCTCAGAGGCATTCTTCCTTCTCTCACCTTCCCCCAGAAACTCAATGTCTCTAGAGCTCTGCTTCTCTCCAAACTGGACTACTGCCACAACCTCTTCCTCAATCTGCCTCTTTCCTCCCTCCACTCTCAACTAATCCTGAATAGGACTGCAAGATGTATCCTTGGCCTCAAGCTCTAGGACCGCATCTCTCCAGCCACTTGCTCCCCGTGGCTACAAGGATCAAATTCAAGACCCTCTGCGTCATCCACAGGACTTTCTGGGGCCTGGGACCATGCTACAGCCAACTTTTTCGCCCTAAATTCCCCTCCTTCGATTCTCTAGCTCTAACTCTGCAGGTCCGATGTTTCTCCAAGCAGAGAGTTGGGGGTTGATCTTTCTTTGGCTAGGGCCTTCCTCTTGAATGCTCTCCCTGCCCCGTCTCCCCGTGCACATGGCTGCGTGCTCCCCTTAGCACTTACCCAGTCCTGGGGCCACCCTCCCACCTCCGTTACCCCCGTCCCCTTTATCTTCTCCGCTCTGACCTATCCCACCCCTGCACTTCATATTTGCTGCATTTGCACAATCTGAATGCCACAAGGCCTAGTATGACTGTTGTTTATCCTCCTCTTGTGGCACCTGGAAACACTTTCTGCTGTCTAGGCGCCATACAACAAATATTCAATGATGAAATAGATACAACTAAAGTAATTTGTTCTGTTGAGTTGACTTGGAAAGTACACAAATTACATGATAAACCAACATGACAGATATGTAAATGCTTGTATACAAACCTTTAAAATGCATAGCATAACTTGTAGATGCATGTTCTACAAAACGAGCATGGTTGTAGCTTTCAGCAATCTGTTCACAAGCACAAGAATCCATCCTAAAAGTTGTGAGCCTAACACATCTTAACTGGGTATTTGTGTATTTTAATAATGTATACCATCAACAAAATATCTGTGTGGTAAAGCTGCCTGATTTGACACTGGCTTGCAGATAGTTCATGGTATGAAGAACAACATTTGACATTTTAAAGAAAAAAGCAAACCGTTTTTTTGTTTGTTTTTAAGAAACGTTATTTAAGGTTTAAAGGCAAACAATACAGGGAAGTTCAATAAGCACATTCACCAGGTCCAGTACATTGGTGTGCTCTAAATATTACGACAGGGTGTGCTATAAATACTAAGACAGGCTGGGCATACAATCAATTTAACCTGTACATAACATGCATTCTTGAAATAAGTAGAGGAGAAAGAAGAGCAAAAACCAGAAGACCATAAGGCGTAAACCTGGGTACAGATCTAGTTTGCCAGTTCATGCCTCTTCCATCCTGGGGCTACCTGGAGTTGCCAGAAAGAAACACAAAGGAATCCAAATGTCCTGAGGACTACATTCGGAGACACTAAGGCTGCATACATTTCCCCCCTGCTGGAGGTAAAGATCGGATCGCGCAGCCACTCAACGTGTGTCGGAACACATTTTGATCTCCAATAACAAAGAACACATTTTTTAGCTACTATACATGCAGGATTGAAAAGGCGTCTGACCACCACCGACATTTTATCGATGTCCCTCAAGAGGTACTTGACTGGAGCTAATATAGGGGGAATGTCCAGCATCTTGTGAAAGGTTGTGACCACACTGTTAGGCAATATCCTGTGCAGTTCCCTTGGGGAACACTGCAAAAAGATTAAGACTACAGGAGTAAGCAATAAACCCAATTGGTAGCAGTCTGTACCACCCAGATTTACCTGGTAGCTTTGGCTGAGCAGTCAGACTTCTCTCAAGATGAGTAGGGCAGTATACAGAGGATACACAATAGGGCCAAGAATACAGTGGAGCAAGCAAACACTGACCAGAGCTTGTTATCAAAAGTATATAATTATTTATTTAAAACGCACTATAGATCAAAGCAAGTTCAAACACAAAGTTGTTCCTGGCAGCGGGTGCAGTTCGTGGTTTCGACCAGGGAAGTAGAAGATCTCGTCGAGGAGGAAACTTGGAGTCGTTGCACTGCCCAGGGATTAAACCAGCCGCGGAGTTCGTTCGGTTAAAAGGTGCGTTCCTTTTATTTGCGGTCCTGCTGGGCTGAAGCTTGGCTATCCGGCCGCCGGGTGCTTGGCAATGGCGATTCGACCAAGGGGCGTCCTGGAAGGCGAATGTCGAACTGGTTGATCCCACCAGCTCAGGGGGAGAAGACTCTTGCAGCAGAAGATCTTCTCTTGTCGTTGGGGAAGTGGTGAGGTCGTTGCAGCAGGGCTCCACCGATGGTGTCGTAGTTGCAGATGGCTCAGCTTCTCCCCTCTTCGGATTTCTCAGGTTCAGAGGCGACTTCTGAAGTTCCAGTCCCAAAAGCCCTGCTTTTATTGTGAAAAACCCCCATTCAACAGCCTAGCTGTCACTCATACATGCTAAGTGGTGAGCCGGGTGGCTCACCACTGGGCCAATCAGAACAGAGTGCGACTTGGGTTGCTAAGGCAACGCAGTCCAGGTTGCCAATTCCCCCACCCACACAGCCTGTGAATGCCAGACAGAGTGGCACCAGTTGGAGGGCTTGTGTGGAAAAGCCCACCAAAAAGTGGAACAAAGGGCCCGACCTTGGTTGGAGTTACAGAGACGGACACATACGCCATTTTGGGAAAGAGTTCTGGCAAAAAGACTCAACCGGTGATTTTATATTAATTAAATAAACCGGCGGTATCTTTACAATGCACCAAAAAAGTGGTGCGTTTAAAATGAATGGGAAAATCCCATAGGAAATATTCCGGTCGAATATTTTGCGTGGTAACCACTGCCACCAGCCAGAAACTCGACAAGGGGGGACTGGACAGTGTCCCCTTGGGAAACAGACCTGGGGGGCAATCTAATTAACCTCTTCCAGTACTTCCACAATATGATGGTTTGTACTGGTTCTGTTCACAATTTTGGACTAATAAAGCCAATGGTGACTTTACATGCCCTGGGAGACAATAGTCAGTCCCCGGGTATGGAGTCTATGTTTGGGGGTCACTATGACACCCCTGTGTTACTGCACTGAGGGTGCTGTGTAACACATATACCAAAACAGATGATACCCTATGGAGTAAAAGACCCCATAGCCCATGAGCACATACCAAGTCAAAGACATACCTCAAATCATGCCTAAGAGTGGGAAGGAAAGAGTCTCACTCTTAGCAGGAGAAAAAAACAAACCCCAAAAATCCAGCAAAGCTGCTGGGGACTCACTAGGTTTGGGACATTAGCCTTATAAGAGAATTCTCCCTAACGCACTTTCCCAGAAACAGTCTACAACTGGGCAATTTAAGGAAATGTGTACTGTGTCAGCCGTGGCACGGCTGCATTTCATGCATTCGTCTGAGACGCCCTGTGTAAATTAAACAAGCTTAGTCGGTGTGTAATGCAGCTGATTCAGCAGTTTTAACCGGATCAATTTACAACTGGAGCTTAGTGACACCTCTTTGGTGAGCACACAACATTCCTGCCATTTGACATCTGAAACTTGGACCCCCAAGTCTTGTTCCCACATCAATCGTATCATAATCCTCGTAGGTTGAGCATCTAGCACTAGTTTATACAGTCCAGACACCACGCATTTAGGCTCCCCTCCCATGAGCTGTTATAGGACTACTACTGAGTTTAGCCATGAAGTAATCGATGGACACAAAGAATCCACCAGGAAAGGGGGTCTCCCAGAGTCAAAACAGCATCGTCTCCCCAGGATGTTTGCAAGTCAAGATCAAAAGTGGGAGCCAAGCCCAGAAAATTCCATGCAGAACTTTTTGATAGGCACCATGAGACCCAGTCTCTGAAAATAACCTTACCCAGGCATTAACCATTGTGCGTACCGGGTCGAAAGTGGAGAGGTCATGCGTCTATTACTGAGGACAAGGTTAGAGGGGGGAAGCACCATATCCCTCAAGCATCAAATGCACCACCTTCGGCTCTGGAGAGTACCAGTATCCTGCATTTTGCACTTTGGATACCAGGTAGTATAATTCCATATCAGGGGCCGCCACCCCCCCTAGTTTTTGTATGGTTCAGTGAGCTTTTCCCAGCTCATACAGGCTACACCGGACCCCCACAGAAATCTCACCATCATAGCGTGAATGAAAGGGAAGACGCCCCTACCTGGCCAGAAAGGGATGTTGCTGTAAAAATATAGAAGCTTGGGGAGAACGATCACCTAGAACAAGGATAGTCTGCCATATAGGGAGATTGGCATTTTAGCCCAGATCTTAAGTTTAGACTCTAGATGTTGAATGTATATAGCATAGTTAGCCGCATACAGGGTGTGCTGTTGTCTAGAGACCCTGATGCCAAGTATTTGAACTGGGATTCTACCCAGCGAAACCCTTGTAGATCAGGAATAGGAAGCATAGCATCTGTGAGGGGGAACGACTGGTTTTGTTTTATTGACACTATATCCTGAGTGTTTGGAGAATGTGTGCACTTTGTCCATTATTGGGCTAAGATTGACCTCCAGGTCTCGAATATACAATAAGGTTTCATCAGCATACAGAGATAAGACCTGTGGTGGCCCGACATACACATTCCTCTGTGCCAATGCTTAGCTCTGTTAACTGCTGGAGAGAGGCTCTGTGGTCAGTGCAAACAAGGGGGATAGAGGACACCCCTGTTGCGTCCCTCTATGCAAACCGACACTTCATGACAACGTGGAGTTGGTCCGCGCTCTGGCTGTGGAACGAGAGTAGAGTAGTTGCATGCAGCTGAGGAAGTAACCCCCGAATTTATATCACTGCAGGACCCTCATTAGGTATCTCCATTACACGGAATCTAAGGCTTTCTCAGCATCCAGGGATGCTGCAACCACCTTAGCCAGTGTGTCAATTTGAGCAATGATACCGAATGGCCTATGGATATTTAATGCTGTGGATCTAGAAGGGATCAATCCTGACTGGTCCGGATGGACTAGGCCAGCCATATAAGGAAGATGTCTAGATGCCAGGATTTTTGCATCAACATTTATCAATGATAGCAGCCGATACGAAGCTACCTCATTCAGCGGCCTACCAGTTGTCACATGGACAGTTATTATCGCCTGGCGAATGGAAAGCGGGGGGACCCAGCAGTAAGAGACTCCTCCCATTCTTGCAGCAGATGTGGAGCTTGTATTGCACTGTATTTTGTACAATTCGATCCCCAGTCCGTCTGACCCCAGGGCCAGGGCAGCAATGGCAGTAGATATCTCCTCAGTGGTGATTGGGTCGACACGTACCAGATTAGCTTCAAGAGATTGGGATCCTACAGCATTGCAGGCGACATGCACCAGAGGCTGCACAGTGGGTTAGCAGTCAGAGAATGTGCGCGGAGGGAGCAAGACCCTTAGTACTTTACCCAACCACTCTGTGAATAGAGGCCAGTAATCGATCCACGACATGGAATTGTGCACAGTATAAAAAATACGTATACTCCCTCACTACGGAGTGTAATCTACGTCAGACATCTGACGGGTGCCGTTGCGACATTTTCTTCAAAAGAGTTTTTGTCGCTAATGTAGAAGCCACGAGCCATTAAAGGAGCGATCTGTGGCAGTATCAAGGATCGTGTTCATATCTCCACCCAGACCACAGGCATATCAATATGCCCAACAAGTATATCAGCAAGAGCTCAATGAAAGTCAGGATCACCTACGTTGGGGGCCGTAGGAGTTGACCAGTACTATGTCATCACCATCCAATGTGCCCTTCAACATGACATACCGCCCCAGAGGATCGATACAGCTTCTATTCGAGTGAATGTGACCGTAGGGTGTATGAGTTTCATCACTCCACGAGCTTGCAAGGAGTATGTGGTGAAGAATCGTCCTTGTTGGCCCCATTTAGGGGCAAAAGACACGTAAACCGGAGCCAACGCGTGATTCTCCTGTGCCAGGACCTTCGTGGCATGACTCTCGAGATATGCCAAGGAACACCTAGCCTTCGCTGTGCTGTTTAGACCCCTCACATTCCAATAGATAGGTCTGTCTCCCGGAAGGCCCACATTCTTTTACACTAGCCATAGTCCTATATCAATCACCCCTGGAGCATGCGCCAAATAGTCAGAACATGCATGTAGTGCAGTATACTGTTTGTCCAAATTTTTAAGATGTTTAACTCCCAACTATTGCAGCATCCCTGCTACCTGCCTGCTTTTATCCCCCCACCCATGTCCCACGCCTTCATTTCACCCAACTTGATGATGCATGCCCAAAGAAACAACCATGGAATTCTCCTGGGGTGTGTTACGAACAGTAACCTTTACCTAAAGTTCAGCCATTGGCCCTGGCCTGTTAACATTTATAGCGCACTGTGCCTTTGGGTCGTTCCTCCCCGGACAAGAGACCTGTCCCACGGCCCCATTGTTCACTCTCCAGCGTCCACAGAACAAGGATCAACTGTCAGTGCCACCCTAAGGGGGAAGCGGGATCAATGCCTCAGTATATGTGATGACAACAGCATGATTTTAAAAAAAGTTGCCATACCCCAATGCTTTATGCATAACTTAGCATGGAATAAAAGGGCATACTGGATCTGCCGAGCCTGGAGAGGACGCTTTACTGAACCCCAGCCGCAAAGTCGGGATATATATGGACCTTACTTGATCCAAACTGCAGGGTTCCATGCTCACTTGACAGCTTCAGAACAAGGTCCCTGTCGCTGTAGTTTAGTGTCTTGGCAATGATCGTCCTCAGGGTGTCCCCGGCTTGGGAACTGGGGCCATGACACGATGGGCAATCTCAACAAGAAAATGCATGGAGTATTGCAAGTCCCCCATTAGCTGCTTCAAAAGCTCTTCGATTAACTGCCTCATAAGCCCAATCCCTGCATTTTCGGGCACCCTGACAATATGACTGTTGTTGTGCCGGGAGCACGACTCCAGGTCATCACACTTCATTCGGATCGCCGCTAGGTCCCTCTTCAAACCAGCTGTGCCATGGTTGTGTTGCGCAACCTTGTCCTTGGTGCTGATGATCCTTGCTTCTGCTTCAGTAATGCTCCTGCTTTCCTTGAGCTAACATTAGCAACAATATCGTCGAGTTTCACAAGGACATCAGCATAGCTGCTCTCCATGGCAGCCAAAAGGGGGTCAATAGTTCTAGACTCAGCCAGCAACTGTCTCTTGGCGTCACTCAAAAGTACCTCTGGGCTCACTGTTCTTGCCAGTGTACTGGTGAACATGCCCATCATCCCCTTCTTTTTCCCAGCACCCTTCATCATACTTTGGCAGGCCAAAGGACTGCTGCGGCTGCGTAACTCAGTATGAACACAGAACCACCAAAGGGGAATGCCCACAACACCAGAATGGCCTGTATCGGACTCCGTCTGTGTAGTCTAGTCCAATTTAAGTGTATTGCGCAGCAATGATGGGTAAAGTCACTTATACTCAGATTTATACTCCGGTTTAGGTTCAAAGAACTGCAGTCCGAGGACTTGGCTGCAGGGTGCTCTAATCAGTGCCTAATTTTCCAGGCTTGTGAAGTCACAGCGCGCTGCACAGCCCTGGGTACTTCTTGCAATTGAGCCTCCTCTAAGGAAGGCATTCTATCAATAGTAGACACAGACACCATGGGTACAAGCTTTGAAAACCTTTTATTTTGGTGTTTTGGTTCGCTTGGTGGAAGTCCTAACTGGCCCTAACGTTAGAATGGAAGTAGTCTCGACCATTAAACAAAATACAAACCGGTCCAAGTCAGTCGAGTCAAAATAAAAAGTCCTATACTAAAAAAGAAATGTCACCTTGCCTTCCTTGTAAATTGACAAATGTGTTAAGGGAATACAAAAGGAAAAATAGTGTCTTAAAAGAAAAGAACTCCAGTTAAGCAGCATGGGGTCTCGAGGGTTCCTTAAAAAGGATAGGGGGATAGCACATTTCAATCAGTCTTGCACACTCTGGCTTACTGGTACAATTCAACAGTTCAGGCTTGGGCTTCTGTCTTTCTTTTTGTGGGGGTTTCTTTCTCTACCGTCCTTCACATTTAACTTTCACTCTACCACAGTTCAACACAAGCTTCCCTGTGCCGGGCACAAGCCTTTTTTTCTCTTGGTGGTGGATTATCTTCCCCACATTCCACCTTCGTCGGGGTGTGTAAATCCATCTCCACCGGCCGTTGGGTGCTGGATGCCCTGGCCCACGGGGACACTCTCTGGCGTTCCAAAGGAAGTGTCCCCGTTTTACACCCATGGCCAGGAAGGAAAACCACATTCCTCAACTACTTCTAGAGGTACGAGCAATGCTAAAGAAGGGCACGATAGAGGTCGTCCCGAAGAGGCTCTGGGGCTCCGGAGTATACTCACGGTACTTCCTTGTTCAAAAGAAGACCGGCAGCTGGCGGCCCATCCTAGATCTCCCCTGCCTCCGCTGGACCTGGAGGATGTCTAATTCCACATCCCCATTCACAAGGGGCACCGAAAGTTTCTGCGCTTCGTGGTCCAAGGAAGGCACTACCAGTTCAGGGCACTCCCCTTCAGTCTGAAGTCAGCCCTAAGGGTCTTCACCAAGTGCCTGGCAGCGGTGGCGGCGCGGCTGCGCTTGCAGGGATCCACGTCTACCCCTATCTGGACAATTGGCTCATCCGAGCGAAGTCAAAGGAACTCGCTGTCAAACACACAGCAAGGATGATCCGCCTGCTTACAGAACTGGGGTTCTCGATAAACTATGCAAAGTCCTGCTTGGAAACATCGCAGGACGCCCAGTTCCTGGGAGCCAGACTCAACACAGTGGCGCGCCTTGCTGCACCGTCGGAGGACAGGATAAGGGCCATCCTGGGCAAGGTACAACGGCTGTTGGCCATGAAGGTTGCCAGGGTGGTGTCCATCAAGTCCCTGCTCGGCATGATGTTGTCATGCATCTACCTCGTTGCTGTGCAGACTGCGGATGCGGCCGCTGCAGGAGTTCCTTGACGCCCGTTGGATGCAGGCGAAGGGAAGCTTCAAGGACAGGATCGCCCTCAATGAGACATTCCGTTGGGCGATTCTATGGTGGGGGGGTCAGCGCGCATCTAGCGGCGGGCACGATCTTCAAGACCCTAGCGCATCAGGAGACAGTGAAAACGGATGCCTCCCTGGAGGGATGGAGCACACACACCAGAGATCTCCACGCAAGTGGCCTTTGGCTCCCAGAGGAGAAGTCGTTGCACATCAACGTCCTGGAGCTCCGGCCCGTGTTTTGGGCCCTCAAGTCATTCCTCCCATCCCTCAAGGGCAAGGTGGTGCGGGTCTTCACCGACAACACTACACCGTTGTTCTACATCCTGAAGCAGGGGGGCACCAGATCCCCTGCTCTCTTCAAGGAAGTGCAGGACCTATGGCACTGGGCCACCGCTCAAAGGATGTTCCTGGTACCCTTTCATCTGGCAGGAGTGAAGAACACTGTCGCTGACTCACTCAGCAGGGAGCTACGCGCTTTCCACGAGTGGGAACTTCGGCAGGATCAGGTGGACCTACTGTTTCGACGATGGGGCACTCGATCTGTTTGCAACAGCGACGAACAGCAAGTGCCGGAGGTTCGCCAGCAGGTTTCCCCAGCCGGGGAGCATGGGGGATGCATTCTCATTCCCCTGGGACGGTCTGTTCCTCTGTGTGTTCCCGCCGTTGCCATTGCTCCTACGGCTCATCAGTCAACTCAGACGGTCCCGGTGCAGGATGATCCTCGTCGCACTGGCGTGGCCGAGGCAAATATGGTACCCGGACCTTCTGGACTTGTCAGCGTCCCCTCCAGTCAAGCTTCCGGCGGATGCAGATCTTCTCGCCAGGGAAGTAGGCGTGATCCTGCACCACGACCACTCGTCGCTGAATCTGCAGGACTGGCTCCTGCAGCACTAGAGTTTGGATACGAGATCCCGGCGGATTGCAAGGAGGTGCTTGCCAAGGCCAGGGCTTCTTCGACTCTTAAGTGCTACGGACATAAATGAGGTTCACCGTCTGGTGCCGTGCACAAAAGATAAACCCTCTACGGATTACGGCCCCTCAAGTGCTGCCGTACTTGCTGTCGCTGGCCAAGGCGGGGCTGGCGCACGCCTCTATCAAGATCCATCTGGCGGTTATCTCCCGCTACACCAGAACTCCGGGGCGATCATCGCTATGGTCGCATTGCCTGGTTAAGGAGTTCATGAAAGGACTTTTCTGCTCGTTCCCACCGGTGAAGGTTCCGGCCACGGCGTGGCAGCTCAATGGGGGTGCTGACTAGGCTCATGGGACCCCCGTTCAAGCCTCTTCATTCGGCACCTCTGAAATTCCTGTCGTGGAAGATGGCGTTCCTGGTGGCCATCACCTCTGCACGACGAGTGGGAGAGATCCAGGCCTCCCTCTGTAAGCCTCCGTACCTGACTTTCCATGCAACGAGGGTAGTGCTGAGGACCCACCCCTCCTTCATGCCCAAGGTGCCGTCGGACTTCCATCTCAACAAGCCCTTGGTGCTACCTGTTTTCTTTTCGTCACCTTAGTCGCCGGCTGAGAGGACTTTGAACTCGCTAGATGTTTCTAGAGCGCTGAAGTTCTATGTGAAGCATACGAAGAGTTTTTGGAAGACGTCACAGCTGTTTGTGAACTTTGGCCCTGTGAACCAAGGGAAGGCCCTCTCCAAGGCCTCCATTTCCAGGTGCATCTCCGGCTGCATCACACACTGTGACCGGTTGGCAAACCGACCGTTGCCTGGCTGTCCCTGAGCCCATTCGACCAGAGGGATCGCTGCAAACTACAGCGTTCCTGTCTGGTGTGCCCCTGCTGGACATCTGCAGGGCTGCTACATGGGGGTTGGCGCACACCTTCATGAGACGAGATTCTGCTGCATCGAACGTAATTCCAGGGAGGAGTCCTGAGTCGGCCAAGTAGTGCTACGCAACCTGTTCGCTTGAAGGTGAGCCTGGTGAGGAGGTAAGAGATGCTTAATGTTGAGTTGTTGAAATGCTTAATGTTGAGCCTTGCCTCCTCCCGTGGTTCTGCATGTGTGTACTGCTATGTATTCTTGTATTCATGAGCATGTGAATCCATGCCAGACCCCATGCTGGAGAAGGAACAAGTTACTTACCTGTAACTGTTGTTCTCCAGCATGGGTCTCGCATGGATTCACATGCAAACCCTCATGCCTACCCCTCTGAGGCTCTTCTCTTAGTCCTACTGCCACTTTACGTGCTAACAAATCTGAAGATGGCTGCCTGAGGAGGGGCTTAGGTAGAGGGCAGTCATTGGCTGGGGCAGAATGACCCAGAGACCAGAGATTGGTTATTAGGAGAAAGACAGTTCAGAATCAAAGCTGAAACTGATTTTTTCTTTTACCGAGGATTACCAGCCTGATGACGGGGAATATTCATGAGCATGTGAATCCATGCCAGACCCATGCTGGAGAACAACAGTTACAGGTAAGTAACTTATTCCTCGCCAAACAAGTATCTGTGTCCCCTTGTGTTCCAGCTCCGGAAGATGAGGTTTCGATGATCCAATTCTTCCAAAAACGTATGGCGTTATGAGCGGGACGCCAAATCACCTGCTAACCAGCCCCATCTTTTGTCATCTTCAGCATTCTGCGGGTTACTCGTGGAATCTCTACCATTCTGTGAAGATCAGGTGTTTTCCACCACGATGCGGAGGGAAGATAACTTCTTTGGCCCATCCTTATGGGCTGGTTCAGGGTAAGAGACATTCTGGTTTCTACTGTTGGCAGTGGGGCTGGTAGGTCTGCCTTTCTTTTGTGGGCAGTCTCTTAATCCTTTGTTTGTTCTCTTTTGTCAGTTCCATCAAATACACCTCATCAGATTCCAATTCTTTTAATAAGAAGCCCATTGTTAATTTCGCCATTTCTCTTAGTAATAATTGCTTGACCTTTACTGATGAAAAATAGATCACCACCCTATCTTTCCTCGATTCCTCAGTAAATTCTATTAGGTGGAGTTCTTTAGAGCGAATGGTATTTAAAGATGGCAAACTGTAAGAGTCGAAGTACGTTTGCTCTATTAAGTATAAGATCATCATTTAGGTGTAATATCCTTTCTAGCTTCATTCTGGTTGTATCTTCTCCTCTTTGTATTTTACACAAATTAGGTGGATCATGCCACCTGTTCTTTGGAGGCCCACGACTTGTTCCCTTTGCCGTCCCCGGTTGGTTAAACCATCTGAGATGAGTCTCCTTTCTTTTAGGGTCCTAAAAGATCCCCTCACTTTCCCTGGTTTATTTCCCCGCTTATTTACCAATCGAGACTTTCCGTTATACGTTTGGTGGCTCTCCTTTGACTTATTCCAATGTCTCTGATCTTTGGCCGCCTGCGTTCTTGGGCGGTCATTAGATTCAAACTCCGACTGACAGCTGGCATCCTCCTTCTGTGCTTGGTCCGGTTGAGGAAGGCCCGGGGTTGCGGGCGTAGCGCCTGTATTTTGACATGCGATTTAGTTTCGGTCAGTCACGGCACCTGTATTGTGTTTGCAGAGTTTAACCGATTGATCACCTTTCCCATTAAAGGAAGAAGACTTGTGTGGAGCAGGCGACCTCAGGAGACCTCCAGAAGACTGAATGCAACTGGATTCACTATGGTCAGGCAGCGGCAGGCGATCTTAGATTGGCGAACAGAGGAGCAGACCTTGCACAGCTTCGATGCGACTGGAATGATGAAAATGCATTAACAGGCAATTTGTAGTACACTGTGAGGATCTTCAGTGTTCAAAGGCTGTACTCTGAAGGACAACGTGAGCAGCGAGGTAGCCCTGGAGAGGGCTGGTCCATCCACCAAGTTGTCCAGGGACACATCTGAAGATTAAGCAGGCTTAGATACTCTAGCAGGGGTCGAGATTGGTTGTTCCCACCGGTGCATGGGGTAGAAGCACCAATGAGGGCCTTCCTGAGTTGAGGACAGAGGAGCCAGGCTTCACCTGGACTTGGCCGAGGCAATGCTGGTCCCCTGCAACTGTTGCCTTCAGCTTTTTAGCAGGCTGGACTTCTTCTTAGGTGTCTTTGCTCCAGTTGTTCTGTCGAATGTCTACAGGAGGAGTCCTTTTAGACAGGAATAGGAATACGGTTGCCCCCAGGTCCACCAATTGTAAGGGTCGACAACATTTAAATGGCAGGGGCTTTCCAATCATACTCTTACGTCCCGTCCCCTTTTCTCCATACTATATGATCGTCCCTCACTAGGGATGGGAAACGGAACCTTTTTCACAAGAAAAAACCTTCTTCCCCTTTAAATTTAGAGGCAGGTGGGGGTTGCAGCCCTGGGAGCATGCGCTCCCCTGACCCTGCCCACCTGCGCCACACCTCAGTTCCCTTTTCCACGTCGACAGGAACAGGCCGATTTCACCAGTGCTCCTGGGTTTGGCTTCGGCCATGTAATACCACACGCTCTTCCCCTGATACTTTCTTCTGGCTTTTTTGTCGTCTTTTATAAATCCAGTACATGGTCCTTTGGCGCCACGCTCCTCCCCGGTGCATGTCGACTTCAGTGGGCTTCAGCAGATGTCCAGCCTGCGAGGGGCTCATCCCTACATCCAACCCCCATGCTCTTTGCCTCTGCTGCCTTGGCCCCGACCACGGCTGGGAGGGTTGTACTGCGTGCGATGAACTTTCAGCGTGTGCTCTGAAAAATAGACTATCCAGGTAGAGGGAACTCTTCGAGAGATCGCCTACAGAGGACTTGAAGGACTACGTCAGAGATAAGTCAAGGACAAGGTAGGGCTGCTATTTTCCAGCGCACCCCGTAAATGCGACTCCTACCCAAGGAAACACCCAGGCAGGAGGAACCTTTCAGGTTCTCACACCAGCACAGGTACCAAGGCTAGATCAGCTACCTGCCGCCAGGCTGAGGGGTCTGTAGGTACTTCCGGAGACAGTGCTGAGGGACCGCAAGGTTCTTTTACCAGGTCTAAACCCGAGGGGCTACGCCTTTGTACCAGCAACATATCAGAGGGGGCTCCTGCACGCAGCACTGCAAGCGGCGACACGCATACCAGGCCTCGGCCTGAGGTGCAGGGTAGGTCTCATGCTCAGGAGGCTTGGCACAGTGAGCCAAGCACCACGACTTTGGCAAGTGACATGCAGCTCGACAAGATGGCCACCGTGCCAGACGATATAGCCGCTCGCCTGATACCGGCCCTTGGAACGGAGCAGGTGGGAGAACGAGTTACAAGGTAGGACTGGTGTCAACCAGATACGTGGCCTACAGCTTATCCATCAGCAAAGCAGGGCAGGTTTACCCCACAACGAGCTAAGCAGAGTACGCCCTTGCCCCAGCAGCTGCCCGCTACCCCGTCAATAACACCTGCCATCCCACCGCCCTGCGAGGACAGGTTCTTTGAAAAGTTCCTCACTCTCATGGGATATCCTCACATGTGGGCCATCCTTAGGGATGTTATCACGGACATGCTTGCTCTGCACCCTCTGCCTGCGCCTATAGTCATTCCTCCTATGTCTCCAGCACTGCAGTCCCTGGTACAGCCCCTGCTGCCCACGCCGGCTCCTTCGATTCTGGCTCCCCTGCCTCCCACAGTTCAGGCGGTTCCACACCAGCCTGCGGCTCCGGTCTCCACACCTCAGCCCTCAGCGCCCAGCACTCCACCTGCTTCAGAGCAGCCGGACGCCTTGGTGGACACAGACGAGGAAGAAGACCCCGACACACTATCAGCCAAGGCCTTCCACAAAAGACTTGCAGGTCTGGCAGACTACTTGGGCCTTCCTCAACCCGAAGTCGAACAACCCGAAGTCGAACAACTTGCCGAGGTCCTCACTCTACGCCCCGTGTCTAGAACGGAGATCTCGATGAAGAAGGACGTTGTCACCCTGGCCAAAAAGGGGTGGCTCAAACCCCACACGGCCCAGCCTGTCAATCAGTGCCTCGACACCAAGTATATGCAAATGGAGGGGGATCCACTCTTGCTGTCGGCACACCCTCCACGGTGATCGCTGCGGCGTCACTCTACTCAAACCTCAGTTGTCCTCGGCGCTGCTAGGCAAGGAGGAGAGAGCTTGGAGGCATACGGGAAGAAGCTTTATTCCAACGCTTCGCTGCATCTTTGTCAATCCAACGCAGATGCCATGCTGGCATCAGTTAACCAGAGGCTTTGGCGGGAAATAGCTGACTTCCTTCGAGAACCTCCGGTGCAGAGTCAGGCACGTTTCAAGGTGGGACTAGTCGAGGCTAAAATGGTGGTGCAGGACATCATGCAGTCCACCGTGGCCCACATCAACACCTCTGGCTGGGCCATTTGCATTGCCACGGACATGAGGACTGCCTGGCTTCAGGCTACTATATTCAGCTCAGACATCCAGGAACGCATATTGGACCTTCCATTCGAGGGTGGTGACCTCCGATGAGGAGCTAGATAAAAAGAAAAACAGTTCACAAACTGTAAAGTCTTTTAGTATACATGTAAGTCCAGACAGCTTGACCGTTCTGCGAGTCAGCACCAGCACATACAACAAAGGGGGGGAGTAGGGGCTTTTTTCAGTCCCCCTCCTTCTCACTGGCCTCAGAGGGAAAAGAAGGCCTGACGCGCCCCTTCGGGTCCATGTGTATTCAGTGAGGGGCAGGCTTGCCCTTCATGCACAGTTTTGGTGTCAGATGTTCACGGACCCCTGGATCCTCTCCTTAGTGTCTACAGGGTACCACCTACCTATTCCTCCCTCTCATCCCTCCTCCCCTCACCTCCCCTCCTCTCCCACAGATTGGGACAGCCACTCTGTTGGTGGAAATTGGGTCGCTCGTCGAGAAGACGGGCAGTGGAAGAAGTCACAACCACCCAGCGAGTCTTGGGCTTCTACTCCAGGATTTTCACCGTACAAAAGAAGAACCAGGCTGGTCTGAGAGTTGTGTTGGACCTCCCAACCCTCAACCTCTCCCTTCGTCTTCAAAAATTCAAGATGGTTACGCCAGCACTCATTGCGGAGACACTGTGCAGGGGAGACTGGATGTGCTCCCTGGATCTGAAGGATGTTTATCTACATGTCCCCATTTGGCAGCCTCATCGCTCCTTCCTGCGGTTCGGGATCAGGGTATTTATCAGACTGATGAATGCAATGGCAGCCCTCCTCAGGGCCATCACATCTACCTGTACCTGGACGAATGGCTCATCAGGGCGAGATCTCCAGAGGCGGTTCAGCACACTTCCTGCGCCCTTATGATCCCACTCCACAAGCTGGGATTTTCGATCAGCCTCAAGATGTCTCAGCTGCAGCCTACACACAGAGGCTGACCTTTCTGGGTCTCATATGGGACATGAGCTCCGAGAGAGTTTTCCCCTCGGAGGACAAGATCATGGCCATCAAGAGTGCCACTACTCACTTCCTCACCCGAGAAGTGACTTCGGCCTGGTGGTACCAACATTTATTAGGTATCATGGCAATGGTCCTACTGGCCGTACCTCAGACGAGACTCAAGATGAGGAGATTACAGCTGCACTTCGCAGCCTCATGGAATCAGGAGCAGGGCTCCCAAGCGGAGCTTGTCAGCATCACTCCTTCTCTCCACCCGGACCTCGCCCTTCCGATAGCCGGCCCAACAGGTCGCCATCACCACAGATTTCCTCCCTGGAAGGCTGGGGAGGTCGGGGGGGGGGGGCACTCTGGATAACCAGTATCCATGGAGTCTGGACCCTTCAGGAGCAGGAGTCGATCAACTGGCTGGAGCTGAAGGCCATCTAGCTAGCCCTCAAAGCTTTCCTTCTGCTCATTGGGGGCAAGGTCGTCCTCATCCAGACAGATAACTCCACCGTTATGTACTATGTCAACAAGCAAGGCAGTGCCAGGTCCCCTCCGCTGTGCAGCCTAGCGATCAGCATGTGGGAATGGACCCTGGAGAACAGCATTTACCTGACGGCCATCCACCTCCCAGGGGAGTCCAACCTGGAAGCGGACAGGCTCAGCAGACTGGGCGCAGACAATTGCGAATGGCAATTGAATGATCAAGTCCCGCTTGGGATCTTCTCGGGTGCAAGTGGACACATGTTGCACCTATTTGGCAGCCGTAGGGGCCTACAGGAATTCGGAGGAGGAGCTCTTCTCCTCTTCCAACCCGGTGGTTAAACGACATCAAGAAACACCCCGTGTTGTATCTCCATATAGTGATGGGCGCCCTGGCCCACACGACTTTTGAACCAATGGCATCCGTGGACATCAGACTGGTCACCATTGAAACAGCTTTGTTGGTGGGTCTCACCTCGGCTCGTAGAGTCAGCGAGATTCAGGCACTGGTGGCTTCAGAACTCTATACTACCTTTCACAAGGATAAGGTGGTCCTGAGAACGCACCCTGCGTTCCTACCTAAAGTAGTCTCTGCCTTCCATCTAAATGAGGAGATAGTTTTACCTATGTTTTTTGCTGATCCCAAGGACGATGCTCAAAGGGTCTTGCACTGTCTGGATGGCAGACGCGCTCTGAAATGTTATCTAGACAGGACCAAGAGCTTCCGCAAGTCGGACACTCTTTTTGTCACCTTAGGGGGGGGGGGGTTAAGGCCTGGGTATCAGGCATCCAAGGTGTCTTTAGTAAGGTGGATGGTTTCGGCCATCAAGGAGGCATATGAGGGGCAGCACAAACCACTTCCAGCTAACATGCATGCCCATGCTGTGAGAGCCAAGGTCATGGCCATCCCATTCCAGAGACAGGTTCCGTGGCAGGTCATTAGTAGGGTGGCTACCTGGGCCATCCCTTCATCTTTCTGCAAGCACTACTGTTTGGACGCCGGCTTTAAGTCAGACTTGTTTTCTTAAAGGGGGTCACCTCTCCATCCTGGGGTACATTCAGTTGCAATCGCCCATGCAGTATGGACGGGACGTAAGAATAATTTATATTCACTCAGCGTAGTGACTAACATACTCTTAGTCCAAACTCCCCTTTCCTTCATATGTCCCACCTTCTCACCCCCTAATAATGCTGGTGTCATTAAGCAATGATAATATTGTCGATGCGTCAATGGGGACTGAGGTGTGGCGGTGGTGGGCGAAGTCATGAGAGCACATACTCCCAGGGCCGCGACCCCGAATGCCTCTGAATTTTCTGTTTTTTTTCTGCTGAAAAAGGTTCTGTCTACCGTCCCTAACGAGGGATGCCCATGCAATATGGAGGAAAGGGGACTATGGACTAAGAGTACGTTGGTCACTACAGTGAGTAACTATTAATTTCTGCCCAGCAACAAACACTTGGGTACAAGGATGTGGACTGGGCTCAGACAGTCCCTGCCCCACATCTAGCCGCACACACAGACGCCTGCTTCGCGAGGGCAAGCAGACGCTTTGCCCGAGAAAGGAATTTCCATATATGGCAAATCCGGACCGAAGAGGGTAACGAGAAAATCCAAAGGTCAATATGGCCAAAAGGCAGGTAAAAATCTTGTGGCAAAGCCATTTCAGAGTATGTGGTCCTTTCATGGCATTATGCGGTAAAATGCAAAAGTGCATAAGTAAAAAGTAAAATACTTGGTACAAAAATATCCACTACCATCAGTTCATCCAGGCCAGATTGTAATTGTAATCGCAAAGTTACAAAAGGAAAAGTTATAAGTTAAAAAATTATCCTAACTACAATTCACTTTAAGTTGATGTTTGCAGCTTTATAAATACACGAAATCGAGTCCACCAGGGGCCGCACGCAATATGGCAGCCTTGCCGTGTGCTCGCGGCCTGCGAGGTAGGGAAAGTGACCTGAGCCTCTGCTTCCAGACCCCCCAAGCTGTGGGATAAAACATTGCAAGCAAGTTGTCTGTGAACCCCCAGCCCTCGAAGCTTCAAAAACTGGCACAATCTGTGCCGTGGGAGAGGAGTTCGGGGTGGCTGCGCATACAGCAGGAAAGCAAAAGCAACATTCTCCACCCGCGGCGTTCACCGCACACAAGATAAGCCAGGAGAGGCCCTGCATTGCCTCAGGAGAGGAGCTCCACGCTGTGGGCCCAGCGAGCTGCTCCTTGTTCCCCCGTGGGTGGTGACAAACAGCCCCTGCCCCCATAAGGCTGGGACAGAGGGAGTGCCCCCACGGCTGCCCTCGAGTTCCAGAGGGACAAGGAGGAACCACAGCAACTGTAGGCAGCAGGGCAAAGGTCCCCGTGGGAGCTACACACGTACCCACCCCCAAGGGGGGGACAGCAGGTGGTGCAGGCCTGAGGCCCTGGGTGCGAGGGATCGTAAGTGCACCAGCGCACAAGGAGGTGTGGGCCCCTGACACCGGCTATAGGCAGAAAGATCACGCAGAGAATCGATTAGATAGAGAAGAGACTTCAGGAGGTGGAGAACAGTCAGTCCTCACTGGACATATTGGAAACACATATGGATGTGAGGATGGCTGAAATTGAACGCAGAGAAGCGGTGATCTCCCTAAAAATTGACGATTTTGAGAATAGAGAGAGGAGAATCCATCTCAGGTTCTTTGGGATACCAGACAAGGAAGGGGAGACTGAGAGAGACCTGTCCGAATTTAATACATGGAGCGGGTGGTACCCCTGAGGTCCCCAGATCCGTCCTCGTTTGCTTCCATAATTACCCAGATAGGGTCAGAGTTCTCGAGAGAGCAAAGAAGGTAGGGCCGTTACTTATGGCGAAGCCAGAATCGCCATTTTTCAGGACCTATCATCCATGACCCTTGCAAAGAGAAGCCTCTTCTCCAGCATGGGGTCTGGCATGGATTCACATGCTCATGAATATTCCCCGTCGTCAGGCGGGGAATCCTCGGTAAAGAAAAAACCAGTATCAGTTTCGTTTCTGATCTGTCTTTCGTAGTAATAACCAATCACTGGTCTCTGCGTCATACTGACCACAGCCAATGACTGCCCTCTACCTAAGCACCGCCTCTGGCAGCCATCTTCAGATTTTTACCGCACGTTCATGTGTTGGGATCCTCGTGCTATTGCTCTCGAGCGTTAGTGCTATTTTTTCGCGCTTTTTCACAAAAACTTCGATTCTTTCGGTCAAAAGAGCCTCAAGCTCCACCGATCCTACATCCGATCAACGGGGACCCGTGTCGGATTCATCTGTGCCCCTCAAGGGTGAAGATTTCGTCGAGCTACACTTCGGAGGACTCCAGAAGCTTCTCAGGCCCGGTCTCGGAGATGGCCCAGGAGAAGGGAAGCTCGACGCCCGGAAAGCTGTTCAGGGCCTGCCCTGGATGCCAGCTGCAGAACGTCTTCAAGGAGGACGAACACTCTTTCTGCCTTTACTGCCTTCATGGGGACAAGACGCACGTGGAGAAGGACTGTGCGTTTTGCGGCAACATGTCGGAACGGACCATGAAGGACCGCCATCAACGTCTCGCCAGCTGGCTGGAGGGTAAGAGCCCGTCTGGCGAGAAGAAGAAGAAATCTGAGCGGTCTTCTAAGACCTTTGAGGGCGCCCCGGCGACGGGGGCCCAACATAAGGCCAAGCACCGCGAGTCCGCTGGCACCGGGAGCGCCGAACGGTCGGGCTCTACGGGCGCCAGGCAGGGCGCACCCTCCCCGGCACCATCAACCACGAGCCAACGCTCTGGGTCGGGTAAGAGGAAGGCCGAGCACCCGGCGAAGCTCCTGGAGAGACCCCGGTCGAGCTCTAAGGCAGAGGAGGAGCGTGGCAGTGCCCCCTCCCTCAAGGATAAGGCGGTGAGCGCACCTAAGGTGGTGAAGGCCTTGATCCATTCGACCAAGCCCTCTATCGAAACGGTCGCGGCGGCCCTGGCCCAGCCTGTGGAGGCTGCACCAGTGGTGGCGGCCTCGGGGCCCAGAATCTCCCTGCCTCCTCGGAGGGAGTCTTCTTTCGTGCCCATCGATAGGACCCCCGTGAAACCCGCCGTGGGGAAGAAGGGGGGGCAGGGCGTCGTCGTAGATTCGGCCTCAACCTCAGAAGAGGAACTGATCGAGGTCTTAAGCCACGGCCTAGGCGTGGAACAAGACCAGCCCGTCGGAATGGGCCCCGACGCAGGTGACGACGACGACATCGTCGAGGATACCGACGGGGCCCCTGCTCGCCCGTCGGATTCCCCTCTGCCAGCGCCGCAAGACAACTCAGCGGCCATTTTGTTGGCTATACAGTCCTTATGCTCCGAGATAAGGACGAGACTACCGTTACCGACGGAGGAACCTCTCCCGTCGGGGGATCCAGAACCGGGACCTTCTGGTGTTCCCCCTACCAAGAAAAGAAGGATCCATCCACCGCCTCCTTTTCAACCGTCGCGCCCCGTCCAGCCCTCCTCCCCGTCCACCCGAGGGGATGATACGGGGACTGACACGGCAGCGACGGGTACGGACGACGAGGCATACGACGAGGATTTTCCGTCGTCGCCTCCCACCAGGGCTTCTCCGCCCGACGAGATTGGATCATTCCACTCAATGATCGCCAGGGCATCCGAGTTTTTCCAACTCTGCCCTGAGGAGAAGAAAAAGGAAGGCTTCCTTTACCAACGGCGCGAGACCAAGAGGAAGACGGTCCTCGCAGTGCCTCTGTTGGACGACATTTGGGATGAGGGCCTTTCCCTCCTCAAGAACCCTTCCACGACGCCAGCGAAAAGAGACCGGTACGAGAAAAAGTACCGGGTCCCGGACTCGGCCCCCCTATGCCTCCGGGCGCAGCCTACCCCGGACTCCGTCGTCTCCGCGGCAGCCAGGAAGAAAGCGGGGGGGGGTGCGGCCTCCATGTCGACTTCCCCGCCGGACGGCGAGGGAAAGAAATTGGATGCCATGGGACGCAGAGTCATCTCGTCGGCGGCGACGACGATTAAAGCGGCCAACGCCTTGGCTATCGTGGCCCGCTACGACAGGGAACTCTGGTACAAGATAGCTCCCCTGCTGGATTTTCTGCCGGACGACAAGAGGGCGGAGGCCCTTGAGATCCTGCAGGAAGGTGAGGTGGCCTCGGACCACGCCATCACCGTGGCGACGGACATCGCCGACACTGGGTTCCGCCAGATGGGCAACGGCGTTTGCCTTCGACGTCGCGGATGGCTCAAGGCTACGGACTTTCGGCAGGACGTCCAGACCAGGGTCCTGGACATGCCCTTCGACGGGAACAACCTGTTTGGGAAGACAGTGGACGATTCCCTTCAGGCCATCAAGGCGGATACTGAGACGGCCCGGGCCCTTGGAGTACTGCAGCAACGGCGGACGCCCTTTCGGAGCGGCGGAGGCAAGGGCGCCTCCAAAGGTTCCGGCGGCGGTTTCGCTTCCTACCGTCAAGCGGCCCGCTCGTCGTCGCAAGAGGCCTACAGAGGACGAGGCAAGTCTAGCGGCCCCCGCCGTCGTCGCCAAGGAGGCCAAGGCGGCAAGGCCGCGTCCAAGCAGGATTGAACCGGCCGTGGGGTCGGGCCCCCACCGAAGCACCCCGGTGGGAGGCCGGCTGGCGGGCTTCGTCAGCGTGTGGGAGTCCATCTCCACCGACCGTTGGGTGCTGGACGCCCTGGCCCGGGGCCACGCGCTCGAGTTTCAAAGAAGGTGCCCGCGCGTCCCCCCCGTGGCCAGGAAAGAACTTCACGTCCCTCAACTTCTCCTGGAGGTAAAGGCGATGCTCAGAAAGGGCGCCATCGAACTCGTCCCAAAGAGGCTTCGGGGCTCCGGAGTCTACTCGCGTTACTTCCTCGTGAAGAAGAAGACCGGAGGATGGCGCCCCATCCTGGACCTGCGACGCCTGAACAAGTTCATCAAGGCGCAGAAGTTCCGGATGGTCACCCTCCAGCACGTCCTGGGTCAGCTGGAGGAAGGAGACTTCCTATCGTCGTTGGATTTGGAGGATGCCTACTTCCACATTCCCATCCTAAAGGGGCACCGAAAATTCCTCAGATTCGTGGTCCAAGGGCGTCATTACCAGTTCAAAGCCCTTCCCTTCGGACTGCGGTCGGCACCCAGGGTTTTCACCAAGTGCCTCGCACCGGTGGCGGCGCAGCTGCGCCGCGAGGGGATTCACGTCTACCCCTACCTGGACGACTGGCTCATCCGCGCCAAGACGAGGGAGCTCGCCGTGGTCCACACGGCAAGGACCGTCCAACTCCTCACGGACCTGGGATTCTCCGTGAACTACGCCAAATCCCACCTGGTGCCCGCGCAAGTCGCACTGTTTCTGGGAGCGAGGCTCGACACAGTGTCCCTTCTGGCCTCCCCGTCGGAGGAGAGGACCAGGACCATCCTGGGCAAGGTGCAACGGATGTTGGTGGCCGACGCGGCCAAGGTGAGGTCCATCAAGTCCCTCCTCGGGATGATGTCTTCCTGCATCTACCTCATTCCCATGTGCAGGCTCCGGATGCGCCCGTTGCAAGAGTTCCTGGATGCGCGCTGGATCCAGACGACGGGCAGCTTCGAGGAAAGGATCAAGCTCGACGAGAGTTTCCGACGAGCGATACGGTGGTGGGGCACCCGCGCGCATCTGACGGCGGGCATGGACTTCCAGACCCCAGCCCACCAGGTGACTGTGACCACGGATGCCTCCCTAGAAGGGTGGGGAGCGCACACCGAAAATCTGCACGCAAGGGGACTCTGGCTCCCGACGGAGAAGTCCCTGCATATCAACGTCCTGGAGCTCCGTGCAGTGTTTTGGGCCCTCAGGTCCTTCCTTCCGTCCCTCAAGGGCAAGGTGGTGAGGATCTTCACCGACAACACCACCACCATGTTTTACATCAGGAAACAGGGCGGAACCAGGTCCCCAGCGCTGTCCAAGGAGGCGCAGGACCTGTGGCATTGGGCCGTCGCCCAAGGGATTCTTCTGGTGCCGTTTCATCTGGCAGGGATAAAAAACACCATCGCCGACTCACTCAGCAGGGAGCTGCGCTCGTGCCACGAGTGGGAACTACGGCAGGATCTGGTGGATCGCCTCTTCCGACGGTGGGGCACACCCCAGATCGACCTGTTCGCGACGGCGACGAACACCAAGTGCCGGAGGTTCGCCAGCAGGTTTCCCCAGACGAGGAGCATGGGCGATGCTTTCTCGTTCCCCTGGGAGGGCCTGTTCCTCTACGCGTTCCCTCCCTTGCCTCTGCTAATCCGGCTCGTCAACCAGCTCAAGAGGTCACGGTGCAGGATGATCCTCGTCGCACCTGCGTGGCCGAGGCAGATATGGTTCCCGGACCTTCTGGACTTGTCGGCGTCCCCGCCAATCAAGCTGCCGGCGGACGCGGATCTACTCTCCAGGGAAGGAGGCGCCATCCTCCACCACGACCCGAAGTCGCTGAACTTGCAGGCCTGGCTCCTGCAGCGCTAGAGTTTGGAGGATACGACATACCGGCCGATTGCAGAGAGGTTCTTGCAAAGGCCAGGGCGTCCTCGACTCTTAAATGCTACGGACACAAATGGAAGAGGTTCTCTGTCTGGTGCCACGCACAGAAGGTTAACCCTCTACGGATTACGGCTCCCCAAGTGCTGCCGTACCTGCTGACGCTGGCCAAGGCTGGTCTGGCACACGCGTCCATCAAGATTCATCTTGCTGCGATCTCCCGATACACCAGAACCACGGGCCGGACGTCCTTGTGGTCTCATCGTCTGGTGAAAGAGTTCATGAAGGGACTGTTCAGATCGTTCCCGCCGGTGAAGGCTCCGGCCCCGGCGTGGGAGCTCAACGTGGTGCTGACCAAACTCATGGGACCTCCGTTCGAGCCTCTGCACTCGGCCCCGTTGAAGTTTCTATCGTGGAAAACAGCTTTTCTCGTGGCCATCACCTCCGCACGACGAGTGGGAGAGATCCAGGCCCTTTCCTGCAAGGCCCCGTACTTGACTTTCCACGACACGAGGGTAGTGCTCAGGACGCACCCCTCCTTCATGCCCAAGGTACCGTCGGACTTTCATCTCAACGAACCCTTGGTGTTACCTGTGTTCTTCCCGTCGCCTTCGTCGCCGGCTGAGAGGACTTTGCACTCGCTGGATGTAGCTAGAGCGCTGAAGTTCTACGTGGACCGCACGAAAGGTTTTCGGAAGACGTCACAACTCTTTGTGAACTTTGGACCTGTCAATCAGGGGAAGGCTCTCTCGAAGGCTTCCATCTCCAGATGGCTCTCCGGCTGTATCATGTACTGTCACCGGTTGGCAAACCGACCGCTGCCTGGCCGTCCGAGAGCCCATTCCACCAGAGCGATCGCAGCTACCACGGCGTTCCTATCTGGTGTGCCCCTGCTGGACATATGCAGGGCTGCTACGTGGAGGTCGACGCACACCTTCACGAAATTCTACTGCGTCGACCGGGATTCCAGGGAGGAGTCCAGGGTCGGCCAAGCAGTGCTGCGCAACCTGTTCGCCTGAGGTGAGCCTGGTGAGGAGGTAAGATGCTTAATGTTGAGTTGATGTGATGCTTAATGTTGAGCCTTTGCCACCTCCCGTGGTTGTGCATGTGTGTACTGCTATGTATTCTTTATTCATGAGCATGTGAATCCATGCCAGACCCCATGCTGGAGAAGGAACAAGTTACTTACCTGTAACTGTTGTTCTCCAGCATGGGTCTGGCATGGATTCACATGCGAACCCTCCCGCCTACCCCTCTGCGGCTCTTCACTTGGTCATACTGCCACTTCACGTGCTTCCAAATCTGAAGATGGCTGCCAGAGGCGGTGCTTAGGTAGAGGGCAGTCATTGGCTGTGGTCAGTATGACGCAGAGACCAGTGATTGGTTATTACTACGAAAGACAGATCAGAAACGAAACTGATACTGGTTTTTTCTTTACCGAGGATTCCCCGCCTGACGACGGGGAATATTCATGAGCATGTGAATCCATGCCAGACCCATGCTGGAGAACAACAGTTACAGGTAAGTAACTTGTTCCTACCAGCCCCTTAACAATTGGTTCAATGACAAAGGCATTCCATAGAGATGGGGGGGGGGGTTCCCGGTTCCCATTCTCCATTTCCTTTTGAAATCGACAGACTCCAACATAAATGTTACAGAGGAGGAGCTCAAGGATCGCAGGAGGCAAACACTGTGGGAAGACGGTTGCAGCTCAGGGGTCCAAGAAGAATACGTATTCCCGGTGCCAGGAAGTACAGGAAGCTGGGTGCACCCCCGGCTGCCGGAACCTGAATTGAACTACAAACGGACTCACAGACCTGTAAATCTGCCCCACGGTCTGGAGAGAGGGAGGTGGAAATGTTGAAGGGTCTGACTTCAGCAGTCAAATGTAAGAACTGAGTTCCAGGGGCTGGAGGGGCGTAAGGGGTGTGTGTGCGTTGAGAAATTGCACGTTGTTGGTGCCAAAGGGAGATATTGGGGGGGCGGGGGGTCCAAAGGTTCAAAGGTGTGAGTGGGAACGACAAACGACCTGTATGATGCGTCGGGTTGGTGGTTCGGTCCCACATCCTAAAATGGATCCTGAGGGGTGGGCCGAGCACCACAGGGGGGTGGAGGGGATTGAGGGGAGCGGGGTAAATGGGGGGGGGGCGTTGGCTCTTAGTTATGTTGAGTGATGGTTTGGTTCACAACAATGTTTGTATCTTACAGTGGCATAGCAAGTGGAGTAGAGGGGCCACTGGCAGCGGGTTAACATGACGGCAGTACCAGTTGATGGGCAGTAAATGGGCTCCCTGAGGGTTGGTACCCTGAATGTCAAGAGGCCCTTAACTCCCCGACAAAGATACCATTGGCGGCAATGGAATTCCGCTGGTCAGGGCTGGACATTCTCTTTTTACAGGAGATGAAATTCATGAAGGTCGAAGAACGGAGGATCCCGAATGGCGCGGTGGGACACGTATTCTGGGGCTCCGGCCTCTGTAGGAAAGCGGGAGGGGGTATCCTAGTACGTAAGACACTCAGGATGGTGGTATAAAAGGTTTGGTCAGGCGTGGAGGGGCGGGCCCTTCTGGTTCCAGGAAGCATCCGGAAGGTGAACTTTACATTCGCCACGATTTACACCCCTAATCAGGGGCAGCTGAGATTTATGAAGGGTTCCCTCCCTAAAATACTTGGTGAAAGCACAGGACACCTGGTTCTGGGAGGCGACTTCAATGCCTGCTGGGCTGATGTGGTGATGGACAGGCAGACCAATCACGATAGGTAACAAGGGCTCCCAAGGCCGGGCTATGAGGAGATTGGGGAGACACTAGAATTGCACTGTCTACAAGGTATCTGTCACCACTTGCATCCACAGCGAAGGGGCTGCACAATCTTCTCATCCACCCATGGAACTTTCACAAGGATAGATTACGTGTACAACTCGAGGGACTTGTGGGACGTCGCCCAGGGATCAGAGATTCACCCTATATCGTGGACTGGTCATGAACTCGTCACGCTGGACCTGGGCTGGCTGGGAATTAATACTAAGGGTGCAAGGTGGTGGTGCAATGAATCCCTGATAAAAGACAGTGTTCCGGGAGGTACTGCAAACAGAAATTAAGGAATTCTTCACCATAAATCATACGGGGGAAAGTAGCAAAGAGAATTGTTTGGGAAGCAGGGAAGGCAACCTGGCATAGAATACTAATTTGAGAGGGAGCACAGTAAAAGATGGAGCGGACCTGCATTGAACAGGGATTGCGGGAGGAGATTCTCAGACTTGAGAAACAGGCACAGTCAACACTAGAGGGAAAGGAAGGATACCTCACGGAGGCTAGGGAGAAGAGGGAAAAGTTGAGACTAATTGAGTAAGGGAATATAATTTGGAACGTGCAATTCCTCAAGCAGAAATATTATGAGAAGGGGGTGAGGGGGTCGCACTGCTGGCGGCCATGCTTCAGGGACAAAGAGCAGCGAGGTGGGTTTCCGAAGTCATGGGGAAAGATAATGTGCCTGTTGTTTATAGGGCGCACCAAACCCAAAGGTGACTGGGCGCAACAGATACAAGAATATTTAAAAGCTTGGTTCTGTTCATCACCAGAACTGGTACCAGAGACCTTTGCCTCCTTTTATGAGACTTTATTTAGTCGGAGTCCACGCATGAGGAAGGAAGAATTGACACATATCTAGCAGATATACCATTGCCCAAACTGTCTGTAGCGGAGTCCAGGGAATTGGAGGACGCCATAACACAGGGGAGGAGATCAGGCGAGCAGTGGCACGAATGCCCCTGGGCAAGACGCCAGGTGAAGATGGGTTTTCGGCAGGGTTTTACAAATCATTTCTTGACGTTATCTTGCCTTTAATGACTGAACTCTTTAACGACATGCTTGAGGCGGGATGGCCCCGATTCTTTCTCCCAAGCACTCATTACGGTGATACCCAAGGAGGGGAGAGATCTCAAGACCTGTGGGGCTTATCGGCCCATCTCTCTCCTTAATATTGATGCCAAAATATATGCTATGGTTCTCACGGCCAGGTTTGAGGAGTGCATGCTTCGACTGATACACCCAGATCAGGTGGGCTTCATCAAAGGCTGACAGGGGGCGGATACAATGATGAAATCTTTGCACTTATTACATAAAACAACAAGGGTAGCAGGTGACCATGCCGTTCTTTCTGTGGATGCCTAAAAGGCATTTGACAGGGTAGCGTCGGACTTCCTGAAAGCGGTCTTGGTTAAATGTGGTATGTGGGACAGACTCTTAAGGTGGATCATGGCAGTGTATTCTTTACCCAGGGCATGTGTCACTGTTAACAGTGGCTTATTTCACCCCACCGATGGACAGACTAAAAAAGACCTGGAAAAGTGCAGTAAGCTCAGGGTCTTTTGGTTAGGACGCCCTAATGCCCTCAAAATGGTCCTTCTCCCAAGGATCCTGTAGGCCCCTTCCCTCGCCATTATCCCGCTTCCTGATTCCCTCTCCCAGCCCTCCCGTGTGCCCGCCCACCTCCCCTGATTGGCCACTGTGTGTTAGGCCTTCGAGTCTAGCATCGGGTGCACAGGCCTGCCCCTTCTTTGCCATCGCCACTGCTGATGCAGGCGAGTGCCTCCCGAGCCTTGCTAACTCGTAAATTGTGCCCAGAGCGTGAAGAAAACGTCCGTGTAGGCCCCTTCCCTCGCCATTATTCCGCTTCCTGATTCCCTCTCCCAGCCCTCCCCTGTGTGCACACGCCTACCCTGATTGGCCACTGTGTGTTAGGCCTTCGAGTCTAGCATCGGGTGCACAGGCCTGCCCCTTCTTTACCATCGCTACTGCTGGTGCAGGTGAGTGCCTCCCGAGCCCTGCTAACTCGTAAATTGTGCCCAAAACGTGAAGAAAACGTCAGTGTAGGCCCCTTCCCTCGCCATTATCCCGCTTCCTGATTCCCTCTCCCAGCCCTCCCCTGATTGGCCACTGTGTGTTAGGCCTTCAAGTCTAGCATAGGGTGCACAGGCCTGCCCCTTCTTTGCCATCGCCACTGCTGGTGCAGGTGAGTGCCTCCCGAGCCCTGCTAACTCGTACATTGTGCCCAAAACGTGAAGAAAACGTCTGTGTAGGCCCCTTCCCTCGCCATTATCCCGCTTCCTGATTCCCTTTCCCAACCCGCCCACTGCCGTGATAGGCCAACTCACCCCAAAAACTGACCCTCCCAAGGCAGCCCTCGCCCGGCAGCCCCACGGCTAAGGACCCTGAGGCAAAGGACGGCTCCTGCAGAGATGGCTCCAGGTCGTATCAGCAGGTATCTGCAGGAGAAGCAAGAAGCCGACAATAAGTAAGTATGGCAAGGGCGGGGTCAGAGGCAATTACCTCTCGCCATACTACCCTACCACTCAACCTAGAAATTAAACCATTGTAAAATCTCCATAGTGTGTTAGAATTACATTCTGAAGAGTTGAATCTAACAGTGTACCTAATAGCCTCCCCGTGAAAAGCTGCATTAGAAGTGTGCCCAATATCCTCTCTGTGAAAGTTGCATTTAGAAGTGTGCCCAATAGCCTCTCCTTGAATTTGCATTTAGAAGTGTGCCCAATAGCCTGTCTTTGAATTTAGCAGTGTGCCCAATAGCCTCTCTTTAAAAGTTGCATTTAGAAGTGTGCCCAATAGCCTCTCTTTGAGAGTTGCATTTAGAAGTGTGCCCAATAGCCTCTCTGTGAATTTAGAAGTGTGCCCAATATCCTCTGTGAAAGTTGCATTTGGAAGTGTGCCCAATAGCCTCTCTTTGAATTTGCATTTAGAAGTGTGCCCAATAGCCTGTCTTTGAATTTAGCAGTGTGCCCAATAGCCTCTCTTTAAAAGTTGCATTTAGAAGTGTGCCCAATAGGCTCTCTTTGAAAGGTGCACTTAGAAGTGTACGCATCAGCTTCTCTGTGAATTTAGAAGTGTGCCCAATATCCTCTGTGAAAGTTGCATTTAGAAATGTGCCCAATAGCCTCTCTGTGAATTTAGAAGTGTGCCCAATATCCTCTGTGAAAGTTGCATTTGGAAGTGTGCCCAATAGCCTCTCTTTGAATTTGCATTTAGAAGTGTGCCCAATAGCCTCTCTGTGAATTTAGAAGTGTACCCAATAGCCTCTGTGAATTTAGAAATGTGCCCAATAGCCTCTCTTTGAAAGTTGCATTTAGAAGTGTGCCCAATAGCCTCTCTTTGAGAGTTGCATTTAGAAGTATGCCCAATAGCCTCTCTGTGAATTTAGAAGTGTGCCCAATAGCCTCTCTTTGAAAGTTGCATGTAGAAGTATGCTCAATAGCCTCTTTGAAAGTTGCATTTAGAAGTGTGCCCAATAGCCTCTCTGTGAATTTAGTATTGTGCCCAATAGCCTCTCTTTGAACGTTGCATTTAGAAGTGTGCCCAATATCCTCTCTTTGAAACTTGCCTTTAGAAGTGTGCCCAAAAGCCTCTCTTTGAAAGTTGCGTTTAGAAGTGTGCCCAATAGCCTCTCTGTGAAAGTTGCATTTAGAAGTGTGCCCAATAGCCTCCCTTTGAAAGTTGCGTTTAGAAGTGTGCCCAATAGCCACTCTTTGAAAGTTGCACTTAGAAGTGTGCCCATTAGCCTATCTGTGAATTTAGAAGTGTCCCCAATAGCCTCTCTGTGAATTTAGAAGTGTGCCCAATAGCCCCTCTTTGAAAGTTGCACTTAGAAGTGTGCCCAATAGACTCTCTGTGATAGTTGAATTAGAAGTGTGCCCAATAGCCTCGCTATAAATTTAGGAGTGTGCCCAACAACCTCTCTGTGAAAGTCACATTTAGAAATGTGCCCAATAGCCACTCTGGAAAGTTGAATTTAGAAATGCGCCAAATAGCCTGTCTGTGAAAAGTTGCATTAAAAGTGTGCCCAGTAGCCTCTCTGTGAACTTAGAAAGTGTTCCCAATAGCCTTTCTGTGGAAAGTTGCATTTCGAAGTGACCACAATAGCCTAACTGTGAAAATTGCAATAGTATAATACCATGCCGGACCGAACTGACCAATCTCCCCAATAACCTCTCTGTACAAAGTCCCTAATACCCTCCCTGTATAAAGTTGAATTGAAAGAAGTGCACCTACTAGCGTGCCCTAATTAATCGTACTAATATAACTAACAGTATAGCTGTGTAATGTAGAATCTAAAACAGTGACTAATAATCTAATAGCCCCTCTAATCAAATTGAATCTAGAGGCAGACCTAATATCTTCTCTGTGTACAGGTGAACTTAGAAGTGTACCTAATAAACTAATATCTCTGTCTACAATTGAATCTAGAAATGCACCAAATAGTCTAGTATCGTCTCTGAGCAGTTTGAACTTGGAAGTGTGCCTAAAAGCATGCCACCACTGAACCTAGAACTACAATCAGAAAGCCCTCCTAAATCAACCTAGAATCTTGCACCAAACATGAGTGCACCCACTCCACCAGAGTCGGACCACCCCCACTCTCCGATCTGCCTTCCCTCCCGTCCCCCCACCCTCCCAAATCACCCCACCCTCCTTCGCACTCCCTGCCATTCCCCTCTCCAAACACCAAGCCAGGGGGGCTTGATGGCAAGCCATTCACCCTAAGACCACTCCTCCCCTGAACCCCACCTCCGACCTGCCAGCGTTAACCATGCCCGCTCCCCTCACTATCATACCTGGCACGCCCCGCAATCACCCACCCCCCCGCCTTGCCCTCATACCCCTGCCACCTTCCCCCCCGATCGCACCCTTTCCCCTCCCTATAAAACTGCACTCCTAGCCCTAGCAAGAACCGAAGCTGCTTCCCTCGTCCCCTCTGACCCCCCTACCCTCTCTCACACACCAATCGCAACAAAGAAACCAAAGAGGAAACGTTCCTTGTCCCCCTCAATCTCTCAGCACTCCTCGCCTCCCCTGTCTCGACCCACCACCTCATTCCCGCAATCTCCTCCTTCCCCCATGGCTTCTCCCTTCCTGAAACCCCTCTCCCTCGATCACTCATCAACTGCAGCTGAAACTCCTAACCACCCACACCCCACCTTCAAATTCCCCAACCCAAACCCGATCATCCTATCACACGCAGCCACCCAACCCCACCCGAAGTCTGCCAAATTTTCTGCTCGCCCACTATTCCCATCTAGCATCACCCACCCTACCCCTCTCCCTCCACTCTCCGCCACCGCCCCATCCCGCTCCAGCACCGAGACCAACCTTGCCTGCCGATGTGAACTGTATCCTATTTAACGCCCCATCCTCGCCTCTGTCAAACCAGACCTAGTTTTCATCACTGAAACCTGGTTCTCTGACGACTTCACCCAATCGCTAATGAAGCCTTTCCCCCTGACTACTCCCTGATCCCACTGAACCGTCCGTCCAGAGGAGGAGGGGGGTAGCATTCGTCTTCAAGTCTCTCTTCCGCGCCTCAATCATCGACAACCAACCCTCCATTCCGTCTTGCGAATCTCTCCTCGTTAAACTATCCCTCTCCCCGTCGCTCTCACACAGCTTCCTAATAATCTACAGGCCCCCTGGCTACGATAGACAATTCGTAAACAACCTCTGCAATTCTATCGCCACCCTCCAACTAAACCATCCCAAACTCACCCTTCTTGGAAACTTCAACATATGGCTCGACATCCCCACCAACCCTATGACACACTCCCTGGTTGACTGTTTAGATGCAATTAATCTCCAACCCCACATGAACGGCCCGACTCACTATTAAAGGACACACTCTTGATGCCATCTTTAGCTCCAACACCCTGATTCATTTAAAGCCCCCCACCCCTATCATCTGGTCCGATCACTTCATTCTCTCGTTCGCCATCCGCTCACTCGACCCCCTTCCCGTACTCGTATCTGAACCTCCGAATCTACGCAAATGCTGGAAAAAACTAATAATCACCCGGACCTAGCCGAGGCACTCCTCCAGTCTCCACCACCTACCTGCCACCTCAACAACCAACTAACCCCTAAGGCCTTTAATTCATGGCTCAACACATCTCTGATGTGGCTCACCTCCCTTCCTGCCCCCCCCCGTGCAAACCATCAACCCGCCGTGACCTTTTCCCCAGATGGTTCACTCCTGAGTTGAAGACCACTAAACGACAATACAAATACCTAGAACGCAAATGGCAGAAAGACAAAACCCACGAGAGCAGGACCACCTTGGCCCGACACCTGTATCGGTACAAGGCCGAAATCCGGAAAGCAAAAAAAGCCCACTACAACACCCAAATCCTAAACTGCAAAAACCCAAGCAAAGAACTCCACAAAATCATCTCCGAAGTCACCAATCCGGCCTGTAACACAACCGTCCCGACCCCGTCACAATCACTGTGCGACTCACTCTCCCTCCACTTTTACACCACGGCTATCGAAAGGACAAAAACTATAACCACCAAACTGGCTCTCTTACATCCACCAGGCAATCCTCCGCCAGTACCGGCCAGCCCATCAGCTGCGACCTCTACGCAACCAACGTTTGAATCCTTTAGTCCAATATCACCAGAACCATTTCTCAAACTTCTATCTGCCCGCAAACCATCTGGATCACCACTGGACCCTTGCCCAGCCACAACCCTTAAAGAAATGTTCGCTTCCTCCTGCGCAGGAGAACACGCAAGATCTATCATAAATGCCTCCCTTTCTTCTGGTATCTTTCCCGACGCACTCAAAATGGTGCACGTCAAACCTCTAATTAAAAAACCTTCGCTTTACCCTCTCGAACCCAAAAACTACCGCTCCATCTCAAACACCAGGTTCCTTGCCAAACTCATTGACCGAACCGCCTACTCTCAACTAAATGCCTTTGTCGAAGCCAACAATCTCCTAGACCCCGCCCAATCAGGTTTCAGAACACGTCACGGAACTGAAACCACCCTAACCTTGATCTGGGATGACCTTAAAATGACAGCAGACTCCGCGGGATGCGCCGCATTAATCCTCCTCGACCTTTCGGCCGCCTTTGACACGATCAATCACTCAATCCTCCTAGACCGCCTCCACTCCCTAGAAATTCGTGGAACCGCTCTTAAATGGATAGCTTCATTCCTCAAAGACAGGCACCAAATAACGACACTCTCCAGCTTTACCTCCCAAGCCCGACCAGTCGACACGGGAGTCCCACAAGAAGCTTGTCTATCCGCCCTCCTGTTCAATCTCTACCTGATCACCCTCCCACCAATAATTTGTTCACACAGCATCCTGTGTTACAACTACACCGACGACACTCGACTAATTCTAAAACTCCTGAACGCGAAACCCAACTCCCGACCGGACCTGGCATCCTGCCTCCTTAACATAGAACTCTGGATGACCCAAAGCCACCTCTTGTTAAACCCCTCCAAAACGGAAATCATGGTTTGCGGCAACTCCGATCTTCTTCCGCACCCACTATCCTGGCCACCCGCCATGGGCAACTCACCTACACCCTCCAACTCAGTGAAAAATCTTGTATGCACCCTGGACTCTGGCCTAACACTCTTGCGCCAAGTCAACAATGTCTCAAAGTCTTGCCACTAGCACCTTAAAACTCTTAGGCGCATCTTTCCATATCTCTAATTTCCCAACAGACTCTCCGCGGTCCAATCAATCGTTATACCAAGACTGGACTACGCAAACCCCCTATACCTCGGAATCCATGCCTACCAACTGAATAAACTCCAAAGGGCACACAACGCGGTGGCCAAAATGTTACTTGCGCTGGTCCAAGAGACAACGTCTCCCCAGCCCTTAAGACACTGCACTGGCTTTCTGTAGCCCGTAGGGTGGCTTTCAAAACCTTATGCCTCTCCCATCGAGCACTGCAAAAAAACTGGACCTCAATATCTTCAAGACAAGCTAATACCTTATCATCCCGCTCGCACCCGAAGATCAAGCTCAGCCGGCCTCCTAGTAATTCCTAAGACAAACTCAGGTTAGGCGGATCATCATTCTCAGCCCTGGCCCCAACCCTGTGGAACTCGCTTCCCACCCCACATCCGCCTAACTAGCGTCCTTCCGCAAACTACTGAAAACCTGGCTCTTCCCCTAAAACCAACCGGTTTTCCACACTAACAGCATCACAATGACACCGACCGAACAAACTACCTGATGTGAGAAATTGACAGCTAATAAACTTGAATGTAAACTAGAAAGACAAACGGAACTAAACGAGTAATGTAGATCAAAACAGTGAAGTGGATAATATGAATAAATCATTGGGAAAGTAAGGAGATCTAAACTGTTGAAATGGACATAATGAATGAGGAGGGAACGTAATGAATGGCGTGGATGAAATAGTTAGAATGGATGAAGCGTAAAGAACAGATGAATGCACTAAGTGGAAGAGTGCATGAGTGGAAGAACAGACGACTAGATAGATCAAATGAGTATGGAGATCGGATGAGTGTATAGAATAGATGAACATACTAAAGCCGATGAGTGTGTAGAGTGGTTGGGTGTGTAGAGCGGACGAGCGTGTAGAGTTGATGAGTACGTAAATACAGAGAAGCAAATAGAACGCAGGAGGGCGTAGAACTGATGACTACACTGAACAAACGTATAGACCAGATGAACGTATAGACCGGATGAACGTTTAGACCAGATGAGCGTGTAGAGAGGATGAGCGTGTAGAGAGGATGAGTGTGTAGAACAGATGTGTGTGTAGAACGGATGAGTACGTAGAGCGGATGAGTACGTAGAGCGGACGAGTAGTATGTCGAGCCGATGAGTGTGTGGACTGGATGAGCATGTAGAGCGGACGAGTAGTATGTCGTGCCGATGAGTGTGTGGACCGGATGAGCGTGTAGAGCGAACGAGTGTGTTTGGAGCGGACGAGTGTGTTTGGAGCGGACGAGTGTGTATGGAGCGGACGAGTGTGTATGGAGCGGACGAGTAGAACGTAGAGCGGACGAGTAGTACGTAGAGCGGACGAGTAGTACGTAGAGCGGACGAGTAGTACGTAGAGCGGATGAGTATGTGGATCGGATGAGCGCGTAGATCGGATGAGCGCGTAGATCGGATGAGCATACAGAGCGGATGAGTGCGTAGGCAGACAGGAGTGCATGCGTGGGGAAGACAGGAGCGCATGCGTGGGGCACACTGGAGAACGAGGGATAGACTAGAGCACGCAAGGTGGACTAGAGTGCGTGAGTGTGTCGAGCAGACAGGAGTGTGTAGGGCAATCTTGAACGCCTGAAATGAATAAAAGTGCATAGAACGGACTTCATCGCATAGAATTGCGTGGCATACATAATATGCTTTGGAATGCAGTGAACATTTGAAAGAGCATATATCGTACCACACCCCACGCTTACTCTCTTCTTTACACCACCACTCAACTAGAGCACAGAGATACTATGACACCATTCGGTATAACTGTTCTCATATCAACATCTCCCGCTCACTCCCCATCACTCTAAGTAAACACTGCTGGTTTCACACCCCCCAGCCAGGCGTTCTCCTCAGGCCTAACGCAGCTACACTCGGTCTGGATAAATCCTGCCAGAACGAACACATATTCCTGATCTCTCAACCACCACACCTACCGCTAAGAAGCAGCTACTACACAAATTCCGCACCAGCTGCACACATACCTGGTGCGCACACACACCTTTGGACTCTCTCTACTGACCAGAACTTCGGTTCCCAAGGTCGTTCAATCTACCAGCGCCTTCAGACCATACCAATGGTATATAAGGCGCTATATAAATGCAAAATAACATAAATAACATAACATCTGTTTCAAATGCTAACCATCCAGATCCTGGACTCGTACTTTAGGTAAAATAAGGGCGCCCTACTGAAATTCCTGTGGCAAGGGAAAAAACCTAGGATCCCCACAGGGACACTCGCCCTTCCTAAAGAAAACTGAGGGGTGGGCCTACCCGACTTGAAACTTTACTATAAGGTTGCCCAATTTAGAATCCTGATACTCCACCTAAGAGCACAGCGAGATCTCCAGTGGGACCCCCTAGACAACACGCACATGCACGTAGCGACAGTCTGGGAATGGCTGTGTTCTGAAAAATAAGATGCCACGTAGGATTCGGGAACACTCGATTCTGGGGACAGTCTGGTATGTTTGGAAGCAGTGCACGGAAATGGCTGGTGTTGCTAAATGGCCTTTATCACTGGGACATATTTGCGTACCGGGAGTCGGAGATGCCATACAAAACCCTGAAAGATTCCACCCTGGTTTGAGGCGGGACTGGTGAGAGTTGGACAGCTCTTAAGGGAGGGGAGATTAATTACTATTCAAGAACTTAAGGAGGCTCTGGGCATAGGCAAACTCCCAGTCTTTCTCTATCTCCAACTTAAGGGGGCACTAACAGGGGAGGGCTGGAAGGAACGGATCCAGAGGGACCTTACCCCATTCGAGAGGCTCCTAGACACCAGTACTGAGGGGAGGGGAGGGGGCTGGTTTTGGCCATGTACAAAGCCCTAGTAGAATCAGGCAAGGGGTCCACGGACAAGATAAGAAAAAGCTGGGAGAGGGACATGGGAGTGGGGGAGGGGGGGTTGGGCCATCCTCTATCGGCTAAACTTTGCAGGGGTGTCTCTCGGACATAGATATCCTGCCAGTATAAACTCCATGCAATCAAGCTCCTGCACAGGTGGCAGTAGGACCCGGTTAGACTCTACAAGATGTACCAGAATGTCAGCCCCTTATGTTGGCGTGAATGTGGCTTAAGGTCCGATTACTGGCACCTGTGGTGAGGGTGTCCTAAGATGCAAGTGTTCTGGGACGAAATCCTGGGGTGGATCAAGGAGCTTGATGGGATCCCCAGAGAGAAGGCCCCACTGTTGGTCTTGTTCGGTCTAGAGGGAGTGGAAGGGGAGGGCTCTAAACTTCCTCGATGGCGACGGGCTTACTATTGGCAGCCAAGGCCTGTCTGACGGCCCAGTGGAAAAATGTACACACCCCAAGCAAAAACAAATGGATCAGTGTGGCTAAAAGTATGTATGCTATGGAACGAATAACAGCGGGGCTTCACGGTGTCGGAGGTTCGTTGGAACTGGAATTCTGGAATGGGGTGATTTTGTCAACAAATATATGTCACCCGAAGTAGACTTGGTCAACACACCACTAGGGATTTGCACTGAGAGGGCCGGGAGCACTATGTTGAAAATAGCATGTCAAAAGGTGAATGGAAATGGCCAAACGGGACAAAGGGACCACCCGAAAGGGCCTATAACCTCATGGGACTTCTATACAGGTGGACACTGTCACTGTCTGGCCTGCCAAGTGGACTAGATAGGGAAAGAGATGGTTTGTGGCAGGTTGTGGGGGGGTGGGCGGACGAAGGAGGGGAGGGGTTAAGATTTAAGGTTTGATGATTGTTTTCGACAGCTGAAGGCTGCAGGCGATTTTGGATTCCCTAATAGGCCTTTGTAACATTCGTCGTATTGCGTATGTCTCCTCGATAAAGGCTGGTTGGTTGTATTATTCTAAAAATGTTAATAAAGACTAAGTTGAAAAAGGAAATCCACTAAGGGAAACATAGGCTCCCAGTACTGATAGTCTTAAGGACTGATCAATTCCCCATAAAAGGGAGAAAAAAGCAAGGGAAGTAAAGCTGAGGGCCTTACGTTCAAAATGTAAGGTCATCAAGCAAACAATAGCAAACAAGAGGATGTCCTGTAGTAGTGTATGGGAGTAAAGCAGCCCAAGAAAATCTTCCCTAACACTTTTCAAGATAATCTGTGGGTACACTCTTATGCTGCTTACACACATTTATCTTAGTCTAGTTGGTCTTCTAGGGATTTCTCTCTATACTGGTGCAGAGTAGCATATCAGTAATCCTTTATCTCTAGGGGGTTCTTACAATGGACAGTTATTTTATTTTGTCTCAAAGTGAACATGTCAGGAGGAATTACCGCTGTTAACTGATCCACACAAGTAGAATTGTAACAGTCAATAATAATTTGCTGTCCTACTTGAAACTTAACAGGGTCTTCATGTTTTTTAGGAATTCTTTCGTGCAATGCTAAATAAATGAGTGGAGCACCATGAAGCTTATCTGTCACTATCTTGTTACCTGCCCCTGGTGTTCTCAGCATCATCTTGAGGGGAACATATTGGGGAACCCTTCAAAATGTGTAGACATGTTTGATGTAGTTGAGTCACCAAAAAGATTTGAAATCGGCCCTTGATCGCGAGAAGCATCAGTGGCTGAAAGCAATTGTGATGCAGATCCTCCCAGTGATTGGAGAGGGGTGGATTCACTATATGCTGTCAGTCCACAAAGTGATGAATCTGGGCTCTGAAATTAAATCTGTCCACCTATTAGCAGTGGCAGAGCACATGCTTGTGGTTGATCTGGTGCCTGATCAGGTATAGGGCTCAATATAGCAAAATGATATGACTGTAAACTATCTAATGCAGTTTCTTTTCAGTGTGGTATCCCTTGAAGTGCTTTTGTCTACTGTGGCCTGTTTTTAGGGTCAGCCAAATTGGGGTTGCCCTCTTTAATTTCTTTGAACTGCTCTTGGAGTTTCCTTTGGACTTCTTTCAGAGAAGTGGTCTTAGATTCAGAGTGACTTTTAGTGTCCTCAGTGATGTTTTCAAGCTCAAATGTCGCAAATTCCGAGGAAGGTACATCACTGGGTGTAAAATAGTGCCATTTATCCTGAAACGTACAAGTCTTGGGCAAATAGCTAGCATACATAAAGAAGGTTGGAGTTCTCTTAGAGGGACGTGGCACTTGCTTCAACTTGCCTGTTCCCGTTCTCAGAGAGGTAAGATGAGGATTGGCTTATGTGCAAGTCTGCAATGCCCCCCGCTATGCTGCAGAGACATCACTAGACGCGGTTCATGGCTGCCACTCAGCTACCATGGCCGTCCATGCTAGAGAGTCTATATTTAGAAAGCAGTTGAGAAATTGGTTAGGGAAGGAAGCAAGGGTTACATAAACATAGGTGAAATTTAGGTATGCATGATTGCATCCTGTTGCTCGGATAGAAAGAACGGAAATGTAAACATAGGATTAGTCAAGTGTCTCCATCACTGGTGTCTCATTTGCAAAACCTGCTGGTGCGATCCGAATAGATGCCCATGTCACTGTTGCTTCCAACAGAGAACACAGAAACTGAGGCAACTCGAGAGCAATAAATAGTCTTCACTAAAGCCACAAATCTGCTTTGGAACGGTGGACCGACAAACTCTTTCACAGTCACTTTTCGGGCACCTTTACAGTCCTGTGTGACAACCTATTTTTGGTAATGTCTTGTGGAACTCATGGTGTAGGTACGGCTGTTCTCCTGTGATTTGATTTGTGCCGGGACCTTTATGGGAGGCCAACTCCTCTCTTCATCAAGGGCATCCATCAATGGTGAGCAAAAGTGTCATTCTTTCACCATTGATGGATGCAACTAACTTAAGATTCATGGGCCCTTAAATCATGAGGGATGGTTACTTTCTTGTTTTGGCTCTTTCCAGTTATTGCTCCAAAAACAAGAGGTTGTCTCCGGAACTTGTAAAGTGGATTTTTGAATTGCACAACTTAATGTGGTAGACCATGTCCTAAAAATTCAAAAGTGTCTGGTATGCTGCTGATCCCAAGAAAACATGGAAACACACTCATTATGTTTCTTCATGATCTCAGTTTCTGATCATGAAAACAATTTGTATAAGAACATTAGCGCACTTATGGAAATGTTGCATCTAGATCCCTGAGTAAGTTCTGAGGATCTCCAGAATGCACACTGTCACATACACATTCTGGCGGAACCACTGTTTACTACCAATTAAAATATCGACTTTTTTGGTCTGAATGCAGTTTCAATAGTGTTTACCACAGGTGACTTCTATGTTATGTTTAAATGTCATGTGTATAGTGCCTAATGCCATTGGCATTGCCTCAAAGCACTGTGGGTGAACACACTTGGAGGACCGAGGTATGAGAATTGCTAAGAGGATTTTAGAATGCGTGTGTGCATTTTTCCCAGTATGAAGGTAAGTAGGGGCGGCTATGTTCCTGCTAGCGACCAATGGAGATCTGGCTAATTGATGGGTGCTGTGACGGGCTGTCAGGAGAGTATGCAAGTCAAGGAAGACTGAGACTAGTGGCTGAGTGGATGCGCAATATGAGTTTGGGTAGTGAAATTCTGCAGATGTATGCAGGTGGGTGGCCGTTTAGTTATCTTCTATTGAGCTGGAGTGCGATAAGTACCAGTGAGTCATGGCTAATATGTAGTTGCAATGAGGGAGTGCAGATAATATCCTGTGGATCGAATGGAATCCTTTCTGTGCATGCTTGGAACTGTCCTGTTGACTGCTTCCATGGCTCATCGATGCCCCCACCTACCCATCTGGGAATGATAGTTCACCCATGAGGTGCATTAGGTCAGTCATGATGCAGAAGGGAAGAGCCAGGTCTTGATGCCTTCCAGAAGACCAGGTGATCTTCTGTGCAGTGGATGCTAAAAGGTATAGAGTTTCATATAGTGGGTGCTTGGACGAAGGAGGTTCCCCCTATTCTGGTCGATTTGACGACTCGGATGACCAGGAAGGCTGTGCCTAATCTCATGTTTGTATGGTAAAAGGAACCCTTTATCATGCAGGTTTTCACCTATTTCAATCTGGACGATTGTGCTGCACAGTCTTTGGAAGATGAACCTTAGCAGACATTGGATTTTCAGTCCACCACCCAAAATTGGTATTGTCCCAGTGAACAAAATATATTATACTGGTGCAGTTATTGACTGCGTAGAAGGGAATGCTTTTTCTCCTCTTGACGGAGTGATGCTGTAACTGAATGATGCATTGATATATTTTAATTAACACCAGGCCCATGAGATTGATTTCAACAATTTTCTTTAAAATTAGTTTATTGAGGTGCTCATGAACGCTCAACTTGTTCTGTGGGTGCCATAGTTTTTCCATTCTCTTAGTCAGCTATTCTTAGAAACTTTTAAGTCCAAGTTCCAACAGGAAGTATTCTCCCTTCTCTTTTTATCTTAGTGGGACCGGTTAGTTTGTCCTTTAAGTTCCATCATGCAGCAGTTTTCCTTTCTCACTTTTGTGCTGTGATCTGTGAAAAGTCTTTCACGGTTCCAGCCGACAGTCTTTAATCATTTTGTTATTAGGCTCTAGGAACCTCCTAGCAGATTACTGCTAACAGACTTTCCTCTTTACATTTCTCAATAAGCTTTTCTTGATTGTCCATCAGATGACTCCATTCCTTCTTGTGGTCTTCACATAGCTTCTCCCCCCTCATACTGGTTAGCGTTTGCAAACGTCCCTAACCTCTTTTCCGTTACAGCTCTCCGTCCTGCCCATACTTTGGTAGTTCACATGCACTTCCCAATCAGGAATTCGTCCCACGGCTCTGCATTGTCCCATAATCTAGTGATATCTAGGTGTTGGGTTTGCCTAGCTTTGCTGCTTAGAGGCACCAGTTTGGAGACATGCCAACCTTAAATCTCGCCTATTTGTCTTCGTGGATTGTCCACGGCTTACCCTGCATTCTTTGAACTGCTGCTTTCAGGTCTCTTCACTATTATGTCTAATTGATACTATCTTCTCTGCAAATGAATTATCTTTAAAATGGCCAGCCTGCAGGCTGTGACCTTGGAAAAGGAATCTGCAGAGGAAACCTGGACTCAATCAATAGCAACGATACCTGTAATGTATAGAACGTGTTCATCTCCTCCGGCCTGACCCCTCTCACTGTTTACTCTGTCATCCTTGTATGTGTGCATTACCATCACATGGTGACCAACATCAGAGAAAGACTTTGTAATTTGTTTTGATTTTATGGAGTTCACTACAATATTCGAACCATTCCTCCACTGCATCTTGATTGTTAAGATTGTCTGGCCCTCATGACCATATGTATTCCTGTAGTGTCTAATGTCAAATAGAATCCCTTGCAGTGGCTTCTGGCTCAGTCCAAGAAAATTCTAATACTCTCCCCCGCACCCTCTCTGTTTCAGGCTTACCACTGGTGGTAACAAGAACACAATCAAAAGGTGGCTGCATTGCAAACTCACCTTAATCTGATTTCAGACATGGGGGTGGGGGAGTAATATGGCATACTCATTTATGCACCCCCTGTTATAAGGTTACTGTTATATTCTGTTTGTCACGTGCCATGTTTAAACCATTGTCTCTAGCTTGCAAAAGGCAAGATGGCAGACTGCACTGCGCATGTCAGAAAATCGCTTCTGACATATATCCTTTTGGCATAGCTAAGCTCTGCTTTCACTTTCCTACTGAAAGGCGGCTTTCGCTGGCAGTAGTCATATTACAAGGACTCTCGCCTGCCTCAGATTGGGTATGATGCTTGAGGCAGTATATGCACAGTGGAGAAATGTCTTCACTGTTCAAACTAAAGAGCATGGCAGAGTGCAGTTGGCATCGAAAGGCTGTATAATGAGGGTTTGTTCTCCGTCTCCGTCAGCAATAAAGTTGCACGGTGTGACCTTGCCAGGTTGAGATCGCCCCCCTCCCCCCTGCCATTGAAACTCATGTATTCATGTTGGTATAAGAGACCCGGAACACAGAAGTGGGAGGGTGGTTCACTTGCACTGAATTCTTGTGTAACCGTTGGTTGTTTGTCATCTACTGCGTTACTAATGAAAGGTGTTCATCAATCCACCGGAATTGTGAGTTGTCATTTCTTCCACCAGATGTCAGACTTTATGGAGTACGAGTGGGAAGTCAGTTTCCCATGGTTCAAGTGGCATTATGTAGTCTTCTACGAGCTGTAGGCAATTTTCCTTGCGCTCAGATCTTTTCTGTCAACTTCGAGGGGAAGAAGTTACTGATTGCGTTATGTTCTCTGTTGCTGAAAGCTCTTCAGAAATCAAATCTTTGACAGATTTGTCCCTCATACTGGAATTTCTAACCTAGCCTCATCAGGTTTGGGTTTCGGATCTGCTCTCTGTTAGATAATAAATTCATGGTACTCCGTTTGGTTCCAGATCTGCTTATTGAGCTAAAGAGGTGCGTTGTAAAGAGTTCTATAATGTCAGACTCTGCACATATAATAATTTCAGAAGGGAGTCCAGTCTTCCGCCCGACTTGTGGGCAATATGCTCACTGTATTTAGATATGGTTTTTGCTTTTAAGTACACATACCATTTCAACCTCAGGGTTCCTATGATTTAGAATTGTTAGTCTGTTCCTGTAATAGCCATCTATTCTGTCAGAAAGATCAGCAAGTTATAACTTTTTTTCTCCAGAAGAACCTTATTTCCTATAAGAATAAATTAGTTCTTTGGACATTTTCCTTTTTGCTATCCCCGAAGTCAAGTAAAGCTTGTTCTAGATATCCAAGCTTGATAACATACTGCAATATTTGCTGAGCTAAAGAAGTATTTTGATATTTCTGTGGCTTTGAAAATGAATCCTTCAAAGGTTACGGGCCATTTATTCCCCACTCACTGTGGTGTTGCTTCGAGCAAAAAAAACAGGTGAAGTAACTATGCATGGATTGTATCGTGCATTTCTCATTCCGATGAGCTTGGAGAAAGTTCTGTTGCTCAGATTTCATGCACATTCCAGCAGAGCAAAGACTGGTACGGTTACATGACCCTATCCTGCAAGAGTTTATCTTTTGCTAAGGAAGTCTGCACAAAGTATTTTCTTGAACCTGGTATACTTTCTCCCCCTCCTTGTGCTTTTTAGCTTCATAATCAGGTTGCCAATCAGTTGGGGAGAGGGAGGAGCACACCAAATTAAGACCAAGTGGCCCTAATGCACTTATAAAACCTCTCAAATAGCGTACATTTCGTAATTCCTCTTCTTGGAGGACTAGATGCAGGCAATTCCCAGCCTGGTGTGAAGCAGGAAAGACAATCAGTAAAACTATCATAAAGCTAATATGCCTTTGTTTTTAGCACATTTTAAATTGGAAGGGGAAAGTTGATTGTGATTTTTATATATATATATATATATATATATATATATATATATATATATATATATATTATTTGAAATGGATAATACAATCATCCTTTCAAATATGTGAGAAATAAACAAGTATAAAAACATGTAACTAGATTTTAAAAATGATTTCAACAACAAGACACTAATAGAAGAAAAAAAGACAAATTAGAACAAGGGATAAAGCTGACTAATAGACGTAAAATAAATGTTATGAGTGTTATATGAGTTTTAAATATGTGTGACAGGAGTAAACAAGTAAACATTGAATGATAAGACATTGTCACCAAAAAAAACACATTTAACAGAATGATGTAAAAGTACCTTCATAATAGTTCTTGTTTTTTTTTATAAGTGACTGAAATTTTCAAGATTGTGAATTATATTGAGGTAAATCACTAAACTGCAGATCTATGTTTCAATTTGCCATTTAGCTAATCAGCTTTTTGGATTTACAATTTCAACTGACTAATGTGCAAACCCAGTAGCAGAATAACATCATGGGTCATGCAAACAGAGGAGTAATGCTATTGTTGGAGTAAAAACATAGTTTTAGCAGAAGCTAAATATAAGCTTCTGAAGTAATTGCTGTTGACCTTTTGAGCGACCCCTACCACCTGCCCCTGGAAGCACAAAGCACCAGGGAAAGTAACGTTACCTGAGGCCCAGGGTGTTTTGCTCCACTATTAGAAAGTGTATATACACTGTGTGACAAAGACCAATTTTGTAGAGTTTATATATCTATAGGCATGTTTTAAATGCACCCCAGGAGTTAACTTACGTAAAGGATGATGTTTGCCAAACATCATTATGGCTATGGATCTTAGTCTGAAATGGGGTGTAGTGCATTTGCTGATTGTCTTTATTGCTGGCCTATTTTTTCTGCATTTCTAGTATTTTTGTAAATATAAGTAGTACTTTTTTCAACCTGAATATGGTTTCTTTTGGGGATTGGTCGTTGCGTGTGGATTTTGTTGAGAATTGATTTTCTATGGGAGAAACGCTCTTTAAAATGTAATTTTTTTCTGATTGAAGGTTTCCTGTTTGGAGACAACCTGGATATCGAAATCTAATGTGATCCAGCGGCGTGGGCGAGCTGGGCGCTGCCAGCCTGGATTCTCTTACCACCTTTTCACCCGGGACCGCTTTGAGAAAATGGAAGATTTCCAAGTTCCTGAAATCCTCCGCACCCCGCTGGAGACCCTTGTAGTTCAGGCCAAGATCCATATGCCTGAGATGACGGTAAGATGCACAGATATCTCTGAAATATATTTCAACCCATCTACTGAACCAGATGGCTTCTGATTTTGGCGATATTGGTTTGAGCTTTGCTCTTATACAGCGAACTAATCCTTGACATATTTTTCCTAATCTTATTCTTGGCTCGCTCGACCACAATTTTGTTTCAGAAATTGTACGGCACATTGTGCAACAGTAAAATAACCAGGACCCTGTTATACAACATGTTGGCACTTCACTGCTATGCATAGCCCATTTCCAATCTCCCCTTTTAGCTCTTTTAAAATGCTTGTCCTTTGTATCATGCAACCTCTTGCAGGGTTCCGTCATGTTGATCTTAATTTCTTTGTCAATTTTAGGCAGTCCAGTTTCTCTCCAAGGCTATGGAGAGTCCTGAAACCAGTGCAGTTGATGAAGCTGTTAAGCTCTTGCGAGAGATTGGTAAGTATGTAGATGAAAGCTGGGCTTGCAAGTGAACCACTAGAAAATGTAGAGTGGGAGGTGCTTGTTTGCCATGGATGATGGTGGTGAAAGGGAACACAGGATTTTATGTACTGCATCACATACTACTTGATGAAAAGTTATTCTGTTTTCTTTAACCTGGTTTGGGAACCTAGTGAATTTCAACTTCATTTTATCACAGAAAGCAATTAAATCAATCCAGTTTGAGTTCTTTTCCCTCTGATTTGAGGACAGGCCATTTGAAATGCATGTGATGTATATCTTAGTTTGAAAGATAGATTATTTTAGGTAAATTGTGGGTTAAGAGCATGATCTGTTGCCGCCAACGTGGTCTTTTGGTGCTTTAAACAAGGTTAGCTTGAAAGGAGCGGTTTAGCAACTGTGCCAGGTAGGCTCACATATCTGGGAACAAGTTACTGTTTTAATTGGCTTATTTCCAATGTTGTTTTTGGGAGGGGGCCTGTTTTTGTCTTGCAACTTTTTCATTACGTTGCTTGACTTCACCTTGACTGTCTTATGGACCATCAATATAGCAATCACTCCGCAACAAATAGGCGGACATGGCCGGTTATGGCCCGCCAGCCTGAACCTAGGCGAGGGCTGTGGGTTACCGTCAATTTCCACCACCCAACAAGGGAATGATAGCCATTCGCAACTCAAATGGTTTAATTTTGCACATATTTTTGAGCCCAAACTCCAATTAATGTTTTTTTAATTTTTTTTTTATCAACTGTATTTATTTCTCAAAAGCATAAGTTACAAACATACATGCTTCAGGGAACAGCAAACAATAGCATCATCGTTGTCCTTCCCGCTATCCGCCCCCATCAGTAAGTGCCATCTGCTGATGAGTTTTATCTGTTACAACTCCCCCCCCCCCCTCCTCCCCCCGCCAATATAACTTCTCAACATTTGGGTGGAGTATAGCATCTTCTTCCGACATCTTAGGGGGTCCCACGGGCCCAGTTCTTCTCACAACTCAACCCCCCCCCCAGTCATATGATGGGAACCTTGGGCAGTAACTTAGGTTTGAAATACATCTGCTCCCCATCATCCATGAACTCATGGAGCGGTGTCCAAGTGTTAATATACTTCGAGTAGGAGCTATAAGCCATTGCCTTCACCTTCTCCATGGCCATCACTCCCCAGAGTCTCACCCACCACGCGGCCACTACCGGCCCCTGTTTGTTCTTCCATGCCTGCGCCAGGGTGATTCTAGCCGCGCTCACCATGTGGGTGGGTGATAAGGCCAGCTCTGCTTCCGGAATTGGCATAGCTCCCCGCCACACCCAGCAAAACCACCACCGGGTCAAGCAGCAGTTGTGTCCCAGTTGTCTCTTTTATATGGCTTAGGACCTCCTTCCAATAAGTCTCCGCCACTGGGCATGTCCACCATGTGTGTATTAGGTACCGGGTTGTCCACAACCCATCCAACATGACATGGGATAGTCCGGGTTGATAGAATGCATCCGTCGTGGTGTCATGTACCAGCGCAGGCAGAGCTTATACGCCCCCTCTTTAATTGAAGTGCATTTACAGCCTCTAGCGGTACGATGCCATATACAACCCCATGACTCCCCCGAGATTGGTTTCCCCACATCTGTTGCCCATTTTTGCATGTACGGGAGAATTTCTTCCGGGTCCGCCACCCCCATCAACCGGTACAGTCTTGATACCCCTTTCTCAACCCATCCCTCTTGTACCGTAAATTCCAGCCCTGTTGGGTCCCTAGTTGCTCCCTCCCAAACCTTCGTATTAGTGATCCAATGTCTGAGTTGTATAGAGTGGAAGCGTTCCCTCTCTGGGACCTAAAATTTGTCTTTGCAGTTTTCAAAGGTTAATGGCGTCCCCTCTGTATAGAGATCTCCCAAAACCAGGGCCTGTTCCACCCCTGCCCCCCCTCCCCAAGGCGTGCAAAAATTAGGCTGCAACCCTGGCATAAAGTCTGGGTTATGGGCCACCGGCGCGAGCGGGTCGCCCCCCCACCCCACCTTATTCCCCCTTAGCGCTTTGTCCCAATACCATAGGGTGGCCTTGGATGCCTCCAGTAATGTGCCCTCTTTGCCTCTATGCCGAGCTTCAAGAAAGCCAAGGCTTTCCTGGGGTATCCTAGATGCCTCCCTTTCCAGGGTCACCCATCGATTTTGGTTATCTTTGGGTGATCATTACAACATGGGCGCTACCTGTGCTGCCCATAGATCTCTGCGGAATTCTGGCACCCCCAAAGCCCCCAGAGCTTGGGGTCTAAATAGAACTTTCTTGGGAACCCTTGGTTTCTTTCCCCTCCAGATAAGACATCACATCTTCCTGTAGTTTTGTAATTGCTGGGCTTGGGATATGTATCGGGAGGGCGCCTGTCACATAGAGGAACCTGGAAGCAGGTTCATTTTAACAGCTGTTATGCGTGCCAGCCATGATAATTCCTGCAAATTCCATAGTTTAAAATCTTCTGTCAATGATTTCAAGAGGCCCGGTATATTATCCCCATATAGCCTTTCATAAGTGGGGGTCAGGTGAACACCCAAGTATTTTATAGCTTTCTGTTCCCATTTCAAGGGATACCGGCTTTCCCATTCTGACACATGTTCCATGATGTTAAGTGCCTTGGATTTGGGGTAGTTGATGTAAATTCCCAAGACCTTGGCAAACCCGTCCAGCAGTTCTATGGCTCTGGGGAGTGAGTTTATCATGTCTTTCAAGAATGAGGATGTCATCCGCATAGAGGGCTACCTTCTGGGACCCACTAGCACCCACTTCCACGCCTTGGATACCCTGGTCATCACGGGCTCGCTGTGCCATCGGCTCCATGGCCATGGCAAAAATCAGCTAAGACAACGGGCAACCCTGCCTCGTACCTTCCGGATGGGATTACTGTCTGTGAACTGGCCATTGATCATAAATCGTGTTATCGAATTCACATAGTTGGCCATCACCATACGTGTAAAAACTGGCCCACACCCAAATCTCCCGAGGATAAATTGTAAGAATCCCCAGTGTAGGCTATCGAAGGCCTTGGAGGCATCCAATGCCAGTACCGAGAACCTCTGCCCTGTCCTCCGCCCACATTCTATCATGTCTATGGCCCTTTGTATATTGTCATAAGTATGCCGCCCTTTAACGAAACCCGCCTGGTCTGGGTGGATTATCTTTGGGAGGACCTTCGCCAGTCTTCGAGCCAGGACCGTGGAGTAACTTTTTGCATCCCCATTCAACAATGAGATGGGGCGGTAGCTAGCACAGTCTATGGGGGTACCTGTCCAGTTTTAGCAGTAGTACCGTGGTAGCCGAGCCCATATCTCCTGAGGCTCGCCCTGTATCCCTAATATAGAATGTTTTTTTTTTTTTAAAAGATGGCTGCCGCAGGTGCACCTCGACCAGAGCACAAAGCTCTGGTCCAGCAGTTACATGGGGTTGGAGCGAGGGGGGTGGAGCGATGGACTGACGGCGGTGGGGAAAGTTTGTTTGTTTTGGGCGAGGGTGGGGATGTGGGGAGGCAATAGGGCAAGGCTCACTGTTGCCTCTGCACAATCAAGGTGGCGCGACCTAAGCAAGGGCCTCAGGTTGCTGGAAACAGTGGGCGGTACACAGTGTGTTTTCGCCTGCGTAGTTAATTTAGTTAGATGTAAGACAGAATGGTCCGATATAATAAAAGGCCCTGCCGACCATACAGTTGACCGTAAACTCAATTCTGGTTTTAACAGGCTGGCAGTACATTGAATGTACTGTGGATTTGGCCTAGAGCACAGCTGATGTGAGTGCGTTAGGGATGAGAGCAAGAGAGAGAGGTGAATGCATTTCTGTGGTTTGTGAATCTGCTTAGAATTACATGCTTTGCCCTACTGTGACATGTTCTGTACCGATGGTAACTCACGCGTTAATGTTCTCAGATTGTTTTTTTCCACCATCTGATTGGTCGCGCTATGTAGTGTTCTTGAAGTGATCATTACCTCGTTATCAAGCACAATTTCAATTTCTATATGTATATATATATATTTCTGAGGCTTGTGGATCTGCTTAGAATCACATGCTTTGCATAAGCCGACCTAGTGGTTGGTGTGGAGCATTGCAAGATTTGTATTTGATTTCGAAAAGACTTTGACGTGGCGTTTTTGTAATACTATCCCTATTGTGAAGTGTACTGCACCCATGAACCTTCATGCGTTGAGATCCTCTGATTGTTTTTTTCCTGCCATCGGGTTGAACGCACTTCGCAGAATTAGTTATATTAGTGTTTATTGCTTCTCAAGCATTATATGTAGAGTTCAGACTTCCTTATCCCCCCAATCAAACTACATTCAGTGTACATCGTTCGACGATAGTCAGCCAGGTCACAACAGCAACAGACATCTGAACTCAACGGTCTGCAGATATGTGCTTCTGCCTTCACAGTAGGGAGAGTGGGGGCGAAAACATTTATACGTTGTAGGCTAGGAGAATGTCTCACTTTTCCCCTATAATTCTCATTATCCTGCTGTCCCTCCACGTTAGCCATGGAAAACACTCCCTTCAAGTTCTGTCCCACGTGTAATGAGACATTTCTGTTAAAGGACACAATTAGGTGTGTAATTATTGCCTTCCTCATGACCACCGGGAAGAGCCATGCAGATTGTGTAGGCTCTTTAAGCCGAAAAGACATAGATCGACGTTTGAAACAGTGGGCGACTTTTGCGATGTAGGATGAGGCATCGTCTGAGTATCCTGCCGGTGCATAGGAATCGGAGCCTGAACAAGATGGCAGCGTTGGCATCCTATTGGACGCTGAGGATATTTCTGATCGGGAAATTGAAGGTTCCCGTGAGCCAGTCCCCAGCTCCGACTGACAGATTATAATTGTTCTTTTATAATACGCTTAATAACAGAGATTGGTTTCTAAGCGTGGGATCGCGATTCAAACTTGTGTTGTGCTGCGTTGTTTTGCTTCCAAGACAAACGCGTTGCACCTGAGCTATCCCCCCTCACCAATGCCCTATCCTGTAATGGAGGTCCACCTGACAACATGGATTCACACAGTAAGAAATCAAACAGGTCGGTGCCAACATTAGGGATGCCAATTAAAACAAACCATACCTCAAAGGATAAACACATAACACCAACGCCAGTTTGAACGCATTTGTTGAAATTGGTAAAATCTGCAGTGTAGAAAGCTTCCTCATCGCCTGTTGGTTCGGCGTCAAATGAAACATCCTTGGGTTTACAACACGCAACGCATGTTCCTAAACGTTCTCCTACCCCGACTGCCTCCGCAGCCATGGATCATCCGGATTCTAATATACAAATTCCACAAACGCTGAAAACACCCTTTCAACGAACGTAGAAAAAACGAGACCCACACATACAGAAAGCACCCACTATTAATGACACTTTCCCTTGCACTGTCTCCGGGCTCCCCCTCACTTAAGTGTCGGTATCTGCAACACTACAGTCCCTTCTCTCTGCACTTATGAGCCACCTGCTGGCTACACTTGTGAGTTAACTGAACTTACTTCTCATGGCACTTCTCCCCTTCCTTCTTCCCTGCACTTGCACAATCTAAATGACACAAAGCCTAGTAAGATTGTTATTTTGTCCTCCACCTTGTCGTGTCGCACCTAGAAACACTTGAGTACCGGCGCGTTCTAAATGCCACATTATATCATATAATAATACATCAGGCCAAGAAATCCAGGGAGTGTCCACCACTAGATATATAGTTACTGGTGGTTCAGGGGGTTGGACCAAAAAATAATTTTGAGTCCTTTATGAATAAAATGGATTCCTTTATGGATTATGTTAGGGGGAATTTTCAGTGTAGTGCTAAATTCCTCCCACCTTAGAGACCCCCAGCTCTTTTTGCTGAACTTTGGGACTTTGTGCATTTAATTCTATGTGGTTTCTGTGTTTCTTTTTAACTTTGGAGTCTGAAAAACTCCATAGGCATCATCTTTTACATTTTAACACACAGCAAGTCTCTTAGATTTCCCAAAGGTTTAAATAACTTCTCTTGGTGAAACTACTGTTTCCAAGAGCAGTAAAGTGAAATTGACTTTACTTGCATATTGTAACTTTCTAGACCCAGCACACACTATCTTACCATAGGGTGCTGGAGGGGTTACTTAGTATCCCCTTTGTCTAGTTTCTCATATAACAATTTTGTTACCCATTCTACAATGAATGGCTGGTGGCAGTGGTTTACTTTTTACTACCATTGTGTGTTTTTACCGTGGGCTGCATTCGCAGCCACAGTAAGGCACCCATGGGTGCCCATTTTATCAAAATGGCCCTGGTCTTCTTTTTTTGCCATTTCTCGTTGGAAAGGGCCTTCTTGAGATTTACTCTGCGCGCCAAACCAGGTTTGGTGCCTTTGTTTGTTTTTCTTTGGCGGTATTGATGAGTGAAGCCCGCCTCTGGCTCCAGTATGTCTGTCAGGAGCAGGAAGTGAGGGAGGTGCCCGGAACTCCCTGTGCTTAATCCCTTTGGTTACAGGAATGCACCCAAAGGTGATTGACTGGCTGGCTGTCCAGCAAGGACAGCCACCCTGCTGTGTGATTGACAGCTAAGCTGGAATGAATGGGCGAAACCTGCATAAAAGGCAAGGCTTTTTGGCTTAGAAGACAGAGTTCGACCACTGGACGAATGAATCCAAAGAAGAACTTGGAAGAGACGCCTGCTGCAACTCCTGGACCATTGGTTTGCCCGGTGAAGCCCTGCTGCTGTGCTAAAGCTCTGTATTTGTTTCGACTAGAGAAGCCCTGCAAGGACGATTTCTCACCTTGAGTTGGCGGGAACAATCAACTCCAAAGTAAGCCTGTCTGGACATCCTCTCGGAGCTGGCTGTACTTCCACTGCTGCTGCTGGAACCGAAAGTGCCAGGGAGAGGAACACCAGATTGTGTGCGTTGCTTTTATCAGACCCGAGCACCAGGAAGATCATCTAGACTTCCCTGAAGCAGGACTGACCAAGCCTGGGGCCACCTCAACAGAGTGCTGGACCCCAGATGCGAGGAAAGTCCAGAGTGGTATCCGAGAACCATAGTGTTGCTTTTTGCTGTCAGATGCGAGCAGCTGAAACACTGAATGACCGCTGAATCGAAGTTTGCCCATTGCTGCTGCTGACCTTCCCATTGCAGAGCAGAAGTCCCCAGATGTCCTCCCTCTTGTCCCCACGACTGAGGCCCAGGAACAACAGGATCTGCAGAGCTGTACAGGAACAGAAGCCAGCTGAACCATTTCTTCTAACCAGAGGTACTCTAAAGTCTAAGAGAACTTACCTCTTGTTGTGTAGTCTTACTTGCTCTCAGTTGAGACCCGTCTTGGTTACCTTGCAGAGTTACTATAGCTTTGCCCCTCACAAGCCTCCGAGCTTATGGCCCTTCAAGTGGTTCTATTTTCAACAAACATTTCTAAAAACATTGTGCAAGAATTTTTACCTGCCTGCAAAGAAGATCTTCAGCTCCCCTAGACATTGTGCAATTCACATTGGCTGTCCTGGCTCCCTGAGAGACTCTTCTTACCTTTGACTCTGTGCTTTACCTTTTCCCCAGGAAAGGGTTGAACTTATTTGACATTGGAAGGCTTTAAAAAGTACTCACCTGTTTATGAATTGTTAACCTTTGTTTTATTCCCCTATCTAAGCTTTACACCAAACTCAGTATTGCTCTAAATGTACCAGTGATAAATCAATGTCCACAGTGTCCTTACTATGTAAGTCACCTAAGGGTGTAGGAAGTGTCTGTGTGCCATCCCCAATGGGTATCATCTGATTTAGAGAAACTAAGTGTGTTGTGAAGTGTATTATAACGTTTACATGATTTTCTCCCTTCTAAAGAAGGCTTATATAACTGACTGAAATAAATTAATAATTGTTCTATCAAGAAACCTTGAGTGTAAGAGTTTATTAGAATAATTACTGTGAAACTCTGTGTCACAACATTACTGCTCACATTGACCCCTCTTGAGATAAGCCTGGCTGCTCAGCCACACTACCAACCTGTGTAGTTCAGACTTATATCAAAGGTTGGGTGCCTATTACCAGGAGGTCAGGGTTATTATAGTGCACCCAAAGGTTTCTGCATACAATATTATATGTAGACATCCTTTCACACCTCAAGATATCCGCTATGAGGGAGAAGCTCTGCTTAAGAGAATTAATACTGAGCCCATAGCTTCAAATGAAGAACCAGTACAAATGGAGATCTTTAGAGACACAGCAGGATGCCTTTGTTGAGGATCATACAGGGGAAGATCTAGATGACCTTACTGTTGCCTCACCTGATACTTAGCATCCTGTGTCGTCATCACCTATTGATGACAGTGTCCTATATAATGATCGTCTCAAGGGAGCAGCACATTGCTTTAAAATAGACACTCGGGAGCCCGAGGAAGATGCTGATTTTGTCGACATTCTAAACAAGAAGAAACGGGTCAGTGGAAATATACCTCTTAAGCTGTAAGAAGACTTTTAGACCCTTCTTTAGCTACCCCAGGGCTCACAAAACCTGTTCATCTTCGAATTGAGAGCAAGTTTAAACCGGCCCCAAGTGATCCACTTTTCCTCAGGGGTGATTTGAAACTGCACTCATTTGTCACTACGACACGCAAGAGAGCGGGGTACCTCTTTAGCATCTACTGAAGCCTCTCCCGGCAAAGAAAGCAACAGAATGTATGCTTTTATCAAAAGGGTAGCTTCTTTCGCAGACTACCAACTGCAAATAGCCAATAATACTGTCCTTATGGCTAGTTACAATAGAGCCCAGTGGGATAATATGGAGGAGCTTGTAAACAGTCAAATGATGGGAGTGAAGCAGATAGTAAATGATCCTACCACATGTGAGAGAGAAATTGCAAAAATGGGTCAGAAATTTGCAGCAAGACGATACAAACCAAGAGAGGTAAGTGAAGCAAAAGAACAATTAACTACTATACACAACAGAACAACAGCACCACAAAAAACTAAACCATCCATAGCTTATGTTTCCTGTTACTATTTACATAGCAACAAAAACAAGTTGTAATCAAAAAGAAGTGGTGTACTTTGACAAATGATGCGAGAGTTGAACATCTTTTTAAAGAGATAACAATATTTGCTTATAAAAGGAGCGCCAAATTGAGAGATAAATTAGTGAAAACCAGACCAGGGATGAAAAAATCGGTAACCATAAGGAAAGGGACAAACCCATGCCTTCACTGCAGCAATTGTAACTTTATAACAAAAGGAGAAATTGGTAACCATCCCCAAACGGGAGAAAAGATCAAACTCAAGAGTTATGCTACGTGCAATACATCTACAGGCCGATTCATGGAATAAATGTGCGCCGAAAAACCCGGCGCAGAGGGGCCAATACGTGCGCTGCGCCGAAAATCAGCGCAAAGCGCAGGGAAACCAGCGCACGTCGATTCATGGAAGTCCCTGCGCAAGAAAAGCAGAGGACGTGCGCGGAAAAAACGTGCGGCGCAGGCCGGCGCACAGGTCAACCAACGTCGTGCGCCACGGCCACTGCGCCATCACTCCGAGCGCAGCGCACAGCTCTAAAGTAGGCGGGACACAGGGCGGGATACTCGGAATGGGGAATAAAATGGGGCACAACACTCGGAATGGGGAAGAATGTGGGCGGCACGGGGAAAGTTCAGGAGGCAAGTGCGCGGAACGCCCACACGCTCGCATACAACACGTATTCATGGAATAGAATAGGGCAAAAAAGCGCACGCTCAAAGCAGCGCACAGGCACAAACAGGCACAAACACGACCGCCACAAGAAAGCAGGCGGTAGCGTCTCTGCGCCTGCAAGAAATGTGCGCTAAAAGGTGCGCCAACAAATAGCACCTATATACAGACATGATCAATGTCCAATACTGTGGCCCTCCAGGACAAAAGACGTACAAAGGGGTACCCACAAACACAGACACGCGCAGAGAGAAAAAATAAACGTGTGCGTGCATACCGGGGTGCGCGGTAAGTTGCACACGCGATATGGCCGGGTACGTGGATTTCAGGGGTGTGCGGGAAGTTCCACACGCGATATGGCAGGGTACGTGGATTACAGGGGTGCGCGGGAAGTTCCACACGCGAAATGGCCGGCTACGTGGATTGCAGGGGTGCGCTGGAAGTTCCACACGCGATATGGCAGGGTACGTGGATTTCAGGGGTGCACGGGAAGTTGCACACGCGAAAAGGCCGGCTACGTGGATTTCAGGGGTGCGCGGGAAGTTGCACACGCGATATGGCCGGCTACGTGGATTCCAGGGGTGCGCGGGAAGTTCCACACGCGATATGGCAGGGTACGTGGATTTCAGGGGTGCGCGGGAAGTTGCACACGCGAAAAGGCCGGCTACGTGGATATCAGGGGTGCGCGGGAAGTTCCACACGCGAAATGGCCGGCTACGTGGATTCCAGGGGTGCGCGTGAAGTTGCACACGCGATATGGCCGGCTACGTGGATTCCAGGGGTGCGCGGGAAGTTCCACACGCGATATGGCCGGGTACGTGGATTGCAGGGGTGCGCGGGAAGTTCCACACGCGATATGGCCGGGTACGTGGATTCCAGGGGTGCGCGGGAAGTTCCACACGCGATATGGCCGGCTACGTGGATTCCAGGGGTGCGCGTGAAGTTCCACACGCGATATGGCCGGGTACGTGGATTCCAGGGGTGCGCGGGAAGTTCCACACGCGATATGGCCGGGTACGTGGATTGCAGGGGTGCGCGGGAAGTTCCACACGCGATATGGCCGGCTACGTGGATTCCAGGGGTGCGCGGGAAGTTCCACACGCGATATGGCCGGGTACGTGGATTGCAGGAGTGCGCGGGAAGTTCCACACGCGAATTGGCTGTGTGCTCCCAGGCATTACCTGTACACCCTCCACGGCCCCTGCAGGCAGCACACACCACAGGGAACTACCCTGCACACCTGCTCATGTCTCCCACCACCCCCCATCCACCAGGGACACCCTCCACCAGGCCCCCACCCATGTCTCCCACCACCCCCACCCCCAGCACTGTGGGGAACCTGCCAGCAGGCCCCCACCCATGTCCAACCCATGTCTCCCACCACCCCCAACCCCCATCCACCAGGGACACCCTCCACCAGGCCCCCACCCATGTCTCCCACCACCCCCCACCCCCCATCCACCAGGGACACCCTCCACCAGGCCCCCACCCATGTCCAACCCATGTCTCCCACCACCCCCAACCCCCATCCACCAGGGACACCCTCCACCAGGCCCCCACCCATGTCTCCCACCACCCCCACCCCCAGCACTGTGGGGAACCTGCCAGCAGGCCCCCACCCATGTCCAACCCATGTCTCCCACCACCCCCAACCCCCCATCCACCAGGGGCACCCTCCACCAGGCCCCCACCCATGTCTCCCACCACCCCCACCCCCAGCACTGTGGGGAACCTGCCAGCAGGCCCCCACCCATGTCCAACCCATGTCTCCCACCACCCCCACCCCCCATCCACCAGGGACACCCTCCACCAGGCCCCCACCCATGTCTCCCACCACCCCCAACCCCCCATCCACCAGGGACACCCTCCACCAGGCCCCCACCCATGTCTCCCACCACCCCCACCCCCAGCACTGTGGGGAACCTGCCAGCAGGCCCCCACCCATGTCCAACCCATGTCTCCCACCACCCCCAACCCCCCATCCACCAGGGGCACCCTCCACCAGGCCCCCACCCATGTCTCCCACCACCCCCACCCCCAGCACTGTGGGGAACCTGCCAGCAGGCCCCCACCCATGTCCAACCCATGTCTCCCACCACCCCCAACCCCCCATCCACCAGGGGCACCCTCCACCAGGCCCCCACCCATGTCTCCCACCACCCCCCACCCCCCATCCACCAGGGACACCCTCCACCAGGCCCCCACCCATGTCCAACCCATGTCTCCCACCACCCCCAACCCCCATCCACCAGGGACACCCTCCACCAGGCCCCCACCCATGTCCCCCTGGCCCCTGGTCCTGACGATACACAATAATGGCAGTAATGGTCAGCATACCCAGCACAAACACCCAGGCAAGGATTGCATGCACCCACATAGTGAATGCAATCACATGACACAACCCCAAAGGCAAGTATGCAAAAGAACACATGTCCGCCACACACACATACACAATGGGTGCAAGTGAATGTCAAAACCCATATCATGACATGTAAGAAACCAAAGAAAAAATGACACAAGTGTAAGATAATATAAAAATGTATTTTAAAAAAAATCAAGTAAACTAATACAACTATCTGGCAAAGCAAATAAAAGGTCCATGTCCGGGAACAAAAATGAGAAACCAAAAAACAAAGGATAGAAAAATCAACAGATTTTGTCCAAAGTAAACACATGTAGTATGAAATGAAAGAAAAACCATTACGACATGGTGTAAACAATATGAAAGTAAAAAAATGTACCTCCCAAAAAATAACTATATATACAGGAATGTTCAAGGGTCCATGAGCCCAACACCACTAATGAAACCTAATACTAACTAATTAAAAAAATATGTACAAAGAAGTGGCCATTGTCTAAGCGGTCCAAAATAATAAAAAGAAATAAAGGAAACCTAGCACTAACTAACTAAAAAACTATATACAAAGGCAGCGGGCTAGTCCTGCGGCTCACTTGGTGATGCTGGCCAGGGCATCCTCGAACTCCATGTCAATGTCCTGGAGGCGGGACTCAGTCCTGGCCCCGAGGTCTCGCAGGGACAACCCCATGTGCTCACCAAATTCCCTGCGAGCCTCCTCGAGGCACTCAGCCCGCCTCAATGCCTGATGCATGGAGATCTCCGCCCTGGCCATGGCGAGCCGCTCCTCTTCCGCCCGCTGCCGCTCCGCACCTATCCGCTGGCCAAACTCCTCCCACACGGAACACACTGCCATGCCAGGGTTGCCCTGCCCTCCGGCCGATGCCTGCCCCTCCGATCTTGATGGCCCTGAGCCATGATGCCTCCCACGTCGAGCCCGCTGCTGCCTCCGACGCCACTGGCTCTGCCAGCACGACGGCATCCAGGCTGATGGTAACCACCGACGCCGTTGTGCACGTGCCCTGCCCGATGATGCCGGCACATCTTCCATCTGCTGGGGTCCACTTGCTGTGTCGTCCTCCCCTGCTGGACCTCCGACTCCCAACTGCGGCAGGGATGGGATCCCCACCGAGCTCGCTGCATTGGTCGGGGCAGGTCCACAGGGGGCCATGGTGGCATCTGGGCCGGAAGACGGCAAGGAGAACGACCGGTGGATAGCCTGCACAGAGGAGGAGAGGGCCGTCAGATTGGCCAACACATGCAGGAACCCCCCAAACATGGCCGATCCCAATTGGGCCACGTCGGCACGGTGCACTTCGTGATGACGTGCGTGCTCCTCCCGGGAAGCACGCACGGCATCACGAATCACAGCCGTGCGCATCGCGACCCCAATCAGGACCTGCTCCACGCGGCCAGGGGTTCCCACGGCCGCAGGTGGAGGGGAGTCAGTTGACATGGACATCCCCTCTACCTGCGGACGGGCCTGGGACGGGGCATCCCTGCTGGTGCATGGTGGTGCACTCACAGGGTCAGGGACAGCGACATGCACAGGCACCTCCACGGTGACCTGTGCTGCCTCCTGCCCCTGGCCCTGGACTGCACCACTTGCACCAGCAGGGATGCTCCCACCAGGCCCCATGTGTGCACCAGTGTCGGCCTCCTCCTCCTCTGTGCAAACCACCAACCTGGATGGCTCCTCACCGTCTCCCGCCGTAGCAGGCCCCTGTGGGGGCTCACCCACCCCTTCCGCTGCAGCCGTGGGGGCATCCCCGCCGCCTTGCTCCACAGCGCCGTCTCCGCCCTCTTCTTCACTAGCCGCTGCGTAGAGGGAGACAAAGGACACAAGCATCAGGCTACTGTACAATGGTCCCCTAGACAGGAAGCAATAGCAGATGAGCACCCCTGTCAAAGTACACTTCCATCATGTCCCTCCACAACACATGGGTCAGTCCAGGCAAAACACACACAGTAACAGGCATGGTGCATGCCATGCACATTTCCATGCATGTCCAATTGACTCTTGAAACATTCAATGATATGTAACTCACATGCATCATGGCTCATGCATATCACATGCACACACTTCACCTCAGTCACATCCATCTGGCCACAATCACACCGAACACAGGCAAAACAAGGGTAAGTTGGGTGCGTCACTGAATCTGTGCATTGTCACACACATGAGTCATGCATCCATGGCATGCACAAGTCACAGACATGCAGGTCAGGCACACAGACATGGCTACCATATATGTACCTGGCATCAGCACCCATCCTTCACCCCCATCCATGTCCAGGTACAGAGACTGGCATGCTCTCATGTCCCAAATCTGCATAGTGCTCCCCATGCCGCATTTCAACACATGCAACAACCATGTGGGTCACACATCACTGGTCGCACATGCATTACCATGATGTCCCAGCACACATACATGCATACATGGCCCATGGCACACATACAGGCAAGTATCATAGAACCAGCACACCGCAACATGCCCTGTCTCACACAGTGATGCTTGGACACTTACCGCTCAACTCCAGACGGGTCTCCCTCTCAAGGATCTGGGCGTGGAGCGCTGGGCGTACGCGTTCCAGGACCCTCTTCTGGATGGAACTCATGTGGCCCCGGCCCCCCTCCACGAGGCGCCGGGCCTTCACAAGGGTCCTGGACCTCAAGTCCTCCCAGCGCTTCTTGATCTTCAAGACGTTGCGGGTTGCCACCCCCTCCGCGTTGATGGCAACCACACAGTCGGCCCAGATCCTCTCCCGTCCTTCCTTGCTGGCGCGGGACGATCCAAAGAGGGCATCATACTGCCCCAGGACATGCTCCACCAGGACACCAACTTCGGTGGCAGTGAAGCTGGTGCCCCTCTGCCCCTCTGGCCTGGGGTTGCCACTGGTGCCAGATGTAGAAGTGCCCGACATGCCAACCCCAGAGGCAGGTGTGGGTGGGCAACTGGGTCCTGGGGCTGGGCTGTGGAGCGATGTAATCCCAGTTGGGAGTCTTCAGTTCCAGCAGGGGTGGACACAGCAAGTGGACCCCTGCAGATGGCTGATGTGCAGGCACCAAATGGCAGGGCACGGTGGCAGCAGGCAGGCAGGCAGGCAGGCAGCAGCAGATAGCACGTGGGAGGCTGCTCAGGGCACTGGGGGGGCAGTAACTCGGCCTTCGGGGCAGGAGCGTGGTGTTCCGTGTGTTTTCGGGTGGCCAGCTTGATACGGAGTGATTTGGCACGTGAAATTCCTGCACGTCAGCGTGAAATCCGAGGAAAGGCCCTTAGCGCGTAAGTGCGTCAGCACGCATACGCGATTCTATTGGACCAGAGTCCCTCATCGCGTAAGCGCGTCTGACGTGATCCGCACGGGCGTTCCCCACTCAGCACGTGAAGACGGAGCACACGTGGAAATACAGCACGTCAGAGTGTCATCGCGTGTAATTGGCCAAAAGTGCGCGTACACGCCATTGGCCTATGTACGTGTATTTCATCGCGTGTAATTGGCCAAAAGTGCGCGTACGCGCCATTGGCCTAAGTACGTGTATTTAAGGGGCGCGCGGCCACTTACACAAGCAAGTACGTCAGCGCACCTGTATGCCTGCTGCGTGGGAATTTCCACACGCGATTGGAGTGGGAACTCGATTCCAGGGGTGCGAGGCTCACACGCTCGCCTACAACACGCGCAAGGCATTAATTTGCGCACTTTTCAATAAACAAGCCAGATGCCAGGATGAACATACCGTTCCTAGCAGCAGTGGCAGTGGGCTACCAAAGGAGGAGGAGGAGGGGAGTCAGGGCCAGAATATTCACACCCAGAACCAGCCTATTCGGGATGCCTGATGACCAGGTGTATGGGAGGTACAGGTTTCCAGCACACATCATACTGGACCTGGTCAGTGAGTGGGAGGATGACCTCACATCACCCACCCTGTGCTCCCAAGCACTCAGCCCCCTGCAGAAGGTCCTGAATGTACTGCACTTCTTGGCCACTGGATCCTTTCAGCGGACAAGTGCCATAGTGGGTGGTGTGTCACAGGCCACGCAGTCACGCTGCCTACACCAGGTCTTGAACATCATCACTGCACGGCCATCAGTCCGCAGGCACATATATCTCCCCAGGACTCATGCAGAAAGGCGGACGTGCATCCAGGAATTCTATGGTGTGGCTCAATTCCCCAAAGTGCTTGGTGCAATTGACTGCACACATGTGGCTCTACGTCCACCCAGGGCAACAGAGCACATCTATAGAAACCGCAAGCACTGGCATTCCATCAACGTGCAAGTTGTATGCAATGTCAAGGGAATAATCACATCAGTATATGCCAACTATCCAGGGTCCACCCACGACAGCTTCATCTACAGAATGTCTACCCTATGCCGGGACCTAGAGGCTGGCCAGCATGGAGATACATGGCTGCTTGGTGAGCATGAATGCCACTGCACATGCATGCATGTCAGATACTGGGTCATGACACAACACCACTAATGATACCCATCACCACCTCCGCAGGGGACAGTGCCTACCCTATCAGCCCCCACATGATGACCCCAATCCGGAACCCCACCACGCCACCCCAGGTAAGGTACAACACAGCCCACATTGCAACACGGGGCATAGTGGAGCGCACATTCGGAGTGCTCAAGTCACGCTTTCGCTCCCTTGACCGTTCTGGCGGGCAGCTGTTATATGCTCCCCGAATAGTGTGCAGGATCATAGTGGCAGCATGTGTCCTGCACAACGTTGCAACACGCCGGGGCCTGCCCGTGGACATGGTGGTGCCCCCACATCCACAACCACATGCACGCCCGCTGCGCATGGGAGGGGAAAGGGCACGGGGGGAGGCAGCCCGTACGCAACTGGTGGCCAACTTCTTCACCTAGGAATCACAGTGCTGGCTAGTGCACACTGCTCTGGCACATACCATCTGACAATCAATGATGACACTACCTGACAATGTCTGAAAATTACTTGACAATAAACAGTCAGATACACATCAGCCTGAGATTGTTAACATGGAAGTGTCATTATGTGTGCACCCCTAGCTACACATACACCAGCAATGCATCACAACGCAAAGACACAACTCCATCAATCTAATATGCATTGCCACAGGCGATTCACTACATGACAACATTGCCATGTCACCCATTCCCTTCACAGTCCCGCCACTGAGGACACCATGTCATGGTATGTGACAGCAAACAAACTGGCCATCACAACATGACACCAGTGTCACAAATAGCAGTGCCCCAAATGGAACATAGCCGCACTTGAGCAGCTAACCGCCCTGGAGCCACTACTACACACCTGTGTAAGAGTATTTTCAATCAAATTACACACCAACCCACCCTGAAGCCCACCCAAACAAGACACATTGCATGTAATCAATGGTAGTGTCATTACCTGATTCTGCTGGTATGTCCTCACCGTCCAGATGTACAGTGATGGCGCCATGCAAAAGTGTCAGTGCACATCTACCGACATGTAGTCTGACTCCAGAGAGTATGCCCTTGTGAAGATCTGTGTGAAATACCTGCAAAACATGAGCAACATATGTAAGTAGAGGCACATATCAAACCATCATGCATAGTTAGGTGCAACAACAATGAACACTATGAATGTCTACACAGTATTGACTATGGACTGGCCAACAGCTCATGGGAGTCCAATGTCACCGTGTAATTTGCTGTCACTTGGGCACACCCTTTGCAAGCCCATGGAAACGGAAGCAGGAGGGGTGTGGATGTCTGCTACCCAAGCATCGAAACCAAACTCAGGACAAGCCTGCATGTGCCCAGCCACAATACAGTGTATGCCCAGGTACCCACACAAGGCAACACTCTTGCAAAATAAAAATAAAAATGAGAAAAAATGGCCATGAAAGGGCCGGCGGGGGGGGGGGGGCCACCTATGAGGTCCGAGGACAGGATGCACGCCACAATCCACCTGTGTGGATCATGGGAAAGGAAAACACCCCATAGGCTCGTGGCCCACACGGCTACTCTGTTGTGGGAGATGAGTCGCTATGGCTCTGGCCAGACCCTGCAGCTGACTCTGGAGGTGGGGGAGCTGCCTCAGAAGATGGTGTGACAATGGGAGGCAGCCCACGCAAAGCACGAGTTTGCTCCTCCATGGCTGCAAGCAGGCGGGTCTGGTAGTTCTGGTTCTGGGTTATAATCATGCGGAGGTCCCCATGCAGTAACTCCCGGGATGACCTGACCTCCGCACGAGTTGCCTGCATCTCGGCCGAGAGCGTCCGTGTCAGACGCTCCAGCTGCTCCTCTGTCCTTCTATGGGATGAAGCCTCAAGCTCTAACAGGGTCGACCTGAGGTGACGGAGTTCTTCCCTCAGGCCTTCCCTGTGGCGCTGGGACTCCATGGAAAGTGATTCCCGCAGAGTCGCCAGTGCCGCCCGCCTGTCCATGTTGGACGCCAACATATCCTCCCTGTGTGCCTGGCAGATGGACTCTGTAGCCTGCTCCAGTCGCTCCATCAGCCTTTCTGGGGGGACAATGGAAGTGGCCACCCTATCCATGGCCTGTGCAATCATCTCGGATGATGCTGCCTGTTGGGTGGCCATACCGTAGATGGATTGCTCCCAAACGGTATTGCCAGGTGGCATACGGCCACCACGTTGACGGGCACCACACCTGCCTGGGGCAAGGCGGACTGCGCCTTGCTGTGCCGGCAAGGCCTCAGGCTGCAGGACTGCATTCCCTCTCTGATCTGCAGCCCCAGGAACAGGATCAGAGATTGGGTGGTGTGGCCCTGCATCCGTAACCACCGGAGGCTGATCTGCCGACACTGACATCCCCATTGAGGGCAATGGCCCGGCTGCAGGTGGGTCGGACAGAGGAGATTCTCTCCCAAGAACACTCACCTGCGACTGCACATAGGTGTCATCCTCCGAGTCTACACCTGAATACTGCTCGGGGGAGGAACCCCCAGAGACACCCCTCGACAGCACGGCCTGCAGCACTTGTGGGTTTTCACCCACAAACACACCACGTCCCTCACTTGTGGTAGGTCGGCCCGGGTTGCCCTCCTGGGACGGCTCCACCACCACATCCCCAGCATCAACAAGTGCTTCGTCCCCTGCAAAGACATGAAAGAGAAAAATGGAAACAGGCATTAGCACCATGGCATGCAACAAGGGCTGATGAACAACAGAGGCAGTAGTTCTACGACACATGTCCAACATGACTGGGAGACCTCCTATGCATTCACCATCACTGGGTCTGTAGGGGAGGCTCAGGGCATACAATGTACAGATTGGAGAGCAACGCCTGCTCACCTTGCTGCCTAGCACTGCCATCACACATTGGCCGTTGATTGCCATGTCAAAGGCACATGCCATCACACACATGGCATGTGACATAGCCACCAAGTGAAGAGGGAGAGGAGGGCTACTTTTTTGGATTTCAACCACTCTGGTCCTGACATTGCATTGTCACATCAATAAGTATACATGTTGTACATGGATCTGCTAGTCCAAATTGGCAACGATGCACAGTGCCTTGTCTACATCAACAAAATGCAGTAAACAATGTGATTCCACCTCCCCATCACCTGTAAAGGATTCATATTGCATTCGTGAAGCACCGGTCAAGTAATGTATGAAGGTACAGCGGAGCACTGAGGGGTGGTGGGGCAGAAGGGGATGCCAGTCAACAATCCTACTGGTGCTGGTGTCATTCATGTCACGCAAGTGCAGGGGTGGGTGGCACAATGAAGTGCAAGGGGAAGTGGCGGCTGGAAGTGCTGTACAAGGTAAGTAGGACTTGACGTCAAGGGCAGATGGTGTTAGGCGCAGACAAGTGCTGGGGGGGTGGCCTATAGGGGTACAGAGACATTCATGCAGTGCTGTGGGCTCGGAGGGGACAGGGGAGGTACACACTGCTTCTGGCTCGGCAAGGTCCTTTCAGATTTCTATGTGTCCTGCAGAGTTGTCACATGCCGCAGATATGTGCCCTTGGATTGGGGATCTCATCTTGGTGAAAAGGGTGAGGCGCTATTGCCTTTGGAGCATGTGGCAGGCCAGTTTGCCAGAGGATGGCCATGATGCAGGACATTCCCTCTCTGCCACCCGGCACCTGTGGTTTGGGTTCACAAGATCCGAGTCATGCCAGGACTCTGCATTGGCATGGGGCTTCAGACAGGTGGTCATGACCGTGGCAAAGACATCCAGTGTACCTGACATGGAGTGGAGCATGGAGTGGGCCCTGTCAGGATGGGAGTGAGCCTAAGGGGGAGCTGGATGGGGGGGAGATTTTGGCAGCATGAGCCTCGACTGACACGCACTTCATGGGTCGGAATACCAAGAAGGTGTGTGACAGTGGTGAGGGTGGCTTTGCCTGTGGGGTGGTGAGGGTGAGCTGGGAGGAGAGGAGAATGTGATCACTCCAGGAGAGAGGAGTGCAGAGATGGACGGAGAGGGGAAAGTCAGATGAGATCAGAGCATCAAGAGTGTGCCCTGCAGAATGAGTAGGGACAGACGGGAGTCTAGAGGGTGAGAGGGAGTTGCTGAGGTCACAGAAAGGTCACGTGGGGGCGTCAACAAGCATGCAGGTGGATGCGTACAGCACCAAGGATGAGGATTTCTGTGTCTGGGGACATGAGTGAGGAGGAGAGGTGAGGACACTCAGAAAGGAAGTAGTACATTTGACCAGTTTTCCCAGACACAGTACGCACTGTTTGAGAATGTCAAGGTGTGGTGGAGAGAGACCTCACACAAGCCATTCCAGAGTGGAGTAGGTCTAAGTAGGAGTGACAGTGGCAGGAATACCCTCAGGGAAGCCAAGGGCACACCCCCCCTGCACAGTAGTGGCGGGCCAAGGAGAGGGTCAAGGATGCAGACAGAGCTGGCCGTCAGACATGTTTCCATGAGACCAAGGATGTCAAGGTGCATAACCTCATGTAAGTGACAGATATCGGAGGAATGCCTGATGCAGCCGCAGTGAAAGGAGTGTAATTGTGGAGGAGGTTGACAGCCTTGTAGGACTTACGGGGAGTGCTAGAGATCAGAGGTGCAGCATGTGTAGGAGTTGGAGTGGGAGGCGGAGAAGGTTCATGGGAGGGTGCAGGGAGGCAGTGCAGGATTGATGAGGAGAGAGGAGGGGGGACAGCAGGAGAGGTAAGGAAGTTGATGAGATGTGGGTAGCATTTCTCAAGGAGATTGAGGTTGGCCTAAGGGCCTTGGACTGAGACGCTCCCATTACCATGCACATCAATAGTGGCCTCTGAGGATTGGAAGGAGGCCAGGAGTACACCCCAACGGGTCCCACCAATGATGGTGGAAGAGGAGCAAGGAGAGAGGACAGGGACCATGTGAAGGGTCTATGGGACAGGCAAAGGCATGTATGAGCAGATGTCAGTGAGAGTTAGCTTAGAGTAGGCTCAGATGCACTGGTCAGCAATAGGGTGGGTCGCATTGGAGGGCAGGGTGCCCTCATTTGACTTTTGGCAAGCAGGTGTCGTGAGTAGGGCACGATGGTCTGAACTGTAGAAGTCATGGAAGATAGACCATGAAGAGCAGCATGGAGTGTGAGGGAATGGGGCTCGAAACCAGACGGTACCAAAGCCCACAGGTAGGAGGTGGATGTCAAGGCAACATCCACAGTATGACAGCATGTTGGTTGGCATTTATATACAGAGGACGCATTAGCATGTGGTATCATTGCATGTCAGGCATGTGAAGATGAAACTTGAATGGCTGGGGGAAAGGATAGGAATGGTATGTAAGACATCAGATGAATAGACAGGGGAGTATGAGCAACAATGTAGTGACAAAATGACAATTCAAGGGCAACTTCCATGGTGTCGGCCCATATGTGCACTGTTGCCAGTAGGGATAGTGCTGTGGCCAGATGGTGTTGCACTGAACATACTGGATGAGGCACATGGGTGCCACTATCAACTCTGCCACACACCCCCTTGACAGGCACCCAACATGAATGCTTCACACACACACCATGCACATGGATAATACACACATGCATGTGCACTCACCGGATGATGCCTCGTAATCAGGGAGGTCTCCCACACCTTGGAGTTGTCCCTCGGTGACGTAGGATCCAGCTACGGACTCGTGTGGTGTGAGTTCTATTTCCTGTGCTGGGGACCCACCTCCAGTCACCAAGGTTGCGGCATGACTTGAGGCCAGCTTATCCTTTGCCCTGCGCTTAAGGTCATTCCAGCGCTTCTGGCAATCACTAGCTGTGCGCCTCACTACTCCAAGGGCACTTATTCTGTCAGCAATGGTCTGCCAGTGTGCCTGGCGTCTGGCATGTGTGGTCTTGGACCCTGCAACGATGACCATTTCCCTATCATGATCTGACACATACTGAACAAGTGCATTCAGTTCGGCGTCTGTGAAGCTTGGCTTCCTTGATGGGCCGGACTGTGCAGCCGTGCCTGGGGCATCAGCCTGTGCCGGACGTGCACTCTTCCTCTTGCGCTTGGAAGGGGGTGGGGATCCAGAGTGTCCTACGCCGCTGTGGACACTAGGGGCAGGAGTCGTGGTGGACTCAGTACTGGGTGTGTGGGATTGCCCACTCAGCATGGGAGTAGGTGCAGGCATTGGGGGTAGTGGGATGGGGTCAGGCCTGATCTGAGGTGCATGAACTAGGACCGACACAGTCTTGGCAGGGTGTATGAGAGGTGGGGTGGATGGAGCCACACCCTGGCTACGGGGGCCAGCAGATGACCTATCTGGCATAGATGCGCGTGCCCTGATGACACCAATGTGCACCGGTGGTATCAGCCACATGACTCTCAACTGGGGGGGGGGGGGGGCATGGGTGTCCCTGACTGTTCCTCCAGACTGGGGGGGACAGGGGCACCCTGCAAGTCACAACCACGTCCCCTAGTGGATCCTCCACGGCCACCACGTGTGGCTCGGCCACCTTTGCCACCCTTACGGCTTGCACGCCTCCCAACCATGGCACTGATGGTATTGTGCGTATGGGAGTCGGTGTGCACAATTGTCCTGGGCAATTGGGTGTCAAAGGGGTTGGGTACCAGATGGTATTCGTACCCTAGTGCAGTGGCAAGGCTATATGACACCCCTGGGGAAAGATGACGGGTCACGCAACGCACAGGCACCCCAAAAAAGTTAAGGAACGTGCACAATACCCCTCCTAGACCACGTGTGCTGATGGAAAACCCTGCACTACGCTGTGGCATCCAGTAACACAATGAACGTATGCGTGTCACACGCAGCCTAGATTGACCTCTGAAGGGGTAGGCTACACACGGGGCAAGCACAGATGTTAGATACGTGCGTGACTCACCGTCTGCCAGGTAAAAGAGCGTGAAAAATGAGCGCTTTTGGTTGGCAACACCCCCGCCAAAAGAAGATGTGTACGCTGTCTGAGGAGACAGGACAACAGTAGAAGGGGACACTGTTTGAGGGAACAGGCCCAGGTAAACCAGTACAAGAGGAAAAAGAGAAAAAGCTGTCAGAGGTAACAGGGAGTACGAACTGGAAACGCCGTGAAGTAAATCGCGTGTGAAACGACAAGAAGTACAGAATTCACCCACTCGCTCTCCACGAAAAGCACGTACAAGGAAATGGTGTTCAACACTACCTTTTATACAGGCCCACACGTACAGCGTCACTTACGGCGTGTACGTGCTTGGCCCATGTTCACCAATCACACGCTTTGACACTCCTGCGTGTAGCTCACTTTTCACCAATCACACGCTTTGTCACTCCTGCGTGTGGATCCTTTTTCACCAATCACACGCTTTGACACTCCTGCGTGTAGCTCATTTTTCACCAATCACACGCTTTGTCACTCCTGCGTGTAGATCCATGTTCACCAATCACACGCTTTGACACTGCACGTGCAGGTAACTATTGACGCACATATGCTGGTGACGGGTTTTCGCGCGATTCGCTGAGTGTGGGGTTTTCACGTGCAAAATCACTCCCTATCAGGCTGTCCACGCGTTCAAACACGAAAGACCACGCTCCTGGCCAGGAGGCCAAATTTAAGTCCCCCAGAGCCCTGAGCACGCTCCCACCTGCCATCGGCTGCTGCCTGACTGCCTGCTGGCCACGTGCCCCACAGTGCTGGTGGGTGGGGGTGGTGGGAGACATGGGTGGGGGCCTGGTGGAGGGTGCCCCTGGTGGATGGGGGGTGGGGGTGGTGGGAGACATGGATGGGGGCCTGATGGCAGGTGCCCCTGCACTGCTGGGGGGTGGGGATGGTGGGAGACATGGGTGGGGGCCTGGTGGAGGGTGCCCCTGGTGGATGGGGGTGCAGGGGGACATGATCAGGTGTGCAGGGTAGTCCACTGTTTTGTGGGCTGCCTGCAGGGGCCGTGGAGGGTGTACAGGGTACACCTGTGAGGGCCCACCCAGCCTATTCGCATGTGATAATTCCCACGCACCCCTGTGATACACGTACCCTGGCCAATCGCGTGTTGAACTTCCCGCTACCCCTGTAATACACGCACCCTGGCTGTTCGCGTGTGATAATTGCCGCGTACCCCTGTGATACACGTTCCCTGGCCTATCGCGTGTTCTACTTCACGCGTCCCCCTGTAATACACGTTCCCTGGCCAATCGCGTGTTGAACTTCCCGCTACCCCTGTAATACACGCACCCTGGCTGTTCGCGTGTGATAATTCCCGCGTACCCCTGTAATACACGTTCCCTGGCCTATCGCGTGTTCTACTTCACGCGTACCCCTGTAATACACGTACCCTGGCCAATCGCGTGTTGAACTTCCCGCTACCCCTGTAATTCACGTTCCCTGCCTAGTCGCGTGTAGTACTTCCCGCGTACTCCTGATTTGATGATTGCCCGCTTTTCTTTCCTTGTTTGCCTGCCCTGTGAAGTGGTCCAGGGTTAGCGCAGCCCTTAGCGATGATTTAGCGATTTTGATGGCTTTTCCTTGCGCGAGGGCGTTCTTGGGGGCGTTACTGGCGCTGCTGCAGGCTCGCTGCGATTCTCTGCGCCACGGCTGGTTTGGGAGCTTGAAATCCATGAATACGCTGTGCGCGGAAATCTGTTTTAGCGCACGTGCCTGGCGCAGACTATCGCAGGCGCACGCTGTGCGCCAGCCGCGTGCGCTACTTGTGAACTGGATTCTATGAATTAGCCTGCTAATATCATATATGGGATCAAATGCCCTTGCAGTATTTATTACGTGGGACAATCCAAAAGACCAGGGAAAGTTTGCTGGAATGAACACAGATCCTGCATACGAACTAATAATGTGAATTCAGCAGTGGCAAGACACTGGAATCGGATGAAACATAACATGAGCCAGATAAGGATACACGTACTGGAAGTGGTCAGACAACAGAATGCTTATGAAGATCTTGGCAAAAGACTGAACCAACTAGAATCTTACTGGATAGTCTAGATGCCCTCAAACCAGGGGGGATACATTAAGAGATCAACTTTTTGTGTTTTTTGTAAAGGACAGAGTTATGGACATGGACATGTAGTAATGTCTCCTGATAATGTTAATTTTCATTATGATTACATTTGTTTTTTCGAGTTATTATATGGATCCCTCCATACAGACCCAGAAATAAAACATAGGACCACCATTCGAAATATAACCTTTAGGGCAACATGAAAACATCCCACATGGGAAACATTTCCTTTGAAACCTTTCCCTGTGGGACATGAGGCAGTGCAACCCAGTGCCTGGTTATGTATACCCGCTGCACATAGTATTAGGCACGTTGAATAATTTGTTACACATGCATCTACAAACAATAGTGTATACATTGACAAGTCTGTACCAACTTAGATGAGTGTTATTGACACGCAATCTTAGTGAGAAGAGCGACACATTAGCCAAGCCTCAGGAGTGAACCCTCACTCCAGTGACCTTAATTTGCTTCCTGGTGTCCAGCAAAGGATTACTAGAATTGAATTAACATATATGTGTATAGATAAGCGAATATATGGTGCGCCCGTGTTCTACCATACAAAAATCCCTCGGTATATATTATGACTTATTTAACAGCTGGAGACACTGCCATCTTGTCAATACACTCACCCACAGTGGCGTTGTACGATTACACTAACCTAGCGCGCATGCGCATTAGCACTTTGAATCAGAATCACATAGAACACAAGATTATAATACAGATTAGGGCACTCTAGGTAGGTGCGCCTATCATAAAGGAAAGAAACACCATTTTTGTAATTAACAGATCACGGAATGCGATCGTGTTGTAACGCGGGACCAGTTCACGCATGCACGAAGAGGACCAGTGTCACGAAATAGCGTTCGTCCAAGCGGGCAGCTCCTTTGAGCTGTCACTCGGGATTCTGCTACGATAGATGACGGAGGTAAGCGCGCACATAGCAGGGATAGGATAGGAAGATGGAGACAGGATGTTAACCCTAACGAGTATAATTCTGTAATCCCCACAGATCAGACAGCCAGATTGATCTACATTTTGGTAAGGCAATGGATGTTTTTGTTACTCTGCTTACTAGTTTTACATATTGATGTTTGGTAAATGACACACGATTACTGAACTACCCCGCTTTTTTGTTTGGATTTGAACAATGATACAGTTCTGTGAACACCCAGTATCACAGCTATGAACATGATGAGAGTAATTCATTTTTCACTGAAAATAGGTATTAATTTGAATCTCTCTGTTCTTATATTCTACAAATCTTCTCATGGACTACCATTGTGTTGGGGTACGTGCAATTTTACATTCCAATTGACAATTTTGAAAATTGCTCAATTCATACATATGCTATGGTGTATTGTAATTACCTGGGTCTGGACTGTGCTGTGTATACATATTAATTGATTATTATGGACACTGTGATAGGTTGATAATTGATGATGTACAATCCGTGGCTAGGAGCCCTGATGATGGACATAGTCTGACATGCATTGGCAATGAGAAATTGAACACTGACTTGTCAGGCATAATACCAAAGAAGTAATAAACTATGACATTAACGTGTCAGAAATAAGGATACATATTGAGCTCTACCCTGTCTTAATTGAACTTTTGGAGTGAATTTGATACAATATTGGTTTGGAAACAATCAAATATAAACATACTCTGGAAGGAGTATTTTGAGTGAGCACACTCAGGAACGGATGGTCCTCCGCTCCTAATTTCTTTCAAGTTGTGTTCATAACCTGGTGCCAAGGCTACAGGATGTGCTCCCATCATAATTAATATATAACATTTACTGATCTAACATTATTTGAATGTTTTTGAATATCGCGGTGCCCACCCAAACCCTCCCATTTTTGTCTGGAGCTTGTAAACAGCCCATCAGATCCCCTCAAGTCAGACCTGCTCAAAACACTTGCAGAATGCAAACTTACTGCAAATGCAGTTCTTAAGCACACCCTAGATGCTGCTGAGACAATTGGTAGGGTGATTGCAGAAGGAACTTTAAGAGACTTGCTTGGCTATGCAATTCAGGTTTTAAGTTGGAAACACAGACTACTCTATTAAACATGCCAATAGAGAACAATGTTTCTTTTTGGAAACCGGTAAACAAAGCATTAGAAGCCGCCAGAGAAAGACCACGAAACGATTAAAGCGTTAAACCAGATCTCGAATCGTCCCTTTCAGAGGGGCTTGCAATCCCAACCGCTATTTTTTTTGGAACCAGGGTTACACAGGGACAAGAAAATTACACCATGGCTCGCCACCCAATATCAAGGGGCCAGCATTCAGTCATCATTCCACAGGCAGTTTTGCAGGCGACGTGCTAGAGGATAGAGGCCAAACCATTGGAGATTTGGCAACAACCTCTAAACAATGATGCACAGTTTCAGGTCCCCTCCCATTTGACCCCAGTAGAGGGTCGCATTTCTCAATTCGTCCACGTATGGGAGCGGATCACATCGGACAAGTGGTTATTGGGACACCGTAAGACACGGATATTGCATAGAATTCCAAGAGCAGCCACGCAATCATCCACCACAGCACAGAAATACTCCATTAGAACACTATTGGATTCTACAGGAAGAAATAGATACGCTACTACAAAAATTGGCAATAGAACCAGTCCCTCAGAGGTAAATAAAGTTAACACCCAGTGCTAGACGTCAGACCAGCAAAAGTGTAGATCAAACCCCAGAAGTTGAGGATGCGACAGTTACGGAAGTCATGCCAGACTACATGACAACATTACATATGAATGATGCATGCTTTCATTTTTCAATGCTACCAGCACATCAAAAGTATCCTCAGTAGAGGCCACCAGGGGGCGCAAGCAACATGGCTGCTTGAGTGCTGAGCTCTGTCACCAGCCTGGAAATCATTGCGGTGTTGTGCTGATCTGCAGTCTTTGTCACCGAGCCCGGGATGGTGTAGAGAGCTCTGATCCGGGTCGCGGGTGTACAGGACCTCCACATTACTAAAGTGGAGGAGCAGCAACCCCGCGCACTGCCTTGAGGCGGCGGCAGGTGGGGAGTGTAGACCCCTTCAAGCATCGGACCGTTGGTGCTCTCAGCGCAGGTGCATGCTCCACTCGGCGCCACTGGAGGTGGATAGCGCTGACCCTGGCAAGCCAGGGGACGGGCCAACCAGCCAGTGTTGAGAAGGTGAGGAGGCCGTAGGGTTCCAGCGCCAATAAAGGGGGCTGAGGACGCGGGCTCTGCGCGCCCTCAAACTACAGCAGGAAGGAGGCACATGTCCCGCGGGTCCCGGGCCGTGCAGCAGTGTTCTGCTAGTTCAGTCGGTAGAGGGACAGTCCACCAGAGGCCACCCGTGCAGACCCGAGCCGCGTACGCCCCGGCCCAGGAAGAGAAGGCTCTTTGGGGACACCACCTTGTGCAGGCCGCTGCAGGAAGAGGCTTACGGTGCATGAGGAGGCAGCCGAGACGCTCCGCAGCAGTTAAGAAGCCTACCCGACAGACATACGAGGCGCCTGCAAGGTCGTGTTGAGTGACAAGAGTGTACAGACAGCTGTGAAAAGGAGGCAGATAACAGGCCCCAGAAGCTGGTGAGTGGACCCCCACCCCACAGCCCCCAGACCCCCATCTTGGGGGAGAGCAGAGAACAGAAGGGCTTCCATAATCGGGGGGTGGCGAAAGGGATGGGTATGAAAGGGGGGGGACAAGGCATAACCTGGCCCTGAGGGACCTTCTGCAGGATCACTTTTGGGTGGATGTTTGGCAGAAATGCTGGCCAGGTTAGGTGGTTTGGGGGAGGGTTTATACGTTTTTCTCCCCCTGCATCAGACATATGAGGATTGAGCTCCTCCCGATACCGAGGGAGCGGGCGGGCGAGGTTGGAGTACCCAGGGTCTAGGTAATCATGTGGTCAAACCATGATCTTCTGGGGTGAACTGGCAGCTTCCAAAGCTCCGTTGGAGCTATAGGTGGAGGTGCGAGAGATTGGGTGTTTAAGGATTTTCTGGGGAGGGATATACAGGCCTATTTTGAAACTAATGATAACAGGGAGACGGTATGGGGATGGTGTGGGAGGTGGCAGAGGCCACGTTTCGGGGACTGCTCATCGCGGAGGGGGCCCGTAGGAAGCCCAAAATGGCACTGATTGAAAGTAAGCTCTGAGGGGAATTGAAAGTCCTACGCTCGCAGCTGAATCAGTGGGACGCAGACAAGGAGCGCTTATTGGTTGAGATGAGGGACAAGAGACAGGAACTCCACACAGTCCTAATTGGGGAGGTTGTAAAGATGAGATGCACCCAACAGAGGTACTATGAGAGGGGGGACACAGTGGGGACCCTCCTGGCAAATAGGGTGAGGGGTTGTAGGGTTGAAAGGAGGGTAGAGGGAGTTTGAGATACAGGGGGGTGGATGCTGAGCGGGGGAATCGACATTGCGGCCTGCTTCGCAGACTTTTATAAGGAGTTATATGCTAGGCCGGCAGAGCAATCTGCAGATAAAATCCGGCAGTACGTGGCCGATCGAAACATCCCCAAACTTACAAGCGTGGAGAGGGATGCATTGGAGGGAGAGGTAACCAGGCAAGAGGTGCTGGGGACCATCCAAAGACTGAAGATAGGAAAAGCCCCGGGAGATGACGGCTTTACGGATGATGTTTACAAGCAAGCAAGATCAAGCCCCTCTGGCGGTGCCCTTGGCCAAGCTGATTAACTTAATAGTGGGACGGGACATGATGCCACCGACATTTCTTCAGGCCCTAATAGCAGTAATTCCAAAACCAGGAAAGGACCTAGCCGATTGTGCCTCATACAGGCTGATCTCCCTCCTTAATGTGGATGCCAAGATCTTCACCAGAATCATGGCAACGCGTTGGGAACTGTACCTCCCCGACTGATTCACCCGGACCAGGTGGGTTTCGTGTTAAATAGGCAGGGCGCAGACAGCATGCAAAATCTCTCATGGCTTGAATGCGCTGGCGGCAAGGGAGGATGGGGTGCTCTTGCTATCCCTCGACTCTGAGAAGGCATTTGACCGTGTGAGCTGGGCCTTCATGGGGGAGGTTTTCCTGTATCTAGGGATGGGCCCAAGGTGGATGGGTTGGATATCGGCCCTGTACTCAGAACCCACTGCTAAGGTGGTGGTCAACGGGATTGAAACCAACTTTTCCACTGCGGCGGGGTACACTTCGGGGAAGTCCTATTTCCCCGTTGATCTACGCGTTGGTGATAGAGCTGTGGCCGGCGCCGGTCAGGGACAATGGGGAAATTAGCGGTGTCACGTGGGCGGGATTCCATGTAAGGTCAGTCTTTTTGAGGATGACGCTTTGCTCTGTCACCAGGCTGTCAGGTGCTCAATCTTGCGCAGGGGTAGCACGTACACCTACCTCCCCGTTGGGTCTTGGCACCCGGTTTGGTAGACAACACGGGTCACCGCGACCCGCCGGGGAAAGAGGGTTAGGGTCCGTTGATTGGATAGGTAGAGGGTTGTTTGGGTAACCGGGAGGAAGGGTAGGAATGGGTTATGGATAAGAAGGGATTTTAGGAAAGGTCCGCCTTGGTGTTCTGCCTGGGACTCCTGAGATCGACGGTACTCCGCCCATGCACGCTTCCACACTCCCAACCTTCTTGCCCCCAAAACTCTGTGACTTCTATACACGGTTCACTTACAGTATGGAAACACCATGGGAAAGGACATTATGAACACGCTACAGTTTCTGACATAGAGTTGGCAGTTTCATCTACCAACCCACAAGGTTAGCATTATCAATAACACCCAACACCTTTAAAAGTAACCAAATGAGCACTTGGCTTCGTTTGATGGTACCGGGTGGCGTGCCAGGCGACTGCCAGAGTTCGTGCCGTTAGACTACGGCGGCGCAGCGGGTTCTGGCCACTGATACAGTGGGATGCCGCTACAAGGGAATCAGAAACAAGAATGAGCTCAGGTCGCGGACTGGGCCCGTCACATTACTCTCACACGCTGATGTGTTCCCCCAAGAATCTGCAAGGGCCGTGTTGCTTCACACGGCAACAAATAGTGTAGACTGGGTTACGATCGCCCCAAGAATCTGCAAAGGCCGTGTTGCTTCACACGGCAACGAAATAGTTAAACTGAGTTACGAGGTGGCCACTTGGCCTTAACTAGTATCACCGGAGCTTTCCTCGGCCCGGCGCTCATACTGGCTAGGAAGTTGTGGGAGAATCAACAACGTTGCATGCACTACTGTTTTGTTCTGTGAACCAACGGTTCGTAAAAGCAGAGAAAAGCACTTATCTTGCCGGAGGCGCGGGGCCTGCAGAGGTCACAGGCGGGGAATGGCCCCGCGGGTCGCAGCCTGCAGGAGCCCTCAGCCTACACGTCCGCTCCCATCCGAGTCTGTTAGCGCAAGCGGGGATCCGTGCGCTCGTCGCGCGCATGCGCGGACCGTCGGGCGTTGTCCCACGTAGTTCCACTGCTTGCGAGCACGCGAGCTTGCTGGGACTTGTAGTTCTGGCTACCGGATGGCGTTTTCTGCCATCTGCAGCCAATGTTCTGCAACGAGGACACAACAGTATTCTGAAATATAGTAATTTATGGACACAGCTGAGGCAGTGGGGGTCCTGACACAGGCCATCTGACTTGGTTCACTCTTTGTTAGAGAGCTTGGAGTATTATGGGAAGCTGTCAGGTTTCAAGGTCAACCTGCTAAAGTCGGTGGCATACATGGCAGGGGGACTGTCAGAAGGGGAAAAGGAATACATTGGAGGGCTTCCATTGAAGGTGCAGAAGGAAACGTTCCGATACCTGGGGGTCTAGGTGATGCAGCATCTTGGGGATTTCTTCTTCAGCAATTTCCTCCCCCTTTGGTCCGCCATAAAGCGAGATATGGATAGGTGGTCGGGTTCGGGACCGTCCTGGATGGTGAGGTTAAACTGTATAAAGATGGTGGTTCTCTGCAAATACCTGTTTTTATTTCAGATGTTAACCGTGCTCATACCTGTATCCTTTTTCTCCAGCATGGGGTCTGGCATGGATTCACATGCTCATGAATATTCCCCGTCGTCAGGCTGGGAAACCTTGGTAAAGAAAAAGCCAGTATCAATTTTGTTTCTGATCTGTCTTTCGTAGTAGTAACCAATCACTGATCTCTGCGTCATACTGACCACAGCCAATGACTGCCCTCTACCTAAGCCCCGCCTCTGGCAGCCATCTTCAGATTTTTACCGCACGTTCAAGTGTTGGGATCCTCGTGCTATTGCTCTCGAGCGTTAGTGCTATTTTTCACGTTTTTTTTTCTCAAAAACTTCGATTTTTCGGTCAAAAAGAGCCTCAAGCTCCACCGTTTATTCATCCGATCAACGGGGACCCGTGTCGGATTCGTCTACGCCCCTCAAGGGTGAAGATTTCGTCGAGCCACGCTTTTGGAGGACTCCAGAAGTTTCTCAGGCCCATCTCGGACATGGCCCAGGAAAAGGGAAGCTCGATGCCCGGAAAGCTGTTCAGGGTCTGCCCTGGATGCCAGCTTCAGAATGTCTATAAGGAGGACGAACACTCCTTTTGTCTTTACTGCCTACATGAGGACAAGACGCACGTGGAGAAGGACTGTGCGTTTTGCGGCAATATGTCGGAGCGGACCATGAAGGACCGCCATCAACGTCTCGCCAACTGGCTGGAAGGGAAGAGCCCGTCAGGCGAGAAGAAGAAGAAATCCGAGCGGTCTTCTAAGACCTTTGAGGACGCCCCGGCGACGGGGGTCCAACACAAGGCCAAGCACCGCGAGTCCGCTGGCACCGGGAGCGCCGAACGGTCGGGCTCTACGGGCACCAGGCAGGGCGCATCCTCCCCGGCACCATCAACCACGAGCCAACGCTCTGGTTCGGGTAAGAGGAAGGCCGAGCACCCGGCGAAGCTCCTGGAGAGGCCCCGGTCGAGCTCGAAGGCCCCATCGGAGGGAGAGCGAGGCAGTGTCCCTCCCCCCAAGGAGAAGGCGGTGAGCGCACCTAAGGTGGTGAAAGCCTTAATCCATCCGGCCAAGGCCTCTATCGAGACAGTCGCGGCGGCCCTGGCTCAGCCTGTGGAGTCTACACCAGTGGTGGCGACCTCGGGGCTCAGAGTCTCCCTGCCACCGCGGAGGGAGTCCTCCTTTATGCCCATTGACAGGACCCCCGTGAAACTTCCGTCGGAGAAGAAAAAGGGGGGGCAGGAGGTCGTCGTGGATTCGGCCTCAACCTCTGAGGAAGAGCTGATCGAAGTGTTAAGCCACGGCGTTGGCGTGGAAGAAGACCAGCATGTCGGGAGGGATCCCGACGTAGGAGACGGCGATAACGTAGAGGGTGCCGACGGGGCCCCTGACCACCCGTCGGACTCCCCTCAACCAGCGCCGCAAGACAACTCGGCGGCCATTTTGTTGGCTATACAGTCCTTATGCTCGGAGATAAGGACGAGACTGCCGTTACCACCAGAGGAGGAACCGCTCCCGACGGGGGACCTGGAGCCAGGCCCTTCTGGGAGCCCTCCCCCTAAGAGAAGGAGGATTCATCCTCCACCTCCTTTTCAGCCATCGCGCTCTGTTCAGCCCTCCTCCCTGTCCACGACTCGTGGGGATGATACGGGGACTGACATGGCCGCGACGGGTACGGACGACGAGGTTTACGACGAGGATCTGCTGTCGTCACCTCCCACCCGGGCTTCCCCGCCCGACGAGATTGGATCGTTTCACTCCATGATCGCCAGGGCATCTGAGCTTTTCCAGCTCTGCCCGGAAGAGAAGAAGAAGGAAGGTTTCCTTTACCAACGGCGCAAGGCCAAGAGGAAGACGGTCCTCTCCGTGCCTCTACTGGACGATATTTGGGATGAGGGCCTCGCCCTCCTCAAGAACCCATCCATGACGCCGGCTAGAAGGGATCGGTACGAGAAGAAGTACCGGGTCCCAGACGCGGCCCCCTTCTGCCTTTGGGCACAGCCGACCCCGGACTCCGTCGTCTCCGCGGCGGCCAGGAAGAAAGCGGGGGGGCGTGGCCTCTACGTCGACTTCCCCGCCGGACGGCGAGGGAAAGAAATTGGATACGATGGGACGCAGGGTCATCTCGTCTGCAGCGGCGACAATTAAGGCGGCCAACGCCTTGGCTATCGTAGCCCGCTACGACAGGGAGTTGTGGTACAAATTGGCCCCCCTGCTGGACTTCCTACCGGACGACAAGAGGGCGGATGCCCTAGAGATCTTGCAGGAAGGAGAGGTGGCGTCGGACCACGCTGACACTGGATTTCGCCAGTTGGGCAACGGCGTGCGCCTTAAGCGGCGTGGATGGCTCAAGGCTACTGACTTCCGTCAGGACGTGCAGACCAGAGTCTTGGACATGCCGTTCGACGGAAACAACCTGGGAAAACAGTGGACGATTCCCTTCAAGCCATCAAGGCAGACACGGAGACGGCCCGGGCTCTTAGGGTTCTCCAGCAACGGCGGCCGCCCTTTCGGAGCGGCGGAGGCAAACAGGGTGCCTCCAAAGGTTCCAGCGGCGGATTTTCCGCCTACCGTCAAGCGGCCCGTTCGTCATCGCAGGAAGCTTACAGGGGACGAGGCAAGTCAGGCGGACCCCGCCGTCGTCTCCAAGGAGGTCAAGGCGGCAAAGCCTCGTCGAAGCAGGACTGAACCGGCCGTGGGGTCGGGCCCCCACCGAATCACCCCGGTGGGAGGCCGGCTGGCGAGCTTCGTCAGCGTGTGGGAGTCCATCTCCATCGACCGTTGGGTGCTGGACGCCCTAGCCCAGGGTCACGCGCTCGAGTTTCTAAAGAGGTGCCCGCGCGTCCCCCCTGTGGCCAGGAAAGAACATCACGTCCCTCAACTACCCTTGGAGGTAAAGGCGATGCTCAAGAAGGGCGCCATCGAGCTCGTCCCAAAGAGGCTTCGGGGCTCCGGAGTTTACTCAAGATACTTCCTCGTGAAGAAGAAGACGGGAGGATGGCGCCCCATCCTGGACCTACGACGACTGAACAAATTCATCAAGGCACAAATGTTCCGGATGGTCACCCTCCAACACGACCTGGGTCAGCTGGAGGAGGGCGATTTTCTGTCGTCGTTGGATTTGGAGGATGCCTACTTCCATATTCCCATCCTAAAGGGACACCAAAGGTTTCTCAGGTTCGTGGTCCAAGGGCGTCACTATCAGTTCAGAGCCCTTCCCTTCGGACTGAGGTCGGCACCCAGGGTGTTCACCAAGTGCCTCGCACCGGTGGCGGCGCAGCTGCGCCGAGAGGGGATCCATGTCTACCCCTACCTGGACGACTGGCTCATCCGAGCCAAGACGAAGGAGCTCGCCGTGGAGCACACGGCAAGGACCGTCCAACTTCTCACGGACCTGGGATTCTCCATAAACTACGCCAAGTCCCACCTGGTGCCCGCGCAAGACGCACTGTTTCTGGGAGCGAAGCTCGACACAGTGTCGCTTCTGGCCTCTCCGTCGGAGGAAAGGACGAGGGCCATTTTGGGCAAGGTGCAGCGGATGCTGGTTGCGGACGCGGCCAGAGTGAGGTCCATCAAGTCCCTCCTCGGAATGATGTCTTCTTGCATTTACCTCATCCCCCTGTGCAGGCTCCGGATGCGCCCGTTGCAGGAGTTCCTGGGCGCGCGCTGGATCCAGACGACGGGCAGCTTCGAGGAAAGGATCACACTCGACGAGAGTTTCCGGCGAGCGATCCGGTGGTGGGGCAACTGCGCACATCTGACGGCGGCCATGGACTTCCAGACCCCCGGCCACCAGGAGACAGTGACCACGGATGCCTCCCTGGAAGGGTGGGGAGCGCACACCGAAAATCTGCACGCGAGAGGCCTTTGGCTCCCGACGGAGAAGTCCCTCCATATCAACGTCCTTGAGCTCCGTGTAGTGTTTTGGGCCCTCAGGTCCTTCCTTCCGTCCCTCAAGGGCAAGGTGTTGAGGATCGTCACCGACAACACCACCACCATGTTCTACATCAGGAAACAGGGCGGAACCAGGTCCCCAGCCCTGTCCAGGGAGGGGCAGGATCTGTGGCATTGGGCCGTCGCCCAAGGGATGTTTCTGGTGCCGTTTCATCTGGCATGGATAAAAAACACCATTGCCGACTCACTCAGCAGGGAGCTGCGCTCGTGCCACGAGTGGGAACTACGACAGGATCTAGTGGACCGCCTCTTCCGACGGTGGGGCACACCCCAGATCGATCTGTTTGCGGCGGCGACGAACTCCAAGTGCCGGAGGTTCGCCAGCAGGTTTCCCCAGCCGAGGAGCATGGGCGATGCTTTCTCGTTCCCCTGGGAGGGCCTGTTTCTATACGCGTTCCCTCCATTGCCATTGCTGATCCGGCTCGTCAACCAGCTCAAGAGGTCACGGTGCAGGATGATCCTCGTCGCACCTGCATGGCCGAGGCAGATATGGTTCCCGGACCTTCTGGACTTGTCAGCGTCCCCGTCAATCAAGCTGCCAGTGGACGCGGATCTTCTCTCCAGGGAAGGAGGCGCCATCCTCTATCACGACTCGAAATCGCTGAACTTGCAGGCCTGGCTCCTGCAGCGTTAGAGTTTGGAGGATACGACATACCGGCCGACTGCAGAGAGGTTCTTGCAAAGGCCAGGGCGTCCTCAACTCTTAAATGCTACGGACACAAATGGAAGAGGTTCTCTGTCTGGTGCCACGCACAGAAGATTAACCCTCTGCGGATTACGGCTCCCCAAGTACTGCCGTACCTACTGACGCTGGCCAAAGCTGGACTGGCGCACGCGTCCATCAAGATTCATCTTGCTGCGATCTCCCCATACACCAGAACCACCGGGCGGACGTCTTTGTGGTCTCATCGTCTGGTGAAAGAGTTCATGAAGGGACTGTTCATATCGTTCCCGCCGGTGAAGCCTCCGGCCCCGGCGTGGGAGCTCAACGTGGTGCTGACCAAGCTCATGGGACCTCCGTTCGAGCCTCTGCACTCGGCTCCGTTGAAGTTCTTGTCGTGGAAAACAGCGTTTCTTGTGGCCATCACCTCTGCACGACGGGTGGGAGAGATCCAGGCCCTTTCCTGCAAGGCCCCGTACTTGACTTTTCACGACACGAGGGTAGTGCTCAGGACGCACCCCTCCTTCATGCCCAAGGTGCCGTCGGACTTCCACCTCAACGAACCCTTGGTGTTGCCTGTTTTCTTCCCGTCGCCTTCGTCGCCGGCTGAAAGGACTTTGCACTCGCTGGATGTGGCTAGAGCGCTGAAGTTCTACGTGGACCGCACGAAGGGTTTTCGGAAGACGTCACAACTCTTTGTGAACTTTGGACCTGTCAATCAGGGGAAGGCTCTCTCGAAGGCTTCCAATTCCAGATGGCTCTCCGGGTGTATCATGTACTGTCATCGGTTGGCAAACCGACCGCTGCCTGGCCGTCCGAGAGCCCATTCCACCAGAGCGATCGCAGCTACCACGGCGTTCCTATCTGGTGTGCCCTTGCTGGACATCTGCAGGGCTGCTACGTGGAGGTCGACGCATACCTTCAAGAAATTCTACTGCGTCGATCGGGATTCCAGGGAGGAGTCCAGGGTCGGCCAAGCAGTGCTGTGCAACCTGTTTGCCTAAGGTGAGCCTGGTGAGGAGGTAAGATTTGCTTAATGTTGAGTTTGATGTGATGCTTAATGTTGAGCCTTTGCCACCTCCCGTGGTTGTGCATGTGTGTACTGCTATGTATTCTTTATTCATGAGCATGTGAATCCATGCCAGACCCCATGCTGGAGAAGGAACAAGTTACTTACCTGTAACTGTTGTTCTCCAGCATGGGTCTGGCATGGATTCACATGCGAACCCTCCCGCCTACCCCTCTGCGGTTCTTCACTTGGTCATACTGCCACTTCACGTGCTACCAAATCTGAAGATGGCTGCCAGAGGCGGGGCTTAGGTAGAGGGCAGTCATTGGCTGTGGGCAGTATGACGCAGAGATCAGTGATTGGTTACTACTACGAAAGACAGATCAGAAACAAAACTGATACTGGTTTTTTCTTTACAGAGGATTCCCAGCCTGACGACGGGGAATATTCATGAGCATGTGAATCCATGCCAGACCCATGCTGGAGAACAACAGTTACAGGTAAGTAACTTGTTCCTTCTCTGAGGTGAAGCAGACCATGTTGCGGTTCCTCTGGGCGGGGGCGACGAACACAGTGTCGCATATGGAAAATGAACCCGGCTAAGGGAGGAGGGGGGATTGGGATTCCCTGATTTAACAACTTATTACTTGGCAACCCAGCTCTGGGTCTTGGTGGACCACTTTAACCTGGTGTCAGGGAAGCAGTGGGTTGCAATGGATAATGCGGTATTGGCCCTGGTCACGTTATACAAATGGTTGTGGGTCCCCATAGCCCGCAATCCTGAATAGAGTACACTGCCATCCGGTCCTAGAAGTCCTGTGGTCCATCTGGAGAGAGGGAGGGGACCGTAGGTGGCTCGCAACATGGCAACGCCTCGTATATGGGCTCCCCCACTTAGGGATGTGATCGAGGAACCATTGGCATTTCAACCCTGGTATGAGGCTGGGCTTAGCAGGGCGGGACAACTGTGGGAAAGGGATGCCTTCATGTCTCTGACTGGACTGGAGGAGGCCCTGGGTCTATGTAAACTGTCGCCCATCCGTTTCCTACAATCGAAGGGGGCCCTGTCTGAGGGAAGGTGGGGGAAAATCTCAGGAGGGACTTGACAAGCTTCGAGAAATTCTTGAATACCCCGAAGGGATCTAGAGGATTGATAGCTGGACCATATAGGCTGCATCTCCTTGCGATCGCGAAGGATCCCCCCTTCAAGAGTCAAATGGGGACACAATCTGGGCAGAGATATTGAGGACACCTTGTGGGCTCAGATTTGTAGGAGGGCTCACTGCTCCACAACGTTTCTTCAATATAGGAAAGTGCTGAAACTATTGCATAGATGGCACTACCCCCCAGCGAGGATCGCCCAAATGATGGAGGGATAAGACCCACATTGTTGGAATTGTCATGGGGGAAAAAGGGGAGTACATTCACATGTGGTGGAAGTGCCCCAGGGTGCAGGCATATTGGAGGGAGGTCCTGTCCTGGATACAGGGGGTCGACAGGATTCAGGGGGACTTCTCACCATGGCTTATTCCCTTTGGTGTGGGCCCAGAGGAAGAGCCGGAAACGGAACAGGGACATATGTTTCAAATCATGATGGTTGCAGCCTGTCCCAATTGTGGAAAAGCCCACAAATGCCGGTGAAGGAGGAGGGGATCTCAAAGATTCATGCTATATATGATATGCAATACCTCACCCAACTCATGGATGAGTCCAGGTTTGACATTGAGGGACTATGGCTCCCCTTCTTTGAGAAATATGGGCGGTTTGATCGACGGGGTGGAAGAATAGGCTGGGGTGTTAGGGAAAGGGGGGGTCTGCCCACCGCAGGGGGAAATCAATGTGTTCAAGACTCATGGTTGGGATTTGGGGGAGTAGTTCTCCCGTTTTGCGTGCATGCGTACCCAGAAGAAGAAGCCTAGGTAGAGCGGATGTGCTATGATGGGTCCGAATCTGTTGGAGGCATTTAAAACTCTGAAGCATGGGGGGAGGTTGGAGGGTTTAAATGTTTGGGTTAGAAGGGAATGCATAACTGCTGTTTTGTGTTGTTATAACTAAAATGCCAATACAGTTTGGTTTTCCCCAAAAAAGTATTCTCGGTTCAAAGTAGGTCAAGCGTATTACCAGTTCAAGGTTCTTCCCTTGAGGAACACATCAGCCCCACATTTTTTCACCAAGGTGCTAGCAGTAGTAGCAGCGCATCTGCGCATGGACAGCATTGCAGTGTACCCTATCTGGACGATTGGCTAATGACAGGAGAAACACACAAGGTATGTTGGCAAAATTTGCAGTAAACCATGCATCTTCTGCATCTACTAGGCTTTTCTACCAACGAAGAGAAGTAGAGTCTAGTGCTCAGTCAACAAAAACAATTCCTGCGGACGGTCATCCATACCACAGGCAAGTTAGTCTCTTCCTCCAACGAGAGGGTAAACAGTCTGCTTAAGGAAATTCCTTGCTATACAGCCGGTCAACAAATTACAATCGGGCAAGTAATGCACCTTCTCGGCACCATGGCATTTACTGCATCTTCATCACGCCAAATGCAATGCTGTATATGCACCCAGTTCAACAATGGTTAGCGAAACAATGGTCGCAAGCAGAGGGCAATTGGGACGATCTATTGGTAGTTTCGCAAGAGGCAGTGTTAGCCCTACAGTGGTGGATAAAAGAAAACATTACAGGGAAGACCTTTGTCAGACCTCACCATCACAACTGAGGCATCACTCTCAGGGTGGGCAGCACATTGTCTCCACCAGACAGCACAAGGAACGTGGACACACACACTCACACATACACTCACTCGCACACTCACTCGCACACTCACACCCTCTCTCACACTCACACATTCCAAGAGCCTCATCAATGGCCAAGAATTGCTGTCAGTGTTCAAAGCACTAAAAGCTTTCCGGCATCTCTTGCTGGGAAATAATGTTTTGATCTTAACAGACAGCAAATTAGCCTTGTTGGGCCCATTCCCAAACCCTATCATCGAAATCACAGAAGATATGGAACTGGTGCAGAGATGGATTCATCTCTAATCACAAAATGTTCCAGGAGAACAAAACTGCCTAGGAGACGGGCTAAGTAGAAACACACAGCAACCCTCGGACCACGAGTGGGAGCTACATTCAGACATTTAAGACAACATTTTTACATGCTGGAGGCCTTCAGACGTAGATCTGTTTGTCACACGAGAAAATACAAAATGCCTAAATTAAGCCTCCAGGATTCCCCAGAAATAAGTAATTCACAAACTACACCAGGAACACTTAACCATGATCCTAATAGCTCCAATGTGGGCGCGTCAGACGTGGTACACCCGCCTCCTCAAGATGTCTGTTTTCCCACCAATGAAACTCATATGCACTCACAACGTTTTGTCACAGAACCAGAGAGGAACTCTATACCCTCAACCTCAAACAACCAACAAGTGGAAGAGGTTCATGCTATGGTGTAGAAGATCGAACTTCAACCTACTCAAATGCACTGTTAAGCTCACCTGGTATCCACGGGGACGCCACTCAGCCCTGGTTGGATGATTTGCACTCTCGAACCCTCTCCCGGTCCCTTGGTAAGGCCTCTGGTTAAAGATGGGTCTGCAATATTGGAGAGCTGGATTCAATACAAGATTGTCTTTGTTTTCCCACCTCCTTTGGCCTCAACTCATTCCTCCCCCTTGGGCCTTCTCCTCACCTTAATATTGTAACAGGTGGATTTTCCGTCCTGCTCCTCGTGGCAGGGGCGCGTAGATATGGGGGGCGAGCAGCGACCAAGTTACTTCACTGGTGCAAGCCCCCCTGTGGGAATCCAGGCATGCTGCGACTCTGTAGGTTTGCTGCTTTACAGTCTTTATATGCAGTTCTTATGTTCCTCTTAGTTCGAATAATAATGTCTTGCTTCTTTCCTTTTAGGCATGGAAAGGTGTTTTGGTGTCGTCATACAGTTTGAAGCTGAGCATGGGCCGGTAGGCGAAAGCGTGGTGGGCCGATGCTGTCCGGTGAGTAATGCACGATGCGCAGCGCTGTTTCGCTTTTTATATTGCTAACCTGTGTCTTTTTTCTCCTTGCAGGTCGCGATGTTCCTCGCCGAGTGCCGTCATGTTCCAGCGATGATACTGACCAGGAGATGACTACCCAGTTAAGAATTGTGTGGCTTTCTTCATTCGGGAGGAAACGGGAGTAAACGCTTACTAATGCTGTGTGTCTTTCTCCTCTTTCCAGGTTATGGTATTCCAGGATGCATGTGGTGCCGGATGATGGAGTTAGTACCTTCAGGTGAGTGGAACTGAAGTCTGCGATGGATTGAAGACCGGATACTGTTCCAGGTAAGTTTCGTAGTGTTCTTTCTCTCTCTGCAGGTCCTTGGTTTCAGGTAAGATGGCATCAAAGAACTGGACACAGTGAGCGTTACGCTGCCCAAAGCAGAATAACGCGAAGCGTGTTCTGCTCTTTGGGTGCGGTTTAAATAGTCTCAGGTAAAGTAGTCCAGGTAAAATAGTCCCAGGCCTGCCACACCCAAAAGACTAGACCGCATAGCTCAGTTCCTTGTAACTGGGCTATGTGTGTGCCTTCATGTTGCCTGAACCCCCCCCTAGTTAAATAGTCCCAAGTAAATAGTCCCATTCTAATGTTGGTCTTCATGATGGTTATGAGCCTGGCGCCAATGGCGCCAGGACTGACTCCAAGAGAGTCTTCTATGAGGTTTTAAGACCTTTGACCTGGCCTTAACTGGAAGGCTAACTTGTCAGTGAGGGCCAGGGGTCAGGGTCATAACATGCACACCTTTACAAATAGTGCATTACCCGTTATATTTGTTGGACTCTGGTTTAGACTTCAATTCACTTAAAGTCCATTTAGCAGCATAATCTGCATATACAACATCACAAAGCAAAGTTTCATGGTAGAGAGTTCCTTTCATTAAAGCCTTTATGGAGGATTTTAAATGATTGCCCAATTGCAAACGCACCTCCAGGTTGGGATTACAATGTTGTCTTAAGCAAGATCATGTGTCCACCTTCCGAGCTGATGCATAAAGTAAGCCTAAGAGATCCCACTTACAAAACTACTTTACTTATTGCTGATACATCTATTTGGAGGGTGAGTGAGCTTCAAGATTTATCTGTTCCAGAGCCTGTTGTCAGAATACACAATAACAAGGTGCCTTAAGAGCACATCCTCGTTTCTCACCAAAATGCATTTCAAAGTTCCATGTTTACCAATCCATTGAATCACAAGCTTTCTTTCAAACCCCACAAAGCTCTGGGTAAAGAGCTCTTAACATGCTTGATGTGTGCAGAGCAGTAATGTACTCCCTTCATAAAGATAAAACCACTCAGGAAAATATAGCCATTTTTTGTATCACTTGCAGCTAGACGACAAGGGAGATCCTGTCTCAAAGACTGCCTTTGCGAGATGGATAGTAAAGTGTATACAGCTATGTTACACGTTAGCAGACAAACCTCTGCCATTTACTCCAAGAACACATTCCACACATGCTACATTAGCATTTCAAGCAAATGTACCTCTCAAGGCTATCTGCAAGGAGGCAACATGGAGTTCAGTACACACTTTCACACAACATTATTGTGTAGACACATAAACCAGAAATGACTCAAGCGGGGCAAGCGTTAGTGAAACATGTATTTGTCTTTGTCCCTGCTCTAAGCCCACCTCCATCATCTTATTCTGTGTGCATGTGATTCTAAGCAGATCCACAAGCCTAAGAAGAAATTACATACCTGTTAGCATCTTTCTGATACGTGTAGCTGCATAGAATCGCATGCGCCCACTCTTCCTCCCCTCGTCTGGAGCATAAGGATCATGGTCAAATACTCTTTTATTACATGTTCCATACATTTCATATCATTTTTTGCACTACATACTTTATGCAACCTCAGGTCAGAAACAATAACAATCGGGGGCCTTGACGTGTGAAGGATTACGGGTACAGCACGTCACGATAGGGATAGTATGACAAACATGCCCCATCAATGTCCCTTTTCGAAATCGAAAACAAATCTTGGACTACGCTGCACCAACCACTGCATGGCAGCCTTTGCAAAGAATGTCAATCTAAGCAGATACATGCATCAGAAAGACGATTACAGGTATGTAATGTTTGTCATACATAGATATAAACTGTCCTGCCGATAGCTCTCGACAGAGCATGACTGCAAAACCAAGCTCATATCGGACGTCTAGCAGCTTCGGAGATAGCCACTCGATGAGTACTGCTACAGACCTTTGCCCTCACAATAGAGGGAGTGGGGGGAGAGACATTTACAGTCAGGGAAAAGGCCTCCTTACATTTCCCCTATACTACGTTTTATGTCGCTGTTCTACGGCTTCTGACAAGGAAGATACCCGCTTGTAAATTTTGCCCACGTGCAACAAAATGTTTTGAATGGATTGTGTCCTCCAACATATTCATCTTTGACATGTAATGTCCAGCTTCAGCTGCTTCGGAATACATTTTCGGCAGAGGGCGTTGTGCATCGCTGGCGTCGGGTCGATGGCCCTCAAAGGCCTCCATCGAGGGTGACGTCATCGGAGATCATATATAGCACGCACGGCGCCCGTTGGCTTCAGTTCCTTTTTTCCACGAGAGCGAACACATCGTCTAACGACTTCATTTGGAAAGAAAGTCTTTGACAAATCCTTCCCGATGTCTTCATACTCGATGCCTTCAACCCCGAAAACCGGTTTAAAATAATGCTGGGACTGCGGGTTCAAGATGTCCCTTGCCCACCCGCACCTTGTCTGCTTGTGGTGCCTTGACGAGGACCATGGCAAGGCCAATTGTTCAAAATGTCAATCCGTGAAAGGAAAGGCCTTGAGGGAGCGGATGGGGAAACTCCAGGTAGGAAAATTACCCAAATCCCCTAAGCCCCGACCTGCTAAGACTTCGACTGACGAGTCGAGAGGAGAGACTCCTCCAAAGAAGAAGGCGGAGTGCTCTAGGTCAAGGAGTGGTTCGCACCACTCATCGTCGTTGGCTAAAAAGTCAAAGATGAGGCACCAGAGTTCGCCTTCGTCGCTGTCTTCCTCTGACGATTCACCCTTAAGGGTCGTATGTCCCAGCAGAATGGGAAGTTTTCTGAGAGGAAATGTTTAACATTTTTGAAAAACAGGGTCATGCTCCTACCGAGCCTTCCAAATAAGCCGATAAGGATAGGTCCCACACACCCTCGAGCCCTCCTAAACGGCCTCACAAACATGGAGAGCCCTCACGGCCCTCTTTCAATGAAAAATCTAGATCGAGGTCCTCAACACCATCGAGGCCCTCAACGCCATCAAAACCGTCAACGCCAACGTTGTCCTCGACGAATACTAAACCTTCGTCCACGACGTTGTCGACGTCGACAACTTCGAGGACAGCTACCCCGCTTGCGCTGGTTGTTCCATCGAAGCCAGGCGCTTTTCCTCATCCGGCGCCAATGAAGCCTTCAACGCCATCGAAGCCCAAAGTAACTCTGTCTGAAAACGTCTATATTCCTTTACCCAGAAAGGAGTTTTTCAAATCACTCTCTTCAATATATGAAGATGAACACTCTGATGGGGAGGATGCTCCTTTGGGACTGCAATATGGGACGCCCAATGCTCCAAAGTGTCTGATTTCAGAGCAGTCCAGGATTAAAGATCTATATGACAATTTACAGTCGGCGAGTGGAGTTGATACTTCTTCCAAGCTAGTGTTCGGTAGACCTGAGCCTGGTGAGCATGCAGACGCTACATATAGACAGCTCATGTCCAGAGTTTTAGAGTATCTGGAATGGAGCAGACCACCAGTTCCATATGAACAGGACGATTTAACCAATATTTTGGATAAAGATCCCCAAAATGACCCGGCATTGCCATTCCACATTTGGAAATGGGTGGCTGGGGGGAGCCACCAGGGGCGCCGAGATGTATTGAAGTGTCTTGGCTGGTCTTCTCCCCGGGGCGGTGATATTTCGAATCTGAGCCCTCCAGCCCTGTGGGAGACTAAGCTTGACCCCCGCCCCCCCTAGGAAGGCTAAGATCTTTGAGCGGTGGCAGCACGCGGTCCCAGCGCTCATACGTGCTGTGGGACCGGAGATCGGCTGTATGCCGTCTGCGAGCGGGAGCCAAGGGTAAGCCTTCCCGGCTTTGGAAACCCCGCAAACGCCGGCTGTCCGGCGCTGGGGGAAGGGCTGGAGCCTGGGCTGCAGGCTCGTCCCCTAAGAAGGCGAGTGAGAGGGGCGCCTGAAATCCGGACTGCGGGACTCAGGCGGAGGCGTGGGACAGTGGCCTCGGCCTCCGGGTGGACCCTGGGTGGGGGGTGCCCGTGTGATTTGAGAGGGCGCCCAGTGGAATCTGCGAGGGGGCAGAGGCCTCAGGCGCCGCAGTGTTGGGTCCTGTTCTGCGTCTGGAGACGGAGAGGTTACTGCGCAACCAATTTGAGGCGCCAGCTCTGGACATTCAAACCCTGATTTTCGGCCTGCAGCAGGGATAATAGTGGAGTATCTACATCACTGAGGTTGGTGCCCCCTCCCCCCCCCATGAGAATACGTGCAACACCCACCATCTCTTGCATTGGGGATACCTGTGCCTGCTCTTTGCCCCTGTATGGTGCACAGCATTTGGAGTGAGCGCGCTGTGCGGCAGAAGCATCTTTTGGAACTGTTGTGGGGCGGAGGCCTGTAAGAGAGAGCCTGTTGGCCTCCTGGGCTTGGTCATAGTGCGAGTTGCGGGGGGGAAGAGTGGTCCCGAGGTGAAGGGGCACGGGACATTATTCCGAGGTCCGGACGGGTGACGCGTTTGGGAAGCCTGAGGAGCCCAGCCTGTCTTCAGCGGTCTGTGCTACTACTCTCCTGCGGTGTGCGAGCCCGGGGCCTGCTGACCTGGACAGCTGTTCACTGCCCCACAGCAGGCAGTCTGCAGGTGGATTTGGAGCCAGTGAGAGCAGGTGTGGTGAGGAGGAACATATTTCTTGGGGGCTGGTGGCGTCCTGTCCTGGTTGCAGGGCGCTTATCTGGGCTGGCCTTCCGTCCCTGGAAGGGCTCCGGTTCGGGGTCTTGGAGGAGGTAGAGCCTGCTTGCTGATCGCCTGTGGCCTCGCTGGAGAGATTTGCTCCCTCTGAGTGTCCCCTGCCTAGGATCTGACCTGGCTCTGGCCGCTGGACTAATACACAAGTCTCCCCCGCTGCGGTGCTGTGGAGTGAGGGGTCGGGGACTGGACGACCTGCTTTGAGAGATTATTCATCAGTTGGGAGGCACTGCGGAGTTGGTTGAGGCGGCCTGCTTGTGTACTTTACGACACTCTGGGTGGTCTGCGCCCCTTTTTTCCATGGACTGGGCCCAGTCATTACGGAAGTTCCGGCGCACCCTGAGCACTCACCGGAGAGGGCCATTATGCAGTCGACCAGTCAACCAGAATCAGCAGAGGCCTTGTCAATGAGTCGCAATATAGCGGCCCTTTTTCAGGAGATCCGCGGTTTTAGGGCAGACATTGGCAGAAGGCTTGATACACTTGACAAGAAGGTGGATGCTGTTGAGGACCGAGTCCAGGCCTTGGAGGCCAATCAAACCTCAGCTGACCTCATCGAAACCCAGTTTGATTTGCGCTTGGCAGAGTTGGAGAGGCGAGAGGAGAAGGTCGCTCTTAAGCTGGATGACTTAGAAAATAGGGAACGGCGCTCCAACCTAAGGTTTCTGGGCATTCCGGAACAGGAAGGGGAGTCCCAGACGGACATTGTGATAAGGATCGAGGCAATCATAAATAAGCTATTTGATGGAGGAAACACGAGTGAGTCTACGATTGATAGAGCCCATAGGGCGGGTGGGCGTGCAGGTGGGCCGAGATCTGTCCTTGTTAAATTTCATTACTACGCTGAAAAGACTAAGATTCTGGAGCTAGCACGCAAAAAGGGCCCCATTGACTGGGTGGATGCTAAAATAACTTTTTACCAGGACTTTTCGGCGCTCACCCTCTCGCGGTGGAGATTGTGCGGGCCCCTGACGAAGTGGAAGCAGTCAAAGGGTGTGCGATACAGGTGGGGGCATCCGTTCTCACTCTCGTTTGAGGTTGACGGCTACAAATACTCCGAGATTCAGAGTGACGAGTGAACTGTTGGGTGACTCCTGTTAAGGATATTGAGCTGGGTGGAGGCGGTGGCCCCCGGGAAGCCTCGGAGTTTGTGGGGAGGTCTCGCATTGGAGGTCACAGGAAGTATAGAAAGGTGCCCCCCTCCCCATCCCCGGGGCAGCCTGCGACCCAACCTTGAGTGGGAGACCTGTGCTTATTGGCTTGTTTCTCAGGGTGTTGAGGGGTTACGGGGCTGCCCAGAAGGGCTGGCGACGGCCTCTGATGTTTTGCTTCTAATGAGGCGGGGGGGGGGGAGTTGGAGTTGGGGGGTTGAACAATAAGTTGTCCTTTGGCTTATTTTTGCTTGGTAGGGGGCTCAGAAGGTTGGAGTCTTTTTGTGGGGTACTCGCACTGGTGGAGGTGATCCTTGGTGGCCTGGTTGTGCGGCGGTTCAATGTCACAGTCCTGCCAGGCGCTCGGGGAGGGGGAGGGTGGGGGGCAGTGGGCGGTAGTTGGTTGAGGGGGGTTTGGTCGGGTGGGCGAAGGGGAAAGGGGTTCTTTTCGTTGTTGGGATGGGGTTCTTTAGGCAACCAGGGTTTTTGGTCAATAGGGGGTTCACTAGGCGTCTGTGGGTTTTTTCCTGCAGGCTGAGGCGGGGGGTTGGGATGGGCACAAGTGACTCCCGAGTGGAGTTTGTGGAGTGTTTTGGTTCTTCTAATGGGTGACTCTCTTCAGTTCTTATCGGTGGGGTCCCTAAATGTGCGGGGATTAAATTCTCCTACCAAGAGATAATTAGTGGTGAGGGAATTTTCCAGGCTAAAGCTTCACTTTCTTTTTCTACAGGAATCCCATTGGGTCAGGGGAAAGGAACCAACCCTACGGTCTAGGGCCATCCAGCATGTGTTTAAGTCCTCATATTCAGGGAAGAAGCAGGGGTTTGCCCTTTTGGTTTCTTCAAATGCTCACTTTTCCCCTAGAGCCCATAGGTCTGACCCGGAAGGGCGTTTTCTTATGGTCAAAGGGGTTGCGAGAGGCAGGTTGTTTACGCTGGTGGAAGTGTACGCTCCGAATGAAGTACAGGATGTCTTTTGGGTGGGGATGGGGGAGAGGATCAGAGATTTCGCAGAGGGCTCTCTAATTGTAGGAGGAGATTTTAATATGGTTCTTTGCCCGGAAAGGGATAGGAAGTCCTCTAAGCGCTGCCCCGATCTAAGGGCCCAAATGAAGGTGGCGGGTGTGTTCCGCCGGGTTAACGAGGAACTAGACCTGGTCGATGCGCATTCCGCTGAATGCGACCGCAAACCGTTTTTGTACCTTTTTCTCCAAAGTGCATTTGGCATTCTCTAGGATAGACTATGTTTTGGTATATTCCTCGATTCGGGACTGCATCTCTGCGTCTGGCGTAGAAACTATCCCGTAGACTGATCACGACTTGGTCAGAGTCAACCTGGGGGTTCCCCCTCCTGCTCCAGCTAGGGCTCGGTGGATCTGCAATTACTCCCTGTTGCATGATAGGGAGTTGAAGCAGTCTCTTCTTACTGCTATCAAGGAATATTTCGCCCTCAATGATACGGGGGAGGTAGATGTTAGGGGAACTTGGGACACGTTTAAGGCCACGATTAGGGGCTCTTTGATGGAGATGGGCTCGAGGAGGAGAGACGACGGGACAAGGGAGAGAGGACGGGAAGAGTCAAAGCTTAGAGAACAAATAGCAGCCATTCAGCATGGGGGAAGCTGAAATCGCAGATCGGCCTGGGCGGGTGGGAGGAACTCCAGGGGCTCATGTCGGCCTTGCTGGTGGGGCAGACGGAGAGAAAACTAGCATTTTTAAAACAGCGGTATATGGAGAAGGGGGAAAAGGCGAACAAGATTCTTGCGTGGAGGCTAAGGGAGCTTCGGTATAGTAAAAGGGTGAGTTTTATTTCCGGCCAAACAGGGGAAAAATTCTTGCAGGATGACCTGATAGCAGAACAGTTTAAGCAATATTACGAATCCCTTTATGCGTCGGAATATCTAGGAGATGGGGCCGATGTAGACAGTTTCTTGGATTCACTTCCCCATTCCTTGTCTCGCCCCCGAGAAGTTGGACTCGTTGGAGCTCCCAATCTCTCTGCAGGAAATAATGGACACCATTTCATCGTTGAGGAGCGGCACTGCTCTGGGTGATGATGGGTTAACGGTCACCTTCTATAATACTTTCCGGTCCACGTTAGCTCCCTTTCTGGCTAAGCTGTTTAATTCAGCCCTAGAGTCAGGCTCCCTCACCCATTCCATGATGTCGGCACTTATTGTGGTTCTCCCAAAGGAAGGGAAAGACCCCTCGCGTTGTCTGTCCTACATGTCCATCTCCCTTCTCAAAATAGATGTTAAAATCTTGGCTAAACTTTTGGCAAATAGACTGTCCAAATTCCTCCCTTCTTTGGTTCATGGGGACCAGGTCGGTTTCATTCCCGGTCGCCATGGGTTGGACAACGTGAGGAAGACCCTAGATCTCTCTCGTCTTTGGATTCAGAAAAGGCCTTTGACCGGGTCGAATGGCCTTACATTGGAAAAGTGCTTAATAAGATGGGTCTTGGGAACAGATTTTGCGGGTGGGTCTCGGCCTTGTACAACAGCCCCTCTGCAAGGGTGTTGGTTAACGGCTGTACTTCGGCAAGTCGTTCGCTTTCCAGGGGTACACTGCAAGGGTGCCCTCTTTCCCCTCTTATATACCCTGGCAATGGAGCCCTTTGCCATTGCGGTCAGGGTCGAGGGTGGAATCTCTGGGGTGCTCTGTGGGGAATGTGAGTTCAAGCTATCCTTCTTGGCAGACGATATCTTGGCGTACCCGACTAATCTTCAGGTATCCCTCCCACGCTTATTGGACTTAATTTCGCCGCTTTGGCTCCTTTTGGGGGCTAAAGGTCAATGTCGTCAAGTCTTGCTTAATGCCTATTGGTAAGTTGGACTGTGGAGTCCGAGATAGAGTAGACGTGTTGGGCATGCGGGTTGAGCGGAATCTTCCAAATACCTAGGCACCTACATTCCCAGAGACCTAGAGAAGGTGTTTGAGCTGAATTTCCTCCTGCTTCAGGCGAAGATCCAAAGCGATCTCTTGAGATGGGCCCCCCCTTACCTTCTCATGGTTGGGCAGAATGGTGACGATCAAAATGAACGTTCTTCCCCGGCTTCTCTATCTTTTCTCATCCCTCCCCTGCTTAATTCCTGACTCCTCCTTCGACCGTTTACAGTCTAGCCTTCTTGGCTTCATCTGGAATGGCAAAAGGGTGAGGGTGAAATACTCCACCTTGACCCTGCCTAAATCTTTTGGAGGTTTTGGTCTCCCGGACTTTAGGCTGTATTACAAGGCAGCTCAGATGCGTGTGATGTTAGAACACCTAAGGGACAACCTTAGGACGTATTGGTCATAGGGGAGAGAAGGGCAGAGACTTTCTGTGGGCCCACCCCCCTCCGAGGTCTCTTCCTACTGCGGTTAGGTCGCACCCAGTCCTGGCTGCTCTATGGGCACCCTGGAACTCAAGTAAGGAAAACAAGACTCTCTCCTCCTGCCCTTCACCCCTCTCTTCCCTGTGGGGCCCCCCATTTGATTTCGGCAATAGAAGGTTCAGAGAAACGCAGTCGTGGTCGCACCAGGGGCTGGACAGGGTGGCCCAACACTTTCGCCAGGGAGTTTTTATTGAGTATGATCAGTTGCGGGAGGTGTTGAGGGACAAACCTTTTTCTATTTTTGAGTATTTGCGGCTCAGGGGGATTTTTTACTCAAGCCAAGTGGGTGGCTGACCTGACATGGCCACTGTCTTCCTTCGAGAGGTTCGTTGTGGAGGCCAAATCGAGGCTGGGCATTCTTTCCAAGATTTACAGCATGTTGGTCACCGCTAACCTCGAGGGCAGACAGTCGTTCAAGCAGATCTGGGAGGAGAGACTCGGCCTTGCCCTTGATGACCATACGTGGGAATTGGGCTTTAAGTCGATCTTTTCGGGAAGGTTGTATACAGCTGCCATGGAGCATAACTTCAAGATTCTTCATTCCTGGCACTGCCCCCCCCGCTCCCTTCACCCAATCTAGGATGTTTGCTAAGGTGTCGCTGATGTGTCCTAGGCTGTGTTCTGGCTGCGACACCTGGTTCCATATGTGGTGGGAATGTCCGTTCATCCGGGTCTATTGGGCGGAGCTGCTCAGTTGGATTAAGGATGTTTCGGGAACGAACCCCGCCCTTCACCCCCTAGAAGTTTTATTGGGCACACCTATGCCGGATAGGGAATCCTTACCTTTTTCTGAGGTGACGGGTGCTATGTGGAGGGCGGGGAGACTGGTCCTGTCCCAAAAGTGGAAGAGTCCTTCTGCCCCCATTAAGGCAGAGTGGTTTAATAAACTGATTGCTATTTTCACTTATGAGAAACTGACAGCCATCGCTAATGACACTATGTCTTCTTTTCTGGAGGATTGGACTGTGGTTATTCTTAGTACAGACTGTGAGGCTTTGAAGCTTTGACCTATTTTGGGTAGCATTGTTTTCAGGTGGCGCATGGATGTGGTTGGTGGCCTATCAAGTTGAGACAGTTCGCCACGTTTCCTGGGTCCTCACTTTGTTTTGGGTCGCTCTGTAAGGTCTGCTTTTGTGCCCTGCTCTATCTTCTTGCCTCATGTATTTATTGTGTTGGGAAACCTGGTATGCCTTTGTTGGTAAGGGGGGGGGGTGGGGCGGGGTAGGGGTTTGGGGGAAATTGGGTATGTTCTGTCTTTTTACAGTTTGTTATTGTTGGGGAATGCCAGGGGTGTCTGGTGATTTGTTGATTGATGAAAAGCTTAATAAAAATAAAATGAAAAAAAGAAGGGTGGCTGGACATTGGGAAACTCTGGATACCAATCCAGCAGTTAATAAAAATCTGACACGAAAATACTGCCCCTGACTATCTGTTGAAACACCCCACTCCGGAATGTCTGGTGGTGCAGGAGGCTACAGCAACATCAAAGCAGGCAGCATACCCTACCATCCCCCCTGATAGGGACGGCAAGCGTGTAGATGGATGGGCAAGAAAAGTATTTTCAGCAGGGAGCATGGCTCTGAAATCAGCCAACTCCACCTGTGCCCTGGCAACATTTTTGTACACTCTCTGGGATTGCATATCTATGGCGGCAGAGCATATCCCAGAAGGGTAAGAAAGGGATGGCTTCTTCTCCAGCATGGGGTCTGGCATGGATTCACATGCTCATGAATATTCCCCGTCGTCAGGCTGGGAATCCTCGGTAAAGAAAAAACCAGTATCAGTTTCGTTTCTGATCTGTCTTTCGTAGTAATAACCAATCACTGGTCTCTGCGTCATACTGACCACAGCCAATGACTGCCCTCTACCTAAGCACCGCCTCTGGCAGCCATCTTCAGATTTTTACCGCACGTTCATGTGTTGGGATCCTCGTGCTATTGCTCTCGAGCGTTAGTGCTATTTTTTCGCGCTTTTTACAAAAAACTTCGATTCTTTCGGTCAAAAGAGCCTCAAGCTCCACCGATCCTACATCCGATCAACGGGGACCCGTGTCGGATTCATCTGTGCCCCTCAAGGGTGAAGATTTCGTCGAGCTACACTTCGGAGGACTCCAGAAGCTTCTCAGGCCCTGTCTCGGAGATGGCCCAGGAGAAGGGAAGCTCGACGCCCGGAAAGCTGTTCAGGGTCTGCCCTGGATGCCAGCTGCAGAACGTCTTCAAGGAGGACGAACACTCTTTCTGCCTTTACTGCCTTCATGAGGACAAGACGCACGTGGAGAAGGACTGTGCGTTTTGCGGCAACATGTCGGAACGGACCATGAAGGACCGCCATCAACGTCTCGCCAACTGGCTGGAGGGTAAGAGCCCGTCTGGCGAGAAGAAGAAGAAATCCGAGCGGTCTTCTAAGACCTTTGAGGGCGCCCCGGTGACGGGGGCCCAACATAAGGCCAAGCACCGCGAGTCCGCTGGCACCGGGAGCGCCGAACGGTCGGGCTCTGCGGGCGCCAGGCAGGGCGCACCCTCCCCGGCACCATCAACCACGAGCCAACGCTCTGGATCGGGTAAGAGGAAGGCCGAGCACCCGGCGAAGCTCCTGGAGAGGCCCCGGTCGAGCTCTAAGGCAGAGGAGGAGCGTGGCAGTGCCCCCTCCCTCAAGGATAAGGCGGTGAGCGCACCTAAGGTGGTGAAGGCCTTGATCCATCCGACCAAGCCCTCTATCGAAACGGTCGCGGCGGCCCTGGCTCAGCCTGTGGTGGCTGCACCAGTGGTGGCGACCTCAGGGCCCAGAATCTCCCTGCCTCCTCGGAGGGAGTCTTCCTTTGTGCCCATCGATAGGACCCCCGTGAAACCCTCCGTGGGGAAGAAGAAGGGGGGGCAGGGCGTCGTCGTAGAGTCGGCCTCAACCTCAGAAGAGGAACTGATCGAGGTCTTAAGCCACGGCCTAGGCGTGGAAGAAGGCCAGCCCGTCGGAATGGACCCCGACGCAGGTGACGACGACGACATCGTCAAGGATACCGACGGGGCCCCTGCTCGCCCGTCGGATTCCCCTCTGCCAGCGCCGCAAGACAACTCGGCGGCCATTTTGTTGGCCATACAGTCCTTATGCTCCGAGATAAGGACGAGGCTACCGTTACCGACGGAGGAACCTCTCCCGTCGGGGGATCCAGAACCGGGACCTTCTGGTGTTCCCCCTACCAAGAAAAGAAGGATCCATCCACCACCTCCTTTTCAACCGTCGCGCCCCTTCCAGCCCTCCTCCCCGTCCACCCGAGGGGATGATACGGGGACTGACACGGCAGCGACGGGTACGGACGACGAGGCATACGACGAGGATTTTCCGTCGTCGCCTCCCACAAGGGCCTCTCCGCCCGACGAGATCGGATCTTTCCACTCCATGATCTCCAGGGCTTCCGAGCTTTTCCAACTTTGCCCTGAGGAGAAGAAAAAGGAAGGCTTCCTTTATCAGCGGCGCGAGGCCAAGAGGAAGACGGTCCTCGCAGTGCCTCTGTTGGACGACATTTGGGATGAGGGCCTTTCCCTCCTCAAGAACCCTTCCACGACGCCAGCTAGAAGAGACCGGTACGAGAAAAAGTACCGGGTCCCGGACACGGCCCCCCTATGCCTCCGGGCGCAGCCTACCCCGGACTCCGTCGTCTCCGCGGCAGCCAGGAAGAAAGCGGGGGGGGGTGCGGCCTCCACATCGACTTCCCCGCCGGACGGCGAGGGAAAGAAATTGGATACTATGGGGCGTAGAGTCATCTCGTCGGCAGCGACGACGATTAAAGCGGCCAACGCCTTGGCTATCGTGGCCCGCTACGACAGGGAGCTCTGGTACAAGATGGCTCCCCTGCTGGATTTTCTGCCGGACGACAAGAGGGCGGAGGCCCTTGAGATCCTGCAGGAAGGTGAGGTGGCCTCGGACCACGCCATCACCGTGGCGACGGACATCGCCGACACTGGATTCCGCCAGCTGGGCAACGGTGTTTGCCTTCGACGTCGTGGATGGCTCAAAGCTACGGACTTCCGGCAGGACGTCCAGACCAGAGTCCTGGACATGCCCTTCGACGGGAACAACCTGTTTGGGAAGACAGTGGACGATTCCCTTCAGGCCATCAAGGCGGATACTGAGACGGCCCGGGCCCTTGGAGTCCTGCAACGACGGACGCCCTTTCGGAGCGGCGGAGGCAAGGGCGCCTCCAAAGGTTCCGGCGGCGGTTTCGCTTCCTACCGTCAAGCGGCCCGCTCGTCGTCGCAAGAGGCCTACAGAGGACGAGGCAAGTCTAGCGGACCCCGCCGTCGTCGCCAAGGAGGTCAAGGCGGCAAGGCCGCGTCCAAGCAGGATTGAACCGGCCTTGGGGTCGGGCCCCCACCGAAGCACCCCGGTGGGAGGCCGGCTGGCGGGCTTCGTCAGCGTGTGGGAGTCCATCTCCACCGACCGTTGGGTGCTGGACGCCCTGGCCCGGGGCCACGCGCTCGAGTTTCAAAGAAGGTGCCCGCGCGTCCCCCCCGTGGCCAGGAAAGAACTTCACGTCCCTCAACTTCTCCTGGAGGTAAAGGCGATGCTCAGAAAGGGCGCCATCGAACTCGTCCCAAAGAGGCTTCGGGGCTCCGGAGTCTACTCGAGATACTTCCTCGTGAAGAAGAAGACGGGAGGATGGCGCCCCATCCTGGACCTGCGACGTCTGAACAAGTTCAAAGCCCTTCCCTTCGGACTACGGTCGGCACCCAGGGTATTCACCAAGTGCCTTGCACCGGTGGCGGCGCAGCTGCGCCGCGAGGGGATCCACGTCTACCCCTACCTGGACGACTGGCTCATCCGCACCAAGACGAGGGAGCTCGCCGTGGTCCACACGGCAAGGACCGTCCAACTCCTCACGGACCTGGGATTCTCCGTGAACTACGCCAAATCCCACCTGGTGCCCGCGCAAGTCGCACTGTTTCTGGGAGCGAGGCTCGACACAGTGTCCCTTCTGGCCTCCCCGTCGGAGGAGAGGACCAGGACCATCTTGGGCAAGGTGCAACGGATGTTGGTGGCCGACGCGGCCAAAGTGAGGTCCATCAAGTCCCTCCTCGGGATGATGTCTTCCTGCATCTACCTCATTCCCATGTGCAGGCTCCGGATGCGCCCGTTGCAAGAATTCCTGGATGCGCGCTGGATCCAGACGACGGGCAGCTTCGAGGAAAGGATCAAGCTCGACGAGAGTTTCCGACGAGCGATACGGTGGTGGGGCACCCGCGCGCATCTGACGGCGGGCATGGACTTCCAGACCCCAGCCCACCAGGAGACTGTGACCACGGATGCCCCCCTGGAAGGGTGGGGAGCGCACACCGAAAATCTGCACGCAAGGGGACTCTGGCTCCCGACGGAGAAGTCCCTACATATCAACGTCCTGGAGCTCCGTGCAGTGTTTTGGGCCCTCAGGTCCTTCCTTCCGTCCCTCAAGGGCAAGGTGGTGAGGATCTTCACCGACAACACCACCACCATGTTTTACATCAGGAAACAGGGCGGAACCAGGTCCCCAGCGCTGTCCAAGGAGGCGCAGGACCTGTGGCATTGGGCCGTCGCCCAAGGGATTTTTCTGGTGCCGTTTCTTCTGGCAGGGATAAAAAACACCATCGCCGACTCACTCAGCAGGGAGCTGCGCTCGTGCCACGAGTGGGAACTACGGCAGGATCTGGTGGATCGCCTCTTCCGACGGTGGGGCACACCCCAGATCGACCTGTTCGCGACGGCGACGAACACCAAGTGCCGGAGGTTCGCCAGCAGGTTTCCCCAGACGAGGAGCATGGGCGATGCTTTCTCGTTCCCCTGGGAGGGCCTGTTCCTCTACGCGTTCCCTCCCTTGCCTCTGCTAATCCGGCTCGTCAACCAGCTCAAGAGGTCACGGTGCAGGATGATCCTCGTCGCACCTGCGTGGCCGAGGCAGATATGGTTCCCGGACCTTCTGGACTTGTCAGCGTCCCCGCCGATCAAGCTGCCGGCGGACGCGGATCTACTCTCCAGGGAAGGAGGCGCCATCCTCCACCACGACCCGAAGTCGCTGAACTTGCAGGCCTGGCTCCTGCAGCACTAGAGTTTGGAGGATACGACATACCGGCCGATTGCAGAGAGGTTCTTGCAAAGGCCAGGGCGTCCTCGACTCTTAAATGCTACGGACACAAATGGAAGAGGTTCTCTGTCTGGTGCCACGCACAGAAGATTAACCCTCTACGGATTACGGCTCCCCAAGTACTGCCGTACCTGCTGACGCTGGCCAAAGCTGGTCTGGCACATGCGTCCATCAAGATTCATCTTGCTGCGATCTCCCGATACACCAGAACCACGGGCCGGACGTCCTTGTGGTCTCATCGTCTGGTGAAAGAGTTCATGAAGGGACTGTTCAGATCGTTCCCGCCGGTGAAGGCTCCGGCCCCGGCGTGGGAGCTCAACGTGGTGCTGACCAAGCTCATGGGGCCTCCGTTCGAGCCTCTGCACTCGGCCCCGTTGAAGTTTCTATCGTGGAAAACAGCTTTTCTTGTGGCCATCACCTCCGCACGACGAGTGGGAGAGATCCAGGCCCTTTCCTGCAAGGCCCCGTACTTGACTTTCCACGACACGAGGGTAGTGCTCAGGACGCACCCCTCCTTCATGCCCAAGGTACCGTCGGACTTCCATCTCAACGAACCCTTGGTGTTACCTGTGTTCTTCCCGTCGCCTTCGTCGCCGGCTGAGAGGACTTTGCACTCGCTGGATGTAGCTAGAGCGCTGAAGTTCTACGTGGACCGCACAAAGGGTTTTCGGAAGACGTCACAACTCTATCATGTGCTGTCACCGGTTGGCAAACCGACCGCTGCCTGGCCGTCCGAGAGCCCATTCCACCAGAGCGATCGCAGCTACCACGGCGTTCCTATCTGGTGTGCCCCTGCTGGACATATGCAGGGCTGCTACGTGGAGGTCGACGCACACCTTCACTAAATTCTACTGCGTCGACCGGGATTCCAGGGAGGAGTCCAGGGTCGGCCAAGCAGTGCTGCGCAACCTGTTCGCCTGAGGTGAGCCTGGTGAGGAGGTAAGATGCTTAATGTTGAGTTGATGTGATGCTTAATGTTGAGCCTTTGCCACCTCCCGTGGTTGTGCATGTGTGTACTGCTATGTATTCTTTATTCATGAGCATGTGAATCCATGCCAGACCCCATGCTGGAGAAGGAACAAGTTACTTACCTGTAACTGTTGTTCTCCAGCATGGGTCTGGCATGGATTCACATGCGAACCCTCCCGCCTACCCCTCTGCGGCTCTTCACTTGGTCATACTGCCACTTCACGTGCTTCCAAATCTGAAGATGGCTGCCAGAGGTGGTGCTTAGGTAGAGGGCAGTCATTGGCTGTGGTCAGTATGACGCAGAGACCAGTGATTGGTTATTACTACGAAAGACAGATCAGAAACGAAACTGATACTGGTTTTTTCTTTACCGAGGATTCCCAGCCTGACGACGGGGAATATTCATGAGCATGTGAATCCATGCCAGACCCATGCTGGAGAACAACAGTTACAGGTAAGTAACTTGTTCCTTAGCTATTATTAAGGACGCTAAAGAAGCTAGTTGTGAATCCCTGCAATCTGGGTTGGATACTGTGGATAGCGTCAGCAAATCCATGGCGGCCAGCACTGTAATACGCAGACATGTGTGGTTGAGAAAGTCGAGTTTAGCACCGGATGTGCAGTCGAGACTTCTCAACATGCCTTTTGACAGGTCTCATCTTTTTGGCAGCAAGGCTGATGAGAGCCTTGAGAAGTTGCAGACCCCTAAGGCGGCGGCCAAGTCTTTAGGTGCTGTGTTAGGCAACCTCAGCCTTTTCGTACTAGTGGACAACCTTGGAGGGGTAGATCTTTTCGCTTCTACACCTCAGGTGGAAGGGCGAGAGGAATGGCCAGTAAAAGAGGGCAGAGAAAATGTCCTCGTGGTGAACGAGGTAGAGGTGCCAAGCCAGCTCAAGCAGCATCTCTTTACCGTCAGCCTCTGCATAAGCCGCCTCAAAACCACTTTGAGGTCTTGAATCACAGTTCACCAATGGGGAGCAGATTGTCTCAGCATTTAGAAGAAAGGCGAGCCATTACTTCAGATGCTTGGGCTCTGGAAACCGTAGCCCATGGTTACTGCCATCCTTTTCTAAAACCTCAAAACAATGCACCGGGGAGCCACTCTCTGATGGTTCCGGATCAGCTCCTTGTGCAAGAAACTTTAACCATACTAGAGAAAGGTGTGATAGAACCGGTACCTTGGCAGAGAGGAACAAGGGATGGTACTCCCCATATTTTTTGATCCCCAAAAAGGACGGAGGACTGAGACCCATCCTGGACTTGAGATATTTGAACAAGTTCCTCAGGAAGGAAAAATTCAAGATGGTCACACTGTCTCAGATCCTCCAGGCCCTCCAACTCCAGGATTGGTTGGTGTCGTTAGACCTTCAGGGTGCTTATTTCGAGGGGATTGGGTCCTCCGACGTATTCGTATGCTGTGCTGCTTCGGAAACTTTTGTCTGCGTCCTGCGTCCTCCGACGTCATCCGATGTGATAAGTAGGACGCACGACGCCCGTAGCCTCAGTTCCGTTTTTTCCGCAAACGTGTTGCTTCGTGAATCTCGGTTAACGCCTCGACTCTTTGGAGTTCTGTTCTTCTCGGTTCTTCGAACCTGTTCGTTTTTGTGTGAAAATCCTTCGTGCGAAGATGTCTTCTTCTACTTCGTCTTCGACCCCGCGTCCGGGTTTCAAGAAGTGCGGGGAGTGTGGGTCCAAGATGTTGGTGATGGACTCGCACGACGCCTGCCTCTGGTGCCTCGGGGAGGCCCACGACACGGATGACTGTATCGACTGCCAGTCGCTCACGTCCAAAGCCTTACGTGAACGTAAGAAGAAGTTGTAGGTAGGTCGGGTGTCCAAGCCCCGGAAGTCGAAGTCTGCGGGGCTTTCGACGGATGATTCCAGAGGAGACTCTCCGCGTCATCGTTGGAAGTCTCGTGGGTCTCCTTCTAGGAGTCAGTCTCGCCACTCCTCAACCTCTTCGAGGCATTCTCGGAAGCGCTGACACCGGTCGTCTTCCAGGTCCTCTTTGGAGGACTCTGCCTGGCACGTCGCTTACCCCACCAGCCGTGCGACGCCGGAGGAATGGGCTTCCTTCGGGAAGAAAATGCTGGCGATTCTCGAGTCGCAGGGTACTAAGCTGTCCGCGCCCCCGAGTGGGGTCGGTCGTGAGAGGTCGAGAGACACCGCTCGCAAGAGTGGTCGGCACGAGTCACGGGAGAGGTCCCGTTCGGACAAGGGGACTGGTTCTCGACGTACCCGTTCCAGGTCCCGGTCCTCGACGCGTTCGATACCGTGTGCACCTGTGATGTCTTCGAAGAAGACATCGACGTCTGAGGTGTCGAGGGCGTCGACAGGCTTTCTCGAGGCTCCGGCTCCGAGGAAGTCGTCGAAGCCATCAACGCTCAGGTCGTCGAAGGACACGCTCGGAGCTCCGGCTTCGAGGACTGTGTCGACGCCGCCGATGCTGGCGGCGTATCATCTGACGTCGACGCCGATCCTCTCAGCGCCGATGCCTGTTCTCTCGACGCCGGCGCCGATTCACTCGACGCCTTTCGAGGCCGGGGTGTCAGAGGTACCCTGTGGCACGGGGGAACCCCCTAGGAAGGCTCTGGTTAAGAGCAAGCACTCTCGGGTGCCTTCTTTTCGCCACCTGGAATATATTTCGGAGGTGGATGAGGATTCTGATGGCCTGGTTCCTAGTCAGGTTCCAGATGAAATTGTCTCAGGCCATAGTCAGTTTGACGATTTGAGGCAGTCACTGCATGATGCCAGTGGACTGGACACCTCTCCGGAGGTGGAGTTTTGTCAGCCTGAGCCTGGCTCTCATGCCGATTCCTTGTACCGGCGCCTTATGGCTAGGGTTTCCGAGTACTTGGGATGGTCTGCTCCCCCAGGAGAGTTTGTCCAGGATGATCTCACGGACATCCTTGATGTTGGTTCCCCAACTGACCCGGTACTGCCGTTCCATATGGCTTTACAGAGAAGGGTGGCGGCGGCTTGGACTGCTCCGGAGAGTCTCCCGGCGGTGGGCAGGTCCTTGTCGCGAAAATACCGTCCAGCCAGTAGCGACCCCTGCTACTTGTCCAGGCACCCCACTCCGGAGAGTTTGGTGGTGCAGGCGGCCACGGCCCCGGCAAAGCAGGCGTCGTACCCTACCATCCCTCCTGATAGGGACGACAAACGTTTTGATGGCTGGGCGAAGAAAGTGTTTTCTTCTGGTGGTATGGCGCTTCAGGCGGCCAACTCCATTTGTGCCTTGTCTCGTTTCACACACACTCTGTGGAACTGTGTTGCGTTAGCAGCTGAACATATTCCCGAAGGGGACGAACGGGATGGTTTCCTTGCTATGGTCCAGGATGGTAAGGATGCCATGTGTGAGTCCGTTCAGTCGGGTTTGGACATGGCTGAATGCGTCAGCAGGTCCATGGCGGCGAGCACCGTGATACGCAGGTTTGCGTGGTTGCGGAAGTCGGGGTTTGCTCCTGATGTGCAGTCCCGGCTCCTCAACATGCCCTTTGACGGTGAACACCTTTTTGGCAGCAAGGCTGACGAGAGCCTTGAGAGGTTGCAGACCTCAAAAGCTGCAGCGAAGTCGTTGGGCGCTGCAGTTCGCCAACCTCCGCCTTTTCGTCCTAGGGGACAGCAATGGAGGGGTGGTTCCTTTCGCTATTACTCGTCCTTCAGTAAAGCGAGAGGAGCTAGCAGTCAGAGGCCAACGCAGGGGTACCAGAGGTGGACGACAGGGTACCCGTGGTGCCAAGGCCGCTCGGGCAGTTGCCTCTTTGCCCTCAGGTAACGCCGCAGCCGCTACCACTCAGTCATGAGGCCATGTCCCATGGTTCGCCGGTTGGGGGAAGGCTGGCGCAGCATCTTGTAGAGTGGCGTGCCATTACTTCAGATGTGTGGGTTCTGGAGATCATAACCCACAGCTACTGTCTTCCCTTTCGGCACAGGCCTCGCGACAATCCACCGGGGAACCTCTCTTTGCAGAGTCCGGATTCGCTCCTTGCGCAGGAAATTCAAGCCCTGCTGGAGAAAGGCACCATAGAACTGGTGCCTGTAGCGGAGAGGAACAAGGGATGGTATTCCCCTTATTTTTTGATTTCGAAGAAAGACTGGGGATTGAGACCCATCATGGACTTGAGCGGTTTGAACAAACTCCTCAGGAAGGACAAGTTCAAGATGGTTACTCTCTCTCAAGTCCTCCAGGCCCTTCAGCTTCAGGACTGGTTGGTGTCTCTCGACCTCAAGGATGCTTACTTACATGTGCCGATCCATCCCAAGCACAAGAAGTACCTGAGGTTCGCGGTTGGCGACTCGCACTTTCAGTTTTGGGTCCTGCCGTTCGGATTGACCTCCGCCCGAGGGTTTTCACCAAGCTCATGGTGGTGGTGGCAGCGCATCTCAGGCAAGGGGGGATTCACGTCTACCCCAACCTGGACGATTGGTTGATCAGGGGGAGCTCTCCCGAGCAAGTCCTGGATCATCTGTCCGTCACCTGCCACTCCCTTCACAGGCTGGGCTTCTCCCTCAATTTAAAGAAGTCCCATTTGACGCCAACACAGCGGCTCCAGTACATCGGAGCAGTGCTCGACACTTCCCTGGGGCAGTGTTTTCCTCCCCAGGTGAGGGCTCTTCACATTCAGCAGATGGTGCACAAGTTTCAGCATGCCCAGACACTCCCAGCGTTCGAGTTCTTGAGGTTGCTCGGCCTCATGGCATCCTGCATTCTTCTGGTGCCAGAGGCTCGCCTGCGGATGAGATCTTTGCAGTGGGCACTCAAGATGCAATGATCGCAGTCCTCCGGCAGGATGTCGGACCCGGTTCAGGTGCCGCCCTCGGTCGCCCGGGACCTTCTGTGGTGGGCCGTCGAAGGCAACTTGATGAAGGGGGCTCCATTTTGGCTTCCCTGGCCGGAGGTGACGATCGTGACGGATGCATCCCTCACAGGATGGGGAGCTCATGCCAACGGGCTGACAGTCAGCGGTCATTGGTCTCCGTCGGAGTCCAGACTCCATATCAATCTGTTGGAGCTGAGGGCCGTCAGGCTAGCCCTGAAGGCTTTTCTGCCGACTGTGCGAGGAAAGAGTGTCCTGATCCTGACGGACAACACAGTGGCCATGCACTACCTCAACAAAAAGGGGGGGCAGGGTCACTTCCTCTGTGCAGGGAGGCGGTGCAGCTCGAGTTCTGGGCCATCCAGCAGGAAGTTTCGATCTCGGCAGTTCATCTGGCCGGAGACGAAAACGTGACTGCGGACGCTCTGAGCAGGCAGAGCACGATCTCTCACGAGTGGGATTTGGCTCAGGAGATTCTCCTCGAGATCTTCGCCCTTTGGGGGACCCTTCAAGTGGATCTCTTCGCCTCCAGTGTCAACCGGAAGTGCGAGAGGTTCTGCTCGCGGGAATTTCCTCCAAAAGGAGCCTTAGGAGATGAGTTTGTGGTGGAGTGGTCATTCCCGCTGCTGTATGCGTTTCCTCCAGTCCCCATCATCCCGCAAGTGCTGCAGAGGTTACGGAAGTTCGGTTACCGGATGATCCTCATTGCTCTGGGGTGGGCTCGGAGGACGTGGTACCCGGAACTTCTCGACTTGTCCATCTGCCCTCCACGTCGTCTTCCCTACCGAGACGATCTGCTCTCACGGGAAGGGGGGTCAGGTTCTCCAACCAGAGGTCAGATCCCTCAACCTTCACGCTTGGCTTCTGAAAGGTTGAGGTATAAGGATTGGGACCTCCCTGAAGACGTGATGGAGGTGTTGCTCCCGGCCCGAAGGCCAGCAACAAAGTCTCTGTACCGTTGCCGTAAGTTCTGCGACTGGTGCAGAGTTCAGAATGTGGATCCTTTTGTATGTGACATCCCCATGGTTCTGTCCTTTTTACTTTCTTTGGCCCGCAGGGGCTTGCAAGTGGGTACCATTAAAGGTTACCTGGCAGTGCTGTCCATCTTTAAGCGCTCGTCTGAAGAGTGTTCCTACTTTAAAATCCCTTTAATTTCACAGTTTCTGAAAGGGCTCACTAATGTGTTCCCTCCGTCACCTTTCCTGGTGCCCGGTTTGGATTTAAACCTTGTTCTTAAGTTTCTTATGGGTGCTCCGTTTGAGCCTTTACATTCTTGCCCTTTGAGGCTGTTAACTCTGAAAACTGTGTTTTTAGTTGCGGTTACTTCCGCTCGCAGAGTGAGTGAGTTACAGGCACTTTCTGTTAAGCCACCCTTCACTGTATTTCACAAGGACAGGGTTGTCCTTAGAGTTTGTCCTTCTTTTCTTCCGAAGGTAGTGACGGAATTTCATTTGGCCCAGAAGGTTGTTCTTCCGGCATTCTATCCTCCTCCGCATCCTGGTAAGGAAGAGGAGAGGCTCCATAGGCTTGATCCTAGGAGAGCTTTAAGCTTTTATGTTTCACGCATGTCCCGGGTCAGAGTGGACGATCAACTCTTTATTGGTTACGCTGGAAAGCGTTTGGGACAAACTGTGACGAAAAAGACTTTGTCTCGCTGGATTATTTTGGCCATCTCGGAGTGTTACCGCTTGGCGGGTAAGGACCCACCGGCTGGCTTGCGGGCCCATTCTACCAGGGGTATGGCTGCATCTACTGCCCTGCAGAGGGGTGTTCCTATTCGCAACATCTGTGATGCAGCCACCTGGGCTTCAGTACATACATTTGTACGTCACTATTCCCTCGATTCCATCCGAGGACAGGATCTGGCCTTTGGCAAGGCGGTCCTTTGCTCTGCTATTTGATTGGCTATTCTAAATTTTGATTCTAAATTCTTGTAACGCTCACCTGATTCCCGTAGAGGCGCCGGTCTTGACTGGGCGTATACCGTATCTTCAAAGGTGATGTGTAACACACGGCTGGCTCTTTGGGCTGGACCTCTGTGCACTGTATGTCTGACTCGAAGGGTAAGATGTCTGCAGATAGAAAATATGGGATTAAGGAACTGGGTTATTGAATGTCTCTCTCTTCTTCCCTTTCTCTTCTCCTGTAGAACCCCAAAGGTTAACGCTCTCACCTTAGGTAAGTGAACGCCGTGCTCTCCATCTGCCTCGGGGCAGGGTGCTGTAACCAGTTTCTTCACTGGATAAGGGGAGCAGGCCTCTTGACTCAGAGGACTGCTGTCTGTCGTTTACTGCACGAACGGTAAGTTTCGAGTAATTCTAATGTCTTTAAAGTCTTTAGTAATGATGTTTCTTGTTTTGCAGGGTTCCGGCGATGGCGGATGACGGGCTGAAGTGAGTTGAAGATGGAGCCCGTGTGAATGAATAGAAGCGCCTGGAAGCACGTAAGTAAGCGCTTGTTGCCTGCTTCACGATGCGCTCTAACTGTCTTTTTATTTTGCAGGTACAAGTTCGGAGCGGCTGCAGGGTGCCGGAATACCCACTGGGTTAGATGTGGAAAGGAGTAATGGCACGTGAGTATTAAAGTTCCCCAATGTCTTTAAACGCACCTTGTTTTGTCTTTCAGATGCGGGATGCAGCGTTGAAGGCCTCCGGAGCGTGCGAAGAGTTGGTAAGCTTTTGTCTTTCAGATGCCGGAATGCAGTGTGAAGACCTCCGGAGCACACGAAGAGTAGGTAAGCCTTTGTCTTTCAGATGCCGGAGTGCAGCGCGAGGCGTTGGTGACAGCCGATGGACCAGGTAAGTGAAGAGCTGTCACTGAAGACCGTAATGCTAACCTGTTCTTTCTTGTCTTTATAGGTGTTGCTGAAGACTGGATTCAGGATGGTAAGCCTTTTTCCTTAGGCCCAGGATCAGATGCAGAAGACACGATGAGCGTTCTGCTGCAGAGGATGCAGAATAACGCAAAGCAAGATTCATCCATCGGGTGTGGTTTAAATAGCCTCCTGTAGTGCTTAGTTGTCTCCTTCCACATCCACGCCTAGGTAAGAAAAGAGTTCCTGCTTTCCAGAAGAGTTCCAGTGTTCTGAATCTAGGGAGTGGCTCCTGCCCCACCCAACAGGAAAAGTAGTTCCAAACAGAAGAGGATCAGAGGCTCAATTGGCAGGCAAGTAAGCAGCATGGTCTGCTGCAGGTAAGTCCACCCAAGCATTATGAGCCCGGCGCTTCCAGCGCTGGGACTGGGCATATTTATGAGCCTGGTGCCACTGGCGCCAGGACTGGGTCCAAAAGGTCCCAATTGGGACTGGTTGGCACTCGGAACCTGGGTTATGGATCTGCTTCCAAGGGAGTTGGGAAAACCCTGACCTTTTGGAAGCAGAGATCATGACAATTCTTTCCCTCCTCCTTGCTCTGGTACTGCTTTGGGAGTCTGTCATAGATATGGAATACATCGGAGGACCCAATCCCCTCGAAGAACAAGTTACTTTCTTACCTGGTAACGTTCTTTCGATGGGATGGTCCGACGACGTATTCCACATCGCTCCCTCCCTGCCTTCCCCGCTGCAGAATTTCTTTTGCGATTGCAGCTTACGTTCCGCAAGGCTTTGTGTCTGACTGGCAGTTGACTAATGTCACACGTTCTGGGGGAAAAAACTACAACTGAAGCTACGGGCGTCGTGCGTCCTACTTATCACATCGGATGACGTCGGAGGAGGTCCTCGACGACGGCGCATCGACGTCATCGACGCAGGACGCAGACGCCGAAAAAAGTTTCCGAAGCAGCACAGCTGTGGTGATTACATGTCATAGATATGGAATACGTCGTTGAACCATCCCATCGAAAGAACGTTACCAGGTAAGAAAGTAACTTGTTCTTTCATGTGCCAATCCATCTCAAGCAGAGAAAATATCTGAGGTTTGCAGTTGGCAGTTCTCATTATCAGTTTTGCGCTCTGCCTTCCGGGCTAACTTCTAATTCACGTCTACCCCTACCTGGACGATTGGGGCACATTCTCTCGAACAAGCCCTAGATCATCTCAGTCACCTGCCGCTCCCTTCACAGATTAGGTTTCACCCTCGAAAGAAGTCCTATATGACACCTTCCCAACAGCTCCAATACATCGGGCTGTGTTACACACGTCTTTGGGAAAGAGCTTGCCTCCCAAAGTGAGGGCTCAAGATATTCTTCAGATGGTATCCCAATTTCAGAATGCCCAGAATCTTCCGCCCTTCGTTTCTTGAGGTTGCTCTGCCTCATGGCATCCTGCATTTTTCTGGTGCCAGAATCCCACCTGAGAATGAGATCCCTTCAATGGGCTCTAAGAACACAATGGTCCCAATTCTCAGGATAGATGTCGGACAAACTTTAGATTCCAGCCAAGGTCTCACAGGATCCTCTGCGGTGGGCCTTTGAGGCAAATATTCTGAACGGAGAACCCTTTTGGCATCCATGGCCGGAGATTACAGTAGTGACGAACGCCTCACTCACGGGGGTCGGGAGGCCATGCCAACTATTTGACCGTCAGCGGTCTTTGGTCTCCTGTGGTGTCCAAACTACATATCAATCTTTTGGAGCTGAAGGTAATTGGACTAGCTCTGAAGGCTTTCGTGCCATCTATATGGGGAAAGAAACGTCTTGACAATGACAGACAACACGGTGGCTATGTATTACCTCAGCAAGAGAGAGGTAGTGTAGGGTCACTGTCACTGTGCAGAGAGGCAATGCAGCTTTGTTCCTGGGCAATTCAAGAAGGAATCGGCAGTTCACCTAGCCGGAGAGGAGAACACATCGGCGGATGCTCTGAGCAGGCAGAGCAGTCTCCCACGAATGGGAACTAGCTGAGGAAGTCCTTCAAGAGATGTTCACCCTTTGGGGAACCCCTCAAGTGGATCTGTTTGCGACCAAGATCAACCGGAAGTGCGAAATGTACTGCTCCAGGGAATTTCCCCCAAGAGGAACTCTAGGAGATGCGTTTGTGGTGGACTTGGAATTTCCACTTCTTTAGCGTTTCCTCCAGTACCCAAGGTCAATATTCACAACCTTCAGGCTTGGTTTCTGAAAGGTTGAGAGAGGGACCTCCCAGATGACGTTATGGAGCTGTTGCTTTTGGCTAGAAGAGCAGCAACAAAATCTTTGTACTGTTGCTGTTGGAACAAGTTTTGCAACTGGTGCAAGGAAAAGAATGTGGATCCTTTTCTGTGTAAAACACTGGATGTACTATCTTTTCTTCTATCCTTAGCCAATTTGGGACTTCAGATTGGTACCATTAAAGGCTATTTGGCAGCGCTATCCATTTTTAAGCGCTTGTCAGAGGAATTGTCTTATTTCAAAATCCCTCTAGTGACTCGGTTTCTAAAAGTACTCACTAATGTGTATCCTCCATCTCCCTTCCAGGTTCCGGTTTTTGAATTTGGTTTTAAAATTCTTAATGTCTGTACTGTTAGGCATAATCCTGTGCAGTTCCCTTAGGGAGCACTACAGAAGATTAAGACTACAGGTATGAGCAATAAATCCCCTTTGGTATCAGTCTGTACCACAAAGATTTAGTTGGTAGCTGTGGTTAAGCAGTCAGACTTATCTCAAGAGGGAGATGAGCAGTATTCAGGGTTTACACAATAGGGCTATAATACTATGGCACGAGGAAACCCTGACTAAAGCTTTGTATTAAAAAGAATATATATATATTTATTTTACACACTTCTAAATTAACTATTTAATCACAGTTATTAAAGCAAGTTAAAATCAGTCAAGAAAAGTATACACAACTCCCTAGTTAAATTGGAGACAAGTTTGAGCAAGAGTGAAAAACGGCACAGTGAAAACCAAACACAAATGGCACTCTAGCAATTTCTCACAAGGGAGGGAAAGCACACGTTATACAGGAATATATTCTTAAACACCTTAGCAACACTTCCCATAAGTTTGTGAACAAGTTTAGGCAAGGCAGTACTTTACCATGTATAATACTTAAATGAAAACCGAGCAAAATGGCACTTGACAAGTTTTAAAAGAGGGAAGGAAAAGGTGGTTATAAGAAGTAGGTGCACCAACACAGTTCTAGTTGAGAAGCAATCTAGAGAAGGCAGTTTTAACAAATTCAGCCAGAGTCAATAGGCCTGTGCCAGAATCAGTGGTACAGGGCAAAGAGCCCAGGAGCGAAATGTTCTTGTAGCTGCAGTCAAGTATTTGTTAAACGATTCGAAAAGGTGGATGCAGAAGGTGAAAGACAGTGTTAGAGGATAGGGGCGGCCAACCCAGCAGGTAGGTAAAGGATTTAAAACACCTTTAGCACTACCACACGAAAAGGTAGCCCTGGCGGAACAAAGTACCTTAAAATGTAGAAGAGGCTCCTGTGGTGGCAGTTGTTCCTGGCAGTTCCTGCAGTTCGGGAGATCCAGCAGAGGAAGAGAGACTCTCCTTGTGGAGGAAGGTTCCAGTTACTGCACTGCCCAGGGATGAAACCAGCCGCGGTGCTGGCCAACAAATAAGTTACTCTCCTTTAAATCGCGGTCCGGGTGGACGGTTGCCTGGCTAACCGGTCTCTGAGTGCAGGGTACTGGCGATGTGACCAAGGCAGGTCCAGAAAGGCGATTGGCAAACTGGTTGGCCCCACCAACTCAAGGGAAGAAGGCTCTTGCAGATGAAGATCTTCTCTAGTCGTGTGGAGAAAAGTGGTGAGACGCTGCAGCAGGGCTTCACCGGTAGTTCAGTCGTTGCAGATGTCTTTGGCTTTTCTCCTCTTCGGCTTCTGAGTTCCAGTGGCGACGTCTTGCTCTACCAGTCCTCTGGACCCTGCTTTTATGCAAAAAGATCCCCATTCATACAGCCTAGCTGTCACTCACACAGTGGAGTGGTCATCCTGGCGGGAGACCCTACAGCCTATCTGGGCAGTGTGTGACATGGGTTCTTGAGGCAACCCTGTCCAGTGGTCCTACTCCCCCCTCCCACACAATGGATCCACCCCAGACTCAGTGGTGCCGAAAGGAGGGCTTCTTGGCAGAAGCCCGCAAAAAGGACGAACAATGGATCCCCGACCTGGGTTAGGAGTTTACAGAAAGACACAAGAAAGAATTTATATAAGTTCTGGCAAAAAAAACCTACCGGAGTAAAGTTAATATAAAAATAAACCGGCGGTATTTTAGAGGCTGTCAATAAATGTGGTAGCCCTGAACAATGGGAAAATCCCATAGGGAAATATTTGCGGTCGAATATTTTTGGTAGTAACCACTGCCACCAGCCGGAAACTTTTGAGAGAGGGACTGTACGGTACCCTCTCAAAAATGAACATAAGGGAAGACTTATTAACCCTTGCCAGTACCTCCATAGTAATATGGGTTGTACTGGTTTTGTTTATAAAGATTGACTAGTAAAGTCAACAGGGACTTTACATGCCCTGGGAGACAGTAGCCAGTCCCAGGGTATGGAGTCTGTTTGGGGGTTGTTACGACACCCCTGTGTCACTGCACGGAGGGTGCTGTGCAACACATGTGGATGAAGATGGTTCCTATGGGGGTGATATAAACCCCATAGACATTAAACACAAACAAATAGCCTAGAACACACATAGAAAATATGCCTAAGAGTGGGAAAAAGAGTCACACTCTTAGCAGGAGAAAAAAACAAACCCTTCAAATGCAGCAAAGCTGCTGGGGGACTCTATAGGTAAGGGAAATTATTCATAGAATGAGAATTCTCCCTAACATGCAGCCTTTGAACCCTTGCACATGTGTCCTCTAAGGTTAACCTTTAAAGCCATTTTATTGGTTGCTGTCACTTCAGCACGCAGAGTGAGCGAGTTGCAGGACTGTCAGTAAAGCTGCCCTTTACAGTCGTCTACAAGGACATGGTTGTCTTGAGGGTCAAACCTTCATTGTTACCGAAAAAATCATTTCTGATTTTTTTTTATTAGAACCAGAAAATTGTCCTGCCTTCCCTCTACCCTCCACCTCACCCTGGTAAGGAGGAAGAAAGACTTCATAGTTTTGATACCAGAAGAGCATTAAGCTTTTACATTTCAATAACATGCAAAATTCGGTTTGACGATCAGTTCTTGATAGCAAATACCTGACACAAACTAGGTCAGGCTGTTACCAAACAGACCTTATATAGGTGGATAATTTTGGCAATTTGAGTGCTACATGCTTGCAGGGAAAGACCCTCCTGAAGGCTTGCAAGCTCATTCCTCTAGGGGCATGGCCACATCTACAGCATATTTGTGACGCTGCAACGTGGCCGACAATAAATACGTTCACAAAACATTATGGCCTGGATGCTTCCCATGCTCAAGATCTTGCTTTTGGCAAGGCAGTACTTTACTCTGCCCTGGAAAAGGTATATTATGTAGAATTCTACTCCCTCCACCAATTATCAACACTGCTTTGGGAGTCTGTCAAAGATGAGGAATATGTTGGAGGACACATTCCATTCAAAGAACAAGTTACTTACCCCTGGTAACGTTCTTTCGACAGGATGTTCCTCCAACGTATTCCTCATCGCCCTCCCATCCTACCCCTCTGTAGAATTTCCCATGCTATTACAGCTTCCGCTCCACCGAGGTTGAGTACTGTCATGCCCATATTTATGGGTATCTCTGCTGCATGAGGTGAGAAAAAACAGAAGTGAGGCACGTGCTATGTATGATCTCCGATGACGTCACCCTCGACGGAGGCCTTCGAGGGACGTCGACTCGACACCATCGACGCACAGCGCCCTCTGCCGAAAAAAGTTTTACCAAGCAGCTGAAGCTGGACATTACATGTCAAACATGAGGAATACGTGGGAGGAACATCCAGTCGAAAGAACGTTACCAGGGGTAAGTAACTTGTTCTTCTGTGGAAAGACCCACACGTTCTGGAATTATTACCTTCCTAGAGATCACCAGGAAGAAAAATGCTCGCAGTGTATACTTTTTAAGCCTAAACACTGAAAGATCGGCGGACGAAACGCTGAGTGGCTTTCGCAATGCAGGCTGAGGCATCTTCGGACTACCCCGCCGGAGCGGAAGAATCCATGCCAGAACAGGACAGCGCCAGTTCTGTTTCCGAAGCCGAAGAGATATCTGATCAGGAATCTCAGGATTACCCTTGGCCAGTCCACAGCTCCGAACTGCAACCTTCAGGCTCTGCTATGGAAACTTCACTTGGTGACAAGGCTAAACACAGTAAATCAGCTCAAGGCAACATTTCAGCACCCTCCACAGGAATGCCGAGCCAATCAAACATTACAGCATCAAAACCAAATTCTCCCACTGGAACTTCCTCAACACTTCCGTCGAAGTGTCCCAAATCTTCAGTGGAGACGGCAACCTCAGCGTCTTCCGGGTAGGTTGAACAAAGGACACCTGTTCCTAACATTTCTCACTCGACGCATGGCTCAAAGCCTGCATCTACTCCGACCGCCTCCACACCGAAGAAATACTGCAACTAAAACTATACACACATCGAAAACTATTTTTTTGAGCATGTTGAAAAAAGAAAACCTACACATGTCGAAGCTAGTTCTTCTTTGTCTGATACTTTTGAAAATGAAGAAACAACCACAAGAACATGGCAAAATGCAAAAAGAAAATGTTTTTCTACAGCAAAATCCCTTGGGCTCTTCAGGAGATGGACAAAAGAGATGTTTGTGGTAACCAGGAACAAAATGGCTTAATGTATGGAGTTCTTAGAAAAAACCCTCTTAAACACAGAGGATTTTAAAGGAGGAGGTGCTGTCTAACAAGGTAAGCACTGAACCTTCCTTCCTTATAAGGAGGAAGTAGAGCGAGAGCTTTACACAAAGACGCCACAGGTATAGACCTAGATTAACTTCCTTGTGCCCTTACCAGATGCTGATGACCCCATCTCTTCTTCGCCTATTGATAACAACTTACTGCATACTGACGTGCTTAGGAAAGCGACACATTATTTTAAAATAGTCCCACATGAATCTAAGGAAGACAGATTTCGTTGATGACTTCCACGAGAAAAGGTTACCCAGTACATCTTATAGCTTTAAAAAAAGACTGGACCCCTCCTTGTAAACAATTTTTATATTTAGTTTGTAGTGCAATTGGTTAATTGAAACCTTATACACTTTTCAAAAAATAAAATAATTAACCCCTTAACTGCCATGTGCCCCCCCCCCTCCAACCCTCCCACGATCCCCCCAGGCCAAGGCCTTGGTGATTTTGGTATGTCGCCATTCAATCCCTTGTAACTTCCATGTTGCAAGAGATATCTCGTCCAAATTGGGCCCTTCTTTTTCCCACATATAGGCAGTCGTAACGGTGCCCAGGAATCCTAGTTTGCTGTAGGGGGTGAGTGAAAATAACCAAAAAGCGAGAAAATGTTGGGTTTTTTCAGAAAATGACAAAATGATATACAAAGAAGCCTGTGGTTTTATCCTTGTAAGAACTAGGAACGAATGGTTAGCTGTGCTGAATTCCCCATTTTCCTGGCTTTCAAGAACAGGTTGAGTGGAAACGAAAAAAAATATTTTGATATGGTTATCAACCGTTTTGGGAGAGGTAGGCGATTTTTGCCTTTTTTTCCATTTCACTCTGGCCACCCACCAAAACACGCCGCCAACAACATATGGCCTACCTTCCCGCGTTCCCAAAGGTGTCCTGATGAAAACGGTACCTCACATTTGTAGGTGTGCCTACCTGGGCGCAAAGGGAAAAGGCTAATCCACTGGTAACCCCCCAAAGAGTTTGGTGAGAGAACTTGCAGATTTTGGGCGTAGGGTGTCGAAGCCACCAAGGAAAACAGGGAAACCCATGTATTTCTGAAAAGAAGACACCCGTGGGAATCCACAGATGTCTGACTTGCGCAAATCTCCCCAGAATGTATTACCCACAAGCCCCGCCAAAGACCCACATGTGAGACGGGTGCCCAAGGCCAGGGACATTACCGCTGACTTTGCTGGAGCTATGGCTGGCCTGCGTTACAGCTTCTCCCACCGGGAAAGGAATGTCCCGGCCCTCCCTGGAACCAACGCTTGGCATGGAGACATTCAACCCAAATGGTAGTCAGCGACCCAAGGCCAAGGCCAGGGATATCACCCCCTAACACCCTGGAGCTCTGGCTGGCCTGCGTTACAGCTTCTCCCTCTTGGAAAGGTCGGGGACCCTGCCGGAGCTCCCTGAAACAGTTGCTGGCCTTCGGGACGGTGAAACCACATGGGAGACAGCCACGCAAAGCCAGGGACATCAGCCCTGACCATCCTGGAGCGCAAATGTCCCTCGGGGGAGGGAAGTGGCCCCTCCCAGGGCTCCCTGGAGCTGCCTCTGTGCTTAGGGACGGTACACCCACATGGTAAACAGATGTCCAAAGCCGGGGACATCACCTCCAACTGTCCTGGAGTTCTTGCTGGCCTGTGTTACAACTTTTCCCCACCAGGGAGTCCCGGCAGTGTGCCAATACCTCCCCGAAGGGAAAAGCTATAATGCAGACCAGCCAGAACTCCAGGACGGTTGGAGGGGATGTCGCCGGCCTTGGACATCCATTTACCACGTAGGTGTACCGTCCTCAAGCACAGCGGCAGCTCCATGGAGCACCAGCATGGTCCCCTTCCCTTCCCCAAGGTAAATTCTGTATCGCAGCCCAGCCCGTGCTCCAGGATTATCGGAGGCAATGTCCCTGGCCTTGGGCAGCTGAATCCCAGTGTGGGTTGAATGTCCCCAAGCCCAGCTGTGGTTCCTGGGAGGCCCGGGACATTCCCCGTCCTTTGCCGGAGGGAGAAGCTGTAACGCAGGCCAGGCAGAATACCAGGATGGTTGGGGATCACGTACCTGGCCTTTGGCACCCGGCTCCCATGTGGGTTCACCATCCCCAAGTGCAGCGGCAGTCCCAGTGAGCCCCAGCAGGATCCCCATTCCTCCCTGGAGGTGATATCTGTAATGTAGCACAGCCAGAGGTGCAGCCTGGGCTTGCAGAGGGTCAACCCACATGGGAGACATCCGCTCGCAGGTAAACACCAATGTTCTGCTGGCATTGGGCACCATTTGTGGCCTGCCCCTGCAATTGTATCCCAGCCCACCAAAATATCTCTCCAGACGGCCCATTCCCACCCACACCACCAACAATCCAGCCCCAGTTTGACCCACCCCACTGTCAGTGGGCCCTAATCGTACAATAATAAAACACAGTACTCACATAACGTTGCAGCTGCTTGCGTAGAAAAGGCTGTAAACGAAACAAAAAACATTTATTACCTACTGCCACCCCAGCAAAAACAAATCTTCACTAATAGTCTCCGATCACAGCCCCACTTTCAAGCCATCCCTGGTAGTCTACTGAACCTCACCCCACCAGTGAAAACACATTTGCCCCTTCCTAGGGGCAGAAATCCGGCCCCAGGGAGTGCTGCATGAGATGCCTCCCTCCATTTGGGGTGGTGGGCAGAGGGCCACCACAAAACGTCAGACAGGCCCCCAATAAATCGGGCAGTAGGGTTTGGGCACCCTGGGGGGCAGATTATCACACTAATATGCCCATCTGCCCCAAGGGAAGTTGGATAAACAAAAATAAAATTTGAAAATGGTAGAATGCATTTTAGGGAGGGCTGAGGGGCACCCTAAACCACCAGGGAATGTTGTAATGTAAAGGGTGGGGCATCTCATGCAGCACGCCCTTCTTGGGGTCAGATGCCCCTTCCTAGGAGCAGATATCTGCCCCCAGGGAGGGCTACATTATGTGCCCACCCATCCACCCCCCTTTCTTTTGACAAAATTGCCTGGTGGTCCAGTGGACACCCAGCCTACACTCCCGTTTCATCCCATATATATAATTCTTTTTTTTTTTAGGGCTTTGGGCCCTTCCCTGGGGGGCAGATGGTGCTCAGGGGGGCCCAAACCTACAGCCCCATCCTTTAGGGGGTCGGGGGCCGTTACCTAGTAAGCAGCCCCCCCACCCCCCCACATCACAAACAGATCCTGGTGGTCTAGTGGCATTGCTGGCCACGGACCGAGCGCTCTGCGCCCAGGTGTTGTTGGAAAGGGGAGAGTCTTCCCTTTCCAACGACACTTCCCTCGATCTCCGGCTTGCAATACAGCCGGAGATCAAGGGAGAGGGAGAAGGGCTCTTACCTTCTCAATTCACTACGGCAGCCGAAAATGGCAGCCGTGGTAAATTTACTTTCAGTTTCATGTCGGCGTGCATTATGCACGCCAACGTGAAACTAAAGGTAATCCAACCCCCGGGCCATGAAGAGTGACCTCCCCCCCACATAGCCCGGGGGTTGGATTACAGTTTTGGGCAATCCCTGCTTAGCAGGGATCGCTCAAAACAGAGTGCCTAAAAGGACAAGCTATCTCGTCCTTGGCAACCCGGAGGGAATTCCAAGGACGAGATACCTCGTCCTTGGCACTAGAGAGGTTAAATACACAGCATTCCACACATATCATTACTCCCTTAAATTCATTACACTGTATGCATATATATATATATTTTTTAATTGTATTTGGTAAAAAAAAAACCTTTACAGAAGATTAAATACAGAATCAATATAAAACATGAAAAAGAATAATCAATCATTTCCTCTTTCAACATAAAACAGAATAGTCATTTTCTTCTTCTATTTTGACATAATACAACATAGTATTCCTAATTCTAACCTATATCATAGTTAATAAATTGGGTCACTTTGTCAATCCATGCTCTATCAGCTGTATATAACAAATCATTAACCACAAATTCTATAAGGTTCTTCATAATATCTTTTAAAATATCAATGGCAGTTAGCTTCAAATTGATATTTTCCTCTGAAACAAATAAGATCCTTTAAAAGAAAAGGAAAAAAGTATCAACAAGAGTAAAAAGTTATTATACAATCAATGTACCGTTCATCCTTTATACCATTATTTTTCATTCCAAGGTTGTCTATCTTACAAATATAGTATGCGGCTCCCACATACATCAGAGTTTCTGCCATGAAAATAGCTGAACAGAATTGATCTGTGGTGATCATTCTGTAGTCGCATACCAAATCCCTAGATAACTTATTATAGCATTCCTGGAGACAGTTCCACTCTGTTAGGCGGTGTCTAATCGTTTCCAACTCTTGCTTACATAGTCGACACACTCTTTCTTTACGCAGGAAAGAAGTCCAAGCCGCCACATACTTAAAACATGGTAAAATATTAAAACGGAGGAATATAATAAATCTTAAAGGAATGGTTCGGTCAAAATTTTGTATTGCCCCTACGGGTCGGCTATGTGTTTTTAAGCCTAAGTCGCTCGATTTTAGAAAAATTTCCTATGGACCTTACCCGAGTTTTCGTCCATTAAACGCACGCGAAAACAGGCACCAGGGAGCTGCCATTTTGTGATAATCCTATCATTTCCCTCATCGCCCTGGCTGACCTGCTTTTGCGGCACTAAATCATATCCCCCGCCCCTGAGCCTGTCATCAGCAGACGCGTACCGCCCATTTCACAACGCCAAAGCACGTCTTGTGTCAACATTCGCTGCGCTTCAGCTAATGACGTGTCGCCATGGAAATGGCAGGACGCCTCTTTCCTCAATAAGTATAAACAGACCGTTTCACAACGCACAGCAGCAGATTTTCGATTCCATTCCTCTCTCTGTGTTACTTTGAGTATTCTGTGACTCGTTTCTGTACTCTGGTCAGCTACCTTCGTTGCTTGTAGCTCGTGTGAACAGATACCAGTACCACCGCTATCAATTATTTTAGTTTGTGTAACACACAATGGATACAATAATGCTCTACATGTACGAGCCCGAGTATACCGAGGAGGAACTACTGGAAAGGGAAACGCGCGAAAACGATGGGTCTTCGGATGGCAGTTAGGAGGACGATTCAACAGCTGAAGAGCCTGGACCTAGTCGCATGGACGGTGTTTCCACCTGGTGCACATGCAATCGGTGCGAGCTAATGCCAACCGAGGACGAGAACTGCTGCTGCTGTGAAAACTCAGGATGCGTGGCCTACATTTCGGAAGGCGAGCAACGACCGCAATGCATCACCGAGCTGCCAGACTTCAGGGCAGCCTACCTCACACGGTCCGTGTTGAGGATAATGATGGTGCTTATGCACGAACTTCGCGCAACTGTAATCCGAGTAACGAGTAAGTATACTCAGCTTGTCATGCCACTCCCATTTAATGGTCTTCTACTATATGCAAAATTACATATACATATCATTGTAACACATGAAAGTCATTCAATAGTGTGCAGTGTCTAGATAGCATTTGTCCGAGCAGAATGCCATTAGTTACAAGAATTGTTTATTAAACTTATCTTGGTCATTTAAAAAGTTTGTTTCATTCCTTTTCACAGGTGGTACAGGCTGGTGGCCTATCGTTCCTTTACATGGTGGCTTCACGGGAGGCTTGGACACCGCGTTCGAAGAGTGATACCCGCCTGTGCCGTTCATGCCATAAGAGAAACGGTCCCGAGTGACAGCGGTCAGTACAGGGGATTTTCTCTCGCTGTGCTGCAACCTGAACTGTACAATGTGTAAAGTTTTGTATTTTTGTGTCATCAAAATAAGCTACAAAATAAAACACCACATATATTTTAACAACGGTTGTTTTGATTTTTTAAATCAATCAAGTGTGTCTCCATTCAAGGATGGACGTCAGACACCTGTGCTCGGAATGGGTGAAGTTCAGGTCGCTGTGAAGCGGGGTGGTCACTATCTAAGCTAACATAATATATTTTCAATAATGCATGCACTAAATAACACTTGTTCAAAGTCTTTCAGTCGGTTATGTCTCTATAAAAGTCACACATATATCAATACTATCAATTAACATTGGATTGTACAGGCCTTAGGTCAAGGGTCTTGACCACTATAATACACTGTTTGAAGTGTGGGTCTGTGCTCACAAGAATTCTGATATGTGGCATTTGTTATTGATAGGCAACGATATACTGCAGTAGGGGTCTAATGTTAGTTGGGGGATCTGCTAGGTGGGCAACATGGCGTGGTCAGTGGTCTGGCACATGAAGAGAATACCTTGCAGGGACACAGGGTCAGAATGGCAGTAACTTTCCACTGGCGAGGGTGCGTGGGCAAGGACACGTTTGTGGAGATGAACGAGCCATGTGCTTGGTTCAGGCCGGTTCACATGCAGGACCGTGATTTCAGAGAGTGATGTGTTACATTTATTAGCTTTTGCGAATACCTCTGGAGTTTTCCAGTCAGAGTGGGAACGAGGCTGTGGGCCATGGGCTCTGCGCGCTGTACTATCGCAGTGAGGCCTGGTCACCAAAATGGAGTGGAAATGGGGTACAAAAATGGATGCCCCGTGTCCTGCTCAGTGTTCCCATCTACGCGAATGTCATGCAAAGTTAACATCTCATAAGGGCAAGGGACGGGCGCAAACGGCCAAGCTGCCAAACAGCATGTACACTTCAAAAGGTATCCCACGCCCAGGGGCCATCGCTCAAATGGCCTCCTCAGACCCCGTGTCTCCAGGCAGGCCTCCCCTGAGGCAGGCCGCCCCCCTACAATCCACATAAGTGTGTCTCCATTCAGCAGTCTTCCTGTGCCTTATCTGCACGCCCCAAGCCCATCCATCCCACCCCCTCTATCAAAGGCGGTTCGCACCCGGGGATGAGCGCTGGCATGGGGGGCTGTCACGGGCGCAAACAACCAAGGTGCTAAACAGCATGTACACTTCAAAAGGTATCCCACGCCCAGGGGCCATCGCTCACATGGCCTCCTCAGACCCTGTGTCTCCAGGCAGGCCTCCCCTGAGGCAGGCCGCCCCCCTGCAATAAACATAATACCACAACATACACACGTCATTCATTCACAAACACACCCGTTTCTAATACTTTATAAACCACTTGATATGTCTCATGAGAACATCTTTGTGCTTTGCAAGTCAACTCCTGAACCTTCTACCTGAGAAGCACTGAGATCTATGCTAATCTGCTCGTCGCTGTGCTATCTGTGACCTCTTCGAGCAAACTCGCCAGTGTGCTACCTGTGGCCATCTACCTGTTCTCCTGCAACATACTGCTCGGCCTGCTGAATCCAACTGTTTGTTGGTCAAGGTAAGGCCATGTATTCTAGTCATATTTCGGTCATTTTTACATTTCAATCTATTTGCTATTACAGTACCCAATAGAGCTATGGTCATTGGTCTCATTGCTATTGACTTGAGTTTCAATTGTTATGCTATCAATAGATCTATTTATTTTCATTTGTGTCAATTGTCATCGAATTGCATCCTTCGGGGGTCCAGTCTATAATGTAAGCATGGTTCCTTTTCGTGCAAGACAGACCATCCAAGGGACGAGTCACATGGTCAGTGTTTAGTCACATAATTTAAAACATTTCTGTAACTTATGCAAATACTAAACTGCACATGATGAACTGGTATAGTTCCGGCGACCAAAACAACCTTGCATTGAGCATGGTATGGTTCATTTACTTTTTTATGACATTTTTATTCATCAAGGTTTTATAATATTCTTGATATTTACTTTTCAGAATTTTCAACAATGCCTGCCTGTTCGATTAGCGGTTGCCCTTCGAAGACCCATGCTAAATCTGAAGGCACTACAATGCATGTATTCCTGAAAACTGTTGATCGAATAAGAGAATGGGTCAGACATTGCGGATATCCACTGGATGAGCTGGAAAGTAGAGTCCAACAAGTCTTTGAGGACAAGAGGGGTGATCGATACCGCATCTGCAGCCGGCACTTTCCCTCGAACATGTACACCACATCTTGGGTCACAAAGAAGAATAAACGGCGATCGACACGAAAATTGCTCGCAAAAGCTATTCCCACTCTATTCGTCCACAATCCGCCACTGGTGAGTCAAGTGTCCGTTTTTAGCTTTAGGCCTTGTGGTAGTGTGTAGGTAGCCGAATGGATTCATTGATATTTCAGGTGGTGTTTCCTAATTTGTAATACTTTCGACATTGATATGAGTGTATAGCTTTTTGAATAATGACATTTATCAATATATTATTTTTAGATTTCATAACCCACAAACGAAATCTATATATGGACACAGGGAACTGTGCTATATTGCGCATTACTCAAGTATTCTGTCTCCTTACATGGCAATTTTAAATATTGGCATTTCATTATCAAACAATAATTTACCTTTACAACTTCTTGACTATCCCTTGAATCTGAAGCAAGAACATTCTACTTCCGTCACGTGCTCGCGGTTATCAACCACTTCTAGCGCATATCAGGTAATCATACTTGGCTATTCCGCTACAGACTTGTTTTATGCATGTCAAGTAATAGTTTGTATGTATCGTGTGATTATTTTACCAATTGTTTGGTTAGTGCTTTCCAATTGATATACACCTTAGTTGTCGTCCCCTGGTGTTTGTTTTCAGTTATAATTAGTGTTATCCATACTAATGCAAGTACTGTCTTTCAGGGAGATGCTGAAGCGTCCACCACATTGACAACAGCCCTAGATGTTCTTCAGCAGCCCGAGGTATGGATACTGACAGCTCAACTGACCGTGATCATCAGGACTGGAACACTTGAAGTTTGATTGTTCTACACCATGTTTCATTTGTGGTTAGCCGTTGATATGTACCTGTGCGGTCGACCCCAAGCGTGTGTTGTGTTTTCAATATTGTAATCCTTACTAATGCAAATACTATGTTTCAGGCAGTTGTTGAATCGTCAACCCACGCACTTGATGCAGAGCCTGACATTCAAGTAATTCCGGTGGAAGCGGGACCATGCGGATTCGAATCGGCGCAACAGCTTTCGGAAGTGCGCACCACATTGACATCAGCCCTAGATAGTCTTCAGCAGCATGAGGTATGGATACTGACAGCTCCATCGAGCGTGATCATATAACGTGATTCCATTTGCTATACTTTCTTCCCTATTAACGCACGTACTGTGTTTCAGGGAGATGATGGAGCTTCCACTACAATCACAAGATCCCATTTAGATGATGCAGATGTAAAGAAATTGGAGAAATAAGTCGATTAAATCTGATCATATTTAAATATTCCTTGATTCTTTTAGACAATGCAACATTTGTTGTTATCTCTTTATATGTACCTGTGCCGTCGACCCCAAGTGTGTGTTATGTTTATATGGAAAACCATACTAAGCAAGTACTGTGTTTCAGGGAGTTGCTGATACCTCCTCTTCAATACAATCATTCATGGCAGTCCATGCAGAGCCAGAGGTATGGATACTGACAGCTCCATCGAACTAGGTCATCAGAGCTCGAATACTTGTCGTTTGATTGTTCCACACAATCAATATTTACATCGTGTTTGGCTATTGAGATATACATGTGTGTTCGTCCTCACGTGTGTTTTATGCTAACAATATTTTGATACACAGTAATGAAAATACTATGTTTCAGGGAGTCGATGGAGCCTCATTCCGTGCTGTCTATGCGGATACAGAAAATGTAGTCGTTGCAGCGCAAGAGGAAGGGGGGACATGCGGATACGTATCGGGGCAACAGCGTGCAGATGTTGAAGGTCGAGTCAAAAAAGTTGCAAAGAAAAGAAACAAAAATAAGGTTAGTTACAAACAGTTCATAACTTTAGAAATGTTTTTGTGCTGGGGACTATTTTGTTTTTTTCCAGTCAATTGTACTATACTTTATCTTGTGTTTAAACTGAACATCCCTTTTCCAATCTGTCCTCTAGTTACCCGTGTGTCTACGAACTATACATATACAGACAGTGAAGCGAATGAGAGATGTTGCTTGCCAGACCATTTACATTATGGAAGAACTATTAATTCAGACGTGGCATCTTGAGACTCGGGATGCTCATTTCCAATGGCCAGAACATGAAATTAATGTGACCGGAGAATCCTGCAAAGTTGTATTGGACCATTGCTACAGTACGACCGCACCGCTGCAACAACATGATACTGGATGTATTGAAGATAGTTCTGAAGTAGTCGCAGATCAATTCACACAATCTACACCCGCCAAAAAAACTGTCGACATTGTTGTGTTCTCCCATCAATGTTGAGGTAGCACATGTTGAAATGACAGAGAATGAACCAGCAGCAGCATTCACCGACGCATCAGAACTTGATAGCAGCGATATTTCTTTCAAATGTGGTGATATGTCCTCAACGTCACAGGCCGAAACAACTTTGACGCAGGATGACAGTCTAATGAAAGAGAGCAAATACATACTATTCGACAGTTGTTTGATGTATATTATAAGTATGCTGAAATGTGGGCATTTCATCAGAGGGAAAGTATGTGGGAAGCCATTGATTCATGTGACTCGTCAAAAACAAGGCAGTAACGTCACAATACATGCCGCCTGTAGATTACATCATACGTTCTCATGGTCTGCGCAACCGATGCTGGGGAAACTGCCAGCAGGCAATCTACTGTGTGCAGCTACATCACTTTTTAGTGGCTCCAGTTTTAGAAAGTTAGAGTCTTTCTTTCAGTTTGTAGGACTCCATTTCATTTAAAAAACGCAGTACTACAAATACCAACATGATTATCTGTTTCCGACCATTAGTGATGCTTGGAAAATTGAACAATTGTCTCTAGCAAGTACATTCGAAGGCAAGCGATTCAGGCTAGCTGGCGATGGACAATGCGACAGCCCTGGATTTTCCGCCAAGTACTGCACCTACCACTTTCAGGACATGGATAGTAAGAAAATTGTGAGTTCGGTGGTCTTGCAGGTAACACAATGTACATCCTCAGTGGCCATGGAGAAACTAGGATTTATAAAATCAGTGGACTATCTACAATCGAGGGGAATGCATATCGACCTCATAGCCACGGACAGACATGTTTCAATTGCCAAAACAATGAGAGAGCAGTTCCCACATATTAAACATCAATTTGACGAATGGCATCTTGCTGAATCAATCAATAAGAAAATCTCGGCTGCAGGGAAAAAAAAGGTTTGGAAAGTATTTCAGAGTGGTCCCAGTCTAACAGCAACCATCTTTGGTGGAGCTCCAAAACTTGTGAAGGGTCAGTGGAAATACTACTTGAAAAATGGCAGTCACTGATGCACCACTGTACCAACGTGCACCGCTGGTCAGAAAACCTACATTTCCACCAATGTGAACCTGGCCCTTTATCCCCAGTGGAGGCACGGAAGAAGAAGTGGTTGAATCCATCTTCACCGACACACAAAGCCATTGAGAAGATTGTTTTCGATAAAACTCTATCAAGAGATTTGAGGGGACTGACCGCTTGCATTTCAGCATACAGGGCATGAGACATAGGACTCTACTTGCCGTCTTGGCCCATAACGAGAATCTCGGCCATGAACAATCTAGGACTAAGGGTAATGTAAGGATGCCTCGCTACACTAAGGCCTTTTCAAAAAGAAGTAAGCAATGGGTGATCAAACCAGTCTATGAGGAAATGGAGTTCGACTTTGTCAAAAGCCTTATTGTTGCTGTATTAGAGAAGCACAGATATGGAATTTTGAACGTTTCTGTGCAGTGCACGGATCCATTGCCACCCAACATTGCCACTGTGCCATGTCCACCCAAAGGAGAGCTGGTTGTGAAGTACAAATCCCGGTTTAAATAATTGTAATACGATTGTCTTTTTGTATATACATTTTATTGTACAGTGTGCATACAAAGTATGCTAACCCTAACCCCTACCTTCACCATCCTGGGTGCCGAACTACCTGGGTGTCATCTTTGAATTCTCTCTCTGTTCACCTCATATTGCTGACCTTGTCTATATGTGTATGTATATATTTTTGTTGATGTAACTAATTTTCCTAATCTCTTATAAATGCTGGGCACTGTTAACCGAGGGGAGGCTTGCGTATTGCAAATAATAAAACAAACAAACAATAAATCTCACTTTCAACTCGACTCCTCGGGTACTTTATACCTTCCCTGACCTTCCCCAAAAAATTAAGTCTCAATAGTTATGGTTCTTTGGGGCTTCAAAGCTCGCAGACAACGAGGACAAAATTGGGGCCTTAGAACGCGCCAAGCGAGCTTTTGCAGATGGGAGAGAAGCCAGTTCGCTTTTGCACATTGAGGCGCACTACATAGATGGATTCGAAACTTCAAGTTCTCACAGATGGCTTTGCTACGGGATGTTGCAAAGAAAGAATGTATGCTCATTTCTAGTGAAGGTCAGCGGCTTTGATTTTCAGCTCGCACCCTGAAGAGGCCCACAACTCGCACCGGCAGTATAAGGTTCTATTGTTTTTTGACCTTGAGAGACAGGGACCATGCAGAAAGAACTTCATTTGAAGGAGGGGTTGGGGGGAGCAATAACGTAAGAGACGATAAGGCAGAACATTCTTAAACTAGACCGAGTTTCATGTTAGTTCAGTATACGAAAAATCGTTGTCAAGAGCACAGTGGGATTTACGGACTGCATTACGCAGAGACACAATGGAAATTGCAAATATAATGTAAGTAACTCTTTAGACGCTTTTATACCAGAATGAAGAATTAATGAATGGATGCATTAATGAATGAATGAATGAAGAGCTTTGAAAACGTTTGTGGGATTGTCCTTGTAGCGGGCACATGGGCATGCAGGTCCACATTCCACACGCATGTAGACAAAAAGTCGTTTCTCATTGTTTACTAACCTCGATTTATTTCGTTAGTTTTCACATTGATTTTAGAGCCGAACATACTCCGTTGCACTATCCTTGAAAGAAAATAGTTTCAGTTCGGCTGTAATAAATAAAATGAATAATATTAATAAAGATCAGCTGGCGAGACTAATTATAAATTTTATGTTTTCAAAACAGGTATATACTGCCCTTTTGCCACTGCCACCAGTTTGAGACACCAGCAGACGTTTTTTTTTAACCGCCAGCTGCAGCTTAATGTAAACAACTGCACAATCCTGATGATCTTATGGGACGATCGCCAAGGGCCCATATGCCCTTACGCGGTACTAGCGGCTAGAAGCAACATATCAACCTTTACGCTGGCCTAGTGCCTACTTGATGGAACAGCCTTACGGTTCAACGTGCGACAAAAGTGCTTCTTTGAACGAAAACCAACACCCTGTGTACCATAAAGGAACAGCGCGTGACTCGCGATACAATTTTACGGATTTGCGGTTAGAGATAAAAGAAAATAAATGACTTTCGGAGTTCATATGGCAATTGCTGAATATTCTATAAACATTTAATGTCAAATAAATGTACTTTACCAAATTTACCTTGTTGCTGTTTGATTTTAAAGTACAGTTTCATATTCCGAATTGTGGCGCGCTGTGTTGTGAACTGTTCTGTGTTGGTTTCCGGTTTCTGTGTGAAGTCAAGTAGAAGACGACTGGGCGCGTTTGCCTACGCAGCACAGTAACGTCACGGAGAGAGGCGGGGAATATGAATGTTTTGATAATGTCAGGCTCAGGGGCGGGGGATATGATTTAGTGCCGCAAAAGCAGGTCAGCCAGGGCGATGCGGCAAGTGATAGGATTATCACAAAATGGCAGCGCCCTGGTGCCTGTTTTCGCGTGCATTTAATGGACGAAAACTCGGGTAAGGTCCATAGCAAATTTTTCGAAAATCGAGCGACTTAGGCTTAAAAACACATAGCCGACCCGTAGGGGCAATAACAAATTTTGACCGAACCATTCCTTTAAGAATTCATGTTCATTTTTAATAAGTAATTTCGGGGTTTAGCCATCTTAAAACCCTGCATATATATTGAGCGTACAGTTTCTTTGTATCTAGTATCGCCAGGTTCTTAGCTACGTCCCATTCCATGGCCTTTATTTTTTAGACGCTTATATGTATTACTTGCTTCAGATTCACCACTAGGCATGTGTAAGCCAGTGTCGTATAAAAAGGAGGCAGCTGTACATCCTCGAATAGACTATTTTGCTTTTTCCTCCTATCCATATTCATGGCAATAATACTCAGTAAACTATTCTGATTCCTTTGTGATAACATGACCTTAATATCTAGTTTGCTGCAGCGTGTCTTCAATAGCGTGGTCAGAGAAACTAAGCCCAATTCACATTTTGGATTAAAGCGCTATATAAACAGAATAAATACAAATACATCTCATGACTTCAATTGGTACAGCCCTTGGTAATCTTAAAACCGATCTCCAAAGTTTACATTCTATTTTATCAAGGCAAGTTATATATTTGGCCTCCAGGGTTTCTAATGCGTATAATACACTAGGCACAATACTGCTTTTGTAGATTTCAAGTAAGCCCTCAACATACTAACCCCCTTTTTTGCCATGTATCTCATAAGGGCATTCCATTTTTTCATCACCTTTGCTTCAATTATATTTCTGTAAAATGTTACTCATAACTGGGATTCCTAAGTATGGATAGATATCGACTACCTCCTCATCGATCTTCCAATTATATCCATACATTTTATTCTTAGGCCCTCAATCTCCAAACACCATAATCTTCGTTTTCTTTTGCATTGATACACTGATTATTGTTCTTAGCAAATATATACAGGGCATTGAGCCTTCTCTGCAACCCTATCTGTGTTTTATCCATAATGACAGTATCATCTGTGTACGTCATCCAACTAATTACTGACTCCCAAACTTTCGGCGTGTGGTTATATACTGTTTCCAGGGCTTCCTTCATATCCGCAACATATAGATTATATAATACTGGTGATGTTACGCATCCCTGTTTCAGTCCCATGTTAGTGTTTACGGGGGTGGTAATTGCACCCTTATGCAGGCATATGGTTGCAGTGGTTTCAGAACACATAGCATTTAGAAAATGTAATACTATGGGGCACACTCCCCAGTTCAACATTTTACTCCAGAGCCTATCCCTATCTACACAGTTAAAGGCTCTGGAGTAATCAATAAAGCATACGTACAGATTAGTCCCTTTGCTGCCAATCGTATCAGAGATGATATGATTCAATGTAATCATATTATCTAGAGTACTATGGCCTCGTCTGAAACCAGTTGGCTGAGGGCACAGTAAGTTTTATTTTCACTGATCCACCTGTTAATAATTTCCAGCAATAGGGTGCAAAAAATCTCACAGCTTGTGTCTGTCATGGTTAACAACCGATAGTTACTCGGACTAGTTATTACTCTTTTTTTTAAAATGTGTACTAAAATAGCTTTACGTCAACTCGCTGTAATTTCACCACTACTCCATATAGAGGATTCAAAATATATATGACGCCAAAAGGAAATTATGATTTATTATTTTCCCATATGTTCTTTGTGCTTCACATAATATAGATGGCCTATGTATTTTAACCATTCCTCTACAGGTATCACATTAGTATCCTTGTCATCATCTTCTATTAGATGTTGTCTATAGAAATACCAGAAGTTTTTTTTGAATCATTGGTTTTGCACAGTTTAAAGATTTTCCTCCAATTTGCATTCTTAATATCATGTTTATGGGCCTTCAGCCAGTTCTTAAATTTCATGCGTATAGTAGCAACCTTTTTCAGTTTCTCGTCCCAATCCATCCTCATATCCTGTTTTATTCGCCTTATTTCTTCATTCACTCTTTTTTTTTCATTTTGTATCACTCTATCATAGGTATTGGCATGTTTCTTCTCTGTTTTTTGAGTGACGCTCACTCTACTTTTAGTCATTTGGATCATTCCAAGCATATCGCTCAACACCTTTAGCCCAGAGGATTTTTCCAGGTTTTTTTCAGTCCATAAGAATCTATTCCCCCCTAATAAGCTCTGAATATTAATTTTCTCACCTGAGTAGTAAGACTTTTTGTTGCATATCGTATGCAATTTACATTTAAGCATTGTGTGGTCACTGAGGGGGTAGGGATATGTTCAAATTGATCTAGTTGTTTACATATACCATTACTAACGAACATATAGTCAAATCTCAAATCGATAGCCCACTGTAACGTTTGTCCAGGTTAACTTTTGGCCCCCTATACTGTCTGGGTTCAAATAGGATAATCCCCAGTACTCTTACGTCCCGTCCCCTTTCCTCCATACTGCATGGGCATCCCTCGCTGGGGATGGAAGATGGTACCCTTTTCACCTGAAAAACCTTCTTCCTCTTTAAATTTAGAGGCGCGCTGGGCCCCTTTTCCGTGTCTACGGGAACGGGCTGATTTTACCAGCACTCCTGGGTTTGGCTTCGGCCATGTAATACCACGCGGTCTTTCCCGGAAACTTTCTTCTATCTTTTTTCATTCAAGTACTTGGTCCTCCGGCGCCAAGCTCCTCACTGGCGCATGTCGACTTCAGTGGGCTTCAGCAGGTGTCCAGCCTGCAAGGGTCTCTTCGCTACGTCCGACCCCCATGCTCTTTGCCTCTGCTGCCTTGGCTCCGACCACGGCTGGGAAGGTTGTACCGTGTGCAACGCAGTTACTCCACGCGTGTTGAAGAACAGGCTAGCTAGGTTGAGGGAGCTCTTCGAATGGTCGCCTCCAGAGGACTTGAAGGACTTCGTCAGACAGAGATCAAGGCCCAAAGGAGGGCTGCTGTTTTCCATCGCACCCCGTAAGGGCGACTCCTTCCCAAGGAAACGCCAGAGTGGGAGGAACCTTTCAGGTTCTCGCACCAGCACACCCGCTGAGGGTAGTCCAGCTACCAGCCTCACTGCCGAGGGGTCATGAGATCCTTCCGGGCACTGTGCTGAGGGACCACAATTTTCTTTTACAGGGTGTACACACTAGTACTGGCCTAATGTCCGAGGGGGGGCCTGCACGGAGCACTGCCGGCGACACTGCCAAGGGCAATACGCCTTCCAGGCCCCAGGCATGAGGTGCAGCGTAGGTCTCATGCTCCACCGCCAAGAGTCCTGGAGGAGGCCGGGCCCAGGGAGCCAAGCACCACGACTTCGGCACGTGGCACGCAGCTCGACAAAATGGCAGACGCACCAGATAAAATGGCCACTCGTCCGATGCCATTCCTAGCAACGGAGCTGGCGGAAGAACTAGTTTCAGGGTGGGACTGATGTCAACCAAGTACGTGGCCTACAGTTTTCCAATAAGCAGGGAAGGGTTTCCCCTGCAACAGAGACAGTGAATGCCCCGGTCCCAGCAGCCGCCAGCCGCTCCGTCAATATCACCTGCCACCTCTTCAGCCTCTGAAGACAGGTTCTTCGATAGGTTCCTAGTGCTGATGCAAAATCCTCAGATGGGGGCTATCCTTTCGGGATGCTGTCAGGCACATGCTCCCTCTGGTCACTCCACTGGCGCCCATAGTCATTCCTCCTATGGCTCTGGCACCACAGGCCCCAGTGCAGCCCATGCCGGCTCCTTCGATTCCAGCTCCCCTACCTCCCACAGTACAGGCGGTTCCGCACCAGCCAACGGCTCCAGTTTCTACACCGCAGCCCACAGCGCCCAGTACTCCTGCACCCGCACCGAAAAAGCCGGACCCCCTGGTGGACACAGACGAGGATGAAGACCCCGACATGCCATCATCAGCCAGGTCCTTCCACAAACGACTTGCAGGTTTGGCCGAATATTTGGGGCTTCCTCAACCGGAGGTCGAACAACTGGAGGAAGGGGTTTTAGCAGAAGTCCTCGCTCTACGTCCCCCTGCTAGAACGGGGATCCTGATGCAAAAGGATGTTGTTGCCCTGGCCAAGAAGGGGTGGCTCAAGTCAGACTCGTCCCAGCCTGTCAGTCGGAGCCTCGACGCCAAGTATAGGCAGATGGAGGGGGATCCACTCATGCTGTCAGCACACCCTCAACCACACTCTTCGGTGATCGCTGTAGCGCCGCTCTACTCGAAGCCTCAGTCGTCCTCGGCCACATCGTATTCTGTGCTGCTAAAAAAGATGGGGCCAAACTCAACACCAATCCTTTCTCTAACAACACTCTGGTTACTGACCCCGAGTTATGTCATGATCCGAAGGGGCCAACGAAAATAGTGACTAGAGGCACTAACGAGTCAACTAATAATGCTTCTACAACGATTCAACTGAGCGAAGAAGTCCTGTTTCGTGTCGTTCAGAAGGTCCTACCGGAAAGCCAACGAACAAATGCCAAAGAACCAGTAGGGGCATCCAAAGACAACATTATTAGATCTAACGAAAATTACCAAATAAACGAGACCACTCATGTTGAAGGCAATAAAAACAACTTTTAACCGTTTAGTTACATATCGGATGTGGAGGGTGGCTTGATGAATAATGGGATGGAGAACCTTGACCACAATTTGGGAAAGCCGGTTTATCCCGAACAACCCGGTCTAATACTTTGTTCATTGTTTAACGAGGGTGGGCATTTACCACTGAATAGGTCATACGTTCTCTCTCTATTTGCATCAATCCCAGAACTCAGTCTAATAGCTTCGACTGATTTATTTTTGGTCGACTTTATTCATAAGTATAGATACGATTTTGTAAGACTCGTTATACCTTCTCATTTAGTGAGGTCTTTGCTAATGAAAGAAGCGGAAGCATTACCGTGTAGGGGAGTCAATCTTTTTCCCTATAAAATGTCGATCTCTTTAGTTGAGACACAGGGAGGTGGGCCCAGGAAAGGTAACTGGTTGCTCCATGAGTCAAAAGAGGAAGTAGCCAACATCAGACATGAAGAGAATCCTGAGAAACAAGATTGGAGGTGGTTGGCTCTTTCTCTTAAGAGATTCGATCAATAATCTGAAACAGCTGGGGAAGCCTCTCTAGCACTGATGGACAAATGGCAATTACTAAGTTGGAACTCACGTGGTTGTTACCATTTATTGAATACCGAGAGCCTTATGGAGGAGCTCTCAAATTTTGATTTTGTTTTATGACAGTAAACCTGGGCTAGAGAAAAGCTGGGCTGGGATGGGTACTCAATGGAGGAAATGTGTGCATCGGGTGGCATTAAGGGACGCCCAAAAGGAGGTATACATATTGTAAAAACGGGGAGGGGGGGTGGTGCTATCTGCAGTCGATTCTCGTGGTAACCTTCAATGTTGGGATTGGAGGAGGTGGGTATCCCCTATTAATAGTTAATGTATATTGGAATACCAACGTGCTTACAGATCAACAGCTGAAGATTGAGTTAATTAATCTTGGGACTAAGATTGATCTTTGGCTTTACGAAAATCTTGGGGGTCAAATCATAATAGCGGCGGATCTGAACGCTGACTGCTCAGTTGACAGGGTAGTCGGGGATGTCTTATATACTAACAGGGACGCTTTTACCCCGACGGGTGGCAACCCTAAATTGAGAGGTATCCTTCGGTTATACTTTGGGGATCTATGAGGATTAGAATTGGTTCACAATAAGCAATACACCTGGAAAGCAAGGGGTTATGCATCAATAATCGATTACATTTTTCTCTCGGCAAAACTGAGTAACCGTATCTCTGAGTTTGAGGTTAAAGATGTCCCTATTAATGATCACTGTATCTTATCTTTGGAAATTGCTGTTAAGGTCCTTCAAGAAAGATCTAGTTTTTATAATGAGGGTGTTCTGATAAGTTCCAGAGGTAACGGAATCAAATGGACATATAATAAAACACAGAGGTCCACATCTACCGTGATAAAGGTATATGATAGGTGTCATGATGCCTACCCCCGGGCATCCGGATCGAGTCCATCAGCCCCGGGAGCAGGCATCCAGATACACATTAAAACCCCAAAAGCCCCGGCTGGGGGCTGTTTGGATTCAGTCCTGGCGCCTTAGGCGCCAGGCTCATAGACTTTACTTACCTTATGCAGACCATGCTGCAAATGAGTCCAAGCCAACGTGAGGCCTGGATGGGACTATTTTATTACAGGAACTATTTTTTACTCGGGTGTGGTTCTGGGGATCTTCTTACCTGGGACTACTTTGCATGCTATTTAAACCACGCCCGAACAGCAGCTCATGCTTCGTGTTATTCTGCATCCAGCAGCGTAACGCTCACCGTGTCTGCAAGTCAGCATCCAGTCTTCTGCCACGCCCGCTTCGAATCCGGAGCTCCTAGACAAAAGGAAAAGAAAGGAGAAGAGGTTAGATCACAGACATTATTTGATTTGTTACCTGATTCCGGACCCAGCACATCTCCGAGCCTGGAAAGGACATTATTTCAGCACGCGTTATACTCACCAGTCCACCGCATCTTTCAACTCGGCGCTGCCTCCATCATTTTCTTCGTCGAAACCCAGCACCTGGGGGGAAAACAGAAGGACTAACAAGGTGAGCCGAGAAAACCGACAAAGACAATCTCTTTGCCACCAAAGGCTTACCTGCTTTACCACCGGAGGTATTATCCTTTAATTCGCTGCATCTTTCTATGCCGCACCTATAAAGGGAGAGAAAACAGCAAGTTAAACTCATGCAACTTTTACCGGACAGTGTTTGGTAATACAGACTCTTACCTGAACGCCATCAGCTGCCTCCAGGCAATATTCTTTTGGACCCAGCTGCAACCTAACGAGGGAATGGAACAAGAGTGAACATCGGACATATTAAACTCTTTGAACTTTATAGGCACTGGAGTCAATATTCCTCAGGAACTCCTCCAGTACCTTCAAACCAGTGAAGTAACTGGTATCTACGCACCCCTGCATGCCATGCAGGATGGAGAGCTCATCATTTAAAAACATAAGGTGAGGTTAACAAGAGCGGATATCGGAGGTGTTTTGGGGGGGGGGGGGGCATCACTAAAGTCCACCGGTGGCTAAATCCCTTTCTCCACTTGCAGGAGAATACTTCTACGAGTCCAGCAGACAAGATTAGGCGGGCCTGTCCAGACTGTCATCTGTTCACTACACATCACGTTGGTGGAGACCGCAGCTGTTCGGGTCCGATCGACGCCCCTGTGGGAACCAGGTGAGCGTAACAATAGGTCCCCATTGAGTCATCGTACTTGTAGATACTCAGTAAACAACTTTGCCCTGTATATTAGTAAAAATATCCAGATTGTGCAGGGTCAAAAGGATGTTAGGTGTATGTTAAAAAAAGCGAACAGTCACTGTACGGATATTGAGGTACATGAACACAAAACAGGTCTGCAAAAAGAGATTCGGAGACTTCGAAAACAGCGAAGGTTTGAACCTGAGACTTTTTATTTGAAATAAACTACAGTTTATGCACAAGGCACAACTTTTGTTTAAAAAAAGAAAAGATTCATCATACATACATTAAAAAAAATTTGTACCAGAGCAATTTTCCTACGTTCACTCCCTCATTTCTTTACACCAAGAACCACCCAATCCATAAGTTCATTCATTCTCCATTCATGCTGCCACCCAAAGTAAAAGGTTACAGAAATGCTAATGATACAATACTTTGAGCATCTACTGCCAAAATCATGTCCGAATAGTTCACGAAAGCACAGACCAGTTTTGTGTTATTCCCAGAGATACACCTTGCCCACCACTCGTCCATGTTGTTATCTAGTGGGGCAAACTTTCCAAGATGTAGAGAGCGTTGATTTGCTAACTGCGTGCATTCAATGAGCAAATGTCTCGAAGTTTCAACACAAACTCCACTGAAGCGGCAGAGATTGTCTTTTATGGATTTGTCGTTCCTTTGCCAAAGTATTTCTTTTGTTTTTAGGATATTTGTCCGAAACCTGAGAAATCGGTCACGATGATGGCGAGATGGACAAAGCAGTAGATAGCGTGATTGTTCTTTATAAAAACTGTTTGATTGTCATCGGGCCAGAAGATCACAAATAGATGGGGAGGAGATGTTGAACTTGCTGAGGGGCGATTCAGCAACATTTTGGAATCTAATTAACAGCACAGAACTCTCACAGAAAGGTCTGAGTTTGAATCCAATTTCTGAGGAGGTATGGCTGGGTCACTTTTCTAGTATTTACAAAGGTGGTCACTCGGTAACTCTGCAGAGACAGTGAGGGGCCTTATTAAAAAATCAAAAAATTCAGGAGCACCAGGACCAAATACCCTCTCCAACAACATCTTGAAGTCTAATCCCTTGTATTGGGCCAGAATATTGTGCATACTGTTTAATGATGTACTGTTAACAAAGACCATTCATCAATCATGGAGGGTTTCCATCGTCCTACCAATTTTTAAAAAGGGTTTCCGTATGTGTACTACAAGCTATAGACCCATAGCTATTGCTGACCCTGAATCTAAAATGTTTGCTTCTATGGTATTAGTCGATATTCAGGAGTGGGTCAACGTAAATCAAATTTGGACACTAAACAAATTGGCTTTAAAAAAAACTGTGGAACTGACTGTGGGGTTTGATTTTGCGTTGTCTGCAGAGTCAAACTATGATAAAGGGAGCGAGGCCAACTTTCATTGCGTCAATGGACTTTAGTATGGCTTTTGACTTGGTAGATAGGCCGACTTTATGGAGAAAGTTGAAGGTACTTGGTATGCCGAATCATCTGCTTGAGATTGTGATAGCCCTATACACTGACACTGACGCAAAGCTTCTTGTGCGTTTAAACTCTGAGGGATTGTTATCATCTGAGTTTGCCATTACCAACGGCCTACCACAGGGCTGTATGCTATCCCCCACAATTTTTAATCTTTGTCAGTGGTGCGGAGGGTGCACTGGCTAATAAATGCTTAGTATCTCCCAAATTGAGTAATGTCTGCATTCCTTGGCTCGCATACGCGGATGATTTTTTATTATTGGATAACACAAAGGTGGGGCTACAACGTCTGATTAAGGAATTTGAAAAATGTATTTTACAGTTACAATTAAAGATGAATGCAACAAAAACTATTATAATCCGTATGGGCAAACCCAAAAAGCTTCAAAGTTCTTACAAGTGGTATTGTGAAGGCAAACACATTAAATGCCAAAGTGCCCTCAAATACCTCGGTTACAGTTTTTCTGATACGGGTTCGATTTCTTTAATCAAAAATCAGCTGAAGGTACAAATTTAAGTAGCTTTACGGCAAATGCGTACAATTGAAAAGAAATTTGGAAAGTTCTCAATGAAACCATTGAAGGAATTTTATATTATGAAAGTGCTGCCGAGGCTTACATATGGTTTGGAATTTTTTGCCTCAGATTTTATGGACTATCTGAAGGTGTTGGAGGCCAGATTATGGAGGGCTATTTTGTTTTTTGTTTCCGAAATGTATACCAATTGAATTATTAAGATATGAATTTGGCCTTCAATCATTGCATTCACTTGTAACTTGTAAAATACTAGCTTTATATGGAGAAAATGCTCAATGTATAGGGAGAATGATTTGTATGTATGTGCAGGAACAGACACAACATGCGTGTTTATGAACAAACTGAAAATAGAGGTTGAAAACTCACTTAGTTCTTTGGGGATGGCTGTTTGTACACTGATCCATAAACCGAACAAGATCAAACAAATCATTCGGGGAAGTGATTGGTCCAATGCACTGAGCATAGTGTCTAAATCGAAATTGTACAATCAGGCTTATTCATTTTGGAAATTCCTCCCAGAAATGGAATGATACTTGATGAAGTGTCCGTGCAGGAGGATTCGCAATGAATTAATGCGTTTTAGGATGAACGTTATGCAGACTAACCAAATTATTAATATCAGAAGTAAAACAGTTGTAGGCTGGAAATGGTGTAGATTCTGCAAAATTGAGGGTATTGAAGAAATACTTCAGCACATTCTGCTTATATGTCCTGTGCTTTTATGTTACTGAATTGATAATTTTGCTCAGTTTGATGGTTCAACCATATCTGTTAATATAGAATTTATCTGGTATAGAATGATGCATGAAAATTCAACAGTTTTAAAGATACGAGTAATAGCCTTTTTGAAAAACATTTGTGATCTTTGTAAAATTTTCCACTTGGTAGGTAGTTTTAGCTGCAGTCGTGTGTGCTTTACATATATATGATAATTGGATGTTTTAGTTATGTTAAATATTTGATTTAGTATGTAGTTTTAGCCATGGTGTGTAATTTCGGTGCATTGCTGTCAAATGTGACAATTAGATGTCTTTCATACCTCAATGAAATGGTTACTTACTTTTTAATGTGATACGTATATGTGATTTGTTATTTCGAATTTTTGTGTGAATATTGTTAAGGTTTATAATAAACCAAAAATAAATAAATAAATAAAACTGCGCTGCTAGGCAAGGAGGAGAAGATCTTGGAGGCATGCAGAAAGAAGCTGCACTCCAACGCCTCTCTACACCTGTGTCATTCCAACGTGGATGCCATGCTGGCAGCAGTTAACCAAAGGCTTTGGTGGTAAATAGCTGACTTCCTTCTAGAACCTCTGCTGCAGAGACAAGCACGCTTCAAGGTGGGTCTGGCAGAGGCCAAACTGGTGGCGCAGGACATACTGGAATCCACCGTGGCCCACACCGATACCTCTGGCCGGGCCATATGCATCGCCACGGACATGAGAAGGACTGCTTGGCTTTGGGCTACTAAGTTTAACCCTAATGTCAAGGAACGCATATTGGACCTTCCATTCGAGGGTAGTGACCTCTTTCACTTCCCCACCGATGAGGAATTAGATCAAAAAGAAAAACAGCTCGCAAACTGCAAATTCTTTATCCTAATGAAAGCCACGCACAAGGCATACACCCAGTCGCATCAGTTCGGCATGTTCCGGTGCTTCCAGGAATGGAGGTCGAGGCAGCCTGAACGTTCTCCGAGTCAGCACCAGCGCAATCAACAAAGGGGGGCGGCAAGGTCTTTTTCCAGTCCCCCTCCTCCGCAGCAGCCTCAGACGGAAAGAAGTCATTACGCGTCCCTTCGGCTTCATATGTCTCTGGTGGGGGGCAGGTTTGCCTTTCACATGCAATTTTGGCGCCAGAACTTTTCGGACCCCTGGATAATCGCTGTAGTATCCTTGGGGTACCGTCTACCAGTTCCATCTTCTCCTCCCTCCTCCCCTCCTCTCCCACAGATTGGGAGAGCAATTCTGCTGGTGGAAATTTGGTCACTCTTCGAGAGTCAGGCAGTTGAAGCAGTCCCAGCCTCCCAGAGAGCCTTGGGCTTCTATTCCAGGATTTTTGCCATATAAAATAACAAGAAGGCTGTCCTGAGAGTTGTTGGACCTCTTCACCCTCAACCTCTCCCTCCCTCTTCAAAAATTCAAGATGGTTACGCCGGCATTCATTGCAGAGACACTGGAAAAGGGAGACTGGATGTGCTCCCTGGATCTGAAGGACGCTTATCTACACGTCCCGATTTGGCAACCGCATCACTCCTTCCTACCCTTGGCAGTGTCACCATTTCCAATACAAAGTGCTACCCTTCAGCCTCAACTCAGCCCCCAGGGTATTTTCCAGGCTTATGAATGCATTTGCAGCCCTTCTCAGGGCCCAGGGCCACCACGTCTACCCGTACCTGGATGACTGGCTCGTCAGGGCGAGATCTCCAGAGGCAGTTCACCACACTTCCTCCGCACCTTTGTACACACTCCATGACCTGGGTTTTACGTTCAACCTCAAGAAGTCTAAGCTGCTGTCTACGCAGAGCCTCATCTGAGACAAGCGCTCTGAGAGAGTATTCCCTTCGGAGGATAAGATCATGGCCATCAAGAGAGCCACTACTCACTTCCTTACCAGAGCAGTGACCTCGGCCTGGTGGTAGCAACATTTATTAGGTATCATGGCAGCGGTCCTACTGGCCGTACCCCACACGAGACTCAGTATGAGGAGATTACAGCTGCACTTCGCAGCCTCGTGGAATCAGGAGAAGGGCTCCCAAGCGGAGCCGTTCAGCATCCCTCCTTCTCTCCACTCGAACCTCACATGGTGTTCCAGGGACTGCAACCTGTGGACGGGAAAAGGCCCTTCCGGCAGCCGGCCCGCAGGTCACCATCACTACGGACACCTCCCTGGAAGGTTGGGGAGCCACTAGTCAGCCACAGCGTCCAAGGAGTCTGGACCCGGCAGGAGTCTCCTATGAACTGGCTGGAGCCGAAAGCCATCTGGCTAGCTTTCAAAGCGTGCCTTCCGCTCATTGGGGGCAAGGTCGTCCTCATCCAGACGGACAACTCCACCAGCATGTACTATGTCAACTGTTCAGCCTAGCGGTCAGCATGTCAGAATGGGCCCTGGAGAACATCTACCTCTCGGCCTTCCACCTTCCGTCGGAATCCAACTTAGAGGCGGACAGGCTCAGCAGACTAGGAGTGGACAATTACGAGTGCCAATTGAACAAGCAGGTGCTACTGGAGATCCTCAGGTGGATCTGTTTGCCTCCTGGGACAACAGGAAATGCCAACAGTTTGCCTCCTGGCAGGAGCAAGGCCCTGGCTCCCTGGCCAGCTCAGTCCATATACAGTGGAATGGCATGACAGTGTATGCCTTCCGCCCCTCCCTCCACACCGCTGGTCCTCAGGGTGATCTGCTGGATGAAGGAATCTTGTCATCTCAGCATCGTTCTGATAGCTCCATGGTGGCCGGCGAGACCGTGGTTCTCCGAACTCCTCAGCCTCATGGACATACCACCCATTCATCTTCCGATGGGACCAGATCCTCTTCTGATGCTGCAAGGGGGCAGGGTCGACCAACCCGCCCCGCAGAAGTTAGCCCTCGCAGCAAGGTTCCTGAGCAGGTCGCACTCAAGCACCTGAGCCTCTCACAGGCTAACCTGGAAATCATTCAGGACGACACGAGCAAGGCTACCAGGAGCCAGTATAAGAGTAAATGGACTAGGTTCTGTCATTGGGCGGATCGACTCCCTTACGTGCACCCTGGATGATGTGCTCTCCTTCTCTGCACACTTTGTGCACTCAGGTGTGCAGGTGGACACATGCAGCACCTATCTGGCATCCATAAGGGCCTACAGAAAAATTTGGAGTAGGCGGTCTTCTCCTCTTCCAACCCGATAGTCAGTAGAAATTTGGCGGGCGTCTCCAGGCTCTACCCGCCCATCAAGAAGCCACACCCAGAGTGGGACCTCAATGTGGTGCTGGGCTCCGTGGCGCACAATCTCTTCGAGCCAATGGCGTCTGCGCACATCAGGCTGGTCACCATTAAAACAGCCTTGTTGGCAGGCCTCTCCTCTGCTCGCAGTGTAGGCGAGATCTAGGCTCTGGTGGCCACAGAAACCTATACCACTTTTCACAGGGATAAGGTGGTCCTGTGGACACACCCCGCATTCCTACCTAAGGTACACTCCGCTTTCCATCTGAACTAGGAAATAGTCTTACCTATGTTTTTTGCTGACCCTAAGCTCTGAGGGCTTTGCACTGTCTGGATGTCAGACGCGCTCTGAAATGCTACCTGGACAGGACCAGGGGCTTCCGCAACTCGGACACACTGGTTGTCACCTTCAGGGGCTCCAGGCCCAGGTATAAGGCATCCAAGGCCTCGATTGCACAGTGGATGGTTGCAGCCATCAAGGAGGCCTATGAAGGGCAGCACAAGCCGCTGCCAGCTAACATGCACGCCCATGCGGTCAGAGACAAGACCATGGCCATTGCATTCCAACAGCAGGTTCCGTGGCAGGCCGTCAGTAGGGTGGCCTTCTGGGCCACCCCTGCGGCTTTCTGTAATCATTACTGTTTGGACGCCGGCTCCAAGTCAGACGCAGCCTTTGGGCAGGGGGTTCTAAGGAACCTATTTTCTTAAGGAGGGTGTCCTCTACACCCTGGCGCTATATTCAGTTGTAATCGCCCATGCAGTATGGAGGAAAGGGGATGGGACGTAAGAGTAATTAATAGTTGCTCATTGTAGTGACTAACATACTCTTAGTCCATAGTCCCCTTTTCTCCATACGTCCCAACATCCTCCCCCCTAATAATACTGGTGTCATTAGGCAATGTTAAATATTGTCGACGCGTCAATGGGGACTGAGGAGTCGCGCCGGTGGGCTGAGTCAGGGGAGCGCATACTCCCATGGCCGCGCCACCCGCGCGCCTATAAATTTCAAGGGGAAGAAGGTTTTTCTGGTGAAAAAGGTCCAGTCTCGCGTCCCTAGCAAGGGACGCCCATGCAGTATGGAGGAAAGGGGACTATGGACTAAGAGTACGTTAGTCACTACAGTGAGTAACTATGAATTTTTGGAACATTTCTACCCATTACCTTTCCATTCATTATTTGTAAGGGGGAGGTGTGACCTTTCCCACTTCTACCCAGCTCTGAAGGAGGCACTGCATCATATTCGCCACATAGTTCTTTCCATTCATCCATAATGTGTGTGGCTTTAGCACAATAGGCATTAAAGTCTCCCACTACAGTGATTTCAGAGTTGGGAGACTCCAACATCCAACCTTCAATGATGTCGGAGATCACTTTGATCACTAGCTCCACATGTGCCCCTATGCCCCACTGCCCGGGTGTGAATATATATTTATCAGTAATAATTTAGTGAATATTCCCAAGTTATTATAATCGCACATAGGACAAAAGGTGAGCTGACAAATTTATCATACTCTCTAATTGTTACGGGGCATTTAGCGCCTATACACAGTACCCCCACCGGCCGTCCGACTCTACTACTAACTTCAGGTTTTACAAATACGTTAAACCCATCAATCAGGATTGTGCTGCTTACCTATGTCTCCTGGAACGCAAACACATCACAGTTGTCTACAAGCTCTTGCTGTCTTTATGTAGAAAATACCAGAACACTCTGGTATTCCAGGAGATAACTACTGGCTCATGCCCATTCTTCGTTTCTCAGTTTTCCCTGCGCTAATCCCTGTCAGGGATCCACAAATCTTGTTCTTTATTCAAGCTGTTGTTACTTGGTTTTTCGTTAGAAAATCTGCTAGCTGTGGTTTTATTACAGATTACAATTTTGAAACCGTTCTTCCACAATAGCTCTGAGTGTACGCTAATGAGTTCAATTATGACAGGCGTCACAAATTGGACAATTACCCAACTTTCTCAGCTACCATATTCAGGCAGCATCACTATTTCAGTATCTGCTGGTATTATACCATGTTGTTGTGGGACCATATGTAAACGTTAAAAAATCCATGTTTGATTTAAATAGGGGCTTTCCTCCGAGGTGTTCGTCTCTATGATTTTAATACACTTGCCTGCATTCAAAACCATTCCTTGGCATTCATCTTGTTCATCAGGAACAAACTTAATATGGTCCTTATTAGTGTTACACATGGCATCTTGTTCATCAGGAACAAACGTGATATGGTCCTTATTAGTGTTACACATGGCTAATCTCTCCATTTCGTCCATATATATTTCCTTTTGCCTAGTGGTAAGCGATCCTACCACCTTATTTATAGGTAGATTCAAATACATCACATTTCTTCCCATTATTCCCTCTTTTCCCAATATATCCACTGAGGACAATACTATCTCAGCAGTGTTTGTTTGTTACTCCCTCCCATTAAACCATTTATTCATCAGCTCACCCTCATTGTTTGAGGTTTTCCTTGCTTCATCTCTAACCTTAGTGACCTCCTTAAGGTCGAATCTATTACCTTTGGTCACACATATGATGTCCGTTTCTTCAATCTCTGCTAATGATGCACTATTCTTTGTAGTTAAGGTGTCCTTACCAGTTTTACCAGTTTTGCACTTCTTTGCTAATTTTTTATTATTTCGTTTGAGTAGAGTGCATCTTTTACTCCCATATGTAGTGGTTTGTTCCCCCTTCATAATTAGTATCCAAATTCTCAATACTCTCACCAATGGTTTGTTCCTCATTCTCTTCTATTTCATTCACTTATATTTTGTTCTCGGCTCCACATTAATCTTCTGCAATAGCTAGACATAGCTCGCTCAGACTTTTCATACATACCCCCACTCGTCCCCCATTTTCTATAGCACATTCCTCTACCCTTTTGCTTTTGTTTTGGATGTTCTCAGTAAGCCTTATCACCAATTCATTTAGTTCTTGTTGCTCTTTCATAAGGCTAGAGCAGAGGCCAAATAGAATGTCCAAGATTGTTGCAATTGCCTCAAGTTTGCTTGCAGTATTCAAAGTACCTTTTGTATGTCCCTTTTGAGTCTTCCCAGGAATAGTTCTCGTCCTCAAGAATAGAGTCCACCTGTTCCAATTGTTCCAAATCTGGAGTCCCAGACAAATTTGATCCAATGATATTATCCATGTTTTTCATTAGTTGCATGCTTTTATCTGCCAGTATATTCCCAGGTACGGCTGTAATGCCTAACAAATGTCTCCTAAATTCATGGCACATATTCAAAAGTGAGTTGTTATCAACCATAGAAATATTATTGGGCGGTTTTAAACCTTCCTCGTTCAATGTGTCATTTGCCACATCCCTTTTTTGGGGTACTGTCATAAATCTTGCCATTTTCAGTTGTTCCTCTGTGAGCTTCTCATTTGCCATGATCTTAATACTTCCTGTCCCTGGACCTCATATTTTCTTGTAGGTGATACTTGAGGGGGTGGGGCAATTATTCAGGGACACGCTCTGGTCCCGCTTGTTTCTTTTTACATTTTGTGAGCGTAGCTTTCGGCCCATGATGGTTTGTTTTTAATTGAATTCTTTTCAGGCAATTAAGAGGTTTGATATTGGGGACAAGGGTGAGCCAGAGGAGGGCAGGTTATCAGACTGTAACAGGCTCTAATATGCAGACAGGATACAATTCACCTAAGCCCCACTACACAAAAGTATTATACCCTACCCGCACACAGCAAACAGCTAACAGCACTCGTTTGTGCACTCGGCTTGATGCACGCGCATGCTGTTTTTATGTTGTGTTCTGAGAAAGGGGGCGTCGCCTCACGAGCACTCTAGTGGGGACACAGAAATTATAGGCTGTTAGTTGTTTTAGCAAAGCTAAAAGGCGGATATAGTTCTAGGGCTATGTCTATGCCCAACAGGCATATACCTTAATCATTTTAGAGTCCACGTGTAAATTGAAGCAAAGTAATTTCTGCAGTCCGGCATGGCAAGCGGGTCCAGCTATAACAGCACTCGTTTGTGCACTCAGCTTGAAGATTTAAACCAGCGCCAACCAGACTTGCTAGTTGTAACCACAACTCGTAAAAGGACAGGTGCCCCCTTAGTTACATCTCAGGCCCCTCCTGACAATGAGAGTAAAAAGCTTTTTGCCCTAGGCTAAAAAGTGGCAACCTCTGCAGCATATCAAATGTGCATTGCCAACAACACAGCCTTAATGGCTAGTTTAATAGAGCTCAGTGGGACCATGTAGAGGAACTTACTGTCCGAGAGCCCCTAAAGTCTGAAATCCTTAAAGCCTTATTAGAAAGGAAACAAACTGCTAATGCAGTACTTGACACAGTAGATACTGCTGGGAAAATCTTTGCTATGGACACATAATTAAAAAGACATGCTTGGCTCAGGAACTCAGGCTTTCGAGCAGAGACTCAAGCTACCCGTTTAAATATGCAGATAGAAAATTAGGCTTTATTTGACAAAGCAGTCGATTAGGCCATAGAAACTGAAAAAAAGGACAATAAAACACTAAAGACGTTAAATCAGATTTCAAACCGCCCCTTTCAGCAGAGGGGAGCACAATCAAGCCTGCAGACTTTTCGTGGCCAAAGCTACTCAAGTTCTGCAGTTTTGACAACTTGCTCCTCTGGTGCAGGTTCCACTTTGTGGTTCAGAAACCAAGGTCAATTGTCTTCCACTAAGTCCTCATTTCAAAGACAATTCAGAAGGGGCAGAGGAAGAGGCCAAACCTCAAGAGGTTCGGCCGCTTCTGCAAAACAAGGACTCCCCGTTCCATGTCCCCTCACATATCTCCCCCAGTAGTGGGTCGCATAACATTGTTTACCCACAAAGGTATCACCACAGACAAGTGGGTGCTGTCAACTGTATCAAGTTTCAAGAACTGCGCAATCCCCCTTCAAGACACAGACACATAGCAGGCTCTGCTTTTAATGTACAGGTCTCCAATTCTTTGTATAGGCCTGAACTACCCAAAAGGTTTGGTAGCTATGACTGAGGAGCCAGGCTTATTTTAGGAGAGAAGGGCTGTAGTAGAGTGCGAAGAACTTTGAGCACACAAAACAGTCAAGAAGACACTTGCACTCCTGCAGTTATATATAAATATAGTTATTTATTAAACATACTAGGCAAGGTTAAGTTCACTTTTTCAATTGAGTTCAATAAGGGGGAAACTATGTACATATATAGAGCAGGACTTTTGCAGTAGTATCTCATTTCAATTGTAAACCTTAAGTTGTAATACAGGTTGGGGAAAAAGTTTCTTCAGGTTAGCAAACTTATTCAAACAACAATCAAAGAAGGATAATACTGGTATGTACATAGTTGTAGAACATTTGGGAGCAATTCAAGGTAAGTAATGCACTTGGAATACTAATATTTGAAATCACTGTAGAAAGAATGAATCAAGACCAACACAGAGCAAGTAAGGCTTGCATTAAATTCACACAGCCCTTAGGCTTTAGAACACCTTCCCTATCTAGTTAGGAGAGGCTCAGAGTCAGATTTGAGGGAAAAACAGGTAAAGCACAAGCTGTAGAATGTCAAGAGTTTCAGAAGAAGATTTATAACAAGATAGTACATTTCTTTGATGGGGAAAAGGGGTTCAGGGACATCGTAGAATGCTCCCTGTAGGCGCACAGGCATTAGGATTGGACAAACGTGTATTAGTAAACTCCCTGTTAGGTAGAAACCTGTGCAGTTCCCTTAGGGACAAATGCAAAAAGTTTAAGACTACAGGTGTTAGCAGTAAACCCAATTGGTAGCAGTCTGCACCACCCAGATTTACCTGGTAGCTGTGGCTGAGCAGTCAGACTTCTCTAAAGAAGAGTTAGGCAGTATATAGAGTATACACAATAGGGCTAAAAATACAGTAGCACAAGCAAACACTGACCAGAGCTTTGTTATATAAGTATATAATTATTTATTTAAAAACACGCTTGTAAAAATACACTGGCACTATTATGTCAAGCAAGTTCAAACACAGTCACTAGAAATATATACACCTCCCTAATTAATTATTTGACAAGTCTAGGTTAAGACACCACTTATTTAGCAAAACAGAGGTGAGCGTGTAACCATAGATGGCACTCCAATAATTTGTTTAAAAAGGGAGAGAAAAGGCAGAATAGGAAAATCACACAGTACCAACACTTTTAAGAACCCACAGCAAGTCAAGAAAGGCAGGGTCTACTGTAGAGCAAAAAGTCCATAGGCCAGGCCCACTCTTGGAGAGAGCAAGGCGGAATGTGCCCAAGATCACACAGTGGACATGCACTCCGTCTTTGCAGAAAAGTCAAAAAGAGGTTGGATCAAGTTAGAAAGGTAATGTTAAAAGGTCCGAGGTCACCCCAGGATAGAGAGTCAAGGATTTACGGGACACCTTGGACAGTCTGTTGCAAGGGAGACCAGGCGGGACACAGTACCTGAAATAGTGAGAAAGCTCCAGCGGGGGCAGTTGTTCCTGGCAGCGGGTGCAAGTTGGTGCTTCGTCCAGGGGAAGAGAAGATCTCAGCGTGGAGGAAAGCTGGAGGTCGTTGCACTGCCCCGGAAGAAACCAGCCGCGGAGTTTCCCGGTTAAAAGGTACTATCTTTTTATTTGCGGTAATGGTGAAGCGTGGCTATGCGGCTGCCCAGGGCGCTTGGCACGGGCGATTCGACCACGAGACGACCCAGGAAGGCGAAAAAGGCGAATTGGTTGGTCCCACCAGCTCAAAGGGAAGAAGACTCTCCTGGAAGAAGATCTCCTCTGTCGTCGGGAAAGTGGTGAGTTTCGTACAGCAGGGCTCCACCACTCAGCTTCTCTGAAGTTCCAGTCCCCAAAGCCCTGCTTTTATGCAGAAAACCCCCATTCATCAGCCTAGCTGTCAATCAAACATGCAAAGTGGTGAGCCGGGCGGCTCACCACTGGGCCAATCACACAAGAGTGCGACAAGAGTGCCAAGGCAACTCAGTCCAGGGTGCCTATTTCCCCCCTCCCACACATCCTGTAGACCCAGATAGAGTGGCACCACTTTTGGAGGCTTCTGTGCAGAAGCCCGCCAAAAGTGGAACAAAGGGCTCGACTTGGGTTGGAGTTTCAAAGGCAAACACAAACGCCATTTTAAAACCGAGTCCTGGCAAAAAGACCCAACCGGGGAATAAATATTAAATAAATAACCCGGCGGTATCTTTAACATTGCACCAAAAAGTGGTGCGTTTAAAATGAATGGGAAAATCCCATAGGAAATATTCCGGTGGACTATTTCCCGTGGTATCCACTGCCACCAGCCAGAAACTCGACAAGGGGGGATTGGACAGTGCCCCCTTGGAAAACAGACCCAGGGGCAATCGAATTACCCCTGCCAGTACTTCCACAATATGATGGTTTGTACTGGTTCTGTTCACAATTTGAGACTAGTAAAGTCAATGGTGACTTTACATGCCCTGGGAGACAGTAGTCAGTCCCAGGGTATGGAGTCTATGTTTGGGGGTACTATGACACCCCTGTGTCACTGCACTGAGGGTGCTGTGTAACACATATACCAAAAACAGCCCTATGGAGTAAAAGACCCCATAGCCCATAAAACACATTACAAAGTCAAAGGACATTCTCAAATCATGCCTAGGAGTGGGAGAAAATGAGTCTCACTCTTAGCAGGAGAAAAAAATAAACCCCAAAAATCCAGCAAAGCTGCTGGGGGTTTGGGAAATTAGCCTTAACAGAGAATTCTCCCTAACACTCCCAAACACATGATTCGGTACTCCAGTAACGCTGGAGCAACAAAGCAGCTCTAGGTAAATTCTACTAAGAGTCTCACAGTACCTTAAGCATGAAGAAGTGGAGGGCGCTGTGGAGCACTAAGCCAAGATGGCGACTTGCTCCTGAGCTCTGTGACGAGTGGGCAACTTTAACCATTTCCTGGCGAGACCTTGCATATTTGGGACCTGACTGTGCTTCCGGAGGCTGTTGGAACGTGCCCCGAACCATCAAGTCTTTTTCCCAATCCCCGCCGAGGCTGGGATTCTGCTGCTTTGCCCTGGTGAACAGCAGTTTTGTCAGCATCACAAAGTTACTGAGAAAAAGGAACATTGCTTACGCCATGCTGTTCCCGGCAAGGCTCAAATTTCAACATGCCGGCAAGACATTTTTCTTCACTGTCCCAGCCGAAGCCATATCATTCATAGAGGGGAATATCCCGCTGAACGCTCCATGAACCGGGGACTCTTCCTCGACTTGAGAACGTTATGAAGGGAGGGTGGTGAAAGGTTGTTGTTTGATACAGGTTTATCAAGGAACGATACGTTTTGAGCGCTTCCAAAAGTTTGCATGGACGAAAAGGCCTAAAAATGCTACCACCAAAGGTTCGAACACCAAAGGTTCGAACCTTTGGTGGTAGCATTATAGGTAAGTATAAAAAAAAAACTGCAGGGGTTTGCCCCGCAACACCCCGCTCACTACACTGTGTGGTATAGTGAGCAGGGTTGCGGGGGAAACCCCTACAGCCGCTGTAAAACAAAAAGAAGAAAAGAAAAGGACTCTGCGGTGCCGGTTCCCGATCACGAAAGTGAAAGGGAACTGGCACCACAGGGACTCAGCGTGAAGAAAAAGGTAAGTAGGGTATGTTTATGTTGGGGGTGTGGGTGGGGTGTTGTTGGGGAGAATTCTTCTTCTAGGGCTAATTTCCCTCACCTAGTGAGTCCCCCAGCAGCTTTGCTGGATTTCTGCAGTTTATTTCTTTCCACCTGGTAAGAGTGTACATCTTTTTCCACTCCTACATGTGTTTTGGCCTATGTGGTTTTACTCATTGTGTGATCTTGGGCACTGGAGCACACCACTCAAGGTGGCCCTGTTCTTGTACGGTTTACACAGCACCTTTAGTGTAGTAACCCAGGGTTGTCTTTTAGACTTCCCTCTGACTCCATTTAGCTGGGGCTGACCACTGTCCCCCAGAGAAAGGTAAAGTTGCCTTTTACTTTACATAGTCATTTTTACCACAGACCCAGTACACCCCATCTTACATGGAGTACTGGAAAGGGCTAATCTGTACCCCTTTTCTGTCTGTACCTCCCTGAGCATTGTTTTGCTCTTTTAACATCTAGACTTGGCTGGTGGCAGTGGTATCTACCCTAACTTTTCTACCGCGATTATATTAGATAAACGTGGTACTGTTCTTGGCTATTATATTAGCCTCGAACATAAACCCGCTTGACCAAATCGTCTTTCATTTGGCTCTGGTTGGGTTTATTCGCCATTTCTTTTTGTTAAAGTCCTTCTTGTGTTTTACTTTGCGCGGCAAACTAGGTTCGCCTTCTTAGTTCACCGTCTTTTTTGCAGGCTTCTGCAGAGAAGCCCTCCTCAAGGCGCCTGGGTGTCTAGGTGGGCTGAATGTGAGGGAGGGGTGTAGTCACCCCCTGCACAGGGTATCCTAGGAAACCCAAGTCGCACTTTGCCATGATTGGCTGAGGTGGTTGTCCCGGCTGGACAACCCTCCTGCTGCGTGATTGACAGCCAGGCTGTGTTTATGGGGGTTTTGCGCATAAAAGTCAGGTCTCTTGGGTTAGAAGTCAGTCGCCTCTGGAATTACAAAGAACCAAAGAGAAGCAGAGAGAACGACGGCTGCTGCAACTACCCTGTCCCGGTGGAGCCCTGCTGCAGTCCTGAGCTATCTACCCTTCGACGACTAAGAGAAGATCCAGTCCGGAGTCTTCTTCCCTTGAGCCTGGTGGGGATAACCAGCTCATCTTCTTCAGCCAGAGATCTCCGCCGTGGTCGAAATCGCTGCACACTGCTTTAGTGGTCCAGATAGCCACCTGCTGAGCTGCTCCTGTTTTAAGGAGCACACCTTTTCGTTGTCGCTGCTGCCGGCTTCATCCCTGTGTGATGCAGACCCCCTTCAGACGTCCTCTTTCACAACGAAGCTCCAGGAATCGTGTGTCTGTGGGAAACCAACAGGAACAACTGCCAGGGCTCCAGCTGCATCGTGGAAATAAGGTACTGTGTTCTACTCGAGGAAACTGGTTAACCCCCTTTTCTTCATCTCCCAGGCTCGTCCTTGTCTTCCCTCCTTCTTCTAACTTTTGCTTCCGAACATTGACAATATTCAAGTACTCTTGGGCTATACGGAATCGTGAACTGTCTAACGGTGTGATCTTCGGCACAAGCCTCCGGTGTCATCTAAACCTGGCTCCGACCCTTTGACTTTTGAACTCCTGTTTCTGAGTGTTTCTCGATACTGTCTGCCTAACCTAAATATTGCCTGTGATTTTTGCCTCCAACTCCCTCTGGGTATCTCAGGTGCTAAGTGTGGTTTTACCCCGGTAGCATTTCATGTCATGGATACGCGTTTATTTAGTAGACCGAACTGTGAAAAAATCATCGCAACCGTATCCGCGGTATCGTGTTTTTTTCATAACACCGGTTCATTCAAACACAGGGTACTTACCTTGAGACTTACTGTACAAAGTGAATTGGTTAGTTGTAGTATATTTAACGTGTGGTTTTGTTTAAAGTTTAATAGAAGTGTTGTGTTTATAACTGATGGTGTAAAAATAAATGTATTTATAATTTTCTACCTGAAACCTTGAGTTAGTGTTTGCTTGAGTCACAGTAATTGTGGTCCCTTTGTGTAATCTCTGCTACTGCTCATATACTCTAGAGATGAGCCTGGCTGCTCTGCTACTGCTACCACTATAACTTAGTAGTACAGTCTTGTACCAAAGCTAAAACTTTTATTGCCACCTGTAGTCTTAATTGTGTGTAGTGGTCCCTAAGGGCACTGCACGGGATTCTGCCTAACAGGTGTGGGTGGGTGGGGGGGGGGTGTCGTGGGTGTGTTGTGGGTGGGGGGGTATGGATATGTAGGGGTTGTGTACGTGTGTTCGCATGGGAAATGTGCGAAGCTTTGATGATTCGCACATTTCTCATGCAAACTTTCCAGCCGCAGGAAAATCAGCCGCGGTCTTATCACGTAGATCTGTTTATCGCTACTTCTGAATTTCGGGCTTGTCTCCCATATCCTTTGCAATGATGTGCTGAGGGTAAGTCGTCTGCATGTGGCAGCCCCCCGCCCTTGCAAGTACACATATTCAGTTTGCGTTTGGGACGGCAGGGGGTGGGTGGGTGTAATCACTGCCGATGCACCTTGTTTTGCTGAGATGACCAGTCATCACGGCAAAAGAAGGTGTGTGCTGGTCTCTTTTGCTTCTTGTTTCTGAAGAAGTTTAGAGGAGGAAGGGCTGGGTCTCGGTGTGGGCATGTCCAACCCCAATACAGAAACATCTTTAGGGAATTATATCTACAGACAGGGCGGGATACAGCACAAGAGAGTATGTCTTGTACTCCACGAATGCAAGGGGAAACCTTATAGTAATACACCACTCATTGCGATGCACACACTTAGATACCATGACGGATACCGAGGGCAGGTATGTCATGATGCACGGGTTACTGCTTCTGTTCAATATTTATGACCCCTATATTGACGATCCAGAACTCTATGGTAAGATATTTGATATTCTGTGCTTTATACCCCTGGCAGAGATCGTGCTTGGAGGGGACATAAACACTATTTTGGATATAACGCTGGAGCGCACTTGTACCTCCGGCCGATCTCTGAATAAGGCGACACAGGCAATACTATATGAGGCACGGTCGCTAGACCTCTTGGATTCATGGCGAACACTTCATGGCACGGACAGAGGTTACACATTCTATTCATCTGTACATTTGATGTACTCTCGTATTGACACGTGGCTTGCTGCGCACCCTCTCTGATCATTTTCCTGTCCTTCTGTCCATGCAGTTTGCATCGGACAGTGGCACGCATCCACCTTGGCGGTTCAAGCCTGCCGCACTGTTCAACCCAGGGTTCTCCCTTAATCTGCGCAACCAAATGGTCTCCTACTTTGACAATAACGTGGGTTCAGTGGCGTTGATTGCAATGCTTTGGCAGGCTTTCAAGGTGTATGTGAGGGGGTGGCCATGTCAGCGGAATTTGGGGTCCTTAAATGCTTGAAGAGAGACTTGGCAGCGAAAGAGGCGGAGCTGCTGACTCTCCAGCGTAGAAATTAGCTTTGTCCATCGTTGGACCTATATTTGGAGATTAAGACTGCCTTAGATGCCGTCAGGGATATAGCTCTAAGGGAACTGAATTACATGGATAGACCTATGCTGGCCCAGACGTATGGCCGGCTCACACTCACTCGTCTGATCAAATCTGCACAGGGTAGCACACGTATTCCTTTCCTCAGAAAGGCAGATGTGTCGACAGCGCACACTGACGCTTCGATTAACAACATTTTGTATGACTTCTACCGCGCATTGTATCAGCCTAAAGCAGTGGTCTTCAAACTTTTTATGCCAAGGCACCCCTGAGCAAAAAATAAATTGTTCGGGACCCCCTTCCCCACCCCTCTGTGTTGGTGTTATTTTTGTTTATTAGAGATGGCTGCGGAGTGCATGGTGTCCACAGAAGACCACACTGGAATGTTTTGTATATGTGACTCTGACGAGCATGCCATACTGTACCCACACTTAAAGACATAAAGCAATCAAAGAAGTTGCCTCACATTGTAAATCCACTAGGCCAGACACCCTTTCTACACTGCCACACCATGATTTTCACTAGCTGCTGGCCAGCACTAATAAGAGATGCTAATGCCAGCTCTGTTAGATAAAGCATTGGCCTGCTCTTTTTTGCTGAAACCACTGTAGAGGCCTGCGTAATATTGAGGAGGTAGTGGCTGAGGATCTGTGGACGCTCTACCATGCATTAGAAGACGTTTTTCCATCAGCTTATTTCTGGTCAGTCTAAAGTTTGAGAGTGGTCCAATCCTTTCTTTGTAGCCTTTCTGTGCATTGTTTATTTGGTCTCTCTTGTGCTGTATCCCGCCCTGTCTGTAGATATAATTCCCTAAAGATGTTTCTGTATTGGGGTTGGACATGCCCACACTGAGACCCAGCCCTTCCTCCTCTAAACTTCTTCAGAAACAAGAAGCAAAAGAGACCAGCACACACCTTCTTTTGCCGTGATGACTGGTCATCTCAGCAAAACAAGGTGCACGCTTTTTCTTTTGTCTTCATAAATGGGCTCTTAATGGAGCCTGAGGCTGCACAAATGCCCGGCCCCTGTCACACTAAGCATGTGTGGCAGGGACCGTGGATCGGGCTGCTGCTTGTTGATGAAGCAACAGCCTGATCCTTTTGTAATGTGTCCCAATGTTTTTATTTTATTTTCAGGCTGTGGGTGCGCGCCCCACTGGGCATGAGGCTGTGGCACACCCGAGGTGCGCGCCCCACAGTTTGAATACCGCTGGCCTAAGAGAGTTCCACCGCTAGTGAAACTGAGCATTACCTAAGTGAGATACCGACTACATTGCTCTCTGCGGTGATGCAGGATGCTCTTGAAGTGCCCCTCACAACTAAGGAAATTAGCACTGCCATACTCCATTTACCAGGGGGCAAAGCGCCCAGATCCGATGGTCTGAGTGCTGAGTTTTACAAGGTATATTGCATGATTTTGTCCCCATACTTGTTTTTTATGGGAAGAGGCATTGGTATTGCTGATGGTGCGTACTGACCTACACATCAGCTAGATCCTGTGGTGACAACCTCTGCAGCGTGGAAGAAGCTCAATAAGAGACCTAAACCGCTATTTATATATGGTAGGCGGCTCTGGGGGATGCCAATACTGTCTCCTACCATAGATAAGAGCATTGTAAAGATCTGAAGCGCAGATGGTATCGTGACTGTCGGGGACCTATATGTAGGCAATCGTTTTGTACAGTGGGAGCAATTGAAAGTAGTAATTGGAGACGGTCCACTACATGTGCTACATTATCTCCAAATGCGGACGGCATGTAGATCCCTGTGGTCAGTATTCCCTGATGAAACTTCTATGTACGCATGTCTGAAATACATTTTGTCTGTATCCCCTGGTAAAAAAAGTATTTCCATGCTATATTTTATTTATTTATTGTTCATTTATATAGCGCTTATACACAGGTGAAGTGCTTCAAAGTGCTTCAAGGCAGAAAGGAAACAAGGGAATAAAGTAATAATTCTTAGGCCTTGAAGATTCCGAATGATCTAAACAGAAAACTAGCATAATAAGCCTACCGACATTTCTCCTAGTACAAGTGCATGAAGTGGTACAGTTGAGACCATACTCAGTAGAGTGGGGGACGGAAAATGTTGCGGGGGGGACAGGACAGATGCACTAACTGGTCCCAGCACATTTAGGCCATGCATACGTACTCACGGAGGTGCAGAGAAGGTGGTGGGTGAATGGGGGAGGGGGGTCAAAGAGTCCGGACCAGCAGGGTCCTAGGTTAAGTACAGAGAGGTTGCCCCGCTCAAGGAGCGTAAGCTGAAAGTGCAGTCATGTTGAAAAAAGTGCAGCGGGCCGGAGTTGAGTGCAAAAGACTGGTGACGGAGCCTGGGACCTGTTGGCTCTGGAGGCAAACAGGCAACGAGTCAGCAAAAAAATGAACAGAGCTAGGGAGGAGAAGGAGGGTGGTGAGGAAAGAATGGAGGTTAGAATGGGAGAGGGAGAGAGAAGGCAAAAGTGAAAAGGAAGGTCTTGAGGAGTTTCTGGAACTTAACGTGCTCTGGCTCAAGATGGAGAGAGGCAGGTGGGTTGTTCCAGAGAGAAGCACCTTAGGAAGAGAGCGTTGTAGATAGTGCGGCCCCTTGCCCCAGAAAGCCTTGTGGCTTATGCAGAGGGTCTTGAATTTTATCCCTGCCACCACAGGAGGAGTGATTTCAGTGCTGGAGAGATGGGGTCCCAGGGCTTGAGGCCAAGTATAAGTCTTGCAGTTCTGTTTTGGATGAGTTGTAGAGGACGGAGAGTAGAAGTAGGAAGATTGAGAAAGCGGCTTATGCAATAGTCCAACCTAGAGAGAACCAGTGCTCTCGAGGTGATGAGCCTCTGCAGGAAAGTGAGAAAAGGTAGAATACCTCTGAGGAGGTGCAATTGGTAGTTGGACTTTTTGGAGATGTCTGAGATGTGAGAAGAAAAGGAGAGACTGGAGTCGAAGATGACCCCAATATTTTTTGCTTCATTGGTAGGAGAGGGCTCAGGGCCAAGTGAGGCAGGCCAGTGAGAAAGTGGGAGATGGGGTCCCAGTGAGGACAATCTGTCTTACTGGCATTCAGGTATAGATCTTTAGCAGCAGACCAAGCCTGTATAACAGATAGACAGTCTGGGATGAGCGAGGAGGAGGCCGAGGGTAGCCTGAAAGAGAACTGTGTGTCATCCGCATAACACTGAAAGTTAGAGGTGTAAAGGTAGAGATACTGTGGGCCAAGGGAGCCATGTAGGCATTGAAGAACAAGGGGGAAAGGTTAGATCCCTGGGGGACACCGCAAGTAGAGCTAGTTGTAGAGGAGAGAAAGGGCCCGAGTTCCACCTGGGAGGGCCGGTCAGAAGAATGAGGACAGAGGGAGAGTTGCAGTCAAGATTTGAGAGCAGGTCCTCACAGGTGTTCAGAAGAGCAGTTTCTTTGCCTCTGGATGCTCTAAAGCCAGACTGATGGTCATGGAGACATCAACAGATTTATTATAGAGGGTTAGTTGAGTGATAGCCAGCTTCTTCAGGGGTTTTCCCAGGAAAGGGGTGTTGGAGATCGGTGCGCTAGTTTGCCGGAATGGACAGATCGGCAGAGGTTTTTTGAGCAGAGGGTGCACAAGGCTGGAGCACGAGTGTCAATATTGTCCTTGATAGTTTTGGAAGACAGGTTTCCACCTGTGTGGAGGAGGCTTTCATAGACCAGACTTGTCTAGAGACCTCATCAGGTGTGACGGGAGCGGGAGGAGGGAAGAGGGGGAGTGGTGGGGGTGACCGAGGGCCAAGCTATGTATTGCGCCAACTGTGCAATTTGGTGCAAACTATGGACACTCGTCCGGTGCGACTGATTCGCTCCAAATGGTGCTGTTACCTTCAGACACAGATCACGGACACACAGTGGAAAGCTATATGTGCCTTGTCAAAAGGAGTGCCTTTGAACTCTAAATATAGGCTAAAACACTTAAAGATTCTTATCAGGTTGTACTTTTCCCCTTCGAGACTAGCTCTGTTTCAGGTTAACGGGCTGGGAGAATGCCCTGGGTGTAAGGGAGAGAATGCAACTCTGTTACACATGCCGTGGCTATACCCAAACTACAATATTGGTGTGCTAGAACACTGACAAGCTATCTGATATACTTGATCAGCCGATGTATTTATCTGCACTAGATTGTGTATTGGGCTATACAGAGAAGATGAAAGTTACTGATTGCAGCTTCCTGAATTTAGGCTTGCTTCTGCTAAGAGAGCAATTCGGACGAGATGGATGCATAGTACACCGCCCAAGTATGAACACTGGCTGTCCGATATCACCTGGGCAAATGACAAGGAAGAGCTTTACATAACTTTGATGCCAACTGGTGGCTGTCCCAAAGACATTTGGACTTATTTTTGTGCATATCTGACTAGAGATGATTCTCCGACTTAGTAATATCTGTGCCTATTGTATTATTGATTTGTGCTTTACACATTCTGTTGTGGATTGTACGGATGCTCCACAATGCATGTTTTTTTTTCCTTTTTTGTGTCTCCTTTGTCCTGATTTGTATTTTTTCTTTTATGCTCTGTCCTTAAGCACTGTTTGTAATCCACAAAGAGCTAATAAATAAAATAAAAAAATTCAAAAGCATGAAAAAGTGTAGCACAAAGTTTCCACAATGCAGCAGCAGCAGACCCGGTCACCAGATTCTTCAGTCAGGCAGACTGAAGGGACACTGGATGGAACTTTGCAGTAGTTGAGTGGAGAGACTCTCAGCAAAGGATTCTTTGCGGCTCTGTGATTTTTGCGCACTTTTCAAAGCAGCAGTGAAGAATGGTTACAGCCCGTTCAACTCAGCAGCTTGCTCTCTTGGCCCGCCTTTGGACGAAGGGACTGCAAAGAGCAGATTTTGACTCGGGAGGTCTAGGAGGAGTCCACCAACGTTTCGGGGGGATTCAATCCTCAGAAGGCGATGCACTGCGCACTCGCCACAGGTCCCAGGCTATTGACGGTTTGGAGCCCGTAAATGTCACAGCTTGTTGTGGGATGGCTTGAAATGCAGGTCGTCGTTGGACTAGTTGGTCCCACCAGTCTAAAGGAGGAAGTTGCCTGGAACGGAGCTTCCCTGTCGCTTGGAAAAGAGGGCTGAAGCAGTAGCGGTCACTCAGGTGGCTCTGGAAGTCTCTGGAGGTAGCTGCAGTCGTCCTTCCCTTTCAAATTGATCTTCAAGTGGTCGACTCTAGCTTCAGCATCAAAACCATCGCATTTTATGCTGGAATCCAGCCATTCAACATGCATGCTGTCAATCAAACTTGGGGTGGGGGCTGTCCTTTTAGGACAGTCAGCCTCCCAGTTAGAACTGGAGCTAAGCAGGCACAATGAAGGGCAAAGACCTTGTGACATTTCTTAGTCTTCCCAGATTCCTGTCCTCTCACACACACTGGCGCCTTTGGGCGGGCTTCACAAAGGGATGCTGGTGAAGACAAAAGACACACAAGGACCTCACCCACCCAGCACAGCAGAAGGAGGACCAAGATGGAACAAATCGCGAGTTGGCAAAAAAAGAAGACTGGATCCATTTAGGATCAGTGGTGTCCCATGTGAGCCTTATCACAGCTGTGAATGCAGCCTGCGTTGTAAGTTACACAAAATGTGTTTAAAAAGTATCCACTGCCACCAGCCGCTCAAATGGAATTGTTACTCTCGCCAAAAAGTTACATAAAAAGGTGGGGGGTGCTGGGTTTACAAGAAAAGTATAGGCAGGATAAAATATACCCTCCTATCCTTGGTAGCAGTAGTTCTTGAATACAGGTAAAACCAAAGGGGGAAACTCGAGGAGAGTCTAGTAACGCTGCACATGGGTGCTGTGTGCTACAATATAATAAGACATTAAAGATGCCGTAGAATATGATGGAGGAAAGTGACTCCATCAAAATAAACCCAAAAAGGTGTGCCCAGAGTACAAAAATAAGAATGTGTGAGTGAGGAAAAAGATTCCCACTCACTCATGAAAGTCAGAAAAACCCAATAGTCCAGCAAAAAGTGCTGGGGGATTCACCAGGTGAGGAGAATATCACACAAGATGGAAAGTCTACCTAACATATTCCAACATCAGTTAATTGGGAAGAAAGTGCGAATCATTAGACAGTACAACAGCCATGTTTTACATCAACAAACAGGACGGGACACCCTCTGTGTGTCCACACTAGCACAGAAGATCTGGAACCGGAGTCTCAATAGAGGGGTGCATCTCCAATCCCAACAGGGTGTAGCCCATGTAGCCACCTTGGTGATAACCTGCCACAAGACGTGCCTCTGGAAATCAGCCACTGTGGCTTTAGCTCTGATTGCGTGGGTAAGCATATTTGCATGGAAGAGGCTTGTGCTGCCCTTTGTACGCCTCCTTGATGGCTGTAAACAATTTTGCTATGGATGTGTTGGGGGCTTGACAGCCCAGCTTTGACCCACCAAAGGTGACAAAGGGAGCGTCTGATTTGTGGAAGTTCTTGGTCCTGCCCAGGTAGTATGTCAGTGGACGCCTCACATATAGACAGTGCAATACCCTCTGAGCATCATTCTTAGGGTCCTCGAAGAATGTTTAGGTGAAAAGAGGAGACCACCTTAGGTAGGAATGCAGGGTGAGTTCTAAGCACCACTTTGTCCTTATGAAAATTAGTATAAGGCTCTGAGGCCACCAGCACCATTTCACTGATCCGGCGTGCCGAGGGTAAGGCCCAGGAGGGCCATATTAATGGTGACTAGCCTGAGGTCCATGGACGCCATAGGTTCGAATGGTTTATGCGCCAGGGTGCCCAAGACCACATTGAGGCCACACACCGGGTGTGGCTTCTTGATAGGCAGATAAAGCCTGGTCGGGCCCGCAAAGTGTCTTTTAACCACCAGATTAGAGGATGAAAATACCTCCTCCTCCGAGTTCCTGTAGGCTCCAGGGGCCACCAGATAGGCGCAGCATGTCTCTACCTGGGCCCAGTGAAGGTGCACCGGAGCCTGATCCGACAGGCTGAGTAGTTACGAGAACCATGGCCTTGCTGGCCACCACAGTGCTATCGGGATAATACAGAGGTGCCAGGCCTCCCTGATCTTGCAGCCCCGGGCCCCAGGGGAGTGGGAGGGAAGGCGTATGCGTTCATGTTGTTCCACTGGTTCTGCATCGCATCGCCCAGCGAGCCCCTGCCCTGTCAGGACGCGAACTGGGGGCATCTCCTGTTGGACCACATGGCGAAGAGATCCACCTGCGGATGACCCAACTTGTTGAAGATCCCCTGAAGGACCTGTTCGTCCAGCTGCCATTCATAGTTGTCCGCACCCAGCCTGCTAAGCCTGTCCGCCTCTATGTGGGACTCCCCCGACAGGTGGATTGCTGCCAGGTGCATGTTGTTTACCAAAGCCCACTCCCAAATGTTGAGTGCTAGAGTGCAGAGGGGAGGAGACCTGGTGCCATCCTGCTTGTTGATGTAATACATGCTGGTGGAGCTGTCCGTTTGAATGAGGATCGCCTTGCCACTGATCATCGGAAGGAAGGCTTTGAGAGTGAACCAGATGGCCATCAACTCGAGCCAGTAGATGTGGGCCGCCTGCTCCTGACGTGACCATACCCCATGCACACTGTGGCTGCCCGTGGTAGCTCCCCAGCCCTCTATGATGATGGTGACCTGAGGTGCTGGTTGACGGAAGGGCCTGTCTAGCCGCAGGTTGTTGTCCGTGATACACCAGACTAGGTCCTAGTGGAGATGATGTGGGAGGCTGACCTGCTCCGCCTGGGAACCCCTCTCTTGAGTCCAGGAGGCTGCGAAGTGCAACTGCAATCAGCTAATTTTGAGTCTTGTATGCAGCACTGCCAGGAGACATGCCGCCATGATGCCCAAGAGGTGTTGGTACCACCATGCCGAGGTCACTGCTCTGCTGAGAAAATACCTCCGTAGCCCTCCTGATGGCTGCTATCTTGTCCGCTGAGGGGACAATCCTCTCGGAGCTCGTATTCCAGATAAGGCCCATTAAGGTTAAACTCTGCGTGGGCTCCAACTGCGACTTCTTGAGATTGATGAAAAATTCCAGCTTGTGTAGTGTATTCATGAGGGCGGAGGCGGTGTGCCGGACTGCCTCCAGAGACCTTGCCCTGACAAGTCAGTCATCTAGGTATGGGTAGATGTGGTGGCCCTGATCAGGGCTGCCACTGCGTTCATCAGTCTTGTAAAGACCCTGGGGGCCAAATTGAGGCCAAAGGGTAGAACCTTGTATTGGAAATGCAAACCCATGATCCTGAACCTCAGAAAGGACTGATGGGGTTGCCAGATCGGGACGTGCAAGTAGGCATCCTTCAGATCCAGGGAGCACATCCAGTCTCCTGCACACAAAATTTCTGCTATAAGCGCCGGGGTAAACATCTTGAACCTTTGGAGAGGAAGGGAGAGGTTCAAGGTGGAAAGGTCCAGCACTACTCTCAGGCCAGCCTGGTTCTTTTTGTTTATGGTGAAAATCCATGACTAGAAGCCCAGACCCCGCTCAGAGGCTGGGACTTCCTCCACTGCCTGACTCTATGAGCGAGTGAATTTCCGGCAACAAGATTTGCTGTACCAATCTGTGAGAGTGGAAGAGAGAGGAGAGGAGAGGAGAGGAGAGGAGAGGAGAGGAAACGGAGGGAGGGAGTGATAGGGAGCCGAAGCCCGTGGATACTACGGAGAGGATCCATGGGTCCGTGAACCTGGTCCGCCAGGAGTGAGCGTGAAGGGCAAGCCTGCCTCCCACCGGAGGCTAGGGCTGAGGTGGGGGACTGGAAAAAGCCCTTGTGAACGCCCTTGTGCTGCTTGCACCTCTGCTGGCTCGGGGATCTGTCCGGTTGTCTGGACCATCTCTCCTGGAAGTCCCCTTGTCTGAGCGCTGGTGCGCTTGGGTATATGCCTTGGAGGTGGACTTGGTGAGGATCGATACGGACTTCGCAGTCTGTGAACTATTCTTCTTATCGAGTTCCTCGTCCATAGTAGAATGGAACAGATCGCCCCCCCCCTCGAAAGGAAGGTTCAGAATACGCTCCTGGACATCAGGCTTGAACTTCGTCGCCCTTAACCAAGCCGTCTTTCCCATGTCAGTAGCAATACATATGGCCCGCCCTGAGGTATCTATGCTATCCACCGTGGACATCACTGCAGGAGCAGTGCCCCTTTCTTGGATGGGCCCACCACCCACACGGTAATCCTGTGCCCTCCCCCCCACCCCACAGCCTGTCAATTTGAAATCTGAAGAAAAGCAGATTCTACTATTCATATTTTACAATACGAAATTGCTATCGCCCCCCAACTCCCTCTGGCCCCACTCCTTGCGATTGCTGGAGCAGTTTCGTTTGTTACCTCTTTGTGTAAACCTAACACGAGGGTTACACCTTCCAAAATGGCCACCCCGCTAACCTAGGAATGCTGATTACCGCAGCATCGCCCACACTGTGTGGTAAGACTTCATTGTCATCACCTTTCAAGAACCCTCACACAGCACAATGCTGTGCGCACCTAATTGACTGCCGTACCACATCTTATGTCCCTAGCCTATGCTGAACCAAAATGTGAAACGCCTGTACTCGTAACTGACACTCCTGCATTTTACTGAGCATTCTGTTCTGTTTAAATTTTTAATCGTTATTTCTTTTGTTTAACACAATTTCTAACTGCTATTCCTGCATTCGTAGCTAGGTTCGCTTCCTCTATTTATCTAGGCCTTTTAGCACTGCAATCAGGCTCTAACTCTACCTTGCCACTACGCTTACGATTACAGCTTCACCCAACAGCGCTCGCTGCTGTGATCTGCAGGTTGCAGTTTCGAATCCCGGCATGGCCAACTCAGCCTTTCATCCTTCCGAGGTCAATAAATGAGTACCAATTTCGGTTGGGTGATATTGTATGTAAATATGTCCTCTGTAAAGCGCTTTGGATTAAGGCGCTATATAAATAACATATCATTATTAATTACCAGGCTCTGCGTCTGGCGTCGCCACCCGCTCTGCTCTGACTACCCAGCAACTTTTTCTGGCCGCTCTCAAGCCACCTTATCTTGCTACCCTGCATATAGTGCCCCACTCCCACCCTGATCTGCCGCATGCCTGGTCATATACGGACACAATCAGAGCGCAGCATAGCCAAATCTAATCTCCCTCACTCCACTTTGCGCCTTCCATTCAGACATCACCCGTCCTAGAGTTTCTCTACTGACTCCACGCCTTCGCTACCGGCGTCCGCCCAGCACACTGGAAGCATTTTGATTCTGCCCACCTGCGGAGCTGCACTCCCCAACCTGTTACCTATAACACCCTTTTCTCATCAACGTTACTGGACTACATTGCTTCCTCACATTTCTGACCATATCAGCAACATTCAAACTAGCCTACTTGCGTACCTGTATAAAGCCAGCTTACTTTTAGTACTCTGTGAACTTTATTAGTATTACTGACCTTTTCATTGCTGCACGAATATACTTTGCTCTTCTATGCCCCGCTAGCCACATATCAACTACACTCTAATAGCTTGTTATAGCCCTTCCTATGCTACTGCACTGTATTATCTTGCTCTACTGCACACTTCCAGGCCTCTACACTAGCAATACCGAACATATTTATCTCTGTACCATCCGTCTACTTCTAGCAATACCTCTTCTAAGAAATATGCAGTGATGGACTTTGAAACTCACATTGCCTGTTCTGGATTTATCAATGCAACCAGATTTACCTAATGACGTGCTATGTAGCCATCTACCGCTGAGTCGACCATACTACAAGTGTGTTACATGCACCTAATTGTTTCCTAACGCTAGCTGTGACTGAATGATCTGTCCCTACCGTACTGTATCTCCAATATTAGATGTACTTTTGTTTAAATTCTGCTGCATCTTAACCTAATTGTATTCCCAGGACTACTGCTACCTACTCATTTCAACCCGATTTACTGTACCAGTTTTTACCGAACTTGAATCATAGCTTTGGGCCAGTTTCATCTACCCATAACATGCGCGTTGAGCTGCTAGCCGTTCTAGTACACCTGCTCGTCTTGCCACACCCGAGCATCAATGTACTACTTAGATAACGCTCGCTGCAACATCATGCCTACTATTGCAGCTATCCTGGTAGCCCTAGCCATTGCACTTCTAGTAGGTTTCCAAACAAAATCTTTGACTAGCTCCACCACTTTTACCACACCATATTATACAAATTACACTAATCGGACCATTACCCAGAACTCTCAGCCATACCACTCCACCTGCCATCCTACAGCCCTGCACAAATAATCATGAATATACCTATTTCTAATTATCCCGCTAAACCTGCGACATAACTCGCAGGAAAACAAGGATTCGCTCCAGACTAGACAAACTATTTGAACCCCTAGCTAGATCCTCCATTAGACATAAGCTAGAGCAAAAAAAAACACCACACCTTCATACAACCAATAACGACAAGTACACTCCCATCCTAGCACATCGGGGAGCTAGGGACGTGCAACCCATACTCACTGACATACTGACAAAACACACTAGAGCATCCGCTACCAAAACACCTGGAACTACAAGCCTTGTTATCCCATCAGCAACAAGCAACCTCACCTCAGATCTTAAAGGAGCATTGATAAATGCCACATCGCTTATTGCGCACCCCACAGAGATCTCTGACCTAATTATAACTGAAAATTATGATTTTCTGGCGATAACTGAAACTTGGCTGCATGAGGCAGCAGGCCCAGCTATTATGTTAGCTGTCCCTGATGGCTATACTATCCTAAGAGCTGATAGATGCAAAACGAGAGGGGGAGGCATTGCCTTTATCACCAAATCCAGCTGGTCCATAAGAGTAGACCCATCCCCACACTTTACGTCCTGTGAGGTGCTCACAGTCAAACTGTCCACTGCCAACTCACAGACTCTCAGTATTCATCTCCTATATAGACCCCCAGGACCCATTGGGTCCTTTGAGGAAGATCTATCCTCCTTGCTTTCGGACAATTTGAAAAATACTTCCCAAATTCTTCTATTAGGAGACTTCAACTTGGGTTTCAACGACCCTCAATATAAACATGCTTCAAGCACAGCCCTTATCTTGTCCGAACTAGGACTGATACAGAAAGCCACCCTTCTAACTCATGACAAAGGTAGAACTTTGGATTGGGTGGCGGATCATAATTGTAATGCCATTATTACAGCCATCACCCCTCAAATTTGGACTGACCACCACTTAGTATCCTTTAACCTTACAACCACTAAACCAGTACCTAAAAACATGATTACGGCTCCTCCCACCTTAACGAGGAACTAAAAAAACATCACTACGGATACGATTTGACCTCTGATCCTTCCTACCCTCAACGCCCTACCAGATAACATGGACACCAACATGTTAGTTACGGAATATAACAAGATCATGACAACAGCTTTAGACTCCATTGCCCTGCTCAAAATGAGACAGAGCAAACCTAAAGCACATCTCAATTCATGGTTTACACCACAGCTGAAATCCCTACGCTTGGAAAAAAGAAGACGTGAAACATCCTGGAATTTACTCCCCTCGGTAGAAAACAAAAATAACCTCTCTAAAATCACTGCTACCTACAAAAAAGAAATCTGCCTGGCAAACCGTGAATCATACAATAACCACATTTCTCAAGCCAAATCCAGCATGAAGGAACTATTTGTCTACCTTAAAGAACTAGAAACCTCAATCCTAGCACAAGATACTTGTACGAAGGACAACACCTGGTGTACTAATGTCCTGTCTGCATTAGCTAATAAAATCACTACCCTCCAAGACAAAATTGCTATAAAAAAGCCTCCCTTCCCACCCCCACCCACACCCCCGCTTCCCCTTTTCACAACTCACTATCCTGCTTCACCTTCTCCAAAATCTCTGTTCTAGAAACTGAAAAAGTAATCCTATCTCTCAAACCCTCAAACTGCCAAGGCGACCAATGCCCGGCTCAATTTATCAAGGATGCTGCTAGAGATCTGGCACCCTTTATATCCAAACTTATCAACGCCTCCTTCACCTCTGGCACCATCCCAAGCAACCTCAAAGAGGCTTGGGTACTCCCACTCCTGAAGAAACAGACCTCAGACCCTTCCATCCCCATTAACTACCGACCTATCACTACAGTACCATTTCGCCTTAAAATTATAGATAAGATTGCTTATCTACAAATCCAAAAATTCCTCAAACACAACCACGTACTTGAAGAGCGCCAATCTAGCTCCCGTCCACAGCACGGTACAGAAACAGCCTTAGACGACCGCAAGGCACATATAGATGAACCTGGGGACAAAGGAAAAACAGACCTCTTTCTCCTATTAGACGTGTCGGCTTCTTTCGACCTTGTGGATCATAAGTTCCTCTGTAACCATCTGAAATCAGTCGCCCACTTCTCCAAGGAAGCAATTACGTGGATCGAGTCTTCTCACCCTCTGCTGTAGCTGGCCCTATACCTATCTCCTGTGGAGTACCCCAGGGATCCTGCGTCTCACCCACTCTATACAATATGTTCACCAAGCCCCTTTTCGATGATCTGGACAATCTTGGTATCACCTACACGAACTAGGCAGAGGATACTCAGATTCTCCTTCCACTTTCTGGAGATTACGACAAGGATTTGGCCTTGGTGAACAAAGTCTACCTCATCATCCAGGCATGGATGGCACTACATGGTCTATGCCTGAATGATGACAAAACTGAGCTCATCATCATGGGAACTACCTCCAACCTCAAAAAACGAAACGCGACTATACTTCCTTTTTAATTGGTGGCAACTCTATAAAGGTCGCCAAAGAGGTAAAAACTCTAGGTTTTTACCTTGATTCAACCTTATCTTTTACTAAACAAGTCAACTCCATGGCATCTTCTACCGCAAATACATGCAAACTTATTAGAGCAGGCAAAGCATTTCTCTCTAATGATAGCTGCATCACTCTGGCCAGAGCCCTGATATTATCCAAACTGGACTACTGTAACTCCCTCTATATTGGCTCCAATAAGTAGTTCACCAAGAGAATTCAAACTCTCCAGAACAACGCCCTCAGAGCTGCTCTGGGCATCCCTAAAAGAGAGCATATATCGGATATCAGAAGGCTTAACAAATGGCTTACCACAAGCGATAAAATCCGTATCAAACCTGCCTCGCTCACAAATGCCTAAATCATGCCGCCCCTCTCTACCTTAGCAAAAGATTTTGCAGAAAAGTCTCAACTAGGCCTACTAGATCAGTGAACTCCAACTGCCTTATTGTCCCTAAGTCTAAACTGTCCACGGTTGGAGGGCGCAGTTTCCCAGTAAAAGCTGCCTAGCTGTGGAACTCTCTGCCACCTACTATACGGGGGGTCGTGGGGGGGGGGGATCAGCCCTATCTGCAGTTCAGACAGAAACTCTAACTGGTTTAAAACACAAGATGAGTAAAGACCCTGCATTATATGCTACCTGACCGTTCACCTCCTCTCCTGTATGACCATGTGACTTTCCATTTTGGGTCATGACTCTATGCACTAATTGTGACTATTGTAATAACCCTTGTCTGTATATTGCCTATGTAACTAAGCTTTGAACCTTCTTGTAATTTGTGCACCCTGATACCTTTGGGTTGGTGTGCAATACAAATGAATAAACAAACAAACCATTATGTCCTGCGCCACTATTTTGGCTTCAGCATGCCCAGCCTTGAAGCGAGCCAGTTCAGGTAGGAAATAGGCAATCTCTCACCAGAGACTCTGGTTGACCAGCATGGCATCCGCATTGGACTGCCGCAGATGGGGAGTAGGGTTGGAATAGATCTTCTTTCCAAACGCCTCCAGGATCTTTTCCTTCTTACCCAGGAGTGCAGAGGCTGATGTAGCCGAGGACGATTGGGGCTTAAAGTAGAGTGATGATGCCGCAATTACTGAGGAGTGTGGCTGGGGGTGCGCCGACATTAAGAAGGGGTCCCCTTCCATTTGCCTGAACTAAGCGTTGAGACACCTATTGGTAGGTTGTGCAGAATGTGGCATTTTGCCATCCTTTTTTTCTGGCAAGCACCACCACGTCCTTCTGCATTGGGATTCCCGTCTAGCCGTGGGACATAGAGTGAGAACCTCTGCCAATACCCCCGCCTCTGGCTGCTCCACCTGTGGCTGTGGGATCCCCAAATACTCAGCCAGGCCCGCCAGCCTTTTCGTGAAAAGGCTTTTGCCGATGATGAGTGTCGGGGTCCTCCTCATCTTTGTCCACCAATGTATCTTGATGGTCCGGTGCAGCTGGAGGAGTGCTGGACGCAGGAAGCTGTGGCATACTGATCGGGGCCTGAGGCTGCTGCGGCAGCGGATACAGGGCTACTATGACTGGAACTGGCATGGGAGCCGGAAACTGTGGCTGTGTTGGACCCGCAGTAGCTGGACCCAGGGGCGGCGTGGCCGTGGGTGCTAGTGGCTGAACCAGAGGGAGCATGTCCCTGATAACATCTTTAAGGATGTTGCCCATCTGTGGGGACCTCATAAGAGTAAGGAACCTCTCAAAGAATCTGTCTTCACAGGCCAGTGGAGTGCTTGATGGAACCGTAATAGGCACGGGGCCCTGAGGTTGCTGGGACCTAGGTGCCCCCTGTCTGGCTGTATGGGGCGAGTTGTATCTGCCCTGCAAAGCTAATAGGTATGCTGTGGGCCAAGTGTCCGGCGTTGACCAGTTCCACTTGGAAACTTGTTCCCCCTTCCTGTTCCCCAAAGGGTGATGGTGTCAGGCGAGCCGCCATTTTGTCCGGCTGCATGCCACGTGCCTGTGTCGTGACGCTTGCCGCGCTGGACCCGGCTTGCTCCACTATGCGTGGCGGTGGAGGTTGAGGCCTACCCTGCACCTCGGGGCCTGGTAGGCGGAGTGACCTTGGCTGTGGAGGCAGTAGTGCTGCGTACAGGCGCCCCCTCAGACATCTGTCCGGTAAAGGGCGTAGCCCCTCGGGTTGAAACCCGGTAGTAGAATCTTGCGGCCCCTCAGCAGAGTCACCGGTAGGATCTTGCGACCCCTCGGCCTGGTGGCCGGTAGCTGGAGCAGCCTCGGGAAGTGTGCTGGTACTAGGACCTGTTGGGTCCCTTCCGCTTATGCTTTTTCTGGAGAAGGAGTTGCTTTTGCGGGGTGCGGAGGAGAACCCTGCACCTACCTTGGGCCTGGTCTTCTGCTTAACAAATGCCTTTAAGTCCTCTGGAGGCAATTTTCCGAATATCTCCCTCCACTTGGCTAATCTGTTCTTGAGGACGGGAGTGTCATCTCTTCGCACGGGGTACAGCCTACCCAGCCGTGGTCAGGGCCAAGGCAGCGGAGGCAGAGGGCGTGTGGGTCGGACGTAGGGAAGAGACCCTTGCAGGCTGGACACAAGCTGAAGCCCACCCTCATCGACATGCGCCGGGGAGGAGTGTGGCGCTGGGAGGCAGAGCGGTACCTGATTGAAAGGGAAGAAAAAGACGACAAAAGTACTTATCCGGGGAAGAGCGCATGGAATTACTAAACCTAACCCAGGAGCGCTGGTGAAAGCCTCGATGCGGACAAAAGGACTGGGGAGGGGTGCTGTTGACCGGAGTCGGGGTAGCGCATGCTCCCTGGACCGTGCCCCAGCGTGCATCTAAATTTAAAGGGGACGATTATTTTTCTGGTGAAAAAGGTTCTGTCTTGCGTCCCTAGCGAGGAGTATGCCTAGCAGACCTGATGAGCAGAAATACACATCAGGCCTCAGAACAGGAGTGGAAATTACATACAGACATTCTAAGCAACATTTTTACACATTGGGGGCAACCAGGCATACGTCTTTTTGCCACAAAAGAAAATGCTAAATATCTAAACTACACCTCCAGGTTCTCGCAGAAGGAAACCAACGCACTGTGGATCAGTTGGTCAGGGATATGTGCTTATGCTTTTCCTCCGACCCCACCGTTAAACCGAGTAATCCACAAGCTGCACCTGGAGAAGTTAACAATGTTCATACTAGCTACATTGTGGGCTCATCAGATGTGGTTTCCCCACCTCCTCAACATGTCCATTTGTCCTCCAATGAAACTAGCATGTTGTTTCAATATGTTGACACTGAAACAGGGGTTAATCCTTCATCCTCAACCCCAAGCAACTAACTTAGCAGCTTGGTTCCTCAAGTCATAGAGTTTGGCCACCTTAATTGCTTGTCAGATGCATGGAAATTCTTAAAGAAGCCCGTAAACCCACACTAGACACTGCTGTTTTCCCTATTGACAGTTCTCCATCACATCTAGTGCACTACTTATTGCACTTATTAGACTCCAGTCTTATTATTAATTCATGAAAAGTCCATCTTGCAGCTCTATCTGCTCATACCGGTTCTCAGAGTAAAGTCTCGTAGTGGAGAGTCCCAGTCATGAAAAGCCTTCATGGAATGAGTCAACAGCTTTAGCTGCCAATTGCAAACCTCCCCCCCCCCCCACATCCACCTTAGTTGGGATTCGAATATTGTCCCCTTTGAGCCAATGCATAAAGCAAGCCTCAGAGGTCTCACTTACAAGGGCGCATTTCTCTTAGCGATAACATTTATTCGAAGAGTAAGTGAGCTTCAAGCATTACCCGTAGTAGAACCTTTTGTCACTGTACACAAAAACAAGGTTTTAAGAAAACATCCACCATTTTCACCTAAATACATTTAGAAGTTTCATGTCAACCAATCAATTGAACTGACAGCTTTCTTTCTAAATCCCCAAATTTCAGGGGAGAGGGCACTCTGCGCGCTAGATGATCGAAGGGCAGTCATGTACTACCTCAAGAAGACTAAACTACTTAGAAAGACAGAAGAGTTATGTTTCCTTAGCAGCTGGAAGAGAAGGGGACTCTGTCTCAAAGGCTATTATTTCTAGATGGATTATAAGGTGCATCCAGCACGGTTGCACATTGTCAAAGAAGACAATGCCATTTATACCTAAGACTCACTCCAAACGTGGTACAGGGGCTACATTAGCATTCATTGCTAACCTGCCACTAGATGGTATCTGCAAAGCGGCTAAATGGAGTTCAGTGCACACTTTCACATAAAATGATTGTGTTGAGACACAGGCAGGGAATGACTCGCAGGTGGGAAGCAGTGCTAAAATATTTGTTTGTCTCTGTCCCTTCTATGAACCCACCACCTTCTTCTGGTACTGTTTGCTAGTCTATGCAAAACATGGGATTCTAAGCAGATTCACAAGCTTTACAAGACAACTATTACATACCTGTGATTGTCTTTCTGATGCTTTTATCTGCTTTATTGTGACTCCCTTTACATTTAGCATGCAAGCGGCTTGATCATTACCTCCTCCCAGTGGACCCTCTTCTGCCACCTCTTTAGTCTGTGGTGTTCTGATGGGTTGGAGACCCATCAGGTCTTTGGGGGCACAGGAAGTTCGATACCAGATGGCATTGAAACGTTAGTGCCGGGAATCGGGAGTGCTAGTCCAATACGGGGGCCCAGCAGTCGGTGAAGCGGTGGAGAGCACCCTCCTTAGCTGCTGTGACCTTCTCCGCCACCAGGATCTCCCAAACTTTTATCCACCAGAGGGCCAAAAGAGGACCTTCCTGGGCTTTCCTCTTCCATGCTACTGTGATCTTGGTTGCGAGCAGTAGGTGTGTGAGCAGTTTGGCAGATCGATCTGATTTGGGATAGCAGCCTGGGCTCGCCACCCCGAAAATGATCACTTCCGGGTCCATAGGAAGTTTGCGTTGGGTGATGTCTTCAGCGATCCGCAGGGCCTCCCTCCAGAAGGACTGTACTGTCGGGCATCCCCACCACATGTGGAAAAAGGATCCCTGCTCGCTGCAGCGTCTCCAGCAGCTCGGGTCTATGTCGGCGTTGCAGTGGTGCAGGCGAACTGGGGAGTAATACCAGCGGTGAAGAAGCTTTAGGGCGCATTCCTTGTTTGTGACGCATCTGGAAGTCGAATTAATCCTGGACCATATCTCCACCCATGTTTGGTCCACTATGGGGTGTCCCAGGTCCGCCTCCCAACCGGACATGTATGGCGGTGTAACTTTTAGCATGCCCTTCTGGAGGAGGCAATACAGTTTGGTGATCCGACCCTGGCCTATGTCTTCCCCTGTCGCCTGTTCAAGAGGGTGGGGGTCCCGAGTGGCTCCCATACGGACCGCGGGCTGCGAGATCCAGTGACAAAGTTGGACGTAAGGAAACCTCTCTTTCCTTCAGTTGAAAGCGGTCTTTGCATTCCTCGAAGCTGAGTGGGTTGTTGGTCTCGAAGAGTTGGGAGAGGGTTCGGAGACCTCCTGTGGTCCATCAGCTGAAGCGAGCTGCCTCCATTCCTGGCCTGAAGTCAGGGTTCCAGATGACCGGGGCGAGTGGGCTCGGGCCCCCGGGCACCTTCTTCCTCCGTCGGGCCCACGCCCATGCCTCGAGGGTCGCTTTGGTAGACAATAGCATCGGCAGGCCGTGAAACCCTGGGATGTGTAGCAGGGAGTGTAGCTGTGGCTGACCTCTGGATTGCTCGATGTGGACCCATTTTGGGGGGGCATCCAAGCTCGCCCAGGCCACAGCACATGCGAGTTGGGCTGCCAGGAAATAGTTCATCAGGTCGGGGAGCCCGAGGCCACCCCATTTTGCAGCCCTGCTCATGACCTTCATAGGTATTCTGGCTCTGCGTCCCCTCCGCACAAATTTCGCTAGCTTCCTCTGTAGTTGTTCCAAGGCCTGTTTTGGGGTGTGGGGGACCGGGAGGGCGGAGCACAGGTACAGCAGTCTGGCGAGGAGGTTCATTTTGCATACTGTGACCCGTCCCAATAAAGAGATCTCTTGGTTGTCCCATCATTGGAGGTCCTCCTCCAATTCCTTGAGCAGCGGGGGGAAATTGGCAGTGCAGAGTTGCTTTGGGTCTGCCGTGAGGCATATTCCTAGGTAGGCCGTTGAAGAGGTGCTCCATGTTAGCAGGCAGAGTGCCTGGAGGTTGGCTACAAGGGGAGCGCCCAAGTTGACGCTCAGTGCCTCTGATTTGGAGTAGTTCATCTGGAATCCAGCCATTCTTTCGAATGCCTCCAGCTCAGTTAGGGCAGCGGGCAAGGAGGATTGGCAGTTGGTGATGGAGATCATCACGTCGTTGGCATACAGGGAGATCTTGAATTGTTAGCCGTTTATCTCTAGCCCTGTGATGTGCTTGTTGGCTCGTGTCCTTGGGGCGAATGGTTCCATGACCAGGGCAAAGATCGGTGGGGAGAGCGGACAGCCTTGTCTTGTTATGCACGAGAGCCGGATCTGGGACAAGGTTTTCTGATTCAGCTGGAGTGATGTTCCCTGGGTTTTGTAGTTTGCCAACACCATTTTCTGGAATGTCGGGCCAAACCGGAATGCATCCAGAGTGGGGCGCATGAAGTTCCAGTCCAACCTGTCGAATGCTTTGGTGGAGTCCAAAGTTGAGACCGCCAGGTCCCGCCGTTCTTGACTCGCGACTTCGATGAGATTGAGCGCTCGGCGGATGTTATCCATTGTGCTTCTCCCTCTGATGAACCCCGCCTGGTCCAGGTCTATGATAGTCGGGAGGATTTGCGCCAACCTGTTCGCCAGAACCTTTGAGTATGCATTAGCGTCCACATTGAGCAGGGATATTGGCCTATATGACGAGCACTCCTTTTGGTCCTTGCTGGGTTTTAATGGCATGATTGTGGTAAACTCTTGCATGGAGGGCACAACGGTGCCTGTGTCCCGAAAGAAGTTTAATAGCTCTGTCATTGGGTGCAGCAGCATGGGGCGAAAGAGTTTGTAAAACTTTGGTGGAAAGCCGTCTGGGCCTGGGGCCCTGAGTTTCAGATATTTGAGTACTTCTTCCACCTTTTCGGTTGTGATTGGGGCTTCCAAGGTGGCTCTGTCGCCATCCGTAGTTTCACCCCTTCTCCGTACAGGGTTCTGCCTTTCGGGTCCTTCAGTGCGACAATGTGGTTCCGTCGTCGGGTTTTGCCTAGTTTGCTCAGAAGGTATTTATTAGCTTTGTTGCCAGTCACGTAGTAGCTCTGTTTGGTTCGTAGCAGGTGTCCTCGGCATAGTGAGCTTCCAGCTTGGTGCGAACTAGCCTAACCATTTTGGCTGCTTTGGGCGACCACTTCTTTTTTTAGGGTAGCATCTGCCTCCATCATTTCCTTCTCTAGCTGGTTTCTGTTTAGGGTTCTCCTCCTCGTATATGCAGCCACCTGAGCTATCAGTTCCCCTCTGATTACGGCCTTCATGGCTTCCCATCTTGTTGCTGTAGAAGTGAGGTCAGGGGGGTTTCCCTTAAAGTAATTGCTGATCGCCTTGGCTATGGCATCGCGCACCGCCATGTCATGGAGCATTGGTTGATATAGGGACCATCTGCATCTTTCTGGGGGATCCGGGTCAAAGACCCTTGCCGTCAGGAGAATCGGGGCATGGTCCGACAACACCCTTGTGCCGATTTCCACATCATCCGTGAACTGCAGGAGCTGCGGGCTAGCTAGAATCGGGTCTATTCGGGATGAGAAGCAGTGGACATGGGAGAAGAAAGAGTAGTCGGGGTGTCCGGGTGAAGGACCCTCCAGGTGTCTATCACGCCTAGTGTTTTGGACAGGTGGCAGAGGCCCAAAGCCAACCTGAAGTCTCTGGTGGAAGGGACGCCTGTCCTGTCCAGTGAAGGGTGGGTACCCCATTGAAGACCCCGCCCAGGACCACCTGTCCTTCGAGGAAGGGGAGGAGAGTGGATTCCAGGGTTGTGTAGAAGGCTGTCTGGCCGTCGTTTGGTGTGTAGACCACGATCAGCGTGTGAAGTTGTCTGTAGATGTCCCCCTTGATCGCTATGAATCTGCCGTCTGGGCTACGCAGGGTCTCCTTTTCTTTAAAGGGGATGCCTTTCGCTAGCAGGATCGCCGTGCCCCCTTTCTTGCTGGGACAAGAGGCCAGATATTGTGTTGGGAATGCTCGGCATTGCAGTCTGGTGAAGTCCTCTGCTAAGAGGTGGGTCTCCTGGAGGAACCCCACCGAGGCCTGAAGGTCCTGCAGGCGTCCAAGGATGGATTTACGTTTTGTAGGCGAGTTCAGGCCCCCGACATTCAATGAGATGTAGCAGAGTTTGGTATGTGCCAGACGGGGAGGGGGTCAGCGAGGTGCTATTAGGATTCAAGTGGGTGGTGGGTGATCCCGTGCTTGGGGGAATCCCCCGGGAGCCAATGTCAGCATGATTCAGCTGTAACCGAGTTTTAACTTTGTCCAATTCAGGGCTAACCGGGCCCCAGCAACCGTGGGGGCTGGAGAAGGTTACAGCCCAACAAGAGGAAGGCAAGAACAAAAGTTAACCAAACTAGCCCATACGGGCCTCGGGCCGAAGTGACTGTCCATCCACTCGGCTGGGGCATTGCGTGGGGACGCCAGGGTGCCAAGAGTGCAGGTTCCGGCCTCGAGAGCTGATGGTCGGTTACTGGTCGTGTGCAGTGGCAGTTTTCCCCCCTTTTGGAACTTTCTTCCAGCGGCCATGCTGGGGCTTCGGTGTTGATCTGCGTGGTTTATTAATTCGGTAGGTAGTTGTATTTTTTTCGGGTGTCGAGGGCTTGCTTCCCATAATGCTGCTAGCCTTCTCCAGAGCATAAATTACCCTTGTTTGCCAACAAGTGTGAACTGAAGTGAGGCCGGTAGAGCCAATGATATTTGATTTTCCGCTCCTGCTGAAGAGATGTTAGAGGTTGCAGGGCTCTCCGTCGTTGGACTGTGGGGGCGGCTAGATCCTGGAACAGCTATATGGCGGATCCCTGGAATGTCAGGCCGCCATGTGAGCAGCTTGCTGTCATGATCTCTTGTTTTGTCGAGAAAAAGTGTTCTCTGGCGATTACTTCAGGGCTGGCCGCTGACGGGGTGTTCCTGCGGCCTCTCAGTCTGTGAGTGCGATTGAGCAGAAGTAGCGACTTGTCGCAGTCCGGGAGGAGAGTCTGGCAGAGATCTCTGATGTAGGTCGGGAGGGCTTGGTCCGGGATCGAGGTGGGGACCCCTTTGATACGAATGTTGTTTCTGCGGGACCTGTTTTCCAGGTCCTCCTGTTTGCGGTGCATAGTTTCCGAGTTATCCTCCAGAGTCTGGATTTTCTGTCGCAGCTCTGCGATCTGCGCCGTGTGCTCCAGGACTTGATCTTCTGTGTCCCCGACCCTATGTTACACCTCCTCAACGCGGTTGTCCAGGCTATCTATCTTGGTTGTAACCTCTGCCATGCAGAATTCGGTTTTGATGTCGGCGAGGAGGCCCTGAATATCTTCTTTTGTGGCCCATTGTCCTTGGGCTCTTGCGGAAAAGGAAGGCTGGGTTGGGGGAGAGGGAGGGCGGGGGAGTCCAGCTGTTTGGATTTCTCCTTCAGGTGGAGTAAGTTGGCAATGTCTGCTGACTTCGGGCCCATTTGCTTAGACATTTTGATGTCTTGGTCGCCCTCCACACAGGTGAGTGGTGTCCGCAAGTTGTCGTTGGGAGGTGGCAGTTTCAGGTGTGTCACCCCAGCTGGGAGCTTATATCTTCGCAGGGCGTCCTGAGGGGAGGCCCTACCTTGACAATGCCGCCGGCAGGGGTTCCAGGCCAGATCTGCTGGTCTGTCCGGGGCCCCTACCGGCCAGTGTTTGCTGAGGTTTACTGCAGTGGTTGGGCTATTTCCTACTGCTTTGCCCTGTTGTTTCGGCCGCTGGTCACCTGCTGTTCTCCATGCTCCCCTCTTAATGCAGGGGGGCCCAATGTGATGGGGTGGTGAGATATGGCTGGCGCTGTGTCCCTGTAGCCCTTCAATGGTGTGTATAGGGGGGGTGGGGTCCCCAAGGCGGCCTGCTGGGTCCACGGGATGGTTGGGCCCCAGGGGGTCATCCAGATGGGGAAAATGAAGATCAAGGAAGGCCACCCTGGGTCAGGGTCTGCAGGTCTGTCCCGGGGCAGGAGGCGTAGTGCTGGTTCGACGATGGGCAGGCCCCCACTGGTGCCGGGTGCATCTATTTCTGTGCCGGCTGGGGAGGTTGAGTGTACCAACAATGCTACCGGTTGGTCTGGCAGCTAAAATAAGGTTGGAGCAGTTCACTTGCCGTGTGCAGTGTTACAAGTGGCCCGGGGACCTCAGAGTCCAGCCGCCCGGAATGGCCCGTTGTTGTGGCTCTGAGCTGCACCTGTGCGCTTTGCCTGTGTGGCAGTGTGTGGGTCTCCCCGCTGGAGCCGCCGCACCTCCTGCCCAGAATACGGGCTCCCTGGATGGGCCTGCAAAGGTGGATAGCAGCAGTTGACGTGCGAGCGGGACCCTCCCACTCAGTGCTCCGGGTACGTACCTTCAAGTCCGGGTCAGGCTCGCCACTCCGCCTCACCCCCTGCACCAGGTTGAGGTTGGCTCCAGTCTGCACTGGCTTCCAGGGTCGGGGACCGCCTCACAGGGCCCGGGGCCGTGCGAGGTCCTCCTCGCCTCCTGCAGTGTTGGTGGGGGCAGGGGCAAGGAGCGGGCTGCTCCAGGCACTCCGAACACCAGCTGGTGTGATTGCCGCCCGCTGCAACTCGGCCCCATCGACCTCCCCCAGGTGGCAGGTGGTTGGCAGCCCACGGTCCGCAGCCCACGTCTGCTCAGGCTTACCCAGCGGCCTCCGATTCTCGCCTCCTCTGTGTCAGAAGCGAGCACTCCTGGCCTCGTTTGACTGCTTGTCTTCTCAGAGCATTCGTCGCACCCCAGGGGCAGCGTCCAGACGGCTCTCCTCCGCACCAGGATCTGCGCCTCCTCAGGCGTATGGCTGTGCGTTCCGAGGAGCGTAGGCGTTTTGGCGCGTGATGGGCCACCAGGGCCTGCGGTCTTCACACGTCCCAGGTGTTGTGGGACCCGGTTGTTGGCAGGATTTCGCCATGGGATGATTCGGGTTGCAAACCTTGTGGTTTAGGTGGCTCTGGTCTGTCGCCGCATCCCTCAAACTGCGGGGCAGTGTCCTAGCAGCTGTGCTCGATCCCCCGGCTCATCAACTCCACGCGGCCGCCATATTGGGCTTTGGGCCCCGGGTGAGCTTTAGCGGACCAGCAAGCAGGGGCTTACCCGCTCCCATTTTCACCCAGAGTCGGGCTGAAGGTTCTTGGGAGGTTCCCACAGAGCTCTTAGTGAGGCGTCCGCATCGTCGAAGCCTCAAGCCACGCCCCAAATTGCCTACTTTTAAATGGCTAACTAACCACTCAAGCTCTCCTAAATGCTTTAGGGCTATACTTTCAGGGCCTTTTGTTGGCACATTCAGTTTTTGAATACCCATGGTTCTCAAAAGGCATTGTGAAATTCTATTCATGATTTGTAGAGGCCACACATTTTCAAATAAGTAATTTTCATCAGAGTGTACTGCATGATGTTTAAGTCCCTGGTGAGCCCTACTGTTTTCCTCAAATGCACTGTGATTTTTTTAACCTACGCTTGTTATAAGTTGTGTTTCTAAGACATGGATACATTTGGCTTCTTCTGTTAAGTTGATGTCACAAGAGGATTGTTATAGTAAACAGCCTTTCAGCTGGAAATTACTGCTTAACATATTGGCCATTGGTGCTGTTGGAGCCACAGTGGGCAGAGTGGCAGATGGATTTCAGAGAAGCATGTCAGGGCTGATGCAAATAGCCATCAGCTTGCTCAGAGCTCAGGCTTGATATATAAAACCGATGTTATGTGCAACCTGATTGGCTGCTACCGTTTTCCGTGGTGCTAACTCACAAATCATATGGTGCATTTGATTGGTGAAATCTGTATGTGCTTAGGTCTTTCTTACCTTGACATAATTATGGATGTAATGGTCTTTCTCTGATACTTTGCTATGTGTCATAGAGTGTAAGGCTGACATTACTAATGTATGTAATTTAAAAGGTGTTGGTGTTCTTCATGTGGTCTGTCATGGGAATATGTTTTCTTATAGTTTGATTCTTTTGTAGGAGTGCTGGATGAAAGGGAAGGCCTGACTCCTCTTGGCCAACGGCTTGCACACATCTCTACAGATCCCCGTCTTGGCAAGGCCATTGTCCTGGCTTGCATTTATCGCTGCCTTCATCCCATGCTTGTCATTGTTGCCTGCTTAACCCGAGATCCCTTTGTCAGCAGTTTGCAGAATCGACAGGAAGTCAATGAGGTAAGGATGCTCCAGTACAGTGTATTGGGTTTATCAGAGAGCTCACCATAAGGACCTTTTCTATTTTCCTGAATCTGTGCTTTCTATGTTGGTAGGCAAGAGTTTCCTTGTGCTGCTTTCCTAAACTTCTAAGGGACACCCTTTATTTCTGCCTGTTTTAAACCCGGTCCTGACATTTACATTTTGGATGTAAGTAAAGCTTTCTGCTTCACTTCCCTTGTCTGTTTTCTCATTCCTATTGGGAAACTAGTTTAGCCCCTAATGCTATCAGTATTGAGAGACTATGTCTCTCTCTGAATTTCTTGTATTGTTACAATTGCACACATCTCCTTACTTCGAATGGATTGTGTACTCCCATGTATTCCTCATCTTCGACACTTGTTGTCCAGCTTCAGCTGCTTCAGAAAAGGTTTTCGGCAGAGGGCGCTGTGCGTCGATGGTGTCGGGTCGATGTCCCTCGAAGGCCTTCATCGAATGGCATATATAGCACGTGCAGCGCCCGTTGGCCTAAGTTCAGTTTTTCTGCGAACATTGTTTGCTTTGAGTGAAATTTAGCGCGTTTTCTAGTGACGTTACGTTACAAAAACCTCGATAATTGTCTACTTCTTCGATGCCAAAGTCCAGTTTCAAGAAATGCTGTGCCTGCGGGTCAAAGCTGTCTCTTACTGACCCACATCGTATTTGCCTGTGGTGCCTCGGTGAGGGCCACGAAACCTTCAATTGTTCCAAGTGCCAATCCATGACGGGGGAAAGTCTTGAGGGAACAGAAGGGGAAACTGAAGGTAGGAAAAATCTCCAAAAAATCACCTACCCGACCCGCTAAGCCTTTGACCGACAAGTCGAGAGGAGACTCTCCTCGGAGGAAGATCAAGGGATCTAGGTTGAGGAGTGGTTCCCACCACTCTTCTTCGTCTTCGAAGAAATCAAAGAGAAGGGACCGACGGTCACCTGCGTTGACTTACTTGTTTGACATTTCCCACGAGAGGGTTGCTTGCCCTACAAAAAAATAAACAACGGCTGAATGGGATGCCTTCAGGGTGGAAATGTTAAAAATATTTGAAAAACAAAGCTGTCATGATGCCTGCCCCCGGGAAACCAGACCAGGCCCAGCAGCCCCGGAAGCAGGCATCATGCCATTTGGAGCATGCCCAAAAGCCCCAGTTAGGGGCTGTTTGGGTGCAGTCCTGGCGCCTTTGGCACCAGGCTCATAAGGACAAAGTCATTCCTGGCGCCATAGGCGCCAGGCTCATAAATGATAACTTAACTAAAGCAGACCATGCTGCTTACTCACCTGATGCAGACCATGCTGCATGAAGACCTAAGCCAAATGAGGCTTAGGAGGGACTATTTTAATGCAGGGACTATTTTCTTACCTGGGTGGGGCAGTGGAAGAATACTTACCTGGGACTTCTTCCAAAGCTATTTAAGCCACACCCGGACAGCCACACGTGCTTCGCGTTATTCTGCAGTAGCAGCGTAACGCTCACCGTGCCTGCAGCAGCTTCCAGTCTTCAGCCACGCCAGTCTACACTCCGGAGCTCTTGAACCCTGCAAGGAAAGCAGAAGGAAAGGTTAGAGCAAGAGTTTTATTCATACTCACCTGAATCTTGCATCTTCTCGACTTGAACCTGGAAGAAAGAATCCATTAGACGCTCTTGCCGCGCCTCCTGCAACGCCGCGCTGAATTCACCTGTTGCCATTTTCAGCATTCCTTCACGCACATCTTCAGTTCGCGGCCGCTCTTCATCACCTATGGACATAATAACAATAAGGTGAGCAACAGAGTTATCTAAGACAACAAAGGCAAATATTAAAACTTACTTGAGATCACCGGGGATACTCACCTAATCTCACCTCTTCCGCATCTCCGCCGCACCCCGGCCCCTATGGGGAAACATTCCGCTACAGACTTACCCGGTTGCGGTAAACGCTTCAATCCACGGATCTTCCTCCGAATGGATGCCTGAAAAGGAAAAGACCACAGGTTAGAGCAAGCTTCCCTCTTTATTCCGAAACAGCTTTTATAAACACTTACCTGCGCATCTCTGGTTGCCACGTGAACTCTTTCCAGATCCATAAGGGCAACCTAGGGGAATTGGACAGAGTGAATTCCAGACGTTTTGAACTCTTTAAAACTATTACCTCTACGGAGTCAACACCGTCTGCAACTCGCCAACTTCCCACACCAGTGAGGCAACTGGTCATCTACGCGCCCCTGCACTTGAAGCAGGATGGAGAGTTCATCTTTCCAGATTATCAGGTGAGAATCTAAAGGAGTCCCAAAGTAATTCATGGGGAGAAGGTGGGGTTAAGATTAAACCTCACAGGTGGTTAATTCCCCCTTTCTGCATTACAGAAGAGTATTCATACGAGCCACACAGACCAAGCTGGGTGGCCCGGTCCACTCCGTCATCTCGGCGCTCTGTGTATCACTGGGAGAAGTAACATCAGGCCGGTCCAGATCAACGCCCCCGTGGACACCAGGTGAGCGTAACAAAAGCCATGCTCCTAGCGAGCCTTTGAAAGAAACTGGGCAGGAAAGGTCTCACCCAAAACCTGCACGCCCTAGAGCCTGGGTAAAAGGTCTGATCAGCATCGGGAGGCCTTGATCCGAAAAAACTAAAGATCACACGAGACGCAGGGAGAAGTCGAGGTCATCGACACCTTCGACGCCAGCGGTGCCTTCGACGCCCACCAGGCCCTCAACACCCATCAAGCCCTTGACATCGAAGACTTCGACGCCAGTTGTGCCACACTTGCCAGCTATGCCATTAGTACCAAGCGCACCTCCAAAGTCGGCTGTGATGAAGAAAATATCACCGACGTAAAAGCCTATTGGTACAAAACCCGACAAAATATATGCTCCACTTCCGAAGAAAGAGTTCTTTAAGTCTCTTCTATTTTTTGAAGAGGAAGAACATTCTGACAATGATGAAGCCCCATTTGGCTTGCAGTATGGTAGACCCAATGTACCAGAGAGCTTTATCTCTGAGGAAAGTAGAATGCAAGACCTATATGAGAACTTGCAAACAGAAAGTGGGGTTGACACCTCCTCAGAACTTGAGTTCTGAAAACCAGAACTAGGGGAACATGCCGACGCTTCTTATAGACAGCTCATGTCAAAAGTGGTTGAATATTTCGGTTGGAGCAGGCCCCCTTTGCCCTATGACCAAGACAACCTCACAGACATTCTGGACAAGGGTCCACAAACTGATCCCATTTTGCCTTTTCATGTGGCACTGCAAAAAAGGGCGGCTAGGAATTGGGAGACTCCGAAATCTAATCCAACCGTCGACAAGAAGTTGACAAACAAATACCGCCGCTCCAGTAGTGACCCAAACTACCTGTCGAAACACCCCACTCCGGAGAGTCTGGTGGTGCAGGCAGCTACTGCTACTTCTGAACAGGCAGCGTACCCTACCATCCCTCCTGATAGGGGCGACAAGCACGTAGATGGATGGGCGAGGAGGGTATTTTCTGCAGGGAGCATGGTGGTTAAGTCTGCCAACTCCACTTGTTCCCTCTCAAAGGTTTTGTGTACTCTATGGGACTGTATCTCCATGGCGGCAGAGCACATTCCCGAAGGGGATGAAAGGGACGGCTTCTTAGCTATTGTTAAAGACGGCAAAGAAGCCATGTGTGTGTTCCTTTCATTCAGGATTGTATTCTGCGGATAGCATCAGAAGATCCATGGCTACCAGCACTGTTATGTGCAGATTTGCATGGTTGAGGAAGTCGGGTTTTGCACCTGATGTGCAATCTAGAATTCTCAACATGCCTTCTGACAGGTCTCCTCTTTTTGGCAACAAGGCTGATGAGAGCCTTGAGAAGTTGCAGACCTCAAATGCGACAGCAAGTCTTTAGGCGCTGCAATTAAGCAACCTCAGCCTTTTCGTCCTAGTGCACAACCTTGGAGGGGTAGATCTTTTCGATACTACTCCTCAGTTGGAAGGGCGAGAGGAATGGCCAGTCAAAGAGGCCAGAGAAGATTTCCTCGTGGTGGACAAGGTAGAGGTGCGAAGCCGGCTCAAGTAGCAGCCTCCTTACCATCGGCCTCTGCAGCTGCCGCCACAAAACCACTCGAGTCACAATTCACCAGTGGGGGCAGACTACCTGAGCATCTGCAAGAATGGCGAGACATTACTTTGGATGCTTGTGCTTTGGAAACTGTAGCCCACGGTTACTGGCTTCCTTTCATAAGAAGACCTCAGAACAGTGCACCGGGGAACCACTCTTTGAGGGTTCCGGATCCGCTCCTTGTTCAGGAGATTTTAACCATGCTAGATGTTAGGCAGAAACCTGTGCAGTTCCCTCTGGGACCACTGCAAAAGATTTAAGACTACAGGTGTTTGGCAGTAAACCCACTTGGTAGCAGTCTGTACCACACAGATTCACTTGGTAGCTGTGGCTGAGCAGTCAGACTTCCCTCAAGAAGAGTTAGGCAGTATACAGAGTATTCACAATAGGTCAAAAGAACACAGTAGAACAAGTAAACACTGACCAGGGCTTGGTGTAAAAGAGATATAATTATTTATTTAAAACCACATCTAGAAAAACACACAGGCACTAATAGTAAGCAATTCAAAAACACGATCACTAAAAGATTTACACTCCCTTAGAAGAATATTAGACAAGTCTTAAGTAAAGCCCCACTTATTTTCAGACAGCGGTGAGCGCTTATCACAGATGGCACTCTAATAATTTGTTTTAAAAGGGAGAGAAAAACAGAGAATAAATTGAAACAGGTCCCAACACTTTTACAAGAGCACAACAAGAGAAGAAGTAAAACCGTGAAGTTCGAGTTCTGTAGGCTGGATCCACTTTAAAAGGATCAAACGAAATGTGTCCAAGGTCACACGGTTGCAGTGTACAAAAGGTTCAAAAAGGAGTTGGACCAAAGAAAGGGACCAGTTAGAACGTCAAGGCGGCCAGGCCAGTCCAGAAGGTTAAGGGGTTATTCTTACCTTGTAGCAATCTTTAGAAAGGGAGGCCTGGCGGACACGGTACCTTAAAGTGGTGAGAATACTCCAGCGGGGGCAGTTGTTCCTGGCAGCGGATGCAAGTCGGTGCTTCGTCCGGGACAAGAGAGGATCTCGTCGGGGAGGAAGACAGGAGTCTGTTGCACCGCCAGGGGAAGAAACCAGCCGCGGAGTTTCTCAGGTAAAAGGAGCGGTCCTTTGATTCGCGGTCCAGTGTTAAGTGGCTATCCGGTTGCCGGGGTGCTTAGCACGGGCAATTCGACCACAAGCCGGTCTGGGGTGCGAAGAGAAGAAGGTAAACTGGTTGTGCCCACTAGTCAGGGGAAGAAGCCTCTCCAGCTGGGAGATCTCCTCTGTCGTCGGGAAGTGGTGAGTCGGTTCCGCAGGGCTCCACCGGTGGTGTCGTCGTGGTAGGTCGGCTCAGCTTCTCCCTCGTCGGATTCCCAGGTCCTGTGGCGACTTCTGAAGTTCCAGTCCCCAAAGCCCTGCTTTTATGCAGCACACCCCCATTCACTCAGCCTAGCTGTCAATCAAACATGCTAAGTGGTGAGCAGGCCGGCTCACCACTTGGGCCAATCACACAAGAGTGCGACTTGAGTTACCAAGGTAACTCAGTCCAGGGTGCCTAAACCCCCTCCCACACCCCCTGTGGTACCCAGACAGAGTTGCATCACTTTTGGAGGCTTCTGTTGAGAACCCCGCCAAAAAGTGGAACAAAGGGCTCGACTTGGGTTGGAGTCACGGAAGAGAACACATACGCCATTTTAGAATAGAGTCCTGGCAAAAAATACCAACCAGCGAATTAATATTAAATAAATAAACCGGCGGTATGTTCGAGGCTATGAGAATTAAATAATTAAAGTTGGTAGCCTCGAACAATGGGAAAATCCCATAGGGATATATTCGCGGTCGAATATAAAAAGTAGTAGCCACTGCCACCAGCCAAAACTCGATCAGGGGGGACGGAGACGTGCTCCCTCGACTAACAGACCCCGGGGTAATCGAATTGCCCCGACCAGTACGTCCACAATATGATAGTGTGTACTGGTTTCTGTTAATAATTTGGGACTAGTAAAGCCAATGGTGACTTTACATGCCCTGGGAGACAGTAGTCAGTCCCAGGGTATTGAGTCTATGGTGGGGTGTCACTATGACACCCCTGTGTCACTGCACGGAGGGTGCTGTGTAACACACATAGTAAAACACACGAGACCCTATGGAGTAAAGGACCCCATAGCCCATAAAACACATTAACAGTCAAAGGAACACCATAAATCATGTCCAAGAGTGGGAAAAAAAGAGTCTCACTCTTGGCAGGAGAAAAAAACAAACTCCAGAAATCCAGCAAAGCTGCTGGGGGACTCACTAGGTTAGGAAATTCAGCCTAAAGAGAGAATTCTCCCTAACACTAGAGAAAGGTGCTATAGAACCAGTACCTGTAGCGGAGAGGAAGAAGGGATGGTACTCCCCATATTTTCTGATCCCAAAAAGGACGGAGGACCGAGACCCATCTTGGACTTGAGATACTTGAACAAGTAGGATTCTCCAGAGGATTCGTTCCCTCTTTCTGTATTTAAAAACATCTCTCGGGACATTGTAAACCAACTTATTTAGTCAGTCAATGATTACTTTACCTCGGGGATCATTCCAGATAACTTGAAACATGCTTTTGTCATTCCATTGTTCAAGAAGCCTGGGCTCGACCTGATGGTTTTGTCAAATTTTCGACCCATTTCCTTGCTCCCTTACTTGATGAAGCTCCTGGAATCACTGGTGTCCCCCCTCCTTAGTACTTTTCTGGAATCTTCCAACTTCTTCGACCCATTTCAATCTGGATTTCGCACTGGTAGGGGAACTGAGTCGGTCTTGGTCTCTGTGCTGGATGATCTGACTTGCCTGGTTGATTGGGGACGGGGTTTTGGTGCTTTGATTCTGCTTGACTTATCAGCAGCATTTGATACCATCGACCACCCTACCCTGGTCTCCTGGCTTTCCACCGCGGGTATCTCCGGCCGTTTACTGGCTTGGTTCTCCTCCTTTTTGTCAGGACGTACTCAATCTGTTTCTTTATCCCCTTTTTGTTCTCAAGACATTTCTCTTTTTTGTGGTGTCCCTCATGGTTCTTCTCTCTGTACCATTTTATTTCATCTCTACATTCGTCCTCTTCTGGCTATAATTCACACCTTTGGTTTGCTTTATTAGTCAGTGAGATCCAGGCTCTGGTGGCATCAGAACCTTACACCACTGTTCACAGGCAAAACGTTGTCTGCCAGACGTACCCTGCTTTCCTACACAAGGTGACGACCTCCTTCCAACTCAACGTCGCTAACCCCATGGACGAGCCTCAGCGGGTCTTGCACAGTTTGGATGTCGGACGTGAGCTGAAATACTACCTGGACAGAACCAAAGACTTCCGCAAGTTGGATGCCTTGTTTGTCTCCTTCGGTGTGTCAAGGCCTGGTTTTCAGACCTCCATAGTAAGGTGGATGGTGGTGGCCATCAAGGAGGTGTATGAGGGGCAGCACAAACCAGTGCCAGCAAACTTACATGCCCAAGCGGTCGGAGCCAAGGCCATGGCCTTCGCGTTCCAGCGGCATGTGTCCTGACAGGTCATCAGCAGGGCGGCTACCTGGTCCGCCCCTTTGGCTTTCTGTAAAAACTACTGTTTGACGCCGCCTCTAGGTCAGACGCGGCATTCGGGCAGGCTGTTCTAAGACACCTGTTTTCTTATGGAGGGGCTCCTCTCCATCCTGGGGCTACATTCAGTTGTAATCGCCCATACTTTATGGAGGAAAAGGACGGGGCGTAAGAGTAATTAATAGTTACTCACCGTAGTGACTGACGTACTCTTAGTCCATAGTCCCCTTTCCTCCATACGTCCCACCATCCTCTCCCCTCCCCCTAATGATACTGGTGTCATTAGGCAATGCTGAACATTGTCGATGCGTCAATGGAGACTGAGGAGTAGCGCCGGTGGGCAGAGTCAGGCGAGCGCATGCTCCCAGTGCCGCTCCCCCGCACGCCTCTAAATTTAAAGGGGAAGAAGATTATTTCTCGTGAATAAGATTGTCTGCTGTCCATACAGTATGGAGGAAAGGGGACTAATGGACTAAGAGTATGTTAGTCACTACGGTGAGTAACTATTAATTTTCACAACGGTCTTGGTACTCAGCATCCAAATTCCTCATCCCAGTACCAGAGTGGTATTTGTGTATGTCTGAGGTAATAAAGGATGAAACTCAGTTCCTATGTGGTCTCTTCCTTGACTCAGTGCCATAGCGGTATACAGCTTCCAAAAGTTATTTCACAGTTCATCAAAAGTTCACGCACGTCTCCCTTGGTCGGGCTCGAACCTCTCAAAGCAAAAAGTTCACGTAGGTCTCCCTCAGCCAGGCCCGGACCTCACAATCACAATACATGCAGCGGTTCCCTTCACAAAGCTTTATTCACAGTCATTAGGGGTTCCTTTCCCCTAACTAAGCACACTTCCGGTCTCCCTCAGTCAAGCTCAGACCTTCACTGATGTCAGAGACTTTTGAACGTGTGAAGCTTTTACTATAGACCTCTGCAGGACCACTTGGACTTTCTCTTCAGCTCACACTCATGTGTTATTTGCCCCAGTGTCGCTTGGTCTTGGTAGTTCAGTACCATAAGGACAAATGTGTGTAGAAATCTTTCTCTTAAAGTAGTCACTTTTCAACTTCCCCTTTCGCTGGGGTGAATCTTGTCCATTGCGCATTTCAGAGTTTGTTCAATTATCTGCTTTATAACAAGATATCTCATATTTCGCAGAGACTTTCGAGTGGGCATTTCCTGTCGTCGGACCACTCTGATACTCTGTATCGCTGGTTCAACAGTTATTGTTAATTTAAAGTTCACCACAGCTCTACCTTCTTTCGCATCTCATCTGCACATGCGCAGCCTTCAATTATGAGATATAAAATGTACTATTGCAACTTCAATTTTTCCTTAACACACTCTGACCTTTCATATTGTTCGCTAACTCACCGGCTGTGTGCATTCCTTTCTTGTATTTCCGGCTTTAATTCACGAGTCAAGATTAATATCCCAGGTTTGGCCTCGCCTCCCCAACTCTGTCGTTCACCCGGGAGGGCCATTGGCGCCCTCGAAACACAATGCAGTTTTCTTTTCTGGGATTTGGCCTTTTCTGCATATCTTTCACGGCTCTTCAGAGGCAACGACCTCCTGCAGGGATATTCTCTGTTTCCCTACTCCTTTCTTTCGTCCCTTGATTGGTCGTTCTGCTCCTGTGGGTTTGCCTTCACCCCGGAAAATCTGCTCTTTCTCGTGTTCCACCTTGCTCAGAGTGTGTCTCTGTTCCACCTTTTATCATGTGGGGAGAGCTAATGGGTATCAGATGTATGTGATTAAAGTCATGTGCCTGACTTTGCCTGACCCGATTAGCAGGATATGTCCAATGAAATATGTAAGTGTTAGCTTCTTTACTCTGTCGCTCCTCTTCCTCGGCCCAGTATTTGTGCAGAAAGGGGAGGGGGAGAGTTGGGACATTGGAGCGTCCTATAAAATAGGATGGGGTACGGGTACAGGAAAGGGGGGAATACCGCGTCTCACCATCAGTTGCCTTACCCCCACTCCCTGAGGATCCCCCACCCAGGTGATCCTCCCACACTGGTCCACCCCCAGGGGCTGTATCCAATGGCTGTGGCTGTGCCCTGGCCACCTGAGAGAGAGATCCCCGGGGACTCGTAAGTGAGACACCCTTTGGTTTCTCATAATTGGGAGATAGTTTTCTCACACAATAGGGAAGGAATTGGAAATATCCCATAAAAGCCTTGTGGACATTTGATTCCTGATGAGGGGAATGGGAAATATCGTGTGTCACCTCAGGGTACCTCATCCCCACTCCCCAAGTCTCCTCCTCCTCCCAGGTGATAGTCAATCATATATACACCCCCCCCCGGGGTCAGGATCTGGAAGTGACAGCCTTTCCCTGGCCACCTGAGGGTAGGATATTTTTGGGAAAGAAATGAGGCCGCCCGCAGATTCCTCACAGTATCCTCCTTGACCCACTGTGTGGAACGTCAGAAGTAGGATGCCCAAATTTTATTTTGTAACTCATTTTTATAAAGGATAAACAATATTTGAAATAACACACTTTGTGTTATGAAACATTTTATACATCTACTCCCTATGTTGCATCTCACTACTGGCTCAGTGTCTGAATGCTTTTTTTCTTATTATAGTACAGCCAATAAATTGGCTTTACATACAATTGCAACAAATAAATCATATTGCAATTCAATCAGTTGAATATCAATTCACAATAAAGACATCCCAATTAACACAAAACTACAAAGAACCCTCAATTCCCTCAAATTCACTCCCCTCACCATACATGTTGACATTACTAATGGTCACCATTATAATTGTCTTTGTTCCTGTAAGAATGTGTTTCTATACATCCAACATTAATTTGTCAAATCGTATACATATGGCATACAGTTGCCATCCATATATAGGTTACACCAATTCTCTGATTCTCCTAAATCATACTTTCCTATTACTACTGCTTCGAGCATTCTGTTTCTTAACCTACTAAGCGCAGGTCAGGCACACAGAGTATGCTAAGCTCTTTCAAGAGCCCCACTTGAACATAATCTACAATATCGCTCCTCTTTGGAAAGAGCCATTCTGTGACCAATAACATCAAGAGTATATAGCAGATTAAATGCATCTCTCGTAATTGTCATAAATATGAATTCGAGAATTCATTTAGATGCATGACAAGGGTGGTGGCCAGGTCTCGGTCACCATTGAAGTCTCTACTACTTGCTTTATTGGCTAAGTTTATCCAATTTTGCTCTCCCTCAAGTCCTGCTAGTCCCAATTTCAAAGATCTTTTTTAAATTAACCCTGGCAGTTGATGTCACAGGGAAATTGAGCTGCTGCTCCCACCTATTTCCCTCTCAGTTAATTTCCATGCAGATGGCACTCCTAGAATAGCTCCACATCTTCTCTGCTTCTGCATATGTATATTAAAGCAAGGTGTTCGTATTTGAGTCATTTATCTTCCAATAAATCATTACTTGCTGATTTGTTATTAGCGCCTCCATACAACTAATGCTCAATTCGCCTTTTATGAATTCCACACGTGTTCTAACAAGCATATTTATTATCTTCTTAAGTCAATAGCGCTCAATTTCGCATAACTCTTTGGCCCTTTTTCTCCCTCAAACCTCTATGCCATTTGTCAGTTTGGGAACGATCTTCATGTTATATATGGTAATAACTGACGCCAAAGTATAGCCATTATGTTGTGTTGCAAAACAAATAATTTCACCGACCTGCTGCCATAATTCCATTCCTATTTTTTCCACCTGAGGTCCCTGAGGTTCCACCTGAGGTCCCAGATAATTCTATTGTTTTTCACTTTCTGTGGGAGAACAAGAGAACCATTCAATTTCCAAATGTAGTTGGTACTATTGACTAGAAATTTCCATGGTCCACCAAACCAAAGTCCTTGGAGAGAACCATGAAGACCAGATGTAATGTTTAATTCCTTAAAAATATATATTTGGTGTTAAAAAATATTATACAATGCTCGTGAATAATCCCCCCAGCCTTGTTCTGACACCAACTTGTATATCTGCGAGTGTATCATTTGCTGTAATCAAAAGAACCACTCATTAACCTATTATACTCCCTAATATCTTTGAGGAACTGCCTTGAAATGAGTTGGGTCAATCAGATTTAGGTGACAATATATTCCATTTTTTATCAATTGGCACAATAACTAACCACTGCTTCAAGCGTAGTGTTAAATTACTTGGTCACACTGCATATAAAATATTTGAAGGAAGAGGGGCCCATAAATCAAGTTTAAGCTTATAAAGGTACAACCTTACACAATCGGTACCAAGTCTCCTATTCACATTTCTTTTTTTAGCATTAATTGCAGTAATATCAATGTGGGTGATGACTACATTTTCAGAGAAGGCAGACTTTTTGGGATTTCCTCTATGAACGCATTATTATTGTTAGGGAGAATTCTCCGTTTAGGCTGAATTTCCTAACCTAGTGAGTCCCCCAGCAGCTTTGCTGGATTTTTGGGGTTTATTTTTTTCTCCTGCCAAGAGTGAGACTCTTTTACCCTCACTCTTGGGCATGATTTGAATGTGTTTCTTTGAATCTAGGTGTGTTTATTGGGCTATGGGGTCTTTTACTCCATAGGGCTTCATGTGTTTTTCTGATGTGTTACACAGCACCCTCAGTGCAGTAACACAGGGGTGTCATAGTGACCCCCCAGTATAGACTCCATACCCTGGGACTGACTACTGTCTCCCAGGGCATGTAAAGTCACCATTGACTTTACTAGTCTTAAATTCTGAACAGAACCAGTATAAACCATCATATTGTGGACGTACTGGCTGGGGCAATTCAATTGCCCCGGGGTCTGTTAGTCGAGGGGGCACGTCTCCGTCCCCCCTGATCGAGTTTTGGCTGGTGGCAGTGGATACTACTTTTTATATTCAACCGTGAATATTTTCCTATGGGATTTCCCATTGTTTTAGGCTACTATATTTATTTAATTATTTACGGTAGCCTCGAACATACCGCCGGTTTATTTAATTAATATTAATTCTCTGGTTGGTATTTTTTGCCAAAACTTGATTCTAAAATGGCATTTGTGTTCTCTTCTGTGACTCCAACCCAAGTCGAGCCCTTTGTTCCACTTTTTGGCGGGCTTCTCCACAGAAGCCCTCCAAAGTGGTGCCACTCTGTCTGGGGTACTTAGGAGGGGTGGAGGGGGATTTAGGCACCCTGGACTGAGTTGCCTAGGCAACTCAAGTCGCACTCCGTCCTGATTGGCCCAAGTGGTGAGCCGGCCGGCTCACCACTTTGCATGTTTGAGTGACAGCTAGGCTGAGTGAATGGGGGTTTTCTGCATAAAAGAAGGGCTTTGGGGACTGGAACTTCAGAAGTCACCACAGGACCTAAGAATTCGACGAGGGAGAAGCTGAGCCGACCTGCCACGACGCCACCACCAGTGGAGCCCTGCTGGACCATCTCACCACTTTTCCCAACGACAGAGGAGATCTCCCACCGGAGAGTCTTCTTCCTTTGACTGGTGGGGATAACCAGTTTCACTGTCTTTTCGCCTTCCCGACGTACCTCGTGGCCGCCTTGCCTGTGCCAAGCACCCCGGCAACTGGGATACCACGTTTTACCACGACCGCGAAACAAAGGTACCACCTTTAACCGGAAAACTCCGCGGCTGGTTTCTTCCCTGGTAGTGCAACGACCTTCATCTTTCCTCCAAGTCGAGATCTTCTCTTCCCCTGGACGACGACATGACTTGCACCCACTGCCAGGAACAACTGCCACCGCTGGAGGATCCTTCCCACTTAAGGTATCGTGTCCCGCCTGGCTTCCCTTGCTACCGACTGTACGGGGTAGATTTAGCCCCCGGCTTTTGAACCTGGGTTAGCCTGGGACACCCTGGCTAAACTTTCCTAAGCTTCTCTAAACTCTTTTTGAACTCTCTGCAAGACTTTCTAAGCCTAGTGTAACTGTGTGATCTTGGGCGCATTTGTGCTCTGCTCTCTCTAAGAGTGGGCCCAGCCTTTGGACTTTGGCTCACCAGTGACTTTTGCTCTTCTGCCTTGCTAACAGTGTTCCTAAATCTTAGAGTGGTGTACCTTTCCATATTCTGTCTTTTTCCCTCCCTTTCTCACAAACTTATTGGAGTGCCATCTAGTTAAGCGCTCACCTCTGTATGAAAATAGGTGGTGTTTTACTGTGATTTATCTGATAAGGAAAAAGGGGTGTATATATTACAATAGTAACTGTGTTTATAATATTTTACAACAAGAGTGCTGGAGTGTTTCGAACAGTGTGTTTTTAAATAAATAATTATATACTTTGATACCAAAGCTCTGGTCAGTGTTTGCTTGTATTGGTGTGCCTGAGTGCCTATTGTGTATACTTTGCATACTGCCTAACTCTTCTTGAGAGAAGTCTTGACTGCTCAGCCACAGCTACCAGGTAAATCTGGGTGGTACAGACTGCTACCAAGTGGGTTTACTGCTAACACCTGTAGTCCTAAATCTTTTGCAGTGTTCCCTAAGGGAACTGCACAGGTTTCTGCCTAACAATTATACATTCTAATCATAGAGAATGTCACGCCAGCCAGAAGAACTTTGCATTGGCTCCACGTAGAGGCGAGAATTCATTATCGCCTCCTCCTGATCACCTACAAGAGCCTTTTGGGCATTATGCCTCGTTATTTGAATGAAATCATCACGTTCAAGAACATCTCTCGATCACTTAGATCAAACGAGACAAAAATGCTAATGATCCCAAGAAGCAAATCTAAAAGGGTTGATAAAGGAGCCTGAGCCTTAGCCATAGCGGCACCGGTGGCCTGGAATAGCTTGCCGTTGGATCTCAGGCTGGAAACAAAACTAAAGCTTTTTTATAAAAAGTTAAACACTTGGTTGTTTCACTAATCTTCTTGCTTTTGCCAATTCTTTCTCCCTGGCTGTCCCTTGATTATGTTTTATGTATTTGTCTTGTCTGTGCCATCATGCCTACGGGTCCATTGCTGCGCATTATAAGTCCATTAAAGTAAAGTAATGTAAAGAGATAAAGCAGTTTACTCACTTTGAAGCTTGGACGTTAGTTTCTTTGTTAAAATGAATAGTAGAATTTTAGGCAATATCTATCATCATCCAATAAACACGAGAGCAGGCCTCTAGATAAGTGTTCTACCAGGCCCGTTTGCGCATTAAAATCTTGTAAATAGGATAGATTTATTTTCCTGCGTATCGTTTATGCTTTTGTTTATAGGGCAGTGTAAAGGTCAGGTTACTTTCTTTTTCTTCAAACTTTGTTTTATTGAGAGGCATAACAGCACCAACATATAACATGTACATCACAATCAATACAGCGCAGTAATACATCAAAGGATAGGTGGTAGGTCAGGGTGTAGAAGAGCGGTAAGAGCCATCATCGGAAAAATGTGTCACACAAATAGTATCTGAACAGAGCCCAAATGTCCTTGGGGCTACAAGTCACTGATACAGTCAGTACATACTGTTCCTCAGATTCATTAACCAGCGTTAGATCTCGGAGGAAATCGAGAACGGGTGCATTTATGGATTTCCAGCATTTCGATATGCAACGTTTCGCAACAACACAAGTCACATTAAATGAACATCTAGTGGTTTCAGCTACATTGCCAATGTCCCCAAACATTTCAAGGGGGACAATGATGCAGGGATCGATGTAATCTTTTAAAGGATATCTGCGACTAAACCCCAGAATACAGTTATTGACGGACAGGCCCAGTACATATGGAAGGCGCCCGCATTCGGTGCACCACATTTCGCACACTCCCCAGTGCAGTCCACCACAAACTTAGCAAATTTTGCAGGGGTGTAGTGGAGTTGGTTAAGAATCTTAAATTGTATCAGCCGTAGACCAGAATTCGGAGACAAAGATTTGGTAAGTTGGCAGCATCTGAGCCATTGTTCCTCACTTAGTGTTGTTCCAAAGTCATCTTCCCAGACCGCTTTCATACCATTTAAGGAGCTAGAGTGCGACTGAACTAGGGAATATAGGTATGAGATTCCCTTTCTCCCCCGACTGGTCGTTGTCATGGCCTGCGTGCATTCATGTTTGGTGGGCTCAGTAGGAAACATTGGCCATTTCCTGGCAAATGCAGCTCTCATACGGTAGTACTGAAGCTGCCTGAGTTGTACACCCCCTTCAGTGTTCACAAAATGCTTCAGACTTACATAAGTACCCCCTGGGAACATATCTTGCATTTTCAGTTGTTTGGACGTGTCCCATGTCATTTGTACTGTTTTATCAAAAGTGGGGGACATACTGGGAAAATGCCAGAGCGGGACCTCAAGGTCATAGGGAACCATAACTCCTATTCTTCCAAATATCTTGGACCATGCATGGGCTGTGGTGCCGACGGGGTCAAACTTGCAAGGGTCTCTTTTTCTGGGGCAGAGGAGGACCGACCGCAGATCGTGCCTATTTCTCGATGGGGATGTGGGTGGCCGTGTCATCAGGGTCAAACCAATATTTGACAAATTGGGCTTGGGCCACCAGATAGTATCATTCAAAGTGCAGTGCGGCTATGCCACCGCTCGAGTATGGCTCCACCAACTTCACCCATTTCATCCTCGCCGTCCCCCCACCCCAATAGAACGAGGTAGCTAATGATTAGAGCTTCTTAAAAAAAAGTCTTGCCCGACCAGTTGGGTACATTACAAAAATAATATAGTAATTTAGGGGGAACAATCCTTTTTGAAAGTGCTACCCAGCCATACAGAGAAATCGGAAGTTTAGACCACAAATGATGTTTAGCTTTGAGTGTTGAAAGTATTCTTCGTGATTATCTGCATACAGCGTATGTTTGTTTCTGGACACAATTATGCCCAAATAACGGACCGGACAGGGGACCCTCTAAATCCACTAATGTTGGACCGGTCTCCTGTGGCAGGGGGTGAGTGGGAACAGTTCAGATTTAGATATTTTGATCTTATATCCAGAATAGCTTGAGAATTTGTGGATATCAGCCATGATCGGCTGAAGGTTAATCTCGGGATCACGGACGTATAACAGAGTGTCATCTGCATAAAGGGATATCTTCTGTGGGTGACCCGTCATTCTAATACCCCTGTGCGCATTTGTCTTCCGGACGAACTCCGCCATGGGCTCAATAGTGAGGATAAACAATATGGGGGAGAAAGGACAACCCTGCCTGGTACCTCTGCCAAGGGGAAAAAAAAGGGAAGATAAAGTGTGATTAGTGAGAACCCTCGCTCCTGGGTCGGTGTAGAGTAAGTGGACGCATTTGATAAATTACGTCCCTAAACCGAAGCATTCGAGCACCAAGAACAGATGGGACCAGGAGACCGAATCAAAAGCCTTCTCAGTGTTGAGTACGGCAATTGCTGCGTTCGCATTAGGATTCATTTGTGCCATCACCCCAAATAACCTATGGAGATTCAGGGCTGTAGATCGCATGGGGAGGAATCCTGACTGGTCAGGATGGACCAAATTGGGCATGTGTGGGAGGAGTCTGGCAAGAATTTTGGCAAAAATGTTGTCATCTATATTAATCAGAGAGATCAGAGAGAGGCCTGTATGATGACATGTCATGAACGGGGCGGCGGGGTTTCAGGAGCACGGTAATTATGGCCTCGTGCATGGAGTCCGTGAGCGAGCCCTGTTCCATTGCCTCCTACCACACCTTCAGCAAGACAGGGACCATTTATTTGCTCATGAAATGATTTGTATAATTCAACCCCCAGGCCATCTGAGCCGGGAGCTTTTCCAGATGTTAAGGCCTTAATAGCGTTTGTTATCTCATCCACTGTGATAGGTGAGTCTAATGTAGAACGGATATCGTGAGAAATGACGGGGAGCTCCAGCCACCGTAGAAACTCGGATGCCTCAGCAGCAGATTGTTCATCCCGATTGGAGTACAGTGATTTAGAAAACTGAGTGAATGTGGCATTTATGTCTTCCTCACGATTAACCACCTCGCCCTGTGTGTTCTGGATACTGGCGATAGGGTTATGGTGATTATCGGCTTTGAGCATGTTGGCCAAGAATGTACCTGCTTTGTTGCTCTCGCCATACCTACGGGTTCTAGCCGGGGTCGCTATATATTGTACCTCTGTCAGAAAGCTTCCGAAATTCACCCAGCGATCTATGAATGTCAGTAAGTAGGTCTCTCTTATGAGTGGAGCTGTAATCTTGCTCGAGTCTCGATAGCTGGGACTCCATTTGGCTCAATTCCTTTCTGTCTGACACTAGTAGTTCAGTGGTTTTAGCCATAAGAATGCCCCAGACCTACACCTTAAATGTTTCCCATAATGTTGCGTGTGACCTCAGGGAGCCTTCATTAATCAAAAAGAATTCCTCCATCTCTACCTGGAGGGATTCGCAGACGTTAGGGTCTTTAAGGGTAGTAGGGGGCATCCTCCAGCGCTTGGCGCGTGGGGGAAGATCACGTAATACTAGGCAGAGGGAGACCGAGGAGTGATCCGAAAGATGTGCAGCGGTGGATATCGCACACCGTCACCGCATCCGAGAGAGAGATGAGGTGAGAAGCCAATAGTCAATTCGAGATTTGGAATCGTGAACAGTTGAATAGAACGTATACCATATGTCCAAGGGGTGGAACATATGCCAAGCATCAATTAAGGGGGTTTGAAACATGATCTGTTGCAAGGTGGTGGCAGCCCTCGTGGGCCTACGAGGAACTGTGGAAGATCTGTCCAGTGTTGTATCAAGGATAGTGTTAAAGTCACCACTCCATAATACTAAAGTGTCATCCAATGGGGTGATCATGTCCAAAACCGTACGATAGTACTCAGGATCATCCAAATTTGGCCTGTGTGTGTTAACCAATACAATAGGATGGCCCGCAACCTCCCCCCACACCAGTACAAATCTAGCCAAAGTGTCTATTTTACTATCCAAGTATCGGCACCCCAGTGATGAGTGAATTAAGGTAAGAACTCGCCTGGATTGTGCTGAATAGTCAGTGTAGTATCGGAGTGGAACCCACCGTGTACAGAAATTAACATTTGCATTTTTAAGGGCATCTGTCTCCTGGAGCATCAATATCTGCGGGTTGTGTCTCGTCATATATGCTGCTACCCTCCTGGCTTTAGGCGGGTTGTTTAGACCCCGTATATTCCAGGAGAGAAGTCGAATTGTCAATCCACTGCTAGTTCGAATTACACCCACCATTCATGACTATTCCAGTCACTATGTGTCAGATATACTTGGACAGGCTGGATACCGTCTGTGTTAACATGACTCTGTTTTCAAACTTTTAACAGTCCCAACTAATCCCAGCCTAGTGCTAGGGGGAAAAATATTGCATACCCCATCCCCCAACCCCTCTCACACCATCAACCCCAACTCGATGATGACATCCCTGTATGAAATTGTGGAACTTTCCGGAGGTGCGTATGTTGTGGCTCACAAATGCCACAGCCGGACACGCTCCGTCTAATACCACGTAACAGTTATAGTTCAGTGCCACCCATACACTTCATTTCACATTGTGGAAAAAGGATATTGCACTCAGCATCGATCGAACAATCAGCCGGGTCTCTCCGATGTGCTTCAGGTTGTGGGGCCTGTTCTGGCCCACGTTCCCGTGGTGGTAGTGGAATTGAAGATTCAATATAGTCCATTGCTGCTGCAGGATTTTTGAAGAAATGGGCTCGACCGCCATGCTGTATTCAAAGCTTTGCCGGGAAAATCGACGCATATGGGACTTGCCGCAGTCGCAGCTGTCTTTTAACTAGTTCATATGACCTCCTCTAGGCTTAAACTCCAGCAGTGAAGTCTGGGTAGATGTGTATATTGTCCCTGTGGTGGCGCAAGGGCCACATCTCTCTTGCCAGCCGAAGAGCTGCATCTCTGTCTCTGTAATTAAGTAGCTTGGCAATGATGGTGCAGGGTGGGGCTCTGGGTTTAGGAACAGGGGCTAGTGTGCGATTGGCTCTTTCCACCAGGAAGTGGTCGGACAAGGACGAGGCACCAGATAAGGATTTCATGAGTGTCTACATATAATTCCATGGGACCCTTGCATACAGATTCTGCCAGTCCCACAAATGGATATTATTCCTCCGGGCCCTGGATTCTAGGTCATCACACTTGCCGAGCACTCTGCTTATCAAGGCAAGCCTTTAGAGATCCGATGGTGGAAACAGTGTCATCCAGCTTCACATTTACTGCTACAAACCCACTCTGCATAGTGGCTAGGAGGTGATAGTCCCCAGAAATGTTTGTAGATGGAGCTGGAGGATTGTTGGGTATTGGCGACACTGTGGCCGGGGCCTGGCTGTTGGTGAATGAATCAATCGCCCCCACTTTCTTCTTCCTGGCACTGGCGCCCTTTGTCATTGCCAAGGAGTTAAAGTGTTGGTGCCGTCTGGTACGTGATACAATGGAATAGATGGCTGCATGTAGCAGCCAACGGGGCGTTCAAGAACTAGGTATGTTCCACGGTATAGATGTATATCTGTCAACGCCTCAGAAGAGTATCGCAACCTTTTTTTCAGTCTAAAATCCTTGTAGGGTGTTTATGCAGCTCCGTCACCGTTGGGTGTCACATGCACCACCGGAATAGTGTTGGGCCTTGGTTCGGGCATGGGACCACGTGAAAGGATCAAGGTCAGCAGTATCAACAAACATTTACAGCAGTCACCACAGGATGTGAAAACCAAAAAGGAATGCGAGTTCAGGGCTTCACCAGGATGTCAGCCCAGAGGAGTTCAGAGAGCGACTTGCAGTTCAGGCGCCGGAAATTACCAACTTCTGGTATTATGACCACACGTATTGTCACCACAGCATCTTTATAGATTGTATTCCAGGCGGTATGGTACCGGCGCACCTCACCTAGCAGTTTATCTATATAGGAGTGTGAAGCACAACACTTTTTGCGCAATAGGTTGTGTCCTCCCACGTAGAATAGTTTCTTAAATATCTGAACAGGTTGTGCCCATCGGTATAGTCATTTGGGTGGGGCCTCAGGTGGTAGAGCGAGTAGACTGTGCAATCTGGGCGGGTTCCACAAGGATATATGCTCGCAGTAGGGTCGCTCTTTTCCCCGTTCTTGAGAGAGTCACGTTATCTGCAGATTCCACAGTCCCGCATGGTTTAACTAAAAGGGGGCCTTCCCCTATCGCTGCCGCCGTGTCAGAGCGTGGTTTCACAGAATAAGCCCCCACCCGCCAAAGACGCAGGTACAGCGGTGAAATAGTGCCCGTACAAGCTGTGGCCCAACCCACCCGCAAGCCGTTAAGATAGGCCAACGGGAAGACCCAGTGACTGCCTCAATAGGGGGGGAATGACACACTGAGGCCTCCCGTGTGGATGTCTATAGTGCTGGTTGTCTGAACGGTGTTCGCCGCTGATGAGGTGTAATTTCGTGGCCTCTCAGGTTAGCATGCACTCTGGGCGCGGGCCATGTGTCAGACTGCGGGCATGTTCTTACCGGGTATTCGTGGCCGCGTGGTGCAGGGCGTCTATCCATGCTCAGGGTCGATGTCCTGGGAGCGGGGCGTCCGTCCCCCCTCAGGGCTCCAATCCGCCAATGCTTTCGGATTTATTAGGAAATGTTCAATAGGTACACACTGTGGCCGCCACCGGGAGGATGTTGCAGTGGCCCAGGAGAGTTCGGATCCGAGAGGTCCCGTCCCGTGCTGGGGAGGGTAGGCCTTATCCCCCTGCGCCACCCCGGGTACACGCACAATCGCCCCTGGCCGTGGATCAGATTGGCCTGCGGAGCATAGGAACTCCACACAGCGGGGTTGGTACCAGCAGCTGAGGTCCGTCTGCCCCAAGACCAGCAGCATTGCAAAACAGCCGGGTCGCCCAGGGCTACAAGGAGAGTTGAGTGGCGTGTAGTTCGGCAGTCCACAACCGCTCTCTCGGCCCTTGGCAGTCTGATGGGGTGCGTGTTGACCCAGCACCACAGCAGCGGCACTGGGTCTTCGGGCAACTGCATCTGCTAGCGGCGGCCAGAACACCTGTGTCCCCGCTGGATATCCATGTGTTCGTCTCAGGCAACCGCAGCCCCAGGGTACAGCCAGTGCGCCATCAAGCACCAAGGCACGAGAGGGGGAGGAGATCCCGCATTCAGATGGAGGAGGCGCAGGCTCCTCCCACCTTGTGGCCCAGGGGCGTCGCTCCCACCACAGGATAAGTTGATGTTGTCCTGGTACTCGTCGTCGGTCGGCGAGAGTCCCCCTTCACCGTTCAACTCGCACCGACCGGATATCTTGGCAGACGAAAACTGATCAATCTGTTTTTTGGATCGGATAGTCTTCCAAACTACCCACGTCGATATTGGGCTCAGTTTCTGGACTTGGTGGCCCTGGAGCAGGATGTTTCCAACAAAAGGATTATAGACGGAACGGAGCTCTGCAGCCTAGGCAGCCATCACATGCGCGCGCAACAGCACCCCCGTAAAGGTCAGGTTACTTGATAGAAACCAGAACGCGTCTTTTGATTTTTATCTACATGGATGTAATTGCAAGTTATGGAGAAAAGCCTCTGGAACACATTTTTTCTTTGAAGTCTTTCAGAAAGAAACCGCACACAGTGATAAAAGAAATGGTTTCTTTCTATTCAGCTTTTGCTGTGTTTTGTGTCTAGATGCTCATGGAGCAAACTGAAACATTGTGTATATTTATTTTCCTAGCATTTTAGCATCCTATGATTAATGAAATGGAAAACATATTTACAATTGAGAAGTATCTTTTGTAACACATGTTTTTTTCTTCATTGAAAGCAAACCGGTATTGCACCAAAGTATTTTTCAGATTTCCTCTGCTGTGTGCATTTATTGCCAAGATGCATTTATATGGTATGCTCATACACATTGTGTAGGAGAAGGTTTTCCACAAATGTAGTGCATTGTTTGAAACCAGACCTCTTTGATGTACAACTGTTTTGTTTTTAATGGGTCCTAGTCATTTTCCAGTTTTGTAATTTTTACTCCTATAATTTAATGTACACACTAATCATTAAAACAGTATGTAAAATGATGAGTATGCAAGGTCTAGTGTACATCTATTCAATCTTAACTTGCAGTCAATGGTGTACGTTACTATAAACGGTCAGTGGCAGCAGAGTTCTTGTTCAAGGGTGGGTGATTGTCATTACACAAATCACAGGGGTCACAGCCTCTTTCAAATCTTCAAGACTAAATTAACACATCCAAAACCTGACTTTGCAGGAATTGCAAGCAATGTTAAAAAAACAAATACAAATGAAATAACATTTATAATTGAAAACCTGTCCCTGTAGTGATAAATCAGATAGGTATTTAACTTTTTTATGTAGTGCTTCATGCAGGGTTCATGCTGGGAAGGGGAACTTGGATTCTGATTCTGGCAGGCCCAAAGCTGTTAAGGCTGCTCGGTGGTGAGGGCTAGATCGCCCGAGGGGGTGGTGCTCTCCTGCCAACGACTGGTGGACTTTCTTCACCAGCTGGGGTTTTCACTCAACCGGCAGAAGTCACAGCCGACTCCCGACCAGGACCTGATGTTTCTTCTAGTGTGCTGGGACAAAGCAGTGGGCGTTTCCAATGCCCAAGAGTCTCCTGTCCCTCTGCAAGGCGATAGGGCACTTTCTGGCCAAATCAACCACCTCTGTATGGCGTTTCCAGCACCTTCTGAGACTGATGGCTTCTTGCATGCTCACAGTTCGGCACCCATGCGTCAAAATGAGACGTCTCCAGCTCCACCTTGCGGCCATTTGGGACCAGGAGATTGGGTCGCAGTCGGACAGGATTCCATTCCCCTGTCCCTCTGCCCGAATCTTCGCTGGTGGCTGGTGGACTGCAATGTGGCAGTGGGAGCCCCCTTCATCCTGCTTTAGCCCACTCTGATGCTGACTATGGATTCCTCGCTTTCAGGCTGGAGGGCTGCTCGATTAATGTTGCATGGTCCAAGGCGCAAGCCCTCCTGCTCATCAATCTGCAGGAACTCTGGGCAGTGGGCCTGGCTCTCAAGGCTTTTCTGACACTCATCATGGACAAGGCAGTTCTGGTCAGAACCAACAACTCCACGGCAATGTTTGGCTTGAACATGCAGGGTGGCACCCGTTCTCCCCTCCTTTGCATGGAGGCGGTGCCCATCTGGGAATGGACCCCATCAGAGGGAATATGGATTTCCCCTGGGGGACAGCAACGCAGAAGCGGACCAGCTCAGCCGCTTAGGGTTCATCACCTACGAGTGGTAGTTACACATCAACTGTTTGCCACTTTTCCAGAGATGGTGGGTTTCCGGATCTGCACTTATTTGCATCTCCTCAGAATTCCAAATGCCCCAGGTTTATTTCATGGGCAGGACAGGGTCAAGGATCTCTTGGGGACACGTTCCGGCTATGCTGACACCGCCACAGGTGCTATGCGTCTCCTCCTCCGTTGCTCCAGCAGACCCTCCGCAAGTTCCGACGTCGTCGGGCTGCAGCCTCATCCTGATTGCCACTTCACCGGACGTCAAGGGTTTGGTTCTCAGATTTGCTGCAGTAGTGCTCTTAGGGGCCTGTCCATCTTCCGATCCCCAGCAGGGGCTTCCTGACCCAGCACGGCGGGACAGTGGAGCACCCAGACCCCCAGGTAGGCTGGCCCTAGCAGCCCGGTTGCTAGCCAGCTGAGACTGCACCATGCTCAGTTCTCGGAGGACAACTGGGACATCTAGGAGGCCAGAAGGCCATCTATGCGCTTTCAGTACTAGAGTAAGTGGACTATATTTTGTCACTGGGCCCACGACAAGCGGCTCGACCCTCTCAACTGCTCATTGCTCATCACTCTCCCCTTCGAGCAGGATGTTCTGACAGACTTCCTTGATAAGGGTCCGCAAATGTATCCCATTTTACCATTTCACATCGCTCTCTAAAAAAGGGTGGCAGTAAATTGGTAAACATCAAAGTCTAATCCGGCAGTAAACAAAAACCTGACTAGAAAGTGCCACCCATCTAGTAGTGACCCTGACTACCTATCAAAACACCCCACTCTAGAAAGTCTGGTGGTGCAGGCAACTACTGCAACTTCAAAGCAGGCTGCTTATCCTACCATCCCTCCAGATAAAGATGACAAGAGAGTAGATGCTTGGTCAAGGAAAGTATTTTCTACAGGGAGCATGGCTCTTAAATCAGCGAACTCCACATGTGCTTTAGCAAAATTCTCATTAATTCTATGGGACTGTATTTCCATGGCGGCAGAGCACATCCTGAGGGGGAGGAAAGACAGATTATTGGCTATTGTTAGAGACAGCAAAGAAGCCATGTGCGTGTCTCTCCAGTTGGGTCTGGATTCTACTGACAGCATCAGCAGAGCCATGGCAACTAGCACAGTAATACGCAGTCAGGATTCGCTGCCTCGAACCTGGAGCACCTAGAAAGAAGGAAAGAAGCAAAGGTTAGAACAAGAGTATTACCTGATTTCTTACCTGATCTCGGATTCATCGCATCTTCAATCCTGAGGAAAGACTTTGTTTTAAACGCGTCGCATCACCAGTAGCAGCGCCGCGCCATACTCACCGTTCCACGCAGCATCTCTTCGATCCGGTGCTGTCTCCATCTTTACATCGCCGAATTCCAGCACCTAAGGGGCACAAGAAACAAGGTGAGCAGAGAGAACAGACAGAGACAATCTCTTTAGCCGCCATATGCTTAACTGATTTTACCCGCCGGAGGTATTATTCATCAGCGCGCCACATTTCTTATGCCGCACCTGTGAGAAAAGGGGAAAGCAGCAAGTTTAACCCTTGGCATTATTTACCTGACAGTGTTGGGTAACGCAGACTTTTACCGGAGCGCTTTCAGCTGTCAATCTTCTTATTGGGTCAAAGCTGCAAGATAAAAGAGGAATTGGACAGGAGTGAATTCCAGACATTTTGAACTCTTACGAACTATATACTTATGGCTCTTTGCCAGGACCTTTTGGAGTCAGGATTCGTCTACAACTCTTCCAATATCTTCAGGCCAGTGAAGTAACTGGTCATCAACGCGCCCCTGCGTACTTCGCAGGATGGAGGGCTCATCCTTCAAGAATATAAGGTGAGATTGCTGAGAGGGCACTTAAGTGGTGATTAGAGGGGAGGACAGTGGGGGTGCTATCACTTGAACCACAAGTGGCTAAATCCATCTCTCCACTTGTAGGAGAATATTTCTACGGGTCAAGCAGACAAGAATTGGAGGCAGATCCAGTCAGTCATCGCTGCACTACGCATCACGTAGGTGGAGGCCGCAGCAATCCGGGTCCGACCGACGCCCCTGTGGGAGCCAGGTGAGCGTAACAATGGCCTCTTGCATTTTTCTGGTGCCAGAGGCTTGCTTGGGAAACAGATCCCTTCAATGGCTCCCAGAACACAATGGTCTAAATTCTCGGGCAATATGTCAGACCTACTTCAGGTTCCAAGCAGGGTCGCACAGGATCTTCTGTGGTGGGCCTGCGAGGACAGAATTCTGAAGGGAGAACCTTTTTGGCAACCATGGCCGGAGATAACAGTAGTAACGGATGGCTCATTCAAGGGGTGGGGAGACCACGCCAACGATCTGCCAATCAGCAGTCGTTGGTCTCCATCGGAGTCCAAACTACCCATCAATCTTTTGGATCTGAGGGCATTCAGACTAGTGCTGATGACCTTTCTGCCCTCTGTACGGGCAAAGAATGTCCTGATAATGATGGACAAAACAGTGGCCATGTACTACCTCAAAAAGATAGGTGGTCTAGGGTCACTACCACTGCGCAGAGAGGCAATGCAGCTCTGGTACTGGGCATTTCAAGAAGGAATCTCCCTATCGGCAGTACACCTAGCCGGAGAGGAGAACAAAGCGGCTGACGCTCTGAGCAGGCAGAGCACAGTCTCCCACGAGTGGGACCTAGCTCAAAGTCCTTCAAAAGAGCTTCACCCTTTGGGGAACCCCGCAAGTGGACCTGTTCAAGACCAGTGTCAACCGGAAGTGCGAACTGTACTGCTCCAGGGAATTTTCTCCAAGAGGCGCTCTAGGAGACAGGTTCGTGGTGGACTGGGAATTTCCACTCCTGTACGCGTTTCCGCCAGTCCCCGTCATTCTTTACATGATCAGGAGGTTGAGAAAGTTTGGGAAACACATGATACTAATTGCCCCGGATTGGGCCACGAGATCGTGGTACCGGGACCTTCTGGACATGTCCATCTGCCCTCCAATACGTCTTCCACTAAGAGAGGACCTTCTTTCGCGAGAGGAGGGTCGGGTTCTCCATCCAGAGGTCAAGACACTCAGCCTTCATGCATAGTTTCTGGGAGGCTGAGATACAAGGATTGGGAACTCCCAGATGACGTAATGGAGATTTTGCTTTCAGCCAGAAGGCCAGCCACAAAGTCCTTGTACCGCTGCCATTGGAACAAATTCTGCAGCTGTTGAAAGGACAATAATGTAGACCCTTTACTATGCAAGACACCAGAAGTGTTATCTTTTCTAATATACATGGCCAATCTGGGGCTACAGGTTGGAACAATTAAGGGCTATTTGATGGCGCTATCCATATTTAAGCACTCATCGAAGGAATCTTCATATTTCAAGATCCCACTGGTGGCACAATTTCTAAAGGGACTCGCCAATGTGTTCGCCCCCATCTCCTGTCCAGGTTCGGAACCTTAATCTGGTATTAACATTTCTTTTGTGTGCCCTTTTGGAACCTCTACATTCATGTATATCTCAATGCCTCTAATACCAAACCTGAGATACTTCCGATAGCATGAGATGTGATATCTCAATGCTTCTAATACCAAACCTGAGATCCTACCTCTAACATGAAATGTGATATCCAACTCCTTCCCTTTCCAATCCTGAGACCCTTCCTATAGCATGAGATGTGATGTCTCAATGCTTCTAATACCAAACCTGAGATCCTTCCTATAACATGAGATGTGATATCCAACTCCTTCCCATTCCAATCCTACGTATCTAGATTATCCAAATTTCATATTGATGATCAGCTTTTTATTGACTATACAGGTCACAAACTGGGTCAGGCTGTGACTAAACCGACCTTACCCAGATGGATCATTCTGGCAATTTCAGAATGTCACAGGCTGGCAGGCAAGGATCCTCCAGAAGGCTTAAGGGCCCATTCCACCAGGGGCATGGCTACCTCTATAGCTCTGCAAAGGGGTGTCCCAATCAAAAACAATTGTGAGGCAGCTACGTGGTCTGCTATACATATTTTCACAAAGCATTACTGCCTTGAGTCTTTCGGTCAGGATGGTAGCTTTGGAAAAGTTGTCCTCCATTCGGTTCATGGAAACCATTAATAACTAAATTCTTACTCTCCCCCACCAAAACAAACTCTGCTTTGGGAGTCTATCAAAGATTAGGAATACGTAGGCGGACACAATCCATTCGAAGAACAAGTTACTTACACCTCATAACGATCTTTCAACTGTATGTTCCTCCCAGCCTACCCCACAGTAGAATTTCACATGCTATTACAGCTTTCCATCCTTCAAAGCTTAGTACGGTCAAACCTGTGCTTATGCGGCTAGTTTCTTCTGTATGAAAAACAGAACTGAAGCCAACAAGCGCTTCACATGCTATATATACTTTCGATTACATCATCCTCGAGACGGAGGCCCTCGAGGGACATCGAGTCGACTGCATCGACGCACAGCGCCCTCTGCTGTTTTTTTTTTGTTTTTTTTAGTATTTTTTTTCCCCCCCCAATGCAGCTAAAGCTGAATATCATTTATAAAAGATGAGGAATACATGGGAGGAACATCCATTCGAAAGAATGTTACCATTGGTAAGTAACTTGTTCTTTTGTTTGTTTGGTGAAGCCTGCACGGTTCCTACTCAAGCTGACTTTGTCTTCGTCTACGTGAGAGAAGCGTTAAAAAGCTTATACTGCTTGTGCCATTATAACATGTGCTTCATCTATTAAGTGAGAGAAACCTGTTTTTCTGTTAGGATGCAGAAAGCTGCCGCATGGTAATGATTTTCATACAGTTTTTGCACACATCGGCTGGATGTCGCATACATTTTACTGTTTTGCAAACCTGAAACTCTGTTTTGCTACCTTGAAATCACCTTTACTCTCAGTTTAAAAATAGGGAGTAAAATACTCCGAGCTCCAAACCTTATCTGGATCACTGTGTGAGAGTCAATATTTTCTACTGCCAATAACCATTCCTCCCACGCCTAATTCTCTTGTGCTATCTCTGCATATCTTTTTGTAGTAATTAAAAACCGGTCTGAAATGCATTTTAAGAGACTTCCACAAGATTTTCCTTTACACTCTACATGTCTCAATGTTAGGCAGAATTATATGCAGTACCCTTTGGGAACACCAAACACAATTAAGACTACAAGTGACAGTACAATTTCACCTTTGGTACAAGCATGACCTACACATTTAAAGTGGTAGCGATGGCTGAGCAGCCAGACTTATCTCAAGAGTAAGTGAGCAGTATCAGATAGTTACACAAAGGACAGCAATTACTATGATTCAAGCAAACACTGACTCAACGTTTTCATGTAAAAGAATATACATTTATTTCACTCTTCAGTTGTATAACATTAGACTATTATAAGCAGTCCAAAAATCACACTCTTAATACACCACACCACTTCCCTTAAATTCCAGACAAGTTAAGCTCACAAAATGAAGTGGGAGCAAAATGGCACTCCAGCAATTTAAAAGGGAGGGAAAGACAGTTATTAGAAATTAAATCAAACCAACAGGTAAGTACTCAGGGCAATTGAATAAGAGGAACTACAGAGATAGGATCAGGTAGAAAAGGCTTAGGGCCAAACTCAATGGGTCAAAAGTCTTTTGCTCAAGATCACACAGTTCAGGGTAGTTCGCAGTAAAGTTCGTGGCACGGTTTCCGGACGAGGTTGGTTGATAGAAAAGTTAGTTCGAAGAGAAGAACAAGCCCTCGGATTGGAGAAAGATTTCAAACACTTTCACCGCAGTTGAACGAAACGAGCAACCGGATTTGCACAGTACCTTAAACGGAGAGGAAGCTGTAGCTCAGGCAGACGTTCCTGGTAGTTCCTGCAGGCTCACGGTTCCTGAAGCGACTGTCGGACTGACAAGAACTGTGAAGACTGGAGGGTCCTGCGCTAACCAGGGAAGAAACCAGCAGCAGAGCAAAACGACGAATAAAAGGTGCGCTCCTTAAAATCCAAGCAGGGTCCGACCTTCCTGGCTATCCGGCCCACTGTAGCTCTGTACAGTGAATTCGACCAGAGGGAGGGGTCCTGGCTTGCAGTTTGGGCGAACTGGTTGGTCCCACCAGCTCAAGGAAAAAGTTTCCTGGAGGATCTTCTGTCATCAGATTCTGAAGATTCGGACCTGCAGCAGGGCTTCACCGGCAGTTCAGTCGTAGTAGGGGGTCCTCTTCCATCAGCTCCTCCTAAGTTCTTTCGTTCCAGTGGCAACTCTGCCTTTCCAGTCCCAAAGACCTGCTTTTTATGCAGTTGTCCCCCATTCATACAGCCTGGCTGTCATCACACAGCAGGGTGGCTGTCCTGGCAAGGACAGTCCCCTCAGCCAATCAAACAGGAGTGTGACTTGGGTTACCAAGGGAACCCATGGCAGGGGTCCGAAGATCCCTCCCTCACATCCTGCCTACCTAGACTTTCTGGCGCCTTAAGGAGGGCTTTTGTGCAGAAGCCCGCGAAAAGACAGTGAACAAAGGAATCATCCCCGGTTTGGCACGCAGAGTAAAACACGAGAAAGACTTTAACAAAAAGAAGTGGCGAATAATCCCAGCCGGAGCCAAAATAAAATGTATTTGGTCAAGCCGGTTTATGTTCAAGGCTAATATAATAGCCCAAACCAATACCATGGTTATATAAGATAACTGCAGTAGAAAAGTTGGGTAGTTACCACGGCCACCAGCCAAGTCTTAATGTTAAAGGAGCGAAACAATGCTCCAAGAGACACAGACAAAAAGGGATAAGGGTTAACCCTTTCCAATACTCCATGTAAGATGGGGTGTACTGGGTCTGTGGTTTAAAGTGACTAAAATAAAGTTAATGGAAACTTTACTTTTTCTGGGGGACAGTAGTCAGCCCCAGAAAATTGAGTAAGTGGGAAGTCTCAAAAGGCAACCCTGTGTCACTGCACTGAAGGTGCTGTGTAACACACACAAAAAATATGAGGCCATGGAGTAGGTGAGGCTCCAGTGCTCAAGATCACACAAAAAGTGGAAACACACACAGCAAAACACATGTAAGAGTGGGAAAAAAGGCTCACACTCTTACCAGGTGAAAAAAATTCATCCTAGAAATCCAGCAAAGCTGCTGAGGGACTCATTAGGAAAGAGAAATCAGCCATTTATGAGACTTCTCCTTAACACTCATTAAGCCATGCCTTCTATTTTATCATTATGACCGTGTGAATGATAGTTTATGGTGATGTCCACCTTGTCTAATGAATTGTTACCTTATTTCCAACCTCAGTACATGGCTATTTAGTAGCCATCACACCCCACCCGCCACTGGTGATTTTCTTCTCGTTATCACTACTGCTTCCAATGGTAACTTCTGCAAGTCCATATTAGGTGAAGACAAGCTACTGTCACCAAGAACCCCACTAGATAACTCAGTGAACTACATGAAAAATGAAATATCTTCAACATGTTCCTCTGAGAGGACCACATTGTGTAATACTAGGTCTAGGTTATTGTATTGTTTATTTATATAGCGCCAAAACACACATGAAAGTTTTACAAAAAGCTCAAGGAGGGTGGGAAGGCTCAGAGCCCTTGAAATTAAGAGACGATAATAGTCTGCACAGGCAGAGTAAGTGCATTTAACAGTTGAGACACAGCAAATGGACCTGGCAGTGATTCTGCATTTTTTATGTGCAATTAAGGGGAGAAGACAAGGGAGAACAGACAGACGATCATCAAGCACGTTGCATTTGGATCGTGCAAGTGCATAGAAGGTCACAGGGAGGGGGGGTTGAAGTGCAGAGAGAGGCAACTCTCTTTGGGTTATTTTAAGTGCATTGAAGGTGGGTGGGGTTACGACCCTGAGGCAAGAGTGGACTGGCTGGGCTGTGGTGGCCGGGACCGGTGAGAGACTGACCGCAAGCTGTAAGAAAGAGGAGGGAGAGATGGACAGAGGAGAGGGCTAGTTAAAGGCAGAGCGAAGGAAGAGGAGAAGAGGAAGGTCTTGAGGAGTTTCCGGAACTTAAGAAAGTCATGCTCAAGATGGAAGGCGGCAGGGGGGCTATTCCAGAGGGAGGCACCTGCTGAGGATAGGTATCTCCCTCATAATGTCTGCTTGGAGAACTGGCTCACTCGCAGAAGGTTGGAGTTAGATGAGCAGAGGGCTTGTGAGGGACAGTAATTAGGTAAGCAGCGTTGCAGATAGGTAGGTTCCAGGCACCAGAAAGCCTTGTGGACAATGTAGAGGGTCTTGAACTTGATCCTTGCAGCCACGTGGAGCTAGTCAAGAGATTTCAGCGCCGCAGAGATGCAGTCCCTCGGCTTGAGGCTAAGAATAAATCTTGCAGTTCTGTTCTGGATGAGTTGCAGAGGGCTCCAGACAGAAGAAGAGAGGTTGAGGAAGAGGCTGTTGCAATAGTCCAGCCTAGAGAGAACCAAGGCTCTGGAGACAGTGAGCCGCTGAGGGAAAGTTAGAAATGGGAAACTATCTCTGAGGCGGTGTAGCATACTTTTTAGAGATGTCAGAAATGTGAGAGGAGTAGAGTCGAAGATGACCCCAAGGTTTTTTGCCTCACAGGTGGGTGTTGGCACAGGGCCAAGCGAGGCCAGCCAGAGCAAAAGTGGGAAAGCGGGAGCAGGCTCCCCAATTCGAACAATCTCTGTCTTACTGGCGTTGAGGCAGAGGTTGTTTGCAGCACACAATGACTGAATAGCGGACAGACAGATATGAGCGTGGAGGAGGCGGCTGAAGGTAGCCTGAAAGATAGTTGCGTGTCATCTGCGTAACACTGGAAGTTTGAGGTGAATGTGGCAATCACACGTGCCAAGGTAGCCATATAGATGTTGAAGAACCAGGGGTGAGGTTAGATCCCTGGGGGACGCCACAGGTTAAGAGAGCAATAGTCGAGAGAAAGGCTCCGAGCGCCACCTGGGATGGGCGATCTGTGTGAAAGGAGATTAACCACGACAGGGTCTGAACCTGTGATTCCCAGGGTGTCAAGGAGATGTGTGATCAGGATGTTGTGGTTAACCATGTCAAAAGCAGAGGAGAGGTCAAGGAGAATGAGGACAGAGGGAGTGTTGGTGTCAAGATTTGAGAGCAGGTCTTCAAGAGTGTTCAAAAGAGCTGTTTCCGTGCCACTGGATGCTCTAAAGCCAGACTGATGGTCATGGAAGCAGCCCGTGGATTCAGTGTGGAAGGTCAGCTGAGTGAGAGCCAACTTCTCCAGGAGTCTGCCCAAGAAAGGAGTGATGGAGATAGGGCAGTAGTTTTCTGGAATGGAGGGGTCAGCAGAAGGTTTCTTGAGCAGAGGGTGCACAACGGAGTGCTTAAGGGCAGTTGGGAAAATTCCAGTGGAAAAGGAGAGATTGCAGAGATCAGCCAAGGCTGGGGCGAGGGAGTCAATATTGTCCTTAATGGGTTTTGAGGGGCAGGAGCCCACCTGTTTGGATGAGGCCTACATAGACCGGACTTGTCTGGTGACCTTACCAGGTGTGATGGGTGAGAGAGAGGAGAGGGTAAGAGGAGGAGGGGGGCAAGGGAGGCTCCAGTGTTGGTGTATGCAGTGGGGTGGAAGAGAGGGAGGAAAGGATGTCTTAGGTTTTTGTGATGAAGTGTGCAGCCAGGGCCGAGCAAAGTTCCTGGGTGGGTGTGACAGAAGAAAAGGCTGCTTCAGGATTTGCCAGTTCCTTGCAGACTTTGAAAACCTTGGCTGTGTTGTTTGATGCTGCAGAGATGTGGGGCTTGAATATAGACTCTTTTCTTGGAGCGGATGCAGAGTTGATATAGCCTTTGAAGGAGTTTGTCAGATGTACCGCCCGATGAGTTCCATTTCCGCTCAGCTGCCCTACCTTTGCGTTGTAGGGCAGCCATATCTGAGTCGTACCAAGAGTTGCACTTTTTGGAAGGCTTCAGTCGGACCCTCATGGCAGGGGCAAGTGTGGCAAGAGCGTTGAGGGTAATCATTAGATAGTCGCTCTCATGATATTTTAATAGTTCCACTGCAGAGATGCTTAGATGATTTATGTGGTGCTAAAATCCACATGATTGTTATTCCAGCGTATTAAAGGAGTTTGGGGACCGGTCACTGCATATCTGAAGACAGTTCTTCATCCACACATCACACAAGCACATGCTGCGTATCTTGCACTCAACCTTTTATTTTTCCCATTCAGGATTTTCTGGTGTCTCATCAACTAAGTCCAATAATAAAATGTAAACTAGCTCACATACTTTAACCCTTGTTACATGAAATGTTTCGGTTTGCGAGAGTGCAGTTTCGTTATGTGGACCTTTCTTATACAATAGAAGCAGGTGTCCAGGTAATTGTTACATAAGTATTTCATAACTGTGTGAGAATTTGTGAGTGGTACAAGGGTATTGAAAGGTTCACTTCAAAGTGGTTTATCGTCCAATGTTCGGGTCAGTTCTAGTAGTAATGTCTCTGGTTTAGTTTGGGACCAGCAGCTTTTTTAATAGCTTTCAACAGGCTCTTCAGCACCTTTACCCCACTTGTGAACTGGAAGACAATTGTTCAGTCTGCTTCTTCACTTATTTCTGCTGTTTTCCAGGATGAGGGTTAAGATGTTTTCTGTTCTTATGCCTCCTTAACTTTGCCATCCACTTCTACGTTATTTATATGAATGTTTATTTTTTTAGGCAAAGGCCCGTCTAAGTGGAAAGAGCAACAGCGATCACATCACCTTTATCCGGGCTGTAAAAGGGTGGAGTGCGTCTACACGGAATCGTAGTACTCGCGAAGATTACCTCAATGAGAACATGCTCTATGGTCCAGCACTACGCTTCATTCAAGGTGAGACAGAATTTGTGACTTTTTAGCATTTTATGAGTATGTGAGAAGGCACATTATCATTAGGTTTGCTAATATCCCCATGCACTGTGAGGTTATGTCAAGCCGTTATCGCCCTTTGATGTTTTTGGTTTGTAATAGAAGGGTATGCATGTTGACCTTGGCTGTTAGATGCGTGACTCTTGCTTTTTCTCAAGGCTAGCACTGGCTGAAATATGTGGTTTGCAATTTTGATCAACGAAAGTGCCCTCTGCTGCTGTAATCTATACAGGGAGTAATTGTTTTGAAGGAATGGCTTGCTTTATTGCTCATTGGTAAAGCAGACAGTGGCCATGCTTTGCTTCGAACAGAACTATCTACTTGATCACCCCATTGGTGGAATAATTTTTTAATTATTTTTTATTTATTTATTGTTTTAATCAAGATAAAAGAAAATCTTGATTTTTTTCAACATTAAAATATTATCAAAAATGTTTTGGTAAAATACAGCATTTATACATGCATAGTTGTTTGTTACAAATTGATATGTTTAACAGATATGTGTAAAGACATGAAAGTTAAATTGATTAGCTCAGTTTTTTCTCTAGCTTTTTCATTTTTAAACCGTACAAAAAGTTCAAAATAGCATATCTAACGATTTTCCTTACAGTGTGAAATAGCAAGTCTCATAATTCTGTAGTAGACTCAATGTATGATCCCTCAAACAAATGCTTAAAAAACAAAATCCTCTGTGGAATTAATATTACACATTCTGCACATAAGTGTCAACATTTCAGGAGCGGATTGACAATATCGGCAAGGCAATGCTTTTGGTGGTAAGAGTTTTCTTCTGCATAATACTTCATGGGTAGGCCATATATTTAAACGAAAGCGCAGGAAATCGTCTCGTTGACGAGAATTTGGAAACAGCATTAAATAAGGCTCCACCATATCATAACGCTTCAAATTGAATGGGTTGTCCGTGAATGTCTGATACGAAGTACAGGCATTCCTAGTGTTAATCCAGTCAAGTTGCCATAATCGCTTTTTGGCCGCATTAGGATTGTTGATCAGAGAGAGGTCAGAAAAATTCAATTGTATGAGGATTCCCAGCGCCTTCGTTCGCCACATTGTAGGGAAATTATCTTTTGATTTTAACAGGTAATTCGCCGCAATGTACATTAACCCCTTGGAGTTTCTGTCAATTGCCATTAAGCATTTCCTATATAAGGAACAAAGTTTCCATTTGTAGATTGCATATAGCGACAGCAAACCTAACTCGTTCCTCAAAATGGCTATGGGTATTGACATAGGTAAGTTTAACACACGTTTCCACAAGTGACCTTCTAAAGCAGACCAATATTCATAGGTTTTTATTTTAAAGGTTTCACTACCATATGTGACCACAGGTACGTATTTTTGTTTATAATAAATTATAATTGGCTTTAATGAAAATTTGCAGTACCTGGCCTTGATCAATCGAGCCTGGGACAGCGTCATAATCGCTTTTTGCTTTATATAATTCTCATATCCCACCGAACTCGCTTGCTGGGTTTATTAAGGTTCCCGAGTAGACATATGAGGGAACTGAATCCAAGTTTGTTAATTGCAATGGCCGTTGATGGGTTTTAGATCTCTGCCTGTGTGTGCCAAATTGAATCACTTTGGTTTTCACAACATTTATTGAAATATAATTTTCTAAGCAATAGGTTTCCAAGGATTTCAATAGGGCACGAAGACCATTGGGGATTTTGGAGAGTAAAACCATATCATCTGCATATAACAGGTGTTGAATCGGGATGCCATCTATTTTTGGTGAGTCCGTCACTATCGATGCAAAACGGGATTTAATGTCTGCTATAAAATTAAATAAATATATTTGTAATTTTCTAGTTACAAGAGTTAATGCTAGTTAATGCTCCTAAAAAGTTGAAAAGAGAATGATATGAGTACAATGAATTAGTGAACTGTTACAATTCGAAAAAAAAGCTGCTTACGCTGTAGATTAGCACGCTAGATGGCTAGACAGTACCACCGCACAGCCGGGATCAAAGAGGGAACACCTCCGCAGTCTCCCGTCCGATAGGCATGCCACCAGCGCCAAACAGCCGCACAACATCCAGTGGGCTTGTCTCCTCCAGGCTTAACGCCGCAAGGGCAGATGGCAGGGTGCTTTGAAGATGGAATTGGTCACGTAATGAATCACGTGACAAGCACATGCCCCGACTCCTCACCGCAGCGCTCGAGTTCCTGCAAGAGCCTGGTAGCAGCTCGCAGTGCAGGCTGGTTCAAAGGAGTGTAAAACGTTTGTTTCCACAGGTAAAAGCTTGTTATTCCAGCAGGGAATGGTGGAATTATGGCATGCTATGCATGAGACTTAATTTAAGGGAACCTTTTGATCTGCGGTGTCAGGATTTTGGCTTTGTTTGATTGTAATCTTCTTGAACTCTAAGGGTTGAGGTGTGCTGTTCTGTTACAGAGTGATCCTGCACCATCTAGAAACATCAATTACCTAAGCCCCAGAGCCCCCTGTGTAAAGACCTTGTTTATCACTTTTGCTAACCACTAATGAATCCATCTCGTAGCCATGCCCCACATGAACTAGAGATGGCTAGCCCCATGACTGGTGTCATAGCAGGATTCTTTTAGACCTTTGGATCTTTTAAACTATGCTTCGTACTCTGTTGCTAAAGTACCACTTTAGAAGTCAAAATTGAAAAGTGTACTAACTCCCCTAGTGAGGAAAAACTATTGTCATGGGAGTGTGTGTGTTTGTATATAGTAGAGCTAGCATAAGAGGAGGGGGACCATATCCGGAATATGTTGGGGCATCGCGTTTGTCTTGGAAGCAAGACAATGCAGAGCAACACCTGTTCGAATACAGGTCCCGTGCTTAGAGACTGCTCTCTGTATTAAGCACCTTATAAAAGAGGAAGTAATTAAATCTTTGGTGGCTATGTACCAATTCATTCAAATGCTATGCTATGATTTATGTCAGTCCCATCCAAATTGTGCCCGCATGAGGAGTTGGAGCAAAGATTTTTAACTGCAATACGACGGATCAGTAACCCAGAAGGTGTGTGGAGCAATAGCTGAACACATCAGCAGCAGGAAGATGTACCTAGTAACATGACCACTTCTGTTGATCAAGGTCCATGAGACAGACTGGTATCCATCAACAAATCTTCAATCAACAGATGAGGAGTCATGTCAAAGTCTATGGTTGCATTAGGCTTGTAAATGTGCCCTGCAATGAAGTGCCTGTGACCGCAGAAAACAAAATGGCTAGTTACCAAGAAACCTGCAGTTAATTGTCGCTCAAAGATGTAGCAGATTCTCGTGGTAACTTACAGAGTAAATGATAAAATCTAAGATGGCCAGCCCAGTTAATATCACTTGGCATTCCTGCTATCAGGGGCCAGAAAGCAAGCTAATGATTGGAAAAGAGACCAATCTAAAATTCCCAGGGCCAATGGAAGTCAAACGAAATGGGACGGAAATGCAGGCAGAAGTATCAAGTTGCTGTACTGACAGACTAATGGGGATAGCCTCTGACTTCCAATACTTTATGTAAGATGCTGATGCTTGAAATACGTCCTCGGAAGCACCTGCAGCATTAAAATGTGTTTGCAAAGTTTCAGCACACACCTAGAATATGAGTGGTGCAGAGATGTCTGAAAGCCACTTGAATCTTGAGCGAGGTGTTGAAGTTTAAGAAATCTCCTGAGCCTTGAAGCTGAACTGTGCTTTGAGAACATTTAAAATTAAGTCTCAAATAAAGAGGTGCTGAGAAACCTGAAGTATATGAGACTGAGAACTTTGAAAGACTTAGGCTTTGAGACTCCATATAGACTGGCAATATACGTAAAGGAGTAAAAATGACTGAGTCTAATTAACCCAGACAGAGAGAAGAGGACCACAACTGTTTGCGACGAATGTCAGCCGATAAAGAATCTATGAAAATGTGACATCAAGTAAGAATGTTCACTGGTCATTAATACAACTTTGCTGCATCCCCTATAGTATACTATAGCTCTATGGGGACAGAGCGGGAGCTGCTTTTTATAGCATCTTTCCCACCAGTATGCTACCTAGGAATGCCTCTTGGAAACAATTATATCTTGGATGTCATCTGAGGGATAGTGTGTATCAAAACGTAGCCAGCCTTATTATGTATCCTACAATTATTGGAAACCCAGTAAGATGTAACTGTAGAACAGTGTGACCAAAAGGACATTTCCCAACATATGTCTGGCACTTAAATAGATTTGTCATGGGCACAGGTCGCAGGGCAACACAGATTTCATCAGCAAGTAGAACTGCTGCAAACCAACGCATATGTAGCGGCCATTTTGAATTCTAAGAAGAGGAGGTTATTCTATGAGATATACTGAAGGACTGTGGAATGGGCCAAGGGATTGTCTAGGTGCATGGATCTGATCAATGATGCTGGAACAGCACTTAATCCATGCAGCGTGTGAAGTGATGGGAAAGACTAGAACCTGTGATAAAGTCCCAGGTTTGGTGCTCGAGGATGGAACTGGGGTGGCCACAGATATAGCCACCCGCCCTGTGGTGCAGACCCCGGAAGAGGTATATAGGGGCTCCCTCTGGCTCTCCAATTCATCCCTACCCTCATGTGTATGCCCAAACCTATTGTACCTGAAACTCGTTGACACCCTGGAAAGATGTAATGTAAAAGGATTTATTGAGCTAAAAAGGCATCTGGGTGCTGCTGGTCAAAAGCAGATAAGAACCTGACGGATCACAAGCCCTCTTCAAAACAAGAAAGTCTTGAGAGCTTTCTGAAAACAAGGTGATCTGGAATCTCCCGCAGGAATGTCATCCATTCGAAACCTGAGCGAGATTTGGGGAAAGATGCATACAATCTTCAGTGCTGACACAACAGGTGGTCATGGGTTGTGATAAAATTACTTCTACTCTGAAGGGGTATCAGGATAAGTAGTGGCTATACAGCCTACTCAGCCACTACACTTCTACAAACCAAAAGGGATACCAATCAAAGAGAAAAAGCTGGCATAGGCAGTAGTTCTACCTCATTCGCAGTTTGTGGTAATATGGGTACTGCAAAGTGCAACAGTCCTAAATAAAAGTAATGTCCAAACAAGGTTCTATAAAATATATATACTTTAATTAAGCACACCAATGTGTAATAACTATTAAAACACTAAATAAAAATCCACCTCCATAGAGGGAACACAGAATATGCGTAAGATAGACAGATGCAGCACTCTGTATAATGAAACGCAATTAATTTGAAAAAAGACGTCCTTTGGTGGAAAAAGGTGCAAAAGGGACTTAGCCAGAACTCGCAAAGGATCAAAAGGGACACAACTGCCACTGGCTCCTGCCCTGTTGGGTGCAGCAAGACATCATCTCTAGGGAGAATACCATGGACTGTTGATGGTTGGGCTGGGCTCACAGGGCTGACTTAAGTATAATAACAATTTTATGTGGCTTTAACAATTAAGAGAAATACAATCCACAACCAGAACTCCACAAACGTTGTATGATCCTAACTTCAAGCGACTGCTGGCTGATGTCTGGGCCAAGATCCTCAAATGGCTAAAGCTCTGACTATCCATGACTGGTATTTTATTAGTCAAAATGATAATTCTTCCCAAATTCTTGTACTCGTTTACCAATATTTCTGTGTAATTACCCTGTACATTCTTTGCCGACCTTACATCTGCAATAATCTACCTGGTCTGGCAAGGGAAAGAAGACAGATTAGGATGGGAAACCTTGCCCTTTAAGTATGTTGGTCTCAATGTCTCCAACCTAGAGGACTACGTCATGGCCCAATATGCCACTCTGGGGTTTGATCTCCCTCCCCATGACTGAATCGGGTCAATATAACTGCTCCACACTCTCCCCTACTCTCGAGACTCCTCTATTGACCTCCCATAAGGGACTATCCAATGAGGTGGTCTGTTGGGTGACATCCTGACCTCGCCACAGATTGCACAATCAGTACAATCTCCCTCTCACCCCCCTCATACTGCAAACATCGATCTGGATGTTTACAAGGTCTTCCATTCACTGTGGGTTAAGGGTATTGTTGTTGTGATCTAAAGAGTAGACTTGGTTACGTTGGTTGATATCTACACTGGAGGTACCTTTCTCTCGTTGAAGTCTTGGAAATTGGGATCCACATCGTTCACATGCACGATTTCTATAATAGAATTAGGGGCAAGATGTTACACACATTTCCAACATATCCTTAGTCGCCTGAAACCAGTACCTTAATGTAGTACATTGCTGGGAAGGGTCCTCAATTAGAGAAAGTCTCAAACATGTGTAATATAGTAGCCGTATGGACACTAGAGGGCACTCTTGGCTCCGGTACACGTTGGCAAAAAAATATAGGTAGGTTGCTGGAAGATGAGTTGAAGGAGGCGTGCACCCAAACGAGGTGAATCCCTCCAAATCCTGTAAATCAATGAATCCATTTTAAATTCCTCCACCTGATGTACTACACTCCCACCAAAACCAGGAAATGTGACCCCACAGCTTCTGGCCCAAAATGCAAGATGTATGATGCTAATTTCTGGCAATTGGCATGGAGTTTCCCCTTGGTCGATGGATTCTAGTGGGATATCGCAACCACGCTCTTTTCTTTTGCCACCTCTGATACTCTGTTCAATTTAGTTGCATGCTTGTTGGGGCTTCCCTTTCCCATAGGTGACAAACACATTAAGCAGAACTGTGAACCTAGCACTGCCTTTAGCCCGCAAGCACATTGCCCTGTCATGGATATGCCTTTGGTCCCCAACAATAGAGTCCTGGTTTGGGGAATTGCTACACGCAAATATCTGCGAACAGATGTATGCAAGTACTGCGTGCCCAAGTTCTCTTCTGGTCTGCGCTTGCAGCATTCTTCTAAAATCATTTGGAGCAGGCTTGAGCCACCACCTTCCCCTCAAACCCCCATCTGTACCAGGGATATGTATGACTTCTCTGATAGTTATTTTAAATACCTCAGCCATCTGCTTAGATGTGGCTCCGTTTATGCAATCAGATTTTCTGTTTGCAACGTAGCCACTGCCTTAATAATATTAATTCTTTGCTGTCGATTTGTGATATTGCTGCTGTGTACTATTGAAAATCAATAAATTAAAGATACCGGGGAGACCACTAGGGGGCGCGGAAGGCAATGATAGCCTGAACCTCGGTTCCCTTCTCAACGGGAACAACAGAGAAGATTGAGAGATAATCCCAACCCGAAACCTGAGGAAAAAATCTAAAATTGAAGCACTGATACAAAGGAGTACCCAGAGGCACACCAAGCACCTGGCTAGGGGAGAGATAACCGAGAAAAAAGGAGGACATGCTCCTGCCCCACCAGACTCCGAACATTATGGCCTGGCGGTACACAGCACCAAAATGGTGAATGATAACCACATCAGCAGAGAGCCCTGCAGTGGACCCTGACACGGTGGAAGTAAGCTTCCCTCGAGGGGACGCCAGCCCCAAGGACACATCCTCAGCTGGCCCAACATAGCACCCGCAAAGAGTGAGTGGGGAAGAGGCCGGCCACATGGCACGGGGCTCGGAGCAAGGAGGAAGAAAGCGGGAGAGAACCCGTTGCCGCGCGGCCCCACCTGCACAGACCATTTGAATTCCTGACCATAACGGGAAAGGTTCTGAAGTGTCCTGAAACGAAATCCTGCCGTGGGGACACATCGAAAAGAGAGAGAGAGCCCAAAAGAGGATTTGACTGGATGAACTGTGGAGGATCACAGAGGCGAGGAGCCGGATAGATGACATTCGGAAATTTAGAGGCACCCACCTCGGCCGGACCCTACACTTCTCCGCCACAAGGTGAACAATGCCGAACTGGTGAAGCAGACGAGTGGCATCCAAGAGCATTTTTAAATGCAGCGCCTTCTCTAAAGTGACTTGACTGTCACTGTACCTGTCTCTGAACCTGCTCTGTGGCCTCTGAACCTGCTCTGTGCCACTGAAGAGCAGGTGCTGCATTTCTGGATTATGATGTGGCAGGCCACAGGTAAACGCCATGCTTTTGGCATGGAATTTGCTGAAACGAGGAGGGCCTGGGTAGCAGGTGAGCCTTACAGAGATAAAATTACATACATTGTATAATTACATACATCGTTTTATTACTACAAATAGTTTAAAAAGCCATGGTTGCTCTCACCTTTGCCAGATGGCAGTTCTTCATAATGGACTGTTAAGTACAGCTGAGGGTGGCCAATATAGCAAGAGACCTAGGTTTGCGAGTACAGCTCACACAGTAAATGGTGTTGAATTTGTTTTCCTTTAGAAGGCCATCCTGCATCAAATACCACCATGCATCAAATACCTAAAATTATACCCAGTTATAAATGGACCAGGATCCTGGCCCTCACAGGCAGCAGCAGCCCAAGCAATCTGCAGAATGAATCCAAGATGGTGAATGCAGATGTTAGAAGCTGGTCTGCCACCCATTCCCTTACACGTGAATGTAAGGTCACAGTTGCTGAAGCCTGCAGGAGTTGCTGGCCCCACAGACCCTGTAAACAAATGTCTAAAATCTCAGTTGTGCACCAGGTCCCGGAAAGGGGAAATGGATTAAATAATGAGACAGATGTTCTCCCTACTGCGCCTTCATTTTCAATGTTGAAATCAGCAACAACAGAAGATTATATTCCTTTTATCCCAATTCATATCAACCACCCTAGTTAACTGTTCACAAGTGCCCACAACGTCATACCCATCTAGTCCCACTTAGTCTTCATGTACAGTCTTATCTGTGCCTTAATATTTACAGTTCCGGACTTCGATGGCGGCCGGTGGAAGCAGATGTGTGTAAATGTCTCTCCCTCCGGGCTGCAACGCTACGCAACTACAATGAAGCAATTGGAGGAATTATACCGTGAAGGTGCTCCAGCTGTAACTCAGCATGAAAAAGGAAGAACGGAGACCATCAGGGGGCGCAGAATGCAATGGCTGCCTGAAGCGTAGCTCCGCATTCCAGGGGGATTTTTGAGATGATCTAGAGCATTTCTCCACATCAAAAGTGAACAAAAACAGAAGGAAAACCCTCCGGAATTGTGCGTCGTCAAGGACACCCTGGGGTGAAGGGAAAAGTGGTGCTAGAAGGCGAGATTCCAAAAGGTGCCCATCCCCCACAGCTCCGCGGGAAAATGGCGGGCTGACAGAGCGATTACTGGAGCAGAGTCGCCAAGAGAAAGACCCGCCAGGAACAACGGCGCAAGGGATCAGAAGATAAAAGGGAGTCGAGCTGCAAAATCGGCGGTGCTCCCCGGGTGTCAGCAAAGCAAACGGGTAAACAGTCGCCACGTGCAGGACAGTGGCAGACACACCCGGAGAGAGGGAGAGAGCCCGGAGGCCAGCAACAGTCGTGCACCGGGTTGCAGTGAGACAGCCCATAAAGGCATGGAAGGGCCGGTGAGCGGGCTCAAAGATACACAGAGAAAGCTTGAGCCCCGCTATGACAGAGAAAGAAAACGAAAAAGGAACTCGACAGAGGATATGAGGCAGCGAGACGTGAGAAGGGACGAAAAGGAGGAGCCCACACTAACAAAGGTGAGCGTCTGCGCTCAGAGAATGGGTTATACAGGTCGAGGAGGGCTGGCAGGCAACACACAGCAGGGAGAGATTACATTCCCCAGACCGCACAGAGTGGTGGACCGCAGTGCAAGTGATGAGAGGGAGTGAATTGAGTGAGGAAGGCGAAACAGAGCGTTCGCCGAGAGGAGATACAGGGAACGGAGACCAGGCACCCTGTGGGGAGCGGGGATCTAACGGGGGTCCCCTCACCTGTTAAAGCAGCAAGACAGTGAGAGCCTCAGTGAACAGAACAAATTGACCAGGGCATAGCAGAAAACCTGCAGGCAGACTAAGGAAGTTCATGCACAAGGGGGGGGCACCGGGGGAAACAGAAACGCATCTGCACTCCCAAGGATTGGATAGAAAGGCTGAGAGGAAAAGGGGTCAATAAAGGCGGAGAAACAGACAACCTCGAAGCACAAAGAAAGGACACGCAGAGAAAGGCCCCAACAGGAAATAGAGGTTAAAAAAAAGAAGTCCACAGATCTTTCCGGCCGACTGCACTTCCTCCTGCTCAGAAGCAAGAGGAAAATCCCCCAATAGAAAAGGGATGCGAAGAGCAGTGTAAAGTCATAGGACGGTGACCAAAGGGGGAAAGGCACAACATGGGACAAAGTAAGGAAAGGCACCAGCGAGCCTGGAATCAGAAAGAAGAGGATTGATCCGAGTGGGTCTCGGGGAGGAACAGAAAAGGTCAAGGCCTATTGAGACTGCAGAAACACTGGCCAGTAAAGGATAACAGAATGATCATAGGAGAGCGGGCAGAAACAGAGGCCAAATGGCCCGCCAGTGAGCGATTGTAGCAGAGTGGACATAATTATATGGTTGCTCCTCGCCAGAAAGTGGGAGTACAGAAGCTTCAGCAATATAGAAGAGAGCAAACAGTGGCCTCAACCTTATCAAGCGGAATTTGCAGAGAAGAGCATGGCAGTCACAAAGTAAGACATAGCCGGGATCCTGTCGGAGATTAAGGCGCTACGGTCAGACATACAGACGTCTATATCTGAACTACAAGGGAAAATGGAGCGGATCGAAGGTAAAGTGGAAAATCTAGAACAACCAAGCCAACGTGGACCTAATGGAAATAAAATTCAATGCCAGGATGACAGACATCTAATTGCGAGAGGAAGACATAACGCTGAAAATGGACGACATGGAAAACTGGGAGAGAAGACCGAACCTACGGATCTTGGGCCTGGTAGAAAAGGATGGGGAAACCCCACAGCAGGTGGAACGAAAGTTCCAAGACATTATTAACCACCTATTTGAAGACAAAGGAGGCAAACTGGTAACAATCGAAAGAGCACACAGAGGTGGCAGAGCATTTGGAGGGGGCCCGCGCTCAATTGTAGTCAAATTCATGAGTTATAAGGAAAAGACGGAAATTCTGACCAAAGCCAAACCTGGGCAGGATATTGAATACCAAGGCTCCAAAATCGTTCAGGACCTCTCGAGCCTAACACTTGCCAGGAGAAGGGCATGTAGACCACTCGCCATATGGCTCACAGAACAGAAAATCAGATACAGATGGGGCTACCCGTTTGACCTTACCTTTGAATTTCAGGGAGAGAGCTACAGGATCACTATGGCGGAGGAGGCCACCCAGGTCCTCAAAGGGCTGAAAGACACACAAGACATGCGAGGCCCGGTGGGCCCACAAGTAGCGTCAAGCTCACGAACGGAAGAACAAAAAAGGACCCTGAGCCAACTAAGGGTGAAATTGGAAAGAAAATACTTGAAGCCGAACCCGGTGTCGCCAGCAAAACCACCATGATGAAGGAATGGACATACAAAAGACAGGAGACAGGGCCCTATGTCCTGTGGTGAAGACCTGCGAAAAGTGGATGAACTCCTTGAGAAGATCTGGAGATGGGAGGACAAGGTAAATTAATGACATCCCCTAGGACGACGGTTAACAGTCCTTGTTGGCCATCAAGCTTGGCAGGGCGTCACCAACTAGGGCCCGAATACAGCCAAATATGGCTGTGGTTCAGTTGTTACGGTTAATTCAGGTTGTTGTTGTTGGGGTAGAATGAGGGGTTGGAGGGAGGGACAGGGATACAATCGGGACGACTCAACAGATGATGAGAGTATTACAATGTCGGGCTGGGCATAAAGAGAGTAACAAGGAACAATGGGAACCAACGTAGGAGAGTTGAAACAGATGGATCAAGGAGGGGGGAAGCAGATACTAAGGGTGCGCATCTTGAACGTCAAGGGACTTAACTCCCCAACTAAAAGGACCCTAGTGACTAGGGAATTTACTCAGGCGGATTTGGATGTCCTCTTTATTCAGCAGACCAGACTTAAAGCGGGGGAAGAGCAAGCAATGAGAGGCAAAGGAGTGGGGCAAGTGTTTTGGGCATCGGGGGATCAAAAAAAGGGGGGGGGGTACTTTTAAGTAAACAATTCAGGCTGGAAAAAATTTGATGGGGGAGCGGTCAGCGGAGGGTAGACGGATAATAATACAGGGGGACAGGGAGGCAACACGAATCAAGCTGGTGGGGGTATAAGTGCCCAATCAAGTACAAGGTCCTTTTAACGAGGAGGCCCTTGCATCATTGGGAGCGAATGAAGAGAACCTGGTGCTGGTGGGAGGGGACTTTAATACCTGGGCAGACCGATTCACTAATGGATAGGAGGCAGACGAAAACCTGAATCAGAGGAACCCAACGGGGGGGGGGGGACTAGTACGTTTGTAGCCACATTGCATGAGGAGGGCTTGGTGGATGTGTGGAGAGCTTGTCATCCAGAAGAGAGAGGATACACATTTAAATCGGAGATCCATGAGACCTTCACACAAATTGATTATTTGCTGGTCAACAAAGAACAGAGAGCCAGGGTACAGGACACAGTGATTCGCCCGCTGGGGTGGACAGACCATGATACTGTTGTAGCAAGCATGGCGATTGGTGGTGGGGGGTCAGTTGCAGAAACTCCAGTTGGAAGTGCAATGACTCCTTGTGGTTAGAAGAGCTTTATGCGCAGGAGCTGAGGGAAACAATAGAGGAATACTTCCAAATCAATAATAATGGGGAGGTACACATGACCACGGTTTGGGAGGCGGGTAAAGCGGTTTGGAGAGGGCACCTCATGAGGGAAGGAGCTAAACAAAAAACAGAACGTAAACTAATCGAAGATAAATTGAGAGGGGAAATTATGGTATTGGAGAAGAAGCTCCACTCTCGGGTCTTATCATAAAGAGCACTTATCAGTGATCAAAAACAAACAGGAAGAGCTGAAAAAATTCTACGAAAAAGGGGACAAAGCCGATAGGATGCTTGCGTCAAGTCTGCGGGCGGAGAGATGGGTGGAAGGCCTTCAAACGGAAGGGGGGGGAGATGCTCAGAACCTCAAAAGAGATAGCGAACCAATTTGCCAAATACTGTGAAACTCTCTATACTTCGGGGAGTGTACAAGGGTAGAGGGAGATGGGGGGATTACATAATAGAGGCAGGCCTGACCTGCTTGACGGTGGTAGAACTAACCCGTTTGGAATTGGACATAACCCCAGAGGAGGTGCAAGCAGCCATAAAGAGACACTCGCCCGGGGGGCCCAAGGAGAGGATGGGTACGGCATAAGATTTAATAAACAGTTTGGAGATATCCTGTCTGCACACCTAGCGAATCTCGTTAACACCATACAGGAGAAGGGAGTGGCACCTCAATCATTCTCCAAAGCGCACATAGCAGTCATCCCCAAGGGAGGGAGGATCCCACATCCTGTAAATCATATAGGCCCATATTGCTCCTGAATATGGATGCTAAAATCTGTACAAGAGTGCTAGCGTCTCGCATGGAGGGGATTATGCCACGCCTGATTCACCCAGATCAGGTGGGCTTCATAAAGGATAGACAGGGAGCGGATGCAATGCGAAAGACCTTGGATATAATGGAGCACACAATGGGTAATGAGGGAGATCACGCTCTCCTCAGCATAGACTCAGAGAAGGCATTCGATAGGGTGGAATGGGCCTTTTTGTGGGAGGCACTGAGGAAAATGGGATTCGGTGACACATTCTTAAGGGGGGTTCAAGCACTGAATAGATCTCCAAGGGGGAGGATGGTAGTCAATAACAATATATCCAAAGAGATGAGCATGACTAGAGGCACAAGGCAGGGGTGCCCCCGATCGCCATTGCTATACTCCCTTTCTATGGAGACTCTGGGGAACATTAGGAAAAATCAGAACATAAGGGGGATAAGAGTGGGGGCAGTCGAATATAAACTGGCAATGCTTGCAGATGACATCCTATTGTACTTAGCCAATCCACACAAAGACATTCCAGAAGTCTTACAATTACTTTGAGAATTTGGGAAATGGGCGGGTCTTAAAGTGAATGCGGACAAATCGACTCTCTTCTCATATAAACACACAGGAGGGGACAACTACGAAGAGGCAATAGTGGAGGGAATCCCTACAACCCACCGAAGTCTCAAATATTTGGGTGTGAATATCCCGAGCACCACAAAAGAACTTTGAGGCCAATTTCCCCCCCGCTCATGAAGGCAATAACTAAAGACATGGAGAGGTGGGCGAAATTGACTATATCATGGTTGGGCCGGGTGAAAGCCCTGAAGATGATGGTGCTCCTGAAACTACTATATCTCTATCAAATGCCCCCGATTAATATCCCTAAAGGCCATTTTGTGGACATAAAGAGAATGATTTGCAGGTTAATATGGCAGGGTAAATAACAGAGACTAGCGTATGAAACACTGACCCAGCCAAAGGAAAAAGGAGGGGTAGGTCTCCCAGACTTGTATGAGTACCATGGGGCATCTCAGTTTAGGGTTCTGGTACCACATCTGAGAGAGGATAAACAAAAACAATGGGTGGCAATTGAAAATTATCGAATGAGACTGCTCACGTTGGGAGAATGGCTGTTGGCCCCAAAGAAATCCTTCCCGAGTAGCGTCATCAATTATTTTGCCATGGGCTCGCTCCTAAGGCTCTGGTGGTATAAAGGGGAAATGAAACGGCTCACAATGTGGCCGTCGCCAATGAGTTGTATATGGGCCCGCCCAATTCGGGATGACATTAGAGACCCGATAAGAATCCAGAGCTGGTATGAGGCGGGGTTGATAAGAGCGGTTCAAATGGTGAAAGCGACTGGTTGTACTTGAATCGGGTCTTGAATCGGGTCTGCGAGTGGGTCCACTTGAAGTGTTTAAATTCCTACAGTTAAAGGGGACCCTGTTGGCAGGGAAATGGACGGGCAACTGGGAAGGGACCTTACCGCCATGGAAAACATTCTGAATGAGTCAACTAACAAAAAGGGACTGATCTCCAGGTTTTATATAGCACTGATCGAAGCAAAGGGCACCAAGGCAGAGGGTCCAAGAAAGAGATGGGAAAAGGATATGGGCTCCCCGATGTCCGAAGCCTTGTGAGACCGAATCTGTGTGGCTGTGCATAAAACATCTATCTCTGCGCAATATAAATTGCATGAAGTTGCAATTGAAGTTGCTGCACAGATGGCAATGGGATCCTAAGAGACTTTCTAGGATGTTTGGCCAAACAAGCCCAATGTGTTGGAGGGGATGTAATGTCATAGCAGACTATTGGCATATGTGGTGGTCTTGCCCAAAGTCACAAATCTATTGGAGATAGCTCTTGGGATGGTTCAGAAAGGTGGAAGGGATCCCAAGAGACCTTGACCCTAAACTGGTTCTTTTTGGCCTGGAAATGCATGACAATAGGTGTAAAAGGGTACCGCATATGACACACCTTTTGCTCCTGGCTGCAGGAGCCTGCATAACTATAAGGTGGAAAGTGGAAACTCTCCCAGCTGAGCAGATGTGGGCTAAAAAGGCCAAAGCACTATATGAGATGGAAAATGTAATGGCTCAATTGCATAAGGTGACATTAAGCAGATAAATTGAATGGGCCCCCTTCATTGAAGCCTACAAATAAAGGAGAAAAGGATGGTCCCGGGCTATCAATGGCTATGAGTGCCCGAAAAGTTTTAAATGAATCCGATTGTTCCCTGTGTGGAAATGGGGTGGGGGGCTGTGCGAGCCGGGGAATGTCAGGTTTTATGTGGTTGTTATGATGATGTTTTTGTGACAATGGTTTGTAGTCTTTATCACAAAATGCTAATAAAATCAAATTAAAAAAAGGGAAGAACAGCCGGGAAGAGAGAGGCAACACCAGACGGGAAGAGAGAAGGTCTGCATACCCACACGGAATTGGGAAGGGCCAGGGCGGATCAGCAAAATCGACCTCTACACGTGGCAGGAGTGCGGGTCTCCCGAAAGGACATTCAACATCAGCAGAAAGCTAAGGCAGTGCAGCGACGGGGATCAAATTTTGAGCCCAGGCTCCTATAAGCAGTAAATTGCGATTCATCCCCGAAACGTGTAAGCAAAGCACCGGGAACGGCGAGGACTACCCGCGATGTAGCAGACAGGCGTGAGTGAGGATAGGAACGGGAATCTGGAGCGGGCTGCAGCGACAGAGGGACGAAGGCAGAAGGGCAGGATAACGGGACCACTATCAGCAAAAGTAAAAAGGTACAGGTCCTTCCCACCCGAACCCCGCCGGAGAAGAGCCGTTAAATAATCAAGCTGTACACCCAACTCCACGAGAAACCTACGATAGGCACCCTTCCCCCACCCACGCAGGGCCCTGTAAACAGGGTCTCTGCACGGCCGCAACACCTCACGGGCGTAAATACGCTGTTGGCAGAAAGGCAATCCTGTGAGAACTCAGGGCGCCTGACCAGAACAATAGTGAGGACTCCTTGTTAATACGCTGCACAGTGGACTATCGGGGGGATGGGGGTCAGATTAAAGCAAACCCACTAGGAACCGAAGACAACCGGGCGGGGAGCCGGTAATACATCAAGATAAACAGGTTGAGCACTGGTATCTCACCAGAGGATACACAAGGACCACACAGCAATCGTAAGAAAATAAGGAGCCTATTTCTACCCCTACACCACAGGAAAAAAAGCAGAGGAGGGACAAACAGTCTCCCAGAAGGGCTGACAACTCTGGGACAATATTAAACGGTGGGATACACTTGAGAACTTCAGGCACCCCTCCACCCCCAGAGCTAGAAACACAGACGACACCTCTGCAGCATCACAAGCGAAAAAGAGAAGGACAGGCCAGCCCAGAGTCCAGCCGCAAAAGGGCACACAGAGCAGTCCGGGGGGTGGGGGGATCAAGCCCCCACCCACCAGACAAGTGACGGCACGCCAGCAAGGGGGGGGGGGGGAGACCGGAATAGGTACGCAACACCAGCACATCCACAATGCAGAAGCACCAGAAGGCAGCTACAAGAGGAAGCCCCCATAAGAGGTGAGCTAACTCCTCGCTAAGGCAAGGCAAGGGGAACATATAGCCCCAGGGCACCAGGAAGGACGCATGCCCGACAGCCCACATGTCCAAGTCAAGAGGAAAGGGGAATCAACAGACGATGCGCAACTCTATAATCAAACAGGATTCCAGCCTAATTCAACTGTGGGGCACAGACGCATACACACCCACATTAAAGGGAAGGGACAGGGAGAAATACTCCCAAATACTATAAGACCATGGCACAGACAATGGCCGCAACAAAAGACGACATGCAAATGTGGTTTAAAGATCTCCAGGAACAATTTATGATAACAGTTCACAACCAATTTGGATCACTAAAAGGTGAAATGAAACAGGCAGTACAAGAACTAAGGGTCGACGTGGCCAAGCTGGAAGAAAGAACAGATACGCTGGAGAGATTGGTGCAAAACGTGGAGGAAGAAGCTCAGCAAAATGGGCAAACACAAGAACACATGATTCGCCTCAGTCATAACCTGGAACTCCAATGCGAGGACCTAGAAAACCGGTCCCGCAGATCCAACATCTGGATCAAGAATATGGTGGAAACGGTAGAAGAAAAAGACCTCAAAGAAGCAGTCTAGCAAGTCTTTAAGGACATACTGTCCAGTAGCGAAGTGGAAGAGATCCTGACTGACCGAATTCACAAGGAAGGCCCACGAAGAACGGGCGAACCTGGCACTCGGCCCTGTGATGTCCTGGTGGCACTCTCCTCGTACCCCCAGAAGGAACACATTTGGCGTAAAGCCAGAACGATGGGACAAATCCGAATGAATGGGGTGGAAATACAGTTATACCAAGACTTAGCCCAGTCGACATTGCAGAAAAGGCGAGAGATGGGCCCTGTGGCGAAAGAACTGGCGGCAAAGCAAATCCAATATAAATGGACCTTCCTGTTTGAACCTTTATTTGCATGGGACGGCAAACACCACAGAGTGATCACATGTGACGAAGGCCTACATATCCTGAACCCATGAGAAGAGGAAAGGGACGTGAAAAAGCAAACAACCGGTGATAGATCATGAATGAGGCCATGGGATTGGAAAACAATCCACCACAGGAAAAAATAAAATAGCAATGCGAAGCTCCAACCCCAGAGGACTACAGCTTCCAGCGGGACATTTAACAGCACATAACCCCGGCGGGGGCAACACGGCCAGGCAGCCCTAGGATCCTGGACCCTCCTCAGGGCAGTTATGGGGTTGGAGAGAGTACAAGAAGTCTGGGGTTGTAAGGGGATGGGGGGAAGGGAGGGAGAGAAGCTGGTGGGGAGGGAATAGAGCAAGATTCGGAAAAGGGGAAGGAACAGGGAATAAACGAAGATGGAAAGTGTAAAAATACTCCCACTCAATGTCAGGGGCTTGAATACCCCAGTAAAAAGAAAGAAAATAGAAAATCTCTTACACAGGGGAAAATTCGATATCCTAATGTTACAGGAGACTCATCTTAGGACAAAGGATAAAGAGAAAATCCACCTGAGAGGGTATAACCACATACTCCAATCTAATGCAGAAGAGAAAAGATCAGGGGTGATCCTGGCATTCTGCAAAAACCTGAGAATCAATATACATGACACCCAAACAGATAACGCAGGAAGATACACATTTGTAAATGTGTCCCTGGAGGACCACCCAATAACACTGCATCAATATACGCCCCGAACACAGGTCAAGATGGCTTCTTTAGGGATACCCGAGATAAACTGGAAAGATTTGCAATGGGGGAAGTGGTGTTGGGGGGAGATTTAGACCTGGCCTCGCAACCCAAATTCGATGGAAGTGGGAACAGAACCCAGGGACAGGGGGGCACCATCAAAGAAACTACGCTGAAAAATGTGATGTCTGGCGAGAGGGAATGGGCCAATAAAATGGGTTCGCACACTTCTCACACGTACATCAGTCGATGTCCAGAATAGACTACATCTGGGTATCCACAGGGTGCATGGGGAACATCCAAGGAATAGAACTGGGATCCATATCAATATCATATCATATGCCCCAGTCTGGGTGGAAGTCTCCCTGGCGAGGAAGAGAAGATGGGCTGTGACAGTGGAAACTCCCATCGGATATATTACATGACCCCGTATTGTAGAATACTATCAAAGAGGTAATAATAGAATACTTTACCCACAACAATACCGAGGAAGTTTCGCAGGAAACCATGTGGGAAGCTTTTAAGGGGGTCATGAGGGGATAGCTAATTGCCCTCAAGGCGACCAGAGACAAACATAGGTATCAATGGAAAAGGGAGCTAGAAGGGAAACTACAAGACATACAGGGTGAAATCATACGGAACCCCACAAATAAATTGAAAAGGGCACTGAGACATGTACAGGTTCAGTTGGAAACAGTTCTAACGAAACGGGCGGAGAAGAACCTTTTATACCTTAAACATTGGTACTATCCAAAAGCAAGTAAAGCCGACATATACTTAGCAAGACAACTGAGAGACAAACACACTCAAACGGTTAGAAAAGTAAAAAATAAAATGGGAATAGAACAGTCACGAACGGAAGACATTGGGGAAGTCTTCAAAGAATTCTATCAGACTCTATACATCGGACAACCGCTCATGGCAGGATCAGGAAACCTATCTGAATACAATTACAATCCCACAAATCTCGGAATCCGAAAGACAACAATTAAATGAAGAAATAAAAATAGAGGAGGTGACGAAAGCCATTTTAGGACTACCCCTGAATAAAGCTCTGGGCCCGGATGGGTTCACTGCAATCTTTTACAGGGAGTATACAGATATATTGACCCCAATTCTAACTAGACTCTTCAACTCATTCAAAGAAGCGGGGAATATCACACCGTCGATGAATGAGGCCAAGGTCCTTGTGTTTCATAAGCCAGGAAAGGATCCATCCCTCCTTGGCTCGTATCGCCTGATGGCACTAATCAACTTAGACGCTAAACTGTATACTAAAGTCCTGGCGAGCAGACTAACTCACCTGCTTCCCAAAACAGTAGATCAAGACCAATCGGGTTTTATCCCCGAAAGGCAGACGCACAATAATACTAGGAGAATAATATACATCTAATGGAAAAGAGAAGGATAACCCAGACCCCGGCCATATTACTTTCATTAGACGCGGAAAAGGGGTTTGACCGGGTAGAGTGGTCGCTCCTGTTCTGTATCTTGAGCCATATGGGCTTTGGGGATCAGTATATCAAAATGATCCAATCGAATTACAATACCCCAGGTATACGTATAGCCAGAAATGGTGAGGTCACTGATAAAGTGAAGTTAACAAGAGGGACTAAACACTCCTTTACGCAATCCACTTGGAACCCCTTCAAATCAGAATACAGGACTCAGATGCCCTGAAAGGCATAGAACTGGTAGGGAAATCCCATAAAGTAATGGCATATGCTGATGATATGCTACTGGCACTATCGGATCCTGAACGGAGGCTCAGCGCAGTGATGCAGGAACAGGAAGAGTTTGGAGCTTAAAAATAAACAGATAGAAATCAGAATTACTAATATTAGTCGGGACAGCGATGCGATAAAGAGAATGTGAACTTCCTTACAGCTAAGGATAGCAGACAGAGGGATTACGTACTTAGGAATCACTCTTATGGCACGAGTGGAAAGCTATATGGGGAGAACTTTCCACAATTACTGGGGAGAATAAAGCAGGACTTAGAGAGGTGGTTCCCCCTGACGATCTCTTGGTGGGGTTGGATGACCTTGAAAAAGATGAATATCCTCTCCAAATTACTGTACTACTTTCAGGCGTTACCAATAAAAATTCCAAAGATTCAAAGCCACATACCTAGGGATAAGACTAACACCCTCAATAGGGCAGCTATACAACACCCAGTTACCCAAATCTCTTAGCGAAGTTGAAAGCAGACCTAGCAAAATGGAATCCCCTCAACCTCTCATGGTGGGGGGGACTGACAGCCATAAAAATGTTGGTCCTACCAAAACTGCTCTATTACTCGCTCCTGATAAAAATTCTGAGAACATTCTTCAGGGCGCTCAACAAAATGGTTTCCACCTTCATATGGCAACACAAAACACCAAGAATAGTGATGGCGACCCTGACAGCACAGAAGAAACAAAGGCGACTTGCGCTCCCCCACTTTCGAAAATATTACATGCTGAGCAACTGAGAGTCCTAAAGGAATGGGTGGTGGAGTCCCCCCAACATATCTGGGAGCAACAAGACCGAGCAGTGGCAGGCGCCCCCCTCTCCAATTTGCTATGGCTACATAAACGCTACAGGCACCCAAACACTAACTTCAGCAAAATGATGGGAGCAGGAATTGAAGCCTGGGACACAGCGGTCAAAAGAGGGACCCCAACGACATACCCATCACCCTTCACCCCAATGTTCGGGAACCCTGACTTCCAGCCAGGGATGGAACAGAAAGGATATCTCAGCTGGACACAAGCAGGGTGCATCAAAATATGCGATATGTACAAGGGCCAAGCCATCATGACATTTCAAGAATGTATACAAGAGGTGGGGATAAAGCCCAGAAAGGCAGTGGCGTAACAGGGGCTCCCGCAGCCCCTGCGGTGCGGGGGGGGCCCCCACGCCATCATCACTGAGAGGGGCTACACAGCCGCTCTCCCAGCACAGCAATATCTATCACTGTGTTCTCTCAGTCAGAGCAGCCCTCACAGGGGCACCATATAACCCAGAGAGACTACGGTGTGACCCTCTGTCTATGGGTCTATGGTGCTGTTGGGGTGCTGCACTGACTGTCTGCACTGCAGTGGACCACCGCCGCCTGGGATGCAGTAGTCACGTGAAGTTACTGTCGTTCGTCAGGCTCAGCCAGGCATACTAACTTGCCTTGCAGATTTGCCGAGCTGATCCTGCGCATGTGCTGCAAAGCGCGGCAAGCTAGCCCTGCCTCCGTACGAGCTGAGAGCGAGCCACATCCTGACAGTAAGCATGACAGACTGTAGTGATTTTGGCTCCGGCAATCACATAATTCGGCAGCAGGATCTACTACTAAGGCTTCAGTTCGGAAGGTCGGAACTCGGGACTTCACTAACATCGACTCGTCAACTAAGGTAAGTTATTTTTTTTATTTTAACTACTGCAGCAGGCAGCCTTACTATGATGGTGCATGCGTGACTCTATTGGCCGGGCGACGATGGGGATGGGGCTCGCAAGCACCGTCCACATTTCTCTGCCACAGCACAAGTCACAACAGCACGTTCAGTGTTTTGCTGAGGCCTATGGCCTGTCTGAAACGAATGGGGTTTATTTTACATTTCCTTCGATGTTCTAAATCCATAGGCCTAAAGTGGAATTTCACGGGGTCATCCTTTTAATCTCGCGTGATTTTAAATAACGCTCCACGGTTAGCAGAGCACGCCAGAGCAGCTCATGTTACTTCATCCATTTGAAAACGGATCTTACGCCTTTAATGCTGTACATTATTCGGACTGTGCTCTTCTGAATGTGTGCAGTTATGAATGCAGCCGTTTGAGAAATATTACCTCCCGTGACTAAATGCCATTCGAATATGAAACCAGAAAACCATCAAAAATAAAAAAGTAAGTGCAGGCCTTGCAGGGAAAAGTACCTTGGCAACACCCATTCGAAGGAGATGCATTAACACTATTCATTATTCCTCACGGATTATCTAAATTCGATCCAAGATTATCCTTTTTTTTTTTTAAATCACCATTACCATGCATCAACCTATGTTTACGTTATTATATAGCAACTGACGTGTGGTTGTCAAATAAGAGACCCGCAACAATATTCATGGACTTCATGGCTATGGTTGGCAAAGATAAGAATGTATAGCCTCATTTTAAATTAGCATTTTTAATAGTGCTTAAAAATTGCAGGGATCAGTAAAAATACACGGGTACACATTTTCGGTGCATTTTCGATGATCAGAGGCATTTTGTTTAAGCTTCCTCTGACGGGATAGGAGTGGGAAATGCACTCTTTGGGTTTCCTCAAGCAACAGCATGTATATCCCATCTATTTTGGTGAATATGGAGAGGCTTGAACGCCTACGGAATTCTCACTGCCTTTGATGATCCATCAGGAATCCCTGTAAAGGATGGGCGTCATATTCTCATGTGAAGGCCGTCGTTGCTGACTGCACGCAGTGACCGAGGAGTATTTTCTGACCGAGGCAGTTAAAAGGGACAGGTAGCTGGAAATAGCACATAGTCGCATGCATTTCTCCACACCACCCAGAAAATACCTCATATCCGGTTGAGCAGGCGGTGGAGACAAACGTGGTCACAAAGGCAGTCTGTGTCGTGCTATTGAGAGGGTCATTTGAAATTAGCCTGTTACATGTGCCTTGCAAAAGCTACTCCTACGTGTGGTAGTACATTATGACTGTACATTGAGTTAAGGGACAACCATGTCTATACATGTGTAACGTAAGCCTGTTGGAAATGGTGCTTTTTATTGGTTGAGAGTGTAAAATATTATGGGCCTGCCCTGATTCACAAAAACGTTTTACATGGGGAAACACCCCTCGCCCCCACCGACAGACCCCCAGACCACCCGCCCAAAATAAAACATTCTGCAAATCATTGCAAAGGACACGCTGCACGCACTTAATCAGGTTTGTAGGCCAGACACTTCACCACTGCACTATATAACCTGATGAAAAATGACAAACAACTAAAGGTGAGATGTTTCATTTCGGTACTGCAAGTCCCAGGGAAAACATTTGTATTGGTTCTTGAAGTTTAAAACATTCACACCTTTTAAAGGTTTCAAAAACACTATTCGAAGAAAATACCCCTCTTAGGTTTTGTGTGTGTGTTGATTTTATGAAAGGCAAATGCCATTTGTCCTGTTTAATTTTGGGCGGTTATGCAAAGCCAATTTAATTAAATGTGCATATTTCACCTTGATATGCTAATTTCTGGTGACATCACCTCCTATTGCATTTGTTGATGAGGCCCCCACTTTAATTTTTAGGACTTGACTTGATACACATGTGGATGGGTTCGTTGCTAGAAGACAAGATGTTCTTTGTTTTTTACCTTATATGACGTATATGGTAGGGTGGGGTGTGCGGACGGTAGAGGTAGATGAAGCAGAGCTACGTGTAGCAGAGGGTAGGTATACCGACAAAGCCAAGCGCAGGTAAGAGTCTAGCTGGTGAGACCATTTTGCTCTTCCTTCATCCTGCTCAATTGCCTTGTTTCCCACTGATGTTAATACACTGTCTAGTGACATGCACACATGCCGTTTCTTTGTATTTATATGTGAATATACATATGTCATTAAGATTGTTTTATTTTTGGATACCTGCAATTCCAAATTTCCATTACTTAATTTGGGATAATGACTATATTGTGTTACTGACAAGCAGAAGCATATATTTTATAATAGTTGACTTCCATCACTATACTCTGATTTGGGGCTTGTTATCCTTAAAACTTCTTTATATATATATTTGCTTAGTTTGTATGTGTCGTAGGATAACCCATGTTTTGCATTATATACTGACTGTGCTATGTATTAAATACAATACATTGTACATTAATTGTTAGCAATGTTTACGAAATAAGAGTGAGAACATTGTACTTGAGTGCAGATGCTCGTCAAGTTATGAGTGGGACGAATAGCTCGTAAATATACGAGTGGAGCAATTGTGTATGGGTGGGGCATATCGTGGTGGGCGTGGTCTAAACTGGTGGGTGGGGCATACCTATGTTGGGACGGAGCTTAGGGGGCCCCCATTGGGAGGTCTCGCAGGGGGGCCCCCACATTATGTTACACCACTGCACAGAGGAATTAAAATACACACAGCTAAGACACTGGCTATCTGCCCCCTCCCCCGCCCCCAGTAAAGATGCTGCCACTAGACATCTGACCCCATTCGAAGTATACATGACAACCGACACAGGCTCCCTTAAGTTGGTCTCCAACCTATATAAATTCTTAAACAAGCAGGGAGAAGAAATCCAATGGAAATACTTGAAGAAGTGGGAGAAGACACTGGGAGAGCCCATAACATGGAACCCGTGGCAAGACTTATGGAACTAAATTCCCAAGCTGACATGCTCCATACAGCTGAGAGACGTGACAGAAAGGGATCTATGTGATCACTGCGACCGTCATAATTACGACGGCCGAAAATGCGGACCTTTTTTTGTTTATTTTTTATTAACCCCCTTCACATAAATATATGCTGTGGGAAACCCCCCACGGGCCTCTCCATATTAATACTATATCATATACCCCCCACATATATATGTGGTGTAAGGGGGGTGTCTAGAAAAAGAGTGTGCATTTTCGGCCGTCGTTATTGTGAGGGCGACATTTTGTACCATTACCGCAGAAAGTTATACTTCAATGGGACTACACTCCGGAGACACTTCATGCAAAGTACCCTGCTACAAGCGACCGATGCTGGCGAGGGTCCTCTACAATAGGATATTGGAACCACATTTGGTGGAGTGAAGCGGCGCAGCTGTGGGTTTTAAAAGAATGGTTCCCAATAGACTCACACAAAGTCTGGGCTATCAAGACAGAGCACTGGTGGGTACACCATTGTCGGAACGGTTATGGAGACGGAAAAATCATAGACACCCAAACCTTCAAATTAGCGAAGTGATGAGGGCAGCCCTAGACATGTGGGACGAAACAACAAAAAGAGGCGAGCTAACGGAAGAACCGGCGGCCTTTAAGTCCATGTTGGGAAACCCAGAATTTCCGCCGGGGTTAGAGAAGGTGGCATACAAAAAGTGGGAGATGACAGGGTGCATAAAGATCGGCAACATGTACCAGGACCAGAAAATTAGATCGTTTGAGGACTGCAAGACACTGCTGGGTCTGACAGCAAAAGACCGATATAAATATGAATGGCTGAGACATTGGCTGTCGACCCCACCCATAAGGCAGGCAGGGACCAGAGACCTAACCCCCTTTGAGCTATATCTAACGTCCCACACAAGCACAAAGAAATTCGTCTCTGTTTTGTACAAATTCTTAAACACACAAAGGGAGGAGATTCAATGGAATTATATGAAGAAATGAGAAAGATTGTTAGTGGAAACTATACCCAGAACACAATGAGAACACACCTGGAGTGCTTCCCCAAAACTGACGCGGGCAATTCAGATGAGAGAAATGTGGATACAAATTATGGTCCAATGGCATTACACCAGCAAAAGGTTAAAAGCAATGTATCCGCAAACATCAAATCTGTGCTGGAGTGGGTGTAAACCGGTAGGAAACTGGAAACGCATATGGTGGGAATGCCCAGGAATCCAAGGGTTTTGGACTGAGGTGAAAACTCACATGCAGGTGATGTTCAAAGACCTAGGTCAAGTTTGAGATAAAGTATGGGTCTACAGGATGTGGGATTCCCGTCAACGGATATGAGGAAATCGCAAAAATTAAACTTCATGGGCTTACTGATTGCAGCTTGGCTTGCAATTGCACAAAAATGGAAGCAAAAGTCCCCACTGTCAATCTATGACTGGCTCCAGATGGTCTGGTCATATGTTAAAATGGAATGGATAACATATAAGATACAAGGTATCCAGGAAGACTTCTCGAAACAATGAGGCGCAGTGCTCTCCTTCCTACAAAGTGACTATATGATACAATGGTGCCCACACAAGATTAGAATTTTGGACTTATTCGGATCCTGAAACACAAACTTTGACTGAATTGGAAAGAACTCTCATCCGGCTGGAGGAGGCCAAGGGGGTGTGGGGGGAGGTGGATTTTGGGGTAAAATGTAATGTTTTCTTAAAAATCAATAAATATATGTTAAAAAATCTTTACAGTTCCTTTAAATCTGAGTTGTACAGTGTGAACTCCAAAAACACTAAATACCTCAAATCTGCACATAGTTTATTAATGTGCAGAGGCAGTAGTTTCTTCAAATCTGGCTTAGATACATTTGGGCCTCTCTTCTTTACCACTGCTGAGAACTTTTGGTATATTTACAATGGTTCCTTCCGTGAAGTTTAATATTTGGGCTCCATGTGATTCTGTTTACACACTCAATGGAATTCCCTTTGCACGCTGTACATCAGGCCAACAACGCGCTCTCAAAATGCTTCTGTATTCCTGGTTCTGCCGTAATTTTATTTATATAGAGGGAACAAAGGCCTGCAGGCATAGTGACGCTAGACAAGATAACACAGAACAAGCAATCAAAGATTAGATTGGTGATAAGTCTAGTATGAGGGGTTAAAGGAGACATTCAGTGAAACAGAACGGTTTTCAGCCCACATTTGAAAACAGCCAGTGAACTACAGGCTCTCAGGTCTGGGTGCAGAACATTGTAGGACTTATGGGCTGAATAAGGAAAAGATCCCAGGGCCACCCTAGATAATCTGTCCCTTGGTACCTGTAGTTGGCAGGGTTTATTCAATCTTAGCACCCTCTGGGCCGACCGCCATGAGATGCTGCTAGATAGGTATCTTGGGCTTTTATTATGTGTGATGCACAGCAATTGAAACGAGATCCTGCTGCTCATCGGAAGCCAATGTAGGGCCTTCCTGGCTGCTGACACATGGTCTGATCTTCGCAGACCCTCAACAGCCCTCACTGCGTTGTTCTGGATGATTTGTAATCTGGTGATTTCACCCTTAGCAATTCACTGCAGAGGACTAGAGCAATAATAAAGCTTTGCACCGATAATTACGTTTTATCACGGTAACACCAAAACAAATAACAATTAAACCAAGGACCAGTGTGTATCATTGGCAGTGTCAATAGAATACATGGATACGTATTGTTTCAGTACGCGGGGCAGGAGAGGGGAGTCAGCACAGGAAGGGAGCAGTGGGGTTGGTTAGAGAAGGGGAAAGCGTTGGTGATCTTCCCAAGATCGCTTCCATTAGCATCCATTCTTAATGCTCCACCCTTAGTATTTTGAGCACCATCTGAGGTTTTGTTGTGTACCATTCCCGGGTACCGTTCAGCATAATCGAAAAAGGGCAACCAAGTGTGTTGAAACTGGCCAAGGGTCCCTAGGTGCACCGCTGTGATCTTTTCTGCGACGGCGGTGTCCCAACATTCTACCCATCACATGGGGATTGCTAGCCCCTATGGAGAGTTCCCGAGGCGAGCTACTGTTATTTTCACTGCCGTGAGTAGGTGTGTAATCCGTGCTGCCATATGGCCCATTAAGGGGAAGGCCCCATTGCCCGTCTCTCCCTGCAATATTTTCCCTGAGTCCCATGGAATTATTAGGCCTGTGATCTATTTTATATGTGATTGGATCTCCCGCCAAAATCTCATAGATTTATCACATGACCACCACAGGTGGAAAAATGTTTTGGTCGCCCCACATCCCTGCCAACATTGAGGTGGAATAGCTGGGTTGCTTTTGTGCAATATTGCAAGGGTGAGATACCACCAATAACACATCTTAATTGCTCCCTCTCTATTTGTAGTGCATCTGGAGCTTTTGAGTGCGGTCCAGATCTGGGATCACTCCTGTCTCCAGCTCACTGCCTAGGTCTCTCTCCCATCTGGTCATGTAGTTCTCCCGCTTCTCTGGGTTAATCGTATCAGGGAGCCTATAGAGTGTAGCAACTTTGCCCTTAGGAACCCCCGCAGTGATGGTACGTTCCAAGGCATTGAGTTCTCTGCCTCTCCTTGTTTTCATGTTGTGTACGGACATGCAATGCCTCAATTGTGCATATCTGAATCCTGCACCCTCTGTGAGGTTGAACTTAACCTTGCATAACCAAGTTAATGGTGCCCCATTCTCAAAGAATGATTTCACCCGTGCCAAACCACCCTCTATCCAACTAATGAATCCCCTTGGATCCCGGTCCGGGGTGAAATTGGGGTTGCGCCAGATCGGGGTGAGAGGACCTAGGCGAGCCCCTGGTCCCCAGAGCCTTGCTGCCCTTCTCCAGCTATAGATGATGTTTCTAGTGGAAGAAAAGTGGCCCCCTTCACCTACCAAAGAGTCTCTCCTCTAGGTCTGGGAGCATCGAGAGAGGGACTACTCTGCTCCAAACCTCCTCCACCTTCATCCACTTGGGGGGCGACCACCTTGTCCCGCCACGTGAATGCGTGGCAGAGCTGTGCTGCTAAGTAGTATCTAGTTTATCAGGCACCCCCAGGCCTCTCATTGGTGTGCCCCTCAGAAACGTTATCCTTGCTACTTGTGGTTTCTTCCTCCCCCAGACAAAGCTCAGCATTTCCCTTTGCAATTCCTCCAGTTTTTTGTTGGGAATTATTATTGGTAGCGCTAAGCAAAAATAGAGGGACCTGGGAATTAAATTAATTTTCAGTGCTGTGATTCTACCCATCCATGATATCTCTTGCTTATGCCAGCAAGGCATCTCACTGCTGAGTTCCTTGAGCAGTTTGGACAAGTTGTCGCTGTATAATTGTTTGACATCATTGGGGATTTGGACTCCTACTTAATATATACGTGAGGCCTCCCATGGGACTGGGCTGTTCTGTGCAAGGGTCACTCGGCTTTCCTTTGAGATGTTTACCTCCATGGCCACAGATTTGGAATAGTTGATTTTGAATCCTGAAGCCCCCTCGAAATTCAGAGATTTTGCCCCATAGCTCCTTAGGGGAGGCATCCGGGTTGGTTAGCGTGAGGAGGACATTGTCCGCATGCAGTGATAGTTTGGACTCGACTGTTCCCACCTGTATCCCTTTTATCTTTGGATTGGCTCATATTTTAGCAACAAATGGTTCAATTGTGAGAGCAAATATTAGTGGTGATAGGGGGTAACCCTGTCGGGTGTCCTTCGATATCGGCAATGCCTGAGAATGGTGGCCATTCTCAGAACAGTGCGTGAGTTTCAGTAGTTGGCTAAGACCCATTTCGGGAACTTCGGGCCAAAGCCAAAGGACTCTAAGACCATGCCTATGTGTTTCCAGTTCACCAGGTCAAAAGCTTTGTGCGCGTCTAGGGAGACCACCGGCAATTCCTCCCCCGATATGGAGGCACATTCAATTAAGTTCAAAGTCCTCCTCACGTTGTCCTGTGTGGTGCGTCCCGGGACAAATCCCAGAGTAGAGTAGCAGTAACTGCAGCTAATATTTCTTCCAGCAAACAGACCCTAGTCTGTCTACAGTGTTGTTCCAGTGTGACCAGTGAGTGAGCAGTCAAAAGCTCCATTTCACCGCGGAGCGGCCGCGGATTAGCGGCAGAGTAGCAGTCTGAGGCAGTCTATGGCAGCCATGGAAGCCGTGGACTCTACTCCGCCAAGCCCCGCGGCCCAGGATGACGACTTCCAGAGGAGCTCACGATCCCGCTCTCGTGCAGAAACGAATAAGAAACCACTCGCAGAGATTGACAATGTGGATTCTGCGAACATAGTCGCGGACGATACCCCCGACGGTGACTCCTTGGGGCGGGGGCGCCGCTGCACACAGATCTGCCTACAGCAATCCCGGTGAGCTGCCGGGGAGTTTGCCAAATTGTTGGTAAAACTTCGGGACAGGTACCATCAAAGGCCCGTAATGGCCGCACACCCACTCCTCATACCCTGCAGCCTCCGACCCGTGATCGAGCGGCCGAGTTGCTTGGTGCTGAAATTGCCACCCCCTCTGCAAATTCAATCATAGCACCGACGAACAACTACTCACCAGGCTCCCTACCCGGAGCCGCGGTCTCCTCGCAGCCTGTCCGAGGATGGACTGGGATGGCCCGGGCCGCGGGGGGAGGGGCTGGCCTCAGAGAGTGAGAGGAGGAGCGGCACACGGCCGCTGAATGCCTGGCGGGCGGCGTTGAAGTGCTTCCCACGAGAGGATCTCAATGCCTATCATCAAGGCTGAACGCTGCATATGCTGTAGCCTCGGGTATCAAGGAGGGTGTCATTGTGGCACTATTGACTGTACATAATGCAAATAATGGATGTGTCCTCCGCATATGATTGCACATGAAATATTTGTTTTGATTTTCTCTGTTTGATCCTTTGAAGACCACCTTCAGAGGTCTTTTTTATATTGTTTCTTAATAAATTGTATTTTTCTATGTTTCCTGTTTCTTTTTGCCATCCTTTCATATATGGTTAAAAAGATGGTTCTCTTCACATTACTTGTTTGATCTCGAGTCCCCAACTATTGTAACATCCAAGGGTAGCGAGCTGGACTTTTGTCCAGGGTGTCATTGTGGGCAATCAGCCCATTGCTTTGCTCGAACACTCCCACGAAATGGGACACCAGGAAGCAGTACCCACTGAAGGATTACCATTGGGAAAATCTGTAACGGTGGATGTAGAAATCCATCCATTACCCCATCCAAATAGCCAGTCATCTCTGCATAGAAGTTTGTGACGCCATCAGCACTAAAAAAACAGTCAGCCAAACGGCCCACTAGGCGAATACTAAAATCTAAAGAAATTGCTGGACCAGGGGGAAACATGACCCCCTCCCCACACATTTTGAAATACTTTTTTGGAAAGCGCTGTAAAAAGAAAATGACACCATTTGCGAAATTAGCGACAGCGAAATGCGAGAAGTAGTGTTCAGCTCAGAGGTCGCCATGTGGAATCAAAACAACGAACCCAATGACTACCAATTTTTCTTTCTCCAGCATTGGATCTTTCATGGATTCACATGCTTAGAATATTCCCCGTCGTCAGACTGGGAACCCTCGGTACACATATATAGTCGTTTCCTATAGGAAAAAACTTCCGACACTTGTGTGTCCTATCCACATCTACGTCCTCCCCGGGGACGTCCACGCACGCCCCATAGGACGTAATGGTATATAAGCCCCGCCCCCGCGGGTCCCGTCAGATTTCAACCGTCTCCAAAGATAGTGGGATCTCCTCGAGTAGTCTCTACTGCTAGATTTTTCGAATTGTCGAACTCCTGTGAGTTTGTTAATTTTATCGGAATGTCGGGTAAACCTCTTTTTCGCCCGTGTGCCACGTGCGGATTGAAGAAGGTATATCATGGGGACGGCCATTTAGACTGTATTTATTGCCTCCACCCTCACCACTCGGCAGACCAGTGTGACATATGTAAAGGTTTTTCCCAGAAAACCCTGAAGGATCAAAACCGCCGGCTGGTATCCTGGTTAAATGACGGTGCGTGAGCGTACCCTCAGTCAGAAGTGGGCTCGGTGCGCAGTGTGGCCTCTGCGAAAACATCAGGAGCCCCTCGACGCTCAACCTCGTCGGAACCCCCGGCTAAGAAGTCACGACCTGTGGAAAAGGACGTTCCACGAAGTCACTCTTCTAAGGAATCTTCTAAAGACTCTACAAGAAAGATATCTTCGTCCACTTCGTCGAAGAAAGGAAAGGAGAGGCCTAAATCCTCCTCGGGCGATCAACACAGATCAGCCACGAGTAGAGATTCGGATAAGCGCAGGGAGAGCGCTGTGAAGGCGGGACCACCTAAACCACCTGCAGGCCCAACGTTGACGACGACGAACCAGTCGGTGTCTTCACTGCCTCTGACGCAGTCGATTTCACCAGTCATCAACCCAGCGACGACCTCGGCGACGATGTCCTCGTCGACGGAAGTTCTGGCCTGGAGACCGGAGGTATTTGATATGGGGTTGCCTGACACATTGCTACAGGAACAGGCAGCGTCAATTGCCTCGAAAGAAGACGACGGCTTCAGAATTGTGAGCCCGGAGGACCTCGGTCTACGACCCAGGTTTCCATCAGGAGCAACCTGCTCTCAGGTGTTTACCCAACCTCCAAGCTCTCAGGCGACCCTGTCCATGGAGGTACTGTCCTCCTTACACTCGCTGCTGAAATCGCTGGACGAAAGGCTTCCACCTGTACCGTCGACACCCCCCGTCGACGAGCCCGGCCCTTCACACCGCCCGACCAGATCGATCGGGGTTCCTACTACTCCAGCAGTCCAGGAGGAATGTGAGCTTTCGGACTCCCTATCTGACCACGGGTCAGCGTCAGATATATCCCTCTCACAATCTAGGGATCCATCCTGGGTGTCGGATGTGGAAATGGAAACACCAAAGAGTCCCACTCACCCGTCACCACCGGACGATATAGGGGCCTTTCACTCTATGATGGAAAAAGCGTGCAAGGAGTTTGGCCTGGTCCAACAGGAGGAGAAGAAGGACTGTTTTCTTTTTGACCATATGGGCAAGAGTAGACGCTCAATATTCTCAATACCCATTTTAGACCATGTCTGGAAAGAAGGTGTCCAAACCATGCGTCACCCATTTTCTGAGCCGGCGGTCAAAGGCCGCATTGAAAAGAAATTTAAAGTACCGGACTCTACACCGAAGTGTCTTTCGGCTCAACCTACACCGGACTCGGTGGTGTCGTCATCGTCGGCGACGAGAAAAGCAAAGGCCCAACATAAATGCTCTACCCCTCCAGATAATGAGGCGAGGCGCCAAGACGTGTTTGGTAAGAAGGTTCTTTCTGTGGGGGCCTCAACGGTGAAAGCAGCTAACTCCCTGGCGATTGTGGCCAGATATGACCGGGAGATGTGGCACAGACTGGCACCTATCCTGGACCACCTCCCGGAAGAACATAGAAGAACGGCGATGTCCCTGGTTCGAGAAGGCGAAGATGCATCGAATCATGCTATTAACATAGCAGTGGACCTGGCAGATTCGGGTTTTAAACAAATAAATAACGGAGTGGTTCTTAGACGCCAGGCTTGGCTTAAGTGCACCAACTTCAGTCCCGAAGTACAGTATAAAGTTTTGGACATGCCCTTCGAAGGTGATCTTCTTTTCGGAGAAAAGGTGGACGAGGCCTTGAAGGGCATGAAGGAGGACTCAGATACAGCACGCTCGTTGGGTTCTCTCCAGAGTGGTAAGCCCTTTCGTTCTTTTCGTCCCTTTAGAGGAGCATCTGGAAACTCAAGATTCTCAGCAACCAGGGATAGATCTTTTGGTAGATCAGCGTATCCTTCCCAAGGATATAGACGCGCCTCTCAGACCTCAAACCGGCGCAGAAACTTCCAGTCTTCCAAGAGACGACCAACTTATTCGTCGTCAACGAGCAAACAGAAAGACCAGCAATGACGGGAAGCGTGCCGTTCTGGGAGGAAGAGTGTCAAGCTGCATCGAGGAATGGGAGACCATCACAACAGATCAGTGGGTTTTGGACACGGTGAGGTACGGACATTCCCTACTATTCAAATGCAAACCTCCAAAATGTCCACCAATACACCTAGCCCAGCCACATCTAAACATCTTGCGGCAGGAAGTAACACTCATGTTATAGAAAGGCGCCATCGAATTAGTCCCTGCATCGCAGAAAGGCCTAGGGGTATACTCACGGTGTTTTGTGGTAAAGAAGCCAAACGGAAAATGGCGCCCTATTCTCGACCTGCGAGACCTCAACAAGACCCTACAGAGTCAAAAATTCAAAATGCTTACACTGCAGGAGGTGATCAGATCCGTCCAAAGGGACGATTTTTTGGCGTCACTAGATCTACAGGACGCGTACTTCCACATTCCGGTGTGTCAAAAACACAGGAGGTTTCTGAGGTTCATGGTAGGTCAGACACACTACCAATTTGCAGTGCTCCCATTTGGTCTAAAGTCCTCCCCAAGAACGTTTACAAAATGTTTGGCACCTGTGGCAGCCTGGCTACGAAAGGGAGGGCATCATGTATACCCGTACCTCGACGACTGGCTTGTGAGGGGATCCTCCCCAGCGTCGACCAACGACAGCGTACAAGCCACCTTACAACTTCTGCAACGACTGGGGTTCGCAGTGAACTTCGAAAAGTCTTCTCTAAAGCCGTCAAAGAGCTTGAAGTTCTTGGGAGCTCAATTCGAAACCCACTCGGGAATAGTGAAACCGTCCCTAGACAGAATATTGAAGATCGAACATCTGACGAGTCAACTTCGCCTACAGAGCACATTTTCCGTGAGAAAATATGTGGCAATCATGGGTTCCATGGCTTCGTGCATCCACCTAGTGGCAAACTGCCGATTGTTCATGAGGCCTCTACAGGAGTTCCTGTCGGACAGATGGAAGCAGGCCATGGGCCGGTGGTCAGACAGGATAACCGTCGACGACGAGGGTGTCATCAGATCCCTCCAATGGTGGAAAATCTTTCACAACCTGGACAGAGGGGTTCCTCTACAAGAGCCAGAATTTCAGAACACCATCATCACGGACGCCTCCCTGACGGGCTGGGGAGCACACATGAACGATCATCAAACCCAGGGCAGATGGTCTTCGACCGAATCGCACCTACACATCAACGTGCTGGAACTGAAGGCAGTGAGATGGGCCTTGAAATCATTCCTTCCACATATCAAAGGATCAAAAGTAAGAGTGCTGACAGACAACACGACAGCCATGTTCTACTTGATAAAGCAAGGCGGCACCAGATCCAGGACCCTTTCGGCGGAAGCTCAAAAGATCTGGCACTGGGCGTTGAAACACAACATATCCTTAGTGGCTTACCATCTCCCGGGTGTGAAGAATGTGCAAGCGGATTCCCTGAGCAGGACAATGGCTCAAATACACGAGTGGGAGCTGGACACCGGTCAGCTTCAAATAATCTTCGAAAGGTGGGGGACCCCCTCAATCGACCTCTTCGCAACGAAAGAAAACAGGAAATGCAAACAGTTCGCGAGCAGATGGCCTCAAAAAGGATCCCTGGGGGAAGCGTTCTCGTTTCCTTGGACGGACAAATTCCTGTACGCTTTCCCTCCGTTCCCCCTTATACGGAGGACAATCCTGGGGATTCGCAGGTACAAATGCCGGGTCATTCTAGTGGCACCGTATTGGCCGAGACAACCATGGTTTTCCGACCTCCTACATCTGTCGTTGGAACAGCCTATAACTCTCCAGAAAGTGCCGAACCTACTGTCCAGGGACAAGGGAACGGTGTGGCACCACAATCAGGACAGCCTCAACTTAACAGCATGGCTCCTGACTTTTCAGAGTTTGGCAGCTTGAAAGTCTCGTCGGATTGCCGGAGAATTCTGCAGGCGGCTAGGGCCCCTTCGACTAACAAATCATACATATGCAAATGGCGAAGGTTCTGTACGTGGTGTCAAACACAGCACGAAATTCAGCCTTTAGAAGTAACCCCTGAGCAAATTCTTCCGTATCTTCTTCACCTAGCTGAGAGTGGGCTGTCATCATCGTCCATCAAAGTGCACTTGGCGGCCATTTCAAGGTTTACGAGGAGGAGACAGTCTTCACCATTATTCAGTGACAGACTGGTGAAACATTTCATGAGGGGTCTCTTTAGAACTTTCCCCCCTACGAAATGGTTCCCACCGTCGTGGAGTTTAAATGTGGTGTTGGCGGCCTTGATGAAGCCTCCATTTGAGCCAATGTCCTCTTCATCCATGCAGTTCCTATCTTGGAAACTGGCTTTCTTAATTGCCATTACATCGGCTAGAAGAATGTCGGAATTACAGGCATTGGTCATAGATCCTCCATATATGAGATTCTTTAAGGACAAAGTAATTTTATCAACTAACCCTACTTTCATCCCGAAAGTACCGACGGTCTATCACAAGCACTCGACCATTGCTCTCCCTACTTTCTTTGCGACACCGTCGTCGACGGCGGAAAAGGCTCTTCATACGCTCGATGTGAAAAGGGCGTTAAAGTTTTATCTGCAAAGAACGCAAGAACTCAGAACTACCAGACAGCTGTTCATTGCATATGGTCCGTCGACGAGAGGAAGGGCGATTTCCAAGCAAGGACTGGCCCGATGGGTCTTGTCGGCAATTGCTTTTAGTCACTCCAAGGCCGGGAGACCCCTACAAGGGCACCCTAGAGCCCATTCCACGAGATCGACAGCCTCCTCCGCGGCTCTATGGGCAGGTATTCCTCTGACAGACATCTGCCAGGCGGCGGCATGGTCAGTTCCACACACGTTCACACGCCATTACTGCCTGGAAAGGCAGCACGCGGATGAAGTACAGATGGGGAGGGCAGTGCTGCGCCATCTTTTTCAATGAGGTAAGCCAAATGGTGAAACTGTTGTCTTTTACCTGGCCGACGTTTGGTTTTTTCCTTGATGTATCGCCTTTATATATGAATATGTTACTGCTTACGTGCATATATATATATATATATATATATATATATATATATATATATATTTGGACTGGGAATGGTTTATTTTTGTAATGTATGTTGCATTGCATTCTCACCTCCTTCTTCTAGGATACTGCTATACAATCTATTCTAAGCATGTGAATCCATGAGAGATCCAATGCTGGAGAAGGGAGTAGTTTCTTACCTGTAACTCCATTTCTCCAGCGTTGGTATCTTTCATGGATTCACATGCGTCCACCAGCCTCCCCGGAATGCAATGTGCTGGATATGTGCATAAACAGGTTCCCCCTTTCTTCTTTGGAGGGGTCGAAATCTGACGGGACCCGCGGGGGCGGGGCTTATATACCATTACGTCCTATGGGGCGTGCGTGGACGTCCCCGGGGAGGACGTAGATGTGGATAGGACACACAAGTGTCGGAAGTTTTTTCCTATAGGAAACGACTATATATGTGTACCGAGGGTTCCCAGTCTGACGACGGGGAATATTCTAAGCATGTGAATCCATGAAAGATACCAACGCTGGAGAAATGGAGTTACAGGTAAGAAACTACTCCCTTACCCTGCCTAAAAGACTCTGTCCAGCAGGATGTTATATCCCCTCCTAAAGAGAAGCAGGATGTCATATCCCCTCCTGAAGAGAAGGACCGACCACCGTCCAGTCCACAAAACCATCATGATGAAATCACAAGTGAAATTCCAACTTCGCCTTTGTTTGAAGCCAGCCGACCCTCTACCCTGGAAAATGCTCAACCTGAACCGATCAAGTGGAACTACAAGAGGGACCGGGGTTGGCAACTGATTGTAAAGACCAAGGAAAAGATGCAGCCACACCTCGCATGCCTGCTTGGCCAAAACCCTCAAAAAAAGATTCACGACCATCAATGGCTTCTACGCCCTTCAAGGACAGGAGGCACAGTGAACTGTTCGAATCCACTGCGGCAGAATCTCCAAAGAAAAAGCTGGACCTCATGACAATCATGTCAGCAGTAACTGTTGCCCTTGCACCTTTTGCAAAATTATATGAGGCCATCAACGATACACTAAAGGACCACAGCACTCTCTCAGCAATGATGCAATCCAAACTGCTCTACCTGGAAGGTTACGTTACTGGCCTTGAAGCAGAAAAAATGAGAAAACAACATTCCGCAGATCGACGAGAGTCCTGGGAGGAATCCTCATTTGCAACTCCAGCATCTACCAATGAGGCAGCGTGCCAAACCGAGTCTATGGAGTTTAAACTCGGCCAAACACCACTGGAAAGATCGGACAGACTTGAAAAGTCACCAACAAAGACGACAACCCCCTTGCAAGCCATCGTTCAACCAGCCAAGACTGGCAGAACTACCGTGAAATATAACGAGCCTAGCGCTTCTCTTCAGCAAGCGGCTAAAACGTCTACCCATAGAAAGACGACCCAAAATGGCAATCAAGCTGGGGGCAGCTGTTCCCGTTTGCCCAGGCAAAGAAGCATCACAACTGTGTAATTGAAGAAAACGATCAAATACTCCCGCTTGAATTGGGAATACCGAATAAGAGGGGAATAGAATCTGTGACTAATAAGGATTTCTCTATATTTGCCGACTGTAAACCAACTAATGCACCTTCGGTTAGCAGCGAAAAACAACTAGTCTTCTCCCTACCAGTGCCAGACATGGGCTCGGCCACTATAGCCGGCAGGAAGAAAGATCAAAATTCTGCGTGAAGGAAAACAGGAAGCCCAAATAGCACAAGCCGTCAAGATATGGAGGAAAGTTCGACTCCTATCTGCATTGACTTGGAGGTATCTTGTGCCTCAAACGTCTCGAAGACGACAGAGGACCTCCTGACGGAAGAAGCTCTAGACAATCTGAGCCAACATTGCGAAGAACCTGAGGTTACCGAGGCCGCTGACACACAATCCAACCCAACTCAGAAAGAACAAACGGCTGAACATGAACCAGTGACTGTCGACAACGAATCAGAAGACCTTCCCATCTTCCTGTCACTAGAGGACCGCTGCAAGAAGGTTGCTCAAATTGCAAAATGGAGCACAAATCGGACATGGTCAAAGGAACACACCAAACCTAGGTTAGGCCACCGAAGGCACCACCCTTCCAAAGCCCCTCACTTTCCAAATTATAGCGTGGGGAGAAAACTAAGCAGCCCAAAAGACACAAGAAAGCAGGTTCATCAAGGACAGACAAAAGTTACTTGGAATGAAGATGGAAGAGAGAAAATAGAAAACCGAATGAGTTCACAGAGAAGCACGAGATGCCCCACACAACTCCAGATCCCACACACGAAAGCCGAGGTTCCCGGCATTCAAACTGGAACAAATACACAACAGTCGAGAATATGTTGTTCTAAATAGAACTGTGATTGAATTGCTACATAGCATTCTTAAACTAAGATCAATAGTATCAAGTGACCTGGAGCTCATCGAACCAATTCACGAAGGCCGACAGGCAACCACCTACTTATATATTACTTCGTGGTCTGTTAAATTGAAGCTGTGTGATAACCGGAAACAACTGCTCAAACTTGGAAATGACCGAAAAGAAATTGACACTGAGCGACACCGGAATCAAGAGGAATGATCGAAACACAGCAGGACTTACTCTAGCTCAAGGAAAACAAAAGAAAATTCCAAACGCTCGAGATCTCCAGAGGTTGTAACTCAAAACAACTCCACCGGGCGCCGCAAAGTTGGACACGCCGCCTCAAAATTGTTAGAGACGCCGAACAGAGGGCGTATGCCGGGCTCAGACGTTCTCGTTACTAGAAAATCAGAAAGTTCTCCCTCTACCTTGAACAATTGCAAAGAACACAAAAAAGAGGCGGAAATAAAAAACAAAAGATTTCCGAATGGACCGCTGACTCTAATCAAAAGAACTTGCACGCAGAATACAACAGACCACAAACATTCCACGACCAAGGATAAACTCAATCCCCTACAAAACCTGTGGGCATGGCTGCCGAAATCGTTAGCTCCTCAAAGAAAATAGCGATTCAAGCACAACACCAAAGACGCAACTGGATCTACAAACAACCTAATAGTGAAGCTAGGTTTGTGGAATACACAAGGGTTTGTGCATCTTGACAGTGCCGAGCGACGTCAACCTGGCTCGTTTTTACATCTTATGTCTCCAGGAGACCTGGCTCACTAGTAAGCCTATTCTGGATGGGTATGAAATCGCGTTTGCCACAGCGAAAAAAGGTCTGAAAGGGAGACCCTCATTGGGCCTGCTAACAGCGATCCGAATTCGAAAGGGTCTCAAATTGACGAAAATCCTGACATCATCTCTTCTTATGCTGACAGTCCAGGTGAAATGGAATTACTGGGATGAAGCCTTGAAGAAAACAGTGACAACTTCAGCCATCATCATCAATGTCTACTGGAATCCGGATTCCATCTCAGATCAAGATTTCTTGGTCCTGATGGAGAAAGAAATTGACAGAATTTATATGGATCACTCAGAAACCTGCCTGTACATCTGTGGCGATTTAAACGCAGTCTCTGATGTGAAGTTCGGCAATCCTTCCAAAACCAGGGCAGAACTGCGAGGCGAAAATTGGGCTTTACTGATGAACTCAAAAGAACTTGCCAATTTAGACACTACCTTCCCCTGCGCAAACCGCATACCAACCTGGGAAGGCCATACTTCATCGGCAAAAATTGATTACATCTTTGTGTCATTGACCCTCCTGACGACCATCTCATCATTCACAATTGTTAAAATCACGGCAAGTGATCATAATTTACTGTGTACAACTTGGCCAATTTCTTCATCTGAAAAGGCAACGTTCAAATCAAACGTGGATGTCAATCTGAAAGGCAATCGCTTATCACTGAGCCTAAAAACCATCAACACTCTAACAAGCAAATATGCCCAGTTAGGGACTCAGGGAGACAGTTGCATTCCACCTGACTACGGTGCCCTCTTGAACACCTTCAGAAAACAAAGCCGTGCTACTCCTATTGAAAAACCAATCCACAACTATGATCTGGTTCTGGTGGCCAGAAGACGGACACTCTGGAAACTTCAGAGAGCTTTTTCTGGAGACAGTTCAGAGGTTAATAGACAAGCCCTAAGCCTCGAAAAAATAAAATACAAGTCGTGGCTAAAAGATCATCGCCTCTCCTTGTACCAAAGAGACTCGGCGGAAATGTTGAGGCTGGTATGTGGTAAAAACTCCCAAAAATTCTGGGCTCGGATCAACTCAACGGAAAGAACTACCACAGACCTACTAATTAACGGTATCGGAGAAGACATCTGGACAAATCATTTCAAAAAGATTTTCTACAAACCGACAGCCCCACCAGCCTCTGCACAGAACCACGCGGTGCAACCTTGGGTGGAGCGTCATGATCAGGAAGACATCATCGACATCCTAAAAATAACTGAAAAACTCAAGGGCTCTGGACCCGGATGGCCTGACAAACATGCACCTAAAACAACATCCTGAAGCATGGGCGGGGTTCATCAGCGATGTTTTCCGAAGATCAACAGCAGCGAAGGTTCTACCCAAATCTTGGACCAGTGCGGTAGTAGTGCCAATCTACAAGAGGGGAAAGAGAGACAACCCGATGAACTTCCGTACTATTGCCCTCTTAAATGTGATTGGCAAAGTCTACGGATCACTGCTCCTCCAGCACTTCAAAAGTTGGACAAGTGAGGCACCCTGTAACGATCCGTTTCAATCTGGCTTCAAGAAAAACGTGGGGACCAACATCAACATCCTAGCACTGAGTGTTCTAAAAAGCAAGACTTGTGCGGGGGGGCCCAGAACATACATGGCCTTCATCGACCTAAGTCAAGCGTTCGACCAAGTCGATAGAACAAGGCTTTGGAATAAGTTGAAAACGTGGAACTGTCCAGCGGCTTTACTACATCCACTTATCGCCCTCCACACGGCTACCAGTATTCAAGTCAGGCTTGATCATCAAGAGACTCTATCTGAAGAGATCACGACAAATTGTGGGGTCAAGCAAGGGTGCCCACTGGCCCCGGCGCTATTCTTAAGCTTCATAGGAGACTACAAGGACACAGAATACTCGATCAGGACCTTTCCACCATGCCTCCGAAACACAAAAATGTCATGAATCCTGTATGCAGACGATGTAATCCTGGTTGACCAAACAGCCATAGGGCTACAGCGCCACCTTAACAACTTTGCCAACTAGATCTCTGAAAACTGCCTTGAAATCAACAAATCTAAAACTAAAATCCTATTCTTTGGAAAAGGGAAAGAAAAAAGTGACACCTTTTTCTTGAACCTAGGAGGTGAACAGATTGAGAAGGTCGCTGAGTTTAAATTATTTGGAACAAGGGGGAAGACATCCTGCCACTTCCTTTAAGTCTCTTTACCTATGTATTTTGGTAAAGGCTAAATTATTTAGCATGCTAAATATGACAATAGCTTTTTCATTGAGCTAACTGTCATATGTGTTCAAAAAGACGAGCAACAGAGCCCTTCAGGAGTGCATTGTAGCTTTTTTTTAATTTGGCTAATGTTAATAAGTGCAAATCACATTTTATGCATTTAAGTTTAACAAGAAAGTTTTGTGTTTCATAGTGTGCATTTAAATCAAAACACATTCATCTTATTCCACAAATGCATTGAAGAAAGAGTGACAATCATTGATTTAACAGAAGTTTAACAAATACAATAGACAGATATTCCATCATTGATGTTTTTTCTAAATGAGCAATAAATGCAAAGAAACATGGTGTATTCTTTTGTCACAAGGCAAACAATTACATGAGGTGTCTAAAGTCAAGAACCATGGGTTAAAGAGAAAGAAAAGAAAAGGGCATTATTTCTTTCTGGAACTAGATTAGTTTCTGTTGGCTCTTGAAGAGAAAGGGACCTAGTCGTTGGTCAACGTCAAGAAACAGATCGAATTATGGAACAGGATTGTGGAAATGGAGCCCTCAAAATTATGTGGTCCCGTGACGTTTCGACAGGAAGCCTTCTTCATGGGCCTCGACATGGTCTTCCCTGTGTGTGGCAAAGGAAAAGAAAGTAAAAATGGGGCTCAAAATTGTTGTAGAGCTCATCTAAAATGGGAATAGATCTGGTGCTAGTGCAACTGGCATGCATTAAAATCTAATAGGGACCAACTATAGGTACAACAGTGGAGTTGTCCATTTGCTTGCTGGCACTTGATTACTGACCTGGACGGAAGTCCGGGGTTCGTGTTTACTTCCAGTCGTTGTTGACAGGGAGTTAGGAGTGTTGTGTAGCGGACCTCATCAAGGAGATTGCTGCATGTAGATGGTGAATCTACTGGGTATGCTGGATGGTAGAATGGAAATAAAAACATAGGTATATGTCTAAGTAGTGTCTTTAAACCAAAAATTGGTAGTAACTTAAGTAAAATGCTGTTTTGGAACGAACAAGAGGATCACATAGTACCTGAAGCACAAGGTCTTGCAGCTGTTGGAAGGTGCTGGGCTGTGTGCAGGAGGGAAAATTCCCTTTGAGAAGTGCCTGGTGGATGGCGTGCAGGCAGTGTCTCACGGTCGTGCTTGAGGTCTCAGTGCGCTGGGATCTGCATGAGGCCGTCCCTTGTTGTGGCTGTGGAACCCTGGATTGAAACAAGCCAGGGTGGAGTTAGGAAATGCTCATGTGATGCTGAAAATGACACAGAGCTTGGTGGGCATGTGCGCGCCAGCCCGTGCTGTATAAATGAGGTCTGGAAGTGGAGACGTGGGACCGGGGTCGCGGAATGTCTCTGGGGCGGGAGTTTTCCGTTCCCAGCCTACACGTATCTGGCCCAACAGGGAGCTCTTACCTGTGGGTTCCTAAACATGTGGATCGTGTCCTCAAGGTGCGTTACCCGACTGCTGCGGCCGCATAGCTACAATGAGAAATCCGAGCTGTCTCTCGAATTTACACTGCGCATGCGCGGATGTCGTGTGTCTGTATCTCTGCGCATGCGCACAAAATCACTGCCCGCGGGTTGACATGGCAACCGTTCTGTTTGTAGAGCTGTGTGAATGTGCGTTGGGAGAATGGAGGGCGCCATGGGCAAGCCAGATCGGCTGCGAGCAGGACTGTGGGAGAAGCAGAGGATGTGAGTGAGGAGGGGGGGGTTTGTATACAAAGAATGCACCCCTCTGCTCATGGATATGAGTGGGGCAAATGAAATGACAGTGTATGGTCCGATGCCTCATATAGTAATAATAGACTAACTTGCACTCTCACAGTCTTGGTGCTCCTCACAAATGTTGAGCACGGGAAGGATTGTGCATGTGTGCAGATTCACGAGAAAAACAACATCATTTCAAATTGAAGGAAAGGAGTGGAAAATCAAACATTTCTCAAATTGTAAAACCACTAATGTGGTATACATTATTGAATGCCCTTGCAGGCTCAAGTATGTTGGCCAGACCCAGAGGCAAGTCAACAAAAGAACCGGCGAACATTGTTGCAGGATTCGATGCAGAGTCCACTCAGCACCATTAGTCTCACAATATATGGAATACCAACACAGCGCAGACGACATACACTGGTGGATTGCAGATACAGTAGTCAACACCACCAATGCATCCAATGCCCTGTGCTATAAGGAATCATGATGGATTTTTAAACTCAAAGCCACAACGAAGGGCCTCAACAAGGCCATACCAACCACCTTTAGATGAGCAGGCTAACCCCACCCTTACCACTCGGCACCTAAACATAAGACTACACCAGTATCTCCAAACTAACAGGAGAGCCCCCTGTGTCACCGCTTGTAAGCAAAAAGCCAAACGTGCCTTCCACACTTGCCAGTATTTTAAAACTGCAGCACGTTACAAATATGTAATTTGACCGCTTGGGGCCTATTGCTCCACTAACTTTGTTGCACAGTAGCAGAGGCATGTACCTCCGTATGTATAATTTTGAAAAAATGCACACGAGATGTTTCAATGAAAACAAGATGTTCTAATGCAAACGAGTTGTTGTTGTGTACAAAAGTGTCAACTCATAATGCTTTACCCTCGCTACCAACTTTGTTTTCTCTTGTAGTGAGTTTGTTTCACTTAATTTGCGTATTTACATATACACATCTAACCACGAGAGTCCAACCAATCCTTCCTGTGCTCAACATTTGTGAGGAGCACCAAGACTGTGAGACTGCAAGTTAGTCTATTATTACTATATGAGGCATCTGACCACACACCGTCATTTCATTTGCCCCACTCATATCCATGAGCAGAGGGGTGCATTCTTTGTATACAAACCCCCCCCCCCCCTCCTCACTCACATGCTCTGCTTCTCCCACAGTCCTGCTCGCAGCCGATCTGGCTTGCCCATGGCACCCTCCATTCTCCCAACGCACATTCACACAGCCCTACAAACAACGGTTGCCATGTCAACCCGCGGGCAATGATTTTGTACGCATGCGCAGAGATACAGACACACGACACCCGCGCATGCGCAGTGTAAATTCGGGACACAGCTCGGATTTCTCATTGTAGCTACGGCGGCCGCAGCAGTCGGGTAAAGCACCTTGAGGACACGATCCACATGTTTAGGAACCCACCAGTAAGAGCTCCCTGTTGGGCCAGGTACGTGTAGGCTGGGAACGGAAAACTGTTGCCCCAGAGATATTCCACCACCCCGGTCCCACGTCTCCACTTCCAGACCTCTTTTATACAGGACGGGCTGGCGCGCACATGCCCACCAAGCTCTGTGTCATTTTCAGCATCACATGAACATTTCCTAACTCCACCCTGGCTTGTTTCAATCCAGGGTTCCACAGCCACACCAAGGGACAGCCTCATGCAGATCCCAGCGCACTGAGACCTCAAGCACGACCGTGAGACACTGCCTGCACGCCATCTACCAGGCACTTCTCAAAGGCAATTTTCCCTCCTGCACACAGCCCAGCACCTTCCAACGGCTTCAAGACCTTAAGCTTCAGGTACTATGTGGTCCTCTTGTTCGGTCCAAAACAGCATTTTACTTAAGTTACTACCAATTTTTGGTTTAAAGACACTACTTAGACATATACCTATGTTTTTATTTCCATTCTACCATCCAGCATACCCAGTAGATTCACCATCTACATGCAGCAATCTCCTTGATGAGGTCCGCTACACAACACTCCTAACTCCCTGTCAACAACGACTGGAAGTAAACACGAACCCCGGACTTCCGTCCAGGTCAGTAATCAAGTGCCAGCAAGCAAATGGACAACTCCACTGTTGTACCTATAGTTGGTCCCAATTAGATTTTAATGCATGCCAGTCGCACTAGCACCAGATCTATTCCCATTTTAGATGAGCTCTACAACAATTTTGAGCCCCATTTTTACTTTCTTTTCCTTTGCTACACACAGGGGACCAAGTCGAGGCCCATGAAGAAGGCTTCCCGCCGAAACGTCACGGGACCACATCATTTTGAGGGCTCCATTTCCACAATCCCGTTCCATAACTTATACTTGGGAATAATGATTGACAACTCCACTCATTAAGATGCCATGCAAAAACAGCTGCTGACCAAAGTTAAGAGCCTAACTTCACAGGTAAAACCGATAGATAAGAAGTACAGTCGGTTTTCTTTAACACCCATCATTGACTTCTTCAAGGCAAAGGTTGTTCCCTCTTTGGTGTACGGTGCTGAAGCCATGCCAGGGATACCTAACAAAATTTGGCTCAAATTAGAAAGCCTTTTCTGGAGGGAAGTTTTGAATCTACCAGGCTCCACATCAATAGTCTTAATAAGACGAGAATTGAGCCAGCTCTCATTATCATCGATCGTGGAGAGAAACACCATGATGCTATTCAGGAAGACGCAGTTGGCTAACTGCCCAATGCTGCTTGATGCTGTAAACAACGAGGCAGAGATAGGCCATTGTTTGGCCTTAAACGAGAACCCTATGAAAATCCACAAAAAATTCAATGAACTGGATTGGGCGATAAAGCCGCATCATATAAACTGGTTGAACATTTACCGCCATTGCACTACAAACTGCATGTCCTCCAAACATTTGTCGAAAAATACCCAAACCGGAAGATGAGGAGCACCTTTTTAAGAGCTCGCCTTAACCTGTTACACTCTAATGAAATTTTGAAGATACGTGGCCTGGCACTCTCCAACAAATGCAGATTCTGCAAAGATCCATCAGCAGTGGAAACACTGAGACACCTTCTTTTAACATGCACAGGAGTCGAATCCATAAGGAAACCTTACCTGAAGCCAGTTGTAGCTGCAGCGCATACCACTGACGAAGACGTCTGGTGGTCAAGACTAATTGGCGGCGGGAGAGCTACATGGGTAACTGCTACTGCAAACATTTTGGATTCGATCCTAACAGTAGACAAATAATAAATAGAGGAAATGGAAAGGACCCCTCAGACAATGAACACGTAAATCTTTTAAAAACCGTTGGGTTAAATAAAGTAAAAAAAAAAAATCCTGTTTGGTCCGAATGAAATAGTTTTGGTATGATATGCCAGTCTGGTCACTAGGATCTTGGTGAAGATCTTTGCATCGTTGTTTATCTGGGCAATTGGTCTATAAGAGCTGCAGAGTTCGAATTCTTTGCCTGGTTTCGGGATCATTATTGTGAGGGACTCTTCCATTGTCGGGATAATGCGGCCGGAGGTCAGGAATGAGTTGTACAGCTTGGCCATGTGTGGCACCAAGATGTGGGCCTATGTTTCATAAAAGCGGCCTGTAAACCCGCTGGGCCTGGGGCTGTGTTATTTAAGGAGTATATCATTCCTTCTATCTCCTCTGCAGAGATGGGGTCCTCCAAGGCCGCTAACCATGGTCATGGGGGGCCGTTAGGGGGCTGTAGTCTAGGAAGTCATTCTTTGCTCCTTCCTCAATATGTGTCCCCAAGATAAACTCCCTCTGATGGGCTACCATGGCATGCAATATTTCACTGTATGTATTGAGACGGGCCCCCTCATTGCCTTTCAGGACCCGGATATTTTTACGAGCATGAGCCTTCTTTAGTTTGTATATTAGTAAATGGTTTGCCTTGTTGCTATAGGAATAATAAAATTGTTTAGTGTCGGCCAGCGCTCTGGCCGATTTGTCCACTAGGTGCTTTTCAAGTTCTGATCTAGTCTTCCTGAGCTCACCCTACCCCCCACGCCCTACTCGACTCGGAGACCTTGTGTGTGTTCTCTAGGGAGCTTACTTTCCGCTCTAATTGCGCCTGCTGTAGCGATCGTAGCCTCTGCTGTTCCACAAGCTTTGCTATGCATTCCCCTGTTACCTTTGGGGACTTATGACACTGTGAAATTGATTAAGCATCAAGGTGGTGCGAGTGACGAGAACAATGATGTGTGACTGTTATGGTGGTGCACAAACATTCATGCATGTGAAAGTGATTGAGAGAAATGTACGGTGGATATGTTGATGTAATTAATATTAAGTTATAGCATTGTTCCATGGTGTGTTGCTGAATGTGTGGATTTGCACACAGTGGTGAAGATGTGTAGTCTGGGTATAATTTGGAGTTGTGTTGCTTTGTTGAGTGTGTGGATTGACTAGGTCATCTGCACTGTTGGAGCTGCACACAATTTAGCGTAGAAGTTTCACCTAGTTTTAGTCTGGAGTTTTGTTTTAGATTACAGTTGCACACTGATGTCAAGGAGGACTCAATGGTGAGGTGTATGTGTCTTGATTTTTTTTGACAGTGGTGGTCAGTGGCACGACTGGGTGTGGGAAGGACGCTTTCTACATGCCAGTTAGAGGGTCGGTTTGGTTTGATTCGGGACGCCCGCCCGCCAACCCTGTGAGTTATGGATTTTGAGGTGATTAAAAATTTATTTATTTATTATTTTTTTTTGGGAAGTTTTGGAGAATTGGGTCATATGTGGGCTTAAAAATATTCTTTCGTTGGATATTAAGATCAACTATGCCATCCCTTTCCCTGGAGCCTGTGTGCGCAGTTTGGTCTCCTGTTGACTCTTCACATCTGCCCATGGGAGATTGGGTTGGTACCTATGCTTGTTTTGATAGGTCTTAATGTTGTCTGGCCAGCAAATTAAGATCGCTTGGAAAGTGTTTGTGCACGGTGTGGTAGGGTCACACTGCTGCTGCTCCCATCCGGCTGAGTCAGTGTGTGTGTGTTTGAGGTACTTTTCAATTTTAGTGTCGGGTAAGTGAGTCGGAGATAGATGTTGCTACCACAAGTTAGTTCTGTTTCTTGATGACACAGAAGGGCCAGGGTGCCAGCCCGTGAGGGGCAAGGTAGTGCTCCGTTGTGGCAGTCTGGAGGTCCACCAGTGGCAGAGATGGATGGGAAGGTCTCTTGTTTGTTCTGGTGGTATTAGGAATGTAGTTTGGTAGCCAATGGAGGGGCAGGTTATTTCTCCAGGGTGGCAGCCTAGATGTTCATTTGTGGCAGGAATGGACAGGAGGAGTCATGCTAATTTCCAGATGGTTTGGCGTGTATAGGTTGTGGTGCTGCCATGTGTAGCAAGTTAGTTACGCCTTGCTAGGTGCTTCTGTCTCCGGGTGAAGACACATTCAGTCTTAGAGGTGAAGTGTGAGTTGGTTGAATGGTGTTTGCCTTCCTGCACTTCATATGGTAACGGAGGGAGGTGTGTTATGCCTGGTCCTGGTCCCTGTATGTATTTTTAAGGTGAGTGCTGATGTCAGTGTAGAATGCCAGCGTGGAACCATGTGTGCCTGAGAAGAAAGTTGTGTGGTTGGAGTTCTGACCCAGGCAGTAGATCAAGATGTAGCCTGGGTGGTGGGAGCCAGTGGGCTCTACACAAGATCTTCCTAGCTCCTTTGATGATTACCTGATGTAACCTGGTTACCTGGTGTGGTTCTTATGAGCAATAAACCAATGAACTATTCGACTAAGCTAGTGTATCCTTTTACCAGACTGCATCATAACAGTTTTATCCAAATGGGTTGTGTCCTCCAACGTATTCCACATCTTTGACATGTAATGTCCACAGCTGTGTACTTCGGGAACTTTTTCGGCAGAGGGCGTCCTGCATCAATGGCGTCAGGTTGAAGTTCCTTGAAGGCCTCCGTCGAGGGCGACGTCACCGGATGTTATAAATGGGACGCACGACGCCCGTAGCCTCAGTTCTGTTTTGCTTAGTGTTACTCGGCATGCATTTGTTTGTGGTGCCTGGGCGAGGCGCACAACACTGATGGCTGCTTGAAATGCCAGTCGCTGACTACCAAGGCCTTGCGGGAGCCGAAGGGGAAGCTTCATGCAGGTAGGGGCTCTAAGAATGTTAAGTCCCGAAATTCCAAGTCCAAGTGGGTTTTCCACCGACGACTCGAGGGGCGATTTTCTGCGTCGGAAGGAGTCCTGGGGATCTCGGTCCCGGAGTGGTTCCTGCCATTCTTCATCCTTGTCCCGGCACTCTAGGAAGCGCCGTCACTGGTCGCCTTCCACGTCCTCCTCGGAGGATGGTGTCTCGAGGAATGTTGCGTGCCCAACGAAGTCCTCGACTCCGGAGGAATGGGCGGCGTTTAAAGAACAAATGTTGGAGATTTTTCAATCGCAAGGCACAGGTCCGGTCGCGCCTTCTGACGAAGCAGGCCAGAATCGGTCACGTACTGTGGCTCGCACGCCTTCGTGCTCGGGTCCACGACGCGACTTGCATCGGGAGGTCCCGTACGGACAAGGATTCAAAGTCGCAAGAGACGTGTCTCCAGGTCTCGGTCTTCGTCCCCGGCTCGATGCCGGCGTCGACTCGGTCGGTGCTGTGTTCATCTGACTCGGACGTCAACTCTTTACCATCGTACCAGCCCACGGAGGTTGTCGGCACCTGTGTCGACATCGAAGCCTTAGACGCTCACGACGTCGAGGTTGTCAACGCTCTCGGCATGAAACCTTCGGCACTCTCTGCGCCTTCAGGGATTTTTTCCGTGAAATTTGACTTCCTGAGTTTGAGGACCCTGGTGAACTTGATGAGGCTCCACTTTTTTCTTGAGACAGTCATTTGAAGTAGTTGAGGCAGACCCTCCATGATGACAGTGGGTTGGACACTTCTCCGGAAGTGGAATTCGGTAGGCCTAAGCCTGGGGCTCATATATAGTCTTCGTACAGGAGGCTCATGGCGAGGGTCTCGGAGTATCTGGGCTGGTCCAGTCTTCCTGAACACTTTGTGCAGGATGATCTAACAGACATTTTAGATCAAGGTCCGCCCTCTGACCCTGTTTTGCCATTTCATCTTACCTTGCAGAAAAGGGTGGCAGCTGCTTGCCAGCCCCTGGAATATCTTCCGGTTGTTAATAAGTCTTTGACTAAGAAATACTTCCCTTCCGTTAGCGACCCCAGCTATTTATCTACTCACCCCACTCCCGAGAGTTTGCTGTTTCAGGCGGCTACGGCCACCTCGAGGCAAGCAGCGTACCCTCCCATCCCTCCGGATAGGGATGACAAGCGCTTCAACGGTTGGGCCCGGGAGGTATTTTCTGCTGGGAGCATGGCCTTGAAATCGGCCAACTCCACGTGTGCCTTGGCAAGGTTTTCACACACTCTGTGGAATTGTTTCTTTGGCGGCTGAGCATATTCCCGAGGGGGAAGAAAGGGATGGGTTCCTTGCTCTCGTGCAGCACGACAAGGATGCCATGTGCGAATCCCTTCAGTCGGGTTTGGATACGGCCGACAGTGTTAGCCGATCCATGGGTGCGAGCACCGTTATACGCAGATTTGCGTGGTTGTGGAAGTCTGGGTTTCTCATGATGTGCAGGCCCGTCTACTGAACATGCCCTTTGATGGCGCACATTTGTTTGGCAGCAAGGCTGACGAGAGCCTTGAGAAGTTGCAGAGCTCAAAAGCTGTGGCGAAATCTTTAAGCGCTGCCGTGCGTCAACCTCTGCCTTTTCGTCCTATTGGACAGCACTGGAGGGGAGGTTCTTTTCGTTACTACTCCTCCTTTAGTAGAACGAGAGGGGCTGCCAGTCAAAGGGGCCAGCGCAAAAGTACCCGTGGTGGTCGGGGAAATCGTTCCAAAGCCGCTCAGGCAGCTGCCTCTTTGCCGTCAGGCACCGCCGCAGCCGCTTCCAAACAGTCATGAGGCCATTTCCCATGGTTCGCCGGTTGGGGGCAGACTGTCTCAGCATCTCGAAGAGTGAAGGGCCATTACTTCAGATGCGTGGGTTCTGGATACCATAGCCCACGGCTACTGCCTTCCCTTCCTTCAGCGGCCTCACGACAATCCACCGGTGAAACTCTCTTTGAAGCTTCCGGATCCACTCCTTGCGCAGGAAATCTTGTCCCTGCTGGAGAAAGGCGCTATAGAACTGGTGCCTGTATCGGAGAGGAACAAGTGATGGTGTTCCCCTTATTTTTTGATCTCAAAGAAAGACATGGGATTGAGACCCATCATGGACTTGCATTGGTTGAACAAACTTCTCTGAAAGGACAAGTTCAAGATGGTCACTCTTTCTCAAGTCCTCTAGGCCCTTCAACTTCAGGATTGGTTGGTGTCTCTGGACCTCAAGGATGCTTACTTTCATGTGCCGATCCATCCCGCGCACAGAAAGTACCTTAGGTTTGCGGCTGTCGACTCGCACTTTTAGTTTCGGGTCCTGCTGTTCGGATTGACCTCCGCCCGAGGGTCTTCACCAAGCTAATGGTGGTGGTGGTGGCAGCGTACCTCAGGCGAGGGGGGATTCATGTCTACCCCTACCTGGACGACCGGCTTATCCGGGCACGCTCTCCCGAGCAAGCGTTGGATCATCTCGATTTCACCTGCCGCACCCTCCACAGGCCGGGCTTCTCCCTGAATTTCAAGAAGTCGCATCTGACGCCTTCCCAACAGCTCCAGTACATCAGGACTGTGTTAGACACGTCCTTGGGGAAGTGTTTGCCTCCCAAGGTAAGGGTACATCACATTGTGCAGAGGGTGGTCCAGTTTCAACAGGCCCAGAGTCTCCCGGCTTTCGAATTCTTAAGGTTGCTCTGCCTCATAGCATCCTGCATTTTTCTGGTGCCAGAGGCCAGGCTGCGGATGAGATCCCTGCAGTGGGTCCTCAAGATGCAGTGGTCACAGTTCTCCGGCAAGATGTCGGATCCAGTTCATATTCCACTCTCGGTCTCCCAGGATCTTCTGTGGTGGGCCAATGAAGGGAACCTGATGAGGGGGGGATCCGTTTTGGCAACCGTGGCCGGAGGTGACTGTAGTGACGGATGCTTCCCTCACAGGATGGGGCGCTGCTGCCAACGATTTGACAGCCATTGGTCATTGGTCTCTGTCGGAGTCCAAACTCCACATCAATCTGTTAGAGCTGAGGGCCATCAGGCTAGCCCTAAAGGCTTTTCTTGCTTCTGTACGTGGGAAGAGTGTCCTGATCATGACGGACAACACAGTGGCCATGCATTACCTCAACAGAAAAGGGGGGGGTAGGGTCACTCCCGTTGTGCAGAGAGGCAAAGCAGCTCTGGTTCTGGGCCATCCAGCAGGAAATTTCAATCTCGGCAGTTCATCTGGCCGGAGACGAAAATGCAGCGGTGTACGCTCTGAGCAGGCAGAGCACGATCTCTCACGAGTGGGAGTTGGCTCAGGAAGTCCTTCAGGAGATCTTCGTCCTTTGGGGTACCCCGCAAGCGGATCGCTTCGCCACCAGTGTCAACTGGAAGTGCGAGAGATTCTGCTCAAGGGAATTTCCTCCAAGAGGAGCCTTAGGAAACGCGTTTGGTGGATTGGTCATTCCCACTGTTGTACGCGTTTCCTCCAGTCCCCGTCATTCCTCAAGTGTTGCAGAGGTTACGTAGGTTCGGTTCCCACATGATCCTCATTGCTCCAGATTGGGCCCAGAGAGCGTGGTACCAGGACCTTCTCGAAATGTTCATCTGCCCTCCACACCATCTTCCCTACCGAGAGGATCTGCTCTCGTGCGCGAGGCGGGGGGGCAGACGGGGGTGGAGGTCAGGTTCACCATCCAGAGGTCAAGACTCTCAACCTTCACACTTGGTATCTGAAAGGTTGAGGTATAAGGTATAAGGATTGGGACCTCCCGGATGACGTGATGTAGGTGTTGCTTTAGGTGTTGCTTTCGGCTAGGCGGCCTGCAACAAAATCCCTGTACCATTGCCGTTGGCGTAAGGTCTGCGATTGGTGCAGAGATCACAATGTTGATCCTTTTCAGTGCTCCATACCTATGGTTGGTCTTTCTTACTTTCTTTGGCCCACAGCGGCCTTCAAGTGGGTACCATTAAAGGTTACCTGGCGGTGCGGTCTATCTTTAAGCGTTCGTCCGAAGAATGTTCTTATTTTAAGATTCCTTTGATATCTCAGTTTCTTAAAGGACTGACTAATGTATTGCCGCTGTCCCCTTTCCAGGTGCCGGTTTGGGATTTGAATTTGGTTTTAAAATTTCTCATGGGTGCTCCGTTTGAACCTTTGCATTCTTGTCCTTTGAGATTACTGTCCTTCAAGACTGTGTTCTTGGTTGTGGTTACTTCCGCTCGCAGGGTGAATTGCAGGCACTTTCAGCTAAGCCACCCTTTAGTGTGTTTCACAAGGACAGGGTTGCACTGCGAGTACATTCCTCTTTTCTACCTAAGGTAGTATCTGAATATCATTTGAGTCAAAAGGTGGTTCTTCCATCTTTCTACCCTCCTCCTCATCCTGGTAAGGAAGAGGAGCGACTCCATCAGTTGGTTCCTAGGAGAGCTCTGAGCTTTTACATTTCTAGGATGTCCATGCTCAGAGTGGACGATCAACTCTTTGTGGGATATGCTGGACACCGATTGGGCCAGGCAGTTACCAAATAGACCTTGTCCAGGTGGATTATCCGCACCATTACTTAGTGTTACCGATTGGCGGCTAAGGACCCTCCTGAAGGGTTCCAAGCTTATTCCACTAGGGGTGTGGCTACTTCCACCGCCCTCCAGCGGGGTGTTCCTATTAGGAGCTATTTGTGATGCCGCTACATGGGCTTCAATCCACACCTTTGTTAAACATTATTCCCTGGATACAATCCATGGTCAGGATATGGCCTTTGGGAAGGTGGTTCTTTATTCCGCACTCTAATTGGGTACTCTAAATTCTTTTCCCTCGTCCATTTACTGGTACTGCTTTGGGAGTCTGTCAAAGATGTGGAATACGTTGGAGGACACAGTCCATTCGAAGAACAAGTTACTTACCAACTGGTAACGTTCTTTCGACTGGATGTTCCTCCAACGTATTCCACATCGCCCTCCCAGCCTGCCCCTCAGGAGAATTTCCTATCCGATTGCAGCTTCCGTTTCCGCAAGGCTAAGTGCAGTCAAGCATTCATGAGACTGGTGCCACACGTTCTGAGGGAAAAAACTTTGACTGAGGCTACGGGTGCTGTGCGTCCTATTTATTACATCCGGTGACGTCGCCCTCGACCGAGGCCTTCGAGAGACATCGACCCGACGCCATCGCCGCAGCACACCCTCTGCCGAAAAGGTTTCCGAAGTGCACAGCTGTGGACATTACATGTCAAAGATGTGGAATACGTTGGAGGAACATCCAGTCGAAAGAACTTTACCAGTTGGTAAGTAACTTGTTCTTTGGGCTTTAACTCTAAGGGCACTAGACCCCATCTTTTTTTGTAAGCGAAGGACTTGAAAGTGTAGAACCTTCGAGTTACAAGGTTCTGGTTTGCGTTTTAACTCTTAACTTGCTTACTAGTCTTGGAGGTTAGTACGGGACAACACGCTCTTCTTGGCAGCAAGACAATGTCGAGCAACAAGGGTTCAATTAGTCCTGCCCTTAGACGCTGTATTCCGGCATAAAGTGTGATATAAAAATATAATTTTATTTTACTTTTCTACACTACATTATTCTATTGTTGATCATTCTGTGTTTAAAAGTGAAGTGTTAGGGATCATGATCTATCAGGAGATGCATGTAGTCTCTTTCTGCTGCAGTCTTAGTTTACAGACAGGGATAAAAGCAGATTTTACTATTCCCTTGGTCCTGATAACTCAGAACTTCACAACTGATACTGAAGGGTAGCCTCGCAGGGTTGCGCAGACCTTATTCCAGGCACGGTGGGTCCAGCTACGGATCTGGACCCTAAAAATGACACTAATTATGGGCCGATATCCAACTCGCCCTTCATTCTAAAGATAATGGATAGAGTTACGTATGAACAAATTCTCTGCTACGTAAAAGATCATCCGATTCGAGGGGATTGGGTCCTCCGACGTATTCCATATCTATGACAGGTAATGTCCACAGCTGTGCTGCTCTGGAAAATCTTTGGCGCCTGTGTCGATGACGTTGATGCGCTGTCCCCGAGGACCTCCTCCGACGGCCAACGTCACCCGATGTGATAAGTAGGACGCACGACGCCCATAGCCTCAGTTCCGTTTTTTCCGCGAACGTGTTCACTTCGTGAATCTCGGTACGCCTCGACTCGGAGTTTGCTGTTTTCGAATTCTCGGTTCGTTGAACCTGTTCGGTTTTTTGTGAAGACCTGTTTGTGGCGATGTCTACTTCGTCTTCAACCCCACGTCCGGGCTTCAAGAAATGCGGGGACTGTGGGTCCAAGATGTTGGTCACGGACTCGCCCGACACCTGCCTCTGGTGCCTCGGGGAGGCCCACGATACAGACGACTGTGTTGACTTCCAGTCGCTCACGGCAAAGGCCTTGCGGGAACGCAAGAAGAAGCTGTCGGTAGGCCGGGTGTCTAAGCCCCGGAAGTCGAGGTCTGCGGGGCTTTCGACGGATGACTCGAGGGGCGACTCTCCGCGTCATCGTCAGAAGTCCAGTGGGTCTCCTTCCAGGAGTCGGTCTCGCCACTCCTCCGTCTCTTTGAGGCATTCCCGGAAGCGCCGGCATAGGTCGCCTTCCCCGTCCTCTTCCGAGGACTCCGCCCGTCGGCAGGTCGCTTATCCTTTCATGCAAGCGACACCGGAGGAATGGGCTTCCTTCGGGAAGCAGATGCTAGCGATTCTTGAATCGCAGGGCACCGGTCCGTCCGCGCTTCCGAGTGGGGTCGGTCGGCACCGGTCGAGAGACACCGCTCGTACGCCTTCGTGCTCGGGTGGTCGGCATGGCTCACGGGAGATGTCCCACTCGGACAAGGGTAGCCGTTCTCGCCATGCCCGTTCCAGGTCCCGGTCCTCGACGCGCTTGAGACCGCGTGATCCTGTGCCGTCTTCGAAGAAGACGTCGACGCCTGTGGCGCCGAGGTCGTCAGCTGTTTCTCTCGAGTCTCCGAGCGGGGTCGTCGGGAGGCACGCTCAGAGCTCCGGCTTCGAGGTCTGTGTCGACATCGCCAATGCTGGCGGCGCTGCAGCTTATCTCGGCGCCGATTCGCTCGACGTCGACGCCTTTTCTGTCGACGCAGGCGCCGACTCGTTCGGCGCCCTCAACGCCTTTCGAGGCGGTGGTGTCGGAGGGGCCCCATGGCACGGGGTTTGCCCCTAGAAAGGCTCTCGCTAAGGTCAGGCACTGCTTTGGTCCCCAGAGGTCTTCCTCTCCACGCCTGGAGTACATTTCAGAGGGTGATGAAGGCTCTGATGTCGGCTTGGTTCCGGTTGTGGTTCCAGATGAGCTTATCTCGGGCCATAGCCAGTTTGATGACCTGAGGCAGTCACTGCATGATGCCAGTGGATTGGACACCTCTCCGGAGGTGGAGTTTTGTAGGCCGGAGCCTGGCACTCATGCGATTCTTCATATCGGCGCCTTATGTCTCGGGTCACTGAGTATTTGGGTTGGTCAGCTCCCCCAGGGGAGTTCGTTCAGGATGATCTCACGGACATCCTTGATCTCGGTCCCCCCACTGACCCGGTTTTGCCCTTTCATATGGCTCTTCAGAGAAGGGTGGCGGCGGCTTGGACTGCTCCGGAAAGTCTCCCGGCAGTGGGCAAGTCTTTGTCGCGAAAATACCGTCCAGCCAGCAGCGACCCCTGCTACTTGTCCAGGCACCCTACTCCAGAGAGTTTGGTGGTGCCGGCGGCTACAGCCCCGGCAAAGCAGGCGTCGTATCCTACCATCCCTCCAGATAGGGACGACAAACGTTTTGACGGCTGGGTGAAGAAAGTGTTTTCTTCGGGGGGGTATGGCGCTTCAGGCGGCCAACTCCATATGTGCTTTGTCTCGTTTCACACACACTTTGTGGAACTGTGTTGCATTAGCGGCTGAACATATTCCCGAAGGGGACGAACAGGATGGTTTCCTTGCTATGGTTCAGGATGGCAAGGATGCCATGTGTGAGGCCGTTCAGTCGGGTTTGGACTTGGCAGATTGTGTCAGCCTGTCCATGGCGGCGAGCACCGTAATGCGCAGGTTTGCGTGGTTGTGGAAGTCTGGGTTCGCTCCTGATGTGCAGTCCCGGCTCCTCAACATGCCCTTTGACGGTGAACACCTTTTTGGCAGCAAGGCTGACGAGAGCCTTGAGAGGTTGCAGACCTCCAAAGCTGCAGCGAAGTCGATGGGCGCTGCAGTTCGCCAACCTCCGCCTTTTCATCCTAGGGGACAGCAATGGAGGGGAGGTTCCTTTCGCTATTACTTGTCCTTCATTAAAGCGAGGGGAGCTAGCAGTCAAAGAGGCCATCGTAAGAGTGCCAGAGGTGGAAACAAAGGTACTCGAGGTGCCAAGGCCGCTCGGGCAGTTGCCCTCAGGCAACGCCGCAGCCGCTACCACTCAGTCATGAGGCCAGGTCCCATGGTTCGCCGGTTGGGGTAAGGCTGACACAGCATCTTGTAGAGTGGCAAGCCATTACTTCGGATGTGTGGGTTCTGGAGATCATAACCCACGGCTACTGTCTTCCTTTTCGGCAGAGGCCTCACGACAATCCACCAGGGAACCTCTCTTTGAAGTGTCCGGATCCGCTCCTTGCGCAGGAAATTCAAGTCCTGCTGGAGAAAGGCGCCATAGAACTGGTGCCTGTAGCAGAGAGGAACAAGGGATGGTATTCCCCTTATTTTTTGATTTCGAAGAAAGACGGGGGATTGAGACCCATCATGGACTTGCGCGGTTTGAACAAACTCCTCGGGAAGGACAAGTTGAAGATGGTGACTCTTTCTCAAGTCCTCCAGGCCCTTCAACTTCAGGACTGGTTGGTGTCTCTCGACCTCAAGGATGCTTACTTCCATGTGCCGATCCATCCCAAGCACAAGAAGTACCTGAGGTTGGCGACTTGCACTTTCAGTTTCGGGTCCTGCCGTTCGGATTGACCTCCGCCCGAGGGTTTTCACCAAGCTCATGGTGGTGGTGGCAGCGCATCTCAGGAAAGGGGGGATTCACGTATACCCCTACCTTGACGATTGGTTGATCAGGGGGAGCTCTCGCGAGCAAGTCCTGGATCATCTGTCCGTCACCTGCCACTCCCTTCACAGGCTGGGCTTCTCCCTCAATTTAAAGAAGTCCCATTTGACACAAAAGCAGCGGCTCCAGTACATCGGAGCAGTGCTCGACACGTCCCTGGGGCAGTGTTTTCCTCCTCAGGTGAGGGCTCTTCACATTCAGCAGATGGTGAACAAGTTTCAATTTGCCCAGACTCTCCCAGCGTCCGAGTTCTTGAGACTGCTCAGCCTTATGGCATCCTGCATTCTTCTGGTGCCAGAGGCTCGTCTGCGGATGAGATCTTTGCAGTGGGCACTTAAGCTCCAGTGGTCTCAGTCCTCCGGCAGGCTGTCGGACCCTGTTCAGGTGCCGCCCTCGGTAGCCCGGGACCTTCGGTGGTGGGCCGTCGAGGGCAATCTGATGAAGGCGGCCCCATTTTGGCTGCCCTGGCCGGAGGTGACGATCGTGACGGACGCATCTCTCACGGGATGGGGAGCTCATGCCAACGAGTTGACAGTCAGCGGTCGTTGGTCTCCGCAGGAGTCCAGACTCCAAATCAATCTGTTGGAGCTGAGGGCCGTCAGGCTAGCCCTGAAGGCTTTTCTGCCGACTGTGCGTGGAAAGAGTGTCCTGATTCTAACGGACAACACGGTGGCCATGCACTACCTCAACAAAAAGGGGGGGGCAGGGTCACTTCCACTGTGCAGGGAGGCGATGCTGCTCGTGTTGTGGGCCATGCAGCAGGAAGTTTCGATCTCGGCTGTTCATCTGGCCGGAGACGACAACGAGACGGTGGACGCTCTGAGCAGGCAGAGCACGATCTCTCACGAGTGGGAGCTGGCTCAGGAGATTCTCCTGGAGATCTTCGCCCTTTGGGGGACCCCTCAAGTGGATCTCTTCGTCTCCAGTGTCAACCAGAAGTGCGAAAAGTTTTGCTCGCGGGAATTTCCTCCAAAAGGAGCCTTAGGAGACGCGTTCGTGGTGGAGTGGTCATTCCCGCTGCTGTACGCGTTTCCTCCAGTCACCGTCATCCCGCAAGTGCTGCGGAGGTTACAGAGGTTCGGTTCCCGGATGATCCTCATTGCTCCGGCGTGGGCCCGGAGGACGTGGTACCCTGACCTTCTCGACTTGTCCATCTGCCCTCCATGTCGTCTTCCCTACCGAGACGATCTGCTCTCACAGGAGGGGGGTCAGGTTCTCCATCCAGAGGTCAGATCCCTCAACCTTCACGCTTGGCTTCTGAAAAGTTGAGGTATAAGGATTGGGACCGCCCTGAAGACGTGATGGAGATGTTGCTCTCGGCCAGGCGGCCGGCAACAAAGTCTCTGTACCGTTGCCGTTGGAGAAAGTTCTGCGACTGGTGCAGAGTTAAGAATGTGGATCCTTTGAATGTGACATTCCCATGGTTCTGTCTTTTTTGCTTTCCTTGGCCCGCAGGGGCTTGCAAGTGGGGACCATTAAAGGTTACCTGGCGGCGCTGTCCATATTTCAGCGCTTGTCTGAATAGTGTTCCTATTTTAAGATTCCTTTAATTTCGCAGTTTTTGAAAGGGCTCACTAATGTGTTCCCTCCGTCACCTTTTCTGGTGCCCGGTTGGGATTTGAACCTTGTTAAGTTTCTTATGGGTGCTCCGTTTGAGCCTTTACATTCTTGCCCTTTGAGGCTGTTAACTCTGAAAACTGTGTTTTTGGTTGTGGTTACTTCCGCTCACAGAGTGAGTGAGTTACAAGCACTTTCAGTTAAGCCACCCTTCACTGTGTTTCATAAGGACAGGGTTGTCCTTGGAGTGCGTCCTTCTTTTCTTCCGAAGGTGGTTTCGGAATTTCATTTGAGCCAGAAGGTGGTTCTTCCGGCGTTCTATCCTCCTCCACATCCTGGTAAGGAAGAGGAGCGGCTCCATAGGCTTGATCCTAGGAGAGCGTTGAGCTTTTATATTTTGCGCATGTCCCGGGTAAGAGTGGACGATCAACTTTTCATTGGTTACGCTGGAAAGTGTTTGGGACAAGCTGTGACGAAACAGACTTTGTCTCGTTGGATTATTTTAGCTATCTCTGAGTGTTACCGCTTGGCGGGTAAGGATCCTCCGGCTTGCTTGCGGGCCCATTCTACCAGGGGAGTGGCTGCGTCTACTGCCCTGCAGAGGGGAGTTCCTATTCGTCACATCTGTGATGCAGCCACCTGGGCTTCAGTACATACTTTTGTACGTCACTACTCCCTCGATTCCATCAGAGGGCAAGATCTGGCCTTTGGCAAGGCAGTTCTCTATTCCGCAATTTGATTGGGCATGCTAAATTTGTATTCTAAATTCTTTCCCACCTCCTTGTTTGGTACTGCTTTGGGAGTCTGTCATAGATATGGAATACGTCGGAGGACCCAATCCCCTCGAAGAACAAGTTACTTTCTTACCTGGTAACGTTCTTTCGATGGGATGGTCCGGCGACTTATTCCATATCGCTCGCTACCTGCCTTCCCCGCTGCAGAATTTCTTTTGCGATTGCAGCTTGCGTTCCACAAGACCTTGTGTGTCTGACTGGCAGAAAACTGGTGGCACCCGTTCTGGGAAAAAACTATAACTGAGGCTACGGGTAAGCCTTCTCCCCTCTGTCTTGATATAGTAATGCAGTGTTCTGAGATAACCCTTAGGTTTTGCAATGGATATTTACCACTGCTCCATCTCTCTCCTCTCCCTCCTGTCACCCTCACAGGGAGAGGCTTCGAAGATATGCAGACAGTGCTGCCAGACATGATTCACAGCAGGCACACACTCAGATGCCTTGCAAAGCCCTGATGAATGTGGCCCACCAATTTTGTCCCACAGAAACCTGTCGGCTAGAAAACGACCAAACCTAGTGCACAGTATGAACCGCACAGGCTATTCTCGTTCTGATTAAGGACCCCCTGCCTAAGTTTCTAGGGGCCCTTCCTGTTTGAGGTTAAATACCTCCAGAGAGAACATCGATTGAAGAAAGTTCTTCACTGTTTTAACAACCCAAACCTGCACCTGCCCACCTATTAAAATTAACGTTTACTTTCACCTGCAGCCAAACCCAAACAGCATCCTATATCAAGGACCTAAGTCAAAGCGAAAACAAAAAAGACATTCACCCAACCCGACAACCACTACTGCCATAATTTAGGACATTGGGGATTCATCACTGACTACCAAAGCTGATTTTGCTTAACTTTTGCATGATTTGAAAAGAGAAATGTTGCAAGAGTTAAAACAATGCATCTCTAATTGCAGAATGTCAGCGCATCGTTGGGGATCTTAATAAAACATTAAGACAACAGAGATATGTCTTGAAGAGGTCGAGTCCTCATTGGTGGAAGTCTCAAATGACCAAGCTGGTATCAAGCAGTGCTACTAGCAGTTGAGGCACATCAGGCATTAATACTCCACAAAATTGAGGATGGAGAAAATAGAGCCAAGACCCAACAAGGTAGGGATTAGAAGGCTCCCAGCGGCTATCGGTAATTCAGACTTGTAAGGGTATATAGAAGGCTGGCCTGATTCTTGACTGTACACACTGTTCTCTGCCTTCCAGAAAAGAAAGGGATTTCTACTGGATGTTCTAACAAAGGCCAATTTTTTCCCACCAAAGAAAACCTCATGAAAAAACAAGAATTTTAAAGTCTACTATTTTCATGGAATCAAGCTTTGCCTCTTTTCAAGATCTGGCACAATCCACACTCCAGAAGCAACTATCCATTAAACATGTGATCTCTTGCCTCCAAGAACATTCCATTCCATACAGATGAGGCTTTCCGTTTAAACTTCTCTTCAGAAACAATGACACATATCGTCAATGAAGGAAGCATCCTCCCTACTTCCGATAGGCTTACCTTTTGGGCAAGGTTAGTGTTCCTCAGTCTTTTCAGCTAGGATGCATTTGCCAACCAACAGGCCCTGAAATATGTCAATGTGAGCAGAAAGCCTCCGCAGACCATCAGGAAGAACGTTTGTTTGGAAGGTTTATACACGTGACCGATAAGCAGACAATTTCTTTTAGTAATGTTTCCTAAAGATTTTGGTTGAGAAAACATTGAGCTTGTAATGCACAGAAGATCCTTGATTCTTCACAAGATTTTACAAGGCCACCCTAGTTATAGTGAACATGGGTACTCTGAGAGTTTAGCCAAACCCAATCAAGGTAAGTATGGAGAGTGGTCAGGGCTTGGTCTCGGAGTGAGTGTGGTCAGGGGTCCACAATGAGTCCACACAGTGAAATGCACAATGATTCTGCTTAGACAGGTAAGTACAAAAATACTGTATTTCTAATAGGCCCCATAACACTCTAGAAAAATGAATCACGCGATAATACTATCAAACACTCAGTTATAAAACATATATACAGTTAACTTTGGTTTGTAGAAATGCATACAATTCGCTCTAACACCTGAAGGGAACGTCTGTAATTATGCAGTAAAGAAAACCAGTTCACAAGAACTAAGACCCTAACTTTATAAGTCTGTTCCCTATGTTGAATGGGGCATTGTGGCCACAAGACAGAAAGTTCCTTCTGGGAGAGGGGACAAAAGCAGGAAGAGTTCTTGAGATGGTGAAAAATGTTCCAGAAGACTTCTCAATGGTTTTGCAGGTAAGTAAGATACTTTTTCTATCTCTTAGAATGGCATTTAAGACAAACGTTTAAAAGGTGCAGGAATGGAATAAATCAAAGTTATTCACAATGTTTATCATAGGGGGTTTGGGGTGGCAGCGATTTTCCCATGTGACTAAGCAGGTTGACTGGGAGTCTCGCCTTATGGATCCAGTAGAAGATGCTCAGGAGCTGCGGATGCAAGGCAGCTGCCGGTTGGGTCCAGGAGTTGAGTGTAACCCTTTCAGGAGAAGAAATGCAGCAAGCACAGATGCAGGCCTCTTCTGGACACTACCAGACAGAGGAGAGCCGGTTCCAGCGACATTCACCGCACACGGGCATCAGCAGGCGTCTCACTAGTTACGGCCAATTAAGTATTTCCCGTGCAAGATCCCTTGATGCTGTGAAGCTGAAACTTGGAAGGAAGGCGACTTGTGGCAAAATGCAGAACGGCAATGCTTCTGGCACGGTAGCCCACTTCAGAGCTGGTTAGCCCACTGGTTGGTCAAGGGACAATTCTGAAGGCGCAAAGCTGCAGGAATGCGAGAATACCCACCAGTCGAAAAGGTTGAAGCACTGCAGAGGGCTTTCTTAGATCAGGTAGTGCAGCAGGGCTTCACTGGGACAATTGCACAAAAGGTCGCCAGGCCTTTTCAGGAGTAGTCCACGGGTCTTCAGTCGGCTGTACGGCTTCATAAGATACTTGGTTCCAATGGTGATCTGCTGGAATGGCTGCAGGAGTCCTCTTCTTATCCCAAATCCAGGCTCATGGCAAAAAACCAGCCCACCAATGGTAAGGATCTGCACCGCTCACTCAGCCAGCAGTGGTCCAATCGGGGACCACTGTGGGGTTTCATTCATGCATGCACACTGGATTTTCAGGTACCACAGCTGTGGACTAGGACCAGACAGTCCCACCCACTTCCTGGGCCCAGGTACACATGGCATGCACTAGCCTGCGGAAAAAGAAATCAGCTTTACCTGGCGAATGCATGACCATATTAAGGATTTCCTGACCTCAGAAGGCAGGGAGGCGGCCAGAATACAATATGGCCAAAGGGGCACTGGTGGTTTAAGGCACTAAGCACAGTAGCTAGATGCAGTAAAAGTGAACGTTCACACTAAAAATTATGCAAAAATGTAAAAAAAGTAACTGCTGCCACCAGCTAGTCCTTAGGCACATTTAAAAGTAACACATATCCCCAGTGTAAAAGTCTTAAGGTGATACAAAAGTATCCCCAAGTACACTGCATTGTAAGATACTGTGTGCGCTGTCCAAAGTTACCCAAACAGGTAAAAAGACAAAGGGGAAACATAGTTTCCCAGTACTGATATTGTGAAGGACTGATCAGTTTCTCTATGACAAATTAGCAAAAGACTGGGAAAGTGAAGCTTAAGGTTTCACTTCTCTATAAAAAGTCAGGACAGGTTAAAAAACAAAAGCAAAAGGTTTGGTGGTCCATAGAATGAGGAGGAAAAGTTGCCTCAAAGAGAACTTTTTCCCAACACAGCTCTTACTGAATTTGATTAATACTAACCAATCTAGCTTCATCACCAATGGTGAAATTCATTACCTTATTCCTAGGGTAGTTAATGTGATTGATCTTTGCGCTAAAAAGAAAATACCTTGGGCTCAAATTACACCTCGCGCAATTAAAGCATTTGATAGCATTGAGTGGACATATTTATTTCACGTTCTGAAAGCCTGTGGATTTGGCACCAATTTTATATGATTGGTTTTTGCAAACTTTCACTGTTCACGCATATCTGTGAGGCTACATAATTGGCTTTATGACTCTATTAGAGAAAAAATGAGGAGCGGAGGACTTTCCGTTCCTGAGTGTGCTCACTCTAGATACTCTTTCCAGAGTATGTATATGTTGGATTAATTTAAAGCCAGACTTATACCAAATTCACTCTCAAAATTCAACTGAGACAGGGTTGAGCAGAAAGTATATCATTCTTTGACACGGAGATGTCACTATTTATTCTTTCTTTAGTATTATGCCTGACAGGTCAGTGCCCAATTTCTTGGGGCCAATGTGTTTCGGACTATGTCCATCGTCAGGGCTCTTAGGCACTGGTTGTACATCAACAAATGTCCTCCTATCACAGTGTACATAATAGTCAATTAGATACGTGTTCGCATCAACATACATGTATGGGTGGTTTCAGTTCACCATTGTACATGTCAAAATTTCAACTTTTACAGCAATGTCAAGTAGTTATTAAATTGCACATATCCCAACAGAATAGTGGTCTGTGGCAGTATTAGAAAGATATAGGAATAGAGAAAACTCAAATTACTATCAATTACAATGTGACCAGTACACTTTCTTGAAACTTAATTTCTCTCAACATATTCATACCTGTGATACTGGTAATTCTTAGAATAGTATCCCTATTCAAATTCAAACAAAGAGGAGATAATGTTGTTCATTAGTAATGTGTCTAACCTTAATATAAGACACGTGAATTAAGTAACAAGAACTTCCATTGTCTTACCGGAATGTAGATAAGTCTTGTTTTTTGATCTGTAAGGGTTACAGAATTGTATCTGTTAGAATTAACTTCCTTCTTTTCTTTCTATCTAATCCCTCTTGTGTGCGCGCTTGCCTCCGTCTTCCACTGTCGCAGAGTCTCGAGTGACAGCTCAGAAGGGGCTGCCGCCTCAGCTGTGCGCTTTTAGGTGACGCTGTTCTCTTTCGCGCATGCGCGAACTAATCTTGCGTTGTAGCTTCGTAATATTTGCTTGACACCCCATCTATTAAATGAGATCTTGCCCTACTGCTGGTAAAGCGCATCTATCTGATGTGCCCGAGTCTAAATCTAATTCAAATCCTATTGAATTTGCGGAAACTACGCAAGTCTGCTTGTAATAGGTGATGCGCATGCGCGCTGTATTAGTGTCCTGTTCATCCACGATTGCACGTGCGTGTATCGTTAGGAAAGTAGTGTCTACAGATCGAGGAACCGCTCGAGATATTTATCGTAATTTGGGGACTAATCAATTAATAAAATGGTGCCTTCTGTGTGCGCATATGTGTATACATTTATGGTAATCTGGTAATCCCAAATTGAACACCTTGATGTAGATTAAGGACTATTGGAGTAAGGTTTCACTCTATCGGTTGAGCACATGAGACATATTGATAGTTAGACAGCCACGATGGTGACTCTAATCTAAGTGAGTGCAAACTTAACAGTATATGTGTAGATGCTAGTGAATAACTAAAAACTGCAGCGTAACTGCTACTTGTGTGGCAGGAATACATGACCAGGCAGTGGAAATACTGCCTTACGTCCCACGTGGAAAACTCCCATGAGAGTTTCACATGCGGGACGTTTTAATGTAGCCCTAATCGTTGTTTTAGATTCTATGATGTGTTGCTAGGTCTGTTTAAAAAGTACATACAATAGCTCTGATGAACAAATGTAATCATAGTGGCAGTTAGGATTAACAGGAGACATTGCTGCATGTCCCCACCCATAACTTTGTCCTTCACAAAAAATGGGAGAAATACATAGAATAGCTCGGATGAACAAATATCCTAGTCAAAATCAGCCTTAACAGGAGACATTACTGCATGTCTACACCCATAATTTGTCCTTCACAGAAAAAACAAAAAGTTGATCTCTTCATTTATCCCCCCTGGTCTGAGGGCATCTAGGCGGTCTATCCAGTAAGAGTCTTGTTGGTTCTGACTGATATTATGCTCCATCTGGTTCCAGTGTCTATCCACTGCTGAGTTCACATTATTAGTTGTTATGCAGGATCTATGTTAATTCCAGCTAACTTTACCTGGTCTTTTCGATTGTCCGACATAGTATATGCCGCAAGGCAATTTGATCGCATATATGATATTGGGTGTGTATCACACAGCATAATTCTTGAGCCTAATCTTTTCTCCAGTGCGGGGGTGGTTAACAATTTCTCCTTTTGTTATAAAGTTGCAGTTACTACAGTGGAGGCATGGGTATGTTCCTTTCCTTGTGGTGAGCGCTTTTTTCATCCCTGTTCTGGTCTTCACCAGTTTATCTCACAGGTATCTTTTGAAAGAAATGTTCCACTCTCGCATCATTTGTCAGAGTACACCAGTTCTTCTTTATTACAGACTTGATCTTGTTGCTTTGTAATGATTAACAGGAGACATAGGCTATGGTAAATGTTGTTTTTCGTGGTACTGTTGTTCTGTTATGGGCAGCAGTTAATCGTTCTTTTGCTTTATTGATCTCTCCTGGTTTGTATCCTCTTGCTTCAACTGTCTGACTCATTTTAACAATCTCTCTCTCACATGTGGTAGGATCATTGGCTATCAGCTTAACTCATGATTTGGCTATAGGGGAGATTCTTTATCAGGCTTGGCTGGTGAAAGTTTAGGCGGTGTAATAAGTTATTGCGGTCTGTTGCTTTTCTGTAAATGTTGGTCAAGTATTTGCCTTCATGTGCCTCAGTCTGGGCGTCTAGGTAATGGATGTTTGTTCTGGACACTTCATGTGTAAATTGTATTCGTTGGTCGATACTATTCAGATAGATGAAAAAATTTGGAAGCGCTGCTTCTGTGCCGGTCCAAATCCCAAAGATGTCGTCTGTGAATCTGACCCACATCGAGATTTGTGTCTTCCATTCTGTAATTTCTAGAACATGGTCCTTCTCGAATTTATGCATAAACATGTTAGCATAGGTAGATGCCATTGATGCACCCATCGCTGTTCCTGATGTTTGAAGGAAGAATTTATTCTTGTATTGGAAATATGAGCTTTCGGATATGATTTGTAGTTGTTAGTATAAATTCTTTAATGGCTCTTAAGTCTCCTCCTTTTAGCAGGAGCACTTCAACGGCCTCCATCCCCAGGTTATGTGGAATGGATGTGTATAGGCTTTTTACATCTATCGTAAATAAGATGGAGTTCTCAGTGTGTTGCATTTTGTTCAGTTGTTCCAAAAAATATGTGGTATCTTTGATATAGGTCTCAGTTTTTTGAATGAGTGGTTACAGAAATTGATCAATATATTGACCAAGTGGTTGAAGCAAGCTATCTACACCTGACATGATGGGTCTTCCTAGGGGGGTTACTCGGGTGCTTATGTATCTTGGGTAGGGTGTAAAAATGTGGGATCTTTGGATGCTTATTGATTTAGTTTAGTTTATTATTATTATTATTTGTATAGCGCGCCATACCCTGGAGTATCAGGGCGCAAACAGACAAGTATATGCTCAACTTAGTTACAGGTACATAGAAATCAGATGGAGGTACAGAGATGCGCTGAGCTTGGTTACGGATATGCTCGGCTAATTGCAAGTACAGGAAAAGGCAGGAAGTGTAGACATAAACAATATTACAGCAAGCAGATATGAACAGGGAGAGATCAAGGACAAGGGAGCAAGGAGCATGCTCCTGTTGACGTAATATATAGTTATATACAGTAATGTACAATGTGACAAGTGGACTAGTTAGCTGTCATTCGCTCTCAGCCACCTAGTGAGGTTATGTCTAAATTTTGCAAAAGGCTGAGGTTCTCTGACGTCATGGGGGAGGGAGTTCCATAACTGCGCAGCCTTAACCGGGAAGCTATTTCCTCCTATAGTGGCAAGTTTGAAGCGCGGGACTTGGAGGCAGTTTGCGTTGGCTATTCTGGTAGGTCTGGAAGAAGTCCTTTTACTTAGTCTATCCATGAGGTAAGGTGGAGCTTTGTTGTTGATACATTTGTGGGTGAGGGAAGCGATTTTGAGATGAATTTTGTCTACGGTGGTGCGCCATTTGTATTCTCTTCTTGTAGACGATATATGCTCGTTTCTATTCATCTTGAGTGCTGCTCTCAAAGCATTGTTCTGGAGCGCTTGAATTTTGTGGATGGTCTGTTTATTAGCTCCAATGTAAAGTCCATTACAATAGTCTAATTTGGATAGTATCAAGGCTCTGGCAAGTGTAATGCAACTATCTGTGGAGAGGAATTGTTTGCTCGCTCTGATAAGTTTGCATGTATATGCTGTGGCAGAAGCTAGAGAGTTAACTTGTTTGGTAAAGTTCATGGTGGCGTCTAGGTAAAATCCTAAGGTTTTTACTTCATGAGCTACTTTTATGTTGTTCCCATCAATAATGAAGTTGTCGTAATCAGGGCTGAGTTTGGATATATAGGTAGTGGTGCCCAGGATGATAAGCTCAGTTTTATCATCGTTCAGACATAGGCCGTGTGTGGCCATCCATGCCTGAACGATGCTATAGATCCTGTTCACTAGGGCCAGGTCCTTGGCGTAGTCTCCTGAGAGCGGGAGGAGGATCTGGGTATCGTCTGCGTAGTTAGTGTAGGCGATACCCAGATGATCCATTTCATCAAAGAGAGGCTTCGTGAAGACGTTATAGAGGGTGGGTGACACACAAGACCCTTGTGGAACACCGCATGTTATGGGGATTGGATCTGCTGAGGCTGATGGAGCGAAGACTCTCATGGTCCGATTACTCAGGAATGACTTGATCCAAATTATGGCCTCTTTTGAAAAGTGGGCTGCCGAGTCGAGGTGACTACAGAGGACTGTGTGATCCACTAAGTTGAATGCCGCTGATAGGTCCAGGAGGAGAAGTAGGGCCGCTTGGCCATTGTCTCTGCAATCGTCTATTTGGGCCTTAAGGTCTATTAACGCTGTCTCGGTCCCATGTTGCGGGCAGAATCCTGATTGACGGGTTCCAAGTAAGTGGTTAGACTCCAGGAAGCTTTGAATTTGCAAGTAAGCCACTTTATCTAAAATTTTTAGAAGAAAGGGCACAGTCGTGATGGGCCTGAAGTTAGTCGGAATGGCGGGGTCAAGGGTTTGCTTCTTTAGTAGTGGCAGTACCCAGGACTCTTTTAGGTTGATCGGTACTGAACCTGAGGTAAAGGAAGAGTTGATTAGTTTGGTTATAAATGGCGACAGTTCTCTCGCAGCATCCTTGATAAGTTGTGCTGGGCATTGGTCGCCTTTGCAGTTGGACGGTTTGAGTCCCAGGATGACCTTTTCTACCTCTATGGTCGATACCTTAGAGAAGCAGAATCGGGCTCCCAACTTGGACTGTGGCGGTGGCGCTGATCTCTGAGGGATGTGTGGTGTTAGTGATGCCTTCTTGATGGCAATTTTGGTTTGTAGGTTTGCTACTTTGTTTGTTAAAGCAAGTTGTATGCTAGAGCACCATTTTTTATCCTTGGTACAGTTTTCTTGGGGTACAACGGGTGTTTCCAATTCTTTCAGAATGCTGAACAGTTCTTTGACACTAGATTTTGAGTTGGATATTCTAGTATTGTAGGTTTCTTGTTTGGCTAATAATATTTCTTTTTTGTTTTGGGAGGAGGCTTTGGAGAGGTTGAGTTTATTTTTGACTGATGGGGAAAGTCTCCAAATAGTTTCAAGTTTTCTTTTGGCCAGCCTAAGATTTTTTAGGTGGGGCGTGAACCAAGAATTGAGGTGTTTTTTAGGTTTGCTATTTCTTAGTTTGAACGGGGCTATGTGATCCAGGGCTGAGGACATGGCTGCATTATAATGCTCGACTAACAGATTAGGGTCCATGCAGTCAGGTAGTGCGTTTAATTTTGGTATTATAACGGGCATCAGATTTTCTACTGTCATTAGTTTTTTATTTCTCGTTGACAGAGGTGGGGCAGGTGAGGACGGGGCAGTGACCCGATGGGTTGTCACTGAGAATAATAGCAGGTGGTGGTCAGTCCAGATCTGCGGTACAGAATCCGTAATATTTACTTCGCAATTATGTTCTGCTATCCAATCAAGGATGCGACCTTTGTTGTGGGTGGGTAGTTCAACTTTTTGTGAGAATCCCAGCTCTTTCAAGGTCAGAGCAATCGCTGACGATTGGGTGTCCTTATTGTCATTATAGCCTAGATTAAAATCTCCTAGCACTATTGTTTGGGATGTATTTTTTAGGTTATTGGACAGGGATGTCGAGATGTCCTCAGAAAAGGTTCCGATAGGACCTGGTGGTCTGTAGATGAGGATGATGTTTAGGGTTTGGGAGTTGGCGATGGCTATTTTGACCGTGAGGCATTCACAGGATTGCAAATTGGTAACAGTGATGATCCTCATGTCCAGGCTAGTTTTAGCTATGATTGCTAGACCTCCACCTCGGGAGGTAAGTCTGTCCGCACGTAGGATAGTATAGTTGTCTGGGACTGCTAGTGATAGGGCTGGGCCAGCCGCATCATGTAGCCAGGATTCTGAGATGGCCAAAAAGTCTAAGTTATCTGTGGCAATGATATCTGAGATCTCTGTGGCGTGTGCGACTAGCGACCTGGCGTTTATAAGTGCGCCTTTGAGATATGGTTTGTGGTCAGCTAAGTCAGGGCTTTTGGTGTTATGACTACCTTTAGTAGTCTGTTTGGAGTTATTTATTTTGGGTCTGTTGGGCTTAGGCTGTTTCCTAGTAGGTTCCGCAATACCCTTCAAGGGTAACTGTATTTTATTTCGGAATTTTGATAGTTCAGCCTTCTTGGCTGGGAGCTCATGCAGTTTGGACAGGCGAGCACGTAGTCTAAGGTTTCTGTCTACAGTGTTGCATGGCCTTTGTAGAGTGGTGCTATCTGGATAGTGGGTCATTTTAAGTTCAGTATTGGGTTGTTGTATGTTGAGCATGATATGGCAGGTGCAATGGGTGGAATATGACGTGGTGCGAAGACTCAGAGTGTTAACTTTGGTGCTTATTTTAGGTGATTGTATTCCTAATGTGATGAGGAGGGCGATATACAATGGTAGCCAGGGTGACCTATAGGCAAGACCCAGGGAGTACATGCTAAGTGACTGGATAATAATCCGATAGGAGTAGTTTCGATGGCAATTGAGGTGGCTAAGACTAGGCAGGCTGGATGCAACTATCAGGCTAGGTACAGTTTCAGTAGCGATTTGAAAAGGCCAAGAACAGGCAGGCTAGATGCAGCTGTCATGCTAGGTACAGTGCCAAGGCACACGGGCACAATGCACGTCAAATGTGGTCTATTACCGACCATGGGGCACAGTACAGGGCAGGTGTGGTCTATTAGCGACCATGGGGCACAGTGCAGATCAAATGTGGTCTATTAGCGACCATAGGGCACAGTACAGAGCAGGTGTGGTCTATTAGCGACCATAGGGCACAGTACAGATCAAGTGTGGTCTATAGCGACCATAGGGTACAATAGGGCACAGTGCAGGGCAAGTGTGGACTATTAGCGACCAAGGGGCACAATGCAGATCAAATGTGGTCTATTAGCGACCAGAGGGCACAGTACAGAGCAGGTGTGGTCTATTAGCGACCATGGGGCACAATGCAGATCAAATGTGGTCTATTAGCGACCATAGGGCACAGTACAGAGCAGGTGTGGTCTATTAGCGACCATAGGGTACAATGAAAGTCAAATATGGCAACCATAGGGCACAATGCAAGTCAAATGTGGTCTATTAGCGACCATAGGGCACAGTACAGAGCAGGTGTGGTCTATTAGCGACCATAGGGCACAGTACAGATCAAGTGTGGTCTATAGCGACCATAGGGTACAATAGGGCACAGTGCAGGGCAAGTGTGGACTATTAGCGACCATGGGGCACAATGCAGATCAAATGTGGTCTATTAGCGACCATAGGGCACAGTACAGAGCAGGTGTGGTCTATTAGCGACCATAGGGCACAGTACAGATCAAGTGTGGTCTATAGCGACCATAGGGTACAATAGGGCACAGTGCAGGGCAAGTGTGGACTATTAGCGACCATGGGGCACAATGCAGATCAAATGTGGTCTATTAGCGACCATAGGGCACAGTACAGATTAAGTGTGGTCTATAGCGACCATAGGGTACAATAGGGCACAGTACAGGGCAAGTGTGGTCTATTGGCGACCAAGGGGCACAATGCAGATCAAATGTGGTCTATTAGCGACCATAAGGCACAGTACAGAGCAGGTGTGGTCTATTAGCGACCATAGGGTACCATGCAAGTCAAATATGGCGACCATAGGGCATAATGCATGTCAAATGTGGTCTATTGGCGACCATAGGGCACAGTACAGAGCAGGTGTGGTCTATTAGCGACCAGAGGGTACAATGCAAGTCAAATATGGCGGCCATAGGGCATAATGCAAGTCAAATGTGGTCTATTGGCGACCATAGGGCACAATGTAGAAGTTGAGATACATGTACTGTTTCTACATGTGGCAATGGTAAACAGGCTGGATAACGTATGCTAGAGAGGGCCCATGTGGGTGCCCAAGCGCTCTAGGAAAGAGAATAAAAATAAAAAAAACAGGCAAGTGGCTGGAATCTGGAGTACAACTAGAGGAGGCATATGGCCTACCTTGCGTCTGGCAGGGCTCATAACCAACGCTCCTGAAACCTGCTGTTCCTGCAATGGGTTGCCGGATCTCCTACTCCTCCGGCCTTCAGTTGTGATGTTGGCATAGAGATCATACTGCAGGTATGAGTACGGGCAGAGTAGCGCACTCCAGCATGCTAACAGGGGGCAAACAGGGGCCTTAGTATGGGCCTTTGTTGTGGGGCCGGCGTTTCCGCCTGCCGGCGGAAGAGGATTGGTATATAGGAGCTTCGAATGCTCAACAGCTGATCCACGCGGTCAGAGCCTCGCTCTGGTGCCGCGATGCGCCCGCCATTGCTCAGTCAGGCGGAAGAATCTGCCAAGGTCAGGCGATTCTCTGGATGCGGTGCGCTTCAAGGGGAAATCACGGCGTGTGGCTTAAAAAGGTGTGCTCAAGGGGCATACCTATCTGGTATAGGCGGACCTCACCTTTGAGGATTTCAGAGTGGCAGGGCAATCCGGTGCACGGCTGAACCGTGTGTAGTTGGAGCCGCTCCTGGGCTCGAGAGGCTGGGGCTCCTGCCCTCCTCCGTGGTGTGCTGCTGCTGCTGCGATGAGGGAGTGGGGAATGAGGAATGCTTTAGTTTTGTCATTCATCCATCCCAATTCTTCTGCTTTATCAAGTACGGTTTCAAGGTTTTTGAGGATTTCAACTCTCGGGTCACCATCCAGTTCCGAATATGTATTTGTGTCACTCAGCTGACTCATGCATTCATCATGATATGTACACCCCATGATCACCAGTGCTCCTCCTTTGTCTGCTGGGCGTATAGTGATATTATTGTCTCCGTATAGTACTTTTAGTATCTTGAATTCATTTGATTTTAAATTACAATTTCTCGGCTGTTTAAATGAGATTTTCTTGAGATCATTCTGCACTTGTCTGTGGAAAATTTCAGTAGATGGAACACTGATCGGTGGCATGAATTTGCTCTTTTTCCTGAATTCCCGCCGATCATCTGGGTCTATGTCTCTTGTTCCGTAATTCTCAAGCTCATCGAAAAAGACTGAGTTTCAGCTTCCTGACTAATTTAAACAGGTCAATCTTCGTTTTGAACATGGTTGTACTGTGGGTTTGAACAAAGCTTGGTCCTTTCTAGAGAAGGTTGGTTTTGTTTGTGGAGAGCGGCCTGGGTGAAATATTTATTACTAGGTTTTCTTCGGTCTTGCTCCCCTGGTTTCCACCCTTTGGTTTCCTTTTACCAGATTACCATAAATGTATACACACATGCGTCCACCGAACGCACTATTTTATTAATTGATTAGTCCCCAAATTCATGATAAATATCTCGAGCGGTTCCTTGATCTGTAGAGACTACCTTCCTAACGATACACGGACGCGCAATCGTGGATGAACAGGACACTAATACAGCGCGCATGCGTATCACCTATTACAAGCAGACTTGCGTAGTTTCGGTGAATTCAATAGGATTTGAATTAGATTTAGACTGGGGCACATCAGATAGATGCGCTTTACCAGCAGTAGGGCAAGATCTCATTTAATAGATGGAGTGGCAAACAAATATTACGAAGTTACAACGCAGGATTAGTTTGCGCATACGCAAAAGAGAGCAGCATCACCTAAAAGCGCACAGCCGAGGCGGCAGCCCCTTCTGAGCTGCCACTCGAGACTCTGCGACAGTAGAGGACGGAGGTAAGCGCGCACACAAGAGGGATTAGATAGAAAGAAAGGAAGGAAGTTAATTCTAACAGATACAATTCTGTAACCCTTACAGATCAGACAGCCAGACTTATCTACATTGTGGTAAGACAATGGAAGTTCTTGTTACTTAATTCACGTGTCATATATTAAGGTTAGACACATTACTAATGAACTACATTACCTCCTCTTTGTTTGAATTTGAATAGGGATACTACTCTAAGAATTACCAGTATCACAGGTATGAATATGTTCAGAGAAATTCAATTTCAAGAAAGTGTACTGGTCACAAATATGATTGATAGTAATTTGAGTTTTCTCTATTCCTATATCTTTCTAATCCTGCCACGGACCACTATTCTGTTGTGGTATGTGCAATTTAATATCTATTTTACATTGCTGTAAATGGTGCAATTCTGACTTGTACAATGGTGTACTGAAACCACCCATAACTGTATGTTGATGCAAACACGTATCTAATTGACTATTGTGTACACTGTGATAGGAGGACATTTGTTGATTTACAACCAGTGCCTAAGAGCCCTGACGATGGTCATAGTCTGAAATTCATTGGCCACAAGAAATTGGTCACTGACCTGTCAGGCATAATACTAAAGAAAGAATAAATAGTGACCCCTCCGTGTCATAAAGAATGATAAACTTTCTTCTCAACCTGGTCTCAGTTGAATTTTGAGAGTGAATTTGGTATAAATTTGGCTTGAAAATAATCCAACATATACATACTCTGGAAAGAGTATCTAGAGTGAGCACACTCGGGAACGGAAAGTCCTCCACTCCTAATTTTTTCTCTAGTTGTGTTTATAACCTGGTGCCAAGGTTACAGGGTGTGCTCCCATCATATTTTTCTAAAATACTATTTATCGATTAATTATAATTTGAACAGTTTTTGACCATCGCGGTGCCCACCCAAACTCTTTCAGTTTGTCTTTTTGACTCTATTCCCATCTATTGTATCACATGCAAAGTTTGCCCTTTATTCCCACTTGTGCTTGCTCTTACTCTGGAGCCATTCAGCTGTACGATTAGACATAATCCATCAAAAACTGGACAGACCACCCATGTACTTGCTTTGTTTGCAGATATGATTTTTGTGGGGCAACCCTAAATCTATTCTGCTGTCAGTAATAACAGAATGACATCGTTTTCTCCAGGTTTCAAGCTGTGCCATTAATTACATCATATCCTGTGCCCTCAACAGATCTGCATCTAGAACTAATGGTTGTTTTTTGGTCTGCCACTAACCATTTAAATAGAAAACAGAAAGGCTTTAATATTTCGGTATATGTCTAACTCTTTCTCCCACTATCCAAATTAGCACAACTTCCCTAATTTCATGTAATTTGTTTCAAGACGTTGATAGTTTGAAAATAAATTACTTTTCTTAGTTTGGCCACTGCACCGCCATTAAAATGAATTTACTCTTACTTTCTTTCAAACCCTTCCAATTAAAATGCCTCTTAAAATGACAAAGAATTTTCAAACTAAGATATGGTTTTTGATTTGGCAGGGTTAATCTCCCAGATTATCTAGAAATATTTTGATGCGTTATGAAAACAACGGCCAAATAGCAGTGCCACACATTTACAACTATCTACTCGAAGCACACATTTCGGTGGTGTTTGACTGGATCCACCAAACTAAGGGCTGGAAAGAACTTGGACAGTTCAAATGTACGGTTCCCTTAGCATTCATCCCATGGCTTATTCCTAAAAATTGGGCATCCAAATTTCTGATGTCATCCTTCTTTGTTAGTCTCTTCTATTGGTTTATGGCTGTCTGTAAATTTGGTCTCTCCGCTAATACTTCCCCTTGGATGCAAATCTTTGCAAATCCTAGTATATATATTTCTGAAGCTTGTGGATCTGCTTAGATCACATGCTATGCATAGGCCAACATCTCATGGTAGTCGCAGAGTATTAAATGATTTGTTTTCGAAACTCGAAAAGGGATGCCGACTGGGCATGCTAGTAATACTATCCCTAGTGCGAAGTCCACTGTACCTATTGTCCTTTATGCATTAAGGTCCCTCAGATTGTTTTTTCTCCCCATCATAGTGGGTCGCTAGTTTACGGAGTTCTTCTGGCTAATGCCTTTTGATCATAAAAAGTTTAATATTAGACTTCTTACTATTCTTTCGATAACTGCCCATCACCCGCCGCAGTGAGAACTTATTCAGTGGCCTCCGACAGACGGCTCCATCGTCGATGATGCTAACAACCGTCTCGACGGACAGTGACTGTGGCCTACACAGGCCTCACCGGGCCTCGTCCCATTACAGTAGGGAGAGTGGGGGGAGGTCATACACTTCTTTGCATTATACTCACCATGGAAAACACGCCATTTAAATTATGCCCATCTTGTAATAGGAAATACCCTGGAAAGACGCGCACAAAGTGTGCAATCACTGTCTACCAAGGGATCACCCGAAAAGAACTGCAAGTCCTGCAGGCTCTCTCGTCCTAAAGCCTTAAAGGACCGGCAAACCAAGTGCTGGGCTGCCCAAGCCATGCAGGCCGAGGCCTCCATCCGTCGGGGGATTCCAGTGATGGCAGCGTCGACATCCTAATTGACAGTGAGGGTGATCAGGGTTCGAAAGAATCCCACGTGCGAGCCCCCAACTCCAGTAAGCAGGCCAGTGGTCCTGTAACAGAGAAAACAACCCGTGATAAAGGAACAAATACATCACCACACACAAAGCATATACCACATGGCCAAAATGCTGACCACGTCGTCAACTGTTCATGGCCACGCAGTGTCAAGAGAGGTCCTCCAAGTCATCCCTGTCCTCTGGGCCATCACGTACCCCGCATGACAGGTCTCCAAAACAGGCGCCGTACATGCTCATTTCAGACACTGCGCCTACAAAGTCACTCCTTTTGCGTGCCGAAGGGCACGCATCGAAAGGCATTTCGACCCCACCACCCCTCTTCTCTCCCCCCCCCCTCTTCAAATGCATCCAAAATGAGGGATCACATCAAAAAACATGGCCCGTCCCGCTTTTAAGGTCCAAGACATCAACAACATCAGAATCTTCGGCTATGCAATCCCAGCCCTCTACCTTGCAAGATAGCGGCTATACTCCATCTAAAGACACTCTTTCAGGGGCCCTGAGTCATAAGGAGCCTACACCACTGCAAGACGCTCCTACCCTTTCAGTATTTCCTAGGTCAACTGAGTTGACCCCAGAAAGCTTTGACAGGGTTATGAGGAGGATATCCTGTTTTGTAGACTTCATGGGCCGCCACCCTGAAGAATTTAAAAGCCCCCAGGGCTCAGCACAAGGGAAAAGAATAGCCAGTGATGAACCACCTGCCAAGGTGCCACGTATAGACACTTCACAGCTCAGCACCTCCACCCAAACCCGCGCTACCTCACAGTTTCAGGATCCTTCACAGTATCTCTATTTCAGGCACCTCAGATTCTCAAGATCCAGGTTCCCAGGAAGACCAGAGGGACCTGTATAGTGAGGACCAGGACCAGTAATATGACGATGACGTAGACATCTGTCATTCAATCCCCAAACAATCGAGATCAACCAGTGGCTGACTCACCTATTGACAACCAGCTCCAATACAACAAGCTGTTCCTCAGGGCTGCACAAAAGTTAAAAATTGATACTCGGGAGACAAGAAGTCAGCTACACAATTTATTCCCCCTCTGCAGTCGGTACAAAGGCCTATTCAGCCTTCTCTACTCACACCAAAGATCACTAGAGCGGTCAACCACCGCATTGAGAAGGTGTTCAGACCGGCCACTATTGACCCACTGTATATCATAGGTCAGTAGAAACTTGACTCCCTGGTTGTCACCAAAACCAGGAAGATAGCGGGCACACCTCTGGCCTCTGCTGAGGCCCCACGTGACATGGAAAACAAAAGGATTTTTACTTTAGTCACAAAAGTGGCATCCTCAGCTACCTATCAAACCAGGATTGCCAATAATCTGGCTAGCTATGGTTGCCAAATGTGGTCCGTGCTATAACAACAAAACGAAGCCATCCCAGAACCACTAAAGTCTCCGCTTTTAAAAACTGTATCAGAGGGCAAACATGTGGCCAACTCCATTTTATAAAATTATTGGGATGCTGCGGACAATGCAGGCCGCATCCTAGCCGAAGGCACCTTAATTAAACGCAATGCCTGGCTGAGGCAGGCAGGGTTTAAACTAGAGACGCAGGCAACGCTACTCAATATGCCTATCACGCCAAAGGCCCTGTTCGGCAAGGCAGTTGAAGATGCACTTAAGAGTGCCAAAGAGGAATATGACACCTTGAAATCACTAGGGCAACTGTCCAGTAAACCTTTTGTCCAGAGATGGTCATTCAACACAAGAAGATTTCTCCGTTGGCAGGCCCTCAATGTTCCTCTAACTATGTTTAGGGAAACCAATCACCATCATGGGGCAACTCACAGGTACAGTCTTCCTCCAACTTTCACAGAGGCTACAAAAGGTCAAGGAGCAGAGATACGGCCTCCTCCACCAGAGGCTCCACTACCCCCAAACAATGATGCCCGCTCCAGGTCGCCTCCTATGCTACTCCAGTAGGAGATTGCATCTCACAGTTCACCCATGCATGGGATGGGATCACTTCAGGCAAGTGGGTGCTGTCCACCTTGGCGGGCGCGGATACTGCATAGAGCTGCTGCAGAGACCACTCAAGCCACCTGCCAAGACACTTAAAAATGACGGTAGAAGAAATGCGCATATTACTAGAAGAGGTGAGAAACCTGCTGGAAAAAGACACCATCGAAGTAGTCTCAGAAAACTGGGTAAACAAGTGTATCTATTCAACGTACTTCCTTGTGCCAAAGAAAGACTTAAAAATATGCCCGTACTAGACCTGCCTGTGCCCAGCGAACACACGTCAAGCCACAGAAATTAATTTTACAACACTCCAGGAGGTCATTCCTCTTTTAAAACAGGGATTTCATGGTAACATTGGACATGAGATGCATACTTTCATATTTCAATGTTCCCATCGCACAGAAAGTATCCGTGCTTCCAGATAACGAGAGAACACTACTAATTCAAGGTGCTCCACTTTGGCATAGCCTCTGCTCCAAGGGTGTTCACAATGGTGCTAGCAGTAGTAGCGGCGCACCTACGCAGAGAGTCAATCCTAGTGTTCCCTTAAATAGACAGCTGTCTGATAACCGGGGAAATGCTCAAATATGCAAAAACAACACCCAAAAAAAAATCAATCTTCTGTTCCAATTGGGATTCTCGATCAACGAGAAAAAAAATAGTCTTGTCCCCTGTCAAGTAAAACAATTACTGGGAGTGATCATAAGGACTTGAGAGGGCCTAGTCTTCCCCTCTAACGAGAGAGTACAAAACATGCTGTTGCAAGTACCTCACGATCTAGCCTGTTGCCAGATAACCGTACGCAATACAATGCGCCTGCTTGGGACGATGGCCTCATGCGTTTACCTCGTTCCACATGTGCGGCTGCGTATGCGCCCGATGCTGGAGTGGTTAGCAAAACCATGGTCTCAGGCAAGCAGTCAGTGGGATGATATAGTGGTTGTTTAACCCTAGTAGGTGGTGGTACTAACAGGAAAACCCTTTCGCAATCCATCAGTTCATCGATATTAACTACAGACACACTCACTCTCCAGGTGGGATGCCGATTACCTTCATCACAAAGCTCACGGCCAGTGGACACTGGTGGCAACAGTAAAGACAGACACAAGTGATCACAGTTTAAGGGTTTTTATTAAACTGCAAATGTGGGCAAGATAAACGCCTAATCTAAACCTAAATCTAAGATGGGAGAAAGCTTTGACCACCAAATGAAAATAAGGCAGTCCTAGTGGCATTGTGTCAAATAAAAGGGCTTATACTAAGAAAAACCTATTGCCAGTCCTTGCGCTAATTACAAAAAGAGTGGGGGATCGGATTCATAAGAAAGAAGTGTTCACAAATGATGTGTCAGGATGCAGTAGTCGGGGTCGCCCTTCCCCACGTTTTGAGCACGGGATAAGGTGGAACCTCTGAGCATATCACACTTCTCGGGCTTCTCCAGCACGAGATGACTGTTCCACGCTCAACAATCAAGAACCTTGATGGCCAAGTCTCTTTTCCTGCAAAAACTCTTTTGCCTTAGAGGGTCGGAAAATAACAAAATAATAAACACAAGTTCCTTTCAGTTTTACACTTGAGGTGAGGATTCTTCACCCCTGGGTCCCCCTTTTACAGGCGCAAACCCATCTCGAATATCACCCTCCCTCCTGTCGGGTTCACTTTGGCTTTTGCAAAGATATTTTTCTCGTTGCCGTTCACAAATCTTAAAGTTGCTTTCATACAGTAGTTAGGGTGATACTGGCTCGCCCCTATGTCCCCCTCTTGCGGGCGCAGAACCTTATCGATTCTCAGCCTCTCTCCGTCGGGTTCACTATGGCTTTTCCTTGGTTCACGAAACATAATAGTCTTTTAAAAAAATTCTTCAGGTATCGCCCCGATCTGTCGGCATCCATCTGCCGGATTCACTCTTGCCAACTTTTGCTAAACAGTTCACTGTGGACATCCCTCTGTCAGGTTCGCTTCTGTCAACACATTGTTCATAGAGACTTCAGGCTTCGCCCCTTTCTGTTAGCATCCCTCAGACGGGTTCATTGTTGCCAACTTTATCCATTGTGCCTTTCACTGTCGGTCAAAGTCTTTTGAATGTTCAGAGGATTTTGCAAGACCCCTGTATGACCATTTTGACTGTTCCTTTGTGGCCTGCCCAAGACCTTCTGGTATTCGCCTTTTCAACAAACATGGGATTGACCAGTCTCTCTCGAATAAGCACCCACGTGGTGCTGGATCCCTCTGCAGTTGGTCTCTCCTTTATTCTATCAGTTCTTTGAACTTCCCTGAAGTTGCTATTTTGCGGCTTTCATTCAACCCAGTTTGGTTTCTTTATCGGTTCTCCCCTCGGCTCACCGACTGTGATGAACCGCTTTACTTTCTTCGCATCTGGAGTCGAGGCCGGTATCACGGTAGCAGGCGCCTCCCTCGGTCCTGCTTATCAGCGTAGGCATGCTCCATGTACCGTTGGCATCTGCTGCAACCCACTTGAGCTTTTGTCCGTGGTCTTATGATTCCTTCTGCGGAGGTTTTGCAGGTCTGGGTCAAAAAGAGCAAGGTTGCATCTCTCCTTGTCAGCCGAGAGGCTGACAAAAGGAGGAGAAAGGTGGCGACTAGCTCTTGAACTGCCGTGCCTGGATAGCTGTCTCAGCGTGCAGTCTGCCTTGCTTGTCTTGTGCTCTAACTTTTATCCCTGTGTGGAAGGGAAGGCACCGTCAGGTGTGTGTGATTCTGGTCAATTGCCTGACTCTGTCTGGCCCTTAATAATAATAAAATAATAATAATTTGGCATTTATATAGCGCTACGAACCCTCAGGTATCTGAGCGCTGCTTATTATTACCCACGGTGTGTGGTGCTCATTTATCGACCTCGGAAGGATGAAAGGCTGAGTTTGGCCCTGCCGGGATTCGAACCTGCATTCGCAGGTTCTGCACTGATGTCAAAGCGAGCGCTCTACTCGCTGTGCCACTTGACCAGCTAAGGTTGGGACATGTCCGGTACAGTTTTATTAGTCTGTCTTTGGTCTGCGAAAGTGTTTGTGTCGTAGTAGGTGTTGTATGGGATTATAACGCTTGTACTAGAGGGGTTTGTGGTGATCTCGGAAGGGTGGTTTTTGTAGGGTTTGTGGAATGAGTAAGAGGGTTTGTGGGAACTGAAGTTGTTGGTCACCTTTGCCTAGGAGTTCAGAAAATGATCATTGGAGGGTTGGGATTGGTAGGGTTTGTGAAGCAAACGGTAATAGCCCGGATTGTGAAATGAGCAGAGGGGATTGAGGGAACGGTAATGTTTTGTCAAGGTAGATTGGGTGTTAGGGAATGAATTATCAGAGGGACGTAAAGAAGAATGATTGGGAATATCCGAGTAGAAGACATGATAGCAGTGATTCTGGGAGTTGTGGATTTGGAGTGCAACAGGGTTTGGGTTCCTAGGGTATATATCCGATATGGGTGGGTCGTTGGCTTTGGTAAATTCAAAGGTGTAGAGGTGATGGGATTCTAGCAAGGCAGCTTCATTGTGAGGAAGGGAGACAGATGTGGTACAACCTACAAAGGTCTTAGGGATCTTGTCATCCTCTCCTTCTTCCTGTGTATAATACTGCATCTCACCTGGGGTATTTCCCCGAGCGCAACCCCATCCTCCCTCGTCCACCCACCCCCAGAGTTGGGATCTGAGAGCACCAACCCTTGCTTGGCCACCTGAATAAGGGATTTGCGAGGTCTACTTTGGAGAATACCCTCAGGTTTCTCACAAACTACAGCCCAAAACCACATAAACCTTCTAGAACTCCTAGGAGTTCTCAAGGCTCTGCAAGCCTTTCAACAGCATCTAGTAGGTCAAACAGTGCAAGTCCTCACAGACGGCACCACTGCGATGTTTTACCTAAACAAGCAGGGAGGCATATGCTCTCCAAGTCTGTCCAGGCTTTCACAGAAAATGTAGAAGTGGGCACACAAGCGGAAAACATGTTCCTAATCTCCCAACACGTTCCAGGGGAACTCAGTGCTCTAGCAGACAGTTTGAGCCGAAATCCTCTGCCCGAGGAACACGAGTGGCAAATCCATAAAGACATTGCAGACTAAATCTTCTCCCTGTGGGGTCGTCATCCTATAGATTTGTTTGCAACAAACCTAAATGCACAATGCCCAGAATTCACATCCAATTTTCCCCAACCAGGATCCAAGGGGAACGCCCTGTGGATGAGTTGGTCAGGGAAATCTGCTTATGCTTTTCCACCGACACCACTCCTCAGCAGGATAGTGTACAAGATGCACCAGGAACAAGTTACTCTAATCCACATTGCTCCAATGTGGGCAAGACAACCATTGTTTCCATACCTACTCACACTAGCAATGTGTAAACCAATCAAACCTCCGTGCCCCTTCAACATGCTGTCCCAGCACGAGGGGACAACGCTGCATCCACATCCTCAGTCTATGAACTTGCTAGCTTGGTTCCTGAAGCCATATCATTTGGGCACTTAAACCTTCCTCAAAGTTGAATGGATATCCTCAAGGAAGCACGGAAACCTAACACCAGACACTGTTACTTTAACAAGTGGAAAGGTTTGTCATCTGCCGCAGATCACAATCCTTAAACCCAATTGACTGTTCACCATCCAATGTTATACACTACATGCTTTACCTATTAGGCTCAGGTTTAACATTTAACTCTATCAAGGTACAACTAGTGGCCCTGTCTGCTTACACCACTTCCCAAAACAAAGTGTCTTGGTGGAAGGTACCGGTTAGCAAATCTTTCATGGAAGGAGTAAAGAGACTATGCCCTCTGTAAGGAAGGCATGGTATCAAAGTAAGACAGATGCAAGTGATCACATTGAACTTCATCAGTGGTGTGAAAAATGCCAGTCTAAGCCTAAATTTAAGATTGGAGCAAGATACAACCATCAAATAATAATAATACAGTCCTAGTGGAGTCTAGTCAAACAAAAAGGGCCTATACTAAAAAAAAAAAAAACTATTGCCAATCCTTATCGCTATGCTACAAAATAGTGTGGGATAATTTTCACAAAATGAAAGAAGTGTTCACAAAATTATAAGTACGTATGTATAAGCTGTTGGCCTCCCTTCCCCACGTTTTTAGCACGGGACAAAGCGGGTCACTCAAGCACAGCACACTCCTGGGCTTCTTTGGCACAGGGTCACAGTTCCTTTCACCAACATCAGGGCCTTCTGTGCCCAAGTCTCTTTTGCGGAAAGTCTTGTGCCTCAGAGGACCTGATGTACCATAAACAACAAAGAAAGTTCCTTTCTCAATATTCATGTGGGGCGATTTACTCTTCACCCTGGATACCCCTGAGCCGGGCTCCGATCCTTCTTTCACCGTTGGCCTCCCTCAGTCGGGTTCAGACCAACTTCAATTTGTAGGCATCCCTCACTCGGGTTCACATTTGCCACAACAATCTTGTCAGGTGAGTTACTGTTCACCCTGGATCCCCCTTTTCCGGGCTACAAAAGCCTTTTCTAGAATTAGTCCCCCTCAGCCGGGCTCAGACCAATTTCAGTTGGCAGACAATCGGAGACTTTATGTGCACAGGATTCAACGTAACTCGCTGCAGGACCTCTTCAATTTCACAGTTCATTAATTCTTCCCTGCTCGGGTGGGCGGGGGCAGAGGCACCAAACAGAGACCTTCGAGTGAGCACCCACGTGGTGCCGGACCACTCTGTATCTGGTACCTGTTTTGGTTATGCAAAGTTGAATTGTTCTCTTCTCTTCATACGATGTTGCCGCTTGCAACCTTGAGCACAACACAGGCCGGTCTGTTACCAGTTTCTCCAACTCACCGGCTGTGTTAACTTGTTGGCTTTGCTGTCGGAGTCCAGGACAGTACCACAGTGGCAATCGCTTCTCCCCGCCTTGGCCATCAATGCGGGAGGGCCCTGTGTACCTTTGACACACGCTCCACCGTTCATCAGCTGCAGTTCCCAGTCTTATGTTTCTTTTCCTTGAGGATCCTTGAAAGTCGCAGTTCTTTGTTGAAAAGAGCATTGGTAATTCCCTCCTTGCTCTCTCCGATATAACTGCCTTTCTCCTCGGTTTGAACTGCCATTCCTGAATTGCTGCTTCCTCGTGTGTTTTTCCTTGCTCAGAGTGTGCTTTCGTGCTCTGCCTTTTATCTGTGTGGGGAAGTCCGGTGTGTGTAATTATCAGTAACAGCCTAACTCTGCCTGACACTTGTTTTGGGACATGTCAGGTATACAGCTCTGGTGTTAGTCTGTTGTCGCTATTGATGCTCTGTCCGTGAGAAAGTGTTTGTGTTGAAAAAGGGGCGGGGTTGAGTTTCTAGGTATTCTACCTGGTAGGATAGGGAAAAGGTGATATGAGGAAGGGGATACTGTGTGTTACCCTTTGGTGTCCTACTCCCACTCCCTGAAGACCCCCCTCCCCCAACCCCCATCCAGGTGATCCTCCTGCACTGGTCCACCCCCAGGAACTGGATCCAATAACTATGGCTGCGTCCTGGTCACCTGTATGATAGATCCCCAGGGACTAGCGGGTGAGACACCTTCAGGTTTCTCACACTCCCATTTATAACCCTGCAACAGGTTGGGACCTTAACGTTGTACTCTCAAAGCTCATGGGTCCCCCTTTTGAACCAATGCACAAGGTCAGCCTAAACACTTAACTTACAAGACTGCCTTTCTAGTAGCTAGCTTTCACCTTGATAAAATGAGTCAGTGAGCTACAGGAATTAACTGTACAAGACGTTTGTCATCCACAAGCAGCCCTGCAGATAACATGCGTATTGTGCCTCTTTACGCATGTAATTATGGCAAATACGGATGATTTGATTTTCTACTGCGTACCGTGTACGCTTTGATTTATTAATTAAAAAAAATACTTTATACCACTAGATGGCACTGTAGTGTTTCTTTTGTCAGCAGCATAGCCTTTCTTACACATGATGGTGAATTTCCAACTGAAAGACCAAATCTGTGACAGCTAAACGAGCAACACAATAAAGCATGCACCCTTTTAAAATGTGTTCATACCCATAACATCTGATAGCTTGATATGCTAAAAAGTAAAGTTTGCTTTGATGTCCTAAATTGAATATTCTTTAATAACTATAAATAACACGCTGGAAGTTTGTGACGAATCTCCAATCCTAAGTTTGTTTATGGCACAACTTATTTTTTGGGATGTTTTTAAAGCTCTGAAAATGAAGTGGGTAAATCCAGGATGTTTTTCCTTTTGCATCTTCTAGTTTTCCATACAGGATGTGGAAAATAAAGGTACAGTGATATTATTTTGGCACAAAATGCTGCTATAAGGATTTACATGTTATGATGCTTTACTATGCAAGTAAACTCTATAGGACATTATTATTGTAGGTCTTGACATCCAAAACTAAAGGTTTTGTTCCAAGTAAAGCGCGGAAGAAGGTGGCCATGCCCACATTGAAAGAGCGGGTTAAAATCCCAGCTTCTCTGTTTAGCCTAAGTGTGTGATGCTGGGCAAATAATGTAATCTCACCCTGACTTCAATTGCAATAGTGCATATAAGTTTACACCCTTACAAAAGGACAGTTTTAATAAGTGTAGGGACACATTGGTGTATACTGGTGCTCCTCTGCTAGTGGCTCCAATACTGCTGCATAGAATTGCATTATTGCTGCACTGGCCCTCCACCATTCTTGTAACACTGTATTTGACAGGCAGTCATAGTGTCACCAGCCAGTCAGTGCACCAGAGATTCTAGTATAGCGGGCTGTGGTAGAACCAACATTACATTTTCTCCCCTGTTGCTCAACAGCCACTGAAGGTGCTTGGGCCGTCCAGAGTACTGCCCCACACTCTGCAATGTCCTGTAACGCTAGGATATTGAGTCTTTCATTGCGCACCATCTGACATTTTCACACTTTCTTGGGCCTTCAGGTTCTGCAAGAAGTGGGTGTTTCAAACTCAAATGAGAGACCAGTTAACTGATTGTAACATTGATGCTGCACTAGAATATTCTTATTTCAATGAGTAATGAAGTTAGATGCCCCTACACAAATAAGTTTGACATTCCTCCACAGTCTCTGAAGTTAGTGTCTCTCCCAACATTTGAAGGGTTAGCCCCAGCCTACATTTTAGCCTTGGTGCACCCCTAGATGTGCGCACTTGCATTTTGATAGGCAGGGAAGTGAGGGAAGTCTTTACCCCAAACTGGCAGTGTTAAGTTTTACTGTGTGTGCTCAGAAAAATGTTTTTGAACAAACGCAGTAAATCTTTAAAGCTGTTACTTTCAAGAAAGTCTTCCATCACCTCTCTGCATTTTGCGCTTTAAAATATACTATTCAATAGTTGTTCCCCACACCAGACCATGGGAGGAGTTGGGTAGAACAGTGGGGGCAGAGCCTTCAAGTTTGCCCTGCCTATTTTCTGAAGTGGCCCCTCCCATCACGACTTAATTCCCCCCCTCATGCCCCCCGAAATGTAGGTTTTGTTGTGCCCCTGCATGGGAGAGAGGTCAGGTATGTTGGCTTACTCTCACAAGCCACCAGCCACCCCCACCTCTCCCATCAAAGTGCTGAAATAAAGGGGCGGGAGCCAACACATCTGCAATTATTCCTTTAATTGCTGCCTGTTGTACACCTGCTCTGTAATGTATAATTTATAAAGTTATGCTAGCTGTAGTAAGACATGCACTTGCTGTTGGGCTATACCACGAGGGATGGGCCATTACCCCATGCAGGGATGAACAGTTCCATTAGCCTGAACTGAACATATTTGCCAATAGCACATGCAGGGAGGCCATGTGCCACTGGCGCAAGCAGAAAAGAGATGCTCAGTTAGCATGTGCAGAAAGGAGATGTGCTGTTGCATGTGTACGGAGGCTATGCCAATAACGGGTCGAAAGGGAGTATGTGTTCTTACATAGCTCTTTTAGCCAAATTACTTCTGCTTTTAAGCACTGTGGTAACGGTTATTATCCCATTTCAAATGGTACTTAATTTATTACAACAAAACAGAGCAGAATGCCAGGGGAGCACTGTTGGGCATTGTGGTGGGGGCTGGCGAGAACATGTTCGAGTCAGGCTGAATAAGGAAAGGGGAGGGAGAAAATCAGGTACATTTGGCCCCAGTACATTTTGTCAATTTCCAGCACTGATAGTAACTTGTGAATGGTCATTCTTCATTATTGCATTTCTTGTAAGAAAGAGGAGACTCCTCTGCGGTCTTCCCTCTGCACCACACCCATCAAGGCTGCGTCACGTAATTGGAACTTGGGAAGTTCAGACCGCCCTCCTGCCCAGTAGCTTTCCACCCTTTCTTTGGATGCAACATTTTAGCCTATGCAGAAGGGAGCCCTGCCGTTAAGACTGGCAGAGAGGAAATGTGCTGTTATAGCATGGGCAGAGCAGATGCTGCGTTAGCACTCACAGAGAAGAAATGTCCCCATAGTACGTACTTAGTAAAGATGTGTCATTTGCACGTGCCATGGAACAGAAGGGCAATTAGCATGCAGAGCCGAGATGTGCCGTTAGCATGTGCATAGACAGGATATGGAGTTTGCACATGCTAACTGCACATCCCATCACTGCACAGGATGTGCAGTTAGTTCGTGCACGGATGGGATGTGCAGTTAGCAAGTGCAGAGAGGATGCGTCCCATTAGCATGTGCGTAGAAGGCATGTCATTAGCATGCACATCTCCTCTGTGCACATGCATGCAGTTATCACACATGTATAGAGAGTTGTCCCACTAGTATGTGCGCAGAGAAGATGCACCATTAGCAGACGAGAAGAGATGTGCCAATAGCATGCGCAGAGAAGAGATTGGAGGTCACTATGGGTAGAGATATGGCCTGTCAACTTGTACAAATATCAGGCGTGCTGAACAGAACATGTTCTATCAATTCGTGAAAACAATGTCTGCCATTAGCATATGCATAGAGATGTGCTGTTAGCATGCGCACAGTGTAAAGGTGCAATTTACACATGCAAATGACACAAATTTGCTCTTCAAATGCTAACAGCACATCTCTGAAAATGCTGAAAGTAGATATGCCTTTACCATGTGCACAGAGTATGTGGCGTACTCAGTATGTGTCAAGAGGAGATGCGTAGCTAGCATGTTCAGGCAGGATATATGCCATTATCAAGTGGAGTGATTTGCTGTTACTATGTGCCCCAGATGGGATGTGCCGTTTGCATGTGGAGTGAAGGGCTCTGCACAAGCCAGACAACTTTGATGTACAACGCTTTTGGTCCATGGGTCTGATTTTACATATGTGTTGTATAAGTTTTACTCTCTTGCAGAGGAGAAAACTCATTTTTACTCTCTTGAAATTGCATTTACTCTCTAATTTGAAAAATCACGCGTAAAATACTCCCACCTCAAAATAGGACAGGGTGGTTTAACCAGTCCGTTTGAATTACCTACTTATTACCTTGGAATTACTGCAGGCGCGGAGTGTAGAGGCAGAGTGTGGAGTCTGCCGGAGCTGACCCAGTGTGTTTTCTGTTTCCATTTCTGAGGAGGAGCCAGTTTACTTTACAAAAACCGGAGCAGGCCGCGGAGTGTGGCGGCAGAGTGTGGAGTCTGCTGGAGCTGACCCAGTGTTTTTTCTGTTTCCATTTCTGAGGAGGAGCCTGTTTACTTTACAAAAACCACACCAGGCTGCAGAGTGTGGAGGCAGATTGTGGAGTCTGCCGGAGTCCGCGGAAGCTGAAAAGCCAGGTAAGGAAAGATTGTGAGTTCCACCTCGCAACAAAGACGATCTATCCCCTTAGCCAGTTGCACGACCTCTCCACTCCTCCTCTTTCCAAGACTGGAGTCGTACTCCGTTTCTGACTTTGCATACAAGTCCTATTAATTTTGAACTGAGTCCAAGAGCGAGCTTCGGTACTGACAGCAGGTGAGTGGGGACTGCGGGATTAATCCTTTGACCCACCCGACGCTGACTCCAGCTATCTCTCGCTTTCCACGCACCACAAACAAAGGTATCTGACTTACTTGAGTCACTGCCGTTGGAGGGTGGCATCGGCCGCGAAGACCGGTGTGAGGGAGAGACGCCCCCCGTGGCGACGCCAGAAGGGAGAACGGAGTGTTGGCCCCGCCGTTAGGCGGCCTGTTAGATCGGCGCTTCGGTCCCCCTCGCAGCCCCTCTATTGTGCCCGCACAGCGGGCCGGCTGCGCCTGCAAGTCCATCCGGGTCAGGGAGCGCGCCAGAGGCGTGCACAAGGGGCAGAGCACCGAGCCTCCAGTGCTGGCGCGAGCATCTCCAATTACAACCTTACAACAGTGAGCCTGCGGCTGCGCCCAGTGTGTTTCCAGACTGATGAAACTGTCAAAAATTGGATCATTCAGACGTAGGCACGGGCTCACAAAAAATGTCAGGAAATAATACAAGACAACAATCCAAAATAATGGAAGATATGCGCATTTTGTCTCGCAACACCCCACAGTCAAATGAAAAGGACAAGCTAATCATAACACTGAGTAATTCTGTGCAATATGACAATGATACAGACTACAATACAAATCATTTAAAAATGCAAGTATACAAGCAATCCACATTTAAGTCTGAAGGAAACTCTATAGATTCGATGTCCCTGACTGAAGCTCAAGCCCACACCATCCATAAAAGACGATATCACACCGGGCATGATGAATGGAAAATATCCAAATGCAACTACAAAGACTAACACTCAGTGTGCAATGTCTCTGCCTGAAGAGATGAGGAACAATGAAGAGTTACATCCATTGGAAAAAATGGAACCTAAGGAAGAGCCAAAGGCCATAGGCACACTTGACTTACAATGCAAGAAGGGAAAAACTAGAGCATGTTCACCAGGTTCAATAAACCAAAAAGAAAAAGCAATGAATGCACAACTCCTATGGAAAAATCAATATGAGAGCCTGAAGAAAGTGAATTTCACTGCAAAGAGTGCTCTTCCGCTCAATCCTAAGCAAATGGGAGCGATTATCTCTAGATCTGACAGAAATGGAAGCATTAATGGAACTTTAAAAAAAAAATAGAAAGAACAAACAACGAAGGAACCATGTCAACAACCCTAGAACGTGAACGGAGACAAATGCTCTATCGGACCTTCATTGACTGATAAATACAGTTTTTTACCACTGAATCGACGAAAGAAAACTGTACGCAAGGAATGTGATAAACCACTGCACAAGCACGACCACCAGAAACAAATCTCACGAATCTATAGCAACCAACATGGTTGATTTGCAAAATATGCTAATGGCGGTTCCCTCGCAGACAATGACACCGTATATAAAGCTTCAAGAACTGTATACCGAAACTGCGAAAGAAATTTCCAAGCTACTAAACTCTTTGCATGATAAACAAACAAAATTAGAAGAGTTCATAGCTAAACTCGCTGAACATCTCAATATAGAAGCTGAAACAAGCTACACTTGGCAACAAAGTCTGGCTGATATTGCAAGCCAAGATAGAAGAGGCAAAGTTCAACTAATTGAAGCGCTAATTGCCGCCTCAGCCCCTCATAAAACAAATACTCAAATAGAAGCGACAGCCCTCCAAAAGGAGATATCCAAATCTGATGGAAATAAAACACAAACTACAAATCAGAAAAAGAAGCAGAGTCTGCAAAAAAAAGAACCTTCAAGACCAAATGGCATACCAGAATGAGAAATATTATTAATTGATTTAACATCTGACACTCCCTTAAGCGAAATGGCGAAAGTAACCTCGACTATTATCGCAAAAAAAACCAGAGGAAACCATTCCAAAACCGAAGCAAAATGTAGTGATTCAGAATTACAATATTTTTGAACAACAGCCTCAAAATGTGCCACCACCAACGAAAACAAAAAAGATAAAGAACCAAAGCAAAAAACAGCAGTAGGGCTGTAGCGCGTTCTTAAGGAATTTAATGCATAATGTAAACGATGTGAAAAAGGTCACAGAGCCAACTCGACAGGAAACAAGAATTGATAACACCAAAATGAACTCTAACGTATATAAAAAACATGAAGCACCAAACAAGTAAAAAGAATTGAATTCAAGATCCCGACAAGCATCTAACCCAATCAATGAATTAACAAACTCTGAGGATTTGTTAGAGAAAAGTGCTGTAAACACGGAATCTCTTATGAACTTTCCAACTTATTCTGACCAAGAACCAGAAGAGCACGAGTCAAGAAACTCTCTGAATTCAATACTAGATGAAGACCAACCAAGTGCGGCATCAATGATCATATTGGATTGCTATGAAGAAACGACATCTGGATCCGAGAGATCTCTCGAACTGTCCCTCAAAGAGATTTCACACGACGAAATTAGTTCTACAGCGCTTTTATCATCTTCAACGCCTTCAGAGAAACTCTCTCAACAACAAATTACAATATCCGACGAACAAGTATTTAATAGTAAAGACAATCTAAGCAGGAATGAAAAAGATAGATCTATTATCTATCCTCAATTTCTTGATTCTTTTCAAAGAGTACATTGCCACTTATTAAGACTAGAAAGAAGATCTAATCGATACACGAAATTAATCTTGAATACAACAAATAAACTGCGATTGATCCATGCAATACCAAAGATTAGATCTATCTCCAGTAAAGATCTAAAAACAATCAAATTCATTGACGAAAATAGTCTTGACAAAATCTGGATTCACTGCCATACAGTAGAAACACTAAGAAAAATAGAATCCTTAAAAAAAGAGTTAAAGCAACTCGGTTCCGAGCTGAGTATAGAAGAATGTGACGACCAAACCCAAGATGATGCATATAATGCAAACGATCAAGAATTTATTAGTATGTACTCAGTTGTGACAACCTAGAAAATAGTGCGAACCGAACAGGAGACAAAATCACACTCAAAGAAAATAATGTAATCTGTAATAATCCTTCAAAAGAACGAGAAAGGGGTACAGGAACATACAATAGGAGAGAATCACATTAAATGCCTTTTTGGAGAGATTTTGATTCCACGCTTAGTTCCAGCGGAAATCAAAACAAAACATCTAATTAGCAGCGAACCACAGACACCAAAGCATTGGCGATTTGTTGCTCATGGAACACACGCGGTCATTCACATCTATTCCACAAGGCACACCCAGACTTGAACACAGCCAACATAATCTGTTTACAAGAGACTTGGCTCATTGAGCCCCCAATCTGCGAGGGTTATTTTACACAAACAAACCCGGCAATAGCAAGGAAAATAGGTAGACCCTCAGCAGGCCTCCTTACTCTGATTAGTCAAGATTTACCTTATGAAATCATTGAATACACAAACATTGATTGGTGGGCCCAAAATACAATCCTTAAGAAGCGAAACATCTTGAATCATGTGGAAAATACAACTGACTCCTATCCAAATGGAAATTATCTCAGTATTACCAACATATATTGGAACCCCAGACACAAGAAGATGAATATTGCATTGATAGTGTTATTTGTAATCGATAACAATTCAAAGAAATATGAGGGCATAGAACAAATCATGTGTGGTGATTTTAATTTTCACATATTTGATGAAGCCGGAAACAAGCTAGAAGACCATCTTTTAGAACACCGAACCCTGAGATGGTCAAGTGAAATGAGCCATAGGAACTTTGACCGTATAGATGCATTTGAGGGAAATACGACAATCCCCGCCCACACCTGGTCGTTTGGACAAAAAAAATCAAAAATTGACTATGTCTATACGACGAAAGGGATATCCAAAAGCATGAAAGAGGCGGAAAACATCTCTACAAACCTAAGCGATCATTACATTTTGAGACGAAATTGGGAAATGACTGGTTTTGTTCCAAGAAGAATAAATACCCTGTCAATCTACCTGAATTCCCAAATGAATCGTCACAAAATTACCCAAAATGATCTAAACAATTTGACAACTAAATGTGTGACCTCTGAGCTAGAAGAAACTACTAAAATAAATTATGGATGGCTACTCAAGCAATTTAGATTGAAAATCGTTCTGAAAACGCATCAACAACAAATGCATAAAAATCCTTATAATGAGTCGATAGCTACAAAAAAAGGAACTGAGAGAAGCCGTGAAAATGGCAAAAAACAAAGTTACGCGGGAAATCAAAATGACAATAATTCACACTGCAGAACAAAAATATAAAAACTGGTTCAAAAATGCTATGGGAACAAGAAAACGCTGAAACCATGATGGCTGCGATAAAAAACCAGAACATGAGACGCCTATGGGAATTGCTAAAACCAAATTCCCATGCAAAAGAGAGCATGATAGTCGACGTTCCAGAGGCTGTCTGGAATATCCATTTCGCTGAACTATACAAAGAAAGAAAATCATATCAGGACGAAAAATTGAATGCAAAAGAAACGAGATGGAATTTGGTCTGAGATCATTGATCTAGAAAATTCAATTAAGAAAACTGAATGCTTCCAGAGCTCATGGTCCAGACGGAATATCGAATACGATATTGAAAAAGAATCCACAAATCTGGGCGGAATTCTGTGATGCAATTTTCAAACTAATTAACAATACCAAAAGTATACCAACATATTGGCAACTATAATCCCCATATAGAAGCAGGGTTCAACTAAAGATCCCATGAATTATCGCCCATTGGCACTTTTGGACCCGCTGGGAAAAATCTTTGCCAATCATTTACTCGTCAAACTCAATGCTTGGTTGAAGCAGACGAATCATCAAGCTATCCGTCAAACTGGATTTATTCGAAAAATCGGCACAGGCATTAATCTACTAATAATTAATCTGTTGAAACACGAAGCAACCAAGTCAAGAACACAAACCTATGTTGCATATGTGGACCTTTGCCTTGCGTTCGACAAAATCAATCAACATCTACTCTGGAAAAAACTCGAGTATTGGGCTGTCCCAATGACATACTAACACCTATAAAATTACTTTACTTAAAACCAAAATTCAGGTGAGAATGTCTTCTGATGGGATAGTCTCCAATGAAATAGACACATGGCATGGGCTAAAACAAGGTTGTCCACTTGCTGCTGCTTTATTCAACTTGTTCACATCTGATTACGAAGAAAGCATTTACACTCCCACCATCAATCCTCCAAAGTTGAATAATAATGCAATCCCGTGTTTAATATATGCCGATGATATAATACTTCTAGCAAAACACAGCAAGGGCTTCAAATTGCTTTGAACAGAACACAAGAATATATGGAACACAACGAGATGTTGATAAACATTAGCAAAAAGTTCAAGCATTTTATCTCCAGGAACAAAAATTGGAACAAGTATCAACGTACAAATACTTAGGAATTTGGATAAACCAGTCTACGACCGAAATACCATGGAAAATCCACTTAAAATCCAAAGCAAAAGCATTAGGCAGACAAGGCCTTATGATCCACAGAAAATTCGGAAATTCTCAATCAAACCCGTGCTTACCTTCTACAAACAAAAAGTTACTGCCATACTAACATCTGGAAGTGAAACGATGATTAACATAGACCAAAAAATATGGATACAATTGGAGGCCATTTTCTGGCGAAAAACCCTTTCTTTCCCACAAGCTCCCCGATGCCTCAAATACGCTACAAACTTGGCTTGTAATCCCTACAATCAATGGTCATATGGAAAACCCTTGACACATACAGAAAGTTGGAAAATGAAGATAAAATTCCACCTGATATCTTCAGAGCATCAACCATAGAGTCAAATAACACAGTATTGACAAAATGGAGAGATGCAGTCAAGAATAAATGCTCAGAAAAAGGAGTTCCACTAGAAATGCTGATCAAAAGGCCCCAGCACACCAAAAAGCTATTATTGAGACTTGACTGGATTGAAACCCAAAACAAAAAGAACAAATATAAGCTCAACCTTACATGAGATGGGGAATCCAGAGCAATGAATCAACTTCCACACTACCTAAATTTGTTTCCCGATCGCCAAATTAGAGATGTTTCTACAATTCAGGATGAATCTTCTACCAACGCGTCAAATCCTGGGAAAAAGAAACCCACCCCCAGACTACAATACCGATTGCATATTCTGCAAAAACAGTGATGTAACCGAAACAATCCGACATGTGATAATGGAGTGCGAGGCATTAAACCAGAAAAGACAAATGTTTAGCAAAAGATATGCTGCTGCGCCGCATGAATTGGTAATAGAAGAATGTTGGAGTGACATTTTAATGGGAAACAACAGAAAGATGGCGACTGCAATTATCCATTTTTGGACAGACATAACTTCAGAGAAAACTTAATTTATGGACTAACGGAATTAACGAAAAATGTAATTTTAAGAAATATTTTATTCAAAGTTTGTGCGATATTGTACAAATGTAAAGGTTTAGGAAATCAAAAAATTTTAAATTTTTAAAAAATTACCTACTTTTTTCCAAATACTATCTAACTCAGCTGAGAGAAGCCTCCATACTTTAGATGTAAAGAGAGCGGTCTTGTACTAGATAAACAAAACAAAACCTCAAAGGGAAACAGACCAAGTCTGTTCCCATAACACCTCCGCACAGGGCCGCAAAAGAAGTGCATAGAAAAGCAACGGAAGTGCTTTGATGTCAACCCGGGAAAGCAAGGCAGGCCACCAGGCACCAAGACCGCATCAGAGACAGCACCTGAAATGTGGCTAAAAACCACACCGCCCGAAGTGAGGGACGAGAGGGCACAGCATTAAGCTGTGCACATCGGGGGCAGGCCCAGCAACGCCACTGAAATTCTACAATCGGGAGCGGGGGCACAAGGAGAACAGTGCCGCTCCAACCCGAAAATCAAGGGACGCCCACAACACGGAAAAAATAAGTGACGGAGAGGGCGAATGCCCGCCACAGAGGAATTATACAAATAGACTGTAGCAGGGAGTCCCTCTCGCCTGGAAGAGGCGCGGACACTCGCTCCAATATAATCAATGTCGGGAGCACATCAGAGGGGGCAGCTGCAGAGCAGGCATATGAGGAACAATCAGGCCAGGTACAGAGCCCCGTAGAAAACGAGGACAAGGTAAATCGGGTTGCCCGCTGAGGAGGGCAATTTAAAGCAGAACGAGGCCGGGAGCTTCTCCCTCACAGAGGAGGTGCACACCCCTGTATGCTTAAAACCGCACTGTGGGGCCTGACCAAGAGTAAAAAGATACTAGCGGATCGCCGGCACAGTCACATTCAGACAGAAGCCAGCAGGGAGCACACCCAAAACAGCAGAGGCGCAGGCTCACTCCCATCCCATCAGCAAAATCACACTGGGGCGGGACCACCTGCAGAAACGAGAAAATAGACGTCCCTACCCGGCATAACCCCCAACACAAGAAGAACCCAGCCTACAGCCTGCCACCGACCTGAGTACTGGAAGAAGAAGAGAACCTAGTAATAGCTGCCAGCCTAAATAGCACGGAGCATCACCAGAAGACATCTGCATCAAGGGGCAGCCTCATATAAGCAATAACCTCAGTGGGAGAAGGTGCCATCAAGGAAGGGACGGAGAACCGGAAGGGAGCAGGAGCAACGGAGCCTGCTAAAGACCCAAATCAATACGTGCAGTGGGTCCAGCGGAGAAGAAGCCACAAGAAAGGGAGTGCTAACAGCTAGAAAACTCCCACGGACTCGAAGGCCAAAAGCCCAAGAGCCACATGTCTACAACTAGAGGGAAGGCGGCTTTGGTGGCGACTCGACATACTGCCATGGCAAAACAGCCCTCGAGCTTAAAACAACTGTGGGGTGCAGAGACGGCAACAAGCTCCAGCGGCGCAGGAAGCACTGAGAGCCTAAAACACCAGAATACCGGCACAGAAGCAGCCATAGTAACCAATTTATGACCACCTTCCAAACGCAAATTCGACTCTTTGAAAGTGGAAATATAACAGACCATACATGAACTGAAACTGGACATGGCCAAACAGGAGGAAAGGACGGATACAGTGGAAAGGGCTGTCCAAGAAATGGAAGAGGACTCGAGAAAAACCGAAGAAACTTCGGAACGCGAGGATCTGGAAAATCAATCACGGAGGTCCAACATCAGAATCAAGAATCTTTAGGAAAAAGTGGAGGACAAGGACTTGAAAGACACAGCCCAACAACTATTCACAGAAATTCTGGCGGACGACTCAACACCGGGGGTCCAGATCGACACGATACATAGACGCAGAACAGGAGAACTTGGTGCACAGCCCCGTGATGTGCTGGTGGCAATCACCTCTTATGAACAAAAAGAAAAAAATCCTGCGGTAGGCAAGGCAGGCGGGCCAAGTTCGAATTAACGGAGATGAGGAGCAACTCTACCAGGATTTAGCGCAGGGCACCTTGCAAAAGAGAAGACAGGTGGGCCCCATAGTGTGATTCCTAACATCAAATCAAATTTGGAACAAATGGACTTTCCCCTTTGGACTACTATTCACGTGGGAAGGAAGACAGCACAGAATCAGCCCATGTGAGGAGGGAGAGCTCATTCTGAATCTACATGACGATGGCCAAGGGACAAGCGAGGCTCAACGGAGAGGGAACAGACACCGCAGGAAACCGTGGGAATGGAAGAAGTTGGTAAAAGTTGGCAAGACGTCGGACAGGAAGTGAAAGGGCAGAGGAAACCGCACACCGAGAACACCATAATACAAGGAGGTCAAGGGGAAGGTGACAAAAAGGGGATTTAGGGAGGCACCAAAGAGTGCAACCATTACAAGGAGCAGCCCAAGGGTGGCGGGTTGGGAGATGGTCAGTGGATCACATAGTGGGGTTTAGCAGCCCCCCACGACAAAATCTCTGTGATGACAGAGGGCCAGGATCAACGGACACCACGTTAGAGCGGTCATAGGAACCTGGGCCCTCCTCAAGAAGTCTGGGAGGGAACACAAAAGGTTGGGGAAAGCTGGGGTAGTTCTGGTTGTGGGAGGAGGTGGGAGTTTAAAAAGGGGAGAGAGAGAGAGGGAATGTAGAACCAAGACTCTGGAGCTAGAAGCGACACAGACTTTAAGAAAGTAGGATGGCGCCATTAAACATTCTTGCATACAATGTGAGGGGGCTAAATACCCCAATAAAGAGGAAAGAAATTGAACAGCTGACGAACATTATAACGTATCAAGAGACTCACATCAGGGAAGCCGACAAAAGATTCTTGAAGAGAAGAGGGTTTTCACAGATATACCAGGCGAACACAGGGGAGAAAAAGGCAGGGGTCCCGATATCGCTACTGGACAGACTGGAAATACAGTTGCAGGTGACCCTAGCCGACAGGGAAGGTCTCTACCTCTTTTTGAACACCATATATGGAGACCGGAAGGTAAAGTTGGCCACTGTATATGCCACTAATACGGGGCAAGAATGGTTTCTGAGGGGGACTCTCTCATGACTGGAAGGTTTCACCACGGCTGAAGTGATTTTAACGGGATTTCAACCTAGCTTCGGACCCACAATTCGACATAAGTAACCACCCGCTCGGGGACAATGGCCCCATCTAAGGCACTGAAACAAAAAATGGAGATTCTAGCTTTGCATGACCTATGGAGGGTTATCAGGGGTCAGGCACAAGGTTTCTCACATTATTCCCACATGCACACATTGCAATCTAGGATAGACTACATTTGGGCAGCTACGGGGTTGGTGGGCAAGGTGAAGGAGATAGATCTAGGCTTCATCTCTCTATCAGACCATGCTCCGATTATGGTAACCCTCTCCCTGGGACACAACAAAGGGGGCCTGTGGAAGTGGAATTTTCCCACGGAATTGCTACAAGATCAGGTGGCGGTGGACTCCATAAGGGAAAAGAAAGACCAGTATTTTTTGAACGACGACATGGGAGAAACTCCCCTGGGAACGGTCTGGGACGCATTCAAAGCGGTGCTAAGGGGTGACTTAATAGCGCTCAAAGCAGATAAGGATGAACAGAAGCGCAGGTGGGAGGAGGAACTGGAAGGGAAACTGAAGGGGAGATTACCAAGAAACCAAGCAAGAAACTTCGGCTAGCACTTGAGACATGTTCAGGGTCAGCTGAGTACCCTGCACACTAATAAAGCAGAAAAGTCACTAATGTACCTAAAACAGCGGTACAACATAAGAGCAAACAGGGCAGATAAACTCCTCGCAAGGCAACTCAAATCAAGAGAGAGGAATAGAACAATAATGAAACTCTGAGACAAAGAGGGACAGGTAAAGACAACCTCCCCTGGATCTCGGAGGAGGAGAGGGAATACATAGAGGGAGATACAACGGTGGACGAAGTGAGGAAGGCAATAAAAAACCTACAGAGAAACAAAGCACCGGGACTTGATGGCTACCCAGATAGCTTTTATATATACTATCTAAGCTATATAATACATTTGAAACAAATGGAGACATACATAACCTTATCGATGAATGAGGCAAAACTGGTAGTCTTCCCCAAACAGGGGAAAAATGTGGAACTCCCGGGTTCATATCACCCAATAGCCCTAATAAACATAGATGCAAAGCTGTATACAAAGATACTGGCCGAGAAAATCTCGCACTTACTCCCATCACTCATAGTACCAGATCAATCAGGCTTCATTTTCGACAAGGCAGACATTTGATAATACACGTAGAGTCTGTCACCTAATAGAAAAAAATTTAATTACTCAAACACCGGCTATACTAGTCTCATTAGACGCAGAGAAAGCTTTCGACAGGGTGGGGTGGACACAAATGTTCTGCACTATTTAATGAATGGGGTTTGGACAGACCTTCCTAAAAATGGTTACGGCCAACTACTGATCACCCCTATTGCGGGTATCCCTCAATGGAATTCTTTCGGGCCCGGTGACTCTGGGGAGGGGAACAAAACAAGGGTGCTCACTATCACCATTATTATATTAGAGCCGCTACTGGCCACGATCCAGGAAGCAGACGGTGTAAAGGGCATAATAATGACGGGAAAGGAACACAAAACCATGGCATTCGCAAATGACATACTAGTGGCACTAACAACCCCGGAACGCTCCCTGCCAACACTCATGCAGGAATTGGAAAGGTATGGGGAAATCTCAGGTCTTAAGATTAATAAACAAAAGACTGAGGTATTAAACTTAACGGCAAAATACGATATGATAGCGGCTCTAACCCAAAATTTGCAATTGCAACTGGCAAAATCGCTCATAACCTATCTAGGGGTAACACTGACATCATCATTAAACCTAATGCACAAATCGAACTTCCCGACCTTGCTGGAAAAAATCAAAACGGGTATTAGGAAGTGGAATCCACTGATGACATCCTGGTGGGGGCGAATGGTGGCAACTAAAATGGAGGTTCTACCAAAATTATTGTACTACTTCGAGGCCCCTACCTGTTAGAATTCCAAAATACAATTTTTCAAATCTCTGAATAAAGCTATTAAAGTGTACATATGGAAACATAAACCATCAAGAGTAGCAATGACAACTCTAATAGCGCCAAGACATCACTTCCGCAGATAATACGAGGCAACCCAACTACGGGCAGTGAAAGAGTGGGTAGCGGACACCCCAACTGAAAAATGGGCTACACACGATAGGGCGGTCGCTGGAACCCTACTTCAGGGACTATTATGGCTAAAGGGACAACATAGGCACCGAACATTAAGATAAGAGAGGTGATAGGGGGCGGGCGTGGAGGCATGGGATGTAGCAATTAAGAGAGGGGCTCTGTCGACTCAGCCCTCCCCCTTTCTCTCGATGTTTGATAACCCAGAGTTCCAACCTGGGATGGCCATAACAACATAAAAAAATGGACAAAAGCAGGATGTAAGACGATAAGGGATATGTATCAGGACCGAGAACTAATGAGTTTTCAAAAATGTGATAAGACCCTGGGCCTGATTATTACAGATATATTCAAGTACACTCAACTTAAGCATTGGCTCTTGTCCCCACACATAAGACAGACAGCTACGAGACAGCTGACATCTTTCGAGCAATACATGACAACAAACACGGGCTCAGGGAAGTTGGTTTTGAACCTCTACCGATTTCTGAATACACAGGGGGAGAAGATTAGGTGGAACTTAATGCAGAAATGGGAAAAGACACAGGGGGAGGTGATCACCAGGAAGCAATGCAAGTACATCTGGGGACTTCTTCCTAAGCAAACGCGATCCATACAAGTGAAAGAGATGTGGCAGAAGGTACTACTTCAATGGCACTACACGCCAGAAAGGATCCACGCAATGTTCCCAACATTGGAAGGATAGCACACCGCCCTAAATCTATGAATGGTTACAGAAGATTTGGAACTTCATCTCCCTGGAATGGATGACTTCTTCTGACATCTTCTGACTCCTCCAAAGAGACTTTACGGAACACTGGTGTCCACACAATATTAAAGCAATGGACATTATACATTGAAAACTAGACCCATTGGAGCTCCTGGCATTCTACATTAAGGGGGTAGGGCAGGGGAGGGGGGTTTGGATTGCGCTTTCAAATAATGTTAAAAGAAAAGTTTGTGGAAAACTAATAGAAATACGTTTTTCTTTTAAAAACACCATCTCCAGCTGGATAGTGAAGTCCATACAGCTGTGCTATTCGCTAGCCAAAAAGACTCTACCTTTCACACCGTCGAGAGCTCACTCTACCAACCGGTACAGCAGCTACTTTAGATTAATTGCAATTTGCAAAGCAGCTACTTGGAGTTCAATTCATACATTTACGCAGCATTACTGCATTGACACACACTCTAAAGCAGACTCACAGATTCAACAGTCTGTACTCAAACATCTATTTGCCGCTGTACTTTCTCACAACCCACGTCCATCTACAGGTACTGCTCTCTAATCTTTGCATAGCATGTGATCTAAGCAGAGCCACAAGCCTCGGAAGGCATACAATACTCATCATAATCGTATTTCTGATGCTTGTATCTGCTTAGATTCACATGCACCCACCCTTCGTCCCCTCCTGGAGTCGAAGGTGCATAGATGTTTTTGCTTGATCTTCTTTCTGCTTTATTACCTCTGTACTCACGCTACACTTCATGCAACCTCATGTCAGAAACCAACAATCTGAGGGACCTCGTCGTTTGAAGGGCCATGGGTACGGTAGACGTCACACTAGGGATAGTATTATTAACACGCCCACTCGACGTCCCTTTTCGAGTTTGGAAAACAAATCATGTAATACTCTGCAACTACCACTAGATGTCGGCCTGTGCATTGAATGTGAATCTAAGCAGGTACAAGCATCAGAAATACGATTACAGTGAGTGATGTATGATATATATATTTATATATTTCTGAGGCTTGTGGAATCTGCTTAGATCACATGCTGTGCATAGGCCGACATCTAGTGGAAGCTGCGGAGTATTAGTTTTTTTTTCGAAACCCGAAAAGGGGCGTTGAACCAGGGCATGCCATTAATACTATACCTAGTGTAACGTCCCCTGTACCCATGATCCCTCACGCGTGTAGGACCTTCAGATTGCTTTTTCCACCATACTAGTCAGACGCATGTTGCAGAGTTCCCTTGGCATTAGCCAATTATACCAAAAATATTGTTAAACTTCCCTGTTCTCTTCCACCCTACGCCGAAGGTTGACATCGGCGAAGATCGGGGAAACCAGCTGTCGAAACTACACAACAGACATTGAGCCTTGGAAGGCCCCTGGCCTCGGCCCGGGCCTTGGAAGGCTTCTGGCCTTGGCCTTGTACAAGTAGTGAGAGTGGGGGGGTGGTCATAACTTTCCCACATTTATTTCCTACATATACCAGCCCGCTGCCAATTTCAGACATATGGAGAATACTCCTTTCAAATTCTGCCCTAAGTGTAACAGGAAGTTTCCCTGGGTAGACAAGCACAATACGTGCAATCTGTGTCTCCCACAAGACAATCCCGAAAACACTTAAGGACCGCTCCACTAAACTACTAGAGGCCATGGACGCCAAAGGGTCATTTAGCGATGGCAGCAACACCGCCACTTCGGACGGCGAGGGCAGGGGGTAACTTCAGACACCCACGCGCGAGCCCCTGACCCCGGAGGACTGGCCGGCGGCACAGTTATGGGGACAACACCTGGCGGCATAAGCTCGACACACACCACTTCCACTAAACACATCAGCTCCGGCCGTGGCTCGACACGCGTGTAGAGCGATTGGCAACGGAAGACACAGAGAGAGCGGTCCGAATCTGTGTCCTCTGGGCATTCCCGTTCGCGATCACCTCATGACAAAGAGCAACCATCTGCGGTTGGAAAAGGTGTCGCACTCCCTATACTCCCACAGGCCCAATCGTCGGAAGACGTTTACAACCTCTATCCTCAGGCAAGGCGCGTAGCGCCTACTCCCGAGATTCAAAGTCCTTCCTCCAAGACTACCACCAAATCTCGTACTGTTACTCACCAGTTGCAGGACTGGTCGGGGCGTTGCTCTACCTTGGGATAACTGAAGAGGGAGCAGCTCCGGTAAGTTTTCAGTCTAAGCTGGAATGTACAATGGTACGATCCAGAGCCAGACCTCTTCAACTCGAGGACCTCTTTAAGGCAACATACCCCTTTGCTGTATAACAACAACAGTCAGAGGAATCAATTACCCAAAAGAGCGGGGAGAACCACACCGCCAAACCCAGGCTGTAGGAAATAAACAAAAGCACTATTATACGTTGCTGAATTTGGACATTACTGCATAAATTCAAGATCAGATCAACAATAGTACCTGAAGAAAGGTTTTGATAGGGCTCTAAGGAAACTACAGGTGGTATACCGGGTTCAAGAATACTGGAAACAAAGAAAAGATAGGTAAGAATGATAACTTATTGATTTCCAAGAAAACAAACACCAACAACCCCAGGCTTACCCAATAGGTGTTTTTAGGGAGGAATGTACTAATCAACGGGAGGAAAAAATAACAAACAGGAAGGTTAGCATAGGAAGTCTAGCCCGAACGGAACGAGGGTCGCAAACTAGATCTGGTATGGTGCACTACAGGAGAGCGTTCGGAAAGTGCACGGTTGCTGGAGAAAAGTGTCCCAAACACAGTAGTTCACACGATGATTCCTCTGGTATTTCTGATAACTTCCAAACACAGTGATTCGGTAAGAGTTAGTTGAGTAGCACAGAGGCTTAACAGCCAGAGAGATGGGTAGGCAGGCAGGTTTACCTCAGGGAACAAAGGTAGTGTGGAGGCTCAGCAGGTAGGAAGCCGCTGCAAGGTGCAGCATGCTGGCAGGTTGGCTGGCTGAAAGGAACTGGGGCAGCGTGGAGGCTCGGCAAGCAGCCGGAACTACTGCTGAGGAGCTGCTGCAAATGCACCAAGCCGAAGGAACGGCTAGCCACGGTCCAACTTGGTATCCAAGGGTAATCCGGTAGACGGGTCGAGAAACGTTCCGAGTTCAAAAAGTGGAAGAATTCTGGATCAAAGTAATTGTAAGACGAACGCTAATTAGAAGCAGCGATAAACCTTTGGCAATCGTATTTAAAGGAGGAGGCGTTATCTTACGCATATTGAATGTAATCGCCGTGTCATGTGACTACCCGGAACACGGGCAGCGGCAGCAGAGAAACCACGTCTCCATGGTAACCTCCAGCGTTGCCAAACTGGAGATGCTTGAAAACGGGGAATGCGGCAGCGATTCATAACACGTACCACCTCCGATTCATGACGCAAGATGTCAGATGCCACCTCTGAATCTCGACGCAAGGCGGCAGATCCCTCGGAAGCCCCTAAAACCACTGGGAAACATTCTTCTAGTCAACAAACAACACAAAAAGCCTCCAGAACACCATGTTCATAAGAAAAAACAAAAGGCCCCTAAATGAGTATGAAAGTCCAAGGTCCCTGACCCTTCCACTAAAGGTGAAATCATCCCTCCCACTGCTCAAGATATGGGCATTGAAGAGGAAACAGAAGATGTTGTGGTTATCCGTAGCTCCAGAGAATGGAATTCAGCTGACATCGATAGGGTTATGAGAAGAATGCCTTTTTTTGCAGACCCTAATTATTTTCATAGCTATGCCAGTACACCACCTACCTCTGCCCCTTCGGGGTCCAAGCCCTCTCAGCCTGCTGCTAAAAGACTCTGCTCTGATGACCCAGCGCAGGACTTGGTCACAGACCCTTTGGTCATTCATCCATACCATCCCGAGTCATATTGTGAGGAAACAGAACCACAAATGGTTTAAGGCCAGGCAGGGTTCTCTTATTATGGGGATAACAAGGACCAGGACGAAGAGGATGAGGCTGAAGCCTACAATCTTGACTCCCCAATTCCTAAAGACCCGCTCCCCCAGTGAATGGCTCACTGGTAGATAATCAACCACTTCTCAATGAGCTACTGACTAAAGCAGCAGCCCATGTTCATATTGACACACAAGGTGTCCAAGAGGACAGGGATTTCGCGGAGAAGATCCTAGGTGACAAAAGAGCCATTACTCTGGCTATCCCTATATTGAAATCTATCCAACGTAGAATTGACCCCTCGCTGGTAACTCCAAATATTACTAGTGCGGTTAGTCCACGAGTTGAAAAACTATTCCGGGCTGCACCCGCCGATCCCCTGTACATTAGGGGGCAATTAAAACCTGACTCCCTGGTATTAACAACCACCAGAAAAAGGGCAGGTACACCACTTGCTTCTTCTGAAGCACCTCCCGATAAAGAGAGCAAAAGACTATATGCTCTGGGCAGGAAAGTTGCCTCCACATCAGCGACGAATTGCTAACAGTGCCACTCTTTTGGCAAGCTACAATTGCCATCAGTGGGAAGAAGTAGCTGCTTTAGTATCATCCGCACCTGAACTACTGAAGAGCCAGTTGGTACAGCTGGCAGCAGATGGTAGGTCTGTATCAGGATGCATACTGAAAACAAACTTTGATGCAGCAGATAATGCTGGAAGATTAATCGCAGAAGGCACTGTAATAAAGCGTCACGCATTGTTAAGACAGTCGGGGTTCAAACCCGAACCCAAGCCACCCTTATAGACATGCCGGTAGAGTGGTACTATTCGGCAAGGCAGTGGAGGAAGCCTTAAAAACAGCTAAGGACGAGTATGAGACCCTAAAATCTCTCGGACAACTCACGAACAAACCCTCAGGAAAGAGGGGAAACACTCATTTTCATTGCTTTCGCGGCCAAAACGTCCAGAGGGGTTCAAACTACTATCAACATCGAGGAACCTCATGGGGCAACAATCACAAAGCTTCCCCAGAGGGCAGCGCCGAGGCCGCATTAGGGGTAGAGGCAGCCCCGCCAGAGGTGGTACGCCAACCAGTAAACAGTGACGTTCCGCTTCGGGGCCCCTCCCATGCATCCCCAGTAGGGGGGCGCATTTCCACCTTTACCCAGGCACGGGAGGGGATCACTTCGGACAGATGGGTGCTGTCCACAGTGTCCGCAGGATACTGTATAGAGCTACTAGGACGCCCCCACGACCATCCTCCAAGACAGAAGGTACACTCGTTGGAACACCAGAAAATCCTCCTGTTGGAGATTGCCATTCTGCTTGCAGAGAACGCCATAGAACTCGTCCCGGGCAGCCAGGTAAATGGGTATTTATTCAACCTACTTCCTTGTGCCAAAAAAAGATTTAACAAAGCGCCCAGTATTAGATTTGCGCCCTGCAAACAAGTATGTCAAGCCACAAAAATTCTGCATGACTACACTACAAGAGGTAATCCCCCCTACTAAAAAAAGGGGGATTACATGGAAACATTGGATATGAAAGATGCTCACAACTTTATCAATATAAATAACAATTCTACAGCTTAAAATTCTATAAAAATACATGATATATATCTGCATATATTTAAAAGCAATTTTAAATAATTTCTTCATTTCATATTGTTATTCGTTTTGTTAAAATTCAATATGAGCTTCATTCCATTGTTTCAATAATTATAAGCCATATTCTTCAGTTGTTATTGTCAGTTATCAATTGATCATCATACATCTAAAATTGTAGAGTCAACAGAGCCCAACATATGACTTCATTTCTTAACCATATTGAGTAAATTCAGTTTCGTCAAAAATTGGATCGTAGATATGTTCAATGAAACTTGAGAGGCATTAAATATCTCGATCCATATAACATATGGATATTATTTGTGAAAAACATTTTAAAATAAAGTATTGTTTCCGATAGTAGTGCTGAACATTCAGTAATATGTTTCAAGGTTTCATTACATCTAGCTTGACAGAAACGACAGGTGATATCTTGGTTAGGACTAGATGATTAAGCGGCCATTTTCACTTTAGTAAGGCATACATTTAATCGCATTCTCAAAATCTTATCAGCATAATCTCGGCTAGGAAATTTGTTTTAATATTCTGGGAGCTCATAAATGTGCGTCATAAATGTCGAGTCACCGAACTTCGACACTTGACGCCGGGCCAGAGAAGAAAACAACTGTCGATAGCTGCACGACGGACTTGGGCCTCGGAAGGCCTCTGGCCTCGGCCCTGGAAGTAGGGAGAGTGGGGGGTGGTACATATTATACACTCTATATATATATATATATATATATATATATATATATATATATATATATAGTTCTTAGGAGCTGTCCTAAACACACAAGAGGGGTTGGCCTTTCCACCAGAGGAAAGAATTGGGAATATACTGCTGCAAATTCCGCAATATCAGACCGGTCGCCAGATAACGGTACACAAAGCAATGCGTTTGCTGGGCATGATGGCGTCATGTATTTACCTGGTCCCACACGCGCACCTGCACATGCGTCCCATGCAAGAATGGTTGGTGAAACAGTGGTCTCAGGCAAGTGGTCAGTGGGACGATCTATTGGTCGTTTCGCCAACACTTGTACAAAGCCTTCACTGGTGGACAAGAGAAAATCTGTCCAAGGGGAAACCCTTTTACGATCCCGAGATACAGGCAGTAGTCACAACGGACGCATGCCTGTCAGGGTGGGGAGCACACCATCTTCACCACACAGCAAAGTGCATCCTCAATCCAACTCAATGAACCTGGCAGCATGGCTCCTGAGGTCATAGAGTTTGGACAACTCAATTTACCGCAGAGATGTATGGACATCCTATGAGAATCTAGAAAGCCAAACACGAAGCACTGCTACTTTGACAAATGGAAAAGATTTGTTATCTGGTGCCAGAATAAGCAAATCAACCCAGTTAATTGCACTCCTTCCACAATCGTCACATACATGCTCCACCTGCTGGACGCAGGGTTGGTTTTTAACTCACTAAAGGTACACCTGGCAGCGCTGTCAGCATACGCCACCTCCCATAACATGGTGTTGTGGTGGAAAGTACCAGTGATTAAAGCCTTCATGGAAGGAGTAAAGAGACTTCACCCTCCAATTTCAAACCCACCACCAGGATGGGACCTTAACATGGTGCTATCTAAACTCATGGGCCCCCCATTCTAGCCCATGCATAAAAGCAGTCTCAAACACCTGAGTTATAAAACGGCCTTCTTAGTAGCAATTACATCTATAAGAAGGGTCAGTGAAATTCAGGCTCTTTCAGTGCAGGATCCTTTCTTTACGGTTCATAAAGATAAACTGGTTTTATGTACACACCCTAGGTTCTCGCCTAAGTTTATTTCTAAATTCCACGTGAACCAGTCCATGGAGCTTCTGGCTTTCTTCAAAGACCCACAAAGCTCGGCTGAGGTGAAACTTCACACCCTAGATGTGCGTAGGGCGGTCCTATACTATGTAAACAAAACCAGACCGCTAAGGAAAACGGACCAACTGTTTGTCTCCGTAGCTAGAGGCAAAGAGGGAGATCGCGTCTCTAAAGGTGCCATCTCTAAGTGGATTGTTAACTGTATCCTGCTGTGTTACTCCCTTTCTGATAAAACTTTGCCTTTCACGCCAAGAGCCCACTCTACAAGAGGCATTGGGGCCACTCTGGCTTTCATTGCAATTGTACTCCTTGACACCATTTGCAAAGCAGCTACTTGGAGCTCTATTCACACTTTTACTCAGCACTACTACATTGACACCCATTCCAAGACAGATACTCAAGTGGGACAAGCGGTTCTAAGACATTTATTTGCTCATGACCCTTCTTACATCCCACCTCCTTCTAACACTGCTCGCTAATCTATGCACAGCATGTGATCTAAGCAGATTCCACAAGCCATTACTCGCCGTAATCGTATTACTGATGCTTGTATCTGCTTAGATTCACATGCGACCCACCCTTCCTCCCCTCTGAGAGAAGGCGCATGGATGCTTGTAGTCTTATCTATCTAGTTTGCAAGGGTAGCGGGCGCCCCTCTCTCGACAGAACAAGGCCTGATAACGCGTTCAGTGGTTATTAACCACTTGAGAGTTCGCAGCCACTGCTTTTACTCACTGTGCCTTTCACAGATGGGAAATATCCATTTGCATATCAGTCTTTGTCCTGCCCAGGGGCAGTCCAGCACCGAAATGCAATGGCAATTCCAACCTGAACAAGAGTACCACCAGCAACCCCATACACGTGTTTCTCCAGCATGGGGTCTGGCATGGATTCACATGCTCATGAATATTCCCCGTCGTCAGGCTGGGAATCCTCGGTAAAGAAAAAACCAGTATCGGTTTCGTTTCTGATCTGTTTTTCGTAGTAATAACCAATCACTGGTCTCTGCGTCATACTGACCACAGCCAATGACTGCCCTCTACCTAAGCACCGCCTCTGGCAGCCATCTTCAGATTTTTCCCGCACGTTCATGTGTTGAGATCCTCGTGCTATTGCTCTCGAGCGTTAGTGCTATTTTTTCACGTTTTTTCACAAAAACTTCGGGGTTTTTTTCGGTCAAAAGAGCCTCAAGCTCCACCGACTCTCCATCCGATCAACGGGGACCCGTGTCGGATTCGTCTGCGCCCCTCAAGGGTGAAGATTTCGTCGAGCTACGTTTTTGGAGGACTCCAGAAGCTTCTCAGGCCCGGACATGGCCCAGGAGAAGGGAAGCTCGACGCCCGGAAAGCTGTTCAGGGTCTGCCCTGGATGCCCGCTGCAGAACGTCTTTAAGGAGGACAAACACTCCTTTTGTCTCTACTGCTTACATGAGGACAAGACGCACGTGGAGAAAGACTGTGCGTTTTGCGGCAATATGTCGGAGCGGACCATGAAGGACCGCCATCAACGCCTCGCCAACTGGCTGGAAGGGAAGAGCCCGTCGGGCGAGAAGAAGAGGAAGAAATCCGAGCGGTCTTCTAAGACCTTTGAGGACGCCCCGGCGACGGGGGTCCAACACAAGGCCAAGCACCGCGAGTCCGCTGGCACCGGGAGCGCCGAACGGTCGGGCTCTACGGGCGCCAGGCAGGGCGCACCCTCCCCGGCACCTTCAGCCACGAGCCAACGCTCTGGGTCGGGTAAGAGGAAGGGCGAGCACCCGGCGAAGCTCCTGGAGAGGCCCCGGTCGAGCTCGAAGGCCCCATCGGAGGGGGAGCGAGGCAGTGTCCCCCCCCTCAAGGATAAGGCGGTGAGCGCACCTAAGGTGGTGAAGGCCTTAATCCATCCGGCCAAGCCCTCTATCGATACTGTCGCGGCGGCCCTGGCTCAGCCTGTGGAGGCTACACCAGTGGTGGCGATCTCGGGGCTCAGAGTCTCCCTGCCACCTCAGAGGGAGTCCTCTTTTGTGCCCATCGATAGGACCCCTGTGAAATCCCCGGCGGGGAAGAAAAAGGGGGGGCAGGGCGTCGTCGTAGATTCGGCTTCAACCTCGGAGGAAGAGCTGATCGAGGTCTTAAGCCACGGCCTTGGCGTGGATGAAGACCGGCCCGTCGGGATGGATCCCGACGCAGGTGATGACGACATCGTCGAGGGTGCCGATGGGGCCCCTGATCGCCCGTCGGATTCCCCTCTGCCAGCGCCGCAAGACAACTCGGCGGCCATTTTGTTGGCTATACAGTCCTTATGCTCAGAGATAAGGACGAGACTACCGTTGCCGACGGAGGAACCTCTCCCGTCGGGGGATCCTGAACCGGGACCTTCTGGTGTTCCCCCGCCCAAGAAAAGAAGGATTCACCCTCCACCTCCTTTTCAGCCGTCGCGCCCCGTCCAGCCCTCCTCCCCGTCCACCCGAGGGGATGATACGGGGACTGACACGGCAGCGACGGGCACGGACAACGAGGAATACGACGAGGATCTACCGTCGTCACCTCCCACCAGGGCTTCTCCGCCCGACGAGATTGGATCGTTCCACTCCATGATCGCCAGGGCATCCGAGCTTTTCCAACTCTGCCCTGAGGAGAAGAAAAAGGAAGGATTCCTTTATCAACGGCGCGAGGCCAAGAGGAAGACGGTCCTCGCGGTGCCTCTACTGGACGACATTTGGGATGAGGGCCTCGCCCTCCTCAAGAACCCTTCCACGACGCCAGCTAGAAGAGACCGGTACAAGAAGAAGTACCGGGTCCCGGACGCGGCCCCCCTGTGCCTCCGGGCGCAGCCTACCCCGGACTCCTTCGTCTCCGCGGCGGCCAGGAAGAAAGCGGGGGGGTGCGGCCTCCACATCGACTTCCCCACCGGACGGCGAGGGAAAGAAATTGGACGCTATGGGACGCAGGGTCATCTCGTCTGCAGCGACGACGATTAAAGCGGCCAACGCCTTGGCTATCGTGGCCCGCTACGCCAGGGAGCTATGGTACAAACTGGCTCCCCTGCTGGACTTCCTACCGGACGACAAGAGGGCGGATGCCCTGGAGATCCTACAGGAAGGTGAGGTGGCGTCGGACCACGCCATCACTATTGCGACAGACATCGCCGACACTGGGTTTCGCCAGTTGGGCAACGGCGTGTGCCTTAGGTGGCGTGGATGGCTCAAGGCTACGGACTTCCGGCAAGACGTACAGACCAGAGTCTTGGACATGCCGTTCGATGGGAACAACCTATTTGGGAAAACAGTGGACGATTCCCTTCAGGCCATTAAAGCGGACACTGAGACGGCCCGGGCCCTTGGGGTTCTGCAGCAACGACGGATGCCCTTTCGGAGCAGCGGAGGCAAGGGCGCCTCCAAAGGTTCCGGCGGCGGTTTCTCCACCTACCGTCAAGCGGCCCGCTCATCGTCTCAGGAGGCCTACAGAGGACGAGGCAAGTCTGGCGGACCCCGCCGTCGTCGCCAAGGAGGTCAAGGCGGCAAAGCCTTGTCGAAACAGGATTGAACCGGCCGTGGGGTCGGGCCCCCACCGAAGCACCCCGGTGGGAGGCCGGCTGGCGAGCTTCGTCAGCGTGTGGGAGTCCATCTCCACCGACCGTTGGGTGCTGGACGCCTTAGCCCGGGGCCACGCGCTCGAGTTTCAAAGAAGGTGCCCGCGCGTCCCCCTCGTGGCCAGGAAAGAGCTTCACGTCCCTCAGCTTCTCCTGGAGGTAAAGGCGATGCTCAGGAAGGGCGCCATCGAACTCGTCCCAAAGAGGCTCCGGGGCTCCGGAGTTTACTCGAGATACTTCCTCGTGAAGAAGAAGACAGGAGGATGGCGCCCCATCCTAGACCTGCGACGTCTGAACAAGTTCATCAAGGCGCAGAAGTTCCAGATGGTCACCCTCCAGCACGTCCTGGGTCAGCTGGAGGAAGGAGACTTCCTGTCGTCGTTGGATTTGGAGGATGCCCAGTGACCACGGATGCCTCCCTGGAAGGGTGGGGAGCGCACACCGAAAATCTGCACGCGAGAGGCCTTTGGCTCCCGACGGAGAAGTCCCTCCATATCAACGTCCTGGAGCTCCGTGCAGTGTTCTGGGCCCTCGGGTCCTTCCTTCCGTCCCTCAAGGGCAAGGTGGTGAGGATCTTCACCGACAACACCACCACCATGTTTTACATTAGGAAACAGGGCGGAACCAGGTCCCCAGCGCTGTCCAAGGAGGCGCAGGACCTGTGGCATTGGGCCGTCGCCCAAAGGATGTTTCTGGTGCCGTTTCATCTGGCAGGGATAAAAAACACCATCGCCGACTCACTCAGCAGGGAGCTGCGCTCGTGCCACGAGTGGGAACTACGGCAGGATCTAGTGGATCGCCTCTTCCGATGGTGGGGCACACCCCAGATCGACCTGTTCGCGACGGCGACGAACTCCAAGTGCCGGAGGTTCGCCAGCAGGTTTCCCCAGGCGAGGAGCATGGGCGATGCTTTCTCGTTCCCCTGGGAGGGCTTGTTCCTCTACGCGTTCCCTCCTTTGCCACTGCTAATCCGGCTCGTCAACCAGCTCAAGAGGTCACGGTGCAGGATGATCCTCGTCGCACCTGCGTGGCCGAGGCAGATATGGTTCCCGGACCTTCTGGACTTGTCAGCGTCCCCGCCAATCAAGCTGCCGGTGGACGCGGATCTACTCTCCAGGGAAGGAGGCGCCATCCTCCACCACGACCCGAAATCGCTGAACTTGCAGGCCTGGCTCCTGCAGCGCTAGAGTTTGGAGGATACGACATACCGGCCGACTGCAGAGAGGTTCTTGCAAAGGCCAGGGCGTCCTCGACTCTTAAATGCTACGGACACAAATGGAAGAGGTTCTCTGTCTGGTGCCACGCACAGAAGATTAACCCTCTACGGATTACGGCTCCCCAGGTACTGCCGTACCTGCTGACGCTGGCCAAAGCTGGACTGGCACACGCGTCCATCAAGATTCATCTTGCTGCGATCTCCCGATACACCAGAACCACGGGCCGGACGTCCTTGTGGTCTCATCGTCTGGTGAAAGAGTTCAGGAAGGGACTGTTCAGATCGTTCCCGCCGGTGAAGGCTCCGGCCCCGGCGTGGGAGCTCAACGTGGTGCTGACCAAGCTCATGGGACCTCCGTTCGAGCCTCTGCACTCGGCCCCGTTGAAGTTGCTGTCGTGGAAAACAGCGTTTCTTGTGGCCATCACCTCCGCACGACAGGTGGGAGAGATCCAGGCCCTTTCCTGCAAGGCCCCGTACTTGACTTTTCACGACACGAGGGTAGTGCTCAGGACGCACCCCTCCTTCATGCCCAAGGTACCGTCGGACTTCCATCTCAACGAACCCTTGGTGTTGCCTGTGTTCTTCCCGTCGCCTTCGTCGCCGGCTGAGAGGACTTTGCACTCGCTGGATGTGGCTAGAGCGCTGAAGTTCTACGTGGACCGCACGAAGTGTTTTCGGAAGACGTCACAACTCTTTGTGAACTTTGGACCTGTCAATCAGGGGAAGGCTCTCTCGAAGGCTTCCATTTCCAGATGGCTCTCCGGCTGTATCATGTACTGTCATCGGTTGGCAAACCGACCGCTGCCTGGCCGTCCGAGAGCCCATTCCACCAGAGCGATCGCAGCTACCACGGCGTTCCTTTCTGGTGTGCCCCTGCTGGACATATGCAGGGCTGCTACGTGGAGGTCGATGCACACCTTCACGAAATTCTACTGCGTCGATCGGGATTCCAGGGAGGAGTCCAGGGTCGGCCAAGCAGTGCTGCGCAACCTGTTCGCCTGAGGTGAGCCTGGTGAGGAGGTAAGATGCTTAATGTTGGGTTTGATGTAATGCTTAATGTTGAGCCTTTGCCACCTCCCGTGGTTGTGCATGTGTGTACTGCTATGTATTCTTTATTCATGAGCATGTGAATCCATGCCAGACCCCATGCTGGAGAAGGAACAAGTTACTTACCTGTAACTGTTGTTCTCCAGCATGGGTCTGGCATGGATTCACATGCGAACCCTCCCGCCTACCCCTCTGCAGCTCTTCACTTGGTCATACTGCCACTTCACGTGCTTCCAAATCTGAAGATGGCTGCCAGAGGTGGGGCTTAGGTAGAGGGCAGTCATTGGCTGTGGTCAGTATGACGCAGAGATCAGTGATTGGTTACTACTACGAAAGACAGATCAGAAACGAAACTGATACTGGTTTTTTCTTTACCGAGGATTCCCAGCCTGACGACGGGGAATATTCATGAGCATGTGAATCCATGCCAGACCCATGCTGGAGAACAACAGTTACAGGTAAGTAACTTGTTCCTTCACCCTTGGGGATCATCAATCAGTGAGGTGAAGCTGATGCCTCTCCAAGCACAGTGAGAGAGAGAGACCACGTCTGGTTGCCCCCAGGAGACGTAGGGTTACCAATCCCAGGTTCCTTGAAATTTAGTTTGCAAAGGTAGCGGGCGCCCCTCTCTCGACAGAACAAGGCCTGATAAACCGTTCAGTGGTTATTAACCACTTGAGAGTTCGCAGCCACTGCTTTTACTCACTGTGCCTTTCACAGATGGGAAATAGCCATTTGCATATCAGTCTTTGTCCTGCCCAGGGGCAGTCCAGCACCGAAATGCAATGGCAATTCCAACCTGAACTTGGCTGCTCTTAGGAGTGCAATCCACCTGAAACTGCCTTTCCTTAAAGTCTTTTTTTCTTTTATGTATATATATATATATATATATATATATATGATACATTACTCACCGTAATCGCATTTCTGATGCTTGTATCTTCTTAGATTCACATGCTGTGCATAGGCCGACAGCTAGCGGAAGCTGCAGAGTATTAGTTTGTTTTTCGAAACTCGAAAATGGGCGTCGACACAGGGTGTGCCTGTAATAGGATCCCTAGTGTGACGTCCACTGTACCCATGATCCCAATGGCTGCAAACTCTCAATGTGGTTAATAACCACTGAACAGGTTATCATGCCTTGTTCTTTCGAGAGAGGGGCGCCTGCTACCTTTTTTGTATTTTTGAAAGGAACTTGGGGTTGGTCACCCTAGGTTACCTGGGGGCAACCAGACATGGACTCCCTGCTCACTGTGCTTAGAGAGGCTCAGCTTCACCTCACTGATGATGCCCAACAAGGCTGAAACACGTGTATGGGGTTGCTGATGGTACTCTTGTTCAGAGAGGAATTGCCATAGTAACCTAGGGTGACCAACCCCAAGTTCCTTTCAAAAATACAAAAAAGGTAGCAGGCGCCCCTCTCTGGGCAGAACAAGGCCTGATAACCCGTTCAGTGGTTATTAACCACTTGAGAGTTCGCAGCCACTGCTTTTACTCACTGTGCCTTTCACAGATGGGAAATATCCATTTGCATATCAGTCTTTGTCCTGCCCAGGGGCAGTCCAGCACCGAAATGCAATGGCAATTCCAACCTGAACAAGAGTACCACCAGCAACCCCATACACGTGTTTCACCCTTGTTGGGGATCATCAGTGAGGTGAAGCTGATGCCTCTCTAAGCCAAGTAGAGGAAATATCCACTCAGCAATAAGAAAATATCAAAGCTTGTCTAGTTAGCACATTGGTTCCTTTATTGTTGCATGTACACAAGAGAAGGCAAACACCTGGAACCTGGATAACCACGCGTTTCTCGGTTCACTAACCGCTTGATCACGTTTATCAGTTCAAAACTGATGGACTTATTTGATAGCTACAGCACTCTATGATCGTGTATAGAGTGTCCTTTTCCCAACAGCATCACATTTTGCAGTTTACAAAGGCGGACATGTTTAAACATCACACGTCCGTCTACAGTGAATGCAGAAAGGAAGTGAATGTTTATATTCAACACTCAATCAATGTCATGTAATTGCTGGATAATACCAGCATGTCTCACACCAAAATAGAGGAAATGACACCTCCTATATTTTATAAATGCCCCAAAATAATGTATAAATTCATTTAACAAATGAAAACGGTTGAGTGAACCCAAGCGGGGTTAACTGGGAACTTCCTCTTAAGCAGGACTTCTGTTAATTTATGCATAAATCCGCAATGGGCTAAATAATTAATCGAACAGAGAGTGGTGTAGGGGCAATGTCCCCGCTATTCTGCGTCCTTCCTCTACTTGAGTTGCATACAAACGAATGCATGAGGAGTGCACAGTAGACTAGGTGTCATGCCTCTATATGGTACAGGACAGAATGTTCAATTTCACAAAACAACATCCCCTGATTGGAAGACTGTCAGAATACATGATAAAATCGTCCATAAGGCGGAGCCGACATAAACAGTGCAAAATAGCAAAGCAACATTCCAATGTGCAAGAAATGCAAAAGGATGTCTAGCAGCAATAATCTCTGTTAACATTTGCAATAAAGTGCATAGTGCACAGGCAGCAAGAGGTCCCAAAGGCAATGACAGTAAAGTGCATAGTGCTTGTTGTCCATGCATGCATCGTCTTAATATAGAACTAGATGTTATACATCAAAAGACTGATCCTAGTTTACACCAATACTGTCAAACTGTAATGGGAATGACATAATTATAACTGGGTGTAATGGAGGCAATGTATTCCTCTAAAAATAAGGCTCTTAGAACAACAGAATGCATGCATGGAAAGCTTTGGAATAGTCGAGCCTGCCAATTTAAAGTGCAGTGTGCATGTAAACATTACTCCTATAAAGTGCATAGCAATGTTGCTACAGTAAAGTGTCTATAATTGTCAATTTATATATATTAAACAGAAATAGGGACTGGAATCCGATCCAGGGCGCATCGGCACTCCGGCTATGCTCTTAAGGAAAAACATGAATCTTCTTCACAAATCCCCAGTCAGTGTTTTTCAGAGCAGCCAAAGCGTCCTTTATTAATTAAAAGTACTTGGACAAAGGAAGGCAGCAGCAGTTTAAAACAAAAAAGAGGAACAACGCGTTTCACCCTGCTCGGGATTCGTCTGAGATATATATATATATATGTATATATATATATATATATATGTGTGTTCCTGTATTCCAGAAGGCGAGAAGGGAATATAGCTTTTGAAAAATGAATTTCCTTAATTCTTTCAGCGCATAAGACCTCTATCATGTATAAGGCATTAGCTTGGCAATCACCCACGCCTCTGATGGTGAACATGATCAGTAACGGCTAGCCAGCCCAAGTCTAAGCAGGCCCGAGCAAAGTGAGGGCCTCATCAGGGGTTGTGGCCCGTTAACGGCCATGTCTGCCCCCCCGACAAGGAGGCGATAACCATTCCTACCCCCGGGGTTCACCCCGGGTATGAATGGTTTCATTTTTATTTATTTATTTGACAGGAGATGGACTGCACACATATTGCGCTAGCACAATCTCCCGTAAAAAAATAACAAGATGGCCTCTGCCATAGGAAAAGGGACTTAGTCCCTTTTCCATTTGTATAGCGGCTGTGGGTGGTAGGAGCACCAGCAGGTAAGTGGTGAGGGAAGAAGTTGGGTAAAGGGTATGTTTGGTTTTGGGGGTGGGGGAGAGGATGTGGATGTGGGGAGGCTCCCTGTTGCCTCGCCACAATCAAGATGGTGCCACCCGGGGAAGGGCCTCAGGTGGCTGGAAACAGAGGGCGGTACACAGTGTGTTCTCGCCCGCTGTTCCAGCCATCTTATTGGCTGAGCGCCCCTCTACAGGCGCAAATTAATGATAAAACAGAAGATAAGTTGACTTATATGAAAAGCTGGGAGGAGGAGCTAGAGTGTACTTTTTCAGCTTCCTCTTGGGAAATCATATGAAAAAGGTCTACTAAAATGTCTATCTGCCCTAGTATCTCTGAGAACATACATAAAGTTATGTATTGATGGTATCTTACTCCAGATAGGCTCTATAAAATGTATCCAGATCCTCCCCGCTTTGTTGGAGGGGAATGTTGCAAAATTGGCTCCATGGCTCACATATGTCGGCATTGCCCCAAAATGAAGCCCTTTGGGGGCAGAAATGGTTGGTTTAATCTACTCAGTTGTAGGCATTTCTTTACCTCTTAAACAATAGTGGATTCTTTTAGGCGACATGAATGTGGCTGTCAACCCCATGTCGCGGGATGGGGGGCGGACATGGCCGGTAACGGTCCATCAGCCGAGCCTAGTCAGGCCTGAGCGAAGCGCAGGCCTCGTTAAGGGCCGTGGGCCATTACCGCCCATGCCCCCAATCCACCTTGAAAATGGGTGATAGCTTTTAGCACTCCAGGGTTCATCCAGGGTGCAAATGCTTTAATTTGCATTTATTTTTTACAGGAGCTGGTCTACGTAGGTTTTGTGAGTCCCCTACGAACACGTCCCCTGGAGCTCCTCTGTAGAAATTCCCTGTAGCAGAACAGGTTGCATTTCCTGTTGATATTGGATGCAAATGGATCCACTTGAGGGGTTCCCCAAAGGGCAACGACATCTAGAAGGACTTCCTGAGCCAACTCCCACTCGTGGGAGACTGTGCTTTGCTTGCTCAGTGTGTGTGTTGTCGTATTCTCTTCTCCAGTTAGGTGAACAGCCGACAGAGAAATCCTGTTTTGTAGTGCCCAAAACCAGAGCTGCATTACCTCCCTGCACAGTGGTAGTGACCCCACACCTCCTCCTTTGTTTGTTGAGGTAATGCATAGCTACTGTGTTTTCTGTCATAATCGAGGCATTCTTCCCCTGTATGAACGGCAAAAAGGCCATGAGCGCTAGTCTGATTGCCATGAACTCTAAAAGGTTTATGTAGTCTGGATTCTGCTGATCGTCAGATCGCCTGTGTGAGCTCCCCAGGCCATGAGGAAAGAACCTGTGACTGTTATCTCCGGCCAGGGTTGCCAAAAGGGTTCCCCTATCATGTCCTTGCAGCCTCAGCCTAGTAGATCCTGTGCAACCTTCTCGGAATCTTCTGAAGGTACATCATCCTACCCAAAGAACATTGGGATCTGAGAGCCCATTGGAGGGTTCTTATCCTTAGGTGGGTTTCTGGCACCAGGGAAATGCAGGAAGCCATGAGCCCCAGCAACCTCAAAGCCGAATGCCGGTGCGTGTTCTTAAATCTCATAACCATATGCAAGATATGTTGAACACCCAACTCGGGAGGTGAAGCCTTCCCTGAGGTAGAGTACAGGACAGCTCAAATGAATTCCAACTTTTGGGAGGGTGTCACCTCGGACTTCGTGAAGTTGAGGGAGAATCTCAGTTTGAGGAGTGTGTGGCAGGTGCTGTTGAGATGATCCAGATCCTGTTTGGGAGAACGGGATCTGATCAGCCAATCGTCTAGGTAGGGAAAGATGTGAATCCCTCCCCTAACTTAGATTTGCTGACACCACTGCCATTAACTTGGTGAAGACCCTCCGGGGGGGGTGGGGGAGGGGGATGAGCCGTAAAGGCAGCATTCAGAACTGATAGTGAGAACTGCCAATGGCTAATCTCAGGTACTTTATATGCTTGGGATGTATAGGCGCATGAAAGTAAGCATCCTGAGGATTGAGTGACACCATCCAATCCTGGAGCTGGAGGATCTGCGAAAGAGTGACCATCTTGAATCTGTACTTCCTAAGGAACTTGTTCAAGTGTCTCATGTCCAAGATGAGTCTGTCCTCAGTCTTTCTTGGGAAACAGAACATTGGTGGTATACCAACCATGGCATTGTTCTGCAAACCGTTAACCTTTCCACAGCACCTTTCTCCAGCAGGGAAAGAATATCCTGTAGAAGGAACGGATCTGGTTCCTGAAGAGATTGCTTGCATGGCGGACAATCTGGACTCTTTTCTAGGAATGGGAGACAGTACCCTTGAGCTAATGTCTGAAGTAATGTAACACCATTCTTGCAGATGCTGGGTAAACCTGCCTCCCACCTGTGAGCAAAGTGATCAAAGGTTTTGGGGATGTGGCAGAGGGCAGTGAGCAGTTTTTCTTCTTTGTCATCTCTGGGTAGCCTGACCTCTTCACCTTTGGCCAAAAGAGGAATAATAACGAAAGGAGCGCCCTCTCCAACCCTACTTAGGCTGGTGTTGCTCTTTTGGCTAATGGATGGCCTCCCCTAAAGATTTCGTAGCAGCTTTTCTAAGCTGTCATCTACTTTTGGTCCAAAAAGGTTGGACCCATCAAAGGGCATGTCCAGGAGCTTTCATTGGACGTCCGGGACAAAACCAGACTTGCGTAACCACACAAACCTTCTTATCACCACACTATCGCCCATCTAGCAACTATCTGACCGGACTGAAGGGATTGGCAAGAAGCCTCTTCACCATTGTTAAGATTGTAGAATCTTTCTCTCGTCTCAACTTCAGGGATTTTATCTGCAGCATGTGCAATGGTATTCCAAAATGTATACACATATTTTGCTAGATTTCAAGATGCATTAATGGCCTTTGAAGCTATTCTTCCAGCAGAAAATATTATTTTTGCTAAGGTGTTGTATTTTTCATCATTCCTTTCCAGAGGGACTTTTAGATAAGCCGCTACCTTCGAATTTGAGGTAGCTGCCTGCACCACCAAACAATCTGGAGTTATTGTCCTTTGAGAGAAAATCGGGGTCCACAGAAAATGGTCTGTTTTGTTACCAACTCCTTGTTAACAGCTGGAGTGGTGTCAGTTCTCCAGAATGGGTTTCTTTAAGGCTGAATGAAAGGGCAATACAGGTTCCTTAGGGGAGAGGGACCTTTATCCAGGATGTGTTTAAGGGCATCCTGAGCTATGTCCTTTGCAGGACGCCCCAACCCAAATATTGAACAACCCTGTTCATGACCATCCTATAGGACACATTAGGGTGTAAATTTAGATCTGGAGTGTCTAATTCTACCTCAGGGGGAGGTATCAAGACCACTGGCCTCTTTCAGATAGGTGGCCATGTCCTCAAGACGAGATTGATTGGAGATGAACTCTTCTGGAACATTGGGTTTTCCAAAATGTTCATCCCCGAAGGGTACGTCGTCCTCAAAAATGTATCCAAAATATTTGAAGAACTCTTTCTTAGATTGCGCTTCGAAGTTTGATCTTAGGTAGACGTCGAAGAGCCCTTCGACTTAGATTCCTTCGCCAAGGAGGGCACAGGAGCCTTTGGCTTCAATGTTGTCTCTGCGTCGACATTGTCGAGCACAACATCTCGGAGGCCTTCTGGCCCAGGCTTTTATTCGATTCCCTGCCGGTCTCGGAAGACGCAGTTGTATCGCTAGCCTTCTTCGGTTTTTTCAAGGGACCAGGAGGGGCTGCCTTCGTGAATACATCCATTATTTTTTGACAGAACATTTCCCTTTCGGCCGCCAATGCTGTCTTATCAGGAAAACATACCTGACTCTTGTTGGGCGAGGATTTGAATGATGAGGAGCGATGGCGCTATTTCTTAGACTTCTTTCGTGAAGACAAAGAAGAAGAGTGACAGGAGTCGTCCCTATATCGCAAACGCTTAGTGTTTCGAGCATTTCTTGTGCCTTTCTGGAGACTTGTCTCCAATAGAACTTGTTCCTTCTGAAGAATTTCTCTTTGAAGGAGTAGAAGATGAGATTTTGAAAGAGACTGATCAAGGGTGAGTTTTGATTTTCTCTCTTTTTAGGCCTTACTGGTCATTGACTGGCAGTAGCCACACTCAATGACCTCATGTTCATTGCCGAGGCACCAGAAACCAATTCTGTGCATATCAGTGATCGACATCTTTGAGTTACAGTCCCCACATCTCTTAAAGTCTGTCTTTAGCATAGACATTGTGAAGATTTACTAAAAAGTTAAGAAGTTAGTTTCGCAGAGGCAAGTCAAACCATTCTGATAACATGCTGTGGATGAAGAAAAATTTAGTTAATGGGCGCAGTGCATTCTATTACTCTTACGTCCCGTCCCCTTCCATAATGTATAGATGTCACTTGCAAGGGATGGGAGACTGAAACCTTTTTCACCAGAAAAAACTTTCCCCTTTAAATTTAGAGGGGCACGGGGCGTGGCCCTGGGAGCATGGGCTCCCCTGACTCCACCAATTGGCGCCACTCCTTAGTCCTCTTTTCCACATCAATGGGAACAGACTGCTTTCACCTCCGGCCTTGTTAACTCCACACTCTCTTCCCGGAGAAGTGTTTTCCATTTGTCTTCTTCTTGTCTTTAATCGGATACCTCTGTCCTCTGGCGCCATGTTCCTCCTCGGCGCAGTTCGACGTCAGCAGGCTCCAGCAGGTGTTCAGTCTGCAATGGGCTCTTCCCTACGTCTGACCCCCACGCTCTCCCCCTCCGCTGCCCTGGCTCTGATCATGGCGGGGAGTCCTGTACCACGTGAAACGCGCTTACAATGCGCTCTGAAGAACAGGTTAGCCCGGTGGAGGGAGCTCTTCGGAGGTTTGCTTGCTGAGGACTCAAAGGAGTTAATCAGGACAAGTCCAGACCCAAAGTAGGGGCACTGTATTCATCCGCTCCTAGAGCGGGAAGGACCTTTCAGGTTCTTGTACCAGTGCAGGTACCGAGGCTACTACAGCTACCGGTTGCCAGGCTGAGGGTTCGCTCGATCCTACCGGTGACTGCGATAAATATTACCAGGTGTACACCCTGAGGGGCCACGCCCTAGTACCGGACAGAGATACGAGGGGGTGCCTGTATGCACCATGTACCCTGCAAAGGTGACTCCTTCCCCAGGAGGCAAAAGAGTGGGAGTGTCCTTTCAGGTCCTGGTACCAGTACAGGTACCAAGGCTGCTACAGTTACCGGCCGACAGGCCGAGGGGTTGCGGGATCCTACCGGACACTGTGCTGAAGGGCCACAAGATCTGCGCCCGAGAGGCTTTGCCCCATTCTATTACTGGGTCTAACCCGAGGGGCTATGCCCTAGTACTGGACAGATGTCCTAAGTGGCACCGGTACGCAACACGTACCCTGCAAAAGCGACTACTTCCCCAGGAAGTGTAGGAGCAGAAGGGACCTTTCAGGTCCTGGTACTAGTGCAAGTAACGAGGCTGCTACAGCTACCGGGCCATCAGGCCGAGGGGTCGCCAGATCCGACCCGAAACTGCGCTGAGGGGCCACAAGGTTCTATTAGCGGGTCTACGCCCGAGGGGCTATGCCTTAGTACAGGACAGATGTCTGAGGGGGGGCAGCTGTACACACCTCGTACTCCGCAAAAGCGACTCCTTCCCCAGGAAGCGTAGGAGCGGGAGGGACCTTTCAGGTCCTGGTACCAGGGCAGGAATCAATGCTGTTTGCTACAGCTACCAGCCGTTGGGCTGAGGGGTCACGAGATCCTACCGGGGACTGCGCAGATGTCCCTGTACGCACCACACCCCACATATTTGTCTCTGTCCAGGAGGCACAAGCACGGGAGGGACCTTTCAGGTTCAGGCTGCTACTTGAGCTACTGGCCGCCAGAAAGAGGGGTCGTGAGATCCTACTAGTGACTGAGCAGAGGGGCAGCAAGGTTCTATTACCGGGATTAGGCCTGAATGGCTACGCCCTAGTTCCAGACAGATGTCTGAGACGGTGCCTGTATGCAGCACTACCAGCGGCATTGCCTGGGGCAGTCCGCCTACCAGGCCCCACCCTGAAGTGCAGGGAAGGCCACAACCTCCACCGCCAGGAGTCTTGTAAAGAGGCAGGGCCCAACGCGGCAAGCACCAATACACAGGAACGCGACACGCAGCCTGACAAAATGGGCGCTGGGGCAGATAAAATGGCAGCTCGTCCAACACCATCCCCCTTTCGGGAACAGGTAGGGGAACGAGTTTCCAGGTGGGACTGGTCTGCACCAAGTATGTGGCCCACAACATACCCTTCATCATTGCAGGGCCAATGCACCCGCAAGACAGTAAGGCAGAGTGGGTTCAGGCTGCAGCACCCTCAAAGCCCCGCGCCTCCAAGCGCTCCACCAGCCTGTGAAGATGGGTTTTCTTGAAAAGCCATCACCCTCAGGGACATACTCCCTCCGGTTCTGTGGCTAGCACCCACGGCCACTCTGCTTTTGTTCCAGCGCCTCCGGCTCCCGTGCAGCCCCAGCTGCCATTGCCAGTACCCACAACACCGGCTCCCCAACTCCAAAGGTCTTTTCAGCCCCACAGCCTGCTTCTCAGCAGCCGGCTCGGGTCAGCACGTCACAGTTTAAACCCCATTCGGCACAGCCTACCAACAGGCGCCTTGATGCCAAGTTTAGGCAGCTGGAGGGGGGGCCCCCCTCTTGCTGTTGGTACTCTCACAGCCACACTCCTCGGCCCTGAAGGTAGGGCTGGCAAAGGCCAAAAATAGTTGTGCAAGGCATAAGGGAGTCCACTGTGGCGCATTGACACCTCGGGTGGTACCATTTTCCCCACTACTGGCAGGAAAAGGACTGTCGGGCTATGGGCAACCAAATTTAACCCGGATGCCCAGGAGCGCATACTGGACCTTCCCTTTGGGAGTCGGGGTGCGGGGGGGCGACCTGTTCCATTCGACTACGGATTAGGAACTTGATAAGAGGAGGTACAGTCCCCAGAATGCTGAATCCTTATCCATCCTCACTAAAGCCACCCCTAGGGCATATAGCCAGACGCACGCCCATGCTGGAGCACAAGGTTCGCAGACCTTTGCATCCTCCACGCAGTGTCCTCTGGCTATCGCCTACCCATCCCTCTTTCGCCTCTCACCTCCCCTCCCACAGATTGGGGCAATAACTGTGGGCGGAAATTCGCTCTCACGTAGAGAGGCAGGCAGTGAAGGAAGTCCCAGCCTCCCAGCGGGGTCTAGGCTCCTATTCACGGATTTTCACCATACAATGGTTACCCCAGTGCTTATTGCGGAGACATTGTGCACGGGAGACTGGATGTGCTGCCTGGATCTGAAGGATGCTTACCTTCACATACTGATCTGCAGCATCATCTGTCCTTTCGTGAGGTGAGGATCATGGGCTACCATTTTCTATGCGTGTTTCTACCCTTTGGCCTCAATCCGGCCCCCCGGGTCTGTACAGGACGGATGAACACGTGGCAGCCCTAACTGGGGTCCACGGTCACCACACATATCCATTCCTAGATTGGCAAGGTCTCCAGAGGCAGTCCTCCACACCGCCTCCACCCTTATGTTTTGACTACACAAGTTGGGATTTTCCATCAATCTCAAGAAGTCACATCTGGAGCCCAGGCAGACTCCAACGTTCCTGGGCCCCATCGGAGATCCGAGCTCTGAGCGAATTTTCCCCCCAGAGAACAAGATCATAGCCATCAGAGGCCCATTGGGCATTTTCTCAGCAGAACAGTGCCCTCGGCATGGTGTTACCAACGCCGAAATTGCAGTTACACTGCGCAGCCTCCTGGAGTCAGGAGAAGGGTTCCCAGGTGGAGCCGGTCAGCATTGCACCGCATCTGTCACAACCTAGTCTGGTGGAGCATGCACAGCAACTTACGGATAGACAGGCCCTTTTGTCAGCCAGCTCAGCAGGTTACCATCCCCACAGACTCGCTCCTAGCAGGATGGGAAGTTACCTTGGACAGCCACAGTTTCCACCAAGAGGGTTCTGTCAGGAGCAGGCGGCCCTCATCAACTGACTCGTGTTGATGGCCATCTGGATCGCCCGAAAAAGCCTATGTGGCAGCAATTGGAGCCTTATCCACCAGCATCACAGTGTCGGTTTACACCGCAACCGGCTAGACAGAGTACGCACCGGCCCCAGCAGCTGCTGGCTACCCCGTCAACATCACCTGCCACCCCACAGGCCTGTGAGCACAGGTTCTTTGAAAAGTTCCTCACTCTCATGAGATCTCCTCAGATGGGGGCCATCCTCCGGGACGTTATCAGGAACATGCCCTTCGGCCTCTCTGCCTGCGCATATAGTCTTTCCTCCTATGGCTGCAGAGCTGCAGACGCTCCTTCGATTCCGGCTCCCCTCCCTCCCACAATTCAGAAGGTTCCATACCAGCCTTCGGCTCCGGTCACCACGCCGCAGCCCTCTGCACCCAGCACTCCTCCACCCGCTCTGGACAAGCCAGACACCATGGTGGACACTGATGAGGAAGAGGACCCCGACACACCATAGTCAGCCAATGCCTTCCACGTTCGGCTCGCAGGTTTGGCAGAGTACTTGGGGCTTCCTCAACCAGAGGTCGAACAACCGGAGACAGGGTCCTGCCTGAGGTCCTCACTCTATGCCCCGTGGCTAGAACGGGGATCCCGATGCAGAAGGATGGTTGTCGCCTTGGCCAAAAATGGATGGCTTAAGCCCCACTCTGCCCAGCCTGTCAATCAGCGTCTCAACACCAAGTATAGGCAAATGGAGGGGGATCCACTCTTGCTGTCGGCGCACCCTCAACTGCACTCTTCGGTGATAGCTGCGGCGTCACTCTACTCAAAGCCTCAGTCATCCTCGGCCACCTCGTCCTTGGCTCTGCAAGGCAAGGAGGAGAAGATCTTGAAGGCTTACGGAATTAAGCTTTATTCCAACGCCTCCAACGCACCTTCATCAATCCAACGCGGATGACATGTTGGCAGCTGTTATTCAGAGGCTTTAGCGGGAAATAGCCTACTTCCTTCCAGAACGTCTGATGCAGAGCCATGCACGTTTCAAGACAGGACTGGCAGAGGCTAAATTGGTGGCCCAGGACATCATGGATTTCACTGTGGCCCACATTGACACCGCTGGCCATATGCATCACCACGGACATGCAAAGGAGTGCCTGGCTTTGGGCTACTAAATTCAACCGAGCCGTCCAGGAACGCATATTGGACCTTCCGTTTGAGTGTGGCGACCTCTTTCACTCCACCACCGATGAGAAGCTAGATCAAAAGAAAAACAGTTCCCAAACTGCGAAGTCTTTATCCTTTTCAAGGCCACGCCTAAGGCGTACACCCAGTCGCATCAACGCTCTGATAAGGGGTGGGTGTTCGACAGCTTTCCTTGGCTTCCAAGAATGGATGTCTAGGTAGCCTGACTGTTCTCCAAGTCAGCACCGGTGCAAACAACAAAAGGAGGGGGAGCAAGGGCTTCTTTCAGTCCCCCTCCTCAGCAACAGCCTCAGAGGGAAAGAAGGCATGACGCGCCCCTTCGGGTCCACGGGTCTCTGGTGGGGGGCAGGCTTGCCTTTCACGCACAGTTTTTGCTTCAGAAGTTCGAAGACCTCTGTATCCTTTCTGTAGTATCCACGGGGTACCGTCTACCGATTCCTCCCTCCTCCCCTCCACTCGCACAGATTGGGACAGCAACTCTGTTGGCGGAAATTCGGTCGCTAGTCGAGAGCCAGGCAGTGGAAGAAGTCCCAACCTCCCAGCGAGGCCTGTGCTTCTACTCCAGGATTTTCGCCATATAAAAGAAGAACCAGGCTGGGATGAGAGTTGTGTTGGACCTCTCCACCCTCACCCTCTCCCTCCCTCCCTCTTCAAAAATTCAAGATGGTTACGCCAGCACTCATTGCAGAGACACTGTACAGGGGAGACTGGATGTGCTCCCTGGATCTGAAGGACGCTTATCTACACGTCCCTATTTGGCAGCCTCATCGGTCCGTTCTGCGGTTCAGGATCATCGGCTGCCATTTCCAATACAAGGTTGTACCCTTCGGCCTCAACTCAGCCCCCAGGGTGTTTACCAGGCTAATGAACTCAGTAGCCGCCCTCCTCGGGCCACCACATCTACCCATACCTGGACGACTGGCTCGTCAGGGGGAAATGACTGAAAGCGGTGAACCACACTGCCTCCGCTCTTATGACCACTCTCCACGAGCTGGGATTCTCTATCAACCTCAAGAAGTCTCCACTGCAGCCTACTCAGTGTCTTACCTTTCTGGGTCTCATATAGGACACGAGCTCCAAGAGAGTTTTTCCCTCGGAGGACAAGATCATGGCCATCAAGAGGGCCGTGAGTCAGTTCCTCAGCCGAGAGTTGACCTCGGCCTGGTACTACCAGCATTTACTGCGGATCCTATTGGCCATCCCCCACACGAGACTCAAAATGAGAAGATTATAACTGCACTTTGCAGCCTCATGGAATCAGGAGAAGGGCTCCCAAGCGGAGCTTGTCAGCATTCCTCCTTTTCTCCTCCCGGACCTAACCTGATGGTACAGGGACTGGAACCTGTGGACTAGCGAGTCCTTCCGGCAGGCACCCCCTCAGGTCATCATTACCAGGGACGACTCCTTGGAAGGCTGGGGGCTATGCTGGACAACCAAAGTGTCCATGGAGTCTGGTCCCTGCAGGGACAGGAAGCTCATTTCAACTGGCTGGAGCTGAAGGCTATCTGGCTAGCTCTCAAGGCTTTCCTTCCACTCATTGGGGGAAAGGTCGTCCTCATCCAGATGGACAACTCCACCAGCATGTATTATGTCAAAAAGCAGGGTGGCACAAGGTCCCTCCGCTGTGCAGCCTAGCAGTCAGCATTTGGGAGTAGGCCATGGAGAACGACATCTACCTGACTGCAATCCACCTCCATGGGGGAGTCCAACCTGGAAGCGGACAGGCTCAGCAGACTGGGAGCGGACAATTACGAATGACAATTGAACGATCAGGTCCTGCTCGGGGTCTTCAGCAGAAGGGGGCACTCTCAGGTGAACCTCTTTGCCTCCCGGTCCAACAGGAAGTGCCAGCAGTTTGCATCCTGGCAGGGGCTAGGCCCCGGCTCCCTGGGCGACGCATTCCAGATACAGTGGACGGGCATGTCAGCGTATGCATTCCCTCCCACACCCTTGATCCACAGGGTGATCTGCAAGATCAGGGAATTGTACTCCCTCCGCATCAATCTGATTGTTCCGCAGTGGTCGGCAAGACCGTGGTTCTCTGAGCTCCTCAGCCTCTCAGACAGACCACCCATTTACCTGCCGCTGGGCCCAGCTCACCTCCTCTCACAGCAGGGGGGCAGGGTCATCCATCCCACTCCACAGAAATTAGCCCTCGCAGCGTGGTCCTGAACAGGTCACACTAAAGCATCTGAGCCTGTCACAGGCTAACCTAGACATCATTCAGGGCACTAGGAGCAAGGCCACTGTTGCCAGTACAAGAGTAAACGGGCTTGGTTCTGCCACTGGGCGGACTCTAAGGAGATCGACCCCCTTACTTGCGCATTGGATGATGTGCTCTCCTTCTCTGCACACCTTGCTCACTCAGGGGTGCAAATTGACACATGCTGCAACTACTTGGCAGCCATAGGTGCCTACAGGAATTTCGTAGGCGGTTGTCTTCTCCTCATCCAAACCTGGTGGTTAAACGACATCCGACGGGCCCCGCCAGGCTCTACCCACCCATCAAGAAACCACACCCTGTGTGGGAGCACAATGTAGTGTTGGGCGCCCTGGCGCACAAACCTTTCGAACCAATGGCGTCCGCGGACATCAGACTGGTCACCATTAAAACAGCTCTGTTGGTGGATCTCACCTCTGCTTGTAGAGTCAGCGAGATCCAAGCACTGATGGCTTCAGAACCCTATACTACTTTTCACAAGGCTAAGGTGCTCCTGAGAATGCCCCCCATGTTCCTACCTAAAGTAGTCTCTTCTTTCCATCTAAATGAGGAGATAGTGTTACCTACGTTTTTTGCTGATCCTAAGGACGATGCTCAAAGGGTCTTGCACTGTGTGGATTTCAGACGTGCTCTGAAATTCTATCTGGACAGGACCTAGAGCTTCCGCAACTCGTACGCTCTATTTGTCACCTTTGGAGGGGTTAGGGGGGCGTCAAGGTCTGGGTATCAGGCATCAAAGGCCTCTATAGCAAGGTGAATGGTTTCGGCCATCAAGGAGGTCTATGAGGGGCAGCATAAACCACTTCCAGCTAACATGCATACCCATGCTGTCAGAACCAAGGCCACAGCCGTCAAATTCCAGAGACCTGTCCCGTGGCAGGTCATCAGCAGGGCGGCCACCTGGGCCACCCCATCAGCTTTCTGCAAGCATTACTGTTTGGACGCTGGCTCTAAGTCAGACACGGCCTTCGGACAGGCGGTTCTAAGGAAATTATTTACTTAAGGAGGGTCTCCTCTCCACCCTGGGGCTGCATTCAGTTGTAATCGCCCATGCAGTATGGAGGAAAGGGGACGGGATGTAAGAGTAATTGTAAGTTACTCACTGTAGTGACTAAAGTAGTCTTAGTCCCCTTTCCTCCATACGTCCCACCATCCTCCCCCTAATAATACTGGTGTCATCGGGCAATGTTAAATATTGGCGACTCGTCAATGCGGACTGAGGTGTGGCATCGGTGGGCGGAGTAAGGGTAGGGCATGCTCCCAGAGCTGCACCCCTGCGCGCCTCTAAATATGAAGGGGAAGAAGGTTTTTTCTGTTGAAAAAGGTTCTGTCTCCAGTCCCTACCAAGGGACACCCATGCAGTGTGGAGGAAAGGGGACTAAGAGTATGTTAGTCACTACAGTGAGTAACTTCTAATTTACTCACCGTAGTGACTAACATACTCTTAGTCCATAGTCCCCTTTCCTCCATACGTCTCACCATCCACCCCCCTAACAATACTGGTGTCATTAGGCAATGTTAAATATTGTCGACGCATCAATGGGAACTGAGGAGTGGCGCCGTTGGGTGGAGTCAGGGGAGCGCAGGGCTGCTCCCCCCTCTAAATTAAAAGAGGAAGAAGGTTTTTCTGGTGAAAAAGGTTCTGTCTCCCGTCCCTAGCGAGGGACGCCCATGCAGTATGGAGGAAAGGGGGCTATGGACTAATAGTACGTTAGTCACTACAGTGAGTTGACTATTGATTTACACTAGAACACTAGTCATGGGGTTATTAGAACCTCCGACTTTAAGGTTCTTTGTATAATTGAAGTAGACCAGTGATGTTTCCAGAAAAAGAGTCTGTTGTGGATTACAGTGACAGCAACCTCCCATTCTTTCTGTGTATCTGTAAAGATCTTCCGCATGGTTTGTCGAATTGAGATTGGTGGTTGATTGTGCACAGGAGTCCTAATCTGAATCTGAATCTTAATCTTTTCTACTTTGGTTTTTGTGGTCCTGCTTCAGTGTCTTGGATATTGTACGGAATAGATAGCCTTGAATGTTTGCTATGAAGATTGGTGCTGGGTTTTTGATCTGTCATTGTTTGTGTTGTTTTTTGTTCCTAATGTATTTTTTGTGATGTGTTCTGTTATGCTAAATGTTCTTGTTTTGTCTTGTTTAGCGCTCCGGGGCCTACGGGTGAGTTTAGCGCTTTATAAATAATAAATCAAACAAAAGAAAAACTGCTGAGGCCTCAGCATCATTCAAAAGGTATCATGGCCATGCACACAACTGGACATCGCAATCATTGGCTCTTTTGAAAAAATGTTCTGCCACTTCCCATTCTCGGCGGGACAGTCACTTTTCACCTCATCTGCAGACCATCCAAGCCCAAAACCTCCTTCATCGAAGACTTCACAGACTTGTTCAGCACCATGTCGCTCGCCCATACCCACAACATCTTCTTTGGTGACTTCAACTCCCTGGCAACCCAGCAAACAAGTCAATGAAGGAAGATGCCCACTGCCTACTCGACCCTCTGAATCTCACACAGCACACGAAAGACCAAACTCACAGGAAAGGTAGCATCCTTGGCCTCATAATCACCGCCCTGTTCAACGTGCATCACAGCTTTCCAATCCCGCTTGACTCGTCAGGCCATCTGGAAATTCTCTTTGAAATTATTCACACCACACCAGTCAATCAAACCCATCGGAAACCCAGAAAGCACAACTTGAACTCTGTAAAGAATTTCCCAGTGGAGGCTCTCATTGAAGACCTCGCCAAACTCCACCTCACATATGAGCTGGGCAGTTCTACCTTTGACAAACCAGGACTGTGACTTGCTTCTCCAAGAACTCAACACCAATCAACCAACCAACCAACCGCTATGCATCAGTAAAACAACACATCCTCAAGCCAACACCTTCCACACCCTGTAACATTCAAGAGCACAACTTCAACAAATGAACCATCAGAAAACAAGAAAAGACTGCAAAAGTCATATAGTAGATCCTAACTTGGCCTGCTTGAGGAAATCCGTCCTACACGCAGACGAAATGATCACCGCTTCTAAGACCAACTACTTCCAAAACATCATAGCCAAGGCCCCAAATGAAAGCAGAGTCCTCTTCAAAGCCATCAAGCATTGCATCACCCCCCCGGGACCTGACCCACCAGTACGTCATTCCATTGAAAAATTGATGCCATCAACTCTTTCTTCATCAACTTGATCAGCATGATCCACCAACAAGTAGACCCCAACGCCACAACTGACCGCACATTACGCATTCCATCTCGCAGAACCACAACTACCTCGATAACGTTCAAGGCACACAGTATGGAAGCACCTCACTGCCATGCCAGCACCCGTCAAAGCCACATTGTATGCAGATGACATCCTTCCTGCCTCCACGCTAAAGACCCTTCAAGCTGAAGCACTCCTGCCTTTCCTGACAAAGATCCCTAAGTCAAGGCACCTTGTCCTCAACCCTCAAGACAAACCCTCCTGCATCTCAAGAAACCCACACTGGACCCTGATGACCTGAGCAGCTACTGCCCCATCACCCCTTTTCCTTTTTTAGGTAAGATCCTTGGGAAAGTAGCCACACAACTCCTCCAACACATTGAAGCCAATAATATCCTTCAATCCTACCAATCTTTCTTCAGGCAAAGATACAGCGCAGAAATGGCTACCATCAAGGTCATAGACTATGCCCTTAAAGTCCTCAATGATGGCCATCTTTGCCTCCTGCTTCTTCTTGACCTCGACATTCACAGTAGACCACCAGACACTCACTGACAATCTACATCACTGAATGGGGATCAGCGAGATCGACCTCTGCTGGTTCAAATCTTGCAAATCACCATCAGTACATACAAATGGATTCCTCCAGCTCACAAACTACTGATCACCTGTGGAGCCCGACAGGGATCCATCCTCTCCCCTATTTTTACATGGAACCGCTCTGAACGCTCATTGCTCGACTCCACATCCATCACTAGGCAGATGACACGCAGCTCAACCATAAGATATCATTAATCAAAGCAATCCACAGGCTGAAGGTCTGCCTCATATTTTTTTTTTATTGTAAAAAAAACTACAGTTCAATAAATCAATATCAAACTTTTGTTACAATTATGCCTCATCCACATCACGTCATAATACCCAAGTCCTTAATCACAGTGATTATTTGTAGTGGTGATTCTTATGGGTCCTTATCGATTAACCCGATGGTTTTTTTTTTATTTATTGTTTTATTTTATGCAGGTACCATGCATCAGACACCGGCTTTGTCATGGAGAATCATGTCTAGATAATCAATTAACCTACATGATAGCTTGATATTTTGACCGGCACTTACATATGTCCACCATTCATTCATGTCGTGGGTCTGGGGTTTAAAGCTATTCAAGTGTAAGGTCCGCTGGCTAGTAGTGCCTGTGCAGGCAAGTATCAAATGTTTTAAGGACTCTGTTTCACCTGTTCCACAAAATCTGCATTTGTTGTCCATGATGTCTTTGTTTCGTTTTATCCAGAGGCTTTCTCGGTTGTTTAAATTTTAGGATCTGTTCCTGTGGTAACGTGAAGGGCAGTCTAGTAGATATTTCGGTGACTTATGCAGTTTGATTTCTCCTGGGCCTAATGGTAGAGCAGTTTTAAGATCCATGCGTTTTTCGATGTTTTGAATCCAATCCCATTCTTCTAGTTTTGTTTTAGCGTATTGGGGGCGATTAATTAGCTCAAATCTGCTTCTATATGCAGCTTCCATAATGACGTCTAGTTTTTGTTTCCAGATTTGTATTAATTTGGATTGCATGTCATCATTTTCGATCTTGAAGATTTTATATGCAGATATCTTTTGGCCACAGTACATTTTCCTCATGGTGGAGAGTGATTTCCAAATGACTGTCATGTAGAGTGAATTGACTGCCAGTTCGTATCTCAAAGCTGATATCGGAATGTAATGGGGAAGCCTCAAAGCCCGTTTCCAGAAGATACCTTTCAGTCTTTTCCATAAGCGGAAGTCTAAGTTCCAACCTGCTTCAGTGCCAAACACTATAGTTGGAATGACCTTCTGTAGATAAAATGTCAGTATTGGTGCGATAGTAAATTTCCCATAGTCATGGTTAATCTTTGCTCCTTGTAGACCAAGTTTAATTGTTCTGCTGGTCAGATCATTAATCCATTCTGTTTCGCAAACGGAGTTGTTAAACATCACTCCCAAGTATCTTATAGATGTTACGATACTGAGGTTGTCATTCGCAATTTGCCATTTAAATTTTTTGTCTGCCCTGTTGAGCGTATGGCTGATACTCATGATTTTTGTTTTTTCAATGTTTATCAGCAGCTCATTTGTTATCATGTACTCATTCAGTCACGTCAAAAGGCGCTGCAATCCGATCTGTGTGTAGTCGGTTAGTAATACATCATCTGCGTAGACAATACATTTGATTGGGGTGTCATTGATTTTGGGTGAGAAGCATGGTACAGAGTTTAACCATGCCGGCAGATCAGCTATGAAAATTTTAAATAGTTCTGCTGCCAACGGGCATCCTTGTTTGACACCTTTGTGGGTTGTTACAGGTAAGCTCAGCTCGCATTGTTGATTTAACCTGATCTGGATCGTTGTGTTGGAGTGAAGTGCTTTTAGTGGTTCCAAGATTGTTAAAGGACATCCCCACTTTTTTTAGCTTATACCACTATTTCTCCCGATTTATCGTATCAAAGGCTTGCCTCAAATCTATAAATGCAAAGAAGATTTTCCTCCTTGCACGCAGAGCCTCGAGTTTTAGGATGTTCAGTATAAGTAGGTTTACATCGACTCCAACCCCCTCGGTGAAGCCTGTTTGTCGAGTGTCGTGTATCCCTGACTTGGAGGCCCATGAGGAGAGTCGCTTTCGAAGGAAGGAACCAAAGATTTTCCCGGTTGTGTCGAGAAGGGCGATGGGGTGGTAGTTCGCCGGATCGTTTCTATCGCCCTTCTTATAGATTGGTACCACAATCGCTTTTAACCAAGACTCGGGAATCTTCTTGCTTTCCGACACTATTCTAAACAGAGATTCCATGAACTTGGCCCAAATATCTTTGTTTCTCTTCAACATGATGTTCGAAATTTGGTCGGAACCTGCTGCTCTTGAATTTTTTAAATTCTGAATTAGTTTAGTTTAGTTTATTATTTAATAATGTGCTCCAAAACCCAGGGGTAGCCGGGCGCAGCAGTTACAAGAATACTTAGGCTTAATTACTATTTCTATTTCATCACTTGTCGGTAGTATATCCCACTGTGATGCTGAAACATTTTCTTTAGCTTGAATGTCAGCTGTGGGTTTTTTGTACACTTTCTCAAAGTACTCTGCCCATTTCGTAGCATCAATTGGATTGGAGATCGTCGGTGCAACTTTTGTGTTGCCTTTGTTTAGAATTGCCCATATATTGCACGTGTTTTTTGTCATCAGCAGTTTAAGCATCAATTCAGCACGATTTTTTTCGATCATCACTGAGTGGGCCTTTAGCCAATGTCGATATTCTTGACGTCTTGCTTTTACTTTGATTGCTATTTTTGCTGATGGTGACTTCATTTTCTTGATCTGTCGCAAGTCTTTCCTTAATTCCCTTTTTGCTTGTGCGATGACGTTGCTGAACAGGTGTTTATCTGAGTGACCATTTACTCTGGAGTTTACAATTTCCAGCTGGCGGACTGACAACAGGGGGACATAGTCCACGTTATTCTCGCTGTTTAGAACAATTGTGAGTTTCCCAATTTGCGACCAATTGATCCTCAGGCGATTTCCTGCCGCATTTGATGTGACTTGTTATGTTATGTTATTTTGCACTTATATAGCGCCTTATATACCATTGGTATGGTCTGAAGGCGCTGGTAGGTTGAACGCCATTGGGAACCGAAGTTCAGATCAGTAGAGAGAGTAGGGAAAGTCAAAAGGTGCGTGTGTGCACTGGATATGTGTGCAGCTCGTTCGGTACACGTGTTATAGCTGCTTCTTATCGGTAGGTGTGGTGGTTGAGAGATCAGGAGAATGTGTTCGTTCTGGCAGGATTTTTCCGGAACGGATGTGGCTGCGTTAGGCCTGAGGAAAACGCTTGGCTGGGGGTGTGAGACCAGCAGTGTTTACATAGAATGATGTGGAGTAAGCGGCGGATGTTCGTATGAGAACAGTTATACCGAATGGTGTCATAGTATCTCTGTGTTCTAGTTGAATGGTGATGTAAAGGAGAGAGTAAGCGTGGAGTGTGGTATGATGGGTTATATGCTCTTTCAATGTGCAAACTTCTAAATGCAACTTTCCCATATAGGGTAATGGGCAAACTTCTGAATTCTGTTTTCCACAGAGAGGCTACTGGGCGAACTTCTAAGTACAATTTTCCATACAGAGGCTATTGGGAACATTTCTAAATTCAATTTATCAGAGAGGCTATTGGGCACACTTCAAAGTGTAACTCACGCAGAGGCTATTGGGTACACTTCTAAATGCAATTTTCACAGAGCGTCTACTGGGCACACTTCTAAATTAAATTTTCCAGAGAGGCTATTGGGCAAACTTCTAAATGCAACTTTCCAGAGTGTCTTTTGGATACACTTCTTTCTCCAGCATGGGGTCTGGCATGGATTCACATGCTCATGAATATTCCCCGTCGTCAGGCTGGGAATCCTCGGTAAAGAAAAAACCAGTATCAGTTTCGTTTCTGATCTGTCTTTCGTAGTAATAACCAATCACTGGTCTCTGCGTCATACTGACCACAGCCAATGACTGCCCTCTACCTAAGCACCGCCTCTGGCAGCCATCTTCAGATTTTTACCGCACGTTCATGTGTTGGGATCCTCGTGCTATTGCTCTCGAGCGTTAGTGCTATTTTTTCGCGCTTTTTACAAAAAACTTCGATTCTTTCGGTCAAAAGAGCCTCAAGCTCCACCGATCCTACATCCGATCAACGGGGACCCGTGTCGGATTCATCTGTGCCCCTCAAGGGTGAAGATTTCGTCGAGCTACACTTCGGAGGACTCCAGAAGCTTCTCAGGCCCTGTCTCGGAGATGGCCCAGGAGAAGGGAAGCTCGACGCCCGGAAAGCTGTTCAGGGTCTGCCCTGGATGCCAGCTGCAGAACGTCTTCAAGGAGGACGAACACTCTTTCTGCCTTTACTGCCTTCATGAGGACAAGACGCACGTGGAGAAGGACTGTGCGTTTTGCTGCAACATGTCGGAACGGACCATGAAGGACCGCCATCAACGTCTCGCCAACTGGCTGGAGGGTAAGAGCCCGTCTGGCGAGAAGAAGAAGAAATCCGAGCGGTCTTCTAAGACCTTTGAGGGCGCCCCGGCGACGGGGGCCCAACATAAGGCCAAGCACCGCGAGTCCGCTGGCACCGGGAGCGCCGAACGGTCGGGCTCTGCGGGCGCCAGGCAGGGCGCACCCTCCCCGGCACCATCAACCACGAGCCAACGCTCTGGGTCGGGTAAGAGGAAGGCCGAGCACCCGGCGAAGCTCCTGGAGAGGCCCCGGTCGAGCTCTAAGGCAGAGGAGGAGCGTGGCAGTGCCCCCTCCCTCAAGGATAAGGCGGTGAGCGCACCTAAGGTGGTGAAGGCCTTGATCCATCCGACCAAGCCCTCTATCGAAACGGTCGCGGCGGCCCTGGCTCAGCCTGTGGTGGCTGCACCAGTGGTGGCGACCTCAGGGCCCAGAATCTCCCTGCCTCCTCGGAGGGAGTCTTCCTTTGTGCCCATCGATAGGACCCCCGTGAAACCCTCCGTGGGGAAGAAGAAGGGGGGGCAGGGCGTCGTCGTAGAGTCGGCCTCAACCTCAGAAGAGGAACTGATCGAGGTCTTAAGCCACGGCCTAGGCGTGGAAGAAGGCCAGCCCGTCGGAATGGACCCCGACGCAGGTGACGACGACGACATCGTCGAGGATACCGACGGGGCCCCTGCTCGCCCGTCGGATTCCCCTCTGCCAGCGCCGCAAGACAACTCGCTGGATCCAGACGACGGGCAGCTTCGAGGAAAGGATCAAGCTCGACGAGAGTTTCCGACGAGCGATACGGTGGTGGGGCACCCGCGCGCATCTGACGGCGGGCATGGACTTCCAGACCCCAGCCCACCAGGAGACTGTGACCACGGATGCCTCCCTGGAAGGGTGGGGAGCGCACACCGAAAATCTGCACGCAAGGGGACTCTGGCTCCCGACGGAGAAGTCCCTACATATCGACGTCCTGGAGCTCCGTGCAGTGTTTTGGGCCCTCAGGTCCTTCCTTCCGTCCCTCAAGGGCAAGGTGGTGAGGATCTTCACCGACAACACCACCACCATGTTTTACATCAGGAAACAGGGCGGAACCAGGTCCCCAGCGCTGTCCAAGGAGGCGCAGGACCTGTGGCATTGGGCCGTCGCCCAAGGGATTTTTCTGGTGCCGTTTCATCTGGCAGGGATAAAAAACACCATCGCCGACTCACTCAGCAGGGAGCTGCGCTCGTGCCACGAGTGGGAACTACGGCAGGATCTGGTGGATCGCCTCTTCCGACGGTGGGGCACACCCCAGATCGACCTGTTCGCGACGGCGACGAACACCAAGTGCCGGAGGTTCGCCAGCAGGTTTCCCTAGACGAGGAGCATGGGCGATGCTTTCTCGTTCCCCTGGGAGGGCCTGTTCCTCTACGCGTTCCCTCCCTTGCCTCTGCTAATCCGGCTCGTCAACCAGCTCAAGAGGTCACGGTGCAGGATGATCCTCGTCGCACCTGCGTGGCCGAGGCAGATATGGTTCCCGGACCTTCTGGACTTGTCAGCGTCCCCGCCGATCAAGCTGCCGGCGGACGCGGATCTACTCTCCAGGGAAGGAGGCGCCATCCTCCACCACGACCCGAAGTCGCTGAACTTGCAGGCCTGGCTCCTGCAGCACTAGAGTTTGGAGGATACGACATACCGGCCGATTGCAGAGAGGTTCTTGCAAAGGCCAGGGCGTCCTCGACTCTTAAATGCTACGGACACAAATGGAAGAGGTTCTCTGTCTGGTGCCAGGCACAGAAGATTAACCCTCTACGGATTACGGCTCCCCAAGTACTGCCGTACCTGCTGACGCTGGCCAAAGCTGGTCTGGCACATGCGTCCATCAAGATTCATCTTGCTGCGATCTCCCGATACACCAGAACCACGGGCCGGACGTCCTTGTGGTCTCATCGTCTGGTGAAAGAGTTCATGAAGGGACTGTTCAGATCGTTCCCGCCGGTGAAGGCTCCGGCCCCGGCGTGGGAGCTCAACGTGGTGCTGACCAAGCTCATGGGACCTCCGTTCGAGCCTCTGCACTCGGCCCCGTTGAAGTTTCTATCGTGGAAAACAGCTTTTCTTGTGGCCATCACCTCCGCACGACGAGTGGGAGAGATCCAGGCCCTTTCCTGCAAGGCCCCGTACTTGACTTTCCACGACACGAGGGTAGTGCTCAGGACGCACCCCTCCTTCATGCCCAAGGTACCGTCGGACTTCCATCTCAACGAACCCTTGGTGTTACCTGTGTTCTTCCCGTCGCCTTCGTCGCCGGCTGAGAGGACTTTGCACTCGCTGGATGTAGCTAGAGCGCTGAAGTTCTACGTGGACCGCACGAAGGGTTTTCGGAAGACGTCACAACTCTTTGTGAACTTTGGACCTGTCAATCAGGGGAAGGCTCTCTCGAAGGCTTCCATCTCCAGATGGCTCTCCGGCTGTATCATGTGCTGTCACCGGTTGGCAAACCGACCGCTGCCTGGCCGTCCGAGAGCCCATTCCACCAGAGCGATCGCAGCTACCACGGCGTTCCTATCTGGTGTGCCCCTGCTGGACATATGCAGGGCTGCTACGTGGAGGTCGACGCACACCTTCACGAAATTCTACTGCGTCGACCGGGATTCCAGGGAGGAGTCCAGGGTCGGCCAAGCAGTGCTGCGCAACCTGTTCGCCTGAGGTGAGCCTGGTGAGGAGGTAAGATGCTTAATGTTGAGTTGATGTGATGCTTAATGTTGAGCCTTTGCCACCTCCCGTGGTTGTGCATGTGTGTACTGCTATGTATTCTTTATTCATGAGCATGTGAATCCATGCCAGACCCCATGCTGGAGAAGGAACAAGTTACTTACCTGTAACTGTTGTTCTCCAGCATGGGTCTGGCATGGATTCACATGCGAACCCTCCCGCCTACCCCTCTGCGGCTCTTCACTTGGTCATACTGCCACTTCACGTGCTTCCAAATCTGAAGATGGCTGCCAGAGGCGGTGCTTAGGTAGAGGGCAGTCATTGGCTGTGGTCAGTATGACGCAGAGACCAGTGATTGGTTATTACTACGAAAGACAGATCAGAAACGAAACTGATACTGGTTTTTTCTTTACCGAGGATTCCCAGCCTGACGACGGGGAATATTCATGAGCATGTGAATCCATGCCAGACCCATGCTGGAGAACAACAGTTACAGGTAAGTAACTTGTTCCATAATCAACTTTCACAGATGCTATTGGTATCACTTCTAAATGCCGCTTTCACAGCGTGGCTAATGGGCACACTTCTAAATGCAGCTTTCACAGAGGATATAGGGCCCATATCTAAATTCAATTTTCCATGGAGAGGCTACTGGGCGCTCTATTAAAATCCATTTTCCAGCGAGGCTATGGGAATACTTCTAAATTCAATTTTCCAGCGAGGCTATTGGGAACACTTCTAAATTCAATTTACCAGAGAGGTTATTGGGCACACTTCTAAATGTAACTCTCACAGAGGCTAATGGGTACACTTCTAAATTTCACAGAGGGGTTATTGGGCAAACTTCTAAATGCAACTTTCACAGAGTGGTTATTGTGAACACTACTAAATTCACAGCGTGTTTGTCAGGAGGTTCCCCCAGTCCGTCTCCAAAACTAGGCAGAGTAGATCGTGATCGCTATGAGACATAGGTATTACATTTAGGGAAGCCACTTGGTCGAAAAGGTGTCAGGATGCCCAAATATAGTCCAGTGTGTTTCGACTGTATGGACCTTGCCATGTTGGATTACAGGGATGATCCCCTTTGGTTTTCCCATTAACCATGATGCAATTTCTTATTGCTAATGCATCAGACCAAAGCTTTCCTCTAGGTTCGACCTCATCCGACTTCTTCGGTGTGTTCATCTTTGTTGTTTTATCATATTTGTACCAACTACAATTTAGGTCACCACATACCATTATCGATAGATTGTTATATTTCAATGATGTCTCATCAATTAGAGTTGTCACAGTACTGATGAAGCTATTTGAAGAGATCTTGGCAGGATTCCAGTATCCATTTATTAGGAGTAGGTGTTGTTTCACCAATGTTGTTGTAGCTGTTATTTGGACCAGAGTGTCTTGGACAAAAGGATTCGGGTTTAGGGATTCCAGCGGCTTCAGCCAGTTGTGGATCTTCAATAAGGTAACCAACCCAGAAAATGGACGACCAGTCAAATTTTTCCCTGCAGGATTTAGGAATGTGACTAAGCCGTCTCGGGTCGGTGGCTCATGTAGCCATGTTTCCTGTAGGCATACGGCAAGGATGTTGTCCATAGGCACCTTAAAGTTGTTAAATAGGTGGATGAAACCTCGGGTGTTCCAGGATAGCACGATTTGGGGAGCGTTCGTCGTCTTTAATCATTGTTATTGATGTTTTCCATTTGAGAGCCGGGTTCCTGTCCATGTTCGAGGGGGAGAGCTATGGGTCTTGCTTTCATTGTGTTTAGCAACAGCGTAAGCCAATGATTTCCGCAGGGCCGCACGTTGAGTGTCCATTCCTTCCGCCTTTGCACGAGCGGTATACTCCAGGGTATCGTGGTGATATTCATGTTCAGGTTCTAGAGTTAAATCAAAACCGAAAGTGAGTAGTTCTTCTGTTGCTCGCAATAGCATATTTTTCACCGCTGAAGAGCCAATGTGTAGTAGTACTTGGTCAGATGTTAACTCGGTTGGATATTCTACAATCTTTATGTCGTCAGACGATATTGTCTGTAGAACCGGGATGCATGCAAATAATTTCATGACATTTGCTCTGTTTAAGTTGACGTCATTGTCGTCAGTTTGGATGTTTTGAAGTCGTAATTTCCAGAGCCGGTTATTGGATATTTGGTTTTTGCTTGAGTGTACCCTAGATGTGTATCGGGTTTTGGTGTTTCTTTGATTATACGTCAATTTTGGGTTTAGCTTAGATGCGAATAGTGACAATGGTCTCTCGGTTGAATTTGCCACATCTTTTTGTGGACCAGTCCTGGTTGATTTTTTTCCGGGCGGTGTTTTTTGTTGTTTCCGATTGTCGGTGGACAATTTCGTTTGGATGCTCGCACTTTCTTTCGGATAGCCTTTATTTGTTGGTTCAACTTGGTCGTCGACTTCTGCCGAGTATGTTGATAGATCGCATAAATCTATTTCCGAGGCATCGTCAGGACTGCCATTACTCGATTCGTCTGACTCAAGACGCCGATGTTTTGTTGACTGTTTGTTGGGCTTGTGATCATTTCCTTTGTCTGGATCTTGGACGAGCACGTCATTTGCTTGCTTGTTCCCGTTGTGCGGTCAAACAAGCGTGGTTTTGATGGCGTTGTAAGATTCCTTATGAATTTTTTCACGTTTGGAAGTTTAAACTTTGTTAGCCTTTTTTTTTTATTTCTTTAAGTGGTGCATTATTTTTTTTCCTTGCCGTTCTAAATGCCTTTTCGGTCATAGAAATGGTTTTTGATGACCCATTGAATATGTCAAATGAACTCTTTGTGATATTGAAGGGCACTGTTGTTGTTGAGTTCTCCGAGTTGCTCGTTGAGGCGAGGAGCATATGTGCCAACGAGTCGGGCAGTGACTTTCCAGCATCACTTTGCAAGATGTTATTTGCATTTGTGGTGGCTTCGATGGATTGTTGGTTGGTTGTTTCCAGACTCCTGACTTCAATTTTGTCTGAGTCGAGAGGCTGAAATCTTGCCTGATACTCAGGGTTGTCCATAGTCGTTGGCAGGGGATGGATGTCATGAGGTGGCAGCATTGATGGCCGTATGCTTTCTACTGTTGATGACGTGGTTGCCAAACTTTGTCCCTGATCCTTTGAAGTGTTGTTTCCACTTTGTGGAGGTGTCGGTTTTGGCAAATTGTTTCACATCAAAAAGGCGTCACACGTCTGAGTTTTATTTACTGCCTCTCCGGACTGATGGCGCATCCATTTCACTGCTTCCAGCAGTCTTTCTATTAAATTATCGTTTTGGCAATGATGTTGTGCAGCTAAATCACCTAAGCGCTCCTGCCAGCAGACAGACAAATCTGCCTGTAGTTCTATTTGTTTCTGTAAAAAACCTGTAAAAAGTTTGAGTTTTTCCATTTTGTTTGTTAGATTTATGAGCATTGCCCTTTGATCACTAATTCAAGGATTCATATAGTTTGGTAAAGGGTAATAGGACTATTGAAGAGGCAGCTACAATATTGTGTAGTTGAGTTAAGGTGTCGACAGATAAGGTCACTTGTTGTGCTACTTGCACAAATGAGTTGTTTCCATTTGATGATTGTTGAGAGTGATCCAAGTCAAACTGTTCATCCTGCAGTGAGGAGGTTTGTGCTTTATTAAGCATTTTCCTTGTTGGAGTTGTTGGGGTTTTTAGTACATGGAGTAGTCACGTTTGTTGGTAATGGTGTGGACTCGTCAAACGCCGACTGATTTAGTTTTAGTTTCAATTCGATAGTTCACTGAAGGCGGCAAGCTCTTGCCATTGAGCTTGAGTCCATAGTTGCCATCCTGGGGGATAGGCAAGGTGGTCCTTGGTCTGTTTCCACAGCATCAATGCCTGATAATGGCAATTTGATTTTCCCTGAGTTGTCTGGAGCTTGGCATGCATAAGCGCTTTGATTTGCGCTTTCCTTTTCCTGATTCATTTTTTCGTTTCTCCATGTTGTCGTGAGTTGAACTTCCAATGAAGTTGCTTTTAGGTACGGGTAAATTATTCCTATTGCTTGGTAATGCAGCATCATTGAGAGTTTTGTCAGCTCGTTCATCGTTGGCTGCCAACACTATCTTCGTATTATTATCAATGGTACAGTTTTTTTCCTGTCATCACTTGTTGCTTTGAGTTTGGTAATGGAGTCTTTATTATCTATGTAGTGGCTCCTTGACAAGCATTCAGGCGCAGATGTGTTGTTAAAACAGAAGCGTCTTTGGTTAATGTTCGAGCTGTCTGTTTTTCGTTTTTATTGAAGGTGTTTTTAAGAAAAGCTCTTTCCGCCTGTTTTTGAATGTCATTAGTGGCTAGTTGTTGATCAACATTCGGACCATTGGCAGCACTGATTAGTTCAGCGTCCGTCACCTCAATGGCAGACAGAGGGAGGGTAAAGTTGTCAGACGAGTTCCCTAGGTCACTGTTCGTTATCATGGTCATCTTTATCTGTGAGTGAGGCCCATCAGACACTGCAGTCTGTATATTGGGTGTCAAAGACGGAGGCAGTGTCGAAGGCCGCATCGGTGCCTGCATATTCGCAGATCCAGGTATATTTATTATTACTTCCTTCTGTATTGCGCTTGCTTCAGCAACCAAATGTTGTCTAGTATGAACGGCATGGGAACTGTTATTTTGCAATTGTTCATTGATATGAGTAGAAAAGTCATGGGTGTGAATGTCGATGCATTTGTTTGTATCTGCATTCGCAAAGTGAGACAGCGGGTTTCGCAAGTTGGTAGTGCTTAAGCAATCACAATCTTCATTAGAAATAGACAAATCCTTTGACAAGTTAATAGATGTCAATGCGGTGGTAGATAATTTGGGAGGGGGTGTGGCAGAGGGTAAGGATGCGGGCCAGGGAGCATTTTTGCTTACCTTGCCACCCCCGTCCGAAGCGGCTTTCAATGCTGTCCATGGGTTGGCCATTCTCCGATTGTGCAACATATTCCTCCGTGTCAGAGGACCTTCGGCAGATCGAGTCATGGGACTCACTGGCAGTTTTAGGCAATGAGGGGCCCTCCAGTCAGCGGTCAGCAGCAAGGCAGCAAACAGCCAAACAGTGGGTGCAGAAGTCACTTGCCCTTGTCGCACTCGGGCTTTACGCCGCAAGGGCGGCTGGGTGCACTTTTTGTTCGTTAACTTCCTGAAGGGGCGGGGCTTCACTCCACGCCTCTCGCCAACCTTTGCAGCAGCAGGAAACAAGAAAGCGCAAACGCCAAACAGTGGGTGTAGAAGTCACTCGCCCTTGTCGCACCCGGGCTTTACGCCGCGAGGGCGGCTGGGTGCACTTTTTGTTCATTCACTTCCTGAAGGGGCAGGGCTTCGCTCCACGCCTCTCGCCAACCTTCGTAGCAGCAGGAAACAAGAAAGCGCCAACGGGCGCAAACGCCAAACAGTGGGTGCAGAAGTCACTCGCCCTTGTCGCACCCGTGCTTTATCCAATCGTGGATGTCCAGTACCTACCAGTAGCTCAAATCCTCCAAGTCTGAATTTCTACTACTGACCAACAACACCCCGATATCCAGACATGGCTCTCTGCTATGAACCTCAAGGGCTTCTCAACCCAGCGGGCCACCTGTACCATGTCTTTTGTTTCAACATCGACAAACACCTCTCCTTCAAATGCACATAGCTAGAAAGACACACATGGCTTGGTATCAACTCTCTATTCTGTGAAAAATCAAGCCCTTCATCCCAGAAAGCAACTTCAGATCTTCTGTCCAAGCCTTGGTCCTCTCCCACCTCGATGGTGGCAGTGCCCTTTTGGAAGGTCTTCCGATGACTACCCTGCCACTCCTGAGATGTGTTCTGCATGCTGCATCACGTCTCACCAAAAGACATCGCAGATTCGGCCACATCACCCTGACCCTCATAGAACTGCACTCTCTCTGGATAAAAACCTATATCCTCTTCAAATCCTGCTGCATCATCTGCAAGGCTGTCATTCTGAAGTCCTCACAAAACCTCACTGACAAACTAGGCATCTCCAGAGGCCTACGATCTACCTGAAGTAAGGACATGTGCAGAATTGAATTCTGCTGGTGCAGGAAAGAAAGAACCAGATGACAGGCCTTCTCTGTCTAGCCCTCCTACCCCCAAGACCCTGGAACCACATTCCTGTCACAATCATACTGCCCCCACCCTCCCTACTTCTACAGTTCCAGAAGTAGCTGAAGACCCTCCTCTTCACTGAATGGCTCCTCCCTAACACATAGGTCCAAACACCTTGCACTCCCCACCCTACCTATGACTCGGTTATCTGTTTCCTCCCCTAATTGCTTGTAGATCCCTTGCTACTAAACTGCCCACCCTCCCCCATTAACTCCATGCTCCCTTGTTTCTCTGCTTCCCTCACCATGTTCCCCCCCCCCTATGATTATAAAGCTCTCAGTTTCTTCTCGAAAGCTAGGTCTGTGCTCAACAAATACCCTAATAATCAGATAACCTAACAAACTCTGGTTTACCTTTATTACTGGAACCATGAGTGCAAACTCCACTGTTTTGTATTGGAGGTCCTCTTCCAGATATGGCGTACTCCGATATGGCATACTCCACACAGTGATCTTTGCCACAAGCATTAATGCCAAACCCAAGCTGTGTGCATCTTGGATGAGCATGGGGCTAATCTCGAGGGGAAATGCTCTAGACAATGTGCAAATATACTTTTTTTTTCTCTGATTTGCTATTGCCAGTGTTTCCTAATTCCCTGACCCGGCTCCTCATTCACAAGATCAGGTGGAGCAGGAACTGTTCTTTGGTATTGATTGCTCACAGGTGCCAGTATGGTTCTGATTTAATTCCTTGTGAATCTATTGATGCAGCCCCACTTGCTTCTCCTGATATGTCAGGATCTTCTCAATCAACAGGTGTAACAACAATGCCATTCTTTCACTCAATTGCTCAACTTGGCAGTCTGGTTTCTCAGCACTTGAGCTTGGAAGCCATGGGCATTTTGGAGGATACGCTTTCCGTAATTCAAGCCTCATAAGCTTTCCACTCGGTTGAATTTCTGTTATTGATCTCTGCAAAAAGGCATGAAACGGCTAGAATCTTCCTTGGACTTTCGCGAGAATCCCATAAGTCTGGAGGAAAGGGAAAGGGATGCAAGAGTATGTAAAAGCTCATCACTAGAATGACTACTGTACTTCTAGTGCATTAGACCCCTTTCCTCCATACCCTCTAGCCCCATCCATTGTAAAATGTCTCAAGCTTTTCATAGATGGATGGTAATGATAGGTAGGGGAAGTAGGTGATAGTGGTCCTATGTCCTAACTGAGGATTTTTGGCTGGGCAAAGTGTCTCAAGTGCTCTCCCACCAGGAGGGATAACAAGGGTCTCTGGACTAGGAGTACAGTAGTCACTACAGTGAGTGACTTTTGCGTTGTTCTGTTCCATGTCACAGGACTATAAAAAGAGGCATTCTGACATGGTTAGGACATAATGCCCATTCTGGGCAGTGCTGCTATAGTGGGGCAGCACAGGCACGGTCAACAACTCATTAACACTTACCAAACAGAGTATGCTTTTAATTGAACAGTAATGGATTTTATCAGCAGGACTTCATTCACTAAAACTTTAATCATATCCACACTTCTTTGCAGGGCTGCTACATTTTTCAGGAAAAGCACCTGTACTACTTAGTAAGGATGTTTTACTTTTAGTGGGATATTAAGAGGCCTTTGTAGCCAAGCTCTTTTCATTAAATAATGCAGCAATGGCACTACACTTGTTTTCGCTTCTGTTTAAAGCCCAAGATTGAATGGCTTCGGAATGTAAGACCCCCATCTATCACCCAAACATGTATGATGTATGCTGGCACACTGTGCGCAAGCCAGCCATTTCACAACCTCTCTCCCTCTCCCACACCTAACATTTGATTATGATTAGATCTTCCAGAAATATTATAGTATATTGCCATATTTTCCATACTTATTGTTTGACTGTACTATAGAGGAGATGTATGTTTCTCCCACTGTGCTCGATAAACATTCAAGGCTGCTTTTTCTGGTATTGCTTGTTTTTACTTTGTACACATGGAAAGAGTAATGATACATGACTCCGTTCCAAGTTGTTACCTTTTTGTGTACATTTCACTCCCACTAAAACATATTCCTTATCGCTTACTAATGTAACTTCAGGTAAGGGCAAGGGGGCACTGTAATAACATTTCATGCACTAGTCAATGGTAATATGGCACCAACATAATTGATGTTTATTCCCCTACGTCTGAATATTTTACCTACGAGACAAAGACTAGCAATGATAAAACAAATACCTGAAGACTGTGCATATTGTCGTTTTTGCCAAGACAAATCCGAAGTAGAAACTTTATATCACATAATCATGAATTGCACAGCGCTAAGCGATCAAAGGAGCCTATTCAGAGACAGATGGTTATACCCAGGTGTCCCCTTAGACCCAGAACAAAGATGGACAAGAATATTAGCAGGAAATGATTAAAAGAAAACTAATTATTATGATGATCAAATTTTGGGAAGCAATCATCATCAAGGACACCTTTCTTGAACAGTAAAAAGGGATAATAAATGAACTTTCACAATAGAATAATTGAAGAGAAATAGTACTAAAGGAAAAAGAAAGACAATGGAATGTTTGTTTGTTCTAAATGTATATGTGTATAGTTTGTTATATGATAAAAAATGAAAATGTATTCGCAAACTAAAACATTTAAATAAAAAAAAATAATGATTCCCCCTTTTTGGACTACAGAAACGTGAGTTCTTTCCTATGTGCTGTATCGCATTAACTTTTCCCTGGAGAATTAAAGCCCTGTTTGTTAGGTGCAGCTTGCACCATCGTGTGTTGCTGCCTCACTTACCTGGTGGGTTGTGTCTGCCGCAGGGAGACACCGGGGAAACGCAGCAAGCCCGCGAACCATCGAGGGCTGGCTCAGCAGCCGGTTTGGGTGCCGCCATGATAGTACGGGCATGACTCATTGCTGTGCCCTGACCCTCATTTACGAGGATCGCTTATGGCTTATAAAAGCTGTTCGGGACCAGAGGCTGGTGCGTCATAGCGCTCCCTGGCGTCCATGTGTTCTCCTTGTGCCTGATTGCGGTTCCTTGCTGCCTTAGCTTTTCCCTCATCCTTACCTCTGTACGGTCACGTCCTGGGTTCCCTCTGCCTGTCCCCCTGTGGGCTCTTTTCTCCCTCTCCTGGCTGGTCCTAGCCCTGCTATCACCAACTCTCCAGTTTCTTCGCCCTTGCCTCTGTCTTCCTTGCCAGCCCTCTGCTCCTGTGGTGCCTGCTGCTGAGTCCTACCATTCCTGTTTGGCTCCTGTCACCCCTCTTGCTTTGGTGTATCACCACCTGGGACCTTCAAGACTGCCATAACAAAGTTTTTACTGTCTTGTTGGCTCCCCTGCCAGCGCTCTGCATTGTCCCAGTGCCACTATAATACAGGGAACGCCACCACGTGGCATAGGAAATCCTCCAGGGATCTTTTAGAGTATCCATTCCTCTGCTGTGTCCTTAGGAGGTGCTTCCTTTGCCGCCAACACTTTTGTCAACACCACCAGTTCCGCTAGAAAGCAAGAGGGCTTCAGTTACCCAGCGCAAGCCAGTACTAGTGTTTGACACACTTCAGTCAAATGGTAAATTAATTGGCTACTTCCTTAATTTTCCAGAGCAGAGGTCTACATGATTTTAGGTTTTCTCTCCGAGGGAGCTCTGAATAAATCTGGGTAGTATCAAGAGCAGACCCTGATAAGTTTGCACGCTATCATAGAATAAATGGAATCTTCTCCAGTTGAAACACATTTTAAGAATGCTGCGTTTAGTAGCCAGTGCGACTAACAGGGTAGGGGGCTACTTCTCGAAAGCTCAATTTTTCCTCTGGGTGAGTTTTCTCACTCAGAAAATGTTGATGAGTATGGGGTGGCATTTACAGGTTTTATTTTTGATTACACCTCATTGTAGCCTTTTTGCTGTGTTGGTTGCCAAATACCCATATGAGGTGGCCATTGGGCAAGTTCTCCACCCTGTCTATTTTGTTTTGTGGTCTTTGTGTGTTTGGACCACAATAAATTCCCAACATATCTGATATGTCTGTGTAGGTTCTTCATAGATATGTGTGATGTGGATCCAGTTTATGATGGATAAGGGTCTCCCAAACAAACACCATGTCCCCGAATGAATGGAGTTTGGCTGGCCAATACTTATAGGATGTCTTCCAAAATGTAGCAAAGTGCACTGCTATATATTGGTGGGAAAGACTAACCCTGTGTCTGTCTGTGCATAACTAGGTAGAGAGGCCATTCTAAAGATTAGATTGCCTTGCTAAAGTTACCTGGAAGACTGTTAAGAGATTGGCTGCCCCTGAAGCTGCTGTGTTGCAATACTGTATGTCTCTTCGCCCAAAGAAATTTGGCTCTAGCTTTTTTTCTGCTTCCTCCAGCTTTTTGTGCTAGCCCTCCCATGCTGGCAGCTCCTGTTGCTTCCCTGAACTCTGTTGATCCCTGTGGAATCCACTAAACTTAAATAAGGAGTTTCTCCGGCGTGGCTCGACTTGGAGTTGTCTACTGCTGTTTTGCCTAATTTTCTGCTCCACCGTGGAAAAGGAAACGGTGTGCCTTGCACTCCTGCCGCTGTTCTCCATAGAGGGGCTGTTCTTGCTGCTGTCTGCGGAGCCCTGTTCATCACCTGAACCACCTGTGACCTTCTTTTTAGGGTCACCTTTGTGCTTCCTGTTACAGCTGCTGTAACCTCATAATGGGTCACCTGAAGGAAGCCCTCCTGCGATCAGAGCTAGAGTTCAGAACCAAGATCTAGCCAGACCCAATACTGACATCCTAATTCACCTCTGTCCTGCGCTCCCTGGGCCTTCCTTGCAGCAATCTTCAGCCTGGCGAATCCAGGAAATTTTTCGCTTCTCCCCAAGGGGAATCCACCCCCTTTGGAACTAGAGGGGTGAGCCCAACACCCCCTAGGGGACAGGGCAAGCAGGATCTCACAGGCTTTGACGCCCCCTTTAGGGAACAAGGAATTTCCAGGTAGAGATTTTACTACACCGCCCTTGAAAGCAGAATCCCAAATGTACGTTGGTTAAATGGGCATTAAACAGTATAATAACGTGCAGACCCTTTAAAGCACTTTTTTTTATCCCACTCTGTTAAACTCCATGCAGAACCAATGGTGTCTCCTCTACATTTCAAGGGAGGAGCATAAGAGACATAAGGTCCATCCATGCTGAATGAGGGACAGACCGACATTGGTCATAAAGTGGAAGCCTGCCCTGGAACGCCAAGCAGAGGTCTGATTCTGAAGGGAGGGCCACTCAGGTGTCCTGTTGGCTGTAATCCAGAGTCAGCAAAATGCTGGCGAGTCCAAAAAGGCATTGAGTCCAAGAAACTCGGGATCGCTGAGCAAGCGAGAGACCGAACTGCCGCAGACATAGCATACCAGCCTTCAGCAGATCCAACACCGAAGTCCTGTCGGTCGCTTACTGGAGAAACTGAAGCAGAAGACCAGAGTGTTAAGATGTCACCACCCGTTCTGAAGCAAAAAGAGATGCTGCCTCCCATGAGGAGAACCACCGCTGAGAACGAGGTACATGTCTGAGACCTCTCCGGTCTTGGGGCCTTCATGCCCTAACACCCAAGGTGTGGCGCAAGGTTCCAAAAATGTCGGATAAGCACGTGGCAGAGCCTGCTAGGCTGGCAGCCATTTTGGATTTGACGCAGGGCCCGCCCATGCTCTCGCCCTTTGGATGGGCCTTGCAAGAAGGTTCCAGTCCCCTTCCCTCTGGAAGCAACAGCTGACTGTATGGCACAGGCATCTGGTCTCCTCAGGGGTACATATACCCATCGTAGCCTTGTGGCTACACACCTCAGGCACCTCATCACTTTGACTTGGAGCCCAGACCCAGCACCTCGGAGGGCAGGGACCCTAGTGATCCACAGTCTAGTGAGGACCGGTTCTTCAAGTGCTTCCTCCTCATGCGTTCCCCTCAAATGAATGGGCTCCTGAAGGATATAGTGAAGGCGGTGATCCTGCAGGTGGCGCATCCCCGGCTTCCTCCACTGGGCCCTCTGCCTGTTCCTCCAGCGCTTCCAGTGCCGGTCCCTCCCCTGGGCCAGGCCTTACTAGTTGTTCAGACCCCTCCGCCGCTTCCTGTACCGCCAATGCCTCCCACTCAACAGCCATTGGACCTGTCTTCGACTCCGGACCTAGGGGGGGGCATGCCGCTGGCACCTGTGTCCCAGGGCCTGGACTCCCCTTGGTTTGTAAAAAGAGAGGGGAGGGGGGTGACAATGGCGATGACGAACCCTCGGCATCTGTTAAGGCCTTTCATGACCGCCTCAAGAGTGTGACAGAGTTCTTGGGTGTCCCTCTGCCCGAGGATGCCCCCAAGGAGTCGGGAGTGCTAGCAGAGGTTTTGGGCAAGCACACCTGGTTCCGGTCTGGCATTTCTCTTCAGAAGGATGACCTGCAGGTGGCGAGAAAGGTCTGGGAGTAGCTCAGGGCCAACACCCAGATGAACAAGAAGTTGGACAGAAGGTTCAGACTGACGGACAGGGAGATAATACTTCTGCCCTCCCACCTGCAGCCACATTCTTCAGTGGTGGCTATGGCCTCACTATAATTCTAAACCATAGTCTTGGTGGTCTTTCTCCACAGGAGCCACCTCCAGTTGCCTTTCCAAGGAGTACAAGGCCCTCAAGTCTTTAAGCAAAAGCTGTTAGGTCATTTCACAACTGCATCTTCGGCAAGCCAACGGTGACACCCTTTTAACCGCGGCTAACCAGAAGGTCTGGCGGGAGCTGGGTTAGGTACTGCCTGACCTCCCTTTGGAGAGGCAAGCCTGCTTCAAGGCTGGTCTGGCGGATGCTTGTGCCATTGCGCAGGAACTCGCAGAATCTTTGATCTCCCACATAGACACAGCCAGCAGATGGCTGTGTCAGGGTTTTGAGATGAGAAGTGGATGCATGTCACTATGTTTTCATGTTTCGATGACGAGTTGACAAAGAAGAAAACCTCCACTCAAACCGCCAAGTCCTTAGCCATCCTGACAAAGCAAGGCCAGAAATGAATTCAAACCCCTGTGCTTACACCAGCTTCAAGGGTTTCTGGGACCATGGTACACAGAAGCCTGACAGGTCACCCAGTGATAACAGGAGGAAGCAGCAGAGGACTTTGCACAGATTTTTACATTTCCCCTCCTCTGCCCCTGCCGCCAAGAAACAGTGACATTAAGGTCGGGGAACACAGTTCTCCAGTGGGGAGCCGACTGGCTCTTTTGCAGGACAGCTGGAAGCATCTTTTCAAGAACCCTTTGATCCTATCCATAGTATCCATGGGCTTCAGTCTTCCTCTTCCTTTTCCTCTACCATTCTCTCCACCTTTATGATAGATCAGGTCCCTGACTCTTTTGCAGGAGGTCCTTTCGCTTTTGGAGATCCAGGCTGTAGAACCGGTTCCTCAATCAGACAGGGGCTCCGGCTTCTGCTCCAGGATTTTTGAGGTACCCAAGAAAAACCAGGCTGGCCTGAGGGTTGTCCTGGACCTGTCATTTCTCAATCTGTCTTTACTACTAGAACGCTTCAAGATGATTACCCCCGCGCACGTAGCAGAGCCTCTTGTGTGCAGGGGCCTGGATGTGTTCCCTAGACCTCAAGGATGCGTACCTGCATGTGCCCAGCTACTAGCCGCATCAGAGGTTTCTGCAGTTAACAATTGTCACACCACTTCCAGTACAAGGTGCTGCCTTTCAGCTTGAACTCGGCCCCTAGTGTCTTCACGAAGTTGATGAACACAGTGGCGAGTCTCCTCCGCTTGGAGGGCCGTCATCTGTACCCTTATTTGGACAACCGGTTGATACTCCTGCCAGAAATTGGCAGATGTACTTCATCAGTTGGGCATCTCCCTCAACCAGAGGAAGTCACAGTTGTGCCCCTCCCAGGATCTGGTCTTCGTAGGGGTGTGTTGGAACATGGCTGTTCAGCGTGTGTTCCCCATGCCCGAGTGGCTCCTCTCCCTTCGCAAATCGATTGGGCACTTTCCAGCACCTTCTGGGGCTGATGGCCTCCAGCATGCTCACTGTACAGCACACTCTCCTCAAGATGAGGCGTCCCCAGCACCACCTGGTGGCTAATTGGGATCAGGACACAGGGTCTCAGTTGGACTGGAGCCCAATACGCCCGCTCCTTCTGCCTGAACATTGGTGGTGGTTGATGGATGGCAATGGTTTAGTGGGAGCCCCCTTCACCCGACCAGAGCCTACCCTGGTGGTGACGATGAACTCCTCTATTTCGGGCTGGGGGCTACAGTGGTGGGCTGCACGATGCATGTTCCAGGGCGTAATCCCTCCAGCATATCCGTTCCAGCATTGGGGGTTTGTGTACCTGGTCTTGTTTGCATCTCCTCACAATTCCGAATGCCCCCAGCTTGCTTCATAGGCAGGACTGGTTGGGGATCTCTTGGAGACGGCTTCCAGATCTGTTGGCACGGCCGCAGGTGTTATGCGTAACCTCCTCCCCTGTCTGCTGCAGCGGACCTTCTGCAAGTTCTGGGCTTCGGTGGGCTGCAGCCTTATCCTGACTGCCCCGCACTGGCATGCTCAATTTCCGGATTACAAGTGGAACATCAGTCAACAGGCCATGAGGCCCTCTACTCGGTAAGAGTAAATGGACTAGATTCTGACATTGGGCTTGTGACAAGGGTCTGGATCCTGTTGCCTATCCTCTGGACGACGTACTAGCTTTTATCAGCTCACCTGGCTCGTTTGGGAATTCAGGTGGATACTTGACAAATTTATCTGGCATCCATCAGGCCTTACAAAAATTCCCCTGAGCATGTGTTTTCGGCAGCCAAACCGGTGGTTAAGGTCCGCCTCAAGGGGCTGTCAAGGCTGGCCGGCCAGGAACCTGACACTTTTCAGGAGGGATTTAACCCTGGATATACGGCAGACAGACGACCATAAACTCAAGACTGTATGTGATACTTTAAGAGGAAAAAAGGAATATGTGAAAATGCAACATATATTGCCCTGATTTGAAAAAGGCACATGGCGTGCCGAAACACGTGTCTCACAAAGGGCCACAAAGAATCTAAATAAATCCTGTGAAAAGTTTTCTTTGTATAACCAGTGGTGCAGTATTTGTGTGAATGCCTTGTTTTGACTGAACTATCATGGAGTTGGGGACTTGATTCTCCGTTAACTTTCACGCGCATGCGACACAGCAAAACCGAATGATTAGAAGAGGGCGGCAGAGCAATACAAGCTGATATTCTTCAACCCCCCCCAAAAAAAAACAGTGCGAATGGAATTAAGTTGTTATAAACCTCCCCGCTCCCCATTGATGTCATACTTGTTCTTTTTGTTTGTTTGTTTGAATATAAGGTAAGCCAATGGTGGGCTAGCTGACAAGTATATCAAACAAGAGTCCCTTGTCCATTACATTTGTACTGTTATATTTTGCTACCCGATATGTGCTTCTTAAAAAGATTGTGCAAGCTGTTCACAATGTTTAGAGAAAAAGCATGCTCCTCTTCCTTTTTTCAGCTGCATAGGACACACTGGTAACTCCTTTCCACTCTCCACCCCTCCTCTACAGGCCTTGTAACACAGTTTTCATCAAACCTATATGAAGCATTTCTGGTTTCCAACTCTTCAGAATGCACCCAGCCCTTTGCCCAGTGCAACCAGTATAGTGAGGAGGAAGAGCTTGTAAAGGGAATTTTGCTGGCTGGTCTCTACCCCAACCTCATTCAGGTAGGTGCAAAAATATCATGAGTTTAAAGCCTGGCCTGTTACATTGTGAATGTATACTGTTGATTGTCTTCATTCGTTCCCGGAGTTTACTCGCACAACTTCCTACCCTCTGGTAGTCTAGTGCTCCAGAATCTCTGCAGGCCAAGCTTTATTATCCAGTATTCTTTTGGTTTATGGTCTTTCCATCAAATTTTTTGCATCGAGGGACATTTCCATCAAATTTTTTGCTACGGTAAAATTTGCACCTAATGCATTTTTTTTATGGGGGTGTTCCCCCTTCAACCCCATGTTTTTTACCCTTTGAAACCTAGCGCAAAGAAAATTAACCCTTTACCCTCCCAAAACATGCATTTGATGCATATTTTTTCATTGCAACCCCTCGATGCAAAATAATTCGATAGAAAGGCATTTGATGGATAGACTAGATATCTATTATTTCATCAGTAATAGCTAGCATTTTATCATCAGGAATGCTAACAAAATGTAAGTCTTGATAACTGAGCATTCCAGATGGTAGTTTGCCTCTAAATAGAGCAGCAATCCCATATGCTTTGCTATCCAGAATTTCTGTTTTATTTCATGGCTCTCTTCTGTTCCAAAAAATTAACATTGTTATCCAGATTTTTTTAATCGAGATCCTTGATTCTCCAACAGTGGCAGATTAAAAATATTTTACTGTAGCTCATTTCTCGCAATACTGCACCATAAGTGTCTGGGATGGTTTTTATTGCCCTAAAAGTAAGGAAAATGTCAAAAAAACAAATGGTAAAACCTTGCATCCATCTCCTGTATGGATCAGATTGTGTGTAAGAGTGTTAGAATGTAACATTACCTCGGCCTCCTATAAGCGACTATGCAATATTTCTGAAAGGAATTAGTTGTTTAACTCCTGTTGTGCTACAGCATAAGTTATGAAATGGATCCCTTGTCGTACCCTCTACCCGCTACCTCTCAATCGTTTGGCTGCTTCTCTGGGGACACACCACAAAGTCCTGTTCTCCCTGCACATTCTTTCTTCGCTCCAAGCGCCCACACTTCCCCCAATTCAGGTGGACACCCCTGGAATCTCTAGCCACTTTCTCCCTCTCCATATGCCTTCCTCTCCCCAGCCCCCTTCCCATACCAATTTCACTTCACCACCTCCTCACTGCTCCGGGGCCTCACCCGGTCCCCTTAACAAAGCATGCATTGCAGAAAGGGCATTTGACACTGGATTGTGTCCAAAGCATCCTTTGCATGGTATGCACAGGGGGCTCATAAGTTGATGCTGGGGTGCCCACAAGCTTAGTGAACCGCTACATAGATGTGGTAAATGATCAATCCTGTGGGAGGCCCTGCCGAAGTCCCAGACCACCCAAGCAGGCTTCAGGAAAATAATCAATTTACAGATGGGAGCCACACTTGCTTTAAATTGAACCACAGGCTCCATTTGAAGCTGGAGGGAAAGAAAAACAAACTGCACTTCACTCCAAGCACTAATAGAAACACCTTCCTCACTCAGCCAGAGCCGCACGGTGGAAAATCGCCAAACCCTCCATGACAGTGAAAAGGTTATGTCCATCAGTGAAGTCCAGAGCAGATGCAAGAGAATTTGCAAATATTCTGATCAACGGGAAGCAAGTTCACATCTTAGTGAAGTTTGCAGCGTGTTATGCCCTAATAAATCAACAGACCTGTAGAAGCACCTTTCTAATGGATTCCTTCCTCTCACACATTCCTCATCTATGATTATCCTATCCACAGTGCAGCTGTTCTTCTAAATGTTCCTGCCACCAGGGGGCACAGCGTGGCTCTGCGTTGGCTCCATCGGACGCTCGTACATGCTGGACATGACGAAACCAGTATATATTGAGGTGCCGCACCCCATGACATCTGTTCCTTTTTTCCATGCACTCTGTTTGCTATTCGGGAACATCCTCTTTCAGCTTTTGAGAATGTTTCTCTGTGCCATGCCTACTTTGTCAAAGGCCTCTGACTTCATACCGTGCATGGACAGATGTCTGTCTCGGATGTGCACCAGATTTATCTCTACTGCTTGGGCGAGGATCACAGCACCCAGGATTATGGATCATGCTAGTCCATGCACTCGAAGGCCTTTCGGGAAAGGGCAAAGAAGATCTTCACATTCGTCCACAAGGCAAAGGGTGAGGCTCTATAGTCTCGTTTGAGGTTGTACAGCATGGAATGCCACTCCGAATACAAATCGTCTGTCTTACTGCCCGAGTGATTCCTCACACTGATATTCTTTCTTGTCCTCTAAGAAAAAGAGCCACCACTCCAAGGATTCTCCGGAGAGACTGGCTCAGGTACCTTTTCCTACCCACTTCTCCACACAGAAGAATGGAAAAGCTTTCACTTTAAGATGAGGATATCTTTGCTAGGGTGCCGGTGGCTTTGGCACTGAAGGGTCCCATTGCATTTGTTGCAATCAGCAGGCTTCCCACTGGAGACCACTCCTGCATGCCTGGGGTCTTGGGCCTGGACAAAAGAACAGCCATGGTACCCCGGCGCAGACAGACCCTGCCTTTGGGCGTAGCTGTCTCACGCTGTTTCCGTTGTCTGTCCAAGATGTTTAATTCATAATGCTTTATTTTGACAACAATGTCATAAAACACACATTTCATCATAAATCAATTCATTATAATAAATCATCCATGTAATATAAAATATTTGTCAAAAATAGGAAAAACACAACATATAAAGATGAAAACAAGTAAAAAAGAAACAGCCTAGCTAATACATACGATAGCAAAGCATCAACAATTCATCTGTCTTACCCAATGTCCAAGTTGTATGACAGCTATGACAAAGAAGGTAGCCAAGAAGGTGACCAGGTACCATTTGGGTTAGAACCTCTGGTTTCTAGGGAGGAGAGGGATTTCCAGAGGAATTCTACAAAGGTGAGGATGTGCTTGGTTTGGCCGAGGACCTTTAGGTTACCACTGTCCTCAATACTTTCCCTTAGATGGACATTCTGACAGCTCCCACTCCTGGTATGCCTCAAGCTGCTTTTCAGCGAATTATGGTAAAGGGGGCTGGCAGTCTGAGTCTTTCTACTCCATCCAGAACAAACATTTAGTATGAACTGTGTGACTTTCTCAACAATGCCCCCAAAAAGACACTCATGCTCTTCAAAGCGGCAGTGGAGACCCACGTGCTAGAAGTGTGGGAGAAGGTCTGCTTCTGCTATGGCAGTTAATAGAGAGCTCTCAAAGAAACACCAACCTGCTCCATCGGATCCAGCGTTTGTCCTCTCATGCCTATCCAGAGAGTTTGGTGGTTCAGGCCACAAATACTAACCTGAAGACCTCTACCTTCCTTTTCACCCGACGGGGAGAGTAAGAGACTCGACATCTGGGGGAAGAAGGTGTTTGCATCAGGTGCTCTTGCCCTACATGCTGTGAATTCCTCTTGCGCCCTGGCAAAGTTCTCCTTCGGCCTTTGGTCTGCTGTGGCCAGTGCGGTTGAAGTCTAGTGTCGGAGTACCTGCCCTGCACATGCACTCTATTGCAAAGCCAGGGCTGTAAAAAGTCTCAGGTTTCGCTGTCTCAGCCTCTCAAATTCACCGGAGTAGTCTTGGACACTCACATGGCCATGGCATTCCTACCCAAGAACCGAGTGGCGGATATCTTTCGGATGTTCAATATCCTCCAGTCCAAGGAACAAAGCCCAGCCTCTGCCTTCTTGCGCCTTCTGGGCCTCATGACCTCCTGCTTCCTAGTGGTGCAAGGCTGTGCATGAGATTGCTTCAGTGGCTTCTCCGTTGCCAATGGTCGCAGTTTCAGGGCCACACGTCAGACCTTTTGCAGGTCTCAGATCAGAAGGCTCAGGATCTTGCGGATTGGGCTGTATGAGATAACTTGCTGAGAGAACGAAGCAAGAACAAACCTCCTATACCAAACTACATTTAACTCATTAATATGTAACTACAAGTTCATATATAATTTACATATCACTGTTAGAATCAATTATTCATTTTTATTCGCAATGTTAAGTAGGATGTGACATCCAGAACAATTTCACATACTAAAATGCATACAATACACCAATTTGAAATAAATTATACATACATCTCACTCGCAACACTAACATTTCAAACATACTCTGAATGATGCATAAAAACCTAACCAATACACCACACACACAAAAAATCACAACAGAAAATATGCAAAAAGGATTTTTTGTGCAAATGACGCACCATAGTGCAAAGTGACAATCGATGTAAACCTATGACTGTATGCACTCTAGTCTGACAACATGTCACGACTCGCTCCCTTCGCTCCCGTTCCCGCCACTTGGGGGCATGTTTTGGGGCTTATTCCTTGCTGGACATTTCCTCCGAACCTAATGCCACAGTGCTGTAATGAATTGGGAGCGCTAAATCCCTATTTTCCAAACTACTTCCCTTCCGGATCCATTCCAGGTTTTTGGCAGCCAGCATGCTTCTTTAACCAAATGACTGTGCTTCCCAGAATGCCTGGCCCACTGCTCCACCTCCACCCTTGCAGGACAAGGTTGGGTGGAGGATAGGCAACACCTGTGGCTGCAGGTGCAGCAGTCAGCACACCTGAGGCGTGTGCTCGTTAAACAGCTTTAAAAGCCTCAGTCTCACTTCAGTCCAGCGCTGGTCATCGTTTGCAGTGTTCCTGTTTTTGACTAGTCCCTGGTTCCTGGTTCCTTGCCTTTGTACCTACTTCCTTGTTCCTGTTTTCTTGTTTCCTCCACCCTGAATTTGTGATTCATGAGCTAATTGATTTCTGCTCCCTTGATTTCCCTTTTTGTCTTCCTCTGTTTGCAGGCAGCAATTCTCAGTGCTTTCCCCTTTTAGATGCAGCCCAGTTTGTCTGTGTTCTATATTTCTTTGACTCTGTCCTTTGCTGCTGTTACCCATTTGCCTTAGCCTTCCTCTTAGTTTAGTTTCCTGTCTTTTCCTTGGAGGGGTAGGGAGAAGTTTGCATAGGTTATTTCGTTTTTCCCTGCTCCTGATCCTTACTTTCTAGAGGATCCATTCCATGTTTTCCACTGCACTTCTGCATTTATTTTCCCTTTGATTATTAGGTGTGGTGTGCGGTAGTAGCTAGCTCCTGTGTGTATGCTATTGTTTTCCTCACTATTTTGTAGACACTATTCCCACTTAGGTATTTAGTTTTCCTTCCATTGCTGTTCTAGCCTTTCGGGGTCCCAGTTTCTTCAACAGGATTCGTGGGCTAGCTGACATTCAAGAGGTTTATCTCGTCCTCGTGAGTACAGTTCTTAAGTTCCCTTCTGTAATACCATCAAGAGTGTTAGTACACAGATCCTGTCATTGCTTGCCTTCCACGTGGGTTTAGCGCTGTCAGTACCTGTAACAGCAATTGGGGGTAAGGCGCTTGCCGACTTTCCTCGCGGTCAGGTGCTTACTCCACATCCCTTTTCATATATTGGTTTTGATGTCACACTCTATTTGCACTCCTGGGTTCTAGCATATCTGAGTCGTAGTTCCTGGGTGCACATTTCCCTTGCCATATTCGCTGCCTTTGTACTCGCCTGACTAATCCTGACACAACATCAATAAGTGCAGTGTGCCCAAATCTATGCCAGAATCGCAGATTTAAGCTACGCAGCTGTGGTCAAATTCATTATATGGTATCTTTGGCAGAATCGAATCTGTTGTTGGCCAGACTGGGATGCATACAGTCATATGTTTACATCGATTGTCACTTGGCGCTATATTGCATTGTTGCCACAACTTTAATGGCTGAAATGCACACATGCATAATAGCACTTCCCAGTTTCCCCAAACTTGGACTTCGGTCCCACTGAGGGCTTTCAACCAAGAGCACGTAAAGACCATAATTATGGTGAAAGGCACTATAAAAATGACAAAATGATTGAATTAATGAATGAATACCACTAAATTAAAGTGGTAAAGGACCTTAGGTTGTTCTTTTTATAACTTGCTGAGAGGCCTGTTGTTTTTTGCCAACCTTGGCCCAGGTGACGGTGGACACAGACACATCTCTGACTCGTTCTAGCGCTCACCTGTCAGATCTGACCGCAAGTGGATTGTTGGCTTCTGTGGGGTCTCAGGAATACATCAACTTGCTGGAGCTGAAGGCTATCAGGCTGGCCCTGGTCGCTTTCCTCCCCTCAGTGAAGTGCAAGACTGTGCTGATCCTGACAGCACAGTGGTCGTGCACTACCTCAACAAGCGTAGTGGAGTTGGGGTCCTTGCCTCTGTGTAGAGGAGCAATGTGACTGGGACTCTGGAGAACAGTGTCTCTCGGAAGGAAGCCCATGTGGCCAGGACAGTGTATTTCACAGCAGATGCCTTGAGCAGGCAGACATCTGCCTGCCAGGAAGTTCTGGAGAAGATCGCCTTTTGTGGAGCTTTCAGTTTGGACAGGAGTTCTGCTCCAAGGAATTTCCTCATCGTAGAGCTTTGGGGGGCACTGATGGTAGAATGGACCTTCAACCTCCGTTATGCGTTCCTCCAGATCCCATTAATTCTGCTGGTTCTAGAGAGATTGCGCCTGCTCTGAATCATGTTAATCCTGAGCGTTCTGGGCTCGGCCCAGAGGACGTGCTATCCGGAGTTGCTGTACAGGTCCTTCTGCCCTCCCTGGCATCTTTCGAGGAGAGTCGACTTGCTCTCCCAATTGTAAGGGCGGGTCCTCCACCTGCACCTCAGCAGCCTGAACCTTCATGCTTGCCTACTGAGAGATTGAGATACAGGGAGGGGACTTGTCGGACGACATCCTTGATGTACTCCTCTCAGCTCGGAGGCCTGCAACAAATTCTATTCATGCATGCAGATGGCATGCATTTTTTACTTGGTAACACGAGAGGGATCTGGACTGTCACTTATCCCTGTTCTGGATTTTTTGTTGTCTTTTTGCCCAGCGGGCCTGCAGATTGGCTCTGTTAAAGGACACCTGTCAGATATGTCGCTTTTCAAGAGGTACCCAGAACAGGACTTGTTCTTCAAAATCCCCACTGTCATGCAGTTCTTGCAGGGTTTGTGTAACCAGTTTTCTCCATGTCAGTTTGTTGTCCCGGCGTGGGATTTAAATTTGGTTTTGACCTTCCTTATGAGAGCTCCGTCTGAGCTCTCTGTTCATGTTCTATTAGACTGCTCACCATTAAGGTGATTTTCCTGGTTGCCATCACTTCTCCGAGATGGGTGAGTGAGTTCCAGCAGTTGTCTGTTAAACCTGCCTACTTCCAAGGCGAAGACGACTTTGGGAGGGAGACCCTCCTTTCTTCATAAAGTGGTCTCAGATTTTAATCTTTCTGAAAAGATCCATTTTACTGTGTTTTTTCCTCCGCCTCATCCTTCTAATGCAGAGGAGTGATTCTATCGACTGGATGCGGTGCAAGCCCTCACATTCTACGTCACTTGGATGAGAGAGGTGAGGAAAGATAATCAGCTTTTCGTGGTTACGCGGGTGCTCGTGCTGGCAGAACTATGACCAAACAGACCCTGTCAAGATGTCTCATTCTCTGCATCTCGGAATGCTACGATCTAGCTGGAAAGGATGTGCCTGAGGGTCTCAGAGACCATTCTACCAGAGGAGTGGCTGCCATCTTTGCCCTTGACATCTACCAGGCAGCAACGTTTGGTGTGTCTGCACACGTTTGCTAAGCATTACTGCTTGAATTCCCTTTCAGGACAGGATGCCTGATTTGGTAGGGCAGTCCTCCAGAGTGTTCTGATCTAAGTAGTGTCCTTGCTCTCCTCCTTCCTCCAGATTTACATACTGCTTTGGCAGTCTATCATAGATGGGGAATCGTTCGAAGGAAGTAATCCATTAGCAGAACAAATTACTTACCTCTCTTTAATTTTCTTGCAAATGTATTGTGTCCTCTCACGTATTCCTGATCTATGATATACTGTGATATCCTGCTTGCAGCTTGGAAACTTTTCACAGCAGAGGGCGACGTGCCTAGTCGCGGACCTTGTGTCCCTCGACGCCCTCCGTCCGTCTCGAGTATGACGTTGGCATCTGTATAAATGACACGCGCTGCTCCCATTGCCTCAGTTCTGTTTTTCCACACAGTTTGCTTGAAACGTTTTTTGCCTCAACGTGCATTCTTTGCTACGCAATTTAAAAAACTGTTGAAGTATGTCTTCATCTAGCCAGAAAATAGGGATTCAACAGGGTTGCCGATTGCTCTTATAAAATGTCTATAACTAATCTGCATCGGGTATGTCTCTGGCGCCTGGGATTGGGCTACAATGTTGACTGTGGCTCGTGTCAATTGATGACGGTTAAAGCCTTAAAAGAGAGGAAGGGGAAACTCGCCATAGGCATGTCCTCCCCTAAATCGCCTTCTGTCACTCCGTCGAAGGCTAAATCGTCCGAAGACAGGAGCTTGATAGATGTTTATCCTCACTGATCCAAAAGACGAGGCACACATGCTAAGTGCTCTACATAGAGGTCTCGACACTCCTCATTGTCTTCATATAAGTGGTCTAGGTAGAGGTGCCATCACTCCAGATCCACCTCTTCGGATTCCTCACGCATACTGCAGTCAAGAATAGCGTCTTAGACAATTGGAGAAAGCCAGACACCACTCCTGTGATGCATAAGGATTCCACCCAAACATACAGACCGTCCTCCATGGACCCCAAGTTTCTTTCTAAACACCCAAGCATAGAAAGCCTGGTAGTACAGGCAGCCACTTCAGCTTCTAAGGGGCAGCATACCCCACAATTCCACCAGACAGCGACGATAAAAAGGTGGACACCCTGGGGAATGAAGTCTTCTCTGCTGGGAGCATGGCGTTAATGGTGGTCAACACTACATGTGCCTTAGCTAAGTTTACGTTTACCTTATGGGAGGTGGCTGCTGTGGCAGCACAACATGTCCCAATGGGTGAAGAGAGAGAAGGCTTTTTGAGATTCATTCAAGATGGAAAAGACACTGTGTTTCAATCTTTGCAATCTGGTTTGACTGTGTAAGGCATTCCATGCCTGCTGGTACAGTTCTCTGATTATTTGCCTGGCGAAGAAAATCAGGTTTTGCTCCTAACTGCCAGTCCTGACTTTTGGACATGCAAACTGCAATCCTCTAATGCAGACGCTAAATCTCTTGGTGCTGCGATTAGACAGCCTCAGCAGGGTCGTTCTGCTTCATCTCGTTCTGCTCTGTTTGTTTTATTTGGTTTACCTTATTTTCCTTTTACAGGCTGCGCTTTCTACATGCAGCCTGGGCGTTTGACTGGGCGCCTGGTTATTAGCCTGCAGCTTACGTTATATTTAATTTATTTAGGATTGATTTATTTCATATCTATTGAATTTACTTTTATGCTGCGTTATTGCCGCTGGGGTTACCCTGACCTCATTGGGCGGTCTGGTGGCCCGTGCCTGGCATTGCCTGACCTCATGGGTCTTTCTTTTCTTACCTACATGCTCCGCAAATTGTATCTTGCTCTCTACCACGCAAGCACAGCCAATTGGCTCATGCTCACAGTATGTGTCTTCTTAGTGTAGTACCTTCCCGGCTGTGCAGCGGATGCGCCTCCTCTGTGCCGAAGTCCAGCCAAAGTCTGGTCAATCTGTGTTCCAGAGGGGGTCTGGACTTGAGAGCCCTTGCGTAAGCATGGGGGCCTTTCTTGTGATGAAACTGGCTCCCCCACTACTAATTGGCCCCAGGGCTGCCCCCCGGCTCCTTTCACCTATGTATCTCCACAGGGGGTGTCTGGCCATGTGAAATGTTTCTTATTGAACATACGATCATTAAGGGATCATGCCCTTTCTTTCAATGAACTGCTGTACGAGCACAAGCCTGATCTTGTGTTTGTTAACGAAACCTGGCTTAATGAGAGTTTTGGCCCTTTTTTGGTCCGGCCTTGCTACCTGATTATCGTATTTTGCGCTTTGATCAGCCCTCCCCATGGGTTAGTGGGAGCCTTGCGATTGTCCATCATAGCCGAGTGGCCTGCTCCTTTCTTCCTTTTAAGCATAGTCAAATATGGAGGCCCTGCTGCTCCATATTCGTGTATCTGCGGCTAACGCTGCTCACATGTAGTTTCTATACTGCCCCCGATAGTGGATACTCGTACGTTCTATACACCCCCCGATAGTGGATACTCAGTTTCCACTCGCACCCACCGAAGTTGCTGCGCATCTCCATCTGCATTATAGGGACCTTATCTTGGGTGATTTTAATATCCATCCAAACGACCCACAAGATTCTCTTGCGAGTGTGTTAGTGTCCGCTTTGACCGACATTGGCCTGTTGCAGCTGGTCGTGGGCCCCTTTCATGGGTTAGGTAACACCCTCAACCTGTTATTTTCGGCCTCTGGTTGGGTAGCCCTTTTTCCAGCTCGTCCTTAATGGTAGACGGACCACTTATTGATCCCTTTGACAAGGAGTATAGTGCCTGTGGTGACGCAACTCATTTCTAGTCGCCCCCACGCCCCCTATCAGCGGTGTGTAAGGAATGCATGGTGTCAATAGTAAGACACACAAGTGACCACAGTTAAAGGCTGTTTATTGAAAGTTTGCAGGGGTGTGATAAATGCCTATCGAAACCTAAATCTAAAGATGTGAGCTAGCTGTGGCCATCAAATAATAAAGAAGGCAGTCCTAGTGGAGTTGTGTCAACATAAAAAGGGCCTATACAAAAAAACCTATTGCCAATTCTTGCTACTAGTTACAAATAGCGTGGGGTGCAGTTCATGAAAAAGAAGGAAGTGTTCACAAAATTGGTAAGTCAGGATACTTGGGTTGTTGGCCTCCATTCCCCACGTTTTCAGCATGGGACAAGGCGATTCACTCAAGCAAAGCATACGCTAGGGCTTCTGCGGCATGAGGATACAGTTCCAGTTTCACAGTTCACAAAACTCAAGACTTTCTGTGTTCAAGTCACTTTACTTCTCACCAGTCTCTTGACGCAGAGAGCCTGCTGTAACAGAAACGATGCGCAAATGTTCACAGTATTCACTTTGGGTATTCACCCTGGATCCCCCTCTTCCGGGCTCAGATCCCTTTACCAAAACCGGGTTCAATTAGTCTCCTTCAGTCGGGATCGCACCAATTTGATTTATTTTATACGGCCGAAGACTTTCAAATGTGCGCAGGGTTTAGCAAGACCTGTTGCATGACCACTAAAATCTCAATATTTCTTTCACGCTCCGCATCAGTTAGATACCTAACAGAGACTTTCGAATGAGCACCTACATAGTGCCGGACCACTCTGTGTATGGTATCTTTTCTTGATTTCCTCAGAGTTCAATCATGAAGTTCAAATAATTCTTTCTGGCTTTCAATTACAATTGCATCGCTCATTCTAAGCACTTCATACGATGTTCCCTTTATACATGTTGCCGCTTGTAACCTTGGTCAAAACACAAGCTGGTTTGGTATCAGTCTCTCCGACTCACCGGCTGTGTTGCTTTTTCAGACGCCGTTTGGTTTTAGGAGCCAAGGACAGTACCACGGCGGCAATCGCTCCTCCCCGTCTTGGTTACCGACGCAGGTCAGTCCCGGGTACCACCGAAACACTGTGTAGGTTTGATCAGCCTTAGTTCCTGGTCTTCGGTTTCTTAATTTTCAAGGCTTGTGAAAATAACTGTCTTTAAATGTCAAGGGTGCTTCCCTTCTTGCAACCCTCTCGGGTCTCGCCTTCTTCCTCCTTGTATTAAACCGCCATCTTGGAACTGCTGTTTCCTCGCGAGTTTTGCCGCGCTCAGTGTTTGCTTGGGTGCTCCGCCTTTTATCCGTGTGGGGGAAGTATAATGGAGTCAGGTGTGTGTAATGATCTGTAATTGTCTGACCGTGGTGTTGGGACATGTCAGGTATATGGCTCTGGTGTTAGTCTGTTGTTGCTCACGGTGAACTGTCTGTGAGAAAGTGTTTGTGTTGGGAAAGGGAGCGGGGGTTGCGTGCCTAGGTATCATACCTGGTAGAATGGGGAAAAGGTGTTACAGGGAAGCAGATACCACGTCTCGCCATTCAGTGTCCCACTTCCACTTGCCGAAGATCCCTCATCCAGGTGATCCTCCTGCACTGGTCCACCCCCAGGAACTGGATCCAAAAGCAATGGCCGTGGCTTGGCATCCTCACGGCGGCAGAGAACACGGCAGTAAACCCGCTTGCCGTTGGATCATTTTTGGCTGTTTGAGCCTCTTTCATCACGGCGCACATCCTACTCTGGCTGTTTCCGGGCCCCTACTAGACTTGAAACTACCCGATTCATTTCATTTTTCAGATGATAATATTTTGCCAATATCTACGTTACGCAGCCATCGCAACATCGGCATAGTTACTCTCTGGCTACACGTACCTTTTTTGACAGATGCAGGGTGACCAACGGAGATTTCGTTTTGCCAAACATGCAGCACAGTACGTTTGTACAGAGCACAGTATGATGTCTTACACATACTTGCTCGTGAGCCTTTGAGATTTCAGTCTATGCTAGAAGAAGCCAGCTTCAGCTACTTGACCTATTAATGGGTCATATTCATTCCTGGTCCTGAGGAAGGTGCCAAGTATTTTTCATCCACCGAAACGTAGATCAGGCGTACCTGTTGATTTAATTCTGTACACCTGAAGTACTGAATAGGATTTGTTCCCAGTGCTACACGTAGACCCCTATTTCAGTTTTTTGGTTGGACTTTGACCTCCAATTCAGGTTGTTGTTGGACTCTCATATCCTGAATTTATTGAAACTGGGCATTTGAATTTAGGCCCTTCGGGTTGAATTTTCAACTCAACTCTAATTGTGCTAGTAATTCTTATGGGCTGGCAGTATTAGAATGACTGAAAAACGACTGAGATATATGTAATCTTTGGTTTTATGTCATGCTTACTACTTTTCATTCCTAAATTGCTGTTTTTGAATGATGTAAAACAATTGTACATGAGAATCATTTGTAATATATGTTTGTGTCTTTCTTTGTATTTATAATCTGCAGAATCTATCGCAATATTGCTGTTGTTGCTGTTTCAAAATTGTATACAATATATGTGTGACACTGCATTTAATGTTTTCTTAATATGTATGTTATCCTAATTTTAAGATTACTTTCCTGTTTAGAATTAAAAAAGAAACTGTGGTTTTTTGGTTGATTACGTGCGAGTTCGTAGAGGTTAAGGGATTCTCTGCAAAATATAGAGAGTTGTGATATGCTCACATATATACCTACAAGTTCTCCCCTTTATGAATAGGGTAGTACTGTTAGGACATCCCATTAGCTGTGAGAAATATATACTCCGCTTTGGGCTTGGTCCACATCACTGCAATGTAGAGACAATTGAAATTAATATGATACAGTGCAATGTTTCTCCTACCAGGACACCTTTTTCTCCTTTGAATATGGTTGGCCACCTGGATGACAGGTCCCCGGGGACTAGCAGATGAGCCGCCTTCAGGTTTCTCACAAGTGGCACTCTATTTCCATGCCAGAAGTGGCCGATAACATTGTTCCCCTCAGGATACAGACTTTACAATGCTTCATTCTGCTTTGACTTCTATGGCCAATCTTTTGGCTCCTCTAAAGAAAGCCAAACCACAGAGGCTTCCGTCTGAACCGTGGTTCTCATCAGAACTAGCAACCCTACGCTTGCTGTGTATATAGGCAGAACATAAGTGGCAGGTCTCTTCTAGCCCTGCTAGTTGCTTTGAACTGCCAAAGCCACAGCAGTTTTCCAGTCGACGGTCTTTGAGGCCAAACAGGCCTTCTTTTCCTCACGGGTGACAGCGGCTGTGAATCAGCCTTGGGAATTATTTCAGCTGATGCATTCACCATCATCCACTACGCCCGCTGAAACAGTTGTGCCCACCAAGGGGTTATGTGATTCTCTGGCAGAGTTTTTTGTGGATAAATTTGCCACAATATGCCAGAATATAGTCGATTTCGGATCTCATTCTTGCTTACCTGCGAGTCCTCCTAAGCCTGTGCCTTCTACATATAGCTGGTTGTGTTTCCCACTGTTCAGTGAGGAACACATCTTGAGGGCGACCTTTGCCCTTAAATTGGCCTCCCCTGCTGATCCAATTCCACTTGCCGTTCTAAAGATTTTTATTCCGCTGATCTCCCTTGGGTGTCTTCTGCTGTAAAATGTTCTGTTACAAATAGTTGCGTTCCACCCTCTCTTAAACATGCTTTGGTAATCCCGCTGCTCAAGAAACCCTCTCTAGATCCTGATCTTCGTTCTAACTTCTGTCCTATTTCCCTTCTTCCTTTCTTTTTGAAGCGCCTTGAATCTTTGTTGAGGCCTCTTTTCCGCTTATTCTTGAAAGATTCTGATTTCTTAGACCCTTTTTAATCTGGCTTTCAACCCGTGCGGGCGACTGAGTCGGTGTTGGTGACAACCTGTCTCGCATGGTGGATCAGGGTGGGGTGGGGGCACTAATTTTATTAGATCTACCGGCAGCCTCAGGCACCATTGATCGTTCCGTGTTGTTGGACAGGTTTGCCTTGTCGGGCATCTCCGGCTCAGTTCTAGCTTGGTTCTGTTCTTTTCTTACTGGTTGCACGCAGTCTCATTTTCTTTCTCCTTTTTGTTCTGCTCCCTCGCCCCTCTCTTGGGGGCTTCCCCTGCGGTCTGCTCTCCTCCCCCCTTCTCTTTAATATCTATATTCTGCCTTTGGTTCTTCTTATTCACTCTTTCGGATCCAGGTGTTATTCTTACGCAGATGACACCCAACTTCTTATCAGCTTTGATCTTCTTCAGCAGCATCCAGCTTTCAGGCTTGTTTGAATGCGATTAACATCTGAGTGAGTGATAATTGGCTTCTTTTAAATGGCAACAAAACTGAGATCTTAATTTTGGGCTCTGCTAACTGCTTGTCCCTCTGGACCATGGATTTTTGGCCCTCCTCTTTGGGCACATTACCGAAACCTGCCATGGTCGTTCAAAACCTGGGCATTACATGTTCAGCCACACTGTCCTTCGAGCCGCTGGTTAGTGCAGTGTGCCAGTCTGTGTATTTTAAACTTAAGGTACTTAGCAAAGTGCTTCCCTACCTGCCGCCTCACCTTAATTCTGTAGTGATATCTTCCCTGGTGGCTGGCAGTCTGGACTATTGTAATGCGATCTACCTTGCTCAGCCTCTTTATCTACTCTGCCGCTTTCAGGTCTTGCAAAACACTATGGAAAGAAAAGCCACAGGGGCTCACTTTCATGCTTCTGCCTCTGCTATTTTGGCTTCCCTGCATTGGTTGCCGGTAGCCAGGCTGGTTGATTTTTAAGTCACCCTGTCTGGTATGCCAGGCCCTTGATGGTGGTGGTCCTGAGTACCTACTTGAATAGTTTTCTCTTTATGTTCGCTTTCCGTCGCTTCATTCAGCATCCCTGCTTCTGATCCAGGTCCCCTGTGTCAATCGTTCGAGATTTGGAAGTGGGCCTTTGCAGTGGCGGGTTATGGAAATCCCTCTCTGTGCCCTTGTGTGATGCTGGAAATGCATCAGAGGGACAGTGCCTCTGAATCCTTGTCCTTTACTGCTTTTTATCGTGTGTTATGTCGTGTTTTCTGCCCAGGAGTCCATGTGGGACTCCTGGCAGTGCAGCTCTCTCTTTTGGTTTGGTGAACAGACCCATGGGATACCCTTATGGCACCCATGGGTAGGGGTACAACCCTGTGCCCCTAGTGTATGTTTTTGGGCACCTATGGGTGGCCCACAGAGCAGGGTATGGGCTGGTGGCAGCTCCATGCTGAATTTGACAGGTGCTCTGGGTGTCCTCCATTTTGGGATACCCAGGCCCTGCCATTGGGATCAGTTGATTCCTGATGGGAAACAAGATGGCCCCTGTGGCCTCTTGCTTTCTATTGCCTGTTACCTTGTTTTCCCAAAGTCCTGGGAAGCCCTGACTCTGTCACTTCCCCCTGACTGGCTGTTGGGTGGAAGTTCCATATATGGTGGTGTTGTGAAGGCCCAGCTAGACTGACTGGAGCCTTCCCAGTGACTGTATGTTGTGGGTACCTCCTGTGGGTGGGGCCTGGGTGAATGGAGTGTGTGACCAATATACACTCCTTGTTGTGGTTGTCTGGTTTCTGGCATGAGAGACAAAGACTGAGACAGCCCTGCCCGAAACTGGCCTGAATGCAGTGTGTAGTGTTGAATGGCTGGGTACTTGTCCCAATCCACATTCCTTGTTGTGAGTGTCTGAAAGGGAGGAGTGTGGCCTGAATGCACTGTGTGCCTGATTGGCTGACTGACTGCATGAATGCCCTCTGTATGATTGGCTGCTGAGTGTGTGCCAGCAGTGTGGATGAGAGACAGAATAGTATATCTGGGGACCTCTCACCACTGGTAATTGTTCAGAAGCGTTCAGAAGCTGAGTCTCCACTCTAAGAGTAACTGGAACTGCTGATCCTCGACGTCCAGCTGGAAGAAGAAGACTTGCTGCTGCATTTTGCTTCGACCGATCCGAAGGCTGCCGAAATCGTCGAAGACTGACCCGAGAGAGGACCTGGTAAGGCGCCTTCTTCCCGTGCTCCGAGGGACCATCGAGCACCGCTCCATCTTCGCCGAAGCGCCCTGGAAGACAGACCCTCGAAAGGCTGCCGACCCGAGACGGGACCGCCGAGGAGATCGAAGTGAAGCACCCGGACATCGCCGCCGTCGAAGTCCATTGCCGTCAACCAGGGTTCGCAGGTTTGTGTAACTGCTGGATGCCTGTCGAAGTTGTGTTGCCCAGCCGTGGGAACCACTTGACGCCGTGCCGCCGACGACCGGAGCCGCCCGCTCCTTTGCCTAAGAACATTCGAATCGAAGGACTCCCTCGTCCGCCCCGTCGACCGCTTTATCCTGCCGGAGAAAGTCGAGGACGACCAATGCGCCGAGGAGAAACCTGCCGGTCGGTTTCCCGCCACCCGAAGACCACAAAGACTCGAACGACTCGGCGCCCTTGCTGGGCCTCCGTCTCCACAATCTTTGCGGTCCAGAACTATTGTCAACGAGGTGCCCCGCACGCCTCTGCCTTGCAGGACGCCGACGCCCCGATGCCGACGAGCACCGCTCGGACGAAGCTGCCGCCTCATCGACGCCGTTCTACCCTGTTTGTCGACGGACGTTCAACGCCCCGTGTCTCCCGCTTGAAAGGGAAGGCATTCAAGAAGGGCCGTCGATTCCCCGCCGCCGAACGCCGAGTTCCTCGACGCTTCTCGACGATCCGTGACTCCCGCTTGAAAGGGGGTCGCTCAAGAAGGATCTGTCGATGCCTCTTCGAAGAACTCGACTCCACCAGGTACATTGGGGGGGTAAAAACATTATAGGAGGGAATAAGACTTGCAGAACAATATATGGACTGGGCTTGTGCTATATCTTTATTTTACAGGTTGCCCAGGTGGGGGGATCTCCACACAGAACTGTGTCTAGTGGTAGGGGCCAGTATTCTGCCTATTGCTCAACCATCTTATTTTCTCTCCTCTCTCTATTGCTGGTTTCACTCTATTGATCTGTGTGACATTGTTACAGTATTGTTGATGCACTTTAATGAGATCTAATACAAAGGGTGGTACCACTTTAGAATTGTATATATTTGCCATTGTTGATTTTCCTAGGTACAAAGTGAGTTATTATGATAAGTGTACATAACCTTGAATATTGATTATATAAAGACTGTGTTCTAACCAATACAGTGAGTGGACATTCCTTTGTGGGGCTTGGGGACTACACTGTACTTAAGGACCAGCCTGCATCACCTCCTGAGAAGCTAGGCCTTGATTGCTCGACCATAGCTACCGTAATAGAGAATCTTGGCTGGGGTCTTCTGTGCCTCTCTTCTACCATATAGAGAGCAGAAGTACAGACACCCCCTACCGGTCCTTTACACCTTGTGTGCATTACAAGATCTTACCTTCCGCCGAGCCTTGAAGACTTTGCTGTTTTAGTTTTCACTTCTTTTCTGTTGTGTTTATTCCATGAATTTCTGGTCTTCCTTTCCAGTCCTTTCTTACCAGTAGCGCCATGATGCCCGTGTTGGTGAAGGTGCGCTTTAGAAGTGTATGAATAAATCAATCATCTTCTTAGGGATGGAGGAAACGTTCTATTGGAGGACCTCCTCCCCGCCAGAATTAGATGGGGTGGGGGGGAAAGACCTGGGAAAAGACATTGATGACACCTTGTGGACATGGATGTGAGGGAGAGTTGCATGCTCAATGGTTTCCCAGCAGTATAGGCACCAAGCCCTGAAGCTGTTACACAGATGGCACTACCCAACGGCTGTGATAGCTAAAATGTATAAGGGGTATGACCCGTACTGCTGGAAGTGTCATCAGGTGAGATGGGGGGACTATAGTCCTGTGTGGCGGGGATGCCCTAGAGTGCCATCCTATTGGAGGGGAGTTTTATCATGGATAAAAGGGGTTGATGGGATACACAGGTAGTTCACGCCGTGGTTTCTTCTCTTTGGTATGTGGTTAGAGGTGGAGGATGGGAAAATGCTGCAGGTTATGTTAGTGGCCGCTAGATGTTGCTTAGCCGAATTGTGGAAGAACTGCATATGACTGTTGAAAGAGAATGGGTGGCGAAGATCCGAGCCATATATGACATGGAATACCTCGCACATCTTTTGGATGAGTCCCAGTCCAATATTGAAAGCCTATGGTTTCCCTTTTTTGAGACTTATAGGCGGTCAGTGGTGTTTGGGCCCAGGTCTTGGGGGTGGGGGGGCGGCCGGGTACAACCCACAGTCTGGGGTGTCACTAGGGAAGGTGATTCATTGTGAAACAGCTGAAAAACCAGTCTGAGGACTCTGAAAACTGTCCTGCTTGAAGGGGATTAATAGCCCCGTTATGAACCTATTGGAGTCAATCAGAACTTGCTGCATGAAGGAGAGTGGGGGGCACTGCAAGGGGTGGGGCAGAAGGGTATGGGGAGGCAATGCTGGGTTGGTCTTCGATGTGGGGTTTTACAAGGGTTTGTAATGCATTATTTGAAATGCTAATAAAGTTCTATTTTGAAGGGGAAAAAAACGTAAGCCACACGACTGTGGTAGGGGGGCAGGTTAACCCAGGTCTGGAAGAGTGGTGGAGTATTACTTCTGATGCCAGGGCACTGGCTTCCTTTTCTGAAAAGAACTCTGAACTGTCCTCCAAGAGGCCGGTCCTTGACAGATCCACTCCTTTTACAGGAAGTTCTAGCCCTGTTGGAGAAAGATGCAATTGAACCTGTACCTGCAGCCGAAAGAAATAAAGACTGGTACTCTGCTTATTTTCGGATTCCGAATCACATCTTGGACTTGAGATTCTTGAACATGTTCCTCAGGAAGTACAAGTTGAAGATGGTCACACTCTCGCAGATCCTCCAGCTCCAGGATTGGATGGTGTCATTGGATCTTCAGGATGCTTATTTCCATGTTCCTATCCATCACAAGCACAGGAAGTACCTAAGATTTGTCATTGACAGTTCTCAGAATCAGTTTAGAGTACTGCCATTCAGGCTAACCTCCGCCCGATCGTCTTCACCAAACTGATGGCTATGGTGGCAATGAATCTAAGGAGGGGAGGGATTCACATCTATCCATACCTTGACGACTGGCTGATCAGTGCTAGTTCTGCCAAACAGGCTCTTGAACATGTAGACAGCACCTGTGTCAGAATTCTCCTTCCAAAATCTTGATCCCGTAGTAAAGAAGAAGAATTCTTCCCAGTAATGCAATCGGCTGGACGTACAAAGAAACATACAGAGGGGTCTATTTAAAGACTGGATACCGTCAAGACTCTGGTAGCTGAAAAGGAAACACTATGATTAGTGCTAATACATAAGAGAGAATAATCCAAAAACACTGAAACTAAACATGCACTAATCTGTGCTCAATTAACAATAGTTCCAAAAGAATGAGATAGCTAGCACGATATGTACCAGGAATGGGCTCTACTTCTGTATAGAATCAGAAGAAAGGAACTAGTCATTCGACACGATCAAAGAGTTAAGCAGAAATACAATATCATGAAAAACAGGAAAGATCTTACCAAGGAATCTGTTAATCTTTAAGTTCAAAAGTTCCAAGATAATTTGGCAGTTCCAGGACAAACAAAAACGGCAATCTAATACAGCCTATACCCGGAGGCACGAGGACGCCTAAAGGAAATCCAATCCTACCCCGATGTAACGCTCACCTGAGTCCCACGGAGGCGCTGGCCTGGTTCGCGCTGCTGTGACCTCTTCTAAGGTGATGCGCAGGGTTCGGAAGACGGACTGGACCGGGCCCCCAAATCTGGCTTGTCTGGCTCGCAGAAGTATCCTTAGGGTCTGGAAGGACGAGCTCTCCATCCTGCTTCTGATGCAGGGGCGCGTTGGTATCCAGTTACTTCACTGGATTTTCGGATTGGTGAGAACCAAACTTGCTTGGCTTCCAGGTAAGTTTTTTGATGAGAGGTTCCCCTTGTGTCCATGCATTAATGTACTAATGCTAGTGTCTTTTTCCCCATAGGGGCCGGGGTACGGAATGCCGGGGAACAGGTACCGACCTGAGATGAGAGGTGAAATCCTTGTAGAAATCAGGTAAGTCTTTAATGAGCGTTTTTTGGTAATGTCTTTTCATTCGCTCATTAACGCTGATGTCTTTTTTTTCCCCTTAGGGGCCGGGGTCCGGAAATGCCAGGATGCGGCGCGGACCCGAAATGAAGAGGGAATGAATCAACAGGTAAGTCTTAACATGGAGATTTAGCTTTCCTTATTCCCTTCTCTCTCTCACCTTTTGTTCTGGTCTTTTTCTCCCTAGGCGCTGGGGCATGACTGCGAAACCCGGATGATCGCTGCTGAACATGGAGGCGCCCTGTAAAGGTGAGTGGAATGCGGCGCTGCAGCGATCGACGCGATTAGCTTTTAAATAAAAGTCTTCCTGTTCAGGATTGTCGGCGAGATGTCTCCGGGATGCGGATTTAGCAGGTAAGGACTTTTCCTTCTTCTATTCTCTTCTTCTCTTCCTTTGCAGGTGATCCAGGATGCTGGCAGGCGTGGCAGAAGTCAGGATGCAGGAGCAGACACGGTGAGCGTCCAGCTGCTAGATGCAGAACAACGCGAAGCACGTGTGGCTGTTCGAGTAGGGTTTAAATAGCCTTGGAAGAAGTTCCAGGTATGTATCCTTCCCCAACCACGCCCGGATGGTAAATTAATCCCACAGGTAAAGTAGTTCCTTTCAGGCCTCAAGGAGGCCGGGATCCTGCAGTATGGTCTGCATCAGGTAAGTGCACCCAAGCACTTCCATAATGAGCCTGGCGCCTATGGCGCCAGGACTGATGTCTTTTATGAGCCTGGCGCCATAGGCGCCAGGACACTGTCCAAAGGGCCCCTATATGGGGTTGCTGGGTCCTTCCTTGGGGACTGGATGTCCGCTTTCGGGGACGCAGGGCTTGAACCAGCTCCCCGGGAGCGGGCATCATGACACCCGATGGCGCGAGGACGCCTAGAGGGCACACAAAACACCAACAGTCTCTAGTCCGTGTGCACCGCAAGTCCAGGTTCTGCGTAGTTTTCTCAGAAGAGTCAGAGTGAAAGATGTTGTTTGTAAGTGTTCACGGGGGAAGGAAACAAAAGAAAACCAAGGCAAATAGCGTAGATCACTGTTTGGAGAATCCGAGTTGCAGCAAACTGTGAGCAATGAAGGACATGGAAGTTAAGGAATCAGATTTCAGTCTGAGTCGAGTTACTAGCTGATCCGATGATGCACAGGGAGGAAGACAATAGAGGAGTCGTGTACCAGGCAAGGTCCGTAATACCAAAAGTTCTCCAGCATGGGGTCTGGCATGGATTCACATGCTCATGAATATTCCCCGTCGTCGGGCTGGGAATCCTCGGTAAAGAAAAAATCAGTATCAGTTTCGTTTCTGATCTGTCTTTCGTAGTAGTAACCAATCACTGATCTCTGCGTCATACTGACCACAGCCAATGATTGCCCTCTACCTAAGCCCCGCCTCTGGCAGCCATCTTCAGATGTTTACCGCACGTTCAAGTGTTGGGATCCTCGTGGCATTGCTCTCGAGCGTTAGTGCTTTTTTTCACGTTTTTTCTCAGAAAAATTTCTCTTTTTTCGGTCAAAAGAGCCTCAAGCTCCACCGGTTCTTCATCCGATTAACGGGGACCCGTGTCGGATTCGTCTACGCCCCTCAAGGGTGAAGATTTCGTCGAGCCACGCTTTTGGAGGACTCCAGAAGTTTCTCAGGCCCATCTCGGACATGGCCCAGGAGAAGGGAAGCTCGACGCTGTTAGGCAGAAACCTGTGCAGTTCCCTTGGGGAACACTGCAAAAGATTTAAGACTACAGGTATAGCAGTAAACCCACTTGGTAGCAGTCTGCACCACCCAGATTTACCTGGTAGCTGTGGCTGAGCAGTCAGACTTCCCTCAAGAAGAGTTAGGCAGTATGCAAAGTATACACAATATGTACTCAGACACAATAGCACAAGCAAACACTGACCAGAGCTTGGTTTCAAAAGTATATAGTTATTTATTTTCAAGCACATATAAGTTGAAAACACTCTAGCAAAAATATAGTAAAACACTTCAAACACAGTTATAATGAAAGCAGTTTCAACCCTTACTCCTATCTAGACAACTCTAAGTTAACACCACATAATTAAAACAGAGGTGAGCGCTTAACGTTAGATGACACTCTAATAGGTTCAAGAAAGGGGTAAAAAGAAACAGCTATGGGTTAAACACACCACTCTAAGGTCCAGAACACTTGCAATAGGCCCAAAGAAGCACAAAGTCACAGGTGAGCAAAAGTCACTAGGCAGGGCCCACTCTTAGAGTAGCCGGAGCGAAAATGTGCCCAAGATCACACTGTTATTAGGGATTCAAAGTCTTGCAAAGAGGTAGAAAGAGTTTAGAGTGGTTTAAAAAGTTTAGCCAGGGTGTCCCAGGCACTCCCAGGGTCGAAAGCCGGGGGCTAAATCTACCCCGTACAGTCGGTAGCAAGGGAAGCCAGGCGGAACACGGTACCTTAAGCGGAAAGGGTCCTCCAGCGGTGGCAGTTGTTCCAGGCAGTGGCAGCAAGGCTCGACGTCGGTCAGGGGAGAAGAAGTTCTCGCTGAAGAGCAGAAGAAGAAGGTCGTTGCACTGCCCGGGAAGAAACCAGCCGAGGAGTCCTCCGGTTAAAGGGTTGTACCGACTTTCGTGGTTGGGGTAAAAGTGGTGGGGTTCCGGTTGCCGGGGTGCTTGGCACTGGCAAGGCGGCCACGAGATACCTCGAGAAGCGAAAAGAAGGCGAAAACTGGTTGTCCCCACCAGTCAAGGGAAGGAGCCACTCCGTTAAGAGTTCTCCTCGGTCGTCGGGAAAAGTGGTGAGACGGTTCAGCAGGGCTCCACCGGGTGGTGTCGTCGAAGCAGGTCGGCTCAGCTCTTCCCTCGTCGGATTCTTGGTCCTGTGGCGACTTCTGAAGTTCCAGTCCCCAAAGCCCTGCTTTTATGCAGCAAACCCCCATTCACCCAGCCTAGCTGTCACTCAAACATGCTAAGTGGTGAGCCGGCCGGCTCACCACCTGGGCCAATCAGGACGGAGTGCGACTTGAGTTACCAAGGTAACTCAGTCCAGGGTGCCTAAATCCCCCTCCACCCCTCCTAAGTACCCCAGACAGAGTGGCACCACTTTGGAGGGCTTCTGTGGAGAAGCCCGCCAAAAGTGGAACAAAGGGCTCCACTTTGGGTCAGAGTTACAGAGGCGAACGCCAACGCCATTTTAGAATCAAGTTTTGGCAAAAAGTCCCAACCGGAGTTATAATAATAAATATATAAACCGGCGGTATGTTTAAGGCTACCGTAAATAAATAATTAAATGTGTTAGCCTAAAACAATGGGAAATCCCATAGGGAAATATTCGCGGTCGAATATAAAAAGTAGTTTCCACTGCCACCAGCCAAAACTCGATCAGGGGGGACGGAGACGTGCCCCCTCGACTAACAGACCCTGGGGCAATCGAATTGCCCCAGCCAGTACGTCCACAATATGATGGTTTGTACTGGTTCTGTTCAGGATTCAAGACTAGCAAAGTCTTTGGTGACTTTACATGCCCTGGGAGACAGTAGTCAGTCCCAGGGTATGGAGTCTATGTTGGGGAGTCCCTAGGACACCCCTGGGTCACGGCACAGAGGGTGCTGTGTAACCCACATCACAAAAATACATGAGGCCCTATGGAGTAAAAGACCCCATAGCCCATTCAACACAAGGTTTAACCAAGAAAACACACTTCAACATGTCCAAGAGTGAGGGTAAAAGAGTCTCACTCTTGGCAGGAGAAAAAAAAAGAAACCCCAGAAATCCAGCAAAGCTGCTGGGGGACTCACTAGGTAGGGAAATTCAGCCTAAACAGAGAATTCTCCCTAACAGACGCCCGGAAAGCTGTTCAGGGTCTGCCCTGGATGCCAGCTTCAGAATGTCTTTGAGGAGGATGAACACTCCCTTTGCCTTTACTGTCTACATGAGGACAAGACGCACGTGGAGAAGGACTGTGCGTTTTGCGGCAATATGTCGGAGCGGACCATGAAGGACCGCCATCAACGTCTCGCCAACTGGCTGGAAGGAAAGAGCCCGTCAGGCGAGAAGAAGTCCGAGCGGTCTTCTAAGACCTTTGAGGGCGCCCCGGCGACGGGGGTCCAACAGAAGGCCAAGCACCGGGAGTCCGCTGGCACCGGGAGGGCCGAACGGTCAGGCTCTACGGGCGCCAGGCAGGGCGCATCCTCCCCGGCGCCATCAACCACGAGCCAACGCTCTGGCTCGGGTAAGAGGAAGGCCGAGCACCCGGCGAAGCTCCTGGAGAGACCCCGGTCGAGCTCGAAGGCCCCATCGGAGGGGGAGCGAGGCGGTGACCCTCCCCCCAAGGAGAAGGCGGTGAGCGCACCTAAGGTGGTGAAAGCCTTAATCCTCCCGGCCAAGGCCTCTATCGAGACAGTCGCGGCGGCCCTGGCTCAGCCTGTGGAGGCTACACCAGTGGTGGCGACCTCGGGGCCCAGAGTCTCCCTGCCACCGCGGAGGGAGTCCTCTTTCATGCCCATCGACATTACCCCCGTGAAACCTCCGACGGAGAAGAAAAAGGGGGGGCAGGAGGTCGTCGTGGATTCGGCCTCAACCTCTGAGGAGGAGCTGATCGAAGTCTTAAGCCACGGCGTTGGCGTGGAAGAAGACCAGCCCGTCGGGAGGGACCCCGACGTAGGAGACGACGAGAACGTCGAGGGTGCCGACGGGGCTCCTGACCGCCCGTCGGACTCCCCTCAACCAGTGCCGCAAGACAACTCGGCGGCCATTTTGTTGGCTATACAGTCCTTATGCTCGGAGATAAGGACGAGACTGCCGTTACCACCAACGGAGGAACCGCTCCCGACGGGGGACCCGGAGCCAGGCCCTTCTGGGAGCCCTCCCACTAAGAGAAGAAGGATTCATCCTCCACCTCCTTTTCAGCCATCGCGCCCTGTTCAGCCCTCCTCCCCGTCCACGACACGTGGGGATGATACGGGGACTGACACGGCAGCGACGGGTACAGACGACGAGGTTTACGACGAGAATCTCCCGTCGTCACCTCCCACCCGGGCTTCCCCGCCCGACGAGATTGGATCGTTTCACTCCATGATCGCCAGGGCATCCGAGCTTTTCCAGCTATGCCCGGAAGAGAAGAAGGAAGGTTTCCTTTATCAACGGCGTGAGGCCAATAGGAAGACGGTCCTCGCTGTACCTCTACTAGACGATATTTGGGATGAGGGCCTCGCCCTCCTCAAGAACCCATCCACGACGCCGGCTAGAAGGGATCGGTACGAGAAGAAGTACCGGGTCCCGGACGCGGCCCCCTTGTGCCTTCGGGCACAGCCGACCCCGGACTCGGTCGTCTCCGCGGCGGCCAGGAAGAAAGCGGGGGGGAGCGGCCTCTACGTCGACCTCCCCGCCGGACGGCGAGGGAAAGAAATTAGACACGATGGGACGCAGAGTCATCTCGTCGGCAGCGACGACGATTAAGGCGGCCAACGCCTTGGCTATCGTAGCCCGCTACAACAGGGAGTTGTGGTACAAACTGGCCCCCATGCTGGACTTCCTACCAGACGACAAGAGGGCGGAAGCCCTAGAGATCTTGCAGGAAGGAGAGGTGGCGTCGGACCACGCCATTACGATTGCGACGGACATCGCTGACACTGGATTTCGCCAGTTGGGCAACGGCGTGTGCCTTGGGCGGGGTGGATGGCTCAAGGCTACTGACTTCCGTCAGGACGTGCAGACCAGAGTCTTGGACATGCCGTTCCACGGAAACAACCTGTTTGGGAAAACAGTGGACGATTCCCTTCAAGCCATCAAGGCGGACACGGAGACGGCCCGGGCTCTTGGGGTTCTCCAGCAGCGGCGGCCGCCCTTTCCGAGCGGCAGAGGCAAAGAGGGTGCCTCCAAAGGTTCCAGCGGCGGATTTTCCACCTACCGTCAAGCGGCCCGTTCGTCGTCACAGGAAGCTTACAGGGGACGAGGCAAGTCAGGCGGACCCCGCTGTCGTCGCCAAGGCGGACAAGGCGGCAAAGCCTCGTGGAAGCAGGACTGAACCGGCCGTGGGGTCGGGCCCCCACCGAAGCACCCCGGTGGGAGGCTGGCTGGCGAGCTTCGTCAGCGTGTGGGAGTCCATCTCCACCGACCGTTGGGTGCTGGACGCCCTAGCTCAGGGTCACGCGCTCGAGTTTCTAAAGAGGTGCCTGCGCGTCCCCCCTGTGGCCAGGAAAGAACATCACGTCCCTCAACTTCTCTTGGAGGTAAAGGCGATGCTCAAGAAGGGCGCCATCGAGCTCGTCCCAAAGAGGCTTCGGGGCTCCGGAGTTTACTCAAGATACTTTCTCGTGAAGAAGAAGACGGGAGGATGGCGTCCCATCCTGGACCTACGACGACTGAACAAATTCATCATGGCACAGAAGTTCCGGGTGGTCACCCTCCAACACGTCCTGGGTCAACTGGAGGAGGGCGATTTCCTGTCGTCGTTGGATTTGGAGGATGCCTACTTCCATATTCCCATCCTAAAGGGACACCGAAAGTTTCTCAGGTTCGTGGTCCAAGGGCGTCACTACCAGTTCAAAGCCCTTCCCTACGGATTGAGGTCGGCACCCAGGGTGTTCACCAAGTGCCTCGCACCGGTGGCGGCGCAGCTGCGCCGAGAGGGGATCCACGTCTACTCCAACTACTCACGGACCTGGGGTTCTCCATAAACTACGCCAAGTCCCACCTGGTGCCCGCGCAAGACGCACTGTTTCTGGGAGCGAAGCTCGACACAGTGTCGCTTCTGGCCTCTCCTTCGGAGGAAAGGACGAGGGCCATCTTGGGCAAGGTGCAGCGGATGCTGGCTGCGGACGCGGCTAGGGTGAGGTCCATCAAGTCCCTCCTCGGAATGATGTCTTCTTGCATTTATCTCATCCGCCTGTGCAGGCTACGGATGCGCCCGTTGCAGGAGTTCCTGGACTCGCGTTGGATCCAGACGACGGGCAGCTTCGAGGAGAGGATCACACTCGACGAGAGTTTCCGACGAGCGATCCGGTGGTGGGGCACCCGCGCGCATCTGACGGCGGGCATGGACTTCCAGACCCCCGGCAACCAGGAGAAAGTGACCACGGATGCCTCTCTGGAAGGGTGGGGAGCGCACACCAAAAATCTGCACGCGAGAGGCCTTTGGCTTCCGACAGAGAAGTCCCTCCATATCAACGTCCTGGAGCTCCGTGCAGTGGTTTGGGCCCTCGGGTCCTTTCTTCCGTCCCTCAAGGGCAAGGTGGTGAGGATCTTCATCGACAACACCACCACCATGTTCTACATCAGGAAGCAGGGCGGTACCAGATCCCCAGCCCTGTCCAAGGAAGCGCAGGATCTGTGGCATTGGGCCGTCGCCCAAGGGATGTTTCTGGTGCCGTTTCATCTGGCAGGGATAAAAAACACCATCGCCGACTCGCTCAGCAGAGAGCTGCGCTCGTGCCACGAGTGGGAACTACGACAGGATCTAGTGGACTGCCTCTTCCGACGGTGGGGCACACCCCAGATCGATCTGTTCGCGACGGCGACGAACTCCAAGTGCCGGAGGTTCGCCAGCAGGTTTCCCCAGCCGAGGAGCATGGGCGATGCTTTCTCGTTCCCCTGGGAGGGCCTGTTTCTATACGCGTTCCCTCCATTGCCATTGCTGATCCGGCTCATCAACCAGCTCAAGAGGTCACGGTGCAGGATGATCCTCGTCGCACCTGCGTGGCCGAGGCAGATATGGTTCCCGGACCTTCTGGACTTGTCAGCGCCCCCGTCAATCAAGCTGCCAGTGGACGCGGATCTTCTCTACACGTGAAAAACTGGGTGTATTTTCCATTCATCAGGCAGAAGTAAACGGACAGCCACTGGATTTAACAAGGCAACCACTGTATAAGGACCAACAAAGCGAGGTAACAAAGCCCTACAACCCGGAATGTGCAGATTCTTCGTGGACAACCAGACCTTACTTCCTACTGCATAGTCAGGAGCAGGGATGCGACGTGCATCAGCATAATGTTTGGCACGTGATTGCGCTGACAACAAATGTTGTCTCACACGCTTCTGTAAAGCCACCAACTATGAAACACAAGCGGTAGCTGCAGGATTAGAAACGGGTAAAGCAGGTGACATTGGCAAAGACTTGGGATGACGACCATACAGAGCATTGAATGGGGAAGATTGAGTGGAGGAATGAAGGGAATTGTTATATGCAAAATCGGCCATATTGAGAACGGAGAACGAAGACTCCTGGTATTGAAGGGTCAAGCACGGGAGATATTGTTCCATGGTGGAATTCAATTGTTCCGTTTGGCCGTCAGTTTGCGGATGGTAAGAGCTGGAATACTGCTCATCAATAGCGAATGAGGATGTCAAAGATTTCCAGAAACGGGAGTTGAATTGGGAACCTCTCTGTGATGATTACCGAAGGAAGACCAAAAAAGCTAAACACATTCTTTGCAAATAAATCCGCCAACACAGGTGCAGATGGTAGACCCTGACAGGGTACAAACAAAGCCATTTTAGTCAAGTAGTCAACGATGACCCATATAGTATCATAACCTGAGACGGAAAGCAGTTCAACCACAAAATCCATGGAAATCATGTACCAAGGATGATTTGGTATTGGCATGGTTTGTAAGAGACCCATAGGTTTGGTATTGGTGTTTTTACATTGTACACAAACATAACAAGCAGCCATGTAATCCTCTACGTCCTTCCTTATAGATGGCCAAAAACACCAACGATTCAAAAGGTCAATGGTTTTCTGAATACCAGGATGTGCAGCTAACTTTGAATCGTGACACCATTGTATCGCTTTTCTATGTGAAGCGACGTCGGGTAGATGCAACAAACCATGACTGTATCGTAGAGAATGGATAACTTCTAAATGAAGTTGATCAATCTCAACTGGGTGATCCCTAACCCATTTCTCTAAATCAGTACGAAGAGTAGGTCTGAGGATGCAACTACAGACCACTTGGTGGGGCAAGAGTATAGGACCATGATTTTTACTGACAAAAGAAATCCCATGCATACGAGACAGGCCGTCTGCTTTAGTGTGAAGAGAACCTTGTCTTTAGGTTATAATGTTTATGTTTGTTTGTTTATTGAGTTTATATAGCGCTTTACACAATAACAACAGTAAATGAGAAGAAGCAAATTTACAAAATTGAAACAAACCAGTTGTATAGTATATGGAACAATTAACTCCGTAGGAGGCGGGGGAAGGGGGAGGAGGGGAGTTCACTGGAGAGTATAACACCCGTGGGTGGTTACAGCTTCCTGTATGAGGTCAGGGGGATGAGGAGGAAGGTGGGAGGGGAAGGGATGGGTAGAGGATAGGAGGGTAGAGGTAGGGAAGGAGTCGGGGGATTGAAGAGGAAGGGCGTACATTCAGTGTTTGAGATGAGGACGTAGGGATAGGGGAAGGGGAAGGAAGGAGAGTCAGGGAGGGTAGTGGAGGAGAAGGGCTTTCAGGGAGGAGCGGAAAGATGGGTAGGAGGGGGAGGAGCGGATAGAGAGGGGTAGGGAGTTCCAGTGGAGGGGGACCAAGAGTTGGAAGGAGCGGAAACGTGAGGAGGCACAAGGGGCTGTGGGTACATTGAGAAGATGTAGGTCAGCTGAGCGGAGAGAGCGGGAGGGAGAGTAGAAGGAGAGGAGGGAGGAGAGATACGAGGGGCTAGGTCATGGAGAGATTTATAGACAAGGCAGAGGAATTGAAATTTCAATTGAGAGCGGAATGGGAGCCAGCAGAGTTGGGAGAGAGAGGTAGAGATAGTCACGAGGGCCGAGAAGACAAAGAGTGCGGATGGAGGAGTGGTAGATGGAATTAAGGGGAGTCAGGTGAGTAGTAGGGAGGCCAAAGAGAAGAGAGGAGCAGTAGAAAAGACGGGAGAAAATAAGGGAGGAGATTAGGAGTTAAGAGGCGTGAAAGGTGAGGGAGGAGCGGATTTTGCGGATGTTGAAGAGGTGGTACCGGCAGGCACGAGAGGTGAGAGAGATGTGAGTGGAGAAGGAGAAGGGAGTCGATGTGGAGGCTAAGGTTGCGGGCATGGGTAGAGATGGGGAGATTGGAAGGGGGAAGTGGATGAAAGGAGGAGGAGAGGGTGAGAGAGTGTTAGGAGGGAAGAAAAGCACTTCGCCTTGTCAGAATTGAGGGAAAGAAAGTGGGATGACATCCCGTTTTTGATGGCCGTGAGGCAGGAACAGAGAGTGTGGTGGAGGTCGGAGGTGAAGGAGTTGAAGGAAAGAAAGAGTTGGGTGTCGTCAGCGTAGAAGTGGTGGGAGATGCCGAAAGATGAGATGACGGGGGCAAGAAGGGAGGTATAGAGAGAGAGGAGGAAATGTCAGAGTACAGAGCCCTGGCGAACGCCGTAATGCAGGGGGAAATTGGAGGAGGTTCTGCCACCCCAGGAGACAGTGAAAGAACGGTTGGAGAGATAAGAGGATAGCCAGGAGAGGACAGAGCCTTTGAAGCAAAGTGAGGACAGAGTGCTAAGAAGTAAGGGGTGATCAACATTGTCAAAGGCTGCAGAGAGGTCAAGGAGGATGAGGATAGAGGATTGGTTGGCGTGTCGGGCGGTGAGGAAACAGTTGAATATATATGTGAGAGCAGTTTCAGTGGAGTGTAGTGGGCGAAAGCCAGATTGAGAGGAGGGATTGAGAGGAGACGAAAAGAGAGAGTTGAGAGTATGCTAAGAGAAAGGGGAGAAGCGAGATTGGTCTGTAGTTAGAGCTAAGAAGAGGGTTAGCGGAAGGTTTCATCAGGATAGGGATGATGGTGGCGTGTTTGAAAGCTGAAGGAAAGGTTGCAGAGAAAAAACAGGTGTTAAAGAAAGTGGTAAGGTAGGAGATGAGGAGAGGGTAGACTTTGGGGATGATGGAGGTGGGGATAGGATCAGAGGGGACAGCGGTGGGGTGAGTCTTTGCCAGTAGGTGAGATACACATTTGGGGGTGATAGGAGAGAAGGTGGACATGCTAGCTGAGGGGGCGGGAGAAGAGGAGGAGGGGAAGAGGGGGAGGGGGAAGGAGGGGAAGTGAGGATGTTTTGGCAGAGAGAGAGAATTTTGGATGAGAAAAAGTTGGCGAAGTCAGAGGGAGAGAGGAGAGACTTTGAGGAAGGGTCAGGAGTGGGAGGGGATAGAAGGCGAGAGAAGGTTTGGAAGATACGACAGGTGTGAGAAGTTTGTGAGTGGAGTAGTAGGAGCGCTTGGCAGATGTGAGGCAGGAGTCATAGAGAGAGTGATATGAAAAGTAAGAGGATTGGTTTGCCAGAGAGGGGGATTTGGGCCAGCGTCATTTAAGGGGACGGAGGAGGCGACGCATGGACAGAAGGTGAGAGGAGAGCCAAGGTTGAGAAGGTTTGCGAGAGGGTGAAAAGGGAGTGAGAGGATAGAGTAGGTCAAGACTGGAGGATAAGGAGGAGGAGAGTGAGGAGAGGCCGTTGTCTGGTGAGAGGGATGAGAAGTCGGAGAGAGAGGGAAGGGAGGAAGAGCAGGAGTCAAGGAGGAGAGAAGGGTTGAAGTTGTGGAGATCACGACGAGAGAAGGAGGGAACTGAGGGAGAGGGGGTGACAGTGAGGAGGGGGGAGGAGTAAGGGAGGAGAGTAAGGTGTGGTCAGAGAGATAGTTGGGTAGAGACGAGACTGGGGAGGAAGAGTGAGATGAGAGAAAGATGAGATCGAGAGTGGAGCCAGAGGAGTGGGTTGGGGGATTGGAAGGGGGGAGAGGAGGTAAGAGTCAAGTAAAGAGTGGAGAGGGCGAGACTGAGATGAGGTGGAGGTTAAAGTCGCCGAGGGGAGGGAGAAATGAGAGAGAGAAGATGGTCTAGGTCTTCATAGAAGGAGGAGAGGGGGGCAGGAGGTCTGTAAATGATTAAGAAGGATATCGCATGAGGGTAAGTAAAGGATTTGAAGAGAAATTCAAAGGAGGTGAAGGTAGGGAGGGAAGAAGGAGGAGAAGAGGAGAGACATTTAGGGTGAAAGAGGAGACCGACGCCGCCTCTGCGACTGGAGGGGCGTGGAACATGAAAGGAGGAAGAAGGGGTGGAGAGAGAAGTAGGAACAGTGGAATTGAAGGGAGGAATCCATGTTTCTGTGATACAGAGCAAGTGAAGGTTGAGCCGCAAGAACAGGTCAAGGGCTGCAGTGGCTTTGTTGCAGATTGATCGAGCATTCCAAAGGCCAATGTTAAAGATACTGGAGGGATTGGTAGTGTTTGTTTGTTTATTTTATTTGTATAGCGCTCCAGACCCAGGGGTAGTAGGGCGCTTAAGAAGATGGTTACAACATTGAGAAGTATCTTGGAGCTGCATACTTCGTACATAAATAGTTATATATATAATAAAATGGAGTACAGTTTACAGTTTGGATAGAATACAATTATCAATATACAGTTTCCATGTACAGGCATATAAAGAATACATGAGCCAATTTCCGAGCAGGGGTGTGAGGTTGGGTGTTAGTGGAGCTACTCTTTGTTTAGGAGCCAACTGGTGACCTGCTTCCTGAAGATCTGGAAGGACTTGATAGTTTTCATGTTGAGAGGTAGGGTGTTCCAGAGTTGGGAGGCAAGTACTGTGAAGCTGGCCCCTCCAGCTCTTTTTAGGTGGAATCCGGGCTCTGTCAAGCATAGAGTGTTGGAGGATCTGGTGGTTCTGGTAGCAGGTTTCATGGTAAATTTGTTAGCTAGATATGGTGGTGCTAGGTGATTGAGGGACTTGTACGTGAGGCAGATGGTTTTTAAATCGATTTTCTGGCATATGGAGAGCCATTTGCAGGCTTTCCTGGTAGTGGAAATATGCTCTCGTCTGCGAATGTTGAGGGCTGCGTGCAGAGCGTTATTCTGTAGTACTTGTAGTTTGTTGAGTACGGATTGGTTGGCACCTAGGTACAGGCAGTAGTCCAGTCTGGATTGTATGAGGGCTCTGGCGAGGATGAGGCAGCTGTTGGGTGATAGGAAAGGTCTACTGGCCCTAATGAGCTTGCCGGTGTAGGCAGAGGCTGAGGCGATCATATTGGTTTGTTTGGAAAGGTTGGTGTTGTCATCCAGATAGAAGCCGAGGGATTTCACGCTTTTGGCAATAGGGATGGTGTGACCATCGATCGTGATATTATTGTAGCTGGGATTGAGTTTGGTTAGAGTGTTAGGGGAGCCAACGATAAGGAGCTCTGTCTTCTCATCGTTCAGGCAGAGGCCATGCGAGGCCATCCATGCCTGAATGATGGAGAATATTTCGTTGATCCGGGCGACGTCTGCTTGGTAATCGCCTGTGATGGTGAGGAGTATCTGGGAGTCATCTGCGTAGTTTGTGTAGGTGACACCCAGATGGTCCAGTTGGTCAAATAGAGGCTTTGTAAATATATTGTACAAAGTGGGGGATACACAGGATCCCTGTGGGACTCTGCATGTGATGGGGATGGGATCTGCTGCAGATGTTGTTGAGAACACCCGCATGGTTCTGTTTGCCAGGAAGGATTGTATCCATGTGATGGCAGAAGAGGAGAAGTGGGCTGCAGTGGCTAGGTGACTGCAAAGGATTTCGTGGCTGACCAGGTCAAAGGCCGCTGAGAGGTCTAGGAGGAGTAGAATTGCGGCATTGCCTTTATCTTTAATTTCATCAATCTGGCTTTTGAGATCAACAAGGGCAGTTTCTGTTCCGCGTTTAGGTCTGAAGCCAGATTGACGTAGTCCTAGTAATTGGTTGGATTCCAGGGATTCCTGAATTTGGATGTAGGCTACTCTGTCCAGGATGTTTAGGAGGAATGGGACTGTGGTGATGGGCCTGTAGTTGGTGGGTATGGCTGGATCGAGGGATTGTTTTTTTAAAGAGTGGCAGAACCCATGATTGTTCTAGGTTGCTGGGTATGGAATTATTGGTGAAGGATAGGTTAATAAGTTTGGTGATGAAGGGGGAAAGCTCTCTAGATGCATCTTTTATGATCTGGGCGCGGCAGCTGTCTCCTTTGCAGTTTGAAGGTTTTAAGGAGGCGATGATTTTTTGAACTTCCGTATTGGTAACTTTCTTAAACGTGAAGGGCAAACTGGTGTGGTTGGGCGTGGGTGGGCTGGGGTTGGTGATCTTGTTATTGGAGATCTTGTTATTGGAGAGTTGTTGGCCCTTGTCCTCAATTTTGGTTTGGAGTCCTGATAATTTGTTGTTCAGGGTGTTTTGGATGCTGGTGCACCAGGATTTGTCTTTCAAACAGGCGTCTGGAGGTGAAAAAGGGTTTTCTAGTTCCTTCAGAATTTGAAATAATTATTTGGTGGAGGATCCTGCCTGGGCAATTCCGGTGTTGTTTACATCTTTTTTGGTGCGAATTATCTCGTTTTTGTAAAGTGAGGATAGGTTTGTGAGGTTGGATTTGTTTTCCGCGGTGGGGTTAGTTTTCCAGGTGTGTTGTGCCTTGGCTTTCTTTTTTCTGAGTGATTTTTCTGCTCAGGGGTGTACCACGAGTTCAGATGAGCTTTGGGTTTGTCTTTTTGTAGCTTCAGGGGGGCAACGGTTTCCACTGCTCTAGCCATGGAGTTATTGAAGGTGTCGACCAGCAGGTTTAAGTCAGCGTTGGATGGGAGAGCATTGAGGGTGGGTAGGATTAGTGGTGGTAGGGCTTCAGCAGTGATGTTGCATTTATTCCTAGTGGGACAGGCTGTTGCCAGGGGGTATTTATTGGGCAGTATCTGCTTAGTGTTGATCTCAAGAGGAATCATGTGGTGATCAGTCCATGCCAAAGGTTGGGGCTCCTTGCAGGTTGTATTGCAATTGTAAGATGCGACCCAGTCGAGGGTTCTGCCCTTTAGGTGGGTGGGTAGTACAATGAGTTGTGTGAAGCCATGATCTGTTAGGTCAATGGCTAGGGATGCAGCATGTGCATCGTGTGGGTCCTGGTAACCGAGGTTGAAGTCCACGAAGATCATGATTTGTGCTGAAGGTTTGGAATTTTCAGTGATGATAGATGTGATGTCTTCTTCAAAGACCCCGTACATGAGGTGGAGGGTGATCGTGGTTGTGGGGGATGTTTGTAGTTTGGCTGTGAGTATCTCGCAGGATGTGAGTGAGACTGTAGAAGCTAGTCTGAGGTCTAGGGAGGCTTTGGAAATGATCGCTACACCTCCACCTCTAGCGTTAGGTCTATCAGCTCTGAGGATAGAGTATTTGTCCGGGATGGCTAACAATAAATGAGGTCTGGACGCCTCATGAAGCCAAGTTTCTGTTAGGGCTAGGAAGTCCAGGTCGTTGGTGAGGATGTCGTCTGCAATTTCTGTGGGGTGGGCAGCCAGGGATCTGACATTGAGTAGGGCACCTTTTAATGGGAGAGGTATGGGCTTATTTGGCGCATTGTGCTTCGTAGTGGTTTTGGTGTTAGGTTTGGGGTTGGGCCTAGTAGTTGTAGTGGGGAGCCTGGTGCCTAGTCTGTTGTTGCGGGTTGTGAGGTTGGGAGTGAGGGGGGGGGGGTTAGGATGGGGAGCTTGGAATGGGCAGGATGTTTGGGATTCGCTTTAGTTTTGTTGGACATAGTGATAGGGCTGGGGTGGCTGTGGGTTGTGTTGGCTGGGGGGCCTAGGTCCACACGGGAAGTATGGGGTGGTGGTGAGTGGGAGGGAAGGGGGATGCAGAGGGTAGGAACGGTGTGGGGCAGGGGATGGGGTGGTGTCTAGGGCACCCTAGTTTAGCCGGGCCGGCGTCCTGGTAGGCTATGTAGCTGTTACTGCTACAGGGTACATTGTCCAGCGTTATGCTGAAAGGGAACATGATTAGGGCAAGCCAGAAGATCATGGTCTGGTGACAGTGATGCGTAGTGCTGGAGGCTGATGGCGCTAGTTAGGGCGCGGGCCAAACTAAGGCTGGTAGTGGCTGGTTTGAACTGGGTAGGGTAGGCTAGAGGGTAACCAGTAACTGGTTTGAGAGTAATTGCACTCGAGCTAAAGTGCAGCAGTTTTTCAGTCAGGGAGTGGTAATTTAAGCTAAAGATCGAAGGGGCAGCCTTTAACTTCAAGATGACACATTTAGCTAGAAAAACAACCAAATTCAAGGTACAATTGGTCTGAGTGCTCCTTAAAGCACTGTAATAACTTTGGCTGCACAAACATCTAAATTCGAAATGGCACGTCGGGTCAGACTACACCTAGATTTCTGAAACACATTTGCATAGTCAATGCAGAAACACAGTTGGGCTAAATGCAATATAGGGCGCAGAGCACATGAAGGCTAGTCAATGCAGAAACACAGTTGGGCTACATGCAATAGAGGGCGCAGGGCACATGAGGCTAGTCTGCAAAAACACAGGTGGGCTAAATGCAATGTAGGGCGCAGGGCACATGAAGGCTAGTCAATGCAGAAACACAGTTGGGCTAAATGCAATAGAGGGCGCATGAGGGCTAGTCAATGCAGAAACACAGATGGGCTAAATGCAATAGAGGGCGCAGGGCACATGAGGCTAGTCAATGCAGAAACACGGATGGACTAAATGCAATAGAGGGCGCAGGGCACCTGAGGCTAGTCAATGCAGAAACACAGATGGGCTAAATTCAATAGAGGGCGCAGGGCACATGAGGCTAGTCAATGCAGAAACACAGTTGGGCTAGATGCAATTATAGGCACAGGCGCTTTTAGGCAAGTCAATGTAGCCTGGTAACAGTAATGGATTAACGTACATGTGCATATTTAAAACAATAAGGGTATCTCTAAGTGTGGCAGACACTGCAAGGCTGTGGATGCATGTGACTGTTAGAGCAGTGAGGGATCAGCTAAATCCTGTAGTCACCTGTGAGGGTTAATCTGACCGCAGTAGTAAGGGCGGCAGTTAGTTTCATCAGTGTAAGGTTCAAAGGTAACAGTTTGACAGTGAATCGGTAGATACAGCACATGAGGAACAGTGGCATGTTTGTCATCTCGCAAATAAAGGCGGTCATGAGCGGCACTATGCAGGCATGTGATATGTTACAGACACAAGGCAGTAATAGTTTAGCGAAGTTCAGATGGGCAGTAGACACGGTAGTAGTTGGAGGGTCAAGATCCAGGGTGAAAGCAACACGTGCAATAGCGAAGTCTAAGAGCGTTAGGCAATGTTGCCTCAGATCCGGACGCGTACGTCGGGCACTCTGCAGTCTTAGCCAGAGGGATTAATAACGTTGCGGGGAGGGATAGCCGTGATGTTTAGAAGTACAGGCACAAATTAACTGGTCGGGCGGAATGGGGTAGGTAGGATTTACCGGTATTGCGGTGGCAACGCTGAAAGCCCAGAGCCCATACGGCCCCAGACAGGCACACGACAGGTGATATGCCTTTGTATGGGTGCCTTTGTGTGGAGCCGGCTTGAGCCTGCCGGCTCACAATTGGCTGCTCAAATGAAAGCAGGGAGCCAAAGAGGCAAGGCGAAGGGTGGGGAGGACTATAAGATTAGATCGAGAAGGGATTATGCAAGGTGGATGGGGTGGCAGGGGGGAGGTGAGGAATGGGGGAAGGCATGAGGGTGAAGGGAAGGTGGAGGAGGAAGAAGAAGAGGAAGAGGAGGAGGGGGATGGAGGGAAGCCGGAGGAGGGTAAGGTTGGTAAAGGGCATGACAGGAAGGGGGAAGAGAGAGTAATTATAGGTGGCCACACAGTGGAGTGCCCACAGTTGGAGTGGGTGGCAGGAATTGTTGTGGGTGCAGTGGAATGACGAGGGGGGGGTGAGGTTTTAGAGAAGAGGGAAGGGGAGACAACAGAGAGGTAATAATGAAATGAAACATGGAAAAGAACTCATGCCACCTGGCATTACGTGCTCTAGAACACTTCACAGACTGTAATGCCAATAAATTCTTATGATCAGTAAATACCTGAACTGGAAGAATGGTACCTAATAAATGATGACGCCAAGTCATGAAAGCGTCTCGTACTGCCAAAAATTCCCTTTCAGTGATGGTGTAATTTCTCTCATAAGAGGTTAGTTTCCCTGAATGGTATGCCACCGGGTGTAAACTTTGGGTTTCTGGGCATTCCTGTGACAAAATGGCTCCTAGAGCAATATCAGAGGCGTCTGCTTCCACCACAAACGGGATCGGAGGATTAGGATGCCGGAGAACAGGAGCAGTAGTAAAGGCTGTCTTAAGGGCAAGGAAGGCTCGGTTGGAATCTTCATCCCAAAGAAATGATCTGTTGCTACTGGTGAGGGCTGTTAAAGGAGCAACCACAGCAGAAAAGTTCTTGATAAATCGTCTGTTGAAATTCGCAAAACCCAAGAGTGACTGTAGGACTTTTAATGATGTAGGGACAGGCCATTCTCGAACCACTTAGACTTTTGACTTACTCATTTGGACCCCCTTGTTAGTTATTTCATAGCTGGGAAATTCTACTTCGGTGGCATGAAAAATACGTTTCTCTAATTTGGCAAACAATCTGTTTTCTCGAAGTCTATGAAGAACCTTGGTAACATGAATCACATGTTGATCATACGATGAAGAATAAATCAATATGTCATCCAAATAGACAACCAAGAACTGATCCAACATGTAGTGGAAAACATCATTAATGAAGTATTGAAAAGTTGCGGGTGCATTACAAAGCCCGAAGGGCATATCCGATATTCAAATAGGCCGTACTTAGTTTTGAAGGCTGTCTTCCATTCGTCACCACTCCGTATTCTAACCAAATTATACGCATCTCTAAGATCTAATTTTGTGAAAATAACGGAATAACCCAATTGGTCCAATAAGACAGAGATAAGAGGAAGTGGATATTGGTTCCGAATAGTAACTGCATTCAAGGCCCTGCAATCAATACAGGGACGAAGATCCCCCTCTTTCTTGGGTACAAAAAATAACAGTGAGGCTGCAGAGGGCCGAAATGGGCATATAAACCCTGATTTCAGAGCCTGATCGATATAATCTTTTAAAATGAGATCCTCCTTTTGTTTTAAGGAATAAATTCTACCAGCTGGAATCTTGGCCCTAGGAACCAGATCTATGGGGCAATCATATGGCCTGTGGGGTGGCAGAACAGTGCTTCCCCCTTCGTCAAACACATCTATGTAAGCCGTATATTCAGAGGGTAATGCTTCTGTAACAACTGCTCCTATCGTGGAGGCCGCAGGCTGCAAGGGACGACAAGGATTATTTGCCAAATGGTCGGAACCCCAACAATTGTTTTCAGTGTTTGGAGAAGAAGTCAATACTGCTGGTTTGCCAATCGATGATCGATTATGAGTCTTAAGCCAGGGTATACTGAGAATAAGCTTGAACTGAGGAGCAGTAATATCATCAAATGAAATTCTCTGAGTGACCACACAGAGTTTCCATGACTAACTCTGTTGTCTGTTTGGTTACCATTCTAGACAACAGAGTGGTGCCATCCACAGCATTAACAACCACATGATTTTCTTTATCCAGGATGGGTAAAGCCAGTTCTTTGGCATATAAAGCATCAATATAATTCCCGGTGGCCCCGGAATCTAAAACCGCTGTGGTGGGATTGGCATTACCTGACGAACCAGTAAATACCATGAAATGGAAAAAGGCATCATTAGTGAGGAGTCCATGGAAGGAATATTGCTCGGCAACCGGATTCCTCTTATTGCCGAGCTTTTGCGTTTCCCGCCTTCTTATTGGGTTTCTTTGTACATGATTTCAATAAATGTTCAGAAGATCCACACTAGAAACATAAGTGGTTATTTTTTCGATGTTCTCTTTCTCCAGGGGAAAGAGGACCTCTTGTGGCAGCCCCTATTTGCATAGGTTCAACTGAACTAGTCGATGGGTCCGGGACCGGCAGTGTGGGAGAAGGAACGCCCCTTTTCTCACCTTTTCTGGGCGCCTTTCTGGCATCAATTTGTAGCACTAATTCCATCAACTGTGGAAAAGTGGCCGGTACAACAGGCACCAAAGCGAGAGTGTCTTTTAAGGAATCTGACAATCCCTTGTAGAACAAAGAAGCTTTTTTGTCATCTGGCCACCCGGTTTCGGCAGCCAACTGATTACATTTTGCTAAATATGACAATAACGTCCGGTCACCTTGTTGGAGATTTAGCAACTCCAATTCCATGGTTTGAGCTTTGTAACGGGTGTCAAACACCTTACTTATTGCCTCAATTAATGCATCACAATTGAACAAGAGAGGGCTACACTCTTCCAACAAAGGATTAGCCCATGCTGCGGCATTACCCCGCAAATGGGACAATACAAACGCAGCCTTCATAGTGGAGTGAGGAAAAGAACCTGACCGACACAAGAAATGTAAACAGCATTGATTCAAAAAGGTTCTAAAGTGTTTGAGATCCCCATGGAATCTTTCAGGAGGGGCTAATGGGAACTGAGAAGCCACATAAACAGGCCCCGCTTCTGTTCGTGCAGTTTGTGCTTCTGCCCCAGATGGAGCCACAGGGACAGAAACCGAAGCTGCTGACGGTTGTATAGCAGCCTGAAGTGCTAGTATTTGTTGTTGGGTGGAAGCATGAGCTGTAGCCATATCGGAACGTAAGTCCGCCACCAATTGAAGAAGGCTACTCGGAGTCTCATTGGGATCCATTTTGTAAGGCTTCTGATTATGTCAGAATTCTCCTTCCAAAATCTTGATCCCGTGGTGAAGGAGAAGAATTCTTCCCACTAATGTAACCCTCTAGACATACAAAGAAACATACAGAGGGGTCTATTAATTGAAAGACCGGATACCCTCGAGACTCTGGTAGCTGAAAAGGAAACACTATGATTAGTGCTAATAGATAAGACAGAATAATCCAAAAACACTGAAATTAAACATGCACTAACCTGTGCTCAATTAACAATAGTTCCAAAAGAATGAGATGGCTAGCACAATATGTACCAGGAATGAGCTCTACTTCTGTATAGAATCGGAAGAAAGGAAATAGTCATTCGACACGATCAAAGAGTTAAGCAGAAACACAATATCATGAAAAACAGGAAAGATCTTACCAAGGAATCCGTTAGTCTTTAAGTTCAAAAGTTCCAAGATAATATGGCAGTTCCAGGGCAGACAAAAACGGCAATCCAATACAGCCTATACCCGGAGGCACGAGGACACCTCGGAAATCCAATCCTACCCTGACGGCACAAGGACACCTAGAGGGCACACAAAACACCAACAATCTCTAGTCTGTGTGCACCTTAAATCCAGGTTCCGCATAGCTTTCTCAGAAGAGTCAGAGTGAAAGATGTTGTTTGTAAGTGTTCACGGGGGAAGGAAACAAAAGAAAACCAAGGCAAATAGCGTAGATCACTGTTTGGAGAATTTGAGTTGCAGCAAACTGTGAGCAATGAAGGACATGGAAGTTAAGGAATCAGATTTCAGTCCGAGTCGAGTTACCAGCTGATCCGATGATGCACAGGGAGGAAGACAATAGAGGAGTCGAGTACCAGGCAAGGTCCGTAATACCAAAAGTTCAGAATGTCAACAAAACGGAGAAGGGCAATCCGTAGGCAGGTCAATATTACAGAAAAGCAGGGTCAAGAAACGTGACAAAAAACAGAATAATAATACGCTAATCAGAAGCAACGAGAGACTGCCACTGTCAAACTGAAATAGAAGAAGTCACATGATGCCGACATCAGAATTTCTGACGCAAGTTACCTCCCCTTGACAACGGAGCCCATAGCTTCCATGGCAACTTCCAGTTACCATGGAAAACAGACTTCCTAAGCCCACGGTGCCGGTAAACACGTAACAATTCATGATTTCTGCCCTTGTTATGTGGTCTGTGTTGTCACTTTCAAGTTCTCCCTATTGCAATAAAAGAAACCTGATTTAGGCGCACAACGTCCTGAAGACGTATTCCTGACAACCTGCCACACTCTCCACAAGCTGGGCTTCTCCCTCAATTTCAAGAAGTCCCACATGACACCTTCACCGAAGCTGCAATTCATTGGAGTGGTCCTCCTGAACTCTTTCTTTGGGAAAGTTTTGCCACCTTAGGGAAGGGCTCATCACATTTTGCAGATGGTAAACAAATTTCAGGTTGCTCGGTTTCATGGCGTCCTGCATTTGTTTGGTGCTAGAGGCCTGTCTGAGGGTCAGATCCCTTTAATGAGCCCTGAGATCCCAGTGGTCGCAATTCTCCAGCAGAATGACTGAACTGGTCCATATCCCGAGCAAGGTCACGCAGGATCTCCTGTGATGGGCCTGCAAGGAGAATGTTAAGAGGGGAACCTTTTGGGCAACCATGGCTGGAGATTACAGTGATTACAGAAGCCTCCCTATCAGGTTGGGGAGGATATACCAACGGTCTGACGGCAGACGCTGGTCTCTTTCGGAGTCCAAACTGCACATCAACCTTTAGGAGCTGAGGGCAATCAGACGAGCACTCATGGCCTTCTTTCCCCCTGTACGGGGGAGGGACGTCTTAATAATGACAGACAGCACAGTGGTCATTTATTTCCTCAACAAGAGAGGTGGTGTAGGGTCACTACCACTGTGCAGAGTGGCAATGCAGCTCTGGTTCTCGGCACGGGAATCTCTCTGTCGGCAGTTCACCTGGCCAGAGAGGAGAAAACAGCGGCAGAGGCTTTGAGCAGGCAGAGCACAGTCTCCTACGAGTGGTAACTAGCTCAGGAAATCCTTCAAGAGATCTTCACCCTTTGGGGAACCCCTCAAGTGGATCTGTTTGTGTCCAGTGTCAACAGGAAGTGCAATCTATTCTGCTCCAGGGAATTTCCTCAGAGAGGGTCTTTGAGAGACATGTTTGTAGTGGACTAGGGAGTTCTACTTCTGTATGCGTTCCCACCAGTCCCTGTCATTCCTCATGTTCTTAGGAGGTTGGGAAAGTTCTGGAAATCCATGATCCGGATTAGGCCAGGAGGACATGGTGCCTGGGAATTTCTGGAAATGTAATGTCCATCTGCCCTCCAATTCGTCTTCCCCAAAGGGAGGATCTCCTCTCGAAGGAGGGAGGTCACATTCTTCACCCAGAAATCCAGACCCTCAACCTCGACGCCTGGTTTCTGAGGAATAAGGTACACAAATTGGGGCCATTCGGAAGATGTCATGGAGGTGTTGCTTTCGGCCAGAAGGCCAGCGACAAATTCTCTGTACCGCTGCGGTTGGAACAAGTTTTGTAGTTAGTGTAGAGATAAAGGAATTGACCCATTTTTTTTGTGACCCACCATCAGTATTCTCTTTTCTTCTATATCTAACTCATCAGGGGCTACAGGTTTCTACTTCCAAGGGCTATCTGGCCACGCTGTCCATTTGTAAGCTCTCGCCGGGATAAGGTTCTTATTTCAAGGCCCCTATTGTTGTTCCATTTTTGAAAGGGTTGAAAAATATCTTCCCGCCAGTTCCTTTCATTATCCCCATCTGGGACCTTAACCTAGTCTTAGGCTTCCTGATTGGTGCTCCTTTTGAGCCATTGCATTCCTGTCCTCTTAGGATGCTTTCCTTAAACTGTGTTCTTGGCAGTCATTGTGTTAGTGAGCTTCAAGCTTTGTCCTCTGAGCCACCTTTTACAGTCTTTTATAAAGACAAAGTAGGTTTGCGGGTTCGCCCCTCGTTTCTGTCAAAGGTGGTGACAGAATTTCACTTGGCGCAGAAAATAATTTTACCTGCTTTCTACCATCCTCTTCATCCATCTAAAGAGGAGGAAAGACTCCACGGACTGGACCCTAAAAGAGCGTTGTGCTTTTATATTAATAAGCTCTCTAAATTGAGACAGGATGACAAACATTTTGTTGGCTATTCGGGCCATAGGATGGGACAAGCGGTTACAAAGATACTGTCTCGATGGATAATCCTGTGCATTTCCGAATGCTACAATCTGGCTGGAAAATAAATTCCAGAGGGCTTAAGAGCTCATTCGACTAGAGGAGTTTCCATTTCATCAGCCCTTCAGAGGGGAGGTACTGGTGCAAGATATTTACAATGCCGCCACATGGACATCGGTGCATAGCTTCACAAAGCATTATTGCTTGGATTCCCTATTTGGCCAGGAAACCAGATTTGGAAAAGCTGTGTTACACAGTGTAAATCAAAAATATGCTCTCCTTTCCGATCTACTACAAAGCGCTGCTATGAGAGTCTATCAAAGATGAGGAATAAGTGTGAAGACGCAATCCGTTCGAAGAACAAATTACTTACTTGTGGTAATGCTCTTTCGACTGGATGTTCCTCCCACGTATTCCTCATTGCCCCTCCCATCCTATCCCTCTGTCAGGAAAGAGTTTCAGTGATGTACACCTTCCTCTCTGTTAATTGCCACGTTCTCATCTTCAAGAGTGCTGTGCTGGTGAGAGAAAAAACGAACTGAGACAACGTGCGTGGTGTGTTCCATTTATACAGACGCTGATGTCCTACTAGAGACGGACGGAGGCAGTCGAGGGACACAAGGTCGGTGGCAACGACACATGGCGCCCTCTGTTGTGAAAAGTTTCCGAGCTGCAAGAAGGATATCCGAGTATATCAAAGATGAGGAATGTATGGGAGGAACATCCAGGGGTAAGTAATTTGTTCTTCTGATGGATGTTCCTTCCTCTCGGATTCCTCATCGCCCTCCCTGTCTGCCCTTCTTTGGGATAGCTTGTACATCATCAGTTCCACTGTCCCTCTGCGTCAGGGTGAAAGGGTGGAAATGAGGTCATGGCGTGGCGCCTCAATATATACTGGTTCCGACATCATGTCTGGTGCGTATGGGTGTCGGACGGAGCCGCGCTGCACTCCTTGGTCGGTGAAGAAGTTTCCGAGGAACAGTCACTCTTTGGATAGGTTTATCCTAGATTAGGCATCCGTGGCAGGAATATCCATTAGAAAGAAAGAACATTACAGAGAGGCAAGTAAATTGTTTTTCAGAAATGCACTTTCATGGAAACTGACGTACAAGCCAATCCCTACAGAGTGATAGTCATTGATAATCTTGAAGATTTTAAGGCTAGCTTTAAACTCAAGGTAGGGAAAGCAAGTGGACATAAAAAGGGGGGTAACGATTTGAGTTGGGAAGATCAAGGGGAATGGAAATCATCCTGCATCGCACCAGCAAAGAGCTGCTTCACCCTCTGCAGAGGGAAAGGACTGCATCCTGAGATCTTTAAAGAAAGGGGGCTGCTGAAATTGGTTTTCACACACAAGACTAAGAGCGGATGTCGTGCCTGTCATTTCTAAAGTGAGTAGAGAGTGTTGGCGAGTGTGGCGTTATTCGCATACTGTTCTGACTTCTCTGGAGAGAAAGTCTGTCCTTCGTGGCTGTGACCGGACGTGACTTTGAGGCGGAGCCTAATCTTCAAACTCTCCTGCTTCCAAGTATGCGGAGCGTGTGTGGAGAGTGTTGGCGAGTGTTAGCACTGTGGGCGTGCTGACAAAGGTGGGCTTGATCTTCTGATAACTCAACACTACTTGCTTTGGCAGATGTGGCCGACGTCGAGCCACCTCCGTATCATAATCTCTCCGACTACTGGAGCCGCTCACTGGTGCGGGACCTGGACCTTTTGCCTGCCTGGAGGTAAGCTGTACTATCTGCCCGCGGTTACTTTCAGTTGCTCATTGAAGATCGGTAAGCGATATTATCTGTTGGTCAGGCGCAACTGTTAACTGTTTATTCCTCCATTGGAACTCCCTTCCCCTGGCTACATTAGGTCTTATTAGACCGGGGGTAAACTAATTACACTGGGTGGGGGGTGCCTTTTAAATCTTGGCTATACCCTTGTGTATCCGGAATCCAGTAGCATCCGGTGGGTCCTCAACGTGAAGAGGTCGCGTCTGCAAAGAGGGAAATAAACATGGAGCCAGCTAACCAGGCGGGAGCGCGGACGCGTTTACATGTGAAAATGGGCTGTGCAGGCAGTGACTTGATACCTAAAACCCCCCACCTGAATATGCGCTCACCGAGGAGATCCCCAAAAAGACTACTCCAAATTGGGCATGGAGTTAGTTCTATGGAAACTGTGGAAGCGGATGAATCCACATTAGCTAACCATTCCGCCCATGACATAGTGGAAGAGCTTACCGCAATGGATGATTCTAACACTTACTCTTACGTCCCGTCTCCTTTCCTCCATACTGTATGGGTGTCCCTTCCAAGGGACGGGAGACAGAACCTTTTTCACCAGAAAAAACCTTCTTCCCCTTTAAATTTAGAGGCGCGCAGGGGTGCGGCCCAGGGAGCATGTTCTGCCCTGACTCCGCCTTCCAGCGCCACAACCCAGTCCCCTTTTACGCGTCAAATGGAACGGCCGAATTCACCAGCGCTCCTGGGTTTGGCTTTGGCCATGTAATTCCACGCACGGATACTACTTCTCTTTGTCTTTTTTGTCTTATCTATCATTCAGGTACCTGGTCCTCAGGCCTCACGCTCCTCCCCGGCGCATGTCGACTTCTATAGGGTTCAGCAGGTGTCCTGCAACGGGCTCTATCCAACTTCAGACCCCCACACCCTCTGCCTACGTTGCCTTGGCCCAGACCACATTTGGCAATCATGTTCGGCGTGTGACCCGCTGTCCTCGAAGGCGCTGAAGAACAGACTAGCCAAGTGGAGGGAGCCCTTCCAGAGGTCACCTCCAGAGGATCTCAAGAACTTTGTGAAGCATCAAACTAGGCCCAAGGTAGGGCCGATATTTTCCAGTGCACCCCGCAAGGGAGACTCCTTCCCAGGGACTCTCCCACGTGGGAGGGACCGGCCAGGTCCTTCTACCAGGCACGTGCACTGTGGCTGTTACACCTACCAGCCTTTGCGTCGAGGGATCCTCGGATCCTCCCGGGCGCAGTGTTGAGGGACCGGAAAGGTTCTTGTACCGGGTCTAAACGCGAGGGGCTATGCCCTTGTACCGACACACTGGCCGAGGAGCTACCCCCAAACACCGGCAATACGTCCGAGGGGCTAGGACCTAATACCGACAATACTCCCGAGGGGGCGCCTAAACGCAGCTCTACCGACCTCCGGGTCGAGGGTGTCACACCTACAGGGCAGAGGCCCGAGGAGCAGGGTAGGCCTTGTGATCCAGATGCAAAAGGCCGGACCCAGCGGGCTGAGCATCATGTCGCAGGCACGTGGCAGGCAGCTCGACAAAAAGAGGCACCCGTCCGACGCCATTTCACGAATTCGGCGAAGAACGAGTGTCAAGGTGGGACTGGCCTCAACCAGGTATGTGGCCTACAGTCTACCCTTCATTTGCGCAGGGCAACTTTCCTTTGCGTCCATATGGACAGGGTACGCAGCGGCTCCAGCAGCCCCCCGCTACCCAGTCGGTACCCCTTGCCACCTCTTTGGCCATTGAGGAGGTGTTCTTTGAGAAGTTTCTCTGCCTCATGAGGTCTCCTCAGATGGGGGTTATCATCAAAGACGCCATCAGGGAAGTCATCCCCGCATGCTAGCGGCACCACAGACGCCTCCATCGGGCCGCCAGGCCCCGGTGCAGCCTCCTCCTACGGTCCACAGCCAACTCTGGAACCTCTGCCGCCTTCTCATCCTCTGGCTGCTGTCCCTGTAACCCAGCCTCCGGCGCCATCTACTCCTCCTCCTCCACAAGATCCTCCAGATCCACAGGATACGGATGAGGAGGAGGATCCGGACACGCCATCCTCAGCCAGGGCCTTCCATGAACGTCTTGCTGGCCTGGCGGAGTATGTGAGCCTCCACCAACCCGAGGTCGAATAGCCGACAGCGGGGGTTCTGGCTGAAGTCTCACAAGACGCCCCTCTGCCAACACGGGGATTCCACTGCAAACCGATGTAGTCTCCCTGGCCAAGAAGGGTTGGCTCAAGCCCCACTCGGTCCAGCCGGTCAATCGACACCTGGACGCCAAGTAAGGCAGATGGAGGGGGATACACTCTTGCTCTCGAACCATCCTCAGCCACACTCCTCAGTGATCGCTGCGGCATCACTATACTTCAAGCCTCAGTCGTCCTCGGCTGCCTCCTCTGCGGCGCTGCTAGGCAAGGAGGAGATAATCTTGGAGACGTACGTCAAGAAGATCTACTCCAACTCCTCCTTGCACCTGTGTCAGACCAACGCAGATGCCATGCTGGCTGCCGCCAACCAACGGTTAGGGCGGTAAATTGCAGAATTCCTCCCGTAACTCCCCGTCCAGTGTCAATCACGCTTTAAGGCAGGGCTACCGGAAGCCAAGGTCATGGCGCATGACCTCATGGGATCCACAGTGGCTCATATCGATACCTCGGGCCGTGCCAGGTATGGAGGCGGACTGGCTCAGCAGGCTGGGAGCGGATAATTACGAGTGGCAGCTAAACCACCTTGTTATTCAGGAGATCTTCAACAGGTGGGGTCACCCCCACGTGGATTTCTTTGCCACCTGGCACAACAAGAAGTGCCCCCAGTTCGCATCCTGGCAAGGTCAGGGCCCCGGCTCTCTGGGCGACGCACTGCACCTCCAGTGGACCAACATGAAAGCCTACGCCTTTCCACCCACTCCCCTGATCGATAGGCTATTTTGCAAAATCAAGGAGTCTCACTGACTCCTCATTATTCCGATAGTTCCATGGCGCCGGCCAGGCCATGGTTTTTGGAGCTTCTCGGCCTCTAGGATTCAACTTCTGACGGGCCCAGAACATCATCTGGTGCAGCAGGGTGGCATAGTCATCCAACCTGCCCCAGGGAAACTAGCCCTCACAGCGTGCTACCTGAACAGGTAACGCTTCGGCACCTTAGCCTCTCACAGGCCAATCTGGAGATCATACAGGAGGGTGCCAGGAGCAAGGCCAGCAGGGCCCAGTACAAAAGCAAATGGACCAGATTCTGCCACTGGGCAGACTCCAAGGGAAGGACAAGGTAGTCTTGTGGACGCACCCGACATTTCTGCCCAAGGTTCCATCTGCATTTCACTTGAATGAAGAAATAGTCCTTCCTACGTTCTTTCACGATCCCAAGGACGAAGCACAAAGAGTGCTGCACTGCCTGGATATCAGGCGAGCCCTAAAATTGTAATTGGAAAGGACCAAGGGCTTCCGCAAGTCGGACACCCTGTTTGTCACTTTCGGAGGCTCGAGGCCAGGCTATCCATATCCCGCTGGATGGTCTCTGCCATCAAAGAAGCGTATGAGGGCCAGCACAAGCCGCTCCCGGCCAACATGCATGCCCACGCAATCAGGGCCAAGGCAACGGCCATCACATTCCAGCGCTATGTCCCTTGGCAAGTCATAAGCAGGGCGGCCACTTGGGCCACTCCCTTGGCTTTCTGCAAGCAATACTGTTTGGATGCCGGCTCTAGATCTGATGCGGCTTTCGGACAGGCGGTTCTCAGGAACATATTTGCTTAAGGAGGGTCTCCTCTTCACCCTGGGGCTACAATCAGTTGTAATCGCCCATACAGTATGGAGGAAAGGGGACGGAGGTAAGAGTAATTATAAGTTGCTCACTGTAGTGTATAACATACTTAGTCCATACTCCCCTTTCCTCCATACGTCCCACCAACCCCCTAATAATACTGGTGTCATTAGGCAATGTTAAATCTATTGTCGACACGTCAATGAGGACTGAGGAGTGGCGCCGGAGGGCGGTGTCAGGGCAGCGCATGCTCCCTGGGCTGCGCCCCCGCGCGCCTCAAATTTAAAGTGGAAGAAGGTTTTTTCTGGTGAAAAAGGTTCAGTCTCCCGTCCCTTCGAAGGGACGCCCATACAGTATGGGGGTAAAGGGACTATGGACTACGAGTACGTTAGTCACTATGGTGAGTAACTTATAATTTATTGGCCTCAGTGGCTACCATCGACTTAAATCAAGTGCCAGGCCTTTCGAATTCTGAACTAGCTGCTAAACTATCAGCGGATCTATCAGCACTTTCGGAAAAAATCATCATCCAAAGATATAAGAGCTTATCATTCATAAAAGATAAATTGGAGGCCCTGGAGGAAGACCAAGTGCCTAATAAAAAATCCATTTTAGAGGTAGGGCAGAAACTGGTAGATGGTGAGAGCCTACTACAGGATCCCACAGTTGCAACGGGACACCTGGTGCAAATGCCTGTATTAATACAAGTGCAAACGTCTGAAAAACTGTGCTGTGGTCCGGATAGTGAAGAACTGCTAGAGAACATGCCTGTGGGTGATGTAACCACCAACGATGAGGATTGTTTTAATAGCACTGTGGGATCTCGCAATGCCTCTTCATCAGGCGACTCTAGTAGGGATCCAAACTACAGCTATCCTCGAAGGGATAAATGGAAGGAGGGTGGCCTGTGAACAGTGGACCTGGCAAGCCTACAAAATACAGTAATGGCCTCCCTGATGGGGTCTCCGTCTCACCTTTTGGCTAATTATAAGAGTCCATCCATTCGGTAGTTCAGGAACAAGTCAATTTATTCTGGCAATTGAAACTGGCCAATTTAGACTCATTTACAAAGAAATTGGAAGAATGGCTTGATGTAGAAGACGAAACTTCCAATCAATGGCAGAGATGACTGTATGATTTAGCGAGGAGTGAGACTGCCGACAAAACTCTTTTGATGGATGCTCTTTTAGAAGAGGGAAAGTGGATGAGAGAACATTGGAAAGCCACTGAGCGAGAGATTAAAAGGGTTAATGACACTCCCTCCGCCAACCAGGGTTTAGAAATGGAATCTGGTGCTCCGGGATTGCCAGCTAAAGATGAAACTACGATTGAACTGACGGTAAAAATCCTATAGGCTCCCCCCCACCCCCCCAAGAAAAATGCCTTCTCTTCCTCAACTGTATCATCTAACAAAGAAGCTACTAGGGGGCAGAAGAGGAAGAGTGAAGTCCTACAGGAAAAGAAACCAAAAAATGCGAAACTGAGGCTAAAAAAAAAAGATGAATGGCTCCAGAGCATTCTTGTGGAACCTACAGAAGCCGCCAAAGCTGGCTTCAGCTGAAAATTCGAAAAGACACAGAAAAGAGTTGTTTGAACTCTGGTCTACCACAGGAGCCTGCCATCGTCTGTGCTCAAAACCGCAATACTGAAAGCAGTATGGAAGAACTTTCATTTCAATCGGATAGTTGTCTAAGTGACCGCATGGAGATCATAGAGCAGGCTGAAGATGCCCAATGGAACAATATAAGTGCCTCTGATTGGCAAGAAATTGAAAAACAAGAAGCCCTGATATCTTTAAAAAACAAAGAACTAAATAATGATCACTGTAGCCTTGGAGCTGAGAAGGTAGCGCCCATCTTTTTAACCATGGAAGAAAAAAGGAAAAAGGAGGCTCTAAAAACAGGCCGGACATTGCGGAGTGTGAATAACATGAAGGAGAAAAGACCTACGATAGCAGATCCGAAACGACCTAATGCACAAATAAAGCTTGCCTCAACAAGACCTGATGATAAAATAAAGACAAACTTCCAACCTATGAGGGGTGCTAATCAATCTAATAAGACCAAATTAAACCCCGTCCCACTCGGGAGGAGAACAATCATTCAACTATCCGAAACAAACTGGAGTAAATGCCAAATTTGCTATTGATAAGTGTGATGAAGCTAATACAATGTGTGCCAGCATTGCGATTTATATCCTCTGATGACATAAGAGTTGTTGAATTGCTATTAGAAAATCGGGGAGACCGTGTAATCTTGAACTTGGACACCAGTCTTATCAAAGAAGCACTGATGGACCAAAGTGAAAGATTACTCTTTGGGGTATGACCTGAGTGATTATGTGAATATGCCCTCATGGGACAAACGAGTGACAAATAATCGCGCTCAGGGGAAACAAACCAGACCCCAATTGAATGAAATCTCTCCTTCTAAACTGTGAAAAATTCAACCAAGAAATTTGAGCTTGACTCAAAAAGGCTGATAATGGCCCATCTCAAAGAATGAAATATCGCAACTGGGGAAGCTACACAATCAGGAATGAAGATTGTACCATCCCTGTTAATCAAAATTCGACAAAAAATAGAAAACATGTTTCAGGACACATGGATTGGAACTGGATCGCTGGAAGCCTGGTGAAAAAAGGATGTATAGACCTGCAGCTACGACTTGACTGAAGAACTCAGAGTGGGATGTTGGAATACTTGTGGTTTTGAGTTTCTTTTCACAGATAAAGTGCTTATTCTTGGGGGGGGGCAGAAGGGGGGTATAACATCATATCCCTCCAAGAGACTTGGCTAAGAAATAAGCCAGCTTGCGATGGATATGAAGTATACTTGAACCCTGCTCTGAAGGGGGGGGGGTGTGAAGCAGACCCTATTCTGGCCTGCTGACTCTCGTCAAAGTGGACTGTGGTCTTAAGGTTTTCCAACACTCTATGCCCAATCCCTACACCCAGATATTAGAAGTAGAAAGACCAGAGATAAATGGTCTATCTAAATTGCTTCTAATAAATGGGTATAGAGGAATGAAGGGTTCCTCTATTGAGAGATGGCTGAAAGTGATTATGGAAAAAATGGACCAATTTCTCATAGAGGGTGGTGTTACGCTCACCTGGTATCCACGGGGACGCCTCCCAGCCCTGGTTGGATGATTTGCACTCTCGAACCCTCTCCCGGTCCCTTGGTAAGGCCTCTGGTTAAAGATGGATCTGCAATATAGGAGAGCTGGATTCAATACCAGATTGTCTTTGTTTTCCCACCTCCCTTGGCCTCAACTCCTTCCTCCCCCTTCAGCCTTCTCCTCACCTTAATATTGTAAGAGGTGGATTCTCCGTCCTGCTCCTCGTGGCAGGGGCGCGAAGATGTGGGGGGCGAGCAGCAACCAAGTAACTTCACTGGTGCAAGCCCCCCTGTGGGAATCCAGGCCTGCTGCGACTCCGTAGGTTTGCTGCTTTACAGTCTTTATATGTGGTTCTTATGTTCCTCTTAGTTTGAATAATGTCTTGCTTCTTTCCTTTTAGGTATGGAAAGGTATTTTGGTGTTGTCATGCAGTTTGAAGATGAGCATGGGCCGGTAGGCGAAAGCGCGGTGTGCGTGATGCTGTCCGGTGAGTAATGCGCGATACGCCGCGCTGTTTCGCCTTTTATATTGCTAACCTGTGTCTTTTCTCTCCTTGCAGGTTGCGATGTTCTTCGTCGAGCGCCGTAATGGTCCAGCAATGATACTGACCAGGAGATGACTACCTAGGTAAGAATTGTGGATTTCTTCATTCGGGAGGAAACGTGAGTAAACGCTTAATAATGCTGTCTTTCTTTCTTCTCTTTCCAGGTTACGGTATTCCAGGATGCATGCGGTTCCGGATGATGGAGTTCGTACCTTCAGGTGAGTGGAACGGAAGTCGGCAATGGATTGGACATGGTGAGCGTTACGCTGCCCACAGCAGAAAAATGCAAAGCATGTTCTGCTGTTTGGGTGTGTTTTAAATAGTCTCAGGTAAAGTAGTCCAGGTAAAATAGTCCCAGGCCTGCCACGCCCAAAATACTAGACCGCATTGCTCAGTTCCTTGTAACTGAGCTATGTGTGTGCCTCCATGTTGGCTGAGCCCCCCCCCCCCAAGTTAAATAGGCCCATTCTAATGTTGGTCTTCATGATGGTTATGAGCCTGGCGCCAAAGGCGTCAGGACTGACTCCAAGAGAGTCTTGGATGAGGTTTTAAGGCCTTTGACCTGGCCCTAACTGGAAGGCTGACTTGCCAGTGAGGGCCAGGGGCAAGGGTCATGACAGGTGGTAACTGTGAAATACTTATTTGTGGGGATTTGAACTTTCGCCTACTATCCGAAGGGGGCTTTCCAATATGTTATGAGAATTTAAAAGGTCTGGCTATGAGATGGATGGAGGAGGTTAATGCACGATATATGGAACTACTGAATGGGCAAACTGTGGGTGATTGCCTTGGTATGAACACTTGGAGTGATGGTACGCAGGCAGCATGTTTAGATTTCTGCTTCGTCTCTTCGTCGCTGGGGCAAATCATCTCAAGGTTTGAGGTGATATCGTTACCCCAGAGTGACCATGAACTATTATCCATAACCATTTTGGCCCCCACTGGTAGAGTAAAACCGATTATTATACCCCAGTTGAGATCAATGAAGGCCTGAACAGATTAAAAATCCCCCCGGATACAAAACCTCTTCTGAAAGTATGGCTAGACCAAGAAATTGCCAAAGACGAGCAATTGATGGAATATGCGTGGACCCTGAAGGGGTTTATCAAAAAAGTAGGGACAAAGGGAGGGTCCCAACTAGTGCCCACACATACGTATGATATCGAACTAGTGAAAGTGTGCCATCTTTATCGAGCGGAGGTAAGGAAATTAAGACACATAAACACCTTAGCCTCAAAGTTACTACTAAAAAAATGTATACAAGTGTATAAAAACTGGGTTAAGAGCCATAGACAAATACTAGTTCATAATGACGCGGAGAAAATGCTGCATGCAGGAAAAATTCCCACAACTTGTGGGACCTTATTAATAATGGGTGTTGCATCAAGAAACATCAATTGTTAGGGTGAGTGACAGAAGTAAACTGGGTTAGTCACTATACCAATCTGTTTATGGCTTTGTTAGGTACACCATTACAATCTAAGAGAAGGAGTGTTAGTGGCTGTAGTTTTGAATTTAACTAAGAAGACCTTAAATTTTACTATCAAAAAGCTCAGCTCATCTAGAGCTGCAGGCCCAGACGGGGTCTCCAATAGTGAGATGAAAAGTAACCCAGAGGCCTGGGCGAAATTCACCTTCTCCCTGTTTAAACAGGTGATGATAAACCGACAGAGAGGGTTGGGTGGTTCCTGTATTTAAGAAAGGCGATAGGACTGATCCTAAAAACTAGCATCCTACTGCCCTATTGGACTCCTTGGGGAAGCTTTTTGCTTCCCTGATTTTTCGAGACCTCAATACATTGGCTATTGCCAAGGGTTTTCTGGACCTCAGACAGGTTGCTTAAAGGGGGTGGGGAACTCTGTAAATCTTTGTGTCCTAAATCTGCTTAATCGAAGATCGTTGGCAAATAATACTACAACATATATGGCCTTCCTAGACTTACTTCAAGCCTTCGACAGAGTTGACGGGAATCGCCTGTGGGAAAAATTGAAGGCTTGGGACTGCCCAGCTGACATCCTAGAGACAATACAAGCTCTGTATACTAATACATCTATAAAGATCAGACTAGGATCGGATGGACGGATGTCTAGGAAAATCTGGACATTCCGTGGCCTAAAGCAGGGATGTGGGCTTGCTCCCATCCTATTCAGTCTGTATTTATCCAACCTGGGTATCTCACAAAATGACCTTCGTGCCTTTCCACCTAAGCTAAATGGATGTGATTTGCCATGGTTACTCTATGTAGACGATATTGTCTTTTTACACTAAATAGAAATTGGTCTGCAACAGCGAATATTTAACAACTACTTGAACATCAATGGCATGAAAATGAATGTTAGGAAATTTCAAGTTTTAATTATGAAAACTGCTAGGAAAAGGGAAAAAAGATTTTCTATGGAAGGTAGGAGACCAGCGCATGGATGTGGTATATACCATCATATATCTGGGTGTAAAGATTTATAGAAATATTAATCAAATTGCTCATGTGTTTTGGCTGAAATTGAAACTTCAATCTTTGACGAATCAAGGAATTACCAGCCACAGACGATATGAGGCCTTTTCTATGCTACCAATCTTAACCTTTTACCGGATAAAAGTCATACAAGTCCTCACTTATGGTGCAGAGACTCTACCAGACTTAAGCAAAACATGATGGCCACAAATGCAAGGTCATTTCTGGCGGAAAATGTTAAGGCTAAATATGTGCCTATCTACAGTAAAAATCTGCCATGAATTACGCCTACCATCAATGGCCTCCATTTGTTCTGTGGAAGGAAATCTCTTTTTTTAGAAAATGTATTATGCAAGCTACACCTGCCCCTTTTTCCATTTTATGCTCAGAAAAGGATATAAAGGAAAAACTGTTAACAAATTGGTACGAAGTTATGGGGTAGACATTTCATTCTATGGAGGTGGATATTGACTTACTAAGGGGAAACCTGTTGAAAGTAAAGTCTCACCTGGAAAGAGCTGATTGGATCAAAACATGTGAAGCAAGACCAATCACCCCATATTCATTTAAATGGTGTATCGAAAAAAAAGCTTAAATGAACCCCCATGTATCTATGTAAGTTCCCATCCCCATTCTATAGGGATCTTCTTTTTCGTTGTCGGAAGAACATTATGCCAACAAGAGAAATCCAGTTCAAACGCCAGCAGAATGGGATTGAGAATAATATATGTCGGTTTTGCACGAAGAAAGATCAGGTAGAATCACTCTTACCACATTGCAATAGTCTGTGAAAGCCTTAGCAAGGAACGATCAAACTAAATGGGAAAATATATGAAGGGATCTTTAACCTTAGAAGAATATTGGGATGGGTCTTGATTGGTCAACAAACGGGGCATATTTTGGCCACACTGAAATTTATTAATGCACTGATTGGTCCAAAATTGGGAGTGTAATACCTAGGCCTGTCTGGATTGGAAATAGTATATGCTGTGAAAGTGTTTTCGTTGCTGCTGGAACCTAGGAAGGTTGAAAGGTTGGCTTTTGATTGTTTTAAACTGTTAAAGGTTTTGTTAGTACTATAATTTGTCATTTGTTTGAAACCAATAAAACGTTTTTTTTTTTTTAAATTAGTACGGTCCAGTTGGTTTCGAGGTTGGAGGTGACCTCAGAGTTAGTGTGATTGGTTAAGGGAGAGGCCATAGAACCCACTGACAGGTAAGATTAAGTTAGCCCATGTTTTGAAGTGCACAAATGTAATTTATTTGTGAGGCAGCATATTAATCTGCATACAAACGTAGTTGCAGAACTGTTTCCAGTGCCCAATGTCCTGGGGTTGATTACAGCTTTATTCAGAGCCAGAGTGTTCTCGCTCATTGACCTAAAGTCTGCCTACCATCAATGAAGCTTCACCCAACCTCCATGTATTCGATAGCCTTCATTATACCAGTGAGACATTTTCAGTGCAGATAGATGCTGTTTGGGCTAGTCTCTGCGGTGATCATTTTAAAAAACAAAAATCATGCACAGGCTCTTCAGAAAGGTAAGTGCTGTCAAGTGTTATCGGGATTACATCTAAGTGTGGGGCAGCTATGTGGAAAAAATTGACAGGAGTCTTGAAAATGTACTTGAAACCATTAAGGATGCAAGAATGACCAAAGCTTTAGAGCAATGCAAACTTAGGAAAGATAAAGCAAATTATTTGTAACATGAATTGTCCACTCAGGAAGTAAGGCCAAAGGAAGACATTGTTAAGTACATTGTTTCAGTGCATTGACTGTTTAGCAAGGATGAAGTTTCCCTGTGCTTTGTTGAAATCTACTCCAAATGTGTGCACAGAATTCCAGACAAGACCAAGCACTGGGCAACTAACCAGGACAGTTCAACTACTCCAAAGAATGTTTGCAGGAATTTGAGAAAGTGAAAGAACGATGATGTAGTGAAAGCCACGGTGGTGCTAACTAATTTCGAAGGACAATGAGTTAACATACTGCAGACTGATGGTTTGGGTGGGCAATCTTTATGCGAAAGGATGCCAAACTGAAAGGGCTTCGAGTGCTCAAAGTTGGGGAACAAAAATATTCTATAATAGAAAGCAAGTCACTGACCTGCATATAGGCTGTAACCCGTTTGAGTGTATCTCTGAGTTGAGAGATTCACATTGCACAGCGATCGTAAACCTTTGTTAGTAATTCTAAACAGATAGATATGCTGTGTCAAGATGGATAGTGAGGTTAATCGCCAATGGCAAAGGGTTGGATGTTTAGGTCAAACATGTTAAAGAATGTGGTGGCAGATGAGCTTTCACACTTAACCATACACGTGGGAAATCCCTGGTAGTTTTGGATGACGCTAAGCAGTTTCACATCAGGGAAGTCTTTATGATAACCATGTATGTCCAGCAGGGTAATTCGGCTCAGGACAGTAGTAGGTCAGTAATAGGGACAGAGTAGGGGCCCCAAAAGGAAGGGTTTAGTTAATTGTGGACATGAGGGTCATGTAGTGGTGTCCAAGACCGAAGCAGTCGGAAGACTACTGGTGACTGGGAATGGATGTCCTGATTCTGTCAGCCATTGCTAAATGCATCAATGTTGACAAGGTTCTAATAATCCGGCCTTCCCCATAGTGGTGCCCAAGTTTCTGAAGTAAGTGGCAGAAGGTTTACTAGATTTGCTAGGCCGGCTCAATTTTAAAGGGTTTTGCAGTGTTCACCTTGCTCTGTTTGTGGAACTCTTTTCCTCCTTGCCCGACGTAACTATGGTGCACAAAATTAGTTACAAGGCGGTCAGAAGGTTTCTTCCATCAGCATTGAAGCACTTATGTATAGGCGCGTTATAAATGCCATATCATATCATCATATACCATGGCAAAATTCTCCTGAATAATGGGACACTATCTCGTGTGAACTAAGTGAATTCATGGCAGTGTGTGGAATTATCCACACAAAATCTCAACGTATAATTCAGAAGGAAATAAGTAGGCGGAGTGTTTTAAACTTGTGCTAATGGATGTCATCGGGGTTGCTGTCAGCACTATTTTTGACTGGATTGAGGACCATAATGGGATTTGTTTTTCATTATCTTGTTCCTCTGCATTCTGCACACATGTCCCCTTTCGGGGCCTTGCGTAGGAGGAGGATGAACACCAAGCTTTGTCCAGGGTTGCTGATCAGAGCTGGTCTCTATGCAGTAGATAACAAGGGATTAGGGGAAGAGCACAAGGAAAGAGGGTGGAAGTGAAGTATGATGCACAACATAGTTTATAAGAGTAATGATGGCGGTTGGCAGTGAGGCTTAGGTTAAGTTGCATAAAAAAAAATATAAGGGAGTGTCTAGGTTTTCTGAAGGGCTTTGGTAAAGGGGCACTTTACTATTATCATTTATATTATCAGGCTATTTGAGTTTTGATCTAGCTTCTGGACATAACAGAACGCTTTACAAGTCATAAGGGGAAGTGCACAGTGAGGGATGCAGAGATTTAAGAAAGCAGGTAGCTAAAAATAAAGAGGGAGGGCAGGCAATTTGGCAGCAAGGGATCAGCTGTTATTACTAGAAGAATGTGTTAGCTGTGTGCTTAATTGATGGGTATGTGTGAAACAAAGAACAGCTGGTAGTGTTGCCGAAACGGGGATGTTCAGGTGTAGTCCTTTAAGCAAATATATAGCATTATTTGCAGTCATGTGTAATGAGCAGGTTGTTGGGACTTAGACCCTTGAGCGCCCCTAGTAGCTCCCTCCCTCACCATGCATCCACCTCAGACTAATTGGCTTCCTTCAGCGTCTGCTCTATGGCAACATGTAATGGCTGTACGCAATACATCTGAATAAAGTTAACAGCACCCTCTCTCTTTGGCTCCTGTACATCTGTGGCCCGTGATATGCCCATGTTGCATCATAACACACGCTATTCCAATGGCACTGCAAAGAGAACACAGGGAGTTCGGCTGCCCCTCCCCAGGCCAAACCCCTCCAAGAGATTGCCCTAGGACTTCAAATTTGATTTTGAAGGGTGTTTTAAGTTTGGTGTACTTTTCTTTTCTTCTTTTTGTATTGCAAATATAATTCCATTTGTGATGTTTGTTAGGACGTCGAAATACATTCAACACTGAAACCTTTCTTATTTAAATTCATACTTCAGATATATTTTTGCAATCCATACTTAGCACAAAGTAAGTGATGCAAATAAAAAATGTGCATTATTATTTTAAAGTTCTCCTTCATATCAGACTCTCCTAGCTCGATTTTGATGAGCTAAACCTTGAATACTGCAGATCTACCAAGCCCCTGCCAGACCTGTGTGTTCTCTGCATTTTCACTAACTATACTGTTATATTGAAAGCGGGTGGGGGGGTGCTAATTGGTATATTGCTTGCAGCCTCTCATGTCATGCAAGTTTTAATATATAGATGATGCCGTCACTGGACAGCTCTGCGTAAAGGTAAGAAACATTTTGGTGGTGGTGTAATTTCCTGTAAATTACTAGTGAGGTCTCGCCACAACACGAAGGAGGGTCACGGTTCGGGTAGAGAAGATCTTCATTCTTCACGTTCAAAGAGGGATATTGACCCTAGTGCTCATAGCGCTTCCTTTCCACCAACTGACACACTAACATTCTAGAACACATTGCACATTCCAAAGCATAGGGATTATGGCAGGTGGAGGTTTGGCAGAAGGAAGGAAGGGACGGAGGACACAGGGGGCAGTAAAAGGACCCAACATTGCACATGGTGTGGTTGACTGCTTAAGTCAAAGAATGTTCGATTGAAATTGCCAACGCACTCTTATACTGAGTGCCAACTAACTGGCTGCACCGCAGCCACGAGAGCTATCATTCAGTCCTGTGAGTAATTTTAATTAAGTATAATATTGCAAGATATAAAATGCATATGCCACTTCTTGATAGATCATAAAGTGTAGTCTAGTAAAAACATTACAGATCATTTTTAATGTATAACGCATTGACAGACACAAAACATTGCTGGCCCGCACTATATTATGGTCCGAGAATGAGTTCCATCATCTTTGGAGATTGGTATGTATCTGGATGCTTCCAGTAGTGTGCATTCACCCTGTTAATGAAAATAGTGCTCATATTCCCTTTAACTCTCTGCACTGTTAGTCACTTGTTCGAAATGCTTTAATCCCCCTTGTCATGTCCCAATGTGGTTTTGTTTTTCCCGAAAAGCACTGTTACTAGTCTACCGTTTACATTGCATCTCAGAGGAGAGGGTTTGTGATATACTCATGCGTCCCGTCCCCTTTCCTCCATACTGCATGGGTGTCCCTTCCAAGAGACCGGAGACAGACCTTTTTTCACCAGAAAAGCCTTCTTCCCCTTTAAATTTAGAGGCGTGCGGGAGTGCGGCCCTGTCTGACGCCACACCCCAGTCCCCTTTTCCGCATCGACAGGAACGGGCCGAATACACCAGCGCTCCTGGGTTTGGCTTCGGCCATGTAATTCCACGCGCAAATACTTCTTCTCTTTCTTTTTTTTGTCTTTTTAACATTCAGGTACCCAGTCATCAGGCATCACGCTCCACCCCGGTGCATGTCGACTTCTACTGGGTTCAGCAGGCGTCCATCCTGCGACTGGCTCTTCCGAACTTCAGATCCCCACGCCCTCTGCCTACGTTGCCTTGGCCCAGACCACGGTTGGCAAGCTTGTACAGTATGTGGCTCGCTGTCTTCGAACAGACTAGCCAGGTGGAGGGAGCTCTTCCAGAAGATGCCTCCCGAGGACCTCAAAAACTTTGTGAAGCACCGAGCCAGGCCCAAAGTAGGGCCGATATTTTCCATCGCACCCCGCAAACGAGACTCCTTCCCAAGGACACTCCCGCGCGGGAGGGACCGTTCAGGTCCTTGTACCAGCACGTGCAGCAAGGCTGCTGCAGCTACCGGCCTTCGGGCAGAGGGATCCTTGGATCCTCCCAGTGGCAGTGTTGAGGGACCGGAAGGCTCTTATACCGGATTGTCATCCGAGGGGCTCCGCCCTTGTACCGGCAATATGGCCGAGGGTCTACGTCCTAGTACCGGCAAGACGTCAGAGGGGATGCATAAACGCAGCTCTACCGACCCCTGGGTCGAGGGTGTCACACCTACTGGGTATAGGCCCGAGGAGCAGGGTAGGCCTCGTGATCCACACTCAAGAGTCTTGGAGGAAGCTGGGTCCAGCGAGCCAAGCAACACATCACAGGCACGTGGCAGGTAGCTCGACAAGATGTCTGCCGCGCCAGACATGGGCACCTGTCCGATGCCATTCCAGGATTTCGGCGAAGGAGTTTCGAGATGGGACTGGCCTCAACTAGGTACGTGGCCTACAGCCTATCCTTATGTGCAGGGCAGCTTCCCAATGTATCCATACGGGGAGGGTATGCAGCAGCTCCAGCAGCCCCCGGCTCCCCGTCAGAATCCCCTGCCACCTCTCCAACCAGTGAGGAGGGGTTCTTCGAGAGGTTCCTTGGACTCATTAAGTCACCTCGTATGGGGGTTATCCTCAAGGACGCCAACAGGGAGGTCCTCCCTACAATGCTAGCGGCACCACAAACACCTCTGCCGGTGCGTTGCCTCTGGTCCCCCAGCCGATTCCTCCGGCCGTGGTCCCTGTACCTCAGCCTCTGGCTCCAGCTACCTCTCCACCTCCACAGGATCCTCCTGATCCACAGGATACGGATGAGGAGGAGGATCCGGACACGCCATTCTCAGCTAGGGCCTTCCACGAACGTCTTGCGGGTCTGGCGGAGTACCTGGGCCTACCCCAACCTAAGGTCGAACAGCCGGCAGAGGGGGTTCTGGCTGAAGTCCGCACACGATGCCCCTCTGCCAAAACGGGGATTCTCCAGCATTGGATCTTTCATGGATTCACATGCTTAGAATATTCCCCGTCGTCAGGCTGGGAATCCCCGGTACATTATACAGACCCTTTCCCGTAGGAAAACTTTTTCGACGCTTATGCGCCCTATCCACCTCGTTTTGTATCATGCGTGCCCGCGCCGTCAGGACGCCATGATATAAATACAGGACCCGCCCCCGCGCTCCCTCAGATTTCAACCGTCTTTCAAAGTAGTGGGATCCTCGTGGTTACTGCTAATCGAAATTAGGTTGTATTTTCGCTTCGGCGACGCTACATTCTGGAAAAAATATGTCCGGAAAAGCATTATTTCGTCCTTGTGCGACATGTGGACTCAAAAAAGTCTATGAAGGTGATGCCCACATGGATTGTATCTACTGTCTCCACCCGCACCACACGGCGGATACATGCGAGATATGCCAGGGTTTCTCCCAAAAAACCCTTAAAGACTGGAAAAGAAGGTTGGTCGACTGGCTTAACGACGGAGCGGGTGCCTATCCGGCATCAGAAGTTGGCTCCAAGGCCTCCAGGAGCAAGTCAGAGCCTCCCTCGAAGAAGGTGCGGCCTGTCGAAAAATGCCCTGCGGACAAACATACGGGGAAGCATGCTGGGGCTTCCTCGTCACACAAAAAGTCCTCCTCCTCCTCATCCTCTAAGACGGAGAGGCAAGCGGCATCAAAATCCTCCTCAGGGGACCGTCCTAGGTCGTCCGTGAGTCGAGACGCTTCAGCAGGGAAGTCGGCAACGAAATCAGCTACGAAGTCTAAAGGCTCGGTGCCGGCTACTGGCTCGTCGACCCCGGTGTCGCTGACGATGCCTATTACTATTCAGGCAGCAGTTATGGGGATTCCTTCGTCGACGGTGACTCCATCTATGGCCTGGCAGCCAGAGGTTTGTGACCCGGCCCCCCCTGAGGTCCTACTGCAGCCAGACACGGCCTTGTCGGTGTCGTCGGTGGAAGGAGAATGTGGCATGGTTATGCAGCCGTCGGACTTGGGTTTACGGCCTTCCAATACGTCGACGACGAGTGCGAGTGGGGGCGTGGTCCCTCTATCCTCGACGTTGCTGACCCCCCAGACGGTTTTGTCTCTGGATGTTCTTAATACACTTCAGAAGCTCCTGCAGCGTCTGGATACGCAAATCCCTCAGCCTGGCACTTCATCGTTGATATTCTCTGCACCTTCCGTCGACGAACAAGCTCAAGCAGCTCGCTCGACGACCAAAAGCCCATCGGCCTCCCAGGTGGTGAAGGATCGTCCTCGAGCGCAGGAGGAGGGTGAGCTATCGGAGTCCGATTCTATACGAGGTGACTCAGGGTCGGACATTTCCCTGTCACCGTCGAGAGACCCAACATGGAATTCGGATGTAGAGGTAGAGTCTACGAGGAGCCAGGCACAACCATCTCCTCCGGATGATGTGGGAGCCTTCCATGCAATGATGGGAAAAGCGTGTTCCGAGTTCGGCTTAATTCCTGAGGAGCAAAAGAAGGACTGTTTTCTTTTTGATCACATAGGTCAAAGGTGAAAATCGGTATTAGCCATCCCAATCCTGGACCACGTGTGGCAAGAAGGCCTCAAGACGATGCGTCATCCGTTCTCGGAACCGGCTATTAAGGGGCGTATTGAGAAAAAGTTTAAAGCTCCGGAGTCCACTCCAAAATGTCTAACATCACAGCCTCCGTCAGACTCTGTGGTATCGGCGGCAGCGGCTAGGAAGGCCAGAGTACAGCAAAAATGTTCAACCCCACCAGAAAGCGAGGCCAGGAGGCAGGACACCTTTGGAAAAAAGGTGCTCTCAGTCGGCGCCACGACGGTAAGAGCAGCCAACTCCTTGGCGATTGTATCACGTTACGATAGGGAGATGTGGCATAAACTAGCCCCTATCCTAGAACATCTGCCGGAAGAACATCGAAAAGCAGCCATGTTGCTAGTACGAGAGGGTGAGGAGGCCTCGAACCATGCAATTAATATTGCGGTGGACCTAGCAGAGTCTGGGTTCAAACAAATCAATCATGGCGTAGTACTACGTCGACAAGCGTGGCTCAAATGTACTACTTTTAGACCCGAAGTCCAATATAAAGTCCTAGACATGCCATGTGAAGGAGAACATCTGTTTGGAGACAAGGTAGATGAAGCCTTGAAGGGGATGAAAGAAGACACGGATACCGCTAGGTCTCTCGGCGCCCTCCAGACAGGTAGAAGTTTTCGCTCCTTTCGCCCCTTCAGGGGTGCTTCCGGAAACTCCCGCTTTGGAGCCTCTAGGGACCGTGGATTTAACAGGCCCTCATACTCCTCACAAGGTTACAGACGTGCATCCCAGTCGGCACGTAGAGGCAGAGATTATCAAGCCTCCAGACGACGCGGCTCGGGTCCCTCGTCGACGAAGGACAAGCAAACCAGCAACCATTGACGGCCTTCGGAACGTCCTGGGGGGTCGAGTCTCTCATCATATCGACCAATGGAAATGCATCACCACAGATCGATGGGTTCTGGACACGATTCGCATGGGTCATGCGCTGCAATTCAAAAACAAGCCTCCAAGTCTTCCGCCAGTGTTTTCGGCCCAGCCCCACTTTCTAGTTCTAAGACAAGAGGTGGCGCTTATGCTGCAAAAAGGAGCGGTAGAACAGGTTCCTGTGGCACAGGAAGGACAAGGGGTTTACTCCCGGTTCTTCGTTGTCAAGAAGCCAAATGGAAAATGGAGGCCCATTCTCGACCTGAGGGTACTCAACAAATGGCTAAAGAGCTCAAAATTCAAAATGCTAAAGCTCCAGGAGGTTATCAGGTCAGTGCAACCCATGGATTATCTGTCGTCGCTAGACCTTCAGGACGCATACTTTCATATCCCAATACGTCCACGAAACAGGAGATATTTAAGGTTCGTCGTCGGGCGAAAGCATTTTCAGTTCAAGGTCCTCCCGTTCGGTCTCAAGTCCTCCCCCAGGACGTTCACCAAGTGTTTGGCCCCTATAGCGGCCCATTTAAGGAAGGACGGTCACCATGTCTATCCCTATCTAGACGACTGGCTGGTCAGAGGTTCGTCCATGGAACAAACACAAAACAGTCTGGGGGCCACGATGTCCCTCTTACAGGAACTGGGCTTCGCGATAAACTTCAGCAAGTCCTCCGTAGAGCCTTCGAGGACCTTGGTCTTTCTGGGAGCGGAGTTTCATACGCACACAAGCCTTGTAATACCATCCAGCGAAAGAATTCAGAAGCTACAAAGCAAGGCGTCGGAATGGAGATGCGGTACCAGGGTGTCGGTGCGCAAATACATGTCCCTGCTAGGGACCATGTCATCCTGCATTCCGTTGATAAACAACTGCCGTCTGTTTATGAGGCCTTGCCAGGAATTTCTAGCGGACCGCTGGACGCAGAGCCATGGTCGCTGGTCCGACAGACTGGTCATCGACGAACAACTGGTACAAGCACTCCGTTGGTGGAGAGTTTCTACTCATTTAACGAAAGGAATGCCTCTGGTGGAACCGGAGTTCCAGAAGACGGTGGTGACGGATGCATCGCTGAGCGGGTGGGGAGCTCATCTGGATACGTTACAGGTACAAGGCCGGTGGTCGTTACAAGAGTCCTCCCTGCATATCAACCTGCTAGAACTGAGAGCAGTGCGGTGGGCTCTAAAATCTTTTCTTCCTCAACTGAGAGACTCTGTGGTGCGTGTCATGACGGACAACACGACTACAATGTTTTACCTAAGGAAACAAGGAGGAACACGTTCCAGGTCCCTGTCGATGGAGGCACAGAAAATCTGGCATTGGGCCCTGCAACACAACATGCAAATCTTGGCGTTCCACCTGCCAGGTGTGAATAATGTGGAGGCAGATGCCCTCAGCAGGGAAATGAACGAAGTTCACGAATGGGTGCTGAACGACCAGCAACTACAACATGTATTCAGGAAGTGGGGACATCCTTCCATCGATCTGTTCGCGACGAAGGACAACAGGAAATGCCCGCAGTATGCAAGCAGATGGCCTCAGCAGGGCTCACTGGGGGATGCCTTCTCCTTCCCCTGTACGCATTCCCTCTTATCCGGAGGACGTTGCAATGGATCCTCAAGTACCCATGTCGGGTGATTCTGGTGGCCCCGTATTGGGCCAGACAGGTGTGGTTTTCAGACCTACTGCACTTAGCGGCGGCGGAGCCAATGAGGTTCAGGAAGATCCCCAACCTTCTGTCTCGACAGGAGGGTATCGTTTGGCATCACGACCCGGACAGCCTCAAGTTGACGGCCTGGCTCCTGACTTCGCCGAATTTGGTCAGCTAACGATTCCGGAGGAGTGTCGTCGTATTCTGCAAGCGGCAAGAGCACCTTCCACAAACACTTCATACTCGTACAAATGGAGGAGTTTCTGTCAGTGGTGTGTGGATCAACCAGGTATGGTTCCGCAGTCGATTACGCCGGAACAGCTCCTTCCATACTTGCTGTTCTTAGCTCAAAAGGGCTTATCGGTGTCGTCGATAAAAGTACACCTGGCCGCCATCTCCAGGTTTACACGTCAACGACATTCCGCACCATTATTCAGCGACTGCCTGATTAAGCACTTCCTTAAAGGTTTGTTCAGGAGTTTCCCTCCCGAGAAGAGATTTCCTCCGGTGTGGAGCCTCAATCTGGTGTTAGCGTCTCTTATGAAACCTCCTTTTGAACCAATGTCATCATCGTCTCTAAAGTTTTTGTCATGGAAATTGGCCTTCCTGTTGGCCATCACTTCAGCCCGACGTATTTCGGAAATCCAAGCTCTAATGGTAGACCCACCATACTTAAGATTTTTCAAGAACAAGGTGGTCCTTGCCACTAACCCACAGTTCATACCGAAAGCTCCTTCAGTGTTCCATAAACATTCCTCTATTGTCTTACCTACGTTTTTTCCAGAGCCATGCTCGGGAGCGGAGCGCACGTTACACACATTAGACGTGAAAAGGGCTCTCAAGTTTTATCTTCATCGCACGCAACCTTTCAGGGAAACAAGACAATTGTTCGTGGCCTATGGTTTGGGTGCTAAAGGCAAAGCCATTTCAAAGCAAGGACTGTCAAGATGGGTATCGTCTACCATTTCGTACTGCCATTCCAAGGCTGGGAAGCCTCTGCTGCGACGCCCAAGAGCTCATTCAACTAGAGCGGCGGCATCGTCGACGGCGCTGTGGTCTGGAGTCCCTCTGGGGGACATCTGCATGGCGGCTACCTGGGCGGCTACACACACGTTTACCTGCCATTACTGCCTGTCACAACAACATGCCGAAGATACTCGGATGGGACAGGCGGTACTTCGACACCTATTCCAGTAAGGTAAGCCCCGGTTGAGGGGTTACATCTTCTTGCAATTATGATTGAGTATTGTTCGCTCTCTGTGTTAACAATTGCTGATGGGTACACGACCATAGGGGTCGGGCATTGTGAGGAAAGTATGTGAGTTTGCATGCACGCCTCCTCTTTTCGGGATGGTACTGCTATGTAATCTATTCTAAGCATGTGAATCCATGAAAGATCCAATGCTGGAGAAGGGAATAGTTTCTTACCTGTAACTCCATTTCTCCAGCATTGGTATCTTTCATGGATTCCCATGCGCCCGCCGGCCTCCCCTTGGCATGCAAATTGGTTCCCCCACTACTTTGGGGGCCGAAATCTGAGGGAGCGCGGGGGCGGGTCCTGTATTTATATCATGGCGTCCTGACGGCGCGGGCACGCATGATACAAAACGAGGTGGATAGGGCGCATAAGCGTCGAAAAAGTTTTCCTACGGGAAAGGGTCTGTATAATGTACCGGGGATTCCCAGCCTGACGACGGGGAATATTCTAAGCATGTGAATCCATGAAAGATACCAATGCTGGAGAAATGGAGTTACAGGTAAGAAACTATTCCCTTCCTCTGCATACCGAAGTAATCTCCCTGGCCAAAAAGGGTTGGCTCAAGCCCCACTTGGTCCAGCTGGTCAATCGACGCCTGGACGGCAAGTACAGGCAGATGGAGGGAGATACACTCTTGCTATCGGCTCATCCTCAGCCACACTCCTCGGTGATCGCTGCGGCATCACTATACTCCAAGCCTCAGTCGTCCTCAGTCTCCTTCTATGCGGTGCAGCTAGGCAAGGAGGAGGAGATGATCTTGGAGGCATATAGGGAGAAGCTCTGTTCCAACGCGTCCTTGCATCTTCGTCAGGACAATGCCGATGCCATACTGGTGGCCGCTAACCAGAGGTTATGGCGGGAAATTGCAGACTTCCTCCTGGAACTTCCTACGCAGAGCCAATCACGTTTTAAGGGGGGGACTGGCTGAGGCCAAGCTGGTGACGCAGGACCTCATGGAATCCACTGTGGCCCATATTGACACCTCTGGCTGTGCCATCTGTATCGCCACGGACATGAGAAGGACAGCCTAGCTCCGGGAAACGAAATTCAACCCGGATGTCCAGGAACGCATTTTAGATGTACTGTTCGAGGGGGGTGGGGGGACCTCTTCCACTCCACCATGGACAAAGAGCTGGACAAGAAGAAAAACAGCACACAAACAGCCAAGTCTTTATCCATCTTGACAAAGACCACGCTCAAGTCGTACACCCAGTCACAGCAGCGCTCCGACAGGGGGCGTACTTATGGAGGGTTCCGCGGCTTCCAGGAACGGAGATCCAGGCAGTCGGACCGCTCGCTGTCCCAGAACCGGCGCAAGCAACTAAAGAGGGAGCGGGGGGAGTAAGGTTTTTTTCCAGTCCCCGATCTCTGCGATAGCCTCCGAGGGACAGAAAGCATGACGTGCCCCTTTCGGGTCCACGTGTCTCCAGTCGGGGGCAGGCTTGCTCTCCATGCACATGTCTGGTGCCAGAATTTCAGAGACTCTGGATCCTCTCCGTAGTATCCATGGGGTACCGCCTACCCATCCCATCCCAGCCTCTCCTTCCTCCGCCCCTCCACTCCCTCAGGTTGGGACAGCAACTCTTCTGGCGGAGATCCGGTCGCTCGTCGAGAGCCAGGCTGTGGAGGAAGTCCCAGCCTCCCAGCGAGGCTTGGGCTTTTACTCCAGGATTTTTGCCATTCAGAAGAAGAAACAGGCTGGCCTGAGAATTGTGCTGGACCTTTCCACCCTCAACCTCTCCTTACCCCTACAAAAATGTAGGATGGTTACGCCACCTTTTATAGCGGAGACATTGTGCAAGGGAGACTGGATGTGCTCCCTGGAACTGAAGGACGCGTACCTACATGTCCTGATTTGACAGCCCCATTGTTCTTTGCTACGGTTCAGGACTATGGGCTACCATTTTTAATACAAGGTACTTCCTTTTGGCCTCAACTCGGCCCCCAGGGTTTTACCAGGCTAATGAATACGGTGGCTCCCCTCCTGAGAGCACAGGGCCTCCACATCTACCTATACCTCCCGACTGGCTTGTCAGGGCTACATCTCCAGAAGCGGTTCACCACTCCTCCCATGCCCTTATGAACACTGCACGATCTGGGCTTCTCGCTCAATCTCAAGAAGTCGCAGCTGCAGCCCACGCATACTCTGAAATTCTTGGGCCTCATCTGGGACACATGCTCCGAGAAGGTATTTCCTTTGGAGGACAAGATCTCGGCCATCAAGCGGGCCACATCGCACTTCCTCGGCAGAGAGCTGGCCTCGGCATGGTGGTACCAGCATCTCCTTGGTATCTTGGCGGCGGTCCTATTAGCCGTTCCACACGAGATTGAGGATGAGGAGGATTCAGCTGCACTTCGTGGCATCGAGGAACCAGGAGCGGGGCTCCCAATCCGAGAGGATCAACGTTCCTCCATCTCTCTGCCCGGACCTAACATGGTGGTCCAGGGACTGTAACCTACGGACAGGCCAGCCCTTCCGGCCGCCCTCGCCGCGGGCCACCATTACCACAGACTCCTCGCTCGAGGGCTGGGGAGCCACCCTGGATGATCTATCCGTCCACTGCACCTGGACTCGACATGAGCAGGAATACAACATGAATTGGTTAGAGCTGAGCGCCATCTGGCTATTGCTCAGAGCTTTCTTACCACTTCTCGGGGTAAGGTTGTCCTCATCCAGACAGACAACTCGAAAAGCATTTACTACTTCAACAAGCAGGGAGGCACCATATCTCCTCCGCTGTAAAGACTGGCAATCAGCATGTAGGAGTGGGCCCTGGAAAACGACATTTACCTCACGGCACTCCACCTCCCGGGGGAAGCCAACCTAGAGGCAGACAGGCTCAGCAGGTTGGGAGTGGACAATTACGAGGGCCAGCTAAACGACCTCGTCATTCAGGAGATCTTCAACAGGTGGGGTCATCCCCAGGTGGATCTCTTTGCCACCTGGCACAACAAGAAGTGCCCTCAGTACGCCTCCTGGCAGGGACAGGGCCAAGGCTCCCTGGCCGACGCATTTCGGCTTCAGCGGAACAGCATGAGGGCTTACACCTTCCCACCCACTCCGCTGATTCACAGGGTTATTTTCAAGATCAAGGAGCCTCGCCAACTCAACATCATTCTAATAGCTCCATGGTGGTTGGCCAGGCCATGGTTTCCGGAGCTGCTCAGCTTCACAGAGGTGCCTCCGATTCACCTCACGACAGGCCCAGCACATCTTCTGGGACAACAGGGGGGCAGGGTCATCCACCCTGCCCCACTGAAACTAGCCCTCATAACGTGGTACTTGAGCAGGTAACGCTGCGGCACCTCAGCCTCTCGCAGGCTAATCTGGAAATCATACAGGGCGCAAGGAGCAAGGCTACCAGGGCCCAGTATAAGAGGAAATAGACTAGATTCTGCCATTGGGCAGACTCCATGGAAATCGACCCCCTGGCATGTTCTTTGGATGACGTGCTCTCCTTCTCGGCGCACCTCGCCCACTCTGGTGTGCAGGTGGACACCTGCCGTACATACCTCGCAGCCATAGGGGCTTACAGAAACTCGGAGGAGGGGGATCTTCTCCTCGAATCTTATCAGGAAACATTTGACGGGGCTAGCAAGGCTCTACCCGCTCGTCAAGAGGCTGCGCCCTTTGTGGGACCTCAACATAGTCTTGGGCGCTCTGGTGCACAAACCGTTTGAGCCAAGGGCGCCCGCAGACATCGGGCTGGTCACCATCAAGGCAGCCTTGCTAGTCAGCCTCACCGGCTCAAGTTAAATGAAGATAAAACTAAGGTGATGGTGGTGGGTTGCCCCCATGATCCCACGCTATGGGTGTCCTCCTTTTGGCGTCATCTCTAGGTCCTCTTCCCACCCCGGTTAATAAAATTAAAAATCTGGGGGTTGTGCTATCTGCATCTCTATCTATGGACAAACGAGTCACTGCGGTGTGTCAGGCTGGTCATCTCCAGTTGGAAATTCTGAAGAAGGTGCTACCCTTGATCCCCATCCCTCTATGTTCCCTGGTAGTGGCAGCCATGGTTATGTCACAGCTAGATTACTGTAACTCCTTGTATCTAGCTCAACCCAAGGGTCTGACCCAGCGGCTTCAAATCGTAGCCGCTCAAGTGGCAACTGGCACGCCCTTTGGTGCACACAATTCCCCCGTGCTTCGAACTCTCCACTGGCTCCCTGTGGCCCAGCGGGTCAAATTTAAGGCACTCTGTATAGTGCATCGCGCCCCCCACAACCAGGGCGCCAAATATCTTCAAACCAAATGTACCCGTTACTACCCTACGTGTAGTCTTCACTCTGCCACAGCCGAGCAACTTCTTGTGCCAAGAATCAAACGGTCTCGGGTTGGTGGCCGGGCCTTTTCTATTGGCGCAGCTCTTCTTTGGAATGATCTTCCGCTCGTCATAAAGAAAACTTCAAACTACCTACCCTTTAGAAGGCTCATCAAAACTCACTTATTCTAGGCTTTTGATAGTGACCTGCTCCTCTCTCAAAGAGCAAAGATAATTTTGGGTGACCGTTGCGCTCTAGAAATGATCATAAGAACATCATAACATAACCTTGGCTCGCAGAGTCAGCGAAATACAGGCGCTGGTCGCCTCAGGGCCTTATACTACATTTCACAAGGACAAAGTAGTCCTGCGGACACAACCAAATGCCCAAGGTACCGTCTGCTTTCCACTTGAACGAGTAAATAGTCCTTCCTACGTTCTTTCCCGATCTCAAGGACGAAGCACAGAGGGCGCTGCCCTGCGTGGATGTCAGGCGTGCCCTGCAATTTTACTTGGACAGGACCAAGGGCTTCCGCAGGTCGAATGCCCTGTTTGTCACATTCGGAGGCTGAAGATCAGGCTATCGGGCCTCCAAAGCCTCCATATCCCGCTGGATGGTCTCGCCCATCAAAGAAGCGTACGACGGACAGCACAAGCCGCTCCCGGCCAACGTACATGCCCAGGCAGTCAGGGCCAAGGCAATGGCCATTTCATTGCCACTCCCTCAGCTTTCAGGCGGTTCTGAGGAACCTATTTGCTTAAGGAGGGTCTCCTCTCCACCCTGGGGCTACATTCAGTTGTAATCGCCCATGTAGTAGGGAGGAAATGGGACGGGACGTAAGAGTAATTATAAGTTACTGTAGTGGCTAACGTACTCTTAATCCTCTTTCCTCTATACCTTCCACCATTCTCCCCCCTAATAATACTGGTGTCATTAGGCAATGTTAAATCTATTGTCGACGCGTCAATGAGGACTGAGGTGTGGAGCTGGAGGGCGGAGTCGGGGCACCGCATGCTACCTGGGCCGCACCTCCGCGCGCCTCTACATTTAAAGGGGAAGAAGGTTTTTTCTGGTGAAAAAGGTTCTTTCTCCGTCCCTTGGAAGGGATGCCCATGCAGTATGGAGGAATGGGGACTCACTACAGTGAGTAACTTATAATTTCTAGAGCATTGGGAACAATGTATAATTGGCACTGCTCCTCACCAGCTCTGGAAAAACTGTTTCTGACTCGGCTTCCATAGATTCTGACTGCTTTTTTTTCCCTTTTCTTAGGTGAGGCAAGGTAGGATAACCAGACAGGGGAAGTTTAAACCCAACAGCCTTGCGTATCGAACAAAGACTGGCCCTGTTCTTATGCACAAGTCCACCATTAACAGGCAAGTTCACCTATACAGCAAACTTATCTCTATAAATATTGCATATATGTGCATGTATGAATGTCAATCATTGCACCTTTTTTTGGATTTTCCCTTTCTTTGAGAATCTGTTATTTGCTCTTATGCTGGATTAGGAAGGTGCTTTGAGTATGGTGTATTAGGAGTAGATGTTCACAATTATTTAATTGTATTACCCATCTATTCTCGGGTAATGACAACAATTGATGGCAAAGTTGTACTTTTTTTCTCCTTTAAATTTGTGAGACAAAATATTCAATACAAGTTTGCCTTTTCAAGAACATAATTATTTTCTGATTAAAAGATACATATTTTTTTGATTACTATTAGGATATTTATTGAGCGTAGACCTATGTCAAGAAGCAACAGAGCTTTTAACAATCATAGGGGGAAGAACATGAGGGGAGCAGAGGAACGAGGCAGTGGGGGGTTAACAGGGTTAGGGGGAATTTGTCAACAAGGGATCTACAAGCAACCAGGGGAGGAAACAGTGGGGATCAGATCACCCGGGTCTCATGTAGAGTTGGAAGAGAAGCTATGTGTTAGGGAGGATCCATTCCTTGAAGAGAAGCTCCTTAACTGTAGAAGCAAGGGGTCGAGTTTGATGTTGATAGGACTGGAGGAACAGATAGAGATGGGCAGTCTTCTGGCACTTTCCTTCTGCACATATCCTTACTACTGGTGGATCACAGGCCTCCAGAGATAGTGAGTTTCTCAGTGAGGTTGCTTTGGACTTCAGGGTGGCAGCCTTGTACATGATGCAGAAGGATTTGAAGTGTATACATGCTTGCAGTGGGAGCCAGGGCACTCCCATGAGAGTCTGTGTGATGTCATTGAATTTCAGTCAGTCAAACAACTTTATTCGGACGAAAAAGGCCACCAATACAGTTATGAAGCTGAAAAAACAGTTGAAATACATAATTACAAAACCACAACAAAAGATAAACCACAGGGCGTTATAAATTACTTCCCCCTTCCTAAAAGCCCCCAGACAGAACTTCCGAGCCAAAAATAATTTCCCGTCAGCCCCCGAACCCAGCTATTTCCCGTGGCGCCTCGGACCCAATGCAGTCAAGTTTGCCCCTGAAAGGGGACTGGTGCTAGGGGCAACCCTGATATGGCACGCAGGGACACTGATGGAGAATACGCTAAATGCAGTGTCGCTTTTCCTTGACCACTCAGGGACATTGCATTTTTCTAAGACCGCCCTTGCCATGTGGGGATCCCTCAAGACTAGTTTGACAGTGTCCATATGTGCTATAGGATTGGACAGTCTGGTACATTCCAGCAAAGAGACCCTGGAGACAAAATCCGCATTCCCCCACTGCCCGCAACCAGTGAAGACATTTGTTATGGAGGGCGTCTCTTGGTTCTTGTTTATAGGAGGTCAATTTTGGGACACCATGGAGAAACACCCTAGAGGAGCTACCATCTTCGCGAGGCTGGTACCCAAACAAAGGCCTACATAGACCAGGCATTATGGTGACAACCTCCCTCCCCACAGGGCGCAAGTTTCCCAGAACTCTCGCATTGGGGTTTGGCAATGCTGAAGGTTTAGTCCCTGAGTTTAAAGACCCTGTAATCCCGATGGTCTCCCTTCGTTCGGATAATACTGGGAGAATGACCGCCTCTGGTCCACTCTTCAAAACAGGGGTGGACCTATCCACAGAGACAGGGGGAAGTTCAAAAAGCAAGGGGTTGATTCCCTTGGCCATACCAAGATTCGGAACCCCGGTCCCACCCCCTGAAGAACACATTCTTACCCTCCCCACTTCTCCTTCCCCCTTGTCACCCAACACCCCCTTAATCGGGACAAGTAAGAGATTTTTAACCTCGGACAGCTCCGAGAGCAGGAAAGGGCAGGGGCAACTTGGCGAATTGGTGAAGACTAAGGAGAGTGGGACTGATGGACAAAATCCTCCGTTGGTAGTGGAGTTTGAAGCCCAGCTGGGGTTGGGAGGAGGGGGTAGGCTAACCCCGGGCAAAAAATGACTCCCATTGCTGGGTGGACAACTTGGCAATTCTCTCAGGCCCAAACTAACCATGCCCACGTCTCCAGTATCCAATGTCACATGCTCAGGAAGCGGGAATTAGTGGGCTACAGGAAGGTCCAGTGTCGACTGCAGGGTTTGGGTATCGGGGCCTGGGTCTATGCCCAGGTGTGGATGAGTGGGGGCCAGTTCCAATTCCAAAAGGGAAGCACAAGGTAAAACCGAGAGTTGAGCCAGCGTAACAGAGCCTCCAGTCAACTTTGAGATGCCTGATGAAATCCTCTCACACCTGGTTGACAGTTTGTTCAGAAAGTCAGTAGTGGCCTCACTGTTAAAACCCCCACCGGGAGTAAGCAAGTTGGCAGGATATGCAGGAGCTTCCAAAGAGGGGCTAGACAGACTGATTGTTGGGAGAGGAATCAGCCCCGTACCACAAGACCCAGAGGGACCTGCCAACAAACCAGAAATGTGCAGAACTCGCTCTTTAACTCTCTTTTCTTCGCATACAGTGGTCATAGTCTCACCCTTTCCACAAAGGGTCCCATTCCGTAGTTCATTGCCCTGCGTGACCCCCGAGGTCATACACAAAGTCCCCATCCTCGATCTTCTTCCAATGATGGGCTTACGGTGAGCCACTGGGACCGGGGGACCATGAAGTATTGAGAGAAGGGAGGATTGCGATAGGAAATGGGGGGAGAAAGGGGAGGAAATACCTCCTTCTTCTGGGGCTCCTGAAGTTGTGCTCCGAAGTGGGCCCATCCTCTGATGACTTATACACTAGGAGGCCCTAAGGGTCCACTCCAAAGTTACAAAAAGTTGCTAAATCCGGGGGGTTACCAGGGGTTGGAGGATGACTCATCACACCCCCCAACGCTGAAGGCCCATGGCAGTATGTGGCTCACCTCACAGTCCAGAGCAGCAGATAAGGCCACAGCGGAGCCGCTAACACCCCGCGCCCTTTCCCAGCGGGCTTCACCCGTTCGGGCTGGGGTCCGCGGCGGAAGAAGGTGAAGAGGGCGTGCTCAGGAGTACGGCGTCCCTCCAGGGACAATAGAAAGCAGCGGGCCGCCAACACCCTGCACCTTTTCCCCGCGGGCTTCACCCGTTCGGGCTGGGGTCCGCGGCGTAAGGTGGTGAAGGGGGTGTGGCCAGGACTAGTGCGTCCTTTTGGGGACGATGGAAAGCAGCAGCGGCCCACCATTGAATTTGCAAGGTCCTTTGAGTCATGTTGCTACATGCAGGACACATCTCAGGGTTGCCAGGGTAGTCGCCGGGAGGCCTACCAAAATGGCATGGCATTGGGAGAGGACCAAGGTTTGCTTCTTCCTTGGTATACACCGTTTGTAGAGGAGGTGTCTATCGATGTCAAACCGAAGGGACTTGGCACAGGTGGCTAGCTGGGGTGTGAAGCCCTCAAGGTGCATAGCACAGAGCTGGGTTTGCGAGTTGGGTTTTTTGTGTTCTGTGTGATGTTGAGTGTCAAGTAGGCAGTAGAGCTCTTCCTTCATTGACATGTTTGCTGGGTTGCCAGGAATGTTGCTATTGTAGGGATTGATGTTTTTTGGCATGCCTGATAGACATGGGATGACCAAGTCCATATAGTCTTCAATGAAGGAGATGTACTTGAGTGGACTGTAGAGGACGTGAAAAGTGACTGTGTCCGTTTGGGAGAGCAGGAAGGGTGTGGGCCATGTTTTCGAAAGAGCCAACGGTGGCGGGTTGCCATGATGCATTGTGAATGATGACCACGCCTCTGGCAATCATGTTTGGGTTGTCTTGTAGAATTCTGTAGCCGTTGGCGACGAGGACATCTACGATATGTGTAGAAGTGGATATCATCCAGGTCTCAGTAATGAAGATGGCATTCAATTCATGTGTGGCGTTGAAGTCGGCGATATGTGATACATGGTTGGTTGCTGAGCGGAGATTTGTGAGCATCATTCTTCATGTTGTGTGTTGATGCAGTCTTTGGTAACGTGACACTGGTGAGATTGCTGCAATGCAGTGTCCATGATGTTCCTGGTGAGCAGCGTGGTTGGCAATGAGTGGTTATTGTGGGGATGGGCTTTTGGAAGACGGGGCAGAAGCACATATTCGATGTAGCTTTCCCGATGTTGGAGGAGCAGGGGTTCTGGTCTTCTGTCCTCCTTTCATCTGCCCTTCACTTTGGACACACGGACGAGAGACGCCCATGATCTAATAGCTAAGAAAGGGGAAAAGCTACGCAGGTGTGTGCTGCTTAGGTCTCTTGACTAAGATCCACTTGCATCACTCACCAACTGCAAAGGAAAAGAGGCTGCCTGGAAGGTGCCAAAACTGGTGCTGGGTAATTGTAATGGGTTATTAATACCCAGAGGTCTCTAAGAGCGGACCTGGGGATCAAACCTGTGTTGCTCCTGCAACGTCTTGCTTCCAAGGCGAGCACGTTGCCCCTGTGCTATCCTCCCGTGAAGCAACTGAGTGGCAGGGCCTGGTCACGTGATCAGCAGATTGCTCAAAGATGCTGATATGGCTAGGAAGTAGCACTGAATTCAAATGAATTGTATATCATTAACATTTTCAGTGTTTTAAGTCCCCTAATGAATCTTTTATTAATTCTATTTGACAAGTTGAGGTTTTTCCCAGCTACATTTTTGGCTAGTATATTGAAAACCTGTAAAATAACCTGTTTTAAACATGTGGTTTGCTTGCTCTAGTCTTTAATCACGGGATACTAATCCTACTTGATAGCCAATATTTCAATATTTGTGCAGTTGCAGTGGTGTTCTGAAACATGTTGGAAATAATTAATCCCAGAAAGAGACCCTTTTTTTTTGGGTGACCAAATACTGTAAAACATTGCTGTGAAATTAATACACTTCCTCTTTGAGGGTCCCAACCAACAATCTCCCCATAATAACCTGCAGTCGGCTAAGACGGACCCTCTGTTCTATTTCCCAGTTGACTGCACTGTCCACTGGTAAATCTAGCTGACCTTTAAGTCTATTTGCCTCAAAACGATCTTGCAATCATAAAAAAAACAATAATTGTGGATTTCGGGCCAAAATCTGGGAAAGGAGATGGGACTTAAGTGGAAAGTTGCTGGCAAAATACTAGAGTCTACACAGTGTATACACTATTTGGGAGTTTTGTTTAATAAGTCAATCCGTGAATGGGAGTGGACACACAATGTGATACTTCGCATGAGAAACCTGTCGTCACAAGGTACGAAGTTACACGCTGCATACCGCAAGTCCACATTAAAACCAGTGGTAATGTTTTACCTGCAAAAGGTTCTTCCAACAGTTACCTTCGGTAGTGAAGCAGGTTGCAACATAAACCAAGACTTCTCGACCCTCCTTGAGGGCATTTTTTGCAAAAAGTCCTCAAGCGGCCTTCCAACGTCTCAATGACAGCCATTCGACACGAGTTATGTCTGGATTCCCTTTACGGGACAGTGTTGTGGAAAATGGTAGCTGTATTGAGGAAAATGCATGTACCCAATACGGCCTCTCCCTATCGTATTTTGGCCTGCGCTAATGAGTCTTCTCATTGTGGGCTGCTAAAGACCTGGGCCGATAAAATTGACAAGATCTTAAATTGCGCTGATGTTGATAAAGACACAGTCCTGTTTGATCCTCAAGCAGCAACAAAAAAAAGTTTAAAAGGTGGAATTGGATTCAAAATAATGAAAACCGTAATAAACTAGCATCTTCACTCTACCTGGGAACTGCAGCTTGCAGAATTGACCAGTTACCGCAGTATTTAACTAAATTTCCATTGTGCTATCATAGAGACCAGTTCTTGAGACTAACATTGAACTTATATAAAACTAAGGAAATGTTGTTTTTAAAACGCGACAAAGAAACTCTCAATAACTCAAGTAGATATTTTAAGGTGTCAGTTTAATCATCTAAGCATCTGATTACGGAATGTCTGGAATTAAACTCAAAACGATCAACGCACCTAGATAAATTTGCCCCACTTAGTGGAAATATGGAGGAATGGTGATTTGTGATGCTAGGGGGCAAAAACAAGTTAACGTGTGTGTCAGGGAGAATTCTCTGTAAAGGCTCATTTCCCAAACCTAGTGAGTCCCACAGCAGCTTTGCTGGATTTGTGGGGTTTATTTTTTTCTCCTGCTAAGAGTGAGACTCTTTTACTCCCACTCTTAGACATGATTTGAGGTGTTCCTTTGTCTTTCCATGTGTTTTATGGGCTATGGGGTCTTTTACTCCATTGGGTCTCATGTGTTTTTAAGTGGGTTACAGCACCCTCCGTGCCGTAACCCAGGGGTGTTGTAGCGACCCCCAAACATAGACTCCATACCCTGGGACTGACTACTGTCTCCCAGGGCATGTAAAGTCACCATTGGCTTTACTAGTCCCAAATTATTAACAGAAACAAGTACAAACCATCATTTCGAGGGGATTGGGTCCTCCGACGTATTCCATATCTATGACAGGTAATGTCCACAGCTGTGCTGCTCCGGAAAATCTTTGGCGTCCTGCGTCGATGACGTCGATGCGCCGTCCCCGAGGACCTCCTCCGACAGCCGACGTCACCCGATGTGATAAGTAGGACGCACGACGCCCATAGCCTCTATTTTTTCCGCGAACGTGTTCGCTTCGTGAATCTCGGTGCGCCTCGACTCGTTGGAGTTTGCTGTTTTCAAATTCTCGGTTCGTTGAACCTGTTCGGTTTTTTGTGAAGACCTGTTCGTGGCGATGTCTACTTCGTCTTCAACCCCGCGTCCGGGCTTCAAGAAATGCGGGGACTGTGGGTCCAAGATGTCCGTCACGGAATCGCACGACGCCTGCCTCTGGTGCCTCGGGGAGGCCCACGATACAGATGACTGTGTCGACTGCCAGTCGCTCACAGCAAAGGCCTTGCGGGAACGCAAGAATAAGCTGTCGGTAGGCCGGGTGTCTAAGCCCCAGAATTCGAGGTCTGCGGGGCTTTCAATGGATGACTCGAGGGGCGACTCTCTGCGTCATCGTCGGAAGTCCAGTGGGTCTCCTTCCAGGAGTCGTCTCGCCACTCCTCCGCCTCTTCGAGGCATTCCCGGAAGCGCCGGCATAGGTCGCCTTCCCAGTCCTCTTCCGAGGACTCCGCCCGTCGGCGGGTCGCTTATTCCTCCATGCAAGCGACACCGGAGAAATGGGCTTCCTTCGGGAAGCAGATGCTAGCAATTCTTGAATCGCAGGGCACCGGTCCGTCCGCGCCTCCGAGTGGGGTCGGTCGGCACCGGTCGAGAGACACCGCTCGTACGCCTTCGGGCTCGGGTGGTCGGCACAGCTCGCGGGAGAGGTCCCGCTCGGACATGGGTAGCCGTTCTCGCCATGCCCGTTCCAGGTCCCGGTCCTCGACGCGCTCGAGACCGCGTGATCCTGTGCCATCTTCGAAGAAGACGTCGATGCCTGTGGCGCCGAGGTCGTTGACGGTTTCTCTCGAGGCTCCGCCTCCGAGGGGGTCGTCGGCGCCTAGGTCGTCGAGAGACACGCTCGGAGCTCCGCCGATTCGCTCGACGTCGACGCCTTTTCTGTCGGCGCCCTCGATGCCTTTCGAGGCGGTGGTGTCGGAGGGGCCCCGTGGCATGGGGTTTGCCCCTAGAAAGGCTCTGGCTAAGGTCAGGCACTGCGTTGGTCCCCAGAGGTCTTCCTCTCCACGCCTGGAGTACATTTCAGAGGGTGATGAAGGCTCTGATGTCGGCTTGGTTCCGGTTGCGGTTCCAGATGAGCTTATCTCGGGCCATAGCCAGTTTGATGACCTGAGGCAGTCACTGCATGATGCCAGTGGATTGGACACCTCTCCGGAGGTGGAGTTTTGTAGGCCGGAGCCTGGCACTCATGCCGATTCTTCATATCGGAGCCTTATGTCTCGGGTCACCGAGTATTTGGGTTGGTCAGCTCCCCCAGGGGAGTTCGTTCAGGATGATCTCACGGACATCCTTGATCTCGGTCCCCCCACTGACCCGGTTTTGCCGTTTCATATGGCTCTGCAGAGAAGGGTGGCGGTGGCTTGGACTGCTCCGGAGAGTCTCCCTGCAGTGGGCAAGTCTTTGTCGCGAAAATACCGTCCAGCCAGTAGCGACCCCTGCTACTTGTCCAGGCACCCCACTCCAGAGAGTTTGGTGGTGCAGGCGGCTACGGCCCCGGCAAAGCAGGCGTCGTATCCTACCATCCCTCCGGATAGGGACGACAAACTTTTGACGGCTGGACGAAGAAAGTGTTTTCTTCGGGGGGTATGGCGCTTCAGGCGGCCAACTCCATATGTGCTTTGTCTCGTTTCACACACACTCTGTGGAACTGTGTTGCATTAGCGGCTGAACATATTCCCGAAGGGGACGATTTCCTTGCTATGGTTCAGGATGGCAAGGATGCCATGTGTGAGGCCGTTCAGTCGGGTTTGGACTTGGCAGATTGTGTCAGCCGGTCCATGGCAGCGAACACCGTAATGCGCAGGTTTGCATGGTTGCGGAAGTCTGGGTTCGCTCCTGATGTGCAGTGCCGGCTCCTCAACATGCCCTTTGACGGTGAACACCTTTTTGGCAGCAAGGCTGACGAGAGCCTTGAGAGGTTGCAGACCTCCAAAGCTGCAGCGAAGTCGTTGGGTGCTGCAGTTCGCCAACCTCTGCCTTTTCGTCCTAGGGGACAGCAATGGAGGGGAGGTTCCTTTCGCTATTACTCGTCCTTCAGTAAAGCGAGGGGAGCTAGGAGTCAAAGAGGCCATTGTAAGAGTGCCAGAGGTGGAAACAAAGGTACTCGAGGTGCCAAGGCCGCTCGAGCAGTTACCTCTTTGCCCTCAGGCAACACCGCTACCACTCAGTCATGAGGCCAGGTCCCATGGTTCGCCGGTTGGGGGAAGGCTGGCGCAGCATCTTGTAGAGTGGCAAGCCATTACTTCGGATGTGTGGGTTCTGGCGATCATAACCCACGGCTACTGTCTTCCTTTTCGGCAGAGGCCTCACAACAGTCCACCAGGGAACCTCTCTTTGAAGTGTCCGGATCCGCTCCTTGCGCAGGAAATTCAAGCCCTGCTGGAGAAAGGCACCATAGAACTGGTGCCTGTAGCGGAGAGGAACAAGGGATGGTATTCCCCTTATTTTTTGATTTCAAAGAAAGACAGGGGATTGAGACCCATCATGGACTTGCGCGGTTTGAACAAACTCCTCAGGAAGGACAAGTTCAGGATGGTGACTCTGTCTCAAGTCCTCCAGGCCCTTCAACTTCAGGACTGGTTGGTGTCTCTCGACCTCAAGGATGCTTACTTCCATGTGCCGATCCATCCCAAGCATAAGAAGTACCTGAGGTTCGCGGTTGGCGACTCGCACTTTCAGTTTCGGGTCCTGCCGTTCGGATTGACCTCCGCCCCGAAGGTTTTCACCAAGCTCATGGTGGTGGTGGCAGCGCATCTCGGGAAAGGGGGGATTCACGTCTACCCCTACCTGGACGATTGGTTGATCAGGGGGAGCTCTCCCGAGCAAGTCCTGGATCATCTGTCCGTCACCTGCCACTCCCTTCACAGGCTGGGCTTCTCCCTCAATTTAAAGAAGTCCCATTTGACACCAACGCAGCGGCTCCAGTACATCGGAGCAGTGCTCGACACGTCCCTGGGGCAGTGTTTCCTCCTCAGGTGAGGGCTCTTCACATTCAGCAGATGGTGAACAAGTTTCAATTTGCCCAGGCTCTCCCAGCGTCCGAGTTCTTGAGACTGCTCGGCCTTATGGCATCCTGCATTCTTCTGGTGCCAGAGGCTCGTCTGCAGATGAGATCTTTGCAGTGGGCACTCAAGCTCCAGTGGTCTCAGTCCTCCGGCAGGCTGTCGGACCCTGTTCAGGTGCCGCCCTCGGTAGCCCGGGACCTTCGGTGGTGGGCCGTCGAGGGCAATCTGATGAAGGGGGCCCCATTTTGGCTGCCCTGGCCGGTGGTGACGATCATGACGGACGCATTCCTCACGGGATGGGGAGCTCATGCCAACGAGTTGACAGTCAGCGGTCGTTGGTCTCCGTCGGAGTCCAGACTCCATATCAATCTGTTGGAGCTGAGGCCGTCAGGCTAGCCCTGAAGGCTTTTCTGCCGACTGTGCGTGGAAAGAGTGTCCTGATTCTAATGGACAACACGGTGGGTGGCCATGCACTACCTCAACAAAAAGGGTGGGGCAGTGCCACTTCCGCTGTGCAGGGAGGCGAAGCAGCTCGAGTTCTGGGCCATCCAGCAGGAAGTTTCGATCTCGGCTGTTCATCTGGCCGGAGACGACAACGAGACGGCGGACGCTCTGAGCAGGCAGAGCACGATCTCTCACGAGTGGGAGCTGGCTCAGGAGATTCTCCTGGAGATCTTCGCCCTTTGGGGGACCCCTCAAGTGGATCTCTTCGCCTCCAGTGTCAACCAGAAGTGCGAAAAGTTTTGCTCGCGGGAATTTCCTCCAAAAGGAGCCTTAGGAGACGCGTTCGTGGTGGAGTGGTCATTCCCACTGCTGTACGTGTTTCCTCCAGTCCCCGTCATCCCGCAAGTGCTGTGGAGGTTACGGAGGTTCGGTTCCCGGATGATCCTCATTGCTCCGGCGTGGGCCCAGAGGACGTGGTACCCGGACCTTCTCGGCTTGTCCATCTGCCCTCCACGTCGTCTTCCCTACCGAGACGATCTGCTCTCACGGGAGGGGAGTCAGGTTCTCCATCCAGAGGTCAGATCCCTCAACCTTCACGCTTGGCTTCTGAAAGGTTGAGGTATAAGGATTGGGACCTCCCTGAAGACGTGATGGAGGTGTTGCTCTCGGCCAGGCGACCGGCAACAAAGTCTCTGTACCGTTGCCGTTGGAGAAAGTTCTGTGACTGTTTCAGAGTTAAGCATGTGGATCCTTTTGAATGTGACATTCCCATGGTTTTGTCTTTTTTGCTTTCCTTGGCCCACAGGGGCAGCAAGTAGGGACCATTAAAGGTTACCTGGCGGCGCTGTCCATATTTAAGCGCTCGTCTGAAGAGTGTTCCTATTTTAAGATTCCTTTAATTTCGTAGTTTTTGAAAGGGCTCACTAATGTGTTCCCTCCGACACCTTTTCTGGTGCCCGATTGGGATTTGAACCTTGTTCTTAAGTTTCTTATGGGTGCTCCGTTTGAGCCTTTACATTCTTGCCCTTTAAGGCTGTTAACTTTGAAAACTGTGTTTTTGGTTGCGGTTACTTCCGCTCGCAGAGTGAGTGAGTTACAGGCACTTTCAGTTAAGCCACCCTTCACTGTGTTTCATAAGGACAGGGTAGTCCTTGGAGTTCGTCCTTCTTTTCTTCCGAAGGTGGTTTCGGAATTTCATTTGAGCCAGAAGGTGGTTCTTCCGGCGTTCTATCCTCCTCCACATCCTGGTAAGGAAGAGGAGCGGCTCCATAGGCTTGATCCTAGGAGAGCGTTGAGCTTTTATATTTCGCTTATGTCCCGGGTCAGAGTGGACGATCAACTTTTCATTGGCTACGCTGGAAAGCGTTTGGGACAAGCTGTGACGAAACAGACTTTGTCTCGTTGGATTATTTTAGCTATCTCCGAGTGTTACCGCTTGGCGGGTAAGGATCCTCCGGCTGGCTTGTGGGCCCATTCTACCAGGGGAGTGGCTGCGTCTACTGCCCTGCAGAGGGGAGTTCCTATTCGTCACATCTGTGATGCAGCCACCTGGGCTTCAGTACATACTTTTGTACGTCACTACTCCCTCGATTCCATCTGGGGGCAAGATCTGGCCTTTGGCAAGGCAGTTCTCTATTAAGCAATTTGATTGGGCATGCTAAATTTGTATTATAAATTCTTTCCCACCTCCTTGTTTGGTACAGCTTTGGGAGTCTGTCATAGATATGGAATACGTCGGAGGACCCAATCCCCTCGAAGAACAAGGTACTTTCTTACCTGGTAACGTTCTTTCGATGGGATGGTCCGACAACGTATTCCATATCGCTCCCTCCCTGCCTTCCCCGCTGCAGAATTTCTTTTGCGATTGCAGCTTGCGTTCCACAAGGCCTTGTGTGTCTGACCGGCAGAAAACTGGTGGCACACGTTCTGGGAAAAAACTATAACTGAGGCTATGGGGGTCGTGCGTCTTAATTATCACATCGGGTGACGTTGGCCGTCGGAGGAGGTCCTCGGGGACGGCGCATCGACGTCATCGACGCAGGACGCAGACGCCAAAGATTTTCCGGAGCAGCACAGCTGTGCACATTACCGGTCATAGATATGGAATACGTCGTCGGACCATCCCATCGAAAGATTGTTACCAGGTAAGAAAGTAACTTGTTCATTGTGGACGTACTGGTCGAGGCAATTAGATTGCCCCGGGGTCTGTTGTTCGAGGGGGCACGTCTCCGTCCCCCCTGATCGAGTTTTGGCTGGTGGCAGTGGATACTACTTTTTATATTCGACCGCAAATATATCTCTGTGGGATTTTCCCATTGTTCAAGGCTACCAACTTTAATTATTTAATTCTTATAGCCTTGAACATACCGCCGGTTTATTTATTTAATATTAATTCACTGGTTGGTATTTTTTGCCAGAACTCGATTCTAAAATGGCGTTTGTGTTCTCTTCTGTGACTCCAACCCAAGTCAAGCCCTTTGTTCCACTTTTTGGCAGGCTTCTCCACAGAAGCCTCCAAAAGTGGTGCCACTCTGTCTGGGTACCACAGGGGGTGCAGGAGGGGGTTTAGGCACCCTGGACTGAGTTGCCTTGGCAACTCAAGTCGCACTCTTGTGTGATTGGCCCAAGTGGTGAGCCGGCCGGCTCACCACTTAGCATGTTTGATTGACAGCTAGGCTGAATGAATGGGCGTTTGCTGCATAAAAGCAGGGCTTTGGGGAGTGGAACTTCAGAAGTCGCCACAGGACCTAAGAATCCAAGGAGGGAGAAGCTGAGCCGACCTGCAACTACGACACCACCGGTGGAGCCCTGCTGAACCGTCTCACCACTTTTCCTGACGACAGAGGAGATCTCCAGTCCGGAGAGTCTTCTTCCTTTGACTGGTGGGGATAACCAGTTTTGCCTTCTTTTCACCTTCCTGGAGCATCTCATGGCCGCCTTGCCCGTGGCAAGCACCCCGGCAACCGGAACACCACGGCTTACCACTGCCACGAAGAGAAGGGTAGTACCTTTTAACCGAAGAACTCCGTGGCTGGTTTCTTCCCTGGCAGTACAACAACCTTCATCTTTCCTCCACGGCAAGACCTCCTCTTCCTCTGGACGAAACACCGACTTGCACCCGCTGCCAGGAACAACTGCCCCCGCTGGAGCTTCCTTCACACTTAAGGTACTGTGTCCCACTTGGCTTCCCTTGCGACAGATCGTTCGGGGTGACAGTAAAGCCTCGACTTTCTAACCTGGGCTGGCCTGGGACAACCTAGCTAACCTTTCCTGACTTTAATTTCATTCTTTGTGTGCAAACTATCTACAAGACTCTTTGGGCATAACCCCACTGTGTGAACCTGGACCCCTTCTGCTTGCTCTCTCCAAGAGTGGGCCTTGCAATTGACTTCCTTGCTCTCCAGTAGAACTCTGCCTATCCTGCCTTACTTTGTTTCTTTTAAAAGTATTGAAATGTGTGTGCTTTCATAACTCCGCCTTTTTCCCTCCCTTTTTAATAACTTATTAGAGTGCCATCTTATGCTAAGCGTTCACCTCTGTCTGAAAATAAGTGGTGTTTCTCACTAAGACTTGTCTAATAAGCAATTAGGGTTGTATATATGTATAATAGTGACTGTGTGCCGAATTTACTTTTCTCTTATTGCTAGTGTAATTTACAAGTGTGTCTTTAAATAAATAACTATATACTTTTACACCAAAGCTCTGGTCAGTGTTTGTTTGTGCTACTGTATCTCTGTACCTATTGTGTATACTCTATATACTGCCTAACTCTTCTTGAGGGAAGTCTGACTGCTCAGCCACAGCTACCAAATTAATCTGTGTGGTACAGACTGCTACCAAGTGGGTTTAGTGCCATACACCTGTAGTCTTAAGTCTTTTGCAGTGGTCCCTAAGAGAACTGCACAGGTTTCTGCCTAACAGTGTGCTGTTGTTGATTTTATGGACGCAACACTGATCACTGTGTAATATAACACAATGTGGAGGTTGTGATACTGTTGTTGGATCGTGTGGGGATTGGTGAAACTGATAAGAAGTAATGAATGGAGTATAGGACTTGAAATGAAGTATGTGGTATGTAATAAAAGTTTGTTATGAACTAAATGTTACAATAAAAAAGTAATATTTAAAAATGACCCCGGGAGAGTTTGTTTTCACTGAGAAACATTTTACAGCAATTGTCTGTTTCTGATATTTGTTTCCCCCTGTTCTAAAGCTGTGCCAAATGTAGTGTTCAGATTTGGCAGGCAAATGGGCACTTTGATTGTAGATGTTTCGAGACACTGGGAATAAGTGCAACACTTATTTTCTCTGAGGGAGGATTGGAAGAACTCCTACCTCCCCTATTGGTGACATGACAAAAAAATGAGCTACACATTTGGCTAACAAGGTCTGCATGGAGGATTAACAAACCATTCCAATTCCCTAAGCAAAACAAATGTCTAGGGTTATGACACACTGTGCGCTATCTTCAGTTCAGTCATGGTTTCTGGGTATTTAAAGCACCATAGAATGCATCTTTCCTGACGTTGGAGGTTGTTCCTGGTCCAATTAGTTGTCTTTTGATGTGGGTCATCTTCCTGGGCTGAACATATTTTGTGATTACATCTCCATACTCCACAACCTAACTTTGCAAGGTAGTAGGCCACTACCTGATATGCCTTCCCAAGGGCCGCTGAGGTGGGATAGCATGGGCCCGTTAACCCTACAAGGAATGTTTTCACCTCCACAACGGGAGTCTGAACAGGAGAGAGAAGTGCGATCAGAGATCTAGTAAGGTGCCTATAATGCGGAAACAAACGCAGATCAGAAGATGCCAAACTGTGCAAAGATGAGTTCAGCTAAACTGAAAAATAAAATGGCAGCTAGGACAGCGCCGACCTTTAAACCTATACTAACACCAATTTGGACATAGTGGAGATGTTAAATAATTAACCAATCAGCCTCTTGGGTTTGAGGTTTAAACGGAAGTGTCCAGTGAGGGAGTGAGAAGCGAGACCCTACCCCAGTGGAGGAAGATAGCTGGGACTTCATGAGCCGAGTCTGAGGAGAGACCTTGGGGAAATCTGGAGAGAGCACATGAGATATCACAATGAAAGCATAGACATTCCTCACAGAACCCTTCATACAGAGGCAGAGCAAACCAGAACGGAGCAGAGACTGTGGCAGATCGTACTCCATGGCAGGCAGACGAGGCACCTGGTGATGGTTGATGAGTTCAGCCTGCACCGGCAACCTGAAGGTTCAAGGCCAGCATTTGATTGGAGAGCAAAAGAAATATGATAGAAGGATGACAAGGACACTAGAGAGAAAGAGGAGAACGAGAAATACTGATCTATTTGTGAACAAATAAAGGACCAGGACTGAACCTGGAAAGCATATAAGGAAGTGTGAAACCATGACAGAGAATTACAATGGAGAAACAATCCAGTCTGTCCTGATTCATGGGATCTTGGAGAAATATAGTGGCCCTGCAAGGGAGTAAGTAACAAAGATGACTGGTTGTGTGACACAGGAGAAGAAGCAGCATTCAAGGTCCCACCAGTGGCAGTGGTAGATAAATTAAGTGAACCGAGACTATGAGTAAACCATGTGTGAGTTGTGAATAGCAGAGGGAAAAGGACAAGAGATTCTTGCCAAGTATCAAGAGCGGGTGGATGCAGAGGTAGTTTGGGGGAGGACTCAGACTGTGAGTAACCCATGTTATAACTTGATAAAATCAAAGTACCCAGATAAAATCTGAAAAATGGTCACCCTGTGAATGCGGAGAGGCAGCAGCACATGCAGAATGCAAGAAACCCATGTAAGTAATTTCAAGAAGGCAAGACACTCAGCTCAGTGACCTGTTGTCATAGGAGGGGATGCGTCCCAAGTATTTGACAGATGCCAAGAGGATACGCAAAAGCAAAGACATAAAGTCAAAGCAGCAATGGTGAGGAGGAACCCAGACTGAGTAACTCGAAGATCTGTATATATATTGTCTCGGGATGAAATTTTGATGGCTTGAGACTTTATTAGCCTTTGAGTTGGGCCATACATTGGTGCGACGTGTTTGTCTTGGAAGCAAGACAATGCAGAGCAACACATGTTTGAATCCTAGTCCCACACTTAGAGACGGGTCTCCGGTTTGCAGCATGTTATAAAAGTTAATAAATACATTGGACCTTGTAGACTAGGGCAGCCACTTGGTTCAGGCCTTCTGAAGATTCGTATTTGAGACTTTGGTTGACCATCCTTTGGATTTTCAGATATAGATTAAGGTTTCTCCAGAGAGACAGGGACTTCCTGACAATCAGTATATTTTTAACAGGGAAAAGGAGTGGGAGGACCTACAACTATCAACGGGGATCACACCTTTGAGTCATCCAGACCCAAGCACCCATTTGGTGGATAGTTTTAAGTTCTCATCACCTGGGGGCTTGTGTTTTCACCACCTTTCCCATGTAAATCAATAAATATAATTGAACATGCATATTGGTCAGAACTTATGATTTACACATGGTGTAAGGGGATACCAGTGACATCTACTGACTTGTATTTCTCACCTCTCCTCTTGACTGGTGCTTGTCAAACTGAAATTATTCTCACCCACAAGCAACAGGTCACCGTCCTTGGCTTGAACCTACTACATGCTCCAATCTGCTCCCAGGTTTATGGCAGCTATCAGCTTCTGGGTGCCAGCCCTCAGCAATGTAGTTATGCCTCCTCCTCATACCAGCACAGCACTCCTCCGCCAGGCCGCACCTGACAGATGCGGCCCAGGCATGAAAATTCCCCCCCCCCACTCCTTATCTTTTAGGGTAGGGGGGTGGTGGCCCCCTCACAGTTCTGCTCCTGACATGCCTGGGCCGCAGCCCGGATGCTGCCTGGGCATGTGAAATCATTGGCGCCCTTGCCCCCACTCCTTACCTTGTTTGGGGGGAAGGAGGGCCGCCTCTCCCTTCCTTTCTGCCTGCAGTCTTCGCTGGGCCACACCTAGCAGATGTGGCCTGGCTACATGTTGACCCTTGCCCCTCCCTCCTCATCACGTGTGAACGTGGTTGCTCAAGGCAGATTTCCTTTTTTCCCTCTTTTTAAGGTACATTGGTTAGGTGCTGGGTGGGTGAGTGGGGGCACAGGGTGGCTTGAGTCTTGGGTGGAAGTTATGGGTGTGTGTGGTGGATATTGGGGTGAAAACCCACTGAGGTAAGGTGAGGAAATCCCCAGCGCTAAAAAATGGAAGTGTCCAGCGATGCGACAAAATGTTACTGTTTATTAAAAGCTTTCTAAACCGGGATCAAATTATGGACAACACAGCATTCTCCAATACTTTCTCGTCATTCTCATGCTTGTCATGGACATTTAAGGCAACGTGACGTCACAAAATAAATGATACATTTGCAAAAACTTAAGGTAACATGCGATTGATTAGTGGGGTACACCACATATAGGATGTATATGGGGCTAGTGACCCTATTGGGTAAACCATATCTGGTGGCCCCTCCTGTGACCACCTCCTAAATGTTGCAACTACACGTATGTCAGGTTAGTGAGCTGCCATTGGGCCGTGTAACAAAGTGTGAGCTAGCGTGGAAGGTGGGTAGGGATTCGTCAGCGAGGGTTTCTCAGCCTTGGCTCTTTGGAAAGTCACCAGCCCATGAGCAACTACTCAAGGTGGTGAGAACAGCCCCAGGGCTCCTGCATGTACTCAACAAGTTACCCTCTCCGATCCTCTAGGCCTTGAGACAGAACATAAGGCTTTGAGCATGGCATTACTTTTGTATCATCTGCCTTCACTTGGATGGGAACATTGTCTCTGTCTGGCTCAAATGAATAGGCTTTGTCCACCAAGTTCAAGTCGTGTGTGTAAGGACCACAAACTTAATTTTCCTGCTTGCATTGGAGGAATTTCAGTCTTTTTCACTTGCAGGTGTCATATCTCTTCTGCCAATGTTAAACTTTCTCTCCCTCTGTGTCATTGGCAAGGCTGTGCACAATGGCTGCAGTGACAGCTTGGGCTGCGCCCCTCTGCAAAATCAGCATGTCTGCTCTCTCTGCGGTCTTGAGCCCTTTCAGTGCCTTTCATTCATTTCAATACGGCTGTGGCTTCCATCTTCATTTACATGGCCGCTCATGTTAGTTGCGTTAAGCGTCAGCAAGCAGTCTATGTATTCTTGTGCAACTTGCAGTTACTGCATAGCGAAGTTGTGTCCGGATCTCTATCTAAGTGAGTCGCAAGCATGTTCTTCGTGTCTGAATGCAATTTAATCTGTGTCTGTGTAGCTTCATGCTGGAATGCATATGTCCTTCATGTCTAACGCATCTATGTTATAGTCTTAGTTGTGACATCAGCCTGCTGCGTGATTAGTCAGTCTACTTGCTCCATCGACTGCAGCCGTATCTCTTCAATAAAGTCATCAGAATAGGGTTTAAATGGTTGAGTGAATAGGCTGAGACGAGGGCAGGACGGATGCAACGAGGGCGACATTCATGTCTCCCTCTTCACTACATTAGTGAGGAGAACAGGGAACAGCCGGGGGTGACTAAAAGGAATTTGGCTGGTGGGACCAATGGAGAGGGAGTCAATGCTCAGAATTCAATGGGCGCTATTTGACAGGTGGGAGATTCGGCGAGCTGTGAGTCGATAGAACCATAGATCTATGTGATTACATCAAAACCATTACTGCAAATTTGATTTCATTGAATTTGTTTTGCACATTCCTTAGCAAATAAATGCAGGGGGAGATCCCACACCCCTGGAGCCTTCCCCCTATACACAGATCCGCCCCACTTTAATACCCAAACCCACCCTCTATCGTGCAGTAAAATGTGAAAAAAAGAAATTTGATTAAATCAAATTCACAGTAATGGGCTGCAATGTGATGGTAGGAAACCTTGAACCAAATAGAACCCTGTACACATTAAAGGACTCAGAGTGAGAGGGAAGGCAGGCACAATGTTGAGTTCTAATCTAGGCAAAACACCCCCTCCAAAATGACTCCTTAAAAGACAAAGGCAGGTCCAAACTCTGGCCCACTCTCTAGATTTGTTGTATCTCTCTCAGAACCCCGTTGATCCCATTTGAGATTGTAAGACATAGCCATTCTTCACAGAATTTCTCCTAAGCTGCCAACTGGTGTTTTCTGAATTGCCACAACAGCCAGATGCTGCCATTTTTTTCGGCACAGATGTTCTAAACTTTTCAGATGCTTGATGTATTTTCTTTTTTGTGCAAGTTTTCTGCATTTATTGGTATAGGGAATCTTTGTTTTAACTGCTCATTTTATCCTCTCCTGTTGGTCTAAAGTTTAGCCCTAATTTTATATGATGCACAAGAACAGGAGGTCAATTTAAGTCCGATTTCAAGTTTTGTTTCTCATATTATAAAAATTCTCAAGCATGGACAACGTTTTCTGTTCCTGTTTTGAATGGGTAGTGTGTTAGGCAGAATCCTATGCAGTTCCCTTAGCGAGCACTACAGAAGATTAGGACTACAGGAATATGCAATAAATCCCCTTTGGTATCAGTCTGTACCACACAGATTCAGTTGGTAGTTGTGGCTGGGCGGCCAGACGTATCTCAAGAGGGAGATGAGCAGTATTCAGAGTTTACACAATAGGACCACAGTACTATGGAGCAAGGAAACACTGACCAAAGCTTTGTATCAAAAAGAATATATATTTATTTTACACACTCTTAGTTCCACGCATAAATCACTATCCTTAAAGCAAGTTAAAACAGTCCAGAAAAGTATACACAACTCCCTATTTAAATTGTAGACAGGTTTGAGCAAGTGTGAAAACTGAGCAAAACTGCAGGGTATAAACCAAGCAGAATTGGCACTCTAACAATTTCTTCAGAGGGAGGGAAAGGTCAAGTTATACAGGGTTAGACTCCTAAACACACCAGCAACACTTCCCAATTGGATTGTGAACAAGTTAGGCAAGGTAGTACTTTAGCATAAGCAATACTTGGGTGAAAACCGAGCAAAATGACACTTCAGCAATATATATAAAGGGGAAGGAAAAGGTGGTTATAAGAGTTTAGGTGCACCAACACATTTCTTGATGAAAAGCAATCTAGAGAAGGCTGTTGTAACAGATTTAGCCAGAGTCAATAGGCCTGTGCCAGAGTCCGTGGTACAAGGCCAAGTGCCTAGGTTCAAACGGTTCTAGTAGCTGCAGTCAAGCCTTTGTTTAACGATTGAAAAGGAGGGTGCAGAAGGTAGAAAGACAATGTTAGACGAGAGGGAAGGCCAACCCAGAAGGTAAGTAAAGGATTTAAAACACCTTTAGCAGTACCCAGCGAAACGGGAGGCCTGGCAGAACAATGTACCTTAAAAGTGGAAGAGGCTCCTGCGGTGGCGGTAGTTCCTGGCAGTTCCTGTAGTTTGAGAGTTCCAGCAGAGGAAGAGAGGCTCTCGTCGTGAAGGAAGGTTCGAGTTACTGCACTGCCCAGGGATGAAGCCAGCCGCAGTGCTGCCAAAACGGAATAAAAGGTACGCTCCTTTAAATCGCGGTCGTGGTGGACGGGTGCCTGGCTATCCCGTCTCCTACTGCTTGGCACTGGCGATTCGACCAAGGAAGGTCCTGGAAGGCGATTGGCGAACTGGTTGGTCCCACCAGCTCAAGGGAAGAAGGTTCTTGCAGGTGAAGATCTTCTCATGTCGTTGGAGAAAATTGGTGAGGATCTGCAGCAGGGCTTCACCGGTGGTTCAGTCGTTTCAGATGTCTTTGGCTTCTCTCCTCTTCGGATTTCTCAGGTCCAGGGGCGACTTCTGTCTTCCAGTCCGCAGGTCCCTGCTTTTATGCAGAAAAAAACCCATTGATACAGCCTAGCTGTCACTCGCACAGTGGGCTGGCTATCCTGGCGGGATAACCCCCCAGCCTATCAGGGCAGAGTGTGACTTGTGTTGCGTAGGCAACCCGGTCCACGGTGCCTATTCCCCCTCCCACACATCATGTCTACCCCAGACTCACTGGCGCCTAAAGGAGGTCTTCTGTCCAGAAGCCCGCCAAAAAGGACGAACAAAGGGTCACGACCTCAACTTGGATTACAGAGAGAGACACGAAAAAGAAATATTATTAAAGATCTGGCAATAAAACCCCACCGGAGTAAAGTTAATATTAAAATGACCCAGCGGTATGTTCAAGGCTAAAAGTAAAAGTGGTAGCCTCGAACAATGGGAAAATCCCATAGGAAAATATTTGAGGTCGAATATTTATGGTAGTAACCACTGCCACCAGCCAGAAACTTTGGAGAGAGGAACTGGACAGTACCGTCTCGAAAATTAACACCAGGGAAAAACTATGAACCCTTCCCAGTACTTCCATAGTAAGATGGGTTGTACTGGTTTTGTTCATAACTATTGACTGCAAAGTCAATGGTAACTTTGCACGCCCTGGGAGACAGTAGTCAGTCTCAGGATATGGAGTCTATGTTTGGGGGTCACTACAAACACACATGTAAAAAGATGATACCTATGGAGTGAGAAAAACTCCATAGCCCATAAGCACAAAAATAGCCTGAAACACACATCATACATATGCCTAAGAGTGGGAAAAAGAGTCTCACTCTTAGCAGGAGAAAAAAATAAACCCTTGAAATCCAGCAAAGCTGCTGGGGGACTCTATAGGTAAGGGAAATTAGCCTTTTAAGAGAATTCTCCCTAACAATGTATGATGAATTCTGTGGAGTACTCACGAAAACACTACCTAAGGTCTCCTCCCAGTTCGCCAGCGGAAGGCAGCCTTTACCTGATCCCGACCCGGGGGGTGGTATTAGCCGAGAGGATCACCTGGGAGGAGACAAGTCCCCAAGGGAATGGGGGGACTATGTCGGGAGGGACAGAGTATTCTTCTTCCTCAGAGGAGTATGAATCTGTAATGGCTTGCTGTCAGACGAAGCTGTTCTTTCCCAACGCTATTTATCCTGATGATGGTAAAATCTGTACTAGAAAAAACCTTCTTCCCCTTTAAATTTAGAGGCAGGCGGGGTGCGGCCCAGGGAGCATTCACTGCCCCGACTCTGCCCTCCGTGGCCACACCTCGGTTCCCTTTTCTGCATCGACGGGAACAGGCCGAATTCATCAGCGTTCCTGGGTTTGGCTTCGGCCATGTAATTCCATGCAGAGATACTTCTTCTCTTTGTCTTTTTTTGTCTTTTTATCATTCAGGTGCTCGGTCCTCAGGCGTCATGCTCCTCCCCGGCGCATGCCGACTTCCCCAGGGTTCAGCCGGTGTCCATCTTGCAACAGGCTTTACCCAACTTCAGACCCCCACGGCCTCTGCCTATGTTGCCTTGGCCCAGACCACGGTTGGCAAGCTTGTACAGCGTGTGGCACGCTGTCATCGAAATCGATGAAGAAGAGACTAGCCAGTTGGAGGGAGCTCTTCCAGAAGTCTCCTCCCGAGGACCTCAAGAACTTTGTGAAGCACCGAGCCAGGCCCAAGGTAGGGCCGCTATTTTCCATCGACCCCGCAAAGGAGACACCTTCCCAAGGACTCTCCCGTGTGGGAGGGACCGTTCAGGTCCTTGTACCAGCATGTGCACCGAGGCTACTGTAGCTACCGGCCTTCATTCCGAGGGATCCTGGGAACCTTGGATTCTCTCGGTGGCAGTGTTTAGGGACTGGAAGGTTCTTGTACCGGATTATCATCCAAGGGGCTCTGCCCTTGTACTGGCAATATGGCCGAAGCGGTACGCCCTAGTACCGGCAATACGTCCGAAGGGGAGCCTAAACGCAGCTTTACCGACCCCCGGGTCGAGGGTGCAGGGTAGGCCTCGTGATCCACACGCAAGAGTCTTGGAGGAGACTGGGCCCAGCAAGCCGAGCAACACGTCGCAGGCACGTGGCAGGCAACTCGACAAGATGGCCGCCATTCCAGGAGTTTGGCGAAGAACGAGTGTCAAGGTGGGACTGGCCTCAACCAGGTATGCGCAGGGCAGCTTCCCACTGCATCCATAAGGGAGGGTATGCAGCGGCTCCAGCAGCTCCCGCCAACCCTGTCAGTACCCCCTACCACCTCTCTGGCCAGTGAATAGGGGTTCTTAGAGAGGTTCCTCAGGCTCATGAAGTCACCTTGGATGGGGGTTATCCTCAAGAACACCATCAGGGAGATCCTACCTACGATGCTAGCGGCACCACCAGCGCCTCCGCAGGCGCTCCCGGCGCAGCCGCTGCCTCTGGTCCCCCAGCTGATCCCTCAGGTGGCTCCGCACCAGCCTCCTCCGACTCCGGCTGTGGTCACTGTACCCCAGCCTCCGGCTCCAGCTACTCCTCCACCTCCACAGGATCCGGATGAGGAGGAGGATCCGGACACGCCATCCTCAGCCAGGGCCTTCCACGATCGTCTTGCAGGGCTGGCGGAGTACCTGGGCCTACCCCAACCCGAGGTCGAACAGCTGGCAGAGGGGGTTCTGGCTGCAGTCCTCACGCAACGCCCCTCTGCCAAAATGGGTATTCCACTGCAAACCAATGTAGTCTCCCTGGCCAAGAAGGGTTGGCTCAAGCCCCGCTCAGTCCAGCCAGTCATTCGACGCCTGGACGCCAAGTACAAGCAGATGGAGGGGGATACACTCTTGCTATCGCCCCACCCTCAGCCACACTCCTCAGTGATCGCTGCAGCATCACTATACTCCAAGCCGCAGTCGTCCTCAGCATCTTCTTCTGCGACGCTGCTAGGCAAGGAGGAGATGATCTTGGAGGCTTACGGGAAGAAGCTGTATTCCAACGCGTCCTTGAATCTTCGTCAGGCCAACGCCGATGCCATGCTGGCTTCCGCTAACCAAAGGTTATGGTGGGAAATTGCGGACTTCCTGCCGGAACTCCCTATGCAGAGCCAATCATGTTTTAAGGTGGGGCTGGCTGAGGCCAGGCTGGTGGCGCAGGACCTGATGGAATCCACCATGGCCCATATTGACACCTCTGGCCGTGCCATCTGTATCGCCAGACAGCCTGGCTCCGGGCAACGAAATTCAACCTGGATGTCCAGGAACGCATATTAGATCTACCGTTCGAGGGGGGGACCTCTTCCACTCCTCCACGGACGAAGAGCTGGACAAGAAGAAAAACAGCTCACAAACGGCCAAGTCTGTATCCATCTTGACAAAGACCACGCCCAAGTCCTACACCCAGTCACCGCAGCACTCCGACAGGGGGCGTACGTACGGAGGGTTCTGCGACTTCCAGGAATGGAGATCCAGGCAGCCTGACCGCTTGCCGTCTCAGAACCGGCGCAAGCAACAAAAAGGGGGGAGAAGTAAAGGCCTTTTCCAGTCCCCCTCCTCCGCAACAGCTTCTGAGGGAAAGAAGGCATAACGCGTCCCTTCGGGTCCACGTGTCTCCAATGGGGGGGCATGCTTGCTCTTCATGCACATTTCTGTTACCAGAATTTCATGGACCCGTGGATCCTCTCTGTAGTATCCACGGGGTACCGCCTACCCATTCCAGCCTCTGCTCCCTTCTCCCCTCCTCTCCTTCAGGTTGGGACAGCAACTCTTCTGGTGAAGATCCGAGCGCTCGTAGAGAGGCAGAGTTCCCGGCGAGGCATGGGCTTTTACTCCATGATTTTCGCCATTCAGAAGTACCAGGCGGGCCTGAGATTTTTGCTGGACCTTTCCACCCCCTACCTCTCCTTACCCCTGCAAAAATTCAGGATGGTTACACCAGCTTTTATAGCAGAGACATTGTGCAAGGGAGACTGGATGTGCTCCCTGGATCTGAAGGACGCGTACATACACGTCCCGATTTGGCAGCCCCATCGTTCTTTCCTTCAGTTCGGGATCATGGTCTACCATTTTCAATACAAGGTCCTTCTTTTTGGCCTCAACTCGGCCCCCAGGGTCTTTACCAGGCTCATGAATACAGTGGCTGCCCTCCTCAGAGTGCAGGGCCTCCACATCTACCGCTACCTCGATGACTGGCTGGTCAGGGCTACATCTACGGAAGCGGGTTCACCACTCTTCCCATGCCCTTATGAACACGCTACACAATCTGGGCTTCTCGCTCAAACTCAAGAAGTTGCAGCTGCAGCCCGCGCAGACTGACATTCTTAGGCCTCATCTGGGACACATGCTCAGAGAAGGTATTTCCATCGGAGGACAAGATATCAGATATCAAGAGGGCCTCCGCCCACTTTCACAGCAGAGAGGTGACCTTGGCTTGGTGATACCAGCATCTCTTGGGTCTCTTGGTGGCAGTCCTATTAGCCGTCCCACACACGAGACGGAGGATGAGGAAGATTCAGCTGCACTTCGCGGCCTTATGGAACCAGGTGCGGGGCTCTCAATCCGAGAGGATCAACGTTCCTCCATCTCTCCACCCAAACCTAACATGGTGGTCCAGGGACTGCAACCTACGGATGGTCCGGCCCTTTCGGCCCCCCACTCCACAGGCCATCATCAGCACAGACTCCTCGCTCGAGGGCTGGAGAGCCAACCTGGACGATCTCTCGGTCCACAGCACATGGACTCGACAGGAGCAGGAATACCATATCAATTGGTTAGAGCTATACGCCATCTGGCTAGCGCTCGGAGCATTCCTACCACTTCTCAGGGGTAAGGTTGTCCTCATCCAGACGGACAACTCGACCAGCATGTACTACATCAACAAGCAGGGAGGCACCAGATCCCCTCCTCTGTGCAGACTGGCTATCAGCATGTGGGAGTGGGCCCTGGAAAATGGCATCTACCTCAGGGCAGTCGACCTCCCGGGGGAAGCCAACCTGGAGGCAGACAGGCTCAGCAGGTTGGGAACGGACAATTACAAGTGGCAGCTAAATGACCTTGTCATTCAGGAGATCTTCTACAGGTGGTGTAATCCCCAGGTGGATCTTTTTGCCACCTGGCACAACAAGAATTAACCTCAGTTCGCCTACTGGCAGGGACAGGGCCCCGGCTCCCCGGGCGACTCATTTCGGATTCAGTGGAATGGCATGAAGGCTTACGCCTTCCCACCCACTCCGCCGATTCACAGAGTGATTTGCAAGATCAAGGAGTCTCCCAAGCTCAACATCATTCTAATAGCTCCATGGTGGCCTGCCAGGCCATGGTTTTCGGAGCTGCTCAGCCTCTCGGAGATGTCTCTGATTCACGTCCAGACGGGCGCAGTTCATCTTCTGGCGCAGCAGGTGGGCAGGGTCATCCACCCCGCGCCACAGACACTAGCCCTCACATCGTGGTACCTGAGGATGTAACGCTGCGGCAACTCAGCCTCTCCCAGGCTAATCAGGAAATCATACAGGGCGCAAAGAGCAAGACTACCAGGGCCCAGTCTAAAAGTAAATGGACCAAATTCTGCCACTGGGCAGACTCCAAGGAAATCGACCCCATGCACTTTGGACGACATGCTCACCTTTTCGGCACACCTCGTCCACTCGGGTGTGCAGGTGGACACCTGCCGTACATGCCTCGCAGCCTTCAGGGTTTACAGGAATTCGAAGGAGGGGATATTCTCCTCTTCCAATCCTATCGTCAAGAAACATTTGACTGGGCTTCGTAAGGCTCTACCCGCCCGTCAAGAGGCTGCACCCTGTGTTGGATCTCAACATAGTCTTGGGCGCCCTGGCGCACAAACCGTTTCGAGCCAATGGTGTCAGCGGACATCAGGCAGGACACCATGCAGACAGCCTTGCTGGTCAGCCTCACCTCGGCTCGCAGAGTCAGCGAAATCCAGGCGCTGGTCACCTCGGAACCATATACTACCTTTCACAGGGACAAAGTAGTCCTACGGACACACCCGGCATTTCTACCTGAGGTGCCGTCGGCTATCCACTTGAACGCGGATATGGTGGTACTTATGTTTTTTGCCGACCCCCAAGGACGAAGCACAGAGAGTGCTGCACTGCCTGGGTGTCAGACGTGCCCTGAAATTTTACTTGGACACGACCAAAGGCTCCCGCAAATAAGACACCCTGTTTGTCACTTTTGGAGGCTCAACACCAGGCTATCAGGCCTCCATATCCCGCTCGATGGTCAAAGCCATCAAGGAAGCGTACAAGGGCCAGCACAAGCCGCTACCGGCCAGCATGCACGCCCATGCAGTCAGGGCCAAGGCAACGGCCATCGCATTCCAGCGCCATGTCCCTTGGCAAGTCATAAGCAGGGCGACCAATTGGGCCTTACCCTTGGATTTCTGCAAGAAATACTGTTTGGATGCCGGCTCTAGATCTGATGCAGCATTTGGACAGGCGGTTCTCAGGAACCTATTTGTTTAAGGACGGTCTTCTCTCCGACCGTGGGGCTACATTCAGTTGTAATCGCCCATGCAGTATGGAGGAAAGGGGACGGGCCGTAAGAGTAATTATAAGTTACTCACGTAGTGACTAACGTACTCTTCCTCCTTAGTCCCCTTTCCACCATACGTCCCACTAACCTTCCCCCTAATAATAATGGTGTCATTAGGCAATGTTAAATCTATTGTCGATGCGTCAATGGGGACTGAGTTGTGGCGCCGGAGGGCGGAGTCAGGACAGTGCTTGCTCCCTAGGCCGCACCCTGGCGCGCCTCTAAATATCAGGGGGAAAGAAGGTTTTTTTCTGGTGAAAAAGGTTCCATATCCCGTCCCTTGGAAGGGACGCCCTTATGCAGTATGGAGGAAAGGGGAGTATGTTAGTCACTACAGTGAGTAATTTATAATTTCTTACCAATCCTGTATTGGGAGTAAAAATCTTCTTCTCAAAGTTAAGCATAAAGGTAGAGGGGAAAGCTCCCATGTTCAGCAGGGAATATTAAAGTTACATCTTTAAATATTAACTTATTAGATTGAGAGTCCTACATCCCCTAGAGAACCAAATCATTCAGTAGACTCTTGTGAAACTCCTTTTAAAAGGATAATTAAGGATACAGATAAAGGTGTGAATAATTATCCCCTTAAAAGGAGCAACTTGAACATTGGGGACTTCAATTCCCATCATGGTAAAAGTACTGGGACGAAGACGATGGAAGCAGAGGCCCTGGATGGCCAGTGGCAGGTTAATAGAGTTAATGACCCACACCAGAGGGAAGCTGGGAGGCATAAAAGGCTGCCTGACGTGCAGGCCTTAGAAAAGAGTAGCAGTGGAAGGTGGAGTGGTTGCAGTAGCTCCACATTACAGAAGTTACAGCTAAAAGAGCATAGAAACGCTTGAACCACAGTGGCTTGCAGTCCGGATGCCGGTTCTGAGAGGGTCTTCTCCTTCAGAGACCTTAGGTGCAGAGATTGTGCAGCGGGAAGCGTTCAGTGTACAAGCTTTCCCACCGAAGATCGTGGTTGCAGAGGTAGCGCAGTGAGAAGCATGAAGCCAAGAGTCCTTCGACCCATCAAGGCAGACTCCAAAGGCTCTCTGGTGGCGAGCACCAGAGAGCCTTTGGAACACGGAACGCTTCTGTTTTTTGCTCAGCACAGGACAAGGATACCTTAGCGAGGCTGTATTCCACTTCACCCGGAGCAGGAGAAGCCAGGAACCTGAAGGCAGCGAGCTGACGTGCACAGTAAACCCGGTAAGTTCACTTGTGTGTTGAGACCCCAGAGCGCTCCGCAATCGACCACTGTCCCAAAACGTGTTTTATGAATATCGAAATAATGGAAAGTGGCAGAAATATAAGTACAAACTCAGGCAAACTGATGTAAAGCAGAAAGATACTTTTTGTGTGCATTCCAAGCGAACACAAAGTGGAGAAAGTGGCAGTTTAGGAACTTGGCAAGTAGACCGGCCGAATATTATTGGGAGTATAAAGTTCAGAACAATTAGCAACAGTACAAGGGTGCAATAGTGCTAGAAACAAACCACCATTGCCAAAGCCAAGAGGAAACAAGTAATAACTATGTTGTTTGTAAACCCTATCGTCAGAGAAAGAAAGAAGCAATAGGGGGAACTGACCTAAATAGTGAAGGCAAGCGTCCCCACCCAGCACGATCCTCCCCGCAATGAGAGACAGTAATGGACTCTCCCAGGATGGGAATGAGGCCAAGACAAAGTGCGGGTGAGCGTAAATGGGAGTTTATCAATCAGAATAGGGCATGCAAAGAACTCTGCAAACTCCGAGAGCGCTCTGTCTGACAATAGCAAAGACAGGCGTATATATTTACAAAGAACGTCATCAGAACCTACATACTATAGGGGGCACAAGTTCATTGGGATTGGGTGGCGACGACTAGCTATAGGTGCTGCTGCGATGTGGTTGGCCGCGGCTGGAGGACGTAATTGGTTAGCCTCGTGGGTTGGGCTGGGCCTGGCAGGTCAGCTGGGTTCATCCGGGCGGTGTCGTTGTGCCACTGTGGCCAGTGTCAGAGATGAATGCCTTTTCCTGACTTCTTTGCCCTAGGCCATGCATACCGCAGTCATTCAACCATTTGCAATATTATCTTCTTTAGTAAATCTTTCAATAGGTTATTCTACAGGTTAATGCAACACAGGAGGAATGCACCTAGTGTGGGGTTTGTTGGCGATTTATCAGTACATGGTTACCAGCGTCCTGTTGACCGGGTACCATAGGTCGTGGGGTTGGGTCTCGGGGCATGGGACAGGCTGTACATGTCATCATGTCTTGTTAGAAGTCATTATGGATGTGTTGCTGTGATGTTGCCATAATATTGGATGTCCTAATTTTACAGGGGCCATTAACCTAAATTGAGCCGGTGGGTCGTGGGGCTTAAGAAAGGGCGCCTCTGGATTTGTGTTTTCAGGCTGAGGTTTACTGCTGGGTTGTAAATAATACAGGTGGCGGGCCGTGGCCTTGGGTGCTGCAGAGGGAACTACAAATCTTTGAAGCGGCTCCAGCCGAGTTTGGGGAGGTGGAGCAGCGTGGCACAGGCCTCTGCTTTCTCGTCTGGCAGGCTTCGCTGGGAGGGAGGGGGAATGGCCTTGCATATGCTCACAAAGGTATTTTCCTCATGTGTTGCCGATTTTAGGTGAAAGTAGCATAAACATTCAAATAATATACAATACTAATTGAGTCATTCCAAAGCTCACGTTTTAACATTGCTAATGCCTCTCATATAGCCAATCCGAGCACATTACTTGTACACTATGTTTTTAACAACTACAACATTTTGTTATATGCTCATACATTTGCAGTAAGTGAGGTAGTAGAGAGGTTGGTGGAGCGCATAGAAACAGCTCGCCACTGCAACTGACGGCAGTGGCACATAGTGGGCTTGGACACACACACACATGTAAGGTGCATTTTCATGCACCCTTTACACGAGCCCTCAGTATGGTTGCATTTTCTTTGCACTCTAGCAGCATTAGTTCGGTTATGGCGCGGGACCGTGGGGTTTAATCTTTTCAATGATACACTTAACAAAAAAACCCCGGGACGCTTTTACTATTTGTGCATAACTGCAGCGATGAGGGTGCTTCATTCCTAATGTCATATGAGCACGCATTCTGCCATATTTATACATTTTACAGGTTTTTTAGTCAGAGAGGTTGTGGAGGGAACGCTTCCATCGCAGGTAGTTTTGACATTAGTATTTGGGAACTTTGCTTTTATCAAAGGACCATTTTACAGTTCTTTTTCCACCCAGGCTCTGCTGGCCAGGTCATGCTGGGAGCAGCGATACACTGCGGAAGGTGAAATGTTAGTGTTGGTATCTTACACTAGCTCATGTCCGTCTTGTTCGTGGGAACGGGCTCTCAGCGGATCTGCCAGAGAGCTGTGGACACAGGGATAATTGAAACTCTCCAGGTGGGGGCCGCGCTGCGGTGCGCAGGGCTCAAACCATCTTCATTAAGCAAAATGGTTTCCAAGGCCTAACTAAATTCAGCAGGTTTGGTCAATGTCTTCGGCAGGTGACCCATCCACCACCTGGGCCCTGGTGGTAAGGAGGGGACCTCCGACGAGCCATGGCCCTCACCGGGGGAGAGGGTGCAGGGGAAGGGGGTCTTTTGGACCAATCCTCCCCTACAATAGGTATTGCCAAAGAGGAGCAAAAGTGAGAAAAGGCCGTAGTCAGCACATGGTAAATGCAAGACGGGGAAAACGAGAGTAGCAGGAATGCTGCCTTTCTGACAAAAGGTGTTTAGGGGGAGAGGAACATAACCTGCATTGCACATGGCATTCGAAAGTGTGGAACAAACAATACCAATGCGTTTCTCCCCCCCCCCCCCCCCCCCCAAGAAGTAGTCCAACTTGTTGATCAAATTATAAGACTTTTTGAGTTGTATGAAGATAAAACTAAATCACAAGAGTACTTGTAGAAGTAGTAGTAGTTTTGCTAGTCCTAGCAGGGGAGTACACCAGGACAAAGGGAACTTGTAGTATAGGTTTGGCAGGTGACTGGACCTGGCAAAAGTCATTAAAATGTTGTGGTGTGGTTAAGTGTTTAAGAAGAAGTAGCAAGTCCACAGAAGTATGTTGTGAACTATTAGAGTTCACCCTGACTGAAGCCTTTTAATTCTTGATGAACTGTGAAAAAAGTCCTCATTTTTTGGCTTTGGCTATTAGGTGGCGGTGAAAGCTCTACCTTTTAAAGCCAACACTATTGTCATTAAATTAAGAGCTTTAACATAAGAGCTTGAAATGGTAGTTTTGTAATGCTTTTCAATGCAGATGACATATGAGGATGGATGTATGTATTTTGGCTATGTGTCGCACCCATTTAACGCCCATTGCTAAGTTAAATCGATAGGATCTTCCTCCCATTCTCTCACATTTTCCCTCCAACCACACCTTTGTGCACTCATTGGCTGATTTTGTATTGTGTAGTGAATTTGTCAGTCATTTTTATTTCCAAAATGGTGGCCGCCATCTGTTAATGTTATTTAAAAGTTATTTGACTTGATTGATGCTTTAAAATAGATTTACTGCAGCTTTCAATTCATGTTACACATTTCACAGCTCCACCTCACTGATGAGGCCCAACAAGGCTGAAACACGTGTCTAGGGTTGCTGTTGGTACTCTTGTTCAGAAGGGGATTGCCATAGCATTTCAGTGCTGCATTGCCCATGTGAGTGGGACAAAGACTGATATGCAAATGGATGTTTCCAATCTGTGAAAGGTACAGTGAACTAAAGTGTGGCTGCTGACTCTCAAGTGGGTACCTTCCCAAAGAATAGGTCATTTATCCTGTTTGTTCCCGCAGAGGGGCGCCTACGACTACATTTTGATTGTTTTAATGGTATAAGTAGTAGACTTGATAAAGTCACCTACCAGCGTCAAAAGTTGTTCCTCGAAAAAGGGCATACTAGTAGGAGGTCGGTATATAACCAGGATGCAGATAGTAGTGGTATAATCGACACTTAATTTGATCAGGTAATATTCGCAGCACTCTAGATTTGTGAGGTTGAGCATGTGTACATTAAGAGAATCTCCACCACTGTCCTCAGCACAATCTGTTCTGATACTGTTATAGCCATGGGGGAATAGCCAACAGTGCTGCTTGATTAGTTGTGTCAGATAGCCAGGTTTCAGTTGGACAAAAAATGTCCCAGACCTGTGTAATAATTGAATCAGCCACCTCTGTGGCATGTTTAACTAACGATTGGGTATTCAAAGAGCTAATTTCAATTTTTCACAATTTGATCCATATGCAAAACAGGAACTATAGTGTTGCCTTTAAGAGGTGAATTACCGGAAGGATATAAAGCAGTGGGAGTTGGGCGGCTGAGTTCCTGTCATATTGCAAGCAGCCAGCTGCATAGGAGACTGAACATCTAACATTGGTACATATGGCAATTCTGGAGATAAGTAATTGCCCAACGACGGCTGCGCCTCTGTCACGGCAGATAACAGTACCTTCAATCCTAACTTCTAAAGGCGTGGCATCAATAATTATGGCTTCAATGTCCTGTAGGTTGAATGGCCCTTTGGCAGACGTAGTCTGAACAGACCTGATTTACTAATCCATATTTCTTTGGTCCTGTGGAACTGTGTAGGTCCAAGCAGGGGGTAGGTTCTTATGTAATTTTTCTCTTTTTTGTTGGGAGTATTTTTTACTCCTGGTTTTTCAAGTTATTTGCCTATTTTTAAGGAATAAAAGTGGCTTGTACTCCACTTATCGTTAGGGCTGCCCATGTATACTTGATGAAACTGAAATATAATTTTCTGAAGCCCCTTTACCTTTTTCACTAATTTCTTATCTTTTAATGCATTTTATATTCTGTTTAGAAAGCACCCTACAATATTGCATTTGATTATGAATATCAATGCAAAATACAGGCTGGAGAAAGAAATGTGAATTTGTACATCTTCATTACTCCTACATCCCATCCCCTTTCCTCCATCCTGTATGGGCATCCTTCGCGATGGAGGAGACTGGAACCTTTTCACCAGAGAAAAATTGGCTTTCCCTTTAAATTTGGATGTGCGTGGGGGTGCGGCCCTGGGACCATGGGCTCCCTTGACTCCACCCACCGGCGCCACACCTCAGTCCTCTTCGGCATCGACGGGACCAGAACGAATTCTCCAGCACTTGTGGTTAAGCCTAGCACACAATAATTCCACGCGCCTTTTTCCCTAGTTTGATTGTTGTTTTGTTAAATTAACTATTATTTTTGCAGATACACCATTCACGGGCGCCACGCCTTTCCACGGAGCATGTCTGCCACACCGGGCTTCAGTAGGTGCCTGTCTTGCGATAGTTCATTTCCTACATAGGACCCACACGCCCTTTGCCTACGGTGCCGTGGGGGAAGACCACGGATGGGACGGTTCCTCGGCGTGTGACACACTCACCGTTCCCTGTTCGCCAGGTCTCCTCCAGACCATATTAAAGAGTACGTTAGAAGGAAGACCAAGAAGGTGAGCATATTCTTCTCCAAAGCACCCTGCAAGAGCGACTCCTCCCCAGGGAGATCAACAAGCGTGAGGGACCAGTCGCGTCCTCGTGACAAGGGTACTGAGGCTCCAGTAGCTACCGGCCTAACAGCTGAGGGATTCTAGGATCCTCCCGGTCCCACAGCCAAGGAGCCAACTGGCTCAAACCCTGGGACGCGTCCCGAGGGGCTTTGCTCTGTCACCAGGCCTACGCCTGAGGGGGCGCCTATACGCTGCGCTGACAGTACCACCAGCACCATGGCAGAGGGTCAACAACCTACCAGGCAGGGTCCTACGATGCAGACAGGGGCAGAGCTTACGTGTCTCAGCAAACAGGCCCGTGTCAACCACAGAGGCACGCCCTACAGGGGTGGACAAAATGGCATCCCAAGCAGACAAGATGGCGGCCAGAACAGATGCATGCCAGTCGGGCGAGCACCAAAGGCGAGAATCGACCCACAGAGGGGATTGGACAACGGTGTCTATGTCACTCGTCCACAACCTACCTGACACAGTCGGGGCAAATGTGCTACACAGAGGCCTCATTTTCACATGACCGGCTCAGTGGGGGCAGACAGCAGGGCCACATGGCTCCACCTGCACAGGCACCAGTGCAAGAGCACGCTTAGCCAGCCTGCGAGGTGCAATTCTTTGACAAATTCCTGGCACTCATGCAGTCTCCGCAAATGGGTAACATCCTAAAGGGCATCATCCAGGACATAATACCTACCATGAAGTTGCTGTTACGCTGAGGAAATACTACGATACAGCGTCCAGTACAGCGTTCACCTTGTGGACCTTTGTAACATTTTGATTGCTTGCCCTCAGTATGCAGCTCACCTTTAAGAAGTCTGTTGATCATTTTTAAGTAATGTAGGACTTCCAGTGAAAAATATACACTCTAAATACAATTATTTTTCAACTCTTTAGGTTGCCTCTGCCCCTTTTCCCCACAACTCTTTGAAAAAGGCTGGCTGCGCGCTTCTGCGTGCACGTTTCAAGAAGTTGCTGTTACGCTGTTAAGCTGGTTCTGCTGACAGCGTAACGTGACACGACTTTCTCCGTGTGTATCGTTATATTTATCACTGGAATTGTAGCTTTCTGCCCACCGTCTTTGGTTGGGTAGGCATGTCTAGAAACTGCGGATGTCGGGTAAAGGCATAGGCTATTCTTTGAAGAACGGAATGCCTTCCCGCGTGGTTGTGACCCGCGCTCTGGTAATGCTGAACGCATCTCCTCAGAAACCATCGCCGACCATCGCTATCAAAAGAAAGATCAGTGGCTACTCCATTACTGTCCCCGAGAAAAGAACTGTGACCCGAGACATTTGTGAGTTTTGCACGCCACATGCCCCCAATTACTTTATATCGAATATGAACTGCAGTAACAATGTGCTTACTAATCAAGATGCACTTGGTAGTGTGTGCTAACTAAATTATGATGTTTCGGTGCCCAATGTGACTATATCTGATACCCAAATTATGACTGCAATTTTGACTTCAGCAATGATAATTAATTCTGATATGCCAACCGATATGCCTGTTTTTGATTTAATTTCACAAGTAAATACCAATAGGGCACAATCACATGTTTCCTTAAGCCATAGTCCCTCTGGTAATATAAATTATTGCGTGTATTTCAACAAAAATGATTTAATTTCTGTTGGCGTAATCGTCAAAACCGATGAAAACGCTGATGCTCCACTCAATAGTAATGTTATCTCCAAGTTTCCGGTAGAACTTCTCTCTCCTATTGTTCAGCACATGCATGATGTTGAGATAAGGTTATATCAATCACCAAGTTTTTTGATCATCCCATTAATGTTTCGGTTGACTTTTATGGGTCGTTTGCGCGGCCCATGCCACAAAAGGTACAAGCTCCTTGCTCTTATGTCTCTGCCTTAATAATTGATGTTCCTCATAAATGCAATTCGCTGTTGGAAATTACTTTGAATGCCATGAATACAACGATAATGTCGTTTGTTAAATTGTTTGAGACATTAGATGTAAAAGTAACACAACAGTCAAAAAAGATAGATGATATTATAACTTGGATGAATGTCAGGGATGGAAAGAATTGTGTTAAGACTGAACATGATATTCCTGCTGTCATTCATGATGACACTCATTTTGAACCTCAACCTGTTCAACTTTGCCCAAAGCCACTTTCTGAAATGCATCACTCTACAGAAATAAGCGTTTTCCCAACGTTTGATAACATCATTCGTCCCAGGGAATCTAAAAACGACAAACCTGCCTCTCCCTGCAAGAATCTGCCATTGTTAGTGGATAATCCATGTGCCAAATTTGTTCCTGTATACAATTTGTTTGAAATGCAAGCAAAAGACATAAAAAAGACTATGAAAGATACAGGTATGTCTAAAAAAAAAACAAAAAAACTAAGAACCAAAAAAACTTGGCTTCAAACAGTAGATATAATGTTTAGCAGTTTGTACAAAGTTTAAAATCTAAAAAAACCTCAGGCTTTAACGTTAGTAACGTGGTTCTGAATAAATGCAAATATCTAGCCAAATACTAACGTGAAGGTCGCTGCAGGAAAGTGAGCCCTCATAAAGATTACCCTCCTTTTAATAACAATGATTGAGGCCTCCTCAAACGCTCAGGTGATGCAGCCTACCACTCAGTCTTCCACCACATCAAAGACTGGGCTTGTGTTGATTGAAGCACAACGCCTTAGTGGCGTCAAACCATCTGTAAGCAAACCAATAGCAAAAACCAGGATCTCTCAAAGTACTCGTACTGACTGTAATAAATCTCTTCACTCTCACAACATTCTGATGGATGTTCGAGCTGAAATTCAAAGGTACTTGAATGAGTACTTGCACTTTAAACAACTGGATTCCGCAAACAATAACATAGCTGCCTTACCAGCTCAACAGCCAGATATACGATTAGAGGTAATTCTACCCTTAACAGCAGAATGCCAAAGTAGTACAGAAAAAACATCACAGTCCTCCCAGCAACTTACCAGTAAACCCATAGCAACTGTTATGATTCCTCAAACTGCTGATAATGACGCCAATAAACGTAGTCACTATGATAACATTCTTATGGATGTCAGGGCTGAAATTCATAGAGCTCTGGAAGACTATTTACAGACTAAACAACTGGTACCTGTTCCTAATCACAGTGCTATTGCACCTGGCAGAAGGTTAAAAACACGATCTGAGCTAAGTCAGCCCATTAGTTCACCTCAGCACTTGTCTAATGCCAAGATGTGGCTGCACTTGAAAGATCAGGTGCCAACTCAAAAAACATCAAGACATATGCTGGCTCCTAGCAACTACTATTGATTCATATTGAAATGTCGCGCTGCTCCTTTTCCTTCTTACGATTTATGTAGAGCTAGTGTTTTGGCCATTTGTGACAAAGTACCCAGTCTCAATGACATCACCTCCAGTGACAACACTCATGTTCAGTTTTTAAATGATGATAATTTGTCAGGGTTAGATTGTGCTAACTTCAAACTTGGTGCGTAACGTTTTGTGGCAAGCAAGAATGGAGCTTTTTGCACTGGGCTTTATTCTAGCTATTGAGCCCACAAATTATGCGAGTAACGAAAATATATATGCTGGTGGTGAACCCACCACTGTAGCCCCGGTGCCCGAGTTAAAATTATATAATGCTAATGACAAACATCATCCTCATAACTTGCCTCAAAGGCACTCTCAAAATGGCTCCCATGGACAATCAAGCTCTCACGCTTTCTCATAACTACCCACAGAGACACAGCCTGTGGAATTTTCCATTGCCAGCTGGAACACTTGGGGTCATTTTTATTTGTTTAATGACTGTACGAACCTGTTAGCTTATAACATAATAGCTTCACAGGAAACTTGGTTTACCACAACACCTGTATGGAATGGATATGATATCCTGCTTTTACCAGCAATGAAGAAGGCAAGAGGAAGACCAGTCTCTGGGCTGTTGGTGGCTTTTCAAATGTGGGTCTGGATTTCGAATCCATCCCTGGGCTGAACCCAACTTGTTTCTGCAACTGGTCAAAATAGTATATGCCACAGGTGTAATTGCTCTAATCCATGTTTATCGCAATCCATCTGGGTTGGCAGACGTGACATTCTTTTGTGATTTAGAGGGGTTGTTGAATATAATTGCGCAAGCTCCTAAGGTGACAAATACCTTTGTTGTTGGTGACTTGAATCTACATTGTCTGACCAATGTGGCTGATAAGAAAAACAGATGGTGTGTTAAGCGGGTAAAAATTATGGAAAATCGTAATTTATTTATGCTCAATGGCTCAATTATGAGCAACATGCCGGCTCAAAATACCTGGCAGAGGGGCTCTAGTAAGTCCATCATTGATTAAATTTATGTGGACTCAAATACTTTCAACTTGGTGACCACATTTGAGGTGGTACATCAGTCCAACACTGATCATGAAATGCTTACTCCATACTGCCATAGTAATGGGGTGGCATCTGAGTTTCGTAGTGCTAGATATATACCCCCTGAACGGTTAACAACTCAAGAACCAAATTCCGATGTAATGAATTGCTCTTAAAATATCTTAACAGGGACATTTTGAAAGCCGGGATAGGTGTGGGTTGGTTAGGGGAACCGTATACTTCCTCTTTACAAATATACAAACTGCGCTCCAACACCAAGACACACAACTATTTTGCACCAAGAGTTTGACAGAGAAGTGCAACAGCGTAAAGCCAGCCTTCGTAGACAGAAAAATTAGCCTTGTTATTTCCGGTTACTATGAGATCCAAAGTAATCCAATCCTTAAAAAATAAATATAGAAACTGGACTAAGGCGCACAAATCTTGGCTATACCAATGTGACGGAGAAGCCATGCTGTCAGCTGTTGGCTTCAACAATATAGCCGAGACTTGGGCTCTTCTCGATGTCGCTAACGATTCTAGACAGCAACCGGTTCAAATTAATGGGGTTTTGGAGGCTGACTGGATCTCATATTACACAGCCTTATATGCCAGCACCGGTTTAGAGGAATTTAAGATATCAAACATTGCGCTGGGCGCAGATCACATGCAGATACTAGAATGTGTTAAACTTTATACCTAAATCTAGTAGCTCAAGGGCCCCTGGGCCTGACGGGCTGAACAACTATATGTTGAAACAGCATCCAAACTTATGGGCTAGAATTATGTATAATATCTTCACTCAGGTCCTTACATCCAATATTATTCCAGATTCTTGGTGCCGTTTTGTGGTGGTGCCCATTTTCAAAAAGGGCAATCGGTCCTGTCCCTCTAACTATAGGCCGATTGCCCTTTTAGATGCCCCATGGCAAGATTTTTGCGCATTTCATTCTCAGGGATTTCAATAAATGGGTCCAAGATCACTCTAAGCGTGATCCTTGCCAGACTGGGTTTATCGCGGGCCTGGGTACATCGGTTAATCTACTGGCCATTACATCTATTATTAAACAACCACTGTACCTCGTGTTTGTTGCTCTGCGCACAGCATTTGATTCTGTATCACGTGAACTGCTGCTTGAAAAACTGGTACATGAGAACTGTCCATCTTATATTATCGCACTTATTAATGCACTGCATACTAATACCAGTATTCAAAATAGATTAAACTTGGAAGGTCTTTTATCGACCTCTATTAAAACCTTGACTGCGGCAGGGCTGCATTCTTGCCTCTTCCTTATTCAGTTTATTTATAGCTGATATCTATAAGGCCTTCATTGGGATCATATCCGATGCACCAAAGTTAGCTTCTAAAACTACTCCAGCATTACTTTATGCTGATGATTTTGTGCTAATATCCAAAACCCTTTGGGCTTACAAAATCTTTTAGATGCCCCTTCTGTCTATGTCAAAAATAATTTACTGACAATTAACTTGGACAAAACTAAGTGATGCTATGCAACCTAAATAAAAGAACTAACACATAAGAATATGAAATGGGTTGTACAAGGGAAGCCACTAGAGTGTGTTCAACAATATACATACTTGGAGGTGGTGATTTCTGTTAAGAATGAAGCGCAGTTGATAAACTGGAGGAGGAAATTAGACATGACAATTTCTCAATCCATCATTATTCAGGTCAAATATGGGAAATTCTCCAGAACTCCGGTCTTAACATACTTTCAGCAAAAAGTAACCCCTAATATTTTGTATGGCTCTGAAACGTTAGCGATTCTGTCGGAAACCTTATGGGGGAAATTTGAGGCCAAATTTTGGAGACGCATTCTTGGTCTCACAAGCTGTATTCCAATTGCTTGGATACGAAACGTATTGTGATTGGCATCCTTGTATGCGCAGTATCTGTGGCAACTAATAGCCTTATGTAGGAAGTGCCTTTTTGCAAGTGAATAAGACGTGCTCATAGGTTCACTTGCACGATACATCCTTTTTTCTAAAGACAAATTTGCCAGAAAGTGGCATCAGGAAGTAATGAATGCCTTGGCCTATGCTGATGTGTCTATTAGTGTTCTTATACAGAACCCAACTCCCGTCAAAACCAAACTATTTCAATTAGATTGATCAAGAAACAGAGATAAATGTGTTTCATGCCGGGATTTTGATGGCAATGTTTTCCTGCATAAGAAATATAGTACACCTGAATCTTATATGACTAAATCTCCATCACCATGTCATAGATCAGATTTTTTAAGATTGAGATTTAATTTATCACCAACTCAGGAGGTGTTGTCCAGATGCAAGATCATTCCTCCACAAGAGAATTTCTGTCGTTGCTGTAAAATTAAAACGCAGAGCGAGACCCTGCTCCATCTATTAGTGGAATATAGAGCCCTGTGCGATGCACGTCTCTTTAAATTTAAAACCAGCAGTTAAAGAGTACAGAGATGTGACCTCTGAGACCTTGTGGCTTATGATTATATTCGGATTGTCCACTCCTCTTAGAATTGGTGCAATCAGTTCACATTTTTATTTTTTTAAGAATTGAAGTTTTATGCAAATTAACTAAATTGACTGTGATGTTTAATAATTCTGATTCTTACATTTTGTGTTACAAAGTGTTATAATGGATGTACTTTTTCAGTGTTACGATAAATAAAAAAAAAAAGAATCAGACTGTGGCATGAAATTGTTGATTTCCTCCCTGACATTCTGGCCCACAAGCAGGCATCATTCAAGGCGGGATTGGCGGAGGCCAATATAGTGGCACAAGACCTCTTGGAAGCCACGGTCGCTCATATTGATACTGCGGGTAGGGCCTTTTGCATAGTGACAGACATGAGAAGGACAGCCTGGCTCAAAGCCACAAGGTTCAACCCAGATCTGCCATTCAAAGTGGATTATTTGTTTCACTCCACCATGGATGTGGAGCTTGACAAAAAAAAAAAACAGCTCCCAAACGCCCAAGTCACTACCTATTCTTACCAAGCCGGCAGCCAGAAGCTTTGGCCAGGGGCAACTTCGGGCAGATAGAGCCCGAATATTTGGCTGATTTCGGGGCTTTCAAGACCAAAGGGCCAGGCAGCCAGACCGGTCCCCCAGTCAATAGCGCCAGAAGCAACAAAAATCCTTGCACAAGGGGTTCTTCCAGTCCCCCTTCCCCACCCCAGCCTCAGAGGCAAAGAAACAGTGACCCGATGCAACAGATCCACAGCACTCTCATGGGAGGCAGGTTGGCCCTCCACAGTCAGTCCTGCCAGACAATGTTGTCGGACCCTTGTGTGATGTTGGTGGTCTTGCAAGGCTTCCGTCTCTCCATTTCGCCCCCCCCCTTCTCTTCCCTGTCCTCCTCCCCTCCCCCAGATTGGGACACCATCACTTCTAGCGGAAATACGCTCACTTATAGTGAGCAAAGCGGTAGAGGCGGTCACAATCCCTCAGTGGGGGTTGGGCTTTTACTCCCGCATATTCGCTATTCAGAAGGAGGACCAGGCATGTCCTAGATCTATCTTTCTTTAACATGTACCTGCCCTTGCAGAAGTTCAAAATTGTTACACCAGCCCTGATGGCACAGTCACTGTGTGGGGGTAGACTGGACATGCTCCCTGGATCTGAAGAACGTATATCTACACGTCCCTATTGGCAGCCCCATCATTCGTTCCTCAGGTTTCGGGTCATGGGCTTGCATTTCCAATACAAGGTGCTGCCGTTTGGCCTCAAGTCAGCACCAAGGGTCTTCACACAAGGCTCATGAACACTGTGGCAGTGCAGCTCAGGTCGGAAGGGCTACATGTCTATCCGTACCTCACCGACTGGTTGGTCAGGGGAGAGTTTCCTGAGCAGGTCAAGGACACAGCAGACAAGCTCATGACCACCCTCTACGATCTGGGGTTCTCCATCAAAATCCAGAAGTCGCAGTTGCAGCCTACACAAATCCTGGTGTTCTTGGGACTCCTATGGGACACACAATGTCAGATAATATTTCCTTCAGAGGCGAAGGTGGTAGCTCTCAAGGCAGCTCTTGGGTATTTCCTCAGCAGGACAGACACTGCAGCATGGTTGTATCAGCACCTGTTAAGAATAATGGCTGTATGTCTCCTGGCAGTGCCTTATACCAGGCTCAAAATGAGGAGACTGCAGCTACACTTTTCAGACTCCTGCAATCAGGAGGGTGGGGCCCAGTCAGCGGCAGTTGCCATACTGACGAGCCTGTACCAGGATCTTGGGTGGTGGAGGCAGGCCTAGAACCTCAGGGCGGGCACTCCATTCAGACAACCCAAGTCGCTGCACACGATTACAACAGACTCCTCCCTGCGGGGGTGGCGAGCCACCCTGGAGAGCCATGCTGTGCACGGTGGAGGACCAGCAGAACCATATCAACTGGTTGGAGATGATGGCCATTTGGCTCAAACTCAGGGCGTTTCTGCCAACGGTCAGGGGCTGTGCAGTGTGCATTAAAACTGACAACTCCATGTGCATGTGCTACCCCAACAAACAGGGTGGTACCAGGCCCTGCACTGTTGTGCAGGCTGGCCATCAGCATATGGGAGTGGGCCATCGAGCACAGCATATGGATCTCAACGGTGCATCTGCCGGGGGAGTCGAACCTCCAGGTAGACAGGCTCAGCAGGCTGGTGTCAGACAATTACAAGTGGCAGCTCAACAAGAATGTATTTCAGAACATTTTCAACATGTGGGGGCAACCTCACACAGACCATTTTGCAACGGAACACAAGCAGACATTTCAGAATTTCGTCTCGTGGGGGGAGTAGGGGACAAAGCTCGATTAGGGACACATTGCAGATGCAGTGGGATCCAATGTGACCCTATGCATTTCCTCCAATCCCCCTGCTTCACGGGGTCATTCACAAGGTCAGGGAATCTTGTCATCTGCGGCTGTTCCTAATACCACTGCAGTGGCCAGGCAGGCCTTGGTACTGAGACCTCCTGCAAATGGTGGATCGCCCTCTGGTCCCCCTCCCTCTGCGGACTATCCCACTCCTCGTCCAGCAGGGGCCGGGGGCGGTTACCCATCCCTCTCCAGAGAGGCTAGCCCTAGCAGCCTGATCCCTGAGCAGATAACTCTTCAGCACCTCCATCTGTATCAGGACAAAATGGAAATCATCCAAGGGGCCAGGAGCCAAGCTACACGCAGACAATACAGAAGCAAATGGGCCAGGTTCTGCTTCTGGGCCAGAGACACAGGGGTTGACCCTATAACATGTACACTAGACCAGGTGCTGTAATTCTCAGCGCATCTAGCTACATCGGGGGTCCAGGTAGAAACATGCAAGACCTACTTGGTAGCAATAGGCGCATACAGAAAATCTGATACAATTTCTTTTTCAACTTCCAATCCGGTGTTGAAAAAACATCTGATGGGTTTGACAAGGCTGTTCCCGCCAGTCAGGCTCCCGCAGCCAGTCTGACGTCGCAAGATAGTCCTCAGCGCACTTGCGCATAAACCTTTCAAGCCCAAGACAGTTGCTGAAATCAGGCTGGTTACTATCAAGACAGCGCTACTTGTGGGCCTCACTTCAGCATGCAGGATTAGCGAAATCCAGGCTCTGGTGGCAACAGAGACATACACGACTTTCCATTGAGACAAAGTGGTGCTTCACACCCATCCTTTGTTTCTCCCGAAGGTGGTCTCCTCATTCCACATCAACGAAGATTTTTTACTCCCGACTTTCTGCCCTAGTCCTACGATTGAGGTGGTGAAAGTGTTGCACTGTCTTGACGTCGGGCGAGCACTGAAATTCAACTTGGCTAGGACCAAGTATTTCCGTAAGTCGGACGATCTCTTTGTCTCCGGTGGAGCGAAACTGGACGGACAAGCGTGCAAGGCCTCAATAGCCAGGTGGATGGGCTCTTCCATTCAGGGAGCATACAAGATACAGCGGAAGGAGTTTCTAAGGAACATACACACTCATGCGGTCAGGGCCGAGGCAACAGCAGTCACTTTCCAAAGACATGTAGCATTGCGGATGATTAGCAGGGCGGCCACATGGGCCAGCCTGTCAGCCTTCTGCAGACACTACTGCCTGGGCGTCCGTGTACGTTCTGATGCGGCCTTTGGCCCCTATGCCAACACGTTCTGATGTGGCCTTCGGCCAGGCGCTACTGCAGAAGGTCACCTACATTCCTCCCAAGGGCTTTATGATCGGTGGTAAATACGGGATGGAGGAAGGTGGCCGGACATAGGAGTAATTAAAAGTACTCTTACGTCCCATCCCCTTTCCTCCATACTGCAGGGGCATCCCTTCCAAGGGACGGGAGACAGAACCTTATTCACCAGAATAATCTTCTTCCCCTTTGAATTTAGAGGTGCGCGGGGTGCGGCCCAGGGAGCATGCGCTGCCCTGACTCTGCCCTCCGGCATACACCTCATTCCCCTTTTCCGTATCGACAGGAACGGGCCGAATTCACCAGTGCTCCTGGGTTTGGCTTTGGCCATGTAATTCCACGCACGGATACTTCTTCTCTTTTTTTGTATCATTCAGGTACTCGGTCCTCAGGCGTCACGCTCCTCCCCGGCACATGTCAACTTCAACAGGGTTCAGAAGGTGTCCATCCTGCAACGGGCTCTTCCCAACTTCAGACCCCCATGCCATTTGCCTACATTGCCTTGGCCCAGACCACGGTTGGCAATCATGTTCGGCATGTGACTCGCTGTCCTCGAAGGTGCTGAAGAACAGACTAGCCAGATGCAGGGAGCTCTTCCAGAAGTCACCTCCAGAGGATCTCAAGAACTTTGTAGCATCGTCCCAGGTCCAAGGTAGGGCCGATATTTTCCAGCGCACCCCGCGAGGTACACTCCTTCCCAGGGACTCTACCGCGCAGGAGGGACCGGTCAGGTCCTTCCACCAGCACGCGCACCGAGGCTGCTACATCTACCGGCCCTGGGGTCGAGGGGTCCTCGGATCCTCCCAGACGGAGTGTCGAGGGATCGGAAGGTTCTTGTACCAGGCCTACACCCAAGGGGCTCTGCCCTTTTACCAGCGGAATGGCCGTGGGGCTACGCCCTAACACTGGCGATTCATCCGAGGGGCTACACCCTAATACAGGCAATACGTCCGAGGGGGCGCCTAAATGTAGCTCTACCGACTCCGGGTCGAGGGTGTCACACCTACCTAGCCGAGACCCAAGGAGCAGGGTAAGCCCAGTCATCCACACGCAAGAGTCTTGGACAAGGCCGGACTTAGCAGGATGGGCAACACGTCGCAGAAAGGTGGCAGGCAGCTCAACAAAATGGCCACCGCGCCAAACGGGAACCCCTGTCCGACGCCATTCCACGAATTCGGCAAGAATGAGTGTCAAGGTGGAACTGGTCGCAACCAGGTACGTGGCCTACAGTCTACCCTTCATAAGCGCAGGGCAACTTTCCCATGCGTCCATACGGACCGGATGCGCAGCGGCTCCAGCAGTCCCCCCCGATACCCGGTTGGTACCCCCTACCACCTCTTTGGCCAGTGAGGAGGTGCTCTTCGACAAATTCCTCAGCCTCATGAGGTCTCCGCAGATGGGGGCTATCATCAAGTACGCAGTCATGGAAGTCCTCCCTGCCATTCTAACGGCACCGCTGACCCCGGTGCAGCCACCTCCTCTGGCGCCACAGCCAACTCTTCCGACCTCCTCAGCCTCTGGCTGCGGTCTCTGTACCCCAGCCTCCGGCATCATCTTACCCCTCCTCCTCCTCCTCCACAAGATCCTCCAGATAGGCAGGACACGCACGAGGAGGAGGATCCGCACACGCCATCCTCAGCCAGGGCCTTCCACGGACATCTTGCTGGCCTGACGGAGTAGCTGGGCCTCCCGCAACCCAAGGTTGAACAGCCGGCAGAGGGGGTTCTGGCTGAAGTCCTCACAAGACGCCCCTCTGCCAACACAGGGTTTCCACTGCAAACCAATGTAGTCTCCCTGGCCAAGAAGGGTTGGCTCAAGCTCCACTCAGTCCAGCCGTTCAACCGACGCCTGGACGCCAAGTACAGGCAGATGGGGGGGACCACACTCTTGCTCTTGACCCATCCTCAGCCACACTCCATCGGTGATCGCTGCAGCATCACTTTACTCCAAGCCTCAGTCGTCCTCAGCCTCCTTCTCTGCAGCGCTGTTAGGCAAGGAGGAGAAGATCTTGGAGGCTTACGGCAAAAAGATCTACTCCAACGCCTCTTTACACTTGCGTCAGGCCAACGCAGATGCCGTGCTGGCTGCTGCCAACCAACGGTTATGGCCGGAAATTGTGGACTTCCTCCCGGAACTCCCCTCCCAAGGCCAATCACGTTTTAAAGCGGGGCTAGCGGAGGCCAACCTGGTGGCACATAGCCTCATGGAATCCACAGTGGCTTATATCGATACCTCAGGCCGTGCCATCTGCATTGCCACGGACATGAGGCACACGGCCTGGCTCAGGGCGACGAAATTCAATCCGGACGTCCAGGAGCACATTCTATATCTACCGTTCGAGGGGGAGGGGTGTTAGGCAGAATCCAGTGCAGTTCCCTTAGGGAGCACTACACCAGATAAGGACTACAGGTGAGAGCAATAAATCCCCTTTGGTATCAGTCTGTACCACAAAGATTTAATTGGTAGCTGTGGCTAAGCAGTCAGATTTAGGAGATGAGCAGTATTCAGGGTTTACATAATAGGCCCACTAGACTATGGCACAAGGAAACACTGACCAAAGCTTGTAGTTAAAAAGTAAATATATATTTATTTTATACACCTATAATCACACACATCTATCACAAGTATCAAGTAAGTTAAATTAAGTCAAGGAAAAATGTACGCACTCCCTATATGAATTGTAGACCAAGTGAACCAGAATGAAAACTGAGCAAAACGGCACAGTGAAAATTACACACAAGGGATCCTCTAACTATTCCTCACAAGGGAGGGAAAGCACAAGTTATTCAGAAATATGTTCTTATCCACCCTAACAACACTTCCCATCAGTTGTGAACCAGTTCAGCAATACAGTGCATCAGTGTAAGCAATACTTAGAATGAAAACTGAGCAAAATGGCATTTCTCAATGATTATGCAGTGGGAAGAAAGAGTGGTTATAAGAAAGGGGTGCACCACACAGTTCGAATGGAGAATCAATTTCTAACAGATCTAACAAATGTGACCAGAGTCAGTAGGCCTGTGCCAGAGTTAGTGGTACAGGGCAAGGGCCCAGGAGCAAAATGTTCTTGTAGCTGCAGTCAAGTCTTTGGTTATCGATATTTGAAAAGGTGGTTGCAAAGGTTGAAAAGACAGTGTTAAGAGAGAGGGGCGGCCAACCCAACAGGTAGGTAAAGGATTTAAAACACCTTTAGCACTACCGCGAAGAAAGGGCGGCCTGGCGGAACAATGTACCTTTAAAGTGAAGAAGTGTCTCCTGCGGTGGCGGTTGTTCCTGGTAGTTCCTGCAGTTCGAGGGGTCCAGCAGAGGAAGAGAGGCTCTCGTCGTGGAGGAAGATTCGAGGTACTGCACTACCCAGGGATGAAACCAGCCGCGGTGCTGCCAAACGAAGTTTAAAAGGTACGCTCCTTTTAATCGCGGTCCGGATCAATATCTTCTTGGCTATCCGGTCTCCAATTGCAGGGCACTGGCAATTCGACCACAGCAGGTTCGGGAAGGCGATTGGTAAACCGGACGGCCCCACCAGCTCAAGGGAAGAAGGCTCTTTCAGGTGAAGATCTTCTCTCGTCGTGTGGAGAAAAGTGGTGAGACACTGCAGCAGGGCTTCACCGGTGGTTCAGTCGGTGCAGATGTCTTTGGCTTGTCTTCTCTTCTCTTCGGCTTCTTAGTTCCAGTGGCGACGTCTTGCTCTTCCAGTCCTCAGGACCCTGCTTTTATGCAAAAAGAGCCCCATTCATACAGCCTAATTGTCACTCACACAGTGGAGTGGTCATCTTGGCGGGAGACCCTCCAGCCTATCAGGTTAGAGTGTGAAATGGGTTGCTGAGGCAACCCTGCCCAGGGGTCCTACTCCCCCTCCCACACAATGGACCCATGCCAGACTCAGTGGCGCTGGAAGGAGGGCTTCTGAGCAGAAGCCCGCCAAACGGACGAACAAAGGATCCCCGACCTGGGTTAGGATTGTAGAGAAAGACACGAGAAAGAAGTTATATTAAAGTTCTGGCAAATAAAACCTACTGGAGCAAAGTTAATATTAAAATGCACCGGCGGTATGTTGGAGGCTGTCAGAAAAAGTGGTAGCCTCAAACAATGGGAAAATCCCATCGGGAAATATTTGCGGTTGAATATTCATGGAAGTAACCACTGCCACCAGCCAGAAACTTTTGAGAGAGGTACTGCTGTAGGGTACAGCCTGGGAAATGAACATAGGGGAAAAGCGATTAACCCCTTCCAGTACCTCCATAGTAAGATTGGTTGCACTGGTTTATTTCATAAGATTTGACTAGTAAAGTCAATGGGGACTTTACATGCCCTGGGAGACAGTAGTCTGTCCCAGGGTATGGAGTCTGTTTGGGGGTCGCTACGACACCCTTGTGTCACTGCACTGAGGGTGCTGTGTAACACAAGTGAATAAAGATGGTTCCTATGGGGGAGAGAAAATCCAATAGACATTAAACATAAAAATAGCCTAGAACACACATCGCAAAAATGCCTAAGAGTGGGGGAAAAAGAGTCTCACTCTTAGCAGGTAAAAAGAAACAAACACTTCAAATCCAGCAAAGCTGCTGGGGGACTCAATAGGTAAGGGAAATTAGCCATAGAATGAGAATTCTCCCTAACACTCGCCCCCCCTCCGCCCCCCAGACTAAGGGACAGGAGGATCTCTAGTTGGTTATAAACATCCTAGAGAGACCATCAGCATTTTGGTGGTGACATCCTGACCTGTGCTCAATGGTAAAATCAAACCCTTGGAGGCAGATTGACCATTTTAGCAGTTTTGGGTTTTCCCCTTTCATTTGCATCAACCATCTCAAGGGTTGGTGGTCTGTTTGAATGATGAAAGTAGATCCATACAAGTATGGTCTCAACTTCTTCAAAGCCCACACAATGGCAACACATTCTCTCTCAATAGTTATCCACCTTGTTTCAGGTTCCTTCAGTTTCCTACTGATGAAGCAAATGGGGCGCTCCCTACCTTTCTCGTCCAGTTGACTGAGCACTGCACCTATACCTATATTGGAAGCATCTGTTTGTACAATGAAGGGTTGGTAGTAGTCGGGAGCTCTGAGAACTGGAGCTTGACAAAGGGCTTTCTTCAGGATTTTAAAGGCCTGACTGCACTCTTCATTCCATTTGATCTTTTTAGGGAATTTAGGAGAAGAGATTACATTCAGTGGAAAAGCTATGGATCCATAGTTCTCAATGAAATTCCTGTAATACCCAGTGAGGCCTAGGAAGGCTGTCACCTGGGTCTGAGTAGAAGGGGTTGTCCAATTTTGCACAGCTTCAATCTTGCTGAGCAAAGGTCTTATTTTACCACCTCCTACCTCATGCCTAAGGTAGACCACTTTACTCTGACCAATTTGACATTTGCTTGCCTTTATGGTCATATGGGCCTATTGCAGAGCCTGCAAAACATATCCTAAGTGGTCAACATGTTCTTTCCAAGTAGGGCTGAGCACTGCAATGTCATCCAAGAATGCCACGCAGAAGTCCTCCATCCCATTCAGAACTTGATTGACCATCATCTGAAATGTAGCAGGTGCATTCTTTAACCCAAAAGGCATCACCTTGAGTTGGTAGAGGCCAGCTGGAGTGGAGAATGCAGTTTTCTCCTTGGCATGGTCTATCAGGGCTATTTGCCAATAGCCTGACGTTAGGTCAAATGTGCTGAGGTACTTGGCTGCACCAAGTTTGTCCACCAGCTCATCTGTCCTAGGCAAAGGATGCACATCAGTCCTGATGACTGCATTTAGAGCTCTATAGTCCACGCAGAATCTCAACTCCTTGGATCCTGCCTTTGGTACAAGCACAACTGGGCTAGACCATGGGCTAGTAGAGGGCTCTATAACCCCGAGTTCAAGCATCTTGTTGACCTCATTCCTTATGTGGGATCTGATATTGTCAGACATTCTGTACCCCCTGCTTTTGACAGCAAACAGTCACCAGTGTGTATGTCATGCTAGCCCCAAGGGGTCAATCCTGGTGAAAGTGAGAACAGGGAGGCAAACTGATTTAACAGTAACTTGCACTCATCCTGCTGGTCAGATGTGAGACTGGAGATTAACTCCTTCCACTTGCTCTTCTAAAGGTAAGCCACTAAGGAGGTCAGGCAGAGGTTCACTCTCCTCCTCCTCCTGAGCTGAAGCTAGAAGCAGAGCTCCTATGTCGGGTCTAGAGACATACACCTTTAAACAGTTGGTGTGAAAGACTCTGGGAGCCTCCTTAGGGTTGCGCAAGTCCACCAGATAGTTCACCTCTCCAAGTTTACCCACAACCTTGAAGGGTCCTAGCCATTTGTCCTGCAAGGCTGCAAGGCCCTCTGCCTTGTGGGGACCATAACAAGAACAAGCTGGTCTTGAGTAAACTCAACCATGTTAGCCTTCTGGTCATGCCAATGCTTGACCAGAGCTTGACCAGCCCTCAAGTTATCACTTGCCTCTGCCATCATGTGTGACATTCTCCTCCAGAGGCCTATCACATAATCAGTCACTCTGACTGGCTTGGGGGAAGGAGCACTCTCCAACCCCTCCTTAATCAGGGCCAATGGACCTCTGACTGGATGGCCATAGAGAAGTTCGAAGGGACTAAATCCTACTTCCTCCTGAGGGACTTCTCTATAAGCAAAGAGAAGGCATGGCAGTAGAAGGTCCCACTTTCTTCTAAGGGGTTCTTCTAAAGCACCTATCATGCTCTTCATAGTTCTATTAAACCTCTCTACCATCCCATTGGTTTGGGGGTGGTAGGCGGTTGAGAACTTGTAGGTAACTCCACAGGTTTTCCACATGGTTTGCATGTAGTGGGACATTAAATTTGATCCCGTCAGATATCATCTCCTTAGGAAAACCTACTCTGGTAAAAATACCAAGGAGGGCCTTAGCTACAGCCGGAGCCCTATAACAGTCCTCATAGGTATGGCTTCAGGAAAACTAGTGGCATGGTCCACTGCAACCAGGATAAACCTGTTGCCTGAAGATGTGGGAGGGTCAAGAGGACCAACAATGTCAATCCCCACCCTCTCAAAAGGAATTCCCACCACTGGGAGAGGCACTAAGGGTACCACATTCTTGGACCCACTCTTGCCAGAGGTTTGGCAAGTGTGGCAGCTTCTGCAGAATTTGTCTACTTCTGTACCCATTTTAGGCCAGTAGAAGTGCAGAGATAGCCTTTCTTTGGTCTTCTTAAGTGACCAGCCAAAGGGACCCCATGGGCTAACTGCAGAAACTGGAGTCGGTTCACTAGAGGTATTACAAGTCTTTTATAGTCTCCAGGGGTTGACTCAGTTGGTTCACTGTAGAAGAGGCCATCTTCCCAGTGCAACCACTACTTCCCAGGCTCAGTCCCATTGAGCTGAGAAGTGGCCTGTTGGCAAAGACCTTCCGAGGTAGGACGCTCTCTTTGTCCCTTGCTGAAATCTTCCCTGTTGGGTCCACCTTCTGCCATTAACAACTGCAGCTCAGGATGGTCAACAGGGTCAAGATCTCTTACCAAGGTAAGATCCTCTTCTAGATCTGATTCCCCAGTATCTAGTTTGACCATGCAGGGTTGAACCTCACACTCGGCCTCAGCTGGTGTGGGAGTCACAGGTGTGACTTTGGACAGTCTCTGATATGTCCTTCTGGGCACAGGAGTGCTTGCTGGTTTCTTGCTGGCAGACTTAGGTTTCCCTTTTGTCTTTTCTTGCCCTGCAATGGCAGTAAGTAAGTCCTGTGGACTGTTAAGGTGGACGTCACATGGACGTTGCGTACCTGTATTTCCTGAAGACGGCCGAACTGGAGAAGCCAGACTGTAGCTGCAGGAAGTCAAATGATGAAAAGATGACGTAAGGAAGCAACCTCCACCCAGCCCTGATAAAACGGGTATGGATGGGGATCCGCTCCTGACGCCACAGAGACACTTCCCTGCAGATTATCATGACGCCAGGACAGTGCAAGCACTGACAGGGAAGGTAGATGATGCAGGAATGTCCAGATCTGAAGACTGAAGATGGATACTCCAAGGTACGATGAAACTAGCCAGTGAACTCTGTCCAGAAGAAGTCGCTGAAGTATCCTGGAGCTCAGATGATAAACAGCTGAAGACAGGAGCTGGTACCCCGGCTGGAAGACACAGGCAGAGAATGGTGGGGGGAACCAAAACAGGAGGAACAGGGAACAGTAAGTACAAGAAGGCAGGACCCTCAGGTGAACTGGTACAGAAGGGAAACTGATGCCAGAAGGGGATGGCCAGGAGACAAGGAAAGGGAACCCAAGGGAGATGGCTCCAAGGGAGAGACTGGAACCTAGGGAAATAGGAGCCCCAAAGGAACTCAGGGGGCTGGGCGAAAGACCAGAGGTCAGGGAATCCAAGGAGGGAAAAAACAGGACTCCACAGGGGCTCAGGACTGGAGACCAGGCAGAACACCAAAAACAGGGAACCCAGACCAAGGCTACAAGCTTTAACAGGGAAAATCAGGGTGGAGAGCGCAGCGGCGAGTCAGGAACGAACCGCGTTAAGATGCGACTCGTTCCCGTACTCGAGCGCAATAAAAAGCCCTCGGCATGGAACCGAGGCTTGAAGCGCATGCCGCACCGTGCATGCGCCGAGGTCCCCTGACAGCAGAACGAGGCTTGAAACGCAAGCCCAAGCTGCCAGGGTCTGGTTTCCCTGGCATGCATCCGCGTCTCTTAGGAACGAGCACGGATGGGCGTCGGGGAACCAATCCGCCCGCCAGCCGGAATCTGGGGTAAAACCGCCAGGATCGGAAGCGTTTACCCGAGGTAAGTATCCTAACACCATGACTCCCCTCAGAAAGACCCGGAGCACCCGGTTTCCAAGGATGACGAGAATAAAATTCTCGCACCAAGCGAGGAGCATGCACATTACCCACTGGTTCCCAGGTACGATCACAGGCCGGATAACCCTTCCAATCTACCAAGAACTGCAAACGTCCCCGCCGGTAATGGGAGTCGCAAATCTCTTGGACCTCAAACTCATTGGCCCCGTCTACAGTAATGGCAGCAGGCCGGGAGCAGGAACGAGCATAGGGGTCATGAAGATGGGGTTTCAACAGGGAAACGTGGAATACTGGATGGATCCGCCAAGACTCGGGAAAGCTAGCCTAAAGGCCACTGGGGACACCCGTTTGGTGATACGGAAAGGCCCTAAAAACCTGGGGGCAAGCTTGACCGGAAGATTCCGGGCCGGTAAATTCTTGGAAGATAACCAAACCAAATCTCCCACCTGAAAAGGAGGTTCAAAACTCCGAAACTTATCGGCAGTCTTTTTCATACTCTCCCGTGTCTGAGCTAGGGTACCAGCAGCCCGTTGGTGGAGTTCTTGGATTGTAGAAACCAAATGATCAGCTGAAGGAACCATGCTGGGATTCACAGGCGGAAGTGGAAATAACTTCGGATGAAGACCAGAAGAACAGAAAAAGGGACTCAGTCCAGTTGCAGAGTGAACAGAATTATTGTATGCTACTTCAGCAAATGTAAGATGTGAAACACAGTCAGATTGAGAACCATTAGTGAAGCAGCGTAAATATTGTTCTCCAGCATGGGGTCTGGCATGGATTCACATGCTCATGAATATTCCCCGTCGTCAGGCTGGGAATCCTCGGTAAAGAAAAAAACAGTATCAGTTTCGTTTCTGATCTGACTTTCGTAGTAATAACCAATCACTGGTCTCTGCGTCATACTGACCACAGCCAATGACTGCCCTCTACCTAAGCCCCACCTCTGGCAGCCATCTTCAGATTTTTACCGCACGTTCATGTGTTGGGATCCTCGTGCTATTGCTCTCGAGCGTTAGTGCTATTTTTTCACGTTTTTTCTCAAAAACTTCGTTTTTTCGGTCAAAAGAGCCTCAAGCTCCACCGACTCTCTATCCGATCAACGGGGACCCGTGTCGGATTCGTCTGCGCCCCTCAAGGGTGAAGATTTCGTCGAGCTACGCTTTTGGAGGACTCCAGAAGTTTCTCAGGCCGGTCATGGCCCAGGAGAAGGGAAGCTCGACGCCCGGAAAGCTGTTCAGGGTCTGCCCTGGATGCCAGCTGCAGAACGTCTTCAAGGAGGACGAACACTCCTTTTGTCTCTACTGCCTACATGAGGATAAGACGCACGTGGAGAAGGACTGTGCGTTTTGCGGCAACATGTCGGAGCGGACCATGAAGGACCGCCATCAACGTCTCGCCAACTGGCTAGAAGGGAAGAGCCCGTCCGGCGAGAAGAAGAAGAAGAAATCTGAGCGGTCTTCTAAGACCTTTGAGGACGCCCCGGCGACGGAGGTCCAACATAAGGCCAAGCACCGCGAGTCCGCTGGCACCGGGAGCGCCGAACGGTCGGGCTCTACGGGCGCCAGGCAGGGCGCACCCTCCCCGGCACCATCAACCACGAGCCAACGCTCTGGGTCGGGTAAGAGGAAGGCCGAGCACCCGGCGAAGCTCCTGGAGAGGCCCCGGTCGAGCTCGGAGGGGGAGGGGGAGCGAGGTGGTGTCCCCCCCCTCAAGGATAAGGCGGTGAGCGCACCTAAGGTGGTGAAGGCCTTAATCCATCCGGCCAAGCCCTCTATCGAAACTGTCGCGGCGGCCCTGGCTCAGCCTGTGCAGGCTACACCAGTGGTGGCGACCTCGGGGCTCAGAGTCTCCCTGCCACCTCGGAGGGAGTCCTCTTTTGTGCCCATCGATAGGACCCCCGTGAAATCCCCCAAGGGGAAGAGAAAGGGGGGGCAGGGCGTCGTCATAGATTCGGCTTCAACCTCTGAGGAGGAACTGGTCGAGGTCTTAAGCCACGGCCTCGGCGTGGAAGAAGACCGGCCCGTCGGGATGGATCCCGACGCAGGTGACGACGACATCGTCGAGGGTACCGAGGGGGCCCCTGATCGGCCGTCGGATTCCCCTCTGCCAGCACAGCAAGACAACTCGGCGGCCATTTTGTTGGCTATACAGTCCTTATGCTCAGAGATAAGGACGAGACTACCGTTGCCGACGGAGGAACCTCTCCCGTCGGGGGACCCAGAACCGGGACCTTCTGGTGTTCCCCCTACTAAGAAAAGAAGGATCCACCCTCCACCTCCTTTTCAGCCGTCGCGCCCCGTCCAGCCCTCCTCCCCGTCCACCCGAGGGGATGATACGGGGACTGACACGGCAGCGACGGGTACGGACGACGAGGTATACGACGAGGATTTACCGTCGTCGCCTCCCACCAGGGCTTCTCCGCCCGACGAGATTGGATCGTTCCACTCCATGATCACCAGGGCATCCGAGCTTTTTCAACTCTGCCCTGAGGAGAAGAAGAAGGAAGGTTTCCTTTATCAGCGGCGCGAGGCCAAGAGGAAGACGGTCCTCTCAGTGCCTCTATTGGACGACATTTGGGATGAGGGCCTCACCCTCCTCAAGAACCCTTCCACGACGCCAGCTAGAAGAGACCGGTACGAGAAGAAGTACCGGGTCCCGTACACGGCCCCCCTGTGCCTCCGGGCGCAGCCTACCCCGGACTCCGTCGTCTCCGCGGCGGCAAGGAAGAAAGCGGGGGGGGGGTGCGGCCTCCACATCGACTTCCCCACCGGACGGTGAGGGAAAGAAATTGGACGCTATGGGACGCAGAGTCATCTCGTCGGCAGCGACGACGATTAAAGCGGCCAACGCCTTGGCTATCGTGGCCCGCTACGACAGGGAGCTCTGGTACAAACTGGCTCCCCTGCTGGACTTCCTGCCGGACGACAAGAGGACAGAGGCCCTGGAGATCCTGCAGGAAGGTGAGGTGGCTTCGGACCACGCCATTACCGTTGCGACGGTACATCGCCGACACTGCGTTCCGCCAGTTGGGCAACGGCGTTTGCCTTAGGCGGCGTGGATGGCTCAAGGCTACGGACTTCCGTCAAGACGTTCAGACCAGAGTCCTGGACATGCCCTTCGATGGGAACAACCTGTTTGGGAAAACAGTGGACGATTCCCTTCAGGCCATTAAAGCAGACACTGAGACGGCCCGGGCCCTGGGAGTTCTGCAACAACGACGGACGCCCTTTCGGAGCAGCGGAGGCAAGGGCGCTTCCAAAGGTTCCGGCGGCGGTTTCTCCACCTACCGTCAAGCGGCCCGCTCGTCGTCTCAGGAGGCCTACAGAGGACGAGGCAAGTCTGGCGGACCCCGCCGTCGTCGCCAAGGAGGTCAAGGCGGCAAAGCCTCGTCGAAGCAGGATTGAACCGGCCGTGGGGTCGTGCCCCCACCGAAGCACCCCGGTGGGAGGCCGGCTGGCGAACTTCGTCAGCGTGTGGGAGTCCATCTCCACCGACCGTTGGGTGCTGGACGCCTTGGCCCGGGGCCACGCGCTCGAGTTCCAGAGAAGGTGCCCGCGCGTCCCCCCCGTGGCCAGGAAAGAACTTCACGTCCCTCAACTTCTCCTGGAGGTAAAAGCGATGCTCAGGAAGGGCGCCATCGAACTCGTCCCAAAGAGGCTTCGGGGCTCCGGAGTCTACTCGAGATACTTCCTCGTGAAGAAGAAGACGGGGGGATGGCGCCCCATCCTGGACCTGCGACGTCTGAACAAGTTCATCAAGGCGCAGAAGTTCCGGATGGTCACCCTCCAGCACGTCCTGGGTCAGCTGGAGGAAGGAGACTTCCTGTCGTCGTTGGATTTGGAGGATGCCTACTTCCATATTCCCATCCTAAAGGGGCACCGAAAATTCCTCAGGTTTGTGGTCCAAGGGCGTCATTACCAGTTCAAAGCCCTCCCCTTCGGACTACGGTCGGCACCCAGGGTATTCACCAAGTGCCTCGCACCGGTGGCGGCGCAGCTGCGCCGCAAGGGGGTCCACGTCTACCCCTACCTGGACGACTGGCTCATCCGAGCCAAGACGAGGGAGCTCGCCGTGGTTCACACGGCAAGGACCGTCCAACTTCTCACGGACCTGGGATTCTCCGTGAACTACGCCAAATCCCACCTGGTACCCGCGCAAGACGCTCTGTTTCTGGGAGCGAGGCTCAACACAGTGTCCCTTCTGGCCTCCCCGTCGGAGGAGAGGACCAGGACCATCCTGGGCAAGGTGCAGCGGATGTTGGTGGCCGACGCGGCCAAGGTGAGGTCCATCAAGTCCCTCCTCGGAATGATGTCTTCCTGCATCTACCTCATTCCCATGTGCAGGCTCCGGATGCGCCCGTTGCAGGAGTTCCTGAACGCGCGCTGGATCCAAACGACGGGCAGCTTCGAGGAAAGGATCACACTCGACGAGAGTTTCCGACGAGCGATCCGGTGGTGGGGCACCCGCGCGCATCTGACGGCGGGCTTGGACTTCCAGACCCCAGCCCACCAGGAGACAGTGACCACGGATGCCTCCCTGGAAGGGTGGGGAGCGCACACCGAAAATCTGCACGCAAGAGGCCTTTGGCTCCCGACGGAGAAATCCCTACATATCAACGTCCTGGAGCTCCGTGCAGTGTTTTGGGCCCTCAGGTCCTTCCTTCCGTCCCTCAAGGGCAAGGTGGTGAGGATCTTCACCGACAACACCACCACCATGTTTTACATCAGGAAACAGGGCGGAACAAGGTCCCCAGCATTGTCCAAGGAGGCGCAGGACCTGTGGCATTGGGCCATCGCCCAAAGGATATTTCTGGTGCCGTTTCATCTGGCAGGGATAAAAAACACCATCGCCGACTCACTCAGCAGGGAGCTGCGCTCGTGCCACGAGTGGGAGCTACGGCAGGATCTAGTGGATCGCCTCTTCCGACGGTGGGGCACACCCCAGATCGACCTGTTCGCGACGGCGACGAACTCCAAGTGCCGGAGGTTCGCCAGCAGGTTTCCCCAGGCGAGGAGCATGGGCGATGCTTTCTCGTTCCCCTGGGAGGGCCTGTTCCTCTACGCGTTCCCTCCTTTGCCACTGCTAATCCGGCTCGTCAACCAGCTCAAGAGGTCACGGTGCAGGATGATCCTCGTCGCACCTGCGTGGCCGAGGCAGATATGGTTCCCGGACCTTCTGGACTTGTCGGCGTCCCCGCCAATCAAGCTGCCGGTGGACGCGGATCTACTCTCCAGAGAAGGAGGCGCCATCCTCCACCACGACCCGAAATCGCTGAACCTGCAGGCCTGGCTCCTGCAGCGCTAGAGTTTGGAGGATACGACATACCGGCCGACTGCAGAGAGGTTCTTGCAAAGGCCAGGGCGTCCTCGACTCTTAAATGCTACGGACACAAATGGAAGAGGTTCTCTGTCTGGTGCCACGCACAGAAGATTAACCCTCTACGGATTACGGCCCCCCAAGTACTGCCGTACCTGCTGACGCTGGCCAAAGCTGGACTGGCACACGCGTCCATCAAGATTCATCTTGCTGCGATCTCCCGATACACCAGAACCACGGGGCGGACGTCCTTGTGGTCTCATCGTCTGGTGAAAGAGTTCATGAAGGGACTGTTCAGATCGTTCCCGCCGGTGAAGGCTCCGGCCCCGGCGTGGGAGCTCAACGTGGTGCTGACCAAGCTCATGGGACCTCCGTTTGAGCCTCTGCACTCAGCTCCGTTGAAATTTCTGTCGTGGAAAACAGCGTTTCTTGTGGCCATCACCTCCGCACGACGAGTGGGAGAGATCCAGGCCCTTTCCTGCAAGGCCCCATACTTGACTTTTCACGACACGAGGGTAGTGCTCAGGACGCACCCCTCCTTCATGCCCAAGGTACCGTCGGACTTCCATCTCAACGAACCCTTGGTGTTGCCTGTGTTCTTCTCGTCGCCTTCGTCGCCGGCTGAGAGGACTTTGCACTCGCTGGATGTGGCTAGAGCGCTGAAGTTCTACGTGGACCGCACAAAGTGTTTTCGGAAGACGTCACAACTCTTTGTGAACTTTGGACCTGTCAATCAGGGGAAGGCTCTCTCGAAGGCTTCCATTTCCAGATGGCTCTCCGGCTGTATCATGTACTGTCACCGGTTGGCAAACCGACCGCTGCCTGGCCGTCCGAGAGCCCATTCCACCAGAGCGATCGCAGCTACCACGGCGTTCCTTTCTGGTGTGCCCCTGCTGGACATATGCAGGGCTGCTACGTGGAGGTCGACGCACACCTTCACGAAATTCTACTGCGTCGACCGGGATTCCAGGGAGGAGTCCAGGGTCGGCCAAGCAGTGCTGCGCAACCTGTTCGCCTGAGGTGAGCCTGGTGAGGAGGTAAGATGCTTAATGTTGAGTTTGATGTGATGCTTAATATTGAGCCTTTGCCACCTCCCGTGGTTGTGCATGTGTGTACTGCTATGTATTCTTTATTCATGAGCATGTGAATCCATGCCAGACCCCATGCTAGAGAAGGAACAAGTTACTTACCTGTAACTGTTGTTCTCCAGCATGGGTCTGGCATGGATTCACATGCGAACCCTCCCGCCTACCCCTCTGCGGCTCTTCACTTGGTCATACTGCCACTTCACGTGCTTCCAAATCTGAAGATGGCTGCCAGAGGTGGGGCTTAGGTAGAGGGCAGTCATTGGCTGTGGTCAGTATGACGCAGAGACCAGTGATTGGTTATTACTACGAAAGTCAGATCAGAAACGAAACTGATATTGGTTTTTTCTTTACCGAGGATTCCCAGCCTGACGACGGGGAATATTCATGAGCATGTGAATCCATGCCAGACCCATGCTGGAGAACAACAGTTACAGGTAAGTAACTTGTTCCTTCCATGGTTTGATTCGTTCTCTCGGTTTGACCATTGGTTTGTGGGCGATAGCCAGAGCTGAGGGCCCGATGAACATCTAGATGTTGGCAAAGCTGACTCCAGAAGGATGAAACAAACTGAGACCCACAATCTGATATTATCTTTTCCGGAAGACCATGCAGACGAAAGACGTTACACAGGAAGGATTGTGCCATCTGGAGGGCTGTGGGTATCCTTTCAAAAGGAACAAAATGAGCCATCTTGGTGAAACAGTCTATTACCACCATAATACAGGTGTACCCATCAGAAGGTGGAAGGTCAACTACAAAGTCCGTGGTGATGGTATGCCAAGGATATGGTGGTTCTTCAGTAGGTTGCAACAAGCCGATGGGTTTCTTACGTGGATTCTTGACTTGAGCACAAACAGGACAGCACTCCACGTAACGCTTGACTTGTGTGGCTCATCCCGGCCACCAGAATTGGCGTGCGATTACTTCTTGGGTGTTACGAATACCACGGTGACCGCCAATCTTGGAATCATGGAAACTTTGCAAAATGATCCTGCAGAGATCTTCAGTGGGAAGATACAATCTGCTTCGATAAAATAGCAATCCATCATTTTCTCTCATCTGAGGAAGTTTGATCAATACAGATCTTCTGGGATCAGCTATGGTTTCCTGTGCCACTCTCTGTAGATAGGGTACGAGAGCAAAATGAAAATGCTTCGGGGCCAACAGAGGCTGGTCCCGTCCCTCCAGCTTGATGTCATCTTTCAAAGAGCGGGATAAAGCATCTGCTTTCACATTTCTGGAACTGGGAATGTAGGTGATGTTGAAGTCGAAGTGTGAAAAGAAGAAGGCCCACCGAGCCTGTCGAGCAGTTCTACACTGTAGAGAACGCAAATATTGTAAGTTACGATGATCTGTGCGTACCTCCACTGGAAAACGGCCCCCTAGGAGATGGTGTCGCCATTCTTCAAAAGCTGTCTTGATGGCTAAGAGCTCCTTCTCGATAATTGGATAGTTCCGTTCACTAGCAGAGAGTTTCCTAGAATAATAAGCCACGGGAAAGTCCATTTCCAAACTTGGATCATACTGCAACAAAACCGCTCCAACTGCGAAATCAGAAGCATCTGCTTCAACAATGTAGGGTTTGTCATCCTCTGGGTGGTGAAGTATGGGCGAAGTACTAAAAGCCTTCTTAAGCATTTCAAAGGATGCCTCAGCTTCTGGTCCCCAAACAAAAGGTTTCTTGGTACTAGTTAAACTGGACAAAGGTGCTGTTAAACGTCAAAAAGATGGAATAAAGCGGCGATAAAAGTTAATGAAACCCAGGAAGCGTTGGAGAGACCGCAGATTACTGGGATGTTTCCACTCCAGAATGGCACAAATCTTAGCCGGATCCATCTGTACACCTGAGGCGTTGATTACATAACCCAGAAATTCAATGTGTTCTTGGTGAAAAAGACATTTTTCTGCTTTGGCGTATAAATTATTTTGCTGCAAACGTCTGAGAACCTCCTTCACATGAACAATATGGTCTCCTAGATCCTTGGAGAACACCAGGATATCATCCAGATAAACCCAGAAGGATATTCCGATGAGATCAGCAAAAATATGATCCATGAACCGTTGGAAGACGGATGGGGCGTTGCACAAGCCAAACGGCATAACTCGATATTCGTAATGTCCTGTAGGAGTCTTGAATGCCGTCTTCCATTCATCTCCAGGCTTTATGCGCACCAAATGGTAGGCGCCTCGCAGGTCGAACTTGGTAAATATGCGGGCGTCATGTAAGGACTCCATAATTGTCCGTATTAAAGGGAGTGGATATCTGTCCTTCCTAGTTATATCATGTAATTGCCTATAATCAACACATGGACGTAGAGTCCCCTCCTTCTTCTTGACAAAAAATAAAGGGAAACCTGCAGGCGAGTTGGAAGGAGTAATATATCCTTTCTGAAGGCAATCCTCAAGATACTCCTGTAAAGCTTCCTTCTCCTGAGTAGTTGGAGAATACACCTTGCCATGTGGTATCACTGAATCAGGGAGCAAATCGATGGAACAATCAAATGTTCTGTGAGGCGGCAACGGAATATCCTTTGGCTCCGAAAAGACCCCTTGGAACTCCGAATATTCATATGGTACTGTAGTTACTGCATAAAGACAGGGAGTAACACCTCCCTCTGTTTGGGTGGAGACAGAGAGTGTCTTTGAAGAGGCTTCAGTAACACAACACTCCCACAAACAATGATCGGAACAAAACATTACTGTCCGAGTAATCCAATTGATATTCGGATTATGGTGCAATAACCATGGTAATCCCAAGATGATAGGGTACAAAGGGATCTTGATGACATCCAAAGATATCCTTTCCAGATGTCCTTCAATCTGTAACTTTAAAGCCCCAGTATGTTGATGGACAGGGCCAGAAGATAAGGGTGTTTCATCTATTACCTCTACCATGGACGCACAATTCTTTTCCAACAAAGGGATTCTATTCCTTAAGGCAAAATCAACGTCGATGTAATTGCCAGAGGCGCCGCAATCCAACAACCCCAATACCTCAATGGCTTCCTTGCCTGGCCAAGATACCTTGATATTTAAGGCCATAAGAACCGCTGGTTGCATTGGTTGCTGGACTGGTGTGGAATCTGGAAGGACTGTGGAAGAGGATAGGCTCATCGTTGCCTTCCCAACACACGACAGTCCATTTAGTTTTCCGACCTTCGAAGTGGCCGCAGAGGGCAAATACTAAGGTAATGGCCCGACGCCCCACAATACAAACACAGCCGAAGATCCCTTATTCGTTTCCTCTCAGCATCTGATAAAGGACCCCTGATTGCTCCCAATTGCATGGGTTCGGAAACTGTTTCAGAAGGTCCTGGAGTTCTGACTGGTGCGGGAATAAACCTTGGAGTCGATCTTTCCTGTCAGCGTTTCTCACTCCGTCTCTCCGCCAGTCTATGGTCGATACGCAATAGTTGTTCTTGTAGGGCTTGTAGGGACTCAGGTTCAGGGATGTGCAATAATTCGTCCTTGTACTCCTCCCTCAGTCCTCTTCAGAAAAGGGTCCTTTGGGTAACTTCTGGCCATTGGGAGTCTGTGGCCAATTGACGGAAACGACTGATATATGTGATTATGTCGCTTGATCCCTGTCTCAAATCCATGAGCTGATTCTGGGCCATCGCAGCGAGATTCGGTGACTGGAATACTTCTAGGAAAGCCTTCTCGAATGCAGCAAAATCCTCCAGGATTGGACTCTTAGCCACCACGAACGGGGTAGTCCAAGCCAATGCATTACCAGTCAGATTCCCCAAAATGTATCCAATCTTGGCCTTGTCCTGGTTAAAGTGCATAGGGCGGCACAAGAAATGGATCCTGCAGTGATTACAAAACTCAGCTACCTTTCGAGGATCACCATCGAATTTCACTGGGCTGCTCTGAGCCATCGCAGTTTCCACAGCACTACTTGACCCGGCTCCTTGTGCTACCATCTGACTTAGAGTGAGATTTTCTTGATGTAATGCTGTCATCTCAGTGCGCAACACCCTGATCTCGTCCTTTAATTCTTGCACATCCTCCATCTCAGTATCTGAACTGGTTGGTAGGCGTCTTAATCTGTTAAGGTGGACGTCACGTGGACGTTGCGTACCTGTATTTCCTGAAGACTGCCGAACTGGAGAAGCCAGACTGTAGCTGCAGGAAGTCAAATGATGAAAGGATGACATAAGGAAGCAATCTCCACCCAGCACTGATAAAACGGGTATGGATGGGGATCCGCTCCGGACGCCACGGAGACACTTCCCTGCGGCTTATCATGACGCCAGGACAGTGCAAGCACTGACAGGGAAGGTAGATGATTCAGGAATGTCCAGATCTGAAGACTGAAGATGGATACTCCAAGGTACGATGAAACTAGCCAGTGAACTCTGTCCAGAAGAAGTCGCTGAAGTATCCTGGAGCTCAGATGATAAACAGCTGAAGACAGGAGCTGGTACCCCGGCTGGAAGACACAGGCAGAGAATGGTGGGGGGAACCAAAACAGGAGGAACAGAGAACATTAAGTACAAGAAGGCAGGACCCTCAGGTGAACTGGTACAGAAGGGAAACTGATGCCAGAAGGGGATGGCCAGGAGACAAGGAAAGGGAACCCAAGGGAGATGGCTCCAAGGGAGAGACTGGAACCTAGGGAAATAGGAGCCCCAAAGGAACTCGGGGCTGGGAGAAAGACCAGAGGTCAGGGAATCCAAGGAGGGAAAAAACTGGACTCCACAGGGGCTCAGGACTGGAGACCAGGCAGGACACCAAAAACAGGGAACCCAGACCAAGGCTACAAGCTTTAACAGGGAAAATCAGGGTGGAGAGCGCAGCGGCGAGTCAGGAACGAACAGCGTTAAGACGCGATTTGTTCCCGTACTCAAACGCAATAAAAAGCCCTCGGCATGGAACCGAGGCTTGACGCGCATGCCGCACCGCGCCGACGTCCCCTGACAGCAGAACGAGGCTTGAAACGCAAGCCCAAGCTGCCAGGGTCTGGTTTCCCTGGCGTGCATCCGCGTCTCTTAGAAACGAGCACGGATGGGCGTCGGGGAACCAATCCACCCGCCAGCCGGAATCTGGGGTAAAACGGCCAGGATCAGAAGCGTTTCCCCGAGGTAAGTATCCTAACATGGACTTGGGGTGATAGCTTCCTCTATCATGTCCACAGGAGAGCCTCTTAAGGTTCTCTCCCTTGCAGACCTTGTAAGCTCCTGCTTCCTTCTACTGGGGAGCCGGGGGTACTAGACACAACTCCAAGAGTTTTAAGGTCATTACCCAACAGGACCCTCCTAGGTACGTTATTTTGCACACTTACAGGTATCCTGACAGTCATGTCATTACACTGGATGAGAGCTGGTAACTGGGGAACCATTTGCACAGGGCCTCCAGCTAACTTGGTTAGGTGTTTGGGTGCCTTCGCAACATCCTCCACCTTGAAAAAACATTCTTCAACCACAGTTATGCTGGCTCCAGTGTCTCTGATGGCAGGGGTCTCCTGACCATTCACAAGAAAACTATATTTGTAATAAATACTCTTTAGTATTATCTGGGATTGAGTTATAGACATCTAAGTTCTGTTGTTCCCAAAGACCCAAGGACACTAAAACACTAGCTGAGACTCTCATGGGCTCATCAGCTAGTAGCTGAAAGTTTCCACTTGTCATAGGTACTTCATCCACCTGGGAGAAGGCTAAGGAGACAGTGTTGATCCCTGAAGGTTTACCCTTACACTTGGGATCTCCTTTCACATGGCCAGGCAATCCACAAACAAAGCATTTCCCAAATGCTCTCTGGAATGGAGGCTTGCTCTGACCTCCATCTGGTGTGCAACCAGGTGGTACACTAGCCTGATTCGGTTTACCTTGTGGCTTACCCTGGTTATGTTTGTGGCCCTCTTTTGGATTGGAATTATTGGAATTCTCCTTGTTGTCTTTCTTGGACTGCTTTCCCTCTTCCTTCTTCTGAGTTGCCCCAGAATCCTTATGTGTAGCCCTGTTGGCAACCCACAAGTCAGCAGCCTTAGCAAATTTATTAGGATCTATCTCCTTTGAATCAGCCAAGTGCTGTCTAAACTCAGGAGAGCAGCAGGCATCAAAAATAGACTCCAACATTACAAGATTCCTCAAACCTTGATAAGTGTTCACTTTGTAACCCTTAACCCAACCATCTAAGTTTTTCAAACAGTCACACCCAGGTAGCCCAAGGGGTACCATCATGCTTTTTGAGGGTTCTAAACCTCTTAAGATACTGGGAAGGGGTCTTCCCAAACCTAGCTATTAATGCTAGTTTCAAACACTCATAATTCTGCTTATCCTCCTCCCCCAACTCCATTACAGCATCACTTGCAACAGGGGGAAGCCTAGAGAAAGGCCAAGGAATAAAATGATTCCCTGAGATACCTTGAATCCCATGATTGTACTCAAACAGTGCTAACCAATCCAAAACATCAAGTTTAGTCTCATACATACCAATCGTTTCCTTTGGCATACGGGGTCTCTTAGGGCTGGAAGACCTAGAAGACTCTCAGAGAGAGAGAAGCATTTTCTAGAGACAGTTTCTTCATTTCTAGTTCATGATTCAGCTCAATTTCTCTGAGCCTTAACTTAAGTATAGGACCTGTGTGGGTCCCTGTGGACAAAGGTTGTGCATTCTGAGCAGGCAAAGGAGTTGTAGGGTTTCCTAGCAAGGACTCATCTACTTCTTCTAAATTAACACTCTCAGAATCAGAAACATCAAAATCCACATTGGCTGGAGTAGTAGGCCCTTCTGACCCACTTTCCAGACTTTTTCCCATTAACTTTGCAACCAATTCAGACTTTTTTCCTTTACCAGAGAGATTCTTATCTCTACACATGGTTCTAAGTACCTCAGCATTATAGAGTAAAAGACTCTCTTCAGTGTAGTTTTCCATACTTGACATTATTTCTCAGTTAAAATAGAATTAGTGGTGTTAGCCTTGTGGTTAGTTGAACCCAAGCAATAGCAGCACTCTAAGTGTAATCATTCTACTTCCAAATCCTCACTGCTGTACACCAGTGTTAGGCAGAATCCTGTGCAGTCCCCTTAGGGAACACTACACACAATTAAGACTACAGGTGGCAATACAAGTTTTACCTTAGGTACAAGCCTGTACTACTAAGTTATAGTAGTAGCAGAGCAGCCAGGCTTATCTCAAGAGTATATGAGCAGTAACAGAGATTACACAAAGGGACCACAATTACTGTGACTCAAGCAAACACTGACTCAAGGTTTCAGGTAAAAAAATATAAGTACATTTATTTTTAAACCATCAGTTATAAACACAACACTTCTATTAAACTTTAAACAAAACCACACGTTAAATATACTACAACTAACCAATTCACTTTGTACAGTATGTCTCAAGGTAAGTACCCTGTGTTTAAATGAACCGGTGTTATGAACAAAACATGCTACCGCGAATACGGTTGCGATCACTTTTTGACAGTTCAGTCTACTCAAACGCGTGTCTGTGAAATGAAATGCTACCGGGGCAAAAACACACTTAGCACCTGAGATACCCAGAGGGAGTTGGAGGCACAAGTCATAGGCAATATTTAGGTTAGGCAGACAGTATCGAGAAACACTCAGAAACAGGAATTCAAAAGTCAAAGGGTCGGAGCCAGGTTTAAGTGTCACCGGAGACCTGTTGCCGAAGATCACACCGTTAGACAGTTCATGATTCAGCGTAGCCCAAAAGTACTTGAATATTGTCAATGTTCGGAAGCAAAAGTTATAAGAAGGAGGGAAGACAAGGACGAGCCTTGAAGATGAAGAAAAGGGATTCACCCAGTTTCCTGGAGTAGAACACAGTAACTTATTCTCATGATGCAGCTGGAGCCCTGGCAGTTGTTCCTGTTGGTTTCCCGCAGACCCACGATTCCTGGAGCTTCGTTGTGAAGGAGGACGTCTGAAGGGGGTCTGCACCACACAGGGATGAAGCCGGCAGCAGCAACAACTAATAAAAGATGCGCTCCTTAAAAACAGGAGAGGCTCAGTAGGTGGCTATCCGGACCACTACAGCAGTGTGCAGCGATTTCATCCAAGGCGGAGATCTCTGGCTGAAGGAGATGACCTGGTTATCCCCACCAGGCTCAAGGGAAGAAGACTCTGGACTGGATCTCCTCTAAGCCGTCGAAGGGTAGATAGCTCAGGACTGCAGCAGGGCTTCACCGGGACGGGCTAGTTGCAGCAGCCGTCGTTCTCTCCGCTTCTCTTCAGTTCCTTGTAGTTCCAGAGGCGACTCTGACTTCTAGCCCTAGAGACCTGCCTTTTATGCGCAAAACCCCCATTCACACAGCCTGGCTGTCAATCACGCAGCAGGGGGGATGTCGAGCCGGGACAACTACCTCAGCCAATCATGGCAAAGTGCGACTTGGGTTTCCTAGGATACACTGTGCAGGGGGTGACTACACCCCTCCCTCACATTCAGCCCACCTAGACACCCAGGCGCCTTGAAGAGGGCTTCTCTGCAGAAGCCCGCCAAAAAGACAGTGAACAAAGAAGGCGAACCTAGTTTGCCGCGCAAAGTAAAACACAAGAAGGACTTCAACAAAAAGAAATGGCGAATAAACCCAACCGGAGCCAAAAGAAAGACTATTTGGTCAAGCGGGTGTATGTTCCAGGCTAATATAATAGCCAAGAACAGTACCACGTTTATCTAATATAATCGTGGTAGAAAAGTTAGGTTAGATACCACTGCCACCAGCCAAGTCTAAATGTTAAAAGAGCGAAACAATGCTCAGGGAGGTACAGACAGAAAAGGGGTACAGATTAGCCCTTTCCATTACTCCATGTAAGATGGGGTTTACTGGGTCTGTGGTGAAAATGACTATGTAAAGTAAATGGCAACTTTACCTTTCTCTGGGGGACAGTAGTCCGCCCCAGTGAAAATGGAGTCAGGGGCAAGTCTTAAAGACAACCCTGGTTACTACACTGAGGGTGCGGTGTAACCCATACAAGAACAGGGGCACCTGGAGTGGTGTGCTCCAGTGCCCAAGATCACACAATGAGTAAAAACACATAGGCCAAAACACATGTAAGAGTGGAAAAAATGTACACTCTTATCAGGTGGAAAAAATAAACTCCAGAAATCCAGCAAAGCTGCTGGAGGACTCACTAGGTGAGGGACATTAGCCCTAGAAGGAGAATTCTCCCTAACAGAGACAGTAGTCAGTGCCAGGGTATGGAGTCTATGTTTGGGGGTCGCTACGATACCCCTGTGTTACTGCACTGAGGGTGCTGTGTACCACAAGTGAATAAAGATGGTTCCTATGGGGGAAGAGAAAATCCCATAGGCATTAAACACAAAAATAGCCTAGAACACACATAGCAAAAATGCCTAAGAGTGGGAAAAAGAGTCTCACTCTTAGCAGGTAAAATCAGAACCTTCAAATCCAGCAAAGCTGCTGGGGGACTCTATAGGTAAGGGATAGAATGAGAATTCTCCCTAACAAGGGGGGACCTCTTCCACTCCTCAACAGATGAAGAGCTGGACAAAAAGAACAGCTCACAAACGGCAAAGTCTTTATCCATCCTTACAAAGACCACGCCCAAATCTTACAGCCAATCTCAGCAGCACTTGGAGAAGGGTCGTACATATGGAGGGTTCCGCGGCTTCCAGCAACGCAGATCCAGGCGGCCGGACCGCTCGCCGTCTGAGAACCGGCGCAAACAACAAAAAGGGGGTGGGGGTAAGGGCTTTTTCCAGTCCCCCTCCTCAGCCTCCAAGGGAAAGAAAGCATGACACGCCCCTTCGGGTCCACGTGTCTCTAGTGTGGGCAGGCTTGCCCTCCATGCACATTTCTGGCACCAGAACTTCGAGGACCCCTGGATCCTCTCTGTAGTATCCACAGGGTACCGCCTACCCATCCCAGCCTCTCCTCCCTCCTCCCCTCCACAGGTTGGGACAGCGACTCTTTTGGCGGAGATCTGGTCGCTCGTAGAGAGCCAGGCAGTGGAGGAAGTTCGAGGCATTGACTTCTACTCCAGGATTTTCGCCATTCAGAAGCAGAACCAGGCAGGCCTGAGAGTTGTGCTGGACCTTTTCAACCTCTCCATACCCCTGCAAAAATTCAAGATGGTTACGCCAGCTTTTATAGCGGAGACGTTGGACAAGGGAGACTGGATGTGTTCCCTAGACCTGAAGGACACGTACCTACACGTCTCGATTTGGCAGCCCCATCGTTCTTTCCTACAGTTCCGGATCATGGGCTACCATTTCCAATACATGGTCCTCCCGTTTGGCCTCAACTCGGCCCCCGGGGTCTTTACCAGACTCATGAACGCGGTAGCGGCCCTCCTCAGAGAGCAGGGCCGCCACATCTACCCATACCTTGATGACTGGCTTGTTAGGGCTACATCTCTGGAGGCGGTTCACCACTCCTCCCAGGCCTTTATGAACACACTGCACGGCCTGGGCTTCTCGCTCATCCTCAAGATATCACAGCTGGTCCCTACGCAGACTGACATTCCTGGGACTCATTTGGGACACGTGCTCCAAGAAGGTCTTCCCATTGGAAGACAAGATCTCGGCCATCAAGAGGACCACCGTCCACTTCCTCAGCAGAGACGTGACCTCTGCATGGTGGTATCAACATCTCCTGGGTCTATTAGCGGCGGTTCTGCTAGCCGTTCCGCACACGAGACTAAGGATGAGAAAGATTCAGCTGCACTTCGCGGCCTTATGGAGTCAGGAGCAGGGCTCTCAATCCAAAAGGATCCACATTCCTCCATCTCTCCGCCCTGACCTAACTTGGTGGTCCAGGGACTGCAACCTATGGACGGGCAAGCCCTTTCGCCCGCCCTCTCCGCAGGCCACCATTGTTAGGGAGAATTCTCTCTTTAGGCTGTCTTTCCTAACCTAGTGAGTCCCCCAGCAGCTTTGCTGGATTTCTGGAGTTTGTTTTTTTCTCCTGCCAAGAGTGAGACTCTTTTTCTCCCACTCTTGGACATGATTTATGGTGTTCCTTTGACTGTTAATGTGTTTTATGGGCTATGGGGTCCTTTACTCCATAGGGTCTCATGTGTTTTACTATGTGTGTTACACACCATCCTCTGTGCTGTAACACAGGGGTGTCATAGTGACACCCCACCATAGACTCCATACCCTGGGACTGACTACTGTCTCCCAGGGCATGTAAAGTCACCATTGGCTTTACTAGTCCCATATTATTAACAGAAACCAGTACAAACCATCATATTGTGGACGTACTGGTCGGGGCAATTCGATTGCCCTGGGGTCTGTTAGTCGAGGGGGCACGTCCCCGTCCCCCCTGATCGAGTTTTGGCTGGTGGCAGTGGAAACTACTTTTTATATTCGACCGCGAATATTTCCCTATGGGATTTTCCCATTGTTCGAGGCTACCAACTTTAATTATTTTATTCTCATAGCCTCGAACATAGAGCCGGTTTATTTATTTAATATTAATTCGCCGGTTGGTATTTTTTGCCAAGACTCGATTCTAAAATGGCGTTTGTGTTCTCTTCTGTGACTCCAACCCAAGTCGAGCCCTTTGTTCCACTTTTTGGCAGGCTTCTCCACAGAAGCCTCCAAAAGTGGTGCCACTCTGTCTGGGTACCACAGGGAGCGTGGGAGGGGGTTTAGGCACCCTGGACTGAGTTACCTTGGTAATTCAAGTCGCACTCTTGTGGGATTGGCCCAAGTGGTGAGCATGTTTGATTGACAGCTAGGCTGAGTGAATGGGGGTATGCTGCGTAAAAGCAGGGCTTTTGGGAATGGAACTTCAGAAGTCGCCACGGGAGCTGAGAATCCAACGAGGGAGCAGCTGAGCCGACCTACCATGACGACACCACCGGTGGAGCCCTGCGGAACTGACTCGCCACTTCCCGACGACAGAGAAGATCTCCCGGCTGGAGAGGCTTCTTCCCCTGACTGGTGTGCACAACCAGTTTACCTTCTTTCTTCGCACCCCAGACCGGTTTGTTGTCGAACTGCCCGTGCCAAGCACCCCGGCGGCCGGATAGCCACTCACCACTGAACCGGGGCAAACTACAAGATCCGTCAAAGAAAGACTTACAGACCACAAATCAAACATCAGGTGCAAAAACATGAAATCACCCCTCTCGAGACATTTTATGGAGAACAACCACACTGTGGCTCAGATTAAATTTCAAGTCCTAGAAGTAGTTAAAAAAAACCCTATAGGGGTGGTGACTACCAATCAATACTTTCCCGCAGAGAGAAATACTGGATTCATTCATTAAACACACTTCTCCCTAGGGGTCTCAAAGATTAATTTTCTTTAAAATGTTTCATATGAAGAGGTTTTCAAGTCCAATCTCTCCTTTTTTTCAATCAGGCTCTGTATGTGTATAGTCTACCCCTGCCCACTACACATTATAAGTATCTGCACTTTCTTTACCCATTAGGAACCCTATTAGGATAGCTAACAATTTATGTAATCATATAGACAGCGATTGCCCCTCTGTTTCTAAATATATGAACTACATCACTCTGTGGAAACTGTTTACACAATGTATATGGATCTGCCATATCAGCCTTATAATCTCTTTGTACAGCTTGTAAATACAAAGCCACCCAACCGGAACCTTTATATTTGGATCTCTCTCATTAGGTGATCCGATTTATATTGACTTTAGTTAAATCCAGATCTCCCCCTAAACCTTTTCCCCAGTATCTGTTTGGGTTACATCTTTAAACATGGCCGCTGGGTTGCACAAGTGCTTAACATGAACTCCACCACGAGTCCGTCTTCTATCTCGATGCACCACGCACTATACGGACTGCCTAATGCATGTATGAGGGTCTTTTACTTCGCGGGAAGCGTCTTTCCCCTAGCAACAATCTCCACTAATGAACGCGCACCCACGACCGAACTGCGCGATACACACGGGATAATAACTGCACGCCGGGTGTAGGTTGCCTGCTTTGGAGATCGCACTTCGCTAGATTGATAGTAAGTTATATTGCGCTCACAGAGTTAGCAATCAAATCGTTGTTTTGTATATACGCGCTCACCTTTGGGTTCCCACAGATCCTGCAACTGTGCTCTAACCAGCACTCGATCTAAAATCACACGCCGTCCACGGCGCCCATTTGACAAGATTCAGACGACCGTAGACGGACATTCACCTTGTCAGGGTGAGTGTTTGTCCTTTTGATTTAAACCAACCCGGCTATTACTCAGTGAAACTATACTGACAATAGATCACTCAAATTATCTATTGCAGCTCATTGGACAACCGCTCCACGCTGAACTACTTCAGTATTCACTGTCCAAGTGAACCCTCTGTTCGCACAGAGTCACCTCTTAATGCACTAACACAAAGGACTTGGTGAATCATGGTGAGCATTTTTCCGCCCTTTTTGTTCAGAACATCCATTCTCACTGAACTTTCCTCTTTGAATTGACCATTTGGCCATCTTTGATTCTGGTTGCCTGTGGCTTTGGATATAACTCAATCTAAAACTGTGTTATTTTAATTTAAATACGATTCCGTTGGTGACAATATGATTGTTGAGATACTGTGTGTCATTTTGCTGGCAGAATTTGACTGTATAATGATAAATACTATATAGGTTGTGGAAGGGATTTGGTAGCAACACTATCCTGATTGATCTTTTCTCTATTTTCTCTACATCTTTTACATCTAGTTCTTACACATGAACTCTGGTTCATGAAGAAGAGAATATACTTCTCGAAACGCGTCAGCCGTCCTCAATGAAATGAATTTTCTCTTTCTTTTGCGTTGGGAATAAAAAACACTTGTTTTCTATATTCAAAGAATGGACTGCATTATTAGCTTTAGCTAAAATTGTTCTTTTCCATTAAAATGTATGCAATGCGGATATCCATTATAAATCTCTTGAATTGACATTAAGGCGTCGTATTGACGCATCATTACGGTGTACAGGGGACGGGAGGGTTCCAGTTTGGATCCTTTTTCCTCTTTTTTTGTACAAGAAGTGCCCCCAGTTCGCATCCTGGCAGGGTCAGGGCCTCTCTGGGCAACGCATTTCAACTCCAGTGGACCGGCATGAAGACTTACGCCTTTCCGCCCCATCACCTGATCCACAGGGTAATTTGCAAGATCAAGAAGTCCCACCGACTCTGCATCATTCTGATTGGTCCATGGTGGCCGGCCAGACCATGGTTTTCGGAGCTCCTCAGCCTCTCGGAAGTGCCTCTGATACACCTCCCGACTGGCCCAACACATCTTCTGGCACAGCAGGGGGCAGGATAATCCACCCCGCGCCAGTGAAACGAGCCCTCACAACGTGGTACCTGAGCAGGTAATGCTTTGGCACCTTAGCCTATCGCAGGCCAATCTGGAGATCATACAGGGCACCAGGAGCAAAGCCACCAGGGCCCAGTACAAGGGCAAATGGACCAGGTTCTGCCACTGGGCAGACTCCAACGGAATTGACCCCTTGGCCTGCAATTTGGCCGACATGCTCTCCTTTTCGGCGCACCTCGCTCATTCGGGCGTACAGGTCAACACCTGCCGTACATACCTCGCAGCCATTGGGGCTTACAGGAACTTGGAGGAGGGCATCTTTTCCTCCTCCAACCCTATCGTCAAGAAGCACCTGACTGGTCTTGCTAGGCTCTACCCGCCCGTCAAGAGACCGCACCCGGTATGGGACCTTAATATAGACTTGGGTGCCCTGGCGCACAAGCCATTTGAGCCAATGGCGTCCGTGGACATTAGGCTGGTCACCATCAAGACGGCCTTACTAGTCAGTCTTACCTCGGCTCGCAGAGTACGTGTGATTCAGCAGGCGCTGGTCGCCTCTGAACCATATACCACCTTTCACAAGGACAAGGTAGTCATGCGGACGCACCCGGCATTTCTGCCCAAGGTTCCATCGGCATTTCACTTGAACAAGGAAATGATCCTTCCGACATTCTTTCCTGATCCGAAGGACGAAGCACAGAGAGTACTGCACTGCCTGGATGTCAGGCGTGCCCTAAAATTCTACTTGGACAGGACTAAGGGCTTCCGCAAGTCGGACACTCTGTTCGTAACTTTGGAGGACAGGCTATCAGGCCTTTAAGGCTTCCATATCCCGATGGATGGTCTCTGCCATCAAAGAAGCGTACGAGGGCCAGCACAAGCCTCTCCCGGCCAACATGCATGCCCACGCAGTCGGGGCCAAGGCAACGGCCATCACATTCCAGCGTCATGTCCCTTGGCAAGTCATAAGCAGGGCGGCCACTTGGTCCTCCCCCTCGGCTTTCTGCAAGCATTACTGTTTGGATGCCGACTCCAAGTCTGATGCGGCTTTCGGACGGCGGTTATTAGGAACCTATTTGCTTAAGGAGGGTCTCCTCTCCACCCTGGGGCTAGATTCAGTTGTGATCTAAATTTAAAGGGGAAGAAGATTTTTCTGGTGAAAAGGGTCCTGTCTCCCGTCCCTAGGAAGGGACGCCCCTGCAGTATGGAGGAAAGGGGACTATGGACTTAAGAGTACGTTAGTCAGTACGGTGAGTAACTTATAATTTATACACCGGAGTGACTAACATACTCCTAGTCCATAGTCCCCTTTCCTCCATACTTCCCACCCTCCTCCCCCTTTAAAAAGATACAAAAGTCATAGGTGGGTTAAAGCAGCCAATGCGCCAAAGGGGACTGAGGTGTGGCACCGGTGTTTGAGTCAAGGGAGCACATGCTTCTGGGGCCATGCCCCTGCACACGTCCAAATTTAAAGGGAAAGGCAATTTTTCTCTGGAGAAAAGGTTCTGGTCCAGTCCCTCGCGAGCGATGCCTATACAGTATGGAGGAAAGGGGATTATGGAGTAGGAGTACATAAGTCACTCCGTTGAGTAACTTGTAATTACTCATCAACCTACCCACCAGCCTAGCTTTTCTCCAACCATTTACCCCTGTACCAGCCTGGTGGGTACAGGGGTAAATGGTTGGAGAAAAGCTAGTGACCCATGAAATTAGCAGAGGAGACGGTAGCCCCTTTTGCCCCTTTTAATAGTGTCACTGTAACAGTTAACTATTTTCATTTTGATTTTGGGTCATCTCTATTAGTGAGGTTTTCTCTGTGTTTGTTATTGTCACAATTCATGTTTTCCTGCAATTTACCTTGTGCCTAATGCGCTGCAAATGCTTTGTTGTACTGAGAATGGATGTGGGTGAAAGAAATGATGACTGGATGGGAGGTTGGGGGGAAAACATTCGAATAACAAGCTTACGGGTTCAAGAGGGTGCGGGGGAATGGGGAACGGGGCTGATTAGGGAACGGGTCCCCCATTATAAGTGAAGGGAAAGAACTGCAAAGACTGTCTTCTTCCTTCCAAAGATAAGCAAGGGCACAGTGCAGGAGGATGGGTTGACTGAGTAAAAAAGGAGTAGTACCCTGAAGCTTTGGATTGCGCCTCACTGATCAACAGTTTCAAAGTCTCTTGGCTAGCCTGTACAATGGACTTAGTTGGGGGTGCCAGGAGCAATGATCGACAAGGACAGTCGATGTTGAGAGTGGCATTGTGCGATATCTGAGGGGCAACATTTTTTCCAATAGAATTTCCTATAAAGGATAGATGACATTGCTTAAACGAGCAATGATTGCCAGCCGCATATAACAAGAATAATTAAATTGATTCCATTTGATGGTGCTCTAGAGTTGTTAATAGATAATTAACTGTAAATTGATGAAGGTTCATTATGTCAGAAAGTTGGAGGACTTGACAGGGTTATCAATAGTCTTGAGGCTGGAAACTGAAAGTTTGTATGGACTTAGTCGTCCTTTTCTGTTATTAAATTGTGTGCCGGTTGCTATTGGTGAGAAGGTGTTTCTTCTTTCCAGGGAGGTGACCGGCATGTGGAGTCCCTGGATGACGTACTTCATGGCGGTGAAATCGAATAGCAATGTATTTGTCCGGGATTCATCCATGGTGCACCCGCTGGCAGTGTTACTAATGGCAGACAGCAAGATACAAGTACGAGGTAAGTCAAAAAATGGCACAATTGGCTTGTACAGAGGGCCAAGAGGAGCAGAAGAATCCCATTACGGGTTGCAGCTTTCTGTGTCTGTAACTAATGTGCTTGCTGATGCAAATTGAGTTCCTTATTCCCTTATTTGAGCGTGTGTGGAGCAGGCAAAAATCTAGGGCATGTTGATATTAAAAAAAGTATGTTTTGCAGAGCGCAGTTCCCTACTCTAGCAAGTATGTTCACACACAGCTAAAGCACAGTGCACAACTGTGCCTTTGGAGGCATACACTGAAAGAATCTTTTTTTTAATGTTCTTTTTTTCAATGGATTGCTTTTCTCTCAGATTCCTCATCTTGATAGATATCCATCATCCAACTCTGCTGCTCATAAACCTTTCACCAGGGGGCGTAGTGGACCTCGACTCGGCTGTCAATCCATCTTGCTCGGCTTTCGATCGTCGGCTCCGGAAGTGACGTCAGGCATTGTGTATATATAGCACGTCACTACGCCCCATGCTTCAGTTACTTTTTTCCACGCGCTTGCACACTGCGTCAGGAACATGACTTGAGTACACTTGCTGTTTTTGTTTTGGTACCAAATTGTACGTTTTTCTAGAAAACGTTGACGCAATGTCTCACCGGGTTTCGGGCTTCAAGCGATGCTGCAATTGCGAGGCCAAAATGTCTGACCAACCCCCACGACATCTGTCTGTGGTGTCTAAGTGTTAGTCACGACATGGAGGCCTGCGCATCGTGTGCAAAGATGCAACGGAAGTCCCTGTGTGAGAGGGCCAGGAAACAGGAGTTTGGGCCGACCGTCTGCCACATCTCTGTCGCGGTCTCTCATTCGGTCTTCGGAGGCCGAGACTGACGAGCCCACCCCTGACAAGGGAAAGGAACAACATTGCAAGAAGACCAAGAAACGGTCCCATTACAGGAGCCATGCCTTGTTTTCCTTGTGGACGAAGAAGCAGCACCACCGCCATCGATGCAAGTCCAGCTAGTCGTCAGAACGAGGTAAGCCTTCGGCAGGACAGACCACTCGGGAAGTGTGGGAACATTTTAAAACTTCTATGATAAAAATGTTTAAACAGCAGGCTGCTGTAGGTGCGGCTCCGGCCCCCGACCAGCAAGCTTTTATGGCAAAAGCGGCGCTTGGTGCTCCCGACCCCAAGCCAGCCACTCTTTTGACGTCAAACTCCTCATAGCGTCACGCCTGCTAGGCATAAATGGCTGTAAGGCTGAGGCCCACGGCATCCATTGTTCGTCTGAGCGTCCCTCGGTGCCAAAAGAACCATCAGCATCGAAAGCCGTTTTGGGTTCGAAGCATACTCCATCGGCGGTCAATCCTACAGCACCGATAGTTGGCGATGGATCTTTTGTGCCGTTATCAAGATCGGGGTTCTTTGACTCGATGCAGTCCATTTTTGGCATCGATGCTCCCGATGATCAAGTCAACCCCATTTACACAGGAGCCGGCGGCATCGATTATTTTGTTGCAGCAAAACCAACCCTATACTCATACTAATGTCAAGTTCAGGGCTCTGGTTGGCAGGGTAGTTGACACCCTTGGATTGAAGGCATCTACCACATCTCTTCCAGACCATGAGCTCACTAATATCTTGGACAAGGGTCCAACAGTTGACCGTAACATGCCATTTAACCCAGCCATTGGCGACCGTTTATATTCCTTACGGCAGCACCCTTTGCACTATTCCCCCTGTAAACGCCAATTTTACAGGGAAGTATAGGCCAGCCAGAGGAGACCCTTCTTTCCTCTCCACACACCCTTCTCCGGAAAGGGTTGGTTATTCAGGCTGTGACTAGTTCCACCAGACCAGCGGCATCCACTTACAATCTGCCTAAAGAGAGGGAAAGAAATCTGACGCATTGGCCAGAAAGGAGTTCACCACTGGGCACCATGTCGCTCAAGGCCACAAACATAGCCTGTGGATTCACAAAATGCTCCTTCGGCTTGTGGAAAGCTGAATATGTCCCTGAGAGTGCCATGCAGGACAGATTTACATCTGGTGGAGGACTAGAAGGAGGTAGCCAAGCAGTCATTGCAAACGGACCAGGACGTAGCGGACTTTGTTGACCGAGCAATGGGTTCAACAGTGGAAATGAGGCAGCAGGCCTACCTGAAAACTTCTGGCTTCCCCCCAAATGTTCAGAACAGGTTGCTGGACATGCCCTTTGAGGGAGACATGCTTTTTGGTCAGAAATCTGACAAATCCTTGGAAAAGTTTAAGGAATCTAAATTGGCTGCTAAATCACTGGGCCTAGCAGTGCAGCCGGCCAAGCCTGCCTTCTCCAGCATGGGATCTGGCATGGATTCACATGCTCATGAATATTCCTCGTCGTCAGGCTGGGAATCCTCGGTAAAGACAAAATCAGTATCAGTTTCGTTTCTGATCTGCCTTTCTTAGTAGTAACCAATCACTGGTCTTTGGGTCATACTGCCCTCTCCCTAAGCCCCGCCCCTGGCAGCCATCCTCAAATTTTTACTGCACATTCAAGTGTTGGGGGGTCTCGTGCTATAGCTCTCGAGCTTTGTTAGGCAGAATTCTGTACAGTGCCCTTAGGGACCACTACACCTGATTAAGACTGCAGGTGGCAATACAATTTTTACCTTTAGTACAGGCCTGTACTACTAAGTTATAGTGGTAGCAGTAGCAGAGCAGCCAGGCTTATCTCAAGAGTATATGAGCAGTAGCAGAGATTACACAAAGGGACCACAATTCTTGTGACTCAAGCAAACACTGACTCAAGGTTTCAGGTAAAAAATATAAGTACATTTATTTTTAAACCATCAGTTATAAACACAACACCTCTATTAAACTTTAAACAAAATCACACGTTAAATAAAAGTCTCAAGGTAAGTACCCTGTGTTTGAATGAACCGGTGTTAAGAACAAAACACGATACCACGGATACGGTTGCGATCACTTTTTGACAGTTCGGTCTACTAAATAAACGCATATCCGTTAGATGAAATGCTTTCGGGGCAAGAACACACTTAGCACCTGAGTTACCCAGAGGGAGTTGGAGGCAAAAATCACAGGCAATATTTCGGTTAGGCAAACAGTATCTAGAAACATTCAGAAACAGGAGTTCAAAAGTCAAAGGGTCGGAGCCAGGTTTAGGTGACACCGAAGGCCTGTGCCCAAGATCACACCGTTAGACAGTTCACGATTCCGTAGAGCCAAAGAGTACTTGAATATTGTCAATGTTCGGAAGAAAAAGTTATAAGAAGGAGGGAAGACAAGGACGAGCCTTGGAGATGAAGAAAAATGGATTCACCTAGTTTCCTCAAGTACAACACAGTACCTTATTTCCACGATGCGGCTGGTGGTCTGGCAGTTGTTCCTGTTGGTTTCCCTCAGACCCACGATTCCTGGAGCTTCGTTGTGAAGGACGACGTCTGAAGGGGGTCTGCACCACACAGGGATGAAGCCAGCAGTAGTGCCAACAAAAAGGTGTGCTCCTTAAAAACAGGAGGGGCTCAGCAGGTGGCTATCCGGACCACTACAGCAGTGTGCAGCGATTTCGACGACAGCAGAGATCTCTGGCTGAAGAAGATGAGCTGGGTATCCCCACCAGGCTCAGGGGAAGAAGACTCCGGACTGGATCTCCTCTTAGTCGTCGAAGGGTAGATAGCTCAGGACTGGAGCAGGGCTTCACCGGGACGGGGTAGTTGCAGCAGCCGCCGTTCTCTCTGGTTCCTTGTAGTTCCAGAGGCGACTCTAGCCCAAGAGACCTGCCTCTTATGCGCAAAACTCCCATTCACACAGCCTGGCTGTCAATCACGCAGCAGGGGGGTTGTCCAGCCGGGACAACCACCTCAGACAATCATGGCAAAGTGCGACTTGGGTTTCATAGGATACCCTGTGCAGGGGGTGACTACACCCCTTCCCCACATTCAGTCTACCTAGACACCCAGGCGCCAAGAGGAGGGCTTCTCTGCAGAAGCCCGCCAAAAGACGGTGAGCAAAGAAGGCAAACCTAGTTTGCAGCGCAAAGTAAAATACAAGAAGGACTTTAACAAAAAGAAATGGCGAATAAACCCAACCGGAGCCAAAAGAAAGATGATTTGGTCAAGCAGGTTTTTGCTTAAGGATACAAAAATAGCCAAAAGTATTACCACGTTTATCTAATATAATCGCGGTAGAAAAGTTTGGGTAGATACCACTGCCACCAGCCAAGTCTAAATGTTAAGAGCAAAACAATGCTCAGGGAGGTACAGACAGAAAAGGGGTACAGATTAGCCCTTTCCAGTACTCCATGTAAGATGGTGTGTACTGGGTCTGTTGTTAAAGTGACTATGTAAAGTAAATGGCAACTTTACCTTTCTCTGGGGGACAGTAGTCAGCCCCAGTGAAATGGAGTCAGAGGGAAGTCTAAAAGACAACCCTGGGTTACTACACTAAAGGTGCTGTGTAACCCATACAAGAACAGGGGCACCTGGAGTGGGATGCTCCAGTGCCCAAGATCACACAATGAGTAAAAACACATAGGCCAAAACACATGTAAGAGTGAAAAAAGGTGTACACTCTTATCAGGTGGAAAAAATAAACTCCAGTTCTCCAGCATGGGGTCTGGCATGGATTCACATGCTCATGAATATTCCCCGTCGTCAGGCTGGGAATCCTCGGTAAAGAAAAAACCAGTATCAGTTTCGTTTCTGATCTGTCTTTCCTAGTAGTAACCAATCACTGGTCTCTGCGTCATACTGACCACAGCCAATGACTGCCCTCTACCTAAGCACCGCCTCTGGCAGCCATCTTCAGATTTTTACCGCACGTTCATGTGTTGGGATCCTCGTGCTATTGCTCTCGAGCGTTAGTGCTATTTTTTCACGTTTTTTGCTCAAATACTTCGTTTTTTCGGTCAAAAGAGCCTCAAGCTCCACCGACTCTCCATCCGATCAACGGGGACCCGTGTCGGATTCGTCTGCGCCCCTCAAGGGTGAAGATTTCGTCGAGCTACGCTTTGGAGGACTCCAGAAGCTTCTCAGGCCCGGACATGGCCCAGGAGAAGGGAAGCTCAACGCCCGGAAAGCTGTTCAGGGTCTGCCCTGGATGCCAGCTGCAGAACGTCTTTAAGGAGGACGAACACTCCTTTTGTCTCTACTGCTTACATGAGGACAAGACGCACGTGGAGAAGGACTGTGCGTTTTGCGGCAACATGTCGGAGCGGACCATGAAGGACCGCCATCAACGTCTCGCCAACTGGCTGGAAGGGAAGAGCCCGTCAGGCGAGAAGAAGAGGAAGAAATCCGAGCGGTCTTCTAAGACCTTTGAGGACGCCCCGGCGACGGGGGTCCAACACAAGGCCAAGCACCGCGAGTCCGCTGGCACCGGGAGCGCCGAACGGTCGGGCTCTACGGGCGCCAGGCAGGGCGCACCCTCCCCGGCACCTTCAGCCACGAGCCAACGCTCTGGGTCGGGTAAGAGGAAGGGCGAGCACCCGGCGAAGCTCCTGGAGAGGCCCCGGTCGAGCTCGAAGGCCCCATCGGAGGGGGAGCGTGGCAGTGTCCCCCCCCCTCAAGGATAAGGCGGTGAGCGCACCTAAGGTGGTGAAGGCCTTAATCCATCCGGCCAAGCCCTCTATCGATACTGTCGCGGCGACCCTGGCTCAGCCTGTGGAGGCTACACCAGTGGTGGCGACCTCGGGGCTCAGAGTCTCTCTGCCACCTCGGAGGGAGTCCTCTTTTGTTTCCATCGATAGGACCCCCGTGAAATCCCCGGCGTGGAAGAAAAAGGGGGGGCAGGGCGTCGTCGTAGATTCGGCTTCAACCTCGGAGGAGGAGCTGATCGAGGTCTTAAGCCACGGCCTTGGCGTGGAAGAAGACCGGCCCGTCGGGATGAATCCCGACATCGTCGAGGGTGCCGACGGGGCCCCTGATCGCCCGTCGGATTCCCCTCTGCCAGCGCCGCAAGACAACTCGGCGGCCATTTTGTTGGCTATACAGTCCTTATGCTCAGAGATAAGGACGAGACTACCGTTGCGGACGGAGGAACCTCTCCCGTCGGGGGATCCTGAACCGGGACCTTCTGGTGTTCCCCCGCCCAAGAAAAGAAGGATTCACCCTCCACCTCCTTTTCAGCCGTCGCGCCCCGTCCAGCCCTCCTCCCCGTCCACCCGAGGGGATGATACGGGGACTGACACGGCAGCGACGGGCACGGACAACGAGGTATACGACTAGGATCTACCGTCGTCACCTCCCACCAGGGCTTCTCCGCCCGACGAGATTGGATCGTTCCACTCCATGATCGCCAGGGCATCCGAGCTTTTCCAACTCTGCCCTGAGGAGAAGAAAAAGGAAGGATTCCTTTATCAACGGCGCGAGGCCAAGAGGAAGACGGTCCTCGCGGTGCCTCTACTGGACGACATTTGGGATGAGGGCCTCGCCCTCCTCAAGAACCCTTCCACGACGCCAGCTAGAAGAGACCGGTACGAGAAGAAGTACCGGGTTCCGGACGCGGCCCCCCTGTGCCTCCGGGCGCAGCCTACCCCGGACTCCGTCGTCTCCGCGGCGGCCCGGAAGAAAGCGGGGGGGGGGTGCGGCCTCCACATCGACTTCCCCACCGGACGGCGAGGGAAAGAAATTGGACGCTATGGGACGCAGGGTCATCTCGTCTGCAGCGACGACGATTAAAGCGGCCAACGCCTTGGCTATCGTGGCCCGCTACGACAGGGAGCTATGGTACAAACTGGCTCCCCTGCTGGACTTCCTACCGGACGACAAGAGGGCGGATGCCCTGGAGATCCTACAGGAAGGTGAGGTGGCGTCGGGCCACGCCATCACTATTGCGACGGACATCGCCGACACTGGGTTTCGCCAGTTGGGCAACGGCGTGGGCCTTAGGCGGCGTGGATGGCTCAAGGCTACGGACTTCCGTCAAGACGTACAGACCAGAGTCCTGGACATGCCGTTCGATGGGAACAACCTGTTTGGGAAAACAGTGGACGATTCCCTTCAGGCCATTAAAGCGGACACTGAGACGGCCCGGGCCCTTGGGGTTCTGCAGACGCCCTTTCGGAGCAGTGGAGGCAAGGGCGCCTCCAAAAGGTTCCGGCGGCGGTTTCTCCACCTACCGTCAAGTGGCCCGCTCGTCGTCTCAGGAGGCCTACAGAGGACGAGGCAAGTCTGGCGGACCCCGCCGTCGTCGCCAAGGAGGTCAAGGCGGCAAAGCCTCGTCGAAACAGGATTGAACCGGCCATGGGGTCGGGCCCCCACCGAAGCACCCCGGTGGGAGGCCGGCTGGCGAGCTTCGTCAGCGTGTGGGAGTCCATCTCCACCGACCGTTGGGTGCTAGACGCCTTAGCCCGGGGCCACGCGCTCGAGTTTCAAAGAAGGTGCCCGCGCGTCCCCCCCGTGGCCAGGAAAGAGCTTCACGTCCCTCAGCTTCTCCTGGAGGTAAGGGCGATGCTCAGGAAGGGCACCATCGAACTCGTCCCAAAGAGGCTTCGGGGCTCCGGAGTTTACTCGAGATACTTCCTCGTGAAGAAGAAGACGGGAGGATGGCGCCCCATCCTAGACCTGCGACGTCTGAACAAGTTCATCAAGGCGCAGACGTTCCGGATGGTCACCCTCCAGCACGTCCTGGGTCAGCTGGAGGAAGGAGACTTCCTGTCGTCGTTGGATTTGGAGGATGCCTACTTCCATATTCCCATCCTAAAGGGGCACCGAAAATTCCTCAGGTTTGTGGTCCAAGGGCGTCACTACCAGTTCAAAGCCCTCCCCTTCGGACTACGGTCGGCACCCAGGGTATTCACCAAGTGCCTTGCACCGGTGGCGGCGCAGCTGCGCCGCGAGGGGATCCACGTCTACCCCTACCTGGACGACTGGCTCATCCGAGCCAAGACGAGGGAGCTCGCCGTGGAGCACACGGCAAGGACCGTCCAACTTCTCACGGACCTGGGATTCTCCGTGAACTACGCCAAGTCCCACCTGGTACCCGCGCAAAACGCACTGTTTCTGGGAGCGAAGCTCGACACAGTGTCCCTTCTGGCCTCCTAGTCGGAGGAAAGGACCAGGTCCATCCTGGGCAAGGTACAGCGGATGTTGGTTTCCGACGCGGCCAAGGTGAGGTCCATCAAGTCCCTCCTCGGAATGATGTCTTCTTGCATCTACCTCATTCCCATGTGCAGGCTCCGGATGCGCCCGTTGCAGGAGTTCCTGGACGCGCGCTGGATCCAAACGACGGGCGGCTTCGAGGAGAGGATCACACTCGACGAGAGTTTCCGCCGAGCGGTCCGGTGGTGGGGCACCCGCGCGCATCTGACGGCGGGCATGGACTTCCAGACCCCAGACCACCAGGAGACAGTGACCACGGATGCCTCCCTGGAAGGGTGGGGAGCGCACACCGAAAATCTACACGCGAGAGGCCTTTGGCTCCCGACGGAGAAGTCCCTCCATATCAACATCCTGGAGCTCCGTGCAGTGTTCTGGGCCCTCAGGTCCTTCCTTCTGTCCCTCAAGGGCAAGGTGGTGAGGATCTTCACCGACAACACCACCACCATGTTTTACATCAGGAAACAGGGCGGAACCAGGTCCCCAGCACTGTCCAAGGAGGCGCAGGACCTGTGGCATTGGGCCGTCGCCCAAAGGATGTTTCTGGTGCCGTTTCATCTGGCAGGGATAAAAAACACCATTGCCGACTCACTCAGCAGGGAGCTGCGCTCGTGCCACGAGTGGGAACTACGGCAGGATCTAGTGGATTGCCTCTTCCGACGGTGGGGCACACCCCAGATCGACCTGTTCGCGACGGCGACGAACTCCAAGTGCCGGAGGTTCGCCAGCAGGTTTCCCCAGGCGAGGAGCATGGGCGATGCTTTCTCGTTCCCCTGGGAGGGCCTGTTCCTCTACGCGTTCCCTCCTTTGCCACTGCTAATCCGGCTCGTCAACCAGCTCAAGAGGTCACGGTGCAGGATGATCCTCGTCGCACCTGTGTGGCCGAGGCAGATATGGTTCCCGGACCTTCTGGACTTGTCAACGTCCCCGCCAATCAAGCTGCCGGTGGACGCGGATCTACTCTCCAGGGAAGGAGGCGCCATCCTCCACCACGACCCGAAATCGCTGAACTTGCAGGCCTGGCTCCTGCAGCGCTAGAGTTTGGAGGATACGACATACCGGCCGACTGCAGAGAGGTTCTTGCAAAGGCCAGGGCGTCCTCGACTCTTAAATGCTACGGACACAAATGGAAGAGGTTCTCTGTCTGGTGCCACGCACAGAAGATTAACCCTCTACGGATTACGGCTCCCCAGGTACTGCCGTACCTGCTGAGGCTGGCCAAAGCTGGACTGGCACACGCGTCCATCAAGATTCATCTTGCTGCGATCTCCCGATACACCAGAACCACGGGGCGGACGTCCTTGTGGTCTCATCGTCTGGTGAAAGAGTTCATGAAGGGACTGTTCAGATCGTTCCCGCCGGTGAAGGCTCCGGCCCCGGCGTGGGAGCTCAACGTGGTGCTGACCAAGCTCATGGGACCTCCGTTCGAGCCTCTGCACTCGGCCCCGTTGAAGTTTCTGTCGTGGAAAACAGCGTTTCTTGTGGCCATCACCTCCGCACGACGGGTGGGAGAGATCCAGGCCCTTTCCTGCAAGGCCCCGTACTTGACTTTTCACGACACGAGGGTAGTGCTCAGGACGCACCCCTCCTTCATGCCCAAGGTACCGTCGGACTTCCATCTCAACGAACCCTTGGTGTTGCCTGTGTTCTTCCCGTCGCCTTCGTCGCCGGCTGAGAGGACTTTGCACTCGCTGGATGTGGCTAGAGCGCTGAAGTTCTACGTGGACCGCACAAAGTGTTTTCGGAAGACGTCACAACTCTTTGTGAACTTTGGACCTGTCAATCAGGGGAAGGCTCTCTCGAAGGCTTCCATTTCCAGATGGCTCTCCGGCTGTATCATGTACTGTCATCGGTTGGCAAACCGACCGCTGCCTGGCCGTCCGAGAGCCCATTCCACCAGAGCGATCGCAGCTACCACGGCGTTCCTTTCTGGTGTGCTCCTGCTGGACATATGTAGGGCTGCTACGTCGAGGTCGACGCACACCTTCACGAAATTCTACTGCGTCGATCGGGATTCCAGGGAGGAGTCCAGGGTCGGCCAAGCAGTGCTGCGCAACCTGTTCGCCTGAGGTGAGCCTGGTGAGGAGGTAAGATGCTTAATGTTGAGTTTGATGTAATGCTTAATGTTGAGCCTTTGCCACCTCCCGTGGTTGTGCATGTGTGTACTGCTATGTATTCTTTATTCATGAGCATGTGAATCCATGCCAGACCCCATGCTGGAGAAGGAACAAGTTACTTACCTGTAACTGTTGTTCTCCAGCATGGGTCTGGCATGGATTCACATGCGAACCCTCCCTCCTACCCCTCTGCGGCTCTTCACTTGGTCATACTGCCACTTCACGTGCTTCCAAATCTGAAGATGGCTGGCAGAGGCGGTGCTTAGGTAGAGGACAGTCATTGGCTGTGGTCAGTATGACGCAGAGACCAGTGATTGGTTACTACTACGAAAGACAGATCAGAAACGAAACTGATACTGGTTTTTTCTTTACCGAGGATTCCCAGCCTGACGACGGGGAATATTCATGAGCATGTGAATCCATGCCAGACCCATGCTGGAGAACAACAGTTACAGGTAAGTAACTTGTTCCAAATTCAGCAAAGCTGCTGGGGGACTCACCAGGTGAGGCAAATTAGCCCTACAAGCAGAATTCTCCCTAACAAGCTTTTACTGCGTTTTGCGTTTTTTCAAAGGGTTTTATCTGATTTTTTCAGTCAATCGAGCCTCAAGCTCCACCGTTTCTACTTCCGATCAACGGGGACCTGTTTCGGAATTTTCTACGCCCCTCAAGGGTGAAGTTTTCGCCGAGTTACACTTATTGGAGGATTCCAGAAGTTTCTGAGGCCTATCTCGTGGACATGGCCCAGGACAAGGGAAGCTCGACACCTGGATCCAAGCTGTTCAGGAACTGCCATGGATGCGGATTACAGAATGTTTTCAAGGAGGATGAGCATTTGAGATGTCTCTACTGCCTTCACGAAGACAAGACGCACGTGGAAAAGGACTGTGCTTTTTGCAAGAACCTGTCGGAATGGACTATGTGGAATCGTCAGACCCACCTCGCCAGCTGGCTGGAGAAGGGCTCAGCAGGTGATAAGAAGAAGTCTGAGCGGTCTTCTAAGTCCTGTGAGGGCACCTGGCGACGGGGGCCCAACAGAAGGCAAAGCTCTGCGAGTCCGCGGGCACCGGGAGCGCCGAAGGGTCGGGCTCCTCGGCTGCCAGGTAGGGCGCACTCTCACTGACGCCATCAACCACGAGCCAACGCTCTGGCTCGGGGAAGAGAAAATCTGAGAACCTGGCTAAGCCTCTGAAGAGGCCCCGGTCCATCTCGAAGGGATTGGCCGAAGGGGAGCGAGGCGGTGCCCCCTCACCCAAGGTGAAGGCCTCAAGCGCGCCCAAGGTGGTGAAGGCCTTGATCCACCCAGTGAAGGCCTCTATCGAGGGAGTCGCAGCAGCCCTGGCGAAGCCTGTGGAGGCTAACCCAGCGGAGGCGACCTCGGGTCCCAGAGTTTCCCTGCCGCCACAAAGAGAGTCCTCTTTTCAGCCCATCGATAAAAACCCCCATGAAGACCCTGGTGGAAAAAGAAGGGGGGAGCCAGTGGCCATCACGGACACGGATACAGTCTCTGAGGAGGAACTGGTTGAAGTCGTGCAGGGCCTCAGTAAGAGGTTCGAGGAGGTCCGGTCCTACGGGGGGAATCCCGAGGAGGCGGAAGAAGAGAGCGACGGTGGCGCCGATGTGACTCCTGTGGAGGAGGAGCAACCATCGCTCCCGTCGCAACCAAGCCTCAGGACAACTCGGTGGCCATTTTGATGGCAATCCAAACCTTATGCACGGAGATAAGGACAAGATTGCCCCTCACCCCTACGGATGACCCAACAGAACCGGGCCCGATGGGGAGCCCCTCGAACAAGCGGCGGATAGTTCATCCTTCCCCGCCTTTCCAGCCCTCGCGGCCCGCTCAGCCTTCTTCTCCTGTCCCGGGGGACGACGCGGGAACGGAGACGGCCACGACAGGGACGGACGACGAGGGTGGTGCCGACGGGACTGGCCTCCCCTCGCCACTCCCTCGGGCCTCCACGTCTGACAAAATTGGCTCCTTCCACGCCATGATTGCCAGGGCATCCAAGCTTTTTCGACTCTGCCCTGAGGAACAGAAGAAGGAAGGTTTCCTCTATCAGCGGCGCGAGGCCAATCAATGGCACCGCGAGGAAGACGGTCCTCGCGGTGCCATTGATTGACGACATCTGGGAGGAGGGACTTGCTCCCCTGAAGAACCCGTCCACGACGTCTGCCAAGAGGGAGCGGTACGAGAAGTAGCACCGGGTCCCCGATTCCGCCCTCTTGTGCCTTAGGGCACAGCCGACCCCGGACTCTGTCGTCTCGGCGGCGGCCAAGAAGAAAGCGGCGGGGGCGTCATCATCAACTTCGACCTCCCCATCTGATGGAGAGGGAAAGAAGCTGGACGCCATGGGACGACGAGTCATCTCGTCCGCGGCGACGACAATTAAGGCAGCCAACACCCTAGCGATTGTGCCCCGCTACGACAGGGAGCTGTGGTACAAGATCGCTTCCCTGCTGGACTTCCTGCCGGGTGACAAGAGGTCGGAGGCCCTGGAGATCCTGCAGGAGGGTGAGGTGGCTTCGGACCATGCCATAACGGTGGCCACAGATATCGCGGACACCGGATTCCGCCCGTTGGGCAACAGTGTTTGCCTTTGACGGCGAGGATGGCTCAAGGCAACTGATTTCCGCCAGGACGTGCAAACTAAAGTTTTGGACGTGCCCTTCGACGGGAACAATCTGTTTGGGAAAACAGTGGTTGAGTCGCTTCAGGCCATCAAGACCGACACGGGCCTTGGGAGTGTTGCAGCAACGACGGCCGCCCTTTCGGAACGCCAGAGGCAGACAGGGTGACTCCAAGGGATCCGGCGGCGGCTCCTCGACGTACCGCCAGGCAGCCCGCTCCTCGTCGCAGGAGGCCTACAGGGGACGCGGCAAGTCAGGAGGATCTCGGCGTCGTCGCCAAGGTGGCAAAGCCGCCTCCAAGCAGGACTGAACCGGCCGTAGCGTCGGGCCCCCACCGGAGAACCCCGGTGGGAGGCCGGCTGGCGAAGTTCGTCAGCGTGTGGGAGTCCATCTCCACCAACCGTTGTGTGCTGGATGCCCTGGCCCACGGGCACACTCTCAAATTTCTAAAGAAGTGCACGTCCCTCAACTGCTGTTGGAGTTAAGGGTGATGCTCAAGAAAGGTGCCATCGAGTTCGTCCCCAAGAGGCTCCGGGGCTCCGGAGTATACTCAAGATACTTCCTCGTCAGAAAGAAGACAGGAGGATGGCGTCCCATCCTGGACCTGCGTCGACTAAACAAATACATCAAGGCACAGAATTTCCTGGATGGTCACCCTCCAGCACGTGCTGGGCCAGCTGGAGGAAGGCGACTTCCTTTCGTCGTCGGATTTGGAGGATGCATACTTTCACATCCCCATTCTAAAATGACACCGAAAGTTTCTCAGGTTCGTAGTCCAAGGACGGCACTACCAGTTCAAGGCCCTACCATTTGGATTGAAGTCAGCACCCAGGGTATTCACCAAGTGCCTAGCACCAGTAGTAGCATGGCTGCGCCTGCAGGGGATCCACGTCTACCCCTGTTAGGTAAGATTTCCACAGAGCTGGTAAATCTTCCTTTCCTGGTTCAACTCCACAACTTTTTGCTTTTCTAATGGGATATTTTTCATTAATACCTCAGTGAGTGGTAACCTTTTTCCACACTCACCTAATCTTTAACTCTTATTATGGGTGTCATTTTTAAGGCTCTCCATAGTGTCTTTTTAAAGTTATCAGGTCTAACAACTTATTGGCAATAAGTGCCTGTTGTTGCTGGGTTGCCCTAGGGGCTCCCCATTTAACTTTCTTGTGCTAACCTTGAGTGAACTACAGTTCCCAAGGGTAGAAAGGATCTTTGGATCCCTTTTACATTTTATTCTGTGAAACCAGCACACCCCACCTTATGTGGAGTGCTGGGGAGATACAAGGTATCCCCTTTCACATTTAAACTGTAACAATTCTGTTACAGTGACAAGCTTACCTTTAATGGCTGATGGCAGTGATACCTTTTACTAATTTGGTGCACCTTTATCGCGGGCTGTAATCACAGCTGCAGTAAAGGCACCTAAGGGTGCTCATATTACCAAAATGGCCCCTGTCTTCTTTTTCTGCCATTTTAGTGTTTCTTGTCGTTTCTTGTTCCTTCCCCTGACATCCTGGGTGGGAAATTCCTTTGTTTGAGTTTTGTCTTTGGCGGGAGTCCCCTGGACACCCCGCCCAGGCTCCAGTCAGTCTGTAAGCACAGGAAGTGGGGGAGGAGTCCAAAACGTCCCCCTCCTTTGTCTTATGCCTTCCTTCAACTGGGCCAAATCCCAGTTGGGGGTTGGCTGTCCAGATTGGACAGTCAAACGCCCCTTTCTTGTAAAATGCGGGGAGAGAATTCAGAGGTTGTGTTGCAGTTCCTGATAAATACTGGAAACCTGGAAGCTGAAGTCATGTCGACCACTGGAACAGAAAACCGAAGAGGATGACGAAGGAAAAGCGGCAGGAATTATTTCCTTCGACCGGGAGAGCCTGCTGTGTAACCGGAGCCTGCTGCAGCCCTTCCTTCCGATCGACCTGGGGTCTCTGAAAACGACGATCCGAACCCAGAGCCTGGTGGGACCCACTAGACTCAAGAAGACCTGCATGTTGAGCCATCCCACGGGTTGCTGCGACCTTGCGAATTGCAATACCCTTGGACCTCCAGCCACTGTGCGGTGCACGGTCTTCAGAATTCCGAATCTCGCTGAAACTTCATGGACATCCTGGTGCATCTCCAGAGACACGAATCAAGTCCGGAAAGTCCCCTCACAAGAGTGCTGGACTTTTGTAACGACGAGAATTCAACCGCGATTTTCTGTCTTCTTCTGTGCTCCTTGAAAAGGCGGCACACCCGCAGAACTGCATTCAGCCGCAAGAGAAATTTTGCCTAGAGCCTTCTTCATCGATGCCTGCTGCAAAGTCCCTTCAGAGGTCTTGTGTTCAGTATCCAGGACAAGGAATCCACTGACCGGGTATTTATCTTCAGTCCCTGAAGTTCTCCTGCTGCAATCTCTTCTTCATTGCTGAGGTACTATGTTGGCTTGGGTATATACTTACCTTAAGCCTGTTGGGATTTCTGTGTAGCTTTGGGGTGTCTTCTGTGATTGAGAGGTCCCTCATCCAGTGCACTCAGTCCCATTGCTAGAATCCTGCTGGGGTGTCTTCTGTGAAGCCCCTGGACCCTCTTCTAACCCTAGAAGTAAAGTACTCACCTGTTTGCCCAGTTTTCCTAAGGAACTCTTACTTTTTTTATTAAAGAACTTATTCTAACACTGCCTGCTGGTCACTAGTCTTAGTGACCTCCCTTCTGCCACTGAGAACACTCATGCTCTAAGGGAAAGACTTTGAAGGGATTTGGACTTCTGCCTAGAAAAGAAATCAAGTGTTTTACTTACTTGTAAAGAGTTGGTGGGTAACTGTAATTCTCAGAGTGAACAGTTACAAAAGTTCTTACTGATCTTGAATGTGTGATGCACTATTCTTAAATGTATGGTTAACATATTTTCTTCCTTAGCCACTGTTTTACCAGTCTAAAAGAAAGTAGATGTAAAGGTATTTTACTCTCCTGTGATTAAGTTGTGCCTCTTTACAAAAGTAATGTGTTGGTTTCACCAGATTATTCCTGTAGGGTAATTGTATGAGTGTCCTCCAACTGTTGGTATCACCAGGTTAGTGCTATTAGGATAACTGTATGAGTATCCCCCAACCAACTGGGTCTTGCTTCCCCTGATTTGCTGCTAGCCTGTCCTTAATAAGTCTACATTAGGTTGTTGCCTACCTAGAATAACTATTCAGTAAAGTGTGACATTGGGTTTTACTTTCCCCTTCATTGTGAAGTTAAAGTATGTGGGTTTTACTTACCTTGTGTTAGCTGTGTGCCATCCAAAACAAGTTACCAGAGTTATTGCTTACCTCAATCTGGGGTTCCCTGATTTCCAAAACATCTGTAATTGTATATTACATCCTTAGGTTTTACTCACCTGGTATAACTGTGTTTTATAACAAAAGTAGTTATAGGTTTTTACTGCAAGAAAACACCACGAGGTTGAGGGAGAGATTGGAGTCACAAGCAGACCCTCACATTAAGGGTAGAAGCCTTGGCAACAACAAAAGAACTTGTGACTCAAAAACTACCGCCTTCTTGGAGAGTCAGAAAACGTTAAAACATGTCCTCGTTAAACATCAAACTCTTCACGGATGAAAGACAATAATGTCAACAGATCTAAAACAATTGCATATTTTAATTATTATTTCATATAAATACAATAGGCATATTAAATACAAAAATGGTATAGATATCCTCTCATGGACAACACAAGCATATTCCTAATCCACAAAGAGAGATTGAGCACAGAGCATCAAAGTGCACTACTGATGCAGCAAAATTCCACATATAAGTCCCAAAAGTAGGGGCCTAGAGGGTTAAGTGGCTTATACACTGTGATAATACATGATAAAATTAATTTCCTTGCTCACCCACTCATCATACGTACCATACACACTCATTCATGAATCATTATTCATTCATACACAATCAATAAATTTAAACAATCATAAAAAACAAGCCCAACATGTTTCTTTCATTTAGCGGGTGATTCCATAGAAATTCATCAGGGGCGGAAAAGGTGGAATCATTGCATGGTAGCAGTGACCAGAGTCTTATGCTCCCAATGTTTAATTATTCACTTTAAAGTTTAAATACTTTGTTTCATAGCTATTCCGATCTTTGTATTCTGGAAAATCTAGGTTGAGGACTTCAAGCAATATCCTCTCCTGCAAGAAAGCAGTACAAACGAACAGTATATCAATTTCTGTTCATGGTTAAGTGTAGTACACCTATACTAATATCACTGACACATTCCGAATATTGTGCCTACTTTATCAAAGCTTGCAATTAGCTCTGTTCACACAGTTTCAAAAGATGGTACACATGGCTCAGGGTACCATCCCCCTAAATGTCACATTGCCGAAGGAATGGCTACATCTATAAATATTGGGGTGAATAGAAAAATAAAAGGAAAGAGAAATCAATCATGCGACCCCACAAGCAATTATGTGGCAGGGGCCCAAACGAAAACAGAGAATCAACAAGAAAACAGAGAACGGGAAAAGGAAAAAGGAAAAGAGCTGAAATTCCAAAAATGAACAGTTGACAGTCTCTAATCCGACGCAGCAAGTCTTACACTGAGTTCTAATTGTGCTAGCTCCCATGTGGAATATTTCAATTCGAAAGCACCCTTACTACACAACAGTGAGATCTTAACCTTCCAGTGATTCAATATAAAGCCTTGTTGGCTCACCAGAGTATCTGATGTCTGCTCCTTGACAAGCACAGGGATATTCGCCTTCCATTGTTATATAGGGTGCACCTTTTAGGAAGTTACCCACCGGCTGTCTGCATATGGCTTGCCAAAGGGCTCAAACCAGGGTACAGGAGCACCGTTCACTCATATAGAACGTCAGCTAAACAGCTTGTTCCAATTCTGAAATAAATATAACAGGAGTTCTTCAATAGAGAGCTCAAAATAACAATGTGAAGACAGAAGTAAAAGCTCTGCCTAATGGTGTGGAAAGTTGTGTAACGTAACAGCTTGCCCACAAGCGTGTTGGAAAGAGATCCCTTAGATAGAACGCGACCTTCTGACTCGTGTCTTGACAGGCGAGGTATCGCGTACCGATGAAAAATAAAGCTTGCACTGTCTCAGACTTGCTCACACCTCATCAGTGTGCCTTATTGTGCAAAAACTATATGGGGAAAATATAAAGCATTACAAGAACCTACGGTTCCTTGGTGTTGTTGAAATGCAACAGGAATACCTTATATCCGTTCCTATAAGTGTATTTATTTCAGATGTGTCAGTGGGATCAGGGAATTAAACAACCAGTTAAGTCGTCCCTAGTTATAAATAGCCTTCAACAATCCGACTAGTTCTTCAGTTATTCATTCAGTAAATGTAGTTTCCTCAACTTGTGCGGAGAGTGAAAAGGGGTAGCGTATGGGAAACTAAATTCTCCGTGCAGCTCCCGACTCGAGGAAAAGAACTTCACTTACCTCTAGATTGATCTATAACAAGTCCAGGATCCCAAACTGCTGCGTTGCGAGTCACGTAGCATCGGGTATCAGTCCCTGCCGGATTCAGAACAGCCTCTATGTGAGTTGTGTACCGGAGCGCATTTAAATACTTCCGGGTGCCACCGTATACGCCAATCATATCGGCCCTTCGGAATTCCCACTCTACGTCACTGTCACATGACCAAAAGGTATGATGTGACAGAATCGCTTGAGCTTTGGCGTTCCTAATGGATACCACCGCCATGCTGCGCTCGCCTTCCGCACTCCAGACCACCTCATTCACCGTGCCCACAAGCCAAAGTCAGGCAGAAGAAAAGGCCAAAGTGTACACGCCAGGTAACAACCTCAAATGGGTCACAGAAGATGAAAACATGTAGGCACCACCCTTTGTTGGATAGTTTGTATGGGTACTTGTGTTTTAGTTCAACAGCTCTGTAGATGAAGACGGCACATAAACACCCATTATACCCTGATGTGGCTCCCCAACAGTAATTATAGGAACTATGTTACCCAGTCAAATTTTTCATTGAGACCGTTCGACATGCTTTTAGTCAAAAAAATGAATTCACGTTCTTTTTTTGACAAAGCAATTCTATCTCGGTTGGCATCATTGCTAGGGTTGGCATCATTGCTAGGGATCTGGTTGCTGGACCTTCTGCACTTGTCAGCGTCCCAACCAGTCAAGCTGTCGACTGATGCAGATCTTCTCTCCAGAGAAGGAGGTGCCATTCTTCTTCACGACCTGGAGTCGCCGAACTTGCAGGCCTGGCTCCTGCAGCACTAGAGTTTGGAGGGTATGATATCCCGGCGGACTTCAAAGAGGTTCTTGCAAATGCCAGGGCGTCCTCAACTCTTAAGTGCTACGGACACAAGTGGAAGAAGTTCTCTGTCTGGTGCCGTGCGAAGAAGATTAACCCTCTACGGATTATGGCCCCTCAAGTGCTACCGTACCTACTGTCGCTGGCCAAGGCGGGACTAGCGCATGCGTCCATCAAGATACACCTGGCAGCGATTTCCCGATACACCAGAACTACAGGCCGGCCATCCCTGTGGTCTCACCGCCTGGTATAGGAATTTATGAAAGGACTGTTCCGATCGTTCTCGCCGGTGAAGGCTCCGGCCCCGGTGTGGGAGCTCAACGTGGTACTGACCAGGCTCATGGGGGCGCCATTCGAGCCTCTGCATTCGGCACCGTTGAAGTTCCTGTCGTGGAAGACAGCATTTCTTGTGGCCATCACCTCCGCACGACAAGTGGGAGAGATCCAGGCTCTATCCTGCAAGCCTCCATACTTGACTTTCCACGAGACGAGGGTGGTGCTGAGGACGCACCCCTCCTTCATGCCGAAGGTGCCATCGGACTTCCACCTCAACAAGCCCTTGGTGTTGCCAGTTTTCTTCCCATCGCCTTCGTCGCCAGCCGAGAGGACTTTGCACTCGCTGGATGTAGCTAGAGAGTTCTATGTGGACCGCACGAAGAGTTGTCGGAAGAGATCACAGCTTTTTGTGAACTTTGGACCTGTGAATCAAGGGAAGGCCCTCTCGAAGGCTTCCATTTCCAGATGGCTCTCCGGCTGCATTATGCACTGTCACCTGTTGGTAAACCCACCCTTGCCTGGCCATCCGAGAGCCCATTCGACCAGAGAAATCGCTGCTACTACGGCGTTCTTGTCTGGTGTGCCCCTGCTGGAGATCTGCAGGGCAGCTATGTGGAGGTCGACGCACACCTTCACGAGATTCTACTGCGTCGACCGGGATTCAAGGGAGGAGCTCAGAGTCGGCCAAGCAGTGCTGCGCAACTTGTTCGCCTGAAGGTGGGCTTGGTGAGGAGGGTAAGAGTTGCTTAATGTTGAGTTTGTGATGCTTAATGTTGAGCCTTTGCCACCTCCCGTGGTTGTGCATGTGTGTACTGCTATGTATTCTTATATTCATGAGCATGTGAATCCATGCCAGACCCCTTGCTGGAGAAGGAACACGTTACTTACCTGTAACTGTTGTTCTCCAGTGTGGGTCTAATACACAAAAGCTAGTACTGCTGTGTCATTGAATAAAGCTTGACCAATTTATAAAATCAAGGAACCTTCACTGGTTTTTTACTAATAGAATATATCTTCAATGAAATATTTGAACCAAAAAGAACAAGTCCAGAAGGAAAAACCCACATACACATTAGGGGTTGTGAAAATATATAACTTGTATTAGACACACGTATTTACAGTTTTGTGTGAAACATTAGACATTGATTGCAAAAAAAACAAACCATAATGTTTTCAAATAAAACAATAATACAACTTAAACATAGTGTGATAAAGTGGAATCCTAAAAATTGGACATAGAACAGAAACATTAATACTGATCAACAGCTTGTGCTCTTCATGAGTTTTTACTTTGAAACAAATTCCTAAGTTGGTCCAGTGGTCCTAAAGCTATCCATCTGGGTGAATTCAGTTTAATTCACAATGGTTGGATGTCTATGCAAAAAAGTTATATTGGGACAAAGTGATCCCAACTGGTAGTATACCAGATAATTCCAACTGGTTGTATGTCAACTGATTATATGCCAACGTCGCAGGGGGGTGTATATATGTGGGGGTCCCACTTCTAGAAGTGTAGCAATCTATATACAGTATTGTATCACTTGACCAAATTGGGTTGTTGAATAAGTCCCCCTTGCTTGAAAACTGACGTTTCGGCGGCCTTGGCGTCCATCTTGTATCAAAATTAGAGGGACGTGGAAGCCGCCTCTTCAGGGCGATTGAGTGACCCCTGTGGAAGGAAGACCAAGAGAGAAAAACATAGCTCAATTACTCTCTTGTCACAGTCGTGTTTCCCTGCTGGACTTATAAGGGTGGATTAGTAAAAGGTAGACCGAATCTGAACCTGAAGGAAAATAATTCCCAATGTGGAGCATGTTAAAAATTGAAGGAGTGTGGGAACCTTTAATGGGAGATGGAGTGAACTTTGTTTGGACTCCTATCTCTATTCGGTTGTGGTGGGTGTAATAGATAAGTATCTCACCACAGAAACCTTGTGGACACTCTCTTAGTCGTGCAGACTCTCCGAACTAGGCGGCGCAGGATGCAGAGATGGTTGCAGTAGTAGTACGTGGGGAGCAGGGGGAAAGAAAAGTTTTGTTTCCGTGACTGCCCCTCTTGTCTGCTGTGTGCGGCTCACACTCCCGGATAATGCTCTTTAAGGCAGTTACAGAGATATGAATAAATACAGGAATGGATAGGAGGCGTGAACTTCCTGACTTTTGCATCTGTGCGCATTTATGAAAAAGAAAGTAGGGCACAGTACCTGGGTATGGATATTCAATAGATAATCCAAGTGTTGCTCTATCGTCAAGAGACCCAAAGTTGGGGAGATTCAAACAGTGTATGGCCGTCTAAATTCTATGTTGCTGTAGCAAGAGAAAGAAAGAGAAAGAAAAAAGCTGATTATAAACAGTGATTATTGGCCGGTTCACATGTCTATGTGAAGTGAGATAAACCGGTAAGTGGTGCTACGCCGCCACTTGTGCGCCGTGAGGAGCACAAACCTCATGGGAGGCCGTGTAGTAATATACACTAAAACTTTCCTTTATCGATACGGCGCCGTGCGCGGAGTCAAGTCCTAGTAGTCAGCCTGCTGCCGAAAGACGTGCGTTCTGCAAGTGCAGGGCTGCTGTTATGAAGGCAGAGAAGGGCTGGGGGCGGGCCGAGGGTGTGTGGGTCTCTGGACCAATCAGGATGCTGAGAGGTTCAGAGTTCTGATTTGCTGGTGCCATGGCAATGCGGAAATGGGCGCTGCCGGAATGGTCAGTGTCTCTGTTGGATACTGAGTTATGTGAGAGCTCTGCAGGCGCCCGCTGTAGTGGAGAGCGGGGGAATTTTTAAGGTGAGCCCTGCGGCTGCAGTCTGTATTGTGCGCGTTGGTGAGTAAATGCAACAAACATGACGCGCGAACTAGCAGTACTCGGTTCTGTATGTGAGAGGAGGGCTCTGGGTCTCGGGTCTTAGAAAGTAAATGAGCAAGTGGAGGAATGGTGTGGGTGTCACTTGATCAAAATGTGGCGAAACGCCACCTTGTTTTATAGGATAGTGGCGAAGACTGTGGCTGAGGCGATGTGTGTTTGTAACAGTCTTCTAACAGGCGTTGGCCGTGGGATGTGTATTGTTTGGTCAGATCCGGAGAGGGATAGGTTGGAGGGTGCCCCCATGTGCTCTGAGAAAGTATGCTGGGTGTTGGTGTTGGAGATGTCTCTGGAAGGTAGTACGGAGAACCTTCTAGTGCATGTAGGGCAACGTGGTTCATGACAACTACATACCCGGCGGCAGTAAGTTATCTTTGTTGGAAGAGTTGTTGTTCATTGAGGCCGTGAGTAACAGAATCCATTCTGTGTGAACGACATTCAAGGTCTAACAGGCGGCCCTGAATGTTGGGTCCACTGCGAACACGTTCAATGATCCACCATTTGATGTCATGGGTGTTGTGTTTCTTCTCCATATAGTGCTGTACTAGTGGAGAAGTCATATTTTTACAGCGGATTCTTGAACGATGTTCAGATATCCGTGTACCGACATTTCGCATGGTCTGTCCAATGTAGCGTAAGTGGCATGGGCATTCTATGCAGTATACCACTTGGTTTGTTTTGCAATTCGAAACGTCGTTAAGGGTCCATGTTTTTGTTCCGATCTGAAATTGTTGTAGTTTCATAGTAAATTGGCAAACTGAACAGGTGCCACATGGGTAGTGCCCTTTCAGAGGTCGAGATTCCAAATATGAGTTTGGGGGGATTTTTTGTTGTACATGGAATGTACCAGGTGTTCTCTTAAATTGCGTCCCCTCTTGAATGCAAATGTGGGTTTATCTTGGTCTGGAAAGCAGAGTCTAACTATAGGCCAATATTTGTAAATGATTTTTTTGATCTGAAAAGCATGTTGGCCATGGGTGATGGCACATGTGATTTTGTCATTCTCTACGTCTCGAGTTTTGGGTGTGAGAAGTGAGTCACAACATGTGAAGCGGGCTCTTTCAAGAGACCTTGACACCAATTTTTTGGGGTAGCCACGTAGTTTGAGTCTATCACTTAAAAGATCGGCATCTTGGTAGAAGTTATCTAAAGAGGTGCAATTTCTGCGACGTCTTAAGAATTGCCCATACGGTAAATTTTCTTTAATGTGCTGGGGATGATCGCTCTGGAAGTGTAGCAAAGTATTGCGATTGGTGGGTTTTCGAAAGGTAGTGCATGTTAGTTTGCCTTGGTCGTGTTGGATTCTCAAATGTAGGAAGTGGATAGAGGAATTACTGTGTTCAAATGTGAATTGGATGTCCTGCCTGCATGTGTTAAGCCAGGAACAAAACTCTAGTAGGGCCTCTTCTGTGTCTTCCCATAGGCATATGATGTTGTCTATATATCGACGCCATTGTTTAATGTGCTCTCTCCATCTGTTGAGATGGCTGAGGACAAATTTAGCCTCGAAGTTGGCCATGAATAAAATGGGCAAACTTGGGGCAAAAGCTGCCCCCATGGCGGTACCTTTTGTTTGTAGGTAGAATTGTTGATTAAATTCCAAAAAGTTTTTGCATAAGGCCAATGTCATAATTTCAATGATAAATTCTGGAGGAGTTTTTGTGTCGATATTGCTATCAGTCAGATATTCGTACACACAGTCAATTGCCGCTTGTTGGGGTATACTGGTGTATACTGCTTTAATGTCAAGAGTGACTAGTAACTGTTTGTGTTGGTCGAAGTCTAAGTTTTCGAATAGCTGGATGGTGTGCATGGTATCTCTAATGTATGTATCCGTTTTGCTGCTTATGGGTTTTAAAAAATGGTCAACAAATTTGCATAGAGGTTCAAGTATGGACCCGCAGCCTGACACAATAGGTCTCCCCGGGGGGTTGATTGGATCTTTATGAATTTTTGGAAGGGCATATAGGCAGGGTGTTCTGCCTTGGGATGTCTGGAGAAATTCAGATTCCTTTTCCGATATCCAGTCCGTTTCTAATGCGAATGCTACCATAGCTGAAATATCTGTTTTTAAGTCTTTAGTGGGGTCTTTCTTAAGTAATTTGTAGCTCTCTGAGTCATTCAGGAGTTCAATAATCATGTGATGGTATTGATCCGATTTCATGATCACGATCCCGCCCCCTTTGTCCGCGGGTTTGATGATGAGCTCCGGTTGTTTAGATAGTGCAGAGAGAGCTTCTCTTTCTTGTTTGGTAATATTATGTTGTTTGGTGGCGCTGTTCCTCTTGCTCAGTATTCTGAGGTCCCGCAGGACGCATCTTTCGAACGTGAGGAGGTCATCTGGGACTTGATTATCAGAGGGCGTGAAGGTGGATTTGAGATGTAAACCTGTGTCTTGGACTGTTTTGGTATTTTCATGCTCATAAAAAAATAGGCGTAGTCTCACGGTGCGTAAGAACCTTTGAATTTCCATCTCACTGTTGTACCAATCTGTATTACTGGTAGGTACAAATGATAAGCCTTTAGAAAGTACAGAGATCTGTGAGGCTGTCAGTGGAGCCTTTGCTAGGTTAAAAATGGGTAGTTCTGGATCTGGTTCTGAGTTTATCTTCTCCAGCGTCTCGGTCGTCTGCGTTGACCTTGGAAGGCGGGGTTCCATGGTGGTGGACCCCAGCCGCCACCGGTCCCTCCCTGGCCTAAAAAAGGTTGCGGGGGAGGTGGTGGGTAGTTCTGTGGTTGTGGGTGGCCAAATTGGTTGGGTTGAAATGGGTTGTAGCCCCAATTAGATTTACCACTTCATGAGCAGCTGCTCGACCCTGAAAAGTTAACCCCTCTCCTCCTTGGTCTTTGCTGTCCAGACTGGGGGTTTCCCGTCTGTTTTATGTTCTTAGAGTATTCCTCAGTTGTGTAGGGGTATACTAGTTCTGTGTTGAATTCTTTGATGTCCTTCTGTAGTTTGTTAGTTTTTCTAGCTAGGGTATTGGTTTTAAAAATAGCAAATTGTTTGTTAATCGCCTCTATTTGATTTTTGGCATCAGTAATCAGTGTGTTATTCATAAATTTCCTCTCTTCGTCTTCCAAAGATTTTTGAAGTTCCGAGCTAATTCTCTGTGCAGTTGTTACTGTGAGTACCATAAGGTCTGTGCTGCATTTTGTAGCGATGTAACTGAAGTTGGTGGTGTATTCTTTGTACTCTAGAAAGAGGCAAGGTTCATTTGGAACGATCAAGCCGGTGGGAATGATACTCGCTCTTAGGTATTCTTTCAGAAAGTGTCCATGTAATTCTGTTCTAAAAACTTTTTTCTTAAGTTTTAGGATATCCTCTCCCGTATTGGCAGAGGATACTGGAGTATTGGGACCGAGGGCATCAAAAAATGAGGGTCCCGGAAGTAAGTCAGATGTCTGTTCTTCAGTATAACTTAAGGTGGCATTTTCAGCCATAATTTGTGTGCAGCCTAGTCCTAATTCCGCAAGCCGTGTGGGAGAGTCTGCCCTTGCCCAAGAAGAATGTGTCGATTTGTATACAAAGGTTCATAGAGGTTCCTTCATTGAAACACTAGACAGGGTTACTACTTCTCCAGCATGGGTCTGCATGGATTCACATGCAAACCCTCCCTCTTACCCCTCTGCGGCTCTTCACTTGGTCGTACTGCCACTTTACGTGCTACCAAATCTGAGGATGGCTGCCTGGGGCAGGGCTTAGTGGGAGGGCAGTCATTGGCTTGGGGCAGTATGACCCAGAGACCAGTGATTGGTTACTACTAAGAAAGACAGATCAGAAATGAAACTGATACTGATTTTTTCTTTACTGAGGATTCCCAGCCTGCCGACGGGGAATATTCATGAGCATGTGAATCCATGCTAGACCCATGCTGGAGAACAACAGTTACAGGTAAGTAACTTGTTCCTTCAGCTTTGCCTCTAAAGGCCGGGTCTATAGGCGTTTCATACACTATGGCAGGAAGGTGCAGCTCCCACAAGCCAGGCAGGGGCAGAGGCACTTCTCGTGTCCCGGAAGGGGTAGAGGAGCTTCTAGAGGCCAACAAGCAGCAGCGGGGACGCCTGCGCCCTCTAAGCCGGTTTGATTCCCCTCCCACGATGCATCGGTTGGTGGATGCTTGCCAGGGCATTTGCCCCTGTGACAGGAGATAACCTCTGACGCCTGGGCCCTGCAGTTGATTCGGTGTGGCTATTATCTGCCTTTTCTAAAGGGACCACTGGACAGACCCCCACCTCCCCCAATCGAACAGGGACAGGAGATCCAGGAAGAACTGAAAGCCCTGTTGTTGAAGGGTGCTGTGGAAGAGGTACCTTCCGAACACAGGATCAGGCTGTTATTCCCGGTATTTCCTGGTACCCAAGAAGGGAGGAGGTCTTCGTCCCATTCTGGACCTCAGAGCTTTAAACAAGTGCTTGAGGAAAGACAAATTCAGGATGGTGACGTTGAGGGAAATTCTCCATGCTCTCGAATTTCAGGACTGGCTGGTGTCGATAGACCTGCAGGACACTTATTTGCATGTGCCAATACACCAAAAGGGCAGGAAGTTCCTAAACTGATCCAGGGGAAGTCTGCAGGGAAAGTTTTGTCTCATCTGAAAGACACCTGTCTACTACTGCACAGGCTGGGCTTCTCCCTCAACTTGAAGAAGTCCCATTTGTCACAGTTTCAGCTGCCCCAGTTCATCAGAGCAGTCCTAGACACTCTGGTAGGGAAGACTTTTCCTCCCGCGGAGAGTCAGCAATATAGTCCAGATGGTCCATTTGTTTCAGAACCATGCCACCCTACCAGCGGCTTCTTTCCTCCACCTTTTGTCTCATATGGCCTCCTGTATATTTCTAGTGCCAGAGGCCAGGCTGGGCATGAGATCTCTTCAGTGGCTCAGTATCTGGGAGCACTCACGGATCACCTCTGTGTCCAGCCAGGTAGTCCGCAAACTTGGTTGGTGGAACACACGCAGCAATCTCATGGCGGGGGAACCCTTCTGGTCTCAGGCCCGAATGGTCACGGATGCGTCTCTGAAGGGGCGGGGCGCCCGCTGCAAGGATTTGCAGGTGAGCGGCCTCTGGTCTCCATCAGAAGCCAGGTGGCACATCAACAGGCTGGAGTTGTCGGCCATCATGTTAGCCCTGAGGGCCTTTACTCCGTCTCTCAGAGAGAAGAATGTCCTCATCCTGACGGACAACACAGTGGCCATGCACTACCTCAACAAGCAGGGTGGAGTGCACTCCTGCCCCCTCTGCACAGAGGTAATACAACTGTGGTTCTGGTTATGGGAGAACCAAATCTCGGCCTCTGCAGTTCCTCTGGCGGGGACGGAGAACACCTTGGCAGAGCACGGTCTCACATTAGTGGGAAGTGCCAGGAAGTCCTAGAGGAGGTCGTCGCTCTCTGGGGTACCCCAGCAGTGGATCTGTTCACCATGAAATCCAACAGGAAGTGCAAACAGTTTTGCTCAAGGGAATTCCCAGTGTACTGCACACTGGGCACACTGGGGGACGTGTTTCTGGTGGACCGGACCTTCCCTTTCCACTACGCCTCCCCCCCCGATTCCCGTAATTTGTTGGGTTCTCAGGAAGTTAGAGATTTTAAGCGATCTTGATCGCCCCGGATTGGGCAATCCGATCTCTTGGATCTGACCATCTGTCCGCCTCATCGGTTGCCTCGGCATCAGGATCTCCTGACCCAGTCGGAGGATCGAGAGCACCACCCGACCCCATATTCCCTCAACCTACATGCATGGATCTTGAGAGGATGAGGTATGATGACTGGGACCTCTCAGAGGAGGTACTTGAGGTGTTGCTGGCTGCACGCAGACCTTCTACAAGATCACTGTACACGTGCAGGTCTGAGAAGATTTGGGGCGTGGTGCAGGTAACGCGAGATGAAACCGATCTCTTGCCCACCAACGTGGTGATGGACTTCCTTCTGTCACTGGCCTTTTCAGGCCTTCAGGTTACCACAGTCAAAGGGTATTTGGCCAACAGCTGTGTTCAAGAGGTCCCCTTCTTGTATCTAATGACCCTGCAGCATTCATTGCTTTTCTGAAAATAGTCTTTGATACATTAGGGATAACTAAAGTACCCATTCTGGGATCAGTGATGCCATGGACATATTGAACTCTTCTCATGCATTTGAGTCCCTTCCTAATAATACTGCTTTTAACTAAAAAGCATTGCTCTTTTCGCTTTTGTTTTTGTTACATGTGTTTTCTAAAAAATTCTTTTGTACTTTTGAATATCATTGTAAACTGCACCCAATCATATGCACTATGTTAATTTCTTGTTATGCTAACTGTTGAGAATATATGACTGCACTTTTTCACAATATTTGTTGATCTTCAGTTTTCATGTTCAGATATTTATTCTTTATTTAACTTTCAGTAACAACAAAATAAATATATGTTTTATAAAGTCGGTGGTAATCTGCATACAGCGGCTGATTCATCTATAGGATTTCAACAACTAAGAAACCTAATCTCTTTGCAAACATACTTGTGGACAGCTCTAGACTAAAGTATCTGTCCACCCCAAATCTATGTAGCTTCAAACAGAATCAGTAAGGGTACACTCCTTAGTTTATATGTTCCATTTTCGGCCCAGTACCCTTCTTAAATAGGCTGTTCCCCACTAACCCCAGGTGGGTTTCCTTGTTACCAAGACGTCCCCAGACCAAGGTTCTTTCTTTACTCTTCCCGTCATGCCCCAGTTCCTGAAGGGCCTTCTCAATAAATTTCCGCCAACCCCTTTTGTTGTCCTAGATTGGGATCTTAATCTGGTTTTTGACCTACTTGATGGCGTCTCCGTTTGAGCCTATGCACTCATGTTCTTTACAGCTGTTATCCCCTAAGACAGCCTTCTTGGCCGTGATCACATCTGCCAGGAGGGTTAGCGAGCTACAAGCTTTGTGCTGCAAACCTCCTTTTCTAAAGTTCTTTTGTGAGAAGGTCTTTGCCAAAGTCAGGCCTGGGTTCCTTCCTAAGGTGGTTTCAGAGTTTCACCTGTCCCAGTCTTTTGATGTGCCTGTCTTTTACCCTCCTCCGCATCCCTCGAAAGAGCAAGAGCGGTTCACCGCCTTGACCCCAAGAGAGCGTTAAGCTTCAGTGTTGCTCGCACATCCGAGTTTCGGAAGTCAGACCAAGTGTTTGTGGCCCATTCTTTGACTCGTAAAGGTCTTGCCATAACTAAACAAACCCTGTCATGTTGGATTCTTTTTGTGCATATCCAAGTGTTTCCAATCGACTGGCAGTGAGCTTCCAGCTGGCATCAGCGCTCACTCAACCACAGGGGTTTCAGCCTCTAGAGCTCTCCAGAGAGGGGCTCCTGTTAGGGACATATGCCGTGCAGCCACTTGGTCATCCTTACATACATACACCAAGCACTATGCCTTGGATGTTGCACAGGGATCTGATGTACGGTTTGGTGTGGCGATCCCACAGAATCGATTTCTTTAAAACTTCTGCCCTCCTCCGTTATTCTAACTGCTTGGGGAGTCTATCAAGATGAGGGATCTGTAGGAGAAAAGCAATCCATTGAAGGAGAAATTACTCACCGTAATTATCTTTCTATGGATTAGTCTCCTTTTGTTGGCTGCAAGTTGTTTTTCACTTGTATCAACGTCTGTACTAGCTCAGGAGTAAAGAGCAAGTGGTTGATTCTGGAGTAGGAGCTGTGAACATGCCAGTAGAAAGTGTATTCCCGATCGGTTGTGCTTCTGGCTTCCCAAGCATTCACGAAATGTAGCTTCCTAAAGCATTGCATTAGTTTGTTCGACATCGCACCACTCCTATCATATTTGGTATTGGTGGATGTATCTTTTTGTGCGTTTGTGATGAGTAAAATCTCCTTCGAAAATAACTTCTCCCTTAACTTTTTGTTTTAGGGCTTTGAGAAAGTTGATTAGAAATGCATCTTAACCCTTATTAGGCCCATATTGTGAGTGTAGCATAATTCGACTTATTTGCTAGGGTTTCTGTCACTATACAGTAGCTGCCTTCCTTGTCTTTAGTCACTTCTTTAAAGGTGAATATTTTTTCCTGCAAGGAATTGGGTAGTGTAGTCCTTGTGTTTCAGCCTGAATTGTTCCGGTATTCTTAAATGGGTTTCCTGTAAACCCACAATTTCAGGATCTTCAGTTGACATTTCTAGGAAGAGTGTTTCTTTTGGAGGGCAACTTTAGTCCTCTATGATTATAAGACAATATCTTCAGCATTTCTGTTTGATTAAAACATTGTTCTATTGCATGGAGCTCCTGTTCCGTAATCTGTGCTTTTGAATGCATGAGACGGATACTGTCCCGGTCTACTCGCATGATTTTTTCTTCTTATCTTGTAGAGATGTATTCTAGGTGCCATTTATCCCTTTTGACCGCCCCCTTTCCAAGCAACATGCCTTTCATGGTGATGTAAACTAACGTACCAACAATAGACCAAGTCTCTCCAGCACAACCCTGTATATTATATAGTTTTATGTTAGACCTCCTATTTGACCATAGCTAAGGAGTTCAATGTGCTCGTTATGGTATTTCTTTTTTCACCACCCATTGTCCTTCCACTCAGGTGTATATCAGTAAGTGGGTGTGAATACGTCTCTTCCCCCCTTTACAATATTTTACTCTTTTGGTTGTTGCTTTGAGTCCCACTGCCAGATTTGACTTCTTCAGGGAGTATTTGACACTTCTATAATTTTAAGCAGGACTAGTCCTGTTGCTCCAAGGGTGCTAAGGATTAGGACGCTTCTTGCATGAAGAATTTTGAGATCTGCTAATAATGCCTCTTTCGAATGGATTGTGTCCTCACACGCATTCCTCATTTTATGATATCCTTCAGCTGCTTCAGAAAATAATTTCAGCAGAGGGTGCTGTGCGTCGATGCTGCCGATTCAGTGTCTCCCTCGAGGGCCTCCGTCTCGTAGTCTACGTCACCGTCACTATATATATAGCAAGCGCAGCGCCCGTTGGCTTCAGTTCCGTTTTTCCGCAGCAGCATTTTCTTCAAGAATTACGGCATGCTTCTGTTTTTGTGAGAAAACGTAGAGTTATGGCCTCGTCTTCAGCTCCGTCAACCCCGAAGACTGGGTTCAAAAAGTGCTACAAGTGTGGCGCCAAGATGTCCCTAACGGACCCCCATTCGGTGTGTCTGTGGTGCCTTGGCACCGAACATGAAACGGCGGACTGTCAATCCTGTCAGTCGATGACCGGTAAGGCTCTGAAAGAGCTGTCAAAGGAAACTAGCAGTGGGTAGGACTCCTACTAAATCACCTTTGATGACACCATTGAGGAAAAGAGTTGAGTGACTACTCTCCTCAAAGGAAGAGATGAAAAAAAATGATCACACTCCAGGATCGGGTCACACCATTCCTCGTCATTTTCGAGGAAATCAAAGAAAATGCATCACATGTCTCCCTTAGAGTTCATGTGATTCCTCTCTGGTGAGCAGTATAGTCTGTCCTACCAAATCCTCTACTCCAGCTCATTGGGAAGATTTCAGACAGGCCATGTTAAAAATCTTCGAGAGACGCCCTAACCCCCTTGTATTGCTCTTCCCGAAAAGTGCACGGAACAACCATAAATCACTAATGCAACTATAGAGCAAATACTTTGAACCATAGACAGACAGACACAATAACTCACAGCCACGCTCTCTTAGAAGATAATCAGCTCTTTACGGCTATTTATTCAAAGCTTACAAGTACATAGAAATAACTCATAAAAATAATAAGGACATAGATCACAGAAGAAGTAAAGAAGTCAAAAAGAAATACATCTCCCTGAGCGTAACAGGATTCCTCATCTCGTCCAGAAGCGGCTGGAAGACCCCGGGAACAGCCAGGCCGAGAGCACCACAGCTCACAGGAGGGCCAGACGTAAGCGTCCTTTCTCCGGCTGAAGTCTCACCTGACCACCTCCGGGCTTCCGCAAATATACACACTCCACAAAGGGGAGTTAATTCTCGAACATTCTGGAAATAGCACCTGCACAGTTGAGGAACAGCCGTCGGTTGCCAGCTGGGTCAATCGAGAGCTTCCCCCCCAAGAAGCGCAGTGCCTCCCTTCTCTAAAAACACGCTCCACGGAGAACAGTAGCAAGCCATAACAACGTTAGCTTTCCCAGCAGAAATGGCCTTGACCGCATACAAGGTTTGAAAAGCATGTTTGTCTCAGCAAGGTGAATCTAACACTCAGCAAAATGTGTGCAGCGTTTCACTGTGGTATGAAGTAAATATCCATCATGGCTCCGAGCGCTCCCAGAATGCATTGCGCACCCGCGCCATTTTAGATCAAGCATAACACCCCTCGAAGAAGTGTGCCATACTCCTGTCGAGCCACTTAAGGCAGACAACGAAAGACCAAAGACTACATTCTTTGTGCCCTCGAGCCCGGAATGTAGGTCGATGACCCATCGAGATCCTTCAAGAACTTGACACAACGAGCAATCGTCGAAGACTACTTCGAGTCGAGGCTCAAGCCCTTTGAGGGTTCGGTCAAAGGCAAAAGCGTCAGAGAATTTATCAAAAACATTGATGCCCTTAGCGTTGACACCATCAACGCCATCAAAGTCAGTCGTCAACGCCATTAGTGTCGAAGTCATCAACCCTTTTATTGAAGCCATCAATTTTTTCACTTTCAAAACCAAAAGAAATTGAAGAATCCTACAAGCCATTAACAAAGAAAGATTTCTTTAAGTTGTTATCCTCAATTTATGAGGAATGTGAGCCCTTAAATCAAGATACACCACCATTTGGTTTAGATCTAAGCACACCTAACGTCCCAGAATGTCTGATTTCACAAGAATCCAGATTAAAGGATTTGCATGAAAATGTATAGTCTGCTAGTGGGGTTGACACTTCCCCTGAGATGGAGTTTGGCAAGCCAGATCCGGCAGACCATTCTGATGCTTATTACAGGCAAGACGACCTAACAGATTTCCTGGATAAAGGTACGCAAAAGGATCCCATATTTCCTTTCCATGGAGCTCTCCAGAAAAGGGTCATGGGAAATTGGGAGGTTCAAGAAGCGAACCCTGCAGTGAACAAGAATCTCACCAGAAAATATTGGCCGTCTAGTTGCGACCCTACCTATTTGTTGAAATATCCTACACATGAAAGCCTAGTTGTGCAGACAGCAATGTCAACCTCAAAACAGACTGTATACCTTACCATCCCACCAGATAGGGATGATAAGCTTTTCGACGCTTGGGCGAGAAAAGTTTTTTCTGCTGGAAGCATGGCGCTCAAGTCCGTAAATTACACTTGCGCTTTAGCAAAATTTGCATACACCCTGTGGGACAGTGTAGCTATGGCGGCTGACCATATTCCCAAAGGGCAAGAGTGAGAGAGAGCTGCCTGAGCATTTCGAGAGACGGCAAGGAGGCAATATTCAATTCGGATTGGAATCAGCTGACCGCATCAGCAGAGCCACGGCGGTAAGCACAGTGATACGCAGATTTGCATCGGACGTGCAGACCAGACTCCTCAACATGCCCTTTGATGGCACTCAGCTGTTTGGCAGCAAGGCTGATGTAAGTCTGGAGGAGATGCAGACCTCAAAGGCAGCGACCAAGTCCCTTGGAGCCGTTACCAGACAGCCTCAACCCTCTCATCCCAGTCGATCATCTTGGAGGGAGTCCTTTCGCTTCTACTTCTCAGTTGGAAGAGTGAGAGAATTTGCAAGCCAAAGGTGCCAAAGAAGCTTCCCTCGTGGTGGACGAGGGAGAGGTGCAAAACTTGCCCAAGCAACTGCTACCTTACCTTACCATCAGCCGCTACTTCAGCTGCCTCAAAACCTCGCTGAGGCCTTAGCCCACAAGGCCCCCGGTAGGAGGCAGACTCACTGCATTTGGAAGAATGGCAGGGCATTACTTCAGATGGGTGGCATTGGAAACAATAGCCCAGGGCTACTGCCTCCTCTTTATAAAAAAAAGGCCTCCGGACCGTCCACCAGGGAGCCACTCTTTCGGGGTTCCTGATCCGTTCCTTGTGCAGGAAATATTGAGCCTGCTAGAGAAAAGTGCTATAGAACTAGTACCTGTGACGGAGAGGAATACAGGGTAGTGCTCTCCCTATTTTCTAATCCCCAAAAAGGACAGAGGATTGAGACCCATCTTGGACTTGAGAAACTTGAACAAGTTCCTCAGGAAGGACAAGTTCAAGATGGTTACCCTTTCTCAGATTCTTCAGGCCCTCCAGCTACAGGATTTGGATGGTATCATTAGACCTTCAGGATGCTTACTTTCATGTGCCTATCCATCACAAGCACAGAAAGTACCTGAAGTTCGCAGTTGGCGGCTCTCATTATTAATTTCGAGTTCTGCCATTTGGGCTGACCTCCACCCGAGGGAATTCAGCAAGTTGATGGCGGTGTTGGCAGCGAGTCTTGGGACAGGGGGGATTCAAGTCTACCCCTACCTGGACGATTGGCTGACCAGAGCACATTCTCCCGAACAAGTCCTGGAACATCTCAGCGTCACCTACCACTCTCTCCACAGACTGGGCTTCTCCCTCAATTACAAAAAGTCCCACATGATACCATATCAAAGACTCCAGTTCATCGGAGCAGTTCTCTATACAACCTTTAAAAAAGCCTTGCCACCCGAGGTGAGGGCTCAACACATTCTGCAGATGGTCACCAAATTCCAAAGTGCCCAGCGTCTTCCGGCCTTTGACTTTGAGGTTGCTAAGCCTCATGGCATCCTGCATTTTTCTGGAATGGCGGACGACAAAAGGGCGGAGGCCCTGGAGATCCTGCAGGAAGGTGAGGTGGCGTCAGACCATGCCATAACAGTGGCCAGGGACATCGCTGACATCGGGTTCCGCCAGTTGGGCAACAGTGTTTGCCTTCGACGGTGGGGATGGCTCAAGGCAACAGATTTCCGCCAGGACGTGCAAACCAGAGTTTTGGACATGACCTTCGACGGGAACAACCTGTTTGGGAAGACAGTGGATGAGTCACTTCAGGCCATCAAGGCCGACACGGAGACGGCTCGGGTCATGGGAGTTTTGCAGCAACGACAGCCGCCCTTTCGGAACTCCGGAGGCAAGCAAGGTGCCTTCAAAGGATCTGGCGGTGGCTCCTCTACGTACCGCCAGACAGCCTGTTCCTCGTCGCAAGAGGCCTACAGAGGGCGCGGCAGGTCAGGAGGATCTCGTCGCCAAGGAGGCCAGGGCAGCAAGGCCCCCTCCAAGCAGGACTGAACCGGCTGTAGTGTCTGGCCCCCACCTGAGCACCCCGGTGGGAGGCCAGCTGGCGAAGTTCGTCAGGGTGTGGGAGTCCATCTCCACCGACCGCTGGGTGCTGGATGCCCTGGCCCACGGGCACACCCTCGAATTTCTAAAGAAGTGCCCCGGCATTCCTCAAGTGGCCAGGAAGGAAAATCACGTCCCTCAACTGCTGTTAGAAGTAAGGGCGATACTCAAGAAAGGTGCCATCGAGCTCGTCCCAAAGAGGCTCCGGGGCTCCGGAGTATACTCAAGATACTTCCTCGTCAGAAAGAAGACAGGCGGTTGGCGCCCCATCCTGGACCTCCGTCGGTTAAACAAATACATCAAGGCCCAGAAGTTCAGGATGGTCACCCTCCAGCACGTGCTGGGACAGCTGGAGGAAGGCAACTTCCTATCGTCGCTGGATTTGGAGGTTGCTTACTTCCACATCCCCATTCTAAAAGGACACCGAAAGTTTCTCAGATTTGTAGTCAAAGGACGTCACTACCAATTCAAGGCCCTTCTCTTCGGATTGAAGTCGGCGCCCAGGGTATTTACCAAGTGCCCAGCACCAGTGGCGGCACGGATGCGCCTGCAGGAGATCCACGTTTACCCCTACCTGGATGATTGGCTCATCCGAGCAAGGACAAGGGAGCTTGCCGTCGAGCACACAGCGAAAACCGTCCAACTGCTCACGGATCTGGGATTCTCCATCAACTTCCCCAAATGCCACCTGTTTCCGTCGCAGGTCGCACTGTTTCTGGGAGCCAAGCTCGATACAGTGACGCGATTGGCTTCTTCGTCGGAGGAAAAGACGAAGTCCATCCTGGGCAAGGTGCAGCGCCTGCTGGCCACGGATGTGGCCAGGGTGAGGTCCATCAATTCCCTTCTCAGCAGGATGTCCTCTTGCATCTACCTGGTGCGCCTTTACCCACCCGTCAAGAGACCACACCCTGTGTGGGACCTTGACATAGTCTTGGGCGCCCTGGCGCACAAACTATTTGAGCCAATGGCGTGCATAGACATTAGGCTGGTCACCATCAAGACGGCCTTACTAGTCGGTCTTACCTCGGCAGAGTCAGCGAGATTCAGGCGCTGGTCGCCTCTGAACCGTATACCACATTTCACAACGACAAGGTAGTCACGCGGACAGACCGGGCATTTCTGCCCAAGGTTCCATCTGCATTTCACTTGAATGAGGAAATAGTCCTTCCGACGTTCTTTCCCGATCCCAAGGACCAAGCACAGAGAGTGCTGCACTGCCTGGATGTCAGGCGTGCCCTAAAATTCTACTTGGACAGGACCAAGGGCTTCCGCAAGTCGGATGCCCTGTTTGTCACTTTCGGCGGCTCGAGGCCAGGCTATCAGGCCTTTGAGGCTTCCATATCCCGCTGGATGGTCTCTGCCATCAAAGAAGCGTACGAGGGCCAGCACAAGCCGCTCCCGGCCAACATGCATGCCCATGCAGTCAGGGCCAAGGCAACAGCCATTGCATTCCAGCGGCATGTCCATTTTCGGCGTCTCGAGGCCAGGCTATCAGGCCTCTAATGCTTCCATATCCCGCTGGATGGTCTCTGCCATCAAATAAGCGTACGAGGGCTAGCACAAGCCGCTCACGGCTAGCATGCATGCCCACGCAGACAGGGCCAAGGCAACGGCCATCACATTCCGTCCCTTAGCAAGTCATAAGCAGGACGGCCACTTGGGCCTCTCTCTCGGCTTTCTGCAAGCATTACTGTTTGGATGCTGGCTCTAGATCTGATGCGGCTTTCGGGCAGGCGGTTCTCAGGAATCTATTTGCTTAAGGAGGGTCTCCTCTCCACCCTGGGGCTACATTCAGGTGTAATCGCCCATACAGTATGGAGGAAAGGGAACGGGACGTAAGAGTAATTATATGTTACTCACCGTAGTGACTAATGTACTCGTAGTCCATAGTGCCCTTTCCTCCATACGTCACACCAACCTCCTAATAATACTGGTGTCATTAGGCAATGTTAATCTATTGTCGACACGTCAATGGGGACTGAGGTGTGGCGCCAGAGGACGGAGTGAGGGCAGCTTACGCTCTCTGAGCTGCGCCCCCTTGCGCCTCTAAATTGAAAGTGGAAGTAGCTTTTTTCTGGTGAAAAAGGTTCCGTCTCTCATCCCTTGGAAGGGACGCCCATACAGTATGGGGGAAAGGGGACTATGGACTAAGAGTATGTTAGTCACTACGGTGAGTAACTTATAATTTCTTCTGAGTTTTATTAGTTGTCCTGTCTGACTGTCGTAGAATGGGTGTATGCCCTCCCCCACATGAGCCAAGATGCCTTTTTTGTTCAGCCTGAATATTATCCCAGCCAGGTATAACTATATCTATTGGATGTTCTTTTTTTTAATGAGTTATCCTGTTGCAGGTCTGTAGAAATCAAGACCCGGACCAGGTTTGGGTTGCTGAAATTATACTTTATTCATGTGATTTTAAACTAATGAAATTATAGTCCATGAACTCCTTGAAAGTTACTCCACTCTTAGGCAGTCTTCCAGATACAGGATTTAAGCCCTCCTAAGTCTCCTTGTTGTCCGGATAGGCCCACCAGTTGTTCCTTCTCTCCTCGCCCTCTTCGTATGACTAGGAGAATCAACAACAAACGCTGGATTAGTTCCCGGGCTTTTATAGGATGTGAGTGACTTACTTCCCCCCCAATGGAAAGCTTCCCTGTCAATCAGACTTCTCATTGGCTGGTATTGCCATGTCCCGCCTCCTTTAAAGGCTGCCGTGGGTTCCCAGAGTGGCTGCTTCTGCTGCCTGCCAGAAGAGTCCCGCTCCCAGGCCACTCCATCCCGTGGGTCCCTCCCCCCCTTTGAAGTCTCTCCCTCTCGCCATGTGTGTCTGTCTCCGTGACCGCCCCAGAGCGGCCCGCCCCGCCGAGCAAGCCGTTTCTCCCTTCTCTCCCTTCCTGGTGGGGAGAGACGCTCGGCGGGCCGGCTCCCCGCGACCGTCCCTGCCTCCTGCGGGTTCGCCGTCACCAACCCGTCTCCCGGGCTGCAGGCCGCGGCGGCGTTACCCTTGTCGGGTTCAGGTAAGGCTGGGCGGGCTCCTTTCATATCGCGGCTCGTTGCCGCGATCCTGCAGAGTCCCGGGGAGAACGGGCGGGATGGATCGTGGCAACGAGCCGTGATCCCGCGGAGTCCCGCTACCCCTCCCGGCACCCCCTCCACTCCGGGCCCCTTCTCACATCTCCCCATCACAAACCCTGGCCGATCGGGCAAGGGAGGATTCCGGGACAGATAGTCGGCCACCAGCTGGAAACCCGCAGGTCTGTGCAAGGTAAGGAAATCGAACGGTTGAAGAGACAGGAACCATCTGAGTACCCGCTGGTTGGTATCTTTATGTCTTGCGAGCCATTGTAAGGGGGCATGGTCGGTATACAACGTAAAGCAGCGACCCAAGAGATAATACCTGAGGGTCTCTACTGCCCATTTGATGGCCAAACACTCCTTTTCAATAGTGGAATAGGCCTCCTCGTGAGGTACGAGCTTCCTGCTCACGAAGCAGATGGGTTGAAGTTCGCCCCCTTGTTCCTGTGAAAGAACTGCTCCCAGCCCCTGATTCGATGCGTCCGTTTGAAGAAAAATCATCTATGGAAGTCGGGGCACCGAAGTATTGGATTTGAGGTGATCCTCTGCTTTAGGACAACGATGGCTTCCAAAGCAGCGGTGTTCTTGGTCAAATCGGGAGACCCTTTGTTCCTTAAAGCATCAGTTAGTGGAGCTGCCACCGAGGAGAAATCTGGGATAAATCTACGGTAGTAGCCTATGAAACCCAAAAAGGCACGGATCTGTTTCTTTGTGGATGGAGTAGGCATCTCGTGGATGGCCTGGATTTTCGAGAATTGCGGTCGTATCGTGCCTCCGCCTACCAAGTGTCCCAGATATTTCGTCTTGCGTGCCCCTATTACAGTTTTCTTCGGATTAATGTGTAGTCCTGCCTTAAACAACTCAGACACCACCTGTTCCAAGTGGCGTACATGTTCAGTCCAGGTCGTGCTATACACGACGATGTCGTCTAAGTAAGCCGCAGCATAACTCTCATGGGGACGTAGTATGACATCCATCAGTCTCTGGAAGGTGGCTGGTGCACCGTGTAGCCCGAATGGCAAAACCTTGAATTGGTATAGACCTTGGGGAGTGGTAAAGGCAGTCTTTTCCCGGTCCGTGGATTTCAAGGGAATCTGCCAATAACCCTTAGTTAGGTCAAGCGTGCTTAGGAAGCTGGCAGATCCTAGCCTTTCCAACAGCTCTTCCATTCGTGGCATAGGATATGCTTCATAATTGGAGATCGTATTTAATTGTCGGTAGTCCATACAAAATCTAATAGTACCATCGGGCTTTGGTACCAACACTATCGGGGATGACCATGGGCTGGTTGAGGGTTCAATTATGTCCATACGGAGCATCTCTTCTACTTCGTTTCGGATAACCATCCTTCGTGCTTCTGGAATACGATAGGGTCTTAGTCTAACAATCTGTCCGGGATCGGTTTTGATCTCGTGTTCGATTAAATAGGTCCTCCCTGGTAAGGCCGAGAACGCTCCTCCAAAGGGGGACAGCCTGGTCAAAAGTTCTGACCTCATGGAAGGAGTCAAGATGGTTCCCCATTGCACGTCTTCTAGCTTGCCCTGTTCATGATTCACATTTTTTTCGGAGGTATCCTCACCAGCATCCATTGTGGCTACCAATACAGGCGCGTTCCATGCTTTTAGCAGGTTCACATGGTATACCTTGTCTGGTGTGGCACGATCGGGTTGGTGGATCCGATAAGTCACAGGGCTAAGTACCTCCTTAACTTCATAAGGACCTCTCCATCTGGCCAATAGCTTGTTAGTACTGGTGGGTAGTAGGATTAGTACTTGGTCTCCCATTCGGAAAGTTCTCATCCGACTTCCTTTGTTATAGTTTTTCTCCTGGTTTGTCTGTGCGTGTCCCAGATTCGTCTCGGCCATCAAGCGGAGTGCTGTCAAATGTTCCTTCAACTCGTCGGTGTATTCTGTTAAAGAAATCTCATCCGAAGTCTCCCATTCTTCTTTTACAAGTTCCAAGATGGTTCGGGGTTGTCTTCCGAAAAGGAGCTCGAATGGAGAAAAACCGGTAGACGACTGTGGGGTGTCGCGTAATACCATCAAGACCAAGGGCAATATACGGTCCCAGTTCTTCCCATCGGACCCGGTCACTCTCCGTATCATTTTCTTGATCGTTTTGTTGTACCTTTCGACAAGGCCATCGGTCTGGGGATGGTATACCGAGGTGCGTAACTGATGTATCTGCAGTCTTTCGCATACCTGCCGAAGTAGGGTGGACATAAAATTGGTCCCTTGGTCTGTGATAACTTCCGAGGGTAAGCCCACTCTTGCGAAGAAGGGAATGAGCTGGTCGCATAGTTGTCGGGCTGATGTTCCCTTCAAGGGAAAAGCCTCTGGATACCACGTAGCATAGTCAACAATGACTAGTAGATACTTGTATCCACGGGATGCGGGTTCTATTGGTCCAACGATGTCCATGCCTATCCGTTGGAAAGGAACGTTAATAAGGGGCATTTTCTGCAAAGGGGCTTTTGCTGGTAAGACGCCACTTGTCAGCTGGCAAGTGGGACACGCCTTACAGAACTGGGATACTTCACCGTATATGCCTGGCCAGTAGAACCGTTTCAGAATGTTCTGCTGCGTTTTCAGGGAGGCCATATGTCCGCCGCAGGGGTGGTTGTGTGCCAGTTGCATTATGACCATTCTATGGGGTTTTGGTAATATCAATTGTTCCTTTACAGTCCCATCGTCCGCCTTATATTTTCTGTACAATAGTCCATGACGGAACAGGAAGCCAGGTCCTTTTGTTACGTCTGGCTCTTTCTCATTGGCCGCTCTCTCACGGGCTACCCGAAGGGTGGGATCAGTTAGGGTTTCCCCCCTCAGGGAGTCCTCATGATCCTCGGGTTGCCAGTTAATGGGTCGGGTCATGTAACTGGCTTGGCACCACTCTAGCCTATTCCGTCTTTTATGTCCGGGGGGTTTTCTAGAGTCACCTATGTTCGAGGTTCTGTTGCTCTTGGCTCTTTCTTCATCCAGTGCTTTACTAAAGTGGGGTAGGTCAGTTCCCAGGACCACTGGGGTGGGTAGTGTAGGAAGGACGGCAGCCTTTAATTGAGTGGTTTCATGGTTCACCTCTATCTGTACCTCTCTCATCGGGTATGTTTTAATGTCCCCATGTATACACTTTATCGGTACAGAAAGGTTAGGTAAATTAGGGTTATTACTCACGGTGGGAGATATGGCTGTTTGTCGACTTCCGCTATCCAGCAGCGCCCGGGTCGGTCGTCCATCCACTCTTATATCCACGATGTATGGACCAGAGTTACGTACTTCCGGGTGTGGCTTCATGTAGCCAATTTCCATAGGTTCTGTGGTCTTCCTTCTGGGGCAAAACCGGGCAATGTGACCCCATTCACCACACTCAAAGCACTGGGGTTGTCGACCTCCCGGGATTATGGGTGGCTGTCTCTCCTCGTATCCAGTCTTCCTTTCTTCTAGTTTCCTGAAGACCTCCTCCGGTTGCCTCCATCTGGTATGTGCCACTTTTGGGCCTTTTTGTATCTGATGTTCAAAGTTCGGCGACGTCATCCTTCCTGGTATACTTGTTGAGGGGAAGCGACTGTACGCGGCCTTTTGATAAGCCGATGCAATGTCCACGGCTTCCGCCAATGTCGGCCTGTGGTGTTGCCTAACCCATTTTTGCATTGGGCTCGGTAAGGCTTCTATGAACTGTTCCAGGATTATTTTATCTAGGAGAGGTTGGTTGGCTGGGGTAGGGGATTGCATCCACTTCTCCGTCAGATCTTTAATGCGGTAATATAACTGCCTGGGACTCTCCCCGTTTTTTAATCTGGTGTCCCTTAGCTGAAGGCGATAGGCCTCCTCATCCAGGCCTAGACGGTCCAGTACAGCTGCTTTAATTTCCCCATATGGAGTGATACCATTGGGGTTCACAGCCTGATATGCACCTTGCATTACCACAGATAACAGGGGAGCCACATACTGTCCCCAGCGTTCAGGCGGCCATTGCGCATTTCTTGCAATCCTCTCAAAACTTGTGAAGAAAAAGGCTGGATCCTCTCCCTCCTTATACTTCTGGAGCAGGGTGGACGGTACCATGGGTTGGTTCCTCGTGCTGGTTACTGCATCTGTGAGCCTGGTAATGTTCTCATGTTGTTTGTCCTGGGCCGTGGTCTGTAGGGCGCCCTGTAACTGGATGGCTTGCTGGAACGCCTGGCGATCAGCCACTGCCTGTTGTGTTTGTAGCTGTATTAATTGCTGCAACTGCTGTTGGCCATCCGTCAGGGTTTTAATTAGGGTCTCCATCGCGTTGTCGCTGATCCCACCTTCGTCGCCAATGTAGAAATCAAGACCCGGACCAGGTTTGGGTTGCTGAAATTATACTTTATTCATGTGATTTTAAACTAATGAAATTATAGTCCATGAACTCCTTGAGAGTTACTCCACTCTTAGGCCGTCTTCCAGATACAGGATTTAAGCCCTCCTAAGTCTCCTTGTTGTCCGGATAGGCCCACCAGTTGTTCCTTCTCTCCTCGCCCTCTTCGTATGACTAGGAGAATCAACAACAAACGCTGGATTAGTTCCCGGGCTTTTATAGGATGTGAGTGACTTACTTCCCCCCCAATGGAAAGCTTCCCTGTCAATCAGACTTCTCATTGGCTGGTATTGCCATGTCCCGCCTCCTTTAAAGGCTGCCGTGGGTTCCCAGAGTGGCTGCTTCTGCTGCCTGCCAGAAGAGTCCCGCTCCCAGGCCACTCCATCCCGTGGGTCCCTCCCCCCCTTTGAAGTCTCTCCCTCTAGCCATGTGTGTCTGTCTCCGTGACCGCCCCAGAGCGGCCCGCCCCGCCGAGCAAGCCGTTTCTCCCTTCTCTCCCTTCCTGGTGGGGAGAGACGCTCGGCGGGCCGGCTCCCCGCGACCGTCCCTGCCTCCTGCGGGTTCGCCGTCACCAACCCGTCTCCCGGGCTGCAGGCCGCGGCGGCGTTACCCTTGTCGGGTTCAGGTAAGGCTGGGCGGGCGGGGGCCGCTCCTTTCATATCGTGGCTCGTTGCCGCGATCCTGCAGAGTCCCGGGGAGAACGGGCGGGATGGATCGCGGCAACGAGCTGCGATCCCGCGGAGTCCCGCTACCCCTCCCGGCACCCCCTCCACTCCGGGCCCCTTCTCACAAGGTCTCATATTGCTTCTTCTGGCTAGCGTCGCCATGGAAACATCATTAAAGATCTAGATCTACATCCCGCTGTCCAACAAAGAGATGGGCTTTTTTTGTGTGCTATTGCCTGTATCTTTTCCTTGAGTGTGAAGTTGTGGATGATTACTCCAGCATCTCTTGGGTTTGCCGCAGGTCCATTCTAAGTTTGCCCACTCTATGTGCTCTGTCTATTCCCATTTCTTGCTCATTTATTTGAACCCCTAAGGATGAAAACAAAGCTGCCATGCATTCTTTCTTATTTTCATTTGGGTTTTTTCAACCATATCTCTTTATTGTGTCAAATTACAACCATCAGAGGAGAATTACAAGCATAATATCATAGACAGACCTTTGTATTGATATTACAAATACATACACAAAGGACAGCAGATGCATCAAAGAGCCCTTCAGCTCACCTGTGCATACCAATCTAATCCAGGCACATAACAATGACCAGCAAGGATCCCTGGGCCTAAAGGGACATCCATGTTAAACATTGGAGAACCAATGGTAAGGGGGGGGGTTGTATAGAATACACGGGGCCCATTCTGCATATGCTAGAAATTGTGACCAGATAGTATTCAATTTCCCCACTAATCCTGCAGTTAAGGCTGTGATCTTTTCTGCCACCACCATTTCCCAGCATTTTCTCCACCACATACCGTTTGCTGGCCCTTCCGGTTCTTCCAGAGGCGAGCCAGGGTAATTTTGGCCTGTGTAACATATGGGTAATCAATATTGCCACAGTGCCAGTCATTGGGAAAAATACAATCCCCCGGATCCCCTAGTAGTACAATCCCAGGATCCAATGGAAGCTTGCGCCCGTAAATATTCTTCACCTGAGCCAACACCTCCTTCCAAAATGTTTGAGCTTTTTCACATGACCAAAGCAAGTGGAGGAGAGAGCCCACAATCAAACATCCCCTCCAGCATAAGGGAGAATATGAGGAGTTAATTCTGTGAAGCCTTTCCGGGCTAATATACAATCTGTAGCATACCTTTACAGCAGATTCTTTATCCGTTACAGATCTGGAGTTTCCAAATGTTCTCTTCCAGATGCAGTGCCACTGCTCTATGTCCAATTATTTCCCCAGGTCCGCTTCCCATTTCAACATATAGTTCTCTTTCACTAGGGGATCCAATCTATCCAGTAATTTGTACAGCATCGCTCTTCTGCCCGAAGCTAAACTAAAAGTCAGTGTCACCTCCAGGGCTTGCATGCTGTTTAACCTCTAACTGGGTGGTCCAATGTCTCAACTGGGCATATTGAAAGCCCTCATTCTCCTGCACTCGAAACTTAGTTTTGCATTCTTCAAACACCAGTCGATTATCATTAAGCTAAGTCTCTCAGGAGGCATAGACCTCCCTCCCTCCAGCATCTAAACCTCGGGAGGATAGCTCAGGGGCAACGTGCTCGCCTTGGAAGCAAGACGACACAGAGCAACACAGGTTCGATCCCCGGGTCCGCGCTTAGAAACCTCTGGGTATTAAGCGCGTTATAAATAACCTATCATGTGAGTCCTATCCAGGGACGAAGTCAGGGATATCCCAAATTACGGAGAAAGGGCCCCTGATGAATGTGATCCCCCATCTATGTGTCGCCCTCCGCCAGTGATGAATTGTATTTGCGATGGAGGAGAGTAATTTGATCTCCCGGCCATGTAAGAGGTTTGCAGATGCAGAAGATCCAGAAGTGAACGGGATGCCCAAGCCTCCTCTATTTGCTTCCATTTGGGAGCTACTTCTGATGTTTGCCAGGTAAACATATGGGACAATTGAGAGCCACAAGATTGTATCTAGAGAAGTTATGGACCCCTCCCCCCAGCCAGCCCATTTTGATCCCCCTTTGCATCACCTTTCCTCGGGAAACGTGACGCAACGACCCCCACTCCCCTCCGCACCTGCCCCACGTCTACACACGCACACGCGCACACACACACACACACGCACGCGCGCACGCACGCACACACACACACACACACACACACACACACACACACACACACACGTAATTTGGAATAATTATAAATTCTAAATCCTAACTGGGAGGGCTGAGCATAATGTGATGAATCTAATGATGTCATCACTCTTTTCCCGGAGGTAGCCTCCCCTCATGTGGCCAGTGGACGGCAGCCGCTAAATGATCCTGACCCTGGGGGCGGCGATGTGATGGAGCATCACATGAGGGGAGGGCAACCCTCATAGGAATGGACAGGCATCATCAGATGATACAAGGTATCCCCACTTTCCTTTTAGGGATAACTGCTCCATTTCCTATGCCTTAATGGCATATTTTGACAAAACCCTCTCCGCATCCTGTAAAAGCTGCTGACAGACCTCATGAACATTTTCCACCTTGTGAAACAACATGTACTGAGGCGAGAAAGAGGACTGCAATGAGCAATAGTGTGACCCATAATGAACATTCTAGTGTTCTTAAGAATGTGGTTGGTCCAAGACACTTTACAGCCTGGAGGTGGGAGTTTAAATCAGCTGCTGCAAAAAAATGGGGAGACCTTCCTTTTCTAAGTGTCTGTCTGGAAACAGTCGCATGGTGCAGTGCAGAGCAGATGGTGTCCCAGTCTGGGAACGAACTCCGAAGGCAGGCAAGTGGTGGCAGCGAGAGAGGGAGCTGACCCAAGCACTTCTGGGTGGCTGGACAAACTAGGAAGCAGACTGGACCAGAGAGCCGTGGCTGCAAAGCACTGCCGGTGAGAAGAGAAACAGGGAGGCGAGCTCCAGAATGGTGTGTCGGGTACGGTGTCGGTTCTCCATGGAGGTGCCTGAAGAAGGAAGTTGCTGTGGGATCTGGAGCAAAAACAAAGAGGTGATGGCTGGAAGGTTTAGAATTAATCTTAACCACTGGCATTGCTCTGGGCAATCCGCCAGACCATCGTTTGCCTGCCAAGCCATTACAGAAGGAGAAAGACCATATGCAAATCAGGCTTGGCCCCACCCCAGAAGGGGCAGTCCAGCCCAAACTGCTTGGTCACATCCCTTCTGCACAAGACCACAAGCATCCCCAAACATGTTTCGGCCTTGTTGGGCCTCATCAGTGAGGAGTAGCTTGGGCCTCTAGGCCCAGCAGGCATGGGACCCACGTCTGGGCATACCCGTCCCACTCGGGTGACAAAGCAAAAACAAAGAGGTGATGGCTGGAAGGTTTAGAATGAATCTTAACCACTAGCATTGCTCTGGGCAACCTTTCAGACCATCGTTCTTCGCCTGCCAAGCCATTACAGAAGGGGAAAGACCATATGCAAATCAGGCTTGGCCCCATCCCAGTAAGTCTCTCGTAACCAGGACTAATGTCTGGCAGAGGGACTCCCAGGACCCCCTTGTTAATTTGCATATTTAACTAACTTTGGGTCTCGCCCTAAGTTAATAGGGGAATCCAGACGTGGACCCCTTGCTCACTATTCTTAGAGAGGCACAGATCCACCCTACTGATGAGGTCCAACCAGACCGAAACACGTGTCTGGGGTTTCTGTTTGTACTCTTGTTCAGAGGAGAATTGCCTAGCATTTCGGTGCTGGACTGCCCCAAGGCAGGACAAAGACTGATATGTTTGGGATATTTCTTATCTGTGAAAGATAGTGAGCTAAAGACTCTGGGTAAGTCTCTCGTAACCAGGACTAATGTCTGGCAGAGGGACTCCCAGGACCCCCTTGTTAATTTGCTGTGGGATCTGGAAGCAAGGACAGGCATCGTTCTGAAGCGAGTAGCAAGAATGCTTTGTGTAACTGACTGGGGAAAGCGCGCAAGTCCAGCAGATACAGAGGCGAGTACCTGAATGTGTGCGATTGGAGCGAGAGAACGCAGATGATGTCGATGAACCCAGATGGGGGAAGGGAATGCTGAAACTAAGGCAAAGACATCCTGAAAGAGTGAATTGTTTGCCAAGAGTGGGGAAAGAGCATAATCCTCTTTGGAGTCAGTGTCAGCTTCATAGTCTCAGTACTTTGCTAGAAAGTAACTTGGGGAAGACCCATCACCCCTTTGCTGAAAGAAAAAGAGAGATTGTAACATACATTCCTGGCTGCAGAGTATACCAGGCGAAGAGCGAATCTCAGATACGCACCCATAAAAAAATGAGTTGTACAATAGAACCTACCCTGAAACCTGGCCAAACTGCTCAAGGGTCATGATTTGAGGTGTCAATATTCTATAAAGTTATCAGAAAGGTGTCTGTGTAAAGCGATATGTATGCTGTCATTCATCATGGGTTTAGTCGCAAATGGTTCCATGGTGAGGGCAAAGATCAGAGAGAGTGGACAGCCCTGTCTGATGCCTCTTGTTATCATTATCCTCTGCACCATAACCCCATTGACCATTAGCGTTGTGGATGGATGGTGGTAATTGGTAAGAGTCCAAGTTTTGAAATTGAGTCCCACTCCGTAATGGTCAAGTACTTTCTCCAAGTCGCCCCAGTCGACCATGTCAAATGCTTTATGGGCATCCAAAAATATAATACCCAGTTCAATGTTGGACAAGGTGGCAATTTCGATTAGATTAAGTACCCTTCTAATGTTATCATGGATCATTCTATTAGTGATCAATCCCATTTGTTTTAAATCTATGAATCTGATTACGGTTCCCATTAGCCTACGGGCTAGGAGTTTTGAAAATATTTTCGTATCATTATTCATGATGGTGATAGGCCTATAGGCACTACATTCCGCAAGATCTTTGCCTGTTTTAAGAATCAGGACCGCAAGTGACTCTTCCATGGAGGGGGTAAGGGAGCCTGTGATGCGAAAGGAGTAAAACAGTTGGGCCATATGGGGGAACAGTGTTTGTGAATAGGTCTTATAGAGTGCAGATGTGAACCCGTTGGGGCTAGGAGCCCTGTTTTCAGAGTTTTTATCACCTCTTACCTCCTCCGTGGTAATGGTGTCTTCCATGGAGTCAATCATACCTGTTGGTGGTTTAGGGACTGGGATGTCAGCCAAGTAGAACTCTTGTTGTTCATTAGACATATGGGAACCTGACATTACCTCCTGATAGTATCTCACTATTATATCCACTTTCTCCTACTCCCCTGTCAGGCAGAATCCTGTGCAGTGCCCTTAGGGACCACTACACCTGATTAAGACTACAGGTGGCAATACAAGTTTTACCTTTGGTACAAGCCTGTACTACTAAGTTATAGTCTTAGCAGTAGCAGAGCAGCCAGGCTTATATCAAGAGTATATGAGAGGTAGCAGAGATTACACAAAGGGACCACACTTACTTTGACTCAAGCAAACACTGACTCAAGGTTTCAGGTAAAAAATAAAAGTACATTTATTTTTAAACCATCAGTTATAAACACAACACCTCTATTAAACTTTAAACAAAACCACACGTTAAATATACTACAACTAACCAATTCACTTTGTACAGTAAGTCTCAAGGTAAGTACCCTGTGTTTGAATGAACCAGTGTTATGAAAAAAAACACAATACCGCGGATACGGTTGCGATCACTTTTTGACAGTTCGGTCTACTAAATAAACGTGTATCCATGACATGAAATGCTACCGGGGCAAGAACACACTTCGCACCTGAGATAACCAGAGGGAGTTGGAGGCAAAAATCACAGGCAATATTTAGGTTAGGCAGACAGTATCGAGAAACACTCAGAAACAGGAGTTCAAAAGTCAAAGGGTCGGAGCCAGGTTTAGGTGACACGAGAGGCCTGTGCCGAAGATCACACCGTTAGACAGTTCACGATTCAATGTAGCCAAAAAGTACTTGAATATTGTCAATGTTCGGAAGCAAAAGTTATAAGAAGGAGGGAAGACAAGGACGAGCCTTGAGGATGAAGAAAAGGGATTCACCCAGTTACCTCGAGTAGAACACAGTACCTTATTCCCAGGATGCAGCTGGTGCCCTGGCAGTTGTTCCTGTTGGTTTCCCGCAGACCCACGATTCCTGGAGCTTCGTTGTGAACGAAGATGTCTGTAGGGGGTCTGCACCACACAGGGTTGAAGCCGACAGCATTGACAACGCAAAGGTGTGCTCCTTAAAAACAGGAGAGGCTCAGCAGGTGGCTAACCGGACCACTACAGCAGTGTGCAGCAATTTCGACCACGGCGGAGATCTCTGGCTGAAGAAGATGAGCTGGTTATCCCCACCAGGCTCGAGGGAAGAAGACTCCGGACTGGATCTTCTCTTAGTCGTCGAAGGGAAGATAGCTCAGGACTGCAGCAGGGCTTCACCGGGACGGGCTAGTTGCAGCAGCCGTCGTTCTCTCCACTTCTCTTCGGTTCCTTGTAGTTCCAGAGGCGACTCTGACTTCTAGCCCAAGAGACCTGCCTTTTATGCGCAAATACCCCCATTCACACAGCCTGGCTGTCAATCACGCAGGAGGGGGGTTGTCCAGCCGGGACAACCACCTCAGCCAATCATGGCAAAGTGCGACTTGGGTTTCCTAGGATACCCTGTGCAGGGGGTGACTACACTCCTTCCCCCCATTCAGTCTACCTAGACACCCAGGCGCCAAGCGGAGGGCTTCTCTGCAGAAGCCAAAAGCCAAAAGATGGTGAAAAAAGAAGGCGAACCTAGTTTGCCGCGCAAAGTAAAACACAAGAAGGACTTTAACAAAAAGAAATGGCGAATAAACCCAACCGGAGCCAAAAGAAAGATAATATAAAAGATAAAGCTAATATAATAGCCAAGAACAGTCCCACGTTTATCTAATATAATCAGTATAGAAAAGTTAGGGTAGATACCACTGCCACCAGCCAAGTATAAATGTTAAAAGAGAAAAACAATGCTCAGGGAGGTACAGACAGAAAAGGGGTACAGATTAGCCCTTTCCAGTACTCCATGTAAGATGGGGTGTACTGGGTCTGTGGTAAAAATGACTATGTAAAGTAAATGGCAACTTTACTTTTCTCTGGGGGACAGTAGTCGGCCCCAGCGAAATGGAGTCAGAGGGAAGTCTAAAAGACAACCCTGGGTTAGTACACTAAAGGTGCTGTGTAACCCATACAAGAACAGGGGCACTTGGATTGGTGTGCTCCCATGCCCAAGATCACACAATGAGTGGCCAAAACACATGTAAGAGTGGAAAAAGGATGTACACTCTTACCAGGTGGAAAAAATAAACATCAGAAAACCAGCAAAGCTGCTGGGGGACTCACTAGGTGAGGGAAATTAGCCCTAGAAGGAGAATTCTCCCTAACACCCCCAAAATGCAGTGGCCTGTCCAAACCTTTCAGTGCCACTATATTATTCTGGGCATGGAGTTTCTTAAGTGTGTACACCAATAATCGGTTTGCCTTATTACCGTGAGCATAGTGATATTGGTTTAGTCTTGACATGGGCTTGGGAAGATTTCAGCCGGGTGTAATTCCAATAGAGATATAGCACTTTTCAGTTCCCTCCATAGTTTACGGGACGGGTTGGCTGTATGTTCTGTATCTAACCCCTTGACATCTTGTTCTAACCGCTCTTGATGGAGCCTATTGGTTCTAGTGAATGATGCAGACCCATCACCCTCCCCCTTATTATTGCCTTCATGGCATCCCATACCGTGGATAGTGAGCTATCAGGGGGTCACGTTTTCTCTGAAATAGTTCTTTCACATTTTCAAGCTCTGATCCCCATTTCAGGTGTTTTGTTCTGAGGTTTTCTCACTTGGAACAATTCTCCAAGTCTTTGCATTTTTATTGCTGCTCTTTTACTGTTTGTTCCAGGCTTTTGAATGTTGACACATTGGATATTGTCTTGTCGTTCAGGCTGGAATGTAATACTTCTTTTTCATTTAGCATGCTTCCCATGTCTCTGATTGCCTTCTTGTCTGCAATAGCGGCTGACCGATCTTTCCTGACCACCCGCAATTCTTCTTTTAGTGTCGTTTTGCGTTACTATTTAGAGGCTTGAGGGCGGTTTCCTGTTGTGTAAGGGTGTCTGATATTGTTTTCTTGTGTTGAATTGTCATATACTGGTCTAGTCACTTTCGATCCTGTTACCTTATGATGAGGTATGTTGGCCACCTGTTTATCCCACAAAACAGTAATACCCCCCTGAACACCTTTTATTAGCTTTCTTGGGGGACATGTGGGTGCAGTGTCCCACTCACCCCACCCGTTAGGTGTTCACATTTATGTTTTCTCTTGTTTTTTAAAAAAAACATTTTTTTTAATTAATTTCGTTTAACAAGTACACTGGAATATTTGTGTTACACATCAGTACGTGTTATGCAATTACTATCTGTATCCGCCTTCCATCCCCCCTTCCCCTTCCCTCTAACAACCAACAAATGCACTGTTCATATTCTGAATAGTTCTAAACAGTCCGGCGTGCTCAGTCGGTCTGTTGATGAACACCTCTTATCTCAATACCCTCCAGAAGTCTATATCAGTGCCTCCCTCCCCTTGTCCATTGCGGACTGCGCCTTGCCAGACCGAGGACTCTGCCATAGTCCCCTTCCGGAGGTTCCGCCACCATATTTCCACATTCAGAAATGTTTGTGCTTTCCACCCCATCGCTATTCTGCGCTTTGCCAATATGTATGCCAGGTCTTTCAGTTGGCTGATGTGCTGTGCTCTCTTAGGTCAGGGAAATAACACTAGTAGGCAAGCTGAGGGGGACTGTACATCTAAAGTGATAGCAGCATTTGCTAGTTTCAGCGCTATCCCTTCCCAGTACAGTTGTATTTTAGGGCAGGCCCAGAACATTTGTAGCAAATCCGCATTTCCCAGACTACATTTGGGGCAGCGTTGTGTGTCTGTACGGTTGAATTTTGACATTTTCTGGGGTGTCGGGTATGCTCTATGGGTTACGTATAATTGTAGGAGTTGCAATTTGGTGTTTCTCGACACCTGTTTGTGGTATGAGATCGTTCTCTGCCACTCCCCCTCTAAGAGAAGTTTGTATATCCTAGATACCGCATGGCCCCCTTCTGATACATCATATAGTGTTTCTATAACTTCATTAACTTCCAGCTGTCTGTTGGTTATTGGCCATTTCTGCTTAATTGCCTCAACAGTGCAGCGTGCGTGATGTATTGGCCCTCTTGTAGCCCAGTCTCGGCTGTGAGTGTTTGGAGATCAGCTACCTTCCCTTCTCAGAACATGTCCACTAGGGTTGCTACGCCTTTGGGCTCAGAGTATTTCCTGATGGTTGTCCTATCTTGGGGATTGTGCGCCGTCAGTGTGACCAGTGGAATCTTGGGGGAATAAGATGTTGTGTTCCCTAGCAGCTTGCAAGTCCTGTGCCATAGGGCTTTCCCCAGTGTCAGTAGATGTGCAGGGTGTTGTAGATGCGTGGTGCTTACCCATATCACCTCTTTCAGGTACAACGGGCTGTACATCGGTTGTAATGGGGTTGTGTCCTGGTAAGGTTCATCCGACAGCCATCCCGTGACAAACTGTATTTGGCACGCTATAAAAATAGTTTGAAATTGGGAACCCTGATTCCGCCTTGTTCGTACAGTCTTAGGAGTGTGTTCAGCGCTAGTCTGGATCTCCTATTCTGCCATAAGAACCTTCTGCATGCTGCATCCAACTTTTTGATTAAAGGTTCTGGGGATGTTATATGGCACATTTGTGAAGTGATGTAATAACCTGGGGAGGGCTACCATTTTCAGCAGTGCTGCCCGGCCCATTAGTGAAAGAGGCACAGTTGCCCAGAAGTCCATGGATTTTATTACCCCTTCTGCTGCGCGCAGTGCGTTGTGTGTGTTGTGACCGGGGGTCATGGTATATATCTATGCCCAGGTACCTGAATGTGTCGGCATGCCATTGCATCGGAAGTATGGGCAGGTTGCCCTCCCCCTTCTTCCTAAGTCAGGCTAGTGGGAATAGTCCTGACTTCTGTCTGTTAATCGTAATGCCTGAGAGTTCGGCAGCTCTCTCTAGTACGCCCAATATGTATTGTAAATTGGTTTCTGGGTGCTGTATGTATAGTAGCATGTCGTCTGCATACAAAGAAATGAGGTGCCACTGGCCGTGGATATTTATGCCTGCTTGCGTAAGTAAGTATATTGCAATTGGCTCTAGGGCCAGGATGAACAACATGGGAGACAGTGGGCATCCCTGCCTAGTGCCTTTTTCTAGTGTCCTTTGTTCTGATACCTGGTTGCCCGTTTTGACTCTAGCTGCCGTGCTGCTGTACAGTAGATGTACCCATCTAATGTACTTGGGGCCAATGCCAAACCGCTGCAGGGTGGCCAACAGCCATGTCCACCTGATTGAATCAAATGCTTTAACCACGTCTAGTTAGGCCACTGTGTAGTGTTCTGTACTGGCGTTGGTGCTGTCTATAATATGGTGTAATCTGCGCAAGTTCCATGTCATATTCTTCCCTGGCACATACCCCGTCTGATCGTGTGTAACAATTCTGTTCTGATCTTTTTAAGTCTTTTCGCCAATAGAGCACTAAGTATTTTCCCGTCCTGGTTCAGTAAAGATAGTGGCCTGTACGAGCCGCACTCTGTTGCAGGTTTGTTTGGCTTAAAGGCATGGTCTAGTAAAAAAATGTATTTAAAAAATAGATAGGCAACATAAAAAAAAAATACTAGCATTCTCTTTTTTAAAACTTCCCATGTAAAAATGTTGAGCTATTCAAGCTCAGAATTCGCAAAAGCAAGCACACGGGCGCATCCATTTTGTGAAATGGATGCCCTCCTGTGCTGGCTTTTGCTTTTGCGGCACTAATGAAGGAAAAGCCAGCCAGCTGTAGTAAACAAAAGCTACCGCTGGATGGCTTTCCCTTCATTAGTGCTGGACGCGAAGGACGGGGACCGGAGACCAGAGCAGGAAAGCTGTAGCTGAATCTCGGTAAGTGCTATTTATTTTTTTTTAAAAATAAGCACTAGCTGCGTTTTTTTTTCTAAGTTTTCCGGGCTGGAGGAGCCCGGAAAAATTATAAATAAAACCGCAGCTTTAGAAACGGAGACCCAAAGTGATAGCCACAGCAGGCAGAAACACAACGTGGTTGTGTTTACATAGAATTCATTCGGCAGTCTGTCTGTACCTGGAGTCTTGCTGGTTGGCAATTCTCTAATTATAGCTGATAATTCTGCCACACTGATGGGAGCATCTAGCTGCTCTGCCGCCATTTCATCTAGCCTGGGGAGTTCTATCTGGGCAGGAGCTCTTCTATCTTGGGGGCTTGTGCTTCTGATGTGTCACGATATAGGTCTTTATAATATTCATTAAAAGTCTTATTTATTTCTGTTTGTGTGGTGCTCTGTGTGCCATTGCCATTTGCAGTCGATTGAATCATGTTCTGTTTGTCATTCTTTTTGTAGAGCCGAGCTGGTAATCTACGCGGCTTGTCTCCTTCAGCGTGTTGTTTCTATATGTATTTTGCGTACTTTAGGGTGCCAAGCCTATCCCAGTGTTTTAGGCTTTCTTGCCGTAATCTGATCCTGTCTGAGTTGCGGTCGGCAGAATCTTCCAAACTACTTTCTATGTCTGCTAGGGCTTACGTCCAAGACCCTTTCCTCCATATGCATGGGCGTCCCTCGGTAGGGACGGGAGACGGAACCCTTTTCACCAGAAAAAATCTTCGTCCCCTTTAAATTTAGAGATGTGCGGGGGAACACCACTGGGAGCATGCGCTCGCCTGACTCCACGCACCCGCGCCACACCCCAGTCCCGTTTTCCGCGTCGATGGGAACGGGACGAATTCACCAGCGCTCCTGGGTTTGGCTTTGGCCATGTAATACCACGCGCTCTTCCCAGATATTCTTCTATCTTTGTCTTTTTCTTTTCAATTAGGTACTTGGTCCTCCGATGCCACGCTCCTCCCTGGCGCAATGTCGACTAGAGCGGGCTTCAGTAGGGATCTAACGGTATTACGGTATACTGTTAAAAATACCGTGAACCACTTAATTGAACAATAATAACCGTCACATTGTTTATACCGGTATACAGTTCATACCGTTAAGTGTGCTTTTCAATCTGATTTGGAAAGGCTGCAGTAAGCAAGTGCTGCGCAGTCTTGGTCTTGCACTGTTGGATGTGCCGTCTGCCAAGTAGTTTCAGTTGGAGCAGTTTTTAATGCCATTCCATAAACCACACGTGCCTGACACAAAATCAATATGTTAGCAATAGGAAAAATAAATACAGTGCCAAGAAGGAAAAGTGTTTACTTTGGGTTGGCGGTTTGGGGTTTATATATTTATAATGGATAATGTTTTCTAAACATATGACAATGGGGGATTTCCCTGGTTCCATCATTGAATTTACATATAATAAGTCACAGTGCGAAATGTACTCATCTCTGTGGGTATTCTCTGCTGCCATGCCAAAGTGTAACATGTCCGTGATTACTGAACACCTTTTGGCCCGCAAGTAAACTGAAGGCTGTAATGTAAAGAGAGAGTGCGTGTGTGCGTGCGTGTGTGTGTATGCGCACAAGCGTATACTACCATCAGACTCCATTGATCTTTGGCATGCAGGTTATCAAGATAGCAACATGTTCATCTTCACCAGTAGCCAGTGGGGGGGCTAAAAGCCAAAATGACCACTTAAGAAAAGCTATTCAGTTTGCTTTGCCGGTCGCAGCAGGGCTCCCCTCTGCCTCTCCTCTCCACACGTGTGTTTGTGTTTGGTGGAAGCAAGGGGTGGCATTTCAGTGAAAAGTATGTGGAAAAGCCCAATTCTGGCCCTGGGTGCCTGGTTTTGTTTGTGATGATAAATCTGACAATTTATGACCTTTTAGAAAATATTTGTTAAGATTAGTTAACTCCACCTGCTATACCGCGATAACCATGATATACCGTCATTTGGCAAGAAGGTTATTGTACCGTCATAAAACTAATACCAAGACACCCGTAGGCTTCAGCAGGTGTCCGGCCTGCGAGGGGCTCTTCCCTACATCCCACCCCCATTCCCTTTGCCTCCACTGCCTTGGCCCCAACCACGGCTGGGAAGGTTGTTCCGCGTGCGACAAGCTGACTCCACTGGCACTGAAACAGGCTAGCTAGGTGGAGGGAGCTCTTCCAGAAGTCACCTCCGTAGGACCTAAAGGACTTAGTCAAATATCGCTCGAGGTCGAAGGAAAGGCCTCTATTCACCATCGCACCCAGTAAGGGCGACTCTTTCCCAAGTTAGCGCCCAACTGGGAGGAACCCTTTGGGTTCTAGCACCAGCACACGCACCAAGGCTAGTCCAGCTACCGGCCTCAGGGCACAGGGGTCTTCTGGTGCCTGTGTTGAGGGACCACCAGGTTCTTTTACCAGGGTTACTCCCGAGGGGCAACACCCTAATACCAGCATCATGTCCGAGGGGGCGCCTTCACGCAGCACTACCAGCAGTTCAGCCGGGGGCAATACGCCTTGCAGGGCTAGACCTGAAGTGCGGGATAGGCCTTATCTTCCACCACCAAGCGTCTTGGACGTGGCTGGGTCTGATGAGCCAGGCACCACGACTTTGGCATGGAGCTCGACAAAATGGCAGCCGCGCCAGACAGGATGGCCGCTCGCCTGATACCCCCTCGGGCAGAGCGGGTGGAGGAATGAGTCAGAAGGTGGGACTGGTGTCAACCAGAGGCGTGGCCTACAGTTTATCCATCAGCAGCGCAGGGCAGGTTTCCCCTGCACCCCAGGCAGAGTGTGCCCCGGCCCCAGCTGCCCTTGGCCACTCCGTCAATATCACCTGCCACCTCTACAGCCTCCGAAGACAGGTTCTTCAAAAGTTTCCTGGGGCTGATGCGAACTACCCAGATGGGGGCCATCCTCCGGGATGCCATCAGGGACATGCTCCCTCAGGTCACCCCACCGGCACCTATAGTCATTCCTCCGATGGCTCCGCTGCCACAGACCCCAGTGCATACGCTGCTGCCCCAGCCAGCCCCTCCGGTTCCGGTTTCCCTGCCTCCCACAGTACAGGCGGTTCCACACCAGCCTCCGCAGCAGCCACCGGCTCTGGTCTCCACTCTGCAGCCCACGGCGCCCAGCACTCCTCCACCAGCTCCGGACCCCCGATTCCCCCCTGAGAGTATTTGGCAGAGTATTTGGGCCTTCCTCAGCCTGATGTAGAGCAGCCTGAGGAGGGGGTCTTAGCAGAAATCCTCACCCTAAGACCCCTTACCAAAACTGGGATGCAGAAAGATGCAGTTGCCCTGGCCAAGAAGGGGTGGCTCAAGTTGCACTCGGCCCAGCCTGTCAATCGGTGGCTCGACGCCAAGTACAGGCAGATGGAGGGGGACACACTCTTGTTTTTAGCGCATCCTCATCCGCACTCCTCTGTGTTAGCTGCAGCGTCACTCTATTCCAAGCCTCAGTCGTCCTCGGCCACCTCGTCCTCGATGCTACTAGGCAAGGACGAGAAGATCTTGGAGGCGTACGGGAAGAAGCTGTACTCCGCCTTCTTGCACATGCGGCGGGCCAACGCAGATGCCATGTTGGCAGCCGCTAACCAAAGGCTCTGGCGGGAATTTGCAGACTTCCTCCCAGAACTTCCAGCACAGAGCCAAGCGCGCTTCAAGGCAGGACTAGGAGAATCCAGGCTGGTAGCGCAGGACATTATGGAGTCCACCGTGGCCCTCATCGATAACTCTGCCCGGGCCATCTGCATTGCCACGGACATGAGAAGGACAGCCTGACTCCAGGCTACTAAGTTTAATCCTGATGTCCAGGAACTCATATTGGACCTTCCCTTCGAGGGCAGTGACCTCTTCCACTCCACCACGGATGATGAATTAGATGAAAAGAAAAGCTTGCAAACCGCAAAGTCTTTATCTATTCTTACGAGGGTCCCGCCCAAGGCCTACACTCAGTCGCAGCAACGCTCCTTCATGGGGCAGGCGTTTGGCGGGTTACGAGGCTTCCAAAAACAGAGGTCCAGACAACCTGACCGTTGTCAGAGTCTGCATCGGAGGAAACAACAAAAGGGGCGGGGGCAAGGGGATTTTCCATACCCCCTCCTCTGCAACAACCTCAAAAGGAAAAAAGGCATGACATGCCCCTTCGGGGCCACGTGTTTCCGGTGGGGGGCAGGCTTGCCTTTCACAGGCATTTTGGTGCCAGAAGTTTTCGGACCTCTGGATCCTCTCTGTAGTCTCCACGGGGTACCGCCTGCCGGTACCTTCCTCTCCTCCCTCCTCCCTGCCTCTCCCACAGATTGGGACTGCAACTCTGCTGGCGGAGATCCGGTCGCTCGTCGAGAGCCAGGCTCTGGAAGAAGCCCCAACCTCCCAGCGAGGCTTGGGCTTTTATTTCAGGATTTTCACAAATACAGAAGAGGAACCAGGCTGGCCTGAGAGTTCTGTTGGAACTTTCCACCCTCAATCTCTCCCTCCATCTCCAAAAATTCAAGATGGTTACGCCAGCTCTTATTGCAGAAATACTGGACAGGGGAGACTGGATGTGCTCCCTGGATCTGAAGGATGCTTATCTACACGTCCCGATTTTGCAGCTGCATTGTTCCTTACTGCTCTTCAGGATCATGGGCTTCCATTTCCAATACAAGGTGCTACCCTTTGGCCTTAACTCGGCTCCCAGGGTATTTACCAGGTTGATGAATAGAGTGACAGCCCTCCTCAGGGCCCAGTGCCACCACATCTACCCATACCTGGACGACTGGCTCGCCCGGGCCACCTTTCCGGAAGCGGTTAAGCATACTGCCTCTCCACTGAGGAACACACTCCACGACCTGGGGTTCACTATCAATCTTGAGAAGTCTCAGCTGCAGCCCACGCAAAGCCTGACCTCCTTGGGCCTTTTCTGGGACACAAGCTCTGTGAGAGTCTTTCCCTCGGAGGACAGGATTGCGGCCATCAAGGGAGCTACAGCTCACTTCCTCTTCAGGCCAGTGACCTCGGCCTGGTGGTACCAACACCTACCGTGGCTTTTGGCAGCGGTCCTTTTGTCCGTGCCCCACACAAGACTCAGGATGCAGAGATTACAGCTGCACTTCGCAGCCTCATGTAGTCAGGAGACGGGCTCCCAAGAGGAGCCTGTCAACATTCCTCCCTTTCTTCTCTCGGACCTGGTGGTCCGCAGACTTCAACCTGAGGAAGGGTAATCCCTTCCAGCAGACAGTCCCTCAGGTCACAGTTACTACGGACTCTTCCCTAGAGGGCTGGGGAGCCACCCTGGACAACCACAGCGTCCATGGAGTCTAGACTCGGCCGGAGCAGGAGTCCCACATCAATTGGCTAGAATTGAAGGCCATATGGTTGGCTGTCAAGGCCTTTCTCCCTCTTATCAAGGGCAAGGCGGTTCTTATGCAGACAGACAACTCCACCAGCAGGTACTATGTCAACAAGCAGGGGGGCACCAGATCCCCTCCGCTGTGCATCCTAGCAATTGGCATGTGGGAATGGGCTCTGGAGAATGACATTTACCTCATGGCTGTCCACCTGCCGGGGAATCCTACCTGGAAGCGAACAGGCTCAGCAGACTGGGGACGGCCAATTACGAGTGGCAATTGAAGGACCTGCTATTGGAGATCTTCCTCAGGTGGGGGTATCCCCAGGTGGATCTTTTTGCCTCACAGGACAACAGGAAATGCCAACTGTTAGCCTCCTGGCAGGAGCAGGGCTCCGGCTCCCTCGGCGATGCATTCCAGATCCAATGGAACGACATGACGGCATATGCCTTCCCACCCACACCCCTAGTCCACAGGATAATCTGAAAGATAAAGGAATCCTGGCACCTCAGCATCATTTTGTTAGCTCCCTGGTGGCCTGCCAGACCGTGGTTCTCCAAGCTTCTCAGCGTCTCTGACAGACCACCCATTCACCTACCATTGGGCCCAGCTCCTCTCCTGGCCCAGCAGGGGGGCAGGGTACTCCACCCTGTTCCTCATAAATTAGCCCTTGCAGCCTGGTTCCTGAGCAGGTCACGCTGAAACACTTTATGTAGCCTATCTCAGGCTAACCTAGAGATCTTCCAGGGCGCTAGAGGCAAGGCTACTAGGAGCCAATATAAGAGTAAATGGTCTAGGTTGGGTCAGTGGGTCGACTGTAGCCTATCTGGCAGCCATAGGGGCTTGCAGGAACTCAGAAGAGGGCCTCTTCTCCTTCTCCAACCCGGTGGTCAAGCGACATCTGGCAGGCCTCCACAAGCTGTACCCACATAGAAAGAAGCTGCACCCGGTGTGGGACCTTAATGTTTTGTTGGGCGCCTTGGTACACAAACCGTTTGAGTCTATGGCTTCCGCGGCTATCAGGCTGGTCATCATAAAGACAGCTCTGCTCGTGGACCTCACCTCAGCTTGCAGAGTCAGCAAGATCCAGGCTCTGGTGGCATCAGAACCCTACACCACTTTTCACAGGGACAAGTTTGTCCTGTGGATGCACCCTACTTTCCTACCCAAGGTGACCTATTACCACCATCTCAACGAGGAAATAGTCTTACCCACTTTCTTCGCCGACCCCAGGAACGAGACTCAGAGGGTCTTGCACTGTCTGGATTTCAGACGTGTGCTGAAATACTACCTGGACAGAACCAAGGACTTCCACAAGTCGGACGCCTTGTGTGCCACTTTCGGTAGGTCAAGGCCCTGGTATCAGGCCTCCATAGCAAGGTGGATGGTCGCGGCCATCAAGGAGGCCTATGAGGGCAGCACAAACCAGTTCTGGTTAACTTACATGCCCATGCGGTCAGACCCAAGGCCACGGCCATCGCGTTCCAACAGCATGTGCCTGGACAGGTCATCAGCAGTCCTGGCTACCTGGGCCACCCCTGCGGCTTTCGGTAAACACTACTGTTAGGACACCGCCTCTAGGTCAGATGCAGCATTCAGGCAGGCGGTTCGAAGAAACCTGTTTTCTTAAGGAGGGGCTCCTCTCCACCCTGGGGCTACATTCAGTTGTAATCGCCCATACAGTATGGAGGAAAGGGGACGGGATGTAAGAGTAATTAATAGTTACTCACGCAGTGACTAACATACTCTTAGTCCATAGTCCCCTTTCCTCCATACTATATGGGCGTCCCTCGCGAGGGACGGGAGACAGAACCTTTTTCACCAGAAAAAATCTTCTTCCCCTTTTAAATTTAGAGGTGTGGGGGTGCGGCCCTGGATGTATGCACTCACTTGACTCCGGCCACTGGCGCCACTCCCCAGTCCTCTTTTCCTCGTCGACAGGAGCGACTGCTTTCACCAGCGCTCCTGGGTTTGGCTGTGGTCTTGTAATTCCACACGCTGTTACCTGGATACTGTCTTTTGTCTTTAATCAGGTACTCGGTCCTCTGGTTCCACGCTCCTCCCTGGCGCATGTCAACGTCTTTGGGCTTCAGCAGATGTCCAACCTGCAATGGGCTCTTCCCTTCTCCCAACCCACCCCCCTCCCCACGCTCTTGCCTCTGCTGCCTTGGCCCCGATCACAGCTGGGAAGGTTATTCCGCGTGTGACGCACTTACACTGTACGCTCTCAAGGACAGGTTAGCTCGGTGGAGGGAGCTCTTCAAACATTCGCCTCCAGATGACTTGAATGACTTCCTCCAGCATAAGTCTAGGCCCAAGGTAGGCTGCTTTTTTCATGTGCACTCCGCAAAGGCGACTCCTTCCCAAGGAGACGTCCAAGCGGGAGGGACCATTCAGGTTCTAAAAGCATCACTGGTACCAAGACTGCTTCAGCTACTGGCGGTCAGGCCAAGGGGTCAGTAGATCCTACCAGTGTCATCGCTGAGGGACTGCATGGATGTTTTACCGGGTGTCCACCCGAGGGGCTACGCCCTACTACCGGACAAATGTCTGAGGGGGCGCCTGTACACAGAACTACCAGCAACACAGCCGAGGGCACAATGCCTACCAGGCCTCATTCTGAGGTGCATGGTAGGCCTCAAGCTCCACCGCCAAGAGTCCTGGAGGAGGCTGGGCCCAGCGCGTCAAGCACCATGAAGCAGGCAAGTGGCATACAGCCTGACAAAATGGCTGCGGCGCCAGACAAAATAGCCCCTCGTCCGATACCTTGTGTGGAGCAGGTGGGAGAATGTGTTTCGAGGTGGGACAGGTCTTCACCAGGTACGTGGCCTATGGTATATCCTTCAGCGTCACAGGGCAGATACACCCCACAGGCAGCAAGGCAGAGTACACCCAGACCTCAGGGCCCTACTCCCACACCAACTAGCTCCCCACCGGCCTGTGATGATAGATTTTTCAAGAAATTCCTCATGCTTATGAAATCCCCTCAGATGGGGAACCATCCTTCGGGATGTGATCAGGGACATGCTACCTCCTGTCCCGCCACCTGGGCCCATTATCATTCCTCCTATCGCTCCAGCGCCTCAGGGCCCCGCACAGCCTCTGATGCCTGCGCCGGCCCCCGTGTTTCTGGCTCCTCTTCCTCCTGCACCCCAGGCGGTTCCATACCAGCCTCCAGCCCAGCTCGCCACACCTCAACCTGTAGCGCCCAGTACTCCTTCACCTGTCCCAGACCAGCCAGAAACCCTGGAGGACCCCGACACTCCGTCTTTAGCCAAGGCTTTCAATGATCGACTTGCAGGTCTGGCCAAATACTTGGGGCTTCCACAACCCGAGGTTGAACAACCAGAGGCGGTAGTCCTGGCCGAAGTCCTCATTCTACACCCCGAAGCTAGGACAGGGATTCCGACGCAGAAGGACGTTGTTGCTTTGGCCAAAAAGGGATGGCGTAAACCCCATTCGGCACAGCCCACCAATCAGCGCCTCGATTCCAAGTACAGGCAATTAATACACTCTTGCTGTCGGCACACCCTCAACCGCACTCTTCAGTGATTTCCGCAGCCTCAATCTACTCTTAAGCCTCAGTCTTCCTAGGCCACCTCGTCCTCGGCCCTGCTAGGCAAGGAGGAGAAGATTTTGGAGGCATATGGAAAGAAGGTCTATTCCAAAGTCTCCCTGCACCTTCGGCAGTCTAATGCGGACGCCATGCTCGCAGCCGTTAACCAGAGGCTTTGGCAGGAAATAGCCGACTTCCTTACAGAACTTCCAGGACATAGTGGCGCGTTTTAAGGCGGGGCAGGCAGAAGCAAAGTTGGTGGCCCAAGACGACATGGAGTCCACAGTGGCGCATATAGACACTTTAGGCCATGCCATCTGCATCGCTACGGACATGAGAAGGACTGCCTGGCTGTGGGCTACCAAATTCAACCCGGACGTCCAGGAGCGCATATTGGACCTTCCATTCCAAGGTAGCGACCTCTTTCATTCCACCACCGATGAGGAACTTGATGAGCAGAAGAACAGTTCCCAGACTGTGAAATCCTTATCTATCGTTACGAAGTCCATGCCCAAGACGTACAGCCAGATGCACCAGCGTTACGACAAGGGACGGGTCTTCGGCGGGTTCCAGGGCTTCCAGGACTGAAGGTGCAGGCAGCCGGACTGATCTTTCAAGTCGGCACCGCCGCAAACAGCACAAAGCGGGGAATAAGGGCTTCTTTCAGTCCCCCTCCTAAGCCCCATCCTCAGAGGCAAAGAAGGCATGACATTCCACTCCGGGTCCACGTGTCTCTGGTGTGGGGCAGGCTTGCCCTTCACGCACAGTATTGGCACGTGAGGTTCGTGGACCCCTGGATTCTATCAGTAGTGTCCTAGGGCTACCGCCTACCGGTTCCTCCCTCGCCTCTCTCCTCCCCTCCCCTCCCACAGATTGGTACAACAACTCTGTTGCCGGAAATTCGATCGCTCGTAGAGAGCCAGGCAGTGGAAGAAGTCCCAACCTCCCAGCGGGGTATGGGCTTCTACTCCAGTATTTTCACCATACACAAGAACAACCAGGCTGTGTTGGACCTTTCCACCCTGAACCTTTCCCTCCCTCTTCAAACGTTCAAGATGGTTGCCCCAAGTGTTTATTGCAGAGACACTGTGCAAGGGAGACTGGATGTGCTCCCTAAATCTGAAGGACTCATACCTACACGTCCCAATTTGGCAGCCTCATCGATCCTGCCTGAGGTTCAGGATCATGGGCTTCCATCTCCAATACAAGGTTCTACCCTTTTAGGGAGAATTCTCATTCAATGGCTAATTTCCCTTACCTAGTGAGTCCCCCAGCAGCGGTGCTGGATTTCTGGAGTTTATTTTTCCACTTGGTAAGAGTGTACCTCTTTTCCCCACTCTTACTTGTGTTTTGCATATGTTTATTTAATCTGTTTTTGTGATTGTGGACTCTGGAGTACACCACTTCAATAGTGTGTTATAACACACTTCTTTTGTGTGTTATACAGCACCTTCAGTGTAGTGACACAGGGTTGTCTTTTAGACTTCCCACCGACTCCATTTCTGAGGCTGACTACTGTCCCCTAGAAAAGGGTAAAGTTGCCATTAACTTTACTTAGTCATTTAACCACAGATCCAGTAAACCCCATCTTACATGGAGTACTGGAAAGGGTTAATCCTTAGCCCTTATTATCTGTACCTCCTAGAGCATTGTTTCGCTCTTTTAACATTTAGACTTGGCTGGTGGTAGTGGTATCTACCCTAACTTTTCTACCGCGATTATACTATATAAACGTGGGATTGTTTTAGGCTATTATATTAGCCTCGAACTTAAACCCGCTTGACCAAATACTTTTTCTTTTGGCTCCAGTCGGGTTTATTCACCATTTCTTTTTGTTAAAGTCCTTCTTGTGTTTTACTTTGCGCGGCAAACCAGGTTTGCCTTCTCTGTTCACTGTCTTTTGGCGGGATTCTGCCAAGAAGTCCTCCTCTAGGCCCCTGGGTGTCTAGGTGGGCTGAATGTGAGGGAGGGGTGTAGTCACCCCTGCACAGGGTATCCTAGGAAACCCAAGTCGCACTTTGCCATGATTGGCTGAGGTGGTTGTCCGGGCCGGACAACCCCCCTGCTGCGTGATTGACAGCCAGTTATTCACCGTCGTTGCTGCCGGATTCAGCCCTGTGTGGTGCAGACCCCTCCAGATGTCCTCCTGCGGATCGAAGCTCCAGGAACCGAGGGTCTGCAGGAAACTACTAGGAACAACGGTCGTGGCACCAGCTTCATCATTGAATAAGGTACTGTGTTCTGCTCGAGGAATTTAGGGTGAATCCCTTTTCTTCGCCTCCAAGGCTTGCCCTTGTCTTCCCTCCTTCTTATAACTTTTGCTTCCTCTGTTAACAATATCTAAGTACTCCTGGCTACGTTGAATTGTGAACTATCCGACTGTGTGATCCTCGACAACAGGAACCCGGTTCCACTTGACACTGGCTCTGGCCTATTGACTTTTACATTTCTGCCTAAGAGTGTTCTCTGGTTCTGTCTGCCTTGACAAAAGTATTGCCTATGATTTTTTTGCCCCCAACTCCCTCTGGGTATCTCAGGTGCTAAGTGTGTTTTTGCCCCGGTAACATTTCTTGCAGCGGATATGCGTTTCTTTAGTAAGACCGAACTGTCATTACTGTCAAAAAGTGTTTGCAAGTGTATTCCCGGTAACATCATTTTTTTTCATAACACCGGTCCGCTCAAACACAGGGTACTTACCTTGAAGTTATACCTTACAAAGTTAATTGGTTACTTGTATATTTTACATGTGGTTTTGAATTAATAGAAGTTTTGTGGTTATAACAAATGGTTTAAAAAAATAAATGTACTTAAACATTTTTACCTGAAACTTTGAGTCAGCTTTTGCTCGAGTCACAGTAATTGTGGTCCCTTTGTGTAATCTCTGCTACTGCTCATATACTCTTGAGATAAGCCTGGCTGCTCCGCTACTGCTACCGCTTTAACATTGTACCAAAGCTAAAACTTGTATTGTCACCTGTAGTCTTAATTGTGCCTAACATACCCTTTTGGCTCAATTCAACCCCCAGGGTCTTTACCAGGCTTATGAATGCAGTGACGGCCCTTCTCAGGGCCCAAGGTCACCAAGTCTACCCATACCTAAACGACTGGCAAGTCAGAGCGAGATCCCGTAGGGGGTCCATCGCACCTTCTCCACCCTCATGAATACGCTACATGAATTGGGATTTTCCAACAATCTCAAGAAGTCACAGCTGCAGCTGATGCAGAGTCTGGCGCTCCTGGGCCTCATCTGGGACACAAGCTCTGAGAGAGTTTTTCCCTCATAGGACAAGATCACAGCCATCAAGAGGGCCACGGGTCATTTTCTCAGCAGAGCGGTGACCTCAGCATGGTGGTACCAGCACTTCTCGGATATCATGGCGGCATGTCTACTGGCAGTGCCATACACAAGGCTCAAAATGAGAAGATTACAGCTGCACTTCGCAGCCTCATGGAGTCAGGAGCGGGGTTCCCAGGCGGAACTCATCAGCATTCCTCGCTTTCTCCACCAGGACCTCGTCTGGTGGAGCACGGACTGCAACTTGAAGATAGGCAGACCCTTCCGATAATCAACACCACAGCTTACCAGCACCACAGATTCTTCCTTGGAGGGCTGGGGGGGGGGGCTACCCTGGACAACCACAGCGTCCATGGAGTTTGATCTCTTCAGGAACACGAGGCCCATATCAATTGGCTTCAGATGAAGGTGGCAAGATGATCCTCATTCAAACTGACAATTCCATCAGTATGTATTAACAAGCAGGGTGGCACCAGGTCCCCTCCCCTATGCAACATGGCAGTCAGCATTTGGAAGTGAGCTGTGGAGAACAACATTCAATTGAGGGCAATCCACCTCCTGGGGGAATCCATCCTGGAGGTGGACAGGCTCAGCAGATTGGGTGCGGACAATTACAAATGGCAATTGAACAATTAGGTCCTTCAGGGGATCTTCAGCAGATGGGGGCATCCCCAGGTGGATCTCTTTGCCACCTGGAAAAACAGGAAGTGCCCTCAGGTCGCATCCCTGGGCGATGCCTTACCGATACAGTGGAACAGTATGAACGCATATGCATTTCCTCCCACTCCCCTGGTACACAGGTTGATCTGCAAGATAAGGGAGTCCCGACACTTCAGTATCATTCTGATAGCTCCTTGGTGGCTGGCGAGACCATGAGCTGCTCAGCCTGTCGGACCAGCCTCTGATTCACCTTCCTTTAGGCCCAGCTCATCTAATATCGCAGCAAGGGGTCAGGGTCATCCAACCCGCCTGCAGAAGTTAGCCCTCGCAGCGTGGTTCCTGAATGGGTCACATTGAAGCATTTGTGTCTTTCGCAGGCTAACCTAGACATCATACAGGGTGCTAGGAGCAATGCTACTAGGAGCCAGTACAAAAGCAAGTGGTCTAGGTTTTGCCACTGGGTTGAGTCAAAGAAGGTCGATCCTCTTACTTGCACATTGAGCAATGTGCTATCCTTCTCTGTTGACCTCGCCCATTCGGGGGTGCAAATAGACTCCTGCTGCACCTATCTGGCGGCCATCAGAGCCTACCGGAACTCGGAGGAGGAAGTTCTCTTACGCCAACCCAGTGGTTAAAAGGCATTTGGCGGACCTCATCAGGCTCTACCCACATATCAAGAAGCCACACCCTGTGTGGGACCTCAACATAGTGTTGGGCGCCTTGGCGCATAAACCCTTTGAGCCAATGGCGTCCACAGACATCAGGCTAGTCACCATTAAGACAGCCCTCTTGGTGGGTCTTGCATCCGCACGCCGGGTAAGCAAGATGCACGCTCTTGTGGCTTCCGAGCTTTACACTACCTTTCATAGGGACATGGTGTCATTAGTACGCATGCCACGTTCTTGCCTAAAGCAGTTTCTTCGGTCAACCTAAATGAGGAGATAGTGCTACCCTCTTTTTTCGCAGACCCTAAGGATGTTGCTCAGAGGTTCCTCCACTGTCTAGATGTTGGGTGCGCTCTAAAATTCTACCTTAATAGAACCAAGCGCTTCCGCAGATCTGAGGCTCTCTTTGTCACCTTCGGTGGGTCAAAGCTAGGATATCAGGCTTCTAAGGGCTCAATGGCGAGTTGGATGCTTGTGGCCATTAAGGAGGCCTATGAGGGGCAGCACAAGCCACTGCTCGCAAATATGCATGCCCACGCTATCAGAGCCAAGGCCACGGCAGTCGCATTCCAGAGGCACATTTCCGTGGCAGGTCATCAGCAGTGTGGCCACATGGGACACTCCTTCGGCCTTCTGCAAGCACTACTGTCTGGATGCCGGCTCTAGGTCAGATGCGGCTTTCGGACAGGCAGTATTAAGGAACTTGTTTTCTTAAGGAGGGTCACCTCTCCAACCTGGGGCTACATTCAGTTGTAATCGCCCATGCAGTATGGACGAAAGGGGACGGGACGTAGGAGTAATTATAAGTTACTCACCATATTGACTAACGTACTTCTAGTCCATAGTCCCCTTTCCTCCATACGTCCCACCATCCTCCCCCCTAATAAAACTGGTGTCATTAGGTAATGGTAATATTGTCAACGCGTCAATGGGGACTGAGGAGTGGAGTCAGGGTAGCGCATCCTCCCAGGGCCGTGTACCTCTAAATTGAAAGGGGAAGAAGATTTTTTCTGGTGAAAAAGGTTCCGTCTCCCGTCCCTAGCGAGGGACGCCCATGCCCTATGGAGGAAAGGGGACTATGGGCTAGGAGTACGTAAATCACTACGGTGAGTAACTTATACTTTTTCCACTTTAGACAGTTCTTCTGCTATCGTTGCTTGTAGCCCACCTGCTTTTGCTATGGCTTCACCTCTGATCACTACCCACTACCTTAAAGGCTTCCCATAGTACGCATTTGGATGTCACACTACCTGTATTGTTCGTAAAGTAGCTACTGATGCTTTCTCTAAGGTGCCCTCTGAACACTTTGTCCTTCGGTGCTTCCCCACTCATCTTCCAGGTCAGGATGCGTGCCCTCGCCGGGGGCGGGGCTCTGTATAGATCTTGCTGGCCGGTGTGGTGTGTGCGTATCCTCTGGCCTGTGGGTGTAACTCTCTCCCTATATCAACTAAATTAAATCGCTTGTCATTGCCTTCAGTGCTTTGGCCGGTGGGCAGGGGTACATAAACGTGTTGTCAGACCTATCCTGTGTGGGGTCCATATTGCAGTTGAAGTCCCGCCCCCTCCACCCCAATACGATGGCGCCATTTCTGACTGGGCCTATTCTTGTGTATAGTGAGCGAAAGAAGGTTGTAGCATTGTGGTTTGGGGCATAAGTGTTAATGATACATACTTCCTTGTTCTCCAAAAAACCCTGAATCAGGACCATTCTTCCCTCATTGTAAGTTGCGCCCACTGTGGTTCTACTCAATTTCCTAGTTAGTATTGCTTGTTTTTCTTGGGATAGATGGGTTTCCTGTAAGAGTGCTATATCTATTTTGTTTCTACGTAGATAGGTCATCACTCTTTTCCGTTTTATGTAGTTATTTAGCTCCCCGGACATTCCAGGTTACTAACTTAAGGTCCACAGTCATGTGTGCTGTGGTATATGCAGGGCAATACTGTGAGGGCCCTAGTTGATGCCAAAGCACTTGCTTTGATGTGTGCTGCCCGCTGGCTGTCTAGCTATATGGTATGAACCTGTGCAAATAAACCCACAACTTCTTCCCAGCCATCCAACAATCCCTTTACCCCAAACTGTTGCCCAGCTGACTATAACCTGCTCAGGCATTCACGCTTCTCACCACTGCCCTCTCTTTGTCCAGTTTCTGGTGACAGTCGTGCAATGGGTGGTTACGTAACTGCTAGTATCCCGAAAGTGAACTGATTGTGGGCGGAGGACTGTTAGGCAGAATCCTGTGCAGTGCCCTTAGGGACCACTACACACAATTAAGACTACAGGTGGCAATACAAGTTTTACCTTTGGTACAAGCCTGTACTACTATGTTAAAGCGGTAGCAGTAGCGGAGCAGCCAGGCTCATCTCAAGAGTATATGAGCAGTAGCAGAGATTACACAAAGGGACCACAATTACTGTGACTCAAGCAAACACTGACTCAAGGTTTCAGATAAAAAAATATAAGTACATTTATTTTGAAACCATTTGTTATCAACACGACACTTCTATTACTTCAAAAACCACACGTAAAATATACTACAACTAACCAATTCACTTTGTACAGTATTACTCAAGGTAAGTTCCCTGTGTTTAAATGGGCCGGTGTTAAAAAACAGAACATGTTACAGTGAATACAATTGCGATCACTTTTTGACAGTTCGGTCTACTAGATAAACGCGTATCCGCGTCAAGAAATGCTAGCACCCGAGATACCCAGAGCGAGCTGGGGGCAAAAATCACAGGCAATATGTTAGTTAGGCAGACAGAATCGAAGAACACACATAGACAGGAATTCAAGAGTCAAAGGGCCGGAGCCAAAGTCAAATGACACTGGGTGCCTGTTGTCGAGGATCACACAGTCAGACAGTTCAAGATTCAACATTGCCAAGAGTACTTTGATATTGTCAATGTTCGGAAGCAAAAGTTATAAGAAGGAGGGAAATGTAAGGACAAGCATTAAAGTAGAGAAATAGGGATTTCACCCAAAATTTCCTCAAACAGGACACAGTACCTTTCTCAAAGAACGAAGCTGGTGCCACGGCAGTTGTTCCTGTTGGTTTCCCGCAGACCCACACTTTCCTGCAGCTTCAGCACGAAGAAGGACGATGAGGGGGTACGCACCACAGAGGGATGAGGCTGGCAGCAGCAACAATGAATAAAAGGTGCGTTCCTTAAAACCAGGAGAGGCTCTTCAGGTGGCTATCCGGACCACTACAGCAGTGTGAAGCGATTTCGACCACGAAGGCGACCTCTGGCTGAAGAAGATGAGCTGGTTAGCCCCACCAGGCTCAATGGAAGAAGACTCTGGACTGGATCTCCTCTTAGTCGTTGAAGGGTAGATAGCTCAGGACTGCAGCAGGGCTTCACCGGTACAGGGTAGTTGCAGCAGTCAACCTCTCCTCCACTTCTCGTCGGTTCCTTGTAGTTCCATTAGCGACTCTCTGACTTCCAGCCCAAGAGACCTGCCTTTTATGCGAAAACCCCCCCATTCACACAGCCTGTCTGTCAATCACCCAGCCGGGGGGTTGTCCAGCCCGGACAACCACCTTGGCCAATCATGACAAAGTGCGACTTGGGTTCCCTAGTAGGGATGTAACGGTATTAAGGTATACCGTTAAAGATACCGTGAACCAATGAATTGAACAATAATAACCGTCACATTGTTTATACCGGTATACCGTTCATACCGTTAAGTGTGCTTTTCAATCTGATTTGGAAAGGCTGCAGTAAGCAAGTGCTGCACAGTCTTGGTCTTGAACTGTTGGATGTGCCGTCTGCCAAGTAGTTTCATTTTGAGCAGTTTTTAATGCCATTCCATAAACCACATGTGCCTGACACAAAATCAATATGTTAGCAATAGAAAGAATAATACAGTGCCAAGAAGGAAAAGGGTTTGCTTTTTTTTTTATTTACATTTTTTTTTAAAGCGCTCACACAGCCCGCGGGCATCACAGCGCTGTTAAAGAAATTGTTTTTGTTTATTTAGTTGCGTAATTGTTTTTGTCTTATTTGCATATTTATAAAGCGCTTAAACACCCAGAGGTTTCTAAGTGCGAACCCGGGGATCGAACCTGTGTTTCTTCGTGTCATCTTGCTTCCAAGGCGCGCACGTTGCCGCTGAGCTATCCTCCCGGGACTTTGGGTTGGTGGCTTTGGGGTTTATATATTTATAATGGATAATGTTTTCTAAACATATGACAATGGGGGATTTCCCTGGTTCTATCATTGAATTTACATATAATAAGTCACACTGCGAAATTTACTAATCTCTGTGGTTATTCCCTGCTGCCATACCAAAGGGTAACATGTCTGTGATTACTGAACACCTTTTGGCCCGGAAGTAAACTAAAGGCTGTAACGTAAAGAGAGAGTGCGTGTGCATGCGCACAAGCGTATACTACCATCAGACTCCATTGATCTGTGGCATGCAGGTTATCAAGATGGCAACATGTTCATCTACACCAGTAGCCAGTGGGGGAGCTAAAAGCCTAAATGACCACTTAAGAAAAGCTATTCAGTTTGCTTTGCCAGTCGCAGCAGGGCTCCCCCTCCCTCCTCCTCTCCCCACGTGTGTTTGTGGAAGCAAGGGGTGGCATTTCAGTGGCAAGTATGTTGAAAAGCCCAATTCTCACTCTGGGTGCCTGGTTTTGTTTGTGATGAATAATCTGACAATTTATGACCTTTTTAGAAAATATTTGTTAAGATTAGTTAACTCCACCTGCTATACCGCGATAACCATGATATACCGTCATTTGGCAAGAAGGTTATTGTACCGTCATAAAACTAATACCGTGACACCCCTATTCCCTAGGATACCCGGTGCAGGGGGTGACTATATCCCTCCCTCACATTCAGCCCACCTAGACACCCAGGCGCCTTGAGGAGGGCTTCTAGGTAAAAGCCCGCCAAAAGACAGTGAACAAAGAAGGCAAACCTAGTTTGCCACGCAAAGTAAAACACAAGAAGGAGTTTAACAAAAAGAAATGGCGAATAAACCGCACCGGAGCCAAACGAAAAAGGATTTGGTCAAGCGGGTTTAAGTTTCAGGCTAACACAATAGCCTACAATATTACCACGGTTATATAAGATAACCGCGGTAGAAATTTAGGGTAGATAACACTGCCACCAGCCATGTCTAAATGTTAAAAGAGCGAAACAATGCTCTAGGAGGTACAGATAAAAAGAGTTAAGAGTTAACCCTTCCAGCACTCCATGTAAGATGGTGTGTACTGGATCTGTAGTTAAATTTGACTAAGTAAAGTTAATGGTAACTTTACCCTTTTCTGGGGGACAGTAGTCACCTCAGAAATGGAGTCGGTAGGAAGTCTGAACGACAACCCTGTTCCACTGCACTGAAGGTGCTGTGTGACACTCACAAAGAAGGGGGCTACTGAAGTGGTGTACTCCAGAGCTCACAATCTTAAAAACAGGTAAAAGACACATAGCAAAATAGGTGTAAGAGTGGGGGAAAAGCTCACACTCTTACCAAGTGGAAACAAATAACTCCAGAGTTCTAGCAAAGCTGCTGAGGGACTCACTAGGTAAGGGAAATTAGCCATAGAATGAGAATTCTCCCTAACAAGGACGCCCGTCTATATCTGCCAGTTTTTGGTGGTGTTCCTGCTGATTCCATTGTCCATGCGTCGGAGTGTATGTCTGTAGTTGTTTAAATGTCCCGGTTGCTCCTTCTTTTGTGCCATAGTTAATCAGTCCGTACGCGGTGCTGCTGCAGTGTCTGTTCAGGTGTCACTTATACCTGTTGTTTGATCTACGAGGAGGACACTGCATGTTTTTGCTGCGTGGTCTGGGCGTTGTTCTGGTATTGATGCCAAACATTCGGTATCCATCCATGCGTGTGTCCCCTCGGGGGTTTCAAAGAGGAGGGCCTGACCCTTGTATATGATTTTCAGTTGTGCCGGATATAGCAGCATATATCTAAGGTTAGTCTCTCAGTCTCTTCTTAACTGAGGCTAAATGCATTCTGCTTTTTTGCACCTGCAAAATGTAATCTGGGTATGCAGTGATTTTTGCTGATGCTCTCATTAATCCTGCCTCCCGTTCTGAAGAACTCAAGGATTTTTTCTCTATCCTTGGATTTTAATATCTTGGCTATTATGGGCCATGTGGGGGCCCTGGCGGGGGCTTCCTTGCGGGTGATCTATGCGCTTGTTTCACCTTGATGCTTTGTGTGAGGTTGCTGGGGCCTATTTCTTGTAATGACATATTCTCTCTCTAGTTTGTTGGGTCTGCGTCTTCTGCCCCCTCCGGCAGCCCGATTATTCAAATGTTATTTTTCCGGGCTCTACTTTCTGCTTGATCCGCTCTCTCTTCCAAGTTCTTTATCCGTTGCTTCATCGCGTTAGTGTCTCTCATCATGCCCTTAAAGTCGGTTGTGTTTTCCACTACTTGTTTATCTAGCTCCCTGTCCTTTCAGCCATAGCTTGCACTTCCTGTTTTAGGAGACCTACATCCGTAATGATGGTGTCCATTTTGGCTTCCAGTGAAGTGTTTAGGGCCGCCTTTGCTGCTAGGACATGTTGGTCTGCTCCAGCCTGCTCCTCTGACGTTTCGTGGGCTGTTGCTGCCATGTTTGCGGCCTTAGTTTCCCTTGCAGACCTCGTGTATCTTTCTATGGTGGGTTGTTTAGACTTGTGTTTGGACACTTTGGGTAGCATGTGAGGTGCCGGGTGTGAGCTGGTTGTACTTCTGCAGTGGTTGTCGGGGGTTGTGTTGGTAGGCTCTGCTGTTAGTGATAGTCTGTTAGTCAGCACAGAGAACTTTCTGGGTAGCCTGACTGTGGTGTGATCTTGGGCGCACCACTGTCTGGCTTGACTGCCCTTTGCGTTGTAACGCCTCTTGTACTCCAGCCTCTATGCCTCCTATTTACATGGCCCGGCTCTTGGTTGGCAAACCTTGGGATGTACACAGAGCTGTGGTGCCCTATTGCTGCTTTGCTGTCGTAGCTTGCCATAAGGAGGTTTCAGGTGCAGGGTCTCACTCTGGCTTGCTTGGGAATCTTGCCGGTAGCCTTTGTTGTCTCTGCCGCCACTCGTGGCTTATTGTCCTATCTTGCGTTCCCTAACAGGTGTAGCACAGCCCTGTGGTCAAGCGTTGCTGTATGCCCTCTCACATGTGGCCACCTTGCAGGTGGTCCTCCCACACCCGCGTGTCTTTATTCCCCCCAGGGGGTCTTGTGTTGCCATTAGTTTGAACACAGGGCGGCCAGTGGGCGGCAGCCTGCGACTATGTCTGCGGCAGCCCAGTCGCGTGTCCCTCTGCCCGCCAGAGCTTATCCGTCTCCTGCCTTCACAGCGGTTCTGCCTGTGCCCCCCTCTACCGTCCAGGACCCCGAGGTGCTCCGTGTCCAAGTATCTGCCAGACCGGCTCCTCAGCGTGAGTGCCGCAGGCCCGCAGGGGACCGGCTCGCCCCTCGCTGTGTAGCGCTGCAGGCGCTGATTCATTCTCTGGGTCCCGGGCCGCCAGGTGTGTGGTCCGCCATCTTGTTTCTGTACCCGGCTTGATGGGCGTCTGGAACGTCGGGCCAGCTGCTAGTTTCCGCCCCTCCGTTACTCGCGCTGCTGGAGAATGAAAATTTGACAAGATTTAATTAAATGAGTAGCAGCAGGCAGCAGACACACCTGTGGGTTACAGATGCAAAGCTCAACTGCCTATTTCAAAAGATAATCATTCTAAATGGAACGCACCCAACACCCGTATAAAGAATGCACTTACATCATTTGGAACTGTGAGTGAAACAGAACCTACACTCACTTGGAATAAAACTGCAAACATAACACACCTCCCTCCTTACATGTCAAAAGAAAAACATTACTATACCTACTCAAGATAAAAGTTTTTGAAACCATCAGGTATTTTCTTTACTCTTTTGCTTTGTCCTTCAATACTCGAGTCTGTATTTTCTGAATTTCCTTTGTCTGATTGCAATTGCAATCGTGGTTCTCCCTCTCCCCGTTCATCATTCATTTCACAATCCACATGGTCTTCTACAAAGATTTCACCATCAGGGTTCATTGTGCTTTTGACCAATCTGGATTTTGACCAGCATTCACCGCCCTTAAGTATGACAACATTACCACGTATTGCTATGACTTTTTTTGGACCCAGAAATTTACTTTCCGTGCATTTCCCTCCAAACGTGGGTTTCTTATCAACACTAAATCCCCTTTGGCATACTTCACATCTTTAACTCTGAAGCTATTAAGTTCATTATTTTCTGCCTGTCTACTTCTATACATCCAGCCATATCTAACCATCCTGGGCATAATCTGGTGGCTGGTTGCCGCCCTTTTAAAGACACAAACAGTGAGACTTGGTAATGGAATGTGGTGTGGTGCGATAGCTCCAGACCATTTCCTTTAACAACTCTGACCACTCTAAACCAGAACCAAGCGCCAATTGAATGCCACATTTAATAATCCTATTGGCTCTTTCGACTAACCCATTTGCCCTTGGGTGGTATAGTGCAGTTCCTGAGTGTTTGATCCCAAATCGCACTAGGAATTCCTTCATCTTTTGTGAGCAGAATTGTACCCCGTTATCAGTAATAATTTCTGTGGGAAATCCTTCTCTATAAAAGACTTCCTCGAAAAATGCAACTAATTCATTGATAGTGGCCTCCCTTAGGGCTTTCCATTCTAACCATTTGGTGTGATAATCTACTAACACCACCATAAACTTGAACCCATCACCCAAACCTTGGACGGGACCAATAATGTCAACTGCAAGTTTCTTCCAGGGCTCACTAGGGACTTGAACAGGGCTGAGAGGAACTTCCCTTACGATCTTCCCTTTGTCTGCGCTTTTACAATCTCTGCCACCCCAAACTTTTTTTTCTACCACACTATCCATCCCTGGCCACCAATATGATTGTCTCAAAAGTCTTTTTGTCCCATTTATCCCTAAATGACCCTGATGAGCCAGGTCAATTAAACGGGATCTAATACTTGAAGGAGGAACTATTTTGGAACCCCTCCTCAACTTTACTCCATCTTCAGACAAACTTAGTTCCAACTTGTCTTCATAGAAACGATCAAAGCTTCTATCTAATGCATCTCTGCTAGGCCATCCACTCCTTGTCCACTCTTCAACTCTAGTCAGTATGGTGTCCTCTGTATCCGCCTCAAGCCATTCCTCCTTTCCCACTGCACACGCTGCCATATCCGAAATAGTCATGTCCTCCCCATTGACCATTCCTGGGACATTTTCAGCATGTTCCGTAGGAAGTCTGGACAGGCAACTACATTATCTCTGCCAGGTATGTATCTCATCTTAAAATTATAACCTTGCAGTCCAACCATCCATCTAGCGATCCTTGGGGAACCCTTAGCCCAATCGCAACTACTCAATAGTTGTACTAGTGGTTTGTGATCTGATTTTATTAGAAACTCCTGTCCCCATAGAAAAAAATTGAAGTGCAGAATGGCCCAGTAGACCGCTAAAGCTTCCCTTTCTGTTACTGAGTAATTACATTCAGCTCCTCTCAAAGGCCTCGAAGCGAATGCAATTATGTGTTTCCTTCCCTGAGTCTACCTGGCAAAGTGATGCTCCTAACCCTGACAGACTGGCATCCACCATGAGAATTGTCTTCCTGCCACTAACAAAGCCACCTAATGAAGGGACTTTCGATATACCCTCCTTTATTGCAGTGAATGCCGCTTGACATTCAGCAGACAATCTGAAACGTACTCCCTTTTTCAACAGATTTCTTAAAGGAGAGGAAATGGTGGCAAACTTTTCTACGAATTTGTGGTAGAACTCTGCCATCCCCATGAAGGATCTAAGCTGATCTTTGTCAGAGGGGGCAGAGACTCTGCATATATTCTCCACTAAGTTGGTTTTAGGTGATACACCTTGACCTGACACCTTGTGTCCTAAGTACTCCACTTCTCTGAGAGCAATACGACATTTCTCCCTCTGTACTGTAAGACCAGACATTTTCAATCTTTGCAACACATTCCCCAGCACACAATCATGTTCACTTTCAGAACCAGCATAAATTAGTATATCCTCTTGAAATACAGTAACATTATTGAGACCCTTGAGCACTTCTTCCATGACCCTCTCAAACACTGAGGCAGCCGATGCCAATCCGAAAGGCATTCGCAAATATTTGAAAGTGCATTCAGGTGTAACAAAGGCTGTTACATGTTGACAGCTGGCTGACAGAGGCACTTGATGGTAAGCTGCGGACAGATCAATTACCGAGAACCAACTAGGTTCTCCTAGGGTGGCAAGGGTCTCTGATATCACAGGTAGAGGGTGTCTTTCGATGAAAATGTTCTTGTTAAGATCAACGCAAAGTCTCAAACTCCCGTTGCTCTTTGTGACAAGCACCACTGGAGAGAGCCATTCAGTGCCTTCGATACGCTCAATTACCCCTTTCTGGATCAAGCTCTCAAGTTCTTCACGAAGTTGCTGGCGCAATTTCAGGGGCACGGGTCTTACCTTGTGTACCACTGGTTGAGAATTCACTTTCAGTCTTATATTGTGCTCAAAATTGTTCAGTTTTCCCAGTTGTGAAGTAAAGACCTCAGGGAACTCCTTTGACCATTTGTTTTCAACTTCTGCAATTGTCACTGGTTCTGTAGCACTGGCTTGAATACGGACACCCAATTCTCTCTGTTCATCCCAACCCAGAAGTGACGCTCCCTTCTTTTCAACTAATATCTTCGCAGAACATTCTCTTCCCTTGTACGACACTCTTCTGTGGAATTCACCAATCAAAGTAATGGGGGATTCTCCATAGCCACATGGCTGAACTCCAGCAGGAACATGGATGTCAGAATCTTTACCAAGGACATTTCTGAATGTATTTCTGAAGGTATCCTCGGATATTACGGTCCAAGGGGAGGCCGAAACTACTTTCATTTTGAGATGACACCCATCAACGGAATTGATGGAGGATTCTCTGCACATGTTCGCAAAATGACCTTTCCGCTTGCACTTGTAAAAGTCAGCACATTTTCCCATGTGCCCGGCAAAGTTTGCAGAGTGTTTGGGGTTGCCACAGCTGGAACACCTTTGATTGCACCACTCCTTCCTTGTGTTTGTTCTTCTTCTAGGCATCACAGCACACACACTTTGTGCAAGACTTTGAGTGGATTGCTTATCTATTTTTATGACTCATGTATTGGGAGGTCTGTTCGATGCTGCGTGTCAATTGCACGACTTGCACCAATGAGACCTCTTTGGCAACCTGCTTTTCCTGCACTCTGAGACTGTTTGTGCATCGTACCAGCTGATCTCTAATGAGAGAGTCAGTAAGGTTCCCAAAATCGTAGGTGTGACTTAAAGTCCTCAATGATGCGAACACTTTTGCCACTACTCAGATCAGCCGGCATGTTTCAGGCTAATCCTGCCTTATGTTATTTGCTGTCGGCAGCTACAGTGGCTTCGGGTATGGTGGATTATTTGAGACGGGCCTGGTATCGGAGATCCAAAACCGTGGCACAGAATTTGATTGAGCTCTGAAATTGTAATCGTAATGAATTGTTTGGCTGCTCCCTGTGGATATTACCTGATTTACACACATGCACATTTTAAATCTGTATGTATTGTTTGTAAATTTATATTCTAGATATTTTTTCTTACGTTGAATTGACTTTTGTAATGTATGCATTTTTTATTCTGTTAATGGTTTATGGATAATTTGTTTCCGAATAAACTTTTATGATGATGATGCCACATAGGATTCCACTGATTCAGCGCTATCTTGGGCGCGCTGAAAAAACCTCTGCCTCTCAAAAGTTACATTCTTTTTTGGTTCGAAATGTTCCTCAATTTTCTTTCTTGCTATGAGATGCTCATCAGCATCACCAGCACCCTCCTCAACACCATGTGTGAGACCATCAAATACAATGCGTCCTTCAGGCCCTAAATTGTGAAGGAGCAGACCTTTTTTTCTTGCAGAACTGTATCTGTCACCTCCAATGGCCACAATATAATTCTCAAACATTTTGACCCATCTGTCCCACCTCAGAGGGGGGCTGCCGGGTTCAGAAAGGAAGGGCGCAGGCGGAGGAATTGCTGCCGCCATGTTATCAATTTCAAAGGAGTGGCTTTGGGTGCCCAATGTTCAGCAACTCTGTGGAGACTAGGAATGTGCTTAGCTTGTCTCTGGAATGTCCATATATAGGGATTATTAGCCCGGAATGTCACTGAAAGCAGATGATTCTGAAGGTTGTGCTAACAATATGCAAGGTATTGTGACCTCACAAGGGGCCTTAGTGCCACTTGAAAGTCTTCCTCCCAGGCTCAATTGGAACGTCTTCTACGGGATCCTCAGTGTCGTCACAATAGGCACGTTGCAATCTTATAGCAATCGGCTTTCTGGCTGCCGTAACTGAGCAGGCCGCGCTGGTTGCCTGGCAACAATCGCCTAGGAATAGCAACAACAACAAAGGCCCTGGAAGCAACGGCCGGGGCCCGCCCTCGCTTTGTGCGATGAGGTGGAAGGGGCTGGGCTTCCCAAATCATGTGTGTGAGACCATATGCACACTGTAACCAAACTTGCAGGGCAGTGCGCAGTCCGGAGACCTCCACCCCCAATCGCGACACCCCTGCTCTGACCTGTGACAGTGGGGCCGCAGCGTCTGCTGCCTGGATCGCCGGGATGGGGCCGGCCTGGATCAGCTGCTGGTGCACCGCTCGGCACTCCCGCAGGCAGGGAGGAGCGGCGCCTCAAGGGCACAGCAGCACAGCATCAGCGCTCTGGGCCTCAGCTTCTTCGGCAGCAACACGGTATGGCAAATCAGGATAAGTGTAGGTCGAGCGCTCAAAACGTATGGGACGTCCTCGTCGCCAGTGTTAAATGACGCATGACACCAGAATGAGAATTTGACCAGGTTACAGATGCAGAGCTCAACTGCCTATTTCAAAAGATAATCATTCTAAATGGAACACACCCAACACACATATAAAGAATGCACTTACATCATATGGAACTGTGAGTGAAACGGAACCTACACTCACTTGGAATAAAAATACAAACATAACATTTGTGTGCACCGGGTGTTCCCCCAGTCCTCACAGCTGTGGTCCGGGTCGATCACTTCGGATGGTTGCTTATCTGACACAGATTATTACGGATCTGGCAGGAGCAGCAGAAAGTGCGTCCTCGATCCATGGCTGCAAGCCACGCCCACTTCATGTTCCTCTTTTTAGGATGCTTTAGCACTGTTAAATCCAGCCTATTCAGTCAGCGCAGTGTACTGCTGTTAGCTTCGGCTTTGCCCCCTCTATCAGTTACCGCTGCCCAGGTTCCATACTTTATGGTGTTTTAACTATTTTGTGTCAGGGGATACTCTCCCTGCAAAGCAAAGCTTTTAATCACCAAGCATACCTTATATAACATGCAGGTGTCCTGTGTATGTCGCTCCTCTACATCAGGGCGAAATCAGATTTCTTACTAAATTGTCATCTCCAGGCTGGGTGTAAATGGCTGGCCTTGCTCCATCAGTGCTTTCTGGAGTCCTGGGTGGAGCACCAGTACCACATCTGTCTCAGTGTTCCTATGGGCATTCATGCTAGCGCACACAGCCTCTGTCCGCCAACTTAGAATCGGGTGGTCGCCATGTTATAGCTTCAACTCTGCTCACAAGTGTCCTCTGTCCGCCAACTTAGAATCGGGCGGTCGCCATGTTATAGCTTCAACTCTGCTCACAAGTGTCTTTGTCCACCTCCTGACCAAAGCCCCCCTCTTCTAGGAACCTTCCTCACTGTTTTATGGTCGAATGCGCATGGTTTGGGCATTGGTCCTTGGGGAGCTGCCTCGAAGCTCACAGAAGTAGCTCCACAATCAGCGCCATCTTGACCACACCCCAATGTCTCCGCTTTTATACACTTCATAGTACCTTGAAACCTATGAGAGCGGTGCGGATTACAAACTAATGAATTAACTTTAGGAAGGCCTATTTCTGTTTTCTGCTTATCTACAGGTACTTCAAACACAAGCAATAGCTCCCTTGCGTTTACGGAGTTAAATCGGCCACCCACAAGTCATCCTGGTTCTGCAAACTCATTATAGTGGATTTAAATTGTTACCAGGTGTCTGTTAGAGGCAATGTCTGCCAGTATTGGACTGTATAATTGGAGGATGAACATTGCTTAACAAGTCAACAGCCAGTGCAGTAGCTTAAGTAATGCAAAGTAAATATTCTTGCATAGCGTGCCAAGCAGAAACTTATCTTGAAGGAAACCGTTCCTTATTTCAAGATGAAGTCCTCTACCAAACAAAGCAGAAGCTTAATCATTTTTCTTTCTTGAATCTACTATCCTTTATATTGTACCATTTACATCTTTCCTTGCTTATGACGTACATTTTTATGCAGCAACATTTATGAGCCAGAACACTGGTGGTTTCAGAAGACATGCTCTTTACAATTATATAAATACATAGAAGAAATGGCCCTTACAAAAATAATATATAATAATTAGATTTCACGACTGTTTTGCATTCATTCATATTTATTATTACAGCTTAACACCGGAGACCAGGGCTTTAAGTGGGGTAAAAAATCGAGGGGGGGGGGGCTCATTTGGGGGCGTGGCTTGTGTGGGGCGTGGCCTAAAACGTACGCAAATCGTAAGGTAATACATATTTCTATGTTTAGAAAAGATGGCTTGCAAAGTACACAAACCATAGTAAGGTACGCACACAGATATATAACATGCATATATATATGTGTGTGTGTGCATACCTTACGGTTTGCCTACTTTTCAGGCCATTTTTTTAAAAAACATTTCGGTTTTATAAAAGATGGCTTTGAAAGTACACAATTCAAGCCATCTTTTATAAAGCTTTGACTACGGACAAAATTGTCCGTCGGCAAAGCTTTATAAAAGATGGCTTGAATTGTGTACTTTTCAAGCCATCTTTCATAAACCTCGAAAAATGTCGAGGAATCCCCAGGTTCGCTGAGGGTTAAAGACGCCTCGGCGACCTGGGCAAACAAAGGGACAGTAACTGCCTCTGGTGACCCCTCGCGCGAGAGGTCACCAGAGGCAGTTACTATGACTTACAGAAGTGGCAGCCAGGCACAGCATCGCCTGACTTCATGGCAGGCACATCTCCCGTCGCGGCGATAATGCATCCCGTCAATGTTGCGTGCAGTGGAAGGGGGGGCCCCGGCAGGGCCCCGGCTCAGTCCCACTTAAAGCCTTGCCGGAGACCAGTCTCTAAACGGAGGACTGGGATTTGAACCTAGGTTGCTCTGCGTTGTCTTGCTTCCAAGACAAACGCATTGCCCTTGAGCTATCCTCTCGGCCCTGATTTGGATGTTTGAAACATTGCATTGCCTATTGGCAACCATCTTGTCCCTAAATACTACCAATGGCTATTTCATTTTGCTGCATGTGTAATTCATCTGTGGCTGTATGGACCTTTCCTTGATGTACGTTTTCAATTGTTAGAAGCAAGCTGAAAATAAGTCCATGAGTGATGAGGTGCAGTGTTCTGACAAACTCTTATTAGTGTTGGAGAATAAGTGGATGGAGCTGAACATTTTGAAATAATAGTAAAGACAAAGCTTAAGCTGTGTTTGTGCCTGTCTGATTAGCAGGATTGCCAATGGAACAAGAATGGAGAGTAGGGTGAGCAGACGTCCCGGTTTTCCTGGCACAGTCCGGGGAAATCACCCAGGGTCCCGGGAGTTTTTTCATTTTAGAAACCCTGTCCGGGGTTTGCATGGTTGCGTGGCTACAGTAATTCAAATTGTTTTTTATGTTTTCAAAACACTTTCAGAATTTTGAAGTTGGAGGATAGGCTCGAACCCCCAACCTTTCAGGTACAAGTCACAGCACTTACTGACTGCCACAGAGACTGGCTTGTTAATGAGTGTACAGCAAGCCGTGTTATATCCATTAGAGCAAACGCCTATTTTGAATTAACATGCCAAGATTCACAGACAAAACTGCACAAATGAGATCATATACAGTTTATAGAAAGGAGAAGTACTGGAAATATGATTGGGTGGTGGTTGTGGGGGCGTGTTGGGGGAGGGGTGGTAATTGGTGGGCTGCGATCGGGTAGTCCCTCTTTTATGTTTTTGGTTGTCCGGTTTTTCGTTTTGGAAATCTGGTCACCTTAATGGAGAGACACTTTACTGTATTGTAAGGGCAGAGCTAGCTTTTTGGCTTCTATCTACTACATCTTTTTCTTGATGGTTAACTTGGAACTTTGTGCTGTTAAATTATCCAACGCTAACAGGATGCGTGTGCGTGCGTATATTGGTTTAAGTACATTTGTGTTGTACTTCTTAAACAGACTTTGCATTGTGGACCTTTCAACCCAATGAGCATGCACATGCCTATATTTAGAATGTGAAAGCATTCAGAAGGTACATATCCTCAATTACACCTGTTAACATTATACATACAAGTGAGAACTTTACTTCATATGCTGGACTTAGAAAATTAATTGGATACAATATTGCACCATTGGCTTGTGAGTTTAAACTTAATTTGGGTTTTCCAGAATTACTAAAATGAGAAGTTCTGGTGCCAAATTGCTTGTATAGTTCTACAATGTCATCCCTTTTATTTGTTCCTGTAGATGATGGCCACACCGCTGTTCTTTCTTTGAGTGACAGTGACCTTCTGAAGCTCGAAAGCGATTCGCGCACAGTGAGGCTGCTGAGCGACTTCCGCCAGGCCCTCACATGCATGGTGGAGACCTGCCTCCGCCATGAGCTGCCTGAAGTGCCGGAGAACCTGCAGGAACAACACCGCCAACTCCTCCATCTTCTGGTGGAGCTTCTCAACAGCACTTCACACTCTATTGGCAAGAACACCGAGTGTATGGTGGAGGAGTGATGAGGCCAATGGGACTCTGGATTTGTACAAAACGAATTGCACATTGAAATAAAAAAATGTATTTATTTATAGGAGAGGCAGTCTCATCTGTTATCCATGTGGGGGGTCTCCACATAATTATGTTTCATTTCATATGGAAATGGATGTTTCATGTAGTGCTAAAACTGCAAGAACCCAAGAAACAATGTAATTTTTTTTGAAAATTATGCAGTATGTTCTTGCAGCTCTTGAAAATGTGCTAGGAAAAGAAACTGTTTAAATCAATCTGTGGAAAGAGGACGTTGGGTTGGATGTTTACATGTCCTGGCCCCTAAATAATATCTCAACAGAACAGGCGTGGCATTGCAGTACCCGATGAGTGATTTGAAAGTCACTGTTCAATAAAGGCCGTTTTTTTTTTAGTTCTCATTATTGCACTAATTGGGACAAGATTGGGGGAATGATTTAGCCAAACGTTCAACTATCTGTGTCCCGCCTATGTACTTCCAAGTTGGTGGCTGTTCTGCAGCATACATGAAACATCTTTTTGAAAGATTTGTAAATAAAAAACCTTCAAATTTGTGCTCAATTTCACTTTGCTGAATACATTCTGCCTCTGTCTGTCCTAGCAGTCCATACTCGAGGAAGAACACTCTCGGCTCTCGGAGAATGTAGGGATGCCAACTATGCATTTATATCATCACAATTAAAATGAAGCTTGCAAAGCACAGTCTTTACTTCGAAAAATAATGTATTTGGTACATAGGTGGAGACTGAAAAAGGTAGCTAAGCAAAGCGCTACTACAGAGTTTTGCTTAACAGACCAAAGAAAGCCATGAATACTGCACTCCTTTTCAATGACATGTTCCCTAGATCACCAGTAATAAACTGTGACCATGGACCTTTACAAGAAACATAGATGGTACTTCATAATGTTGAGATCAAGGGATCAACTGATGTTTCAAAGCATATTGATAAGGTTCAAGGGTCTTTACTCTTACGTCCCGTCCCCTTTCCTCCATACTTTATGGGCGTCCCTCGCGAAAGACGGGAGACAGAACCTTTTTCACCAGAAAAAATCTTCTTCCCCTTTAAATTTAGAGGCGCGGCCATGGGAGCATGCGCTCGCCTGACTCCACCCACCAGCCACTCCTCAGGACCCTTTTCCACGTCGACGGGAACGGGCTGAATTCACCAGCGCTCCTGGGTTTGGCATCGGGCATGTAATACCACGCGCTCTTCCCGGGATATTCTTCAGTCTTTTTCTTTTCAATTAGGTACCTGGTCCTCCGATGCCACGCTCCTCCCCGGTGCATGATGACTTCAGCCGGTGTCCAGCAGGCGAGAGGCTCTTCCCTACATCCGACCCCCATGTCCTTTGCCTCCGATGCCTTGGCCATGACCACGGCTGGGAAGATTGTTCCGCGTGCGACGCACTGACTCCATGGGCACTGAAGAACAGGCTAGCTAGGTGGAGGGAGCTCTTCCAGAAGTCACCTCCGGAGGACCTAAAGGACTTCGTCAAACATCGCTTGTTGCCGAAGGAAAGGCCTCTAGTCACTATCGCACCCCGTAAAGGCGACTCCTTCCCAAGGAAGCGCCTGATCGAGAGGAACCTGTTGGGTTCTAGCACCAGCACACGTACCAAGGCTAGTCCAGCTACCGGCCTCATGGCTTAAGGGTCTCCGGATCCTTCTGGGTTCAGTGCTGAGGGACCGCAAAGTTCTGTTACCGGGGTTACTCCTGGGGGCAATGCCCTAGTACCGGCATCATGTCTGAGGGGGCACCGTCACGCAGCACCACCAGCAGCTCCGCTGAGGGCAATACGCCTTCCAGGTGATGGCCTGAGGTGTAGGATAGGCCTTGTGTTACAACACTAAGCATCTTGGACGGGGCTGGTTCCAGCGAGCCAGGCACCACGACTTCAGCACGTGGCACGCAGCTTGACAAAATGGCCGCTTGTCTGATACCCCCTCTTGCGGAGCGGGTGGAGGAAAGAGTCACAAGGTGGGACTGGTGTCAACCAGGTGCGTGGCCTATAATTTATCCATCTTCAGGGCAGGTTTCCCCTGCACCCCAGGCAGAGTGCGCCCCGGCCGCAGTTGCCCATAGCCACTGCGTCAATATCACCTCCCACCTCTACAGCCTCCGAAGACCGGTTCTTCGAAAGGTTCCTAGGGCTGATGCGAACTCCCCAGATGAGGGCCATCAGGGACATGCTCCCCCAGGTCACCCTACAGGCACCTATAGTCATTCCTTCTATGGCTCTATTGCCCCAGCGCAGCCGCCGCCCCAGCCGGCTCCTCCAACAGTACAGGCGGTTCCACAGACTGCCACCGGCTCCGGACTCCACACTGCAGCCCACGGCGCCCAGCACTCCTCCGCTAGCTCCGGACCCCCCGTCAGCCCCCCCCCCCGCGAGCACCCTGGTGGACACTGACGAGAAGGAGGACCCCCGACGAGCCATCTTCAGCCAGGGCCTTCCACAAATGCCTTGCAGGTTTGACAAAGTATTTGGGCCTTCCTCAGCACGAGGTAGAGCAGCCCGAGGATGGGGTCTTGGCAGAAGTCCTCATCCTAAGACCCCCCCCTACCAAAACGGGGATCCCGATGCAGAAAGACATAGTTGCCCTGGCCAAGAAGGGGTGGCGCAAGCCGCACTCGGCCCAGCCTGTCAATATTGCCTTGACGCCAAGTACAACCGCAAAGTCTCAAAGAAGGCATGACACGCCCCTCTGGGTCCACGTGTCTCCGGTGGGGGGCACGCTTGCCTTTCACATGCAATATTGGCACCAGAATGTTTCGGATCCCTGGATCCTCTCTGTAGTCTCCATGGGGCACCGCCTACTGGTACCTTCCTCTCATTCCTCCTCTCCTCCTCCCCTCCTCTCCCACAGATTGGGACAACAACTGTGCTGGGGGAGATCCGGTCGCTCGTCGAGAGCCAGGCAGTGGAAGAAGTCCGAGCCTCCCAGCGAGGATTGGGTTTCTATTCCAGGATTTTCACATACAGAAGAACCACCACCAGGCTGGCCTGAGAGTTGTGTTGTACCATTCCACCCTCAATGTCTCCCTCCCTCTGCAAAAATTCAAGATGGTTACGCCAGCTCTTATTGCGGAAACACTGGGCAGGGGAAACTGGATGTGCTCCCTGGATCTGAAGGACGCTTATCTACACATCCTGATTTGGCAACCGCATCGTTCGTTACTGCGCTTCAGAATCGTGGGTTTCCATTTCCAATACAAGGTGCTACCCTTCGGCCCAAACTCAGCGCCGAGGGTATTTACCTTGTTAATGAATGGAGTGGCAGCCCTTCTCAGGGCCCAGGGCCACCACGTCTACCCATACCTGGTTGACTGTTCATCAGTGCAGAGGCAGTATGCTGAACAGCTTCCGGAGAGGTGGCCCGGAAGAGCCACACTCCAGCAAGCCCTTCTGACAGCCGGCCCCTCAGGTCACAGTTACTACGGACTCTTCCCTAGAGGGCTGGGGAGCCACCCTGGACAAGCACAGCATTTATGGAATCTGGACTTGCCAGGAGTCCCACATCAATTGGCTAGAATTGAAGGCCATATGGTTGGCTCTCAAGGCCTTTCTCCCTCTTATCGAGGGCAAGACAGTTCTTACCAGACAGACAACTCCACCAGCATGTACTATGTCAACAAGCAGGGGGGGGCACCAGATCCCCTCTGCTGTGCAACATAGCAGTCGGCATGTGGGAATGGGCTCTTGAGAACATTTACCTCATGGCGGTCCACCTCCCGGGGGAATCCAACCTGGAAGCGGACAGGCTCAGCAGACTGGGGGAAGACAATTACGAGTGGCAATTGAACGACCTGGTAATGAAGGAGATCCTCCTCAAATGGGGGTGTCCCCAGGTGGATCTTTTTGCCTCCCAGGATAACGGGAAGTGCCAACAGTTCGCCTCCTGGCAGGGGCAGGGCTCCGGCTCCCTGGGTGACGCATTCCAGATGCAATGGAACAACATGACGGCATATGCCTTCCCGCCCACACCCCCTAGTCCATCTGCCAGATAAAGGAATCCCTGCACCTCAGCATCCTTTTGATAGCTCCCTGGTGGCCAGCGAGACCGTGGTTCTCTGAGCTTCTCAGCTTATCGGATAGACCGGCCATTCACCTACCGCTGGGCCCAGCTCCTCTCCTGGTCCAGCAGGGGGGCAGGGTACGCCACCCTGCTCCTCACAAACTAGCCCTCGCAGCGTGGTTCCTGAGCTGGTCATGCTGAAACATTTAAGCCTATCTCAGGCTAACCTAGAGATCATCCAGGGCGCTAGAAGCAGGGCTACTAGGAGCCAATATGAACAAATGGTCTAGTTTCTGTCATTGGGCCGACTCTAGGGAGATCGACCCTCTTAAGTGCACCTTGGACAACATGCTCTCCTTTTCAGCACAGCTCACCCACTCCGGTGTGCAGGTGGATACATGCTGCACCTATCTGGCAGCCATAGGAGCTTACAGGAACTCTGAGGTGGGCCTTTTGACCTCCTCCAACGCGGTGGTCAAGTGACATTGGGCGGGCCTCCACAGGCTTTACCCACTTATAAAGAAGCCACACCCGGTGTGGGACCTTAATATTGTGTTGGGCGCCTTGGAACACAAACCTTTTGAGCATATGGCGTCTGCAGACATCAGGCTGGTCACCATAAAGACAGTTCTGCTCGTGGGCCTCAGCTCGCAGACTGAGTGAGATCCAGGCTCTGGTGGCATCAGAACCCTACACCACTTTTCACAGGGACAAGATCGTCCTGCAGACGCACCCTGTTTCCTACCCAGTGTGACCTCCTCCTTCCTTCTCAACGAGGAAATAGTCTTTCCCACTTTCTTCGCCGACCCCAAGAACGAGCCTCAGAGGGTCTTGCACTGTCTGGATGTTAGACGCGCACTGAAATACTACCTGGACATAACCAAAGACTTCCGTAAGTTGGACGCCTTGTTTGTCACTTTCGGTGGGTCAAGGCCCGGTTATCAGGCCTCCATAGCAAGGTGGATGGTGGCGGCCATCAAGGAGGCCTATGAGGGGCAGCACAAACCAGTGCCAGCTAACTTACATGCCCATGCAGTCAGAGCCAAGACCACGGCCATCGCGTTTCTACGGCATGTGCCATGGCTGGTCATCAGCAGGGTAGCTACCTGGTCCACCCCTTCGGCTTACTGTAAACACTACAGTTTGGACGCTGCCTCTAGGTCATGCGCAGCATTTGGGCAGGCAGCTCTAAGAAACCTGTTTTCATGAGGAGTAGCTCCTCTCCACCGTAGGGCTACAATCAGTTGTAATCGCCCATACAGTATGGAGGAAAGGGGATGGGATGTAAGAGTAATTAATAGTTACTCACTATAGTTAATAAAGTACTCTTAGTACATAGTCCCCTTTCCTCCATACATCCCACCATCCCCCCCCCCCTTAAAAATACTGGTGTCATTAAGCAATGCTGATCATTGTCGACACGTCAACGGGGACTGAGGAGTGGCGCCGGTGGGCAGTCAGGCTAGTGCATGCTCCCAGGGCCGCGCCCCTGTGTGCCTCTAAATTTAAAGGGGAAGAAGATTTCTTCTGGTGAAAAAGGTTCTGTCTACCGTCCCTCGCGAGGGACGCCCATACAGTATGGAGGAAAGGGGACTATGGACTAAGAGTACGTTAGTCACTACGGTGAGTAACAATACATTTTTGCAGCAAACAGTAAAATAATGGATTTGTTTTACCTCTGGTTGGTAGCTTGGTGGGAGTTCAAGCAGCATAAAAATACCAAGCTTCTCTAGCGGACGTTGGACCTCAATCCTTTCCTCTCTCTCCTAGGCCACACATTTCTGTCATTGAAAGCCACTCAAGTCTTTATGATTTTAAGTAGCCCGCACCTTTTTTTGGCTGGTTGTAGTCATTCTTTTCAGGATTATGCTCATCTGCCTTTTGTCCTAGAAACCTTGCCCCTTCCTTCCTTCCTTCCTTCCTTCCTTCCTTCCTTCCTTCCTTCCTTCCTTCCTTCCTTCCTTCCTTCCTTCCTTCCTTCCTTCCTTCCTTCCTTCCTTCCTTCCTTCCTTCCTTCCTTCCTTCCTTCCTTCCTTCCTTCCTTCCTTCCTTCCTTCCTTCCTTCCTTCCTTCCTTCCTTCCTTCCTTCCCTCCCCCCCTCCCCAAAGTGCCTCCGGTCATCTTAACAGGGGATAGGCTTCAGATTCTGAGTTTTTTTCCAAGTTTGCATTGGACCTGGCCTCATCCCCTCTTGCTAGGCAGGGACCTTCCCATCTACTGTTCCTCCACTAGACCAGGACTTATTGCTGAATCCTAAGACCCTCCCGCCACCTCATCACACCCCTCCCACCCCCCACCATCTGGCTCTGCTGTAGACCCTCTCCTTGGGCAAATCCTCCTCTTTTAACTCTCTCTCCTAGAAGTTTGCTATACTCTGATCAGCACCTCCTCTTTCCAGCTCTTGACCTTTCCTCCTACCTCTTTTGTTCAATGTTCATCTTCTCTCTACTTTGCCCCTCCTTCTCCTTCACCTGTTGTTTTCGCATCCTTCTCTGCAATCTTCCTTATCCCTCTAAATATGTTACTTCGAATGGATTGTGTCCTCCAACGTATTCCACATCTTTGACATGTAATGTCCACAGCTCTGTAGTTCGGAAACTATTTCGACAGAGGGCGTCCTGCGTCAATGGCATTGGGTCGATGTTTCTCGAAGGCCTCTGTCGAGGGCAACGTCACCGGATGTTATAAATAGGACGCATGGTGCCCATAGGCCTCGGTTCTGTTTGTTCCGCAAACGTGTTTGCTTCGGAGACTCGGTGCGCCTCGTGTATTCCTTGTGATTGTCTTCTTCTTCGAACCCTCCGACTCTGCGGTCTGGCTTCAAGACTTGCCGGGACTGCAAGTCGAAAATGTCAATTACCGACCAGCATGGCATTTGTTTGTGGTGCTTTGGCAAGAGTCACAACACCAACGACTGCTCCAAATGCCAATCGCTGACTGCTAAGGCCTTGTGGGAGCGTAAGGGAAAGCTTCAGGTAGGTAGGGGATCTAAACCCAGTACGTACCGTAAAACTAAGGAGGATGGAGCTGCGAGGAAAGTGGATTGTCCACTAAAGTCCTCGACTCCGGAGGAATGGGCTGCCTTTAGAGAGCAGATGTTAGCGATTTTTCAATCGCAGGGCACAGTTTCATCCACGCCTTCAGATGAAGCCGGTAAGGAACGGTCTCGTACTGTGGCTGGCACGCCTTCGGGCTCGGGTCCTCGACGTGACTCTCATCGGGAACTTTCGAGGTCCCGTTCGGACAAGACTCAGGATAGTCGCAAGAGACTTGCTTCCAGGTCTCATTCCTCGCCTCCAGCGAGACCGCAGAAACCTGGTAAGGGCTCGAGGTCAGTGTTGGTGCCGTGTCTGTCAAATACCGACGTCGAAGCTTGTACCAGCCCTTCCGCTGGCAGCGCCGTTTGACACTGAAGCCGTCAGCACTCTCGACGTCAAAGCCTTTGGCGCCCTCGACACCTTTGGGGCTTTTTGGCCGAAATTTGCCAATGGAGTGGATCCTCCGAGGAAGGCTACTTTTAAGTCTGTGAGGTCTGTGGTGGACTCCAGACACTGTTCTGTCCCAAGGCAAGGTTTTTACCTCCCTCTGGATGACATCTATGAGGAGGAGGAGAGGTCAGAGCCTGATGTGGCTCCTGTCTTTCCTGGGCACAGTCAGTTGGAAGAGTTGAGGCAAAATCTTCATGATGCCAGTGGTTTGGACACTTCTCCAGAAGTGGAATTTGGCAGGCCAGAGCCTGGGGCTCATGCTAAGTCGTCCTACAGGAGGCTCATGGCTAGGGTCACGGAGTGTCTGGGCTAGTCCAGTCCCCCTGAAGCTTTTGTACAGGATGCGCTCAAGGACATCTTGGATCAAGGTCCGTCCTCTGACCCCGGTGTTACCTTTTCGTCTGACCTTGCAGAAAAGTGTGGCGGCTGGTTGGCAGTCACCAGAATCTCTTCCGGCTGTTAAAAAATCGTTAACCAAGAAATACTGCCCTTCCGGTAGAGACCCCAGCTACCTTTCATCTCACCCCACTCCCGAGAATTTGGTGGTTCAGGCGGCTACGGCCACCTCGAGGCAGGCGGTGTACTCTACCATCCCTCCGGATAGGGATGACAACCACTTTGACGGTTGGGCACGCAAGGTGTTTTCTGTGGGGAGTATGGTGCTAAAATCGGCCAACTCTACTTGTACCTTAGCAGGATTTTTACACACACTGTGGAATTGTATTTCTCTAGGGGCTGAGCATATTCCCAAGGGGGAAGAAAGGGATGGGTTCCTTGCGCTCGTACAAGATGGCAAGGATGCCATGTGTGAATCCTTTCAGTCGGGTTTGGACACGGCTGACCGTGTTAGCCGGTCCATGGCTGCGAGCCCCATTATACGCTGATTAGCGTGTTTGCCGAAGTTGGGTTTTGCCCCGGATGTGCAAGCCCGTCTTTTGAACATACCCTTTGATGGCGTGCATTTGTTTGGCAGCAAGGCTGACGAGAGCCTTGAGAGGTTACAGACCTCAAAAGCTGCGGCGATTACGATGTGCTCTGTCTTCAAGAGACTTGGCTAAGAGACCAACCTTATATGGACGGGTATGAGACTTTTCTTGCGCCAGCGGCAAAAGGACCATCTGGCCACCCAGACTCGGGTCTATTGACCCTGATCCATTCACATAAGGTAATAAAGGTGATAGAATCATCTCTATTCTTTCAAGTCCTGCAACTTAAGTGGGAAGGGAGTCGGCAGTATCAGAAGCGTCCTAGTGACGAAGAGATAATTATTAACTCTTATTGGCACCCACTGGTGCTAAGTGATGAACAGTTTATAAACAAAGCAAGTCTCATTCTTGACAAAATCTCCTCAGATCACGACCTGTGCCAACTGATAATATGTGGAGATCTAAACCTAATTTACCAAAATGGTAACGGGGAAAGACTACCCTTAGTTCCAAAACATTGGCAACTAAAAGAGGAGTAAAATGGGCAAAGTTAATGAAAGCACGAGCTTTGTACAATCTCCACCTTTTAAGAGAAAAAGATGAAAAATATATCCCGACTTGGGAAAAGGGCTACGTTAGATCACATCTTCGTTACAGGTGAATTTCTTGCTCATCACTAAATTTCTGATAATTCGTACCAAAAATAGTGATCACAACTTGCTAGAATTTGTGTGGAACTAATTCCAAGAGATAAGAAGACAGATGCTATTGGCGATTGAAGAGTCCAGCAGAAGAATTAAACTTCAAGTAAACAAGGGAGATGTGGGGAACCTGATTGAGACTTACAATAAGGTAGACGTAAACAGGGACCAAACAACCTCTGACTTTGAATAACACCTAAACATATATCAATACATGGTGAAGAATTCCAAAATAAATCACAATGGAACTAAACAAAGCTATGATAAAGAATTGGTCAAAGAGAGAGAAAAAGTGAGAAAAGCAACTCACTTAACAAAAAACTAAAGATATAAAGGAAATGGAAGCAGCAGTTGCAGTGAAAAGATATTATAAAAATTGGTTAAGATCACATAAAGCATCTATGTATCAAGCAGATGCGGAAAAACTGTCAAGACTGACAAATAGACGTAATTCAAGAGAATTCTGGTCAGTCATGAAAACATCGACAAATGGCACACCCAACCGACTTCACAACTATGTGGGTGAAGAGAAATGGATAAAACATTTACAGCACGTTTAAAAAACCCAAATATAGGGAATACTCAAACCCAGGACAAAACTGAAGTGGAATGGGAATTGCCCATCGATTTAACATCAATTGAAATGAAAATTAGAAAATTGAACAACTCCAGGGCCAGATGATTTTAACAAATGCCCACTTGAAGGGATGGAAGGAATGGAGGGAGGAATGGGCCTGGTTTACTAGAACAGTTTTCGATACAATCGCAAGAAAGAAAACAATACCCTTACCCTGGAAGAAAGCTACTAAAGTTCCGATATACAAGAGTGGTTCTAGAGAAAACCCCAAAAACTATAGGCCAATAGTGTTGCTTGACGTCATTGGCAAGCTATATGGCTCTTTTTCAAAAGTGGACAAATGACACGGAGGTTACAGATCCATTCCAATCAGGGTTTGTTAAAAACGTAGGAACTCTGGCCAATATTTTCCTGATTAACATTCTAAAAGGAAGAAAGACCGCCACTTTATGTGGCCTTTGTCGACCTGGTCCAGGCCTTTGACCAGTTCAAACGGGAACTCCTTTGGAAGAAACTGAAGAGGAAAGAGTGTCCATATAACATCTTGGAACAAATTCAAGCGCTCCATAATGAAACCTCAATATCTCTGCGATTGAACCAACAAAGAATCATCTCTAAACCTATTCAAACGTCGAGGGGGGTTAAACAAGGATGCCCATATGGCGCCTACCTTGTTTAACGCCTATTTATGGGATTTCAAAGACTCTGAGAACTTGGTAAGATCTTTTCCATCGAAATTAGGTGCGATTCAGATATCTCGTTTATTATACGCCAATGATCTAATTCTTTTGGATCAAACGCCTATAGGCTTGCAAAGGTAGCTGGACAATCTGAGTGCGTATATTGGAAAGAACAACTTGGGAATCAACACGACAAAAACACAGATAATGAGCTTCCAAAAGTCCTTGAAATCAAACACCTCTTTTACATGGCTTTTGGAGGGAGTGAAACTTCAGGACAGTGTTCGAATTCAAATATTTGGGAGTTATTATAAGTAATAATCCCACAGAAATAAACATGCAACAAAATTTGTGGGATGCGGTAAAGAAACTGACTGTTCACGCAAAGGTAATTGAAAGAAAATTCTGCAGATTTTTACTGTCACCTATAATCCAGTTCTACCGGATGAAGGTTGTGCCTACACTAACGTACGGAGCAGAGGCTTTTTTTGAATTTACCAGACGTATTATGGCAGAAACTTGAAAGTTTCTTTTGGAGGCACCTTTTGAATCTTTCGTCATCAACATCTATGGTCTTAACTAGAAGAGAACTGTGTATCTCCTCATTAAAGGCCTTTGTCGAAAGGAATCGATTGATGCTTTTTAGAAAAGCGATTCTTCCTGAACGACTATTTTCAACATTAGTCATGATGAACTGTATGATCCAAATTCAAAAGTATTAAAAGTTTGGCTACAGAGAATCAATAACACCATAGATGAGATAGGATCATCAGAAATAGAACTAATAAATAACCCTACAAAAGTAATAACTAAATTGGAAACGCTGGACTGGATAAAAACTCAAGAAATGGCAGCCATGTATAAGTCAACTGCTCATATTTCATTAGTAAGCAGAAAATTGAATGATACAAGACCGTACTTGAGGACATTTCTGAATAAGCAATCTTCACAAACTTTTATGAGAGCTCGCCTGAACATCATGGCAACAAATGAGATAAGAGCTATCAGAGGAACCTCAAGTACAAAGTGCTGTCGTTTTTGTGAGATGATGGACCAAAAGGAAACCATTGGACATCTTTTGCTAAACTGCAAAGGTCTTGAGAGAGAAAGAACAGTTCATATGATCCATCTGTTCAAAGATCTATACCATTACGATGAAGATATTTGGTGGAATCACCTAATGGAGGGATAAAGGACAAGTGGGACCATTGCAGTGACGCAATTTTTACAGAACATTGATCTCACGAGACCCTAGGAAGAACCTAAGACTCTCTCCAATAATGGTATCCTTATAGCTGAAGTCCATCAGAAGCCACTCAAACACGTTTCTATCATTGTGATCTAGCATGAGATGAATAACATGATGTGATGTAAGAAACCTTGTAAAAAAATGTGCAAACATTTTAAATCGATTAAAACATTTTTTTAAAAAGCTGCAGCAAAATCTTTAAGCGCAGCTTTGCGTCAACCTCTGCCTTTTCGTCCTAGGGGACAGCAGTGGAGGGAAGGTTCTTTCGTTACTACTCCTACTTTGGTAGAATGAGAGGAGCCGCCAGTCAAAGGGGTTTGCGTAAAAGTACACCTGTGGTGGTCGGGGAAATAGAAGTGCCAAAGCCGCTCAGGCAGCTGCCTCTTTGCCTTCAGTTGCTTCCACAGCCGCTCCAAAAGGACAGACTGTCTCAGCATCTCGAAGAATGGCGAGCTATTACTTTGGGCTATGTGGGTTCTGGATATCATAGCCCACAGCTATTGCTTTCCCTTCCTAAAGCGGCCTCACGACAATCCACCGGGGAATTTCTCTTTGAAGCTTCCAGATCCACTCCTTGTGCAGAAAAACTTGAGCAAGCACAGAAAGTACCTGAGGTTTGCGGCTGGCGACGCACACTTTCAGTTTCGGGTCCTGCCATTAGGATTGACCTCTGCCCTGACGGTCTTCACCAAGCTAATGGTGGTGGTGGCAGCGTATCTCAGGCGAGGGGGGGAATTCACGTCTACCCCTACCTGGACGACTGGCTGATCCATGTGCGTTCTCCCGAGCAAGCAATGGATCACCTCGATCTCACCTGCCGCTCACTCCACAGGCTGGGCTTCTCCCTCAATTTCAAGAAGTCGCATCTGACACCTTCCCAACAGCTCCAGTACATCGGGCCATGTTGGACACGTCCTTGGGGAAGTGCTTGCCTCCCAAGGTAAGGGTTCATCACATTGTGCATATGGTGGACAAGTTTCAACATGCCCAGAGTCTCCCCGCTTTCGAATTGTTCAGATTGCTCGGCCTCATGGCATCCTGCATTTTTCTGGTGCCAGAGGCCAGGCTGCGGATGAGATCCCTGCAATGGGTTCACAAGATGCAGTGGTCGCAGTTCTCGGGCAAGATGCAGATCCCGTTCAGATTCCACTTTCGGTCTCCTGGGATCTTTTGTGGTGGGCCAACAAGGGGAACCTGATGAAGGGGGAGCTGTTTTGGCAACCATGGCCGGAGGGGACTGTAGTGACAGACGCTTCCCTCACAGGGTAGGGAGCTCATGCCGAAGACTTGACTGGCAGCGGTTGTTGGCTCCATTGGAGTCCAAACTCCACATTAACCTGTTAGAGCTGAGGGCCATCAGGCTGGCCCTGAAGGCTTTTCTGCCGTCTGTGCGGGGGGAGACTCTCCTGATCATGACGGACAACACAGTGGCCATGCATTACCTTGACAAAAGAGTGGGTGGGGGGGTGTCACTCCCGTTGTGCAGAGAGGCAATGCAGCTGTGGTTCTGGGCAATTCAGCAGGGAATTTCACTCTTGGCAGTTCATCTGGCCGGAGAGGACAATGCGGCGGCGGACGCTCTGAGCAGGCAGAGCACGATCTCTCACGAGTGGGAGTTGGCTCAGAAAGTCCTTCTGGAGATCTTCGCCCTTTGGGGATCCCCACAAGTGATCTCTTCGCCACCAGTGTCGACTGAAAGTGCGAGAGATTTTGCTCAAGGGAATTTCCTCCGAGAGGAGCCTTAGGAGACACAGTCGTAGTGGGTTGGTGATTCCCACTGCTGTACTCGTTTCCTCCAGTCACTGTCATTCCTCAACTGTTAAGGCGGTTACGGAGGTTCGGATCCCACATGATCCCCATTGCGCCGGCCAGGAGAGCGTGGTTCCCGGACCTTCTAGAAATGTCCATCTGCCCTTGATGCGGTCTTCCCTACCGAGAGAATCTCCTCTTGCGCGGGGAGGGTAGTAAGGGGGGTAAGGTGAGGGGTATGGGGGGTAGGTGGGGGGATGGTGTGGGGGGGTGGGCAGGTTGGGGGGGTAAGGGTAGGGGGTAGGGGGGAATGAGAGGGGTGGTGGGGGGATAAGGGTGGGACGGTTCTCCATCCAGAGGTCAGGATGGGTGGGGGGGGATGGGGGGAGAGGAGTGGGCAGTCAAGTTCACCAGTTCTCCATCCAGAGGTCAGGACCCTCAACCTTCACACTTGGTATCTCAAAGGTTGAGGTATAAGGTTTGGGACCTCCCGGATGACATTGTGATAGAGGTGTTGCTTTCGGCCAGGCGGCCAGCAAAATAATCCCTGTACCGTTGGCATAAGTTTTGTGGCTGGTGAAGAGGACAAAATGTTGATCCTTTTCTTTTTTTAAACTTTGGTTTTTATTAGCATTTTGTAAAACATAAAGACAGAAAACGGGGCCTAACTGAGGCCCCCCCTACCCCCCCCCTTTCACGGTCCTCCCCCTCCTCCCCCTCACCATGTCCAAACCAAACATAACAGCAGAAAAGAGACCAAACTTTCACATATTTTCCTAGGTCTTTGGAGCACCGCAACATGTGACCCATTCAGTTACTGGCTAGAAGCCGACGTCGCCCCAGGTCGTGGGGGCCCCCCCGATTGGGTATTGTCCTTCACAGCGGTGGTCGCGCTACGGCCAACCGGGGACACGATTTCCGGACTAGTGGACATCCCATCCCCATGTCTGCTGGATCCCATACCATTCAGCGAGGAATGAGCATGAGTCATTGTTCACCAATGCAGTCAGTTTGTCCATCAAGAACATGTTCTTAAGTTTTTTGGTCCAGTCGTCTTTGGAAGGTGTTTCCGGGCTCTTCCACCTCTGGGCCAGGGCCACTCTGCCTGCTCTCAGCATGGTTTCCCACATCCTTGGGTACCGGTGTATTTCCGTTTCTTCCGGGGGGAGGCCCAGCAGCATGGTCAGCGGATTGAGGGGTAGAGGGTCCTCCGTTACCTCTGCTATCCAATCTCTCACCGCTTCCCAATAGGCTTGTACCTTCGGACATAGCCACCACATATGACTTCTAGTCCCTAACTGGCTGCAGCCTTTCGGGCATTCAGGAGATACCACTGTGAACATTTTCAAGAGTTTTACTGGATCCCTGTGCCACCCCTGCAGGATTTTAAAGTTGTGTTCCATATCTGAGGTGAAAAGATTGCCATGAAACAATATCTTGAAAATGCGAGCCCAGGCGTCCTCTGATATCTCCTCCCCCGCCAGATCACTCCAAAAACCACAGAAACCTTGCCTAGCCTGGAGGTCATGGTGTTTAGGACAGTGTACATACGGGAGACCGCTCCCTTTCTAGATGTTGCGGAGTCAAGGAGTTTCTTGAAGGGAGTTAGTTGTCTCCGCAGGTTAGGGCCCCAAAAGGGGTCGTTGAGGATGCCCTTGAGACGGAGGTATTCGAAGACGGAGAGGGTCCCGCCTCCCGGAGGTCCTCATAACTAAAGAATTCTCCCTCCCTGAACAGCTGGCCCGCCCATTCCAGTCCCGCATCTGACCAACTCTGGGATTGGCTGAACCCTCTGCTGCCCAATTTCAGAGAGGGCCCCCACAAGGAGGTCATGGGGGACGGCCATGAAGAAAGATGTGCTGTCCGGGGGCATTCCCTCCAAATGTCCCAGAGAACACCCAGGGTCGGGTGGGATAGAGGTTGTTTCGGGATAGACCTGCGAGGAGCCCACAGGAGGTCACAGACTTTTAGAGGGTGGACATCCATGTCCTCTAGGTATGACCAATATGTCCGTAAACCTTCCTTCATGTGTTCTAGAAGGACCCGTAGTTGCGCTGCGTGATAGTACAGTTGGAAATCTGGGAGACCAAAACCCCCCTCCTCTCTTGGAAGCGTCAAGGCGGCCCTACCAATCCGCAGGGTTTTTCCCTGCCAAATGAAGTCTCGGACCCCCTTGTGTAGGTCTATAAATGTTTGAGCGGGTACTCGGGTAGGGAGGGCTGTAAAGAGGTATAAAAGCCGAGGCAGTATGTTCATTTTGACTGCTGTCATCTGACCGTACCATGAGAGGATCATTCCTCCCCATCTTCTCAAGTCAGCGGCGATCTCAGATAGCATGGGCTCATAGTTGGAGGACCCTAGTTTTGTTAAATCCCTAGTGAGGAGAACCGCCAGGTATTTTATGTTGTTCTTGCTCACCGCTATCCCATGAATGTTGATCCTTTTCAGTGTTGCATTCCCATGGTTTTGTCTTTCTTGCTTTCTTTGGCCCACAGGGCCTTCAAGTTCAAGTGGGCACCATTAAATGCTACCTGGCAGCGCTGTCTATCTTTAAGCACTCGTCTGAAGAATATTCTTACTTCAAGATTTCTTTGATTTCCAGATTTCTTAAAGGCCTCACTAAAGTGTTTCCACCGTCCCCTTTCCAGGTGCCGGTTTGGGATATGAATTTGCTTTTAAAATTCCTCATGGGTGCTCCGTTTGAACTTTTGCACTCTTGTCCTTTGAGATTATTGTCTTTCAAGACGGTGTTCTTGGTTGCAGTTACTTCCGCTTGCACAGTGAGTGAATTGCAGGCACTTTCATCTAAGCCGCTCTTTGCTGTGTTCTACAAGGATAGGGTTGTACTGAGGGTACGTCCATCCTTTCTACCTAAGGTAGTGTCTGAATTTCATTTGAGCCAGAAAGTGGCTCTTCCTTACCAGGATGAGGAGGAGAATAGAAAGAAGGAAGAGGAGCAACTCCATAGGTTGGACCCTAGGAGAGCGCTGAGCTTTTATCTTTGTAGGATGTCCAGGGTCAGAGTGGATGATCAACTCTTTGTGGGGTATGCTGGTCACTGATTGGGCCAGGCTGTTACAAAACAGACCTTGTCCAGGTGGATTATCCTCACCATTACTGAGTGTTACCGTTTGGCGTGCAAGGACCCTCCTGAAGGGTTGCAAGCTCATTCCACTAGGGGTGTGTCTACTTCCACAGCCCTGCAGAGGGGAGTTCCTATTCGGAATATTTGTGATGCAGTCACATGGGCTTCTATCCACACCTTTGTTAAACATTACTCCCTTGATACACTACATGGTCAAGATTTGGCCTTTGGTAAGGCGGTTCTTGACTCTGCCATCTGATTGGGTATTCTAAATTCTTCGCCCTCCTCCATTTTCTGGTACTGTTTTGGGTGTCTGTCAAAGATGTGGAATACGTTGGAGGACACAATCCATTCGAAGAACAAGTTACTTACCAACTAGTAACTTTCTTTCGATTGGATGTTCCTCCAACATATTCCACATCGCCCTCCCAGCCTGCACCTCTGGAGAATTTCCTATGCATTTGCAGCTTACGTTTCCGCAAGGCTATGTGCAGTCAGGCAGGCGTTGGATATGTGAATGTCACACGTTATGGGGAAAAAACATAAACAGACGCTACAGGCGCCGTGCATCCTATTTATAACATCCGGTGACGTCGCCCTTGACGGAGGCCTTCGAGGGACACTGACCCGATGCCATCGATGCAGGATGCCCTCTGCTGAAAAAGTTTCCGAACTACACAGCGGACATTACATGTCAAAGATGTGGAATACGTTCGAGGAACATCCAATCGAAAGAACATTACCAGTTGGTAAGTAACTCGTTCTCCCTACTCTTCTTATTCCTCTCCACATCCTCCCTCTATCTCTGTTCTTCTCTACTCTTCACCTCCTTGGACCTTTACTCCTCGCTTCTTTACCATGCACTATCCTGCACCGCTCTGCTCCATCTCCTGACTCCAACACCTTAGTAGCCCACTCTCTCCCTCTTAAACTAAGGCATGATTGTCCTAGGTTAAATGCTTCCAGCTTGGCATGTGTGGGGTGCCAGTGCTCTGATTGGAGTGCTTAGCACCAAACTACAAAATTCCCAATTGGGTCCATTTGGTGAGCTGGCCCGCATGTGGCAGGGAAAGTGAGTTTATTTCAGACCTGCCATGTAAAAACACAATTTGTAGTGTGTACACAGGTTTGTCAGTTGGAATCCATCTTGGCTAATGTATGGTGAAAAGAAAATATACATATAGTTAACTATTCCTGTAAGTTTTCATTTGCTCTGCCAAGGAATCTTATAAAATAGGCTATGCACACAGGTGACATTTTAAGGAGTACAATTAGTGATCAGATACCTTCACTTCTGTTGAATAGGTAAGGTTGGGTTCAAAAGCCCAATTATATTTAGCATGTAGCCATGAAGGAGTGTATTTGCTTATCTGCTTCGCTAATGGTCTTTCTGATGGAAGTTCGTCCCACAGATTCCTCAGCTTGGAAATCTTCTCCATACAGCAGCAGATCTTGGAAACTTTTGTCAGCATGGGGTGTGATTCTTCGGCGCTCTTTGTAGTCGGGTGCGCTGGACGTGACATCAGTACAAAAAGCTTGCAATGTGGATCACAATAATCAGCATTGAAAGAGTCAGCAACAGGAGAGAGCTCTTGGATTGTGGGGTAGGCTGGGAGGACGATGTGGAATCCTTGGGAGGAACATCCAGCAGAAAGAACATTACTGAAAGTAATTGGTTCTTCGAATGGATTGTGTCCTTCCACTGATGCCTTCACTTAGATGGACTCACATAGCAGTGATAAAACAGGTTGAGGTAGGAGCAAACTCTGCTGGAGTTAGACAAGAACATGCTGCAGGGCACCTCTACCAAAGCAGGTGTCTTGACCTGGTGTCCAGGTAATAGTGTTTCACAGCCATGTTTATAGAAGGCAACGCTGCCACCTGACAGATGTCCTGAGTAGAAGCTTCCCTTTGGATTGCCTATGTGGCAGAAACACACCTGGTTGAATGTGCTCTCAAACCTTTGGGGTTGTCTTTTCCTGCCACGGAATAGCATTCAGAGATGCATAAAACAAATGGATCTAGAAATGGTCTGTTTTGTTACTACTCAACCATCTTCAGGCCAGTGAAGTCCAAAAAAAGCTATCCTCTACCCTGAATGGCTGCGTTCTGGCTAGATAGAAGCTAAGTGCTCCTTGCAGGTGCAGCCTATCTAGACTCTCATTCGAGGAGTGAGGTGGCGGGTAAAAGACTGGCAAGCAAATCTTTTGTCAGTCAAATCTATTGTGCAATATCGAATTCAGACACCAACTTGGTACAAAGGAAGGTGTGCACCCGGAGCATGACCTTGTACTTTGAAAAATTAGAAGGGTGCATTAAAATATAGCACCTGGAGCACACTCACCCTGCGTGCAGATGTAATAGCTAGGCGGGCCATCTTCCAGGACGAGAGAACAGCAGCTCAAAGGGCAGCCCCATTAGAAAAATTAGTACCAAGTTCAGATCCCACAAAGGCATCACAAACTGAGTTGGGGAGTGAGGGGGGGGGGGAGAGAGTTTAGTTAGTCCTTTCAGGAATTGCATAAGGATGGGGATCGTAAAGCACTACCCCTGCTCAGGAATACTCTTGAAGATAGAACGCACCGCCAGATAGCCTGTTGCAGTTTGTAGACACTACTGCACCCTGCCAGGCAAGAACGACTGACCCTTTTCTGTGCAACATCTCAAAGGTCCTATTGCCTGAGCTTTGCCCCAGCTGTAAAATGTATTGCATCATCATTTTTACAGTGCCTTTGTTGCCAGTCTTGTAACTGGCAAGAACACCTCCATTACATCCAAGTCGCTGTATCTCAACCTTTCAGAAACCATGCTTACCGGTTCAGCGTGCCCCTGCTCGGGTGAAGAACCTGGTCTCCCTCTTTTGAGAGCCGGTCTGCCCTCCAGGGAAGACAACAGAGGACAGATGGTCTTGTCCAGAAGGCCGGGGTACCTGGCCCAATCCAGGGCAATCAGGATCATGGTTGTCCAATACCTCTTAAACCACCTGATCACTTGAGGAATGACGGGGATCTGTGGAAACACATACAGTAGTGTAAAGTTCTAATCCACGACAAAGGCGTCCGCCACCTCCACAGTGCTCCTCTCAGAGGAAATCACCTGGAGCAGAATAGTTCGCACTTCTAGTTGGAATTGGATGCAAATCGGTCAACTTGAAAAGGAATTTGTGGCACACTTCCCATTTGTGGGAGATCTGCCTGCTTAGGGCGTCCACCATCATGTGCTCCATCCCGGGGAAGTGAACTTCCGACAAAGAGATTTTGTTCTGTGCCATGCAGAATCGGAGCTGCATCGCCACTCTGCACATGATGAGTAACCCTACACCACCTCAGTTGTGCATGACCACTGTGTTGTACATCGTGATCAGGGCAATCTTCCCCTGTAAAGAAGACAAAAAGGCAATCAGTGCCATTCTGATTGCTCTCAGCTCCAAAGGGTGTATGTGGAGTCTTGTGCTCATCGTCGGCTTGTTCAGATGACTGTCCCAGCATTTCAAGGCCTTGTCCATGACCACGGTCGCTTCCGGCCATGGTTTCCGAAAACATTCTCCTTCCATCAAGTTCTCTCTGCAAGACCACACAGAAGATCCTGTGCAAGTCTGATTGGCACCTGCAAAAGGTCCGTCATGCTGCCTGAGAACTGTGACCATTGAGACCTGAAGGCTCACTGCACTGACCTAATTCTCAACCAGGTGTCCTGGCACCAGGAAAATGCAGAATGGCAATGCAATCTGACAACCATAAAAAGTCCAGGGCTGGCAAACATTGTGACTTTTGAAACTTTGTGACCATCTGTTGGATGTCTAAAACACTGTCCTTGGGAGCAAATTCCTTCCCTGAAGGAGATTCCCAGGATGGCTCCCATTAACTGAAGCATTTGAGAGGGTGTCACGGAAGTCCAGTCTGTGCAAGAGGTTGCAGGTTCGATAGAGAGGACCCTGGGCTTGTTTTCCGGGGAACAGGCTCTGATCATGAAATAGCTCTTGGAATGAAATCGTGATCTGCATTGACAAACTGATGCTCATCCATATCCCTCAGTTTAGAGGAAATGCCTGTAACATTCCAAGACAAAATACTCAAATTAGATATCTGTTGCATAATCACATGACCCAAACAGCAACACCTCCTGGACAAGCAGATGTGGGAAGCCACTTGCTGCCCACTGCCCCTCGGGAGAGGTGACCCCCACCACCCACCCATGTAAGGGAAGACTGTTCTGGCCAACAACCCTAGCCCTCCCACACCCACCTCCTCCTTCAACCACGACCCCAGCTCCTCAATCTTTCAAAAAACAACTCCCCATCTCCTCAATCCTCCTACAGCCTACCCTCACCAGGCCCTAATTGTTAGTTGTGTCCTGTGACCCCAGTAACACCACTCTTACCCAGGGCAACCTTGCCCAGAAAAAAGCAGTGGATAAGGATGATTCCTGTTGGCCTGTTTGCCTGGCACCCTGCAATCCCTCTGTATCCAGAGGATTACAGAAAAAAAGATAAGGGACATCACAATATAATTCAAACCAATTTGTTGGCCTCTGCTTTTTAACTGAGCCACACTAGAACAATACTGATTTGGCACCCGCTCCTTCTGAAGTTAGCCACCGCTCATTCTGAAATTAGCCACACTAGAATTGTACTGAGTTAGCTAACGCTGCTTTTTTAATTGAGCCACAGTAGAATTGTATTAATTTATCTGTTTAGATTTAGTTTAGACGCGCTCCTCTACAAACCATACACCTGGACTAAAGCAAACATAGGACAATACAGAATGAAGAACCAACAATAAAACTACTCAAAACCCAGAGATCGTCTGAAACCAACTAACACCCGCCATCTCTTTTCAACACCATAACGCATCTAACGTACTCCACACGGCCAGAGGGCTAGTGAAACAAACCACCAGTAAATGCAAACCTCACACCCCTCTCTAATCCTACCACAAACCCAATACCTGCAGGCAACAAATCATTCAGACACTGGACACCACCCTTTGGGACACAAGCCACCCAGTGCACATAAAGCAAAGATGCCAGTTTCTCCGGGTTCTGCATGCACCAACAGATGGGCACAACCCACATCCCTCTCTCCCTTACTAACCAACCCTACCCACGTTTCTGACAGAGCCACGTGAGCGGCTGGAGATCATGCAAATGGTAGCAGTGTGTGGTATAAATCAACATATCATCCCGTCGTATAAGTACCGGAAAACATGTATTCCTCCCCTTCTCAGGTTGACCACTACCCTTTACAGCTTGATGAAAACCCTTGGGCAGAGTTGAGCCGGAAAGGCAGTACCGAAACTGGTAGTGGGAAATGCGACGACAACCTTTGGAGATTTACTGTGCTTCGGTTTGATCAGCACATAAAAGTAAGCATTCTAGGGGGTGGGGGGAGGGGGGGGTTGGCTAACCGCCATGTAAGAAGGACACTTATCCAGTAGGCTCCGCATTATGTGCCCATAATATTGCTGAAAAACCACGGTTTCGAGCAGCCCAAGCGACGGAGAGCCGCAACAACCGCTGCTGGACACGCCGGGCAGCTTCGCCCAAAGTTTGACACAGCTGCGACCCTTCTCCTTGGCAGACTGCCGAGTCGCGGAGAGATGGCGCAAAAGGAGAAAATGGCGCCTGCCGCATGAACGGCCGACGCGGTGTAGAGCACAGGGCTACGATCCACCTAGCTGGGACCGTGAGTACCCCGAGGGTCCGGAGAACAGTGGGGAGAGCCTGAGGGCAACCCGGGAACAGGGCAAGGTGCGTGCATGCACTGGGGACAGAGCTGTGGAGAGGTCTGCCCCTGGAGACGCCGGACGGCCTTGCGACCCGGCGCCCCTGAGCCCCGCATGAAGACTGGCCCTGAGCAATCTGTCTGGTGGATGAAGCGCCGCATTTCGGTTGTTGCGTGCACCACCTGCAGTGACGTGAAGGACCCTGGAAGAGGTGACACGGCAGCGTCCTGAAGGAGACTGCCTCCAGTGCGAACGAGAGGAGCACACGGACCCGACGTGGAGGACCCAGGCAGTGGGAGACCGGCAAGGTGAACCAAAACAAGAGCCCGGAGCCGGCACACGTGAGCGTCCAGCAGAACAAACAGAGGACTCAAGGTGAGGAGCCAGCGGGAGGGGGGACCCAGTCGGGTTAGCCGCGTCCATTTCATCTGGGAGGCGAGAAGCCCCCCTCCCTCCACGGGCCCTCGCCCACACGGAGGCTGGGGCCTCGGGCTCGGCAAGGCCTGGAAATGCGCACAATAGGTGCAAACTGCACACTGTGCGCCACAGGCACAGGTGGGTGGCGCTGAAATCAACATTGCACAGGGCGGCCTCATAATTACTGGCAGCCCACTGGGCCTGATTGGTGCCAGGCTGCCTTTGGCGGCAGCAAGGACCCCCCGTGCTCCATACGCAGCCGGGACCACAGAGACACGGGTGATCATCCGGACACTGCCGTGGGGGTCCCCCTACACACTGAACAATAAAGTGCGGGTGACTGACAACACCGCAACAAGCCCAGGAACCTACCCAACTCACATCCTCAGGGACGCGTGTGACACGCACAGCCACCAGGAGCCACGAAGATTGCAGAGACACACCCGCAGAGCGTGCACAGCAGCTGTGCCACCCCTAGGCAGCGCACCACCTCCACCAACGGTGCACCCCGCTCAGGGAACCGGCAGGTCCTCCTGTCCAGTGTAATGTGACAAAATAGGCAAACAGAAACAGACCACGTTGGAGACCTACACGGCTGGAGGATCAGCGGGACCAGACACCAGCACCACTGGCACCACGACAACACGGACCGAGCCTCCAGAAATGCCATCAGAACCAGCCAACTCGCAGCTCCTGGAGGCCATCAAAGCGCTCTAGATGACAATGGAAAGCAAAATAGATGAGGTGACAATTGTTCTGAACTTACTCCGACAAGATGTCCGCTCCATAGCGGGCAGAACAGAAGCGCTCGAAACCCAGGTTCAAGAGAACACCGAGACCAAAACTCAGCTCCTTAAGGACGTCGACGAACTGGCACAGAAGGTGAAAAACCTGGAAGATAGAGCTGATGAGGCCATGCCGAAGGGCGGTCGCGCCGAAATAACATAATTCTAGGCCTGCCAGAGGGCATTGAAGGAAACGACCCCACAAACTATATAGAAGACCTCCTACTGCAAGAAATCGGGGCTGGGAAACTAACACAAGGCTTCACCATCGAGAGAGCACATCTATCCCTCACCAAACGGCCGCCCCTGGGCACCCCACCCAGGCCAATAATTGCAAAGGTGCTCAACTACAGAGACAGGGAGACAATCCTAGCCTTCTCGAGATCAGGCGGCTGCATACAAAGAGACTCTGCGAAGATAGCCATATATCCGGACTACACTTTCCAAGTCCAAATGAAAAGAGCTCAATTCATCTACACCAAAGCAAGATTGAAAAATGCAGGCCTGCGCTACATGCTCCTATATCCAGCAAGACAAAGTACTGCATAACAAAAAAACGCACCTGTTGGATACGCCGGCGGGAGCCAGAGTGTGGATGGACAGGGAGCAGTTCCCTGACCTCGAAGCGAAAATGCGCAAACCACGGCAATCCACAACCTAGGAGATCATCGTAAAGCCAGCAACTGGGCAAGGCACACACGGAAAAAGCAGAACTCACACCCAGATGCAGAAAGATCCTAATAGGAGCCATACTGAAGACGAACTGCTCTTAACGCGACAGCAGCCGAAGCGGACTTCTTCTGCCCCCAGACGTAGTTTGGGTATATTTAACCCACCCGTAGGGTACCAAGAGACCACTAAGAGGTCAAATAAAGCAGAAACGGGGTAGTCAGAACGGGGAAAACCTCACTGGACAGGTTTTGTTACAGGGGAGTTTAAAGTTTTAGGGGGGATGGAACCCGGGAGTTGGCATCTCTGTTGGGGAATTATATACAGAAAAACCAAGACCACCCAGAGCACCGAAAGCCGCCGGTACCGAAAGAGGATTCGCCACGAACGCCACCCTTGAACATTTGGCCACACAAAACCCATGGCTGACAAAATCAGAATCATGACATGGAATGTCAGAGGAATGAATAGCTACGTCAAGCAACGCCGAATCCACACATTCATAAAACGAAGCAAGGTCGGAATCGCCCTCCTGCAGGAGACTCACCTGGACGCACAAAAGCTAGCAGCACTAGCCAAAACTTGGAACGGAACATTGATAGGCTCTACGTACTCCACGTATGCAAGAGGAGTCTTGATCTGGATCGCCCCAACCATCCCCATAAAACTGATGCACTCTAAAACGGATGACGAAGGCAGAATGGCCCAGGTACACGGCACTATAGAAGGAAAGGAAGTCTGCCTAATTAACACTTATGCCCCCAACCACAATGCCAGTCTTTCGTTCACTATACAATCGGCCCATACAGAGATAGCACCCTGATATGGGGGAGGGGACACAATTGCACCCTAGACCTCTGTAAAGACAGATCAGATAGTAAACATATCCGCCCTTCCCCAACCTCCAAAATATTGAAAGCACTAACTGTTAGGCAGAATTCTGTGCAGTGCCCTTAGGGACCACTACACACAATTAAGACTACAGGTGGCAATACAAGTTTTACCTTTGGTACAAGACTGTACTACTATGTTAAAGTGGTAGCTGTAGCGGAGCAGCCAGGCTTATCTCAAGAGTATATGAGCATTAGCAGAGATTACACAAAGGGACCACAATTACTGTGACTCAAGCAAACACAGACTCAAGGTTTCAGGTAAAAAATATAAGTACATTTATTTTTAAACCATTTGTTATCAACACAACACTCCTATTAATTCAAAAACCACACGTAACATATACTACAACTAACCAATTCACTTTGTGCAGTATTACTCAATGTAAATACCCTGTGTTTGAATGGACCGGTGTTACGAAACAGAACACGTTACCGTGGTACAATTGCGATCACTTTTTGACAGTTCCGTCTACTACATAAACACGTATCCGCGGCAAGAAATGCTACCGGGGCAAAAACACACTTAGCACCCGAGATATCCAGAGCGAGTTGGGGGCAAAAATCACAGGCAATATGTTGGTTAGGCAGACAGAATCGAAGAACACACACAGACAGGAATTCAAGAGCCAAAGTCAAGTGACACCGAGTGCCTGTTGTCGAGGATCACACAGTCGGACAGTTCAAGATTCAACGTTGCCAAGAGTACTTTGATATTGTCAATGTACAGAAGCAAAAGTTATAAGGGGGAGGGATTTCACCCAAAATTCCTCAAACAGGACACAGTACCTTTCTCAAAGAACGAAGCTGGTGCCACGGCAGTTGTTTCTGTTGGTTTCCTGCAGCTTCAGCATGAAGAAGGACGATGAGTGGTTCCGCACCACACAGGGATGAGGCCGGCAGCAGCGACAATGAATAAAAGGTGCGCTCCTTAAAAACAGGAGAGGCTCTTCAGGTGGCTATTCGGACCACTACAGCAGTGTGAAGCGATTTCAACCACGAAGGTGACCTCTGGCTGAAGAAGATGAGCTAGTTATCCCCACCAGGCTCAAGGGAAGAAGACTCCGGACTGGATCTCCTCTTAGCCGTTGAAGGGTAGATAGCTCAGGACTGCAGCAGGGCTTCATCGGTACAGGGTAGTTGCAGCAGTCGACCTCTGATCCACTTCTCATCGGTTCCTTGTAGTTCCAGTGGCGACTCTCTGACTTCCAGCCCAAGAGACCTGCCTTTTATGCAACAAAAAAAAAACATTCACACAGCCTGAAAATAGCGTGCAACGAATTAGCACAGCATGGGAGGCGTACAAAGTGGTTATGAGGGGGGAAATGATTGCAGCCGTAGGCGGTGCCCAGACCTCCATAGTAACCTCACTAGCACGTACCGAGGAAGATCTGAAGGAATTAGAAGCCAAGGCCTCCTCAGACCCAGTCCACATACACAAATTGGTAGAGCTTAAACAAGCCTGCTTAGTGCACTGGGAAAAACTAGGGAAACTCAGCTACACAAAACACATTGAAAGGAGTCACGCCCTCGGGGACAAACCAGGGAAGCTTCTAGCTTGGCTCTACAAACGGGAAGCCCCCAGAAAGCCCATCTGCCAAGTCCGCAGACCAGACGGCACAGTAGTACACACGCAGGCCGAGATAAACTTGGCGTTCACTGGGTTCTACCAAGCCCTTTATTCCGATCCCCTTCGTCCACAGACACCGAAATAGAGGATGTCTTAGACATCATCAAGCTACCCAAACTAGGATGCGCAAATGGCTGAGGCCCTGGATGAGCCCATCACCCCAGAGGACGTTATGGGCACCATTAGATCCCTGCCGCCCGGAAAGGCTCCAGGAACTGACGGGCTCCCTGGGGAGTTTTTATAAAACGTATGAGGATGCACTGGCACCTCTACTAGCCCAAGTGTTCAATGAAGCATACGAAATAGGCACCCTCCCAGACACCATGAGAGAAGCCGTAATTATCCCACTATTGAAACCAGGCGAGGATGGAGAAGAGTGCAGCTCATACAGGCCCCTATCCATGATAAACGCAGACAACAAGATCCTGACAGCACTGCTGGCGAGGAGGCTGCGGAAAGCGGTCCCGCTACTGATCCACCACGATCAGACTGGTTATGTGCCAGGGTGAACCATTACAGAGAACCTACGTAAATGACACCAAGTCATATACAGTACCAATGGCAGGTCTGGGAAAAGCGCAGTGGCATCCTTGGATGCCACAAAGGCACTTGATTCCGTCCGGTGGAACTGGCTGCACGCCACCATGACCAAGATGGGAATAGGGCCGGCCTTCTTAAAGTGGACCAAACTCATATACACTGACCCCACGGCAAGAGTACGCACAAACAATACTTACTCGGATAAATGGCACCTCTACAGGGGCACGCAACAGAGATGTCCGCTTTCCCCCATGCTGTACATCATAGCTATAAAACCGGTAGCAGCAAACCTAAGGCAGGAGTATGGGGACAGGGGCATAGTGATAGACGGAGTGACCCATCTGGTCTCTATGTACGCAGTCGACGCGCTCCTTTACCTAAACAACCCAGAACACATATTGCCATACATACTTTAGACGGGTTCCACAGATACACGGGGATACAAATTAATCATGATAAGTCATGCCTCTTTCCCATAGCAGCTCTAAGCGAGTCCAGAGAAGAAAGTCCCCCAACCATGGCCTTTAAGTGGGAGACCACCTCCTTCAAATATCTGGGTATAACCATTCACCGCGACCCCAAGATCGAACACACCTTGAACACGGTGAGAGCTAAAGAAAGTTTAGAAAAATCAATGGACTTCTGGGGCAGACTCCCGCTCTCAGTGGCAGGAAGAGCTGGGCTTCTTAAGATGGTGGCGTTGCCCAGACTCCTACACGTCTTCACCAATGTCCCATTCAACATCCCCCCACAGTTCTTCAAAGACCTAAACAAACTCTGCAGAAGATTCCTATGGCAAGGAGGGAGGCATAGAGTGGCACTAGAAGTACTACAGAGACCCTACGACAAGGGAGGCCTGAAAATACCCAACTTCGAACTATATTTTTTAGCAGGCCAACTGAAACATAATACAATGGATGGTAGACGAAACCACAAAGGACACCCAACTCCTACAACCGGCTATCCCCCACATGCTCCTCAGAGACTTATTCTGGACCCCAGTAAGTGCGACTCAACAATCCTTACTTAATGAACTGGGGATCCAGATCTGGAAACGAGCTTGCAAAGCCACGAAGACAAACGACCCATATTGCCCTCAGATCCCGATAGCAGCTATCATAATGAACAGACCCGAGGGCCTGAAAGAGATAAGAAACACATGGGAACCCTGCGGCGTCGCCACCCTGGGTGACCAAGTGGATGACCAGGGCATCCTAACGTTCGCTTAGTTACATGAGACCTCAGGACTACCAACAGGGCATGTCCTACTCCATGGAGCGGTGGTAAGAAGGCTCACAAACCGATGGCCAGAGGTAGAGAACCTTGGAACTGGGCATGAAGCCACAGAAAACATGTTGAACGCTGCTGAGGGAGGACATGAAACCTCGAGGCTCTACGAGAGTTTGTTAGACAACACAACCAAGCAAGACCTCAAGTGCAAAGAGAAATGGGAACAGGAGCTAGGCCTGAAATTCGAGGATAAGGAATAGGAATCTGTAACACACTATCATAAAAAAGTAACCAGAAACGCCCGACTGCAATTTATGCAGTTTTATATCATTAAAAGAGCATACCTCACACCTGAGGTTATCTCCAAATTTAAGGGGGCGAGAACCATAGAATGCCCAAAATGCAACGAACCCCGCGCGGGGATGACCCACATGTTTTGGGAATGCCAGACGATACAATCCTTTTGGTCACAAATCGCTGCTAACGTGGCCGAGGCAGACATCACCTTGGATGTACAGTCACAGAGGGCGTGCATCCTGGGCAGATATAAAAAGAGCAAGAAGAAAAAACCTCTGAACAGGCACATGGACCTGATGTACATTCTAGCGAAGAGACGCATGGGGTGGAAAAGCCCCAAAATCCCTAGCGTAATACTGTGGTGGGAGGACCTCCGAAAGTGGTCTATGGCAGAAACTGGGGTATGGGAGAATGCGCAACAAGAACAAAAAAAGACATTAGTGAAGACCTACATCAATGGGTGGCGCTCACAGTGTCATTATTTCATCCAAGAGAGGAAGCATCTTCCACTGACGACACAGGCAGCCCATGATGGTCATCCGGCAAAGGCTGAACTGAAGACGGAACATTGTGGTCTTGGAAGAGTTGGGAGGGAGGGGGTACATTCAAGATATCTTAAACGGCGCATTAATGATAATAATTGTTGTATTGTTAAAAACCTAATAAAATATTTTAAAATAAAAAAAATAAAGTAAGCATCCTGGGGGTGCTATTCGGCAGCCTGCAAAATGGCTGCTCCTCTTTGAGCTCCACAACACCGAAGCTCACCAACTGCGCCTTGGACCGAAGACTGGGAGGCTGGACCCCGTGCCTCGGTCCTCGCGATACTCCCATGGCTGTCCTTCACTGGAGATACAGCATAACTGATATTTTATGTTTTCGCTCCTCCCAGCTGAGGCAATGTTAGGGAGAATTCTCATTCTGTGGCTAATTTCCCTTACCTATAGAGTCCCCCAGCAGCTTTGCTGGATTTGAAGGGTTTGTTTTTTTCTCCTGCTAAGAGTGTGACCCTTTTTCCCACTCTTAGGCATATTGCTATGTGTGTTCTAGGCTATTTTTGTGTTTAATGTCTATGGGATTTTTCTCACCCCCCGTAGGAACCATCTTTATTCACATGTGTTACACAGCACCCACCGTGCAGTGACACAGGGGTGTCGTAGCGACCGCCAAACAGACTCCATACCCTGGGACTGACTACTGTCTCTCAGGGCATGTAAAGTCCCCATTGACTTTACTAGTCAATTTTTATGAACTAAACCAGTACAACCCATCTTACTATGCAGGTACTGGGAAGGGTTAATAGTTTTTCACTGGTGTTCATTTTCGAGAGGGTACCGTACAGTCCCTCTCTCAAAAGTTTCTGGCTGGTGGCAGTGGTTACTACCGAAAATATTCAACTGCAAATATTTTCCTATGGGATTTTCCCATTGTTCGAGGCTACCAATTTTACTGACAGCCTCTAACATACCGCCGGTTTATTTTATTGTGAACTTTACTCAGGTTGGTTTTATTTGCCAGAACTTTAATATAAATTCTTTCTCGTGTCTTTCTCTAAACTCCTAACCCATGTCGGGGATCCTTTGTTCGTCCTTTTGGCGGGATTTTACCAAGAAGCCCTCCTTTCGGCACCACTGAGTCTGGGGTGGGTCCGTTGTGTGGGAGGGGGGAGTAGGACCCCTGGACAGAGTTGCCGCAGCAATTCATGTCGCACTCTAACCTGATAGGCTGGAGGGTCTCCAGCCAAGATGACCACTCCACTGTGTGAGTGACAGCTAGGCTGTATGAATGGGGTCTTTTTGCATAAAAGCAGGGCCCTGAGGACTGGAAGAGCAAGACGTCGCCACTGGAACTGGGGAACCGAAGAGGAGAGAAGCCAAAGACATCTGCAAAGACTGAACCCCCGGTGAAGCCCTGCTGCAGTGTCTCACCACTTTTCTCCACACGACGAGAGGGGATCTTCATCTGAAAGAGCCTTCTTCCCTTGAGCTGGTGGGGCCAACCAGTTTGCCAATCGCCTTCCCGGACCTGCCTTGGTCGAATCGCCAGTGCCCTGCACTTGGAGGCGGGATAGCCAAGCAGCCATCCACCCGGACCGCGATTAAAAGGAGCGTACCTTTTATTTTCGTTTGGCAGCACCGCGGCTGGTTTCATCCCTGGGTAGTGCAGTAACTCTAACCTTCCTCCACGACGAGAGCCTCTCTTCCTCTGCTGGATCCCCCGAACTGCAGGAACTACCAGGAACAACTGCCACCGCAGGAGCCTCTTCTTCATATTAAGGTACATTGTTCCGCCAGGCCTCCCTTTCGAGTGGTAGTGCTAAAGGTGTTTTAAATCCTTTACCTACCTGTTGGGTTGGCCGCCTCTATCGTCTAACATTGTCTTTCACCTTCTGCATCCATCTATTCGAAATCGTTAACCAAAGACTTGACTGCAGCTACAAGAACTTTTTGCTCCTGGGCTCTTTGCCCTGTACCACTGACTTTGGCACAAGCCTATTCACTCTGGCTGAATTTGTTAGAACTGCCTTCTCTAGATTGCTTCTCAAATAGAACTGTCTTGGTGCACCTAATTCTTTTAAACACCTCTTCCTTCCCATTCTTAAAACTTGTGAAGTGCCATTTTGCTCGGTTTTCATTTAAGTATTCTCTATGCTAAAGTACTGCCTTGCCTAAACTTGTTCATAAACTTATGGGAAGTGTTGCTAGGGTGTGTAAGAAGATATTTCTGTATAACTTGTGCTTTCCCTCCCTTGTGAGAAATTGCTAGAGTGCCATTTGTGTTTGGTTTTCACTGTGCCGTTTTGCTAATTTTTCACTCCTACTCAAACTTGTCTACAATTTAACTAGGTAGTTGTGTATACTTTTCTTGACTGATTTTAACTTGCTTTATTAACTGTGATTGATGTATTGAACTAGAAGTGCGTAAAATAAATATATATTCTTTTTAATACAAACCTTTGGTCAGTGTTTCCTTGTGCCATAGTACTGTAGCCCTATTGTGTAAACCCTGAATACTGTTCATCTCCCTCTTGAGATAAGTCTGACCGCTTAGCCACAGTTACCAACTAAATCTTTGTGGTACAGACTGATACCAAAGGGGATTTATTTCTCATACCTGTAGTCTTAATCTTCTGTAGTGCTCCCTTAGGGAACTGCACAGGATTCTGCCTAACAGGCAACCCGTAAAACCAGACTGTTTTGCAAATGTTCACAGTGGATGAAAGCAACCCATAAAACCAGAATGTGTTTTTTGTTTTTTTTAATTGCAAAGTAAGCCTTTTACAAATGAAAACACAGAAGATACAAAAATCAATCTTAAAACAATGGTATAACATTTCATCAATAATACAACAAAGTGGGGGGGTGCTCGAGAGCCCGAGTGTGATGGTGTAGCGTTGAGGGTCTGGGCCCTGGGGAAGACATGCCGACTTTTACACCGGCTTTGCTTGCCAGACAATGAATGAAACAGAGATGGGATGGTGCAACCTCCCGGTCCGAGCTTCTTCTTCTTCTTGCTGATAGATTTGTATCCATCAGCAGTGATTTTTGGATACCGAAGCTTGAGCCCCATTACTCCATCTTCTCGGGTTGAGTGTGTAGTCGTGGGTTTGTATTCTTCTTGGTCTGTGTGGTCTTTTCACGGTAGGGCTGATGTCTGATCGGTGCCCTTTATATCTCCGGAGCTGGCCTGTGGACTGAGATCAAAGAACCAGCGAGGCAATGGCGGACCCGCCTGAAGTGTTGCCCGGATATCACTGTTGTGTAACCCGTTGGCTACTGTGAGGCTGCGGCGGTAAGGAAGGTGATGCGCCCTGCTCCCCCCACAGTGCTTGGGCCCATAGCAAATAACACGCAGGGGAGACCGTGTGTGCAGGGAAGGAGGGATACTTCCCCACATGTACCCGGGGCCGGGACGGGTAAAGAGGGTGGCTGACTGACACCAGCTAGACAAGAGATCCCTGCTATCACCACACGACCCAGAGGCGGGGGTGGAGGGGCGGCGGATCACTGAAACCAGCGTGAGACAGGCACAGTGTAATGCAGCTATCTATAGGGACAAAGTAACGCTGATGGTACAATCACTCGCCACGGCCTCAGGCAATGCTGCCCAAGGGCTGAAGGCCTTCACACGCTGTTCTGGCAGCCCATCCGGCATGTAACTGAATGGAAAAGTGTATTCCATGCTACCACCTGGGTCAATGCACTTGAAGCTATGCTGACAAATGCATCAAAATAGTGGATGACATGGCTGTGCAACTCTCTTGTTAACGGATACTAATGGAACACCTGCTTACAGACGCAGAGTCAATGCATCTAAAGCAGGTAGCCACATGGGTGCGCCATTAATGCTGCCTCCCCCTTCTACCTGACGACAAATGCAGAAGGAACACCAGGCAGGCAAAACACGCCATTCTAACCTTTGGCAGCATACACGTCTACCATATATACCACAACTGGAACGCCCAAGAGAGCGGCCATTAGTCAACGAGAGGGCGCAGAGGGCACAACCACAACACAGGCCGGGGCGCCTGTCAAGATATACCCATACCCAATTAAACCCGGTGTGGGGGACCACTACTTCCCATGGGGGTTGGGGACAAGGTGGGGTTGACGGTGCTCTGGGCCCTCTGTGAGAAGTGTAAGAACTGCATCAATCACAACTGCAAACGGCCCAGCTCAGCCCACTCCTCTCCCGCTGGCCTGCAAGAGAATATAGCAGAAACCCCTACTGACAAAGACAGAAAAAGGAATAGCGCCCCAGGCTCCACTGCATTGCTTCAGCACCGATCTACAAGACAACACGCACAAATGGATGTGCAAAATCAGCTGCTGACACCCCTAACCGAGATGAAAGCGATTGGCCATTACACGCAAGAAACTAACGTCACGCACAAATGGATGTGCAAAATCAGCTGCTGACACCCCTAACAGAGATGAAAGCGATTGGCCATTACACGCAAGAAACTAACGTCACAGTGCTGGAGATTAAACGTGACATTCAAGACATGCAAACCCACATCAATGCCCACGACCAGTGGACCACGGACAATGAGCAGAGAATCAGCGCGCTTGAGGACTAGCGCAACAGCCGCCACTGACCTGGGGGGCCTCATGAAAGAACTGCAACACCTTGGAGCAAAAGTCAAGGATCAGGAAAATCGCTCCCGACGTAACAACCTTCGGATCATCAGCTTGCCAGAGATGGCAGAGGGCCCAGACCGCGAGGCATATGCAAATTTGCTGTTCCAAGACTCCTCGCATATTCAGGACCCCCGCGCCTACACCACTGAAAGAATACACAGAGCGCTGATCCCGAAACCAGCAACTGGAGATCGCCCGAGGCCTATAACATTGCGACTCCTCAACTTTTGACATAAATTAGCCATCCTCTGCACTTATAGGTCAGCGGGCAAGATTAGAACAGAGGGGACGGAAATCCGGATTTTCAATGACTACTCTATGGAAGTTTCCCGCCGGAGGAAGATGTTTGCCCCTTTATTTACCGCACTGAAAGGCACACCGCATAAATTCTACTTGAAGTTCCCAGCAGTTTAGTGCATCCTTCTGGATAAAACATGGCACTCATTTGATGACCCAGAAGATGCATAGCGACTGCTGAGACAGCGAGACCTAGTGTCTACTGACTTTCCCCACGATCCCGAGGAAGAAGGCTCGGCCCGCCAACCGGACGCCCCACTGTGGTGTCTCCAACAGCAGCAGTGCCCACAGAGTAGGCAACAACGCACAGACAGGCAACCCAATGGCCCCGGCCGCACGTAACCGTCGCCGCCACCTTGATGGATCCTTTCACAGATCGCTCTACTCCACCTTAAGGCGACCGGATGGGACGCTACAGCAAGTTCTCCATGGGACGCTATGTTCCCCGGGAGAGCCCGCCAAGCCAGGAAACTGGACACTACCGCATTAGGTGAATGAAGTCAAAAGACAGATAACGCTTTTCCCTCTGTCCCTGCCCTATCCCCTCCCCCTTCCAGTGCACCCCCCTCACCATGCCCAGAATTGGAGGCGAGTCGACTGGTTATTCTCTTCTACATTTCCCAGGGCACGGGCAGTTCAGAAGCTGTATTGGGACTCTATATACCCATCCCAATGTTACTGTTTTGGCCTCTATGTTCACGGCCATGCTTGTTATGTTAGATATTGCAACACATGCTCACACCTCACGCCTAGACACACAGCGACCCTATTTGACATGGATGCGCCCCATCTCCCCAGCCGCCACATGTCGGCTTTCCATGCCTATGGCTGAGCTACGCCTTATAACCCTTAATGTGCAAGGCTTGGGGCTCCCTATCAAGCGATTGCGCGTCCTTAACTACCTACGCGACACTCAATGCGATGTTGCTTTCCTCCATGAAACCCATCTGATATCCATGAATCAGGGAAACTGAAACGGGGTTCGGTTGGGGAGGCATTTCACTCACCCCACCGGGCTAATAGGAGCGTCTCTATTTTAATCCACAAACAGCTCCCAGTCCGTACATTGCACACCGTCATCGACAAAGATGGCAGATATGTAATGTTCCAAGGCCTGATCCGCCAACAACCCTTTATTCTCCTAAATATCTATGCCCGATCGGGGACACACCTGCCTTTTTGACACAGGTAATCGCAAAATGCGCACCATACATAGGGAAATTCACACTTTTTGGTGGGGACTGGAATACAATTCAAGATGTGGCACTAGATCGACAAGGCACCAAACTCTCGAACACCCCCCCCCCCGCAAGCGCAATTCCTTACTCACACTCACGTTGTATCTTAAACTCGCACCAATTCCTGGCACTTCACGCCCACTGTATTGCCGCTGTCTGCTCCAACTTTCAGTGCTATGCGGATGACACTCTGCGTGTTTTACCTCTCATCGTCATCTCAGATTGTCTGTCTGCAAGCCAGGAGTGGTGTGCCGCTAATGATCTCTGCCGTAAAACGACACACCAACTTCTTTTCCTGTCGTTCTGTGGCCGGCCTCCCTTGACCCTCTTCCTGCTCCCACCTGTGAGGCTAAGAACCTCAGGGTCATCTTCGACTGCACACTCTCCTTCTCTCCTCACATCTCAGACATCTCTAAGAAGTCAAACTACCAACTGTACCTCCTCAGAGGTATTCTTCCTTTCCTCTCCTTCCCCCAGAAGCTTACTGTCCCCAGAGCTCTGGTTATCTCTAGGCTGGACTACTGCAACTGCCTCTTTTTAAATCTACCTGCCTCTAATCTCCACCCTCTACAACTCATCCAGAACAGGACTTCAAGACTTGTCCTTGGCCTCAAGCCCAGGGATTGCATCTCTCCAGCACTGAAATCACTCCATTGGCTCCCACTGGCTGCTGCAAGGATCGAGTTCAAGACCCTCTGCATTGACCACAAGACCTTCTGGGGCCTGGTGTCATGCATGCTGGACGCTACGCTCGTAGAACAGCTAGACCGTTCTACTCCAAATGGAGGCTATTCGATACGTTACCGGGAAAACGACGTTTACACTTTTCACGTCGCTAACTTCACGTGACTTCTGCTTCGTCACGTGAACTACGGTATCACGTATTTAAGCAGCGTAGAAACTTCACTCGCTGCTTCTGATCGTCTCTATTGGCGTCGTGTAGCTGAACCTCTGATCTACATCCTGGTATATTCCTGCAGCTACTTTTGGGCCTTCGATAGCGTGTGTTCCGCCACACGCTGATTCCTGGAGCTAGCCCTTCGCGTGTAAAATCCACACGCGCTCTTTGTCTTCATACGCGGCTGGCCAAGGCTGCGTGAATCCTGCCCGCGTGTAAAATTTACACGCGCTCTTCGTCTTCAAGTGCGGCCGGCCAAGGCTGCGTGAATCCTGCCCGCGTGTAAAATCCACACGCGCTCTTTGTCTTCATACGCGGCTGGCCAAGGCTGCGTGAATCCTGCCCGCGTGTAAAATTCACACGCGCTCTTCGTCTTCAAGTGCGGCCGGCCAAGGCTGCGTGAATCCTGCCCGCGTGTAAAATCCACACGCGCTCTTTGTCTTCATACGCGGCTGGCCAAGGCTGCGTGAATCCTGCCCGCGTGTAAAATCCACACGCGCTCTTCGTCTTCAAGTGCGGCCGGCCCAGGCTGCGTGAATCCTGCCCGCGTGTAAAATCCACACGCGCTCTTTGTCTTCATACGCGGCTGGCCAAGGCTGCGTGAATCCTGCCCGCGTGTAACATCCACACGCGCTCTTCGTCTTCAAGTGCGGCTGGCCAAGGCTGCGCGAACCCTGCCCGCGTGTAAATCCACACGCGCACGTTGTCTTCAAACGTTATTTTCTTCTAACTCCTGCATCTGTGGAATTAACAGAAGGATTGATCCCTAAAGTGGGAAGGAAGCCTTTCAAGGATTATTGGAAGTGACTTTGAACTGAACTTTGGACGCTATCCTGTGGTGAATTCAACCCGTATCTAGCGTGAGCCTCGTTCCGTTCGGGATAAGTCTCCCTTACTAATTTTCCCTTCCCTGTCGTTTGGTTCTTCATTTCAAATCCATCAAGAGACTTCTGGATTGTTCTACCCAGAGATACAGGTCAGTGTCATCATTCCTGTCATTATCTAACTCATCATACTCAGGTTGGAGCAGTTATTCATGATACTTTAATTTGTCCTAGGCTGGATTACTATACCTTACCCACGCCCTTTCCAGTGATCCATCGCTCTGCCTGTTTTATCAGCCAGAGGGTTGTATCATTTGGAAGGTCTTTGTTGACTTCACGACTATCAAGTCGGGTGAACAGGGATCCGGAAGACCCTACCTCCTGTATCCTTTTGAATATTGTATCCTTTTCAGTTGATACTTTGGTGCATTCTGACACCTGGGACCACAATACCTCCAACTCTCTCTTCGGAAATATCTTCCTACTCTAGCTCTTCGCTCCTCCGACTCCTTGAGGGTCAGTCGCTTCTCCAAGCAATGAGTTGGGGGTATATCTCTTTCTTCGGCTGGCGCCTCCCTCAGGAGCAGCCTCCCTTACTATGAAACTTGAGCAGAACCATCTCCTATTCCGGAAGCACCTCAAGACCTTCCTGTTTGCTTCTGCCTTTTCACTTCCTCTCCCCTGCGGATCTCCTGTCTGATACTGCACTGGTCACCTGGCTAACGTCTGAATTCAGGCCCAGGTCCCTGCCCGCCCAGTTGCACACCCGCACTGCCTCCTGGCAACCCCTGCACTTGGGTCTGTATCTGAAACCCTACAGTTCCCTTACCTGCACTTATTTGACAAATGCTATCTGCACTTTAACCCTCGCGCTTGCCACCTGTTGGCTGCACTACTTAGTTTTGATCCGTTGTACGGCACTCGCCCATCCTCACCTTTCCCTGGCACCTTTCCCCTCCCCTCCCCCCTGCAATTGCGCAATCTCAATGTCACTAGGCCTAGTAAAATCGCTGTCCTTTGTCCTCCCTCTGTTTCCCCTCCCTTGCCCCGTCGCGCCTTGAAACACTTGTGTATAGGTGCGTTATAAATGCCATATATCAGCAAAACCATTACATTACGCATTGCGACCTAAACTGTCACATCAATGCAGTTTAGCTTTACAACAGGGGTGCACAACAGTTTTTTTCCAGATGGTTGAATGTACCTTACATGCTACCAACAGCACCGAAATGTAAGTGTGGGGTGCGAGTGACAGGAGTTTACAACTACCTCCCCCCGACTCCTAAAATCTGATTAAACATAACAAAATAAAATGGATTTTCAGGTGTACTTGTCTTTATTTCTACACAAATTCTGTTGTATACATTTTGTATTTTTATAATTTGTTTCATAAGCACATATTGGCAACATTCTGTCATCCATTACAGAAGTAAGGCAATAGAAGATAAATCATTAAAGAGAACAATCCGTTCTCCAGCATGGGTCTGGCATGGATTCCCATGCTCATGAATATTCCCTGTTGCAGGCTGGAAATCCTCGGTAAAGAAAAAAATCAGTTTCAGTTTCGTTTCTGAACTGTCTTTCTACCAATAATCAATCACTTGTCTCTGGGTCATACTGCCCCCAGCCAATGACTGCCCTCTACCTAAGCCCCTCCTCTGGCAGCCATCTTCAGATTTGATAGCACGTAAAGTGGCAGTAGGACCAAGAAAAGAGCCGCAGTGGGGTTGGAGGGAGGGTTCGCATGTGAATCCATGCCAGACAGATGCTGGAGAACAACAGTTACAGGTAAGCAACTTGTTCCTTCTCCAGCATGGGGTCTGGCATGGATTCACATGCTCATGAATACAAGAATACATAGCAGTACACACATGCACAACCACGGAAGGTGGCAAGGCTCAACATTAAGCATTTCAACAACTCAACATTAAGCATCTCTTACCTCCTCACCAGGCTCACCTTCAAGCGAACAGGTTGCGCAGCACTGCCTGGCCGACTCTGGACTCCTTTCTGGAATCCCAGTCGACTCAGTAGAATTTCGTGAAGGTGTGTGTCGACCTCCACATAGCAGCCCTGCAGATGTCCAGCAGGGGCACACCAGACAGGAACGCCGTAGTAGCAGCGATCGCTCTGGTTGAATGGGCTCTTGGACGGCCAGGCAACGGTTGGTTTGCCAACCGGTGACAGTGCATGATGCAGCCAGAGAGCCACCTGGAAATGGAAGCCTTCGAGAGGGCTTTCCCTTGGTTCACAGGTCCAAAGTTCACAAACAGCTGTAATGTCTTCCGAAAGCTCTTCGTGTGGTCCACATAGAACTTCAGCGCTCTAGCCACATCCAGTGAGTGCAAAGTCCTCTCAGCCGGCGACGAAGGCGACGGGAAGAAAACAGGTAGCACCAATGGCTCGTTGAGATGGAAGTCCGTCGCCACCTTGGGCATGAAGGAGGGGTGCGTCCTCAGCACCACCCTCGTCTCGTGGAATGTCAGATATGGAGGCTTACAGGAGAGGGCCTGGATCTCTCCCACTCGTCGTGCAGAGGTGATGGCTACAAGAAACGCTGTGTTCCACGATAGGCACTTCAGCGGTGCCGAATGCAAGGGCTCGAATGGAGGACCCATGAACCTGGTCAGCACCACATTGAGCTCCCACGCCGGGGCCGGAGCCTTCACCGGCGGGAACGAGCGGAACAGTCCTTTCATGAACTCCTTCACCAGGCGGTGAGACCACCGCGACGACCGCCCCAGAGTTCTGGTGTAGCAGGAGATAGCCGCCAGATGGATTTTGATGGAGGCATGCGCCAGCCCTGCCTTGGCCAGCAACCACAAGTACGGCAGCACTTGAGGGGCAATAATCCATAGAGGGTTGATCTTCTATGCACGGCACCAGACAGAGAACCTCTTCCATTTATGTCCATAGCACTTCAGAGTTGAGGACGCCATGGACTTTGCAAGTACCTCCTTGCAGTCGGCCGGGATATCGTAGCCTCCGAACTCTAGTGCTACAGGAGCCAGGCTTGCAGGTTCAGCGATCCTGTGTCGTGATGTAGGATGGCACTGCCTTCCCTGGCGCGAAGATCCGCGTCCGTCGGCAGTTTGACTGGGGGGGGGTCGCTGACATGTCCAGAAGGTCCGGGAACCATATCTGCCACGGCCACGCCGGTGCGACGAGGATCATCCTGCACCCGGACCGTCTGAGTTGACTGATGAGTCGCAGAAGCAACGGCAATGGTGGGAACGCATACAGGAACAGGCGTCCTAGGGGAAGGAGAATGGATCGCCCATGCTCCCCGGCTGGGGAAACCTGCTGGCGAACCCCCGGCACTTGGTGTTCGTCGCCGTCGCGAACAGATCAATCTGGGAATTGCCCCATCGTCGGAACAGGAGATCCACTTGATCCTGCCGAAGCTCCCACTCGTAAAAAGAGCGCTGCTCTCTGCTGAGTGAGTCGGCGACTATGTTCTTTACTCCTGCCAGATGAAACGGTACCAGGAACATCTCCTGGGTGACGGCCTAGTGCCACAGATCCTGCACTTCCTTGGATAGGGCTTTGGATCTGGTGCCCCCCTGCTTCCGGATGTAGAACATCGTGGTGGTGTTGTCGGTGAAGACCCGTACCACTTTGCCCTTGAGGGACGGAAGGAAAGACCTGAGTGCCCAGAACACAGCCCGGAGCTCCAGGACGTTGATGTGCAGGGACCTTTCCTCCGGGAGCCAAAGGCCTCTTGCGTGGAGATCTCTGGTGTGCGCTCCCCATCCCTACAGTGAGGCGTCCGTCGTCACTGTTTCCTGATGCGCTGGTGCCTGGAAGTCCATGCCCGCTGCGAGATGCGCGTGGGTGCCCCATCACCGGATCGCTTGATGGAAAGTCTTGTTGAGGAAGATCTTGTCTTCGAAGCTTCCTGCCACTTGCATCCAATGGGTGTCGAGGAACTCCTGAAGTGGCTGCATCCGCAACCTGCACAGACGCACAAGGTAGATGCATGATCACATCATGCCGAGCAGGGACTTGATGGACCTCACCCTGGCCACTTCCATGGTCAACAGCCGTTGTACCTGGCCCAGGATGGCCTTCATCCTCTCCTCTGACGGTGAAACCAACTGCACCACTGTGTCAAGTCTGGCTCCCAGGAACAGGGCGTCCTGCGACGGTACCAAGCTAGACTTTGCAAAGTTAATCGAGAACCCCAGTTCCGTGAGCAGGCGGTCTTTGTAACTACCGCCCCCTTAACCCCCCAACCAAAGTCCCAACAAAATGCATGTCCCTGTTCCTGCCACCCACCAAAAAGCATGTCCCTGGTCCCTCTACTATGGACTTTCCACCACCCACAAAAGGGCATGTCCATTGTCCCCTACTCTCCACCCCCATCAAAGGGCATGTGCCTGCCCATCCCCCTCATACCCCACCAAGTCCCTGGTCCACTTACTCCCCACCAAACGGCATGGCCCAGGGCCCCCTAACTCCCTACCAAAAGGCATGTCCACTCCTCCCCACCCCCAGTCAAACAGCATTTCCCTAGTCCCCCTACTCCACCCCTCCATCCCCGCCAAATGGTATGTTCTTGGTCCTTGTTAGGCAGAATTACCCTGTGTTTGAATGGACCGGTGTTATGAAACAGAACCGTGGATACAATTGCGATCACTATTTGACAGTTCGGTCTATTAGATAAACGCATATCCGTGGCAAGAAATGCTACCGGGGCAAAAACACGCTTGGCCCACCTAGACAGGCACCTTGAGGAGGGTTTCTAGGTAGAAGCCTGCCAAAAGACAGTGAACAAAGAAGGCAAACCTAGCTTGCCGTGCAAAGTAAAACACAAGAAGGAGTTTAACAAAAAGAAATGGTGAATAAACCGCACCAGAGCCAAACAAAAAATGATTTGGTCAAGCGGGTTTAAGTTTGAGGCTAACAGGTGTCCAGTCTAAGGGTCGACTACAAAGGGTCGAATGGTCAAAGGATGGACACCAAAGGACCGAAAACAAAAGGATCACATTTTTTTTTAAATTCCATTTTTTTGGGGGGTTTTCGTTTATGGAAAAATGGTTTTTACCACAAAAAATGGGGGATGGGGGGAACCCCTCCCCCCCCAAAAAAAGAAATTTCGATCCTTTTGTTTTCGGTCCTTTGGTGTCGACCCTTTGACCATTTGATCCTTTGGTTGTCGATCCTTTGACCTACAACCAGGCTAACACAATAGCCTAGAATATTACCACACTTATATAAGATAACCGCGGTAGAAATTTAGGGTAGATACCACTGCCACCAGCCATGTGTAAATGTTAAAAGAGCAAAACAATGCTCTAGGAGGTACAGATAAAAAGAGTTAAGAGTTAACCCTTCCAGCACTCCAAGTAAGATGGTGTGTACTGGATCTGTGGTTACATTTGACTAAGTTAATGGTAACTTTACCCTTTTCTGGGGGACAGTAGTCACCTCAGAAATGGAGTCGGTGGGAAGTCTGAACGACAACCCTGTGTCACTGCACTGAAGGTGCTGGGTGACACACCCCAAGAAGGGGGCTATTGAAGTGGTGTACTTCAGAGCTCACAATCTTAAAAACAGGTAAAAGACACATAGCAAGATAGGTGTAAGAGTGGGGGAAAAGCTCACACTCTTACCAAGTTGAAAGAAATAACTCCAGAGATCCAGCAAAGCTGCTGAGGCACTCACTAGGTAAGGGAAATTAGCCATAGAATGAGAATTCTCCCTAACAGTCCTCCTTCTCAACCACCCGCCCCTGCATGTTAGGTCCCTGTTTATGCACCGAAGAAACTGATGCTGCCACCCTCCGACCTCAACTATGTTCAGTGCTATGGCTTGAAGCATCAACCCTATCACTTAAATAAAACGCTACAAGCTGTTTGGCACATTAAAAGCAATTTGAAGGGCTTAGTGCAGCTGCCAGATTTATTTAAAACTTATCTCTGGTGTCCAGGCTCCAGCACAAGCGGAGGTCAAAAATAGCTGTAAAGCCTGATAGGCGCTATCTCATCTTAAATGAATTTATAAAGCGCACATCCGCCCAAAAGCATCTTGGCGCTAAGCAGGAACAGTCAGAAGGACCAGTCCTCACTGACATAATTTAGGCAAAAAGAAACGTCTTCATTAACCAACTAAAGGAATGATCAGACGTTGCCCAAAGATCAAAAGGGAGCAAATTCCAGGATCTTGTCGCAGCAACAGAGAAGGCACGTCCACCGATTCAACAAAGTCGCAACCGCAGAACAAGAAAAGTACACGACTCAAGTGAAGAGAGTGGACGATTGGAAACATAGGGGTGAAACTGGCACTGAAAGTATTCAGCCCCCAGGCCATAAACGGCTGGTGCACAATGAACATGCATTTGAACAAAACCCCCTGGGCCACAGGGAGCCAATGCAGCTGCCGTAGAGCTGGAGAAATAGACATACAGTAGGGTGTATGAAGCACCAATCTGGCTGCTGCATTTTGCAGCACTTGGAGACGATGAACTAAATACAGTAGCTGAGCCAAATACAAGGAATTACAATAGTCTAGTGCACTAAGCACCAGTGCAGCAACCACTGGAGCATGAAACTGCGCAGGGAGAAAGCCCAGTACCCTACGCAGATCTCTAAGCTTATAGTGCCCAGACTGGCATACAAACACCACCTGAGCCTCCAAGGACAGCGAGGACGAAATCTTAACTCTGAGATCCTTCACAACAGAAACCAGAATAGGGCAAGCACCAAGAGAAGGCGGCCAGAAAGAGGTGTCCAAAGAGAGGAAGCAAAAGAGGGGCCGACCACCAAGACTTCAGTCTTGTCCCCGTTATATGTAAGCCAGTTGGCCCATCCAACGACCGCTGTCCTCCAAGCAACCCCGTAGCTGAGTTGACAGATCAGAAAGAGATCGAACCACAGAATAATCTGGGTGTTATCAGGGTAGGAGTAGCATCGGAGGCTGTGGGGGAGGATGAGCTCTGGGGGACCCCACAAGACAAATAGACCAAAGCAGAATGGAATGGTGGCAGAGAAAGAGTTTGTGCATGGTCACCAAGAAAAGCTTGAAACCAAGATAGCACCTGTCCAGTTATCCCCATCCCGGCCAGGCGGTCAAGCAGGATGGAGTGGTTGACAGTGTCAAAAGCGGTGGATAGTTCTAATAATATCAAGGTTCCCAACTCCACCCTGGTCAGAGACCCGACGACGCAATAAAATTGCAAATACTCGCAATTTTGTCAGAAAAAAAGCTTGACAAAGAATCACAGCTCCTGTGAGGGAGCAACCCCTGCCTGTACAGTAGCAGGAGAAGATGGGGAGCATACGAGTTCAAATAATTATCTGGGCAGATTGCGAGCAGATTCCACCCATCCCGAGTAGAACTTGCCCTTAGCCACAACAATAGCTTTATGAAACACAGTAGTGGCCTGGCACAAAAGCACAAGATGAGGCAGGAGCCTCTACTTTCGTTCAGCCTGCCGCCACTTAAGCAGCAGGAGCTTTAGAGCATCATTGTACCACGGCTCGGATTGACGAACTCGCTGTCTACACAATCTGTTCGGGGCAAGACAGTCGGTCCTCTCAGTAAATACTTAACTAAGAGACGTCAGGTCCACCACTGGAAGGGTCCGACACCCTGAGACTATACACTGAGCCACCTTAGCTGCGTCTACCAAACTTTAGGTTTGGGAACAACCTTATGAATGGCCTCTGCCATTATAGGGAAAGGTATTACAAGATGGTCAGACCAGTTGCAAAGCTGGAAAAACTGAAACCACAGTAGGCGATGAAAAAATAAGATCAAGTGTATTACCCAGACAATGAGTGGAACCGGCCACCAACTGTAGTAATACAAGATCCCTCATCCCAGACAAAAAACACACAATAGGGTGATCTAGTCAAGAGTTGGCTTTCTGATTCAAATCCCCAACTATCACAAGTTTATTAAATTTTAGATGAATCTCCACAACCAGATTTAAAAAGTCGTAAAAAAAAGACGAATTGTAATAGGATTCGTAAAAGGCTATCATGGGAGATAAACGTGCTAGAGACCTTGTTAAAAGGCAGACCGTTAATGCCGGTATAGGCACGCCATCAGGCATTACGGCTATATGGATAAGTCTACAATATAGGCTGTGCAAAGGCTCGCTCAGGAATGTTGCCCCTTTGCTGCACCAGGAATTCTGCAGCATCACGGATTACATTTATTACTGTAAAGGACAGGTATGTGCCAAGCACACAATGCCTCAGCACTTGAGGATTAATGAACCTTCCTAAAGGTGAGATGTTTAGGATGTTGATAAGAGAAAGGACAGGCAGGGATGAGTCCAGAACAGTGTCTGGCGCCCCCCAGAATGCACCACCATCCCTCCTACACTCAGAAAAGTCCAGATCGCTACTCCCTGTCCAGACACCCTGCTGCGCCACTCCATTGACCTCACGCACTCAGAGTGTTTAACCTTGGTAAAAACTGAGCTTACCCTCCCTAGAGGTAGTTTGTGCCTGCTACCCCCACGGCTGGTTACAAGGCTAAAAGTTCTTCTCGTTTCATGACCATAAACCTTGTAAGAATGTTTCAGGGTGAAATAGGTTTTTTTTGTACTTGTTGGCAGCTCACCTTATCAGAAACAGACCACCTTGTTTTTTCCTTTTGTTAAAATTACCAATTGCTGAGCAATGTTCTTGCAATTCTGTGATTCGACATTTCTTTCCCAGTGCGACATACTTACTGTGAGAAAACCACATGGTGGAGGCTGAGGGATGGGACAGAGAGGAGCCAGGTGACCACGACCGGTACTGGGATGTCTGTATACCTCAGAAGAGGTATACAGGAGTTCCTGCTGGCACCGCACCATATCCATAGCCTTGTGTGCCAGTTGTGGCCTCGTACCTGGAACTCTTTGGTTATAGAAACATCCTTAGTATGGTGTTTGAAACCACTGGAGAAACCTGGTTTACAAAGTGACTGGGTTTGCGTGCACTGCTAACGTGATAGACTGTGGCCCCCACCCTGGCCGAAAGGCTTTTGCAAGTGTCTTGAGTGATGGCTATGGAGATGCACAGTGAAAACCTTGGGTCTTAATGTAATTGCATGAGCTATGGGACCAATAATTCCAAGATGACAGACTCTGGTTATACCCTCAGCTATCAGAGCCACATGCCTGTCCGTTGGCAGACATTAATCAGCTGAGGAATCTGTAGTTTGCACAGACCTGACTCACTCACAGAACATGCTCATAACCCTCATACGGCTGAATGCAATCCATTACATGATTTACAACGGCTGTGCTATAAAAGGGGAATGCAGCAAAGCGAAGTATGAGTTAGGTGTTGGAGTGTGGCAGTGCAGGTGATGTTTAGAGGGTGGTGATGTAGAAAGGAGGGGAAGGAAAGTGGAGACAAGGTGTAGGGAGAGAACAGGTAGAAGAGAAGAAAGTAAAAGAAGAGTGGAGGAGAGAGCAGGGAGGTTGTTGGGAGGAGAGATTGACAAAGTCAAAAAAGGCTGTAAGGTGACAGAAGACCCGGGGAGGAGGATACAAAAGACGCATGAAGAAGGTGGAAAGGATAAAAGAACAAGTGTAGATGAAGGCGATGGGGATAATACGAGTGGAGCTGACAAACAGGAGTAGATAGTTGAGCAGGGGAGAAGAAAGGGGACAGGACAGTAGAGGTACAGTATATGGCAGAGCGAAGAGGAGGCAGAAAGGTTGAAGAGCCTGGCAGGGATGAGGGGTGAAAAGCAATGGAGGGGGCAGAAAGTTAGGGGAAAGGAAGAAAGAGGAGCGAAAGGTTACCCCTGGAAATCGGGAGAATTTTGCAGTGGTGTAGAGGCTGAATGTTGTCAATACAGTCCTTGAAAGCCCAGTAGGGGAACCTGGTCATCACCACCAACAGGGTGGGGAGACCAAAACTACTGGAATCCTACACTCTTTACAATTTCCTGGCTCCAACACCACTGGAAGACCATCAAAAAAGGTGGGGGTGCCTGTAGGTGAGTCGAGGTTGGCCAAAGCTGGATACTGACACCTTCAACAGCCAAGATAGACATAGCAGAGGCCAGGAAAGAAGTGCTGGACACTATAAAACTCAGACAGAATGACCATGTCCCAACAAAGAAGGTACCTGGATGAGGGAAGAGAGGTAAGGAATGGGGTCCACAGACAAAAAAGTATAAGTTGGAAAACCCCAATACCCACCATGTTAGACCCAAACAAATCCACACACGTATTGTTTCTGATACCCAAAAAAACAAAAATAACCAAGTTGGCTCGAGCATTGAATCATCTGTTGATCCACTGCATTTAAAGTACCCTCTTATGCTAAGGGACAATCAAATGTCTTAAAGGAATTGGACAGAAACCTAACACGTTGGATTCTGGAATCAATGTTGCACATCAATGACTTCCAAGACAGATAAAGACTAGGTCCTACAATGTTCTGCAAGACAGGTAAACAACTCTTGCAAATCGCAGAGTTTTTATTTTTTTTAGGGGCAGAGTCCCTCCTGATTGACATGTGGTCCAGAAGGCGTTTGTATTTCAGATGCTTATGTAACTTTGATGGTTCAAGAAGGGAGCACTTGCACAGAAGACACAAACTGCCCTATGGCAAAAGATGACTGCCATTTGCCAAATTCAACTGTATTTCATGGCTGCCCATTGACCGTACGTAGTATGATGGAGCACTAAGGCATGGATGCCAGGGAAATCTCTTCTCATGAACAGAGTAAACCAGTGGACATGGCAAAGTTCTTATTCCTGGATTTTAGAAGTGGAGGTGGGTATTTTCTGTCAACAGTAAAAAGTAGTTCAACGGGGGGGGGGGGCGTGGCTTGAGGCGCCGGCGATGCAGACGCCTCACTGAGAGCTCCGTGTGACGCCCGGGACTTACTGCCATTAAACGCCTGTTAATATTATCAACCCCAGCATGAAGACATCCTGAGTTGCGGCGGAACACCCCGGGAGCCAGTAGCCTGACTCGGGAGCGAAATCGGAGCTGGGAAACACCCCATTTGCCACTCAAAGAGTTCACCACGGAGCGAGATTGATCCCGCAGGATTGGCAGCTACCACGGACGAGAAATGAGGACCTCAGCCCAGCCGACCAGACTGACGCAGAACCCAGGGGCCGAGGACCCCAGACATCCAGGCTGTGAGCACCGAGGGGCCGCAGCACCTGCTCCAACCCTGCACCCAGCATCAAGGAGGGGATCGGCGCCTGGTGCGGCGGGTAGTCGGGGCTTGACGCCGCCCCCCCATGACAGCGGACTCTCCCTGCCCGTGGACTGTGGGGTGCAGTGAGGTTCCCCGGGCCCGCCGGCCTCCACCGAAGACCCGCCTGCTTGGACCCTCTGCCTGCCTGGCAAAGGCGAACCGCGGCAGCTCCCTCCACCCACGACCACAGCACCGGCAGCGACCCTCCAGCCCGTGGCGGACAGCTTCGGTGGGGTAGCGGGGGCCGGGCCGTGACACCACCTCCCGAGCAACATCACGCGCCCGCACCTAAGCTCTGAGACAGTGGGGAGCTGCGGGGGGCCTCCAGACCTGCCCTCCCTCCAGGACAGAACTAACAACACCCGGACCCGGGATCGGCCCAGCTGCAGAGCCCCTCCCGCCTGCGGTGTTGGGTCGGCCCCACCACCGAGCCCGCTCTGCCTGCGGTGATGGGTCGACCCCGCCACCGAGCCCGCCCTGCCTGCGGTGTTGGGTCGGCCCCGCCACCGAGCACGCTCCGCCTGCGGTGTCGAGTCAGCCCCGCCTCGCACTATCACGGTCCCTTGTGGACCTGCCTGGTCATCCCTGGGACCCCGAGGAGCTGCGGGAGGCCCGCACCTGGCGCGCTCTCCCCCAGCACGGGCCCAGCATCAGCCGGAGCCGACCCACCAACGGATCAGGACTGCATCACGCCCCTAGCCCTGCGACAAGCCAGCAGCCCCTGACATTGGCCTGGGGGAGGCCCGATACACCTCCTCCTACTTGGCCACCTTCCTCCCAAGAAAACGGCCCTCCGGGGCCTCTTCACCTCGAGCTCCGAGGGCACAACGGACTGCCTTAGGGGCCTTCCCCCCACCTTTCTCTGCACAACATCTGAGGGCTACAGAGAAACGGCGCCAGCCCATCCTTGCCTCACTGGGCTGCCAGGCAGAAGGGTCCCGACCACACACCTGATATAGGTGGTCCCTCGCCAACATAGATAACACTGGAGGATCTGCCTGGACAGCCCCATCACACCAAAGACAGTGCAACATCAAGAACAGCAGGCCAAACGAAACTGGCAAAACAGCTGAAAACTCCCAGTCATTGCAATAAGCTACAGCAAACGCCAGCCTGCGGAGGCTCCTGAGAGGTCAGTGGAACTGAGGGGCCCTCCCCAGGACCCCACTTTTGGCCCCAATAATCCTCTTTGGCTGCCCTGCATTGGGCTCCCCGCTTCCCTATCGGACGCCAGCAGATATTGGCAGTGACGTGGTCCCAGCTCTAACCCATCGCCCCAGCCCAGACCAACAGGACCCTGAAGAGTGGAGAGGAGCTGGACCCCAGTGCTCACCAGGCAACCTGACAGAGGGTTATCTGGCACAGACCGCAGTCAGCCCCAGAAACACCAGGAGACATGGTGCGGGCCACCAGCGGGGACCCGACAGTCGGGGCTCCCGGGGTGGGGCCTGCCCCCCATGTGCCCCATCGGAGATACGTGCACCCAGCGGAGACGGAGAAGGGGTCGCACTCGGAATCGCCCCCTGTTAGGCAGAATCCTGTGCAGTGCCCTTAGGGACCACTACACACAATTAAGACTACAGGTGGCAATACAAGTTTTACCTTTGGTACAAGCCTGTACTACTATGTTAAAGTGGTAGCAGTAGCGGAGCAGCCAGACCTATCTCAAGAGTATATGAGCAGTAGAAGAGATTACACAAAGGGACCACAATTACTGTGACTCAAGCAAAAACTTACACAAGGTTTCAGGAAGAAAAATATAAGTACATTTATTTTTTAACCATTCGTTATCAACACAACACTTCTATTAAATTTAAAACCACACGTTAAATACACTACAACTGACCAATTCACTTAGTACGGTATGAATCAAGGCAAGTACCCTGTGTTTGAGAGAACCGGTATTATGGAACACTACACGTTACCGTGAATACCACTCATGGACAGAAATGCAAGAGTCAAGAGGCCAGAGCCAGTGTCAAGAAGAACCGGGTTCCTGTGTCGAGGATCACACGTCGGATAGTTCGAGATTCAAAGTTGCCAAGAGTACTTTAGATATTGTCAAATGTTCGGAAGCAAAATTTATAAGAAGGAGGGAAAAAATAAGGGCAAGCCTTATAAGTGAAGAATAGGGATTTCACCCAAGATTCCTCAAGCAGGACACAGTACCTTTTCAAAGCTGGTGCCACGGCAGTTGTTTCTGGTAGTTTCCTGTAGACCCACGATTCCTGGCTTCGGCACGAAGAAGGACGATGAAGGGGGTCTACACCACACAGGGATGAGGCCGGCAGCAGTGACAATGAATAAAAGGTGCACTCCTTAAAAACAGGAGAGGCTCTTCATGTGGCTATCCGGACCACTACAGCAGTGTGCAGCGATTTCGACCACGAAGGGATTCCTCTGACTGAAGCTGAGCGGGTTATCCCCACCAGGCTCAAGGGAAGAAGACTCCGGACTGGATCTCCTCTTAGTCGTCGAAGGGTAGATAGCTCAGGACTGCAGCAGGGCTTCACCGCGACGGGATAGTTGCAGCAGTCAACCTTTCCTCCGCTTCTCATTGGTTCCTTGTAGTTCCAGTGGCAAAACTCTGACTTCCAGCCCAAAAGACCTGCCTTTTATGCGAAAATCTCCCATTCACACAGCCTGGCTATCAATCACACAGCAGGGGTATTGTCCAGCCCGGACAACCACCTAAGCCAATAATGAAATGAGTGTGACTTGGGTTTCCTAGGTTACCCTGTGCAGGGGGTGACTACACCCCTCCCTCACATTCAGCCCACCTAGACACCCAGGCGCCTTGAGGCGGGCTTCTTGGCAGAAGCCCGCCAAAAGACAGTGAACAAAGAAGGCCAACCTGGTTTGCCGCGCAAAGTAAAACACAAGAAGGAGTTTAACAAAAATAAATGGCGAATAAACCGCACCAGAGCCAAAAGAAAAAGCATTTGGTCAAGCAGGTTTAAGTTCGAGGCTAACACAATAGCCTACAATATTACCACCGTTATATAAGATAACCGCGGTAGAAAATTAGGGTAGATACCACTGCCACCAGCCATGTCTAAATGTTAAAAGAGCGAAACAATGCTCTAGGGGGTACAGATAAAAAGGGCTAAGGAGTAACCCTTTCCAGCATTCCATGTAAGATGGTGTGTACTGGATCTGTGGTTAAGTTGACTAAGTAAAATTAATGGTAACTTTACCCTTTTCTGGGGGACGGTAGTCAGCCTCAGAAATGGAGTTGGTGGGAAGTCTGATTGACAACCCTGTGTCACGGCACGGAGAAGGGGGCTACTGAAGTGGTGTACTCCAGAGTCCACAATCATAAAAACAGGTAAAAACACATAGCAAAAAACAAGTAAGAGTGGGGGGAAAAGCTCACACTCTTACCCAGTGGAAAGAAATAACTCCAGAGATCTAGCAAAGCTGCTGAGGGACTCACTAGGTAAGGGAAATTAGCCATGAAATGAGAATTCTCCCCAACACCCCCCCTCCCTAACACCAGCCTGCGGATAACACGCACCTGCGTAATCGGTGACCCGGACACCAAGATGTCTAAGCAGAAGGGCCTGAAGTCAGCGGACATAGCTAATTTACTCCACCTGAAGGAGAAACCTAAGCAGCCGGACCCAGCCTGCTTCGCCCACAAAGACCCAAGGCCAGTGGGCCACAAAAGACGATATCCAAAGCCTCCTAGCCGACATCAAAACGGAATTCCGCAACTGCATGGCAGAGGTCACAACCAAGATATAGGGCCTGGACAACCGCGTTGAGGAGGTGGAGCATAGGGTCGGGGACACGGAAGACCAAGTCCTGGAGTACTCAGCGCAGATTGCAGAGCTGCGACAGAAAATTCAGACTCTAGAGGACAACACCGAAACTATGCATCACAAGCAGGAGTACCTGGAAAACAGGACCCGCAGAAACAACATCCGTATCAAAGGGGTTCCCGCCTCAATCCCAGACCAGTCCCTCCCTGCCTACATTGGAGACCTCTTCCAGACTCTCCTCCTGGACTGCGATAAGTCACTACTCCTACTTAATCGCACTCATAGGCTGCGAGGCCGCAGGAACACCCCATCGGCGGCTAGCCCTGAAGTAATCACCAGAGTGCATTTTTTCTCGACAATCAGTAACTGACCTTCAGCACTCCATGCCATAACCTGCACTCTTGGCACCCGGGCGTCCCACGTAATACCCCAGCCAAGTGGATGGACAGTCACTTCGGCCTGAGGCCCGTCTGGGTCAGTTTGATTAATCTTTGTTCCTTCTGTTCTTTTAGTTGGGCGGGGACCTCCCCCAGGCCCCTTGGTTGCCGGAGCCCGGTTAGCCCTGAGTTAGACAAAGTTAAAACTCGGTTGCAGCTGAATTGTGCAGACCCTGGTCACTTGATGGACCTCCCTGAGCACAGGATTACCCACCACCCACTTGAGCCTTAATGGCGACCCGCTGGCCTCCCCCCAGAGCAAACCAAACTCTGCTACATCTCACTAAACGTCGGGGGCCTGAACTCTCCCACAAAACATAAGTCCATCCTCCGACGCCTGCAGGTCCTTCAGGCCTCGGTGGGGTTCCTCCAGGAGACCCACCTCTTAGCAGAGGATTTCACCAGAGTGCGTTCCCGAGCATACCCAACACAATACCTGGCCCTGGCCCCAGCAAGAAAGGCGGCACGGCGATTCTGTTAGCGAAAGGCATCCCCTTTAAAGAGAAGGAGACGTTGCGCAGCCCAGATGGCAGATTTGTAATGGTTAAAGGGGAGCTCTACGGGCAGCTCCACACGCTGATTGTAGTCTACGCACCAAACGATGGCGTCGGCCTACGCTACCCTGGAATCCTCTCTCCTCCCCTTCCTCGAAGGACAGGTGGTCCTGGGTGGGGACTTCAATGGGGTACCCAACCCCTCACTGGACAGGTCAGGCCCCCTGTCCTCTAGGGACTTCAGGTTGGCTTTGGGCCTCTGTCGCCTGTTCAAAACACTGGACGTGGTAGACACATGGAGGGTCCTCCACCCGGACACCTTGGATTACTCTTTCTTCTCCCATGTCCCCAGCTCCTCATCCCGAATTGACCTCATTTTAGCTAGCCCGCAGCTCCTGCAGTTCACAGACGACGTGGAAATCGGCGCAAGGGTACTATCGGATCGTGCCCCAATTCTCCTTACTGCAAGGGTCTTTCACCCGGATCCCCCAAAGCGGCGTAGATGGTCCCTATACGAACCAATGCTACATGATATGGCGGTGCGTGATACCATAGCCAAGGCGATTAGCAATTACTTCAGGGAAACCGCCCCCCCCCCCCCCCCCCGACCTCACCTCTACAGCGAAAAGATGGGAAGCCATGAAGGCCGTAATCAGAGGGGAACTGATAGCTCAGGCTGCCGCTTATACGAGGATGCGAACCATAAACAGAAACCAACTAGAGAAGGACATGATGGAGGCTGATATGGCCCTAAAACGGAAGTGGTCGCCGAAAGCGGCCAAGATGGTCAGACTAGCTCGTACAAAGCTGGAAGCCCACTATGCTGAGGACACAGCCCAGACCTTGCTCCGGACCAAACAGAGCTACCATGCGGATGGCAATAAAGCTAATAAACATCTGGTGAACAAACTAGCAAAAACCTGCCGACAAAACCACATTACCGCACTAAGGGACCCGAAAGGTAGAACCCTGTACGGAGAAGGAGTGAAACTGCGGGTGGTGACAGCTCCTCTAACCGATACCCTGACCTCAGCCCCCCGCCCACAGACCCTCCAGGAACAATATATGGCAGACGCCCGGCTCCCACACATCTCAGAAGCAAACAGAGCTTCCCTGGAAGCCCCAATTACACTCGAAGAGATGGAGGAAGTACTCAAAAATCTGAAACCCAGGGCCCCAGGCCCGGACGGCTTTCCACCAAAGTTTACAAACTCTTTCGCCCCATGTTGCTACACCCAATGACAGAGCTATTTAACTCCTTCCGGGTCTCAGGCACTATCGCACCCAATATGCAAGAATCTACCACAATCATGCTATTGAAACCCAGCAAGGACCCAAAGGAGTGCTCATCGTATAGACTATATCTCTGCTCAATGTGGACGCTAATGCATACTCAAAGGTACTGGCGAACAGGTTGGCACAAATCCTTCCAACTATCATAGACCAGGACCAGGCAGGGTTTATCAGAGGGAGAAGCACTATGGACAACATCTGTCGAGCACTCAATCTCATCGAAGTTGCGACCCAAGAACGTCGCGGCCTAGCAGTCTTGACTCTGGACGCCACCAAAGCATTCGACAGGGTGGATTGGAACTTCATGCGCCTCACCTTGGAAGCATTCCGGTTTGGCCTGATATTCCAGAAAATGGTGCTAGCAAATTATAAAGCCCAGAGAACATTTCTCCGCCTGAATCAGAAGACCTCACCCCTGATCTGGCTTTCGTGCAGGACGAGACAAGGCAGTCCGCTCTTCCCGCTGATCTTTGCTATGGTCATGGAACCATTCGCCCAAAGGACACGAGCCAACGAGAACATCACTGGGCTAGAAATAAACGGCGAACAATTCAAGATCTCCCTATACGCCGACGACGTGATGATCTCCATCACCAATTGTCAATCCTCCTTGCCCGCTACCCTGACTGAACTGGAGGCGTTCGAGGGAATGGCTGGATTCCAGGTGAACTACTCCAAATCAGAGGCACTGAGCATCAACCTGGGTGCTCCCCTCGTAGCCAACCTCCAGGAACCATGCCCGCTAGCATGGATCTCCTCCTCAACGGCCTACCTGGGAATACGCCTCACAGCCGTTCCGAAACAGCTCTACACTTACTTCCCCCGCCCCTCAAGGAACTGGAGGAGGACCTCCAACGATGGGACAACCAAGAGATCTCTCTACTGGGCCGGGTCACAGCATGCAAAATGAACCTCCTCCCAAAACTGCTGTACCTGTGCTCTGCTCTCTCGGTCCCCCGACCCCGCAAAACAGGCCTTGGAACAACTACAGAGGTAGCTAGCGAAATTTGTGTGGAGGGGACGCAGAGCCAGGATACCTATGAGATTCATGACTGGGGTCGCAAAATGGGCCGGCTTCGGGGCTCCCCAACCTGATTAACTATTTCCTGGCGGCCCAACTAGCGAGCGCGGCGGCCTGGGAGAATCCGGAAGCCCCCCCCCCCCGAAATGGTCAAGCAATCCAGATGCCAGCCACGACTACACTCCCTGCTACATATCCCGGGGCCTCTCCGGAGCCATGGACCTCAGATGCTATCATCGACCAAAGCGACCCTTGAAGCATGGGCATGGGCCCGACAGAGGAGGAAGGTGCCCAGGGACCCGAGCCCGCTCTGCCCGGTCATTTGGAACCCTGACTTCAGGCCAGGAATGGAGGCAGCTCGCTTCAGCCGATGGACCAAAGGAGGCCTCCGAACCCTCTCCCAACTCTACGAGGCTAACAACCCACTCAGCTTTGAGGAATGCAAAGCCCGCTTTCAGCCGAGAGAAGGAGAGAGGTTCGCATGCATCCAACTCCGCCACTGGATCTCGCAGCCCGTGATCCGCCGGGGAGCCACCCGGGACCTCCAACCTCTTGAACAGGCGACAGAGGAAAGCACAAGTTGAGGTCAGATTATGAAACTGTACCGCCTCGTCCAGGAGTACATGCTAAAAGTTAGACCACCATACATGTCCGGATGGGAAGCGGACCTGGGACAATCCATAGAGGACCAGACATGGGTGGAGATATGGTCCAGGATCATCTCGATGTCCAGATGCGTCAGTTCGCCTGCACCATTGCAATGGCGACATTGACCCGAGCTGCTGGAGACGCTGCGGCGAGCGTGTATCCTTTTTCCACATGTGGTGGGGATGCCCGACAGTACAGACCTTCTGGAGGGAGGTCCTGCAGATCACGGAAGACATCAACTAATGCAAACTGCCGATGGACCCGGAGGTAGTCCTTCTCGGGGTGGCGAGCCCAGAGTGCTATCCCAAAACGGGCCAATCCGCCAAACTGCTGACAAACCTACTGCTAGCAGCGAAGATTACAGTGGCACGGAAGTGGAAGGCTCAGGAAGGTCCTCTTCTGGCCATCTGATGGATATAGGTCGGGAAAATACTGGTGGTGGAGAAAGTCACAGCGGCGAAGGAGGGGGCACTCCACCACTTCACCGACTGCTGGGCCCCGGTATCGGACTACCACTCCCGATTCCCGGCGCTAACATTTCAATCCCGCCTGGTATCGAACATTTTGGGCCCTCAAAGCCCTGACAGATCGCCAACCCATCAGAGCACCACAGACTAGAGAGATAGCAGAGGAGGGACCATGGGAGGTGGTAATGGGCATGCTGCATGCATATTAGCTGTAAAAGGAATCACAATAACTCATGTAATGCATAGATAACGCTGTAACCGTAATAAATAAAGTTGTTTTTAAAAAGAAAAGTAGTTCAACTAGCCTAGATGATAAGTGCAGAAAACGTACAAAATTGAAATACACCTCATGTTGGCCAAAACAGAAGGATGCGCGACAAAGTCAATTTTGGCTGGGAAACACTGGGGGCCCAGGGTGCGAGAAAAGAGGTATAGGCTTCATTGAGGGGCCAAGTATGGCCCTTGTTACAACCAGTCTGCATCAGCGAAAACCCATACGATATGGGCCTCAAGACATGGCCTTACCATTTACACTGATGACGAGTAATTGAGCACGGTCAGCAAGTTTACTTTACTTTAATAACTTATAACCAGCAGCCAAAAGACATACAGGCGCAGAGCGAAGGAACACTTCTCGCTATGGGATCGAGTACAAATAACAAACAACAATGAACAGGCCCATCAAAGGGGTCTAGAGTACCACAAACAGCATACCAAATCTCACTAACATCTAAACAGGAATGTTTTCAGTTTCTTTTTGAAAATTTCCAAGGATTCATATCTTCTCAAATCAGGCAGAATAGCAATCCAGCATTTCGGAGCAGCCACAAAGAAGGCATTTTTACTCACTAAGGCAAGCTTGGATCTGGGCACCTCAAGCAGGTTGGAATTATTCCATCTAAGATTCTTGACTCATTTTTTCTTTGTTAGCCTGTCCGCCAGGTAACATGGATACAAACCTTCCAGGCATTTATAGTTTATTGTGAGTAGTCGAAAATCAATTCTGGCATCTATAGGTAACCAATGGAGGCTCTTCTTGACTTGTGAAACATGCTCAAATTTCTTGAGCCCGAATATGGCTCGTATGTTACTATTTTGTCGTACTTGAAGGCTTGCAAGTTCTCCTTCCCCAATCACTGTCAGGAGGCTACTGCAATAATACATTTTTGATCTTATAATAGCTTTTGCTACCGTCTCACAACTCTTTTGCAATACATATGGACACAATTGAGTCAAGAATCTAATACTGTAAAATGAGGATACAAGGCTGCTCACCTGAGGCTTCATATTCAAATTCTGGTCAAAAATGACACCCAGCGTCTTAATCTTGTTCTCCTTAGCAATTTTACAGTCCACAACCTAATTCAGTCTGGGGCTGGTGCCGATAATCAGGGTGTTCAGTTTTTTCATGATTAAGCACAAGCCCACTGTCCGGCATCCAGTCCTGGAGGAGACTATAAATCTCATTGACAACTCGAGTCTTCCAGATAGTTTCCTCTAACATCTGAAATAGTGGTGCTGTAAAGATGTTATACAGTGATGGTGATAAGCACGCACCATGGAGCATCCTCTAAGGCAGTGGAACTGGACTAGCCTCTGCTATGTTACTGCACACCCTGATAGATTTATGTTCCAAGAATGGGCGTATCGAGGAAAGCGCATGGTCACTAAAATGTGCCACTCCTTGTAGTCTTTGTAGAAGAGGATGTTCGACCAAATGGAACACAGCCGAAAAGTCCAGTACCATGAGTAACGTGGTTTGGGTCTCATTCATTGTTTTCAACATATTAGACTTCAGGTCTAGGAGAGCTGATTCTTTTCCAAATTCAGGCCTGAAACCACATTGCCATTTATTCAGAATGCTATGCTACGCTATTCTGCAAGCCCTGACTTTGTGTACATGCATGGGGGTGAGGGGCACATCTGGATTGCAGGCAGGCCATGTCCTTACTCTCACCTCTCCTCCATCCTCATTCTATAACCTTGGCCTGTCCTCCTCTTTCTCCAAACTCCTTCCAATGTTGGCTTCAGAGATTTTGTACTTCACTGGGTGTTCTCCCAGCTCTGACGGCGCCTTTTCTTGGAACTCCAACACTTCCTGGAACACCAACACCACCTCCTCCTCCACACACACCCTGTGGGCATCCCCAAAGGATCAGTAGGAGGCCCACTCCTTCACACTCTACACCTATCCCTCAGTAAAAGTCAGTTTCTTTATTTGGCTTCTACTATTACCTCTTCACCAACTATACCCAGAACATCACCCCCCCCACAATCTCTGAACGAACAACCAACTGCCACACCACCGCAGGATGGCTCTACTCTGCCTCATTCTTACACCCTTTAAGACGGAAATCCTTTCTTCCAGTCTGCAACCCTAACTCCAATCTTCCTTTCACATCTTCTTTCAACCCTGATTTCCTCCCCACCAGATGGCTTGTAACCGGGGGTCCACTTTGATAACCTGAAAAACGGAGTAAATTGGGACAGCAGCCAGGATGAACCTTCAAAAGATGAGACAAATCTGCTCACACCAGTAGTTGAAGGGTACAAAAGAAGTAGTTGAACTATGTTCCCTGCGGGTCTGCCCCTGCTCCCCACAAACCCCATCACATACCCCCTCCCACGCGCAATCCAAACCCCCAAACAAACGCGCCTGCTGTTTAAGGGAACATTCAGTGCAGTGCACTGAAGTCACAGTTTTAACTTCTTCCTACAATTTTATTTTAAAACTAAACCATTCCGGGATGGTTTCTTTCTAAAATAAAAGTATAGGAACAGTAAAACTTAATTTAAAAAAGTAGAGGAGCACTGCTCCTGCCCACTTCGACCACTGGCTCACACTTCAGGTAGCAATTAGCAAAAACTCTGTGGACCGGATTACTGTGCAAGTTAGCTCTTTGGTTCTCCCCTATACTTCGCTTCACACACCTTTTTTAGCCTACCAAGACTCACCACCAACTCAAGCTACCATGATGGATGACTCTCCATGCAAAATCACTCTTTAAATCCCCAAACTGCCTCGCTGATTGCATCTCACTGAACTCGCCGTGCACGTCTTGTCTTTCCATAACCACCTTGTGGTCCAGCCACCACCTATGGGCCACCTCCCATATTTGCTCCTTCTCTCCACCTGTCCCAAAATATGTGAATGTGGTCTCCTTGGTCAAAAAGCCATTTAATCAGTGGAACTGTTAACAGACAAATTCAGCTTGCTAGAGTGAGATGGAACAAACCCAACCTTCCTTGCTCAACTGACGTTCCAACCCACCCTCTTCCTGCTAGCTTCTCACAGGAGTAGGCAATTGGGCCGGAATGTCAGATTATTTATGTTTTGTCCCCTACTGCCTGTTCTCAATTTATTATGCTCTATGTCATGTCTTCATCGCCAGGTCTACTTCTCGCATTCTACTAATAGAAACTTGTAAAGTCACTCTACCTATGGACTGCCTCCGAAACTGTATACTCTGGCCATCATTTCTGTTCAAAAGTGCACCCTGGCTTTTAGTAGATACAAATACACACACACACTCACCCAATGTTTTTCTATCCTTTTATTTTGCTCACACCAGTGTCTTGCCCAGTTTTGCTCTTTTTCTTGGCACCAGCACACATGATTGAGGGTTCACCAGTGGTCAGTGCATTCCTTCACTCCTCCCCGCCTAGAAAACAGGCCAAAGATAGGGTCAGCATTATGACTTCCATCTCCAGCCCGAGAATGGGAGGAGGAGTGAATGGAGGCACCCATCACTGATAAACCCCTCTCTCCAGTGTGAAATATATTTCGAGGGGATTGGGTCCTCCGACGTATTTCATATCTATGACATGTAATCACCACAGCTGTGCTGCTTCGGTAACTTTTTTCGGCGTCTGCGTCCTGCGTCGATGATGTCGATGCGCCGTCGTTGAGGACCTCCTCCGACGTCCGACGTCATCCGATGTGATAAGTAGGACGCACAACGCCCGTAACCTCAGTTCCATTTTTTCCGCGAACGTGTTGCTTCGTGAATCTCGGTTAACGCCTTGACTCTTTGGAGTTCTGTTCTTCGAACCTGTTCGTTTTGTGAAAATCCTTCGTGTGAAGATGTCTTCTACTTCGTCTTCGACCCCGTGTCCGGGTTTCAAGAAGTGCGGGGAGTGTGGGTCCAAGATGTCGGTGACAGACTCGCACGACGCCTGCCTCTGGTGCCTCGGGGAGGCCCACGACACGGATGACTGTATCGACTGCCAGTCGCTCACGTCCAAAGCCTTACGCGAACGTAAGGTCGGTAGGTCGGGTGTCCAAGCCCAGGAAGTCGAAGTCTGCGGGGCTTTCGACGGATGATTCGCAGGGTGACTCTCCGCGTCATCGTCGGAAGTCTCGTTGGTCTCCTTCTAGGAATCGGTCTCGCCACTCCTCAGCCTCTTCGAGGCATTCTCGGAAGCGCCGACACCAGTCGTCTTCCAGGTCCTCTTCGGAGGACTCTGCCCGGCACGTCGCTTACCCCACCAGCCGTGCGACGCCGGAGGAATGGGCTTCCTTCAGGAAGAAAATGCTGGCTATTCTTGAGTCGCAGGGTACTAAGCCGTCCGCGCCCCCGAGAGGGGTCGGTCGTGAGAGGTCGAGAGACACCGCTCGCAAGAGTGGTCGGCACGAGTCACGGGAGAGGTCCCGTTCGGACAGGGAGACTCGTTCTCGACGTACCCGTTCCAGGTCCCGGTCCTCGACGCGTTCGAGACCGCATGCACCTGTGAGGTCTTCGAGGAAGACATCGACGTCTGAGGCGTCAAGGGCGTCGACAGGCTTTCTCGAGGCTCCGGCTCCGAGGAAGTCGTCAAAGCCGTCGACGCTCAGGTCGTCGAGGGACACGCTTGGGGCTCCGGGTTCGAGGGCTGTGTCGACGCCGCCGTTGCTGGGAGGCGCTGCATCTGACGTCGACACCGATTTCCTCGACGCCGATCCTCTCGGCGCCGATGCCGGTTCTCTCGACGCCGGCGCCGATTCGCTCGACGCCTTTCGTGTCGGAGGTACCCCGTGGCGCGGGAGAAACCCCTAGGAAGGCTCTGGTTAAGAGCAAGCACTCTCGGGTGCCTTCTTTTCGCCACCTGGACTATATTTCAGAGGCGGATGAGGATTCTGATGGCCTGGTTCCTAGTCAGGTTCCAGATGAAATTGTCTCGGGCCATAGTCAGTTTGACGATTTGAGACAGTCACTGCATGATGCCAGTGGACTGGACACCTCTCCGGAGGTGGAGTTTTGTAGGCGTGAGCCTGGCTCTCATGCCGATTCCTCCTACCGGCGCCTTATGGCTAGGGTTTCTGAGTACTTGGGATGGTCTGCTCCCCCAGGGGAGTTTGTGTAGGATGATCTGATGGACATCCTTGATGTTGGTCCCCCAACTGATCCGGTACTGCCGTTCCATATGGCTTTACAGAGAAAGGTGGCGGCGGCTTGGACTGCTCCGGAGAGTCTCCCGGCGGTGGGCAGATCCTTGTCGCGAAAATACCGTCCAGCCAGTAGCGACCCCTGCTACTTGACCAGGCACCCCACTCCGGAGAGTTTGGTGGTGCAGGCGGCCACGGCCCCGGCAAAGCAGGCGTCGTACCCTACCATCCCTCCTGATAGGGACGACAAACGTTTTGATGGCTGGGCGAAGAAAGTGTTTTCTTCTGGTGGTATGGCGCTTCAGGCGGCCAACTCCATTTGTGCCTTGTCTCGTTTCACACACACTCTGTGGAACTGTGTTGCATTAGCAGCTGAACATATTCCCGAAGGGGACGAACGGGATGGTTTCCTTGCTATGGTCCAGGATGGTATGGATGCCATGTGCGAGTCCGTTCAGTCGGGTTTGGACTTAGCTGAATGCGTCAGTAGGTCCATGGCGGCAAGCACCGTAATACGCAGGTTTGCCTGGTTGCGGAAGTCGGGGTTTCCTCCTGATGTGCAGTCCCGGCTCCTCAACATGCCCTTTGACAGTGAACACCTTTTTGGCAGCAAGGCTGTCGAGAGCCTTGAGAGGTTGCAGACCTCAAAAGCTGCAGCGAAGTCGTTGGGCGCTGCAGTTCGCCAACCTCTGCCTTTTCGTCCTAGGGGACAGCAGTGGAGGGGTGGTTCCTTTCGCTATTACTCCTTCAGTAAAGCGAGAGGAGCTGGCAGTCAAAGAGGCCAACGCAGGGGTACCAGAGGTGGACGACAGGGTACCCGCGGTGCCAAGGCCGCTCGGGCAGTTGCCTCTTTGCCCTCAGGTAACGCCGCAGCCGCTCCCATTCAGTCATGAGGCCATGTCCCATGGTTCGCCGGTTGGGGGAAGGCTGGCGCAGCATCTTGTAGAGTGGCAGGCCATTACTTCAGATGTGTGGGTTCTGGAGATCATAACCCACGGCTACTGTCTTCCTTTTCGGCACAGGCCTCGCGACAATCCACCGGGGAACCTCTCTTTGCAGAGTCCGGATCCGCTCCTTGCGCAGGAAATTCAAGCCCTGCTGGAGAAAGGCGCCATAGAACTGGTGCCTGTAGCGGAGAGGAACAAGGGATGGTATTCCCCTTATTTTTTGATTTCGAAGAAAGACGGGGGATTGAGACCCATCATGGACTTGCACGGTTTGAACAAACTCCTCAGGAAAGACAAGTTCAAGATGGTTACTCTCTCTCAAGTCCTACAGGCCCTTCAGCTTCAGGACTGGTTGGTGTCACTCGACCTCAAGGATGCTTACTTCCATGTGCCGATCCATCCCAAGCACAAGAAGTACCTGAGTACCTGAGGTTCGCAGTTGGCGACTCGCACTTTCAGTTTCGGGTCCTGCCGTTCGGATTGACCTCCGCCCCGAGGGTTTTCACCAAGCTCATGGTGGTGGTGGCAGCGCATCTCAGGCAAGGGGGGATTCACGTCTACCCCTACCTGGACGATTGGTTGATCAGGGGGAGCTCTCCCGAGCAAGTCCTGGATCATCTGTCCGTCACCTGCCACTCCCTTCACAGGCTGGGCTTCTCCCTCAATTTAAAGAAGTCCCATTTGACGCCAACACAGCGGCTCCAGTACATCGGAGCAGTGCTCGACACTTCCCTGGGGCAGTGTTTTCCTCCCCAGGTGAGGGCTCTTCACATTCAGCAGATGGTGCACAAGTTTCAGCATGCCCAGACGCTCCCAGCGTTCGAGTTCTTGAGGTTGCTCGGCCTCATGGCATCCTGCATTCTTCTGGTGCCAGAGGCTCGCCTGCGGATGAGATCTTTGCAGTGGGCGCTCAAGACGCAATGGTCGCAGTCCTCCGGCAGGATGTCGGACCCGGTTCAGGTGCCGCCCTCGGTCGCCCGGGACCTTCTGTGGTGGGCCGTCGAAGGCAACTTGATGAAGCGGGCTCCATTTTGGCTTCCCTGGCCGGAGTTGACGATCGTGACGGATGCATCCCTCACGGGTTGGGGAGCTCATGCCAACGGGCTGACAGTCAGCGGTCGTTGGTCTCCGTCGGAGTCCAGACTCCATATAAATCTGTTGGAGCTGAGGGCCGTCAGGCTAGCCCTGAAGGCTTTTCTGCCGACTGTGCCAGGAAAGAGTGTCCTGATCCTGACGGACAACACAGTGGCCATGCACTACCTCAACAAAAAGGGGGGGGCAGGGTCACTTCCTCTGTGCAGGGAGGCGATGCAGCTCGAGTTCTGGGCCATCCAGCAGGAAGTTTCGATCTCGGCAGTTCATCTGGCCGGAGACGAAAACGTGACGGCGGACACTCTGAGCAGGCAGAGCACGATCTCTCACGAGTGGGAGTTGGCTCAGGAGATTCTCCTGGAGATCTTCGCCCTTTGGGGGACCCCTCAAGTGGATCTCTTCGCCTCCAGTGTCAACCGGAAGTGCGAAAGGTTTTGCTCGCGGGAATTTCCTCCAAAAGGAGCCTTAGGAGACGCGTTTGTGGTGGAGTGGTTGTTCCCGCTTGTTAGGCAGAAACCTGTGCAGTTCCCTTGGGGAACACTGCAAAAGATTTAAGACTACAGGTAGAGCAGTAAACCCCTTTGGTAGCAGTCTGTACCACCCAGATTTACCTGGTAGCTGTGGCTGAGCAGTCAGACTTCTCTCAAGAAGAGTTAGGCAGTATGTAAAGTATACACAATATGTACCAAAACACAATAGCACAAGCAAACACTGACCAGAGCTTGGTTTCAAAAGTATATAGTTATTTATTTAAAATACACATAAGTTAAAAACACTCTAGCAAAAATATAGTAAAAGCACTTCAACACAGTTATACTGAAAGTAAATTCAATCCTTTCTCCTATCTAGACAACTCTAGGTTAACACCACTTAATTAAAACAGAGGTGAGTGCTTAACGTTAGATGACACTCTAGTAGTTTCCAAGAAAGGGAGAGAAAAAGCAGAAATAGGTTAGACACACCACTCTAAGGTCCAGAACACTTGCAATAGGCTTAAAGAAGAATAAAGTCACAGGTGAGCAAAAGTCACTAGGCAGGGCCCACTCTTAGAGTAGCCGGAGCGAAAATGTGCCCAAGATCACACTGTTAGTTAGAGATTCAAAGTCTTGCAAAGAGTCAAAAAGAGTTTAGAGTGGCTCAGAAAGTTTAGCCAAAGTGTCCCAGGCACTCCCAGGTTCGAAAGCCGGGGACTAAATCTACCCCGTACAGTCGGTAGCAAGGGAAGCCAGGCGGAACACAGTACCTTAAGCGGAAAGGATCCTCCAGCGGGGGCAGTTGTTCCAGGCAGCGACAGCAAGGCTCGACGTCGGTCAGGGGAGAAGAATATCTCGCTGAAGAGCAGAAGAGAAAGGTCGTAGCACTGCCCGGGAAGAAACCAGCCGCGGAGTCCTCCGGTTAAAGGGTTGGTACCGACTTTCGCGGTATGGGGGTAAAGTGTGGTATTCCGGATGCCGGGGTGCTTGGCACAGGCAAGGCGGCCACGAGATACCTCAAAAGGACGGAAAGAAGGCGAAAACTGGTTGTCCCCACCAGTCAAGGGAAGGAGCCACTCCGTTAAGAGTTCTCCTCGGTCGTCGGGAAAAAGTGGTGAGACGGTTCAGCAGGGCTCCACCGGGTGGTGTCGTCGAAGCAGGTCGGCTCAGCTCTTCCCTCGTCGGATTCTTGGTCCTGTGGCGACTTCTGAAGTCCCAGTCCCCAAAGCCCTGCTTTTATGCAGCAAACCCCCATTCACCCAGCCTAGCTGTCACTCAAACATGCTAAGTGGTGAGCCGGGCGGCTCACCACTTGGGCCAATCAGGACGGAGTGCGACTTGAGTTACCAAGGTAACTCAGTCCAGGGTGCCTAAATCCCCCTCCACCCCTCCTAAGTACCCCAGACAGAGTGGCACCACTTTGGAGGGCTTCTGTGGAGAAGCCCGCCAAAAGTGGAACAAAGGGCTCCACTTTGGGTCAGAGTTACAGAGGCGAACACCAACGCCATTTTAGAATCAAGTTTTGGCAAAAAGTCCCAACCGGAGTTATAAAAATAAATATATAAACCGGCGGTATGTTTAAGGCTACCGTAAATAAATAATTAAATGTGTTAGCCTAAAACAATGGGAAATCCCATAGGGAAATATTCGCGGTCGAATATAAAAAGTAGTTTCCACTGCCACCAGCCAAAACTCGATCAGGGGGGACGGAGACGTGCCCCCTCGACTAACAGACCCTGGGGCAATCGAATTGCCCCAGCCAGTACGTCCACAATATGATGGTTTGTACTGGTTCTGTTCAGGATTCAAGACTAGCAAAGTCTTTGGTGACTTTACATGCCCTGGGAGACAGTAGTCAGTCCCAGGGTATGGAGTCTATGTTGGGGAGTCCCTAGGACACCCCTGGGTCACGGCACAGAGGGTGCTGTGTGACCCACATCACAAAAATACATGAGGCCCTATGGAGTAAAAGACCCCATAGCCCATTCAACACAAGGTTTATCCAAGAAAACACACTTCAACATGTCCAAGAGTGAGGGTAAAAGAGTCTCACTCTTGGCAGGAGAAAAAAATTAAACCCCAGAAATCCAGCAAAGCTGCTGGGGGACTCACTAGGTAGGGAAATTCAGCCTAACCAGAGAATTCTCCCTAACACTCGCCCCCCCCAGACTAAGGGACAGGAGGATTTAATCCACTCCTGGATGAACCTCATACCTCTAGTCGATGATATACATCCTAGAGAGTCCATCAGCATTTTGAGGGTGACACCTTGACCTATGCTTAAGGGAGGACTCAAAGGTTTTCTTTTGCAAGCTAAAGGACCTACAAACCCTTTGAGGAACATCAGTCTTTTTGTTATAGGGGATCTGGTTGACCAGTCCCTCAGAAGTTGGTACAACTTCTGAACCTATGTTAGGCTTTTTCAAGGGGTCCTTATAAAGGATTCCCTTAGATCTAGAGGGGCCTCCAAGGTTCCTCACCACCTCTCTTGTGGGAGCAGGTTGGGTCTTAGGCCTCTTGGTTGGAGGGGTTGGGGTTAGGCAATGTACCTGCTTCCCCTTCCTCTTAGATCTACCCTTACCTATTTTAGGAGTTCCCCCCCTAATATTAGGATTTGAGTTGGGGTCTTCAGTAGAAGGTCCAACAGTCTGAAGGTTTTTGGCCTTAGACTTTTCTTTTCTGGTTTTCCACCAGCACTGAGAATTACCAGTTCTCTCGGGTCCAGATAGGGGCCTAGTTGGTCTATCCACCTCTTCCTCAGAAGCAGGGGGAGTCAGAGACTCTGAGACTAGGGGAACAATGATGGAGCTTGGTTGGGGCTCCCATGTTCCTAGCATACTATCCGGAAAGGTGCCTGGGTCAGAGGTCAACTTACTAAACCCAGGGCTTGTAGTGGGGTTCTCAGTAGAGGGTCCCACAGGCTTAGAAGGGTCCTTCAAGGTAGCCTGTCTAGCCAATTTGGTTAAGTTCTGCTTCTCCATACTGGGAGGCCTGGGGGTATGTGACACTACTCCTAGAGTTCTTAGGTCATTCCCCAACAGGACCTTCCCAGGTACCTCAGTCTGAACACTGACAGGGATCCTCACTGTCATGTTGTTACATTGAATGAGGGCTGGTAGAATAGGAACCATTTGGACAGGGCCTCCAGACATCTTAGTGGGACCTTTGGGTGCTTTGGCCACATCCTCAGGTTGAAAGAAGCTTTCATCCACTACTGTTCTGCTGGCCCCAGTGTCTCTCCTGGCAGGAGTATCCTGGCCATTGACAAGAACACTGTCCACATAATACACCTTAGAGTTAACAGGTAGGGAGTTATACACAACCCTATTCTGGGGACTAACCAGACCCATAGGCTCTAAGTTTACAGTTGCTTGAAGACCCAAGGGTTCTTCAGCAAAGAGTTCAAAGTGGGCACTAGCCATCTGTACTTCATCCTCTGGAGTGAAGGCTAAGGAGACTGTGCTGATCCCTGCAGGTTTACCCTTGCACTTGGGATCTCCTTTGATATGGTCAGTACCCTGACAGACATAGCATTGTCCAAATGCTCTCTGGAAGGGTGGCTTGTTCTGACCTCCTTCTGGCTTGTGGCCAGAAGGTACAGTAGCCTGACTAGGTTTCCCATGTGGCTTACCCTGGTTATTTTGTGGGTTGGGGCCCTCTTTGGGATAGGAATTATTAGAATTCTCTTTGGAGTCTTTTTTAGGCTGTTTCTCCCCATCCTTCTTCTGAGTTACCCCAGAATCCTTGTGAGTGGCCCTGTTGGCAACCCACAAGTCAGCAGCCCTAGCTAGTTTCCGGGAATCTAATTCCCTGGAATCAGCCAAGTGTTGTCTGAGCTCAGGAGAGCAGGCATCATAAATAGTCTCCAACATAAACAAATTCTTCATACCTTCATAAGTGTTCACCTTGTAACCCTTAATCCATCCCTCTAAGTTTTTCAAACATTCACTCACCCAGGTAGCCCAAGGGGTACCATCATGCTTTTTGAGGCTCCTAAACCTCTTAAGATACTGGGAAGGGGTCTTCCCAAACCTAGCTATCAAAGCTAGTTTCACACATTCATAGTCCTTCCTATCCTCCTCCCCCATCTCCATTACCACATCAGTTGCAACAGGGGGAAGCCTAGAGAACAACCAGGTGAGTAAGTCATTTCCTGTGATGTTCTGGAGCCCATGATTATATTCAAACAGAGACAACCAATCCAACACATCCAACTTAGGCTCATACATACCAACCAATTCTTTAGGCATCCGGGGTCTTTTAGGACTGGAACTTCTAGAGGAGCCAGAGAGAGAAACATTCTCAACAGATAATTTCTTCATTTCTAAGTCATACTTGAGCTCCATTTCCCTTAGCCTTAGTTCTTTGTCAGTTTGAGCATTAAGTTTCTTATACTCCAATTCTAGCTTCATTTTCTCCAGTTCAAAGTACTGAGGACTAAATGTGGGACCTGGTAAAGGTCCAGTAGGCACAGCAGGTAGAGCAGGCAGAGGCCTAGGGGGGACAGTTACAACAGCCTCACCCTCCTCTTCTGACTCTTCCTCAGAAACATCAACATTTTGCTCCATGTTAACTTCAATACTGTCATCTACAGTTGCTGGAGTGGTAGGCTCCTCTGAACCATCACCCAGACTTTGGTTAGCTAACAATCTTTCAATCAGCTCCATTTTCTTGCCCTTAGTCAGGAGATCCTTATGTTTACAGAGCATTCTTAAACAATCAGCAGTTTTGGCTGCAAGGGACTCTTGACTATAGCTTTCTATAACTGACATGTTAGAGGTTTTACTTTTTCAGTGCTAAGCTTTGTGGTTAGTTGCACTAAGGTATCTAAAGCACAATAAAATGTATACTCAATACAAATCCCACCGCTGCCACCAGTGTTAGGCAGAAACCTGTGCAGTTCCCTTGGGGAACACTGCAAAAGATTTAAAAGTAAATTCAATCCTTTCTCCTATCTAGACAACTCTAGGTTAACACCACTTAATTAAAACAGAGGTGAGTGCTTAACGTTAGATGACACTCTAGTAGTTTCCAAGAAAGGGAGAGAAAAAGCAGAAATAGGTTAGACACACCACTCTAAGGTCCAGAACACTTGCAATAGGCTTAAAGAAGAATAAAGTCACAGGTGAGCAAAAGTCACTAGGCAGGGCCCACTCTTAGAGTAGCCGGAGCGAAAATGTGCCCAAGATCACACTGTTAGTTAGAGATTCAAAGTCTTGCAAAGAGTCAAAAAGAGTTTAGAGTGGCTCAGAAAGTTTAGCCAAAGTGTCCCAGGCACTCCCAGGTTCGAAAGCCGGGGACTAAATCTACCCCGTACAGTCGGTAGCAAGGGAAGCCAGGCGGAACACAGTACCTTAAGCGGAAAGGATCCTCCAGCGGGGGCAGTTGTTCCAGGCAGCGACAGCAAGGCTCGACGTCGGTCAGGGGAGAAGAATATCTCGCTGAAGAGCAGAAGAGAAAGGTCGTAGCACTGCCCGGGAAGAAACCAGCCGCGGAGTCCTCCGGTTAAAGGGTTGGTACCGACTTTCGCGGTATGGGGGTAAAGTGTGGTATTCCGGATGCCGGGGTGCTTGGCACAGGCAAGGCGGCCACGAGATACCTCAAAAGGACGGAAAGAAGGCGAAAACTGGTTGTCCCCACCAGTCAAGGGAAGGAGCCACTCCGTTAAGAGTTCTCCTCGGTCGTCGGGAAAAAGTGGTGAGACGGTTCAGCAGGGCTCCACCGGGTGGTGTCGTCGAAGCAGGTCGGCTCAGCTCTTCCCTCGTCGGATTCTTGGTCCTGTGGCGACTTCTGAAGTCCCAGTCCCCAAAGCCCTGCTTTTATGCAGCAAACCCCCATTCACCCAGCCTAGCTGTCACTCAAACATGCTAAGTGGTGAGCCGGGCGGCTCACCACTTGGGCCAATCAGGACGGAGTGCGACTTGAGTTACCAAGGTAACTCAGTCCAGGGTGCCTAAATCCCCCTCCACCCCTCCTAAGTACCCCAGACAGAGTGGCACCACTTTGGAGGGCTTCTGTGGAGAAGCCCGCCAAAAGTGGAACAAAGGGCTCCACTTTGGGTCAGAGTTACAGAGGCGAACACCAACGCCATTTTAGAATCAAGTTTTGGCAAAAAGTCCCAACCGGAGTTATAAAAATAAATATATAAACCGGCGGTATGTTTAAGGCTACCGTAAATAAATAATTAAATGTGTTAGCCTAAAACAATGGGAAATCCCATAGGGAAATATTCGCGGTCGAATATAAAAAGTAGTTTCCACTGCCACCAGCCAAAACTCGATCAGGGGGGACGGAGACGTGCCCCCTCGACTAACAGACCCTGGGGCAATCGAATTGCCCCAGCCAGTACGTCCACAATATGATGGTTTGTACTGGTTCTGTTCAGGATTCAAGACTAGCAAAGTCTTTGGTGACTTTACATGCCCTGGGAGACAGTAGTCAGTCCCAGGGTATGGAGTCTATGTTGGGGAGTCCCTAGGACACCCCTGGGTCACGGCACAGAGGGTGCTGTGTGACCCACATCACAAAAATACATGAGGCCCTATGGAGTAAAAGACCCCATAGCCCATTCAACACAAGGTTTATCCAAGAAAACACACTTCAACATGTCCAAGAGTGAGGGTAAAAGAGTCTCACTCTTGGCAGGAGAAAAAAATTAAACCCCAGAAATCCAGCAAAGCTGCTGGGGGACTCACTAGGTAGGGAAATTCAGCCTAACCAGAGAATTCTCCCTAACACCGCTGCTGTACGCGTTTCCTCCAGTCCCCGTCATCCCGCAAGTGCTGCGGAGGTTACGGAAGTTCGGTTCCCGGATGATCCTCGTTGCTCCGGTGTGGGCTCGGAGGACGTGGTACCCGGACCTTCTCGACTTGTCCATCTGCCCTCCGCGTCGTCTTCCCTACCGAGACGATCTGCTCTCACGGGAGGGGGGTCAGGTTCTCCATCCAGAGGTCAGATCCCTCAACCTTCACGCTTGGCTTCTGAAAGGTTGACGTATAAGGATTGGGACCTCCCTGAAGACGTGATGGAGGTGTTGCTTTCGGCTCGAAGGCCAGCAACAAAGTCTCTGTACCGTTGGCGTAAGTTCTGCGACTGGTGCCGAGTTCAGAATGTGGATCCTTTTGCATGTGACATCCCCATGGTTCTGTCCTTTTTACTTTCTTTGGCCCACAGGGGCTTGCAAGTGGGTACCATTAAAGGTTACCTGGCGGCGCTGTCCATCTATAAGCGCTCGTCTGAAGAGTGTTCTTACTTTAAAATCCCTTTAATTTCACAGTTTCTGAAAGGGCTCACTAATGTGTTCCCTCCGTCACCTTTCCTGGTGCCCGGTTGGGATTTAAACCTTGTTCTTAAGTTTCTTATGGGTGCTCCGTTTGAGCCTTTACATTCTTGCCCTTTGAGGCTGTTAACTCTGAAAACTGTGTTTTTAGTTGCGGTTACTTCCGCTCGCAGAGTGAGTGAGTTACGGGCACTTTCAGTTAAGCCACCCTTCACTGTATTTCACAAGGACAGGGTTGTCCTTAGAGTTCGTCCTTCTTTTCTTCCGAAGGTAGTGACGGAATTTCATTTGGCCCAGAAGGTTGTTCTTCTGGCATTCTATCCTCCTCCGCATCCTGGTAAGGAAGAGGAGAGGCTCCATAGGCTTGATCCTAGGAGAGCTTTAAGCTTTTATGTTTCACGCATGTCCCGGGTCAGAGTGGACGATCAACTCTTTATTGGTTACGCTGGAAAGCGTTTAGGGCAAGCTGTGACGAAACAGACTTTGTCTCGCTGGATTATTTTGGCCATCTCGGAGTGCTACCGCTTGGCGGGTAAGGACCCACCGGCTGGCTTGCGGGCCCATTCTACCAGGGGTATGGCTGCATCTACTGCCCTGCAGTGGGGTGTTCCTATTCGCAACATCTGTGATGCAGCCACCTGGGCTTCAGTACATACATTTGTACGTCACTATTCCCTCGATTCCATCCGAGCACAGGATCTGGCCTTTGGCAAGGCGGTCCTTTGCTCTGCTATTTGATTGGCTATTCTAAATTTTGATTCTAAATTCTTTCCCTCCTCCTTGCTCTGGTACTGCTTTGGGAGTCTGTCATAGATATGGAATACGTCGGAGGACCCAATCCCCTCGAAGAACAAGTTACTTTCTTACCTGGTAACATTCTTTCGATGGGATGGTCAGACGACGTATTCCATATCGCTCCCGCCCTGCCTTCCCCGCTGCAGAATTTCTTTGCGATTGCAGCTTACGTTCTGCAAGGCTTTGTGTCTGACTGGCAGTTGGCTAGTGTCACACGTTCTGGGGGAAAAAACTACAACTGAGGCTACGGGCGTCGTGCGTCCTACTTATCACATCGGATGACGTTGGACGTCGGAGGAGGTCCTCGACGACGGCGCATCAACGTCATCGACGCAGGACGCAGAAAAAAGTTTCCGAAGCAGCACAGCTGTGGTGATTACATGTCATAGATATGGAATACGTCGTCGGACCATCCCATCGAAAGAACGTTACCAGGTAAGAAAGTAACTTGTTCTTTTAGATTCTTGGTTTATGGGAAGACACCAACTCCCTCTAATTTTTGGCACAAACGTCAAAGAAACTCAGTCCATGATACAAACAAAGCTACACTTTTGTGGCACCAAGAGAATGCTAAAAGGGTTAAAGGTCACAAAAGCTGACTGGGAATACAATACAAATATTTTAAAAGCTGTTGTTACGAAGCCAGCATTCACTGAACCATTGAAAAATCCTGATAAAACATTGCTTCAAAATATTTATTTAAAGCAATATTGCCCTTGATGTACGACAATCTCAGAGTACTGAACCGATTAATTTCAGTGCACTGCTACTCGGAGATTTGGGGCTATGAAGTCTTCTCAGATTTAATACATAGGCATTAAGGCCAGAAAAAATAGTCCTACCGCTTGCTCTATTGTATGGTGAAGTAGGATGAGAGCACATTAATTATGGCAGCGTTAACAAAGATTAGGAAAAGAAGAAAGCGGAGGTTCCATACGGCTGTATAATTTCTCCTTTGATCCACATGCTTGGAAGGTCTCCAATAATGCATTGTACAAGAACCATTGACAACTGTTTCACCTGTAGGATGCACTGCAATCAGATGCCTTGTGTGTTATACAGCATCTCTTGTCACCATGTCTGCTCTGCATAAATGGATTATGAATGTCACTTTTGCTGCTGGAGCAGAAGTGGCTGATATTTATCTAGTTTAGATTAGATTGTTGAAATGAAAAGTTAAGAATCATGGTACAATTGCACCTATCAACAACAGGTCCTTGTACTTGCATGTATTCAAAACACTAGACCTAAATGTTTACGTGCTGAGGTTACAGTTGATCAGATGAATATAAAATGTATTCGTAAAATAAATGATACAGATACGAAACAAAAAGAATATATGAGGTGGGGCGTGGCTTGGAGCTGCCGCGAGTGGCATGGCTTCCTAAAAGCTCCTGGCTGGCTCCAAACACCGAGCGCAACCACGCCGGCTCCTCGATCCGTTAAGCCATAAAAAATATAATTATGGAACGAGGAAGGAAAGGAGCAGAATTCGCCTGTAAATTGACACGGTTAACAGATGGGATGGCAGAACATAAGTGAATGCAAATTCTCGGGACTAGTGCGGAAACGAAAGGAAAATGACAGCCGCGACTTTCTGGAGTTCCTCTGTGATCGCAAGGAGGGGGAGCCACCGCATACAGGCATGCATCTGGGCCTAGCGTGGAGGCAGAATGCAGTATGCAGCAACCTGAATGCATCAGCAGCAGCGTGGGCATCCGCAGAGTCCTCCTGGGGGTGCGCCCTAGACCCAGCCCGGGAATCCCATAATGAAGAGGTGCACGACAAACACGACACCACGGAAAGAGAACTAGTAGTAGGAGACGTCCCTTCCATAGTGTCCCCCCGGGCTGATGTAGGGGGCGCGGACCATCCCGAGTGACCAAGGCCTCCAGCCATGGTGCATCCCCGGAAGAACCAACAGGGTAAGGAGCTTACAGGACTCGAAGCACCAGGCAATCCTGTCACAACCACGGGCGACTGGCGTGTGTGGAGGAGGTGGAAACACGGACGCCATTAGACTGTGCCGCCACATTTCCTTGTCAACGTGGTTAACGGTCTAGTTTTTCCCAACATGGCCGCCGCCAAGTGTATTTACCATTTCGCACTCTGCGGCTCGGCGCATTGCAACTGTTCTTTCTTCGTTGCTTACACCCTGTGTTTTGCTTTCCTGGCGGAGTTTATTTTCCGCCCGCTCCAGTTTTCGCTCTCCCACCCTGCTACTGGCTTTGCCTCCTCTCTTCCTTCCCATCAGCCTCCTCTTGCTGTTGCCAGTGCTCTTTTTGTTCTCCTTTCTCTTCTCCCATTACCCTTCCTCCTGGTTCACACCTGCTGCCTTTCTATTTTTGGATTACATATGCTGTTTTTCCCCCGTCCTGCTTTCTCCAGGGGTACGTTTATCAGTGCCTTTCCCTCCAGTTGGCCACCCATCCTCCATACTTGCCGTTTTTTTCATCGCATGGTCTACATACTTCAGCCGTGTTGGAATCTGGCTCCTGCCATCTCAGTCAAGTCATCATCTGCTAGTCCGCCATTCTTCAGTTCTAACCAACGAACCAAGGGTTTTTTTTTATGCCCAAAGGCTTTTTCCCCTTGCAACATTACTGGCTGTCACGGAGGGGAGCCACTGTGGATTTCTGGACCTAGAGTCACGGTGGCTTCCTTTCGAGGCAGACCCCATCTGCTCAAGAAAAAGAAGCCCAACGCTCGACACACCCGAAGGAAGAAGTTGGACTATTCAACTACCTCAGGTGAGGAGGAGGGGGAATCAGGAGATCTCCATTATTTAAGTGAAGAGGAAGATATTACTGACAAGTCTGCCAATATTACCGATCAGCCTGATAGTCGTGATAGATCCTCTCAAGGGAGGGCTCCAAGACCCCTGGATGCCGGGGAGAAGGCGGTGGTGACGGAATCCTCATAAGTGTTAGGGAGAATTCTCTGTAAAGGCTAATTTCCCAAACCTAGTGAGTCCCCCAGCAGCTTTGCTGGATTTTTGGGGTTTATTTTTTTCTCCTAAGAGTGAGACTCTTTTTCTCCCACTCTTAGACATGATTTGAGGTGTTCCTTTGACTTTGTATGTGTTTTATGGGCTATGGGGTCCTTTACCCCATAGGGCTTCATGTGTTTTTGGTATGTGGGTTACACAGCACCCTCCGTGCAATAACCCAGGGGTGTCGTAGCGACCCCCAAACATACTCCATACCCTGAGACTGACTACTGTCTCCCAGGGCATGTAAAGTCACCATTGGCTTTACTAGTCTTAAATTGTGAACAGAACCAGTACAAACCATCATATTGTGGACATACTGGTCGGGGCAATTCGATTGCCCCGGGGTCTGTTGTTCGAGGGGGCACTGTCCAGTTCCCCCCGACCGAGTTTTGGCTGGTGGCAGTGGATACTACTTTTTATATTCGACCGCGAATATATTCCTATGGGATTTTCCCATTGTTCGAGGCTACCACTTTTTAAAATAGCCTCGAACATACCGCCGGTTTATTAAATTAATATAAATTCACCGGTTGGTATTTTTTGCCGAAATTCGGTTCCAAAATGGTGTTTGTGTTCGTTTCTGTGACTCCAACCCAAGTCGAGCCCTTTGTTCCACTTTTTGGCGGGCTTCTCCACAGAAGCCTCCAAAAGTGGTGCCACTCTGTCTGGGTACCACAGGGGTTGTGGGAGGGGGTTTAGGCACCCTGGACTGAGTTGCCTCGGCAACTCAAGTCGCACTCTGGTGTGATTGGCCCAGTGGTAAGCCGCCCGGCTCACCACTTAGCATGTTTGAGTGACAGCTAGGATTGATGAATTGGGGTTTTCTGCATAAAAGCAGGGCTTTGGGAACTGGAACTTCAGAAGTTGCCACAGGAAATAAAGCATCCGAGGAGGGAGAAGCCGAGCCAACCTGCAACGATGACACCACCGGTGGAGCCCTGCTGAACCGTCTCACCACTTTTCCCGACGACAGAGGAGATCTCCAGTCCGGAGAGTCTTCTTCCTTTGACTGGTGGGGATAACCAGTTTGCCTGTCTTTTCGCTTTCCTGGATCATCTCGTGGCCGCCTTCCCTGTGCCAAGAACCCCAGCAACCGGAATACCACGGTTTACCACTACCGCAAAGAAAAGGGTAGTACCTTGTAACCGGAAAACTCCGCGGCTGGTTTCTTCCCTGGCAGTGCAACGACCTTCATCTTTCCTCCACGTCGAGACCTCCTCTTCCTCTGGACGAAACACTGACTTGCACCCGCTGCCAGGAACAACTGCCCCTGCTGGAGCGTTCTTCCCACTTCAGGTACTGTGCCCCGCCTGGCTTCCCTTGCGACAGATCGTTCGGGGTGACAGTAAATCCTCGACTTTCTAACCTGGGTTAGCCTGGGGCCTGTTAACTAACTTTTCCTGACTTGATCTCATCTTTTTGAACGATCTACAAAGACTCTTTGGGCATAACCCCACTGTGTGATCCTGGACATATTTTGCTTGCTCGCTCTAAGAGTGGGCCTGGCATTTGAACTTCCTTGCTCTCCAGTAGACTTTGCCTAACCTGCCTCACTGTGGGTCTTATAAAAGTATTGAAATTGTGTGCTTTCATAACTCTGCCTTTTCCCTCCCTTTTATCACTTATTAGAGTGCCATCTTAGGTTAAGCGCTCACCTCTGTCTGAAAATAAGTGGTGTTTCTCACTAAGACTTGTCTAATAAGTAATCCGGGTTGTATATGTATAATAGTGACTGTGTTTTGAATTTACTTACCTCTTTTTGTGCTAGTGTAATTTTCAAGTGTGTATTTAAATAAATAATTATATACTTTTACACCAAAGCTCTGGTCAGTGTTTGCTTGTGCTACTGTATCTCTGTACCTATTGTGTATACTCTATATACTGCCTAACTCTTCTTGAGAGAAGTCTGACTGCTCAGCCACAGCTACCAGGTAAATATGGGTGGTACAGACTGCTATCAATTGGGCTTACTGCCAACACCTGTAGTCTTAAGCCTTTTGCAGTGGTCCCTAAGGGAACTGCACAGGTTTCTGCCTAACAATAGGGGTGATAAGGCAGACATTCCCCACCCTACTCCTCACCTAAACAACAGGGAACAATGGCGAAAAGTGGTAAGGCGACTAAGCAAACAGACATTGCCACGCTGATGGGCAACAGCATCCTGGAGAAGCCAAAGAAGGGGGACCTACCAGGGGAGTAAGCATCAGGCTCCAATTCTAGCCAGGAGACCCTGGAATTGGAGCACTTAGCTACAAAGTCAGACCTGAAGGACCTGCTCACAGCCCTGATGAAGGAAATCCAAAAAGGAACGGATGAAGTAATGAAAAAGATCAACTCCCTTGACAAAAGGGTTGAAGCAGTGGAGAGCCGAACAGCAGACATTGAGAATGCTTTATGTGATCAAACCTTCGAATGGGAGAAAGGCCAGGTCAGACTGACAGCCCTAGAAGTGAGGTGCGAAACGCTTGAGGCAAAGCAGGAAGATGTCGAAAACAGGTCGAGACGGAACAATATACGCCTCTGGAGGGTTATGTAGCAGACTTATTCAGATTTATAATAAAACTCCCAGATGAGTCCGAGTTGGAAATAGACCGGGTGCATAGAACGATCCTGAGGCAGTCCGCCACATCACCCCAGACGTCCTTGCCAGGGTTCACTTCATTAGGGTAAAAGAAGAAATCATGAGAGATGCCAGGTCAATGCAGAAAATCTCCTTCAGAGACTCCAATATCCTCCTATACCAAGACCTGGCAAACCCCACCCTTCAGAAAAGGAAAACCCTCAAGCTACTGACTGAATGGCTGCGTGAAAGAAAGGTTCTGTGCCGCTGGGGCTTTCCAACATCCGTAAAATTTGCCTGGTGGGGAGCACAACAACAGATCCACTCCCTAAAAGAAGATGAGAAATTCATGGGCGTTGGGGGAGCAAGCGAGGAATCTGAATCGGCTGTGACCGCCCGAGATCCCGCCAAGAAGCAGGTGACAATGACATGGACAAGAGTTAGCAGAAGGCGTAGGATTCGAGGTCCACCGCGAAGAAAGCCTAAACCAGAATGAACTGCCAAAGTACTTTGTGTGCAGGTAAGGTCAGTTGATAGTCCCCAGTGGTCCCTAATCTACAATGGGGAAAAGCTGTTGGAAACACAATACTGGCCGGGGAAAGGAGAGTTTTAGGGGGATGGAGGCTGGGGGGGGGGAGGGTCCAAGGAAACCCCAATACCCGGGTTGGAATAAACCAATTAAAAGCTGCTTAATAATTCCATATTACGCTGCAAATTCAAGTTGACATTATGTCCTGCTGATGACACGTTAGGCCCAGTTGGCCATATGTGCTCGATGTTGGAGCACTACCAGTCGCCCTGTTGGGTAGGATGGTTTCATCCCTAGGGGTTCAAGGGTTTGGTGGGGATTGAGGGGGCGATAGAGTGGGGGGAGCAATAACAAGAGTGAAGAGTGCACGAGAAGTCACACTGCAAGTAATGAAAAGTAACAATACACTGACATCTACATACATCACAATACACACAATCGGAACAATACCACACATGGACCGCAAATACGGGTGGACATGATATTATGCAAATGTATACCCAATACGGAACTTTATGGGGTCGGATGATGAGAGGGAAGTTAGAATCCTTATGTGGCATGTCCAAGGCCTCAATTTCCCAGTGAAGCGCAGATCGGTGGAGCACAAGCTCAGTCAACTGGCGGGATATATAGTGCTCCTCCAGGAGACTCACCTGTTTCAGACAGACGAAAGGCGCGTCAGATTCAAAAAGACATTCTTCACCACATCTGGGGGGAAAAAGCGAGGAGTGGCAATTTTATTGAGCGAGAATGTCCCTCTAACAAGAATTACAGTTAGGCGTGACACGGGAGGCAGATACCTTTTACTGAAGTGGCTACCAGTAAAGCAGCCTATTACAGTGGCAGTTGTTTACTGTCCAAATAGTGCCCAAGACAAGTTCTTAGCGAACCTAATCCCAATTATCCTGGCATTCACGGAGGGATACCTCCTTATAGGATAGGTGGAGACTTCAATATGGTCCCTGACCCACTATTAGATAAAACTATTCCCCCAACTAGATTAGACTATATGCAGGCATCATCTCTTGCAAGTTTATTCAGGGAAACTGGGACGGTGGACGTGTGGAGGCTGGGAATTAGGGATTACACCCATTACTTCCATGCGCATAGGGTTTTATCGAAAATAGACCTTTTGTTGGTCACAAATGCATTATACCCATGCTTGGACAAAGTAGAGATACACACTTGAGCGATCTCGGATCATGCCCCAGTATCTGCTGTCTTAAGTATAAAAGTTTCCCCCTTACCCCCAGTGAGACCTTGGAAGTTATGCAATGCCATGTTATGTTACTAGACGAGAGCATTAAAAGGGAAACCGATGAAATATTATCCAACTATTTTTGGAAAACACAACCGCTGACACAACCATAGACATAATCTGCGACGCCATCAAAACGGTAGCGAGAGGAACACTCATTAGCGCAGGGGCTGAACAGCGGAGGGTCTCGAAAATCCTAGTAACCAAACTAGAGGGAACGGTAGCATCACTAGAAAAAGACTTACAAACCCACTGGACAAGGAAAGGGGAGAGGGCACTGAGAAAAGCCAAAATAGCAATAGAGATGCATTGGGCTGACCGATCAGCGAAATCACTGGCCTACACAAAATACTTAATTACAGTAAAAGCAATAAAGCAGACCGGATACTTGCATATAAGTTAAACAAGATACACAATAGGAATAATATATCATGCCTTAGAGGTGATGACTTGAAGGCCCGGTACAGGGAGGGGCACAAAATGGAAGTGCTGGTGAACCACCATAAAGCAGTAATGACGGGCCCGCCCATATCCCTCGATAAACTGCCCAGCTACTTGAGATCTAGTAAGGCTCAACAACACAGAACGCAACTGAAAACCCTAGACGACCCCATTACATTGGAAGAAACTGTGGAGGCCATGAAGTCACTGAAAAGCACGGTCTCAGGTCCTGACGGGCTAACTGCGAAATTGTATAAGACCTACTGTTAGGCAGAATCCAGTGCAGTTCCCTTAGGGAGCACTACACAAGATTAGGACTACAGGTGAGAGCAATAAATCCCTTTGGTATCAGTCTGTACCACAAAGATTTAGTTGGTAGCTGTGGCTGAGCAGTCAGACTTATCTCAAGAGGGAGAGGAGCAGTATTCAGGGTTTACACAATAGGCCCACTAGGCTATGGACAAGGAAAAACTGACCAAAGCTTTGTATTTAAAAAGTATATATATATATATTTATTTTATACACTTCTAATAAAACACATGTATCACAGTCAAGCAAGTTAAATTAAGTCAAAGGAAAATATACACACTCCCAAGTTGAATTGTAGACCAAGAGAATCAGAGTGAAAACTGAGCAAAATGGCGCAGTGACAACTACACACAAGGGATCCTCTAACAATTCATCACCAGGGAGGGAAAGCACAAGTTATCTAGAATAGGTTCTTATACACCCTAGCAACACTTCCCATCAGTTTGTGAACCAGTTCAGCAAGATAGTGCATCAGTATAGGCAATACTTAAAATGAAAACTGAGCAAAATGGCATTTCACAATGATTATAACAGGGAAGGAAAGGGTAGTTACAAGAAATAGGTGCACCAACACAGTTCTCAGGGAGAATCAATCTAATGAAGCAGATCTAACAAATGTGACCAGAGTCAGTAGGCCTGTGCCAGAGTCAGTGGTACAGGGCAGGGGCCCAGGAGCAAACATTTTCTTGTAGCTGCAGTCAAGTCTTTGGTTAACAAAATTGAAAAGGTGGTTGCAGAAGTAAAAAGACAATGTTAAGAGAGAGGGACGGCCAACCCACAGGTAGGTAAAGGATTTAAAACACCTTTAGTGCTACCGCGAAAGGGCGACTTGGCGGAAAAAATGTACCTTTAAATGAAGAAGTGGCTCCTGCGGTGGCAGTTGTTCCTGGTAGTTCCTGCAGTTCGGGTGATCCAGCAGAGGAAGAGGAAGAGAGGCTGTCGTCGTGGAGGAAGGTTCGAGTCACTGCACTACCCAGGGATGAAACCAGCCGCGGTGCTGCCCGACGAATAAAAGGTACGCTCCTTTAAATCGCGGTCCGGGTGGACTGGTGCCTGGCTTTCCGGCCTCCGAGTACAGGGTACGGGAGTTTTCGACCAAGACAGGTCCGGGAAGGCGATTGGCAAACTGGTTGGACCCACCAGCTCAAGGGAAGAAGGCTCTTTCAGATGAAGATCTTCTCTCGTCGTGTGGAGAAAAGTGGTGAGACGCTGCAGCAGGGCTTCACCAGTGGTTCAGTCGTTGCAGATGTCTTTGGCTTCTCTCCTCTTCGGCTTTTTAGTTCCAGTGGCAATGTCTTGCTCTTCCAGTCCTCAGGACCCTGCGTTTATGCAAAAAGATCCCCATTCATACAGCCTAGCTGTCACTCACACAGTGGAGTGGTCATCTTGGCGGGAGACCCTCCAGCCTATCAGGATAGAGTGCGACATGGGTTGCTGAGGCAACCCTGTTCAGGGGTCCTACTCCCCTTCCCACACAATGGACCCACCCCAGACTCAGTGGCGCCGTAAGGAGGGCTTCTCGGCAGAAGCCCACCAAACGGACGAACAAAGGATCCCCGACCTGGGTTAGGATTGTAGAGAAAGACACGAGAAAGAAATTATATTAAAGTTCTGGCAAATAAAACCTACCGGAACAAAGTTAATATTAAAATGCACCGGCGGTATGTTAGAGGCTCTCAGAAAAAGTGGTAGCCTCGAACAATGGGAAAATCCCATAGGAAAATATTTGCGGTTGAATATTTATGGTAGTAAACTTTTGAGAGAGGGACTGTAGGGTACCCTCTCGAAAATGAACCTGGGAAAAAACTATTAACCCCTTCCAGTACCTCCATAGTAAGATGGGGTGTACTGGTTTAGTTCATAGGATTTGACTAGTAAAGTCAATGGGGACTTTACATGCCCTGGGAGGCAGTAGTCAGCTCCCAGAAATACCCCAAGACCAAACAGGATTTATCCCAGGGAGAGGGACACATGATAATATTAGGCGCACCATAAACCTCATAGAAAGCGCGGGCAGGATGGGGGAAGGAATGCTGGTCATTTCATTAGATGCCCACAAGGCATTTGACTTAGTGGACTGGGGCTACATTCGAAACGTGCTATCATATTTGGGTTTTGGCCGAATTTCATTAAATGGACAATGGCTAATTATCAGGCCCCTACCACACAACTACGGGTTAATGGCCACAGATCAGAAACAATACATATCTCCAGGGGAACGAGGCAGGGCTGTCCCCTATCGCCTCTGTTTTTTTGCCTTGTCCATGGAGCCGTTCACAAACAGGATCCGGCCAAACCCAGAGATAAAAGGGCTCACGGTGGGGGGGCCATGAATACAAAGTCGCGCTATACGCTGACGATGTGCTCGTCACTGCGACTTAACCAAATACCTCTCTGGGCCCCCTCTGGGAAGAGATCGAGGAATTCGGTAAGGTGTCCTGGTTTAGGGTGAATCTGGGTAAGTCAGTAGCAATGGCAATTAATCTCACAAAGAAACAAAAGGCGGACCTTAGTCCAGCACTACCGATCCCCTGGGCGGAATCTGCGATCGGTTACTTGGGGGTTTCAGATCCCCAAAGAGACCTCCTGTATATATCAAAGCAACTTCCTGCAGCTGCTCAATGAGTTCGGGTGCAACCTAGAGCATTGGAAAACAACAAAAAATCTCCTGGCTCGGGCAAATAGCTGCAGTGAAAATGAACCTGATTGCCAGACAACTTTACCAATGAGCGGCACTCCCGGTATATATACCAGAAAGTGAGCTACTCTCCCTACAGAGAAACATGCAAACATGTATCAGGGGGGATGGGGGGGGGAAGAAACCCAGAATAGCAAAGAAAATCATGCTCCGCGGGAGGACTCTCGAGGGGTTTGGGAGTCCCGGATGTGTCAAGATACTCAATAGCAGCACAACTATCTCATGCATTCACGTGGGTTCGGTCAATAGACCAACCGCTCTGGACACAAATAGAGGAGCTTGGTGCCTGGTCCCCCTGACTGATCTCCCGCACATACAGACCCTAAAAGCCCAAGCCAGTCTAGGACCCCTTACAGCAACTATAAACATGCACAAAAGGTGAAAGCAGCAGCTCGGAAATGGGGTTGTAAAGGCACGCTAGGTCCCCTTACACCCCTCAGGAATAACCCGGAAGTCACGCCTGGAATTCCCCCACATGTCTTTGCAGCATAGCAGGAGGGAGGGCTGCAAAAACGATCAGATTTCCTAAAGCAGGGCTCCCCCATAACCTTTGAAAAATATAAAGAAAAATTCAAGGTAACAAAGGTTCCATTACGCCCAACTACGTCATTGAATCTCATACAGAGCAGTTAGGGAAAAGGGGGCGAGAGATCTGACGGCACTAGGAACCACCCTTTTATCGGCAACTCCAAGGTGGAAAATATCCACGCTCTATCGCCTCCTGGATAGAACAGACCCCTCCAAAAAAAGAAAAGTATATGCTGGATTGGGAGAGCGACCTTGGCCGAGCAATAGATATAGAAGAATGGGGTAAGATCTGGACCAGGCTACATAAAACCACCCAATGCATCTCGAACAGGGAAGGGGGATATAAACTCTATTATAGATATCATGCTACCCCAGACCAACTAAACAAAGCTAACCCGGACACCCCCCCCTACCCCCCCCATACTGCTGGAGCGGGTGTGCAGTAAGGGGCACCCTGTTTCACCTCCTATGATCCTGCCCAAAAGCAGAGGAGTATTGGGGAGAGGTAGTGGATCACATTAAAGCAATCACTGGACTAACAATCCTGTGGAGAGGGCACTAGAGTGCCGACCAAGATGGCTGCAACCTAGCGAGCTCCATCAGAGCACCCACGATTAATCCTCTAAAAAACCATTTCCAGGAGCTGATTGCAGACTGTCTGCAACAAATACACCTCTGGAAGTCCCCGGCACAGTGTTTCATCCAACTCCGACGGCGGAGAACGACCGGGACAGCCAAGACCGAAAGAGGCCCACCACAAAGGAGACATCCTCCGGATTGAGCCGAGGCCTGGGGTGCAGTGAGGCAGACCACGAATGTATGCAGGCAACCAGCACCGCTTGCACTGGCCGCTCGGAGTGGAAGTGGGCAGGCAAGAGGGGCTGGAGGGCTGTGCGCGATCCCGGCAGCACAAGACGGAGGACTCTGCCGATTACCCCGGCGAGGACCGGGACCCGGCTCCCAACAACACCCGACATCGGCTACAAGTGGGGGAGCCGCCCTGAGGCGGACCGGCTGCCTGGTGAACTGGCAGGGGCGATGCAGCACTTCCAGGTACATAGCAAGCTCTGCTGCGGCGCCTCACGCCCCGTCGGCCCTTCAAACTACGAGGGAGACCCGCCACGCGCTCGCCCTAGAGGCCAACCCTGCGGGCCGCATTGAAACAGAGGAGATGGCAGCCGTGGGGCCGGGGAGGGAATCCCAGAACTATCAGTATCTACAGCCGGAGCTGCGCTACGACCCCGGGACCTCAGGCCCAAAACAGTAGCGAGCAGGGGGACAGGCGCCTCCCGAATAATCAACCCATACTGCCAGCCATATACAACCAAGAGGTGACCAGCTGCCCATAGAGCCTGAGGCTCGGGCACGCCCCCTCCCCTCCTGCCACACAAAGACTCAGGAGACACCCAGTGAGGGCTTGGGGGTGAACAGGAGCAAAACCGTATGCCGGAGCCCCCCATCCAAAAGACCCTGACAAAGCACGAGCCTTCGCAGTCACCGGGTTTCAGCAACAAAACCAGCCTGGATCCGTAGACCCTGTAAGTGTACAACCCCCCTCTCAGCCAAACCCTACAAGGGGACAGAAGACAGACCACTATTGGACCGCCATCCGCACCGGCCTCAAACCGCAGCATACCATCGCACACCTATTACGGCGCCCAACGGCCTGCGGCCACCGGCCAGAAACTCTCCATTCCATTGCAAGTGCCATGCAGGCCGCCTCCCGGACAACGGCCAACACAGCCTGGCCTGTGTGCCCATCCGTCGGCAAAGTCCCCAAAGCGAAACAGAAAGCGCCAGGGTCCAACGCCCACCAAAGACACTCGCAGCAAGCGGCACGACCCGGGTTGGCCCCGCCTGATCACCAACACCACCCAGGGAAGGGTAAACAAAGGCGAATAAGCAGACATCAGACAGCAAACCCCCCCCAGGATGGGAAAATCCGACAAATCCCAGAGGAAACTGACGTTTGAGGCGGGAGTCGTGGTCAAGACCCCCAAACCAAACACCCCACCGGACGCCCCCCGAGACGGCACTAGACCAAGACACCGGAGCTGATCAAGCCATGGATATTAGGGGGATCCTCTTGGAACTGAAAACCAGCATCGGCAACATAGACAGCAAACTCGACACTCTAGCCACTAAAGTGGATCAGATACAGCATTGGTTAGATAAGCATGGAGACAGGCGGGACACGGCCGAACAGAGGATATCCGACCTAGACAATAGCACTCACTCTCTGGCAACAAAAGTATCAACACTAGAATCCCAAATGAAGTCCGTAATAGCCAAAAACGAAGATCTTGAAGGGCGTTCCCGCCGCAATAACATTAAGATCATCGGGGTAACATACAACTACACTCTCAAAATGGAAGACTTTGTTGAGACTATCTGCAAAAAGATGTTTGGGGACTCAGCGCTGTCAAATATGTTCGTGGTGGAAAGGGCCCACAGGGTACCCACCAGCCGCCCCGTCCCCAGAGCGGCCCCCCGCCTGATCATAGCCAAACTCCTTAATTTTAAAGACCGCGACATGATCCTCCGTCTGGCAAGGGAGAAAGGGGCTCTGAACTATGAAGGAGGTAACATACAATTCTTCCCTGACTTCTCCCCAATGGTCCAGGCGCAACGCAAAACCTTCTCCGGAGTGAAACGACGGCTACAGGGAAATCAAATGCTATACTCCATGTTATACCCAGCCAAACTCTGGATCCAACACGACGGAAAGCCCCAATTTTGTAGCACACCCGAAGATGCAAACTCCTTCCTGGACAGCCTGGGCTGCCGACAAGCCGCCAATAACCCGCGACCTCCCAGACGAGATAGGGCCGGCAGGGACCCACCGTGACTCCTCTCTCTGTGCCTCAACGAGCACCTCAGACCACGAAATTGTCCTCCTGGAAGTTCATAAAAGCAGGAATAGGGCATAGGGTGCTCTGGATCTTGGAAGGACACTAGCGCCCCAAGCGCAGCTTCAGTTGATGTTTCAAGGAACAGGGTGGGGAAAACAGACAGGCATGTTGTGGGTTGCCTGTGCCGGGGAGGGAAGTTATTTGATGTTCAGGAAACACACCAGCAACAGGTCCGCGCCGCTCAACCCCGCTGTCTCCCGACAAGCACACCACAGCAGCTCGTGGCCGGAGGGAGCCGACCACTGCACCCCAATTCACTAAACAACGATACAACTCGATTAATACCAACATCGCCAAACGCAAGACAATCAATCTGCCAGTCCAACACATTCAAGCTAGCCACTTGGAACATTAGGGGAGGCAACAACACGGCTAAAACAAGAAAGGTAACCCACTATCTACGAAGACACAAGGTGGATATCACACTGATTCAAGGAACCCACCTCCTCCCTAAGATGGAGAGTCGCTGGGCACGGGAGTGGGGATGCCATAGATACTTTTCGTCATACTCCTCATACGCCAGAGGGGTAGCAATCCTGATAAACAAAGCACTGAAATTCAAAATACTTGCGTCCAGTAAGGACACAGAAGGCAGAGCAGTTCTCGTACGTAGGATCCTGGAGGGCACAGAAGTCATCATTGTAAACTCCTATGGGCCAAACTCAGACGGGGCAAACAATTACGACTGGGTGTTTTCGCATCTAGCGGGATCAGACTCAGCAACAATCATCTGGGGGGGGGTGACCTTAACACCGTACTGAATACCACCAAAGATAAATCCCAAGCAACAGAAACACTGATCCCCAAGGCAGCAATACAAATTCAGGAAATCTGCAGGGCGTACGGCCTGGAAGACGCCTGGAGACGACAACATGGTGACACCCGCGACTTTACGTTCCACTCCTGGGTACATACAACAAGCTCACACCTCAATTACTTCCTGGTGTCCACCAGCAGCTATCTACAATGGAACCAGTGCAGTATCCCCCCAAGAACTATATCGGATCACTCGGCAGTCACGCTTGAATGCACCCCACCAGACCCATCGGAAGGAAGACGTCACTGGCGCTTCAAACCGGGAGCGCTACAGGACCAAGTATTTGCTGACGAGCTCCGCACAGAGATCACCTCTTTTCTCGAACTCAATCATGGATCTGTGTCGTCAGCTGGAACGCTCTGGGAAACTCTGAAATGTTACCTCAGAGGGGTATACATAACCAAAGAGCAGGCAATGCTGAAACTCATCAGACAATAACTAGCTCAAAGTGAAACCCTCCTAAAAGCACTTGAGCAGCAGCACTCCTTATCAAATGACCCCCATACAACGGCAGAGCTGAAAAAAGAACTGTACAAATTCAGGGCAGCAGCAGACCGTGAAATAAAATTCCTATCACACAGCCACCGTATCCGGCAATATGTGGAGGGACAGAAACCGGGCGCCCTGCTTGCAAGATTGGTAGCAGCCGACAGAAAGCCCCTGGCAGTAGAACATCTACGCGACCCCCTAGGCAATCTGGTCCATATAGACAAAGAAATTGCGGAAACTTTCCGTATCTTCTACCATAAACTGTATCAATCCAAATACTCCGCCAGTCCGGAAGAACTCACCAGATTCTTGAATGACATTGAACTCTATTGGGTAAACGACATACTGAGAGAACCACTGAACCAACCCATCTCGTTAGAGGAAATCCTTCAAGCAATAAAAGAGCTCCCGAACACTAAGGCCCCCGGCCCAAACGGTCTGATCGGTGAGTTTTATAAAGCATTTGCACCTCTCCTTGCCCCCATACTACTGCAGGTCTTCGAAGAAGCGCTTGAGACAGGATCCCTACCCCCGACTCTCCGCAAGGCTAATATGATACTGCTGCATAAACCTGGGAAACCCCCAGATGAATGCAGCTCATATAGACTGAGCTCACTGATCAATCTTGACAACAAGATCCTAGCAAAAATTCTGGCCACCAGACTATTACCCTTGATGCCCTAGTCGACCAGGCGGGATTTATTCCTGGCCGGAACACAACATATGGTATAAGGTGAATGTTTGGAGTCATTGAAGCACTAGACCCCACCCTCCAAGCAGTAGCAGCCCTCCTCGATGCGGAAAAGGCCTTCGACTCCATAGAGTGGCCCTTCCTCTTCGAGGTCCTGAGGCGTGCGGGCCTCGGTACCTACTATATCAAGCTGTTCGCCCTCCTATATAACCAACCCCGTTCACACATAATCCTGGGCAAGTCCAGGTCAGCGCTTATAGACCTGGCAAGGATGTCCCCTGTTGGCCATTTTACTTGCACTTGTAATGGAACCCCTTGCCTCAGACCTTCGGCCCGACACATACACAGAGGCCTTTCCTTTGGCCCACATAAATTACTAATCTCCCTATACGCAGATGACATCACCCTCTATATAGGTGATCCCATAGAGAATCTGAACCCAGTACTGCGTGACATCATTAAATTTGGCACTTTCTCGGGCATAAGTATAAACCATAGCAAGTCGATAATATTTCCACTAACCTCAGCGACCCGAGAATTCCTAGACGACTACGGCTTTAAATGGGAACACAGTAACATTAGGTACCTGGGCATCCAACTGTCCAGATCCCACCAAAACCTCTTTCATGACAACTATGGTTGTGTAACAGAAGCGCTCCAAGTAAAAATCAACAGGTGGAAAATGCTACCACTCACCCTCTGTGGCAGGGTATCGTTGGTTAAAATGGTAATCCTCCCCAAGCTTATATACGTATTCGGGAACATTTCAATACTAGTGCCTCAAAAGTATCTCCAATTAATTTGTAGTATGGTCCTGGAATTACTTTGGACGGGCAAACCAGCCAGAATAGCGTACAAGGCTCTAATCCAACCAGTGACAAAAGGAGGGATGGCACTCCCTGACCTAGAACGATACTACTGGGCAGCACAAGCTCAGTTTCTGAGCCATTGGTACGCCACTTGTTTTATTTGGCCTCACGTCGAACTAGAAAGAGCTCTTGCATCACCCAATTTGCTAAGAGCAGTTATCATCGGCCTAACACACACCCCGCATACTACCCTAAATCTGGTATTATCCACCATTTCAATCTGGAAGAAAATGGCGCAGAGATGCGACATCAGGGTTAGATTCTCCCCCCTTCTTCCCACAAAATTCATACCCGGTATCCCACTGACCTCGGAGAAGGCCTTTCTTAACTGGGCGAATAAGCTACAGCTACACACCATGGGCGATTGGTTCTGTGACGAGAATTTCATTACATTAACACAAGCCAAAACCCGCGGGGCTACCACAGCCCTAGACACATTCATCTACTTCCGCCTCAGGCTGTTGCTCCAGGCCCTCTTCCCCACCTTCCCACAGCAACCACCAACATGGCAGCTCCTGCACGGGGTAATCCAATCACAATGGGTGGCCAGACTTGTGTCATTGATTTACAAAACCCTTGTAGCCGACACGACCGCACAATTTACAGCACCTAGGGCAAAATGGGAGAAATCTTTCCGTACGACAATACCTGTTGAGGACTTGGACTACATCATAAGCCAAACACAGAAAGTATCATTAAACACCCGATATAAACAAATACACCTTAAATACGTACACCAGGCATACCACACCCCCGTCTGACTACACTCCCACCACCCCACTATCCCGCCATCATGCAGCCGCTGCAACGTCCCACAGGCTGACTTCATACATCTCGCATGGTCGTGCCCGGCCATACACCAATTCTGGGAGATGGTACTGGAAAAGATGGCAGAAATCATTGGCACACCCCATGAACCCGACCCCAAAATAACGCTCCTTGGATTGACCGAATACCTGCCATCCTCAGTGCGCAAGTTGTGTGGGCTGCTGCTGAAACTAGCTCGAAGGTGGATCGCTATGTCATGGGGAAGAGGAACCCCCCCCAACAATATGACAGTGGTTGAACGACATAACATACTGTCAGGACACAGAATCAAACTTTATCAGGCTCCTCCCGTTGCATGCCCGACCCCCGATATATGGGGCCCACATATATCCTATCTAATGTCCACTTCGAACGACAACTCATCCCGAGACTCTTCCCCAGGACCTATCACCAGCGAAACGGCCCAGCCCATGGATCGAGACTGCGATGATACTGAACACTGATTAAAAACACAGCAGATCCGTTTCGGCGGCGGGGGAGAGGGGCGGTGGCGGTGCGGACGCAAAGGGCGCTGGTAATGTAGTTTCCTGTTGTGGTGTTGTTTATGACCTGTTGGAAATACCAAAAATAAAGGTTTTTAAAAAAAAACAACCCTGTGGGATCCTGGAATAATTCTCCTGGGGGAAACCGGGGGAGGGGTATTCCCACTTTCGGGGCAGATGGCGTACCTGTTCACACACCTCCTGCTAGCAGCGAAAATTGCAATGGCCTGGTCATGGAAGAATGCAGATGGCCCCTCGATCCCGCTCTGGTGGTCAAAATGCTGGGAAATCATAGTGGCAGAAAAGATATGGGCGCTCCGTCTGGGAATATGAACACTTTCCTGAACACATGGGCACCCTTTATGGACTACTCCAGAAAATACCCAGGACTCACTATAAGGCCCCCACTAACACGCTGGCTCCAGGGCTCATCGAACTATAACTCTAATGGAGAGAGTAGCGGGTAATTTAAAACTGTATACTCCGAGGAGGACTTATGGAGCACTGCCCCCACCCTAACGTCGCCTGCAGAAAGAATTGCGTTGCTGACCCTGTTTAACAATCGGTGGTACAGATGAATGCTATGTGAATGTCAGTGTACTTTATTGCTGAGATGTTTAATAAAATATATTGTTGAAAATGAATATATGAACTGATAATGTAGCATGTCCAACCAGTTCATTTTCCTATGCTAGGCAGCAGAGTATCATCTGTCTCTACATGATATGGCCTTAAATGTAAATAGTAAGAAAATGAATTGAGGGAGACCGCTAGGATGAGCAGGCGAAATGGCTGCCTGATCACTCGCCTCCCTTGCCCGCTGCTGCAAAAGGATGTACTGTGACCGTTAAAGTCCTCACTTTGTAGCAATAACACCACCAGGCGGGGGAGAGCCCCGGGGGCTGCTGGAGTAACTACGTGGTGGCAGTGGCCCGGAGTTGTGGGACGGAAGCCAGATGTGCAGAGGCTCTGCGGGCGGCAGACAGCTGTGAAGGCCCTGAGAGCCGCAACAAAGGAGCACGTTCACCTGCTCCCGAGCTGTAGCTTGATTGCAGCACTTCTGACACCGTCGCAGTAAGTAGCTGGGGCTGCCTGAATGAGCGTCGAGTGTGGAGCACAACACATCTGGGCCACCGGCAACAGGGGGAAAGTAGCAGACCGCAGAGACCCACTGCGAGAGCTGTTTTATAGGAGGTGCGCTCCTGCACGACATATGCATAACCGCTGAAGTGCCATTAACAGTAGCGGGAGGGCCACGTCTGATAGAATGCTGGTGCCAGCCCCTGTGCATCAGAGCTTGCATTGTCCCAGGAGCCCTGCGCAACGGCGCGTGGGGGGGACAGCTGAACAGGCATGCTCTCAGTGAAAGCACTCTGAGGAGCCGGCAGAACCGCTCGGCGAGACAGCAGGCAAAGAATCAAGTACTAAGCACAGAGCGCGCCTGCAGAGGGCCGGCTGCAGGCACCAGTGGGCGGCCACCAGTATTAGTACAGTGCAGCCAAATCAGCAACATCATGGTGGCATAAATGCTGGCAAAAGGGGGTAGAATGAGCAATGCCGTCCACGACAGAAGGAGCCGCCATGAGGAGGAGAGCCAGCTTTAGTATCCATTGGGACCCTGTCAAACATTGGCCCTGACCATGCTGTGGGAGCCACACAAGTAATGGAAGACATGCAGCGAGGAAGCACAGTGCCAAGTGATAGACCACTGCGGTTTCCAAGTGCCTGAACCTATTGAAAAGATTTGGAGACCTAGAACAGGTGCAACTCCATCGCAAACCACAACAAACAGCAAGCTGGAGCCACAAGTAATGAAGCTCTGGTGGTCGTAGATGAGTTGGGCCCCCAGCACCCAAGCCCAGGGTGGAACATCGAGTAGGTGGCTACCTGAGACAGAATCATGGAGGGAGTGGAACAGTAATCCACTGCCACGGAACTAACACCACTGCAGCAACAGCCACGCTGTACCCTGGCACAAAAACAGCCCTGCAGACCGTATGCCGCAGAGATGACAAGATGGACAGCCAGCCTCAAGTGAGTGCACCAAGCATACCAGGAGAAGATCACGAGGCTTGGATGAAGAGCAGTAACTCAACAACCAAAGCAGCTATTCAGTCGAGGATGGACAAGGTGGAAGATAAGCTGAAGGCGCTGGGGAACATCCGCTGAGATGAGTGGAGGGCTGCTTCCTTGAGCAAAGGGAAGCCGACTTGGCGGGGAAGGTTGATGACCTCGAAAACAGAGAAAGGCGCATCAACATACAGATTATGGGCTTCAAGGAGACACCTGGGGAGATGCCCCTGGTTTTGGAACGGAAGGCTCTCATAGCCGCCCTCTTCGAGGAACCCGCCGGACCCCACCAAAGAATTCGTCAGGATGGCCCACGGTCTGGTTTTAGCGAAATGCCAACACTACAAGCAGAAGGCGGAGATAGTGCTGAAAGCAAAAGTGTGGGACAAGATCAAATTTGAGGGCTCTCATGTCCGCATAGCTCGAGACCCGTTGGCCACTAAATTAGTGAAAAGACGGGACTGCAGACAGTTAACATCATGGCTTCAAGAGCAGGGCATCAAGTACATGTGGGGGTTCCCCCTCTCACTGAACTCTGAGCATCGGGAGGAAGATTTCAAGATTACTATGGGAGAAGAGCATCCAATGTCTTACAGTGGTTGAAGGCAGAAGACAGGGGATCCGAACTTGGAGAGATGAGGAACGCGCAAGCGTCAAAGGGAGTGAGCCGTGGGCCCCAACCAATACATGGCAGAGCAGGAGCATCAAGGAAATACTGCAGATTTAACACCCCGTGACACTTGGCCTGACCATAGAGCACCACATTGGTAAAGAGGACATGGCAGGGTCGCTTTGTCGAAGTGCAGAGCAACAAGCTTGCATGGGGTGGCATCAGACCCACCGCACACTGAAGAGTAACGGCTGTGGCACAGTGCCAAACAGGGCTTGGGGCCCATGATCTCGAACAGATATCTGGACTAAACTAGGCCAACAAAGGAAGTTGCTAAACTGGTTGCAGTTCTGTTTAAATGTCCAGCTGCATGGTCGGGTAAGAAGTCCCCCAATAGGGGCCCTAGGTACTTAGGGTGTCTCTGTTCATTGGGAAATGGTTTGTTTGTTTTTTTCCCAATTGAGGGCAGGGGAGGAGGGTATAGGGGAAGGGAGGGGGAGGGGCTTTCTCTCATTAGCCAGTACAAAAGCATCTGGGGTTGTTAGGCAGAATCCTGTGCAGTGCCCTTAGGGACCACTACACACAATTAAGACTACAGGTGGCAATACAAGTTTTACATTTGGTACAAGCCTGTACTACTATGTTAAAGTGGCAGCAGTAGCAGAGCAGCCAGGCTTATCTCAAGAGTATATGAGCAGTAGCAGAGATTACACAAAGGGACCACAATTACTTTGACTCAAGCAAACACTGACTCAAGCTTTCAGGTAAAAAATATAAGTACATTTATTTTTAAACCATTTGTTATAAACATGACACTTCTATTAATTCAAAACCACACATAAAATATACAACTAACCAATTCACTTTGTACGGTATAACTTCAAGGTAAGTACCCTGTGTTTGAGCGGACCGGTGTTATGAAACAAACAAAGTTACCGGGAATACACTTGCAATCACTTTTTGACAGTAATGAGTCTTACTAAAGAAACGCGTATCCGCGGCAAGAAATGTTACTGGGGCAAAAACACACTTAGCACCTGAGATACCCAGAGAGAGTTGAGGGCAAAAATCATAGGCAATACTTTTGACAAGGCAGACAGAATCAGAGAACACGCTTAGACAGAAATTCAAAAGCCAATAGGCCGGAGCCAGTGTCAAGTGGAACCGGGTTCCTGTTGTCGTGGATCACACAGTCGTATAGTTCACGATTCAGCATAGCCAGGAGTACTTAGATATTGTCAACAGAGGAAGCAAAAGTTATAAGAAGGAGGGAAGAGAAAGGCAAGCCTTGGAGGCGAAGAAAAGGGGTTCACCCAAATTCCTCGAGCAGAACACAGTACCTTATACAATGAAGAAGATGGTGCCACAGCCGTAGTTACTGGTAGTTTCCTGCAGACCCTTGGTTCCTGGAGCTTTGATCCGAAGGAGGACGTCTGGAGGTGTCTGCACCACACAGGGCTGAAGCCGGCAGCAGCGACGGTGAATAAAAGTTGCGCTCCTTAAAAACAGGAGAGGCTCTTCAGGTGGCTATCCAGACCACTACAGCAGTGTGCAGAGATTTCTACCACGGAGGGGATCCTCTGGCTGTAGAAGATGAGCTGGTTATCCCCACCAAGCTCAAGGGAAGAAGACTCCTGACTGGATCTTCTCTGGTCGTCGAAGGGTAGATAGCTCAGGACTGCAGCAGGGCTTCACCGGGACAGGATAGTTGCAACAGTCAACTTCTTCTCAGCTTCTCTTCGGTTCTTTGTAGTTCCAGTGGCGACTCTGACTTCTAGCCCAAGAGACCAGCCTTTTATGCGAAAATCCCCCATTCACACAGCCTGGCTGTCAATCACGCAGCAGGGGGGTTGTCCGGCCCGGACAACCACCTCAGCCAATCATGGCAAAGTGCTACTTGGGTTTCCTAGGATACCCTGTGCAGGGGGTGACTACACCCCTCCCTCACATTCAGCCCACCTAGACACCCAGGCGCCTAGAGGAGGGCTTCTTGGCAGAAGCCTGCCAAAAGACAGTGAACAAAGAAGGCAAACCTGGTTTGCTGCGCAAAGTAAAACACAAGAAGGACTTTAACAAAAAGAAATGGTGAATAAACCCGACTGAAGCCAAAAGAAAAAGTATTTGATCAAGTGAGTTTAAGTTGGAGGCTAATATAATAGCCTAAAACAATACCACGTTTATAAGTATAATCGCAGTAGAAAAGTTAGGGTAGATACCACTGCCACCAGCCAAGTTTAAATGTTAAAAGAGCAAAACAATGCTCTAGGAGGTACAGATAATAAGGGCTAAGGATTAACCCTTTCCAGTACTCCATGTAAGATGAGGTGTACTGGATCTGTAGTTAAATGACTAAGAAAAGTTAATGGCAACTTTACCCTTTTCTGGGGGACAGTAGTCAGCCTCAGAAATGGAGTTGGTGGGAAGTCTAAAAGAAAACCCTGTGTCACTGCACTGAAGGTGCTGTGTAACACACAAAAGAAGGGGGCTACTGAAGTGGTGTACTCCAGATTACACAATCACAAAAACAGATGCAATACACATGGCAACACACAAGTAAGAGTGGGAAAAAGGGGTACACTCTTACCAAGGGGAAAAAATAAACTCCAGAGATCCAGCAAAGCTGCTGGGGGACTAACTAGGTAAGGGAAATTAGCCATTGAATGAGAATTCTCCCTAACAGGGGCAGAAGAGGGGAATGCCAGGACAAATCTCACAATGTAGCACCTACCACGCTCCAACATTGCACCAGGCTGACGAGTCCCTTGACAAGGAGTAACTGGAGGGAACACCCAAACGAGGAGGGAATAAGGGCTCGAACATTTAATATATGAGACAAGAAGAGTCATTCCGCTTAAATAAAAATCAACATACCAGAAATGAGGTATGTATTATTAGTCAACCAATTGTGGGGTGAATTGATCTGCCTGGGGGCACCACCACAAGACTAAATCTAGGTACAAGAAGACATGAGCAAAGAACATTTAGCTACAACATGTATTTTTATGGTGGCCTTCTGAAATTGGCCGTATCAACAATTTTATGACTGTTTTTAGTAACAAACAGTAGAGACATCACATGTTAATTACTTAATTCTTGGCAGATTAACATGTGTTTTGCTGAGTTTAGTGATACATAAAACAAAGAACAATATAAACACAATGGTGAGCAATACAACGTGTGGACCCGCATATTTGTTCAAAAGCGGAATGTGTGAACATTGTTATTAATGCAATGAAGTGTTCATAGAGCATTTTAACAAAATTAGAGGGAAAAAATAAAACCGTACATTCGTGTAAGATAAACATTGTGCGTATGTGTCCTTATTTATGACCGAACATAGGTCAGGCTGCAGGAGAAAAGTGACCAATCCTGGGTCTACGACGGGGCGACATCCCAAGATAAAAATGGGACTCTGAAAACAGAAGGTTGCTGGGTCCATAAACGTTTCGGCTACAGTTCATGGTGCCTTCTTCTGAGCCTTGGATCGTGTATCACTAAGAGAAGAACACACGAACATGCTTCCTATAGATAAAAAAGTAGTGGGGAGAAAACCCAAAGTGTGGGCTATAGAGTGGTGGGCGTACCCATAAGTGGGAAGGCAGAATACATCTATTCCGGAGGGGGAGGAGTACGTATAGTTGGTACTTGTGTACGATGGGGGCATCAAGGAATGATGAGCCACTATAAAGATGTGCCTTGATGTGGATTGGTGGGAGGCTCGTCATGTGTACAAGCTGGTTCTGTCTGAAAGACAGAGGGATAATGTATACCCATGAGGCTAGGAACACGAGACTTCATGAAGTAGGACAAGGGAAAAACATGAAAGGGGCAGAGGGGCTGTGCAACGCTCCCTATTGTGAAAAAGCAGGGATAAATACCTGGGACTTTGTAGGTGTAGATGTTCCCAGAATGGTGGAGAGGAAATTCTGTGATGTAACAATGTAGCTCCACTCGTGCCTTTGGTCCAAAGCTAACTGCAACATAATAAAGTTGATGTACATGGTTGGTGAATGGAAGTCGAGCTCCACGGTAGGGAGGTAGTACATGCTTGTTTGGCAACAGCCTACCGGTATATCATGTTGGGAATCTGAGCGCGAGGGGCGCACGCAGCTGCAGGTGAATCGTGGCAGTCGAGCTGCGCATGTGCCAGGCAGTAGTGTTTTAGGGCCCAGTTGAGGCTGCGCATGCGTGCACAACGGTGCCGGCGCTCAGGATTGTTTACTGTGTTGTCATGAAAACTATTTCACAGGTATGTCGAGCGAAGTCTGGAAGACAAAGTAGGTGAGAGTGAATCTGCTCACAAGACATGGCGGAGAGCCCCAGTATGCTGTCAGTAGTGGGGGGTGAGGGCATAGGAGGGTTATGCACGCCAAAAGGGCAGGAAGTATAAAAACGCTAAATAAGGGGGGTAGCCGGCAGGCTGAAAATTACAGCGGGAGGTATAATCAAAGGGGCAGAAATGTCCCACAGGTAAGGGAGTGAGGGTGCAGGCTTCTATGCTATGTTGGAGGCGGGAGCTCGCCCAGTATGCTAGCCTATGGTTGCCTGATTTGGAAATAGGCAGGGAAAGTGAGAGCAAACCCCTGGTTTTTAAATAGTGTTATAGAGTCTAAGGGCCCAAATGAGGATGGTTGGACACCGGCTGCGACAAAGAGACCCACAGAAAAATACGTCTGGGAAATCAAATCAAGGTACATTTCATTTGTATGAGCACATTGGGCTAACCCCTAAAAAAGGCCTTTAGAGATGGATTGGAGTTTAAACATCCACCATACTTCTTTGTGGCTGAGGGCGTTGCTGACAGTGTTTTGAACTTTGTCAACTACCCACCACTTAATGTCATCTTGGCTGTGCTGGTATTCAATGAAATGTGGTACCAGTGGAGCAGTGCGTACCCTGCAACGTATCCTGGACCGATGTTCTCCTATTATTTTGTTAACGTCTCTTCGTTGAGCCCAGATATCTCAAGCCGCATGGGCATTCTATGACATACATGACGTTTGTCGTCTTGCAGTTGGAGAAATGTCATAAGGTCCAGTCCTTACCTGTCACTTCAAATGTTTTTATTTTCTTAGTGAATTTGCACACAGAGCATGATACGCAGGGGTGGTGCCCTGAAATGTCTCTAAGGTTCCAGAAGGCAGTCATGGCCGTTTTCTTGCACATGTGTGAGGTAATCACTTAGATTTTTGGACCATTTAAGGGCCATCCTAGGATTTGGTTCGTTCAGCAGACTAAGTTGGACTAGCGGCCAGAACTTTTTAATTATCCGTTTGATCTTATTAGTATCTGGGCCGAAGGTGGTGACACAGGTAATGATGCTTTCATCTGAACCTTGGGTTGATTGAAGTAGTGTTTGCCTTGGGGTGTAAGGGGCTCTCTTGCAGGTATTTTTCAAAAGTTTGTTCGGGTACCCCCGGGCTTGCAACCTATCCTCCAGTTGTTGGGCGTATTTTCTGTATTGTGGAACCTCTGTGCAATTTCTCCTTATTCTCAAGAACTGACCAAAGGGTACGTTTTCCTTGAGATTCTTTGGGTGACTGCTTCTGTAGTGAAGCAGTGTGTTGAGTTTGGTGTCCTTTGTGTATAGTGTGCGGGCTAATTTGGCATCTTGCACCATGATGGTCAGGTCAAGGAAATAAAGAGCTTCCGAGTTACTGGTGATGATGAATTTTATTTCGGGGGTTTGAGAGTTGAGCCAAGCGTGAAATTCAGTGAGTGCCGAAGGTGTACCTTTCTAGATGAAAATGATATCATCTATGTACCTCCTCCACTTGATGTTATATGGAACGGATTGGTCATGTTGAGGCCATAGGCCTTTTCATACTCTGCTATATAGATGACTGCTAGGCTGGGGGGAGGCAGCTCCCATTGCCGTCCCACAGAACTGGAGGTAGAAAATGTCATCAAATGTAAAGCAATTTTGAGTGAGGGCCAATTCCAGTAGTTCCATGATAAAGTTGACAGGGACCCTTCTTTGTGTCATATGGCGTGTGAGGTGGTCCCTCACACACTCCAGTGCAGCTCTCTAGGGAATGCTCATGTAGAGGGCCTTTATATCCATTATCAACACAATGTCTTTGGCCTTGTTGAATGGTGTGTCCTCGTCGTGTTTATGAGGTACGAGGGGGTAAGTTGACTCAGAGGTTTGAAAAAATAATCAATTAATTTACTTGAGAACTGAGCCGCAGCCAGAAACTATTGTTCTTGCTGGTGGATTAGTTGCATTTTTATGAATTTTGGAAAGCGCATATAATGCTCGGATCCTGCTTTCGGATTTGTAAAGTACGATTCTTCCTTCTCACAGTCATGTTCCAGGGCGTATGTAGTGAGTTCTTGTATCTGTCTCTTGATCTCCAGGGTGGTATTCTTTTTCAATTTTCTGTAGTTAGGTTCATCTTCTAGTAGTTTGGCCACCAGCTGTTTTGATAATGTCCTTATTATCTGTCAGTTGTTTGTGCTCGGCGTTCGTTGTTTGTCAATGTTTGATGGGAATTTTTTTAAGTTTCTCAATTTCGTACATGACACACTTTTCAAACATAATTATTGCTGATGTCTCGTTATCAGTAGGGCAATACAAAGACTTAATTCTGAGGCCTGTATCTTCTAATGGCTCAATATATTTGGAGTCTTGAAAATGTGCCTTATGGAGCAGAAAAAATCCTTGAGCTCATTGTCTAAATGAAACCAATTGGTGGGGTTAGTTGGTACATAGGAGAGCCCTTTGCTGAGGACAGATAACTCTTCTTGAGAAAGACTTAAGCCGAAAAGGTAAAATATTGTTATCTCTTTAGGGTCAGTTGTCTCTGTTGGTTGTGCCGACGGCCCTGTGGTTGTCTCCAGCGCGAGTAGACCAACATTAGATATGGTGGGGGAAGTTTCCTCTGGGGTCCCCTCGTCCTAAAAAAGGAGGCGGTGGAGGGTATGGTCTTTGATGTGAATTAGCTCCATAGTAGTATAGAAATCATCCTGTCCTGAATCAGAACTAGAAGTGTCATAAAATGTAACCCATCTTTTCCTTGGTCTTGAGGCTCCTGCTGTGTTCTGTGTTTTTCCTTTATCTTTATTTTCTTTATATCCAGGGGCTAAATAGGGATACACATTTTCGAACTTGAAATTGTTGATGTCATTGTCTAATTTCTTGTGCTTTTTTTTCCAAAGTATCACCCATGAACTGGTCCATTGTAATGCTAATCTCTACGTTTTTCTGGTGCATTTTCAAGTGTGCTGTTGTTAAGAAATTTCTCTTCTGCTATGCCGAGTTCGTCTTTTAAATGGATGCGCTGGGCTGTTATCGTGAGAACTAGGAGATCCCTGCTGCATTTTGTGGCAATCTGGCTAAAGCCTAGCAGGTAGTCTTGGTCTTCTAAGAAGAGTGCTGGTTCATTTCATATGGTGAGTCCCTTAGGGACTAGATTAGCTTTCAAGTACTCCCTTAAAAAATGTCCATGTACTTCTGTCTTGAAGCATTTCTTTTTTAATTTGAGTATTTCGCCTCCTGAGGCTGTTGACGTTGTAGGCTGGTTGACTCCTTGCATGTTGAAGAGCGTCGGGCCTTGTATTATGTCATTTATTTGATCTTCAGTGAAGCTAAGCGTCTGTTCCATAGTTGGTAAAATACAGGGCCAGTAGTAAAGGCCCTACAAATGAGAAATGGTATGTAAATAACATGTGAGATGGAATCTGTCTCAACCCAAGGTGGGGCAAACAAGGAGCTGGAGTGTTGGTCAATAATTATTTAGGTGATTTAGAAGACTGAAAAGTGCAAACAAAGTGCTGGTTGCTTATTCGTAGATCCCTAGTACAGCAAGCGCTGTATCTCAAACAGGAGTAACAAGTTGGGACACAGAGAAACCACATGCATTGTAATGCCGGTTAGCAGCACAGTGCACTTTAGGATGTTCAATGTGAAAGGGCTCCACTCTCTGCAGAAACATACCATGCTCCTGAGAGAATTTAAGTTATCAGGGCTAGATGTTTTATTTGTGCAAGAGACGAAGTATAGGGGTGGGGAAGAATACGCGCTCAGGGGCAAAGTACATGGGGAAGCCATTTGGGCTTCGGGCCCTGCAAAAAGAGCCGGGGTTGGCATATTGTATTGCGCCTTGCTTGGCCTCACAGTTACCCATGTTCACAAGCACCCGGATGGAGGGGAGATACTTGCCGTTGAAGGGCATCATGGGTCAGGCAGCAGTTACCATCTGCTCTATATATGCACCCAACAAGCAACAGCCTCCTTTTTTTAAGACCGAGTTCCAAGGGGAATGGGGAGAGGGAATGCTAATCTGCGGGGGGATCTTAACATGATCGCAGATCCCAATCTGGATTGGAGTTCGCAGAGGAGGGGCATGCGCCTGCCACAACTTGCCAGTAGAGACCACCTGAACGATCATGACGGAGGCATATTTGATAGACACCTGACGGGCAACATATCCAACCACAAAAGCAAGCGTACTTTTTACTCCCCACCAAACACATTCCTGTATAGACTACATACTGATAGGCGCAGCACAGTTCGTTGGTCAGACCAAAACATGCCTACCCTTGGTAGAAATAGGGCCCAACATTCAACCAGGCCAAAGATGGGTGTGCAATGACACCGTATATAAAGACCCCATTTTAAAGGAGAAACTCCGCGAGGAAATTGGGGAATACTTTTGAAAGTGTTGAGACCTCACTCAACACAGTATGGGAGGCAGCTAAGGCAACCATTCGGGGTTGTTGATAGTGGTGGGTGTGGCTAAGAAAAGGGCTTGTGTGCTCCGAGAGCCAATCCTGAAAAAAGATATTGCAGCTTAAGAGGCAAGCCTCCACGGGAGTGCAGACCCACTTGAGGACACTAACATAGATCAGGGAATTGCAGAAGGAGCTGCACGAGATATGGAAGGGAAAGGTCCTCACCCAGCTTCGATACCTAAAAGCAGCAATATTTTGAGAAGGGAGACAAGGCTCATACTTTGCTGGCATTCAGATTACGAGTGCAGAGAGCAGTCAATAAAATTATAAGTGACTCGGGGGAGGTTTTAGTTAACCCTTTACACATAACCCACCCTTTTGCCCAATTTTACACTGCATTGTATACTACTGAATGCCCCAATAACGTGAGTGGTATTGAAAGATACCTCACAGGGCTGGTGCCCAAGATGCTGAGGCTGTGGAGAGCAAAAGGCTTAATGACCCTATTGACAGCATAGAGGTCTTGAAGGCAATTTCGAAGCTCAAAGCGGGCTCAGCACCAGGGCAAGATGGCTATACACCAGCCTTCTACAAGGCATACTGGCTGACCCTCGCTCCATTTCTTGGAAAGCTTTTAAATAACATACTGCGTGGGCAGAGTTGTTTCAGTCTGCTTCAGAGAGGAGTTGCAGCTACGAGTGCTTCCCGTTTGGACAAAAGTGCTTTGGACCCTTTCATCCACTGTTGCTTTAACTGCAGGCTCCACCCGATTTAAGGCAAGGTACAGGCACGGAGCGGCACGCAGAGTTGGTTGAGTTTGCTTCAGTCTGCTCTGGGTCGGAAGGCACGGCAGAATGGCTACAGAAAACGAGCCGCTGACATGGAAAGAAATTGTTGCTGCAACGTCGCCTAGTTGCCCCTCGGACTACCGAGAAATTAGCTGACACTTCATCAGTGGTAAGCGCTACAAATGTTGCGAATAATCAGCATAACAATATCATTGTCTCGCCTGATGAGATGAAGCTTAGAACCTCCCATATCCCCGCCCTAACCCTACTAACCTCACTTGCGGCGACGGCTGCCAAAGCACTTGAACAGTTTAGCATCGACAAAGCTAAGACTTTTACAAACGGGTAAGTTTCCCCCACAGAGGTTGGCGGGGCTGGAGCGGAGACCAGAGTGACAGCCAAGATCAAAACTGCTAGAGTTCCAGTGGCACTGTTGGACTCAGAAAATGGCGAGCCGGTTGAAATAAACACATCGCTGTTTTGTTCTCCGTTTGACGTTACGGATACGGAACTAATGGATATACAAATACCATTTTCTCAACCTGACTTGAATTAATTGAAATCATTGTTGGTGAAAGCTCAAGAGGGTGGGCAAAAAGTCATGGACTCTATAATCGGGCCGATCTTCGTCAATTACTGCTGAATCAGAGCTTGAAGAAAAAGCAGCAGACGCTGAAATCCCATCGAGTCTCGTCTAAACTTGGTAGGATGTGATAATGAGTATACAGCACCGAGCAGAGACAATATACCTCTCAATATCACCAATGATAGCCCAGTAGGTGGTAAAGACCTTCAATTGGCGATTCACAATGCCTGCAATTCCTCTACTGTCTTGCAATCCTCGAATATGTTGGACACCGAGATGAGCTTAGCAAAACCTTGATGCATCCAAGAGTCCTCTTTCTTTGATTTAGGTGCACGGGAAGCTCGACTAAACCCAGCAATTAAAGGCTGACTACTTGACTATTAAGGAAAAGCTAAAGGTGAGCTATCTAAAGACTCCCAAAAACACCACAACCAGAGAAAAATGAATATCGCCTTTAGACTTAGCATCGTGCGATAGAGTGCCAAAGACTTACGATAAAGTGTACGACCCGACAAGCATGCCACAGGCAGGTTTTACATCTCTTGTAAAAAAAAACATCGAGCAATAAATTTAACTATCCCTCACCGCAAGATTTGAACATAACTGATACATCAGCGGAGCGGATGTCTATTCCCGCAGGAAATAACAAAAAGCAGCCTTTTGATGTTCAAAATTCGGAAAACCAAAAAACATCTGATGACATAAGGGGCCGATGCTGACTCAGGTAAATGTAGATAACACAAATCTATCATCAGCAGCATCCCTACAAATTCCTAACAACGTGCTTGCAACCACGTCTTTGGCACTTATTCCATTTGTTAAACTTTATGAATCTTCAAAGTGCAATGCTGAGAAATATTTTTGCCAAACTTCTAAACATGGAAATATTCAATGACTCCTTACAGCAGCGCCAAGACAGAGAATCAGGCCTTACTCTAAGATGGCAACATAGGTTGAGTGACCTTGCAATGAAAGAACAGGCTTCAAAACAGGACTTAATGGAAGCCATTCTTGAATCAATGAAATGGATGCGCCATTCTGAAAGAAAATGTGCAGGTCATTCTGTGTGTCCATGCATGACTCTGGTTGGTAATTGAAACTCAAAATTGACTAAGGAAGCGTGCTCACTAAAGCCAGAAATGAGAGAAATTATTGGTAAAAAGGCCTGTGAGATATTTACATCTACAAACCAAAATCGGCTCCCTTGCACCCATCTACAGATTGATTTGGTATCTGATCACACAACTTTGCAAAAGCAACTTGCTGGCGACATAAATGGTATAGACCAAATGGCTATTACACCACGCAGCGATGAGTTGCCGAATTCAAAAACAGGGACTGGAGAGGCCCTATGTGACCAAAATGGTGTAGTTCCCGCCATAAAGTTAAAAAAAAAATGACTTAAAGAAGATGGGAGTTTCTGAAAAGACAATAGAAAATGGGCTGTCCCTATTTGGGATTTTCTCTGGACCAGCAAAGACCATTCTGATTGAAGAAAACACTCCAGCACCGGTGACAAACCAGAAATCTAAAAAAATAAAAACTTTGAGCAAAGCAAAACCCCAAAAGTGTCCCTCCTCTAACACCAAGAGATTCATAAGAAATCTGTCTACACCACCAAAACAAGGCACCTTTATTCGGAAAACATCAACGTTGGCATCACAAAAACAGAAAGATAGTGCTATTTCAAGAACAACTAAAAAATCTGATGTCAAAAATCCTTCAAATCCCTATAAACGGCTGATAATGGAGTCTGATGATTCATCAGCCCGCAGCTCTTCGCCATCGATTGAGCTGTGTGAGTTTTCCACCTACTCTATTGAGGAAGACGAAGTCCTAGATTGTGAGAGCAATATGTCCGGGCCACAGAACACTCTTGGCACAAAGGGCCCTGAGGAATTGCCACAAAAACAAATAACCTGGAAAGCGAAAATTCCTGTGATTGCGCCTAAGACAAATCTCCGAACTCAACTGAAGAAAATCTCAGAGAATTCGAAAACATCTGCAAAAGAGCCACGAATATCAACTAAAATGGTGAAAGCCAATAACGTAGTAAAGAAAACCATATTAGATGCAAAGGAAGAAAAAATATTTTTTGGGTTTTAATTATCTGAGGATGAAGGTCATAGATTCACTGTTGAAGATTCTACGAGCAGTGAAATTGTAGGTCTAACCTCAAATTAACAAAGAAGAGCTACTCTGAGGCGGATGTTGAAAAATGACCAGTCTAATTCAAGTTCAGGCGACGACGCAAAGGCCTCCGACAGGGTGGAATGGCCCTTTCTGCGAGTGGTTCTGAGCAAGCCAGGCCTAGGACAGGGTTAGACAACAGGTGCCCAAGCGCTTTATAAAAATACCACAGCCCACGTGGTAGTAAATGGGATAGCCGTGGATGCATTCCAGTTGAGCAGAGGGACACACCAGGGCTGTCCACTATCGCCCCTGCTCTATGTGCCAGTGTTGGAGCCTCTGGCACAGGCGACTCGCCAGAATAGCGGCATATATGGGCTTGAGAGGTACGGGAGGGAGTACAAACTCAGAATGTTTGCAGATGACATTTTAGCATATGTTACTCGCCCACAGTCCTCTGTCACGGCCCTCCTGGCGACCATAGAGGAGTATAGTTCACACTCAGAGTTACCCATAAATGTACACAAAACAACCGTCCTGCCACTAACCACCGACGGCAAACAGATCTTAACTCAGGGGGGTGAGGAGGTATGGCATACAAGTACAAGAAAATGGTATATAGTACCTAGGGGTAAAAATCATGAGACAATTTAGTGAGCTCTATAAGGCCAACTATTTGTCGATATGGGAGAAAATCTTCCAAGACATTAGGCATAAACTCGCTCTGTGCTGGGTGGTTTATGTGTTCTTCCTGCTGTTGGAGAAACCACAGACCATGGACTGTAAAGTTGTCTACAGAGGCCCCACAGCCCTCCAATGAGGCGTCCGTTGTAATGGCTTGCAGCTTGTGGAAGAGGCCCCCCCCCATGAGGTTTTCCTACTGCCCCCACCAGACTAGATCTGGCCTGACACGATGTGGAATAGGGCCCAGACTGCCTGAGAACCCTTCTCCATGTCTCAGCTTGCTGCCAGATGCAACTGCAGCCACCTCATTTTCAACCTCGTGTGTGGCACAGCCAGGATGCATGCCACACACGAGGCCCAGCAGGTGTTGATACCACCACGCAGGCATAGTCTTCCCGTCCAGGAAGTGTCCGGTAGCTTTGAGGATCCCCCCCGACCCGTTGAAGAGTAGGAAAAATCCTCTGCCTTATGAACAATGCTAGTCTAAGGAAAATCAGGGACTGTGCCGGGACAAACTGACTTGGTCTGGAGTACTGAAAAACCCAGCTAAATAGGAGATCCAGGAGGTTCCTCGTTGTGTTATAGACCATGTTGCGCAAGCTGCCCCTGATGAGCGAGTTCTCTAATTAGGGGTAGATGTGACAGCCCCTGGCTCTCCGCAGCGCTGCTATGGTGTTCATCATTCTTCTGAAAACTTGTGGTGCTGAGTTGAGGCCGAAAGACAACACTCTGTATTGGAAGTGATGACTCATGACTGTGAACCGCAGAAACAACCTGTGTAGCTGCCAAATCGGGACATGCAGGTAAGCATCCTTTAGGTCCAAAGAGCACATCAAATCTCCCTGGTAGACTTTTTACGATCTGCACAGACGTTATCTTACATTTTTTGAGTGGGAGGAACACGTTCAGAAAGGAAAGGTCAAGGACCACCCCTCAGGCCAACATGGTTCTTCTTATGGATGACAATAATTCTGGAATAATAACCAGAGCCCCTTTGATTAGGGGGTACCTGCTCGATTGCTTGAAGAAGGGTGAGTACGTCTGACAAGAGAGCCAGAGACCCAATTTGCAGTGGGGATGGGGGTGGGGGGACGGGAAGGGGATGGAAGTGGAAGGCGATAACCTCCTGAAACCACCAAAAGAACCCAGGGGTCTTTCACCAAGGAACGCCATTGCATTTCACAAAGAGACAACCTACCCCCCCGCCCCCCCACCGGAGAGGGATGGACTGGGACGCCACTCTCATTGCTTCTCGGTGTTGGAGCCCGAGGTGGGGGGGGGGGGTCTGGTAAAACCCCTTGTGAGTCGTCCGCTGGTGCTTACCCCTATGGTGATTCAGTGACCTGTCCGGCTGTCTGGCTAGGCAATCTTGGAATCCCTGGAAATACCTCATTGGTCTGACCTGCCCTGAGGGCTAACCGGCCTATAAACTGGTTTAGTGAGAATTGCCAGGAAATTTGTGGTCTATGAGCTGGCCTTTTTCTTATTTAGCTCCTCATCCATAGAGTAGTGGAATATCTCAGACCCTTCAAATGGGAGGTCTAATATCCTTTCCTGCATGTCCATATTGAATTTAGCCGAATGCATTCATGCCGCAAGCCTCATGTCACTTGCTACAGCTATACCTCTTGCTGCTGTATCAATGTGCTCTACCCTGGACTACAGCTAGACCTGCGCCACCACCTTAGCCTCTGCTAAACCAGCCTTGGAAACTGCCTGTTTGAGTTGGTAGATCCGGCAGAAAGTTGCCTATTTCTCACCACACCCTTTGGTTGGCCGCAGCCAAAATTGCATCAGCGTTAGCTGCCTAAGATGCAAGCCTGCATTCATATATACCTTCCTGCCATGCACTTCGAGTTGCTTGTTCTCCTTGCTGAGAGTTTAGCCGCCAAGCAGCTGAAAGCCCACGATGTTTGAGGCTTTGCATACATAGATGCCACAGCAGTGACAGATGAATGAGGATGTGAAGACCGGAGAACGATATCACCCTCCACTTGTCTGTACTTGAAGTCTAGCCGCTTATTGACTAGTAGGGCTGAGTGTAGCTTGAGCCAGCCTTTTGTCACCCGCACAAAATCATCCTTTTGCAAGAGTGTGCCTGATCGGATATGTGTTCTGAGCGCCAAAACCTCTGCTAGCACCCCCGTCTCCGGTTTCTCCCGCTGGGGGGGGGCAAGCAACCCCCAGAACTCTGCCAGGCCCTCTATGCGGACATGCAAGGCCTTCATAGACACTAAGGTCTCAAGGTCTTCCTCATCCTCTGTGTTTTGATCCCCCTGCACTGGATCAGCCTCCTGCTGTGTATCACACTGGACTGCTGCGTCTGGGGTCAGAGTAGGCACTGATGGGGTTTGTGGAGGCTGATCCCCTTCCGATTTTTAGGTACAGGCTGGAACCCCCACCTCCATGTGGGTGAGTGTCAGAGGGGGCTATGTAGGGGCCTGCAATGGCTCCTGTTGATTAAGTTCCGGCCGGGGTTGAGGAGACTTCATAAGCCCCATGAAGCGCTCAAAAAACGAATCCTCACACCGGAGCGGTGTTGGATTATCCCGTGCAGAGGGGGACCCCCCCTGCTGCAGCCTGGTGTGGAGAGCCAGCCCTGTGCGGGGTTGCCCCAGTCTCTGTGTACCTGCGCATGGTGGACATAATGGAATATGTAGTGCACTACTACACCTGGGGGACTAACCATTTAAGTGTGGCCTCTATGGAGCTGAAGGTTGCTCTGATGCACAGCTTGGGGGCCAGGCTTCGACACTCCTTTGGGGCTGCGATGTGACCAGGTGCCACTTTGTCACTCGATGCCATCTTAGGTACGCGGCTTTGGTGAGGAATGCACAGGAACGTACAGTGTGGGGAAGGACCTGCATCCCCAGGCCCCGAAGGGCCCTCGATACGGTGACTCCGTGCCCGGTAGTCATAGAAGTTGATCGTGCAGGCACTCCCTTGGGCCTATGCCTAGTGTTAGAGCAAGAAGGCCCCCATGGGACGAGTACCGGTACCTGAGTTATGCCGCCTCTCTGCGGCCTTCTTAGTCGCTAGACCGGTAGCTTTAGAAGCCTCGAGGGCTTGGTCGGTCCCAAGGTCTTTAGAACCCCTCTCAAGCTCAGTGGATCCCTGGGAAAGGAGTTCCCCTTGTGGGGTGCTTTATTTAATAAAGAAGCACTTGCCTTATTTCTTCGCCGCCTGAAGTCCTTGAGGTGATCTGGAGGCGAGGCCATGAAGATCACCCTCCAGCCCGCTAACCGTTCTTCAATGAGCGCAGTGCGGGCACCGGTGAAAAGCTCCTAGGCACTGTAGACAGAGGGGTGTTATCGCAGGCGGAACACCTGCTGAAACCTGCTTTAGCCGACATGTGCACGGGCAGGCGAGGCACCAGAGGCTGTTAAAAATAGTGAAAAATGAAAAAATGCATCGGGGAAAGGTGAAAAAAAAGTAACTAACTCTGGAGCCTGCAGGGAGAAGGTCTGATCCCATTAGCGCAGTAAAAGGGAATGAGGCCAGGCGCCGGAAGGAAGGGCTATGGCGGAATGGTCCCCCCCGTAGCTGCGCCCACACGCGCCTGTAAATTTAAAGTGGAAATGCTCTTTTTTGGAAGAAAAAAGGTCCCGGAGCCGTCCCTAGGGAGGAACGCCCATACAGTATGGAAGCAAGGGGACAGGATGTAGGATTAAGCTACCTATTCCCCGTGCAAAATAACACCATTCAATCAAACAACTGTATTAAGTCTAGTCGGTATACAAGGGTAAAAGGAAGGCAGTTGCCTAAAGCGAAACCCACAGGGGGGGCATGAGAACACTAAGAAAGTTGTCCAAATGCAAGCACAGATTGATGCAGTTACCAAAGGTATTAAAATGAACAGTGCGGGACTGGCCACCAGAGGGCGCACGGATGAGGAGCACTTCCGTGTGAGCTCCAGACCCACGGGCCTCAAAAGTGACTTGAGCCCCCACTTTTTACCCCCCGCCCATGCACAACAACGGCAGCCCTAGCAGCTTGACCCGTTCCCCCACCAGCTGAGCGAAATTCCGGCAAAAAACGGTGGACCTAGTTGGGAGAAAAGACTAGCGGCGCGTGCCTCCCCCTCCCGACCACACATGCAGCAGTTGAAGCGTCGGCTGTGCCGATACGAGCTCCGAGGCACCCGGCCCCTCCCACCATCCCCCCCGCTAGAGCACGGGCCGCCTCACCGCCTGATTCAGGGACCCCGGAGGAGCTGGTGGGCACCTTGCGTTGGCGTCCGCGCATACGCCCCCCGTCCAGCCGCTTGACCTGCTTCGGCATCCAGCTCCCCGCCGAGTGGAGCAACGCTGCGGAGAGATTAGGTGCCCCCCGCTCCCTCCTGGAATACGTTGAGGTGCTAAGTACACGCCGAGGCCTCATCTCCTTCCGGAGCGCCTCCCGCGGGAGTCCCGCGGCTGTGTGGCGTGGCCCCGATAGCAGAGGGGGGCCTCCCCCGCTCTCTGCCCTCGGCTGAGGGCCAGACCGAAGACAGCTGCAGGCGGTGCGCGGGTTGGCGTAGGCCTCTTCCCGGGCCCGCCGCCGTCTGTGCCAACGCTCGCCACACGGGCCCACCCGGGAGGGGCACCTGCATGCTGATCTCCCCCTGCACCCGCACCTCAAAAGGCCCAGAGGGACCATACAAACAGAGCACTGGTGGCCTGAGGGGAGGCTCCAGTCCCCGGCTGAGGCCATCGCCCCTGTTGCGGCCCTAGCACTTCCCCATGGCCCCAGCATAGGCCACAGTAAATAGCCCCCCCAATTGAAGACGCCTTACAGCACGCCCTGTGCCACACTCCCCTTTCGCTTGCAGCGAGTAACGGACTGAGACTGTCTCCCGGTGGAGGGACTGCTTTCCCCCAGCATCTCCACAAGAGGACACACAGGCGACGACAAGCGCAGAGCCAAGAGATTCCTCCCAGCTCCCACATGAAGTGTTCTTCCCCCAAAACCACCCCACACCGGGCCCAGTCCTCCTCCATTTGACCACAACACTATAATCAACGGTCCGGGTCCCAACGCATATGACTGTGGAATCGTTCCCCGCACCCCTCTCGAATGCAACACTGGGAACCACGCCATACAAGGCAAGGAGCTAGCCCCTGAACCGAGGGCAACGCCGAGGGTTGGGCCCCCACCATAGGGGAGTGTGTCCTCCCCACATAATAGCCAGTCAGCTGCCACTCCAAGAGCTACGCAGGCGGAACAACAAACTCAAATGGAATATCCATCTGGGTCTCCCCCTGAGCCTTCGCTAGAGCCTAAGCCCCCTGTTACGGGATCTGTCCCACACAACTCCACTAGGGCCCACAAACGGGCCTGCACCTACACTACTACACTAGATCACCCATGGCATCGGACTCGGGGACAGAAGCCAACGCAAACGGAGGGTAAGGCCCATGGTCCAAGGGCGTGTGCCTCCTCCCACCATTATGCCCCCGATATTCTGGACACTCTGGGCAACGTCCCACAACACACTCCAAGAATTGCATTGCATATCATGCCAGTGCAGAGGGTAGGGCCCCCACTCCCGGGGCTTGTGCCTCCTCGCACTCAAGCACCATATGAGCACCCAACGCAAGTTGGCCAGGTACGCATACACCCCGCCACACCCGGACCCGGATATAAACAACATAATGTCAGTGGAAGCTTCGGAGACAGGAGCGGCAGCCACTAAGGGAGACATCGCCGCTCTCCTGAGTGAAATCCGAAATATGGGGGCTAACCTCTGCGGTAAAACTGACAAGATGACCCAGAGAGTGGATAACATCGAGGAGAGACTGGAGGGAGTTGAGAACAACCAAGCCTCGATAGATACACTGGAAACACTTCACCCTCTGCTTCATTCATGACTTTAGGGATTGTTTGTTAGATTAAGAAGATTGATGTAGTCCAAAACCACCACTAATTGTTAGTGATACAACTGATTAGCCGGTTTTTATGAATACCATTTTCTTTAATCGTCAAGCGGGGGTCAGGGGAGGAGGTCTTAAATGTACAGCTTCAATGCCTCTTCAAAATGGATTAAATGTGAATGCAGTTAATTATTCAATTAATAGTACACTTTTTTTTGTTATTATGGAATGTTGCACTGCAGGCCTGGGTTAAAAAAATGTCTGCGAGAAGTTAGATCGTTTTTTCAACAGCATGTTACTTTACTTTACAATACTTATATAGTGCACCAACTGACCCGGAGGCTTACAGGCGCAGACAAAATGTAATAAGAAACATCGCATTTGGGCTACCAGAGGCGGAAAAGTTGAACAGCGCCATGCTAGTAGAACATTCCCGTCAGCTTCATCTAAGCAGCCTTCACAAAACCTGTCATGCAACACCCCTTATATGGAAATGTAAGGCTCTGTTAGTTATACTGCAAGTGTTAACAACTATAGGCGGAATGCAGGAGAGCTTTGTGTTACAGATTCCTGGGAATGGTTTACAGCAATTGCATTGATAGTGAACAGTAAATCATTTTCAATTGTTGATACTATCTACCCATGACGATTTGAAGATTGTGTTAATGGATTGTAACTACTCACTCAAGGCCAAAAAGGAAAAAAAATAACTTTTTAGAGATCGTTTAAATGCCGTTTATAAAGGGTCCATATGATCAGAGAACACCTGCACCTCTACTTATATTATGTGGGGATGCAAATTCAAAGATTAAGGGTTTTTGCTACATCTGTCATGTTTGATCAGGTGGAAAATCTCATTTTTATGTGCCCTCCCGGATCCAATTAGATTTACGCACTAATAATGATGGACTGATATTGCTCAAAAATATGGCTAGAGACTGTGCTTGGCAAATGGCAGATTGCCCTCAGACCAACCCGGTAAGAGAACCTTTATGGGAAACTGGGGCTTATCGCTTATTGATTATTTATTAATTTATATAAGCTACTGGGACTTTAAGGTTATATGATATTTTATTTATATCGCTCCTATACACAGGTGTTTCAAGGCACGACGAGGGAGGGGAACAGGAGGGAACAAGACAACGATCTTACTAGGCCCAGTGACATTGAGATTGCACAAGTGCAGCGGAGAGGGAAATGGAGAAGTGCGAGGGGAAGGGGTGGAGGAGCAAGTGCAGGACATAGGATTAAACATTGAAAACAAGAAGTGCGGTGTGGAAATCTGGGTTCTGGTATAATGACTCTGACTTCATGGTGTGGATGAGTAACCTCTTTATTAAGTTCCCAAGAATTACATCCAATTCCTAGAGTCATATTTACAAAATGGCAATTTCCAGTTCACAGTGGCAAGCACCGGCATCCTCTATCTCAGGCTTACATCTCCAACTGCCCTCCAGAGAACACCAGTCATACACAAACATTCCACCCAGTAGCATTCCAGTGACAATCAAACCCACTCTCTCCAGATTCCACTAGGATGCAGGAGGAAGACAGATCCTTACATACCTCCCCTCCTTAGAGATATCAAAAACACAACCAGCTAACTCAAACACAAACACACACACACAACCCCCCCTCCTACAATTTTATTGCACATGCATCATCTCACCAAACTAAGACATTCTGCTAACAACCTCCAAAACCATGAACATCCTCACCGCCGTGGGACAAACTTTGCAACAATGCCCTTTCCCCTTTCTGCTCAGTGAAGAAGAGACATCACCAACCACATAAATACCATAACGATACTTTGCACACAATGAGGCACCCAAACCTCTCGTCCATATCCAATCTCCAACAGTCCACAATGAAACAAACTCTCAAACTCCCTCACACCCTTCATTCACATCACCAAGGTGTGCCGAGACACATCACTCCCAACCAGGCTGAGTATATCCGATACTCGGGTAGCTACTTCACCAAAATGCAGTGACCCCAGCACCCCTCATGTGCCCATGTTGAAAGCATTCCTCACTCAACTCATCTTAGGGAGAACCACATTCAATAAAACACAAACATCACACCAACAGCATAAAATAAAATATTTACCTTATTACAATGCTGTAAGGTTTCTAACCAAGAAACATAACTAGAAAATTATAACAATCAACACTACTAAACTTTAGCATAACAAAAGTCCAAATATTGTAGCATGAACGAAAGTCCCACCTATGGAGAAAAACATTAGTGTATAGTAACATTCTACCTTAGCTTTTACATACTCAAACTCTTATAATCCTGGCTAGGCAACCTACACTTTAATACCAAGTCCATCTGTGGGGAAAAATATTAGTTAAACATGCCAGTAACACTATATTTATCAATCTGCTTTATCACTACCATGTATTTGTCAACAGAGGCCACGACATTTACACACCGTCAGTGCACATCAAATCAGTTGCACGCACCACCAGTTGCATCCGCCCTCACGCTTATATAGAATGTCAACAGGCCCCACATCACAAATGTTCCTTAAACACAAATATTGAGCATACCATTTTAGAATGTACTTTAACGCTGCATGTTTCAATCCCTTCCTTGTAGATATCCTTTAACACCATATGCTTCAATTAATTCCCTTGAAACCTCCTTCAAAACCCCTTCACATCAGGATTTCACTCCTGCACGCCCACAGCTGACTGAGCATAAGCACATTTGAAGCATGAACACATTTCCACAAAACCTTGTTCTCTGCTCCCCAGCGAGCGACCGCTTCTATAGAGCACCCAACTCTTTGGCGCTCCTCCTCTTGCAGCGTCATCCTTGCCGCAATGCTGCTGCTGCTTGAGAAAAGAACTTGAAGAAAAGTGGTTCCTTCATTGACTGTCCCTCAGCCTCGCTTCCTTGACCCTACGCAGCGTCATCGTACATAAACATATCCTTCCCACGTTGTTCCCATTTATTTCCTTGAGCTAGCCTTCTGGGAACAAAACGTCATCAACGACACAACGCCGCCTTACGCGGCAAGGTCCGCTCTACTTAGCAGTACAGTTCTTTCACATTCTGAATTAACGGACACTACACAAGTGATGTCTTCCCATGCCAGGCCATCACCACAGGCATTCCCAAGGACGTCATCAATTGATCTAAGCCACCGCAGGGAGCAGAGCTCCACAGGGCAACGGTCACTGCAGACAGCGCGAGCACCTTGCTGCGACCCTGCCCAACAGAGCAGGTCTTCTCGTCATGCCACTTGGACATGCATTTTCACGGTTCACTAGGCAGCTCCTCCTGTCAGTCGTACTCCGCCACCAAGACTCCACAGCGCTCATTCCACCATCTCTGAATGCTCCGGCGGACACACGGTAAGCTTCCTTATCACGCATCAACCTTTGAATCCAACAGCACGCACCGTCCACAGCGACACCATATTGCTCTACCGAGTAACAGAGACAGAAGTGCACACACAGTATATATCTCTGAGCCCCTCCAGGCGCTGAAATGGCTCCAAAGGCCACCAAATCCCTGGACTGACATTGAGCCATGAGCTCCCAGGCCCTCCTAGCGCTTTGCACACGGGCTCCAAGCGCCTCCAAAGTGCTGCAATGGACCTTTGGCCCCTCCCTGGCACAGCATTTTGGGCAATGAGCCCCTCCAGGCTCTGAGGTCCCTCCTCTGCTCCAGGCGCCTTGCAAATGAGCTTCAGGACCTTCAATGAATTTTCAGTTTCTCCTAGGCGCAGCTTAGGTTCCCAACCTCTTCCAATGCTACTGCCCTGGGCTCCAAGCCCCTCAGCTGCGCAGTATGGCTTCACAGCTTTCCAGGCGTAGCTCAGACCCCAGGCCTCTGCACTTGCTTCTGCCATGGGCTCCTAGCCCTCCATGCCACAGCTTGGGTTCCCCCCTTGTTTGTTTGTTTTAATATTCATAACACGCGCCAGACCCGAAGGTATCAGGGTGCAGAAGGCAAAAGAGGGTTGTTCAGCTTTGGTTACATTGCTGTAAAGTAATATACAGTATATACATTATAAGGCAATAAGGGTGGTTCCGCTTCGGTTACATTGCTGTAAAGTAGCATGCATTAAATACATAATTAAGGCAGATTAAATCAAGAAAGCAGATATTTACAGATATGTACAGTGTATACAGATAGGTCAAGTAGTGTTATCTGAAAGTAGTGAGGTGTCAGATGTCATTTTCCTTAATTCAGTTGACAAGGTTGGATCTAAAGCGAAGATAGGGTAATTCTTCTCTAAGAGTCGGTGGGAGCGAGTTCCAGTATTGGGCAGCTTTGACCAGAAAACTGCTTCCGCCAGTCTTAATGCGATTAAATCTAGGCACTAGTAGAAGGTTAGTGTTGGCTGTTCTCGAAGGGCGATTGGATGATTTTCTGGAGAATCTGGCAATGAGGTATTGTGGGGCAGCATGGTGTAGGCATTTATGTGTCAGGGATGCTGTTTTGAGAAGAATTTTATCTTTTGTAGAAAGGCAGTTGTTAGCTCTTCTAAGGTCAGATATGTGGGCTATCTTGGGGATGCTTACGGCTGCTCTCAGGGCATTGTTTTGAAGAATTGTTAGGGAGAATTCTCTGTTTAGGCTGAATTTCCTAACCTAGTGAGTCCCCCAGCAGCTTTGCTGGATTTCTGGAGGTTGTTTTTTTTCTCCTGCCAAGAGTGAGACTCTTTTTCTCCCACTCTTGGACATGATTTGTGGTGTTCCTTTGACTGTCAATGTGTTTTATGGGCTATGGGGTCCTTTACTCCATAGGGTCTCATGTGTTTTTACTATGTGTGTTACACAGCACCCTCCGTGCAGTGACACAGTGACACCCCACCATAGACTCCATACCCTGGGACTGACTACTGTCTCCCAGGGCATGTTTTTTTATTTTATTTATTGTATATGGTTTACAAGAAACCTTTACAAGCAAAATTTCAAAAAAGAAATTAAAACACTTGTAACATTCAAATTTTTGGTATATGGTATACAAACATATTAAAAAAACATTAAAAACAGATCCAATTTCCAGATAGTAAGGGACACATTTAAAAGATTCAATGCAGTAACAATCCGACACAGAAATTTGAGATATAGATAGTACACAATAGAACTTCAAATAATAGAGAGATTTCATATAGACAGGCATGGTCATGAAAGCGGGGCATACAAATCTAGAGCTTTAATAAAACACGCCACGGCCAGTCCATCCTTGATATTAGTAATAGCAAGACACTGTGACCAGATAAGATTATCAGCCCCCAATTGACCCATTATGTTGAATCTAGCTAAATATTTTTCCCTTAGAGTTGTCAGAGCAGTACATTCTAGAAAGAGATGGCGAGAAGTCTCATTCACCCCCAAAATTTTACAGAAGCGACAGGTAGGATCTAATTCAGAAAACTCCTTCCTTTTATATAAGACTTCCAAGGTAGGAAGGAGATTCCATCTGAGTTTGAGTAGAAGTGAACGATAATATCGGTTAGGGAATGGAGTCAGAATAAAAGACAACAGACCTCTTTTCTTATGGTCAAATTGTAGGTCTCTAAGAGAGGGAGAAGAGTGCATTTTTTCGATGGTATTACTTCAATCATGACTAAAAAGACACTCCTTAACCTTATTGGGATTCGTTAGCAGAGTATCCCTATCCGAGGAAATATCTGACAGAGTCTTATCACAGAGATCACTGAATGTGTTAAGATAGAGATTACGATCCAGAGGTCCCTGGGAAAAAGTCGTATGGCCCACATCAGCATAGAGGGTATCAGGTTTCAGAGAGAGTAGGACTGAAAAAAGAGTGAGGACCCTCCAAAGGATCCTGGCTCGCAATGAGACTAGCCCTAGTTCATATTTTATGGCTACTATTGGAATAGAATTCGGCAATTTCAAAGTTTTCCTCCAATAAATACTCTCAAGAGAGTCCCAAAAAGTCAAAAGTGCTGAATAGTGTAGTTCCATTCCATAAAGTAGCTTTGGGGTGATCTTACCCTTAAAAAAGTCTACTACAGGTTTGAGAGAGAACATGCAATATTTGTTGTCTAGTCTTATGGATTGGGAGATAAGTGGGAGCAGTTTGTGTCTAAGAAATCGTCTGAGTTCAATCGCCGAGGGTTGAGCCAGAATAAGAAATCCAAGATAGACGATTTTATGCGCTCTGATGATATTTTCACCACCTATTTTCCATACTTTGTTGTTCCCTTTTCTCCCCTTGGAAAAGACCATAGTACGGGTTTTGCTTGGATTGATCTTCAACCCATTTAGAGTAGCATATTCTTCAAATTTACAGATAAGCCTCTGCAGTCCAACTTTAGTGTGATCAAAGAGAAGAAAATCATCGGCATATGCCAACCATGAGAGCCTAAGATCCCCGAGTTTAGTGCTTACCATGCCTGTATTTCCCAAAAAATCGCCCAGGTCTGCCATATAAAGGATAAAAAGACAGGGAGCTAGAGAGCAACCCTGTCATACTCCAATACGGGTCCTAATCCTTCTAGAGAGGGTTCCTGCCAAGTCAAGCCTAATATGAACCCCCGAATTTTCATAAATTGCCACGATAAGAGTGAGAAGGCCAGCCGGAATACCCCATTTGGTTAACTTTTCCCAGAGTATTGACCTAATTACCAAAGCAAAGGCAGATCAATTGAAGCAACATAGAGACAGCCGTCATATTTACCCCAGGTAGAACTTTGTAGGGCAGTAATGATGAGACCATTAAGATTAGTTGAGTGGCCCACCCTAAAACCTGTTTGTTGTTTCGGGAGAATATGATTATCCTAAATCCAGACGTTTAGGTGGGACAAAAGCATGGAGGCAAAAAGCTTGCAGTCCGCATCGATGAGAGAAATAGGTTTATAATTTTTGACCAAAGTACGTAAACCTCTCTTAAAGATGGGCACAATGTGAGCGGTTTGCCAGCTAATGGGTACATTCCCAGAATTAACTACATCTTGGAAAAGTAAGCAGAGGAGGTTGGCCCAAAGATGTGGTTCAGCTTTAAATGTATTGCTAGTTAGGCCATTGGGCCCCGGAGCCCTAGATTTCTTGGCTTTAGAAATAAGTTCAAAAACTATCTCAGAATCAATTACAGGCTTCCAGGAGTCCTTAGACATATTCTTCCCCGAAGGACAAGAATCTAATCCCTCAGCCCCTGTATCGAACAATTCAGTGTAGTGCGCTACCCACTGAACCTCTGGGATGGCATTCAACTGGTCGGCCTCCGCCGCATTGTCTAGGCTAGAGAGAGTAACCCGGAATGCCCTCAAATCTCGTTTGATAAGTACTGCAAGCCTATGTTCCGCATCATAATAGCTTTTCTTGACTTACAGTAATTTTTATATTTTTGGCGGATGGCTTTAATTTTTATTTTTTTATCGACCCACTCAGCGTCTAGAGCTTGTACACCTCTGATCAGTTTCCGAGTGAGGGCCTTCACATTAGCCAACTCTTGTTCGAATCTATGAGGGTGAGATGTTTTGAAGACAGTCTTCCTAAGCTGGCCAGGAATACTACTGTGAAGAGCATTAAGAAAACTATCAAAATAAACTGTATTGAAAACTGCTAATTTCCAAGTGAAAGAAGTAAGATTAAAAGAAGATATCAGTTTGCAGTTAAGGAGACTGATATTAATAGGTGACCAACGTACCCGTGTCCCTTGTCCCACCATTTGGAGATGGCTTGGACCCCCAGCAGGCAGAAACTTAATGGGAAAAGGACAGACAAATGAGACCCAGAGAATACGATGATCACTCCATGAGTTAAAAGAGACCTCGACTTCGGACGAGAGAAGAGACAGAGAATGATCTACATAGACATAGTCTAGAGTAGATGTTGATAAGGATCTACGCCATGTAGGGTGAGTTAAGTTAATGGCATCATAGTAGCCGTTAAGACAGGTTAGACCAACTGAGTCCAAAGCGAAATTCCAGAGACGACCCCGTACAAATTTCAGGCCAAGGCGAGAATCATCCTCCATGGCCAATCCCAAGTCGTCATATTTGGATTCAGAAAAAATAGAACAGTCAGAGTTGAGATCACCTGCAAGAATCACTTTCCCTCTAGGGTACAGAGATCTCCAAGAAACAAGCATATCCGTTAACCTTTGTAGAAACGGCTCAAGTGCGGAAATTCCCTCGTGCCAATATACATTAATGAGGAGGAAACAAACCATTAAATCAAGGGAAGTCACCTCCAGGGCCAAGATGCCAAAAGGCATATCCGGAAGAACATGATTCCTAAAACCAAAGGAGGTTCTAATTCCTATAAGAAGACCCCCAGAGGGCCTCCCTGTCAAACTAGGTTCAGCATTTTGAGAAAAAATATCAAATCCATCTAGAACGGGGATAGAGAGCATCCAGGTTTCCTGCAAAAAAAACCAGTGTGAAGCCCTAATCATAGATACAGTGTCCAGATTCGTAAAGAGATGGGGATTACTTCTGGAGTTCCCGGATAGAAACACAAATCTATTCAAGGGGGAAACCTTTGTAGAAAGTTCCGATTGAGTTGGATGATACTCATTTCCACAGACCTGCAGTAACCTGGGCCCAGTTTCGAGTTTTTCCATTAAATCTGGGCGAAAATTGCCTCCTTTGGGGCTGTGGAGCTCTTTCCGGGTGATATACCATAGTGAGGTTTCCCTTATAGTCTGCACCCCCTCCCTTGTTGCTGGGAAACTGAGTGGATTCTAATAGGTTTGCTTCGAAACCAAGTTGCTTCAACCCTTCCCTATGCCCCATAATCAATTCCAGGACCACTCTTGATTTAAGAACGATATTACTAACATCTACCCGACCCTGAATAGGGAAGAAAATACTATCCATGTCATAACTAGAGATGAGAGAGAGTGAGGGTAATTGGTGAAAAATCTTTAAAATATTGCCACGATTAAGAAAAAATGACATGTCTTGACCCCAGAGACTTGAAAGCTGAAAAATATCAAGCAGCTCTTTCACTTCTGCTAATTGAGGTAGAGAATCAGTGATCTTTTTGGTGAACTGAGTTAAGGAGTCCGCCTCCGAGTCGGGGCCCCTTCCACCACTTAATATAGACCTATTTTGGATTGCATTAGGACCCACAGGGAATCTTTCACATGAGGTGTGAAAGGACCCCCCACTGATCGTACTCCCATACCACGGTCCCTCATTGTAGGCTCGGTATTGGCAGGAAGACCCTCAGTAACGGCAGGGAGAAGGGGGTCCAAAGGTAAAAAAGGAGTAGATGGAGCCCCATCCTGTGGAGGGTTTAAGATTGAATTAGGCACTGCCCCACTAACAATTTTAGGAGCATGTAGCTCCTGGAATAGATGTTTAACCATGTCAATATTAACCAGGTTTGCCGTGAACGACGCAATAGTCATCTCTGGATGACGAGAATCCTCCCCAGATATGGGATTAGATGGAATAGTTAGGATTTCAACATTTGCGGCAGAGTCCTGCGGCTTAGTAATAGAATTGGGGTATAGTTCAGCTGAAGCGTTGGTGGACGTAGGTTCTGGTAAAGCTGAAACTATTATAGAAGGGCTGGGGACCAAAATGTCCACAACCCCTTCAGTATTAGGCCCCACTACTAAGGGAAGAGTGTTGATGGTAGTAGGACCATCTACCAAGGCGTCAGATGAACTGGATAGTGCTAATGTAGTGGGAAGTGAATTAAGTGTGGCCTGAGTGGCCACTATATTAGGAATTGAGGTCGCAGAAACTACAGGTACAGCAGGATTCCCAGTCCCCTTGGGAACAACAGAAGGGGTTGTAGAAGCTAAAGTGTTTGCCAGAAAAAGATTTTTAAAAAATCGATTAGTATATGAATTGATGTTTTTCAAATTCTTCTGATTTTTAGTTTTCTTCAATTGCTGAGTAATTTTTTTTTCCCTTCCTATACAAGAAGAACCTTTTGGAAGTATCATTTCTTTAGTGAGGTCAACAGGATCGGATATGTTTTCTACAGTTGGAATGGATAGCGGGACCACAGACGAGGCGACGTGGACTTCCTTAGGTGGCTCGGCCTGTTCTGCAGTCCTCCCTACACGGGGAAGAACTTGAACAGTAGAATTAGGGGGATAGCCCGAGGACTCCACTTGGACTTTCTCCTCCATTAGTTTCATAATGACTTTGGTGTGAGGGGTAGGGAGTTTTACCTCCATACCCGAAACCTCTGGCACACCCTCAAATGTCATTGGAAGGATCATCAGGGGATGATCACAGATGACCTGATCCGAGCATCGGGGAACAGTGATGCCTGAACCTATATCTGAAGCTACCCCCTGTGTAGTCAACATTTTCCCAATGAGCCCTTGATTTGCCATTTGGGCATCAACAGTTAACTGGTTAGAGAGGATGGGCTCAGAGCCATGTGTAGGCATTACAAAGTGGTCTTCCTTGATAATTTTAACTAACTCTTCAAATCTATCAAGGCCCTCTAACCTGGAATAAATTTCAGAGAGAAGAAGTGAATGTGATCTAACCTCTGAGCAGATGTTATCATACAGGCTCACAAAGAAGCTCAAAACCATGTTCAGAGCCGAAAGGGTAGGTTGAGAAAGTTTAATTCTGTCATCCGCCTCTTTAAGAGTATGATGCAGAATGGACTCACTGCCATGATCCTTTTTAGAGTCAGGGAGTAAACCCCTTTCTCGCATCCGGTTTTGTTTTTCTGTATACTCATCAATAAAATTGATGAGATCAGAGGGAGAGCCCACATAAGAATCGTCACACATTTGCTGGGTGACATTATTTATATTATTAGAATTGAGACCCAGATGGCTATCAGCGATTGCCCTATCTGCACATTCGATTATGCTAATATCATCAATATCCTGAGCTTGAGGGTCTTCGATCACTAGTTTCTTAGCTACATCGACTAAATGAGAATGTTCCAATGTGGCCACTATAGGAAGTGAGTGTAGAGATTTAACCAGGGTACTAGTTGCAGTCCTCTTACCAAAATAGTTAGAGATTTTTTTCCCCTCGGGTAGGTTTCCCTTGGGCACCCAGATTGGATTTTGTTTTGGGGGTGAGATTATGGGATTTGGTAAGTGGAGTTTTAAACACTGTGGGTTTCACTATAGGAGTATTGGGAGTTCCAACTAGATTGGCAGAAAGATTAACATGAATAGAGGAGGTATGATTGACACCCCTAACAGAGGAATAAACCTCCGGCCAATGTTTAGTGGAGGGGATAGCATCTTTCCCTTTGGCCGCAGGAGGGGGGAGGGAGTCAGCAGCCTCTTTTGTCACCACCGAAGAGTCTGTAGCATTAGCTACAGAGTCATCCACCATACCTGCCATTGTTGGCGTCCTAGGGAACAATTGAGCGGGGGTTGAAAGAACACTATTTACCATGTTGTTGTTAGAGTGGTCTATATGGCCCCTAGCCTTTGGTAAACTAAGGTCTTCCTCCAGATTAGAGGCTATAGTGGCTGCTAGGCGCTCTTCCTGTGTGTCCATGGAAATATCTTGCTTCCCAATATAAATGTAACTGTTATATGCTGTTGTACATGGAATAATACCCATAGCATTAAATTCCTCAGACCTATCTCTGGCATGGATTTGGGCCTGAGCCAGGGTTTTTAGGGGAGAGGAATCAGGGGGGAACAGTTACTGGTACATGATGTCAATTATCCAAAGCAGCAAGGATGGAAACATCTGAAGCAATAGTGATTGGCGAAGCAGAAAGGAGATTTTCTGTAACAGAAGGAGTAGAGACAAAAGAAGCCTCCATAGCTGACTGACTTCGAAGTCCCTTACGTGTCATTCAGGCAAAACCAGAACCCTGGGGTGAATAGGGGAAGTAGAGAGATAATAAAAAGAATTTAAACTTAGAAACTAAGTTTCAATATATAACAGTTCGGATAAAGATAACCAAAAAAATAGTATATAAAGCAGTCAATAGAATAGTGAACACTAATATGTGGAATATGGCACTAAAACCAAAAACAGCATAAACAGGTCTAAAACTGCCCCGAAAACACTCTTAAAAATAGAGATTGCAGATAGAAATGGATCTATGTATGTCGAAATAGAAAATTATTAATACAAATATAGTTTAAAATGTATTAGAAAAAATGACCTTTTATCAGAACAAGATCAAGTTAAGTAATTTAGAAATAACTTCATTCAGGCATAGAACCCAGTGCGGCACACAGTCTCAGGGTAGGGAACGCCCGACAGCTCATGCCAGAGTCCGACTCTCCACCCCTAACCCTGAAGACTGGGGAAGCTGATATAAATGTGTTTACAGCTCTCCAGCCCGGACCGAATTACTCACAGGTCACAGCCAAACAGCAAAACCGAAGCTCCAGCCCTTACTGCATCCAGGGCTTAACGCCGCAAGGGTGAGTATCCCGGCAAGAAGTACTTCCTTCCTTGTCCACGTGATCAGTCACGTGATCGGTTGAAGCACCGCCCCTCCTGGGAGCGCTTCAGGCAGCAAGAGCAAAACGCTTGCAGTGCTGCATATGAATGCTGTTATCCGCCAAGTTCAGGAAGCGAGGAAAAAGCACACGTTCAAGCAATGAATGTTAGCGCCGCAAGGGCGAATATGCCGGCAAGAAGTACTTCCTTCCTTGTCCACGTAATCAGTAACGTGATCGGGTGAAGCACCGCCCCTCCTGGGAGCGCTTCAGGCAGCAAGAGCAAAACGCTTGTAGTGCTGCGTAGGAATGCTGTTATCCGCCGAGTTCAGGAAGCGAGGAAAAAGCACACGTTCAAGCAGTGAATGTTAGCGCCACAAGGGCGAATATGCCGGCAAGAAGTACTTCCTTCCTTGTCCACGTGATCAGTCACGTGATCAGGTGAAGCACCGCCCCTCCTGGGAGCGCTTCAGGCAGCAAGAGCAAAAGGCTTGCAGTGCTGCGTAGGAATGCTGTTATCCGCCGAGTTCAGGAAGCGAGGGAAAAACACACGTTCAAGCAGTGACCATTGGCTTTACTAGTCCCAAATTATGAACAGAAACCAGTACAAACCATCATATTGTGGACGTACTGGTCGGGGCAATTCGATTGCCCCGGGGTCTGTTAGTCGAGGGGGCACGTCTCCGTCCCCCCTGATCGAGTTTTGGCTGGTGGCAGTGGATACTACTTTTTATATTCGACTGCGAATATATCTCTATGGGATTTTCCCATTGTTTGAGGCTACCAACTTTAATTATGTAATTCTCATAGCCTCGAACGTACCGCCGGTTTATTTATTTAATATTAATTCGCCAGTTGGTATTTTTTTGCCATAACTCGATTCTAAAATGGCGTTTGTGTTCTCTTCTGTGACTCCAACCCAAGTCGAGCCCTTTGTTCCACTTGTTGGCGGGCTTCTCCACAGAAGCCTCCAAAAGTGGTGCCACCCTATCTGGGTACCACAGGGGGTGTGGGAGGGGGTTTAGGCACCCTGGACTGAGTTACCTTGGTAACTCAAGTCGCACTCTTGTGTGATTGGCCCAAGTTGTGAGCCGGCCGGCTCACCACTTAGCATGTTTGATTGACAGCTAGGCTGAGTGAATGGGGGTGTGCTGCATAAAAGCAGGGCTTTTGGGACTGGAACTTCAGAAGTCGCCACAGGACCTGAGAATCCGACGAGGGAGAAGCTGAGCCGACCTGCTACGACGACACCACCGGTGGAGCCCTACGGAACCGACTCACCACTTCCCGACGACAGAGAAGATCTCCCGGCTGGAGAGTCTTCTTCCCCTGACTGGTGGGCACAACCAGTTTACCTTCTTTTCCTCGCATCCCAGGACGTCTTGCGGTCCAATTGCCCGTGCCAAGCACCCCGGCAACCGGATACCCACTTACCACTGGACCGCGAATAAAAGGACCGCTCCTTTTAACTGAGAACTCCGTGGCTGGTTCCTTCCCTGGCAGTGCAACAGACTCCTGTCTTCCTCCCCGACGAGATCTTCTCTTCCCCCGAACGAAGCACCGACTTGCATCCGCTGCCAGGAACAACTGCCTCCGCTGGAGTATTCTCACCACTTTAAGGTACTGTGTCCGCCAGGCCTCCCTTTCTAAAGATTGCTACAAGGTAGTAATAATCCCTTAACCTTCTGGACTGGGCTGGCTGCCTTGACCATCTAACTGGTCCCTTTCGTTTTGTCCAACTCTTTCTGAACCTCTTCGGGACCTTTGTGCACTTTTCAACCGTGTGACCTTGGACACATTTCGTTCTGATCCTCTTAAAGTGGATCCGGCTTTCTGAACTCTAACTTCACGGTTTGACTCTGCCCTCCTCTCTTGCTGTGTTCTTTTGAAAGTGTTGGGATCTGTTTCAATTTATGCTCTGCCTTTCTCTCCCTTTTAAACCGAATTATTAGAGTGCCATCTTCGTTAAGCGCTCACCGCTGTCTGAAAATAAGTGGGGCTTTACTTAAGACTTGTCTAATATTCTTTTAAGGGAGTGTATATCTTTTAGTGACTGTGTTTTTGAACTGCTTAAACTTAGTGCCTGTGTGTTTTATTAGATGTGGTTTTAAATGAATAATTATATCTCTTTTACACCAAGCTCTGTCAGTGTTTGCTTGTTCTTCTGTGTTCTTGTGACCTATTGTGAATACTCTGTATACTGACTAACTCTTCTTGAGGGAAGTCTGACTGCTCAGCCACAGCTACCAAGTGAATCTGTGTGGTACAGACTGCTACCAAGTGGGTTGACTGCCAAACACCTGTAGTCTTAAATCTTTTGCAGTGGTCCCAGAGGGAACTGCACAGGTTTCTGCCTAACAAGAATCTGGATCTTATTGGTAATGTATTTATTGCTTCTCACATATAAAGCATTACAAAAAGGCCCTCAGCCCTGGCAAAGTCTCTCTGCCAATCTCTTGACTTTCTCTGTGCTTGACCTGCCTAACTGCTGGCAGGTCAGCTGGCCCCAGGCGCAGCTCCTTATCTCCTGCGCCTGTGCCCTTTGCGCTGTGCCCTTCTGCACCTAATGCATTAAGCGCTGGCCCTACCTGAGAGAGAGGGTCTTCCTTGGGTTGGGGGGTGGTGCTTGTCCCTTCTTCTGCACTGTCCCCCCAGCACAGCCAGCATCCTCGTCGCCAATGGGGAAATCTGGGTTCTGGTAACTTCTTTATTAAGTTCCCAAGAATTACATCCAGTTCCTAGAGTCATATTTACAAGATGGTAATTTCCAGTTCACAGCGTCAAGTACTGGCATCCTCTCTCTCAGCCTTACATCTCCAACTGCCCTCCAGAGAACACCAGTCATACACAAACATTCCACCCAGTAGGATTCCAGTGTCAATCAAACCCACTCTCTCCAGATTCCACTAGGATACAGGAGGAAGACAGATCCTTACATGCGGCAGCAGGAGGTAGTGAAGGGTTAAGTGCCGAAACAGGTGATAGGTAAGTGGTAGTATGGGGGGTAGTAGGGTTGCAGATACAGCCCCAAGTGCAGGGTTGCCAGATGGAAAGTGCAGATGTGCAAATGGGAGGGCAGGAACCTGGGCCCGTGGTTCAGAGGGTAGCCAGGTAGCTGAAACAATGCAAAAACAGGCAGGAGATCAGCAAGGTAGCTGAAGAGAGAAGGCAAAATCAGAGAAAAGTCTTGAGCTGCTTCCGGAACCTGAGATGGTTCTGCTCAAGTTTCAGAGAGGCAGGGAGGCTGTTGCAGAGGGATAAGCAAGCCAAAGAGAGAGATCTGCCCCCAACTCGCTGCTTGTGAAAGAGACTGACTGCTCAAGGAGCTGGAGGAGCAAAGTGCTTGAGTAGGAAGATACTTCAGAAGAGAAAGCGGGAGATATTTTGGTCCCAAGCCCCAGTAGGCCTTGTGGACAATGCAGATGGTCTTGAACTTGATCCTTGCAGCCACTGGCAGCCAATGGAGAGATTTCTGTGCTGGAGAGATACGATCCCTGGGCTTGAGGCCAAGGACAAGTCTCGCAGTCCTGTTCTGGATGAGTTGCAGAGGACAGAGAGTAGTGGCAGGCAGATTTAAAGAGAACCAGAGCTCTAGATACAGTGAGCTTCTGGGGGAAGGAGAGGAACGCAAGAATATCTCTGAGGAAGTGTAGTTGGTAGTTTGACTTCTTAGAGAGGTCGGAAATATGAGAAGAGAAGGGGAGAGAGAGACAGAGAGAGAGAGAGGAGTCAAAGAGTTCCCCAAGGTTCTTAGCCTCGGAGGTGGGAGCAGGAGGGCCAATGGAGGCGGGCCAGAGAGTGGCAGGAAAGAGGGGTGCGGTCTGCTGAAAAGGAGCATCTCCGTCTTGCTTGCATTCCGGAAGATTCATTGGCGGCACACCACTCCTGGAATGCAGTCAGACAATCCGGCATGAGAGAGGGAAAAGAGGTAGCAGAGAGGAGCCTGAAGGCAAGTTGGGTATCATCCATATAGCACTAGAAATTGGAGAAGAGAGCGGCAATGCGGTGGGAAAGAGGTGCCAGGTATTGGTTGAACAACCAGAATGAGAGGTTAGACCCCTGGGGAACACCACAGGTGGAGAGAGATATAGAGGAGAGGAAGGACCCAAGTTGGACCTGGGAGGGTCTGTCAGAGAGGAAAGAAGTCAACCAGGCCAGAGCCTGATCAGTGATACTCCGGTTATCACGGAGCCGGTTGAGCAGGATGGCATGGTTGACCGTGACAAAGGAAGAGGAGAGATCAAGTAGGATGAGGACAGAGGGGAGATTACGGTCAAGATTAGAGAGCACGTCTTCACGGATGTTCAGGAGAGCAGTTTCCATGCTTCTGGCCGCTCTAAAGCCAGACTGATGTTATGTTGATAATAAAAGATTCTGTGTGAAGATTAAGCTGGGAGATGGCCAGCTTTTCCAGGAGTTTGTCCAGGAAAGGAGTAATAGAGATTGGGCGATAGTTAGCCTGAATGGAGGGGTTGGCTGAGGGTTTTTTGAGAAGGGGATGCACAGGAGAGTGCATTACAGGGGAAGGGAAGGTTCTAGTGGTGAAAGAGTGGTTGCAGAAGTCAGCTAGGGCTGGAGCAAGGGTGTCAATGTGGTCCTTGATGGTTTTGGAAGAGCAGGGAAGAACCTGTTTAGAAGAGGTTTTCATAGATCAGACTGGTCTTGAAACCTCATCAGCGGAGAAGAGAGGAAAGGCAAAGAAGGGAAGGGGGTTGGCTGCAGGGGGGCCGGAAGAAGAGGAGAGAGCGGAGGGGGATGCAGGAGAAGCCGAGAGGGTGGACAGGATGTCCTGGGTTTTAGAGATTAAGTGAGAAGCCAGGGCCGTACAGAGGGCCTGGGAAAGGACAGGAGAGGTAGATACTGCGCAGGATTGGCCAGCTCCTTATAGATTTTAGTAAGTTCAGCCAAGTTGTTAGATGCCGCAGAAAGGCAGGCTTGGATGTGGGCTCTCTTCTTAGCGAGGACAGAGAGTCGATATTGCCTTTAGAGTAGGCAGCAGGCCAGTTCGTCAGAGGATGTACAAGATGCCAACCATTTCCTCTCAGTCACCCTACACTTGCGATTAAAGGCGACAAGGTCTGAGTCGTATCAGGGGTTGCACTTGATTTTAGGCTTCATGCGGATCCTCATGACAGGGGCAAGTCAATTGAGAGTGTCAGATAGCCGACTGGAGCATGGAAAGGTGTGTGTCAGGGTGTGAGTCAGCCAGAGGTGCAGAGGGTGGTGGGGGGAGAAAGAGGAGGCGAAAGCCTCAACTGACACACGCTTCATGTGTCGAATAACTGAGAAGGTGGGTGGCAGTGAGCGTGTAAGCTTGGACTGAGGGGTAGAGCGAGAGATGAGAGGAAAGGAGAAAGTGGTCACTCCAGGAGAGTGGACTGGTGAGTGGGTTAGAGAGGGGGAGGTCAGAGGAGATCGGAACATCAAGAGTGTATCCTGCAGAGTGAGTCGGGCCAGAGGGAAGAGTAGAGAGAGAGACGCAAATGTCATGAAAGAGTCTAGTGGCGGGACAGGAAGCATCCAGGTGGATGTTGAAGTCACCAAGAAGGAGTAGTTTAGTGGTCCAGGCGAGGAGGAAGGAGGAGAGGTGCGCCTACTCTGAGAGGAAGGAGGTGATCTGACCAGGTGGCCGGTAGATAGTAGCCACGGTGTGTGTACAGGAGAGAGAGAGAAAGCCTACAGACCAGACACTCAGAGGAGTAGGCCAGCGTAGGAATGATGGAGGCAGGAATCCAATGCGGGAAGATCAAGGCTACACCTCCACCGGAGCGATTGGATATGGCAGCAGAGAAGATCTTGTAGCCATCAGGAAAGGGTATCAAAGCTCATGACAGAGATGGCTGTGAAGCATGTCTCGGTGAGACCAAGGACATTTAGGTCATGTTCTTCCAGGAGACAGCAGATGGCAGAGGAGTGTTTGACAGCTGAGCAAGAGTTAAGAGTGGCGAGATGATGAAGGTTGCCATCATTGAAAGACTTCCGGGAAGGGGTACAAATCAGAGGTACTCCCTGCTGAGGTGTAGAAGGAGCCTGAGGGAGGGCAGAGGAGGTAGAAGGAGGGGGCAAGGTAGCCAAAGAAAGGAGAGAAGGGACAGCAGGAGAGGAAAAAAAATTGATTAGGTGCGGGAAGCGTATATCAAAGAGGAGGAGGTTGGCATGTTTTGCCATTAAGGTAAACATTAATGATGACCTTAGAGGAATGAAAGGAAGTGAGGAGGGCCTCCCAGCGAGTGCCACCATTAATGGGAGAGGAGGAGTAAGGAGAGAGCACAGAGACCATATGAAGAGTCCATAGGTCTGGCGAAGGAATGGCCAAGTCGGTCTTCGCCGGTCCCACCGGCCCACGCTTATAAACTCCTGGAATTGGCTGCCTTGTACGGTAGTGCAGTTGCTAGGCATTGCCGACGCTTCCGTGTGTGTGTGAGAGGCTAGATTGTTATTGTGGCCACAGTCGTTCTCGTGACAGCTGATATTTACTACTGCAAATATTGAAACAGCTAATATTTCGCAAATTGTATAGTAATTATAATAGGATTACTGTGTGGTACAAGGGAATTGTATTAGCCAACATTGTCAATTAGATTTGAAGTTAATCAGGTTGGAACCACGTGACTTACGAACACGCAGATACACTCTGTGAATTTTTTAAAACAGCCGTGTTCTGGTAATCCTGCGTAAGGACTCTTTAGTTGTATTGCACTGTAGAAAGAATCCCCTAAGCTCTTGCCATTGAGCTCTGGGGTCTGCGTGCATATGTTTCTATACTCAGAACCTCCTTGGACGGCGCTGTTGCTATCCAAGAGGTGCTCGCCAGGAACTACAAGCCCCAGAAGTCCCACCTTGGCATTAAACAAAACTTCAGGCACTTCGGCGTTGGCGCTTCATAGCCAAGCCGGTCCTCGCCATCCGCTGTGTTTCGCAGAACCCTGACTGTTCCATAACCGGCTTTGCAGTTAAATCATCCCAGAGGTAAGATGGGGGAGAAGGCTTTGTCAGACAGGCTCCACGGCACCTCAGCACCTACAGCATCGCGCTTGCTCAACTTAATGCACAAATTGCCATGGAGAAGGCCAGACTAAGCACCCTTGCCCTGTTACATATAGACCAACTGGCGAATGTTAAGATTATAGAATTGCGAAACATCAACAAGAGGAAAGTAAAAAAATGCCTGTTATCAAGTAACACAGCAGCACAGGTCAAAACTAACACAATGGAGGGACGGGATTCGAAGGTCTGGAAGGCATGTTTGCTGAATACTAGATCACTAAGTAAGCATGCACAAGACATGCATGATTTTACCATGGGGAGGATTTATTTTATTTTTATTTCATGTTTTATAGTTTGTACACAAACTTAACATTTCATTTGATATTTGTTAGTTACTGCATTACATGTTTAAAAATAACAAAGAAATTAAAATCAAGCACAATTCTGGGATTTGCAATGTCTAGTCAATGTCAGTGTCTAATTCCATTATTTTTTCCCAATATTACATTGCCCTAAATATAAGGGGGAAAAAGTTTCTGCTTATGATCTATTCCCATCTCTCCACGGAGTTGTGATGGATTAGTTGGGAAGGAAGCATCTGGCTAAAAGTTTTCCATATGTCGGACAGAGAAGGACAACCGATGAAGAGATTTCGGATTCAATTGAGTGAAGTGTCTGAGATATTAACCTGTATAGGAGGTGCGCACAGATCTCAGGTGTGTCTACGTTTAATATATATATATATATTTGGAAAATCAAAGATATTCTAAATGCCGGTATGCGTCAGTAATGGGGCCCAGAAGGGTAATTTCTCAAAAAAAACCTTCAGATAAGTGAAAAATAGAGAGATGGAAAGGCCTCACTATCTGCGCTTCCACCCAATAAATTGATACAAAACCACTAGTGGTTACAGGTGGTGCTTCTCATGTAAACCAATTAGGAGTTCAAATATAACACTGTATCAATTTTTAACAGCAGATTTATGAAACAAAATAATTTTTTATTTTGTCATATAATCCTTCCTTCAACAAAAAGCCTCTACAACGCCAACACGTGTTTCAACCCTAACTGGGCCGTCTTCAGGGCATAAAAAAATATATATCACTAACATCACAAACATGTTAATACATACAAAAGGAAAACATGGATTGTGTAGTCATCAAGAGTGTAAGGTAATCAAAAAACACAACAAGTACAAATGTCCAAGCCATTGAGACAAATCAGAAATAGGAGGGGGCGGGGAGAGAGAGCAAGGGGGGGTGGAGGGAGAGGGAGAAAAACAAGAAAAATATGGTAAGTGAGCAGTTCTCCATTTGAAAGTTTAGAAAAAAATGATGTATCATTCAGAACACATTGGTGATCAATGTCCAATCCAAGATGGTGAGTACATAGTCCTACATTTAGTAATATTTGGCAATTGTATTATAAAGTTCAAATAACATAACCATAAAGCCCAAAGGAGCACTTTGTGAATATTCCCACATCACATAAAATGGCGAGTAATATTGGCTAAAAAGGGAATACCTGGTCTGTAGAGCACATGTAACTATTGGAGTACAGAAAACTGTTTTGCTGGGTGCGTTATCCCTCTGGGTTTCAGAAAATCTGTTAAAGTGGAGGAGAAAACCAGTCTGTAAAAGCCACGAAGGCTTACTCTTGAGAAGCAAAAGATGTCAGTTTTTATTTTCAAAAAAGTGCATAAAAGAAAGTAAGTGACCGCTTACCTTGAATTTGCATCCAGAGTGGAAAAAAGGCATAAAGCTCTTTAAACGCGGTAGTATTCGGATTAAAGTTCCCAAAGTAAAGCGGTGTGGTCTATTTGACAAACCCATTTTCCAAGAGAAACTGAAAGCAAAGTTTAAATAACAATGTTGATTGATCTAATGTCGTGCGAAACAAACAACCACTGTTCTCAACTATGGCCTCTCCTTTGCACCGAGCATAGCGTCTGACATGACGGAGGTACAAATAGACCTCTATAAATTTACCAGAAAATTGAAACTGAAGAAACATTTCCATAACAGACCCACATTGTATAAACCGGAAACTATTCTACCACCAACCAGCTCAAGGAGTATCCAGGAAATTGAAAACATCCACCTTCTGACAAATTTAGCAGAAGAAACCAGATATCCTTATCTGAGATTCAAAGGGACCTAGGTGTACATTAACGCATTTGGACAATATAAAAACAGATCTAAATTTACGCCACCCACTATTGGTGACAATGCAATAGAAATCTTCTATAGAGCAATTACCAGGGATATCCACCAACATATGTATGGTAAACATAGGGGTTACATTAGTAAAAACCCTAACCTGTCCAAAACTGAGTATTTGTCACTTCAGGAGCTTGCTGCAGACAACACACTGGTGATAAAGGAGGCAATATTGTCATCTTAAATAAATCCGACTACATCAGCATGGCCGAGGAACATCTAGCAAAACCAGGTTGCTATCAAAAACGTACTCATAACCCAACGGTTGAGACGGTTCAAGCCTTGCAGGAACTCACACAACATTGGCATCAGTTAGGCTTACTAACTGATGATGAAAAACTTTTTTTGACAAATACTTGTCCCCTGATGCCTACCTTATATCTACTACCTAAGGTACACAAACCTTTTACGAACTTACCACCTGTAAGACCTATTATGAGTGGTCAAGGAGGGGCCGCTGAGAACTTGGCCACATATATTGACTCTTATATAAAGGATTTAGTACCTACCATTCCTGCATACCTTAAAGGCACAACTCACACTATCCAAATACTTAACACCACGACATGGGAACCGCACCTCTTTCTGGTCACCCTAGATGTCACTGCATTATACACCTCTATTGAACACACACTAGCTCTTAAGACCATTGACTATTCTTTCAGATCTTTTTCAGAATCACAAACTGTGCATGTCCAAATGTTAAAAAAACTTTTTGGAATTCACTCTAAAACCTAACCAGTTCATATTTAATGACACATACTATACCCAAACTAAGGGGATAGCAATGGGTGCTAAATATGCCCCTGCCTTAGCCAATCTATTTATGGCATACTTCGAAGACCTACACATATTTCAAAACAATCCTTTTAGTCAATATATTCACACATGGAGAAGATACATTGACAATGTATTTGCAATCTGGGCAGGCACTTACCCAATTCAATGATTTCATGCAGTATCTTAATCAGAATAACTTTGGAATTAAGTTCACCGGACACATTGATGCTACAGAAATAATGTTCTTGGATTTAAAAATCTATATATCTAAGAACACTATCCAGACCTGTACCTTTCGCAAAACGACAGCTTTGAACTCTATCTTGCATGCCACTAGCAGCCATAAACTAAATGTCATTAACATACCACGTGGTGAATTCCTGAGAGCCAGGAGAAATTGTAGTGAGGATAAATACTTTGAAGCAGAATGTAAGTCAATAAGAACCAGATTTCTGGAGCGAGGCTATACTACCCCAATTATTAACAAAGCACTACGAAATGCAAAAACACCACCACGCGCTTCTCTTCTCTCAGTCTGTGGAGACACCAGCTACAAGTTCTGCCACCTTTCCTACGTTTGTGAACTTTATCACCAAATTTTCAAGTGACTCTAAATTTATTTACCATATCCTGAATAAACATTGGAATCTTCTACTACTGGACCCAGATTTGGCAACGTACATAACCGAGAAACCTATGATTGTGTTTGCTAAAGCTCCTACCCTTAGAAACATCCTCTGTCCCTCATTCCTGCAATCTGGTTCCAACAGACAGACTAACTGGCTCACTCCAAGCACCAAACCAATTGGTTTCCATAAATGTGGCACCTGTAACTTTTGCCAGTTTGCTTTGTCACCCACAAACATTTTCATTTGTCATGGCAATTTGAAAGTTATTATCACAGACTTTATCAATTGCTGGTCTAAATACATCATATACGCAATCATTTGTGTGTGCAAGAAAGTGTATGTGGGCAGTACCATCCAGGAGCTCAGAATTAGAGAGCACCATGCCAACCTAAACAGCCAGGATGCCAAACTACATTGGCAAAAAGAACATCAAATGGCACATTGGAGAGACATTCAATGTGTGGGCCTAAAACAAATCAAGCAACACGAAAGAGGTGGAGACAGACAATTGAAACTGAGACAAGAGGAAGCTTGCATGATCTGCAGACTAAGATGTGTACAGCTTGGCCTAAACCAAGACCATGAGTTAAATGTATTCCTATGATTGGTTAGAGGATTACTTACTTACGTGACAAATGCACCATTGGAGACTTGGTGATATCACCACATCCCAGGCTATTTTACTTAATCTATTAATACATGTGGGTATTGGAAACCTTTTTACTACACCGGTTATTTACAACCACCTCCTGCTTGGGGGTCCACTGGATTTAGCAGTGCAGACCTAAAATCATATCATTTAAATATGTTGAAACCGGTGACCTCATGCACTGACACTATCCAGCACCCTAGTTATGGCTTTTTGACTCACACCTTAAGTAACATAGCCTCTGTAGTGAGGTTTTTGGACCATTAGATTACCAATCTGTTGCTGCTTACTACATTAACACAGATATTTTCAGCATTATTAGCGGTACCAGCTTTCCTACTAAAATATATGCTGATGCCGTCAGTTACACAATCATGTTATCTCTATACACTACACATTTCTTCTTTTGCCTTAATAATTTCCATGCTCGAACCTTTATGTTACTTGCTCTTAGTGCCTTGGCACACTGCAATACATTTGCATCTACCTTATACTTTGATGATAATTTCAACTCCATTCTCAAATATATGCTGCAATATAGATCAGCCCGTTTTTGCAGCTGTGTGGATGACACACATCCATTCACTCCCTGCACACACGGCCTTCTCGCAGCCATGAGGACGCTATATGTTTAACTACACCATGCTCGCCCATGAGGGGGCGTTTAATCAACAGATAAAACATGTCTTACATTAATCACGTCTCAAGTCACACGAGCATTTTTGATATTCAGAGGAACATCACGGTGCTTTCAGGACACCTTTGCTTTGAATAAATAATGGCTTTGTGAAACTCACACAGGATGTAACGTTAGAGAGAGACACACGGTTGCTAGGCAACCCTTGTTGAAATGGATCACATGACCAGCACTTACTTCTAGCTGGGCAGTTATAGGCAAGCCAGAACAACACCCACATTCCATGAAACTTCGATCGGCCTGACGGCAGGAAACCATTAGTCACGGTAGCACTCAAGCTGTTATTTGGTAAGCTTCGCAAGACGCGGCGAATCGCTTTATTTCACGGCTTCTGTTAAATGTCACAGGCGCACAGGTTAGACATTAGATCAATCAACATTGTTATTCAAACTTTGCTTTCAATTTCTCTTGGAAAATGGGTTTGTCAAATAGACCACACCGCTTTACTTTGGGAACTTTAATCCGAATACTACCGAGTTTAAAGAGCTTTATGCCTTTTTTCCACTCTGGATGCAAATTCAAGGTAAGCAGTCACTTACTTTCTTTTATGCACTTTTTGAAAATAAAAACGGACATCTTCTGCTTCTCAAGAGTAAGCCTTTGCGGCTTTTAAAGACTGGTTTTCTCCTCCACTTTAACAGATTTTCTGAAACCCAGAGGGATAACGCACCCAGCAAAACACAGTTTTCTGTACTCCAATAGTTACATGTGCTCTACAAACCAGGCATTCCCTTTTTAGCCAATATTACTCGCCATTTTATGTGATGTGGGAATATTCACCAAGTGCTCCTTGGGGCTTTATGGTTATGTTATTTGAACTTTATAATACAATTGCCAAATATTACTAAATGTAGGACTATGTACTCACCATCTTGAATTGGACATTGATCACCAATGTGTTCTGAATAATACATAATTTTTTTCTAAACTGTTTCAAATGGAGAACTGCTCACTTACCATATTTTTTTGTTTTTCTCCCTCTCCCTTGTTAGGCAGAATCCTGTGCAGTTCCCTTGGGGAACACTGTCATGATTCCTACCCCCGGGCATCCAGACCAGGTCCATCTGTCCCGGGAGCAGGCATCCAGATACTTGGGAAAAACCCAGCAGCCCCGGCTAGTGGCTATCTGGGTACAGTCCTGGCGCCATAGGCGCCAGGCTCATAGAAGGGGTCAGTCTTGGCGCCATAGGCGCCCGGCTCATTTGCTTTCACTTACCTCATGCAGACCATGCTGCTCAGCATTCAAACCAATGTGAAGTCTGAAGGGGGACTACTTTATTTCAGGGACTATTTTCAAACTCGGGTGTGGTCTTGGGAACTTCTTTCCTGGGACTACTTTGAAGGCTATTTAAACCACGCCCGAAGAGCAGCTCACGCTTCGCGTTATTCTGCATCCTGCAGCGTAACGCTCACTGTACCTGCAAGCTAGCATCCAGTCTTCTGCCACGCCCGCCTCGAGTCTGGAGCTCCTAGAAAAAGGGAGAAAGAAGGAAAAAGGTTAGAACAAGAACAATATTTATTTCCTCACCTGATTCTGGATCCATTGCGCCTTCGAATAGGAAGAAAGACGTTATTTGATGCGCGTCGCATCGCCTGCTGCAGTGCCACGCTATACTCACCAGTCTTTGCAGCACCTCCACGATCAGCACCACCATCCTTTCTTCGCCAAACTCCGGCACCTAAGGGGAATAAAGAACAGCAAGGTGAGCCGAGAGAATAATAAGGCAATATTAGTCACCACAATAGACTTATCTGATTTTACCGCTGGAGCAAAAGGACAGCCAGGTGAGCCGAAAGAACAAACCAAGGGAATCTCTTTCACCATAATAGACTTACCTGATTTTACCGCCGTAATTTCTCACTCTACACCTGTAATAAGGGAGAAAGCAACAGATTACATACAGTTGTAATTTACTGGACAGTGTTGGATAATACAGACTCTTACCTGAACTTTACCAGCCGCACGAGGCAATCTTCTCTAGGGTCAAGCTGCAAGCTGCAAGGAATCGGACAAGAGTGAATGTCAGACATTTTAAAATCTTATGAACTATATACTTAACGGCTCCTCGCCAGGAACCTCAGAGTCAATATTGTTCTGGAACTCTCCAATTCCTTCGGACCAGTGAAGTAACTGGTTATCTACACGCCCCTGCATTCTACGCAGGATGGAGAGCCTCCTTTAAAAACCTAAGGTGAGAATATAAAAAGAGACATCGTAGGTGATTAGAGAGGGGAACAGTGGGGTGGGGGTTATCACTCAAATCCACGGGTGGCTAATTCCCTTTCTCCACTTTCAGGAGAATACTTCTTCGGGTCAAGCAGATGAGATTAGGTGGGCCAGTCCAGTCTGTCATCTCTGCACTACGCGTCACATGGGTGGAAACCGCAGCTGTCCAGTTCCGATCGACGCCCCTGTAGGAGCCAGGTGAGCGTAACACACTGCAAAAAGATTAAGACTACAGATTAAGACTAAAGATTAAGACTACAGGAGCAGCAGGAAACCCAATTGGTAGCAGTCTGCTCCACCCAGATTTACCTGGTAGCTGTGGCTGAGCAGTCAGACTTCTCTCAAGAAGAGTAGGGCAGTATGCAGAGTATACACAATAGGGCCAAAACACAGTAGAGCAAACAAACACTGACCAGAGCTTTGTATAAAAAGTATATAGTTATTTATTTAAAACACACTTTAGGCAATACACTAGCACCCTCAATGAAAAGTAAGTTACAACCAGTCAGGTAAGTATACACACCTCCCTTGATAATTATCAGACAGGTCAGGGTTAAAGCACACCTATTTGTTAAGACAGAAGTGAGCGCTTAACCTAGATGGCACTCCAATAGTTTATGTTAAAAAGGGAGAGAAAAGACAGAGCATAAAATAAAACAGTTCCCAACACTTTTAAGAGTTCAGAGCAAGGGGAGACAGGCAGGTTATACTGTAGAGCCAAAGTTCATAGGCCAGGCCCACTTTAAAAGGAGCAAAGCGAAATGTGCCCAGGATCACACGGTTTAAAGTGCACTGAAAGTCTTGCAGAGTGTTAAAAAGAGGTTGGGGTGAATCAAAAGATATAGTTAGAAGGCCTGGAGCCAACCCAGTTTAGAAGCCAAGGATTTAAGGGTCACCTTTAGCAATCTGTAGAAAGGGAAGTCAGGCAGGACACAGTACCTTAAAGAGAAAGGAAGCTCCAGTGGGGGCAGTTGTTCCTGGCAGTGGTTGAGGTTCGTGGTTCCGACCAGGGGAAGAGAAGATCCCGTCTAGGAGGAAACGTGGAGTCGTTGCACTGCACAGGGATGAAACCAGCCGCGGAGTTCCCAATTAAAAGGTGCAATCCTTTTATTCGCGGTCAAAAATGGTGAGATTGGCTATGCGGCCGCCGGGGTGCTTGGCACGGGCGATTCAACCAAGTGACGTCTTTGGAAGCGAAAAAGGGCGAACTGGTTGGTCCTACCAGCTCAAAGGGAGAAGACTCTCCAGCAGAAGATCTTCTCTTGTCGTTGGAAAAGTGGTGAGTTTGTTGCAGCAGGGCTTCACCGGTGGTGTCATCGGTTGCAGGTGGCTCAGATTCTTCCCTCTACGGATTCTTAGGTCCTGTGGCGACTTCTGAAGTTCCAGTCCCAAAGGCCCTGCTTTTATGCAGGAAAACCCCCATTCAACAGCCTAGCTGTTAATCACACATGCTAAGTGGTGAGCCGGGCGGCTCACCACTGGGCCAATCAGAGTAGAGTGCGTCTTGGGTTGCTAAGGCAACGCAGTCCAGGGTGCCAATTCCCCCCTCCACCCTTCTTGTGGAACCCAGAGAGAAGAGTGGCACCATTTGGAGGGCTTCTGTGGAGAAGCCTGGCAAAATAGTGGAACAAAGGGCTCGACCTTGGTCAGAGTTACAGAGACGGACACAAAAGCCATTTTAGAATCAAGTTCTGGCAAAAAGACCCAACCGGTGATTTAATATTAAATAAATAAACCAGCGGTATCTTTAACATTGCACCAAAAAGTGGTGTGTTAAAATCAATGGGAAAATCCCAGAGAATATTCCGGTGGAATATTTTGCGTGTTAACCACTGCCACCAGCCAGAAACTCGACGAGGGGGGGACGGGACAGTGCCCCCTCGAAAACAGACCCAGGGGCAATCCAATTAACCCTTACTAGTACTTCCACAATATGATGGTTTGTACTGGTTCTGTTAACAATTTTGGACTAGTAAAGCCAATGGTGACTTTACATGCCCTGGGAGACAGTAGTCAGTCCCAGGGTACGGAGTCTATATTTGGGGGTCACTGTGACACCCCTGTGGTACTGCACTGAGGGTGCTGTGTACCACACATAGAGAAAAACAGATGATACCCTATGGAGTAAAAAGAAACCCCATAGCCCATAAGCACATAAGTCAAAGACATACCTCAAATCATGTCTAAGAGTGGGAGTGAACGAGTCTCACTCTTAGCAGGAGAAAAAAAACCCAAAAATCCAGCAAAGCTGCTGGGGGACTCACTAGGTTTGGGAAATTAGCCTTATAAGAGAATTCTCACCAACATCCCTCCACCCCCCTCTTCAGCCCCCCCCCCCCATTTCTGATTTGTCTCAATGGCTTGGACATTTGAACTTGTTGTGTTTTTTGATTACCTTACACTCTTGATGACTACACAATCCATGTTTTCCTTTTGTATGCATTAACATGTTTGTGATGTTAGTGATAAATATTTGTTTACGCCCTGAAGACGGCCCAGTTAGGGTTGAAACACGTGTTGGCGTTGTAGAGGCTTTTTGTTGAAGGAAGGATTATATGACAAAATTAAAAATTATTTTGTTTCATAAATCTGGTGTTAAAAATTGATACAGTGTTATATTTGAACTCCTAATTGGTTTAAATGAGAAGCACCACCTGTAACCACTAGTGGTTTTGTATCACTTTATTGGGCGGAAGCGCAGATGGTGAGGCCTTTCCATCTCTCTACTGAGATTCAATTGAGGGCGTCTGTTTGCAGAATCTGCAGAATATTTCCTCCCTAGGAATTTGTCTAGTATTTGCCAAGTATTCTCTAGTGGGTAGAATATTGAAACGAAATTGGAGGAAGGAATCTCTTATTCGTTTGCAAGGGAATTTTGTTAGGTATTTGCGAAGTTCATTAAGAGCTCTTGTCTCATATCTTGTGTAGAGCGATAGTCTGTATTTGTTTTTTCCTTCGATCATGTGAATCCAGTCATGCTCACGCAACAATTTCTTTGCTTTCATTGGTCTGTTAATCAGGATTTCTGTACTTATCTCATAGTTTTTAAGGATTTGATGACAGAATTCTTTCCATCAGGCTACAGTGAGGGTCATGAATTCTGCGTTGGAGGATGTCTTCATCTATTATGGTCTTTCTGTAAAGAGAGACGTGCTACCATGCATTTAGAGAGTCAAGTGACTGGATTGCTAGTTCGTAGCGAATTCTGGTTACTAGGTATGACTTTGGAAGGGACAGTACTTTTTGCCAAAATATTTCCTCCACGATCATCCACATTTGTCGAGGAATGTTTAGAAGGCTCTGACTGATTCAAGGTGCTTCTCGCCTATGATAAGATGGTAGGTTTTTGCCTTGTTGTTCTTCTTGGAGGTCAAAGACATTATTTGTGTTTTTGAGCTGTTAATTGACATGTTGTCCTTAATGTATTTTTCAAGCACTTGAAGTCTCTTTTGGTGGCCGATTAGTGTCTTGTCAAGCAAGATATGATCATTGGCATAGAGTATGTATAGTGTCTGTGTTCCGTTGATTTTTGGAGGGTATGCTGGAATATTGGATCGACTCGCCATGATGTCGAAAAGGTAAAAGTTAAATAGTGTGGCTGCCAAGGGGCATCCTTATTTAAGTCCCCTGGTTGTTGAAATAGAGGTTGACACGACATCCAGAGGATGTTAGTCGGACTTTACCAGAGGTGTTACTATATAGAGCCTTGATTGGGTCCAAAATTTCTGGTGGACATTCACAGGTATGTAGCTTATTCCAGAGTTTGTTTCTGTTGACACTGTCGAAGGCCATTCGCAGGTCGATGGAGGCAACATGAAACTGGGTTCCAGTTCTATTTGTTTCATGTTTCAGCATGTTGAGAGTTATCAAGTTTATGTTTGTTCCAGCATTCTTAACGAAACCAGTCTGTCGGGGGTTATTTTTGTTGTTTTTAGTTGCCCATTCATTCAGTCTTTTTAGTAGTAACGAAGCAAATATCTTGCCTAGGGAGTCAAGCACAGCCAATGGTCTATAGTTGGTAGGCAAGTTTATTTCCTCCCTGTTTGTACACTGGAATTAAGGTGGCAGTTTTCCAAGTGTGTGGGATGTATTTCTGTTCGGAGATTAATTTTAATAGGTCGAGACATAAGTCGGTCCAGTCTTCTGGTTGCTGCTTGATGTTGTGATTACTTAACCCTTCGGGTCTGTGCGTTCTCGAAGAATTTAGATTTTTGATGTGTTGTAGAATTTCTTTGCGGTCCCATGTATTCAACCAGACGTGTGTGTCATGTCAGTGGTATCTTTGGTCTTTATCGGGTCACTGTAAGGTTTGGTGAAGTGTTGTATCCATGCTCTTTTCAGGGACCTCTGTTGACAAATGAGCTTGGATTGTGTCGTTCTTGTTGAGTAATTTCCAAAGATCTCTTGTGTTTTTATTACCTAGAATTTTGAGAATATTTTCAGCGTCGTTCTGTAAGAGGATGGATTTCATGGACTTCATCCAATTTCAATGGCTTAGGTTAAGGGCATGGATGGTTTGGCTTGCGATGGTTGGTTCAGCTTTACGAGCGGCAAGTAAGTGTGTGTGTAGCAATTTTTTCTTGGTGGCAATCAGCTTGCAGTATGAGTGGGTGCGTTCTGGATTGGTCTTCTTGGGAGCTCTTTGGTTGATTTGGTATGGAATCAGAAGCCATTCGTAATTGATTTTACTTTTTACTGGTTTGGTGGAGTGATGGAATGTTTCTTTCATTGTGTGTATTTGAGAGTCTGGTATTCGCAAGCAATTAGATGCCGCATTTCCTTCAATATTGCTGGTGTTTTCTTTAGATAGGGTTTGGTAGTTGAAGGACCAAGTCAGGGTTACTTTAAGGTTGTCGATTTGGTTCATCGGGATGACAGATAGGTGTTTAGATGTTGCAACGATCTGACTGGAGGCATATATGTAATCAAGGTAAGCTGTAGAGTCTCCTCTAGACCACGTGTGATGCAGGGGTTGATATCCCTCGATTCTTCCGTTCAATAATGTTAAGAGTTCGCAAATCCATCTCTTTTGTCCACGTTTTTGTTTTTTGGTCCCTTTTCGGGGTTGATGTTTTTTCTCCCAATGTGTTGAACAGATGTACATTCATATCACCACGTAGGATCATGATTATTTTTAGGTATTTTATTCTAAGAGCGTCTATGCTGGTTGTAAGATCATCTATAAATGTGGAATCTGTCATTGTTTTAGAGTTCCGGTATATGTTCACCAGCGCAATCCGATTGAGGTTTGTTTGGCACAGTTTTTTTTGCTTGTTATCACCATGTTCGAGTATGGTGATTTGTATCTAGTTGTTGGGATTATAAGTTTCTATTAAGTGAAGATTTGCTTCTATTTTCCAGAGTGTCATGAGTCTGGCGTATGGGCTCCCTTTTTCCCCGATAAGTGCCAAATGTATACAGTTCAAGTAGCCGTCACATTTTTGGTTTGAAGAGTAGCCAGGTTTCTTGGAGGCAAATGATTTAATAATTCGTTAATTCTTGGTTTCCTGTTTTATAGAGGCGCGAGAATCCTCTTGGGTTCCATGAGCAGAGGTTGATCTTGTGTTTGGGTTTCTCCTTTGTTGGATATAGTCAAGATTGGTTTTTGATATGGGGGTCTGTTTTCTTCATCGGTTCCTGGATTGGCGATTAGGAGCGAAAAATTGTGCTGGCGTGTTTAGAAGGGCTTTTAAGATTTCTATGGTGGAGTGTGTTCCTTGACTGGAGCTCCTGTTGCTCTTTTCCTGGTTGATTATCTTGTTCTTGTGAGGTTGACCGCTCTTCAATGGAGTCACGAGATTTGCAGATCTTAGTATTTGTTATTGTGCAAGAAAATCCTAATTGTCTGATGGATTTTTTTACAGTCGAGTAGTCTGTCTTCGTTAGACTGTTTGTATAGACATATCTCAATGGAGTGCCTTTATTTTTGTTGGGGAATTTGACACATTTTGTGTCTTCCGATCCAAGAAATTCAAGAGTAGGATTAGCGTGGAGAAGACGTAGTAGGTTTGCCCTATTGATGAGGAGTCTGTCATCTAAATCTTTTATTCTTTGTAGCATGACTGGCAGCTCTTGGTGGTGACATCTAGGGTCCAGGAATATTGGAAGTTTTAGTTGTATTCTGGATGTGTATAGAGATAGATCTGGATCTTGTGAGCGGCTATTGTTAGTTGTTTTGGAGTCGTTATTGTTCGGCGTGGAAGCATCATTTTCCCATTTTTCTTCAGTTTCGGATATTTCTTCACAAGAAAGAATGTTGCTTACACTAGATGATATCTGTCCTTCTGTATATTCGTCAATTATGTAGAGGCATGAACTTTCTTTCGGTGATGTAGTTTTTCTTTCATCAGAAGTATGTGGCGTTTCATTGTCATGAGTATCTTGTTTCTTTGGTTCAGCATTGGGTTGGGTTTTTGGGCAATTTTCTTGTTTTCTTTCTGGTTCTGAAGTTGAGTTATATTGGGAGGGAAAGTCAGGTTCCTCAGGGAGGCCCGCGATCCTCTGTTGTTTCTATTAGCGTTCTTTATTTTGGTTGGTACTTCAGGTTTCATTTTTTGGTTACCTGTTTTTTTCTTGGAAATGTCGAATATGGAGAAGGATTCAATTTTGTTAGATGGAAGAGGTGTCAGTGTTGGCTGGATTTGGGCATTGGGTCTTGACCTTTGTGTTGATGGGCTGTGATGTTCTGTAATGATTTGGTTTCCGGTGGATTGGTCGTTTTCTTGGTTCTTTTTTTAAAATTTCAATAGGATTGGGGATTTTAGTTGTCAATTAGTCAGGAGGAGGGCAGGGTTTGTTTTTTTTCCTCGAATTGAACCAGCGCATGGTCTTCGAGTTGTTTGTTTGGAGAGTTAGTTCTTGGGTTGGGTTGGGGTGTTTCTTGTTGGGGCTGGCTGGGTTATCGCAAAATTTGACCCTTGGTTATTCGTTTTATTTTGTTGTTTGGCAGAGAGCAGCTTAAGTAAAGTTGTAGTGAGTTGCTCTTTTTCTATACGGTCTGTTCTTGTTATGTCGAATAACCTTGCTTGCCATTGGGCAGAAATTTCAGCCTCTTGGTCGAGGCGAGATTGAAGTCTTGTGGTGACTGTTTCTATGTGTATTTGCTTTGTATGAATGAAGGCGATTAGGGTTGCCTGATCGTGCATAGTGTCTTTTAGAGATTTGTAGAGTTTTATAAAGGGAATCAGGGAGCTCTGGAGTTCAGCCATTGTTGTTGGTATTGGTGTTATCAATAGGTTCCACTGCTGGTTCGCATTTACAACTCCTGTCATCTTGTAGATTGGGAGAGGTTGATTTCGTCAGGTTGGGATTCAGATAGGTGTCTTTGGTATTTCTCGGCTGGTGGTATTTGTCCAAGTAGTTGAGTGCCGGTGAAGCACTAGTTTTAGAGAATATAGCTAGAGGTCCTCTTTGTTAGGTGTGGACGTTCCATACTGTTCTTGAAGATCCAGCTTTGCAGGTAGAAGGTTCCCGAATATCGTATCATGTATTTCTTGGTTTATCATAATAAGATTCAATTTTGTTGATGTTAAGAGAGTCTCTGTAATCTTTGCTTTTCTGGGGTGTTGCCAGTGTTTTTGTGGTTTAGGGATTCGGAGCGAGATAGGATGTAGTTCTTTTTGTGTGTATTGCCTTCGTCTTCTGTCGTGTTTGAATTAGCTCTTCTTTGTCTTTGGTTTTTTGGTCAGAGCCATGTGGGAAAGGTGTTTTGATGGAGGTCTGAGGAGGATGTTCTTTTGGTCTCTCCATTTGGACTTTCTGATCTTGGGGTTTTAAATTCGATTTGCTGTGAAAAAATTGCTCCATTGTTGGATCTGGTGTGTGAGCAATAGAGTAGTTTGTTCCTTTTATCTTGGGCAGCTGTCTCTTGCCTGGTGATTTTCAGATTCGGATGAATATCCGCAGTGTTCAAGCAGATCGAGCTTGTGTGCTGGATTTTCGGTGTTAGTTGCAGGATGTGGGTTCCTAGGGTTTCCTTGTTGGTGCTCTTTCGAAGGTGAAGCTATTGTTGAGATAATTGTGCTTCATGTGAAAGCTTGAGAGTATTGATAGCAATGTTGCTGTAGGGGGTTCTTTCTGTTTCTAGAGCAGGCTGTAGTCTGTCTCGATGTCTCGTAAGTGGGCCTGTTGAGGCCACCATAGATAGAAGTCGGAAGGAGAGAGCTCCGGGATGGAAATGATCTCACCACTACGGAGCGCTGAAGGAAGTATTTCTTGTTAGAGTATGACTTGCAAAATTTGGAATATCGGGTCAAAAGCTTGATGCCCACAGTCCCCGATATCCAAAATATGTCCGGGTTTGATCTGAGGGACCAGAATCTGTGATTGCTCTTCGAATCTGGGAATATTTATCTGGATCAGTTTTGTTTGGAATTCTGGGTTTGAGTTAAGGGTTTATTTACTTAGGATTGCGCTATGCAGAATGTGGGTTAAAGGCCGCTTGCCCGCAGTCCCCAGATTCGCATGCTATCATCGGTTTAGAGAGGCCCAATTCGTTGGGGTTTGTAAAGATTAAAGTGCTGCCTGTTTCAGTCTCATTCAAATGGAAGACGTAAGAGTAGACAGTGTCAACTAAGTCGGGATTTGAAGACAAAGGGTAAAGTGTAGGTTTTCCACACACGCCGGTTATTGCTGTTGAACTCTGGTTGTGGAATTATAACGTGCTGTTTTTTTGTGCGAGTGTGGTTGCTTAACTCGGTCAACCACGGGCGGGTGTTTAGCTCTCAAGACGGGTGGCGATCAGCAACAGCAACCAGCAAAACAGCAGACTGCAAAGCACCCTTCACTAGCACTGGGCTTAACGCCACAAGGGCGGGCCTGCTTTGCTTTTAAGATCCAACTTCCTGAAAGGGGAGGAGCAAGTATCCTTAAGGCAGCGGTAGCTTGTTTAACGTCAGGCAGCTCCTCGGGGCACAGAACGCTCAGATTGCAGCGAAAACAGCAGACTGCAAAGCGTCCTTCACTAGCGATGGGCTTAACCCATCCTTGGGGAGGAATTAGACATTGTTTGTATTACATAGACCTGGCTTGAAGACCCAACCGGCCCTGTGAGTGCTATAGTTGTACCAGAAGGGTACACTATACACAATATGAATAGAGTAACTGGGGTAGGTGGTGGGGTGGCAGTGATAGTTCGGGATTCTATACACCTTTTCCCGGCCATCACAATGTGCGCAGGATGCGAGATACTTCACCTGAAATTCCCCCCCACAAACGACTGTATCAACATCATAGTTGTATATAAACCCCGCTCTTTAAGTTTCGATTTTACTAACAAACTTACTCTTCAGCTTAAAAATGTGAGATCCCCCAATGCAGCAACACTGCTAGTGGGTGATTTCAACAGATGGCGAGGGAACCTGACCGACAAGGAAGCTAACTACCTAGAGAAAATGTTGAATAACATTTACTTTAGGGTAAAAAAAAAATCAGGAACCCACAACAGCTAAGGGGAATCAGTTAGACTGGGTCATAGCACAGAACTTGGAGGTACAGGCGGTTAAAATATCTCCATGCGTCTGGTCCGACCACTTTAAAGTCATTTTCGAGGTAAAAATGACATACCCCACAAGAAAACTACCAATAGGCAAGAAAAAGTCCTAAGCATGAATTTTAAGAACTTTGGCCCTGCACAATCAGAACAATGTTTGAATAAGATACACAGTTATCAGGACGATGATACCTGTGAAGCCATGTTACTGAAATATTCTAATTCGGTACAGGAGCTAGTGGAGCAGCAGGCTCCCTTAAAATCGAAGACGGTAAGAAAGAACAGCAACCATCAGAAATGGTTCCATAGTGAGCTAACTAAACTCAAGAAAGAGAAGAGAGACAAGGTAAGTAGGTGGCCCAAACATCACACACAAGCCAATAAAGAACTATGGAAGGGCATTGAAAGATTTTATAAAAAGGAAATTAGGGAAGCCAAGCAGAATTTTTATAACGAGCAAATCACATCAGCATCCAACTCGACCAGCAAATAATTCATTATCTTAAAATCCTTTGAGGAGCCTCAGGCCCCGTCTCCCCTGTTTGCTCCCATCCAGAAAGACTGTGAGAAGGTGCAAAAGGCATTCGCTCAGAAAATTCAGAAAGCCAGGGATACTATGATAACAGCTAGGGAAACCCCTAATAGAGAGATAACTATAGCCGCAGGGGAACACAGTCAGCGGGAGGTAGACAACTTTCAGTTCCTTCCCATTTCGTAAGAAGAGATGATTAACGTCCTAGTAGCAATGAAGCCCACCTCATGTGCCAAGAATCTAATTCCCCCTGAGAATAATACTGGAGAATAATGAAATCTTTGCGCCAATATTAACCAAAATAGCAAACGCCTCCTTCAGAGAAGGCTTCGTGCCCAAGAGCATTAAAGCGGTCACCATTACACCCCTCATAAAAAAACCAAGGTTAGATCCCAAGGACCCAGGGAATTTGCGACCTATTACGAACTACAATTTCCTGCTGAAAGTCTTGGATAAAATAGCGACAGCCCAATTACAGAAGCATGTGGAAATTAATCTTATTTTGCGTGACCAACAATCTGGCTTTCGTACCGCACATAGTATGGAGACAGCCGTGCTAGAACTGCAGACCCACATGCTCAGTGTATTGGATAAAGGTAAGACTGGGCTGCTTATGCTGCATGATCTTAGTGCAGCATTCGATCTAGTAGACCACCAGCTGCTTCAACTGGTCCTGAAAAAAGTGGCAAACTGCTCCAAGGAAGCATCTGCATGGATGTCCTCCTTCCTGGCCGACAGAGGCCAAAATTCACTGGGGGGAAAATTCTCCAAGGCATCTCCTATAAAGTACGGGGTCCCGCAAGGGGCTAGTTTATCTCCACTCCTTTTTACTTGTAAATGAGATAACTTTGTGAGGTACTGGAAGGTTTTGTAGCGTTTTTCACAAATTACGCTGATGATACCCAGTTAGTGGTTGAGATAGGCGGCGACTACTTGGAAAACAGCACTAAAATCACAATGCTATATAACATCATTGAGAATTGCCTGAATGGCAAGACGACAGAGATGATGATTTTTGGCACCCGTCAAGCTCGAGCCAAACTAGGGCCCGATTAGGAGGCAATTTACATCAAGGACACCCGCATACAGGTTTTAGGGCAGGTGAAAACTCTTGGTCTTGTCATCAAAGCCTCTTTGGGAGCAGAAGCGCAGGTGCATTATCTGCATAAGAGCAACTCTTATCTCCGCCTACTCAGCCATTCAACCTTTCCTGCGCAAGAAGAACAATGCTACAATCACAAGGGCCACCATTCTGTCCCATTTAGATTACGGTAATTCACTCATGCTCAGGGCCAGCAAGAACTACCTTGAAAAATGCCAGGTCATGGTGAACAACGTAATTAGAACAATAAAAAAGAAAGTCAAAAAGTGAACACATCTCAAAAGACAGGATAGAACTGCATTGGCTAAAGATTGAAGATCAGATCCAATTCAAATCATCAATACCTAAAGAAAAAGATTGCACAATACTTCCCCAATCGATCTCTGAGATCAGAGGCATTGGGCAGGATCATAGTGCCACCACAGAGACGAGCAACAGCATTAGGCAGGGCCTTCCCCTTACTGGCAGCAAGGGGATAGAACAATCTCCCCCATGCCCTCAGACTCGACCCCAGTCACTTGGCCTTCAGAAAGAGCCTAAAAACTTTCATCTTCAAGTAAAGGAATCCCCCAATGAGTAAGGTGATCTAGTCTAGGTCAGGTTGTAATATGTCTTTATGTAGTTACCAGTTTTGTGTGATGCGCCCCGATGCCCGCAGGCTTTCACCACTTTATAAGTACATAAATAAATCAAAATAAAAGAGGATGTCGGTGAGGGTCTGTCTGGAAGAAGTGTTGGTGTAGGAATCAGCGATAGGGAGGCCTGGGTTGGAGACCACAATATCCTTTTTTGAACTTATTCCTACCGGACTTGGTGAGAAGGGAAATATAGCAGTTAGATAAAACACAGCCACTGGGCAAAGCTGGGTTGAAATATAGCAGGCAGATGAAACCCAGTCACTGGGCACAACTAGGTTGAGATATACCAGGCAGATGAAACACAGCCACTGGGCACAGCAAGGTTGAAATATAGCAGGCAGATGAAACACGGTCACTGGGCACAGCTAGGTTGAGAAATAGCAGGCAGATGAAACACAGTTCCTGGGCACAATGCAGACGGAAAGCGGGAGGGTCAGAGGTGTAGAAGATGATTTTGCAACTATCCCACAGGTGGTGAAAAGTCAGGAAAGTTTTGCCAGGCTCGAGAGAGTGCAGGAACAGAACGCTACCCTAGTCATCAGGTGGGGGCCCCTCCCCCAGGCCATCCAGATAGCGGACAGGGAGCAGACAGGGGCCAGGAGTTGGCCTTGTGAAGAGGGCCTACCTGCCGGCTTTGTAATAGGCCAAGTTAAGAGGGCCTCAGCCAATCCTTGGCCGCCTGCATCTTCCACCAAAGCACTCCGGTGCTCAGGGTGCATGCGGCCATCTTTGAATGGCAGCACCAGCAACAGATTGTATAACAACACAGTTTCACAGTTACCCCACGGAACACAGCAGTCCGGATTCCTTTTTTAGATCTTTTGTTCAGGTTAAGAAATGTAATTAATTGAATTCAGCACAATGTAGTAGAAAGAAGAACGTTTCTGGCCGATTAGCATGATCATGTGCACACTCTCAATGGGCATGGGGTGGGCTTACCGTCAATGCAGGCAGTGCACGGTAGGGCTCGAGGTGGTGAGGGGAGGCACTGCTGCGAGCGTCTAGGGTAGTTTTCAGGTTGTGAAATGGCGAGGGTGCAGGAGCAGGGGCCTGGAGTGGGCCTTGTGAGGAGGGCCGGCCAATCCTGGTCCCTCAATATTCCCTCAATATTTAATTGGTCACACCTCACTGAGTTAACACATGATATGAAATGATATGGTATTTATAACGCGCCTATACAGAAGTGTTTCAAGGCGTGACAAGGCAAGGAAGGGGAACAGAGGGAGGAAGGACAACGATCGTAATAGGCCAGTTGCCATTCAGATCGCGCAAGTGCATGGGAAGGGAGCAGGGACAGTGCATGTGGCAAGTGCATGGGTAAGTGAGGGCATCAGGTGTCAAGGGCTGGTAGGGGGACTGTAGGGATTCAGAAACAGTCCCCAAGTGTGGGGGTTGCTAGGTGGGCAGTGGAGGCGTGACACACTGGCGGGGAGGGACCTGGGCCCGAGATCAGAGTGTGTCCAGGTAGCCAGTGCAGTTCCGGTTACAGCCAGGAGGTCAGCAGAGGAGAGGAGGAGAAAAGGCAGAAGCAAAGAGAGAGGTTTTGAGGTTCTTCCAGAACCGGAGATGGTTCTCCTCAAGTTTAAGGGAGGCTGCACCAGCCGAAGAGAGAGATCTACCACCAACTCGTTGCTCGGAGAAGCGACTGACCCTGAGGAAGTTGGAGGCGGATGAGCGAAGAGCTCGATAAGGAAGATATTTAGGAAGAGAGAGTTGAAGGTATTGAGGCCCCAGAAGGCCTTGTGAACGATGCAGATGGTTTTGAACTTAATCCTTGCAGCCACTGGGAGCCAGTGCATGAGTACAAAGCTATTTAGTAAGGTACCTATGTCGGCAGAGCCATATTTATAAGAGGGGCTTAAATTAAACCACCATAAACTGTCCTTGCAAAAGATTGAACATGATTGTTAGCCAAATACCATCATTCGAATCAGACTGGGCTAGAGGGATGTTTATCCCCATCTTAAGCCCCACTGAGATTTTTGACAAGTTTTAAATTTTGCCTGTTAATTTCGGAAATATTAAGCACCACAGTGAAGCCTGAACAGTGGTAAGTTTAAGACTACATGGGTTGCTAAAGATTATTATATAGGCTAAATCAGAACTACTCAATAGATTGAAAAAACCCAATACTGACAGTGGGGTGCTATGAGTTAAAAGGTCATATATAACTAGGCTTTATGACGGATGAATACAAAATTAATGGTGGATGCTTGTGCTGAACTGTTGATAGCTGCTTGTCGTAAGAATGCTACAAAATTATAGGAGCTGGTCATGCAAGGCCCCTCACACTTGAAAACAAATGTTCTAGAGACAAGAGCCCCTGCTGATGAATGGTAGAAATATTTAGGTGGCATCTATACACATATGGATGAGTCGTCTGGATTAATATTTAGCAGGAATTCTTTTTTAAAAAACCTCGTTTCTAATACTGATTTTATAAATCTGTCTAGTGGAGGTTGGAGGTGCCTTATAACAGCTTTAGCGAAATGATGGTCCAGGGCCCGATGTAATACCCCCTGGCATGTTTTAACAGCTAACAGAACTTTGAGCACCTTATCTGGTAATATTATTTAATGCTATGGTATGGTCAAAACTGAGAGCTATCCAGAGTCTTTGAAAATAATAATTATATTCCCTATTTTTTTTAAATATCTTTTTATTAAGTTTTCAACCAGGTTGTACAATGCTCAGAGCAAACCTCAATTCGAGGGGCAAGCCCTCTTTATACGGAAACAAACAACATGTCCAGGTAGGACTCTGGTTCCCCCCCCCCATCCCTCCTTGAAACAGGTACGGGTACATTCTGGCAACTAAGTGACAGGAAACTGGTCTCTATATTTGATCTCAGGTCCAATGGGACATAGGTAAGCCCCCAACGCCACGACGGTCATTAAGGAGTACTTCTTCCAGCCACACAGTATGCAACAGCTGGGTCGGGCCTTCGCTCTGTATTTTCGTCTCCCCCCTCATTTACTTGAACACATTATGGAATTGCAGCCATTCTGTTTCCACTGCGACACTACTTGCATGGAGTGCCGCCGAAAGTTTCTCCCTTAGGTATATGTCTTTGGCTGTACTGGCCCATTCCTGGACCATGGGGAGGTATTCCTTTTTCCAGTATCTGGCTCTACAGGCTGGCGCTGCCAACAGGAGGAAGTGGACCATGTGCGAGGGCGCCCGCCAAGTCTCATCATCCCTCTCTAGCCCAAACAAAATGAGGAGTGGGTCCAAGTCGTACGTCCCCCACCGGCATCCCTGATCCACCCCAAGACCTCGGACCAAAAGACTCGAACCCTGGGGCAGTCCCACCACATATGCCAGTAATCCGCTCTGGCCCCACACCCATGCCAGCAGCGGGGGTCCATTGTCGAGAACATTTTCGAGAGGCAGACAGGGTCATATTGCCAGCGGTGGAGCAATTTTATCGCATCCATCTTATATTTGCACGAGATGGATGTCTTGTATGCACGCATACACAGGCGTAACCAGAGACTGTCTCCTAGTTCCATGCCTACATCTCTTTCCCATCGAGATTGAAGGGCTCTAGTGACCCCCAAACCTGACTCCAACAATGCCCCGTACAGGCGTGAGATGAGGCTTCTCATGTCCGTATACCCATTGAGTACCCTCTCCACCGGCATAAGTACCCTCTGGACACACTCTTTCCACCTATCTGACATGAATATCCCTTTAAGCCTTAAGTATAGGAGGACTGACCCAGTGCTTCCTCCAGGTTCTGGATGGTTATGAATGCCCACTTCTGGACTAGTTGGCCCACGCTTGCTAAGCTGGCATCGAACCATGTGTGGTGGTGTTCTACCTCTGGTATTTCATCCCTGACAGGGGGCGCCCAAATGTGGCTCATTGGGGAAGGCCATGTGGTAATCTCTGTCCCTCTTTTCTCCGAAGCCATGACCTCCCAGTATACCCCCAAAACGGGGTGTTCTCGAATTGGGAGGCGCTTTTGCGGGACCCAGAGCCACTCCCCCACTTTTGCCGGAGCCAGATGTTTTCTAAGTAAATCCATTGTTTCTCCGGGTCCTCTCTGAGGTGCGGGACCATTACCCTGAACTGTGCTGCCCTGTAATACCTCATCAGGTCTGGGAGACCTACTCACCCTTTGTCCCTGGGCAGGAGGAGTGTTTCATAGCCCACCCTAGGTTTCCGACCCTGCCAGAGAAACCGTACAACGCGGCGCTTCGCTTCCTTCAAATGATCGATGGGCGCACTGGGTGGGAGCATCTGGAATAAATATAGGACCCTCGAGAGGAGGTTCATCTTAATCGCATTCAGGCACCCCATCCATGACAGTTGCCCCTTCCCCCACATCACCATTTTGGAAAACAATCTTTCGAAGAGGAGTGGGTAGTTAGCCTTGTTCGGATCTTGGTCTGGGCTTACCAGAGTTACCCCCAAATAACTTAATCCCTCTAGCTCAGTGGTCTTAAAACTTTTTTGGCTGGGGTCCCCCTAAGCAAATATGGGCAGGTCGGGACCCCCCAGAAATGCCAAATGCACAGTATATATTGCGTGCCGTCACCTGCTCCCATCACAGTCGCTGGGCTCCCTCATCCCACTCCTACCCAGTCCCTGGTCTCTCCCCATCCCATTACACACCCTGGGCTCTCCCCACTCTGCTCCCACCACTATCCCATGGTTCCCACCCATTGTGCTCCCACCATAGTCCCTGGGTTCCCACCATCCCGTTCCCAACACAGTATGAGGGCCAGTGGTGACTGGTGATTTTTTTAAGTGGAGGGGCATAACCATTTCCCCCAAAAATGCCATAGCGACCGAGCATAGTGAGGGAGCCCGAACCAATAAAGAGGGGTTCGGGAGGGGGGTATCCGCCTGTGAATTTTTTTTAAAATAATGGGTTAAAATGTTGCATTGTAGAGCATACGTTTAACACAAAAATTGGTAAATAGCCAAACAGTTTGCAATTGGTGCTGGGGGGGCCCAGGGGGCAGGCATGACATTTTTTTATGATAGAGTCCAGTAAAAAGATACCATCCCTGTCCCATGGGCCCCACTGGGCCTAACACAATCAACATGATTATGTGTGTATGCAAGGCGCTGCAAATTCGTACAGCAATCACTCTATCATTCACACGAGCATCCATCACCATACACTCACTCATAACATAAGCATACACGCATCCATACACATGTTTAAATAAAAACAATGAAAAAAAACATACCTTCTGCATTGGCTGCATGCTCCAGGATGCTCTGTCCGTATGTGCGAAGAGGCGCAGGAGCTCCCCGTCGGACATACAGACATGCAGTGCCCCAGCCAGCATTTCCAATGAGCTATGTAATGCTGGCAAAGCAAATCGCCCCAGCACTTGCATGGCTTAGTGAGCATGTGTGGCTGGGGAACTAAACGGAACTGTCAAAGGGAAACATTGTTTCCCTTTGACCGTTCAGCCAGGCCAGGAGCACTCCCATCAGCTGGAAAAAGCAGCTGAGTGAGTGCTCACTGTTTCACTGGGCTGGCACCTTAGCTCCTCCATAATGGGTGAGGGGCCACTGGGTGGGCACCCCCTCGGCATTATGGATGAGCCGCCAGGCTCAGACTGGCCTATAGGGCAATGCCTGTATCAAAAATGTAAAATGCTAGTGTGGGTCAGTCAAAATGGGCCACCATTTTGGGCAATGTGGACCAGTTTGATGAGTTACTTAACTATGCAGTTATAAATTTTGACCATTGTTGCTGAATATATCACAATTTACTTAAATTTTAACACAAAGCACCCCCTTGGGTACTACTGAAACAGTGGGCCTCATTCCAACCCTGGCGGTAGCTGTGCCGGTAAAACCGGAGTTGCATCCGGGTCCGGCACCCGCAAATGGGCAATTACTGGGTCATGCCGAGTTAGGAGGACCTGATAATTGCCCTTTCACAGGTGCCGGTACCGGTAGATCCCCATTCCCATTTGAGCCCCATAAGTTATTAACAGTGCATCTTACTAGCTGTGCTCGCTGATGCCGCGCGGCCTGCCAGGCCAGACACCCGCAAGAACAGCTCTTACTATGGCGGTACGGTAGCAACGGTGCCGGTAGCTTACCGGCACCATTGTTACCGTACCGCCATAGTTGTAATGAGGCCCAATCTGTGATTAAAGGAATGAATATCCATTTACAACTACGGGCCACTTTTTCATTGTTGCCCGAGACAGTTTCATGCTTCAGTCCGACCATGTGAGCCACCCCTGCCCATTTCTTCCAAACTAAAAAAAAAAAAAAAAAAAAGCAATAATAAATAAATAAACTTTTTAAAAAATATTTCATGCTGAGCTCTCAGGGCCCCCCAGGGATGCACCCGCGGACCCTGGGGGGTCGCGCCCCACAGTTTTAATACCGCTGCAGCTGTATCAGCAGTCCCAAGGGCCTCAATTTGTCCACTTTTCTGACCACCTCTGGGGCGAATGGGAACACCTCCGATTTACCAGTGTTCACCTTAAATCCCGAGAACCTCCCGTATTCCCTTTTGACTTCCAAGGCTGCGGGAATGGATTGGGATGGGTGATTCAAATGGAGCATTAGGTCGTCTGCATATAGACCGAGCTAGAATTCTCTATCCCCACCTTGATACCCTTGACCTACTGGGCCCGCCTCAAGTATTCGGCTAATATTTCCATGGTTAAGGCGAAGAGAAGGAGTGACAAAGGGCACCACTGCTGCGTGCCCCTCCCCAGAGGGAACAATCATGATAGATGCCCATTGACAGTAACTCTGGTCGAGGGGGCCTCATAGAGGGCCTGGATGCCCCTCTGGAATCCCTCCCCAAACCCAAATTTAGTACCCTATTTAGTAAGGCGCAGTCCACCCGGTTGAAGGCCTTTTCCGCATCGATGGCCACCAACACTGGATTGCCCTCTCCCCCCGCCTTACTCATAAGATGAAGAAACATATGGAGGGTATCCGCCTCCTGCCTCCCTCTGATAAACCCGACTTGGTCAGAGTGGATAAGCCTTGGCATAAGGTTCTCCAACCTCGTGGCCAGTATCCTGGTGAACAGTTTAGCGTCCACATTGAGCAGAGATATGGGTCGGTATGACCGACAATCCACGGGGTCTTTACCTGCCTTTGGGATAAAAGTGATCAATGCCCTCCCAAACGATGGGGAGGGGGCCTTCCCTGAAGTCACAATATTGGTGAACAGAGCAGCCAGGTACCAAGCCAAGGATCTGGCGAAGGTCCTGTAGAACCCCGTTGCATATCCATCTTCGCCCAGGGCCTTTCCTAGATTAAGGCTAGATATCGCGCCCAGGGCTTCCTCCTGTGTTATTTGCCTGTCCAGGCTCTCCAGCTGAGTAAGCTTCGGGAGTGGGACACCCGCCAGGTATTTGCCCATCCGCTCCTCATCTAAGATTCCTTCTGTACCATACAGTTTTTCAACGAACGCTCCGAAGCCCCCTGCAACTTCACCCCAGTGGTCCTCTTCTGCCCGTCCTCCCCTTGAATCTCGGACACCCACCTATCCGCTCTCTGGGCCCATTAGTCGTGCAGCCAGCATGGTGTCCGCCTTATCCCCCTTCTCATAATATTTCTGCTTCAGGTACTGGAGGTTGGCCAGGACCCTCCCCATCTCTATGTCTTGATGCCTGGCGTTTGTCCCTCGCTAAACCAAGGTCCCCTTCCTGCTGCCCCTCGTCCTTGCCCTCCGCCTTTTCCAAACGTCAGATTTCCCTCCTAAGGTTCTTGGCCTCGAGCGTTCTAATCCTAATGAGGAGGCCCCCGCCAGGTTGCCTTTGCAGCGTCCCAGATAATCCCCCTCTCAACGTCCACCGTGTCATTGAGCTGGAAAAATTCTTCAATGGCCTCCCGCATCTCACCCACAAAGAACACGTCCGTGAAGAGGAGGTCATTACATCGCCAGAGGGATTCCTTGGGTTTCAAGCCTGACAGGGTTATCCTAAGCTCTACTAGGTCGTGGTCGGAACAACTAATTGGGAAGTGTGCACAGGACTCCACCCTACTTAGGTGTCGTTGGTCTAGGAAGAGGTAGTCAATTTGTGTGCTGGACCTATGGTCCGGGGGAATAAAAGGTATACCCCCTTTCAGTCGGGTGCAACTCCCTCCAAAAATCCACCAGCCCCTGGTCCCACATGTAGTCAGCGAAGCCTCTGCTCGCTGCACCTCCTCTTCTCCCTGCCGGGATGCACTCCCCACCATGGTCCATTGCTCTATCCTCCCGCATGTTAAAGTCCCTCCCTACAATGAGGAGGCCCTCCGCCCTGTCCAAGATTTCGCTCATGGCCTCTCTCAAAAAAATTGCATCTGGCCTACATTCGGACAATAGACCGACACCAGGGTTATTCTTGTATTATCCAGGGACCCAGAAACCACAAGGGCCCTCCCATCAGGCCGACCCCAGACCACCAGTCCCAGAAGCCTAAACTACGACTCAATATAATCTCTACCCCACCTTTCTTAACTGGTCCTGAGGCACAAAATACTTGGCCTACACGCGCCCCGGGATGTCCCTTTCCTCCCTGCGGACCGTACGGGTCTCCTGTACCATTAGTGCATCCAAGTTGCCATTCGTCCATTCCCTCCCCAGCAGTGAGTGTTTCGTAGGGGAGTTGAGACCCTTTACATTCAGGGAGCCCATCTTGATGCCCTCCACCCACCCAGCCAGTAATATTAGAAGATGCCATTTATAGTCAGCCTAGTCCCTCTCGGCCCGTCGTTGCCCCTTTCCAATGTTCCAGGATCACTCTCCTGGGTAACGGTACCTGTATTCCTCCCCTTCCCCTGCCGCCCTCGCTCCCCCCTGAAAAGTATCTTTTCGGAGACGCCCACCTTGAGGTGTACTGCTAGGGTCGGGTGCTCCGCTCCTCCGTTGAGCACCTAACTCTTCGCCTCCCCCCGTCGGGAGTGTTGCCTTTTGGGTTTTCCCTCCTTCTGTTGAGCAAATATTCCCAACTTAAAGTTATTCATTTCCCCCCTGTATCTTCGTGACGACGGCTTGAGGGCCTACTGGTCCTCGGTGCTGGTCCTAGGGCTCGGCATCCGCTTCCATTCGGTTCCCCCCCTCGTCCTCGTTTTTGATGACCTGTAGGACTTGAAAGGCCTCTTTTCCTGTGGTCACTCTGTAGTCCACTTCTCCTCTTTCAAAGGTCAGCGCAAAGGGATAGGACCAACAGTACCTAATGCCCTTCCCAGAGAGCCATTGTGTGAGGGGGCGACATTCTCTCCGGCGGGCCAATGTCAGGGCCGATAAGTTTTGAAAAATCTTGATGGCGTCTCCCTCGTAGAGGAAGCTCCCCAGACGTTTTGCCTTGTCAAGCACTTCCATTTTCTCCCTGTAACGAAGGAAGCACACCACTTTGGACCTTGGGCTTCTGCCTCCCCCTCTTCCACCTCTGTGCGCTTTTTCCAACTACACCTCTTTGCGCCGTCGAAGTGCAAACAGTTGATTAATCAGGCCCTGCACCTTCCGTCCAATTCCGCCACTGATTCCCCCTCCTGTTCGCTCACTCTGAGGATCCGCAGATTGTTGCGTCCCTCCCTGTTTTAGAGATCATACAGTTTCAGCTGCATTTCCTCCTCCCTTAGCTCCAGATCTGTCAAGCGTGCTTCGGATTTCATGTCTAGAATGTCCATCTGGAGGTGGTTGTTCTCGATCCCCTCTATCCTGTCATCTATTTTATCGACTCTGCACCGGATGTCGCTGATGGAGGCCTGTATATCTGTCCTTATGGCCCTGATCTCCTGGAAGATATCTGTCAGGGCTGGTGGAGGGGCAGAGGTATCGCCTCCTGAGGCCATGTTGCGTCCTAGCTCTGGGATCTTCCAGTGTGGTGCCGCAGTGCGCTAACTGGGTGTGATTCTCCTTCTCCCAAGCTCAATCCGGCTCTATCGTCTGCAAGAGCGGGGCAACTGGGCCTCCTGTTCCTCTGTGATCCAGTCAGCGTAGGGGGTCACGGCTTGGCCTTCGGTGTCCGACCCTTTCAGTGACCTGGACACTCTCTGGGAACAGGGGGGCCACCCCACACCAGTTGCCCTTTGTATGGGGGATATACATCCACTGGCCCCTGTCCCTGGGCTCGCCGCCACAATGCCTCTTTGTTGAAATGGTGTAGTCCCCTGTGTCACAGCATACACATGGGCATGTGGCCCCAGCAACCCACGCTCAGCCTATATCCAGAGGGGGTTTAGTCTCCTATGCCCAGCTTTTACTTGGTGTACGAGAGCGTGGGGCTCACTGAGGGCCTCTGATTGAGCATGGTCTTGGGGGTGGGTGTAGGCCCTCTGTGTCCAGTGTCTCCTTGTCTTGTCCTGCACGTTCAATTGGTTGATCCTGTCCATTAGGGCTTCCCTTTCTGGGGCTCGTTGCTCGCCCCCCCAGGCGTACATCGATTTATGTCCCGGAGCCGGGGGAGCGAGTGCCTCTCTTTGCTGCATGGGTCTTTCCTTATATGAAGTCACTGAGGGGGGTTATGCCCCCTGCCCAAGATGCCCAGCATGGGTTGCCCCACTCGGAAGTCTTTTCTAAGATAGTTGGGCCTGAGTGCAAGACCTGCAACTTGCCTGTCTCGTTGTGCGGGTCTCTGGCCTGGTTCATCGGCCTCGGGGTCTGTGGGTCTCAGGACTGTGGCCCGCTCCCTCAGCGGTCTGCTGGGCGAGGTCCGCCAAAAGTCTCTCCTCCTATTTCATGCCGTGGGCACCCCTGTCCAGCTTCCCTTTGGGGTCTCGCGCGGGGGACTTGCAGCTGTTTCACCTTGTGTGCCCGGGTTCTCCACTTGAATGATATTCGGGCACCCCCTTGATCGTCACTGTCTAGGGCGATGGCTCACCTCCTCCATTTGGATCTCGTGTCGGGGGGGGTCTCTGCCATGGCCCAGTCCCTCACCTCTGGATAACTTGTTGCTGGTCGGGGAGCCACCTGCCTCTCTCAGGAGCTCCAGATCAGCCCGTAGTGGGGGAGAGCGGGTCTGCCGCACCCTCTGAGGCGGGGCAACGGTCCTCTCCCGCTACGGTGGTGATGTTCACTCCAGCATCGCAGTCTGAGCGGGGGCTGCAAGACTCCGAGTTTCCCGCCCGCTCGGTGCCGGGTCTGCTTACCAAGCAGTCCACGCCCTGGTGGTCCGCAGGATCGTGGGATGTGTCTTGCTTCGTTCTTCGTGTGATCCTTGCACTCTCGGCCACGTCGCCTGGGCTTTTGGGCCCATCTAGGGTCCGAGGACACTCCTCAGGTGGCGTGGCAGAGCCAGCTGCTCTCTGCTGGGAATCACCGTTCCCTCGTTTTGCCCGAGTGGGGTGCCGGAGTTGGGCCACCGACCACTTATGTTGGGACAGGGTTGCAGTTAGGAGTTCACAGTTCCGCTCATCCTGCACAGGATTCTCGTCTTGTCAGGGGGTGGAGGGGGGAGAAAATAGCTCCGTAGGCCCAACTGGAGCGCAGGAGCAACGAACTCACGCATCCATTCAGGTACACACCCCCTAGTGGTCTCCATATTCCCTATTTGTAAGAAAGGGGATTGCATGGTTACATGCTGTTACCACCATATATTGCTCTTAGATCACCCCTTTAAGCTTTTTGGAAAGATCATCCTGAATAGGATTAGACAATTAATTTCTTTGCTCATCTTTGATACAATTGGGATTCCAGGAAGTTATGGGAGTTAGGACTTCCCAAGGCATTATTAAATATATTAATTTCTCTACATGGTGGTAACTTTTGCATGGTATAGTACTCTGTCAGATTTATTTTTAGTTCAACATGTATCCCACAGGGTTGTGTTTAGTCTTCACACATTCTTACTGTTCAAACATTTGACCAAAGTGAAACCTGACTATTATTATTAATGGTGTCCAAATTCCAATCCTGTCATATGCAGAAGACAGTGTTTTGTTAACTTCATGCCGACACTCAAAAAGAGAAACTGTCAGATTCATACTCTTTTTACGAGGGTTAATAAATCTAAAGCCAAACTTTATGTTGACAAATACACACTAGAATAATTAAGGGAATGGGACTACCCAGGAGTTTTTTGCTCCCTGTTTTAAGTGGTTTCTATCACATTATGAAAACAGGTATGTAGGATGCAGCAAATTATCAGAGGAATTTTCAACTTTGTCCAGAAATGCAAATCACACTCAGTTAACATGATGTTAACAATGTTCGTAGTACAAACCAAGAATGTGGGTTTATTTGGACAAAAATATGGGTATTCAGTAAGGGGGACTCAGAACGTGTGTAAAATCTTGTGGCTTTTAGGTCTACCAGAATCCTCCCCTATCTGGGCCTGCCACCAGGAACTGGGGTGGATTGTGTTGGTGATGATTTCAATTGAGATCCCTTTCTTTGTTTCAAGTTATCCTGAAGAATGTTTCTAGAAGTGGTGGCATTATAGACATGCACTGGATTGCCCATGGAAAAAATAGTTACTTAGAGTTAATATGTCCTATGATTTTACTCAATCAGACACACTGATGTCCCTTGTTCAAAGTGCACAATGCAAGTTATTTTTGTTACATTTCTCGCACAAAAACCCATCCAGAGAGGAGAGAACATGATGAGAAAAGTAGGTTTTTTGCCTGTATTGTTTTTCAATCTTGAATCTGAATTCATCTATGACACCAGGGAAAGGTAAGTGTGTGTATATATGTTCTGTCATAGTTGCTTAAACTAAGTTGATCTGATGATTAAATTCTTTTTTGCCTGACAAAGAATTAAGATTGTTTTATGTGAAGCTGACATACAAAATGTCAGAAAGCATTGCATTTTCTCAGACAGTTCTGCATGGTCTATAAAACTACATGTTGAAAGGGCAATTCGAATCAGGAGATTTTTAGGTAATTGCTTTTATGGCTGATCAGGATAGAAGAACCAGTTACTTACTAACTGGTAACGTTCTTTCGATTGGATGTTCCTCCAACGTATTCCTCATCTTAGATGTATTCCATCCAGCTTTGCTGCTCTTTGGAAAAAATGTTCGGCAGAGGGCGCCGTGCGTCGATGTCTTCGAGTCGATGGTCCCTCGAAGGCCTCCATCGAGGGTGACGTCATCGGGTGTATAAGTAGCACGCGCGGCGCCCGTTGGCCTCAGTTCTGTTTTTCCCCCTTTTTATCTTTAATCTTGTACTGTGTAGATTGTGCCGGCAGACAGGTATGAGCCTTGCAAGATTTGAGATGGCAATAACCCAGAAAAATCTACAGAGGGGTAGGCTGGGAGGGCGATGAGGAATACGTTGGAGGAACATCCAATCGAAAGAACGTTACCAGTTGGTAAGTAACTTGTTCTTCGAGTGGATTGTATCCTCCAACGTATTCCTCATCTTAGATAGACTCCCAAAGCAGTATGGACAATTGCTCTGGAGGAAGGGGTAGATTTTTCGATACTCTTAGATATCTGAGTATAGTACTGCTTTTCCAAAAGTTAGCTCCCTAGACTGGGAAGCATCCAGGTTATGGAATTTTGAGAAGGTGTGTAGCGAAGACCAAATTGCTGCTTCGCAAATGGATCTTATTGGAACACCTCTTTGAAGGGCCATGGAGGAGGCGATGCCTCTGGTGGAATGAGCCCTTAACCCTTCCGGAGGGTCTTTTTGAGCTAGTCTGTAGCATTCTGAAATACAAAGCACAATCCAGCGTGAAATTGTCTGTTTTGTCACCGATTGACCCAGTTTCCTTCCTGTGTAATCTATAAACAGCTGGTTGTCCACTCTAAGTCTGTAAAGTCTAGAGATGTAAAAGCTTAAAGCTCTTTTCGGGTCCAACCTGTGTAATGTTTCCTCCTCCTTCGAAGGATGGGGTGGAGGATAGAATGCGGGTAAGACAATTTTCTGACTTAAATGAAAATCAGATATTACTTTCGGTAAAAATGATGGTTTTACCCTCAACACAACTCTGTCCTTATGGAACACAGTATAGGGTGGCCCAGAAGACAGTGCCTGCAATTCGCTCACTCTTCTTGCTGATGTTAGAGCAACCAAGAAGGCTGTTTTCCACATTAATAATCTTAATGGACACGTGTGCATAGGCTCAAAAGGAGCACGCATCAAGAATTTTAGGACTAAATTTAGATTCCAGATCGGTACTTGAAATGGGTGAGGAGGAAACACATTATTGAGCCCTTTTAAGAATTGTATTATCAAAGGAATTTTGAAGTAGGAGCATTCTTCCGATGAGCGCTTGAAAATGGAAAGCACCGCAAGGTAACCTTTTATTGTTCCAATATTCAGACCTCTATGTGCTAGGGTCAGAAGGAAAGATAATACTTCCGGAATAGAACATAGAAAAGGATTGACATTCTTTTCTCTGCACCAGTTGCAAAACTTTTTCCAACGGCAACGGTATAGAAACTTTGTTGCTGGTCTTCTTGCCAAAAGCAACACCTCCATAACGTCATCTGGAAGGTTCCAATCCCTGTATCTCAGCCTTTCAGATACCAAGCATGAAGGTTGAGCGTTTTGACCTCTGGATGGAGAACCTGACCTTCCATTTGAAAGAGAAGGTTCTCTCTCTGAGGAAGACGTACTGGAGGGCAGATGGACATGTCTAGAAGGTCTGGGTACCACATTCTCCTGGCCCAATCCAGGGCAATTAGGATCATGCGGCTCCGAAACCTTCTCAGCCTCCTGATGACCTGAGGAATGATGGGAATCGGAGGGAACGCGTACAATAGTCGGAAATTCCACTCCACCACGAACATGTCCCCTAGGGTTCCTCGCGGGGGAAATTCCCTTGAGCAGTACCTTTCGCATTTTCGGTTGATTCCGGTTGCAAACAGGTCTACTTGAGGGGTTCCCCAAAGGTTGAAGATCTCTTGAATGACTTCCTGAGCCAGTTCCCATTCGTGGGATACCGTGCTCTGCTTGCTCAGAGCATCTGCCATCATATTCTCTTCCCCGGCTAGATGAATTACCGTTAAAGAGATTCCCTCCTGAATCGCCCAATACCAGAGCTGCATTGCCTCTCTGCACAGGCGTAGTGACCCCACGCCTCCTCTTTTGTTTAGGTAGAGCATGGCCACTGCGTTGTCCGTCATTATCAGGACATTCTTTCCCCTGACAGATGGCAGGAAGGCCTTCAGCTCTAGTCTGATTGCCCTCAGCTCTAATAGGTTGATATGTAGTTTGGACTCCGATGGAGACGAACGACCGCTGATTGTCAAATCGTTGGCATGAGCTCCCCACCCCAGGAGTGAGGCGTCCGTCACTACTGTGATCTCCGGCCATGGTTGCCAAAAAGGTTCTCCTTTTAGGATGTTCTCTGTACAGGTCCACCATAGAAGGTCTTGTCTGACCCTGTTCGGAATCTGAAGAAGATCTGTCATCTGATCCGAGAACTGGGACCACTGAGTCTTCAGGGCCCATTGAAGGGATCTCATCCTCAAGCGTGCCTCTGACACCAGAAAGATGCAGTATGCCACGAGGCCGAGCAACCTTAAAAAGTCGTAAGCCTGGAGATTTTGGAATTTGGAAACCATCTGAAGAATGTCTTGAGCCCTCGACTTGGCAGGCGAGCTCTTTCCCAAGGACGTGTCTAATACAGCTCCTATGTACTGAAGCTGTTGGGAAGGTGTCATCTGTGACTTCTTGAAACTGAGGGAGAAGCCCAGTTTGTGGAGGAAGTGGCAGGTGACTTTCAGATGATCCAGTGCTTGCTCGGCAAAGCGCGCTCTGAACAACCAAATGTCCAGGTAGGGGTAGACATGAATCCCCCCTCTCCTGAGGTGCGCTGCCACCACTACCATTAACTTGGTGAAGACCCTCGGGGCGGAGGTCAACCCAAATGGCAGGACTCGAAACTGATGGTGTGAGTCGCCAACTATGAACCTCAGGTATTTTCTGTGTTTGAGATTAATCGGCATATGAAAATAAGCATCCTGGAGGTCCAATGACACCAACCAGTCCTGGAGTTGAAGGGCCTGAAGGATCTGAGAAAGGGTAACCATCTTGAACTTGTCCTTCGTGAGGAACTTGTTCAAGTTTCGTAAATCTAAGATGGGTCTCAGTGCTCCGTCCTTTTTGGGGATCAAAAAATACGGGGAGTACCAACCCTTGTTCCTCTCCGCTGCAGGTACTGGTTCTATTGCACCTTTCTCCAGCAGGGTTAGAACTTACTGCTGTAGGAGCGGGTTTGAAAGTTTCAACGGGTGTCTCCCTAGTGGATTGCTTTGAGGTTGCTTTAGAAAAGGAAGGCAATAGCCTTGGGCTATTATTTCTAGAGCCCAAACATCTGAAGTAATGGCTTGCCATTCTTGCAGATGCTGCGACAGCCTGCCTCCTACAGGTGTTTTGTGGTGCAAGTCCTCTCCTCAAAGTGGTTTTGTGGCCGATGTTGCAGCTGCTGATGGCAAAGAGGCTGCAGCTGGAGCTGGCTTAGCACGTTTTCCTCGTCCACCACGAGTGGCCTTTCTTTGGCCCCTTTGACTGGCCATTCCTCTCGTCGTCCCGTATGAGGTGTAATAACGATAGGATCGTCCCCTCCATGATTGCCCTTGCGCACGAAAAGGCTGAGGTTGCCTAATAGCAGCTCCTGAGGATTTTGGCACTGCTTTTGAGGTCTGCAACCTCTCAAGGCGCTCGTCACCCTTGTTGCCCAAAAGGTGAGACCCGTCAAAAGGCATGTTCAGGCGGCGGTTCTGTACGTCCGGTGCAAAACCGGACTTCCGTAACCACGCAAACCTGCGCATTATCGTGCTTGTGCCCATGGACCTGCTTACGCTATCCGCAGTGTCCAATCCAGATTGAAGGGATTCCTGCATGGCCTCCTTTCCATCTCTAACGATGGCTAGGAAACCTTCCCTTTCTTCCCCTTCTGGTATGTGCTCCGCCGCCATTGCGATGCACTCCCATAGAGTGTACGAAAATTTGGCCAAGGCACATGTGGAGTTGGCAGATTTTAATGCCATGCTCCCGGCTGAAAATACCTTCCGTGCCCAACCATCCACACGCTTATCGTCCCTGTCTGCAGGGATAGACGGTACGCAAGTTTGTTGGAAGCTGTGGCTGCCTATATGACCAAACTCTCGGGAGTTGGATGTTTTGACAGATAGCCGGGGTTGCTACTGGCTGGGCGGTATTTTGATGCGAGGGATTTATTTACCGGAGGAATAGAATCCGGAGTTTCCCAATTCTTGGCCACCCTGTTTTGTAAGGCTACATGAAAAGGTAGTACTGGGTCTTCAGTGGGACCATGGTCCAATATGTCTGTTAAATCGTCCTGGACGAATTGGGCTGGTGGTTTAGCCCATCCCAAGTAATCTACCACCTTGGTCATTAACTGAAGGTAAGATGGACTGGCATGCTCTCCTGGATCTGGTCTACCGAAGTCATTCTCAGGAGAGGTGTCAATGCCACTTGCATTGTGTAAAGACTCCACCAAATCCCTCATTCTGCTTTCCTCTGAGATCAAGCATTCTGGGACATTTGGGGTGCCATACTCCAATCCAAAAGGTACATTTTCCTCCTCTGGTCTCTCTTGTTCCTCAAAAATTGAGGTCAAGGATTTGAAAAACTCCTTCCTAGGGAGAGGCTTGAAAACCTTCTCTGGGAGAAGAGGAGGAAGAGGTGTAGTACCAGGCTCGGAAGGAAGTACATGTTTTTAAACTTTTTCCTTCTCTTTTTCTGGCTGCCCTGGCTTGGTTGGAGCCTTTGGCGCCGAGGGTTTCGGCGTCAATGTCGATAAAGCTTCGACGGCGTCGATGACATAGTGGTAGTCGACAGGGTCTGCTTCGAGGGCGTCGAGGTGGCCTTCGACGGTTTTCCCTTCGAGGTGTGATAGGTCTTGGACGGCATCGGTGACCTCGAGCGGTCGACTCGACTCGAGCGTTTATCGCTTGGCATCCTGGAAGGTTCCCTATCCTTCCTTTTACGATCACCCAGGCTCGAGGGCATGCAAGTGTCGGAGCGATGACGCTCCCGGCCGGCTTCCGAAGAAGGCGCGGACCGGGGCTTTGCCTTCTCAAACACCTCCATCATTTTGACCCTGATTGCTTCCCACTCTTCGGTAGACGAATGTTTTGTGGGGCATTTCATTTTCAGAGACTCGTTTAACGACGAGGTGGAGGGAGACCTATGGCGTCGTTTCTTCAACTTTCTCGACGAAGACGACGAGCGATGAGAATCGCTTCGGGATCTAGATTGATGCCTTTCGCGTCGAGGATATTTTTCCCCATGGGATCTCGACTCGACGCTAGAGGCTTTTCGATCCTTCCGACCTACCTGTAGCTTTCCTCTCCTTTCTCGAAAGGCCTTCCCCATCATCGCCTGACACTTCGAATAGGCCTCCATGTCGTGGCCTTCCCCGAGACACCACAAACACTTGCAGTGTTGGTCCGTGATCGACATTTTTGAGCCGCACGACTTGCATTTCTTAAAACCCGATCTCGGGTTCGCGGTCGGCGTCGATGACGAGGACATAATTACTTCTCGTTATATTATATTTCTTGACAGAAATCGAGGCGCGCCGAATATCCGAAGCAACGTAACTGCAGAAAAACGGAACTGAGGCCAAAGGGCGCCGCACGTGCTGCTTATATACCCGATGACGTCACCCTCGACGGAGGCCTTTGAGGGACCATCGACTCGACGACATCGACGCATGGCGCCCTCTACCGAAATTTTTTTCCAAAGAGCAGCAAACCTGGATGGAATACATCTAAGATGAGGACTACGTTGGAGGACACAATCCACTCGAAGTATATGTTTTACTAGTGATTCCATCTATTGAAATGTTTGATGGTCAATGAATCTTTTAATAGGCGCCTCATATTGGAGACCAGTCTCGAAGCGCAGGCTTAGAATTCAAATCTGTGTTGCTCTGCATTGTCTTGTTTCCAAGACAACACACATTGGGGGGTCCCCCAAATTAACCATTCAGCAACTAATTTAATGGCCCAGTCTTAGCTCATACTGGGTCCCATTCCATAGGCTATTCGAATCATCACACAGAATGTTACACACAGTGCAAGGTATTTGTCATTTTATTTTAAAATGGTTACAATTTATTGCATAGGCCACTGGTCCTATGTTTACAGAATAAAACAAACCACATAAACACATATGTCAATATGAAAGATGTATGCATACATCCAATGGCATTTTGTGACTGAATCATAAAACCTAAAGTGACACAGAAAAAATTCTATAGTGTGGAGGAAAGCGGGCAACAAACACCATCTTCCTGGCCCTATCTGGCTAATAAGTCACAGATATCCTCCATAAAGTGGTGTCACCTATTTCATGTTCTAAAATTGATTGTACATGACAAAATTAATTATTCATGACCGAAAAAACACACATCCCAGGGATAGATAAATAATTTTTTCCGTGTCACTTTAGGTTTTATGATTCAATCACAAAATGCCATTGGATGTATGCATACATCTTTCATATTGACATATGTATTTATGTGGTTTGTTTTATTCTGTAAACATAGGACCAATGGCCTATGCAATAAATTGTAACCATTTTAATATAAAATGACAAATACCTTGCACTGTGTGTAACATTCTGTGTGGTGATTCGAATAGCCTATGGAATGGGAATCAGTATGAGCTAAGACTGGGCCATCAAATTAGTTGCTGAATGGTTCATTTGGGGGACCCCCCAATGTGTGTTGATCTTGCTACTCATTTGTCCCCTGTATGCTATTGAGTATTTATCCCTTGTGTGATAAGATTGTTTCCAAGACAAACATGTTGCCCCTGAGCTATCTTCCCATCCATATTGTGATTTTTAATGGAAACCTTTAGTTATTTGTTTTACTTGTTCGATATGTTTTTTTGCACTGAACCTTAATTGAATTTTTTTTTACAAATAAAGATGAGTGATTGACTAAAGAAATGGTATCGTTCCATGCTGTTACAGTGGCAAGTAATGCAATGGTGTTGCAGTACAATGGACATAAATCTAAAGAAGCATTTTTTATTGAAAAGTTATCTTCACACGCGGTGGCAACAAAAGCCACATAGTAATTGGTAGTGCACTAGTGCCAACAGCAACAGCACAAAAGAGACCACCAGGGCAGGTGTAAACAGGAAGGAATATGGCTTATCTGCAGCCCCTACATAGGCTTGCTAAAATATAAAAGAGTGTAAATCTGCATCATCTGCAACCTTTTTTTGCCAATATCACTGAGAAACCACACATTGAAATCATGTCAAATTTTAATAAGGAATAAGTTACTTGCCTGTAACTCAGTTCTCCAGCATTGGTATCTTTCATTATTCACATGCTGTGAATATTTCGGATCGTCAGGCTGGGAATCCTTGATAACAGAGCAGTGACTTTTGTGCTCTATCCTTTTTTGGGTCATACTAATGACAGCCAATTGGAACATCTCCCCTAACTCCCCCTCCCGTCGGCCATCTTCAAATTTGGCAGCACACGTGCATGAGTGGCAGTAAAGGCCAAAAACAAGCCATGTGGGGTAGGTGGCAGGGTTGCATGTGGAACTCTGAAAGATACCAATGCTGGAGAACCTGAGTTAAAGGTAAGTAACTTATTTCTTCTCCACCATTGGATCTTTCATGGATTTCACATGCGTTAGTCCAACAATATGAGACTACGGCAAAGAAAAGAAGACACACCAGTCACGAGGAACAAATACATAAACGGCTTACTATCGCTGTTCATGACCTACAGACATGGTTATTTTACCATAGCAACACATGCTAGAACACTCTGCGTCATCTCGCAGACAATTTACTGTCTGGGAAGCAGAGCGGAGTTGGGTGTAGGAGTATATTGTGTTCCTAACACAAGGCAGCATTCCTCATGCTACCTTATCTGTGTTATTTCTAGACTAAAAGGTCAGTCTGTATTTCGACTCAGTAGCTTGGTCTTTCAGGACAACATATGCCATGAATTGTGCCTCCTTTTAATCATCTAAATGCACATTCACAATTAGCTGTGGAAAGAGCAAGAGCGCCCAGGAAGACACCTAAATTATAGATTAGCTACGTTTGTGTCAGTACTTCAAGGCTCTGAATTGAAGACAATGTGCTCAGCAGATTTAGAATTACTGTGCAGGGGCATGTTTGAGGAGCTTTCGAAGCGGTGACTTTGTGAATCTTTACTGCGGTTGGAATGAAAACTCGGGAAAGAGCAAAAACAACGAAGATGGCGTTTGCGAACCACGATAGCGCGGCCCAATGTGTGTTCGCTTAAGACAACATTATAATACAAAATGGATGTGTTTTTACAAACCCTCCTTTTGGCCTAAGGCAACAGATTGCTAGTAATATGTGACCATGTATCATCATTAGCAGAACAACCAGAGTCATCACCGTCATCTATATTGATAGCTACTTCTTGCATGATCAAGGCATTAGTCATATTCACAGGAAGATGAGGACCAGGTTTCAATTTCATTAGAGATCTAGAACAGCAATTATTTTAAGCAGAACCTAGAACAGGCAAGCACTGTATACAGAAACAGCAGAACAGAATTACCCCAATGACAATAGCAAGTGCTGAGAGGATTTTCCAACCCCAAGTTCTAAGCATGTTCCAAGCCCATGTTTCAATGTCCCAATCCCCTTCAGGGACGTGTACTTCGGAGCTCAATATATGTAACCTTTTCATTGCTTGAAATACAGTAGGACAGTAGGGGAGGAGTCAGGTAGCTACACGCAACATGCGGACGCAACCATTTTGCATACTTCACCACGTTCAGCTGGCATGACATCTAAAACCATTCTATTCCGAAGAGCTACTAACCTAAATCGCTCTTTGTTCTAATTTCATGTTGAACAGTATGTCAGTAGTTTACTTGATAGTTTTCTCTAACACTCTAGCCAATCTCCTAATATCACATGAATTTATAATTTGACCCCAAAAAGGAACCATGGCTTTTGCTACATCCCCCAAAACCTGGAGAGGGGTATGATCATCTATTCACCTCCTAGGGCCATGCTTCAGTATGTCTGCAGTGGATGTGACAGACTCCTTGTAATAATATCCCAAGATAACAAGTTCCTTTACAATCTATAGGCTTCTTTTCCCCAAAGTAAATGGGCCCCCCATGTATAAGGGTCTATTCTCGTTTACCAGGACTGCAGTGTTTACATACTTATTGTACGTGCCCTTATGCTGGGAACCATCTTTCCGCAAACAGAATGGTACTATTTCTGGATCATGATTAATGGTGTAGAACTGAGGAATTGGTTCCCTGTTTTCTACTGGTGACATTTTAAATGAGATCATTTATTGATAGGGTCTACTAAGCTTAACAGTACCTTTGGTGGAGGCAATATTGGTCGTACTTTCATCCACAAAGATGGACCATACTAGAGGTAACAGAACTAGTCCATAAAATTCATTGATGTTTGTTCCATCAAAGTTACCAGTAGCATTATGGTTCCATCTACCAAAGAACAGTGTTCTAAAAGATGCATAACAGGAAGTCGATAGTGGGAGTGGATAGGTGTACCATCCCAGACCTTTCTCACCGCGTTTTGGTAGGTGAGAACATATATTTTTTTTTTTTTTTATTGTATATGGTTAAAAAAAAATATAACCTTTCACAAATCTCAGCTCGAAATACATACTTTAGCAGAAATAATAAGGAGAAAAAAGAAAAAAAAAGAAATTTGTACAATTTACAAACAACATTTGCATCCATACCAGTTCGCACAGAATTTAAACAAAATATAAAAGGATTTTACAGTTCTATTTTACAGTCCTCCAACATCTTGACAACAGCAATCGTCTTTTGGTGCGAGTGTCCATCAATCAGGCTTTCCCAGAAGTGGTTGTGTGCCCAGTATGTTACATCAGGCATGTATCTACTGAGAAATTGATGCGTAGAATTTCTCGTGCCCACACACTCCATCATCAGATGTTTGATTGGTTTTCAGGCTTGGCACACGACTGACAAAGACTAACTGCGGAGGCTCCCATACCTCTTCTCACCAGAATTTCTCCAGTGTGTAAAATGTTTAATCTCAATCTAAAAAATGTATTCCTTATTCTCCAGTCAGGGAATTTTATTAGATATTTGCTGAGGAAGCCCAATTTCCTTTCCGCTCTTTGTAGCGGATTTGGGTGTGGTCCTGATCTTATTTTCTCCAGGATCCTAATACAGTCCATTTCCTCCCATATTATTTTGGCCTGTAATGGATTTTCCTCCAACAATATTGAGTCTATATCCGCCCACTCCTGCCACTCCTTTGCCAGTGAGTCAAGTCTGTCCAACTGATGGGAATTACCAATCTCCAGGTGTTTTCTCATATCTGTATACAGGGATTGATTTTGAGATTACATAATACGACGGTGCAATATCAGCAGTTTCCACTCTGCTTGGGATTTTAATGATCTTAGGCCCAACTCGAATCTAATATTGTCCATTGATAGACTCATTGGTAAGCCCAAGGCGTGTTTCCAGACCAAACCTTGCCATTTTTGCCATGATGTGTTCCATAGGTAAAGTTTGGCCTCTAACCCATATAATAAAAAGGGGATGACTTTGGCCTGATAGAACTTGAGGACAGGTATGAATGAAAATTTGCCATATTTCCAAAGGATTCTTTTGAGCTGCTAGGGGTTTTTATTTTTCTCTCAAGGTCAGACTCCACCTTACATAGTGCCGGTGTGGCATAGATTTTATATCCCATGTAAACCAATTCCTCCACCCTTGGGATTGCCTCCCCCCCCATTGACCAACCGGGAAAAACATTTTTTTTTATTTCTTTGCCTAAATACCAACACCCTTGATTTATTAGTTGAAAAATAGCGGGGCCCCGAGACAACCTTGTCGAACCCCCCAGTTCACTCTCATGGGTTCTAATAGATGACCCTCCGCATCTAATCTCACCCTGATACCATTGTCCTTATGGAATTCTATGAGCATCGCCAAGAACCCCTCTGGGATGCCTTTTGCTCTCAGTTTCGCACCCAGTAGTTGGTTTTGTTCAAGATTGCATGAGTAGCATTCATTATCTGTATGAGAGTATTATTATTATAACCTTCTCTGTGTTTGAGATCAAGAGGACGAAGAGTATGAGAGTGTACATAGAGAGGAGACAAAGTGGCGCCGACAGTAGGCAGTAGTATACTAAGCGGGTGTGAACTCTGAGTACCATAATATAGGTATCAATATGTTTATGTCATGCTACAATTGCTATTGAAAGAAATACTCTTTCAACATTACTTTTGCAGTGGACATGGCAGTGTAATCTCTCAAAGGAAAAGCTTCAACCAATTTACTAAAGGCACATATCACTACTAATGCAGATGTATAGTTTTGGCATCACTCCATCTCAATGAAGTCAAAGTGAATCACTTCAAATGGCATAGAGGGAGGTCCAAAACTACCTTTGGGTGCTGGCGTTCTCTTACCAATGTTGTGTTGCAGGCAAATCATACAGTTCTGAACTATTTTTGGGAATGTTATCATTGCACCAGACTGCGTTGAAGTGTTTACAAATGTTCTTTGCACTAATGTGTGCTGGCCCATGTGCCACAGTAACTACTACTGTTACGTTTGAGTTGGGCAACATCCATCTCGGTTTGTCGCGGTCAACCAAACAACCCTCATTATCCAACCTTGCAGGTCCAGAAGCCTAATACTCAATTTCCTCCTTTGTAGCTTCAGCCTGAATTTCTTTCACACTACTAACGCCCTTCTCCATCACCCCAGTTTCAGCAATCCACTTAGCAGAATCTAACACATACATTTGTGAGTGCGGGTCAGTGGCAGTTTGTTTTGCTATTTTGTCTGCAAATGCATTCCATTTCCAATGTTGTCAGTCACCCTCTAGTGTGCTGCGCATTTCATTAAAGCTAGTTGTTTGGGAAGGGATAATGCAGATAACAATTGCACTATCAAGGGACCGTGAAGAATCTTCTTACCATGAGTGTTTAAAATCCCCTTTCTGCCCATAACCTTCCAAAGTTGTGAGCTGCTTCAAAGGCATACAAACTATCAGTATACATATTTACACTAAGCCCTTGGAATATCTCACAAGGTCTAGTCAAAGCAACTTTTGCTGCAGCCTGGGCAGAGTTGTGTGGAATTCTCTTGCATTCGATAATATTGTCTAAAGTGGTGATTGCATAGGCAGCAGTGGGAGTGCCATCAGGCAGTTTGAAACAAGAGCCATCACAGAATAGCTCTCCGTCAGGAGATGTCAATGGTGTATCATTCAAATCGATTCTGCCTTTTGTATCTTGTTCAGTAACATAGGGGCAGTCATGGGATGCATTATTAGCGCAATCCTCGCTCAGAGGAGGCAATAGTTCAGTCGGATTCGAAGAACAGCATCTCTTAATTTTGATGTGCAGTGCAAATAGAATCAACTTATACCTAGTGCGCCGGGCAGATGTGAGATGCTGAGTCTTTGTTCTATTTAATAGAACATCTACTGGTTGAGGCACCATTATGGTCAAGCAGTGACCCAACACCATACCCTCACTTTGTTTCACTGAGGTGGCAGCAGCAGCTGCTGTCCTGAGACATTTTGGCAAAGCGCATGCAACAGGGTCTAACGTGGAAGAAAAATAGCCACATGGTCTGCTTCTTCCTCCATGTTCCCATGCCAAAACAGCTAAAGCAGACCCATTCCGTTCATACACAAACAAGGCAAACTCTTTTTTTATAGTTTGGTGTGCCCAAAACTGGTGCCGAACATAACGCTGTTTTGAGCAGATCAAAAGCTTCTAGACAATCTGTATCCCAAGGTAACATTAAGGCTACATCCATCTTTGTTAATGCCAACATAGGCTCAATCAAAAGTAATCTATTTGGAATCCATTGTCTACAATATAAAGCCATGCCGATAAAGGCCCCAGCTTCTTTCTGCGTATTTGGAACAGTCATGCCAGCGATGCTTTGTATGCGTTCGGATGCAAGGCACCTACCCTCCTTTGACAGGAGATAGCCTAAATAGGCGACCTCATGTTGACAATATTGACATTTTTTCAAGGATGCCTTATAGCCATGCGCAGCTAGATGCTTCAATAAAACAGTGCCCTCCTTGCAAGCGTCTTCTGAATCGGCAGCAATAAGTAGGTTATCAATGTGCAAGTGGAAGGCAACTCAAGCATATCAAGTTGTTCTTTAAGGGCTCTGCTGTAGATACTAGGTCTCTCAGTGTACCCTTGTGGTATGCGTGTGAAAGTGAAAGAGCGTCCTCCAAGAGAAAAAGCAAACAAGTATCTACTGTCTGTGTGTATGGGTTTGCTAAAGAATTCGTTCTTCAAGTCAATGACGGAAAAATGGGTAGCCGTAGCAGGAATCATAGTTAGGATGGTGGTAATGTCAGAGACAATGAGAAAATGTGGTGGTAATACCTTGTTAATTGCACGAAGATCAATAACAAAACAGTAGGGTAAAGCATTATCACCTTTCTTATAAACAGGCAAAACCAGGCTATTACATGTACTACCAGAAATCTCTTCGATAACACCTTGATGAATTAAATCAGAGAATACTTTTAAGTGCTTGTTCACCCTCAACAGATACTTTATACTGTGGGATGTGCGGTAAAGTAATACCAGATCTCAATAGTATCCGTACAGGTTCAACATTCAGTATCCCTACATCATTGTCATTCACTGCCCATAAATGCGTAACCACTTGTTGCAGTTCACTCAGTAAAGGCAAAGTCATAAATTGTGTGAAACAGTCAAATATACTCCATCTGACAAGCAGTAAATCACTGCATTCAATTTCTTTAGCAAACTTAATCCCAGCAGATTTTCACCACAATTCATAGTCAATATAAATGGACACGAGTCCATGAATGGACCCAACGCTATTGGCACCGGTCGAGAAACCGGACTTACTACTGGAGTACCAGAAAACCCTACAGAAACATTACTCTGCCCTGCCAGTGGGATATCTGGAACCTGCAGATGGTCAATGGAGCACTTCTGTGTTCCGGTGTCTACTAGAAAAACATGTGCCCTATTACCGACTTCCATTTCTACGTAGGGTCCTTTCTGATCTACGGGAATAGGAATAGGTTCCAGACTCTGCTTCGGGCTGTCCTAGCGAACCAAAAGATCGTCAGAAGTAAAATCTTCAGTGAAATAAGAGTGCAAATTGGTGTCAAAAGTGGTTATATTCCCAGTACTTTGTTGCTGGCCCCCTTGATTACCCATACTATTATCCTGTGGTTGGTGCTGTTGATTTTGAGCAAACTGATTCCTATTTAGACCAGGCATGCCATTGCGTGCTCTCGATCTTCTACCGATTGTACCATTCGCTGCCCTCTGTTGAAGAGTCGGACATTGTGCCCTCCATTGACCCTCTTGCCTACAATAGACACATTGATTCATATGAACAGCCACTGTTTGTGGTACAAACTGGCCTCTCGGTTGTGCATTCCCACCCCATGCTCCTCTTGTGATTTGTTGCATAAGCACTCTAGTTTTAAAATCTCCCTTTTTCTTCTCTATCTTCTCTTTCTCATTCTCATTGTTAACTCTATTCTTGTAATTCTGAGCCATATGCAAGACTTCAGATTGTGACTTTGCCTGCCATGCACTTTCAGAGGCAGTGATCTGTGACTGAATGTCTGGCAATAACCTTCGCACAAATTTGTCAACAATCTCTTTCCAGGGTCCGTATAAAATCTTGACCAATGAAATCTGAAAATACTAGTTCAAACCAGTTAAAAAAGGTGGTTGCTCCCTTGCATGCATGCTGTTAATTTATCCCAAATAATCCTCTTTTCGGGCGCTAATGTTTTAAGTATAGTCACAATGTGGTTCGGTAACATTAATATATTCTGAGGCGGTTTTTCTCCAGCTTTCCTAGACCTATCAGCTAGTTCTAATACAACCCAAGTATCGCCCATTGCATCTTGATCATCTGCGGTCCAAATCTGCTTCCATAAATCTGCTGGTAAAATCCCAGGGAATAAGTCGATGTCACCTAAAGTGAAAACCTACGAATTCAAAACGGATTCTATTTCTTTGTAGAATCCTGTGGGATCATATCTAATATCTGGAATAGACTGCTTAAGGGTGTTTACCTCCTGCAGTGAGAATGGAACATGAACAAGCTGTGAAATATAATGAGCTGGAATAGTTGTGGCAGGTGCCCCATAAACACCAGGTAGCTTCACCTTCGGCACAAGAGTCGGAGGAACCTCTCTCATAGGTAATTGTGTAGTGGGAAACTCAGAACGTTTGTTAAGGAGCAAAGCGAAATCGAGTGACGACGAAGTTAGCGCGGTGTCAGCAGAAAATGCGCATTTGTAAATTACCATAATATCAGCAGGACAACACAATTTCTTCAAAGATTCATTCTGTAAATATTCTAGCATTACTTTTAACAACTTTCTCTGCATAGGAGGAGAATATTTGCTAAACGTATCATGAACTTCGATAGGTGAAATGGAGGCATCTGAGATCCATCTAAGAGCTTCTCTCGTGCATATGTACATTTCTTCACTAACTGTTCGATTGGGGCAAAAAGTTTTTCTGCACATACGATGGTCATCGTGTACCTTCGTCTAATGCTATTTGATGCACGTGATCAAGTTCATGTTTAAAGAAAAATAATTTCAATAAATGATTACGCACTTTCAGTGCAGTATCTCTAGTACAGGACAAAAAATTAAAATCCTGCAATTCATGTGGTACAGCAGAATCGGTTAAATCGCCCCAAACCTCAGCTTAGTATACTCCCATGTGTTCTATCAATATTTCCTGTTCAGAAATACCCCATGGTCTGGTAGAGTAGCTAGAGTGGCTGTTTCGTCAACCATTCGATATGTTTCTCTGCCGAATCCCGCAATTCCCTCTTACGTGCTGGCGGTATTGTGTTACAATTCCCTGATTGCTGGCGGTATTGTCGTGTGTCAGAAGCGGAGCAGCAGAAGTAGTCGGCAATGAAAGTAAGAGTAAGTTGTGTGCACTAGGAGGCAAAGCAAAATAATAAGAACAGGTGTCGGGTGAAGGTACTGGTTTTGCCTGTGGTGGTGGCAGTACATATGGAGGTGGTGCGGTAGGATATTCTCTCCTTTCATTCAATAGTTTATCAATTCATCGGATGCATGCAGATCCTTTGACGGGTATATTTTCTGCACTTCTAATTGAAACCCCTTATCCATACTCCTAATAACTGCTTCTACCTTTTGCTGGTCATGTGCTAAGGCTCTACTAGCCTGTGTAAGATGTCTACGTGTGTATTTCTCTCTGCTTTTGAGGCGTTGGGTGGTTTCCTTCTGCCAATCCTAAACAATGTCAAATGCAGCAGGCCTCGCCTTCTTGCGTAACAATAAAGTCTCCAAATGCCCATTTCTCGCCATCTCAAAACTCCCTAATTCTGGCCACTGAAGCTCTGGTTCATGTCTGGTTTGACAATGCCAAATACTATTGAACACTATAGCTCCTAAATCAAATTTTACATACATATCATACGCTGGCGACCCTACGGGTGGCGCCGGTTGACTATGTTCCAAACCATTCGCTTGTCTTCTTCTGCAACAAAGTATTGCCCAACAAGATGACAACTTACTAAAACCTGGCATGTCTGAAAAAGCAGTTCTACCAGGCCAATACTGTACGTTTACGATATTATCAAACAAAACAAATTTCAGGCACTGTCAGTTTCAAACAGACTAACCTGATTCAAACCAAAAAGGGATCCCCCATCAAACTGAACCCTCGTCCCAAAAAGCCTCTAGTCCGGGAATCTTGCCGTGACGACCTCTGGCCGAAGCGTGGTGAACGGAGACCATAAGGAGCAGTCTGCAGAGGAATCATGTCTCAAGGTATAGGGGCCCCCGATACTCCCAGATCTCGGTTTGTCAACTTCGGCCTCGCAAAGCGACAGGTCATTATCGGAAAGGCCCGACTTTGGGCACCATCTCTTAGTCCAAAAATATGAGGCTACTGCAAACAAATGAAGATACAGCAGTCATCACAAACAAATACATAAACAACAATTTATTATCGCTTAAGCGGACCCAAGTTCATCAATGCATGTGTACATGCATAGAGAAGGTGAGCAAAGAAATGGTGGACAGAAGCATATTTTATACTTTTCAGACAACATGGTGAATCCGTACTACCCCATCAAGTGATGATAGTTCACGACCTACAGACGTGGGTATTTTACCATAGCAACACATGCTGGAACACACTGCGTCATCTCGCAGACAATTTTCTGTCTGGGAAGCAGAGTGGAGTGAGGTGTAGGAGTATATTGTGTTCCTAACACAAGGTAGCATTCCTCATGCTACCATATCTGTGTTATTTCTAGACTAAAAGGTCAGTCTGTATTTCGACTCAGTAGCTCGGTCTTTCAGAACAACATATGCCGTGAATTGTGCCTCCTTTTAATCATCTAAATGCACATTCACAATTAGCTGCAGAAAGGGCAAGAGCGCACCGGAAGACACCTAAGTTATAGATTAGCTAAGTTTGTGTCAGTATTTCAAGGCTCTGAGTTAAAGACAAACTATGTGCTCAGCAGATTTAGCATCCCTGTGCAGGGGCATGTCTGAGGCGCTTCCTAAGATGTGACTTTGTGAATCTTTACCGCGGTCGGAATGAAAATTCGGAAAGAGAGCAAAAATGACCAAGATGGCGTTTGCGAACCGCGATAGCGCGGCTCAATGTGTGTGTGCTTAGGCCAACATTATAATACAAAATGGATGCGTTTTTACATTAGATTACAAATACTATTATGACAATATACATGGGTGGAGGCAAGCTCCCAGCATAACTTACCACTGGAGACTTACCCACCTTACGCAAAAAGGTTCTGCAGAACCGTCCGGCCGACTCCAGACTTCTGCGCAATCTCTGTCGACACAGTAGAACCTGGTGAACGTATTCACTGATCTCCAGGTGGCTGCATGGCAGATATCAGCCAGCAGAATTCCGGAGAGGAAAGCAGTGGTGGCCGCCACTACTGAGCTCGGGGCCAGCCGGGAAGCGGCCTGCTGGCTTGCTAATGGCAAATAAAACAAACAGTTGATCTGTTGAATGGAATGACTTAGTACGTGCCACATAGTGGTCACCTGATGAGTATGAGGTCTTGTAAGAGGAGGAAAATTGGTACGCAGTGTGTTTGTCCAACAAAGTCCTGCCATAAAACCTTTTTCCTAAACGAAAGGACTGTCGACTATGCCGTAGTGTGCCCAAGGAGTAAGCGGTTTCCGTTTTATGGACCGTAAGGCGTCATCCACTTTCTTCCCAAAAAGGGCAGCTCCGTCAAAGTGCATATCCAAGACCCTGGACTGGACATTGCATCGAAATTCTGTGGCCTTGAGCCAACCCTGCCTGTGCAGGACCGCTCCATTCCCAGGCTGGCGAAAACCAGTATAGGCAATATCCACAGAGTTGTAATGGCATGGTCTGACACCAACTCGCCTTCATGGAAGATGTCCAAGGCCTCTTGCTTCTTGCCATCTGGCAGGAATTCCAGCAGGGGACCCAACTTGTTCCACAGCTCACGAGCGTAAAGTGCGAGTATAGCCATTGCATAAACCACCTGATAGTTGTGGATGCAGTGGTAATGATCTTCTTAATAAAGGAGTCAAGGCACTTGCCTTCCTTGTCTGGGGATACAGAGCAGGGTGACGATGGGTTTGCTAAACCTGTTTCTGGAAGCCGCAGAGACAAGGGAGTCTTGTGTGGGTTGAGTACAGAGGCAGGTGGCAGAGCTCTCTGGGACTCTGTACTTTGTTGAACTGGGCTTTCATAGCCGCGGCAGTTGCGAGATGCGCAAAGGTGATCAGGCCATCCTCCCAGACGTCTTCCAACAGCGGGATAGACATGACAGATTTTCTTGCACTGCTTTCTACACTGGTACAGCACACTCCTTTCGCTGCTCCTCTGGCACTAAGCCGAACATAGTGGCCGCCCTGGATATGAGCGTAGGAAGGCCTCTACTTCATCAGGGGGTGAGTCCCTGAGTGGAATGTCATCTGGTTCCACATCAGCTGTGATGAAATCAAATTCATCAGTGGGTGTCGAGTGTGTGGAGACCACGTCGTCGGGGTCTGTGTATGTCCAAGTATCCAACAGCCTTCGCAGCACTGAATGTTGTTTACCCTTTCTGTGGGGAGATGGGATGTCATCCATTTCCCTGCACCACCTGGGGACATCTGTGCAAGATCGCCTAATAGGCTCTGCAACTGGGGCTGGTGAAAGCAGCCGTTGTTGCAAAGGTTGCCACCAGTACTGTTCAAGTAGATAAAATATCCAGTCACATGTCTCTTTGTGGCGGCAGCGATGGCTCTGGTAGACTGATGGCTTGAGCTGAATGTAGAGGGGGTAAAGGTGGTAACCTGATCAGGCTTGCCTGACCACGTGGTGAACTTCTGGGAGCCGATGTCCTGTGTGCTGGTGACAATGGCAGCGACATGATGGCGACCTCCTTTGCTCCCTCTACATCCTCCGATTCGGAGAGACTTGGTTCCGACACAACAATACCGTCGGCAGCAAGGCCACCCCAAGGTTAGGGATTGACGCCTGTGGACGGGCCGTCAACACAGACAATGTGCTGGTGTGTGTGTCAGAGATGCCAGGGACAATGGCAGTGACAACAATGGTATGGGAGGAAGCACTTTTGGCCGTCTACGAGTGTATCATCGCCATAAACGTAGATGACACACTGAGTCCTCGGACTCTTGGCTCACCTGTTTGATGCTTGATGTCTTCTTTCTTGTGTTTGCAGATTTCTCCCTCTTCCTAGAAGAACAAGTTACTTTCTTACCTGGTAACGTTCTTTCGATGGGATGTTCCGACGACATATTCCATATCTATGACAGGTAATCACCACAGCTGTGTTGCTTCGGAACATTTTCAGCGTCTTCGTCCTGCGTCGATGACGTTGATAAGCTGTCCTCTAGGGCCTCCGTTGATCCGACGTCACCGGGTGTTATAAGTAGGACGCACGACACCCGTAGCCTCAGTTGTAGTTTTTACCCAGAACGTGTGGCACCAATCTTCTGCCAGTATGACCACAGAAAGCCTTGCGGAAACGTAAGCTGCAATCGCATAAGAAATTCTGTAGCGGGGCAGGCTGTGAGGGTACGATATGGAATACGTCACCAGAACATCCCATCGAAAGAACGTTACCAGGTAAGAAAGTAACTTGTTCTTCGAGGGTATTGGTTCCTCCGACGTATTCCATATCTATGACAGACTCCCAAAGCAGTACCAACATATGGAGGAGGGAAAAGAATTTAGAATTTAAAAATTTAGAATGCCCAATTAAATTGCAGAATAAAGGACCGCCTTGCCAAAGGCCAGATCCTGCGCATGGATACAATCTAGGGAGTAGGGTCTTACAAAATTATGGACCGAAGCCCATGTGGCTGCTTCACAAATATTACGAATGGGAACACCCCTCTGCAGAGCAGTAGAGGCAGCCACACCCCTAGCAGAATGGGCCTGTAAGCCTACCGGAGGGTCCGTAGCCGCCAAGCGGTAACATTCAGAAATTGCCAAGATAATCTATCTAGACAAAGTCTGCTTAGTAACAGCTTGTCCCAAACGCCTTCCAGCGTATCCTATAAAGAGCCGATCGTCCACTCTGACCCGGGACATGCGTGAAATGTAGAAACTTAAAGCTCTCCTAGGATCCAACCTATGGAGCCTCTCCTCTTCCTTAACAGGATGCGGAGGATAGAACGCCTGAAGAATGACCTTCTGGCCTAAATGAAATTCCGACAACTTTCGGAAGAAAGGAAGGACGAACCCCAAGGACAACCCTGTCCTTATGAAACACAGTGAAGGGTGGTTTCACCCAAAGTGCCTGCAACTCACTCACTCTGCGAGCGGAAGTAACCGCAACTAAAAATACAGTTTGAAGGGTTAACAGTCTTAAAGGACAAGAATGTAAAGGCTCAAATGGAGCACCCATTAGGAAATTTAGAACCAGGTTCAAATCCCAACCGGGCACCTGGAAAGGTGACGGTGGAAACACAGTGAGCCCTTTCAGAAACTGAGAAATTAAAGGAATCTTAAAATAAAAACACTCCTCAGACGAGCGCTTAAATATGGACAACGCTGCCAGGTAACCTTTAATGGTACCCACTTCCAGGCCCTTGTGGGCTAAGGAAAGCAACAAAAAAAAAGAACCACAGGAATGTCACATGAAAAAGGATCCACATTCTGAACCCTGCACCAGTCGCAGAACTTTCTCCAACGGCAACGGTACAAGGACTTTATCGCAGGCCGTTTGGCCGAAAGCAACACCTCCATCACGTCTTCAGGGAGGTCCCAATCCTTATACCGCAACCTTTCAGAAGCCAAGCGTGAAGGTTGAGGGATCTGACCTCTGGATGGAGAACCTGACCCCCCTCCCGTGAAAGCAGATCGCCTTGGTAGGGAAGACAGCGTGGAGAGCAGATGGACAAGTCGAGAAGGTCCGGGTACCACGTTCTCCAGGCCCATGCCGGAGCAATGAGGATAATCCGGGAAGCAAACCTCCTTAACCTCCGAAGTACTTGCGGAATGACGGGGCTGGAGGAAACACGTACAGCAGTGGGAAGGACCACACCACCACAAACGTGTCCCCTAAGGCTCCTCTTGGAGGATATTCACACAAGCAGAACCTTTTGCACTTCCGGTTGACACTGCTGGCGAAGAGATCCACTTGTGGGGTCCCCCAAAGGGCGAAGATCTCCAGGAGAATCTCCTGAGCCAGCTCCCACTCGTGAGAGATCGTGCTTTGCCTGCTCAGAGTGTCCGCTGTCTCGTTTTCGTCTCCGGCCAGATGAACTGCCGAGATCGAAATTTCATGCTGGATGTTCCAGAACCAGAGCTGCATTGCCTCTCTGCACAGAGGAAGTGACCCTGCCCCCCCTTTTTGTTGAGGAAGTGAATGGCCACTGTGTTTGTCCGTTAGAATCAGGACATTCTTCCCTCTCACAGTAGGCAGAAAAGCCTTCAGGGCAAGCCTGACGGCCCTCAACTCCAACAGATTGATATGGAGTCTGGACTCCGACGGAGACCAACGACCGCTGACTGTCAACTCATTGGCATGAGCTCCCCATCCCGTTAGGGATGCGTCCGTCACAATCGTCACCTCCGGCCAGGGTAGCCAAAACGGAGCCCCCTCCATCAGATTGCCTTCGACGGGCCACCACACAGAAGGTCCTGGGCGACCGAGGGTGGCACCTGAACGGGATCCGACATCCTGCCTTAGGACTGTGACCACTGCATCTTGAGAGCCCACTGCAGAGATCTCATCCGCAGCCGTGCCTCTGGCACCAGAAGAATGCAGGATGCCATGAGGCCGAGCAACCTCAAGAACTCGAACGCCGGGAGACTCTGGGCCTGATGAAACTTGTGCACCATTTGCAGAATGTGATGAGCCCTCACCTGGGGAGGCGAACACAGCCCCAGAGATGTGTCGAGCACTGCTCCGATATACTGGAGTCAATGTGTTGGCGTCAAGTGGGACTTCTTTAAGTTGAGGGAGAAGCCCAGCCTGTGAAGGGAAGGGCAGGTGACTGACAGATGATCCAGGACTTGCTTGGGAGAGCGTGCCCTGAACAACCAATTGTCCAGGTAGGGGTAGATGTGAATCCCCACTTTCCTGAGATACGCTGCCACCACCACCATGAGCTTGGTGAAGACCCAAAACTGAAAATGCTAGTCGCCAACCGCGAACCTCAGGTACTTCTTGTGCTTGGGATGAATCCACATGAAAATAAGCATCCTTGAGGTCGGGGGACACCAACCAGTCCTGAAGTTGAAGGGCCTGGAGGACTTGAGAGAGAGTAACCATCTTGAACTTGTCCTTCCTGAGGAGCTTGTTCAAACCGCGCAAAGTCCATGATGGGACTCAATCCCCCGTCTTTCTTCGGAATCAAAAAATAAGGGGAATACTCTTGAGCTGTGAGTCCATGAGCCCTCATAGCCTTAACCGCACCCCCAATTGGCCAGCCTCAGGGAACATTTTTGTTGCTTCTGATTGCACTTCCTTCCAAAAGCCCTTGACCCCTCGGCAGTCCCACCAAATATGCCTCCAAGTGCACGATTCAGGGCATCTCCTCCAACAGCGATCTGATGTTTCCGGAAACATGGATTTGAGCCCCTCTGGTGTATAATGCCATTGTATGAAAATTTTGAGCCACATTTCCCTAATTTGGATTGCTCGGGTAAAATGCAGTGGAGGAGCCTCATGAGCCTAAATATTATGGCCTGGGCGACGATCACCCAAAGTTGGAAAAAAGTAGACCCTCCACTAGTATTTACCTGGTTACAGAAGGTGTGGTCACTAGTGGCTATGGAAAAGATCACACACCACCTCCAGGACCAGAAGAGCTCCTTCACGAATGAATGGGGGACAGTTCTGAACTATCTGAAGTCGGATTATATGGAACAGTGGTGTCCGCATAGCATCAAAATATCAGACATATTCAGCACTTGAGTGCTCCTGAAGCAGAACTGAGTGGGACCTATATTTTCTCTGGGGTGAGGGTGGGTGGGGGGGATGGGGTCGGTTATCGTGGGGATTGGTTGCACTGATGTTATGTTATTACCTGAAATACAATAAAAAAAAGGTTTAAAAAAATAAAAATAAAAGGGGAATACCATCCCTTGTTCCTCTCCGCTACAGGCACCAGTTCTATGGTGCCTTTCTCCAGCAGGGTTTTGATTTCCTGCGCAAGGAGCGGATCAGGACTCTTCAAAGAGACATTCGATGGTGGATTGTCGGGAGGCCTCTGCCGGAAAGGAAGACAGTAGCCGTGGGCTATGATCTCCAGAACCCACACATCTGAAGTAATGGCATGCCATTGTACAATATGCTGCGCCAACCTTCAACCAACCGGCGAACCCTGGGACATGGCCTCATGACTGAGCTGAAGCGGCTGCGGCATTGCCTGAGGGTAAAGAGGCAACTGCCTGGGCAGCTTTGGCACCGTGAGTATTTTGTTTTCCACCTCTGGCACTCCTACGATGGCCCCTTTGACTTGCAGCCCCTCTCGATCTACCAAAGGAAGAGTAGTATCGAAAGGAACCTCCCTACCATTGCTGTCCCCTAGGACGAAAAGGCAGAACTGTTGGTGAACTGCAGCGCTCAACAACTTCGCTGCAGCTTTGGAGGTCTGCAACCTCCCAAGGCTCTCGTCAGCCTTGCTGCCAAAAAGATGTTCACCATCAAAGGGCATGTTGAGAAGCCGGGCTTGCACATCAGAAGCAAACCCCGACTTCCGCAACCACGCAAATCTGCGCATTACGGTGCCCGCCGCCATGGACCGGCTGACACAATCTGCCATGTCCAGACCCGACTGACTGGATTCACAGATGGCATCCTTGCCATCCTGAACAAGAGCAAGAAAGCCATCCCGTTCTTCCCCTTCGGGAATATGTTCAGCCGCCAAAAGAAACACAATTCCTGTAAAGCCATACCCCCTGAAGAAAACACTTTCTTCGCCCAGCCATCAAAACGGTTGTTGTCCCTATCAGGAGGGATGGTGGGGTATGACGCCTATTTTGCTGGGGCCGTAGCCACCTGCACCACCAAACTCTCCATAGTGGGTATACGTAGTCAAGTAGCTGGGGTCGCTACTGGCTGGACGGTATTTTTTCGGCAAAGATTTGCCCACTGCCAGGAGACTCTCCGGAGCAGTCCAAGCCGCCGCCACCCTTCTTGGCAAGGCCATATGGAATGGCAGTACCGGGTCAGTTGGTGGACCGTGGTCCAATATATCTGTCAGGTCATCCTGCAGAAAATCCCCTGGTGGCGCAGACCACCCCAAGTACTCCATCACCCTCAACATGAGGCGCCGGTACGAGGATTCAGCATGCGTACCCGGCTCAGGCCTGCCAAACTCAATCTCCGGGAAGGTGTCCAGACAACTGGCGCCTTGCAAAGACTGACGCAGGTCTTCCAACTGGATATGACCAGATAACAGGTCATCAGGAACCTCCTCAGGAACCAGACCTTCATCAGACCCTTCATCCACCTCAGAAATAAAATCAAGAGGCTGGAATAAATCCCTGGATGAGGGCACAGAAAAAGGCACGTGTTTGGACTTGGCCAAAGCCTTCCTCGAAGTTTCCTACCGGTCTACAGGGCACCTCCGATAAAGCCTCCTCGAAAGGCGTTGACAATCAGCGTCGAGGTCGAGCGTGGCACCAAAGGCTTCGACACAGGCCTCGAGGGCGGTGCCCCGAGCGTGTCCTTCGACGGCCTCGGTGTCCTCGAAGGTGATGCCTCGAGAGTCCCTCGACTGCTTCGGCGCCGACGTCTTCTTCGAAGACCTCACAGGCTCTGACCATCTCGATGGCGTCGAGGACCTGGAGCGGGCATTGCTAGAGCAATCCACCTTGTTCGACCGGGACCTCAAAAGGTTCCCGGTTATCACGCCGACCGCTCGAGCCCAAAGGCGTGTGAACGGTGACTCTAGCACGTTCCCTGCCGGCGTCTCTCGACGGCGCGGACAGAACAGAGCCCTGCGACTGAAAAATCACCAACATCTCCTTACGAAATGAGTCCCACTCCGCAGGAGAGGAATGCTTGTTGGGACAAGCAACCCGCCGACGGGGCGGAGTCCTCGGACGAGAACGGGGAAGGCGACCGGTGACGGCGCTTCCGGGAGTGCCTCGAAGAGGCAGAGGAATGGCGGGACCCACTCCGGACCGAGACCAACTGAATTTACGCCGACGATGCAGAGAGTCGCCCCTCGAATCATTGGTCGAAAGCCCAGTGGATTTCGACTTCCGGGGCTTGGACACTTTACTGACAGAAAGCTTCTTTTCACGCTCCCACAAGGCCTTCGATGTTAACGACTGGCAATCATCACAATCCTCCGTGGCGTGGTCCTCACCGAGGCACCAGAGGCAGGCGTTGTGCGGGTCCGTCAGCGACATCTTGGAACCGCATTCCCGACACTTCTTGAAACCTGGCCGCGGGGTAGAAGACGAAGACATCAGGAACTTCACAAACGGGTTTGAAGAACCAATAGAATAACTCAGAAGAACCGAGGCATGCCGAGATCTCCGAAGCGAACACATTTGCGGAAAAAACGGAACTGAGGCTACGGGCGTTGTGCGTCCTACTTATAACATCCAGTGATGTCAGCTCGACGGAGGCCCTCGAGGACAGCGTATCTACTTCATCGACGCAGAAAATGTTCTGAAGCAGCACAGCTGTGGTGATTACCTGTCATAGATACGGAATACGTCAGAAGAACCAATACCCTCGAAGTTCGGGATTTGTATAGGAAGGGGCGTGTCTCCTTCGTCGCCAGTATGCAGGCAGGTAACGTATAGATGTGAGTTGGGCTCCTGCCGAGGAAGGATACGAAGGCCCGGAGCATTCAGTGCTCCAGGAGAGATTCCAGGAAGGACCGGGTAACAATCCAGGAGGGAAGGCTACGAATCCAGGAAGTTATAAAAGAAACTTTCACGGCGCCATGAACGGAGATAGCGAGGAGCAGCACAGAACAGCACACCGGAAAGGAAAGGTAGGCTAACCGCAAGGAAGCCAGAGGATTAGGGAAAGCAGACAATGGATGGAATCAGATTAGCAACTTGCCGGTATTAACAGCACGGACAAGCTTAGCATTGAGACACGCCGAGCCGCAGGGGTGTGTCTGTTTTCAAGGAAGCAACAGGCATTACTGGGAGACTAGACCGTGCGTTTCCCCGCGGCGTCGGCCATTGTGGGTGTACAATGGATGCAATACTACAGTGTTTGAGGGATCATGTTGTCCAGAAGGGGCGGATTCAGTGATTCATGACAGCATGCCTCCTTCTAAACTCCGATCCCCCAGGTTTGCCTGGATGAGTCAGATGGAATCTTTGCATCAGGCGGGGAAGCGTTCATTTTGGACACAGGTTCCCATGTCCGTTCACTGGATAACCTTTCCACTCTACCAGGTATTGAAGCCTACCTCTCCTATATCTTGAGTCACATATCCTGGAGACCTCAGATTTGATTTGATTGTGATGAGAACAGGGGGAGGTCGAACAGCTGTCCTGATTGACTGGTGGTATGGTTTAAGTAAGGAAATATGGAAAACAGGATGAATTATCTTCCAAGATTCAGGTAGTTGGGAGTCGAGAGGCCACAGGGTTGATTTCTTTCACTGTGAATGGTCCGTAGAAGCGAGGGGCTAATTTGTTTGGTCTTAGGTGTCTGGGTAATAGTCGAGAAGAAAGCCAGACCTAGTCACCGATGGCATAGCTAGGCCCAGGTCGCCGTTTGGCATCTGCATGTTTCTTAACGTCCATCCTGGCCTTTTCTAGATGTCCATTTACGTCCTTGTGTATTCTGACTAATCGAGCTATCCAGGAATCGACTGAAGGAACCAGAGTGGGAAGAGGCAAGAGTGTGAGTAGAACAGATGGATGGAATCCTTGATTGCAAAAGAAGGGACTTGTCTTGATTGCAGAGTGGTTGGAGTTGTTGTAGGCAAATTCGGCTACTGGAATCAACACTGACCAATCGTCCTGGACTTTTGATGCAAAACTACGCAAATATTGCTTAAGAGATTGGTTTACCCTTTCGGTAATGCCATTGGTCGGACGATGGTATCCCGACGATAAACCACGTTGAATACCCAACAGCTGGCATAGGTTCTTCCAGAACCTGGAAACATATTGGGGTCCACGATCTGAAATTATTTTGGATGGAAGACCATGTAGCCGAAAGATGTGGTTCACGAAAATTCACGCCATTTCTTGGGACGAAGGCAGCTTGATAAGAGGAGTGAAATGGGCCATGTCGAAAAACAGGTCGATGGTAACCATAATGGTGGTATAACCCCTGAAAGGGGGGAGATCCACGATAAAATCAGTGGCTATCACCTCCTAGGGTCGGTCTGGCAGAGTAGGTTGATGGAGTAATCCTGCTGGTTTCCTGTTATCAGACTTGTTCTGATTGCAAACTGCACATGCCTGTATGTATGATCGTACATCATTGATCATTCTGGGCCACCAAAAGTTTCTCTGGATGGTTTGAAGGGGAGCCTTAATAGCACGATGCCCGGAATGGATGTGTCATGACAAAGATTCATTATCTTGGTTCGTGTGATCTGAGTAGGAACAACCAATTTCTTATCCTTGAAGAGGCAGCCATCCTTGGCAAACAGGGACCATTGATTGCTTTCAGAGTATTCCTTCCAGAGGTCCGAGGTCGGGGTCTCAGCCCCTATGTTGTCCAATAGTGTTTTGGCCTGGGCTATGAACACCGTGTCTGGAAACATCTTGGGAAAAGTGCATGCTTCTCCTGGTATATAATCTGGTCATCTGGATAGTGCATCAGCAATTACATTGGATATCCCTGGTACATGCTGAATGCGGAACTGATATTGGGCAAAGAAAAAGGCCCAACGGGCTTGACGACTGTTTCTACATTCCACTGATTGTAGGACCTGTAAGTTCCGATGGTCAGTCCGTACCAGTACTGGGTACTTGGCACCCAAGAGGAGATGGCGCCATTCCATAAAGGCTTGTCGAATGGCGAGCAGTTCTTTTTCCAGGACCGAATAGTGTGTCTCACTAGGGTTCAACATCGGAGACAAATAAGCAATGAGGTGTTCTTGATTATCACCGGATTCTTGCTTTAACACTGCCCCCATTGCATACTCCGAGGCATCTTTTTCTACCAGGAAGGGTTTGGTTGTGTCTGGTTGAGCCAGGATGGGTCCTTGAGTGAACTTGTGTTTTAACTCCTGGAAGGCGGCTTCTTGAACTGTTGACCAATGAAAGGGAGTGTCTTTCTTTAGCAAGGAAACAATTGGTTGTACAATGGATGAGAATGTGGGAATGAACTTCCTATAGAAGTTAGCAAGTCCCAGAAATTACTGGACTTCTTTAAATGAGTTAGGAGCAGGCCAGGAAAGAATAGATTCAACCTTGGCTGGACCCATTGCCACTCCTTGGGGACGTAGCACGAATCCCAGATAACGTACTGTAGACACATGAAAGATGCATTTCTCGGGTTTGGCCAGCAAATTATGTTCTCGTAAACCTTGCAAGACCAAGGTAACATGTTCCTGATGCAAGACTGGGTTGTTGAAGTAAATCAATATGTCATCCAAGTAAACGATTACAAAAAGGAATAACATGTCTGAGAAGACTCGATCCAGAAAGCGCTGGAACATCGCTGGGGCATTAGCAAGACCAAATGGCATGACTAGATATTCAAAATGTCCAAAAGGTGTTCTGAAGGCAGTCTTCCATTCATCGCCCTCTTTTATACGGATCAAATGGTAAGCACCCCGCAAGTCCAGCTCCGTGGAAATCACAGCACCACGTACGACTTCTAGAATGTCTGAAATGAGTGGTAAAGGATAACGGTCCTTGAGGGTACACTGAGACCTCAATCCAGGCATGGTCGGAGCTCCTTAGTGTCCTTTTTGGGCACGAAGAACAAAGAGGCCCCAGCAGGGGACCTGGAAGGACGAATGGTTCCATTGGTTAGATTGGTATCCAAGTATTCTCGTAAGACTATTTTCTCTGGTTCAGAAAGAATGAACATCCTTCCAAAGGGAATTACTGCATCCTCTTCGGTGTCGATTGCACAGTCCTCAGGTCGATGGGGAGGTAGGGACCCTACAATGGCTGTTGAAAACACGTCCAGGAATTGATGGTAATTTTCAGTTACCCGAGTGATGTTGGAAACGGTGATGAGTTGCTGTTCCGGGATCTTGTTTTCTGTGGATATGGCATGTAGACTTTTCCGGGAAAGACAATGTGAAAGGCAAAATTCAGATCCTAGGAATAAAGATCCAGCAGCCCAATTGATGTACGGGTTATGTCTCTGAAGCTAGGGCATGCCCAGAACGATTGGGTAATAGAGTTGCTTTTATTATATCAAATCGTAGCAACTCCTGGTGATTGTATATAGAAAGCAAAAGTTCTGTGGTTTGTTGAGTTATGGGTCCTGATGATAGTGGTTTCCCATCTATTCCTTCTACCGCCTGGATGACGCCTTTGGATTCTCTCAGGATTTCATTCTTCAAGGCCAAGTCATGATCCAGGAAGATGCCCATGGCACCACAATCCACCAGAGCCAAGACGCAATGGTTTTCCTTGTTGGCTGTTGACAGGAATACCTGGAGTATCACCAGGGAGTTCTTCGGAAGTGAATCCAAGGAAAGAGAAGAGTCGGAGCAAGGACCAGTCTCCCGAAGCAGGGCTCTGTTCAGGATCGGGAGCTGGTGTTTCCCGAACGCCTTGGAGGGGCTATTGGGCAGTTTCTTACCAGGTCTTTGTCAGAGGCACAATACATTCAGAGTCCACTCTTGATCCGACGCGTCCTTTCCTGAGAAGTGATAGGTCCCTGTAAGGACCCCAGCTGCATGGGTTCAGTCCGAGGGGTTAGATGTAACTGGCTCTTTGGGACTAGGCTATTCAGAAGAGAGTTTCTGTGGAGGAGTCTGTGTCTTTCTTTTCTCTGCTTTTCTTTCTTGTATCCTGAAATCGATTTGCAAGGACAAGTCTAGAAGGGCCTGGAAGGATCCTGGACGGGCCACTCTTGCCAATTCATCTTTGATCTCCTCATTTAACCCACGATGAAAAAAGGTAAAGCATGCTTCGGGGGTCCAATCAGCTCCCTTAGCCAATTGTTTAAAACGAGATACATAGGACAGCATATCTTGATTTCCTTGCTGGGATTCCAATAGATTCTCTTGGGCACAATACACCTTTTCAGGACGGTCAAACATGGCCTTAAAGGTATCTATGAAACCGTCATAGTTGTCAAGTAAAGGGTCCCTAGAGGATACCAATGGTGTTGCCCAGGCTAATGCATTCCCGGAAAGGTGGGAGATTACAAAGCCCACTTTAGCCCTGGGCGTGGAAAAATAGTAAGGTTTAAATGTGAAGTGTACCAGGCATGAATCAAAGGAAAAGCGCAATGCCTTAGAGGTTCCATCATATTTATCCACAATGCCTCCTACTGAAGCGCTCTCCTGATATGCTGAGTCCCTGGACAGAACAAGTTGTTTTAATGCTACATTCTCAGCCTTGATGTTCTGGACCTCTGTTGATAACTCCTGCATGCCCCTCATGGAGTCCTGTATAGCAGTCTCCATGTTGGGTTCAATGTTAGGTTGTTGGCGTCTCAAACTGTCACACTGAGTCCTTGGACTCTTTGCTCACCTGTTTGATTCTTGACGTCTTCTTTCTTGTGTTCGCAGATTTCTCCTTTTCCCTAGAAGTTCGGGATGTGTATAGGAAGGGGCGTGTCTCCTCCGTCACCAGTATGCAGGCAGGTAACATATAGATGTGAGTTTAGGCTCCTGCTGAGGAAGGACACGAAGGCCCGGAGCCTTCAGTGTTCCAGGAGGGATTCCAGGAAGGACCGGGTAACAATCCAGGAGGGAAGGCTACGGATCCAGGAAGTTAAAAAAGAAACTTGCACGGCTCCGCGAACGGAGATAGGAGCACAGAACAGCACACTGGGAAGTGGGAAGGAAGGGGGGGGGCTAACCGCAAGGAAGCCAAAGGATTAGGGAAAGCGGACAATGGATGGAAACAGAGTAGCAACTTGCCGGTACGAACAGCACGGACAAGATTAGTGTTGAGACGAGCCGAGCCGCGGGGGCGTGTATGTTTTCAAGGAAGCAAAAGGCATTACTGGGAGACTAGACCGTGTGTTTCCCCGTGGCGTCGGCCATGTTGGGTGTACAATGGATGCAATACTACAGTGTTTGAGGGACCATGTTGTCCAGAAGGGGCGGAATCGGTGATTCATGACAGTAGATGCTGTCAACAAGATCCTCGACGACTCGAATGAAGTGGCCGTTGATGTTTTTGTCGATGACAAAATGTTTGTGGCATTAGACTGCTTCATTGGCAGTCGTAGAGAGGTAGTCGTGGTCATCGACGGGCTCGTTGATCGAGTGCCCCTGGACGGCATTGATGGCCTTGGGATAGATGAACTGGAGGGAGGCTTGACCATCAAAGATGATGGCCAGGTCACTGATTTTGACAACAGTTTTCAATATTAAAGGCGAGCTCGCCTCCCCTGTCGACACCCATTGGACACTGACCTTTGGTGAAGACTGGCCCTTGTGCGAGGATCTGAGCTCATCGCCTGAAATGTCTTTATGCCTCTTCTTGCTGGAATCCTGGACTTCATGCGACCTAGACCTCTTACTGGAGGTGTTTCGCTGGGCCATCCCGCCCCGCCCTAACGAGGCACGACTCCATACTGAAGCAGAGTCAGAGACCCCGCCAGTGTCCTCGAGCCACGCGACGAGACAACGGAGACAATCCCCCAGAGTCTTGCCGGAAAACGACTGGCTGATTTCACAGTCCTGGATGACATAGTGAGCATGAAGGCAGTAGAGGCAGTTGTGGTGATCCTCCAAATAGACATTCTTCAGTCTCGAGCCACGCGACGAGACAACGGAGACAATCCCCCAGAGTCTTGCCGGAAAACGACTGGCTGATTTCACAGTCCTGGATGACATAGTGAGCATGAAGGCAGTAGAGGTGATCCTCCAAATAGACATTCTTCAGTCCACAGTGGCACATGCCTTGAACAGGCTCTTCCTCATGGATTCTGCCATGAGGTAGGCCCAACAGCACAGACGAAACTTAGTTGAAGATTACCGGTGGTGGGAATCGTGTACAGAGCTAGCACTGTCATCACCAACAACGGTTGTCGAGTAGACGTCATCAAATATATATTTCTTGTCGAAAAGATGGTAATATCCAAAATTATTCGAAGAAATGTTGAAGAGACGATTTTTAAGGACTCCCTACACGAACGTGCTGTAACAAATCTGAAGATGGCCGACAGGGGAGGAGTTAGGGGAAGTGTTCTGATGGGCTGTCGGCAGTATGACCCAAAATGTATGACCCAAAATGACCTGGATAGAGCAAGAAAGTGACTGAAACTTTCAGTTTAAGTTTAAACTAAAAAACAAGGGGGGAGGGGGAGGATCTCTCTACCAGCACGAACACAGCCCAATGACCTGTTCTTGGGTCCAGCACCGAATTACTAGGCAATTCTCCTCTGAACAAGAGTACCAACAGCAACCCCATACACATGTTTCAGCCTTGTTGGGCATCATCAGTGAGGTGAAGCTGTGCCTCTCGAAGAACAGTGAGCAAGGGGTCCACGTCTGGATCGCCCGGGTAACTTAGGGTGAGACCCAAAGTTAATTTATGCAAAACAAGCGGGGGGGTCTGGGAATCTCTCTACCAGCACGAACACAGCCCAGTGACCTGTTCTTGGGTGAATAACCCCTGGCCTGGGAGAGACTCTACAAAGTCTTTAGCTCACTGTCCCTTTCACAGAGAAGAAATGTCCCTGCATGGACTGGGCAGGACAAAGAGTGATATGCCGGGAAATGTCTTCTCTGTGAAAATAACAGTGAGCTAAAGACTTGGTTGAGACTCTCCCAGGGGCCATCTACCCAAGAACAAGTCAATGGGTTGTGTTTGTGCTGGTAGTTTCCCAGACCCCCCCCCCCTTGTTTTGCTTAAGTTTAAACTGATCTATGTTCCAGAGGATTCCCAGTCTGACAATGGGGAATAGTCACAGCAAGTGAATCTATGCAAGATCCAATGCTGGAGAACCCTGGTACCTACATAATCATCAGAGCTGTGCTAATTGAGTTTTGGGGTAGTCACCCAACCAGTCTATGGGGATACAAATACAAAATGTAGACCATTTCCCTCATTCAGCCAAAAAGAAACAAGACACACAACCTCTTTGTGTTTATTTGCAGTTTCAATCTTGGCTAATAAAATCTTTTCAACTTGAACTTCAAGAGTATTTATTTATTTCACTGTTTTTTTTTATAACTCGTATAATACCGAACCCGAGTTTGGTTTCTAAGCGCGGATCCGGGGTTCGAAACTCTGTTGCTCTGCATGGTCTTGCTTCCAAGGCTAGCGCGTTGCCCCTATGCTATCCTCTGTTACTACATTAAAAACAGAAATTTCCAGGGATCAAAATTATTCACAGTTCCAGAAGAACCAAGTCCATTAAAGTTCACATCACTCATTTGTGAATAATTTTAGCATGTTGTTCTCTGCTTAGATCTTTTTACAGGTTTTAGGTTTGGTGCAGGCCAGATTTTGTGATCAATTCCTGGCTACATAAATTTGTCACCTTCCTGAAAAAGCAAAACTGGGAAAAGGAGAGACGGAGAATGCAACAAAACAAAGGACAGAAGGAGAGAAAGAAAGGAAGAAAACGGGACAAATGAAAAAACAGCGGCACAAGTAAAAACAGAATAAATTCAGACAATACAAAGGGAGAGAAAAAGAGTTTGAGTAAAACGCGAGCAAGAGAAAAAACAGAGCCAGCAAAAAACAGGGTGGGAGATGGAAAAAAAGGTGATCGAAAGAAATTAAAAATCAATGGTGGGACAGATAGAACAATGGGAGAGAAAGAAAAAGGGCAGAAGGAGAGAACAGCGAGGGAGGGGGAAACTTGGAAAATCAGGGAAAGGCAGTACAGATTAAGAAATTACAAAAAAGAGAGGGCAAAGGTAGATTTAAATAACTATAAAAAGGGGAGGCAGAAAAAACTGGGAAATACTAACCAGAAATAACATGCAAGAGAAAATCAGGATTATGTTCGCAAATGGGAGAGCTAATAAATAAAAAAAATGTGGGAAGAGAAAAATAAAAAGGTAAACAAAATTCAGTCAGGCGTAGGAGCAAGTTGTGGACACAAAGGTAGATGTCAATGGTCGAAAAGAGCATTTTTTTCTTGCTAAACAAGGCTGCATTCACGCCAGATTCAAGGTAGTCCACATTGTAGTCTCAGAGGCTACATTTAAGCAGTCATAAACGATTTGGTAATTACTTAATGTATAATTGTTTGGTATTCTTTTTTGCACTGAACTATAATTGAAATACATTTTTTACAAATAAAGATGAATGATCGACTAAAAAAATTGTATTGTTCCATGTTGTTACAGTGACAATTGAGTAATGCAATGGTGTTGCAGTACAATGCACATAAATCGAAAGAAGCATTTTTAATTGAAATGTTATTTTCACACAGGGGGGCAACAAGAGCTACAATATCCTTATGATGAACTACTGTTAACAGCAACAGCACAAACAAGACCACCAGGGCAGGTGTTAACTGGAAGGGATATGGCATATCTGTAGCCCCTACACAGCCTTATTAAAATATAAGAGTGTACATCTGCAACCTTTTTTGCCAATATCACTGAGAAACCACACATTGAAATCATGTCAGATTTGAATAACCCTGGTCCCTACATAATCATCTGAGCTGTGCATAATTGGGTTTTGGGGTAGTCGCCCAACCAGTCTATGGGTATACAAGTAGAAAAAGTTGAGCATCTTTTCCCAACAACATACCTGTATCATTCAGCCACAAAGAAACAAGACACACAACCTCTTTGACTGTGTTTATTGCAGTTTTAATCTCGGCTAATAAAATCTTTTCAACTTGAACTTCAAGCATACTACATTAAAAACAGACATTTCCAGGGATCAAAATTATTCACAGTCCCAGAAGAACCAAGTCCATCAAAGTTCACATCACACACGTGTGAATCATTTTAGCATGTTGTTCTCTGCTTGGAACTTTTTACAGGTTTTAGGTTTCAGGCAGGCCAGATTTTGGGATCAGTTCCTGGCTACATAAATTTGCCACCTTCATGAAAAAGCAGAACTGAGAAGAGGAGAGACCGATAATGCAACAAAACAAAGGACACACGAGAGAAAGAAAGCAAGAAAATAGGACCAATGAAAAAGTAGCGGCACAAGTAAAAACAGAGAAACAAAGTCAGACAATACAGAGGGAATGAAAAAGGAGGAGGAAAATGTGAGCAAGAGAAAAAACAGACAGCAAAAAACAGAGTGGGAGAGGGGAAAAAAGGTGTTCGTAAGAAATTACCAAAACAATGGTGGGACAGATAAAACAATGGGAGAGTAAGAAAAAGGGCAGAAGGTTTGAAAAGCTAGGGAGGTGGAAACTTAACCAATGAAAAGTAGCACTGTGAGATGTGAAAACAATGAATGGAAAACAACTGAGAGAAACATCAGGGAAAGGCAGTATAGATTAAGAAATGACAAAAAGAAAGGGCAAATATAGATTTAAATAACTATAAAAAGGAGAGCAAGAAAATACTGGGACAGACAGACCAGAAATAACATTCAAGAGGAGAAAATCAGGATTATGTTTGCAAATGGGAGTGCTAAGAAAGAAAAATGGGAGCAGAGAAAAATAAAAAAGTAAACAAAATTGAGTCAGGCGTAGGAGCAAGTTGTGGACCCAAAGGTAGAGTTCATTGGTCGAAAAGAGCATTTTTATCTGGCTAAATAAGGTTGCATTTACGCCAGATTCAAGGTAGTCCACATTGCAGTCGCAGAGGCTACATTTAAGCAGTCATTTTCAAGCAGTCATAAAAGATTTTGTAATTACTTTATGGATACACAGGATTAAAAAGCAGTTGTGTTCTTGGATCCCAGAATATTAACCAATGAGTAGATTGAGTAGGTGCTCCAATATGGTTTCTTTCTTCCACTGCCATAGCGTATATGAATGGAAACACCCACATTGGACATCAAATCACTATGTTTCACTTGACCCAGTCAGTGGGCTCAGAAACATGGGGTAAAGTCCGACAGTTCCTACATCACACCCAGTACTAAGGGGATAGTCAAAGGAGAAATATCCCACTTCAAAATTATGCTGAGCAATGAGCTGCACCCATGTTAAGGAACTGACACATTAAAAAAATAGCAAAGGAATTCTTCCGTTGAAGACTGCATTTCGGCAGGCTTCTTTGGGAGACTTGCTTGCAACCAAGCCTCTTGTTTCATATGCACTGTAACTCCACTGGCCATTAGCTCCCACGCAAGAAGAGCAGAAGACTGAATTCCCAGAATTTGGAATTTACCTCATGAAGATTAAAGGACTGCTTAGCTTTTAGAAAGTACTGAATCTACTGCATGAAAGAACCAGAGACAGCTTGCCTACGTGCGTTCCAACCGAAGAACCACCAACCAAGTGAGACCACCCTTAGACGGTATTAAAATAAAAAGAGCAGCCACCATGCCACGGAAATGTCAAAGCAGTCAAAGAACAAACCTATTTGTTTGGCTCGGTTTAAACTCTGCAAAATTCGACAAAATCAATATTTAACATGAAATAGAACATGCTGTTGTAATGTGGCGATTGGGTTTCAGGCATGATGAATATCTATACAGCTGAAAACCTTCATGAGAAAACGCATGTAGAATGGCTGCGTTAAGGGCCCCTTTTTGCAATCATTAAACACATTATGCTCTTCAATGCTTTCACCAACCATTCAATTTGCCTAACTGGTACAACCTCAACATTATGCTTTTATTCTTCCAGACCTACTATCGGGCTGTTAAGGATGAATGGTTAATGATCGACAGTCCATTAAAGGGGAACAGTTATCAAACTACAGTCACGCAAACCTCTGCCATCTTCGAACAGTACAACTAGAGAAGATCTTCATCCTGTCCCGACTCAAAATGAAAGTTAATGAGCAGAACTTGATGGCCGCTGGGGGAAAGGGGGAGGTCATCAGAGGTCAAGTCTTCAGAGAGATGGAGAAAGGGTGCAGGGTGGGGGTGACATAAATAAAAAGATATGGGTCAAAATGGTAGCATAGAAGAGACATCACAAGTTGTCACCTCACTGTCAAGGTATTGCCAGTTACAAGGAGATTAACATGTAAAGAGGGAAGATGATCTATAACCGGCCATTTCCACGTGCAAATCTGTGAAGGTTAAACAATTCCATCATTAGAAGAAAAAGCACTTTGAGACTGCAAGACAATATAAATACAATGCTGTGTTACATTTTAATGTAATTTTATTAGAAATCATGCAAACTTTTTATATATATATATATATAAAAAATACAAGTGTGCAATAAGAATCTTGTGTTTAAACACAGATTCTGGGATATTGTGTTATTGTCGGTTTCTCCTAAAGAAATAATTTCCAAACCAGGAAAGGCTGGGCCTTCACCCGCCCAATCTCTCCCCCCCCCCCCATCGATACCCCCCTCCCAGTCTTCCCGGCTCCACAGTTTTTCCAGTGCTGAAAAGCTTTCACATAACAGCACACATTTCTATTCCCCCTTAATTTTGATCCCTGGTTTTATTCTGGTGTCAACTTTAAATTACAATTTCTAAATAGCCAAGAACAATGTTTGTATTTACATTCCATTCTTTTAGTGTCATTCACAACACATAATATGTAAGATGTCCAAAATACAAAGGTACAGACCTTAACTTCGTATCAAAGCTGTGAATCAATTATTTCCTTTAAAATCTTTTAAACTAGACCCATCCCCAACACTCAAAAAACTTTATTGAGTCGCGTCTCAAACTGTACCCTTCTCACTTGCCATCAGGATTTTGCATCCCAAATCTCATCCAAGAGAAAATTCCACTCAATGCACACTGGGTGCCAAACTTCAACCAACGCAGGAATTAGTCATTTCTGGTAGCAAATGGAGCCTCCTGGAAAATTGTTGAATACCTTGAAGAAATTTTAGCATGTGTCACATGACACGAAGCAGGATGAAATAGATTGGTGGGTGTTGACAACTATTAAACTGTATGAACGGGTCAACTGTACTAGTGTGCTACACAATTTGGGTCATCTTTGTCTTTAAAGAAAACCATTCAAAAGCATACTCTAACACTTAGTGGAAAGGGCCACAAGGGCAGGAGAGTAGTTATGCAAACAGATTTCTTTGGAAGTTCTGCATTATATTGGTTGAGTGGAATTTTCTGCATACAGACCACCAGGTTTTCAGTACATTAAATTAAATGTTACACTACAGTTGCCAACTGGTTTGTCACCAGGGAGTGCATCTGTCGTCAGGAATGTCAGTATGAATTGTCAGTAACTGATATTAAGAAGCCACAAAGCGGGTAAGGTCAAAGGCCAAGAACAACACACGCATAAGATAACCCAGGCACATAGAAACGCTGGGAATTACATACAACAGGTTTGAGATGCCCTTCTGAAAAGGACCACCTCAAATCTATGTACGAATGCATCAAGAGTGCTTGCCAAACCACACAGGCAGCACATTTTAGATTATAAAGGGCTTTAACTCTTTGCCCTTTCATAACAACCATTAAAAAAAATCAGTTACAGGCAAATGTGTACCAACATTTCCACTGACGCAAGAGCATCTCACAGGACACATACTCAGGACCTTCAAACAAAGACATGGCTTCAGCCCATGAAATCACGCTGTCTTCACAAGAATTAAAAGAAAAAATGAACACGGTTACAACAGTTTGATATGTCGATGGTAGCCAGCACTGCAGCAGCGGTTACAGTTTTTTTTACTGTTCTATTGCTAGGAAAATGAAGGAAGAAAAAGTAAACTTAGCACAGTACATAAGCACAACAAGTCCATTTGTCAACACTTCATCACAATGAAAAAACTAAATTCTACATGTAAAACAGTCTACACTGTGTTTGTGTGTGCATGGGCAATATATATTTATTTTTATGTATTAAATAATAACACCAGAAACATAAGCAGCAAGGATATAAACTAAAAAAACATGAAAAAGAAAAGATTACAGCTAAGCCCCAGTAACCAAGGCGCTATTCTCACCCATGGCATGTGTAACAAAGTCAAATACTCGTTTCAATAGACTAGATTCTAAAAGGGCATTTTTCCATCATGCTATTCGACAATCAGGCTGTATCTGATCTCTTAAGATGTGCTACAAACACAATATGGCTTTCAGCATGATCTTTGGAGCTGAAATACTGCAAGGTGTAATAAATGAGTACAGCATACACCATACTTGGATCTCGATAAACCTGTGCGTGCTTTTCATGTCTACAGCTCGCCAGAGGGCAAGAAAAGGGAAAGCACAAACTAAGTTAAAAAATATCCATTCATGATGGTGCAAAAACCTTCCCCCTTAAGCCAATCACTGGGTTAAAGGGGCACAGCCAGAGAGGGTTCTAAAAGCAGAGGAAGGACTTAAGAGGAGAGTGTCACAAGCCTTGCAGGGGATAAGTAGCAGAAGCAGCATCTGGAAGGGCAGAATGTGACGGCTGCAGAGGTGAGGAGGCATCAGTGCTGAGGCTTTCGCTGGCAGACGTACTACGCCACGGGGAAGTGCTGCTGGAACGGTTGGGTGACTGGAAAACAATGTCTGCTCCGTGGTCTGTGCGGGCCTTGGCATTCTCGCGGAACTTGAGCTTGTGAGTTTCAATCTGTAGAAAAAATAGAAAGAGGTGGCGGGTGGGTCAGAGAGGGAGCAGGGATGTTTGGAAAATGGCAGGGGGGAGGGGAGACGGTGATGAGGAAATATGGTGATGGAAGGGAGGCGGGTAAGACGGAAGACGACACCACAAAGTCATCATTAGATGCCTGGAAAATAAAAGTGATTTTAATTTATTAACACAAGTGCAAACACAGAAATAAAATGAATGATAAACAAAGATGAGGCAAACTCCTTGTTGATTAAAGGGTTTGCTACGAGGACACTGAGCTACAGCACCTCAGGGAAGAGGGGGCGGGATTGCGAGACACTATCACTTACTTGTTTCTTGTATCTGATTGTCGAAGTTCTGAATTTCCCTTTGGTCACTACCCTCACCGGGTACTCCATTCTGTTGCATGTCAGAGCCTGCCAAGGCCTGTGGCGTACTCAGCTCTCCATTCTGAGGAGTCTGAGCCATGTCGCCTGCCTCCTCGCGCCCCTCACTCTATAATGAGATAATGAGGTGTCAATAGGATGGGGGATGAAATGGCAATGAAATGGTCTGACAACTATCACAATAAAACAAAATGTACACAACGAAACAGACACTGGGACATGCATAGTTGAAAAAACGGACAATTCCACTATTCAATTTGAAAACATGATTAGTCAATATACTTGAGATCAAATCTGAGAGACCACTGAGATGTACATCAGTAAATCCGAATGACTAATGATGAGGAACTTTTTGGTTGACACCTTCTGCGGTAATACCTCGCGACCTTGTTGTGTGTGTTGCTAAGAACTTCAGAGATCTTGATTATAGACATAGAGGCCCTTAACTCCGTTGTTCAAAATTCCAATGGTAGGGTGAGCTTACACATTTAGTGCGCCTCATAAATAGTAACATATCAGTCAGGAACCGAACCGAGGATTCTCAACAGAAGAGGGAAATCTTGAGGAATATTTGAAATTGCTTTATTTGCAAATTACTGTAGCCTTTAGTGGATGACCCGTGTTTTGGCAAAAATTGACTTGTCTTTCTCAAATCCAGGCCTTGCTCACTTGCGTAAATACAAGCATAATGAAGCATAATACAGGTTAGTGGTAAGTCATGGGCTAAATCCCACCTCATGCGGATGTGTCCTCAGCCGACACATCCGCATGAGGTGGGATTGAGCCCATGAATTACCACTAACCGGCATTATGCTTCTATTCACACAAGTGAGCATGGCCTGGATTTGAGAAAGGCAAGTCAATTTTTGCCAAAACACGTGTCATCCACTAAAGGTAACAGTAATTTGCAAATAAAGCAATTCCAAATATTCCTCAAGACTTCTCTCTTCTGTTGAGAATCCTTGGTTCTGTGCATGACTGTTATGATACTATTTATGGGGCGCACTAAATGTGTAAACTCACCCTACCACAGTAAATCCGAATGATGAGACAAAAATCTTTCTCTTTACAAAAGAGTGAGTTAACTTATAATTACTCTTACGACCTGTCCCCTTTCATCCATACTGCATGGGCGAGAACAACTAAAAGTAGTCCCAGGGTGTAGAGACCCTCCTTAAGAAAACAGATTCCTTAGCACAGCCTGTCCGAAAGCCGAGTCAGACTTAGAGCTGGAGTCCAAACAGTAATACTTGCAGAAGGCTGAAGGGGTGGCCACCCTACTGATGACCTGCCACGGAACCTGCTGTTGGAATGCAATGGCCGTGGCCTTGACACTGAAAGCATGGGCATGCATGTTAGCTGGAAGTGGCTTGGGCTGCCCTTTGTAGGCCTCCTTGGTGGCCGAAACCATCCATCGTGCAATTGATGCCTTGGATGCTTGATACCCCTGGACCTTGACCCCCCCCCCCCCCCCCCCCCCCGAAGATGACAAACAGTGCGTCCCACTTGCGGAAGCCCTTGGTCCCGTCTAGATAGAATTTCAGAGTGCGCCTCACGTCCAGACAGTGCAAAACCCTCCGAGGCTCGTCCTTAGGGTCGGCAAAAAACGTAGGTAAACTATTGCCTCGTTTAGATGGAAAGCGGAGGGTACCTTAGGTAGGAATGCGTGGTGTGTCCATAGGACCACCTTATCCCTGTGAAAGGTAGTATAGAGCTCTGAGGCCACCAGAGCCTGTATCTCACGGACACTGAGAGCTGAGGTGAGCACCACCGAAAGGGCTGTCATAATGGTGACTAGCCTGATATCCGCAGACACAATTGGCTCGAACAGCTTGTTTGCCAAGGCGCCCAACACTTCATTGAGGTCCTACACGGGGTGTGCTTTTGATGGGCGGCGAGAGTCTGGCGAGGCCCTTCAAATGTCTCATGACTATAGGGCTGGTTGAGGAGAAGACCTCCTCCTCCGAATTTCTGTAGGCTCCTATAGCCGCCAAATACGAGCGGCATGTGTCCACCTGCACGCCTGAGTGAGCAGGGTGCGCAGAGAAGGAGAGCACTTCATCCAACGTGTACGTAAGGGGGCCGATCTCCTTAGAGTCCACCCAGTGACAGAACCTAGTCCATTTACTCTTGAACTGGCTCCTGATAGCCCTGCTCCTGGCACACTGAATGATCTCTAGATTAGCCTTAGAAAGGCTAAGGTGCGTCAGCGTGACCTACTCAGGAACCACGCTGCTAGGGCTAATTTCTGCGGCGCGGGGTGGATGACCCTGCTTCCCTGTTGCACCAGCAGCGGATCTGGACCCAGCGGAAGGTGAATGGGTGGCCTGTCCGATAGGCTGAGAAGCTCAGAGAAACACGGTGTCGTTGACCACCACAGGGCTATCAGAATGATGTTGAGGTGGCAAGACTCCTTTATCTTGCAAATCACCCTGTGGACCAGGGGGGTGGGCGGGAAGGCATATTCTGTCGGCTGTTATGCCGTTCCACTGTATATGGAATGCGTCGCCCAGGGAGCGGGGGCCCTGACCCTGCCAGAACGCAAACTGATGGCACTTCTTGCTGTCCCAGGAGGCGAAAAGATCCACCTGAGGATGCCCCCATCTGCTGAAGATCTACAGCAGTACCTGGTTGTTCAGTTGCCCCTCGTAATTGTCCACCCCCAGTCTGCTGAGCATGTCCGCTTCCAGGTTGGACTCCCCCGGAAGGTAGATTTTGTTCTCTAGGGCCCATTCCCACAAGCTGATCGCAAGGCTGCATAGTGGAGGAGACCTGGTCCCATCCTGCTTGTTGATATAGTACAAGCTGGTGGAGTTGTCGGTCTGGATGAGGATGGCTTTGCCCCCAACACGCGGTAGGAAAGCTTTGAGCGCTAGCCAGATGGCCTTCAGCTCCAGCCAGTTGATATGGCACTCCTGTTTCTGTCGGGTCCAGACCCCATGGACAATGAAGCTGTCCAGAGTGGCTGCCCAGCCCTTGAGCGAGGAGTCCATTGTAATCGTGACCTGCGGAGCCAGCTGCCAGAAGGGCTTGCCCATCCGTAGGTTGCCGTCCCTGGACCACCTTGTGGGCTCAGAGTGGAGAGAAGGAGGAACGCTGACCAGCTCCCCTCCTGATTCCAAGATGCTGCGAAGTGCAGCAGTAATTTCCTCATCCTGAGTCTAGTGTGGGGTACGGCCAGGAGGACCACTGCCATGAAACCTAATAGATGCTGGTACCACCAGGCCAAAGTCACATGTCTGGTGAGTAAGTGAGTAGTGGCCCTCTTGATGGCTGCAATCTTCTCCTGTGGAGGGGAAAACTCTCTCGGAGCTCGTGTCCCATATGAGGCCCAGAAAGGTCAGTCTCTGCGTAGGCTTCAGCTGAGACTTCCTGATGTTGAGCGAAAATCCCAGGTGGTGGAGCGTGTTCAAAAGGGCGAAGGAAGTGTGGTGCACCGGCTGCAGCGATTGGGCACTGATGAACCAGTCATCAGGCAACAGGTAGAGATGATGGACCTGGACCCTGACGGCTGCCACTGCATTCATGAGTCTGGTAAACACCCTGGGAGCGGAGTTGAGGCAGAAGGGTGGCACCTTGTATCGGAAATGGCAGCCCATGATCCCGAACCGCAGGAAGGAACGATGCGGCTGCCAAATGGGGGACGTGTAGATAAGCGTCCTTCAGATCCAGGGAGCACATCCAGTCTCCCCTGCACAATGTCTAAGCAATGAGTGCTGGCGTAACCATCTTGAATTTTTGAAGAGGGCGAGAGAGGTTGAAGGTGGAAAGGTACAACACAACTCTCAGGCCAGCCTGGTGGTTCTTCTGTATTGCAAAAATCCTGGAATAGAAACCCAATCCTCGCTGGGAGGCTGGGACTTCTTCCACTGCCTGGCTCTCGACGAGCGACCGAATCTCCGCCAACAGAGTTGCTGTCCCAATCTGTGGGAGTGGAGGAGGGAGGAGAGGAAGGGATCGGTAGGCGATACCCATTGGATACTACAGAGAGGATCCAGGGGTCCGCGAAATACTGATGCCAGAACTGTGCGTGAAGGGCAAGCCTGCCTCCCCTCCCCCCACCGGAGACACGTGGACCCAAAGGGGCGCGTCATGCCTTCTTCCCCTCTGAGGCTGCTGCGGAGGAGGGGGACTGGAGAAAGCTCTTACTCCCCCCGCCCCCTTTTTCGTGTTTGCGTCGGTGTTGACTCTGAACGGTCAGGCTGCCTGGACCTCCGCTCTTGGAAGCCACAGAAACCTCCAAACGTCCACCCCTTGTCGGAGCGTTGATGTGACAGGGTGTATGCCTTGGGCGTGGCCTTCGTAAAGACAGATAAAGACTTTGCAGTTTGCAAACTGTTTTTCTTTTTATCTAGCTCCTCGTCGGTGGTGGAGTGAAAGAAGTTGCCACACTCGAACGGAAGGTCCAATATGCGTTCCTGCATTGAATTTAGTAGCGTAGAGCCAGGCCGTCCTTCTGATGTCTGTGGCGATGCATATGGCCCGGCCAGAGGTGCCGATGTTGGCCACAGTGGACTCAATGTCGTCTTGCGCCACCATTTTAGCTTCTGCCAATCCCGCCTTGAAACGTGACTGTCTCTGCATCGGAAGTTCTGGAAGGAAGTCGGCTATTTCCTGCCAAAGCCTCTGGTTAAGGGATGCCAGCATGACATCCGCAATGGCCTGACGAAGATGCAGCAAAGCGGTGGAATAAAGCTTCTTACCGTACGCCTCCAAGATCTCCTCCTTGCATAGCAGCGCCGAGGACGAGGTGGCCAACGACGACAGAGGCTTTGAGTAGAGTATCACCGAAGAGTGTGGTTGAGGGTGGGCCGACAGCAAGAGTGTATCCCCCTCCATTTGTCTGTACTTGCCGTCCAGGTGTCAATTGATCAGCTGCATCGAATGGGGTTGAGCCACCCCTTTTTAGCCAAGGCAACAACGTCCTTTTGCATCGGGATCCCTGTGCAAGCTGAGGGGCGTAGAGTGAGGACCTTGGCGAGCACCCCTGCCTATGGATGCTCGACTTCACGCTGAGGAAGGCTCAGGTACTCAGCCAGCCATGCAAGTTGTTTGTGGAAAGCCTTGGCCGATTATGGTGTGTCTTCTTCCTCGTCTGTGTCCACCTGGGCATCCAGCAGGTCTGGTGCGGGTGGAGAGGTGCGGAGGGCTGGGGTGTGGAGACTAGAGCCGGAGGCTGAAGCAAAGGCTGGTACGGAACCGTCTGAACTGTGGGAGGCAGGGCAGCCAGAATCGAAGGAGCCAGCGCAGGCAGCGGTGGCTGCACAGGGGCCTGTGGTGCTGGAGCCATAGGAGGAATGACTAAGGGTGCGGGCGGCGGGGCCGGAGGGAGCATGTCCCTGGTAGCATTCCACAGGATGGCCCCCATCTGAGGAGATCTCATGAGGGTGAGGAACTTTTCAAAGAACCTGTTCTCACAGGACGGTGGGGTGGCAGGTGATATTGACGGGATCGCGGACGGCTGCTGGGGCTGGTGCGTATTCTGTCTAGATGATTGCAGAGGGAACCTGGCCTGCGCTGCAGATGGATAAGCTGTAGGCCACGTACCTGGTTGACCCCAGTCCCACCTTGTAACTTGTTCACCCACCTGCATCGTGCCTCAGAGAGGTATCGGGAGAGCGGCCATTTTGTTTGGCACATCAGCAATCTTGTAGAGCTGCATGCCACGTGCCGAAATCGTGGTGCTTGGCTCACTGGGCCCAGCCTCATTTAGGACTCTTGACGGTGGAGCATGAGACCTGCCCTGCACCTCTGGCCAAGGCCTGGTAGGCGTGTCGCCCTCAGCGATGTTGCCGGTTGTGCTGCGTATAGGCACCCCCTCAGCCATGATGCCGGTACATGGGCGTAGCCCCTCGGGTGTACACCCGGTAAAAGAACCATCTGGTCCCTCAGCACTGTCTTCAGGAAAGTCTACAGACCCCTCGGCCTGGCGACCGGTAGCTGAAATAGCCTCAGTTCTCGTGCTGGTATGAGAACCTGGGAGGTTCCACCCGCTCAGGCGTTTCGTTGGAAAGGTGTCGCCTTGCGAGGTGCACTGGAAAAGAGCGGCCCTACCTTGGGCCTTGATCGATGCTTGACGAAGTCCTTCAGGTCATCTGGAGGTGACCTCTCGAAGAGCTCCCTCCTGCTAGTCAGTCTATTCTTCAGGGCACACGAGGACAGTGCGTCACACATGGTACAACCTTCCCATCCGTGGTCAGGGGCCAAGGCAGCGGAGCAAAGAGCGTGGGGACCTGACGTAGGGAAGAACCCCACGCAGGCTGGACACCTGCTGAAGCCCGCTGAAGTCGACATGCACCGGGGAGGAGCGTGGCGCCAGAGGACCGAGTACCTGAATGACAAAAGAAAGTATCCGGGGAAGAGCGTGTGGTATTACATGGCCGAAGCCAAACCCAGGAGCGCTGGTGAAATGGACCCGTTCCTGTCGAAGCGGAAAAGGGGACTGAGGTGTGGCACCGGTGGGCAGAATCAGTGTAGCGCATGCTCCGAGGGCCGCACCCCTGCGTGCTGCTAAATTTAAAGGGGAAGAAGGTTTTTTATGGTGAAAAAGATTCCGTCTCCCGTCCCTAAGAAGGGACACCCATGCAGTTTGGAGGAAAGGGGACGGGGCTAAAGAGTACGGGGTGGTCATCTCAAGGGTGTCCGAGTATGACTATTTGGGTGTCTGGTTTTCCTAGTAAGTCTCAGGTCATGCCCATATTAGGAAGCAGGAGTTATGCATGGCCCAATCCCTGGATGTGGTTTCAGTTTTTAAAGCAATGTGCACCGGTCAACCCCTTGGAATGATTCTGAAAGGTTATAGTGCTCAAACTAAGGCAACGTCCAATTATGCTGCATCTCTATGGGGCATTGAAAAAGTGTCTCCTTTAAGAGTCGGAGGAAATGAATTTCTAAAGACTTTGGCGCCTACATTTTAAATACATTCAGAATCGGGCCTTGGTTTTTTGGAGGACGATTGGGCTTTGGCCCCTCTCTTATATTGGCTTCGAATTTGGTCGAACCCAAGAGCGACTTTGATACAGCATATTATTCGAGCTATTTTGGAGGTGGAAAGCTGGCTTCACATTCCTTGGCTAAACTATATCAACAGCCATCTGACCCAATTTAAATGCCCCGTCACTCATTTCTCCGGGTGGTTTACTCAGTGTTGAATGTAAAAATAGTTTAAAGCAAAACATCTTTATTTCATGTCTCAAGGAATTTAGAGAAATGATTGCTTTTCAAATCCCTGCTAACAGAAGGCTAGCGCGCATTAGCTCTTTGGAAGCCATGCAATCTTTTCTTCTATTTAGGGATCAAAATTCCGATAGGTGGGCTCTCACTACGGCTTGTTTGAAATTACTAAATTTAAGAGGGGATATGGTTAAACAGAAGAGTTTTTCTGATTCACCTAGATGTCCTTATTGCGATTTTTATCAAAAGGACAATTTATATTTTGTAATGTTTTGTCCCTTTTATACCTCAATTCGTCAACGAACAATTCTTCCTGTCCTTCGACAGTTTAATTTTGTTCAGTGTTGCCCTACCCTATGCTATTTGTTACAAGCCGATTCACTGAATGTGTTGTGGGCATTGCTTTCCTGTTCGAAGGGAGCATTAAAACTGAGGAAATGTTATCCATCATTGCTATTGGAGACCGAGGTGTCAGACTCTTCTCCCTAGTCAGGAGCCCGCACTGGGCCTACTACTGATTTTAACGACTTCAAGTTTTCAAGTTTTTCAGGATGTTTGTGCATTTGTTTACTTTTTCATTGTTTGGATTGTTATAGGAACTATTGTATGTTGAATTGCTTGATGCATATTGATTGTTCAATCTGTAAATTTGTGATTTTAATACTTGCTGTTTTATTTTACTTATGGATTCAAAAATGCCAGAGCTGGAAGCGTTCGCTTTGCTGTCATGGCTCCTATTCTCTAACTCGCTACCAACTAGTATCAGTGACAAAATCTCCTACAACATCTTAAGAAACTAGTTAAAACCTGGCTCATCAATTAATAGGAATAATGTCCTGTTCACCCAATTCTCCCTCCTTCCCTCATGCACTGACTGCGAATTGTCTGTTATCTTGTTGTATCTGGTATAAGTGCTGTGATACCGTTGGTTCTGGGTGTTACAGAAATGTTATAAATAAATAAATTGCAAAGTTAGTTAGGTTTTATTTTTACATGTTCTTCACTTTTATGGCATTTTGTATGCCGAAACAAAGTCTTAAATGATGAAATTTTCTTTTATAGTGGTCTATGGTTTAGACTGAGGTTATTTTGTTTGAAGTCTTGACAAGCACCCGTCCGTTTTCTATAACAGGGACATCTGCCCAGAACAAAATCCTTGAAATTCAGCAGACTTGGCGTGTTCCTGTTGATGTCCCGCCATAATGCCATTTTGTATGGCATTATGAATCCCTTCTCTTATAATATGCATATGCTTATGGGCTTTGCAATGGGGATGCACACAGTTAAGCTGGTGATGACTTCCCACAATAGCTGAATTTCAAGGGTTTTGTTGCATTAAATCTGCAGAACTTAACTGCACCATAACTAAGGTTTCTTTCAGTGAATTTCAAGGGATTTGTTTTACCATTGTTTTTTTACAGGCCATTCCACTGTACATGTTCCTCCAATATGTTTCTTTTGGACCCACTAGGTGGCCAAGGCCATCTTTTGGCCCACTAGTCAGGGTCTTTGGCCCTGGCCAGTGAGCCTTGCCTTTGGCATTGCCCACTGTACCTTTTAAAACACTACCTTTCTTTGTCACTCGCTAGTCATGCCCTTCGTCCTTTGGCCGTGGACACTCTACATATTGCTCTAATAGGTTTCCTAAACAGGCCCACTACCACGCTACACCACTAGGTTTCTTTTGGGCATACCAGCCATGGCCTTCGGCCATGTCCAGTGGGCATGTCCTTTCGCTGTGGTCCCTTGACATGTTGCCCCAATAGATTTTATTGGGGCACACTAGCTATTGCCTTTGACCGTGGCCATTACCCATAGTGCACCATTCAGTTACTTAAAGTAACCCAGTAGCCATAGTGTCCAACCACACCCATTACCCCCACCTCACTGTAGCTGTTACAATCCACTTTTTAGCAATTAATTTTTGTACTCCCATAACCGCAGTTAGTATAACCTAGATAATAGTAATGTAATACAAATAACCACAGTTATTCGTAAAATAAGGAACAAGTTACTTACCTGTAACTGTTGTTCTCCAGCATGGGTCTGGCATGGATTCACATGCTCATGAATATTCCCCGTAGTCAGGCTGGGAATCCTCGGTAAAGAAAAAAATCAGTATCAGTTTCATTTCTGATCTGTCTTTCTTAGTAGTAACCAATCCCTGATCTCTGGGGCATACTGCCCCCAGCCAATGACTGCCCTCTCCCTAAGCCCTGCCTCTGGCAGCCATCCTCAGATTTGGTAGCACGTAAAGTGGCAGTATGACCAAGTGAAGAGCCGCAGAGGGGTAGGCGGGAGGGTTCGCATGTGAATCCATGCCAGACCCATGCTGGAGAACAACAGTTACAGGTAAGTAACTTGTTCCTTCTACAGCATGGGGTCTGGCATGGATTCACATGCTCATGAATAAAAGAATACATAGCAGTACACACATGCACAACCACGGGAGGTGGCAACAGGCTCAACATTAAGCAATACAACAACTCAACATTAAGCATCTCTTACCTCCTCACCAGGCTCTCCTTAAGCGAACAGGTTGCGCAGCACTGCTTGGCCGACCCTGGACTCCTCCCTGGAGTCCCGATCGACGCAGTAGAATCTTGTGAAGGTGTGCGTCGACCTCCACGTAGCAGCCCTGCAGATGTCCAGCAGGGGCACACCAGACGGGAACGCCGTGGTAGCAGCGATCGCTCTGGTCGAATGGGCTCTCGGACGGCTGGGCAGCGGTCGGTTTGCCAATCAGTGACAGTGCATGATGCAGCCGGAGGGCCATCTGGAAATGGAAGTCTTCGAGAGAGCCTTCCCTTGATTCACAGTCCCAAAGTTCACAAACAGCTGTGACGTCTTCCAAAAACTCTTCGTGCGGTCCACGTAGAACTTCAGCGCTCTAGCTACATCCAGCGAGTGCAAAGTCCTCTCGGCCGGCGTCGAAGGCGACGGGAAGAAAACTGGCAACACCAAGGGCTCGTTGAGGTGGAAGTCTGACGGCACCTTGGGCATGAAGGAGGGGTGCGTCCTCAGCACCACCCTCGTGTCGTGAAAAGTCAAGTATGGAGGCTTGCAAGATAGGGCCTGGATCTCTCCCACTCGTCGTGCGGAGGTGATGGCCACGAGGAACGCTGTCTTCCACGACAGGAACTTCAAAGGCGCCAAATGCATAGGCTCGAATGGGGCCCCCCCATGAGCCTGGTCAGCACCACATTAAGCTCCCACGCCGTGGCTGGAGCCTTCACCGGCGGGAAGGATCGGAATAGTCCCTTCATAAATTGCTTCACCAGGCGATGAGACCACAAGGACGCCCGTCCCGTAGTCCTGGTATATCGGGAGATGTCAGCCAGATGTATTTTGATGGAGGCGTGAGCCAGTCCAGCTTTGGACAGCGACAGTAGGTACTGCAGTACTTGAGGGGCCGTAATCCGCAGAGGGTTAATCTTCTGTGCACGGCACCAGACAGAGAACCTCTTCCACTTATGTCCGTAGCACTTGAGAGTTGAGGACGCCCTGGCTTTTGCAAGAACCTCTCTGCAGTCAGCCGGGATATCGTACCCTCCAAACTCTGCCACGCCGGTGCGACGAGGATCATTCTGCACCTGGACTTCTTGAGCTGGTTGATGAGACGGAGCAGCAACGGCAACGGAGGGAACGCGTATAGAAACAGGCCGTCCCAAGGGAACGAGAAAGCATCGCCCATGCTCCTCGGCTGCGGGAACCTGCTGGCGAACATCTGGCACTTGGAGTTTGTTGCCGTCGCGAAAAGGTCGATCCAGGGTTTGCCCCATCATCGAAAGAGCCGATCCACCTGGTTCTGACGTAGTTCCCACTCGTGGCACGAGCGCAGCTCCCTGCTGATTGAGTCGGCGATGGTGTTTTTTATTCCTGCCAAGTGGAAGGGAACCAGAAACATCCCCTGGGCGACGGGCCAGTGCCACAGATCCTGGGCCTCCTTGGATAGGGCTAGGGATCTGGTGCCTCCCTGCTTCCGTATGTAGAACATCGTGGTGGTGTTGTCGGTGAAGATCCTCACCACTTTGTCCTTGAGGGACGGAAGGAACGACTTGAGTGCCCAGAACACCGCTGAAAGCTCCAGAATGTTGATGTGGAGAGACCTCTCCTCCGGGAGCCAACGGCCTCTTGCGTGGAGATCTCCGGTGTGGGCCCCCCAACCCGCCAGGGAGGCGTCTGTCGTCACCGACTCATGAAACGCCGGGGTCTAAAAGTCCATGCCTGCCGTGAGGTGCGCACGGGTACCCCACCATAGGATCGCCCGACGGAACTCCTCGGCGAGAGGGATCCTGTCTTCGAAGCAGCCCGTCGCCTGAAACCAGTGGGCGTCGAGGAACTCCTGTAGCGGACGCATCCGAAGTCTGCAAAGGGGTACAAGGTAGATGCATGAGGACATCATCCCGAGGAGGGACTTGATGGACCTCACCCTGGCCACGTCCGTGGCTAGCAGGCGTTGCACCTTGCCCAAAATGGCCTTCTTCCTCTCCTCCGACGGGGAGGCCAATTGCCCCACTGTATCGAGCTTCGCTCCCAGAAACAGTGCTACTTGCGACGGAACCAGGTGGGGTTTGGGGTAGTTGATGGCGAATCCCAGTTCCGTGAGCAGCCGGACGGTCCTCGCTGTGTGTTCGACTGCGAGTTCTCTTGTCCTTGCACGGATTAGCCAGTCGTCCAAGTAGGGGTAGACGTGGATCCCCTGCAGGCACAGCTGCGCCGCCACTGGTGCCAGGCACTTGGTGAATACCCTGGGTCACGACTTTAATCCGAACGGCAGGGCTCTGAATTGGTAGTGGCATCCCTGAACCATGAACCTGAGAAACCTTGTGTCCTTTTAGAATGGGGATGTGGAAGTAAGCATCCTCCAGGTCCAATGACGATAGGCAGTCGCCCTCCTCCAGCTGTCCCAGCACGTGCCTTGATGTACTTGTTTAACCGACGCAGGTCCAGGATGGGGTGCCAACCGCCTGTCTTCTTTTTGACGAGGAAGTACCTTGAGTACACTCCGGAGCCCCGGAGCCTCCTGGAGAGGAGCTCGAAGGCACCTTTCTTGAGCATCGCCCTTACCTCCAACAGCAGTTGAGGGACGTGATTCTCCTTCCTGGCCACGGGAGGAATGCGAGGACACTTCTTTTGGAATTCCAGCGAGTGCCCGTTGGCTAGGGTGTCCAGCACCCAACGGTCGGCGGAGATTGACTCCCACACGTTGATGAACTTCGTCAGCCTGCCTCCCACCGGGGTGCTTCGGTGGGGGCCCGACGCTACGTCCGGTTCAGTCCTGCTTGGAGGAGGCCTTGCCGCCTTGGCCTCCTTGACGACGATGGCGGGATCCTCCTTGCTTGCTGCGACCTCTGTAGGCCTCCTGGGACGAGGAGCGGGCTGCCTGGCGGTATGTAGAAGAGCCACCACTGGATCCCTTGGAGGCATCCTGTGTGCCTCCGGAGCTCCGAAAGGGCCGTCGTCGTTGAAGTACCCCTAGGGCCCGGGCCGACTCCGAGACGGTCTTGATGGCCTGGAGCGACTCATCCACCGTCTTCCCAAAACGGTTGCTGCCGTCGAACGGCATATCCAACACTCTGGTCTGAACGTCCTGGCGGAAGTCCGTCGCCTTGAGCCACCCTCGTCGTCGTAGGCAAACCCCGTTGCCCATCTGGCGAAATCAGGTATCGGCAATGTAGTTGCCACCATTATGGCGTGATCCGACGCCACCTCGTCTTCATGAAGAATCTGTAGGGCATCCGCTCTCTTCTCGTCCGGCAGGAAGTCCAGCAGGGGAGCTAACTTGAACCAAAGCTCCCTGTCGTAACGGGCCACGATCGCTAAGACATTGGCCGCCTTAATCGTTGTCGCTGCCGACGAAATGACCCGTCGTCCCATGGAGTCCAACTTCTTGCCCTCACTGTCCAGTGGGGAAGTGGAAGTTGATGCTGCCGCACCCGCTGCCTTCTTCTTGGCCTCTGCCGAGACGACCATGTCCGGCGTAGGCTGGGCCCTGAGGCACAAGGGGGCGTCGTCGGGGACCCAGTACTTCTTCTCGTACCTGTCCCTCTTGGCGGGCGTCGTAGAAGGGTTCTTGAGGACAGCCAGCCCTTCGTCCCAGATGTCGTCGAGCAACGGCACTGCCAGGACCGTCTTTCTCTTGGCCTCCCGTCGTTGATAAAGAAAGCCTTCCTTCTTCTGTTCCTCCGGGCAGAGTTGGAAGAGCTCGGACGCCCTGGCTATCATGGCGTGAAAGGAGCCAATTTCGTCGGGCGTTGAGGTCCGAGGGGGAGGCGATGAAGGAATGTCCGTCGTATCATCGCCACCGTCATCGTCCGTCCCCGTCGCCGTATCATCCCGAGGGTCAGGCGAGGGGGATGAGGGGTCTCCACAGGCCTGGTGGGCACGAAGGGCGGAGCGGGATGGACTCTCCTACGCTTGTTCGGGGGGCTTCCCGACGGTCCTGGCTCAGGATCCTCCGTCGGGGTCCGTGGTAACCTCGTCCTTATCTCAGTACATAAGGATTGGATTGCCAACAAAATGGCCGACGAGCTATCCTGAGGCTCTGGCAATGGCTGCAACGGGAGGGACGGTTGCTCCACCGGGCCTTCGTCGTCGTCGCCATACTCGCTATCTTCCATCTCCTCAGCAGGATCCTTCCCCTGGGATCGAACTTTCTCTAACCTCTCGTTGAGGTCCTTCACGGTTTCCACCAGATCCTCCTCAGAGGCTGATTCCGAGTCTGTAATGGCCACCGCATCCCCCCCCTCTTTTTCCGCCGGGGTCTTCACGGGGATCTTAACGATGGGCTGGGATACTCTGGGCCCAGAGGCCATCTCCACTGGCGTAGTCTCAGCCGGCTTCGCCAGGGCCGCAGCGACCACTTCGATAGAGGCCTTTGCCGGCTGGCTCAAAGCCCTCACCACCTTAGGTGCGTCCTGGGCCTTCGCCTTGGGGGAAGGGCTGGCTGTCCTCAAGAACCCTTCTACGACGCCCGCCAAGAGGGACAGGTACGAGAAGAAGTACCGGGTCCCCGACGACGCCCCCTTGTGCCTCAGGGCCCAGCCTACCAAGGCGACGGGGACGGACGATGACGGTGGCGATGATACGACGGACATTCCTTCATCGCCTCCCCCTCGGGCCTCAACGCCCGACGAAATTGGCTCCTTTCACGCCATGATAGCCAGGGCGTCCGAGCTCTTCCAACTCTGCCCGGAGGAACAGAAGAAGGAAGGCTTTCTTTATCAACGACGGGAGGCCAAGAGAAAGACGGTCCTGGCAGTGCCGTTGCTCGACGACATCTGGGACGAAGGGCTGGCTGTCCTCAAGAACCCTTCTACGACGCCCGCCAAGAGGGACAGGTACGAGAAGAAGTACCGGGTCCCCGACGACGCTCCCTTGTGCCTCAGGGCCCAGCCTACCAAGGCGAAGGCCCAAGACGCTCGTTCCCCCTCGGGTCCCTTCGAGATGGACCGGGGCCACTCCAGCAGCTTACCCAGGTTCTCAGACTTCCTCTTCCCTGAACCAGAGCGCTGGCTCGTGGTTGAACGTGCCGGGGAAGTCGCGCCCTGCCTGACAGCCGAAGAGCCTGACCTTTTGGCGCTCCCGGTGCCCGCGGACTCACAGTGCTTGGCCTTCTGTTGGGCCCTCGTCGCGGCGCCCTCACAGGACTTAGAAGCCCGCTCAGAGCTTTTCTTCGCCTTCTCACGTGCTGTGCCCTTCTCCAACCAGGCGGCGAGGCGGGAACGACGATCTTGCTTGGTCCGTTCCGAAAGGTTCTTGCAGAACGCACAGTCCTTCTCCACGTGCGTCTTGTCCTCATGAAGGCAGTAGAGACATCGCAAATGCTCGTCCTCCTTGAAAACATTTTGTAATCCGCATCCAGGGCAGCACCTGAACATCTTGGATCCGGGCGTCGAGCTTCCCTTGTCCTGGGCCATGGCCGTTGAGGTAGGCCGCAGATCTTCCGGAATACTCCAAGAAGTGTAAACTCAACGAAAACTTCACCCTTGAGGGGCGTAGAAGAATTCCGAAACGGGTCCCCATTATCGGAAGTAGACACGGTGGAGTTTGAGGCTCGATTAAACCGAAAAAATTAGAAAATCTCCTGAAAAAGCGCAAAAACGCAGCAAAAACTCGAGAGCTAAAGCACGAGGACTCCCAACACTTGAACGTGCGGTAAAAATCTAAGGATGGCTGCCAGAGGCGGGGCTTAGGGAGAGGGCAGTCATTGGCTGGGGGCAGTATGACCCAGAGATCAGTGATTGGTTACTACTAAGAAAGACAGATCAGAAACAAAACTGATACTGATTTTTTCTTTACCGAGGATTCCCAGCCTGACTTCGGGGAATATTCATGAGCATGTGTATCCATGCCAGACCCCATGCTGGAGAAATCTGGTTACTCATGTGATGCACTTTCATTCCCGATCCAATTTTCTACAATAACCCCCGTTAGGCGAAAATAACCTTGGTTATGAGGAAACGTTCAAGGTCTGAACTTGGTCCTCAAACCCCTCCCCCTCCCAATTTCACATGACGTCCTCTTTCCCCCTCCCCACCCCAACCTGATGCCATTTCCTCCTTTTTCCTCCTCCAAAGGCATCTTTCTTCTTTCAGTTTTCAGCTAACCTCGGTTACTTTGGAAAAACGTAGTTATCTCTCGCAACATACACAAACTAAGCACCATGCGAGACCTAGCCATAATTTTGGGAGAAGTGGGGCACTCACTTCCCAGTCAAATATTTTAACTACTGGACGGAATAACCCCAGACGACTACCAGAAAATCGTGTCAACGCTTTGTGCCCAAGTTGTTTTGTACCTGGCCCAATTCCGTCCAGCGGTTTTCGCTGTGCAGAAAGTGTGACTTTCTCTATGGGGAAATTAACAGGAGTAGGCCAAAAGCAGCGTTTTCTTGCTTTCTTAATAACTTTTTCAATCTTTAACGCATCTTTCCTAAAGTTTCCAGTCAGGTGGGGCCCGTAACACATTTTCGTTTGCAGAATATCAGCCAAATCCGTCATGCGAATAAAAGGTTATTAGCAATTGCATTTTTGGGTTTCCTATGGTACTTCATACTCAACTTAACTATAATCTGGCAACCGCTGCACTATTGGTACTTAATGCTTGGTACTTAATTCCCATTGTGTTCCCTTATTTATAATCTATCAGGCATTAATATGTCCTTTTTGTGCAAGACCTAATATAATATTGTCACCACCAGTATTGACTTTCAAAATATCTTGTAATGTCGAGTAGGCATTAATTGCTGCTGTTCGTAGTATTCTTTTTTTGTAAAGTTTTAAATACCTTTTTATCTTCCCTCTTTTTATCGCATCTAAGATATTGTATGTGAGCGTATTTAATTATCGATCGATTGGTAGACTGTATTTGACCATGTGGTGGCAACTTGGAAAGATCATTACAATTTAGAAATACAGCTTTAAATACAGGGTGTTAGCAAGCCTGTTCATACGATGTATGTGAACTTTACCTGTCGCACTAGGCACTTATTGCAATTTGCATCTTGCTGCTGGGTCACTGCAGATATGCCCATAATGTTATTTTTCAAGATTGAGAACTGCACCTTATTGTGTTCAGAACTGATACTGTAATTGTTATATATGTCTATCCATTGTGCATTTCTCGAGCGGCATTAGTCTTTATGTCAGGTGGCACAATGCAATCTTAACAATTATCAGCTAATTATAGCTCTTCAGATATTTACATTGGTTTTTCTTCATTGCATATTTTTGATCCATGATCCACTTAATTTACACCCAACCCCCCCACCCCCCACCGGCCTTCTGCTTTCCTTCGAGGAAGAGATTGCTCAACTCCTTTCAAGCAACACCAAGCCCTCTTCCAAAATCATCCTTTTGGGAGAAGTCAACCTAGGTTTTAACGACTCTTCTGATTCCCAGGCACATGCCCTCGCCAACACTATCGAAGCCCAAGGATTCTCCCACTGAATCTGAAGCCCTGCTCATGACAAAGGCGGCACGCTAGATTGGCTAGCAGATCTCAACTGCAACACCAATATACTAGCTAACAATCATTAACCTTGGTCAGACCATAATGTCATCTCATTCACCATTAACGAAATAGCACAATCAGATGTCCTGAATCTTCCAGCCGCGGCCTCTCTTTAAAAAAACTCACGCAACATCAACCTACTCCCCCTGCTACTAACAGCCTACGCACATACCAACTCTGATCCTACAACTATGATATGATATGGCATTTATAACGCACCTATACACAAGTGTTTCAAGGCGCGACGAAGCAAGGGAAGGGTAACAGAGGGAAGACAGAGACACCAATATTACTAGGCCAGGTGACATTGAGATTGCGCAAATGCAGAGGAGGGGGGAAGGGAAAAAGTGGTGGGGAAAGGGAGAGGGGGCAGTGCAGTGCATAGGACAACAGTAAAATAAAAGACACTAAATGAATATAAAGTGCAGACATCAGTTGTCAAGTGCTGATAGGGGGGTTGTAGGGATACAGAAACATTCAGCAAGTGCAAGGGTTGCCAGGGGGGCAGTGCAGGTGTGCAACTGGCAGGGAGTGGACTTGGGCCCGAGATCAGAGGATAGCCAGGTAACCAGTGCAGTTGTAAAGCGTGACTTTCGTCACGCTTTACAATCAAACTCTCCTAGAAGCCATTAACAAAGTTGCACCTCTGGGCAACCGTAATCCCAAACCATTAGCCCACCTTAACTCCCAGTACACCGCTAGTCTGAAAGCCCTATGTTCCTCAAAAAGAACAGCTGAGAATGCCTGGAAAAAAATACCCTCAGATGAGAACAAACAGCACTTCGCTGTCCTATCTAGAAAATACAAACAATCCATTCTTCAATACAAAGGCGATACATACAATGATAGAATTGAAAAAGCAAACGCAGGCACAAGAGAGCTTTTCGCCATTATTAGCGAACTCGAAACGCCAGCTTCTTCTCCAGATAACTACATTGAAGACCTCCCCTGGAGCAGGAATATACAAAACGCCCTCTTTGGCAAAATCTCCCAACTTCAAACCAAAATCACTGAAAAGAAAACTAAACTTGCGTCAGCCAACCAGCCACTAGACGAGCGGCTTCAGATGTGAAGGAGACATATGCCCAGCCTCACTCATAAATCACTGCGCCGAAGAGCTTGACGCTTCAACAAAGCGCTGATTAATAACTCTTTCTCAACTGGCAATGTATCAGAGAACTTAAAAGAAGCCTGGGTACTCTCACTCCTCAAAAAGACCACACTAGATGCCAAAGTTCCTACCAGCTGCCGACCTATAACAACTGTACCTTTCCTCCTCAAAATACTTGATAGAGGGCCTATCTGCAAATACAGAAATATCTGGAAACCCACAACCTTCTCGACCTACGCCAAATCGGGGCTTCCAACCCCATCACGGAATGGAAACCGTCCTTCTGGACCTAAAGATTCAAATGGATGAAATTAAAGACAAGGGTAACATGGCCATCCTCCTCTTACTTGATCTATCAGCAGCCTTTGGCTTGGTAAATCACAAAACACTCTGCCAACACCTCACCTTAGTTGCCCACTTCTCGACCACAGCCATAACATGGACAGAGTCTTTCTTGTTCAACCGCACAATGAGAGTAATCTACACCACCGCAACAGCCCACCCCCCCTCCAACCCCAGTCACCTGTGGAGTGCCTCAAGGTTCATGTGTCTCACCAACACTCTATAATATACTCTCCAAGCCACTTTTTGACCTTGACAAATTGGGTGTCAATTACACCAACTACACGGAGGAAAACCAAATCCTCCTATCCCATCACCTGCAACTATCACACTGATTCCAATATAAAAAATGGAATGCCCTGCCCCTAGTGGTAAGATCAGATCCATCGGTCAAGTGGCACAGCGAGTAGAGCGCTCGCTTTGACATCCGTGCAGAGCCTGCGAACGCAGGTTCGAATCCCGGCAGCGCCAAACTCAGCGTTTCATCCTTCCGAGGTCGATAAATGAGCACCACACACCGTGGGTAATAATAAGCAGCGCTCAGATACCTAAGGGTTCGTAGCGCTATATAAATCCCAAATTATTATTATTATTATTATTATTATTATTATTAATTATTATTATCATTTTGGTCCTTCCACAAAGGCCTGAAACCTGGCTCTTTTCCCAAGAAATCCAGAGGAATTGAAATTGTACAATTCTCTCTGCACCTGGCAATCTGTCTCAACTAAGTTCCCTTGTAAATTACCACCTATGTTGAAACCAACTGTAGTCTTTATGCTCATGTATACTACATGTATACTACTTACTTTTGTACCAACTATGTCTGTAAACAACTGCACTCTTTTCTCCTACGTAAACTATGTATGTAACCACTGTAACCTCTAATCCTTTGTAAACTAGCACCCAGATGCCTCCGGGTTTGGTGCGCTTTATAAACGTCAAAATAAATACTATTTTCTATACCATTGTAATATGGCCACCCATAGACAAATACATATGACACTTTTTTGCCAGTTATTCACTAGCAGCCAAACTACTTGGATTCATGCAAAATACCAGGGTTTAGAGCCCTGGAGTACTAGGCCCTTTATATGGTATATTATATGGCATCAGTCCCATCTATTAATTGGGTATTTGGTCTATGCCATTCGAGTATTACGTTTTAAATATAGCACCTTGCACTTTACATCATGTATAGTATATGTGCAATCTGTGACTTTCAAGGGTTGTCTTCTGGTGCCATAATTTGCATGATGTGTAATGCTATGTTTGTATTGTTCCTACATGGCCGCCCCTGCTGCCCTGGCATACACCTCGATTACTGGTCTAACACATGGAAAGTGAAAAGGGACCATTCTGTGTGTGTTTTGTATTGTATCGTATGTATATTTAAAGCCAATTTGTGGCATACCAAAGTTGTGTGTAATCAATATGATGTGATAACTTATCAGGCATTCTGGATTCATTTATGGGTACCTACGAGTGTGGTCAAGAGCACTGTGTGCTTTCACTTCTTTTTATGATATATCAGTGATTGCGATATGCTTACTGCAACTTTCGCTCTAAATCTTGGTGCTCTTCCTGTTATGAGATTGAATGATCTGACTTTTATCCCGGAGAAGAATCGTATATCTTGGAATCCCAAGGTAAAAACATTCAATGTGTGTTTGAATAAAGATTTAGTAAATCTAAGCAAGGAGGAGTTTGAGTAGGTATGTTCTCCAGGTATGTTAAATACATTATTGAAAGAAAGGATGGCTGGCATTCAGGCTAAAATGAAATGTGAACATTCTGAATCGGTATAACATTGTTATAGAAGGCTGCTGAATGTATGCTATGTGTGATTAGATTAAAACAAGAGGAGAATTTCTGCTCAATATTTACATCTATGGCGTGCAATCAACTTGAGATGCAGATTAATCCTCTCCTGAAGGAGAAATTAAAACTGCATTTCTGCAATATGTACTCTAAAAAATCACAATACAGAATTGGAGCTTGGACGTTAAAATAAAAAATGCAAATACACTATGGCAGAGAGGATATTCTTCTCCTGATTAAAAGGGCCAGTTATTCGAGAGCTGTGGGACCGAATGGTTTGTGAAATTGTACTATCAAAAGGTAATCCATAGCTTTGGCCAGTACACTGTATGTATTGTTTAGCAATATTGTCTGCTGTTGCCAAACGCCAGATTCCTGGAAAATGTCACTCGTGGTGCACATTTATAAAAAAGGAAAACCTTTTGGACCCAATTATCACCCCATCACATTAATAGATGTGGAGATTAAGAATTTGTCCTCTGTAATTTTAAAAGAAGTTGAAGACTGGGCCTTTAAGGTTGGGTGCTTTTCTAGAAACCAAACTGTTTTCCACAAATATGTCGGTGCCACACTCAATTAATTGATTTTGATTATCTTTCAAGTATACGTATAGCAGACCTCACTCCTCAGATCTCTTTTTTTAGGTTTTGTTGATTTTTCTACACATTTGATCTCGTAAACTGGAGCAGATCATGGTCTAAATGGTGCCTACCACCCAGATTGTTCAATATCTTAGTTTATTTACGTTAAAATACGTTTATACAGCTAAACTAGATCTGGCAGGCAATGAAACAAATACACAATTCATTAAACCTAAAAATAGAGGGCTTTAGATCCAAGATGAAGAAGATCAAAAGTATAGGAGGTCCGCTATATTAAATAATTAAATACTATAAAATGAAAAAGTGGTCCCAAAATTGGAATGTATTAACGGCTTTGGTGCCAGATTGTGGAGGAAGGTACTTTAATGACTGAATTGTGTTCCGCTAACGGCCATTCACTATGACCCAGGTCTTATCTCTTTGGAAAGTCGTGTGATATGGAATATGTTGCTCCTCTTCAAGAAGTATTAGCCCTACTCTTGAATCTTTAATTTGTTATTTAAATGATTCAATGCAAAGTAAAACTTGTGTGATCTTGACAGAGTGGGTTTCTGACTGCAATGCTATATTACATTATAGGAGGGGTGTTGTACTCAACATTTCATTGAAAGCCTTTATTAGTAAAGAAACGGTTGTGGGAAGGGGACTGGATAAATACGTGTACAGCATTGGTAAACCATATTATGGTCTGGCAGGGGAACATAATAAATGGGAGCATTTGCCAACAGATTTAGAGAAATTCCCAAATGCTAGATTAAGATTGCAGTTTATGAGATTTAATTTAACCTTATCTTGACGGGCAAGATTCCGGTATAGAATGAAAATCACTATATTTCTAGCGAGAAAAAAACCTAACAAATTTAGAATGACTGCTGAGACTGCTCAGGGCGTTCTTTCTAAATCTAACTGTCACACTCCTGTCGCACAGGAGTGCAAGCAGGGGCTGACAGGCGCGGCCAGGAAGGGGAAGACAAGTTGGCTGTCAGGTAACTGTGCCTGTGTTTATGCTGTGGGGGATAGTGTTTGTGGTTTGGAGGGCAGGGGCCTGGGGAGGGGGGGGGGGGGTGGGTGGGTGTGTGTGTGTGTGTGTGTGTGTGTGTGTGTGTGTGTGTGTGTGTGTGTGGGTGGGGGGGGGGGGGAGGGTTTCAGTAGGGATGGTTATAGATGGAGAAGGGGCAGGATTAAACCCGCCCGATTTCAGGTGTGTAGTCAGGGGGTGGAAGGGTGATGTTGAAAAGAGGTATTTCGAATGTTAAAGGCAGTATCAAATCGGCTGGAAGAAAACCGTCTTTTTTGTGTGCAGCCTTTAATGTTCAAGAATATCACATAGAACTGAAAACGTAATGTCCGTAGTGTGATCAATTATCCTCACCCATGCTGTCACTTTTGTAAACGGAACTCAACAAAGGGGACTCTGAAACATTTGTTGGTAGAGTGTGAGAGAGACTGAAGTCTGGAATCTTTTTGCGGGGGAATACCTATGTGTCTACAATGTGTGGAAAAAGATTTTCTTTGGCAGGGATGGTATTCAGGTAGGTTGGTCAAATTAACTGTGGCAGTATTTTAAATATTTGGGTTTTATAAAATGGTAGCTTCTTATTGGAGTAGTAATCATGAACTTCAATGATGATAAATTAATTATAGCTACTTATTTCTTTAATAGAAATGTTTGTCGTCATGTATGTTTGATGTGTTAAGTGTTGCCATATGATCCCATTTATATTGTATTTATATTACGCCATGGGTGTTCTTCTCTTCTTTTACTTCTTCTATTTATTACGGTTGTATGCATTTCGTGAAAGGTTTATTTTAAACCGATAAACATTAAATAAATAAGTACTTGATCATGTCAATTGGAGATATTTAGAATACATATTGGAGAAACTCCACATTGGCCCCGTTATTCTGTAGTTCTTCCATGCCTTATACAGTGGGGCGAACGCACAGATTTTGGTGAATGGGTCTAAATCTGCTGTTTTCAACATTCAACGTGGAATCCGTCAAGATCCCCCATATATCCTCTTCCGTTTAGTGTTAGGGAGAATTCTCTGTTAAGGCTAATTTCCCAAACCTAGTGAGTCCCCCAGCAGCTTTGCTGGATTTTTGGGGTTTATTTTTTTCTCCTGCTAAGAGTGAGACTCTTTTTCTCCCGCTCCTAGACACGATTTGAGATATCCTTTGACTTTGTAATGTGTTTTATGGGCTATGGGGTCTTTTACTCCATAGGGCTTCATGTGTTTTTGGTATGTGTGTTACACAGTATCCTCCGTGCCGTAACACAGGGGTGTCATAGTGACCCCCAAACATAGACTCCGTACCCTGGGACTGACTCCTGTCTCCCAGGGCATGTAAAGTCACCATTGGCTTTACTAGTCCTAAATTGTGAACAGAATCAGTACAAACCATCATATTGTGGGCGTACTGGTAGGGGCGATTCGATTGCCCCTGGGTCTGTTGTTCAAGGGGGCACTGTCCAGTCCCCCCTGAGCGAGTTTTGGCTGGTGGCAGTGGATACTACTTTTTAGTCCTGTTTCCTAAAAGGGGGTGCGGGGGGGGACAGTTAACTGTGAGTTCCCCAAGTAAGACCCGTACAAGGATGACTGGAGTTTTGGGGGACTTAAAGGAAGAGGAGTTTTGAGGGGATACAGAACATATTTGGGGATGGCCTGGCCTGGGGCCACCGTGGGTCTAGTGGCCCCGGGACTCCAGGCGAGAACTTGCAGACATAGTATTCCAGCTGAAAAACCGCACAAGGACCACCTAGTCCAGCCTCGCCCCGGGGAGTTCCTCTGCCAAGGGAGTGCCCTCGGGGGAGTGCCCCTGGTGCACGAGCACAGAGCGTCGCGTCACGGGAGTGCAGCTCGGCCGTGCCTAGAGCTCGACTTTATTTATTTGTGTATGTGTAAAGCGCACAAGCCCAGGGGCGTCAAGGCGCTGTTTCAAGCAGTTGCACACGATGAGAGGGCTTAGTGGAGGGAAAAAACAACACAATTACATAATATGTTGCACTCTGTGTCCCTCTCTTGCTTTTTCCTTTGCAGTTGCAGAACTACAAACCCCAGAATGCACAGCAAAAGCAGGACTCGGTGAGCTACCCCAGCAGTCCTCGGGCAAAGACAGCTGGGAGAGAGAGCCTGGCGATCTGCATCTGCCCTTGATGTCTTGTGCGCCGGCAGTCGGTACGCAGTCTGCCGGTGTTGGAAACTACGACTCCCAGAATGCATTGCATTAAGTGTTTGCCACCGGGTACATGCGCTAGCCGCAGGGTCTTTCACTGTGTTGGACTGATGTGTAGTTTATCAGTCGCGGGCGGTAATGCAGAGGTTGCTCGCCGTTCTGGAAGGGGGGTGGGGTGGGGGGGGGGGGGTGGGGGGCGGGTTATACGTGCACGGCCTGCAGCTGTGCGTGGAAAGGCATTGTAACCTGTGCACTCTCATGCTGGACTTCCTTTGCATCTTGTACTCATGGTGGCCCTGAATCGTACTGTTCCCATCTTCATCTTGTATCCTGGCTTACAACATTATGCGTTACTACTGACTTCTGCAATTGTATTCGCTCTCCCCTCTTGCTTCTCCACTCTTTTGACTGCTTACTCTCTTTTCTCTCCTCCTTTCCCTTCTCCCTTTTCCTATCTCCTCCCCTTACTTTCTTCTATGCGCTTACTCTATCAGAATAATCCCTGGACCTAATATGATAGCAACCTCGTCTGTTTCCTCCACCCTCCCATTACTGTGTTTTTCCTCCCCACCACCCCTCCAGCACTATCTGAAATGTCGTCAGGCCTAGTACGATAGTCGCTTGTTTTGTTCCTCCCCTACCTTTCTGCACCCCTCTCCCTCACCTTTTGTTTCTCTCCGGCTCTACCAGAAATGTCGTCAGGCCTAGTACGGTAGTCCCCTGTCTGTTTCCATTACCTTCCCACTCTCCCCCTCCCTTCCTTATCTATGTCTTAGCTCTTGCACTATCAGAAATGTCGTCAGGCCGAGTACGATAGTTAATTTCACATCCTTACTGTTCATGGCCTGTAAGAATGTGGTTGTATTTTCCCTTGTTCCCTCCCTTGCCTTGAAGCGCTTTGAAACACATTGTGTATAGGCGCTATATAAATAAACGATCACATCATATCTTCGACCACGAATATATTCCTATGGGATTTTCCCATTGTTCGAGGCTAATACTTTTTAAACATAGCCTCAAACATACCGCCGGTTTATTTAATATTAAAATTCACCGGTTGGTATTTTTTGCCAGAACTCTGTTCCAAAATGGCGTTTGTGTTCGTTTCTGTGACTCCAACCCGAAGTTGAGCCCTTTGTTCCACTTTTGGCGGGCTTCTGCACAGAAGCCCTCCAAAGTGGTGCCACTCTGGGTACCACAGAGGGTGTAGGAGGGGGGTTTAGGCACCCTGGACTGAGTTGCCTCGGCAACTCAAGTCGCACTCTTGTGTGATTGGCCCAGTGGTGAGGCGCCCGGCTCACCACTTAGCATGTTTGAGTGACAGCTAGGACTGATGAATGGGGGTTTTCTGCATAAAAGCAGGGCTTTGGGGACTGTGACTTCAGACGTCGCCACAGGACCAAAGAATCCGAAGAGGGAGAAGCTGAGCCGACCTGCAACAACGACACCACTGGTGGAGCCCTGCTGAACAAACTCACCACTTCTTCCAACGACAGAGGAGATCTTCATCCCGAAGAGTCTTCTTCCTTTGATTGGTGGGGATAACCAGTTTGCCCGCCTTTTCGCCTTCCCGGATCATCTCATGGCCGCCTTGCCTGTGCCAAGCACCCTGGCAACCGGGATACCATGTTCTACCACTACCGCGAAGAAAAGGGTAGTACCTTTTAACCGGAGAACGCCGCGGCTGGTTTCTTCCCTGGAAGTGCAACAACCTTCAGCTTTCCTCCACGTCGAGATCCTCTCTTCCTCTGGACGACGCCGTGACTTGCATCCACTGCCAGGAACAACTGCCCCGCTGGAGGATTCTCTCCACTTTCAAGGTACTGTGTCCACCTGGCCTCCCTCGCAACGATCTGTGTGAGGTATCTCGTAAATCCTCATCTTACCACTTGGGTTGGCCCTAGGCTGGCTAACTGAACTTTTCTGAGCTGAACTGATTCCTTTTTAAACTCTCTCCAAGACTTTCCAAGCCTTTTAAACTGTGTGATCTTGGGCGCACTGGTGTTCTACTCTCTCCAAGAGGGAGCCGGGCCTCTGAACTTTTGGCTCACAAGTAGACTTCGACTTTCTTGCCTTGCTGAGTGCTTCTAAAGTATTGTGTTGTGTGCTGTTCCTGATTTCTACCTTTTCCCTCCCTTTTTCTTAACTTATTGGAGTGCCATCTTTAGTTAAGCGCTCACCTCTGTCTGGAAATAAGTGGTGTTAACTAAGACTTGTCTAATAAGGAATAAGGGATGTATATATATTAATAGTGACTGTGTTTTTGAACGTACTTACAATAATAGTGCTAGAGTGTTTCTAAGTGTGTCTTTTTAATAAATAATTATATACTTGATACCAAAGCTCTGGTCAGTGTTTGCTTGTGCTACTGTATTTTGGTACCTATCTTGTATACTCTAAATACTGTCTAACTCTTCTTAAGAGAAGTCTGGCTGCTCAGCCACAGCTACCAGGTAAATCTGGGTGGTACAGACTGCTACCAATTGGGTTTACTGCCAACACCTGTAGTCTTAAGCCTTTTGCAGTGGTGCCTAAGGGAACTGCACAGGTTTCTGCCTAACATTTAATATATTTGTTTGAACCCTTAGCAACAGCAATTAGGAAGAATGATAGCATTCAGGGTATCAAATGTGGCGCATATGTTTCTACGGTATTACTGTATGCAGATGTCTTGCTTTTGTTACTCTCAAACCCAGATGACACTTGCAATAATCTAAGGGAACGATTTCATCAGTTTGGTACGATATTGAACTTTAAGGTGAAAAGTCCAAAACGGAAATGTTTACCATCACCCAAACGTGTTACAGAAGTTGTATTCCCAGTAATGAATTATGCTGTTCTAAAGAGGGATTCACCCATCTGGGAATCTCTGTCTCTCGGGACACTGTTCATATGCTGGAGGATAACATCCAGATCAAACTCCAGGAAATGATTTCTGATTGTAAATGGTGATCTAAAATGAACCTCACAATTTGAGGGAAAATTGGTACAATTAAAAGGACTATGCTTCCTAAAATATTATTCCTGTTCAGCATTTTGCCTGTGCCTCTCTTGCAAACTTTACTAAAGGAGATTAGGAAAGCATTTTGGGACTTTTTAAGGGGGTTGGAGGGAGGATCATGCCCAAAAATTCCGATGTCCATCCTTTTACGTTTGGTGGAGGAAGGGGAGTTTGGTGTTTTAAATGTAAGAAAGTATCACGCTGGCATTTCTCTGAGAAGCCTTCATCATTCAATTGTATTTATTCCATATTTGTAAGGTGCCTGTACAACAACAACGTTTCAAACACCGCCCCCATGTGGCTATCTATAGCAAGGGAATCAGTTTCACACGTTCCATTAGATTGCAGCCTCACGATGAGTTGTTGCCTTTGATTAGAAAAAAACTACTTCTACGTATTGCATGTCATTTCAGAATGGAACTACATTTCTGAGTCTAAATACCTGCTATCTTTGGATTCGTGCAATTGGAAAAATCCTGCCATTACAATTTACAGCAAAATGTTGCAGTGGCACTCCTGGTAGCATGCAGGCATCTGGAAACTGAAACATGTCCTTGAAGACGATACATTAGTGGACTTTGGTTTACAGAAATTTAAATACAAATTGTGTGATGTGGAAAGGTCAAGGTGCACTGTGCTACAGGCAATATTTACATCCATCCTCTCTCCTATGAATGCCAATATTCATGAATATACATGAAGAGTGCTGTTGGTACTCTTGTTCAGAGGAGAATCGCCTAACATTTCGGTGCTGGACTGCCCCAGGGCAGGACAAAGACTGATATGTTTGGGATATTTTTTCTCTGTGAAAGATAGTGAGCTAAAGACTCTGGGTAAGTCTCTGGTAACCAGGACTAATGTCTGGCAGAGGGACTCCCAGGACCTCGCTGGCAATTTGCATATTTAAGTAAGTATGGGTCTCACCCTAAGTTACTAGAGGAATCCAGACGTGGACCCCTTGCTCACTATTCTTAGAGAGGCACAGCTCCACCCTACTGACGAGGTCCAACCAGAACGAAACACGTCTCTGGGGTTGCTGTTGGTACTCTTGTTCAGAGGAGAATTGCCTAGCATTTCGGTGCTGGACTGCGCTAGGGCAGGACAAAGACTGATATGTTTGGGATATTTCTTCTCAGTGAAAGATAGTGAGCTAAAACTCTGGGTAAGTCTCTCGTAACCAGGACTAATGTCTGGCAGAGGGACTCCCAGGACCCCCCTTGTTAATTTGAATATTCATGACCCACCTGGTTTATATACTATGGCGAAGAACTGCCCTCTCTCTGCATCTGTAGTTTGCAGACTACTTTCTGATGTCTCTAAACTACCTCTGGAGCGACCAGGACGGAAATCCTAGGAATCTGAGATGAGAATAGCAATTTCTTACTCTGATTGGTTGCTGATATACAAAAAAGTATGAAAAGATTTAAGTTGGACCTGGACTTCCGCTATACACAACATAGAATAATTCACTGTCTGTACTGGTCCCTGTGGAAGATGAAGGTGTGTAAACTTTTACAATCAGATACCTGTTGGTCTTGTAAAAAGGAAATTGGTTCCAATACCCATATGTTCTGGTATTGTGGTACAGTATCAATACTGGAAAGAGTTCCTTTTCCGGATGGAGTTAGTGACCCAGCCAGTCTTGCCATGTACCCCAACATTCTGCAAACTGGGTCTACTTCCAAGTGATTTAAGGTTGCCCACTGGAACCAGAAATTGGACATATAAAGCTTTAGGGTTGCTAAGGAACAGATTCTGAGGAAGTGAAAGTCCAGTGGGAAAGCAGACACTGAAAGTTGGATCCAAAGTATGTTACTGCTGTCAGCGAGAGAAAAAGTGTCATGTGAAAAAAGATTTGATTGAAGAATACCAGTTGATTTGGGACACCTTCAATACGTTATATGCCTAGATTAACTCATACTGGTCATCATACAATGTTTGTTTGATTTGGATTATGATTTGGCTCATCCTTATTCTCTGCCCTGTGCTCATCCTTGAATTGCTTTGTTATGTTTTGTTAGGTTTGGTCCGTTCCCCTTGTGTGTTGTGAGACCCTTATAGTTTATTTATATTGTCAATTAAGTATATTGGGTGGGGACAGGGTATCCCGTTTTATGATAATGTTGGGATGCTTTGACATATTTCTTCAATTGCTTCTGTTTTTGACTTTTCCCTGTTGAATTTCTTATCACTTATGTATACTTTTGTTGTATTGTATTCTGGTAATACTCTTATGTACCATGTGTGTTGTTTGTTAATAAAATTATAGATATATTGGTTAACATAATAATGAATAAATAAGAAATAGGGTTTAGAGAAGGTTTCCATTTTATTTTTTGAATAAAGTGCATAGTTGAACCATGTCCTCCTGTCCATCCCCTCTTTTCCTTTGCAGCTGGGGAGCAGGTGTAAGTGGATCTAGGTCACCTGGCCTAATCCCCACCCGCCTGGTGCCTTCCTGGTTGCCGCTCTTTCTCACCACTTAGCAAGGCCCGCCCACCTGGTGCCTTCCTGCTTGTCGCTCTTTTTCACCACTTAGCAAGCCCCGCCCACCTGGTGCCTTCCTGCTTGCTGCTCTTTTCCCTATTTAAGGAGCCCTCCAGCCTCTTTTCCTTTGCAGCTGGAGAGCAGGTGTAAGTGGATCTAGGTCACCTGGCCTAAGCCCCACCCACCTTGTGCCTTCCTGGTTGCCACTCTTTTTCACCACTTAGCAAGCCCGGCCCACCTGAAGCCTTCCTGCTTGCCGCTCTATTCCCTACTTAAGGAGCCCTCCAGCCTCTTTTCCTTTGTAGCTGGGGAGCAGGTGTAAGTGGATCTAGGTCACCTGGACTAAGCCCCGTCCACCTGGTGACGTCCTGGTTGCTGCTCTTTTTCACCACTTAGCAAGCCCCACCCACCTGGTGCCTTCCTGCTTGCTGCTTTTTTCCCTACTTAAGGAGCCCTCCAGCCTCTTTTCCTTTGCAGCTGGGGAGCATGTGTAAATGGATCTAGGTCAATTGGCCTAAGCACCACCCAACGTCTTAGCCCTGCCTCTTCCTTCCTGCTCTTAACTCTTAGATCAAGGGCTTCACTCGCCCGGGCGCACAAAGCGAAGGGCAGTCAAAGAAAAGGGCAATTCCTGTTTGGATCTGTTCGGACCTGGAGGATCCAGGGTCCGACCCCCTGCTAAAACAGCAGGTAAGCATGCACCAACATGTGTTTACAACCTTTGTCCCCACAGGCCATCCCTACCCTCTCTGCCCCCCCCCTTCCCGCACACAGGAGAATGTCCTGATACATAGTGGTTTCACCATCACCGTCTTGTGGCCAATGCTGGATTTTACTTTTATGGACTTCATTGATTTACGGTGTGTCACCCTTTCTCAACTCTCATGCTGGACTTCCTTTGCATCTTGTACTCATGGTGACCCTGAATTATGCTGTTCCCATCTTCATCTTGTATCCTGGCTTGCAACATTATGGGCCTCATTACGACCCTGGCGGTAGGGGGTTAATGGCGCCATTAACCCCCTACCGCCTCATTACGAGATCTGCTCGTGAGTCCCGCTAAGGACGCCTGGTAAAACCAGGCGTCCTTGGCGGGTCCCGTGAGCAGCCCAGGATGCCAACAACGGGCACGTCATTAACGGGCCCGTTGTTAGCATCCCCCCCATTCCCATTGAGCCCTATGGGGGCTCAAATGGGAATGGGGATGGGGATGTACCGGGTCCGGGTTCCCTGAATGTGGAGATACCGGGCCCTCCAAGGTCAGGATGGCCCGGTGTTTCCCCATTCAGGGAACCCGGACCCTATCTCCTCCCCTTACTTTCTTCTATGCACTTACTCTATCAGAATTGTCCCTGGACCTAGTATGATAGCAACCTCGTCTGTAGCTCCGACATCCCCTTACTGTCCCCCCCGCTCCCTCCAGCACTATCTGAAACGTTGTCAGGCCTAGTACGATAGTCGCTTGTTTTGTTCCTCCCCTCCCTTTCTGCACCCCTCTCCCTCACCTTTTGTTTTTCTCCGGCTCTACCAGGAATGTCGTCAGGCCTAGTACGGTAATTGCCTGTCTGTTTCCATTTCCTTTCCACTCTCCCCCGCCCTTCCTAATCTATGTCTTAGCTCTTGCACTATCTGAAATGCCGTCAGGCCGAGTACGATAGTAATTTCACATCCTTACTGTTCATGGCCTGTAAGAATGTCATTGTATATTCCCTTGTTCCCTCCCTTGCCTTGAAGCGCTTTGAAACACATTGTGTATAGACGCTATATAAATAAACTATCAATCATATCATATCCGCCTTAACACAGAGTGTAGGAAGTGAAGGAAATTACCTGTGAGAGTGAAAAGAAAGTGACTGAGCAGAAGGTGGGGTGAAGTAATAGTAATGTGGAGGAGGGAAGGAGTATTAGTAGCCTGCAGGAAAAAGTTATATCTGCAGGAGGCAGATATTAGGAGTGAATGAAACTGAGGGCAGAGAGACGGAAGATGTAGAAAGAAGGGGTGAAAGTGAGTAGAGTAGGATGCAGGAGAGTCGAGAGGGGAACATCGGATCCAGAGACAGTGAGTGGAACATCACATCATGATAGGAAGGTGACCCAGCCAGGCAGTGTTTGAAACTCCCAGTCGGCCAGGCACCTAACTGGCGCTCTCGCTAGTTCTTGCTAACAAATCACTGATCAGAATTCCCTTCTGGCTAATGACAGAGGAGTTGTTGGGCAGGTATTCTGAATGGTAAAGAGCCATGAACTAGGAGTAATGGTGTTACCATAAAGGTTTGTTTTATTCCTATATCGAGGCTCCTTTACTTTAACGGGTGCGACTTGAACCTACGGTAATATGAGGGATTATAAGCAGCACTAGATAGCCACTGCTATCAGACTAACTACAAAAGACTTCCAGGCCAAAATGCATGTCAGTTTTAGAAGGCTGCTCCTAGTGTGTTGCTTCTGCTGAATATCTGTGGGGTAGCTCATGCAGTAGCACTGCAAATGTCATGTATTTTTACCACCAGCCTGGGAAACGGAATTGAAGGCGCTTTGGCTCTAGGACAACAGCAAAAATGTATTCAGGGTAGAAAATCTGTATAGAATGTATTAAATGCTTAAAGTTTTTCCACATTACAATGAAGAACTAGGAGACGGGCTTCCTTGCACACTTCCCCACTAAGTCAAGAAAATCTGCATTGATGAATGGTTTCTTTTTTTTAATTTTTATTTAGTTTGCACAGACAATAGCAATAAATTACTTTATATATTTTTATTGGCAGTTGCAGCACAGCAGAAGCATGCATAACAGAACCATACTTGTGACATTTGTGCAACTTCTCATTTTGACATTTCCTTCCCCAACCACCAAAGCCCACCTGCCCCACCAACCAAAAACACATCTCCCTCCTTCCCCTCCACAACTCGCCTACCTCCCTCCTCTCACCGGCCCCGGGTGGTGAAGCGACAAGGTGAAAAATCCAGAGTACAACGCGTTTGATGTCAATTCCTGGGCACTGGGAGCTCACTTTATCCTGTCAGGTCAGACTCCAGACCGCAAATATCATTAATCAGTACAACTACCCCCGACTTGCATCGGGCTAAACCTTCACACACCTTTTCCACCTCTCATTCAGTCCGGGCCGCTTCTTGTCCAGTCCATATTTATAAAGGAAGGCGAACCACTCCACCTCTCTTGAGGGTCTTGGATTGTCTAGCAGCCTGACAACTGTTCCATCTCATATATATATATATATATATATATATATATATATATATATATATATATATATATATATATATATATATATTTCAGGCTCTATTGTTGCTCAGTGGGGAGCAATGCCAGCTTCCACCCCCCACCCCGCAGGGCAGGCAGGCGCAGCTAACAGCATGGAAATGGGACATATGTGTGAAACTTCTGCCACTCCCCTTCTAGCTCCTACTCAATGCCAAACAGCACAAGAAGGTGTCCAAGTGCCTCTTTAACCCATCCAGGGCTTTTATCCATCCAGGGCTTTTATCCATCCAAGGACCTCCTTCCAGAAGCCCTGGACCTTCTTGCACCCCCACCAGATATGCCAGTAATCCACCCTCTGGCTACAACCTCTCCAAAATCTGGGGTCTATCCCTGGGAACATCTTTGATAACCTTACCAGATCCCACTGCTATCTATACAGTAGTTTAATGCCATGCAGTTTGCACTGGCATGCTATCGACATTCTGTGGGCATTCCTACACAAGATTCTCCATTGTTTCTGATACAGGTCTACTCCCATATCTCTACATCCCCTCCCTGTGCGGCAAGCAGGGTCTGATACAATTTGGAGATCAAGTCCCTCATGGATGTGCTGGTGCTTGGTACCACTTCAGGTGCTGTCAATTCCATCTGCAGGTCTTCCTTCCACCTCCCGACATCACTACCCCTTTGAGTTGTAGGTACTTTAACACTGATATCACCCCTATGCCCAAACACTATTCCTTCATTTATGTCCACAAACTCCTTTCCCTTCAACACCTGCCCTACTCTCTCCAACCCTGCCTCAAACCAATCCTCCAACCTGGCATGGTCCGGTATCTGGGTCGCCCAAATATGACTTGGGGGGGCGGGGGGGGACGGGACGGCCATGTCATCACTCCAGCTGTTTCCCATTTGACTCTTCATAGCCCCCACAGCGGGCCAAGGATTTGTATTTTTTTTGGTATTTTATTATTATTTATTTAGCGCTTTAATCCAAAGCACTTTACATTTTAACTACCCGGAAGCAACAAACAAGGAACAGAAGCAATAACAGTATACATGATTCAAACCAGGAAAACAGCATGTGGAACAATTTGCATTTGAGAAGGAAGAAGGAAGGAGGGGGAGGGGAGGAGAAAAGGGAGAGAGCGTGGTGAGTAGCGGGAGAAGTAGGGAGGATGGAGATCATGGGGAGACAGGGAAGATAGAGGAGCAAGGAAGAGGGTATTGGGAGGAGAGAGAAAAGGTGAAAGGGAGTGGAGGGGAAGAAGTCAGGGAGAAGAGCGAAGAAGGAATGCTTTCAAGGAGGAACGGAAGGAAGAATAAATGGAAGTGGAACAGGTAGTCAGGGGATGGGAGTTCCAATGAAGGGGGGCAAGGAGCTAAAAGAAGCGGAAGCGAGAAGAGGCACAAGGAGGAGGGGTGACAGAAAGTAAGAAGAGATCAGCTGAAAGAAGGGAGCGAGAAGGGGTATAGAATGAGAGAAGAGAGGAGAGTTAAGGAGGGGCAAGGTCATGAAGAGATTTAAAGACAAGACAAAGGAAGTGAAATTTAAATTGGGAATAAGGATGTGATGCTCATGAACTCTTAAGGGAGTAGCCTTCATGGAAACCTATAGCCATACCCCTAGTGTAACCGGCCTCCACAGAGGGTACTCTACTCGCACCCATTGCCTCTATGTATCTGCTCTCAGGTGGGGAACCAGCATTCTGAACTGTGCTGCGATGTAATACGTGCGCATGTCTGGCAACCCTACCCCATCCCACTCCTTCGGTTCCATCAGTAACCTATATGGTACCCTCTGTTTTTGTCCCAGTCATATAAATCTGTTTATCCGTTGCTTCAGCTTTGTAAAATGTGCATCTGGCATTGCAATGGGCATTGCATATTGACGCGAAAACCAGACATTTGTCCATAATCAGCCAGTATACAGAGGGCCCTCCCGACTGAACCAACTACTTTAGAGACATGAAGGAGAATGTCATCTGCATACAAGCTGCGCTTATATTCTGTGTCCCCCACCCTTATGCCTGCCATGTTCCTCTTGCCTTATTTTAATACTTAATGGTTCTATTGACAGCACGAAAATCAGGGGAGACAGTGGACAGCCCTGCCTTGTGCTTCTTCTCAGACGAATTACCCGCAACGTTTTCCCAGTTACCACCACGCACGCACTAGGGTCGGCATAAGTCGCGCCAATAGCTTGCATGCATGCTTTCCCCTAGAACCTCCATTCCATCCAATGCCTTTTCGGCGTCAAGACTAAGCAATGTATAATCTCCCGGTTTGGCTGAGACATGCTCCATAAGGTCCAGGGTCTTGCGTATAGCATCCATACCATGTCGTCCAGCGATAAAACCCACCTGATCTGGGTGGATCAGTTGTGGCATTATTCCTTCCAAGAGGGTTGTCCATATGCGTGTGAATATCTTTTCATTTGCATTGAGTAATGATATGGGGCGGTATGAGGAGCACCTCGCCAGGTCTCTCCCCACCTTGGGTATCAGTTATCGTGGCATTACTAAAAGAGGCCAGTGTGGTCCCTATCTTGAGTAGGTTATTGAAGACCATGGTCATATGGTTCAAAAATACACAGGAACATTTCTTATAACCCTCCTCACCTGGGGCCTTTCCACTGGGGAGCAGTTGGATTGCAGCCGTTACTTCCACCTCCATTATCGAGCTCTCTAAAAGCAGGATATCTGGCTCAGAAAGGCACTGCATTGTCCACTCCTTTGAGAAATTCTTTGGGCCCTCTCTCTAAATCCAAGCACTCTGTCGTATAGAACTTCGTAATACTGCGCAAATCCTTCCGCCATCTCCACTGGTGTATCCCTGAAAGTGCTCCCCTCGCCCCTCAGTCGCACAACCCATCTGTCAGCCCTCTGTGCACTAAGTCTTGCGGCTAACAGCGCGTCAGCCTTTTCCCCTTTTTCATAGAACGTTTGAGATACTTGAATTTGCATATTGCATATCTGCACAGCCTCCAACACTTCCTCCTCATCCACACCCCCTGCATGCATCCGTAGTTCACGGTCGCAATTTCCTTTCTGAGCGCAGCTTCTAACAGCCTGTGCTCTCTTTTTCCTCGCCCCTTCCGTCATCAGAAGCCCCCTCCAATTTGCCTTTCCCGCATCCCAGACCACATTAATGTCCATCCTCCTTGTGTCGTTTATCTTGAAATATTTTGCAATGTCTTCCGCCTGCTGTGTGGTAAAGAGCCGGTCCCTCCACAGGGAGTTGTTACATCTCCACCTGCTATCCACCCTGTTAATCTCCTCTATGTCTAAGCCCACCACAACCATATCGTGGTCGGACCATCCTACCTGTCGGATGGTGCAATTGACAATGCCCCCCCCTTGTCTCCGTTTAAGAGCAGGTAGTCAATTCTCATATAGGTAGTATGGGGGAGAAAAATAAAGTATGTCCCCTCTGTCCCCGGTGCATCCATCTCCATCTATCATCCCCCGTGCCACGGTAGCACGGCCTAGGTGCCCCTCCCTCCGCTCTCCCTCATGGGCTATTTGGCCCTTCAATTATTTCCTATCGAGCACTTTATTGGTCCAAGAGTTAAAATCCCCACCAATAACAAAGACATCCTCTGCGTGGGCCATTACTACATCTAGGGCACACTGAATGACTTCAGCCGCACCATGATTTGGTGCATAGAGCGCTGCAAAAACTATCCAAACTCCATCCAAATAGCCTTGTTGCGAGAGCAATCGCCTGTCAAACAGTTTTGTAACCACACCCTCCTGCAGCCAGCCCAGATGCCCAATTCCTGCATCTTGCAACCGCCTTTGCTCCCCATCCACCAATCTAGTTTCCTGCAGAAACAGCACATCCAGGGCTGCGTTTCGGAACTCCTGCGTTACCTGGGACCTCTTTGTGGGCAAGTTAATCCCTTTTACATTCAGTGTTCCTACGGCCAGACTCCTGCCTCCCTCCCTAGTTTCCATCGTCGTATATTTGAGCTTGATTGCCTCATCACATACTATCTACGTGCAAGCCCCCACTGCCTCGCTCCTAGCAGTCCATGGCATGGCTAATTTATAACTCCATAATTGTCATGAGCCACGCGGGAAAAAAAACGATGTAAATGAAACATCAATTGTATTAACTATAACCTGCAACTTGCAAGAAAGATTGTGGAGAGACCTTCCTTCCTGCCAAGGGCCACTTGGTGTGAGAGCATGACGCCCCCTATCCAGCATTCACACATATATCATACTGCCCCCTACTTTACATAACTCCATTCACAAGGAGGCATGCCCTTGCATCCTCCTCTTCCCTGTGGAGGTGCTCATAGGTCTTTGAGTGGCGACTGTCCGTTTAGACGCATATATTTGCACCCAGTCTGTCCTCTCTGGCGTCTAGGTGTACCTGGTAGTGATGCCTGCTGCCCCCTCTTCTCGGCTGGGCTCGCCTGTCTATCAGGCACCAGCTCAGTGTCTGAACCTTGCGTTGTACTTGCAGTGGAGTTTCTCCTGCCGCCTCCTTCAGACCCAGCAGGCGAATGTTATTCCTCCTCGCCCAGTTCTCCAGATCGTCCATTTTCCAAATCACCTCCTCCTCGCGTAGTTCCAGCTCTGTCATCCGAGCATCAAGGTGCATTTTGACCATGTCGGCATATAGCTGATTGTTCTCCAGTCTCTCCACCTTACTTTCCACCATTCGGATGAGGTCCGCCAAAGATGCTTGCAGGTCTCCTCTAAGTGCCTTAATCTCTGCCAGGATACTCCCAATGTCATTCTTTGTGGCAAAATGCGACATGTCGACCTCCGTTAGAAGCCTCCCCTCGGGCGCCGACCCCTGCACCCCGTTGTGCATTCCCGCCTGTCTCCTCAGCTGGCACCTCCTGGGGCTTTGCTCCGGCTGGCTTTCCTCCACTGGTCTTCCACTTCGTCCACCATAGAAAGGCAATCTGTAATGGGGGTTGTTCCTCCCCACTATTGCATTCTGCAGTCTCCCACCTGGCACCGGGTCCACACCAAGACCGCTCCCCGCCCAGCTTTTCCTGCCTCTCTGTCACCTCTATCCAAAGAAGGAATCTCCACCTCAGTCTGAAGGGTCTGCTCCACTAGGCAGGGGTCCTTCCCTGGGTTTTCACTGATCCTTCACTTCTCTGCTGTCCAGCCACAGGCACTGCTCAGATGGCATGGGCACATAGGAGCACAACTATCGCTGGGTCCCAGGAGCTCAAGATAGCATGTTTGAGATGTATCCTCAGTCCCCCTGCTGTGTCTCATGCACCACGGCAGCAGGGCCTTGTTTGCACGTGGGTCCCCTGCCAACTGAACCCCCCCTCACTCCTTCACTCAACAGGCTGCCGGTGGGCTCACCAACCTCTTCTTCAACGTGGCAGTTGCAATGTCAGTGGCCTTCTACCTGGGGCCTCCTCATGCAGGCTCTATTATACTGCACATGGAAGTGCTAACACGGAAGAGGCCTGCATCCCTTCGTAGCTCTCCTTCTTTGGGCCACTGGAGGGTAGCAGGAGCACACTCGCTGACGGGCCGCTGCTCTGTGACTCGCATGCTGTCTTGTTGCGTGCAGGGACCTGGGTACTCCCACACTGTCCTCGCAGCGTGAACACTCTTCACGCCGGGCCCTGCACTCTGTGGCGCTCTGCTTCCATTTGGACCAGCACCTTCCGCTTTCGGCTGGGGGCTCCGGGTCATCAGCCCAGCACTTTCACCCCTGTTGTTAGTGTCGGGCGGTGTAGATAAGCCCTCCCTCATCTCTTATATGCTGGAAAAGACGTGCGACTCGGCTCAGATGGCCATGCTTTTCCGTGCCCCTCAGTGGTCTCTCATGGACTATTTGACCACCGTTGGAACATGAAATGTATAAATGGAGTTATCAAAGGTGATGTCCCAGCTAAACAAACGGAGGGGGAGAGGGAGTGCTTCAGGTATTGATTATATAGTTTTGACCCAAGCGCTCTTCAATTCATGTTATGAAATGAAGGTTTTGGATTCCACGGTCAGTGACCACAACCTGGTCAACGCAAACTTTCACTATTGAGTGGAGATAATTAATAGTGGTTGTAACAACCTGGTAATCAATAATGATGGGAATCGTATTGCTAGAAAGATAATATACCCCGGGAATTTCAATGGTAAGATTTGCAAGATGTTTAATAGTATGCTGTTGGAACAAAAACGTGAAGTAATTTCAATAGAAAACTTTGAAACATTCATTGATACTTTCAGGTGTGCATACATAGTAGTAGTAAGGTCCTCCCCCACTCCCAAAGCCCAATATTACGTGACTGAGAAAAATAAGGGAAATACAGACATGGGGCTTTCATTTTGGAGTGCAGAGAGGAGTTTAAGTTAAAGCAAATGTATAAAAAAGTTTTGTATAAGTCACAAATGTATCTATCCACAGTGTATCCATGCTAAAGACTCTTGTGGAGAGGAACTCCTGTGACTTCTGGGGCCTAATTAATAATACTTTTAAATCTCAAGATCTGGTACAAAACAATCCGATATCTGAAGCATCTTGGGAGGATCATTTTAAGGCTCTTTATAAAGAGTCTAACCAAAAGCTCCCTTACTCCAAACCGGAGTTCCTGTGGATATTGCAATTCAATGTATCCACTATTAAGGGCATCATTAGGAAAACCTCAGATTCTCATACGACTTGCCAGAAAGGGCTTTACAAAGCACTGATGAAATTAAACCCCTTACTATGGGCCCAGGTTTTGTTTATACTCTTCAGGGCAGTTATTAGTTGCAAAGCAATGCAGAGATTATGGAATCGGTAGATTGTAATTCCAATTTACAAAAAAGGTGATAAATGCCACCCGAATAATTACTGACCAATTTCATTGATAGACTGCGAGAGCAAACCTCTATTTTTGTATTTGTAAAGCGCACTGCAGCCCACAGACATCGAGTCGCTACATTGTTCCTTAATTTTCTTAGGGGAGTTGGAAGCTTGGGCTGTCTCTAGTGGCAGTTAACGAAAATATCAAACTGGGTTTCGCAGGGGATTACCAACATCCCTAAACGGTTTCATCATCAGATGTATGCAAGAAAGATTGTGGGGAAAGGGAGCCAGTACTGTGTTTGTGGCCACTATAAATAACTCCCAAGCATTTCACTCCGTAAACCGATTGTTGCTTTGGAAGAAATTAAGAAGCAGGAAGATCTCTCTGATTCTGTCAATTTTGGTCTCCATACACAAGAACAGGTGCGCTTGAACAGGCACGGAGCACTGACTGGGAGTGCTGCATATTGAGAGGACTGAGACAGGGTTGTGTCTTGGCTCTGTGCCTGCTCAACGTATACCTGACTGACTTAGGGGAGCATGTGGAAAAATCTAGGTTTGCCCTGCTAAAAATGTACCACCTACCTGTACCTTATCTCAAATGCACGGATTATGTAATTCTGATGGAAATAATACAGATCGGGTTGCAAAGGCAACTAATATCTATTCAGCACTACTCTAGTGAAAATGAATTAATCATAAATGAAAAAAAAGATCAATATCATCTGCTACGTGAGTAATGTTGGAACAAAGAATTGGGTTGAAATGGCAGTTGGGTGACCATGCTGTGAATCCAGAAGAATTCATAACGTAATTGGGATTGTTTATTAATTCAACCCCATCCCAGAAAGTTGTGTTGGGATGCTCTTTGGAGAAATCAGATTAATTGGTGACCCAAATGAAAAAGATCAGTTTTTCTTTTGATGCCATTAATTATTGACTATAATATGATGGCAGTATCCGCCCTGCTATATGGTATGTGTGAGAAACCTGAAGGTGTCTAATTTACTAGTCTCTGGGGATCTATCATCCAGATGACCAGGACACGCCCATCGCAGTTCCTGTGGGTGGACCAGGGCATGAGGATCACCTGGATGAGGGGTCTTCGGGGAGTGGAAGTGGGACACCGAAGGGTGAGACGCGGTATCCCTTTCCTTATGACACCTTTTCCCCATCCTCCCAAATAGGATATATAGACACTCTACCCCCCCTTCTCATACACTAACACTTTCTCACACCGTGAGTGACAACAGACTAATACCAGACCCATTTACCTGACATGTCCCAACACAAGGGTCAGGCAGAGTCAGGCAATTACCAACAACTATACACACACACATGACTGCCCTTTCCCTTCCCCATAGGGATAAAAGTCAGAGCACGAGAGCACACTCTGAGCAAGGCCGAATGCACAAGGAAGCAGCTATTCCAGGATGGCAGTTCAAACAGAGGAGAAAGGCGGCAAGACCTGAAAGAACGTCAAGGAGGGAGTTACCCTTGCCCTTTTCAACCCAGACCTGCAAAGTCTCCAACAAAGGAAACATAAGACTGGGAATCGCAGCTGGTGAATGGAGTGACGGATGTCAGCAGTACATGGAACCCTCCGGCACCAATAGCCAGAGCGGGGAGATGCAGTTGCCATCGAAGTACCCTCCTTGACTCCAGTGGCTAAGGAAATGCCAACGAGTTCAGCACAGCCGGTGAGTCGGAAGTTCCTGATAGTGGAACGGACTGTGTGAGGCTCAAGTTTGCAGTGACAACATTAGGAGAAATAGACAGAGGTCATTTTGTGAACGAACTTAGTACCAGAGATATAGTGGTCCGGCACCACGTGCGCGCTCAATCGAAGGTCTCTAGCTGGTACCCCTCTCCTGAAATTATAAGTACCAAGAGGCCATAGGGAAAGCCGGCATGAAGTGTCAAGGTGGTCATACAAGGGGCAAGCCAAACCCCTCATACAATCGAAAGTCCTTGACACATTGCAGAAGCTATGAATATTGTAAAACTGTGAACTTGACTGAGGGAATTGTAAAACAGGTGTTTGCGCCCGGCTCAGGGGGAATGCCGAACCAAGTATGAGTTTGTAAAAAACTGCACTTGCCATGGGCTAACAGAGTGACCCAGTAAGACGAGATCGCCCTTCGGAAGTCTCTGTTTCAATTGGCAAGTGCTCAGGGAGGTTGACGCTGAGAAAAGGATCAGAGCCCGGCTGAGGGGATCCTAGGGTGAATGATAATATCACCCAACGTGAAGATTGATTGAAGGAACTTTTGTTTTGTTGTTTTGACATAATAGGCCATCTGAAGCAAGAGACTTTGCATGAGAAGATATAGAGAACTGTAAGCTCATGCCAAAGATGCCCAGGAGTGTGCTGTGGTAAAGAGTTCCACCTTGTCCCATGCTAAAAAACGTGGGGAAGGGAGACCCCAGCCATAACATCCTGCTTTATTCTGTGAACACTTCTTTCTTTTCTTGTGAACATTATCCCCACACTCTTTTGTAACATAGTGGTAAGGATTGGTAATAGGTTTTCTCAGTATAGGCCCTTTTACTAGACTAAACTCCAATAGGACGGCATTATTTTATGGTTGTAGCTTGCTCCCATCATAAACTTAGATTTAGATTAGGGGTTATCTCACCCATTTTACAGTTTAATAAACACCTTGAACTGTACTCAGTGTCCTGCTTTGATACCATGCCTTCCTTACATATGTAAACGGCAAGAGCGTTAAATTGGTGAATGCTTGCAGCAAGAATTTGGCGCAGGGGCCTGAAACCTCCAGATTGTTTACCATGTGTCACTCTGCGATTCAAACTGGGTATAAACTCACAAAAGTGTCCTCTGCAGTGGAAGGTATTGACCCTCTATTGAATTTTACTTGCCCCATTACGCAGGATTGTTGTATGAGGATTTAGCAAGGCTATGTCCTCCGGCAGGTAAATTCCACTAGTGCATTTTAAGAAGAAAGCTGAAGAGATCCTAGCAGACTGCAACTTGCTAACAGTAGACCTTGTCGACAGTCCAGCAAAGGTAAAAAAGAAATTGCTTGACTTTGACTGGTTATGGACAATAGAGGGTGAGAATTCCCATACAGTGTGCGCTATACTTGGAAAGGTTTCCGAATGCCTATCGTCAGTCTCAATACCTGAGATTTTGATTAAATGTATTGGATACTGGTGAAGTTATTCAAAAGCGTCAAAGTACTACATGATTTTAAGTACTCGACTGTGGTACAATTTTATAACAGGGTGACTAGTGCAGACAAAACAGGGATGACATGTAGCGTAATTAATTTCCTTAGTGCTGCAGGGGGTCATACAATTAAGGTGGTGAAGATGAAGGGGCCGTAAAGGCTGTGTTAATGTTGTGTTTTGCACTTAAGCTTTGCTATGCACTTTATATCTGTACTATGCACTTTGGAACAAAAAGGAAGAATCAGACATGTTTTCTTATCTCAGATACCCTGTGGAATTGTAAGTTTCATTAGTTGTATAGGATGTATTTATGAATTTCAAGTAGTATTATTAGCATTGATCTTAAATGCACTTAAGGTTTTGCTTTGTATGCATCTGCGTGAGAATTGTTTTAAGTCTGTTTCATTGTTTTATTGTTGATTGAATTTTAGCTTGTGATGAATTCTATTGTATTTTAATGTATCTTTTTGTTGAACTCTGTGCAAGTTTGTTTTATACAACTGACATTACAATAAAAAATTAAAATAAAGTATCTCTAAATTAGGAGAACTGTAACTATTAACATGCCTTCAACTAGGGAAATGACAATGCCAGACAGATGGACTAGCCAGGACACCTCTATAGGAACAATAGGATTTGTCACTCCTTTGTTAAGTTTTCAAATACCATCCCCTTTCCCCAATTGCACAAAAGGGACTGTGTGACAGGGTCAGTTCCATGGCCCTTTCAAGGGGGAACAAGGGCCCCTTCTGACCTGGCTCAGGGGACCTACCAGGGTCAAAGACTGCCTTACCCTAGAGGTGGAGTGTAGGAGTTGGGACAGTTCCTACCCTTTGAGTTGCGATTGAATCTGTCTGCTGGAATTGCTGTCCCTTCTAAAATGCCTGTAAGCATCTATTCCGGCAAGAGTTGTCTCTAATTACTTGGATTTTTCCTGCCAAAAAGGGAGACACCAAACACCAAAGCCACCATCCCAGACAGATCCCATAGGGTGGGGCAAAAGAAAACAGAGTGAGAAGGGTGATGGAAGAGACAGAAATCCTCCCCAAACCCAATTGGAAACTAAACTCCCCAGCGCATGGAGAAAGCCACAAGGAAAACAAGAAGCCTATGCACATGGCTGCCACCCTCAGATGGAGATTAAAAAAGGGCATGGCTTGAAGCCTTCCTAGGAAGCCTCAACCCCAACAGATTTAGCTTAGCCTGAGATTGTCCAAGGGGAGAATGTGCCCAGTGAGATCAATGGGAGCATGGGGAAGTGTTAGAAGAGTAAACGCTGGGCTATTAAAGCCCAGACATCACAGAGGAGATTTGAGGGTGTGCAGCTGAGGTAGGTACAGCTGAGGTATGTGGAGCAGTAGTGAACCCAGAGGCCAGGCGGAGAGGGGAGGGTGGAGTGGAAAGCTGAGGAGACTATGGCAATGTTCTAAGAGGCAGGTAAGCTATTGTGAATGAAGGAGGGTGGCATCAGTTGTGTAGTCTGTTAGGGGGTGTAAAAGGTAAGTGAAAGAGAGAAGAGGAAGTGTAGTGGGATTTAGAGTGTGTGTGTAAGCAACAGCGTGTGTGGCAGGAGAAGGCAAGAGTGAAAAGTGGCAATAGGAGTTAGAGTGGGGTGGGCAAAGAGGAGAAGGAGTAGAAGGAGGATGGCAGTAGTGGGAGAGGAGGAGAGTGTCTGTAAGATCAGGAGACAGGAGTAGACTGGGGCTGTTCAGGGTGAGAGGAAAGGGGGCAGGTAGGAGGAGAAGGGAGAAACGTGGAATAGAGGTTGAGAGCGAGGGAGAGCAGCAAGATTATGGAGGACGGCGTTGAGGAGATAGACACATAGGGAAAGAAAGATTGAGAGAGAGAGAGAGTGTGTGAGGGACAGAGACTGGTGGAGAAACCATATGGAAATCAGATTGATGAATAAAGGGAGAGGACGATTTCGAAATTCTCTAAGAGTTAGAGAAGGTCACAGCTACTAGGTGTTCCTCCCAGATTAGAAAAGATCTAGATAGTAGGTCAAATCTTGCTTTAGGACAAATCTGGGACATCGTGGGGGGTCAGGGATATTGTGGAGGAAGCACATGTGGAGGTCGAGAGAGTCTTAAATAAAGCACGATAAACCTGACATCTTTGTGGTTTGCTGAGGAGATCTGTGACGACTATAATACAGCAAAAAGTCATAATATCTAACAGAAGAGGATATGTATAAGGGCAAATTACTTACCAGAAATAATCCTATGTCACTTCCAATGACAGCTGCTGTAAGAATTTCAACAGGGGGTATAGTGCAGCTCAACGTCTCTCTACCATCTTGTGCCCCAACTGTGCCACTCCAACTCTGGATGTGACATCCGTCGCCGTACCTAAGAAATGCACTACGCCCCACTGCCTCAGTTCCCCACATTTTTCCCCAGGGAATCAGTGGTCGGGAGAAAAAGTCTCTTGCAAAAACAGAAGAGGACTGAAACACTAAATTTAAAAAAAAATGTTTTTAGTGTGTGCGGATCAAAGCCATTATACAAGATAAGGCCTGTCAAGGTCATAACATATATTAACATATATACCTTATTATTTTGTTTATTTTTCTTTTTAACGCCGAAGCGGCAACAACAGAAGTGTCAAGGAGATCATCGTAAGCTTGCAAGATGGGAAGGTTGGCAGGGCAAGGAGGAATCTGTGGGAGAAGAATCCATAGAATGAACATTACCGGTAAGTCACTTCTTCAACGGATTGCATTTCTCCACAGATTCCTCATTTTGATAGCCACCCCCAAACCAGTGCTCCCAGCAGGAGGGAATGGAAACTAAACCAAGAAGTTCTGTAGCACTGCCCTAACAAAACGGTCATTCGTGCCTTGAGCCACATCCAAGCTGTATTGTCTGGAAAAGGTATGCAACGACGCCCATGTTGCAGCTCGGAAAATGCCTCTCACCCGAACTTGTCTCTGAAGGGCTGAGGAAGCTGCCTCCCCCCTGGTGGAGTGAGCAAACAGTCCTGCAGGTACTTCTTTACCCGCTTCTACAGTAGCATTTGGTTATACATAAAACAATCCAGCGGGAGATACCCGTTTTGCAACTGCACGGCCCAGCCTAGACTGTGAGAAAGCCACAAAGAGCTGATCGTCCCTCCTGAACTTATTAGTTCTAGTAAGGTAAAAGCTCAATGCCCTCTTTGGATCAAGCCTATGGATCCTCTCCTACTCCTCAGAAGGATGAGGCGGCAGAAAACACACCAGAAGAACCCCCTTTGGCAAGAAACTGGGTCAGCCTTTCAAGGACACCTTCTCCGTAAAGAAGTTGAGGGGGCTTACAATACAGCACTTGTAGCCCAATGACACACCTTGCGATCGTGATTGCCACCAAAAAGGCAGTCTTCAGTAGAAAGAGGTGTATTAGAAAATGTCTCACAAGTTGCGCTCTCCCCCATGTGTATGTTGGAGGTGTTATTAGCATAGGTACATATACATCCAATTTCTGTTTATGCAGACAGGTAACCAGAAGCTATATACATAAGTATAGTCTCCGTCAGATAGTTTTAGAGGTTTATTCACAAACACTACATGCCAACACGTGTTTCAGCCCTCTCTGAGCCGTCCTCAGGGCGTTTAGATAGGTGATAGTTAGGATTCACTGTTTAACATACATTGTAACAAAGTAAAGTGGCATTGTCACAATTGCCATGTGATAGATTGAAAATCAAGGAAAAACCATACCATAATATTAGATCATATTTAACACCCTAGATGTTACTGCACTATACACATCTATTGAACATACATTAGCCCTCAAAACTATAGACTACTCATTTAGATCACATTCAGCATCACATGCAGCTCATGTTCAGATGCTCAAGTCCTTCGTAGACTTTACACTTAACCATAATCAATTCATTTTTGATGATGAGTACTACACCCAAACCAAGGGAATAGCTATGGGTGCTAAATACGCACCCGCCCTAGCAAATCTTTTCATGGCATACTTTGAGGATTCATATATCTTTCACAATAACCCATACATAAAATGTATTCCTGTATGGAGAAGATACATAGATGATGTGTTTGCAATCTGGGAAGGCTAACTCACGCAATTTGATGACTTTATGTTATTTCTCAACCAGAACCAATTTGGCATTCAGTTTACTGGCAAAATTGACCCCACTGAGATTATGTTCTTGGACCTTAGGATCTATGTAACCAATGAAATCATTCAAACCTGTACCTTTCGTAAAGACACTGCAGTTAATTCTATTTTACATGCTAAAAGTTGCCATAGAAAGAATGTGATTGACAATATACCACACGGAGAGTTTCTCAGAGCAAGGAGAAACTGCAGTGTAGATGCACAATTTGAAAGAGAATGTAAGTCTATAGGAACCAGATTTCAAGAGAGAGGTTACAACAAGTCCACCATTCATCATGCACTAAGGAATGTGAAAACAACGACCCGTTCCTCACTACTTACACAGACTGTGAGTGAGCAAACTAGGAATGCGACTAAATTTCCACAACATGTCAACTTTATCACTAAATTTTCGAGTGACTCCAAATTTATTTACCACATTTTGAATACACATTGGAACCTTTTACATTTGGATACAGATTTGGGAACCTACATTACAGACAAACCAAGAATCATCTTTTCAAGGGCACCTACTCTTAGGAACCTACTTTGCCCCTCCTTCATGAAATCTGGCACCAACAGACAGGAAAATTGGCTCTCACTGAGTACTAGACCAAGTGGTTTTCACAAGTGTGGGACCTGTAACTTTTGCCAGTTCGCTCTATCACCTACTAAAGTATTTACATGCCATGGTAACCTGAGTACTAATATTACTGAATTCATAAACTGTTGTTCCAAGTTTATTGTATATGGTATCTTATGTGTCTGTAAAAAAGTATATATTGGCAGTACCATCAGGGAACTGAGAGTACGCATTAGAGAACACCTGTCGAACTTTAGTAGCCAAGACATGAAATTGCCTTTTGCAACACATTGGCAAAAGGAACACCAGATGGAGCACAGAAAGGACATCGGATTTGTGGGCCTACAACATATCAAACCACATGCAAGAGGAGGTAACAGGCAACTGAAATTACAACAAGCGGAAGCTCGTATGATCTGTAGGCTCAGAGGTGTGCAACTTGGTCTCAACCAAGAACATGAATTAAATGTGTTTCTCTGAGTATTTACATGTATAATACTGATATCTGTGGCTGTTACCACATCACAAGAGAACAAGCAGCCTGTCGTTTGGATCCCCAAACCAATTTTAATTTGGCACTTAGAATCCAAGTGTTTTAAGACTACTACTAGACACACGTACATATTTTGTTACAACGCTCATTTATCTGTCGAATTGGACTGATCAACCCCACTGTAAATTACTTTAACTATTTGCATTTCCTTTCAAGCACATATGTGAGAGCTCAACATGGATCCTTTGCCTATCAAATTTGCAGTACTATTTCATACACTCAGACTCATCCGGGCACTGTAACCCATACAGGCCGTATGACTTGTGACCCCTTATTTCACTATTGCTGTGCGACCACTCATGCTTTTGAAATACATGCATAGTATGTTTCATCTTGGACATTACCATCTTTGAACTGGCGCCACAGCCTTCTCATGCACGGACTAGCACTATGAGACTGTGTCAACATAACAGATTTATCTAAACATCTGTTTTACTTTAAATGATACATGCATTGAAAGCTAGGCATATATACTTTTTTTTTATAAGCCAGACGGCTGACCAATCGCTAGCCAGACAGCTGGTTTCCGTATACGCATCTGTTTAATGGGATGGAACACTTAACTATATACTCAGCAAGTAGCATTAACACCCAGTATACTTTAGTACATTTTGTGCATATTTAACACATTGCCCTGTTAAACTACACTTTAAATGAGCAACGTGATTTTTTAAGAGAGGCACACCAAAATTCAGCATTCATATAACACGTTACTTTGTTAATCACTCCAATTACTTAAATAATGCAGCTGTAGCACTTAATATCCTTCTGCATATTCCTAAAACAGGTTGAAGTACCAGGATCGTCTGTTTTTCTCCTTTAAAACTCAATGAACACGGCAGCTTCCGAGTTCGTACTCTGTACTTGGTTGCTTGGCAACCATAATTGCAATGCATCACATGACCGTGGGCTTTAAGGCCCATCTGTCCTGTGAATGGCTAGACTAGACAACACCCACATTCCTTGAGGCACACGATTGACGAACGTGCTGGAGACAGCACTCAGACACGCATTGAAGCGGTGAATGAGAAGCAGCTACAGGTAAGCGGCTGCAAGCTCGGCTCTTCCTTTGAACAATACGGCAGAGCTATGCGCACTGCGACTAATGGGAAACCTGCCTTTTGTGCTTTCTTCCCATGTTATACTTAGAACTGAAAATCGAATTACAGCACGGAAACGATGGTGTGTTATTCTTTGCAACATGCATTTAACCTGATTCTGTTGGTAAGCACAAGCTTTTTAACCCATTATCTAGATTTGATATTTATTTGGTAAAACTGAATATTTGACACTGCAACTAATACACTTAGTAACTAGTGCCACATTTTTCACTTCACAGTTAGCTTTGAAAAAGGAAAAAGACATTCAGCTAACTAAGACATTTGATGAAGGGATCACTTTAACAGGTACCACGCGCCCTTGAACTGCTTTTTCTCTCTTTGATGTGGTCACGGCAGAATTCTTATACAACTAATTTTGTGGGAGGATACTAGATGCCTTTATTGTAAATATAAAGTTGCTGACCTTAATTATTATTATTTTTGGTTTCTCTACCAGATGCATCTAATTACGAGTGGCTGGTCACACTGTATTACTTATTAATTTGTTTTCTTCTTCTCTTCCTTCCCCCCTCCCCCCCCCCAATTTTTGGTCTCTTTCCTCTCTCCTCGCACCTGGTGCTGATTGTGTTAAATATGATCTAATATTATGGTATGGTTTTTCCTTGATTTTCAATCTATCACATGGCAATTATGACAATGCCACTTTACTTTGTTACAATGTATGTTAAACAGTGAATCCCAACTATCACCTATCTAAACGCCCTGAGGACGGCCCAGAGAGGGCTGAAACACGTGTTGGCGTGTAGTGTTTGTGAATAAACCTCTAAAACTATCTGACGGAGACTATACTTATGTATATAGCTTCTGGTTACCTGTCTGCATAAACAGAAATTGGATGTATATGTACCTATGCTAATAACACCTCCAACATACACGTGGGGGGAGAGCGCAACTTGTGAGACATTTTCTAATACACGTGTACACTTTTTTGGAAGGGATACCGGGAGAATCACCCTTCTTTGCCTCACTATTGCAGCCAACCTCTCTGACTAATCCAGTTTCACATTAACTATTTAAAGTAGTGCGCAACCACCCATACTAGGGACTTCTTCCCGGTTCAGTTCACTATTCAGTAGAAAGAGGGTAATGGAAGTAGACTGCAGAGGCTCAAACAGAGCCACCATCAAAAATGTCAAACACAGATTTCGGTCGCAATATAGAACAATTTAGGGAGTAGGAGAGTAGGAGGAAGAACAAGTTACTCTCTTACCTGGTAACGTTCTTTCGATGTGATAGTCCGACGACGTATTCCATATATATGACAGTAATCACCACAGCTGTGCTGCTTCGGAAAATCTTTCGGCGTCTGCTTCCTGCGTCGATGACGTCGATACGCCGTCCTCGAGGGCCTCCGTCGAGCCGACGTCACCAGATGTAATAAGTAGGACGCACAACGCCCGTAGCCTCAGTTGTAGTTTTTTTCCAAGAACGTGTGGTACCAATCTACTGCCAGTAGGACCACAGAAAGCCTTGCGGAAACGTAAGCTGCAATTGCATAAGAAATTATGTAGCGGGGAAGGCAGGGAGGGAGCGATATGGAATATGTCGTCGGACCATCCCATCGAAAGAACGTTACCAGGTAAGAGAGTAACTTGTTCTTCGAGGGGGTTGGGTCCTCCGACGTATTCCATATCCATGACAGACTCCCAAAGCAGTACCAACGTAAGGAGGTGGGAAAAGAATTTAGAATATACAAATTTGGAATGCCCAATCAAATTGCAGAGTAAGGGACCGCCTTGCCAAAGGCCAGATCCTGCCCATGGACAGAATCTAGGGAGCACTGATGTACAAAAGTATGGACCGAAGCCCAAATGGCTGCATCACAGATGTTGCGAATAGGAACACCCCTTTGCAGGGCAGTAGAGGCAGCCATACCCCTAGTCGAATGGGCCCCTAATCCTACAGGAGGGTCCTTACCTGCCAGGCGGTAACATTCAGAAATTGCCAAGATAATCCATCTAGACAAAGTCTGCTTAGTCACAGCTTGTCCCAAACGCCTTCCAGTGTAACCAATAAAGAGCTGATCATCCACTCTGACCCGAGACATGCGTGAAATGTAGAAACTCAAAGCTCTCCTAGGATCGAACCTATGGAGCCTCTCCTTGTCCTTACCAGGGTGCGGAGGAGGATAAAATGCCGGAAGAACAACCTTCTGGCTTAAATGAAATTCCAACACCACCTTCGGAAGAAAGGAAGGACGAACTCGAAGGACAACCCTGTCCTTATGAAACACAGTGAAGGGTGGCTTAACTGAATGTGCCTGTAACTCACTCACTCTGCGAGCGGAAGTGACCGCAACTAAAAACACAGTTTTAAGGGTTAACAGTCAAAAGGACAAGAATGCAAAGGCTCAAAAGGAGCACCCATTAGATACTTGAGAACAAGGTTCAAATCCCAACCGGGCACCTGGAAAGGTGACAGAGGGAACACATTAGTGAGCCCTTTCAGAAACTGAGAAATTAAAGGAATTTTAAAATAAGAACACTCCTCAGACGAGCGCTTAAATATAGACAGCGCCGGCAGGTAACCTTTAACGGTCCAGGTAGGGGTAGACGTGAATCCCCCCGTTCCTGAGATACGCTGCCACCACCAACATGAGCTTGGAGAAAACCCTCGGGCGGAGGTGAATCCGAATGGCAGGACCTGAAACTGAAAGTGCGAGTCGCCAACCGCGAACCTCAGGTACTTCTTGTGCTTGGGATGGATCGGCACATGAAAGTAAGCGTCCTTGAGGTCGAGAGACACCAACCAGTCCTGAGTTTGAAGGGCCTGGAGGACTTGAGAAAGAGTAACCATCTTGAACTTGTCCTTCCTGAGGAGCTTGTTCAAACCGCGCAACTCTATGATGGGTCTCAATCCCCAGTCTTTCTTCTAAATCAAAAAATAAGGGGAATACCATCCCTTGTTCCTCTACGCTACAGGCAACAGTTCTATAGCGCCTTTCTCCAGCAGGGATTGAATTTCCTGCGCAAGGAGCGGATCCGGACTCTTCAAAGAGAGGTTCCCTGGTGGACTGTCGTGAGGCCTCTGCCGGAAAGGAAGACAGTAGCCGTGGGCTATGATCTCCAGAAACCACACATCTGAAGTAATGGCACGCCATTCTACAAGATGCTGCGCCAGCCTTCCCCCAACCGGAGAAGCATGGGCCTCATGACTGAGCTGAAGCGGCTGCGGCAGTGCCTGAAGGCAAAGAGGCAACTGCTCCTGCGGCCTTGGCACCTCGAGTACCTTGTTTTCCACCTCTGGCACTCCTACGGTTGCCCCTTTGACTAGCAGCTCCTCACGATTTACTAAAGGACGAGTAATATCGGAAGGAATCTCCCCTCCATTGCTGTCCCCTAGGACGAAAAGGCGGAGGTTGGCGGGCTGCAGCGCCCAACGACTTCGCTGCAGCTTTGGAGGTCTGCAACCTCTCAAAACTCTCGTCAGCCTTGCTGCCAAAGAGATGTTCACTATCAAAGGGCATGTTGAGGAGGCGGGCCTGCACATCAGGAGCAAAACCAGACTTCCGAAACCACGCAAACCTGCGTATTACGGTGCTCGCCGCCATGGACCGGCTGACGCAATTAACCATGTCCAGACCCGACTGAACGGATTCACACATGGCATCCTTGCCATCCTGCACGATAGCAAGGAAACCATCCCGTTCCTCACCTTCGGGAATATGATCAGCCGCTAGGGAAATACAGTTCCACAGAGTGTGCGTGAAATGAGACAAGGCACAAACGGAGTTGGCAGCCTTAAGCGCCATACCCTCAGAAGAAAACACCTTTGCCCAGCCGTCAAAACGTTTGTCGTCCCTATCAGGAGGGATGGTAGGGTACCACGCCTGCTTTGCAGGGGCCGTAGCTGCCTGCACCACCAAACTCTCTGGAGTAGGGTGCGTTGTCAAGTAGCAGGGGTCGCCACTGGCTGGGCGATATTTCTTCGGAAAGGACTTGCTCACTGCCGGGAGACTCTCCGGAGAAGTCCAAGCCGCAGCCACCCTTCTCTGTAAAGCCATATGGAATGGCAGCACTGGGTCAGTTAGAGGACCTTGGTCCAAGATATCAGTCAGGTCATCCTGCTGAAAATCCCCAGGGGGGGGCACACCAACCCAGGTATTCAGTTACCCTCGACATGAGGCGCCGATATGAAGATTCGGCATGCGTGCCAGGCTCCAGCCTACCAAACTCCATCTCCGGAGAGGTGTCCAGACCACTGGGGTCGTGCAGCGACTGACGCAGGTCCTAAAGTTGACTGTGACCAGAAACAATGTCATCAGGAACCAATGCAGGAACCTCACCTTCCTCAGACCCCTCCTCCACCTCAGAAATATAATCCAGAGGCTGGAAAGAGGGTACAGAAAAAGGCACAGAGACATGTTTAGCCTTAGCCATCGCCTTTCTGGGGGGTGCCACCGTGCCACGGGGTACCTCCGACAAGGTTGCCCCGAAAGGCGTCGAGGGCGTCGACGGAATGGGCGTCGACGTCGAGCGCGGCACCGACAGCTTCGACGGAGTCGACACAGGCCTCGAGGGCGGAGCCCCGAGTGTGTCTCTCGACAGCCTGGGCGCCGATGACATCAACGACTCCCACGGAGGCGGGGCCTCAAGAGAGTCCGTCGATGACCTTGGCGCCGCCAGCGTCAATGTCTTCTTCGTAGACTTCACAGAGCCTTGCGGTCTCGATGGCGTTGAGGACCGGGACCTGGAACGGGCATGCCTAGAGCGACCATCCTTGTCCGACCGGGACCTCGAAGGCGACCGGTGGTCGCGATGACTGCTCGAGCCGGAAGGCGGACGAGCGGTGTCTCTAGCGTGGCCTCGACTGGCGTCCTCAGCCGGCATGGTCAGACCGGAGCCCTGCGATTGAAAAATCGCCAACATCACCTTTCGGAACAAATCCCATTCCTCAGGAGTGGAATGCTTGTTGGGACAAACTACCCGCCGACGGGCGGAGTCCTCGGAAGAGTACGGGGAAGGCGACCGGTGACAGCGCTTCCAGGAGTGCCTCGAAGAGGCAGAGGAATGGCGGGACCGACTCCCAGACCGAGAACCCCCGGACTCCCGACGACGATGCGGAGAGTCGCCCCTCGAATTGTCCGTCCAAAGACCTGTGGAACGCGACTTCCGGGGCTTGGCCACCTTACCAGCCGACAGCTTCTTCTTACGCTCCCAGAAGGCCTTCGATGTGAGCGATTGGCAGTCGACACAGTCGTCCGTATCATGGTCCTCCCCGAGGCACCAGAGGCAAGCGTTGTGCGTATCCGTCAGCGACATCTTGGACCCACACACCCGACACTTCTTAAACCCGGATCGCGGGGTGGAAGAAGCCGAAGACATCAGATTCGATAGCAATGAAGAAACAGGTTCGAAGAACCGAAAGAACAGGATTCAGTAGAATAGAGGTGCGCTGAGATCTCCGAAGCGAACACATTCGTGGAAAAAATGGAACTGAGGCTACGGGCGTCGTGCGTCCTACTTATAATATCCGGTGACGTCGGCTCGACAGAGGCCCTCGAGGATGGCGTATCAACGTCATCGACGCAGGACGCAGACGCCGAAAGATTTTCCGAAGCAGCACAGCTGTGGTGATTACTGTCAAAGATATGGAATACGTCGGAGGACCCAATCCCCTCGAAACATATTTACAAGACCCTTCAGAAACTGGGTCACCACCAGTATGGAGAAGGAGTCCAGCTCTGGCGTCCACTTGAACAGAAATGAAGCAGCTAGGTACCCCTTAAATGTGGCCACCTGAAGGCCCGACTTGGCCAAAGTCAGCAAGAATTTCATCACCATGGAGACTAGACATGTCACTGCGTCTACCCCCTTCTTTCCACACCACAAACCTTCTCCATCTACATGCATACAGATAACTAGTAGAAAGCTTGCGCAGAGCGCCTCTAAAATGTCCTCATCCGGATCCCAATTTTCATACCTTAATGTCTCAAGAGACTTGCATTTAGGTTGAAAGGTCCTGGGTTCAGGTGAAGCACCTTGCCTTTAGACTGGGACAATAAGTGCGGCCACCCAGGGAGCTGGAGAATTGGAGACACGGCCAATTCCAGAAGATCAGAGTACAAAGTCCTCCTTGCCCAATCCGGGGCAATTAGGATCAGATGTGCCTGAAACATTCTCAACCACCCGATAACCCAGAGGATGACTGGCATTGGCGAGAAAGCATAATGTAAGTATAAGACACACTCCACCAGAAACACGTCCTGTAATTCCCCTCCTCAGGGAAAATGCCATCAAGCAGAAGAACCATATGTATTTTGCGTTGTCCTTTGTTGCAAACAAGTCCACTGACTGGGTTCCCCACTGGGAGAAGATCTCTGAAACGACCTACAGGAGGCCATGAGGCCTAAGAGGTGGAGGAAGGGGGTTGCCAGGAGACTGCTGGAAGTTTGGAAAAGATTGACCATCTGTGCAATGCTGGCAACTCTTTACCTGGTGGGAAAAAGCCTTTCTGTCCTGTGTATCCAGGATTGTTCAGATAAACTGGAGCTTCTGTGCAAAAGTAGTCTGCAACTTCTTGAAATTAAGGGAGAAGCCCAGGTTGTGCAGTAGCCTGAAAGTGTCCTCGAGGTGTCTTGAAACTTGCTCTGGGGACCAAACTTGGATCAGCCAGTCGCCTAAGTACAGGAATACAATGACTGCGGGTCTCCTGAGGTGAGCCACCACCACAACTTCGTGAATACACTGGGTGCGCGGGTCTGGCCAAAGGGGAGCACCTTGAACTGATGAGCAACCTTGATGGAACACCTCAAGAACCGCCTTTGCTTCGAGTCTATCGGCATATGGAAATAATTGTTCTGAAGATGCAGTGACACCAGCCAGTCCTGGCATTGAATAACCTGCAGAATTTTGCTCAACTTCAACATCCTGAATTTGACCTTCCTCAGGAACTTGTTCAAGGACCCGAGATCCAGGATGAGACGGAGTCCTTCCCCTTTCGTGGGTATCAGGAAGCAGCAGGAGTACCAGCCCAAATCTCTCTCCCTTGCTAGCTTGTAGCTCCTCTGCTGAAGCTTAATTTCCGGTTCTTGAAAGGGCAGTGGTGGTCTGTGCAGGGGCCACCTGCAAAATGGTCAACAGTACCCCACTTCCACTAACTCGAGGGCACAGGCATCAGAGGTGATCTCCTTCCATCTCGCTACAAACCGAGAGACTTCCTCCAACCAGAAAACATATGGGAAGAACTCAAAGAGGTTTATGAGTTGCGGGTGCTGCAAACGTCGATGCTGAGGACAACTAGCCCTTCAATGGGCCTCTGCCCCTGCCAGAGCAAGAACACATCTGTTGTCCTTGTTTGGCATGTGGCAGCTGTGCCCTCCTTATAAAGGGGATATACTGCCTAAACCCTCTTCCTTAAGAGCCAAAAGAGAAAGCCTGCTGTGAGAAACCTGAAGGTGACTCACCCGCTAGTCCCCAGAGATCTGTTGTCCAGGTGGCCAGGACACAGCCCCCGCTATTGGATCCAGTTCCTGTGGGCAGACCAGTGGGGGGAGGATCACCTGGACGAGGGATCTTCGGGGAGTGGAAGTGGGACACCGAGGGTTGAGACGCAGTATCCCCTTTCCTGTTACACCTTTTACCCATCCTACCCTGTAGTATATTTGGAAGCTCTACTCCCTTCCCCCCAAACTTCTTACACGGTAACAGACAACATACTAATACCATAGCCGTTAACCGGACATGTCCCAATACACGGGTCAGGCAGAGTCAGGCAATTGTTAATACTCAGGCACACCTGACGGCCCTTTACCTCCCCCGCTGGGATAAAAGGCAGAGCACGAAAGCACACTTCGAGCAAGGCTGAATGCACGAGGCGATAGCTACACCAAACTGGCAGTTCAAGAGGAGAAGAAAGGCGATGAGATCTGAAAGGACAACTAAGGGGAATTGACCTTGCCCTTTTCACCTCAGACCCACGAAGCCTGTGAAAGGGAAAGCACAAGACCTGGAGCTGCAGCTGGCGTGGGAAGCAGCAGATGTCAATGGTACACGGGGGCATCCCGCTTTGATAAAGCAGATGGAGAGGCGAGCTGGCTACCATTGGTACTATCCTTGACTCCAGAGAACAAAGAAGCCAACGAGCTCCGCACAGCCGGTGAGTCAGAGGAAGCTGATAGTAAATCGAACTGTGTGTTGAGCCCAAGGTTGCAAGTGGCAAAAAATTTTAATGCAAGGAATCCGAATGATAAATGACTTGTGTATGCGATTGAACTTTAAAGAAAGCCCAGTTGAGGTCCAGATGCAGAGGGGTCCGGGGCCAATTCAACTAGACCAGCATGGTGAGCCATGAAACTGGGCACTGGGTCCACGTCAGCCCCGACCAGTGGGTTCCCATCCCGAAGTGGATCGGATCTCATTCTTCAAAAAATCTACAGCATGGATTTGAAGAAATCCGATCTGGACTCATGCCGTAGCCATCGGTCCCAAGGTTGATTTGTCAAGAACAGAAGTTCGAAGTGGCCTGTTGTCATTGATTGAGGAGTCGGTGCGGATGCAGGCTTCCTATGGACTGAGGTTTTGCTTGAGGGTGCTGGACTTCCTTTGATCACATTTGCGCCAGACAAACTGAGCATGGTCTGCGCCGAACCTGCCGATGCCATTGAGGCCGAAGCCGTACCCGGCACATTCTTCACAAAGACCGGCACCATCTGTTTCTTGAACGACTCCCATTCCTCCCTCGAAGCCCCCTTAGTAGGGCAGGACTTATTCCTTTCACCCTGACGAGTCGGAGTCACGCCTGTGTCTGCACCATTTTTTCTTATGCAAAGAAGTGTGGTGGGTCTCGCTAAAAGACTGCAATCGCTTCTTCAATTTCTATGACATCTAGCTTCCCCTTTTCTGCTCAGGAGTTGGTTCCTCAGTGTCTGGGCCAGAGGGCCTTATTTGGTAGGGGGTCCTTCCAAGAGGCAGTTTTGCTAAGTGCTCCCTCACCGTTTTCGGGTTTGTGGGCGACAACTACATTGCTTAGTGTCATGCCTCACTCTGCCTCATTCTGAGAACCCACACACAGATATTGCACGTATCCGTGAGGGATATCTTGCAGTCCTTGCAGTGCTTGAATCCAGATGGCTTGGGTGCTGACATTCTGACGCAGGTTAAATTCAAATTGAAAAAAGTTCTGAGGAGAGAGCCACCAGGGGGCGCACCGATGGAAGTCGCATCGGCGTAGGCCTCCTCCTACAGTACCAGCAAAAGCGAAATGAGCCCCCACTAAGCACCCCCCTACCCCAATACGAAAACAGCCCCCGGCTGAAGATAAGCACCTGGGGCATCCGGGGGTGAAAGTTGGCGAGAAACCGCACTACCGAGAGGGAGAAATTGAAGACCGTGGTGGAAGCGAAAACGAAAGTGTTTTCATCCATGTCCCACGTGCTTCAGATCGGATCACACAGACGTGAAGGAAAACTATCCAGGAGGGAAGGCGGACCGGGAGGGGAAACTATCCAGAACCCACGCGGGGTAGAGAAGGAGAGATCCACCCCCTCTACCATCAGGACGCCTGGCGGTCCCGTGAGTGCTGGCCCGCCTGTGGGAGGGGTGCCCCAGCAGTGTCGGGCAGTGGAAAAAAGCACTGTCTCTTGCAGTATGCGGAACCTGAGGGAGGCCGCCGCAGAGGAGAGAAGTTGAGGAGGTCCCACCCCCCCGCCAGCAAAGCAGACTCCATTTCTTGGAGTGCCGGGTCCCATGGGGGAGGGGTGTCCTGGACCAGGGGACATTGCCGGAGGGAAAGCCCAGCCGACAACAACTGCAGGCCCATAGAGAGCCTTTGAGAGTAGGCAAGGCTCAGGGGAGAAGGGCCGTGCCTACGCGGCCGATCAAGGGCCATCCAGCGTACTGCTGCTGTATCCAGCCGGGTGGAAGCGGACCCCCCCGGGGGACTAATAAGAGGTCTCCCCCCCTCAACTACAATTACAACGGCCCCATGTGGGCATGGTCTGGAGGAAGAACGTGGATAGAAGGGGAAAAGGACAATAGAAGGCAAGAACGCGCCTCTCCAGAGGGCAGGAGGGCAGAGGGCAAGCTCCGAGGGGTAGCCCAGATGGCAGGCCTTGTAGGAGATGTTACTCCCTAAAGGAGGAGAAGCAGTCCAAGGGAGGAAACGGTCACCCCACGGTTGTGGCCCAGACAAGGTGGCCCAGGGGAAGCGATAACCCCATCAGTGGGGGCCAAAGAGGAGCACCCAGAAGGAAATAGGCATGGGCAGGAAACAGAACCCGGAGTCAGAACAATAGAGTGAGGAGCAACAGGAGCCCCCTCCCTTGCACTTGCGAGGTGAGGGCCCCCAGTATCATCCCTGGGGCGTGTGCCCGCCTCATAATATATCCACAGCTTCTCCCTGCCCAGTTGATAAATCCATCTACACGTGGCTGAGAAAGAGGACCGAGCCAGAAAGGACCAGATTGAAACACTGCCACCCCACTCTCCCGCACACCCGGACAGTTTTGTGGTTGTCTAAAACGGTCCAGGCTACGGTGAGGGCCCCCGGGACAAGCTTCTGGGGCATGTGCCCGCTCTCCAATGAAGTCTACAGTGGTGGATAGAGAATATAAGGGGAGAACAAGGGAGAGGACAACAGCTGGCCTTAACTAAACCAGTGGAGGACGAGGAGGGGAGTGACACCAAGCAGGACCCCGGCTGAAGGACGAACGACCGGGAAGCCCTGAGCAGTGGCTCATGGAGAAAAAGCGATAGAAGCGGGTGACACTGCCTAAAACCACAGACCCAAGGGAAGTGGGCCCTAAGAGTAACAAGCAAGGCACAGCACGGGTGGTAGACGCGGGCCTCGCCTCCTTGCGCACTTCTGAGGGGACCGAGCTGCCCATGGACTGGCGGGAAAAACTGGAACATTTTGAGTACCAGTATTTCTGGAAGGAATTAGAGGAATGAGGGCCGACATTGGCGGTAAAGTGGACAAAATAACTGAAAATTGACAGCATGGATGAGAGACTGCAAGCAGTGGAGCACAATCAGTCGTCCCTCGAAACTTTGGAAACCCAGATGGACATGTGGATAGCGAAGTTGGAGGAGAGAAGAGAAGGCGAGGTTGATCGGAAGATGGACGATTTAGAGAATCGAGAGAGAAAGAACAATCTAAGATTTATTGGAATCCCAGAAAATGAAGGTGAAACGGAGGTAGACTTGTGGAGAATCATACATGAGGTGGTTAAAACACTGTTTGGTGATGGCAATATGGATGATCCCAAACTGGAGAGGATCCACAGAGAGAGAGCGACCGGTAGAGGCCCGCACTCTATGTTGGCGCGGTTTCACAATTACCCAGACAAACACAAAATTCTAGAGAAGGCAATGGTCTGTGGCCATGGGAAATGCACAGGTGGCAATATACCAAGATTTATCTGTGCTGACGCTGGCAAAGAGGCGTCTATGTGCTCCCCTCACAAAGTGGCTCAAGGAAAAAGGGGTGCGATACCGCTGAGGTTTTCCCTTCTCTGTTTCTTTCGAGGTGGAGGGCTAGAGTTACAAACTAGTTGCCGAGGAGGACATTACAAGGGTCACGGAAGAGTTGCTGGGCGGAGAAGGCTAACAAAGGGCTGACAAGGATAAAGGCCCAGAGGACAGGCACTGGCGCATTAAGGGCCCGAATAGATGTAAAGTCCCAGGCTCCAGGAAATTCAGAAAGCTGGGATCGCCTCAGGTGGACCCACCTTGAAACATTTTGAAACAAGTGAATGGTGTGCGGGGGGAATATGATATGCAGGGGAATAATCTCTCTTGGTGAATGATGGGGGAGAAGGAACGACCACATTGAAACACAATTTGATGGTAGCGAAACCAGAGTGGGGGCTCCAAGTGGAAATTCCGAGTGAACCGGTCCGAAAGTGGGAGAAGACCACTGGCGATTCAATCTTGTCAAGAGAAATGGATCCAAACGGGGTTGGGTGCAGAGGGGAGGAGGAGGGGGGGGCTCAAGTCCAAGAGGTGGATGTTCAAGTTCAGTGGTGTGGGGGGGAAACACAGTTTAGAAGGTCCCGAAAAGTTAACGTTCAAAACAATGGTGTGAAATTGGGACCCGGTTCAGAAGGTTGCGAAAGAGGGTTCATATCAGGAAAGAGGGGAACAGATGGTTGGTTAAGGGAAAAAGCGAGATGCCTGGATTAGGTTATATGAGGAGCGGCTCCCTTAACACCCGTGGCCTCAACTCTCCCGCTAAAAGATCACTGGTGTTCCATGAATTCAAGAGGTCTAAGCTTGAATGGATGTGCCTACAAGAAGCACATTTGAAGAAGGGAGGGGAACCACGACTATGTTCCTGGGATGTGGGGGAAGTCTTTATGGCATCAGATGTTACAAAAAAGCGGGGGGTAGCAATCCTGGTCTCGACCAGGCTGAGCTTTATGGCAGAAGAGGTATTGGTGGATCGCAACGGGAGATATTTGCTAGTGAAGGGTCTCGTGCATGGGGCTAAGTTCACAATTGGCTCGATTTATGCCCCGACTGTGCAGCAATGTGACTTCTGGGAGAAAGTTCGAGATACATTAATTCAAATCACAGAAGGTCAACTGGTGGTGGGTGGAGACTTCAATATGGTATTGGACCGGCAGAGGGATCGCAAGAGAATGGGGATGGAAGGATTGTGTAACCCAATCCAAGTGAATCAGAGCGCTTCAAAGGGGTTAATGAGGTCCTGGGGTTGTATGACTCTCTCTTGTATGATTCTGGTGGCCAAAGGTCTGCGAGATCAGGTGCTAGACTCTCAAGTGGCACCGATCGCGTGGTCAGACAACGATTTGGTAGCAATTACAGTGGACACCGGGAACTTGGGATCCCCCGGGGTAGCTGGAGATGCAATGACTTCCTGCTTAAGGACAAAGAGGTGCAGCAGGAGCTGCTTAGGGGTGAAATCAAGGAATACATCCTTTTTAATGATATGGGGGAGGTGAGAATCCAATCTGTCTGGGACGGCTTCAAAGCTACATGAGAGGGACCGTGATGAGAATAGGCTCAGAGAAAAAGACACGGGGAGGAAAAAGCGGTTAAGCTCTGCAGAAAGATAGAGGAGATACAGCCGGGAGGTATCCAGGGGCAATATGTGTCACCAGTTAAGGTAAAGGAACTCCAAAAATATAATACCAAATTAAAAGCTCTATTAATACAGGAAATGAAACAGAAATATCACGAGAAAGGAGACAAAGCGGATAGGATCCTGGCATGGAGACTGAGGGAAGAGAAAAAGAAGAGGACCATAGGGGCTATAAGGACGGAGGACGACCGAATCCTACATGATGTACCGGGTATAGGGAGCGAGTTTGTAGAATATTATAGAACACTATATTCCTCAGAGTGGGCGGGTGAGGAATCCCTAACTGATGATTTTTTTAAATAGTTACCTATCCCTTAGCTCCCAAAGGAGATAGCAGAAAATCTAGATGATCCCATAACTGCAGAGGAGGTACTGAAGGCAATCACAGAAATGATAGCAGGGTCAGGACCCGGGGGGCCGGTTTCACTATGAAGTTTCACAAATCGTAGCGATCCCTGTTGGCTCCACATCTAGCGAAGGTATTCAATGCATGCCTGGGGGACGAACCTCTCATTACCACGATGTTGGCGGCAGTCAGCCACAATCCCAAAGGAAGGGAAGGATCAGACCAGATGCGCCTCCTATAGGCTGATCTCCCTCCTTAATGGAGATGTGAAGATCCTGCCAAAAGTCCTGGGAACAAGACTGAAGGGAAACATGCAGCTACTGGTGCATGGGGACCAGGTGGGATTTATTAAGAGAATGCAAGGGTCAGCTAACATTAGGAAGACAATCAACCTGATCCACGGAGCACTAAAGGGAGGGCTGGACGCTTGTTTAGTGACGCTGGATTCTGAAAAGGATTTTGATAGGGTCAAGTGGCCCTTCATGATGAAGATCCTGGGGAAGATGGGGATAAGAACGAACTTCCTGAAATGGGTAACAGAACTATACAATAAGCCCAGGACAAGGGTGCGGATAAAAGGGGGGCTCACAGAGCCCTTCGAGAGGCACCAGGCAGGGATGTCCCCTCTCCCCATTGCTGTACGCCCTCACGATGGAACAGCTAGCAATTGCAATGCGGATGAACTACCAGATCAGGGGCATTACGGGGGGAGAGAACTGGAATGCAAAATCTCACTGTTCGCAGATGATGTATTGGCCTACCTCACAAACACTGGATACTCCCTCCCAGCTTTAATGGCCCAGGTAGAGGAGTATGGTCTCCTTTCGGGGCTTAAAATTAAAGTGGGAAAATCGGCCAGCCTGCCGTTACTGGCAAGGAGCCCGCTCCTAGTTACAAAAAAAGCTACCTGGGTATGAAGGTTAACCAGAAAAGCATACGCTACTTGGGCATCTGGGTGACGAGGAAGTTGGGTGAAATGGTGACGGCTAATTATGAGCCCATCCGCATACAGCTATCAGCGCACTTGAAGAGATAGGGCCCGTTGATAGTGACATGGTATGGAAGGATGACCTCCATAAAGATTAATGTATTACCTAGGTTGTTATATGTGTTTACAGCAATTCCAAATCGTCACTCGGACACGTTTTTTAGTGAGGTCACAGGAGAGCTTCGTAGGTTTATATGGGTAATAAGGCCCCCAGAGTGAAAATGGCAACACTAACCCTTCCAAGAGATAAGAGGGGATTCGAGGCTTGCCAGTCATCAACAGATACTACCAGGCGGCAAAAATTAGAGGGATGCTAGAACATATGAGGGAGGATCTGAGGACGTATTGGACTTATTTAGAAGATTTGGTAGCGATCCCCCTGAATGTTCGGGACTACTCCTTGGTCCTGCCGAGAGCAATCCCAGGAACACATGAGGTCCCATCCAACGCTAGGAGTCTTTTGGTCAGTCTGGAGGGACTCAATTGAAACACAAGGGTTTACATCATGGGCCTCATAAAGTCCTCAGTATGGGGACACCCGTTTGTTTTGGGGCAGCAGGGTTTCCAACATTCACAATGGTGGTCAGACGCAGGTCTGCAAAGGGTGGGAAAACTCTTGGATGGCGGGAGCTTCCTGGAATGGGGTAAGGTGTGTGACTCGCTGGGAGTGGACTCCAACATTTTTGACTACTGCCGAATTAAGGACACTCTGACAGATCCTAAATGGGTAAAAGAGGTGTCTAGGGAGCTGACACCGGTGGAAAAGTCCCTGGACAAGTCAGTCTTGCGGAAGAGAATTCCCTCCAAACTATACAAGGCGATGAATGGAACCTGTTTACATGGGAGGCAAACGCTTCAGAGGTACTGGGGGCAGCTGATAGCGGAAGAGATCCCGGAGGAGGAATGGTCACAAATATATAGAGTGGTCTTCGATGGAGGGCTGTTCACCTCCACGATAGAGCACAACCTCAAAATTTGAATGGGATGGCACAGGGACCCGGTGAAAGTGTCAAAAATGGTTCAGGGAGTGTCTCCTTATTACCCAAGGGGGTGTGGTCAGCGGGGCACCTTAGCACACATGTGGTGGTGGTGCCCCAGAGTGCAATTCTTCTGGAAAGAAGATTGCTGAGTTGGATGGAAGAGGTAACGGGGATAGGGCTAGATTTAGACCCTCTGCAAATGCAACTAGGGCGCCCACACAAGGACGAAGAACAGAGGCTACCGAGATATGGGAAGCCAAGTTAAGAGCTGTAAGATTGGCTATGGCCCAATGGTGGAAAAAGGAAACGCTGCCCACAAAAGAGTTTTGGGTAGGAAAAGTACATAATATGATGGTAATGGAAAAGCTTACGGCTGTGGTGAACGACAAGTTGAAGGAATATCACGCCGAGTGGTCAGCCCTTCTGCTTCAATGGGAGTTGGAGGAAAGCAGCTAATCAGATTGATCAAATTGATATATCGGAAGCCAGGGGGTAAAAATGTGGGGAGGAGGGCGAGGGGAGGGGGGCTAGAGAAGGGAGCCGGGAGGAAATACTCACGGACACGCCAATGACCCTCAGTACAGAGACATTGGTAGGGGGTATCTTGCACCATGGAACAAAAAATGTGGTAAAATAGGAGATGTGCGGGAAGGGGGCGGGCGGGATCCAGACTGCTATGGGTTTAGTTGGTTTTACTTGGAATTGTTTGTTTCTTTGTAAATGTCTCGATCTCATAAAAATGTGAATAAAAAAAAAAAAGGTTTTGAACTGTTTCGTAACAGAGTCGGGTAGGGAGGCCTAGTGCATTTCTTGAGTATGGCAACCAACGTCAAATTCGGAGTCTATGAGTGGCACGGTCAGGGAACAAAATGATCGATGGGTGACATTGAGCCGCATTTCGCCCCTTGCCAGACTTTCCTGAGCAGCTGAAGCTGGAAGGGCTATCAAAAGAAGAAATCTGTAGGCAAATGCAATCCATTGAATAACACATACATGACGGTGCTAATACTGCAAGTTCAGCCTGGAATGTTTACAGAGTACGGGCCCATGATGAGAAGCTGGGGCAGTTTTAAAAGGCCACTGGCTTGATAACGGGGTCCAATTGACTAATATAGATGCAAGCATGGGTGAGCTATGGATAAGTGAACTGGGATCTGTACGTCAGAATTTGCACTGTTTTAATCTCGAACTTCACTTCAGTAGGACAGCCAATGAAGTGGGACGTTGCCCTTCAGTGGTGCAGGACTTCCTGAATGCTCAGCTAAGAACAATCTGTGATGACATTGCACAACCAGTCTGGTCAAGAGGCCTTGCAAACACCTCTGGAGTATCATGTGAGCTGTGGCCATGGTAAAATCTCTATGTTCTAAGGATGACAGTGTACGTTTTCTCAGTGTTCATTTCTTGCATATAGGCCAATATGGTCCTCGGGCAGTGCTGTAGCTGGAACTGGATTATCCATCACGATGTTTGGGAAATGTCGATTCCTGTAGAACAAATGAGGTTTTACATCGGCTCCCCTTGATTTCCTCCTAATTTCTGTTTAGGAGCTGGAACTGTGTGAAGACTTTGACCTATGTAGCTAACCCAGCCTCAGTGCAAAGAGTAACTCAGACCAATTCAAGTATTGACAGTTGGCAAAAGGGTTTGCTAGGAAGATATAGCACAGAGGTTTCCCTAGAAGGAAACACAATCTTTGAAGCTAATGACAACTGTATCAGGCCAAAGGAATAAGTTATACAGGACATACTTTTACCGACTACCTAAAGTAAAGCTTATGCCATGGGTTTGCCTGCTGAACAAGGAATCCAGATAAGCTTGAGTTTTGACAGCCAAGTTGACTGGACTTAATTAATTCCCTAAAGCTTGTTAGAACTAATGCCTCAAGTATAGACAATTACAGATATAATCAAGCAGACCCATATTTTGCAAATCATTTACCACTATAAGCAACATGCTTTCTGAACAGTCACCAGATGTCCAATTACTTAGGTATTTTGTTAAGTTACCAAAATACTTTGTACCTCAATACTTCTTATGTGTGCTATTCATATTGCATTAATATTGGTTACAATTGCTATTTTTTGTTGTTGCTGTTATTGTCTTGAATAATGTAACGAAAATAATAAATTCTATATTAATGTAGATGTGTGTTGGTTGTGCTTAGATGAACAAAATGGAGCGAGGAATCAGACTTTAAGGCGCTCCCATTCTGAATATGAAATTTCCTGTATATTTTTAAAAGTTAGCACTGGTCGCCATATTTGAATGTCACATCATAGGCCCGTAAGGCTTTGCGATTAGACAAGTGGCAGGCCTCAAGAGGCTCTGCTTCTGAAGTGTAAGATATAGCATGCAAAATAGTGATATGTGATCAGGCAGATGTTACTAGTAAGAACCATATGCCCTCCCTTAAGCAGGGATACCAGGCAATGGAGAGAAGTCAGGCGACTAGTTTAGATAAACCGGTACCAGCAAGAGACTACACTATCCCGAGATGGAAACATCTGCAAGGACAAAATATCGTGAGAAATGTACTATATGTGTAACATCCCCCAAAAGTATCTAGTAGCTATCTTGCTGGTGTAGAATTCAGGGGTATAACTTCTATTTTAAGTCAGGGTTACTCTGTCTGATTTATTTCATGCATTGCAATGAAATAAACCTAGCCCTGTTACCTCTTGTGACATAATTGAGGGCTGAAGTGTTTAGCTGAGACATCTGGGAGGGTAGTCCCAACACTGTGCAAGAGATGCTGAGTGAAAGAAAAATCGAACCGATGAGAAGTGCTTGTTGGAAGTTGCGGTTCAAATACTTTACAAGGCAAAGCGTGTGGCAATGAGAAGCAAGAGATTATCAATGCACCGTTTCCTGGTGTTAGAATCGCATCACTCTCCTGTGTATACGACTAGATTGGTAAATCCCAGGTAGCATATAAACACAGTAATTGTTAGTCACATCAGCGGTCAGCTGATTGAAAGAGTCACATTAAAACTAGCCATAGCATAGACCAGTTAAGAGAAAAAGTAAACTGAGGAAGAAAGAGAACTTGAGTCTTCATGTTCCAAAACATCTTGTTGTAGTAATGTGAAAAAAAATAAAGTTTTAGGTATTCATTTAATTGTTGACACCATCATTGGAGACTACCTGCCACACTCCATAGAGTTAAATATGGAAATCATTAGCAGAATAGTGACCTTTTTTTTAATAAGGAGAACAATACTGAACACTCATGAAAAGTTTGGTTAGAGATTTGGCAGTGCTAACTGTGTAAGTAAGTTTTGTAGTGTCTCATAAAGCAACACTTACCACACTAATGCATTCAATAGAGTTTTATAGTAGAAAGTTAAACCATCCACTGGCTTTTCTTGTTCAATACACGACACAGTCTCGGACCTCACTTTCTCTGTTACTAGTTGCATGATATGAACAAACAGTGAACATTGAAAGAAATGGCAATGTCCGGGGAATCCTGCCTCTGCTTTGCTAAGATGTGGGGGAGCCAGAGATTTCAGGTTTAGGGCCGAACCAGGACCGAGCCTGGGGATCAGGCTTGGCTCTAGGAGCCCACCACGGGCTGAGTCTGGGAAATGGCTGCACAAAACAAGGGCGGTGTGGCAGGGCTCAAGCCCGGTCAGCTCAATGGTGTTCCATCACAGCGTGGGCTTGACTTGTAAAAATATCTTTCCTCAATAGGCTTGCTAAGCACACATGCAAAGCATAAACTTGTTGGACAGCTGAAGCAAGGTGGAAAATACATAACAGAATATCCAGAACACGACAAGATCAAAGAAAGACCTTTCTCTACAAATGCCCAACAGCAAAAGGTACTTACTTTAGCATTTGGAAAAATGCTGCACAGACACGTTTCAACACGACGCATCAAGGGCCTCTTTATCTAATGTTGTCTCTCACTTGCTTCCCAGTGCTGTGACTCTGCTCCATATCACGCCTTTACTAGACCCTCATGATGCTGGCAGTCAGGTGGCCGGAACTGTTGTTACTATGCCTCACTGAAACCGTACAAACCTTTTCATTCATAATATCTTCTTCACCGCTGGCCAGCGGACTTTAGTCCTTTTATTTCAAGAGCAATTTGATCCATTCACTTTCCAAACCTTAACTGGTCAGTCACATCTCATTTGGGCCCAGTAACCGTGGTAGATTCTAGGGGCGGAGAAGCATGCAGCCACCTGCGGTGCAGAGGTTGAACTGTCACTGATGTAGATGCGAATCAGTCTTCCAGTTATGTTTTTACCTAATTAACATCCTAATGGGGCAGCTGAAGATTGTTGAAGCCTGTTCTTGCCACTATGTTTCAATGCCTCTCCATGGCTCCTCCCACCACAGCACAGGCTTTTTTTTTTTTTTAAAATCAACCGCCCAGACATTAGCTGCTCTTTGTGATTCCATATAGCTACCTTAACTTAGACTGCCTCGGTAAGGTGTGGCCATTAGTCCACCACAGGTTGTTGGGGTGCTTGGGGAGGGCAGAAGGATGGATCAGGAAGCAGCAAAAAGTCATACCGGGCTGATAACATCACAAAGAAAAGAAAAAGTGAGAATGGGAGGAGACAGGAGGGTTAGCGAGAGAAAGGGGAGGTGATGAGACAGAAATGATGAGGTTTGAGAAAAGCAAAGAACTTGAGAGAAACAAAGTGACCGGGAATGTAAGGGAAAGAATGAGACCGAGTGAAAATGTGCCACATAAGGAAACAGGGGCGACACATCCAAAGGAAAGCAGGGATTGAGCGAAAAGCAGAATAAATGGGGAGTGAAATGATTAAACTCAGGGAGAAAGAGCATGGGAAAGCAGCAGCATTGCAAGAAAGCGGCTAGAAGCAGACCAGGTAAGAGAAGGCAGAAGATAGAGAGCGAGATATGAACGGAAGACATATGTCCAGCAAGGAAGGAATGGGGTGGTTTAAAAGAAACCAGAAGGGCATATGGAGTGTGTTATTTTTTTATTTGAAGGAGTATGGGTGCACCTGGTGGGCTTGTGGCCGGCCCTTGCTTTGAGCAGGCACTGCCACGAGAGAGGAAAGGGGGGGGTCAGGCCAGAGCCCTAGGTGGGGCTCGGGCCGACCCGAACGGGCTCGCCAAGCTCTAGCTTTGCTCAACACAGAGTTCTTTAAGACAAGAGGAGCAATATAAGAGGAAGCAGAAGACGAGTCCTCTAAAATCCTCAAAATGAACAACTTCTGTGCCTAAATTACCTAATTCTTGTAGATGAGGAACAGACAGCATGTGGACTTGCACAAGTGGTTGTTCAATGATTTCCAACACCACAGCCACAGCTGAAGCAGGGTGTTCTGAATTGACATTCTATGATGCAGCGTCACATGTTTATCACCTCAAAATCCAAGAATTTCAGTGGTTGTGACTAAAGGCGATATACGGCTGTGATAAAGAACACAATATACTTCCTGCTCCTCCTCATAAATCTCTAGTTTACAGGAAGTGGAAGCGTACAATGTTAATGACTCTGGAAGAGTCCAGTAATTGAGAGGCAGAGATCCACCATGCTATCAAAGATAATGATGGGACATGGCTTACAGAGAACACCACTCATATCTGGGGAAATAGTTCAAAAGCATGAAATGGCTGGATGAATGGCTCAACACTGAATCGGATCAGTGACCATGACTCAACAGTTATTAGAAAGCCTCAGTGCAAGGCAATGCAGAGGATCACTTGAGGCTGGATAAGGGCCTCACACATGATGGCATGCAAATCCGTCTAAACTTCCATAATCCAAAACTACATGTGGAGGTTCAGTCCTCCTCTGAACCTGTCCAACAAGTTGGGAATGGGAAGGCTTCAGATAACAAGGTAGAACTATATTATAGATCAAGTATGGGATTTGAACGTGTCAAGTGGCAAGGTAGTTGTACTATTATAGGTCTAGTGAGTTTTTGACTTGTAAATGAAGGTAAGGTGCTTTACACATTACAAGAACAAAGAACAGATATGAGTGGAAGCCACAGCACATGCCTACTACTGAACTGGTGATGGCGGTGAAGGCTATTATACAGCGAATGAAATTAGTCAGGGACACACTGATAAAAGAACATGGGAAGTTATTGCCATCTTACCAAAGGTCTCCAGCATGGGGGTCTTCTGAGAGACATAAGCTTCAAATAGGTTACCTACCTCAGCAGCTGGTACAATGGTCTATGATTTTGTACATAAGGATGCCATGCTGTATCCCATTGGACATATTAATGTACTTCTGGGTGTGGAATGTCCTCAAAGCAGAGTTTACATTGTTTCCCCGACAGCCTCCCACCTGAGCACTACTATACAGGTTGATTCAATCAAAGGGGAGGGCTGTCTGGTCTTGCAGGTAGGAAACTCATGGCTGATCTTCCACAGGAAGGGGGCGCACCAGGGCGGAGGTGGGAGCAGGCCCTCGGTAGGACCATCGAGGACGAGGTCTGGCTGTATGTGCTGCGCCACACCCAAAAAGTATCCCTGAACTCCAGGTTTAAACTGATCCATTTTAATTTTGTACACCAGGTCTATCACACCCTGGCCCGCATCCATAGATACTTTCCAACTATTAAGGACTCGTGCTAGATGTGGGGCTGGTCAGGTGGGGTTCCTGCAATTGGCCTGGAAGTGTCTGAGGGTGTCTCGGTTCTGGGAGTATGTCATTGTCAAGGTCTCTATGATTACTGGGGAACAGATAGAAGATCCCCTGGCGGCGCTCCTCTGATGCACCAAGTCTTTGGCACGGCAGGGCTAGCCGCCTAGCTGGGTTACTCCTGGTGGTGGCTTCTAGAAGGATGGCGATGTTCTGGGTGAGGGGTGCCTGCCTATTGTGCAAATGTGGCTGAGGGATGTTGCATTCCCTCATGACATGGGGCCAGCGTTTATTCAGACTCTACCACTACATGGCCGCCCGCCGGATGTGTGGGCTCCGTACGTTCAATACTTCATTACTGCGAGTGAATAAGTATTTGTATAGTGATGTGGTCAGTACCTTTGTAATGTATACCGTCAAGTCTCGCTGGATTACGCTAAGAGTGGGTCACTCTGGGACTGGACTCCTTGTTTTTGTTGGTTTTGGTTTGTACGTTGGCAAAATACAAAAATAAAGTATAAAAAAAAAAAGGATGCTATGCTGATGAAGAAAGGGATTCTATCTAGCGGAGTGAATACAAAGGATGCAGACCTCAGTTCAAAGCACTGCAACAATTGACTTTCCCTATGGAAAAAAGCACTGCATCATTCTCATTACAAATATATATATATATATATATATATATATATATATATATATATATATATATATATATATATGAAGATTTAGGACATACAAATGAAAGCTTTTGTACATATTTTTAAAGAATGGAGGTGTATGTACTTACTTTCACTTTCCCTCCAGCTGGGACGTGGCCTAGGTTGTCCAAAGATCCCACCTTTGCCTGCACCTTGTCATTGGGGTTGCTTTTGTGGTTTTCAATTTTGAAATCTCCACCTCCTGAAATGAAACAATGTGAGTTAATATCAAGTCAGCACTGAAGTCCATTCATTTGTGGCTTCCGCAGCACTTAGACTTCAGTGACCTTACCATTTAGAACCCTTGTTTATGTTCCTTCAATATTTAGTTTCTGATGCACATGCCAAGAAAGACCACTGCTTAATGAAGACAGCTGAGTGAATCCGTTGTGCGTTATGGTATTCTCAATCAACACATTCTACGAAGGATAGCATGGAGAATTACAACTGGATTGACATTCAAAAGCTAGCTTTTGCTCCAGAGGACTGGCCTACATGGTGAGTTCTATGGTTTCCAAAAGCAAGTTTGTCTCTGAAAGCTGGGTAGGGCAGGGATGCCAACATGATAGGTAAGCTACATTATACTTTTTTGTATTTGTCAGATAACAGAGGTTTATAAAGAGAAAGGGAGGTCACATAACACAGTGTGTTAAGTTTGTTAACCTGTGGCCCAAGGACGTCAAAATACAATTCTGCCCAGCACATCACTCTCTTCAAATCTGCTTTTTATACTAATAGATGCAAGCACTACCCACATGCTAGTCTAGTTCCTTTGTATCTCATATGTACCGCCAGGATTTACAGTACATCCTTACCTGATTACTGAGATTCGCTGACCTTGCCAATTTGGCTGCCCTTTGGCTTTGCGGATAGAAAACGTTTAACCTAATTTCACAACCACTGGGGTCAAGGAGCCACTGGAAATCCATACACATTTCTTTACTGGAGGTCTGTACTGCTGAAAATGTTATGCAGCTCCTTGTCCCATCTATCGCTCCCAGACCCCAATTTCCCAAGTATACAGAATTTAAAACTATCATCTACTTGGTCTTTTTTTAATCAGCTATTCCTTCAACCTTGGGCTGATTCTCAAGGACTGACTACATTTCTCTTGTTTCTTTCAACAATACCGGTTGGAAGAATACAAATCCCTCCCTTTCTACACCAACAGTACTGCGCTACTGTAAAATAAAAAAAGCCCAATGATGGCACCCTGCTGTTGTAAAGCACTCTGCTGCTCTCGAGCTAGGCTTGAACTATGAACAATAAAATAGTGCATGATTCTGCCAGGTAACTCTAGATGATAAAACTAGACTTTCTAGGTCAAAAAGGTTATGTTAGGTTGTTCACGCCATCACTGTCTGAAGAAATAGTTGCCGGTTGGGAAGGTCTGGACATTTTCCAGTATGCATCCTTTCACATTTACAGAAACACACATCAGTCTTTTTTTTCTCCAGCCAAATCTTTATTGCTCAACTCAGTTTACATATATAATTAGCTTTGCATCTCCATGTAACTTTCTGCATAGCACATTTTAAAACCACATCATATACTACAACCGTAACCTCCCACCTTTTCCCTTGCCCCATAAACCCCCCCACCCCTAGCAGTTCATACAGGCGGCCTTTTAAGTCCTATTAACTGGTTGCGGCTCAGTCCTCTTCCTCTAAGATTCCCAGTGCCTTCAGTCTCTTTGGGATGTATAGGTGTGCGGTATCCTTAATTGCATAGTTTATGAAGGGTGACCAAACTTTACTGAATTTCCTCAGTGACCCCCGTATTGTCGCCGTCGTCTTCTCTACATCTATTGTGTCCCATATTGCATAATACCATTCTATAATGGATGGGGGCTCTTTCTGTTTCCACTGTTTGACTATACATCTCTTGGCGGCCATCATTAAGTTTGCCCATAACCTTCCCCCACCAAAACCTCGTTGTCCATCAGGTATAGCGCCTAGGAGTACCTCTACCCCCTCAAACTCCTTGTCTACTCACATTATCTCAAGCACATTTGAGTTCACCTCCAGCCAGAAATGTTTCAGCCGCTGACATCCCAACCAGATGTGTTCCATCATTCCCGTTTCCCCACAACTTCTCCAACACTCTGCTGACATTGTGGGAAACATTTAATGGAGTCTCTCGGGATGTAATGCCACTGATGTAGTAGCTTGTATTGTAATTCCTGATGTTGCACCGATGTGTATGAGGTGTACCAGTGCTGTGTCCCATTCCTTATCCATGAGCGTCTTCCCGCCTTACTTTCCCCATTTATCCCTCAATGCCCTTTCCTCTTCCTTCTCCCCACTTAGCAGAATCTTATATATTGCCGATATCAGTCCCCTATTATTCTCTGCGGGTGCCATTAGCTTTTCCCACTCTGTGTATTCTCTTGTAGCCCCCTGCATCATTGCAGGGGTTCCCGCCCAATGTCTTAAATGTTGATACGCAAACCGGTCCCCTTCCTTTAGGCCTAGTTTGCTTCAACAATCTGCAAATGACCGGAATTGTATTCTTTCATAGAGATCGCCGATCTCCCTTATCCCTCCCTCCACCCACCCACTGCTTGAAGCGGTTATATTCCCTACCTGGTGGGAAGGCAGGGTTGCCGAAAATGGGTGTCAGCGATGATGGCCAGGGAGATAATTAAAACTTCTTGTTCAACTGCTCCCAAATCTTCAAAGTATTTCTTGTCATTGGATTTCCCAGTAGCCCACTGGCCTGTCCTGCTTTCTCATCCTCAACACTTTCCAAAGATGTTCTCCTGCCACCGCTTGCTCCATGCCCACCCAATGTTTGTTATTTTCCACCCTTCCCCACTCTGCCATTGGTAATATTTCATTATGTTGGGGCAGGCCACTCCCCCGAGCCTTGCTCCTGAATAGCATTTTACTCCCTATCCTCGGCTCCCTCACCCCCCCCCCCCCCAAAAAAAATCCTATGATGCATTCCTGGATGTCCTTCATCAGCTTCCCGGGACTGCTAGGGGATCTGCCTGGAAGAGATATAGAAGGCCAGGAAGTACGTTCATTTTGACAGCAGCTACCATGATACATACAGCACACTCCATATTGCTAAGTCTGCCTTGATTTGTTTCATCAGCGGCGGGTAGTTTGCCCCCACTATTTGTTTTGTGGAAGTTAAGTTCACCCCCAGATATCGGACTGGTCCCGATGCCCACCTGAATGGGTTGCTGTTTTCTAGCTGGTTCCTTTCCCTCTCCTCTATGGATAGATTTAAAATGTCGGACTTTCCGAAGTTCACTTTAAAGCCGACACAGAAGAGAAAGCCCTCATCTCCTCCATTATTGCTAGTAGCGATTTGTCCTGCTCAGTGATCATCAAAATCACATCAACGGCAAACAGGCCTATTTTGTGGTGTGTCTCTGCCCACCTGACCCCTCGGATATCCCTATTCCCCCTTATCCAATGCGCGAAGGGTTCCATCACCAGAGCAAAAAGGAGTGGGGAGAGTGGGCATCCTTGCTTTGTTCCTCTCCTTATTGAGAATGGTTTCGTCAGCCCCTGTTCACTTTTACCTTAGCTTGAGGATGCTGGTAGTGAGCCTGTATCATTTTTAAAAAATTCGGTCCTATTCCCACCTTTCTGAGTATTTGCTCCATAAAAGCCCAATTGACGCGGTCAAACACCTTCTCGGCATCTAGCATCATCAGGCATCTTCAGGCATGTGGCCGCGGCACCGCACCCCCCCCCCCTCTCCCCGCCTTGTCGATAACATGTAATACTCTTCTTATATTGTCAAACGTGTTCCGTCCTTGCATAAACCCTGTTTGGTCCTGCATCACCAGCCCCGGTAGAATCCCTTGCAACCTCGCTGCTAGTACCCTTGTATATAATTTCGCATCCACATTGATGAGCGCTATAAGGCGGTATGAGGAGCATATGTGTGGGTTCTTCCCTGGCTTCGGGATGAGAGTGATGTGTGCCATGTTCATAGATTTAGCCATCTCCCCATTCTCTAGAAAATGGTTAAATACTTCTGTAAGGGCTTTGGCAAGTGATTCCCTAAATGTTATGTAGAATGCTGCAGTTAGCCCATCTTCCCCCATGCTTTTGTTCGCCTTTAATCGGGATATTGCTCTTTGCTCCTCTTCACATGTTATGGGTTCTTCTAATTGGTCTTTTTGCTCGGGGGTTAGTCTTGGCCCCTCCCAACCTGCTAAGTATGTTGCTTGCCCTTCCCCATCAGCTGGGTCCTCCCCGTACAGGTCTGCATAGAAATCCCTTGCAATCTTTTGTTTGGCACCCTCCGCCCCTACTTGATTGCCCTCCCTATCCTCCAGAGTATCCATGAATGCTTTCTGTTCTCCAGCCCTTATCCGCCACACTAGGGCTGGAGAACGCATAGAACCTGTCTGCTCCTTATGGAGGGTGCTCTCCAACAACCTGTTGGTCATCTGTTTCAGTTTTCCTCTCGCATGCGCTTGTCTTCTGGCCACTTTATTTGTTCCATTCTCCTTATGCATCTGCTCAAGTTTGCGTATCTCTTTCTCTAACCCCCCCCGCACCCTTCTGCCTCCCTCCTTTCCTGGCAGCTCTTCTTTGCGGCCCATTATGAAGTATTCTTTAATGTGTTGCTTGAACGCATCCCATATCTCTCCCATGCCATGCCCATCTCCACCTTCCACCCTCCACAAATGTGCGTTTCTCGTTTTGTTGCCTCACCTCCTGATCTCTGATAAGATACTCTTCCAGTCTCCATCCCCCGACTGTCCACTCTGTGTGCTCTTTCTGTCCCCATACTTCAGGCTTGCTCCCCCTCTGCCAGATTCTCAAACAGTTCCTGAATGCAGACTTCCAGATAGGGGCCCTCTACTCCTTCCCCCAGGTACTTGATCTGAACACTGTCTCTTTGTGACCTGTTTTCTAGGTCCTCACACTTCTCCTCTAATGCCCTTATTCTATCCTCAGTCTTTTTTGTCTGTTCAGCCCACTCGGGCACCTTTGTGTCCAGCTCCATCGGGCGTTCATCCATTTCCATAACTCGCTCCCGTAGGGAGACAATGTCTTTCCGATTGTTTGCAATCGCTTGTGATAGCTCTTCTCTTATGCTAGCCTCTTCTGCCTTCACTGTCTTGGTAACCTCACCTTTGAATTTGGTCAGTACAGCAAGCAAATCCTCTTTGGCGAGTGGCATCTCCCCGTCGCTCTGACCTGCCAGGTTTCCAAAGGTGAGCTTTGTTTGTATATGTCCCTTGTTGCGTCCTTCCTGTTCCCGCTCCCCTGGGTTAATATTCCTCTTTTTTGGTCCCATCGACTTTCCACTATTCCATTACTGTGTACACCTCTGCCCGCTGGTCCCGGTACCCCAGTTTCTCCTGTTATGCCCTTCTTCAGCTTGACTTGTGCTCTCCTCCTGCTTGCTCTTGTACGGCCAATTTCCCAGTCTCAAGCAGTTCTTTCCTTGCTGGTTCCCACTACCCGTACTCTCCAGCGAGGTATCCCCCTTGTGTGCACTCTGGGGGTGTTTCTCTGGCGTTCTCTGGATCTTCTCTCTTGTTGCATCCTGGTTCGCCCCTATTGTTATAGGTGTGGGGCCCCTATCCCCTTTGCTTTCCCCCTAGATTCTTAAGACATCCTTCCTCTTCCTCTCTGATTTCTCAGATTCCTCTTGGTCCCTGGCACTGCTTTCTCTCCGGGGCTTGCTGGGGTGAGTGGTATTATTAAAAGACCATTAGGTCAGTCCTCAGGTGCATGTCCCCCTTTGGCTATATGGGTGATTGGGTGATGCTTTTTCCACTGCCCCTCCGGAGTATTCTGGTTTGTTCAGTGCTTTTAGGTATTTTTGTGTCAGTCGCCAGGCCAGGACCCACCCCCACCCCCTGGGCTTGACAAGTGTTGCACTATCACTTTCCCCTTCCTGCAGGCCTTACCAGTGTCAGCAAGGTTCTCTCCAGGCTTGCTGCGTTGGGGCCGCTGGTGCGGAGTCCCTGCCAGCAGCCTTTCACCTTTTCTGGTTCGCTGCTCCTCTTCACCTGCTCTCCCAAGGTACTAGACTTCCCGGGCCTCCTCAGCGACTCCTCCTATCCTCTACGGTCCTCTCCCAAAGAGCCTTTCATCCCTCTTCAGTGCTTCATGTCTTCCTGCCGTCGGAGTTCCAGCTGCTTAGGCTAGGGCACCTCCGTGGGACTGGCTGGTTCCTTCTGTGTTCCGGCTCGCCGTCCCTCCTCTCTGGTGGCTCCAGCTGCTTGTGTGGGGGCACCTCTGTGGGTTGGATGCTTCCTTCCACAGTCCGACTCGCCGCCGAACCTCTCCAGCAGTGTCCTCTCCCTTGGGTCGTCAGCAGTGTCCCCGCTCCACTCTACCTCGGCAGCTGGTCCGGGGCAGGTTCCACGCTTCGCCTGCTTCCTCACTCACTGGGCGACGCTTCTTGATCCTCCTCCTGGCTAGAGCCTCCTGCGGTGCAGCCGGGTTGCTCAATTCCCACCGCTCACCTTCTCTCTGGGTCTTCCCACCTAGCGTGGACCTTATCTGCTCACCTCTGCCGGATCCACGCCGGGGTACCTGGAAAGATTGTCCTCAGTCCTCTTCTCACGTTGTCTGCCTGCCGCTCTGGCAATGTGATGCAACCGGCTCTGGGTATCCCTGCATTCGGGGCCGCTGCGCTGCTCTGGAGTTAGCAGGGGCCGTTATCAGGGGCCTCCGTTTCCAATGGAGCACTATGGGGTTGTGCACTGGGAATAGCAGAATTCGCATGAGTCTTTGGTGAGTCCTCATGCCAGTCATCACTACCCGCTCCGAATAGCATGGGGCCAGAGGCCATTTTGAGACTAGTGTTGTCTATAAGTGAAACCTGTCGGTGTATCATGCGCCAGTATGGGGCTATCCGAGAGCAAGACCATAATACATGACCCATGGTGACAACCCCCTCACATCCACACTAGCACGCTAGCGTAGAGGTCAGTCCCATCCTGTACATCTTGGCCACGGTGTAATACATTCTTTGGATAATTTTGAATTTGATTTCTCTGTTCTTTAGGCTTAGAGCAACTCCTGGAATCTCAGTGACGTAATCGTAAAGATTCCCAGTGTTTATTGTCATCCCCCAGGTCACTAGACCATGTGACTGCTAAGGTGTTATTCCTACCTACATTATTGGGGACACACATGGTATGGTATGTGCGGAAGGTGTCTGGTTTTGCTCCATTTCTAACTCGCACATTGAGGGGCTGTCCTGGTGCGTAGCCCCTGAAGCATGTGTGGTGATCACATCTTTCAGTGTTTTATAACAAAGCCAGTCCCACTCTTCTAGAACTATCCTAGTAGACCTAGCACTGGGCACGCCGACAAATGTCATTAGATACTCCCCTTTGAAAATGTCCAACACCTGAATCTGTGGCCATGCCATGTCTTGCCTGGGGTGCATCCAATAACTCAGCCCATAAAAGAGTATTGCCAGTATGCTTATCCATGAGGGGGCCACCTGCATGGTCACACCCTGTACGGACTGTAACTTATCCTTTTGTGTGATTGTCAGCCCCAATATTGGATGCGCCTTAATCTATGAAAGCAGTTTGTATTTGTATTTTAGTTATTTAAAGAGCGCACCAGGCCCAAGGTCATCCGGGCGTGTATTTTAGTTAAAGCAAGAAATAGTATAGACATAGCATTTCAAATTACAGTTTAAAAGCAATTTAAGTTACAATAACAGATATAGGCAAATATACAAAATGTAAATTACAGGTGAGCAATAGTCATCATCTATGTACAAGGAAGAGGCAGATGGCTAGGGCAGCGGGTGTGTTTGGCTGGTAAAATGTGGGTCTTGGGAAGTTAGCCACGCTCTGGCTGTGTTTTTGAATCTGTAGAAGGATGGTTCTGATCTTAGTGAGTTGGGAAGAGAATTCCAAAGTTTCGAAGCCATTACTGGAAAGCTGGCTCCACCAGCTCTTTGAAGGTTATAGCGTGGTATAGTGAGGGAATTAGTCTGAGCAATTCTGAGGGGTCTGTTGGTGTTGTGGGGGGTGAATCGGTTGGTTAGGTAGGAGGGTGCTTGGTTGGAAAGGCATTTGTGAGTGAGGGCAAGAGTTTTCAGAGTAATTCGCTGGGGGATCGAGAGCCAGCGTAAATTATGTTTGGTGTCTGATATGTGTTGGTTCCTAGGGATGTTGAGAGCTGCTCTAATGGCGTTATTTTGAATAATTTGAAGCTTGTTTAGGTTACATTTGTTGGTGCCTAAATAGAGGGCATTACAATAGTCAATTTTTGACAGCAAGAGAGTCCTGGCAAGAGAGACACAGTTGGCTGGTGACAGGAAGGGGCAGCTAGCTGTAATGAGTTAGGCCGGCGGGATAGCCGTGACCTCCACTGGAGAACAAAGAGCCATCAAAGCAAGTTCCATCGCCTTCCAGCTTGTCGTGTCCTCCGGGTTAATCCAACGCTTCACCCAAAAGACTTGCGCAGCTTGGTAGTTTCCTCACCACGAGTCCCCAGTCTGCGTTTGTAGCTTGTAGCATTTGCAGCTGCAGGCATTCTTTTTTCTTCTGCCATACAAATTTAGTAATGGGCATGTCTAGGTCTTTAAACATTTTAGGCGTAGGGCTGAGAAGTACCAACATAGTGAGATAGATTAGTTTCGGTAAGGAATTCATTTAAAGGCATTTATCCTGCCCGTTAAGAAGAGAGCCAGAGAGTCCCACCTCGCTAAGCCCTGCTGGACCGGAGTAAGAAACGCAGGATAGTTTAGATCTCGAATCTCACCAAGCGATACTTGACATGGAGTGACTGGAGCTTAAAACGGGCGACCGCACCCGGATCCCATGGGATATCCACCCACAATGGTAGAATCTCAGACTTACCCCAGTTGATTTTATAGCCTGCCTTTGGGCCAAAGTCCTGTAAGAGAGCCTGGATGTATGGTAAGGTGGTGGCACAATTGCTAATAAACAGAAGTAGGTCGTTGGCGTATAGGGAGACCCAATGTTGTCCCCCACACCCTCCCACCTTATGCCCGTCCACCCCGGGTTGGTGCAAAATTGAATTGCCAATGGTTCTATTGACAGGGCGTATAGAAGGGGTGAAAGCAGGCAGCCCTGGCATTTGCCAGTGTGGAGAGTAAACGGAGAAGAGTTAATACTGTTAGAGACCACTGACTCCTCCCGACTACTATAGAACAATGAATACAATCGAGTGTCTGTTACGATTAAAGCCGGTTTGATCTTTATGGACCAGAGATGGAAGGATCCCCGCTATTCATTGTGCTAGACATTTTGCCAAGATTTTGGCATCAGAGTTGATCAATGAAATAGGGTAGTATGAACTGCATTCCTCGGGGTCTCGTCCCGTTATTAAGAAACACCACTGTATTGACATCAAGCATCGTGCGTGGTAGCTGGCTGCCATCAACCGCCTCCCTAAACACTGATTCCAATCTGGGTGCCAGTGTGTCGGCCATTGCCTTATAGACTTCCATGGGGAGGCCATCCAGGCAGGTCTTCTTCCCTGGAATAAGGGATTGGATCACGCAGGCCATCTCCGACATTGAGATAGGGGTGTTAAGACTGTCCGTCATGGGGAGTGGTAGATTAGTTTCGGTAAGGAATTCATTTAAAGGCATTTATCCTGCCCGTTAAGAAGAGAGCCAGAGAGTCCCACCTCGCTAAGCCCTGCTGGACCGGAGTAAGAAACGCAGGATAGTTTAGATCTCGAATCTCACCAAGCGAAGTGCTAATATTTACCCCCAGATACTTGACATGGAGTGACTGGAGCTTAAAACGGGCGACCGCACCCGGATCCCATGGGATATCCACCCACAATGGTAGAATCTCAGACTTACCCCAGTTGATTTTATAGCCTGCCTTTGGGCCAAAGTCCTGTAAGAGAGCCTGGATGTATGGTAAGGTGGTGGTACAATTGCTAATAAACAGAAGTAGGTTGTTGGCGTATAGGGAGACCCAATGTTGTCCCCCACACCCTCCCACCTTATGCCCGTCCACCCCGGGTTGGTGCAAAATTGAATTGCCAATGGTTCTATTGACAGGGCGTATAGAAGGGGTGAAAGCAGGCAGCCCTGGCATTTGCCAGTGTGGAGAGTAAACGGAGAAGAGTTAATACTGTTAGAGACCACTGACTCCTCCCGACTACTATAGAACAATGAATACAATCGAGTGTCTGTTACGATTAAAGCCGGTTTAATCTTTATGGACCAGAGATGGAAGGATCCCCGCTATTCATTGTGCTAGACATTTTGCCAAGATTTTGGCATCAGAGTTGATCAATGAAATAGGGTAGTATGAACTGCATTCCTCGGGGTCTCGTCCCGTTATTAAGAAACACCACTGTATTGACATCAAGCATCGTGCGTGGTAGCTGGCTGCCATCAACCGCCTCCCTAAACACTGATTCCAATCTGGGTGCCAGTGTGTCGGCCATTGCCTTATAGACTTCCATGGGGAGGCCATCCAGGCAGGTCTTCTTCCCTGGAATAAGGGATTGGATCACGCAGGCCATCTCCGACATTGAGATAGGGGTGTTAAGACTGTCCGTCATGGGGAGTGGTGACCCTAGGCAGAAACATAGATGGAAGGAATTCACATAGCCGTCGTTCTGTATTGGGCTAGGGGCGCCGCATATAGCTCCTTCAAATATTCTGCAAAGCAAGAGTTAATGCAGTCATCTCTTATCAGAAGTGCAGTGTGGCCCATCCCGGATTGAAACAATTATGTGTGCCCTCTGTTGTTTCTTCAAGGCGAGCGGCATCATATGTAGCAGTCTGTCCTCTTCCACATAGTATTTTTGAGTCCAGCTTTTAAAGGACTTCTGAACTCGAGCAGATGACACCTGCTTAATCCCTACCCGTAATTTGTATAGGTGGGCATGGGTCTGGGGATCTCACGTTCGTTTATGTTGTTTCTCGGTGGCGAGTGTTAGGCAAAAACCTGTGCAGTTCCCTCTGGGACCACTGCAAAAGATTTAGGACTACAGGTGTTTGGCAGTAAACCCACTTGGTAGCAATCTGTACCACACAGATTCACTTGGTGGCTGTGGCTGAGCAGTCAGACTTCCCTCAAGAAGAGTTGGGCAGTATACAGAGTATTCACAATAGGTCAAGAGAACACAGTAGAACAAGTAAACACTGACCAGGGCTTGGTGTAAAAGAGATATAATTATTTATTTAAAACCACATCTAGAAAAACACACAGGCACTAATAGTAAGCAATTCAAAAACACAGTCACTAAAAGATATACACTCCCTTAAAAGAATATTAGACAAGTCTTAAGTAAAGCCTCACCTATTTTCAGACAGCGGTGAGCGCTTAACGTAGATGGCACTCTAATAATTCGTTTTAAAAAGGGAGAGAAGAGCAGAGAACAAGTTGAAACAGATCCCAACACTTATCACAACATAACAAGAGAGGAAGGCAAAGTAAAACCGTGAAGTTAGAGTTCAAGAGGCCGGATCCACTCTCGGAGGATCCAAACGAAATGTATCCAAGGTCACACGGTTGCAGTGCACAAAAGTCTTGTAAAGGTTCAAAAAAGAGTTGGACCAAAGAAAGGGACCAGTTAGAGGGTCAAGGCGGCCAGCCCAGTCCAGAAGGTTAAGGGGTTATTATTACCTTGTAGCAATCTTTAGAAAGGGAGGCCTGGCGGACACGGTACCTTAAAGTGGTGAGAACGCTCCAGCGGGGGCAATTGTTCCTGGCAGCGGGTGCAAGTCGGTGCTTCGTCCGGGGGAAGAGAGGATCTCGTCATGGAGGAAGACAGGAGTCCGTTGCACTGCCAGGGAAGAAACCAGCTGCAGAGTTTCTCAGGTACAAGGAGCGGTCCGGTGATTCGCGGTTCAGTGGTGAGTGGCTATCCGGCTGCCGGGGTGCTTGGCACGGGCAGTTCGACCACAAACCAGGCTGGGGTGCGAAGAAAGAAAGGTAAACTGGTTGTGCCCACCAGTCAGGGGAAGAAGCCTCTCCAGCCGGGAGATCTTCTCTGCCATCGGGAAGTGGTGAGTCGGTTCTGCAGGGCTCCACCGGTGGTATCGTCGTGGTAGGTCGGCTCAGCTTCTCCCTCGTCGGATTCTCAGGTCCTGTGGCGACTTCTGAAGTTCCAGTCCCCAAAGCCCTGCTTTTATGCAGAAAACCCCCATTCACTCAGCCTAGCTGTCACTTAAACATGCTAAGTGGTGAGCCAGCCGGCTCACTACTTGGCCCGAGTGTGACTTGAGTTACCAAGGTAACTCAGTCCAGGGTGCCTAAACCCCCTCCCACACCCCCCTGTGGTACCCAGACAGAGTGGCACCACTTTTGGGGGCTTCTGTGGAGAAGCCTGCCAGAAAGTGGAACAAAGGGCTCGACTTGGGTTGGAGTCACAGAAGAGAACACAAACGCCATTTAATCGAGTCTTGACAAAAAATACCAACCGGAGAATTAATATTAATTAAATAAACCGGCGGTATATTCGAGGCTATGAGAATTAAATAATTAAAGTTGGTAGCCTCGAACAATGGTAAAATCCCATAGGAAAATATTCGCGGTCGAATATAAAAAGTAGTTTCCACTGCCATCAGCCAAAACTCGATCAGGGGGGACGGAGACGTGCCCCCTCGACTAACAGACCCCGGGGTAATCGAATTGCCCCGACCAGTACGTCCACAATATGATGGTTTGTACTGGTTTCTGTTAATAATTTGGGACTAGTAAAGCCAATGGTGACTTTACATGCCCTGGGAGACAGTAGTCAGTCCCAGGGTATGGAGTCTATGGTGGAGTGTCACTATGACACCCCTGTGCTACTGCACGGAGGGTGCTGTCTAACACACATAGGAAAAACAGATGAGACCCTATGGAGTAAAGGACCCCATAGCCCATAAAACACATTACCAGTCAAAGGAATACCATAAATCATGTCCAAGAGTGGGAGAAAAAGAGTCTCATTCTTGGCAGGAGGAAAAAAACAAACTCCAGAAATCCAGCAAAGCTGCTGGGGGACTCACTAGGTTAGGAAATTCAGCCTAAAGAGAGAATTCTCCCTAACAGGATCGCTATATCTTGCGCTAATAGAATCCTCATTACGTGGTCCCAAGCCTATGAGCATATACATAAAACTAACCCCAACCAAAACAATATCCCCAAAAAAAAAAAACGAAACATGTAAACATTGGGTTTGAGCAACTATCTCCCAAAACATAACTTACACAGCCCATACATGGAGCCGGTTGAGAGGGGTCCGCAGAGCAACTACCTTTGCCACATACTCCATCATCCCCACTCGTGGGCCATGGGAAATGTAACACAATGGTACACCGCAAGTGGTGTGGGAGGGAGACAAGCAATGCGACAGTCACTCCTCTCAAATGCACGCTGTTAAGATTCGATGCTTGTGTGCCAAGTTGATGCTTTGAATGGGGCAAGGGCCCAGAGGTAAAATGTCAGTGGCCTGTGACTTCGGGCTGTGCCCCACCTGCATTTCAAGGTGGGTGAAATGCCACCCATGCTGCATGAGTGACCATGACGACAGAGGTCTAAGATTTAAACAGGGGTCCGCAATGTGTTCACTTGACTTCCACTGCATCCATGATCCGGGCCTGAGACCCTCTTCCTGCTTTTTGCCTCCTTTCCCTCAGCTTGGAGCGATTCTCGATCCGCCTGCATACCCTCAACACCTGCGTGTCCAAAGTCTGCCAATGTAGGAGCCGCCCTTTGCCTCGGGTCCCTTAGCCGCAGGCGCTGCCGGGCAGAAGGCTGCCCAGGTCAGGTCCAGGATAAGGAGGAGCGGACCAATAGGGGCCGGTGTGAGGGTGCGGGAGGCGGGCCTGGAAGGGGAAGCTGGAGAGCGAGCATAGAGGACCTTGGGGTTGCATTGGGTGAATGTCATGATGCCTACCTCCAAGGAGCCAGGTCCGACCCAGCAACCCCAGAGGCAGGCATTTCCCCCAGGGGAGTGCCAGCGGGCCCAAGCTGGGGCCCTTTGGACGCAGTCCTGGCGCCTTAGGCGCCAGGGCTGGGGCCCTTTGGACGCAGTCCTGGCGCCTTAGGCGCCAGGCTCATGTTGGACCTCTGTCCTGGCGCCTTAGGCGCCAGGCTCATAAAGCTAGACATGTGTTCAAGTGTTTTAATGTGCACTTAACTGATGCAGACCATGCTGCCACATCCAGGCCCTCTTGAGGCCTGAATAGGAACTACTTTACCTGTGGGACTACTTTCCACCCGGGTGTGGTCGGGTAAAGATACATACCTGATCGGTGGAAGGATACACACTTGGAACTTCTTCGAAAGCTATTTAAACCACACCCGATCAGCAACTCACGCTTCGCGTTGTTCTGCTCCTCGCAGCTGGACGCTCACCGTGTCAGCTCCTGCATCTGGACTTCAGCCACGCCTGTCAGCATCCTGGGTCACCTGCAAAGGGAGACCAGAGACCTACCAGCTAATCTGAACCACGGAGACATCACCGATGATCCTGAAAGGGAAGACATAATTTTTAAAAGCATTTCGTTACGATCGCTGCAGCGCTGCATTTCACTCACCTTTCGTGGGTTCCTCCATCTTCAGCAGCGATCATCCGGATACACAGCCACTTCCCAGAGCCTAGAGAAAAAGACAAGAATAAGAGGTGAGAGAAGGAAGGGAATAGGAAAAGCTCAGTTTCCTTCTAAGACTTACCTGTTGGGTCATTCCCATTTCATTTCGGGTCTTGCTGCTTCCAAGCATTTTCCGGACCCCGGCCCCTATGGGGAAAAAAGACAAAGACATTAGATGAGCGAATGCAAAAACATTACCTGAGCGCTCATCTAGGACTTACCCGATCTTTACTGGAACTGCACGTTTCACTTCGGGTCGGCGCCATATCTCCGGCATTCCGAACCCCGGCCCCTATGGGGAAAAGACATCAACATTAGCGCTTTGTTGCAAGAAGTCTCCAAAGGAATCTTCATTCAGCACCTGAAAAAGGACAATGAACATTATTATTTAAAGCTTGAACTTTTGAACTTGCAACAGAACTTTTACAGCGCCTTACCAGTATAATCAAGCTTACCTGAACTCCCATCCAACCTCAATCCAGTGAAGTAACTGGGTTCAACGCGCCCCTGCGTCAGAAGCAGGATGGAGAGCTCGTCCTTTCAGACCCTAAGGTGAGACTTCACGGGGAATCGTGGAAGGGTATCGTGGAGGGTTGGAAGAGAGTGGGAGGCTTGAGCATAACTCAGTCAGTAGGTAATACTCCCTTTTCACGCACAGGGGTATATTCCTACGAGCCGGAGAAGCCAGAGTAGAGGGCCCGTCCTGTCCATCTTCAGAGTCCTGCGCTTCACCATTGAAGAAGCATCAGTACTCGAAGCCAGACCTGCACCTCCGTGGGAACCAGGTGAGCGTTACAGAACGCAAAGCCTACCCACAATTTCCCACCCGGGCGCTATGGAGACTTCCGAGACTGACCAGCTGGCCCAGCTTTTGGGGGAATTACGGGGAGAGGTGCACTCAGCCCGCCAGGAGACTAACGCTCTCAAAAGAGAACTGATCTTATCTAAGGAAAGAACTGATGACCTAGCCAAAAGGTTATTACAGGCCCAGGCAGGGCACACTCCTTTACCTAATTCTGGAGACATTTCCACAACAATGGGTTTAAGTAACCCGATTCAAATTAATCTACCTGGACACATGCCTTTGGCCCCGCCTGAACGTTTTGCGGGGGATCCCAAGAAATATGCCGTCTTTATGAACCAATGTCGTTTACACTTTCTATGCAGACCCGGAGCCTTCCCTAACGACCAGACCAAGGTAGCCTTTATACTATCTTACCTCAGTGGCAGTGCTGCCGATTGGTCTATTCCATTGGTAAATCAGGATGATCCCATTCTCCAGAATTTTCAGGGCTTCCAGGCCAGCATGGAAAGATTGTTCGCTCGACACTCTCAAGGACAGGCCCTTGATAACGAACTGCTATCCTTACGACAAGGTAATCAGGATCTTCTGTCCTACATAGCCACCTTTAACAGACTGGTTGTGGAAACTGGATGGCCAGAAAGCAAAAGGATCACATTGTTTCATTGAGGCCTGCGCGGAGAGCTTAAGGATGTTCTAGCTCAGATAGTAAACCCACCCCAGGTCTGCGCAGACTACATTGACTTGGTGGTTCAACTTGATCACAGACTTCAAAATAGAAAAGCAGATCGGTTCAAGTATGAAAACCGAGCACCGATCAAAACCCACGCTACCTCCAAGAGTACCGACATATCTGAACCTATGCAAATCGGTGGTGTTAAAGGACCATTAACGCAGAAAGAACGAGAGAGAAGGCAGCAAATGCAACTTTGTCTGTATTGCGGGACTTCCGGTCACTTTCTTCGAAATTGTCCAGTTAAACCACTTAAGAAGGTGGTTGGAGCTACTGATAACGAATTAGTGACACCTGATTCGGGAAACAACCTAGCCCGGCAAGCGTAGGGGTCCGCTTGCCGAGCTTGAAAACTAACTCTTTGACCTCGCATTTCGTCATGCCAATGGTGCTCGTGGACCCAAAACAGCCTCAGCAGTTGCATGCTATAAAAGCATACATCGACAGTGGAGCTACTGGAAATTACATAGACCGTGAATTGGCTTCCAGGATTAAGCTTCCTCTCCGCCCGAAAGTAACCCAAGATGTCATTACTACAGTAGATGGAACCGAAATAGCCTCAGGGCCTGTAACGCATTCCACTGTTGAAGTGACACTGGTGGGTCAGGATGGACATCGGGAAGCAATCGTGTTTGATGTGATCAAGGCCCCACAATTTCAAGTAATTCTTGGAATTCCTTGGTTAGAAACACATAATCCCAGAATTGACTGGCGAGCAAAGAAGATAAGTTTTCCTGATTGTGAACCAACTTGTTATCCAAGAAATCCAGCTATGGGTCTAGCCACAGCAACTTCCACCCTTGTACGGCTACCGTCTGAATACCAAGAATTCCAAGACGTTTTTCAGAAAGAACAGGCTAACACGTTACCTCCCCATCGGTCTTATGATTGCCAGATCGATCTGGTACCCAATGCTCAACTACCTTGTAGTAGGATTTATGCTCTTACGGAACCTGAGAACCTGCATTTGCGTCAGTATTTAGATCAGTACCTAGCCAATGGTTTTATTCGCCCGTCCAAGTCTCCTGTCTCTTCAGCTCTGTTCTTCGTGCCAAAAAAAGAAGGCAACCTTAGAACGTGTATAGACTATCGTGCCCTAAATCAAATAACGATTAAGAATCGTTATCCTCTGCCCTTGATCCCTGAGCTTATCGACCAGGTGAAAGACGCTTGTGTGTACATCAAGTTAGATCTCTGAGGAGCTTATCACCTGGTGCGCATAAAAGAAGGCGACGAATGGAAGACTGCATTCCGCACCAAATTTGGGCTCTTCGAATATCAGGTGATGCCCTTCGGTTTGTGCAATGCACCTGCCGCCTTTCAGTACTTTATGAATGATGTTCTTCGGGAACTTATCGATGTCTGTGTCATTGTTTACATTGACGACATCCTGGTGTACTCTTCTTCAGAATCTGATCACAGAAAACATGTTAGGGCAGTTCTTGAGAAACTGCGCCAGCACAGACTATTTGCAAAACTCGAAAAATGCGTTTTTCATACCACAGAAGTTGAGTTTCTCTGATTCATCCTGACACCTCAAGGAGTCCGAATGGACTCGCGAAAGGTGGACGCCATCCTCAAATGGCCATCTCCAAGCTCGGTGAAGGGAGTTCAGAGCATGCTCGGCTTTGCCAATTTCTATCGAAAATTCATCCCGGAATTTTCCCGAACAGTTCAACCCATCACCGCTCTCCTAAAGAAAAACAAACGCTTCGAATGGACTCTTGAGGCCGAACAAGCCTTCCAGGACCTGAAAACCAAATTCATCTCTGCACCTGTATTGAAGCACCCGCACTCAGATCTCCCGTACATAGTGGAAACCGATGCTTCCAGTTCGGCCATGGCAGCTGTCCTGTCGCAAAGAGACCCAAAAACTAACCAACTACACCCAGTGGCCTTTTGGTCCAGAAAATGTTCTCCTCCTGAAATCAACTACGCAATTACCGATAAAGAGTTACTGGCCATCAAATCTGCTTTCAAGGCTTGGCGTCACTACCTTCTCGGGGCAAGACACACCATCACCGTAATTACAGACCACAGAAACTTACAGTATTTAAAGACTGCCAAAGCTCAATCTTCACGACAACTCCGGTGGGCTCTATTCGTTGCAGAATTTGATTTTGTAATTACCTATCGCCCTGGCTGCAAGAATGGAAAAGCAGACGCCTTATCCCGGATTGGCATGGAAGAAACTAATTCGAGCTTAGAACCTGTGCCCATCATACCTGAGCAAAGAATCTTAGGCTTAACTTCATTGCAATCTATTGAGGATATCCAAACGCAAGTAAAACAACTTCTAGACTCTTCAACCTTATTGGAATGGAGTCAAAAGGGTCCTCATTACACCGTTAAGGATGACTTACCCTACTTCCAGGAGCGGTTGTTTCTGCCAAGTAAAGAATTGCAAGAATTTGTTATTGCCCATCATCATGAATCTTTAATGGAAGGACACCCTGGTATCGCTAAAACGGAGGAAAAAATCAAACGCCACTTCTGGTGGCCTTCTTGGAGAAAAGACAAAGTCTTTTGTACTGTCTTGTGGAATTTGCGCCCTAAACAAGGCTCAAAAGAAAAGGCCAGCCGGCCTACTTCAACCCTTGGATATTACACCGGCACCATGGCACACCCTGTCAATGGACTTTATAACAGATCTGTCTCCTTGTGCTGGTTGCAACACAATCCTTGTAATTGTGGACCTATTCTCCAAAATGGCCCACTTTATCCCTTTCAAGGGTTTGCCTTCAGCTTCCACCTTGGCCAAGGAATTCCTGGAGAATATAGTTCGCATACATGGGTTCCCTTCCATTTTAGTCTCGGATCGTGGAAGTCAATTTATCTCACATTTTTGGAAGAAGTGTTGCCAACTAGCACAAAGAGATGTGCGGTTATCCACCAGCCACCACCCCCAGACCGACGGACAAACCGAGAGAACCAATCAGACTCTCGAGCAATATCTTCGGTGCATGTTACACCAATCCGAGTTAAATTGGAAAGACATCCTTTGGATCGCAGAATATGCATACAACAATTCAGTGCATTCTGGAACCGGACAAACCCCCTTTTATACTTTGTATGGTCACCATCCTCGGACCTCTGACCTAGATCCACCTCTGACCCTGGAAATGCCCGTAGTAAATCATCTGCATTCCACAATAACCCGAGCCTTCAAAGAAGCTGCAACTCATTTACAGCAAGCCAAGAAAAAGTATAAAGAAAACGCTGATTTGCACCGAAGTAAAACTCCTCCTTACCAAGTAGGAGACCAGGTATGGCTAGCAACTAAACATTTACCCCTCAAGGGCCCGCAAACCTTCAATCCCAGATTCATAGGACCTTATCCCATCAAAGCTATAATCAACCCAGTGGCCATTAAACTGGATCTACCGTCCAACATGCGTATTCATCCAGTTTTTCATGCATCACTTTTGAAGCCAATACAACCAGGAACCCGATTGTCCAAGCCTCCAGATCCAGTTCAAATTGAAGGGGAATTAGAATTCGAAGTTAAAGACATTTTAGACTCCAAGGTGGAAAAGTCGAAACTCTTCTATCTTGTTGACTGGAAGGGATATGGACCTCAGGAGAGATCGTGGGAGCCTAGTAACCATGTCCACGCACCTCGATTAGTACAAAGGTTTCACCAGAGATTTCCGAACAAGCCCAAACCCCCGGAGAGAAGAACCTTGGGAGGGGCCTTGAGGGGGGGTACTGTCATGATGCCTACCTCCAAGGAGCCAGGTCCGACCCAGCAACCCCAGAGGCAGGCATAATTTCCCCCAGGGGAGTGCCAGCGGGCCCAAGCTGGGGCCCTTTGGACGCAGTCCTGGCGCCTTAGGCGCCAGGCTCATGTTGGACCTCTGTCCTGGCGCCTTAGGCGCCAGGCTCATAAAGCTAGACATGTGTTCAAGTGTTTTAATGTGCACTTACCTGATGCAGACCATGCTGCCACATCCAGGCCCTCTTGAGGCCTGAATAGGAACTACTTTACCTGTGGGACTACTTTCCACCCGGGTGTGGTCGGGGAAGGATACATACCTGATCGGAGGAAGGATACACACTTGGAACTTCTTCCAAAGCTATTTGAACCACACCCGATCAGCAACTCACGCTTCGCGTTGTTCTGCTCCTCGCAGCTGGACGCTCACTGTGTCAGCTCCTGCATCTGGACTTCAGCCACGCCTGTCAGCATCCTGGGTCACCTGCAAAGGGAGACAAGAGACCTACCAGCTAATCTGAACCACGGAGACATCACCGACGATCCTGAAAGGGAAGACATCATTTTTAAAAGCATTTCGTTACGATCGCTGCAGCGCTGCATTTCACTCACCTTTCCTGGGTTCCTCCATCTTCAGCAGCAATCATCCGGATACACAGCCACTTCCCAGAGCCTAGAGAAAAAGACAAGAATAGAGGTGAGAGAAGGAAGGGAATAGGAAAAGCTCAGTTTCCTTCTAAGACTTACCTGTTGGGACATTCCCATTTCATTTCGGGTCTTGCTGCTTCCAAGCATTTTCCGGACCCCGGCCCCTATGGGGAAAAGACATCAACATTAGCGCTTTCTTGCAAGAAGTCTCCAAAGGAATCTTCATTCATCACCTGAAAAAAGACAATGAACATTATTATTTAAAGCTTGAACTTTTGAACTTGCAACAGAACTTTTACAGCGCCTTACCAGTATAATCAAGCTTACCTGAACTCCCATCCAACCTCAATCCAATGAAGTAACTGGGTTCAACGCGCCCCTGCGTCAGAAGCAGGATGCAGAGCTCGTCCTTTCAGACCCTAAGGTGAGACTTCACGGGGAATCGTGGAAGGGTATCGTGGAGGGTTGGAAGAGAGTGGGAGGCTTGAGCATAACTCAGTCAGTAGGTAATACTCCCTTTTCACGCACAGGGGTATATTCCTACGAGCCGGAGAAGCCAGAGTAGAGGGCCCTTCCTGTCCATCTTCAGAGTCCTGCGCTTCACCATTGAAGAAGCATCAGCACTCGAAGCCAGACCTGCGCCTCCGTGGGAACCAGGTGAGCGTTACAGTGAAATGTAGACACAAGATTATTTTTAAAAGCGCCATGGGCACCAGCAGCGGAGCACTTACCTGCAAGCCAAGTTGGAAATGGCTCGGGAAGCGCGTCTGCACATGGGTTAGGTCCACAAGCAAAACAGGGGAAAATTGACCAATAGGGGCCGGCGGGAGGTTGCAGGAGGCAGGCCTGGAAGGGGAAACTGGAGAAGGAACAAAGTGGACCTCGAGAGTCGCATTGGGTGAAATGGAGGCACAAGATTATTTTTAAAAGTGCCATGGGCACCAGCAGCAGAGCGCTTACCTGCAAGACAAGTTAGAAATGGCTCAGGCAGGCTGTCTGCACGGGGGCTAGGTCCACAAGCACAACAGGAGAAAACTGACCAAAGGGGGAAGGGGGAGGGCGCATCAGGCAGGCCTGGAAGGGGAAGCTGGAAAGGGAGCATGGCTGCGCACTCGCGAAGGACTGCAAAGGGCTGTTTGCTGGTCCTCGCTCTGCCGCCCACTTGACTTTGCTGGACATTGGATATTTTCCCATTTACTGTTGAGTGTCTGCACGCCGACTTCACCCTGGAGGAAGTCTTTCTGTGCAACACCGCTTTTTGCCTGACTTCCGCGGCATCAGGTGCTTTGATTGTTGCCTCGGAAATTGTGTTTTGAGAATTGTGTATTTAGTGGCTGGTGTTCTTTAGGAGGCTAACTCGCCTTGCATTTACCAGTTATTAATACACTTTATTTTTTTTTTTCATATTAAATGTAACTGGTGACACGTTTCCTTTCCCCTGAACTGGAAACGCCTCCTTTTCTGTGGCTATTTCAACACGGACCCTCAGCGCACACGCGCTGCGCACTCGCGAAGGACTGCAAAGGGCTGTTTGCTGTTCGCGGTGCGCGGAGCGGGGCGCTGTGAGGGTAGTGTTCTGTTGTGAGTATGGCATGCTTCATGGATACAGGATTCTCAGTGTAGTACTGCAAGTTTGTTTAAGCAGTTCTACCAATTGTTTTGCTGTATCGGCCTGAGCTAGGCAATGAGTTATGTGGAGGGCACATTGTCGACCTTAAGAAGTGGTAAATGTTTGAGAAGCACTACAAAGTCTTTGGTAAATATGGAGCCTCTCCCGACTCTAGAAGAAAATCATTTGCCTTTATGTGTTGATGTAACCTGCACTGATGACATATCAAACGTGTTGTTGCAAGGCTTAGGGCCTCCTCCTAACGGCACTTTACTGCACGAGTCGGCAGTGCCCTCTAATGCATTTCCCCTTTTTACATTGAAATCTGCCAACGAGGCCAATGTATCGGTGGTAGCCTTTGCAGATGAGACGGGGAAATCTTATCCACCGATTTCTGACATATCAATGTTAGCTCCTGGGATAATCGATGCTTTAGAAAGACGCATTAGTCTATCTTTGGGGCCATCAACTCCAGCGGCAGTGTCTTGTGGCCTGCGTGATCAGGTACACTTTCATCCTTTACCTTTATATAATATGGATGCCTCTCTTAGTAGCAGGGAAGTTCCCCAGGTTTTTGCTAATATGTGCAGTAATCTTCCGGGTGGTTTGCAATCACCTGGGGTATCCAATTCTGAAGAAGCCTCAAGGGTGAAATCTCCCGTTACACAGCTCCCCCAGGCTTCCCCTATGGAGCATGCTTTTCCCCATACCTCAAGCTCTCCTATTCTCAATATGGGAAATTCGATATTTCAAACAGAACAGGAATTACAATCTTTTCCTGTTCTGACACGAATTCTCAATCTGCTTGATAAAGGGCACGAACTTACTCATGTACTCCTAAAAGATTTGAAAGATTCTGTTGTGGCAAATTCACTTCATCTGGCCAAGATTGAGGGTTTTATGCTGGCTCAAGAAGCCTGTCATAATTTCCATGTAAAATGTCCAGAGCGTATGGTGGAACTTGTAAGGAGGAATGTGCTCTCCTCTCCTGCTCTGCAGGTCTTAACCTCTCAAAGCACTCAAACAACCAATGCCTCACTTTTATTACATGGTATGCCTACTTCATTTGCATCTGCGGTAGCCCAAGCGGCGGTTGAGGGTCAGCCTAGTGTGACTTCTCCGCCTATAGAGCTTGTAGATCTTGCTAAATTACACCATGAAAGAATATTGCAAATTGAAAATATTATGTATAATTCTAAGCTCTTTAATTTAGAGATGTGTGAGCCTTGTATCAGTTCACCTACATGTATGGTAGATCAGATTACGCCTGACAGTCCCTCGGCTCTCACGAATATCATCGAATCTGCCGAGTTGCAGGTAGTAGTCGAAGAAAATGAATTGAATAATCACACGTATCATGCGTCCCGTAAAATGAAGAAGGCATTCCAGAGAGCAGTGAAACGTAAAAACAAAGCGAACAAAAACAAGAAAGGTGCTTCTAATATTTTCACCACAGAACATGTTACACAGAATGAAGCTTCTAAGGAGGTAGTGACTTTGGCCTCTCCGACTTTATCACATATTGGAGAAGTAGATCTTCAAATTAATGCAAGTCAATTAACTAACGAGAGCCAAATTGCACTACAAATCAAAGCTCCTAAAAAAAATCAAAAGAGTAAATTAAAGGGTACAAACAGTGTAAATAAGGGTTTGTCTTTGCAGCAGAATGTAGATGACAGATGTATTGCTGTTTTCAGCACTAGTATTGTTGAAGAACTTCCACCTGCTGTTATCAGCCAAACAAATTTGAATACGTTTTTTCCTATGATCGAGAATAAAAAATCTGTTTGTCACACAGTGTTAACTGGGGAGATGCATGCAGCAAGTGCCGATGATGCATCTACTACGTCCTTAGGGCAGGCAATGCTGCCTAAGCCTGCTCCTTGTAGTTTTCTGCCTCCTTCTCAGCCTTCGTCTGAGACATGTCACGAAGCTTGTGTTGTGAGGTCAGATGCTCTTGAACACCTGCCTATAGTACCGAAATGGGAGCATGTAGCAGTACCTGTCGATAATATGGCTAAGATGGTAATGCCGACTCTGGGCTTGGCATCTATATCTGCCGCCCAGGTCGAACAGCAAGGAGGGCCTCCTCTATCCACATATCCTGCTATAACTGGGCAGTCTTCAGTTCTAAGCTCTATACCTGACAAAAGCCTACCTGAATTTAATGACATCTCTGAAGAAAATCAGATACATATTGGATGGATTAGTAATCCAAAGATTAATGGCACGGCCCCTACCAACCGTGGCTTTTTGATGAATTCTCTATACAAAATTCCCTCCCTACGTAATCTGGTCTCACATGATATAGATTGGATTAAATTACCCTTGGAGAATAACAATCTGATGTTGTGCAAAGTAGTCTCTCCGATTATTGCGAGACTGATCTGGGAACATAAATCCGATTTGTTATTTTTGGGACTCGAACTACAGGCTTTCCATTCTGTGGAAACAGCTATGAAATTCTTGGAATATATCTTGCCTGTGGTGAAGAAACAGGAGCCCAGTGTGGAGGGTTTACCAGCTGTCCATAGTGAGAATGCACAAATCTTAACTTACTTAGCTTCGCTGACTGCTGTATTGAATGGAATATTGGTGAATTTGCCTAATGCAGCCCCTCCGATGAATCTATCTTCCTTAGGTGGAAGTTCCATAGTTTCGTCATAGTGTGAAAACCTTACCATTTGCTCATGGAACTGCTGCGGTTTTCATAATATTTCGAAATGGTTTCTAGATAGGCATATAAGTGCTTTACCTTCGATCTTGTTGTTACAAGAAACCATGTGTGTTCATGATTTATATGTGGACGGGTTTACGGTTGTGCAACAAGGTGCTGCACGCTCGGTGTCTGGCCGGCCTGTAGGTGGAATTGCCATCCTACTTAATAATGATCTTAGATTTGTAATAAATCACACGTTTGCGACCCAACTCTTTCTCTTGCTGGATGTTACCTTTAACGTGGGTGTGCCAAGAAGGTTGTTGTTGATATCATTATATTGGAATCCTCAATCTCTCCCTCTTGTGAATGCTATTAATATGTTGAATGATTCGTTCTTAGAATTCTTCCAGACACAGCCAACGATTGATTTATTGATTGGTGGCGATTTTAATTCTTATTTAGATGCATCATCTAAGATCTCCATTCCTTTGGAATCTTCGCAACATTTTAAAACATCGTTTCAGAATGGCCTAAGTTGGTGTAACTTTTTGTCTAGTTGGCATTTGTGTATCATTAACTTTAATCGATCTAAATCATCTTGCACTTGGCACAGGGGTATTGCCTCTTCGACCATTGACTATATAGTGAGTTCCAAAGAGCTTTCGGGTTTACTTTCTTTGGTTAAACCATCTTTCCTGCCCTATGGAGATCATGCCATCTTAGAATGCACGTTGTCAGGGCCAACTGAGTTATTTGATAGGGCCCACTTGTTAGCTTTAGCCCAGGGGGATAGATCATTTATTTCGATCCGTTGGAACAAGTCCATTTGTCGGCGCTTGACTTTTTTAGTCAATCGTGATTGGTGGCCCGACATGTTTGTTTGTGACATGTCGCTTGGCACAATCCTCGAATGGAACATGCAGATGATCCAGTCTCATCTTAAGGATCTTGCTGATGAAGCTTTGGATCATACCCAGAAGTTACATCCTTTTAATGCATTGTCAAATAAACTCTCGAAATTGAAATTTGAAAAGAACACTGCATTACGTGCGCTAAAAAAAGAATTTGAGATCAAGCAATGGAGATTGGCTTTGAGCGCAAAAAAGAAGGTGCTCAGAATATATAAATCTAAGATAAAGGCTACTCGGTGCGCTTTTCACTTATCTAATAATCAAAACATGGTTCAGCTTTTATGTAATCACAACATTCGTGATATTTGGAAAATGCTTAGAACACCAGACAATCCAAATGTAGCCCATATGGAACCTGCAATTGATGGTAATACATGGTTTTCATTCTTTGAACATAAATATCGTCTTCCAACGAGTTTCTGTGAAGAAGATATGTCATATCTATTGAAATATATACCCGAGCACTGTCCGTGGGTGCTCAATGATGTCATAGCAGCAATTGAGAAGCTGAAACCGTCGAAGTGTGCTGGCCCTGACGGTTTACCGCCATGTGTTATAAAAGATGACCCTATTTTTTGGGCTAATGTCTTTTTGAGGATATTTAGATCTATCTTTTCAACCAAATCTCTTCCGTGTTCTTGGGTCAAGTCTATTATTATTCCCTTACATAAAAAAGGACCCTGCACCGATCCCAATTCCTTTAGGCCAATTGCCCTTATTGATGTCGCTGCCAAGCTTTTTGCCCTTCTTTTACTCAATGAAGTTGAGAAACACATCAAAACAGAAAAAACTCTAAATAAAGTACAGACAGGTTTTAGAAAAAATATGGGGACTCAGCTGAATGCTTCCGTCCTTGCTCACCTACTTGCGGAAGCTCATAATTCTGCACATGGTCCGATTTTTATTGCATCACTCGATCTATCTTCAGCATTTGATTCTGTAATTCGTAATAGGTTGTGGAAAAAAATGATAAATCTTAATTTTCCACCAAGTTTGGTGGCGCTTATTGCTCTTCTGCACCAAAACACTTCCATTAGAGTACGTATTTCAAGTAAAGGTATTCTAACAGATTCTATTCCAACGGCAATTGGCGTTAAACAGGGATGCAATCTCGCAGCAGTGCTTTTTAATTTATACCTCCATGATATTGAAGGTATTTGGGACTCTTCTAAATCTTACTCTGTGAAGTTGGGGAAGATTCATCTCTCGTGGTTGGCTTATGCCGATGATATATTACTATTTGATAGTACGAAATCTGGGCTGCAAAATAAATTAGAGACATTTTTGTTGTATTGTAGAAAAAATAATCTTACTATAAATCCCTCAAAATCAAATATCCTGATACTTTCTTCGAAAAAAAAGATTCGGAAGTTTCGGTGGCACTTAGAGTCCTCTATCATTCAAATTGCAGTCCAGATAACCTATTTGGGATATAATCTGGCAAACAATTCATCTGCACTTTTTTGGCAACGTGCGATTGCAGAAAAAGTGATACCTTTACAGAATCAAATGAGAATTATTTGTCGTAAACTTTGTAAATTTTCTCTAAGTCCACTATTTGAATTTTATTCAAAAAAAGTTGAATCTATCATTCTTTATGGTTTGGACATGAATTTAAACGATCTAGCAAGCTTTTTGAATAAACTGCAAGCCAAGCTATGGAAAACAACATTATGTCTTCCTTCTTCTCTTCCGAATGCAATACTTCGTCATGAGCTAGGCTTAAACTCACTGGCAGCACGTTATAATTGGCGTCTTCTGAAAACTTATTTAAAAATGAGTTTTCCAGAGGGAAATTCGCTGTATGAGGACTTTTGCCTTATGCTAAGAGCATCGCAGCCGAGATCTATTGCTGATTTTAAGCAGCGTATATTGTCTGTCCTTGAAAGTATTAATATCTCTGCTGAAGATCTTCAAAGCAGATTCCATATTGCACATAAGCGTGTTTTTTTGAATGACTGGGCAGAGACTTGTACTCAAATATCGAGCTACTCTTCTTTTTCTGAATATGCACGTTTTAGGCACGCTCAGGTACCTCGGCAGCAATATCTCATTCTTATTCCGAAAGCTGAAACTCGTTCAGATTACATGCGCTTTCGACTGGACTTACTGCACACGAAAGCAAGAACGAAACATTGGGGCACCAGAGATAGAGAAGAGGTTGATATTAGTTGTAGATTTTGTAAAAAATTTGAATGCACAGAGACTTTGAAACACCTTTTTTTGTTCTGTACAGTTTTTGAAATGGCGAGAGTAAAAAACATTTCATTATTCAGTACTACTAACACCCACATGGGAAGAGAATTAATCTGGACCCGTTGTATGTGGGGCTCTAGTAATTCCATAATTTTGGCAACGGTGCGATTAGTGAAAATAATTGAGTCCGCACTTTCTTTTCTGTGTTGATGGTAAATGTATGGTTGGGACAATTTGAGGCCGTTGTTGAGTCCCTGTGTTTTTGCGCTTTATGTTTTTATGTTTGATGTGTTCATATGATGTGATGGGTTTTGTGGCCTTTGTTTAAGTAAAAAATATGTTTGTGGCCAAGGAACAGTAAGGGAATATAAATGTTTGTTTTATGTAAATGTGAGTTTTTAAATAACATGTATTAATGTGAAATGTAATTGGTTGTAATTGTTGTAAATTAATTTTGTAAAGATGCGTTTGCATCAAAAACAAAATAAATATAAAAAAAAAAAAAAAAAAAAAAAGAAAGGGAGCATAGCGGACCTCTAGGGTCGCATTGGGTGAAATGGAGGCACAAGATTATTTTTAAAAGCGCCATTGGCACCAGCAGCGGAACGCTTAACTGCCAGTCAAGTTGGAAATGTGGTGCACACTCCCCATTTCACAGTGCTGACTCGTGTGCTCTATCAGGGCTGGGGCCAGAAGACGTTTCACATTGAGCGCCAAAGCTGCAGGGAAAGCGCCCCCCGGGGACCGACCTTTATTAGCTATCAGCTATTCATCACCATCAGAGGCTTGGGCTACTTTTAAATGCAGCATCTCCATATAGTCAAATGGTCTGCCTTCATCGCTTGGAGTTCTGCCGGCCCTCAGTCCTGCACCCCATCAGAGTAACTGAACTGCATGGTGGGCATCCAAGGCCTGGTGATTTTTCTTGGGGTGGGGGGCTGCAGGGTGTTCTTGCTGCCTTGAGAGAGCATGTGGCTGTCTCCAACCACCTTGCGTGTCCCTCACCCTGTCAAGGCCGCTCTGCCCCGCTGCTGCAGCCTACGATGTATGTCGATGTGGCCCGACCCCATGTCGGTGTCCCCCCAGCAGTTCAGGATTATGCAGGGGGTGTCACGGTCTGCTCCAGCAGCGTCAGCACAGGCTCATATAACGTCACCGGCGACTCCCAGTGGTTTTTGCCAGGCAGTTGATCATGCGGGTAGTTATGAGGCGAGGCCCGTCGGATGGTGTGAGGCGGCTTCAGGCCCCCGCCGCCCTGGTCCACATGTATGTTTGTGTAGTGCATTGACGTGGTGTTGTCGGTTTGCACTGTTACCACATATCTGGAAAGCACTGGTAGGAAGGCCTTTAGCGCCTATCTAATGGCTCTGAGTTTCAGCACATTTATGTGCAGGCAGGATTCTGCCAGTGACCACACCTCGCTGGCCTATAGATTGCCCAGGTGGGCACCCCAAACAGAGAGTGAAGCATCCATCCTTAAGAGTAGAGTGGACGTGGGTAGTTGGAATGTAAACCCTGTAGAAGATTGTTGTGCTTGGCCCACAAACTGAGGGCCGTGTGGAAGTTTGGCATGAGGTGCACACTGTCCTTCCATGATCCGCTCTGTTGAGCCCATGGTGCATCCAGCTCTTCTTGAAGTGGTCTCATTTTCAGTCTGCAATTTGGTATGAGGAAGATACAGGAGGACATCATGCCCAGGAGGGACTTCTATTATCTGACATGGGAGCTTGTTCTTTTTTGAAACCACGCAATGAGGTTTTGCATTGTCGCCACTCTGTCCAGGGAAGGACAAACCCTGGGAACTCTTGTGTCGAGATCTGTACCTCGACAGATCGTTTTCTGTGCAGACAGAAGTGAAGACTTGTCCCCATTGATTGAGAATCCTGGGTCTTGCAGTAGGGTTGCTGTTTTTATCAATGATTCTGATGCTGCTGTCAGTGAGCCTCCTTTTACTAGCCAGTTGTGTAGGTATGGGAAGACCTGCCCCCCCCTGAATGCCTGAGATTGGTGGCAACTGGTGCCAGGCATTGCGTAAACAATCTTGGTGGGGACTTGAGCCTGAAAGGGAGCACCCTGAACTGGAAATGTTGATCGCCGACAGCGAACCAAAGAAACCGTCTGCGGGATGGATGTATGGGGTCATGGAAATAGGCATCCTCCAAATCTAGGGTAGCAAGGAAGTTGCCCTTCTTGAGCCTTGGAAGGACAAGTTGAAGGGAGGTAATTTTGAATTTTAGATGGCAAAAACATTTGTTGAGGGCTCGCAGGTCCAGTATCAGGCGCCACTGGCCATTTTTCTTCTTTACTGGGAAACAATAGGAGTAGAACCCTTTCCCTCGTTGCAGGTGTGGACTCACTCTACGGCAGCTTTTAGTAATAACTTGTCAATTTCTGCCTTGGGGTGTTGCAACAGAAGGATGGTTTTCTCTGCGGGGTGAGGCGGTGGTCACAGAATGAAGTCTATGCAATGTCCCCCTTTGATCACCTGAAGTATCCATCTGTCAGACGTAATGGTGTACCATTGATTCAGGTGCCGTGAGATGCATCCTGCCACCGGGGTGGAATGTGGGGGACGCAGTCACTTTTTCTTGGCCTGGCTCTTGCCTTGGCCTGAGCCCCTCTTGCCACACTGATTTTGGTACCTGGTGGAACTCTACTGATATCTAATACTGATTAGTATGAGGTTGAAGAAGACATCTGACCTAGGAAGGGCCTGCCGTATGACCTGTACCTGGTGGTGGCACCTCAAAAGGAGGGAAAAGGACGGGGGTCCTTGTCCCTCAAGGAGCCGATAGCCCTACCGGTGTCGGACTTGACGCCCTTCAGGTGGTCATCTATTTTCTTTCCAAATAGGTCTTGCCCATCAAAGAGGTTTCACCTCTGGCCTGAAACGTGTAGCCTTCACCCAGGACTGGCGTTTTAAGACTGTGCAGTGTGATAATTGTCTGAAACCGCAGTGAGCAGTGTCCAGAGGAGTCAATCATGTGGTCAGAAACTGCTTTGCCGTCTGCGATTAGGGCTTTAGGTTCTTTTTGGAACTCCTCTGGAAGGTGTTTCGTGAGATGGGACAAGCAGAGCCATAGCTCTCTATTTAGCCTGGCCATCATGGCCATGGCGCTACTGGCCCGTACTGTTAATGAAGCCGCTGCTGAGACTTTACGGCCCACCGTCTCCAATTTATGCCCCTTCGTATCCGTGGGAGCCGTGAGGGGAAAGCTGGGTTTTGTAGCCATTTTTCTGGCTGCTACCGTGATAACGGAGTCGGGCTTAGGTTGACCTCTGAGACAATATGGAGCTGAATCCAGGGCTTTATAGTTTTTCTCCGTTCTAGCCACCAGCACTGGAGTGGAAAGAAGAGTGGCCAGGATGAGTGCTTTGTTGACAACTCATTCATCGATGATATCTTTGTCGACGAAGTGGTCAGTTTGGCGGTGGATGACCGTTTATCTGTCGACGACAGAGCAGTCTTAGTGGACGGTCCGGTCGTAGAAGAGAATTGTCTGGGCATGGACGTTCTCCCTGTGGACGGCCATTTCGCCGACGGAGAAGAAATGAATACATCTTTACCTTTGTGTAGATCTCCTTATAGCAGACTTTTAGGGACTCCTTTTGAGTCAGTTGAGGATTATCCACTCCTCTTCTTGGCCTTCGATGGTGGAGTGTCTGCTCCGTCCACTAAAGAAGCTCTCCTGTTTGGAGCTTGCTTCTCAGGGTGCCTGGAGGAAGCTGAAGGTGGATTTTTTCTGGATTCGTCATTAGCTAACATCTGCCTGATCTCCAAGTGTAGTAAGAGTTTCCTATGTCTGTCCTCCAGAGTTCACTTGGAGAAAGTTTGACATATTTTGCATGATTGAATTTCGTGTGGGTACAGACAATAAATGCAGTTTGTCAGGATCCCTGATGAAAATGACCTCAATTACCTTTTTGCCACACTTGGCACAGTCCCTGAAGAGGGAGGACTTCTCCTTGGCAGCCGGTACCTGAGTCTCAGCCATGAAGTAAAGGCAGGCAGCCTAAACCACAATGTTTTTAGGTGGAAAAGGGGAAACACCTAAGCCCAGAAGACTAAGTCAGAAAGCCCCAGTGTTAAGGAAGCTAAAAAGCTTAAGGTATGACATTTATTTTAGAATTAAGTTAGTAAAAAAATCAAACTAGCTCAGAGAGCTGAAGAGGATTCCCCTGTTCAGTAGACCACAGTGAAAAATCTGAAGATGGCTGACTTGGGTAGAGTCTAAGCCCTGCCACCTCACTGGCTAGGGTCGATAAGGACCTAAAGAGGTGGAGGGACTGCACAAGTGAAGGGCTACATAGGCCCTATACGGCTCTATGGGTATAGCCCTTTTCCTGAAGGAAAAGTAGTTTATGTCATTATTATTAAATTACTGAGGATTCCCAGTCTGACAACGGGGTATATTCAAGCATGTGAATCTATGAAAGATACAATGCCGGAGAAATGAAAGTTCCTAAGGATTCAAAAAGTGAAAGAAAATCGTGGGATCTAGACCACAGGGGAAGAATTAATAAACGCGTGGAACAATGAGGGAAAAAAGGGCTTTAACTACTGCACAGGTGAAGCAGGTCCGCTCCTGTCGACGCGGAAAAGAGGACTGAGGTGTGGTGCCAGAGGGCGGAGACATGGGAGCAAATGCTCCTGCGGCCATGTCCCCGCACGCAACTTAATTTAAAGGGGTAAAGAAATGTTTTCTGGTGAAAAAGTTTCAGTTCACGTCCCTAGTGAGGGACGCCCATGCAGTATGGAGGAAAGGGGACGGGTATCTATGGTGTAATGTCGATATGATATACAAACGAACAAATAATGCTAACAGGAAATGACTCTGGGCTTCTTGCCCAATGCACAGCTCCAACAAGGTTACCAGCAGATTGTTTCTGAGCTTGTTGCCCGAAGCACAGCTCCAATAATGTTACTAGCATTTTGGGCTTCCCACACGCTGAACAGTTCAGGCACAGTTATCAGTAAGTGTCTCTCTGCCTCTTTTTCCATTACACAGCCCAAGTCAAGTGTTCAACAAAGTCCTCTCTTTCTCACTTCAGAGCTGGGCCGCTATCAGCCCTGTTCGCAAACACTCTGGTTCCTACCACGCCTTGGTGTCTCGGGTTTCACCCCCCCTTCCTGGGGTCCGTCTGCTGTAGGCCCACTCTGGGCCCTTCCTGGTTTCTAGGAGTGACCAAATACCTTTGGGCAGTGTTTGCCAGGGTATGGGTACCGTTCAGCATACTCTGCTTCCCTGGTCTAGCTCTGTTCCACAGCTCTGTGTTGGTTACAGCAGCTGTCCTGGGCCCCTGGCCGTTCCAAGCGTTAACAGCGTCAGCCTTTTTTGGACCTGCTCGGTTGTGGTTCAAGCGCTTAATTATGTTGCAGGTTCTCCCAAATTGGGTTTCTGCAAGGGAGCTGGGCGCGCCAAGGCTTTTCCACTTTTCCACCCACCATGCTCCCCCACACTCTTCCCGCTGCCACACCTCCTAGAAGGAGGTCGCTTATCTTCCTTGTAGCGAGTTGGTGAGCAGCTTCTATCCCGCTCTTCGCTTTGCATAGTTAAGGGTGCCTGGAAGGGATCAGAAACCATCCCCTGCCCTCAATTTACCAAGGGTAAGTTTTCACACACATCAATTCCCATGTAACAAGCAGAACTATTGCAATCTTGGAATGAGCGAGTATAATATATAACCCTATATAGGGACTGCCTGGCCCCCAGGGGGGGGGCAGTTTGATCCCACTTCCTCTGTCCCCACTAGGGGGTGTTAAACTTAGCAGGCTCATCTCCCTAGTCTCAAAGGGGGGTGGCTGCCCTTGGGGAGAGGGAATTAATTCCCTGGATCCTTCTCAAGGGCCAGTGCAGTTCCCTTCCACCATTCACACGAATAAGGCATGTAAGGTGATGGCTCTGCTGTCTTTGCTTTCAGGGATCTTTATAAAATTACTTTGAACCAGAGGTTTTGTCGTCAGGGAATGAGCAGTACTGTTTTTTCTTGACGAGTTTCTTCTATGGGAGATGTGCATCTTTGGATAAGATGTGGTTGTGGCTACAGTTTTATTCAATAAAAGGTTTTGCAAGAAAAAAAAAGTTAAGGGAAATTAAAGAGCATCACATTAAAGATACAATATTGGAGAACTAGGCTTGCCAGCAGAGTTCTCAGACTGGTGCAACGTTGATGGTGTGCATATGTCACCATAAATCCTGGACCGCTTGTCTACTGTAGGTCTATTCATAAAATATTTTTGGTATTAAAAACAAACATTGAACCTATAGGAAAACCAGGTTCTAAAGATCTATTAATGAAAATATTAGTATCAAAAGACACTGGTGACGAACAAATAAATAAAGCTTTTAAACATTTTTTTTTTTAAAGATAGTGGGTGAAAACAGTATAATCAATATATTCTTCTATGGCAAACGTCAAGACAATGTACAGTCTCTGTTTTAAGAACATCCAGAGAAATGGCAAATTCGGGTGGAACTGGCTCCTTTTCTACTGCAACGGCATACTTCTTGGTTTGTATAAGCTTACATTTCAGATTAAGAGCAGGCAGTTTCAGGTGGCAAGCAAGCCACCTACAAGAGGCTGTAGGTGGGCCAATTTAAGCACATCTCACTTTTGATCATTTTGCTTTAAAAAACAAAAAGTGGTTCTACATCCTAGTGTGGAGGTACACCACTATGAGCATTACAGGTGCAGCGGAAAGCATGAGATATAAAATAGCACTATGAATTTATGGCAGAATAAATATAGGCTTTACCCAAATATGTAACATATTTCTGTGCAATCAATTTTGACAGAACACATTCATCCACTTCAAGTATTTTAAAGGCAGAAGAATGTCCATTGTTACCTGGCTTATGTTTGACATTTACTTTGGACCCACACTTGGAAGCAACTTTGGAAGTATCCACCTTTTTGTTCAGAATCTGTACCTAAAATGTATCAAATATGAAAAGTTAGCTATCACCATTAAGCCTCTTCTAACCATTTGAACTTCATCTTAGTGGTTGCATTTTTACAAATCAACGTGGTTATCCAAACTTAATCTTAGACATGCAAATAAATAAAGTCACAAAGAAGTCAATGATAATGGGATTCTTTTGAGTTTGTACCGTGTTATTTGTATACAGTGGCAATACAGGAGGTAATCTTGCTATATGTGTATGAAATAAAAAACAACTCTTGTACTAGCCATGCATGCTACAGCAAGGACAAGACATTCCTACATCTCTTGCTATTATTATAACTTGATATAGGCAAATGGCACAGCTCAATTAAATAAGTTCAATATCCAGATGAAGAAAACAAAAACCAAAAAAGACACCATGGGTGAGAATGATTGACATGCAGGAATAGATAAAGCAGCAGACAAGGTAAGGGCTAAGGACAGAAAGCGGACCGCGGGGTAGCAGATGAGTATGGCTTGGTCTTAAGAATATGCTATGAATAACTGCTGTATAAACAGGTCCCTGAAGTTCAACAGATACTGTCTTAATTCTCCACAGCATCCTCCTGTATTGTGGAGCTTATTTCCAATTATTCAAGTCTGACAGCCACATCTGAACATCTGGCTTGTTCTTTAACTTCCAGAGCCTTTAAATTATTTGTTTTACACATAGTAAATGGTTGGAGGGCAAGAACAGTTTTGCTTCCACCATCCTCGATAATGAGGACATTGCACCTACTATCATCAGTAGTGGGAGAAGGCACAAATGGTAACCCTAAAGCAAGTTTCATCCTCTTGCAAATTTGTCCAAAGGTCCGTGTCACTCTGCTAGAGTGCCAGAAAATATGAAGCAAATCGGTCTTAAGCAGTTTGGCACGGCACCAGTAAATTCTGAAATTTACTTTTGCTGATTCAGCCGGCCCTCAGATCCCATAAGGAGCAGAGCATTTTTCCATTAATTCTCTGGAAGGATGTGTGCCATTTGCACTTCCTCTTGAATTGAGTTAGGTCTTCCTCTTTTTGTAGTCAAAGAGGTTTATAAAGGTGTGCCAATTGTAGATCATCTACTGCAGTATCACCCATTATGATGTGCACCACATCCTCCCTTCCCCTTTTCTATGGTGCAAATTAGACTTCAATATTCACGACATGCATCCTCAGGTTTTGCAGGATAGCCTGGTAAAGAGATTCCAGACCCAATTTGAAAAAAAGGCAGCGAGAGGTCATTCCTGTCTTCTCTACCTCAGTCCCCCCCTTGTTTTGCACTTCAGAATGGATGTACTTTTCTGAGCTCATTTAAGGGGGACAGACCAAGGAACATGTGGATGATAGGCGTCTGTGGACTAGGCATGCAGTAGCCACTACAATGGGTATGTTTTCCTTACTCCTATGTCCCATCACTCTTCCTCCATACTGTATGGGTATTACAATGCAACACCCACCTACAAGAGGAGGAATCTTACAACTTCAGGCAAAAAGATTCTTCAACCAAACCTGCCAACATGAGGGATCCACATGCAAACTCACATCTAGGCAAACAGAGGGGCCCACAGTGCTACCTCACTGATCGCATCCCAAGAAATAGGAAGTTTAAAACCCACAGATTTAGCCTTTGCTCTTACAAAATGCGCATGTATGCCCTTAGGGGGAACATGCTTCTGAATCCTCTAAGCTTCCAATATGTTTTACCATCCAGCTAGTGATGGAGGCTTAGGAAGGCTGGGCTCGCAAGGGGGACCCTCAAAAAGTAATAAGAAAAAGCATGGGCCAGGTGGACATAAAAAAGAAGGCACATCGTCCTGCGAGCATCTGAGCCGCTCAATGACAAAACCAGGGCCATTTGGTTCCCTACCAACTGAGTCACATCTTTTTGGGCGTGTGGAATATATTGCAGATTAAATGGAGACAGACCATGGTGGGCCAGCATCAGTTCCCAAAGGAACCATGATGCTAGTGCTAGAGAATAGGGAGCTGAGTTAAGGACGGTCTCTCCCTGCTACGGGAGCATGTCCTGTGTCAATTTCAACAAGTTTGGTTGCCGAACCGCTAGCTGTGCCAGATCTGAAAACCACTCTGGACAGCTGGTGTGGAGCCACCAAGATCGAAATCTGTGCACCACTCTGAGTGAGGGTTGTTGTAGGAAACGCAGATAGACTATTGATTCCATCTTCTCTGAAACAGTCCTTTTATGGAGCCCATGCCCTGGTCCACCTAGCAAGCCAATAGAGGAATACTTGGCAATGTGTTTTGTGACAAATAAGTATATCTCTGCATGACCCCAAAGGTCGAATATACCCTGAATTATCTAGGCAGATTTCCCATTAGTCACCGATTATACTGAGCCTGTCTGCATGTCATTGAGTTCTCCAGGTATGGAAGTCGCTCTGAGCATCTTTGCTTGGGCAATAGCCCACTCCCGGATCACGAGCGCCAGTGAACAAAGGAGTGTGGAGTTGGTTCTACCCTTACTTGATGATACAAAACATTGAGGTCATGCTGTCAGTCCATATCACTGCTTTGAACGAGTGGAAAAAAAGACTTACGTGCCACAAATAGGTCTTTGAGACCCCGAACATTTATGTCTCACTCCTGGTCCGACCACAGGTTGTACACTGAGTGATGCAAGGAGTCACACTCAGCCGTCTAGAGAGAAGTCTGTTGTCACCACACGGGAATGGTGGTCTGTGAAAAGGGGCTCCCCGCTAATTAAGTTGCTCTCATCCCATCACCAGAGCAGATCTCACTTTAGCGAAAGAAAAATCAACATCTTGTCCAACTGGGCCACAGACTCTTGGTGCTAAGCTGAAGACAGATTGAGTAGGAACCTCCGCATCTAGAGTCTGGCCATTGGACCTGTCAGAATGCATGTTGCCAGGAGACAAAGCACACCTTGGAACCACAAATCAGACGTGTGGTCCTTGCTCAAGAAATGGTTGACTGCTCGCAAGATGTTCCTCGCCAACGCCAAGTATTAGGATTAGGAACACGCAAGCCTGACGGGTGTCTTATCGGAATCTGTTGAAGATTAGAGACTGGGTCTGAGTTTGCTACGATTGTTCTGGGTTGATAAAAAAAACCAGATCGAGCAGAGTATTCATCATGTTCTATATAATCGCAGAGGTGTCCACAGGTGAAATGGACCTAGCCAGCCACTCGTAAGGATAAACATGGCAGCTTCTGGCCTCAAACACGCCTGTGATTGTGTTCATGATCTTGGTAAAGACCTGCTGGGCTTACCTTAGGCCAAACAGCAGGATTGTGTACTGAAAATTCCTTCCCATCACCAAGAAGCACACAAATTGTCAATGTGGCTCCCATTTAGGTACATATAAATGGATGTCTTTCAGGTTCAGGGCACAAAGCCAGTCCCCGGCACAGAAGGACTCAATAGTCTGGGCGTGCATCACAACCTTTAATTTTTCTTGGGGTAAGAACAGATTGAGGAAAGAGACACACGCAGGCCTACTTGGTTCTTTTTTTCGGAACTGTGAATATTTCTCAATAGAAGCCCCTGTCTATGTCTGAGGTGGGGGACCGGCTCCACGGTCCAGGATTCAAGCAACTGTGCTACTTCCCGGTGTAATGCTGAGGAACTGATCTGAAAAAGAGGGTAGGGGATGGGCAAGAGCAGACAGAATACTTTTGAAACCACCAAAGAAAGCCGGTGGTCGGAGAAGAGGTAACACCAACACAACAGATGCAAAGCAAGCCTCCAATAAGTAATTTGTGGACCCAGATGCAACCAATATTGCTTCTTGTTATTTAGGACCACTGAGGAGGAGGTAGGAAGTGTAGAAATCCTTAGAAGCTGGTTTAAGTTGCTTGGGCATCATACAGGGTGACCTCTCAGGTTGCCTATCCCACTAACTCTCCTGATGTGGAAAACACTGAACACCACAGGTCTGCCTTCACAGCGGCCTTGTTCTTAGCCAAAGGTTTTACTGAGTGGCTTAATCAACATTGGCAACCACTACGAAGTCTGAAAAAGTAGTATAGCTATTGTAGATCTCATTATCCGTTGAGTGAAACAAATCTCAGTCTTCAATCAGCAGGTCTAAGATGACAATGCTTGCTTCCTTCCAAATGCAAACACTTTGGCTAGTGGTGTCTATATGGCCGACATAAGATTCCAAGATGTTTAGAGACACTAATCTTGCCTCTACACTAAACAAGCCTTAAATGCTGCCTGATGTGTTCCACTGACAGGTTCAGGAGGAAGTCATAAATCTTGCCATAGTTTTGTGTTCGCAGCTGCCAAGGTGGCGTGCACTTTTGCTTGTTACAGATATAAGGCCACTTTTAAATGCACCTTGCCGCAGAAAGACTCGTTGAGCTTTTCCTCTTGGTTGCTCACTGAAATAGAGGAAGCAGAGGAGCCAAAAGAGGACTGTTTTGCTTAGAAAGAGGCCGCCCCTAACACCGACAAGTGTGGCCTGGATGTGCCAACAACCTTGGACCTTCTGAGCTTGATCATCTTTACTGCTCTTTGATTTTCTTTTACTTGTGTGATGGCATGAATGGGGCCAAAACAAGAGGGAAACACATGTCATAAATTACCTGAGCATCTAATGGGTAAAATATGAATAACAGGCAAAAAACAAAGAAACTCGGAACAATTAATAATATTTGTCTTCAGGAACACATACATATTTTTTTTTTGTTGAAAACTCTTTTTATTGAATTTTACTCAAGGTACAACAATTCCAAAACCATGAAAAACCTTCTCTCCCCTCCCCTCCCCCCCTCCTCCCCTCCCCTCCCCTCCCTCCCTCCCTCCCCCAAGATGACGAGCATTCAAAACCCATATCTTCGTTCTTCGAACAGTTCCTTCACCTTATTGTAGCTCCAATAGTCTCAAGCGCTGCGGACATCACATCACCCTATAGTCTCCCTTGAGAAAAGTCATAATCTCCCCCCAGTCCGCTGCAAATCCTTGCACTTTATTTTCCATGGCGTAAATTGCCCACTCCAAGGCCACAATATCCCACACCTTCCTCAGCCAGTCTTGTTCCATAGGGACCTCGGGGCTCTTCCACCTCTAGGCTATTACCAACAGCGCAGCCAACGTCAGGATCACTCTAGCTTTCTCCCTACCTCCGATTCTCCCCACCTCTGGAGACCCCTGGATGCCCAAAAGGACCTGTATTGGAGTATGTGCATCCCCCGGGCCGAAAGCTTGTTCCTGCGCCCTTTGCACTTCCCCCCAGAACGATGCAATCTTGGGGCACTCCCACCAAATATGTTCTGCTGTGCCCGCAAAACCACATCCCCTCCAACAACTTCTCGGCCTTGAAGGAAACATTTTAAGAAGGCGGGTTGGAGTGTGGTGCCACCCAAATAGAAGCTTATACCATATTTCCTGGAGCTGAGATGCTCTCGCCAATTTAGGTATCTTCCTCCATAATCTTTCCCACTCAGCCCCACTAATGTCCCTCCCCAGCCTCTTTTCCCATTTCTGCATGTAGGCCCATTGAGGGTCCCTATCCGAGGTATGCAAAATCTTGTAAATATTGAAAATGAGACCCTTCGATCCGTCGTTGGTTAGTAGGAATCTTTCAAACTGTGTTGATTCCCTAGTCGCCGCCTTTCTAACTCCCTGGTGAAGTACCCAATGTCTTATCTGAGCGTACCTCAGTCGCTCTCTTTCTTGTACTGCAAATATTTGTTTACTTTCTTCAAATGACAGGATTTCCCCCCCTCTAAACATGTCACATAACTTCCTGCATCCTCCCTCCTGCCACTTCTCAAATGCCCTTTTCTCCAGACCCAGGGTGAAGTAGCCATTACCGAAAAGTGGAGTAAATGGAGATGGGTACGTAGTAATACCCTTAGAGCCCACCAAGTTATCCCATATGTCTGCCATCAATTTAGTTATAGTGCTCTCATAGAGATGTCTCGGCCTATGTTCTTTAGGAAGCCAAAGCACTTCTGAGAGACTATGGTGGGCCACCGCCCTGTCCATCCTCACCCATAACTTGTCTTGCTGACTCTCCTCCTCCTTTAGCCACTCTCTAATAATACGTAACTGAGTTGCCTCGTAATACCGCCAAAAGTTTGGTAACGCCAGACCACCTTCATTCTTGGGAGCCATCAGTAAACTACCACTTAACCTAGGTCTCTTCCCTTCCCATACAAATTCTTTGGTCAGAGTCCCCAGTTCCCTAAAGAAGTGCGAAGGAACAGGCTGCGGGATCGCCTGTAACAAATACAGCAGCCGTGGGAGAGTGACCATCTTTACCGCAGCGATCCGCCCCAGCCATGACACTCTGAGGCCTCTCCATTTTTGGAAGTCCCTCTTAATTGCCCTAAGGAGCGGGGTAAATTCGCAGAGTACCACCCTCCTAATGTTGCTGTAATTCTCACCCCTAAGTATCTGATCCCTCCCGGGCTCCATAGCAGACTAGTACAGCCCCGCAGCTCATCCCGATCCGCACCCCTGAGCGTCAAATTTAGAATTTCCGATTTGGTAGCATTAACCTTAAGCCCAGAGGCCTCACCAAATTTGTCCAGAAGTGACAGGCTGACCTCGATCGAGTCTCTTGGTGTCGTCAGCATAAGGAGCATGTCATCAGCAAAAGCTGCGACTTTCTGTTGCTCCCCCTCGAATGGGATGCCCCTAATATCCAGCCTTTCCCTGATCGCTTGCAACAGTGGTTCGAGATAGATCGCATAAAGGGTGGGGGATAGTGGGCAGCCCTGTTTGGTCCCCCTGTGTAGAGCAACCCTCCTGGTGCCTGTCCCATTTACCATTATTCTAATTGAAGGAGTACGATAGTTGGCCCGGACCATTGTAAGAAACTCCCCTCTAATGCCCATTTTTTCCATTACCCGAAACAGAAAGGTCCACTCAACACGGTTGAACGCTTTTTCTGCATCAAGAGCCACCAAGACCGCGGGAGTGGACGTTCTCTGAACCTTTTCAACTAGATGGGCCACCCGCCTGATATTGTCTGCAGTTTGCCGGCCTTTGATGAACCCCGCTTGATCGGGGTGGATTAAAAAGGGAAGGATAGCATCCAACCTGTTAGCCAGAATCTTAGTATAGATCTTGGCATCCAGGTTGATCAAAGCTATGGGGCGATAGGCTGATCGTTCTTCCGGGTCTTTATGTGGCTTGAGAACAAGGGTTACTTTTGCTTCCTCCATTGATGGGGAGATTTTACCCGACTGCCAAAACGAATTGAATAAAGAGGTCAACTGTGGGGCCAGCTGTGTAACGAACATCTTATAAAAAGCAGCAGTATACCCATCAGGACCTGGGGCTTTATTTATGGGGAGGGCTCTAATCACCTCCCGTACCTCTTCTGTGATTTCGCGATTTAGGGCCTCCCTCGTTTCACTATTAATTTCTCGTAAGTGCACTGATTGTAAGAACATATCTTGAGCTTCGCCAGAGGGGTGTTGGGATGTATAAAGGGACTCATAAAACGTGCTATGGGCTCCTGGACCTCATCCCGCTTTGTGATCCTTTCCCCATTGCCTACCTTTAACGCCGTAATGGCGTTTTTCACCCTTTTTCCCTAAGGAGCCGAGCCAGAAGCATATCTACTTTATTTGCTTTCGCGTAGTATTTTTGCCGCACAGCAAGGAGCGCTCCTTCCGCCTTCTTAGTGCGTAACAATTCTAACTGACCCAGCGACTTCCTATATGCCCGCATGGCTGCCAGGGATGGGGTCCCACCCGTCGCCTGGCTAGCCGCTTCTACCTCGGACTCCAATTGCGCCTCTAATTCTTTCAATTGTTTGGCGCGATATGCGGACGCCACGATGAGGTCCCCCCTGATTGTGGCCTTGAAAGCGTCCGATCGTACCTCCTCTCCCGTGTCCTCCTTTCTATTAACTGCAAAGAAAATCTTGCTCTTCACCTCAATATCCCCCCGAACCTCTGGATCCCACAGGACCGCACCTGGAAACTTCCAGCCCCATAGTCCCCTCCCTCTCTTACCCAGTTCCAAGATCAATGATACCGTCTTATGGTCCGCTATACCAATTGGATCCGTTTGTACCTCCCGGATATCACCCACTAATCCTACCGAGACCCATATATAATCTATTCGGGATTGTGAACCATGTACCCCAGATAAGAAGGTGTACCCCTCCTCTTCACCCTTTACTTCCCTCCACACATCCCACAATCCTAACCCAGAAAACTTTTCCTTTAATGTAGTTGACATTACCGCCCCGCCACCCCTCAGTCTTTTGCCATTTCTGTCCCTTTCCCTGTCCCATGCAATATTCAGGTCACCCAACAAGACAATCTGTCCCCAGGTCTGCTCTTCTATTACATTCAGTACATGCAGCAAGAACTGTTCCTGACCTGAGTTTGGGCCATAAACCACTGCAATCGTATAAGGTGCATCCTGATACTTTCCCCTGACTACCAGAAATCTCCCCTCTTTATCTCTTGTTACTGCCTCTACTCTGAAATCAACCGTGTTTTTAATAGCCAGCGCTACCCCTTTTGTTTTATTGGGACCTGAGGCATGTAGAATTTGATCAAAGCCTCTCAGCCTTAATTTACCTTGGTCCTTCAATACCAGATGAGTTTCCTGGAGCCCCATATCATCTGGTTATTCCTTCCTCGCAAAGAGCTCTAGCTTTTTCCTTTTTAGCGGGGTGTTCAACCCTCTCACATTATGCGTTGACCACTTAAGGAGTTAACATGTAGAACTTGAGCCTGTCTGTTCGCGCTTACCCACCCTCCCCTCCCCTCTATGAATGTCTCGTCCCCTCTCTCCCATCCCCTTCCCTCCATCTCTCCTTCCCCCCATCCCACCCTCCCCTCCCTCCCCAGAAGGCTATTCCCTTCCCGCCTACTCACCACTCCCAACTCGGGCATCTCCGCCCTTTCCGTACCCAAAATGGTTGCTTCTCCTACCCCCGCGGCCACGTTTTTTCTTTTCGAGGCCCACCGCCCCTTTGGTTACATCTTAAATCAGGATCTGTCTTGTGTCTCATTGATTTCTTCACTTGGAGGCTCTTTTTGCGGCCTCGTACCCTCTTTGCCTCCCTTTCTCCTCTTCTCTCCTGTCGTCGTCCAGCTTCAGGGTTTCCCCCAACTCCACACGAAGAATGTCAGCTCCTTCCTGCAAGGATGTGATGCGCTTCTGAACCCCGTCCCACTCAAAGAGTAGGCCGAACGGGAATGTCCATTTGTACCGTATGTCCTTTTCATTTAACACTCTTAACAGTGGGCCCATCTGCCTCCTTTTAATTAGTGTGCTACTCGCCAAGTCCTGAAATAATGCGATCTGCTGGTCCTTAAACATTATAGGCTCCCGCTTCCGGGCCGCCCTCAACACTGGTTCCTTCTGAGCGTACCTAGCAAAAGCCGCCAGAACATCTCTGGGTCTCGCCTTCTGGCCTTTGATCATCCGCCCAGTTCTATGCACTCGGTCCAGCTCGATCTGCTCAGGATTCTCTTCACCCAGGATACCCGCAAAGTTGCCTTGCAGCACTACCTTTAAGTCCTTATCTAGGACAGACTCAGGAAGCGATTTCACTCTGATGTTGACCCTGCGGGACCTGTTCTCTAGGTCTTCCATTTGCACTTCAAGATTCCTTGTAGCCACGTCCAACCGTTCTATTGCTTCGCTATTAGCTGTGGTTTCGTACTCTACCTCCTGAAGGCCTTTTTCCAGGGTGTCTGTCCTTTCCCCCAATTGCCGCGTCTCTTGTCTGATCTCTCCTAGGGCATCCTTCAGATCCGCTCTCATCAGTTGAAAATGGTCCTGGAAGGTCTTCGCCAAGTTCGCCTGTAGGGCATGCAGTTACCCCAGAAATTCCTGCCTTGACATCACCGTCTGCTCCTCCTCCACTCTCTGAGAAGAAGGTTCCTCTCTCGACTTCTCACAAGCTGGACCGGGGCCCTCCTTCGGGGTATGCGTTGGCCAGATTGCAGGGAGTGTGCCAACTGAGTCCCCCGCGGTTAGTGCCCCCTTTCCTCCTTTGCTCTTAGACTTGGTGGTCATGCTGCGCCTATTCCTGTTGTTTGTGGAACTGCTGGCCAGATCCAGTCCGCTGCCGCCCCCACTCCACCAGACAGGGCCAGAATTACAGACGCCAAGAGTCCATGGACTAAAGACCCTGCGGCCCCTTCTACTTGTGAAGATTGTTGAGTGTAGCCTCACACTCCTGCTCCCCCTATCCAGGGCTTCCCGGGATACTCCAGATCTCACTCTGTCCCTATAGGACTCAGCACAGAGTTACTGTGGGGGTGCCCACCTAGAGTCCTCTGAGGGTATCCCGCTTCACTGAAGGTTCCTCGTCCAAGCCCAGTCAGCTTCCTCGGAGGGCCGCTGCGCGTTGAATAGGTCTGTCCCTCATTCACCTTCTATGCAGCGCAGCAAAATTTCCAGAGGCCTTCTTTCACCTCGATCTGCTCTCACTCTCCCCTTCAGGTGCTGTACAGTGCCTCGGAGCTCCTGCCTACCGGAGGGCTGAACAATTGGGTGGGGGAAGCAGCTCTCTCCCCTCCCCAGGGCTCCGTTCCCAGCTCTCCAGGCCCTTTATCTGCACTCTCACCGGCAGTCTTTTACCCCTCCCCAGCATCTACAGCGCTGCCCCCACTCACTTGTGATGTCGCTGTAGTGTGGGCGATGCCGGGAGCCCGGCTTTCCAATTATGGCCCCCAGTGGATCCGGAGGAGCGGGCACCCCCGAGGAGACCCTCCACCAGATCTCCCGCTCTTTTCTGCTCCACTTAATGTTCCGGTGCTCCCATGCTGTACCGGCGCTCCTTTACACACTCTCCACCGCGGGAGGCCGTAGTGCCGCTCCTCGCTGCCGCGGCGTTCTCCCCGGCACTTCTTCACTCTTCCCAAGTAGCGGTCTATCCCAGTGCCGCTCCACGTCTCCGCGGCTCTTTCCGGCGTTCCTCTCCTTGCGCTACGGGGGTGGAAGAGGGCCGCGCAGCCAGTCCCACCTCCCCACCACCCGAGCTCCGCACAGCACAGCCCCAGTCAATTATCTGCAGTTGCCGGCTCCCCACGGCTCTGTTCCTCGCTGGGGCCGGTCCCTCGCCCGCCGGCTCGCTGGTCACCTGTCGGCCGAATTCGCGGCCCTGGTGTTCTGGTGTTCTTCTCCGCCGTGCTGGGCTTACAGCACAGCCCCGGTCACCTGCCCGCACCAGTCGGCGCTCCCCCCCCTTCTGCACTCGCCGGTAGGACATCCGCGATCGCTTCCGACTCCCGTTAAGGGGCGGTGGGCACCTCTTTACAAACGGGATCGGAGAGCGCCGTCGGCGCGTCTACTGGGTGCCGGCGGCCATCTTCAGTCCGACATACATATTTGTAACAGAGAATGTATGGAAAAATTATTGCTGCATGTGGCTGAAACTTAAGTTGGCAGGAAAATGTCACTATAGCTGTTAGGCCATGCAGGATACTGGCACGGCCAAGGGCTCACCCACCCCACCCAACTCCCTTACCATGCTTACCTAATTCGCTGGTGGCTGGAGGGGACACAGGACTGGACGGGGTAGACACGCCTGACAATAGCGATGCTCTATGTCATTTTGGGACCTTTCCACGGATCCAACGACAAATTCATCACATTGAGCAACAATGTCGGATCCGAAGGGAAAGTACTGAAAAGGAAACGAGGCACTTCAATCCAACGTCCTCAAAACGGTATAATTTCAGCCATGCCGCAGTGAACTCGATTACTTGGTTAATTAGCTTAGTCCTATTATTCCTTCTTGCCCATTTTTCTGGACGTGTGAACCTAGGAGAAATCTTTTTTGCCACAGTTTTGTTTTTCCTTTATCTTCCTTCACGTTCTGCCCTTTGGACTTAAAGGTGACTGTATGTATATATGATATGATATGATATGGCATTTATAACGCGGCTATACACAAGTGTTTCAAGAGGCGCGACGAGGCAAGGGAGGGGGAACAATAAGGGACTACAGACAGGGATCCTACTAGGCAAGGTGTCATTCCAATCGCGCAAGTGCATGGGAAGGGGAAAAGGGGAAAAGTGCGAGGGGGGAAGGGAGAGGGGAAGGTGCAGTAAGGGGTAGTAGAATAAATAAGATAATAAAACAGCCGGATGGTGGCAAGTGCAAGGTAGGTGCAGACATAAGTGCTGGTAGGGGGACTGTAGGGAGACAGAAAAACAGTCCCTAGGGGCAAGGGTTGCCAGGGAGGCAGTACAGGTGTGCAACTGGCGGTACCTGCACCTGCGATCAGACAGGGTGGCCAGGTAGTTTTGACCAGTGCAGTTTCAGCCAGGAATTTAGCAGGGGAGAGAGGGAGAGAAAGCAGAAACAAAGATGAAGGTTTTCAGGGTGCTTACCGAACCAAAGATGGTTCTCCTCAATTTTCAGGGAAGCAGGAAGGCTGTTCTAGAGGGAGGCCCCTGCCGAAGAGAGATCTGCCACCAACTCGTTGCTTAGAAAAGTGACTGACCCTGAGGGAGTTGGAGGTGAATGAGCGAAGAGCTCGAGAAGAAAGATACTTGGGAAGAGAGAGTTGAAGGTATTTCGGCCTCAAGCCCCAGAAGGCCTTGTGGACAATGCAGAGGGTTTTGAACTTAATCCTTGCAGCCACTGGGAGCCAGTGTAGAGATTTCAGTCCTGGAGAGATACAATGCCTGGGCTTGAGGCCAAGGACAAGTCTCGCAGTCCTGTTCTGGATAAGTTGCAGAGGGCGGAGAGCAGAGGCAGGCAGATTTAGATAGAGGCTGTTACAATAGTCCAGCCTAGAGAGAACCAGGGCTCTGGAGACGGTGAGCTTCTGGGGGAAGGAGAGGAAGAAAACCTCTGAGGAGGTGCAGCTGGTAGTGTGACTTCTTAGAGACGTCAGAGATGTGAAATGAGAAGGATAGTGTGGAGTCGAAGATGACCCCAAGGTTTTTAGCCTTGCAGGTGGGAACAGGAAGTGGGCCAAGAGAGGCCGGCCAGAGAGCTGCAGGGAAGGAGGGAGTGGGTGTGCCGATGAGTAGAATCTTAATGGCATTAAGGCAGAGATCATTGGCGGCACACCGATCCTGGATAGCAGACAGTCAGAGATGAGGGAAGGGGAGGAGGCCGAGGGTAGCCTGAAAATGAGCTGTGTATCTTCTGCATAGCACTGAAAGTTGGGGCACAGAGCGGCAATGCGGTGGGAAAGGAGTGTCGGGTACTGGTTGAACAGCCAGGGAGAGAGATTTGATCCCTGGGGGACACCACAGGTAGAGAAAGATATCGGAGAGGAAGGACCCAAGTTGGACCTGGGAAGGTCGGTCAGAGAGGAAAGAAGTCAGCCACGCCAGAGCCTGACCGGTGATACCCAGGTTATCACGGAGACAGTTGAGCAGGATGGCATGGTTGACAGTGTCAAAAGCAGAAGAGAGATCAAGCAAGAAGAGGACGCAAGGGGTATTGAAGTCAAGGTTGGAGAGCAGGTCTTCACAGATCTCCAGGAGAGCAGCTTTCGTGCTTCTGACAGCTCTGAAGGCAGACTGATGGTCATGAAGACAACCACCAGATTTGGTGTGAAGATATTAGCTGGGAGATGGCCAGTTTCTCCAGTTGCTTGCCCAGGAAGCGAGTGATGGAGATTGGGCGATAGTTAGCCAGGCAGGAGGGGTCGGCAGAGGGTTTCTTAAGAAGAGGGTGCACAAGGGAGTGCTTCAGGGGGGATGGGAAGACTCCAGTGGCAAAGGAGTGATTGCAGAAATCAGCCAGGGCAGGAGCCAAGGAGTCAATGTGGTCCTTGATAGTTTTGGAGGAACAGGGGTGAACCTGGTTCGACGAGACCTTCATAGATCGGACTTGTCTAGAAACCTCGTCTGCAGAGGAAAGGGGAAAGGCAGAGAAGGAGGGGGGGGGTGGCTGAAGATTGGCCAGAGGATGAGCACAGAATAGAGGGAGGGAGGCGATAGGAGGAGAGTGTGGACAGGATGTCCTGAGTTTTAGAAATGAAGTGAGAAGCAAGTGCCGTGCAGAGGGCCTAGGAAGGGTCAGGAGAGGTAGAGACAGCAGCAGGATTGGCCAGTTCCTTGCAGATTTTAAAGATTTCAGCCAAATTGTTAGATGCCGCAGAGATGTGGGCTTGGATATGAGCTCTCTTCATGGTGAGGACAGAGAGCCGGTATTGCCTTTGCAGAGGATGAGCATGAAGCACGCCATTTCCTCTCGACCACCCTGGACTTGCATTTTAGGGTGACGAGGTCTGAGTCATACCAGGGGTAGAGACAAGTGCCAGTGGTCGCGAAACTCAGATGTGCAGAGTTCTCGTGAGAGACTGGGAGGCGAGGAGAGAGCGAGAGGCGGAAAGTGCGAACAGGAGTTCAGCGCGGGCACCGAGGAGAGCAGCCATCTCCCGGCACTCCTTCACCAGCAGAGGAGAACTTTCACCCCCAGGCAACATAATGCCTGCTCCGAACCCTAAAGACACTAAAGACTGAATAGCAGTGACCGAGCAGTTGAAATAAAGGGAGCAGTTGCACAACCCTGAGTGCATCTTTATTGTACAACATAAATGGCGACGAGGATGTTAGAAAATAACTTGCGGTCAACATGATGCAAGGCGTGACACCACCCCCACCATTGCTGCAATCTCCAGGTAGGCCCACGATACCATGGCCTTCGTGGGAGCCCCTGTTTTTCATTTATGTGGACACAATGGGCCGTGTGGATTTCACGGCAGCAACAAAATTGGGCGATGCTCTTCAATGCATTGGGTGTGAAAGACCAAAATGTATATGCCAGTTTAACGTCTGAGATAATTGAGGGTGACAACGTGTACATTGAAGCCACGAAGAGTATTGTTAGGAGATTTTCTAACAAGGAGAACACACAGGATCTGGTTCTACGGTGGATGACTATGTGATGGAAATGTGTGAATTGGTCGTGCTATGTAATTTGGGAAACAATGCAGAGAATAGCATCTGCAACATGCTCACTGTACACAAAAACAGCAGGAAAGTTCAGGACAAGTTCAGCCTTGACAAAGAACTGCAAATGGACAAGGCCATCGAGATGGCAAGAGCAGTAGAAGAAACTATGGGTAGATGCAAGGAGTTTGCCGGAAGTTCGATGGCAGCGGAGGTGCAGGCTGTGGTGTTCAAAGGAAGGAAAGAGAAAGCGCCACCTGAGTTCAGAGAGAAGTGGGGAAGAGGGAACCCCTTAAGTGTCATAGATGCGCCAATACACCTGGCGAATGACATGGAATGCCCAGCAAGACACAAGGAATGTTCCAGCAGCAAGAGGTTTGGCCACATTGCAGTCGCATGTAAAAGCAACATCCGTCCAGATGGAAGAGGGAGCAGGTGGAAAAAAGTTTGTCTGAAGAAGAAGGAAGACCAACAATAATAATGGGTAATAGCTCTTTTTTTTGTTTTTTTTTGTTGCTCGAGAGCCAGGAGATAAAAGCTGCATTGCGTCATCAAGGTGGAAGTTATTGAGACAAGAGTGATGGCCGACTCAGGGTCAGATTTGACAATATTACCAATGCACATGTACAAAGATGGTAGGAAGAGACAATGTGGTACTGTTAAACACAAAACACAAGCCCACTGTATTCGGAGGTGCCTCAGTGAGTTTGTTGAGGTACATCAACAGCATCATCAAATTTAAAGGGAGAGAAACCAGATCCAGAGTGTATTTCGCAAAAGAAGGCCCAGCGGCCCAAGGGTGGGGCAATCAAGCAAAACTTAAAATCAAGCTAGACCCCAGCGCGGAGGACCAGGTGATTCTGGTAAACGCAGGAGGAGCACCAATGTCAAAATAAGAATAACACAAATTGTTATCCGGTGAGCCCGGTAGAATCAAGAATTACGTACACAAGATTATGGTTAGACTCAACACAGTTCCGGTAAAGTACAAAGTACTTCCGGTTCCAGCAACTGCAATGATATTTGTTGAAACTGCAGTTGAAGATGGTGACAGAGGGCAATCTTCTGAGTGGTTGAGCCGAGTAGTGTCGATCAAAAATAACTATCTGAGGGTATGCAGAGACCTTTGCAGTCTAAATTTGGAAGTAATCACAGACAGCAACCCCCAACATAAATTAGCTGATACGGATGATGAAAGAGGCCAAGGCGTTTTCCAAACTTGACACGAGGTGTGCATACCACCAAATTTACATGCATAAAGAATCAAGGCTTCTGGTATTTATCACCCCATTCGGCACGTATCAGTTTACAAGGATGCTGTTCAGGTTGTTGTCTGCAGCCTCCACATTTCAGCATGACGGACTCGTCGTTACGCAACATGGGCAATGTCTCGTACTTCCAAGATAATATTCTTATATACGCTGAAGATGACCCGACTCACGATGCAGTGCTAAGAAGGGTCCTCATCAGGCGTGAAACTGAGGTTTGACAAATGTGTACTGAGGGCCAAGGAAGTAGAGTAGGTAGGCTACAAGATATACAGAGAGGGAATCAGTTCCAAAAAGAACCTGCTGCAAGCCATTGTAAAGGCTCCTGCACCTTCATCAAGTATAAATTACAACCATTCCTGGGTCTCGCTGAATATTATGCAAAGTTTATTTCCAACTTTTCCGAAACCACTCCAGCGTTTAGAGAGTTTCTCAAGAAAGGTGCTGAGTTTGTATGGTCGTAAGATCAGAAGTGGCAATTTAAGTCCATAAAAGGAAGAATCATGAGAGCCTCATGCCTGCAACCATGCAATGCCCTCGTGAATACCGTCATCACCACCGACGCAAGTGCTACGGTTTAGGCGCTGTGTTGACCCAAAAGAAGGGAGATACTGAACATATAGTGGGATTTGCATCCAAGGCATTGTCCAATGCGGAGAAAAACTACTCGACAGTGGAGAAGGAGATGTTGGCCTGTGCATGGGCAGTAGAATACTTTACAACATCCGTATGTGGTCACCAAGTTCCAGATCATAAACCATTGATCCACATGTTAAGCCCAGGAGGGATGAAAACATCAATGCCCCATTTAGCTCGCAGCAAAATTGAGTACTAATAGGAGAGTGAGCACATTGCAAAGTGGAAAAATACCCAAGCAGAGTGTATGTCAATACTACTGGAGAACAGTGAGAAAGCTACCACATTCCTCAAGGATGAGTGTGTAGTGGTGTCAATCCAGGATCTGAAGAGCAATGACTTCTTAGAAATGAGCGAGGGCCATTGGAATGAAGAAGCAAGCAAGGATCCTACAATGGTGAGGCTCGCTGAATCAGTCAGGAGAGGGTGGCTGGAGCAAAGGTCTATCCCTTCAGGGCATGAGGCTATACTGGAAGGTGGCAGAGGAAATCTTCGAGGTGGGAGGTCTACTAACTAAGGGCGACTAAATGATTCCATCACTAGGCATGAGAAGATTATCTTGTGCAGGGCCCATTCGGGACATCTGAAAGGCACCATGACAAGGCGCCATGTGAGAGAAGCATACTGTTGGCCTGCCAAGGATCAGGATATACGTGTGATGATCGAGAGATGCCACAAATGCCAGCACAGTGACAAAAGATTGAAGACAAGGCAGGCACTGCTAATACCCACAGAAGTCCCAGAAGGAGTGTGGTACAAACTAGGCTTGGACTTGATTGACGCGCTGGTAACAATGTCGCCGGAACATCGGTACAGGGTGGTCATGATGAACTATCGAAGTGGGTGGAAACAGAATTTGTACCGAACATCACCACGGCGACAGTTATTGATGTTTTAACAGCCGTGTGCCAAAGAGAGGGGTTTCCCAAGGACATTGTTACAGACAATGGAGTCCAGTTGGTCTCCCATGAAATGGAGAGCTTTATGAAGAGCAACAACATTAGACAGATTAAATCAGCGTTGTATCACCCCCAAGCCAATGGACTGGTTGAAAGTAGTAACAGATTTATCAAAGGGGCAATACAACTGACCACAGCCTCAGACATGGACCCGTTCAGGACAGTTAAGGAGCCATTGCCGGTCATCGCCTGACCCCCAAAGCCATCACCAATGTATCGCTGTTCCATATGCAAAGGGGAAGAAGATTGGCTTTGTGAGAAACCTGAAGGCTCTCTCACAATCACTCCCCAGGGATCTTCTGCTCAGGTGGCCAGGGAAGGGCCCTCGCTTTTGGATCCCGACCCTGGGGGCAGACAAGCCAGGGAGCATCACCTGGGTGGAGGGTCCTTGGGATTGGGGAGAAGATGCTGGACGGTGAGACATGGTATGCCCCCTTCCTGAACACTGACTTACCCTCTCTTCCCTCAGCCTTCATGGGCTACTTCCATTCATACCCTATTGTTTCCTGTAATTACCCACCAAGTACTGAGAAGAGGAAGAAGCAACTAGGAGTAATGCACACTTCCTATTACAAACACCACTCTAGCACTGGGATGAAGAGGAGGGGTATGAAGGCATCCAATACTAAAGGTCAAGCATGTCCCATTAATTGGGGTCATTATGGTCAGTTAAGACAAGCCAATGACTCACACCTGAGGCCCCTAATAGGGCTAAGGTGTATAAAGGGAGAATGCAGGGAGTTTTGTGGTGTTTGGCTGCTACACTTGTAAAGCTGTGCAAAAACTTTGCAAAAACTGAAGTCTTTCTTCACTTTCTGCTTTTCAATCTACAGAGGTGTACCTTGCCCTTAAAAACTCCAATACAAGCGGAGCGAGCAGAGTGCAGGGAGTGTTGTGGTGTTTGGGTGTTCGGCTCTGGTGTGACAGAGTTTGCTTTCTAGGACCGGTCGTTTGAGCCCATAATTCCCCCTCAACCCACATTATCTGCTCTGCATAACTGCTGTGGACTCCACTAATGTGGTAAGAGTGCTTCCGATATATATACAATTCCACCAGAATAATCGAGTGCCTTATAATGACAGTTCTTAGTTAGTGAGCAACATGTACTATTGTTTTGGCAATTCCTACCAACTGGTTCACGCTCCAACAGAAACTGTGAGATAATTCAGGAAACTGTATTCTTGTGACAAACTAAGCTGCGTGTAACACCATCTGAAAATCAGTGTAATTTTCATGCTGTGATTGCATTCAGTATTACTTTTAACTTCGCAAGTGAGAATCACACTGAAGTATCTCTGGCCCAAAGAGCCTTTAATTTCCAGCTGGCACTACATGAATAGTGTAATTCCTAATACGTCTTTTTTGCTATAACTTCAGGCCCCTGACTGACTCCCTAGGAGAAATTGCGGGCCTAATAGCCTTTCATCTCGTATGGATTGTATCTGGAAAAATTCTTGATTTCACTAATCATACCGAATAATGAACTGTTGCAACAAGGCGGCAGGAGAAACTGTGGGCTTAGTGCCTTTGGTCTCCTACTGCCCCTGTCTGGACTTTCCCCATTCAACCACCACACAAAGCACTCATCTTATACTTGCTGCAGGAGAGGCTGCTGCTCTTGGAGCCTTTGATCTCTTGCTGGGCGGGCCCATTACACCAGGAGAAAGCACCCGGTGTGTATTCTTGAACTGCTCTGCTCTTCTTACGGTGTGTTGTGGGTTTGTCTATGTGCACAGTGCCATTGGGTTTGCTCCGAGCGGCACAACACTGGAGTCTTCGCGGAGCATTCCAACCCCAATAGGAGGCGGTTTGCAATTAATACAGTTTTGATATTCTTGAAATTCTTTATTTATCCAGCACAAAAAGCGGAATGTTGAATATCGCAGCAGGAGAGACTGTGGGCCTCTGTACCTTTGATCTATTGCTGGGTGGGCATGAACCACTAGGAATAAGAACCCCTGTGTTTACTTATAAACTGTTTGGCTGTTCTCATCACATATTGTTGGCGTGTCTCTGTGTACTGTGCTGTTTGTGCTTTGCACAGCACGACTCTGGAGCAATTACACCACACTTCAACCTAAACAAATTGCTGCTTGCAATCACTGTAATTTGGTGAGGATAATTTTGCTATAACCCTTAACTCTGGTTTAACAAATAATTACATAACTTGTTGCTCTCTTTCCGATTCACCTATAAAAGTGTATCTTTTGCATCTCTATGATTATGCATCCAATGTGATATCACTGCCTCATTGCACGCGAAAGCACTCCAAGGTTACTTAAACTTGCACATATAGTTGCTGTGGCTAGAGCTTCCCATCTCCATCCATTTCATCAATTGAATTAATTGTGTTTCTTCAGTTGCATAATTAACTGATCTAAATGATTGTTGTCTCTTCTCAACTTGAGTTCTAGATATTTTTTATAAATTATCAAAAACAAAAAAAAATAACTTCATGGTGCTTGTCCTGAGAAGTGGAAAGAGCCTGAAAGAACAGGGCTCTCTAAATCACAGACTAAATATGAAATCACCTGTTAAAGTAAGTTCCGCAAATAATACCTGTATGCCTGCATCTGATAACATCATGAGCGGTGCTAACTCCAATGATGTTAAAGTCATATCAAATCTTATTCCAAATAATAAAGAAAATATTCTTGTGAATAAAAATGCTAAAGAGGGTACTGCTACAACTTCTCATAAATATCCACTTGGTGTATGTATGGGCCCACAGGCTACTAGTTTAAATGGAAGTCAACTGGGGAAGTTACAAACTAACCAGAGTGCAACTTCTCCTACAGTTGCTACAAATTATTGAACCACTTGCTGTATGTATGAATCCACATGGTACTAGTCCAAATGAAAATCAATTGGGGAAGTTGAAAATCAATCAGAGTGTAAATCCTCCTCATACTGAAGATTCCTCCTGTTCTGCTACTCGTGCACATCCAGAGGACCTTCTCAAATATGCAGACAAGAATTTCATTTCCTATGTTTCAATCTTAGCACCCGTAATATCAAGTGAACTGGGGAAGCGAATCCGCTCATCTGTGGGACCGTTTACACCACACCAACATTTACCTGCAATGATTGATGAAGTATGCTTATATAATGAGACAAATGTATTTTCCAATAGTTTAAAGGCCCCAGCTTCCACCAACTCACTGAAATACTCAACAAGCCCTGCTCACATTGTTGCCCCTTTACATGATGATTTAAATTATACTATAAGATCACCTTTGCACGACAAAGGAGAAAGGGACCATGACCATAGGGAACTGATTTCAACTTGTGTAAATGAAAACTCTCAAACTAAAAATCAATCACCAACTGACATTTGTTTGTTTCCCGTACGCAATAGAATTCTGAACCTATTAGATAGAGGCCATGACACAACACAATGTGAGCTACGTGAAGTTAGATCTACCTTGATTGATATGATGGCCAAGGTTAACATTCTTGAGGGATTCATTCTTGCCTGTGGCGCAGATATTCTTAGAAACAAGGATTCTTCGGGAGAATAAAAGTGTATGTAAGGTATCTGTAGCCTCTCAAGCTAAACCCTCGTACTCTAGCGCCACTGCAATTGGTGTGCAGGTATCTGCTCACTCAACTGAGTCAACACAAAATGTCACTGATCTAACTCGGGAATTTAGAGAGATACAGGATTGTATAGATTAATTTTCAAAACCACCTAGGGACACTCCACTGGATATTGAAATCTGGCAGATGGTAAACTCTCACACAAATTAACAATGATGGAAATGAAAATGCAAATACTATTATCATTAGATACCAATTCTCTCTCAAGTCACGTAGATGATTCAAATAATTCATCACCCAATAGTATAGTCCAACGCCTTTCATTTATCTCTTACCACAGAAACAAATGAAACCAGAACAAGAGTTAACTAATAATTCTATGGTCTTATCTGAAACTATGAACTCTCCTCCACAGATTATGCTCAACTCACGTAGAATCAGACGCAAAGAAAGCAAGGCTAGAAGAAAGGCATGTAGGGGCGCTAATAATTGTAATGAAACAAAATAAACTAAAAACATGCAGGCTGCCAAAATTCACAGCCATAACTCCACAATTAAAAAATTGCGAAATTTTTCCCTGGAAAATCAAATGAACCGGATAAACTGGACAAAAAGTTTTTTAAAGGTGACACTGTTTCCAATGTTAATAGTTCTGCCATATCGGAGCATATAGACCATGAGATTAATAACAAAAATAAATCAAATAAATATCCACTCCCCGTAAGGGAAAAATCCTCAACAAACGAACAAAATAATTCTCGAGTTGACCTAATACCATTACCAATACATCTCAAAAATGGCAGTGAGGGCATCAAACAGACAAAAATGTCACTCTTTTTTCCCATTGTGGGAAAAAAATATAGTAAGGTCGGCCTGATCAGCCCTGCTTTTTTTAACAGTATGGATAAGGAACCTGGTCCAAAACCATTAGTCATGACCAAATACACCAAAGAGTCTAGAGATGTTGCCCTGGCACCTCCATCTATACCAACCTCATCTCTGATATCACCATCTATATCTACTTTGTCCAATAATCCCCAAACCTGCCTTCCGATTAATAAAGAAAATGCTTTAAATTTGGAAAGTCAGTCAACTAAAATAATGGGATGGGAGAGTACATTTGAAATTAATGGGAGAGGTAGAATAAATAGATCATCCTGGCTGGAGTTATTCAAACAAATTCAATTTTTAAGATCGTTAGAATCAGATGACATTGGGTAGGTTACTCTACCCCAAACTAACAACCACCGTATGTTTTGTGATCATCACTCCTTAATTATATCTAAATTATTTTGGGAACAGCGTCACAATCTGGAGATCCTGGGATACAAGTTATTTAATATTGAATTACTGGAGGATGGTAAAGCATTCATAGCGTTTCAAGCAGAACACATGAGGTCCAAGCAGATAGTATGACTAACTCAGGTAAAACCTCAAGTGAATTTATTGAAACTCTTAACAACTACAAACAACAGTCAGGAGTGTGCATGGGTAGATCCTGCTATAAAAACCTTTATGGCTCTGCAACAAGGGCTTACTCAACTTTAGCAGCGATTCAATCAAGATTATCTCATGGAATGCTTGTGGTTAAAATAAATCTGAACTCATGATTTTATACTACAAAACAGCTAAAAATAGCGACAATAATAATGTTACAGGAGACCATGATGTCCTCACATTTCCAGTTACCTGGATATGAAACATATACATGCGCTGCTTTGCGAGAGGTTAATGTTCGACCTAGTGGTGGAGAAGCGATAGCAGTAACTAGGAACATTCAAACATATTCATTCTTCTGATGAATTGTTAGCCATTAAAATCGAACTGATGGAAAATGCCAAAACACCTATATTCTTACTTGATATCTATTGGAACCCGTTGAAATACACATTACTAGAATTTCAACAAAGAAGCTCCGATATTCTGGAACAATGATTCATTGATCATTCCAGCTATGAAATAATTACGGGTGGCGATTTCAACTCGAACTGTTAGAGGGTCTCAAAATAAACAATGGCTATTTACCCGAAGTCTTTGTTACTAAATCCTTACAAAAAGGAATTAAATGCACTCTGATCTCTCGCAATGGGACTTGGTGCAATGAGATTTAAACAAAACTGATCCCTTTCCGAATTACACTTGACATAAAGGTTGCTCGCACTCCACCATAGACTACTTCTATGCATCCTCTAACATAAGATCCAGCTGCGGATCTGTAACTATTGTGGACCCTGGAGTTGGTGATCATATGCTTTTTGAAATGGTCTTTTTGACTGAAACACTAACTTTTGAATTAAATCCCTCTTTAGCGTTTATTGAAACAGAGCGTCCTGGTATCTCTGTTACATGGAATAATAAACTAGCCATCTTATTCTCTGTATGGAAATTCTCTCCTCTGAAGTCTTAACTAATCAACATCTTCACCAAAATCAGAGGGGACATTTATTATCCACAATTATGCTTTATGGCCTGAAATTAACGGACATAAATAAAGACTTGTTAAACTAAAAAAAAAACATGCCTAGAACACTGAAGTTGCTCTACTCAAACCTGACAAGAACAGAAACGTGAGAACTCTTCTTAGACAGGACTTCACCGTTAGTCAATATAGAGAGGGGAAGAGATTAATTATTGAAACCCACAAAAATCTAAAATCAGTTAGGATAAACATCCACATAAAAGATTCCCAGAAAATGATAAAAGATCTATGTAATAAAAAAATGTGGGCATTTTGGTAAACCATGAATCAGACCATTGGTAAAAGACAGGATGAGCTAGAATCGCACATCTGAGGTTGTTTGGGTACAATTCTTCGAAAAGAAATACAAGCTACCAGCTCAATATAAGAGCTGAACTAATCTGTGTGAATACAAGCATTAATGGCCTGTCTCCTTTGAATGAAGACTATGTTCTATGGGCCATAAGCAAACTCAACTCCTCGTGGCACCAGACCTAGATCGCATTCCGCCATATGTAATCAAAAAAGATCTGAAGCTATGGCCTCGATTGTGAAAATTTGATTTGATCTTCAGTACACATCTCTATCCCGAAAACATGGTCTCAATCTCTTGTTATTCCCATATACAAAAAAGCAGATTTGTCTGATCCAGCAAATTATAGACCTATAGCCTTGACAGACACATCATCTAAGTATTTGCATATCTAATCTTGAGGGAGCTTGAAGACGTATTGCTACTATCAAATACTTTATCTTGCTTTCAAGTTGGCTTGTGAAAAAGGATGGGTACTCTGTTAAATGCTTCCATTTTGGCACATCTCTTGGAAACTGTAAAACACAATCAAATGGGCCCCATTTATATAGCATCCCCCGATATGATCTCTGCTTTCGATTGGGTAATTTGTCAAGTTCTGTGGAACAAATTATTGAGGATGAAAATTCCGACTAGATTAGTACAAATGATAGCTTCTTTATACCATGAAACCACAGACAGAATTTGATTAACGCAAAATTGTTAGTTTATAATAGGCTTATACTGCGTTTTCATAATTTTCATGAATTAACATGTTTGTATGGATTTAGACTTGATACAAACTATTCCTGTGTGTCATCACTGTAACATTATCAACCAGCAGTATTGATTTGGGAGGGGAGCACATCACCTATATACATACCTTAGTTTCCAGTCTCAAGAATAACCTTAAAGCTAATGCTGGAAAATCAAAAATCATGGTCTACATTGGACCAAAGAAGCTTAAAACATTTAAATGGATCCTGTGTTCAGAAATAATTGAAAAGGCACCTGTTTTCCATTACTTGGATTACAATCCAGATGTGCAAAGAGTCCTAGGAAACTAAACTCTGACCTTTACTATCTCAAATGAAATGTTTATTCTCGAAACTTTGCACGTTTTCACTACTTTCTATCATACAATATTATACAATAAAGATCAAGCCCATCCTACTTTATGGTTTAGACATATGTCTGATAGACTTACATGAATTTTTAAACTTGCTACAGGGTCGGTTATGGAAAGGAGTTTTAAGTTTAGCCAAGTCTCTGCACAATGCACTAATAAGACATGAGTTAGGCCTGGTATCACAGTCGTCCAGATTTGACTGGAGACCACTCTTAAATTACTCCAAAATCATTAGCACCCCCTAATAATTGCCTCTATGAAGACATGAATTTGAGGATTAGAAATAAATCAGTTACATCAATGAATAGATTCAGTGAGCTGATGCGCGATTTACTTGACGACTTTGATTCCACTGAAGGTGAGCTAATTAACCGGCCAGAAAACACTAAAATCAAATTGTATACGTATGATTGGATTAAAACTATAAACTGTTTGAGCAAGTATTCATTGCACAAAGAATATGCCCGCTATCCTAGAAAGAGGAAAACAATTCATAGTTACATCAAATGCTTTCCTTGCCGCCAATTAAGAGCACTATATATGCACTTTCGCTTCAATCATTTCCCGTCGCGAGAAAGATCAAAGCACTGGGATAGGAATGAAAGTTTAAGTATTGACCCTGATGGTCAGTTCTGTCATTTACCTGCCGAAACTGAAACTCTAAAACACTGGATATTAGTAGGTCCATACTTTGACACCCACAGATTGCAGCTACTTGGGGAAAATCTGTCAATTAAATCCAAATTCTATCTTGATTTGCTATGGTCCAGATTGATATAGGGTGATAATATTTAGCTAATTCTGGCCTCATTTCATTTTTTGAAATACATGAATTCTCAATTGCAATTTGAGTTTACAGAGTACAGAGGTATAATATTGTCAAAGTCTTAAGAAATGCCTGTATCAGTTTATTAATCATTGTATATGATTTAGTCAACTTCTTGGATACTAGTCCGAAAGTGGTTTTTATGTTTTATTTTATTAAATTTTGTAAACGAAATATGAATTGTTGAGGCACCCTGATGCAATGCAATTGAAAATAATGAGAAGCTATACCTGGTATATAGTGACTCTGTATTGTGAATAATAAAATGATTTTACTTAAATTATTTTAACGTTTAAACTATTCAAACGTGATGATCTTAAACTGTTAGAAAGGTTTTGCATCAAAAACGTTCCTTTTATGTTGACACAATTTGGATATTTTATCTGATAAAACATGATTTAATATGATAATCTGTATGTAATTGATTATGAAATGTTTTGTAAAAGTTGTTTTTTCAATTATATACAATTAAAAAAAATAAAGGGAGAAAGCCCAAGCATGCCAGAGGAGAACCGCTGTGGTGGAACGAGACCAGGAGGTTTGAATGCCGGCAATGATCCCAGAGGACCTGCAGGAACCAGAGCGAGCAAGTCGTGTGGTGGCTGCAGGACAGGTAGCCCTCGAATCAGAAGGCAGGCAGCTGGAACTGCCAAACAGCTGAGAAGCAGAGGGGACGTGGACCGCATCAAGTTAGGACGTCAGCATGTGCAGATAAGTCCTCAGCGCGAAAGCGGAACCCAGGTGGTCTGCTTCCCAGCTACAGAGAAAGTGAGCGGGAGCAGCAGGAGCCGGTTCTGTGGAGACATGAAAAGCCAGTGAGTCTCAGAAAACACAGCAAGACCGGAACGCTCCCAGGGGACCCAAGGCAAGGAGCGCTCCCAGGGGACCGTAGGCAAGTAACAGTCCATGAACCTAAGTGAATATGAACTATATTGAATACCAAACTGAATGGAAAGTGCTTTTTAAATACAATCACAGCATATTGAATATAGAATGAACATTTGAAGTTAAACCGACATATTGAATGTCAGACTGGATGTATGCAACATTGTGAGCAGAACAAATGCAAATGGTAAATTGAACAATCACTTGCGTATGCTAACAACCAATGTGAGAAAGAACAGTAAGTCTGTAGCAATGCAGAAGAGGGTTACCCTAATCAAAGAGAATACAAGTGTAAGAATTGGAAGCCAGAAGCCGAAGAGCCAGTAAAGGGTACAAACAAGGGTAAGGGGGACCTATGGCTGCGCGACCTGTAATGGGTATACCGTATGGTCTGACGTGCCAAGACCAGGGAGTGCCCTATTGTGAAGATCAGGAGAAGCATAGGGTCCTGGTTTGCGCAACCTGTGATGGATGGACCCGGTGGTCTGACAACTTCACCTAGACCAGAGAGCCCTAAATGGTGACAAGTAAGAAACCTTGTGAATAAACCACAGAGAAGTGTGAATTGAATGTTAAAACAAGCTAGAAGGCTGGTAAAGTGGACCTATTGTTTTCGGACAGTGAACATTGAGCGAGTTTTCTGATAGTGAACATTGCGCAAGTTTGGAACTGTATAAATGCTATAGTGAAATCTTGGGGAATGGAACCCTGACAGTTGAAAAATCTGAGAAAAGCTGTGATGGGGGAGGGAACCTCGACCTCCTTTTGTGTGAACTGTGCTATATTGAACTTGGGGAAGGGAACCTCAAGACCTGGCAGGACATTGTTGAGACAAGCCGCTATTGGAACTGTATTGAACTTGAGATAGGGAGCCCAAGAAGAACTTATGCTGTGAGCAGCTGAGACTTTACGTTTGAATTGTATTTTGTTGGCTAAGAAACCCCCCCCCCCACACCATGTTTATTTCTAGATGTGAGGGCAAGCATAGGTTTTGACACAGATAGACTTTTGATTTGGCCTAACAGACAATTTTCTTTAGGCCGGAGAAATCCCTACCTTAGTTATAGAGCAAGTTAGGCCTCACACCCTCCTGATATTGAAATAAAATATTCTTTGAAACTTGAGCTCTGTTGTCTATGTCATCTCTTGATATCATGGCTGTCTCACACCGTCCAAATTAGTACCATCATGGTTGTCAAGAGTAAAGGTGGAGGATGATGATGATGATGATGTACATATGGAGGATGTGGTATGGAGAATAAGGAATAAAAAGAATCGGGTGAAGAAATGGAGTGACCGATGAAGAGCAACTGAAAGCCAAGTCCAGGAAGGCGATTGGGTCAAAATGTGGTTGCCGCACAAAGACCAAGTGATAGGTTTCAAGTTCAGTCGACCGAATCAAGGTAGTTCAAAGAGGAGCCAACCACGTGTGCACACAAGATGGTCGCAAATGGAGCATGGAAAGAGTGGCCATGTTTGAGAGAGGGTCCAGCAGAGAGAGACAGTCATCGGGACAGGCGCTGCATGATAATGCAAGACCAGAAATCCTTGCACAGGTAGAGTCTGAGCAGGCTTCCGCAAGGGAATCTGCCCTAGAATCACGTCTTGTACCCAACATGGAGAGGGAGCAGGATCCCGAGCAGCTAGACCAAAGACACAATGTGGAAAGCATGCTACCAGATGAGGGAGCAAAGGAGATCTGACCCCAAAGAGATAGGAGAAGACCGATGAAGTATAATGACTTTGTAATGGAGTAATGTCAACATGTTAATCAAATGGAGGTAGGTAGAGCCTGTGCTTGCGAGACTTGGACATGCTGAGTTCTCGCGAGACCCTGGGAGGAGAGAGGCGGAAAGCGTGAACAGGAGTTCAGTGCGGGCACCGAGGAGAGCAGCCATCTCCCGGAGCTCCTCCACCAGCAGAGGAGAACTTTCATCCTCAGGCTACATAAGGCCTGTTCCCACAAAGACACTAAATACTGAACACCAGTGAACCGAACTGCTGAATGTATATAGTTGCTGTTAAGAAGTCAAATAAAGGAAGCAGTTGCACAACCCTGAGTGCATCTCTATTTTAAAAGGAATTCCTGTTAATTCCTGTACTTACACTGTTTCTCTTTCTTTACTTACAGGGGAAGCCATTTCCACCAGTGAGGGGGCGTGCCACGTAGCACTCCCGCATTGGCGGAATTGTCTACCATTTCTCATACCAGTAATGATAATCCAATTCGTCCAGGGTTTGAAGTGCACTACCCTTGTTGTTCCTTAGAGACTTGTCAAGCTTGTCCAGTTCCCAACAATAGCGTATAAATGATTTTTCATTTGAAAATAGCAGACTTATGCAACACTAGTTCACTATAAAACAGAGAGCATACGTGAAGACTTTCTCTCAGGGCATGCAAATCCTGACCCATAGGGATCATTACATCCAAGTTATCCATGTGTTTGTATATCTGTGGTTGTGTGAATGGAAATGTTTCTGTAAGCCAACACTGGGAACCTTGTTGGGTTTACATATGGAGTGATGCGTGTGAGGAAAATCAAAGTTACTCATTGTAGTGACTAGAGTACTCCAAGTTTTTAGTCCCCTTTCCTGGGGACGGTACCGGAACCAGTGGCAGCACATAAATTGATTTTCCCCCTTTAAAGTAAAACCCTCGTGCAGGGCGCGTCCCCGGGCTGGAAACGCCCTCCGGTGCCTCACCTCAGTCCCCTTTTAACACATCAGATGCTTTAACACCAGGCTATACTCAATACTTTAGCCCCTGGCATACAAGGGGGGGGGGGGGGTGGGTAGGACATATGGAGGAAAGGGGACTAAGGGCTATAAGTACTCTAGTCACTAAGGTGAGTAACTTTAATTATTCATACATCCCCAGCCCCTTTCCTCCATCTATATGGGTGATTCCACCGAACAAGACCGTAAGGTGGAGCAGTGACAACACGCCTCATATCTAGGAAAATGCAAAAGGTTCTTCAGAACTGCCTGCCCGAACTCTGCATCTCGCCTGGAGCTGGTATCCAGGGAATAGTGCTTACAGAACGCTGACGGAGTGGGCCAAGTAAGCTGCCCTGCTGATATATAAGGAAGCAGGTTTCTGAAATGCAATAGCCGTGGCCTTAGCTCTGACCGCATGGGCATGAATCCCCACAGGAACTGGTTTGCCCGTGGCTGTGTACGCCTTCAAGATGGCATGAACCGTCCAACGGGCAATAGAATCTATGGAAGCCTGGATGCCAGGGGACGTACCCCCGAAAATGATGAACAATGCCTCAGCCTTCCTGAAAGACGTTGTCCGAGAGGTGGAACTTGGGGACTCTTTCAGGTCCAAGGAATGCAATGCCCTTTCAGCATCTAACTGCGGGTTTGAGAAAAACACCAGCAGGCAGATCTCCTGATTCAAATGGAATAGCGTGACCACCTTGGGCAAAAAATGTGGATGGATGCGCAAGATGACTACATCGTTATTAAACGTGGTCAAGGGCTTGCATGATGACAAAACTTGCATCTCGCTGAGCGCATGCGCAGAGTTGAGCACCACCACCAATACAGTCTTCAGTGTAACCAGCCTGATGTCCAGCGAGGCGATCGGCTCAAAAGACATTCGCTGCAAGGCCACCAGAACCACATTAAGGTCCCATACCAGATGAGGCCTGTCTACCGAAGGACAGAGCCTGGACAACCCCCTTAAGGTGGGCCTTAACCACAAAGTTGGCTGCTGAGAAAACTTGCTCTGAGGAATTCTTGGAGGCCCCAATGGCCTCCAGATAGGTGCGGCAGGTATCGACGTGAACGCCTGAGTGGGCCAAATGTGAAGAAAACACAAGCACATTATCCTGGGAGCAGGTGAGAGGGTTAAACCCCTTGTCTCGAGCCTAGTGGCAAAATCTTATCCACTTACCCTTGTACTGAGCCATGTAGGACGCCTCCGGGGACCTCCGAAATGATGGCCCAATTATCCTCAGATAACTGAGCGTGGTGAAGTCTCAGCTGTTCAGGAACCAGGCCGCTAGAGTCAGCCTGGCCTGATCCGGGTGGCTCCACTGCCCCGCCCTGCTGCGTCAGGAAGCCCCTGCTTGGGATCGGAAGATGTACCAATCCTTAGGAGCATAACTGCAGCAGATCCGAGAACCTTGCCCACGACGGCCAGTGCGGGGCAATCAGGATGTTGCTGCAGCTCGCTGACGTCCAGATCTTGCTGAGGGTCCGCTGGAGCAACGGAGGAGGAAACGTATAACACCTACGGCCGTGCCAGCAGAGCTAGAACGTGTCCCCCAGAGACCCAGGACCTCAGCCCCCCACAAGGCGAACCATGGGGGCACTTGGAATTCAGAGGAGATGCAAATAAGTCAAGATCTGGAAACCCCCATCTGTGGAACAGGGGCAACAAGGAGTTGATGTGTAACTGCCTCCAGTAGGTGTTGCACCCCAAGCGGCTGAGTTGGTCCGCTTACACATTGCTGTCCCATGGAAGATGAACCGAGGAAATCCAAATTCCTTCCGTAAGGGCACATTCCCATATCACCACCACTTCCATGCACAGGAGGTGGGAACGGGTGCCACTCTGCTTGTTAAGGTAAAAAAAAAAGTCGTGGCATTGTCGGACCTGACCAGAACTGCTGTGCCCCTGCTGAGAGCCAGGAAAGGGTTGAGCGCCAGGCCCACCGCCCCGAGTTCGAGCAGATTGATACCTAGAAGGGCCGCCATCCTGGACCATGCGCCGTGAATGGGCTAGTCTTTCAGAGTCGCCACCCAGACCGAAAGCCAGGAATCCATCACCACCAGAGAGGGTTTTGGTCGGGTAAAGGTGGTTCCCATGAGCCACATTGCCAGCCACCAGCAAAGATCCAGGAGGAGGAGCAGGGGATTGGGATCCTGTCTGACCGAGACCCCGTCTCCTGGTCCCAATTGTCCACCAGGTGATGCTGGAGGCGCCTCATCCTAAGGCGGGGGTGCTGAACTGTGAGCATGCGCAATGCCATCAGTCCCAGAAGGTGCTGGAACCACCATGGATCTCCCATAAAAGGGCTGAGGACCCTATCTGATGAAAAGGAGGAGAGGATGGTAGAGCAAAAGGAAGAGGAAGACTGAAGCCCGTGGAGACTATAGAATGAATCCAAGGACTGTAGGAGAGCCAGCCAGCCCCCTTACAGGCGAGCTGTGTTCCCTGACCTTGATATCACTGCTTCTTGGCATCTGAGGCAGGACAGAGGAGGGGGAGCGTAAAAGAAAAACACAAAATCCTCTTGCTGTTGCCGCGACCTATCAAGCGTCCATGCACCGCGGTCCCAAAACTCCTTGAAGCCAGTGAAAGCGCAGGTATTGAAATCAGTTCTGCACGGAGACTGAAGGACTTCTGCCTTGACTTAGTCAGGATGGCCAAGGACTTGGCGGTATGTAAAGCTGTCTTCATCTTATGTCAACTCGTCATCGGTGGACAAATTAAAGAGGTCCAAGCCCTTGAAGGGAACATCCAGGATCCGCTCTTGCACATCTGATGAAAATTTTGTGGCATGCATCCATGCTGTTCGTCTCATCTCGACACCCAGGCACAGCCCCCTGCTGGCTGTGTCCAAGTGGCAGACCAAACGCTCCATGAGGTCTTACGAAATCGCCCAGGCATCCGCTAGGCCGGCCTTGAAGGAGGCTTGCCTCTCCAGAGGAAGGTCAGGCAGAAACTCCCCAAGCTCACGCCACAGCTTCTGGTTAGCCGCAGCTAGTAGGGCATGGGCATTAGCTTGCCGCAAATGCAGCTCTGAGATGACGTAGCAGCGTTTGCCAAAAGACTGAAGGACATTGTCCTCTTTGGACCGACAACTGGAGGTGGCTCCCGCGGAGAATGACGACGAAGACAATGGTTTAGAATACAGCAAGGCTGCAGCCACCACTGAAGAGTGACGCTGGGGATGGGAGGCCAGAAGGACCAGCTCCCCATCTGCTAGCCTGAACCTGCTGTCTAACTTCTTGTTCACCTGGGCACTGGCCCTGGGCTTCTCCCATACTTTTCTTGCCACCTGCACGACATCCTTCTGGAGCGCAATGACCAAACTGATCCTGGTGCGCTTGCCCAACACCTGTGCTAGCACTCCCAACTCCTGAGGGGGCTCATCTGGCTGGGGGACCACCCCCAACCCCCAAGAACTCTGCAAGGCCTTGAAGGCAGTCATGAAAGGCCTTTACAGATGCTGAGGGTTCATCGCCCTGGGTGTCATCATCATCATCACCATCTTTGTCCCCTCCTCCCCTTTTTCCAGAATGAGGGGAGTCTGAGCCCTGGGACACAGGTGCCAGAGGGTGTGCCCCCCACCCATTCCGATCCGGACCCAAAGAAAAATTCAATGGTTGCTGAGGGAGAGGCGTTGGTAGTACAGGAGCGGGAGGAGGTGGGGTGTGGATAACCGTTAAGGCCTGGACCAGAGAGGGGAAAAGGCAATGGAACCAGAGGGCCCAGAGGAAGAGGTCTAGGAGGCATGACCTGCAGGATCACCTCCTTGACTATATCCTTGAGAGCCCCATCATCTGCCGGGGTATGCATGAGGCGAAGGAAGCGCTCGAAGTAGCCGTCCTCACAAGACATCAGATCACGAAGTGACTGGCCTTCCGCAGCGTTGGGCCTCTATTGCTGATCGAAGCGCTGAGGAGCCTGAGGAGTGTAGCCGTAAGGCTGAGACGGGTAGATGTATCCCAGAGGAGGCCAATCACCGGTACCATAAAGTCTGCCGCCGCTTCGAAAGGGAAGGGGAATGGAACCTTCTTGCATGGCCCAACGGGCGAGGGACTGGATAGGCCCTGATCCGAATCAAAGATTGCAGTCAATCTAGCAGGCTTTGTCGCGTGTTTATGCACCATCTTGGGACCTTGTGCCACGCCCTGGGCGGGAGGACGCAAAGACCCCGTGCCACGTGCTGGCTCAGACATGGGAGGATACACCTTGGGCTTTGAACCCGAAACTGAAGCGTTGACCTCAGAGATCGCTCTGGTAGGCCTTGAGCCCTCGGCCTGCTGGCTGGTAGTCGAATTGCCCTGACTCACAACCTCAGAGGTGGCTCCGGTAGGCTGTGCACCCTCAGCATCTAAGCTGGTAGTCGTGCTGGATCGTACTAAGGACTGACTCTTGGAGGTATTACAATGATTTTTTCCCCCTGGGCCTGATGAGGACGAACTTGATTGCCCTTCAGTGGACTGCCCTGTAGAGCTCCTGAGTCCCTCGGCTTGAAAACCGGTAGCTTTGATGACCTCAGGACTGCCAACAGATTGCCCTGAAGAGCACCCAGGGCCCTCGGCAGGTTTGCCAGAACCTGAATCCAAAGTACCCATGCCTGTGGAAACTCCTGGAAACGAGTCTCAGAGCTGAGGAGCAGTACTAAACAAAGGGCCTACCTTATCTTGACGTGGGGTCCTGGAGACAAACTCTTTAAGATGACTTCGAGGAGAGGCGTGAAAGATCTCCCTCCAACGTGACAACCGATTCTTCAATGCCAGGTGACCAAGAGAGCTGCAAGCTGTGCACGTGTCCCACTGGTGGTCGGGCCCCATGCATTCAAGACAGAGTGCATGGGGGTCCGAGGTTGGGAATGAGCATTCGGACATCTCGTGAATCCTCCTGCAGCCAACATGCGCGGGGGTAGGCGAGGCACCGAAGGGAGGTGAAGATGAAAAATAAAACAATGGGGAGCAAGCAGAAAGTAAAAAAAATCTCCCTGCCTAGCTTCCAGGTCTGATGCCATCCGTGCAGAAAAAGGGACTCAGGTGAGGCGCTGGAGGGTGGGGCCTCAGTGGGCGTTTCTTCAACCCCATGTGCTGGACTAAATTTAAAGGGGAAGCTCAAATGTACGTTCTTGTTTAAATCACTTTTGCTTTCAAAGTTTGCTCGTTTTGCTACCATGATTAAAACATTTTTGTATTAACTAGGATGTCAATAAATTCTCTGTATAAAAAGTGCATGAGTGCCTGACAACATGATATTTAATTGTTCAAGTTTGTTCTTTAACTGTATTTAAGAATTGAGTTTTGCCAAGTCCTTTCTGCCACTGGAATCCATATCCTTTTACAAATCAATCACTGACTGGCCTGTAGTTTGAAAGGCAAGTACCTCTGGCAGCACTGCACTTTCGGGTTGTGCTGAGGGGCAGGGATGCCTAGAATTTCCAGAAGGCCTGCCAGCCTAACGTGAAAAGCTTTTGTGGACGAGGCCAATGCCCCCCCCTCCACCCTCGCCCTCATCACCTGTAACTTGTCCAGTGTCAGAGGGCATGCTTAGCACTGCAGGGTGAGTATGTGGTGGTTACATGAATCTGCTGGAGACTTATCCAGAGGGAGAAGCAGGGTCTGGGATGAAGGAGAGAACAGGGGCCTGGGCAGTGTTGGGGGCGGGTCGGAGCCCCCACGCGATCCCGTAAACCCCTCAACATAAAGGACTCACACGGGCACCAGTCCTTCCTGTTCGGGCTTCCCGGTCGCTCTGCCGCGGCCGGGAACGCCCCCTTTATTTATACACACCGCGGCGGCGTGACACGTCACGCCGCCGCGTAAGCCCGTCATCGGGCAGCGCCACACTCCTCCTTTTCCGGGAGGAACAACAAAACACATTAACATTAACTTTATTAACCAGAAAACCACACATCTATCATAAACACTACTGCACACCCAAAACCCCTTTAATGTCATCCACCCAGATCCTCTCACCCCAGTTCACTAACCAAGTGTCCCACGACATATTCGCTGAGGTAGGCAGGTTTCCCTCGCCCAGCCCTCTGGGGGTACCTCCTGCCTACCTCCGGCACGTGACGTCCTTCCGCCGCTTCTCCCCGGACTGGGGATTCGGGTACCTCGTCACAGAGGCCTCCGCCAGCAGGCATGTCTGGTGGATCAGGTTCGGGCGGGGTTTCAGTTCGTGGATCACCCAGCTTCTTGAAGAAACTCACATTTCGGGTGACAGCAGATCGTCCATCCGAGGCCGTCACCATGGACCCTTTCACTGCCACTACATCCAATGGCTCCGGTTCATAGGGGAGTGAGAGCTTCCCGTGGGGGTGTCGGTTGCGGATGAGGACCTCATCTCCCGGTTCAAGTCTTTGAGGTCGGAGACCCCTGCGCAGGTTTTCTTGTTCAGTTCGGACTCGCCTTTCAGCCTCCACCCGCTGATTATCGATGACCCCAGGTTCTTTCTCCCCAACTTCCGGCAACAGCCCCCGGGGGCACCTCTTGAATAACACTTCTGCCGGAGCCACTCCCGTGGCGGCATGTGGGGTGGTGCGGTACACCCGCAGAAACTGATAGAGGGCGCGTTGTAATGATTGACCCTGCCCCTGAGCAATTCGGAAGGTTTTGTTCAGAGTCCGCATCAGTCTCTCAGCATCCCCGTTCGCTCAGGGCCACAGTGGGGATATCTTCCTGTGTTGTATTCCGCAGCTCTCCATCAACTCGGAGAACCGCTCACTTTGGAAGGGCGATCCGTTGTCAGAGCATAGAGTGTGGGGAAAACCATGGGCCGCAAATATTTTCTCCATCGCCACCACCACATGCTCAAAGGCCACAGATTCAACGAACTCGACCTCCGGGTATCTCGAGTGTTCATCAACTATTACCAGGAAGTGGGTGCCCACTGATGTTGAGCCAAAGTCGGCGTGGACGATCTCCCATGGCCTCGTGCCTCGGGGCATTGCCTCAATGGCAGGCTCTCGTTGCAGAGGAGAGGCCGCCTGACACCATACACATGCCGCCACAAAGTCGTCCACCCTTTTCTCCAACTCCGGAAACCAGACTTTCGAACGGAGCCGCGCCTTGGTCTTGGCGGCGCCCTGATGTCCATGGTGGGCGAGACTGATCACATCGCTCACCTTTGACTGTGGAACAACAATCCGGTCACCCCGGAGTAGCAGCCCTGAGTCCGAGAAGGACAACTCCTCCTTCACCTTCCACACCTTCCACAACTGCTCCAGTACTGTTTTGGCTTCTTGCGTGCGCCCGGACACAGCTTCGAGGATGGACTTCCAAGACCCATTATGCATCGAGTCCTTCAAGATTCGAAAGCACTCGTCCTCAGCCGCCGCAGCCTCCAATTCCTCCGCATTTGGTGTTGCCGCCTCCACCACCATTCGTACATGACTGTCCGCTTCTTCTCCGCAGATGTCATATCCCTCTCCCCCACCCACTCCCACCCACCCACTCCCGGATGACGAGAGAGGTAGTCTGCGGCATTGTTGGCCCCTGGCCTATACACCAGGGTGACGGAATACTCCAGGAGGGCAAGCATCCACCTCTCGATTCTAGCCGGTGGTTTTGAAGAGGAGCCCACCAGTATTGGAAGCAGTGGTTTGTGGTCAGTTACCACCGTCACCGGACGTCCCAAAACATAGAGCCGGAAATGTCTGCAGCCCCACAGCACCGCCGAGGCCTCCCGCTCGATCTGGGAGTACCTCTGTTCCGTTTCGGTGAGCGCTTTGCTAGCATATGCCACAGGTAGAACAATCCTGTTGCGGTCCACTTGAGTCAGCACTGCTCCCAACCCGAAAGGACTTGCATCGACCACGATCTCTGATTCCAATGCGGGGTCGAAAAACGCCATGGTGTCCACCGTTGTGAGGGCACCCCTAATGTCCTCAAAGGCGGCCTGTTCGAGAGGGCCCCAATGCCATGGTGACTCTTTCTTGGTCAGCGCCCGGAGTGGTTCAGATCTCGAGGCTATGTTCGGGATGAACCGCCCACAGTAGGTTACCATCCCCAGGAAACTCCTCACGTCCGTCACAGACTCGGGGGCTTTCGCCGCTTTGATGTCCTGGACCTTTTTCGGGTCTGGCGACACCCCCCCTTCCTTGAATATGAAGCCGAAGAATTCAATAGAGGAGCGCATGAATTCACACTTTTCCCTGTGAAGGGTGAGGCCCAATGATTGAAGTCGTTTCAGAGTCTTACCGAGCCTCTTCATGTGATCCACTTCGGTTTTGGCGAATACCAAAATATCAGCGCTAATGTTAAGGACGCCCTCCAGATCTGCTAGGGCGCCCCTGATGATATTTTGGAACACTTCAGCGGCAGACGATACTCCAAAGCTCAACCGCTTGTATCGATACACTCCCCGATGGGTGGTAAACGTTGTTATGTACCGGGACTCTGGATGAAGGACGACCTGGTGATACCCGGCTCGGAGGTCCAGTTTCGAGAAAAATCGAGCCCCTTGAACATCAGCAATGATATCATCGATCGTTGGTGTAAGATGTCGCTCCCTTTTGATCGCCTTGTTGGGGAGCCTCATGTCCACGCAGATGCGTACCGAGTCGGGTTGCTTGGGCTTTCTGGCCACCACAATCGGAGACACCCAGGGGGTTGGGCCTTCAACCTTCTCGATGATATCCAGGCTCACCAAGTTGTCCAGCTCCTTATCGACCTGCTCCCTTAAATGGAATGGTACTCGGCGGTGTTTCAATGCGATGGGCTGCACCGACTCATCGATGTGTAGTCGAATTGGTTCCCCAGTCATCTTTCCGATCCCACTGAAGAGTGCAGCATATTTGTCAAGGAGATCATTAATGTCCTCCAGGTGGGCGGAGTATGCAAAGCTGACGATACCTAAGGCCTCCGCAGCTGCACAGCTGAGCAAGGTATTGCTGCTCACCGGGGTCACATAGAATCGTGCCTTGATTTGTGAGCCATCATGCTCCACATCTGCCACGAAGGCACCGTCTAGCGGTATCGGTTCCTGACCCCCAAAAGCAAATATGCGGGCCTTTGGTGTGACCAGACCTGGGAGGGGTTTGAGAGAGTCATAATGCCCTCTGGCCATCACATTGACTGAGGCGCCTGTGTCAACGAGCACTGGGACTGGGGAGTGGTTGATCTCCACCACACATCTCGGCTGTCTCCTGCTTTTTCCTTTGAGTATTCCCACGCTGGAGACGAAAAAGATGTTCTCCTCGTCTTCCTCTTCGGCTCCTTCAGCATGGGACTCGACTTCACCCTGTTCTACCTGGGCTACACTGGGCAGTTGGCTCTGGCGCGGAGTCCACGTCCGTGCCTGACCTCTCGGCACCATCACCGGCATGGCTGCACGACATACTCTCGAGAAGTGATCGGCCAGTCCACACCTCCCACAGGTTTTTCCAACTGCCGGGCATTCTGCCATGTGAGGGAGGTCGTACCCGCACTTCTGGCACGACTCCCCGGCTCTTCCTGCCCTGTCTCGGGGTCCTCCACCCGGGCGTCTCACTCCTCGGCCACCTCGCCACACGACACACACCTCCTCTGACCTCACCGACCGAGACCCTGCTTCCATCTTGTTGGCTCGGGCTTCTGCTACCTCGTGGCACCTGCCTAGCTCCAGTATGCGGGCAGCGTGATGCCCGGCTCTCTCAGGACTTGCCTCCTGAGCTTGCCAGAGGAGCATGCCTGGATCAGCATCGTGCGCATCATGTCGTCTGCATCCCCCCATGCGCATCCGAGGGAGAGGCGGCGTAGGCGACCATAAAAAGTGTCCAGTGTCTCCTCTTCCTTCTGCTTAGCCGAGAGCATGACGAATCTCTCATAATCCACATTTGCAAGGGGAAGGAAATGTGCAAGGAGTGCCACCTTGGCCGCATCATAAGAGTTATTAATAGGTGTAAGCGATTCAAATATCTCCTGGACTGCCGGCCCTGCCGAGTACAGCATGGTGGCAATTCTGCTGTCGTCATCCGTCACCTGTGCAGCCCTGAAATACATGTCAAGGCGACTCACCCATCTTCTCCATCGGGGCCCCATGCTCGAGGGTGGCCCGATGCATCGAACTCCGGGATGGGCTGCAGGGCGGCATGGGCCGCGGGTGCTCGTGCTTGAGCCATGATGGGAAGTCCTGGTTGTCCAGGTAGCGGTCCTGCAGGGGCTTGAATCACCGAAGGTAGGACAGCCTGTTGTTGAGCCGCTGCCTGGCCACGATCGCGGGGGAGTGACGCAGCTGCAACATCACTGTCTGAATCCTCAGAGTCACCCATGGGCTTGAGCGCACAGGCACCCCCACCTACTGTCCTGAGGGCCGCGACTCAAACTCCCACCATCATAGTGCAACTCACCCCTTCCTTTCCAGGCACACGAACAGTTCAAACTGGGGGAGGCTTCCGGACAGGGCACCAATGGAGGCACAAAAGAATAAGACACCCAGAGCAGCCAAACTTGATGATGAAGGAGACAAAGAAGAAGCCACAGCGCTCTGATGATGAAGGGGACAAAGAGAACACTGTAAATCCACCTTGCCGTAGTCCAAATAGACCTGGGAGTTCCAAAAATTGAGCTGAGGCGATGGATTGGCCTAGACAGGCCCTGTCATGTTAGTCCTTCTCCTAGCTTTCACACGACGTAGGAGTCCCACAACTGAGTTAAAATGCACAAAACAGGCATGGGCGTGCAGGTTAGACTTCCTGCTATCAATATTTCCAAAAATTAGGCCCGTGTTGCCTTCACGCTCCAAACCGGAGCCTTGTGAAGTTTCACGGCCTACAAGACAAAATGGCCGCCGGCCACGTGTGCGTCCCGCGACCTGGCATGAAGCGAAGCGAAGCTTCGTTCCGCTTCCGTTTGAAAAGATTTATCCAAAGGATTTCACCGCCGGGCCCGGGTCTCCCTCACCACTCGTCGCCACTGTTGGGGGCAGGTCGGAGCACCCACGCGATCCCGTAAGCCCCTCAACATAAAGGACTCACACGGGCACCAGTCCTTCCTGTTCGGGCTTCCCGGTCGCTCTGCCGCGGCCGGGAACGCCCCCTTTATTTATACACACCGCGGCGGCGTGACACGTCACGCCACCGCGTAAGCCCGTCATCGGGCAGCGCCACAGGCAGGTGAAAGAGGAGGTAGTACCAGAGGTTGCAGAGGCATGGGAGGTGCTTCAGCACATGTTTGCAGATCTTTTCACATAAGATATGTGGTGTGCCCTCAAACGGATGTTAGACTTTTGGGGAGGGCTTTAAGAATTCCATGAACTGGGCAGATAATTGATCCTCTCCAGCAGCACAATCCGCTTGGTCTGCAGGTTGAGATGCAGCTAAGGACAGAGACCGTCACTGGAACCCAAGCAGTCTGTAAGTCAACCGTGCACTGGCGCAAAGTATGGCTACTTCATTTGGTGGCCTACCTGCGAAGGGAAGGACCCAGGGTGCATCAGAGTCAAAAGGGTAAGACGTGCCGGCTTTTCTGCCTAGCTGCCATCTTGTGAGATGTACGCCCACGAGAGAAAGGAGGCAGAACTTGATTCAATGCAACGCTTTGAGGAGAAGGTTGTATGGGATTCCTAAGCAACGGCTTGGTCCTCAAAAGACCTCTGATCGAACCATGAGAGGCTTGGAGCCCACAGCCAGGGTTTGGAAGACCCTTTGCATGCAGGGGTCACCTCAGATGTGGATGGGTAAGAGGGCCCATATGCCCCTCTGGCAAAGGCCTGCGATCAGAGCCTGAAGGCCCATAAGAGCTGGTCCCGGTAATAGAGCAGGATGGCCCCCTTGGCACCTAGGCTGGTAGAAGTATCAGTACAACCATTACCAGTTGTAGAGTTCCTGGGGAATAAGTATACCTGCTGGGCTGCTCGAGAAAAAAGCAGTGATACTCACCTTGACTATTCTGGTCTTCCTGCTAGCTAAGGATTTCAGGTGATGCACAGGTGACCAGGAAAAGATCTTCAACCAGCAGGCAAGCCTGTTCTTTAACGCTCTTGATGTTATAGCGTTGCATGCTGCACCGGAGTCCCACCAGTGATCGGGGCCCATACACTACAGAAACGGGATCCAGAAAAGACCCTCGTAAGGCACAGTAAACAAATCCAGCTGAAATCAACATGCACTAGGTAGGATTAGAATATCGGACACCGTGGACAGGAAATTGTAGAAAAAATAAACCGGAGAAGATAAAGCTGGCAGGGACACAGAGAAAAAGGGCAGGATGTAGGAGAAATGCAAGCAGGTTCCATTTGAGTTGACATAGGTTTCTAGAGCCTCATACAATGCCATGACCATGATAGGTTTCTTGACAATTTCCTTTCTAGCCATAGTCACAAATAAAAAGTCTCTTCCCACTATCAAAAACCTTTTCGGCATTGCATGACAGAGCGACAGAGCAATGGCAAGGTAATCACTATTGTAAGTTCTTGTATGTCGAGCAGCCACGTGGTTTTATGGATTCCTTTTCTTTGATGAAATTCACCCTGTTACAGTGGAGCATGTTTCTCATCACCAAAATAAGTCTTTTTGCCAGTTCTGTGGAATAAAGTTTATCGTCCACATTTATAAGGGAGATTAGGTGATATCTTGAAAAGTCCCATTTTGGGTTTCCCTTCTTTGCGCATTAGCACAAGTAAAGCATGCCTCTGAGAATGGGTAATTTGCCCTTTGTCTGCTTTTTCTATAAATACTTCCATTGGTGATCTCCTTAAGAGACCCATGGAAGTGTTTCAGGAATTTTGTAGTGAAGTCATCTAGTGCAGGACCTTTGCCATTCTGCCTTTCTTTAAGAGGAGATTCTAACTCTGCCAATTAAAATGGAGCCTCCAGCAAAACCGCTCCAATCTTGGCAGAAGAATATAACTCAGAAATCATTGCATTTCATCTATCAGAGCCTCCTCAGAGTTGGTATTCAGCCGACAATATTATTTCCCAAATTCTACACATTTCCTGCATTGAGCCCATCATCTGCTGTTCCGGTGTCGGAAATTCCCGCAGAATGATTTTCTTTTGCTGATTTTGGCATAGGCGGTAAAACAGCTTCAAAGTCATTTCCGCGAAATGCCAGAGCTATGGTTTACACCCCTATAGTACATCATTGCTCTCCTCGTATCCCTCATTTACCTCATTGCCATGAGTAACCTTAAGTTCAAATCAATTGGGTCATGTTCATATACCACCAAGAGTTTAAGCCTCTACTCTGCATCTTGCAGTTTCTTCTCACTTTCTTACCTCCTTGAGGTGGACTAAGCAATGATTTCGCCCCTACGGCACGCCTTTGAGTCCCATGAAATACATGTGGAGCCCATCAAACCTTTGTAAATGGTTAGATATTCTGTGCGTCATTCTGGATCAAGGTTGTGAAGCTCTCATAATCAAGAAGGCTATTGTTGAATTGCCATGGGGTCTGCAGCCACAGGTTTTCTGCCGTCTGTATTTTTAGTTATTGTCAGGTATGACCTTATTTGACACACTCTCTCATGCTGCTCGTATGGACTGTCTGTTTTAGGCCTTTTCAATAAAGGAATTATGGGTCGCATTCTAAGTGTGGCATCAAGGGATATATGCAGGGTGGAGCAAAAGCTCCCAAACAGAGAAATGCACAACAGGAAGCAGCCAAGGTGGTGGGGAGGGCAGAGGGGATAGAGAGTTTCCTTAGAGACAGATTGCTTTGCCAACTCTAAGCAGAATGTCCCAGAGCATTGGATCTAGGAAGAGGGGCTCTCAGTTCAGCTGAAGTGGGGCTGACCGAGATAGGCGGCCAGATAGGAGAACTGCCTGCCAGATCCCCATAATACCCAGCATACATCCTCCTCTATGCAAGTTGGCACTTACAATACATAGCATTTAATAAATGCTGCTATTTAATCTTGCTCCAACAACAAGCCCCCTTAACATTTCCTCCTTTTCTAGACTCATTTCCTACTATATGAACGTGCAGACTATTCCCTCTTAAGACATTGACCCTATGAACATAACCAAATTGATCTTTCTAATATGGCCGCCCACCCCCCACCACCACCGGCACATCTAATCATTCAATGTGCACTAATGTCAATCCATTAAGATGGCACGCAAGCAACTCTTGTTTCCTGGAAATGTACGTAGAGCTAGTTTGCATGCCCATTATGGCTGCTGCCAAAGGCACCAAACACTTAACTTACTACTTTTTGCATTTCCCATGTCATGGAAGCTTTCTGCCTTACCTCTCCAAGTCTTGTCATGTATCTGAAAGGCACTTCAGCAGTGGAGGAAAAACAGAGGTACATCGTACCAGGAAGAACAGTAGGCCATCTGCTGCACGCACCAAGTATGGATGTCAGTAACGTGCAAAGCATCCTTTACACCAGCAATTATAAGTTACTCATCTTAGTGACTAATGTACTTCTAGTCCATATTGCCCTATCCTCCGTACTGTATGGGGTTCCATCGCTGGGGACGGGAGACGGAACCTTTTTCACCAGAAGAATCAACTTCCCTGTTAAATTTAGATGGGTGCGGGGGCACAGCCCTGGGAGTTTGCGCTCCCCTGACTCTGGCCACCGGAGCCACTCCTCAGTCCCCTTTGACGCATCAACAATATTACCCTTGCCTAATGACAAGTTCTATTAGGGGGGAGGATGGTGGGATGTATGGAGGAAAGGGGACTATGTACTACGTTAGTACTCACTACGGTGCGTAACTTATAATTACTCTTACATCCCGTCCCCTTTTCTCCATACTTTATGGGCAATTACAACTGAATGTGGCACCAGGGTGGAGAGTTGCCCCTCCTAGGAAAACAAGTTCGTTAATACTGCCTGACCAAATGTCGCGTCCGACCTGGAGCTGGCATCCAAGCAGTAATGTTTGCAGAAGGCTGAGGGGGTCGCCTATGTAGCAGTATTGCTAATAACCTGCCACGGCACGTGTTTCTGGAAAGCAACCACTGTGGCCTTAGCTCTGATAGCGTGGGCATGCATATTTGCTGGCAGAGGCTGGAATTGCCCCACGTAGGCCTCCTTGATGGCCGTAACCATCCACCTTGCTATGGTGGCCTTGGATGCCTGATAGCCGGGCTTTGACCCACCGAATGGGACAAACAGCATCTGATTTGCGGAAGCTCCTGGTTCTTTCCAGATATAAATGTAGGGCCTGACATCTGGACAGTGCAGAACCCGCTGAGCGTCGTCCTTGGGGTCAGCCAAGAACGTAGATTACCCTATCTCCACATTCAGGTGAAAAGAGGAGACCACCTTAGGTATGAATGCAGGGCGAGTTCTAAGCACCACCCTGTCCTTATGAAAAGTAGTTTAGGGCACTGAAGCCACCAGGGCCTGGATTTCACTGACCCTGCGTGCAGATGTAAGGCCCACCAGTAGAGCCATCTTAATGGTGACTATCCTGATGTCCGCCAACGCCATAGTTTCAATTGCCTTATGCGCCATAGTGCCCAAGACCACATTGAAGTCCCACACTGGGTGTGGTGTCTTGATCGGCGGGTAGAGCCTGGCGAGGCCCGCCTGTTTTTTTCAACCACCAGATTAGAGGATGAAAATACCTCCTCCTCCGAGTTACGGTAGGCTCCGATTGCGCCAGATAGGTGCGACATGTATCCACCTGCACCCGAGTGAGCGAGGTGTGCAGATAATGTCTAGGTTAGCCTGTGACAGACGTAGATGCCTTCCTGTGACCTGTTCAGGAACCACGCTGCGAGGGCTTACTTCTGGGGGGGCGGGGTGAATGACCGTGTCTTCTTGCTGTGAAAGTAGGTGACCTGGGGCAAGCAGATGGTGTACCGGGGGCTGTTCCGACAGGTTGAGTAGCGAACTACTCAACCTGTCGGAACAGCCCCCGGTACACCTTCTGAACCGTGGTCTCGCACTACACCACAGAGCTATCAGGATTATACAGAGGTGCCGGGCCTCCCTGATCTTGCAAATGACCCTGTGGACCAGGAGAGCGGGAGGGAAGGCATACGCATTCCTGTTGTTCCATTGGATCTGCATCACGTCGCCTAGAGAGCCCCAGCCCTGTCCCTGCCAGGAAGCGAACTGGGGGCACCTCCTGTTGGACCAGGTGGCAAAGAGATCCACCTGAGGTTAACTACCATTCGTTGAAGATCCCCTGGAGGACCTGTTCATTCAACAGCCACTCGTAGTTGTCCGCACTCAGCCTGCTGAGCTTCTCCGCCTCCCGGTTGGACTCCCCAGGGAGGTGGATTGCTGTCAAGTGCATGCTGTTTTCCAGTGCCCACTCCCAAATGTTGACTGCTAGGCTGCATAGGGGAGGAGACCTGGGGCCACCCTGCTTTTTGATGTAATACATGCTGGTGGAGGATCGTCTTGCCGCTGATCATGGGAAGGAAGGTTTCGAGAGCGAGCCAGATGGCCATCAACTCGAGCCAGGTGATGTGGGCCTTCTGCTCTGGACGAGACCAAACTCCATGGATGCTGTGACTGTCCAGGGTGGTTCTTCAGCCCACCAGGGACAAGTCTGTGGTGATGGTAGCATGCAGTGCTGGTTGGCGAAAGGGCCTGCCTATCCGCAAGTTGTAGTCTGTGCTCCACCAGACTAAGTCCTGGCGGAGATGAGGTGGAATGCTGACCAGCTCCGCCTGGGAACCCTTCTCCTGACTCCAGCAGGCTGCAAAGTGCAGCTGTAATCGCCCCATCTTGAGCCTCATGTATGGCACTGCCAGGAGACATGCCGCCATGACACCCACGAGGTATGGTACCACCAAGCAGAGGACACTGCTCTGCTGAGGAAATGCCCCAAGGCCTTCTTGATGGCTGTAATCTTGTCCTCCGAGTGGAAAACTCTCTCGGAGCTTGTATCCCAGATGAGGCCCAGGAACGTTAGATTCTATGTGGGCTGCAGTGGTGACTTCTTGAGATTTATGTAAAATCCCAACTCGTGTAGAGTATTCATGAGGGCGGGGGCGGTGTGGTGGACTGCCTCCGGAGACCTTGCCCTGACGACCCAGTCATCTAGGTACAGGTAGACGTGGTGACCTTGGGCCCTGAGGAGGGCTGCCACTGCGTTTATAACCGTTGTAAAGACCCTGGGAGCCGAATTGAGGCCGAAGGGTAGAACCTTGTATTGGAAATCGAAACCCATGATCCTGAACCTCAGGAAGAAGCAGTGGGGTTGCCAGATCGGGACATGTAAGTACGTATCCTTCAGATCCAGGGAGCACATCCAGTCTCCCAAGCACAATGACTCCTCAATAAGCGCTGGGGTAACCATCTTGAACTTTTGAAGAGGAAGAGAAAGGTTCAGGGTAGAAATGTCTAACAACTCTCAGGCCCACCTGGTTCTTCTTGTGCATGACGAAAATCCATGACTAGAAGCCCAGGCCGCGCTGGGAGGCTGGGACGTCTCCGACTGCCTAGCTCTCTACGAATGAGTGAATTTCCGCTAACAGAGTACCTGTCTCAATCTGTGGGAGCAGAGGGAAGGAGAGATTAGAAGGAGGTAGCGGTAGGCAGAATCCTGTGGACACTACCGCCAGGATCCAGGGGTCTGCAAACCTTGCACACCAGCATTGAGAGTGAAGGGCAACCTTGCACCCCACCTGAGACTTGTGGATCCGGAAGATCGTGTCATGCCTTTTTTCCTTCTGAGGCTGTGGCTGAGGAGGGGGACTGAAAGAAACCCTTGTGCCCCTTGCAGCAATGTTGGCTAGGCTATCGGTCTGGGTCCCTGGACTGTCTGTCTTTCCTGGAAGCCTTAGAACCCTCCAAAGGACCTACCCTTCTCGGAACGCTGGTGCATCTGGGGTGGACTTTGTGAGGATATATAAAGATTTGGCAGTCTGGGAACTGTTTTTCTTCTTATGAAGTTCCTCATCGATGGTGGAATGGAAAAGATTGCCACCCTCGAATCGAAGGTCCAATATGCGCTCCTGGATGTCTGGGTTGAACTTGGTAGCCCGTAGCCAGGCTGTTCTTCTTATGTCCGTAGCGATGCAGATGGTAGGACCTGAGGTGTCAATGGGAGCCACCGTAAGCTCCATTATGTCCTGCACTACAATTTTGGCTTCCACCAGCACCGCCTTGAAGCGTGCCCGACTCTGTACCAGAAGTTCCGGAAGGAGGTCAGCTATTTCCCGCCAAAGTCTTTGATTGACCACAGCGAGCATAGGTTCCGCATTGGACTTACGAAGATGCAGCGAAGCGTTGGAATAAATCTTCGTTCCATGTGCTTCCAAGATCTTTCTCTCCTTACCCAGCAGTGCCGAGGCTGAGGTAGCCGAGGATGATTGTGGCTTGGAGTAGATTGAGGCTGCAGCAATCACCGAAGAGTGTGGCTGTGGATGTGCCTACAGCAAGAGTGGTTCCCCCTCCATCTGCCTGTTCTTGGTGTTGAGGCGCCTGCTAGAATGTTGCACTGAATGAGGCTTTAGCCATCCTTTTTTGGACAGAGCCACAACATCCTTTTGCAATGGAATACCTGTTCTAGGCTTGAGGCGTAGAGTGAGGACCTCTGCCAGGACCCTCGCCTCTGGTAGTTCAACCTCGGGCTGTGGAAGCCCCAAGTATTCAGATAGACCTGCGAGCCGTTCATGAAATGCCTTGATGGACGAAGGTGTGTATGGGTCCTCCTCCGCATCGGTGTCTACCAATGTGTCCTGTTGGTCAGGTGCAGCCGGAGGAGTGCTGGGAGCCGAGGGCTGTGGCATACTGACAGGAGCCGGTGGCTGACAGGGAGCTGCCGGGGCTGGTGTAGCGGGAACTAGCATGGGTAGCTGGGGCTGTATAGGAGCTGGAGGTGCTGGAAAAAAGGGCAGAGTAGCCGTGGATGCTAGCCGCAAGACCGGAGGAAGCCTGCCCCTGATCATATCCTTGATGATGACACCCATTTGTGGAGACCTCATAAGCGTCATGAACCTTTCAAAAAACCTGTCTTCACAGGCCGGTGGAGCGCTTGGTGGCGCGAGCATGGACAGAGGACCCAGGGGGTGCGGAGACCTGGGCACACTCTGCCTTGCTGTATGTGGTGTGCATCTGCCCTTTGACGCTGAAGGATATTCCGTAGGCCATGTGCCTGGCGAAGACCAGTCCCTCCTGGAAACTCATTCCCCTACCTGCTCCACGAAGGGGGATGGTGTCGGACGAGCCATCATTTTGTCTAGCCCGGTGGCCATTTTGTAGGGCTGCATGGCACGTGCCTGAGACGTGTTGCTTGCTGCTTTAGGCCCTGCCTCTTCCTGGACTCTTGGCATTGGAGGGTGAGGCCTACCCTGGACCTCAGGACGTGGCCTGGTAGGCGGAGTGCCCTCGGCTTTGTCGCCGGTAGTGCTGCATACAGGCGCCCCCTCAGACATCTGTCCTGTACTAGAGCATAGCCCCTTGGGCGGAAACCCGGTAAAAGAACATTGTGGTCCCTCAGCGACATCACTGTTAGGCAGAATCCTGTGCAGTACCCTTAGGGATCACTACACAAGATTAAGACTACAAGTGGCAGTACAATTTCACCTTTGGTATAAGTCTGTACTACACAGAAAAAGTGGTAGCAGTGGCTGAGCAGCCAGACTTATCTCAAGAGCAAGTGAGCAGTAGTAGAGATTACACAAAGGACTACAATTACTGTGACTCAAGCAAACACTGACTCAAGGTTTCTGGTTAAAAAGTAAAAATACATTTGTTTTTATACCATCTGTTCACAAAAAACTTCACTTCTACTAAATTAAAGCCACACTTCAAATATACTACACGCAACCAATTCCCCTTGTGTAGAACAATTCAAGGTTAAGTACGGAGCAAGTTACTTACCTGTAACTGTTGTTCTCCAGCATGGGCCTGGCATGGATTCACATGCTCATGAATATTCCCCGTTGTCAGGCCGGGAATCCTCGGTATAGAAAAAATCAGTATCAGTTTCGTTTCTGATATGTCTTTCTCAGTAGTAACCAATCACTGGTCTCTGGGTCATACTGCCCCCAGCCAATGACTGCCCTCTCCCTAAGCCCCGCTCCTGGCAGCCATCCTCAGATTTGGTAGCACGTGAAGTGGCAGTATGACCAAGTGAAGAGCCGCAGAGGGGTAGGCGGGAGGGTTCGCATGTGAATCCATGCCAGACCCATGCTGGAGAACAACAGTTACAGGTAAGTAACTTGTTCCTTCTCCAGCATGGGGTCTGGCATGGATTCACATGCTCATGAATATAAGAATACATAGCAGTATACACATGCACAACCACGGGAGGTGGCACAAGGCTCAATATCAAGCAATACAACAACTCAACATTAAGCAACTCTTACCTCCTCACCAGGCTCACCTTAGGCGAACAGGTTGCGCAGCACTGCCTGGCCGACTCTGGACTCCTCCCTGGAATCCCGGTCGACGCAGTAGAATCTCGTGAAGGTGTGCGTCGACCTCCACGTAGCAGCCCTGCAGATGTCGAGCAGGGGCACACCAGACAGGAACGCCGTAGTAGCAGCAATCGCTCTGGTCGAATGGGCTCTCGGACGGCCGGGCAGCGGTCGGTTTGCCAACCGGTGACAGTGCATGATGCAGCCGGAGAGCCATCTGGAAATGGAAGATTTCAAGAGAGCCTTTCCTCGATTCACAGTTCCAAATTTCACAAACAACTGTGATGTCTTCCGGAAACTCTTCGTGCGGTCCACGTAGAACTTCAGCGCTCTAGCTACATCTGGCGAGTGCAGAGTCCTCTCAGCCGGCGACGAAGGCGACGGGAAGAAAACTGGCAACGCCAAGGGCTCGTTGAGGTGGAAGTCCGATGGCCCTTGGGCATGAAGGAGGGGTGCGTCCTCAGCACCACCCTTCTGTCGTGAAAAGTCAAGTATGGAGGCTTGCAAGACAGGGCCTGGATCTCTCCCACTCGTCGTACAGAGGTGATGGCCACGAGGAATGCTGTCTTCCACAACAGAAACTTCAACGGCACTGAATGCATAGGTTCGAATGGTGCCCCCATGAGCCTAGTTAGTACCACGTTAAGCTCCCACGCCGGGGCAGGGGCCTTCACCGGCAGGAATGATCGGAACAGTCCTTTCATAAATTCCTTCTCCAGACGATGAGACCACAAGGACGCCCGTCCTGTAGTTCTGGTGTAACGTGAGACGGCAGCCAGATGTACCTTGATGGAAGCTTGAGATAGGCCCGCCTTGGCCAAGGACAGTAGGTACGGCAATACTTGAGGGGCCGTAATCCGCAGAGGGTTAATCTTCTGTGCCCGGCACCAGATAGAGAACCTCTTCCATTTGTGTCCGTAGCACTTGAGAGTTGAGGAAGCCCTGGCCTTTGCAAGAACCTCTCTGCAATCGGCCGGGATGTCGTATCCTCCAAACTCTAGCGCTGCAGGAGCCAGGCCTGCAAGTTCAGCGAGACTGGTTCGTGGTGAAGAATGCCGCCTCCTTCTCTGGAGAGAAGATCCGCGTCCATCGGTAGCTTGACTGGTGTGGACGCTGACAAGTCCAGAAGATCTGCCTCGGCCACGCCGGTGTCGACGAGGATCATCCTGCACCGGGACCTCTTGAGCTGTTTGACGAGCCGGAGTAGCAACGGCAACGGCGGGAATGCATAAAGGAACAGGCCGTCCCAGGGGAACGAGAAAGCATCGCCCATGCTCCTCGGTTGGGGAAACCTGCTGGCGAACCTCCGGCACTTGGAGTTCGCCGCCGTCGCGAAGAGATCGATCTGGGGTTCACCCCATCGTCGGAAGAGTCGGTCCACTTGATCCTGGCGCAGTTGCCACTCGTGGCACGAGCGCAGCTCCCTGCTGAGTGAGTCGGCGATGGTGTTTTTTATCCCTGCCAGATGAAAGGGTACCAGAAACATCCCTTGTGCGATAGCCCAATGCCACAGATCCTGGGCTTCCTTGGACACGGCAGGGGATCTGGTTCCGCCCTGCTTCCGAATGTAAAACATCGTGGTGGTGTTGTCGGTGAAGATCCTCACCACCTTGCCCTTGAGGGACGGAAGGAAGGACCTGAGGGCCCAGAACACTGCGCGGAGCTCCAAGATGTTGATGTGGAGAGTCTTCTCCTCCGAGCACCAAAGGCCTCTCGCGTGGAGGCTCCCGGTGTGAGCTCCCCAACCTTCCAGGGAGGCATCCGTCGTCACCGTTACCTGGTGGGCCGGGGCTAGGAAGCCTGTTCCCGCCGTCAGATGAGCGCGGACACCCCACCATCTTATCGCCTGGCGGAACGCTTTGTCGAGCGAGATCCTGTCCTCGAAGCTGCCCGTCTTCTGGATCCAGCGGGCATCGAGGAATTCTTGTAAGGGCCGCATCCGAAGTCTGCAATGGGGCACCAGATAAATGCAGGAGGATATCAATCCGAGGAGGGACTTGATAGACCTCACTCTGGCCACGTCCGTGGCCAGTAGACGTTGCACCTTTCCTAGGATGGTCCTTATCCTTTCCTCCGACGGTGAAGCCTGCTGCGCCACTGTGTCGAGCTGTGCTCCCAGAAACAGGGCGACTTGCGACGGGACCAGGTGGGATTTTGGAAAGTTGATGGAGAACCCCAGGTCCGTGAGCAGCTGGAGGGTCTTCGCAGTGTTTTCCACGGCGAGCTCCCTTGTCCTTGCCCGTATGAGCCAGTCGTCCAGGTAAGGGTAGACGTGGATCCCCTGCAGGCGCAGCCGCGCCGCCACCGGTGCTAGGCACTTGGTGAACACCCTGGGAGCCGATTTTAATACGAACGGGAGGGCCTTGAACTTGTAGTGCCGCCCTTGGACCACGAACCTGAGGAACTTTCGGTGTCTCTTTAGAATGGGGATGTGGAAGTACGCATCCTCCAAGTCCAACAACGACAGGAAGTCCCCCCTCCTCCAGTTGTCCCAGCACGTGCTGGAGGGTGACCATCCGGAACTTCTGTGCCTTGATGTATTTGTTTAGTCGTCGCAGGTCCAGGATGGGACGCCATCCTCCTGTCTTTTTCCTTACGAGGAAGTTTCTTGAGTAAACTCGGGAGCCCCGAAGCCTCTTCGGGACGAGCTCGATGGCACCTTTCCTGAGCATCGCCCGTACTTCCAACAGCAGTTGAGGGATGTGATTTTCCTTCCTGGCCACGGGAGGAATGCGGGGGCACCTCTTCTGGAACTCGAGGGCGTGCCCCAGGGCCAGGGCGTCCAGCACCTAACGGTCGGTGGAGATGGACTCCCACACGCCGACGAACTTCGTCAGCCGGCCTCCCACCGGGGTGCTTCGGCGGGGGCCCGACCCGATGGACGGTTCAATCCGGCTTGGAGGCCGCTTTGCCTCCTTGACCACCTTGGCGACAACGGCGGGATCCACCTGACTTGCCGTGTCCCCTATAGGCCTCCTGCGACGAAGACCTTGCCGCTTGACGGTAAGTAGAGGCGCTGCTGCCGGCTCCCTTGGAGGCACCCTGCCTGCCTCCGGAACTCCGAAAGGAAGGCCGTCGTTGTTGGAGCACACCCAGTGCACGGGCCGTCTCCGTGTCCGTCTTGATCGCCTGAAGGGATTCATCAACCGCCTTGCCAAAAAGGTGGTTCCCATCCAAGTGCATGTCCAAAACCTTGGTCTGAACGTCTTGGCGGAAATCCGTTGCCCTGAGCCATCCTCGTCGTCTCAGGCAAACGCTGTTGCCCAACTGACGGAAACCGGTGTCGGCGATGTCCGTGGCCACCGTAATGGCGTGGTCTGAGGCAATCTCACCTTCCTGCAAGATTTCCAGAGCCTCGGCCCTCTTGGCATCCGGAAGGAAGTCCAACAGCGGGGCGATCTTGAACCACAACTCCCTGTCGTAGCGGGCTACGATGGCCAGGGCGTTGGCCGCCTTGATGGTCGTCGCTGCAGATGAGATGACCCGTCGTCCCATCGCATCCAGTTTCCTACCCTCACCGTCCGGAGGGGAGGTTGAAGTCGAGGCCGATGCCCCCCCGCTTTCTTCTTGGCCGCTGCCGAAACGACCGAGTCCAGGGTTGGTTGCGCCCTAAGGCACAAGGGGGCAGCGTCGGGGACCCGGTACTTCTTCTCGTACCGGTCCCTCTTCGCAGGAGCCGTGGCAGGGTTCTTGAGGAGGGCGTGCCCCTCATCCCAGATATCATCTAGAAGCGGTACAGCGAGGACCGTCTTCCTTTTAGCCTCCCGCCGCTGGTAGAGGAACCCCTCCTTCTTTTCCTCGGGGCAGAGCTGGAAGAGCTCGGATGCCCTGGAGATCATTGCATGGAAGGATCCAATCTCGTCGGGCGGGGACGCCCGGGCAGGGGGAGACGGTGGGCACGTCCTGTCGTCGCCTCTGTCATCATCCTTACCCGTCGTAGTTGTGTCCATGCCTGTATCATCCCCGTGGGTAGTGGACCGGGGGGAAGGCAGAGAAGGCCGCAGAGGCGGGAGAGGAGGCCTAGGATGCGTCCTCCTCCTCTTAGGCGGTGGGCTCCCCGAAGGTCCTGGCTCCGGATCCTCCGTCGGGTCTGGCTCAGGCTCCTCCGTCAGGGGAAGGGGCAACCTAGTCCTTATCTCCGAGCATAAGGACTGGATGGCTGACAAAATGGCCGCTGAGGTGTCCTGTGGCGCCGGAAACTACGGGCGTGAAGGATCTTGAGGAGCCTCGTCTGCGTCACCGTCGCCCTCGTCGTTGCCCTCGTCGGGATCCCTCCCGATGGGCTGGGTCTCCTCCACGACTTGGATGAGCTCCTCTTCAGAGGTCGTGTCCGTATCCACGACGGAAACCACCCCCTCTCCCCCTTTTTCCAACGAGGACTTCGTGGGGGTCTTCTCGATGGGCCTGAAAGACGACTCCCTCCGCGGTGGCAGGGAGACTCTGGCACCTCCACTGGTGTAGCCTCCACAGGCTGAGCCGGAGCCACGGCGACATCCTCAATCGAGGTCCTAGCAGGGTGAATCACGGCCAACGTCACCTTCTGTACGCCTGGGGCCTTCACCTTCGGGGGAGGGTCCGAGCCTCGCTCCCCCTCTGCCGGAGTCTTTGAGATCGACCGGGGCCTCTCCAGAAGCTTCGCCGGGTTCTCGGACTTCCTCTTACCCGTGCCAGAGCGTTGGCTCGTGGTCGATGGCGCTGGGGAGGGTGCGCCCTGCCTGGCAGCCGAGGAGCCCGACCGTTCGGCGCTCCCGGTGCCCGCGGACTCGCGGTACTTAGCCTTTTGTTGGGCCCCCGTCGCCGGGGCACCCTCACAGGACTTAGATGACCTCTCGGACTTCTTCTTCTTCTTCTCGCCTGGCGGGCTCTTACCTTCCAGCCAGTTGGCGAGACGGAGGTGGCGATCCTTCATGGTCCGCTCCGACATGTTTCCACAAAACGCGCAGTCCTTTTCCTTGTGCGTCTTGTCCTCATGGAGAAAGTAGAGGCATAACGAATGCTCATCCTCCTTGAAAACGTTCTGAAGCTGGCATCCAGGGCAGGTCCTGAAAAGCTTCCCGGGCGTCGAGCTCCCTTTCTCCTGAGCCATGTCCGGTGTAGGCCTCTGAACTTCTGGAATCCTCCAAAAGCGTAACTCGACGAAATCTTCACCCTTGAGGGGCGTAGAAAACTCCGAAACGGACCCCCGTTGATCGGAAGTAGAAACGGTGGAGCTTGAGGCTCTTTTAACCGAAAAAATGAGAAAATCTCCTGAAAAAAGCACGAAAACGCAGCAAAAGCTCGAGAGCTAAGCACGAGGACTCCCAACACTTGAACGTGCGGTAAAAATCTGAGGATGGCTGCCAGGGGTGGGGCTTGGGGAGAGGGCAGTCATTGGCTGGCTGAGTATGACCCAGAGACCAGTGATTGGTTACTACTGAGAAAGACAGATCAGAAACGAAACTGATACTGATTTTTTCTATACCGAGGATTCCCGGCCTGACGACGGGGAATATTCATGAGCATGTGAATCCATGCCAAACCCCATGCTGGAGAACTTTGGATTTGACACACCAGTGTTGTGAAACAAAGACGTTAATGTGGGTTATTACGCGATCACTTTTTGACAGTAATGACAGTTCGGTTTTACGAAAGAAAAGCGTACCAGCGAGAAGAAATGTTACCCTAGTCAAACACACTTAGCACATGAATTAACAAGAAAATTGGGGATACAAATCATAGGCAATACTTTTGTCAAGGCAGACAGAATCAAAGGGCACTTTCTAAAACGTAGATAAAAGTCAATAGGCCTGCGCCAGTGTCAAGTTGGACAGGGCCCTGTTGTCGAGGATCACAAGGTTAGAACAGTTCACAATTTGAGATTGCCAGGAGTACTTAGATATTGTCAAAAGGGAAGCAAAAGTTATAAGAGGGAAGGAAGACAAGGACAAGCCTTGGGTGAGGAGAAGGGGTTCACCCGAATTCCTCGAAGCTGGACACAGTACCTTATTCGTATGAAGAAAAGCTGATGCTGCGGCAGTTGTTCCTGGTAGTTCCTGCAGACTCACGGTTCCTCGAGCTCCAGTCGTGGGGACAAGAACGACGTCTGGAGCGATCTGCACTGCCCAGTGATGAGGCCAGCAGCAGCGAAGCAACAGTGAATAAAAGGTGCGCTCCTTTAAAACAGGAGAGGTTCTACAGAGGTCTATCCGGACCACTACAGCTGTGTGCAGCGATTTCGACCAAGAAGAGGGTCCTCTGGCTGTGGAAGGTGAGCTGGTTGATCCCACCAGGCTCAAGGGAAGACGACTCCGGACTGGATCTTCTCTTGTCGTTGAAGGGTAGCTAGGTCAGGACAGCAGCAAGGCTTGACCGGGACTCAGGAGGTGCAGCAGCCTTCTTCTTCTCCGCTTCTCTTCTGTTCTTTGCAGTTCCAGTGGCGACTCTCTTCTTGGTCGAACAATTGGTCGAATTGGGGTGAACCCTTCCTCCTCACCCAAGGCTTGTCCTTGTCTTCCTTCCCTCTTATAACTTTTGCTTCCCTTTTGAACTGATTGCTAAGTTATTGGGAAAAAAAAGTCTGGGGAGTGGGTCAGAAGGGCCTATCCCTCCAGCAAACGTGGATACTGATGTTTCTGATTCTGAGTGTGTTGGATTAGAAGAAGTAGATGAGTCCTTGTTAGGAAACCCTAAAACTCCCTTACCTGCTCAGAAACCACAACCTTTGTCCACAGGGACAGCATCGGGTTCTACACTCACTCCTGAATTTATTGCACTTGAGAAAATTAACTTGAATTAGAAGTGAAACGTATTGAGGCACAAACTGCCATGAAACATCAAGAATTAAGGCTCAGAGAAATGGAGAGGGCTCATGCTTTAGAGATGAAGAAATTGTCTGTAGAAAATGCTCATCTCCCAGGATCTTCTAGGTGTTCCAGTCCTAAGAGACCCTGTATGCCAAAGGAAATGATTGGTATGTATGAGACTAAACTTGATGTTTTGGATTGGTTAGCAATGTTTGAGTACAATCATGTAATTCAGGGTATCTCAGGGAATCAGTTGATTCCTTGGCTTTTCTCTAGGCTCCCGCCTGTTGCAAGTGATGCTGTCATGGAATTGGGGGAGGTGGATAAGCAGGATTATGAGTGTGTGAAGCTAGCTTTGATAGCTAGATTTGGGAAGACCCCTTCCCAGTACCTTAAGAGGTTTAGGACCCTCAAAAAGCATTAAGGTACCCCTTGGGCTACCTGGGTGTGTGACTGTTTGAAAAACTTAGATGGTTGGGTTAAGGGTTACAAAGTGAACACTTATGAAGGTTTGAGGAATCTTGTTATGTTGGAGTCAATTTATGATGCCTGCTCTCCTGAGCTTAGACAGCACTTGGCTGATTCAAAGGAGATAGACCGTAAGAAGTTAGCTAAGGCTGCTGACTTGTGGGTTGTCAACATGGCTATTCGCAAGGATTCTGGGGCAACTCAGAAGAAGGATGAGGGAAAGCAGCCAAAGAAAGTTAACAAGGAGAATTCCAATAATTCCAATCCAAAAGAGGGCCCCAAACAGAGCCAGGGTAAGCCACAAGGGAAACCGAATCAGGCTAGTGTACCATCTTGTGCTAAACCAGGTGGAGGTCAGAGTAAGCCTCCATACAATAGGACATTTGATAAATGTTTTTATGAAGCTACTGACCATGTCAAAGGGGATCCCAGATGTAAGGGTAAACCTTCAGGGGTCCACACACTCTCCTTAGCCTTCTCCCATGTGGAAGAAGTACCTATGAAAAGTGGTAACTTTCAATTACTGTCTGATGAACCCATGAGAGTCTCAGCTAGTGTTTCTTTAGTGTCCTTGGATCTTTGGGAACAACAGAACTTAGATGTCTATAACTCAATCCCAGATAATACTAAAGAGTATTATAAAGATAGTGTTCTTGTGAATGGTCAGGAGACCCCTGCCATCAGAGACACTGGAGCCAGCATAACTGTGGTTGATTAATGCTTTTTCAAGGTAGAAGATGTTGCTAAGGCACCCAAACACCTAACCAAGTTAGCTGGAGGCCCTGTGCAAATAGTTCCCCAGTTACCAGCTATCATCCAGTGCAATGACATGACTGTCAGAATACCTGTTAGTGTGCAAAGTGACATACCCGGTAAAGTCCTGTTGGGTAATGACCTGAAAACTCTTGGAGTTGTGTCTAGTACCCCCAGGCTTCCCAGTAAAAGGAAGCAGGAGCTCACAAGGTCTGCTAAGGAGAGAACCTTGAGAGGCTCTCCTGGGGACTTGATAGATAGAAGAAGCTATCACCCCAAATCCACAGGACTGACTTACTGCTATTGCAAGACAAAAAGAGACAAAGGGGAAACCAGCAAGAAAAGAGCACGCACCCCTGTGCCCACCAGGACATCACCAAGACTGTCCAAAGTCACACCTGTGACTCCTCCACAGAGTGAGAGTGTGAGGTTCAACCCTGTATGGTTACACCAGATACTGAGGGCTCAGATCTGGAAGAGCTTACTCTGGTTGGAGATCTTGATCCTGTTGAACATCCCGAGCTGCAGTCTTTACTGGCAGAAGGTGGACCCAACAAGGCAGACTTCAGCAGAGGACAAAGAGTGTCCTACTCTTGAAGGTCTTCGCCTACAGGCAGCTTCTCAGTTCGATGGGGAAGAGCCTGGGATGTATAGGTTACACTGGGAAGATGGCCTCTTCTATAGTGAACCGACTGAGTCAACCCCTGGGGACTGCAAAAAACTTGTAGTACCCCTAGTGAACCGACTCCAGTTCCTACAGTTAGCCCACAAGATACCTTTGGCAGGTCACTTAAGTTTTAAGAAGACCAAGGAAAGGCTCTCACTTTACTTCTATTGACCTAAAATGGGCTCAGAAGTTCTGTAGGAGCTGACACACTTGCCAAACCTCTGGCAAGAGTGAAGCCAAGAATGTGGCACCCTTGGTGCCTCTGCCAGTGGTGGGAGTTCCTTTTGAGAGGGTCGGGATTGACATTGTTGGTCCTCTTGATCCTCCCACATCTTCAGGTAACAGGATTATCCTGGTTGTAGTAGACCATGCTACTAGGTATCGTGAAGCCATGCCTATGAGAACTGTTACGGCTCCGGCTGTGGCTAAGGCCCTACTTGGTATTTTTACCAGAGTAGGTTTTCCTAAGGAAGTGATATCCGACAGGGGATCAAAGTTTATGTCCCACTACATGCAAGCCATGTGGAAAACCTGTGGAGTCACTTACAAGTTCTCTAGTGCCTACCACCCACAAACCAAAGGGTTGGTGGAGAGGTTTAACAGAACTATGAAGAGCATGACAGGTGCTTTAGAAGAACCCCTTAAAAGAAAGTGGGACCTTCTACTGGCATGCCTTCTCTTTGCATATAGAAAAGTCCCTCAGGAGGGAGTAGGTTACAGTGCCTTTGAACTTCTCTATGGCCATCCAATCAGAGGTCCATTGGCCCCGATTAAGGAGGGGTTGGAGAGTGCTCCTTCCCCCAAGTCAGTCAGAGTGACTGACTATGTGATAGATCTCCGGAGGAGAATGTCACACATGATGGCAGAAGCAAGTGACAACTTGAGGGCGGGTCAAGCTCTGGTCAAACATTGGCATGACCAGAAGGCTAACATGGTTGAGTTTACTCAAGATCAGCTTGTTCTTGTTAAAGTTCCCACAAAGCAAATGGCCTTGCAGGACAAATGGATAGGACCCTTCAAAGTTGTGGGTAAACTTGGAGAGGTGAACTATCTGGTGGACTTAGGCAATCCTAAGGAGGCTCCCAGAGTCATTCACACCAACCGTTTAAAGGCTTATGTCTCTAGACTGAGATAGGAGCTTTGATTCTAGCTTCAACTCAAGAGGAGGAGGAGAGTGAACCTCTGCCTGACCTCCTCAGAGGCGTACCTTTAGATGAGAAAGTGGAAGGAGTTAATCTCTCTTCCAGTCTAACATCTGACCAGCAGGATGAGTGCAAATTACTGTTAGATCAGTTTGCCTCCCTGTTCTCACTTTCACCAGACTTGACCCCTTGGGGCCAGCATGATATCCTCACTGGTGACTGTTTGCCTGTAAAAAGCAAGGGGTACATAATGTCAGACAATGTCAGAACCCACATAAGGAATGAGGTCAACAAGATGCCTAATCTCGGGATTATAGAATCCTCTACTAGTCCCTGTCTAGGCCAGTTGTGCTTGTACCAAAGGCAGGACCCAAGGAGTTGAGATTCTGTGTGGACTATAGAGCTCTAAATGCAGTCACCAAGACTGATGCCCATCCTTTACCTAGGACAGATGAGCTAGTGGATAAACTTGGTGCAGCCAAGTACCTCAGCACATTTGACCTAACCTCAGGCTATTGGCAAATAGCTCTGACGGACCATGCCAAGGAGAAAATTACATTCTCCACCCCAGCAGGCCTCTACCAGTTTAAGGTAATGCCTTTTGGACAAAAAAATGCACCTGCTACATTTCACCGGATGGTCAATCAAGTTCTGAATGGGATGGAGGACTTCTGCATGGCATACTTGGATGGCATTGCAGTGTTCAGCCCTACATGGAAAGAACATATTGATCACCTAGGATAGGTTTTGCAGGCTCTTGAGACAGGCCAATCTGACCATAAAGGCAAGTACATGTCAAATTGATCAGAGCAAAGTGGTCTACCTTGGACATGAGGTAGGAGGAGGTGAAATAAGGTAATTGCCTAGCAAAGTACAAGCTGTACAAAACTGTGCCACCCCTACTACTCAAACCCATGTGAGAGCCTTCCTATGTACTACAGGAACTTCATAGAGAACTATGGGTCCATAGCTTCTCCATTGAATGTCATCTCCTCTCCAAAATCCCCTAAAAAGGATAGATGGAATGAGGAGAGCACTCAAGCCTTTGAAGGCCTGAAGAAAGCCCTTTGTCAAGCTCCAGTCCTAAGAGCTCTCACCAACCCTTAATTGTACAAACTGATGCTTCTAATGTAGGTATAGGTGCAGTCCTTAGTCAACTGGATGAGAAAGGTAGGGAACATCCCATTTGGTTCATCAGCAGGAAGTTAAAGGATCCTGAGACAAGGTGGGCAACAATAGAATGTGAATGTTTTGCTATTGTGTGGTCACTGAAGAAGGTTAGACCATACTTGTATGGATCGACTTTCATTATTCAGACTGACCACCAACCCTTGAGATGGCTGATGCAAATGAGAGGGTAAAACCCTAAACTACTAAGATGGTCAATCTGCCTACAAGGGTTTGATTTTACCATTGAGCACAGAGCAGGAAGTCACAACCAAAATGCTGATGGTCTCTCTAGGATGTTTATAACCGACTAGAGGTATGAGAGCCGTCCAGGAGTGGATTAAATCCTTCTGTCCCTTAGTCTGGGGGTGGGGTGGGAGACAAGTGTTAGGGAGAATTCTCATCTATGGCTAATTTCCCTCACCTAGTGAATCCCTCAGCAGCTTTGCTGGATTTCTGGTGCTTATTTTTTCCACCTGGTAAGAATGTGAGCCTTTTTCACACTCTTACATGTGTTTTGCCATGTGTATTTCAACTGTTTGTTTGATCTTGGGCTCTGGAGCTACACCACTCCATGAGCCCCACTGTTTGTGTGTGTTACCCAGCACCTTCAGTGCAGTGACACAGGGATGTCTCTAAGACTTCATTCCCTCTGACTCCATTTTTCTGGGGCTGACTACTGTCCCCCAGAAACAGGTAAAGTTGCCATTTACTTTATGTAGTCATTTAAACTCCAGACCCAATACACCCCATCTTACATGGAGTATTGGAAAGGGTTCATTCCTATCCCTTTTTGTCTGTGCCTCGCTGAGCTTCATTTTGCTCTGTTAACACTAAGACTTAGCTGGTGGCAGTGGTATCTACCCTAACTGTTCTACCGTGATTATACTATATAAACATGGTACTGTTTTAGGCTATTATATTAGCCCCGAACTTAAACCTGCTTGACCAAATACTTTTTATTTTGGCTCTGGTTGGGTTTAATCGCCATTTCTTTTTGTTAAAGTCCTTCTTGTGTTTTACTTTGCGCTGCAAACCTGGTTTGTCTTCTTTGTTCACAGACCTTTGGCAGGTGTAATAAAGAGGCACACTTAAATGGAGGTGAGTAAGAGCTTTATTCGAGGCCCCCGGGGTAGTCACAGTGGAGGCACCAACTGGCAAGGCACTCTCAAATGGAATATACATGCACGAGGTTCTAAAGAGACTCGTGCATGTATTACCATAACAGCAGGCTTCTGTCCAGAAGCCCTCCTTTGGCGTCTGGGTGTCTAGGTGGGCTGAATGTGAGGGAGGGGTTTAGTCACCCCATGCACAGGGTCTCCTCAGAGACCCAAGTCACACTTTGTGTCGATTGGCTGAGGTGGTTGTCCGGGCCAGACAACCCCCCTGCTGAGTGATTGACAGCCAGGCTGTGTGAATGGGGGATTTTGGCATTAAAGGCAGGACTCTTGGGCTGGAAGTCAGAGTCACCACTGGAACTGCAAAGAACCAAAGAGAAGCGGAGAAGAAGACAGCTGCTGTACCTCCCGAGTCCCAGTGAAGCCCTGCTGCAGTCCTGAGCTATCTACCCTTCAACGACAAGAGAAGATCCAGTCTGGAATCTTCTTCCCTTGAGTCTGGCAGGATCAACCAGCTCACCTTCCACAGCCAGAGAACCCTCTTCTTGGTCGAAATCGCTGCACACAGCTGTAGTGGTCCGGATAGCCATCTGAAGAACCTCTCCTGTTTTAAAGGAGCGCACCGTTTATTCACTGTTGCTTCGCTGCTGCTGGCCTCATCCCTGAGTAGTGCAGATCGCTGTAGCGCCAGCTTTTCTTCATACAAATAAGGTACTGTGTCCAGCTTCGAGGAACTGGGGTAAATCCTTTCTCCTCACCCAAGGCTTGACCTTGTCTTCCTTCCCTCTTATAACTTTTGCTTCCCTTTTGACAATATCTAAGTAGTCCTGACAATCTCGAATCGTGAACTGTTCTAACCTTGTGATCCTCGACAACAGGGCCCTGTCACACTTGACACTGGCGCAGGCTTATTGACTTTTATCCAAGTTTTAGAAAGTGCCTTTTGATTCCGTCTGCCTTGACAAAAGTATTGCCTATGATTTTTACCCCCAATTTTCTTGTGTTAATTCATGTGCTAAGTGTGTTTGACTATGGTAACATTTCTTCTAGCGGGTACGCTTTTCTTTCGTAAGACCGAACTGTCATTATTGTCAAAAGGTGATCGCGTAATAACCCACGGTAAAGTCTGTTTCACAACACCGGTCTGTCAAATCCAAAGGTACTTACCTTGAACTGTTCTACACAAGGGGAATTGGTTGTGTGTAGTATATTTGAAGTGTGGTTTTAATTTAGTAGAAGTGAAGTGTTTTGTGAACAGATGGTATAAAAACAAATGTACTTTTACTTTTTAACCAGAAACCTTGAGTCAGTGTTTGCTTGAGTCACAGTAATTGTAGTCCTTTGTGTAATCTCTACTACTGCTCATTTGCTCTTGAGATAAGTCTGGCTGCCCTGCCACTGCTACCACTTTTTCTGTGTAGTACAGGCTTGTACCAAAGGTGAAATTGTACTACCACTTGTAGTCTTAATCTTGTGTAGAGGTCCCTAAGGGTACTGCACAGGATTCTGCCTAACAGTCACCGGTAGGATCTCACAACCCCTCGGCCTGGTGGCCGGTAGCTGAAGCAGCCTCGGTGCATGTGCTGGTGCTAGGACCTGAAAGGTCCCTCCCACTTGTGCATTGCTGGGGAAGGAGTCGTCCTTGCGGGGTGCGGATGAAAACAGTGCCCCTATCTTGGGCCTGGACTTGTGCCTGACGAATTTCTTCAAGTCCTCTGGAGGCAAACTTCCGAAGAGCTCCATCCACCGTCCTTGCCTGTTTTTCAGAGAGCAAGGCGTGAGCGCATCACACGCTGTACAACATTCACAGCCGTGGTCGGGGCCGAGGTAACGGAGGCAAAGAGCATGGGGGTCGGACATAGGGAAGAATCCCTCGCAGGCTGGACACCTGCTGAAGCCTGCTGACATCGGCATGTGCCGAAGAGGAGCGTGGCGCGCCAGAGGACAACGGTATCTGAATAAAGACAAGAAAAAGAAGAAGATAAAAGTACTTCTCCAGGGAAGAGCCACGGAATTACTAGGCCAGAGGCCTAACCCAGGAGCGCTGGTGAAAGCGGTCCATTCCTGTCGACATGGAAAAAGAGGACTGGGGAGTGGAACCAGTTGGCAGAGTCAGGGGAGTGCATGCTCCCAGGGCCACACCCGCACACGCATCTAAATCTAAAGGGAAAGTTGATTTTTCTGGTGAAAAAGGCTCCGCCTCCCGTCCCTAGCGAGGGACACCCATACAGTATGGAGGAAAGGGGACGGGACGTAGGAGTAAAACATGTTGATAACTTGGTGCTTTTCTCTTGCTTCAGTACCAGACCATCCCATAGCAACTCACCCGCGTCATTCTCTGCAGAGGTAGTAGATGGGTCAATACTTCCGACTCCCAGTTGCTGCTCTCCCCATCAACATCCCCATTCATTGCTCTGCCCCACGTTATCTGCATTCAAATATTTAAGCTGCAACTGCTGTGGTGGGTCTGCACCATTTTGTACAATGTTTTTCAATAGGAGTTTTAACTTCCTGAATACACTATGTAAGAAAGATACTGTGGGAACCCAACACACATTCCTTTGATTGTGTTACCTGGCTTCCCCTCACATCTGCATTAAGCCCGCATAGTGAATATGTTAAAATACTTATTCTCATCCGTTTAGATCCTCAATGCCCAGCAATGCACATTTCTATCAACACCAAAGAGAATAGCTCACAGAATCTAACAGTATATATAAAAAACATAATATAATACATACCTTCTTAGTGACAAATAAACAAAATCATTTTTTTAGCTGGTGTATGGTATCAACTATTTCAGCCTAGCAATAAAAGCAACGGCATGTTAAGGTTCCTTAAAAGTATGAACAATTTCCCCAGGCTTTTTGCAGAGATGGCTGCTTAAGGTTAGAGGATCCAGCTGGCCTAATATAGTAGCACATTTGCAGAGCTTGATATCATGCCAGAGAAATGATAAGTTACTCACCGCAGTGACTAACTTAGTCTTAGTCCATAGTCCCGTTTCCTCCATACTGTATGGGCGTCCCTTCCAAGGGACTGGAGAAGGAATCTTTTTCACCAGAAAAAACCTTCTTCCCCTTTAAATTTAAAGGCGCGCGGGGGTGCGGCCCATGGTGCATGTGCTGCCTGACTCGGCCTTCCGGCGCCACACCTCAGTCCCCATTGACGCAGACAACAGATTTAACATTGCCTAATGACACCAGTGTTATTAGCGGGGAGGTTGGTGGGACGTATGGAGGAAAGTGGACTATGGACTAAGAGTATGTTTAGTCACTATGGTGAGTAACTTAGAATTACTCTTCCGTCCTGTCCCCTTTCCTCCATACTGTATGGGCGATTACAACTGATTGCAGCCCCAGGGTGCAGAGGAGACCCTCCTTAAGCAAATAGGTTCCCGAGAATCGCCTGTCCGAAAGCCGCTTCAGATCTAGAGCCAGCATCCAAACAGTAATGCTTGCAGAAAGCCGAGGGAAAGGCCAAGGTGGCTGCCCTGCTTATGACTTGCCAAGGGACATGGTGCTGGAATGCGATGACCGTTGCCTTGGCTCTGACTGTGTGGGCATGCATGTTGGCTGGAAGCGGCTTGTGCTGGCTCTCGTACACTTCTTTGATGGCCGAGACCATCCAGCGGGATATGGAAGATTTAGAGGTCTGATAGCCTGGTCTCGAGCCTCCAAAAGAGACAAACATGGCGTCCACTTTGCGGAAGCCCTTGGTCCTGTCCAAGTAGAATTTCAGAGCACGCCCGACATCCAGGCAGTGCAGCACTTTCTGTGCTTCGTCCTTGAGATCGGGAAAAAACGTAGGAAGGTCTACTTCATTGTTCAAGTGGAAAGCAGATGGAACCTTGGGCAGACATGCCAGGTGCATCCGCAGGACTACCTTGTCCCTGTGAAAGGTGGTATACAGCTCAGAGGCAAACAGCACCTGGATCTCGCTGACTCTACGGGCCGAGGCAAGGCCGACTAGTAAGGCTGTCTTGATGGTGACCAGCCTGATGTCCACGGACGCCATTGGCTCGAATGGTTTGTGTACCAGTGCGCCCAAGACTATGTTAAGGTCCCAAACAGGGTGCGGTCTCTTGATGGGCGGGTAGAGCCTAGCGAGACCCGTCAGATGTTTGAGGATAGGGTTGGAGGAGGAGAAGATGCCCTCCTCCGAGTTCTTGTAAGCCCCAATGGCTGCAAGATATGTGCGGCATGTGTCCACCTGCACGCCTGAATGAGCGAGGGTCACAGAAAGGGAGAGCACATCGTCCAAAGTGCACGCCAAGGGTCAATTCCCTTGGAATCTGCCCAGTGGCAGAATCTGTTCCATTTGCTTTTGTACTGGGCCCGGGTAGCTTTGCTCCTGGCCCTTTGTATGATCTCCAGATTGGCCTGTGAGAGGCTAAGGTGCCTAACGTTACCTACTCAGCTACCACGCTGTGAGGGCTAGTTTCACTGGCACAGGGTGGATGACTCTTTCCCCCTGCTGTGCCAGCAGATGTGCTGGACCTGTCGGAAGGTGATTCGGGGGCACCTCCGTGAGGCGGAGTAGCTCTGAAAACCATGACCCGGCCAGTCATCATGGGTCTATTAGAACGATGAGGAGTCGGCGAGACTCCTTGATTTTGCAAATTACCCTGTGGATCAGGGGATTGGGCGGAAAGGCGCAGGTTTTCATGCTGGTTGACTGGAGGTGAAATGCGTCGGCCAGAGAGCCGGCCCCTGACCTTGCCAGGATGCGGACTGGGGACACTTCTTGTTGTGCCATGTGGCAAAGAGATCCACCTGTTGAAGATCTCCTGGATAACGAGGTTGTTTAGCTGCCGCTCGTAATTGTCAGCTCCCAGCCTGCTGAGCCTGTCCGCTTCCAGGTTGGATTCCCCCGGGTGGTGGACTGCCGTACGGTAAATATCGTTTTCCAGGGCCCACTCCCACATGCTGATCGCCAGTCTGCACAGAGGAGGGGATCTGGTACCTCCCTGCTTGTTGACGTAGTACATGCTGGTTGAGATGTGTGTCTAGATGAGAACATCCTTGTCCCTGAGAAGTGGTAGGAATGCTCTGAGCGCTAGCCATATGGCTTTCAGCTCCAACCAATTGATGCAGTATTCCTGCTCCTGTCGAGTCCAGGTGCCGTGGACGGAGAGATCATCCAAGGTGGCTCCCCAGCCCTTGAGCGAGGAGTCTGTGGTGATGGTGGCCGGAAGGCCTTTCCCGTCCGTAGGTTGCAGTCCCTGGACCACCATGATAGGTCGTGGTGGAGAGATGGAGGAACGATGATCATGTTGGATTGAGAGCCCCGCTCCTGATTCCATGAGGCAGCGAAGTGCAGCTGAATCCTCCTCATCCTTATTCTTGCGTGAGGCATGGCTAATAGGACCGCAGCCAATAGACCCAGGAGATGTTGGTACCACCATGCCAAGGTCGCCGCTCTGCTGAGGAAGTGGGCAGTGGCCCTCTTGAAGGCCGAGATTTTGTCCTCCGACGAGAAGACCTTCTCGGAGCACGTGTCCCAGACGAGGCCCAGGAATGTAGGAGTCTGGGTAGACTGCAGCTTTGACTTCTTGAGATTGAGCGAGAAGCCCAGATCGTGCAGTGTGTTCATAAGGGCATGGGAAGAGTGGTGAACCGCTTCCGGAGATGTAGCAATGACGAGCCAGTCGTCAAGGTATGGGTAGATGTGGAGGTCCTGCGCTCTGAGGAGGGCCGCCACGGCATTTATGAGTCTGGTAAAGACCATGGGGGCCGAGTTGAGGCCAAAAGGAAGGACCTTGTATTGAAAATGGTAGCCCATGATCCTGAACTGTAGGAAAGAACGATGGGGCTGCCAAAATTGGGACATGCAGGTACGCGTCCTTCAGATCTAGGGAGCACATCCAGTTTCCCTTGTGTAATGTCTCCGTTAGGCAGAAACCTGTGCAGTTCCCTTTGGGAACACTGCAAAAGATTTAGGACTACAGGTGTTAGCAGTAAACCCACTTGGTAGAAGTCTGTACCACCCAGATTTACCTGGTAGCTGTGGCTGAGCAGTCAGACTTCCCTCAAGAAGAGTTAGGCAGTATGCAAAGTATACACCATAGGCACTCAGACACAATAGCACAAGCAAACACTGACCAGAGCTTTGGTATCAAAGTATATAATTATTTATTTAAAAACCACACTGTTTGAAACACTCCAGCACTCTTATTGTAAAACACTCTAAACACAGTTACTATTATAATATATACAACCCTTATTCCTTATCAGACAAGTCTTAGTTAACACCACTTATTTCCAGACAGAGGTGAGCGCTTAACTATAGGTGGCACTCCAATAAGTTCATGAAGAAGGGAGGGAAAAAGACAGAATATGTGAAGATACACCACTCTAAGATTTAGGAACACTATTAGCAAGGCAGAAGAGCAAAAGTCACTTGTGAGCCAAGGTCCATAGGCTGGGCCCACTCTTAGAGAGAGCAGAGCACAAATGTGCCCAAGATCACACAGTTACACTAGGCTTTGAAAGTCTTGCAGAGAGTTTGAAAAGAGTTTAGAGAGGCTCAGAAAAGTTTAGCCAGGGTGTCCCAGGCTAACCCAGGTTCGAAAGCCGGGGCTAAATCTACCCCGTACAGTCGGTGGCAAGGGAAGCCAGGCGGAACACGGTACCTTAAGTGGGAAGGATCCTCCAGTGGTGGTAGATGTTCCTGGCAGTGGGTGCAAGTCTCGGCGTCGTCCAGAGGAAGAGAAGATCTCGACTTGGAGGAAAGATGAAGGTCGTTGCACTGCCAGGGAAGAAACCAGCCGCGGAGTTTTCCGGTTAAAGGTATTACCCTTTATTTCGCGTTCGTGGTAAAACGTGGTATTCCGGTTGCCGGGGTGCTTGGCACAGGCAAGGCGGCCACAAGATGCGTCGGGAAGGCGAAAAGACGGTGAAACTGGTTATCCCCACCAGTCAAAGGAAGAAGACTCTCCAGCGGGAGATCTCCTCTGTCGTTGGGAAAAGTGGTGAGACGGTTCAGCAGGGCTCCACCGGTGGTGTCGTCGTAGCAGGTCGGCTCAGCTTCTCCCTCGTCAGATTCTTAGGTGCTGTGGCGAATTCTGAAGTTCCAGTCCCCAAAGCCCTGCTTTTATGCAGAAAACCCCCATTCACTCAGCCTAGCTGTCACTCAAACATGCTAAGTGGTGAGCCGGCCGGCTCACCACTTGGGCCAATCAGGACAGAGTGAAACTTGAGTTGCCTAGGCAACTCAGTCCAGGGTGCCTAAATCCCCCTCCTCCCCTCCTAAGTACCCCAGACAGAGTGGCACCACTTTGGAGGGCTTCTGTGGAGAAGCCTGCCAAAAAGTGGAACAAAGGGCTCGACTTGGGTTGGAGTCACAGAAGAGAACACAAACGCCATTTTAGAACCGAGTTTTGGCAAAAAAATACCAACCGGAGAATTAATAATAATTAAATAAACCGGCGGTATGTTCGAGGCTATCGTAATTAAATAAATAAAGATAGTAGCCCCGAACAATGGGAAAATCCCATAGAGAAATATTTGCGGTTGAATATAGAAAGTAGTATCCACTGCCACCAGCCAAAACTCGATCAGGGGGGACGGAGATGTGCCCCCTCGACTAACAGACCCCGGGGCAATCGAATTGCCCCAGCCAGTAAGTCCACAATATGATGGTTTGTACTGGTTCTGTTCAGAATTCAAGGCTAGTAAAGTCAATGGTGACTTTACATGCCCTGGGAGACAGTAGTCAGTCCCAGGGTATGGAGTCTATACTGGGGGGTCACTAGGACACCCCTGTGTGACTGCACTAAGGGTGCTGTGTAACACACATCACAAAAACACATGAAGTCCTATGGAGTAAAAGACCCCATAAGCCCATTAAACACATCTAGAGTCAAAGAAACATACTCAAATCATGCCTAAGAGTGAGGGTAAAAGAGTCTCACTCTTGGCAGGAGAAAAAAAATAAACCCCAAAAATCCAGCAAAGCTGCTGTGTGACTCACTAGGTTAGGAAATTCAGCCTAAACAGAGAATTCTCCTTAACAGTCTCCACAATAAAAGCTGAATTTTTGCAGGGGTAAGGAGAGGTTGAGGGTGGAAAGGTCCAGTACAACTCTCAGGCCTGCCTGGTTCTTCTGAATGGAGAAAATCCTGGAGTAAAAGCCAAAGCCTCGCTGGGAAGCTGGGCCTTCCTCCACTGCCTGGCTCTCCACGAGCGACCGGATCTCCGCCAAAAGAGTTGCTGTCCCATCTTGACGGAGTGGAGGCGAGGAGAGGCTGGGATAGGAAGGCGGTACCCTGTGCTTACTACAGATAGCATCCAGGGGTCTGCGAAAATCTGGTGCCAGAAATGTGCATGAAGAGCAAGCCTGCCCCTGAACGGAGACACGTGGACCCGAAGGGGCGTGTCATGCTTTCTTTCCCCCTGAGGCTGTTGCTGAGGAGGGGGACTGGAAAAAGCCCTTACACCCCTCCCCCTTTTGTTGCTAGCACCGGCTCTTCCACGGCGAGTGGTCCGGCTGCCTGGATCTGCGTTCCTGGAAGCTGCGGAACCCTCCATATGTACGACCCCTCTCTGAGCGCTCCTGAGATTTGTTATACGATTTGGGCGTGGTCTTTGTAAGGATGGATAAAGACTTTGCTGTCTGTGAGCTATTTTTCTTCTTGTCCAGCTCCTCGTCTGTAGAGGAGTGGAAGAGGTAAAGGTAGATCTAGTATGCACTCCTGGACATCCGGGTTGAATTTTGTTGCCTGGAGCCAGGCTGTTCTTCTCATGTCCGTGGCAATACAGATGGCACACATGAGGTATCAATATGACCCACTATAGATTCCATGACGTCATGCGCCACCAGCTTGGCTTCATCTAGCCCCGCCTTAAAGCGTGATTGGCTCCGGGTGGTGAGTTCTGGGAGTAAGTCTGCAATTTCCCGCCATAATCTCTGGTTGGCGGCAGCCAGCAGGGCATCTGCGTTGGCTCGACGTAGATGTAAAGAGGCATTGCAATAGAGTTTCTTGCCATACGCCTCCAAGATTATCTACTCCTTGCCTAACAGCGCTGCAGAGGAAGAGGCAGAGCACAACTGGGGTTGGAGTATAGTGATGCTGCAGTGATCACCGAAGAGTGTGGCTGAGGATGGTCCGAAAGCAAGAGTGTGTCCCCCTCCACCTGCCTGTACTTGGCGTCCACGTGTCGATTGACCAGCTGGGCCGAGTGGGGTTTGAGCCAGCCCTTCTTGCCCAGAGAGACATCGGTCTGCATAGGAATCCCCAATTTGGCCGAGGGGCGTCGTGTGAGGACTTCAGCCAGAAACCCCTCTGCTGGCTGCTCACACTGCCGGTAGGGGGAGGCCCAGGTACTCTGCCAGACCAGAAAGACGTTTGTGGAAGGCCCTGGCTGAGGATGGCGCGTCTGGATTCTCCTCCTCATCTGTATCCTGCTGACCTGGAGGATCCTGTGGAGGAGGAGGAGGAGTAGTAGTTGGCGCCGGAGGCTGGGGTACAGAGCCCGCGGCCGGAGGCTGAGGAGGTGGCAGAGGCTGCAATGGAGCCCCCTGTTGAGTCAGCTGGGGAGCCGGAGGAGGTGGCTGCACCAGGGCCTGGGGCGTCAGCAGAGGCATCTGTGGTGCCTCTAGCATTGCGGGGAGGACTTGATGATGACCTCCATCTGTGGTGACTTCATGAGGTCTAAGAATTTCTCGAAGAGCTCCTCCTCACTGGCCAAAGAGGTGGCAGGGGGTGCCGACAGGGTAGCGGGGAGCTGCTGGAGTCGCTGCATATCCGGTCTATATGGACGCAAAGGAAAACTGCCAAGCGCAAATGAGGGGTAGACTGTAGGCCACGTACCTGGTTGAGGCCAGTCCCACCTTGACGCTCGTTCTTCGCCAAATTCCTGGAATGGCGTCAGACGGGTGCTTCTTTCTGGCGCAGCGGCATTTTGTTGAGGTGCTTGCCACGTGCCTGTGGTGTGCTGCTCGGCCTGCTGGGCCAAGCCTCCTCCAAGACTCTTGCGTGTGGATCACAAGGCCTACCCTGCTCCACGGGCCTAGGCCTGGTAGGGTTGACACCCTCGACCCAGGGGTTGGTAGAGCTGCGTTTAGGCACCCTCTCTGACATATTGGGGCGTAGCCCCTCGCCCATGGTGCCGGTAAAAGGGTGAAGCCCCTCGTGTGTAGACTCAGTAAAAGAACCTTCCGGTCCCTCAACACTGCGCTCGGGAGGATCCGAGGATTCCTCGACCCAAAGGCCGGTAGCTGTAGCAGCCTCAGTGAACGTGCTGGTAGAAGGACCCGACAGGTCCCTCCCATGCGGGAGAGTCCCTGGGAAGGAGTCTCCCTTGCAGGGTGCGATGGAAAATATCGGCCCTACCGATGGGCCTGGTTCGATGCTTCACGAAGTTCTTGAAATCCTCTGGAGGCGACATCTGGAAGAGCTCCCTCCACCTGGCTAGTCTGTTCTTCAGCGCCTTCGAGGACAGCGAGTCAAATGCCGAACATGACTGCCAACCAAGGTCTGGGCCAAGGCAACGTAGGCAGAGGGCGTGGGGGTCTGAAGTTGTTAAGAGCCCGTTGCAGGATGGACACCTGCTGGACCCTGTAGAAGTTGACATGCGCCGGGGAGGAGCGTGACGCCTGAGGACCAAGTACCTGAATGATAAACAAGACTAAACAGACAAAGAAGTATCCGCGGGTGCAATTACATGGCCGACGCCAAACCTGAGAGCGCTGGTGAATTCGGCCTGTTCCTGTCGACACGGAAAAGGGGACTGAGGTGTGGCACCGGAGGGCGGAGTCAGGACAGCGCATGCTCCCTGGGCCGCACCCCAGCGCACCTCTAAATTTAAAGGGGAAATACGTTTTTTTCTGGTGAAAAAGGTTCCCTCTCACGTTCCTTGGAAAGGACGCCCATACAGTATGGAGGAAAGGGGACGGGACGTAAGAGTAACAAGTGTTGCCTTTGGCCAAATCAGAGACGCCTTACAAGAAGACGAGAAGTAAATATACAAGGAGCAGCCTCCTTCAGAAGCAGGAGTGGGGGGCGAGAGCATCAGATGAGCAAGATAAAACCCTGGAGGGGGGTAGGGGGGAGGGAAGAAGCAGACCAGTTTATTAGTTTGCTAAAAAAAAAGTCAGAAAACCTTAGCTCCCTAAGTGAAAACGTTGAAGCAGGGGTATGGGACAAGTTATTTGTTGTCAGGGAGAGTAAGATTTCATGAACATATTGCCCTCTGGGCATGTAGCCCTTAAGTAAAGTCTGTATAGGTTTATTTGACCTTCGAAATGCTCGCTATGAACTATTGTGTATGTGGGATCATCATGGCTACTCAGAGTGTGTTGGTGACACCTCTGTATGGCTCCAGCAACTGTGTTGGTTGCACTGTGGTTGGAGCATCATACTTCCGTCTTGGGTAGGTGTGGCAAAGTGACCACATTGACTTTGCCACATCGACCTGGGTATGGTATCCTCGGAACCACACCAGCAGCTGTCGGCGGTAAAAGCATATCCCCGCTCATAGACCATTCCTGTTGGGATAAACAACCCAGAAAAACTACATGCCACATAATGCCCCTCTTGAACAAAACCAAAACCCAAACCTGATCCAAGGGCAGGAATTTTGGGCTGGGAATGGATGGACTATACAGAACACCTCGTCAGGTCACTTAGGCCGGAAGAAGGCTGGAAAATACGTTCCTGGGCCAGACGGACCAGACCATTTTAACAAACTGACTACATCTCCTGTAATCCCTCTTTCCCAACAGAAGAAAATCTGGACCAGACTAGCAAAAAGTGCTTAGAGATTTGTGATCAGGAAGATAAGGAATAAGTTACTTACCTGTAACTCCTGTTCTGCAGCATTGGTATCTTTCAGCGATTCACATGCTCTGAATATTCCCAGTCATCAGGCTGAGAATCCTCAGTAGCAGAGCAGTTTAAACTTAAACTGAAAACTTTCAGTCACTTTTATGCTCTATTACAGTCATTTTTGGGTCATACTGCCCACACCCCTTAGCTCCTCTCCTGTCGACCATCTTCAGATTTGGCAGCGCACACAAAGTGGCACTAAGAGCCAAAACATGAGCCATGCAGGGTAGGTGGGAGGGTCCCATGTGAATCTATGAAAGATACCAATGCTGGAGAACAGGAGTTACAGGTAAAGAGATCATTGGTGGCACACAATCAGAGATAAGAGAAGGAGAAGAGGAGCCTGAAAACCACAAAGCACTGAAAGCTGGGGCAGAGAGCGGCAATGCGGTGGGCAAGAACTTGTTCCTTCTCCAGCATTGTATCTTTCATTGATTAACATGCTGTGGATAGATTACAAAGCAGTATTACAACAATACCCATGGGTGGAGGCAAACTCCCAGCATAACTTACCACTGGAGACTTACCCACCTCAAGCAAAACGTTTCCACAGAACTGATTGGCCAGCTCTAGATCATTTTGCAAAATGTCGAACGTGGTGAACGTATGCATCGATCTCCAGGTGAATGCACAGCAGATGTCAGGCAACAGAATTCCGGAGAGAAAGGCTGTGGTTGCAGCCACTGCTCTGGTAGAATGAGCCTGGGGCCTGCTGCGAAGCGCTCTGCTGGCTTGTTGATGGCAGAACAAGATACAGGTAGCAATCCATCTTGAAATGGAGGACTTCGAGAGAGCCTTCCCAGGGCCAGAAGGTCCAAATCAAACAAACAACTGATCCATTTTTGAAAAGCTTAAGTACGTGCCACATAGTACTTTATGGTGCGCACCACATCCAGCGCGTGCAGAGTATGTTCCACTGGAGGTGTCAGTGTACCACCTGCTGGTTTAGGTGGAAAGTGGATGGTACCTTCGGCACAAATGTTGGGTTGGTACGTAGAACCGTCTTGTGCTTATGAAACGTTTGATAGGGCGGTTTTACAGAAAATGCATGAATTTCATTCACTGGTTTGGCTGAAGCTATGGCCACCAAGAATGCAGCTTTCCAGGAAATGTGTTTAAAAGATGCTTGGCGCATGGGCTCGAAAGGTGGCTTCATGAATCTTGCGAGTAGCACATTGAGCTCCCACGCTAGTGCTGGGCGGCGGACAGGTGGAAATGACCGAAAGAGCCCAAGTACAAACTCCTTCACCAGCCGGTGAGACCATAGAGAAGGCACACCCGCCGCGCGGTTGTACCCAGAAATTGCTGCTAGGCTCACCTTTATGGAGGAATGCGTTAACCCAGATTGAGCCAGGGACAGTAGATATGGCAACAGCTCCTCCTGTCGGATGGTTTGAGGTTGCAGTCGCTGGCTTTTGCACCATATTTGAAAACGTTTCCACTTGTTCTTGTAGCATTTCAAGGTGGACGCGGCTCTACCCTTAGCCACGACAGTTTGGCCGTCTTGCAGAAGGGACAATACCCCGAACTCTAAGAAGACAGGAGCCAGGCCCTCAGATTGAGAGAGGCCAGGTCGTGGTGCAGTGCTACTCCTGGATTCCTGGACAAGAGCGATTGGTGAGGAAACAGCTTGATCAGTGGGGCTGACACGAGGGCAAGGAGGTCTAAGTACCAAAACTTTCTCGGCTATGCAGAGGCCACTAATATCAGTTTGCACCGATACAGTCTGAAGGTGTGTAGGACTTGAGGCACCAGAGGAATGGGGGGAAATGCATAAAGAAACTTCCCCTCCTATGGAATTGCCAAGGTGTCCCCCAACCTGTCCGTATGGGGAAAAGTGTCTGAAACATTTTTTGCATCGTCTGTTCGCGTGTGTGGCAAAGAGGTCGATCGCTGGAGTGCCCCACATCTGAAACAACAGGTGTAGCTGGTCGTTGTGCAGTTCCCACTCATGGCCGGAGGGTAACTCCCTGCTGAGGGAGTCTATCAGAGTGTTCTGAATCCCTGGTAGATGGAGGGGAATGAGAAACATGGCCTGCTTTAGGGCCCAGTGCCATAGAGCTTAGGGCTCCTTGGAAAGCTGGAGGTATCTTGTTCCTCCTTGCTTGCAGACATATAACATCTATGTTGTGTTGTCGGTGTAAATCCGCACGACCTTCCCCTTCAGGAGGGTGAGACAGGATTTCAGGGTACAGAAAATTGCTCGTAGCTCCAGCAGATTGATATGCTGGCTCTTTTCCTCCGCCCACCAAAGGCCTCTGGTGTCTTCTCCACCTGCACGCATACATAGATCTTGTAGACGGTCTGCTTGCAGCCAGCAACACCTCAAGGACTTCCTCAGAGAGGTGCCAGTCATCATACCTCATCCACTCAAGAGCCACGCATGTAGCTTGAGGGAATCCGGGGTCGGGTGTAGTATCCTACCCTCGGACTGGCTCAGGAGGTCCACCCGCCGAGGCAACCAGTGAGGTGGACAGATGGATAGATCCAAATGATCGGAGTACCATGTCCTCCTCGCCCAATCCGGGGCGATCAAGATTATGGTTGCTCGAAACCTTTTCAACCTCCTGAGAATCCACGGAATTACAGGATTGGGCAGGAACGTGTAATGGAGAGGGAAGTGTCCAATCCACCAGAAATGCGTACCCCAGGTGCACCGTTCGCTGGGAATTCCCTCAAGCAAAACTGTTCGCACTTCCTGTTGGCTTCCGTGGCAAACAGATCCACTGCTGGGGTACCCCAGAGAGCGAAGACCTCTTCCAGGACTTCCTGGCACAATTCCCACTCGTGCGAGACGGTGCTCTGCCTGCTCAGAGCATCCGCCAAACTATTCTCTGTCCCCGCCAGATGAACTGCCGAGACCGAGATTTGATTCTCTAGCAACCAGACCCACAGCTGCATCGCAGAGGGGACGGGAATGCACTCCACCTTGCTTGTTTAAATAGTGCATGGCCACCATGTTGGCCGTCAGAATCAGGACATGCTTCCCCTTGAGTGATGGGGCGAAAGCCTTCAGGACTAGCCCGATGGCTCGGAACTCCAGCCTGTTGATATGACACCTGGATTCCGACTCAGTCCAGAGGCTGCTCACCTGCAAGTCTTCGCAGTGAGCGCACCAACACTTCAGGGACACATCCATGACCACACAAGCCTGAGGCCAAGGAGGCCAGAAGGGTTCTCCTGCCATCAGATTCTTGGCATGATATGATATGGCATTTATAACGCGCCTATACACAAGTTTTTCAAGGCGCGACGAGGCAAGGGAGGAGGAACAGAGGGAAGACAGAGACAACGATCTTACTAGGCGAAGTCACATTGAAAACGCACAAGGGGAGGGGGGAGAGGGAAAACTGCGAGGGGAGGGGACAGTGCAGAACATAGGATAACAATAAAATAAATAAAAGACAATAAATAAGAGGTGCAGCCAAGTGGTGGCAAGTGCAGGGGTAAGTGCAGACACCAGGTGTCGGGTGCTGGTAGGGGGCTGTAGGGCTACAGAAACAGCCCCCGAGTGCCAGGGGATACCAGAGGGGCAGTGCAGGTGTGCAACTGGCGGGGAGGGGACCTAGGTCCAAGAAACAGAGGGTAGCCAGGTGACCAGTGCAATTTCAGTTTCAGCCAGGAGTTCAGCAGGGAAGAGGAGGAGAGAAAGCAGAAGCAAAGAGGAAGGTCTTGAGGTGCTTCCGGAACCGGAGATGGTTCCGGGAGGCTGTTCTAGAGGGAGGTCGCAGCCGAAGAAAGAGATTTACCACCAACTCGTTGCTTGGAGAAGCGACTGACCCTGAGGGAGTTGGAGGTGGATGAGCGAACGGCTCGTGAAGGAAGATAGTTAGGAAGAGAGAGTTGAAGGTATTGAGGCCCCAGACGCCTTGTGGACAATGCAGAGGGTTTTGAACTTAATCCTTGCAGCCACTGGGAGCCAATGCAAAGATTTCAGTCCTGGAGAGATACGATCCCTGGGCTTGAGGCCAAGGACAAGTCTTGCAGTCCTGTTTTGGATGAGTTGCAGAGGGCGGAGAGTAGAGGCAGGCAGATTTAGAAGGAGGCTGTTGCAGTAATCCAGCCTAGAGAGAACCAGCACTCTGGAGAGAGTGAGCTTCTGGGGGAAGGAGAGGAAAGGAAGAATACCTCTGAGGAGGTGCAGCTGAGAGTGTGAATTCTTAGAGATGTGAGGAGAGAAGGAGAGTGTGAAGTCGAAGATGACTCCGAGGTTTTTGGCCTCACAGGTGGGAGCAGGAAGAGGGCCAAGAGAGGCCGGCCAGAGAGTGACAGGAAAGGAGGGAGCAGGTGTGCCGATGAGGAGAATCTCAGTCTTACTGGCATTAAGGCAGAGATCATTGGTGGCACACAATCAGAGATGAGAGAAGGAGAAGAGGAGCCTGAAAACCACAAAGCACTGAAAGTTGGGGCAGAGAGCGGCAATGCGGTGGGCAAGAAGTGCCAGGTATTGGTTGAACAGCCAGGGAGAGCGGTTAGACCCCTGGGGAATACCACAGGTAGAGATAGAGGAGAGGAAGGACCCAAGTTGGACCTGGGAGGGACGATCGGATGGAAAGAAGTCAGTCAAGCCACAGCCTGATCAGTGATACCCAGGTTATCACGGAGACGGTTGAGCAGGATGGCATAGTTGACAGTGTCAAAGAGATCAAGTAAGATGAGAACACAGGGGGTGATGGAATCGAGGTTGGATAGCAGGTATTCACGGATGTTCAGGAGATCAGTTTCCGGAGATAGCCAACAGATTCAGTGTGGAGATTACACTGGGAGATGGCCAGCTTTTCCAGGAGTTTGCCCATGAAAGGAGTGATGGAGATTGGGCGATAGTTAGCCGGGCAGGTTGGGTCGGCAGAGGGTTTAAGAAAAGGGTGCACAAGGGAGTGCTTCAGGGGGAAGGGAAGATTCACATGGCAAAGGAGTGGTTGCAGAAGTCAGTCAAAGCAAGAGTCAGGGTGTCAATGTGGTCCTTGATGGTTTTAGAGGAACATAGGAGAACCTGTTTTGACAAGACTTTCATAGATCGGACTTGTCTAGAAACCTCATATGGGGAGAAAAGGGGTAAGTCAGAGAAGGGGGAAGGAGGGGTGGCCAAAGAAGGGCCAGGGAGATGAGTGTCAAAGCTCATGACAGAGCTGGCCGTGAACCATGTCTCGGTGAGACAGAGGGCATCGAGGTCAAGTTCCTCAAGGAGGCGGCAGATGTCAGAGGAGTGTTTGACAGCTGAGCGAGAGTTTAGCGTGGCAATATGGAGAAGGTTGCCGTCCTTGAAAGACTTCCGAGAGGGGTACAAATCAGAAGCACGCCCTGCAGAGGTTTAGAATATGCCCGAGAGGAAGGAGGAGAGGGCAAGGTAACCAAGGAGGAGAGGCACGTGGCGGCGGCGAGGAAGCCGTTGAGGGAAGAGACGGGACAGCAGGAGAAGAAAGGAAATTGATGAGGCGCAGGAAGCGTCTATCAAAGAGGAGAAGGTTGGCTTGAGGGCCTTGGACCAAGACGTTGCCATTCAAGTAAACATTGATGATGACCTTAGAGGAGTGGAAGGAGGCCAGGAGGGCCTCCCACCGGGTGCCACCATTAATGGGAGGAGAAAGGAGAGAGCACAGAGACCATATGTAGAGTCCATAGGTCTGGCAAGGGAACGACAAAGAGATGTCGGTGAGGGTTTGCCTGGAGGAGGCACTGGTATAGGTGTCAGCGATAGGGAGCCCTGGGTTGGAGACCAGGATGTCCTTTTTAAACTTCTTCCTACCAGATTTAGTGAGGAGAGTGGGATAGTCGATAGAGAAGCAGTTAGAAAAGATAGGAGAGACAGAGAGAACCTTAGAGTAGGTTGGGAGAGGAGAGAAGAGGAAGGGGGGAGGGGAGAAGACTATGGAAGGACACAGGGAGGAGCGTAAGCAGACAAGACAGAGCCGAAACAAGTACAGAATTAGACAAGACGACAGTAGCTTAGATTATGGTAGAAAAATTAGCTAGATGAATGCTTTGCTAGCAGGCAAGACCATAGGATGGCACTACTTTCAGAGTGTAATTTAAATACTGGAGAAAACACACCTAAGTCAGAGTCCTGTATAGTGGGGAAAAGGCCTAGGTTTCACAATGCAATTTTAAATACTTTCACAGTGCAATGTAAATACTGGAGAAAAACCCACCTTAGTCTGAGTCTGCTATGTGGCCAGGTAATTAGGGTACAGTGAAGGCTCTATTCCTAACCCGGGCCACTCCTACCTTACTTAGTAGCTGCTGGTCGACGGCTGGCCACTGGCTTCCCCTGGTGACACCTGCAGACACAACTAGGAGCCACCTCTGTGGGAGCCGCCCTTTGCCTTGGGGCCCTTTGTCATGACCTACAGAACACGCCCCTTTTGGACTTCCTGGTCCTTGTCTCAACGGGGCTTACACTCCCTGGTACTCCCAACATGGCCGTCCAGTGTGAAACACCTTCCTCGCTCTACACGTTGGACGTAGCGTGTTCTATTAATAGACCACGCCTGCCGCGTCTCCGCACGTCTCAATGCAATTGCGAAGTAGCGACCAGACGTGTGCTCCGTAGCTTGCAGTATTGTTATACTTGGTTCTATCTCAACCAACCCCATTCCTAGTCCCTTTCCCTCCTTTCTTGATTCCTGGACTCGTGCGCTGAGTAGCGCACTCTGTTAATTTCCCGGATTCCTGGATCATTGCATCCCGGAACTTTGAACACACGCTGGAGTCGGAAGAGACTCGTGCAGCCTTATTCAAGACCCGATCCATCCGCAAGAAGGCATCGACCAAGAAATCCAGCAAAGATCGGACTCAGGTGAGAAGGGGGGAACTCCTTGACACCCTTAGCCCTGGATGGGAGGGGCTGCCCTGGATAGGCTCCTTAAGAGGGCTCTACGGGCCAACGGGAGGTGCTGGGTGGGATAGGAGGGGGGAGTGGAGGGAAACAAGGATACAATGGGAAATAGGGAGAAATACACAGAAGCGGGTCAGGGGAGGTTTGGCCTACCACACGGCCACTGGTGCCAGGAAGCACCGAGAGGCTCCAAGGAGGTTGAAAATGCACTGCATTCACTGTGTGCTGCGAGCATGCCGGATTCTGGGCCAGCAATGTTCGTTTCAGCCCTGTGCAGATGGAATTACACAGCCTACGGCCCAATGGGAGGTGCTGGGTGGGATAGGAGGAGGGAGAAGGGGGAAGAGGGGGCGGGGAGTGGAGAGAAACAAGGATACAGTGGGAAATGGGGAGAAACTAAAAAAAACAAACACAGAAGAGGGTCAGGGGAGGTTTGGCCTACCACACAGCCACTGGTGGCAGGAAGCGCCGAGAGGCTCCAAGGAGGTCGAAAATGAACTGCAATCACCGTGTGTGCTACAAGCCGAGTCCCCAAACTACTGGGCTGGGCACCTTGACAAGATCCGAGAGAGCTCCAAGATACTGAGACCACTGGTCTCGTAGGAGCCACTGAAGGGATCTCATGCGCAGTCTGGCCTCTGGTACCCAGAAAATGCAGGAGGCCACGAGGCCCAAAAGGCAGAGAAAGGAAGCCACTGTTAAGGTGGCATGGTTCCGGAACAACTGAACCATCTGTTTTAAGTTGTTGGCTCTCTCCTCGGAAGGGAAGGCCTTCCGTGCACGAGCGTCTAGGCCAGCCCTGATGAACTGGAGCCCTTGGACCGGTGTCATGTGGGACGTCTTCAAGTTCAGGGAGAAGCCCAGCCTGTGCAGTATCCGACAGGTGTCGGTCTAAATGAGTCAAAACCTGTTCCGCTGACTTCCCCCAGATCAGCCAGTCATCTAGGTACGGGAATGTGTGGACTACAGATTTTCTGAGGTGAGCCACGACTACCGCCATGAGCTTGGTGAAGACACTTGGAGCGGAGGTCAACCCAAAGGGCAGCACTTTGAACCGATGGTGCTTGTCCCCAATGAGGAACTGCAGGAATTTCCTGTGCCTCTGATGTATGGGCACTGGAGATAGGCATCCTGCAGGTCTATGGACACCAGCCAGTCCGAAAGCTCGAGAGCGTGGAGAATTTCTCTCAACGTCACCATCCTGAATTTGTCTTTTCGTGGGAACTTCTTTAGAGCCCTGAGGTCCACAATGGGACAGAAAATTCCTTTTTTTGGTACCAGGAAATACCAGCCTCAGAGACGTCTTTATGGCAGGGCAAAAGGGGCACTTGCCCAGGGCCCCCACCTTTGAGGGGGCCCCCACAAGGCTGCCTGATCTAAAGTAAGATTCCATTGTTTACCAGACTTAAATAGCACACGCCAGGAGATTTTATGGCATGCTGCTGAAGTGCTAAACCTATTGCCTGTCTGTTTTGACAAGTACATTCTGCCTTGATCAATTAATCATGTAATGCTTTCTGTGTTCACTGTGGAATACATAGTGTGTATGTTCCATATGGCACAGCTTCTGTGGCACTCGTTCATTCTTGTGGGAATTATGTTGAGCACGTGCAATAGCCAAAGTTGAAATCCATATTAATACATTGAGTGCCACAATGGTTCAGAAGTTAGCACAGTGTGTTAAGCACTCATTCCAGAGATATGCGTTCATATGAAAGATTAGAAGAGCACTCCAGCAAGGCTGGCTGAAGCTTTCCGATGTCTGAAATTTATAAAGCTACCTGCATATGTACTTGGTTTTGCAGCATAAGAGGTGCTATTATCAGCAATGTTCCTGCACCAGATAGGGGTTGCTATAAAAACTAACATTCCATTCATATGGTGAAGGTCTAGAAATCGATTTGTTCAGATGGGGCGTTTTAAAAGCTAGGCAATCCCCTCCAAAGATGAGCATAAACTATTAATCCAAGAGGTGAATAAAAGACTGTGGATCCAAAGTGTTCATGCTTGTATCCTGACTTTGCCAGCAGACGATACAGTGATCCTGGTCAAATCATATATCTCTTGCATTACTGTGCTGTCTTCTGTGAGGTTTTCCTTCTTGCATGCTGGTGGCATCGTTTAGCTCATTACTTGATCTTTCTTCTTCTGTAGGTCATTTGAGTGGAAGGGGTGGTAGGCAGGAGCCAGCGGACCAGATGTTGTAGGCCTTGGGCAAGCATATTTTAAGTTCTGCTCGTTTGACACAAAAAAATTTTGCTTTTTGTATAAAAGTCAAAGGTTTTTTTGCACGTTTATAAATGACAATTTCACAAGCCATTGTTTTGGAAGTATTTCAAGCTTAAAAGTACAAAAGATATACCTAGGTTAAATCTGTTAAATCACATTGATTGGTAAATAATTCCCATTTTGCGTAACACCCTTCTGTAATATCTTGGTTTTAAAAATTGTCAGGTCTGGAAATGTGATTTGTGTACTTTACAAGTCAGTGGTAAGAGCTGGAAAACAAAGTGTTCAAATGCAGAAATTGCAGAGTTGGCACAAATCCCAGCTTCACCCCTTAAGCAATGTATGATCCTGGGCATCTCATTTAATCTTGCATTGGCTAACCTCTCAGAATTGCCAGTCCCTAAACCTTTAAAAATTGTCAGCACTTCGGAGTGATTTCCTTCTCAGGGTATGATCTTCATAAAAGCCCTGCTCATGGTTTCACTGGCTAGAGGGTTGCTTCTACTATAATAGTGAGCACTGATATACTGTACACCACAGACACTTGTTCCCTTGATCTCTAATGACAACACTATTTGAAAACCATGTCCCACTTCTTATCTCAGTCTGTCTGGATAGACACCTTCCTGGTAGCTTCTAATCTGCATTCAGTATCCATGCTATGCTATGTGTAGCTTTCTCCTTCCTTACAATTGGTCTCCTCTATCCATGCTTGAGCACTTTTGCATTCTCTGAGGCAGCTATGCGAGTTTGCTGCCTATTCTGGGTTACATGTACCTTTTACATACAGTCTTGCATTAATACTACAGGCTGCATACCTTCCCGGATGATATTGATAAAAAGTATACTCTTTCTATACTAGAAGAGAGGTAACCTCTTCGTTGATTGCTAATGTTGGCCTTCAAATACTACTTGTTTATCATTCTGATTAGAGCAAGTCTGAAGAGGATATGGGGACTTAAATGGAGTAAACATGCTCATTTCTAATGCTGCAAGGTGGCATATCTACCTATGGGTTATGCTCACGGTGGCGGAGAGAGAGGGGGGGTACCACCAGATATTCTTGATCACTTAATCCCTTTGGTTTGGTGGAGGGGGGCCCCAAAGATGTCCATGCCCAGGGCCCCAAAAATGCTTAAGATGGCCCTGACCAGCCTGACGCTCTCTCATCGGGAGGCATCTCTTCCTTGGCACCCTTTGACAACAGGGCTCTCAGTTCTTCCTGGAGCTCCTATTCCGGGTTGGATCAGCGAAGACGGGGGCCTTTCTGGAGGTTTTCTCAAAAAGGGGAGACAATAACCCCACTGAATTAACTGCAGGACCCAGGCATTGAAGGTTATCACCTGCCACTGGGATTAATGCCCTGCCAAACGTTCACCAACCGGTATGTCATGGGAGGGGAAAAATCAAAGTGGCTTCGAAGGTGCCATCGGCCCAACCGGAGCTGCTGTCTGCTGGCCATTCGAAGATCCTCTGCCCCTTTCGGGGCACAAGTCTGTTTGCAAAGACTGCTTGGCAGTTTCTATCCCATCCTCTACCAGCTGTATAAATCCGTCCTGCATATGACCTTCCAGGACATATTCTGCTGCATGCTCTACTGGCCTTCCACAAACTGTAAGAAAACTTTGCAAAACCGTAAGCTACGTTTGTGGCTTAAGAGCCATGCTTCCGGAGATGAACACCTTTTTGGCCAAAGCTGCAATCCTGTTCCCTTCATTGTCAGTAGGGAGATTCAACATGGATGCTGAGGGCCTGGAGGATATAGTGGCAGCCTGAACTACCAGCCCTTCCGGGGAGGGTGTGTTGAGAGTAAGGAGGGATCCCCTCTTGCCGGCCTGTCCTTCCCCTTGACATTGGTACTCGCGGGGGGCAAAGTGCATGGGGTCCACCAGATGGAAGCCAAAGGGTCAGCTATGGCCTGATTGAAGGGCATGTTGTGTTCAATAGCCGGGCCCTCATGCAGGATGTCTGTCAGGTCATACCCTTGATGGGGAATAGCAGACGACTTGAGGCCGAGTGTGTCAACGACTTTCTCTACTAATGCCCAGAATTCGACATGAGAGTGAGTGTAGGGTTGTTTCTGTTGCATCTCAAGATCTGGACATGTGTCCAACGCACTGGCTTCTTGAAGGCCTTGAGCAAGTGCCATCAAGTTTTCTCGGTCCTCGAAATAGTCGACTTCGCCGAACCCAACAAAGATGAGGTCGACCTCTTCACATTCCTTGGCTTGATCAGCGCCGAAAATCGACCTAATTTAGTCGAAAAAGCCAGTCCGAGACAGCGGTTAAAAAGCACTGCCGTTGATGGTCGATGTCGAAGGCTCATCTTTTGGCTCCACAAGTCTGGATGCCGAGGCCGGGGGCTTAGCTTGCAGCAGAGCCCTAGAGGCCGAAGGGTTAGATACCGGCGCTGATAGCTCTGACAGGTTTTCAGAGTGTGATTTTCTGGCCTCGTTGGCCACAGAGCTCGAAAAGCTCAGTCAGCGCCAAAGGCATAGACTTCTTGGCAAGTGTGAGGTCTGGGATACAGAGCGCAGCTTTTGCTGCTGAGGCCTGTTGGTCGGGGGTGGGAGCTGTGCACAGAGCCACCTGTTGACGAAAAATGTCAAGCATTTCCTTTTTAAACAAATCCCACTCTTCCCTAGTGGTCGGTCCCTTAGAGGGCTTACCTCGCTCTGAGGAAGAATTCGATTCTCACCGATGGTGGTGTCCCTTCTGCCCAGAGGATGAAGAATGGCTCCTGGAGTGGGACCTCTTTTTTGTTTTCTTGCGGTTCTGGCTCTTGTCGGGAAGAGTGTCTCCTCAGTCTCAGCCTCAGATAACCGGACGAGCGACCGCACCTGAGACTTCGGCGACGGTCGGCCCAAGGCCAGCTTACTTGCTCTGTCACACACAGACTTCGGTTGTATCTTGGCGCACGACGCACAGGCCTCCGTGTCATGAGTGAAACCCGGACACCACAAACAGACGTCATGTGGGTCTGTCACTGACATTTTGGCCTTGCAATCCAAGCACCGCTTGAAACCCGAGATCTGGTGTGAAGAAATCGTCGGAGGTAATCAAACGAATTTACTGAAAAACTTTCAGTGAAACTCAAGCAAGTTCCTGTTGCAGCGTGTGATCACGTGGAAAAAGGGAACTAAGTCACGGGGCGTAGTGATGAGGTATATATGTATGGCGCCTGACGTCACTTCCGGAGCTGACGCTTGACCACTGCGTAAGACAGACCAATGATCGATGGTCCACTAGGCTCCCTGTGAAAAGGTTTCCGAGCAGCAGAGCTGTACAGGGATAGCTGTCAAGGTGATTAATCTACTGGAGAAAAGCAATCAATTGAAAGATAAAAGTTAAAAAAAAGTTTAAAAAAGATGGGTAAATGTGTCAAATGAAAATCAGCCAATTCAGAGAGAAGACGTTCGTTGGGGAGAGTGGATTATAGTCCATTAAATAAGCAGTTTCACTACACTTCAATTTTCCCAGGGCAATGAGGTCAATTAGCAGTTGGTGCCAAGATAGGAAAAGGCTCCCAAGACAACTTAACTCACAAATGTGTGAAATAAGTCAGCTCCGTTGATCCACTTTGGTACTGAAAACCCAGTCAGATGGGTAGCAGACAGTTATTTTGGGGTACAGGCTTTCAAAGTAGATGCATACTTGCATACAAACTACAAAGATACTTTCATGTTTGTCTCGGACACAACAAAGAAAGGCTTTCAATGATGGATTGATGTGTTTTAGCTCTTAGAGGTTTATGTTGGAGAAAGTTTAGTGGGGGTCACAGATCATGTACTCACAAGTCGCACAGACTAGCTACCCAACCTTAATCTAAAGAATATGTTTAGAGAGACTTCTGTATCTTGGAAGATAAACGTTTGAATCAAGAATTACTTTCAAAGGGGCATCAATAGACATTTCTCACAGTCAAAGAGATGGGAGACGGGAAAACAAAATGGCAAAAATGACAAAACAGCACAAATTTTACTTTGGGCATTTTTAAGGCCATCCCTTGAATCACAGTACAGAATTGAGTAAAGAAAAACGTGGAACTGTCCCTGCCTGTAATAAGGCTGGAATGGTACTTTGACTAGAAGTAGGACAAAGTCTACTGTGCTTTTTGGACCAGACAGAAACTTTTGGTCCATGTCGCTTTCCACTGGACGCTAATGGAGCTAGGTCGTTTGGTACAACAGTTAATTTTGTATAACATCTTGCTTCTACAGAGAGGAGGAGGTCCCTTGAAAAGGTTGTGAAGGTGGTTCAATGAAGAGAACACCTACTTAGGCTGTAATGGTTCCAACTTGCACTGTCTCACATGCCAATTCCTTTTGCCACTTTGAGTGACCTTTGGTTGTTAGGCTACTTCACCACTTTAGAACACGTTCTGGTGTTAGGATTAGACTTCTCACTGGAAAAAGGCACAGTGTTGCAATAAATCCTCGATTCAGAGTTCTTGCTTGATCAATGTGATCTCATATGGGAAGAAAGGTTGACTGCTTGCAGAGGTGTGGGTTCTAAAAATAAATTAATACTTGCATATGCTTGCTTATGTAAGAAAGTCATGAAAACATGGATAGGCTGGGTAGTACAAACCAAAGAAGAAAGTTCAATAAAGGCCAGGAGGACACTGGGAGACTCATATGGGGCAGAGTCAAAGAGTAACCACACTTGTATACTTAACTACCCATTTAATTTCTTTTGTGCGGCTGCGTGTAACATATTTCAGTCCCCTACCCTCTGGACAAGAAACGCCTTAAATTTGCCGGTAGAGAATGTACCATCAGAGAATTTAGCTTTCATAATCTGAAGTTTGGTCACAGAGGCCATTCATTCACCCACTTGACCTTAACCATTCCAACATACAAAAGATGAAAAATGTTTATCGGACTGGGTGAACTCCACACAGATAAACAAAGATTAGCACAGCAAGTGAACGCCCGGGATTTGGATCCTCCAAACTAGGCTAGTGAACTTTATGCAAAATGCATGTGTTACCATTAAACTAGACCGCATTAAGGGGTAGAAGATACATAAATAGCAACCTTCTTTTGAAACAAATACACAATGACTATTAGGCTGCCATTGTGAGAAAGAGCAGAACATGTATACGTTCAAAACGTATAATGCCCTGCTTAACAATCTCTTGTCCTGCAATCATGATGCGTGGCCAGAGTTTAACAATAGGCAAACTACAAAGCAACATACTGTTGTTCAAAGTCTAGGTAGAAGGAACTTGGGTTGAAATTTATTTTCTGTGCAGGCAAAGAAAAAGCAGCACAGCTGACAATTCTGGGGTGTGTCAATACACTTGGATACTGAATGGACAAGGAGCTCCATGAAGCTTAACTTGATTTGGAGGCTGCTGTCTAACTACAGGTGTTGCAAAACTCTTTTTTATAAGACGACATTGACCCTGGCCAACAGATTCGAGAAAGTTAACTTGTGTGTTACTTATAGGGCTAGAAAGTCATCTGAGTTTGTTTAAGAGCTTGGGCAGCAGATAGATAGTTCTCAGTGAAATCAATAGCAATACACTGTTCCTAACAAGGGTTCTATGCAACAAACTGTGATTTTGGTGGTTTAGGAACATATAAAATATTTTTATATGGAAGGAACAAACAAATCAAACTATTTCAGATTTTAGTGGGCACCTCAAAACACAGCTACACATTCCCACTTGATAAAAAATAACATTGAGACTAAATCAACAATCACCAATAGTTATCAAAGACCAGACACATACCCTTAGCACACCTTATCAACCAGAGGACAGACAAAGCAAATGTTAGCTTGTAAACTAAAATGCAAGTAGCCTACTTAAACCTGGTGCCATAAATCCAATACCTTAGCTTCTATCAATGACCATGGACACTTGAACAAAAGAGCACATATATTAGCGTTCACAAAAAAACCCAAATACCATCAAAAATCAAAGCAGATGGAAGATGGTCTACTACTCACGTTGGCACTGACTGGTCTGGGTTTGGGAGCGTTGGATGGTGGTACTCTGCAGCTTGGTGCTGGTTTTGCAACCTGGAAATGACAGGCATTTTATTTCACTGTTCTTAAGTTGAACAGCTTAGAGAAGTGATTGGAAAGGTGAAGAGCATAGATTGTGAACTTGGACAGAAAGAATAAATTGCATCCTGGAGCCAAACCTTTATCACAGATGCCGGAATTGATAGAGGATCCAAGGGCAGAGTGAAGAGATAATGCAGGAGAGCACCAGGCATGAGAATAGGTGAGAAAGATGGACACTGCAATCTCACTCAAAAAGATACAAGCATACCCAGAGAAGAAACACTGGCAGCGTGAGGACCCAACTTATCAACCCATACACATACTTATCTACCCACAGAAGATGAAAAACGGGAGAGTGAGCACCAGGAACCCTGCTTTCCAACACTTAAAATACAAGTATACCTAGAGAAGATGCTAACAGTAGAGGGTGAGGGCACTCTGCGATCTGGTTTTGTTACCCCATAAAAGGGGAGTGCAAACATTCATATAGTACACATTACAGCTGGGAAAAACAGGCAACTGGGAAAAAGATGGTGAAGACAGAAGCAAACAATCTGAAAGGTGGCTTAAAAGTCAAGTTGGAAAAGGAATCTTTAAGCATCCACTTGACACGTTCTAATGGAATACAAACAAACCTGGTTCACCTGCATTCTGTATGATGCAAAGCTAATGCAAAGTGTCTCAGCTCACAATGAAACTCCCTCAGTTCAGGATCCCTACTCCCCACCTCTCCAGTGACTATACCTACCTCTGACAACATTTGGCACCTATATCAAATAATATTCACATCAGTCTAGAAAAATCGATCGGCTAGGGTTAAAGTTTGTTAACATTATAGTAGATGTATATTACTCACAAATGAAGTATGTGTATTATGGGAAAGTTCCCAGCACCCACTCTGCTGGGAAACAAACTGGAGATTACACATCATATATACCTTTCTAACATGATGAGGAAGCACATGATGAGGTTAAGAACATGAATATAAATAATGCATGAATTATAAAGCTGTGGAACTGCATAGTCTGGTAATAAACGGCCCCTTATGAATAACGTCATTATGTGCTTCCTAAACCGTGGTGTTCTTCCCATTCCACTGATAATAATGAATACCTTTGAAAGAGGCGTCTCTAAATCCATAAACCTGTTTCAACGTATTTCCCGATTTCTGTCTTTGGTAGCAAGGAATCCCAGAGCATGGCTGTGCCTTCTTCATTGTGATCAATCTCCAGAAAACGTGTCTTGTAAATGTGCGTAAATAAGAGAGTAGACTGACCTGTTCACTGGGTTTACAATCAACGTTCCAAGTTCTGAGACTGGTGATGGCTTAGTGTCCCCCTTCTACCTACTTTCCAAGTACCCAAGTCTCCTTAAAATAGATACAGAGTGCTGCAACTCCGCCGTCTTTATTAAGTATAGAGAAGCTGCACCTGCCAAACGGAAACACTACTCCAGACATCCTGGTCTCCTGCCATTTGATACTTAAACGCAGGAAACCAGGATGCTGAAAAATTCCTCGGCACCAGGGCTGGTGCTAACAAAAGGTGTCTAGGAGGCTGTTTGGGAGAATTCTCTTAAAAGGCTAATTTCCCAAACCTAGTGAGTCCCCCAGCAGCTTTGCTGGATTTTTGGAGTTTGTTTTTTTCTCCTGCTAAGAGTGAGACTCTTTTACTCCCACTCTTAGGCATGATTTGAGGTGTGTCTCTGACTTGATATGTGCTTATGGGCTATGGGGTTTCCTTTTTACTCCATAGGGTATCATCGATTTGTTTTATATGTGTTACACATCACCCTCAGTGCAGTAACACAGGGGTGTCATAGTGACCCCCAAACATAGACTCCATACCCTGGGACTGACTAGTGTCTCCCAGGGCATGTAAAGTCACCATTGACTTTACTAGTCCTAAATTGTGAACAGAACCAGTACAAACCATCATATTGTGGAAGTACTGGAAGGGGTTAATTATATTGCCCCTGGGTCTGTTTTCAAGGGGGCACTGTCCAGTCCCCCCCCTTGTCGAGTTTCTGGCTGGTGGCAGTGGTTACCACGCAAAATATTCCACCGGAATATTTCCTATGGGATTTTCCCATTGATTTTAAACGCACCACTTTTGAAGATACCGCCGGTTTATTTATTTAATATTAAATTCACGGTTGGGTCTTTTTGCCAGAACTCTTTAATAAAATGGCGTTTGTGCCCGTCTCTGTAACTCTGATCAAGGTCGCGCCCTTTGTTCCACTTTTTGGCAGGCTTCTCCACAGAAGCCCTCCAAATGGTGCCACTCTGTCTGGGTTCCACGGGATGTGAGGGGAGGGGAATTGGCACCCTGGACTGCGTGCCTTAGCAACTCAAGTCACACTCTATTCTGATTGGCACAGTGGTGAGCCGCCCGGCTCACCACTTGGCATGTTTGAGTGACAGCTAGGCTGTTGAATGGGGCTTTCTCTGCATAGAAGCAGGGCTTTTGGGACTGGAACTTCAGAAGTCGCCACAGGACCCAAGAAATCCGAAGAGGGAAGAAGCGGAGCCCTGCTGCAACAACCTCACCACTTTCCCCGACGACAAGAGGAGATCTTCTGCTGGAAGAGTCTTCTCCTTCTGAGCTGGTGGGATCAACCAGTTCGTCACTTCGCCTTCCAAAGACGTCTCTTGGTCGACTCACCCGTGCCAAGCACCCCGGCGACCGGATAGCCAAGCTTCACCACTTTGAGCGCGAATAAAAGGAACACGCCTTTTACCGACAAACTCCACGGCTGGTCTCTTCCCTGGGCAGTGCAACGACTACAAGGTTCCTCCTCGACGAGATCTTCTCTTCCCCTGGTCGAATCCACGACTTGCATCCACTGCCAGGAACAACTGCCGCCGCTGGAGCTTCCTCTCTCTTTAAGGTACTGTGTTCCACCTGTCCTCCCTTTCTTCGGATTGCTAAAGGTGACCCTTAAATCCTTGGCTTTCCAACTGGGTTGGCTCCAGACCTTCTAACTTTACTTCTCGAAACAACCCATCCTCTTTTGAACACTCTGCAAAGACTTTTAGTGCATTTTAAACCGTGTAATCGCTTTGCTCCATTTAAAGTGGGCCTGACCTATGAATTTTGGCTCTACAGTGTATACTGCCTTCACTGACTTGCTTTGGACTTAGAAAAGTGTTGGGAACTGTTTTATTTTTATGCTCTGCATTTTTCTCCCCCTTTAACCTAATTATTGGAGTGCCATCTAAGTTACACGCTTACCTCTGTTGTGACAAAAAGTGTTGTTTTAACTCAGACTTGTCTAGTAATTGCTAGGGGAGGTGTAAATACTTTTCTGATTATGTTTTGAACTTGCTTTGACTTATAGTGCTAGTGTATTTTCTAAAGTGTGTGTTAAATAAATAAATTATATACTTTTGATGCAAAGCCCTGGTCAGTGTTTGCTTGTTCCACTGTGTTTTTAGCCCTATTGTGCATACTCTATATACTGCCTTACTCTTCTTGAGAGACGTCTGACTGCTCAGCCACAGCTATCGGATAAATCTGGGTGGTACAGACGGCTACCAATTGGGTTTACTGCTTACTCCTGTAGTCTTAATCTTTTTGCAGTGTTCCCCCAAGGGAAATGCACAGGATTCTGCCTAACAGAGGCCAGCATCAAAAGGTGCGCCAGAAGGAAAATGTTGACCCACAAAATAAAAAACGTAGCCAGTTTTAAAGGAGACGGTGCCTAAAAGTTGCATCATCTGTTTTCTTTTTCCATCGACGTACATGGTAAAGCTTTATACGCCTCTTCTACGAAAGGTACAGGAAAAGCAGTCACAGAAGAGTCTACGAAAGGTACAGGGATAGCAGTCACAGAAGAGTTGGTTTAAGAAACTCTCTACCTCTTCTTGCCTTAAAAGTCTGCTGCACCATCTAAAATACTGCTGCCCGTTAGTAAGTGCAGGAAGAAAAGAGCATACATTGATTTATTGCGGGGCCTTGCACTGCTTGCCGGCGGTCCAGAGAATGGAGTTTGAAGGCCCACACCCTCTGCTTGGTACAAATAGCTAAACAGCAGATTAGATGCCCATGAAGTGCAAGTACATTTTATAAATACACAAAAAGGCCCAAGAGGCCTTCTACCGAGATTCAACAGAGTCAAATAGCCTGTTCTATGGGAAGGTGTCCACTTACTTGGGAAGGGATAGAGTCAGTATTATAATACTAAACACTCAACTTGGAACTGCAAAATTACCACCTCAATTTACCAATCCAGTTTATAATCACACCTAAAATCATGCCATTGCTTTACAGCTCTGGCACTTCAATTATGCTTCAGGATATTGTTTTTTTGTATTCTTCTAATATTAAAGTCCCACAGAGTCTTGCACATGTGTGCATAGAGCCCTTTCTACGCCTTACATTTAACTAAACTCTATAGCCCCTCTGCAAGGTTTGTACTGGGAAATATGGGTAAATGCCTCACTAGTCCAGGCATCAGTGCCAGGGGACCAACAAATAAATAAATCGTACCTCACGCCACTGTTAAAAAAAAAAATCCACTTTAGATCATAAAGTGTTCTAAACTACTTCCCGATTATAGGACTTTTAAGACAAGAGAGAATACCTTCCGGATGCCGAAACCACACATATAGAGGCAGCACAGTGACAGATGCCGTCCTGACCGAAAGAAGGGAAGCAGGCTCGAAGGAAACGGGAGACCCGGTGACGCGACCCCTGCTTCACACAGGGAAAGGGAATGAGTGGGAAACCCAGGTAAGACCCAGAGAATAATGAGCCGGGTGCTCATACTTGGCATAGTGAGACCCAAACTTATAAGAGGAACAATAAAGATCGTTGGGAGTCCCCTATTCGTCCTAGTGAAACACAAGCGTGTAATAATTATTACTGGGCTTATCACACTCGTCCGAGTTAGAAAGCAAGTGAACCCGAGAGTGATAATCGTTGCTGGACTCATATTCGTCCCAGTAAGGCGGCAAGTGAACCTGATAGTGATAATCATTACTAGACTCATTGTGCTAGTCCCAGTAAGAAAAGAAAGCAAGTGACTGAGAATCATTACTGGGCTCATCATACTCATCCCAGTAGAAAGGCACATGACCAAGAGAGTGGGAAGCATTACTGTGTTCATCGGAATCTTCCCAGGGGAAGACAAAGTACTAAGAACTGTGACAATAAGAAGATTGCTTACAATCCTCAAGAGAAAACCCGGACATTATAGAAAGAGAACTTGTTTGATTTACCCCGAGGAATGCCAATCAGGGGGGTCGGGCAAACTCAGGAGAAGGGGAAGCCAAGAAGTTGGAAAAGTCCCCCAAGTGAACTGAACGAATTAAAGCAACGCATAGCCAAGAACTATCTGAAGATCGAATACTGAGTTATAGGACCAAGAATAACAATCACCTTCTCTCTCATAAAGCTGCCCGTGCTGCTTTCTACTTCCTGGATTTCTCTCCATCTTGAACTCTCTCATCCCACTCTTCTGACGCTACCCTGGCCCTTCCCCAGCATTTCATCGAAGTCCATCCTCTCTGTCCTAGCTATATTCATGATGGCTCTACTGGGTTTCTTCGTCTTAGTACCGGGCAGGCACTTGGTTTCCGACAGAACATCAGAGTAACAGATGGACAAGGACTCTTCTGGTCATCTTCCATCAAGAGTGACATTGGCGGGTTGCTGATTGAGATGGGAAGGGAGTTCCTCGTCAGAGCGGGGGTTCTTGTCTCTCGGAGGGAGGGGGGAGTCTCTCGTGGCGGGGTCACGCTTGCTTCTACCGCTAGGGAGGGCATCGCATAGCAGGCTCCCCTTCCCAGCCTCAAAAGGAAAGCTCTGTCCGGCTCCTCAAGAAAATGTTAAGCATATGTAATCCTATTTTGAAAAAACATGGGTTTTGTCCAAAATGAAAAGTATGCCATATAAGTGGAGGAACAGAACCACTAAAAATGTGTCTTCAGCACTTACACTTTGCCCATTAACATGGCATTGGGTCTATTGGAAGAACTAGTTTCAAGCTAAGCATTAAGCAGCAAACACAAGATCAATCTAACTACCCTACGTGCAACACAAGGCACAGGCCAAATAAGGTTTATTGTATGCATTAATCAACTTCCCTACTCTGTAACCAAACATTAGGCACTCTTCACCAGGAAACACTCAATTAAAACATAGGCGCTGTAGTGATGGAATATTGTTAAAGATTCACAAACAACTTACCTTCAGAAACGTGCTATATCTTTAGGTATACAGTTTCCTCTCAGAGAAAATGGCAACAGGAGAGGTCTAGCACTGGAACACTTTCAACTGTCACTATTGGGCACTAGAGTGGTTCTAGTCAGGATCCTCACTAGACCATAATGCTGTGTGACACTGGCAGCTATGTCTTGAGTATACACATTTATATGGAGCTGCAGAAGTTCCTTTACCTCAGTTTCACCCTTTTTCTGTGGCCCAAAGAGACTAAGGATCAGATGGGCCGTGGGTGTGTGAAGAGTAACCTATAGGAGATACATGTACCAGGTAATGAAGACCATGACGGGGGTAGATTACAGTCTTCGTTTATCAAACATCATATCAACAAAGGAAAGGGTAGAGGATGGTAATGATTCCGGCAGGGCCAGTGCTGCCAGAAAATATCACATGCATTCCGTATTATGACTTGCTGCAGTTTTCTCAAATGCACAACTCCATAGTATTGTGATTATATACCTTTTTCCCCCATGTCATGCAGTTGACTCAAATCAGGAGCAGAAGCTGCACCTCCTCTAGACCTCACACCTAGGCTGGGGAAATGTAGTATGTCCGCCCTTCTATTTCATTTCCCTACCCCCGGGGCATGCAATCAAACCGTACCCGCCTCCCAAACCTCAGGTGTTTATTATTTCAGAAGTGTTACATTACAATAAAACAGTTTAAAATTGCCAGCATAAATGAGTGTACACACATCAGAAATAAAATATGTACAACAGTACATTTAAAGAGTTATACAAACACATAAGCAGCTGTAACATCAAACTAGTTCCTAAAAACGCAAACCCGCAAGGAACAATCTTCTAAATGCGAACGTCAGACTAAATCTTGGCTACCAACAGTAAAGTTGGAATAGGTCTATAATTGAATGGCTCAATGGAATCGGCATTAGATAGTTCAATAAAGGCAGGACCAACACTTGTTTACGAAACTGTGGTAAATGCCACTTTCAAGTGAGGCATTAGGTACGCCATTCATTAATATAGCAAGATCCTGAAGTAGCCATGGAAAAAAAACGACATTTTCTTAGCAGATAGTTGAACTGAAAGCCCAATAGTTTCATAAGCTTCAAACGATCAAGAATATCAGATTCTGATGAAAAACACTTTGTGAACTCTGCTGTAGGGTTTGAAGTCTTTAGAAAAAGGATGACTAGAACTAGCAGAAATATTACCTCTAACAGCATGTATTTTCTATATGAAAGAGACCCTAACTTTATCAAATATGTTTTCAGTATAAAATGATTACTTGAAGCTACCATGTTTTTAATGGCATTTTGCCATTTTTATTTTTATTTACTAGTATAAGTAGCCAAGTTAATGCGATCACTATAATAACTTTTTGGTTGTAAAATAGTGGATTTGTATATTCTGCAATTTGCTTTGCAAGCTGCATGATCAACATCAAATCTAGCTTTGCACCATAAGCGTTCTAGTATACAACCTTATTGTTTTAGCATATTAAGATAGTAAAACAAATTGGGTGGTATTGTGTTTGGTAAAATTAGTGGCCATTTTCAGTTTTTTATACAGCCAAATGATCCTGTGAGATGGAATTTCTATAGAAGACTGACTGCTATGCGAGTTAGAGAAGAGTTAAATGATCAAGATTTAAAATCGCAGGCTGTAACACACGCTTTTGGTGGATGCCACCCACCATTGAATCACAATTTATTCACAATCATCATCCACCATGTGCTTCATTGCATCTCTGCTTTCTACAGGTAAAGGGTCAAATACCTTCTAGACTTCACGCCATATGGCATATTGTTACTGCCCCAGCGTATCAGCACCATTCATTGACCAAAGTGCTGAAGAACATGGCATGAAAAACTAACCTTAGCTTCAATTATTTCTGACTATATGTAGGAAAATCTGGAAAAACATTAGGTCTGCCTCTGGAGTTTGCAGCACTAACCACCAATGAGTCGGCGAAAAGGTGGTCAAAAAGACATCAAGGATATCCTTGTATCGATCTTGGTTTCCTTTGAATATTTCAGTTTGAGGTCGGACTGAAACCAGACACACATGAAAATTCATAATGGGACCCTTAAACACCCCAAAATGCAATAAGGGCTTGTTCTTTTTAGACCCTTTCTGCTTTACAGTATTGGTGAGCGAGTTTTGCATGTATAGCTTTTTTTTATCAGGGAAACTAAGACCTCAATTGTGGTTTGGCCCCAATCAATCTTCAATATTGGTCATGAACAGCCTTTAAAGAAGCTGTGCATATTTCACCACTAGGTGTCATTGACATTCATTGGGGGTAGAAGCAGCTGCACCTTCATGTACAAGCATCCTGCAAGTGAGAGGGGAGTGTGCTAGAGGGGAAATGCAGTGATATAATTGCGGCAAAAATATCGCCTGTACAAAAGAATTGCCCTAAAAATGCTGTGGTCTGACCCGTTAAAGGTGTACCCCATTACATCTTTTAAGGGGAGCAGGGGTTGCGGGGGTGTCCCCTGCTCTCCTCAAATGGTATAATGCGTCCGGGGGTGTCCCCCGCATCCTTTACATGGACTGCGGCAGCAAAACCACAGCCTTTTTGCCGCAATATTTTGTGTCCACGGCCATTTTTGCCATGATTTTAACACATGGAACCGCTATAGGCATCCTTTCATGCACACTGGCGTTCAAATGTCCATTGCTCTCTGCACCAGCGGTGGCTGAGTGGTTGAAAGCCCATCTAGTATACTCTTGAAAGTCTAAGGACCAGGTTTATAATCGCGGATGAGTCTCTGGGCAAACGCCTCACAAACTGAGTGACCCCTAAAGAAATGGATCCCAGGATTCGATCTGCCTAATCATTGTTCCTTTTGATGTATCCGTTAATTCAAATATTTTACACAATGGCATTTACTGAGGATTTATGTTTTTTTCGTTAATCTACTCACTGCTTTTATTCCCTCCCACATGTTTTTCCAATCTATTATTTTTGTAGAGGTAGGAAATGAGCGCCAGAAATAAGTGTCCGTGAATTTGTGAATTGGTCATTGTTTTTACAGTATATATCAAAAATATGAGCCAAATTTATGTTCACTACACAGAGCACAAACAGAAAAAACCTACTGTACAATACATGTCAATGAAACCCCACCCCACTGCCTTAATTAAAAAGTGTTTAATTCAAGCTGCCTTCCCCTTGTTGTTGCCAAGAATTTCTTACCCGGTGTTATTTGATACTTGGAGGGAATATTTGAAACCGTGCCTGGTCATCTCTATACATAGAGACCATCACAAACTAGCAAGTCAGTGCACAGAACTACTCAACAAATCAAGCCACAATGGTAACTGCTGCGCCACGTGCACATAAGAAAACAAACAGTACCAGCATTTATATTGTTTTCTTTTACTTTTTTTATTAAACTATTTATTATGCAAAACAAAAGATAATAATTGACAATTATTGAGACAAATAACCTAGTTCAAAGTTTCCCGCATCTCTAACTCATCCCACCCCCTTTCCTAACCAAAACCTACCCCCTTCCTAAAACCCCATCAAACTTGACCCAAGATTCCCTGCCCACTACCTCTCCTTTTACCCCCCCCCCCAATCCTGTCCACCTCTACAGCCTGGTCTCCAGCTTGGTGCCACCCCTACCCCCCCCCACCCATTCTCCTCACTCTCACAGATAGGCAGTGGGGCCAGATGTACATGGCCAAAAAGGAAACCACTCAGCATCAATATCTTTTCTTTGTAATACACATGCTTCCTCCCCTGCACCTCCCAATGGCATCAAAATTAATAGTTCCTCACTGTAGTGACTAACGTACTGTACTCTTAGTCCATAGTCACCTTTCCTCCATACTGCATGTGCATCCCTCGCTAGGGACGGCAGACGGAACCGTTTTCACCAGAAAAAAATCTTCTTCCCTGTTAAATTTAGAGGCGTGGCCCTGGGAGCATGCGCTCCTGTGACTCCGCCCACCAGCGCCACTCTTCAATCCCCATTGACGAGTCGACAATATTTACCATTGCCTAATGACACCAGTATTATTAGAGGGGGAGGATGATGGGACGTATGGAGGAAAGTGGACTATGGACTAAGTACGTTAGTCACTACGATGAGTAACTATTAATCACTCTTACGTCCTGTCCCCTTTCCTCCATACTGCATGGGCGATTACAATTGAATGTAGCCCCAGGGTGGAGAGGAGACCCTCCTTAAGGAAACAGGTTCCTTAGAACCGCCTGTTCGAAAGCCGCGTCTGACTTGGAACCAGCGTCCAAACAGTAGTGCTGACAGAAAGCCAAAGGGGAGGCCCAGGTGGCCGCCCTGCTGATGACCTGCCCTGGCACCTGCCGCTGGAATGCGATGGCTGTGGCCTTGGCTCCGACAGCATGGGCGTGCATGTTAGCTTGAAGTTGTTTATGCTGCCGCTCCTAGGCCTCCTTGATGGCCGAAACCATCCACCTTGCTATAGAGGCCTTGGATGCCTGATAACCCGGCCTTGACCCCCCCGAAGGTGACAAACCGAGCGTCCGACTTGCAGAAGCCCTTGGACCTGCCCAGATAGAATTTCCAGACAGTGCAAGACCCTCTGAGCATCGTCCTTAGGAACGGCAAAAAACTTAGATGGAAAGCGGAGGCTACCTTAGGTGGAAACGCGGGGTGTGTCCTCAGGACAACCTTATCCTTGTGAAAAGTAGTATATGGTGCTGAAGACACCAGCGCCTGGATCTCACTGACTCTGCGAGCAGAGGCGAGATCCACCAAGAGAGCTGCTTTAATGGTGACCAGCCTGATGTCCCCGGATGCCATTGGCTCCAATGGTTTGTGCGCCAAGGCGCTCAACACTGCATTGAGGAAAGAGCCTGGCGAGGCCCGTCAAATGTCGCTTGACCACCGGGTTGGAAGAGGAGAAGACTTCCTCCTCCGAATTTCGGTAGGTCCCTATGGATGCCAGACAGGTGCGGCATGTATCCACCTGCACGCCTGAGTGGGCAAGGAGTGCAGAGAAGAAGAGTATATCATCCAGTGTGCACATAAAGGGGGTCGATGACCTTAAGGGTCGGCCCATTGACAGAACCTAGACCATTAACACTTGTACTGGCTCCTAGTAGCCTTGCTCCTAGTGCCCAGAGTGATTTCTAGGTTAGCCTGTGATAGACACAGGTGCTTCAGCGTAACCTGCTCAGGAACCACGCTGCAAGGGCGAACTTCTGTGGGACAGAGTGGATGACCCAGCCCCTCTTCTGTTGCACCACGAGAAGAGCTGGGCCCAGCGGCAGGCTAATGAGAGGCCTGTCCGAGAGGCTGAGAAGCTCAGAGAACCATGGTCTTCCGGGCCACCAAAGAGCTATCAGAATGATTTTGAGGTGATATGATTCCTTTACCTTGCAGAGCACCTTGTGTATCAGGGGTGTAGTAGGGAAGGCACACCCTGTCATGCCGCTCCACGGAATGCGGTAGGTGTCGCCCAGGGAGCCGGGTCCCTGCCCGTGCAAGGACGCAAACTGCTGGCACTTCTTGTTGTCCCAGCAGGCAAAGAGATCCACCTGAGGATGCCCCCATCTGCTGAAGAACTCCAGCAGCACCTGATCGTTCAATTGCCACTCGTAAATTGGATGCTCCCAGTCTACTGGGTCTGTCCGCTTCCATATTGGACTCCCCCGGTAGGTGGATAGCCCTCAGGTAAACGTTCTCCAGGGCCCAGTCCCAAATGCTGACAGCTTAGTTGCAAAGTGGAGGGGACCTGGTACCACCTTGCTTGTGGTCATAGTACATGCTGGTTGAATTGTCCGTCTGGATGAGGACGACTGTTAGGGAGAATTCTCTGTTAAGGCTAATTTCCCAAACCCAGTGAGTCCCCCAGCAGCTTTGCTGGATTTCTGGGGTTTATTTTTTTCTCCTGCTAAGAGTGAGACTCTTTTTCTCCCACTCTTAGACATGATTTGAGAATGTCCTTTGACTGTGAATGTGTTTTAAGGGCTATGGGGTCTTTTACTCCATAGGGCTTCATGTGTTTTTGGTATTTGTGTTGCACAGCACCCTCAGTGCATTAACACAGGGGTGTCATAGTGACCCCCAAACATAGACTCCATACCCTGGGACTGACTACTGTCTCCCAGGGCATGTAAAGTCACCATTGGCTTTACTAGTCTCAAATTATGAACAGAACCAGTACAAACCATCATATTGTGGAAGTACTGGTAGGGGTAATTCGATTGCCCCTGGGTCTGTTTTTCAAGGGGGCAATGTCCAGTACCCCCTTGTCGAGTTTCTGGCTGGTGGCAGTGGATACCACGCGAAATATTCCACCGGAATATTTCTTATGGGTTTTTCCCATTGATTTTAAACGCACCACTTTTTGGTGCAATGTTAAAGATACCGCCGGGTTACTTATTTAATATTAATTTCTCGGTTTGGTCTTTTTGCCAGGACTCTCTTTTAAAATGGCGTTTGTGTTCGCCTCTGAAACTCTAACCCAAGTTGAGCCCTTTGTTCCACTTTTTGGCGGGCTTCTGCAAAGAAGCCCTCCAAATAGTGCCACTCTGTCTGGGGTCTACAGGATGTGTGGGAGGGGGATTAGGCACCCTGGACTGAGTTGCCTAGGCAACTCAAGTCACACTCTTGTGTGATTGGCCTAGTGGTGAGCCGCCTGGCTCACCACTTAGCATGTTTGAGTGACAGCTAGGCTGTTGAATGGGGGTTTTTCTGCATAAAAGGAGGGCTTTGGGTACTGGAACTTCAGAAGTCACCACAGGATCTAAAGAATCCGAAGAGGGGAGAAGCTGAGCCATCTACGACGACAACACCACCATTGGAGCCATGCTGTACGAACTCGTCAATTCCACGACAACAGAGGAGATCTTCTTCCAGGAGATTCTTCTTCCCTTTGAGCTGGTGGGACCAACCAGTTCGCCTTTTTCGCCTTCCAGGACGTCTCGTGGTCGAATCGCCTGTGCCAAGCACCCCGGCGGCCGGATAGCCACGCTTCACCACTTACCGTGAATAAAAGGGTCGTACCTTTTAATCGGGAACTCCGCGTCTGGTTTCTTCCCTGGCAGTGCAACGACCTCCAGCTTTCTTCCTTGTCGAGATCATCTCTTCCTCTGGTCGAAGCCACGACTTGCACCCGCTGCCAGGAACAACTTCCCCCGCTGGAGCTTTCTCACCATTTCAGGTACTGTGTCCCTCCTGGCCGCCCTTGCAACGGACTGTCCAAGGTGTCCCGTAAATCCTTGACTTTCCAACTGGGTCGGCCTCCAAACCTTCTGACTTTATCTTTCTGAACTGATCCAACCTCTTGACATTTTCTGCAAAGACTTTGAGTGCATTTCCACTGTGTGACCTTGGGCACATTCCGCCTTGCTCTCTCCAAGAGTGGGCCTGGCCTATGAACTTTGGCTCTACAGTAGACCCTGCCTTTCTTGACTTGCTGTGGTTTAAGTGTTGGTACTGTGTTATTTCTATACTCTGCCTTTTCCCTCCCTTTTTAACGAATTATTGGAGTGCCATCTAAGGTTACGCGCTCACTTCTGTTTTGCTAATAAGTGGTTTCTTAACTTAGACTTGTCGAATAATTAACTAGGGAGGTGTATATACTTATAGTGACTGTGTTTGAACTTGCTTGATATATTAGTGCCAGTGTATTTTCATAAGTGTGTTTTAAATAAATAATTATATACTTTTAATACCAAAGCTCTGGTCAGTGTTTGCTTGTTCTACTGTATTCTTTGCCCGATTGTGTATACTCTATATACTGCCTAACTCTTCTTGCGAGAAGTCTGACTGCTCAGCCACAGCTACCAGGTAAATCTGGGTGGTGCAGACTGCTACCAATTGGGTTTACTGCTTACTCCTGTGGTCTTAAACTTTTTGCAGTGGTCCCTAAGGGAACTGCACAGGTTTCTGCCTAACAACGACCTTGCCCTCAATGTGCGGAAGGAAAGCTGTGAGAGCTATCCAGATGGCTTTCAGCTCCAGCCAGTTGATATGAGACTCCTGCAGGGTCCAGACTCTTGACACTGGTTGTCCAAAGTGGCCCCCCTGCCTTCTAGGGAGGAATCCGTAGTAATGGTGACCTGCGGGCCAGCTGCCAGAAGGGCTTGCTCATCCGCAGGTTGCAGTCCCTGGACCAACATGTGAGGTCAGGGTGTAGAGAAGGCGGAATGCTGATGAGGTCCGCTTGGGAGCCCCGCTCCCGATTCCATGAGGCTGCAAAGCGCTGCTGAAATCTCCTCATCTGGAGTCTCGTGTAGGGTACGGCCAGTAGGACCGCTGCCATGATGCCTAATAAGTGTTGGTACCACCAGTCTGAGGTTACTTCTCGGGTGAGGAAACGAGTAGTGGCCATCTTGATGACCGTGACTTTGTCTTCCGAGGGGGAAAACTCTCGCAGCCTGTGTCCCATATGAAGCTAAGAAAAGTCAGGCTCTGCGTAAGATACAGCTGAGACTTCTTGAGGTTGACCGAAAACCCCAGCTCGTGGAGTGTAATCATAAGGGTGGAGGAAGTGAGATGAACCGCCTCCGGAGATCTCACCCTGACGAGCCAGTTGTCCATATACGGGTAGACGTGATGGCACTGTGCCAGAGGAGGTCAGCCACCGCATTAATGAGCCTGGTGAATACCATGGGGGCTGAATTGAGGCCAAAGGGTGGCACCTTGTATTGGAAGTGGCAGCCCATGATCCTGAATCGTAGGAGGGAGCGATGCGGCTGCCAAATCGGGATGTGTAGATAAGCGTCCTTCAGATCCAGGGAGCACATCCAGTCTCCCCAGCACAATGTCTCCGCGATCACTGCTGGTGTAACCATCTTGAATTTTTGAAGAGGGAGCGAGAGGTTGAGGGTGGAAAGGAACAACACAACTCTCAGGCCAGCCTGGTGGTTCTTGCATATGGTGAAATTCTGGAATAGAAGCCCAATCCTCGTTGGGAGGCTGGGACCACTTCCACTACCTGGCTCTCGACGAGGGACGAACTAGCGCCAACAGAGTTGCTGTCCCAATCTGTGGGAGTGGAGGGGAAGAGGGAGGAGAGGAAGGGATCGGAGGGCAGTACCCTGTGCATGCTACCGAGAGGATCCAGGGGTCCACGAACTTCTGATGCCAAAACTGTGCGTGAAGGGCAAGCCTGCCCCGCACTGGAGACACGTGGACCCGAAAGGACGCGTCATGCCTTCTATCCCTCTGAAGCAGTTGTGGAGGGGAATGAAAAAAGCCCTTGCTCCTCCCCTTTAGTTGTTGGCGCCGGTGTTGACTCAGTGAATGGTCAGGCTGCCTGGACCTCTGTTCTTGGAAGCCACGGAACCCTCTGAACGTCTGCCCCTTGTCGGAGAGTTAATGTGACTGGGTGTACGCCTTGGGCATGGCCTTCGTAAGGATAGATAAAGACATTGCAGTTTGTGAACAGTTTTTCTTTTTATCTAGCTCCTCATCTGTGGTGGAGTGAAAGAGGCCTCCCCCCTCGAATGGAAGGTCCAATATGTGTTCCTGAACGTCTGGGTTAAATTTAGTAGCCCGAAAACAGGCAGTCCTTCTCATGTGCGTGGCGATGCATATGGCCCGGCCAGAGGTGTCAATGTGGGCCATAGTGGACTCCATGATGTCTTGCGCCACCATTTTAGCCTCTGCCAGTCCCGCCTTGAAACGTGACTAGCTCTGCACCAGAGGTTCTGTAATGAAGTCGGATATTTCAAGCCAAGGCCTCTGGTTAACAACTGCCAGCATGGCATCCGAGTTGGATTGACGAAGATGCGGCGAAGCGTTGGAATAAAGCTTCTTTCCGTATGCCTCCAAGATCTTCTCCTTGCCTAGCAGCGTCAAGGACGAGGTGGCCGAGGACGACTGCGGCTTTGAATAGAGGGACGACGCAGTATTCACTGAAGAGTGCGGTTGAGGGTGGGCCGAATGTCAAAGAGTGGATCCCCCTCCATTTGCCTATACTTGGCGTCCAGGTGTTGATTGACAGGCTGGGCCGAATGGGGCTTGAGCCACCCCTTTTTGGCCAAGGCGACAACATCATTCTGCATCAGGATCCCCGTTCTAGCCGTGGGGCATAGAGTGAGGACATCTGCAAATACCCCCACCTCCGGTTGTTCGACTTTGGGTTGAGGAAGGCCCAAGTACTCTGCCAGACCTGCAAGTCGTTCGTGGAAGGCCTTGGCTGATGATGGTGTGTTGGGGTCTTCTGCCTCATCTGTGTCCACCAGGGCGTCCAGCTGGTCAAGAGTGGGTGGAGGGGAGCTGGGTGCCGAGGGCTGAGGTGTGGAGACCGGAGCCGCAGGCTGCAGCAGAGGCTGGTACGGAACCAACTGAACTGTGGGAGGCAGGGAGCTAGAATCGGAGGAGCCTGCGTGGGCAGCAGGGGCTGCACCAGGGCCTGCGGCGATGGAGACATAGGAGGAATGACTATAGGCGCAGGCGGAGGGGCCAGAGGGCGCATGTCCCTGATTACATCCCTAAGGATGGACCCCATCTGAGGAGATCTCATGAGGACTTTTCAAAGAACCTGTCCTTGCAGGCTGGTGGGGTGGCAATTGATAGTGACAGGGTAGCGGACGGCTGCTGAGGCCGGTGTGTACTCGGTCTAGCTGTTTGCGGGTAAGCCTGCCCTGCGCTGCTGATAGATAAGCTGTAGGCCACATACCTGGTTGACACCAGTCCCACCTTGTAACTCGTTCTCCCACTTGCTCCGTTCCTCTGGGCGGTATCAGACGAGTGGCCATCTTGTTGAGCTGCATACCACGTGCCGCAGTCGTGGTGCTTGGCTCAGTGGGCCCGGCTTCCTTCGGGACTCTTGGCGATGGAGCATGAGACCTACCCTGCACCTCAGGCCGAGGCCTGGTAGGTATGTTGCCCTCGGCAGAGTTGCCGGTAGTGCTGCTTGCAGGCACCCCCTCGGTCATGTTATCAATACAAGGGCGTAGCCCCTCGGGTGTACACCCGGTAAAAGAACCTTGTGTTGGTGGCGCGGCCTGGAGCTCCACCAATGAGGCTGCTCCTTTAATGGCCTACACATGAAGCCTGTGATGGAAACAAGAAAATAATGCATTTTCCTATCACTTTTCTGGCAGATAATCTCATCCACAATGACCGGAATGGCAGAGGCACAGCTTGCAGCGTTTTGAGCCTTTAACGCTCCTTCGCTGCCCCTGTCTGCCACAGGCATCCGCAGTGCTCGCACACAGAGCCCACAAAGATGGCGGGTAGACTCTGCGGCGCGGGGGAAGAGGGGACGCTACCACCCCGAACTTAGCTACCTGGACCAGAGGAGACCCTAGATCTCGTCTACAGAGCTTCACCAGCTTTCCCGACCATATATCAGACCCCCAGCTACACACTACGGCGAGCCTCCATCCCCCTGCTCAGACATAGGAGGTTACTTCTCGTGGTGCCTCGCCACCCAGAAAGAGGTACCTGGCTCCCGGGTGCAATAAGTAGCGCGATCCAGTGCTGCCCAGACACTCTCCACACTTGGCATGCCACTACTACTTCACAAGCTCCACAGCGATATGCCTGCCGCAGACACTACATAACTGCAGCTCCACCTGTTGACGCAGAAGCGGGGGCCACCTCCATGATTTCCCACTCCATGCAAAAGCGCGGGCCATAAAATAGGTGGCAAGAACGCTACCGCGATCTAGGCTCTATCCAGCTTCGCGGGACTCCTCCCTGAGGTCCCGCGGCACGTGGAAGCACGGACCCCGGCTCCCGATTGTCACAAGCAGAGGGGGCTGACAGCGGCTCACTTTAACTGGGCCTGCCCGCCCCCGACTGGATCAACTTCCTCCTGGGGACTGCTACCACCATATTCCAATATCTGCAACATCACCCTGACATCAGCACATTACTGCACTGCAACAATTTAACAAACAGCGCAATCATCGGCCTTGGCCCCCAATTGGACCGGTATAAGCAGACCTAGGAACCCAGTGAGTAAGCCACTTCCTCACTCCCACCCCCACTGACATGCAGAGGGAAGGACTTTGGAGGCCTAGTGTGGTGCGATGAGATGCAGTAGCGAACGAAGAGTGGTCACCCTGCTCCCCCCGCTACACCAGAGATCTGCCCTCATAGAAGAGTGATTCAGGTTGGATTTTACATCGGCGTCTGTTCCACCTTGGCTTCATTTCCAGGAACCCAAAGCTACGGAGACTGGGAGGCATAGATCCTCCTCTCTTGAAGACACAACCAGCAACCTCCATATCTTACATCTCGGAAGGGACATATCGTAATCCTCTACGATGCCACAAAATGGCAAAACACCTCAAAACTTCAAAAAGTGCCGATATCACCATCATGCTGCTCCCTGCAGGAAAAAGTCTGATACACCTAAATCCCCCCACCTCAAGCCCTACCAGATGGTGCCGGCCTATTTGCGGCCAAAGGAGACATTCAAGCCTTCATGCTAGACATTAAAGAGGAATTCAGATCCTGCATGTCGGAGCTCACCACCTAACACGAACAGACGGAACATGGAAGTGGAGCAGAGAGTACGAGAAATGGAGGACTTAGCCCAAGAACACTTGGCGACGCTTCAGGAAGTGCAATGCAACATACAATCCCTAATTAACAGGAATGAGATCCTAGGATATAAACAAGAGGATCTGGAAATTAGGGCTCGACGGAACAACCTGTGCATTCGGGGGGTGCCCTCCTCGATCTCGGACCAGAATCTTGCAGAATATGTGGGCGACCTGTTGCAGACCCTCCTACCACACTTGGAGAAGTCTCAACTTTTGCTACACCGCACCCACAGACTGCGTCCCCGACCAGGAGTGGAGTCGGCCTTCTAGACAACCAAAGAGGCGATCATGGCAATTGGGCGCTCCCGAGACATATTATCCTTCCAGGGAGCCCCCCCTCCAGATCATCCAAGATCTAGCGGTGGTAACAATGCAGAAGTGAAGGGCTTTGAGACCCTTGACACTGTTCCTTCGGGACAAAAACATCAGGTATCGTTGGCTGTTCCCAACTGCGCTTCAATTTTCCTACAAGGGGGTCCCCCGGACGATCGGACATCTGGAAGACGCAGAGATGATCCTGCACCCCAACTCACCGGCCAACAAGGAGGGTGCCTGCCGTGACCCCCGAAATGGTGACACTGAAGAACCCTCCCTCACCCCAAGACGAGACGAATGACCTTGGCGAAGGTCCAGAGAGGCCGGAGAGCAAGGTGACCAGTCCCCATAACCCGGTGTTCCGGTGGCAAGATGATACCTACACTTCTACGACTGGCTTTGCTCCAGAACCGTGATATGGAGCAAACGGTCCCATGGACACCAATAGAATGTGGAACACAATGCATCTCTTTGGCTGCAGCGGGCTTCCTGCAGTTCATGCCCGACTCCAAGGTGGATGTCGCCTGAAAACCCTTGGAGAGAAGTACAAACAGTTTTACAGACAGCTTTAGCCCAGTTGGTTAACGGAAATGCCGACAGAGAAAGGTTGGCTTCCTATGATTTTACTGTTATTGCTTCACGTTGGAAGCTCAAGTTAAAACCCCGGTTGCACTATGAAAGCAGGCGGACATAAGACCTAGATGGCGATTGAGTCACACCTGGCCCAGGCCCCGCAACCGCAGAATGCCGACGCCCCAGGGGTACCCCCACCACATCAGAAATTGAATTTAATGTCGCTGAACATTAAAGGCCTGAACTCCCTCTTTAAACGGAAATCTGCACTGAAACAGCCCCAGGATATGGACAGCTCAGTGGTCTTCTTACAAGAAATACATTTGCTGCCCTCAGATTGCACACGCCTCCACATTAGAAATTTCCCGCTCCAATATCTGGCTTCAAATGGGACCAAAAAAGGGGGTACGGCTATCCTCTTTGCCAGGAATGTGAGACCCAAGATACTAGAGACCCTACTGTGCCCAGATGGATATTACACGGCAGTCACGGCTTTGTATATGGACAGCTTTATTCTTTCATTTCGGTTTATTCCCCCAATGAAGGACAGGAAGCATTTTATGAGGCACTGCGCGAGACCCTCCTCCTCTTCGTTCTAGGCCAAATTATCATAGGAAGAAACTTCCAATGGGTTCCCGGACCCATCATGGGACAAATCGCATCTGCCGGCCCACAGAGACTTTAAGCTAGCCTCAAGCCTACTCCATCCATTTCGAACTCTGGGGGTGGTGGACACATGGGGAGTGCTTCACCCCGGCGAAAAGGAATTCTCTTTCTTCTCATATGCACATTGCACTTCTTCCCGAATAGATCTTTTGTTGACCTCCCCACAAGTTCTCGCCTTTGTCGACAAAGAGACGATAGGAACAAAGGTACTCTCACACCATGGCCCGATTACACTGATCCTTCGAGCTCATAACCCTGATCCACCTCCTTGACGCTGCTGGAACCTTATGACCCCATTCTGAATTAAATGCCACTAAGGGATTTCATTGCCACAGTGATCTGGAACTTTTTCCCGGGGGAAACTCGACTGAAGACACTTTCCCAGTCAACACATGGGATGCCATGAAAGCAGTCGTGTAGGGAGAACTGATCGCACATAGGGGGGCATTCCATAAATGTAAACAACGGACCCATATAGAACCTAAGAGGTTCAAAAAGCAGAGACCCATCATACGCAAAAAGGCGGGTGCCCGAGCACTCAGCGCACCCTATAGACAGCCCGGAAGAAGTTGGAAGCCCATTACTCTGAGGAAACAGCACACTTACTGGCCAAATCCAAGCAAGGCTATTACGCTAGGAACAACAAAGCAAACAAACTCCTGGTGGAGAAATTGGCTAAGGCGAAGAGAAAGAACACTACAATGGGCCTCCACGACCCCCACGGCAAGGTCCAGTAGGCTGATCAAGATAAGCTACGATTGGCAGTGACCCATCTCTCAGAAACAATGTTGGCGTCGCCCGAGACAAAGAGGAACAGCTGCGGTACCTGCAAGGGGACACCTTTCCACAACTCGAAGGCCCCGACAGAGAGGAACTGGACGCCCCAGTCACAGGTGAGGAGGCAACCATCAAGTCCCTAAAGCCTAGAGCCCCAGGCCCAGGTGGGTTCACAGCAAGATTTTATAAAGTGTTTCGCCCCAACTGGTAGCCCCGCTAACAGCCCTTTTCAACTCATTTGGTGTCTCGGGCTCCATCACTCAGTCAATGCAAGAATCCATAACTGTGCTTTTGCTTAAACCCGGCAAAGACCTCAAGGAAATTAGCTCATACAGGTCCATCTCCCTACTAAACACTGATGCTAACATTTACTCAAAGGTCTTAGCAAATCGCTTGGCGGACGTCCTGCCCAATTTGATAAACCCAGATCAAACAGGGTTCATAATGCATAGGTCAACTGGAGACAACATCCGTAGGGCCCTGAACCTAGTCGATATCGCAACCCAAAACACACAAATTGGCCCTAGTGGTTTTGGACGCCTCCAAAGCTTTCGATAAAGTAGACTGACCCTTTCTACAACTTACCCTGTGTTAGGCAGAAACCTGTGCACTTCCCTTAGGGACCACTGCAAAAGGCTTAAGACTACAGGTGTTGGCAGTAAACTCAATTGGTAGCAGTCTGTACCACCCAGATTTACCTGGTAGCTGTGGCTGAGCAGCCAGACTTCTCTCAGGAAGAGTTAGACAGTATATAGAGTATACAAGATAGGTACCAAAATACAGTAGCACAAGCAAACACTGACCAAAGCTTTGGTATCAAGTATATAATTATTTATTTAAAGACACACTTAGAAACACTCCAGCACTATTATTGTAAGCATGTTTGAAAACACAGTCACTATTAATATATATACATCCCTTATTCCTTATTAGACAAGTCTTAGTTAACACCACTTATTTTCAAACAGAGGTGAGCGCTTAACTAAAGATGCACTCCAATAAGTTATCAAAAAAGGGAGGGAAAAGGCAGAAATTAGAAAAGCACACAACACAATACTTTAGAAGCCCTCAGCAAGGCAGGAAAGTCAAAGTCTACTTGTGAGCAAAAAGTTCAGAGGCCCGGCTCCCTCTTAGAGAGAGTAGAACACCAATGCGCCGAGGATCACACAGTTTAAAAGGCTTGAAAAGTCTTGCAGGGAGTTTAAAATGGAATTAGTTCAGCTCAGAAAAGTTCAGTTAGCCAGCCTAGGGCCAACCCAAGTGTTAAATTGAGGATTTACGAGACACCCCACACAGACCATTGCGAGGGAGGCCAGGCGGACACAGTACCTTGAAAGTGGTGAGAATCCTCCAGCGGGGGCAGTTGTTCCTGCCATTGAGTGCAAGTCGCAGCGTCGTCCAGAGGAAGAGAAGATCTCGACGTGGAGGAAGCTGAAGGTCGTTGCACTGCCTGGGAAGAAACCAGCCGCGGAGTTCCCCGGTTAAAAGGTACTACCCTTTTATTCGCGGTAGTGGTAAAACGTGCTATCCCGGTTGCCGGGGTGCTTGGCACAGGCAAGGCGGCCACGAGATGCTCCGGGGAGATGAAAAGGCAGGCAAACTGATTATCCCCACCAGTCAAAGGAAAAAGACTCTTCAGGATGAAGATCTCCTCTGTCGTTGGAAGAAGTGGTGAGTTGGTTCAGCAGGGCTCCACCGGTGGTGTCGTCGTTGCAGGTCGGCTCAGCTTCTCCCTCTTCGGGTTCTTTGGTCCTGTGGCGACGTCTGAAGTCCCAGTCCCCAAAGCCCTGCTTTTATGCAGAAAACCCCCATTCATCAGTCGTAGCCGTCACTCAAACATGTTAAGTGGTGAGCCGGGCGGCTCACCACTGGGCCAATCACACAAGAGTGTGACTTGAGTTGCCGAGGCAACTCAGTCCAGGGTGCCTAAACCCCGCTCTCACACATCCTGTATACCCAGACAGAGTGGCACCACTTTTGGAGGCTTCTGTGGAGAAGCCCACCAAAAAAGTGGAACAAAGGGCTTGACTTGGGTTGGAGTTACAGAGGCAAACACCATTTTAAAACCGAGTCCTGGCGAAAAGACCCAACCGGGGAATAAATATTAAATAAATAACCCGGCGGTATCTTTAACATTGCACCAAAAAGTGGTGCGTTTAAAATGAATGGGAAAATCCCATAGTAAATATTCTTAAGGAATATTTTGCGTGGTAACCACTACCACCAGCCAGAAACTCGACGAGGGGGGACTGCACAGTGCCCCCTCGAAAACAGACCCAGGGGTAATCTAATTAACCCCTTCCAGTACTTCCACAATATGATGGTTTGTACTGGTTCTGTTCACAAATTTGGACTAATAAAGCCAATGGTGACTTTACATGCCCTGGGAGAAAGTAGTCAGTCCCAGGGTATGGAGTCTATGTTTGGGGGTCACTATAACACCCCTGTACTGCCCTGAGGGTGCTGTGTAACACACTTACCAAAAACCACATGAAACCCTATGGAGTAAAAGACCCCATAGCCCATAAAACACATTACAAAGTCAAAGGATAACTCAAATCATGTCTAAGAGTGGGAGAAAAAAAGAGTCTCACTCTTAGCAGGAGAAAAAATAAACCCCAAAAATCAAGCAAAGCTGCTGGGGGACTCACTAGGTTTGGGAAATTAGCCTTAACAGAGAATTCTCCCTAACACCCTGGAAGCCTTTCACTTTGGCCCGAACTTTGGAAAATTAGTCCCGACAAACTATCAGTCCCCTAATACTCTTCTCTGGGTTAACTATAACCTATCAGATCCAATCCCCTTAACCTGCAGAACCAGGAAGGGATCCCCCTGTCCCCTCTTCTGTTTGCCCTGGTAATGGAGCTCCTCGCTCAGCGGGTGCGGCTGGACCCGGTCATCAAAAGCCTTCCCATCGGCGCCTCCCAGCATAAGATTTCGTGCTATGCGGATGAAGTGCTGCTATCCATAACAGACATTCAGCCTTCCCCAAACGTCAGCCCTTAAAGAGCTCCGCAGATTTGGGAGTGTGGCGGGTTTTGCCATCAATTTCGGGAAATCGACAGCCCTGTGGGTAGGCTTGGAACCTGGGGAGCGGAAATCTTAGAACCCTTATGCCTGATTCAATGGAGCGACAAATCTATTCCCTACCTGGGAGTCCAGATCCCTGCCCGTCCTAAAGACATATCTATTGAACTTTCCCCCGCTCTTTAAAGAGCTAGAGAGAGACCTTGAAAGATTGACCTCACAGGAGATCTCACTTATAGGGCGGATCACTGCCTGCAAGATTAATCTCCTTCCACGGTTCCTCTATGCCTGCTCCTCCCTCCCCATTACGATCCCACTGCCCCCCAAACCTCTCCTGCGTCTGCAGAGGAAACTGCTTTGGTTTATCTGGAAATGTAGGAAGGCAAGGATATCCCAAAAGGCCATGATGGGCAGTTCCCGATTGGGAGGTTTAGGAGTCCCCGACCTCCGTAAATACCAAGTAGCGTCACAACTGGAATGTGTTCGGGCGTGGGTTATAACCACCGGACTTATATAATGGGTGGAACTAGAGCAGTCCTGCCGAACACTTCCCCTTTGCTTTCATCCACACATTTCACCCCTGTTACGGAGGACCTGGGCTGGGACCTTGGCCTCCACTAAACACACCCTTAAAATATGGGACTGGGCCTTAAAACACAGGGGTCTCCCGCATGGCTTGGGTCCCTTCTCCCCGATCTTACACAACCTGGCCTTTTCTGCTGACCTGGCTTTTTCTCCTGGGAGCCACCCATTGAATTTCAAAAACTGGACTACTGGGGGGCTTGAATCCCTGAGACAACTCTTCGAGAATGGCCAACCCCGCTACTTCGAACAATGCAAATCAGCCTTTCAACTAACTGAATCGGACAGGTTCTCTTATGCGCAACTTCGACACTGGTGCTCTCATCCCCAAATTCGACAAGCAGCTACACGCACCCCCTGACTCTCTTGAACTTACCCTGAAGGAACTACCACTAAGCGGGAAAATCTCCACTCTTTACAAGCTGCTACAGGAGGATGCGCTTAACACCAGAGCCCCCTATATGGCACAATGGGAGGCGGACCTGAGTCACCCTCTGGAAGAACAAATGTGGGTGGACATATGGTCTAGAACCCACTCCTCCTCCTTCTGCATCACTAACCGGGAATGTGCCCACAAACTGCTTCTGCGATGGTACTACCCTCCAACCCGTCTGCATCACTTTAATCAATCCCTTGACACCCATTGCTGGCACAAGTGTAGACAGCCCGGATCATACTTTCATATGTGGTGGTCTTGCCCCACCGTACAATCTTTCTAGGCCCAATGCATCTCTACTATAGAAGACAACACTCACGTGGTGATCCCCAGGGAGCCATAAACTATTTTACTAGGCGCTCCAGCACAAGGGGCTTCGGGGAATCCGGACTATGCTTACTCAGTCTTACTTAACTGGAGCTTAAGGTAATTCTGTGCTTTACGTATGCCTGTATTGTTTCCGCTTGTGCAACCCGTTTTAAAAATAAACATGTAAAAAAAAAAAAAGAACCTTGCGGTCCCTCAGCACTGTCTCCGGAAGGATCTACAGACCCCTCGCCATGGCGGCCGGTAGAAGAATTGGCCTCGGTACCCATGCTGGTCCGAGAACCTGAGAGGTTCCTACAGTCTGGGCGTTTCCTTGGGAAGGGGTCGCCCTTGCGGGGTGCGCTGGAAAAGAGCGGCCCTCCCTTGGGCCTTGACTTATGTCTGACAAAGTGTAACGCTCACCTGATTCCCGCAGAGGCGCCGGTCTTGACTGGGTGAATGCCGTATCTTCAAAGGTGATGTGTAACACACGGTTGGCTCTTTGGGCTGGACCTCTGTGCACTGTATGTCTGACTCGAAGAGTAAGATGTCTGCAGATAGAAAATATGGGATTAATGAACTGGGGTTATTGGGTGCCTCTCTCCTCTTCCCTTTCTCTTCTCCTGTAGAACCCCAAAGGTTAACGCCCTCACCTTAGGTAAGTGAACGCCGAGCTCTCCATCTGCCTCGGGGCAGGGTGCCGTAACCAGTTTCTTCACTGGATAAGGGTGCAGGCCTCTTGACCTCAGAGGACTGCTGTCCGTCGTTAACTGCACGAACGGTAAGTTATGGGCACTTCAAATGTCTTAAAAGTCTTTTGTAATGATATCTCTTGTTTTGCAGGGTTCCGGCGATGGCGGATGGCGGGCTGATGAGAGTTGAGGATCGAACCCGCGTGAGGAATAGAAGCGCCTGGAAGCACGTAAGTAAGCGCTTGTAGCCTGCTTCACGATGCGCACTAACTGTCCCTTTTATCTTGCAGGTACAAGTTCGGAGCTTTAGAGAAGCTGAAGGGTGCTGGAATACCCACTGGATTCAGCGTGGGAAGGAGTAATGGCACGTGAGTAATAAAGTTGCCCAATGTCTTTAAACGCACCTTCTTTTGTCTTTCAGATGCGGGATGCAGCGCCGAGGGCCTCCGGAGCGTGCGAAGAGCTGGTGAGCTTTTGTCTTTCAGATGCCGGAATGCAGTGCGAAGACCTCCGGAGCATGCGAAGAGTAGGTAAGCCTTTGTCTTTCAGATGCCGGAATGCAGCGCGAGGCGTTGGTGACAGCCGATGGACCAGGTAAGAGATGCGCTGCCACTGAAGACCGTAGTGCTAACCTGTTCTTTCTTTGTCTTTACAGGTGCTGCTGAAGACTGGATTCCAGGATGGTAAGCCTTTGTTCCCTTAGGCCCAGGATCAGAAGCAGAAGACACGATGAGCGTTCTGCTGCAGAGAATGCAGAATAACGCAAAGCAAGATTCATCCATCGGGTGTGGTTTAAATAGCCTCCTGTAGTGCTTAGGTGTCTCCTTCCACAGCCGCGCCTAGGTAAGAAAAGAGTTCCTGCTTTCCAGAAGAGTTCCAGTGTTCTGAACCTAGGGAGTGGCTCCTGCCCCACCCAACAGGAAAAGTAGTCCCAAACAGAAGAGGATCAGGGGTTCAACTGGCAGGTAAGTAAGCAGCATGGTCTGCTGCAGGTAAGTCCACCCAAGCATTATGAGCCCGGCACTTCCAGCGCTGGGACTGGGCATCTCTATGAGCCTGGTGCCACTGGTGCCAGGACATGGTCCAAAAGGTCCCAATTGGGACTGGCTGGCACTCGGAACCAGGGTTATGGGTCTGCTTCCAAGGGAGTCGGGCAAGTCCTGATCTTTTGGAAGCAGAGATCATGACAAAGTCCTTCAAGTCCTCTGGAGACAACTTCTGGAAGAGCTCCCTCCACCTAGCTAGTCTGTTCTTCAAAGCACGCAAAAAGTGCATTGTATGCGGTGCAACCCTCCCCTCCGTGGTCGGGCCAAGGCAGTGGAGGCAAAGAGCGTGGGGGATCTGATGTAGAGAAGAGCCCCTTGCAGGCTGGACACCTCCTGAAAACCGCTGAAGTGTACATGCACCAGAGAGGAGCGTGGCGCCAGACGGCCGAGTACCTGATTGATAAAAAAAGACAAAAAAGAAAGAAAAAAGTATCCGAGGAAGAGCACATGGTATTACATCGGTGGTGAAATCGGCCCGTTCCCGTCGACCCGGAAAAGGGGACTTGGGAGTGGCGCAGGTAGGTGGAATCAGGGGAGCGCAGGCCGCCTCTAAATTTAAAGGGGAAGAAGATTTTTTCTGGTGAAAAAGGTTCCATCTCCCGTCCCTAGCGATGGACGCCCATGCAGTATGGAGGAAAGTGGATGGGACGTAAGAGTACATGTACTGTATTGCCGCTGAACAGTGATTGCCACTCAAATGAAAAGAATAACCACAACTAAACCCATGGTTTATACTGAGCAAACAGGTACCAACATGTATTTTTTTGTGCACAGGAGTAGTTTTGCTAGGTACTGTGGCAGATCTTCAAGCCTTGTACTGGTTTATTAGGTTACCTAGAACCTTTTTTTTTGCCAATGTTGTTATAAAAACAGCAATAATATTCACTTTTGATGGGATTGCTGTGGTCTGGGAGAAGGAAATTCCCTTTCACATTCACTTGAGATGATAGCTCACTTAAGGGGCTTAGCTCAGTCAGTTAGACACATGGAAAATCATGTCATGCACGCAGGAAAGGAAAAGATTTCTGCACATAGAGAAAATATTTCAAGGGAACATCGGCCGAGGCCTTCTTTTGTCAGAGGGTGTGGAGGGGTGGGGAAAGCTCCTCCTCGCTGAAGACAACTGAGTTATGATTGCTTTTTCTGTGTTCTGTCAGATTTTGATAGTTTGGACACTAGAATTGCCATTTTTGTTTTACTAATTGCAGTTTTGCAGTGTTGCTTTGGTCAACTAGGCGTATGAGTTTTGGTGAAAATGTATTGAGTGTTTTTACAACTATTTGGAATTTAATATATCCTGACCTATATTGCACTCCTCACTTGTTCACTCACCTCAATGTTTCTTATCAGTAATCTTCCTTCACAAATATGCTCGTCTGCCCCTTTCACAGATATTGTGATGTGTTTGATATTAAGCTCGATTCAGGATATGGCGGTATTCTTAACAAGAATCTGTAGGCAGATTATTTTCTTTTCGAAATGAATGTCTATTTTGGAGTTATACAGGTTAATTAACAGATGTTAAATTAAAACAAAAAATATTTATTGATGATTTGTAAGATGCGTGCGCGCAGTAGCTTAGTGGTGCACAAAGGTTGGGTGAGGGTTTGGGGGGGGGGGGGGAGTTTCAGCAACCAGACAGCACTCTGCATACCCAAACGCCAGATGTTTGGTATGCAGCGTTTGGGAGTATGGCACCCGTCTCACCCAGTATGCTATTTCGTACCCTTTCCCCTAGCATTCAGTAGCTGAGGTAATGCAGAACAGCTGCTGTACGAGATATACACCATGAGGGGCAAGTTGGGAGGTTAATAATAATAATAATAATAATAATAATTTGGCATTTATATAGCGCTACGAACCCTCAGGTATCTGAGCGCTGCTTATTACCCACGGTGTGTGGTGCTCATTTATCGACCTCGGAAGGATGAAAGGCTGAGTTTGGCCCCGCCGCAGGCTCTGCACGGATGTCAAAGCGAGCGCTCTACTCGCTGTGCCACTTGACCGGCTCTACTCGCTGTGCCAGGTTGATTATGAATGTGTGGAGAAAGGACTAATCCATCCAATAGAAGATAAAAGAGCAGAGTTATTTGTTCTTTTAATGGATACCTTCCCTGCTAGAGATTTCTCATCTTAGATAACTTTCTAAAACAGTACTGAACCCGGAGAAGGAAGGAGAGTGAGGCCATCACCTACACTAGGAAACTCTGAAGGACTGTTCGCCTAAATGAAGCATGCTGTCATGACAGTGAATCAAGTCAATAATGCTTGGCAAAAATGTGCAGGTATGCCCATAGAGCCCCCTGAGAGATGTCCAATACAGGGATGCCCCTCTGTAAAGCAAAGGTGGCCGCAAGACCCCTGGTAGACTGGGACCGGAGACTATTAGGCAGTTCTTTGCAGCGCCAAATCACAGCAATCCATTGCCAAGCAGTTCATCTTGGCAGCTGCTTTTGGGATGGGACCAAGCCTGATTTGCATATGGCATTTCCTCTTTCTGTTACACTTTGGGAGGCTGAAGAAGTATGGTCTGGTCAGTTGCATGGAGCAATGCCAGAGGTTAACATTAATTGTAAGCCTCCCAGGGATCACCTCTTTTGTTTCGCTATAAATGTATTTGTGGCAGGTATCCTGGAAGAAAGTAATACATCAAGGTCTTTTGTCAGACAAGTCCCACTATTTATAGCCAAGTCTCCAAGCTTGAAGGGTAAGGATTCTGAAACTTGGGAAGAGAACCAAACCGATGAATCAAAGAGCAGTTACACACTCGCCAGAACGCTCCAAGGAGGATAGCTGGACATGTCCAGAAGCTCCAGTTACCACGTCCTCCTGGGCCATCCCATCAGGATCCCAGTGAGAGGAAAGGATTTGGAGGGAATGCACAGAGGAGATTGAAGTTCTAACTCAACAATCAACACACTCACTGTTGATACTAGAGCCGAAAGCTCCACTTGACCGGTCCTCTAAAGGGCAAAGATCTTGCCAAGATCTTCTTGGCAATGCATCCATGCGTGAGGTTGACTGCCTGATGAAGGGATCTGAAACCATGTTCTCGGGTCCTGCATTTTGGGCAGTAGACAAACACGTTCTCCAGAGCCAAGAACCACAAGTGAATCGCTTCCCTGCACAGAAGCAACAAATCTACCCCACATTTTTTACTGAGGTTCTGCATGACCACCATGTTGTGCATTAATACCATTACACATGTACCTCAAACTGAGGTAAGGAAAATGTTCAGCAAGTTCATGTGTCCCCGAGCATCGTCTGGAGAGCAAAGACCACTCACTGGCTGGCCCCATGGTGCACACACCAGTTGGTGGGGGGCATGTCACACCATGGTCTAATGAGACTAGGGTTGCCAATGAGATTTCCCTCTTAACAAATTTGACGTCAGGGTCTACCACATTAAGTATTGTAATGTAAATTGCATTGTAAATAAGAAATCACTTGCTAGAAACCAACAGGCGAATATGTCACTCTGAAACTGCATTTCTACCCAAGCCTCTGCCACCAAAAAGGAGCAGGAGGCTATGTGGCCCAAAAGACAGAGCAAGGCAGAAGCTGGATCCTGACTCAGACTGAAAGCCAATCACCATCTGAAATATGTTTGCCACTCGCTACTCAGGAGGAAAGACCTGCTTGTGTGACTATCCAGAACTGTTCCAAAAAAGTGGAGCATCTGTTTTCATTTGCAGGTGTTCTTTGAATGCTATTGCGAGGCCTCCTACCTTTTATGTTGTATGTTTAACTGAAGGCATTTGAAGATGGTGTGGAGGCAGCTTTGGAGTGTGATTTTGTAGTTGTCATGCAGCCATGTTTCTGTGATGAATAGGATGTTGATACTGTTGTCGCAGAGAAGGTCGAAAGAACTCTGTTGAGTGTTTTGATATGGATCCTGCGTTGATTAAGGTGCAGTGGATTTCTATGGTATAGTTTGGTTTGTGCTTTATTGTTGGTGTTGTCTTCTGACTGGTATTTTGGTTTCTTTCCAAGTCGATCTCTAGTTGTGGTGTTGGTACAGTTGTGTCTGTGTCGTCGAATAGCTCTTCTAGGTTAAGTCTTGGGTTTTTGTTTTCATCAGGTTCCTCTTCTAAATTTTGTGGCTGTTGAAGGGTGGGTCCTCTTGTTTTGGTGATGTATGGGGTTAGGGCGTCAATCGTGTTCTTGTTACCTCTAGCTTTATCCGTTCTTCTGGGTGGTTGTGTTTGGTTGTCTGTCTTTCTTGATTTGTTCCTTGGGTCGGTTCGTTCTGGTGAGTGGTTATTTGTGAGTTATGGTGTTAGGTATAGGGATTTCTCTCTTCTCGCAGCGCTGGTTCGGTTTTCGTTCTTGTCAGTGGGAGTGTGTTCTACAGTTGTGAATCTTTGGTGGTGGTCAGTTGGGTTTGTTCTCTCTGGCCTTTGTCTTTCTTTTGGTCCAATTTGTTTTCATAGCATTTTGAGTTATTTGGCGGTCCGCTGTGGGGTTGGTGTCGGGGGTTGTTTCCCCCCTTTTTTATTTTTTTATTTTGTTAATTTGGGTTGTCGCGGTTGCCTTCTTGTTTTTCCTTTGGGTTTCCCTCACGGTTGAGGTTGCGGTTGCAAGGGCAGTAGCCCTCGTGCAGTGCTTTGTTGGCTGGCTCGGTTTTTGTTATGATTATACGGTTGCATGCGGTTTTCCGATTGGTTTTATTTGATTCGTTGTTGCAGAGTCAGTCTATCGTGCTTTAGTCCGGCTGTCTTGTGGTGTTGGATTGGGTGTGGGTGTTTGTCCGATATAAGCTTGGGCATTGTCTGGTGGCGAGGTCTAGACAGGGTTATATCGTTAGGGCGATTCAGGTGCTGTCCCAATGTGGCACTCTCTGAGTGAGACTCAAGGCAACAAACAATTCTCTGGGGTGCGACACAGGCTAGTGTTCACAGCACCATCTCAGTATGGCAGGACCAATAATCACAGTACTATCTCAGCGTGGCAAGGGACAATTCTTACAGTATTATCCCAATGTGGCACTTTCTAGATGTGATTGAATTAAAGGCCTTCATAACAATTCTCTAAGGGTGCGACGCAGGCCAATATTCACAGTGCCACCCCAGTGTGGTGAAGACCAATAATCACGGTACTATCTCAGTGTGGGACAGGGTAATAATCACTGTACTATCCTCGAGAGGCACAGGCCAGTAATCAGAGCACCATTATTCTTGTGGCGCTTTCCCATTCTTATTGTAGCGCTTTCTAAATGTGATTCAAATCAATATGCACACATCTCTAAGGGTACCACAGTGGCCAATAATCGGAGTACTATCACAGAGAGGCACAGGTCAGTGATCACAGCACTATTCTTACTGTGGTGCATTCTAAATGCGAGCCAAAATCAACATGCACAAATCTCTAAGGGTGCAACGCTGGCCACTAGTTGCAGTACTATCCTTGTGAGGCACCAGCCAGTAATCATAGTACTATCCCAGATAGGCAGAGGCCAATAGTCACAGTAATATCCTAGAGAGGCACAGGCTAACTATCTCAATACTATCCTAGAGACACACAGGCTAATAAACAGAGGCATAGGCTATTAATCACAGCACCACTTGACTGCGGGGCCCTCCAGATGTGATTTAGATCAACATGCACAAATCTCTAAGGGTGCAGCGTCGGCCACTAGTCACAGTACTATCCTAGAGAGGCACAGGCCAACAATCACAATACTATCCCAGCGAGGCACAAGCTAATAATAATAAGCACAGGCTAATATTCACCACAGTACTATTCTATTGTGGTGTCTTCAGGATGTGACTCAGATCGGCATGCACACATCTCCAAGGATGCGACGCAGGCCAACAATCACAGTACTACCCTAGAGAAGCAAAGGCCAACAGTCACAGTACTATGCTAGAGAGGCACAGGCTAACAATCATGGAGCTATTTGAGAGAGGCACACGCCAGAAATCAAAGTACTAGTCTTATTGTGGTGCTTTCAAGATGGAACTCAAATCAACATGCACAAATCTCCAAGGGTGTGACACAGGCCAACAATCACAGTACTATCATAGATAGGCACAGTCTAATAGTCACAATACTATCCTAGAGAGGCACAGGCTAATAAACAGAGGCACAGGCTAATAATCACAGTGCTATTCTATTGTGGTGCTTTCTAGATGTGATTCAGCTCGATATGCACACATTTCTAAGGGTGCAACATCAGCTATTAGTCACAGTACTACCCTAGATAGGCACAGTCTAATAGTCACAATACAATCCTATAGATGCACAGGCTAATAATCACAGTGCTATTCTAGAGAGGCATAGGCCAGTAACTATGGTACTATTCTTATTGTGGTACTTTGTAGATGTGATTCAAATCAACATGCACAAATCTAAGGGTGCGACGCAGGCTAATAATCAAAGTACCATCCTAGAGAGGCACAGGTTAATGATAACAATAATATCCTAGAGAGGTACACGCTGACAATAAGAGGCACAAGCTGATAAGAGGCACAAGCTAATAATGACCACAGTACTATTCTATTGTGGTACTTTCTAGATGTGATTCAAATCAATATGCAAGAATCTCTTAGGGTGCGATGCAGGCTAATAATCACAGTACAATCCCAGTGTAGGTAGGTTTGCTAAGGGGCAGGGGTTCTAGAGTAGTGAGATTGCTCTACTCCCCACCTAAGCCACTCCCACCTTATTAGTCGCTGCTGGTTGACAGCTGGCCACTGGCTTCCCCTGCTGACACCTGCAGACACGATATGGAGCCGCTCCTGTAGGAGCCTCTCTTTGCCTTGGGTCCTTAGCCGCTCGGGCTGCACGGGTAGAGGGCTGCCCTGGGAGGGACCGTTAAGTGTAGCAATCTAGCCTATGAGGGAATGGGGGCGGTCTGAGAGGCTGGTGCGGAAGGGGAATGGAAATGAAGGAGAGGGTCGGGGAACGAGACTGCAGACGTGCCTGGTTGGGGGGGGGGGGGGAGGTTCAACACGTTTTTTAAACTATACAAACAAGGCCCAGGAGGGTCCTTGAAAACAAACACTCACCCTGGGTACACCTGGGTGAAAAAAGCCCTCCCAGGCAGTGCCGTGGAGCAGGCCAGGCACCAATGAACAAAACAGCCTATCAGGGGAAGCGGGCAGGCTGGGAGGTGGGTGCGGAAGGGAAAAGGAAACTAAGGAGAGGGTCGGGGAAAGAGACCGTACGCAGGCCTAGGTGAGGGGGGGCTCAAGTTTTCTAAACTATACAAACAAGGCCCCAGGAGGGTCCTTGAAAACAAACACTCACCTGGTACGCCCGAGTGAAAATTACATAGGAGGGAACCATGGATTTTGTTTAATGCTATATGCTACGATTTAAATTTGGTGATTTGTGTACAAAAGGGCAGTAATGTATAGGAATTTGAGATCATGTAACTGTTGGTTCTAATCGCAGACTAAAAACAAATGAGATTTTGTAATTTAAAAGGATTAAGATGTTTTGTAAAAAGCTGAAGATGATATTTTTGTAATATAAATGGATTATGATGTTTTGAAAAAGTTTTTTTACAACTAAAACAATTGAAAAAAAAGCCCTGGTTGAGAGGGAGCTGGCCTGTGTTTCTTGACAAGATCACAGTCCAGTGAAGCAGGCTATTGCCATGCCGCCATGACAAGGGTAGTCACAGCAAGGTTGAAAGTAAAGGAGTTCTCTTTTCTTAGGGCCTTTTCCCAAAATGTCTGTCAGCTCAAACTGGACAACGGTTTTGAAGGCTGTCCCAGGGACTTAACTGCCTTAGCAATAGTCTTAAGGAAGAAAGCATGAACGTTGTCATAGGCAGATTTTGCTAAAAGAATTTTGCTACGGGGAGGTTTCCAACCCACTGGCATTCCTCAAACAAAGAGCCAGGTGAACTAGACTGCGTCCTTTTTTATTAAACTCCTAAGGAAAATCGTGTGCTTCACTTGAATCCAGGAGCTCACACCCATAAGAAATGGTGTCCCCTTTTCTTATCAAAGATCTGACCCATCTTCAAGAAGAAATCAGTCAGTGAAGCCAGAGTTTATTCCAGTGAAGCGCTAGAGTAAACTGCATAGAGGCTTCCATACCCGAAGGCAGAGGTGAATGACGCAGGTGTGTAGCAATTTTCTGAGGGTCACAAGGAAATGAGCCAGCAGGAAGGAGGTGACATAAAGAGGAGCCTATGCCAGCTTGGACAAGTCACCAGCACTGAAGAAATCGGGGACTTGGTGAAGAGGTCGAGCATCTACCGCCTGAATTCATCGCATAGTCTCTTTGAAAACAATTAGTGGGCAAAGTTACATGGGTAAGTAAGGACTCGGAGGCTGCCAACTCAGTCCGTGATACAGACAATCTCTTTCTTTAAATCTGTGACAGTAGCCATTCTGGTTTAACAGCTTTCAGGTTATTATTGGCATAGGCGCAACAGGAATATATGGGCTAGAAACTATGTTTAACGTTGGGGACATTTTGAATATGCTTGAAGGTTTTATTTGGAAAACTGTTCTTTCATGTTTCCCTAGCCTTCCTTCACGTTCAGAACGCTGAGAATTAGGATTAATTTCCCCGGGAATCTTGGTCTGATGGAAAAAAATGTATCTTGTATGAAAGAATCATTAAACCTCAGTTGAGTCCCTTTTCGCAGATGAAAAAAAAACTACGGTGTAAGCTAAAAATGTCCAATGGGTAACCACGTCTGTGGAAGCAAACAATGAAATGGTACCTATTCTTGGCCATAAAATTCAAGACCTAATTCTTAAGAAAAAACATATGAACAGGATTGGATTAAGAGAGCAGAAAAAAATAAGTTACTCACTGTAGTGACTAACATGCTCTTAGTCGATAGTCCACTTTCCTCCATACTGTATGGGAGTCCCTCGCTAGGGACGGGAGACAGAACCTTTTTCACCAGAAAAAAACGCCTTCACCTTCAAATTTAGAGGCGAGCAGGGGCGCGTTCCTGGGAACATGTGCTCCCCTGACTCTGCCCACCGGCGTCACTCCTCAGTCCCCTTTGACGTGTCCACAATATTACCATTGCCTAATGACACCAGTTTTATTAAGGGGGCAGATGGTGGGACGTATGGAGGTAAGGGGACTATGGACTAGGAGTATGTTAGTCACTACGGTGAGTAACTTATAATTACTTCTACGTCCCATCCCCTTTCACCCATACTGTATGGGTGATTACAACTGAATGTAGCCCCAGGGTGGAGAGGTGACCCTCCTACGAAAACAAGTTCCTTAAAACTGCCTGATCAAATGCTGCATCCGACCTGGAGCTGGCCTCCAAGCAGTAGTGCTTGCAGAAGGCCAAAGGCGTAGCCCATGTAGCTGCCTTACTGATACCTGCCACGAACGTGCCTCTGGAAAGCCACAGCCATGGCTCTGATAGCGTGGGCATGCATATGTGCCGGGAGTGGTTTGTGCTTCCCCTCATAAGCCTCTGTGAGGCTCTGTGATCCATCCATCTTGCTATGGAGGCCTTGGAAGCTTGATAGCCTGGCCTTCACCCACCGAAGCCGACAAAGAGAGCCTCCGATTTGGGGAAGCTCTTGGTTCTGTCCAGGAAGAATTTTAGAGCACTCCTGAAATCCAAACAGTGCAGTACCCCCTGCGATTCGTCCTTGGGTCTGCAAAGAAAGTAGATAGCACTATCTCCTCATTGAGTTGAAACAACGAGACTACCTTAGGTAATAATGCAGGATGAGTTCCAAGGACCACCTTGTCCTTATGAAAGGTAGTATAGGGCTCTGAAGCCACCAGTGCCTGGATTTCACTGACCCTGCGTACAGACGTAAGACCCACAAAGAGGGCTGTCTTAATGGTGACCAGCGTCATGTCCGCAGATGCCATGGGTTCAAATGGTTTATGCGCCAAGGTGCCCAAAACTACATTGAGGTCCCACACAGGATGTGGCTTCTTGATAGGTAGTTAGAGCCCGGTGATGCCTGCCAAATGTCTTAACTATCGGGTTGGAGGATGAAAAGACTCCGATGGCCGCCAGAGTGTGCAAGAAGTGCTGAGAAGGATAGCATATCGTCCAACATGTAATTCAAAGGATCGACTTCCTTTGATTATGCCCAGCGAAAAAACCTAGTCCACTTGCTCTTGTACTGGCTCCTAGTAGCATCACTTCTAGAGCCCTGTATGATGTCTAGGTTAGCCTGTTACAGACACAGATGCTTTAATGTGACCTGTTCGGGAACCAAGCGGCAAGGGCTAACCTCTGGGGGGCGGGGTGGATGACCGTGCCTCCCTGCTGTGAGAGTAGGTGAGCTGGACCCAGCGGAAGGTGCAATGGGGCCTGTTTCGACAGGCTGAGTAGTTCCGAGAACCATGGCCTTGCAGGCCACCACAGAGCTATCAGGGTGACACGGAGGTGCCGGGTCTCCCTGATCTTGCAGATTACCCTGTGTACCAGGGGAGTGGGAGGGAAGGCATACGCGTTCATGTTGACCCATTGTATCTGCATCGCATCGCCCAGGGAGCCCCAACCCTGTCCCTGCCAGGACGCGAACTGAGGGCACCTCCTGTTGGACCAGGTGGCAAAGACCCATCTGAGGATGACCCCCTCTGTTGAAGGTCCCCTGAACAAATTGTTCATTCAACTGCCATTCATAGTTCTCCGCATCCAGTCTTTTGAGTCTGTCTGCCTCCGGGTTGGACTCCCCCGGGAGGTGGATTGTCCTCAAGTGCATGTTGTACTCCAGAGCACACTCCCAAATGCTGACTGCCAAGGTACATAGGGAAGGAGACCTGGTGCCACCCTGCTTGTTGATATAATACATGCTGGTGGAGTTGTCCGTTTGAATGAGGATCCTCTTGCCACTGATCAACGGAAGGAAGGCTTTGGGAGCCAGCCAGATCGCCTTCAGCTCTAGCCAATTGATATGGGCCTCCTTTTCCTGAAGAGACCAAACTCCATGGATGCAGTGGTTATCCAGGGTGGCTCCTCAGCCCTCCAAGGAAGAGTCTGTGGTGATGGCAACCTGCGGTGCTGGTTGCCTGAAGGGTCTGCCTATCCTCAAGTTGCCGTCCGTGCTCCACCAGACAAGGTCCTGGTGGAGAAAGGGATGAATGCTGACGAGTTCCACCTGGGATCCATATTCCTGACTCCATGAGGCTGCGAAGTGGAGTTGCAATCGTCTCATTTTGAGCCTTGTGTATGGCACTGCCAGTAGACATGCCGCCATGATACCCAAGAGGTGTTGGTATCCCCATGCTGAGGTCACCGCTCTGCTGAGAAAATGGCCTGTGGCCTTTTTTTTAATTAAATTTTTTTATTTTTTTTTATTGATTGTCACAACAAACAAAACAACCATCACACCCGACATTTTAGGCACAAGCTTCTTAGCATACATTTACATGTTATTTATTACTGTCTTTCCCCCCACCCCCCCACTTTAACTCGAGCTTCCACTTCAATTCCTCAGATTTCCTTTCTCTTGGGGTTAATCCCCTTCGCTATTCTCGGATGTGTCATATTCACTAGAATTGGCATGGGAGGGTCTTGACAATGTAGCTACCATTTGTCCCCATGCTATCAGCGGTCCCACTTCCTCCTCCTCCCCTCTGCTGACTGCCTCGTACCATGCTACTGTCTCGTCATCTGCCCATTTCAGAAGATCGTTACACCTCTAGTCTGGATCTGTGAGCTGCTTTCCAGCCCATGGCTATTCTCCTTTTGGCCAGAAAGTAGGCCAGGTCCTTGAGTTTGCTCACGTTTCAGCCTGCATGGTCTTGTAAATCCCCCCACCATGCATGCCCATACAGATTCCACATCTAGCTTAATTCCCTTTTCAGATAGTCGTAGCTTGACTTCCTCCCAGAATTTAATCACCTCTGGGCACGCCCAGAACATATGGATCACCCCAGCATCCACCTCCCCGCACTTGGGGCATTTTTGTACTGCTGTGCTCCCAAATCTGGCGCTCCTTTGGGGGGTCATGTATGCCCTATGGGTGACATAACAATCTGCTGCAGCCTCACATTCCTAGACACCTTTTTATAATATCTCTAGGCTCTTTCCCACTGCCCATCTTGCATAGGTTCTCCCGCTTCCTCCTCCTAGTCCCGTCTCAATTGGAGCAACTCCTTACCCATTCTAGACATCACCAGTTCATAGATCCGGGATATTTCGTGCCCCCCCTCTGAGATATTGTACATCGTTTCTATGGCAGTGTCAGGTTGTTCTGCTAGTGCTATTTCGGACCACATTTCCTTCACCCATTTAATTATTCTAGTATATGTGATATATTGCCCCGTATGTACCCCAGTTTCGGCCACTATCGTTTGGAAGTCCAGTGCCTTTCCCTCTCGCCATATATCTCCCAAGGTTGCTAGGCCTACCGGCTCCCAGTGTTTGCGGATCCCTTTCCTCAGTTGCTCATCCACCCCGCATAGCGCCACAAGTGGCGCCTGCGGGGAGCATGGGGTCGGGTTTCCCACAGGTCGGCACAATTCGCACCATGTTTTCCAGCCCAGGTCCAGCAATCTTGATCGCCCATGCAGCTCTGATTTGGGTAGCCATATCAGTTCTTTTAGGAAATAAGGGTCACATTCACTCCTAAGAAATCTGGATTCTGCTGTCTCGTCTTCCGACAGCCATCTAGCGACATATTGTAGCTGCCCTGCCAAGTGGTATATCTCAAAGTTCGTCCGGTTTATGCCCCCTCTGTCGTACGTATTCTGTCATTTCCATAGGGCTACTCTGTTTCTGGAGTTGTGCCACAAGAAACCTCTACATAAACTCTGGAGTTTAATTAAAAAAGCGTTTTGGCACCATGTATGGGATATTGGTGAAGAAGTGTAATAGCCTAGGCAGGACCACCATCTTGAGCAAGGCCACCCTTCCCATCATGGCTAGTGGGAGCTTTGCCCAGAACCCCATGCTATTCTTGATACCTTCCACTGCCCTCTCCGTGTTATGTTTGTGCTAGTCTGCGATCGTGTGATATATATTAATCCCCAGGTAGCTGAATGTTCTGGCCTGCCAAGCAATCTGTAAGATAGGTAAGTTCTCCTGTGGGACTCCTCTGTACCTCCCCAGGGGGAACATTCATGATTTTTTGGGGTTCACTACTATGCCCGAAAGAGTCGCATAGCGCTCCATCACCTCCAAGATGTATTGCAAGTTTTTCTCTGGGTGCCGCAGGTATAGCAACATATCATCCGCATACAGTGATATCAAGTGCGGTCCCCCCTTAGTGTAGACCCCTAATTCTTCGTACTACTGCCTCAGACAGATCGCTAGTGGTTCTAGTGCCAGGATGTACAGCATCGGGGACCATGGACAGCCCTGTCTCGTGCCTCTACTAAGTTGCCATTTATCTGAAATAATCGCTCCTGTTTTGACCCTGGCTGTTAAGGAGCTATACACCATTTTTACCCATCGCAGGTACCCAGGTCCCATCCCGTATTCTTTCAAGGCCGCCATCATCCAAGGCCACCTTACGGAGTCGAAGGCATTCACTGCATTTAACGAGACTATTGCTATTTCACATGGGTCATCCTCTGCCTGTTCTATGATATGGTGGAGCCTCCTGTGGTTATCGGATATGCTTCTGCCTGGGACATATCCGGATTGATCGGGGTGTATGAATTTGTTTATTACCCTCTTCAATCTGCTCGCCAGCACGGGCGTGAGAATTTTACTGTCTTGGTTTAGCATAGATAGGGGTCTATACGACCCACATTCCGTTCTTGGCTTGTCAGGTTTAAGAAGCGGAATGATTACCGCCTCTCTCAGATTCCGGCAGTCTCCCTTTTTCAAAGGCCTCGTTTAGCATTGCCAATAGCGGGGGGAGCACTTCTTGTCTGTATGTTTTATAGAATTCACTAGGGAGCCAGTCTGTCCCCGGAGCATTGCTCGTAGGCAAATGTATTACCACTGTCTCTAATTCTTCTATTGTGATTGGGGCATCTAGGTTCTCCCTGTCTTCTTCATTCAATTTAGGTAGTCCTTTATCTTGTAGCGTCTCCTGAGTCTTCTGCTCTGCAGTCTCCCCTGCATCTTCATAGAGGCGTTTGTAGAATCTAAGGAATCCTTTGTTCACACTCTCCTGGGTGTTCCAGACCTGGCCCGCCTCTCCCATTATCTCCCCGATTGCTGATCTTGGTGTCTCATTCTTGTATAGCCATGCGAGCAGCCTCCCTGGTTTGTCTCCCCCTGCATGTTGCCTTTCGATGTATTTTTTGTAATTCAGATTGCATAGCCTCTCCCAGGGCCCACCACAAGCCTGCTGTAATTGGCTCACCTGTTCAGCGTCTTCCTGTGAGGTGCCCCCTCTTCTCATAATTACTTCGTTTCTTTTCCATCTCCTGCAACTCTCGCTCTATTCCCCCTTGGAGCCCTCTAGACTTAGATATGGCCGCCCCTCTCACTACCACCTTAAAGGCCTCCCATAGCGTTCCCTCTGACTCCACGCTTCCTGTGTTATTTTCAAAATACCCAATTATCTCCTCCCTTAAGTCCTCAAGGAATGCAGTATCCTTCAATGCCTCAGCTCTAAGCCGCCATGTTGGGATCTTGGCTCTAGGGGGCTGATGTCGCCATGTCAGGACCAGAGGGGAGTGGTCCGATAATATTCTCACCTTATATTCTGAACCAGTCACTTCCCGACAAGTTCCGGAGTGGCGAACATGTAGTCCAATCTCGTGTACAGGTTGTGTGGGGCGACAAAGTGTGAGTAGTGCATATCATTCGGGTGTTGCTGCCTCCAGATGTCTTCCAGACCAAAGTCTCTCAGCAGGGCTTCTAGCGTTTTCGCGGGATGGGTGGGTTTATCTAATTTTGTATCTGACCTGTTAATTTTGGGGTTCAGCGTGCAATTGCAATCCCCACCCCATAAAATTGTGCCTCCTATGTGGGGACGTATTTTGCTATATAGTGTCTTAAAACAGGCCAGTGTCTTGGTTGGGGCGTATGTGTTTATGATGCACAGTTCTCTGTTCTTTAACATCCCCCGGATCACTAACATCCTCCCACCGTGGCCTGTAGCATCTGAAAGGGCACATGTGACACCACCCAAATGATTACCCCTCTGACATATTCTGAGTACGTTGATCCTATGATGGTCCCTCTCCACTTTTTCTTTACCACCTCTAGTTTCTCTTTGGTGAGGTGTGTTTCTTGCAATAAGGCTATATCCACTTTTTGCCTTCTCAGGTACATCATTACCTTATTTCTATTCAGGTAGCTACTGAGGCCTCTTACATTCCAGGTTACTATTCTAAGATCTCCCATTTAAATCCATGTCTTATCCCTTCTCCCTCCCTCCTTGTCTTTCTCTCTGAGTCTACTGGGCGTGGATGTGAGCCTTTTCCCTGTCCAATTTCAACATAAACTCTCCAACTGGCCCCCCGCCCCCTTTTATCCCCAACTAAATTCACTGCACACCTCCCAGCTGCCTTCACTCCCTCCACCCTTCCCGTTCCCAACTGTTGCCCAGCTCCATCCCTGGATCTCAGGCTACCCCGCATTTGGTCCTTTCTCGGTGGTGGTGATATTAGGAACTCAGCAGGGAGTTACCAAACTATCAGTAACCTAACTAACTATAGGGGTATGAGAGCGAGTCCATCGAGTCTCCCGCATTTTTGGACTATTGCGCTATACCCATTCACATCTACTTATTCAACCCACTGCATGTCTATCCCAGCTGGCACTGCCCTAGCTTATATTCAAGTCCCAATGTCGCAGTTTATACCGCACCTCGGTTACTGCAGTCGCTGTCCTACTTATCCGGTCCGTCTGCTCTCTGGTTGTCTGTTTCCGTCAGGCAGTTCTGGGCATCTAACCACTCTGTCGCATCCTCAGGGGTATCAAAGACCAGGGCCCTGTTTTTGTGCTACACTTTGTTTTGCTGGATACATCAGCATATATCTGTAGCCTCTCGCAAACTTTTCTTCACTATCCCATAGTTCATTTGTCGTCTCTGTACTGTGTAGTGTGTAGAGTGTGTAGTCCGGATATGCCGTAATATTCGCAGATGCCCTTTGTATCGTGCCACCTTTCCAGAAGTATTTCAAGATCTTCTCCCTGTCCTGATAATTCAGGATTTTGGCAATTATTGGTCTGGAGAGGGGGGAGGGGGGAGGGGTCCCAGCGGTGGCCTCCTTGTTAAGGCTCTATGTGCTCTTTCCACAGCAAATCCTTGGGTGAGGGCCCCTCCCCATATTTCTTGCAGCAACATCGTCCCAACGTAGTCCGTTGGGTTTGATCCCTCTTCACCTTCCGGTAGTCCCACGAACGCATGTTATTTCTCTGAGCGCGTCCTTCTGCTTCTTCCGCTCTATTTTCCAGGTTGCTCACGTGTTGTTTCAGGATGTGGATCTCCGATGTATGGGACGCACATGTGCGTTCTGCTATCGCTCTGACATCTTGTCTGAGTAGATTCACCTCCTCCTGAACTGCGCCAACTCTGAGTTCCAGTGCCGCCTTGAGTTCAACCATGGCTGACTCCAGTTTAGTTTCCCAAGTTATTTTCAGGTCCGCTATCGCTTCCAGGATCTGCTGATCTTTGCGTAATGGGGTAGTGTCCGTAGGTCGGGTATTCTCCTTACTCCTTGCCCCTAGTCTGCTGCAGTGTTCTTGCGTATTCCTCCAATGTGGGTTGTTTCCCTTTTGTCTTGGTCTGCTTGTTCACCATCTCAGAGTCGTTGTGGGCCTTAGTTCAGGTGATCGAGAGTATAGCCTCTGTTACTCCAATTCTGTTGTATAATTAGCAGTGTTTCATGTGGGAGGCTTTGATCTAGGTTCACGTGTATTATTTATACAGTCCAGCGAGTGGATTGTGCTCTCCCATGTTTCCTGGCTTCTGCCATCTTATTGCATCCTCTGCGGTGAGTCTTCTTACCTCTGAGTGTTTTTATTGGGGCAGATCTCCGTGGGGGCGCAAACTGCACTCCGTACTTATATTTGTATCTTTGTGGCCCATATGTTAGGTCTTTCAGCACACGTTGGCCTCTTGCGCCTGAGCGGATCGCATTGGAAGCTGAATGTCAATTATAAGGTGGTTTAGCCATCTCTTACTTCCCGCACCTATTTTCTTTTCTCATGCAAGAGACTACCCTGTCTTGCGGGCAGGGGGCCCTCTGTGCCGTTCCAGGTTCCTTTATATGCCCTTTATTTTCCGCAGGCGGTCTGCAGGGTGGCCAGGTAGACCCTCTTCCATTCGGTTTAGACCGCTCTGCTTGTGTTTCCTGCACAGTCCGGACCACTGTGCAAGACGAGCCCTCACTGACTGAAAGTTCCTGAGGTGTGTCGGGGCACCGTTAGGTTTGCTCTCTGCTTATCGTGTCTTGTTTGCTGCCGTTTAAGTTAATGGTGTGCCGTACCCAACACTGCGCTACGCCTCGCACCAGTATAAGATGAGGCGGACCATAGGGGAAACTGGCATCTCCCCAGCTTCGAATGCCGGTCTTACGTTAGTAACATTGTCTCTGCTTATAGGTGCCTTTGTAGTGGAAGCCTTTAATTCCGTCCGTGCAGTATTGTATTGGCTCTCTGTTCCTGCAGGTCTTCTCATGTTTCGGCGGACCACATTGGAGACCAAGTAACTTCGTTCAATTACTAGATTATGTGTTCCGAGGGTGGACCTGGGGGGGAACTGACTTTACAGTGAACTTTTCATCCGCTGGCTCAAGGCTTGCAACTTTGTTACCTCGTAGCTGCTTTCGTTTCCAAAGGCAGGCCATACTGGGGACTTTCTGTCTGCCTGCTGGTTAAGAAGAACAAATTACTTTCTTACCTGGTAACGTTCTTTCGATGGGATGGTCCGACGACGTATTCCAGATCTATGACAGGTAATCACCACAGCTGTGCTGCTTTGGAAACTTTTTTCGGCGTCTGCGTCGATGACGTCGATGCGCCGTCGTCGAGGACCTCCTCCGACGTCCGACGTCATCCGATGTGATAAGTAGGACGCACGACGCCCGTAGCCTCAGTTGTAGTTTTTTCCCCCAGAACGTGTGACATTAGTCAACTGCCAGTCAGACACAACGCCTTACGGAACGTAAACTGCAATCGCAAAAGAAATTCTGCAGCGGGGAAGGTAGGGAGGGAGCGATATGGAATACGTCGTCGGACCATCCCATCGAAAGAACGTTACCAGGTAAGAAAGTAACTTGTTCTTCGAGGGGATTGGGACCTCCGACGTATTCCATATCTATGACAGACTCCCAAAGCAGTACCAGAGCAAGGAGGAGGGAAAGAATTTAGAATCAAAATTTAGAATTGCCAATCAAATAGCAGAGCAAAGGACCGCCTTGCCAAAGGCCAGATCCTGTCCTCGGATGGAATCGAGGGAATAGTGACGTCCAAATGTATGTACAGAAGCCCAGGTGGCTGCATCACAGATGTTGCAAATAGGAACACCCCTCTGCAGGGCAGTAGATGCACCCATACCCCTGGTAGAATGGCCCCGCAAGCCAGCCGGCGGGTCCTTACCCGCCAAGCGATAACACTCCGAGATGGCCAAAATAAACCAGCGAGACAAAGTCTGTTTCGTCACAGCCTGTCCCAAACGCTTTCCAGCATAACCAATAAAGAGTTGATCGTCCACTCTGACCCGGGACATGCGTGAAACATAAAAGCTTAAAGCTCTCCTAGGATCAAGCCTATGGAGCCTCTCCTCTTCCTTACCAGGAAGCGGAGGAGGATAGAATGCCGGAAGAAAAACCTTCTGGGCCAAATGAAATTCCGAAACCACCTTCGGAAGAAAAGAAGGACAAACTCTAAGGACAACCCTGTCCTTATGAAATACAGTGAAGGGTGGCTTAACTGAAAGTGCCTGCAACTCACTCACTCTTCGAGCGGAAGTAACCGCAACCAAAAACACAGTTTTCAGAGTTAACAGCCTCAAAGGGCAAGAATGCAAAGGCTGAAACGGAGCCCCCATAAGAAACTTAAGAAGAAGGTTTAAATCCCAACCGGGCACCAAGAAAGGTGACGGAGGGAACACATTAGTGAGCCCTTTCAGAAACTGTGAAATTAAAGGGATTTTAAAGTAGGAACACTCTTCAGACGAGCGCTTAAAGATGGACAGCGCCGCCAGGTAACCTTTAATGGTACCCACTTGCAAGCCTCTGTGGGCCAAAGAAAGTAAAAAGGATAGAACCATGGGGATGTCACATGCAAAAGGATTCACATTCTGAACTCTGCACCAGTCGCAGAACTTATGCCAACAGCAACGGTACAGAGACTTTGTTGCTGGCCTTCGAGCCGAGAGCAACACCTCCATCACGTCTTCAGGGAGGTCCCAATCCTTATACCTCAACCTTTCAGAAGCCAAGCGTGAAGGTTGAGGGATCTGACCTCTTGATGGAGAACCTGACCCCCCTCCCGTGAGAGCAGATCGTCTCGGTAGGGAAGACGACGTGGAGGGCAGATGGACAAGTCGAGAAGGTCCGGGTACCACGTCCTCCGAGCCCATGCCGGACAATGAGGATCATCCGGGAACCGAACTTCCGTAACCTCCGCAGCACTTGCGGGATGACGGGGACTGGAGGAAACGCGTACAGCAGCGGGAATGACCACTCCACCACGAACGCGTCTCCTAAGGCTCCTTTTGGAGGAAATTCCCGCGAGCAGAACCTCTCGCACTTCCGGTTGACACTGGAGGCGAAGAGATCCACTTGAGGGGTCCCCCAAAGGGCGAAGATCTCCAGGAGAATCTCCTGAGCCAACTCCCACTCGTGAAAGATCGTGCTCTGCCTGCTCAGAGCGTCCGCCATCACGTTTTCGTCTCCGGCCAGATGAACTGCCGAGATCGAAACTTCCTGCTGGATGGCCCAGAACTCGAGCTGCATCGCCTCCCTGCACAGAGGAAGTGACCCTGTCCCCCCCCCCTTTTTGTTGAGGTAGTGCATGGCCACTGTGTTGTCCGTCAGGATCAGGACATTCTTTCCTCGCACAGTCGGCAGAAAAGCCTTCAGGGCTAGCCTGACGGCCCTCAGCTCCAACAGATTGATATGGAGTCTGGACTCCGACGGAGACTAACGACCACTGACTGTCAGCCCGTTGGCATGAGCTCCCCATCCCGTGAGGGATGCATCCGTCACGATCGTCACCTCCGGCCAGGGAAGCCAAAATGGAGCCCCTTCATCAAGTTGCCTTCGACGGCCCACCACAGAAGGTCCCGGGCGACCGAGGGCGGCACCTGAACCGGGTCCGACATCCTGCCGGAGGACTGCGACCATTGCATCTTGAGTGCCCACTGCAAAGAGCTCATCCGCAGGCGAGCCTCTGGCACCAGAAGAATGCAGGATGCCATGAGGCAGAGCAACCTCAAGAACTCGAACGCTGGGAGCGTCTGGGCATGTTGAAACTTGTGCACTATCTGCTGAATGTGAAGAGCCCTCACCTGGGGAGGAAAACACTGCCCCATGGAAGTGTCGATCACTGCTCCGATGTACTGGAGCCGCTGTGTTGGCGTCAAATGGGACTTCTTTAAATTGAGCGAGAAGCCCAGCCTGTGAAGGGAGTGGCAGGTGATGGACAGATGATCCAGGACTTGCTCGGGAGAGCTCCCCCTGATCAACCAATCGTCCAGGTAGGGGTAGACGTGAATCCCCCCTTGCCTGAGATGCGCTGCCACCACCACCATGAGCTTGGTGAAAACTCTCGGGCGGAGGTCAATCCGAACGGCAGGACCCGAAACTGAAAGTGCAAGTCGCCAACTGCGAACCTCAGGTACTTCTTGTGCTTGGGATGGATCGGCACATGGAAGTAAGCATCCTTGAGGTCGAGAGACACCAACCAGTCCTGAAGCTGAAGGGCCTGGAGGACTTGAGAGAGAGTAACCATCTTGAACTTGTCCTTCCTGAGGAGTTTGTTAAAACCGCGCAAGTCCATGATGGGTCTCAATCCCCCGTCTTTCTTCGAAATCAAAAAATAAGGGTAATACCATCCCTTGATCCTCTCCACTACAGGCACCAGTTCTATGGCGCCTTTCTCCAGCAGGGCTTGAATTTCCTGCGCAAGGAGCGGATCCGGACTCTGCAAAGAGAGGTTCCCCGGTGGATTGTCGCGAGGCCTGTGCCGAAAGGTAAGACAGTAGCCGTGGGTTATGATCTCCAGAACCCACACATCTGAAGTAATGGCACGCCACTCTACAAGATGCTGCACCAGCCTTCCCCCAACCGGCGAACCATGGGACATGGCCTCATGACTGAGTGGTAGCGGCTGCGGCGTTACCTGGGGCAAAGAGGCAACTGCCCGAGCGGCCTTGGCACCACGGGTACCCTGTCGTCCACCTCTGGTACCCCTGCGTTGGCCTCTTTGACTGCCAGCTCCTCTCGCTTTACTGAAGGATGAGTAATAGCGAAAGGAACCACCCCTCCATTGCTGTTCCCTAGGACGAAAAGGCGGAGGTTGGCGAACTGCAGCGCCCAACGACTTCGCTGCAGCTTTTGAGGTCTGCAACCTCTCAAGGCTCTCGTCAGCCTTGCTGCCAAAAAGGTGTTCACCGTCAAAGGGCATGTTGAGGAGCCAGGACTGCACATCAGGTGCAAACCCCGACTTCCGCAACCACGCAAACCTGCGTATCACGGTGCTCGCCGCCATGGACCTGCTGACGCATTCAGCCATGTCCAAACCCGACTGAACGGACTCACACATGGCATCCTTACCATCCTGGACCATAGCAAGGAAACCATCCCGTTCGTCCCCTTCGGGAATATGTTCAGCCACTAACGCAACACAGTTCCACAGAGTGTGTGTGAAACGAGACAAGGCACAAATGGAGTTGGCCGCCTGAAGCGCCATACCACCAGAAGAAAACACTTTCTTCGCCCAGCCATCAAAACGTTTGTCTTCCCTATCAGGAGGGATGGTAGGGTACGACGCCTGCTTTGCCGGGGCCGTGGCCGCCTGCACCACCAAACTCTCTGGAGTGGGGTGCCTGGTTAAGTAGCAGGGGTCGCTACTGGCTGGACGGTATTTTCGCGACAAGGACCTGCCCACTGCCGGGAGACTCTCCAGAGCAGTCCAAGCCGCCGCCACCCTTCTCTGTAGAGCCATATGGAACGGCTGTACCGGGTCAGTTGGGGGACCAACATCAAGGATGTCCGTGAGATCATCCTGCACAAACTCCCCTGGGGGAGCAGACCATCCCAAGTACTCGGAAACCCTAGCCATAAGGCGCTGGTACGAGGAATCGGCATGAGAGCCAGGCTCAGGCCTACAAAACTCCACCTCCGGAGAGGTGTCCAGTCCACTGGCATCATGCAGTGACTGCCTCAAATCGTCAAACTGACTATGGCCCGAGACAATTTCATCTGGACCCTGACTAGGAACCAGGCCATCAGAATCCTCATCCACCTCCGAAATATATTCCAGGTGGCGAAAAGAAAGCACCCGAGAGTGCTTGCTCTTAACCAGAGCCTTCCTAAGGGGTTCCCCCGTGAAACGGGGTACCTCCGACACCCCGGCCTCGAAAGGCGTCGAGTGAATCGGCGCCGGCATCGAGAGAACAGGCATCGGCGCCGAGAGGATTGGCGTCGACGTCGAGTAAATAGGCGTCGACGTCAGATGCAGCGCCGCCAGCATCGACGGCGTCGACACAGTCCTCGAAGCCGGAGCTCCGAGCGTGTCCTTCGACGACCTGAGCGTCGACGGCTTCGACGACTTCCTCGGAGCCGGAGCCTCGAGAAAGCCTGTCGACGCCCTTGACGCCTCAGACGTCGATGTCTTCCTCGAAGACATCACAGGTGCACACGGTCTCGAACGCGTCGAGGACCGGGACCTGGAACGGGTACGTCGAGAACGAGTCCCCTTGTCCGAACGGGACCTCTCCCGTGACTCGTGCCGACCACTCTTGCGAGCGGTGTCTCTCGACCTCTCACGACCGACCCCACTCGGGGGCACGGACGGCTTAGTACCCTGCGACTCGAGAATCGCCAGCATTTTCTTCCCGAAGGAAGCCCATTCCTCCGGCGTTGCACGGCTGGTGGGGTAAGCGACGTGCCGGGCAGAGTCATCAGAAGAGGACCTGGAAGACGACCGCTGTCGGCGCTTCCGAGAATGCCTCGAAGAGGCCGAGGGGTGGCGAGACCGACTCCTAGAATGAGACCCACGAGACTTCCGACGATGACTTGGAGAGTCTCCTCTCGAATCATCCGTCGAAAGCCCTGCAGGCTTCGACTTCCGGGGCTTGGACACCCGACCTACCGACAACTTCTTACGTTCACGTAAGGCTTTGGACGTGAGCGACTGGCAGTCGATACAGTCATCCGTGTCGTGGGCCTTCCCGAGGCACCAGAGGCAGGCGTCGTGCGAGTCCGTCACCGACATCTTGGACCCACACTCCCCGCACTTCTTGAAGCCCGGACGCGGGGTCGAAGACGAAGTAGAAGACGAAGTAGAAGACATCTTCACATGAAGGAGATTCTTACAAAAACGAACAGGTTCGAAGAACCGAGAAGAACAGAACTCCAAAGAGTCGAGGCGTTAACCGAGATTCACGAAGCAACACGCTCGCGGAAAAAACAGAACTGAGGCTACAGGCGTCGTGCGTCCTACTTATCACATCGGATGACGTCGGACGAGGTCCTCGACGACGGCGCATCGACGTCATCGACGCAGAAAAAAGTTTCCGAAGCAGCACAGCTGTGGTGATTACCTGTCATCGATATGGAATACGTCGGAGGACCCAATCCCCTCGAATACTGCTGCTTTTCTTTTTGTCCACGTTGTCGGTCCACTTAGGGCAGACCTCGGAGGGAATCGGTTCCGGGTTGGATCATCTCATTCAGGCCGGGCTCCTGCCACACTGCGGAGGCCTTCCTTGCAGATGGGGCTCGTCCCTGAGGGCTGACACGCGATGAACCCCATAGGCTCTCCTTTGATGTTGCGCTGCTCCAGCCCGGCGCTCGCGCTTCAGTGCTTCAGTGCTTTGCTTCTACACTCCACGTCCTTTCTGTTTAGACTGGACCCCCGGTAGAGCCAGGCTCGGTGCTCTCTGCACTCTGTTTAAGTAACGTTCTTCGTTTAGTAGTTCAATGCTGCTTGTGCTTGCTGTTCTTTGTGTTCTGCCTCCATTGCCATTTTGCCTCCTCGCTTTCAGCGGGGTCTCAGGGACTTTGCGGCCTCGTTCTTGGCTTTGTTCAAACTGATCTGTAATAGACTAGCGTTCAGTTGTGCCGGCTTAGTTCCGACATCAGATTTTATGTTATTCATGGGCCCGTTTAAGCTGGGTCCATATTTCCAGGCTAGGATCTTTGCGGACCGCCGGGAGCTCCTCAAGAAGACGTCCTCACTGCATGGCCACCTAGCCACGCCCCCGCCCTGTGGCCTTCTTAATGGCTGTGATCTTGTCCTTCGAGGAAAAAACTCTGAGAGCTTGTATCCCAGAGGAGGCCCAGGAACATTAGATTCTGCGTAGGCTGCAGCTGTGAATTCTTGAGACTGATGGTAAATCCCAATTCGTGTAGCATATTCATGAGGGCGGAGGAGGTGTGATAGACCACCTATGGAGATCTCGCCCTGACGAACCAGTCATCTAGGTATGGATAGACATGGTGACCCTGGGCTTTGAGAAGGGCTGCTACTGCATTCATGAGTCTGGTAAAGACTGTGGGGCGTGAATGGAGGCCAAAGGGTAGAACCTTGTATTGGAAATGAAAGCCCATGATCCTGAACGTCCGAAAGGACCAATGAGGCTGCCAAATCAGGCCATGCAGGTATGCGTTCTTCAGATCCAGGGAGCACATTCAGTCTCTGCAATAAGCGCTGGGGTAACCATCTTGAACTTTTGAAGAGAGAGGGAAAGGTTCAAAGTGGAAAGGTCCAACACAACTCTCAGGCCAGCCCGGTTCTTCTTGCCCATACCCAGCTGGGAGGCTGGTACATCTTCTATTGCCTGACTCTCTATAAGCAATCAAATTTCTGCCAACAGAGTTGCTGTGCTAATCTGTAGGAGTGGAGAAGAGGAGAAGAGAAGAGAAGGGAGGGGAGGGAGGAACCGGTAGGCGTTAGCCCATGGACACTACTGAGAGGATCCAGTGGTCCACGAACCTTGTGCGCCAATATTGTGCGTGAACGGCAAGCCTGCCCCCCACCGAAGACATGTGGACCCGGAGGGGAGTGTCATGCTTTTTTTCCCTCTGAGGCTGGAGCTGAGGAGGGGGACTGAAAGAAGCCCTTATTCCCCGCCTTTTGCTGCTTACGGCGGTGCTGACTTGGAGATCAGTCCGGCTGTCTTGACCTTCGTTCCTGGACGCCCAGCCCGCCGAAGGCCCGCCCCTTGTCAGAACGCTGGTGCATCGGCTGTACATCTTGGGTGTGGACTTCGTGTGGAGATAAGGATTTGGCAGTCTGGGAACTGTCCGTCATCGGTGGTGGAATGAAATAGGTTGCCACCCTCGAATGGAAGGTCAATATGCGCTCCTGGATGTCCGGGTTGAGCTGGGTAGCCCGTAGCCAGGCAGTTCTCCTCATGTCCATAGCGATGCAGAAGGCACGGCCTAAGGTGTCGATATGCGCCACTGTGGACTCCATGATGTCTTGAGCCACCATCTTTGCTTCTGCCAGCCCCACCTTGAAGCGAGCCTAACTCTGTACCGGAAGTTATGGAAGGAAGTCGGCTATTTCTCGCCAAAGCCTTTGATTCACGGTTGCAAGCATAGTGTCCACTTTAGACTGACGGTGCAGCGTTGCGTTGGAAAAGACCTTTCCATATGCCTCCAAGATCATCTCCTCCTTGCCAAGGAGCATGGGGGACGAGGTAGCCCAGAAACACTGCAGCTTGGAGTAGAGTGAGGCCGCGGCAATAGCCGAGGAGTGTGGTTGAGGGTGTGCCGACAGCAAGAGTGGATCTCCCTCGAATTGCCTGTATTTGGCACCAATGCGCCGATTGGTTGGCTACGTTGAAAGAGTTTTAAGCCATCCCTTTTTAGCTAAGGCAACAAGGTCCTTCTGCATTGGAATCCCCATTCTAGCCGCGGGCCTTAGAGTGAGGACCTCAGCCAGGACCCCCATCTCTGGTTGTTCAACCTCGGGTTGTGGAAGCCCCAAGTGTTCGGCTAGACCTGCAAGCCGTTCATGGAATTCCTTGGCCGAAGACAATGTGTCAGGGTCCTCCTCCTCATCGGTGTCCGCCAGGGCATCCTGCTGGTCTGGAACAGGTTCAGGAGTACTGGGCGCCGAAGGCTGAGGTGTGCGGACCGGAGCCGGAAGCTGTTGTGGAGGCTGGTGTGGAACCAGCTGGGCTGCCGGAACCGTGGGGCCCGGCGTGGGCAGCTGGGGCTGCGCAGGGGCCTGAGGTGCTGGAGCCATTGGGGGAATGACTGTGGGCACTACCGGCGGGACTGAAGTCAGCATGTCCCTGATCACATCCCGAAGTATGGCTCCCATTTGAGGGGACCTCATGAGAGTGAGTAACGTTTCAAAAAACCTGTCCTCACAGGCTGGTAACGCAAGCTAGTGTTAGTTGTCTAGGTGTGACGCAGTGCTAATCTTCACAATTCTGTCTAAACGTGACAATGCCGATCTTCACAATTCTGTCTAGATGTGATGCAAGCTAGTGTTACAGTTGTCTACATGTGACGCAATGCCATCACAATTCTGTCTGGACGTGACACAATGCCATCCTTCACAATTCTGTCTAGATGTGAGGCAAGCTTGTGTTGCAGTTGTCTGGTTGTGACGCAATACTAATCTTCACAATTCTCCTATCGGAGCGTGACACATGACCAGACTTCACCAGGTCAGAATGCAAATACCTGCACTGGAAGCACAGCAGAAGTGCAAATACCCAGACTTGAGGTATGTGAACAGATGGAGAACGCCTAAGTATGGGACAACCGGGAACAGCACCACCGAGCGTCTGCTACACAGCAGTGAAGGGGCACGCTACACTAGCTGGCTGATCTTGGCACGCTTATGTTTTGCAGGCAAAGAGAGAGGCAGGGCCACATGGAATACAGTGACTGCCGCACTCCCCAACCAGAACATACCCATCTTGCCAGTCACCACTGGTTGACGGCTGGCCAATGGCTTTCAAAGCAAACACGAGCCAACACAGTTAGGAGCCGCCTAGCCAGGAGCTGCTCCTTGCCTTGGGGCCCCCAAATGAAGGTGCTTCACGGGCAGTGGGCTGCCCCATGGGGTGCGGTTAACAGCCTACCTCCTTTAAGGGAAACAGCCAATCACGGACACGGGGCATGGGAGAGGTCACAGGTGCGGCAGAGAAATGGAAAAAAGTACAGAAGGCAATTGGAAATGGCTGCCAACAACAAAGGAAGAGACACACCTGACTGTTTCAACCAATTGCAAGAGGGAGTTGGGAACAGGAAGAAAGCCAGAAACAAACAAAGGATTTCACCCCATGGACCGCACACTCTAAATGCAGGCCCGCTCAGACAAACAGGGTGGGAACCACAGAAATACGAGAGAACCCCACCAGAATAGCACATACTAGTCAAAAAAACGATTTAAAAAAGCACACAAACCCCTCCACATGAACACATGAAACAGGCCAAAAACGCATTACAATCAATGTACAACTACTCACTGAGCATCAACCAGCCCCTAAAGCTGCTTTCCAAGTGGCTTCCTTAAAGGATCCTTCTAGATTGCAGTCCAGAAATGGCTAGGTGAAGTGAAAGTGTAGGTGAAGCAGGTCTGCGCCCGTCACCGCAGAAAAGAGGACCGAGGTGTAGCGCTGGAGGGCAGAGTCAGGGGAGCACATGCTCCTGGTACCACGCCTCCATGTGGAGCTAAATGCAAAGGGAAAAGGCTTGTTTGAGTGAAAAAGGTTATGTATGTGTATAGGGACCAGTTTATGAATTAAGATGGAAACTCCCCTATTGCCATGGCAAGGGGAGTGCGCTGCTGCACCTACGCACCCAGGCTCTAGTTTTACTGATTCAGACTCATTCAGATGGGTTTCCTGTAGAAATATAATGTCCCGGGCGGGCGTGGCCAGCCGAGGACGCCGTAGGATGCCTCCTCGTTGAGCTCCCGATCCCTTCTCGAACCCCTAATACCCTTAAAATCAAACATGCGGGCCATCAAATTCCACTGACCGACATCGGAAACTAAGGAGAACAGATGTGCCGGAGCGGAACACATTTGAGCCACTGCTGATAAAGTTATTTGAACTTTTCGGTGCGTATACTCCCCGCAAAACAAAGATGGCAGACCGAAAGGAGCTCCAGCGCCAAAAGACCCGTAATTGCCCGGCGATCGGGATATAATCAGCAGACTACACCGAACGATCCGATGGCTGCGCTGAGATACCAACAGCAGCAACATGCTTCATGAAACGGCAATGTAAATGAAATTCGGAGCCGACGAAGCCATGCTTTGACAGTTGGTCCCCTCCCCCCACCCGACGCCTCGAGACCTGCCGGAATGCAATGGTGGCATGGCGGAGGGGGATCACAGAGCCTCACACACTTGGCAGCCCCGAAACGTATGCCCTGCAATAAAGGCGAGGAGGAGTCGGAGGATCTGCTAGACTAACACAGCCCTGCACGCGGAGGCTTGCTAATACACGGCCAGACCACTGACTCCGGAGCGGACCTGCGAAGGGGGAGGAGGAGCCGCAATAACCCCCGGGGCTGCAGAGGCCCATGAAAGGAGGCCCGCTCCAACCTTCCCACAGAGGAGGAATATGGCAAACCAACATTGATGGGGAAAACGCTCTAACGAAAAGTATTTTATGCCCCAGCAGCGCACTTATCAAGTGAAACAGAGTTCCCTCCCTCCACCCAACACCACAAGACTTGCCGGATTGCAATGGTGGCGTGGCGGATGGGGGGGGGGGGGCCACGGAGTCTCACAGTGGAATCTGGTTGTTGGGAACGCACAACCTGCAATGTAGGTTAGGAGGAGTGGGGTGATGTGTCAGACCGGCATAGCCCTGAAAGCGGAGGCTACGAAGCAATAACACGCGATCGGATCACTGTGGGCCACGGACCACACTCCGGAGAGGATCCGCAAAGGGGGAGGAGGAGCCGTGATAGACCCCGGGGCTGCTGAGGCATATATTAAGCGGAACGGAGCGCCCACTGGGCCTCCGACATCATGCAGGACCGCGGCTGAAACCGCGGCGCCCCCCCCCCCCCTATGAGCTAACAGCAAATCTGGGGAACGCACCTGACTAGGGGAAAAGTGATCCAGCTGGAGGGGGTCCCGGAAGCCCAGGAACATCAGAAGTCCAGGAACAAAGGCCAGTTCGAATCACCGGGGATCCCACTGTGAGCCCATTTAAGTCCTGGCAGCAAACAAAGGAAGCAAGAAAGGATGGGTAACCCTTGGAATCTGACAGGCGCGGGCAGAGAGCCCTAAAGTTAACCGCGACCGCTCCTCCACGAAACAGCGCCTCAAGACACCCTAATCAGGAAGTGACAGAGGTAAAGAGACAAGGGGCCCTAAGAGACTGCTTAACTCCACTCAAAACACCAATACACGAGTGGATTCTCAACCAGCCTCATAAAACCCAGGCGAAACAGCCGTAATTAAGAGACCCACTCGAGGCGTTGGGGGGGTAACCGCGGTTGACCTGGGTCCACTGACTCCGCGCTGAGGCGAATCACCTCCGGGGTAAGGATCACGATGTCCAAACAAACTACGATAACCAAAGGGCAGGGGTCCGGCGACATCAAGACGATGCTTCAAACAGCGGACACACAAAAACGCAACCATATACAAGCATTAGCCCAGGTACATCACCCTCCTACAGAGGGAATGGAAACTCTGGAAGACCTACCTATCAGGAAGTCGGATCTCCTAGAAATGCTTCAGGAACTCAAGAAAGATATCAAGGAGAGCGCAAGTGACCTGGCTAAATCCATTTCGGACCTCAACAAGGGAATCTGGCAGCAGAAAAGAGGATTGAGGTTGAAACAGTGATAACGTAGCAAAGCCATGAACACGACATCCTGGCGCATAGGCTACAGGAACTAGAACAGCAAATGGAACAAGTACAAAACAGACAGGAGGATGCTGAAAACAGATCCAGATGTAATAATATCTGTATTCGTGGAATTCCAAAGGCAGTGGCGGACTCAGACTTAAACCAATATGTGATCGACTTGTTCCGCGACATTTTGAATGTGGAAGTGAGCAAAGAAATTATGCTGGACCGGACGCACAGAGCCTATTCCACATATCAAATCAATAAGAACCTGATCTCAGACGTCCTTACCCGGGTCCACCTATACCAATTGAAAGCAGACATAATGCAAGCTGCTCGCCAAAAAGAAACCTATCATATTCCGCTCCACGCCACTTCAACTGTTCCAAGATCTATCCCAAGCTACGCTTGCTCGAAGGAAAAAACTGAGGGTGGTCACTGACTGGCTAAGAACTAGAAAGGTGCGTTACCGATGGGGCCACCCAACATGCCTCTGTTTTGAGTAGAAAGGCCAGAGATTCTCGGGTCGCCAAAGAAGAAGAAATGGCGGACCTCATACAAGAAAGCGATGGAAACAAATCCTACAGATGGGGAAGATTCCCCATCCCGAGATGACGAACCGGTGGGGAGACATCCGAGAGGCCAATGGAAACCAGGGCGACCTCGACCACGGAGGCGCAACAAAGATGTACAACCAACAGAACATACCTGAGCAGTCATGCAGCTTCTAATTACAAGAGACAACCTGATAACATCACCAGACTGGAAAGAAAACAAGGAAACAAACATTTATGCTTGTAATGAAGCCCCAAGTCAACATGGACAATGAACAGCTGTCACACGTGACATCATGTGGCGAAATGGGGTAAGAAAAGGGGAGGGTGGAGAGAAAGGGAAATGGGTCAACCAGAGCCCACACGTCCCGGGGGGATAGTACACCCGGCGATATACCACATTGGTAATATGTTCATAATACAAGTTGGAAGTTCTAATCCAATAGTTAAGAGGGAGGGCGGAAGTTTTGTTTTGACTGTTTCAGGTGGAAGGGCACAATACATAAACAAGATTTTTTACAACAGACATGAGCTGATCACAATGAAGGGGATAAATGGTTGAAAATGAGGTAATGGCGAACTTAACTCTTATCTCGCTAAATGTACAAGGGGTGAACTCTCCAGTTAAGCGGAAATCCATACTGAACAGATTGAGGGACATGCAAGCCTCAGTGGTTTGGTTACAAGAGACACATTTGCGCTCCGACAACAAATGGAGGCTGAAACACAGAGCCTTCCCGATGCAATACCTGGCCTCCAGTGGGACTAAAAAGAGGGGAGTGGGGATCTTATTGGCAAAGGGCATCAACTTCGAAAAGCATTTTGTCAAAAAGGATCCAGAGGCCAATACCTGATGCTGGGGGGAAAACTATGTGGACAATTGGTCACACTGATCTCAGTCTACGCTCCCAATGTTAAACAAGACAATTCTTTGCTGAAGTTACTTCCTAATAGCACAATGGGGTATAGGGAAGATCCTCATCGGTGGCAACTTTAATGGAGTAATGGACGCAACCATGGATAAAACCCTCCCAGCTACTCCCCATGACCACTCATTTAGGCAAGCATTCGCAAAACTTTTAAGGGAATTACACTTGCTAGAAACATGGCGTTTTTTTAAATCACAAGACAAAACCTATACTCACTATTCCGCTGTACATAAAGGTTATTCCCGTATTGATCATCTCAGAAACATTGGTCCCACAAGTCACAGACCTAGATATCGGAATACGTTGCCTCTCAGACTACGCCCCAGTTATCCTAAAAATAGAACTAAATCACCCACAACAACAACCCCGCAAACCCTGGTGCTTGAATGAAATAATATTAAAAGACCTCGTTGTCCGGGCAGGCTTAGAACAAACCTTAAGAAACTACTTCCAAGAAAACATAACTCCCGGGATGAATTGGGCAAACATCTGGGATGCAAGCAAGGCAGTGATACGGGGAGAGTTTATAGCGCAATCATCAAACTACGCCAAAACACGGGCGAGAGCACAAAGTAACATGGAGGCCAACATACGAGCTGCGGAGGAAGAATATCAAAAGAGGGGCTCACAGAGGACATGGTGGGAACTAAAAAAAGCTAGAGCAATTTTAGAAACCCACCTAACAGATGACGCAGCACGTCTGCTGGTACAAACAAAACAGTTTTACTATATTCATGGGGGTAAGGCCAATAGATTCCTTGCCACCAAACAGACACCAGAAACTCCGGAATCGGATAACCCAACTTCGTAAAGGGGGAGGAGACACAATCGGGAGAGAGAAAGAAATAGAAGAAGAAATTTTCTTATTCCATTCCACTAACATGAGGAAAGATAACCTTGAAGAGGCAGCAGAAGTAGCCTTTCTAAATCAGATAGATTTACCACAAATCAATGCAGCAGACAGACAACAGTTGGAAGCCCCCACAACAGAGGTGGAGGTAGTGGAAGCAATAAGGGCATTAAAAAGTCAAAAATCCCCGGGGCCGGACGGGTTAAGCAACACATATTACAAAACATTTAGGCACATACTGGTAGGCCCCCTGACAACTATTTAATTCCATTAGGGATAAAGGACAAATCTCCTGGGACATGAGCCTAGGAACTATAATATTACTGCTGAAACCAGGCAGGGACCCAACCAAATGTGCAAGCTACCACCCGATCTCTTTATTAAACGGGGATGCAACCATTTACTCCGTGATACTAGCGAGAAGATTGGCACTGATTCTCCCAGAGATAATACATCCAGACCAGGCTGGGTTTGTGAAAGGGCGCCACACATACAACAATATCCGGAGGGCTATTGACACGATTGATTGGGGGCAGAGGACTGGCCAAAAATTCTCAGTAGCGGCTCTGGATGCATTTAGGGCCTTCGATAGTCTACATTGGGGATTTATCCGATTAACCCTAGAAAAATGTGGTTGCGTGCCAATCTTCACTCGCATGGTCATGGTGAACTTTGTACACCCCTCCACCAAGCTTATGGTCAACGGTAAACTCACAAAGGACATCCTCATTCAGAAAGGCACAAGACAGGGGTGTCAATTGTCACCCCTGATCTTTGTCATGGCCATGGAGCCATTTGCGCGTACACTCCGGGAACACACAGGGATTCGAGGGGTGGAGGTAGACAATATGGGACAACAGAAGATAGCACTCTATGCAGATGATATTCTTCTGTTCCTAAAAGACACGGGAAACTCCCTGCCGGCAGCCATACAACTACTGGAGGAGTTCGCACAGGTCTCAGGCTTTCATATTAATTATCCTAAATCTAAAGCTCTTAATATCACGGAAGATATGACCCGAATTCCGGAATGGGAAAACTCATACCCGCTGAAATGGGAACGCAAGTCGGTAAAATATCTGGGGATACAACTAACCTCCTGTTATGATCGATTATATAGTGCTAACCTCCTCAAGGCCCTAACTGGCGTTCTAAAATGGTGGGAAATGCAGGAATTGTCGTGGCTGGCACGTATTACGGCGGTCAAGATGACCCTGCTCCCAAAATTTCTATATGTGGTAGGAGCCCTCCTGATAAAAATGCCTGGTCCAGCTATCCAAACACTGCAAAGAGATGTGATGTCCTTTATCTGAGAAGAAGGGGGGGCAGGGGGGGGAGAGAGGCCAAGAATACCAAGACAGGTTCTCTTCAGACCGCAAATATCCGGGGGGCTGGGGGTTCCGGAGCTCCGCCGGTACCTATGGGCGGCACAAATAGCCCTGATGTTACAATGGGCAGCTCGAGAAGACCGCAACCAATGGGTTACAATAGAAAGAACGGTGACCAAGACACCCCTAGGGAACCTTGGCTTTATTGCCACACGTCACAGGGAGGAAAAGGGTCCACTACTGGAATCAACAAAGACTACTTTATGGTATTGGGACAGAGTGTTGAGAAATAAGAAAATCAAAATAGGAGAGGGCCTGTTGGCCCCTATCGCTTATAATCCAGATTTTACCCCAGGAATGCAAGCCCACTTCTGGACACAATGGGGAGGCAGAGCGGGCAACATAACCCTACAAGACCTATACGCAGAGGGGTCACCCCTAACTTTCGAAGATTACAAGACTAAATTCCACATACCGGAACAGGAATGATACCACTATTGTCAGCTCAGGCACTGGGTCTCCAACGCCAAAGTAAAAGAAAGGGCAACTAGAAACCCGACAGGCATAGAATTAACAATACAGGAAGGCCAACCAGAAAAGGGCATTACCTGATTATATCGCCTGACAGGAGAGGCTAACCCCGAAAAAAAACGTACATACATGCAAAAATGGGAGACAGACCTGGGTAAACCAATCTCTGAGGAGACTTGGAGTCGCATTTGGCATAGAACAGCTAAAGGATCCAAATGCACCTCCATAAAGGAGGCAGCATACAAACTCTGCCTTCGATGGTACATGACACCTGCACGCATGCAAGCAATCAATCCAGAATATCCTGCAACCTGTTGGAGGAATTGCGGACAGTCCGAGGACCTCATACACATGTGGTGGTCCTGCCCACTGGCAATGACCTATTGGAGGGAGATTCTAAGGCATATCAAAGATGTTACCGGAGTGGACCTGCCTCAAGATCCATTAGTGGTACTGTTGGGGGAGGAAGTGGAGGGGAGCTACGCAAATTCAGGGCCTAGAGCCACCCTTATAACCCACATGTTGAGTATGCCCAGAATAACACTAGCACAGGGATGGAAGAAAAAGGAAGGCCCAATAACCATGTGGTGGGTTAGACTATGGGGGTGATGGCCCTGGAGAAAGTGACGGCACTCGCCCAAGGCTCCTATCCCAAATACTTAAACACTTGGCTGCCACTTCACAAATTCATGGACGACAAGGAGCAGATGTTCTTTAAACCACGGCTGCTTCGAGCAATATCTATCATCTGAAAACCCGGATTCCAATTTACGGAAGTTGAACTTTGTACCATAAATGATCCATTCTGTTGAACTTATGAATTGGAACATTGATCCTTCTACCTTCATGTTGGGGTAGGTTGGGAAGGGAGGATGGGGGGGGGGGGTGGTTAATGGGTTGTCATTCTATTTACATGAGCAACACAGCCATATGCATTTATATTGAATCCCCGGATAGGGGCTGCTATGTGTTTTCTATTGATAGATTCATGTCTGTGATTCCTTGAAAATTAAATAAAGTTGTTAAAAAAAAAAAAGAAATATAAAGTCCCCTTGTAGATCCCTCATTAGGTTAAGCATCCACCTTCTTTTGATCAGATATCCCAACGCCTGGATATTGAGTGTTATCAGTGGAAGTGTATCCCATCTTGTACTACCCAGGGAGCCCCCACGAGTTTGTGACAGTAGTGCCAGTAATATACTTGTCTCTTGGACCATAGCATGTGAGCATATACATATAATTAATCCCAAACAGAAAATTCTCTTCAACCAATAACCAAACATGTAAACATTGGGATAGAACAGTCTTCTCCCAGTACATGGCTAACAGAGCCCATACGTGGAGCTGGCAGGGACAGGTCCGTGGACCACAGCCCTTTCGCACGCATTCCAGCACCCCCACAACAGGGGGGGGGGGGTTGCAGAGCTTTTACCAAGATGGAACATTGCAAAAGTTGTGAGGGGGCCAGGATAGGCCGCTGCTGGTGAGTAATGATATACTGTCTCCTCCCTCGTGTGCTGAGAAAAGAGGTTAAGCGTTTATGCTCAGTATCGGGGCAAAGCGAAAGCGGAGACCCAACTGGAGAGCGTCAATATTAGGTTCCCCTAGGCTGCACACAATTTTCGTTGGGAGGTATGGGTAGGGCAATTATCTTTGCACGGGTGGCCCAAGTAGAATGATTGATCGCATATTGGTCCATGTTTTACTAGGCAATCACTTAAACACCCCTCTGCGTCGATGGTCCGTGCCCCTTCCTTGTATTTTTTGCAACCTGCCCCTCAAATTGGATCGGCGCAGGAGGGTGGTGATGAACGCTCCGCCTGTACACCCTCTGCCCTTGCATGGCCAAAATCCGTGTTTAGCAGGCTATGCTGTTTTAGGAACCGGCAGGCCTTTTCCGGCTCATCAAAGGAGTGCCACTGGCGTTCGATTTGTAGACACCACACCGCCAGGAACTTCAGGTAGTGCTTATGCTCCGTAGCTTTAAGTGCATCAAAGACGGGGTTAAAACCTTTCCGGCAACTGGGCACTTCCATGAAGTAGTCATTGAAGATCCTGATATCTATGTTATCAACTTTCACCGTTCCTGCTGCTTTGTACGCCTTCAGGATGGCTAATTTGTGTTGAACATTTTGCAGTCTTATGGTAATGATGCACGGGTGTTCAACTGCTGGTTTGGGTATTGGGGCACGATGCACACTCTCGATCACAAAATTACGAGAATTATCTATATGAAGTTTGTCATGCAAAAAATTGTAAATATAGGCTTCCGAGTCGGTACCCTCTGTGTTTTCCGAGAGGCCCACCAAGCGAAGGGTATTGCGCCGTGCCCTGTTTTCTTTATCATCTATTGACGCCCCAGGGCGTTGCACTTCCTTGGTGGCTCCGTCCAGGTCCATCGCCACCATGTCATGATCGTCTTCCAAACTGTTGATGTGCTTTTCGCTATCTGTCGTCCTGTCCGCCTGCGCATTGAGCCTGGTTTGGACAACCTGGAGATCTCGTTTATTATCTTGGACGTTTGTGTTGGTTTCCTGGGTCCGTTGCCCGATGACTTTCATGCCGGTCAAGATGGTCTGGATCTGCGTCTGTATGACCATTTTAGGCCGCTGTCTGGAGGATCGGCGCAATAGGGGGTGGTCCCACGTCTGGAGTGTGGTGCGAATCAGGGTCTGGTTCTGACTGACATGCCGCTGGGGCCCCACCGCCAAGATGAGAAGGATGAGTTATCATGGTGCGGAGCAGATATGGTTCAGTGCCTCCTCCTCCGTACTTCGGCACTGCAGTAGTGGCATGTTGTATTTGCTGGAGCGAAGTCAGTTAGTTCCCTTCATCCGCCCACCCACTCTCCCCGCAGAGCTCTCCCATGCGGCGGGGGGAGGATGTGGGGGGTTGAGAGGGTATTCCCAAACACGCCCTTAGTTAGCACCCCTTCTCTGTTTTAGGCGAGGTCTCCACTGACATGGGCAGCCAAAAAGTCGGTATCCAATAGCTCAGTGGGGCAGCACCAGGTCTCGCTGCACAAATGATGGCGCCTGTGTAACACACTGTCTGGTTTGGTACTGGCCTCCCGTCAGCAGAGCGTCTTATCAGTTTGTCCCTTAGCCTTTACATAGTGTCCGCCAGTGCAACAAAGCCACTGTGTTGTTCCACTTCCACACTATTCATTTATTTATATTGATTAATTTCTTCTATTTATCTATTTTTTTATTATTTTTTTATCAGGTCTGCATGCCCCCTTTCTGTGCTTTCATATGTCTGGGCTCTATTGCATCCCTTTCTGCTGCCCGTACCCCCATGCCATGCACCTACCTAGCGTACAAGTCCCCTGTAGTCTTGTGTCTCTTGCCGGGACAGGGGGGCCTACGGGTTGGTGCCGGCACCACTCAGGAGCTGCAAATGTCCTCTCCAATTGAGTGCCCCCCCCCATAGCTCTCTATCGTAGCGTGCCAGTATTGCCAGGGCGTTTGCAGCTTTAACTGTGGTGGCAGCTGTAAATATAAAGCGCTTGCCCATGGCGTCAAGCTTCTTGCCTTTTTGGTCTGGGGGAACCAGAGACTTAGAGGATGGATTCGCCAACCTCTTGATTGCTGCAGCTGAGACCACAGAGTCTGGGGACGGCTGCGATGTTAGGCACTTAGGTGCAGGGTCTGGAAGCCTGTACTACTTCTCCAGCCTATCCTGTCTTGGTGGAGCCAAGTTTGGGGCCTATATAAGGGCCAGGTACTTCTCCCACACGTCATCCAGGAGTGGAATTGACATAGTCTTTCTGGATGAGGCTCTTCTCTCATACAAGAATACCTCCTCCTCCTTGAGTACCAAATTAAACAAGGTGGACGTTCTTGCTAACAAGGAACCCACTTCATCTGGAAGGGACGGCCTGGGGGTGTCATCTGCGTTTAGTGGTGTGTCATCGGCCATTATGTAGTCATCAAATTCATCCCTATCATCCGCTGTATCCTCTGCAGCTGTGTTCGCCAGGGGCAGATCCTCCACTATGGGTGGTGTTGCCTGTCTAGGCATTGATGGGTGAGGTATATGTCTTGGCGGCCTGGCCTCTGGGTTGGGTTCCACTGGAGCCAGCTGTGGAGGCATGCACTGTTGTATTTCCGCCACAAGAGTGTGTAGGGTAGTAAAGATGTTCAGGGACAAATCTAAAGAGCTCGATGTGTGTCTCTCGACGGGCCAGCCACCTCCAATAATTTCAACAGACGAAAGTGCTCCCTCTAGGGTTGAACTCTGGGGACGTTGTCCCTTAGGTCTGATACACAGCTATCCTACAATTCTTCTTCAGAACTGTAAATCACACTGACTGGGTCCCCCCTTCTCTTATCCTGCTCCCCTTGCTGAGGAAATAAATGAGATTGGGGACTTTATTGACTGTGTAGTCGGGGTTACAGGACCTGTAGTTGTGGTTGGCGTGGCAGTCGGTCGTCGAGGAAGCATTGTTCTCGTAGACTATTTTGTCATCGCTGATGAGGTCAACTAAGGCGCAGATGTCGTCATATCCGTCGGAGTAGTTGTCAACGTGGCTGTCGCCGGGGTTGTTGTAGGCGCTCTCACTGGCGACCGGGTGGTCGTTGACGAAGGTCTCACCAATGACATAGTGGTAACTAGAAGTCTCGTCGTCTGGGACTCGTGTCTGTGGATCGCAGACGAGTGCTTTGAAGAAGACCTTGCCACTTCACTGTGAGATTCTCTGCTTGTCTTATGCTTCAAAGAAAGCCTCTGCTTCGATGAAGACAACGATTTCCCAGCTGATACTCCATTCACCGGGAAGCTTGCTGTCAATGGCGAAGGTGAGGGTGAGCGGGTCAACTCCAGACCGGGACCCACGGTAGCAGTAACCCCTGTCAGATGTGCAGCGTGGCGCTTCGCCTTTCTATGGGTCTACTGTGAGGGAACCTCCTCAGTGGATTTCGACCTCTTACCAGAGGGAGAATGCTTCAGAGGATGACTGGATCTGGAAGAAGCCTGCAAACTTCCAGAAGCTGCACCCTTTTCCTCCTTCAGCCAAGCCACCAGTCTCCGGTAACAGTCCCTTGTTGTTTTGGCTGTGAACCCCCGACAGATCTCGCAGCCAGCCTTGTCGCGATCGGGGTGTAGACAATAAAAGCACCTCGAGTGCTTGTCTACCACATAAATGTAGCGCAAGCCACATCGGGTGCAGAGCTTAAACAGGCTACTCTAGCGCTCTTCGGACATGTTGAGGCATGAAGTAGGCCTCGACTAGGCCTTGAAACTGGACACGAAGATCCAACAGTGTAGCGGTCGATTCTTCACAGGTAAACAGAACCTTGTTGCCGGACTGGATATCAAACAGCAAAACTGAATGTTTGGACCAAAAAACAGATGATTTTTTTGTCATAAAAGAAAAAATGTGAAGTTTTGCTCGTAGAGCAACTAAAGAGGACTCCCATCAGCGAAGCATGCAGTAAAAACCAGACGATGGCGACCAGGGGAGGGGTTTAGGGAGACAATCGTCATTGGATGGGTGCAGTATGACCCAGCCTACAGTGATTGGTTATTGCTAGAAAGGCAGTTTTTAGTTTTTCTTAAAGCAAGACGGCTTTCTTTTTACCGAGGATTCCCAGTCTGACGACCGTGAATATTCACAATGAGCATGTGAATCCATACCAGACTCCATTCTGGAGAAGGAGAACTTTTCTTTGCTGATGCTGAAAGAGATCGACAACCCAGAAAGAGAATGGGCCCCTCTAGTAAATACTCATGATGTCAGAGAATCAAAATTGGGCTGACCAAAGAGGGGCTATTAGAATGATAGTGGAATTCTGGGTCTTGGCAAACTTTGCAAGGACTCTGGGGGACACGGGAGACAGAGGGAACAAGAGGAGGGAAATGAGGACCCATTGTATTAATAACTTTTCCGAATGAATTGATGCATCCTGCTGCAAGATGCAAAGAGAAGGCACGTGCAATTGTGAGGAGTTGCAAAGAGATCCATGTTCAGCTGTTCCCAATGCAGAAATATGGGGCAGAGCATGGACTGCTTGATTTCCCATTTGTGACTCGAATGGCTCAACCTGCTTAAATGTTGGGCCGCCTTGTTGGACTCCCCCAAAATGGCTAGCTTTGAGGGACATCTCGTGGGAGAGAGCTTACTCCCAGATCGGAACAGACAATTGAAAAAGAGGAGGGGGATCTGGTGCCCCCTTGTTTGTCTATGTAGAACATGGACGTAGAATTGTCTTTCTGTATGAAAACTGACTTACCTCGAAGAACTAGTAGAACCGCCTTTAATAAATTGAAGATGGTTTATAACTCCAGAATTTTGAGTCGAGCACAAGCCAAGAAGGTAAGCGTTAAGCTTCTCAATGTTTTGATTCACGCACCCACTCCATTTTGCGATCTCCTGTCTGGAGCTGGAAGGAATATGTTTGCCACACAGAAATGTTGTTGCAAAGAACGATGAGCTAATTTTCTATACAGCCTTGGGTCTTGAACAGCCAGGAAAAAGCATGATAAGATATATGGGGGTGCCTTCCCATCTGCAGCTATTTAATTGCATGGGTCTCACAAATGCACGTACTAATAATTTATGACACAGGAGATGTTCTGTATGCACTAGGAAAGGGTTACTCTAAATAAGACACCAATGCACAGTAACCCTCGGTCATAAAAACAAAGATAATAGCGGTAGGAATGTCTTGTTTCAATGGGAACAGGCTGTTGTCTTGTAAGGTCAGAAAGTTAGAATGTACAAGCATGAAATCACGACAAATGTATGTTTTCACAGAAAACGCTATACGTAGCAGTAAGCTGTAAACTATGGTACTCACAGCAGAACTCATGTAAACGGGGGTGCATAAAAGACATGATTTCCTTTCTGTAAATTGCTAACTTCTCCACGACTATTGTTGGGTAGAACCTGGGTCCGCTAGAGGTGAATAAACTCTTGTTGTTTATTCTTGCCTCCGTGTCTGATGGTCTTATCTCATTTGGAGTAACCAGATTTTGGTTTTACAATTGGTGCACAGGACATGGGGCCCTTTCGAAGATGATGCATCGTATTTCGAGGATGGAGTGAACGAGCGTTGGGACCACCGAGTACCGGGGATCCCTGCAAAATCTGAGACAAAGTTTCTCGCAGCTGCTACTAGTGATCCACATCGGCCTCTCTGCCCAGCAATCATCCCGACGGGGGTTCCGGACCATAGCAGTGTGATTGAATTTTGCATTTTTGAAGACCACCAGACACAGATTTCGTTTGATGGGGGATAATTGTCTTGATTAAAAATAATTGGAGTTTGCTTTGAGTTGGTTGTACAAAAATATTTTGCAAAATATTTAACCAGGTGAAATACCATTTTGTGTAAAAATACCTGGGTTCAGTAAAATGTGTATTTGTTGGGCAATGTTGTGCTGTTGTAGAAAATGACCCACTGGGTTAAAATAAGGACAGCCTGCCACTCCTGAAGTTTCTCCCGCTTATGACATGCATATTAAATATGGGTTAGGAGCAATTGTTTTCAATAGTCTTTGGCACCGTCAGACCAGACATGTACCCGATTTACAATGGCCTGACAACAGCTCGTTTGAACTAGTCAGGATATAGCATTTGGAGTCCGTTCTATTGCAGAAAAAGGCTAGGAGAGTTGCTTTTGATGCGGTTCAGGACTGGTACAAAGAGGCAACCAAGCGCATTAAATGTAGACAGAAGCAAGCTCGCAGACATATAACCCAAGCAGAAAAGGCTTTAATACATGATCAAAAGCAACAGGAAGACTGTGATAGGGCGACAGATAGAGCCATACAGTTAGCCATATGTAAAATATACCCATTCAAAGAGCTGCACAGCTGACAAATGAATGGACGCACTATTGAGAGAACATCCGACTGCACCACCTCCCTACGTACCTTTGCCACCAGCGCTGCCCCAACCAGTGCTGCGTATACCCAACACAGACTCTTGGCCTCCTGCACCTCCCACACCGGAGCTCCTGAAAAAGCTCTGCCACCAAGCTCCCCTGCCTCATCCAAATCGATATCTCCCCCCCCCCCATTACAAAATGTCTATCAGCACCTATCTGAGCTGTTCTCGCATAAGGAGAAACTACATGAACTGCAGATAGAAAAACTAGATGCTATAGGAATATCTCATCCTTTAATAAACAAGGTGTTCATTCAGAAGAGCACTCTCACCAAACATGGTGAAAATACTGCAGAAATGTGCATCATCTCTAGAGACACTCTTAGAAAGATTTCTAATACATCCCTTTCCCCTATGGAGATCCAAGACACATTTAAACAATACTACCCATCCATTCAGAAACAGGTATTACAAATAACAGCTGAATACCTACAAGACAAATACATTAAAAGGAAATTGTGTTGTGCAGCAGATGTTCTGAAAATATATAAGTGCACCTTCACAGATGACACTACACTCACTTCCCTGTCCCTCGACTTAGCTTTACTGCTGAACAATAGGATTGAAAAGGCCATCACTTAGATGCCCATGAGAGAGGTGCCTCTGACACTTGTCCCACAAAGGGAAGAGCCGGCCAATGGCGGCGTGCCTGCTAGAACAATTGCTGCACACTATAATGAACGATTTGTATTTGTTCCCTTTTCCAGAAGAAGTTAACACGATTAAGCTACCCATCGCAGACATAAGGAAGAACCCCGCCGGGTTCTATAAAGAAGTTCCAATCAGTCTTGACTTCTTCAGTTTTTACCTTAAAAGATGTAGATTTGTTTTTCCCGTCATTTTACCTTCCGATTTATGGAAGCAAATCAGGAACACAGATAATAGAGCATTGGGCAGAACATGGCCAGAACTCAAGGCCGCCGACAAACAGAGAAAAGTAGATGAGAAACCTCCAGGGAAAATATTAGCATTACCTAACTGCGTCCTTGCTAAACTTAAGACTTTAGTACCAGAGAAAAGGATTATATGGGACAAATTAACAGCCTGCATGCAAGGGAAATCTCAAGGGGCAACAGAGTATTTTAATAGATTTGAACAGGGTTGAATACAGAGAACCAGATTTCAGCACAGAATTAGGAAAGAGATTGTTTGTTGACAAGTTTATACATGCTCTCTTGCCCGAAATTCAGTCTCAAATCACGGCTTCGGATAGTGCCGGGCAAATAAAGACACCTTCTGAAATACTGCTGATGGCCCAGTATTAGGAGAACAGAATTAACAATGAGAAAGAAAGGTTAGAAAAGAAGAAAGTGGATATGGCCAAAATAGGGGCCAGGTTATGAAGCACAGGGGGATATTGAATGAGAATCAGAGCACCTACTGTAAGCAGAAAGGCCACTGGAGGGCGTAGTGCCCAATACTCCAGCAGAAAGGAAACAGTAGGTACACAAGACAAGGGAGAGGACGTAGTGATGGCATGCAGGGACCGACTAGAAGCCAGTTTTCCCAGCATCAACAGTTCAGCAATAATACAGCAAATACAGACACACAACACCCGACTAAGCTCGCCAACATTTTCGTTAACACTCCCTCTCAGAATTATTTTTCCGACAACTACACATTTGATGTCATATTTTTTGGCTAAGGATGTGGGAATCCTCAATGTTGAACCAGTAGGGTAGCGCAGGGGCAACGCGGTCTTGGAAAAGGACGACGCAGAGTAACACAGGTTTGATCCCTGGATGCGCGCTTAGAAACCTCTCGGTATTGAGCGCGTTTATAAATAACCAATTACAATTCAGTGAGCATCCAGTTAAACCAAAATGTCACATTACCGCGCATATCATAATACAAGGTTTCAGTGGACGGAGAAGCTGCACTTAAAGTGATAATTTCAGATCTTGTACATCTAGGTGTCAATAAACGGATTACGGGTAGCACTTGTAACAGTCCCATACTTCCTGTATACAAAAAGGGTGACAACGCACTGCCGTGCAGTTTTGTAATTGATTTACAGGCTTTCTAATATCCCATGGCACCAACATTCAGCATGGTCCATTGATAATGCAGCTTTTATCAGCACTAGCATTACCTAAACAACTAGCAATAATGAAATGCACAGCCCACCAGAAAATCACTGTCAGTATTGGGAAAGGCAATGCTTTTGCAGACCGAATTGCCAAACAAACAGCCACAGACTTACAGTTTGTAATGTGTGTATTGGGTCCTGCTAGATGGGTCGCCGAGACTGGGATGATGGAAATGGGCATTAGCAGTGTAAAAAAGATTCAGGCCAAGGCCACAGTCGAAGAAATCAAAGAGCGGGGAACGGGACCAGCCCGCTTAGATGAGGAAGGTTGTTGGGTTGACCATGGAAACAGAGATGGATGTTACGTAATGCATATGTACAAGCTATAGTGACCATGGTCCATCTCACTTAAGCGCAAAAGGCATCTGTAAACACCTAGACCCGGTATGGAGGAACTCCAACATACCCAAAATAGCAGACCGCCTGGTCAAGAATTGCATGATCTGTTTATAGCACAACATTGGGAAAGGAAACCAGTACCTAAGGGTAGATTTGGTCCACCTTTCATGCCCTTCGTGGTAATAACGTATGATTTCATTGTGATGGAAAGATGTCAGAATGTTAAATACGTTCTAGTGGTAGTTTGTGCATTTAGCAAATGGGTGGAAGCTTTCCCTATGAAAGATAACTCTGCAATGTCCACTGCAAAAGTAATGCTAAGAGTACGTCCCTGTTTTGGTTTACCAAGGGTGATCTGGCCCGATACCGGTTTCAACTTCATATCATCTGTCACAAAGCACATGTGTGAGGGATTACAGACCAGAAAGAAATGTCATTCAGCGAATCATCCTCAATCGGTCAGATTAGTTCAGAGACATAACTGTACCCCAAAGAACAAGTTGGCCAAAATATGTGCACACAGCCAGCTAAAAAGGCATGAAGCTCTACCATTGGCTTTAATGTCAATGAGAATGACAGCCCAAGCAAAAACAGGTCTGTCCCCGTACGAGATTGTGATGTGGAGACCTGCTAATGTGTGAAATGTACCCCGGCCAAAGAAATTGCCAGAGATTGAGTATCCAATATTGGTAGATTATTGTGAACAGTTGATTCAAAACTTGCGTTTGATTCACCAACAGGTGCAAGAAGAATTCCATGATCGATACGTGGGTCCTGTCCACAGCATTCGACCTGGCGACTACGTTCTGGTGAAAGACTTGCAGTGGAAATCCAGCCTTGAGCCACGTTGTAAAGGGGCCACTGCAAGTACTAGTGCCCAGCCAGACTGCTGTGTGTGTGGAAGGCAAGAAACACTGGATAAATGCAGCACATCTGAAACGAGTAGCTTTGCCTTTGCCCTATGACAGATAGGATTCCTAAGCACGTACCCTTCAGTGACAGAGAACACACTAAAACAAATTGTAAGCAGCCCGATGTTTCACCTTTACCCACTGCGACACAATGTTCGAGGATCACTCCATGCCCGGGATGTCCAGATACAATCTTCGACCACGGAAATAGCTAGGGTGGTAGGAAAGTGTGGTATTTTTAGTGTTGCACCTACAAGAAACCAATAATATTCCCTCCATACCCCCCAAAGATGCCTGGAGCTAGAGGGGGGCAGGGAAAAGAAGACTCCAAGCAAGATAGGCCACGTGGTCAGATGCCACTCACAGATTAACTTATAAAGCCTATATCAGTGAGGCTTCTTAACAGACAGAATATGCCTCTGTTTGGGGTACGCAGAAGTGAAGAAATTTAACGTTTTACCAATGGAATGCCCAGGTCCAAAGGACAGCAGTCGACTAGAGAAACATATGTAATCATAAGTGTTGTGGAATGTATCTTACTTATATTAAAGCCTGTTTTATGGTTTCTGGAGAGCTCACACCCTCTCAGCTCACTACTGTCCACGGTCAGCTCCACTACTATGTCTCCTTTCTAGGTACACACACTGAAAGGAAGACATGGTGGCAACAGTAAAGACAGACAAATGTGATTACAGTTTAAGGGTGTTTATTGAACTTCATAATGGGTGAGATAAATGCCTAATCTAAACCTAAATCTAAGATGGGAGCAAGCTATGACCATCAAATAATAAGGCATTCCTCGTGGCGCCTTGTCAAATAAAAAGGGCTTAATCTAAAAAACCTATTGCCAATCCTTACCTTTAAGTTACAAAATAGTGTGAGATAATGTTCAAAAGAAAAGAAAGAAGTGTTCACCAAATGATAAGTCAGGAAGGTAGGGCTGGGGTCTCCCTTTCCCCACTTTTTTAGTACGGGCCCAGGTGGGACTCTTGAGCAGAGCACACTCCTGGGCCTCGTCAGCATGAGGTTACAGTTCTGTTCAACGTTAACAGAATATTCTGGGGCCAAGTCTCTTTTACAACAAAGTCTCTTGTCTTAGGTGCCTTCAAATAACTCTTCATGTTGGGAGATTACTCTTCGCCTTTGGACCCCCTAAACCGGGCTTCCATCCTTCTCAGTGTTAGCCTCCCTCAGTCGGGTTGACTACGGCCTTTCACTCAAAATGTAACATTCCAAAAGTCTCAATATCTTTTTTAAACAACTATTCACTGTGGGCATCCCTTAGCTGGGTTTACACTTGTCGCCACAATGTTCACAGGTATTTCACTGTTTCCCCCCAACTCGCAGGCATCCCTCCGTCAGGTTTACATAGCCATTCTCACAGAGTTCAAGATTTGCTCATCTCACCAGACAGAGTTCCCTTCCCCTAGCTTTCTCTTGGCACCCCTCCGTCGGGTTCACACTTGCCACTGTTCACAAGACAGTTTTTTCCGAACCCTTAGTTCTTCCCTTTTCCTCAGTCTGAGTATCAGCCCCCAGTCAGGCTTTCCGTAAAGCCCCAGCTAGGCTTTATACAGTTCTATAAAGGATAGAATGCTCTCAGGTGTGTTACTGGTTACCCCGATTCGTAGGTATCCCTCAGTGTGTCAAAGACTTTCGAGTGTACGAGGGATTTTGCTTGACCCTCGTAGGACCACTTTGCCACTTCACGCTGGCCTCTCCTAAAATCTCTTTGGTTCTCATAGATTCAACAAACCAACCCAAAAAAGGCTCCAGTCAGAGTCCTCCGAATGAACGCCTATGAGGCGACGGACCACTCTGCCTCTGGACCTTCACTGGGGATTCTTTGACGTTCCAATATACGGTTTACTATCAGTCTTCTCCGACTCACCGGCTTTGCTGAACTGTTGAAGTTTGTTGTCTCAGGAGTCAAAGACGGCACCACGCTTCTCCCACTTTGAGTATCAGCGAGGGAGGGCCCCGGGTTCCGTTGACACCAGTCACACCACACGCCAACTGGACTTGCCGGTTTTACGATTTTCCTTTCGGAAGCTTCGCGGGTCTGAGCTGAAAAGGGCAAGGGCAATTCCCTCCCCATCCCTCCAGGTCTCGCCGCTTTCTCCTCTGTTTGAAATGCTGGTCCGGAATAGCTGCTTCCTCATGTTTTCGGCCTTGTTGGAAGTGTGCTCTCGTGCTCTGCCTTTTATCGCAGTAGTGAAGGGAAAGGGCCATCAGGTGTGCGTAGTTATTGTCAATTGCCTGACCCTTGTGTTGGGACATGTCAGGTAAACAGCTGGTGTTAGTCCCTTCTCTGTCATGGTGTGGGAAAGTGTTTGTGTTGGAAAAGAGGGGCAGGGGGGCTAGAACTTCTGAATATCCTATGGGGTAGTATGGGGAAAAAGTGTTGTAAGGAAGGGGGTGGTTGGTCAACGCAGAAAGGTGAGCTTTGTAGGGTTTGTGAATTGAATAGGGGAGGCCTTGGGCAGGGTAGTGTTCTGCTAAAAAAAAAAGAAAGTCTGGCAAATAATGATCAGAGGGACGAGGAGGAGAATGAATGGGAGAATTCGGCTAGGACACAAAAAAATCAGGGATTCTGGGAGAGATAGTTTCTGAGTGCAACAGGGTTGGGTTCCTAAGGTATTTGTCATATACAGAGGGGTCCCTGGATCGGGCCAGAGATATTCATTGGGAGAAAAGGAGGCAGATGTGGTACAGCCTCCAAAAGGTCTCAGGGATCCCGTACTTTCCTTTTCCAGTAGAATACTGCATCTCACCTGAGTCATTCCCCTTGCCCACCTCCCTGAGTACAACCCTGGGTTCCCCTACACAGGTGATCCTCTCTCGCTCATCCACCCCCCAGAGTTGGGACCTGAGAGCGTCAGCCCTTCCCTGGCCAACAGAATAAGGGATTCTCGTGGCCTGCTTCGGAGAATACCCTCATGTTTCTCAAAAAAAACACACACACACACTTCGTCCCCTTAATCTTGAACACCAAGCGGGATATTTCAATAACACCTTCATAAGAATAATGAACGATACTCATGCGATACTGACAGAAATAAAACCAACTGTTGGGTATATATATATCTCCTCTTCCATTGTCTACTGCTGGCTATGCATCTTTTTAGGGCCATGTTTTTTGGTAGATGGAATGACAGTACCACAGATAACTTTGCTGGGACAAATATAAATACTTTTGATCAGCAGGCTACCTTTGGGATGCTCAGTGTTTACTAACAGGAGCACTACAAACACTGCCTCTACCAAACGCACAGACAGGAATTCTAGGCCATACCAATCAATGATATTGTTTCGAATGTCACCAGTAGGGAATAGGGAAGAGATTCCTCCAGCATACACAATTAGCAATAATCCAGCCACAGAACCCTTTTGCCTGAGTAAGGAGGATTCTAGGTAAGTAGGTACATATGACAAATGTATAAATACTGCAGTTTTGGTAAAAAAACAAGGCCCTTGCACATTGGGAGAACAATTTACTTTGTCTGCGGGAAGCAAGGCTATCCATGGGTACATAACAGACTCCTCCCCTACTGTGTTTCAGGCTATAAAGAGGTTGCACAAATTGGGGTCCTAAATTCATGTTAACAAAGGTAACTGGGACATCGATACTTGGGCTTGGAATTGGTTTACCGCATGGGGTTGGAAATTACATTGTCCTTGTTATGATCGCTGTTGCCATTCTCTGCTGGTGTTGCTGCATACAATGCTTACCTACTTTAGGATCTATGCTATGCCAGTGCTGCTCTAGAGCTCTGGAACACTTACAACCTGAACGCTTGTCCCCGAGAATGTGACAAATGCACTAATTATGCAGGAAATGGAAATTCAGATATTTATGAATATTGATGTACATACATATGGATGATGTATAAAAAATGGGTTAGCTTAGGCTAAAAGGAGAGTTTGTAAAAATGCATTTATTCAGGATAGCCGTAAGCTCCTACCTTTTTTCTTTCCATGCACCCATTCCATTTTGCGATCTCCTATTTGGAGCTGGAACGAATATGTTCGCCACACAGAAATGCTGAGCCACACAGAAATGTTGTTGCAAAGAACGATGAGCTCACTGTTTATACAACTTTGAGTCTTGAACAGCCAGAACTCACCACAATAAGATATACAGGGGTGCCTTCCCGTCTGCAGTTACTTAATTGCATTGGTCTCACAAATGCACATACTAATAATTTATGACAAAGGAGATGTTCTGTATGTACCAGGAAAGGGTTAATGTAAATAAACTAAGACACACTGATGCACAGTAACCCTCGGTCATAAAAACGAAGATAATAGCGGTAGGAATGTATTCTTTCAGTGGGAACTGTCTGTTGTCTTGTAAGGTAGGAAAGTTAGAATGTACAAGCATGAAATCACTGACAAATGTATATTTTCACAGAAAACCCTATACATAGCAGGAAGCTGTAAACTGTCTATGAAATGGCACTTGCAGCAAAACTCATGTAAACTGGGGTGCATAAAAGACGCAATTTCCTTTCAGTAAATTGCTCATTTAAACTCTGTTTATACTTGTCTCCATGTCTGATGGTCTTATCTCATTTGCAGTCACCAGATTTGGGTTTTACATGCAGTGATGCACTCTGCGGGGGAGGCTCCCCAAAGAGCACCCTTAAAGTCAGAGATTCGGTCCGCTATGCCAGATTGTGCAATATTGAGTGCGAATCTGAATGCAATCTGAATTATTCCCTGTAGACTGGTTCCATGAGTCTGCTGCGGTTAACTGTATATGGCTCATCTTTAGGCGAGCCAGTAGGAAATACAATATACATGCTGTCATAAAGCCCATAAGTCTCTGGAACCACCAGGCGGAGTTGACGCCTTTGCTCTGAAAACCAAGAAGAAATATGCAACGTCACGTCTTATGCCTGAAATTTTATGAGGATACAGAAAACTCTCTGCATCATTGGAATCACATACAAACACCAGAAACGTTAGCCTTTGATTTGGAACCAGAAGTGAGTGCTTGAAATGAATGGAAAATCCAAGGTTAAACAAGGTACCCACAATCACTCAGGCCGAGGCTAGCGCTTCCTGCGCAGAAGGTCGTCCCACCAATCAATCGTCTAGATAGGCATAAACATTGATCCCCCTGAGATGAAGGGAACTTGCTACTGCATTTATGAGCTTGATAAAAACTCTTGGTTCTGCATGGAGTCCAAAAGGAAGAACATTATACTGGTAGTGTTGGGTGCGATAGAAAAGCAGAGGAATTTCCGACGAGGTTGCCACATCAGGATATCAAGATGAGAAATCTTGAGGTTCACTGCACAGAACCAGTCATCCACCTGTACAACACCAAGATATTTTCTGGCATAATCATGTTTAACTTTTCATTGAGGATAAAAAGATTGAACGAGAAAAGATCTAGCATTGCCCTCAGGCCTGGTTGGCTCTTCTTGGGCACTGACAAGAGTCTTCAATAAAAGCCCTGACCCCTCTGGTCTGGGGAACTGACTCCATTGCTAGCATCACAATCAGAAAATGTGAGGGAAGCCCAATCATCATTTAATCCGAGGACCATATTCGAACAACATAACAGGGTAGTGTCGAACCTCAGAACTTCTTACCATCCATTGAAAAACACTGTTGGGTGTTTAAAATGTCACAAATTGCAATGCCAGCAAGACTATCTACATGATCCCTGGTCCATTTTCTAAAGTTTACATTGGCATGACCACTCGCAAGGTATTGATCAGGATAACTGAACACATCCAAAATACGTAATAAAACACTTCAAGCCCCATTGGCCCACCACTACACTGAAAACAATCACTCCAACTTTGATTTAGAATGGGCAGTTATTGCTATGCTGCAATCGGATAGGAACAACTATTCCTTCTTAAAAAGATTACATAGGCTAGAGCAGCAGTGGATTTACTGTTTAAACACCCATGAAACAGGGTTAAATGAGGAATTACATTAACCTTCTCTGCCATGTTAAATCCAATAAGGCTGACAGAGTGGCTGCTGTTGCATATTAATCTGTCTAGTTGCTGGACATTATAGGGATTCAATGTGGTCGCTGGAATAGCTGCTGAAAATAGACACGAGTGGTTTAGTAAAATTTTTAAAAAAAACATTGCATAGATATTGGGCTTTGCCTCAGACTCTTCACTTCCAGCAAAATATTAGATGGAAGGAAACAGATGCACAAGAGCCAGTGCTCTGCTGGTAACTATTTGCGCTTTTGAGGTTAGAGCTTCTTTATATAGAGAACATTCTGCGATATCAAGATGCAAACCAAAGTTGTCAGACAGAAAGGTTTCTCCATTAAATTCAGGTACGGGCTTCTAGGTTATTACGAGTGCCAACTCAGCCGTCACATTACGGTACAGGCTAACCTATCTTTATGCCTTTATGAGTGGCATTTTCAAAGCAAAAATGGGTAGACTAACTCAATGAACATGATGTTTTTCTTTTCAGCGTGTGGTGATGTGCACCTCTGAGGATCCCCGTCTTTTTAAGAAGAACAAGTTACATACCCATGGTAATGTTCTTTCGACTGGATGTTCCTCGCACTTATTCCTCATCTTATGATATTTCCATATCCAGCTTCAGATGTTTCAGAATATTTTTTCCAGCAGAAGGCGAATGCATGGGAGGTACACTCAGTTGAAAGAACGTTACCATGTGTAAGTAACTTGTTCTTCGAAAGGATTGTGTCCTCCCACATATTCCTCATCTTAAAATAAACTCCCAAAGCAGCATATATATTCCTGGAGAAGGGAGTCAGAATGTTCAGACTCATGATAATTTAGGAGTTCCTTTATAGGTCTGTGTGCACAGAATGTAGCACTGCCTTTCCAAATAAACCTTCCTGGCTTGAGGAAGGGTCCAGATTATAGTCTTTGGTAAAAGTGTGTACGGATGACCATGTGGCAGTCACACAAATATCTTTAATTGAACACCCCTCTGTAATGCAGAGGAGGTAGCCAGGCCCCTGGTCCAATGAGCTCTAAGACCCTCTGGAGGATCCTTTCCCGCTAATTTGTAGCATTCAGATATTCCTAAAATGATCCATCTTGATAATGTTTGTTTTGAAATTGCCATACCCAACTTGTGGCCTGTGTAGCCTACATAAAGTTGGTCATCGTGTCTTATTTAAGACATCCTGGAGAAGTAGAAACTCAGTGTATGCCTTGGATCAAGCCTGTGTAACCTCCCTCTTCCTTTCCAGGATGAAGAGGAGGATAAAATGAAGGTAAAATTATTAGTTAACCACTAGGTTGTGCAGCTGCATTATCTTCCCCTAGGACGCCTTAGCCTATCCCTCCCAAATATATTGTAACACTTGTTTCTGTGCCTATTAACTTGTATATTTGTATATATGTCTTACTGTGACCATACCTGTAACTATATATATATATATATATATATATATATATATATATATATATATATATATATATATATATATATATATATATATATATATATATATATATATATATATATATATAGTATTGTGACCATACTTGTAACTATGTAAGCTTTGCATTCTCTTACTGCCGCGCCCTGTTAGCCCTGGGTTTGGTGCACATTAGAAATAAATAAACAAAAAAACAAACAAACGGAACTCAGCCACAATCTTAGGTAAGAAGGTAGGTTTAACCTTAAGGACCGCTTCTAGAAGATTGCATAAGGAGGCTTGCAAGACAAGGCATGAAGTTCACTCACTCTTCGGGCTGATGTGATGGCCACTAAAAAGATGGTCTTTAAAGTTAATAACCTTAAAGGACAGAAATGGACAGGCTCAAAATGAGCACATATTAGAAATTTTAACACCAAGTTGAGGTCCCAAATTGGGACTCGAAATGGGAATGGAGGAAATGTATTCGTCAGTCCTTTTAAGAATTGTATCAGAAGTGGGATCTTGAAGATAGATCTTCAGAGGAGCGCTTAAAAATAGAGAGCGTTGTCAGATAGCCCTTAATTGTACCAACCTGGAGCCCCAGATTGGCCAAGTGTAATAAGAATGATAACACCATAGGTGTACTGCATGTAAAAGGATCCACATTCTCATCCCCTCACCAGCTTCAGAACTTGTACCAACGGCAGTGGTACAAGGATTTTGTTGCTGGCCTTCTGCCCAAAAGCAAAATCTTCATTACATTGTCTGGGAGGTCCCATTCCTTGTATCTCAGCCTCTCAGAAACCATGCATGAATGTTGTGTGTCTTGACCTCTGGATGGAGAACCCCGACCCTCATCCCTCTGTCTCCAGAAGAAGGTCCTCTCATTGTGGAGGGCAGATGGTCATGACCAGAAGGTACGGGTACCACGTCCTCCTGGCCTAATCCAGAGCAATTAGGATTATGGATTTCTTGAACCTCCTGATGACTTGAGGAATGACGGTGACCCGGAGGAAACGCATACATGAGTGGAAACTCCCAGTACACTATGAACGCGTCTCCTAGAGCTCCTCTTAGGGGAAATTCCCTTGAGCAGTACTGCTCGTGCTTTCGGTTGACACTGGTCACAAACAGATCCACTTTAGGGGTTCCCCAAAGGGTAGAGATCTCTTGAAGGACTTCCTGAGCTAGTTCCCACTAGTGGGAGACTGTGTTCTGTCTGCTCAGAGCGTCCGCTGCCGTATTCTCCACTCTGGCTAGGTGAACTGCCGATAGGGAGATTCCTTCTTGAATTGCCCAGTACCAGAGCTGCATTGCTTCGCTGCACAGTGGTAGTGACCCTACACCTCCTCCCTTGTTGAGGTAGTACATGGCCACTGTGTTGTCCATCCTTATCAGGACATTCTTTCCCTAGACAGAGAGCAGAAAGGCCTTCAGCGCTAGTCTGATTGCCCTCCGCTCCAAAAGCTTGATATGTAGTTTGGACTCCGATGGAGACCAACAACCGCTGATTATCAGATCGTTAGTATGTGCTCCCAACCCTGTGAGTGAGGCATCCGTTACTACCTTTGTTTCTGGCCATGGCTGCCAAAAATGTTCTCCCTTCAGAATGTTGTCCTCGCAGGCCCACCACAGGAGATCCTGTGCGACCCTGCCTAGAACCTGAAGGAAATCTGACATTCTGCCTGAGAACTGAGACCACTGAGTCCTGAGAGCCCACGGGAGAGATCTCATTATCAGGCGCGCTTCTGGCACCAGAAAAATGCAGGATGCCCTGAGGCCAAGCAACCTCAGAAAGTCGAAGGCTGGGAGACTCTGGGCACTTTGAAATTTGGTGACCATCTGCAGAATGTCTTGAACCCTCACTTCTGGTGGCGAGGCTTTTCCCAGGCATGTATCTAGGACTGTTCCAATGAATTGGAGCCTTTGAGATGGTATTATGTGGGACTTTATGAAGCTGAGGGAGAAGCCCAGCCCGTGGAGAGAATGACAGGTGTAGCTGATATGTTCCACGGCCTGTTCAAGGGAACTGGTTCTGATCAGCCAATCGTCCAGATAGGGGCAGACGTGAATTCCCCCCTCTCCTGAGACTCACTATTGTTAGGCAGAAACCTGTGCAGATCCCTCTGGGACCACTGCAAAAGATTTAAGACTACAGGTGGTTGGCAGTAAACCCAATTGGTAGCAGTCTGTACCACCCAGATTTACCTGGTAGCTGTGGCTAAGCAGTCAGACTTCTCTCAAGAAGAGTTTGGCAGTATACAGAGTATTCACAATAGGTCAAAAGAACACCGTAGAACAAGCAAACACTGACCAGAGCTTGGTTTAAAAGAGATATAATTATTTATTAGTAAAACACACTGGCACTAATATTAAGCAGTTCAAAAACACGGTCACTAAAAGATATACACTCCCTTCACCGATTCGTTAGACAAGTCCTAAGTAAAGCAACACTTATTTTCAGACAGCGGTGAGCGCTTAACGAATATGGCACTCTAATCAATTGGTTTAAAAGGGAGAGAAAGGCAGAGCAAAGATAGAAACAGATCCCAACACTTTCGGAAGAACACAGTAGGAGAAGAAGGCAGGTTAAAACCGTAAAGTCAAAGTTAACAAGGCCGGACCCACTTTAAGAGGCTCCGGTCGAAATGTGTCCAAGGTCACACGGTTCAAAGTGCCCGAAAGTCTCGCAATTAGTTCAGAAGGAGTTGGACCAAAAAGAAAGGGACCAGTTAGATGGTCAAGGCGGCCAGCCCAGTCCAGAAGGTTAAGGGATTATTGTTACCTTGTAGCAATCTTTAGAAAGGGAGGCCTGGCGGACACAATACCTTAAAATGGTGAGAACGCTCCAGCGGGGGCAATTGTTCCTGGCAGCGGGTGCAAGTCGGTGCTTCGTCCGGAGGAAGAGAGGATCTCGTCGGGGAGGAAAGCAGGAGTCCGTTGCACTGCCAGGGAAGAAACCAGCCGCAGAGTTCTCAATTAAAAGGAGCGGTCCTTTTATTCGCAGTCCAGTGGTAAGTGGCTATCCGGTTGCCGGGGTGCTTGGCACGGGCATTTCGACCACAAGACGTCTTGGGATGCGAGAAAGGAAGGTAAACTGGTTGTGCCCACCAGTCAGGGGAAGAAGACTCTCCAGCCGGGAGATCTCCTCTGTCGTTGGGAAGTGGTGAGTCGGTTCAGCAGGGCTCCACCGGTGGTGTCGTCGTAGCAGGCCGGCTCAGCTTCTCCCTCGTCGGATTTTCAGGTCCTGTGGCGACTTCTGAAGTTCCAGTCCCAAAAGCCCTGCTTTTATGCAGCACACCCCCATTCACTCAGCCTAGCTGTCAATCAAACATGCTAAGTGGTGAGCCGGCCGGCTCACCACTTGGGCCAATCACACAAGAGTGTGACTTGAGTTACCAAGGTAACTCAGTCCAGGGTGCCTAAACCCCCTCCTACATCCCCTGTGGTACCGAGACAGATTAGCACCACTTTTGGGGGCTTCTGTGGAGAAGCCCGCCAAAAAGTGGAACAAAGGGCTCGACCTTTGGTTTGGAGTTACAGAGGTGAACACAAATGCCATTTTAAAACCGAGTTCTGGCAGAAAATACCAACCGGTGAATTAATATTAAATAAACAAACAGGCGGTATGTTAGAGGCTATGTTAAAAAGTATTAGCCTCGAACAATGGGAAAATCCCATAGAGATATATTCGCGGTTGAATATAATAAGTAGTATCCACTGCCACCAGCCAAAACTCGACGAGGGGGGACGGGACAGTGCCCCCTCGAATAACAGACCCAGGGGCAATCGAATTGCCCCTACCAGTACGTCGACAATATGATGGTTTGTACTGGTTCTGTAAGTAATTCGGGACTAGTAAAGCCAATGGTGACTTTACATGCCCTGGGAGACAGTCAGTCCCAGGGTATGGAGTCTATGGTGGGGGGTCACTATGACACCCCGGTGTTACTGCACGGAGGGGGCTGTGTAACACACATACAAAAACATATGAGACCCTATGGTGTAAAAGACCCCATAGCCCATGAAACACATTAACATTCAAAGGAACACCATAAATCATGTCCAAGAGTGGGAAAAAAAGAGTCTCACTCTTGGCAGGAGAAAAAAACAAACTCCAGAAATCCAGCAAAGCTGCTGGGGGACTCACTAGGTTAGGAAATTCAGCCTTAACAGAGAATTCTCCCTAACAACTATCATCATCATCAGCTTGGTGAAAACCCTCAGGGCAGAGGTCAGCACAAATGGCACAACTCAAAACTGATAATGAGAACCCGCAACCGCAAAACTCGGGTACTGTCCGTGCTTGTGGTGGATTGGCACATCAAAGCAAGCATCCTGAAGGATTTGAGAAAGGGTAACCATCTTGAACTTGTCTGTTAGGGAGAATTCTCTGAAAAGGCTAATTTTCCAAACCTAGTGAGTCCCCCAGCAGCTTTGCTGGATTATTTGGGGTTTATTTTTCCTCCTGCTAAGAGTGAGACTCTTTTACTCCCACTCTTAGACATGATTTGAGGTGTTCCTTTGACTTTGTATGTGTTTTATGGGCTATGGGGTCCTTTACCCCATAGGGCTTCATGTGTTTTTGATGTGGGTTACACAGCACCCTCCGTGCCGTAACCCAGGGGTGTCGTAGCGACCCCCCAACATAGACTCCATACCCTGGGACTGACTCCCGTCTCCCAGGGCATGTAAAGTCACTATTGGCTTTACTAGTTCCAAATTATGAACAGAAACCTGTACAAACCATCATATTGTGGACGTACTGGTCGGGGCAATTCGATTGCCCCGGGGTCTGTTGTTCGAGGGGGCACGTCTCCGTCCCCCCTGATTGAGTTTTGGTTGGTGGCAGTGGATACTACTTTTTATATTCGACCGCGAATATATCTCTATGGGATTTTCCTATTGTTCGAGGCTACCAACTTTATTTTTTTAATTCTTATAGCACCGAACATACCGCCGGTTTATTTATTTAATATTAATTCACCGGTTGGTACTTTTTGCCAGAACTCGATTCTAAAATGGCGTTTGTGTTCTCTTCTGTGACTCCAACCCAAGTCGAGCCCTTTGTTCCACTTTTTGGTGGGCTTCTTCACAGAAGCCTCCAAAAGTGGTGCCACTCTGTCTGGGTACCACAGGGTGTGTGGGAGGGGGTTTAGGCACCCTGGACTGAGTTGCCTTGGCAACTCAAGTCACACTCTTGTGTGATCGGCCCAAGTGGTGAGCCGGCCGGCTCACCACTTCGCATGTTTGATTGACAGCTAGGCAGAATGAATGGGGGTTTGCTGCATAAAAGCAGGGCTTTGGGGACTGGAACTTCAGAAGTCGCCACAGGACCTAAGAATCCGAGGAGGGAGAAGCTGAGCCGACCTGCAACGACGACACCACCAGTGGAGCCCTGCTGAACCGTCTCACCACTTTTCCCGACGACAGAAGAGATCTCCAGTCCGGAGAGTCTTCTTCCTCTGACTGGTGGGGATAACCAGTTTTGCCTTCTTTTCACCTTCCTGCAGCATCTCGTGGCTGCCTTGCCCGTGCCAAGCGCCCCGGCAACCGGAATACCACGGCTTACCACTACCGCAAAGAGAAGGGTAGTACCTTTTAACCGAAAGAACTCAGCTGCTGGTTTCTTCCCTGGCAGTGCAACCACCTTCATCTTTCCTCCATGGCGAGACCTCCTCTTCCTCTGGACGAAACACCGACTTGCACCCACTGCCAGGAACAACTGCCCCCACTGGAGTTTCCTTCACACTTAAGGTACTGTGTCCCGCCTGACTTCCCTTGCGACAGATCGTTCGGGGTGACAGTAAAGCCTCGACTTTCTAACCTGGGCTGGCCTGGGACAACCTAACTAACTTTTCCTGACTTTAATTTCATCCTTTGTGTGCAAACTATCTACAAGACTCTTTGGGCATAACCCCACTGTGTGAACCTGGACACCTACTGCTTGCTCTCTCCAAGAGCTTGGCCTTGCAATTGACTTCCTTGCTCTCCAGTAGAACTCTGCCTATCCTGCCTTACTGTGGTTCTTCTAAAAGTATTGAAATCTGTGTGCTTCCATAACTCTGCCTTTTTCCCTCCCTTTTTAATAATTTATTAGAGTGCCATCTTATGTTAAGTGCTCAACTCTGTCTGAAAATAAGTGGTGTTTCTCACTAAGACTTGTCTAATAAGTAACTAGGGTTGTATATATATATAATAGTGGCTGTGTGCTGAATTTACATTTCTCTTTATGCTAGTGTAGTTTACAAGTGTGTCTTTAAATAAATAATTATATACTTTTACACCAAAGCTCTGGTCAGGGTTTGCTTGTGCTACTGTATCTCTGTACCTACTGTGTATACTCCATATATTGCCTAACTCTTCTTGAGGGAAGTCTGACTGCTCAGCCACAGCTACCAAGTGAATCTGTGTGGTACGGACTGCTACCAAGTAGGTTTACTGCCAAACACCTGTAGTCTTAAATCTTTTGCAGTGGTCCCTAAGGGAACTGCACAGGTTTCTGCCTAACACTGGTGTACAGCGGTGGGATTTGTATTGAGTATACATTTTAGTGTGCTTATAGATACCATAGTGCAACTAACCACAAAGCTTAGCACTAAAGAAGTATTTTCTAAAACATGTCAACTATGGAAAGTTATAGTCAAGAGTCCCTTGCTACAAAAATTGCTGATTGTTTAAGAGTTCTCTGTAAGCATAAGAATCTCCTGACTAAAGGCAATACAATGGAGCTAATAGAAAGGTTGTTAGCAAACCAAAGTCTGGATGGTGGTTCAGAGGAACCTACCACTCCAACAACTGTAGACAACAGCAATGATATTGATATGAATGTTAGTATTGATAACTGAGTCAGAAGCAGAAGAGGAGGGGGAAGATATTAGAGTCGTCTCCCCTGGGCCTCTACCTGCCCTGCCAGCTGTACCTACTGGACCCTTACCAGGTCCCACACTTAATCCTCAATATATTAAACAAGAAAAAATGAAGCTTGAATTAGAATTCAAAAGAATTAATGCTCAAACAGAACAACGGCACCAAGAACTAAGGCTCAGAGAAATGGAGCTCAACCATGAGCTACAAATGAAAAAATTGTCTGTGGAAAGTGCTACTCTCTCCGAATCCTCTAGGAGTTCCAGTACCAAAAGACCCCAGATGCCTAAGGAGTTGGTGGGTATGTATGAGCCTAAGTTGGATGTGTTGGATTGGTTGAGTTTGTTTGAATATAATCATGGGCTCCAGAACATTACAGGAAATGAGTTACTTTCCTGGTTGTTCTCTAGGCTCCCTTCTGTTGCAACTGATGTGGTAATGTAGTTGGGGGAGGAGGATAAGATGGATTATGAATGTGTGAAACTAGCTTTGATAGCTAGATTTGGGAAGACCCCTTCCCAGTACCTTATGTGGTTTAGGACCCTCAAAAAGCATGATGGTACCCCTTGGGCTACATGGGTGAGTGAAAGTTTGAAGAACTTAGAGGGATGGATTAAGGGTTACAAGGTGAACACTTATGAGGGAATGAAGAAACTTGTGATGTTGGAGTCAATTTATGATGCCTACTCTCCTGAGCTAAGACAGCACTTGGCTGATTCAAAGGAATTAGATTCCAGAAAACTAGCTAAGGCTGCTGACTTGTGGGTTGCCAACAGGGCTACTCACAAGGACTTTGGGGTATCATGTGGGACTTTATGAAGTTGAGAGAGAAGCCCAGCCCGTTGAGAGAATGACAGGTGTAGCTGAGATGTTCCACGGCCTGTTCAGGGGAACTGGTTCTGATCAGCCAATCGTCCAGATAGGGGCAGACGTGAATCCCCCCTCTCCTGAGACTCACTATCACCATCATCAGCTTGGTGAAAACCCTCAGGGCAGAGGTCAGTACAAATGGCACAACTCAAAACTGATAATGAGAACCCGCAACCGCAAAACTCAGGTACTGTCTGTGCTTGTGGTGTATTGGCACATGAAAGCAAGCATCCTGAAGGATTTGAGAAAGGGTAACCATCTTGAACTTGTCCATCCCGAGAAATTTGATTAAGTCTCAAAATGGGTCTCAATCCTCCGTCCTTCTTGGTAATTAGGACGTTTGGGGAGCACCAACTCTTGTTCCACTCAGCTACAGGTACTGGTTCTATAGCACCTCTCTCTAGCAGGGTCAAGATTTCTTGCATAAGGAGCGGATCTGGAACTTTAAAAGAGCGATTACCCGGTGGATGACTCTTTTTGAGAAAGGGAAGGCATTAACCCAGGGCAACTGTTTCCAATGCTCAAGCAGCTCAAGTAATGCCTTGCCATTCTTTCAGATGCAGTGAGAGTCTGCCTCCCCCTGGGGTCTTGTGAACTAAGGCTTCAGAGAGATTTTGAGGCAGCTGGATCAGTGGCTGATGGTAAAGTACCTGCTGCCTGGACAGTCTTAGTACCTCTTCCCAGTCCACCACGGCGAAATCTTTTTTGACCTGTTTGGACAGTCTTCTCCCCCTTTCAACTGAGGAGTAAAAGTGAAAGGACCTACACCTCCAAGGTGGCCCGGCGGGGCGGTTTTGTGGCTGTCTAATAGCAGCACCAACAGATTTTGCTGCTGCTTTGGAGGTCTGCAGTTTCTCCAGGCTCTCGTCAGCCTTGCTACCTAATAAATGTGTGTCATCAAAGGGCCTGTTAAGAAGTCTCGATTGCACATCTGGAGCAAAACCGGACTTTCTCAACCAGGCAAATCTGTGCATTACTGTACTAGCTGCCATTGACCTGCTATACTGTCAGCAGTGTCGATAGCTGTCTGGAGGTATTCACACATCGTGTCCTTCCCATCCTTGAATAGATTTAGAAATCTGTCTCTTTTGTCCCCTTCAGGGATATGTTCAGCCGCCATTGCTATACATTCCCAAATAGTGTAAGTGAACCTGGCCAACGCGCACATAGCATTCACTGACTTAAGGGCTATACTCCCTGCAGGGAAAACTTTCTTGGCCAAAGTGTTGTAACGCTTTGTCATCTCGGTCTGGGGGAATAGTCGGGTATGCGTTTTGTTTTGAGGTGGATGTGGCAGACTGTACCACCAACCGTTCAGGAGTGGGATGCTTTTCCAGATAACTGGGGTCATTACTAGATGCCCTGTATTTGGATGTTCATTTTTTTTATTTACTGCCGGAATTAATTCTGGTGTCTCCCAATTTGTATTTACTCACCTTTGCAGAGCCAGATGAAAAGGAAGAATAGGATCCTCCTGCGGTCCTTTATCTAGGATGTCTGCAAGATCATCCTGCTCATATATTGTTGTGTGTCTTTTTCACCCCATGTATCCACCACCCTGGACATTAAGGCCCTGATTCACAGAGCGTTTTACAATGGGGTTTTGCCATTATAAAATGCTTCAGTGAGTTGGTCCCTAAATGTCTGTAAGACCCTTCTGCATGGTCAGTAGGATCAGGTCTCCCCAATTCTAATTCTGGGGACGTATCTAGTCCACTTGCATTTTGCAGGGACTCCTGTACGTTTTTCAACCTTGATTCCTCTGAGCTCAAGCGTTCGGGGACCCCAGGTGTTCCATATTGTAGGCCAAATTGACGTGAATCAGCAGAGGAATGTTCCATTTCCTCAAATAAAAGAAAGTGATAAAAAAATCCTTTCTTGGTAGTGGTCTATATAATTTCTCTTTAATCCTCAATGGCGTCGCAGACATTTGTGACACTGTTAACGTCGAGGGCTTCAACGCTTTCGGCGTCAAGGACTTGTTAGGGTCCGACGAAGAGTCTTTCGGCGCCAAAGGAGTCGATGACTTCTTCCTCGAGGAAGATTTGTCTCGACTTGAGGGATACTTCGACCGCTCTCGAGATTTTCCCTTGCCTCCCGGGCCAGAGGGTCAACATGTTTTGCCTTTATCTTTTTTATTGTTGAGTTTTTCAACCTGGGCAAGGCTTTCACAAGTCTTTCGAGGGGGTCAAGGCTGCATTCTCGAATACTTTCATCATTTTTACTCTGAAATTCTCCCACTCAGCGGGGGAGGCTGATTTTGTCAGGCAGTTAACCCGGGTAGGGGAGGAACTGGACAATGAAGACAGTGACCTATGGTGCCTTTTCTTCGAACGCTGCAAAGATGACGAGTGGTGAGAACCAATGCGTGGTCTTGATCTGTTTGTCTTCTTTTGACGAGGAGAAATATTTCTCGACTCGTCTGAAGACTGTCTCTTCATCAGAGTCGTCGATGGGGATTTTGACCTATCTGGCGCTAATTTTCCTCTTCGCTCTTTCAGGACTTTCGCCGTCATCAATAGGCAGGCCTTTCAGTCGAAGGTATCTTGAGAGGAATGGAGGCACCACAGACACACCCGATGGGGATCCATAAGAGACATCTTTGCCCCACAGATGGCACTTCTTAAACCCGGATCTCAATGACGAGACCATTCTAATGATTTTTACTCCAAGATTCTCGTAGGGAACTGAATCGCAACATATCGAAAGCGATAGCTTTTGCGGAAAAACAGAACTGAAGCCAACAGTCGCTGCGCGCTTTATACCATCAATGACGTTGTAACGCTCACCTGATTCCCGTAGAGGCGCCGGTCTTGACTGGGCGTATACCGTATCTGCAAAGGTGATGTGTAACACACGGCTGGCTCTTTGGGCTGGACCTCTGTGCACTGTATGTCTGACTTGTAGGGTAAGATGTCTGCAGATAGAAAATATGGGATTAAGGAACTGGGTTATTGAATGTCTCTCTCTTCTTCCCTTTCTCTTCTCCTGTAGAACCCCAAAGGTTAACGCTCTCACCTTAGGTAAGTGAACGCCGTGCTCTCCATCTGCCTCGGGGCAGGGTGCTGTAACCAGTTTCTTCACTGGATAAGGGGAGCAGGCCTCTTGACTTCAGAGGACTGCTGTCCGTCGTTTACTGCACGAATGGTAAGTTTCGAGTAATTCTAATGTCTTTAAAGTCTTTAGTAATGATGTTTCTTGTTTTGCAGGGTTCCGGCGATGGCGGATGACGGGCTGAAGTGAGTTGAAGATGGAGCCCGTGTGATGAATAGAAGCGCCTGGAAGCACGTAAGTAAGCGCTTGTTGCCTGCTTCACGATGCGCTCTAACTGTCTTTTTATTTTGCAGGTACAAGTTCGGAGTGGCTGCAGGGTGCCGGAATACCCACTGGGTTAGATGTGGAAAGGAGTAATGGCACGTGAGTATTAAAGTTCCCCAATGTCTTTAAACGCACCTTGTTTTGTCTTTCAGATGCGGGATGCAGCGCCGAAGGCCTCCGGAGCGTGCGAAGAGTTGGTAAGCTTTTGTCTTTCAGATGCCGGAATGCAGTGTGAAGACCTCCGGAGCGCACGAAGAGTAGGTAATCCTTTGTCTTTCAGATGCCGGAATGCAGCGCGAGGCGTTGGTGACAGCCGATGGATCAGGTAAGAGAAGCGCTGTCACTGAAGACCGTAATGCTAACCTGTTCTTTCTTGTCTTTATAGGTGTTGCTGAAGACTGGATTCAGGATGGTAAGCCTTTTTCCTTAGGCCCAGGATCAGATGCAGAAGACACGATGAACGTTCTGCTGCAGAGGATGCAGAATAACACAAAGCAAGATTCATCCATCGGGTGTGGTTTAAATAGCCTCCTGTAGTGCTTAGGTGTCTCCTTCCACAGCCACGCCTAGGTAAGAAAAGAGTTCCTGCTTTCCAGAAGAGTTCCAGTGTTCTGAATTTAGGGAGTGGCTCCTGCCCCACCCAACAGGAAAAGTAGTTCCAAACAGAAGAGGATCAGAGGCTCAACTGGCAGGCAAGTAAGCAGCATGGTCTGCTGCAGGTAAGTCCACCCAAGCATTATGAGCCCGGCGCTTCCAGCGCTGGGACTGGGCATATTTATGAGCCTGGTGCCACTGGCGCCAGGACTGGGTCCAAAAGGTCCCAATTGGGACTGGTTGGCAATCGGAACCTGGGTTATGGATCTGCTTCCAAGGGAGTTGGGAAAACCCTGACCTTTTGGAAGCAGAGATCATGACAGACGTCAACACTGAGACAGAGACCTCCGAGGGACATCGAGTCGACAGGCATCATCGCGCAGTTCCCTCTTTTAGAAAAAATTCCGAAGCAACTGAAGCTGGATATGGAATATCATATGATGAGGAATACGTGGGAAGACACATTCCATTCAAAATTGGTGCTTTATAAAAAAAAGGAAACTAGTTGAACACAGCCACTATCTAATTGAAAGTTGCATAAAGGATTATAATCTTAGCTCAGGAGCATTTAAAAGAATATCAATATTGGTGTGTGGATGGTCTTAATGTATACATTGTTGTGTATTCTATATTGTAGATCTACCACATACCCCGGATGAATTGAATTATGCCCGGAGGAAGGCTGGGCCAAAGATTCATTAGGCCAGTACAACCAAAACTTAAGTTGGAAATTAATTGAATCCAACTAACAATAAACATGGCAGACACCCACAGGAAAAAGGAGGACTTTACGGACCACCCAACCAACAGATTAATGTAGGCACATGTAACAGGAAAAGTGTCTTGTCTACGCTAATTCGTAAACTTTGAGGATTCAATGCATTTTATCTGTGTGTCTGTATGCTGGTTGTGTATGCACATGTATGAATGGATTGTTTTATGCAGCAATGGGGAACTTTAAGGAGATCCATATATATGTAGTTATACCAACCTTTCAAAAATGGTTTTAAAATTTGAGTTTTTTTTTTTTTAATCATGCCTTTCTATGGATTTCCAATTTCCTAGGTTTCCAAGAATTAAAGGTTTCAAAATGTGATTAAATACATTTTGGAAATATATATTTTACTTGTTTTTTTTATATATTGTATTTTTCAATGCACGTTAAGAATGTCTGAGGATATGCACTCTTGTTGTCCTATTGCTTCCTTCAGCAAGAGGTTGTTGACTCTCCCCAGGATTGGAGTAGAGCCCAGCTGAGTAAGAGGGGGGCAGAAGGCAAAAGTGAAGGAATCGAGAGGCGATAACCCTTGGCCATCACTATGAGTATTCATGGATTCTGAGAAATTAATTACCAGCAATATAAATGGAGGAGTCTGCAGGTGACTAGCGTTGAGTAGCCTTGGATTTCCTGGTATTTGTTTCTTTGAGTATGAAGCGACAGTGGAAGAAGAGATTGCAAAGACCGCCTTAGAAGAGTTGCATGAATGTTTTCTTCTGTGGAGTTGGTAGAGCAATTGGTATTCCTGGGCATTGTATGCAAATAATCGCGAAAATCCCCCATACGCTCTTTGTCTCGAGTCACTTGCATAAGAAAGTCGATTTGAGGGTTTAGGACTAGGTTTGGCTAACACTGCTAAAGATTTGGTGGGTCTGTATCTATATCTTTCGCTTATTCAGCTCCTCGTTCGTAGAGGAATACAAAAGGTAACCTCCATCAAAAGGTAGGTCCAAACTCATGTTCTGGACTTCTTGCATGATTTGGTTGAATTCATCCAGGGGACTCTAAGCAGGTCAGCCACCAAGGCCAGTGACCTGCTTGCTGTGTCAACGTGGTTAACAAAAATCTGCAACAAATCCTGGGCAATGATCTTGGCCTCAGCCATGCCCAACCTAAAAGTTTGCTGCTTCTCTGAGAGAAACACTAAAACCCCTAGCTTGACCACAGATTCTGGTTGCCAGTAGTGAAACTACTGTGCTGGCTTGCCCGAAATGGAGGCAAGCATCCGCATAGACTTTGCATCCGTAAGTTTCCAAAGCTTGCCCTTTTTGTTTAGAAGTGATACAGCGGAGAAAGGCACACTGAATCCAAATGGTTTGGTGTAATGTAAGGCTAAAGCCATCACCGAGTGCAGCTGAGGATGGGAAGTTGGGCAGTATTTCTGAGGTACGAGGTCTATAACTGACATGGAGTCTCCAGTTGATAGGCTGTAATACACTTTTTTTTTTGCAAAGAATGTTTTGCCTGCCAACGTTTGGTTGTTTCAGGCAGAACGTCATTTCATATGGAAAGACAAGATCTACCTGATGCTCGCAAGACCAAGACTTTGAAGAGGACTCCTGCTGGGGTTCCTCTGAGGTCGGTAATGTCAGAAACTCCACCAAGCCAAACATTCTGTCATGGAAAACGTTTGCTCAACGCAGGATGTTTACCTCATTCTTGCTGGAAGGGTCCTTATCTGGACATGAAGGAATGAGAGAAGCTGGATCTTGCAGTATGGACAGATCTGAATCCTTATTAGGATTAGAAGGAACAGGATCTGGCACCAGAGAAGACCGCGTTAGGACCATAATTGGTTGTGGAGCCTGAAGGATACCCAGAAAAGGCTGAGGAGCATGAGGCTGAATCTTCACTGCTGACGTAGTCATTGAAACTGTTCTCAGAGCTGATGGAACAAGTGTTGGTGGCATTAGAGGTGAAGGAGCTTGTGGCATTAGCTGCCGAAAAAGCCCTTTGAAATAGCCATCGTCTTAGATTTTAGGTTTGCAAATTAGTTGGAAACAAAACGCAATTTTCCCCCCTCTTCTTGACAATGGACAAAAAATGTAAATGAATACACAACAAGAATTCTAAGGAGTCGAGAGGGTCGGCCAGACATAGATGAGACGAGCAGAGAGGTCCAACCAGGGCTACAGATTAAGATTGACCAAAACAGGAAGAGGAGTGGACCCCCCCTATTTCTCAAAGGACCTGAGAAAGGGGGATGATTACCAACAAGCAGGGCAAATCAACAGTGGCTCGGGAAGATCTATAATAGACACCAGGACTTTCAAGCTCGAAAAACTGATTCCTAAAAAAGACCACCTAATCCTGAACAGGAAACGCTGCTAAGAATTTGTGACCACATACCCACGCTAAGGAACCTCCATTCAGATGACAAAAAATCGTTGAACCAGTCTACGAAGAGCGCAAAGACGCTTCGTACCTCCACATAACCTCAACAAAAGTGCAACATCTAATGTTGGATGCTGCAAACATTTTCGCTCTCTGGGCTATGAGCTTAAGTGACGTTAGCTGGAGGGAGCACAAAAGCAACCAGAACCCATGGGACTAGACCAAATAGAAGAGGGAAAATATGGAGAGGCGAGTGCCAGCTAACCAACAATCTCCCCTTATAAGAGTTGAAAGACAGACAAAAGAGGATGAGCGACGCGTGGTGCAATACAACAAGAGAGTTGAGAGGGATCCCAAGATCGCTCCAGTGAACAACTCCCCAACAAGGCCCCAAAAATGCAGTGCTGGGTCAATTCAGTGTCTCCGTTGAACAGATATTGAGGAGTCGGCTGAAGTAGAAAACAAGTCCGACAGATACCCTAAAGGGCCGCTTGCTCACTTCGAGATAACTTTTGAAAATGACAGAGGAAACAAAAAGAAAAAGGGACCTAGTCCAGGAGGATCAAAGAAACTGGATAAAAAGAAATGAACAAGAGCGAATAAAGAAGTGTACCTGGACCTCACGCGCCACAGAGAAGCGCAAAGAGAACTAGTCATTATGCTCCGGTGGAACGAGAGGCGAGGGACATAGGAGACCTCACCCAGAGAGGACGATCACCAAAGGGACGCTTATATTTGGGTCATGGAATACACAAGGTTTCTCCCACCTAACAACCTCGTCCGATGTAACGTTGGGAAACGTTGACGTATTATGTCTCCAAGAGACATGACTGCAACACAAACCAAACCTAGATAGATATGAATTGGCATTTGTACCGGCAAAGAAGGGCATTAAAGGTCGACCCTCAGCAGGACTCTTAATCGCTATTCGATCAGGCATTGGGCTGCAGAAGTCACTACTATGCACAGACTGGATTCAAGCAATACTAATATCAAAAGCAACGGTAATTGACACGAACAAAAAGCCCAAATTAGAAATAATCTTATTGGTCAACACATACTGGAATACAGCCACTATATCAAATATAGCTTATCTTAAAATGATGGAGAATCTTCTAGAAGAGGTCCAAGAGGCTTATAGTGCAGACCACATAATAATCACTGGACACCTCAATGCCCTTTGTATGGAAGAAGATCCCAATTCAATTCCTAGCAGACACACTATTATCACGTTTAGGAGGACTGAAATGGAATTCCTTAATGGATTCAAATGACTTCCACAACTTACATTGGATAAGAGACTTCACAGAGCCCTCATGTTCAAAATGGGAAAGAAACGGATTAGGTCTAAACTTACACCACACGTTTGTCTCCCGGGACCTGTTGTCTCAAAAAGAAAGTTTCAAGGTGACCAAAACAACAAACAGTGACCACAATATCCAGATCGCCACTTGGAAAACAAGCCACACAGAAACAGTATTCATGTCTGCCAACTTAGAAACTTATAATGGCAACACCAGGGTGAGATTCAACGAGAAGGCAATTAAGTCACTTACGGAAAAATATCTAGCGGCTCCCGAAATTAAGAATCTGGGGGGCAGGACGATATTGACTACAGTCCTCTTTTGATGATGGCTAAACCAATGAAAAAACACCATTTTAACCCGCCCAAGTGCAACCTTCACGTCTATAATAAAACTTTGGTGGAAAGAAGAAAAGAGGTAAGAACCGTCGGGAGGCACGCTAAGTTGTCATCAGACCCCAATTTAATAAAAGAAGCGAAGGACAAGGCGAAAACGTACAAAGCTTGTCTTCGCCATAGGTGCTATCAATTTTACCAAGCCGACTCTGAAGAGATGGTTCGGACCCTAAGTGGGAAGAGGTCACAGGACTTTTGGGCCCTGGTAAGATCCTGTCCCAAGGAAGCAAATACGAACATGCAGAATAACGTGGCTGATCATGCATGGGTCTCCCACTTTACAGACTTATTTAAAAGACCAACGGGAAGGCTTCCACTTACCCCGAACAAAAAGGAAAGCAGATGGGAGATTTCAACTGACACAGCCACTATTGCCAATAAGATTCGGAAATTAAATAATTCCAGGGCGGCTGGCCCAGATGGGATCTCAAATCTGGAACTAAAAAAACACCCGGAAGTTTGGGCAGTGTTTATTAGCAGAGTCTTCAAGAAATGCATAAAAGCAAGCGAAATTCCAACTTCTTGGATGAAAGCTAGTGTAGTCCCGATCTACAAGAATGTGCAAGAGATGTCCCGAGCATTATCGGCCTATAGTGTTGCTGGACACTATTGGCAAACTTTTTGGATCCTTCGCCGTAGAAAATGTTAAAAAATGAACGCAGCAATCAAAGTACATAGATCCTTTACAGTCTGGGTTTGTGAAGGGAATGGGCACCACAGCCAATATCCTTCTGCTGAGTGTCTTGAAGGCAAAAGTTCTGGATGGTAAGCCAGCTATACACTTGGTATTTGTTGACCTGGTCCAGGCCTGCGACCGGGTCAACAGAGAAAAGCTTTGGGGCAAATTGACCCATCGTAATTGTCAAGATTCGATCCTTGGACCCATTAAATCACTCTACACCTCAACATCAATGAGAGTGAGATTGAACAGAGCCGGCCGTTTATCTAAAGAGATACCAACAGCACGTGGAGTCAAACAGGGGTGCCCGCTAGCACCCACTTTATACAACTCTTATACAGCTGACTTCATGGACACGCAGACAAGGCTAAGAGCATCGCCTCCAACAATAGGAAACTCTGCATTACCCAGACTCCTTTATGCTGACAATATAATTATTATCAATCAGACAGCGGTGGGACTCCAAAGGCAATTGACCAACCTTATTGCCATTTTGAAAGAAAATAATTTGGAGTTAAATAAAGCCAAAACAAAAAGTATCTCATTTAGCAAGCATGCGCCCGTCCAGAAGACTTTAAAACTTTAAGCCGAAGGATGCCAACTGGAGACGGTAAAAAGTTTCCAATACTTAGGAATTGTCCTAAACAACAGCAAGAATGAACAGCCGATGCAAGAATTCTTGGAAGGGAAAATTCCATTGCTGGTAGCTCAATCAAAAGTTGTCAATCGGGAGTATGGTCGCTTTTCTTTAAAACCAACACTAAAAATCGTGCCAAGTTTAACTTACCGAGCCGAAGCTATGCCGCTTCTTCCTGATACAATAGTAGAAAGGAACAGCCTTATGCTCTATAGGAAAATTATAGACGCCCCCTCTAAATTACTCTTCAAACTCATCAAAATCGAAAAGGAAGAAAAAAACAACATAATGCTGACAGAATGCAGGCAAAAAAACAGGACTATCCTAGAGCGAATTGGCAGCACAGAAGAAGAGCTTATCTAGAATCCAGGAAAGGTGGTTAAAAAGTTATTGGAACTCGACTGGATAGAAACCTTGGAGGAATCAGCAAGATACAAGCTCACCAAAGACATTCCACCCAGACATAAAAAACGTAATGATCTTCCATCCGACCTATTGAAATTCCCAAATCAGTATTTTTGGAAGAGTTTTCTAAGGATCCGGCTGAATTTGATAAACACTAACGAAATCAGAGCAATAAGAGGCCTTGTGAAAAGCAATATCTGTCGCTACTGTGAGAAGCCAGAGCAGGTAGAAACCATAAAACATTTACTGCTTTCTTGTGAGGGAAAGGAATGACACTCCTGGTTGGGACATATCATGAAGGACATTTACATCTACGATGAACAAGAGTGGGGAGCCCACCTTATCGTAGGCGAAAAAACGAAATGGGTGATAGCAGTGGTTGGCTTTTTTAGACAGATCGGCCTGGTAGAGACGAAATTACAAGAAACAATGAAATAAGAGAAGAAGTTGATAATAACTTGAAACGCAGGTCTTATTCTGGGATTTTGGAATTTTCTGTAAAAATTGTTTTAGACAATTAAATTAGATTAAAAATTAAAAAATTAAAATCAATCTTCCTGTGTCACCTGCGACTGAGCACAAACTGAGGGTGTGCATGTTGCGGTCCAAGTCCATGACGTGGACCCAGACCCCAATATAGTGGGTTTATGCTGCAGTGTCCAAGAGGATGATGGGGCTGAAGAGCAGATCAGTTATGATGTGTGACAGAAAGTAGTGTGCCGGCCGGTCTGAGGAATCATTGGTGGTAGAGGCATTAGATATTCTGAACCATCCTGGGTACCGATTTGCCCGAGATCTTAGATCCATGCAGTGGGATCTATAAGTAGCCGGAGTCAGTCAAGGTAACCTTGGACCCTGCCTCCCTTGAAGAACTGGTACGCTTCTTTGATGCCATCTTCTTTGAGTCCGTCAATTTTGTATACTGTGACAGGCCTAGACTGTCAGGGGCATGCTGGCATGGAGCCCTTGAAAGTAGGTCTCATAGGACTGTTAATAGGAACCAAATTAGCCTTTCTGAAGACCAAGGAGGTACTTCATTCGGTGAATGAATCACTGGTAACTTGTGCCACCTCAGAAGTTAGTCTGTTAGTAGGCACAGCTGGCCCTCAGATTGTGTGCCTGTAACAGCTTTAATGACCTCAGGACCACCACAAGTAGGTCTCGTGGGATCCAGAGGAACCCCCAGTGTCTGAAAAAAAGAGCACTTCATTTGACTGAGCAAGAAACTCTAGATGATGGAAGACGAGACAAAATAATTCTTCTACCCGATAAATCTACAACAACGTATGTCATAATCCTATTATGCCGCAGGACACACAAGTATCCTACTTGTGGCTGGGCTCTAAATAGCTAAAACAGTACCAGTGGGTGTCTGCCGATGCAGAAAAGTTCCTTACACTGGACATGCAGGAGCTAAAACCAGTTATCGGCATATGCTGACTGTATAGACCGGCAGAGGGTAGTGGATTTGCAGAAAAATTGATAAACATCTAGGGAAGCTAGTGCGACACAATAAAAACATTTCTTGGCACTGCTGGTGCAAGGTATCCAGTCCTGATGGAGTGGCAAAAAGGAATGACGGGTGAGGCAGGTGGGCAGAGTAAGCTTGGACCAAAATGCCCAGCATGTCCTTCATATTTAAAGGGGAAGTTAGAATTGCAGAGCAAAAAAAAAGCTCTTGCCCTGTCCCCATTAGATAGACTCCCACCAGAATGGAGGAAAGGGAACATGAGTATTTTCAATATGCTTTTAAGCTTCACACCAATAATGAGGGATCAGGATAAAAATGTGTGTGGTATTTGGGATGTTACAGAAGACATTTTTAAAAGGGCCTGTTGCATCTGCCTCTCCACTCACAACCTTGTTCTCATGAGATTTTCCTGCAAGAACATTTCTTTCCCATTAATTACGAGGATTCATTGCGCAATAATTCACCTTCCGAAACAGCACCCTGCTCATGCACAAGATTTTAGTGAATACATCATTGATACTAGTGAGAAGACAAAAACGTATACAAAAAGTAATAGAAGAGCCACCCCCAATCTCAACCACAACCTTCAAATGTATTCAAACGATACTCAATTTCTCTCACCACTTCCACACGGTTGCCAAACTGCCCCAAGAAAACCTCCAAATGTCATTTTAAAAAATTAAATGACATTCTAGCAAGAACATTGCTTTTATTATGAAAAGAAGTAAACAAATTTCAACAAATAGTTTTCCCTAGCCCACCACAAACTCTAAATTGTCCCAAACGCTGCTGTTTCATCCTCCTCACATGCACCCTGAAGGCAAGCATCCAAATATCCACCAAAATGACAAGGAGACTTTCTTCTGGAGATCATTCCATTCCAAGCCATTTTTACTCTTGGAAATAAATGCAAATTATAGGCACTGCAATGGTTACACCAAAAGAAAAATGTTCAGGATAAATTCAAACAAACTCAAATTAACAGATCTTTTTGAAATCTCAAAGGAAAAATACCTTGGCAGTCGTTTGGCTTGTGAATAGAGTAATTTAGAAGGACGCCATTTTTGGTAAACTAGTTCGATGATGTTACATAAGTTATATTATTTGTTCATATTATCAAATGTATCGTCTTGTTTTATTGAGCATTCACACTGCAGGCCAGTTTCTTATACGTGCTATATAAATGAGGCCCTATTCATATTTGCGTTGAGACAGTATAGATTTTATACTTGGCTGCTGCGGCTTGCAGTAGGAGGAACATGATAGGACGTTCAATAGGCAAAAGAAACGCCTGCTGTAGGTTTTGCCCTGATGCGAACAAGGACTTAATCCACTTTCTTTTACTTTGCCCAAACCATAATTTACTGGGAAGATGGCTTCTGGGAGAAACTGGAGGGTACTCTCCCCAGCAAACCTCAAGAATCCCTTATTCAGGTGGCCAAGAAAGGGCTGACCCTCTCTTATCACAACCCTTAAGGCAGAAGAGCAGGGAAAGATCACCTGTGTAGGGGAACCCGGGTTATGCTCAGGAAAATGCCCGAAGGGAGACGCAGTCTGTTACGGAAGACGACGAGGAGGGTGACATCCCTAAAAATGTTGTGGGCTGTGCCACATCTGGCCCCCTTTCTCCCATTGAATCTCTCCCTTACCCAAATCCACCGGCCACTGAGTATAACCAGCCTCTTAGGATCTCAAAATCCATCACATTCTTTTTATTTATTTTTTTATACGGTTTTTACAAACCTTTTAAAAAAAAAAAGAGAAACACATCACAGCAGAACCAAATCATGAACCAGAACAAACCGAATCAGACCAAATCAGATCGTAAACCAGAACAAACCAAGTCAGAAGCCAGATAAAATCAAGTGTAAGACAAAACAGGAGCGCCAAAATGGAACAAGAAAGAACAGGTGTCTGTTAAGGACGACTTTTGATCTATATTAGATGTTTCACAGTTTACAGTTTTTAGGTATGTGAGCCATCCTCATTTAACATTATTTCCAGGTCTTTAAGAAACACCAATAAGGCAAACATAAGTTTTTGATCTATTCCCTCAAACATCCTTAACCACCAATCGTCCGCATTTAGTGTGTAAGATTTCACAAATATCGAACCAAAGACACGAGATCCCACAGAGCGTAAGTGTGGACAAAACAGCGTTAGGTGTTTCAATGTTTCATTAGCCGTTTTGCAAAAACGACAGGCTGAGATCGGTCTCCCATTAAGTATATCTAGACGTTCTTTGTTGTTTATCAAGTTCAGTCTAAATCTCAAATATAGAGATCTTGCTAGAACATCCGGAGATCTGGCTAAAAAGTTATGTATTTGCCAAGTTCCCTTGCTTCTCCTGGAACATCAGCCATCAGTCGGCTATTCGATCTTAGTTCACAGGTTCGGTGCCAGTCCCAAGACCACACTTTTTTTTTTGCTTCAGAGTCGGGTTCTCCACTAGTGTGGTTAGTTTAATGTCGTAAGATTCCATTATCTCGTGGCAGTAATCCAGCCACATTTCTAGGGTCGAGCCCGCAGTCGCTATATCGGGATTTAGTATTTTGAACTGGAGGGCTGGGTTCGTTACTTTACATTTCCTAAAGAGAGATAGGATATTCCAGCACACCCTAGCGTGCATCGATATTAGCCCTAATTCATATCGAATGCAGGCGGTTGGCGTTCCTCGGGGTAGGTGTAATACTCTAGTCCAGAATATGTTTTCAAGGGTTTTCCAAAGCTCATGCGAACATACAAGGGCATTTTCCCCTCCGTAAATTATTGCCGGCACCGCCTTTTGTTGGTAAAATGACAACAGGTTTTAGAGAAAATTTGCCGTATTGTCGATTTAAGATCACTGCTTGGCACGCCAGTTGACAACATTTGATTTTTGCTGTTTCAGCCCAAGGTGAATCATCTAAGTTTGCACCTATTTTCATACCTAAGTATCTAGTCTTACATACTTTGGTGATTTTTGTTTTTTCGAGAAACCAAGCTCGTTTCTTTTGATTTTTTCTCACAGAGCGTACATTTTGAAGCGTTAGAATCTCGCATTTTTGTTTGTTGATTTTAAGGCCATTTGTGCGGACATATACTTCTAGGGCGTCGAGTTTGCGATGCAACCCAGTAGCTGTCATATCTAGTAGTATCAAGTCATCCGCATATACAAGCCAGCTTATGTGAGTATCGTTCATTTTCGGGGGGAACGAAGAGACTTCACTAAATGCTTTCCCCGACATCCGATAGGAATAAATTGAAGATAGTTGCAGCAAGCGGGCAGCCCTGTTTTACGCCTTTTCAAGTTTCTATGGGCAAGTTTCTAGAGACCCCTGTCGGTCATGTCTGACTCTAATGTGTGTGTTTGAGTGCAGCTCTCTAATTGCTTCGACCAGGCTCATTGGACACTTCCATTCTCTTAGTTTTTTCCATAGGATTCCTCAATCGACACTGTCAAATGCGTGAGAAAAGACTATGAGGGCTAGGTGTATGTTGGAGTTCCGTCTGATAGCTTCTATCTTAAATAGATTTAGAATTAGCAAATTGAGACAACACCCCACGCCCTTTACAAACCCCGCCTTTCTGGGGTCAATAAGCTCACTATCAACAGCCCACTTCAGTAGTTTTTGTTGCAATAGGGTCGCGTAAATTTTCCCCATCACATCCAGCAAAGCAATTGGTTTATAGTCCCCAGGGTTTGCCCTGTTGCCCTTTTTAAAAATGGGCACTATGATAGCGTTTTTCCAAGACAAAGGTGTCATACGTTTGTCAGTTATTCTTTGGAAGAGAATCATGCAAAAATCTGCCCACGCCTCAGGGTTACGCTTAATAGTAAAGTTTGTGAGCTCGTCGGGCCCTGGGGCTCTTGACGCTTTTGCTTTTTTGAATTACGGCTAGAATGTCTTGCCACTCAAAATATAAATCCCATTTTGCCAAAGCTAAGTTGAAGACATCTTTCGTGCCGCCTTCCGCATTAAACATTTAATTAAAATGAGCAGTCCACATAGCTTCAGAAATTTGGTTTGCCTGCAGAGCGTCTTGCAGGGCAAATTTGTTGTTTATGATCATCCAGAAGGCTGCTGAGTTTTTATTTGACAGTTTAGCTAACATGTTTTCCGAATCGGTCTGTAACAATATCGCTTTATGAGATTTGCACCAGTTTTTGAATGCTTGTTTGATCGTTTTTTTCTTTAAGATGCGCACAGAGTGCGTTTTGTTCTTTCGCAACCTTCCACAACTCTTGTCGCATCAATTTATTCCGCTGCTGGGGTTGAAGGTCGAAGCTATGTTTGTGTACAAACCGAGAGTGTTTTAAACCTTGCTTTTTTTCTGTAAAATTTGTTCGAAATAGTCGATATTCAATTTCGTTAGATGCTTCATTTAGATTTGTCACAACTTTGTTTACATGCACGTCTGCAAGTTCTAGCCAGATTCTGTTAGAACGAACTAGCACATCGTGTTCCCAGACTGGACTTTGCGTTGCATTTTGGATGTTTATGGTCAGTTTCACCATTTTGTGATCGCTATAAACCATAGGTTTGACCTCGAAGCTGGATACTCGTATGGAAACTGCCTCTGACACAAACATGAAGTCCAGCACGGATTGTAGGTTCTTCCTTCTCCATGTTGGATTAGCAGGAATGTCTCCTGTCACGTTACCATTCATCATTAGTAGATTTCTTACTTCCATTTCTTGACACCATTTTGTTGTCACATCGTCAGCCGCAGTAGATCCCACAGCCCTGCTCTTCTTATTTACATACTTCGTGCAGTCAATATTTAAGTCACCACAGATAATCAAGTTTGGATATGACTCGGTTTCAAATATATCATCTATCGCTATGGTTATTTGGTCGATAAAGAGGCTAGTTTCAATTGCCTTATGATTCCAATAGACGTTGATGATGTGGTAAACTACGAGACTGTTTGTGGCGTTTGTTGAGCATACCTTCGCTATTTGTATGTAAGGCGTGATGTTAGTACTGGACATAATTCTGAATCCAGTAGATTTCCTGACAACGATCAATAACCCAGCCATCGGTCTTCCTTTCAGTTATCTTATGGCAGGGTTGTGAGCGGTTTCAAAGTCTTGCAGTATGGGAGAACGTGTTAGCCAAGTTTCTTGTAGGCCAACTATGTCTAGGTCAAGCGACCAAGGAGTGTGAAAAAGGTGATTAAAGTCTCTGGTGTTCCAGGAGCCCAACTTAACCAAGGGCCCCAAGTTTTGCTTCCCACGTTATAAATTCGAGCTCCCGTTTAAGGTAGCTGCAATCCAGCTCCAATTGGTGGACGGGCCCGATTTCTCGGTGTCAGCGCTCCGAGGGCTCGGTGAGCGACCAAATCCACTAATGGTTATTTGTATCGAGTCGTCATATTTAGAAGTGACGTCAGCACTCTCGACGTCGGCCTGATCTTCACATTGCAAAGCGTAGTCAGAAGCCATTCGGTTGTGTTTTTCCTCTATGGGTTGAGTGCCAGTCGGCTTCAGACCTGGTTGAAAAGACAGAGCCGTCACTTCTACCATTTTTTCGTTTAGCTTATAGATGTCAAATCCGAGAGATAGCAAAATCGGATTAGCTTGCAGAAAGGTTTCAAAAATGATCTTCGTCTTTATATGTAGGATTGTTTTGTCGTTTCGAGTGTTGTCAAAAATTCCACAATTCTCAGGTCATCTGAGTTAATCGTACGCAGACTTGGAATTAGTTGAAACAACTTTAGTACATTGTGGCGATTCAATATCAGATTGTCGTCATTTTCAATTTGCTCTAAAACCACCTTATAGGTGATTGCCAACTCCTTTAGGCTAGAGTGAGCTTTCGAATGATTCCTCGAGGTTCGTTGGCAGTTTTCCACATCACCAGAAGCGGTCCTAGCAACACTTCTAAAAGGTTGAATTGTCTCTGAACTCGAATGCTCAGTTGCTCTTGCATTGTGTTTAGACCGCACTATCTCCCTGCCGATATTGCAGGAAGAGTGGGACGTCGTTCCTTTCTGTGGCCCCAGGGCGGTTAGTGTTAGACCGTCCTTAATTATATGCTTTCTTCTCTCCTCCATTGTAAGGAAAGGAGGAGAGCAGGGCCCTTCTTTTGTTGGAGGAGGTTCTGTCTTCTTTATCATCGTACATGATCGCCCGGCTTTCAGGCGTTTGTCAGTAGCCATGACAGTTTCTCCGTTTAAGTTGACTGGAACAGAGACCGTTGTTTTGTCGGACATCCTGTTCGTCGCATCAGTCTGCCCGACGTCCGTCAGGTCTTCATCGTCATAGGTGGATACATTGATAAGATCAATCAGTTCTTCCCCAGCCTTTACATTCACATCTTCATTGATCGCCAGTTTGTTAGCCACGTTTGGAACTTGTTTTTGACCTCCATTACTGTTGGTATTAACTGTTACATTCACTGTTTTTATGTTGCGCAAGAACGTTCTCGAGTTTGTGCGTTGTTTCAGTTTTTTTAGTGTTTGATTTTTGGTCTTTTTCGTCATAGCGCAGTTAGATTGCACATTCCTTGATTTAGCACGGACAATGGAGGGAACGTTTTTAAAAATGTCAAAAACTGGTTGTGAATTGTCGTCATCCGCGACTACAGATAGCGACTGTTTTGGAGAATCCATGTTTGAATTTGTTGCCCCAGGTGGTGAAGTTGGAGTGACCTGGATGACAGCAGCCACTCTGGTGGATGAGGGGCCACAGCCATCAAGTAGATGAGCTTCATCATTATCGTTGGTAGAGCAAGAAGGCGTCGGAGGATTTAATATTGCCAAATTACTAGGCTCCTGACTGAGTAGAAGCACTTCTGAAAAGGAGCTCGTTTCGTTGTGCAGTCGGATTAAGGGAACAGAATTTTGACCATGATGAATACCACAAGTCATGAGCGGTCTGTCCAGTTCACCGTCAGATTTTGCTTGTCGCGTACTGGAGATGCCACAGGCTTGAGGGCCTTTTATAGTGTCCGGAGCCGTGACATCCACTTGACCTCCAACGCTGTTTGTCGAGGGCACGGACTGAGGTTCTTGCACAGGATTCTTATATTTAAGAATGCTCAGGGCCTCCTTGGCTACTTCTGCTAGAAGCTTTTTGTCCATATTGTTATTTTTTTGCTGTGTGAGGACCGTATCGGACAGACGATCTTGTTTGAGCAGTAAGGACTGTACAACATCTTTAAGCGTGATGCAGTTTCTTTCCTGGTCAATAGCTTTTGTGTTTAGTATGGCAACCAAGGTGGTGAGATCTTTAATATTTTCATTTAGCTGCTTATACAGTTTCATAAATGGAGCCATAGTGATCGCCATTGATGATATCAGTGTTGATTGTATCTCATTTGCCCAGTTTGAGTTGTTGTGCCAAGAAGCTCTTTTGTGGGCCCCTTTAAGTCTTGCCTGCGACCCTTCTTTTACAGTATCCACCATGGGTACCGGCCGGTCAGACTGTCTGGGCTCATCAGATGAGTAATCAGTGGAGGAAGACAGAAGCCCCAAATTGTGTCTGATTTTATTGACACTGGAGACTGTTCTCTCTTGTTTGTCCTCTGAATCGGCGTGCACAGTAAGACTCTCGATGCCTTTCAGTTTCTTCCTTTGTGAACATCTTGGACTACCTGAACTGCTTCTACGAATGATTCTTCGTTTAGTTGCATTCAGTCTTTGCGTAGCATTGGCATATGTAACATTTCCGTGTGAGCAAATTTCAGGGCTAATGTTCATAATTTGAGGTTGGGATGGCACCATATCAGTCTGACCAATCTTCAAGGCGCGTTCTTTGTTAATGTGGGTCAAGTCGACTAAGATCTTGTTTATAACTTCTAGTGAGTTGCAACGGTTTTCTGTGGAGGCCATTTTAGTTACAGACATGGCAATCAGAAGAAATACTTCCTCTTCAGTGGTGACTTGCAAGCTCTCAATGCACGCTGGCGCAAGTAAACTGTTGTCGCACACAGCTACATTCAGACATTGGAGGAAGCCGGCCCCACTCGGCGCAGAGCTTCCTTGAGCGACATGGATCTAAAGCTTTCCGATCCAAGAAGGGATGGCAGACCGCCACGCCCACTGCGCACAACAGGATCAGCTCGCCCTTTCACAGCGAGGGCTTACTCCGCAAGGGTGACGAGGCGGCCTTAATGAGGGCAGCAGCTGAGTCAGCTGATCGTTCTAGCACACCCTCTTAAAGGCAGACGCACCTCGAGTCTGTGTCTTAGTCCGTTAGACACGCTTTTTCTTCTAAGACTCTTTCGATACTCTGGCAGCACATAGTCCAAATAGGCACAGTAGCAGCGTAGGAATGACAGCAGCACAACAGGATCAGCTCGCCCTTTCACAGCGAGGGCTTACCATCACATTCAGAAACCATTGCTCCCAAAACCCCTGTGTTCCTGTGTCTCATCCGTATACGCCCGGTCATTCTTTTTCACGCCACTCTAGTCACTTATCCTCGCACTTCCCATCTGTTCAGAAAAAACACTACCCATCCCACAATTTCCCCTGTTCACTTCATATTAATAAATCCCGTCATGCCCGTTTTTCTCACAAAACCCTTCCAAAACTCCCGTCTGAGTGGAAATACAAATAACAGAAGGGCATAGGAGAGCCGCCACGATAGGTCAAAGTGGTCATACAGGAGGTCAATCAAAATCCCTGTAATGTCAAAATCCTTTGACCTAAGAACTGTGAGAAAGCAAGGGAAGTGAATCCTGCAAACATTTGTGAATGTGAAGTTGGCAAGAGTGAATCCGACCGAGGGATGCTGACGAGACGGGTACAAATCTAACGTCCCAAGAAACAGTGTGTTGACAAGAGTGAACCCGGCCGAGGGATGTCCACTGGAACTGTTTAAAAAGACATTGAAAATTGAGAAGGGGTCGGCACCCGAAAGAGAAGGACCCAAGAGTGAGCCAGTATCACCCTGACCAAGTGAACCCGAGGATGGGAGGTTCACAGTGAACTGTTGAAGACTTTGTACAAGGAAGATTGTTGAAAGCCATAGTGAACCTGGTGAAGGGAGACCAACAGCCGAGAGGGGTCCAAGCTCGAACGAGGGATAGCTGTTAGGGAGAATTCTCTGTTTAGGCTGAATTTCCCTACCTAGTGAGTCCCCCAGCAGCTTTGCTGGATTTCTGGGGTTTCTTTTTTTCTCCTGCCAAGAGTGAGACTCTTTTACCCTCACTCTTGGACATGTTGAAGTGTGTTTTCTTGGTTAAACCTTGTGTTGAATGGGCTATGGGGTCCTTTCCTCCATAGGGCCTCATGTATTTTTGTGATGTGGGTTACACAGCACCCTCTGTGCCGTGACCCAGGGGTGTCCTAGTGACTCCCCAACATAGACTCCATACCCTGGGACTGACTACTGTCTCCCAGGGCATGTAAAGTCACCAAAGACTTTGCTAGTCTTGAATCCTGAACAGAACCAGTACAAACCATCATATTGTGGACGTACTGGCTGGGGCAATTCGATTGCCCCAGGGTCTGTTAGTCGAGGGGGCACGTCTCCGTCCCCCCTGATCGAGTTTTGGCTGGTGGCAGTGGAAACTACTTTTTATATTCGACCGCGAATATTTCCCTATGGGATTTCCCATTGTTTTAGGCTAACACATTTAATTATTTATTTACGGTAGCCTTAAACATACCGCCGGTTTATATATTTATTATTATAACTCCGGTTGGGATTTTTTGCCAAAACTTGATTCTAAAATGGCGTTGGCGTTCGCCTCTGTAACTCTGACCCAAAGTGGAGCCCTTTGTTCCACTTTTGGCGGGCTTCTCCACAGAAGCCCTCCAAAGTGGTGCCACTCTGTCTGGGGTACTTAGGAGGGGTGGAGGGGGATTTAGGCACCCTGGACTGAGTTACCTTGGTAACTCAAGTCGCACTCCGTCCTGATTGGCCCAAGTGGTGAGCCGGCCGGCTCACCACTTAGCATGTTTGAGAGACAGCTAGGCTGAGTGAATGGGGGTTTGCTGCATAAAAGCAGGGCTTTGGGGACTGGAACTTCAGAAGTCGCCACAGGACCAAGAATCCGACGAGGGAAGAGCTGAGCCAACCTGCTTCGACGACACCACCCGGTGGAGCCCTGCTGAACCGTCTCACCACTTTTCCCGACGACCGAGGAGAACTCTTAACGGAGTGGCTCCTTCCCTTGACTGGTGGGGACAACCAGTTTTCGCCTTCTTTTCGCTTCTCGAGGTATCTCGTGGCCGCCTTGCCAGTGCCAAGCACCCCGGCAACCGGAACCCCACCACTTTTACCCCAACCACGAAAGTCGGTACAACCCTTTAACCGGAGGACTCCGCGGCTGGTTTCTTCCCGGGCAGTGCAACGACCTTCTTCTTCTGCTCTTCAGCGAGAACTTCTTCTCCCCTGACCGACGTCGAGCCTTGCTGCCACTGCCTGGAACAACTGCCACCGCTGGAGGATCCTTTCCGCTTAAGGTACCGTGTTCCGCCTGGCTTCCCTTGCTACCGACTGTACGGGGTAGATTTAGCCCCCAGCTTTCGACCCTGGGAGTGCCTGGGACACCCTGGCTAAACTTTTTAAACCACTCTAAACTCTTTCTAACTCTTTGCAAGACTTTGAATCCCTAATAACAGTGGGATCTTGGGCACATTTTCGCTCCGGCTACTCTAAGAGTGGGCCCTGCCTAGTGACTTTTGCTCACCTGTGACTTTGTGCTTCTTTGAGCCTATTGCAAGTGTTCTGGACCTTAGAGTGGTGTGTTTAACCCATAGCTGTTTCTTTTTATCCCTTTCCTGAACCTACTAGAGTGTCATCTAACGTTAAGCGCTCACCTCTGTTTTAATTATGTGGTGTTAACTTAGAGTTGTCTAGATAGGAGTAAGGGTTGAAACTGCTTTCATTATAACTGTGTTTGAAGTGGTTTTTTTTTACTATATTTTGCTAGAGTGATTTCAACTTATGTGTTCTTGAAAATAAATAACTATATACTTTTGAAACCAAGCTCTGGTCAGTGTTTGCTTGTGCTATTGTGTCTGAGTACATATTGTGTATACTTTACATACTGCCTAACTCTTCTTGAGGGAAGTCTGACTGCTCAGCCACAGCTACCAGGTAAATCTGGGTGGTGCAGACTGCTACCAAGTGGGTTTACTGCTATACCTGTGGTCTTAAATCTTTTGCAGTGTTCCCCAAGGGAACTGCACAGGTTTCTGCCTAACACTAGCCAGGGGTGAATCCATTACCCCAGAAAAGCTGTAGTGAACCCAGTGGGGGAGGCTGAAAGCAAAGAGATGTCTGAGCACGGAAGAGGACGACCCAGGAGAGAATCCATCATCCGAGACATACATAGAACAGAACGTTGTGTTTGTTGTTTTGGTTATTTGAAAATCTATCAGGCCTTTGGAACCAGGAGAGACAACCACTGAGGCCCTGATATTGATAAGAATAAAGAGGGGTCAGCGCCCAGAAGAGGGGGCCCAGGGGTTAAGAATCCTCACCCTAAGGGAAAGCAGGAAGCAAACTTTAATTTGTTGTTTTTGTTGTTTGAATACGTCAGGCCCTCGAAGGCAAGTGACTTTCAAGGGAAATGAGACTTTCCCATCGAGGCTTCTGATAAACTGGAATTGATGTGGGAGACTGAAAACCTGCCTTTACAGATAAGGGGTGTATCAGCCACTTTTACTCTCTTTAAATAGGCAAATACTCCCAAAAAATAAAATAAAAGTTAAAACACTTTGAATAAACAATAGGAAACAGACATGTAGGAGCTTACCTTCACCTACACAGCTCTATGGATATGTTGGACCACTAGTGCACACAGTACCACAGGAAGAAACTATTATTACTGCCTGATTGGAAGAGGTAAACCTGTAAAATGTAGGTTTCCAATTAAAACACCTTTGCTTGCTTATAAAAATATTTCCATTGGGAATTGGACTTACATTTTTACTCCCTAAAAAATAATTTTACTTGCAATTTTATAAAATGTGTAGTAAAATACTCCCACTTCAAAATCTTATATCGAGCACTGCCAAAGACTCCATGCGCTCCTGCGCAATTGCCTGGGTATCCGCCAGGCCGGCCTTAAAGGAGGCTTGCCTCTCCAGAGGGAGGTCAGGCAGGAAACTCCCTGAGCTCTTACCACAGCTTCTGGTTTGCAGTGGCTAGGTGGGAATCAGCTTTGGCCTGCTGCAAATGCAGCCCAGAGTTGAGGTAGCAACGCTTGCCAAAAAGACTCAAGGGCTTTGTCCTCTTTGGACAGACAACTGGAGCCGGCCCCTGAAGAGGAGGATGAACATGATGGTTTGGAAGACAAGGAGGCCACTTCCACCACTGAAGAGTGAGGTACAGGGTGGGAGGCCAGAATGGTTGTCCAATTTCATGTTCATATGGGCGTTGGCCCTGGGCTTGTTGCAGACCTTTCTCGCTACCTGCAGAACATCCTTCTGGAGCAGAATGCCCTAGCGGCTTGTGGCATGCCTGGCCAAAACCTATGCTAGCACTCCCAACTGCTGAGGTGCTTCCTCTGGCAGAGGGACCCCCAAGAACGGCACAAGCTCCTGAAGACTGTCATGAAACAGCCCTGAAGACGGCCATGAAACGCCTTTACAGAGGCTGAAGCCTCTCTGTCCCGGGTGTCATGGTCGTTCCCCCCTCCCTTTTCCAAACAGAGGGGAGTCCGGGTCCTGAGACACTGGAGCCCAAAGGCCCCCCCCAACCCCCCCGATACAGACCCGAAGATAGCTGTGGAGTCATTTGCTGCTGCGAGGGGAGGCATTGGTGGTACAGGAGGAGGGTTCTGAAACACCAACAGTGCCCGGACTGTAGAAGAGACGGGCAACGGCACTGGCGGAACGGGAGGAGAGCCCGCAGGCAGAGGCCTCGGAGGCATAACCTGTGGGATCCCTGCCTGGACAATACCCTCCAAGAGCCCCCCCCCATCTGTGAGGAACGCATGAGGACAAGGAAGTTCTCAAAGAAGCCAAGCCAATGGATCACGAGGAGCACGGCCCTCAGAGGCGCTGGGCCTCCTTTCCTGATCGAAGCGTCTAGGCGCCAGGGGCATGTAGCCATAAGGCTGCAAGGGGAAGATGTATGCCTGCGGAGACCAACTGCCTGTACCGTAAAGTCTGCCGCCGCTTCTCGAGGGAAGGGGACAGTAACTTTCTTGCATGGCCCATTCAGTGGGCGAAGGATCTGAATCCAAGATGGCCACCGGACTAGAAGGCTCAGCCACGTGCTTGTCTGACGTCTTTGGGCCTTGCGTTATGCTCTGGACGGGAGGGCGCGAAGGCCCCATGCCACGTGATGGTTATGATATGATAGGTTATGATAGGCTATTTATAATGTGCTTAATACCCAGAGGTTTCTAAGGGCGGACCCCAGGATCGAACCTGTGTAGTCTTGCTTCCAAGGCCAGCACGTTACCGCTGAGCTATCCTCCCGAGGTTCAGACATGGAAGGGCACTCCTTGGCCTGCAAACCTGAATCAGAAGCGTCAACCTCAAAGATGGCTCCAGTAGGCGCAGACCCTTCGGCCAGCTGGCTGGTAGTTTAATTGGCCTCTACCACAACCTCAGAGGTTCCTCCAGTAGGTTGGGTGCCGCCCGCTACAGAGCTGGTAGTCGTGTTGGATCGCGCTAAGGACTGACTCTTGGAAGTAGAACACGACGATCCCTTGCCTGCTGGGGCCGAAGACGACTCACTTGATCACCTCTCTACGGGCAGCCACGAAGAGCCCCTGGAATCATCGGCTTGGGAGACAGTAGCCTTAATGGCCTCGGGTCTGCCAAAACCAGAATCCAAGGTACCCTTTCCGGTGGAAGCCCCAGCGAAGGAGTCTCCGCGCTGAGAAGGCGTACTAAACAAAGGGCCTAGCTTGTCTTGATGCGAGGTCCTGGAGACAAACTCTTTAAGATGACCTGGAGGAAAAGCATGGAAGATCTCCCTCCAGCGTGAAAGACGATTCTTCAAGGCTCAAGAGCACTGCAAGCCACGCATGCGTCCCAGCAGTGGTCGGACCCCAGGCACTCAAGACAGAGCATATGGGCGTCCGAGGCAGGAACGAGCAATCGCAGGATGTAAATCTCGTGAAGTCTCCTGCAGCTGACATGCACCGGGGATGACGAGGTACCGAAGGGAGGTGAAGAAGATTACAAAAACAGAAGGGGAATACGTGGAAATTAAAATAAAATATATCTACACCTAGCCTCCAAGGTCCGACACCGTCCATGCAGAAAAAGAGACCGAAGTGAGGTGCCAGACGGCAGGGCTTCGTGGGGCGTTTGCACGCCCCTGCGTGCTGTACTAAATTTAAAGGGGAAGCTCAATATTTGGCTGCCAAAGTTTACGGTGCCGTCCCTCTGTTAGTATGGAGAAAAGGGGGGCAAGGGACTTATGAGTATCTACGTGTGCTAGGTCAACAGTTGGTTGGATCAAACACATTTCGTCCTGTACACGCCTAAATATTTGAATAGATTGTTTTAATATGTGTTGCTCTAATGGCTAAATCAGATAATAAAGCTGCAAAACAAACCAACATAGTTAAAACTGCATAACTATTAACTCCAAAGTAAGCGTACTATTCTCACCATAGCCAGTGGGTGGATTGGTTGATAAATTAAACACAAAGAAAGCATAATATTGTAGCCATGGCCAGTAGCCACATTGTGGCAGGCCATACACCCAAAGTAAACATACTGTTGGGTCCATGGCCAGTGGTAAGATTGTTCGAACAATCTGGCCAGCGGCCATGGGCCCAACAATATGTATTGTTATTACTACTACCATATCCAAATACCATACGGCAATGTCTCAAATAATCTGCCCACTCGCCATTGCCACGATATATACTATGACTACTACTACTGTACCCACACAACAAAAGTCCTATTCTGCCTCTAGCCAAAGTGCACATTGTTCAAACTACATACCCATTAGACCAAAGGAAAGTTTACTATTCTCACCATAGCCATTGGCCAGATTGTTGGGGGCATTACATCCAAAAGAAATATACTCTTGTAACCATGCCAAAAACAACAACGCTATAGCCACAGTGTCACTTAATGGTTCCATTACATAAGTATTAAACTCAAATTAATCCTTGTTGTAGCATATAACATAACACCACCGCTCAACACTGACACTTATTGCAGTCCGTGATGGCAGCAGACAGTACAAATAACTGCGAACACAGCGACAACCAAACAGCCCTTTTTGCACACAATAGTGCATACATGTTTTCCTTTCTTCTCTCCTCCGACACACATTCCTCCTCAAAATAACCAGAAATGTATTTTTACAGAGATTTTTATGCTGCGATTCTCACAGACTGCAGGCGAAGTTCACGAATCCAGCATGGCGCTCGTTCTAAAACTTTTGATGCTCTTCACATTCAATTCACCAATATGAAGCCTTGTACGATGTCCATGAATGCTACGTGGTTTCCTAATTGGTCTAAAGGTGTCGGAGTCTGCGGACCGGATGGAGATACAACTCAATTTGTTTGCCCCACAATTTGAGCATTACAAAAGCATGCTTTGGGGACCAAACACTTCAATAATTTTGTATCGGAAATAAAGGTCCAGTAAAAAAACAGTTGACTAGAAATATTTCAATCACAAATGCCCATACATTGAAAAGTACATCCTTTGAAATGTTGAAGTTATTGGGAACCTGACCTTGAGAAAAAGTTACAATAGGGCTTAAAAACTGAAGGAGACAGCCTTGTTTCAATAAGAAGAAATAAACTCTGGTCGGGTACATTGTACACAAAAACAAGAAAGCTAACCTCAGCTAACAGATGCACACAATACAGGCCCATCCCTTAACTGCATAAAGGGAATCCATCTTGTGATAAAGCAGAGGCAGATTTATACCCATTAGCCATAATGTGCGTTATTGATAAATATTTCCATCCCAGAATACCACAGAAACTTCATGTATGGGAAGGGAACCCCCACCCTGGTTTCAATTAGAATAATGAATGTGTACAGTCTACATGGATTCAAGCACTTGAATCGAGGAGAATAAACAGAATACTGAATTGTGTCATAAATGGCACAGGAATCGCTTAGACTTGGTAGGTTCTGGGTTTTCAATTCATTTTTCACTGGGCCCTAAGGCCACCCCTCCCTCTCTCTAGTCTTCAAAAGCACCTCCTCGCTGAAACCAGGTCTTTCTGACCCCAGGTTAGTAGATAACTAATGTTAACCCCTTCTGTCTAATCTCTACCTTATACTGGAAGCGAGGGCCTAAAAGTAAGATGCATTTTCTACCTATACTCCTTTTGACATCCCAAAGACTGTCCATACTCTATCCAGTGATTTATGTTCTACAAGGATAAAGAATGTGCTTTAAAGATATCCTGCTTGATTCCCTCTTGGGTCTATCACAACACGCTCTCCTCTCCCTTTGTTCCATTTGCACCTCTTACTACTATCCTCGTCCACCAGCTTTGCTTCCCTCCTCCCTCTACTGTCCTTCAATGTCGCTCACTTCTTCTAGACCACATACACCCTTTGAAGATACTCGTTCTTGCAACCACTCCTCCTCCACAATCCTCCGCCCTTATCCAGTTTACCATACTGTCCCCTGTATCATACTCTTCACAATCACTCGCTATACTTAAGTTACCCAACCACAACTGCCCCACTACCACACACTCTCACACTGCAGTATCACTTCCACTCTTTAGACAATACTTCACTTTTGCTAGAAATCGCTTCCACACTCCTCTACTCCCTACTCCTTTCTGTTGGTCTCCTGGTTGTGCAACCTCTCCACCTCATGGGAACAATTCACGCTTCCTGTTTTCAGTTGTCTGCTTATATCTCCACATCGCTGCTTGTACTGGCCTTTTAGCCCTGGCCAGTCTGACTTGATCTTCTCCAACCAATGGGTGCTAGAAAACCAAGAGGTCATTTGTAGAGAACGAGGCCCTACCCACTTTTCCCACATAGATCTGTGGTGGAACAATACCAGTCCAGAAGGGCAATGGTTTGTATTTGTGTTCTGGGGAACGATTCTGGATGCCTTAGAGGTGAGTACAACAGGGAAGAACTCCCATTGTTGTCCCTGGTGTTCTGTGGATTGTCCAAGTCTTACACCGTGCTAGCCAGTATCCCCCATTAGCACTGCACAGTCCTTCTGCTCGCAGCGTCTGAACACAGCTTTTCTCTGTGCTGCTCTCGGAGGTGGGGCTCACCTGAAGCATAGATCTGCATAGGTGCTGCAGCTTCTCTTTCTCTTTGTGGGTGTGTGCAGTGGATCACTGCCGAGACTGGATCATTGTCGAATATCTAACTTTTCTTTACAGATGTGGGGTACTGGGTCAGGATTCAGACTTGCACGTTCCTTCTTGGGGTTAGGCTGGAACAATGTGTTTACACAAGAAACACAAACACTTGCAAGCATGTATTGGAGGCATGACTTGAGATAGAGGTGTACTCCTAAAAACATGTTGGCAAAAGGGAGGGAGGGAGAGCAGAAACTGGGGGCCCTCTAAACTGTCTTCAATGTTAAGACTAGCTCTGGACACATCCCCAGGCCTCCCACCTCCTGCTGAACAGGTCATTTCCCTCTTTTGACAAGACCAGGGTATTAGCCTTGCCAGAATTACCATGATAACTTCTTCAATGGCGTTGTGAACGACATCTTGCTCAAACTGGTAAACACACGACAACAGTGCTGTATGAGTAGTATGGAGAGTTCAACGGATTTCCCATCCTGACATGTGGGGGAAGTCGGCCATTAGGGCCTGAGCTACTACCCTATGTGCCTCCCAGCATTTGAATGAGGAGGGATCCAGCTGTCTCACTGTTTCCCTAGAGACACTGCAATACCACCCCCATAGACCACATGATGGGAAAATTGTCTCAACTCCCTGAAAGTAACGACAAGAACAACCATTTGGGGACCAGAGCCAGAAATAGATCTTTCCACACGAACCCGATAGTTTTGCGAGCAATGAAAAAATGTGTTAGAAACGGATTTAAGGGAGAGCAAGCAAGGTAAGTAGCATGTATGTTGCATCCCAACAAGACTACAGAAAACTACAGAGCTGAATAATTGGAAGCAAGAAAGTCCAAGATGGTACCACAGGACACAGCCATCTTTGAAGGCTCGCCAGCCCTCATTACTGGAGAAAGCCAACATCAAATAATCACCCAATAAGAAGACTTCCCATATGGCCCAACTATAAACAGGATTAAGGTTTCCACAGAGAATATCCAATCAGTATCAAGAATTCAAATTAACATGGGGAATAACCAATCAGGAACATCAGAGATTATGTGCCAGCCTTGGCACTACAAAAAGGTCTGGAATGGCTCAGTGGAGGAGAGCAATTCTGAGACATGCCATTCTACAATCCCTTTATAAAGGAAGAGATTCCTAAACGCAATAATTCAAAAAGGTTTCACTGCCTGGAATAGACGGTACGACTTTTGAGAAACCAGGCTGGGAGCAATACTGGCCCGGAAACCCTGGTCAGTGAAGAGGACGATGGTAAATTATTAACACCTCTCAAAACGTTAGGGGAACTGAAAGGCCAAAGCATAGGAATTTCCACCAGTGACCACAAGCGTAACAATAACAGGACCTTGATCCATGGCAGCAGGGTGTCTCAAAATTAGGACTTCAAAAAGAACCCTAATGAGGGTGGTGAAGAAACATCATTTTATTTAATAAAAAAGTTTTAAAACTTGGGTTGTCCACGACTCATCAAATGGCCACTCTGGTCACACCCCTACTACAATCATCATATACATTAACCCAATATCCCTTTGCACCTTTCCAGTTATTTATTTCTCATCCCCCTCCCTGTTCTCCTATTCCCATTTCTGTTTCCCCTCCCACAAATTATGGTCTAGTTCACCCAGGGTGGGCAACCAAACGCCCATACCTGGAAATGCCTCTGAGCCATAAGAACAATACAGTGGTGATGGGCACAGTACAGACGCTTGATAACACAGCATATGAGTAACCCCTGCAAATGTGTAGCAAGACTGATTGTTGATAGTTGTCATGTTACAAATAATAAATCAGATTGACAACAATTAGAGAAATGTGCTGTCACATGGGTCAATAGCATTTGCTTCCAGCAATATTTACACTAAAATGTTAATCAAACTGCGGCTACAATAATGTGAACACACACACAGTTATAGCCCAACTGGTTCTGAGCAGATTACAGTATATAGCATGTTCAGAATAATTTTTACTTCTGAAAAACAAAGCACCAATGTTAATGTTCCTTCCTGGCCACAGGAAAAGCTACTTCTGGGGAGAATAATCTGTAAATCGATTTTCAGACATTGCATTTAGTATTAAAAAGACATTTATTTTCCAGATCAATCCCCAACAACAAAATACAGGTCAAACCACACTCATCCAAAAATTTCTCTGGTTTTGAACGAAAGAGGTTTTAATTGTTAAAACTAAGTGATCTATCTTTTTTTCCTATATATGCTCCTATCTCACATTGCTACTCTTACAGCATCCCCTTTGCACAAGCCTGTGAAACTGATGAAAACAATGACATTGCTTCGTCGTGGCTTGACTCTTGTAGAATATCAATTCTTTAGGAATCCTTTACATTTGCAGGTCTAGCATAGCAGCAATCATGCTGACCGCACATTGCACAGCAGCCTCAAAGCAAGGCCAAAGTCCTGCTATGATAACACCAGGCATAAAGCAGTTTACGAATGGAAATAAATAAGCCACAAAACACAGTCGGCATAGGATTGTGGAGCTGATATATGAAAATGCAAGCTTTGCTTACTGGTAGTAAGTGCAAGGCAGCATCACTAAAGATGAGAACATCAGATAAGAAGTTGGCTGCTCACCCATCTCCAGACCACACATGAACAACTGACTGCATTGTATTTTGAGTACAAAGGAAAAACAGACTTGGCACATGCAAGCACAGTAACAAGCAGTAGGTTAGTGGACTGACAGCCGTCCATACCCCATACTTACATTCCCGCCACCAGGGACATGCTTTATATTGTCCTTGGAGCCACACTTGGACTGAACATGGCTGTAGTTGACTTTTTTGGAGAGTATCTGGACCTGGAAAGTCACAGAATAGAGAAAAACGACACAAAAAGGGGAGGCATGGTTAGAATGAGCACACATGGCAAGCTGCCAGAGAAAAGCGGATTTTAATATGGGGTTAAGAAGGAAAAATGTTAAATTGTGGTCCAGGCTTGGATTGAGATATGACAAACATAGATCAGGAGCAGGTAGGGAATATTAGGGAAACACAGGGCATTACAAAGCAGACAGACGGACAGACAGACAGGAGCACGGAGTACAGGCTTAATGCTGTTGGATCATTACCTGGCATACTTGTTGAACAACTCCAGTTGCCTTCAAAGTACGATAACACTTTAGGGTGTGGTTACGAGGTCTTTATTACAAGGTTTGAAGTAACATGTATTTTAATTTTAAAAAGTGTGCCAAACCCTGACTACAGTGCGACGTAACAGAAAATTACAGGGCTACTGTGACAAATTCTACATAAACACTAACAGAGAAAGTCTACTTTGTGAACGAGATACTAGAAACATACTTCAGCTTCACAATTAAACGGGTATGTACCATTGTCCTCAACAACCATTCAATTTCTGTCAGTCTACAAAGCATCATCCATCTTGTTTGCACAACCCCAATCCCGTTTCACAGTCCATGAACCCATAGTGCATGTCAAATATTGAATAACATGTGTCTGGAATGCACTTGGACACTGGTAGCAGCTGGGGCAGTAATCCCTCCCTAAGACAAGCATTTGGGCCCCAATGGGAAGGGCACGACAGAGCTAACTGGCTCCCAAACCTGCAAAAATATGGAGTTCTGTTTCCTTAGCACGTCAATAATTTTAAGGGGCAATTTTCCTTTACGGGATGTACCACAGCATCCTCACATCAGTAAAGTAAAGTAAAAGAAAACAATGGCTCACATAACTTGCCGCCCAAAACTCAACAAGTCCCTTTCCACAACCTGAATTCAAGCTGTACCACCCACATTAACATCCTACAATTACATAAATACTACAACAAACAGAACCTTTTACGGGTTGTCCTTTTGACTGAAGAAGTATGAGTTATTATGTTTAGTACCTTGTAGTAACTAACACACACTAGCCATCTTCACTGAAAGTTAAGGAAGGTCCTGCGGGTGACAGCAACATCAAAAGTGATCACCCAAAGAACAAATTAGTGACCGCTCGGTAATGTTTTTTCTGATGCATGTTCCTCCCAAGGATTCCTAATCTATGATCATCTTTCCTCAGCGCAGCTGATTTTTGGAAACGTTTCAACCTCAAGGGGTGTGGGGCATCTCTGCTCGACACCTATACTCACCCCACACAATATAGCACGTTCGGACCAGTGTATATCGAGGTGCTGCACAGCATGTCCTCAGTTCTGCCATTTTCCAAAGCACTCTGCTACTGAGGGACTGCAGAATCTATGAAGGTGTGCCATCTTTCCGAGAGGTGTGGGGGGCCAGGTTGTGGGCGATGAGGAAATTGTGGGAGGAACATCCATCACAAAGAATATTTTTAAAAGGTAAGTAACTTCCAATGGATTGTACTGTTTATTTATAAAGCGCTTCGACACAAAACAAGTGCATCAAAGCGGGGTCAACCCCATCTTCTGGGTGCACACTTCGGAACATCTTTCTGGACATCATTACCAAGGGGATTATACCACCTAGTTGGCGGGAATCCATCCTTATGCCAGTTTTTAAGAAAGGCAGTAGGGTGGATCCCGCCAGCCATAGACTATTGGCCATGATGGATTCTGGACAAAATATCTTTGCCTCGCAATTGCTAAAACAACTAAATTCCTGGGCCACAAAAAAGGCCTGATCCAAAGGCAGCAGACTGGATTCCATAAAGGCCACAGTACAATGCACAATATCTGTGCACTTTATTGCACCATGGCTAAGGTCGGAGGCCACCATTCAAGGAAGCTCTACCTTTGTTTTGTGGACTTCTCAAAAGCCTACGACTTGGTGTCTTATCCCCTATTATGGGTTAAACTAACCAATTGGGGAATTTACCCCTGTCTGCTGCATAGGCTAAAGACACTTTAGTCCGACGCATCAGTGGTAGTACGATTAAACAGCAACGGTTTGATCTCCAATCCAGTGGCAACAAATGTGGGACTAAATAAACCAGGGATGTGTGTTAGCTCAACTGCTTTTGAATCTCTATATATTAGATTTGAATGTAGCATTAGGTGCAGCCCGCAATTTTCCACCCTCTATTGGGGGTGAACAAATAGCATTGTTAGGCTGCGGTGAAGACACCGTTATGCTGGATTATATGCCTATCACTAAGCAAAACTAAGCAAAGTTAAGCAAAACTGTCTACACATTAACATCTCAAAAACCAATATTTTAATCATTGGAGGCCAGACTAGAATCAAATTACATTCTTTTTGGAAGATCGACCATAAACCTCCCAATGTTGTTATTTCTTATATTAATTTGGGTATGCCTATTAAATCATGTCCTAGCTGTGATTACTACGATAATATCATTGTCCCTAGAGTTTTAAGGAAATGGTTGGTCATGAAAACATTTATTGGAAATAAGGGAGGTAACAACGTTGAGGGTCTTGTCAATATTTATGAGATGACTATACCGGGCATTCTGTACGGTCCTGTTGTGCTCCCCCCACAAAAAAAAATAAGATGGATTGATAAAACTAGACGGTAAACCCCTTTGTTCCATCTTGGGAGTTTGTCATCTGTCCGAGTAGAAGCACTGAAATTGGAACTAGTGCTACCTACCCTCCTTGAAATCCTCATGGATATTGTTACATTGCAATTTGGCATTGGCTTCTCCTTCATTGAATTCTGATTTATTGCTGGGAATTATTTCAAGAGAATACAAATCTGAACAATCCAACTACTTCCTTGCTGAACTGCGGGATACGGTTGATGCACACTGGGTCAAACTTGAGCCAACGATGCCACACCTGCTCACCCTTCACAATGCAATTGTCATGCTAAAGGAGAAAACCAGGACATGGGATTTGAATAGCTTAGGTGCATTACATCACAAGAAACATTATAAAGAATAAAGCTACCAAGGTTTTCGACCTTGCTATGTAAATATTTTACGAGGGTTTCAAGCGTGCAATTAAAAAGATTCACTACCAGTATGTAGTTCAATATTCTTCCTACTCTGGAGCATATCGGTAGTTGGTCGGGGATTGCATATGAAAACCCTAAATGTCCCCTCTGCAAAATTGAGGTTTAAACAATGTAACTTCTTAACGGCATGCCCGGCATTGTACAGTGCTTACTTGAAGGGCTATATATGGTGCAGAATCCAGCCTGACTATAGCATCTACTTTCCATATAAGGCAAAAGGCATTATATCTAATTCAATCAAATCTGGTTTTATGAATTCATTTGCTCCTTTTAACGTGGGGACTGCTACATTTTGTGTAGGCGTTTGAGAGGTAAGTTCATGATTTTTAAGTATAGTTTATCAATAATGAATTGTAATTTTAAGTATGGTTTTGTAAATGTCTTACTATGTTAGTTTAATTTTAACATTTGTCAAATAAGTTTGTTGATTTATTAGGGGTTTTAGATGTTATGTCCTAAAGGTTTTGTATAACCTAATGCACTAAATAAAATAAAAATAATGGATTCCTCCCTCCCAGAGGTTCCACATCGATGACAGATTTCCAATAGCAGTAGATGGATTTGAAGAAGAGCAATCTGATATCACCCAACTCAGAAAACCCAAGCTGGCATCCTGCCCCGAAAGGGAATCTTAGCAGTAATGTACAGAAGACCACGTAGCCGCTTGGCAAATGTCCAAAACAGGGAAGCCCTCAGTAGGCCAGAGGTGGCAGCCAGACCTCTGGTACAATCCCTGAAACATTCAGGCACAACTTTTCCAGCCAGCTCATGGCCCTCCAACATGCAGAAAATGACCCATCGTGACAGGTTCTGCTTAGTCACAGCCCTGCCAGCTGTATTAGTGGACATCCCAGACTGCGTCCAGCCAATGAAATCGCTGCTCTACCTTGCGAGGGTGAGGTGGTGGGAAAAACACTGGAAGATGGATCTTTCGAGAGAGATGGATGTCCGGGCAGGAGGAATTAATGACTCCCATTGTCACTGTCTCTACGGGCAAAATCAAATTGGGACAGGGGGGGTACAGATAAAGCCTGCAATTCACCCTTCTCGCGAAGGTGAAGGCAACCATGATGATCATCATCATATGGATGAACATGAATGTGAGTGCTTAAACAGAGTACCAAATAGGTACGTCAACACTAACTTTAAATACCACACCGGAATCACAAACTGGCATGGTGGAAACTGATTGCACAAACCCTGCGAAAAAATTGCTAAGTAGTGTGAATTGCTCAGGGATCTGTTTGAAGAAAGAAATTGCTGCATGGTACCCCTTTACATTGTCAAACCGCAGGCCAAGGAAAGCAAACAATCCTGAAATGAGGATATGGGACAGATGAAAGGGCACAGATCCCTCTCCCTGTTCCAAGATGAGAATGTACAGCTTCTGCAGGTATAAATGGACTGAATGGCAGGCCTCTGAGGTGAGAAAACAGATCCAGAACGAGGTTCAACAAGTCACACTCTTTGTACCTCAGCTTCTCAGCAGCGAAAATGAAGCTTCAGGTGGCCGAGGGTCATATGGAGGGCTTGCTCCTGATGCTGGGTGAACAGATCAATGTTCTTCAGATGGTGCTAGAGAGGGCAAATAGACAGAGCTCTCATTTGTGGAAAGTCACAGTTCAACTGCTCAAGGCATGCGCTGTGACATTCTTCAGAGCCCAGAACCACAGTCACATTGCTTCTCTGCACAGAGGCAAGGATGCCACACCACCTTGCTTGTTGAGGTAGCCCATAGCTACAATGTTATCCACCAGACCAGTACACACTTTCTGTTCACAGAGGGTAAGAAGGTCCACATGGCCAGCTTGATCACCCCCCTTTTTTTATTGATATAGTTGATAACTCAACTTTTCAATATATTCATATGTACAAAAACACTTTAAAAGCAAATTAATTTTAGCATCTCTTCCATTACACTTCTTTGATAAATAAATCAGCAAGTAATTAAAACAAAGACATGATACGCCAACATCTTCGTGATAATAAAATTTTAAATAAAAAAAGAAACAGGCATATTATCAAACAAAAATTATCCATTATGCAATTCAATACACATTAGACAAATTTTAAGCTCCATTCATATTTTCAAATTAGCATTGATCACCCCTCAATTTCAGCAAGTTGATGTGCTCCCAAGACTCTAAGCGAGACCACAGTCCACTCACAGTGAAATCCAACAAGCAAATTACCCAATCTTTCAAGCACGAATCAGTGACCACTGTCAGCTGAGGCCAAGTTTGCCAAAGCAATGCCCCTCTCAATAAACTGTCCCACAGGAACCAAAATACAAGGTTCGGAGAAACTCTACTCAAGACCTGCACAAGTTCAGACAAGTTCCACTGAAATAAACACTGGCAATGGAGGAGCCACTGAACTAACCTCAGGTGCAGTCGGGCCTCCCGAACAAGCACAATAACCAGGTTACTCACCGTAGTGACCACCTTACTCCTAGTCCATAGTCCCCTTTCCTCCATACTTATGGGACATTCCTACGTCCTATTGACGGGACATTCCTCGTCCTGTAGGACGGGACCGGAGCACTTTGTAAAAGCATAAAACATTTTGCATAATGTTTAGTCCTTCCTCTCTTTCTACGCGGGGCCCGGCACACGGCCATAGCCCCGCCCATCTCATCTCCGCATCGCCCATCAGTCCTTTTCTATCGCCAGGTCAGAGACCTTTTAGCAATAACAGAGGAACCTTATTAAAGGGGACGGAGGGCGGGCGTATGGAGGAAAGGGGACTATGGACTAGGACTAAAGTGGTCACTACGGTGAGTAACCTGGTTATGCTCCTACGTCCTGTCCCCTTTCCTCCATACTTATGGGAGATTCCCAAGCACTCCTTACATGAAATATGGGAGGATGGAAAACCTCTTACTGAAACAGGTTCTTCAGCACAGCCTGACCAAACTGAGCATCAGATCTTGAGCTCAGGTCTAGACAATAATGCTTACAAAAAGCCGATGGGGAGGCCCAAGTAGCCGCCTTTGCGATGGTTTCCCAAGGGATATATTTTTGAAAGGCAACTGCGGTTGCCTTGCCACGCACCAGGTGTGCATGAATACCTTTAGGAGGCTTCAGTCCTTGGACGGTGTAAGACTCCGTAATGCAGACAGCGATCCATCAGGAGATAGTCGCCTTAGAGGCCCGCTTACCTTGTGGATTACCAAAAGTCACCAACAGTTGAGAAGAGCACCTAAATTCAGATGTTCTGTCCAGATAGAATTTAAGAGCCCTTCTAACATCCAGGCAATGCAGAACCCTTTCCGCCTCTGAAGCGGGGTTCGGAAAAAAGACCGGTAGGGAGATTGACTGGTTCAGATGGAAATCAGAGACCACCTTCGGCAGGAAAGCAGGGTTTGTCAGTCGGACCACCTTATCCTTGTGAAAAACCAAGAAGGGATGCTCCACCGACAAAGCCTGGAGCTCACTCACGCACCTTGCTGAAGTAACGTCAACCAAAAAGGACACCTTCCATGACAGGTGCTTGAGGTCCACCGTGGCCATTGGTTTGAAAGGTTTATGGCACAACGCCGTCGGGACCACATTTAGATCCCACAACGGGTGCGGACTATGAATCGGAGGATAAAGGCGCATCAAGCCTGCTAAATGTCTCTTAACTACTGGATTAGACAGAGAGTAAGAGCATTGGTCCGTAGATAGGTAGGCGGAAACCGCCGAAAAATAAGTTCTGCATGATAGAACGTGAATTCCCGACTCTGCTAGGTGGGATACAAGGGACAGTACTGTGTCAATTGTAGCCGCCCTTGGGTCCAGCTGCTTGTTTAAATACCAATGACAGAACCTAAGCCATTTGCTTCTGTACTGGGACCTTGTCTAGGGTTTTCTGGCTGCCTGAATAATACGCATGTTATCCGCAGACAGGCTAAGATGTTCTAAAGACCTGAACTCAGGCACCATGCCGCCAAGCTGAGCGATTGTGGGGAGGGGTGCCACAGCTGTTGCTCCCCCTGGTGGAGAAGATCGGGGCTCACCGGTAACCTGATCGGCGGATACACCGACAGGTGTTGAAGTTCTGAGAACCAAAACCTGTCCGGCCACCACGTGGCTATGAGTAGAAGGGAACAGTTCACTGTGTTCTTCAGTTTGTAAATCGTCCGATGAACCAGAGGCAGAAGAGGGAAGGCATAAGCCCTCATGTTGTGCCATGGAATCTCGAGAGAGGAGGCTCCCAGCCCGTTTCTGGAGGCATAAAGAGGAAGTTTCTTGTTTGCTGCCGTAGCGAAGAGGTCCACTTCCGGTGTGCCCCAGCACAGGAAACTCCATGAGAGGACCTCTGCCTTCAGTTCCCACTCATAGCTGACCATCGTCCGCCGACTGAGGGCATCTGCCGTGACATTCAGCTGGCCCGGAATGTGTACAGCAAGTAGCCAGACACCATGACGAACCGCCACTCCCAAATCTGGATGGACAGGTCCACGAGAGGGGGAGACTTGGTGCCCCCTTGCTTGTTGATGTAATACATCGACACCGCATTGTCCGTGCGGATACGGACCACTTTGTTGGCAATGATCGGTGTGAACGCCTTGAGCGCTAGGAAGATTGCCAGAAGCTCCAGATGATTTATGTGGAGGAGCTTGTCCTGAGGCAACCAAAGATCCGAGACCTGAAGAAGATCCAATGTCGCACCCCACCCCAGAAGGGAGGAGTTCGTTGCGACCGTCACCATATGGGGTGGGTCCTGAAAACCCGCCCCCCACCGACAGATTGCTGAGAGACAACCACCACTCCAGATCTGCTCTCATGGAAGCCGGAATCGTTATCAACTTGGAGTCCGGATCCACAGCCTGAAGTCAAGAACTCCGAAGAGCCATCTGAGTCCGCCTCATCTTGAGACGAGCAAGAGGAAGAGCCAACACGCACGAGGCCATGAGGTCCAGAAGCCTCTGGAACCACCAGGACGACATGCTCTCCGACTGCGCAAACATCTGACACATGGCCAACAGATCCGGCATTCTGTCCCCGGTCAGGTACACTCTGCAGTCGATCGTGTTCCAGCGAAAACCCAGGAAAATCAAGTCCTGAGAGACCGTCATGGAAGATTTCCACCAGTTCACCGACAGCCCGAGGTGGAACAGGAGCTGGAGTAGAGAGTGAAGATTGCAGGCGGCTTTCAACAGGCAAGGGCTGCGTAAAAGCCAGTCGTCCAAATACGGATACACATGGATACCCTGCAGACGAAGATAGGCCGCGATCACCGACATCATCTTCGTGAAGACACGTGGTGCCGAGCTGAGGCCAAAAGGAAGCACTAAACAGAGATATCTCCTGTGTGGATTCCGGAGCAGAATATGCATGTACGCATCCTGAAGGTCCACCACGCTGAGCCAATCGCCCGTCTGCAAAGAGGACCGTATCTGGCCGGGCGTGATCATCTTGAATTTCTCTTGGGGTAGGAAAAGATTGAAATGGGAAAGGTCTAGGATGGTGCGCAGGCCAGCCTGGTTCGGGCACCGTAAACAGCCGGGAGTAGAAGCCCTCCCCTTGTTCCCCAAGGAGAACGGATTCCACAGCTCTGAGGTCCAGAAGCTTCTGAACCTCGGCTTTTAGGGAGGACGACCCCGACTGCTGGAAAGGAGGGTTGAAGGGTGGGGTAGGGGGTAAGGGTAAGCGGAAGCCCGCCCGAGCAACTGACAAGACCCACCTGTCCTCAGTGATGGTCTGCCACGCCTCCCAATGAGAAGCAATGCGTCCTCTCACCGGGGTCTCGTGCAAGCGCGGAGAACCCTCATTTGGCAGGCTTATCAGTGGTGTTACCACCTGAACCTGAGGAGGAGGCTGAGGAGCGGTAGAAAAACCGAGTCCGTTGCTGCCTCCGGCGGGAATTCCCCAAAGAGGTATCCACTCTGCGGGATTTCCAATCTAGAAACCCCCTGAAACCAGAGGAGGGCTGGCTTTGCGACAACAGTCTCTAGGTCGTAAAAGGAGTTTTAACCAGGACGGACAAGGACTTAGCTGTCTGGGTGCTATACTTCGTTTTGGTGATCTTCACATCCGTTGTGGAATGGAAAAGCTCTTTACCGTCAAATGGCAGGTCCAACAACTTGTCCTGCACCTCCTTTGACAACTTGGTGGCATGCAACCACACCTGTCGAGAGGTATTAACTCCCAGCATAAGGCCCTGAGCCGAAGTGTGGACGTGATGAGCCGCGGCCTCAAGCAGATCCTGGGCCAAGACCCTGGCATCAGATAAACTCGCCTTAAAGTCTTCCAGCTTCTCGACCGGAATGAAATCCTCGAACTCCGACAGACCTTTCCACATCTTCATATTCGCCCCCGCTAACACCAGTTCTGCGTTAGCCTGCCGGAGCTGCAAGGCCGAGTTAGCGAAAATCTTCCTCCTAAGGGAGTCGAGGAGCTTATCCTCCTTCCCCAAAACCTGAGTAGCCGTCGTAGAAGAAGATGCTGCAGGCCTGGACTGTAAAGTGGCTGCAGCCACCACCGTGGAGGAGGGGGGCGGACAAGATGATAGGGCCACCTCTTCCGAAGAACGTACCCTGTATCGCACGTCAATTTGCTTATTGGCGAAAAGTCCACAGTGTGGCTTTTCCCAGACCCTACGGACCTCGGCCAAAACGTCCTTCTGCAAGAACAGGCCGGTACGCTCTGAAGGAGACAGGGTGAATGCCCCCGAAAGCACACCCTCCTGCGCAGCGGTTGCCTCGGGCACTGGAACATCCAATAGGCACATCATGTCCAGTACCCGGTCATGAAAAGCTCTAATAGAGCGGGGCTGGTCTTCGCTGTCCTGATCGGCCTGCGCATCATCCAACTGGTCAGGATCCTGCTGAACCGTGTCAGGCACTGTCTTGTCCACGGGGGACAATGAAGGCAAGGACGGAAGGGTCAGGGGAGGCCCCGTAGGCAAGAGCGGCACCGGCAGAGCCACCGGGGGAGCAGGTGGAGCCGGAGGTGCAGGCGGGCATATCTCCCTAAAAAGACCCTTGAAATACTCTCTCATGGGGTCGGTACGCATTAACATCTGAAATTTGCTGAAAAAGGCGTCCTCCGGGGACGGTTTTGGAGCTGCCAAAGGAGGCCTCTCATGAGGAGGATAATTCCAGGGACGCAGAGGGGAGGGTTGCCACAAAGGCCCACCCCCCGAAGTGTCCACAAAAATCAAGGGTGCCGAACCCATAGGCAACGAGACATTGTGCGGAAGGGGCATCCGAGCGTTCCAGTCGTAAACTGGACGAAACGGATGCGCACAAGGAATTTTATGTTCACCCGCAGAACAGACTCCTACACCTGAGCTCCTTAGTCCTAGCCAGTAAGCACATATACCTCTGCTGGAGGATGAATAGCTTGAATATAATCTGGCATGTCAAAGCCTCTCTATCTTAGACGGTTGAGGCAGAGTGATAAACACAGGAAGATGGATTACTTTGAGAGAGATGAAAGCCTGACAACCTTGGTGACTAAGGTCTATCCATCAAAGTGAATTAATCAATTCAGTTTATTTTGGATTATATAATCTATAAAAACAGAATAGGAAAATATAATATATACATTCTAAAAACTTAAATACATAAAAATTCCAGTAAAATCATGAAAACGACATCTCATCCCGCAGCACATAAAATGTAAACCTTAAAAGAATACCTAAAATGGTAGCACAACATCAACTTCTCTTTTGGAATATGGGCAAAGCTTTCAAGACCGGTGCCAGCATCTTTATTCTCCAATGCCAAGCTACCTTTAAACAACAAGCGAGTGTAGAAGCAACTTTGGCTTCGTAGAGGGACAGTAACAACATAAAAGCCTGCCTCCATTGCCATAAACCACTTCCCCTTAAGAAATCAGTAATGTTTCCTAACATCATTATATAGGTAGCAAAACAGTACAAAGAGAGACAATGATCCCCTCTGACCGCACAGACAGCTTGCATGCATCAGCTACATTTGGATGATCTAAACAATTGCATATAATGGCTTTTAAACGAAAGAAATTAAGCCGAGCATTGGTCAGGCGTATCCGATGATTTGTATTTCAAACCCTGGTGAGATACCAAGCAGGTCCCACCAAGAGGAGAGAGGAGGATATAGCCTAAGAGAAGTTTTCTGAAGGTTAACATCCTCTCCATTTCTCAGAGGTTCATGAATTTTATTATGAGAAACGGCTTCTGGATTTTAGCAATGCTTTTAGGATTGCCAAAGCAGAACCCGAGACCCGCTTTACGCAATGACTTCCTTATAAACAACAGCCATCCTATTTTATGACAAATCAACAATAACAGCTTCCTTACCCACTTCTTTGTTAGTTTCCCACCTTCACTAGAGCTGAGAGTGCCATAATAGAATGGGCTTAAAGGATAGTACGACCGAAAGATAAGCTTAGCCAGTATCCAACTGTCTAACATAAGTTGAAGTGGAAAAAGTGGTACCCAAAAGGCATGAGAAAAAGATTCTCCACTCTGTATGTCTCTAGAGTCCCAAAACCCCACAACTGACTCCCGTAAAACCTTGCTGCTACTGCCTTACCCTTACAAATTGTCAGTATGTGTTCAACTGTGTGCTGTTGCAAGGTCCTCAGCAAATATAAAGAGATCAGCTATCACTTGGTTCATCTTTATCCTCAGTTTATCAATGTTATCCCATCCATGTTGGGTGCTGGTAAAATCTAATCACTAGATAATCAAAATGGTGTGACTAATCAAGGTAATTCCTCTCCTCTCCCCAAGTTGGGTCTGCCACTTTTGGACTAGGGAGGCGAGCCGGCTAAGCATAACAGCCCCAGCCGGAGACGGGGCAAGTGGATCTCATTGGGGTGAACTCCCCTGTTCCCCTTTAGAGGACAGGAAATCCCTAGAAAGGGATAGCAGTTATCCTACCTTTTTTAAGATCCCAATATCTATGTTGTTAAAATGTATGACACTTTAAAACTTCCTGTACGAATGGCTGATATGGTTTCTGACCGTTTGTACACACCGTCCTTGCTTGGGACAGAAGATCGGTGGACGGTGCCACCCCATGGCAGAGTAATGGATAAAGAGACAATTGGAGTGGGACAAAGATAGAGAGAGCTGCAGAGTTCGAAAAGCCGAGAAACCTTCTCCTGGGAGGTGTGGTCAGACAGAGGAAGCACATGACAAATGTGTCAGTGCAGTCGTCTGCAGAACATTCACAACCCTGCATGGCCATAAGCCAGAAACGCTTGCTTGGGAAGAGGGACCGGGAGCAGATGCCAAGCAAAACACGGTTAACCAGTTCACTGAGAAGTGACATGCCAAAGTCCAACCGGAAGCCCGCAGGAAGAGGGGAGACATACCCACTGCGGAGCTTTGTTGAGAGACCAAAGCAGCACTGTGTGCAGTCCATCTTGCCGGCTCTCACGATGAGCACCATCAGGAATCCAAAGGTTCGTGGTGGCTCCAGGGAACTACCGGCAAACCCACCCCCAAAGACCCCAAGGTCGGGGTGGGAGACAATACCCCAAGATGGAGTGTGAAAAGCGTGACCCCGAATGCGGGTGAGAGAAGCGTGACCCCGAAGGCGGGGTGAGAGAAGCGTGGCCCCAAGGCCGGGTGAGAGCAGCAAGGACCCCAAGGCCAGGTGAGAGCAGCAAGGCCCCCAAGGCCAGGTGAGAGCAGCAAGGCCCCCAAGGCCAGGTGAGAGCAGCAAGGCCCCCAAGGCCGGGTGGGAGCAGCAAGGCCCCCAAGGCCGGGTGAGAGCAGCAAGGCCCCCAAGGCCGGGTGAGAGCAGCAAGGCCCCCAAGGCCGGGTGAGAGCAGCTAGGCCCCCAAGGCCGGGTGAGAGCAGCAAGGCCCCCAAGGCCGGGTGAGAGCAGCAAGACGCCCAAGGCCGGGTGAGAGAAGCAAGACCCAAGACCGGGTGAGAGAAGCAAGACCCAAGACCGGGTGAGAGAAGCAAGGCCCCCCCCAAGACCGGGTGAGATAAGCAAGGCCCCAAGGCCGGTTGAAAGAAGCAAGGCCCCAAGACCAGGTGAGGCCAGCAACACCCCAAGGTGAGGTAAAGAACCAAGAGTCCAAGGCAGGGTGAGAGAAGTGCAGTCACAAAGCAAGGAGAACAAATTGAGCACCCAATGTCGGAAGGGAATCCTGAGACCCCAAGAACAGTTAAAAGGAGCAAATCGCTAAAATGGGGTACAGCATCATAGCACCGTGCTATTCCATGTGTAGACGATGGAAATGGTTGCACGTACTGTTTCCAGCACGTTGTACTCTGAACGTTACAGTGCTGGTCTAGTCTTCTGCCAAGATGGCGCCCGCCATCCTATTTACCATCCGAACTCACAAAGAACGGAGCATTGCAACCCGAGGGTCTTCTTTGGGTAAGACGCTTGTTTTTCTCAAGGTCCTCCACCTCTGTGCTCTTCCAACTGTTAGTGTCTGTGCCCCCGCTCCCTCCTTGCTTGCCCTGCTTTTGCCACCATCGCTCTTTCCAGCAATCGCCTCTGCTCCCTGCTTTTCTACTTTAGGCTGCTTCTTCTCTGCTGCTGGCGATTCGCTATTCCGCGTTGCGTCCCCATTCTGCTGGCTTTATACATCTCTTTCTGGTTCTTTCATTCATATCTCACCTGTCTCAGCATACTGAAAGCCCCACTTTGAACTGCTTCCTGAACTCCTGGTCAACATAGCACCCGATTGAACTTTACTCTGCAAACCATCAGACATTGGATACTGAGCCTACAAGATTCATCCACCACATCTTGGGTTATTTTCTGCTTCGGCTTTTACCCCAAATACAGGACTTACCTCTCAGTGGTCCCTGTGCCCTGCTTGCTCTAACAGGTAGGCACTGTGGCTTCAGGGAGGATCGTCCATTCCTCATCAAGGAAAGCCTATTCTCAAAGAAGTAGTAGTCAATAAGGAAGTCCTCTGAAGATTCTACTGCCTCGCAGGAAACGCCAAGAGGTGAAAGCACCCATTATACATTAGAATCATGGATACAGACCGGAGGTCCCAAACTGGAGAGAGCTGAAGGGTTTTTCTTTGTGGGCATATGAACCAGGGATTCCAAAGTAGGGAAGAGTGCCCAGGACATGCATACTACTCACTTGAACTGTGTATCTGTGGGATCAGACCATGAGCGGTGGGGAGCTGGGGGGGGTGGGGTTGGTGTGGGAGGCTTCAGAAACCAGCCACCATTCTTGTGTTGGGCATCTGCCCTAACTAACTTTGTTGAATTTTTGGTTTGCCCTTTTTCTTTAGTGGTAGGGACAGAATTAGCATAGGATTCTGAACGGAGGACTTTTTCTTGGTTTGTACGACATCCATACAGAACTTATTAAACTTTTTATTTATAGAGTACCAGATCTACCACAATGTTCAGAGGCGGTTGGTCTATTACCATCTAAAGATACATTCAGAGATCGCCTTTTTATGGCGGAAAAGTACTTAACGTAACCTGACAATTTACTTTGAGTCTTCACTGTGACATGTAGTCACCATATTTAACAACCAATCACTAAGGATTTTGGGGTTCTAGCGAGATGCACTGCATTATCGGCCTAACTTTGGATCGGCGGCCTTCTTTCCCCACAATGGGCTACATAAGCCCTCAATGCTTCCAAAAAAGATGAGAGGGGGTTTACATTAAGGTTGAACAGGTGGGTTGTGTGCACAGACCCCTGCCGGACCATTTTCCCACCTCAATATATTCACCTCCTACTTTGGTACAGCGATGGTCCTATGAGTCAGCATAAAAAGCATCCAGCATCCAAATCAGAGGTTTCGGAATTTTCATTTCATCAAGGGTTTTCCAGAGAAGGCTCCTATCTATGTGATCGAAAGCCAAACTTAAATCCATAAAGTCTGTGTAGACAAGAGACCCCAGCCCAACAGCATATTTGCCCGAGATCAGGTATAGATTCAGGCAGCGATACACAGTGCCTTTATCTATCCTGAAGGCCAATTGTGGGTCTGACAAAATGTCTTGTTCTGTCACCTGTTCCTCCAATCTTCAGTAGAATCCTATAAACAATCTTGGACATATCCTCTAATAGTGATTGGATGATAGGATGTATTACCTTTCAAAGTCGCATTCTTCTTGGAAAGCACCAAGTAGGGAGGCTTAACAGACAACTCTTGGAGCTCACTCACCTGTCACGTGGAAGTAATCACCACCAGGAAAATCACCTAAAACGCGGGCAGTCTTAATGAACAAGAATGTAGCGCTCAAACGGAGCTCCCATAAGGAATGTTAACACTAAATTCAAATCTCATACAGGAACAATTAACTGACATGGGAGAAATTGGTTAGAGAAGCCCTACACAAACTGCATAACAGTGGGGATTCTGAAATGAGAGCCTTGCACAGGGGTTCTTATAAAGACCAAAATGGTAGCAATGTATACCCCTTTACAGGGGTAATATGCAGGCCCATTTGTGCTAAGGAAAGCATGAAATGCAGTACAGAAGACGCAAGACAGGAGAGAGGGTTCAGACTTCACTCTGGGGAGACAGCCAAGAATTTAGACCAATTGCAGGTATAAATGGATTTGGTGGCTGGCCTAAGAGGAAAGGAGTACAACCAAGATGTCAGACAAGTCCCACTCCTTAACCTCAGACCTTCAGCAGCCAGGCCATCAAGGTTCAGACGACTGAGGTGCGGATGGAGGATTAGGCCCCCCGAGGGCGACAGTAGGTCCACCCTCACTGGAAGGCACCGGGGAGGGCAGATGTTCAGAAGCTCCTGGTACCACTTCCCCTATGTCCAAGTCTGGAGTGATCATCATTTATGTGTAGCCGAACAAGCTACAATCTCATGAGAAATAGCGGAATGACAGCAATCAGCAGGAACGCATTAAGGAGATCGAAGTTCCATTCAACAACCAATGCATCCCCCAGCTCTCACTGCGGAACACACACCCAGGAGCTGAGCAATTTGCACTTCCTGTTTGCCCTGGAAGTGAAGGGGTCCTTCTGAGGAGTCCCCGAAAGGATGAAGATTGTCTCCAGAACCTGCTGGAAGAACTCCCACTCTTGGGAGGCCTATGTCTGTCTGTTCGAGTATCAACAATTATGTTCTCGGTGTCTGCAAGATGGGCCGCTGACAGTGACCTGTCATTCTCCAGGGTCCAGAACCGTAGTCTTATTGCATTCTTGCATAAGGGCAACAACCTCATCCCACCCAGTTTGTTGAGGAAGTGAATGGCATAGGAGTGTTATCTGCATGACCAGCACACATTTCCATTTCCCCTAGACACACGGAAGGCAGGCAACCAGCCAGCACCAGCCTGATCGCCCAAAGTTCCAACAAATTGATGTGTTCTTGAACTTTCATCGAAGACCAAAACCGTCTCCCTGTCAGATCTAAAAGGCGAGACGCCCCAAGCCTTCAGTGAGGCGTCGGTGACCAGTCACTTGGGGCCAAATTTGCCAAATCAATGACCCTCTCAGCAGGTTGTCTTGGAAGGCCCAGCACAGGAAACCGTGAGAAACCTTCTCAGAGTCTCGTAACAGGTCTGACATGGTGCCTTGGAATGAGACTTCCACATAAGGTTTGTACTAGGCCTTTTTACACATCAAAAGCGTATAAATATGACACTGTTTATCTTTCCATGCGTATCATTTACGCACCACGGCAGTAAAAAAGCCAAGTGCCAGAAACCAGAACACACAATTTGATTTTTATCTGCATGGACGAAATTGATGGCTGTAGTGAAGTGGTCTGAAAACAACATTTGTGCTCCGAGTTGTGTGGATTGAGCTTGTCAGAAAGAAACAGCACATAGATAGATAAGGAATACTTTATTTCTGTTATACTTCTGCTGTGTTTTGTGCCTGTAGATGCCATGGAGAAGAACATTATGCACACAATAATTTTATAAGCATGTTAGGCTCTTAGAAGTAAGAAGATGCAAAACGTAATTACAATTGGGGCATTTCCTTTGCAACAAAAAATGTATGCTGTTTTCAGTGGATGCAAGCTTGCATTGCACAAAACCATGTTTAGGGTTCCTCTGCTATGGCATTTATCATCAAGATGCATCTATGTGGAGTGTTCACACATATGGAGTAAAAGAAAGTTTTCCAAAAATGAAATACATTGTTCGAAACAGATATCTTGGCTATATAACTTTTGTTTCTAATGTGCTCTATTCATTTTCAAGTTTTGTCATGTTCTGGTTGCCCATTGCATACTTTTAACACTCTTGATGAGTCAAGTAATTTGTACTCTTACAATTTAATTTACACTCATAAAAATAGTGTATATGTCCACCTCAAAACCTTCTGTGGGGCAACGATGAGTATGCAATATCTATTTTCAAAAATCCATTCAACCCTTGTAGTAAATAACATGATAAACGGTTGTCAGCAGCAGCACAGACCAGGGCCAAGGGTGAGTGATTGTCATTGCAACAATCACAAGGGAGCGGGGTGGTGGGGGCAACATCTTTCAAACATTCACACAAAACATGTCCCTGCAGTGGTAATCCAGACAGGTATTAACTTTTTTATATAGTGCTTCATGCAGTGTTCCTCCAACTTGTAAGCACTGCAATTATTACCCTAGTCTATAGCCAGTTTACCAACCTCTGAAGGATGCAAGGCTAACTTGATCCATCCAACGTTGGATCATGAGATTAAATATAGATTTCCTCATAAAGCACTCACCTCTCTGTCTCTTATCACAACACTAGTATGCCACTATGTAGTAACAGTTCTAGGAAATGAGGACTTTCATTAATCATCAAAAGATAATTATGCTAGCAAATCACAAAAATATTACAAGTCATGTTTGCTTTAGTGTGTAATTGGGCAGATTTGTTTGCGGCTTATAAAATACAAAATATATACAGAAGAGATCAAACGTGCATACCTTTGTAGGGGGATAGTGAAAGGCGTATTGAAGGACTCAACCTTCTACATAATATTAACATCCTATCCTGAAAGATGCTTTTTGAAGTGAACAAGCTGGGCACTGGTACACAAATCATTTGTTGCTCTAAGGCTGAATTACTTCCAATTATGGCTTAACTACATTACTATTACGTGGAGCTTTTCTGGTTCCAGAGGCAGAGTTAGCCTACCTATTTGGACGAGTTGCTATTAAAATTATTTTAGTACCATCTGTGAGGAGATTGCACTGAAGATACAATTAATTGTTCCTGTTCTTTGTGGGTGGTGCGTTCGCTGCTGTGATTATGCTGTACCTTTTCTATGCGAGAGGATGGTGAATCACAGAGATCGTAGTAGAGACCCATGCCAGGCATTTTCTTTGCGATGGGAAATTGGACTGCTGAGGGCTATGCGGTTTCCTTTCTACACATGTGCAGGTTGAATTGCTGAGGCCCTTCATTTACCTGTTCAGTGTAGGGGTGCTTTGCTCCATCCCATGCAGTTCTTTCTCAATGAGAGTGGAATACCTACTGCTGTGACCCAAATCTTGTGTTTGCTAATCTTGTGCTGTTGAGACACATGACATTCCTGTTCTATTTTATTTTATTGTTTAAAGCGCAGACCTAGCTGCAGAGCAGCGGAGCGCTGTACAGTGTGTGGGTATCCATCATTTGGACTGGAATCTTTTAACAGTACCACAGTACTAGAACGTCTGTGCGGAAAGAATGATCTACAAGTATCTACTAAGATTGAATTATCTACTGAGGTCAATTGCATTCCTTTTAGATATCAGGATGCGAGTGTGCACTCCTGCATCCCATGCTATATCTGTTTTTGAAGCGGGCACAGGGGAGCTCAATTTACTTATGTGTTCTATGTGTAGGACACCTCTACACTTGCTTTAGTGAGGCACAGATCTATTCAACCTTTTCTAGACTGCTGCTATCCTTACTTGCCTTTTCTACTTGTTTGAGGACAGCCTGCACTGCTCCTACTCAAGCTGGCCTGTTCCAAGTGAGTGAAGCACTACAAAGCATATGCAGCTGTTGTAACTATTCTTTGCATGCAATGGAAGCCCAGAATGTTAGTGCTCATTGATTCCATTTTTGAGACGTTGCTTGTGCGACTGCACCCTGTGCTTCATCTAGTCAGAAGGAAACCTACTTTTCTGTCACGATGTGGGCGCTGCCGCATATTGATATCAATACAGTTAATGTTGTACACGTATTGGCTGGATGTCATAATTTTTACTCTCTTATGAAGTAGAAAACACATTGTTACCACTCTGAAATCAAATTTACTCTCAAAGTTCAAAATACTTGCACCTCAAATTCTTATCTGGATCAATGCCTGAAATTGGGAACACAGACACCGAAAAGGCCATTGGGTAGCCATCACTATTGAACCACCAAGTTGCAGGAGGCCATGATGCCCACAAGACACAGAGGCCGACATAAACATCTGAGAATGAAAGGCATGGACCATCAAAAATATGTTTGCCATCTAATCCTTGGGAGGGAAGGCCCTGCCTAGCTGGGTGTCCAATACCACCTTGATGAACCTGATGAACTACGATGGTCAAACATGAGGCTTCCTGAGGAACAGGGAGTTTGCATGCGTGGTACAGATGTGCTTAAGACTAGTCTGGAAAGCGAGCTCAGGTGAGCTAGTACTCCAGGTAGGGGAAGACACATGCTTTCCTTCTGGGGATTAGCTGTTAGCACTGCCAGTGACTTTAAGACCCTGGGTTTCGAAGCAAGGCCAAAAGGCAGAATACTGAACTGGTAGTGGAGGGACCCCACTGCAAATCCCAGATACTTCCGGTGCTTGGTATGTATCAGCAACAGAAGCAGGCTTCCTGCAGATCCCAGGACACCAACCATTCCTGGAGTTCGAGGGACTGTAGGATTTGAGCCTAGGTGACCACCTTGAACTTTATGCAGGTACAGGTTCAACAGCCTCAGATCCAGGGTGATGCTGAGGCCCCCCCTTCTCCTTCGGAATCAGAAAGTAAAGAGTACCAGCCCTTGCCTCGTTCAGGTACCAGCTCTATAGTGCCTTCGCTAGAAGTTGAAAGACCTCCTCTAGCAGTAGAGGGGCCCTAGAGGGGGTGGTCAAGAGGGCATTGAGCAAGAGGGAGGCAGTAAACTTGACTCACGGCCTGCAAAACCCAAGTGTCTCAAGTGATTTGATTCAATTCCTCGAGAAACAGGGACATTCTGTCCCCAACCCTGCATGGATGGCATGCCTGAAATGCTCCTCAGAGAGGCTTTCCCCCCATGGGTTCTGCGAGGACTGCTGAAACGGCAATGTCACCTCTTTGTGCTCCACCACCTCTGCCTTGGAAGGAGGGCAGCACAGCTGCTGCTTGTCGAAGGGTGCTTGACCAAAGTGAGGAAAGGAGGGGAAGAGTCCAAAATCTCTACCCCTCTCGGCTGAGCCGGTGAGCCCTTGAACCACCAAGCCTAATGGTTTGGCTGTAGCTTTAGAGACCTGAAACCTCTGGAGCAAATCATCTGCTACAGCACCAAAGGGGTTTGCCCAGCCTAGAGCATATCCAGCACCATCACCTGGATGTCCATGGTAAATCCAAAGGTTTGCATGCAAGAGGGCCTCCTTAGCAGTGACAAGGCCAGACTCCACAATCTGGCATGTAGCTTCCTTGTAGTCCTTCAACACGGCGTTGAAGCCTTCATCTCCTCGGCCGGGAGACTCTCCACCACCTCTGTCCTAACCCTGCATAGTGGAAAAGAGTAGTTAGTCAAGATGCAGGAGAGTCGATTTTACAGTTTTCCATAGTGTCCTTCACCACCAAGCTCTCAAGGGGCACATTGGTAGAGACAAAAGTTGGATCGAAGGGTGAAGGGTGATGTTCCTTCACAAGGTCCTGGTCCACTGCATGGATCGGCACCGGCTTCTCCAAGGCCCATCAAAATGGGGCCACCAAAGCCAGTTTCAAAGGTATTAAGGTTTCCTTCTTCTGAGGGCCCTCATCCATCCTGTAGGTCAGTTAAATTTCAAAATTGAGTCTGGTGGCTGCTGATCGTCAAAGTGTTTTGCCGCCTCCATCAGCCTCAGAAATTAAGTACAAGGTCTACCTGGAGTCTACGCTGGAAAAATGTTCAGCACCTGGGCAGCATCCTGAAGGTCTTCGGCCAGACACAGCAAGTCCTCTCCCTCATAGTCCCCAGCGACACCAGAGTACAAGGGTAGCATACAGAATGGGATAGGATTCTCCCACCTCACCAAATAAAAAATGTCAGAGCTGTGGCTGATTGATGCAGGAGCGAGCATGTAGGCATGGGTTCATGGTCAACAAAGGAATCCCTACCAACTCTTAAGTTTGGTGGATCCAGTGGATGCCACCAGTGCCACAGCCATCAGTGTCTTGGTGAAAATGTATTTATTTATACATAGGAAGCAACAATGCTCTTTTGATCACAAATTAATGTTCAATGGATAAGAAAACAGATTTGACGGGAAACAGTGAGCCTCTTACAACAAGATGAGTTTGAGTTCCATTCTTACCAGGTTGTGGAGGAGAGTAAATGGAACTGTCACCAGGGACAATACACTGGTGGATTTACAAAGATTAAGTGAGTATTTTTAGGTAGACCTCCTCATTGCTCTAGAATAGTGGACTGAGCGGGAAACCGTACCTGAGAAGTTGGAGAGGAATCTCTGAAAAGACCCATGAGCTTGGGTGAGGACTCGTTTTCTTCAACAAGATGAAAGGGGTCTCAGTCACTAACTGAATGGGATTTCTTCCTATGTTTATTTTTCCTTTTGTCCTTCTGAACAGGAGAGTGGTGGTGTTCCTCCACCACGTTGGTTGATGCCAAAAAGTTAATGTTGTGGCATGCGACGAAGGGCCTTAGGGCGAATGAGTTGGCATAACCACCCCCAAACAGTGCATGCGTGTACTCTGCGGTCCAAGACAGGCAGTTGTCTCTTGCAATTCAGAGCTTCAAACGCAGGCCTTTGTGATGAATCAGGAATGAGAGGCTGACACAAGGTTATGCTCTTTTCAAAATCAGACAATTTGTTAAACAGAAATGGGTTGGAAAAACACCCCTCTAACCCTATTCTGCAAAGGAATTCTCTGTGCCTAAAATCTAAAACTAAAGATCGGTCTGGTTCAAGTAGTTAGTAACTTCAATACCGTCTGTGTGTCCAACCATTTTAAGCTTACCCTCACACTAGAAACAAAACCAAAAGGTTCAAGGAAAGGTCTTTGAACTGATACCGGCAAAAAGTGTTCACAATCAAAATATAAGGATGGCTCCAACAAAGGTAACTTCCAAGGGAAAACCCTTGGATCTGGAGGGTGGTTCTCTTCCCCTGGATTTTTAGGTAGGGTGGTGAAAAGTGTCATTATCCAATAGTTCTTTTTGTGTCTTTGTACTAGGCTCACAAAGTTCTTGTTCAAAGAATAACATCCATAACAGTCTTTCTTTAACTTGAGCAAACAGTAAATTCCATAACAGCTTTTCTTTGACTTGGTCAAACAATTTCCACGTCTTTCTTTATGTCTTCTGGTAACCTTTGCGGATCACCTGCTATGCTTCCCTACCAGGAATCCTATGGACGTTTTTTCAGATTGCCGGGTATACTCCCCTGCCAGGTACCTTCCCCACAATATCAGAAAATGTATATAACTTCAAGTGCCTGTTATACTCCCTTGCCAGGACATTTTATTTGTTTCACTACCCTTGTGACTATATCACAGTGGCGCATATGCTGAGGTGCCTGATATATTTGCCTATGGCAACACTTGCTTTAGCTTTCCCCCGCATTGGCATCTCAACACCTATACTTGCTTATGGTTTGTTGATGCACTTCGTCTCATCAGCATTCAAATATTCTCCTTCTTGGATATTGAAAACAGTATTGTGTTATGTTTGCAATAAACCACTTTTGGATATGCAATCTCAAAACATAGTGTTTTGTTTAAACGCACGTCGGTACGCCACAGAGTCCCCAACGACTTTTGGCAGACTCACTGGTTGCTCATAGCATCCCCGACTCTTGGCGTGCCTTTACGACAAAGCTGCTTCGCTAGGTCGGCTTCTTAAATGCTGTGGACGTTCCCCTAGCATTCCCTGCAGCTCTGCGATCACTCGCTAACTTCCCTCCGTAGCCAAGACCAGAGAATGCTGCTTCTCGGCATGACAGGAGCGCCGCTGTGGCTCCCAGTGCTTCCACAGCCCTTCAGGTGTGCCTGCTGTGTGTTCCCTCCTTTCTCTCCACACCGGTATGTGTGCTTCGCGTTCGCGAGCCCCCACAAGGATTTGAATGTCCTCTTGCTCACTGCTTTCTCCTACAAGGTCTCCTCTAGCACTGCCTGTGCCATTTTTAAATGTCCTGCATATTTTAGGTATAGAACAACTAGCCTGCATGATATAGTTCAGGCTTCTCTTGATCTGCATAGACTTCTTCCACCCCTTCTTTGTCTCAGTACCCTGAGGATGTATGGGAGTGGAAGTCCACAGATGTTATTGGATTTCTTAAATGTTGTTCAAAAGCCTCACATAAAGGTACATCAAAATCAGAGGATGTTAAGTAGGAGTTGTGAATGTTCCGAGTCAAAAATGGGAGCTTGATTAACATGATTTACTTTTACCATAGGGTGGAACGTTAAGTGATGAGAAGCCATTACGGTCTTATGTATTATAGGGTCTTCCTCAGGGGAGAGGGGGTCAATATCGTGTCTCACCCAATAGAGTCACCACCTCCCCCCCGCTCCCCTGGTAGTCTCCCCCAATGTGATCCTCCCTCATACAGCGGCCCCCAGAGTCAAGATCAGTTAGCGGCTGCCGTCCCGTGGCCACATGGAAGGTCATCACCGAAGGGCAATCAGTGATGACTCCATCGGATTAATCACACCTTCCTGTGGTTGGGCATGACACAATTGTACAAGCTAGGGATGCATGTCTTTAATTCTTCAGCATTCACTTCGCCATACATTCACTTTGTCACATTTACTACTACTTTTCTAACCCATACTCTTCCACCTAACCACTCCTTGACCCCAAATCTAAGCTTACAGCTAACCTGATCATATCCATTGCCACCTTGACAATGTGAAAATGCAGATGAAGTAAAGGTAATAAGAAGTGAAGAGTGTTAGGCAGAAACCTGTGCAGTTCCCTTGGGGAACACTGCAAAAGATTTAAGACTACAGGTATAGCAGTAAACCCACTTGGTAGCAGTCCGCACCACCCAGATTTACCTGGTAGCTGTGGCTGAGCAGTCAGACTTCCCTCAAGAAGAGTTAGGCAGTATGTAAAGTATACACAATAGGTACTCAAATACAATAGCACAAGCAAACACTGACCAGAGCTTGGTTTCAAAAGTATATAGTTATTTATTTATTAAACACACATAAGTTGAAATCACTCTAGCAAAATATAGTAAAAACACTTCAAACACAGTTATAATGAAAGCAGTTTCAACCCTTACTCCTATCTAGACAACTCTAAGTTAACACCACATAATTAAAACAGAGGTGAGCGCTTAACGTTAGATGACACTCTAGTAGGTTCAAGAAAGGGATAAAAAGAAACAGAAATGGGTTAAACACACCACTCTAAGGCCCAGAGCACTTGCAATAGGCTCCAAGAAGCACAAAGTCACAGGTGAGCAAAAGTCACTAGGCAGGGCCCACTCTTAGAGTAGCCGGTGCGAAAATGTCCAAGATCACACTGTTATTAGGGATTCAAAGTCTTGCAAAGAGTTAGACAGAGTTTAGAGTGGCTTAGAAAGTTTAGCCAGGGTGTCCCAGGCACTCCCAGGTTCGAAAGCCGGGGGCTAAATCTACCCCGTACAGTCGGTGGCAAGGGAAGCCAGGCGGAACACGGTACCTTAAGCGGAAAGGATCCTCCAGCGGTGGCAGTTGTTCCAGGCAGTGGCAGCAAGGCTCGACGTCGGTCAGGGGAGAAGAAGTTCTCGCTGAAGAGCAGAAGAAGAAGGTCATTGCACTGCCCGGGAAGAAACCAGCCGCGGAGTCCTCCGGTTAAAGGGTTGTACCGACTTTCGCGGTTAGGGGTAAAAGTGTGGTATTCCGGTTGCCGGGGTGCTTGGCACGGGCAAGGCGGCCACGAGATACCTCGAGGAGCGAAAAGAAGGTGAAAACTGGTTGTCCCCACCAGTCAAGGGAAGGAGCCACTCCGTTAAGAGTTCTCCTCGGTCGTCGGGAAAAGTGGTGAGACGGTTCAGCAGCGCTCCACCGGGTGGTGTCGTCGAAGCAGGTCGGCTCAGCTCTTCCCTCGTCGGATTCTTGGTCCTGTGGCGACTTCTGAAGTTCCAGTCCCCAAAGCCCTGCTTTTATGCAGCAAACCCCCATTCACCCAGCCTAGCTGTCACTCAAACATGCTAAGTGGTGAGCCGGCCGGCTCACCACTTGGGCCAATCAGGACGGAGTGCGACTTGAGTTACCAAGGTAACTCAGTCCAGGGTGCCTAAATCCCCCTCCACCCCTCCTAAGTACCCCAGACAGAGTGGCACCCCTTTGGAGGGCTTCTGTGGAGAAGCCCGCAGAGTTACAGAGGCGAACGCCAACGCCATTTTAGAATCAAGTTTTGGCAAAAAGTCCCAACCGGAGTTATAATAATAAATATATAAACCGGCGGTATGTTTAAGGCTACCGTAAATAAATAATTAAATGTGTTAGCCTAAAACAATGGGAAATCCCATAGGGAAATATTCGCGGTCAAATATAAAAAGTAGTTTCCACTGCCACCAGCCAAAACTCGATCAGGGGGGACGGAGACGTGCCCCCTCAACTAACAGACCCTGGGGCAATCGAATTGCCCCAGCCAGTACGTCCACAATATGATGGTATGTACTGGTTCTGTTCAGGATTCAAGACTAGCAAAGTCTTTGGTGACTTTACATGCCCTGGGAGACAGTAGTCAGTCCCAGGGTATGGAGTCTATGTTGGGGAGTCCCTAGGACACCCCTGGGTCACGGCACAGAGGGTGCTGTGTAACCCACATCTCAAAAATACATGAGGCCCTATGGAGTAAAAGACCCCATAGCCCATTCAACACAAGGTTTAACCAAGAAAACACACTTCAACATGTCCAAGAGTGAGGGTAAAAGAGTCTCACTCTTGGCAGGAGAAAAAAAAGAAACCCCAGAAATCCAGCAAAGCTGCTGGGGGACTCACTAGGTAGGGAAATTCAGCCTAAACAGAGAATTCTCCCTAACAAAGAGGTAACTATTGAAGCAGTGTTTTTGGCGAAGGGGGGAATACCACAAATTAGCTAAGTGTCTTTCCTTAAGCATACAGATTGAGCGGAAAAATGGAATTGAGGTCAGGGGACATGGAATCTCCACATATACATTGGCCACAATGCAATATCTGGCAGAGGGTGTGCCTTGGAGCCAGCATGGAGCCACTCTGTGCCCCCTGGTGGTGAACATGTTTCAGAGGTCAACGGCCACTGGAGATAGAATATCTAAGTTGAAGAATCTTTGGAAGGAAGGAATCATTAACAAATACATTAAGTTCCTCACCGTAGTGACTAACGTACCGATAGTCCCCTTTCGGGACTATCCTATTGTCTGGACCTCCGTTCTTGGAAGTCTCGGAACCCGCCAAGCTGCGACTGGGTGTAGGCCTTGGGCGTGGCCTTTGTAAGAATAGACTAAGACTTTGAGGTTTGCTAGCTGTTCTTCTATTTATCTAATTCCTCATCCGTGGTGGAGCGGAAGAGGTCACTGCCCTCAAAGGGAAGGTCTAATATACGTTGCTGGACATCTGGTTTAAACTTAGTAGCCCGGAGCCAGGCTGCCCTTCTCATGTCCGTGGTAATGCAGATGGCCCGGGCAGAGGTATCGATGTGGGCCACCGTGGACTCCGTAATGTCCTGTGCTACTAGGCTGGATTCTCCTAGTCCCTTACTTGAAGCGCTCTTGGTTCTGGGAGGAACTTTCCAGCCAGAGCCCTTGGTTAGTGGCTGCCAACATGGCATCTGTGTTGGCCTGCCGCCGGTGCAAGGAGGCATTGGAGTACAGCTTCCTTCCCGTACGCCTCCAAGATCTTCTCCTCCTTGCCTAGCAGCGTTGATTACGAGGTGGCCAAGGACGACTCAGGCTTGGAATAGAGTGACTCTGCAACTATCACAGAAGAGTGCGGTTGAGGATGCGCTGAAAGCAAGAGTGTGTCCCCCTCCATCTACCTGTAGTTGGCATCGAGGCGCTGATTGACAGGCTGGCCCGAGTGCGACTTGAGACACCTCTTCTTTGCCTGGGCAACTACGTCTTTCTGCATCGGGATCCCCTTAGTGGAGGGGGTCTTAGGGTGAGGACGTCTGCCAAGACCCCCTCCTCGGGCTGAGGAAGGCCGAAATACTCTGCCAAACCTGCAAGGCATTCGTGGAAGGCCCTGGCTGAAGATGGGTGTAGGGGTTGTCCTCTTTCTCGTCCGTGTCCGCCAGGCTCAGGGGGTCCGGAGCTGGTGCAGGAGTGCTGGGTGCCGTGGGCTGCGGAGTGGAGAGCAGAGCCAGTGGCTGCTGGCGAGGCTGGTGTAGAACCGCCTGTACTGTGGGAGGCAGGGAAGCCGGAATCGGAGGAGCCGGCTCGGGCAGCGGCATCTGCGCTGGGGCCTGTGGCACCGGAGCCATCGGAGGAATGACTATGGGTGCTGGTGGGGTGACCTGAGGAAGCATGCCCCTGATGGCATCCCAGAGGATGGCTCCCATCTGGGGAGTTCGCATCAGCCCTAGGAACCTTTCGAAGACCCTGTCTTCGGAGGCTGAAGAGGTGGCAGGTGATATTGAAGGAGTGGCCAAGGGCAGCTGGGGCACACTCTGCCTGGGGTGCAGGGGAAATCTGCCCTGCACTGCTGATGGATAAACTGTAGCCCACACACCTGGCGGACACCAGTCCCACCTTGTGACTCTTTCCTCCACGTGCTCCGCAAGAGGGGTTATCGGATGAGCGGCCATCTTGACTGGGGAAGCAGCCATTTTGTCGAGGTGCGTGCCACTTGCCATAGTCCCTGGTTCATTGGAACCAGCCCCGTCCAAGACGCTTGGTGTCGGAACAAAAGGCCTATCCCGCACCTCAGGCCATGACCTGGAAGGTGCATTGCTCTCAGCAGAGCCGCCGGTAGTGCTGTGTGAAGGCACCCCGTCGGACTTGCCGGTATTGGGGAGTTGCCCCTCTGGAGTAACCTTGGTAAAAGAACCTTGCAGTCCCTCAGCACTGACACCGGATGGATCCGAGACCCCTCGGATATGAGGCCGGTAGCTGGACTAACCTCGGTACGTGTGCCGGTACTAGGGAGTTGCCCCTTGGGTGTAATCCTGGTATTTCAGACCGAGACCTGGTAGGCGTTTCGCCCTCAGCGGATCTGCTGGTAGAACTGCGTATAGGCCCCCCCCCCTCAGACATTTTGCCGTTACTAGGGCATGGCCCCCTCGGTTGAAGACCTGGTAAAAACCTTCTGGTCCCTCAGCACTGTCACTGGGAGGGTCCACTGACCCCCTCGGCCTGCCGGCTGGTAGCTGACTTAGCCTCGGTACTCGTGCTGGTATGAGAACCTGAGCGGTTCCTCCCTTGTGGGCGAGTCCCTCGAAGGAGTCTCCATTGCGGGGTGCGCTGGAAAAGAGTGGCCCTACCTTGGGCTTGGATCAATGATTGATGAAGTCCTTCAGGTCCTCTGGAGGCGATCTCTGGAAGAGCTCCCTCCCCCTAGCTAGTGTGTTCTTCAGAGACCTCAAGGAAATCGCGTTGCGCACGGTACAAGCTTGTCAGCCGTGGTCTGGGCCAAGGTAATGTAGTCAGAGTGCGTGGGGGTCTGAAGTTGGAAAGAGCCTGTCACAGGATGGACACCTGCTGAACCCTGTAGACCTGAGGACAGAGTACCTGAATGATAAAAAGACAAAAAGACAGAAGAGAAGAATTATCCGCGTGTGGAATTACATAGCCAAAGCCGAAGTCAAACCCAGGAGCGTAGGTGAATTATGCCTGCTCCTGTCAACTCAGAAAAGGGGACTTACCGGACATTCCGACCTAGGCGGACCCGGTAAGTCCCCATTCCAAATGCCATTTCCCCATTCCCATTTGAGCCCCCATAGGGCTCAATGGGAAGGGGGAAGGCGCTTATAACGCCCCCGCAAATTGCAGGCCTGTTATTAGCTCCAAGGTCCCTTAACGGGTCCCCTAAAGAACGTGTGGTCAGACCACACGTCCTTTGTGGGTCCCACTAAGGGACCTCGGAATTGGGTGGTAGGGGTTTAACGGCACCAGTCTCCTTACCGGTGACCATTAACCCTTACCGCCCAACTCAGATTGAGGCCCCAACTCAGAACTGGCGAGGGGTCACAATGTCCGAAGGCATGCAGGAGTGCTCCCCAGGAGGGTACTTTGCTGGTCCCAGAAGAGGCGATGGGCCTTGTTGGTGCTCAGGCAACAGCACTGGTGCCTTGGCAAAGATTTATAGCATCTCAAAGCTAAACTGTTTCCCATTGCTCAGAGGTGGAGGATTGGGTCGGAAAGGGTACCTAAGCTGCCTTCTCTGGAGCGGGGGCTATTTTTTTGAAAAGGATGAAGAATGCCGGTGTGAGGATCCACTCTGACGACGGGATCCCTTGTGATGCTGCTCTGATGCACTATGCCCACACTAGAATGTGTTTGCTGTATTATACCACTTATATTAAGTTACTGCATGGGGAGCTTTTCATCTTTAAAAACTCCTCTTTCCCGTTATGGTTAGCTGGGAAACTTCCACCTATAAGTATGGAGTAAAGGGGATAGGAGTATAATATTTTTTCATGCCTTGGTGAAGGACTTGGCTAGCTAATCACTTTGAATGCAAGTACAATAATTTTGAACAATTAGTGGTATTGAGGATCTAGGACAGCGCAATGAAAGCCATCTCACCACAAGCCCCAACTCGATGCAACTGTTTAAATTACATGTTTTGTTTACCTCGAGCCTTCTCGCAGAATTTTGGCGTTTGTTATTTTCTTTCTTTTAGTTATACTACACCCATGTTAGCTTGAAAATGGGGGGAAATCCAGCTTAATGTTTTGTTTCTACTATTGACCATTCTCTACCCCTGACTTCACTCTTTCTTATTGTTTGTCTTTTTTTACATTTACTTTTTTCTCCGTTTCTATGCCTGATTATACCTTTACTGTAATTAAATAGTTTTATTTTAATATCATGATATTTCTGTTTTATATCTCAAGTTTTTGGTGATTTTTACAATTAAATTCACTAATTTACAAATGGTTTTCCAATCAATACAATATGTGTATTTTCGGTAAAATTAGCTAGCACTGAAATTGACATTGAAATTGGTTGCATTTGGAGACTAACAGGGCAAGTGGTGATGGCTGCCTTAATGGGGGGGGGCTACATCTTCCATCTTCATTTTTATGTTTTTCCTCCACTCAACTCCTAATTAACAGAATTTCAGCAGTTTTCCCTCTCCCACACCAACCACCGCCCGAGCCTTGCTGTCGGGAGCATTACAGATAGCTCAGAAAAGGGACACCATGGATGAGGGAACTGTGCAGCCGAAAGATCAGGGAGTCTCAGCCAGATTGTGAGAAAAAAACCGACCGGCCAGGCAAAAATCCTGGAAGAATCGAAGGGAGAAACTGCAGAAGTTGCCCCGACAGCCAGGGGCGAGTCTGCGGACATGCATGATGTTTTCAAGCCCCTCAGACAGGTAGTCAACGGATGCAGGGAAGTGGCTGACAGACCTAGCAGTGGGTGGCGAGAAATCAGTGTGGAGAAACCAAGCAGCCGCATAGGCTGAAAACAGGTACCCTATGGATAAAGGTGTTGCACAGCCTGTGCGGCTAAATCATCAAGGAGACCTGGCCGGATCTGGCAAAAGTCCCATATGAATATGAGAGAGGAGCTCAGGCGGCTGTCATGATACTTGTGGGAGAGTTTGTGGACCCGCAAGGTGTGGTTGAGCCCTTCAGATAGGCATTCAATGGACACAGAAAAATATGTGAGGGAGCTGAAAAACCTGCCAGCCAGTAGTGAAAGATCAGGGAAGAAAGAAGGAGGACATCAAGGTTATTTGCAGTGGCAGGTAGCCGCTTCCCTTCATGAGGGGGGGGGCGTTGCTCTAAACTTTCCTCCCCTGTCCGCTCTACAGTAAGAAGCCCTCCAGGAGAGATTTGAGGTGTGGACCATCAGTTTCGTTGTTGCTGGGAGAATGGAGTCTACTCCATAGGAATGGGGAAACTGGTGCCCTAAGCACCCGATGAGGGTCACTCCTCACACAGCATTAAAACAATGCAGTCCCCCTGCATGACTAATGGACAAAAGCCAGTCAGATTACCTTTTTGGGTGGATGATCTAACCACAGAGGAGATTCAGTCTGTGCGCCTTAGAAACTGAATATTCGACAAATCTCTGCTGGCCTATGACGAAGGTGGTTTGAAATGTGGCTTATTGTGGTGTTTGGCGAGAGCCACGATTTGCACAACATATGATAAAGCTATGGGTAGTATAGCTCAGCGGCAACATGCTCATTTTAGAAGAAAGACAACGCAGAGCAACATAGGTTCGAATCCTGTGTCTGCGCTTAGAAACCTCTTCTGTATTAAGCGTGTTAAACAAGAAAATTATAATTATAATGACAGATACTGTAGTACGTGGAGGTTTACATTCCGAGGTTCTAATTGCCCACCCATAATGGAAAACGAGAACGGGAAAATGCAGAGGAAAGAGGAAAGGGGCATCAGGACTTAGAGGGAGAAAACCAAGCAGGACACAAATGACGTTCTTTTGGCGATTAGACAGATGAGGTCAGAAACGCAGGTCCCCCTTACTGAACTTAGGAGCAGGATTGAAAAAGCAGGGAACTGGAAGCTTTGGAGAAAAGCCACATGTCCACTGATCTCCTGGAACTCAAACATGAAGCAAGGCTCAGATTTGGAACTACTCACAAAAGCGCTCGAGATGAAGTTTGATGACGGTGAGAAGAGAGAAGGTGTAACTAGATCATCTTTGGGATACCTTGTGAGTGGTGAAACACAGGAACACAGCATCCCCGCATCCACGGCCTGTCAGAGGCCTCACTGCATCCACGGCCTTGCTACCGATTCGCCGCTTAGCTCCTACTTGGGCCAATACCCTTCAACGACAGGTGGAAGCCGGCTGCTCTTTCCAAAGGGCTGCTTCCAAAGGGCCTGTCCGGGCCGTTAGGACCGCGTACCTCTGTCCTCCTCGACTTAGTCACTTACCCACTGCCGCCTAACCATAGCCAAAACCACGGCGAGCAAGGTGGCCCCTTGCCAACACACAGAACACTCTTGTGTGGACTTCTCCCGCCTGTGACTGCCATATGCCAACCGACTGCTACATGCCTGCCGAGTCACGTGGTAAGCCGACTAACATCTGCAACTGTGAACCTCTGTTTCAACAACCCGATACCAAGACTAATACAACTGCCTATTATGTACCATGCTAGACTCGCTTCCGACTCCTGCTGTCTTAGAATTACTGCCATTATTGTATGTAATGATTATAACTGATCCTACCCACTGCCTTTCGCTAGGCATTGCCAATGTGAATGCAGCATGTTTCAATTGACTCTTACCAATGCCACATGCTAATTACCGCTGTCTCCCTCTATCCATGCTGTAACACATGGTGATCACTAGGCCTTTCGTGTTGCTCACTCAGCACAGTAGCTAGTCACCTACAAATTGTAATCGAATTTGGTGTATACATATCTCAATATCTGCTGGTAATATCTATGCCACGGCGACCACCTTTACCAATCGGCATTATACCTTGTGAACGCCAGTAGCTGACCCATGACACTATTGTTTAACTGATGAAAACTGGTATCACTGTATTGTCTAACTACTGAACACTGGTAGCCAATAGCTGACCCATAACACTGTTGGGTTTAACTGCTGTTTACTGGCACTTAACTAATACTGTACCATTGCCCACCGAAACATCCGTTGCCAGTTTTACACTCTGCACTGTCTGACCACTTGCCGCTTTTCGTAGTTACTTCAGCATACTTAACCTCACCACATACCAACATACGACTCGTTTTGTATTACCGACTGTATCAAATATACTGCACAGATCAGTATCCTCTCATGATCGTACACCTTGTCCTGACCCCCAACAGAATCTCCACTTCACACGCCTAGCTGTATTATTAAGTCATGCACCGCCTCATGACCAATATTGCATATATCCTTCCACTGTTTAGCTCTCTCGTCGTATTCAAACTACCTTTACTTACTACTACCATTATGACGAAGCTCCAAACACACAATACGTTGGTGACAGCTATCACAACAAGTGTCACACCACAAATTTCGGCTCCCACTTACCATGACCAATCCACTTTCAGAGTCAGATCGCATCACACCAAACAAATTCTTGCCAGCACTTCAACCTGTTCCCGACACCCCACAACTAAGGGCAAACGAGTTACCTGCCCCACCTGCCCATTATCACGACTCCAGTGGTTACAACTATACGCCACTAAGCCGACACCGAACCAACCATGCCCCACGAATTACAGAAACCTCAGACTAGGATCTAGATTAAAATTGGCAAATCAACCACTAACTAATGACAGTGTCAGTCAACCCAATACTCCAATCTTATCTAAAAAGAGAACTAAACAAAAGTTAAACATCTATACTCCTATCAATAAGCTAACACAAAAAAAGACGTGCCATCCGCCTAACTTAATTGATCCTGACATTCCTCATATCAAAGGTGCCCTGATAAATGCCAGATCCATGGTAGCCCATTATTAGACATTGCTGACCTCATCGTCTCCAACAAACTAGATTTCTTAGCTATAACCGATACTTGTCTTTGTATAGCTGCAGGCCCTAAGCTTTCACTAGCTATACCAGAAAATGTTACCCTATTAACACGGGAAAGAGAAAATGCCTGAGGAGGCGGCATTGCTTCGTTACTAAAACTAAACTGTGATTAAGGGTCTTTTCACATCTCCCCTTCTCTTCAGGAGAGCTCCTGACAATTAAATTGCCTCTCACATCGTCACATACTATAACCATGCACCGTATTTACAGACTACCTGGCCCCATCTCAACTTTTGAGGAAGATATTGCTTCAACACTCACCATAAATCCACAACCCACCTCTCAAATCATAGTACTAGGTGATTTTAATCTAGGTCTCAATGACCTAAAAGATGACAATGCTACTTCACTAGCTAATACTATCACTGAACTAGGCCTTACTCACTGTATCAACTCTCCAACTCATACTAAAGGTAGAACATTAGACTGGCTAGCCGACCTTAATTGCGATATCAAAATCATTTCCAATGAACCCTGTGCCTGGACTGACCATCACCTTATTTCCTTCACCCTACAAGACTGGCCACAGCGTAATCTGGTGAGCCCAATGGCTCCCCTGACATTTACCAGAAACAAACGTAATATAACAGTGGAGAACTTATTACCGTTACTCCAACCCATCACTAATTTCACATCTACAAACTCTGACCCCACAGCTCTTGTAGAACTCTACAACCACACGGTCAACCAAGCTATGGACAAAATAGCACCCTTAAAATTGTGCCAAGGTAAGCCTTCTGCACGTTTAAACTCTTGGTTCAGCCCAAATCTCAAAGCACTACGTAATGAAAAAAGTAGTGCAGAATCCTCTTGGAAAAACAACCCCACAGTGGAGAAAAAGGAAAAACTTTCCAAAATCTCCACTAGATATAAATCTGAGATCCTTCAGACCAAAAGAGATTCTTACAACGATAGAATTAATAAAGCCAATTCTAACACAAGAGAACTCTTCGTTATTTTAAGAGAATTAGAATCCCCCTCTCCTCCTACGGACACATGCACCAAAGACAAGTCCTGGTGTACAAATATTCAAGCGGCATTCTCGAATAAAATTGAGCTCCTACAAAAGAAAATCGAAAATAAAAACGTAATCTCTCTGGGAACTCCACCCTGCTGAAGTCGCAAACTACTTCGACAAAACCTTGTCACCGCTTCACATTCACTGCAGTCACCATTCATGATGTGGAAAACATAATAGCCTCCCTCAAACCATACAGAAGCCAGGTAGACGCCTGCCCGGCACCAATAATTAAAGAAGCAGCTAGGGTACTAGCGCCATTTTTCACAACACTAAAATTCTTCCTTTGACACATGTACTGCCACGACTAACTTAAAAGATGCTTGGGTCCTCCCACTATTAAAACAAACAAACCTCGACCCCTCCATCCCAACTAACTACAGACCAATAACAACTGTTCCTTTTCTGCTGAAGATACTAGACAGGGCGGCCTACCTGCAAATACAGGTTTACCTTGAAGCCAACAACCTCCTTGGTTTGCGACAGTAAGGTTTCAGACCTAAACATGAAACAGCCTTAATAGATCTGAAAAACCAAATGGACGACATTAGGGACAAATGAAAACTTGCCCTCCTTCTCCTCTTGGATCTCTCAGCAGCATTTGATTTAGTGGATCACAAAGTCTTATGCAATCACCTTAAACCAGCTGCCCACTTTTCCGCTAAAGCCACTACTTGGATACAATCCTTCTTGAATAATCGTACAACAAGGGTCTTCTCCCCAACTGCATCAGCTGAGCCCGTACCCATCACCTGCGGACTACTGCAAGGGTTGTGTGTCTCCCCTATGATGTACAACATCTTCACCAAGCTCCTATTCAACGACATTGACAATCTGGGGGTCACCTACAACAACTATGCCAATGGTATCCAGATTCTCATCCCTATTACTGGTGACCACGAGACTGACTCAACTGTGCTCAATAAAATCTATCTCATCATTCAAGCATGGATGGCCACTCATGGCCTCTGTCTTAATGATGAGAAGACAGAGCTCCTGCTCATTGGTTCTACATTAAGACTAAATAAACTAAGTAACCTATTCAAATCCTTTAACCGACTGTAACAACATCCAAGTATCCAAGGAGGTAAAAACCCTGGGCTTTTATCTCGACTCGGCCTTAAATCTGAAAAGGCAAGTCAATGTCACAGCCTCGGCCACGGCATACACTTGTAAGCTAATCAATGCGTGTAAACAATTCCTCTCTACATCAAGCTGCACTACCTTGGCCAGGGCATTAATCCTGTCTAAAATAGACTATCGTAATGCCCTATGCTTAGGGTTGATTAAACACAATGTCAATAAACTGCAAATCTTGCAAAACAATCCATTAAGAAATGCGTAAAATATTGCTAGAACGCAGCACATCTCTGATGTCAGACGTAACCACAAATGGCGATCTGTGAAGGACAGAATCAAGTTCAAGTCATTAACCCATACTCACAAATGCCTCGCCAACTCAGCCCCGAAATACCTAGCAGACACATTTTCTAAAAACACATTGGAACGACCTACCAGAACCTTACACTCTCATTGCCTCAGGGTTGCCAGATATAAGCTCAAGAATGCAAGGCGAAGTAGCTTCCCTGTACTGGCATCCAAACTGTGGAACTTGCTGCCTGTAGCCTTAAGATCAGAACTGTCCTTCCACTGTTTCAGAAAAAAAAGCTAAAAATTGGCTCGTCTCTCTCGACGTCCAACTTGGTAACATCATACCATAACTGTACATATCTGTAATGTAATCTTGTAATATATAGTGTTTGCTGTTTATCACAACAATGTAATGTGTATAATTGCCCGTATCTGTCTCGCAGGCATATCTGTTCTTCGTTTTATATGTAACCTTGTAAATGCGCCCAGATACCTCTGGGTTAGGTGCGCTATATAAATAAATGAACAAGCAAACAGATTGAGAGAGTTTAGCGAGGGAGGTGGTAAAGGTCCCTTTTAAAGAAGGTGCCTCTTGAGTTCAAGATTGAAAGAGCCCATTGAGGGTCATCAGGCACTGACACAACGTCGATTGAGGCGACAACAGTTTCAAGGAAAATAATATCACCTTGAAAGCAGCCAGGGAGGGTGAATCCATAAGCTCATAAAGGAAATCCAATACAGGTTCTTCAAGACTTTTCAACCTCAACACTGTAAAAGAGGACAAAATGTCACCAGCTGACCGGCTATCTAAGATATAAAGTATAGATGGGCTTACCCCGTTACCACGGTTTTTCATTTGGAGAAATCATTTTCATTATCTCATTTGGAGGACAAATGTCAAATTACTCTGGGCGAGGTAGAGAAAGGTGTCTACTCAAACCCGTAGACTGCCCAGGTGAACAGTGTGCAGTGTTGCTGGGAGCTCCTTGAGCTTCCCTCCGTTTTTCTTTTATATTCCTGTGATAACATTCTGTTATCTGGATAGCGGGATATCTTTTTATCCTACCTGTACTTTCTTTTGCGAGTAGTGAGTGAACATATTGTAACCCTTGTCTCACTTCTCCTTTAACATTCTAGTTACAGTGGCAAGTCTGAGTGGATGGTGGCAGTGGATATTTGCTACCGACTTTTGTGAGTTTTACACGCAGGCTGCGGTCACAGCTGCGGTAAAGGACACATGGTTCACTGTTGACCTAAAATGGTGCCCGTCTTCTTTTTTTACCATATCACTATGGCATGCCCTTTCTTTAGCCTTCCTCTGCTAACCTGGGTGGGTGAAGTCCTCCTCCCTCCTTTGTCTTCGATGGGCTCCCATTGGGAAGCCTGCCAGGATGCGCCAGAGTGGCTGGAAGGACAGGAAGCTGGGAGGACAACAAAACCCCTCCGGTCTTTGTCCTCCAGTAAGTCTGCTTAGATCCAGTTCTGACTGAGTGCCTTGCTGTCTCCTTGAGACTGCCATCACCCAAAGTTTGAATGTTGCATGCATGCTGATTCGCTGGGTTTCTGCATAAAAGGCGAGGGCCTTGATGCTGAAGCTAATGTCGACCACTGGAAGATCCATTCCGAAGAAGAAAAAAGAAGAGGACATTTGCAGCTACCTCCAGCAACTGCCAAGCAGACTGAGTGACAGCTGCTGCTCCAGCCCTACTTCTGTGCAACTGGGAAGATCCAGACTGGAAGACTTCCTCCCTTGGACTGGTGGGCCTAACCAGTCTCGAGACCATCTGCAATTTGAGCCATCCCATGAAGTGCTGCGACCTTCCAGGCCTGCAAAACCTGAATACCCAGGGACCTCTGGCACTACTGCGGTGCATCGTCTCATCAAGCACAGTTTTGGCTGCAAACTTGTGGGCATCGGTCTGGGCCTATAGGGACCGTATCCTGTTTGTAGAAGTCCCCTCAGAACAGTCAGGGACAGAGAGAGGGGAAAAAAGTTTGCCGGGTGACAACCGTTGCTGCTGCGAAGCTTGTGTCGACCCTACACAACCAAGTGCCGCTAAGATTGTGTGCTGGGCACCCTGTGACCCTGTCTGACCGTCTGCTCCCCCCAAAAGTTCCTCCTCCAGCCACCAAGGCAAGAGACCCGAACCAGAGCTGCTGTCGTCTTCCCGTGGGTACCTGCTAGTGACATTCTTTTTCATCCTCATAGAAGATACTGTCTGACTCCTGGGTACTTACCTAGGCAGTGGTTGTGTTGCTGGTCGCCCCTCCTGAGCTTCCTGAGTCACGTTGAAGTGGACAACCCAACCATGTTCTCCCAGGCCCAAAGACATCCCTCCTAGAGGTTGAACTCCTTCCAGATAAGGAGGCTGGAATGTACCCTCCTCAGCCTTTGATCCCTGGGATGTGCTTGCTCCTCTGTGTTGTCTATGTAATGTGCCCTTAAGCCTCTGGGTCAGTGGTGCGCAACATAAATGATATAACATGTGGCCCATCTAGTCCCAATGAAGCCTTTTAATCCAATTGTGTTACTTGTTATGAAAACGCTTCTGATACTTCACACCTTTAACAGCATCTGCCATCCTTTTATCTGCCGCCAAAGGGTCAGGGCCCAGCCCACCCCGACAGTGTCCCCATCTGACGTTTTGAGACACTCCTTCCCCAGATAGGTTTGGAATTCTAAAGTTAGGCTTTCCTACAAGTTGCCTACCTACCAGCATTGCTAACTCACTAAATGTAGGTTGATGAAAGATTTGCTAACCTGAAGCTACTCTATATACTTACCCGTTTATCATCTAAAGGTCTACTATTGAACTGAGTATTGCCACAGCAATTATCTATGTACATATTTATTTGTGTGAATTGTTTTTACTTACCCGAACTGCAGTGATATTAATCTTGTCCAAGAATATATAACAACCATATTTTTATATAAATTAAAGTTACTCACCGTAGTGACTAGAGTACTCATAGTCCACCTTTCCTCCATCCTTGTGGGCGTTCCCCAACATGGGGACGGTACCGGAACCTTTGGCAGTGAAAAATTGACCTTCCACTTCAAATTTAGTATTGCACGCGTGGGCGCAGCCTCGGGTGTGGGAATGCCCCGATAAGGCCCCGCCCTCCAGTGCCTCACCTCAGTCCCCTTTATTCATATTGGATGCTTAGATACCTGGTATTGGACTATGAATACTCTAGTCACTACGGTGCACAAAGCTTTATTACTCATACGTCCCATCCCCTTTCCTCCATGCTTGTGGGTGATTCCCCTGAACAAGAACATAGGGTGGAGCTGTGATAACCTGCCTCATATCTAGGACAAAGCAAAAAGGTTCTTTGGAATCACCTGACCAAATTCTGCATCGCGCCTGGAGCTGGTGTCCAGTGAGTAGTGCTTACAGAAGGACGATGGAGTGGCCCAAGTAGCCGCCTTGCTGATGACATCCCAATAAGCTTGTCTCTGAAACGTGACGCTGTGGCCTTGGCTCGGACTGCATGGGCATGAATCTGCTGAGGAACAGGTTTGCCCATGACCGTGTACGCCTCAGAGATGGCCTGAACCATCCAAAGGGCGATGGAAGCCTTGGAAGCCTGAGAGCCGGGGGAGAAGCCCTCCAAAGTCACGAACAATGCCTGGGACTTCCTGAAGGATTTTGTCTGAGAGAGAGAAAACTTGAGGTCCAAGGAATGCAGGGTCCTCTCCGCCTCTGACTGCGGGTTTGGGAAGAACACCAGCATGCAGATTTCTTGAACAGATGAAATTGAGAGCCCACCCGCGGCAAGAGGTTTGGGTGAGTGAGCAAGATGACCTAGTCGCCGTGAAACGTGGTGAAGGGCTTACTCGAGGACAATGCCTGCAGCTCACTAACCCTGCGTGCAGAGGAGATAGCCACCAATAAAACTGTTTTCAGTGTCACCAACCGCATGTTCACAGAGGCCAACAACTCGAAAGGCTTGCACTGCAAAGCTGCAAGTGCCACATTGAGGTCCCAGATCGGGTGCAGTCTAAGCACTGGTGTAAAAACCATACACAACCCCTTAAGGTGGGCCTTAACCACCAGGTTGGCCGCAGAAAACACCTGCTCAGTGAAATACTTTTAAGACCCAATGGCCGCCAGATAAGTGCGGCAAATATCTACCTGAACTCCAGAATGAGCTGGGTTTGCTGAAAAAGCCAGTACGTCATTCAGAGGACAGGTGACAGGGTCCAGACCCTTGTCACAAGCCCAATGGTAGAACCTAGTCCATTTACTCGTATACCGGGACAAGGTTGAGAGCCTCCTGGCCTGTTGAATGATGTGCCAGTTGTCATCTGAAAATTTAGCCTGCTCAAGCCTCAGCTGGTCAGGAACACGGCCGCCAGCGTTAACTTGGCCGGGTCCGGATGTTCCACCGCCCGCCCTGCTGCATCAGGAATCCCCTGCTGGAGATTGGAAAGTGGACGAGGGACCCTGGGAGCACAACTTCAGCAGATCCGAAAATAAGGGTGTCGATAGTCAGTGGGGGGCAATCAGGATGAGGCTGCAACCCACCCGTAACCTGCGGAGGGTCCGTTGGAGCAGAGGGGTGGGCGGGAATGCATAACAACTGCGGCCATGCCAACAGATCTGGAAGGCATCTCCCAGAGACCAGCAACCCCATCCTGCCCATGAAACAAATTGGGGCACTTAGAATTCAGAGGGGATGCAAACAAATCCAGGTCTGCAAAACCCCAACGCTGAACAGGGGCAACAAGCAGTCGGTGTGCAACTCCCACTCGTAGGTGTTGAACTTCAGGTGGCTCAGCTGATCCGCTTCTGTATTGCTGTCCCCCGGGAGCTGTAATGCTGAAATCCAAACTCCATCTGTCAGGGCTCATTCCCAGATCAATACCGCCTACATGCAGAGAAGGGGGAGGGAGAATTGGGGGGGGGGGTGGACACCCTGCTTGTTCAGGTAAAACATTGCAGTAATAATAAATGTTTATTCTGATTAGTTAATTTAAGAACTTTACACAAACACACTTGGAACAAGCAATTCATATATCATATATGGTAAACAATCATACATAATGTCTTACGATCATAGCGAAACTGAGCTCAATAAATGAGCAGCCATTTAAAAATTAATTTATAGAAGCAGACAATGCTCATAAAAACCAATAGCAAAACACATAATAGTACACAACAACTCCACAGTTCACCATTCACACGAGTATCGTTGGATCTATAAAGTGGTGTATAAGATGTAGCTGAGGCGCCTTTTAGGCAATCAGCGTCGATAGGAGGCAAGTATATATTAGAGTGTTACAGTTTAATACATAGTGACACTGTACACTTAACTAAATAAAATAACACTCCATTAATCCAATTAATTCATCATAAAACAATAAAATATAATATATGAGGATCGGACTTGAGTCTTCTCAAGCCCTGCTACTTATTAAAAAACCTCTAAGCAAAGGCCTTGGATCTTAGATGGTAATTATTTCCGTCACATATGTAAGCTCAAGTCCCTTTTCCAGACATAGGGCCTCATTACACGTTGTGCGGTAAAAACCTCCAATTACCGGCATGGCGCTCTTAACGTGTCTGCCCTCGCAAGAGGGCGCTAATAGCGTACCATTACGAGTACGCGGGCACGAGCATAGCGCCATGCCGGTAATGACCCTAACGCCATGCCGCTAAAGACCCCAAAAAGTGACTTACCGCCCTCGATGAAAGTGCAGATAGCACCTACGCCCTCACGCTGCATGCAAATAGCGGTCACCGCTATTAGCGGTGACCGTTAAATTGCGGAACCGGTAATAGCGTCATCGCACAGGAACGGGAAAGAGCACGGCGGCCATCTTTAAAAACACAATCCATTACCATCCTCTGCCCCCTGGACCTGTTTGGAGTAGGTTGCAGTTGCAAATCATCAGGGGCACCCTCAACATGCACAAGGCATTGAAAAAAAGCACCGACAGGCAGCGCAAAGACAAATTTACATCAGAGGAGCTGATCATGCTGACCCAGACCCTGGCTGACAATGCCGCCGTTGTCTTTGCCAACGACATGCGGCAGGAGACACTTATAAAAAAAAAAAGGCCATCTGGGATGAAGTTGCGGTGAAAGTTAATGCAGTGGCACCACCACCCGCAATGTGCGTGAGTGCAGGAAAAGGTGGGACGACCTCAGACTGCGGGTGAGGAGCATCCTTGCCGAAAACCACAGAATAGCCACTGCAGGTGGATCCGGTTCACCCATCATTCTAAAGGAATGGGAGGAGACCTGTGCGAACCTAATCGGAGTGGAATGCATTGAGGGAGTCGGCACTATGGAGCATGGCGTGGCAACCACTTCAGATGGAAGTGAGTGTACACATGACAGGATGCTATGTGAATGTACTGGTCCCCCCAAATGTGAGCCTAGAATCATCTCATGGATGGACAAACATCCACACATCCACCATCCTTGCCCATGTCAGTGTCAGACCCAAACACACACACATGCACACATCACCAGAGACAAGTGCCAAACACAACCATGCATGGGTGAGACACTGAACTGACACATCACCTGCATCCCCAACAATGAAGTCCCAATGGCCACAGCTGCATTATTGATGTATTCTGCATAAAGTACATAGAAACGTAACCAATGCCATCCCCCTTCTTGTCCCTGACAGGCTCACATACAGACGGTGAGGATGCCGGAAATGCATCCCAGGCACCCCCTGCAAATAAGAGACCAAGGGCACAGGACTCTGAGGACACCCCCACGACATCAAGGGGCAAGGGGGGAAGGTTCCACATGAGTGTCAAGCATCGGAGGAGTGCCACTGCCAGGATAGAAGTAGCCACACCACTAACTACAGCCCCACCACCGGAGGTGAACCCACAACCACCAATCCCAGCCACGGAGGGCCCACCATCAGCTGCGCCAAGCTCCGCAGGAGAGGCAGCAGCCACTGCCCCACTATCTGATGTTGAGGACACAACAGATGTCACAATGGAGATGCACACCCCAACCCCCCCTGGAACCTCTGAGCCATCACCACTCCAGACACCTGGGTTTGATGCCACTGGCGAGGACAACATTCTAGGCTCAATATCCCCCATGGTGGCTTCACCTGCTGACATGGATGCATCTGAGGGCACAGAAGCTACTTCACCAGCACCCAGCACTGCCCTCGACCTGGCCACCATCAGCCAGCGTCAACAGGAACTAACTGTGCTGGTTGGCCAGCATGTGGAGGAGGCTGCCCATCTCAGGGAGGAGATTGTGGAGACGGCAAGGCACTCCACGGAGAGGATGGAGGCCTGTACAGACAGGCTGTGTGAGGAGATAGGCAGACTCAGGGAGGTCCTCACTCGAATAGCAGACACAATGGACCGCCACTTCACACCACCAGGACAGTCAGCCACGTCGTCATCCGCCGGTTCAACGCAGACAAGCCCCCTCCGCCGCTCCACACGCACCACCAGGCGCATGTCTAGCCAGTCTCCAAATGCTGGCGCAGACAATGGCCAATAGGGAGTTTATGGCGAGGTTGGGTGTAAGGGTGTTATGGGTCTGTTGTGGGGGGTGGGTGGAAGGGTGTTATGGGTCTGTTGTGGGGGGTGGGTGGAAGGGTGGTGGGATGTTTGGGGACATGCACTTTTTCATCTTTCCGTTACTTAATACACTGGTGTCTGGTCAAAACACAGGCTTGGACATCTTCATTGTGTTTGTGTACTTTATTGGCGACAGGGTCCATTGCATGCTTCCAAACATACACCAGGGCATTCATACCCATATCCACGTGACAGTAAAAAACCACGTTACTCAGAATATTTGGTTGATCAGATGTTGTCTCACAGCACGTCCCTCTTGACCATCCCCTCTTGCATGTCCTGCATCCCCTTCACCTCCGTCCTCATCACCATCATCATCCTCATCAGGTGCTTCCATTTCAACGTCAGGGGGCAGTGGCACATTCCGTCTGATACACATATTGTGCAGCATGACACATGCCATGGTGATCTTGGCCACCTTCTCATGGCCGTACAAGAGAGCGCCATCCTACCTGCTTATGCACCTAAACCGTGTCTTCAAAAGGTCAAATGTCTGCTCAATCACGACACGGGTTTGGGTATGTGCATGATTGTAGTCCTCTTCGTGCCTGTTCTTTGTGTTCTGTACAGGGGTAAGGAGCCACCTCTTCAGGGGATAGCCAGCATCACCTGTATGGGGGGACAAATGGGGACCCGGACCCGTTACTGTTCAGCACAAGTGCGGCCAGTTCATTTCTGGCTTTTTTGGTAGGATTATGTTCGTGGCATGTATGAGATTCGTGTATTTTGAGGTGTGGAATGTTGTGCAATGTGGATGGATGTTAGATTTTTCGAGACCTGGATTGTCATCTATGTTATGTAGCTCACACTTGCATGTCCATTCATCTCTGGTACGTTTTGGGCCTACCCAGATGGATGTTGGCGTACATCTGTATGTGCATTTGTCCAACGGACAACAAGCTACACCTAATCGGAGTATGTATTTCTCCCCCCCAATCACACTGCCATGTGCTTGCCCTGCTACTCACCAAGTAGCCACGAACGTTGCCCGGCTTGTCGCTCCATGTAGCGTGGGATAGTTGAGTTCCGCAGGACCATGGAATCATGGGTTGATCCAGGAAATCGGGCACAGCAATAAATGATTATCTTGTTGGCGTTGCATACCATTTGGACATTGATGGAGTGGAATTGCTTCCTGTTTCGGTAGACTACTTCATTGTGATGTGGGACCACCAATTCCACATGGGTACAGTCGATTGCCCGATGCACCTTGGGATGCCTGCCAGTGCATAGAAGCCATCTTTGGTGTTTGCAAGCTCCTGGGCAGTCCGTGGCATGAATATGTGTTCAGGTGCATGCTTCAGGAGGGCATCGAGTACCTGGGTCAGCGTGCGTGAGAATACTGGTTGTGAGATGCCATGCATCTGCCCCACCGTATGCTGGTAAGTGCCTGTGGCCAGGAAGTGGAGCACAGTCACCACCTTGAGTAGAGGGGGGATGGCAGTTCGGATGTCTATGAGGCTCACAATGTCGTTGTGTATCATGTCTACAATGCTGGTTATGGTATCCCGGTCCAGACGGTACAGGGTGTGTATCTGCTCCGGGGTTAGGTTAAATGGATTGGCTCTGATCCTGGGGATTGGTGGGTGCCTCTGTGGTATGATTAGGTGCCGTGGTGGTGCTTGCTGTGCCTGTCTTGCCCTCCTCCTCCTTCTGCGTCTCCTCTGTGATGCCTGCTGCTGCTGCTGCTGCTGCACTGCGATCATGTCCTCCAGCCCATGTAATGCTGCTAGTATTGGAACCATCTTGGTGTGGGAAGGGGTGTGGTGTGCTCCTTTTGTGCTGCCTGAGTCTCCATTGCCTCCACCTGTGCTGATTGTGTCTACCTGTGGCAGGTGGGAACACTGCTCAGTTCTCTTAACGGGTGGTTTGCGATGGCGGTATTAGCGCCATGGCGGTAAAGGTTTTTGGGTGCTTTTCCATGCCGCTATTGGCACGTCCGCCTGGCTTGTGATGATGTGCTAATAGCAGCATGGCGTAAACTACGGACTCGAGGGTCGCGCGGCCGCGGACTGGCCACTATTAGTGGCACCGTACTTAGCGGTGCCGCAAATAGCGGTGAGCCAGGTCATAATTCGGATGGGGATTTAACGTTAACGGTATTCCATTACCGGTAACGTTAAGTCCCTACTGCCTACCATGTAATGAGGCCCATAGTCTAAAGTCGCTATCATACCAGATGCAATCTAATGCTAACTTACTGTGTGCATACTGGCTAATAATCACTTAACCTAGTATAACCTTCTACATCAGGTAAGTTTGGCACGACCCCATACTCACAGGAGTGCAATTTGTAGGGCAAGGGAGTCTGTGTTCAAGCATCTATCCCAGAAAGAGTCAATGAGTATAGTCTTGTTTCTGTGCACAAGGGTCCCAAAGTTGGTCATATATAGATCACCCAGTTTAGCACACTGGGTGAGCACATGTCTGACTGTTTCAAGTTGGTCAATAAGGGTACATATGCAGCAGCATCTGTTCTCTACCGCTAAGCCCAGACGTGATCCCATTATTGTGCGTACTGGGAGTTGGTATGTGCATAATTTAAGGATCAAGATCCTTAATGCAGGATCCGGGCAGAGTAACAGATGGGGTTGGACTTTGCAGTAGCGGTGCACCACGTGGGACACTTCCTCGTATCCCTTTAGTTTGGCCAAATGGGTGTTGTTCTTACACCAATCCCATCTGTCACACTTTTTCACAAAAGATTTTTTTTTAGGTATATTTATGGGGTGCCCAAGCTAGAATTATAAGTCCAACTAATCACCTTGAAAAGTTCTTCACTCAGTGCTTGGTAATTTAGGCCTGCAAACAACTTTCCAGAATCGAGATTCCTGCCCACTGACGCTAATAGTTTACATGCTGGCTTGGCACAGGACTTGAGGTAGAAGCATCCTCTCGCCCGACTCGCCATGCCACCCAGAGAGATGAGACCCAACTCCAATCGCAGATATTCCATGGAACATGAGGGTCCCATGTGCAACATTGCTCGCCAAAGAAGACCCTCGAGAACATTAAGCCCGGAGAAGTCCTGCATGGCCAGGGCGTCGAGTCCATACAACATTGCAGGGACAAAGCATTGCTTATATAGCAGGAGGATCCAAGCCAGAGAAAATCCATCGTGCCCCCCTTGCAAACTTGAGCGCTTGTAGAGTTAGTTGCTTAACTCTTTGAGTTTCCTTGTTTTTGATGAGATCATGATCACCTCTAGCACTAAAGTCCAAGCCTACATATGGATAAGAACCTACATAATCAATGGTGCCGAATGCTGTATCCATCCGGGACCGGTTGACCACGTTTCTGGTGATCAACATTATGTTGGTCTTCTCCAGATTAATAGTCAGTCCCAGTTCTAGGGCATATGTGGACAATTCATTAAGCAGGGTCTTCATTCCCTTGTACGTGCGATTGAATAGGACTAGAATGTCCGAGTACAGCATTCCCACTAAGGGCAAGTCACTGATCCTGGGTGGACATTTCGCCACTCCCAACATGCGGGGCAGAAAGTCCACTATGTACAGGTTGTGTAACATGGGAGGATCAACACATCCCTGTTTCACACTCTTCTTAATGGTAATGGGGTCAGTAACATTGCCCCCATGATCCAAGCATAATCTAGCATTGTTTTTGCTATGTAGTAAACATAGGATGTGGACAATCCAATCAGGGCAGTTTAATGCCCAGAACTTAGTCCATAGAGTGTCTCTGTTGATCTGACCGAACACGTCGACAAAGCCTACGTACAAAGTTACATCTCTACAGCTACGGTTGGTGTGTATCACTGGTCTAGTACCCTGATGTTATGGATAGTGCCAGACCCAGGGCAAAATCCTGTCTGGGCTAGGTGGAGTATGTTATTTCCCCGATACTCATGCGTGCAGATCTCGAAGGACAAGTGACGTGAAAATCTTCCCCGTGCTGTAAAGCACTGACAACAGCCGGAAATTATTTTTGCACGGCCTCCCTTTTGTGCGCTGGGCGGAGAACAGACTGCTGCCAAGAGGCAAAATAGTCCTAGTTCTGCAAACTCTAGCAACAGGATTAATAATATTTGTGTCCCATTTTCCGGGTCATTTTTAAGAACTATATTAGCAAGGCCATTCGGCCCTGGGGCTCTAGACTCCTTAAGCTTTGTGATAGCATCCACCAGTATCCGATGACTCGAGGGAACAGGCCAAGGTCCGTGAGAGTCGGGTGTGAAGGCAGAGATCATATGAGTGAAGACATATCTGCAACATGTTCAATCTATGTCGCCCCCGAAATGGGATTAAGGGTAATGAACTGCATCTCCCCCCTTGCTGTCGCCAGGTACCTCCAAATGTCACTACTGTCTCTGGCAATTATTGCACCAACTAATCACTGCCAGGCAGATCGCCTTAAAGACAGGAGGTAGTGCCTTTACCAGGTCCGGAAATTCGTCCTGGCTTGTTTAATCTCCCGTTGCATTTGTGGGAGGAGATCCCGATGGTGGCCTTGTGCAGTCAGTGGCCGTATGGTCCGGCGCATTTTGCGTTTGCCATCACGTACATTAATGTCAAATTATTTATTATACTTATTGTATCCCACAGACTGCTGAAGGAATAGTGGTTTGGCCGATGGTATAGGCCCATGTGCGAATCCAATGTAGTATGGCTGCCAGGTCCATATCTCTAAGGCCAGCACGGTCCACCACATTGTTAGGAAACCGAGTCATATTCATCCTGGAGATTTTTTTGTGGTTCCATCTGATTGTATTACCTGCATGGTTAGTCACAGCGTCCCCACACATGGTGGTTTTCTCATGGGTGGCCACATTTTCTAGGTCCAATATTAGGATTGAATAGTCACTATAATCGCTCGCCATGATATTAAGTGAAGACACTCGCTCTAAGACTTTATGGTTCACAGCCATATAGTCTAAAGTAGCCTCCTTGGTACCAATTTTCCAGGTAAAGTTTCCTGGGTGGTCACCTGTGGATCGTCCGTTAAGTAATGGAAGTCGCCAGTCATCAAGGAGACTCAACCACTGTCTTCCTTTAGAATCGGAGCTGTTCTGTACAATTGTTCTGCCTTTCAAACACATTTGGGTAAGTGCCAGCACCTTCACGGTCGACTCACATGGCATTCCAATCCCTGCACAAAAGGACGCCATTATCTGGCAACGCTGTGCACCAATTTAATAGTGTGGCATCAAGTTGCTCAAACAGCCTCTCGGTCATGCCATCGCCTGGCAGGTCATACATATTCATCAATAGGCTCGTAGAGAATGGCCCCTCAGCTGGTATAGCAATTTCAACCGCTAGGAGATTACCACCAGGGGCATCACTAAATATTATCCCCACCAAAAATATCTCCGTATATATGGTTGTCTGGAACAGCCATAGGCGATATTTTTGGGGGGAATCATTTTTGTGTTTTTTGGGAGCGGGGGTTGTGTGGGTGTCCCCCGCTCCTTTAAAAAAAATGCAGGGGTTGGGGTGGCGCTGTTGTGCACCGTTAAATATGGCCGCCTGAATCGAGAGCTCCGTAGCCTACAAGCCCCTGCCTGAATAATCCTGCAGGTCTCCTCTACGCCTAACATCTTCAGACACAGATATACGGATGGGAAAGTCCCAGGAACATACTCAGCGACTTCCAGCCCAAAACGCTGCCTGGATCTGGTGAAAACTGCACCCAGATCCTACGCTGGTGAACATCAACGGCTGGCGGCCTGCGCACCAAATCTCGTGTGCCCATAAAAAACGTCCCCCGACACCGCTCGCTTCACTCACCCTGGGGCCTCTCAAACCCTCTGATGCGGACTGTTGCTCCCGGGGGAGAGAAAGGGACACCCGAGAAAACAACCGACACTGCACAGGAGCCCAAAGTCCCCCGCCACGGGTTGCAGCAGGCACCGACAAGCTGTGCGCACAGACCGCGAACATACTGGCCCGCTCCCTGACAACGGGCTGAATCCTTTGCAGAGGACCGCAGGAGGGGCCCCCCGGAGCCACGTTCCATCTGGCCCCACACGACACAACCACAAACAGAACTGCAAGGTACGTGGGGAGGGGCCAAGTGGGAGCGCACATGAGCTGATTCACACGCCAACAGTGAATCCATAGACCCAACCACACAAAGCCCCTCCTGGGAACGCCATAAACCCCTCCACCCCCAGCCCCCACAGTGCAAATAACTAACCTGAGGACAACTACTCACTCAGTGCAACAACGTGCGGGCCGGCGCCAGGGGCAAGCTGTGGGCCCCCCTCCCCTACCGATACAACAAGTGCCATACTACCCAGGAGCAGAATACACAGCCCTCCTGGGCCAGAGATAAACAGTGAGCAGCCACGACAGCCATAGTGGGACATAATCACGCTACACTCCTGGGACCACCTGTAACACCAGCTACGCCAGCTAAAGCATCTCCAACTTAAGTACCAAACCACCATCCTGGGCCGTATCCTTTGAAATACAGGGGAGTGCAGACATCCACTCATCGCATCCTGCCACACTCAGCCCCCTCATAGGTGCTCGACCCAACGCATCAAAACAACTGGCGCCTAAACAACACGGTACAGCCAATGCTTGACGTCCCACAATGACGCGGGGAACAAAGAGCAAGAAAAAAGGCCCGATGGACGCATTTGCTAACACCACAAATTTGGAACCTGCGGTAACCCAACCACTTTCCCCAGTGAGCCCCACGGCAGAGCCTCCTGAACAATGCATGGCCCCCTTCATGGCAGCAATGAAAAAGGGGTTCGCCGCCATCAATAATAAACTTGACGATATAGGGGACAACATAGTGTCCATACAAGCCGACATACGAAAGGTAAACACCAGAGTCTGAGGCGGAAGAAAGGGTGAGCACCCTGGAAGACACAGCCAGCTCACAAGGCAAAGCTATTGAGGACATACATAAAGACATCAGAACCCTCCGGACCAAATGGGAGGACCTTGAATCCCGATCACAGCGTGACAACATATGAGTGGTCGGGATCGCAGAAGCCAGACTCAACATCCCGAAGGATTCCTTCACAAACTATTCCCAGACACCCAATTCTCAAGCCAATTCCTTATTGAAAGAGCCCACAGAGCACTGCCCCCCCCCCCTCAAAAACCTGGTGCTCCAGCCCGAACCATCATAGCACGTTTGCTAAACTACAGAGACCGGGACCTAATCCTAAAGCAGGCAAGAGAAAAGGCCCCCCTGATATACGACTCCAATCGAATTCACATATATCCAGACTTTTCAACAGGGGTATAGTCAGCTAGATGCTCATTTGACCAAGTGAAAAGACTACTCGGGGAAAGAAAGATGTATTTACGCTATGCTGTTTCCCGCTAAATTTCGAATTCAACACTCTGGCAGGACCCAGTTTTTCAAAACACCGGAAGACGCTCTAGCATTTGTCGAAAGAAATACACCCCCCCCCCCACAGGGGATACCTGAAGGAGGCCATGCACAAACAATATTCAGATGCTCAGTCAAGATCCCATATGCAGACCCAGCACTGATAAGACACCGTAGAGGCCCCCAACATCCTTAGAGGCTACTACCTCAGGCGTGGAAACGGACCACACCGCCTCCATTGTTGCAAAATTGCAGTTGACAAGTTGGGATACACCGCCCGATTGGGGGGATGGTGAGGGAGGGAGGAGAACACATAGCAGGCCTGTTGCCTGTGAAAGAGAAGACCCACCACGACAAAAGGCCAGTTGCCTTACTCCAGAATCGAAGAAACCACAAAAGGGAAGAGAACCAAGTTGGGTAAAAGTTTTCTAGTTAATGGCTGCAGTTGTTATATTAAAATTAAAAAAAACCTGGCATCAACACAGAACAAGGAAGAACATCACAACACTGAAGATGCAATGGGCCGTAAAAGGTTTCTTGAATGGCATCACAGCACATAACAAGAAGTACTAGACTCCTCTCCTGGAACGTCAGGGGGTTACTCAATCCAATCAAGGCCAGAGAAATCCTATCATATGCCAATAGACACAAAATCAACAGCCTACTATTACAAGAGACTCCTACAACTGAACAAATCTCTGCCTCGTTTGGCCGCTCCTGGGGCTCACAAGTCTTCACTACAAACTATTTGTCACAGTCGAGAGTAATACTGACGCTGGTCCATCGCAGACTGGGGCTCCTGGTGACCAAATCCAAAGTGGACACAGAAGGCAGATTCGTAATACTATGGGGCATGCTACAAGGACAAGACAACCATAATCAAAACATGTGGACCTAATATTGACACACCAGAATTCTACCAACAGATCATCACACTAATAACACCAACGGGGGAGGCGAGAGTGATATGGGGAGGAGATTTTAACCATCTTGCTGAAAAACAATTGCTCCAAACAACTTGAAGAGCAAGGACCAATATAATTGTGTTACCTATTATGACCCTGACTGGAAGAACACCCTGACCCTGCAGGATGAAACTCTCCCTAGGATGAGTATGGTGGTCCGCCTATCTAAAAGAGGATAGGTAGAAGAGGGAACTGACCCTAACTCTACAATGGATGATTGATCCAAAGAAGCTCAAAAAACCGCTGGGCTATCTTCAGACACAGAACACACCAAAAAATGTTGTTAAAACTAGAAGTTTGAAATTTAAAAAGATTTAAAACGACAGTTCAGCAATTGCAACAGCAAGTGAGTACATGATCACATGCCCGTCTGAACTAAGATATATTGGAATGCTGTAAGACCAGTCAAGAAACGTCTCATCGAACATAAATCCTGCATTTGAACCAAGAAGCTCATAGCTCCCATGGTCGAACACTTTGTAGAAAGAAACCACACAGCAGAACAATTTAGGTGGACTATTCTTGAAAAAGTGAAATTACCAACTAGAGGCGGAGATTTTAACAACCTACTCCTAAAAAGAGAGCAACCTTGGATTTTCCGTTTGGACACGGTCTAAACTAAGAAATCCAATGGAACGAACTGGCCCTTATTAAATAAACAATCAGGGAAGAGTTCTCCATTTTTTTAAAAGGAACATTTTTTAAAAAAACTTTAAAAAAAATATTTTAAAAAAAAACATGGACCCATTGGCACAATCGTGATTCAATGCCAATGGTTCGGATACTCACATACATAGGGACTACAGACCCACTTAAAAACCTCCACATTTTGCTGTGACATGCACTACATTTCATATACTTTGCCACATTTTGTGGTGCCGATACTGGGAGAGAGCCCCACCCCCTACCCCCTCCACCCGTTTCTATACATTTGTACTCGAACCATCAATTCCCTATGGGTTATGAGCGGGACGATCTTTTTACCATCAGAAAAAATAATGAGGCACATGCAGATTCCGATTAGGGTGTTTAGTACTTTCATCTTTAACTACACTCCGTGGGCATTCTGCCCATGCATCAGTGTCCAGTAATGTTTACCGATAGTAATTGTAGATATATGCCGCCTGGGGGATCTTTGCATCTTCCATAATGGCCGCCAAGTAACAGTGCATCAATTGGCCTGCACTAGCTAATAATGGCTGACTGGAATTTAGTTCCCTTTTCCATGTTTGTTCGCGTGACAAAAACAAGGAAGTCACCATACACGGTTCTTTCGGGTGCACTCATGCGCGAGATTCCTCACGGAGCCTCGCAGCATTGAGCGCCTTATAGATGCCACATTAGGTAAGAAACTCGATTTGCCTAATGATATGCTAGTGCGTTTTGATACCAACTAGATGCGACTGTGCGCATATTGCTAGACGCCACGCAGATGTAGCTGGACGTTTCTTTGCAACTAAAACTGTATTCCCTGATTGATACCAGCATTTCACTGACGTGCCTCGCAAAGCGGAACACATGCACATGGACCATGCACCCATGCTAAGTTTTGAAATGTACAGCGAAAATCATTATGAATTAGTTCAGCAGGAGTTTGTTTTAAGAGGAATTACAAAGAGCATATGCTCACGTAGTTTCGTGTGCATCTATGTCCTAACTGCTGACACTATATATAAAATAAGGAACAAGTTACTTACCTGTAACTGTTGTTCTCCAGCATGGGACTGGCATGGATTCACATGCTTATGAATATTCCCCGTCGTCAGGCCGGGAATCCTCAGTATAGAAAAAAATCAGTATCAGTTTCGTTTCTGATCTGTCTTTCTTAGTAGTAACCAATAACTGGTCTCTGGGTCATACTGTCCCCAGCCAATGACTGCCCTCTCCCTAAGCCCCGCCTCTGGCAGCCAGCCTCAGATTTGGTAGCACGTAAAGTGGCAGTATGACCAAGTGAAGAGCCGCAGAGGGGTAGGCGGGAAGGTTCGCATGTGAATCCATGCCAGACCCATGCTGGAGAACAACAGTTACAGGTAAGTAACTTGTTCCTTCTCCAGCATGGAGTCTGGCATGGATTCACATGCTCATGAATAAGAGAATACATAGCAGTACACACATGCACAACCATGGGAGGTGGCAACAGGCTCAACATTAAGCAATACAACAACTCAACATTAAGCATCTCTTACCTCCTCACCAGGCTCACCTTAGGCGAACAGGTTGCGCAGTACTGCTTGGCCGACCCTGGACTCCTCCCTGGAGTCCCGATCGACGCAGTAGAATCTTGTGAAGGTGTGCGTCGACCTCCACGTCGCAGCCCTGCAGATGTCTAGCAGGGGCACACCAGACAGGAACGCCGCGGTAGCAGCGCTCGCTCTGGTCGAATGGGCTCTCGGACGGCCGGGCAGCGGTCGGTTTACCAACCGGTGACAGTGCATGATGCAACCGGAGAGCCATCTGGAAATGGAAGTCTTCGAGAGAGCCTTCCCTTGATTCACAGTCCCAAAGTTCACAAACAGCTGTGACGTCTTCCGAAAACTCTTTGTGCGGTCCACGTAGAACTTCAGCGCTCTAGCTACATCCAGCGAGTGCAAAGTCCTCTCGGCCGGCGACGAAGGCGACGGGAAGAAAACTGGCAACACCAAGAGCTCGTTGAGGTGGAAGTCCGACGGCACCTTGGGCATAAAGGAGGGTGCGTCCTCAGCACCACCCTCGTGTCATGAAAAGTCAAGTATGGAGGCTTGCAAGACAGGGCCTGGATCTCTCCCACTCGTCGTGCGGAGGTGATGGCCACGAGGAAAGCTGTCTTCCATGACAGGAACTTCAAAGGCGCCAAATGCATAGGCTCAAATGGGGCCCCCATGAGCCTGGTCAGCACCACATTAAGCTCCCACGCCGGGGCAGGAGCCTTCACCGGCGGGAATGATCGGAATAGTCCCTTCATGAATTCTTTCACTAGGCGATGAGACCACAAGGACGCCCGTCCCGTAGTCCTGGTATATCGGGAGATTGCAGCCAGATGTATTTTGCTGGAGGCGTGAGCCAGTCCAGCTTTGGCCAGCGACAGTAGGTACGGCAGTACTTGAGGGGACGTAATCCGCAGAGGGTTAATCTTCTGTGCACGGCACCAGACAGAGAACCTCTTCCATTTATGTCCGTAGCACTTGAGAGTTGAGGACGCCCTGGCCTTTGCAAGAACCTCTCTGCAGTCGGCAGGGATGTCGTACCCTCCAAATTCTAGTGCTGCAGGAGCCAGGCCTGCAAGTTCAGCGACTCCGGGTTGTGGTGAAGAATGGCGCCTCCTTCTCTGGAGAGAAGGTCTGCGTCCGTCGGCAGCTTCACTGGTGTGGACGTTGACAAGTCCAGAAGGTCCGGGAACCAGATCTGTCTCGGCCATGCCAGTGCGACGAGGTTCATCCTGCACCGGGATCTCTTGAACTGGTTTATGAGCCGGAGCAGCAATTGCAGCGGAGGGAACGCATAAAGAAATAGGCCGTCCCACGGGAACGAGAAAGCATCGCCCACGCTCCTCGGCTGGGGGAACCTGCTGGCGAACCTCCAGCACTTGGAATTTGTCGCCGTCGCGAAGAGATCGATTTGGGGTTCGCCCCATCGTCGGAAGAGTCGATCCACTTGATCCTGGCGTAGTTCCCACTCGTGGCACGAGCGCAGCTCCCTGCTGAGTGAGTCGGCGATCGTGTTTTTTATTCCTGTCAGCTGAAGAGGCACCAGAAACATCCGTTGGGCGACGGCCCAATGCCACAGATCCTGGGCTTCCTTGGATAGGGCCGCGGACCTGGTTCCGCCCTGCTTCCGGATGTAGAACATTGTGGTGGTGTTGTCGGTGAAGATCCTCACCACCTTCCCTTGAGGGACGGGAGAAAGGACCTGAGGGCCCAGAACACTGCGCGGAGCTCCAAAATGTTGATATGGAGTGACTTCTCCCCCGGGAGCCAAAGGCCTCTCGTGTGAAGATCTCCTGAGTGCGCTCCCCAACCTTCCAGGGAGGCGTCCGTTGTCACTGTCACACGGTGAGCTGGGATCTGAAAGTCCGTGCCCGCCAACAGATGGGAGCGGGTACCCCACCACCGGATCGCCTGACGGAACATCTCGTTGAGAGGGATCCTATCCTCGAAGCTGCCTCTCGACTGGACCCAGCGGGCGTCGAGGAACTCTTTTAAGGGGCGCAACCGAAGCCTGCAAAGGCGCACCAGATAAATGCAGGAGGACATCATCCCGAGGAGGTACTTGATAGATCTTACCCTGGCCATGTCTGTGGCCAACAGAAGCTGCACCTTGCCCAGAATGGTCCTGGTCCTTTCCTCCGACGGCGAGGCCAGCCGCGCCACTGTGTCGAGCTTGGCTCCCAGAAACAGGGCGACTTGCGACGGAACCAGGTGGGATTTTGGAAAGTTGATGGAGAATCCCAGGTCCGTGAGGAGCTGGACGGTCTTCGCAGTGTGCTCCACGGCGAGCTACCTCGTCCTTGCCCGGATGAGCCAGTCGTCCAGGTAGGGGTAGACGTGGATCCCCTGTAGGCACAGCCGCGCAGCCACCGGTGCGAGGCACTTGAACACCCTGGGTGCCGACTTCAATCCGAACGGGAGGGCCTTGAACTGGTAGTGCCGCCCTTGGACCACGAACCTGAGGAACTTTCGGTGTCTTTTTAGAATGGGGATGTGGAAGTACGCATCCTCCAAGTCCAACGACGACAGGAAATCGTCCTCCTCCAGCTGTTCCAGCACGTGCTGGAGGGTGACCATACAGAACTTCTGCGCCTTGATGTACTTGTTCAGTCGTCGTAGGTCCAGGATGGGGCGCCATCCTCCTGTTTTCTTTTTTACGAGGAAGTACCTTGAGTAAACTCCGGAGCCCCGAAGCCTCTTTGGGACGAGCACGATGGCACCCTTCTTGATCATCGCCCTTACTTCCAACAGTAGTTGAGGGATGTGATTTTCCTTCCTGGCCACGGGTGGAACGCGAGGGCACTTCTTCTGAAACTCGAGGGCGTGCCCTTGGGCCAGGGTGTCCAGCACCCAACGGTCGGTGGAGATGGACTCCCACACGCTGACAAACCTCGCCAGCATGCCTCCCACCGGGGTGCTCCGGCGGGGGCCCGACCCCACGGTCGGTTCAATCTTGTTTGGAGGCCGCCTTGCCTCCTTGACCTCCCTGTCGACGACGACGGGCACCACCTGACTTGCCGCGTCCCCTGTAGGCTTCCTGGGACGAAGATCTTGCCGCTTGTCGGTACGTGGAGGAGCCACTGCGGGATCCCTTGGAGGCACCTTGTCTGCCGCCGGAGCTCCGAAAGGACGGCCGTCGTTGTTGGAGCACTCCCAGTGCCAGGGCAGTCTCTGTGTCTGTCTTGATGGCCTGAAGGGACTCATCAACCGCCTTCCCAAACAGGTTGTTCCCGTCGAAGGGCATGTCCAAAACCTTGGTTTGTACGTCCTGGCGGAAATCCGTGGCCTTGAGCCATCCTCGTAGTCTCAAGCAAACGCCGTTGCCGAACTGACGGAAGCCGGTGTTGGCGATTTCTGTTGCCACCGTGATGGCGTGGTCTGAAGCAATCTCACCCTCCTGTAGGATTTCAAGGGCCTCTGCCCTTTTGGCGTCTGGAAGGAAGTCTAACAGAGGGGCGATTTTGAACCACAACTCCCTGTCGTAGCGGGCTACATAGCCAGGGAGTTGGCCGCCTTGATAGTCGTCACTGCGGATGAGATGATCCGTCGTCCCATCGTGTCCAACTTCCTGCCCTCGCCGTCCGGCGGGGAAGTTGATGTTGAGGCCGATGCCCCCCCAGCTTTCTTCTTTGCCGCCGCCGAGACGACCGAATCCGGGGTAGGTTGTGGCCGAAGGCACAAGGGGGCAGCGTCGGGGACCCGGTACTTCTTCTCGTACCGGTCCCTCTTTGCCGGCGCCGTGGCATGGTTCTTGAGGAGGGCGAGCCCCTCATCCCAGATGTCATCAAGAAGCGGTACGGCGAGGACCGTCTTCCTTTTAGCCTTGCGCCGCTTGTAAAGGAACCCTTCTTTCTTCTTCTCTTCTGGGCAGAGCTGGAAAAGCTCGGATGCCCTGGAAATCATGGCATGAAAGGATCCAATCTCGTCGGGCGGGGACGCCCGAGCAGGGGGCGACGGGAGACACGTCCCGTCGTCGCCTCCGTCGTCATCTGTACCTGTCGTAGCCGTGTCCGTGCCTGTACCATCCCCGTGGGTAGTAGACCGGGGGAAGGCAGAGCAGGCTGCAGAGGTGGGAGAGGTGGCGTAGGATGCGTCCTCCTCCTCTTATGTGGTGGACTTTCCAAAGCTCCTGGCTCCGGTTCCCCCGTCGGGTCTGGCTCAGGTACCTCCGTCGGGGTAAGGGGTAACCTTGTCCTTATCTCCGAGCATAAGGACTGAATCGCTGACAAAATGGCCGCCGAAGTGTCCTACGGCACCGGAAACGACGGGCGCGAGGGCTCTTGAGGAGCCTTGTCGGCGACACCGTCGCTCTCGTCGTTGCCCTCGTCGGGATCCCTCCCGATGGGCTGGGCCTCTTCCACGACTTCGATGAGCTCTTCTTCAGAGGTCGTGTCCGTATCCACGATGGCCACCAGCACCTCCCCCACCTTTTCCAACGAGGACTTCGTGGGGGTCTTCTCAATGGGCCTGAAAGACGACTCCCTCCGCGGTGGCAGGGAGACTCTGGGTCCTGAGGGCGCCTCCACTGGTGTAGCCTCCACAGGCTGAGCCAGGCCCGCGGCGACATCTATTCTTCGACACACTGCAGAAGATGTCTTCCCGATTTGTCTGGGGAGGACACACGGCTAGAATCAGCTGGCCTAAACTATGCAAAAGCTATGATACTGGTGGACTGGCGGACCCAGACTTTCTCTTATACTACTACGCTGCACAAGGACACTTCGCTAAATACTGGAACAATACTGCAGAACAATTTGCACATATACATGCGGAAAAGTTTGTGGCATCTCCCCTAAACCTTAAAAGCATGATATTCTCCAAGATAGCAGAGGAAAAGATTCTAGCGGACCTGTTGTCATCTAGAGTCCGGGCATGGTCACAGACCCTCAAAAGAGTGGGATGCAGCACTCCATATTGGCCACACCTACCCCTACCCCTATGGCACTACCCTGACTTCGAACCCACCTTGGATCGAATGATACAAATGAAATGGGATCCAGAAAAGCAAGCCAGGACTGGGGACCTATTCCCAGAGGATTGATTTCTTACAGCTGCAGAGATATTGTGGTAAAGAAGTGTTGCCTCCTTTAGTGGCGTTTAGAAAAAGTCAGAATCTACGGAATATTCTAATCAGAAATGATGTGACAGAAATGCGAACTCCACAGGTTAGACAAACTAGACTGTGGGGTATGCCTGAAGTGAAAGGACATTTTCCATGTGGGAATTGCAGCATGTGTGGACAAACAAAAGAAACTAGAGTATTGCAAATTCTACCTGATGTAAAGTGGGTCTTCAGTGAAATGACAAATTGTAACACAGCCAATGTTGTATATTTAATCACTTGCCCGTGTGGCCTACATTATGTGGGAAAAACGAATAGGCAATGTAAAGTTCGAATGGTGGAACATCGCAGCTGTCTCAAAAACCAGGTGATTACTGCTCCCCTTGTCAAACACTTTATTGAAAAGAAACATGGTTTTAATGATTTCACATGGCTGATTTTGAAAAAGGTGCATGGACAAACCAAAATTGAAACTGATCGAAAATTATTGAATGTAGAGCAAAAAATTATTTTTAAATTACAGAGTAATGTGCTAGGTCTCAACGAAAGCATTGATTGGCATTTGGTCAGCCAAGTATGATTTTTGACAGTGTGAGATGCATATACCATATTGTGTTGGTGCCAGCATATCATTGTTTTAAAAAACACCTGTTTAGTGCTCGTGGTGTCCACTAATCTGTTCTACACCAGTAGGCTTCAGGTCCGTTCCAATATGGCCCTTCCTTTTGATGGACTTTTTTTCCAACACTGAGTAGTGTAGTCCTTTTTCTATGTTGCAACATGGCCCTTCCTTTTGATGGACTTTCCTTCCTACACTGAGTAGTGTAGTCCTTTCTTTGTGTTGCCGCACGACCATAGACGTACTGTTAGTGTGCAGCAGTTTTTGGTTTCACTGAATTCAGTGTTGGCTGTGTGCGTTTGGAAGCTGCCATTAGAGTGATTTAATCCCTCTGAGTGTACAGGTGAGTCATTAGCATTGTGGTTCTGTGTGTGATAATTTTCCCACTGCCGGTACATTCCCTTCCTGTACACGTGGGGTAGTTTGGTTATCTTTTGCCATGGGTTTCCCACGTTGTGTAGGATGGACAGCATGGAAGTTTTTTCTGCATTCTATATATTGTACGGGCACTTAGTCTTAATCACGAGGGTGAAATAAAAGCACTCCCATCGGTACATGTTGAAGGGTGATGCCAGACATATGGTGTTCATTGCCATGCATCCATTGTTTTCCAGATTGATACTTTACGGCTTGACTGTGTGGATTTCTCCTTTGCAAACACGTTGATTGCTGCTTTGCTTGTTACAGTCTTGATCCCTACATCTGTGAAGGTAATTTATTTTATGATATTTGGAGCCCTGTTTTCATGTGTAATTGCATTTTGAAGCCCCTTTCTGGATATAACAGAGCATGTGGTCTCTGTGTATTGGTTCTGTCTCATTTAGGTGTGGCGATACTTTAGCGGACTATGACGCTTTTGTGAAGTAGTGGTCTCTCATTTGGCGAGAAACCAGCGAATTTGTCATCCTGTGACGCGCTTTGAAGTTTCACCATTTAAAGGTAAATTTGTGGGTGCCCTGTTGGGACCCGTGTGAGTGTGGCATAACCTCTATGCCATGTTCTTTTTCTACATTTTGTAGTACTTCCTTTCCCTCTTTTTGGAACTCATTAGTTTTTCCTTTTACTCTTACAGGCTCGGAGGTTCTTTCCTTCCTTTGCCTGTATAGAAGTTTGAATCTACCCTTTCAGCACGGTGTTGAAGAGATTAGTGGATGCTTTTTTAAAAAAAATTTCCCCTGAAGAATGTTCGCCCGAACTGGGCAGTGAAGAACAGAAACATGTTGGGATGGTTGTTGTTTTAGAGACACATTGAGATTTTTTTGTGTTATGTTATGTGATATCTTTTGTGTCATGCAAATAAGTTAACTTTGTATTTCATGTTTTAGTAACTGTTTTTTAGTGTTTAGTACACTGTGTTAGGTGAGGGTAGTGTTTTATGTTTAAATTCAGTTCGAATTATTTGAATAAAAATTTGTTATACACATTTTTTAATCAATCATAGCAGACGGTCCATTTTTTCAGGACTAGTGATGCCGGAAAACCTTATAGAGTTCCTGTGTAAAGGGGGTTGGATGTAAGTAAAACAAGACGTGTTATCTTACTCTTTATTGTATTATACATATTGATATCCCTGTCAGTAGAGTAGGATGTTATTATAGGGACTGTTTATACCTATTTGAACATACTACGAGATCCAGAATAGGGCAGGAGATGGACTAACCACAATATTACATCACCAGCGCCTAAAGGCAGCCTGCAAGAAGAAATGGCCGTCCTTTGCGACAGCACCACCAGTGCACAAATTCCTATCACAGGCAGCATATCCACACTATACAGAACAATACAGAGCAACACCCCATCCAAGAACGAAATGAAAACCAAATGGGAAAGTGATCTAAACATTGAGATCGACGAACAACACTGGACGAACTACTGCAGATACACTAAATCCATCTCCTTATGCGCCAACTTCAGACTTATCCATTTCAAAATTTTAAACCACTTACATATCACCCCTAGCGAAATCTCCAAGTTCGATCTCACTAAGCAAACGGCATGTCCCAAGTGCGATAAAACGAACGCAAACGCGATACACATGTACTGGGAGTGCCCACCAATCAGGCAATACTGGGAAGAAATAGCAGAAACTATGAACAATATACTAAACAAAAACATCCCGGCCACGCCGCTGAAATACCTACTGGGGGACATCGGGAAGGCATCTGTCAAAACACGCAGACTATTTGCAGTGGAGGGAGCAGTGGCCAAACAGAACATTCTCAGGAAATGGAAATCCAAGACTCCGCCCACACACGAAGCTTGGCTCCGGGACCTGGTAAACACACAAGAATGGGAAGAGACTTACCTAAGAGGCATACAAACCACCTACAGACCCAATGACATATGGGGCCCCTTCAGGTCATACCTACTGAATGCGGAAGAGATACAAGAAGAATGAAGGAACCACATCAAAGACTAATTAAACCGCAACTCCCTTCCTCTCTCCTCCCCCTTCCTCCCCTCCCATACTCTGTACCTAATTTACCAGAAGCACCCTATGCCCCTGCCATACGCAATAGACATACTTTTACAATGATACTGTGATGTTCTCCATGATGTAACATGCTATGCCAGTATTAAATAAAGTTTTAAAAAAAATAATTATAATGCTGGGGCTGCAGGGGTGTCCCCCGCAGGTTCAATGCTTTAATATGGGCACAATAATATGCCAATATTTTTGTATGGCGATATTTTCGCGGAGATATTAACACATGGAACCCCACCAGGGGGACCCAGCACTATTGCTTTAGGGTTAAACTGATTTTATTTTTTTTTAAATTTGTTTTTATTGGTTTCATCATAAACAAAAAAGAAACCAGACAAAAAACCAAGGCATGCATCAAGTGATGCACCATTCATAACCTTCAATCACATAACGAAAAACGAAAGTCTCAATGTTAGCTCACAGTGTTAAACATTTATCTCAGTTCTCAGGTGAGGCGCATTTCAAGAAACTCAAAAGAGAAAACGTCTCCTTCCCCTCTAACCCCCCTCCCTTGATTTAGCTCCAATCCATTGATCGTTACTGAAGCGCAGAAAACGTTTCAATACTCCGAAGTCTGGTCGCACAGTGATCACTTGTTTTGAGAGTTATTCAGTTACTGTCGCCTGGGCATTGGTTTTCCATTAGGACTCCGCGGGCTCGTCGGATAGGGACTCATCATCTGTTGTTAAGTGTTGACTTTTAAAGTCCATCCATAGAGTTTCACATTGGGCAGCTCTTCAGTGTAGGGCGGCCGTTATGGTTTCCATCAAGTAGATATTCGTGGCTAGAGCAATCCATTCATCCTTTCCAGGCACCGCTCCGGATTTCCATTTAATCGCCAGAAGGGCCCTGGCGGCAAGGAATAGGTGGGGGTTACACCTTTCACTCTGGTCCAGTCGTCTGTGTCCCTTTCTAAGGCAAAAAGCACAAGGTAGGGGTCAGCGTCTCTTTGAATGCCATCAATTTCCTTGATCCACCCTAGGACTTCGTTCCAGAATACTTTGATGCGCAGGCAACTGCACCACATGTGGCAGTAATTATCCGTTTGGCCACATTTCCTCCAGCATGTCGGGCTCATTGTCTGAGACATTTTGGATAGTCTGAGGGGGTCATATTGCCACCTGTGCAGGAGTTTGATGGCATGTAATTTATACTGACAAGATAATGATGTTCTGGAGGCAGCTCTGCACATTAATTTCCATTGCTCAGGTTAAACTGATTTTTAATGCCAAACATAAGGCCACCCGCTGGGCAACCACAATCCCCCTTTAAAGCTGGAGTTTGGAATATGACATAACTGTCAAGGGCAAATTCAAAGGTGCAGTGATATTGCACTTGGGTGGGAATTTGTGGGAAGCGACACCCTGCTTGTTCAGGTAAAACAATGTAGTAGAATTGTACATCCTGAGCAGAACCGACTTGTCCCTGATGAGGGGCAAAAACATCTTGAGGGCTAGGCCCACTGTTACATCCCACTGTGCACATCATTCCACAAGACGGGCTTGTTTATCAAAAGAGACACGCAAACCTGTTTCCCTTCCTTATGGTGTGCTGCGCTTCATTCCCCGTTGCTTTCACGATGGAGAATGCAGCAGGAAATCTAACAGACTACGACTCCCATGATGCTCCACTGCACTATCATGTGCCCTGCTCCGCCAATCACCATGCTCTGACGTCTTGCTTTCGGTTTTGGTAAAAGCAGCGTTTTCATTCAGTTCGCCGCTTCTTATTGAAGTTGCTTTCAACTTTGAAGTTACGTCTTCGTCATTCCTTGGATCTCTTGGTTTCCTGACCTTTGCCTGCCTAACGGGCCGTCTTGTTTGCTGCCCTGTACCTTACTGCCAGGTTAGTGTACCAGGACCTTTATCTTGCCTTCACTGACTGCCTTGCTCCACGATTTTGTACTTCTGCCGCCCGCCCGTTAACAGGACCCCTTTCCTGCCTTCTTTGATTGATTTGCCTAATGTTTTGTCCCGGCTATTGTCAGCCCGTAAAAAGGAAAGTGCCCGTGTATTTTCGGATTGCTCTCTCCTCTGTAAGCTTTGTCTCTGATCCCTGCACACGATTACTGTAGCTGCTTGCAGGCTTTCCATCCCATCACAACAGCATTTTGTTACTACACTGGTCCTTGCCACCTAGCCCCGAACAGCACACCTAACAGTGTCTCAAACTACCATTGTGAAAATTACCATCTGGGAATTCATTGACATTACTATCACTTCTGAACTATAGGAAATTGGGATTGCCTTTACCTATCTTCAACAAGTGCACAGGTGGACGCTGCACAGAGTGTGCACCAACCCGGACCTAGTCGCTCCTCGTGCCGTTCGGGTTAGAACCCTCACTAACCTTCGCGTTTATTATTTTATACTGCCGTTTTTGTTCACCTTGGATTAATCCCAATACTACTAGTGGTAAGGAGTGTTTCTTTTCTCTTCCGATCCATTGTTCTAGTTCCCTGAACCGTCCTGACAGTGATATTTGTTTTTAGGTAGGAATATCTGTACCTCGGTAGCAAGATAGAAAAATCAGGTATAACCCATAGTAGTTTGACTATTCCTATCTGTATAACTGTCACATAAAACTCATCTCTTATTCTTTATTTTTACAGCTGGTATTTCGTGGCGGTGTGTTCTCCCCGCTCTTTTGAGTGATCAGGCTCTTTGTACTGTTTTACTCAGTAGAGGGTCATATAATTTTAAAGATCTATACCCTCACAGAGAGGAGGCTCGGTTGGAGGCCCCATCCGAGCTCCTTCAATCAAAACCCTGTGAATACCAGTCCTGGTCACCTACCTATCCTCATTATAGTTGGTGATTAACACCCACTGCCCTGAGCTTGAGCAGACAGATATGCAGGAGGGCTTCCGTCCTGGACCATATTCCATGAATCGCGTAGCCCCTCCAGAGTAGCCCCCCGGCCCGAAAGAGGAGCCAGTTGTCACCACCAGGGTAAGCTCCAGTAGGGTGAAAGGGGCTCCAACTGAAACATTGCCATCCATCAGCCACCAGCGAAGATCGGACAATATGAGTGGTGGTATTGTGATCCTGCCCGACAGACCCCGTCTCCTGATCCCAATTGGACACCAGGTGGAGCTGGAGGCACCACGTCCTGAGGCGAGTGTGCTGTACAGTAAGCATGCAGGAGGCCATCCAGCCCAGAATGTGCTGGAACCACCATGACGAGGTGGTCGTGTTGGCCGGAAAGTGGCTCACTACCTTGCAAAAGGACAGAAGCCTCTAAAGGCACCCTTAGGAATACCAGTTCTAAGAGGGGCACAACTGTGACTTCCTCTGGTTGAGGGAGACCCGCAGATGATCAATGAGATTGGCCATTCTCTGGCAGGAGTGTACCACTCCTTCGGCCGATCCCACCCTCACCAGCCAGTTGTCCAAATAAGGGTACAGATGATGGCCCTCCAAGCAGAGAAGACCCACCAGTACATTTATCAACTTCAGGAAGACACAATGAGCCTAGTTCAGGCCGAAGGGCACCACCTTGTACTGAAAGTGGTATGACATAATAGTGAACATACGATGCAGTGGGTAAATGAGAACATGCAGGAACGCATCCTTGAGGTCCAGGGAACATACCCAGTCCCCTGCACACAGAGACCAGTGCGTGGGAGTAATAATCTTGGAGTGTTCCAGCTGTAAAGCCAGATTTAGAAATGAAAGGTCCAGTACAACCCTCAGGCCAGCCTGGTTGTTCTTGGGCACCGCAAAAATCCTGGAATAGTACCCGGAGCCCCTGTCTACAAGACACCTCAGTTCGATTCTATCGCCTGCATCTCTAAGAGCAAAAGGACACCCCGTAAAAGAGCAGGGGACCCGATTTGACGAAGAGTAGAGGATGGTAGAGACAAAGGAAGAGGATGACTGAAGCCTGTGGAGACTACGGATAGGATCTACAGGTTGCTGAAAAGACACTTCAAGGTGTTCTGGAACAGAGCCAAATTGTCCCCAGCAGGCAAGCTTTGTTCCTGACCTTGATGTCACTGCTTCTTGGCGTCGGAGCCGGGGGCAGAGGAAGGGGAGTGGAAAAAGCTGTGCAACGTCCTCTGCTGCTTCCTCCTGTTGTCGCTGGGCGACTACGGGTCTCCATGTACTCCAGTCCCGCAACCCCTGGAAGCCAGAGAAGGGACAGGGCTTGAACTCGCTCCTGCCCTGGGACTGAGGGAAAGATTTCTGACCTGGTTTTGTCAGGATTGGCCAAGGACTTGGCGGTTTGAAGGGAGGTTTTCTGCTTTGTCAATTCATCATTGGTTCACGAATTAACAAGGTCCATGCCTTCAAAGGGCAGATCGAGGATCCGTTACTGCATGTCAGATGAAAACTTAGTGGTGTGTATCCATGCCATCCTTCTCATCTCGACTCCAAGGCACAGCCCTCTACTGGCTGTGTCAATTTGGGGGACCGTAGACTCCATGAGGTCCTGCACAATGGCCTGGGCATCTGTCAGCCGTCCTTGATGGATGCTTGCTTGTCCGAAGGTAGGTCAGGCAGAAATTCCCAGAGCTCCTGCCACAGCTTCCGGTTAGCCACAGCCAAGAGGACATCTGCGTTGGCCTACCACAGATGCAATGCGGAGATGGAATAAAAGCGTTTTCCTAAAGACTCCAGAACATTTTCCTCCTTGGAGAGGCAACTGGAGGTGGCGCCAATGGAGGAAGATGACGAAGACGATGGTTTAGAATAACCACCATTGAGGAATGAGGCTACGGGTGGGAGGCGAGGAGGCTTGGCTCACCGTCTGTCAGCCTAAACCTGCTGTCCAACTTTTGTTCATCCGGGCATTGGCCCTGTGCTTCTCCCAGACCTTTCAAGCCCCCTGCAGAACATCCTTCTGGAGAGGGATGCCAGACCAGATTATGGTGCTCCCCTCCACCCCCACCAAGGCCTCTGCTAGCACTCCACACTCCTGGGGGGGCTCCCTTGGGCAGAAGGACGCCCAAGAAATCCGCCAAGCTCTGAAGGTGGTCATGAAAGGCCTTAACGGATGCCGAGGTTTCATTGTCCTGGACGCCATTGTTGCTGTGTCCCTCCCCCTCTTTTCACAGACCTAGGGGAATCCTGGACTGGGGCATAGGTGCCAGCAGAGTCCCCCCCTAGGTCCCGACCCGCCGACAGGTCCAACCACTGTTGCGGGGGAGACGTCGGTGGTACAGGAGGAGGTGGAGGGGTCAGAACAACTGGTAGGGCCTGGACCGGGGGAGGAACCGGCAGTGCTGGAGGAACGGTAGGAGTACCCAGAGGAGGGGGCCAGGTGGCACCGCCTGCGGGATGACCTCCTTCACAATGTCCTTAAGGAGCCCCTTCATCTGAGGGGAATGCATGGAAGAGGAAGCGTTCGAAAAAGTGGTCCTCGCAAGCCGCCGGGTCCCTTGATTTCCGGCCCTCCGAGGTCCTGGGCCTCCGCTCCTGGTCAAACCGCAGAGGCGCCTGGTGCGTGTAGCCATAAGGCTGTGTTGGGTAGATGTTGCTTCCAGAGGGAAGGGAGCTGGGATCATATTGCAAAGCCCATTCAATGGGCGAAAGCACTGGCGGGCCCGGAGCCGGATCCAAGATGGCTGCAGGCCTGGCAGGCTCTGCCACTTGCCTTGCTGCCATTTTGAAGACTTGCACCACACCCTGGACGGGAGGGCCTGGAGGTCCTAAATCAAGAGAGGCCTCAGACACAGGAGGATACAGCTTGGGTATTGCAACCGAAACAGAAGCATCGACCTTGCAGATCCCCCTCTGGTAGGTGCTGATCCTTCACCCGGACAGCCGTTAGTCATAACGTCCTTACTCCCGACCTCGGAGCGAGCTTGGGTAGGCTAGACACCCTCGGCACTTGTGCCGGTAGCCACGTTGGATCATGTTGAGGACAGACTCTTGGAGGTGGCACTCAACGATCCTCACTGGGGTAGAAGAAGAGGAGGAAATTGAACACCCTTATGAGGACAGCATGGTAGGGGGCCCCTGAGGAGCCAGTAGCCTTAGAGGCCTTGGGCGTGCAGACCTGAATTCGAGGATCCCCGATCAATGGGAACCCCAGAGAAGGGGTTGCTGCGCTGTGGAGCCGTTATTAACAGAGGGCCTACCTTGTCTTGATGAGAGGTCCTGGAGATGAAGTTCTTAAGGTGGTGAGGAGGAGAAGTATGGAAGATTTCCCTCCACTGCGACAACTGATTTTTCAATGCCCTGTGACCGAGAGCGCTGCAAGCTGAACATGCGTCCCAGCTGTGGTCGGGCACCAAACACTCAAGACAGAGTGCATGGGGGTATGAGGCCGTGAACGAGAGGTCACATGCACGGGGAGGCTAGGCACTGAAGGGAAGTTAAATAAGATGGAAAAACAAAAGAGGGAGCAAGCGGAAAGCTAAGAAAGTCTCTGCGCTGGCAGCCAGGTCCGACACTATCCATGCGGAAAAAGGGACTGAGGTGAGGCACCATAGGGCCACCCCCCCCCCCCGTGCTATACATTTAAAGGGGAATATCAATTTGTTGCTGCCAAAGGTTCCGGTACAACATAGTCGAAGCCTGGCTGCTCGAATATAGCTACCAAACATTTTGGGTTGTTCAGCCCAAACCTAAGAATTGGAGCCCTGTAAACCCAAGAGTGAGTCTTCTACAGTCCTACCGTAGGTGGACTTTAGTAAAAATCCCTAACACCCTCCGTCTGCCAGACAGTGTGGTAGAGGTGGGTTGTTTGACGGGGGAGAGAGGTAATGATGAAAATGTGAAGTGGGTAAGTAGGAAAAATGTTAAGGACAGGAAGGGGAAGTGTAAATAATTAAGTATGAAGATTGGAGGAGGGGGGTATAGTTGACAGACTACTGGTGATCCTTGAGTTATTTGTTTCGTTCCAGCATGTGTCCAAAAAGGGCAGTCATTTGATCCATCATCACTGGCTTTCCAGGGGTAAACAAGTGAGGGGAAAGAAGAGAGATTTAACCTGGTTATATGTGGCATGGTTTTACAGCACCTCCCCATCTGGACAGGCAGTGGGTTTGGGGTGCACTGGGGAGAGGACTTTATTTTCAGACTCAATTACTTTTTGGGCGGTCAATGTGCTTATAGAATTATGTCAATGCATAGGAAAAGTTCAACTACCAAATATTTTATGAAGAGGGGATATACTCTTGCCAAAGGGAAGATTATAGCTTTTTGTGATTCTTGGACATGAGGCACATGGGGAAAGTTAGGAAGGGTGAAACGTGGCTACCCTTAATGTAAAAGGGATATAAGCATTCTTTGTTGGGCAAGGAATTTCATTGGATATCTTGATGGTACAGGACATGCATTATAAGGTAAGGAGGAGAAAGAAAAAAGCTGGAGTGGGGATTTGGTGGTTATAGGACTAGGATTAAATAGGTCAAAGTGAGAACATTATTTGAGGGCACACTGCTTCTGATTAAAGGAGTCACTATGCACTGAACATGAGACAGGCTATATTTTTAGATAATACTTTGGATGGGATCCAGGCTTGGGCCGAGGGCTTCCTGATTGTGGTGGGGGAGATTCTAACTCATTATTTCACCAACACTGGATAGATTATCATTGCAATGATGGGGAGAAGATGAGGGGAATTAAAGTGATCTCTTTTGGGGCTCTTTACTCCATAAATACAACCTTGTGGATTTATGGAGGCCCTCTAATGCACATCAAAGTGCGTACGCATTTTTTCCTACGTTCACTCCAGTTTAGATTAATTGGTTCTAGGGGATATAGTCTCACCTTATTTGAAGAGTAGTAATTTTGCCAGTTGCCTGGTCAGATCAAGACATGGTGGTACTGGAGTTGAGCCTCCCAGAAGTTAAGGTGACGGACACATGACAATGCAATGAGGTCTTATAATGAGAGCCGGTATTTAGGAGCAAGCTGGAAATGGAGAATGAATTTGTTTGAGGCCGCAGAGGTGCAACCCCAAATGATTTGGAGTGCATCGAAGGCTATATTCAGTGGGCTGCTCATTGCGGAGGGGGCGCATAGAAAAATTAGCAATTTAAAAGGGAGTCCCGATAATGGGGTGACAAGGAAACTTGAATCACAATTAATTCAGAAAGAGTTTGTGGACATAGGTTTGACAGAACAGATTAAAGCTCTGAAGTACATAAGAAACTTCAATTCCTAAAAAGGAAATCCAATGAAAAGGGGGTTGGATCTAATACCCTATTGGCAAGGAAGTTAAGGAAGCAAAGAGTAGAAATTAGGGTTGCTAGTGTAAGAAATAGTTTTGGTTTGCTTGTTAGGGGTGTTCAACGGTTTTGCTGATTATTATTCTGGGCTGTACACAGGAGAGAAGACTCTGGAAGCACACATTTAAGAATACCTATAGGCTCCTGAGTTGCCAAAGGTTTCCATGGGCCAATAGCAGTTATTGGAAAGTCCTATTACTGAGAGGGGTGTGGGGGGTAAAGGCAGCAGCCATACAGAGTTTGAAACCAGGAAGGCCTTTGTCCAAATGGATTTACAGCTCTTTTCATAGCACGTTCATAGATAACTATATTGGGCTAATAGTAGGTCAGACGGTGCTATCAATGTTTTAGAAAAGATTTGACTTCTGTGGTATATAAGGAAGAAAGGGATTGCTCCTCGTATAGCTGTGTCAAGCGTGCATATGAAAATACTAACCAATATTTTGCCCATCTGGTTGCACAGGGTGCTTATCACTCTTAAACAAATGGACCATGTTGAGTTTGTGTCAAACTGACAGGCAGCAGATAACATCAGGAAGACTACAAGCTTAATTTATGCCACAAGGAATCTGCCAGTTGATCCGGTGTTACTTTCCCCAGATAGTGAAAAGGCTTCTGCACATATGAGTAAGTGGCTTCTAATGGGAGTTTTACAGAAATGTGGGTTTGGCCGTAAATCTATACTATGGGAAGGAGAGTTGTACTCCAAGTCGAATGTAGCAGTGAGAGTTAACAGTTCTCTTCTGGTCACAGAGGTACGAGTCAGGTTTGTCCCATATCCCAACTTTGATTAATAATGGTTATTGAGCCACTGGCAGAGGGTATTAAACAATGTGGTAAGAAAAAGGGCTCCTGTGTAAGGTGGGACAGAGGATTTAAATGTGATCGTTTGCAAACTATGCGCTTCTGTAGATTACCCACTCCAAGAAGTCTATGTAACCTAGTTTGTACGTTTTGGAGAAAAAAGGTAAGCTTTTCAGCTATAAAGTGAATGCTGATAAATCGTAGAGACTGCCTCTATGTCTGGGAGCTCAGAATACCATACAGGTGGTTTGAGACTTCCCCTTCCAAATTTGTCAGTCTACATTTAAATATCTGGCGGAGTGGCTAGGGAATGATTTCAATTACCCATTCCAGATTACCTTTTCCCCTTCCAACATTCCTTAAAGTCAGACCTACAAAGGTGTAAGGTCTTGCATTGGAGATCTATGGGTAGATTGCATGCAATCAAAATGAAAATTCTTTCATAGTTTTTGTTTTCAAACCTTCTGGTAATGATCCACCGGACAGTTTTTCCAAGTGTTCAGAATTATCCTCTTCCACCTTCTCTGGGAAGATAAAAAACAGGATCCCATAAATATATTTAATTTCTCCAGGCGCCTTAAGGGAGTGTGGAGTTTGCAGATGTTGAAGGTTATTTCTAAGCAGCTCAAGTTGAGTTTTCTATGATCACTTGACTGAGAAGCAATAGGTTCACTTAGAATACCTTTTTGCTGAGCCCGTTATGTTTGGGCATTGGTGATGTATCCTTCGCTCTGCCATATCAGAGAGTATTGAAACACCATGTGCTAGGGGTCTTGCGGGAGACCTGGAAGAAGAAAGAGGGCAAACAGACTCACCACGTAGCCATCCTGCTTGGACTGTTTATGGGCCCTACATTTACAGGGAAATTAGGTAATCTTTATGGATTACGGAGCTGGTTTGGGGCTGGCCTCGTAAAAGGAAGGTCAATTATGGAAATGTGGGAGGTTAATTGATTTGATCACTCCTGGAGACGGGACTTGGCACACGCAAATTATCAGTTTTCTAATATTTACAATTTAAGGGGTTGCTCTCCCAGGAAATAGAAGCTGCCGTTTGCAAGACAGCACATGCCTTTTGGAAAAGATTGTAGATTCTTAATAGGGGTCTGATTTAAGGTATGTATAGGTTCATTCTTGGGTAACTTACCAAGAGTTCAGAAAGGGAAGTAAAGTTGGATCTCTCAGAACATTTATGGTTGCTCGAGTGATAAAGCATTTACAATGTCTAGATCAGCCCTGTTAACCCTTCATGGAATTAAGGTGATACATAGATGGCAGTTGCCCCCCGACAGCTAATATAAAATGTACCCAGGGGTTATGGAAAGTTGTTGGTGGGTCGTGGGGAAATGGACACTTTCCTTCACGTTTGGTGGACATGCAGATTTGCACAAATGTATTTGTCGGAAGGAATGGACTTTGGACCCCTCGTGAAGCTTGTTTGGATTGCCTCCATTAGAAACAGAGGACAGAAGAATCCTGCTGCATATGACTTGCTAAGTTCTTGGCAGAAAGGGCGTGTGTGACTCAGGGCTGGAAGAGACCCATCTCCAGTAAAAAGGAAAAAGAATGGGTGCTGTAAGCCAAAGAACTGTACTGGATGGAGAAGTTGACATGCATACATTCTGCAATTTCTTTGCTGGACATTGAGATGGAATGGTTCCCTTTTTGGTCTTTATATGGAGCAGAACCAGAGGAGGGTGATGGGCTGTAGGTAGAGTTATGCACAAGGACATTTATATTAACATTAGCTATGTCTCCACAATGGAGAAAAGTATTCCCCGGTATGATTATTTAGGGTCTAATTGTTTGGGCTAGAAGTTCATGACATCAGGTCTGAGAGTGGGAGGGGCAGAGGACAATGGGCATACAGACTTGCTAAAAGGTTTTATTTTATTAGCAACAGGTCATGTGGATTTCATTGGAAGGTTTCTGGACGTAAAGCTTGGACCCACATTGCAGAATCTTGTGTTCCTGCTTCTATTTGTTGTTTGCATGAATGTTCTCTGTAAGCCCTTTTGGTTTTGTTAAAAAATAATTAAAAAATAAAGTAAATATTCCTCCTCAGCACTGCCACAGAGCAATCCCCTCTTCTCTGCGACTGTCCTTGGTTTCATTTTTTTAGGGCTGAATGAGAGAATCCAATTTCGAACATCCAATGCCCAATGTAGAAGAAACTCCCCTTAACATAATTTCAGCTGATTTCATAAATAAGACTATTTATTTGAAGTACTAAACATGATAAGCACACACACAGTTGAGACTAAGAGTCAGAGAACTGAGTACACTTTGAAATCACGGCTAAACTACTTGCTGCATCCAAGTCACATACATGTTAGGTATGTTGGGAATTAGTAAAAAAAATATTGATGTCACCATCTTCCGATGGGAATAGATGCAGCTGAATATCTCATGATAGTTCTGGCCTTGAGACAGCTGCTACAAAGATCAGCTATAAACTGTAGAAAAATTGCACGATTTTTTAAGGATTTGAAGCAATGTACTTGCTGAATTAAGGGAGTACATTTACAGATGTTGGTATTCGGCAGAGTCTGTTCAAAACAGAAGAAGGAATTTAGGTTTGGATCAGTCCTCTATATTGTGTGACTTAAGCAGTAAGCATTCATGCTAAAGTAATTAATTGCCACGCTCTGAATTTATCCCATTGGAGAGTAATCGTATAAATTCTGCCATCTTCACAAAAAGACCATAAAATCATTACAAAGAACACAGCAAGCCGAGTTTAAGAAGTATGGAAGACACAGCACTGTTGTTGACCACAAAATAATAGATTGCTTGAGTTTATGTGATGGAGCGCATGACCATAATTGTGGCTTTACTTGTTTAACACCTTCAGATATGCTTCCACATGGCACTGGGGTTCACATTGTTATCCACCGCCAAACATATCTGAACAAGGAAAGTTTCACATTAGTAACACAAATCTCAGGTCCCACAGTATGGGCCCAATGGATACAGACAATGCTAATGGGATTGTGCGCTCAAAAATATATTGTCCCGATCGTTCGTGCATGCGTTTTTCGGCATATAGTGATCGATCGTAAAAAAAGTAGGGTACAGCCATCTTGTGCTAATCTTATCCGTGGATCGATCACCCTAAGTTCAAGTGCCCCTGCGGCCTTAAATCATATTCCCCACCCCTGAAGCTGACATCACTATTCCAAACAATATGCTCCACCTATTTTCATGACGTTAGTGGGCCGCATAGCCAAACCCGCCCAGTCATCACCCATGTAATAACGACAGTTGACACAGAACACAGAAGATCAACACAGTCTCACAGCGCATCCCAAATCGAATTTGCTAATAATAACTTTACAGGAAACATCATTAACCTGCAATTTCGCAAGTGCTTTTATTATCAAAGAACGCTCCAAAAACCACATTGAGATCCACTGATTGCGATGAACCACCCATACTTGTGTGTTCTTGGGACGAGTGGCAAAAGTTTAAAATGACGCTCATGGTGTTCCTTTTCGGGAGAAGATGTGGATTTGACGCATCAGATTCTTGCTACACCGTAAACGATGACAGGTTGCTCCTTGTCGCTGGTATTGCCAAAGGGCATATCAGTCCCGGTCTATCGTCCCACATTATGGTGATGCTGAACGATGCAGTTACACGTATCTGCCATTGCTGGTTGAAAATGCCATACCACGGCAGCTGGAAACTATGGCATTTGCAGATCGGTACAATATATCTGTGTAGATCACAGAATAAAAATATATTTGAGTATACGTTCTTTATACTAATTTATGTTGTAATTCTGCACAGGTTAGCGCTGAGAAGTCAGTATAGCTCCCACAGGTATGGATAAAGTGACTCAAATGGGACAACAAACAGATGGCATTGTAACGGAACTGGAATATTATCTATAGAAAAGCAAACCAATTAATCTTGGAGAATGTTCTGATTCTGGTCCTTTCAATAGTGCAACATTGATTGCACACCCTGATATTTCATGGGACAAAGTGGTTTAGATATCACTACCCTGCATTCAGGTTGTGCTTTTGTCTCGTCTATGAGTAATCGTCACAATATGTTCCAACAAACAACCCATAACAATGTCAATAACCAATACAGGCCAAAAATCCCAACCTTTACTCATCCCGACTTAACTAATAACAATTATAAGTAGACTTATAAATAAACCGCTAGTTACGCACTGAGTATTTTAAATATGGCGCGGTATACGGAACAACGTATTCTGTTCACTCTTTACGTCAAAATGCCATTTTCGCACGTCGCTGAATTCTCGAATATGCAAAAAGAACAATTTCCCCTTTTTTCATCGCAAAAATATTATGTATAGTTCAACTTACATTATGTTTGGTTGTTCCATTCTCTTGGCGTAATGCGCAGTGTCCGCTCTGAGCAACGGTTTACATAAATTGAAACTAAATGTTCCAATGCCCACTTTCATAATAGTAAATGTTATCATTTTTGTGGGTATTCCACAGCTTCTGTCCTTTGAGCCGGCCGATTGCTCCCTTCGGTCCAAGTTCACATAACAATTGAAACTTGTGCTTATGTTTGGTAGGTTTCGTTTTTGAAAATAAATGCCACAATATTAAAACATACCGGAGAAGATGCTGCAGTGTGAACCGATACATTTCTTTGCACCACAAGCATCATCCCACAAAGTGACCTTCACTTCATGGAGCACTGAGCAGAGCAGGTGCACATGGCATTTGAAAAACACAAGAAAAATAAACAAATTGTTGGCATCCACCAATGCAGCGCGATCTTGAACACTGTCTCAACCATCACTAGTGCGGGTTATGAACCTATATGTGATGCCATTCACGATGTTGTGGCCTTTCCATAGGCAAAAGCATTGATATGATATTTTATTTATATCGCGCTCGTACACAGGTGTTTCAGAGCACGACCAGGCAAAGGGAGGGGAACAGGAAGAAAACAAAAAAAACGATCTTACTAGGCCCAGTGACATTGAGAATGCGCAAGTGCATGGGGAAGGGAAAAGGGGGAAGTGCATGGGAGGGGGAGACATTGGAAAGTGCAGAGCATACGAGAGAACAAGATTAATAAATAAATAAGGTGATCAAAAAACAGTGGTAGTGCAGGTTGTGAGTGGCAAAGTGAACGTTAGTCATATAGGGTGTATCTGATAAGTGCAGAAGAAGAGTGGGGGGGGACTGTATGGGTACAGATACAGGCCCAAGTGCAAGGGCTGGCCAGGAGGCAGTGCAGAAGGGTGGCAGGGTGAGCAGGTACCTGGGCCCAAAGGACAGAAGGTGGCCAGGCGCAACAGTGCAGGGAGAGAAAGCAGATCAGCAGGGGAGAAGAGAGGCAGAGGCGAAGAGGAAGGTCTTGAGGAGCTTCCGGAACCGTGGATGGTTCTCCTCAAGTTTCAAGGTGGCAGGGAGGCAGTTAAAAAGGGAGGCTCCAGCCGAGGACAGATCTACCCCCAGCTAATTTCGTTGAAAAACGACTGACCCTGAGGGAGTTAGAGGTAGAGGAGCGAAGGGCTCGAGAGGGGAGGTATTCACAGAGGGATAGTTGAAGGTATTTTGGACCCAGGCCCAGGAAAGCCTTGTGGACAATGCAAAGGGTTTTACATTTAATCCTTGCATCCACTGGGAGCCAATGGAGGGATTTCAGAGCTGGAGAGATACGATCCCAGGGCTTGAGACCAAGGACAAGTCTCGAAGTACTGTTCTGGATTAGTTGTAAAGGGGGGAGAGTGGAGGCAGGTAGATTTAGAAAGAGGCTGTTACAGTAATCCAACCTAGAGAGAATCAGAGCTTGGAAGACAGTGAGCTTTTGAGGCATCAGCTTCACCTCACTGATGATCCCCAACAAGGGTGAAACACGTGTATGGGGTTGCTGGTGGTACTCTCGTTCAGATTGGAATTGCCATTGTATTTCGGTGCTGGACTGCCCCTGGGCAGGACAAAGACTGATATGCAAATGGATATTTCCCATCTGTGAAAGGCACAGTGAGTAAAAGCAGTGGCTGCGAACTCTCAAGTGGTTAATAACCACTGAACAGGTTATCATGTCTGTTCTTGCGAGAGAGGGGCGCCCGCTACCTTTGTAAAACTATTTTTTAAGGAACCTGGGATTGGTAACCCTAGGTCTCCTGGGGGCAACCAGACGTGGTCTCCCTCTCACTGTGCTTAGAGAGGCATCAGCTTCACCTCACTGATGATCCCCAACAAGGGTGAAACACGTGTATGGGGTTGCTGGTGGTACTCTCGTTCAGATTGGAATTGCCATTGTATTTCGGTGCTGGACTGCCCCTGGGCAGGACAAAGACTGATATGCAAATGGATATTTCCCATCTGTGAAAGGCACAGTGAGTAAAAGCAGTGGCTGCGAACTCTCAAGTGGTTAATAACCACTGAACAGGTTATCATGTCTGTTCTTGCGAGAGAGGGGCGCCCGCTACCTTTGTAAAACTATTTTTTAAGGAACCTGGGATTGGTAACCCTAGGTCTCCTGGGGGCAACCAGACGTGGTCTCCCTCTCACTGTGCTTAGAGAGGCATCAGCTTCACCTCACTGATGATCCCCAACAAGGGTGAAACACGTGTATGGGGTTGCTGGTGGTACTCTCGTTCAGATTGGAATTGCCATTGTATTTCGGTGCTGGACTGCCCCTGGGCAGGACAAAGACTGATATGCAAATGGATATTTCCCATCTGTGAAAGGCACAGTGAGTAAAAGCAGTGGCTGCGAACTCTCAAGTGGTTAATAACCACTGAACAGGTTATCATGTCTGTTCTTGCGAGAGAGGGGCGCCCGCTACCTTTGTAAAACTATTTTTTAAGGAACCTGGGATTGGTAACCCTAGGTCTCCTGGGGGCAACCAGACGTGGTCTCCCTCTCACTGTGCTTAGAGAGGCATCAGCTTCACCTCACTGATGATCCCCAACAAGGGTGAAACACGTGTATGGGGTTGCTGGTGGTACTCTCGTTCAGATTGGAATTGCCATTGTATTTCGGTGCTGGACTGCCCCTGGGCAGGACAAAGACTGATATGCAAATGGATATTTCCCATCTGTGAAAGGCACAGTGAGTAAAAGCAGTGGCTGCGAACTCTCAAGTGGTTAATAACCACTGAACAGGTTATCATGTCTGTTCTTGCGAGAGAGGGGCGCCCGCTACCTTTGTAAAACTAGCTTTTGAGGGAAGGAGAGGAAAGGAAGAGTTCCTCTAAGGAGGTGCAGTAAGAAGTTTGACTTTTTAAGAGATGTCACAGATGTGTGTGGAGAAGGAAAGTGGAGACAAAGATGACCCTGATGTTCTTAGCTTGGAGGGCAAAGGGAGGCCGGCCAGAGAGTGAGGGGAAAGGATGGAGAGGGTGTACCAATGAGGAGGATCTCAGTCTTGTTGGCATTTAAACAAAGATCATTGGCGGCACATTAGATCTGGAGTCTCAACATTCACAAACAGCATCTACCTTTGTTGATTATTATTTCATTTCGGAATAAAGTTAACCATGGGAAATCCTGCAACTTAGCTCTTTGCTTCTTTCACGAGAGGTTTGTATTCATTAGGTTCTGAGCGTAACATGGACAGCCATTCACACTATCTATCCCACCTGAGGCAGCCCTGTCTAGGTTCAAGCGAGACATGTCACTTTGCTAGCCCATACCCGGATAGTTGCATTTATGATCAGACTAGGCCTTGTCTCAATCGGCAGTCTGTGTGCGTAGGTTACGTGTGGATGAGCATTAGCCAATTTTTCGGATTCTTTCAACTGAATTTTAAACACAGACGTGAGAATTCTGTAACCTTGTGCTGGACATTGCAGTAGTGCGCGAAGTCACGCAATCGTGACGGTCAAGCAAAAAGCTTATCTTCTTGGGAAGGCTGTAGCAAGTCAGGAAGGGGCCTGAGGCGATGAAGAATTGGTTCCCACTATTGCAGCAGGGTGTGCCCTTCGCGGCAGATCAGTTTTTGAAAATGGAGGGTCAACGCAGGCCAAACCAGCCAACATAGAATTAATTTGCTGGACTTTATCCTTTGAACTGTGAATCTCAGCAATAAATCACATTGTTTACAATAGGCACAGTATAGAGTTATGAATTGGTATAGAACTATGAATTGTATTCTGTATGACTGTCATTCGAGGAGAGCTGGACTTTGGGGTTCAATATTCATTGACAGTTGCTTTTCGTTTCACAGAGCAGGAGAAGCCATGACTTCAAATTAGTTTTTGACCAGGGTTACACTGAGGGTAAGTAAAACTGATAGTACAAGGCACTGAAAGCCTTGTGTACCTAGGATTCCTTATTTGTCTGTACAAAACAGACCACAATATCATATAGTATGATATGATATGGCATTTATCACGCAAATATGCACAAGTGCATCAAGGCGTGATGAGGCAAGGGAGGGGAGGGAAGACAGACACAAAGGTCTTACTAGTCCAGGTGACATTGATACCGCGAAAGCGCAAAAGGAGGGGGGAGGGCAAGGATAAAAGTGCTGTGGGAAAGGGTGATGGGGCCAGTGGAGTGCATAGGATAAACAGTCCCAAAAAGTAAAGGAATCCAATAAATAAAAAACGCAGACAGCAGGCGGAAAGTGCAAGGGTAAGTGCAGACAACAGGTGCCAATTGCTGTTTGGGTGCTGTAGGGATACAGAAACAGTCCCTGAGTGCAAGTGTTGTCCGGATAGCAGTGCAGGTGGGCAACTGGTGGGGAGGGGAACTGTCCACAAGATGAAAGGGTAGCCGGGTCAGATGGTATCCAGGCAATCAGCACAGTTTCAGTGAGCAGATCAGCAGGGGATAGGTGAAGAAAAAGCAGATAGAAATAGAGTAGAGGAAGGACAGGGAGGGTCGATCGGAGAGCAAAGAAGTCAGCCAAGCCAGAGTATGATCGGTGATAACCCTGGTTATCATGGAGATGGTTGAAAAGGATGGTAAGGTTCACCATGTCAAAGGCAGAGTAGCGATTGAGTAAGATGAGGACACAGGGGGTGAAGGAATGAAGTTTGGAAAGCACGTACTAAGTGTAATGTAATGTAAATGTTCAGGAGAGCAGATTTCTGTGTGTCCTGAGGAAGTACACGAAGCATCCGGTTGGATGTTAAATTCTCCAAGAAGGAGACTTTACCAAGGAGATTTCTAAATTAAGAGGCAGTAAGTAAACATTAATGATGACCTTCCACAGAGTGGAAGGAGGCCAACAGGGCCTCCCACCGGGTGTCACCATTAATGTGAGAAGAAGAGAAAGGAGTGATGACAGAGACCATATGTAGAGTCCATAGGTGTGGCGAGGGAATGACCAAGAGTATGTCGCAGAGGGTTTGCCTGGATGTAGCACAGGTGTAGGCATCAGCGATAGGGAGGCCGAGCTTGGAGACCAAGAAGTCCTTCATAAACGTCTTCCTATCAGATTTAGTGAGGAGAGCAGGGTAGTCGATAGAGAAAGTTACAAAAGATAGGAGATACAGATAGCACCAGGGAGTTGGTAGGCAGAGGTAAGAAGAGGAATGGTGTTCGAGGGGGCTGTGAAAAACACAAGGGAAGGACACAAGGAGGGGGTGCATGCAAATCAAAACACAGATTCAGACTCTATGGAAACCCAGCAACCGCATGCACTAATTGCCAAAATGTTGACAAAGACAATACTTTTTGTTGAAAATTATATTTTGGATGCAATGATGTGCTATGTAGAGCTATGGAGAAACCCAAAAAACTCACACATCAAAATACTCAAATTGTATCAGAGAGTGTAAAACAGGGCCTAATCGAACTGCTAAGGCAGAACGTTATGGAAGTTAGGGGGTGAACACAGGTCAGTCGATTGATCATTGCTATGAAAATCTCACCCACCATAGGCTTTCAGTGCCAGAGCCAAGCACTGCATATGTGTATGTGCTTTGGGTCAAGATTAAGGGTTTGACAGACACCAAGTCTCAGTGTCGCGTTGACAGATGGCTAATATCCAATTTGCCCATCATTATTTCAGTAACCAAAATGGGCATTGTAGAACCAATGTGCTAGGGCAATTCCATTTTCAAATATATCACAAATAGCAAACGCAGACATGGGTCTTATCGTTCGAGGAACATAAATATCGATGAAGGGAAGGTGAATGAAATACATTATCGAATCATACACCAAATTTAATCTGCATAATTAAATAATTTTGAATACTTTTTGTAGCATTGCAATTAAGTGTTATAGCATTCAATTGTTGATGTACAATGTACAAACATTGGGGAACCTATCGAAAAAGTTACTGTGAGCAAACTGAAAACAGCTACTAATTATTTATATCGGGAAGTCAATTTTTCTAAAAGTTCCTCTTTAGGTGGACAGGGCTCATTTTCAATATTTTGTGGCATTGTATGTGTCCTAGGACCAAAATTTGGATCGTTCCATGAGTATGCACGGCCAACATATTCAATATCAAATCTTTTACAAATTCGAATTGCATATCAAGGTATATTGGCTTAGCCACCCATTGTTTGCTTCGTTTTGTGAAGTGAGGAAACGATGCATCCCGAAATGTCATGCAGTTTTTGCTTGTTCCCTCCCAACGTTCTTGTTGTGCGAAAGAACAGCTAGTCTTGTTCTGGCCTCCATACCGTCTATGCCGAAAAGCAAACCTTTTGGGCCTGTACTTTAGGCACATATTGTGGAACACCTCCAAATCTCCAGCATGACAGAATTCTGGGAGTCCCTTCATGTCTCTGGAAAGCGTTTTATCGTACACGATCTTCTAAAGAGCTTTGTGTGGAGGTGAACATGGCACCAACCACTGCTTTTTTCGTTTCTGCTCCTCAGATAAAGGTCCATGTGCACATTCGTGAAAATGTTGGTTTTCTGTCCATGAGTGTACATTGGAACACTGGTGCATCAATGAATGTCATTTCTCAAGCAGAATTTCTACAGACCCATCACAAGTTTTAGAGCTCCACCAAAGATTATTGCTGATAGACTGACACCACTAAGATTTCTTCAGACCCCTTTTTTCTACCAGTAGCTGTAATTTTTTTATTGTCTGATTTGGCAATGTGCCATACATCGAATTGAGGACGGATGTGTGGAAACTGCTCTCACATGGCCTTGGCTATCAAAACATGCCTGTCAGTGGCTATCAGCTCTATTTGCATCCCCCTCGATTGAAGAAATTCGACGGATTCGATGAAACCACATTTCTCCATGGTCAAAGAAGATGTACATTCGGACACCTGCACTTTATCCGAACTCCCAATTTTTTTTACTTTTCATGTCTTGTAAGTGGTATGTGCAGTACTTTGCTGAAAATCCTGGGCTGTCACACTGTCAGTCGCCAGCTAGCCAAAATGTTGGCCAGAGAACGTGCTTTCGATTGACATCTGTTCAACCTTCCAGGCTTCACTAATGGCGGGGAATAAGAATTCCCTTTGATATTTGAAGTGCTGGGTTTTAGCAAGGAACTCAACTCCCACAAATTGACAGAAACTGGAAATCTTACAGAAAGTAGACTGACTGAAAAGTAAAGCTGCTGAACATAGTATCACTTGGCCCAGCATCGGTTGAGCAGACCATGAAAATGTACTATGGAGGTCGACACAGCGGTTTTGATTTTCAGGTTAGTGCCTTTTAATACATGAGATACATTCACCAATGGCTGCCCGCATATGTTCCCCCTAAATGTATGGACACATTTCAGCATCTGTACAATCTCTAGCAGGCAAGCTGTCAAATACAATGTATTTTGGCTCCTTTATCAGCCAATCATCCGGCATGAATGTGGTTTGTGATTCGGCTGTGGTGTACATATCGAAAGAACTCGGCAAACTGTAGTTGAGATCTTTAGCAAGTTACTCGGTCAGTTCCGTTGAAGCTTCAGTCTCTGTTATTTCAGGTTGTGATATTGTAAATTGTAGAAACCGATATAAATCGAATGTTTCTTTGGTGGAACATTTTTGGCGGGTGTAGATTGTGTCAAGGGGTCTGCAAGGAATAGCAATGCATCTTCATTGTACTCAGTCTCATCTTGTCGAGTTCTCACTTGGTAGCAATGGTCCATGGACACTTTGCCCGGATCGCCGGTCACATTACATTCAATTTCCGGCTATTGGGCATAAGTATCACAAGTCTGCTTAGTGACTGGACCACGCTGTGCCCCAAATAGTAGTTGCTCCATTGTGAAATCAGTTTGGCAAGTGACATCTTTTGTTTCATTGGTTGTCTGGGTCTTTATACTTGGCTTCCTTCTGGGCCTCTAAAAGATGTGTTGAAAAACATGCTCAATGTATAGCACACATACAGCAGATACCACTTTATATACAAAAACATTATATGAATAAATCAACAGCTTAAAAAGGTCTTCAAGTAAACTTGTTTGGTCGTTACCCTTCTTTTCTTTGTTTTCTTGGAAACCGTGGCATTGTCTTTTTCCACCGCACCAGCAAGCAACAAAAAAAAGTGTTTTTATATGGTGTACATCCAGCACATTTCATTTTATCGCAAATCAACATCTGCACATATCTACAAACAGAAACAACTTGATTGAATAGGAAAAATGACAACATTAAAATGTATTCCAAATGCAATGTGATGTCCAATAGTATTCAATATTAGGTTATGTTTACCTCTGGTCCATGTGCATCCTCTTTTATTTCAACATCTTGTTTACATTTCTTGAACAGAATATTCATTAAAAAAAGGAAAAGTGAATTGTACTGGAAATTAGAATCTTTCATCGCGCTGTGCACTTACACACAAAGTATTATTAAATGATTAAGAACCGTATACTACAAGGTTTGTTCTTGCAACACTAAGAACATTTGTATGAACAATCCCTTGTAAACAGTCGTAATATACCTTTCAGAGATGACACATGTGCTTCACCAGAGATCACTGTGCAAAACATACTGATGATAATGTTGCCCTCAAACCTTTTGTAATGTATTCTGCATTAGGGAGGAAGTATGCATAACTCATACTCTGGACCAGTTGCAAAGGATGAAGTTATTGTGTCAGAATCCGAAGAAACCTCCCTCCCTTCCTCCTAACCTGGATCTTCCGTGAAGCTTTCTTCTGGATCCTCCTCCTTTCTCCAGAGAGTCTTAAGTGTGTCCTTTCCCTTCTTGTCCTTCTTTTGGCGTAAGTTGGGTCTCTCTCCTCGGGATGCCACGCTGTCGGTAGGAAAATCCCCAACAGAATGTTTTCCACAGGAGCTAGCCCCAGCAACAGGGAAAAGCCTCCTAGCAGAAAAACCCTGAGAGTCAGTATAAGACTGTATGATGATCCGGACGGTTTGCAGTGATGTAGGGTGGAGCTTGGTTGGTTTGATGCATTTGAGTCCTTCTAGAAGATTTGTGGCCCAGAATGTAGGTACAGAACAATAACAGGCAGTATGTAAGGCAGAGGAACCTCAGTGGAGGGCACAACAGTGCTGTGGAACAGCTATGCAGGACAAGTAGCTCTGAAGTCGTGCTGAGATATAAAGAAAATAGAAAGAATCCCATCGAAATACCGGAAAGAAAGAACCAGAGGTGAAAATGGATCTCCAGAGAGTCGGGATCAAGAGTTGTGTAGAGCGCACGCAGAAAGGAGGAGGAAATAGGCTTGCACAATAAAGACGTGGTGAAACGAACACTGCAGAGAAAAGGAAAGAAAGGTTGCGGCAGCAAAGGCTCAGTGGAAGAGAGCAACACAGAGTGCAAGGGAGGATGCGGCAGCAGAGACGCTGCGTAAAGGGGTGGAAATAACCTGCGAACACACTCAGGAAAGGGCCGAGTGTCGAAGACGAGCAGTGGAAACAAGCGCTAGAAAACTCAGTGGCTAATTAAGCCGGGAGGCGGCCATGTTGAAGGACAACTAGACCCTTCAATGAGAAACGGCACAGGCGTGCTGGAACATTTCAATGGCGCCTCCATCAATCCCATACTTTCCAGGAGGGCATGACAAACTGTGGCCGAAGTTCCAGCATCCACCTGTAACACAGTACTTGTTTTAGTACGGGTGAAAACAGCTAAACACTGACAATGAGATTCAAACAATTATACATATAGAGGGACACCCATACATGCCACTTAATGTTACTTTTCATTTAATTTTAAATTGCAAGCATAACACATTTTCATAAAGGACAAGTATAATAAAATTACTTGATAGGCGAGCAAACTTGATGTTGACTCTGGAAATGAAATTGATGCTGAATCTTTTTCCGAGCATTGTCATAAAGTGGGCCAAGGGAAAAATATAGTTGTATTAGATGTGTGGGCAGATTCAACACTCGAGAATATCACTTTGTGCATGCCAGTAGGACTCACCATTGGGACAATGGACGAGTCAGTGGTTTCCTCACTTGTGAGGGTCTGTGCATCCATCACTGTGCTCTATGCCAAAAAAGAAACATGTCAAGCAACCGATTACGAAAACACAATGCGACTTTTAAAAGGGCACAATGGCATTGTTTTATAATGGTCATAATTGTTAGATTTCTTAGAGGCTCAAGAAAGCAGGGACCGATGTAGTGTAGTGAAATATAGTATAGTAAAAATTCAATACTATCTTGTAGCAATGGAAACCTTAGTAAGATACTTTTGAAGTAAATCTACACTGAAAACTACCTTTTCAGTACCCTACCAAATTTTGATAGAGAGATCATTGATAGTACCTATTTATGCAGCCTATTGTCCAACATAACAAACACAGCTAATTCATCATGCAGGACTTACCAGAGGCAGTGTGTGCATACATTCATTTGGAATTGCATGTGGAAGCAATTTACAATGAATTTGAGGTCGACCCTTCTTAGTGTACTCGGATCGGTCATACATATCGTTGGTAAAGTGCCAGCTGCAGAAACAGAATCGATTGGACCTCATGTCCGTCAAGACAGCCTAGGCTCTACTTTCAATCTCGTCCATCCGAAAACCACAGTATTTAACCCATTCTCTTATTAAATCAATACCCTTCGGGAATGTATGCAGGACCATGCCTGTACTTTTTAAATGGCTCTTGGAAGGGTAACTGAGTACCATACAGGCTGGCTTTCTTCAATTGTCTCTTAGACCTCTATAGAAATAATTTTTAAAAATTACTGTATGCCAGTGATTGATGTGATTGTATAAAGCTTTCTAGGCAATAATGAACACGGCGGTAACTGTCTTACAGATATGATTGGTATACCGCTATTCGTAACGTGTTACTCGTCCATTGCATGTACTTACATGTATCAAAAGGGAACATTCTTACAAACATGTCCCATGAAATATTCTATTGCAATGGACAAAGATCCAATGTGGTATTTTTCAAGATGGAAATACTTTAAACATTAGACAATGGTGAAGTCATTGGGCTAAATGAACATTACAATTTCTGGTACAATTGACTGGAATAGTAACACAAACTGAGATCGGCAGTAGATTAATATAGAGAAGTAAATTCGGTGACCTACCACCCTTACCTGGACGAACAAACAAGTCGATTCAGCAAGCAGGGGAGCAACTATCCGGGGAACAAGTTGCACGACAAACAGATACCTTACTGAGCACAGAGATGTTCTCCTGTTAAATGGCAAGGTGTTTATAGAAGATTAGAGAAGAGGGTGTGTATGTGAATGCATGACGTGTTTGTTGCGGGGTCTTGCAGAGGGAAGTCTTGAGACACTTGGTCTGGGAAGGCCATGAGAACAATGGTCACTGTGCAGAAGATCGCTTTTGAAGTGTACATGGTATTTGGCACCTTAGCTGTTCACACCCACCCAGCGCCCTTGCTTGCGTATGGCCACAGGCGCGAAATGCCATTGATACTGGAGAGGGGACGGGTGGGCATGGGGCGTGCGGAAAAGGCTCAGAACACTGCTGAAGGGAGACACACTTGTGTGGATTGCAAGGGCGGGGTCTTCCAGAGGGGAGTCTGGAGACACTGGGACTGGGGAGGCCATGAGAACAATGGTCTCCGATGTTGGTAAGGAGACTATCCTTACCCCACACCCTTGCGTCTCTCAACAAACATACCATATGTAATAACAAAGGGAGGTAGGCGTAGCCACCCCCTGCGGCATTCTCTTGCACCACAGCCCATAGAAAATAAACAATACTTTATAGCCCCAGCTCAGCCATAAAAAAAAACATCTGTGAACTAGTCCCAACGCTATCTTTTCTACCAGGCCCAAAAATCAATCTCTATGTAGAAATGAAGCTCTCATCCATCATCTGCAGTGCCTCTCACAGCCAGCCCACACCATCGCCTCCTCCTTGCCAGCTCTGCATGAGCCCTGTTCTCACGGCAGCCAACCATGCCTTGTTACAATCCTGTGATATGATTTCCGAAAGAATGTGCTCTGCGAATAGCGTGTGACAGTGAGTAGTCATGATCCAAGTGCCCATTCATCTCCACTAAACTTCCCGTGCCCTCTCAACCACCATCCCCGAAAGTCCAGAGCCCCTATCTCAGGCCCCCCGCACCAGCTCCTTTTATGGTGATGCCCAGCCTACCCTCCGGCGCACCGATCACTCAGAGACCCCAACACAGCCCTAATCCTGTGTGGCAATATATTTTCCCAAAGAACAAATGTCTATCTTATGAGGACCCAAGCGGGGCAGATGGCAAATCAAACATTTGGGGTCGGCACCTGGGTGAAGAGTTTGCGGTATCAAAGAGAATCCAAAAGGGTAAAGGTTAGAATGCCACTATATTAGCTCATGTGACCAGAATAGACCTATTCATGCTAGATTTTATGTGTGCCATAATTTCTGCATTATCAGATCCTTTTGTTTGTTTTAGTTAGAAAGATGTGTGCTCCCCTGCCCCGACATTCACGCCGCGGAGTTGAGCCCAGCGGACCCACATGTCCCAAGAGCTATGGAGAGACGGCGGCCAATTATCAGCTTGTTTCCCATATAGTATCAACTTTTCCGTAGGCCCTTCATCGATGCAATGTTAGAATGTGCACCCTATTCATGTCATCAGTGATGGTGGTACATTGATACTGGAGGTGGGATGGATGGGCATGAGGCGAGCATAAAAGGCCCGGAACACTGCTGAAGGGAGACACACTTATGTGGATTGGAAAGGCAGGGTCTTGCAGAGGTAGAGACACTGGGTCTGGGCAGGCCATGAGAACAATGATCACGGTGCAGAAGATTGCGTTTAAAGTGTACATGGTGTTTGGGACCTTGCCGTTCCCACCCACCCTGGAGGGGGTATAATGGAGGTGGGATGGCTTGTTGCGGGCGACGCAAGCACAAAAACGCACCAACCATTATTTCATTTCCCTCAGAAATGAAGTGAGGGTGTTCTTGATTCGCTGAAAAATATAAACAACTATTCGTATATGCTCATTTATATTTTATTTAGTTTGGTGATGCTGATTGCACAAACAAACTACAAATTGTATATGTGAGGTTTCAGCACCGTGTGCTGCACTGTCACAGTGGAATTTTGCTTGAATGGCTCCAACGACATAGGCAGGTATTAATCATTGAACGCGGAATCCAAGCCTCCCATAAAACCACCATGTAAATGAAGAGTAGGCCACTAGCCTGTACCACCTGTGGAAGACAAACATATATACTGTAAGTGTTCCAGCCTTACTTGAAAATGCATCCTGAATTCTATGACATAGTTGCCCTTACAAACGTCACATTATTGATAAATGAACTTGGGCTTTGGAGTCTCTACACATTGCAAGAGTGAACACCCATTCAATCCCTGTGTATAGGCACGTTATAATTGCCATATCATATCATAAAAGTCTGGGCCACAGAGAAATATTGTTCCTTAGGTTAAAGTGAAACACATGTAAGCGATGACGCTTTGCAAAAAGCGTGAGAAATATATCCAATTTGAAGACTAATAAATTCATTCGTCAGTGATTGATCAAAGTGACGACAATGTAGGGTACCTAGAGTACGCTTACTCGTTACTTGGATTGTGATGGCGAACTATTGCGCGAAGTTTGTGCATAAGCACCATCATAATCCTCAACACGGACCTTTTGAGGCAGGCTGCCTAGAAATCATGCAGCTCGGTAACACATAGCGGAGGTGTGTCATCTTATGATGTGTAGCCAAGCATCCAGAGTTTTCTTTGCAGCAGCAGTTCTCCACCTCTGTTGGCATGACTTTGCAGTGATTGCAGGTAGACCAGGTGGAATGCTCCGGTGATTCATCTTCCCAACTATCGTTCGATTCCCCATTGTTTCCGCAGCTATCTCTTTCAAATACTTCCTCTTCGGAATACTCAGGCTCATACTGGTAGGGCTGTACTGCTGCCATTACACAACAAATATTTAAATAAAATGCAAGTAACGATTGAAATCAATAGTAATGCTAGGTCAAGTACCTGTTTGCATGGGCTTTGTGCTAAGAAAGTAGCTGAACACAGCAGAAACAAGTCACCGGCAATAAAAAATTAAAAAAAAGACAGTGAAACGATTGAAAAAGCAACTCTGATATTGTCTGATGAGAAGGGCTCTGTTTATACTTCTTGAGGAAAGAGGCGTCCGGCCATTTCCATGGAGAAACACGTCAATAGCTTGCGCACAGAGTTCATTGACACGAGACGTGTATTGGCTTTGTGAAAAGGGGCATAAGCGCCGAGTGATGTCAGCTTCAGGGGCGGGGAGATATGATTTACTGCATCAGGGGAACTTGAACTTAAGGCGATCGATCCACGGTTAAGATTTGCACAAGATGGCTGCGCCTGGCTCCTTGTTTTCGCATGTATAAAAGGGAGGAAAACCAAGGTAAGATGCATGGGAATGTTTTTTACGATCGATCACAGTATGCTGAAAAACACATCGGGACAATAATATTTTTGAGCGCACTATCCCTTTGATGGTGTGAATGTAACATCCATCTACCAGACATCTGATCTCTGAAGACCAGTAAACATTTTACAAAGTTTTTTTTTTAAATGACAGTTCTGACAGCTGCGCTTTATCTTTTTCTATTCCAGGAGTTCCTCAAGCAGCATTACACCCCCCGAAAATGCCCTATGTCAAACACAAAAGTCATGGTCAAGTTAAGTAAACTTATATTCTCAAACTGGAAGGCTAGAACTTCATCTGCCAGAGAGGGCCATGGTATTGGCAATTCAAGAACAGACCACTGAATTAACCTTTTGTTGAAACTATGCAATGCGTTGAAAGGATCAACTAGGATACAGAAGGAAACAAGGGAAGTGTGAAACGGGAAGAGAAATTGTGCAACATTGAAAAGAAGAAAGTTGAACAGTCAAGACCGAATGGAAAGTGAATCAAGAAAAATTATTGATCTTCCCTTTCTTCTTAACAAGGTAAAGGTCTTAAAATAAAACACACTCACTCTCCCATTGGTATCTTTTTGTGCAGTCTCTTTCGAGACAGTCGATTTAGTGGCAGCTGTTCTATTTACTGGAAGGGGGGCGGTGGGCTTTCGTAGCGCACCCACTGGTTCTGCCCTTTTCTCTACTTTAGCCTAAATGGAGACAAACGTAGGGTGATTTTAAACCATGTAAATTAAAGCAAAACAATGATGAACAATGGCAAGCAAAACATCAATGAACAATGGGAACATAAAAAGACAACTGCAAGCAAGTACAAAACAAGACAGCTCAGCAGATAATCGGATACATTATACTAGCACACTCTAAACTACAAAGCAGTATTATGGCAATTTTCAATTAAACATTAACATACCGTTTTAGTTTTTTTTAAAGAAGTCATCCACATATAATGTAATGTTTCCCTTTTCCTCTTATTTAAACGCACAACAGTCTCTACAACTAACCTAAATTTGATTATTACAGATCTACAATGATTAACCTACATCATCTTAAGTAATGGATGTACCACAGGGTAGGTTTCTTGTGATGTCTGGAGGCAGTAGGAGGCACTACACTCAGGTAGTTTTCAATTTGTCTTTAGGCAGAGAAATAACGTAAGGTGATTAGCTGCCTGATTGGAAGAAGTAAACATGTCTTTTTTTTCATTTAAGTTTTTTATTGGCATTTTGTTCAAACAAGTACGAAACGAGCAAAACCAACATTTAACAGAACTTCCCATCCCCAATGCCCCCCTCCCAGTCCCAGATCTTGAGAATTAAATTTTGCGTCCTCATGTTATCCATGTCCTTCCCCTTTGTTCCCTTAGTGAGCCGTTTAGTCCCTGCTACTCTCATCATAAGTCTATAGCCAGTCTTCCGTCTTTCTGTGTCTTTGATAACTCCCGCCTTCCTCCCCTCTCTGTTGTTTTGTAGACAAATCTGTGCCCGTTTGGGAGGGGATGGGGGGGGGGCTTCAAATGACTCCCACTAATTTAATTCTCCTTGGGCACCAGGCATTCCTGGACTCTTCCATAAGGAATTGCACTATGTCCCAGTCCATAGAGAATTTTTAGTGGTCTCCCCCCGGAGAGAGTATGTTACCTTTTCCATGGCTACTAAGTTCCATATCTTCCCCACCCATTCATGTTCCATAGGCACTACCTTCGATTTCCATTTGCTGGCTACTAGCATAACCAGAACCACGTAGACCTTGCATTGAGCTTTCTTGGGCAGGTTTTCTAGATCGCCACTCAGGCCCATTATGAACAAGCCGAGATTTACCTTCTCTTCCATGCCTGGTATTTCTTTAAGATTCTTGAATCAGACCACAGAATGATACGACTTTCGGGCATTGCCACCATATATGGCTCAAGGTCCCTTCTCTCCCACAACCCCTCCAGCAGAGCTTAGATGATGTTGGGTAGACTTTAGACATTCTAACGGGGGTGAGTTGCCATTGATACATCATCTTTGTCCAAATTTCCTATAACTATCGACTTTAGCCAATTTGGGGATGTTAGCCCATAGACATGTCCATTGGTCTATTTTTATTGGCTGTGCCGTTTCCCTTTCCAAGCTAGCCATGAAGCGTCTCTCCCCCAAGTCCTCCCCTTCTTTGATTAGGCCATATAGTGCCCCCACTAGGTGCTTATCCCCTGAATTAATGGTGACAAATGTTTCGAACGGGGTTAGATCTCTTGTTGCTGCCTCTTTTACTTTGGGGTCTTGGGACCAATGTCTCAATTGGGCGTAGTGGAATCATTCTCCTTCTCCAAAGTCCTTTTTGCATTGGGTGAAGGTTTTTATCTCCCCTCCCTGTAACATCTCGTATCTTGTGGCATCCCCCTTCCTGGCAGTTGTCAAATCCGCTCCCAGACACCCTTGGCGTAAAATGTGGGTTCTTGAATATCGGAGTGGGGGGTGACGGGGATCGGGCCAGTTTGGATCGCTTTTCCACCTCGTCCCATGTGTCCCCTACCAGGGATTCCATATCGCTACAATACATGTTAGGGGGTCTATCTTCCCTGTGTATCCACAGTACCTCCAATAGGTTCCCACCTATTCCCTATCCATTTCTCTCCACTTTTTCTCACAGTTGTCCCTTGACCAGTCCCTTATAGCTTTAATCTGTGCTGCGTGGTAATAAGCTTTCAAGTCAGGTTCCTCCACCCCATCCCCCCCCTGTTCCTGGGTAACAGCATCACCTTACTTGAGATTCTTTGTTTCTTGCGGTCCCAGATGAAGGCCCTTGTGTGTCTGTGAATTGCCCGGAAGTAAGACATAGGGACTTTTGTGGGGAGGGCAATGAACACATAGCAATTTTGGTAGTAGGACCATTTTCAGAACATTGATTCTGCCCATCCAGGAGATGGTCTGAGGACCCCAATTTATGAAGCATATTTTTGATGGAAGCCAATAGGGCGGGGTAGTTGGCTACGAATAGTTGGTCTATGGATTTGGTGATATAATTTACCACTCAACCCTGTCGAATGCTTTTTCCGCATCCAGTGCGATCATTAGGGTTGGTGTGTGCGATTTATTTTCTACGATGTGGGTGATTCTTCTTGGGCAACCGGGAGTCTGTCTGCCTTGAATAAAGCCTGACTGGTCTGGATCTATACGTTTGGGGAGGAGGAGCTCTAGGCGGTTTGCCAGGATTTTAGTGAAGATCTTAGCGTCTGTGTTGATGAGCGCTATCAGCCTATATGTGCCGCATAGCGTCTGGTCCTTCCCTAGTTTGGGCAGCAATATGACTTTCGCCTCCTCCATTGAGGGCGATATCCTTCCCCCTTACCCTGAACGTGTTGAGCAGGGCAGCCAAGCGAGGTGCCAGGCATGCCTTCCTTGTATCTTTTATAAAAGTCTTGACGTGAAGCTGTCTGGCACTGGAGCTTTATTGGCTGGGAGTGAGGCAATGACTGTGCAGACTTCATCCTTAGTGATTTCTTTCTCTAGGTCTGCCGTTTCTTGGCCAGATATTTTAGGTAAGCTACAGTATTCCAGGTAATCTAGCTGGCTCAGTTTTTCTGGGTCGTCTGTTTTGTACAGTTTTTGTAGAATTTCATGAATTCCCTCTTAATGGATGGTTGTTCTTACCTCACTCTCCCCCCCGCATCCCCCCAGGTGTCCTGATCTTTAGGATGGTCCTATCTTTCTCCTCTTTCCTCAGCATCCTTGCTAGGAGCCCGTTTGCTTTGTTCAGTTTTATGTAATATTTCTGTCTAAGGTGCGTTAGGAAGCCTTCTGCTTTACTTGTATGATTTCGAGCTGACCTCTGATTGCCCTCTGCTCCCTTCTTATGTCCCCTGTAAGGCCTGATGCCATCTTAACCATAATTACCTTCAGTTTGGCTTCTAGGACCTCCTCTAGGATTCTGCGTTCTCTGTCCCTCTGTGCCTTTATCGCCATTATTTCTCCCCGAATGGTGGCCTTGAAAGCATCCCATATCATGAGTGGGCTTACCTTCTGACTTTACTTTACTCTATTTGTATAGCACAACCATGGACCCTTAGGCATTAGGGTGCATAACAAGACGGACAATGAGAAACACAGGGGTGGGGCTAGGTTGGATCAGTTGGGTCAAAATACGGAACTAGTCAGAGAGGAAGGGGCAGGAGGCGTGTCCAAACAGGTTACGAGAACAGCCACGGTTTCAGCTTTTTCCTAAACAAGTTCAAGGAGGTCATGCCACGTAGCTCGGAGGGGGGCGAGTTCCAAGCCTTCGGGGCTGCAGCGAAGAAGGCACCATGTTCGGCCTTCTTCGTTCTACATCTAGGCACGACCAGAGGTTCTTGGACCAAAGGGATCTGCTATTAACCTTTTTACGGATGAGGTTTTGCAAGTACAAGGGCAAGAGGCTGTATCTGCATTTGCATGTTATGACAAAAAGGCGGAACCAAATTTGTGCTTCAACCAGGCCTGCCTTGCAGTTGAAACATGGTCACGGCGGGCAAGACCAACAATGACGCGGACCGCACCATTCTGGACAACTTGAAGTCTGTTAATATCCGTTTTACGAAGGCCCACCAGTGTATGCTACAATAATCTATCTCGGAGCAAATAATATCTCTCGCTATGGTAGCGGCGTTGTCCTGGGAGATAAAGGGTCTTAGGTGCACCAACAGCTTCATATAGTAAACAGCTGCTGAAACAAGGTAACCCACATGAGTCCTCATGTTCAGTAGTTGGTCAAGAGAAACCCCTAGGATTTTTACTTTCGCCTCTGGGGAAAGTTTCACTTCGCCAAGAATAAAGCAGCCATTGTCAGGGTCCAGCTTTGCTAGCATCGAAGGGGTGCCTATCATCAGCTCGGTTTTGCCGCTGTTGAGGGAGTGATAGTTCTGGTCCATCCATTTCTCAATCAGAGAATAGACCCTGTTGAGTTCAGCTATATCTGAGGCATGAACCTCAGTCAGCGGGTTGACACATTGAGTGTCATCCGTATAATTAGAAAACATGACTGCCTCCTGCTCCAGAACGGCGAAGAAGGGGGCCATAAAGATGTTCTAAAAACATGGGGAGATACATGCCCCTGTGGAACACCGAAGTCAACTGGCAGCGGAGCCGCCTCCACCTCATCCACAGAGACCCTACTTTCTCGGTTGGCCAAAAAGACCCAATACATTGAGCCGCGAGTGGTGAAAGATTGGCAACCTCCACTATTCTGGAGACCAGAATGCTGTGGTCAACCAAATCGAACGCCGCTGACAAGTCCAATGCGATTAGAAAAGACAGAAAACCTTTGTACAATCGCTCCAGGAGTCTAGATTTCAACTCCAGTAACAACGTCTCAGTTATGAAACACCTTCTGCACCCTGATTGGTATTTGTTCAGGATGGGAAATTCCTCAATATGTTTGGAAATTTGATTGTATGCAATACGATCAAGTATTTTCTTGTTGGTTTGGCAGAAGTTCTCTATCCCCTCTCCTAATTCCCCTTTCATGGTCTTGTCCTTAAATGTGTGTGCTGGGTATTTCCATCTCTAGAGCCCTGAGGCATTTGATGATTTTTTAAGTTTCAGTGTGATCAGATAGGGTTATCACACCCACCTCTACATCCGCCACTAGTCCTAATAGGGATCTAGATACCCAGATGTAACATATTCTAAATGCTGATCTGTGAACATGGGAGTAGAAGGTATAGCCCCTGGTCTCTCCTCTCCTTTCCCTCCAGGTGTCTACCAATCTTATCTTAATAACACTTGTAAAGTGCAGCGTAAGCCTGAAGGCATCTTGGCGCTAGAGCTAGTGAGGTAAGATCAGATCAGAGCATCAGAACTGAAAAAGCTAAAAGAGGAAGGTCTTCAGCGCCCAGTGGAAAGGCAAATGAGCCTCAATATTACACAGGGCAAATTGGAGTCGATTCCAGGCCTTTGCAGTCGCCACTGAAAAGCGCTGCCACCGAGGTGAGCAAAGCTAGCCCTTGTAGGCTGGATGGTCTTTGAAGGCTTGTGAGCGGAGTGACCTAGCAGGTTTGTAAAAACAGAACTCAGCCTGGAGGAACTCTGCTCCTAATTTGTGGAGAGCCTTATGGACCAAACACAAGCATTTCAATCTGATACGTTGCTCAACTGGGAGCCAATGAAATTGGTGCAGAAGCAGGGTCATACGGGCACCAAAAGGAGGGTGAAGAACAGCCCTGGCTGTCGTGTTTTGTAGTAGTTGGAGACGCTGAAGCAGATATCCTGGAAGAGCAAGATATAAAGCGTTGCACCAGAGAGGAGACCACTGGTGCATGAAGGAATGGAAGGCAGGACTTTCCTAAAGAGTCCAAAGTTTAAAGTGGGCTTTTTGACAAGCAAGGGAGATTTGATCGGCCATAGATAAAGAGGCCGAGATTTTGACACTGAAGTCCAATCACCAACTGCCTGAAGGCACTTCCTCTATCCAACCGCTGGCTCAGGTTGAGTAAGATACAGCTGCACAATTATTTTCGTGTTATCGGCGTAAGAATAACACAAGAAGCCGAAGGCATGGATAATACTCAAAAGTGGTTGGATATAGAGATTCAATAGGGTAGGGGACAGTGAAGAACCCTAGGGGACACCACAAAGCAAAGAAATCCACTGAGAAAAAAAAGGAGGAAGAGAAACAGATTGAGAGCACCCCATGAGAAAAGAGGTAAACCAGGCTAGAACTTGGCCAGAGTTACCAATGACAAACTGTCAATTTATTCCTGCATTTCTTTCGAGGGTTCATTGTGGATATAAGATATTCTAGCGCTCCGGTCCCTCTCTGGGTCCCATGCTAAATTTAAGTCGCCCGTGAGAATAATTTTCAGTTAGCTGTAGCGTTAGCAGAAGGCAATCTAAATAGTTTTCTTAGTTTCTTGCGGAGCGCCAACTGCAGCGTTATAGAAAACGGACCTGTTAAACACTGACAGACCTGCGTTTACATCAGCCCAACACCAGCTCCTGTAACGTTAATTGCACAAATATGTGTGGCACTCTGCAGAGCCGAAGGAATCTTCGTGGTGAAGGCAACAAGCCTTGTCTGAGCCCAGCCACATATTCTTTTCTCCCGTGCTTGAGGCTAAGCGGCGTGTCCCTTTTGCTGCCTGGGAGACTTGGCTGATACTTTCTCGTGGGAGGAATGCTTCTACCTGCAGTGCTTGCTTCCATGCCCGGGCCCTTTCTATGGCGGCCTTCGCCTCTTCGAGCTGGCCCACTTGTGGGAGATTGATCAGCACTCTAGTGGGCCTCCGGGTCATCAGGCAGTCTTCTCTCCGCTGCCTGTTGTCTGAAGTGTACTTCCCCTGCGGGTCTATGCTGATAAATGCGTATGGCCTGGGTGCCTCTGCTGGTGTTTGTGAGCAGACCGGGTGAGGGCCGCTCCTGGGGCTCGTAGTACAGGCGCAATGTCTATTCCGGCTGTCTCTCCCCGTTCTGACGTTTTTGGTGGATGTGTGTCGCGTCTGCCGTTGAACACGGGAACTCCCTTGCTAATGCTCCCTATAAGTGCCTGTTGATGCCTGGGGAGGGGGTTATTAGGCTTTTATTGCAATTTTCTGAGCCGGCGGGGGAGGAGAGCATCTCCCCACAGTGTTTCCACTCCGGTGGCCATCTTGGAATCGTCAACATGTATCTTTTTGATATGCATTAATAACTAGGTGCAAAGAAATAAATATTACAAAAACATCCGTTTTTCAGCTAAAACATATTTTTACTCGCTTATAAAATACTCTTGGGAATTGGACTTCTATTTTTACTCCCTAAAAAATCATTTCACTCCCACTGCCAATTCAAAATCCTATCTGGAGCACTGGTTACCGGACTCCAACAGTACTTGTTGACTGATGGAAAAAAAAAAAACACTGGATTTTTTTAATATTCTTTCTACGTCATGCAGAAATTACCTCCAGAAGTCATACTTCGAGGGGCCTAGAGTAGAGATTAACGGGACTTTCCATTTAAAAAACTGGATCTCTAAGTATTACAAGCGGCAGTGTAAATGGAGGGTAAATTAACATCATGGTGTCTCAATTTTGGAACAATGAAAATTAAGCATGTCAATCTGATAAAATGATCTTGGCTGATAACCTTTTGTACAGAGGCTTCTTAAAATAAATCACAGATATCTTTGAGTAAAACCTATTGGTTGCTAGCATAATGACCGACACAATGAACATTTGGTAACTCAACTTGCAGTCCCTCAAATTCCTCGCCCAAGAGTGTTCAACTTAACTCCTGTATCAGCATCTAAAGGGCAGATTTCATCACTAGTAGTCAAAAAAGGTTTCTTCACACATTCCTACTACACAAAATCTATCGAAGTGCGACGAGTCCCACATCCGTGTCAGGAAGTGGGTGGGGACAGAGTAGGCAAGACCATGGTGGCTGGGGATGACAACCCACTATGTGATGACAACCGCAGAGTTGGTGTATGGCTGATCCCTGTGGTACGCGCCTCTATTCCCAACCCCTCTGACAACACTGATAGTTACACCCAGAAAGAGAGAAAGGCAACATTGTCCATAGTTGATCAGGTATATGCTCCAAAGCAAAAGGCACATGTTTGCTAGTGAGACACCACATATGTTTAGGGTTTACGATTGTGTATTACTTGGTAGACCTGTTGCATGTACAGTATCACATAGCACGTATTCTTTTCGGATTGTGTACCATTTAGTAATCCCGTCATGTGTAAATGTGACCGGACTAGACACAATCTGAAAAGCAGCTACATCAGCTTTAAACTGTATGGGTGAAAACTCCTTTTTGTTTCAGAATGGATATAGGCAGGAAAGTACAGAGTATGATAACCTGGTTAAAATCATTCCTTGATTGTTTTTATCATTACTTTGTCGTAGTAGACAGAATTATATTTCGGATGAGTCTCAGAGACACATGAGCCAAGGGCAGAGCAGAACCACAGCCATTCCTGTCCAATGACACAGTGACCACAGTCATGTTTTTTAGGGAGGTGCCGCAGTGAAAGATTCGATTGGTTTGCACTCAAGCTCAGCAAAGCACCCTTTATCGTCACATAACACTAACAACTGGAACAGCCATCATGCGGGCACTAGGTGTATGATCAGGTTGAATCACGTGCAATGGAAACATCTGTTAGAGGCGCTGTTTTTTTCTGTCACATGGATTAGCCAAACGGAATTCTACATTTCTCTAATAGTGCTGCAAAGCCGTTCCCTCCACCATCAGAGGATGTTCTACTAGGAAGTTAACTGTTAATGTAACTGACTAAATGTATCCTACTGATTCTTTCTGTAAAAAGCTCATTGTGCAAAACACTATAAAACCCAACAATTTCTTTGCTCGTGGACCACATTTTTGGTACAAAGATTTGATATCAGTTTCCCTGTCGATTTCTGCACAGCTGTCTGGAACTAAATCCTAGCACTACCTTTGCTAACCAGGTTGCTTATCAGATTATATAGTGATGGGCTTCTACAACTTTAGTGCTTAAATAAATGTTGCATTACTTTTTTCCACTTATTGATCTAGGAGAAACCCTTGAGAAACCTGTAGTCAAACCACAACGAAAACATTTGCACAAAAACTGTAATCCTAATAGCATACTGGCTTGCTCTCAGCACAAAGGGAACACATAATTGGTTTCTTCTAGACGGTCTGGGAGCTGATGCACTGAGAGGAGTTGAAACAAGGGAGGATTCTCAATCATTTGCACACTTTTTTGATTTCCATAAATAAAATTTGCGAAAAATGCGATTATGCTACTTTTGGAATGTTGGCGTAATGTCCATTGTGATTGGTTATTTATAATGCGCATAATATCCGGAAGGCGCAGACCCAGGAATCGAACCTGTTTGCTCCACTTCCTCTTGCTTCCAAGGCTAGAGCGTTGCCCCGGAGCTACCCTCCCATGACTTCATACTACCAAAAGAACTGTTTTAACGTGGATTTTGTGGGTTGACATCATGATGCACAAGAGAAAAAAGTGCTTTGAATTTAATGGTATGTGAGAAGGTGATTTTTGGGTTATCTTTATGACAGAACTAGAAATAATGTGGTGAAAAATCTGGGAGAGCTAGGTGGCAGGCTTGAGTACAGAGACAAAGCTGTGAATATGTGATAAGCGTATTTCAGGGAGCTGCATGTTTCGAAAAGGAGAGAAAACGGATAAGATGAGACAGTGAAAGAGGAATAATGAGTGAAACCCTGCTATCAATGGAGCGTGCAAAATTCAGACAGCTATGCGGGAGCTGAGTTGGGAGGGTTTGCTTGGCAGTGGTTTGGCGTAACTGATTGAATCTGAAGATTACCAAGGCTGTAGTATGTAGGAAAGAAGACATAACTGCAAGACTTCAAAAGGCTGTGTTGAATGGGAGCATGATGGCAAACAATGCCTGCAAACACGGACCTAGCTATTTGGTTCAAGTTCTGGGTCTCTCCACGATCGGATCGCTATACTCATGCATGGCTTTGGTGACCCTGCTGAACGCCAAAAAGAAAGTAATGTTTCCAGTTAGCATGGAACGAAGTCACAAAAGTTGATTATTTGTTGGTTGCAACCAGGATTACAGACGTCTGTCTGATGAGACTGTTCTGGAATTACAAGCAGGGACTCAGCAAGGGTCTTTACTCAGACTCAACATGGGTTACAGCTACCTCAAAGAGGACTTGGTAAGGATTTATACATCATGAAGAAGGATTTGCACATTTTGAAGTACCTATATATATTTTCTTAATTTGTTTTTATTTGGTTATTTTCACTTTAAAAAACCGTAAGCAAAATGTACAACAAAAACTCCATCCCCCACCCCCCACCCACAGCTGGAATGCCCCCCCAAAGACCTTGCATGGATAAATTATAGATATACATAATTAACAGATATCAAGAATCCACTAACTTTGAGGGCAGTGTTGTAGATTAAAGTCTGATTGTAAAAGTTCAAGTACTTCTGCCCATTCAACGGTAGATTTAGACTGTTCACCTTGGATTGCACAAGTACTCCATTCTAATGCTACAAAATTCCAAATCCGATCATCGTCGGAGGGACCTTGGATTTCCACTTTCGAGCAATCCCCAACAAAGTGGCCAGCTGCAGCACCACAAATGTAATACATTTTATCTTTGAATTACTATGCATAGCTGAATCAAATACCAAGAACAGCTTTGATTTCATAGAGGTAGGGTTCGACAATCCAAACACTCGTTGCATAAATGTATCAATCTCTGCCCAATATCCCGCTAATACTGGACAGTGCCACCAAAAATGACCCCAATCCTACCACACTGTCTCCAGCATTGTTCCGACAGAGAGTGTGTTATCTAATGCAGGCGAGCACGTGTATAATGCCACTGCTTCAACAGTTTAAACCAAAATTCTCGCAGTTTTAAGGAGCGAGTATACCTTGGTATGTCCTTCCAAAGCCTTTCCCACTCTTTGTCTGTGAACTGTGTCCCCAGAGTATGCTGCCATCGAGATTTGTAATGCAAATGTAGGTTAGGAGATGACCCATTCAATATTTTATACAGATTCGATATGAATGCCTTCTTGCCCGGATTGGTAGTAACACATTTCTCGAAGGGGGTCAAATTCCCTAACTGCGGCCCGCCAAAATGGAGGTGCTAGGATCCATTGATGTACCTGATGGCATTGATAGTATTTCCATTCGCCCAGCCCAAAGTCGAGTTTACACTGGTCAAAGTTGTAAGTTTCCTTCCAATAAATAGATCTCAGACCTTATTACAGCCTGCCTGTTTCCACTTCGCAAATGCTCCAGTCTCACACCCCGGAGCAAAATCAGGATTAGAGAATATTGGGGTAAAAGGTGAGGGGAATGTCGTTAGGCCATGCCTTCTAATTGCCCTGTCTTAAATCTCTTCAACTAAATGTTATGTTATGTTACTTGGCATTTATATAGCGCCTTATGTATCATTTGGTAGGTTGAACGCCCTCGGGAACCGCAGTTCAAGTCCGTAGAGAGAGAGAGTGTTGTATGGTGCGTGGATGCACCAGATGTGTGTGTAGCTGGTGTGGTTGTTGCATGATAGCTGCTTCTTAGCAGTAGGTGTGGTGCTGAGGAAATCAGTTGGATGTGTTCAGTCTGGAGGGAGGACACCCAGACTGAGTTCTGGCTGTGTTAGTTCTGAGGAGACGCCTAAACTAGCCGGTATGTACTCAGCTAGCTGTGCTTTAGTAGGATGATGAGGTGTTCGTGGGGTCATGTTAGTATGAGAACAGTTAGGCCGAATGTGTCATAGTATAGCTGTGTGCTAGTTGGATGGTATATAGGAGAGAGTAAGCGTAGTAGTGTGAAATGATGGTTATCAGTGAAGCGCCTGCGACCAAGCACGAGAGCAGGACAGGGGGCGAACGTAGCGGCATTCGTATATAAAGCGACAGGATGGATATGGTAAACATGTGATCCAGATAACATGGAGATACAGGAACATAGCATATACATAGCGTAAATAGGCGGCACATGGATAAACAGATGTATCCACTCTATCCGTTCCATCAGATTCCATCTGCTCCATCCGTTCCCTTCTTTTTCCATCTGCTCCATCCGTTTGCATCTTTTTCCATTCACTCCATCCACACTATCCGACATCCACTGTATCCTTTTAATCAGCTCCAATCAGTTCTGTTCCATCCGTTCCGTCCACTTCATCCGTTCCGTCCGCTCCATCCACTTCATCCGTTCCGTCCGCTCCATCCACTTCATCTGTTTCGCCCGCTCCATCCTCTTCGCCCGCTCCATCCTCTTCGTCCGCTTCATCCTCTTCGTCCGCTCCATTCACTCCATCCGTGCATAATTTTACTCCTATGGATTTTAGGGGGGGGCGATGTTTTTGGTATGCCAAAGGAATTCCCCCAAGCTGTGATCCCCCCCAAAGCCTGATCCATCTGCAACAAGCATTTCTCTTCATCTGGGCCTCAACAATCTTTATTCTGAGTGGGGCTGCTTGGTAAGATTTATAAAAATCAGGGAGCCCCAGACCGCCTCTCGCTGTGGGGGCTGTCCAAACTTCACAAGCTATTCGCGGGTTTATTAATCCAGACATATTCAGCTATCCTTCTACGCAGTGTTTTGAAAAACCCCTTCGGGACCCGGATTCGGAGTGCCTGAAAGAGGTATTAGATTTTGGGAAGAATAGTCATCCTGATGACATTCATCCGTCCTAGCCATGAAATCGTTAAAGGGCCCCAGTTTCCAAATTGGTTTGCAATCATTTTCAATAAAGGGGAAAGTTAGCTTCATAAAGACCGTCCACATCAGGAGTTGTTACAACTCCTAACAGTTTAATACAGCCCTGTGCCCATCCAAATTTAGTTTGCATGTGTAATTAAGATAAGTAAGTAAGATACCATAGAAGGGGGCAGAGATAGATTTAGGATTTCTGATAAATCCAAATTCGTTTTTAAACCCACTACCAAGCCATACTGTTCCAGTTCCCTTTTTATTCCCAACAAGGATGTAACCGGTTCCGAGACTGCCAATAACATATCATCGGCGTACGCCATGGTTTTGTGTTTGATCCCGCCCAAAAAAAATACCCTGAATAGCTTGTGTTTGTCAACCATTTGCCAGAAAAGGCTCAAGAGCTATGGCATACAACAATGGTGACATGTGACAACCCTGTTTTGTGCCTCGCTGCAAACAAAAAGGGTAAGAGAGTTGTCAGTTTATTAATAAACGGGCCACTAGGAGATTAGAGTTAACTTTCATTCTTGCAATAAACTGAGGACCAAATCCCATTTTGACCAGAACCTGAAAGAGGAACGACTGCTCTACACGGTCGAAAGCCTTCTCGGCATCCAAGAATAAAAGCAGTGCAGGGATCTGTCTACGCGCCACCTTTTTTAACACAGGACACACACACCGAATATGGTCATGTGACTGTTGATTTTTTATAAACCCTGACTGGCCCAGGTCGATGATAGATGGAAGCAGATCTACAATCCTATTCGCGAGAACCTTTGAATACATTTTGGCATCAAGGTTAATTAAGGCTATAGGTCGATAGAACCCACATCTCCCAGGATCTTTACCTGGCTTTGGGAAGTGTATGATCTTTGCTTCTTCCATTGATGCGAAAATATTCCCTGAGCTCAGGAATGAATTATAGAGATGCTTTAACCTTGGGGCTAAAACACTGCTAAACATCTTAAAGAAGGAAGCAGAAAACCCATCAGGTCCAGGGAATTTATTAAGGGGTAGTGATTTAATAACGGTCGTCACTTCAACAGTTATCTCTTTTTCCAGGACATCTCGCTCTAACTGCAAAATCTGAGAGTTTTACAGTCTGCAAATACAGTCTCTGTGACCTTTCCTTTGGTTCCTCCAAGTGATAAAGATATGAATAAAATGAAGGGAATTGCAATATTATTTGCGATGTTTCAGTGACACAACCCCCATCCACCAATTTTAACGATAAAATAGTCTGTGTGGCGATCTTCTGACGTAATTGACGCACCAACAGTCTATCCGCCTTATTGGCTTTCATGTAGTAAGACTGGCATAAGTACAGCAGAGATTTCTATGCCTTTTTGGTTAGATACAAATTTAACTTGGCTCTTCAAATTCTATATGCTTTTAAAACTGCTGGATCTTTACATACTTCCATTTCCCCCACTATGTGTTGCAATTCTGCTTCCAGTGTGTCTACCATGGCTTTCCTCTGAAACTGTTTAGTTACTGCCTCTGCGATAAGAGAGCCACGGATAAAAGCCTTAAAGGCATCACAGACCCCATTAGCCGAAACATCAGGTGTCGTATTAATATCAAAATAATTCCACTATTTGTGCATCGATATTCCCCTTAACCAACGGGTCCTGACGGATATCGCCATGTCCATACCCTATGGATCATCCCTTCATTATGCATCTGTACTTGGAGCATGGTCCAAAAGCACAATCGGATGGCAGATCATAGATGTGACCTTGCCCATGAGAGTGTTGGAAAGCCAGACAATCTATGCGGGAGAACCATCTGTGGACATGCAAATAGAAAGTATATCCTTTCATTTCTCCCTTAAGAGTCGGCCACGCATCTACCAAGGCCAAATGAGCAAACCTTTGTTTTAAAGAATTTGAGGGTGCATAGTGCGCAGAAGAAGTGATTGCACTTCAGTCCCACAAGGGGTCCCAGGCTATGCTGAAATCTAATAATATAATATCCCGCTCACAACCTGAGTAATTACTGATTGCAGAAATACTCTTGGCCCGTATTTGGAGCATATATTGGTGCCACAGTAACTTTTTTTGTGATCTACAGCAAACACATACCGTCCCTCTTCATGCACATGCGTTTTCAATACTTTGAGTTGGGGGCCAGGTTTCAACGCCAACAACACACACGCTACTTTTGCATTGGCAGGTATCACCAGTGGGAACTATCAAAGACGCAGATTATGCTTATCCGACAAACAAATATGCGTCTCTTGGAGTGCCACCAAATCCGGTTGGTGACGTCCCAAAAGAGCTTCAAGCTTCCTGCGCTTCGCTGGTGTGTTCAGACCCCTAAAGTTCACTGTAAAGCATTTAAATTGAGCCAGTTAATTGCAATAGTTCAGTTTCAGCTTATGTACCACAGGTTCAAGCATACTCCTATCTGATCCAGCGTGTCCATGCAGGACAACCCCTCCTCCCACCGCCAGCTGCCCCCTTCCCGTTGTACCCCCTAACCCTAACTACTTGCAAACAAACCCTTCCCATAGTCTCCTGGTGTAAGCCACATTTCCTAATAAACTGTGGGACACTCGGCCCCAGCCATGTACCCACATCAGTACTTTGACAGATAATTCCAAAAGGAACCACAGCGTAAATCTCACGTCTCACCCTCCATATTCATATAATACAAAGCTTTGTAGGGACCATAAGCCATCCACACTGCACCCGTTATCCCTTAGTTTGTTCGTTTGGGTGTCAGGCCTCTCAAGCAGGCCTTCCAAACTTCCTGTTGCTGCTGTTTCTGCTTCCCAGCGCGACATGACACCACTGACCATTCCCATGCTTTCGGTTGCTGGGATGTGCGACCCACATCTGAAGCCATTATACTGTCTCCTCCATCTTCAATTTGCAGCAAGGCCATCCCTGCTTCCTGAGACGTAACCCTGCGTTGTGAACCCTCAATGAAAAACAGGATACCAAATGGGAATGTCCATCTATACTTAATCCCCCGCTCCCGTAGTGCTCTAACAAATGGTTGCATTTCACGCCTTTTCTGGAGGGTGATTTGAGACAAATCTTGAGACAGCTGGATCTCCGTCCCATTGTAGGTAATTGTGCTTTGTTTGTGAGCCGTTCTCAAAATCGTTTCATTTTGTTGATATGAGGTACACGCAACCAAGACATCGCGTGGGCGAGCTCCTGGGTCACTAATCTTCGGACAATCGATCAATAGATACTAGTGGAATCTCATCGCCGGGGAGCAGGTCTGTAAAAAATCTGATTTATTGCATCCTTAAGCTGAGAATCAAGAACCGTTTCTGGTAGATTTCTCCCCCTGATATTTGAACAACGAGACCTGTTCTCCAGAGCCTAATATTGCAGTTCAAGGTTTCGTGTGGCCCTGGCTAGTTCCTCCAGCGCTAGTTCTGTCTATTTGCTTTCTTGTTACAGAGCTTGTATCGCTTGTTTGTTGGCCTCGACCCGCTCGCCGAGGGTAGCAATGTCTTTGCCAAAGTCTGCCAATGATTGCTTGATATCCATCAAGAAGGACGTAAACTGCGTTTGGAAGGAAGCTGAGAGGTTATCTTGGAATGTTTAAAAACATGCAGCAAAATCCTCTTTAGCCGCAGCCATTTACTCTAATGTGGCGTCAATGCTGTGCATGTGGGTGAGTTGCACCTCTGAACTTGTGGGGACCTTCTCCAAATCCATAGCTCCTCAAAGTCTTTGCAGCAGGTTTTGTCTATTTTGCGAGTCCTTGAGGGGCGGTGAGTGATGGTCTTTTTTCTTTCCCCTTGGGATATGATGGACCGTAGCAATCGTGAGCATACAGGGGTAGGGAGTACTGTTACATCTGTGCGCGAAAACACTGTGCCATTATTATCTCCACATACTAAGTTCAAACCATGTGACAGCGCTTCTAAGACCTTGGCTGAAGGTGTGTGGCGAAGCGTAGCACCACCTCCGATGTAGCCGTGTCAAATACAATGGGTGCGGTTTGATGATCTTGTGCTGCCCCATACCAATAATAGTCTGTGCTCCTGCTGTGCCAGCGAGTATACTATTATGCAGCTATCTGCTACCAGGTATCTTGCAGTGGAACTAGCAGTCCTCTTGCTCCCTGGACGAGCGGCAATGGACCCTATGCCCTCGACTTTAGGGCTTATTGCCCAGGAGTATGCCGCTATGTGCGGCTGGTAGGTCAGGGATCTAAGAAAAGTGCTATCTTGCATGACCCTTATAACCTCAGCTGGCTATGTGTTATGAAAATAGCACCCAGGCGCAGACCTCATCCAGTAGCTCGAAATGCCTCGGACCCAGCCAATCTTTCACGTGATGGATCTTACCTGCACAGCATTTCATATGGAACCATGAATGTTTAATGACCCAAAGCTTCTAAATATGCATGCACAGTAGGTACATTTCCACGTAGTGCTCTTACCAGAATCAGTGATCTTACCAGAATCACTTGCCATTCCAGTAATTGACAGTTCCGCCTGTCACCTCCATTCTCCTTATACAGTGAGTGACTACTTGCCCAGTTAACTGTCCTCACATCACCTGTTCCGTGATCGCAATGAGGGAAAGTCAATACTATACGCAGAAAGTGCTCAGCCTGTGAATACTGCGAGAGATTCCCCCAGCATGCTCCTATGCCCAAGGCGACGTCCCAATTCACATTTACTTCTCGAGCTGCGGCTGCAGCCGTTGTGGTCGCGTCCTGCGACCCCACCGGCGATGCCACTCTTCAATAAAGCCCACTCCGGACTAGCAATGTACGTGCTGGCAGGCTCCTAAAGGACTTAGATTAAAGAGGGGCATTAAGAAAGAGATCGCAAGAGAACAAGGAAGGGAAGTGGAAGAGAAAAGAAAAAATAAAGCAAAGAAAGAAAGTGGGTAACACTAAGAGAAGGGGGAAGATCACTGAGCTCCCCACACTCGGATTAAGCACAAGAGGGACAGAGCAGAGGATGGTCCCAGGCCTGAGCAAATGCTGAATGGGTGGAAGATAACCTTGCTGCTACCCAAGGCTATATAAAATCAATCTTGGAGGAAGTCAGAGGGATGAGAGTGCAATTGGGTCAGCGACTTGGCAACCTGAAAGAAAGGATACACACATTGGAGGGCATAAATCAAGGCCTAGGGGCGAATCAAACATCAGTTGATGTGTTGGAAGCAATGGAACACAGGGAAGAAGGGCAGCGCCTGGAGATTGACGATAGAGAATTGAGAATGGCGGTGCAACCTGTGATTCTTCGGAATCCTGCATGAAGAACAAAATAGTCATTGAAAGGATGATCCAGGAAATTGTAAAGAATTTATTTAAGGACAAAGGAGGGCACCAGACAACACTAGACAGGGTCATAGACAAGGAAATGGGGGTAAAGGTTTGCAGAATTCTGTAATATTGAGCTGCCACTACTTTTCAGAAAGGTCCAAGATTGGCCGGTGTAGGAGATAGGGGGTGAATGGGTCTCTTCTCTGGAACAAGATCTTCAACATAACCTTTGGGGGTAATCATGTGTTGCTCAACGGAATGACCCTCATCTTTACAATTTTGCAGAGATGGTACTATGACCCGGGAGGATAGCTCAGCAGCAACGTGTTCGCCTTGGAAGCAAGACGACACGAAGCAACACAGGTTCGATCCCCGGCTCCGCGCTTCGAAACCTCTGGGTATTTAAGTGCGCTATAAATACGCAACTAAGACATACAAATAATTCCTGCAACATCGCCTCAATGCCTGCCGGCTGTGTGAGCGCTTTAAAAACGCAAATAAATAAATAAATGACCTTGTCAAAATATCGCAAATGTACCTGTCAAGCTCTTGTGTGTGTCCTGGAGGATATGGTATACCAGGTACCTACTTCCACATGTAGTGGGAATGCCGCCTTATCCAGATCTGCTTGGTTGGGGAAAAAAACTGACAGTGTTATTTGGGGTTGTTTGGGCCCTATAGGTTTCCAAAAATGTTGAAAGTGCTGTTCAGAGCAGGAAGACTTGCGCTAGGTCAAATATGGAAGTCCCCCACTCCCTGGACAGAGTGCAGTGGACCCTTATGGTATGTGACATATTTCTGATGGAAAATCTCACTTATATGGCCCACATAAGCTAGTTTATAGCACAGTGGTGGGTCATCCTTGGGAAACACTTGGGAACTCGAATATGACAGAAAATGGCCTTGTTACTAATTCATTGAGGGCAGTGAGAGGGGCAGGCAAACCAATGAAAATGACAACAGGATACGAGAAAAAGGTGGGTTTAGAAAAGGAAGCATTTACAGGAATACCAATGAACAGCGAACATACTTGGACACAAGAAGGAAAGAGGAAGAAAAATGGAAAAAACAAAAAAGGACAAGAGACAAAACAAAATCCTTTTTTTCTTTTGTTACACCTTCTGTACTTGGTTGCTTTTGAGGGGCAGGGTGCAAGTTCTGCTGTTAGTCAATTAATCGTTGCAGGGAGACATGAAAGGGAGAGGCGACTCAACCTAAGGAGGGGAAAAAACTGCAACCAAGATAAACCCAGGCATCTAAGGGTCTGATGAAAAAATACAGAAAGATGACAGACGATGTAATCCTGGGTCTTTAAGGAAAGAATTGTGGGATACTGCAAATGTTTTTTTTTTCAACTTAATTTTTATTAACATTTCGCATAAACAGAAACCATTCAATTAGGAAAATCAAGATCAAACAATACCCCCAGCACAACGCCCCCCTCCCCCTCATCCCCAACACCCCTCAGGTGCTGTAAAAGCATAATTGTCCCCCTCCTGGCTCCAATGCAAAGTTTCGATCTTTAAGTAAGCTGATCAGAGGAGCCCATAGTCAATTCATATATTCTCAGACCCCAGGTTCAGAGTCCTCCTGGCGAGGTATGATACCAAGTACTCCATCCAGGGCCAACGTATGAAGTTCGACACAGATTGGGCAGCTCTCCTAACGTTCTTGAAGGGAGGGTCCCGTAGAGCTTGGTGCCCCAAGAGCAAATGTGTTTTTTAATGGTATATGGCTGCATTTTATGACAATACTGTGTTGAGGGAGAAAGAATGGCGATAAGCTTGACTGTTAAGCAATTTCCTGTGGAAAAATTGGAAAAATAGTACCTTCTCCAAAGGCTTAAACAACCTTTCAATATTACTATTGTAGAAGCAATTAAATCAAATGCTAGTTCCTGTTTTCAGAGGATGGCCATGGTGGAAAAAAACAGCAGGGATATCCTCAGTTGATTTAAAAAATGTTACTCTGGAACTGAACTCCTTTTTCGTATTAAAGCTGGACTAACATGGTGCCCTCAGAGGTCACTATTATTCTAGGTAATGCTCAACCCGCTACCTCATTACACTATTCAAGCAGCGAGAGGGACCTTGCAGTCCAGGATAAATCCTATGCTGATGGCATGTTTGCCAGAAGGTAACAGTTCCTTTCCTGCTCTGCAGTTCTCTCTTGAACATATTAAAACGGTGGAGGATGTTAGACAACTGCCGCTCTCCCAAAACAAATTCAGACAAACAAAGTATTCTTTTTGGCAGTAAAGATAGAGCACGATATGCACAAGTGACGTCCCATCTCACATGGGTGAACAGCTACCCATCCAAAAAGTTCTCGGATGGCAAAGGACCGACTTTTATAGAATTTAATAATGTGGAGGTTAATACTCTTTGTTATGGGAGATTGAAGCATGTAATGGGAGTAGGCAGACAGATGGGACTGGAATACTCCAATGCTCCCCATGCTTGTGTACCGGCAAACAGTTTTGATAATCTGTAAGTAATCAAAAAAGCTGGTCTTCAACTCAACTGGGGTCTGAAAGTGCAAATGCATGCCACAGAGTATCAGCAACAGCGGGACGTTCCAAGCAGACAGGAGTGGGGGTTTGAGGGAGGAGAGGCTGACCCATTTAGGGACAATAGCAAAACATCCCAAGTGTAGCTTTATTGAACCCCACTCAGGAGGTAAACCAAGTGTCCAAAAACAGTCAATTGGCCTGTTTCCGCAGAATACTAATGGCAGTTGTGAAAGAACTCAAAATCAAAAAGGTATCAGGAGGGAAAGATGTCATGCATAATAATAGTCAGAAGCCTTACTATCATGAGTGGGAGGAATGATACCCACCACACAGACTCCAGTACTGGTAGTCCTTAGTCAATCTTCCCAGAGGTACAGTGGATGTGCCTTAGCTTCAAGACAACACACAGTAATCCCTCCCTTAGTATAGCACATGGCATTCTAGAATGCATAGAGTTAGGTAGAGGGACTACTGGGTTGCTAGGTTTGGGAATTACTCCAAAAAAGCACTCTTACCCCTTCGCGGGTAAGATATATAATATAAATGTATTAAATCCAATGTAGTTAAGAATTCCATAAATAAAACAATCCAGAATGGAATCTCATATTTAAAAGTTATTATAAAATACAGTTATTTGGTAGTGACTAGGGTAACCCAAACATCTCAACCGCTATAATTAGTATTTCAGACATATGCAGTATATGTTCTAAACTGACAAGGTATTTTTTTTTGTAATTCCACTTAACAAATATCCCGTGTAAGCTATCTATCCTCAATAATCAGCACAACATGTTTCAGTTCTGTCCCAGTATATGGTGAACATTTGTCAGAAGGCAGTGACATTTTGTCACTTTTTGGGGTAATATGAGAGTTCACACACCCCAATTGCCTTATATACTACCACCTTGCACATTCACCTGCCCCCAACTTCCAGTCCTTTAATCGGCAACAAGATTCAGGATTCTTATTACTGTGGGATGGCCATATTGATAGAGTAGTCACCACAGTGAGTAACATGTTCTTAATTCTACACACCATCCCTTTTCATTCATAAACACAGGAAATTACAAATGTACCCAAAAACACAAATGGGACTGAAGGCTATGAACGATAACAGGAATACAAAACAACCAGTTTACCTCAAATATGTTGCTCCTGGCGGCTTGTTTAAACTGCACATCTGCCCTAGTGCTAGAATCTACAGAGATGTGCTTGGAAAAGGCTTGAGATGTTTCTGAGGTGGCTGCTTTTCAAATTTCGTCAAGAGGGACAGGTCTCTAGTAAGCCAAAGAGGTGGCCTTGACTCTGGAAAAATGAGAATGAAGTCCCTTAAAATGTCTGACCTTCCCCAAACAATAACATTCCAGTATTCAATTCACTACCCATCTCTGGATGGTTGATTGAGCCAACTTAGAGCCAGGAGGGAAACCCTCTTGGACAACAAACAAGCGACTAGAGTATTTCATCTATGTACGATCAAGATGCCATTTAAAGTCCTGTTGATCTACAAGTTATGAGGCAAACTTTCAACTTCTGATTAAGGATTTGGGAAAAAGACTGGCAGAATGATCTCCTTATTAAGGAGGAACTCTGATAACAGATTTCAAAGAAAATGTGGTTGAGTAGAGTGAGTTACTTTGTTCTTGTGAAATATCAAGAAGGGGGATTCCAAAGACAAAGCTGATCCTGTAGGAAGAGCCAACTTGAATGCGGTATTCCATTACAAACTTCACCTGTGTTGATGCTATAGGTTCAAACGTTTTGACACAAGAGCTGATAGAAAAATATTCAGATCCTAGGAAAGGTGAAGACGCCTCACATAGTGGGAATAGTATGCTCTGCTGATTGAGGTGCTTATTAAGCACTGGGTTAGTCAGGCAAAACCTGGCAGGCCCAGAGGCTCTGTAAGTATTTATAGCTGATAGAGAGGTTGTGCAATTACGTAGCATAATACCCAAATGCCAGTTCAGAAATAAATTTAAAAAACATAGTTTAAGGGAGCAGACAATGTCTAACCACCTTTCCTATAGACCAGTGATGTATATTCTTGTCCATTTGTTTGAATACTGATTCTTGGTAGAGTTATTCCTAATTGCCCTCTAAACTTTCAGATTGCAGTGGGATAGGTTCAGGTAACCATATGCCAACTCATCAGGAACCAGGCTGCTGAGCTCAGTGATTGAGGGGATGGATGTAGGATGAACACTTTCTGCAGAGAAAGAAGATCCCCTGTGGTAAGGAAGAATCCAGGATAGTCTTGCAACATTTCCTGAAAGATCAAATATTGTTTGAACACATTGGGGCTACTGGAATTTGGCGCTTATTGTGTCTGTTTCAATCTGTCTACCACTTTCAAGATTAAGGGGACGAGGGTGTAGAGCAACGGGGCATCCCAATGCGAAGTTTGACAATTCACAGGATTTCATCACTTCTCCCCAGAGAGGAGCCCTTCCCTGTGAGGCTAGGGAGTTGAGCCTGCTATGCAACAATCCCCCTTGGGATGGCGGCAAACAGGACCTCAGAAGTGGAGACTCTTGTTCTGTGAAGGAACTCCGTAACCCTCTTTCCTTTGAGACCATGACCCCTTCAAAGTCCCTCCTAACATTACCAAGACGAGGGAGAGTAAAAGGAACAGGCAGAGCAATAACAGGTTATATCCCAACATTACTGAGAAGAGTTGGTCCCAAGGAAGAACACTTCATTGACACAGGAGAAGGACTCCGATACTCTGCTGGGAAGGACCCTGCTACAGGGAATTAAAACCAAGAATGTACCGAATGAGAACAATAGCAGAAGGCTTGAAGCCTGCCAAGCCCAGGAAATTCAAACCTGGGAACGAGAAGGTTATTGAGAGAAGCTGATCCTCAGTAGTGAGGGCATAGTGGAACGGTTGGCAGAGCACTCCATGGCGAGGCAGAGACCCTACCTACTCAGAAGTCAGAAGGAGGCTGCCCGTGGCGTGACCTCTGGGAGGTGGACCATGTGGTCCTGTAACTACGCTGACACCGAAAGGCCAAAGACCGTGTGGAGCTGCAGAGGTGTAGCAGAGAGAGGAATGCAATGAGCGGCCAGCGACAACGAGATAGCCCATTGCCCCAGGAAGAACCAGTGATGTGCCCCCAGAAAACAACAGATAACAGGAGCGATGGGAGACCCAGTAGGGGTTTGAGGCGAAGTGAAGATTGCCTTGGGAGTGATCTTCCTGATCACAGTAATTGCAAAAGAGATATCAAGAGTAAAGCTTGCGTCTGGAGTGATCCCCCTTGTTACAGTAATTGCAACAGCACAATCAAGAGCAAAGATAACAGGGGCGTGGCCAGCGGGCGACCGATGGAGACATGAGCCCGCAGAGCTCCTGGAGCCACCAACTATATCCTGGAAAATACACCCTTAAAATAATATATAAGGGTAGCGGAAATCTAGTGGAACGAGTTGCAGTAAATCTGAATTCAAAACGAAGCGCAGAAGCAAAGATAACTGCAGTGCGAAAGAAGTAACGTAGCCGCTGCCAAAACTGAATCAAGATGGCTGAAGTCAACGCGGCATAACTTCCCAACTGACACCACCAGAGGGAGCGGCGGCCCGCGAGAGGCAGTGGGGAGGGAAGTGCCTGCGCGCCGGACAGAAGTGTCGTGGCCCCGCCTGGAGGCGAAAAGACGCTGACACCGAGCGACCGGACGGCAGAGAGGCAAACAGTGCTGAGGCCCACACGGACGTGCCCCGGTGCGGGGGTGCGGTCTTCCCCCTCCCCCCGGCTGCTATCTTCGCAATACCACTCCAGCAGCAACCCCAATCCAAGCCGAGTCGAGCGACGGAGGGCGCTCCGCTTAGCGTCAAGTGCCTGCTGACCCAGGAAAGCGGACAGTGGTGCGGAGAGCTGAGACCTGGATGTCGAGGCCCACAGGGCGGTAAGGAGAGGGGAGGGCGGGAGACGAGCAGTGGAAACACCGAGACAGAATAGACTATCCGAACATCCTTCCCCGCCTGCTCTATCGCATAACTTACATCAAACCTCCTTCTCGCCTCTCGACGGCGACCCTCCTCAAGGGACCTGCCCCCGATTCCACTGTGTGCAGAAACTGAACGAGGGATAGGCTGGACACATACAGGCTGCCTGCCACGAGCACCTCCCGTGTAGAGGACGAATCCTGAGAAATAGTGCCCCTCGAGCGGCAAAGAGACACGGCAGCAGACAGAGGGGCTGAATAATAGAAGGAACCCCAACTAGGCCTCACCTTCTCCCTCCCAGGCTCCAACCAGCCCACAGTGAGGAGGTGGAACGGAAACCTCTGTCTAGAACGACACACAGAGAAACACAAGCACACTGAATTAAAACGCAGTCGAGGCAGGAAAGAAAGCCAGAAACACCATCCAGCCACGTGGAGACCTTGGAAGTGGCAGGTAATCCCCCACCTAATACTGCACTAAGCACAGAGGCAGACGTGGGTAAAGATTAGGGCAGAAGATGCACAACACAAAGCAAAATGGAGCAATATGCAGTACCCACAACGGCCATGGACCCGACACAGGAGAAAACCATGGCTGCTGAAGACGAGGAAGCCGAACCCTCCCTTAAAGACATTATGAATGCCATAGCCAACTCCAGAACCTCCATGGAAATAAAAATAGATGGCACCAGCACGGAGGTGTCCCTCCTATGCCATGATCTGCAAAAACTCACATCTCGCACAGGAGAGGGGGAAACTCGCATACCCAATACGGAAGATGGTCTCCGGAACATAGGGCAACAGATGACCAGAATACTGCAACGTGTAAAAACGCTAGAGGAACGGGTGGAGGAGGGAGAGGGCCGCTCTAGGCGAAACAATATACAAATTTTGGGGCTGCCCGAGAAAAGCGGAGGCCCCTCCATGGAGCTATTTATTGAACAACTGCTATTAGACCTGTACGCTCCGAAGACGTTTTCAAAACTTTTCTCTATTGAACGTGCCCACCGAGTCCCAACGGGCAGGCCAGCTCCTGGGGCCCCACCCCGCACAGTGATTGCCAAGATTCTAAACTATAGAGACCGAGACACAGTACTACAAATGGCAAGAACCAAAGTCCCTATAACGGCTCTAAAATAGCCTTCTTCCCAGACTTCACTAGGGAAGTACAAAGAGCACGACAATCCTTCGACCAGCTAAAAAAAAACGACTAAAGCTGCAAAACATCAAATATGCCTCCTTTTTCCGGCACAGTTAAAAATCTATCATAATGGCACAACTGTGCATTTCAATGAGCCTAAAGAAGCATGGAACTGGGCGGAACGTAACGTGGAAGGGGACTGGGGCCCGCTGAACAGACAGGAACGCGAACGGATCAGACCATGTCCGAATGGGCTACCGAACGCACAGCCAATACGAGAGCAAGAAGAATTACTACCGAGAGAAGCCGACTGATGTAAATAATTACAATCAGACAAAAACATGACCACCGATAACTACAATGAAACCCAAACCAAGAAACCTGCCAACAATGCACCATCATATTCCTCTACAAATCAACAAAATGGTGGCCCAAAACAGGCCCCTCCCCTCCAGAAAAAGTGTCAGAAAAAGCGACAAAATAGACTTCGAGAAACACGGACACAGTTACACAAGTATCCTATCCAGCATCCCTAATGCTAAACACTAAACAAATTGACTAATTGTTAGAAAGTTTGTTGAATGGGCGACAGATGCTTCAGTTGGGCAAGGAGTATAGGGAGGGGGAGTTGGGAGTTAAAATTGTTACTTTATGTTCATAAAACATGCACGGCACACCTGCTCATATCAGAAAGAAAAGGCAAAGAAGAATTCCAGACTGCATCAAAAACTGATGTCACACACGGAAACCATGCTCTCCGAAACACAGAATACCAAGAAAAACACAATGCCTCAAACAGAATCCAACACTAGAAAGCTATCCCTCCTAACGTGGAACATAAATGGCCTAGGCAACAGCATCAAAAGAAGACTGGTCACACAATACCTAAACCGGCAGAATCCAGATATAGTCCTCCTAACAGAAACCCACCTGGCAGGCACAATATGCCAGTTCTTTAAGAGAACTAAATATCGCACAGCAGTGCATGCAGGATTCTCCATGGGATCGAGAGGAGTATTAATATTGATAAACAAGAAAATTCCCATTACGGTATCCAGCATCCTCCAAGATACAGGAGGAAGATATGTACTCGTACAGGGCACCTTATGGAACCAAACCTTCGCCATACTAGCGATCTATTCACCCCCGGCTCTCATGACGACCCTACTAGAAGATATCACACCAATAATAGCAACCAACACAGCTGACACCCTAATAATAGGTGGAGACTTCAATGAAGAAATGACACACAGAGGAAGAAACCCAGCGGTACCAACCAATTAGCTACCTTTGCAACAGCACTAGGATTAAGAGACGCATGGAGAGATCTCCATCCAACTGAAAGACAATACTCGTTTCTATCAGGCGCACACGCATCACTGTCTAGGCTGGACTACTACTTTCTTCCTGCTGTGAATATACATAAAGTAGTAGAAGCAACCCTACTCCCACGAGGGATATCAGACCACTCACCCCTACTGATATAGCTGGAAACTGAAAGACTACAGCCCCCACCAATCTGGCGACTGAATCCATACTACTTAGGCATTCCCGAACTAATGGAAGTAATTCAAGAAGCAACAACCACATACTTTGAGATAAATCAAAATTCGGTATCCGATAATGGGATATTATGGGAAGCATACAAAGCAAGCTTGAGGGGAGTGGTCCTGAGCTGGACAGCAGAATACAAAAAACAGCATAGAAAAGATGTAGAAGATGCAGAAACCGAGGTGCAAAATGCAAAAGAACAATACATTAACTCAGGAACAATTGAAGACAATAGAGTCTTGATCCTAGCGCAAAAGAAACTACAGAACATAACCCTAACCTGTGCAAAGCAGGCACATAGAACAATGAGAGCCAGGCTATACGGGACCGGGGACAAAGCCAACAAGATGCTAGCATGGCTGGAGAAACAAGATGAAGGGCACCTTCAGATCAGAAGAATAAATAAGGAAAATAAAGAGCAGACCTCGACTGACTCAGAAATCGCAAAATGCTTCACAGCCTATTATGAAACACTATACGCCGCCCCGCCAACCCCGATAGATCCCGCCATACTGGACGAAATCACCCTCCCGTCCCCTGGACGATACTCAAAGACTGAATTTAGAAGCAGAAATCACAGAAGAAGAATTGATAACGGCCCTATCCCAAATACAAAACGGGAAAACTCCCGGACCCAATGGCTTCCCAGCGGAAACGTGGAAAAAAATAGGGAGTAGAGAGGTAGCATCACCCATGCTCACGCGAAGGAAACAGGGACTCTCCCTCCAGATCTAAGAAAGGCTTGCATAGTGGTAATGCACAAAGAAGGTAAACCACCAGATACATGTAGTTCCTATCGACCGATTTCACTTATAAACAAAGAGGCTAAAATCCTAGCGAAGATACCCGCAAATAGCCTGCAAAAGGTGATAGCGACCCTCATCCACCCAGACCAATGCGGCTTTATGCCGCAGAGATCCACGCGGATGTACATCCATAGATTAAACGTTGTCACTGAAAGAGCACCAACACTAAAAGAGGCACTTGCGTTTCTCACCATTGATTTTGAAAAAGCATTTGATTCCGTCCATTGGGAGGCTCTGTGGGTCATAATGAACAAAATGGGATTCAGCGATCAATTTATGAGCTGGGTCAAACTCCTATATAAAGCCCCGACAGCCGGTGATTAGAGTAAACAGATGGTCCTCACGCAGTATTAATTAAGGGAAGGGAACAAGGCAAGGATGCCCCTTATCCGCAATGCTGTTTGCGCTAGTGATTGAACCCCTGGCAATAATGCTGAGGGATACACAGTCATGGAAGGGATTCCACTGGGCCCAAGGATGAGAGGACAGGGTGTCCCTATATGCCAATGATTTACTCATCTATATGAACAATCCGAAAGAATCATGTCCTATTGTCACTCACCTACTGAATAGATACGGGACGTTTAGTGGGCTGAAGGTAAACTACCACAAATCCATATTATTCCCAATTAAGGGACTAAACGAGGCAATCCCAAATAACTGTCCATTCCAAGTAGTAACCACACAATTCAGGTACATCAGCGTGCAAATCACGACTCATTTTACAGAATATGTCCCCAAAAACCTTTACCCAATCATAGATAGATTCACTAATGATGTGAAGCATTGGATGGCCCTCCCTCTAACTATACTGGGCAGAGCGGCCTTGTTTAAGATGCTAGCTCTCCCGCACTTTCTATATATCCTGCAGAATGCACCGCTATCCATACATAAAACAGAATTCTCCAAAATTGATTGAATTCTTAGGAAATTGCTGTGGGGTGGTGGTCACACTCGAATAGCCCTGCGCACGTTGCAAGGCTTCACGTGGGAAGGAGGGATCGGACTCCCCCATCTTCAGACATATTATTGGGCTTCCCAGATGGCAATAGTAAATGACATCCTACACAGCAACCCAGAGCAGCCACATATTCGAGCGGACACACGAGCAAGACAAGGATCCTCCCCACTAGAGAGCCTATACCAACATGCACCACGACAAACCCCAAACACAATCAAAGCTCATAGAACACGGATATGGAGAGATGTACATAAACATTTAGGCTGGGAGGGGAAAATCACACTGCTGCAACCACTGTGGAGGAATAGGCATCTCCCTGAACTTAACAGGCTTCCGAGATGGGCAACCTGGGAAACAGCTGGGATCTCCACGATTGGAGACATAATACAAGATGGCGCAGTGCTATCCTTCCAATCCCTAAGAGAGAAGGTTGGCATACCCATGACAGAACATTCCACTACAGGCAGCTGGTACACGCGCTCACAACATATACAGCAGATCTGACTGATATGCCTGAGTCCACACCAATAGAGAGAAACATTGTACTTGAGCGAATAAATAATAAGGTTACCTCCACAATGTATAATGCAATCTCCTCATTTGCAACACCAGAGCTCCACAGTTTGAAAGCCAAATGGGAACAGGACGTAGGACTAATACAACCAGAAGATTGGGTTACGACTCTTATGTATCCCAGAGAAACAGCCATATCTGCCAGAATCAGACAGATCCAGCTCAAAATACTACACAGGATATATTATTAGAGATGGGAATTATACCGATGAGGGAGAGCAACAAACCCCAACTGCCTTAGATGTGGGCGAGAGAGAGGGACCTTCTTCCACATCCTATGGGAATGGCCACAAATCCAAACCTTCTGGCAGAGATGCTGTAACAGACTCTCACCAGTCACCGGCCAGGAAATACCAAGGGACCCCAAACTACTACTACTGGGAATAGAGGAAGACTTTGCGCTATCTCGATTTGAAAAGCTTCTATTCTCAACAGCCACAGGCCTAGCAAAAAGAAATATAGCTCAGCTATGGCGCTCACCCTCCTCCCCACAATATGATCAATGGGTAACGGATGTGGACGCATGCATAATAATGGAAACAAGAGTAAATACCACCAGAGGCTGCCCTGAGAAAGCACGTAAGATCTGGCAAAAATGGAAAGACAACTAAAGACAATAACTGACAAAGCAAAACGTGTAATGAACTGCCATAAAAACTTGAATTATAACTTTCATATGAGATCATGGTTTACATACGATCTGCAGAATTACCTGGACAAATACCCTTAGGTGTATGCTATGCAATGTAAATGTTTGTACGTTTGAAAGTTTGTATGTTTAATGTATTGAGTGAGTAATGTATTTCAAAACCAACAAAATATGTTTTTTTAAAAAAAAGTAAAGATAGCTACAAGAGTAATGTCCCTCATCGCAGTGGTTATAAATGTTGTGGAAAACACCACAGACATTACAGGGGTGATCTCCCTGGGTGTAGCGAACAAGATAAGAAAACTGTGTGAGTAGCCTCCCTGCACACAGCGACTCTGAAAAGTATAGTAGAGAGCAAATCAACACCTTAGTGAAAAGGCATAAAATACCTGCAACGCTGATAAAGATAAAATCTTCAAAATTTGACAAAGTCCAAGGAAGCCCCTGGGAGTAATTACAAAGGCTTATTCAAACTATCTCAAGAAACCGTCATAAAGCATCCCACCAAGGCTGAGCCAGGTGGACCAGGAGAAGGGATTTATTCTCCTGGGCCTAACTTTGTTTTGCTGAAGACCTTTTCGATTAGTAGCAGGGTCAGAGTAGGACCGTTTTGGACAGAGGACGGACTCTTTACTTTGGACAACCACCCTCCTGACGAGCACCTGAGTTAGAGTTCAGTTAGGTAGGGCAAACATTGAAGTTACAGGGAAAGATAGGACATTTTATTATTCTTTCAATAAACACTTGTGTGTGAAATGACACCCCTTTATTCGACTCCTCCTTTTGACATACCACAGAAGGTAAACACATCCCCCAATAAATACTACTCCTGTCCTCACCAGAAGCGGTCATTATATGGTTCTTGTTTTTCTCTGTTGGCAATTCACATTCATTTGGAGTGCGTGTGAGTCTGCTAATGGAACCCCCTTGAACCGTCCATGAGCCGGCCGGGTGACTAGCTATTGGAAAAATGGCATTCTGAATAGACCATTTCCAAAGTATGCAGTGATTTTAACGAACACAAAACAAATGTAATTTTTAACAAACCCAAAACAAAAAAAAAGAAAATATAACAAATAATTTTAAACTATATATATATATATATAGTTGGGAATGGGAATAGTAGTTTTGGGGGGGTGGGGGAAAGGTATGAAAAAAAAGGGGGCTAGGAGGGGGCACCTCCTCCAAAGAAAAAAATTTGTCATTTTATTTTAGTTCATTAAAATTTCATTCGTTGTGTTGAGATTTGTTAAAATCACAAGTAACCCATTTCCACAAACTAGTGGCCAACCTGCACAGCGGCTTTTATGCCGTTCTGTTTGCTGAGCTGAAGCATAGCTGTAGTGTTGTTGGTTAGAATCAGCACTTCAGAATTTCTAACAGAGTGGAGGAAAGCTTTAAAGGCTTGCAGCACCAGGAATCTGGACTTCAAATTTAGCACGCTCATATACTGGCTTTGAGGAGTCCGTGGTAATAAAGATAGTCAGGTCTTCCAGGTGAAGGGGGCTCCCTGCTATCAACTTGTGATCCTGCATTCATCAATGTAAGATCATCGACGGAGGGTGAATACTGACAGCAATGGCAAGCGAGCGGGGGCTCATGTTCCTTATGAACAGCCTGGAGTAGGGCACCGCTAGAATGCAGTAGGACAATAGATGACATCTCTGGAAGGTGAAAGCCATTGCTTCAGGTGCCGATTACATCGCAGAACCGATCTCTTTCATGACTTGAATTATTTCGGGGGTAGGAAACACCCTGCAGGGTGTGCCACAGAAAACCAATTTAATGGATCATCTGACCTTACACACTCTGAAGTATAGTAAAGTTACTGCAATTCATAGACTAGACAGATTCATGAAATAGACCAATACATCCAGAGTAAAGTGTAGTAAGTTAAAGGCTGCTAGAGGAATCACTCACTTTGAGGAGCCAATTGGTGAGGTAGGATTATATATGGATTACCTGCTGACTATAGAAGACCGGCACTGCTCTCACTAGCTGTGTGGGGTATTGAAGCGATAGTAAACTGTGCAAGCAATAAAACATAGGAACCTGCAGTGTGGATGCCTAAAGGATACAAGGATGTATGCATCCCGCAAGTAAAGTGCACACAACCAATCTCCCTGTTGGAAGGGCACCGTGATTTGGGCCTGGTCCCCCTCCCCCATCAGAAAACTGTTTGAGGAGGGCAAGTCAAAATGTGACAGGGCAAGGATTGTACAGAGCCCCTCTTCATTCTATTATGGCAATGTAGAAGAAGGAGTAAAAACCCTCGATTCACTGTCACTAAGGAAGCTCCTCTCTTGCCCATATCCAGATTAGCTTGCTGAACTCCCATCAATAGATTTGATGAGAAGAAGTTGGTTAGGTGCTGGGGTTAGTAAGGGAAGTCTGAATCCTCTGCTCACCAGAAATCCAATGGTCCAGAGTTGTGACCACGGTCTTTCAAATATCGTTGAAAAGCTAAATCAGGCCTCCCACTAGGGGAGCATGGTCCCTAGGCTAATAAATGTCAATACTTTTGTGTGTCTGAAGTGGACAGAGGAAGGGAAGAATCCTACTTTAAGTTTGTTCTGTTTTTTGTTGAATGGGCGTGGAGTAACATTGATGTATTTTATGCCTGTCCTGAGCCAGAGTCTGCAAACCACTGGAGACCGAAAAAAGCTCTGCCCTTGTTTGATCTTTGAGCCAATCACAATCACATTTGTGAGCATGCTTGGTGGATATGGCAGACAATGGTGTAGCTGTTAAGGTGTTTTTTTCCTTCTAGACCTCATCATCCATAGAAGATCTGAAGGCTGTTGAGCAAGCTAAATCTCACCTGCTCTTCTGCTTCTAGGATCAGCTTGGTGCTTCTTATTCAGGTACCTCAGCAGATGTCTACACATAAGCACATTCTTAGGACTGCTGTATAAAAATGGCACGCAGCAAATTCACCCATATCCATGGCCTATTGCTTGGCCCCTGAAATAGAGTCAAGCATCCCTACTGGCATCTGGGTATTTCCCAGTGAACTAAGTGATATACTTTAAGAGATCTAGGTTAGACTTGCCATGATCACAACATAATTTGCCCATCTCTGGTTAAGAGCAATACTGCCTTACCAACTGTTTTCTTGGATCTTTTCCACCTTGCCTGATGGAGCATCATTGACGAAGATGAAGAGGTGGGTGAGCCACCATCACAGATTTGGCAGGAGGGTGGGAGCCTAAACACAATTTATCGCCAGAGATAAGCGTGAATTTAGCATCCAACTTTGTTAGCTAGATCACACGCTAGAGTCAACCAGATCATTTTACCATTTTTCATGACATTCAGCTGAAGGGGCCAGCCCATTCTACTCGGTCAACCAGGCAATTACCGAAAGAACCCTGGTTTCCACCTGAGCTGGTTCAGAGACCTACAGATTCATGGCTTCATAACTTTACTTTCATTGCTTTATTTTGACAAAATAGTCATAAAAGCAGTTCACAGAAAAGTTAAGTTAACAAACACATTAGTTACATCGTCCCAATCGCTTAGCTCATAATTACTCCACTAAAATTACACAATCAGTGCTTTACCTTAAAACCAAATAAAAACAGATCAACAATATACAGACAAATAGCAGCTTGTACAGAAAGAGGTTTTTACCCCATAGCACTATTCAGCAACTTAGCCTTCCTCACATACATTTTTCTTGCCCAGCTCAGATAACTTGTAGTGGCAAGCACAGCCTCCTTATCCATGAAGTCCAAGCAAATTGCCGCAGCATCAGCTAGGGACCTACATCCACTGCTTAAGAACAGAGGCTCCAGAGAGCGCTTCCTTGGAGGCATGGTGACCGGACAGAGTAACAAATGGTGTTGTACAGTCTCTTCAGACTCACCACAAAGGATACATTACGTGAAAACAGCAATATTCCATCTACGCCGAAATGTAGAGGTCGGCAAGATTCCAATACAGACCTTTAAATATAATGCTCCCGTGCCTTTGCCCCTGCTGCGCACTTGATTGCTTCCTTTGCAAACGGTGTGATGATTGAGGGATTTGACCAGTAATCCTCCAAACCCAGCAAACACAGATATCCTTTCACATGGGCAGCCCACTTTAAGGAGCAGCCTCCTTGCTGGGACAAAACATCTGTAACTGCTTCTTTGTATTTACGAAGGTGAGGATTAGACCAGAGGCGAGCCCAGTAAAGGACCGGGTGTAACTTGCAGATCATCTCAAACCCCTCCAATCCAGTTTCCAAAAGCATTGGGAGATTTGGGGCTGCAATGGGCAACCCAAGGATATTCTTCAAAACCCCTATGATCTGTTTGTGGAAGGATTAATCTGACATGGAAAGGAAGAAATTACCCATCCCCTGGATCATCAGCCACTCCAGGGAGTGCCTCCGAAGAATGCACAATGACAGGCATACTAGGCACCTCTAGGAAACTACTCATTGGCTGTGGCGGAAGAAGATGCAGAACTTGTAAAGTAGCCTGTGCGAACAATGAAGGAGGCTGGAGCATTGGAAGTACTGTATTGCTCAGAGCTGGAGGAGCCTGCAGAACCAACCCAGGAATCACTAAATTAGAGACCAGGTGAGTAGCTATAAGGAACTAGTGACTTACCTTAACTCCTTTTCACCAGCCTTGGTATCATTCATAGATTCACATGCTGTGAATATTCCCCGTCATTAGGTTAGGAGTCCTCAGTAACAGAGCAGTTTAATTTCTAAACTGTAAACTTCAGTCACTTTAGTGCTCCATTATCAGTTCAGCTTTATTTTGGTAAAATTACCATAAAAGCAACATATTGGCAGAATAAATCACAGAACATCGAGAGCCCATTGGCATCCTAAGATGGAGCAGATTTACATGCAGTGCAATATCATGTAATACATACAGAGATTATCATAGCAAAACCACCAGCATTCCACCGACCTGTAAATTAATTCTAGAAGATGAAAAAACAGCTAAAATCATGAACAATCTCTTTATTTTAAAACAGAGCCAAACAGTAAATTAAAGTTACTCACCCATAGTGACTAGAGGACGCATACTCCGTTAGTCCTCCTTTCCTCCATCCTTGTGGGCGTCCCTCAACATGGGGACAGTACCGGAACCTTTGGCAGCAAAACATTGAGGTTCCCCTTTAAATTTATTATAGCGCAAAGGGGCATGACCCCGGGCGTGGGTATGCACCCCCCACGCGAGGCCCCACCCTGCGGCGCATCACCTCAGTCACCTTTGAATACATTGGACGCTTAAATATCTGGCTACACTGGATATATTAGCCCTTGGCTAACAAGCGGGGGAAGATGGGTGGGCGGTATGGAGATAAGGGGACTTTCTACTATAAGTACCCAAGTCACTACAGTGAGTAACTCTAATTACTCATACGTCCCGTCCCCTTTCCTCCATCCTTGTGGGTGATTCCCCCGAACAAGACCATAGGTGGTGCTGTGAGAAGCTGCCTCATATCTAGGACAAGCAAAAAGTTTCTTCAGAACCGCCTTACTGAACTCTGCATCGTGACTGGAGCTGGTATCCAGGTAATAGTGCTTACAGAAGGCCAACGGAGTAGCCCATGAAGCCGCCTTGCTCATGACATCCCAAGAAGCATGCCTCTGAAACGCAACGGCCGTGGCCTTAGCTCTGACCGCATGGGCATGAATCCCCTCAGGAACTGGTTTGCCAATGACCGTGGACACCTGCGAAATTGCCTGAACCATCCAACAGGCGATAAAAGCTTTGGAAGCCTGGGTGCCGGGAGAAGTGCCTTCAAAAGTGATTAAGAAAGCAGCAGACTTCCTGAAGAATTTTGTCCGAGAGAGATAGAATTTGAGGACTCTCTTGAGGTCCAAGGAATGCAAAACCCTTTCTGCCTCAGACTATGGGAGGCAGATTTCCTGATTCAAATGAAATGGAGAGACCACCTTGGGCAGAAAACATGGATGAGTGCGCAAGATGGCCTTGTCATTATAAAACGTGGTGAATGGTTCGCATGATGAACAAACGCCCGTAGCTCACTGACCCTGCGCGCAGAAGTGAGTGGCACCAATAATAATGTTTGTAGTGTCACCAACCGTATGTCCACTGTGGCCATCGGCTCAAAGGGCTTCTGCTGCAAGGCCGCAAGCACCGCATTGAGATGCCAGAGAGGATGAGGCCTGAGCACCGGAGGAAAAAGCCTGGACACCCCCTTGAGCTGGGTCTTAACCACTGGGTTGCCTACTGAAAAAACTTGCTCTGGGGAATTCTTGTAGGCCCCTATGGCCACCAAATAGGTGAAGTGAGGCAATCCTTTGACACAACTTTTGCCTCAGATCCTAACATACTGATGCAAACTGTTGCTAATGTAACAACAATTGCAAACTCACTTGGAGGTAGTAAACAAACTGCTACAGGATCTAACGAAAATAAATCTGGCGCGTATTGCCCCAAAATCAGATGGGACAATGATAGAAGGCAGTAACAAGACACTATTAGAATTTGGCATGGATCAACCCAAAATAAAAAGTGCAAAAGACATCATTGGACGTTCTGTTCCTTCAAAGCGTAGAAGGATTGAAGACAGCGATTCCACAGGCATTATCTGTTAACAAATAAGAGTACAGAAGACTCAAAATACAATATTGCCTACACAAAATTGTGAAGAATTGGTTCAGAAACCTACAAATTTAACAACCAACAAGATTGGTTCAATTAGTGAAAAAGAGTCCAGAAGATTTCTCTACAGACTCATCGTTCATAGAACAAAAGTATCTTAAAATTCGCAGATTACAGCATCGATACAGGATAAACAAATCAAAAGGGCCTGTAAATCAGGATGAACTGCTCACAAAAATCATGGAGACCTGAAACCAATTGTAACATCTACACTGACGTTGTCTTTGAGCCCGTTGATCAAGTTGTATGAGCAAGTGAAGGACAGCTTGAATGATCAAACTACTTTTGTCGCCCTGATGAATTCCAAAACAGACAATTTGGAATGCGACAACAACCTATTTAAGCAAATGTTCTACAAATCAACAAATAAAATTGACAGCTCTCTGGCGACCCTAGTAGATCAAAAACAAATGAATAGTGATGACAAGAAGCTTCTGGCTGGAGTGGCCAAAGAAGCCCTCAGCTTATTAAGGCACCAAAAACATTATGCTCATGATGAACGTAGTCCGCAAACTAGAGCGGACCACGCTGTACATGATAGTGAGCCTGTTAGTGTACGATCTGTAGGCACTGAATCAAATAAAGATGCTGTTAACAAAGAAGCACTATCTGAAACGCCTGTAGAGGTTCTGACTCTAAAAAAACCAGCAGGTCAGAACATGAGAGCAGATCAACAACCATGAACACAGCAAGTGTAACAGAAACGCAACTAACAAACATAGAGAATGTAGAACACAGCAGTGAGGCCGAGATGCTTACAACCGTTCCCCTGAATGGTGATAAAGAGTACATGGGGGAAAACTCGTCCGAAAGAGAACTAGGTCCAAGTGCTGAAATTACATCTTTTTCCATAGCAGTGGAAAGTGCGCAAAGCATAGGAAGCTACGCAAATGGCGATGCTGAGACGCCTTCGACATCTGCAGATCTCAGAGGTCGAACCATAGATTTAGTAAGCCCTGTGTTGCCTCCTGACACAGACACAAACACTGCTGAAGACGTGTTCCCGAACTTCAAAGCGCCTCAAAAAGTTTCTAAACCAGTACAACCAAAACCACCTCTAATTAAAAAACCTAAAAATCAAAAAGGAAATAGAGCTCTGATAGCTAACAATTCGAGAAAATTCTTTAGAAACATAAAAGCGGTAAGCGTTACTATTAACTCAAATGCTCTGTGCACACAGGCAATTCCGATAGTTCGTCAAAAAGCGAAGCCAAGTCATGTGGTTCAAGATGGCACAAGAGATATCGAAGTAGTCACTAATGATATTCCAACTGACCTCCTGGAATTATCTGTCTACGAGGATGTTGAATTGGATGAAATTGAACAAGCTCAAGAACCCAAAGGTGCCGATGGTGCAGTTCGAGAATCTATTGAACCTCCTGTGTTGCCACATCTCTTAAAGGATAGACCAGCAAGAGTATGCATGATAGTGCCATCCACCTGCTCAGAGCCGAAAACGATGGAAAACCCACTGAGCCCGCCTTTTGTGATGCTCTTCCAAAAATGGGACAAACTTACTGTCTCACAGCGTAATGTGACTCAAGAGCCAAATTTAATAAATAAAGGTCCTAAAGTAGGCATTGAGGATGAAAAAGGGCACATTACCAAAATAACCATTGAGGAAAGAGTGAGAAATGCGAATCAGAAAGCCAATGTACAAACGAGAGGATCTTCTGAGAACGAAGCTAACAACGGTCACAAGACTACATCTGTGAAAAGAAGTTACGAGAAGCAAAACGATAAGAACCATTTAAATGCAAAGTACTGCCTGTGCTTGGAAACGTATAGAGGCCATTGAAGATGACTTGCCCTTGAATCGGCACAATGTCCTACAATTGTTGCACTATGTACCGAGCCTGCGTATGATCAATACAAGCGACATAAAAATAGTCGAATTCTTTAAAGAAAATCATAACGATGCAGTAAAACTTCACATTGACTCCTGTATAATCTGTAACATCATATTGGATGCTGCGCCCATCATAATATGGATGGGTTTTGATATTACAGAGTCGCAAGTAAAGATGAATCCGAATGATAAACAAAACATCTGTTGCGGAACATAAAAGAGACAGAAAAGTAAATCGGGGTCTCACAAAGACAGACATAAGAAAGACCCAGTCTGAAATTAACGTCCATAATCTTCAAATACCTACTGCCAAGAACATGCTACACAGCCAAGCTGAAATCTCACATGTGTCAGAAATCAGAGAACCTATCAAAATAACCTTTGTTCATAAGGGTTTTAAATCGGGAGGAGAAAACTCTATGCCCAGTACAATTCAATCCTGTAGTGAAGCCAATGATTGGAGTTGGATCGCGTCTGCTCAAACTTGCAGCTAATGCCATGTCTCGGGGTTACCCAGTGTGTGCACCATTGGGTGCTGGAACACTTGTGGTTTCGCTCACCTGTTCCAGTCTAATTGGCTGGGAGATTTGACTATAGCATGTTTGCAGGAAACCTGGCTGCTTGATTTCCCTACTGTAGATGGTTATGAAGTTGCCATAAACGCAGCTATTAAAAAGAAATTGGGTTGTTCTTCGTCTGGTCTATTGACATTTGTGCAAAGGAAGTCTGGTAATAAAATTCTGCAAGTGCTTAACATATCACCCTACATCCAGAAAGTAAAAGTGGCTTTGGATGGTTCGGCAAAGAATGTTCAAAACTACCTACACCTTTACAACCTCTACTGGCAACACAGCTCCAGTGATTCAGCTATCTTCATTGATCAAATCACACATTCTATAGATCAAATTTATGAGCAGGCAGCGGCCCCGAAAATCCTAATTTACGGTGACTTGAACATCAACTGCATAGACTTATCCCATAAAAACGTCCAAGAAACGACGAAAGCACACCTAAAGCGGCTCAATGGTGTGCTGAAATGGAGATGAGAAACGTACACCTTCTGAATGGCAACACACCAGGTGATATACCTGCTAAATCAACCTGGCAGAGACAGAATCAGGAATCAATAGTGGATTATTATTTTGCCTCATAAGCTTTTCAAATCGACGTCAAAGCACTTTGTGTGGTACCTAAAACTGAAAGCGACCACAACTTAGTTCTGTTGAGCATTGTCTACAGAACAAGCAGTAAACCTTATGGGAGCATGACATAGCAGCTGAACCTAGCCGCAATAGACTCAGACTTAAAGAACAGAATGCGAGATCAATTAACAACTCCTATCAAGAAGAAGACAGCTGCGTCGAATATCAACATCTTCTAACTATCTTCTCGGAAACACCAGATGCAAGGAAGAAAACATTCATCAATAAACATGCCTTTGATCTTGCCATCATGAAACAAAAAAGGCAGCTAAGAAGCAAAATTAGAGCAGACGAGAAACCATATACTCCTGAGATCCTGGTTAACATCAAAAAAGCTAAACAGTCTTATCAAAATGGTCTTAAGTCACATCGAGCAATAATGCTCCAACAAGATGCAGAACTGATGCTTGCAAAAATGCAAAATAAAAACATACGTCAGTTTTGGACCCTAGTCAATGACCAAGAGGGCTTGCAGACTGCACTCCAATCTAGTATGGTCACGGAAACTGCTTGGATAAGACATTTTGAACAGCTTTATAAAAAGAAAGGAGACTCCCTTGACCCGGAACTGCCAGATCTGGATATGTGGGATTTACAATTTGAAAGTTAGGATATTCTCGAAACCATCAATAGAATAAGTACCTTGCGAGCTCCAGGCCCAGATGGGTTAACCAACTTCATCTTGAAAGAAAATCCAGAAGCCTGGGCCGATTTTTGTTGTACTTTATTCAAAGATATCACACGGGCGTGTGCAACACCAACATCCTGGAAAAGTGCTTTAATCAGACCTGTGTTTAAGAAGGGCAACCGAGCACATTCTACAGACTATCGCCCCATTGCACTATTGGATGTACTAAGCAAGATTTACGCCACGCTCATACAACGCAAACTCCTAGCCTGGTCTATTGCGAGCAAGCATATCGACCAGAGGCAAACAGGGTTTGTTAAAGGAGTGGGCTGTAGCTTAAATCTCCTAATTGTCAACATACTGAAGATGGATGCAATAAGAACCAGCACTAAGATCTACTTAGCCATAATTGATCTAGCTCACGCATTTGACAGCATAGACCGTGAGAAGTTATGGACAAAAATGTCAATTTGGAATTGCCCCCCAAGTTTACTGTTGGCAATAAAGGACTTACACACGAACACAGTGATAAGAATACGTTTGGATCGCTCAGGCCAACTATCTGCGCCCATACAAACTCTATGTAGAGTCAAAAAAGGATGCCCTCTGGCTGTGATCATTTTCAATTTATTTATATCCAACATTGATCAAGCCATCGAAAGTCCAAGATCGTTCTCACCAAAAATAAATGGGGTGCCCAAAAGTCATCTCCTATATGCAGATGTCTTGATATTGCTAGACTTAACACCTATTGGCCTCCAAAGAAACCTGAACGCACTGGGACAATATGTAAGAAACAATGGGCTGTCCATCAATGCGTCAAAATCGCAAATACTTGTTCTTGAAAACTTAAGTGTCAAAAAGAAAATATTGCACCCAAATTTTCGCTGGCATATGGATAATACCGTGTTGATATTACAATGAATGCGCGCTATTTGGTTATGCAAGTTAATTCGAACATCAATGACTCCCCGTGGGTCGAAACAACAAAAAGGAAATGCCACATTCGAGCAGTTCAAGCTACTGTTCTAAATCGAAAATATGGAAAATATTCTCTGCTACCAGCGTTGGCCTTCTATAAACAAAAAGCGTTTCCTACACTAATTTTTGGCACAGAATGTGCATTTGACTGCCCAGAAGAGCTATGGAGCACTCTTGAGAACATCTTTTGGTCCAGAGTTTTGAGCCTGCCCAAGGGAACTCCTACAGCATGTATCCGACACAAACTCAGTCTAACATCCATAAAAGCTAGAGTGCGTTGGAACATGCTTTCCCTATACAGGGAAATCACGTTGTCAGAATCACCAATATAGTTTAAGATCTTGCAAGCAACTACTCACTGTAATGAGAACTCAGTATTTGCTTTATGGATGAAAAGTTGCAGCGATATAATGCTAGATCTCGACATCAAGCTCGAGATCTTACAAACAAATCCAGAACACGCAAAAAAATTGTTATGGAGACTTGATTGGTGCACTACTTGTGATCAAAAAAGAAAACATCGAATAATGAAACATGTTCCACATGAGAAAAGAACATTTAATGAAAAATAAAAATTTCTGGAAATTTCCTGACCCACATCGAAGAAAATTGTACATGCAATTTTGTTTAAATTTGTTCAAAACAAGAGAAAAAACAAATATATGGGCAGGAATAAACAATGGGAGTGACCAATGCAGGCTTTGCAAAGCTTCGGAAGAGACCTTAAAACATTTAACGTTGTTCTGCCCTTTACTCAGGCGAGAAAGAACAAAATATCTGGGAAGTTTCATTGAAAAACGTTCAACATTAACCGCACCACTAGACTGGTGGCAATTAATGTTCGACGAGACCGACAGGGCATCGACGATTACATTAACTTTTTTTCTTGAAGAAATAGTGCTACGATTCCGTGCTGTAAATGAGGAATTGTAAAAGGTCGTTTTCTTTCTTTTCTGTTTTTCTTTCTCTTTCTGGTTTTTTAACACACATACCAAAATGATGTGCGTTGTTCAAAGATGAATCAGTACATATTCTCGCATTATTGTTAGTGGTTATGTTTAGTTTTCTTTGTTTGTATTTCCTCTCCATTTACAGGTTGCCAGTTTGGTCATTTTAGAAGAGTGTGATGAATTTTTCTTGATTTACTGTTGAATAATTTTGTATGGATGATCTTTTTTTTTTAAAAGGTTTGTAATAAACCATATAAAAAAAAATTCAAAAAACATAGCTAGAAAATAGTAAAACATATCAAACCGCGATCAATATAGCAACATAAGCACAGCTTGAGATCAGATTAGCTTCATCATTGGTTTCAATGACTAAATCAAAATACGTCAAAAGCTACGCAAAAAAAAAAAAGTACAATAGTTTACATGCATAAATGTAAGTTCAATTATAATCATCCAAGGACAACCTTAGTGTTAGATGATCTTGTGGATTCGAGACGTTTTCAGACATCATGATTCATTCGAGATAGCTAAATATGAGGAGGTAGCTTCTAGACCAGGCATCTTTAGTGTTACGACATTTGATCTCAAACAAACAATTGTTTCTGCATTTCTAAGGGCTTCATCAATTTGGCTAGCGTTCTCGTCAAAGCTACAATCAAACCGATGTTGTTCCCCCAATAGCATCAAAAATAATCCCTGCAATATTTGTTTCTTTTGGATAATGTATGCCAAGGCATAAGTCTCTATCAGATTCAAAATATGGACAATAAACAACTAAATGTTTTAAGGTTTCCTGCTGTAATGAGTTTAAACAAAACCGGCAATTTGTCTGACAAATTTCTGTTAATGATTTATGCCAACTGCTTAAACGTTTCAACATGTGGTGTGGTATTGATTCAGCTTGAATCAGATATACTGATCTCACCTTTTCACAAGAGAATTTTATAAGATATGGAGATAACAAAGATAGTCTTCAGGGGAACGATGCATACTCTGTGTAAAATGAATATGAATTGTTGGTTTCTATGGTTCTTATCCAATCATACACATATAATTTGGTTTTTACGTTAGGTAGACTCAATGCTAGATCAAAAGAGATAGAGTTGACTTCAGCCAAAATTTGATTCATACGATCAATGAATGTTACTATTGATAGCAACTTTCCCTGTCTCATGATCTCATTGAGGTCCTGACCAGTATTTTTGCGTAACCAAAAAGTTGTGCCAAGCCCATCGCGAAGCAAGCGAAAGTAGACCCAATTCATGCAATATTATAGTTTAGGTACTGAAGACGCCAACCTTAGTGTGCGCTTTCAGATCTGGGACTGAATAATATTTAAGTTGTCATCAATCTGTAGTAAGCAAGAGTCTAGCCCGTACAATAGTATAGGTTCTACCTTCAACCTATAAAAGTCTATGACAGTAAGCATTGAAAACTTACAATGTTTTTTGAATATTATTCTCATCATAGACGTCAGGGGACGAGCTTTGGCTTTTAGGCCATTGATCCAGGAGTTTTTAGAGTTGGCATCAGTTAATGTGTAGCCAAGATATCGGAGCTTATCTATGCATTCAATTCTAGCGCCCGCAATATGCCAATAATAGGATTTAATTTTCTTATGATTGGTAAATACCATAATATTAGATTTTCTAGAATTTGCCTTAAGGTTTTGGATCTCGGCATATTTTGCATATCTATTCAGCTTGCTTTGCAGGCCACTGGGCGTCCTGTCCAGCAATATAATACTGCCACCGAAACAGAGCAAGTGAAGTGTTGTGCTTCCAAGTCTAACTGGATACACAGAAGGGTCATTCCATAGTTTGCGCATGTTGCTGATATAAAGAATAAACATCGTTGTGGCCAGGTGACACCCTTGTTTGACTCCAGTCGCAGTCGAGGTGGGAGGAGTTAACACACCATCTTGGGTGACCCGGACTTGAAAAGTCGTGTTATGATGGAGTAGTGCGATCAATTGCACTAGCTTTTGTGAAAAGCCCATAACCAATAGTTTTGACCAAAGTAATTCATGTATAACTGAATCAAAGGCGCAGGAAAGATCCAAAGCCGGCAGATAAATCGGTCCAGAATTAACTTGTTTGGATTTAGCCAAAACATGGGAGACCATGGTGGCGTTTAAAGAGGTCTCCATGTGTTTTCGAAATCCTACTTGGTGCATGGAGTAAATATGTTAAAAAATAAAGGACTCAGGTGTTTCAGCAGCAAAATGGCGAATACTTTGGCAGAGGTGTCTATTAAGGCAATGGGCCTAAGATTTGCAGGATCATATGGATCCCCTTTTTAAAAAATGGGAATGATTATTTAATTCAACCAACAACTTGGAATCGTATTAGATCGTAAGATGTTGTCAAACTTCGTTAGGAGAATAGCGATCAGGGGATCAGATTTGAGAATACACGACGGTATCCCATCTGGCCCAGCCGCTGTCGAAAATTTTAAACTCTGTATCGCTGATATAATTTGCTCTAATGAAAACAATATTAGCTCAGGACAGTTCAGGGACCTAATTCCGGAATTATACGCTGAAAAACGGCAAGGAAAAGTGAACTTGGTGCTAATACACTTCTGCCAGCACACAGATCACAACGAAGCTGCTAGGTCACCATGCACAGAACCTTTTTCCCCCATTTAGCATATCCCAGATATTGCAAGTGTCATGCTTAACCAAAAGACAACATCCTTTGGTTTTCCTTGAGGTGAAGTTGATGTTTTATTGACTTAATTTGATTTCGATATTTAATACAGATCGCATGTTTTGCATCTCGATATACCTGGTCACCTAATTTCTGCTGAATAAGGGCCCTCAAACTAGAGTTCTTAGCTCTCTTGATCCTCGCAGAGTTGAAGGGGAACCGATGGAATGAGGGTAAAGCAAGAGAGCAATGCATTTTTTCATGAATGTGCTTTTGAATGATCATGGTGTTCCATTCCTCCCTTAGTGAGGCATTACAAGACAATAAATTTACTTTATACACTCTCCAAGCGTCCGTGTTTACTATGTAGGTTAATTCCCTACACAGACACTGATGCCCTTTCACTGCGATCAGATTGAACCACACTAAGGGTAGGGTCACAAACCAAAGGAACACTCCTCTTATGTACCTTGAGGAGGATAGGTGCATGGTTACTGAGAGAGATGTTCAAGATGGTAATCAAGTGCACCATTTTTGAAAGTCCTATCGAAACAAAAAAATTATCATTAAAGGAAGAGGCATGACCCCGAACCCAGGTGCCCTGTTGGTGGGTTGTTTTAAATTTCACATAATGCATATTCCAATCCGACAAATAACGACACAATTTTTCCACTTCTTTTTAACACAAGTGAATTGCGATTCCAATTTAAACTACCCACGGAATTTAGAATGGCACCTGAACATACTGCATTCAAATCCCCTCCAATAATAATGTGAAAAGCAGGATTGCTAATATAAGCGTCTTCCAATACCTCATCTAATGAGTTGATGAGTGCCTCCAAGATCGAGTTCGCTGGATTATAATAGATGCATATCAATAAAAACACACATACAGGGTCGTCAATCAGAATGTATTCAATAGCTAAGATTTGATGAGGGGGAGAAATCCACCGAGACTGATGGTTAAATGCATTATTTTTTTTGTTTTGATTTTTAACATATTTAATTCAAAACAAAAACAATACAAGGTATAGGTAAAATGCATTATTAACCAAAATGGCAATTCCCCCTGAAGGACGCTCAAGGGTGCCTTGTGTAGCAGGAATACAAAAAGTGGTAAATCCATCAGTGAAAGTGCCGTGAGCACATGGTTTCCTGCAGAAAAAGAACATTAGGATACTCATCAGGCGGAGTTGAAGTAAGCCATGTCGCGAAGTTCTTGAGGTCACAACAATTCCAGGAAATGATGTTCAATTGAACTGGGCTAGGGTTGATTTGTCGCTTTAGCCATTTCAATGTTAGAGGACAAAAAAGGAGCTACCCAGGGGATATTAGATGCAGCTCCTACTAGTGAGGAAAGCTGTGAAATTAAGTCAGTATTCTGAGATGCAACATTTAAACCCTTTGACTCTCCTGATACATAAGGCATAGTAGAAGGGAGTGGTTCTTCGAGAAATTCAGTGGCCTCTTCGACTGTGCGAAATAGCTCGAGCCTTAACCCACGCATTTCGAAATCTTTCCTATGCTCCCACAATAATTTCAATATAATCAAAGACCGCGGAGCACAAATCATACAATGGTTATGATTGGCCAGCTTTATCCACTCAATATCATCTGAGTTGAAGTTGAGGATTACCATTAAAGACGCTGAAAATAAAGGAACGATTCAGTCTCTGCTGCCCGTTTTGCTTTGGGTCACTACACCATCCTAAAATGTACATAGTATCCTAAGCAAAATCTGTAACCTCGGACCCATTCTTGAGATCCTCTGAATCCTCAACACTAGGTGGACTCCGTTCAGGCACAGAGTTCATTGCATTTCCATTGGAATTCATAGTTGAAACTATCCTTGTAGGAATCGCGTACTCATTGCCATTAGAAGAGTTTATAGGGATGTGCACATGTACCTTCAAGTTATGTTGGCTGTTCGAATCAGTTGCCACAACGGGCAATAAAAGGTACTTGAGGGCTCACTAAACATGGTAAATTGGACAGCAACTCTGCTGTTACCAGTGGACCCATTTGCGGGACTTCAGTGGATGAAGTCACCTTATCACGGCTTGCAGCAGAGTTACGAGTGAATTCATCAGAGTCATGGGCTAATATTTAGAAAGTTGCCCTTGTTTAAGAAAAGGTAATGGAGGAGGTGAATTTTTAACATCCTTAGCATGGATGTGTGGTATCTCCATTACTGCACTATTGATTCTCAGATTGACCTTTCTCTCTTGTATATCAAGGTCAAGGACTTGTTAAGGTTCCTCGTTTAATTGGTTAAGATCTATAACTGCATTGTTTGCAGATATATTTGCTAGATTTTTCATGTTAGAATATGGGCACAACCTTTTCAGGTGATTTTTTTTATTTTCAAATGTTTTATTGCTGTTATCATGAGAGGCTGTAGATTTTTTGTTATTTCTTTTGATCGCTCTTGCATGTGCGCGCCTCATTTTGCGTGAAAATTGCTGCATATTGGCATCTTTAGATGTATTGCCAGCACATGATTCATTAAGTTCAACATCATTGGCCTGAGGCGGAGGAAGTTGTTTCCTAAAGTCTGCGTCTGTGGCAAAGTCCTGAGTGGTGGCTTGCTCAATGACTTCAATGAATGGAGTAGGACTGTTGGGGGGAGTCCTCATTGGCGCCATTGTCAGAAGCCCCTAAAACTACTAACAGGATAGTTTCTTTTCTGGTGTTTTGAACACATGAGTGTTGAGTGATTAGGTGACGAAATAAGTCATCTAATTTTATAGAGTTAAGCTGAATAGCTTCCAATATCATGACATACGCTGTGTCAGATGAAGGAATGGGAGGAACAACATCTGTTGAAGCTACTTTCGCACAGGACCGCCAAAGTGCTCGTCTGGTACTCTGTTTTCCATAGTTTGTGTAAATCTAGAAATTGCCTTGGGTACAGAAGGGGTAAGATGTTTCACAGTAAGGGAATGAAGGATGTCCATTTTCTCCAACTGGTGGAAGTGTGGGCTAACATGAGCCCTTCTAATTTACTAAGTTTACAGGATAACTCTACAATCATAGATCTGAGATTGCCCAAGTGCATATGTGTCAGATCATGCCCCCTGTCAAGCACATTCAAGATGCTTGTTATTACTCGATAAGAATGTATGTTTTGTTCGGGTTGCAGACAGGGGTCAGATTTGTTGGATTGCTCAGCAGAGCCTTGACTATCATTTTGTTTAGAATAGTGTTCCAAGCCATCACTTTCAGCAGAGTTATGTAATTGTTTGGGCACAGTAGCGGACGGACTAGATAGGGTCATTTGTTTGTTTGATGTTGGTAAACTAGTTGAGGGTCGCCTTGGTAAGGAAGTGTAGTTACTAGGCAGCCCATGCATAGGATTCAAGGAAATGTTCCCCTGAAGATTATTAAGACAAATGCTATCAACCTCTGAAGGTAAAAACATCATTGTTGAAGCAGGATCTAATGCGATTCACCACCAGAATGGGCTCCGGTCGGGTATAGGGGGCTCCCACTGCCACGTTGCAGTCCATCAGCCACCAGAGAAGATCCGAGAAGAGGATGGGGGATTGGGATTCTGCCTGACTGCAATCCTGTTTCCTGGTCCCAATTGGCCACCAGGTGGAGTTGGAGGCGCCACCTCTTGAGGTGGGCATGCTGGACCGTGAGCACGCAAGATGCCATCAGTCCCAGCAGGGGCTAGAACCACCATGCCAAGGTAGTCGAGTTGGCAAGAAAGTGCCCTATCATGTTGCAGCGGGAGAGAAGTCTCTTGGATGTGGGGAACACTCACTGCACAGCTGTGTCCGAGCGCACTCCAAGGAACCCCAAATCCTGGGTGTGAGTCAGCTGCGACTTTCCCCGGTTGAGGGGAAAAGTTCTGCTGGTGAAAAACGCCTGCCAGCCGTTGGCAGGAGTGCACTACCCCCTCTGGTGAGCTGGCCCTCGAAAGGCAGTCATTCAGATAAGAGTATAAGTGATGGCCCTCCAGGCAGAGGAGACCTGCCACAACATTCATCAGTTTCGTGAACACACATGGAGCCGAACTGAGGCTGAAGGGCAGCACCTTGTACTGCAAGTAGTACGACATAATCGTGCACTACGGAAACCTCCGATTCGGCTGGAAAATGGGGACATGAAGGTAGGCATCCTTGAGGTCTAAGGAACACATCCAGTCCCCTGCGCACAGAGATTCCACTATGTGTGCAGGAGTAATCATTTAGAAGCATTTTAGCGGTAAAGACAGGTTGAGGAATGACGGTTCCAGGGCTACCCCCTCAGGCCAGCCTGGTTGTTCATCGTAGCCCCTGTCTGACAGGGGAACCAGTTCCACCGCCTGCATCTCCAGAAGAGAAAGGATATCTCCTGTAAAAGAGCCGGGGACCCTGTCTTGACGTAGAGGAGGAAAGGATGGTAGAGGAAGAGGAAGACTGAAGCCTGTGGACACTATAGAAAGGATCCAAGGACTCTTGTAATAATGCTTCCAGCTGTCCTGGAAGAGAGCCAGCTGGCCCCTACTGCGGACCTATGTTCCCCGACCATGACGTTGCTGCTTCTTGGCAACAGAAGAGGGGGAGTGGAAACAAACATGCAAAGTCCTCTGCTGCTTCCTCCCGTTTGCTGTGCGACCTTTCAGGCCTCCTCGTACCGCGGCCCACAGAACCCACTGAAGCCGGTTGAAGCGTGGGGTTTGAAGTCGGACCTGCCCTGCGTTTGATGCCAGGACCTCTGCCCTGGCTTAGTCAGCATGGCCAAGAACTAGGCGGTTTGCGTGGAGGTCCTCTTCTTTGCCAACCGGTCATCGGTGGACGAATAAGAGGTCCACACCCTCGAAGCTAAGGTCTAGAATGCGCTCTTGCACGTCAGATGAAAATAGTGGCATGCATTCACGCCATCCTCATCTCGATCCCCAGGCACAGTCCTCTGCTGGCTGTGACGATGTGGGAGACTGAAGAATCCGGAGGTCCTGCGCAACGGCCAGGGCATCCGCCAGATCGGCCATGAAGGAGGCTTGGCTCTCCAGGAGGTGGTCAGGACGAAACTCCCCAAGCTTCTGCCACAGCTCCTGGTTAGCCGTGGCTAAAAGGGCATCAGCATTTGCCTGCCGTAAATGGAGGCCTGATTTGTCGTAGCATCTTTTGCCTAAAGACTTAAGGACCTTGTCCTCTTTGGACAGACAACTGGATGAGGCTCCTGAGGAGGAATACGAAGATGATAATTTAGAATGGAGTGAGGCCGCGGCCACCACTGAAGAATGTGGCTGAGGATGGTGGGCCAGGAGTACCGGATCCCCATTCGTCAGCCTGAACCTGGTGTGCAACATTTTGATCATCTGGGCATTGGCCCTAGGCTTCTGCCAGACGGTTCTCACCACCTGCAGGACATCTTCGTGGAGCGGAATGCCAGAACGGCTTGTGGTGCGCTTGTCAAAAACCTCTGCTAACATTCCCGACTCCTGGGGTGCTTCCATAGTCAGGTGGACCCCCAAGAACTTGGCAAGGCCCTGAAGGCCTTAACAGATGCTGTAGGTTCATCTTCCAGGGTGTGTCATCACTCCCCCCCCCCGGCACTTTTTTTTTACAGACTGAGGGGAGTCTTGGCCCTGGGAAACAGGTGCCTCACCCACCCTGGTCCAAAACTGAAGACGGTTCCAATGGTTGTTGAGGGGGAGGCGTTGGTGGTACAGGAGGCAGAGAAGGGGTCTGGATAACTGGCAAGGCCTGGACCAGGGAGGGACCGGCATGGGCAGCGCTGGAGGGACAGTCGGAGGGCTCAGAGGAGGGTGATGAGGTCTTGGTCAACGACAGTGTTTTGCCAATGAGGTAGTAATGGCTGGAAAGGCGTGGGTGTGTTGGTCATTGACGATGGTGTCAACGATGTAGGTGCCATTGACGCAGGAGTATGCCCTTTGCCCATTGCAGATACAGAAACTGGCCTAGCGTGTGCATGTGGCCTGGACAAAGTAGGAGATTTCTCCAATGTCCTGGTTGGCGTCTATCGTCTCCAACTGGGAACTTGCAGGGGGTGCTCCATGCGCCCTTTTTCTGTTTGATGACGGGACCTTGTGTAATCTTAACCTCTTACTAGACGTGGTTCACTGGGTAGACCTACCCTAACCCAGAAAAGCATGAATCTGCATGAAAACAGAGTCAGAGGACCCACAGGCATCGTCGAGCTATGCCACCAGTCTCCGATGACGGTCCTTCAGGGTTTTATTGGAGAAATGAATAGTTATTCACCACAGTGACGAACGGACTGTTAGTCCATAGTCTCCTTTCCACCATACTGTATAGGCATCCCTCGCTAGGGACGGGAGACAGAACCCTTTTCACCAGAAAAAAACTCCTTCGCCTTTAAATTTAGAGGGACGCTAGGGCACGACCCTGGCAGCATGAGCTCCCCCTACTCCGCCCACCGGTGCCACACCTCAGTCAGCATTGACGCGTCGACAATATTATCATTGCCTTATGACACCAGTATTATTAGTAGGAGGATGGTGGGACGTATGGAGGAAAGGGAACGGTGAGTAAATATTAATTACTCTTCCGTCCCATCCCCTTTCCTTCATACTGCATGGGCGATTACAACTGAATGTAGCCCGAGGGTGGAGAGGTGAACCTCCTTAAGAAATCAAGCTCCTTAGAACCGCCTGCCCGAAAAACACTGCAGACTTACAGCCGGCGTCCAAACAATAGTGCTTGCAGAAAGCCGAAGGGGTGGCCCAGGTAGCTGCCCTGCTGATGACCTGCCACGGAACCTGTCTCTGGACTGCAACGGCCGTGGCCTTGGCTCTGACAGCGTGTGCATGCATGTTAGCTGGAAGTGGTTTGTGCTGCCCCTCATAGGCCTCCTCGATGGCCGAAACCATCCACCTTGCTATAGAAACCTTGGAGGCCTGAAACCCGGGACATGACCCCCCCCGCCCCCACCCCACGAAGGTGACAAAAAGAGCATGCAGTAGCTCTTGGTCCTGTCCAGATAAAATTTCAGAGCCTATCTGACATCCAGACAGTGCAAGACCCTTTGAGCATCGTCCTTAGGATCGGCAAAAAACATAGGTAACACTATCTCCTCATTTAGATTCAAGGAAGAGACTACTTTTGTTAAGCACGCAGGGTGCGTTCTCAGGACCACCCTATCCTTGGCAAAGGTAGTATAGGGTTCTGAGGCTGCCAGTGCCTGAATCTCGCTGACTCTACGAGTCTGGCTAAGACCCACCAACAAAGCTGTTTTAATGGTGACCAGTCAGATTTCCGCGGACACAACTGGTTCGAAAGGCTTGTGCGCTAGGGTGCCCAACACTATATACGAGATCTCACATGGGATGTGGTTTCTTGATGGGCGGATAAAGCCTGGTGATGCCCGCCAGATGTTGTTTAACCACGGGGTTGGCAGAGAAGACCTCCTCCTCCGAATTCCTGGAGGCCCCTATGGCTGCCAAATAGGTGCAGCATGTGTCCACTTGCAACCCTGAGTGAGCGAGGTGTGCAGAGAAGGAGTGCACATTGTCCAATGTGCACGTAAGGGGGTGGGCGGGGGTCGATCTTGTTAGAGCCTGCCCAGTGACAGAATCTAGTCCATTTACTCTTGTACTGGCTCCTGGTAGCCTTGCTCCTAGCGCCCTGAATGATGTCTTGGTTAGACTGTGACAGGCTCAGATGCTTCAGTGTGACCTGATCAGGAACCACGCTGCTAGGGCTAATTTTTGTGGGGTGGAGGACCTTGCCCCCTGCTGCGCAAGAAGATGAGATGGGCCCAGCGGCAGGTGAATGGGTGGCCTGTCCGAGAGGCTGAGGAGCTCAGAGAAACACGGTCTCGCCGGCCAGCAAGGAGCTATCGGAATGGTGCAAATGTGACGAGATTCCCTTATCATGCAGATCACCCTGTGGACCAGGGGTGTGGGAGGGAAGGCATACACTGTCATGCTGTCCCACTGTATATGGAATGCGTTGCCCAGGGAGCCGGGGCCTGCCACTGCCAGGACGCAAATTGCTGGCACTTCCCATTGGACTGGGAGGCAAAGAGGTCCACCTGAGGGTGCCCCCAACTGCTGAAGACCCCGAGCAGGACCTGATCGGTCAATTGCCATTCGTAATTGTCCGCTCCCAGTCTGCTGAGCCGGTCCGCTTTCAGGTTCGATTCCCCCGGGAGGTGGATGGCCGTCGGGTAAATGTTTTTCTCCAGGGCCCATTCCCAAATGCTGATCGCTAGGCTGCACAGCAGAGGGGACCTGGTACCGCCCTGCTTGTTGACATAGTACATGCTGGTGGTGTTGTCCGTCTGGATGAGGACGACCTTGCCCTCAATGAGCGGAAAGAAAGTTTTGAGAGCTAGCCAGATGGCCTTCAGCTCCAGCCAGTTGATACGAGACATCAGTTCCTGAAGGGTCCACACTCCATGAACACTGTGGTTGTCCAGAGTAGCCACCCCAGCCTTCCAGGGAGGAATCAGAGGTGATGTGACCTGCGGGGGCCAGTTGCCCATCCGCAGGTTGCAGTCCCTGAAATACCATCTAAGGTCCGGGTGTAGATAAGGAGTAATGCTGACAACCTCCGATTGGGAGCCCCGCTCCTGATTCCATGAGGCTGTGAAGTGAAGCTATAATCTCCTCATCTTGAGTCTCGTGTGAGGTACGGCCAGTAGGACCGCTGCCATGATACCTAATAAATGTTGGTACCAATAGGCTGAAGTTACTTCTCGGGTGAAGAAGTAGTGGCCCTCTTGTTGGCAAAGATCTTGTCCTCCAAGGGGAAAACTCTCCCGAGACCGTGTCCCATATGAGACCCAGAAAGGTCAACCTCTGTGTGAGCTGCAGCTGAGACTTCCTGAGGTTGATCGAAAATCCCAGCTCGTGGAGTGTGATCATAAGGGAGGAGGAAGTGTGCTGAACCTCCTCTGGAGATCTGGCCCTGACGAGCCAGTCATCCAGGTGCAGGTAGACGTTGTGGCCCTGGGACCTGAGGAGGGCTGCCACTGCATTCATCAGTCTGATATGGCTGAGTTGAGGGCAAAGGTTAGCACCTTGTATTGGAAATGACAGCCCATGATCCTGAACCGCAGGAAGGAGCGATGAGGCCGCCAAATGGGGACGTTTGGATAAGCGTCCTTCAGATCCAGGGAGCACACCCAGTCTTCCTTGCACAGTGTCTCCGCAATGAGGGCTCCCGTAACCATCTTGAAATTCTGAAGAGGGAGGGAGAGGTTGAGGGTGGAGAGGTCCAACACAATTCTCAGGCCCGCCTGGTACGTCTTTTGTGTGGCAAAAATCGTGGAGTAGAAACCCATGCCTCGCTGGGAATCTGACTCTTCTTCCATTGCCTGACTCTCGAAGATCAACTGAATTTCCAACCAACAGAGTTGCTTTCCCCATCTGTGGGAGCGTAGGGGAGGAAGGAGGAGAGGGAGGAATTGGCAGGCTTTACCCTGTAGAAACTATGGAGAGGATCCAGGGCCAAAACTGAGACACGTGGACCTGAAAGGGTACGTCATGCCTTCTTTCCCTCTGAGGCAGTTGGGGAGGAGGAGGATTGAAAAAAGTCCTTGCTCCCCCTTTTTGTTGTTTGCACCAATGCTGACTCGGAGAACAGTCAGGCTGTCTGGACCTCTGTTCCTGGAAGCCCCTTGTCAGAGCACTGATGTGACTGGGTGTATGCCTTGAGCGTGGCCTTCACAAGGATAAAGACTTTGCAGTTTGTGAACAGTTTTTCTATTAATCTAGCTCCTCATCGGTGGTGGAATGAAAGAGGTCACCACCCTCGAATGGAAGGTCCAATATGCGTTCCTGGACGTTTGGGTTGAATTTAGTAGCCCAAAGCCAGGCAGTCCTTCTCATGTCGGTGGCGATGCAAATGGCCCGGCCAGAGGTGTCGATGTGGGCCACAGTGGACTCCATGATGTCGTGCGCCACCAATTTAGCCTCTGCCAGTCCTGCCTTGAAACGTGCTTGGCTCTGCACCAGAGGTTCTAGAAGCAAGTCGGCTATTTCCTGCCAAAGCTCTGGTTAACGACTGCCAGCCTGGCATCCGCGTTGGATTGACGAAGATGCAACGAAGAGTTGGAATAAAGCTTCTTTCTGTAGGCCTCCAAGATCTTCTCCTCCTTGCCTAGTAGAGCCGAGGACGAGGTGGCCGAGGACGACTGAGGCTTTGAGTAGAGTGACGTCACAGCGTTCATCACCGAAGAGTGCGGTTGAGGGTGCGCCAACAGCAAGAGTGGATCCCACTCCATTTGCCTATACTTGGCGTTGAGGCGCCGATTGAGAGGCTGGGCCGTGTGGGGGTTTAGCCACCCCTATTTGGCCAGGGCGACAATGTCCTTCTGCATCCAGATCCCCGTTCTAGCCGCGGGTCGTAGAGTGAGGACCTCGGCAAGCACTCCCGCCTCCGGTTGTTCGACCTCTGGTTGAGGAAGGCCCAAGTACTCTGCCAGACCTGTGAGCCGTTCATGGAAGACCTTGGCTGATGACGGTGTGTCCGGATCTTCATCCCCATCTGTGTCCACCAGGGCGTTGGTGTGGTCTGGAGTGGATGGAGGAGAGCTGGGCGCTGAGCGCTGCAGTGTTGAATACGAAGCCTGCAGCGGAGGCTCGTGTGAACTGCCTGAGCTGTGGGAGGCAGGCGAGCCAAAATCAAAGGAGCAGGCGAAGGCAGCAGGTGCTGTGCTGGGGCCTGTGGCGCTAGAGCCATAGGAGGAATGACTATCGGCGCAGGCGGAGGGGCCGGAGGAAGCATGTCCCTGATCACATCCCGGAAGATGGCCCCCACCTGAGGAGATCTCATAAGAGTGAGGAACTTTTCAAAGAACCTGTGCGCCTAGGCCGGTCGGGTGGCAGGTGATGGTGACAGGGTAGCGGGCAGCTGCTGGGGCCGGTGCATACTCTGTCTAACTGGTTGCGAGGTAAATCTTCCCTGCGAGGCAGATGGTTAAGTCGTAGGCCACGTACCAGGAGGGGGTCTGGTAGGTGTGCTGCCCTCTGCAGTATTGCCGGTAGTGCTGCGTGCAGGTGCATCCTTGGGCATCTGGCCAGTACTTGGGTGTAGCCCCTCAGGTGTACACCTGGTAAAAGAACCTTGAGGTCCCTCAGCACTGTCTCCGGAACGATCTAATGACCTCTCGGCCTGGCGGCCGGTAGCTGAACTAGCCTCGGTACAAGTGCTGGTGTGAGAACCTGAAAGGTTCCTCCCACTCGGGTGTTTCCTTGGGAAGGAGTCGCCCTTGCAGGGTGCAATGGAAAAAAGCGGCCCTACCTTGGGCCTTGACTTATGTCTGACGAAGTCCTTCAAGTCCTCTGGTGGTGACTTCTGAAAGCGCTCCCTCCACCGAGCTAGCCTGTTCTTCAGAGCATGCAGTTTAAGCGTGTCGCACCGGAACAACCTTCCCAGCCGTGGTCGGGGCCAAGGCAGCGGAGGCAAAGAGCGTGGGGATCGGATATAGGGAAGAGCCCCTCCAAGGCTGGACACCTGCTGAAGCCCGCTGGAGTCGACATGCGCCGGGGAGTAGCGTGTCACCAGGGGACCGAGTTCCTGATTGATAAAAAGACAAAAAGACAGAAGAAAGTATCCAGGGAAGAGCGTGCGGTATTGCAAGGTCGAAGCCAAACCCAGGAGCACTGGTGAAATCGATTTGTTCCTGTCGCCTTAGAAAAGGGGACTGAGGTGTGTCGCCGATGGACGGAGTCAGGGGAGCGCATGCTCCCAGGGACGTGCCCCTGCGTGCCTGTAAATAAGGGGAAGAAGGTTTTTTCTCGTGAAAAAGGTTCCGTCTCACGTCCCTAGCGAGGGATGCCCATGCAGTATGGAGGAAAGGGGATAGAATGTAAGAGTAGGACTGACACATTTCACACTCCTCAAGGATGTGGGAGGGTGGAGGGAGTTGAGGCACTTCTCATGTAGATCTCCTATGAAGATATTCCTTAGGTTACATCGGGTGCAGGCCTTAAAAAGACTTTTCTTCCATGCCTCAGACATTCTGGTAGGCCTGAACGTTGTTGCTTCCGAAGATGGCTTTACCGTGGGTGGTGTGAGAAACCAGAAGGTGTCTCACCCGCTAGTCCTCAGGGATCTGCCATCCAGGTGTCTAGGACAGGGCCATCGCTTTTGGAACCAGTTCCTGGGGGTGGACTAGTGCAAGGAGATTTCCTGGGTGAGAGGTTTTCGGGGAATGGGACACCCCTCCCTGAAACACCACCTTTACCCCATCCCACCCGATAGGATATTTACAAACTCTACCCCCTGCCCCATTTCCCATCACAAACACTTTCACATGCTCGGCCCACTCAGAGAAAACAGACTCCCACCAGAGCATTATACCAGACATGTCCCACTACTATGGTCAGGCAAGGTGAGGAAATTACTCACAACTGACTTCCATTAAACTTCCCCACATGGATTCAAGGCGGAGCACGAGAGCACACCGAGCGAGGAAAAGCACACGAAAGAACAGTACTTTCCCGACGGCAGCTGAACAAAGGAAGGAAGACTGCAAACCAAGAAGGGTACACAAGGAGCGAGATACCCTTGACCTTTTCGGTGAGAACCTGTTACTTTCCAGAAACCATCAGATTAGAAAGCTTAAGGCCAGGATACCAGACTGAAGAATCCTGTATTGTGTGTCGTAGATACCTGGGGCCCTCCTGCAAGGGAGACCGAGGCGGGGAGGAACAGCAGTCGCTGTGGTACCGTCCTTGGCTCCAAGATCAAAGCAGCGCCAGAGAGATCAACACCGCCGTTGAGTTGGGGAGACCGATGCAAGACCCGTCTGTGTTTAAGTCAAGGATGCAAGCAGCACCATTGTATAAAGAGCGCAAGAACGAAGATGTAAATGCGTGTGATGAAAGACTCGAGGAAAGCTTAATTGCTAATAAATGTTTGAACATTAAAGGAGAATGATACAATGCCAGTGGCAGAGTGGCCCGGCACCACGACAGTGCTCAATCGAAGGTCTCTGTAAGTTATCCAGCAAAGAAGTGCCAGAAATGAAAGTACAAGATTGGCAAAAACATTGTGTGAAATGAATCGAAGTGGTCCTGCAACGGTTTAAACAAAACCCATCGCACATTAGAAAGTCTCTGATTTTTTATATCAAGAGGAAAGCATAGAAAGTGAGATTACATGGTCCGAACCCGAACGAGGGAGAACAATTGTGAACATTGTGCTAAAGGGGACTAAGCCCAATGAGGGAGATCCATGGTCCGAGCCCAAACGAGGGAGACCAATAATGAACATTGTGTTAAAAAGGGGTCCGAGCCTGAAGGACGGAGACCCATGGTGAAAAGTGGAAGCAAGAACTAGTGAACGTGAAAATCCTGATAAGAAAGGAACTTTGATGCTTGTTTTGTTTCAAAAGGCCCTCTACAGTAAGAGACTGTTATTGGGAAAGAGGATATGGCAAAAGGCCCCGATACCGATGCTTTGAACAGTATCCTCATGGCAGAGAAGCCAGAGTGTGTGTAAAGTTCGAACGTGCCGCCTTGCCCCGTGCTGAAAACTTGGGGAAGGGAAGCAAACTGATCAACTATCCTGACATATTATTTCTTGAACACTTTTCTTTTTGCACACCATTTTGTATTTAGAAGTAAAGATTGGCAATAGGTTTATTAGCATAGGTCCTTTTATTTTGACTAGGACTGTGTTATTATTCTTTGATGGTCGTAGCTTGCTCCCATCCTTAGATTTAGGTTTAGACAGGCGTTCAACCAACCCATTGAAGTTCAATAATCACCCTTGAACTGTGATATTGAAATTGATATTGATATTTTATTTCTATCGTGCTCGTACACAAGTGATCACGTGTGTCTGTCTTCACTGTTTTGATACCATATCTTCCTTACAGCGGGGAGGACAGCGGACAGCCGGAACTGAGTAAGACTCCTCGGAACAAGGATACTGGATCAGTCATAGAAAATCATTAATTTTGATTTTTAGATATAAATAACTTTGAATGAAGAGATATATATAGAGGACTCCCCACACAAAACATGTGGTTAAATAACCTGAAGATGGCCTCCAAGGGTGGAGCTAAGGGAGCCATTTCTATTGCCTGTGGGCAGTATGACCCAAAATGATAATAGAGCACTGAAGTGACTGAAGATTTCAGTTTAAAAGTCAAACTGCTCTGTTACCGAGGGTTCTCAGCCCGACGACAGGGAATATTCACAGTATGTGAATCTATTAAAGATCTAATGCTAGAGAACCTCCTGTATGATATCTTTGAAAAAGAATCTCTTTGGTTGTGTCGACATACATGTTGATTTTGGTAAGTAGTGCCTCTTTCAGTGGCAGACAACAAACCCATAGTGGACAGCTTCTGAAAGCAGGGCCTGTGAATGAGCCACTAAAACATGCAAGATGTATGTTCACATGGCTTGTGAAAAATATAACACTAGTTTTAAAGGAATCCCACCTCCTTTTTCTAAGGAGTTGAACAATTAATTCTGGGGAAGAAATTGGGCCTGAATGGAAATCAAGTAAGGCTCTTTTGGACTTTGATTTGCTAACATTAATGGTCCTCGGGGAGGAATACACTGGAGGCCCAGCTTCTTTGTCATGGATAGTTTTTCCTAGCAAAACAGAGTGCCTGACTCGGTGCTGCCTTTCCCAGTCACCGGGGGGCAGTTTTATTTTTCCCCTTGGGGTCCGAAGGCTTGCCTCTGCAATGAAGTGTGCTTTCCAAAAACCAACCCTGGAGGGAATGAAATGTTAAGTAATCAAATTTCAATTCTGCACCAGTGAATAATTATCTGCCTGGTATTGTGCATGAGGGTAAAAGATGGTAAAAGGCTCCCGACATGAAGCACAGTGCCAAAAACCCAGGGACTTAAGCAGGGGAGGATGCAAAAAAATAAAAATAAATTGAAGATGTGGTAGAAAGAACTGTAGCTGCTACCTGATGCGCTAGCACAGAAAAAAAGCATTGTTTGGGAGCATGCAAAAAGGGGGATCCCCAAACAGTTGGCTCTGCATGCGCATTGGCACAGTCGGATAAGATAAACTACAATTCTACAGCACAACATGCTCCAGTCCCATCCCAAAAGGCAGGAATGGACCCACAAGCATGGAGGAAAAGAGACCAGACACAAGAGTAATACAGAGTACAAAGGAGTATTTTACAAAGAGTTTGTCAGGTGTTTGGGCACTCTTTCTGCTTGGACGCTACAAGAATTTCACTAATTACATATTCAACAAGCATTTGGACCTTAAGTCCAGCATTTGTCTGTGCCTTCAAACATCGTTTCTCTGACCAGTTTCTTCCCATGAGTCGAGAAGACTCTTACATCTACTGTGACAAATCCTTAGATGTCGTCACTTCTTCCCGAGAGGGGCCCCTTCCCTTGAGGACAGGGAGGTGAGGCAGCTACCCGATAGTCCCCCTTGCGTTGGTAGGGTCTCATGGGGAGAGACTTCCCCTGTGGGGACAACGACAACTATCTAGGGTGAACACAGTACAACATCCCTCCCCCTCCACCCACTTCCTTTACCTCCCACTCAGTCCATGAGGTCCACCTTCTCATCCCTCACTTCCATACCACAAACATCCATGGGTCACTGCAAAACCCAGTACTTAACTTCCACCAGGATGAGGAAGAGTAGGGGCTAACCAAGAGAAACATCCTTGCCTCATACTGGAACAAAGAAGAGCAAAGACTACCCAGAACGAATACAATGGGCAAGTATTGCGATGAGAAGGAGGTTGGGTGTCGAACCGATTCGATTCTTCCCAGACCCTCTACTGAGCCTTCTAGTGGTTCTCTAACTCTCACTGGAGAAGCACACATAGAAATAGAGGAAAGACTATGGAAGAGAGAGAGAGAGAAGCCCTCCCTGGAGGAGCCACAAGATTTGAAACAGCGAGTAAGGTCAAGCAGGGAGAACCAGAGGCAAAACACTTGTCTGCCGGCAGAGGCAGCCATGGGAGGTCTGCTGTGGAGAGAACAACAAAGCATGAGGAAGTACAGGTGTCCAGCTGACCTAGGGAGCTGGAATATGCAATCAGCTGGAGAAGCACAGCCCACGAAGGAGAAGGTGCTGCAGAGCTACCGCAGCCACTGGAAAAGCAGCCCAATGCCCGGGAGGGAACACTGAGTGTTAAGATGGAATTCTAAACTCTGACCTGGTGGGTAGAAGTTTAGGAGGCCATCCTCGGTTTAGTGAAACGGGAACCTTCTGGACAAGCTAGACCAATCTAGGTAGCTTGGCAGGTAGTCAAGACAGTCTCAGGAAGGGTGAGTGAGCAGAAGCCCACAATGAGCACACACAGCAATTAACCATAAATTACTCTTAGAGAAGTGTATATGAAAAATATCTACATATATATTTATATATATATATATATATATATACACACATATATACACATACACACACAATACAGTTCCTAATGCAATTTCAGTTAGAGGAAATAACCACAACCTGTGAGTGAAGAGACAGTTAAGTTAGCATACATATGGCATTAAGTAATCCTTCACCGTTCGTTCCCTAACTTTTGAGTCCAACCCTAAGTAGTGGGGAGCCTTTTGCTCAACAGTACAGTAGTGCGTAAAAACAGACGATCGAGCTAATGAACAAAAACCGGGTCTTTTTGCAGGGGCTGTAGCAAGTCAGGAAGGGGCTTGAGGCGATTAAGAATTGGTTCCCACTATTCGAGTAGGCCCTGCCCTTGGCAGCAAAGCAGTGTAAAAATGGCGAGAATAGCTAGGGAGCACAGGCTAACCCAGCCAAGTTTGAATACCTTTAAAAGATACTCGTGCGTAAAAACCCTCGGCTGTGCCAGTTGGCCACCGGTTATGCAAGTACTCACCGACCCTCGGCACAGTCTGGACCACACTTCACCAGTTTAGGCGAGGTCGCTAGTAGGTTCGAATTCTGCAGTTTTGCAGCGCTCCGGCCCTCAGCATCTGTGGTGAACGATCGTCTGATGGGGCAGTTGCCTTTTCTCAGCTTCCGGAGGAGGTATGAAGAAGATTCCGGTGCAGCTGCCTTCAAGGCACAGGAAAGCAGGACAGCAGGAGAACTACAGCGAATGTCACCACCAGGCAGTGACGCGGGAATCATGGATGCGGGCAACGTTACACACTCTCCTTATTCAGCACTAAGAGGAGCTAGCCTTGTGAAATTTGGTGGGAGAATGCATGGGACCAAAGGCAAGCGATGTCCCAGGTCTCGGGTCTGCACTCGGGCCAGCGGTGGTGTTGCGGATTACCCTGCGGTAGAGCTGGACAGTTCGCTGGATGGCCAAGGAACACTTCCGAAGGGGCTCGTTCGGTCGGTAAGCAGGAGGCGCCGAGAGTAGTAGTTCCCACTACTCCAAAAGGACGAAGTGCCTTGGCAGGCCTTCTTGATCAAAGAAAGCAGGGGTCCGACGGGACAGCAGAAGGCGAAGGGTGCCAAAACCTTCCAAAGCGTCTCCAGCGGTTTCACAAGTCAGTTTCTTTGTGTAGGAGACTTGGCTCCTTCTGTAGTTCAGTGAGAACACAGGTGATTGACCTGGAATGGCTACAGAGCCCCTTCTCTTATCCAAGATTAGCTTTGCAGCAAAATCAAGGACTTCTAATAGAAGATCTGCTCTCTTGCAGGCATCCCAGACGTGGACCAATCACGGCCCACGGTGGTCTCAGTCATTCAGGCACTCCAGACATCCTGGCACCAGCAGTGTGGATTGGGACTAGACAGTGCCAGCCCTTTTCCTGGGCACACATACGTGACAGGCAGAAGCCCGCGAAAGAGATCGGTTTTCACGGAAGGCTGCATGCCCAAATAAGGAAAACCCGGGTTACTCGACGTGGGTGAAGGCAAGGGACAAAATGGCCATTGGACAGAACAAAAGACTTTGTGGTTCACCAATTTTCAGACCTGGCCACAGTCTTGAGCTAAACGCAGTTTAACTCCGTAAAAAGAAGTCAAACATTATTCAAAATAACTGCTGCCACCAGTTCGTCCCAGGCACACTCTTACTATCACCAAAAAATCATCCTTCGAGGGACCCAGCACACCGTACTGGAAGATACATTGTGCACTGTTAAAAAGTACCAAAAAATGCCAACATAGTCAAAGACTAAGGGAAACAATGTTTCTCAGTACTGACAGTCTGAAGGACGTGCCAGTTTCCCCATAACAAGTGAGCAAAAGCCCAGGTGAGTTCAGCTGAAGGCTGGGCTCCACTGGAAAAGTCAGGTTAGGATAGCCACAACAAAACAAAAAGTTTGGGGGGTGTCAGAGGGAAAATTGCACTTAACTGAAATCTTTCCTAACACCGAGAACCCCACAATCAACCAGAGAGCAATGGCAAGTACCCTGTAGGTATCTGGGTTGCTGAGATGTTGGTGGGACACTGGAAGGGCTGAAGAGCGATGAAAGTCAGGTCTGGGACTCACACCCAATAGCAAATAACCTCCTGGGCCACCATCTTCATGACAGTACCTGGTAGGGTAGTGAACCAGGTCAACCAGAACAGAAAAGAATAAGAAAGGCCAGGGAAAGGAAGTAATTTCCCCATGTGTTGTGAACTGTGAAACAAAGCCTGAGAAAGGCCAGGGGAAGGGAGCCATTCCCCCTGCTGTTGTGAACTGTGAGAGCAAAGCCAAGAAAACCAGGAGAAGGGAGCCATTTTCCTTGCGGTGGAACTCACAAGGAGGATCAAACCAATGCACCAGGGTAAGGGAATCATTCCCCCTGGGACAAAGAAATAGTGAACTTTCTGAAGTAGAGGGTTGGAGGATCAGCAAGGCATAAAAAGTTTTCAAAAATTGATTAGCAGAGTTTGCTAATTAATATTTTCTTGATTAGCAAACAGACCCCATTTGATTAGCAATTTTGTACTAATGTTTTTATTGCCACCAGAAGATACTTGTACCCCAGATATAAAATGAGCAACCATACAGCAGTCTTGTGTTCCTGCTGAAGTAAGACATAAGTGAGATAAGTCAGGCCTTGAAAATTCTTGGAAATTCTACTAGACCTGCAGGTTGAGTAACTTAGTTTACCCAGTCGACTGAAGAGCCATGCACTAGACCCATGTCAATGGATGACAACACATTTTAAATGCACTTTCTGTAAAATGGCGCATGTCACCACAAACCCACTTTAGTTTGGCACACTGCTGCCACCCAGAGGCCAGCCATGCACAGTTAAACCTTTTTTTGACATTTACTGCAAACAAAGTCAAGTTTAAATAAAGGTTTCCAACATCCCCTGCAAATGGTACTGGCCCTTCTTAAAATCTACTAGACTACGCAAGTGGGCGAAAATACCTTGTGAATCCTGGATGACTGTCTAAAAAGGTTAGCTGCATGAATGGACACACATAAATGGATATGATGAAATGCTCTGAAAATAGTTCGGCCAGCTCTCTAATGCAGGTGCAAATTTATAATGCAATCAATCACAGAGCAAAGTGAGCTCTGGAGGCCAACTACAGTTTACAGCTTTGCAATGGATCTGTAGATGTACAGACTGGATGAAACTATTGATTGCTACTTTAAGTAAATATCAAGTTAGCTTTGTGTATTCATTACGTAAAAGACTAAGCAGAGTGGATGGCGTAGCATGTAGAGAACTGGGCAAACTAGGCAGAACATTGTAGTTTGTGGCAATCTCACTTTCAGGCTATCGGGTATAAAAAAATATGTCAACATAGAATGTCAGAGTATGGGTTCAGCTCATGGGTTGAGTACCAGTTGCAAGCTGTATGTAACCAGCAGGCCACAGAACTAGGTTTGCCATCAAAACATTTGCAGCGTGGTCAAGTACATTTTCAAAAGTGTCCACTCGTCATATGATGCATCTTACCCAACAAAATTAAATCTAGTTGACACGCATTTAGATACACTTAACTGTAAAGCATGGAGACAATGCAGTGTTTTACAGTAGCAATACTGTAATTATGCATTATGTAACCAATTACATTTTTAAAAAAGGAATTGAAAGCCTTTAAATAAAAATAACTAACACATAATGGTCTTTGGCAGAAAGGATGCAGTTAGCTTAATAACAGCATTATCCCGATTTATTTCTGGTTTGCAACTATTTGAAAAAGAAAATTTGCGTAGCACTCCCACACAGGCCTTTTGACACATGAGTGAAGGGGATGATTACTGCTGCACTCTCTCTGTGTTAACCCCTTTGAACTTGCAGTGAACAGAGAATCGAGGGTGGAGAGAGATCTGAAGCAAAGAGGAATGCTGGGTGAGCTGTGTTTTTTCATTGAACAGGGTCACTAAAATATCTAGCTTTGCTACACAAGTGCCAATTTAATTAGCAAACCTACAGAATTGCATAGCCAATTGCTCTACGACACTGCTTATTTCATGCCTTGGATCAGCAATCCGTCTCTTTGTTTGTGAAGTACTGAAATTATGGGAAGGGAGTCATTGTAACGCTCACCTGATTCCCACAGAGGCGCCGACCTGTTCTGGACTGCTATGACCTCTTCTAAGGTGATGCGCAGGACTCGGAAGACGGACTGGACCGGACCCCCAAACCTTGCCTGTCTGGCCCGTAGAAGAATCCTTCTGTAGATGGAAAAGGGGATTAACTGTCTGCTGGATAATGTGTCGGATTCCCCCCCTTCCCCCTCTCACACTCCTCGAACCCCCTCCGCGATTCCCGGTAGAGTCTCACCTTAGAGTCTGAAAGGACGAGCTCTCCATCCTGCTTCCGATGCAGGGGCGCGTTGATTTCCAGTTACTTCACTGGATCTCGGGTTTGGTGAGTATTCAACTCCGCTTGACTTTTCCGATATGAGGCCGTAAGTATTCAGTTGCAAAAGTTCAAGCCTTAATTGTCCGTTGTCCTTTTCTCTATTTCAGATGCAGCATGAAGAATCTGCGTAGAGGAATGGATTCGCCAAAGGTAAACTCTGGTGAGTCTTTTTGATGGTTGGTTCCCTTAGTGATCTTGCTTTCACCCACTAATGCGTGTGTCTTTTTCCCCTTAGGGGCCGGGGTACGGAAGTGCCAAAGAAGCGGCGCCGACCTGAGGTGAGGAAAGATTGTCCCAACAATAATCAGGTAAGTCTTAAGATGGAAGAATCAGGCATTCCTCAATCTGTTCCTTCGCTCACCTTTGTTTTGTATTTTTTTCTCCTTAGGCGCTGAAAGGCGACGGATGGTGCCAATGGTCGCTGAAGAGCCCGAGGGTGCCTCGTGAAGGTGAGTGGAACGCGGCGCTGCAGCGAGCGATGCAATGCGCTTCTAAAAATAATGTCTTTTCTCAGGATCGTCGGAGTGATGGTTCCGGACTCCGAATGGAGGCAGGTAAAGTTCAATTATTCACCTTTCTCTCCTTTCCTTCCTTTTCAGGTGTTCCAGGTTGCAGGCGGGCGTGGCTGGAGCCAGGATGCAGGAGCAGACACAGTGAGCATCCAGCTGCTAGATGCAGAACAACGCGAAGCGTGAGCTGCTGTCTGGGCATGGTTTAAATAGCCCCCAAAGTAGTTCCAGGTAAGTATTCTTCCTCAGCCACGCCCGAGTGGTAAAATAGTCCCTTTCAGACCTCAAGGAGGTCTGGATCCGGCAGCATGGTCTGCATCAGGTAAGTCCATCCAAGCACTCCCATAATGAGCCTGGCGCCTATGGTGCCAGGACTGATGCCTTCTATGAGCCTGGCGCCAAAGGAGCCAGGACAATGTCCAAAGAGCCCCTATAAGGGGTTGCTGGGTCCCTCCCTGGGGACATGTCTGCTTTCGGGGACGCTGGGCCTGAACTGGCTTCCCGGGAGTAGGCATCATGACAGCCATTCCCCCTGGTTAAGAACATTGGTACAACCTTTAGTTCAGCTTTACGTTTAAGGGAAAGAAGAACAAGTTACACTCTTACCTGATAACGTTCTTTCGATGGGACAATCTCCTCAGGAAGGACAACAAATTGCAACAATTTAGCCATTTCTCCATAGATTGATTCTTTCTTACTCCTCCTCAGAGAACTTTTTGGGCATTGTCCCTTCAGCTTAAATTTCAGGCTCTATCCCTATTAAGGTAATACTGCCTCAGATTAATTGGTGTCTGGTTTATAAGGTGTAAATTTACACTAGATTATTTTTTTGGCATTATTGTTTTTGATTGCGCTGCTGCAGTCATTCCATGTGTTCTTTCCTGCGTATTACGGTGCTCGCCGCCATGGACCGGCTGACACAATCTGCCATGTCCAAAACCGACTGAACTGACTCGCACATGGCATTCTTGCCATGCTGCACAATAGCAAGAAAACCATCCCGTTCCTCCCCTTCAGGAATTTATTCAGCCGCTAACGAAACCCAGTTCCACGGAGTGTGCGTGAAACATGACAAGGCACACACGGATTTGGCTGCCTGTAAAGCCATAGCCCATGAAGAAAACACTTTCTTCGCCCAGCCATCAAAAAACTTGTCATCCCTATCAGGAGGGATGGTAGGGTACGACGCCTGCTTTGCTTGGGCCGTAGCCGCCTGCACCACCAAACTCTTCGGAGTGGGGTGTGTAGTCAAGTAGCAGGGGTCGCTACTGGCTGGGCAGTATTTTCGCGGCAAAGACTTGCTCACTTCCGGGAGACTCTCCGGAGCAGTCCAAGCTGCTGCCACCCTTCTCTGAAAGGCCATATGGAATGGCAGTACTGGGTCAGTTGGTGGACCTTGGTCGAGGATATCCATCAGGTAATTCTGCAGAAAATCCACTGGTGGCGCAGACCACCCCAAGTATTCCGTGACCTTCGAAATAAGGCGCCGGTACGAGGACACGGCATGGGTGCCAGGCTGATGCCTACAGAACTCCACCTCCGGAGAGGTGTCCAGACCACTGGTGTCGTGCAACGACTGCCGAAGGTCTTCAATCTGGCTATGACCAGACAAAATCTCGTCAGGTACCTCCTCAGGAACCATACCTTCCTCAGACCCTTCATCCACCTCAGAAATATAATCCAGAGGCTGGAATGAGGGCACAGAAAAAGGGACAAAGACATTTTTAGCCTTGGCCAGAGCCTTTCTAGGGGGTTCCACCGTGCCACGGGGCACCTACGACAAAGCAGCCTTGAAAAGCGTCGAGGGCGTTGACATCGAGCGTGGCGCCAACTTGTTCGACACAGTCCTCGAGGGCGGAGCCCCGAGCATGTCCTTCGACAGCCTGGGTGCCGACGGCTTCCTCGGAGGCGGAGCCTCGAGAGAGTCCCTCGACGACCTCGGCGCCGAAGGCATCGATGACTTCTTCGAAGACCTCAGAGGCTCAGACAGTCTCGAGGGCGTCGAGGACCAGGACTCGGACGAGGACGGGGAAGGCAACTGATGCCGGCTCTTCCGTGAGTGCCTCGAAGAGGCAGAGGAATGGCGGGACCTACTCCTGGACCGAGATGCCCCCCGAACTTACGCCGACGATGCGGAGAGTCGCCCCTCGAATCGTCAGTCGAAAGCCCAGTGGATCGCGACTTCTGGGGCTTGGCCACCTTACCTACAGAAGAACAAGTTACTTCTTACCTGGTAACGTTCTTTCGACGGGATGTTCCTCCGACGTATTCCTTATCTTTGATAATACGTTTCCAGATTGCTGGCTTTGGAAATTTTTTCTGTAGAGGGCGCTGCGCATCGACGTCTGCCGAGTCGATGTCCCTCGACGGCCACCGTATCGGCGCCGACGTCACCATGCCCATAAAAAGCCATGCGCTGCGTCCGTTGCTCAGTTCCGTTTTGTAGCATAAGAAAAGACAAGCCTGAATTGGTTAGTGACCTTGAAGGAGAGTAAGCTGCAATCACAAGGGAAGTTATCACTGCGGGGATGGATGGGAGGGGCAATAAAGAATACGTCGGAGGAACATCCAATCGAAAGAACGTTACCAGGTAAGAAGTAACTTGTTCTTCGAAGGGATTGTGTCCTCCGACGTATTCCTTATCTTTGATAGACTCCCATAGCAGGGGCATGTAATTGGAGGAGGGAGTGATAGTGTTATGTATCCCTTTAGGGATGGACCGGATGTAATACGTCCTTGCCAAATCTGGTCTCTTGAGCAGTGGAGGAATCCAGATTGTAAAATTTTGTGAATGTATATGCGGACGACCATGTGGCAGCCGCACATATGTCCCGGACCGGTACCCCTCTCTGGAGATCCGAAAAGGCTGCGATACCCCTGGTTGAATGAGCCCTGAGATTTTGGGGTGGCACTTTCCCTGCTAGTCTATAACATTCCAGGATGGCCAAAATAATCCACCTGGAGATGGTTTTTGTTATGGGTAGTCCCAACTTGTGACCTGAGTATCCTACAAACAGTTGGTCTGCTTGCCTGATCCTAGCCATTCTGCTGATGTAAAAGCTGAGAGCTCGCCTAGGGTCCAACCTATGTAGCCTTTCCTCTTTCCCCGGATGGGGAGGAGGGTAGAATGAAGGCAAGGTAATTTTCTGAGTAATATGAAATTCAGAAACCACCTTTGGGAGGAAATTAGGCTTCACCTGTAGGACAACTTTGTCCTTGTGGAAGATTGTATGTGGGGGATTACAGGAGAGAGCTTGTAGCTCACTCACCCTCCTAGGAGATGTTAGTGCTACCAATAGGACAGTTTTAAGCGTGAGAAATCTCAACGCTCAAGAGTGAAGAGGTTTGAATGGAGTGCCCATTAAGAAGTTTAAGACTAAATTTAAGTCCCATAAGGGAAAATGGAATGGTTTTGGAGGGTAAACATTAGTTAGACCCTTGAGAAATTGTACCACTACAGGAATTTTAAAATACGATGGTTCCTCCGCAGTGCGCTTCAAGATAGAAAGCGCTGCGAGATAGCCTTTTACAGTGCCAACTTGAAGGCCTGAGTTTGCCAAGTAGAGTAGAAACGATAACACCGTTGGTGTACCACACGAAAAAGGGTCGATACTCTCTTCCCTACACCAGCTGCAAAACTTGTTTCAACGGCAGCAGTATAAAGACTTTGTTGCTGGTCTTCTGGCCGAAAGCAACACCTCCATGACGTCATCAGGGAGATCCCAATCCTTGTACCTCAACCTTTCAGAAGCCAAGCGTGAAGGTTGAGGGTTCTGGTGTCTGGATGGAGAACCTGACCTCCCTTCTGTGAGAGAAGATTCTCTTTGAGTGGAAGACGGATTGGAGGGCAGATGGTGTTACGCTCACCTGATTCCCACGGGGGCGTCGATCTGGACTGGCCCTCTGTTGCTTCCACCAGAGTAACACGTAGAGCCGAGATGACAGACTGGACAGACCCATTTAGCTTTGTTTGTTGGACTCGTAGGAATATCTTTCTGCAATGGAGAAAGGGAATTAACCTCCCGTAATCTGAGTGTTAACCCGCCTTCCCACTCCCCTTGTATGCCCACAGAACACTCCTGAAGTTCCCTCTTAATCTCACCTGAAGATTTGGAAAGATGAGCTCTCCATCCTGCGTCGAGCGCAGGGGCGCGTAGACGACCAGTTACTTCACTGGCGTGGAGGAATTGGTGAGTTCCAGTATTGACTCTAAGTCCAATTGTTCTTAAGAGTTCAAAAGTCTGATCTTCACTCTGCCAGATTCCTTGCAGGTTGCGGATTTAAACTACCAGAAGAGTTCCAAGTGGCAATTGGTAAGATCCTGGTAAGTCTATTGTGGTTCTCCCCTTTGGGGCCGGGGTACAGCGATGATGCAGAATTAACTGCGCTGACCCGAAATGAGGCGAGTACCCCCCTGTGGCAAATCAGGTAAGTCTTTGGGGTTAGGTTGTATTGTCCTCGTTTTTCCCCTTAGAGGCCGGGGTGCAGCGGTGATGCGGAATTGACGGCGCCGACCCGAGATGAGGTGAGTACCCCCCTGTGGTAATCAGGTAAGTCTTTGGGGGTGATTTGTATTGTCCTTGTTTTCCCCTTAGGGGCCGGGGTGCGGCAATGATGCAGAATTGACTACGCCGACCCGAGATGAGGCGAGTACCCCCCTGTGGTAAATCAGATAAGTCTTTGGGGGTGGTTTGTATTGCCCTTGCTCACCTATCTGTTCTTGTCTCCCCCAGGTGTTGAAGAATGGCCTGGTGATGCTGGATTGGCGATGGAGTAAAGGAATGCAGCCCCGGTTGGTGAGTTCAGCGCGGCTCTGCGAGGTGCGTGGCAATGCACCTGAGAAGGCTTCTCTCTTCCAGATCGACGATGTGCTGGATCAAGGATTCAGGTAAGAGTTTTGTTCTGACCTCTGCTCCTTCTCCTTTTCTTGTTCCAGGTGTTCCAGGGCTGAAGCGGGCGTGGCTGAAGACTGGAGCTGCTGAAGACACGTGAGCGTTACGCTGCAGCAAGCAGAATAACGCGAAGCACTTGTGGCTGTCTGGGTGTGGCTTAAATAGCCTTGGAAGAAGTCCCAGGTAAGTATTCTTCCACAGCCCCACCCGAGAGGAAAGGAGTCCCTGAGGTAAGGTAGTCCCTTTAAACCTCATTTGGCTTGTGGCTTTGTGCAGCATGGTCTGCATCAGGTAGGTATGCAGCATGATCTGCAACAGGTAAGATTTCTGTAATGAGCCTGGCGCCCATGGCGCCAGGACTGACTTTATTCTTATGAGCCTGGCGCCATAGGCGCCAGGACTGTAGCCAAAGAGCCCCTAACTGGGGTTTTTGGGCATGTTTAAAGTGGCATGATGCCTGCTTCCGGGGTTGCTGAGCATGGTCTGGCTTTCCGGGGGCAGGCATCGTGACAGCACTCCCCCTCAAGGCCCCTCCTAAAGCTGTGCTCCCTCTCAGCCTTGGTTTGTCTGGAAATTCTTGGTGGAACCTTTCCACTAATTGAGGTGCATGCACATGGTCACTAGGCTCCCAAGATCTTTCTTGTGGACCATAACCTTTCCAATCAATGAGATAGAAGAGTTTTGATCTCACCCTTTTAGAGTCCAAAATATTCTTGACTTCGAATTCGGGTTCCCCGTCTATGAGGATAGGTTCAGGTGGGGTGGTTAGTCTAGTTCCTGGTTGCACAGTCTTCAAAAGAGACACGTGAAAAACAGGATGAACACGCATATGACCAAGCAGGTCCAACTTGACGGCCACTGGGTTAATAATAGCCTTAATAGAATAAGGTCCCAAGTACCTGGGGTTAAAAGTCTGTGTTCCCTTGAGTGGTAAGTACTTGGTGGCTAACCATACTTGGTCCCCTACTTGGTATTGCGGTGCTTCACTCCTGTGTTGATCAGCATCCTTCTTGTATTTATCCTAGCCTTTTGTAAATGTGCAGTCGCCTCTTTAAAGGCTTGTGTGATAACAGCGTGGAGATGGTCCACCGCAGGCATCTCTAAATGCTGGGGAGAATCTAAGTCTGAGGTTCGAGGATGGTGACCATATATGGTAAAAAAGGGCTTTGTTTAGTTCCTGAGTGTACAGAATTATTGTATGCATACTCGCCGATCCAAAGAATGTCTTTCCAATCCTCCTCAGATTGATGTAGCATACAGCGTAGGTATTGCTCAAGAGTCTGGTTGGTTCTCTCAGTTTGACCGTCGGTCTGAGGATGGTGGCTGGTTGAAAGCCTAACATCAATTTGTGCCAGCTGGCAGCACTTCCTCCAAAAATGTGAAATAAATTGACTTCCCCGGTCTGAAATTAACATGGAAGGAAAACCATGTAGACGGACAACATTTTCAAGGAACTCCTTGGCCAGGATTGAAGCCGAAGGTATTCCTTTTAAAGGAATGAAATGGGCCATTTTAGAAAAAAGATCTACAATAACTAGAATGGTGTTATAATCTTTGCACGGGGGTAAATCCGTGATAAAGTCTAATGACAAGGTATGCCAAGGAGTAGGTGGTATGTCTAACGGTTGTAATAATCCAGCTGGTTTTTTCTTTTCCCCTTTATTTTGAGCGCAAATGCCACAAGACATGACAAACAACTTGACATCTTTTCGCCAGGTGGGCCACCAAAACTGTTTCTTGATTTTGGCTTCAGTTTTAGCAACGCCAGGATGTCCTTCCATCAAGGTGTCGTGGTAATGAGAAATGACAAGTTTCTGTAGTTCCTCAAGTGGCAAAAATAGCCGGCCTTGGTAATAAGGTAGATTGTTGGTGACAGAATACTCTGGGCCTTTCCTTGCCCAGCCCTGTAAGGCATCGGAATCAAAAAGTTGATGGACCTTTTCTTGAATGTTTTCCAGAGAGTGTATAGATGTCAGACCAAGGATTCTCTGTTCAGGAATTATGGGTACAGGTTCTAAAGCTCTTTCTGTTTCTCCCATTCCTATTCGGGACAGGGCGTCAGCTTTTCCATATTTACAACCTGGTCGATAGGTTATTACAAAATCAAACTCGGCGAAGAACAATGCCCAACGGAGTTGGCGTGAAGATTGGGCCTTGGCTACCTTTAGGTATTTTAAGTTGCGGTGATCAGTGATGACTGTAATAGTATGCCTGGCGCCCAACAGATAGTGCCGCCAAGCCTTGAAGGCGGACTTGATGGCCAACAGTTCCTTGTCGGTTATAGCATAATTTAATTCGGGAGCCGAAAATTTTCTTGACCAAAACGCCACTGGGTGCAGCTGGTTAGTTTCGGGATCCTTTTGGGAGAGCACTGCTCCCATAGCTGAACTGGATGCATCTGTTTCCACTATGTAGGGAAGCTCTGGGCGCGGGTGTCGTAATACAGGAGCGGACGTGAATTTCTTTTTTAACTCTTGGAAGGCGTTCTCGGCTTCTTCTGTCCATGTAAAGCGTTTATTCTTTCGCAATAGTGTTGTAATGGGATGTACAATGTGTGAGAAGTCCGGGATAAACCTGCGATAGAAATTGGCAAAGCCGAGCATGCTTTGAACTCCTTTGACTGAGCTTGGCGAAGGCCAATTAAGAATTGCGTCCACTTTCCTTGTATCCATCCGGATTCCTTTCGGGGTCAGAATAAATCCAAGAAACTCTACTTCCGTAGTGTGAAAGATGCACTTTTCCAGTTTAGCGTATAACTTATACTGGCGTAACTTTTCTATGACTGCTCGGACGTGCTTTACATGATCGGATTCTGATAGGGATTATACTAAGATATCGTCGATGTAAACGACTACACAAACATCGAGGAGTTCTCGGAAGACATCGTTCATGAAGAACTGGAAGGCTGCTGGTGCGTTACACAGTCCGAAAGGCATCACCTGGTACTCAAATAATCCGTACTTGGTGCGAAAAGCAGTCTTGCATTCGTCACCCTCTTTGACACGTACCAGATGATATGCCCCCCGAAGGTCTAGTTTTGTGTATATACAAGCGTTCTTTACCTGGTCTAGTAGTTCAGGGATCAAAGGCAATGGGTACCGATTCTTGATAGTTATCTGATTCAGCGCGCGGTAGTCAATGCATGTTCTAAGGTCGCCTTCCTTTTTTGGCATGAAGAACAAAGCGGAAGATGCAGGGGACTTGGATGGGCGGATGAAGCCATTAGCAAGATACTGGTCTAGGTACTGGCGCAAGTGGAGATTTTCAGGTTCCGTGAGGGCATAGATTCTGCTGCAAGGTGGTTGTGCTCCTGGTATGAGATCTATTTGACAATCATACGATCTGTGCGGTGGTAAGGTGTTTGCCTGCTCCTTTTGAAAGACATCCTGAAAGTCTTAGTATTCAGCAGGTAATTGTATGGCAGCTGGGATTATTGGGGCCAGTACTGAATTTAGAGTTCTCTTTGGGTAACAGGTGTTAGCACATTCTGGGAAGGTTAGTCTCTTCTCTCGCCAATCAATACAGGGATTGTGTTTTTCCAACCAAGGGATTCCCAGTATCAGTTGAAACTGTGGAGCCTTGATTAAATCAAACACCATAACCTCTCGGTGTCCATCCTGACCCAGCAAAGTCATCTCTGCAGTGGAATGAGTTACGGGCCCAGAGGCAATTTCAGTTCCATCAACAGTGGTGACGACATCGGTAGTGGTCTTTCGGGTGAGAGGTAGATTCATCCTGGAAGCCAATCCGTAGTCCAAATAGTTTCCTATGGCTCCACTATCTACGTACGCCTTTACCGCATGCATGCGTGATGGCTGCTCTGGATCTATAAGGACCATGGGTATGGTGAAATGCGAGGTCAGAGTGTCCTTCTTTAAGCTCGGCAAGCTGACCTCTACGCTTGCCGGGCTTGATCGTTTCCCGAGTCAGGTTTCAAGTGGTTTTCGTCTGCTGCTCCTATAGTTTTCTTGGGTGGTTTTACAGGGCAGTTCCGAAGGAAATGACCAGTAGCTCCGCAATATAAACATAATTGCTGTCGCCGTCTTCTTTCCCTTTCCTTCTGGGTTAAGGGTTCTCTAACCCCCCCGATTTGCATGGGTTCTGAGGCATCTACCCCCTTCGAGGGTATGTAGGTTTTAACCAAGACCTTGTTTTCAAACTTGGTTCGATCAGCCTTTCTGGTTTGAAGTCTGTGATCTAACTGGACCACAAAATCTATATATTCAGCACAGTCTAAAGGCGGGTTCACGACTTGGGATAAAACATCCTTGAGTTCTCCCCAAAGCCCTCGATGGAATAATGTAATTCGCTTGGCTTCAGGCCATTCGGTTTCCATAACTAATCTATTGAAAGTTGCAATGTAAGATAAAAGATCCTGATTACCTTGCCGTAAGGATAAACGTTCCTTATCCAAAGCCTGTCCTTGGGAATGTCGGGCGAACAGTCTTTCCATGCTACTTCGAAAACCTTGGAAATCTCGAAGAATCGGGTCATCCTGATTTACTAGCGGAATGGACCAGTCCGCTGCACTGCCGCTGAGATATGACAGTACAAAAGCTACCTTGGCTTGATCGTTTGGGAAAGCTCCAGGTCTACATAAAAAGTGTAAGCGACATTGATTCATGAATATAGCAAACCTTTTAGGGTCTCCGGCAAAGCGTTCAGGCGGAGCCAAGGGAACGGCTCCAGGAAGGTTTATCTGCACCGGGTTACTCGGTGGCACCGGAGCTGGGCTGGCCCCGAGTCCAGGTAGAGGTGCAGCCTGGCTTTGTAATAGCTGTCTGGCCAAATCATCAGTTCGTTCTTTTGACACTATCAATTCCCTCCTGAGGGCATTGGTTTCCTGGTGGGCGGAATGCACTTCGGCCCTTAGTTCCTCTAATAATTGGGCCAACTGATCGGTTTCCGAGGTCTCCATGACGCCCATGTGGGTATTTGTGGGTAGGCTTCCCGTTCTGTTACGCTCACCTGATTCCCACGGGGGCGTCGATCTGGACTGGCCCGCTGTTGCTTCCACCAGAGTAACACGTAGAGCCGAGATGACAGACTGGACAGACCCACTTAGCTTCGTTTGTTGGACTTGTACGAATATCTTTCTGCAATGGAGAAAGGGAATTAACCTCCCGTAATCTGAACGTTAACCCGCCTTCCCACTCCCCTTGTCTGCCCACAGAACACTCCTGAAGTTCCCTCTTAATCTCACCTGAAGATTTGGAAAGATGAGCTGTCCATCCTGCGTCGAGCGCAGGGGCGCGTAGACGACCAGTTACTTCACTGGCGTGGAGGAATTGTTGAGTTCCAGTATTAACTCTAAGTCCAATTGTTCGTAAGAGTTCAAAAGTCTGATCTTCACTCTGCCAGATTCCTTGCAGGTTGCGGTTTTAAACTACCAGAAGAGTTCCAAGTGGCAATTGGTAAGATCCTGGTAAATCTATTGTGGTTCTCCCCTTTGGGGCCGGGGTACAGCGATGATGCAGAATTAACTGCGCCGACCTGAAATGAGGTGAGTACCCCCCTGTGGCAAATCAGGTAAGTCTTTGGGGTTAGGTTGTATTGTCCTTGTTTTTTCCCCTTAGGGGCCGGGGTGCGGCGGTGATGCAGAATTGACGGCGCCGACCCGAGATGAGGTGAGTACCCCCTGTGGTAATCAGGTAAGTCTTTGGGGGTGATTTGTATTGTCCTTGCTCACCTATCTGTTCTTGTCTCCCCCAGGTGTTGAAGAATGGCCTGGAGATGCTGGATTCGCGATGGAGGAAAGGAATGCAGCCCCGGTTGGTGAGTTCAGCGCGGCTCTGCGAGGTGCGTGGCAATGCACCTGAGAAGGCTTCTCTCTTCCAGATCGACGATGTGCTGGATCAAGGATTCAGGTAAGAGTTTTGTTCTGACCTCTGCTCCTTCTCCTTTTCTTGTTCCAGGTGTTCTGTGGCTGAAGACTGGAGCTGCTGAAGACACGGTGAGCGTTACGCTGCAGCAAGCAGAATAACGCGAAGCACGTGTGGCTGTCCGGGTGTGGCTTAAATAGCCTTGGAAGAAGTCCCAGGTAAGTATTCTTCCACAGCCCCACCCGAGAGGAAAGGAGTCCCTGAGGTAAGGTAGTCCCTTTAAACCTCATTTGGCTTGTGGCTTTGTGCAGCATGGTCTGCATCAGGTAGGTATGCAGCATGATCTGCAACAGGTAAGATTTCTGTAATGAGCCTGGCGCCCATGGCGCCAGGACTGACTTTATTCTTATGAGCCTGGTGCCATAGGCGCCAGGACTGTAGCCAAAGAGCCCCTAACTGGGGTTTTTGGGCATGTTTCAAGTGGCATGATGCCTGCTTCCGGGGTTGCTGGGCCTGGTCTGGCTTTCCGGGGGCAGGCATCGAGACAGATGGACATATCTAGAAGGTCCGGGGACCACGTTCTCCTGGCCCAATCCGGGGCAATTAGGATCATGGTTTTCCGGAATCTTCTCAACCTCCTAATCGTTTGAGGAATAACAGGGACTGGTGGGAACGCGTAAAGGAGTGGAAACTCCCAGTCCACTACGAATGCATCTCCTAGAGCTCCTCTCGGGGAAAATTCCCTTGAACAGGACAGATCGCACTTCCTGTTGGTGCTTGTGGCGAACAGATCCACCTGAGGGGTTCCCCAAAGGGCGAAGATCTCTTGAAGGACTTCCTGAGCTAGCTCCCACTCGTGGGAGACTTTGCTCTGCCTGCTCAGAGTGTCCGTTGTCAATTTCTTCTCTCCGGCTAAGTGGACTGCCGATAGAGAGATTCCTTCCCGAATTGCCCAAAACCAGAGCTGCAATGCCTCTCTGCACAGTGGCAGTGATCCTACGCCTCCTCTTTTGTCGAGGTAGTGCATGGCCACCGTGTTGTCCGTCATTATCAGGACATTTCTCCCCTGTACTGATGGCAGGAAAGCTTTCAGCGCTAGTCTGATCGCTCTCCGCTCTAATAGGTTGATGTGTAGTCTGGACTCCGATGGAGACCAAAGACCGCTGATGGTCAAGTCGTTGGCATGGGCTCCCCACCCTGTGAGCGAGGCGTCTGACTACTGTTATCTCCGGCCATGGTTGCCAAAACAGCTCTCCTTTCAAGATGTTCTCTGGGTAGGCCCACCATTGAAGGTCGTGGGTTACCTTGTCCGGAATCCGGAGGAGATCTGTCATTCTCCCTGAGAATTGTGACCACTGACTTCTCAGTGCCTACTGAAGAGATCTCATTCTCAGGTGAGCCTCTGGCACAAGGAAGATGCAAGATGCCATGAGGCCTAGCAACCTCAAAAAGTCGAAGGCTGGGAGACGTTGGGCACTTTGAAACTTGGTGACCATCTGTAGAATATCTTGAGCCCTCACCTCTGGTGGCGAGGCTTTTCCCAGGGAAGTGTCCAGGACCGCTCCAATGAACTGGAGTCTCTGTGATGGTATCATCTGTGACTTCTTTAAATTGAGGGAGAAGCCCAGTCTGTGAAGGAAGAGGCAGACATAATTTAGCTGGGTCTGGGCCTGTTCCGAAGATACGGCCCTGATCAGCCAATCGTCCAGGTAGGGGTAGACGTGGATCCCTTCCCTCCTTAGACTCGCTGCCACTACCGACATCAGCTTGGTGAAGACCCTCGGGGCGGAGGTCAGCCCAAATGGCAGAACTCGAAATTGATAATGAGAGTCGCCAATTGCGAACCTCAGGTATTTCCTGTGTTTGAGATGGATTGGCACATGGAAATAAGCATCCTGAAGGTCCAGAGATACCAGCCAGTCCTGGAGCTGGGGGGCCTGAAGGATCTGAGAGAGAGTTACCATCTTGAACTTGTCCTTCCTGAGGAACTTGTTCAATTCTCTTAAGTCCAGGATGGGTCTCAGTCCTCCGTCCTTTGGTATGAGAAAGTAGGGGGAGTACCAGCCCTTGTTCCTGTCCGCTACAGGTACCGGTTCCATGGCACCTTTATCTAGAAGGTCTATAATTTCCTGCAAGAGGAGCTGATCTGGAACTTTTAGAGAGCTGTTCCCCGGTGGATGACTGAGGGATGTCTAGAAAGGGTAGGCAGTAACCTTGGGCAACTGTCTCCAATGCCCAAGCATCTGACGTTATAGCCTGCCATTCCGTCAGATGTTGAGTTAACCTGCCCCCTACAGGTGTCTTGTGTGGAAAGACCTCAGAGTGGTTTGGGGGCGGCTGATGCAGATGCCGAGTGTAAAGAGGCACCTGCTGCTGCTGCGGTCTTAGTACTTTTGGCCTGTCCACCTTGGGTGGATCTCCTTTGGCCTCTTTGAGCCGGCTGTCCTCTGCCTTCCCCGAATGCATAATAATAGCGAAAGGACTTTCCTCTCCCAGAGATTCCTGAGGGGCGAAAAGGAGTTTGGCGGATAGCAGCTCCTAAGGATTTTGCTGCTGCTTTAGAAGTCTGCACCTTTTCCAGTCTGTCATCAGCCTTTTTCCCGAATAATGAAGAGCCGTCAAAGGGCATATTCAAAAGTCTGGCCTGTACATCAGGGGCAAAGCCCGACTTTCGCAACCACGCTTGCCTATGTATTGTTGTACTTGCCGCCATGGCCCTGCTGATACTCGCACATGGCATCTTTGCCATCTTTAATAATGTTAAGGAAGGCTTTCTTTTCCTCTCCTTCGGGTATGCAGTCAGCCGCTGATGAAGCACACTCCCATAGTGTGTGACTGAACCTGGCGAGCGTACAGGTGGCGTTGATGGACTTCAACGCCATACTACAGGCAGAAAAGACTTTCTTTGCCATAGAGTCGTACCTCTTGTCATCCCTATCCTGTGGGACAGTAGGGTAAGCAGTCCTACTGCTGGATGAAGTTGCCGCTTGAACCACCAGGCTCTCTGGGGTCGGGTGTTTTGACAGGTATTCAGGGTCAGCAGCCGCTACCCTATACTTGGTTGACAATCTTTTATTGACTGCAGGGATAACTTTGGGAGTTTCCCAATTAGAAGCCATTTTTCTTTGTAGGGCTGCATGGAAGGGGACCACCAGGTCCTCCTGTGAGCCTTTGTCCAATATATCTGTTAGGTCATCCTGTTGGAAAACAGGTGAAGGCGCAGACCAACCCATAAACTCAATTATTCTTGCCATCAGGGTTCTATATGGTGTTTCGGCATGTTCCCCTGGGTCTGGCTTAACAAATTCCACTTCTGGGGAAGTGTCCAGCCCACTTGCCTCATGTAGTGACTCCTGTAGTTCCTTCAGCCTTCTTTCCTCAGAGGTGAAATCCTCTGCAGTAGGCAGTGTGGTTCTCTGTAATCTGAATGTTTCCTGGTCAGAATCGTCCCCTTCTTCATAAATTGAAGAAAGTCCAGGGTATTCTGACCTCTGAAATTGAGTAAAACCCATTTCTAAGGCAGAAGGAGCCAGACTCGTCGTTATTGGACGAGAAAACGTCGATGTTGTCGACGCCGATGTAACAGGCTTCGAAGGCGCCGAAAACGGCATCGAAAAAACTGGAAGGGGTCTCGAAGAACTCGAGAGGATCGGAATCCTACTCGAGGGCATCGACGACGGTCTCGGCTTCGTGCCGGAGGCCCTTGAAATCACTGTTGGCTGTGGGGTGGCCTTGGTCCTCTCTTTCATCGACGTCGAGTCGATCGACCGATGCGTCGAGGAACCCTTCGACAACGGCATCGATGGCGCCGATCCGTGCGTCGAAGGAATCTTCGACGATTGCGTTGAAGAAATCCTCGACGACGGCGTCGAAGACGGTGCCTTCTTACCCGATGGCTCATGGCGCTCTCGGGTGGAATGTTTCGCCAGGTGCTGCGACTCGCGGCCTTTTGATTTTTTGGGTTTTTAACCCGGGGTATCACCCTCAGATGTCTTCGAGGTGGTCGAGGCCACGTTCTCAAAGACGCTTAACATTTTCTTTCTGAATTCCTCCCACACAGCTTGAGAACTGTGGTGGGACAGGAGACTCTTTCTGGGGACACAGAAGACGACGAGGAATGGGACCTTCGACGTCTCTTTTTCGAGTGTCTAGATCTCGACGAATGGTGGGAGCTGCTCCGAGATCTAGAATGGGAATGTTTTCGACGGCGAGGAGACGAATGCCTCGACTCAGCCGACGAAACTTTCGAGGAGTATTTGGCTGACTTACCTCTCTCGAGCTTCCCCTTTCGCTCCTTCAAGGCTTTCGCCGTCATGGACATGCAGTCCTCACACTCCGAACAATGGTGCTCGGACCCCAAGCACCATAAACAGACCCTGTGTGGATCCGTTATTGAAATTTTTTTACCGCAGTCTCGACATTTCTTGAAGCCGCGGCGTCGTAGGTTCTGATGAAGAAGCCATCGAGAACGATAAGGATTATTCGAATCGAAATAGATAGTTATGCTGACTGAACTGAGCAACGGCGTTCCGAGGCCCCACGAAGCGCAGAAAAACGGAACTGAGCAACGGACGCAGAGCATGGCTATTTATGGGCATGGTGATGTAGGCGCCGATACGGTGGCCGTCGAGGGACATCGACTCGGCGGACGTCGACGCGCAGCGCCCTCTACAGAAAAAATTTCCGAGGCCAGCAAGCTGGAAACGTATTACCAAAGATAAGGAATAAGTCGGAGGACACAATCCCTTCGAAAGCTTCTTCTTACGCTCCCGCAAGGCCTTCGATGTAAGCGACTGGCAGTCTACACAGTCATCCGTGTCGTGGTCCTCACCGAGGCACCAAAGACCGGCGTTGTGCGAATACGTCAACAACATCTTGGACCCACAGTCTTGACCCTTCTTAAAACCCGGCCGCGGGATGGAAGAATACGAAGACATCATGGAAATCTTCACAACTAACAGGTTCGAAGAACCGAAAGAACAGAACTCTGAAGAACCGAGGCGCACCGAGATCTCCGAAGCGAACACATTCGCAGAAAAAATTGAACTGAGGCTACAGGCGGCGTGCATCCTACTTATAACATCCGGTGACGTTGGCTCGACGGAGGCCCTCGAGGACAGCGTATCGACGTCATCGACGCAGACGCCGAAAATTATCCGAAGCAGCACAGCTTTGGTGATTACTGTCATAGATATGGAATACGTTGGAGGACCCAATCCCCTCGAAGTAGGCTTTTTGACACAGGACAGTGGACTATTGATTTACACAGACATTCTGACTGAACCATAGTATATTCATTGAGGCAGGGGAAACCCATCTTAGAGTTAGTGAAAGTTAGGTTTTCTCTTTATTTTAATTCTAATAAAAGTCTATAGCAATCATTATGCCACCTGCATGACAGTCTCCTCCTTCTGCACCCTTACACCACTGACAAAGGAAACTCTGGATTAGGGACCAGGGAAGTGGCCAATTCCTCAGGTATGATGTCCCTGAATCAGATCCTTGATGACTAAGCCACCAATCAGTTAACAAATTCCAGGAAACAGTGATTGCTATATTTGTCTCTTTCTCATGGGATTCTAGAAACTCTTGGGTTCCAGTATCCAATGCTTCTCCAATCACACACTTTCATATGATACAAGGAACCCTACTTCCAAACTCCTGAATGTAATGTTTGTAAAACAAAACCTGTTCTCCTGTGTCACTTAGACCTTTAATAACAAGTCTCAAAATTAAGGCCTTCCCCAATAAATGTATTTCTCATGTGTGAGGAAGTACCTTACATTCACTTTCCAGGCTTCAATGTTTCTCAAACCACACGATTTCTCAAGTGGAGCTAGCAGTTTTGACCTCCAGTTAAATATTCAGCCCTTTCCCAGTCATTCTCTTTCTCGTATAACACATAGTATCTTGCACTTAAGTTCTCTGCATCAAAGCTACTCAAATTAAACTTGTTCTCATGTGGCGCTAGGATCTTTGCCACCAAGATCCAAAACATAGCGAGTTTCAACTTTGTGTTCCGATTCAGCCAGTTGCCAAACACTTACCATCCTCCCCCAAGAGCTTATAGTTGCAATTGTCCTACCTGATTCTGCCCAAGATCCCTTGTCTCAGTATGTTAGTATTTTTCTCTGATCACTTCTGACATCTGATGTTCGGTGTCTATCTGACACTGTTTCTGGCTGCCCCAACATCTGAAATTCCCATCGTCTGGTGTTCCTTCTCAGGTTCTAACCCTCAGGATCTCTCAGCCTTGGCCTGTTATTTTTAAGTCTGGTCCTTGGGCAAATCTCGTTCTTGCTGCTTTGGGCTCTATGTCAGACATCCAGCATTTTTGCTAGATCTCGGTCTGGCCTCACCACCAAAGTTCCCTGCATTCCTTAGGACTCAACAGTGTGCATCGTGACATCTCCAGCCTCTGCCTGTTCGCCTCTAGTCCTTCCTCTTAACCATGCTCTATAGAACCTCTGGCCTGGTAATGGAAAGAGGACTTCCATATGGGTCAGTTTTCTCAGTGTGGACTTGAAAATCATTTGGGCCTTCCGAGAAGATGCAGGGATAATAGAACAAGAAAACTAAGATGTGCCTAAAGATTTTAAAAAACACAAGAACATCCCAAAACCTACATTTGTTTTTAGTGTAGCCAAGAAAACAATTCAGGACTCTGAAGTGCCCAGGGCCTTATATGGTAGGGACTTAATTCTATTGAAAAAAAAACTGCATATACCCTAACTTGGAAACTGCACTGTAGGCTTCAGGCGACAAGATACCAATTGCAGGAGGATGATGAAAAGATCCTTGGTGCAGTGGCAGTCACACAAATATCTCTGATGTGTAGATTAGATCATGACAGAACAATCAACAGTTCAAGAACACCTAAAGACATTTTTGTTCAAATAACCTTTTGCTGCAAGCAGACTGTGATAGCCCCCCCCCCTTCTACTGAGATCCCAAAACTACTTACTAATGTGGTTCCTCTCTTTACTGAGAAAAGCCTTTACCTTCCCCAAATGATTTCTAATAAAAGATGTAGGTAATAGTTGGAGAATGACTCAATGTAACGTCGTGGGCATGAAAGACCACATATTATTTATCTGATCGTTTTTAGAATGGTGCACTAACAGTGCTGAAACAACGGCATGTTGGTCTATACAAAAAGCCTAAATTAACACAAAGATGTAATGACCATTTAGGCACAAGGGCAATATGCTGTAGTGGTTCGGAGGTCAGACTCCTAATCAGGAGATTTGTTACCTTAAGCACCTGTCCATCTTTGCTTAAGCAGCAATGAAACTTTTCAGTCAGTTTCTCTTCATTCCTTTTTTGGAACAAAAGAACAAATCGCCCCAGGTGAAGTTCTTTCTGATGGATACAGTATTTGCATATTCCTGACCTTGGGAAAATGCACCTCAGATGCAGTTGATTTCAGAAAGCTTTCTACAGCTACCAAGTGGTGCTGTGCAGTTCAGAGGATAGCTTCATCACCTTGGCGCTATCTCATGCTTTAAGTGTGGTCATGCATAGGGTATACAGTGTTACACAACGACAAACATTTTTATTGAAACCCAAATGCCAAAACACATGTTGATATTTCTAATAAAAGTATATGTGGGGGAGAGAGCCCGAACAAGAAGGCTGCGGGCTGATGGTGCTCTTGCCATCGATGGAGCCGAGCAGCAAATAAAAACATCCACAAGACTCAAAACGCTATGAAAATGGAGGATTAAGCAACCCGATACATGCTGGAACACTAGGGTGCAACTAGTGCTGAAAACGGAGTGACGGGGCCAAGATAGCAGCTGGCGGCCCCTGCATACTACAGACTGAAGCCTGCCAAAATCGCAGAATACAGAGGACGGACGATGAGACCCCAGCACAGAGCCGCGGGCGTCGAACCTCCCTCGTCTCTGCTTGACACGAGTGTAAGCTAAGCCAGCACCCCCTTAGCAACACCAAAGAAGGACATGCAAGGGCCCCACAGTCACAAAAGAGGGTAGGCGGGGACAACAAAGGAAGCGAGTAGCCATCATCCGGCACCAAAGGAGGCAAGCAGCGAAGAGCCACAGCATACGCTGCAAACGGAAGGCACTCGCCTCTGCTGGCGACTAAAGCTGAATGGGCCACGGCTAAGAGGCCACTCAGCTAGAGCAACTCAAAACCGTGCAGCAAGGCAAGAGCGCCTCAGAGAAGGTGTCAGCAGCAGTACCCGCTACGAAAGACGTGCACCCCCACCGGTGGCCCAGTCAGTGTGGCACACAGCCACCGGGCGACCCAGGCCAGGCAAAACGGAAGCCCGGAGCGTGGGAGGAGACGTGCCAGGAGGCAAAAGCAGCCACCACAAGAGCAGAATCTACCCTAGATGCCACAGGGAGGTAAGGAGAGGCCAGACAGGACGGCGTGTCGAAACGAACAACAAGCAAGTGCGAGGGAAGGGGGGTCTGGCAATACAACAGGAGGGGCAACAACCTTAAGCGTCGCCAGCGGGGCGCCGGAACACCTCGGCCTGCAGACACCCTGAGGGCCTCCCCAACGGTGCCCCCCATTCCGCCAAGAGCACGGACAGGATTAGAGACAGCACGACAGGGGCAGAGGACCCAAAACAAGGCAGTGCGTCAGCCACACTCACGTGTACCCTCACAAACTCCTGGACACATCTTCGTATGCAGAGTGGGGTCTCACCGCCCCCTACTTGAATAGAAAATGGCACTACAATCACCAAGCATGTATTAAGGGCGTTAAAGCTAAGGAGCAGCTCACAGGGCATTAGGTAATAGCCTAAGAACTGAACAAACACCAAGGCAAGCAGGTGTCAAAGCAAGTAACCCTCTCCTGAAACGATAGCTGCCTCGTAAGGCTCCAGGCCCTACAATCAGTATAAAGCTGCGCCTCCACATGGCAGCACAACGGGCCTAAGGCAGCGACCAGAGCAACGGCTGAGAAGCACACCCAAGCGCCACTTTGGCCAGCGAGGAGCAGTCGCCACCCGGCAAGGTCTACGACTAACCCCGAAGGGCGTGGAATCGCTGCAGAGCCCGTGCAACCCAGAGGTGAGCGCACCCCAATGGTGCATCATACAGGATCGGACCAGACCGCCCTTTAACAGCCCCTGCTGCATGGACTGACAGCTCCGCAGGAGCAAGATCAAGCTGGGCACACAGACACCCCACAGAGCGGCAGGGTAGACCCCACACCCAGCGTATCGCAATCTCAAAGGACTACACTGGGGCTTCACCTATCCGCCTACCATAGCCCAGCAAAAAACCCAGGATCGCCACCCCCCGACCAGCACGCAGAGGCGACCGGATGACATAAGGCTCCAAAAGACTGACCCACAATCCATAAAAGCCACAGGCTTATCGAAGAGCCGGCGAAAAGCACAAACCCTGTATCCGGGATAAGCGGCATCAAGGGCACAGCTACTCCAGTGCAGAAAAGCCAACAGCATCACCCACTAGAGGCTTAGTCGCACGGGAACCCCGAGGGGGAACCACACCCGGCCTGGTGAATCAGGCTGGCCCAAGCACAGGGGACAAAGGAACCACACACTAAGACAGAGAACAAGCGCAGTTAAATCCACAAACCCCCCACCACCAAGAAAGGCGCATAAAGGGTGGCATAGGGAAGCTGACCTGAAGGGCATGCACCCAGGAGAACAGACCCCAAATCTGAAGGACCTGCCCCATCCCGCACAGCAGATGGACGTCCAGTCACAGCTCCAGGTCATACTGACAGAAATGTGAATAATAGGACAGCGGACCCAGGAGACAAACACCACCGTGCTGGACAAAAAAAGGAACTTGCACGATGTGCAGACCCGCCTGACAGCTCAGGCCGAGAGAATCACAGACAGTGAGCAGCGAATTAGTGCAATTGAAGACACTCAAACGACTATGTCGACAGATCTAGATGGGGCCATTCGGAAGTACAACAATTAGTGGGAAAAATTGATGATCAAGAGAATCAATCCCGACGCAATAACCTGTGGGTGGTAGGCCTTCCAGAGAATGCCGAGGGGCCGAACTTGAAAACATATATTTACAACTTCCTGCGAGACACTCTGAAGATAGAAAACTTGCGAGATCTCACCATCAGAAGGGTACACCGGGCACCGGTACCGAAACCACGGCCAAATGAAGGACCAAGGATCATGACCATGCGCCTCCTCAACTTTCAACACAAGATGATCATTCTAAAAGCCTAGATAGCGGTGTGCCTCATCTGTGTGGCAGAGGTAGACATAAAAATATTTAAGAACGAGTGGTTTGCCACACAATGAATTGCGCCACACACAAGTTTCAGAAAAGTTGTGAATTCCTTTATATTTGGTAATTTGAAGCCCTCTGGTTTACACGCGTTTCAGCTGCTCAAGAGCCTTTTTCAAAACAAACCATTTGGGCAGTAAAACAGATCATTCACAATCATGTTCATGTTTTTGCTCTAATTTCACGTCTGTATAACATTATTGTTAATCACATTTATGTATTGACCCAAAGACGGACATTAGTGATGAGGGTTTGAGTGTGTGTTTTACCATAGTGTTCAATTTAGACAATCAGATCATTCAAACAAAGTCATCCCACAAACAGTAGAAAAATGAAGAAATGTGGATAATAATAAAATAAAGGCAAACGTAGAAACAGACAAACAAGAGGAAAAAGAAATGAAAGATTTTTTAGAATAAAGTTGTCATGTACATGGTACATATAAAGATTCAATTCTTTACTATATTTCCTTAAGTTCCAATCTTTGCCCCATTTGGATTTAATATTACATCGTGAACCATACACTAGTATTGTGGGGCAAGTATCATGCTTGTATTATAGATTTGAAGCCTCTCACATCTGACACCATCTAGGACAGTGGTCTTCAAACTTTTTTGGCCTGGGAACCCCTGAGCAAAGTTTGGGCAGGCCGGACCCCCCAAGTGCCAGATGGACAGTATGTAGAAATCACTATGAACTTTTGCGTGCCGTGCCTACTCCCAGTACAGACCCTGGGCTCTCCCAACACTACTCCCACCACTATCCCAGTGCTGCTGCCCATCCTGCTCCCACCACAGTCCCATAACACAAGCATACACACATCCATACACATTTAAATAAAAAATAAATCGCCATAAACGTACCGCCCCACAGTTTGAAGACCTCTGATCTAGGACAATAATAGGATCATTCCATATTGCATAGTTAAACATAATTGTTAAAATCAAACTTTGTCCCCAAAAATAGAACAATGTGTTTGTCTTACCCATTTTCTTTCACAAAGTAATTCCTGGGTAAATCCCTACGGTCCAAGAATAGGATGGTTTTTCAAATTACTAAGGCACTTCACATTATTGCTTCAATATACGAGTTACGGAGTCAATATTCTTGCCTGTGCAATCTATTTTATATCATATCCCACTTGTTTATACAAGCCTGATGTAATTGAAACTGGTCCAATTCTTATATGTACACAATCCCATTTAAAAGTAGCTCGTTGTTAAACCATGCCATGCAAATTAATTATTTCGTTATATTCAATTTACGTGCTCCGATTTATGGGCGCGTATCCCCATATTTGACATAAAACCGTCTCTGCGGTACAGGTTCTAGTCGTATTCGCTACGTGATTCTTGTAGTCCGTGCGATCCTCCGCGGTTCACCACTGCAAAGCGCACGTATAAAAATGTCTCCTTTCTCCCAGACTAACAAGCGATCAAAGCCGGCTTACCTTTTAACTCTTCCTGTCCACATTACTCACGTCGGCTCTGCACATCAATGAGCCGCCGCGTAGATCTTCTGTGTTTTCTATAGCGTTGCCATAGTTGCAACTGTTGTCCCTTCTCTCTTTCCGCTAACATTTTGGTGGCTGCCATATTTGAATGGTAAAAAATGACACATACAGTATGGTCCCAATAACATTACCCAAAGATACAATGTGTACATATTATTGGCCCGTTTGTGCATTCATAATTTCAGCTTAAATTAACAATATTTAAAATAGTGTGTTTGTACAATTATTCGATTCACTCAAGAGTTTTCTTCTTCCTGGCTTAATGCTATACCCTCTTACCTCAGCTGTTTTTCATTCGTTTAAATTATAGGTTTCCATTTCCTCACTCAACATTCAAAATATATTAAGTTACTAATTCCAGATGTACAGTGCTCTAACCTACATCAAACTTAGATTTGAATTAGTGCAGCGGGCAAAGAGCCCCAATATTTGTCGTAAGTAACAATTGAAGATTCAGTTTGCCAACTACCAATAGGTGTATTCGAGCTTCATTACTCATCTAGTCTTCGTATTAGGTTAATCTGGGTTTTTGAATATATACAGTTCGCCTTCCCCCACTTTTACCAGAGTATCACAGTTTATTGCACATAACTTCACTTTCAAGCCTGTATAGAACCCATACTCAAAATTAAGCGTTTGGGAATGCCCTTTCAGAAATATGTTCATAAGAAGTACCCTATCTCATTTTCCTGATTCAGACCAAATTCTATTGATCTGAATTTGCAAATAAGTTTTGCTTCCGTCTGCCTCAGTTTTTCTTCAAGATTTCCTCCTCTTCTTCCTAGTTTTGCCTTCTGTAATCCAATAAATTTCAGTTCTTTTTTATCATCCATCTGGTGTTTGAGCTGTCAATGTTGTGCCAGTTGTAATGAGACATCCTGGCTTCCAATTGTTGATAAATGCTCCCGTATACGTATTCTAACTTCCCTAATCGTGCTTCCAATATATATCATTTTGCATGGACATACTATTGCATATACGGTATATTTAGACTGGCAGTTAATATTCTCTGATTTTCATGCTCGTTCATCTTGAGTCCACAAAATCATTTGTTGCCTCATGTGCAAATAAATGTATGAAATATTAAAAAATTATCAGGATGATATCAAATTGCCAAAAAATTCGAAAATTCTTTAGGGATGAGAGGGACTATCAGGAAGACTGTGTTTATACTTTCCAGGAGAAATTCGATAAATTCACAAAACCACTATCAAAAGCCAGCACACCGAATACATCCTCTGGCAGCTCAGAGGTGGACTCGGAATCAGATAAGGAGGGAGCGGAAGGAGATGCACTGCAAAATGGCAAACCAAAAGATAACAGTCAAAAAAGTGCTGTTTTTTTTAAATCAGATAAGACGGTACAAAAAGGGAACGAGAATGGGAAACCAGAAACCAGTCCGTTTTCAATTACCAGATGCACAAACCAAGAATATTTGTACCGAAGGAGGAGAGGAAGGAGGGGTGGGGGGGTTGTAGACACAGGCAACCCAAATGCGCTAAGGATTTTCGACGCCTAATGCGGGCGGCCGCCCGGGACGCAGCCAGGAAGAAGCAGTAGTAAATTTGGTAATGAATCTATCAAACCGTACCCTAACCAAGGATGAGCTATCAGTATTAAACAAAGGATTATCAATTGCTCCGACGAGTAAGCTGGATCTTACCAACACACAGATCGATCTGTTCAAATTTGTGAGCAAACTAAGGCTTAAAAAGTTCTTTGCAACAGCACACAAGAGTAGAATGGAACAAACAGTGGAAAGAAATATAAAAACCCCATTTACCATGGAAGATATAGAAAATATTCACCTTCTAAGAACGCTAGGTGAACAAGAAGAAAGTGAAATACACAGCACCCTACATGAACTGGAAATCAGACCCATATGCCTCCTGGACAAGGAACCCAAACCTAAATCTAAATTTCGACCACAACTCTCCAATGAGAATATGACTGAGGTATTTTACAAAGCAACCACTAGGGACATATATAACATGTATGATGACCTAAGACCTAGATTAAATAAACAAAATGTAGCCAAGTGCGAGAGATTAGCATTAAAAAATCTGGAGAAGGACAAAACCATTGTAATAAAGGAGGCGGATAAGGGCCTTAATATCGTTGTAATGGATAGACAGGATTATATCAAGATGGCATACAACCACCAGACAACACTGTCATGTTACCTGGAATTTACAAGAAACCCCAAAAATGAAATCATACTTCAAGTTGAAGAACAAAAATAGTGGATGGCATAGAAAGGGTACGATCACAGATGATGAGAAATCTGCGTTATTGAATAAATATCCAATAACTCCGAAATGTATTTTCTGCCGAAGATACACAAAAGATTTGACAAAGTTCCAGAAGGCCGCCCAATACTCAGAGGTATTGGCTGTCTTACAGAGAGAATCTCGGAATATATTGACAACATCCTGTGACCACGAGTACCGAAATTGAAAACTTTCATCAAAGATACAATAAAGGCAGTTGATCAAATAGTTTGGAAACCATCATACCTACTGGCAACTTGGGATGTCCGCGCGCTGTATACTATCATTGAACATCAAGCAGCTATACAAACCATAGATTTTGAATTCAAAGAAGATTCTATTTATTTATTTATTTATTTATATTGCGCCGGTAGCTCGCAAGCTTCGGGGCGCAGAAACAAGCACACGAAAACAGGAGACGGGTAACTAACACAGAGCACAAGACAGATATATATAGGATGTCGGACTGGGCCAGAAAGATTTGTATGTTTTACTTAAAGATGTAAGTTTTCAATTGTTTTCGAAAGCGTTGATAGTTGGTTTCCATCCTTATCTGGCCCGGAAGATTGTTCCAAAGGCCTGCTACTGTGACAGGGAAGGATTTGCCTGCTCCGTTTTTGAGTCTGAAAGGGGCTTTCGTAATCAGACCATGTTCGGATGATCTTAGCTCTCTGGAGGGCTTGTATGGAATGATTTTATTTTTCATGTATGCTGGGGCTTTGCCATATATACATCTGTGTGTGAGTGTGAGCGACTTAAATTGGACTCTTTCCTCGATTTTCAACCAGTGTAGTTCTTTCCTAGCTTTGCTAATATGCTGGTTCCTGGGAATTTGTTTGATGATTCTTACTGCATTATTTTGCAGGACTTGGTAGCTGTGGTAACAGTTTTTGTTAGAGCCTAGAATTAACGCGTTGCCATAGTCGAGGCGAGATAGAATTGTGGCTCTTGCAATTGTGGCACTGTTTTCCTCCGATAGATAGGGTCTGATGGCTTTTAATAAGCGGAGATGATAGGAGCATGTTTTTTTCACATAGAGGGTTTGAGCCTCGGATCCTAGAGATGCTTCCAACATCATCCCCAAGGTTTTAACCTTGTTAAGGACTTGTATTTGAGTGTCTTTGATGGTAAAGGTGTTATATGCAGGGTGGAGCTTGGATCTGACCAAATTGGAGCCAAAAACCATGAGCTCGGTTTTATTGCCATTTAGACACATCCAATTTTGGTCCATCCAATTTTCCACTGCTTTATACACTGTGTCATGTTTTTTGTTGTCCTTTTGATGGTCTCCACTTAGTTCTATTACCAGTTGAGTGTCATCTGCATAATTGGTAAAGAACGTGTTGATGTTATCAAGGACTATACATAGAAATCTAAGGTATATGTTGAACAGGAGTGGGGACATACTAGCGCCTTGGGGGACTCCGCATGTAATTACTTTTTCAATTGAAAATAGATTTCCCCAATGTACTCTAGATGTTCTATCTTGTAGGAAGGACATGATCCAGCTTATAGCTTCGTCTGAGCAATTTGCTGTTTCTTTTAGAGCTGACTTGAGTAGGTTGTGGTCTAGTAAATCAAAAGCCGCGCTCAGATCTAAAAGTATTAGCAGTCCAGCTTTTCCCTGATCAATAATGTTAAGCATCTTAGTCTGTAAGTCCAGCATAGCTGTTTCTGTGCTATGTGCTGGTCGAAATCCTGACTGTTGGTGATGGAGGAGGTCAGAGCTTTCTACATGTTCCTGAAGTTGTGTGGTGGCAATTTTGTCCATGATTTTAAGTATGAAATTGCAGTTAGTTATGGGTCTTAAGTTGTTTGGGTCCCTTTGATCTACGTTGGGTTTTTTTACAAGGGGTGTGACTGTTACCCTTTTTATGCTTTTAGGTACATTTTGGTCACGGAAAGATGTATTTATTACTTTGGTTAGAGCTGGTGCAAAAATGGCTGGATGGTCTAAGATCAGGTTGGCCGGGAGTATGTTTTCCGCGCACGTGGTGGGTTTCATGGATGCTAGGGTTTTTATCATATCGCTGGTAGTGATGGGATGGAATTTGAATTGGGTCGTCTGGTGTACAAGTTCCTTTGGTGTGTCTTTGGTGGAGGATTTAGAGGCAGCTTGGGATTTGGCTATGATATCCCTGGCCTTGTTAATTTTATTAAAGAATGCGATCTGTGTTGCGTCACATTCTTCTTGGGTGGGCGAGAAGGCTGGGGTTAAGCTTTTTGGCTTATCTATAGATTTTCAAATATTGAACAGTTTGCTGGTGCAGTTGGCTGCTGCAGAGATCTGTTTATCATAGTAGTTTTTCTTAGCCTCGGTTATCATTCCTTTGTAGATTTTCTCCCTGGTTTTCCAGAGGGATTTATTGTCCACTGTGGGTTTTTTTCTCCATTCATTTTCCCTATTCCTTTTAAGCTTTTTCTGCTCGAGTAGTTCCTCTGTAAACCACTCTTCTGCATCCCACTACCACTAAATTCAGATTCTTAAGGAGATGTTGACACTAACACTGTAGAATAATATTTTGATGTTTGACAATAAGTACTATCAGCAGAAAAGAGGAATTGTAATAGGCACAAAGTACGCACCGGCATTGGCAAATCTTTTTATGGGAATGTATGAAGAGAAAACTGTATGTAGATATAGCATTTGAAGCACATGTAATTTTGTGGGTCCGCTTTATTGATGATGCCCTACTAATCTGGGATGGAACAAGTTTGGAACTAAATGAATTCAGGTTGAGAATAAATCGGAATGACCTTGGTATCGAATCTGTGGGACAAGACGATAAGAAATCCCTTAACTTTTTGGACTTAACGATTTTTGTACAGAACAATACATTGTCAACACGTACATTCCGAAAGGAAACCGAGGTGAACTCAACCCTACATGCGCAGAGTTGTCATCATAGACCTGTCAAATGGATTGTCCCCAAGGGCGAGTTTATCAGAGCCAGGAGAAATTGTAAAAACAAAAAGGTAGAATGTGAACTACTTCAGGATCGCTTTAAACAAAGGGGGTACTCAAGAGACTGCATAAAAGCAGAGAAACAGAAGGTCACAAATATGACATGGGAACAAACTTTGCTGCCTAAAGCCAAGAAAGATAAGAATGATTCCAAGGAAATAAATGTCATTACTGCATACCGTATAAACAGCTCAGAATTGAGGAAAACTCTAAATAAAAATTGGCATTTATTGCAATTGGACCCTCACCTAACGGGATACATCAGTGACAAACCAAAAATGACATATCGAAAAGCAAAAACACTGAAAATGGCTCTAAACCCTTCACTCCTCCCAGATTTGAATCCTGAACCAACTAGAACCTGGCTTAACACAAGGGTGTCAGGTTTTTCGCAAATGTGGAACATGTACCATGTGCCAATTCGCACATGAGGCAACAAATGATTTTGTGGACTCAAGAGGAACGAGCATGAAAATCCAAGAGAATATTATCTGTCGGTCTAAATATACCATATATGCAATAGTATGTCCATGCAAAATGATATATATTGGAAGCACGATTAGGGAAGTTAGAATACGTATACGGGAGCATTTCTCAATGATTGGAAGCCAGGATGTCTCATTACCACTGGCACAACATTGGCAGCTCAAACACCAGATGGATGATAAAAAGGAACTAAAATGTATTGGATTACAGAAGGCAAAACTAGGAAGAAGAGGAGGAAATCTTGAAGAAAAACTGAGGCAGACGGAAGCAAGACTTATTTGCAAATTCAGATCAATAGAATTTGGTCTGAATCAGGAAAACAAGATGGGGTATTTCTTATGAACATATTTCTGAAAGGGCATTCCCAAACACTTAATTTTGAGTATAGGTTCTATACAGGCTTGAAAGTGAAATTATGTGCAATAAACTGTGATACTCTGGTAAAAGTGGGGGAGGGCGAACTGTATATATTCAAAAACCCAGATTAACCTAATACAAATACTAAATGAGTAATGAAACTCAAATACACCTATTGGTAGTTGGTAAACTGAATCTTCAATTGTTACTTATGACAAATATTGGGGCTCTTTGCCCGCTGCACTAATTCAAATCTAGGTTTGATGTAGGTTAGAGCACTGTACATCTGGCAATAGTAATTTAATATATTTCGAATGTTGAGTGAGGAAATAGAAACCTATACTTTAAACTAATGAAAAACAGCTGAGGGAAGCCGGTATAGCGTTAAGCAAGGATGCAAAAAACTCTTGAGTGAATCGAATAATTGTACAAACACACTACTTTAAATATTGTTAATTTAAACTGAAATTATTAATACACAAAAGGGCCAATAATATGTAGACATTGTATCTTTGGGTAATGTTATTGGGACCATACTGCTTGTATGTCATTTTTTACCATTCCAATATGGCAGCCACCAAAACGTGCGCGGAAAGAGAGAAGGGACACAGTTGCAACTATGGCAAAGCTATAGAAAACACAGGAGATCTATGCGGCGGCTCATTGATGTGCAGAGCCGACACGAGTAAGGTGGACGGGAAGAGTTACAAGGTAAGCGAGCTTTCATCGCTTGTAAGCCTGGGAGAAAGGAGACATTTTTATACGTCCGCTTTGCAGTGGTGAACCGCGGAGGATCGCGCAGACTACAAGAATCACATAGCGAATACGACTAGAACCTGTACCGCAGAGACGGTTTTATGTCAAATATGGGGATATGCGCCCATAAATTGGAGCACGTAAATTGAATATAATGAAATAATTAATTTGCATGGCAAGGTTTAACAACGAGCTACTTTTAAATGGGAGTGTGTACATATAAGAATTGGACCGGTTTCAATTACATCAGGCTTGTATAAACAAGCGGGATATGATATAAAATAGATTGCACAGGCAAGAATATTGACTCTGTAACTCGTATATTGAGGCAAAATGTGAACTGCCTTAGTAATTTGAAAAACCATCCTATTCTTTGACCGTAGGGATTTACCCAGGAATTACTTTGTGAGAGAAAATGGGTAAGACAAACACATCCTTCTATTTTTGGGGACAAAGTTTGATTTTAACAATTATGTTTAACTATGCAATATGGAATTATACTATTAATGTCCTGGATGGTGTCAGATGTGAAAGGCTTCAAATCTATAATACAACCATGATACTTGCCCCACAATACTAGTGAATGGTTCACAATGTAATATTAAATCCAAATGGGGCAAAGACTGGAACTTAAGGAAATATAGTAAAGAATTGAATCTTTATATGTACCATGTACATGAAAAATGTATTCTAAAACAATCTTTCATTTTTTTCTTCTGTCTCTTGTTTGTCTATTTCTACGTTTGCCTTTATTTTATTATTATTATCCACATTTCTTTATTTTTCTACTGTTTGTGGGATGACTGTTTGAATTATCTGATTATTGTCTAAATTGAACACTATGGTAAAACACACACTCAACCCCTCATCACTAATGTCCGCCTTTTGGTCAATACATAAATGTGATTAACAATAATGTTATACAAACCTGAAATTAGAGCAAAAACATGAACATGATTATGAATGATCTGTTTTACTGCCCAAATTGTTTGTTTTGAAAAAGGCTGTTGAGCAGCCGAAACACATGTAAACCAGAGGGCTTCAAATTACCAAACAAAGAAATTCACATTTTTTCTGAAACTTGTGTGTGGTGCAATTCATTGTGTGGCAAACCACTCGTTCTTTCTACAAACCAAGGAAGTAAGGGACTGGTTCCTCCAAAAAATTGCCACACGGATGCGACACGGCTGAAAGGCCAAAAAATAAATAACGTCGCTGACAGAAGAAGTTGTACCTGTACCTATCCCCAAAATAACTTCTATACATAAAAATATTTAACAACTATTCTATGGAAGTCTCCACAACAGCGCAAAAACTTCAACCCAATCTTTGAAGCACTGAAGGCATCGGACTGCCGACACTATCTAAAGTTCCCAGCAACCTGGTGTATAAAGCTGAATAAACAATGGCATGCATTTGAAGATATGGAACAGGCATGGTGCTTTCTTCAGCAGCACAACCTGGTCACATCAGACTTTGAAAAGATACCACCAGATGCCCAGTGACCGGAATACCACCCCTCGACCAGCCTAGAAAGATAGCAACTGAGCAGAAAGTGGAACAAAAGTGACAGAAGGTGCAAAGACTGGGGGTATAACAGATAACAGCGTACCAAAAACACAAAACTGTACTGCATTACCGAATAGCAGGCACCCCTCTATGCCTCAAAATCCAGCAACTGGACACCCTGGATCCATGCATCCGACACAATGAACTTACCTCCAGTCGACCAACGATCAGCAACGACCGGACCCAGAATAGCAGCTCCTATCCAACCAAGGCAGCCTGGTGTCTCGAGGAGAGCATATGGCTGTGAGAAGCACCCTGAGTACGTCAGGATGGGGGGAATGCCTCTACCCTTCTGTGTCGGCACAGCTACGTCGTGTTGGGTATAGGTGGTTAGACAGACAAACCCAACGTTCCAGTTATGGTTTTGTTTTAAGGTTTAATTGGTGCTCACATTCGAGCCCATTTGGGAAGTGTGCTCCTAGAGGTAGACAATGTCAGTGCTCCCCACCACTAGCCCCCGCATAGGAACCCACCAGCGCGCTTACTACAGACAATGCGCCAGACCGACACAAAAATCCCATAATGGCCCATATTACGTTTGTGACTCTTAACGTACAGGGGTTGGGACACCCAATCAAACAGAGGAGAATGTTTAACAAGATGTGAGACCTCCAGGGGGATGTAATATTCCTACAGGAAACCCATCTGTGGGGAAACAGAATCCTGAAAACTGCAGAGGGGGTGGGTGGGAAGCGCAATACATTTGCCACACCTCAGGAAACGGGGCGTATCTATTCACATTAACAAACAGGTCCAATTCCAGATCAGACATGTCTGTACGGGAAAGGTGGGTAGATATGTAATGGGCCAGGGTCTGGCTCCACCAATACCCCATCACACTGCTCAATATGTAAGGCCACCACGGACACCCCAACATTCTTCACCTGAACTTTCGCAGCATGCTCTCCATACATGAGCAAAAGAGGGAAAGTGCATGGAAGGGGGGAGAAGTGGAAAGTGCTAGGTTAGTCAGATAGGGTATATCTGATAAGTGCAGAAGGTGGGTGGGGGACTGTATGGGTACCGATACAGACCCCAGTGCAAGGGGTTGCCCGGAGGAACTGCAGGAGGGTGGCAGGGTGAGCAGGTACCTGGGCCCAAAAGGAAGAGGGTATCCAGGTACACGGTGCCGAGAAAGAAAACAGATCAGCAGGGGACAAGAGGGGCAAAGGCAGAAGCGAGGAGGAAGGTCTTGAGGTGCTTCCTGAACCAGAGATTGTTCTCCTCAAGTCTCAAGGTGCCATTGAGGCTGTTCCAAAGGGAGGCCCCAGCGTATTGTGTAGGTAACAAAAACTCTCCCAAGCTGGGATTCCAAGATGGCCGCATATCAGTGAGCATCGCGGACCCCGAGCCTCCGACCCGTGGCGATCCTGAAGCTCCAAAAGCAGCGAACTTAGCCCTCTCGGGTCCCAACAAGCACAGAATTCTGCACTGGAGCGAGGGGGGGTTCGGAAGGAGCTACACTGTGCGGTGCGCAGGAACCTATCTCTGCCAACAAAAGTGCGACTGGCCCAGACAGGCACTGCCCACCAGACCACTGTGGCCCGAAGAGGACAGCAGAGAAAAGAGGCAGGCAGGACTCCTGCGCATCACCGGACGAAGGGTGACGAAGGCACTCGGAGCTGGCAGGCACAAACCCAAGTCCAAGGACAGAAATCGTGCGTACCGCAGCTCGCCAAGCGAAGGGAGAGGCCCCCCAGGCGAGGCTCTAGCCTTCGCAGCACCGAAGATGCCGAAGGAGAAAGAGGGTAAGCTCCAAACACTGGCGCTGGCCCCAGAGGGCTAAAACACAACAGACCTAACAGACACTGTAATAAACCGAGGCACGCCAAATCTGGGTGTGTTTCTCCCCATAAGGAAGCACGTAATTTAGCGACCCGACACCCAATAGGCTGAAACACTGGGCAGAGGCTTGCCGCCTCGCCACGAAAACCCCACGAATAGTAGGGCAGAGTGCACCAATGCCGCACCAACCTGTTAGCCCAAGGAAGAACGGGAGGCCGGTCTCCCCCTGAGCACAGCAGTCGCAGCGGCACCCCTAAACTGCAGGGGAGGCAGGTACTGTGTTGTGCCTTGAAGCGAAAGGCGATCCGGAGCAGCAAGTAAAAAGGACATCATCCTGGTGGCATAACGTGGCTAAACCCAGACCCGGGCTCATATTGAAACCCCAATCCCCCGGAAGGACCGTATCCCCCAAGCAGTGTTCTAGAGCTGGCCAGCCCGGAGGGGTCAGGGAAAAGACCTCACCGCTAGGAAGTCATCACCCGCAATTACCAGCCGCGCCATACGGCACGCAAGCCCTGCAGCCCTGTAGCACGCCAAGGCTCCAGGGCGCACAGGAGTGAAGGCAGGGGACCCAGGCAGCCTCCCTCTCCCCACAGGCTCGCGAACGCATAGGAGAAGCGTCCGGATGGGCAGGGCGCTCCTCTTGCTTCAACCCCCCAGTCGCAACAAGCAAGCAGAGAAAGGGTGACAACAAAGGGGGCAAGCCAGCTCTCACGCAATATAAGATTGGTCTATCAGAACCAATAGCCCGAGAAAACGCGGCTCCTCTGACCTTCAAAGATCCAAAGGACCAACAGAGGACTGGGCAGAAGTAGTCGGAGGACTGCGGGAGGGTGAGCGGGAGGACGCCCACCCACGTACAACAAAAACCACTGAGGGGAATAGCATACTGCAGGGGGGGGTCTCCCCCAACACCAGACAAGCCAAGTAGGACCCAGTCCTACTTAGACAGGTCAAATCACCAGCACCCGCCAGAGGGAGTACCGGAACCCCCCCCCCCCACCAAGTCTAATATGCGGTGCAGGAGCACAGATAAAGAGTGGAACAGAGAGAGGGGAACAAAACTACGGCCACTTACCCTTCAACTGGAAACGAACTACCACACATCCAATCGTTGAGGCCGGTACAGGGCAGAAAGCTACTCAGCGCACACAGGAAACAAGTCACAAGCCCAGCTTGGCAATGTCGAGAAATAGAATGAAAGAAAACCTGCCTTCCCTCAAAATCCCCAGAAAAGTGCAGCACAGGCCCCTCACAAAGATATGGGCAAAGGAGGCTGAGCCCGCCAGAGACCAAGCCATGGGCGTTTGGTCCATCGATCCTGCCACTGACTCCATCCAAGAAGATAAAGATAGTCTAGTCACTCACTCCGTACTTAAGCAATTCATGGGCGAGCTGATGGACAAGATCACGGCGGCAGGTCAGAAACAGATGCACACTTTAAGGGAAGACTTAGCGGAGGGAATAAAGGGAATAAAAAGGGACATCAACAAAATAGAGGAGAGAGTCGACACCAACGAGCGAGCCATGCAGGAACTGACCGAGGATGCAAGAAAAGCAGACACCCTTCTGGAAACTCTGGCTGTGGCCACCCAAAACATAGAACTGCAAGCCGAGGACTTGGAGAATAGGTCCTGGAGAGCTAATATACGGGTGAAATCCCTACCAGAGGACATACAAGACCAGGACCTAACACAAACTCTCAAGGATATCTTTGGCGACTTGACTCCGACTCAGGAGCAGATCTCCAATTCGATAGGATCCACAGGGTGGACCCGCGCCGGCTCGAAATGGCGGCGGGACCGAGGGACGTCCTGGTGGCCTTCCACAGCTACGCGATCAAAGAGCGAATACTAGAGAAGGCCAGGAAAGCGCAGTGCATTACCTACAATGGCGCAGAAATATTTTTGTACCAAGACCTTGCACAAATAACTCATTAAAAGGAGGCAAATGGGTCCAGTTTTGGCACATTTGAGAACCCAACAGATCCACTACAGATAGACCGACACATTCAGGTATGAGCTTTAACTGGCAGGGCAGGCAACACAAAGTCAAAACCTGTGACCAAGGGATTGCCCTGCAGGGTTTGGAACAAGCCCCTCATCCTCAACCACCCAACCCAATGCTCGCAAACCATGGGAATGGTCCATGGTGAGGACCAAATGGCCGAAGAAGGGGGAACACTACCCCATACCCAGGAATGACCCGAAGAAAGCTTTGACAGAAAACCAAAAAAAGCCTGTCTGAATACACCAACTGAAACCAAACCCCAGAGGAACAGCCATGATGTGACGGCATACACGGGGAGGGCGCTAGCTAAGACTAGATAGAAAATTGAGAAATCTGACGGCAGGGAGGGGGGAGGGATGGGAACTTGGAATGGGAACTGGAGGCGCCACATGGGGAAAGTCTGGGTATGCCTTAGGGCTCAGCTCTCGTCAACACAAAACGAGAGGGGCCGAAGGGCCAGCTGAGCTCACCAAGGGGGGAAAGGGCAAGGCAGGGGCCGTGGGGCACCAAGGAGGAGGGAGGGAAAGGGGAAGATCCGAGAGCAGTTCACTTGGAGGGGAGAATCCACAGCAGACTGCTCAAAAACCTGGTGGGCCTGGGGCTGGAGTCTCTGGGGCCACCGGGCGCAGGGACCTAAAAAAGAGATACACAAATGGCTAACACGGAACAACTGAGGCTCTTATTGTTAAACATCAACGGGCTAAACTCACAGATTTAAAGAAAGATGGTGGAGAGATTCCTAAGAAGGGAACAAGTGCATATAGTGACACTACAAGAGACCCACCTACAGACCCGGAACACATATACGATAAAGTTCTGGGGATACTGAAGAATCCTTCAGGCCACACAACCAAGCAAAAAAGGGGGAGTACTGATAGCCCTGAAAGACGGATTGGACCTGACAATTAAAGGGAAGCAGAGGATGACATGGTGAGGTACTTAGTCGTGACTTTGGAGGGGAGGGGTGAGACATACACGATAGTGATGCTCTACGCACCAAATATAGGTCGGGATGCCTTTATTCAAAAAACCCTCACCCACCTGGAGAAATTCACCATGTCTTGCATCATACTAAATGGGGATTTCCATATGGCCTGGGACCCTACTAAAGATAGAAGCACGACACGCCAGGGGCCACTGGTGTGGCCCTCTGGGGACCTCAGGAGGAAGAACCAGGATCTGGCCATAGTGGATGTATGGAGGGAACTACAGGGGAACACAGAAGGGTACACCTTTTACTCACATGCACATCGATAACACTTCCTAATTCGATTACGTATGGATCTCCAAAGTCCCGATAGGCAAAGTAACTGACATCGCACTACGGGCAAACGCGATCTCGGATCCCGCACCAATGACCCTTTCCTTAAATAGAACACGAGGCCCGCCAGGCCTGTGGAGGTGGCGAGACCCGGCCCCGCTTTTAAAGATGTAATACTCGACAGTGACATAGAGGAATTCGGAGGCGTTCCCAGACCATAACAATTGGGAGACACTACGCCACAGATATGGTGGGACGCCCTCAAAGCCACAATAAGTGGGTAAATTATAGCAATAAAGGGGAGAAGGGACAGGGAGCTGAGGCTGGAGGAATGTCAACTAGAGAGAAGACTGAAAGACATAATGGCAAGGATGGGATCGAAACAGTCCACAGCCATCAAAAGAGAATACAGGGCAGTTAGAGGGCAGCTAGATCTCATAGAGAATAGGGCAGCGGAACGAAACCTATTGCGCCTCAGGCAAAAATATTCCATCAAGACTAATAAATCTGACCGCCTCCTAGCTAGAATGCTGAGAAAAGAAGAAAGGGAGAAAACAATCTTGAAAATTAAAGTTGAGGGAGGCTTGACGAGTACCAGCAACAAAGACATAGAAAGGGAGTTTGTCCAAGTCTATATCAAATTATACTGCTCTAATAAACCGTTACTTGCAAGCCAGGAAGCCTACTTATACAGTGTAGAGTTACAAAGTATCTCTGATGAGGAAAGAGAAAACCTGAAGGAGAGATCACAAGAGAGGAGGTCAAGATGGGAATAAACTCCCTGCCGTCTAATAAAGCCATGGGCCCAGATGGTTACGTAGCAGAATTCTACAAAACACACAAAGAAACCCTGTTTCCTCACCTCACAAATCTATTCAACCACATCGGAACTACTAAGGGTCCTACCAAATCAATGGAGGAGGCAAAAGTAATCCTAATACACAAGAAAGACAAAGGCCCCACGAACTGTGGGTCCTATCGCCCCATAGCCTTGATAAATGTTGATGCGAAAATACACACCAAAATCTTAGCAACTAGGCTTGACAGGATCCTCCCCAAACTAGTACAAACCGATCAATCAGGTTTTATCAGAAGCAGAAAAAAAAGGGAGACAATGTAAGAAGGATAGCGCACCTAATGGCGAAGGCTCAAAAAAGATATTCCCGCCCGCCTGCTGGTAATCGATGCTGAAAAAGCTTTCGACCGGGTGAAGTGGGGATTTCTTTTTGCCAGCATGACCAAGATGGGCTTCGGCCCCAAATACTTGGGCCGGGTCATGGCCAACTACCAACACCGCTCCTTTGGCTAGCAATAAACGGACAGATTTCAGAACCGGTCCCAGTTGAGAGGGGCACAAAACCGGGCTCCCCTGCTATATGCACTACATTTGGAGCCATTTCTGGCAGCAATAAGATAGAACGAGGATATGTAAGGGATACCGTTTGGCAGGAACACCCAAAAAAAAGCCGCTTTCGCGGATGACTTACTCTTGACAATGACCCAATCGGACACCTCTCTGAGCAGTGAGCGGGGAACTCAACTGCTTCAGACAGGTGGCAGGTTTAAAAGTCAACACAAACAAATCTGAAATTCTCAGCCTCACCCTATCGAAAAAAGCAGAGCAGGATCTCAGAGGAGCCTATAAATACAGATGGGTCGACAAAACCATAAAGTATCTAGGGATTCAATTGACCAGAACGGTGGGAGAGCTCTACCAAGCGAACAACCCATCCCTCTTGGAGAAACTGAAATCCACACCCATCGACTAGGGTCCAAGATCCATAACATGACTAGGACGCATCAATGCCCTAAAGATGGTGGTCCTGCCGCAACTGCTTTACTATTTTACGGCGCTCCCAATATGCATTCCACCTGTCTTCACAGGTCTCCAAAAAAAATCACAAACCAATTTGTCTGGAAGCAAAAACACCCCAGAGTAGCCACAAAGCTAATGAATACACCGACCTCCCACTGGTGCATGGCAGAGCCAGACTGCAGGGCGTATTACATCACCGCACAAAGAGTCATCAGGGACTCGCAAAGGTACGCAAGGGAGAAGATATGGAGGCCAATGGACAAGGGAGTAGTGGCAGGGAACCTAGGAGGAATGCTGTGGAAACCGAGATCAGATAGAACCCCCCAAATGTATAGTAGCCAAACACTTGACGGTAGGTGACGCGTGGAACCACGCAGTTAGAAGGTCACACATTACTACCTACCCCTCCCCATACACACCCCTCTTCGACAACCTGCAATTTACTCCAGGACATAAAACATCCACCTTTGAGGCCTGGCAACAAGGGGGATGTTGTATGGTAAGAGACGTGTTCACTGGAGACCAGGTCAAATTATTTGAGCAGTGCAAAACAGACTTCGATATGGGGGAAAAACAGAGGTTCAGCTATGTCCATCTAAGGCACTGGCTCTTAACCCCCACTATGAAGCAAGCAGGGACCCGCCCGCTCAGCCCCTTTGAGAAATAGCTTAACACAGACCCGGGAGACAGGAGCGGGGTGGCATCCATATACAAACACATTAAGGAGGGAGAAGCCCCATCGACTAGAACATATATGCAAAGATAGGAATCTGACACAGGGTGCACAATAGGGGAGGCGGAGTGGAAGAATCTATGGCAGCAGATCCCCAAACTAACCAGATTGCTGCAAATCGGAGAGACGTGGCTGAAGCTGGTGCTTTAGTGGCACTTAACTCCTGTCAGGCTACAAAGAATGTACCCACAGACCTTGCGTTACTGTTGGGAGTGCGGGAGGGGAAGGCACCTGGGCCCACATCTGATGGGAAGGGCCAAAAATAGATCAGTACTAGAAAGGAATACATGAGGCAATAGGCCAGGTCCTGAGAATCATGTTGGGCGTGAACAGGGGCCTAGAACTGATAAGACTGAATGGGGTTCTAGAAAGCATTACATCCAAGCCAAGCCGTAAAACCTTTAATGCTGATCTCGGCAGCGCTGGTGCTTGCGCACAAATGGAAATCAAAAGACCTTCCACAAGAACACAAATGGATTGCAAAAATTTGGTCAATTGTGGCTATGGAGTGGCTTACATACTTGATTCAAGGCGAACACTTCAGGTTCAGCACAGACTGGTCAAACCTACTGAGATATCTAAATAACGGAGCATGCCGCGCTTGGTGTCTCAGGGCTAAGGGTCTGCTGGGAATAATCGAACCGCAAGTTGAAAGCGACCTATAAAGGATTTAACAGACGCAGAGACATAAAGGGGGTCGTCATAGGAGATGGCTAAAGGGACTTAAACGTTGGAACCGAAAGCCCTGGTGTAAAGGACAACAGCAGGGACAGCTCACGGATCCAGGTGGGTAAGGGAGGGATGGACATTGAGGGAGGGGAGGGGGGGGGGGGACATGTTGAGAGAATTTTGGTTGTGTTAAAAAAAATGCTAATAAAAAGTTATTGGAAAAAAAAACAAACTCTCCAGAGCTTCGGTAGTGCCCCTCTGTGCCCCACAAAAGGGCACTGCAGTTCTTCCTCTTTAGCAGCTATGTAAAACCACCCAAGAATCACCTCTAACATTTCTTCTATTGCTTGGATGGTAACAAGTTCTATGTTACCAAACTGCAGCAACAGTGCGGCATCTCCAATGGAACGCCTTTGCAAAACCAGCCGCTTTAGATAAATGTCTCTGGCGCTTGGGCCAATTTTCTACGGTGTCGATAGTACGTCCCGATTTAGGATTACATTGTTATGAATAGACTTACACTGGATGCTGTCAAGACGTAAACTCACACCAGCTTCCGTTCTCGTCTCCAACCTTTAATGAGTCAATGGGGTGCAAGGGGATGGTTTTACTAGTCTTTGTCTTTAGTATGCAATCACTGGTTGGCGGTATGATTTATTTCACCTTGTGTAGAATCAGACTGCCAGAAATGCCATCGCCAGCTGGTAGAAATGATGCTGTAGTTTGCTCAGGCAACTCCTCCATGGTGTATCATGCCGATATATTCTACATACGGTTAAACAAGTTTTAAAAGGCTAACAGGTCTCGTAGTTGGATAGCATAGGTTCCAAGATTTGCTTTAGTTCTCTGTTCAGGAAAGAGTGGCTTATTGCATGTGTAACAAAAGAAAGTGCCTGTCAGGATAAGCATATCCCCCCAACTTAATCAAAATACTTTATTACAAGTCCCAGCTGAGGCTCTTTGTGCTGCATTGCAGTCTTTCCTAGGGATTCCAATGTTTATGTCAGTGAGAAGATGCAACAGTAGATTTAGTCTTCTGCAATGTTTATTTGCCAAACCTCTGGGTGAAAGTTCATCTGCTGGATGTCGGAGTTCAAGATGACCCACTGCAGGTAGCCAGTAAACACAGTTACACATTCTTTCAAGGAAGCAGCATCAGGTGATCATCAAAAATGCAATAATTCGCCTCTCACTGTGGCAATCACAGAGTTAATACAGATGAAAAGCATGTCCTTGGAAAGCATCAGTGAGACCCATACAATCCCAATTCTCAAATTTGTTTGAACATGGAAGGGATTTTCAAATATCTTCTTAGAACTTCCATTGGATAAAAGAGAAGCATTTGGGTTCAGCAAATTCCAGACTATTTAACAATAATAGCACCAGGGAATAGTCTGTTGCATTAGGGAGTGGTTAGAGTCTTAAAAATCCAATCTACTCCCAAATTAAGTAGTTTGGTGATAGGAAGAGGCCCAGTCTGCACGTAAGAGGTTAAGACGGTCAAGAGAAAACACATAAATACTGCTGCTAAAAAACACAAACTGAAGTATATGTTGACGACCACCGAACTACTGCTTGCAGGAAATTCAGTCACGGTTTGAATTCAATAGCTAGAACTATACAGTGCAGTGCACTTAACATTTTCTACAAATTGTATTATACAACAAAGGTTGCTGAATAAAGTGAGAATTACCCGAATAGAAAAAGTATTACTTGCGTGCATTTTAATGAAGTACAATTTAGAACTAGATTGATTTCTTTCAGACTAAATCTAGTTAGGATGTATCATTAGCTTCAATACTATTGCACTATTATCAGTTGAAATATATTGCAAACCTGCTTGGCCTACTAACCTTGATCTTCACACCTAACATAGCACTCCTGTGACCGACCATCCCTGCCTATTAGAATATATAAGTGCCAACATTGCAGTGGGCATACACGCCAAGTTATTCTAGAAATGTGTGCTAAAAAGGCTGGTAAATGTGCAACGAAGTACAACATTTGGCGTAACTCTGGGATACATGTGCAACTTGCTAACTAGTTATGTCTGTCCTCTATCACATTAAGTGAAATAAATGGGCAGAGTCACAGAACCCAATACATCCACTCCTATAATGGATTACCACATTGCCACAATGGTTGCTTTTTGTTAGACAAATTTAATACATAACACGGATTAATATTCAACATGAAAGCTGTCACAGGAAGCTCAATAATTTACATACAATATCAAAATATGATACAATTAGTGCTCACCCAAAGTCAATACCTCGGATTGTGATTTAAGACATATACATACCCTGATAACCTAGAAGGATCACATGAGAAACAAATATAAAATAACAGTACAAGGTGCTTCAATGCACAATTCTAAACAGTGTGTAAGTTGGACACTGGGACTTAAAGTCATATAGTCAACACAACTGTGTTTCGGCTTTATAGAGCTGAATTATGTAGCTGCTGTTGTGTTGGCCTTCATCAGGACTGAGCAAGTTTATGGTAGGAGTTTCCTGTACACTTGTGTTCAATTGAAATCACGGTGTGGAGTTGAAAACGGTCTGGACTCCCAAATGGTCCGGACCACGGGATTCAGTGATCCTGTGCAAGTCCAATCCCGCTCTTCCTTCACAGACCTGATATATTGGTGTGGAATGACGTTTAAATGCTGCTGCGTCCAAATGTGGAGTAGCACAGTCAAAAGAAGATTGCACCTATTGCGAGGGATTGTGGCATGTATCCGGACCCCAGTGTATGTATATGTTTTGAATCACAATCCGAGGTATTGACTTTGGGTGAGCACTAATTGTATCATATATTGATATTGTATGTAAATTATTGAGCTAACAAACAGCAACCATTGTGGCAATGTGGTAATCCATTATAGGAGTGGATGTATTGGGTTCTGTGACCCTGCTCATTTGTTTCACTTAATGTTTACCTATCTGGGTAGAGCAAAACACATACACTACAAGAAACCGACAACCTTTGAGGCCGTACATATGTAATGTGGCAACATTGTGAGTGGGTATGTGCTCATATAAAGCATGTGCGCATAACAATGGTCCAAGTATAAAAGAAGTGGACTAGCATTTTTATTTCAAATATTGCAAAACAAAAGAAGGTAGGTAACAAAATAAAGAAACAACCTTACCCTGCCTCCACCAGGCTGGTGCTTCAGATTATCAGTTGATCCAATTTTAGACCGAATGTTTTTCAGGTCTGGGGCTGGTACAGTGGTAGGACGTGCGGTCTTAGGTGCTAAGTTGGTCTTTGAGACTGGGGCTTTGGCTCCTGGCAATTTCTTGTTGTCTGTGGTAGCACTGGATTCTGTGGCAGGCCTAGTCATTGCAGACTTTGACGGTTTCACCCGGTTTATAGGAATTCCAGGGCCAGAATTTGTTCCTGGAGAGCTAGGAGTTGTAGCATTACTCTTCCCAGAGTTCACAGGAGCAGTCTTCGGACGACTCAAGTCTGCAGAAAAATACAAAATATATCAACCTACTATAGTCATTGCCATAATGTCATTTTTTTATTTCCCTTAATGGGCAAAAAACTGAACACTTGTTAAGTATTAGCATACGATGTACCATATAGTAGATCTGGCAAAACACATTCATCCTATACAATTCTGCTAGGGAATCAATCCATTGCTATGAAATGAGATCCAATACCGAAACAAATGTGAGAATCAAACTGTGACACATGTAAATGCCAGTTTCTTCTTTTGCATGTTGGCACCAATTATTAACCCATCAGGGAAATGTTATTACTGGTACGGAAGCTAGATGTCCCGCCCCTCCCACCAAGATGATTTTTAGTATTCAGGTGGAAATGTAGGTAGAATGCCAGTTACTTGAAGCATGGGCGAAATTTGTTTTGGCCTTACTTTGAAGATATGTTTTTCATGAACCTAGGATAAGTTGGCAAGGCGCTACATCAGTTGAAGTCCCACATAGTATTTGATTGTCATACTGCCCTCTGCTTTATCATTGGGACACTAGACTGTGTGGAAATGGGGATGTAAATTGAAATGTAGAAGTGCGATCTGTGGCCCATGGTCAGACTGGACTCTTGTACTACAATGCATTATGCATCCAGTATATGTCTTTGAAACTATTAATGGGCTTGCAGCTGGCAGTCATATTTGTGCTTTCTTTGCATTGGGTTTGGGATTAATGAATTACATACATTTGCTAAAAACGACTCTGATGGACATTTTCCTTCCACATGATATGCCTAAAAATAATCCCATGCACCAGATTGGAGAGCAAAAATATTTTCAGCAGTTCCATGGATGTGCACCAGGTGCTGCTGCCATGATCTGTGAGCATAGCCACCCTTGCAGCACTCCAAGTGTGACGGCTCTCGCAGTGCTATCTTAGTTCCATGCACACAAAAGCATGGGAAAAGATTAAGTATTTACAGAGAACATCAGGCAATCAACAATGATCCAAATCAATCTGTGAATGAGGCTAGTGCGGTGGGTCAGGGGAAGGAAACAGACTGACTTTCCATCTCAATGATGATTTTTATTAACTGAAAGGAATTAATGCCTATCTGTACCTACGCTAAGGGTTTTCCCTAGCTAACAGAACTAAGGTGCATGTCAGTGAAAGTTCAAATCAGAAAACTGTCCAAACAAACTTATTCTAAAACCACCACTATTATAACAAAACCAGGAGAATGACCCGCCCTCCTCCTGTAAACTGGTTTTTCACGAAGTTCAATTCAGTAACGTATTCTCAAGTAGTTCTTGGTAACTATGTTTAAGTGACAGTTCTGCTACTGGGTTTTTCAGATTTTCAACCCTCTCCATCACTTTTGTTCCTCGTTATACTCTTCTTGCCTTATTTCATTTGCATACAATGCCAAAATCCTATCTCAACTGGGATGAATATGAGTGTTCCAGTAATGGTTCCCTTTCTCTTCATACAATGCCAATAACTTATCTCAACTGGCCAGTTCAGCAACAAAGTGCAATGCCGCCCTATTTATTTTATTTATTTCATTTGTTGATAGCGCCCAAACCCGGAAGTATCACGGCGCTACATTGGTAGGCAGAAACAATTGGTAAGAACAATAGAAGGGTTACAAAGCGGATGGAGTAGTTACAGATGAAGATAGGTAGTAGTACAGTAATACAGTAGAAAAGTTAGGAAACAGTTACATATTTGCTGAAGAGAATAGTTTTGAGTTTTTTGCAGAAGCGCAGGTAGGAGGGTTCTTCTTGGATAAATGGTGGGAGTACATTCCAATGAGAGGGGGCAATGAAGGTGAAGCTGGCTCCTCTTGCTCTTTTTGTCTGGTAAATCTGTGTTTCACAATGGCGGTGGACATGGATGAATGCAGGCTGCAGGGATTAGGGTTTTTTGGAGATGCGCTCGGAGATGTAGGTGTCCGTGGTGTTGTGAATGCAGCAGTGGGTGATTGAGAGGATTTTAAACTCAATGAGTGCCTTGATGGGCAGCCAGTGAGCTTCGCGTCTCACTGACGAGATATGATCAGATCTTTCTAGTCCCGAAACAGCCAGAAGTAAGAGTAAGCTGTAGAGGAGACAACTGCTTTTAGTTGTTTGTGCATCATGAGTTCAGAGTCAAGGTTGACTCCCAGGGTTTTGACAGAGCTACAGACCTAAGTGATGTTACCATCTTTGGAAAAAGAGACAAAAGGCTGGGTCAAGTCTTGTCATCATTCAGGCATAGGTGGTGGGTGGCCATCCAGGCCTGAATGGTGCTGTAGATCCGGTTGATATTGGCGGATTCTAGATTGCGGTTGCCAATGAGTTTGAGGAGTATTTGTGCGTCATCAGCAAAGTTAGTCTAGGGGATTTCAAGGCTGTCCAGGTGATCAAAGAGTCACTTGGTATACATATTATACAAAGTGGGAGAGAGGCATGATCCTTGAGGTACCCCATAAGGGACGGGGATTGGGTTGGCTACTTGGGAGTCTGCGAAGATCCTAGAGGAATACTCACTCAAGGAGGAGTTAGTTGCTTTGTTAGAGAGGTTGAAGGTGGAGGTGAGATGTGACAAAGGATAATGAGGTCAAAGGACACAGAGAAGTCGAGTAGGAGGAGGATGGCGAGGTCACCTGCGTCACGGATGATATCTAGCTGAATCTTAAGGTCCAGGAGAGCAGATTATGTACTGTGTTTTGGTCTAAAACAAGATTGGCGCGTGCCTAGTAGGTTGTGGGTTTCTAGGGAGGATTGGAGTTTAGCATAAGCAGTATGGTCCAAAATGCTTGAGTAGGTAGGGTACTGTCATGATGGGACGGTAGATGGAGGGGAGGGTGGGGTCGAGTGAAGGTTTTTCGAGAAGAGGGGTGACCCATGCTAATTTAATGGATTTGGGGACCATAGTGGATTCAAAAAAGACATGGATATATTTAGCAATAATAGGAGCTGGAGGTTCTGCGCAAATCTTGATAACGTGGGACGGGCAGATCTCTCCTTTACAAATGAAGGTTTATAGACGAGTGATGGCAGTGATGACTTCAGCTGGAGACACAGGGGAGAAGTGGAAGGGAGGCGCGGGTGGGCGAATTAGTCTGTGTCAGAAGCAGTATTTGGTGGGAGCTGGGGTTTTTCGAGGATGGTTTTATCTCTGAGGCTGTGGGTTCTGTTGGTAAGCACGGACTGGACTAGTGTGCATCAGGTTTCATCTTTCGAAATGCTTGCTGTAGGTGGCTGTTCGGCAGAATCATATGCAGTACCCTTAGGGAACACTACATACAATTAAGACTACAAGTGATAGTACAATTTCACCTTTGGTACAAGCCTGTAATACACAGTAAAGTGGTAGCGATGGCTGAGCAGCCAGACTTATCTCAAGAGCAAATGAGTAGTAATAGGGATTACACACAGGACTACAATTACTGTGACTCAAGCAAGAACTGACTCAAGGTTTCTGGTTAAAAAATCTAAGTAAATTCACTTCTACTAAATAGAACCACACTCTATACTACACACTACCAATTCCTCTTGTTCAGGTCAATTCAAGTTAAGTACATTAGGATTTGATAGACCAGTGTTTCGAAACCAAGACGTTACCGTGGGTTAATACGCTATAACTTTTTGACAGTAATGACAGTTTGGTCTTACAAAAATAAAGCATACCCGCGAGAAGAAATGCACCCGAAGTCAAACACACTTAGCATATCGAATTAAAACAAGGGAATAGTGGATAAAAATCATAGGCAATACTTTTGTCAAGCCAAAATAATCAGAGGACGTTTTCTAAGGGGCAGATACAAGTCAACAGGCCTGCGCCAGTGTCAAATGGAGCCAGGGCTCTGTTGTCGAGGATCACACGGTTATTATAGTTCAAGATTAAAGTTGCCAGTAGTACTCGATATTGTCAAAGGGAAGCAAAAGTTATAAGACGGAAGGACCTTGTAACCTGTAACCTATAACTATGCTCTAAGCTGTACATCCTCTTACCTTTGCGCCCTTATACTCCAGGGTCCGGTGCGCTTAATAAATACTAAACAAACAAACAAAGGACAAGCCTTCGGAAAGGAAAAGGGTTCACTCCGATTCCTCAAGGTCGGGCGGAGAGAACAACCAAATGGACACAGTACCTTATTCGGATGAAGAAAGCTGGTGCTACGGCAGTCATTCCTGGTAGTTCCAGTAGACTCGCGGTTCCTGAAGCTTCAGTCGTGGGGACAAGAACGAGGACGTCTGGAGTGATCTGCACTACCCAGGGATGAAGCCAGCGGAAGCAAAGCAACGATGAATAAAAGGTGCGTTGCTTAAAAACAGGAGAGGGCTCTTCTGATGGCTATCCGGACGCTCAGTACAGCGATTTCGACCTAGAAGAGGATTCTCTGGCTGTAGAAGGTGAACTGGCTGATCCCACTAGGCTCAAGGGAAGAAGACTCCGGACTGGATCTTCTCTGTCGTTGAAGGGTAGATAGCTCAGGACTGCAGCAGGGCTTCACCGGGATCCAGTAGTTGCAGCAGCCGTTTTCTTCTCCACTTCTCTTCGGTTCTTGTAGTTGCAGTGGCGAGACTGACTTCCAGCCCAAGAGTCCTGCCTTTTATGACAAAAATCCCCTATTCGACAGCCTGGCTGTCAATCACACAGCAGGGGGTTGTCCAGCCCGGACAACCACCTCAGCCAATCGACACAAAGTGCAACTTGGGTCTCCAGGGAGACCCTGTGCATGGGCTTACTAAACCCCTCCCTCACATTCAGCCCACCTAGACATCCAGACGCCAAAAGAGGGCTTCTTTGAAGAAGCCCGCCAAAGGACGGCGAACAGGAAAACCAAACCTGGTTTGGCGCAAAAAGCAAACAACAAGAAAGACCTTTCCAACACGAAATGGCGAAAAACCACGCTAGGACCCACAATAAAAACGATATGGGGTAGTAGGTTTTATGTTCACTTCTGTCACCACAGCCAAAACACTAACACAGGAATCCATGTAAAAATGATAGTTGCCACTGCCACCAGCCATGTCAAGTCGGGAAAGGGGACACAAAGTGCCCCTTGAGTTACTGAAGGACAGGGGAAAGATATTCCCCTCCAGTATTGTAGGATGGCTTGTACTGGATCTGTATTTTTGAAGGACTAGTAAAGCCAATGGTGACTTTATCTGTTTCTGGGAGACAGTAGTCATCCCCAGAAATGGAGTTCACAAGGGAAGTCTAAAAGATATCCCCGTGTCACTGCACTAAAGGTGCTGTGCGACACACAAGTGAAAAGATGATGCCTAGGGAGTTGGTGACACTCCATAGCCCATTTGCACAAAAAGTACAACATACACAAAAAATACACTGTAAGAGTGGGGAAAAGGCTCACACTCTTACCAGGTGGAAAAAATAAACCCCAGAAATCCAGCAAAGCTGCTGAGGGACTCACTAGGTAAGTGAAATTAGCCATAAATGAGAATTCTCCCTAACAGTGGAGCAGGGGATTACAGCTCTTTGAACATTTTAAAGAGTTCTCTAGCATTCAGACTGGCTTCATCGATACTGATATTGTAAATGCTGGCTTTTGTGGCAATGATTGAGATAATGTAGGATTTGGCGCTAGTGAGGAAGCCCTCCTTGTGGAAAGTGGAAGGGTTTTTTCTACATAAGTGTTCCTGGGCACATTTCAGTTTGCGGAGGGTGGTAACTTCCTCTGTGAACCAGTTTTGATTGGTACTCTTTTTGTCGTGGTTTTGAGTGGGCATGCAAGTCAAGGCCATTGAGGAGAGTGGAGGTATAGACAGTGAGGATGCTGGATCGGTGCTGTCGGGCATCTGAGCCAGGTGGGCACAGATGGTGGGTTCCATCGTTTCTATGTTAAGTTTGCGGTTTTGTGTGTCTCGCAGTATTGGGGGGTGTTTGTTGGCTATGTGTGGTGTGGATGAGTTGGCGGACGCGGCAAAAAGGATCAGAGAATGGTCTGTCTAGGGCACAGGGTCGATAGATGAGACCGTGATGGGCATGAGACCGTGATGGGCATGTTGCAATGCATGATCCAGTCAAGGAGTCAGCCCCTTTGAATGTGTGGGTGCTGTGACGGCTTGTGACAAGTTGATCTCATGGAGAGTGGTGCTAAGGGCTTCGGCCTTCTGGTCAGACATGTTAGTGAAACCTAAGTTGAAGTCTCCCAGAAGTTTATAACTTGAATTCTCTATTAAAATCTGGTACATTCAAAACAGGTTTGCCACAAAATATGCTCCTCGGCCCATTAAAACTTGTTTGATCTTCCTTGTTCCATAATAACTTTTGATGATGTGCATTTTTGAGTTTGTCCGTGAGGTTAGCGGCTAGGCTGGAACAGTTTGGTATGAATCACTGGTAATAGCCGGTTAGCCCCAAAAAGCACAAAGTTCACTCTTGGTTTTGGGTGTTGGAGTTAGTTGGACAGCTTTAACTTTCTGGCTCTGCAGTTGGACCAAACCATTGCCTACAAAGAAACCCAGATATTTCACTGCCGACTGTTCTTGATGGCATTTTTATGGGTTGGCAGTTAAATTACAAGTTACTCACCATAGTGACTAACGTACTCCTAGTCCATAGTCCCCTTTCCTCCATACTGCATACAAAATGGTCGTCCGTCGCAAATTTAGAGGCGCGTCGCTGGGAGCATGCGCTCTCCTGACTCCGCCCACGGGTGTCACTCCTCAGTCCCCATTGACGTGTCAACAACATTACCATTGCCTAATGACACCAGTTTTATTAGGGGGGAGGATAGTGGGACGTATGGCGGAAAGGTGTCTATGGACTAGGAGTATGTTAGTCACTACGGTGAGTAGCTTATAATTACCCCTGCGTCCCGTCCCCTTTCCTCCATACTACATGTGCGATTACAACTGAAGGTAGCCGTAGGGCGGACTGGGCTGACCCTTTCTCCGGTCCCGTTCCCAAACACATGCGGCATACATAGCTTAGGTATGAACATGCAAAAGGGAAGTGAGGCCAGCAATTTGGAGAACGCCAGTATTGGCGTGGCTTCACCCTCCGGACTGTCCACCAAGTCTACAGAGTCCCTGTTTCCTCATCCTGATTTCAGGGCTAGCAGACAACCGGTGGAGCCCCAAATGGTCGCTGGGACCTACAAAGTATCTGCGGTACGAGAAAACGTAAAAGACTCTGTATACCACCCGTGCCCGGAGTCCAGACCAGGACTGTCGGAGAAGACACTGATTTCTGCAACGGCACAACTACATACACAAAAGGATCTAACCAATCAAAGCCAATCAACAGGTGATCGAGCCACAGCAGTGCCCAGTCCATCAAGACATGACACTCCCAACATGGAGGTCGAACCTGTTTCTGCCGAAAATGACAAAAACCCTAGCAGTGACCCAGACCAGTTGGATACGTCAGGATCTATTGTGGAAATAACTACAAACACAAAAAAGGCTGCCACATTAAAGGGGAAAAAGAATATACAACAAAAAACAAAATGGAAGGATCCTAGGAGTAAAAGGGACAGTAAGACCAATACTCAAGAACTCTGTATGGGCCGAAATAAAGAAAAGAATCTCTGCTACAAAGATAGGAAGAAAACTAAAATCCCAGCAAGGAAGAAGGCGGATGTCGGGACACACACCTTGCCAAACCCTCTGCTCTCTAACGCTTTACTTAACTTCTTTAAGAAGCAACAGTGTAAGCAAAAACTAAATTCAGATGTAGAACTTTCGGATGCAGACATTTTGGAAATGGTGGATGGGGTTCTACCGCCCAATAAAGCCAGGAAAACAACTAGCAAAAAATCAACCCCACGAATCTGCAGACACTGGGCCTCGGGTGGCTAATAAGTCAATCGATGGCCCACAGGAATCCAGCCAGGTGAAATCAGGTGAAAATGGCGACTCAACACCCACTCAACCAAAAGTAAGTGAAATCCGGCATCCACAGCAGCTGGAACAAGTGATGGTTTCAACACAATAGGAGCCCACTGAAGCCTATGAGAAACAAGAGATCAGTGACCCAAATGCTTCAAATAAGCAACAATCTGAACAACATGGAATACAAGTAAGCACAGAGCTCAATCTAGGGTCCGACAACCACTGTGGCAGCACTCCAAATGAGGAACTGGATCGGCAGCACGACCAAGCACCCGGCGCAAGGGCACGAATGAGCGCGCAACCTTGGGCGAAAATCCACCTCCAACATCTAGAAAGGGGTGAAAAGCCAAACATAGATGGGACAGCTCTAAACAAAGCAGCAGTACTCACCCGGAACGCTCAATATCATCAATACCGCTTCTGGGGAGTTTGGCATCTGAAATCACAGCCCAGCACTACCATCCCCCTCAATGCTTGGATTCACAGCAAACGCCGGTGAAGCACAGAAGACACAGCGAAATAGTGATCGAAACGCAAAGAGCGTCTCCCAACAAACAAAACCTGATTTTATTGAAGGATATATAACAGCCGTAGAGGCAAAAAACGCTGAGCATGTAGCGGCATGGGAGGCTAAATGGACCCTCATGGAGGCAAAACTTAAGGACTCCACCTACAAAAACAAGACTAAAAAAAGGGGTATGGAAAAAGCCACCCAGACAAGCACAGACAAGTGGAATGGAGCCAATCTTCAAAAAACTCAAACTGTCAGAAGTCCGTAAAGCAGAGCCAACGAAAATTCAGTCCCCCAGCCCTCAGATAAAAACACCAGCGACACTCCCCAACAAAAAGCAGAGTGTAGGTCTACGCTTGGCAGGAGACGTCAGTGCAGCCCACAAAAAAAAGCACCCTCAGAGTCCAGCAGGGGGGAGGACATAACTGAATTGATATCAATACCAACAATGCCTAAATTGAAACCATCAACAATTCAAAAAGGGGCTCAGCCTGTGGTGAAATCGCCGAGAACGGTGGAAGAATTCCTCACAGCAAGTGCACTAATGGAGTTTATCAGAGCACTATGAAGCAGAGCCTCGGTCGGACAAAGCGCAAACTCGATGTAGCCAGACTACGGCCTCAGAAAGAACCACTGAAGGGCCTCAGAGGGACCCAGCACCCCCTAGGGATGTAAAAGGAAAGACCTGTGTGGACAAAACATTGCTAAATAAACCAACAGGAAATCACCAAGAACACGCAAAGAATGGCAGGCTTCAAGACAAAGACGTGCTGCAGCCAAGGATGGAACCTAGATATGGGTCGACTCCACAGAAGAGAGAGAAGAGCTCGGCAGCATTCTGAGGAAAGAAAAAGAAAGACATATGGATGGGAGAGACCCGCAAAATTAGACAATTCAGTAAAAGAAATCAGAGTGTTTAAACTAGAGCAAATATCGTGCAGAAGTAACTACATGATTCTAAATAGGAAAACGGTCCTAAGAACACTAAGCAAAATAGACTCTCTACAATATTTGAGAAAAGATGATTTTGTTCTAATCGAACCTTACCATCGAGATCAAAAGGCAAAAACCTACCTGCACATTAAAAGCAAGGCGCTTAAAGGAGTCTCGGATGAGGCATATAAAGACCTGAAACAAGTAGGTTTTACTCTGAAGGAACTGCAAATATCAAAAACAGAGCCAAGGGCTTTGACCAAGAGGGATAGTGGAGACCAAAAACGCCACTATACATCAAAAACCCAAGACCTGTACAATCGGAAAAGACAAGGCACAAGATATCAATATGAAGAGGTGTTAGGAAAGATTTCGTAATTGTAGGTAATTTTCCTTCCATGTAGCAACCCCTAAACTTTTTGCTGTTGTTTTTCACCTTGTTCTTGACTTTGCCAGAGAAGTGCAGCCTTCTGCCGCACTCCTCTGGGCTTTCGCTCCTTTCTTACGGGGAAACTGACATGCCCTTAAGACAGTCAGTACCGGGGAACGCTGTTTCCTGTAGTTTCTTTTATCATGTTGCGGCTTTCGTGCAACATGACACAAGAGGGCACTGTAAGCTAAGTTACAGCTCTCTTGGGTCTCTAGCCTTCTACAGGCCATAGATACTCGTTTAGGATTGTATCTGATCGGTGCAAGTGATTCAGGGACGGGAATGGTGGCAGCGATCGTTTCTTGTGTTTTGAGCTCCTTTTGGCGCTCTAAGCGCGTTTCTCGCGCTTAACCCAAAATGGTGGCCTGGCTCCCAAAATGGCCAGACCACGAGGCTCCTTTTGTCCTGTCCGCTGACCGTCTTGCTCCCTTCACCTTCCCCAGGTCGAGCCGTCCCGGGTCTTCCTTATTTGGGCATGTACTTTCCCGCGAAACACAGATGCTTTCGCGGGCTTCTACATGTCTTGTGTGTGCCTCCAGGATGTGGGCTGGGATGTCTGGTCCCAATACACATCCTGGGTGCCAGAGAGTCTAGGGTGGTGTGAATGCCTGGGACCACCGTGGTCCGTGATTGGTCCACGAATGGTGTGAGTGTTGATGAGCGGATCTCCCATTGGGTCCCCTCCGTTTTGGCGCGAAGGGAACCGTGGATAAGAGGGGGCTGGAAACACCACTACCATGTCGATCTCCTGAGTTCTCACGAACGAAGGAATACAGGAGCCAAGTATCCTGCAACCAAGAGGCTGGACCGAGGAATCGCTGGTGACCCGCTGAAGGACTTCTCCTCTGCACTGCTGTCGCCTTGTGAAACCCTTTTCACCTTTGATCAAACCAGAAGGCCTGTACTGGTACTTCGACCCTTGGAATAGCGGGAACAGCTATTCTCGGCATCTTCACCATCTCCTGCCAGTAAGCCTTTGGAAGCGTCTCTGGGCCATCCAGTTGACTGACCAGCTTACACGGGAGTCTTGCTCTGTAACCGCCGCCAGGTTGTGTAGTATATCGAGTCCTTGTCACTCTCACACGCTTCGTACACTTGGCGTTCCCAGGTCTGAAGTGAGTAGTGTACATTTGGCTCAGATACACACGGCCGCTCCGTTGCCCTGCTGTGGTAACAAACTGTGCGGGTTTCTTCGATTGGGACGTCTCTTTACTCAACACGACGACGAGGCGTTCCCTGCTCTTCTGAACCTGCCAGCTACTGAAACGGACGCGGAGAAGCCTGGGTCTGCTTGCATCGGGGACCAGTGAGTAGCATAGCTAGGATCTGGTCGCCCTCCTGCAGGAGCCCATTGCTTTTCCCCGCTGTGTCAAACAGCACCCTTTTCCGTACTCGCGCTCTGCTTCTTCCCACTGTGGAGGCTGCGCTTGAGTCGCAGAACTTGTTCTTCTTCTTTTGTGCACTAAACTGAACTGCCTGATTTCCCTCGAAGAGCTTCTCCTTTTGCCCGTTGGCACCAGCGCGTGCAGGTACTTCTGAGCACAAGGCTCCACTCTTCGCAGGGCTCGGACTTCCATCTAGTTAGGTGCCTCTGAAGGCGAACTGGGTCTAAGCATTATTTCGCACTGCCTGTCTTCCTTCCCTTTTAGGTGGACTACCCATTTTGTGCATCTAACGCTTGAGACTGTCGTATTTGTATATATATTGTGTTGATATGGTATGTGTTGGTTTACTATCGTTATATTGTGATTTTCTTGCTACGGTCATTGTTTTAAAGGCCTTGAAATAAATGTGTATATATTTTTAATATAACAACTGTTTGGAGTATTTTGTAAGTGTTCTTGCTTTGTGTGCTCATTGCGGGCTTTCAGTCACCCTCACCCCTCTTGAGACCTAGTCTTGACCGCCGCGATCGCTACCTTGATTGGTCTGGCTCGTCCAGAGGTTACCCTGTTCCAAGTAATTAGGTTGGCCTTCTGAACTTCTGCGCCACCAGGACAGAGTTCGGAAATCCGTCTTAACAAGAGGATAACCATCGTCAAGGATTTCGCGACCAACAAGCACCAAGAAGGGAGACCAAAAGGAGCAGAGAGAACTATACCACGGAAGAAAAAAAGGACTCAACAACATGGAAAATCGATCGAACCCGAGACCGGAGGGGGAGCTCAAGAGCCCAAGAATGTACTCAGACTCAGACCACACTGGGAAAAGGAAAAAGAGGAGAGAAAGAATGCAAGAAAGATGTGGTAAGGGGAGCCAATCCCTCAGAGAGCAGCGAAAAAGCCAGCAAATGGCCCATGGAAATGGCTGAAAGCGGCCTTAAACCCCAACCACGACAATTAGCAATTACCAGGAGAGGCGACCAGAAAATGATCTCCTCCGACTTGTCTACAAGAAACCCCTCCGCAAAAATGTTTGTCAATGGCCTTGTGGAACACGAGAGGCCATCGCCACCTAACCAACCCGGATAACCAGGATCTCGGGGCATTTGACATATTATGCCTCCAGGAAACCTGGCTAATGGAACAAACATCCTTAGACGGTTTTGAGATTGAATTTTCACCGGCAACAAAAGGTCTGTTTGGCCGTCCGTCATCAGGTCTTCTAGTAGCTATACGACTGGGTTCGGGGATCACAACGGTAAAAAAAATAACAGAGTTGTATGGTGTCCTCGCAGTACTGGAGCAAACAAGATAGCGGCCATATAGGAAGAAGAACATCACAGATAGCCATCATAAATGTCTACTGGAACCCCCAGAAAACCTCTACAGTAGACTTTTGCAAACAACTAGCAAAGGTGATCGACAACATCTCTGTTGAATATTCTATGACACATATAATTATATGTGGAGATGTAAATGCAAATTGCAACAGCACAACCGACAACTCGACTGCGTGGAACGCACAAAGCTCAGCGGAAGTAAGAGGAGCAGCCTGGATGGACCTTATGAAATCCAGAAACCTACACAATTCTGCATCAGTGAAATCATGGGAGGTTACGACGCCCACATGACAGAGGCGACTCCAGTGCAACTCTCGTCTTCTTAATTTTTCACAGTTTATTACCATATATAGAAAATGATTCAGTCTCTAAAAACACAGAGAGCGACCACAATCTTCTGGCAATAGCATGGACCTCGGCATGTCTAGCTTCCAAAAGACATAACCACTTGGTAGAGATGAACAACCAACAAACCCGTTTACGCTTAACAGCTTCTAACATTGAAAGTATAACGGAGAACTTCAAAAGGGGAACATGGAAAAAGGAAAAAAAAGACGGAATGCCCAGACTACTTACCTTTCCTATTACAGTATAGGGTGAGCACGAGGGGAGGAAAACCAGCCGTAATTCAAAAAAGGCAATGTGTACGATAGAGCTGTGGTGGAAAAAAGAAGAGCATTGAGAAAACTGAAAAGACAAGCAACAACGGTCAATACTCCTATGGCTTGGAGTACATGGCTACTGGAAACGAGGAAATACAAATCATGGCTTCAAGGACATAGACATGCGATGTACCAAAAGGATGCAGAGGAAATGCTCCGGACTCTGAGCACAAAAAGAATGAGTGACTTCTGGGCTCATCAAAAGACCAGATAAGGCTGTGGAAAATCGAACTGCCAACTCAGTAAATGAAGAAGCATGGGTCAAATTCTTTGAAAAATCTCTATATGGCCCACCGGACCATAAACCTCCATCCCAAATTGATTCAGGAACCCCATAGATCAACCTATCCTCAAAAGATGATATAAAGATCGCCATCAAAACACTTAAAAATTCAAGAGCTCCGGGCCCGGATGGCCTAAGTAACATCGATCTCAAGCAGAATGTAGAGGAATGGACAAACTTCATTAGTATCCTCTTTCTTTGATCATTGCAGGCAAACAAGAGCCATTCCAGCATCATGGACCGAAGCAGTGGTGGTACCTATATTCAAATGAGGAAATAGGGAAGAACCGGACAACTATCATCCCATCGTACTTCTTGACATAATAGGAAAAATCTTTGCAACCCTCCTTCTAGGTCATTTCCGTACCTGGGCCAGAATGTCACCAGCCAACGATCCATTTCAAATGGGATTCCTAAAAAATGGAAGTATCACAGTTAACATCTTAATGCTAAACCTCATAAAATCTACGGTCAAGCAAGGTTCTCCAACAGTCTTTTTGGCATTTGTAGACCTGTTACAGGCTTTTGACAGAGTGGATAGACAAATACTGTGGGCCAAATTGGAAAAATGGAAGTGCCTGAGGAAGTGCTTGAGCCAGTGATGGCCCTCCACGCGAACACAAAGTTAAGCGTGCATCTAAACAATCAAGGCCGGCTATCAAGAGAAATACCCTCGGAACGCGGAGTGAAGCAGGGGTGCACCTTAGCACCAGCACTGTTTATTGCCTTTTTGGGGGACTTTAAAGAAGCAGAATTATCCCTCAGATCCTTCCCGCCTAAGCTGGGAAATGTCAACATATCACGCTTACTATACGCAGATGATCGGATTCTGCTGGACCAGACCCAAATTGGCCTCCAGCGCCAATTTACCAACTTTGCTCTATACATGGAACTAAACAATCTGAAAATAAACAAAATAAAAACAAAGATAGTGATCCTCGGAAAGCAATCCTCAAAAAACAAGTTAAATCACAAGTGGTCCTTGGACAAAGTGAACATCGAAGTGGTACCGCATTTCAAATATCTGCGAGTGTTTATTGACCACTCTGCGAATGAATCAAAAATGCAAACAGCACTTTGGGAAAAAGCAAGAAATCTTGTGGCCCAAATGAAGAAAATTGACAGAAAATATGGCAAATTTTCATTGGTCCCAGTGATACAGTTTTACAAAGGAACAGTAGTACCAACCCTCACCTACGGAATGGGTGCAACTCTAAACATGCCAACCGCAATATGGCGAAAACTAGAAGGATACCTATGGAAAACTGTACTGGGTCTGCCAAATTCGGTTTCGATGGTATTCATCAGGCAAGATGTAGGTCTGCTATCACTGGAAGCAACAGTGCTGCAAAGTGCAATGCAATTGTTCAGGAACACTCTACTACCTGATACTCCTCCAATTAAAAAGATCATTGCGAGCGAAATAGCAAACCGCCACTTGACCATTTTAAACGCCTGGGTAGACAAACTAAAGGATAAGCTGTCTGAGATTGCGTGTACAGAAGAGGACCTGAAAACAAACCCTGTAAGAGTAAAATCTAAAATGGAAGCCCAAGATTGGATTGATAACCTTGATAAAGCACAGGCAAACAAACTTACAAAGCATCTCCCTCCCAACTTCAATAGACTCAAAGTGCCTACTGCATCAAATTCCCGAATAAACAGCTCAGGAAAACATACATGAGAGCACTGTTAGGCAGAATCCTGTGCAGTGCCCTTAGCAACCACTACACACAATTAAGGCTACAGGTGGCAATACAAGTTTTACCTTTGGTACAAGCCTGAACTACTATGTTAAAGTGGTAGCAGTAGCGGAGCAGCCAGGCTTATCTCAAGAGTATATGAGCAGTAGCAGAGATTACACAAAGTAACCACAATTACTGTGACTCAAGCAAACACTGACTCAAGGTTTCAGGTACATTTATTTTTAAACCATTTGTTATAAACACAACACTTCTATTAATTCAAAACCACACGTAAAATATACAACCAACCAATTCACTTTGGTACACTCTAACTCAAGGTAAGTACCCTATGTTTTAACGGACCGGTGTTGTGAAACAAACAACGTTACCGGGAATACACTTGCGATCACTTTTTGACAGTAATTACAGTTCGGTCTTACTAAAGAAACGCGTATCCGCGACAAGAAATGTTACCGGGGCAAAAACACACTTAGCGCCCGAGTTAACCGGAGAGAGTTGGGGGCAAAAATCATAGGCAATACTTTTGTCAAGGCAGACAGAATCAGAGAACACTATTTGACGGAATTCAAGAGTCAATAGGCCGGAGCCAGTGTCAAGTGGAACCGGGTTCCTGTTGTCGAAGGATCACACAGTCGGACAGTTCACGATTCAACGTTGCCAGGAGTACTTAGATATTGTCAACAGAGGAAGCAAAAGTTATAAGAAGGAGGGAAAACGAGGACAAGCCTTGGAGGAGAAGAAAAGGGATTCACCCTAATTCCTCAAGCAGAACACAGTACCTTATTCAGTGAAGAAGCTGGTGCCACGGCAGTTGTTCCTGTTGGTTTCCTGCAGACCCACGGTTCCTGGAGCTTCGGTGCGAAGGAAGACGTCTGGAGGGGTCTGCACCACACAGGGATGAACCCGGTAGCAGCGACGGTGAATAAAAGGTGTGCTCCTTAAAAAAAACAGGAGAGGCTCTTCAAATGGCTATCCAGACCACTACAGCAGTGTGCAGCGATTTCGACCAAGAAGAGGATCCTCTGGCTGTGGAAGATGAGCTGGTTATCCCCACCAGGCTCAAGGGAAGAAGACTCCGGACTGGATCTTCTCTGGTTGTCGAAGGGTAGATAGCTCGGGACTGCAGCAGGGCTTCACCGGGACGGGGTAGTTGCAGCAGCCGTCTTCTTCTCCGCTTCTGTTCGATTCCTTGTAGTTACAGTGGCGACTGACTTCTAGCCCAAGAGACCTGCCTTTTATGTGAAAATCCCCCATTCACACAGCCTGGCTGTCAATCACGCAGCAGGGGGGTTGTCCAGCCCGAACAACCACTTCAGCCAATCATGGCAAAGTGCGACTTGGGTTTCCTAGGATACCCTGTGTAGGGGGTGACTACACCCCTCCCTCACTTTCAGCCCACCTAGACACCCAGGCGCCTGGAAGAGGGCTTCTTGGCAGAAGGCCACCAAAAGACAGTGAACAAAGGAGGCAAACTTGGTTTGCCGCGCAAAGTAAAACACAAGAAGGACTTTAACAAAAAGAAATGGCGAATAAACCCGACCGGAGCCAAAAGAAAAAGTATTTGGTCCAGCGGGTTTATGTTCGAAGCTAATATAATAGCCTAAAACAATACCACGTTTATATAATATAATCGCGGTAGAGATGTTAGGGTAGATACCACTGCCACCAGCCAAGTCTAAATGTTAATAGAGCAAAACAATGCTCTAGGAGGCACAGATAAAAAGGGATACGGAGTAACCCTTTCCAGTACTCCATGCGAGATGGTGTGTACTGGATCTGTGGTTAAATGACTAAGTAAAGTTAATGGCAACGTTACCCTTTTCTGGGGGACTATAGTCAGCCTCAGAAATGGAGTTGGTGGGAAGTCTAAAAGACAACCCTGTGTCACTTCACTGAAGGTGCTGTGTGACACACACAAGAGGGGGGCTACTGAAGTGGTGTACTCCAGAGTCCACAATCACAAAAACAAGTATATAACACATGTCAACACATGGGTAAGAGTGGGGGAAAAGCTCACACTCTTAACAGGTGAAAAAATAAACTCCAGCAATCCAGCAAAGCTGCTGGGGGACTCACTAGGTGAGGAAAATTAGCCATAAAATGAGAATTCTCCCTAACAAGCACGCCTACATTTACTCCCGACTCGCGAAATCCAGGTAATCAGGCTACAAACAAACAGCAAAGAATGTAGATTATGCGGTCAGCCAAATCAACCTGAAACCCTAAGGCATCTCCTGCTACAATACTCAGAGCTAAGGGACGTAAGAGCTACTTACCTGAACAACCTGTGTACAGACTTTGTGGGGAAGGAAGAAGAAGAATCCACATGGTGGAATAGGCTGATGTAGCGGGGAAAAAACGAAATGGACAATAGCCACGGTAAAAATTCTAGAAAGTGCCTTTCAAAAGATCAACGCACAGACGGACAGAGTAAACTGTTGTCCAGCCGGAGTTCCGGCCGAATGACTGCACTTGGATGTAAATGAGCCTCAAGTGAGTGTTTCTTCTCTCTTGTTTTAGCACAACCAGCATCGTTCTTGTAAAAATTGCAAATGCGATTAAACACAAATAAAACATTTTTTTAAAAAATGTAGCCCCAGGGTGGAGAGGTGACCCGCCTTAAGAAAACAAGTTCCTTTATACTGCCTATCCAAAAGCCGCGTCTGACCTAGAGCCGGCATCCAAACAGTAGTCCTTGCAGAAGGCAGAGGGAGTGGTGATGACCTGCCACGGAGCGTGCCTCTGGAACGCGACTGCCTTGGCTCCAATAGTGTGGGCATGCATGTTCGCCCGAAATGGTTTGTGGTGCCCCTCATAGGCCTCCTTGATGGCCGAAACCATCCACCTTGCTGTGAAGGCCTTAGAAGCCTGATATCCTAGTCTTGACCTGCCGAAGGTGACAAAGAGGGCCTCCAACTTGTGGAAGCTCTTATTCCGGTCCAGATAGAATTTCAGGGCACGCCTGACATCCAGACAGTGCAAGACCATCTGAGCATGGTCCTTAAATCCCATAAAGAAAGTAGGTTACACTATTTCCACTTTTAGGTGGAACGCAGAGACTACTGTAGGTAAGAACGCGGAATGCGTTCTCAGGACCACCTTGTCTCTGTGAAAGGTAATGCAAGGTTCTGAAGCCACCATTGCCTGGATCTCACTAACCATATGTGCCGACGTAAGACTCAGCAAGAGAGCCGTCTTAACGGTGACGAGTCTGATGTCGACGGATGCCATTGGCTCAAAAGGTTTGTGCGCCAGGGCACCCAACACTACATTGAAGTCCCATACCGGGTGTGGCCTTATAATGGGCGGGTAGAGCCTGGTGAGGCCCGCCAGATGTCTTTTAACCACCAGGTTGGAGGATGAGAAAACGTCCTCCTCTGAGTTATTGTAGACTCCGATTGGCTGCCAGATAGGTACAGCATGTGTCTAATTACACCCCTGAGTGAGCAAGGTGTGCATAGAAGGATAGCACATCGTCCAAAGTGCAAGTAAGCAGATCCACTTCCTTTGACTCCGCCCAGTGGCAAAACCTAGTCCATTTGCTTTTGTACTGGCTTCTAGTAGCATCGCTCCTAGCGCCCTGTATGATGTCTAGGTTAGCCTGTGACAGAGGTAGATGCTTTAGTGTGACCTGCTCAGGAACCACGCTGCATAGGCTAACTTCTGTGGGGCGGGGTGGATGACCCTGCCTCCCTGTTGTGATAGAAGATGAGCTGGGCCCATTGTAAGGTGAATCAGAGACTGGTCCGAGAGGCTGAGCAGTTCTGAGAACCATGGCCTCGCAGGCAACCACAGAGCCATCAGAATCATGCTGAGGTGACGTGACTCCCTTATCTTGCAGATCACCCTGTGGACCAGGGGAGTGGGAGGAAATGCATATGCGTTGATGCAGTTCCATTGTAACTAAGGCGTCGCCCAGTGAGCCGAAGACCCGTCCCTGCCAGGACGCGAACTAAGGGCACCTCTTGTTGTACCAGGTGGCGAACAGATTCACCTGCGGATGCCTCCATCTGTTGAAGATCCCCCGGAGGATTTCATCGTTCAATTGCCATTCGTAATTGTTGGCACCCAATCTGCTGAGTCTCTCCGCCACTAATTTGGACTCCCACAGGAGGTGGATTGCGCTCAAGTGAACATTGTTCTCCAGAGCCCACTCCCAAATCGTGATTGCCAGGCTGCATAGGGGAGGATACCTGGTGCCACGCTGCTTGTTGATGTAGCACATTCTGGTGGAATTGTCAGTTTGAATGAGGATCGCCTTGCCACTGATGCGATTGAGTCAGATTGCCTTCAGCTCTAGCCAATTGATATGGGCCTCCTGCTCTTGAAAGGACCAAACTCAATGGACGCTGTGGTTGTCCAGGGTAGCCTCCCAGCCCTCCAATGAGGAATCCGTGGTGATGGTAAATTGTGGTGCTGACTGTCGGAAGGGCCTGCTAATCCGTAAGTTGCTGTCCGTGCTCCACCAGACAAGGTCTTGATGGAGAAAATGAGAAATGCTGACAAGCTCCGCTTGGAAACCCCGCTCCTGACTCCATGAGGCATAGTGCAGCTGTAATCTTTTCATTTTCAGCCTTGTGTAAGGCACTGCCAGTAAGAATGCCGCTATGATACCCAAGAGGTGCTGGTACCACGAGGCTGAGGTCACCGCTCTGCTGAGAAAGTGCCATGTGGCCCTCTCGATGGCTGTGATCTTGTCCTCGGAAGGGAAAACTCTCTCGGAGCTTGTGTCCCAGATGAGGCCCAGGAAAATAAGGCTCCGGTAAGGCTGCAGCTGAGACTTCTTGAGATTGATGGAAAATCCCTATTTGTGTCGTGTATTCATGAGAGCGGAGGTGTGCTGAGCCGCCTCCGGGGATCTCGCCCCGATGAGCCAGTCGTCCAAGTATGGGTAGAAATGGTGACCCCGGACCCTGAGAAGGGCCGCCACTGCATTCATCAGACTGGTAAAGACCCTGGGGGCTAACTTTAGGCCAAAGGATAGAACCTTGTATTGGAACCTGAACCTCAGGAAGGACCGGTGAGGCTTCCAAATCGGGACAAGTAGGTTAGCGTCCTTCAAGTCCAGGGAGCACATCCAGTCTCCCCTGCACAATGTCTCCGCAGTAAGAGCTGGAGTAAACATCTTGAACTTTTGAAGTGGGAGGGAAAGGTTCAGGGTGGAAAGGTCCAACAACTCTCAGGCCAACGTGGTTCTTCTTGTGCCCCGCTTGGAGGCTCTGACTTCTTCCACTGCCTGGCTCTCTACGGGCAATCGAATTTCCGCCAACAGAGTTGTTGTCCCAAAATGTGGGCGTGGCGGGGAGGAGAGAAGAGAGGGAGGAACCGTTAGGCAGTAACCCGTGGTCATTACAGATAGAATCCAGGGGTCCATGAATCTCACGCGCCAATACTGTGCATGAAGGTCAGGCCTTCTCCCCCACCGAAGACACGTGGACCCGGAGGGGCGTGTCATGCCTTCTTTCCCTCGGAGGCTGGGGCTGAGGAGTGAGACTGAAAAAAGGGTTCCATGTAATAATGTCGCCACAAAAATCTCGCCATGCAAAAATATCGCTGAAAAATGGCCGTTTTTTGTGGCAACATTATTGCATGGAACATGGGGGGACACCCCCGCAACCCCCAAACTTTTTTTTTTCCCCTTTTTTTTTGTAACACTTTTTTTTTTTGCCCCTGTCCCCATATATATGGTCATCCAAATAATATTGCCACGACATTTTCGCGACGATATTATTTACGGCGACCATATATATGGCGATATTATTACCTGATACCGAAAAAAGCATGTATTCCCCGCCTTGTGTTGTTTGCAGCAGCGCGGACAAGGAGAACGGTCCGGCTGCCTGGACCTTCATTCCTGGAAGCCACGGAACCCGCCGAACGCCCGTCCTTTGTAAGAACGCTGGTGCCTCTGGCTGTATGTCTTGGGCGTGGCCTTCGTGAGGATAGATAAGGATTTCGCAGTCTGGGAACTGTTCTTCTCCTTATCAAGCTCCTCATTGGTGGTGGAATGAAAAAGGTCACCACCCTCGAATGGAAGGTCCAATATTCTTTCCTGGTTGTCCAGGGTTGAACTAGGTCGCTCGTAGCCAGGCCGTCCTTCTCATGTCCGTGGCAATGAAGATGGCACGGCATGAGGTGTCTATATGCACAAAGGTGGACTTCATGATGTCCTGGGCCACCATTTTAGCTTCTGCTTGCCCCGCCTAGAAACGTGCCTGACTGTGCACCAGAAGCTATGGAAGGAAGTCGGCTATTTCCCGCTAAAGCCTCTGGTTGACGGCTGCAAGCATGGTGTCTGCATTAGAATGATGAAGGTGCAGGGAGGGCTTGGAATAAACCCTTTTTCCATACGCCTCCAATATCTTCTCGTCCTTTCCTAGAAGCGCTGAAGACGAGATAACTGAGGACGTCTGAGGCTTGGAATTTAGTGAGGCGGCGGCAATCACCAAAGAGTGTGGCTGAGGGTGTGCCACCCCAAGAGTGGATCCCCCTCCAGATGCCTGTACTTGTCGTTGAGGCGCTGAATGGTGGCTGTGCTGAATGGGGTTTAAGATATCCCTTTTTGGCCAGGGCGACTACATCCTTTTGCATTGGGATCCCAGGTCTGGCCGCGGGGCATAGAGTGAGGACCTCAGCCAGGACCCCCGCCTTAGGTTGGTCCTCCTCGTGTTGTGGAAGCCCCAAGTATTTGGCCGAACTTGCAAGTCGTTCATGGAAGGTCTTGGTTGAAGATGGCGTGTCACGGTTCTCCTTCTCGTCGATGTCAACCAGGGTGTCTGGTTGGTCTGGCGCCGAAGGAGGAGAGCTGGGCGCCGAAGGCAGAGTTGTGAAGACTGGAGCTGGAGGCTGGTGTGGAACCGCCTGAACAGTAGGAGGCAGGGAAGCCAGAAACAAAGGACCCGGCATGGGCAGCTGGGGCTGCGCAGGGGCCATAGGAGGAATGACTATAGGCACTGGCGGCGAGACTGGCGGTCGCATGTCCCTGATCACATCCCGAAGGATGGCACCCATCTGAGGGGACCTCATAAGCGTGAGGAATTTCTCAAAAAACCTGTCCTAATAGTCTGGTGGGGTGGTAGGTGGTATTGACCGAGTAGAGGGAGGCTGCTGGGGCCTGTGCGTACTCTGTCTAGCTAGTTGTGGGGTATTTCTGCGCTGTGATGCCGAGGGATAAGACGTAGGCCACGTACCTGGTGAAGACAAGTCCCAACTGGCCACTCAATCTCCTACCTGCTCCCCAAACGGGGGTCTTGTCGGACGTGGAGCCATTTTGTCTAGTGCGGCGCCCATTTTGTTGAGCTGCATGCCACGTGCCTGGGTCGTGGTGCTCGCCTCGCTGGGTCCGGCCGGTGGAGCTTGAGGCCTACCCTGCACTTCAGGATGAGGTCTGGTAGGTGTAGTGCTGCATACAGGCCCCCCTCAGACATTTGTCCGGTAGTAGGGCATAGCCCCTCGAGTGGACACTCGGTAAAAGAACCTTGCAGTCCCTCAGTACTGTTTCCGGAAGGATCTAGTCACCCCTCGGCCTGGTGGCCGGTAGCTGAATGAGCCTCAGGACCTGTGCTGGTGTGAAAACCTGAACGGTCCCTCCCAATGGGATGAGTCCTAGGAAAGAAGTCGCCCTTGCAGGGTGCGATGAAAAAAGCAGCCCTAACTTGGGCTTTGACTTGTATTTGCCGAAGTTCTTCATGTCCTCTGAAGGCGACTTCTCGAAGAGCTCCCTCCACCGAGCTAACCTGTTCTTCAGAGTGCGCGGGGTAAGCGCGTTGCATGCGTACAACCCTCTCAGCTGTGTTTGGGGCCAAGGCAGCAGAGGCAAAGAGTGCAGGTCGGACGTAGGGATGAGCCCCTCGCAGGCTGGACACATGCTGAAGCCCGCTGACGTCGACATGCGCCAGAGAGAAGCGTGGCACCAGAGAACCGATTACCTGATTAAGACCAGAAAACAGAAGACAAAAGACAGTATCCGAGGAAGAGCGCGTGGAATTACAAGGACAAAGCCAAACCCAGGAGCGCTGGTGAAAGTGGTCAGTTCCCGGCAACGCAGAAAAGAGGACTAGGGAGTGGCGCCGGTGGGCGGAGTCAGGGAAGCACATGCTCCCAGGGCCGCGTGCCTCTAAATTTAAAGGAGAAGATTTCTTTCTGATGAAAAAGGTTCTGTCTCCCGTCCTTCCCGAAGGACGCCCATGCAATATGCAGCAAAGGGTTACGGGACGTAGGAGTACTCATATTTTCTTTATAGAGATGGAAAACATAGTCTGGCCAACTTTTGCTGTGCATGACAATATCATCTAAATATGCCCCACAAAGGTGTGTGATTGGTTTCAGGACTCTATCCATAAGGTGTTGGAACCTGGGAGGTGCCCCAGGAAATATGAAAGGTAGGACTTTAAATTGTTATAAACATAGAAAGCTGTTTTCTTTCAGTCTGTGGGGTTAAGCGTTACCTGACAATACCCTTTAGTAATATAAATTGTGGATATGTGTTTTGCGGAACCCAGTTTGTCAGTCAATACGTTTATTCAGGTCAATTAATCCATCAAACATAAGAATATATAAAAAGTCATTGCATAACAAAATTGTCACACAACTTCTTGCTTATAAAAAATACTGTGTCCATATCTAAATAACATTTTAAAACACAGTTTGCCAATTAGATCGTCTATCCACAGCATTGGATAGTTATTGAGTAGAGAGATTGAATTGAGTTCTCGGAAATCAATACAAAATCTCCACAATTGATCAGTTTTTGCCACTAACACAATGGGTGAAGACCAACGACTCTGAAAGCTTAATAATATCGGCTTTTATCATTTCCCCCACTTGTTTTTCTATTATTTTTTCCTTCCTAGACTCATGGATCTTAGGTTCAAAATGAACTCTCCCTGGTTGATCCACAAATACATCAGGGAACTGAGCTACTAGAGCGCTGATATCGGCCTGCTGGGATGGTAACCGCTCTGGAGAAACTAAGGTGTTTTCTCAGCCGACATCAGGGAGAAGTGTGGCTATCGTCACTGTGGAGTCCTGACTTGGGCCTACTCTCAACTATTTGAGGAGATTTACAGGGTAGAGCTGTATCTTTTGTCTCATATCAGGTTGAGAAATAAGGTAGTTAAAGAGGCCTTTCTTCTCAAGTACTTCACATGGGCCAAACCATTTTGATACCGTTTTATTTTTGGACTTTGGTCGCATGACTAAGACTGACTGACGCAGAAGGTGCGAGGAATGGCTTTTCTTTCGCAATTAGCCCTTTGATGTTCTTGGGCTTGTCCTAGATGTTTTCTGACAATTTCTATTACTGTCATGTGTAGATGTACATTTTGAGCGGTTTGAGAAATTGGTAGGATGACCTCCTCTCTCTCTTCCCATGTCTCCTTAAGCATATCCAACATATCCCGGGGCTCTCTCCCATAAATGAATTCAAATGGGGAATACCCTAAAAAGGCTTGAGGTGTTTTCCTTATGGCAAACAGAACCTACGGGTCATTGTGCCCCAATTTCTTCCATCTGCCTCTACTAACTTGGACAAAATCTTTTTTTAGCATTTGATTAAAGCACTTCACTAAGCCATCAGTTTGAGGGTGATATATATCAAGGTCCTTAGAGTTTTGATGTTAAGGATTTCACATACTTCACACATGAAGCTTGACATTAGGGTTGCACCCGGGTCTTCAAGTATTTCTTTAGGGAGTCCTACTCGGGAGAGGAATGGTATAAACTGCTTCTGCATTTGTTGAGTAGTGTTGTTTTTCAATGTGAAAGCCTGAGGATATTGGGTGGTGTAATCGACGATAACTAGGATGAATCGATTACCCAATTTAGAAGTTTCTAGGGGCCTCACTATATCCATGGCTATCTAGGAGAACGGAATGTCAAAAATGGGGAGTGGTTGTAAAGGAACTGGCAAAATTGGGATGGTTGCAGTCTGACACAGGTTACAAGTCAGCACGAAATTCTTAACATCTGCAAAAACCCATGGTCAATAAAACTTTGTTGTTAACTGACTGAGTCTATCCAACTCCTAGATGGCCAGCGGTCAAGTGGGAGTGGGCAAACTCTAATACCACTCCCCTATGGCTTTGAGATACTACTAACTGGGTACAAGGGGTTCCCTTAGGAGTGGTATCTCCTCTATAGATCAGTCCCTTTTTTAAGACGAAGGGGACAGACCCGACACCTATTTTCTTCCTCCAGGATTATTTTTGTAAATGCCTCAGTAAGCATTGGATCATTTCTTTGTGCAAATGCCAAATCTGGGAAGAGACCAACTTCGTCAGTCTCTTGGGAGGTTGGTCTTCCTTGGGCATATCAGACTCCCCAAATCCCTGAGAACCTCCATCATTGTCTTTCTGGGTCTTTACCTATTGGGGTATTGGGAATTGGGCTTTCTCTAGTATCCCTTGGGCAATCTTTTCCCCCTCCTTTACTATATATGGATTATCCCTGTGATTGTGTAAGAGGACTTTACGTCTCCCCAGTAATCGGGATCAATGATTCCCATCATCACGTCTAATCCATATCTCCAGGCTAGTCCTGATTTTCGAAGATAGCCTTATGTATGTCCCTTTGGGGGAGGGGGCTAATATTAACCCAGTGGGATTTGAGCATCTTTCGCCACCTTGTATTACCACTTCAGTGGTGCTCTGTTAGTCAAATCCAATTGACTCGTAGGTGTACTGGTCTTGGTGCTTAATTTTGAAAACTGTAGGGTCCCCCAACATTTATCAGTTGGTCCTGTTCCCACTTCTTACACCATACGTGCTGGCTCAGAAGGAGGACACGGACTGTGACTTTCCAACTTCCTGATGATTTTTATTAACTGAAAGGAATAACATTCCTATATCTCCCTACGCAACAGGTTTTCCCCACCAAACGGAGGTAACTAAGGTGCTTGTCAGTTGTCAGAGAGAGTCCAAATAAGAATCAGTCCACTGTCCAAACAAACCTATTCTAACCCTACCACTATTAGAACAACAAAACCAGGAGAATGACCCTGTTCTCCTGTAAGCTGGTTCTTCACCAAATTAATTTCAGTAACATTCTCAAGTAGTTCTTGGTAACTGCTGTTTTTTCCACATGAATTTTTAATAAGCATTTATAGTTTTCACAATACAAGACCCCGTAAAGTAACACTGGAAGGAAACAAAGTCAAGGAACCCCCAAACAAGACTCCACCCCATTTCCCCCCTCACCCACCCCCTGCTCACCCCAAACCATACCCGGAGGAACAAAGGAGAGAAAAGCATCACACAAAATCGGGACCAAATATACAATCAATTCTGGCGCAACAGACTCAAATCATAGAAACAAAGGGCAGCCAATGACATCTTAGGTGGCAATACACATGTTAAAGGCTACTGAAGATTCTCATAGCTCAAAGTCTCATTGATTCACAATCTTCATGAAGCAGTACCACCATCCAGTCTTGCAAAAATGAATTCATGGTGTCGCGAGTAATCGCAGAGAGTTTTTCATACGTAAAGATCACCCAGAGTTTTGCTAACCAGTCAGCTTTAGAAGGCATCGCAGAGCATTTCCACTTCTGAGCCAAGGCAAGCCTCCCCGCCCGTAACATGGCCTGAACCACTCATGACAAAGGTACCTCTCCCTCAGCTGAGGCCAGAACACCAAAGAGAAGCACAAGGGGCCGCAAGGGTAGGTCAGCCCCCGTAATCTCCTTAATCCAGCTCAGGAGTTCAGACCAAAAAACTGGGCAGATGGACATCCCCACCAAAGGTGGAACCAGGACCCCCGTTGACCACAATCCCTCGGGCAGAGCGAGGAGGACCAAGACTACATTTTGGCAATTCTCTCTGGTGAGAGGTGCCACGCATGCAGCATCTTGAAATTATGTTCCATTGCCACTGTGTACAGGGATCCAGAAAAAAGGACCTTAAAAATGGCCGACCAGGTAGCCGCATCTATTTCCCCCTCCACCCAACCCTCCCAATGTTTCTTAAAGATCTGCCTGGGCTCCACATCTGCTGTAATCAGCGCTTTATAGATTTTAGAGAGGGAGCCTTTCCAACTTCTAGATTCGATTATCACTCTCTCCAACGGAGTGGGGGGGCGGGTTAGGTCGTCAACCCACTGGGGATCGGTCATAATACCTTTCACTCATATGAAGTCTAAAATAGAAATCAAAGGAGCGCCCAGAGATTCTACGAGACTATCATAGTCTATGAATACACCCTGCCTGAATAACTGAGCTGCATGTTTCAGACCCCCGTCCGACCATCTCCGAGTCCCCCGAAGATTTCTTTTACCCAATTCAAATGGGGGTGCCCACACCGAGGACAGGGGGGAGGGCCAAGACAAAAGGGTCGCATTCCCCCTATCCTCCTTCCACAGCGACCACAACACAGACAAGGTGGGATGTGCTTTTACTGGCCTAGGAAGGGGGGGGTTCCCACTGCCCAAAGGAGGTCTCTCACTTTTCTGGGATGGGCATGTACATCTTCAATATTTGACCAGTAGGTTCTCATCTCATCCCTCAAGTGCTCCAGGGACACCTTTAACTGAGCCGCCTTGTGGAAACGATGAAAATCAGGCAGGCCAAAGCCCCCGTACGCTCGAGGGAGAGTTAAGGTATCGTATCTAACCCTCGGCCTCTTTCCCCTCCAGATAAAGCGAACCACCTCTGACTGAAGAACTTTAAAGAATGTCTCTGGAATAACGACCGGGAGGGAGGAAAACAAGTAAAGCAGATGAGGAAGTACATTCATCTTGATCAACACCATACGGCAGAAAGCGTCAACTGAGACCAGCGCCCGAGATCTACGAGAATCTTCACCAGAACAGGAGGGAAGCTGACCTCAAAAAGCTTTGTCAGGTCCCTCGGGATCCAAACCCCTAAATAAAGAGTCGCCTCCCGCTCGACTCTAATACCCTCCCAGGTAGCCCTCTCTCCCACCTCTAAATCAGAGCTGTCCATAGGCATCAAACACGATTTTGTACAATTAATTTTAAACCCGGAGAAGGAACCAAAAGTGCTAATAAGATTAAATAGACTCGGAAGCGATTGCCGAAGGTTAGTCACATACACCAGAAGGTCGTCCGCAAAAAGCGAGAGTTTAAATTCCAGATCGCCACACCTGACCCCTGCTATACCCTGATGTTCTCTAACCGCTATAGCTAGGGGATCAATCGCCAGAGCAGAAAGCAGGGGTGAGACCGGACAACCCTGGCGAGTTCCTCAGGAGAGAAAGAATGGAGACAAGGTCACGCCATTGACTGCCACCCTAGCCGACGGGCCATTATACAAAGTTGCTATCCAATTACGGAATCTAGCCCCTAGACCCATTTTTACTAGAACCTTGCCCAGGTAGGCCCACTCAACCCGGTCAAAGGTCTTTTCCGAGTCCAGAGATAACAGATAAGCCTCATCCCCTGTAAGAGCCACCTCGTGCATCAACCCGAGCGACTTCCTAATATTTTCGCTTCCTTGCCTCCCTGGGACAAAACCCACCTGATCACCATGTACTAGGACAGGGAGGTGAATCGCTAACCTGTTCGCCAAGAGCTTGGCTAAAATCTTAACATCCGTGTTAAGCAAGGAGATGGGACGGTACGACTGACAACTTCTCGGGTCCTTTCCTTCCTTAGGGATTACTACAATACGGGCCGAAAGCATAGATGGGGCGAGATGACCCGATTCGAGAACGCCATTAAACAATTTGGCCAAGAAAGGGGCCAGGGCGCCACTAAATGTTTTATTTTAAAAAACATTGAACCTATCATCCCCTGGGGCCGTACCTGATTTCATAACACCTATAGTGTATCACCTTCTGGGGCAAAATGGGGTTCTCCAGGAGGATGGCTTTCTCGAGGGGAAGGGAAGGAATTGGCAATGCCTCCAAAAAATCGTCTATGTCCGCCCCATCTCCTTCATATTCAGATTTGTACAGGCTTTCATAATACCTCTGAAATTCGTCTGCTATCCCAGGGTCCTCTCGGCAGAGCACACCATCAGGAAGGGCAAGAGCCTCCACTCGCCTACTCTCCCTAAGCTCACAGATTCTCCATGCTAGGATTTTATTAGCTTTTTCTCCCTTTTCCATATACTTTTGCTTAAGGAAGGACAGCTTCCTTTTGGTTTGTCCCACCAGGAGAGCAGCTAGCTTCACCTTCAGCTGTTGGCGCTCGGCCAACTTCCCCGGGAAGATCTGGGATCCCAATTTACCCCTCGGCTGGATAGCCTCAATTTTATCCCTGAGAAGCTTTTCCACTTTACCCCTCTCACGCTTCCTCGCCGCTCCCAACCCATTAAGGACACCCCTGATCATTGCCTTGAAGGCTTCCCAGGTCCCCTCTAGGCCCAACTGCCCATTATCATTGAACTCAAAAAATTCCCCAATGGAGGTCAGGCTAGTCCGAGCTAGCTCCTTGTCTTTCAACAGGAGGTCCTTGCAGGTCCACTGCCTCAGCCCTGGGAGTACAAGGGGAATCCCCAATTGGACCCTTACCATGTCATGGTCAGACCACGGAGTCACCTCCACACGAACCTCCGAGATTCTGTCGTAAAGCCCCTTAATGACCAGGATGTAGTCAATTCTAGAGAATGTCAAGTGGGGTTTCGAGAAAAAGGTAAATAGGGGGTCAGGGCCTTCCCGGGCCGAGTGGGAATCCCTAAGCCCTAATTCATCGTAGGTGATCTGGAAGGAAGACGCGAGGCGTCTTTGCAGCTGGGAATCCGTGACTGGGCAACCTATCACACAAGTGATCGAGAACCATATTAAAATCACCCACACCATTAACGCACCTTCAGTAAAAGTAATAATTTTGAGCTTCATCCCCGACCAGAAGCGGTCTCGGGCTTCATTCGCCACATAAATGGAGATCAAAGTAACCTTGGTTCCTCTACAGTCCCCCTTGACCATGACAAAACGGCCCTCTGGATCACTAACCTGGGCCCGAAGAGAAAAATGGGCCTTCTGGGAGATTACTATCGCCACCCCTCTTTCCTGACCTTGGAGGAAGCATGAAAGACTTTATGTATGGACCTTGCCTTCAAAGCGGGTTCTACTCCCTTCACCCAGTGAGTCTCTTGAAGAAACAAAATGTCAAGTTTCAACCTATTGAACTCCTTTGCCACCAAAGACCTTTTATATGGAGAGTTAAGGCCTTGCACGTTCAACGAGCCCAGCGCCAGTGGGAAATCACATTCACCCATTTAAAAAATACAGTCTAGGCACTGGTCCCTGAAAGAACAAACTCTCTGAGAAAAACCATATTGGTTGACTCTCCAATAATTCCCCGAAGCAAAAGCAACTAAAATAACCAGAAACACCCCAAACCATTTGAAACCAAACAGACCCCCATGACCCTCTGAAAACACCCCCCCAGAAGCCCCTGCTTTACCAAGCGCCTGGCTTGACAGCGACATCCAACTGCTGCCACACCAGGCCACCATTGGCCGCCTCCATCTGGGCCGCCCATGACTTAAAAACTCTCTCATAATTTTGAGCCCCCCTGCACACAATGCGTGAACACACTCCCTCCACAACCCCCCTTCACCTTCACATTTTCCATGCTTGTTTATGACACCCTCTTCAAGGTGCAATAAAGACCAGAGAGCCCCAAGAACCTCCAGGACCCCCCCCCCCCCCCCCCCCAAGAGTATAATGTATCCCGGGAACACCTTAAAGCACCATATGAGAAGCAACCTTCCCAAATAGATTAAGAGGCAGGCTGTCCCGGAGAAGGCAGCGTCACCCTTCTAAATTTCCTACGTCCTCGGACGCTGCGCCTCTCCACAAATGAGAGGGTTTCCAATGTTCAGTGTTTTTTCCAATTCCATCTGAATTTCCAGCACTCCCGGATGAGTCTCCCAAGAGTTCACCAGTCACCCTCTGTATGTCGGTTTCCATGACAAGGGAGTACTTATAACCTTCAACTTCAAATGCAAGAGAAAAGGGATGGCCCCAGTCTCCCTTAGACTGCAACCATTTTGTCAAGGTGCCACAAAGTCTTCGGCGCGCCAGTGTAAATGTCGAAAGATCCTGGTAGATCATTATTTTAGAGCTCTCCCAGTCAATGTGGCCTTTTTTCCGAGCTAGATCCAGGATCTTGACCTTCTCGAAGTAATAGTGGAACTTTACAAGGACTGATCTAGGGCTGCCAGCACGTCCTCCTGCCCTATGAGCTCTATCAATTGTCGGCTCACTAGTGTTGCCTCCGTCAAAGAGTTTACTTATAATTGCTTTGACTGCTCTCATGATGTCTGACTGCGTTTCCCCATCCTGCTCCGGAATGCCTAGAAATCTTAGGTTAGAGCGTTGTTCCCCATTTTCCAGATCGTCCAATTTAAGGGCGACCATCTCCTCCCGTCTCTCCAGCTCCGCTAGGCGCATATTGAACTGGGTTTCAAAGGGGTCTGATGCAGTTTGATTGGTCTCCCTCCAAGACTTGGACCGGATCATCAACAGCATCTAGCTTCTTGTCAAGGGAGTCAAGTCTCTTGCTGATGTCTGCTCTGAAGCCTCTTATCTCCTTCCAGTAGAGCCGCCATATTCTGACTCATTGTTTGCACCTCCCTAGCTTCCGACTGGGACGCAGGCCGTGTTTCGCTCCTTTCCATACTGTGCTCAGTGGAGCACCAGAACTTCCGTAAAGATTTAGACCAGTCCATCAGAAATGGAGAAGATGGAAATAAAGAGCAGCATCTCCGGGCAGCGGGTGTATGGTCAGGCATAAGAAGGTAGACGGCTTGGCAGACCCCCAGGCGATCTCTAACTCGATCGGCAGCACAAACCCAATGTCGGCACTTCAAGGGCCCTCTCTCCAACTCCTGGGCAGATCCTCCCACCAGCGGAGCCAGGGAGACAGCCGAACCAAGCAGAGATAAGCGTTGCTGGGCCTTGGAGAGGATCCTCGCCGTATTACCTCTCGAGGTGGGGACCAGGGAACCTGAAGACTCTCCTTTCACTACCCGAGAAAGGGTCTGCCCCAAGCCACCGCAGAAGACCAGGCTTGGAGGAATGGGCTCTCTAACAGGACAATGCCACAATGGAAGAACTCAACTCGCCCAGGCAGAAGGACGTTGCCACCCCAAGCAGCTCACGCTTCACCGGGCCAGCTCCACTAAGACACAAGGGTGTTACTTCTCGGACTGCATATCAGCCCAGTGGTATTACCTCTGCCACCCCGACCACAGACTCCTAAGGCACGTTTATGATTCCGGGGGGCAGGCGCTGCTCCTATGCGTCCAGAACAGATAAAGCTCAGCGGGGTAGCGATCTTGGTTCCAGGGGCCGGACTGCCATCGGGAGGCTTTCTCCAGGCCCCCTACTACAGAGCAGGTGACCCCTAAGCGCCAGCAAACCAACGCACACTGTGCAGACCACTCCACTCCCGGACAGCACTGCCGTGGTTCGGGACGCCAACGCACCCCAATGTGCACCTCTTCGCTGCTTCACGGTACCCTGGGGGAGCTGCGGGCGGCCAGCGGGAGGGGCCGGAGACCACCTTCGGCCCCCGATCCACTGACAAGCAGCACCCCCAGGCTCAGCGATGTCTGCGCCGGCGAGGTGGACAGAACTTCCCGCGTTCATACGGGTAAGCTCACGGCAGGGGGTGCTCAAATCCCAAGCCCGCACTCAGCCGCCACCGAGTACTTAAAGGATCACGGGTCAGCACAGGATCCTCCGGCGACCACCTCCTCCCTTCTCGGGGCGCCGGCACACGTCCAAACAGGAGGGCTTGATCGCTAAGGCAACAGCCGCCCAGGCAACGGCTGCCCCTCCCCCACCGACCAATGGGGAGCACGTCGCGGAACTCTTCGGCGGGGACAGCCTCTTCCCAGGCCCCGCTCGACACCAGGGAAGTTCCTTACACAGGGATTGCGGCACCTCCAGGCACCGAAAAACCGCACAACTTATGCTCGAGGGTGTCAGCAACTCGCAGTGGGGGTCATGGAACCGTTACCAACATGCTGGGGGAGCCCAAACCCCAATTTTAGGTGTCCCAAGGTGGAGACTAACTGAGGAGCGTCAGCACATCTCGGTGCCCCCTGGTGGCTCCGGTAACTGCTTTTATTAAGTCACACAGTTCTGTTACTGGGTTCCCTTAGTACACTTAGTACTTTTCCCATTGCTTCCTGGGTTCTCAATCTTTATTTCACAGTCTTTGGTTTCACTTTGAAACAGAGAATAAAGGCCAAGCCCAATCTGTTCCTCAGGTTTTCCCCTTTTATATTGTTTCCTATTCTGTAACTTCTCAGGGTTTTTTCGCCTTGACCCCTTGGAGTGTAAAACTTCCAGTAAGGATTAACATTCCATGTTAATGCTTTATCTCGACTGGGGTGAGTAGGACTGTTCCTGTGATGATCTTCAGTTCCATCCCAGGTCTCCTGCTTTCCCAGTTAGCAGTTGTGTTCAGGGATAAATTCACTGGGGTTCTCAACTGGTTGGGACCTTGTCTTCTACTTGTCAGGATGGCCTCTCGTAATTCCTGTGGTTTCATATACGATTTTGCCGGTATCTTGTTTGCTGGTTCATTCTGTGTTGAATTAAAGGAAGTGGTATTGGTGTTGTTCACAGACCCACTGGTCCACCTCTGCTTGATTGCGGTCACACCACCACTTGGTGCTCACTTGGTATAAGGACGCCTTGCGTCAACCTCTACTTCTCTCTTCTCGTCCCGTCTTGAAAGCCGCCCATCTTAAGTTTCACTCTGGTTTCTCTTTGGCATTGGACGCTGCACATCCAGCTTTTCTTCAGCATACGTCTGGGAGCAAGTTTGTAACTCGCAGGTTCTCGCTCTCCTCCCAGTCTCTGCCTATTTGTTTTATTAGGTTGCCGAGGGACTTCCCTGGCGCAATGTTGCAGTCCTTTCTCTGTTTGTTCTACGCTCTGTATTCCTTCACAGACCTTTTTCCTCGTCTCAGTACAATATCATTTTTCCTTCCAAGAAATAATCAGAGTTTATTGATGACAATAACATATTTTGGTATGCTCTTCATACCTTTCTTCCCTGGATGTTTTTGGAGGCATATTATTGGTATATACCTTAAGGATTTCCTCATATGAACGGGAGCCCTTGTCCCTAAAGGGGGGAGTCCCTCCTGGTAAGGTCCCCTTTGCCTCAACCCCTAGGGAGGGTGTTGCGGAGCGGGCTCACCTCCCTAGCCTCACAGGGAAAGGCTCCCCCTTGGGGAGAAATTACAGATTTCTGTGATTCGCCACACTAGGCAAAAGCGAACATGTAATCTGCTGGAAGAGGAGTATTGATTGGAAAAGAATGTCCTCAGGATAAGCAAATCCTTTCAATAGATATGTCTCCCAGCTGATTCCTTGCATAGAAAGGCTCCACAGCAGCATACCATCTCAAAGGTGAAGGGTCTGTCTACCACCAGAACAGCTATTTGGCTAAAATGCCTTGACAAACAGACTGCTGAATCAAGATTCACCTGTTGTCTCCACACCCCCAAAAAAAAAAAATGTATAGTCAAAATGTGAACTGATAAACAGGTTCACATTCAAATGAGAAACTCTCATCAGTCCCAAAGAACCTGCCCTGCACTTGGCAAATGAGCTCAGATTCCCTATTGCTACTCCTTAAACCAGCCTATAGCAAAACTTGGTGCAAAGGACTAACCAATGAAAGAAATCTGTTTTTCAATCGCACAAACACTCTTAGCAACAGAAAAACAAAATCAGTCTGTTTTGGAATTCTCAGAGCGGTCAACATAAAAACACAATGCATGTCTAGTCCATGTACTTGCTCCTTAGTCTTAGATGGGTGAGGCAGAAGAAAAACTGACAGCCACAATTGAAATTCCCTCACCCCTTCTGGAAAGAAAATACTGGGAAAAATCCAAACATGCAAGGCTCAAAACTTAAAGGGCACCAACCTGCTTGTCTCAGGTTTTGGCCACTAAGTATACCGTATTAAATATCAAAATGTCCAGAAGACCAGAAAGGAGGGGCTTGATCAGAGTCCAACAAAATGGATACACACAGATTAAGCCCCCATTGTGCCTAAATAAAGCATTTGCGAGCAAACATAAGGCCTTTCAAGAACCATCTCAACCGAAGCACGTGAAAGAAATACCTCATCTTCCAAGGAACAAACAAATGAGGGAATGGTCGTCAGAAAGCTTGACTGTTTCGTTCTCTGCGAAGTAGGCTAAAAACTGCCCATCTTTATGCTACAAGCTCTTGCTTTGGCAAACACAATCTGCATTGGTAGAGGGTTTCTGTAGATGCACATTTACCTCTCAGCCTCAAAGCCCAAAGGCAGCATGTTTGCATGCCCCACTGCGGAGCCAACAAGTGCTCTCTCACTGGAAGCTGATTTAGCAACATGTGAACATACACAGGTTGATCGAGTCAGAGTCCATGTCTATGGGCACAATCCACTGAATTGGAAAACATATCCCCCAGAGACATTTTCGGTTCTCCCTCGAACAAACCATGGCCATTTCTGGCTTGCGACACAGGAATAAAAGGATCCACCATTTTAATTTTGTAGGTCAGAAGCACCTCTGTAGACTGCGACAGTGAATTGGGGGACAATACTGGGGAGGACTCTGGGTACCAGGGAAAGCTGCTTGGTAGCCAATACAACCCGTGAAGGTGGTATGAAAGGGATCCCAGTGAGCCGGCCAACACTTCTAGACCCCTACAAGAGCACAGAAAAGATCCGCCCCCATGCTTGCAAGGAAACTCCCAGTTTAGGTTTGGAGGTACTGTGGCAGGGAACAAACTGTCAGAAGGTCCGGAGGCAGGATATTGCCACATAAGAGTTTTGGACTACCTCTCCCATAACCCCCTTTTCCCTCAGAAAGAAAACCTGGAGTGGCTCCAAAATGTCCCAACCACATTGGGAGAAGGGACCGGAATTAATGTCCAGAAACGATGAAGTGAAGTTCCTTTACTCAGAGGGGATGTATAGGAAAGGACATGCACACATTTCCCTTCAGTGAAGGGTGCGTGCCTGTCCCATTTTCCCAACCAGAATGCTCCTCTCCATCTAGCTGCACAGCTTTTACCTGCAAAACAGTTTTTCCCCCTTGCGATTTTCAAAAGCGATTCAAATTTCTCCCGGGTGCTGGGTCATGTACTGGCGCCGTTTTTATGTACACTAAACAATGGTTTCATGACTGATGGGATTGTATGTCCCACGAAGAAAAGGGATTGTGTTGTGGTGCTGCCGAAAACCAGGCAAAGATCACAAAAAATTTGAAAACAATAGGCCGATATAGTTATTAAATGTTGACCTTAAGTTATTTACGAGAATAATGACTAATCGGCTTGATAAATGGATTAGTGATCTGATCAGTAGTTCCCAGGTTGGTTTTATGCGGGGTAGATATAGGTATGACCATATCAGAACACTAAAAGATATAATGGGACTACCGAAGGAAAAGATCCCGAATACACTTCATTTTTATGGATGCGGAAAAGGCATTCGGATAGGGTCAACTGGGCTTTCTTGGACCACACACTACAGAAAATGGGTTTTGGGGACACTTTTATAAGAGTTATCTTAAGTATTATATTAGGTTAGCTTATGTTATTTTATCTAAGGATGGTAGATATTAGGTTTTATTTTGTGCATTTCTGTATTGAGAAACGGAGATAAGTATGTTGTATCTTTCTCTATGTTATCTTGTATGTTTTACTATGTAAAGTTGTATTTAAGTATACAACTTTATATTTTTTATGTGTAAAGTTTATTTATAAACTACATCACATTAGAAGTTAAATAAATAAATAAGAGTTAACAAAGCACTAAACTCATCGATCAGTGCCAGAGTCTGGGTCAACTGTGTTATGTCTTCTCCATTTCTACTGTCCAGAGGTACCAGACAGCGATGTCTATTGTCGCCATACCTGTTTAACTTAGTAATGGAACTGCTCACTACATACATAAAACAGGAGCAGAGTCTTCGTGGACTTAAATTTGGGGACAGCAAAGTTAAAATTTTGTGTTATGCAGATGACATAACTATTGTTTTGACAAACCCGATGGAAGGATGTGATAAACTTAAATGTATGTTCAGGGAAGTGGGATTGTTATCTGACCACAAGATAAATTGGGAAAAGACAGTGGTTTTTCCTCTGGACGTTCGACAACTCAGGAATGTTATGGGTCCCTGGAACTGTCAATGGGAGTGATGAAATATTTAGGAGTTTATATGCTCTGTGACCCGAGAAAGATGGCAGAATACAATGTTTCAAAAATATTGGAGAAAATTCGAAGGGATGTTTTAAAATGGAGTCGCTTGAAGCTGGGGTTGTGGGTGAAAGTTAATGCCATTAAAATGGTTCTTTTACCGAAAGTGCTCTACATCTTCCAATCTATCCCCCTGAAATTCACGAAGAAGGTCATCCTTAGAATTGATAAGGCTTTTCAGGAGTTCCTTTGGGGAGAGGGTAACAGACCTAAGATTCCTAAATACATTTTGATCCGCCCTGTGAAAGAAGGGGGATTTGGGTACCCCAATCTAATTAATTATTGCATTGGGCTCGTTCTTAAGAAGTCAACGTTCTATCTTTCCGAAGTTCATAATTATGCCCCTTACTGGCAGGTTATCGAGAATGAACAATTCTTGCCTTATGCTTTGGGTGTTATTTTTTCAATGTCTAAGATGCCAAATTCTACGGTGAGACTACCTACAATGTGTACAACCATGGAGGCTTTGCAAAGTTTTATGACACAGAGTGGAAAACATCTGGATACACTATGATGCATCTCTATGGCATAATGTAGGGCTGCATTTAGCAAATAAGACTTTATGCTGGTAGAGCTGGATCAGAAAGGGCATATTTAAAATATGCGACGTCTGGTAGAATGGTCACATGATCTCCTTTGATCGTCTAAGAGAATCCTTTGGGATTGGAGGTAGGGAACAAGTGCATTATAGGGACCTACAGAAAGGCAGGGAATGTTAGGTGATACCATGAGAGAGAAACCCTCTATTTGTGAGATTATTAGTTCTCTCCCTTGTACAGTGTCAACATACATGAAACTAATGCTGATGGAAAGCTCACTTATGGAAGCATGGAAAAAACTTTGCCAGGCTTGGATGGAGGATCTCGGTATAGATATTCCTAGTAAGGAATGGGAGTACCTGCTTCGTATAGGGGTACAGTGAAAAATGGATCTAGGGCTCAGGTATGTTAGACAAAGAATTCTTTGTAGATTGTATTGGACCCCTTCTAGAATGCCCAGGTTAGGACTATTGGATGCTGATACCCGTTGGGATTGTGGTCTGGATGGGGCTACCTTAATACATATGCTTTGGACATGCTCAAGGGTATCCGCCTTTTGGAATGAATTCCTACATAGATTAGACATTGTACTGGGGGAGTCACTGCCACGCACTTCCTGTTCGACGACCTTGTTATCAAGCAGAGTGAGGGAGGGGATAAGGCCAGAGTGAGAACAGACTGGATTAATAAGGTTCTGGTAATAGCAGCTAAGCGGACACTAAAAGTTTGGAAATCAAGGAAAAAGCCGAATGTCGATGAGTGGTTGGTTAGATGTTCGCACCTTATCACACTACGAGAAGGTAATGTTAACAAAACAGGGTAGAGAGGGGCATTATTTTCGAATTTGGGGTTCTTTTTTTTTTTAAACTTTGGTTTTATTGACATTTTCTTAAACAAACTTTAGGGCACCAAGCATATTCACCCGAAATCAAGTGACAGGCCCGGAGGCCTCCGAACCCCCCCCCCCACCCCCACCACCCCAATACAATCCCACCCCCCCCCAACAAAAAATCCCCCTTCTCGGGGCTTTGTGATGCAAGCTCCATTAGTCTGGAGCTTGGGAGCGAGCATGAGCGTTGACTTCTAGTATGGCTGTACTCCGTCTGTAGATTCCCGGGTAATGGGCGCCCCAACCATTCCCAATTCCACGCTACGGATCAGTGGATATCCCATCCCCAGGTCTGTTGCACCCCGTACCAGTTCGCTTGGAAAGAGGCCGAGACATTGTTTACCATTGCCGTCAGTTTGTCCACATGTATTATTTTCGGTATACAGTAGTTGGGGGATTAATGTAATCATTATACAGTGTTGTCTGTTGTGTTTGTTGTAGTATTGTCTATTATAGGTTAATGTTAAAATATTGTTTGTGAAATAGAGGTTTGTAGTAGCTTAGTAAGGTTTTACGTTTATGAATTTCTTGACTGTAATGCTTTTTTACTTAGCAGATTGAAGAATTTGTATTCTGGATGCAAATCCATGATGTTATGGATATGTTGCTGTTTTTGTACGTTTTATAATGAAATAAAAAATAAAGTGATTTTAAAAAAAAGAAAAAAAATGAAAAGATATCTCCTCTCCCTCAAAAACCCTTCCATAGCATTGATTCAAAAGGACCATCTATCTTTTTAAAGGACCCACACCAGATTGCTGAACTGCCAAGCCTCCATTAGACTACTGCAGGGGACCACCTCACTGCCTCAACCAGTCAGCATGCAGGCACCTGGTCTAAGCAATGTATAAGAGGCTTTGTGTTCTTAGCAGGGCTCCTTAAAGTGTAGATGTGCCTGAGAGCGCTGTGAAAGAGGAAAGGAGGAAAAAAGATTTGATAGGGGAGAAGCTGGTGGAGCAGAGATAGAAGAACATAAAGGAGGAAGTGAAAAGGGATCAAGTGAAAGAGGAAAACATTTGAAGAATGTGGCAACCAGAGAAAGGAAACTGAAGCAGAAAGTGGGGTCGGAAGGCAGAGACCAACATTGACCCAGGGCAGCAGCGGGTAGGGTTCTGGAGAAATGAGACTAGTGTAGCCAAAACTGGGAGGAAGCGTAAACAGCAGGAATGGGCACACTGAAAGCCCTGTGAACTGGTTGTGATGACACAAACACAAAGACGTCTAACTATTGGTATCCCGGGGTTTCAACTAAGTAAATTACTTTGTCGTAATTTACTTTGTGGGTGTTTTTTTTTTAAATACTTTTAATATGTATATGCATTTGTGGGGTAAGAGGTAAAAGGGGAGGGGGGTCAGGGTGCGGGTGGTAGTGAAAGGGGGTTGGGACCACCCCCCAAATAGCCATAAAGTAAATCACAACAAAGTAATGTCATTTGTTGAAATGACATGGAACCCAGCTATTTAATAAGAGGAAAGAAAACCTTGCCAAACCACTGCTGGGTCGGGGAAGGGAAGGGGAAACTGAATGTCTCCTTGACCTCTCTCTAGCAAGCCTTGCTAGGGTCAGGGCAACCAGACCCAAGAAAGAGAGGCATGGGGAGAGAGAAAACCATCTTGCTGAGGAGAGATACCCAGAGTGCGAGAAGGAGACCCTTTGAATTCTAGGTTGTTAGCCTTGTTAAGAGAAAAAGGGTTGGTAAAAGATGATAACCCAACCAAAGAGAAGAGAAACACTTGTCTGTGGTACACCAAGCCGGGGCAGGAGGGGCGGGGTAGAAAGGGAAAACTGACCATGCATTAGTCCCATTGGAAGCCACCATGCAAAAACCTGGGGGAGGGGTGGAAGGGAGGGAACCCCTGAGCCCAACCCAGAGGGTTGGGGGCTCTCCATGTTCCCACTCAACCAAGGGGGAGGGGTGGAGGTGATGACTGCCCATCCAATTAGGTGGGGGAAATCCATGTGCTGGGGGAGGAGGGTGAAAAGTAGTGACCATGTACCCAGTCTTGTCAATCTGAAAAAGTGAATACCCTTCATTTGAATGACAGACGTAACTTGATGGCCGTAGGCCAACCGTCTTATGCACCGAATTATAGAAATATAGACTGCTATGCTTGACCAACAAGCGGCCATCTTAAACGTAGCAAGAATCGCCATTTTGCTCGTTAACCATTGCTCATTGCTTTCTGTCTAAACTGCTTTGCAGCTTGCAATTCTTGCAAATTCTGCTTACTCTGCTCAACTGTTAACATTGTTGTCTGAATATGAAAGGACAAGGTCGCGGGACTGAGGAGTTTGTTGAAACTCCTCATGAGTAGCTCAGAAAGGAATGCCCACGCTCCCTCTCGGTAGCCTTGGGAGAGAGCTGCAGGGCATTTAATCACTTCACAGCTGCCAGCCAGTCTCGTACGATGGTAGAATATGTTAGAATAAAACAGCTAAAGGCTTGAATTATGCTCTTCCTACGGCCCCCCTTCGCAAAACCCTTTAGAGCGTGTCGGTTCCCAGGACACAAATAGTACCTCATAGATAGCAAAGCATGGAATGTGGCTCTTCCCCCGTGTGCAGCTTTCTTCCAAGAACAGAACCACCGTGTTCTGTTCAACAACTAAAAGATGCCTCCGCACTTTCTAAATTGCACATTGTTACTAGAATAGCCATCGAAAGTGTCATAATTGTCATACCCGTCGGAAATGTCCATCGTCATCCCGAGTTCAAAGAAGCTAACCAAAGGGGGTGTTAAACATGACATTGCTGATTGTATGATATGCATTTTGTATATATGTAACTGATGTACGTAATTCGCTCTCTTGCGTCCCTCGAGGTCTAGGAAACTCACGTCGCGGGGCGTGAGACCAGAATTAGCCAATCAAGACTATTTTTGCTTGCAATAAACCCTAGCATTGGGAACTTGAACCTTGTGTCTGGCGCATCTTTTTGTGTATGGTTATTGCCTTGTTTCCATAGCACGAAGGACCCCTAGGGGCCCCTTTCAGTCTGAGGAGTTGGGGAGGGATCCATGAACTTGATCCTGGCAGTAGGGGTGGGGGGAGGAAGGGCATGGATGGACAACCATGTACTAATTACAAGGGGAAGCAACCATGTACCTATCCCTGGGGGAAGTAACCATGCACTCGGCTTGGGCGGGGGGGACGAACGTGTAGGGGCTAACAACAAACTGGTGAACCAGAAGAACTATGACTACATTGGGTCATAGTTAAAGATGCTTATTTAAATAAAAAGTAAAACGCTTAACTAGCCCTATAGCTATGAGGGAAGTTCCCTAAAACTAAAGCCAAGGGTGTGCATCAAGTCCAAAGTAAAAAGTCTGTCCGAATCTTAAACAACTAACTGGACCTACACCACTTTAGAAAACGCCTAATTAAAAGAAAAGAGGCAAGGCTTACACAATAGCCTCTGGACGACTTCTACCTGCCCCAACTTGTAATGGACTGGTTCTCAGTCCCAAAGTTCCATTAGAACAGCATGGTATAGTCTTTACAGTCTTCACACAGACTTCCTTGGTAGAAATTATAATTGTCTTCTGTATGGGTTTAACTGTCCTCCTTTATAAAAGAAAAGAAAAAAACACTGCTGCATACTTTAAAAAAAATGCGTTGGTGATTTGGTTTACAAAAAAAATAACTTAAAAAATATTAGGAAAAGAAGAAAAAAGAAAATGACATAACATTACCATTACAGTATCATACAAACTCTTTCAATAGATCAATTCATAAAATAGAGCATCACATATTTAGAATCGTCATTTCTTGACACATCATTTCTGCTTTGTTTAGAAATCGAACAAGCAAGTTAATAGATACGTTGTTACCCCACATGTCATGACCACAGTAGAGCTTTAGAGAATTCTGAGGTAAAGTTATGCAATTCTTTCACAAAACACTTAATTCTGCTAGAACTCAGAGTGACAGTCTAGAATTCATTGTCTCAAATTCTTCACCTTGGAATTAGTTTTGCAAAAGCAGCACGTTGCCGCTAAACCAGCCCCATCTGGATCATTAGTGTACCAGTTCCTTTTGCATTCATGTGTGTCAATTTGCTTGAGCCTTAATCTCATATATACTATACAGGACTTCAGATAGGGAAAGCATTTTAAGTAAGGTTGAAAGTGGCCCATCCATTGGGGGATCTTCGCATATTCTCGGTTTGTGAAGTAGTTATTTAAAGATTCAATGATGATTCTCCATCACTTGGCCTTAACTGCATCAGATTTGCATTTGAGCTCCAACACATCCAAGCCTATTTTATCCAACAGTTTTTCCATATTGACCTGGAACCCTTTCACAGACTGGACAGAACCTTGAATCATGATCTGATTCAAGTCCGTGTACAGAGAGTTGCTTGGGGGGCTCAGAAACAGAGTAGGACAACAGCTGTCTCCATTCAAATCTGGCCTGCAGCGATGTTAAGGTTAATTTTTGCTTGATAATACCATTCGGCACTGACAGGGCAAGCCCCATCACCCTTTTCCAAATGGTTCCCTGTATAACATTCAGGTAGGCACCAAGGCCTATGGAAGCCATGCCTAACCCATATAGCAATACCGGCTCTTTCATGCCCAGATACAATTTAAGAACTGGCAAGTTAGAAAACCTGCAAAGTTTGGAAAAAATGTGCTTCATATGAGATAATAAAGGAGCCAGCTTCTCCTTTAGTGTACATAACCACATGTCAATGGAACCTGTGTTGGTTAAGTTGTAGCCCAGGTAACGCATGGAAGACAAACTTTCAACAGTTTCCACCCCCACACACAATTGCATCACCTTAGGGTTCTTAAGTTTAGAAAAGATCACAACCTTATACTTAGCGCTATTGATGGTCAGATTATTCAGAGAGGTATAGGCCGCAAAGAGTTTGCTTTGGAGGTCCTGCGTTGTCCGATCAAAGATAATGTCGTCCGTGAAGGCCACCCAATGCAATCTCAGGTGTCCCAACCTTACCGTAATCAGATCCCATCTCTGCCACAAATTATCAATGTCACACAAATACAAACAGAATGTACGCTTGGCTTAAGCCCAGAGAAACCTGAAATGGTTTAGTAACAGCCCCCTCTTTGTTAAGGCGAATCTTACAGTGGAGTTGTGATGCAATGTTGCCATTAAGCAAACTATCTTATGGGGCACTTTGAGTTTAAATAGTTTGTCCCAAAGCCGCTGGCGCCCCACACAGTTAAACGCCGCCGAAAGGTCCAAGGAGGCAAAACAAATGGTGCCCCCCTGAGAAACCTTGGCTGAGAGCAACAGATGTTCATTGAGGGGAGTTCCAACCTGCTGCCTAAATCCTACCTGAAAACGGGAAAGAATGTTAGCCTTCAATAGATAGGTGTTCAGATCTCTAAGCAGCAACAACTAAAACACCTAACAGGCAGAGTCAATCAGGGCGATGGGTCAATAGTTGGCTGGATCGTGGCAGTCCACCTTTTTTAAAGATGGGAATAACGATGGACTGCGTTCATGAGGTCGAGCCCCAATGTGTGGCATAGATCGAGTCAAAATATGGTTTAAGCCATCCCGCCCAAACAGTCAGATCTTTTTTCAGCAAGAACGGGGGAAACACATTGGGACCCAGAGGCCTAGGGGGCTTAAGTTTCTTAATAGCCCATGTTATATCGTCAATCGTCCAAGGGCATAGGTCAGAGGTGTAGCTATTTTTACATTGAGGGAGGGAGCACTTCGCAACCACTGGAGATTTAAATGTAACCTTGATGAAGGAAATAAAGTTGTTTTCTAGGATTACATCAGGCACCGATAAAGATGCATCACCCCCCGCCCCCTTATAGTTAATGATCTTCCAAAATTGTCTGCTGTCAGCCTTTAAAAGCAACTTCAGATTATCTGAAGTTGCTTTTAAACTTCAGATAAACTGGTTATCTCTAAGGTGGAGTTTGTATATTAGGGCTTTCACCAGGTTCCTGTGACGTTGGCGCTCCAGCCTCTTCAGCCTGACAAATTCCTCTATGGAGACTGCTGACTCTGCAAATGCTTTGATCACTCGCCTTTTGTTTCTCTTGGAATCTATTATTCTTCTTTGAACAAATGAGGATGGGATTCCTCGAGATGCCTAACTCTATCAGAGAGGACCCTGCTTATACAATCCCCGATACTCAAATCCAGTGGCCTCAGCTCTAATGGAGGTGTAATGCCACCCCAGGTGCCTCAACCTCTGCAGTGTACGTTCGGAATTAGGTAGTTCCTAAGTTTATTGTACATTTGGAAGTCCCAGCGACATGACCGCCAGTTGTTCAGAGGTGTAATCAACGCTAGGACATTTGATCTGCGTGTGATCTTACTGATGTTAAAGTGAATAATTAGGTGATCATTTACCCCCGCATCAGGCACATGCAGTTTGGTAGACCTTGCCTTGAGCGAAGCAGAAACAAAAAAGAAATCTAACCAAGATTTAGAGGAACCCCTATGCCAAGTGAAAGGATATTCCTTACTGGGAAGATCTCTCTAATAGTTGCAGATCCCACAAAGACATAAACGTGCCCCAACTCGAACACCACACAGTACAGTTGTCCCCCCCTTCTGCCAAGATTGAGGCACTGATTTCATGCCAGTGGCACAAAACGCATTAAAATCCCGCCCACAATCATAGCGTGTTGGTAACCCGCCGTTAGCCAAGATTCATACGTCTGAGACAACAGAGAATGAAATGCAGAAATCCGGGTTCCAATAAATATTTACAAGCAGGACATCCCTGATCGGGTCCACAAAGGAGGCATGCACTGCCAAGATTCCCTCACCCTCAAAGCATAGTGAGGAGCAAATCAACAGGCTGGTGTTCAAAGCAATAACCAGACCCCAGCCCTGCCCTCCCGTAGCCCCTAGTATCGCCGGAGTAGACACCAACGAATACCCCTCTAGCACAAAAGATGTCGTACACATAGTTTCTTGTAAGAACAGATTATTAAATTCTCTCATCTCAGCTGAGTTCTTCCAATTGTTGAAACAGAATTTTAATCCGCATGAGTTCCACAAGAGAACCTTGAGATCACCAATGCTTGGACTGTTTTGAGTCCGTTGTAGGTTTTAATGGCCCCCTGAATCTACAACCAGTCCTGAGCATCATTCGAAGGGTAACGGATTGAATGCTTGCCAATGCTCGTGTGGCTATGGAATCCACTGTTGTGGGTGAGGGCTCGGAGACCAACAGAGGGGCCAAGAAAACCTTTGCCCAGAGCAATGCCAGAGGTTGAGATTTATTCTAAACCTTCCAACCATCCTCTCTTGTTTTGCAAGAAAACCTTTGTGGTCTCCGTAGTTTTGATATCAAACAAACCATAGCCCAAGGACTTTAAGATTCCCCCCTCTGTGACCAAACCAGGATCGACACAATCTCAGAAAAGAAGTGCAACACCATGCGATTATTTTCACCCTTGGATAGTGCAATACATTCTATGTCCCTCGAATGAAGAGACCTTAACAAGGGAATTTCCATAAATATCTCCAGCACCTTAGACCTGTTTAGTCGCTTAGAACACTTTCCCATGTTGCTCAACTCCCATCCAATTATCTTGCCCCACATCTCCGGAGTACTCTCCTGCTAATGAGTCCCAGATTTAACCCTGGGGGGACTGATCGTGACACAAACGGTCTGACTGTTCCCATACATATCAGCCCCTTTGTTGGTTTGAACATGGATCAAAGCCCCAGGATCATTGGCCGGATCCACCGCAGGAGCCCCTAGACTAAAATAAGTAGTCAGGGGCACCTGCAGCTGGGATACCAACTTCATCCCTCTGCCGCTGTGCCTTACTGGACTTAGGCAGGGTGACCATCGAAGGCCACAGAGCAGTGAGCTTTCATTGTTGTGCTCTGTTCAAGGCATCAGATAAATTAAAGGCCACCCCTTGTTGTTTCCCCTTCAATAGATTGTTGGTCAGAACCCATCTGTGGGGATAGAATAATAGGACTAGAAGGTCGGTCTATTATTAACAGAGGTAAAGGGACCTCTGCAGAGGAACCCTGTTTGGGCTTAATGTTAATCCCCCAAGGCCCCTTGCTAGAAGTACCAGAAAAGCCCCCTTCCGAGGTTGGCTCTGTGCCCTGTTCGTTTAGATCGATAATAATGTCATTGGCAGAGAGCTGGTTGACATGTTTTCTTGCGGCGTTGGTAGGCCTTGGTTTTGCCGCTGGTTGGTTCTTTAATTTTTTTCCCTTTGTTCAGTTTCTTCCTTTTTTTACTGGAAGTGTAGGTAGAGTAGGGAGGAGAGGAAGAATTCCCAACTGAACAATTGCACACAACCTCAGCCTCTGATCTGTCAGCATCCACCAAAGAAGTTTCATCGGTGTTAGGGAGAATTCTCATTTATGGCTAATTTCCCTCACCTAGTGAGTCCCCCAGCAGCTTTGCTGGACTTCTGGAGTTTATTTGTTTCCACCTGGTAAGAGGGAGAGCTTTCCCCCCACTCTTACCTGTGTTTTGCTATGTGTTTCCATCTGTTTTTGTGATTGTGGACTCTGAAATACACCACTTCAGTAGCCCCCTTCTTTGTGTGTCTCACACCTCACCATCAGTGCCGTGGCACAAGGTTGTCTTTGAGACTTCCCTCAACTCCATTTCTGAGGCGACTATTGTCCCCCAGAAAAGGGTAAAGTTACCATTAACTTTACTTAGTCAATCTACCACAGATCCAGTACACCCCATCTTCCATGGAGTACTGGAAAGGGTTAACTCGTTTCCCTTTTTATCTGTACCTCCTAGAGCATTGTTTTGCTCTTTTAACATTTAGACTTGGCTGGTGGCAGTGGGATCTACCCTAACTTTTCTACCGCGATTATATTAGATAAACTTGGTACTGTTCATGGCTATTATATTAGCCTCGAACATAAACCCGCTTAACCAAATCGTCTTTCTTTTGGCTCCGGTTGGGTTTAGTCGCCATTTCTTTTTGTTAAAGTCCTTCTTGTGTTGTACTTTGCGCAGCAAACTAGGTTCGCCTTCTTTGTTCACTGTCTTTTGGCATGCTTCTGCCCAGAAGCCCTCCTCAAGGCGCCTGGGTGTCTAGATGGGCTGAATGTGAGGGAGGGGTGTAGTCACCCCCTGCACAGGGTATCCAAGGAAACCCAAGTCGCGCTTTGTCATGATTGGCCAGGGTAGTTGTCCGGGCTGGACAACCCCCCTGCTGGGTGATTGACAGCCAGGCTGTGTGAATGGGGTTTTTTTGCATAAAAGGCAGGTCGCCACTGGAACTACAAGAAACCAAAGAGAAGTGGAGAGAACAACGGCTGCTGCAACTACCCTGTCCCGGTGAAACCCTGCTGCAGTCCTGAGCTATCTGCCCTTCAACGACTCAGAAGATCCAGTCGGGAGTCTTCTTCCCTTGAGCTTGGTGGGGATAACCAGCTCATCTTCTACAGCCAGAGGATCCTCTTCCGTGGTCGAAATCGCTGCACACTGCTGTAGTGGTCCGGATAGCCACCTGAAGAGCCTCTCCTGTTTTTAAGGAGCGCACCTTTTATTCTGTGTCGCTGCTGCCGGCCTCATCCCTGTGTGGTGCAGACCCCCTTCAGACGTCCTCCTTCTCGACAAAGCTCCAGGAATCGTGGGTCTGCGGGAAACCAACAGGAACAACTGCCAGGGCACCAGCTGCACCATTGGAACAAGGTACTGTGTTCTGTTGAGGAAACTGGGTGAATCCCTTTTTCTTCATTTCCAAGGCTTGACCTTGTCTTCCCTCCTTCTTATAACTTTTGCTTCCGAACATTGACAATATCGAAGTACTTTTGGCTCCGTTGAATCGTGAACTGTTAGACCGTGTGGTCTTCGGCAACTGGCCCCGGTGTCTCGCAACCCTGGCTCCGGCCCTTTGACTTTTGAACTCCTGTCTCTGAGTGTTTCTTGATTCTGCCTGCCTAACCAAAATATTGCCTGTGATTTTTGCCTCCAACTCCCTCTGGGTATCTCAGGTGCTAAGTGTGTTTTTGCCCCGGTAGCATTTCATTTCACGGATACGCGCTTGTTTAGTAGACCGAACTGTCACAAAGTGATCGTAATCGTATCCACGGTAACATGTTTTTGTGCCTAACACCGGTTCATGCCAACACAGGTTACTTACCTTGAGATGTACTGTATAAAGTGAATTGGTTAGTTGTAGTATATTTAACGTGTGGTTTTTATTGAAGTTTAATAGGAGGGTTGTGTTTATAACGAATGGTGTAAAAATAAATGTACTTATATTTTTCTACCTGAAACCTTGAGTCAGTGTTTGCTTGAGTCACAGTAATTGTGGTCCCTTTGTGTAATCGCTGCTACTGCTCACATACTCTTGAGATAAGCCTGGCTGCTCTGCCACTGCTACCACTATGACATAGTAGTACAGGCTTGTACCAAAGGTAAAACTTGTATCACCACCTGTAGTCTTAATTGTGTGTAGTGGTCCCTAAGGGCACTGCATAGGATTCTGCCTAACAATCGGGCAATTCAGTAGATACCCAAGTCTGTTCTGCCTTAACTATACACTCCAACAATGGAGTAGGAGAGTCTGAAGGCTCAATCTAGGCCATGGATGGACAAATGCTCCTGCATAATACTCCCCAAATCCTAAAGGTCCGTGGCCGACAAGTTAGTGGGCTGATTGCTTTTAACTGTAAAAGCCCTGGTAAAAAGGCGCAGTTAGCACCGACCCTGGAGCCAAAGCTCTTAAAATAGCCTTCCACAGATGATAATGTTTCATTCAATAAATTGAGAATGTCTATGTTGGCCCTCACTGCTCTTGAGACCAGTTCTTGCTTGTTACAGAGGGCCATAATCTCTTTATTAATGTTAGAAGAGAACTTTCCCCATGTGTGTGGTTCTTTTAATCTGTATGGGGCACTGGGAAGGGACTTCTTCCAAAAGTCCCCAGCCGGGGAAGAGAACAGGTGTTTTGCCGCCAAATTGCTGGAAGGTTTGTGTTTTATTAACTTTGTCTCAATATCAGTTTCTTGGTTGGTTTTCCTATTAGGGATCAACTGTTGGTCCAAAATCCGGTGCTCACTGTTGTCCAGAGCCAGATGAACAACCATAACAGATTTGTTCCCTTGAACTTCCTTTATCAGACATCCTGAAAGCAATTCCATGTCTGCAAGTTTCAGTAGGGCCACCCCGGGTTCATCCACAGGAACAGAGCCCGGTTTGTCTGCGGAGGAGGACCCAAAGGTGCCCAGGATAATTTTGCCCATCAAGACATTATCTCGGGCAAAGTCTGCATCTTTAGGACCTTCCATGTTCACAACATTATATTTTTTTCAACATCTTTTTATTTGATCATTTATGACGTTGTGAATACAAAACAAAGAGCAAAACAATGGGCCTCATTACAAGGTTGGCGGTAAGGCAAAAACGATGCTGGTATGGCAATACCGGCATCGTTTACCGTTCCGGTGTATTCTGATCCGGCAACCCGGTATTAGCGCCACCCTAAATAACGGTGCCGCTAATAGCAGCATGGGCGTGTACACACGCCCCTTCGGGGAGCTAATGCCGGCATGTCGGTAATAGGGGGACATCCCAACCCACACGGATATGCAAATACCGGTATCACAAAGCCGGTAATCACGGGCTGCACAATGCCGGCCATACAGGCATCGCGGACCACCCGCATACAGCAATCGGGATACAAGGCAACTGCCACAGGTGCACACAATCCCCACAGGTGGAGTCAATGGAGGCTGGCCCAGTATAAAATGAGCACACCCAAACACCACACCCCTTCCAACACCAAAATGCTACCACTAGCTGTTGCAATCATGGCGCTGGAGGACATGCCCATTCTGCTACAACTACAGCAACAAGAGCAACAACAACTACAGCAGCAACAACAGGCAGCACAGAGGAGACGCAGGAGAAGGAGGGTAAGACAGGCCCAGCAATTACCACCAGCGCAGCCAGCAGTGCCTCGTAGGCAACCACCAATCCCTCGCACCAGACCCAGCCCTTTTAACCTAACCCCTGAGCAGATCCACACCCTGACCGGTTGGACCGTGACACCATCACCACCATAGTAGACATGATACAGAATGACATTGCCAGCCTCACAGAAATACGCACTGCCATCCCCCCGCTACTAAAGGTGGTGTCTGTGCTACACTTCCTGGCCACAGGCACCTACCAACACACAGTGGGCCAGCTGCATGGCATTTCACAGCCACTATTTTCACGCATGTTGAAACAAGTGCTGGATGCCCTCCTGAAGCACGCAAGCAGCCACATATTGTCATGCCCGCGCCGCTGGCGCACGCATTGGCAACCATTATGGACTACTTGGTACTCATTTATCCTCCTAATACTCTTTGAACAACTCCTGTTCACGCATTGGTCTTTAATTTACATTTGCTCAACTTTCTTATTTTATTCAATTAACTACATTTACCATAATGCACCTGGCTACAGTCCTCAATTCCTGGTTATTCTCATCATCGTTATTGGGACCACAATCCCCAGAAGCCCTGGCGGCCAGTGCTGCTTCCACCTGCTCAGGACCAGAGGGGGAGGAGGCAGATTGTCTTCAGGTGTGTTGCTCCAGGTGCTGTCAATTAGCCTGCCTCAGAACAGGGCAGGGCTGTATATAAGCAGCTGCATGCAGGAGCACAGTGTCTTGCATCTTGAGATCTCCCCGCTCCTGTTTGCCTTGACCCGCTACTTTGTATGCTGTTCCTGTTGCTGCATTATCCTGTTTTGATCCAGTGCCCTTTCCGGGCTCCCTGCCTTGCAGCCGATCACACTCTGCTGCCTTCTACCTACAGCCCTTGTCCTCTGGGCTTCCTGCCTTGCAGCCTACTACAGTCCTCTGCAGCCCTCTACAGCCAGCAGCCCTGCTCCTCTGGGCTCACTCCTTGCTGCCCTGCGCTTCTGGGCTCCTTGCCTTGCAGCCTGCCTCACTCCGGCTCCCTACAGTCCTTGTCCTCTGGGCTCCCTGCCCCGCAGCCTGCCTCACTCCGGCTGCCTACAGCCCTTGTCCTCTGGACTCCCTACCTTGCAGCTTGCAACCCTCGGCTGTCTCCAAGCCCTTGTCCTCTGAGCTCCCTACCTTGCAGCCTGCACCTCTTCGCTGCCTACAGCCCTTGTCCTCTGGGCTCCTTCCTTGCAGCGTGCTCCCTCTGCTGCCTACAGCCCGTGTCCTCTGGGCTCCTTCCTTGCAGCCTGTCTCCCTCCGCTGCCTACAGCCCTTGTCCTCTGGGCCCCCTGCCTTGCGGCTTACTACACTCCTCTGCCTTACAGCCTGTTTTACACTTAGCTGCCTACAGCCCTGCTCCTCTGGGCTCCCTACCTCGTGGCCCTATTCTTTTGGGCTCTCTGTCTGTCGCCTACTACTAATCTCTCTCTGTCCTGTTCTTCTGGACTCCCTGCCTTGTAGCCTACTACAGTTTGCCTGTACCTAGTGCAACTCTTGACTGCAGACCTGCTTCCTACTTTGCAGCCCTTCTGTTTTCCTGACTGCTGCTCCCTTGCTCTCTTCCTTGAGTCCTCTGTACTCCACCTTAGGTTATCTATTTCAGTCTAACTGCCTTTCCTTCATTTCCTTCTGCTCATTGACTTCCTTTTCTCTGGATATTTCTGTTCTTGTCTTCTCATGTGTCTTATGTAATCCCTTTGTACAGAGCTTGCCTGTTGGTTTCCAGCAGGCAACCTCTGCCCCTTCCCTTGTCGCGTTTTCAGTGTTACAGACACCCACTACTGTTGTTCCCAGCCATGAGCATACAGTGTGGGCCTCTGTTATAGGAATCTGTGCAGAAGGCTGGAGTTTCCTAAGGTCCGTGGAACACTCTTTCCAATTTCAGCATACACCCCAAGAGGGAATCCAGTTTGTTTGTACCTTTGTATCTTTTGCCCCTTTTGGCTCACAGCTACAGTTTCCTACTCTTCTTTCCTGTTGAACTTCCTGCTGTGTGTGCTTATCTGCTACCTTACTTCAGCACAGCCACCCAAACCCTACCTGGGTACCCTGTGCCACTCTTGACAGAGTGCCATTCCTGACACATATCCCTACCACGGACTGCCCAGGAGATAGCCGACACCAAAGTAGGCTTCCATGCACTGGCAGGCATGCCCAATTGTGTTGGTGCCCTCGACTGCATCCATGTGGAATTGGTAGTCCCCCATGCCATAAAGGCGGTGTACCGCAATCGTAAGCAATACCACTCCATCAATGTGCAAATGGTATGTGAATCCAGCAAGATCATCACACATTTCTGCGCCCGATTTCCCGGTTCAACACATGATGCCATGGTACTGCGTAACTTCACGCTACCTCGTCACATGGAGCGACATGCTGGACCACGTGCCTGGCTGCTTGGTGAGTTGCACAACTGTCCCATGGCAGTGCTTTGGGGTACTGATGTGTAGGTGTTAGGGAGAATTCTCTCTTTAGGCTGAATTTCCTAACCTAGTGAGTCCCCCAGCAGCTTTGCTGGATTTCTAGAGTTGTTTTTTTTCTCCTGCCAAAAGTGAGACTCTTTTTCTCCCACTCTTGGACATGATTTATGGTAATCCTTTGACTGGTAATGTGTTTTATGGGCTATGGGGTCCTTTACTCCATAGGGTCTCATGTGTTTTTCCTATGTGTGTTACACAGCACCCTCTGTACAGTAGGACAGGGGTGTCATAGTGACACCCAACCATAGACACCATACCCTGGGACTGACTACTGTCTCCCAGGGCATGTAAAGTCACCATTGGCTTTACTAGTCCCAAATTATTAACAGAAACCAGTACAAACCATCATATTGTGGACGTACTGGTCGGGGATATTCGATTGCCACGGGGTCTGTTAGTCGAGGGGGCACGTCTCCGTCCCCCCTGATCGAGTTTTGGCTGGTGGCAGTGGAAACTACTTTTTATATTCAACCACAAATATTTTCCTATGGGATTTTCCCATTGTTCGAGGCTACCAACTTTAATTATTTAATTCTCATAGCCTCGAACATACAGCCGGTTTATTTAATTAATATTAATTCGCCGGTTGGTATTTTTTGCCAAGACTCGATTCTAAAATGGCATTTGTGTTCCCTTCTGTGACTCCAACCCAAGTCGAGCCCTTTGTTCCACTTTTTGGCAGGCTTCTCCACAGAAGCCTCCAAAAGTGGTGCCACTCTGTCTGGGTACCACAGGGAGTGTGGGAGGGGTTTTAGGCACCCTGGACTGAGTTACCTTGGTAACTCAAGTCGCACTCTTGTGTGATTGGCCCAAGTGGTGAGCCGGCCAGCTCACCACTTAGCATGTTTGAGTGACAGCTAGGCTGAGTGAATGGGGGTTTTCTGCATAAAGGAGGGGAGAAGCTGAGCCGACCTACCACGACGACACCACCGGTGGAGCCCTGCAGAACCGACTCACCACTTCCCGACGACAGAGAAGATCTCCCGGCTGGAGAGGCTTCTTCCCCTGACTGGTGGGCACAACCAGTTTACCTTCCTTTCTTCGCACCCCAGCCCGGTTTGTGGTCGAACTGCCCGTGCCAAGCACCCCGGCGGCCGGATAGCCACTCAGCACTGAACCACGAATCACCGGACCGCTCCTTGTACCTGAGAAACTCCGCGGCTGGTTTCTTCCCTGGCAGTGCAACGGACTCCTGTCTTCCTCCACGACGAGATCCCCTGTTCCCCTGGACGAAGCACCGACTTGCACCCGCTGCCAGGAACAACTGCCCCCGCTGGAGCGTTTTCACCACTTTAAGATACCGTGTACGCCAGGCCTCGCTTTCTAAAGATTACTACAAGGTAATAATATTCCCTTAACCTTCTGGACTGGGCTGGCCGCCTTGACCCTCTAACTGGTCCCTCTCTTTGGTCCAACACCTTTACAAGACTCTTGTGCACTGCAACCATGTGACCTTGGAAACATTTCGTTTGGATCCTCTGAAAGTGGATCCGGCCGCTTGAACTCTAACTTCACGGTTTTACTTTGCCTTTCCCTCTTGTTATGTTCTGATAAAAGTGTTGGGATCTGTTTCAACTTGTTCTCTGCTCTTCTCTCCCTTTTTAAAACAAACTATTAGAGTACCATCTACGTTAAGCACTCACTGCTGTCTGAAAATAAGTGGGGCTTTACTTAAGACTTGTCTAATATTCTTTTAAGGGAGTGTATATCTTTTAGTGACCGTGTTTTTGAATTGCTTAGTATTAGTGCCTGTGTGTTTTTTTAGATGTGGTTTTAAATAAATAATGATATCTCTTTTACACAAAGCCCTGGTCAGTGTTTACTTGTTCTACTGTGTTCTCTTTACCTATTGTGAATACTCTGTATACTGCTTAACTCTTCTTGAGGGAAGTCTGACTGCTCAGCCACAGCTACCAAGTAAATCTGTGTGGTACAGACTGCTACCAAGTGGGTTTACTGCCAATCACCTGTAGTCCTAAATCTTTTGCAGTGGTCCCAGAGGGAACTGCACAGGTTTCTGCCTAACAGTAGGGATGCATAAGGGGGGGGGGCATACTGCACCTGGGTGGGAAAGGGGGGGCATACTGCACCTGGGTGGCAATAGCCGATGATTGGAGAATGCATGCAGAGCTAAACACTCCTGACCTGAACCGGCCAAACGGAACATGACATCACTGGGCCACATATCACAAATAATGCATATCAATGACAACAAGTAAGAGGCACAACCAGGCCACCATGGCGATGGCAAGCAATGCATGAATGAACAGGATGGCAACTGTGGCAATGTGGCCAGTGTGACCATGCATAGTGAAGAATGAACAGCATGAATTGGAGGCTAAACATTGTTGCACTACCACAGCACATCTGCCTCAGCATGCATGATTACACACTGCATCATCTATCGAACGCCATCCAGACTACCACACCTCATGACAGTGTCGATTGCATCTAGGTGACATTTTTGCATGCGTACAGGGACATGTGCATGCCCACACCAAAGATCTGCCGCCATGACTGTGCTCCCTGAAGGTGGCAGTTCAGAGTGACGCACACCTATTTGTATCTGCTTGCAGGTGCTGCAGTCTCTACCTCTCCTGTCCCCTCCCAGGCCCTCTGCACTGCACTGGCCTCGCACTTCATCTCAAAAACTCAGAACATCCTGTCCTCACTCTCCTCCTCTCTCCTCCCTCCCTCTCTTCCCGGCTCTTCCTCTTGCTCTCTTGTAGCCGCCCCTCCGCCCTCCTTCTCTGCATTTCCACCTTTTTCTGCTGATGAGGTTTCCAGACAAGTCCGATCTATGAAAGCCTCGTCTAAACAGGTTCACCCCTGTTCCTCCAAAACCATCAAGGACCACATCGTCTCCCTGGCTCCTGCCCTGGCTGACTTTTGCAACCACTCATTCGCCTCTGGAGTCTTCCCATCCCCCCTCAAGCACTCCCTTGTGCACCCTCTCCTCAAGAAACCCTCTTCCGACCCCTCCTGCCCGGCCAACTATCGCCCAATCTCCATTACTCCCTTCCTGGGCAAGCTCCTGGAGAAACTGGCCATCTCCCAGCTTAACCTCCATGCTGAATCTGTTGGTAATCTTCATGACCATCAATCCGGCTTCAGAGCGGCCAGAAGCACGGAAACTGCTCTCCTGAACATCCGTGAGGACCTGCTCCTGAACCTCGATTCCAACACTCCCTGTGTTCTCATTCTTCTCGATCTCTCCTCTGCCTTTGACACTGTCAACCATGCCATCCTGCTCAACCGTCTCCGTGATAACCTGGGTATCACTGGTCAGGCTCTGGCATGGCTGACCTCTTTCCTCTCCGGTCGACCCTCCCAGGTCCAAATGGGCTCCTTCCTCTCTGACATCTTTTTCTCCACCTGTGGTGTCCCCCAGGGATCCAACCTCTCTCCCTGGCTTTTCAACCAGTATCTGGCACTCCTTGCCCACCGCATCGCCGCTCTCTGCCCCCACTTCCAGTGCTATGCGGACGATACCCAGCTCATTTTCAGGCTACCCTCGGCCTCCTCCTCTCCTTCCCTCATCTCCGACTGTCTGTCTGCTATCCAGGAATGGTGTGCCGCCAATGACCTCTGCCTTAACGCCAGTAAGACTGAGATTCTACTCATCGGCACACCCACTCCCTCCTTCCCTGCAGCTCTCTGGCCGGCCTCCCTTGGCCCCCTTCCTGCCCCTACCTGCAAGGCTAAAAACCTCGGGGTCATCTTCGATTCCACACTCTCCTTCTCTCCTCATATATCTGATGTCTCTAAGAAATCACACTACCAGCTGCACCTCCTCAGAGGTATTCTTCCCTTCCTCTCCTTCCCCCAGAAGCTCACTGTCTCCCGAGCCCTGGTTCTCTCAAGGCTGGACTACTGTAACAGCCTCTATCTTAATCTCCCTGCCTCCACTCTCCGCCCTCTGCAACTTATCCAGAACAGAACTGCGAGACTTATCCTTGGCCTCAAGCCCAGGGACCGTATCTCTCCAGGATTGAAATCTCTTCACTGGCTCCCAGTGGCTGCGAGGATTAAGTTCAAAACCCTCTGCATTGTCCACAAGGCCTTCTGGGGCCTGGGGCCTAAATACCTTCAACTCTCTCTTCCTAAATATCTTCCTTCACGAGCCCTTCGCTCATCCGTCTCCAACTCCCTCATGGTCAGCCGCTTCTCGAAGCAACGAGCTGGGGGTAGATCTCTCTCCGCAGCAGGGGCCTCCCTCTGGAACAGCCTTCCTGCCTCCCTGAAACTTGAGGAGAACCATCTCCGGTTCCGGAAGCACCTCAAAACCTTCCTCTTCGCTTCTGCCTTCTCTCTCCCTCTCCCCTGCTAAACCTGCTTAACTCCCCTCTGAATTCTGCACTAAACCTGCATCTGGGCCACTCTCAGCGACCTCTGTCCAGGGCCCAGCCACTCTCCACTTGCACTGCCTCCCTGGCTCCCCCTACACTGTGGGACTGTCACTGTATCCCTACAGCCCCCTTCCTAGCACTTGCTCTGCACTTACCTCGCACTTGCCACCAGCTGGCCCTTTTTATTTATTATTTATTATTTTATTACGCTACTTACCTTGTACTGCACTTTCCCCCCCACCTCCTCCCCCTGCACTTTCCCCTTTTTCCCCCTACCTCTGCACTTGCGCGATCTGAATGACACCTGGCCTAGTAGGATCGTTTGTCTGTCTTCCCCTTGTTTCCCTCCCTCCCTGCCTCGTCGCGCCTTGAAACACTTGTGTATAGGCGCGTTACTAATACCATATCATATCATATATCATATCATATCCCTTGAGGCCGTGGCTACTTACCCCTGTGTGGAACCCGCAGAACATCCATGAAGAGGAGTACAATCGTGTGCACACCCGTACCCGTGTTGTGATTGAGCAGACCTTTGGCCTGTTGAAGGCGCGGTTCCGCTGCCTAAGCATGTCTGGTGGGGCACTCCCATATAGGCCTGAGAAGGTGGCAAAGATCACCATGGCCTGTGTCATGCTGCACAACATGTGCGTCCGTAGAAATGTACCACTGCCACCTGACATTGGAATGCATGGCCCGGGTGAGGATGATGAGGATGAGGATGGAGGTGAAGTAGCCCCCCCCTGCTAGTACATGATGCATGGGATGGCCATGCAGTATGCCAAGCACAGATTCACGAATACTCCTGACCCACAGGGACTATGAAAGATATGTGTCAGTCAGACACTGGGCCAATGTGGACATGCACACAGGGAATTTGGGAGTCGGGCACTGAACACCGTAACACATTAAATGGATGCACATGAAAATAACAATGTCCAGCCATGGATTTTTCTTATCACAACGTGTGTATTATTTACAACAGCAATAATGTGCCCACTCCCCCCTCCCAGACCCCCCAACAAACTCCTAGACCCCCCCCAACAAACTCCTAGACCCCCCCAACAAACTCCTAGACCCCCCCAACAAACTCCAAAACACCCCAACCAATACCCCCAATAGACTCCACAAGATGCACCCCTTCACCCCCAACCTTGTGCCCCACTCCCATAGTCCGCCCACACTACTTCCGTGACTACTTCCTGTCCGGAGGCGGCATTTCAGTGTGCCTTGCACTCCTGCGTGTCTGCCGCACTGGGCTGGTGGGGACCGATGAAGCTGGTGTGGAGGTAAGAGATGAGTCGCTGGCAGGTTCCACACCTCCTGCAAGCCGTGGCCGCTGCATATGGAGCAGCATTGAAGTCAGCACCTGTGTCACCGCCCCCAGGGAGTCCCTCATTAGCCGAGCCGATGCATTAACAGCGGCTGTGTTGGCTTCGATGGCCGATGTGGTACCTGCAATTGCTGTGGCAATACCCCGCCTGGTTTCCTCCCCGTCCGCTATGTACTGGCGGAGTAGGTCTAACATGGCCTCCTGTTGGGCCTCCACCATTGACAATCGTGTCTCAAGGGTTTTTGAGGGGGCTGGAGAGGTGGGTTGTGCAGTCACGTGGACGGCATTTTCGGGACTGTACTCCTCAGAGGTGGGTAGGTCACAGTCACAGAGGCAGGGATCAGCTTCACTGTAGGTGGGTGACTGCAGGTGTTGGGGCGAGGGGGTGGGCACGGGGCTCGGGGTGGGCATGTCACCTCGGTGTCTCCCTCAGGCTCCACACTGGCATCAAGTTCTTCCCCAGTGGAGGCGGGTGCTTCCAAGGACTCCCCTTGGACAGGTATGGGTGTGGCCTGCTGGGTCAGTAGTGTGTCAGGCACACTGGCAGCAGGTGTTGCTGGCTGTGTCCCAGCTCGCACAGGCACACTGTCAGTGGCTGTGGCCTGCTTGCCTCCAGCGGAGGTGGTGGTTGCCCTCTTCTTAGGGTGTGAGGTGGATGCCCTCACAGTGGTCTCCTGGGTTGCTTCTTCCTCATCGGTGCCTGGGGGGGTAGAAGAGATGCAGGGCATCAGTGATGGTGTGACATGGCAGAGGCATAAGATGGTGCTGTTCATTATTCATTTGATCATGCATTCATGTTTTACAGGTGTGTCACGCAGGGTATTCAGAGGGGGCATGTTAGCATTCACTGCATGGCAGGTGGCATGCCGTTGATTTGGTGTTTGTGTGATGTATCACATGGGCAAGGTCCAGGTGTGTTGGCTGTGTGTAGGTTATGGGATTGGCACTCAGCATGCCTTTCAGTGGGGCAGCGTTTGGCCCCCCCATCTGGACTTGGATATGGTCATGTGGGTGTTGGAACATGCATTGCCTTGCCTAGACTCTCTACCACTTCACTTGTGCTACGTCATGGTCTCCCCTACAGGGACCTGCAGGGTCACTCACCTCCTTCCGCGGTTGATGCTGCACCCGTCTCCATCTCGCATAATCCCTCGATCGACTCAGCACTGATGAATCTGCTAGCCGTCTCCTCCCAGGGCATCAATTTGGCAGGGGGGTGGGCACCCCCGCCTGTGGACATGGCCTCCCTCCGATTGCTGGCCATGATATTGCGTACCCTCAACCGGAGGTCATCCCACCGCTTCCTGCAGTCCCTCACACTGCGCGGGGTGGTACCTACGGCTGATACCTTGCGGGCTACCTCCTGCCAGATTTGCCTCTTTTGTTGCTGCACCTCCCGCTTCTTGTCGTGGGATTGGATTATGTCTGCATGTGCAGCTAGAGTGTCCGCTAACATGGTCAGCTCTGTGTCTGAGTAACGCTGTTTCCGCAGCCGCTGGGTGGTCTTCCTGGTAGCTTTTGACATTCTCTATGGATTTCCACTGTGCTCTCCAAATATCGACTGATGGTTCAGGAGGATTGCAATGGATTGTGTTTTTAAAGATGGCTGCCGGCCCATTGCCCGTTCCTGCGCAATGATGTTATTTCCGGGTCCGGTTTTGCGAACCCGGTATTAGCATGGTGGTATTACCGGGGCGATACTTAGGGGTTGCTCCTAGGCGGTGCCGGTATCGGCGGGTCCCGCAATGCCGCTATCGGGGGGTTGGAGGGCCTTTAGCGGCATGCCAGTATTTTCATTACCAGCATGGGGGCTCGCGCACTCATAATCACCCGCTATTACCGGCTTCATACGAGCACGGACCCGCACTTACCGGCATGCCAGTAATGAACCTGTTTTTACCGGGCTACTCGTAATGAGGCCCAATAACAGAGAGAGCTAGTTCATGGCAATACAGAGTAAGGTTAGGTTGCGACAGTAAGCAAGGTTGTGTGCAAACACTGGGGTATTTTTGTCTAAGGGTCAGTCCTCTGGCGGCTTCGCTGACACTCTCCCACCTGCTTGCCATTTGAGTTAATATTTCGGGCACCATCTGAGGGATGGGGGTTTACGCACCAACACTGGGAACTGTTCTGCGAAAGAGAAAAAGGGGGACTGTAACGCTCACCTGATTCCCGTAGAGGCGCCGGTCTTGACTGGGCGTATACCGTATCTTCAAAGGTGATGTGTAACACACGGCTGGCTCTTTGGGCTGGACCTCTGTGCACTGTATGTCTGACTCGAAGGGTAAGATGTCTGCAGATAGAAAATATGGGATTAATGAACTGGGTTATTGAATGTCTCTCTCTTCTTCCCTTTCTCTTCTCCTGTAGAACCCCAAAGGTTAACGCTCTCACCTTAGGTAAGTGAACGCCGTGCTCTCCATCTGCCTCGGGGCAGGGTGCTGTAACCAGTTTCTTCACTGGATAAGGGGAGCAGGCCTCTTGACTTCAGAGGACTGCTGGCCGTCGTTTACTGCACGAACGGTAAGTTTCGAGTAATTCTAATGTCTTTAAAAGTCTTTAGTAATGATGTCTCTTGTTTTGCAGGGTTCCGGCGATGGCGGATGACGGGCTGAAGTGAGTTGAAGATGGAGCCCGTGTGATGAATAGAAGCGCCTGGAAGCACGTAAGTAAGCGCTTGTTGCCTGCTTCACGATGCGCTCTAACTGTCTTTTTATTTTGCAGGTACAAGTTCGGAGCGGCTGCAGGGTGCCGGAATACCCACTGGGTTAGATGTGGAAAGGAGTAATGGCACGTGAGTATTAAAGTTCCCCAATGTCTTTAAACGCACCTTGTTTTGTCTTTCAGATGCGGGATGCAGCGCCGAAGGCCTCCGGAGCGTGCGAAGAGTTGGTAAGCTTTTGTCTTTCAGATGCCGGAATGCAGTGCGAGGCGTTGGTGACAGCCGATGGACCAGGTAAGTGAAGCGCTGTCACTGAAGACCGTAATGCTAACTTGTTCTTTCTTGTCTTTATAGGTGTTGCTGAAGACTGGATTCAGGATGGTAAGCCTTTTTCCTTAGGCCCAGGATCAGATGCAGAAGACACGATGAGCGTTCTGCTGCAGAGGATGCAGAATAACGCAAAGCAAGATTCATCCATCGGGTGTGTAGCCTCCTGTAGTGCTTATGTGTCTCCTTCCACGGCCACGCCTAGGTAAGAAAAGAGTTCCTGCTTTCCAGAAGAGTTCCAGTGTTCTGAACCTAGGGAGTGGCTCCTGCCCCACCCAACAGGAAAAGTAGTTCCAAACAGAAGAGGATCAGAGGCTCAACTGGCAGGCAAGTAAGCAGCATGGTCTGCTGCAGGTAAGTCCACCCAAGCATTATGAGCCTGGCGCTTCCAGCGCTGGGACTGGGCATATTTATGAGCCTGGTGCCACTGGCGCCAGGACTGGGTCCAAAAGGTCCCAATTGGGACTGGTTGGCACTCGGAACCTGGGTTATGGATCTGCTTCCAAGGGAGTTGGGAAAACCCTGACCTTTTGGAAGCAGAGATCATGACAGGGACCAGGTGTGGTGAAATCTTCCCATCCGCTACAGCTGTGTCCCAACACTTTGCCCACCACATTGCGATTGCTGGACCCTCTGGGGATTTCCAATGGCCGGCAATGGTGATTTTAGCTGCTGTGAGGAGGTGGGTAATCAGTTCAGAGATGCGTCCAGTTAGCAGGAATACCCCATCCCCTGAGCCCCCAAATAAAACCGCACCTAGGTCAAAGGGGATTGTGAGGCCCGTGATTTGTTTGACGAGATCCAGCACTTCCCTCTAAAATGTGTCTGCTATCGAGCATGACCACCATAAGTGAAAGAGCGAGGCTGCGGCTTCACAGCGTCCACAGCAGGATGGGGATATTGCTGGGTTGCCTCGGTACAGAATTTCTGGGGTAAGGTACCATCGGTAGCATACTTTTAGGGAGCTCTCACTGTTCGTGATGCATCTGGAGCTTTCAGTTTATGGGCCCACACCCGACTCCACTCCTCTTCGCCCAGTGCTCTACCCAGGTCCCTTTACCATTTGAGCATATATTTAGATGTGTCCGCCCTGGCTAAAAGCTTGTAGAGAGAGGAGATCTTCCCACTGGGGGCCAGGGTGGTTAGGGATGCGTTCTAAGGCATTGGGTTCCTTGCCTCCTTTCAGTTTCGTATTGTGCTGTGACGTCCAGTGTTTAAGTTGCGTGTACCTGAATATTTCCACTTCTTGTGTTTTGTGGAACTTTTCCTTGCATTTTTCAAAAGAGAGGAGGAACACATTATTGTCGAAATTCGCTACTCGATTGAGAGTGCCAGCTTTCCACTCAAGGAACTCTGCCACTTTCAGCCCCGGCAAAAACTTTAGGTTGTCCCAGATTGGAGAGAGAGGGCTCCTAAGGATCCTCTGATAACCCATCGGCCCACTGCCTTCTGTCAGCTCTGTTTACAGTGGCAGTTAGAGGGCTCCTACCAGGCGATTGCCGAGGTTGCCTAAGGTGAGGAAGAGCAGATGGTGGGACCGGGTTTTCGTGTCTCCTCTATTCGTTTCCAGCGTTGTGGATTTGCTGTTTCCTGGCACGAAAAGGCGCGAGACAGCTGGGCTAGCAGACCGCATCTAGTAAATTATAAGTTACTCACCGTATTGACTAATGTACTCTGAGTCCATAGTCCCCCCATTTCCTCCATACTGCATGTGCGTCCCTCGCTCAGGACGGGAGACAACCTTTTTCACCAGCAAAAACCACCTTCCCCATTAAATATGGAGGCACGCAGCCCTGGGAGCATGCGCTCTCCTGACTCCGCCCACATGCGCCACTCCTCAGTCCCCATTGACGCGTCAACAATATTACCATTGCCTAATGATAACAGTTCTATTAGGGGGGAGGATGGTGGGACCTATGGAGGAAAGGGGACTATGGACTAGGACTAGGAGTACGTTCGTCACTACAGTGAGTAACTTATAAATACTCCTACGTCCCATCCCCTTTCCTCCATACTGCATGGGCGATTACAGCTGAATGTAGCCCAAGGGTGGAGAGGTGACCCTCCTTAAGAAAACAAGTTCCTTAGTACCGCCTGTCTGAAAGCCGCATCTGACCTAGAGCCGGCATCCAAACAGTAGTGCTCGCAGAAGGCCAAAGGGGTGGCCCAGGTGGCTGCCCTGCTGATGACCTGCCACGGGACGTGTCTCTGGAATGCAACACGGGAGTGGGAGGAAATGCATATGCTGTTTCACTCTATAAGGAAGGCGTGGCCCAGGGAGCCGGGACAATGCCCCTGCCAAGATGCAAACTGAGGGCACTTCTTGTACCAGGTGGCAAAAAGATCCACCTGAGGATGCCCCCCATCTGCCGATGATCCCCTGCAGCACCAGATTGTTCAATTGCAATTTGTAATTGTCCGCACCCAGCCTGCTGAGCCTGTCCGCCTCCAGGTTTGACTCCCCCGGGAGGTGGATTGCACTCAAGTAGATGTTGTTCTCCAGGGCCCACTCCCACATGCTGACCGCTAGGCTGCACAGAGGGGGGGGGGGACTGGTGCCAACCTGCTTGTTGATGTAATACATGCTTGTAGAATTGTCAGTTTGAATGAGGATCACCTTGGCCCTGATAAGTGGCAGAAAGGCTTTGAGAGCGAGCCAGATAGCTTTCCACTCCTGCCGATTGATATGAGCCTCCTGCACCTGGCGGGACCAGTCTCCATGGAGATGTGGTTGTCCAGGGTGGTTGCCCATCCTTCCAGGGAGGAATCTGTGGTGAAGGTGACTTGCAGTGCTGCTTGCCGGAAGGGCCTGCCTGTCCGCAGGTTGCAGTCCGTGGACCACCAGACGAGGTCCTGGTGGAGAAAGGGAGGAATGCTGACAAGCTCTGCTTGAGAGCTCAGATCCTAATTCCATGAGGCTGCGAAGTGCAGCTGCAATCTCCTCATCTTCGTGTGAGGTACTGCCAGTAGGAAAGCCGGCATGATAACCTATAGATCCTAGTTCCAACCGGCTGAGGTCACTTCTCTGCTGAGAAAATGACCTGTGGCTCTCTTGATGGCTCTGATCTTGTCTTGAGGGGAAAACTCTCTCAGAGCTTGTGTCCCAGATGAGGCCCACAAAAGTTTGACTCTGCATAGGCTGTGGCTGCAGCTGAGACGTCTTGAGATTGATGGAAAATCCCAGTTTGTGGAGTGTGTTCATAAGGGCGAAGGAAGTGTGGAGAACCGCCTTTGGTGATGTCGGCCAGACGAGCCAGTCGTGCAAGCACAGGTAGACATGGTGACCGTGGGCCCCGAGAAGGGCTGCCACTGCATTCATAAATCTGGTAAAGACCCTGGGGGCTGAGTTGAGGCCGAAGGGTCGAACCTTGTATTGGAAGTGGAAACCCATGATCCTGAACCGTAGAAAGGACGGATGAGGCTGCCAAATTGGGACGTGTAGATACATGTCCTTCAGATCCAGGGAGCACATCCAGTCTCCCCTGCAGAGTGTCTCCACAAACAGCACTGGCGTAACGATCTTGAATTTCGAAAGAGGGAGGGAGGGGAGTGGTTCAGGGTGAAAAGGTCCAACACAACCCTTAGGCCAGCCTGGTTCTTCTTTTGTATGGCGAAAATCCTGGAGTAGAAACCCAAGCCTCGCTGCCAGACTGGGACATCTTCCACTGCCTGTCTCTCGACGAGAGAACACATTTTTCCGCCAACAGAGTTGTAGTCTCAATCTATGGGAGTGGAGGGGAGGAGAGGGAGGGTGGAATTGGTAGACAGTAACCCGTGGACACTACGGATAGGATCCAGGTGTCTGCGAACGTTTGACGCCAAGACTGTGCATGAAGGGCAGGCCTGTCCCCCACCGGAGACACGTGGATCCAAAGGGGCGCGTCATGCCTTCTTTCTCTCTGAGGCTGGGGCAGAGGAAGGGGACGGAAAGAAGCCCTTGCTCCCCTCCTTCTGCTGTTTGTGCTGACCCTGAGAATGGTCAGGCTGCCTCGACCTACGTTCCTGGAAGCCTGGGAACCTGCCAAAAGCTCACCCTTGTCGGAGCGTTGATGCGACTCGGTGTAGGCCTTGGCCGTGGCCTTCGTGAGGATAAAGACTTTGCAGTTTGGGAGCTGTTCTTCTCATCTAGCTCCTCATCTGTGGTGGAATAAAAGAGGTTGCCACCCTTGAATGGAAGGTCCAATATGCCTTCTTGGACATCCGGGTTAAACTTGGCAGCCCGTAGCCAGGCAGTCCTTCTCATGTCTGTGGCGATGCAGATGGCACGGCATGAGGTGTCAATGTGTGCCACAGTGGACTCCATGATGTCCTGACCACCATTTTAGCTTCTTCCAGCCCTGCCCTGAAATGTGCCTGGCTCTGCACCAGAAGTTCTGGAAGGAAGTCAGCTATTTCCCACCAAAGCCTCTGGTTAATGTCTGCCAGCATAGCGTCTGCGTTGAATTGACACAGGTGCAGTGAGGCGTTGTAATAAACCTTACCATAAGCCTCAAAGATCTTCTCCTTGCCTAGAAGCACCAAAGACAAGGTGGCAGAGGACGACTGAGGCTTGGAGTAGAGGGACGCTGCAGCGATTATCGAAGAGTTCGGTTGAGGGTGTGCCGACAGCAAGAGCGGATCCCCCTACAGTTGCCTATGCTTGGCGTCGAGGCACCTATTGACAGGCTGGACTGAATGGGGTTCAAGCCATCCCTTTTTAGCCAATGCGATACCGCCCTTATGCATCGGAATCCCTGTTCTAGCTGCGGGGTGTAGATTGAGGACATCAGCCAGTACCCCGCCTTGGCTGAGGACAGCTTGTCGGGATCCTCCTCCTCATCGGTGTCCACCAGGGTTCCGGTGGGTCCGGTGCGATTGGAGGAGTGCTGGGTGCCGAAAGCTGCAGTGTGGGAACCGAAGCCGGCGGCTCCTGTGGAGGCTTGTGTGGAACCGCCTGAACTGTGGGAGGCAGGGAAGCTGGAATCGAAGGACCCAGCGTGGGCAGCAGGGGCTGCGCAGGGGCCTGAGGCTCTGGAGCCATAGGAGGAATTACTATAGTTGCTGGCGGTGGGACTGGCGGGAGCATGTCCCTGATAACATCCCAAAGGGTGGACCCCATCTGAGGAGACCTCATGAGCGTTAGGAACTTTTCAAAAAAACTGTCCTCACAGGCTGGTGGGGTGGTATTGATGGAGTAGCGGGCGGCTGCTGGGGCCTGTTCGTACTTTGCCTTGCTGGTTGCAGGGTAAATCTGCCCTGCGACACTGAAGGATAAGCTGTAGGCCACGTACCAGGGGGCGGTATCGGACGAGCAGCCATCTTGTCTGGCGCAGCCATTTTGTCGGGCTGCATTGTTACGCTCACCTGGTATCCACGGGGACGCCACCCATCCGTAGGGACTCTGGTATCCTTCTCTGCGGTTCCCAGGTGTGACCAGCGGGGAAGTTCTGCCTGGAATACAGGTGGGCAATGCTCAAGACTGGGCAACTGGGGTAAGCAACCCCCCACCACCCCGTATGCCTGCAGCCCCTCTGGACCTCTCCTCACCTTGTTGTTAATTCAGGTGTGCTCTCCGTCCTGCCTTCTTGGCAGGGGCGCGTTGTCCTTTGTGGGCGAATGCGATCTAGTTACTTCACTGATGCCAGCCCGTTTTGAGTCTTTCAGGTAGGTCTTATTGCTGTTGTATATTGTTATTATTTAAACCAAGAAAGGCATGCAAGAATAATGTCTTTTTCTCTTCCTTAGGTGTGCGGAAATCCAATGTGATGCATTGACTGAATTGGGTCTCTCCGGTAAATGATGGCGTATTAAGAGCGCCTTGATACGGTAAGTAGGCGCTATGCACAGATCTATGATGCCTTGCCTTTGCTAACCTGTTGTATTTTCTTTCCGATAGATCGCGGTGCTCACCCGGTGTATGAAATCCCGAGGCGATGCTAGTCGAGGGGCGACTTGCGAGGTAAGCTTTTCGGCACAATTCGTTATGTTGTAAAAGTGTCTAATGTCTTGTTTTTTCCTTTTTTTGCAGATCCGCCGGTCCGGGAGACGCGCTGATCCTAGGATGCTGTTCGCAGGAGCTGTGGGCAGCTAACGATGAAATTACAGGTAAGCTGCTGCTGTTAATGATGTCCTTTTGTCTCTTTACAGATGCTGTTCTTCCGAGGTTCGCGGGTACAGCTGAACACGATGAGCGTCACGTTGCAGGATTGCAAAGTAACGCGAAGCGTGTTATCCAAGTCGGGTGTGGTTTAAATAGCTTCAAGAAAGTATTCCAGGTAAAGTAGTTCCTAGGCTACCACACCCAAAACACTATACCGCATAGCTTGGTTCCAAGGAGCCAAGCTATGTGGATGCCTCCATGTTGGCACTTGAAATAAAGTAGTTCCCTAAACACAAGTCTTTATTAAGTATGAGCCTGGCGCCAAAGGTGCCAGGACTGGCCCCAAGAGGGCCTAGGCAAAGGATGCCTAAGTTTGTTGGAGACCCGAGCTAAGACCCCTCCTGGCCCATGGGCTTGCCAGGGGGGTTTCTGGATGTGGGTCGTGACCTGCATGCCACGTGCCAACATCGTGGTGCTTGCCTCGCTGGGCCTGGCCTCCTCCAGGACTCTTGGCGGTGGAGCTAGAGGCCTATCCTGCACCTCAGGACGGGGCCTGGTAGACGTATTGCCCTCGGCTGAGTCACTGGTAGTGCTGTGTATAGGCGCCCCCTCAGACATCTGTCTGGTACTAGGGCGCAGCCCCTCGGGTGGACACCCGTTAAAAGGAGCTTGCGGTCCCTCAGCACTGTCCCCGGAAGGATCCAACGACCCCTCGGCCTGGCGGCCGGTAGCTGAAGCAGCCTCGGTACCTGTGCGGGTGCGACAACCTGACCGGTCCCTCCAGCCGAGATCTTTGGCCTTGCAGGGTGCAATGGAAAAAAAGCAGCCTTACCTTGGGCCTTGACTTGTGTCTGACAAAGTCCTTCATGTCCTCTGGAGGCGACTTCTCGAAGAGCTCCCACCACCAGGCTAACCTGTTCTTCAGAGCGCACAGTGTAAGCGCGTCACATGCGGTACAACCCTCCCAGCTGTGATCGGGGCCAAGGCAGCAGAGGCAAAGAGCGTGGGGGTCGGACGTAGGGAAGAGCCCTTCGCAGGCTGGACACCTGCTGACGTCGACATGCGCTTGGGAGGAGCATGGCGCCAGAGGACGGAGTACCTGATTAAGACCAAAAAACAGAAGACAAAAGACAGAAGATAGTATCTGGGGAAGAGCGCATGGAATTACAAGGCCGAAGCCAAACCCAGGAGCGCTGGTGAAAGTGGTCCGTCCCTGACGACGCAGAAAAGGGGACTGAGGAGTGGCGCCGGTGGGCACAGGCTTTTTCCCTGCCCAGATGTATTTTAGCATCTCCCTTTGCAGGGCTTCGAGTTCCTTCGTGGGGACTGTTACAGGCAGTGAGAAACAGTGGAATAGGAGTCTGGGGACTAGGTTCATTTTAAGGGCTCTGGTCCTCCCTATCCAGGACACCTCTTGTTTGTGCCAGCGCTTGAGATCGGACTTCAGTTTCCTGATCAGGTTTGGGAAGTTGACTTGGAATACCTTGTCAATGCTATTCGGGATTTGCATGTCCAGGTATGCAATGTGATTTCCACCCATGGGATGGGCTCGCTGCTTGCAAGTGTTTCCCTCTGTCTGTGGGAGATATTTACCCCTAGGGTGCTGGATTTTACCTTTAAGCCAGAGGCCTCACCAAACCACCCTATCTCGCATGACAACTCCTTTAGTGAGGAGTCTAGGTCTGTGATGGAGAGCAGCACATCATCTGCGTACAGGGTGTTAGGGAGAATTCTCATTTATGGCAAAATTCCCTCACCTAGTGAGTCCCCCAGCAGCTTTGCTGGACTTCTGGAGTTTATTTCTTTCACTTGGTAAGAGTGTGAGCTTTTCCCCCACTCTTACCCATGTTTTGCCATGTGTCTTTTACCTGTTTTTGTGATTGTGGGCTCTGGAGTACACCACTTCAGTAGCCCCCTTCTTTTGTGTGTTACACAGCACCTTCAGTGCAGTGACACAGGGTTGTCTTTTTAGACTTCCCACCGACTCCATTTCTGGGGCTGACTACAGCCAAGTTGCCATTAACTTTACTTAGTCAAATTACCACAGATCCAGTACACCCCATCTTCCATGGAGTACTGGAAAGGGTTACTTTGTATCCCTTTGTATCTGTACCTCCCAGAGCATTGTTTTGCTCCTTTAATATTTAGACTTGGCTGGTGGCAGTGGTATTTACCCTTACTTTTCTACCGCGATTATACTATATAAACGCGGTAGTGTTTTCGGCTATTATATTAGCCTCGAACTTAAACCTGCTAGACCAAATACATTTTCTTTTGGCTCCGGTCGGGTTTATTCGCCATTTCTTTTTGTAAAAGTCCTTTGTGTGTCTTTCTTTGCACAGCAAACCAGGTTTGCCTCCTTTGTTCATCGTCTTTTGGCGGGCTTCTGCTCAGAAGCCCTCCTCCAGGAGCCTGGGTGTCTAGGTGGGCTGAATATGAGGGAGGGGTGTAGTCATCCCCTGCACAGGGTATCCTAGGAAACCCAAGTCGCACTTTGCCATGATTGGCTAAGGTGGTCCAGGCCGGACAACCCCCCTCCTGCATGGTTGAAAGCCAGGCTGTGTGAATGGGGGATTTTCGCATAAAAGGCAGGTCTCTTGAGCTAGAAGTCAGAGAGTCGCCACTGGAACTACAAGGAACCGAAGAGAAGTGGAGAAGAAGTCGACTGCTGCAACTACCCTGTCCCAGTGTAGCCCTGCTGCAGTCCTGAGCTATATACTCTTCGACGACCAGAGAAGATCCAGTCCGGAGTCTTCTTCCCTTGGGCTTGGTGGGGATAACCAGTTCATCTTCCACATCCAGAGGATCCTCTTCTTGGTCGAAATCACTGCACACTGCTGTAGTGGTCCGGATAGCCGTCTGAAGAGCCTCTCCTGTTTTTAAGGAGCGCACCTTATATTCATCGTCGCTGTTGCCGGCTTCATCCCTGTGTGGTGCAGACCCCTCCAGTCATCGTCCTTCACATTGAAGGGTCTGCGGGAAACCAACCGGAACAACTGCCAGGGCACTAGCTTCTCCATTGAATAAGGTACTGTGTTCTGCTTGAGGAATTAGGGTGAATCCCTTTTCTTCATCACCAAGGCTTGCCCTCATCTTCCCTCCTTCTTATAACTTTTGCTTCCGAACATTGACAATATCAAAATCCTCTTGGCTATGTTGAATCGTGAACTGTTTGACTGTATGATCCTCGACAACAGGCACCCGGTGTCACTTGACCCTGGCTCTGGTCCTTTGACTCTTGAATTCCTGTCTATGTGTGTTCTTCGATTCTGTCTGCCTAACTATAATATTGCTTATGATTTTTGCCTCCAACTCCCTCTGGGTATCTCAGGTGCTAAGTGTGTTTTTGCCCCGGTAGCATTTCTTGTCACGGATACGCGTTTATTTAGTAGACCGAACTGTCAAAAAGTGATCGCAATCATATTCACGGTAACATGTCTTGTTTCATAACACCGGTCCATTCAAACACAGGGTACTTACCTTGAGTCATACCATACAAAGTGAATTGGTTAGTCGTAGAATATTTCACGTGTGGTTTTGAATTTAATAGAAGTGTTGTGTTTATAACAAATTGTTTAAAAATAAATGTACTTCTATTTTTTTTTACCTGAAACCTTGAGTCAGTGTTTGCTTGAGTCACAGTAATTGTGGTCCCTTTGTGTAATCTCTGCTACTGCTCATATACTCTTGAGATAAGCCTGGCTGCTCCGCTACTGCTACCACTTTAACATAGTAGCACAGGCTTGTACCAAAGGTAAAACTTTTATTGCCACCTGTAGTCTTAATTGTGTGTAGTGGTCCCTAAGGGAACTGCACAGGATTCTGCCTAACACAGGGATATTTTATAATTATCACCTCCAACCCGCAGCCCCTGAATAGCTGGGTTAGAGCGTATTCTAGAGGCAAAAGGCTCCATGGACAGGGCGAACATGAGCAGGCACAGGGGACACTCTGGCGGGTGCCTCAGGTGATCAGCAGTTTCTGTGAGCGGAGACCATTCACTCTCAAGTTCGTGCTCGGGGAGTGGTAATTAGCCAGGACCCATTTTGTGAATGTAGGGCCAAAACCAAAGTGTGTTAGGGTTTTGCTCACATAGCCCCAATCCAATAGATCAAACGTTTTATGCACGTCCAGTGAGATGACGGCTAGTTCAGTTCCATCTCTATTGGTACATTCAATTAGGTTGAGAATGCGTCTAATAATATCATGTGACGTGCGGCCGGGGATAAATCCTGTTTGGTCCGGATGAATCAATTTGGGTAAGATTTTCACTAGACTGGTTGCTAAGACCTTTGAGAAGCTTTTTTTGCGTCATTATTCATTAATGTGATTGGTATATATGTCCTACAGGTCTCTGGGTCCTTACCCGGTTTTGGGATCACAGTTAGAGAATCCTCAATTGTCGGTGTAATGCTGCCCGATTCCGGGAAGGAGTTAAACAGGGTAACCAGGTGTTGGGCAAGCGTGGGAGAGTATGTTTTATAGAATCGTGTGGTGAACCCATCCGGGCCTGGGGCTGCGTTCTTTAGGGAGGCTATTGCTGCCATCATTTCCTCAAGTGAGATCGGGGCTTCATTAGGGGCAGTTAGTTCCGGCCAGGTTTCATCCCAGGGAGCTACTGCCAGATAGGTTTGCTGCCCAGCATCTGTGATAGGGTTCCCAGCTATTACTGTCTTATGGTGTTCCGTCATCGTTCCCCTTCCGCCGCCCAGAGCGCTCCATTCGCTCCCCTCAGCAGGCGAATATTGTTCTGGGAATATATTTTTTCAGCTTATACACTAAGAGTCGATTTGCTTTATTGATATTCGTGTAGCAAAACTGTTTCGTGTATGCCAGGGCCCGGGTGGATTTAGCAGTTAGGTGCATTTCCAGTTAGGTTTTAGCCGTTTTCAGCTCTTCCCACAATTTGTTGGATTGAATGATTTTGTGTATTTTTTCCAGCTTGGCTATTCTTTTTTCAAGCTGTAGGTGCTGTGTCCTCCCTAGTCTACTGCGAGCCGCTGCTTTCGCTATTAGTTCCCTCTTTTTTTTTTTAACCAACTTTATTTTCATTTTTCTTGAAACAATAACTGATCATTGGTTACAGCTTACATTATGAACATTGTTACCCACATGAACCCCATATTCGTTGCGCTTGAACCTTTGCATCATCTCCAGTGATTGTCTTCTTAAACTTCCCCTTATCGTATTTACTTTACTATCCCTCCTGCCCTCTCCCACCCTGCCCGCCCTCCCTCCCTCCCTCCCTCCCTCGTTACAGTCGTACCAAACGAAAACCTTTGGTTCATAACCAGTTCAGTTCCGTAAGCCAAACCATATGCCATAGTCTCTTCTGTCTTTATCTGATGTGGATGTTTCTGAGGACACAGGGTTTAAAGTATTGAACCTCCCTTTCACCCACATAATCCTGAAGGGGTTCCCATATGGCCAAGAATTTAAGATAGCTCCCCGACTTTGTGGCGCAGATGTTTTCCATTGCCATGACTCCCCATACTTTCACCCACCACCATGGTGCTGTGGGGCCCTGAACCGTATTCCACCGTTGGGCCACTGTCATTCTCGCTGTCGTCAGTAGGTGGGTTATGAGGGCAGCTCTGTTCCCGAGGCTGCATATTTTCCTTCTGCCACTACACCCAGTAGAATTACTTTAGGGGACCATGATAGGTCGGAGCCCGTTATGTCTCTGATCAGGCCCAATATTTCTTTCCAGTACACTTTCATCTTTGGGCACGACCACCACATGTGGAACGTGTCTCCTCTTTCCCAACACTGTTGCCAACATTCCGGAGGATACGTGGGGGTCATTTTGTGTATTCTATTCGGGGGCATTAACCAGCGAGTCTGTATGCCGATTCTTTGATTGCTGTGGATTTGGATAGCTTATGTGCCCTCCTCCAGATTTGACTCCATTCTTCCTGCGTGATCTCCTCCCCTATGTCCCGCTCCCAATCCTTCATGTATTGGAGGGTGTCCTCTATTTGCGCCCTGTCTAGGAGTTTGTAAGTATGGTTATCCCCTTTGTGGGTGTCCCCTCCCGTATTGTTAATTCTAGGCCTACAGGAGGTCTTAACCCAGCCTTTTTAGCTGCTGGATGCGAGATCCAATGGCGCAGTTGTATGTATTTGAATCTGTGGTTTTCGCTAATGCCAAATCTTTGTTGACAGGCTTCAAAGTATAGTGGGGCTCCATCCTGGTACATGTCTTGTAGGGACAATGTGTCTGCGTCCTTCCATCCTACCCAAAACGTTTTATTAAGCCCGGGTGAGAAGTCTGTGCTATGCACTTTGGGGGATAGTGGACCCAGACCTTGTCTGACCCTACTGCCCCGAGCCGCTCTATCCCAGCTGTGTAGAGTCGTCTTAGTGGCCTCTAATAGGGTGCCCCCCTTGTCTCGGGCGCTTGGCTTTAGGAATGGTAGCATACTTAGTGGGATGTCTGTCGCTGCTTGTTCTATTTTCCCCCATCCAGGTAGAGGGTCCCGGCCCGCCCAATTCAACATTGGTGTCAGTTGAGCAGCTAATACATACCTCCCTACGTCTGGAACTCCCAGCACGCCAAGAAGCGTTGGTTGCATCAGGATCCTTCTTTGTATCCTCGGTTTCTTATTCCCCCAGATAAACTTAAACACTGCCCTCTGAAGTTCCTTAATTAAATTTGGGGGTATCTCCGCCGGGGTTGAGCTTACTACATACAGCAATCTGGGTAGCAAGGTCATTTTTATCGCCGCTATTCTTGCGAACCATGATAGTTCCTAAACATCCCACCTTTGCAAGTCCTCCTGCAGGCGCTTCCATAGAGGTATGATGTTTGCCTTAAGCAGATTATTTACTTCTCTAGTGATATGAATCGCTAGATACTCCAGGGACTGCTTTTCCCACTTTAGGGGGTCATTTTCCTCCAAGCGGACTTTGTCCCCCTTCTCTCCGTTATATTCAGCGCTTTAGATTTTGAATAGTTTATTGTAAACCCTGATGTCTTTGCGAGCCTCTGTAGTTTGTTGATAATCCTGGGTAATGCGTGTGTGGAATCTTCCATGTAGAGCATGATATCGTCTGCATAGAGCGCTATCTTATTTTGGGACTCCCCGCTACATACCCCTTTAATACTTGGGTCCGCCCTTACTCTGCATGCAAATGGTTCCATTGCCATGGAAAATATGAGTAGGGAGAGAGGGCACCCCTGTCGAGTACCTCTCCTAATGCTGATTCTTTCTGAGGTGTAGCCATTCACTATAAGTTGTGTGGATGGATGCTGATAGTTTGCTAATACCATCTTAGTGAATGTCGTTCCACAACCGAACCCCTCCAGTACCAGTCTTAGGTACTTCCAGTCTATGCCATCGAATGCACGCCTGGCGTCTAGCGCTGCGATCAAGAATTTTTGGTCTCCCCTAACAACCCAATCTATGATGTCAATTACTCGTCTGACGTTATCCTGTATGTGCCTCCCCCTTACGAAGCCTGCCTGGTCCTCATGTATTATCTCTGGCAGCACTGTTACCAACCGATTCGCTAATATTTTGGCATACAATTTTGCGTCTGTATTGAGGAGGGCTATGGGGCGGTAACTAGTGCATTCTACTGGGTCTTTTCCTGGCTTAAGGGGTAATATCATAGTCGAGTGTCCCATATTCTTTGAGACTGACCCCCTGTCTCTGATTATATTGTAAAGCCGGGTGAGGGGGGCTACCAACTGTATGTGGAATGTTTTGTAGAACCCATTTCTTAAACCATCCGGGCCTGGTGTCTTCCCCGTGGGTAGGGCTGCTATCGCATCACTCACTTCCTGCATTGTGATTCGATCTTTAACATTGCTCTGTGTTGTTCCGTGATCTGTGGCAATTGTATAGCTGACATACAAGATATCTGTTCTGCTGTGTTCAGTTAGTCTGCAGGTTTTTGTGAAATTGGACCATTGTTTCTAGTTTCTCTTCATCATACCAGTTTGCAATTTCCTCTTGCTGTTTCTTAGCCGGGTAATATTATTGCGCGGCTTCTGTTTGCGCAGTTTGGCTGCTAAAAATGTGTTTGCTTTCCCCCCCCGTGTATGTAATATGATTGTTTAGTGTTTAGTAATGCTTGTGCGGTTCTATCTGCGGTGTGATTTTCTAATTTGGCTCTGGCCTTCTTGAGATCCTGCCAGGTTCTGGGCGTCCGACAAGATTTATGAAGTTTTTCAGCATTTCCCACTTCTACCTCCAGTTTACGTGTTATGAGGGCTTTCCCCCTGTAATATTGAGTTGCTTGTGCTATGAATTCCCCTCTAACTACTACTGCTTTCCCCGCGTCCCACACCACCCTCCAGTCCACCTCACCGTTATCATTTTCCTGGAAATAGTTTTTAATGACTTCCTCCATGTGTGCCCTAAGTGCGATATCCCTTAAGATTGTTTAATTTGGCCCCCATTGTGTTGGGGTCTGTTTTCTGTCCCTTTCAGTTCTATGCAGATCACAACTGGGGCGTGATCAGAAAGATATTGGACTCCGATTTCTATCTTCTTGACGTAGGGGACCAATGTGGAGGAAACCAAAATCATGTCTATTCTAGAATATCCCTTACGTGCTGCTGAATAGTGTGTGTATTCCCGGTTTTCCCCTGGGAAAAACCACCACGTTTACACCCCCCCCCCCCCAAATCTCTGAAAAGGTTTCCCAGGGCCTCTTTGTTTCTCTGATCCGCTGCAGTCGGGGGGAGTATTTTATCTAATTTTGGGTCCATAACACAATTGAAGTCTCCTCCCATAATCACCCGGCCCTCACACCCCCCCACACACCTTCTAGAGTAGTTTGGGGATGTACTGGTCTTGTTTTTCGTTGGGGACATAGTCTGCTATGATTGTGTAAGTTTGGGATTTAATAGTACCCTTTACTCCCACATATCTACCCTCCTCATCCTTTAATATTTGTTGTTTGTGGAAGCTTAGGTCTCTGCTGCATAGAATTGCCACCCCTTTTGTTTTTGTCTGGCTTGAGGCAAAGAATTGGAGAGGGTATGTTCTGCTTTGCATACTTTTTTCATCTTTCTGGAGGAGGTGTGTCTCCTGTAGGATTGCTGTTGCCGCATGCATCGCCTCCAGTCTGCCTAGGATCGACTTTCTTTTAGCGGGGGGAGTTTAGCCCCTGGACATTAATCGAGACAATGTTCACTTCCTCCATTATACCCTAGGTTAGGACTATCTGCATGCTGCACCTCTTGCTCTATTTCATGTAACTTTCTCTGCTCTGTTTTCGTTTCTGTTTTACCCCTTTGTAGTGTTGGCTCAACTTTCTTCGTGGTTTTTTGGTTCCTCGCTTTCCTTTCTCTCGTTTCCTTTCCCACTCCTCCCCCTTCCCGGGAGTGCATGAGGCCTGGGCTCCTAAGGCGCCCCCCGCTGGTCAGAGACGGGCTTTGGGCCTCTATATTTCCCCCCAGTTCACGACTGTCAGGAATTATTTTACCTGACTCTGCTTCCAAGATATGTGACCTCCTACCTCCATGCAGACGCTTCTACTCGGCTGTGCAGTCTTTTCAAATGCGGTTGGCACTTCATACGTTGTCCATGTTATGGGCCATGCTCGGCCTCGTTACTCTCCTCCCTCAGTCTTGGCTCTGTTGTGAGCTTCCAGATTTCCTGCCCTCCCTCGTCTTTGCTTTCTCTCCGTTGACCATTCCCATGGTCTGCTAGGAGGGCCTATCATGTTGCACGCGGGCTCCTCTGGTTGCTCATCTTCCAGGTGTAGTAATGCTAATCCCTCGGCACAGTTCCCAATTCTCCTCTGTTTACCTTCCCATGCAAATGACAGGCCAAACGGGTGCGTCCATCTATATTGGATTTGTTGTGCTTGGAGGGCTTTCATGACAGGTTGCATTAGCCTTCTTTTGTGGAGCGTGATCAGAGCAAGGTCCTGATATAGCTGTATCTGGGCCCCATTAACCGTTAGGTCTCAGTGCGTTCTTGCTGCTAGTAATACATCTTCTTTCAGACAGTACGATATCATCGCTATCAGGACATCCCTGGGTCTTGACCCTGGTTCGTTACGTTTTGGACCCACTCAATGTATTCTGTCAAATCCGATCTTATCGACTAGCAAGTTGCTAAAGCAGAGTTGCATGGTGTCTTTTAGATCCTTGTCCAGCACAGATTCTACCAGGCCTTTGACCCTAATAGTGGATCTTCTTGAGCGATTTTCCAGATCCTCCACCTGGAGTGCCAGATTGTTCGTTGCGTTCGCCAGCTGATATAGTAACACACTGTTTTGGTTGGTTTCTTCCGCAACGTTCGAGAGGCTGCTTCCGACTATGTCCACTCTTTCTCCTATCTCCACCATTTCGTTATTGACCTATTGGAGGGAGGATTTCAGGTCCTCTTTCAGTTGTTCCATTTAGCTATGGAAAGCTTTTGTCAAACTGGCCTCCATTCCTTTTAAGCAATTCAGGAGTTCTTCTTTATCGGATGCCATTTTGCTCGTAGGGAGGTCCTCTGTTTCGGTGGTCAGAACCGGCGGGGGGATGGCGATTCTGCATGTGTTTGGCATCTCTGCTTCCAACACTTCTCTATCTGCCCTTCCTGAGCTCTCGCTGGGGTTCTTGCTCTTGTTGGGCCGGTTTTGGATTTGGTGCCTGGCATCTGGGTTGCTCTGGCCTGGGTCGGCTTGCGTTGTTCCGTAGTGTGTAGTGTGTGCTGCTGGTATTGCCAGCCCCAGTTTTGCTATGGTTTTATTCACCCTGCTGTCAATTACCTGTTGTGGTATCCTAACGCTAATCCTCCTCTCCGGGGCGGTTTTCCTTCCCCTCTTCGTCTTGTCTGGGCTGTCAGGGGTTTGTTCCCTTCCTTACTTTTGGTCTGGGCGCCAGGCGAGAACCCTCGTGTTTTGCTCCTTAGCTCCCCTCTTTGCTGTTAGGCTTCACTGGTGCTGATCTAAATATTTTGTGTGTTTAACGTGATCCGCCTTTCCTTCATATGCGAGGGCTCTGAGATTTATGTGATCTAATTCAACAGTTCAGTTCTACGCCCGCTTTGTCTCCGGGCGGGTAGGGAACGATTGTTAAATTGGGGGCTGTGCGCCCCCCCCCACTCTCGGGTCCACTATGCGCTTATTGCGCTTCTCGTGGGGGCTACTAGGCCCTTGCCGGTATGTGTTAGCAGCTACTTGCAGCCCAACACTAGGAGCCTGCCTCCCGCTGGGAATTCTAGGGGGGTATATGTGCTATCCGCGTAGGTCAGTTTGATTTTACAAGTTGGGGCCCGACCGGCGGAGCTTCCTAGCTGTACGAAGACCACGGCACTTGCCCATCGTGACGGCTTCGATTCCGCAGCGTTCCACAAGCCGATCCCGCTATTTTCCGCCTCCTACTCCTCGGGTCCGGTACACCTCTGGGCCGCCTCCTCCTTACCCCCCCTCGTTGTCCAGCAGAGCTGTGAGGCGTAGTTCCGCAGGGGAGTATCACAGCGTGTTGCTGGGCCTAATTGGGTGTCTGTGGGGGTGGCGGGCCCGGATCCACCTCACCTCTCCTTGCGCTCGGGGCTCAGGATACTTTTCGCTGCGCTCTTCGGCACTCAAAGCGTGTCGGTCCTTGTGCTCTCCTGAGCGCGGATCGAGTTATCTGTGCCTCAGCTGCTTGCCTCTATTCGGGTACGGTGTAATGCGGTGTGACTCCCTCAGAGACCACGAACGCCGGGTATATGTAGGGTGCCTTCCTCGCTGTTGCCGGTACGTATGTCCGCTCCAACTCCACCGCCGAGGAGACAGCTTTGTGTCCGGACTCCCTCACCGTCTCAGGGACGAGGGGGAGATGCCCCCTTGCTCGTCTGTTGCTGTCTGCCTGGGCGCCCATCTGCAGCGTGCTGTTCGCTCGGCGTCACCCGCCGGCCTCTGGTGGATTCGGGCCAGCCCCCTTCCCTCTGCCCGAGAAGCTGCAGGCCCTCAGCAGGATCCTCTGTTCCCTCTATAACTTGGATGCTGGATCGTCGGCGCCCTTTGTTCCAGGTGCTATGAGTAGCACCAACGCACAGATTATGCACGATTTGTGTGTGCTTGGACCACCTGGTTGCTTCTTTTCGTGGCTGTCTGCACAGAGGACCCGAGGTGCATGTCCTCACGGTGCGGCGGCCATCTTGGAAATCTTATTTCCCTTCTTATGACTGCATTCATGGCGTCCCAAACCATCGGGAGGGGGAATCCCTCTAAGAGATTCTAGTCAAAGTAATTGTGTAAAGTGCTAGAAATGTCTTACCTAGTTACTGGGTCTTGCAGCAGGGAATCCTGTAGCTTCCATGGTTTTGGCGAGTGGGCAGGGAGGCCCGTCACCCGAATGCTATCGAGCACCGGTGCATGATCTGAGGTGATCCTAGGTAAAATTTCCACCCGCCCCAAACATGGGTATATTGTGCTAGACATGAGAATCCGGTCAATTCTGTATTGGCCTTTGTGGGCATGTGAATAGAACGTGTAGTCATATGCTTTGTCATTGAATAATCTCTACCTCCATGAGGAATTCAGCGAATCCCACTGCTGCTTTAGCATAATCCTCACGTGTGGGTTGTAGTGTTTTGTTGTTAACTGGATTCGGAGCTAGGTTGAAGTCCCCTCCTATCATGAGAGAGCTCTCTGCAAACGACACTATGTCAGGGGCGATGGTGTTCTGTAAATGGGCTTGCGCGCTGTTCGGGCAATAAATCAAAGCCAGTTTAAGGGGCTGCTCGTATAAGTACCCTTTAACTAGGATGTACCTTCCCACCTTAACCCTTGTGAGTGGCACGTCTTCGCTCAGTAAAATTACCCCCCCCGGTGGCCACCAGGGGGCGCGCAGGCAATGGCTGCCTGAGTGCGGAGCTCCCGCTGTGGCCGGGCTTTGGCAAGGGATTGAGCCCCCCCCCCATCCCCCCCGGCGGGCACGCCACAACAATTACGCTGTGCGCCCCACCCCTGCACCCGCCAGGGCAAAGGAGCGGCCATCGAAACCCCCGGGAAGCGGAGGATCCGCGATCGGGACTCCCCGCTTGGGGTGAGGAGCGCGGCTTGGAGAGCCGCTGAGCAGCAGGAGAGGTGGACCCTTCCCGAGGCCTGGCAGGCCCATAGCCCGGCCCGCTCCCCCCCCCTCGACTATCCTTCTCGCCGAACAGAGGCGGGGAACGGGTCGGCGTCGGCCCGGGGACGCCGCCGCGGTCCGGGGGTCAGCCCCCTTCCCCCCCGCTTCTCCCCGGCCTGGCTGGTCACGTTCGGGAGGCCCGCTCCCGAGGAGAAGACGGAGTGACCCGCACGGAGCCCGGGGGCCTGGGGCAGGCTCTGGGGATCGGCACCCCCCCCGGCCCGCGAGGAGTGATCGGGTGGACGGCGTGGGCCGGGGGTGGAGGGCCCCGCCTCCCCCCTGGATCTTTGGACGCGGGCACATCAGCGGAGGTGAGGCGAGGCAGCGGAGGCCCGAGGACTGTTCCCCGCAGGCGTGCGGACCCCCGGAGCACGCCGGAGGCAAGGCCCCACCCCCCCAACACAACAACATTGACGGACAGGGGGTCACTTGGGTGAGAGGCCCCCGCTGGTCGCAGGCGGGGCGTGTGCCCGCCCGGGGGTGACCCCCCACCCCCACCCCCAGGATGGGGAATCAAAAGTGAAGAAGGGAAAGGGGGGGGAAGAAAAAGAAAAGGGGAAAAAAAGAGGGGAAGGAGAAAAGAAGGGAAAAGAAAGGGGGGGAAGAAATAATTAAAAAAAAAAAAAAAAACAAGCAAGAAGAGAAGAGAGAAGGAAGACACATAACAAAAGGACACAGACAAACAGCTGGGCCACCAGTGGTCCTGGAACGCCCTTCCCCCCCTGCTGACTCAAAGATATCCACAACACGTGCCCCACGGGCCACGGGGCCCCCGACGCCCTTCCAAGGGGTATCCAGTAAAGGCCCCGACCCCCCACGAGGAGTTTGGACGGGGTGTGAGGCCCCCACCAGGAGACGGTGGGGCGTGTGCCCGCCCCCCCCCCCTACTAAGTGCAACGCCCTACAACCCCGGCGGGACCCGGCCCGGGACGGGGCTGCCCCGGTGGGCGATCCCTTGGCCCCGGGGTCCCCCCCCGCGGACGCCCCCAGGAGAGCGGCCTCACCCCTCCGCCAGGGACATTGAGGCCCGGACAGTGGACTACAGGAAGACACCCGATGAGCTGGCGGGAGTCCCTACAGGTATATCGCTTCCAGGAGGGCAAAAAAGGCGACGGAGGCACAAGTCGGAAAAGAACCATGGCCCAGTCGGAAGACTCAGCCCCTTCCTCCTCAGCCATGGAAAGGGGCTTCGCCTCAATCTTACAAGAAATCAGAGACATGCGCACAGACATTGCACAGAAGTTTGAAAAAATTGATCAAAGGGTGGAAAATATCGAAGACAGACTGCACCAGGTCGAGATGCAGCAAACAACCTCGGCACCCCAAGAGATTCAACTTAACATGAGGCTAGAAGCCCTCGAAAAGAGGGACGAGGAGAGAGCCCGCCAGATGGACGATTTCGAAAATAGGGAGAGGAGGAACAACCTCAGGATTTTCGGGGTGCCCGAAATGGAGGGGGAAACGGAGAGGGACGTCACCAGAGCGGTGCGGGACATCATCACTCTTGTTTGCGGAGGAGATGACGACAGAGCCTACGTTCGACAGAGTGCACAGAGCGGGGGCCCCCGTTCGATTTTAGCCCGGTTCCACTACTACTCCGAAAAGACTAAAGTGCTGGAGGAGGCCAGGAAGGCCCGAGAAATCACCTATAATAACGCCCAGATTTGCATATACCAGGACCTCTCCGCATACACATTGGCTAAGCGGAGAATGTGTCGCCCTCTCACACAGCTGCTAAAGGACAAAGGGATACGCTACAGATGGGGCTATCCCTTCTCCCTGACATTCGAATATATGGGCCAAAGATCGACCCTGATTACAGAAGAAGACATCCGTGGTACGATCCAGGAATACGTGGTGGACACGAACCCCCGGAGGGGCCCATCGGGCCCGGGGGGGGGGCGGACTCGGAGACCCTGGCCCGCCGAGGGACAGGAGAAAGAGAACCGGGACGCGCAAATTCAGGAAAATGAGCACCCCATCGCCAGCGAAAGAAGGCGGGCGGAACGATCCCGAGGACTGAGAGCGGTCTCGATCTGTTATGATCCTAACTGGTACTCGGAGGAGTTGGAGGTTCACTCTTTAACTGCATCTCCACGAACAGCAAGTATATGGGTCTCTTAAAAAGGAATGCAGCCGTGGGGGGGTTTGGGGGGGCTCAAGAGGAACAGCTTCATGGGCGATTGGCCTGGCCGCAGGGGGCAGGCTGGTGGTCCGGCCAAGAGCCAGTGCTGGCAGAACTATTTGGCTGGACGCCGGGGAGGGGGGAGAGGGGGTACACGAAAGTTGAGGGGGTTCAGTTCGGTGTTGGGGTGCAGTTGGGGTTTAGTTTCATGCCTTCCGGGGTGGGAAGGGTGGGGGGAAGAGGGGAGTTCAGAGCACAATTCAAGGAGCATTCGGGAAGGAGCATCATTGAGTCGTTGATCATGAGGGAAGATTACTTAAATTATGGCTGAGGGTCTGCCCGCCCTGGGTGTGGGCTCCCTCAATGTTCGGGGCTTAAATTCTCCCACAAAAAGATCCCTGGTCAGTAGGGAATTTCGAAGAACCAAGCTCGACATCCTCTTCTTGCAGGAGACCCACTGGCCTCTGGGGAAGGAACCCAAATTGAGGGGTGGTGGGATTGGGGAGGTCTTTAGCGCTTCCCATAAGGGTAAGAAACGCGGAATGGCTATACTACTAGCTAGAGGAGTCAACTTCGAAAAAGAAACCATAATGAAAGACCCGGGTGGCCGATACCTGCTAGTCCGAGGAACCCTGCAGGGGGCCCCACTCACCCTGGGGGCCATCTATGGTCCAAACGAAGGCCAAGCCCAGTTCTGGGAGGAGATGAGGGATAAGCTAAAGCTGTTTGTTCACGGCACGGTGGTGGTGGGTGGGGACTTTAATATGGTCCTGGACCCAATCCGGGACAGGAAAAGAACAGGCCCCCAGATCCCCAGAGCAGCAGATGAAATCACGGCCCGAACATTTCAGAGGGTCAATTCGGAAATAGGCTTGGTAGACACGATCCCAACCCCCAGACCCGAGACCCCCTCCTTCACGTACTATTCAGCAATCCATACATCGTTCTCCAGAATTGATTACATCTTGGTGGACGAATCACTGTTCTCATCTATATCTGGCTATAGGGTTCAGCCGGTCCCCTCGTCTGACCACGACCTAGTCAGGATCACGATAGCGAGGGAAGGGCTGAGCGACCGTGGGGGGAGATGGAAGTGCAATGACTTTCTACTAAAAGATGAGGTACTAGCGCAGGAGATACTAGAGGCCATCACTGAATTCTTTGAGTTTAACGACAATGGGGAAGTGGGACTACACACCCTTTGGGATGCCTTCAAGGCCACCTTGCGAGGAGTCCTCATTAAAATAGGAGCACGGGAAAAGAGGGTACGGGCCGCCCAGGAAAGGCGCCTGAGGGAGAAAATCGCCCAATTTCAACCAGGGGGCTCCCCTGCGGAGCCCCTGGATGGCGACAGGATGGCCGCCCTGGCCGACTACAGACTCCAGTTGAAGGAACTCCTCCTCCAAAAAACCGAAAGAAGTCACCAGCTGGTCAGACAGAGATACTATGAGAAGGGGGACAAGGCGGACAGGATCTTAGCCTGGAAACTGCGAGAGGTCCAGAGGAGTAAAATGGTGAGAGCAGTCAAAAATGAGGAGGGGAAATTAGGCCATGACGCATCCCACATAGGAGAGGCATTCCGCAGATATTATGAAAAACTATACTCTTCCGAATATAATGGGGATGAGGAGCAAATCAAGGGGTTCCTAGATTCAATACAGATCCCAGCCCTTTCCAGGGAAATGGCGGAGGGGTTGGAGGGCCCGGTGACCGAGGATGAGGTGGAGGGAGTGATTAGCGGCATGAAGAGGGGTACCTCTCCGGGTGAGGATGGCTATTCAGTAGCCTTTTACAAAAGGTTCCGCTCGACCCTGGCCCCGTATATGGTAAAGGTGTTCAACGGAGTGCTGGAGGGAGGCTTTCTCCCGGACTCCATGATGGAGGCGATCATAGTGGTGCTCCCCAAGGACGGTAGGGACCCCTCGGAGTGTACCTCCTACCGCCCCATTTCTCTGTTGAATACTGACGTGAAGATCCTGGCCAAGGTGATTGGGAGGCGGATAGAGGCGGATAGAGGGGGCCCTGCCGAAACTAGTCCACGGAGACCAAGTGGGTTTCATAGGGGGTCGTCAGGGCTCAGACAACATTCGGAAAACTATAGATCTGATGCACCATGCACAGAGGGCGGACCTTAACGCGAGTGTCCTATCCTTGGAAAAGGCGTTCGATAGGGTCGAATGGCGATTCATGGCACTCACCCTCCAGAGAATGGGCTTTGGGCCACAAATCCGGGACTGGGTGGCCGCTCTATACAGGGCCCCGAAGGCTAGGGTTCAGGTGAACGGCAGGCTATCGGATCCGTTCTCCCTCTCGCGGGGAACCAGGCAGGGATGTCCGCTTTCCCCCCTAATTTATGTCCTTGCAATGGAGCCCCTGGCCATCGCAATCAGAGCTCATAGAGATATCAAGGGCATCAAGAGAGGTGAGGTGGAATTTAAGCTATCCCTGTTCGCAGACGATATCCTGGCCTACCTTGTAGACCCGCGGCTTTCGCTCCCCCCCTCTTGTCTCTGATGGCCACATTTGGGCGCTTCTCAGGGCTCAAAATTAACGCTTCTAAATCGGTCCTCCTCCCCATGAGAACACAAGACCCAGGTGTGGACTCCCTGGACAGGTTGGAGGGGATAACAGTGGGGAAAACCGCCATCCGATACATAGGTGTCCTCCTCCCCAGGGACCTTTCCATTCTTGCCCCTATTAACTACGACCCCGTGATGGCGGGAATCACGGCAGACCTGAGGAGATGGGGCTCCATGATCCTGTCCTGGTACGGCCGCATGACGGCAGTCAAGATGAACATTCTTCCACAGTGGTTGTATCTCTTTACCTCTCTTCCCGCGGTCGTCCCTGACCAGACCTTCAGGGTCCTCCAAAACGTGGTCCATGAGTTTATATGGCAGGGTAAGACACCGAGAACCGCAAAAACTGTCCTACCCAGGGAGGAGGGAGGGTTCGGGTTGCCAGATTTCCAACTCTACTATCGCGCCGCCCAGCTACGTGTCCTTCTGGAGCATATGAAAGAGGGGCTGGGCACATACTGGTCCTATCTGGAAGACATGGACACCCATCCACTAAAGGTCCGGGACCTTTTATGGGCCCCGCGAAAATTTATCCCGAATAGACTGAAGTCCCACCCGACATTAGGTGTTCTATGGGCAATCTGGCGGGAGGGCCCCCAGACAGCACATTTAACGTCTTGGCCGTCCCCAATGTCCTCCCTATGGAGCCAACCCCTCATGCTGGGCAGTAGGGGGGTCCGCTGTGCTCAGTCCTGGTCCGACTCGGGGATGGAATGGGCAGGGCAGATGTTCAGGGAGGGAGAATTCCTAACATACCAGGAATTGAGGGACGCTCTTGGTCAGGGATCACTAACCATCTTTGAATATCTCCGCTTGAAAGGCATCTTATGTGACCAGGCCTGGGGTCAAGACTTGAAGAGACAACTGACCCCCTTTGAGAAATTTCTTGATACAGCGACTTCTAGGAAGGGGGCGGTCTCAGGGGTATATAAAATTTTGAACACTGTCAATTTGGGGGAGAGGAGGCGGTTCCGCTCTTTTTGGAACGAGCTGGCAGGGGAAGAGATCTCGGAGGACGCCTGGTCCAGGATCTTTAAAATAGCCTTCCACGGGAATTTATTTACCGCGGATATGGAACATAACTTCAAAATCCTCCAGGGATGGCACAGAGACCCTGCAAAGTTGTCAAAAATGTTCTCTGGTGTTTCCCCAACATGCCAAGGGGTTGCGACCAGGTTGGGTCGAGGGCACACATGTGGTGGCACTGCCCGAAGGTACAGGCATATTGGGTGGAGGTAAGGGGCTGGATCGCTGAAATCTCGGAGGAAATGCTCCCCCAGAACCCTCTGACCATGCTGTTGGGCCTACCCCCAGAGGACACGGACACAATGAGGTACCCGAGAATGTGGGAAACAATGCTACGAGCGGGCAGGGTAGCCCTTGCCCAAAAGTGGAAGAGCCCAGAAACTCCATCCAAGGTGGAATGGCTACAGAAGGTCAAAAACATGTTCTTGATGGATAAACTAACGGCAATGGTGAACAATGACTCGGCCTCCTTCCAAGCGAACTGGTACGGGGTGAAACAGATCTGGGGATGGGATGTCCATTGATCTGCAGCAGAGAACTGGAAACGGCGTGGGGGCCCAGGGCCCGGGAACCGGCAGACGGAACACAGCCAAACTAGAAGTCAACGCTCAAGCTCGCTTCCAAGCTCCAGACTAAGACAGCTCGCGTTTCAAAGTCCCGACTTGGGGTTTTTTCCTTCTTTTTTCTTTTTTTGGGGGGTGGGACTGCATTGGGGTGGTGGGGGGGGAGGGCGGTGGCCCTCGGGCCTGTTTCTTGATTCCATGTGAATGCATATAGTGCCCCAATGTTTGTTTATGAAAATGTTAATAAAAACAAAGTTTAAAAAAAAAAATTACCCCCCCCTTCTTTTCTTTTCCCCAGCTGTGGCAAAGAAGGTTTTAGGAAACCTCCAGATTTCACTTGCTTTTCATCTGGGGCCAGGAGGTGGGTCTTCTCGAGACAGACAATGTCTGCCTCTAGTTCCGCCAATATACGCATTACTGATTTGCGCTTCCCCAGGAAATTGAGACCCTAGACATTCCATGTCACCATGATTAGTTCTGTATCAGGGTCACCAGCCATACGCATGTAATACTAAGTTCAGCGTGTATCCGTGTGCATTCGCCTCCCTTGTGGGTCCCCAGTGAGCTTATATAACATACCGAACAAGTAATCCTTGGTAAAAGAAAAAACAATTTCACTTTCACTTACAAACTGTATTTCTCCTCTAAACCAATTACTGTCCTCTGGGTCATACTGCCCCATACAATGACAGTCCTCTCCCTAAGCCCGTCCTCTGGCAGCCATCTTCAGTTTTGGTAAGCACGTAAAGTGGCAGTATGTCCAAGAAGAGCCGCAGAGGGGTCGAAGGGAGGGTTCCCATTTGAATACATGTCAGACGCATGCTGAACAACAATAGTTACAAGTAACTTGTTCCTTCTCCAGAAAGGGGTCTGGCATGGATTCACATGGCCGGTCCGATAGCACAGTGGGTAGAGCGCCTGCTTTGACATGTGTGCAGAGCCTGCTTATGCAGGTACGAATCCTGGCAAGGTCAAACGCAGCATTTCATCCTTCTGAGGTGGATAAATGAGTACCACACACCCTGGGTAATAATAAGCAGCGCTCAGATGACTGATGGTTCGTAGCGCTATATAAATGCCAAGTTATTATTATGAATAACAAATGCATAGCAGTACATATTGACACTCTCGCCCCAGTCTTGGCCGACCTCTGCAACCTCTCTTTTGCCACTGGAGTTTTCCCTATGCTCTCAAGCACTCTCTCGTGCACCCTCTGCTCAAAAGCTCTCTGCCAACCAGTCTGTCCGGCAAACTATCACCCAAACTCCATCACCCCTTTTCTGGGAAAACTACAGGAGAAGCTGGCTATCTCTCAACTTACCCGCCACACTGAATCTGTTGGTTTTCTCAATGACCATCAGTCTGGCTTTATAACATCCAAAGGCATGGAAACTGCTCTTCTGAACACCCATGAATATCTGCTCTCAAGATTTGACTTTAACTCTCCGTCTGTCCTCATTCTTCTCAACCGCTCTTCTGCTTTTGATACGGTAAACCAAAACATTCTGATAACTCGTATCCATGATACCCAGTGCATCACAGATCAGGCCCTGGCGCGGCTCGCCTCCTTTCTCTCCGACAGGCCTTCCCAGGTGGAACTTGAGTCCTTTCTCTCCTCTATCACTCTCGCTACTTGTAGTGTCCACTAGGGATCTAACCTATCACCCTTGTACTTCAATATCTGCATGGCCCCCTTGGCCCACCGGATCTCTACCTTTACCTCTAACTTTCAGTGGTATGCAGATAACACGCAGCTCTCTTTCAGGCTATCATAGGCCTCCTCTGCACTCATCCCTGACTGTCTATACGCAATTCAGTTTTGGTGTGCTGCTAACGATCTGTGCCTGAATGCCAGTAAGACAGAGATCGTACACATTGGGACCCCTGTTCCCGCTTTCCCACTGGCTGGCCTTCCTTGGCCCTGTGCCCTCACCTACCAAATGAGGCAATAAATCTAGGGGTCATCTTCGACTCCACTCTCCCCGTCTCTGCTCACATCTCAGACATCTCCATAAAGTCCCACTACCAACTGCACCTCCTCAGAGGTATTCTACCTTTTCTCACTTTCCCCCAGAGGCTCACCACCTCGAGAGCCATGGTTCTCCCTAGGCTGGACTATTGCAACAGCCTCTCTCAATCTTCCTATTTCTACTCTCCATCCTCTACAACTCATCCAGAAGAGAACCGCAAGACTTATCCTTGGCCTCAAGTCCGGGGACCACCTCTCTCTGGCGCTGAAATTCCTCCACTGGCTCCCCGTTCCTGCAAGGAGCAAGTTCAAGACCCTCTGCATAACCCACAAGGCTTTCTGGGGCCGGGGCCCTCATTATCTACAACAATCTCTTCCCAAATAATCTCCCTGAGTCCTCCGCTCATCGTCCTCCAACTCTCTGCGGGTGAGGGTAGATCTTTACCCCCTGCAGTTGCCTCTCTCTGGAACAGCCTCCCTGCTTCTCTCCATCTTGAGCTGGAGCACCTTAAAGTTCCATAAACTCCTCAAGACCTTCCTCTTCTCTTCCTCCTCCTCTCTTCCTCTCCCCTGCTAGCCTCTGTTCTTTTTCCTCTCCTTCTCCCTAACTCTGTTTAGTTTTGCAGACTTGTTGCCTGGTTCACCGCCAGAGCCTTACAGGTCCCAGGCTCCCTCGCCAGTCTTTTGCACTTGCCTCCAGCCCGCTGCACTATGTTTCAGCATTACTGCACTTTCAGCTTCCGCGCCATGAGCGGGGCAACCTCTTTGCACTTAACCCAGGGCCCTGCTGGACTGGAGTCGTTTGCCCTCCCCACAACTCCTTCCTCACACCTCCATCTATACGCATGTAAGACCTAAATGTACTAGGACTAGTAATTTAGTCTGTCCTGTTCTCCAACCTCCCCCATTATGTTTGTCCCCCCCCTCCCCAGCTTGGTCACAACCGTAACACTAGGAGAAATGCTGTCAGGCCTACTATGCTAGTTTTTCTGTTAGATCATTTGGAAACTTCAATGCCCAAGAATGATTACTGTATTCCCTTCTTCCCTTCCTGACTTGAAGATCTTTGAAGCACTACACCTGTGTATAAGCGCTGTATAAATAAACAATTACAATATTACACAACCACGGAAGGTGGCAAAGCTCAACAGAAGCATTACTCTTACCTCTGGAACAGACTCACCTCAAGTGAACAGGCTGCGTAGCACTGCTTGGCCGACTCTGGACTTCTCTCTGGAATCCCTGCCGACGCAGTAGAACTGCTTGAAGGTGTGTGTGGACCACCATGTAGCCGACCAGCAGATGTCCAGCAGGGGGACACCAGATAAGAACGCTGTTGTCGCAGAGATCGCTCTGGTAGAGTGGGCTCTCGGAAGACCGGGCAACGGTCGGTTCGCCAACCGATGACAGTGCGTGATGAAGCCGAAGAGCCAACTTGAAATGGAAGCCTCAGACAAGGCATTCCCATGGTTCACAGGACCAAAGTTCACAAACAGTTGAGAAGTCTTCCGAAAACTCTGTGCTTTACACGTAGAAATTCAGCGCACGAGCAACGTCCAGCGAGTGCAAGGCCCTTTCAGCCAGTGACAAGGGCTTCGGGGAAAAACACAGGTAACACCTAAGGCTAGTTGAGGTGGAATTCCAACTGAACCTTCGGCATGAAGGAGGGGTGCGTCCGCAGCACCACCCTCAACACTGAGACAGATAAGGCTGTTTGCAGTATAGGGCCTAGATCTTACCCACTCTCCTGGCAGAGGTGATGGCCACAAGGAAAGCTGTTTTCCACAAGAGTAACTTGCGAGGGGCCTGATGCATAGGCTCAAAGCCCCCCACCCCCTTAGCCTCGTCAGCACCACGTTGAGTTCCCATGCCGGGACAGGAGCCTTCACCAGCAGGAAGGGAATAGTTTCTTACCTGTAACTCCATTTCTCCAGCATTGGTATCTTTCATGGATTCACATGCTTAGAATATTCCCCGTCGTCAGGCTGGGAATCCTCGGTAAGTTATATAGACCTTTTCCATAGGAAAACTTCCAACACTTTTGTGTCCTATCTACGTCGTTTTGGGCCGCGTACAGCAGCGCCACTAGGACGTAGAGGTATAAGTAGCCCCGCCCCCGCGGCTCCCTCAGATTTCGACCCTCAAAGTAGTATGGGGGGATCTCTGGTTTGCATGCGTAGGGGAGGCTGGCGGGCGAATGTGAATCCATGAAAGATACCAATGCTGGAGAAATGGAGTTACAGGTAAGAAACTATTCCCTTCTCCAGCATTGGATCTTTCATGGATTCACATGCTTAGAATAAATTGTATAGCAGTATCCCCCAACATTGGAGGTGTGTATGCAAACCAATATCACAATAACCATAATGCATATTTATCATGGTAAAACATCACATTATAGTATGTTAACAGTGAAAACATCACACTTCAAAGTACATTAGCCGAAGGATGTGACCCCTTAATTGGGGCTTACCTTATTGAAACAGGTGCCGTAGGACTGCACGACCCATCTGTGTATCCTCAGCATGTTGCTGTTCGAGGCAAAAATGCCGGGTAAACGTGTGTGGTACCGACCGGGAAGCTGCCTGACAGATATCTCCCAGCGGAATTCCGGACCACAATGCCGTCGACGTAGAAGTGGATCTCGTCGAATGGGCCCTTGGACGCTTCTCCAGCGGTTTTACGGCTTTTGAGTGACAAAAGGAAATAGTAGATGACACCCATCGGGCTAGTCCTTGTTTTGAGATCAGTTTACCTTTAGCCGAAGGGCCATAAGCCACAAATAGCTGTCTCGAGTCTCTGAAGCTTTGAGTGCGATGGAGGTAAAATTTTAAAGCTCTTTTCACGTCCAATGTATGGAGAGTCTTCTCCGCAACCGACGAAGGTGTTGGAAAAAACGTCGGCAGCACTATAGAAGAGTGCTTATGGAACATGGTAGGTACTTTAGGAATGAAATGAGGATTAGTAGCCAACACAACTTTATTTTTGAAAAACCTCAAGTATGGTGGATCGATCACTAAAGCTTGTATTTCTGACAGTCGTCGAGCCGAAGTAATAGCCACCAGAAAAGCCAATTTCCACGACAAAAATTTCAATGATGACGATGACATTGTCTCAAAAGGGGCCTTCATCAGCGCTGCCAGAACCAGGTTAAGACTCCAGCTTGGAGGAAACTTTTTCGTGGGAGGAAAGGTTCGGAACAATCCTTTAAGGAAATGTTTAATCAGCCGGTCACTAAATAACGGAGTTGAATGTCTCTTCCGAGTAAATCTCGAAATGGCAGCCAGATGCACTTTTATGGATGAAACAGACAAGCCTTTTTGAGCTAGGAGTAGCAAGTATGGTAGAAGCTGTTCCGGTGTGATATTAAGCGGGACCAAACCTGGTTGACCTGCGCCCCATATGCAGAATCTCTTCCATTTGTATGAATATGAAGCGTTCGTGGACGGCGCCCCTCGCCGTTTGCAAAATGCGACAGTCCGCTGGAATCTCTAACGTACCAAACTCGGAGAAATCAGGAGCCAGGCTGTCAGACTGAGGCTGTCGGGGTCGTGATGCCAAACAACCCATTTCTCCTGAGACAGAAGGTTCGGGATTTTCTGGAACCTCATTGGTTCTGCCGCTGAAAGATGGAGTAGATCGGAGAACCACACTTGTCTGGCCCAGTACGAGGCCACCAGGATCATCCGACATGGATATCTGTGGATCCATTGCAGCGTCCGACGTATGAGCGGAAACGGGGGAAAGGCATACAGAAACTTGTCGGTCCACGGGAAAGAGAATGCTTCGCCTAGTGCGTCTTGCTGGGGCCACCTGCTCGCGTATTGTAGGCATTTCTTGCTGTCTCTCGTCGCAAAGAGATCGAGGGCCGGACGACCCCATTTCTCGAAGACACGGTATAGTTGTTGGTCGTTCAGTTCCCATTTGTGTAGTCGATTCATCTCCCTGCTGAGAGAGTCTGCTTGCACGTTTTTGACTCCTGGCAAGTGGAACGCCAATAGATATATCTTCTGCTGAAGGGCCCAATGCCAGATCTCCTGGGATTCGGTCTACAGAGTTCTGGAGCGAGTTCCTCCCTGTTTCCTTAGATAAAACATTGTTGTTGTGTTGTCTGTCATAATCCGTACAACTGATCCCTTTATCCGTGGAAGAAAGGATTTCAGGGCCCAACGCACTGCCCTTAATTCCAGCACATTGATATGAAGGCCGGACTCCTCATATGACCAACGACCCTGAACCTGTAGGGAATCCAGATGAGCTCCCCATCCAGTTAGAGAAGCATCCATCACCACTGCCATCTGGAACACCGAATCCAGCAAGGGCATTCCCTTTGTCAGATTTATGGAAACTCTCCACCATTGAAGCGCCTGCACGAGTTTGCTGTTGATGGTCAATTTGTCCGACCAACGCCCTTGACTCTGTGCCCATCGATCCGCCAAGAATTCCTGAATCGGTCTCATGAAGAGACGACGATTGTTGATTAAGGGTATGCAGGACGACATGGTCCCCCAGTAGGGACATGTACCTTCGCACTGACACTCTGGTGTCGACTTTCCAATCCGATGCTTTTTGCTGCAGTTTCAGAACCCTTTCGACAGATGGCTTTACCAGTCCTGACTGCATCTGGAACTCCGCCCCCAGAAAGACCAAGGTCCTTGATGGCGATAAGGAGGACTTTTCAAAGTTTATTGCGAAGCCCAAACGTTGTAGGAGGCACATGGTGGCATTCAGCCTTTCTTGTGCCCTTTCCGGAGACAATCCCCTGACTAGCCAATCGTCCAGATAAGGGTACACATGATGACCTTCTTTCCTTAAACAGGCTGCTACTGGAGCCAGACATGAACGTCCTGGGAGACTATTTCAGTCCGAATGGGAGGACCTTGAACCGATAGTGGGTTCGTCCGACGACGAACGGTAGAAATCTTTTGTGTCGTCGACGCATCGGGATATGGAAGTATGCGTCCTGAAGGTCTAGCAACGACAAATCTCCCAGTTGTATCGAACGGATCACTTCTTGGAGTGTAAGCATCTTGAATTTCAGATTCTTGAGCAGTTTGTTGAGAGCTCGTAGATCTAGAATGGGACGCCATTTTCCATTGGGTTTCTTGACGACAAAGTAACGGGAGTACACTCCCTGTCCTCTTTCTGCCACCGGGACTAGTTCTATAGCCCCTTTCTGCAGCATAAGCGCTACCTTTTGCATTAGTATTTGAAGGTAGGGCTGCGTCGAGAACACCAGTGGAATGCGTGGTGGCTTGCCCTTGAACTGTAGAGAATGGCTCAGATGTATTGTGTCCAAAACCCATTGGTCTGTTATGCACGCCCACTCGTCGATGTGACAAGACACTCTGCCCCAGGACGTTCTGTAAATTCTCATCGCTGGCTTTTGGCCTATTTATCCTTCGTCGACGAGGAGTAGGCGCCTCGTCGTCTGGAGGTTTGGTAATCTCTGCCTTTACGAGTAGCTTGGGCTGCACGTCTGTAGCCTTGGGAAGAGTAGGAGGGTCGGCTGAAACCTCGGTCTCTAGATGATCCAAACCGGGAGTTACCTGATGCTCCTCTGAAGGGACGAAAGGAACGAAAATTCCTACCACTCTGGAGGGCTCCAAGGGAACGAGCCGTGTCAGAATCTTCTTTCATGCCCTTCAAGGCTTCATCCACTTTCTCCCCAAACAGGTGTTCTCCTTCGCACGGCATATCCATTACCTTATATTGTACCTCTGGTCTGAACGTCGTGCACTTAAGCCAGGCTTGCCTTTGTAACACTACGCCATTGTTGATTTGCTTAAAGCCTGATTCCGCCAGGTCGACAGCAATGTTAATGGAATGATTGGAAGCCTCTTCTCCCTCACGTACGAGCAGCATGGCAGACTTCCTGTGTTCCTCCGGCAGATGGTCCAAGATAGGAGCTAGCCGATGCCACATCTCCCTATCATACCTGGCCATAATAGCCAGGGAGTTGGCTGCTTTAACTGTAGTCGCTCCAACCGATAGCACTTTCTTCCCAAAAGCATCTCGTCTCCTGGCTTCGTTGTCTGGCGGGGTCGTGCATTTGTGTTGCGACCTTGCCTTTCTGGCCGCCACCGCGGATACCACTGATTCCGGCGAAGGTTGAGACGTCAAGCACTTGGGAGTTCAACCCGGAGCCTTGAATTTCTTTTCCAATGGACCTTTTACTGCCGGTTCTGAAAAAGGGTGACGCATGGTTTTTAGTCCCTCCTGCCAGACATGGTCTAAAAAGGGGATAGCAAATATCGCCTTTCTTCTCTTGCCCATATGATCGAAAAGAAAACAATCTTTTTTCTCTTCTTCTGGCACTAGGCCAAACTCCGCACATGCCTTACCCATCATGGCATGGAAAGCACCCACATCATCAGGTGGTGATGGTTGCGCCGGACTCTTTGGAGTTTCCATCTCCGCTTCAAAGTCCCATGTAGGGTCCCTTGAGGGGGATAACGAGATGTCTGAACCCGACCCTTCACGTGCCGACTCTGACAGTTCTCCTTCTTCCTGTGGACGAGAACGATCTTCCTCAACCGGGTAAGCGGTAGGAATTCTGGATGGAGGGCGAGGAGCCGGGCCTGGCTCGTCGACGACTGGCGAGGCCTGTAACACTGTCAGGACAAGCTGAGGTAACCGAGTGTCCAACCGCTCCAACAGATTCTGTAATGTGTTCAACACCTCCAGGGACAGAACAGCCTGGGGATTCAGTAAGGAAGAGGTAACTGGAATGGCACTTCCACTAAAGAGCGACCCCAAACCAGTTGGTTGTAATCCCAGATCGGTTGGATGTGCGACCGGATCACGGTCATCCTCCGCCGACGAGATGGAGAAAGCCGCTTCTGGTTGCAGCAAGGCCTCAGGCGGGATCGGATCAAAAACCTCTGGTTGCCATCCCACCGGCGGGGCCACCGTCGATGATGACATCTTTTCCATAGGCGCGGTTTGACCTGACGAAATAGCCGCTGAAGAGCCATCGCCGAACACAAAGCAGGTGTCGACGACCGGATCGTCGTCGAAGTCTGTGGCGCAGGGCCTTGAGGCGTTACCGCCGTTTTTGACCTCGACTTGTGGGACGAGGACTCTCGACTCGAGGTAGACTTATGACGGTCCCCTGAGGAGGATTTCGATGAGTCTTTTCTCTCCTTTTTAGATGAGGAGGAAGACGAAGCCTTATGTGAAGAGTAAGTCTTCGCAGGATGTTTCTCCGAGGGGCGTTTTTCAGATGAGCGCGATTTCTTTGCCGGAGGCTCCGCCGACACTGATCGATGAGGGGGGACAGGAGACTTAGATCTCGAGGCTGTAGAGCCTACCTCCGATGCCGGGTACGCACCCGCTCCGTCATTGAGCCAAGTAACCAGGCGTCTGTTGCGGTCTTTTAGGGTCTTTTGTGAGAAGCCCTGACAGATCTCACACGTGTCCGCCGTATGATGAGGGTGAAGGCAGTAAATACAGTCCATATGCCCGTCTCCTTGATATACCTTCTTAAGACCGTATGTAGCACACGGACGAAATAACGCCTTTCCAGATATTCTTTGAAAAGAAACAGTCGAAGAAGAAGAACGCACAACCTAATAAAATAGTAGATACTCGAGGTAATCCCACTACTTTGGAAGACTGTTGAAATCTGAGGGAGCCGCGGGGGTGGGGCTACTTATACCTCTACGTCCTAGTGGCGCTGCCCTACGCGGCCCAAAACGACCTAGATAGGACACAAAAGTGTCGGAAGTTTTCCTATCGAAAAGGTCTATATAACTGACTGAGGATTCCCAGCCTGACGACGGGGAATATTCTAAGCATGTGAATCCATGAAAGATCCAATGCTGGAGAAAGAGTGAAACAGTCCTTTGAGGAATTCCTTGATGAGTCGGTGAGACCAACAAAAATAGAAGACCTATCTGGAGACATGGTGTAGCGGGAGATAGCCGCAAGATATACCATGATCGAGGCATGCGCTAGTCAGTCCAGCCATGGCCAGGTATAACAAGTATGGAAGAATCTGCGGTGCCGTGACCCTCAAGGGAGGTTCGGAGGGCAGGGGCAATCTTCTGCGACCAGCACCACGTAGAGAAGTGCTTCCACTTGTGACCGTAGCACTTCAAAGTCGACAACGCTCTGGCCTTGGCAAAGACCTCTGTGCAGTCCAATGGCAATTCGGATCCTCCAAACTCTAGAGCTGCAGAAGCCAAGCCCTCAGGTTCAGCGAGCATGGCCCGTGATGCAGGATTGCACCTCCTTCGCTAGTGAGAAGACCAGGGACTACTGGCAGCTAGAACGGAGGCAACGCTGACAAGTTGAGAAGGTCCGGGTACCAAATCTGCCTCAGCCATGCTGAGGCGATGAGTATCATCCTGAATCGACACTGTTGGAGTGTGTTGATGACTCGTAGCAGGAGAGGCAAGGGAGGAAACTCGTACCGAAACATGCCCTCCCAAGGGAAGACGAATCCTTGGTTGGTGAAATCAGCAGGCAAACGTCTGGCATTTGGAGTTCGCCAATGTCGCAAACAGATCGATCTGGGGCCTGCCATACTTAATGAAGATGCGGTCCACCTGGTCCTGCCGAAGTTCCACTTGGGGCAGGAGCGCAATCCCCTGCTGAGGGTGTCTGCGATGGTGTTCTTGACTCCAGCCAGGTGAAGAGGAACGAGGAACATATCTTATCCGACGGCCCAGTGCCACAAGTCCTGCACCTCTTTGGAGAGCGCCAGGGACAGAGTGCCCCCCTGCTTCCTGATGTAGAACATGGTGGTGGTGTTGTCCGTGAAGAACCTGAACATTTTGCCTTTCAAAGACGAAGGAATGACTTGAGGGCCCAGAATACTGCCCGTAGCTCCAAGATATTGATGTGGAGATCCTTCTCCTCCGTCAGCCAAAGGCGTCTGGCGTGCAGATATCTGGTGTGGGATCCTCAGCCTTCTGGGGAAGCGTCCGTGGTGACGGTTTCCTGGAATGGGGGGTTTTGAAACCCTCTGCCACGGGTGATGTTGGAGTGAATGCCCCACCACGTTATCGCCCGATGGAACTCCTCGTCGAGCGGGACCTTGTCCGCGAAGCGCCCGGACACCTGTATCCAGGAACTCCTGAAGAGCTGGATGAGGTAGACCCAATGACATCATGCCGAGCAGCGACTTGATGGTCCGCAATGTGGTGTTTCATTGAGAACAGCTGTTGCACTTGCAAAAGCATGGCTGCTACCCTCTCTTCCGAGGGCGATGCTAGGCAGGAGACCGTGTTGAGTCTGGCCTCTAGGAACAGAGCATTCTGCGATGGTGTCGAGCAAGACTTCGGATAATTAATGGAGAATCCCAGATCCCTCAGCAGCTGGACTGTCGTCTCTGTGTGACCGACTGCTAACTCTTGTAAACTGTCCCGGATGAGATAGTCGTTGAGGTACGGGTACATGTGAATCCCTCGCAGTCGCAGATGGGCCGCCACCGGTGCAAGGCACTTTGTGAACACCCCGGGGGCCGACTTCAGGCAGAAGGGGATGGCCTTGAAGTGGTAGTGCCATCCCTGCACTGAAAACTGTAGGAACTTCTGGCGCTTCTTGTGGATGGGGACGTGGAAGCAGGTGTCCTCCAGATCCAGCAACACCAAGAAGTCTCCTTCTCCCAGTTGGCTGAGCATGTGCTGCAACGTCACCATCCTGAGTTTTTGGGACTTGAGGTACTTGTTCAGACATCGCAGGTCTACAGTGGGACTCCAGCCCCCAGTTTTCTGACTAAAAAGTATCTGCAATAGACTCTGGAGCCCCTGAGTCATTGGGGAACCAGCTCCGCCCCCCCCCCCCCTATTGGTAGCATGGCCTGTACCTCCTCCAAGAGTTGTGCTGAAACTGCAGGCTATGTCCGTGGGCGAGAGCGTCCAGCACCCATCCATCGGTGGTGATCTTCTCCCACTTGCTGACGAATCCAGTCAGTCGGCCTCCCACCGGGGTGCACAGGTTGGGGCCCAATGTCCTGGCTGGTTCCGACCTGCTTTGGCGCCGGCATCCTGCATTGTAGACAACGGCGGTGCTGACCTCCTCCAACGTCGGCCTCGGAACGGCCTCTGTAGGCTTCCTGGGTCGTGGACCTAGAGGGCTGGCGGTACAACGAGGATAAACCTTTCAACGACCTGCCTGATTTCCCTCTGGAAGAGTGAAAGGAAGAGTGGTGCTGCTGGAGCGTGCCCAGGGAACGGGCCATCTCCGTATCTGCCTTGATGGCTTGTAGTGACTCGTCAACAGCCTTCCCAAACAGGTTACATCCCTCGAATGGCATGCCCAGGTCCCTCATCTGGACATCCTGGTGGAAATGCAGGGCCTTCAACCAGCCTTGACAACAAAGGCAGACACGGTTCCCCATCTGCCGGAACCCTGTGTCGGCGATGTCCAGTACCACTGTGATGACATGGTCCAGAGCCGCCTCTCCCCTCCTGGAAGAGGGCGATTGCCTCGATCCTCTTGTTAGTCGTCAGTCGCCGCTGTGTCTGTATCCCTCCCCGTATCCACCAGTGGAGGAGGGGCGCCTGACACGGATGTGGAGGCTGGAATGGGGGTGTCAGATGACACTGCCCCTTTTTTGCCAGAGGCCGATTTGGGGTCTGTAGGAACTGGGCCCTGCCTGGATCTCCAACACCAAAGTGTGAAGGGTCGAAAGGATGTCCAGCGATACATCTCTCGACTGAGCTCACGTGATCGTAGCACTAGGCCCTGCGCCATAGTCCTCGTCTTACACGTCCTAGTGGACCATGTGTGAGGACTCCAGGACCTACTCGTCCATGGACAAAACTTCCATGGCCTTCGGCACGGCCTGGGGTTGGACCGGGGTTTCCTTGGCCACCCTCCCCCTTTTCCATCCTGAGGGGTCAGAGCCGGGCTCAGAGACGGTATCCTCTTCTCCGGTATGCCAGCAGATTTCACCAAAGTCACTGTGACAATTTCTCGCCTCGGAGGTAGGGAGACTACCTGTGTTGTGGGGGCTACCTTTATTGGGTCTGCTCCTTGTGCCTTCATGAGAGCAGCCGCCACCTGATCTATTGTCGACAAGGACCTCTCCTGAGCCGACTGGGCCTTCTTGGCCAGTCCGGCCAACTTCTCCTCTGTCCCTGGCTTCTCGGGCCTCACCCGCAGCTTAGCCGAGGTGGGCGACTTCCTCTCGGAGGAGGAGCCCGATCGTTGGCTGGCAATGGAGGCGAATGGTGATATTGAGCGCGCCCTGCCCAATGCCGGGACAGCTTGCGCAGCGACCCTGGTGGAACTAGACTTGCTGTGCTTGGTCTTGTCTTGGGCCCCCACAGGTGAGCACCCTCAAAGCACTTAGAAGCCCAGTCCTCGGACCAGCCGGTCCTGGGAAAGGCATGACCCTGCTCTGAGCAAGGGGCAGAAGCCTTGGCGTTCAGCCACGCCGGCAGTCTACTGTGTCGATCCTTCCTTGTCTTCTTACAGAAGCCAAGGCAGATCGCGCATTCACCTTCCTTGTGGTCCGGATGAAGACAGTAGAGGCATTGCAGGTGTTTGTCCTCACAAACACACTCCCAGCCCGCACTTGGTGCAGGGCCTGAAAAAGGATCTACCTTCCTTCTCCTCCGTCATGGTCGGAGGCGCAGAGTAGGCCTGATGGCCTTCTGGAAACTTCGAAGAAAACTTGAGGGGCGCTGGAATTCCCCCGACAAATGGATCCCCGCTGTCAGCAGATGAAGAGCACACAGGCTCTTTTGGAACAAAAATAGAAAAGTGTCCGGTAGAAAAATGAAAAAACTTAAAAGTAGCTCACAAAGCAAAACTCAAGGACTCCCAACACTGAAGCATGCAGTAAAAATCTGAAGATCGCTGCCAGAGGAGGGGCTTAGGGAGAGGATTGTCACTCGATGCAGGCAGTATCACCCAGAGGACAGCGATTGGTTTAGAGGAGAAATATAGTTTTTAAGTGAAAGTGAATCTTGTTTCGTTTACCGAGGATTCCCCGCCTGACGGGGACTATTCATGAGCATGTGAATCCATGTCAGACCCCATGCACGAGAATGGGAGAACTTCCCTTCAAATATTTGTTCCTAAAAACACTGGAGATAAGTGATGCAGGCTAGACCATCCTGTAGTTCATGGAGAACATGTGTTTTACACCCCTTTCTCTACAGAACTCACAGGTTTGCGTCAATAGCAAATGAAAACTGTTAAAACTTCACTCTTTACATGTCAGACTATTCTGTGCCTTCCTCCTCATGACATTCATCACACACACATCTTCAGATGCCACCAGAAGCTATGGAAGAAACAAGATCTTCCCAAAAGTCCTCAAATACTGAAGGACAACACCCAGTGTGGATGGCGTTGGCACAAAGAGAAACCAGCTTAACACATGAATGCCAGCAAGAAAAAAAACTTGAGTAAGAGAAAGCAAGAATAACATTTTCTCTGTTTCTGCAGCAGCCTTAGTAGGACCAGCCAAAAAAACATCTTATAGAGTAGCATTCCGTAAGAGAACTTTGTGCACAAAACACTTCAAGAAGAACGGCAGAACTAACCAAGTCTGACTACTGACAGGCAGAAGAGCTACCAGAAAAGAAAAGCTCCAGGTACACCAGAATCCAAAGAACTCAAACACACTGGGGTCATCCAGGTGTTTAATGATAAAACAAGGTCAAATATCTGTGTATGAGGAAATCCTGAAATCAATGCTGCAGCCCTAAACCAAAGGATGGTATTGCTGTGTTTGATACCATCTCCACTGTGGGTCCTCTCCTTTGGATAACGTTTTCTTGATGGTCTGAAGGGCGGAACATTGATGTCTTATGTCCATGGCTCAGACAGATGCAAGGAAAACTGGAACCTAAAAGTTATGCCAGGTGACTCCATGCTTTTGGTGAGTAAATGTTTGCTAGACAAGGGTTAATGTATTTGGGCCCTGATGGCCTACTGATCGATCGAACCAATTGTATACATGCTCACATGTTCTAAGTTTTACAATTGTAACTGTTCCACCTTTGTCCCTTTCATGCGGTTTCACATACTGCAGTTGTGCTGCATTTGTTTCACATATTCCTTCATTCAGAACTTCACTCGTCTCTAGCGATTGCCGGCTCCTCAGGAATTATGAGCTGTACTGCTCCTTCAATTAAAAGACTGTATGGAAGGTGGTACTATAGTCAGATACACACTTGGCTGGAGGGTAACTGGTAGGTGCCGATATATACTGATTTTGTAGTCGCATATGTTACTTTGCAGTTGCCCACATAAAGGCGTGTGTGTGTATTTACTGACTGCACCTTCATTATTACAATTACAGCCAAATGTATATATGGCAATCGGATTACTGTTCTGCACATAAACTAAATGTTAATGGGATTTCCCAATCTTGCCCTAACAAATGATTTGAATAGAGGCCTACCACACTACTTTAAATTATCAGAACTCCAAGAGCCCAGGTGGTAAATCCATTGAGGGATACTGCCGTCAGTATCCTTATAATTTACTTGTTCAGTGCCATTATCTAGGGCTCCTCTCCTGCACCACCGCAGTATGAGGTCAAAGCAAGGTTTCACACTATTGTCCCTAAACTGGAATAGGGTCAGAGGCCATCATGACCCAAGTATCTCAACAGGTTGGTATAAGACAACAGCACAGGTTAAGATCTGTACTTAATATGGCTACACAGTATTCCGTTGACAAATGAATCATGATGCCATCATTGTTTACTTCCAACACCTCTACAACTTGTTCTAAAATAACTCCACCAATTAGCATTTCACAAGCTTATGCCAGTGATTACCTGCTTTTGTAGTGACTGTGGTCTTCTTGGCTTCTACAGGCTTTGTATCAGTCTTGATTGCTATACAAAAAAACAGCAACACAAATTATCTTTTGCTAATAACTTATGCCTCAGTCAAGCCTCTAATAAATGTACTGCTTTGGGGATTATGCAGCAGAAGTATCACTAATCTGTTCTGCTCCTACGTCAATCAGACACAGACAATTAATTTATCAAAACCAGAACGCTGCTTATGTTATCCACAAAATAAATACATGGAGTAGATGGCTACATAACTGCATTAATTGCCTTTTTGATTATCACTAGTGATTCTGAGAAGTTAATTTAAGAAAGGTTTTGTGAATTTCCCCTGTGGTCCTATAGATAAGTGGGCAACCAGCAGCATATGGGTTAGAAGACACAACTAATGACCGCTCAGTTTATAAACATTAGCTTCATCAAAGGCCCCCAAAAGTATTACCCTGGTGTCATTGGGAAATTTCAGATGCGCTATTTAATTAATGTGCACCGGGATTCACACCTGAACTGCTTCACCATTGATCTAGGCCACCAGATATGGTAAAGGTTGCACCTAGCTAACCAGAATCTCCAACAGAAGCGGTAATGAATGAGACTAGATGATGCATATTCACACCAGAGTGATGGTACCAGCACATTTTTTCCACATAATCTAGGTACAAATTATACATTTTACCGAACCATATTGTCTAGTTCTGATTTTAAGCTGCCCTCCCAGCTATTACTATTGGGGTATTTTTATTTGGGGACAGGGGTTGGCCCTGCAACCAGTTCCCCAATGCATACACAATATGGATATCATACCATTACCCTGTCCTAATTGCAGAAGGTGTTCCAGACTGGTAAAATCCATAATACCATTAAAAGAATTGTCTCCGAGACAGAAAGTCAATGTCTGAGGTGTAGGTTTCTAAAGCCCCCTCCCCATACAGCGAAGTACTCTCCTGGCCAGTGAGTTAAGTGTTTATGTGTTCCCCCTCGAAATAAAACCATCCCAGAAATCTTAGGCCTCCTGCTTCAGACTCCCAGAACTCTCTAATTCCATAGTCCTAGGGCAAAGCATGGATTATTGCTAAAAGTGCTCAATGATGACAAATAACTCCTAGTCTTTCATCTCATGCCTCATCCTCTCCGGATACCACAGTAGAGAATGCATTGCTTCTAAACTCTCCCTTGGGTGGGTATCTGACGAGAGCCACAAAAGGGAATCCAAATTGTCAAATGAGCAGCTGTGTGCTGGCCCATGCTCTTTCTCCAGAAGCACTCACTTAAAACTATGACTGAGCTGTACCGCAAAAGGGTATCCTTATTAGATCTAGGACTCACATGCCTTCATTAAGATGACTAGTCAACAACATTTTAGAAGCCACACCAGGCCGTCCATTGGCCTGAATGCAGTAAAAATGCTTAGTTGAAAAGTAAATAACTCAGAGTTGGGAAAAATGTAAAAATAACAATCTGTTTCATCGCCTTCAATGGGTCACCCACACATCTCCTCTCTGTCTGTGTGATCCAGACCGGATTCTTGTGAGTGATGTCTTTTTAAAATCGGACTCAATTTTGTTTCGGGCCACTGGTGAGTCCTTAAGATTACCCGTCCCCAGGTGACCCTCCCCCAATTTAAGTTTGTGTAGCACTACTACCTCCCATGTGAACAATAATGAAGGAAACCCTTGTTTCCCATTCTTTAAAGGTATGTTTCCGATACTCTACATAGCCCTGAAAGGCACGTGGCAGTGGTACCTTACTTTTACACTTTTTAGCACCTTTATTTTATTGCATGCTAGTCATTTTACCAATAGAGGCTTATATGGCTATTGTTGCTTAATGGTGTCTTTTTGGCACATTGCCTTGATTGGTAGACTTCCTTTTGTGAAGGGGTATGAAATGTCCATAATATATAGTCATTCCCTTAACAGGTTTTAGACAGAGTTGGGAAGCAGCTTTTATGGGGCTGGAACAGGTTTGGGCAGTCTACGGGATTGCAAACTGCACCAATACAGATTCTAATCCTAAATGATGACATGATTGTACCCGAGCTGGCTGTCCATGATTGGACTCCCTTTCAAGAGTTTAAATTCTGCAAGTTCTCTGCTCAGGTTTCTGTATGGGATGTGGTAAAGATGTCTTTAGCAATGTATAGTTAGGACAGGGACAAATTAGGATTAAGTCAATCTCCCCATGGAATTGGTCCACATACATATAAGAATTAGTCTTCATTGCCATTAACCTATGGTAGCCCACGTGTTTTACCTATGTCTCTTATCAAATCATGTATGGGGACTTTTCAACACTGATTCAAAAGTGTTAGAACTAGCACCTAATGTTTGCATAGGTGCCTAGGTAATGTGTACTTTGCACTTAGGATACAATGTATTGGTTTGTCTGCGAATCGTTTAAATTACATATTTGTGATGTTTTCTATTACAGGTTATGAAATCTTATTGCAATTGTATTATGGGATGTCATAAACTTCAATCATAGTTGAATTAATTCTAAATTGGGTAATACATGTTTTTTATGCAAAGTGCCTATTGAGCCTTCACTTTAAATTAAATTGAATAAAATGAACATTATTTTATTTGATGTCTAGAGGTGTGCTGACTTATAGATTCGATCAGAACTACAAGTAGAGGCCGTGCCTGAATAGTGGCTGACCTTTGCAAAAAGCTCAACATGTGAATGGCTCACCCTGGGGACCCCCCTCTCGTGTATACAGGTTTCTGTATACCCAGGGGACTCTGGAGCCAATCAATAAGTGAACTGCTGGAACCAAAGACTGAAGCATGAGAGGCCTCAGAGGGACATCGGATGTTGCTGTTGCTACAACAACCATTGCCTAAGCCAACTACCCCAAGGTGAAAATCTTCAACAGTGTCGTCCTTCCAAGGTGTGTGTCTCCCTCAAACCGGTGAACATAGCCAGCTCTGAGTACTATACACTGAGTGTCCGCCTAGAGCCAAGGAGACTCAAGCGCTTGTAACTATCTCACATCATCCGAAGTGGGGCTCCTTTGCCTGAACTTCACACAGCTATGGGGCTATGAAACTTGCAGAACCCCCTCGTCAGGGGATCTGAGCCTCGTAGCTCTGCTGCTTCCCCCTCTCCATCAGAAAGAGGACCCCTGCTGGAGCCTCAGTTGTTTGTCCTAGTGTCTGCAGGCCATTTGATGAGCCACAATAACTGCCCCTGGTGACTTCTGCATCCTGATGGTTCTCTAGTAGTGGAATCAGAATAAGTTCACCATCTTGAGCCCAGGTCCATCCTGGTGGTATTTACAACTGCAAAGTTGGAAGTAGAAGGTAACCTGCAAATGCAGCTGCCAAAAAAAGCCCGCTCTGCATCTGCTACCCCTAGGTGCCCCTATACTGCAAACAACAGTGACTGCAGTTGTCCCCAATGCCCGAGATTTACCTAGGGTCATTTTCTGGCCCAACTGGGGATCGAGGGGCTAGTTGGCTTACCAGTTTTTGTGTCCCCTTATATCCCATTCACATTTATTGGACGTAAAGTCCTCCTCAGGAGCTTTGCCTTGCCTTTGGTGGTAGAACCTGGGCATAGGAATCTCATCTGGGGTCGCCCAAGACTACAGCCCTTGATGGCTGCCCCTTTCCTACACAAGAATCCTACACTTTTCATCATAAAAAAAGCTTCACTATTTACCGCACTTTAATATCAAATTGCGCACATCGTTTCCCATGGGAGATTATGATTATTATAATTGTTTTTTTATAACACGCTTAATACCGAAGAGGTTTTTAAGTGCAGACCCGGGATTAGAACCTGTGTTGCTCTGCGTCTTGCTTCCAAGACGAGCGTGTTAGCACTGAGCTATACTACCCGTGCCATTACTTACTTTCTAAACTCCCCCCAAAGTATTCAGAACTTGCCTACTTACCTGAATCTTTGCTTAACACGTATTTATAGGTTATGTTTGGACTAAGCTTAAAGTGTGCTGGTGTTGCCATGTGAATTTAAAAGGTTTGTGAAAACTAACCTCACATTTCCAACCCCTTTTAGCACAATCACTGTTTTGACAAACTCCTGATCTCCCTACTCCAAGTCCTGCTGCTTGGTCTCGCATTAGTGACTATTTTAGACTGTGCTGATCCATGCAGGGTCCACTAAGGTTGCCTTCAAAGAATCCTCCCATGTACAGTTTCCACTCAGTATGGGAAAACAAGACCGAGTGCAACTGAAAGGCACAGGGAAACTGGGGGGAGGATGCTCTTCTTAATGTTCATGACCCACCAAAGGTAAGAGATTTCAGTTTCTCTCTCCAGATCTGATGACCTCTCCGCCACCAGGGCTGAAACATCACTTCTACAGAGACGAGGGAGACTTCATTAGATAAACATCCAGATATTCAATGTGAGATTTTTGCTAAAGAAAGTCCCATCTATTATGCAGATTCACTAGGAAGGAACAAACTTTAGTAATATTTAGGATCTATGACTTTGCCATATTTATATTTTAAAAAAAGTTTGATTTATGAATGCTTGACAAGGCAACATACAATCAGGACAACACATTTTACAGTAGCAGAAGTTCGTACATTAGCAGGTTACACGTGTGCATTGCAATCGGTATAAAATTGTGTACAACTTCAGTTCATAGGGTCTAGACTGGGAAAGTGGCCACGGGGGACACAGAGTGAAGCGTTGGCGATTATCCATCTGCATCCTCTCCTCAATGTTCGGATATATTCTGTAAATAGGTCTGAAATGGAAGCTGTATGTCTCTGGGTCTGCAATTAGATGATTGCATGGATCTCCAGCGCTCCTCCATGTCTGCCACCCAGGTGACAGCAGAAAGCCACTGCTTAATAGTAGGTATAGTAGGGCAGAGCCATAACAATAGTATACTTCACATTGCTAATAGCATACATAAAGTAACCAGCATCCGGCTGAGCCCATGGATTGACTCAAACTCATGAAAAAGGCAGTTTAGGGGGACGACTCAATATTTTGCTCAAGCAACACTGATAAGGCAGTACAAACAGCAGACCAATATTCAGAAATCTAAGAACACGCTCAGATCATGCAAAGGTATCCAGCCCCTTTGGAGTGACACCTAGGTCAGAGAGGCGAATGATCTTGAGACATGATGTGCAATCTGACAGGGGTATAGTGATATATGTGTAATACCTTAAAGTGAATCAGTCGATACTTAGCATTCAAGGACACTGCGTGGGCGCAACCCCAGATAGCATCCCACCTCTCCTCAGTTAACTCAGCACCAAGATCCCTGCTCCAGGTCTCGCAGAGTTTAGTTAGGGGTTTATTACATAGTTCTCACATTCATGATTGTTATGAATGGTTATTTATAACGCACTTAATACCCAGAGGTTTCTAAGCGTGAAGCCGGGGATCGAACCTGTGTTGCTCCGTCGTCTTGCTTCCAAGGCGAGCACGTCGCCCCCGAGCTATCCTCCCGAGACAGTTTATGGTACAGCCTAGATACCATGCCAGAAGGACCAGCCACACCGGTCACGGCCGCCACTAGAGGATCGTCTGGGGGCTGTGTGGGGAATTCAGGCCACTGCTTCTTAACCGCACGCCTCAGACCAGCGTCCTGCAGCCACCCTGATGGTAGCCCACCCAGTTGCCCATGGAGATCCGTCCAACAAATGAGTATGCCCTGCTCATATATGTCACCCAGTGTAGAGTAGCCCTTCGCTGCCCATGTGGCAGCAGCAGTCTTGCCAATTCGAGTAAATTCCGGAACAAGTTTCCAGAACGGTAAGTCTTGATGGAATGGGTGAGGCCCATCCGTCCGTCTCCTTATTTTATCCCAGGGCAGTAATGTATGCTGAGCCAGATATTTCAGAGTCACCCCTCAAGGGAGGTAAGAAGAGCGAGCGCAACTCCCTCAATCCAGCCACCAGTTGCCAGTCGCTCAATCTTCACGTGCGGAAGAGGTGGGCCTAAAGCTGTCCCAGTATGCCGCGTAGTGTGCCTGTGCTGCAAGCCAATATAGCTCAAAGTCGGGAGCTGACAACCCCTCCCCTGCCCATGCGTTCTAACCAGAGTGGACCACTTCAACCTAACCGCCCCAGAACGCCACAAGAAGCTATTGCTCTCCGATGTAAATCTGGAGAATAGTATTGTGCCAGGCCACAGAGGGACATTCAGGAACCGGTAGAGTAGCTGGGGCAGCACCACCATTTTGAGTAGAGATACTTTACCAAGGAGGGTGATGGGTAGCTTTGCCCAGGTAAGTAGCTTAATACTAAGTGTCTGCAGATAATACCCATAGTTACATTCGTATAGTGAGTTCTGGCCCCTCGTGACTATAACACACAGGTACTTTATCTCCTCTGGAGCCCACAGGAATCCTATGAAATCTGCCGGGGCTACTGTGGCCTCCGTTAGGGGGAAAAAGTTTGTATTTAGCCCAGTTGACTCGAAGGCCTGAGAGAGATCCAAAGTGAGCAACAGCTTGCATGATAGGTACGAGATTACACTCTTGGTTCGTTATAATGCATCATCTGCGCAGAGGGAGAGAATCTCGGGTGCCCCAGCAAGTCGTATCTCCCTGTGTAAGTGTTTACGGCACATCAAATCAGCAAGGGTTCGCGCCTTGAAACACTTGTGTATATGCACGCTACACATGCCATATATTATGACAAGTGCAAAAATAAGTGGAGACAGAGGGCAGCCTTGTCTGGTCCCTCGAACCAATATAAAACAGGGGTGAGAGCAGGCCATTAGTGCGTACACTGGCGACAGATTTGGCATAAAGCAGCTGTATCCAGGACACAAAACTGGGCCCAAAATTACACCTCTCCAACACCGTCCATAGGAAGCACCAGGACACAGAGTAGAACGCTTTCTGTACGTCTAGCATGGCCACAACAGCGTTCGCCCTGGGATCGATCTGAGATAGGATGTTAAATAAACATCGCAAATTGAGGGCCGTGGAGCGACCAGGCACGAAGCCCGAATGATTGGGATGTATCAAGTGCACCATATATGGGGCCAGTCGGAGGGCAAGCACCTTGGCAAATATTTGAATGTCACTGTTTATCAATGATAAGAGGCGATATGATCCACAGTGCGTGGCCGGTTTCCCAGGCTTAAGTAGCACAGTTATTACTGCCTCCCTCAGTGTAGGGGGCAGCTTTTTCTTGAGGCATGCTTCTTCCCAAAGGGCGGCGAGTTGAAGGGTAAGGATACTTTTGTAGCTTTTGTAGAAATCGATAGCAAGCCCATCCGGGCCAGGGGCCTTATTGGGCGGCAAGGTTTCAATAGCTAGGACAATCTCCTCAGCTCCCATGGGACGGTCTAGTGCATCCCTACTTTCATCAGACAGGACAGACAGCAGCAGCCCATCAAGGAATGCTCCTACGTCAATGCCTGGGGCTTTGTCGTAGCCAGCATAGAGCTTTGCATAGAAGACACAGAAAGTTTCATTAACATCCCTTGCAGTTTGGACCAACTTACCATTGGGTTCTTCAATGAAAGGGATGCGACACCCACCCCCCTCCTGACGCACCATCTTGGCCAACAGGGACCCTGGCCTCTCACCCTGCCCATATTGTCTAGCAGCTAGTGGGTTGTCAAGGAATTTACGCTCCCTCTCGGCCGCTTCCTTAAATCCATCTAGAGCATCACTGTTAGCACCCAGAGTTGTAACCTGCGTATCCAGTGCATACAATATCTAAAGTTGTTTCAGAGAGCTCTCATGCATACAGATGTTCGCATTGCCTTTAGGATTCCCGCCTCTTTGGTCATTTCCTTGCCCCGGATATATGCTTTAAAGGCGTCCCAGAGGATAGCTAAGGAGTTCAGCATGCCAGTATTGATATCAAAATAGTCTTGCAGACATTCACCCAGTTCAGCCTTAAACACCGGATCTAGAAGTGAGTGGGGCTTAAATCTCCAGGAGTGGCAGAAGGGCAGCCGTTCGACCCAGGCCAGGGACAGGGTAATAGGGGAGTGGTCAGAGTATTTTCTCGGGTGTATATCAGTGTTAGCTATGCAATTAATCGGCCACCCAGATATTAGCCAGAGGTCTATCAGAGTGTCAATCATGTACAGTGGAATAGAACGTATAGTCTCAGGTCTGCGGATGCAGCAACTGCCATGCGTCAACCGCCCCAAGGCCAGCTAGCCAGTCAAGAACAGTGAGGTGCTCTGGACAAAAGTGGGGGCTTGCTGCCAGATCTGTCTAGTTGGAAATCGAGAATGGTGTTGAAATCCCCCCCCCCCAAAGGATCGGGGCCAAGTGATTTCTGTCCAACATGTCTATCAGTTGTGTGTAAAACTCTGGTTCGTCTGTGTTGGGCCTGTATACATTAAGCACTACCACCTCCAGCCCAACAAGTGTTCCATATAGCATCACGTAACGTCCCAGCAGATCAATGCAAGTATCCTTAGGCATGTATTGAAGTGATGTATGGATTAGGGTTATCACTCCGTGGCTATGGGTAGAACATTTGGTGTAAAATCGGTGGGCACCCCAGTTTTTTAGCAAATCTCGCACACCCAGCTGCTAGTGCATGTGTCTCGTGCAGATAGAGGATACGGGCGCCTTGTGCTGTAACTGAAGCATGCACATCTTGGAATAATTACCCAGTCCCCTTATATTCCAACTCATAAATTGTAAAGTATCAACTATATTCAAATCCTGAAAGTTGAAAGAGCCCAGACCAGCGTTGGTCCGAGCGATGCTGGCTGCTGCCAAAGTGGTGTCTTATAACATTGTAGTCGACCGATGTCCCAACAACCGGTGTCGAGCTTTTTCTGAAACCACTTACCACCCCGCCCAGCCCCCACCCTCACCCCCTCCCAATTAGGGGGATAAATACCTCGGAACTTCTAACACAAAACATTGCAAATCAGCATGGGGGGCTGATCACACCCAACAGCCTGCCGTATCCAAGCAGCATAGGGGTAGCTGTAATGAGGGTACATAATATAACATTAGTGTAACATTAAGAATGAAACTAGGACCACGTGAGGGGCAGCATTCCGAACTACGCAGTGCATAGAGAACGCAGCCCGCCTCAACAACAGGGATATAATTATGTGGGAAATGTCAGCCAGGGAAGTGTTGCTCGAGAAATTTCATAGCCTCTTCAAGTATTGTAAAGAAAAAGACCTTCCCGGAGTGTTCAATGCGCTGTCTGGAGGGGAACATCATTGCATATTTAACACAGAGTTCACAGAGCCTCTTCTTTACAACTAAGAAGGATCTCTGTTCGTTCTGCACCACCACCGAAAAATCTGGGTAGAGGTGGACTTTATTCATGCCAAGTGTCAGTTCCCCCTTAGCCCTGGCGACACACAGCAGTGCATCTCTATCTCGGTAATGTAATACCCTGGCGATGGTAGGGCGGGTAGCACCCGGTTTGGGCTTCATCGTAGGTATGTGGTGGGCTCGCTCTATCGCAAAGTGGGGCGATAGCTTGGGGCCATAGAGCAAGGAGAGGAGAGTGCACTCCACAAAGTCCTCCATGCCACTGGCTATGTTGTCCTCGGGCACGCCAATGATGTGTATATTATTACCCGGGACCTCGACTCCAGGTCTTCATTCTTTTTTTTAATCTCCTGTACCTGCTTGGTGGGCACAGTGAGATTGGATCGGAGTGTTATAATATCCTCAGTTACACCAACCCTGGACTCTACTTCGGTCACTCTGGTATTGAATTGAATTGATATTTTATTTCTATTGCGCTCATACACAGGTGTTTCAGAGCGCGACAAGGCAAGGGAGGGAAACATGGGAGAACAAAACAACCATCTTACTAGGCCCAGTGACATTGAATAGGCCCAGTGACATTGAGAAAGCGCAAGTGCATGGGAGAGAGGGGTGGGAAAAGTGCATGGACGGGGAGAAGTGGAAAGTGCGGAGCAAAGGAGAAACAGAATAAGCAATAATAAATAAATAAATAATAAAATAAACAATAGTGGTAGTGCAGCCAGCAAGTGCTGAGCTTAAGGCCGCAGACAGGGTAGGTCTTATAAGTGCAGAAGGAAAAGGGGGGGTGGCGGAGGGTTGTATGGGTACAGATACAGGCCCCAGTGCAAGGGGTGGCCCGGGTGCAGTGCGGTAGGCTGGCAGCTTGAGTGGGAACCTGGGCCCAGAGGACAGAGGGTGACCCGGTGCACAGTACCAAGAGAGAACAGATCAGCAGGTGAGAGGGGGGGGGCGAAGGCAGAAGCAAAGTGGAAGGTGTTGAGGTGCTTCCAGAACCGGAGATGGTTTTGCTCAAGTTTTAGAGTTCTGAGGGAGGCACCAGCCGAAGACAGAGATCTGCCCCAGCTCGTTTCTTTGAAAAACGGCTGACCCTGAAGGAGGTAGAGGAGCGAAGAGCTCGAGAGGGGAGTTATTTGCAGAGGGATAGCTGAAGGTATTTTGGACCCAGCTGCAGAAAGCTTTGTGGACAATGCAGAGGGTTTTACATTTAATCCTTGCATCCACTGGGAGCCAATAGTGAGATTTCAGAGCTGGAGAGATACGATCCCAGGGCTGTTCTGGATTAGTTGCAGAGGGCTGAGAGAAGAGGCAGGTAGATTTGGAAAGGCTGTTTCAATAGTCCAACCTAGAGAGAACCAGAGCTTGTAAGACAGTGAGCTTCTGGGGGAAGGAAAGGAAAGTCAGAGTACCTCTGAGGAGGTGCAGTAGGAAGTTTGACTTTTTAGAAACATCAGAGATGTGGGCGGAGAAGGAAAGTGTAGAATCAAAGATGACCCAGAATTTCTTAGCTTCGCAGGTGGGGGTAGGAGGAGGGCCAAGGGAGGCTGGCCAGAGAGTGAGGGGAAAGGATGAAGAAGGTGTGCCGATGAGGAGGATCTCAGTCTTGCTGGCGTTCAGACAAAGATCATTGGCAGAACACCAATCTTGAATGGAATTAAGGCAATCAGAGATGAGAGAGGGAGAGGAGGTGGCCGAGGGCAGCCTGAAGATGAGTGGAGTGTCGTCAGCGTAGCACTGGAAACTTGAGCAGAAAATGGTAATGCAGTGGACGAGAGTTGCCAGGTATAGGTTGAAAAGCCAGGGCGAGAGGTTAGACCCCTGGGAAACACAGTAGAGAGGGAGATAGATGATAGGAAGGACCCAAGTTTGACCTGGGAAGGTCAATCAGAGAGGAAAGAGGTCAGCCAAGCCAGAGCCTGATCAGTGATAACCAGGTTATCACAGAGACGGTTGAGCAGGATGGTATGGTTGACCATGTCAAAGGCAGATGAGAGATCGATGGTATCAGCCTTCTCCATCCGGGCCTTAATTGCACTGATCGTCCCACTCATATCATCAAGCTTAGTGTTGAGGGTAGTAAATCCTTCTCGTATACAATCCATCATTTTCTGCATCTCAGTAGGCTCCCCACTGCCCGAGGGGGTTGAGTGCGATGTGGGTTCGTCAAGGCCCTAGAGTCTCCGATGTTAGCTTTAGTAAACATACTCATGGTGCTTTGTTTCTTACCTCCCCCTTTGGGCATGGCGTTTCCGCACCATCAGCAGAGAGGTTAGTGCCACAAGCGTCTAGAGGTATCACTAGCCCAGGTGGGGAGTGGAGGATTAAGTCCAAAAATGTATTAAGAGGAATTGGGAGCCGCTGCCCCGACCTATTATGAGGCACCCAACAGCCTGCAGGGTCGTCAGAGAGATCAGGGTAGTGGTGTCGGATGATTCAACTTAGCCAAATATTTAGAGTCCTGTGAACCAGTACACTCAACTATTAAGGAGCCAGGTCAATCACTGTTGTGGGGAAAGCCTCATAACATTGGGCGCTGTAGCGCACATACCTGAAGTCCAAATGCCTAGTATCTTGGTTGGCTCTAGGTGAATACAGGTAGGGCGGTACGGGCCGCAGTGCCCCTGGAGATAGACACATGTTCCGGTAACAGGTCAGCAATAATGAGGACAGTAGTCTCTTGGTCCAGTATTCGGTGGTTAGGCCATTAACTCAGAAACCCGCTATACGAAGCAGGTAATAACAGGGCGTGTATCTTGCTATCCTGCTGAAACAAAAAACAAAATAAAATAGGGGGGACCACTCAAGCCGCCACAGTGTCCCAGCGGCTCCAATCAGTGCTGGATGGCCCGCTGCAGGCCAGAGTAACCTACTGGGCACAGTTTCCAATCCAGCCAAGTGCCAGGGCAGCCCCTGTGTGCAGCGTAGCAGCAGAGCTCCTCTCCAACTGCGGACAGCCAGCCCCCTCAGTAATCAAATCACAGATCCCAGCAGAGGAATCGAGACCGCCAGCGCCAATCCGGGGGCCCAGCGGGAAACGAGTCAACGTGGTCCAAGTAAGCGCTTCGGCAGGAAGGGAGCCCGCAGAGCGCACCGGCCACACAGCGCTCAACGGTTGTTAGAGCTTGTTCAGTGCTGGCCTCGGCTTACAATCAGTCCCAGTGCCAGGGGGTTGGTGAACGGGAGGTCAGGATTCTGCTGCGTTCATCTGGCTCTTCAGGGTGCCCCCTCCAGCAATCCTCGGGTCCGCGCACACCCGCTTCTGGGCGTCACTCCACCAACCATGGTACACAAAACAACACTCCAGGGCCAAATCCAATGCCTATCGGTGCCGCCGGCGTACCTTCACTCCGTAGGGGATTGAGATAGATTCACAGCCCAGGGGGTGGGGATGCCGCGGGGTCGGCTCAGCACCCGCAGTACACAAGGCAGAGGCCTGACCGCCGCGTCCACACACAGCCATGGAGCAAGGATTCATAGCCGCACCACAGCAGAGCCAGAGGGGGTCAGGGGAGTTACACATGGGCAGGATGGCAGTGGGGGTCCACCGTGCCGTGTCAATCTGTGTCCCAGGCTGGGAGGTACGGTGAGGTGCACAACAGGACCCACAGCTGCAGCTTCCACTGGTAACAATCCAGCTAGGTCAATGAGGGGCGGCCCGTCCCAGGCCTAGTATGTGCAGCCGGTTCTCTGCCGCAGAAGTGGGAAGGCTCCACCGGCTCTGCCGAACACTGCAATTTGGGCATCGCCGCAGGTCCGGGGCAGGCTCCTGCTTGTAGAGCCCCTCACACAGCTCAGAGGAGCCTTTCAGTCTTCAACAGTGCCAGGAAAGGATGAATTATTGCTGTGGATTGAATACAGGCTGCAGAGCCGATCGGTCACACGGCCATCTTTGTCGGCGCTCAACAGCACCCCCTCGACTTCTCCATATTTATCTAATAGCCTGACACAGCCTGAAAATGATCATATTCCTGAGGCTATCCTTAGCCTGTCTACCACAAACAAATCTGGTTTGATCAAGGTCTGTCAGATGTGGTAGAAGTGGGGTCAAGCAGTGTGCTAATACTGTCAAGCAGATACAGGCTTTACCATTCAAAAGAATAATGTGGGGCTACGATACGTTTATTTAGGTTTCCTAAACTGTCTTCAGTGTTAGGGATCAAGACAACTCCCCTGTCGTTTGGGTCACTGAGCAAGTTTGCAAAAAACTGATAAAAAGATTAACCAAGGAAGAGTACAATTCCTTGACATTTTGAATTGAAAAAGGCAGAGGGCATAGAGACATACAATATTGCTATTAGGGTGGCGCTAATCACGACGAAGATCTCCTCTCCATTTAGAGAGGAGTCCAGGAGTCTGTTCTCGTCGGCTGCCACAATCAGGACTAACACCTCCTATAAGTAATCGCCTGCAACATTGTCGCCAAGCTCTGAACAGAAAAAAAGGACTGAATAATAAATAGTCTTAGGATATTTAATTTACTTTGTTCATCAGTTTAGTTTAGTTTATTTATAAAGCGCGTCAAGAACCCTCAGGTAGCTGGGCGCATAATCGTGTGCACAGCAGAGTTACATATCGTTACACAAACATCATAATACAACAGAGCATACATTGGTCCAGTAATCAGTGTGTCATCTTACTCTTCTAATGCGTACATTGAATTAATAAAGCTATGTGCCTTCAATTAGTAGGCTAAAATCCTGTTTGCCTTCTTATATTGCGAAAAATGAAACCGCATACTTTTAAAGGAGATCATGTGCTGTTTTTGCTACTTCATCTACCGGTAGGTAACTCTGCTTCGCATGGTTTCCTCTATTGCGCAGAGGCCTTCTGGGCCCCTCTGAGCTGGCATCTCACCCCCAGTTCTCCTCTAATAACAGGTTTAAAAGCTGCCCACAAAATAGAGTCTCCCAAGTATTACGGATGTAAAAATAGTGCTTAAAATGGTCCAGTATGTCAGTCATTCCATACCCATCTTAAAGTAATGGCAACTGGGGCATTATCAGAAATCATCACAAGGACTCTGACAAGTCGCTGGTATTCAACTTCGAGTGTGGAAACAAAAAACATTGAAGTCTTGTATAGCATATCAACAAACGAACAGTGGATTTGGTCCTGCTCCCTTTATGAAGGGTGCCATTATCACCACACTTCAATCAGGCCTTCCCCGAGAGCATGCTCGAGAGCCTGTGTACCAAGCCCTGAAGGTGGTAATGGCCAGAAGGTTCTATCCGACATCTGGGCTTGAATGACACTGAAGTCACCTGCTATAACCAACTTTCCATCGTTGAAGTAAGCTATTGTGAGGAAGGCTTCACTTAAAAATTGGTTACTCGGTTTGTGAAGGAAGTAACTAGAGAACAAGGTCATCAGCGCATCAACTATGTCCACCTTCGCCTCTAAATGGCAACCATTATAAGACAGCCTTTACCATATGTATTAGGTTCCTTCAGAGTAGGAAATGTACCCTCTTTTTGTTTTCCCCACAAGTAAATAAGTGAATAATTTTAGTAGGAAGTGCATTGTGTGGTACCTCAAATGGTCCCCATTTCAAGTGTGGGCTTCTAGTAATAATGTGACATTTATCTTATGAATATTAAGGACATTTCTCCGGCCATCGAGGCCTGGCGTTGGACAACCCTGCTCTAAGAGGATAGTGAGCCCAATAAAAGGTTAGGGCTCAGAAGTCCATAGCTAAATTCCCCAAAACCAACAAGCGGGTGCTCAGATTAACCTATGGTTAAAAAAGTCAACCGAGTGGGAGGAAGGGTGGTGCTATGAGGGGCACTTTCCAGCAAGCAACCATGTACCAAGGTCTTCCAGGTCTCTGGAATGATCATCCATTCAATGAGTGGGTGGTACTTCTGTAAGGGACATCACTTCCCAAAACAAATGCAGTCTCAGCGTCTTGCCCAGCACTCCACTGCCTTCCAGGCTTGTGGGCAGTAGAGTGCCACAGCGCTCTCCAAACACTTGTTGACACCCGCCCCCAACTCAAGAGGTGGATCAATCTGCAACGCAAATTCCAATCAGGAGTGTCTATAAAAGGGGTCACTCATTCAGGTCCAGTCTCGCTTTTCTCTTTGGAACAACGTCTTGATCTCATGAAGTATTTCTATGACCAGGAACCTGGACTAGACCAGCTTCATCCATGGTGATATTGTCTGAATATTCTCTGGTGAATTTCTTAGGAGGTGGTGATGATGATGATGATGGGCAATGAAGTGTTGTTGCTGAGTTTCAAATTGGAAGAAGAATAAAAGGGAAGCCCCATTCTGAAGATATTTCATGCTCTTTTAGCCAAGTGGTGCTTGCAGGCATTTGTTTGCAATTGGGTATGGGGAACGGGGTCAGGTTATGTTAAAGCTGAATTTGATGCCTCGAAAGTGAACAGGGAGAGTTCCCAGAACCTTAATCTGAATGAGCTGTTAGGAGTGGTAGAAATGCACTCAAATGAGAATATCTGCCACTAGGCACTGACTGTTGGAAACTTCAAGTACACACCTGCTGAGATCTGTCCAGAGATGGACACCCACGCCTTCCTCTTTCAAGATTTCCCCAAAGAGAGCCCAGACTTAGTTGTCCAGATCTTTCTGATCTATTTCTGTTGGTATCCCACATAGGCAGAAATTTAATTGTGGCCAGTTTTCCCCATTTTCCCCCTTATCAGCGAGAGATTGAAAGATCTCCTCTAGCTGAGTCACTGAGATAAGATGTCTTGATCATGTGAATGCACACACAGCAGTTTCCACCTCCTCCATACTTCTTGCTAGACTTCCATGTTCTTATTAAGGTCTTCAATTGTTGCAATACTTGCTTCGATTTCTCAAAGCATCATGGCAAGATTTGTATTGCTGGGTCGGGTCAGGGGGGACACCGGCCGCTGCCACAACTCTGGGAGAGCCTGAGGTCTGCTGGTTTGCCTCTTTCACTGGTTCTAGCATTTCCTTGATGGTATTACATTTTGGTATTGTAATGGCTCAAGAGGTCATGCATGTCAAGGTGGTCTTTCAGTCTAGACCGGCACATTGTAACCAACAAGAGATCACAGAAGCCTCAGGCGCGGGCAGCCTATTGCCCAAGGCGTAGTCGGTGTAAGTCTGATCAATTGCTTCACATTATCCCACAAGTGTATATATGTTTAACATTGTCTCATGCCACTTCAAGTGTACAGCCTGAAGACAATGGTTCCCCCTCTCAGAGCACTAGCCAGAGTCCACGGACAGCCCCGGTCTCTGGCGGATGTGGAGCTGTGTGCATTAAAGGGTGGGGGTTCTTAACCAGACTCGGGAGCGGGGGCCAAAACTGCTCAGGAGGGGGCACTCCCTCACCAGCTTGACACCAGTTGCCCCAGCCCACAGCTGGCACTCAGATCTTTAGCTTGATAACCACCAAAAATAAACAGAGATGGGAAAGTGGGCAGCTGCACCATACCATCTTCGAACAATTCTGAGAAAGATGCTGTGGCCTCATCTTATTTGGGCACCATGGCCGATGCCATCTGTACTGGGAACATTTTAACGGCCTTGGGCCTGCTAGGACCAACTGCATCAGCACGGCATCACAGCAGGCTAGTTAATGCCACTCCGCTGCTCCAGTATGAACACGTGTTTGTTCTCGGCCCACTGGCTGTAGCTCCACCATATTTTGCCTTCAACAATAGTAGCAGTCCTATCCTAATGTGGCTTACCACAACAATAGGCTACACATGCAGTTTAAGTCTCAGACTCCTCTTGGGGGCACAGTTGCTACCCCACTCATGTGCCTGGTAGATGCATCTCCCCTGCTCAGCCCTTTCTGATGGGATGCAAACCATGGGCTCCCACAGGGCATGCAGCGGCCACAATTGTATGGTTCTTGGCTTGGTCATACTCCCCTCCCCCCCGCACCCCATCGCCCTCCCCAAAACAACTAAATCTGTCTGCACAGGAGAATTTACTGAAGGTGGTTTTAGATTTTGGTTTGCTTGGTACACAATGAGAAGGGAATTTCTTGATTGTGCGGATCAGTAACAAATACAAGGGGCCAATTAACCAGGGTCAGGGTGGCAGAGATTGCAGTTTCCAGCCCTAGCTAGATGCAGACAGGTGAAATCTTGCATGAAAAATGTACTTAATTTCAGTTATGAAAGTGACTATAAAGTATTCACACGAGAATCCACCCTTATTCCAAAAAGGAAATTAGCTCCATGGAAAGGCAAACCACTGCCTGTTAACAGATGTGCGTACTAGGCTAGGTGACAAGAGTCACTATCCTCACCAACACTAGAATTCTGGATGGCTCTGTGACCCTCGGAATGGGGAACAAAGTGAAAACCAACTTCCTTAAGCAGATAAAAAGAAATGTGTCTCTAAAGAACCATTCACCTGGCTCGACCAGAATATTTGCTGCTGTCATTCTAAGTTGTGACTGGAAACAGAAAATCAAACTGGAAATGCTCTATGGATAAACCAGCAGTGTGGTTCATAGATCCAAACCTCCTCACACCGATAAGACCACATCAACTAGAATGACAGATTTGAACTCTAAAAAGGCCAACATGTAAAATCATGTTGCGCCATTTGTGGTGGATCTTTAGAGAGAGCATGGCCTGTCCTGAACCAAAACTCAATTCCTGGAACATCCTCCACTTTCAAAGTATATAAAGAAAATCCCCAGATGAAACAAAACTAGAGCATGTCCAAACAGACAAGTGAAAGTTAAGTTTGCATGATCAAGCTCTAGAACTTTCAATCCTCCCTCATTTAACTGATGTTGTGTTAGGTGGCATTTGTAAGGTCAACATCTAAACTGCCTATTGGCAGTAAGAGCTCTTTTTCTATTGAAATGTTTGGTTTATTACAAACCTTTCACAATTACATTTCATGAAATCCCACCCCCAATAAAAAAGCATCATAAATTCATCAAATCATCTTTCTTCACCCCTCCCCAATTCCCCTTAAAAACAAACCCCATGTAATTTCATCCTGTACATTACAAATTCAATACTTCCTCCAGAAATTTAATTGCTGCCAAAATCATTGCATTAATTTCCCCAATTATGAACATTTCCCACAACTCATCCACAGTTAGCGTCTTGCATCGTGACATCACTCATATCTCTTTCTCACAGTGGTTAAGTCTTCACATTCTGTTAACAGAGGTTTAGTCATTTCCACCCTGTCACATCTCTTACATAATTTACAGGAGGGGGTAGTGCCCTCAAGTTGCTTCCAAACAGCAAGTACTTTCTTGTTGGGAGGATGTTAAGTCTCATCCTCATAAAGGAGTTTCTATAGTTGTGGCTCGGAATTTCACCAAGTATCTAGGGACTTGATTTATCAACCTTTGTTCCAGGGGCAAAAAGAGCGTTCGTTTATACATGCCTCTTTTTTCAAATGTATTAATCCAATCAGCGCGTTGTATTTGGGTCTTGGCTTTATAACAGTGAAACTAAGAGATGCCAGCAAGTCTATGTATCTCAGTTTCCAGGTGGTCCACAATCCCTTCCTCTCTCAATTTCCTGCTTTTCTTACTAGCTTTTAGTATTTCAAAGGGGAGGGGATTGCAGTCGTCTATACATTTCCGGTTTAAGCTCAAGGATCTCTATCTCAAGACTGAGCTCAAGGACTGAAGGCCCAGTTCGAACCTAACCAGACAGATTTGTAGGGATGTAGAGAGGTCCAAGACCTGCTTCCAAAATAAGCCTTCCAACACCTCCCAAAACTCTGGAGGCATTTTCAGGGCCGTTTCAGCTCCATACAAAAGAATCAGGGTAACCATTTGCTTATAAAAGGTTATTATTGAAACCAGTCTGAATTTGCCAAATCAGCTCTGCCACACATTTGTCTGTGAAGCCAGCCTTACACACTTCAGTCTGCGACTATCCATCCCCAGTTTCTCACTCACTTTGCAATTTATTGAGACACCCAAATAAGTTATCGAGTCTACACAGTCTATCTTATCAGAGCTGATTACCAAAGTGAATTTTGTTTTTCATTTCCCACGGGCACCAGAGAGCATGGGAATTTTAGTTTTTTGTACATTCATTCTGAGTTTGTTTGACTGGAAGTAGCTCTCTAGCAGAGTTGATCTCCTTTGTAGGCCTATCTGTGTTAGGTCGATGACCACCAAATCATCTGCATACATCATCCACAGGAACGGTTGGCTATACAATTTAGGGGGGGAATGCTTTAACCCTTTCTTATCAAGATGCCATATCTGACGGGTACAGGTTGAAAATCGTAGGCGCAAAAGGGCAGCCTTGCTTTAATCCCCTAAAGGTATGGATTGGCATGGTTAGCAGTCCCTTGGCTGACATTCGTACTTGGACTGAGGTAGCAGAGTAGAGTGCCCAATAGCCTCCAGAAGCTCTGCAGGGCATGACCAATCCGACAATTTTTCCAAGAGTTTGCCCCTGTTAATGCTGTTGAAGGCTTGCTGCAGATATATAAAAAGCTAAATAGACCTTGTGCTTGGTCTTGATTGCCGTAATTTCTAGTATATTTAACAAGAACACGTTTAGACTTGTCCCCACCCATGGAACAAACCCTGCTTGTCTTGTATTCAAGTGCCCGAGTTACGCAACCATTTGTTTAGATGTTTCAAAAGGAATGAGGCAAAGATCTTCCCTAGGGTGTCTAAGAGGGCAACAGGGCTAAAATTTTTGGGGTCATCCCTATCGTCCTTTTTGTACATTGGGACGATCAATGCCTTTCTCCATTATGGTGGAATTTTCCTGGCCACTAGAATCTGATTAAAAAGAATCCAGTAAAATTCTGCCCAATCCTCTGGATTCTTTTTCAGAGTAAGAGCTCTCTCTGTGGGTTAAATGGCGATCTTCCAGAGGTGGGCTTTCAATGGAAACGTCCTCAAGGGTGGGGAGTAGACTTGATGCTTCCCAGGCACTGTGTTGTAGTGATGAGCATCACATTTTATCATGATGGACTCGGCGAAATCTTCCTTAATATGCATCAATGTTGGTGTATTCTTCAGTGGGTAGGGTTTTGCAACCTCTGACAGCGATGTGTGATGTTAAGGGACATGAGAATAGATGTCAGTTTTTCCTATGTGGTCCGATTCCCAAAAGGTAGCCAGACTTTCATTTGTCATCAACACCTGAATTTGAGTGTTCGGATGAGTTGACAGCTCATAGTATGGTTTCAAATGACATTTCAGTTCGACATCATGAGTTTGTGTAGCTCAAGTTTTTTTCTGGCTTCCGCTACATCCAGATGTGCCAGCACGAGTGTGATTCTTGGGGTTTTTCCAGTTTGACCATTTTAGGCACTACATATCTAAAATACATGGTTTGTGCACACAGGGAGGTCTGCTTGCATTCTACAGTTGGTTTGGGGTCACTTTCTACATTAATCAAATGTAAATAATAGGTTAGGAAACTTGGGGTGGTCGGACGCCTCCTTCCAAAGGAGTCTGCATGTGATTTATGTAGGTCATGTCATGTTTGCCTTCATCCATGTGAAGTCTTTTTGGGTATGGTGTGTTGCTGAAAGCATTTTAGAGTAGGATGCAGGGGCAGGAGTACCGCAGCGAGGGAGTGGGATAACAGCTGAAGGAGATATAGATGGCTATGTGGACTGTCCATGTGGCTAATGCAGTAGATATTGGCAGTGAGGAAGCGGATGGGATTGGAGGTGGCTGTGGGAATGTTCGGACGGATGGTGGAACTGAGCTGGATATGGAGAAATCAAGAGAGAAAAAAGCTTGACAGAAAATAAACAGCTGGGGCGTAGGGGGCATATGTTGAGTGGCATTTTCTGGGGTTCCATAGTCTGGGAATGGAGACCATTAGAATGAAAAACATGGAGAGGTAGGTTAGAGGAATGGGCTGGGAGTGTATGAGTAGGTACTGGGTGAGAGAGAGGAAGTGGAAAAAAAGGCTGATGTAGGTAATGTTGCAGAGAGAAGTGGTCTGTTGAGCCTTGGATTCTGAGTGAAATCTAATGGTGGTAGGTGACATATTTAGGAAGTGGGGGCATTGGAAGTGAAGTATGGAGCGTCAGAGGATTGAAAATGTGAGAAATGGCATGGGTACGAGTTTTGCGCCCATCATGAGTCTTTCCCGGAGAGCTACATACATGCAAGAGACTATAAGCACAGGTTGCGTCCTGGAACTAAAAAGTAAATATTCTCAGAATCGGAAAGCACACCGTCAGCTTGACATTTTCTCTTGGTCAGACTTCCATTTGAAGTATGATATCCAGCAGTCCAACATACTCCTTTTTCTTGTTGAGGGCTGAAGGGAAGATTTGAGCTGATATGCACTGCATACTCTCTGGTTGTAGAGAATATCCAAAAGGATTTAAAGTTTTAATAGAATTAGTGAAGACTTGGTGCTCTTGATAAACGAATTGTCTGGATATGGGGATTGCGAACAGTGGCGATTGGCTAGTGCCACTGATAAAACCAAACTAGTGTTAAGTAGTATTGCCTGAAACTATGCTTCTAAACAACTAGGAATTTCACAGGGTACCATTTGTTTCCACTGCAATTCTTCTAGCTACTATTTGCCATTAGAGAAAGGGACCAATGACATGAAATTCAATCAATATTTCCAAAGGAGCAGGCCTGCCTAGGATGATAGGCCAGGATTTGGCAACATAAGGGACCAGAGGTGCTTTGTAGCGTTTTAAGGGCTTCTTTTACAAGGTGCAGCTCGAGTTCCTAAGGACAGCAAGCCCAGGACCCAGTTAGGAAGGTTGACCAAGGAAACAACAGTGCAAAAACACAATGACTTCACATCCTTTTAACATGAACTAGCCACGTATTCATTGGACGTCTACATTTTGGCCCTGCCAACCATCTTGAACGTCTATGTGACTAAATGTGGGGTTAATCTGAAGAGGTCAACAATAGATGTTTGACATCCTGACATTGTAATTACTGTGAACAAGCCAAAGTGACTGACTTTTCTACAGTGGCACTACATCAGTGGAATTCCAAGAGTTTCTCCCAACGAACAGCTGGCAAATGTCTTTGAAATCATGCCTGTGATGACTGAGGAATCTTGTGGGATCTAAAATGATTATTTCTGAGAGTCAATCTTGATCAACCAAGAACAAAGTATAAAACTAATGACTATCCATCATACAGGAATGGCATGTCAGTCAGTGGTAACTTTATTTTGGCCATAAAAGTTAATCACCACACATTAACAGCAATATAAATAAGTTAAATTAAATTCAACATTTCATCTTTAATACTTTTACATTGATATGACCCTAGGCCATGATTACAGTCCGGATGCATAATTCCCAGTTGTGATTCTATTCAAATGTTTTATTTTGAAACAGTAAACACATCAGTTTTGCCTATGTGGAGGGAACATCATCCCGGCCAACTTACCTAGTAGCCTTTTCCCCAGTGAGACTACATTTGGACCTGTGAGCACAGAACAGTGTGAATTAATTTCAGGGGGGGGTGGGGGGAGCTTCATTTATACCTGGTGCCGAATGAACATTTTGGCTAGGTTTGCAGTGGATGGCAGTAACATGCAGGAAATGAGCGCTAATGTGAATTGCATTTCTAAGCGCGGGTTGTTATCTCCAGTCAGTTCCCAGTATGCCATTGGCCACCATAAACTCCCCAAGTTCAATCCAAATGGAGTCAAGGTTAGATTCCCTTTGGGAGCGCAGCCTGTTGCAGTTTAAAATGTACTCCTGAATTACTGCTGAGCAGCCCTTAACTTCTCTGCATTTATTCACAAGGGCTTCATTTGTTTCAATTTGTGTTGGGGCCAGTTTAGGAATCTTGTGCAGAAATAGTACCCCTTCACTCCCCACAGGGCTGGCTATCACCTTGTTAGTCTGGAGAGTGGGATTGGATGCTATATAACCAGAATGACTAGATTTCTTCTCACCCATAGTGCGTGATCTAAACGCACTGCCCACTGTGAGAAGCCTGAAGATGTCTTCCCTGACTAGTCCTCGGGGATCTGTCACCCAGGTGGCCAGGGCACGGCCATCGCTATTGGATACAGTTCCTGAGGGTGGACCAGTGAGAAAGGATCCCCTGGAGTGGTGGGGTGGGGGGGCTCAGGCAGTGGAAGTGGAACACTGATGTGTGAGACATGGTATCCCTCTTCTTCCGACAACTTTTCCCCAACCTACCACATAGTATACGCATACACTCTACTCCCCCTTTTTCCGATGAACACTTGCATATCACGAAGGACGACGGACTAAGACCCAAGCCATTAACCCGACAGGTCCCAACACAAGGGTCAGGCAAAGTCAGGCAATTGATCAGAATTGCACACACCCGCCGGCCCTTTCCTTCCCCACGGGGATAAAAGGTGGAGCACAAGAGCACAATACAAGCAAGGGAGACTGCAAGACGAGAGATCTAACTCAGCACAGCAGTTCAAGAGGAGGAGAAAGACGGCGCAAACAGAGAGAGTGACAAGGAGAGAAGCGACTTTGCCCTTTCTGACCAAAGCCTGTGAAACCTCTGCAGAAGGAATCATAAGACGGCAAACAATAGCCACTGTGTGTTGCAGAAGATGTCAACGGTACACAGGACCCTCCTCAGCTTATAACTGAGCCGAGGAGAGACGCTTGTCTCCATGGTACCAACCCTGACTCCCGAGAGAAGAAAGGCCAAGCTGTTCGTCACATCCAGTGAGTCGAGGGGGAGCCGATAAGAAACCGAACTGTGTTGAATGAAAAATGATAAGTTACTCACTGTAGTGACTAACATACTCTTAGTCCAGAGTCCTCTTTCCTCCATACTGTATGGGAGATCTTTCCAGGGACGGGAGACGGTACCTTTTTCACCAGAAAAAAACCTTCCCGTCTAAATTTAGAGGCACGCGTGGGTACGGCCGAGGGAACATGCGCTGCCCTGACTCCGCCCTCCGGTGCCACAACTCAGTCCCCATTAACATTGCCTAATGACACCAGTATTATTAGGGGGGAGGTGGGTGGGACGTATGGAGGAAAGGGGACTATGGACTAAGAGTACATTAATCACTACAGTGAGTAATTTATAATTACTCTTACGCCCCGTCCTTTTTCCTCCATACTGTATTGGCGATTACAACTGAATGTAGCCCCAGGGTAGAGAGGAGACCCTCCTTAAGCAAATAGGTTCCTGAGAACCGCCTGTCCGAAGGCCGCATCGGATCTAGAGCCGGCATCCAACAGTAATGCTTACAGAAAGCTGAGGGAGAGGCCCAAATGGCCGCCCTGCGTATGACTTGCCAAGTGACATGTCGCTGGAATGCGATGGCCATTGCCTGGGCCCCGACTGCGGGGGCATGCATGTTGGCCGGGAGCGGCTTGTGCTGGCCCTTGTACGCCTCCTTGATGGCAGAGACCATCCAGCGGGATATGGAAGCCTTAGAGGCCAGAAAGCCTGGTCTTGAGCCTCTAAAAGTGACAAACAGGGCATCTGATTTGCGGAAGCCCTTGGTCCTGTCAAAGTAGAATTTCAGAGCACGGCTGACATCAAGGCAGTGCAGCTCACTCTGTGCTTCATCCTTGGAATGGGGAAAAAACATAGGAAGGACTATTTCCTCGTTCAAGTGGAAGGCAGACAGAACCTTAGGCAGAAACGCTGGGTGCGTCCGCATGACTACCTTGTCCTTGTGAAAAGTGGTATACGGTTCCCGAGGCGACCAGCGCCTGGATCTCGCTGACTCTACGAGCCGAGGTAAGGCAGTCTTGACGGTGACCAGCCTGATGTCGACGGACGCCATTGGCTCGAATGGTTTGTGCGCCAGAGCGCCCAAGACGATGTTAAGGTCCCACATCGGGTGCAGTCTCTTGACTGGCGGGTATAGCCTAGCGAGACTCATCAGATGTTTCTTGACAATGGGGTTGGAGGAGGAGAAAATGCCCTCCTCCGAGTTCTTCTGAGCCCCAATGGCTGCAAGGTATGTGTGGCACGTGTCATCCTGCACGCCTGAATGAGCGAGCTGTGCCAAAAAGGAGAGCATGTCATCCAAAGTGCAAGCCAAGGGGTCGTTACTCTTGGAGTCCGCCCAGTGGCAGAATCTGGTCCATTTGCTTTTGCACTGGACCCTGGTGGCTTTGCTCCTGGTGCCCTGTATGATCTCCAGATTGGCCTGTCAGAGGTTAGTTTCCCTGGGCCCGGGTGGATGACTCTGCCCCCCCTGCTGTGACAGAGGATGTGCTGGGCCCGTTAGAAGGTGAATCTGGGGCACCTCCGAGAGGCTGAGCAGCTCCGAAAACCATGGCCTGGCCGGCCACCATGGAGCTATCAGAATAATGAGGAGTCGGCGGACTCCTTGATCTTGCAGATTACCCTGTGGATCAGGGGAGTGGGTGGAAAAGCGTAGGCTTTCAAGCCTGTCCACTGGAGGTGAAATGCGTCGCCCAGAGAGCCGGAGCCCTGACCTTGCCAGGATGCAAACTGGGGACACTTCTTGTTGTGCCATGTGGCAAAGAGATCCACGTGGGGGTGACCCCACCTGTTGAAGATCTCCTGAATAATGAGGTTGTTAAACTGCCACTCGTAATTGTCCGCGCCCAGCCTGCTGAGCCTGTCCCCTTCCAGGTTGGATTCCCCGGGAGGTGGACTGCTGTGAGGTACAGGTCGTTTTCCAGGGCCCACTCCCATATGCTGATCGCCAGTCTGCACAGAGGAGGGGATCTGGTGCCTCCTCGTTTGTTGACGTAATAAATGCTGATCGAGTTAGCCGTCTGGATGAGGACAACCTCGCTCCTGAGAAGCGGTAGGAATGCTCTAAGCACTAGCCAGATGGCGTTCAGCTCCAACCAGTTGATGAGATATTTCTGCTCCTGTCGAGTCCAGGTGCTGTGGACCGAGAGGCCGTCCAGGGTGGCTCCCCAGCCCTCGAGCGAGGAGTCTGCCCGCCCGTAGGTTGCAGTCCCTTTACCACAAAGTTAGGTCCGGGTGGAGAGATGGAGGGACGTTAATAATCTCGGATTGAGAGCCCCGTTCCTGGTTCCATGCGGCCGCGAAGTGCAGCTGAAACCTCCTCATCCTTAGTCTCGTATGTGGCACGGCGAGTAGGACCACTGCGAGTAGACCCAGGAGATGTTGGTACTACCATGCCAAGGTCACCTCTCTGCTGATGAAGTGGGCGGTGGCCCTCCTGATTGCCGATATTTTGTCCTCCGACGGGAAGATCCTCTCGGAGCACGTGTCCCAGATGAGACCCAGGAAAGTCAGAGTCTGTGGGCTGCGGTTGTGACTTCTTGAGATTGAGCGAGAAGCCCAGATCATGCAGTGTGTTCATAAGGGCATGGGAAGAGTGGTGAACCGCCTCCGGAGATGTAGCCCTGACGAGCCAGTCGTCGAGGTACGGGTAGATGTGCAGACCCTGCGCTCTGAGGAGGGCCACCATGGCATTCATGAGTCTGGTAAAGACCCTGGGGGCCGAGTTAAGGCCAAACGGAAGGACCTTGTATTGAAAATGGTAGCCCATGACCATGATCCTGAACCGTAGGAAAGAACGACGGGGCTGCCAAATTGGGACGTGTAGGTACGCGCCCTTCAGATCCAGGGAGCACATCCAGTCTCCCTTGTCCAATGTCTCCGCTATAAAAGCTGGCGTAACCACCTTGAATTTTTGCAGGGGTATGGAGAGGTTGAGGGTGGAAAGGTCCAGCACAACTCTCAGGCTCACCTGGTTCTTCTTCTGACTGGCAAAAATCCAGGAGTAAAAGCCAAAGCCTCACTGGTAGTCTGGGACTTCTTCCACAGCCTGACTCTACGAGCGACCAGATCTCCGCCAAAAGAGTTGCTGTCCGAACCTGTGGGAGTGGAGGGGAGGAGAGAGAAGAGGCTGGGATAGGAAGGAGGTACCCCATGGATACTACGGCTAGGCTCCAGATGTCTGCGAAATTCTGGTGCCAGAAATGTGCATGGGGAGCAAGCCTGCCACCCCACCAGAGACACGTGGACCCGAAGGGGCGTGTCATACTTTCATTCCCTCCGAGGCTGTCGCTGAGGAGGGGGACTGGAAACAGTCCTTACTCCCCCCCCCTCCCTTTTTGTTGCTTGCGCCGGCCTTGAGACAGCGAGCAGTACGGCTGCCTGGATCTGTGTTCCTGGAAGCCGCGGAACCCTCCATATGTACAGCCCCTTTCCAAGCACTGCTGAGATGCTGAGAATGGGCGTACGATTTGGGCGTGGTCTTTGTAAGGATGGATAAAGACTTTGCTGTTTGTGAGTTGTTTTCCTTTTTGTCCAGCTCTTCGTCCATAGAGGAGTGGAAGAGGTCCCCCCTACCCCACCTCGAACGGTAGATCTAGAATGCGCTCCTGGACATTTGGGTTGAACTTTGTTGCCCGGAGCCAGGCTGTCCTTCTCATGTCCGTGGTAATACAGATGGCACGGCCTGAGGTATCGATATGAGACACTGTGGATGCCATGAGGTCAAGTGCCACCAGCTTGGCTTTAGCTAGCCCCGCCTTAAAGAGAGATTGGCTCTGGGTGGGGAGTTCCGGGAGGAAGTGCGCAATTTCCCACCATCATCTCTGGTTGGCGGCAGCCAGCATGGCATTGGCGTTGGCTTGACGTAGATGTAAAGAGGTGTTGTAATAGAGTTTCTTGCCATACGCCTCCAAGATCTTCTGCTCCTTGCCTAGCAGCGCCGCAGAGGACGAGGCTGAGTACGACTGGGGCTTGGAATATAGTGAAGCCGCAGCGATCACCGAGGAGTGTGGCTGAGGGTGGACCGAGAGCAAAAGTGTATCCCCCCTTCACCTGCCTGTACTTGGCGTCCAGGCACAGACTGATCGGCCTGGCCGAGTGGGGTTTGAGCCAGCCCTTTTTGGTCAGGGAGACTACATCAGTCTGCATAGGAATCCCCAATTTAGCAGAGGGGCATTGTGTGAGGACTTCAGCCTAAACCCCCTCTGCCGGCTGCTCGACCTCGGGTTGGGGTAGGCCCAGGTACTCCGCCAGCCCAGCAAGACGTTTGTGGAAGGCCCTAGCTGAGGATGGCTTGTCCGGATCCTCCTCCTCGTCCGCATCCTGCGGGTCTGGAGGATCCTGTGGAGGAGGAGGAGGAGGAGGAGTAGATGGCACCGGAGGCTGGGGTACAGAGACTGCAGCCAGAGGCTGGGGAGGCGGCAGAGGTTGCGGAGTTGGCTGTGGAGCCAGAGGAGGCAACTGCACCGGGAACTGGGGGCCCGATGGAGGGGTCTGTGGTGCTGCTAGCATGCGGGAATGACTTCCCTGATGGCGTCTTTGATTATAACTCCCATCTGAGGAGACTTCATGAGGCTGAGAAACTTCTCAAAGAGCGCCTCTTCACTGGCCAAAGAGGTGGCAGGGGGTGCCGATGGAGTAGCGGGGAGATGCTGGAGTCACTGGGTACCCTGTCCATATGGACGCAAAGGAAAGCTGCCCTGCACAAATGAGGGGTAGACTGTAGGCCACGTACCTGGTTGAGGCCAGTCCCACCTTGACACTCGCTCTTCGCCGAATTCCTGTAATGGCGATGGACGGGTGCCTCTTTCTGGCACGGTGGCCATTTTGTCGAGCTGCCTGCCACGTGCCTGTGACGTGGTGCTCAGCCCGTTGGGCCCGTCTTCGTCCAAGACTCTTGCGTGTGGATCACTAGGCCGACCCTGCTCCTCGGTCCTAGGCCCGGTAGGTCTGACACCCTCGACCCCGGGGGTCGGTAGAGCTGCGTTTAGGCGCCCCCTCTGACGTATTGCCGGTATTAGGGCGTAGCCCCTCGGATGTATTTCTGGTGTTAGGGCGTAGCCCCTCGGCCATGGTGCCGGTAAAAGGGCAGAGCCTCTTGGGTGTAGACCTAGTAAAAGAACCCTACGGTCCCTCAACACAGTGCCCGGGAGGATCCGAGGATCCCTCGACCTGAAGGCCGGTAGCTGAAGCAGCCTCAGTGCACGTGCCGGTAGAAGGACCTGACCGGTCCCTCCCGTGTGGGAGAGTCCCTGGGAAGGAGTCTCCCTTGCGGGTTGCGATGGAGAAGATCGGCCCTATTTTGGGCCTGGTTCGATGCTTCACAAAGTTTTTGAGATCCTCTGGAGACGACCTCTGGAAGAGCTCCCTCCACCTGGCTAGTCTGTTCTTCAGCACCTTCGAGGACAGCGAGTCACACGCCGAACATGATTGCCAACAGTGGTCTGGGCCAAGGCAACGTAGGCAAAGGGCGAGGGGGTCTGAAGTTGGGAAGAGCCCGTTGCAGGATGGACACCTGCTGAACCCTGTAGAAGTCGACATGCGCCGGGGAGGAGCGCGAGTACCTGAATGATAGATAAGTCAAAAAAAAAAAAAAAAAAAAAATAAAGAAGTAGTATCTGCGCGTGGAATTACATGGCCGAAGCGGAACCCAGGTGCGCTGGTGAATTCGGCCCGCTCCCTTCGAAACGGAAAAGGGGACCGAGATGTGGCGCCGCAGGGTGGAGTCAGAGCAGCGCATGCTCCCTGTGCCGCACCCCTGCACGCCTCTAAATTTAATGGGGAAGAAGGTTTTTCTGGTGAAAAAGGTTCCGTCTCCCATCCCTTGGAAGGCACGCCCATACATTATGGAGGAAAGGGAACGCAACGTAAGAGTAGGTAGCAAACGGCTAACTGAACTGTAAAAGTTCAAAGAACATTGACACAAAAAGGGGGAAAACCAGCAACAGAGGTGTCCGGCACCACGTGGGTTCTCACTCAGGAAACCCGATTGTAGAAACTACTGTTGCCAGAAAGCCTTGGGAAATGCGAGAAAGGGGTCAAAGTGGTCCTACAGGGGTCCAGTAAAATCCTCTGTACAGTTAAAAGTCTTTGACCGACAGACAATTGTGAAGCTAAGGGAAGTGAATGCTGCATCACAAGAACTGATTGAGAAAATGTGCGAGTAACAAAGTTGGCATGAGTGAACCCAAATGAGGGATGCCGATAAAAAAGGGGGCAAAATCTAAAGTCCAGATATACAGTGTGTTGACAAGAGAACGCGGCAGAGGATGTTCACAATGAACTGTCCTTAAAATTCGTAATTATAACAGATGAAACTGTGTTGAAAGCAGTAGTGAACACGATGGAGGGAAGCTAATATTGGAGAGGGTCTGAACCCGGAAGAAGCGAAACCAGCGGGGAGAAAAGCATCACCTATCGTATAAGCCGAAAAATAACTGTTTATTATTTTAAAACACGTCAGGTCCTCTAAGGCAATAGACTTTTTGTAGAAGAGACTTAACCAATGAAAGCCCTGCTTGCTGAGAGCAGAACTGTTGACTTGTTTGGGGAAAGCTCGAGCGTGGGCTGTGCTCCAGAATCCTACCTTGTTCTGTGCTGAAAACGTGGGGAAGTGTGACCCCAACTACCGCATCCTGACTTATCATTTGTGAACACTTCCTTCTTACTTAGGAACATACCACACTTTCTTTGTATTTAGCGTAAGGCTTGGCAATAGGTTTTTCTTAGTATAGGCCATTTTATTTGACAAGATGCCACTCAGACTGCCTTATTATTGTTTGATGGTCAAAGCTTGCTCCCATCTTAGATTTAGGTTTAGAATAGGCGTTTTTACAACCTACCTATACAGTTTAATAAACACCCTTGAACTGTGATCACTTGTGTGTGTCTTTACTGTTGCCACCATGAGTTCCTTACACCACGCACCACATAGGAATCGGCAGGGTAGGTGGGGGGATGGAGTTCTGTTTACCTGAGGTTTGTGTACGGGGCTCTGGGGGGCTGTATTCTGAAGGTGCTATTTTAGGCTTAGTTGGCTCACTGCTTTTACTAATAAGCCTCAACCCAGCCTGGATCGGGCAAGCCTTAGTTAGGCAGACTGAGTGATTAGTGGATTTTACTGCCACTGGTTGTTTAAAACCTTATCTATGCCCCTCTGGGGTGGTTACTTGCTCTACCATAGGTCCTCCCCTTCCTAGTACTTCAAGGAAGTAGATATTTTATTGATGCCATCTCTAATAAAACACTATTGCACTTGCACACCTCCCCTACTGGTATCACCTTGCCAGCTAAATCGGGGGGGGTGCTCTTTTCCCCACAGTTGAAAGTTGACAAGGGGGGGGGGGGCTAGAACAGAGCTGAGTATCACTATTTGCACCCACAGTCCCAGGGGATGTGTCCAAATGTGATGTCACTCAGCCCTGTCCCACAGGGTCCCTGTTGTGAATGATCCCCCCCCCCCCACAGATTGACCACCCTTTGAATCAGTATCTTCGTCGCTGCTAACGACAAGCTAGCTGGGGGAGATCCATCCTGGGCATGACTTTAGTTCTGGCTGGACTTGGCGCCAATACAGTGTCAGGGGTAACGTGAGTGAACAAAGGATGCAGGCTATCAAACAAGGAGCATGTCGAGCAAGATCAGAGATGATAGGGGTGACCAGCTGAGACTATTAATCCGCACATTCAGCTCCTTTGGGGTTGCGTGGGTGGCACTAAAATTGCCATCGAAATCTCCCCCCACCCCACACTCACTCCAGTTGCACTTGGACAGAGCACACCCAGGGGTTAGAGACACTTCCATTTGCAAACTTCCCAGGAAAAAGTCAACTGTGGCAGATGCCCCTCGACACGGGCTAGTGACAGCTACACTAAACCTGTTGCTGGGTGGAAGTTCGACCTTATTTGGCTCATGCACTTCCGTCTCCCCTGTGTCACTCCCGGGATCCAGGTTAACGGGGATGGCAAATGATCCAATGAATTAGTGGATCTCATTAATCAGAATACAGGACTCGCCCATGGGTTTGATGGGCTCAGGGACCTATTTTAAGCAATGCCCGATTGAGGATCTGCTTTAGGAATTTTCCTCCGTACTGTCAGAATCTTCCGTTTGGGCCTGCTAAGTGAGCAGATGGTTGGCTACATGCTCCTTATATCGGTCGGTCCTTGTGTTTATCCTTGTGCGTCAATAAGGCACCAATATGTGCTAGTAGCTAGTCAGGGGCTCCAGGCCAGAGGAGTGTTCATGTTAGCAGCAAAGTTACGATGGGCCGCCCCCACCCCAGTCCGACTCCTCACCTTCTCCGGCAACATCCACGCCCTTCCCCACTGACTTCGCCCTGCGGATGTCCCAGGCAGCACTTGTAATGGAGGGTGGGGGAGGCGCATTGGCCAAGTCAACAAGCTTCCAGGCTCAAAGAAAAAACGGTGCAGGCAGGCAAACACCTGCGCCCTTTCCCGCAGGCATGCGTTTTCCAGTCTAAATGACCTGAACAATCTTTCTCATTAAGATTCCAGGCTGACCATTTGCAATATTGGCTCAGGGGGTAGGGATTTTCTAGTACGCAACAACTTGACGCACTTGCAGGGCAGGACACGAGGAGGTATTCTAGCCAAATTAGGTATGAATGAAATCCTTAGGATGGTTGAGAGGATCCTGTAGGGATAGGTGTTGACAAGGGAATCACAGCCAAAGCCTTTGGCACAATGTAGGAAGAACAGGCCTATGAACTTCAAGAGTATTTGATTTTAGCTAAGAAGCTGAACACAATTGCAGCATTATCTACAGTACGTTTCTGTAAAATCGGCTACATCGCCCCACAGCTGCCATTATATAGAACTTCGCTTAGCATCAACAGTTCTCATTTTAATAGTTTTTTATTTATATAAGGCATTTACTGCATCCTGGCATAGCATAAGGGGTAGCAGAGCAGAAGTAATTGGTTATGGCAATACACAATACATAGGATCCATGGCAGTAATAAGCTGTACAGTACATCGGAAACAGTAAAAGCATGCCTGGAAAATGTCTACAACATTTAGGGTGGGAAATTAGGACAGGTGCTGCTTGAAGAGGAGAAACTTTAGTTCTTATCTAACCAGGAGGTGGGAGGGGGCCTTGTATATGCATTTCACTGTTGAGAGGATTATGATTGAGCATTGACTGTCATCGGATAATGTTCCCCCACAAAGAAAGGCATTCATGTTTTAGTTGGGCTTAAATTAACATACACTACTTACACTTTCAACTGAGTCTTTGCTTAAGCCATTGAATTCTGTAAGGAAGGCAAGGTATCAAACAGTAAGACGCAAGTAATCACAGTTCAAAGGTGTTTATTGAACTTCAACTGGGTTTGAAAAACACCTATCTAATCCTAAATCTAAAGATGGGAGCCATCTACGATCCTCAAATAATAATAACGCAGTCCTAGTGGTGTCTTGTCAAAATAAAAGGGCCTATAAGAAAAAACGTATTGCCAATCCTTACTTCGAAAGACAAATAGTGTGGGAAACAATGTTGTGGAAAAGGAAAAGTGTTCAAGAAATGATATGTCAGTATATTCAAGCCGTTGGCTTCCCTTGCACACGTTTTCAGCACGGGATAAGACAGCACACTCTAGCTTAGCACAGTCTCTGGCTTCTCTAGCACAAGGGAGGATAGCTAAGTGGCAACATGCTCGCCTTGGAAACAAAATGACACGACGCAACACAGGTTCGATCCCCGGTCCGCGCTTAGAAACCTCTGGGTATTAAGCGCGTTATATATATGCAACTAAGACATATTCCTGTAACAGCGCCTCGATGCCCCCGGGCTGTTGAGCGCTTAAAAAATGCAAATAAATAAAAGTAAGGACGCAGTTCAAAACTTCCACATCGTGGCCTTCTGTGCCAAAGTCCCTTTGCCATTCAAAATCTCTTTTTCAGAGGGCCTGATGCAACACGACAAACAAAGTTCCTTTCCTCTTAGGATTTCACATGTACAAATTCTCAGGTGATTTTCTGTTCACCCCGGGCCCCCCCCCTACGCCAGGCTGAGACCAACTTTAAAAAAAGCTTTCAATTGATCTCCCTCTGCCGGGCTCAGACCAACGTTATCTACGTTGCCACAGACTTTACTGTATTAACATGGAAGACTTTCGACTGTGCAGGATTTAGCTTGACTCGGTGCAGGACCACTTTGATTTAAAATTGTCTACAACTCTTTCACTTTTGCCACTTTGCAGCTGGATACCTTACAGAGACCTTTTAATGAGCACGCACGCGGTGCCGGATCACTCTGTCAAAGGTATTGTGTCTTGGTTTCCAAGTTCAATCACTCATCAGCAGTTCAACTTTACTTCTGTCTTTTTATCACATGTATTTCGAACAATGAATGTTCCAGCGCTCGCCATACAATGTTGCCGCTTGCAATCTTGGCTTCAACACAGACCGGTCTTGTATCTGTTTCCCCAACCCACCCGCTGTCTTGATTTCACTGATGCTGCTTTGTTCGAGGAGCCAAGGACAGTACCATGACGGCGGCTGATTCTCCCCGCCTTCATTATTGACGCAGGAGGGCCCCGGGTATCTCTGACACACAATGTAGGATTCTTCAGCCTGTGTTCCTGGTCTTACGCTTTCCAATCGAGGGTTCATGAAAGATACGGTTCCTCATCGAAAATGTCAGGGAAACTTCCCTCCTTGCGATCCCCTTCTGCTTAGCCGTATTTCTTCTCTCGTTAAACTGCCATCTTTGAACTGCTGTTTCCTCGTGTGTTTTTCCTCGCTCAGAGTGTGCTTGCGTGCTCCGCCTTTTATCCGTGTGGGGAAGCTTAATGGAAGTCAGGTGTATGTGTAATGGTCAGAGAATTGCCTGACCATTGTATTGGGACACGTCAGGTATATGGCTTGGGTGCTAATCGATTTTCTAATCAATTTTCTCTCATAGCGGGCTGTCCGTGAGAACGTGTTTGTGTTTTAAAGGGGGTGAGGGGTTGGAGTTTCTAAATATCCTACTTGGTAGGATGGATAAAGGTGTTATAGGTAAGGGGGATACGGCGTCTCACCATCAGGTGTCCAACTCCCCAAATACCCATCACCCAGGTGATCCTCCCGCACTGGTCCACCACCAGGAACTGGATCCAAAAGCGAGGGCCGTGTCCTGGCCACCTGGATGACAGATCCCCAGGGACTAGTGGGTGACACACCTGGTTTTTCACAATTCCAAAGTCCTTTGAGAAGCGCGCCCCATGGATTTATTTTCTTTTAATGAAAACGTTATATGAGTAAATACAAGAACAGCAGAAATAAGTTTATTCAAGAATGTACCTAGTGCATCATTACACAAACTATTCATAAACAAAAGTCATTACTGAGCCTAGACTATACCAATAAGGAGTTGACAAAAATCTTTCAGATAAACCCCCAACATATGTTGCATAATCTCTGCAGCCACACTAATCTCTCACCACGTCACCAATGACTCAATCTCTAACAATCAGAGAGTACTTGCAAATTCCCAGATGTCATTGGGCCTGGAACACTACTATCCGCTCACAATATACAGGCTGTAAGTGCCAGCAAAAAGACATTTTTCTCAATCATTTCTGCATGCAAACACTGAATAAATCAACAAACCTTGTGTATCCTTTATAAACACTTTAAATGCACTGGCAACATCTCAAACTGTTCCACAACACTGTACTAGTGGTGTCACAGAGCGCTCTCCATATTTGGCAAACCGGCTCCAAAATCAGACCAGCTAAGAATTTTTTTTTTTTTAAATCGGCCTCTCGGCTATCATACTGACTATGTTTGAAAACCTATTGCATACCTGTCAGAATATCACATATCTGATGAATACATTTAATGGGCAGAAACTTAAACCAATAATCTAGGGACACCATTTTGGTTTGTTGACATATATGCCACAGTGGTAATCAGCAATCAGCAATCACTACACAATGATCCATTTGCCACATTCCTTAGGACCTTTATTCTGGGAAGTATCACCTATAGTCACCACTGCATAAGGTCCTAAGATTAACCTGCCCTTGCCTTGTACTGTGCTCCAATCATAAAATCCAGTGGCAAAAAAAAAAAAACAGAGGCTGGAGAGGAACGGAGGCGTGGAGAGTCCTGACACCATACTTCAGTCTGTAACATACAAACAATTCTACAATTCCAAGAAGTACCTTTTCTAATTTTTCGACATGTGAAACTTTTAAGTGAAAATATTCACTGATTTGTATGAGCAAAGACATTAAACACTTTGTTTGTCTCTGTGTAGGGAAGGGAGTATCTGGACACAACAGCTACTGTGCTGTTTGTGACAATTCCATTTGTTCATACTTTGCATTGGGTTAGGGGATTTTGCATGGGATCAATGACTGACCGTGTCCCTAAGTAGGCCAAAAAATTAGTAATCTGACGATTTGGTTGCTATGTACATGCACAGTTCGCTCTTCACTCTCAAACTTCTGATAATGATCATTTTTGATGAAAAGGCATCTTTATTGCTGTTAATGTATTAAGTAAGAAAAGGTCTAAGCAGAGTCTACACATGTTTGGACCAAAAGGTCTTTATCAAAGCTCTAAATTGCAAAGTTGAGCACCTATTTAATGTCTCTCTTCCCCCAGAAACATGGCCCTGGAATTCAAGATCAGGACCATAGGGGAGGAGCTGAATCTTATTAGAGCGGACATCCAAAAGTCAGCAGAGAGGCAAAAGGAGGAGACTAAGCGGAGGGTTACGGCAATAAAGACAGAGGTGCAGGTCCTCAAGAAGCAAGTGAACACTGTACTGCAAACAACCAAGATCCTGGAGGCACGAGCGGAGGATGCTGAGGGCCGCTCAAGGAGGAATAATATACATATAGTGGGCCTTCCGGAAAAGAAGGGGACTCCATGGAGCTATTCTTGGAAAGGTGGCTGCCGGACCACTTGGGGGAGAAGGGCCTATCGAAGTGGTTCACGGTAGAGCAAGCTCACAGGGTCCTAGCACAATGGCAAGCGCCAGGAGCCAGGCCTAGACCAGTTGTGGCCAGGATATGGAACTATCAGGATCGCAATGTCCTTCAACAGCCAGCCAGGAGAAAGGGCCCCAATCAGATTCTCCAACACGTCCATAATGGTGGTTCCAGACTACACATGATGGGTCCAGCAACAGAGGCAGGGGGAGGAAGCCACCGAAATGCTGGACCCTTCGGTATGGCACAGAGTTACAGCCAAGGAGATGACCGGTGCGCTGCAATGTGGGCTTGAGCTGGGGGGAGGGAAACTCAGGAGCTAGATGGCATGGGTGTACTTACCCCAAGTCCCCGGACACACACTAGCGACCCACCAGTATTGCGAGAAGGTGTGGGACTATACATCTCCCGCACGAGCATGGAGTTCGGCTTCCCCCGATGGAGAGAGAGACTGATGCGGAGGGCCCACATTGCAGGTATTCTAAAAAGTAATTCATAAGTCTATCAAGGTTTTTGTTGATGGTTCTGGAGATTTTCAGGCAGGCGGGGGTGGCCATGAGGGGAGAGGAGGGCCGGGGATGAATAAGGGGAGATTGTTGGACTATTTTGGTCTATTGTTGGGGTTATGGTTGCTGTCATGGGGGGGAGGGGGTGTGGAGACTGGGCCGGGTTGTGGCGGGGGGAGGGTGGGGGGACGACCCAACTCAGAATCCAAGCTATGTTAAGTGTCGGACAAGACCATGGCCAGATAAATGGGTTCAGTGACGATCATTACCTGGATCATAAGGGGACTCAGAGGCCCCCTAAGCACAGTGAAGTACTAGGGTTTCTAAGAAGGAGGTGGGGTGTACAGATAGCGCTTCTCCAAGAAATGCACCTTGATAAGTCAGAACTGGGCAAAGTGAAGGAAACTTGGGGGTCTGGGGGTCTATGGCACAACTTACTCCTCATATGCCAAAGGGGTATTAACTTGGATAGAAAGCGGGGATCCCACCCAAATCACTAAAGTTAAGCAAGACTAGGAGGGGTGAACTCTTATTGTCTTGGGCGTGATGAAGGACATGATACATGTCTAGTAAACTCATATGCCTCGAACACCGATAATGATGCATATTTTCCTGGGGTGGTCGGCATCATGGGGGAACAGACACAGGGGGCACATCTGGGGAGGAGTGTTTGTGTGCTCCAGCCCCAGCTGGATAGGTCAGACCTCAAAATGTGCAACACGCCATTGTCCTTCAAGTCCTTGGGCCACACACTGGCAGACCTTGACCTTAAAAACCTCTGGAGGAAGAGTGAGGGCAACAAAAGGGGCTACCCCTTTTACTCCCACCCACACAGAACTCACTCTCGACTAGAATACCTGTTTGTGGGGAGGGACCAGTTCGGGATATTGGCTTTATGGGCAGGACACCATCAGATCATGTCCCCCTGAAGGCGACAATGTACTGGGGAAGAAGGAGGAGCACAGTCCCCACCTTGCGATTACCAGCAGAGGCTTTAACTGACAGGGCCTACGCTGAGGAACTCCGGAAGGCCATTGTGAGTACTTCAAAGTTAACAGCGGGTCGGTGAGAGGTTATGGAACAGTATGAGAAGCGTTCAAGGTGGCAATCAGGGGCAAATGCATGGCCACTTCCTACGAGGTCCACGTGATTCTACAGGCCACACTGAAAGCAGAGGAGGAACGCATTAGGAAGCTTGAGGGGGAAATGGATGACGGGTCACAGTGAGGGGCAGAGATCCTATGGGCCACGGTCAACCAACAGCAAGCTCTGAGAAGGCTGGCAAAGCAGGACTATGCTTACTATATATCCAGAATCCACATGAAAGTGACAAAGCTGAGCAACTTCTGGAGTGCCTTCTTAAAAAGGAGCCGCCGCAGAGCCTATCAAGCAAGTCAAAGATGAGGCAGGGAATTTAGTCGTGATGCAGGAAGGCATAAATGTGGTATTCCAGACGTATTACGAGAAGTTATATGCAGGCAAGAACCAGTGGACACCGAGAACTTAGAGGACAAGCTGGGGCAAGCCTCTCTGCCCCGATTATAGGTGGAAGTGGCAGCAAGACTAGACGAACCCCTGTCGGAGGAGGAAATTAAGATGGCAATAGAATCCCTGGGGTCAGGGAAAGTGCCAGGAGGCAATGGCCTTCTGGACACATTTTTACAAAGTGTATGCCGATTTAGTAGCACCCCTGCTCTGCCATCTTTACGAGGATGCCTTTCAGAGGGGGGCGCCTACCAGCGTCGCTGAGGGAGGTGATCATTGTGGTAATGCTAAAACCAGGAAGGGAATCCGGGTACACCAGTCATAACGGCCCATCTCATTATTGAACATTGATACCAACATTCTGGGCAAAGTGCTGGCGTCTCGGCTTATAAATGAGGTTTTCTATCTGATTCATCAGGATCAGTGTGGCTTTGGGTGGGGCAGAAACACCACAATGAACACCACCACAATGAACCTCAGACGGCCTCAGTACGTCATAGAGAGGGTGCAGGGGAGGAAGACAGAACTGGATGTGGTGTCCTTGGACGCGGTCAAAGCCTACAACTCAGTCCGTTGGGAGTGGCTCTTCCGGGTACTTGGAGAATGGTCTAGGCCATAAATATGCTGTGGATTCGCCTGCTGTATCAGGAACCGCTCGTCAGGGTTAAGGCAGGGAAGGTGCTCTCTAGTAGTTTGCAACTAGGCAGGGGAACCCAGCAAGGCTGCCCGCTGTCCCCGGTCCTTTTTTCGCGCTGGCGTTGGAACCCTTGGCGCGAATGTTTAGATCTGAGTTCCAAGACACTGGTATCGAGGTGGGGACCACCGACATGTCATCTCCCTCTGCGCGGACAATGTTCTGCTGTATGTACAAAACCCTTGGGTACATGTCATGTATATACTGGAGGTGCTGCACCATTTGGAAGATCTCACAGGTTTCCAGGTGAATGAGGGTACATTGCTGGTGTTCCCATTGGGTTCACTGAGGGGGGGGGGGGGGGGGCGGCATGGGATCTCCCAGAGGCGGGACTACGTTGGGAGGTGGATGCCTTCTTCTACCTGGGGATTCAAGTCCATCATTTGGTAGAGGAGACGTTTCAGTACAATGTAGGGAGGGTGCTCACGGGAATCAAAGAGGGGATATAATTCTAAAACCGATTGCCCCTGTCCCTAATGGGCAATATCGCACTATGCAAAATTATCATTCTGCCCGGGTAGCTTTATTTCTTTGCAAATATCCCACATATGGCCACACCACCCTTTTTCAAACTACTGGATATCAGGATAGTGGACGTACTGTGGGGCGGAAAACGACACAGGGTATCACTGGCAACGCTGCAAAGTGGACAAGAAGAGGGGGGCTGGTGCTCCCAGACTGAGTTGTATTTCCTGGCAGCCCTGGGGCAACATGCCACTAAATGGGACAGTGGGGAATGAGGCATAGAAAGGCAGTTGATAGGGAAACTCAAAGTATTACACAGGACTCGAGATGCTATGGAGGGCAACAGGCGAGGAGGAAACAACCTGCTTGAGCTCCGTAGTCAGGCAGGCTTGGAAGAGAGCGCAAACCAAACTTAAGTAGGGATGGGATACAGCCCTGATATACCTTTTAGAGCCGATGCCAAAGTGGCCAAGATTATAAGAAACAGAGAATGCAAAATGCGTTATAGGGGGATGTCAGCCACTGGGAGACCTATCTGAGGGTGGAACCTTGTTAACCTTCGATGCATGGGCAGAGCTCTACCAAATACCTAAGGGGCAGTTCTTGAACTACACTAGACTAGCCAGTGCCCTGGTGGCCACATGGGGAGTGATACCAGAGGAGCCCCCGACTACCCCATCCTGCAAGCGACCCTGGCCACAGGTAATGAGGGGCGGGTAATCTCCAGACTGTATGCTGTGCTGCAGGTTAGTAGAAACCTCCCTCAGCTTAAAATTAAGGAGAAGTGGGAACGGGATACAGTTCTCACTTTAGAGGAGCCGGAATTGCACAAAATATGTTGGGACGTAGGGAAGAACTCCAGGAATGCAAGGTTTGAGCTGGTTCAATTTAATATCTTACATCGGACCTATCGAACTCCCCAAAAATTGCACATGATGAACCCAGACCATTTATGCCAGTGCCCACGGTGGGGGCAACACACGGCTGACTTCTGGCATATGTTATGGACATGCCCAGTGATAACAGAGTACTGGCAAGGGGTAACGTCAAGTGTCAATGCATTGCTGGAGTGCCAGAAGGACTGCTCGCCAAAGGTGTTCCTGCTGGGGGAGGTACCCTGAGAGAGTCGAAGGAACCAAAGAAAATAAACGGTGGCCTTTCTGTTGCTCTTAGCAAGATGGAGGTTGGCAATTTCGATGAGATGCCCTAGAGGCCTGGTTTTGGCACAGTGGGTTGCTGATGCGCAGAGATGGGTGGCAGCAGAACAGGGGATTGTGCGGGCACTGGGGAAGAAAGAGGGGATGGGAAGAATATTGGGACGGGAAGAATATTGGGACGGGAAGAATATTGGGACGGGAAGAATATGGGGACGGAGTGCAAAGGGTTGGCCTGGAATATCCTGTTACACGATCTAAAAACCTCCCCGGACAACCTTCTTTCCTGAGGAATGACAATGAGCGACCAGATGAGGTCCTGGATATGCTGCAGGGGAAGAGGGGGCTGGGATGTTACACGGGTATGTGGATGGACTATGCTTCTCTAAAGACCTTGCTTCTTGGGACATGGCAATTTTCAGCTATGCAGAGACTCTGATCAACAGGGGGATGGACCTTTCGGGGGAGGGGTGGAGGGGGTGAGGGCTCGCAGAGCTCCTGCAGGAGGGTCTAAGCAAGCAGGGATCGAGCTCTGACTGTGGGGGGGGGTTACTGTTATATGTTGTAAAACCTTAAAAGTAATTAGAAACGCAAAATGTTATGTGAGGGCTAGATACTGTGACAAAGTGACTTCGCTGTCACGAGCGAATAGACTTGGAGATGCCATCCCCAGGTCCTGGAGATCAGCAGTATCCCCAGGCTAAGTAAACCAAGCTTAGTTTGGAAAGCCCAAACTCTGGAAACCACAACTTCCAGAATCCACCTCCTGGTCAGATGGAACACCTGGAACAGTACCAGAAGATTTAACAACGGATTCAGATGGTTGAACGACTACAGAGGAATCCAGTAAAGGTATCTAAACTCTAAAGTCAGAGGGAATGGTGGATGCTTTGACTGGATGTCCCAAGTCCAGGTATTGCAGAATAGGCTAGCGAATGAATCACATAGAAGAGGATGACTCCCCCTTGCCCCCCACATAACCCCTTCAAAACAAATTCCCCCTTCCCATGGAAGGAAAGCCCAGACAGGACCAGAAGGGCATGTTTACTACTGATTTTGGGCCAGGAAGACAGCAGTTCCCCATTGGAGTATTTTCAAATCCCCACAGAGGACCTTCATGGAGAACCTATGCCCCTTGTTCAGTTATTTCTAAGAGGAGCAGCAGGAAGCAATATCAATCAGAGAAACATTATTACTGACCCAAAAGTTGGGTAAGTGGTTCTTCAGCCTCTACAACCCTTGAGGGGTAGGCTCAGCACACACACTAAGATGGGGTCTACAGGAGTCAGCCATATTGAACTAAGAGGAAGCATTCAGAAGACGACCTGGGGAGAGAGCAGCTGCTGCCACCTATTCAGTGGGGAGAACATTATGGACTGGGTTTCAAAATGATGGCTGGCCACAACAAAGATTTCCTGCACAGTGACATACCTACAGAGTCCCACTCCCACAGAGTATGCTCAGATCAATCATGTGACCAGTCCAAACATCTTACCTAATCCCTGTATAAGGTGCAGCAGTGGAATGGAGTTGTTGGATCTGCACAGTTGGATTCTGCAGACATAAAAGGATCACTGAAGAAGGCTGGTGCCAGGAGCCGGAGGAGGAGTTTATGGCGTGAAGGTCAGAAGTGGAGAAGAATCAATAGAAATTAAAGGGTGTCATGCCTAGAGTGTGACACGAAATTGGTGAAGGTATGAACAAGTGGCAGAGTGGGGCAGAGGCAGTAATGAGAAATAGGAGAGCAAAGTCGAGGAGTTGAAGATTATGTTCCATAGGCACAAGACCATTTTTACTGGTCAAGGAGGTAGATGTGGATGTGGTACTAGGGACTAGCACCAGAGCCTGCAGAAAGGAGGGGGCAAGGAGGAATCACCCAAGCATGCAGTGCAGCCCTGGTGGACAGACACTGTTAAACGGTCTGCTCCTGTTGCTGCTAAGGCATTACAAGCAAGTGCACCAGAAATCCAGGCAAATGTGTCTCCCATGGGACCAGACAAGAAGCTGATTGAGGAGCCAAAAAGAGAGCAGAGGGAATGACTGAGAAGACTCAGGTAATCGATCCCTGAACCAAGTATAATGGCCAGAGAATTTAGTTTGAGACCCATATATTTTGGTTGAAAATAGTTTTGTTAACCTTTAAGACTTTGTTGTGTCCAGAGACAGTTTTATTTGAACTGCAGAAACTTTCACTTGCACCTAGCGACTGAACAAAGGAAAACATATCCTGTACAGTGTTGGGGATTGATACTTAAAACCCTTCTCACCATCCTGCCATCATGAAAATTACCTGGTGTGGTATGTCAAATGTAGCACTTGTACCAATATCCAGATCAGTGAAATTTATGGAGAATGCAAAATCTCAAACCCATTTCCCAACTCTCTTGTCAATCTGAGCTATGCTCTACATGTACATGTTATCACACTGATAGCAGTCTTTGGCCTCCATTCAGAAGTGATCCATGTGCTGCAGTGGCTGTGGCAGGCCTTTTGATACAAATATGTGGATGTTCTTGTTCATGTGAAAAACAGGAGTGAACACCACCATATTGGTAACAATTTGTGATGAATATTAAATACACAGTATTGCATGCACACCAATTAACCACATATGCACAAAATGGATGCAAATCAGTAAACTAACAGTGAGGAACTTCACTCAGTATTTGGTGGTCACTACTAGTAAGCACTGCTTAATATTCTATATTACTTCATATGAATACATTCAAAATATTTGATTCAATATTCAGTTATAAATCCATAATCTTTTTGATGTGACAGCATCATCTTCTCCAAATGTCAGAAGGCATTTGTTGGCCAATGCATTTCGGACCTTTAAGGGTCCTTCATCAGGGCAAAATATGTGAATGCACAATTAGAACTGCGATTCCTAAAAGAATAACACGCAGTCTTTCATATTGCCAACAATTAATTACTACATACCTGTCTTTAAGATGTGTGGAAAATAATCCAAAAAATGAAGTGTGTAATTCAAAAAAGATTGCTTCTACAGAATGTAAAAATAAAAAATATCGTGACACTATGCTTAGGGCCGATGCATGTGGCTTTCTTGCAAGTCACAAAGTATTTGGTGGGTCAGAAGGACGACGCAGAATCTGATTATCCATCTCACTGAATGTCTTATTAAACAAAAGACTGAATGCCTATATTTCCCTATGTAGAGGAGCAGATGAACGCCTCTGCAGGAATTCCCGCCCCCTACCTCCGGTATGTTGGAAGCCTGAGCTTGTGCCATGGTTGACAACAGCAGTTGTGACCATACTACGGCTTATATTTGTAAGAAGATACGCTCTGAGAAAACCTTATCAAATGTATCCCCGGAAGAGACGATAATCTGAGGGAGGAACTCCATGAAGGAATATGAAAAAGAGCCAAAGAGGATCTAGTGACGTCCCAAGAGACGAGCATGAAGCACTGAGAAGACTGGCTGAAGAGAATGCATGGACCTTATAGAAACTGATGACGAAGTTAAGAATCGAGTAAGCATAAGGCCTGTAGTTCACTCACCCACCTAGCAAATGTAATAGCCCCCAAGAAAGCTGTTTTCAACGAGAGAAGCCGTAAGGGACAAGAGTGCATAGGCTCAAAAGGAGCCGCCATCAGAAATGTAAGAACCAGATTAACATCCCAATCTGGGACAACAAAGGGAGTTGGCGGAAACTTATCTTCAAGACCTTTCAGAAATTGTGCCATTACTGGGATCGCAAAAAATGAACCTTTATCCGTGGATCTCTTGAACACAGACAAGGCTGCCAAATATCCTTTGACTGTGGCGACCTGAAGGCCTGCAGAGGCCAGCGACCGAAGGAACTCCATCACTGTAGTGGTGGGGCAAGAGATGGGGTCAACCTCGCGTTTCCTGCACCACACCTCAAATCTTCTCCATCTGGGTATTAAGCGTGTTATAAATAACCTAGCATATCATCTGCAGGCGTACAAAGATCTTGTAAATGGTCTGCGTGCAGCCCGCGATACCTCAAGTACTTCCTCTGAGAGGTCCCAGTCATCGTATCTCATCCTCTCAAGAGCCACGCATGTAGGTTGAGGGATTCTGGCGTTGGATGGACTATCCGGCCTTCCGACTGGGTTAGGAGATCCAGGTGCTGAGGCAACTGGTGAGGTGGACAGATGGACAGATCAAGGTCCGAGTACCACATTCTCCTCGCTCAGTCCGGGGCGATCGAGATCATGGTCGCTCGAAACCTCTTCAACCTACAGAGAACATATGAAATGATGGGAATCGGAGGGAACACAGAGGAGAAGGAAGGTCCAATCCACCAGAATGGCACCCCCCAGTGCACCTTTCTCTGGGAATTCCCTTGAGCAGAACAGTTTACATTTTCTGTTGGACTCCTTTGAGAACAGATCCACTGCCGGTGTACCCCAGAGAGAGAAGACCTCCTCTAGGACTTCTTCACACCCTTCCTACTTGTGTGAGGCTGTGCTCTGCCTACTCAGAGCATCTGCCAAGTTGTTATCTGTGCCTGCCAGTTGAACTGCCGAGACCGAGATCCTGTTCTCCAGCAACCAAAGACAACACATAATCGCCATCCGTACAGAGGGGGCGGGGATGCACACCACCTTGCTTGTTGAGAACGAAGACATGCTTTCCCTGCAGAGACAGGGCAAATGCTTTCAGGGCTAGCCTGATAGCTCGTAACTCCAGCCTGTTTATGTGCCACCTGGCTTCTGTCGTTGACCAGAGGCCGCTCACCTGCAAATGCTCGCACTGAGCGCCCCAACCCTTTGAGGATGAATCCGTGACCACTCAGATCTGAGGCCAAGGAGGCCCGAAGGGTCCCCCCCCCCCGCAAAAAGACTGTTTGCGGTCCGCCCACCAAGACAGGACGTTGACCACTGATGCAGACACTATGAGGAGATCTGAGAGAGTGCTGAGGTACTGAGACCACTGATCACTCAAAAACCATTGTAGAGATCTCATGCGCAACCTGGCCTCTGGCACTAGAAACATGTAGGAAGCCATGAGGCCTAGAAGGCGGAGGAAGGAAGCCACTGGTAGAGTTGCATGGTTCCAGAACAAGTCCATCATCTGTGTTAAGCAAACTACTCTCTCCTCGGGAGGGAAGGCATTCCCCACACCCAGGTATCTAGGACTGCTCTGATGAACTGGACCCATTGGACTGGGGTCATGTGGGACTTCAAGTTTAGGGAGAAGCCCAGGCTGTGCAGCAGCGAGCAGGGTTCCTGCAGATGGGACAACACCTGCACTACAGAGTTCCCTCGGAACAGCCAGTCATCCAGATATGGGACTACACAGACTACAGATCTCCTGAGGTGAGCCGCAACTACTGCCATGAGCTTGGTGAAGTCCCTTGGGGCGGAGGTAAGACCAAAGGGAAGCACCTTGAACTGATGGTGCATATCTCCTATGGTGAACCATAGGAACTTCCTCCGCTTTCGATAGATTACATATGGAAATGGGTGTCCTGTAGGACTATGGCCACCAGCCAGTCCTGAAGTTCGAAAGCGTGGCGAATCTCTCTCAACGTCACCATCCTGAATTTGTCTTTCTTCAAGAACTTGTTCAAGGGCCTGAGGTTCAGAATGGGACGGAGACCTCCTCCTTTCTTTGGCAGCAGGAAATACCGGGAATACCAACCCGATCCTCTCTGTTCAGAAAGTACCTCTTCCATGGCACCCTTCAGCAACAGGGCTCTCGGTTCTTCCTGGAGCTTCTGTCCCGGTTGAATTGGAGGTGGGGGCGGTCTGTCCGGTGGTTTTCTTAGAAATGGCAGATACTAACCCCACTGAATGAGCTGTAGAGCCCAGGCATCGGAAATAATTCCCTACCACTGGAGCAAGTGCTCCGTTAACCATCCTCCAACCGGTGCACTGTGAGAGGGGGAAAGCAAAGCTGCTTCTGAGGCTGGGTCACCCCTGCCTGTTGACCTCTAGAAGCCCCTATGCCCTTTCCAGAGCGCGAGAAATGTGTCTGCCCTGGCCTGGATGGTGGGAGCTGCACTCTCCTGCCATAAGGAGCATATCTCCTGTAGCCATGTGCCCTAGAGGCAAAGCTAAAAGCAGGTTTGGCTGGCTGCGCGATTCTTTGAATTTTTCTAAGGAACCTTCGGCTTTGTGGCCGAAAAAAGAGGATCCCCTTCGAAGGGCATGTCCAAAAGTTTTACTTGGACGTTAGGTGAAAAGCCAGAGGTTTTCAAGTAGACCTGCCTTCTCAGTTATAGATTGGCCCAGTCAGCGATGTCCAGACCCGTTAGCAGCGACTGCCTGGCCCCCTCCTTCCCATCCTCCACTTGCTGTAAGAAGCCCTCGCACATTTCTCCTTCCGGGACATACTGAGCAGCCTTTTCCAACAATGTCCATAGACCGAAGGAGTAGTTAGCAAAAATGCTTGCCACATTTGTTGCTTTGATGGCCATGCTACCTGAAGTGACTACCTTCTTTGCCGAGGCATCTACTTTCTTTGCGTCTCTGTCTGGGGGCAAAGTGGATGTAGATGATGCACGTCTAGAAGAGACCGTAGCAGCCTGCATAATAAGCCCCTCCGGGGAAGGGTGAGAGGAGAGGTATGAAGGGTCTCCTCTAGCCGGCCTGTACTTCCCAAAAATGGTGGAGCTGATGGGAGGAATGTAACATGGATTTTGCCATGGAGCTGCCAAAAGATTGGTAATGGCTTGCTTCAGAGGCATATTCTGTTCAGTGGCAAGACCTTCCTCTAGTATGTTCGTAAGCTCATAACCTTGTACCGGCGCCACTAATGAGTGCAATCCCAGGGTGTCAATAACCCTTTCTACCAGAGCCCTGTATTTAAATGTATTGTGAAGATAGGGCTGGACTGCTGAAACTCGAGGCCAGGTGAAGTGTTCAGACCAATGGCGTCTGGGAGGCCTTGAGCTAGCTGTAGAAGCTTATTCGGTTATCAAAATAGTCGACACCTTCTGAAGAACATCGGGTCGACATCTTGGTCATCGATGCCGTGATCGCTGAAGATACCCGTCATGATCTCGAAAAAATCTGAACGGGGTTGTGGAGTAAATACTTTCACGACAACCGTCGAGGTCGAGGTCGAGGGTTTTACTTTCGGCGCCGGTATGGTGGATGTCGGTGTAGACAGAGCGAGATGCAGTAGTGTCGACATCTGTGGACGCACAGGTGTTATCTGGCTTCCATTGCATTTCTTTCGATGTCGAAAGATTTATTGCGCTGACATAGTCGGTACCGGGGAACTAGAGGGGTCAGGTACACCGAGCGCCGCACTTGGCTCCGAAGCATGCTGTGTGGGGGTTGGAGCCGCGCCGACTGCAGCAGCCTGCTTGAACACTGCAAGCATCGAGGATTTGAAATTCTCCCACTGGCGGGTGGTTGGCCTAGCTTGTTCTGTCGACGACTCAGAATCCTGAAGATGGCAGAGGTGCCTTTTCTTTTTTCGAGAAGAGGAAGAGTGGCTCCTCGAGTGGGACCTTTTCTTCTTCCGCTGGTGTTTCTCGGGGGCATGCACCTCGGTTTCGGCCTCCAAAGACCGAACCGTCAAGCGTGCCAGAGATTTTGAGTGAGTTTTGCGGCTCGATCGCAAAGGGATTTTGGTTGCATTTTGCAGAGGCACCACAGACAACTTATGTGGGTCGGTGAGAGACATCTTGCCGCCACAATCGGAACACCATTTGAAACCTGACACGCATGCGACTGACATCTTGCATCAGGATTTAGTGAAAAAAATACGTTTTCTGACAAAAGCTTCGAAAGAGTCGAAGCTCTGAGTTCTGAAGCAGCGTGATAGCGCGTGGAAAAAAGGAACTGAGATTGGGGCATTGTGACATGGTACTTATATGACGCCTAATGTCACGTCCGGAGCCAACGACCAGACGGCCGAGTCGAGGTCCACTACGCCCCCGTGTTGAAAGTTTTCCAACACAGCGAAGCTGGAGGGAATATCTAAAGCAATCCATTGAAACAAATATTACCAATCAGATATAATGGAGAAAAGTGCAGCTTTCAGGCAGCATATAGAACTGCCATCATTTGTACCTCAAGTGATACACATAGTCTTGCAGAAAAGACAATTGCTCAGCCCAAACATACCCACCCTATGGGTGCTGCTCCCGGCTCTCACATTATATTGTTCTCCCTTTAAATGTTGAAAAACACATGGTGTCTATGTTCACACCCAACAACCTCGGATGGGTAAGCTGGAAAGACTTCAAGGGAGAAATAAAACTCCCCTTAGTTTGCAGGATGAGGTAAATCATTTAATGGTGATAGTTTTCCTAAATTTCAAGTGTAGGCAGGGTCAGCCAAATAAAGGTAATTGACCCTAGTAGGGACAGATAAAATGTTATAAACATTCATAAGTAAATATATATGATATGTTTAATTGTTTTGTTGTGCAGAAAGCACACAAGGGAGGATTGTGGTGGCAGACAATTGCATGAACCTTATGAGCTACAATGTATGCTAAGAACAGACATCAGCAGTCTGTTTCAAACTGTCAGGGAAAATAAGCAGATGCAGGACGCAATATGAAAGGATTTTGCAAGTTACTTATTTAGTCTCTTTCTTTGGTGACCCTTAAGAATCTGCGATTACTCACATACAATCACCGATGGGCTCCACCATCAACCACATCAACAGTTGACTGAATTACAAGATAAGGCCTTTCAGTTTCTCTATCACTTTCTTGATAAGCAGCACAGCACCATTTCATTGCGTCCCGGTAAAGTTTGTTTCAATTGGGAAAACTAGTCAGTTAGCACGGATAGTTCACCTGACAAATACACATCCAAAGGACATCCTTCTATCTGTGTGTTGATATTAATCTGAGCAATTGGAAGAATTAGAGAGATATCTTTGTTTTAGGCCTTCTTTTGTGGTGTAACAGTACATATTGGACAAAGTCTTCAAACTTAACTTTCCATCTCTATTGGAAAATTAATCTGGAGGAGTAACGATTAAAAAATAAATTGCATCTTTACGGCAGTATAATCAAATCCAGTACTAGCCATAATCTATTGTTGCTAACAAGCGCAATAGAGCATTCATGGGGTAAGCAGAATCTAGACGTACACTGTGCGTACGTTGACTTCTCTGCCGCTTTTGATACCATCCTACGTAACAGACTATGGCAGAAACTAAAAGGTTGCATGATTGCCGCCATTTTATTCAACTTATACTTGTCGGATATGAAAATAGCATTCAATTTACCTGAAGCAAACCCGGTGGTTGGCTTGCATACGCAGATGACCTGCTAATATTAGATTATATCCCGGCAGGTCTCCAGCGGATGCTCGACTCTCTAGTCGCATACTCCATTGTTAACGGGTTGTCGATCAACATTGATAAAAGTAAGATTATGGTATTTTCCAAAAAATCTAGACTTAGGAAATACGTATGGAAGTTGGACTCGAAGAAAGTCGAAGAAGTTTCTTCCTATAAGTACCTCAGTATCATTATCGATGAAAAGTTGGACTGGGTAACACAATGGTTCACTTTGAAAAATCGATGTCTCGTAACAGCAAACGCCTTAAGTACGTACATTGGGAGAAACCACGGTTACTCTGCCTCGGCAGTAATAACCATCTATATGGCAAAAGTTAGGGCCATGATATTGTCTGCTGTGGAGGTATCGGGACATACATTTGAAAAACAACTAGTGATGTTCGAAGCTTAACTATTGATGACACTATTGCGTTTACCACAATGTTTAAGTGTCGAACACTTATACCTTGAGTTTGATATTAAAGGAGTATGGTACGCATATGTGTAATGTTCTATGAAAAGGTGTGGACCTTGCAAACTGACACGATCATAGTCCCATATGTGAAAGCGTTTGTAAGCCTAGAAGGCAATGTATTAATTGGTACTATGGGCACCTTGCAAAGATTACATAGGAAATGGGCTATGGGGAGTGGTCCAGGCCACACAACCATAATGGTACTGAAAAGGTGGCTAAAAAAGAAACTGTATGATTTAGGACATGAACAAAGTATTATCACCATCGCATCGAAAGCACATTGTGGGGCGTACACTGAAGAAATATCTACTAGAATTAAGCGTCCAATGTATATTTTAGCATATCCAAGTGTCAGTACTTTTCGCACATACCTATTGATGAAATGTAATATGTCTGAAGCATTGGAGACTTATGGTGATAGACTAGGAATTCACCAGGAACACAGGACCTGTCGCCTATGTGGAAATAATGTATCTGAGTCTCTACATCACTTGATCATGTTATGCGAAAGTCTAACCAAGCTCAGAACCAAGTATTTTAAATATTTTAACAATGCAATTGATATGAATGAAATGTCTGATCTATGGATGATTTTTATGAGAGGCAATGACATCAATTGGATATATTTTTTAGTAGTATTTATATAAAGATTGTGGCTATTTTAAGATGTTTACAAAAATGTATTTTAGGTATGTGATATGTATATATGATTCTCATTGCTCTTCTGTAAATGTTGTTTGTGTTGTGTTATGTTAAAATGGATTTCTGAACTCTGACCTGGTGGGGCAGAGGTTCAGAAGGCCAGCCTAGTTTCTTGGAACAGGGTAACCTCTGGACAAGCCAGACCAATCAGGGTAGCGATGGCGGCAGTCAAGACTAAGTCTCAAGAGGGGTGAGGGTGACTGAAAGCCCGCAATGAGCACACAAAGCAAGGACACTTACAAATTACGCCAGACAGGTGTTATATTAAATATATAGACACATTTATTACAAGGCCTTTGTAACATCGACCATAGCAAAGAATCACAATAATACTAAAGTAAACCAACACATCACAATCAATACAATATATATATATATATATATATATATACACAAGACCTAGGGGTCTAAGGAGCTAGGAGCATGTAATATGTAGACCACCTAGATGGGGAGGAAAACAGGCAGTGCAAGTAATCATTAGACCCAGTTCGACATATGAAATACACCTAACTAGGAGGAAGTCCGAGCCCTACGAAGAGAGGAGCCTTATGCTCAAAAGTACCTGCACGCGCTGGTGCTAATGGACAAAAGAGGGCCTCTTCAAGGATATCAGGCAGTTCAGGAAGGTGAAGAGGTGAATGAAGCGATGCAGAACAAGTCCCCACTACTCAAGCAAGGCCTCCACTTGTGGGCAGAGGCAGGATGAGAGTGCGGGATAAAGTCGCTATTTCGCAACAGCGGTAGAAAAGAAACTGGCTCCTGCGCGAGGGGCCACCGGTTGGGGTATGGACTACTCACTAGTCCCAAATGCAGGCAGACCCAGACTTCTCCAGTTCAGTTCACGTTGCTGGCAGGTTCAGCTGCGATGATCAGGACGTCTCGACACTGTGTAGATTCTGCGTAGCAGGATGCAGGGTAGAGGGTGTCCCAAATGCAGCGGACGTGCACAGGTTGTTACCACAGTAGGGTAACACGGCAACCGGGTTTACTCTGGTCCGGGCGCACTCGTCTCACTTCAGTCCTGGGAATGCCAAGTGTACCAAATTCGGTGTGAGGATGCCGTGGACGCAGAGCAAGCAGTAGACCAAGTTTCAAGGGCTTCCCCAAAACGGCGGCGGTGACAGAGTAAAGCGTCCTGCGTAAGATGGTCAGCCCACTGGTTGGCCCAGGGACACTTATGAAGAGGCTTACTTGCAGGGTTTGATGAAGGTGCCGGGAATAGTTGATCCCACTATTCCAATGTGTCGAAGCGCCTTCGCAGACCTTCTAGGACGATCAGATGCAGAGGGGTCTCGCAGGACGACAGCAGTTCAGGGTGCCAAACCTGCAGTGGGTCACCAGCGGTTCCTCGACTCAGCTTCTTGTTTCAGGATACTTGGCTCCTTATCCCTTGTTCAGTGTGAAATCAGGAGATCGACATGGTAGTGCTGTTTTCAGCCTCCTCTTATCCAAAGTTCCCTTTGCGCCAAAACAGAGAGGACCCAATGGGAGATCTGCTCACAAACACTCTCACCATACGTGGACCTATCACGGACCACGGTGGTCCTAGGCATTCAGGACACTCCAGACTCTCTGGCACCTAGGATGTGTATTGGGACCAGACATCCCAGCCCACATCCTGGAGGCACACACAAGGCATGCAGAAGCCTGCGAAAGCGTTGTGTTTCGCGGGAAAGTGCAAAACCAAATAAGGACTGCCCTGGGTCGGCTTGACCTGGGGGAAGGTGAAGGGGCAAGACGGTCAGCAGACGGGACAAAGAACCTCGTGGCATGGCCATTTTGGGAGCCAGGCCACCTATTCGTGCGAAACACGGGAAGCGCGGATAACATGGCAAAAAAAGGTTCAAAACACAAAAGAAACGATAGCTGCCCCAGTCCTCTCCGTGAAAACACTTGCACAGTTCGTAATAAGTCCATCGAGAGTTTCTAGGGCCTTTGGAATGACTAGAGACCCAAGAGCGCAGTAATGTAAGTTACGGTGCACTCTTGTGTTATGTTGCACAAAAGCTGCAACATGAGAAAAGGACTAAGGGACACGAAGTCTCCAAGTACTGACTCTTTTAAGGGCATGTCAGTTTCCCCATAAGAATTGAGCGAAAGCCCAGAGGAGTCCGGCGGAAGGCTGCGCTTCTCTGGCAAAGTCTAGATCAGGGTGTAAAACAGCAGCAAAAAGTTTGGGGGTTGCCACATGGAGGGAAAATTACATACAATATTAAATCTTTCCTAACATGTTATACAAAGCCTACTCGGCTAGATGTATATCTAATAAAAATTAAATGAAATTCTGATCTTATGATGTGGTCATCATGATTCTAATACAGGGAATATTTACATATTACTATAGTTTGTCAGTTTATACCATTAATTTCTATTTGTGGGTCTAACCTAGGGAACAAAGTCACTGTTTGTTTTTTTGTGTCTCAATTTTTGTGCCAGTGGAAAGGCATTAATACTTTACGAAGGAAATTCTTTACTTTGTAGTCTTCAGCGCTCAGAGTCCACACAAATTGTTCAAAGATGGCTCATACAGAGAAACATTTACGGATCGAATGATAGAGGTTGTAGTCCCTGACATGTATAGCAACACTGAGAAACACCAGCACAAGCATAAGCATAGATTTTTTCCCTAATAAGCATTTCCCACAACTGACCAAGTTCATTAACAGCTACTTCAGTAATGGCAGAGTACCCAAACTGTTTAGTGTGACAAGGTCAGGGTCATAATCTCTCTCGACAGAAGGCAGGAAGACTATCAAGGTTTTCACTACTATCAAAGGTGGGTGAGAGTCGAGAGTGCCCCAGTCCCTGCCCTCCCTACATGTGCCATGCCTGTTAAAAGTGGTATCACTGTCGATCATCCAAAGCTTGCCAAACCCTACTCTGGACAGAATTTGTGTTTCATGTGATGGGGTGTCACCTCAAATAGACCACTAATGCCAACTGAAGTTCCAAGTTCCAAGGGTGTTTATTGTATTACAATATCAGTACGGTTGATGGGATCGCTGGAAATTTCAGGGCCAACAAGAGATTTGGGGGAAGTTTGGTGCTAGGGCTCTCTCTCTCTCTCTCTCTCTCTCTCTCTCTCTCTCTCTCTCTCGTTCCCTTGGTTATCCCCTCCATAGCAGAGGCATCAGTAACAGGTCTCAGTGTTACTGCCACGTGGCACCTACTGTCTGTTGTCTATTTTTGTCTATGGATATTTTCCCAGAGCCATTGGCTGTCTCCACAGGACTTTCCAGCTTTTCCTCTCTTAGACCCTTCTTATGTTCTAGAGGAAATTAGGGACCGTGCCTTCTTCCACACAGTTTGAATCACTCAAAAAACACAGCCTTACCTTGCCCTCTTCTACACAGGTGTCACGCAATGTTCCCCCACAATGCTACTGTCCCTCTGATGTTATTCTGTGGCGTTATGTACCCGTTCCATGGGCAACACCAGGGGGTAATGGCCCATGACCCCAATTAACGGCCCGATCGAAGCAGTTGGGGGGTAAAATGGCGGCTGGGAGAGCCGGTCGTCAGGCAGCTTGGAACATGGGCTTGTACTGGCAGTTCAAGTCTGCGTTCCTAGCCACCTGATTGGCTGGCTCCCCAACCCGGGATGCTAATCTGCCTTTCTACCTCCACCCTTTGATGTTACTAAGTTGTTGTCCTCTCACTTCCACCCTTCTATATCCCCCCCCCACTCACTACTATCACTACCTCTAACTACCGCTTTACTACCCTCGCTGTTGTTGCCTCTCTTCTCTCCGCTACCTCTCTACCCTTAAAACTACTCCTATTCTACTACCACTCTACAACTATTTGTTGCTACAAGCACCTCTCCTCTTCTCTACTCTACTACTGCTACCTCCCACCGCTACTTCTCTTCTCCTACCTCTCATTTGTCTCCCACACTATCACCACTACAACTATCGCCCACTACCACTTCATTCCCACTATTACTCCTCTACTCTTATCACCACTGCCTCCACTTACAACCACTACTACGTCCCCTCTACTCCTTCTCTACCACTACTTCACTAGCTCCTCATGCACAACCACTGCACAGATCTCTCTCTGCAACAACCTCCACACTCCTTTCAAGCTATCCTACTCTGGTCTCTCCAACGTTCTTCCACCTCCTGTCCTCATCCAACTAAACCACAGCAAAACCATACCCAGGATTTCTTCAAATAACACTCCCAGGATTGTTTAACTACCCCTAACTAACCACTTACCTGAGCAGAGGGGGCGTGACATTGGAAGGGTTTGGAGAGGATTAACGAGTGCTTGTCAGCCCTCCAGACCCTTCTCCACACGGCCCTGATTAGTTTCTGACATGGGTCATGCAATGATCACACCCTGGTATTATGGCCTTCTTGCAGGCATATTGTTATTTTAGAAATCCCTGGTGAGCTATTGGGTTCTCTGTTTAAAACAGAGAATGCCTGCTCCTGCGCGGGCTCCAGCAGCAGTCTGCTGCTAGAGCTGCGCTCCTCTTCCTGATGGCTCGTCGAATCGCAGTGCTCCCAAGGCATCCTCCAGCCTTCTGGCTCCGGCTTTTCTCCCTTGCTGATTGACAGCCTCTGTGGCATCTTGCAGAACAACCCCAGGGCTTGCTGCCTGCTATGCAGTGCCAGCTCACACTGCCACCTTTCCTCAGCGTTCCGTTGCAGCCCAAATGCCGCCATCATAGCAGGTAAGGAGGGGCTGGGAGAGGGCCTGCCTGCACTTACTCCGGCACCCAAGGGTGTGTTAGGCTCCCTCCCTTTCTCCCCTGACACGGCCTTGGAACAGGCTCTGTCACATTCATTACACGACTACGAGTGCCAGAAGGCCATGCAGCAACTGAAAGTCAATGTTTTCTGCAAAATGGAGCCCCTTGCTTCCGGATGGTTCAAGAACAGAAGCACCAGTCAAACAGCATGTCCAAAAAACAAAAAGGACTTCCTGCATCTCCACGATAGAATTCCAACTTTCAACCCCGCACCAGAGAGTGTGTTTAAAATGCTAGTTTGAAAGAAAAGGGACTAGAAGGGGGTTACAAAACCTCCAGGTGTGGCCAAACCCTGTGAGGGAGAGGTCAGTGGGGAGGGGATAGCAAGTAGGCCAAGATTGGTCTGGAGAGTCAGATAAGTACAGCAACCAATGGAAGGGGGAGGAAAAGAAAGAACAAGGAAGTCAGGGGTATAAAAACCCAGCAAGAACAAGAATGAGTGAATGGTTTTAGGGTGAGGTCAGGTGGAGCGAAGGCAGACCGAGATGTTGGTAGTGCCAGAGTTGTAAACGATTGGGAAAGCCAAACTGTGAAAGATCATTTGAGTGGGGGTAGGTAGAGAGTAGAAGGATGATTGATGAGTGACACTAAGAAAGTGAAAGGGGAGTAGAGTAGAGCGGGGAGAGTATGGGACTAGAGTAGAGAGGAGAGTGTGGAGAGATGAGAGTAGAGCAGGGTAGAGGGGTGAGGAAGAGAGAAAGTCGGTAAACATCAGAGGGACAGAAAAGAGTGGGAAGACGGCTGCTGGGAGTGGGAGAGGATAGGAGATAGGAGAGAAAAAAGCAGAAGGGAGTTGTAACATTAGGGAGAGGAGAGAAAGGTAGCGACTGTATTAGAGTGTTTGACATTGGCACTTTAGAAACATCACCTGTTGAGAAATCTGGGGACTGTTAGGTTAGACCTTACTTGCAGCTTGCTTTAGATAGTAGGTGTTACCAATAGCTAGCTGGGGTTACGTAGACTGGGCTAGAGCGGAGGGAGCCAACTGCAGGATGAGTAAGGGAAGCTCATTAGAGGACCATGCCCACACCTTGATCAGAATAAACAGTCTTTTTTACCATTTTCAAATTAAGAACCTGTGATCGATCCTTCGGAATCTGGGAGTTATCGAAGCCATCCCTGACCGTTGGTGCCAAAAGTGTGATCATTCAGGCCCTGATAGAGAGGCTACCCATGGGAAGGTATGACCATGCACAGGAATCGCAGACACAAACTAGCCCTAGTCTGCTTAGAGCTCTCTTCCAAACATTGTCCTTCCTATACTTGTGTCTCCAGTGAAACAAATATACTTGTAGACAATTAGTTATTACATAAACATGTGAAAGGTTGTTTATTCTAATCAATACATACAAACATGAAAGTTTTTTTTACACCAAGTGATTACAAAAAATGTTTGCTTGCCATTGTCCACATCCTGTGGAACTATGGCACCCTAAACAACACACAATACCAATAATGCACTTCAACACAACAAAAATGACTACAAGTGAAAGGAATTATTGCTTTATGTTGCAACACTCATTTGTGTGCTTGTAAATCCTTCAATGATGCCCGACATGTTTCAACCCTGTGGTGGTTAGTGAGTTTTTGCTTTCGGGGCTCTGATGTGTAGACATAACAAGGTGCCTAAACAAAAAAAACATACAAATATGTAACTAACTGGAAGGGAGAGGGCTAAGGAACAAGTTACTTACCTGTAACTGTTGTTCTCCAGCATGGTTTTGGCATGGATTCACATGCTCATGAATGGGATACATTACTCACCGTAATCGTATTTCTGAAGCTTATATCTGCTTAGATTCACATGCTGTGCATAGGCCGACATCTAGTGGAAGCTGCAGAGTATTACAGTATGTTTTTCGAAACTCAAAAATGGGTGTCGACACAGGGCGTGCCAGTAATACTATCCCAAGTGTGACTTCCACTGTACCCATGATCCCTCACGCGTCTAGGATCCTCAGATTGTTTTTTTCCGCCATACTGGTTGGAAGGATCCCGCGGAGTTCCTGGCCTTAGCCACAATTTTGCTAAAATATCTTAATATTTCCCCATTTCTTCACCCCAACGTCGAGCCACTGAAGTTTGACACTTGACATCGGCCCGGAGAAGGAATCAAACGTCAACAGCTGCACAACGGACTTGGGCCTCGGAAGGCCTCTGGCCTCGGCCCTGCAAGTGGGGAGAGTGGGGGGTGGCACATACTCTACACTCTTTAATATATAGGTACATCTTCTATATATTACTACAATCATTAGCCCGCTGCCACAAGGTGCGTATGGAAGGTACCCCTTTCCAATTTTGCCCCAAGTGCAACCACAAGTACCCTTGGGTTGACAGACATGCCACGTGCAACCTCTGCTTGCCGAGGGGCCACCCCGAGGCGAACTGCAGAGTGTGTAGTAGGTTTAAACCGAAAACACTAAAGGACCGTTCGATCAAGCGTTGGGGCCACCACGTCAAGAGGCGTCAAGAGGCCATGGCAGCAGAGGGCGCCTTCAGCGATGGGAGTGACGCCGTGCTTTCGGACGGCGAGGGCAACGTGGCATGGAGAGACAGCCAAGCGCAAGTCCCCGACCTCGGAAGGTCATCCGGCAGGGCGGCTATGGGGAAAACCCCTGGCGACACAAGCGCTACCCACACCACTTCCACCAAACTTAAGTCCCACCGAGACTCGGCGCGCACGTCGAGTTCTCAGAAAGAGGCACACAGAGAACAGTCCACCGAATCGGTGTCCTCTGGGCGTTCTCGATCTAGATCGCTGTATGACTCCATGCAGCCATCCACTGTTGCCAAGAGTGCCTCGCTCCCTAAGGTAACGGAGGTTCGATCGTCGGAAGACGAAGCCAACTTCTATCCCCAGGTCGCTCTCCAGGAGTCAGCGTCAGCAGACTGCTTAACGGCTGTTCCGAGTCCCAACCTCCACACTCTAGCGATAGGGACACTACCCCCGAACCTCGACGCCAAACGTCGGAATTCTCCGAAGGGGTGAATAAACAGGGAAAACACTCTTACACCTACGGGGAGGGGGGAAAACAACAAAAGAAGCATTCTCTACCTTCTTCCACACCTCAGAAGCAGTCAGATAGGCAAAAACAGACAGACAAGTCTCAGCCTTCTGTCATTTTAAAGACCCCTGCACTAACACAGAGGTCCAGTCAGGACAAGACAGGGAAACTCTCCCAGGAAAGAGTAATTCCCAGCTCAAAGGAATGGTCTAGAGACGACAGACAGAGTTATGTCCAGGATGTCGTCTTTGGCAGACTTCTATGCCAAGAATCCTGAACACTTCCTCTCATATACCCCTGACGGGGCTGCACCCTCAGGTTCTAGGGACCCGATACCCCCAAGTAAGAAGTCCCCGGTTGAAGCACCAACACGGTCTTCGGACCCTTTCTGTATACAGCCCTACTCGCAATATAATGAGGATCCGCACTTTGAGGATCCTGATTTGGGCATGTTGGGAGAACAATCTGGGACGGGCTACTATGGGGATGATGAGGACCAAGAGGAGGAAGAGGACGACCCAGAAACCTACAGGGTAGATTTCCCCAGTAGACAAAGATCCCCCGGTTACCGACTCTGCGGTCGTCAACCAACCTTTCCTGAATGAAGTTCTGTCCACAGCGGCAGAACACTTCCACATTGACACACCCAGGGAGCACAGGAAGAGAGGGAGTTTGCCGAAGAATTAGTGCGAGAAAGGAGACCTGTTGCCCAGGCCATCCCTATCCTTAAATCGATGCAAAGGAGGCTAGACCCTTCCCTTGTAAATCCCAACCTCACCAGGGCGGTAAACCCCAGGATAGAGAAACTTTTCAGGGCAGCCCAATCAGACCCGCTAGAATACATAGCAGTACACACATGCACAACCACGAGAGGTGGCAAGGCTCAACTTTGAATGGAAGATCTCTAGGTTCGAACTTGCTCTGTATAGCCTGAGTGGTATGTCTTAATATTTGTATTATATTGCATGTGCTGTGTTTTTTTGTATTGAAATCATTTGTATTATACACACAATGTGTTTAAGGTCTAACATCTGTTTTTTAAAATGTATGTTGTGTTTTTATTTGTATGTGCTTTTATGGCAAGTTGTCAAAATAAAGCAGAATGATTGATTAACCTTCCACCATTATTGCATTTAACTCTGCCCTTCGTTGCTGAGATCTTTGTCTGGAAGTTAGATTGGGTACTCTGCGTAATCTTCTTCCTCATACCGGCTATTGCATTCTCTCCACTGCTAGAAGGTGGGAGTGCTAGTGACATCGGCCAACCAACTCCCAATGGCTTCCACCTTCCTTAGCTTACTTGATTTTACTTCGTCTTCCCGGATCTTTTCCAAGAGGGCACTTTTCGGTTCCTGGGCCAGGATTGTAGGGGGTATGGTTTGATCTGGCCGATTCCCATGCATAGAGGTAAGATTTTCAGCATCGAAGATCTTCGTCAGAAGAGTATGCATATACTCAGTCAATTGTCAGTAACTACAATTCTCCAGCATGGGTCTGGCATGGATTCACATGCTCATGAATATTCCCAGTCGTCAGGCTGGGAATCCTCGGTAAAATCAGTTTCGTTTCTGATCTGTCTTTCTTAGTAGTAACCAATCACTGGTCTCTGGGTAATACTGCCCCCAGCCAATGACTGCCCTCTCCCTAAGCCCCTCCCCTGGCAGCCATCCTCAGTTTGGGTAGCAAGTAAAGTGGCAGTATGACCAAGTGAAGAGCCGTAGAGGGTTAGGAGGGAGGGTTCACATGTGAATCCATGCCAGACCCATGCGGGAGAACAACAGTTACAGGTAAGTAACTTGTTCCTTCTCCAGCATGGGGTCTGGCATGGATTCACATGCTCATGAATATAAGAATACATAGCAGTACACATGCACAACCACGAGAGGTGGCAAGGCTCAACATTAAGTATTACATAAACTCAACATTAAGCAACTCTTACCTCCTCACCAGGCCCACCTTCAGGCGAACAGGAATCCTGTTCGACGCAGTAGAATCTCGTGAAGGTGTGCGTCGACCTCCACGTAGCAGCCCTGCAGATGTCCAGCAGGGGTACACCAGGGGTACACCAGACAGGTAGCAGCAATCGCTCTGGTCGAATGGGCTCTCTGACGGCCGGGCAGCGGTCGGTTTGCCAACCGGTGACAGTGCATGATGCAGCCGGAGAGCCATCTTGAAATGGAAGCCTTCGAGAGGGCCTTCCCTTGGTTCACAGGTCCAAAGTTCACAAACAGTTGTGATGTCTTCCGAAAACCTTTTGTGCGGTCCACATAGAACTTCAGCGCTCTAGCTACCTCCAGCGAGTGCAAAGTCCTCTCGGCCGGCGGCAAAGGTGACGGGAAGCAAACTGGTAACACCAAGGGCTCATTGAGATGGAAGTCTGACGGCACCTTGGGCATGAAGGAGGGGTGCGTCTTCAGCACCACCCTTGTCTCTTGAAAATTCAAGTATGCAGCTTGCAGGATAGGGCCTGGATCTCTCCCACTCGCTGTGCGGAGGTGATGGCCACAAGAAATGCTGTTTTCCACGACAGGAACTTCAACGGTGCCAAAAGTAGAGGCTCGAAAGGTGCCCCAATGAGCCTGGTCTACACCACGCTAAGCTCCCACGCCGGGGCCGGAGCCTTCACCGGCGGGAACGAACGGAATAGTCCCTTCATAAACTCCTTCAACAGGCGATGAGACCACAGGGATGATCGCCCCGTAGTTCTGGTGTAGCGGGATATCGCCGCTAGATGTATTTTGATGGAGGCATGAGCCAGCGACAGCAGGTATGGCAGCGCTTGAGGGGCCGTAATTCGCAGAGGGTTAATCTTCTGTGCACGGCACCAGACAGAGAACCTCTTCCATTTGCGTCCATAGCACTTGAGAGTTGAGGACTCCCTGGCCTTTGCAAGCACCTCCTTGCAGTCCGCCGGGATATCGTACCCTCCAAATTCTAGTGCCGCAGGAGCCAGGCCTGCAAGTTCAGCGACCCCGGGTCGTGATGGAGGATGGCGCCTCCTCTGGAGAGAAGGTCTGCGTCCGTCGATAGTTTGACTGGGTGGGGGACGCTGACAAGTCCAGTAGGTCCAGGAACCAGATCTGTCTCGGCCACGCCGGTGCAACGAGGTCATCCTGCACTGGGACCTCTTGAGTTGGTTGACGAGTCGCAGTAGCAACAGCAACGGAGGGAATGCATACAGGAAGAGGCCGTCCCAGGGGAACGAGAAAGCATCACCCATACTCCTCGGCTGGGGAAACCTGCTGGTGAACCTCTGGCACTTGGGAGTTCGCCGCCGTCGCGAACAGGTCGATCTGGGGTTTGCCCCAATCGACGAAAAAGCCCTAATTGGATAGGGCCGGGGACTCGGTTCTGGATGTAGAACATTGTGGTGGTGTTGTCAGTGAAGATCCTTACCACCTTGCCCTTGAGGGACGGGAGAAAGGACCTGAGAGCCCAGAACACTGCTCGGAGCTCCAGGATGTTGATGTGGAGTGACCTCTCCTCCGGGAGCCAAAGGCCTCTCGCGTGAAGATCTCCAGTGTGCGCTCCCCAAAACCCCAGGGAGGCATCCGTTGTCACCGTCTCCTGGTGTGCTGGGGTCTGAAAGTCCGTGCCCGCCGCGAAATGCGCGCGGGTGCCCCACCACCAGATAGCTTGGCGGAAGACCTCGTTGAGCAGGAGCTTGTCTTCGAAGCTGCCCGCCGCTTGCATCCAACGGGCGTCGAGGAACTCCTGTAGAGGACGCATCCGCAGCCTGCATAGGCGCACCAGGCAGATGCAAGAGAACATCATGCCGAGAAGTGACTTGATGGACCTCACCCTGGCCACATCCGTGGCCAGCAGGCGCTGCACCTTGCCCAGGATGGTCTTCGTCCTTTCCTCCGACGGGGAAGCCAATCGTGCCACTGTATCGAGCTTGGCTCCCAGAAACAGTGCGACCTTCGACGGAATCAGGTGGGATTTTGGGAAGTTAATGGAGAATCCCAGGTCCATGAGCAGTTGGACGGTCTTCGCTGTGTGCTCAACGGCGAGCTCCCTTGTCCTTGCTCGGATGAGCCAATCGTCCAGGTAGGGGTAAACGTGGATCACTTGCAGGTGCAGCCGCGCCGCCACTGGCGCTAGGCACTTGGTAAATACCCTGGGCGCTGACGTCAATCCAAAAGGCAGGGCCTTGAATTGGTAGTGGGCCCTGGACTACGAATCCGAGAAACTTTTGGTGTCCTTTTAGAATGGGGATGTGGAAGTAAGCCTCCTCCAAGTCCAGCGACGATAGGAAGTCGCCTGTCTCCAGCTGTCCCAGCACGTGCTGGAGGGTGACCATCTGGAACTTCTGGGCCTTGATGTATTTGTTTAACCGACGCAGGTCCAGGATGGGGCGCCAACTGCCTGTCTTCTTTCTATCGAGGAAGTATCTTGAGTATACTCGAGCCCCGGAGCCTCTTCGGGACGAGTTCGATGGCCCATTTCTTGAGCATCGCCATTACCTCTAACAGCAGTTGTGGGATGTGATTTTCCTTCTTGGCCACAGGAGGAATTCGGGGGCCCTTCTTTAGAAATTCAAGAATGTGCCCGTGGGCCAGGGCATCCAGCACCCTACGGTTGGTGGAGATGGACTCCCACACGCTGACTAACTTCGCCAGCCGGCCTCCAACCGGGGTGCTCAGGTGGGGGCCCGACGCCACCGTCGGTTCAGTCCTGCTTGGAGGTGGCCTTGCCGCCCTGACCACCTTGGCGACAGCGATGGGGTCCTCCTGACTTGCCGTGCCCTCTGTAGGCCTCTTGTGACGAGGAGCGCGCTGCCTGGCGGTATGTCGAGGAGCCACCACCAAATCCTTTGGAGGCACCTTGCTTGCCTCCGGAGTTCCGAAAGGGTGGCCGTCGTTGCTGCAAAACTCCCAAGGCCCGAGCCGTCTCCGTGTCTGTCTTGAAGGGACTCATCTACTGTCTTTCCAAACAGGTTTTCCCGTCAAAGGGCATGTCCAGAACTCTGGTTTGCACGTCCTGGCGGAAATCTGTTGCCTTGAGCCATCCCCACCGTCGAAGGCAAACACTGTTGCCCAACTGGCAGAACCCAGTGTCCGTGATGTCCATGGCCACCTTTCTGGCGTGGTCCGACGCCACCTCACCTTCCTGTAGGATCCCCCAGGGCCTCCGCCCTCTTGTCGTCCGGTAGGAAGTCCAGCAGGGGGGCGATCTTGTACCACAACTCCTTGTCGTAGCATGCCACAATCGCTAGGGCGTTGGCCTCCTTAATTATCATCGCCGGGGACCAGATAGAGGAAGTCTTCCTTCTTCTGTTGTTCGGGGCAGAGCTGGAAGAGCTTGGATGCCCTGGAAATTATGGCGTGGAAGGAGCCAATTTCGTCGGGCGGGCAGGCCCGAGGGGGTGGTGATGGAAGGCCCCTCCCGTCGTTAACACAGTCGTCATCCGTCCCCGTCGTGGCCGTATCTGTTCCCGTGTCATTCCTAGGATCAGGGGAAGGAGATTAAGGCTGAGCGGGCTGTGAGGGCTGGAAAGGTGAGGGGATGAACTCTCCTTCGCTTGTTTGGAGGGCTTCCCAACGGGCCCGGCTCTGCTGCGTCGTCCGTTGGGGGTAGAGGCAATCTCGTCCTCATCTCCGTGCATAAGATTTGGATTGCCATCAAAACGGCCGCTGAGTTGTCCAGCAATGGCTGTGACGGGCACAATGGTTGCTCCTCCCCCTCGGGAACCTCGTCAGCGCCACCGTTGCTTTCTTCGTCTGTCTCCCTGGGATTCCTCCCGTGGGACCGAACCTCCTCAAACCTCTTGTTGAGGCCTTGCACGACTTCAACCAGCAGCTCCTCAGATGCTGTATCCGTGATGGCCACTGGGCCCACCCTCTTTTTCCACCGGGGTTTTCACGGGGGTCTTATCGATGGGCTGAAAAGAGGATTCCCTCCGCTGTGGGAGGGAAACTCTGGGCCCCAAGGGCATCTCCACTGGGGTAGCCTCCACAGGCTTCGCCAGGGCCGTCACGACTCCCTCGATAGAGGCCATAGCCGGGTGAATTAGGGCCTTCACGACTTTTGGCGTGTTTGAGGCCTTCACCTTGGAGGGAGGGACACCGCCTCGCTCCCCGTCGGCTGTCTCCGTCGGGATCGACTGGGGCTTCTCCAGAAGCTTACCCGGGATCTCAGACTTTCTCTTCCCCGAGCCAGAGCGTTGGCTCGTGGTTGATGACGTCGGTGAAAGTGCGCCCTGCTTGGCAGCCGAGAAGCCCGACCGTTCAGCACTCCCGGTGCCCGCGGACTCGCGGTGCTTAGCCTTCTGTTGGGCCCCCGTCGCCGGAGCGCCCTCAAAGGACTTAGAAGACCGCTCGGAACTCTTCTTCTCAACTACCGCTGGGCTCTTTTCTTCCAGCCAGTTGGTGAGGCGGATCCGTCGATCCCCCAGGCAGTGCTGCGCAACCTGTTCGCCTGAAGGTGGGCCTAGTGAGGAAGTAAGAGTTGCTTAATGTTGAGTTTATGTAATACTTAATGTTGAGCCTTGCCACCTCTCGTGGTTGTGCATGTGTGTACTGCTATGTATTCTTATATTCATGAGCATGTGAATCCATGCCAGACCCCATGCTGGAGAAGGAACAAGTTACTTACCTGTAACTGTTGTTCTCCCGCATGGGTCTGGCATGGATTCACATGTGAACCCTCCCTCCTAACCCTCTACGGCTCTTCACATGGTCATACTGCCACTTTACGTGCTACCCAAACTGAGGATGGCTGCCAGGGGAGGGGCTTAGGGAGAGGGCAGTCATTGGCTGGGGGCAGTATTACCCAGAGACCAGTGATTGGTTACTACTAAGAAAGACAGATCAGAAACGAAACTGATTTTACCGAGGATTCCCAGCCTGACGACGGGGAATATTCATGAGCATGTTAATCCATGCCAGACCCCATGCTGGAGAATTGTAGTTACTGACAATTGACTGAGTTGAATTAGTATACTGAGTATACTCTTCTGATGAAGATCTTCGATGCTGAAAATCTTACCTCTATGCATGGGAATCGGCCAGATCAAACCATACCCCCTACAATCCTGGCCCAGGAACCGAAAAGTGCCCTCTTGGAAAAGATCCAGGAAGACGGAGCAAAATCAAGTAAGCTAAGGAAGGTGAAGCCATTGGGAGTTGGTTGGCCGATGTCACTAGCACTCCCACCTTCTAGCAGTGGAGAGAATGCAATAGCCGGTATGAGGAAGATGATTACACAGAGTCCCCAATCTAACTTCCAGACAAAGATCTCAGCAACGAAGGGCAGAGTTAAATGCAATAATGGTGGAAGGTTAATCAACAGTCTGCTTTATTTTGGCAACTTGCCATAAAAGCACATACAAATAAAAACACAACATACATTTTAAAAAACAGATGTTAGACCTAAAACACATTGTGTGTATAATACAAATGATTTCAATACAAAAAAACACAGCACATGCAATATAATACAAATATTAAGACATACCACTCAGGCTATACAGAGCAAGTTCGAACCTAGAGATCTTCCATTCAAAGTTGTTTTAATTTTTACTATTCTCCTGCAGGTTCCGATCAGATAGCTACAGACGGAATTGACCACTAGGCTGTCAGAAGAGTCGCAGCATAACCTCATGGTCTGTTCCACTGAGCGAATCAATCTTGCCAGAAATAACGGCTTCAAGAATTTTCACCTGAGAGCTGAATTACTGAGGCAGATTAGAATAAAATGAACAGTGCTCTCAGGTATTATACCACATAATGGACATACATTCCCTCCACCGTTACTCCATTTGCTAGTCCATTGCCCCATAGGTAAAATGCACAGTTGCAGTTTGACTAGTTTGACAAGGATAAGTATTGCAGTCCTATTCTGGATTAGTTGAAGGGGGCGAGGAGATGAAAGAGGCAGATTGAGGAAGCGGCTGCTACAGTAGTCCTGCCTGGAGAGAACCAGAGCTCTAGAGACATTGAGTTTCTGGGGGAAGGTAAGGAAAGGGAGAATGCCTCTGATGTGGTGAAACTGGAAGTAGGTCTTCTTGGCAAGGTCCATGATGTGTGGGGAGAAGGAGAGGGGAGAGTCAAAGATGACACCAAGGTTTTTAGTCTCACAGGATGGTGAGGGGAGGCGACCGAAGGAGGGCAGTCAGAGAGTGGGAGGGAAGCAGGGAGCAGGGGTCCCAATGAGAAGGATCTCGGTCTTACTGGCATTAAGACAGAGATCATTAGCTGTGCACCATGCCTTAATAGAAGTCAGACAGTCAGGAATGAGAGCGGAAGAAGAGGAGGTAGCGGGGGGAAGCTTGAATGAGACCAGTGTGTCATCAGCATAACACTGGGAATCAAGTGGGCCAAAGGGGCAAGGTAGATGTTGAAGAGCCAAGGCGATAGGATAGAGCCCTCCAGTGGAATGCTGCAAGTAGAGAGTGAGATGGAGGAGCGGAAAGGGCCCAGTTGCACCTGGGAAGGTCGGTTAGATAGGGAGATCAGCAACAATTAGTGCCAGGTCCGTGATACCAAGGGAATCATGGAGCCGCTGTATGAGGGTGGCATGATTGATCGTGCAAAGGCAGAGGACAGATCAAGGAGGATGAGAGAAGGAGAGTTGGAATCAAGGTTTGAGAGCAGGTCTTCACAGGTGTTCAGGAGAGCAGTTTCCGTGGCTCTGGATGCTCTAAAGGCAGACAGGTGGTCATGGAGACAGCCAAAAGATTCAGTGTGGTGGGTCAGTTGAGAGATGAAAAACCTCTCCAAAAGTTTGCCCAGGAAGGGGTTAGTGGAGCTGGGGCGGTAGTTGGCAGGGCAGGAGGGGTCGGTAGACCGCTTTTTTTTAGAAGACAGTTCAAAAGGGAGTGCTTGAGGGATTTTGGGACGGAGCCAGTGGCAAATGAATGGTTACAAAAATCATCCAAGGCAGGAGTGAAAGAGGAAATGCTGTCCTTGAAAGTTCTGAAGGGGACCCGTTTGGCAGAGACTTTAGAGCGGACAGCTGTAGAGACCTCATCCGTGGCTATGGGCGAGAAGGAGGCGAGTATGGGGGAGGGAATGACGAGGGGGATCAAAGGAGGCTTGAGAGCAGCTGGGGGAGCAGATAGGGGGGGGTAGAGGAAAGTGAGGACAGGATGTCCTTGGTTTTGATTGTGAAATGTGAGGCCAGTGCAGTACAGAGGCCCTGGGAGGGAAAAGAAGAAGTGGAAACGGTGGTAGGATTGGAGAGTTCCTTACAGAAATTGAACAGTTAAGCCGTATTGTTGGAGGACCCAGAGATGCGGGCTTGGATGTGGGCCCTCTTCTTGGAGCGCATGGAGATACAGTATTGTCTATGGAGCAGGCGACAGGTCCATTTGTCGGTGACATTACTGAAGGACAGACTCAACCTGTAGTTCCACCTACACTTCTACATGAGATAAATAATGGAGAAGACGAAGCTCCCTTTTTCACGAACCTCGAACGAGCGGCTGAAACAGCTTTGTGGCTTGAAGAACACCGAGCTCACTACATATACCTGCTCCTCATGGGTGGTACCCAACATGCCTTCCAAGCCCAAATCCAGATGGATCTACCCTTTATGAAGATGTGAAGCACGGTATCCTGGAGTGACTAGGTCCTGACAGGGAGCATTACAGAATACAGCTCTCAAATCGACTACAGCAAGGAGCTAGTCCCTGGGCAGATGTCTTATCGGGTGAAGGACATACTTAATAAAAGTCTAGGAAAGAAAACCTGTAAAGACGAAAAAGATGCTGGTCTTAGAACAGTTTATAGACTTCCTGCCACCTTACCTACAAAAGGTAGTCTACCAACTGCACAAGCTCTCCCTCAAAGAGGCCATACAGAGCTATAATGCCTATCAATGAGCCACATATTCTGAGACCCATAATATGGGAACTAACAAGCCCAGTGAAGCAAAATCTAGGGGCTTGCGCAAGAGAAGAGAGAGTCAAGCCATGAGACGATATAGTCCTGCACACACTACCTTGGAGACGAAGGATGCACCTCCCCACCAAGAAACACAGAGCAGAACACTCACTCAGTGCCCGGAAATGCGAATCTGATGCGATGCTTGTGGGAAGACCGGGCATATAGCTGTAGTTTGCCCTGACCAGTGAAAAGAGCCCATGGAGATTGGACTCCTGAACTCTAGCTTTATTTGCAAAGAAAGAGGAGGCACCAGACCACCATTTTTGGATGGTATGCACTACTTGGGAGCAATATTAGCTCTAATTATTTTTCTCTGAGTGCAGAAAAGGTTGGTTTTCGTGCACACATTTTCCATGTGCTTAATTCACTAATGAGGTAAGTCACTTTGTGAGCATGCACAGTTATTGAGCTATCGTCCCTGTAGAAAGTTTGGAAGGGAATTTCGACACCCAACCACTGTAATCTTTTATAAGGTAGTGTAAAAGGTGCATCCTAAACACTTTTCCCAAACATATAAACTACAAAAAAAAAAAATGTAATATGCGATTATAAAGAGTGTTCATCAACCAGTCCAAGACTTCAATCTCTGCCACAGAATCTAGCAAAAGTACTCCTATGCAGAGAAATAAGTGTACAAAAAAGCATTGTACGCTCAGTATAAAGAATTGGTTTAGTTGTGGCTATTGATTTGTCGACATTGCCCAGAGACAAAGCAGAACTTTGTTTGTCATTGGGAAAATCCCTCATATGTACTACAAAAAACAAATATCACTTGTCATAACTGAGGTTGGCGGTCAAATAATTCATACAGGATACAATGGTTGCAAAAGGAATAACAACTAAAAGGAATGTGTCAGAAAACCCATCAATAGGAGTTCATGTGCCACTTTAATTAAGTAATTCAAGATCCAGGAGAACGTGCCTAACATAATTAGTATAAGGGTGATAACTAAATCAGAGTAACGGCTCCACAGAATATTAGGAACAGAAATCCTTGTTCCTCTGCTAACCATCAACATTATATTGTTCTGTGAACAGAGCTGTGACAACAATTACTCATAATCAGCCTTTCAGCTAAGCGGCATATATACACCATTAATTTTTGCTCCATAAAAACAGGAAAATGTGCTCAACAAAAAACGCATAACAATGAACATAAAGGAGTCTACCACCTGCTTCTACCTACAAAGCTCGATTGATATTTTGTAGTCAGGGACCAGCACAGCACTTGCATAGGAAGGAACTCTAATAATATTACTGCCCAATCACAAGAGGCATTTTAAGGAGAAAGAACGCTTAAGAAACTAAGTATCCATACTGGCAAAGCTAGTTACATTATTAATCCCTGATAAATCATTTGATTCCAAGTAGGGAGTCAAATCGTCCCAGAACCCTGCTTGTAACCCTGACATAGGAAGTGAAATGACAGGGCACATAATACAGCCTATAGTGTTACCCACCCTTTTCACCACAGCCTACCCAAAATTGAACAAAAACCCTACTGAGGTTTCTTATGGGGTCCACTGAAGAAAATTACATATATTTGCAGTTTAAGTTAATAGTAGCAACGCTCAGAGGTACATCTGATTGAGTGCCTTCTTCTGCAATTCACTCAGTTAAACAAGATGTACGGTGATGCTGAAGGTAATAAATGCAGAACACATGATTATATTGGAAAGCCGTCAACAGAAAGAAACAGAAGGTGCCGTTTCCCACAGTTTCCTTTAGTTTAGCAAACACATTTCCTTCACTGTACTGTAGTGCCAAAACGTTCGACTTGGTTTTTGACAGTTGCTGATTTTTTCTTCATCCTCCTGTGCCCTCCTCTCCAAGCCCCCTTCTGCTCGTACCTCTACACGGGTCCTGGGACAGCCTTCAATACTGGTTGACGGGGCTTTGTAAAAAGTGAGGGATTGTAGCAGTAAAACACTCATTGTGATATTTGCATAACCACCATACTTTGCAAGCAAAATATATGTAAAGCCTCACCATGATATTATGTGCAGTTTAACAAAATGTAACATTCTGCATGTACACCATTATTTTGCAGTGCATGCAAGATTATTTACAACATACTCTGCCCTAATATTGTTCTGTAGGATTATACAAGAGTTACCATATCATTTGTCATGGCTTATTCTCAATGCAAGTCTGAAAACTTGGAAAGGATGCAGATTGTATGAAAAGCATTCTAGCTGCCTGAATATCCGTTGTTCTAATACTATGTACGAGTAATGCCAGGCATAGTCCATACCAATTATCCCGTGCAGGCCAAATAAATGATATTGCAATCTTGTGCTCCACCAATAGGGTAATGTTAGCAGCGCTAAAGCAGGAGACACTCTGAGCCTCACATTTGCCTACTCAAAATCCTTAAAAGGCAAAATAGTATTGGAATTTTATATTGCGTTGCAAAGGTACTGCTTCAAATCCTGTGTGACATATATACAAAAGCATAGGAAGCATGGGATGAGGTTACATATCCAAGTAGCCTTCTTATTTACAGTCTGTATCCGATATTTGAGCTGACAGTTTCGTTACACAGTGTGGATGATACTTTTGCTAAGGATCATAACTAACAGAAATGCTGGTGCTTGATTGTTATTCATATTACAACAAATGTAAGACAGGTGGATGAAGGTACAAGTCTATTAACATTTTGCAGAGCCACATTAGGCAGATTCAAGGTTGTCCGGTAATATCTAAATATGGACATGGCCAGAAGTTGGAGTAATAAGGTACAAGTGTGGTAGAGTCAAGTATAGGAGTCATGGGTGGGAAGGCTCTTTGATTAATGTGTGCAGGCATATCTTAGTAAGAACTTATTTTCAAGGAACTACTTTTTCATGCTTGTTTGATGGTGTATTCTCTATTTCAGGGTTTTAAGGCCACGCTTGCGTATTAGGGTAATGTAAATAGGCTGGACCAGAATATCAAGACCAGTTAGTACAATTTAGCTTTATTTTGAGAGAAAGCAAATGTCAGGTACCTGCTGTGACTTGTACCATATTAATTCATGAAAAGGCGGGAATTGTCTGTGCGCTGCTAACATTCCTCTGAGCGGCACCCAGAAGGAAGCTGGGCAAGCGCACATGCGCATAGCTTAGAGGGAACACTGCTGTGGAGGCAGACCAAACATTCCATCTCCCAATAAAGATTTAAGGAAGGCTAGTGAAAGCCCTGCTTGACTCGGGGATTAATAGAACAGCCATCAAGGCCGATCAGGTGACCCTAGAAGAAAGCAAAGCTGGCCTCGTCACAGATTATCCCTGTCCATGGGGGCATAGACCCATATCCCAAGAAACAAGTGAAGACCCGGATACTGGGGCAAACCCTGACTGTATCTAATATAGCTTAGACTGTCTTAAGATATACTCCTCGGAACAGATTTCCCCCTATTCGATCAGTGCCTTTAAGTTCTATAGAGTCAGAAGGAGGAGGAAGCTCCAACCCTCAGATACTTTCAATACATTAATAGTTACTCACCGTAGTGACTAACGTACTCTTAGTCCATAGTCCCCTTTCCTTCATACTGCATAGGAGTCCCTTGCTAGGGACGGGAGACGCAACCTTTTTCACCAGAAAAAATCTTCTTCCCCTTTAAATTTAGAGGTGCGCGGGTGAGTGGCCCTGGGAGCATGCGCTCCCCGACTCCGCCCACTGGTGCCACTCCTCAGTCCACATTGACGCATCAACAATATTTTACATTGCCTAATGACACCAGTATTATTAGGGGGGAAGATGGTGGGACTTATGGCGGAAATGGGACTATGGATTAAGAGTATGTTAGTCACTACAGTGAGTAACTATTAATTACTCTTACATCCCGTCCCCTTTCCTCCATAATGCATGGGCGATTACAACTGAATGTAGCCTCAGGGTGGAGAGGAGACCCCCCCGTCAGCCAACCGGTTCCTTAGAACCGCCTGTCCGAAAGCTGCATCTGATTTAGAGGCGGCGTCCAAACAGTAGTGCTTACAGAAAGCCAAAGGGGTGGCCCAGGTGGCCGCCCTGCTGATGACCTGCCACTGGAAGGCGACGGCCGTGGCCTTGGCTCTGACAGAGTGGGCGTGCATGTTAGCTGGAAGTGGTTTGTACTGCCCCTCATAGGACTCGATGTCCGAAACCATCCACCTTGCTATAGAGGTCTTGGATGCCTGATAACTGGGCCTTGACCCCCCCCCCCTAAAGGTGACAGACAGGGCATCCGACTTGCGGAAGCCCTTAGTCCTGTCCATATAGAATTTCAGCGCGCGTCTGATATCCAGACAGTGCAAGACCCTCTGATCATCGTCCTTAGGGTTGGCAAAAAACAGGTAGGACTATCTTCTCGTTCGGATGGAAAGCGGAGGCTACCTTGGGTGTGTTCTCAGGACCACCTTATCATTGTGAAAAATAGTATAGGGATCTGAGGCCACCAACGCCTGGATCTTGCTGACTCTGCGAACAGAGGTGAGGACCACCCACAGAGCTGTTTTAATGGTGACCAGCCTGATGACACCACTGGCTCGAATGGTTTGTGCGCCAAGGCGCCCAACACTACATTGAGGTCCCGCACAGGGTGTGGTTTCTTGATCAGAGGGAAGAGCCTGGCGAGGTCTGTCAAATGTCACTTGACCGCCTCTGCCGATTTCTTTGAAATCCTATGGTCGCCAGATAGGTGCAGCATGTATCCACCTGCACGCCTGAGTGGGCAAGGTGTGCAGAGAAGGAGAATATGTCATCCAACGTGCACGTAAGAGGGTCGATCTCCTTAGAGTCGGCCCAGTGACAGAACCTAGACCATTTACTCTTGTACTGGCTCCTAGTAGCCTTGCTCCTTGCGCCCTGAATGATTTCTAGGTTAGCCTGTGATAGGCCCAGGTGTTTCAGCATGACCTGCTCAGGAACCATGCTGCAAGGGCTAACCTCTGTGGGGTGGGGTGGATGACCCAGCCCCTGTTGTGCCAGGAGATGAGCTGGGCCCAGCAGCAGGTGAATTGGAGGCCTCTTTGAGAGGAGCTGAGAAGCTCAGAGTACCACAGTCTCGCGGGCCACCAAGGAGCTAACAGAATGATGATGATGATGATGAGGCGACACGATTCCTTTGTGTAGGAGGGAAGGCATACACACTTCTTGTTGTCCCAGCAGGCAAAGACATCCACCTGAGGATGTCCCCATCTGCTGAAGATCTCCAGCAGCACATGATCGTTCAGTTGCCACTAGTAATTGTACCCTCCCAGTCTGCTGAGCCTGTGCGCTTCGAGGTTGGACTCCCGCGGAATGTGGATGGCCCTAAGGGAGATGTGGTTCTCCAGGGTTGTTCTCCACAATCCCACTTGCTGACGACTAGGTTGCACAGTGGAGGGGAACTGGTACCCTTCTTGTTGACATAGTACATGCTGGTGGAATTGTTCGTTTGGATATGGACAACCTTGCCCCCAATGAGCGGAAGGAAAGCTTTGAGAGCTAGCCAGATGGCTCGCAGCTCCAGCCAGTTGATCTGAGACTCCTGCTCCTGCTGGGTCCAGACTCTAGACAACCACAGTGTCCACAAAGTAGCCCCCCAGCCTTCCAGGGAGGAATCCTTAGTAATGGTGGCCTGCCGGGCCAGTTGCCGGAAGGGCCTGCCCGTCCACAGGTTGCAGTCCCTGGGCCACCATGTGAGGTCCGGGCGTAGAGATGGCGGAATGCTGACCAGCTCTGCTTGGGAGCCCCGCTCCTGATTCCATGAGGCTGGAAAGTGCAGCTGCAACCTCCTCATCTGAGTCTTGTGTAGGGTACAGCCAGTAGGACCGCTTTTTAGGCAGAATCCTGTGCAGTTCCCTTAGGGAGCACTACAGAAGATTAGGACTACAGGTGAGAGCAATAAATCCCCTTTGGTATCAGTCTGTACCACAAAGATTTAGTTGATAGCTGTGGCTGAGCAGTCAGACTTGTCTCATGAGGGAGATGAGCAGTTTTCAGGGTTTACACAATAGGCCTTCAGTACTATGGAACAAGGAAACACTGACCAGAGCTTTGTCGTAAAAAGAATATATATATTTTATACACTTCTAGTTAAACACATCTATCACAGTTCTTAAAGCAAGTTAAATTCGGTCAAAGAAAGTATACACAACTCCCTAGTTAAATTGTAGACAAGTTTGAGAAAGAGTGAAAACTGAGCAAAACGGCACAGTTCAAACCAAACACAAATGGCACTCTAGCAATTTCACAAAAGGGAGGGAAAGCACAAGTTATACAGAAATTCCTTCTTACACACCCTAGCAACACTTCCCATATGTTTGTGAACCAGTTTAAGCAAGGTAGTGTATCAGTATAGAAACTACTTAAATGAAAACTGAGCAAAATGGTATTTCACAAGGTGTAAAAGTGGGGAGGAAAGGGTGGTTATAAGAAGTAGGTGCACCAACACAGTTCTAGTTGAGAAGCAATCTAGAGAAGGCAGTTCTAACAAATTTAGCCAGAGTCAGTGGTACAGGGCAAGGGCCCAGGAGCAAAATGTTCTTGTAGCTGCAGTCAAGTCTTTGGTTAACGATTTTGAAAAGGTGGATGCAGAAGGTGAAAGACAATGTTAAGAGAGAGGGGCGGCCAACCCAACAGGTAGGTAAAGGATTTAAAACACCTTTAGCTCTACCACGCAGAAAGGGCGGCCTGGCGAAACAATGTACCTTTAAAATGAAGAAGTGGCTCCTGCGGTGGCGGTTGTTCCTGGTAGTTCCTGCAGTTCGGGGGATCCAGCAGAGGAAGAGAGGCTCTCGTCGTGGAGGAAGGTTCAAGTAATTGCACTACCCAGGGATGAAACAAGCCGCGGTGCTGCCCGACGAATAAAAGCTATGCTCCTTTAAATCGTGGTCCGGGTGGACTGGTGCCTGGCTATCCGGCCTCCGAGTACAGGGTACTGGTGATTCGACCAAGGCAGGTCCGGGAGGGAGATTGGCAAACTGGTTGGCCCCACTAGCTCAAGGGAAGAAGGCTCTTTCAGATGAAGATCTTCTCACGTCGTGTGGAGAAAAGTGGTGAGACGCTGCAGCAGGGCTTCACCGGTGTTTCAGTCGTTGCAGATGTCTGGCTTCTCTCCTCTTCGGCTTCTTAGTTCCAGTGGCGACGTCTTGCTCTTCCAGTCCTCAGGATCCTGCTTGTATGCAAAAAGATCCCCATTCATACAGCCTGGCTGTCACTCACACAGTGGAGTGGTCATCTTGGCGGGAGACCCTCCAGCCTATCAGGATAGAGTTGCTGAGGCAACCCTGTCCAGGGGTCCAACTCCCCCTCCCACACAATGAACCCACCCCAGACTCAGTGGCGCGGAAAGGAGGAATTCTTGGCAGAAGCCTGCCAAAAGGACGAACAAAGGATCCCGACCTGGGTTAGGAGTTTAGAGGAAGACACAAGAAAGAAGTTATATTAAAGTTCTGGCAAATAAAACCTACCGGAGTAAAGTTAATATTAAAATACACCGGCAGTATGTTAGAGGCTGTCAGATAATGTGGTAGCCTCGAACAATGGGAAAATCCCATAGGAAAATATTTGCAGTGGAATATTTACGGTAGTATCCACTGCCACCAGCCAGAAACCTTTGAGAGAGGGACTGTACGGTACCCTCTCCAAAATGAACATAAGGGAAAAACTATTAACCCTTTCCAGTACCTCCATTGTAAGATGGTTTGTACTGGTTTAGTTCATAAAAATTGACTAGTAAAGTCAAAAGGGACTTTACATGCCCTGGGAGACAGTAGTCAATACCAGGGTATGGAGTCTATGTTTAGGGGTCGCTACGACACCCCTGTGTCACTGCACGGAGGGTGCTATGTAACACATGTGAATAAAGATGGTTCCTATGGAGGTGAGAAAAACCACATAGACATTAAACACAAAAATAGCCTAGAACACACATAGCAAACATGCCTAAAAATGGGAAAAAGTCTCACTCTTAGCAGGAGAAAAAAACAAACCCTTCAAATCCAGCAAAGCTTCTGGGGGACTCTATAAGTAAGGGAAATTAGCCATAGAATGAGAATTCTCCCCAACACCGCTGCCATGATGCCTAATAAGTGTTGGAACCACCAGGCCGAGGTCACTTCTTGCGTGAGGAATTGAGTAGTGGCCTTCTTGATGGCCATGACCTTGTCCTCCGAGGGGAATAATCTCAGAGCTCATGTCCCATATGAGGCTCAGAAAGGACAGGCTCTGCGTAGGCTGCAGCTGAGACTTCTTGAGGTTGATCGAAAACCCCAGGTTGTGGAGTGTGATCATAAGGGCAGAGGAAGTGTGATGCACCGCCTCTGGAGATCTCGCCCTGACAAGCCAGTCGTTGAGTTACGGGTAGACGTGGTGGCTCTGCGCCCTGAGGAGGGCTGCCACCGCATTCATGAGCCTGGTAAATACCCTGGGGGCTGAATTGAGGCCGAAGGGTAGTACCTTGTATTGGAAGTGGCAGTGAATGATCCTGAATCGTATGAAGGAACAATGCGGCTGCCAAATCAGGACATGTAGATAAGCGTCCTTCAGATCTAGGGAGCACACCCAGTCTCCCCTGCACATCTCCGCAATCAGTGCTGGCGTAACCATTTTGTATTTCTGAAGAGGGAGGGAGAGGTTGGGGGTGGAAAGGTCCAACAAAACGCTCAAGCCAGCCTGGTGGTTCTTTTTTATGGCGAAAATCCTGAAATATAAGCCCAATCCTCGCTCGGAGGCTGGGACTTCCTCCACGGCCTGGCTCTCGACGAGCGAGCGAACTTCCGCCAGCAGAGTTGCTGTCCCAATCTGTGGGAGTGGAGGGGAGGAGAGGGAGGGATCGGTAGGCGGTACTACCGAGAGGATCCAGGTGTCCACAAACTTCTGATGCCAAGACTGCGCGTGAAGGGCAAGCCTGCCCCCCACTGGAGACACGTGGACCCACCTTCGCACCTACGGGTCATGCCTTTGTTCCCTCTGAGGCAGTTGTGGAGGAGGGGAACTGAAAAAAAGCCATTACTCCGCCCCCTTTTGTTGTATGCGCCGGTGTTGACTCGCCGAACAGTCAGACTGTCTGGACCTCCGTTCTTGGAAGCCGTGGAACACTCCGAACGTCCACCCCTTGTCGGAGCTTTGATGTGACAGGGTGTACACCTTGGGCGTGGCCTTCGTAAGGAAAAAGACTTCGCCATTTGCAAACTGTTTTCCTTTTTATCCAACTCCTTATCGGTGGTGGAGCTAAAGAGGTCTCGCCCCTTGAATGGAATGTCCAATAAGCGTTCCTGAACGTCTGGGTTAAACCTGGTAGCTCGAAGCCAGACAGTCGTTCTCATGTCAGTGGTGATGCATATGGCCCGGCCAGTGCTGGCAATGTGGGCCACAGCGGACTCCATGATGTCTTTCGCAACCATTTTAGCCTCTGGAAGTCCCGCCTTGAAACGTGACTGGCTCTGCACCAGAGGTTCTGGAAGGAAGTCGGCTATCTCCCGCCAAAGCCTCTGGAATAAAGCATTGGAATAAAGCTTCTTCCATACGCCTCCAAGATCTTCTCCTCCTTGCCTAGCAGCGTCGAGGACGAGGTGGCCGAGGACGACTGCGGCTTGGAAGAGAGTGACGCCGCAGCAATCACTGAAGAGTGTGGGCCGACAGCAAGAGTGGATCGCCCTCCATTTGTCTATACTTGCTGTCCAGGCGCCGATTAACAGGCTGGACCGAATGGGGCTTGAGCCACCCCTTTTTGGCCAAGGCGACAAAATGTCCTTCTGCATCGGGATGCCCGTTCTAGCTGCGGAGCATAGAACGAAGACCTCTGCAAGTACCTCCGCCTCTGGTTGTTCAACTTCGGGTTGAAGGCGGCCCAAATACTCTGCCAGACCTGCAAGTCGTTCGTGGAAGGCCTTGGCTGACGGTGTGTCAGGGTCTTCTTCCTCATCTGTGTCCACCAGGGCGTCCGACTGGTCGGAGCGGGTGGAGGGGTGCTGGATGCAGAGGGCTGAGGTGTGGAGACCGGAGCTGGAGGCTGCAGTGGAGGCTGGTACGGAACCGTCTGAACTGTAGGAGGCAGAAGAGCTGGAATCGAAGGAGCCAGAGTGGGCAACGGGGGCTGCAGCGGGCCCTGCAGCGCTGGAGCCATAGGAGGAATGACTATAGGCGCCGCCGGAGGTACCGGAGGGAGCATGTCCCCGATTACACCCACAAGGATGGACCCCATCCCAGGAGATCTCATGAGCGTGAGGAACTTTTCAAAGAACCTGTCCTCGCAGGCCAGTGGGGTGGTAGGTGATATTGACAGAGTAGCGTCCTCCGTCTAGCTGGTTGCATGGTAAACCTTCCCTGTGATGCTGATGGATGAGCTGTAGGCCACATACCTGGTTGACAACAGTCCCACCTTGTAACTCGTTCTCCCACCTGCTCCGTTCCCTGGGGAGGTAGCGGAGGAGCGGCCATCTTGTCTAGCGCGGCGACCATCTTGTCGAGCTGCATCCCACGTGCCGAAGTCGTGGTACTTGGCTCACTGGGCCTGGCCTCCTCCAGGACACTTGGCGATGGAGCATGAGACCTACCCTACACCTCAGGCCGAGGCCTGGTAGGCGTGTCGCCCTCAGCTGAGTTGCCGGTAGTGCTGCGTGCAGTCACCCCACGGACATGTCGGTACAAGGGCGTAGCCCCCCGATGTACACCCTGTAAAAGAACCTTGCGGTCCATCAACACTGTCTCCGGAAGGATCTACAGACCCTTCGGCCTGGCAGCCGGTAGCTGAACTAGCCTCGGTACTCGTGCTGGTGCGAGAACCTGAGAGCTTCCTCCCGTCTGGGCGTTTCCTTGGAAAGGAGTCGCCCTTGCGGGGTGTGCTGGAAAAGAGCACTTATGTCTGATGAAGTCGTTCAAGTCCTCTGAAGGCAAATTCTCAAAGAGCTCCCTCCACCTAGCTAGTCTGTTTTTCAAAGCATGCAAAGAAAGTGCGTCGCACGCAGTGCAACCCTCCCATCCGTGGTCAGAGGCAAAGAGCAGGGGGATCTGATGTAGGGAAGAGCCCCTCGCAGGCGGGACACCTGCTGAAGCCCGCTGTAGTCGACATGCGCCGGGGAGGAGCGTGGCACCAGAGGACCAAGTACATGAATGATAAAATGGCAGAAGAAAGTTCTGGGGAAGAATGCGTGGTATTACATGGCCAAAGCCAAACCCAGGAGCGCTGGTGAAATCGGCCCGTTCCCGTCAACGTGGAAAAGGGGACTGAGGAGTGGCGGTGGTGGTCGGAGTCAGGGGAGTGCATGCTCCCAGTGCAGCGCCTCTAAATTTAAAGGGGAAGAAGATTGTTTCTGGTGAAAAAGGATCCGTCTCCCATCCCTCGCGAGTTAGGCCCATGCAGTATGGAGGAAAGGGGACAGGATGTAAGAGTACAGCTAGAGAACACAGGAATGAAAGGGGTTGAGAAGGGGAGGAGATATGTAAAAGGGTCAGGGTCATGACCCAACGGGGAGAGTGGGGGTAAGGGATCAAAGGGGCCCCTCTGGTTTTGGGGCAAGAAGCCTACCAATGTTTTCACCAGACCCAGCCCTGGCCCAGAGGTAGGTGAGGGAGTTGATAAGGACTGAGTCCCTGCCCCCTACATGTGCCATGCTTGTGGAGTTGATAAGGCCCGAGTCCCAGCCCCCTACATGTGCCATGCTTGTTGAAAGAGGTACCACCGTCGATCAACTCAATGCCAAACCCAGCCAAACCCAATTCTGGACATAATTGTTTTGAATTTCATTACAGGATTACAATTCACAAAAGGTCATGCAGCAACTGTAAAGTCACTGCATTCTGCAGAATGGAGCAGCCAGCTTTTGCTAGTGTATCAAGAACAGAAGCACCGGACAAACGGTAGATTCAAACAAAAAAGGACTTGCTATATATCTGTGTCGTCATCCCCAAAACCGAGCCCTGCACCAGAGAGACTGATTCACATGCTATGTGTGGAAATATGGTGTTGTTAGGTGGGGCTTTTTAAACCTCCAGTTGTTGTAGCCCCTCAACCCCAGGGGAAGGAGTCAGCCTGGATTGGACCAAAGAGTCAGATGAGCAGGGTAACCAATGGAAGGGACACGGAAAAAAGGAAAGGAAAGTCAGGGGTCTACAAGCCCTGAGAGATTCAAAATGTGTGAAGGGTGCTAGGGTGAGATCAGGTGGAGTGGAAGCAGAACAAGAGACCATGTGGAGGAAAGGCAGAGGAGCTGGGCGTTGCAGAGATTGTGCTGGAGCTCGTTGCCGGTCAGGAGTTGGCATAGAGAGTGGTACCTGATTGGGAGAGTGAGGCTGTGAATTAATTGAAGACAGTGTGAGAGGGGATAGGTATACAGCAGAATGTTGACTAAGAGCAAGATGAGTGAAAGGAGAGTTGAATAGAGAGGGGAGGGGAAAGTTAGGGGAGAATAAAGTGGAGAGGCGAGTAGAGAGGGGAAGGAGAATGGTGAGTAGAGTTAAGACAGGAGAGGCAAAGAAGGGCGGGGAGAGAGAATTACCTTTGGAGGGCCAGAGAGAGCAGGAAGTTGACCAGAGGGAGTTTAACAGAATAGGAGAAGGGGGGAGAGAGAGCAGAATAGAGGGAGTAATGAGATCAGGGGGAGGAGAGAAAGGGAGCGACTTAGGAAGAGACTGAACCAGAGTGTCTGACATGGGAACATTAGAAACATATTTTCCTGTTAATAAACCTACCTGTGGAATGTTGGCTTGGGACACCCCTAAGAAATCCCTGTAGTGAGTCACATAGATTAGGCTTTTTGCCGGTAGCCCCCCACCTTCAGCTATGCTTAGATAGTAGGTATTACCAATCGGTAGATGGAAAACATGGGTTTCAGGGATGCCTGGGTTAGCGTAAGGTAGCCCACTAGAGGTTGAGTAATGGAAGCCCATTAGGGTGCTCTGCCTATTCCCTGACCAAAATAAAAACAGTATTTGTTTATCATTTTAAAAATAAAACCCCTTCAGTCATCCTTCAGAGTCTGAATTATTGAAGCCATTCATGACATTAGACATTCACTTATCACTACCTCCTATAAATATTTGTTGTTTTCAATGTCTCCTGCAGACTCTGTTGCCCTTGACGGTATGAACCAAAGAATCCTGCTTCCGTGGATTCAATTACTAACGGTGTCTTAGATCCATCCCTAAAGTGGTTTGTCCTTTGTCTTGGAGCAAGACGAATGTGTCAAAATAGGTAATCTGATCTCAACTCCCCCATCTACAAAACAATAGTCTACTCTTAGACTTGCCGCCTTAGACCTGAAAACGCCAATCTATACATCAACCTATCTTAAACGTGCAAGAGCCAGAGACCACCAGGGGGCGCAGACCGTGATGGCCGCGTGAAGGTGAGCTCTGCCGTCAACCGTCTTGTAGCTACATTGGAGCCTCCTTCCCGCTGACTGTGCAGCCCATGCATGGCGTGAGGCATCCATGGGACCCCGGAGGTGGGATTATGAAGCCCCATTTGTGATAAGGGTGTTGTCGTGTGAACGGCGGTGATGGCGGCCAGGGTGGGCCAGCATGTCCCAAGGGGCCAGTAACGGCTGGCAGAGGGCGGGCAAATCCCTAGTGTGGGGATAGTGCAGAGTGAAGAGCACCAGGCTCCGAAATCATTCTGTGCCGTGGGATAGAGTGAAATAGTCACTGCAGGGATAATACAATGAGAGAGGCACCGGGCTCCAAAGTCAACCTGCACTGCATAGTTCCAGGGGAGCCTGTCAACCTGCTGCAGTGCTGGGATCCCTGAGCGGAGATGAGGGAGAGGCGCTGGAGCCCCGGAAGCTGCAGAGGATGCCCTGCGTGCTCCAGAGGTGACAGTGCGACAGGAGGTGAGGCGGCCCGAGTGCGGCAGACTCAGGGACACCGTGGGTGGGGCGCCCACATCAGAGGGACCCCAGGAATGCTGGAGCCCCCTCCATGTATGAGGGACAAGAAGCCTGAAGGTGAGCAGGAGACGGCGCAACCAGGCGAGCTCAGGAACCCACAGGGAGGAGCGGGTGGATGGTGCCCAGGGAACCCAACGGCCCACGGTGAAGGAACTTGCAGAGGGGAGGCACCAGTGGCCTAGTGCTGAGCAGAATGGTGTGGATTTGAAGCCCCCGAGACAGAGTGTGTGCATCGGAGGAGGGCGGTGATGCAGGGTGCAGCTGTCTGTGGGCAGTGGAGCTGAGGACACCAGGGCGAGTGGGGGGGGCACGCATACCAAAAGAGCCCATGAAATACCTGAGCCCCCAGCACAGAGATGGGACAAGGAGGCAGGGAGGTGGCCGGGAGGAGAGGGAGCAGCGCCAAGAGGGCTAGAAGGCCTCCAAGAAGTCACTGAGAGCCACGTCGAAAGCAGTGGAGCCTGTGTAGGGGCTGCACGGGACACAGGCCAGTTGGGCAGTGGCGGAACTCGGAGCGGGGAGGGTCTCACATCCCCTGTGGCATGCAAGGAAAAAGGGGGCAGACTGGTGTGCCGGAGCTCCGACATCCCACTTGTGAGTAGTCCCCAGAGAAGCTGGAGAAGGATGTCCCCCGGGGTACAGGTTCCCTACAGCACTTTAGAAGGGAACCTATGATGCAAACGGAGAGGGCAGGGGGCAAAAGGGGGAGAAGCAGAGGAGGGAGGCCTGCCAAGCTTGACGAGGGAGGACATAAAAGACTTTTTAAAAAAAAATCGAAGCCACCAGGAGCGATATCCAGGTCTCCATTTGCGATCTGAAGGGGAGGGTGGACAAGTTGGAGAACAAGACGGAAGGAATGGAGAACAATCACCTTCAAGTAGACCTCCAGGAGATGAAAAATGAGGCTAGGCTGACAGACAGGGAGATTCAAGAAGAGGACATCCTTCTGAAGCTCGACGATCTCAAAAATAGAGAGGGCCGGAATGACCTGCTCATACTGGGTCTGAGTGAGCAGAAAGGCGAGACAGCAGCAGACGTGGGAAGGAAGGTGGAAGGTCTGATCGATGCTCTTCTTCTCTCTGAGGGAGGCAAGACGGTCCAGCGGGAGAGGGCCCTCACATACAGGGACAGGATGGAAGTCCCGGAGAAGGCAAAGTGCATAGGAATTCTGTATTATGAGGTGGGACTCGATTAAGGTGTTCCAGGACCTTTCAGGACTTACTTTGTCATGCAGAAGAGCTTGTCGGCCCCTCACGCAATGGCTGACGGAAAAGAGGGTCCGATACCGCTGGTCAGACCCAGATACAAATTCGGAAGCAGGCAAGACATGTACAAACTCAGAGCGAAGGAAGGAACTCATGCCTAAGAAAAGGATGCCAGGTGACCGGAAGTACAAGAAACTGAACACCCCACGTTCGGGGAAGTGTCTGGAAACATTTAGTGATCTGCTTAGAGGTATGGAACCTCCGCAAGGCCTCAAATGTTTGTGTAAAAAGCATGGGAGGCGAAACGTGGTAGTTTTGTCAGATCGCGTGGCAAAGTACTCCTTGGTGGCCCATCATATGGTGGGTGTCTCTAGTTCAAGGGGTGGTCGAGGGGGTAATGGTGGGTATGGGGGGGAGGAGCAGGGCGGAGGGGTGTGGAACGGGGTAGGTGGGGGTGTGTTGCTGGGGCAGTTGGGTAGGTTATATGTTGTTGCAACAGAAGTGCCAGGAGCTAGTTGGAGGACCGGCAATGGTGCACAGGGATAATGACGGGCGGGTGGATGTGCCCAGGGTGGCAACGTTAAATGTGAAGGGGTTGAACTCTCTTACAAAGCACTCACTGGTGGAAAGGGAATTCCAAAACCAGGGGTTAGACATCATGTTCCTACAGGAAACAAAGTTAGTGTAGGGGGAAGAGGCGTGTTCTGGGAGGTCAGATAGGACAGACACCCTGGGCTTCTGGTACAACCAAAAAAGGAGGTGTTGGCATTCTGCTTAACAGAAGGCTTCGCCTGGGAGATATGAAGGTGTGGCGGAAGTCGGATGGTAGACAATTCTCCCCTGTTCATGGTACGAGAGCAAGGATTGACTATTGGTGTATTCAGAGGCTGCACATGGATAAGGTATCCAGCTGTGACCTTACCCCCATTAGCTGGACGGATCATGAAATGGTTACTATGGGAATTTCCATGGTGGGTCTACGAACAAGGCACTCCCTCTGGAAGTGCAACAGCATGCTGCTGAAGGATGTGGTTTTTGTTGAGGAAATGAGGAACGCGGTGGGGGATTTTTTCCTATTTAATGACATGGGGAGGTTGACCCTTGCACGGTCTGGGAGGCGGCGAAGGCGACATGCAGGGGGCTGTTGATTGGAGAAGGGGAAAGGAAAAAGAGGACCAGGGCACTGCTAGCGGAGAGATTGAGGGGGGCGATCCGAGACTTCAATGCTAAAAGATTGGGTGGGGAACGGACTGTCCAGGAGAGGTTTGCGCAGGCCAGAATGAAGAGGCAGGAGCAGTGGGAGCTGGAAGTGTGTAAGGTGGTGTCAGGGCTGCAGTGCCTCCAGCAACGCCATTATGACAAAGGGAGTAAAGAAGATGCCATGTTGGCGTCCAGGCTAAGGGGCCAACGGGAAGATCGCTGAGTGGAGGAGATTGAGGACGCCTCGGCCAGGCTCCACTCAACTACGATGGGAGTACTGGACAAATGTGTTTGGTTCTATGAGAAGCTATATGAGAAGGACACTGGTGGACGACTGCCCGGTGGAACAGTAGATGCAGGGAATCTCCCTAACGAGCTTGAATAGGGGGGAGATAGAGGAGCTGGAGGGGCGCATTAGGGGAAAGAAGGTGCTGAAGGCGATCCATGGAATAAAGATAGGGAAAGCACCTGGGGACGATGGATAAACAGTGGGCTTAAGACCTTTGCTAGTGAGCTGGTCCCGCAAATGGTGAAACTCCACCACATATTGACCACAGGGAGGGCGGGTGGTCCCTGATATCTGTTATTCCAAAGGAAGGGATGGACCGTAAAAACTCTAAGTCCTATCGGCCCATATCTCTTATAAGCATAGACGGAAAGGTGTTTACAAGGGTATTGGCCTAAAGAATGGAGAGAGTCATGCCCTGATTGGTCAATTCAGACCAGGTTGGATTCATTAGGGGGAGGCAGGGGGCGGATACACTCCGGAAGACGCAACATCTGATTGACCGGGCAGAGAACAAAGAGTTTAATCCCAAATTGCTGTCCCTAGATGCCGAGAAAACTTGATAGGGTGGGGTGGGATATCCTCTATGGGGTCCTGCAGAAATACAGGGTTGGTGGCAGGATGATGAGGGGTATCCAGGCGCTATACTCTTCCCCCACAGCGAGGGTGGCGGTTAACGGTAGGCTGTCAAGGGCCCTGGAGTTAAAGCGGGGGATTAGACAGGGGTGCTCGTTGTCCCCCCGGCTGTTTGCCCTTTCCCTGGAGCCTCTGGCAGAAAAGTTGAGAGGGGCGTCCCGAGTGGAGGGCATTGTGGTGGGGGAGACAGAGTTTAAGATGGGGCTCTATGCGGACAATGTCCTCTTACACCTAAGGAACCCACTGAGCTTGGCCGCAGCGGTTATGGCGTTAATTGAGGAATATGGGTCCCTCTCTTTAAAGTGAACCGCCAGAAGTCTGTCCTATTCCCATTTGCTAGAGAAGGATTGAGGGACATGGAGGCACCCAGGTGTTTGGGGATGGAAATTCAGGGTGAGAGAATTCGATACCTGGGCGTCAACATCACAAGGGCTCTGGGGGACCTTAGTGGGGCTAAATACCCCCCCTCTACTGAACAAATTGTATGACGAAATGTGGAATGGGGAAAGCACAACATTTCATGGATGGGGTGGCTAAATGGTTTGAAAATGAACTTCCTCCCGATGATATTATACATGTTCCAAATGTTGCCATTGAAGGTCCTAGAAGAGCTTCTGAGGGAGGCTAAGGGACGCATGCTCTGCTTCCTCTGGCAAGGATGAAAGCCTAGAGTGTCCTATGACACATTGGTGCTACCAAGGGACCAGGTGAGGGGGGGGGGTACTTACCAGATGTAACCCTTTATTATAAGGCCTCCCAAGTGAGGGCAATGGTGCCACACCTTCGGGAAGACGTAGACTAACAGTGGGTCTTCTTAGAGAACCACCGCCTGCACCCTGCTACAGTGGGTGAATGGCTGTGGGTCCCACGGGAAAGGGTCCCTAGGAGAATCAGGGAGCAGCAGATACTGGGGGTGCAATGGGAAGTGTAGAAACGGGGTACGGGTATGAGAGGGGTCACCTACTGGCCCTCACTGATGAGTCACATCTGGGCCCCACCGATAAGGGACGATATTCCCAAACTTGAGATACCAGGGATGGTTCGAATCAGGACTGTCCAGGGTGGGTCAGTTATGGCTGAACCAGCACTTTATAGGGATCCAGGATCTTGAGACAACGTTGAATGTGGGTAAGCTACCAGATTTTACTTTATTTGAGATTGAAGGGGGTTCAGTTGGCAGAGAAATAGAGGGAGTCGCTACAGAGGGATCTCACCCCTATTGAGAAGATCCTGGACACTCATATAGATATGAAGGGACTCATTTCTATACTATATGGGGCACTGGTGGAGGTGAGGAAGGATGTTGTCGAGGGACTCCGACGGAAGTGGGTGATGTACCTGGGGGGTTGGGGAGACGGGGAGAATTGGATATCGACCTATGGAGGTTGATGTGTAGGAGAGCCTTCAAGACCTCAGTTGCCTGTCAATTTAAACTTCACAGCGTTAAGTTGCTGCACAGACGGCAATACGACCCAGTGAAGCTGTCGAAAATGTTCCCGGCTGTGAGCCCTCAGTGTTGGCATGGATGCGGGGAAAGGGCGGACTTCTGGCACATGTGGTGGAGGTGCCGAGAGGTCCAGGTCTTTTGAGCTGAAATCTGGATTGGATTAAAGAGGTGGAGGGGGTGGCTCGGGGATTGAACCCAATGTCGATATTTGGTCTGGGGAGAGAGGAAGATCACTGGAGAACCCTGCCCCAAATGGTGCACTTTCTCCTGCTCACTGTCAGGGCTTGCTTAGCTAGACACTGGAAAAGGACATCTCCCATGTTGGAGGAATGGGTTGCGAAAGCTAAGGACATATGGAGAAGATCACAGCTGCAATACATGGGGGGAGTGAAGCGATAGAATGTGAATGGTTGAAGCTCCATACCTACAGAGGCTCAGGAATGGGACAAGAGGTGCCCCGAGTACGGTGCCCAAACCCTACGAGTGTAGAGGTTTTATGTTAACTGTGCATCATATTGCAGTTTCCTAACGTTGCATGACCTGTTGTCATTACAGGGCCCTCGGTTATGTTTTGGATGAGGGGAGGGAGTAAAGGGATCCAGACGAGGGTGTTTTCAAATATATGATTGTAACCTTGACTATTGGATGTTAGGAAATGCTTTTTTCTGCAGTTCCTGCTGTGTTAAAACTAATGAAAACATAATTTACAAAAAAAGTGTAAGAGCCAGAGGACAGACGCTCCTGTAGAATTTTAATCATTCTACCAACGGTCCTGGGAAAGTTATTTTCTCCCATGCAATTTGTAGCAGCCCTGAAAAGGCCCGTTATAAGCCTCCTTGTTTTAACATATACCATGCTTGCTATGCAATTTATTTATTGCATTTGTTGTAGGCCCAAACGCAAGGGTATCACGGCGTAGTTACGGGAAGAACATTTAACTTGATGGTTACATGTGAAGAATATGAATACTTAATATATGTTACATATACAATAGTTACAATTGTTGCATATACAATATTTACATCTGTAATGCAGTTTGGTGCTCAGTATTTATATTTATTAAAGAGCCAAGTTTTGAGGAGTTTCTTAAATTTATTCAGCATAGGTTTGTTTCTGATATTGGCTGGGAGTGAATTCCAAATTCTAGGGGCTGCTACAGTGAAGCTAGAGCTGCCTGTTTTTGCGTTGTTTAAGCGTGGGACGTGTAGATGTAAGTTTGCATTGGATCTTAGACACCTGGCTGTAACTTTGTGGTTTAAACAGTTGTTGAGGTAGGTTGGGGCATCACCTGTGACACATTTATGAGTGAGTGTTTTCTGGAGTATCCTGGCTTGGATGGGTAACCAATGTGCCTCTTCTGTGGTGCCATATATGGACCCTTTTTACTTATGCCTAGGGCTGATCTTATTGCTTTGTTCTGGAGTAACTGCATTTTGTTGATGGTTTTTTTCGAGGTGCCTAAAGGAGTATATTACAGTAATCTAATTTAGTTAAAATAAGGGCTCTTGCTAGTGTGAAAATTTTGTTGTGTGAGAAAGGGGCGACTTAGTGTGATAAGTTTAGTGGTATAGGCTGTGGTTGAGGCAAGGGCGCTGATGTGTTTGCACATGGTGAGACTCACGTCTAAATAGACTCCTAGGGTTTTTACTTGATTTGAGATTGGGATAGGTGTTTTGTTGATGACTACGGAAGTGTAAATTGAGGGTGAAGCTTGGCTAATCAGGCAGGAGAGCCTACTATGAGGATCTCCGTTTTTTCTCCATTTAGGCATAGACTATTCGATGCCATCCAGTTTTGGATGATGGCGTATATTTTATTCACACAGATGGTGTCCTGTTCTAAGTTGCCTGAGATGGGGATAAGTATTTGTGACATCAGCATAGTTCGTGTAAATTACTCCCATTGCGTCTAGTGCTGCAAAGAGTAATTTAGTATAGGCATTGTATAGCGTGGGGAAAGGCAAGATACTTGGGGGACTCCCAGGGGAACTGAGATGGGGTCAGCTGCTGCATCTCCTATGGCTACTCTTGAGGTGCGGTCTGAAAGAAAGGATTTGATCCAAGTAGTCTCTTCCTTGGAGAAGTGGAAGTTGTTTGCTAGGTTTGGCATAGTTTGCTGTTGTCTACTAAATCAAAACGCTGCAGACAGATCAAGTAGGAGCAGAATACACAGGTTTCCTGATTCCCTGACTGCGTCCATTTGTTTTTTTAGATCCAGCAGTGCTGTTTCAGTACTTTGTCCAGGGCGGAAGCCTGATTGTCTGTCTGTCACCTAATAGTTTGTTGTCTTCAATGTGGGCTTGACTTCGGTGTAAGCAACTTTATCTATAATTTTCAGAAGGAAGGGGACTGTGGTAATAGGTCCATAATTAGTGGGGATAGTGACATTTAGTGAGGGTTTTTTGAGGAGGGGGTAACCCATGCTGCCTCGATACTGCAAGGGATGGTATTTGTATTGAAGGAGGCATTTATAAAGTGGGTAATAATGCGTCCTACGGATGGCGCACAGTCCTTGATTAGTTTTGCAGGGAAGTTGTCTCCTTTACAATTAGAGGGTTTGAGGGTGGCTATCATTTTTTGAACTTGTTCTGTAGTCACTGGTGTAAAGTGGAAGTCTGGTATATTTGCTGTGGGTGATAATGTGGTTGTCTCGGCGAGGGGACCTAATGTTTTTTTTGGGCTTCAATTTTATTTTGCAGTGTGCTAATTTTGGAGGCTAGGGCGTCTTGAGTAGTGGAGCTCCATGCTTTGTTTACGATGACTGTGCTGGGCGGGCGAGTAGGTGTTTCCAGTTCCTTAATAATGGCGAATAGCTCCTTGCTGTTGGAGGAAGCATTTGCAATACATGTATTAAGTGAATTAGCTTTCTGTGTGCAAACTTAAGTTTTGTACGTTTTAGCGACTATTTGGAGTTCTTTTTTGAGTTCAGTGGTGGGATTTTTTCTTGTCAGATGTTCTAGGGCTCTTTTATTCTCCTGAGATCAATGAGGTAATTATTGAACCAGGTATTACTAGGCTAGAGTTTAGGCCATTTAGCTTGGAGGGGTGCCATTTCATCAATTGCTGACTGTAGGCAATTGTGATAATGTAAGGCGATGGCTTGTGGGTTGTACATGGGCGGGGGTTTAGTATTTAGCAATTTATTTTGCAGCGGCATTAGGTTTTCTGAGGACACTTTCCTAGAGTTTCTCATCATAGTAGGTAGGGTGGGTGGGGCGGGAGGAGTGCAGTCATTTGTTGTGGTGATGTCGAATCGGACTAGGGAGTGGTCGGTCCAAGATTGTTCCATGATGTCTTTTAGGTGGACCGTGGTATTTAATGTTAGGATCCAATCAAGGATTCGTCATTTAAAGGATAGTTCCGGGACTTTTTTTTTTTATTGTCCCTACGGTTCGGCCATGTGTTTTTAAGCATAAATCGGTAGATCGTAGAAAACTTTCCTATGGACCTTACCCGACTTTTCGTCCATTAACGCACTCGAAATCAGCCGGCATTTTATGATAATCCTATCATTTCCCCCCATCGACCTGGATCACCTGCGTTTGCGGCACTAAATCAAATCCCCCACCCCTGAGCCTGACATCAGCAGACGCGTACCGCCCATTTCCCAACGCCAAAGCACGTTTCGTGTCAACAATCGCTGCGCCTCAGCTAATGAAGTGTCGCCATGGGAATGGCAGGACGCCTCTTTCCTCAATAAGTATAAACACACCGTTTCACAACACACAGCAGCAGATTTTCGATTCCATTACTCTCTCTGTGTTACTTTGAGTATTCTGTGACTCGTTTCTGTGCTCTGGTCAGCTACCTTCGCCGCTTCTAGGCCTTGTGAACACCTGTACCATCTCTGTAAATTATTTTACTTTCTTTACCACACAATGGCTACAATAATGCCGTATATGTACGAGCCCGAGTACACCGAGGAGGAACTACTGGAAAGGCAAGCACGCGAAAACGATGGGGATTCGGACGGCAGTTGGGAGGACCAGTCAACGGATGAAGAGCCTGGACCATGTCGCATGGACGGCGTCTCCACCTGGTGCACGTGCAATCGGTGCGAGCTAATGCCAACTGAGGAGGAGAACTGCTGCTGCCGTGAAAATTCCGGGTGCTTGGCCTACATTTCGGAAGGCGAGCCAAGTCCGCAATGCATCACCGAGCTGCCAGAGTTCAGGGAAGCCTGCCTCTCACGGACCGTGTTGAGGATGATGATGGTGCTTATGCACGAACTTCGCGGCACTGTTTGTCCGCGTAATCCGAGTAACGAGTAAGTATACTCTGGTTGTGATGTCAGTGATGCCACTACTATTTCATGGTCGTCTCCCACATATAAAATTACATCTACATATCATTCTAACGCATGTAAATTGGTTCCATATTGTGCATTTTCTAGATAGAATTTTTTTCAAAGCAGAATGACATTTTTTACCTGAATCGACATTGATAAGAAAGTTTTGTCATTTTAATACAGTTTGCATCTTTCTTTTTCACAGGTGGTACAGGCTGGTGGCCTATCGTTGCTTCACTTGGTGGCTTCACGGGAGGCTCGGACACCGCGTTCGGAGAGTAATACCTGCCTGTGTGGTACTTGCCATTAGACAACATTTCCCCAGCGACAGTGGACAATACCGCGGATTTTCTCTGGATGTGCTGCAACCGGAACTTTACAATGTGTAATGTTTATTATTTATGTTCAATTGAAATTAAGATCTAAAATAAAACCCAACATATATTTTGACAATGGTTGTTTTGATTTTTTAAATGAATCTAGTGTGTCTCCATTGAATAGTCTTCCTGTGCCTTGTCTTGTCACACCACATGTCTCCGGCCAGCATCCTCCCTCACGCTGGCCGCCCACCTTCAATCCACATAACCGTTGAACCCATATGCAGCAGACATACATATGTTATTTTGCGGGTTGGCATCAAGCCTCCCGGCCTTGCCTCCTCCCCCAAAAATACTTACCACACCACTTTGTTCAAGCGTTGGCAATAAAAGGCTGTGGGATTTTATTGATACAAAACATGGTTATAGGTAAATAATCAATATGGTTGATCATAATAAATCATCCTTTTGGGCACCGGGTACAGAAATGACCCCCTCTGGCCCGTGCCGCCTTGCCACCACAGGCCAGCCTGCTGCTGACTAACTGCCTAGGCATCCAGGGTCTCCAGGGTGAACTGCACCCATATATTCTCCTGGGAGGGTGAGGTATTTATAAACTCACCCCCCTGCCTTCCATGTACTAGATCCTGCAGCCTGCCTCTTATATGCAGTTAGATGGCCTCTCCTTGGTGAGGCCCTGCGGCAAACGAGTCTTGTCTGCACGACCACCGCCCCAATCCACCCCCCGCCCTATCAAAGGCAGTTCGCACCGGGTACTAAGACCATGTACACTTCAAAGTGGTCTATAGAGCATGGGTTGTTGTTCCCATGTCTACCTCCAGACCCCGTGTCTCCTGCCAAGCATCCCCCCTCACGCTAGACGCCCCCCTGCAATCCACATAAGTGTGTCTCTATTCACAAGTCTTCCTGTGTCTTGTCTGCACGACCACCGCCCCAATCCACCCCCCGCCCTATCAAAGGCAGTTCGCACCGGGGTACTTGCGCTGGCAAGTGGAGCTGTCAGGGAGAGATAAAGGCCAAGAGGTGCCAAAGACCATGTACACTTCAAAGTGGTCTATAGAGCATGGGTTGTTGTTCCCATGTCTACCTCCAGACCCCGTGTCTCCTGCCAAGCATCCCCCCTCACGCTGGACGCCCCCCTGCAAACCGCATAATGCCACGACATATTCACGTCATTCATTCACAAACGCACCCCTGTTTCGAATTCTTTATAACCCACTTCATATTTCTAATGAGAACTTCTTTGCGCTTTGCTAGTCAACCCGTGAAGGTGCTGGTTATCTGCTCTTCGTCTCTGTGAACTTCCGTGACCACTTCGAGCAAACTCGTCAGTTTGCAACCTGTGAACTGCTCCCTGTTCTACGACAAGAAACTACTCTGATCCCTGCATCTAACTGTTTGTTCGTCAAGGTAAGGCCATGTACCATAATCATTTTGCGTCCAATTTTTTAATTTATATCTATTTGCTAGTAGTCATCAAATTGCATCCATGTTTTCTTTTCGTTCAAGACAGTACATGCAAGGAACTAGTCACATGTTCTGAGTTTAGTCAAATTATTTTTCTATTTTTTTAAAGTTATTCAAATACTTATCTGCGTGTGAATAACGTGTATAGTTCCAAGAACCAAAACGAACCTTGCATTGAACCTTTTATGTGTCATTTAATTTTTTAACACATTGGTATTCATAGAGAATTGTTGATCTTTACTTTTCAGAACTTTCCACAATGCCTGCCTGTTCCATTGGCGGTTGCCCTTCGAAGACCCATAATAAATCTGAAGGTACTATAATGCATGTTTTCCCTAAGACAATAGATCAGATAAGAGAATGGGTCCGATATTGCGGATATCCACCATCTGAGCTTGAAAGTAGAGTCCTAGAAGTCTTTGCGGACAAGAGGGGTGATCGATACCGCATCCGCAGCAGGCACTTTAGCTCAGACATGTACTCCACATCATTGCTAATAAAGAAGAACACACCGCGAGTGAAGCGAAAATTGCTCTCAACCGCTATTCCCACTCTATTCGTCCACATCCCTCCACTGGTGAGTCAAGTTTACGGATTTAGCTCTCGGCCTTGCGGTAGTGTGTAGCATTAGCTAACAATAATTTCCCCATTTATGTATCCACTCAATATGAAGGCGGAAGATTCTCCATCCGTGTCGTTATTGCAGTCATCAGCCACTTCAAGCGCCTATCGGGTAATCTTACTTAGCTATTCTGCCACTGACTTGTTTTAGGCATGTAAATCAATAGTTTTAATTTATCGTGTAATTATTTTACCTAATGGTACACCCTAGTACTCGTCCTCTAGTCTTTGTTTTCAGTTATAATTATTGTTATCCAAAATAATGCAAGTACTGTCTTTCAGGGAGATGCTGAGGAGTCCAACGCATTGACGACAACCGTTGATGTCACTCAGATGCTCGAGGTACGTTTCCGGACAGTTCCATCGATGGAGATCATCAGATCTTGCATTCTTGTAGCGTGATTGTTACACACAATGTTTCTTTCGTTTTTAGCCATTGATATGTCCTTCTGTCGTCGCCCTCCTATGTGTCTTCTTTTTTCAATATTGTGTTCATTACTAATTAAAGTCCTATGTTTCAGGGAGTCGATGGAGCATTAGTCCAAGAAGAAGGGGGAGCATGCAGTTACGGGTCGGCGCAACAGCTTGCAGAAGTGTGCACCGCAGTTACAGCGTCCCTTGATGTTCTTATGCATTTCGAGGTATGGATACTGACAGTTCGATCAAGCGAGATCATATGACGTGATTACATCCGCTATACTTCCTTCTTTATTAACGCAAGTACTATGTTTCAGGGAGATGACGGAGCTTCTTCTACAAGAACATCACCCCTAGTAGTTGATGCAGATCTCTGGGTGGTGACACTTCCAACGATCGAGCAAATCGAATCATATTTAGATATCCATTACTTATTTTAGACAACTGATCATTTGTGCAGGTCTATTTAGATGAGCCGTTGACGCCTGCACAAAGTTTATGTTCTTTTTAACAAAATAGAAAACCATACTAATGCAATTACTGTGTTTCAGGGAGTTGCTGAAGCGTCATCTTCAATAATATCATCAATGGAAGTCTATGCGGAGCCCGAGGTATGGATCTTGACAGTCCCATCTAACTAGATCAACAATGCGTGAATAATTGTCGTTTGAATGTTCTACACAATGCGTTCATTCGTGTTTTGCTATTGAGATGTACGTGGGTATTGGTCCCCAAGTACATTTTGTGTTTTCAATATTATTATACATACTAATGAAAGTTCTATGTTTCAGGGAGTTGATGGAGCGTCAGTGCGTGATGGATGTGCTTATCATGAAAATATAGTCGTTGTAGCGCAAGAGGAAGTGGAGACATGCACACACGAGTCGGAGCAACAGCGTCCAGATGTTGAAGTTCGAGGCAAGAAAGTTTCAAAGAAAAGAAAGCAAAAGAAGTTTAGTGTCCTGGTCACTATATTATGTTGTTTTTCACTGTTAATAGTTCAATACTGTAAGTTGTGTTTAAACTGAACATCCCTTTTCCAATCTGTCCTCTAGTTGCGAGTGGGTGTACGAACTAGATCTACACAGACAGTGAAGCGAACGAGAGATGTTGCTTGTCAAACCTTTTGGCAGGGACTTGAGACTGGAGATGCATCGTGCCAATGGGAAGAATATGAAGTGATTGACAACGGAGCTATACCACCACCAGCCATTGATAGTGAATGTCCTCCTGGTAGTTCGGATGCAGTCGGAGATCAATTCACAGAATCCACACCCGCAAAAACTAAGACCGCGAGAAAGTTGAAGAAATTGTTTTATTCACCCATCGCCGGAGAAGGAACAGATGTTGCAATGGAAGAGAATGAAGTGGACGACAATGAAACACCATCAATATCACTGAACATAGCAGAAGACGATATCAGAGATTCTACCTTTCATGTGAGTGACATGTCCTCAACGTTACAGGCCGAACCAGCTGGGATGCAGAGTGACAGTATAAGGAAAGAGGCCAAATTCATTGTATTCAATAGTTGTTTGATTGATATTATTATTAGGATGAAATGTGGGCATTCGGTTGGTGGGGAAGTATGTGGGGAGCCATTGATTAATGTGACTCGTGCAATTCGAGGCACTAACCTTAAGATACATGCCACCTGTACAAAATATCATCCTTTCTCATGGTCTGCACAACCCATGCTGGGGCAACTGCCAGCAGGCAATCTACTTTGTGCAGCGGCCGCACTTTTTAGTGGTTCAAGTTTTAAAAAGTTAGAGTATTTCTTTCAGTTTGTGGGAATCCATTTCATTGCGAAAACTCAGTTCTACAAATACCAAATCGATTATCTATTTCCAGCCATTAGCGAAGCTTGGAGAATGGAAAAAATGTCTATTGATAGTACATTCGCGGGCAAACGGTTCAGGCTAGCTGGTGATGGACAGTGCGACAGCCCAGGATTTTCAGCCAAGTACTGCACCTACCACTTTCAGGACATGGAAAGTAAGAAAATTGTGAGTTTGGTGGTCGTGCAGGTGTCACAAAGTACATCCTCAGTGGCCATGGAGAAAGTTGGCTTTGTAGCATCATTGCAAGAACTACAATCGCGGGGAATGGTGATCGACCTGATAGCCACGGACAGACACGTTTCAATTGCCAAGACAATGAGAGAAGAGTACAAAAATATAAATCACCAATTTGACGTATGGCATCTTGCAAAAACAATCAATAAAAAAATGTCGGCTGCAGGTAAAAAAAAAGATATGCAAGGTATTTCACAGTGGTCCAAGTCAATCAGCAACCATCTTTGGTGGAGCTCAAAAACATGTGGAGGGTCGTTGGAAATTCTACTGGAAAAATGGCGGTCAGTAATGCTACACTGTAGCAACGTTCACCGCTGGACCACAAACCAACATTTCCACAATTGTGAACATGGCCATTTGTCCACAGGGGAGGCACGGAAGAAGAAGTGGTTGATTCCTTCATCACCCACTCACAAAGCCATTGAAAAGATTGTATTTGATAAAACTATAACAAGAGATTTGAGGGGACTCACGGAATTCTGCCACACAGGAGATTTGGAGGTGTTCCACAATATGTGCCTAAAGTACAGGCCAAAACGATTGCATTTTGGCATGGAGGGCATGATAAATCGGACTCTTCTAGCGGTCTTGGCACATAACCATAATGTTGGCCGTCAACAAAGTAGGACGACCGGAACTTTAGGGACGCTTCGCTACAATAAGGCCTTCACTAAAAGAAGTAAACAATGGGTGATCAAACCAGTGTTTGAGGATATGCAATATGAGTTTATTGAGAGACTTATTGTTGATGTCCTAGATAGGCACATACATGGAGTTGTGAACGAACCTGTGGAGGGGACAACTGCATTGCCACCCAACATTGCCTCTGTTCCATGTCCACCTAAAGCAGAGCTCATTGAGAAATACACATCACGGTTTAAATGATTGTAATTTGATTGTCTGTTCTCTCGAGTCTCCTCATGTTGCAGGCCCATTGAATATGTGTAGCTATGTATTGTGTAAATAAAAGTGATTGCTCAGTGTACATGCAATGTGTCTATCCAACCTTGTTCATTTGCGCATTAAATTAAACCAAACAGTAATATAAATCATTTTTCAAAAAATATAGAATGTCTCCGTATTTATGGTTCTCTGGGGCTGCAAATGCACGCAGACAAAATGCAAAGATGGAGTGTAAATTTCAAGTCCTGTGAGATGGCCTTACACTGAATGTAGCTAACTAGGAATGTGTGCTCGTTCAAAGTGAAGGTCAGCTGCTTTGATTTTTTGCTCGGGTGCCGGAATGGCCCACGACTCAGTATAAGGTTCTATTGTTATTTGACCTTGACAGGCCGGGACCATCCCGAAAGACTTCTTTTTGGGGGTGTGGTGCAATAACGTAAACGATAATGAATATAATTTCAGAAACGAAAGCCATTTAATGTTCGTTCATTAGAAGAAATAACGTCGGCATAGAAGGAGTGGTATTTCGGGGCTGCCCTACGCACAGACACAATGGAAAATGCAAATATAATGTAAGTAACTCTTTAGATGAGTTTATACCACAATTTAATTACTATACAGTAGCTTTAAAGACGGGTTAAGTTGTACTTGTTCGTTCTATGTGGCATATTGTTTTGTACCGCGCACTATCTTGAGGAGAACCATCTCCTTTTACGGAAGCACCTCAAAACCTTCCTCTTTGCTTCTGCTTTCTCTCTCCCTCTCCCCTGCTACAACTGGTCCACTGTCTGCGACCTCGGTCCTGGGCCCTTCCACTCTCCACCTGCACTGCCTCCCTGTCAACCCCTGCACTGGGGGACTGTCTCAGTATCCTACAGCCCCCCCTTCCCAGCACTTGTTCTGCACTCACCTTGCACTCGCCACCAGCTGGCCCTATGTATTTATTATTTTATGCCACTTACCTTGTACTCCACTTCCCCCCTCCCCTTCCCCTTTTACCTTCCCCCTACCCCTGCACTTGCGCGATCTGAATGACACCTGGCCTAGTAGGATCGTTGTCTGTCTTCTCCTTGTCCCCCCCCTCCCTGCCTCGCCACGCCTTGAAACACTTGTGTATAAGCGCGTTGCAAATGCCATTTTATATCATATCAGTGTTATCAGGTTACTGGAAATGACGTATAATACCCAGTTTCACTGTCCTAGCTATGAAATAATTTCCCGACCTAATATATAAAATGAATAATTTTAATAAAGATCTGATGGTGAGACTAATTTCATTTTTTATGTTTTTAAAACGGGTACATCCTTCATTTTTGTATGTGTCACGAGTACCAGACACCGGCGGATGGCTTTTTCAACCGCCAGTTGCTTCTCCGCGTGAACAACGTTACCACCTTGACCATTTTATGGGACGATCGCCAAGTACAAGTATGCCCTTACGCGGTACTAATGGCTAGATGCAACATACATACCGTTGTGGTGGCCTAGTGCCTCGTTGTTGGAACAGCCATGCGATTATCAGTGCGACCGAAGAGCTTATTTTATTGTAAACCAACACCCTGTGTACTGCACACGAACATCGCTTGCCTCAAGACGAACTATTTTGGATCGAGAGCAAAGAAAAATGCAAATCGCTGAATATTCTCTAAACATTTGATGTCAAATAAATGTACTTTACCAAATTTACAATCTTGCGGTTTGATTTAAAAGTACAGTTTCATATTCCGAATTGTGGCGCGCTGTGTTATGAGCTGATCTGTGTTGGTTTCCGGGTCCTGTGTGGAGTCGCGTAGAAGACGCCTAGGCGCGTTTGCCTACGCAGCACAGTCACGTCACGGATAGAGGCGGGGAATATGAATGTTTTGATAAAGTCTGTTTCAGGGGCGGGGGGATATGATTTAGTGCCGCAAACGCAGGTGAGCCAGGTCGATGGGGGGAAATGATAGGATTATCACAAAATGGCGGCTGATTTCGAGTGCGTTAATGGACGAAAAGTCGGGTAAGGTCCATAGGAAAGTTTTCTACGATCTACCGATTTATGCTTAAAAACACATGGCCGAACCGTAGGGACAATAAAAAAAAAGTCCCGGAACTATCCTTTAACATGAGTTGGGGTATTAACAATTAGTTTAAATTGCATTTCTAGGAATGCATTGCTGAAGGCTGTGGCTTTGGGGTCCGTTTGGTCATTGCATCCCAAGTTGATATCGCCTAGTAGGATGAATTTAGTGTTGGGTTTGATCAGTGGGCAGATGAGCAGTGGCAGTTCAGTGTCCGGGTTATTCCTTATACTAGGAGTTCTATACACTAGAAGGAAATTGAAAGAGGTTTTAGGGTCGGTGGCTAATTTTAGGGTTGGGAGTTCATAGCATAGTAGGGTTTCTGTTTTACATTCTCTGAATTTAAGTGAGGTTTTAAAGATGATGGCAACTCCACATCTAGTGGTTTCTTGTTGGTCTGATCCGAGTATGGAGTAGTCAGGCGGTATAGCTAGTGATCGGAGTGGGCCTGAGGATGTATAGAGCCAAGTTTCAGTTATGGCGATGAAATCTAGTTTGTGTTCAAGAATGGGGTTGTGGATGTCGCCTAGGGATATGGCGTTTAATAGGGCCCCTATTAGCGGTTTGATACTAGGTGATGAGTTGTTGGATGGGGGTGCGTGTGATGGTGGGGTATGTGGGGTTGAAAGTGAGGTGTGGCACTGGTAGGTTAAAGGAACAAGTTACTTACCTGTAACTGTTGTTCTCCAGCATGGGTCTGGCATGGATTCACATGCTCATGAATATTCCCCGTCGTCAGGCTGGGAATCCTCGGTAAAGAAAAAACCAGTATCAGTTTCGTTTCTGATCTGTCTTTCGTAGTAATAACCAATCACTGGTCTCTGCGTCATACTGACCACAGCCAATGACTGCCCTCTACCTAAGCACCGCCTCTGGCAGCCATCTTCAGATTTGGAAGCACGTGAAGTGGCAGTATGACCAAGTGAAGAGCCGCAGAGGGGTAGGCGGGAGGGTTCGCATGTGAATCCATGCCAGACCCATGCTGGAGAACAACAGTTACAGGTAAGTAACTTGTTCCTTCTCCAGCATGGGGTCTGGCATGGATTCACATGCTCATGAATAAAGAATACATAGCAGTACACACATGCACAACCACGGGAGGTGGCAAAGGCTCAACATTAAGCATCACATCAACTCAACATTAAGCATCTTACCTCCTCACCAGGCTCACCTCAGGCGAACAGGTTGCGCAGCACTGCTTGGCCGACCCTGGACTCCTCCCTGGAATCCCGGTCGACGCAGTAGAATTTCGTGAAGGTGTGCGTCGACCTCCACGTAGCAGCCCTGCATATGTCCAGCAGGGGCACACCAGATAGGAACGCCGTGGTAGCTGCGATCGCTCTGGTGGAATGGGCTCTCGGACGGCCAGGCAGCGGTCGGTTTGCCAACCGGTGACAGTACATGATACAGCCGGAGAGCCATCTGGAGATGGAAGCCTTCGAGAGAGCCTTCCCCTGATTGACAGGTCCAAAGTTCACAAAGAGTTGTGACGTCTTCCGAAAACCTTTCGTGCGGTCCACGTAGAACTTCAGCGCTCTAGCTACATCCAGCGAGTGCAAAGTCCTCTCAGCCGGCGACGAAGGCGACGGGAAGAACACAGGTAACACCAAGGGTTCGTTGAGATGAAAGTCCGACGGTACCTTGGGCATGAAGGAGGGGTGCGTCCTGAGCACTACCCTCGTGTCGTGGAAAGTCAAGTACGGGGCCTTGCAGGAAAGGGCCTGGATCTCTCCCACTCGTCGTGCGGAGGTGATGGCCACGAGAAAAGCTGTTTTCCACGATAGAAACTTCAACGGGGCCGAGTGCAGAGGCTCGAACGGAGGTCCCATGAGCTTGGTCAGCACCACGTTGAGCTCCCACGCCGGGGCCGGAGCCTTCACCGGCGGGAACGATCTGAACAGTCCCTTCATGAACTCTTTCACCAGACGATGAGACCACAAGGACGTCCGGCCCGTGGTTCTGGTGTATCGGGAGATCGCAGCAAGATGAATCTTGATGGACGCGTGTGCCAGACCAGCTTTGGCCAGCGTCAGCAGGTACGGCAGTACTTGGGGAGCCGTAATCCGTAGAGGGTTAATCTTCTGTGCGTGGCACCAGACAGAGAACCTCTTCCATTTGTGTCCGTAGCATTTAAGAGTCGAGGACGCCCTGGCCTTTGCAAGAACCTCTCTGCAATCGGCCGGTATGTCGTATCCTCCAAACTCTAGCGCTGCAGGAGCCAGGCCTGCAAGTTCAGCGACTTCGGGTCGTGGTGGAGGATGGCGCCTCCTTCCCTGGAGAGTAGATCCGCGTCCGCCAGCAGCTTGATTGGCGGGGACGCCGACAAGTCCAGAAGGTCCGGGAACCATATCTGCCTCGGCCACGCAGGTGCGACGAGGATCATCCTGCACCGTGACCTCTTGAGCTGGTTGACGAGCCGGATTAGCAGAGGCAAGGGAGGGAACGCGTAGAGGAACAGGCCCTCCCAGGGGAACGAGAAAGCATCGCCCATGCTCCTCGTCTGGGGAAACCTGCTGGCGAACCTCCGGCACTTGGTGTTCGTCGCCGTCGCGAACAGGTCGATCTGGGGTGTGCCCCACCGTCGGAAGAGGCGATCCACCAGATCCTGCCGTAGTTCCCACTCGTGGCACGAGCGCAGCTCCCTGCTGAGTGAGTCGGCGATGGTGTTTTTTATCCCTGCCAGATGAAACGGCACCAGAAGAATCCCTTGGGCGACGGCCCAATGCCACAGGTCCTGCGCCTCCTTGGACAGCGCTGGGGACCTGGTTCCGCCCTGTTTCCTGATGTAAAACATGGTGGTGGTGTTGTCGGTGAAGATCCTCACCACCTTGCCCTTGAGGGACGGAAGGAAGGACCTGAGGGCCCAAAACACTGCACGGAGCTCCAGGACGTTGATATGCAGGGACTTCTCCGTCGGGAGCCAGAGTCCCCTTGCGTGCAGATTTTCGGTGTGCGCTCCCCACCCTTCTAGGGAGGCATCCGTGGTCACAGTCACCTGGTGGGCTGGGGTCTGGAAGTCCATGCCCGCCGTCAGATGCGCGCGGGTGCCCCACCACCGTATCGCTCGTCGGAAACTCTCGTCGAGCTTGATCCTTTCCTCGAAGCTGCCCGTCGTCTGGATCCAGCGCGCATCCAGGAATTCTTGCAACGGGCGCATCCGGAGCCTGCACATGGGAATGAGGTAGATGCAGGAAGACATCATCCCGAGGAGGGACTTGATGGACCTCACCTTGGCCGCGTCGGCCACCAACATCCGTTGCACCTTGCCCAAGATGGTCCTGGTCCTCTCCTCCGACGGGGAGGCCAGAAGGGACACTGTGTCGAGCCTCGCTCCCAGAAACAGTGCGACTTGCGCGGGCACCAGGTGGGATTTGGCGTAGTTCACGGAGAATCCCAGGTCCGTGAGGAGTTGGACGGTCCTTGCCGTGTGGACCACGGCGAGCTCCCTCGTCTTGGCGCGGATGAGCCAGTCATCCAGGTAGGGGTAGACGTGAATCCCCTCGCGGCGCAGCTGCGCCGCCACCGGTGCGAGGCACTTGGTGAAAACCCTGGGTGCCGACCGTAGTCCGAAGGGAAGGGCTTTGAACTGGTAATGACGCCCTTGGACCACGAATCTGAGGAATTTTCGGTGCCCCTTTAGGATGGGAATGTGGAAGTAGGCATCCTCCAAATCCAACGACGATAGGAAGTCTCCTTCCTCCAGCTGACCCAGGACGTGCTGGAGGGTGACCATCCGGAACTTCTGCGCCTTGATGAACTTGTTCAGGCGTCGCAGGTCCAGGATGGGGCGCCATCCTCCCGTCTTCTTCTTCACGAGGAAGTATCGCGAGTAGACTCCGGAGCCCCGAAGCCTCTTTGGGACGAGTTCGATGGCGCCCTTTCTGAGCATCGCCCTTACCTCCAGGAGAAGTTGAGGGACGTGAAATTCTTTCCTGGCCACGGGGGGGACGCGCGGGCACCTTTTTTGAAATTCGAGCGCGTGGCCCCGGGCCAGGGCGTCCAGCACCCAACGGTCGGTGGAGATGGACTCCCACACGCTGACGAAGCCCGCCAGCCGGCCTCCCACCGGGGTGCTTCGGTGGGGGCCCGACCCCACGGCCGGTTCAATCCTGCTTGGACGCGGCCTTGCCGCCTTGACCTCCTTGGCGACGACAGCGGGGTCCGCCAGACTTGCCTCGTCCTCTGTAGGCCTCTTGCGACGACGAGCGGGCCGCTTGACGGTAGGAAGCGAAACCGCCGCCGGAACCTTTGGAGGCGCCCTTGCCTCCGCCGCTCCGAAAGGGCGTCCGCCGTTGCTGCAGTACTCCAAGGGCCCGGGCCGTCTCAGTATCCGCCTTGATGGCCTGAAGGGAATCGTCCACTGTCTTCCCAAACAGGTTGTTCCCGTCGAAGGGCATGTCCAGGACCCTGGTCTGGACGTCCTGCCGAAAGTCCGTAGCCTTGAGCCATCCACGACGTCGAAGGCAAACGCCGTTGCCCAGCTGGCGGAACCCAGTGTCGGCGATGTCCGTCGCCACGGTGATGGCGTGGTCCGAGGCCACCTCACCTTCCTGCAGGATCTCAAGGGCCTCCGCCCTCTTGTCGTCCGGCAGAAAATCCAGCAGGGGAGCTATCTTGTACCAGAGCTCCCTGTCGTAGCGGGCCACGATAGCCAAGGCGTTGGCCGCTTTAATCGTCGTCGCCGCCGACGAGATGACTCTACGTCCCATAGCATCCAATTTCTTTCCCTCGCCGTCCGGCGGGGAAGTCGACGTGGAGGCCGCACCCCCCCCCGCTTTCTTCCTGGCTGCCGCGGAGACGACGGAGTCCGGGGTAGGCTGCGCCCGGAGGCATAGGGGGGCCGAGTCCGGGACCCGGTACTTTTTCTCGTACCGGTCTCTTTTCGCTGGCGTCGTGGAAGGGTTCTTGAGGAGGGAAAGGCCCTCATCCCAAATGTCGTCCAACAGAGGCACTGCGAGGACCGTCTTCCTCTTGGCCTCGCGCCGTTGGTAAAGGAAGCCTTCCTTTTTCTTCTCCTCAGGGCAGAGTTGGAAAAGCTCGGATGCCCTGGCGATCATTGAGTGGAACGATCCAATCTCGTCGGGCGGAGAAGCCCTGGTGGGAGGCGACGACGGAAAATCCTCGTCGTATGCCTCGTCGTCCGTACCCGTCGCTGCCGTGTCAGTCCCCGTATCATCCCCTCGGGTGGACGGGGAGGAGGGCTGGACGGGGCGCGACGGTTGAAAAGGAGGTGGTGGATGGATCCTTCTTTTCTTGGTAGGGGGAACACCAGAAGGTCCCGGTTCTGGATCCCCCGACGGGAGAGGTTCCTCCGTCGGTAACGGTAGTCTCGTCCTTATCTCGGAGCATAAGGACTGTATAGCCAACAAAATGGCCGCCGAGTTGTCTTGCAGAGGGGAATCCGACGGGCGAGCAGGGGCCCCGTCGGTATCCTCGACGATGTCGTCGTCGTCACCTGCGTCGGGGCCCATTCCGACGGGCTGGTCTTGTTCCACGCCTAGGCCGTGGCTTAAGACCTCGATCAGCTCCTCTTCTGAGGTTGAGGCCGAATCTACAACGACGCCCTGCCCCCCCTTCTTCTTCCCCACGGAGGGTTTCATGGGGGTCCTATCGATGGGCACAAAAGAAGACTCCCTCCGAGGAGGCAGGGAGATTCTGGGCCCCGAGGTCGCCACCACTGGTGCAGCCTCCACAGGCTGGGCCAGGGCCGCCGCGACCGTTTCGATAGAGGGCTTGGTCGGATGGATCAAGGCCTTCACCACCTTAGGTGCGCTCACCGCCTTATCCTTGAGGGAGGGGGCACTGCCACGCTCCTCCTCTGCCTTAGAGCTCGACCGGGGCCTCTCCAGGAGCTTCGCCGGGTGCTCGGCCTTCCTCTTACCCGACCCAGAGCGTTGGCTCGTGGTTGATGGTGCCGGGGAGGGTGCGCCCTGCCTGGCGCCCGTAGAGCCCGACCGTTCGGCGCTCCCGGTGCCAGCGGACTCGCGGTGCTTGGCCTTATGTTGGGCCCCCGTCGCCGGGGCGCCCTCAAAGGTCTTAGAAGACCGCTCGGATTTCTTCTTCTTCTCGCCAGACGGGCTCTTACCCTCCAGCCAGTTGGCGAGACGTTGATGGCGGTCCTTCATGGTCCGTTCCGACATGTTGCCGCAAAACGCACAGTCCTTCTCCACGTGCGTCTTGTCCTCATGAAGGCAGTAAAGGCAGAAAGAGTGTTCGTCCTCCTTGAAGACGTTCTGCAGCTGGCATCCAGGGCAGGCCCTGAACAGCTTTCCGGGCGTCGAGCTTCCCTTCTCCTGGGCCATCTCCGAGACCGGGCCTGAGAAGCTTCTGGAGTCCTCCGAAGTGTAGCTCGACGAAATCTTCACCCTTGAGGGGCACAGATGAATCCGACACGGGTCCCCGTTGATCGGATGTAGGATCGGTGGAGCTTGAGGCTCTTTTGACCGAAAGAATCGAAGTTTTTGTGAAAAAGCACGAAAAAATAGCACTAACGCTCGAGAGCAATAGCACGAGGATCCCAACACATGAACGTGCGGTAAAAATCTGAAGATGGCTGCCAGAGGCGGTGCTTAGGTAGAGGGCAGTCATTGGCTGTGGTCAGTATGACGCAGAGACCAGTGATTGGTTATTACTACGAAAGACAGATCAGAAACGAAACTGATACTGGTTTTTTCTTTACCGAGGATTCCCAGCCTGACGACGGGGAATATTCATGAGCATGTGAATCCATGCCAGACCCCATGCTGGAGAATATTTGGTATTGGGTTGAGTGTTTCTGGGCACTTTGATTATTTGTTTTTTGTGCGTTGAAAATGTGTGGGCTGGGAATGGTTCTAGGTGAGAGGTAGGTAGTTTGGTGGTACGGGAGGATAATCTGCAATTTTTTCGGGTACCTGGCATGGGTCTGGTGCATGGATTCGATGTGTGTTTTCTGTTAGATAGCCAAAGGCGGCGGGTTGTGCCTAGAATGGGCATGGTCATAGGAGTGGTGTGGTTGGCAGGTGTTGTAGTAAATGCTGGTGTCTTGGGTAGGAAAGGCGAGGGGCATGGTAGTGGGTGGTGTCTAGTGCATAATAGGCATGCTAGGACTGCACCTATCTGGATGTATGAGCCATTAGTACATTTTGAGGAAATTTGGGGATGGTGTGTTGGTATTGTCATCTTATTTGTGACTTGGTTTTGCTGCAAGTTGTGTGGTCTTGGTGGATGTGTGGAAGTAAGCAGTGCGCATAGTAGTGCAATTACTGTTAGGGCTATTTTGTATTGCAGTATACTGCAGTTTACTATCCCTAGATGTACTTTACCTGTGGTGAGGCTTATTATAGGGTGCAGGAAGCTAGTCATGATCGATATGTAACTCAGTATTTCTTTCTAAATTGTGTGACAATAGCTTGCTATTTCGTGCTTAAGATTCAATTGTGCAGGTTGTACACTGGTTATAGCATGATGGCGAGGTCATAAACGAGCGTGTATTGTGCTTCATTTACTGCTCAACTCTTATACTCTAGGCTAAGCGAAAAATATACGAGTACGAGAAACTATTTGGGTACATTATCTGGCGGGCAGCAATGGAAAAGCAGTAACAAGAATGGACATATTAAAATACTTCTGTGCAATAGTCCAACAATACAGAAATACCCAGCTGCTTAGAATAGAATTACAGCAATATCACCTCATTCATCCTATAATAGCCTCAACACCGTACGCTCCATGTTTTACTTGTCCACAGGATGTGTCCCCTCTTTTTTGGCTCATTTTCATCATACTCCACTAGTTAAGTGCTTTCTTTTCAAATCTAATTTTTGGATTACAACACCTAGATGAAACGGAGTATGTGCCGTGTGCTGTATAAAACAATGCAAATATTTGTAAGTGTTAATCATGGTTTAAACTGGTGAAACAAACTCAATATACCAAATGTTAAAAAGTGTGATTACTGATTACACTTATTAAAATAAAAAACATTACAAGTCGACACACAACCATCCGTCTAAACCTTCAGGGGTGCCACACTTTACCTGCATTTCCAGGAAAACCCTATGTTAACATACTTCTGATTCATTCAACAATTATGTTAATCGTTTTCTTATGCTCAACGCCCTCACTGCAAACTCAAAACTATTGTTCCACCCTTTCTCAGCATTTTAAAAAGTGTTGCAAAACCTACGATGTTATATACAAATCTTTAATGCATTGATACTGTTGCCCTTAGCTAACCTTATAAGAGGAACACAGATCCTTTACCTACAACAGTCCGTTTGTCCTCTGAGCAGAACAGCCTTCCACCGTATTTCCCCAAAACTGTGGCCATTATCAGACGAAAAAGCAAATCACTACTCAAAGCAATGAATTTCACTTTTATAAGCGTCATTGCCGTTTCCCGATTCATGTGCAAACAGCATAACCTCTCCAGTGCTGAGACCGGGCACCACATTTTTTAGAACTCTTAAGAACTCTTAACCTAGATCAACTAAGCATGCCTGTCCAATAAAGAAGTTATAAGGTGTCTTACACTACAACAGACATCTGTAGCAGCCACATCTCTTATTACTCCTAAAATGTACCAATTGTTAGCTAGATGTCAAATATCTGGCAAGTGTATTAGATTCAACGCATTTATTCAAACAAGGGAAATTCTGCAGCATGGAAAACGGGGCCACATCCCCAGAAGAGATGGTGTGCTTACATGTTGGCCTCTTCGTGGTGGTGGAGGCGACAGCGACCGCTGGAACCATTTTAGGCACTGCAGCCGTAGGCTTTACGGCAGAGCGAGGTGTCCCTGTTGTTGGTGGTGGTTTGGAAACCAGTGTCCGTTTTTCTGGGCTTTTAATTGCGTTTTTGAGGTCTAAACCCTACAAATGAAAGAGTATGGAGTTAGGGTACTGGTCCACCCATGGGATGCACACAGGCTGATTCAAACAGAAGGAAGGCAAACTGTAAGCAATCATTGGTCGCACACATGAAATAACATTAAAAGTAAGTTGTATGAGAAGCAGCAAAATACATTACATGCTAGCAGTTGTGGCTCCAATTCAATTGGAACAATGACAATGGAAACCAGGGATGGGGAGAACACTGAAATATAAACTTTTGCCCAAATGCTTGGTGCTGAACCTTAACTCATAAAAGGTTTAACTCAGGGCTGTGTGACTCAAAATGCTTACGTTTTCCTACACCAAAGGAAAAGTGTATTCCCTGAAGATCGGACATGTAGTCATCTGCAGTAATTAAACTCAATCTGCAGGATGCTAAATTAAATTCGGAATGAGCATTTGTTTGTGTGTGTGGCCTGGGAAACTGACATTAATCCTCCCATGCCTTACTCCTTAGTAAACTGACCATGATTTTCTAACCTCGCCTGCTATAGTCACCCTTAAAATCCAAATAAATAAAGAAACTCAGAGGATAAATTGGGGAACCCTGGTGGTGTCTTTGGTCCCAGGGACCTTCAGTAATGGAGACAATGGCCTAACAGTAACGTTTAGTAGATCTATGGAATATCCCTTTCTCTTTCAAACTTGTATAAACATATCAGCAAGTATATTGCGCTTGGACGAGAAAGTACTATTTATGAAAATGTAACAGCTCAAAATGAGCCTCTGTACTGAAACTGGTACCTGGAGCGATATCTACATAAATCAAGTGAAAAAGATCACGAAACTGCCAAACAAAATTCAGAAATAGGAAGCCTTTAAAAAAACAAAAAACAAATGCAATTTATATTTTTTTCAATCACAGTTCAAGCTCACTTTTTTTTGTTAGTGCTCCCCCCTACAAACTTAGCAACATAAGGACGTATATGCACAACCTATACAAATGTAAAAGTGGTTCAATTTTACCATGAGGTGTATGTATGCATGCATGTCCTAATGAGGGGATGAGAAGCAGCAAGTCCACTAATACCCAAGTGTTCGGTGCCTGTAACAGGAGTGCCTTCAGGTTTACTTTTATGGTCAACCAGAACATCGCTAAAGGGGAGTCCAAGATATTTAGAAGTCGTAAGGCAGAAGGGGAAGTAGGTTATCGAATTCAAAAGACCTTCTCTTGAATGAGTCGTAAAATGTGAAATGGGGAGTGAAAATACAGTGCAGCTTTCTTTTTCTTGGCTTGAAATCATTTTCATTAGCCATTTTTTTTACAGAAAAACAAATACAGTATTCTGCAAAAGCTGCGGCTACATTAGAAATCCCACTACACGTGATGCCTTGCTAAGAGCAACAAATTCAAATTCAGAAGAGAACCAAAAGAAATGAAAACATGAAACCCTCCCCAAACATTACAACTCGGTGCATTGTGCAAAGTACCAATCAACCAGAAGCACATATGGCGATCATCATAATCCGAGCGCAGTCCCAGCAGTCTATTGGAACACATACATTGCCTACATCCCTAACGGCATTCAAGCAACCCCATTGTTTTCCATCGAGCAGGGTCGGTAGAGTCCTTGTTACGTGCCTGAGCATGTCAAAAACGCTCCACACCTCTGATGGAAGGCAAAGGATCTCATTCTGAGTATGGTTTACAACCTTGTCCGAGGCCAATATTGACCACAGACATGCCCACCAGTCCTACACACTAGGCAGCTTCGACAATCTCCATAAGGACGCTTGCGGCCTTCGCTGCCAGGTGCATCGTGTGCACTAGCCCCTCACTGGAAATCTGCTATACGTCCACTCCCATCCGGAGAGCCCCTAGTAGACAAACTCTCAGATCCAGCGGCAAACAAGACCCCATAATACAATTAATAGAAGCATATATTTCAGTCCACCATCGTACAACCTTTGGGCAATGCCACCATATATGCATGTAAGTATCCACATTCCCAGAGCCCCTCCAACACAGCCCACTGACATTACCCTTTCCTATGTGTCTCATCCTATCCAGCATCAGATCCCCTTGCCAGGAACTTGAACCCATGTTCAGCATCCTGGACACACTTGGGAGCCCACTTAAAACCTTTCCAGACCCCAGTCCTCTCCTAAGGGGAGAGCTCACACCCAAGGTCTACATGCCATGCAATTGAATAAGGTGGAAGAGAATCCCCTACGTCCCCACCCAGGCAAGAGTAAAGGTTAGATACTAGAACCCTGGAGGTGGCCGGTGAGAATATAAGTTTCTCAAAACCAGTAAGAGTCTTGGTAGCTGCTTGGTGGTTGTTTGGTTGCATCGCTCAGTGCCAAAGCTGCCAATATTGAAATCTGTACCCCTCCTTCACCCCAGGACTCAAAGGATCGGATCTGGCCATGGTAAAACTGGTGTGTCAGAAATTCACAGCCCCCCACCCTCCAGTTGGAAAAGGTCACACCATCGTAGGCCGGTTGGAAGCTGGGGTTATAGTGCAAAAGAGTGAGAGGGTAGGGCAAGGAAGAGAGGCCCAAGCAAACCTCCCGTCCCAGACTTGCAAGGTTACCCCCATAGCAGGCCATTCATATACATGTAATGGCATATCCCCCTTACAGAGCCATAGGAGGTATGGTATTGAAGTGGCTTTAGAGGACGGGTTGATTCAGTCCCAAATGACCCTTAGTTGGCCTGCCCAGTAGTACCTACGTATATATGGGAGAGCCATCCCACCCCTATCTCTGGTTTTGTAGAGAGTAACTTTAGAAATTCAGGCTTTACCACCCTCTCTAGACATATCCCATGATCTCCTCCTGCAACATGGCCAGGTAGCGAGCTGGGACAGTGCCTGGAAGTGGAACAGCAACCTCTGCAAAATATTCATCCTGATAGCTGCGAACATCCAAAACCATGAGATAGCCTTCATCCCAGAGAATCGCACATCAGTCCTAATGGCATCAAACAAGGAGAGGTAGTTAGCATGGAACAGACCCTCACAATGGTGTGTGAGGTAGATCCTTAAGTATTTGAGTTTGTCAGCCGCCCAAGCAAAAGGAGCCTCTAGTTTCAAAATGTTCACAGCCTCTACCCTACAGGAAATATTCAGAGTCTCACTTTTACTAAGGTTTACCTTAAACCCAGATACTTGTTGGAAGGCGTTGGGGATCTCCAACAGCATGGGAACCAAGGTTTCAGCCCTCGCCAGGGTCAGTACCACACCATCCGCAGGTCCAGGTGTTTGAGTGTGGATATATGTGTGTGTGTGTATCTCTGAAGGGGATTTCAAATATGATGTATCTGGGAAGAATGTATTCATTAGAAAAAATATTCAATACAGGTGGAAAACACGTGATTAGACAGCAGAAAAGTAAAATGCACTCACTGTGGTGACTACTGTACTCCTAGTCATAAGTCCCCTTTCCGCCATGCTTAGGGAAGTTCCTGCCGGGTGGGATAGTACAGGAGCCGTTAGCAGCAAAGCACTCCCTTCCCCTTTTAAGAATGTCATGCAAGGATGGGCAACACCTGCAACTCTGCCCCTTACGCTCAGGACCAGGAGGACTAACTCATTTAGGGAGATGTATGGAGGAAGTCAGGAGGGCATATGGTGGAAAAGGGCATTCAGGACTAGGAGTAAAGTAGTCACTATGTTGAGTAACTTTTGCTTATTCTTACGTCTGCCCCCTTTGCTCCACATTTATGGGAGAGGACCAACCATCACTACTCATGGCGGAAGGAACCTAAATTCAAGAGAACAGGTTCCGGATTACTGCTTCACCAAATAGAGCGTCTGCTCTAGAACTGCTATCCAGAGAGTAATGCCTACAGAAGCCAATAGGAAAGCTCAAGTATCCCACCCTGCAAATTGCTTCTCAAGGAGAATGGCATTGAAAGGCTACTGCTATACTTTGTTCCCTCGTCAAGGTAGCATTTACTCCCTTTGGGTGGTGCTGCTTTTGCAATTCATAATGTGCAATACAATAGACTATCCAGCGAGTTATTGTTGCTTGTTTGCCTGGGTTAGAGCCTCAAAAAGAATGAGAGTATATCCGAAGATATGTAAAGTATAGTTCTTTAGAAATAGATTCCCAAAGCCCGGTGGACGTCTATACAGTGAAGAATTCCAGAAGGTCACTTTCCTGGTTCATGTGGAATCCAACACCGCCTTCAGACAGGCACCAAGGATGCGTCTGAGGTGCTTCTTTGTCTGCGTGCGTGATATATGATATGGCATTCATAACGCGCCTATACACAAGTGTTTCAAGGCGTGGTTCTTTAGCAGACAAGGGGCCTCATTACGACCTGGGCGCTAAGTACTGGTCATTACTGGCCTGGCGCAATTACCTTGTCCGAGCTGGCAATAGACCGCTAAAAGCGGCCCATTATGAATTCGCGGGCACGAGCTTTGTGCCATGCTGGTAATGAGCTCACCGGCATGCTGCAAAAGCCCGAAAAATCCCCCTTTCCGGCATCGTCTGTAGTGGAAATAGCTCCTCTGGCATCCAAGCCATCGGCATTAGCAGTCACCTCTAATAGCGGTCACCTCAAATAGCAGTAACCGCTATTAGCGCAGACCGTAAATACACGGAACCGGAAGTAGCGTCATCGCACAGGAACGGGAAAGAGCATGGCGGCCATCTTTAAAAACACAATCCATTGCCATCCACCACAACCAAGAGCCATCTGACCCCCAGAACTCCAACACACCTCCACAACTACCTGTTGCAATTTAGAATGCCAAAAACAGTGAAAGAAACGGGAGATCGGCTGCACCAGTACCGCTTCTCCGGAGAGGAGCTCACCATGTTAGCAGAGACACTGCAGGAACATGCAGATGTGGTGTTCGCAAACTACATGTCCCGTCCAGCACTGCAGCGTAAACAGCAGATTTGGGCAGAGGTCGCCCAGAGAGTCAGTGCCGTCGGCACCACACCCCACACACCCAAACAATGCCGTAAGCGCTGGGATGACCTACGTCAACACGTACGAAGTATACCCCCTGCCAACCGAAACCTTGGGATGGCAACAGGTGGAGGTGCGGAGTCGCCCATAAAACTCCAACCATGGGAGGAGATATGTGCCACCACCATAGGCACTGAGGCAATAGAGGGAGTCGGGGACATGGAGTGAGCAGCCCCGTCATCAGCCGATGCAGGTAGGTGTCTCTAATTAAACAATGCCAATACCACCACGATGATGTCCACCTGAACTGACAGTGCAATGATGTAGAGCAGGGTCCACCAGACACATAAGCACAAGACTGCCTACAGTGTAACGCTTACCTCAAACTCTGCGGGAGCACTTCTCTGGAAAATCTGGTTGTACTATTCTTAGTGTGCGTTGTTAATCTGTGTAGTCTGGTTATCTAAGAACAAACATTCAGCAATACTCAATATGCTAGTCTAATGCACCAATTCAGGAATTAGCTCTCCAACTCTTCAGGGGTCGTTACCTGTTATTTGTTGGTGAGCTCTCCATCCTGCTTCTACGCAGGGGCGCTTGTTCTGAAGAATGGAGATGAAATGTAATTTTCTGAAGGGAGTAAGGACCGCTAGTGTGCGTGATATGAGAGGGAGAGCTAATTAGGACAAGGTAGGAGTTAGAAACTATCCCTGGCAAGAATAGCACAATTAAAGCCGTTCCATTAACAATTGACGTGCAAGAACACCTAATCTTCCCAAACCCAACAGCTGAGGAACGACTATATGTGCGTGTGAACAAGTGGCCAGAACAATGTTAACTGCTGAGAAAATGTATTGTCCTTTTTTACATGAAACTCTAGCTTTATGCGTAATGTGCTGTAGGCTAATTAGTAGAGAAAACTTCCAACTGCTAACAATATGACCCTAGTTAGTTCTGCTGACTGGAAGAAATCGTAACACCCAATATATGGCTACTCAAAACTTTGTCACGGGATTGCAGAACTTCATAGCGTGTGTAAAGGCTGACTGACAGGGGAACAACTTATTACAGTTGCCACACAAAAACAAGGTAACTCAACTGACTGGAAAATGCACGCTAAAACAAGTGCGCAAACAACATTAACAGCCAATACTTGCGATAAAAGTTGGTTGACAAGACAACGAGCTTCAAACAGCTGAGGGAGATTCAACGAAAATATTCTGCTGACAGGAATGAGCGCGGCAACAGTGCTGAGGCAGACATGAAGACAACTACTGAGAATGCCGACTAAAACCGAACACAATGGAATACTGTGTAAATGACTGGGAAGTTCACGGCTAACTTCAGGGAAACTATGGAACTACGGTAAGGAGATTTCAAGAATGGGCTGAGGAAAACTGTGACTGGAACTGGCACCGCGGTAAGCGTACACTGCGAAGCAGACGACGCAAATCGCGGAGCAGGTGCGGGGAGGGGCTTATATATGCAGCGAGAGTGAAGCACTAGACCATAACTATCACTTCCCATAGGACCACTAGACCGCCATCTTAGGTAATGAGGAAGTGTCTTTTGCCATATAGCCTAGACATGGTTTTTTCTTTGTTACAGACCAAGCATGATAAGCCATGGTCCACGAATTCTTAAAGGCTAATCTAGGGGCATGACCCAAGCTCATGACATACAGGCAGTGCAGAGCATCACCTTGTCCACATGCATGATGCACCCCATTTGTGTTACAACCCAGACACCTCCATGCATCACCCACCCAAGAGTGAGGCAACATGTATGTCACTCCCCCCAATGTTAACCATCTATCATTCCATATCAATGCAGCCATCCCAATGCATGCCCGATGCCCGTAGACCCATCACTAACCCTCTCCCTCCTGTGGTCCCCCACAGGCACACATTCTGACAGCGGTGATGAGGACACCGGTGCCACACCACAGAAGAAGGTCAGGGCCGAGCAGGGTGTACACCGCCCCTCAACCTCAAGGGGCAGAGGCCAACCTAGACCACCTAGGAAGGACAAGAAAAACAGAGGCCACAGCACCAATGTGCACCACGGCCCCAACAACAACACCCACACCAGCCACCATCACCCAGGAGGCATTGGCAGAGGGCACACCATCGGCTGGCAGCAGCACAGTCGGTGAGACGGCTGCCACAACAGCCATATCTGACGAGGGCGACGTACAGCTGCATGGCCCAACACCCGCCACAGACCCCCTCCAGTCACTACACCTAGCCCCTTGCAGGGTGGTGGACGGCAGCATGCACAGGCTGTCACCTGCAGATTCATGGCCAGCAAGTTTCAGCCCCACACCAACTGTTCCTGATGACCAAATCATGGTTGAAACGCCTCACACTTCCGCCCCAGTGACAACCACCCAAGAGGGCATCCTGGCTATACAGAGGCGCCAGGAGGAACTCACAGGGCTGCTTACGCAGCATATTACCGAATGTACCCGTGCACGGGATGACATCGGGGACAGTGCTGCATCGATAAAAACAGCCATCAAGTCCACCTCAAAGGACATTTGTGCGGAACTTGCAGCAGTGCGCCATGTCCTCTCAGAAATGGCGGGACATGCATCCACCACAGTTGCCCGGACAATCAGGACCATCATCAACTGTCAGCTCTACTAGGACCAGCCCTGTGCGTCGCTCTGGCAAGAACCTGCGCAGATCAGACAGGGGGCACCTGGTGCTGGAAGAGGGTGAGGGCAGTAGGCGCAGGCATGCACACTAGTGCCATGTGGACTACTGTTGCACACTACTGCACACCATGTGTTGGCAAGTCAAGGGGGGAGAGGGTGTGTGGGGGAGTTGAGGGGAAGGGGGAGAGGGTGTGTGGGGGAGTTCAGGGGGAGGGGTGTGTGGGGGAGTTGAGGGGGGTGGGGGAGGGTGTGTGGGGGAGTTGAGGGGGAGGGGGGATAGGGTGTGTGGGGGAGTTGAGGAGAGGGTGTGTGGGGTGGAGGGCTTTTTCACTTTTTCATAATTCTTTAATACACATTTTGGTGACTCATGATTCACATGTGTAGACATTGCTTATTGCGTACGTGTGCTTTATTGGTGAACAGTCTACAGTGTCCATGTCCCTGACACACCCAGTGCCCCGAGTGCCACCTCCATGTCACACTCCCTGTCCATGTGTGCTAGAAACTTTGGTTGATCAGAGTCTGACGCATGTCACGTCCCTCCTGTGCATTGCTGCCTGCCTGAGGTGCCGCCCCATCTCCACCCTCCCCATCGTCAGGTGGTTGCAGTTCAGCGTCAGGGGGCAGGGACCCATTCCGTCTTATGCACATATTCTTTAGCATGACACATGCCATGACGATCTTGGCCACCTTCTCATGGCGGTACAGGAGTGACCCACCAGACTTGCTGAGGCAGCGAAACCGTGCCTTCAAGAGGCCAAATGTCTGCTCAATCACCACACGGGTACATGTATGTGCACGATTGTAGTCCTCCTCGTGCCTGTTATGTGGGTTCTGGACTGGGGTAAGGAGCCACCTCTTCAAGGGATAGCCTGTATCACCTGCATGTGGGCAACAATGTATGTGTAAGTCATCACATCATATGGGACCTCGATCAATGACACCATAGCATGCATTTATTTCCCGATTGCAACAACATTCCCATGCATGAATGGAGACACACGATGTGACTGCTATGTGTGTATTCCTCTTATGGACTGGTGTGTGTGCCATCAACTAGTAGGCGCAGGGGGGTCCAGTTCCTTGTGAGTGCTCATGCACTGTGTTAGTCCACGGCGGTTGTTTCCATGATCTGGCTGATGTCCGGTAATTTGTATGCTTTCATCCTGGCACCGTTGATGTCAGCCTCATGAGGATCTCACTATGCACAGCAAATGGTGACATGCAATTCTGTTGGACCTCTGTGTCAGTGTAGTGGTGTATTAATGTATTTGACCCTCATGTGACTCCTTTGTACGCAGTAATGGGGGACTGTCCTTTCAGTTGATGGTATTTGGTGCTGTGTATTGGCCATAGTAATTGCTTGTAGCTGCATTGTGTTGAGGGGGATACGGTCTGATTAGGCACAGTGCACATATAGATGGGTATGGAATGGCTGTGACACTGCATCATTCACATGGTAGGGCTGCTTACATCTTGCATTATGTGGTCAGATGTCAGGTCCAGTCTGGGCTGCTTTGGGTATGAGCACGGTCCATTCTCTCTGGCACTCGCAGCCAGGTGAAGTATGCATCTCTCCCCCTCCCCCCCCAACTCAGCCAGGTGAAGTATGCATCTCTTCTCCCTCCCGCCCCCCAACTCAGCCAGGTGAAGTATGCAACTCTCCCCAAATCACCTACCCACATCGCATTTCCACAAGCCTTACAGGCAACTCACCAAGAAGCCAGGATCTGTGCCCTGCATGTCGCTCCATGTAGCGTGGTATTGTGGAGTTCCGCAGGACCGTTGAATCATGGGTTGATCCGGGGTATCTGGCACAACAATGTGTGATGATCTTGTTTGAGTCACATACCATTTGCACGTTGTTTTGAGTGGTATAGCTTACGGTTGCAGTACACTACCTCCATGGCATGTGGGACCACCAATTCCACATGGGTGCAGTCGATGGCGCCAATGCAACCAGGGATGCCAGCCAGTGAATGGAAACCAACTTTGGTGTTTGAAATCTCCTGGGCAGTACGTTGTAAGTAAATGTGGTCGCCTTTGTGCTTCAGGAGGGCATCAAGCACTTGGTTCAGCGTACGTGAGAATAATGGTTGAGATATGCCATGCATGTGCCCCACTGTGTGCTGGTAGGTGCCTGTGGCCAGGAAGTAGAGCACAGACACTACCTTTAGTAGGGGTGGGATGGTGGTGCGTGTTTCAATCAGGCTGACGATGTCGTCATGTATCATGTCGACAATGGTGGTGATGGTATCCTGGTCCAGACGGTACAGGGTATGGATCTGCTCAGGGGCTAGGTTGAATGGACTGGCTCTGATGCGAGGGATTGGGGGCTGCCTGCGTGATGCCACAGGCTGCACAGGTGGGGCATGCTGGGCCTGCCTCACCCTCCTCCTCCTCCTGTGTCTCCTCTGTGCTTCCTGTTGTAGTAGTTGTTGTTGTTGTTGCAGCAGTTCCAGTGCAATCATGTCCTCCAGCCCCAACATTGCTAGTAGTATTTGATCCATTTTGGTGTGGGAAGGGGTGGGGTGTGCTCCTTTTGTGCTGGCCCAGTATGTATTGCCTCCACCTGTGCCGATTGTATGCACCTGTGGCAGTTGGGAACACTGCACATGGCCGTTTACGGGTGGTCCGCGATGCCGGTATTTGCACCATGCCGGTAAGATACTTTTCGTCCTTTGCTACAGCGTTATTTGCATGTCCGCCTGACTTGTGATGTTCCCCTGTTTGCGCCATGTCGGTATTTCCGCCATGATGGGTCGCGTGCCCGCGCTCATGTCGCTATTAGAGGCACCGTTAATTACGGTGCCGCTAATAGCGGGTTGGCGTGTCCTAATCGTGCGGAGCGGTAAGCAATGCCGGTAATCCTTTACCGGCATCGTTTTATACTTACCGCCCGAGTCGTAATGAGGCCCATGGTCTACGTTCACAAATTCTGCGCACAGATGTAATTGCTACCAGACAAAAGCAGTTTTTTTTTTACAAGACAGGGGAAATGTCAGCTGATGCCATGGGCATCAAAGGCTGGTGAACCAGAGCTGCTATACCCACATTAAGATCGCAAGCAGGAATGGGTTTGTGGAGCAGATGCAACAAATGGGTTAAACCCAGAACATTTTTAATAAGTGGATTGGAAAAGGAAATTAGTCTTTTTTCGTTTGGAAAGGTATGCTCCCACAGCCGAGAGGTAGGCCCAACAAGAACAACCACGGATACCTTAGTGAACCAGACACAAATGGGAGGACAATACATCAACTGAGGCTTCTAGAGGGCTCTGAAATATGCTACGCATTCAGTGGCAGAATCCTAGCCATTTGCCTTTTTTTGGGGAACAAGTTGTTTTTTTCTTGCAGCTGCCAATCCTCAGATTATTTTATGATAATCCAAAGTGACTGAACAATCATTCAGGTTTCAGATTTCCAAAAACAGTGATTGGAAGGGGGTGGGTGGGGAGATCATATTGGGTGGGGGGGTCTATGACCATGACCATGTGCTGGTAAAGCTAGATGGAGGGGAGAAGGAAAGGTGGACTAAGTGCCATGTGCAGTCGGACAAAGAACCAGCGTGTCACCGTCCAATGCAGGGCTACTAGATGGATCCCTCAATTCCTGGACCTGCAGAACATCTGACGAGTCTTTGGTATCAGAGGTATCGGAGGAAAGGCATGGGCAAACAGGATGTCCCATAGAATAGAGAGATCATCCCCCAGAGTGATTTGACCGAACAAAGAGGTTTCTTGTTCCTTCATTTAGCAAATAGATCCACTTCCAGAATGATGAAAACAGGTGCCAGGGTGTCGATCTGCAACTCCTATCCATGGTTGAAGTGATTCAGCCGACTCGGCAAGTCTGTTTCCTCGTCTGTCCCCGCTAAATATGCCGATTCTGGAGACACAGTGGTCTTTAGAGCCCAGTCCCAGAACTGCACCATCAGAGCAAAAAGGTTTCACAGATTCAGTGTCACCCCATTTGTTCATGTAAAACATGGTCACCTCATTGTCCGTTAAGATGGATATAGGTGGAGTTCTTCACCATTGGTAGAAAGGCTTGAAGAGCCAAGAAGATTGCTTTCAACTCTAGAAAGCTTGTGCTCCAATTGATGCACTTCTACCTACTTTTCATGAATACACCAGTCTCCCAGGTTTGCTCCCCAACCGGAAAGAGTCCTGTGCAAATCCTTGGTTAGAGTCAACTGATCAATAATCCGGAATTGAAACCAGAAGGGTGTGACAACTGGTCCAACAAACAACAAAGTGCAATTGGGTCCAGTTCTCTGCATTCTGTTCATGGGAATCGCCAGGGAACTGCCAGATTGCAAGTGCCCATAAGGCCCAGTAGGCATTGGAACCACCAGGCAGATGTTTTCTTGTGGGAGGAAAAGAGGGTCACAGTTTCTTGGATGTACTTGATCTCTCCTCCGTTGGGACAACTGCCAAGAGCAGAATCCCACAAAACGCAGGCGAGTTCCAAATGCTGACTGGGCACTAGGGTTGAGTTACTTAAACTGAGCAAAAGACCCAGATCTAATAGTGTGTCTAGAGGCAACTGCATGCTAGGTGTTGCTGGAGGGGAGATACTGCCCTGATAAGCCAATAATCCAAGTGCAGATACAGATGTACCCCTTCCAATCACAAGTAAACCGCCACTGCTGTACACAGCTTGGTAGACACAATGCTGAGTGGGGGCCAAAAGGAAGCACATTCTGAAAATGTTTTTTGTGATCAAAAAGCAGCGGAAGCGCTGGTGGGAAATCCAAATGAGAATGTGCAAATATGCATCTTGTAGATCAACAGCGACTAGCCAGTCTACCGGCTGCAATGAGGTCTGTATGAGGGCTCAAGTGATCATCTTGACTTTTCTTGGGGCAAGACACAACTGAATAGGGATAGGCCTAGAGCTGTCCTCAAGCTTGCCCTGTTCTTTTTCAGCATGGCAAAGAAACTTGAGTAGAAGCCTAATCCCTTCTCCAAGATAGGAACTGATTAGATTGCCTTAATCGAAATCGGAATTTGTATCTCTTGTTGCAGGTGTTCAGTACCCCTCTGGGCAAGGGCGGGAAGAGTAATGGGGGACATAAGAGCGGATGTGGGGACGTGAATAGGGGAAACTACCGAAAAGACCCAAGGATCGCTTCCATGAGTTTAGGAAAGATGAAACCCTGATCCTTGCTGGGGTTCTGTGCATCCAGACCAACACACCATATGGTCAGCTTGGGATCCGGAGTTGGGCTGGTCTGAGCAAAGAATTCCCTGTTTCCTTCAGGGAGCACTGACAAACTGACAGCCCGATTGCTCCTGTAGTGGAAGACATGTAATCTGCCCTAGTTTTTCTGGGGAAAAGTGCTACGGCCGAATTTGTTTTTTTGTAATCAAACAAGATTTATTCGTTTGAGCACTTGTTTTCTTTTTAAATCTTCAACACTATCTGGGATGAAGAGTTCTATCCCATTAAAGGGAAGGTCCAAGATATGATCCTAGACGTCAGGTTGGAATTTTGACATCCTGAGAAGAGTTTGTCTGCACAGAGCTGCCCCCCGCCCACATCTATCCAATGTGCTGCCGTATCCAGGAAATTAAATGAGGCCTACATAAGGTCTTGAGTTACTGGACTCACCTCGGACAACCCCTAGTGAAATCCCACCTGATACTCCAGAGAGAAGAGCATATCAATTTCTCAACTCTTTACAAAATTATGAATTTGCCCCAGGCAAGACTGCTTGTTTGCACTTAGTTGAGGCTTAAGGAGGCATTCTGACATAACTTCTTCCAACTGCATCAAGGATACTATATTCACGCAACAGGGGTCCTTCAACTGTGTAAGAACCGATTGAAAATGGATCCCAGTCTGGTTTGTTGGTAGGAGTAACAGGCACTGAAGAAAGGATAACCTGATTCAGGAGATGCTGCAGGTGCAATTCCATAAGCCCCTGCACCAGTTTAAGAAATGCCTTCTTCAACATGATTTCGCTAGGGTCTTCTCTCGTGGTGTCAGAGTCAGCCAGCAGGTCCATGTCATTTAGATGAACAGCAGGTAACATTAGAAGATGAGGGGGATCTTTAGGCAATAGAGGCATAAGTTGACAATAGAATCCACTGGGGGTGCTGCTGACGAAGGAACTAGAAGGCGTCATGTCAGAGTAAAAAACAAGTTTAAGGGCGGAGAAGTACTTCCAGTAGCCATTTGGACAATGAACGTTTTTAACTAGCGCCTGCCATACAAGACCCTGAAAGTACCGTCTCATGGGCTGGGATTGCATCAACTCCTGGAACCGTCCAAAGAAACAGTCTTACCTAGAATTATCAGGACTATGTCCCATGGAAGTTCCTGGAGTGCCTCTCCAGGCCCAGATGCTTAGTGGCCCCACCAATGGAGAAACAGAGTATCTCCTGACACTAGGGGATCATTAAACTCATGGCAAAAAAGAAGAGAACACAATGAACCCCACTGGAGCCCAGCGGAACGGAAGTATCAATGACTAATTGGAGCAAGAGACTCGTCACCTGGTGATTAACCAGAATCTGAACCAAACCCATTCTCCAAACCAGAACGGTGTTCCAGGTCGATTCCAGAGTTGCGGCGTAGACCCTGGAAGTTGGGGCACACACCAGATAATGTTGTATAAAGAGCCTCCTGCTTCTGCAGGTCTCAATAACCATCAGGTGAAAACACTGTAGGCGGTGCGGGCCAGGCCTAGGGACCCGTCCAGGTCTGAGGTAAAACAGCTCAGATACGCACCTGGGTGCAAGCTCTCATAGAAGCTAAAGCTTCCTTTAAAAAAAATGATTTATTTGTCTCAGTAGCTTAAAAAAACTTCAACACATACAAATTAAAGAATGTACTCATTCACAAACACTTAAAATTCATCTGTTCAATTAATTTAATATGTTTCATAATGTGCTAAAATTAGCCTGATTCATAAACATTGCCACTCATTTAAAGGTACAAATTTAAAATTAATCAAATATTAAAATGATGTCATCATATAGCCCATTTTATCCTAAGATTAATTTAACATCTAATTTATAAACATTTTCTACCAAAAAATAAATAGCTCTTAAAAATCTAACAAGAGCAACAATCAAGGTTACCTTTCTCCTCTCCGCTAACTCGTTCCAGAAACATTCAGCACCCAAGCGCTCTTCTGTTGCCACAAATCTACCCAGATATTGCACCCTTAAAGATTTCCCCTTTTTGCAAAGGCACCCAATGATTTAAAGTAAAGAGAGGGTCCCTGGAATGCCCCACTTGACCCCCATAAGCAGGACAGCCCGAATAGTCAGAAATGCAAGATGCCAGTCACTGTTTGGCCAGCCCCCAGGGTGGCCAGTGACATCTACATATGCGAACAGACATTCTCTCAGACAACCATTCAAACCTTATCAAGCTGACGTCTTCCTGGATACAGGTGCCTCAACATTGGTTATGGATGCATGTGCCTCACTGGACCTGATTGAATAATGACAAATAGCTAGCTGTGCTGGCATCATTAGAGAGACCATGACACAGTAACGTTAGCCATGAAGCAAACTCGCATCCCTGCAAAAAGTTACACGAACACACATACACATGAAGATACACATGAAGAACATGCTCACACGGTTTTGTAGATAGAGGACAGATACATATACATACTGTCGAAAGCCTTTATCATTTTCTCTCATTAGCCAAATGCAGAAACGCAGGAAAAGCAAGAGATGCAGTGCAAGCTTGCAGCCGCTTATTGCAATTAACCATATGTAACTACAGGATCATAAACGAACCTGGAAGAACCAAGTACCACTAATCCATAAGGAAACTAATACAATATAAAAAACTAGACAACTGGATATGTCGCAAGCTGTTAATCACTTTGCCAAACTACGTCGATATGCAGAAGGCTCCCAACAGGTGTTGTAGGCTGATGCTCCAAGGAGCTATTTAACCAAACTAAGCACCCCTACATTGACTAGGTTTATACTTCCTATGCGTATAAATCTCCTCCCAGTGTATGAGAATACAGGGTCATGGTTGGGAATACCAAGGGAATGCCGGCTGTGCAGACTGTGTGGGAACTATAGCGAGACTAAAAGGCATATTCTCACTAACTGTGCAGCATTGGAAGAGGAATAGTAAAAAGGTTACTCAAAATTTAGGCTCACGACATCAGACCAATTTTGGGCTATAATACTTGCTGCTGACTCTGGTGATCGCCTCGGCCGCTCACCACATCTGGCCAAAGGCATTGACTAAGATGAACCTTCCAACTGCATGAACTATCTATGTGAAATGGAATGAATTGATCTATTTTAGCCTATAAATTAAGTAGATGCTTCGTAATGAAATGATGATTACAATGGTTTAAGTTATGGGATCATTGAGCCTAGGAATTAACGGAATGGTCAAATTGAATAATCAACTTTTAGTATTCTGATAAGTGAATAATTGTATTGTTTTTCTGTTTTACTGTATTATGCCAAGACTAGTGCGAAGGTAGACAATGGTCATATTTTATGTTATGAGATCACTGAGCCTAGGAAATAGTTGAATGATGAAATCATTTAGTGTTATGATAAGCAAATTATTGTATTACTTTTCTGTTTTATTGTATTATTAACCATATGTAGTGTGAAAGGTTGAACATGTTCTTCTAAATGCGCTAATTTTGGGAAAAGGAGCAGTTCTCAGCTTAGCAGAACCGAAGTGACATGTGTTTTACAACATTGCAACTTGCAGGCTCTCTCTAAGGCAAAGTGGTTATTTGCTATCCAGAGCTTGTATACCGGTAATACTGCGGACGTCCGGTGAAAAACAGATGGGAGCACAACTGGTCATTTAAGTATTGAGAAGGGCATACAGCAAGGATGCGCGTCCTGGCCCGATACTGTTCTGCATCTTCAACAACTGAGTCATTAAAGAGCTCTTGAAAGCTCAAACAGATGCCCCATCCCTAGCTGCTGGCTTTGCTTTTTGTGGATGACACAGTATTCTTGTCCATGATACCCATTGGTGCCTGCAAGCAGCTGGAAATCTTTGTTGTCTTCTGCAAGAGGAATGGGCTGTCACTTAATGTGAGTAAAACCAAGTTCATGATCTTTAACATTAATGCAAGGAGGAAGCACAAGATTTTCAGACTGGTACTGGGCGAAGGTATCATCGAGCAGGTTCCCTCAAATGATTATCTGGGGGGTCAGAGTCATGGAGTCTTGTGGATGGTCTCTCCATCTGGAAAATTCCAGGCCTACCCTGGCGAGGTATGGAGGTGGCCTCGACAGATTTACACAAGAGCACGGCAATGGAGCAGTTTGCGTCATTGGAGCCATACAAAGCACAAACAGGGAAAATGACATTGTATGGAGCTGAACTGTGAGGCCATACAAATGTTAACAGTTTGGCGGTGGCGGAGAATACATTTTGGAAATGTCTCCTGAGTACGCTGCCCCAAACGTACTGGTCCTGTTAGAAACTGCCTTGCAGGGAATATAATCAATTTACCAGCTGCGGCCAGTGCTTTATTGGGTCCGACTGTGCACAAGTGTAAAGCTCGAAAAATATAGAGAGGCGATGATGGATGTTCTGTCACAGCAAGGGGGGTTCCTCTCTGAAATGGGTGATCCATGTTAAATGTTTGTTGGGGACAGGGACCTTTGGTCGAATCCAACTGTCATGGACCTCTGGTCTAAGGCTTTCGTGAAGAGGGCCATGTTGATCGAAAAGGATCGGGATGTAGACCTGAAATCTCGGACCTCGGAATCCTTGGCTCGTTAACTCACTATAAAAAAAATATGTGGGCTGTGAAGATTATTTGAATATCACCCCCAAACAAGAGAAGTTCATGTATCTAAAGCTACGCTTACGAATCTATGATATTCAAATCTGGGGGCTGGGGCCAAAATACCTTCAACTCTCTCTTCCTAGATATCTTCCTTCTCGAGCTCTTCGCTCATCCGCCTCCAACTCCCTCAGGGTCAGCCGCTTCTCCAAGCAACGAGTTGGGGGTAGATCTCTCTCCGCGGCAGGGGCCTCCCTCTGGAACAGCCTTCCTGCCTCCCTGAAACTTGAGGAGAACCATCTCTGGTTCCGGAAGCACCTCAAAACCTTCCTCTTTGCTTCTGCTTTCTCTCCCACTCTCTCCTGCTAAACTCCTGACTGAAATTGCACTGTATCTGCAACTGGGCCACTCTCACCGATCTCGGTCCCTGGCCCTGCCACTCTACCCTTGCACTGCCTCCCTGGCAACCCCTGCAATGTCTCTGTATCCCTACAGCCCCCCTTCCCAGCACTTGTCTGCACTTACCTTGCAATTGCCACCAGCTGGCCCTTATTTATCTTGTTATTCTACTACCCCTGTACTGCACTTTCCCCTCTTCCCTTTCCCCTTTTCCCTTCCCCTCTACCCATGCACTTGCACGATCTGAATGACACCAGGCCAAGTAGGATCGTTGTCTGTCTTCCCTTTGTTCCCCCTCCCTGCCTCGTTGCGCCTTGAAACACTTGTGTATAGGCGCGTTACAAATACCATATCATATCATATCATAACCCACCGCAGCTCTCCTACACAAATGGAACCCGGGAGCTTCTGCAAAGTGCATGTTATGCAGCAAATTCGATGAGGATCTTCTTCACCTAATCTTTGTATGCCCTGCTACTAAGCCACTGAGGAAATGCTTTCTGAAGCTGCACTTTGTAAGCCGTGGCTGCAAGACCATCAGTGAACCTATGAAAATTTGTTTAGATTCTTCTGAGGTTCATGTAGTAATGGCAACCAGTAGCTACCTGAAGTGGGTATGGAGGCTGCGTGCAAAAGAAAGGAGAGACCTCTCATAGCCCTGTCCTGCAGCCATTGAGTAGCTTTGGCTTGTGTCGGAAGTATGCACTGCATTTTATTGGTTGTGTTACTGAGACTTGATTTGATGAACTGATGCTTTAATTGATATTTTAAAGGGTGACTCATGTGTTATGCTTATTGTTTTGTTTTGTGTGTTATGGCCTTTATGACTTTGCGTCGAAATAAAGCATATGAATTATAATGGATAGTTTCTGGGGAAGGCTTAGGCAAAGCCACCCGACATGAGAGGGCCAGTCAGCTAACATCTATAGGTGCTGTGCATCCGTAATACCACCCAACCACCCAATAATGCACGCTCGTAGGTTTTTGGGGAAGTGCCCTGACTTGTGATGTCAGACCTCAACAAAGTCCCTGACACGGTCCAAGGAGCTGTAATTGCTGGGGATCTTGCCATTTCCTGTATGATGCCTGTCTGTTATGGAAAATAAAGGACAGCTCTAAACTGCCCTTGCCCGAGTCCTCAGTCTGTTTCCCGGGGAAGGGGTTGTTGAGCTCTGGGTGCTCTGAACAGTGAATGTTTAGTGTTTACCCCGGTCGTCCCTGGAATACCTAAACAACAAAAAGACTCTAACCCATTTTATTTACATAGGCTACATAGATGTGTGTGCTGGTATACTTCTTATTCTTCCCTGTATATCTAGGGTACCTAATATACAATCTAAATCTCATATATACATGCCTAAATGTGTGGTTAGGAAATGTTTCTACATATGCTGGTATCTATGTTGTTTTGGCAGTAATGAGTGGGGCCTATATTTAGCAGTAAGTCCTGATCTTCGCTCCATTGGTCTAATTTGATCGTTCTATAGACCTTCATTGGGTTACTAGTCAGAATATCTTTATTCATTCCTGAGTTTTCCAGAATTTGATCACACTCACACACTAAATCAGATAACAATAACATTTTTCCTTAACAAAGCTGTTTTGATGTTGTTCTACAAAGAGTTCTTAGGAGGGGCCAATATCTTAACATATAACCTTAGTTTCAAAATTTGAAAGAGGCGCATTAATGCGACTAAACCCAACTCAAGATGAATTAGAAATTGGGTTCTCGGTTTGAGCAGGCAATGTAGGTCTCTCTCGCCATTGGATCCTCACGCTCCGTATCTTGGGACTGCTTCACTGTTGGGAAGCCTCCCCATTCTGTGACACACTTTGCAGTAAGTCACTGACGGCTCATCTTTGTGTCTTCCAGCAAGGTGGCTAAATCCCTTTTCTCTAAAGCACCTTAACCATGCGATTCCTTACCAGAGATTGACTGGGTTGGAAGGGATCTATCTCGACCACGCACAGCTGGTCACCGTAATGTCAGGGGCAACCCCAAGGTGTCTCGGGAGGCTGTGATTGGTGGTGGCACAGAGGTCCCTGCCGGCTGTGGTGGTGGACTGTAGTGTAAGCAATGATGGGTCTACACTGTTGTCTTGGAATTGCCAGGGTTACAATAGTTTTGTAAATCCTGTAAAGGATGCTCCCAGTCTGCCCGACTTTGATATATTGGCTCTCCAGGAGGTCTGGTTAACCCGAAATTCTAAAAATTGATGGCTACGCAATGGTCCTTATAGAGGCAGTTAAGGGGGCTGCGGGTCGCCTTAGTGGGGCACTTTTATTCAGAATTAAAAAATCCTTTGGTCCCCTGATAGCAGAAATACCTAGAGATTTGAAAGATTAAACTATCTTGGAATGATATGAAGGGTGGGTAGGCCTTGGAAGTGTTCTTAATAAATATTTATTGGAACCGCGCAAAGACGGAAGGTGACCAGTCGTTTGAAACCATGAATGCGTCACTGACTGGCACTGTAGAAATTATCTTCCAAGGGTAGTTGTTATGGGTGACCTGAATTGTAGGGCAGAGGATAAGTATCTACAGGTAACTAAAACAACCTAAAAAGGAAATTAGAGGAAAACCATAAAAGCTCAGTCACTTTAAGAGAAAGAGGTATGTGGGCTGGACTCCTGTCTACCTGGAATTTGCATAAGCTAAATGGGAACATCACTGGTAATTTGATGGAGGAAGCAACATGAAGCAGTGGGGCATGTAGGTCCACATTTGACCATGTATTCATTTCTGAAAATGTCTTAGCGGGTGAACACAATGCCCAAAACAGTGTTTGGCTAGTGGTCATTCATACCTGTTGGGTTTCTCCATTGCTGGGGATCTATAGAGTGGAGTCGGGCCTTGCAAATTTTGAAACTAACACTAAAAAAATTGCATCAGGTGGTCCAATACCATGATGCAAAGGCTAAATGAATATTTGGAGGACGTCAAGGTAAATGGTTTATTTGAAAATAAAGAGATTAATTGGATGACAAACCTCCAAGACTTTCAGGCCATAGTGGTGCATGAAACATCTACAATTGACATATAATGGCTTTATTGGAAAAAAGCAATATGACCAAACAGTGCAAGACAAGAAGAGTCTTGAGGAGCTTAATTTGCAGGGCCTGGAATATGACTAGTAGCTACCAACAGGTTACGGGAGAGATAAAGAAGCACAAACATTTCAAAAACTGGATGAAGTTCTATAGAATGTATCAGGCAAACGAGGCGACACAAATGTTATTATGTCATGAAGTTCAATACAGCAATGTTTGTGGGCTGCAATTAATAGCCTTGATGGTACAAAACAAAGGAGTCAAGAGGGTACAGCTAACAATCTCGGAGGGGTTTTCGAATAAACGGGGGTCAAATTTAATAAACAGGTGACATTTCTTCATTTTGAACTCCACTTGTTGCCAAAATGGTCAGGAACATGGGACCAGGATGACCTTGAGAGACTGAAATCTAAAGCATCCAGAGCATCAGGTCCAGACAGGGTACCAAACCTAGTATACAAGTCAAATGTATAGATCTATGGGCTTTTAATACTGGGACAGGAGTTTAAATCCATCAGGGACACAGGCCGAATATCAGATTCTTCGAGAAAGGTCTATGTCGTTCCCATATTTAAAAAAGGAGAATGCGAAAAGCCCAGGCAATTACAGATCAATTGCAATATTAGATTCTTCATCTAAATCATTTACAGGATTACTGTTGGAAGATTTAACATCTTGGGCCAACAGTATCGGCAAGCCGAGTAGACAACAGACAGGCTTTCGGAAGAACTGTCGAATAACATGAAATGGCCTCATAATTAAGTTGTTAATTGAAATGGCTAAGAAAAAAAGATGTTCCTCCTTTGCACATGGCCAGTATTGATCTGGCCTTTGCATTTGATACAGTAGACACGACCAGATTATGGAATAAATTCCATGCATGTTGGATACCGGTGGACTACTGCAACATCTCGTAGACCTCCATACAAGAACAATCATTCAGGTACATCTCGACTCAAATGGTAAACTGTGTTCCACAGTCATTACCAACATCGGGCTTAGGCAGGGGTGCATATTATCCCATGGCTATTTAACCTATATCTTTCTGACATCATACAAGAGTTGGAATCTTGTAATAATTCCCCCCCGAGATTGGGTAATCTAAAAATGAGTGTACTCCTTTTTGCCAACTACGTCCTCCTCTTTGATAAAACAGTAGGCCTCCAGAGAACTCTATACGCATTGGAACATTGCATGAGAGACAATAGTTTATCAATCCCCATAAAATGACCATTATAACAAGCACAAATAAAAAATCTGGGTAATACGGTCTATGGGTTTTGATAAAATAGCTTTTAGAACCATCTAATGAAATTAAGTATTTAAGATTCCTAATTGCAAATAGAGCAAAGTATAGTTCGCTGCTGATAAAACTGAAACAAAAGCAAGCACAACTATGTGCTCAGAGTAGGAAAATCCTGCTAAAATATTGCAGATGTACACAAAAACTGTTGATACGCTATTATAATGGGAAGGTGATATCTACTTTTCTCTACGGGCTGGAATCGGTAAATGTAGATTGGTTGAAATTAGAACATCTAGAAAGTACTAACAGGAAAAGGTTTTTGAACTTTCCTTTGTCAAGTCAATATGTTACCCAGCAAACACAGGAGAAGGACCCAAGCGGAGTGAAAAGTAAAAAATGAAATCGCATGTACTACAAGAAAGCAGAAAAAAATTAGAAGCCGCGCCAGATTTCAAAACAGCCTGGCGAGACTGAGGCAAAGAAGAATGAAGGGGCGGAGTAGTATCAAGCATCCGAAATACGATTACGGTGAGTAATGTATCCCTTCTGAGGCTTGTGGAATCTGATTAGATCACATGCTGTGCATAGATTAGCGAGCAGGGTTAGAAGAAGGAGGTGGGATGTGAGAAGGTTCATGAGCGAACAAGTGTCTTAGAACCGCCTGTCCCACTTGAGTATCGGTCTTGGAATTGGTGTCGATGCAGTAGTGCTGAGTAAAGGTGTGAATAGAGCTCCATGTAGCTGCTTTGCAAATGCTGTCAAGGGGTACATTTTCAATGAAAGCCAGAGTGGCTCCAGTACCTCTTGTAGAGTGGGCCCTTGGCGTAAAAGGCAGTGTTTTATCTGAAAGGGAATAGCACAGTTGGATACATCTGACTATCCACTTAGAGATGGCATTCTTAGAGACGCAATCTCCCTCTCTGCCTGGAGCTATGGAGACAAACAGCTGTTTTTCTTAGCAATATGGTCTTGTCTACATAGTAGAGGACCGCCCTCCTCACATCTAGTGTGTGGAGTTTCACCTCAGCAGAGCTCTTGGGTTCTTGGACGAAGGCCGGTAGCTCAATAGACTGGTTAACATGAAATTTGGAAATTAACTTAGGTGAGAACCTAGGGTAAGTGCGTAAAACCAGTTTATCCTTATGAATAGTAAAGAAAGGATCCTGCACTGACAGAGCTTGAATTTCACTGACCCTTCTGATGGAGGTGATGGCTACTAAGAAGGCAGTTTTATAAGTCAGGTGTTTGAGACTAGATTTGTGCAAGGGCTCAAAGGGAGGCCCCATGAGCTTAGCAAGTACCACATCAAGGTCCCAACTTGGTGGTGGGTTAGAAATTGGAGGATGGAGTATCTTTACCCCTGCTGTAAATGCTTTGACAACTGGCACTTTCCACCATGATACCTTGTTATGGGAAGTGGTGTAGGCTGATAAAGCTGCCAGGTGCACTTGAAGTGAGTAAAACACTAACCCTGCATCCAATAGGTGGAGCATATAGGTGACAACATTAGAAGGAATACAATCAACTGGGTTTATTTGATAATTGGGGCACCAAATAACAAATTGTTTCCATTTGTCATAGTAACAGTGCCTAGTGTTAGGTTTTCTTGACTCTTTCAGGATATCCATACATCTCTGGGGTAAATTGAGATGTCCGAACTCTACGACTTCAGGAGCCATGCTGCCAAGTTCATTGAGTTGGGCTGAGGATGCACTTTTAGCTCCTCGTGCTGGGAGAGTAGGTTGTACCAGCACGCCAGTTTGCGTAGGATCGGATACCATGGTGGTCTTGCCCACATAGGAGCGTCATCGGTTCCCTGTGGATCTTGTTCACCACCTTCCTCAACAGAGGGGTTGGTGAAAAAGCGTAGGCAAACATCCCTGACCAATTCATCCATAGTGCCTTCACCTTGGAGCCTGGGTGGGGGAACCTGAATGCCAAGTCTGGGCATTGCCTGTTTTCGCTTGTGGCGAATAGGTCTATAGTGGCGAAACCCCACTGAGAGAAGAGGTCTTCTACGACTTCTTTGTGTAGTCTCCACTCGTGCTTTTCTGGGAGGGGAATCCCTGCTCAGAGCATCTGCTAGCGAGTTGAGATCCCCTGGAACATGTTGGGATGACAGGTAAATCTTCCGTTTGAGTGCCCATTTCCAAATTTTCTGGGCAAGCTTGGACAGATTTGGCGAACGAGTGCCCCCTTGTTTGTTTAGGTAAAACATTACAGTCGTGATATGATATGATAGGTTATTTATAACGTGCTTAATACCCAGAGGTTTCTAAGCACGGACCCGGGGATCGAACCTGTGTTGCCCTGTCTCATCTTGTTTCCAAGGCGAGCACGTTGCCCCGGAGCTATCCTCCCGAGCTGTCTGTTAGGATCTGCACTGACTGGTTGGATAGGAGGGGTTTGAATGCCCAAAGCACTCTGAAGACTGCCAGGAGTTCTAGCAGATTGATGTGGTTCTGAGCCACTGTGTGAGACCAGAGACCCCGAGCTGTATGGTGAAGGCAGTGGGCTCCCCACCCTGCTAGGGAGGCGTCTGTTGTGACAACGGCCTGTATCTCTGGATCGTAGAAGGGTTTCCCCTTCGTAAGATTCTCTCTTGTCCACCAGCAAAGACTCTGTACTAGTGTTGCCAAAACAACCACTAGATCGTCCCACTGACCACTTGCTTGAGACCACTGTTTTGCCAACCATTCCTGCATGGGTCGCATGCACAGGCGCGCGTGGGGAACCAGGTAAATGCAAGATGCCATCATGCATAGCAAACGCATAGCTTTGCGCACCCTTATCTGGCGACCGGCCTGATGGAGGAATTTGCAGCAACAGATTTAGAATTCTTTCCTCTGATGGACAGGCCAACCTCTCTTGGGTGTTTAGGACAGCTCCTATGAACTGTTTTGAGGTGCTTGGGACCAGGCTTGATTTTTTCTCATTGATTGAGAAGCCCAATTGGAAGAGGAGGTTGATTGTTCTTTGAATGTTTAGTCTGCAAATTAAGGGGGATTCCCCTATAATGGGCTAGTCCAGGTAAGGGTACACTAGGATTGCCTCCCTGCGTAGGTGCGCCGCCACCACCGCCAGTACCTTGGTGAATACCCTTGGAGCCAAGGCTATTCCAAAAGACACCACCTTGAACTGGTAGTGCTGGTTGTCTATTTTGAAACGCAAGAATCTTCTGTGCACTGGGAACATTGAAATATGAAAATAGGCATCTTTCCTATCCAATGTTGCCATGTAATCCCCCTTTTTTAGTAGGGGGATTACCTCTTGAAGTGTAGTCATGCAGAATTTTTGTGGCTTGACATACTTGTTTGCAAGGCGCAAATCTAATACTGGGCGCATTGTTAGATCTCTTTTTGGCACAAGGAAGTAGGTTGAATAAATACCCCCGTTTACCTGGCTGCTCGGGACGAGTTCTATGTCGTCCTTTGCAAGTAGAACGGCGATCTCCTCAAGGAGGATTTTCTGGTGTTCCAACGAGTGTACCTTCTGTCTCGGAGGATGGTCGTGGGAGCGCCCTAGTAGCTCTATACAGTACCCTGCGGACACTGTGGACAGCACCCATCTGTCCAAAGTGATCCCCTCCTATGCGTGGGTGAAGGTGGAAATGCGCCCCCCTACTGGGGATGCATGGTAGGGGACCCGAAGCAGAAAGTCACTGTTTACTGGGTGGCGTACCACCTCTGGCAGGGCTGCCTCTACCTCTGGGGCGGCCTCTGCGCTTCCCTCTGGGGAAGGCCCGTGATGACTGTAACTGATTCTTGCCCCATGAGGTTCCCTGATTTTGATGGTAGTTAGAACCCCTTTGGGAGCTTTGGCCCCGAAAGCGACGCAAATTATTTTTTCCCCTCTGACCTGAAGGTTTGTGAGTTGTTCGAGGGATTTTAGGGTCTTGTACTCATCCTTAGCTGTTTTTAAGGCTTCCTCCACTGCCTTGCCGAATAGTACGTTTGGCTCTACCGACATGTCTATAAGAGTGGCTTAAGTCTCAGGTTTGAACCCTGACTGTTTTAGCCAAGCGTGGCGTTTTATAACCGTGCCTTCAGCAATTAGCCTTCCCGCATTATCTGCTGCATCAAAGTTTGCCTTTAGTATGCATCTTGATACAGCCCTTCCATTTGCTGCCAATTGAGCCAACTGGCTCACCACTAGGTCCTGGTGCGGAAGATACTACAGCGGCTACTTCTTCCCACTGGTGGCAGTTGTAGCTTGCCAAAAGAGTGGTACTGATAGGCGGAGGTGGAGGCACCTTTCCTACCTAGAGTGTATAGCCTTTTGCTCTCCTTATCGGGAGGTGCTTCAGAAGAAGCAAGCGGTGTACCTTCCCTCTTTCTGGTGGTGGTTACAACCAGGGAATCCAGTTTTAATTGCCCTGCAATGTAAAGGGGTTTGGAGGGTGCGGCCCGGAATAGTTTCTCAACTCGCGGATTAACCGCACGAGTGAGTTTTGGGGTTACGAGCGAGGGATCAATCCTACGCTGGATGGATTTTAATATAGGGATGGCCTGAGTAATGGCTTTCCTATCTCTTAAAGTTTCTTCAGCAAAATCCATATCTTCTTGTACCCACTGCGTGTCAATGTGAAAATGGGCTGCTGCTTTAGCTAGTACTTCATTTAGGAGAGGTTGATTATCTACCGGTGAGTCATGCACCGGGCGTCCTTGGGAATCGGTGAGTCGAGCTTGTAGGTCTCAGCCGCATCATCATCCTCATCCTGGTCCTCTTCATCCCATTAATAAGATACCCCTGTTTGGTCTTCCACCGATTGTGGTTCAGTCTCCTCACAATATACATCAGGGTGGTAAGATTCGGTCCCCAAAGGGTCTGTGACCAAACTCTGCGGTGGGGCATCAGAGCAGGATTTCTTGGTAGGGGGCTGAGAGTCCTTGGACCTCAAAGGGGCAGAGGTAGCCGGGGTATTAGCATAGCTATGAAAGTAATTAGGGTCTTTCTCATAGAAGTCCGCCATAAATGATATCCTTCTCATGACCCTGTCGATATCAACTGCATTCCATTCTTTGGAGCTAGGAATAAAGTGTTCTGATTCGTCTTCCATGCCCATATCATGAGCAGTGGGAGGAATGACCTTACTCTTAGTGGTAGGGTCGGGGACTTTGGACTTTTCAATAGATTTGGGGGGCTTTTGTTTATCTTTATGAATATTGAGTTCAGATGACTTCTTATGCGTTTTATCCCCCTTCCCATGACTAGAGAAATGTTTTCCAGTATTTTTGGGGGCCTCCGGGGAATTTGACGCCTGGCGTTGAGAACCGGAGGTGGTGTGAGATTTGGAGGTTGTCTTTGCGGAAGGACATCCTATCTCGGGTGTAGACGCTACGAGTCTTGATTGAGGATAGAGGTTGGAATAGTTTTCTAACGACCGGGCCTCAGGGACTATTGAAAGTGCGACACCTTTAACAACCGCGGAGGGTTGGTCTTTCTCAGAGCGTGAACGGGAACGCCCAGAGGACATAGATTCGGTAGACCGCTCTCTTGGTGTCTTTTGTTGCTGATCGCTCGACACGTGTGTCGAGTCACAGCTGGGGCTGGTGTGTTTAGTGGAGGTGGAGTGTGTCGCACTCTTGCTGCCAGGTGTTGTCCCCACAACGTGGCCGCCGGCCAGTCCTACGGGGCCTGCGCGTGGGTGTTGAAAGTTACCCCTCTGCCCTCGCCGTCCAATTCGGCGGCGTTGCTGCCATCGCTGATCGTTTCCTCCACTTCCATGCCCTCTAGTTGCCTGGTGTAGTGGGCCCAGCCTTTAGTCGAGTGGTCTTTAAGGGTTTTTGGCTTGAAGAGCTTGCAAGCTCGACAGGTAGCTTCGGGATGGTCTTGTGGGAGACACAAATTGCACGTATTGTGCTTGTCTACCCAGGGAAACTTACTGTTACACTTTGGGCAGAACTTAAATGGAGTACTCTCCATATGTTATAAAATGGCAGCAGGCGGGTATATGTAGGTAAAATGGTGTAAAGAAGCGGGTTATGACAACTCCCCACTCTCCCTACTTCTACAGGGCCGAGGCCAGAGGCCTTCCAAGGCCCGGGCCGAGGCCAGAGGCCTGCCAAGGCCCAAGGTCTGTCGTGCAGTTCTCAACGGCTGGTTTCCTCGATCTTCACAGATGTGGATCTTCGGCGTAGTGTGGAAGAGAACGGGGCAGTATTTTAATGATAATTTTAGTATAATTGGCAAATGCCAAGGGAACTCCGCAACATGCGTCCGACTAGTATGGCGGAAAAAAACCAATCTGAGGGTCCTACACACGTGAGGGATCATGGGTACAGGGGATGTCACACTAGGGATAGTATTACTGGCACGCCCTGGTTCGACGCCCCTTTTCGAGTTTCGAAAAACAAATGAATGCTCCGCAGCTTCCACTAGATGTCGGCGTATGTACGGCATGTGATCTAAGCAGATTCCACAAGCCTCAGAGATATATACATATATATATATATACCCTGTTGCACGATATACGAACAGCGGATGGTATCCAGGGTATACTTTGGGAAAGAACAGCACAAGGTTGCAGTCTTTGTAGACGACATGCTATTAACGTTATCAGAACCAAAGAGGTTGTTACAAGGGGTCCTGGCGGAACTGGAGGAATTTGAGAGGGTCACGGGCCTGAAGATTAATGCAGGGAAATCAGAAAGCTTACATTTATCGGTCTGGTGTCCATCCAGGTTAGAGATCCAATCGGCTTTGAAGTTTAGGTGGAGCTCGAAAGGGATTAAATACTTGGGGGTGACGATTACACCTACGATTGATAGACAATACTTGGCAATTTTTCCGTTCCTCTTGGCGTAAATCAAGAGGGATCTCCAGATATGGAATCTGCTAACAATTTCATGGATGGCTTGAATCACCACCCTCAAGACGGTGGTGCTGGCCAGACTTCTCTACATATGCCAGGCCTTGCCTGTACCGGTTCCCAGATCCTTCTTTACTGAACTGCAAAGATTGATGGGGGCTTTTGTATGGAAGGGTAAAAGGTCAAGAGCCTAGCCTAAGCTCCTCACCGCACCCAAACAGAAAGGCGGTATAGGTTTCCCAGTCCTTCAAACATACGAGGCGTCCAAAATCCAAGAATGATTTAGCAAGGACAAAATTAAACTATGGATGAACATGGACAGAGCAGTGGTGAATCCTTCCCTACAAGAAGTGCTCTGGCTTCCCCAAGGGGAACTTGTGTGTACTTTTAACGGTATGGGATTGGGAACTTTCTTTTTGCCTTTGGATTTCTTGTAGAACAAGAGTTGGTTTTGCATCTTTTAGGACCACATACCTTACCACACCATTTATTTCCCCATTCCCCTCACTAGCTGCATATCTTCGTTCTGTCCAGATCAGCACCATGACCACTGTGCTCATCAGGGCGGGTTTTATTTTTTCCCGTATCAGTTTTGGTTATCCCCTGCCATCAACCATATTCAGTTAACAAGGGCAACTAGTTTGCATGAGGAAAAACATACCGTGGCGGGTCAGTAGGACACGGACACTAAGGACACTGCCAACAAGTGTTTATTAAACAAAGAATAAGGCCTATCTTTCGCTGTGACTACAGGGTGTTCCTTACCTATTTCACTTACTAAGGTGCTAGGAATATAATGATGCTGCTGCGACCACTGAGGAATGTGGTTTAGGGTGTGAGGACAAAAGGATTGTCTCTACTTCCATCTGTCTGAACATGGCATCTAGTTGTTTATTAATAGATGGTGTAGAATGTGGTTTGAGCCTAATTATTTGTTGACTTGTAAAACATCCTTTTGGAAAAAAGATTCCCAACAGATTAGAGGTTCTTAGACCACCTCCAGCACCTTCTGGTTGTGTTTGTTGTGGTACTGTAACACCTAGGAAATCTGCCAGTCCTTCGATCCAGCCATCCATTCGATCATGGAACGTACAAGCTAAATATGGCATATCTTCATCCTCCTCTTCAGACTCTTGTTGTGGCCGGGATTTGTCACGCAGAATAGTAGCCTCCTTATCCTGAGGAACCTGAATTGCCACCGGTATCAGACTAGGTTCCGTAGGTTGAGATGGCGGAGCCTGAGGCTGTGATGGACCCAGAACATGCTGAAATGGCTGAGGAGTCTTTTATACTGGAGGCAGTGGTGGATCAGACAGTGGTGGGTTGGGGCGGAGGAGGAGGTGGAGGCATTGCCTGAGGTGCCTGAGGAGGTTGAACCCGAGGTACCACTTGCTTAGAGATTTTAATATCCCTGTCATTTGTTGAGACCTCATGAGTTGCATGAAGCAATCAAAAAACCTCTCCTCATATGTGACCTGTGCTGCTGTCCCTGGGGGCTAGAGCCTTGGCCTGCCACCGTAAGGTTCGAAGTAGATGTCGAAGGTCTACTTCCCAAATGAACGTATTGCCGCCCACTGCCCTCTGAGGATCTTCCTAAGTGAGTAGCATAAGCATTGTTCCACTGTGCCTGAGATGGGCCACTGACGACAGAATGTCTGTACATAGGGTGTGCAGGCCACTCTGAAAACCTATGTGGTTGTGTGGCCTACTAAGAAGGAGAAGAGGCTAAAGCTGCTACAGACGACTCACCTGGCTGAGAACTTAGTGGCCCTGAATGGCTAGTCACCAGTCTTGTGGTAGATTTGTGGGGAGCATACAGAGGCTGCGTGCTCGGTGCAGTACCCTGAGCTTTAGGCCTTTGTAGGCCCTCGAGATTTGACTCGGTGCTAAAACCCACCACAGAGCTACACCAAGGGAGGATTTATGCCCTCAGGCTCTCGCCCAGAAGTCAGATTGCATTTAGGTGGCCCCTTAGGGGACGGTACTAGATTAGACCTGGTACTAGAGCTTTTACGTCCCTCAGACCGATGTCTGGTAACAGGACCAGCCGGCCCCTCAACACTCGACCTGGTAGGTTTGAAGACCCCCTTGGTGCATAAACCGGTAGCTTGAGAGGCCTAAGGTCGAGTGTTGGTAGGAGGATCTCTATGAGCCCTCTCAGCGGAAGAAGTCAGCTAAATGCTGACATAAAAATCAGGACTTACCCATTGGATGTTCTTTATTTTTATCGACCAGCGAAGTCCTTGAGGTGATCCGGAGGAGACCGCAAAAATATCTCCCTCCACCTCGATAACCAATTTTTCAACAACCTGGGAGTCAGCGTGACGCATTCCGTGCAAGAGTCCCACAGGTGATCGTGCCCCATGCACTATAAACAGCAAATGGCAGATCAGATGCTGGGAAGGATCCCTCACAGGAGGGGCGCTAAATAAAACCACTCGTGGATGACATACGCTGGGGAGCGAGGCGCCGGGGCCGGTGAAGGGTGAAGAAAAGATTTTTAAAAAACAGGAAAAAACTGCTACGCAGGAAAAAACTAACATGCTACCGCCAGCGTTGGTTCCATCCCGTCCGTGCGAAAAAGTGGAGGGAGGTGAGGCGCCGATGAGCACGGCATGGTCACACCCTGCAGCTGTGCCCATGGGCGCTCTAAATTTAAAGGGCAAAAGCGCTTTTTGCATGTCAAAATGGTTCCAGTCCGTAGCAGTAAGGAAGCAGAAGTGATGGAGGAAAGCATCACAATCCCATCTTTTAGTCCAAGGATAATGCATCTTGCAGAGTTGCTCTGAAGGAAATTTACCCCAAGCAGTAGATTAGCAACTGTCCCATTCACTTGTTAATAGAGGTTAATATCCAGAAATCCACAGTGATCACATCTGTATAACACAATGTTTCCCACTTATGGAATACCACCTTCTGCTGACTCAATATGTATGCTGTGTTCTCCGAACCAATCAAATGCCTTGTGAACATCACATTGAGCTCTAGTGCCAAACACTCATCTGCATAGATCACGCATAAAGTGGAAAAGATTAGACAACCCTTCCACCCAAGCAATGTATAGCAGTGATCAGGTCAGTAATAAAAAGGACATTCTTGCCCATCATAGTGAAAGCAGACCTGTACAGTGCCAGCGGGATAGCACATATTTTCAGCAGAAAACAGATGCAAAATATTTTTTCATTTCCCATAAACAAAGTCAGCTAACAGACAAGTGCACTAGATTGGCATCCCAATCAAGGAGTGACACATCTATGACCAAAGTCCACACCAGCCACAAAAGCCTGTACCGTTCTTTTGTTAGAAGGGTGATCTTCTCAACCACTTTAACTGCTACCAGACAGCAGGCAAGATCAATACTTTGTCTGTCAGTTGGCATTGGAAACTGTGCCAATGGCCTTTCAATGCTCCTTTTAGTGTCCCCATTTTTAGCAATGCATGTGGGAACTTGGAAAATCTCAGGCAGATGAGCAGCAAATTAAGGACTTGAGCCTTTCTCCTGAGGCCAACATGCAGTTGGCAGGTTTTTATCAAGGAAGGGTCAAACTCAGCTATTGATCCTTCTAAAGTCACTCAACAAAATACTAATAACTTTGGTGAAAACAACTATTATTACAGGGCATAGAAGTATGAAGCCACGTATCAACATTTCTTATTATTGGATTCAGCCAAGCTCAGTGAACATAAGAAATATATCAGCTGCAAGAATACATTAGCTTGAAACTAAGTAGCAAAGAGAATCCTCAAGCTGAAAGGAAGGTCGTAGTCAAGGTGGTGTCCATCACTACCCCAATGAACTGAAGCCAGGACGGCAGAGTCAACTCAGATTTGACAAAGTTCAGTGAAAACCCCAAATCGGGATTCCAAGATGGCAGCCAGCAGGTACTGACGCTTTTAGCAGAGCTCTGTCCCCACAGGGACGCAACATTAGCAGAACACTGAAGCAACGCGATCGAACGCTGAGGAAACGCCCAGTGTTCCTCACATATGAGGGGAGATCCGCCCCGGGGCAGAGATAGACTGGGAGAGGAGCGGAAGAGCTGGGACGCTTACAGCCCACACAGAGGTTGATGCGTTGTCAAGCCGGGCTGCAGCAGAGTTGATGCGGTATCCCTGGGCTGCCAGAGGGCGTCAGTGCAATGCTGGGGGCAGCATTCCCCATTGCAGATATAACGGAGGGCTGTGGCACGGGCCATGACAGGGATCGGCCCCGGAGAGGAGGCTGCGGTCATCCGGTGCGCACTTAACACGCCCGGGGAGTTTCACAACAGAGAGCCATTGCAGCACAGGGCAGGAAAGTGAGGCGGGACCCCAGGAGGCCAATAAGACAGCCATCAGTGAGGAGGAGGATATAGTAAAGGCCAGAAAATCACTGCAGCACACGCCACCATCCGGCAGGGAACAGTACTTGTGAGGAGGCCCAGGCAGGTGGAGATTGCCTAACAGTAAGCTCCATAATACAGTGCAGGCCGTCCCATCCTTCCTCCATGATCTACAAAGCCTTTGTTGGAGATAAGGGAGGCAGGGGGACAGCACCTGCAATATAGCGAGTTGAGGGAAAAGACTTGATAAAGCAGCTGGGGGGCAGTGGCAGCAGTGACATTATGGAATGGCTTAAGGCTCCCACACTGATCATGAGAAGGGTCCCTCAGATACAAGGGACTTATGTGAAGCAGGGACACGCCCACCCTAATCCCCTGCATCATAGCCTCTCTCGGGGGTTACACTCGACACCCTCTGCAAAAGTAGAACTGGTGAAAGGATTGCACAATGGAAGCACTGGAAAGGTGAGGCAAGCACAGATGAGTGGAGCAAGATTTGACACCACAAAAGAGCAAGAAAAAGGCCCCATGTCCAAAGGTAAGGGGAGAAATTCTCGGCGGCAGGGCAATAAACTCTCTAAAAATGCATGGAAGGCCGCATCGTAAAGCTTTGGGGCTCAGAGGCCCAGAAATGGACAAGCAAATGCACAGAAGGCCACAGCGCAACACAGCAGAATGACCCGGATGATCTCAGCATGGCAGTTTGTAAAGAGGACTTGCAGCAATGGTTTAAGGATTTTCAGGATCAATTCACTGCAACTTTCAATCCCAATTCACAATGCTGAAGACGGAATTGAAACAGTCCATTCAAGATCTCAAGGTGGATGTAGCAAAGCTGGAGGAGAGGATGGACATTGCAGAAAGGGCCCACCAGCAGTTGGCAGACGATACAGAAAAAAAAGATGAAATCCTGGACCACATCTCTCGCATTTACCATAACATGGAATTACAATGCAAGGACTTAGAAAATAGGTCCAGGAGATTGAACATCCGTATTGAGAACCTGGCAGAGTCCATCGAGGACAAGGATCTGACGGCAACGGTGCAACAATTGTTTGTGGACCTATTGGGTGGAGAACAAGAAGTGACTGTGCGACTAGACCGGATACACCGACTGGGCCCAAGCGGGAAGGATTTGGCCCAAAGCACGTTGCAAAAAAGAAGAGCAATGGGTCAGCTGGTGAGAAAAATATCAAATACAAATGGACATTTCCTTTCGGGCTTCATTTTACGTGGGAAGACCACCAGCACTGGATCACGGCGTGTAATGAAGGGATGCAGATTCTGCAGCTGCAAGAGGATACTGGGTAGATTCGTGAACAGACCAAGAATTTTGCTCGAGCGGGCAAAAAGCCCTAGGAATGGAAGTCGGCCTTGAGGCAAGGCAGAAGCAAAGAGACAAGATGAGCCATGGCAAAGTGATTAATCCACTGTATAACTGTTTCCTATTGCAAAGGTCAGACAGGCAAAAAGTGTGCAGCGGCGGAGGTAGCCTGTTTGTTGTACTGTTTCCTTTCTTTAATGGTGGCTCTGGAAGAGCTTTGCATTTTGGTTTTTGAAGCGGCATGGTGGGGACTAACGCATAGTGGGTGGCCGATAAGAATCTAGAGGTATAGGGTTTCAGTACATCCTGCACTGTTTTCTGTGGGAGTGTTGGAGGGTAGACAGCTGTGGACCATGCGTCTAGACGTTCATAGGAACTTTGACCCTCCGGGTGTGGGATTTGTTGGGTTGTTTGGGTTTGTTGGAGAGAAGGGGTGGAGGGTAAGGGACTGCCAGCGGGGGAGAGTAAGGTGTTAGGAAAGTGGGAAGATAGGGTGGGGGGGGGACTTACCATAATACGGACCATTACTATTCTCGTGCATAGCATAAGGGGTATGAATACCCAAGTAAAAGTAGAAATTACTTACTGTAATGTTCGTTCTATGGAGTCTTCTCCCGCATATTCCTCATTTGATAGATATCCTCATCCAGCTCTGCTGCTTCGAAAAAACATTGACAGGGGGCATAGCAGACCTCGACTCGGCCTTGGATCGGTCTTACTCGGTGCTCGATCGTCGGCTCCGGACGTGCAGTCAGGCGTTGTGTATATATACCATGTCACTATGGCCCACAGCTCAGTTTCACCCTTTTCTTCCCTCGAGCTCGACCGCTGCATAGGAAAACGGAGAGAATAAAAGGCTAATTAGCCCATAAGCGGTTACACAACAACAAACTTCCCAAGGGAAGAAAAAAACCTTGCAAAAGACACCATGATCTGTAGCGTCAGAAAAAGATAAATTTCTTTTTTGATTTTCAGCATGAAAGATAGAAAAGCAGTGATCCTAGGACCATCACCAGGTGTCACCCCTGCTAAAAAAAAGATGCGCACCAACCGTCAAACTGAGTGGTGACGGATGGGTGTGGAGATGAGGAATCTGCGGGAGAAGAATCCATAGAAAGATTACAGTAAGCAATTTCTCCTTCAATGGATTCCCTTTCTCCCGCAGATTCATCATCTGATAGACTCCACAAGCAGTGAGGCAAAGGAGGCAGGCAGAAAGTTATACTAACAGATTCTGCAGCACCGCCCTGCCTACACGTGCATCAATCCCACAAACAACATCTAGACTGTAGTGCCTAGAGAAAGTGTGAAGTGAGGACCTTGTTGTTGCACAACAAATATCCCTACCCAGGACCCCCCCCTTTGTAAGGCAGTTGACGCAGAGACTCCTTTAGGTGAGTGTGCCTGATGCCAGGATCCTGTCTGCAGACTGACAGCACTCGCTATGCACAAAAAGATTCCACCTGGATAATGTTTGTTTTGTTACTGCCTGACCTTTACCAAGAGAATAGGCCACCAAGAGTTGGACAGAGCGGAACTCAGGCGTTCTGGCAACGTAGAAACTCAGGCCCTTTTGTGCTGAGAATAGGCTACCAAGAGTTGGACAGAGCAGAACTCAGGCGTTCTGGCAACGTAGAAACTCAGGCCCTTTTGTGATCTAGTCGACGGAAACGCTACTCTTCCTTAGAAGAGTGCTGAGGTGGGTAGAAGACTGGCAGGCCTATGCCCTGCGATAGATGAAACTCGGTACCACCTTCGGTAGAAATGCTGGCCTTAGTTTAAGCAAGACCTTCTCTCGAAAGAACCACAGAAAATGTGGTTTCCAACAAAGGGCCAGCAATTCACTAACCTGCCAAGCGGATGTCATTGCCACTAAAAAAGCTGTCTTCAAAGAGAGCAGCCACAAAGAACAAGTATGCATGGGCTAAAAGGGAACCGTCATTAGGAAGGTCAGAACCAGATTAAGATCCCAATCTGGGACAACAAAGGGAGTTGGCGGAAACGTATTTACAAAGCCCTTCAGGAATTGAGTTATCACAGGGATTGGAAAATATGAACATTGATCCGGGGACCACTTAAACACAGATAAGGCCACCAAATATCCTTTTACTGTGGTGACCTGAAGGCCTGTTGAGGCCAGTGACAGAAGGAACTCCGTCATTGAAGCGTTGGGGCAAGAGAAAGTGTCAATCTCGCATTCCTTGCACCATGCCTCAAATCTTCTCCACCTGCATGCGTTCCGAGATCTTGTAGATGGTCTGCTTGCAGCCGGCAACACCTCAAGCACCTCCTCAGAGAGGTCCCAGTCATCCCATCTCATCCTCTCAAGAGCCAAGCATGTAGGTTGAGGGATTCCAGGTTCGGGTGACGGACCCAACTTTCCGACTGGGTTAGGAGATCCGGGCACCGAGGCAACCGAGGAGGTGGACAGATGGACAGATCCATAAGGTCTGAATACCACATCCTCCTAGCCCAGTCCAGGGCGATAAAGATAATGGTTGCTGGAAACCTCTTGAGCCTCCTGAGAACCCACGGAATGACGGGAATCAGCGGGAAGGCGTAGCGGTAAGTGAGGGTTCAATGTCCAATCCATCAAAAAGGCGCCCCATAGCGCGCCATTCGGTGCGAATTCCCTCAAGCAAAACTATCTGCACTTCCTGTTGGACTCCGTGGCAAACAGGTTCACTGATGGGGCACCCAAGTGGGTGAAGACCTCCTCTAGCACTTTGTGGCCCACTTCCCACTCGTGTGAGACTGTGCTCTGCCGGCTCAGAGCATCCGCCAAACCGACAAACTGTTCTCTGTCCCAGCTAGATGAACTGCTGAGACCGAGATCCGGTTCTCCAATAGCCAGAACCACAACTGCATCACCTCTGTGCAGAGGGGTAGGGAGTGGACGCCACATTGCTTGTTCAGGAAGTGCATGACCACGGTATTGTCCGTCAGAATCAGGAAATGATTCCCCATCAGAGACAGAACAAACACACTCAGTGATTACCGGAGGGCTGGCGACCCCAGCCTATTGATGTGCCACCTGGCTCCCATCGGTTACCAGTCATTTGGTCGAAAAAAATTGGTCGACTGGACAAATGGTCGAACCAATTTGGTCGAAAACCAAATGGTCGAATGTTTTTTTTTATTTTATTTTCACCCCTTTTTTTGGGTCACCCCTTTTTGGGGGGGGGGGGGTCCCGCCCCCTAACCCCCTTTTTTTTCTAAAAAACCTTTTTTTTAAAAAACGAAAACCCGAAAAATAAATATATAATTAAAAAAAATAATTCGACCATTTGGTTTTCGACCAAATTGCATCGACCAAATGTCTTTCGACCAGTTTTCAGTCGACCAAATGTCTGGACACCCTCCCATCGCTGACCAGAGGCTGTGCACCGGCAAGACCTCACAATGAGTGCCCCAACCCTTCAGAGACACATCAGTAACCACTCAGGCCCCGGGCCACAGAGGCCAGAAGGGTTCCCCTGCCATGAGATTGCTGCTGTTGACCCACCAACCACGGTCATCGACCACTGCCCTGGATATATTGAGGTAGTATGAAACGGCTCTGAGGTACTGGGACCACTGGCCTCATAGGGGCCATTGAAGAGATTACATGCGCAGCCTGACCTCTGGCACTAGAAAGATAGAGGAGGCAATGAGGCCTAAAAGGCAGAGGAAGGAAGCTACGACCAATCACAAGAAAATTTACTGTTAATTTTCCCAGCTCCTGTGGATGAGCTAGAGGGTTAAGAGGGGTTGCTGCCAGTTTTCACACAACCAATTTCATTCATCTCTTAATATTGTACAGTAATTTTATGGGTGGTCAATAGCGCACAGTCCAATATATCGAATCCACAGATACTTTGATTCTCTTATTCCCATTCGATATTTGCTGTGCTTTGCTGAAATCCACCATCACATTATGGCTGACTATATGTCAAATCGGGATGAGGATAGGGCTGCCCTATTCTCAACAAGAGGCAGTACTTCCAAAGCTTTTAAGAGTAGTTATACAACGGTTGAGACCTTGAAACAAAAATGTATTAAACTGGAACGATTATTCAAGAAAGATTAACAAAAATTGGGAACAAGCGTCCCTCACTAATTATTTGAAAAATAATATCATACCCAGGGGTCTGCGTATTCTAACATTCCCTAATTTTGAGAATGATGAAGATGCTGATTTGGCTGAGCAGTGGATAAACAATTTGGACCAGAGGTCGAAGAACATGCTTGAGCTTTTAATTCTACATGCCACCCGAGAACACAAGCGGGTGATCTCACAAATTAGTACCATTAAGGAAGAAATTAAGGATATGCCCAATGCTGAAGAAACTAAACAAAAGAATTTTGAAAAGATGCATGATATTATAATCGAATGTCAGGATGAAATCAAGCTTCGTAAATTTTGATTTTTTTTTTTTTAGGGATGACGAGGATTATCGAATGGATAGTGTGTATACCTTTCAACATAAATATGACAACATCACCCCTAGATCTAAGCCTAGTGGCTGCACATACTACACCCGCTAGCTCGGATCTTGATTCAGAGGGTGACTCTACTAGCTTGAAACACCAGATATGACTGATAAAGACCCAGTTAATAAAGATGGAATTGGTTTTTTAGACCAAATACGCAGATTCAAGAAAGGGAATCAAAGATTCTTAAATACAAAACAAGTCAGATTCCAAACGTCACCCACTGTGTTTACTCCAATAACAAATGGCACACAAGGGGCAAGTTTGGGGGGGGGGGCAATCAGAAGTGGAATTTCAGACGCGGAGAGCACTCGTCCGGGGATCTTGACCCGCTCCAGCACCAAAAAACGCATGGGCAAGTGAATAATTCTGATCTTGTAACCAACTTATCCAGTAGAAAGTTATGGCATGAAAACTCGTTGTTGAATAAAGGGTTTTCTTTTGCTCGAAGTACAAGAACTGATTTTGTTGATTTTCAGATTGAAGTGTTTAAAGGAAACTGAAACTTAAAAGTTTTTTTGCAACTCAAGTCAAAACATTTGTATCCAGGCCTCAATTAGATCCGATTAGTACCTTATCAATTTCCGATGTAGGTCATATTGAAACATTGATCTCTCTGAATCAAGAGGTTACACCACTAACTACTACTATTCATGATGATTTAGGAATTAATGTGAGACAATTAAATATTAAACAATTGAAACCTACTTCTAAATTCACCCCACAAATTATGACTGATAACGTGATTGAAACCTTCCATAAGGCACTTATCTCTGATATTAACGCTCATCTCGACAGAGTTAATAAGACAAAAGACCGAGAGAAACCCAATCTTAGCAAAGCAGAATACCAGGCATTGCAAAATCTTGCTTGAGATAGAAGTATTACCATCAAGGAAGCTGACAAAGGGGGGAATATAGTTATTCTTAACACACAAGACTATATCACCATGGGTAAAAAAACATTTGGCAACTCCTATTGCTATCATAAACTTAAATCTAATCCCACCAAACGAATTGTAGCAGATTTAGGCAATTTAATTCAAGAGTGGTACACCAAAGGCTTCTTGTCAGATGAGGAAAAAAGCTTTCTTTTTATTTCATATTTGACAATGAATATTATGTACAACTAATGGGAGTTGCTATGGCGGCAAAATTCGCACCCTCACTTGCTAATCTCTTCATGTCACAGTATGAAGAAACACATATTATGAACAATGAACACTTTGGTCACAATTTAATCATGTGGTGACGCTTTACTGAATAATTTGGAAGGGAACATCAGAATCGTTTCAAGATTTCATCGAATATACCAATGTTAACTCATTTGGGATTAAACTTACTGGTAGTTCAAACCCTATCAAAATTGACTTTTGGATTTACATATATTCATTGAAGACAATGCTATTCAAACTAAAACCTATCGTAAACCAATTGAGGTCAATCGTGTTCTGCTTAACCAGAGCAGTCATCAAAGGGCAACCATTGAAAGCATCCCTAGTGGTGAATTCCATAGAGCAAGGAGAAACTGCAGTATGATTTCAGATTATTTTACGGAATGTGACATTCTGAAACAAAGATTCAGACAGAGAGGCTACAGACTTGATACCATCAACATAGCAGCGTCCGAATTTGCAGACATGTTACTGTTGAATGAGAGGTCACCCAAGGTATCACCATCACACATTTCCATTATTACTCGGTTCTCTAAAGATTCTTCAATTTTGTACAAATGAGTCAAGACATTGGCACATTCTTTGACTTGATACAGGTGTAGCACCATTTTTATCTGAAAATCCCAAATTTACGTTTACCAAAGCACCCACCATCAAACAAAGAATATGTCCATCTTTTTTTGATAACTCAGATACTGGTGCGCTAGAAAATTGGCTCAAAAGAGCTAACAGGTTTTTCAAATGTGGCAGTTGTAATCAATGTCAATATGCGTATAATAATTGTCAATCCTTCACTGATGCTTTTGGTACAGTTGTTAAAATCAACAGCTTAATTAATTGGAAATCATGCTACACTGTGTACCAATCATATGTGTATCTGGTAAACTTTATGTTGGAAGCATCATCCGCCAGTTAAGAATTAGAGTAAGAGAACATCTAGGGAGTCTCGCAGTGTCTGAGGCTAAATCTCCTATAGCTTTGCACTGGCAACTTGAACATCAACTAAGCGATAAATCAGACATCAGATTTGTGGGCCTAATGAAAGTAAATCGGGGCAATAGAGGGGGTGATATTCAACTTCGATTGAGACAAATGGAAACCAAACTTATATGTTTCCTCAGATGCACTGTAAGGGGCCTGAACAGTGATAATGAAATGCATGTATTCCTGTAAATTATTGATACTGTTGAGGATTATGTACTTGCTCATTATGTCTGAAACTACATATTATGCTTATTACGGATTACTATAAAACTACTTAGCAAATTGAATAACTTTTGACTTCTAACATGAGTGTTTGGGAATTTTCACTGACATTCAGCCAACCGGCGTATCACTAGTAACATGTACTGAGTTAACTACCACTTGTTTACTGGGGTCCTTTATTTTTAGACCTATGTTGTTGTTTTCCGCACACATACTGTAATTTTGAAACATCCATTCATTTATTAGCAATGATTTATGTTGGAATTTGAGGAAAATCATTTTTCAAAGGCTTTCCCTTACAGTTGTTGTCTTTTGAAGGTTTGAAGTTAAATAGTCAGACACAAATTAGAATTATATAGTAATCCTTTCTTTTTATGGTGCAACCGGGTTTGCCACCCAACACCTGGGTTCATGTTACCTTATTATTATTATTTTCCAATGTCCGAATCTTATTTCTGCAATGCAGCATATTTACAATTTATTTTAACAAATCTAATTATATAATTTGGTAATGGACACATATATGTGGATATAATTATCATACCCCCAGGTTTATATACACATATGAGGACAAGATTTGTGCTCTGATTCGCCAATCACGCCACACTTACCAGCACTGTTTACTCTATGACGCCACACGTTTTTGGCAACGTGATGTAGAAAACGTTAAAATGCATCGTGGAAGGCGGATAGTGTCAAGGAATACAACTCACAGGGATTTGGCCCTTTTACTTTATGGCAACTCTGATTTTTCGGGTAAGTCGCATGCATCTACGAGGGCACTTCGATCAACTACTAGGTATTCTTGTGCAGCAACACTGTACAGCATTACGTATCCTTTGTTATTTGTTTCTATTACTGATAGTATCGCGGCTCGAAGCAGATCGCACTAGACACGCTGTATTTATCATTTGCAGGTATACATGTTCATCCAGCCAGTGCTGTAAGGCCGATTATAATCTTCACAGTTATACCGGGTCATCATACGACCAATTTCGACGTGATTTTGCGCAACAGACCATTATTCTTCCGGGAGATTAATCCCTTTTCAGTTATGATGTCACCATGCAATTTTGCTTTTTATATTTAAAACTCCGCAATTGTTATCTCCACAATTCATTTACAGTCATTTGTTGTGCAAGAATCACCAATCGGGTAAGACAACATTCACTCACCATGTGTTTTCACGCTACACAAGTTTGGAATCATAATTTTATGGCCATTTTATGACCTAATTAGTGAAGGGAATAGGCAATTTTAACCCACAATTTGACTCATTCACATATTGACAAATGGCACTGTCCACTGATTTTTTATTTAATCCATGAGGCACAATGAACCCGGGCATTTGAGGTGGAAAACTGATCGGGACACCATTTCTTTGGTGAAATTTGTCCTAATTCAAAATAGTGACTACTACAGCTCCAGGTCAGATATTAAGATTAATATTGCACGGTTTTCAATTACTTATCACCAATTACTTTACAAGTTTTTCTTAGGAAAATCCCTCCTTGAAATCCATTGTGACTATTTGTTTTTATGTTTTCTTTTGCTTGATTGACCAACGATATTCATCACTTGCTTGAACCCTTGTGCCTGTTTTGTGGAATGTGGTATGTAAATATTGACATGTCCTTTCGCTTTATTTGGAATATATGTTATATACATGTCACAACATTTTCTTTTTAATTTAGATTTTTGCTTTTTAACTTTTTCTCATTTCATATTCTTATTGTTTGGTGCATCTCTACCATGGTTATTTATGATTTATTATTATGTATTCTATGGGACTTATGCAGCCTTGAGAACGACCTGCCGGTCGAAACACGTGTCGGCTGTCCAAATAAATTCACCTATCAAGCAAACACCTGTTTGTGGAAATCTTCCAATTGAACTTTGTTTTACTTATCTTGTGACTTGAGTGTGACTCTATGACATATCACAAACATTTTCACTGTTAATTTTCCGAGCTCCTGTGGATGAGCTGGAGGTTTGAGAGGGGGTGCTGCCAGTTTTCACACAACCAATCTCTTAATTTTGTACTGTAATATTATGGGTGGTCAATAGTGCACAGCCAAATATATCGAATCCACAGTTGAACAAGTTACTTTCTTACCTGGTAACGTTCTTTCGATGGGATGTTCCTCCGACGTATTCCACATCTCTGACAGTAATGTCCACAGCTGTGCTGCTTTGCAAATTTTTTTGGCGACGGTGTCCTAGGTCGATGACGTCAATACGCTATACCTCAACGGCCTCCGTTGAGAGCAGACGTCACCAGACATCACTGGATGTTATATGTAGGACGCACAACGCCTGTAGCCTCAGGTGTAGTTTTTTCCCAGAACGTGTGGCACCAATCTTCTAACAGTATGACTACAAAAAGCCTTGCGGAAACGTAAGCTGCAATCGCATAAGAAATTCCATAGAGGGGCAGGCTGGGAGGGTTCGATGTGGAATACATCGGAGGAACATCCCATCGAAAGAACGTTACCAGGTAAGAAAGTAACTTGTTCTTCGAGGGGATTGTGTCCTCCGACGTATTCCACATCTCTGACAGACTCCCAAAGCAGTACCAACGTATGGAAGTGGGAAAAGAATTTTGAATTTCAGAATGCCCAATCAAATTGTAGAATAGAGGACTGCCTTATCAAAGGCCAAATCTTGCCCATGGATAGAGTCCAGGGAATAGTGTTTTACAAAAGTATGGACAGAGGCCCATGTGGCTGCTTCACAAATATTACGAATGGGAACACCCCTCTGCAGAGCAGTGGGGGCAGCCACACCCCTAGTAGAATGGGCCCGTAAGCCTACCAGAGGGTCCTTACCCACCAAATGGTAACATTCAGAGATCGTCAAAATGATCCATCTGGACAAGGTCTGCTTGATAACAGCTTGACCTAAACGCCTTCCAGCAGTATCCTACAAATAGCTGATCGGCCACTCTGACCCGGGACATCTGTGAGAGATAGAAGCTCAAAGCTCTCCTCGGATCCAACCTATGGAGCCTCTCCTCTTCCTTACCAGGATGCGGAGGAGGATAGAACGCCGGAAGAATTACCTTCTGGCTCAAATGAAATTCCGACACAACCTTCTTGAAGAAAAGAATGACGAACCCTAAGGACAACCCTGTCCTTATGGAACACAGTGAAAGGTGGCTTGGCGGACAGTGCCTGCAACTCACTCACTCTGCGAGCGGAAGTAACCGCAACTATATATAGTTTTAAAGGTCAACAGTCTCAAAGGACAAGAATGTAAGGGCTCAAACGGAGGACCCATTAGGAATTTTAGACCCAAGTTCAAATCCCATCCCGGCACCTGGAAAGGGGACGGTGGAAACACATTACTTAGCCCTTTTAGAAACTGAGAAATAAAAGGAATCTTAAAATAAGAACACTCCTCAGACGAGCGCTTAAATATGGACAGTGCCGCCAGGTAACCCTTAATGGTATCCACTTGCAGGCCCTTGTGGGCTAATGAAAGCAAAAAAGACAGAACCACAGGAATTGAACATTGAAAGGATCCACATTCGGTATCATGCACCAGTCGCAGAACTTTCTCCAACGGCAATGGTACAGGGATTTCGTTGCAGGCCTTCTGGCCGAAAGCAACACCTCCATCACGTCTTCGAGGAGGTCCCAATCCTTATACCTCAACATTTCAGATACCAAGCATGAAGGCTGAGGGACGTGACCCCGGGATGGAGAACCCGCCCCCCCCCCCATCCTGTGAGAGCAGATCGCCTCGGTAGGGAAGACGGCGTGGAGGGCAGATGGCCATGTCTAGAAGGTCCGGGTATCACGCTCTCCTGGCCCATGCCGGAGCAATGAGGATCCTTCGGGAACCAAACCTCCGTAACCTCCGCAACACTTGCAGAATGACGGGGACTGGAGGAAATGCGTACAGTAGTGGGAAGGACCACTCCACTATGAACACATCCCCTAAGGCTCCTCTTGGAGGAAATTCCGGCGAGCAGACTCTTTCGCACTTCCGGTTGACACTGTTGGCAAAGAGATCCACTTGCGGGGTCCCCCAAAGGGCAAAGATCTCCAAAAGAACTTCGTGAGACAGCTCCCACCCGTGAGAGACCGTGTTCTGCCTGCTCAGAGCATCCACCGCCGTGTTTTCCTCTCCGGCCAGATGAACTGCTGAGATCAAAATTTCCTGCTGATGGCCCAGAACCAGAGCTGCATCGCCTCTCTGCACAGTGGGAGTGACCCTGCCCCCCTTTTTGCTGAGGTAGTGCATTGCCACTGCATTGTCCGTCATGATCAGGACATTTTTCCCCCGCACAGACGGCAGAAAAGCCTTCAGGGCTAGCCTGACTGCCTGCAGCTCTAACAGATTGATGTGGAGTCTGGACTCCGAAGGAGACCAACGACAGCTGACTGTTAACTCGTTGGCATGAGCTCCCCACCCCGTGAAGGATGCGTCCGTCACGATCGTCACCTCCGGCCAGGGTAGCCAAAATGGCGCTCCCTTCATCAGATTGCCTTCGTCGTCCCACCACAGAAGATCCTGGACAACCGATGGCGGCACCTGAACAGGATCCGACATCCTGCCAGAGGACTGCAACCACTGCATCTTGAGAGCCACTGCAGAGATCTCATCCGCAGCCTGGCCTCATGCACCAGCAGAATGCAGGATGCCATGAGGCCGAGCAACCTCAAGAGCTCGAACGCCGGGAGATTCAGGGCACGTTGAAACTTGTCCACCATCTGCAGAATGTGATGAGCCCTCACCTGGGGAGGCGAACACTGCCCCAGGGATGTGCCGAGCACTGCTCCGATGTACTGGAGCCGCTGGGTAGGTGTCAAATGAGACTTCTTTAAGCTGAGGGAGAAGCCCAGCTTGTGAAGGGAGTGGCAGGTGATGGACAGATGATCCAGGACTTGCTCGGGAGAGCGCACCCTGATCAACCAATCGTCCAGGTAGGGGTAGACGTGAATCCCCCCTTTCATGAGATACATTGCCACCACCACCACCATTAGCTTGGTGAAGACCCTCGGGGCGGAGGTCAATCCGAATGGCAGGACCCGAAACTGAAAATGCGAGTCGCCAACCACGAGCCTCCGGTACTTCCTGTGCTTGGGATGAATCGGCACATGAAAGTAAGCATCCTTGAGGTCGAGAGACACCAACCAATCCCGAAGTTGAAGGGCCTGGAGGACTTGAGAAAGAGTAACCATCTTCAACTTGTCCTTCCTGAGGAGCTTGTTCAAACCACGCAAGTCCATGATGGGCCTCAATCCCCAGTCTTTTTTCGGGATCAAAAATTATGGTGAATACCATCCCTTATTCCTCTCCGCTATAGGCACCAGTTCTATGTATGTTGATAGGCGACTACAGTGCCTGACGAGGTAGGTAATACCAAGTACATCTAGCACGCACAGTACACCATGTGATACACTTTGTGCATCACTAGTAGAATTAAATTCGATTGAATGCATAGTTTTCTGAGATTACAGTTTTTTACATCATCCATGAGTAATCACTAATACGTTTAGAGCAGAAGGCATTCCATGCAACATGCACTGTGCTTCATTAACATTAACAGCAATGGCATGTTTTACGGCATTAGACTTCAACTCCCATAATGCTGTATAGACACGTGACCCGGACCGGCATGCTATGCAGACACGGTCCCACTTTGCTCAGCAACGAAGATAACACTGTCTGAATAGAAGACGCAGGTTCGCCCATCGGAATTCTGCAGCCAGCGCAAGTCTTTTCTCCCTGCGCGAGCTGACTTCAGTGGATCGCGCGTCCCATGGGAGGTAATTAACACGGCTAATGGATATTATTAATGCCACTGCCGCCCGAACAATTCCGCAACTGACACAACCCCTCATTCCCTTGCAGCCCGAGTACGTGCATTCAGTGGTTGACCAGCAGTTACCAAGACACCTGGCGACCATTTTAAGTAAGCAATTTCTTTATCTTTATTTTTCGTCGCATTCAGCAACACCAAGGCCAGGACAGATCACACAGATAGTGATGTCCCCGCTCTTTGTTGTTGGTTTCCTCCTCTGCAGGCGCCCCACGATTAATTTACAGTATTGGGCCGCACCTGTCTGGCCACGCGATTTATAGCGTAGGTCCTGTATGAAACACAAGTTTTACTGTAAGTACGAGCTATGTATGACAGTTTTTGAGAACACTAATTGTTAGACATCACATTGAGGCTTATGTCCTTACACTTTATTATAGGACATTACTTATGATATGAGGCACCACTAGCAGGAGCACACACGCCAGGATTCATTCCAACCTACCGTTCCCCGGCCCCTGGTATTCCAGAGGAGGTGAGTCTGTTCTACACAACTGAATACTACAGTTGTTTGTTTACCATGAAAAGGTTTTCAAATCAACAGAGATGACAATATAGTTTATTTTGAACTCTTCCAGAATTGAGGCTCTTTAGCCATCCCCACCCCCCACTTTTTGTGTTATGAAGAGGCAACGCGGAATCAGCGATTGCTCTCCGTCCTGAAGAAGGTTGACCTAAATCACCGGTTAAGGGCACACCCCACCCTTACTGAGAGAACTCAACCGAAACATATCTCAACAACAGTTTTCTAAACCCCTGTATATAGACAGAGGGTTACATTGTAAAATAAAGTGCTAAATTGACAATTGCTTGATTCCTTTTCTGTGATTTCAATGATCTATCACCAGTTTGTCCCAACATATAATGTGTGTGAAAGTCGTGAATGAATGGTACATGGAGGGATGAGGTTTTTTGGTATATTGAGCTGAATTTGTGAAAAGTTTCTTTACATTTTTGTGACTGTATTTATACAAATAAATATGATGCTATTATAATTTAAACAATATATAGCGGTCATCCCTGGTCTAGTCGGCCCACCCTTCGTCTGTTTTGTTTCAATTGCCTGGAGGGACGTAGACGATAATCAGGCTTCCCTCATTTTTGCATACCAGTTCTATGGCGCCTTTCCCCAGCAGGGATAGGATTTCCTGCGCAAGGAGCGGATCCAGACTCTTCAAAGAGAGCTTCCCCGGTGGATTGTCGTGAGGCCTCTGCCGGAAAGGAAGACAGTAGCCGTGGGCTATGATCTCCAGAACCCACACATCTGTAGTAATGGCACGCCATTCTACCAGATGCTGCGCCAGCCTTCCCCCAACCGGCGAACCATGGGACATGGCCTCATGACTGAGCAGAGAGGCAACTAAAGGGCAGAGGATTCAGCCTAGGAACCCTCCCGTCCCCTGCACACTTTCAAATGTGTGGACTAAGTCCACTACTCAATTTAAATATTGATATCAGAAAAGAAGGTAAACCAGACAATTCAATTCTGTCCAACAGAATGAGGATTTATAAAATATATAGTCAATGTTCATTCACAAAAACACAAGAAAACAATATCAAGTAGAGAGGCAAACAAAATTTGCATCAACAGGTCACAGTAAATTTGAAAAGGTGGTAGAATCCAATTCAAGTGGCGACGCGTTTCGAGGATATTTCCCTCTTCTTCAAAAGGCCAAAATCAAATTCTTAAAGCAAAAAGAAAGGAGGGAACATTTGTATATAATTGTAAAAGATATCTTAACATATGATTTAGTACATGAGCTGCATATTTCAGTGTGATCAATTAAACAATCTGTGTCATTTTTTAGTGTGTCACAAAGAGAAAGAGAAAAGAACATCCATTTAGTGCGCCCTATACCAATTGGGCATATTCAATCATTATTCATGATAAAGTGGTTCCAGTTGAATTTTGTACCGTTAAATTATTTATATCTACAAAGGGGATTCACTCTACACCGCGATTTGACAGTCAAATCACATGGCCACCCCGTGACTGGAGAAAATTAAGGTATTAGTGTTAGTTCTAAAGACCTGTATAACCCACAGTAGGGATAGTAATGGATAAGAATAAACAGGTTCTTTTTACCAATAGAAACGGTGTCTTCCGAAATTCAAAGTTCAAAATAATGGAGATAGCGATTTCAGGAATGTAGTGCGCTTCCGCAAGTAAAATACTTCAACTTGGAGAGCAATAGATTACTGTAACAACAGGAAACAAAGACAAAAGATGGTGTAAAAGTAGTAAAAGACTAAAGAGTAGTAGACAGGCAACTAGAGCATGTCCAAAGAAATTACCTGAAAAGTAAACGAAGGTCGAGGATAGATCCCTTGTAACGGGAGTAGTTAGAGATAGACAATCTCCGATACAGGCATACGTGAGGTAGCGGTGCTTCCAATGAATAATTTGATCTACGTAAACTGGTCTGCAGTTCTTCTCAATGTGCAAATGGACTCCCATGTATACACCGTAGCCACGGTCTACGCTCCTAATGTGGGTCAAGATGTTTTTTTTATGAGGGGTTCTAGCAAAACTGGAGGGGTTTGCAAGGGGGTAGGATAGTTCTTACTGGGGACATTAAAAGGAGTAGAGGGGCTTCTCAGCATATACAGGTGCCATTGAAAGCGCTAAAACACAGGATTGATAGGCTGGCACTGCATGATGTCTGGAGGGAAGTCAGGGCTAGGGTGAAGGGATACACTTATTACTCTCATGTCCACTCCTCTCTATCCAGAATAGATTATTAGTGGGTCTCGACAAGATTTTTGGCGAGGGTTAAATTGGTGGTGTTGTGTACCATATCCTTGTCAGATCACGCCCCATTAAAGATAAGGATAGAGGTGATGGCAAGGAAGGAGGTTTATGGAAATGTTCCAACAGACTTTTTCCAAAATCACATTCTCACATAGTCAATTAGGGACAGAATAGATATGTATTTTCCAGAGAATGCGACACAAGACATGATCCAAGTGTCAGCATGGGACGCTTTAAGTGCCAAGGACGAGTATGCTTGTGCTTTTTGTATAGACTTAAATAATAGCCTGGCACTTGTGGGGTTAAGGCACTACCGAGGGGATAGCTGATAGTTATGATAGCCACATGGGAGAAGCAAAGAGGGAAATCGGGAAAAGTGTTGGAGAATGAAATAACAGAAACGATGCAGAAACTAGCAACAGGCCCAACTAGAGCTCTCCAAAGAGTGCTGAAACATACTCAAGGCTAGCTAGATTTGCTCTGAACAAAATAAGCGGAGAAAGCCCTCCTATATACAAAACAACTGTGTCATGTAGGGACAAACAAAGCAGAGCGTATGCTGGCAAGGAAGCTAAGAAGCAAAACTATGGTCCACACAGTTTGAAAAATCATAGCAGGGGACGGGAGCATAGCTACAGGCAATGACTCAATTTTAGCGAGCTTTGAGGACTAATACTCCAAGTTATACTCCACAGACGGCCCGGATGGGGATAGACAGGAAGCATATGCAAGCACGACCATCGCTACCCAAAATCTTTAGTGTAGAAAGGGAGGAATTAGAAAGGGAGATACAAGAAAGTGAGGATTTGGAGGCTAACAAGTCGCTGCCCCTAAAGGCTACCTGGCAAGCTATATAACAATTTCCAGTCGAAGGGGCAGATTACTATGACAATGAATGAAGCAAACGCTGTGGTGTTTCCAAAACCTAACAAGGACTTGTCGCTTCCTGGGTTATACAGACCAATAACATTAATACATTTCGATGCAAAGCTCTACACTAAAATATTAGCGAAGTTAGCCAGGGCAAAAAACAGGGGTGCCAGCTATCCCCACCATTATACGCCCTTTATTTAGAACCATTATTAGTTCAACTCCGGACCACAGAACGGGTCAAAGGGAATAGTATGAGTGGAGAGAACCAAAATAATCACTCCCACACTCATAGGTGAATTGGAGGAGTTTGGGAAGGTTGCAGGATTAAAAATGAACATTCCAAAATTCTAAATCTATCAGTCCATCCTGATGAACTGGAGCGGATCAGGACCCATAGCCAATTGAAACTGACGCAGGATGGGATTTTCTATCTAGGGGTCCGCATCACCAAGACTCTGGGAAAATTATACGGTGCAAACTACCCTCAACTGCTACAGAAAACTAAAGCAGAATAGGGGTACCCTTGCAGTCTCATAGCTAGGGAGGTTGACGGTGGTGAAGATGGTCGTTCTCCCAAGGATCTTATACTATTTTATGCTCTTCCAATCCCACTGCCTAAATCCTTTAGTTCCCTGAACAAATTCTCGGCACATCTGTGGCAGAACAAACCCCCCTGCTTCGCTATGAATACTTTAACGGCACCAAGGAACCAGGGGGGACTTAAGCTTCCGCACTTTTGTAAGTATTATGAAGAGGCACAAGTTTGGGTAGTGAGGGAATGGTTCTCCGGTGACGCCGAGAAAACACAGACAAGGCAGGGGTGGGAACATCTTTATATGGAATTATGTGGCTCGGGAAAGCACATAGACCCCCAAATGTGCATATTAGTAAAATTGTGGGGCTAGTGGCGGACATCTGGGACTCAATGCTGACAAAGGGAACCTTATATTCACTAATGCAGCCCTGTTCACACCCTTTTTTCATAACCCACAATTACGCTAGGGCTGCAAAAGGGATGGTTTAGGGCATGGCAGGTGGCAAGGTGTCTGAAATTGCACGACATGCTGCAAAGGTAGGACATTATGTAATTCAAGGCCTGTAAACTGCATATATGGGTCGGCAAGGGGATAAGGCTACTCTATTAGTTGAGGGATTGGTTGTTTGATACACATATCAAGGCAACCGCTTTCCGGCAACTAACCCCCTTTGAGAAATGTATTCCAACACAATCGGGGTCCCGGAAACTTGTCTCATCCCTCTATAAATTCCCCATTGAAGGCTCGCCCCTGGTGCAGTGGTGGTACATGAGGAGATTGGAGACCTTGCTGAGTAGCATAACGACAAGGGAACAGTGGGAGCATCTCTGGGGCAACATACCTAAAATGACACCAATTTAGGGAAATGTGGTACAAGATAATGTTGCAATGGCATAACACGCCGGCACAACTTCACACAATGTACCCCACTGTCTCATCTGAGTGTTGGCTGGGATGTACAGGGAACAGAGACTGGACCCATATCTGGTAGGAGTGCCCGGCTATTAAATCATTCGGGCATGAGGTGAAGACCCAGATGCAAGTGATTTTCACAGGGAGTGAAAATGTAGAGGTAAAGGTATGGATGCTTGGTTTGTGGAACCGGCTAGTAGTATATATAGCAGGAGGCAATTAAGGAAGTACATGACCTTAATTATAGCGGCATGGCTTGCTATAGCACAAAAATGGGAAAAAAGAGGCAATCACCCACAGAATACGACTGGCTGCAGAAAGTTTGGAACTTTGTGGCCCTGAAATGGGTAACACATTCTTTACAAGGAAACAGAGCAGCATTTAAGCAGGACTGGGGACATGTGCTAGCATATCTCCAAAGTGAGAGTAAGGTACAATGGTGCCTGTACAGGCTGAGCATTTTGAATAAACTGTAAATTGTGATGGTTTTCTCACTGGAACTTTTGGATACATGTATCTGTCCCACTGGCGGGGTGGAGGAGACGAGGGTAGTGATGTTTTTATATGTTATGCAAAACTCAAAAATATTTTTTTTTAAAACAGATCCTTGGTTAGCTCATAATAGCCACTAGAAACCTCAGAAATTTCGAATGCTTTCACTCGACTGGAAAGTAAAAATATGCATCCTGCATACCCAAGGAAATCAGCCAATTTCCACCTACAATGAGCCGCCACAGTTGTTTTAACTGGGTGCTACAAAAATGTATTCCAGTATTTGGAGGTCCAAGATGGGTTGCGAAACCCTCTCTGGGGACAGGAATGTTACAGGAGCAGCATTGCCCGTCATCTAATTGTAGTCTTTCTCTATAACACACTTCTGTAGAGGTTGCACCTTATTAAACTCAAATGTTTTGTGCAGCAGAGGCCATGATGGTTAAGCTGGGGGCAATAGAAAATAAGGGACACACTGAAGTCAGTGAAAGTCTTCCACAATTTGCAGTACCCACCTGTATGTGGTGATCTACTACCATTCTCTGAAGAATCACCACCATCCACTCATTTCCAACCTGTTGACCAGTGCTTAAATTGCTTCATCCAAAAGAGAAGTCTGTTGACTCCTAGCAGCCCTATGAAATTAACATTTAATTGACTCTGCCACACCTTAATTAATAAAAGTCACTCACCCTAGTGACTAGAGTAGTCCTTAGTCCCCTTTCCTCCATCCTTATGTGTAATCCCCCAGCGTGTGGACGGTACCAGAATCTTTAGCAGCGAAAATATGAGCTTCGCCTTTAAATTTGGAATAGGGGGCACGGCCCCAGGTGTAGGCGCACCCGCCAGGTCCCGCTCTCTGGTGCTCCGCTTCAGTCCCCTGTTGACACCTTGGACGCTTGTAAACCAGGTTAAACTGATAACTTATTAACCCCTGGCCTACTAGCAGGAAAGGTGGGTGGGACATATGGAGGAAAGGGGACTAAGGACTAGGAATACTCTAGTCACTATGGCGAGTAACCTTTATTACTCGTATGTCCTGACTGCTTTCCTCCATCCATCTGGGTGATTCCACAAACTGGGTAATGAACAAGAGTGTAGCTAAAGGCAAACGCGTTCCAGAGGACTGCCTGCCCGAACTCAGCAACCTTCCTGGGGCTGATGTCCAAAGAGTAATGCCTGCAGAAAGATGAGGGAGAAGCTGAAGTAGCAGCCTTGCTAATGGCCTCCCAGGAAGTGTGCCTTTGCAGCGCCACAGCTGTGGCATTGGCCCTCACCGCATGAGCGTGGATTCCCTCTGGAACCTTCTGACCCATGGCCGAGTATCCCTCGGAAATGGCCATAACCATCCAGCGGGAAATAGACGCCTTAGAGGCTGGAGTCCTAGGGCATGTGCCCCCAAACGTGACAAACAGAGCTCCGGTCTTCCTTAGCTGCTTTGTCCTTGAGAGATAGAATGTAAGCCTCTGCTAATACAGGCAATGCAGAGCCCATTCTGCGTCTAACCGAGGATTGGGAAAGAAGACCAGTAGTCAAATCTCCTGATTCAGGTGGAAGGGAGAGACCACTTACGGCAGAAAATGTGGATGGGTGCGAAGGACCACCTTAGCCTGGTGAAAGACCATAAACGTCTTGCACGAAGACAGAGCTTGCGGCTCGCTAATCCTCCATGCTGAATGTGAGCACCACCAGCAGAGCAGTCTTCAGCATTACTGACTTGAGTTCCAATTGTTGAAAAGGCTTGCGATGAAGTGCAGAAAGCGCCACATTCAGATCCCAAACAGGATACTGTCTATGGATCGGAGAAAACAGTCGTGCCAACCCCTTGAGGTGAGCCTTGACCACCAGGTTCGCTGCTGAAAAGATGCCATCATCCGAATTCTTGTAGGCTCCCAATCACCGCCAAATAGGTGCGGCAGGTATCAAACCTGCACCCAGAGCGGGACAAGAAGGAGAGAACATCGTACACTGAGCAACAGAGAGGGTCTACCCCACGCTCCCAATCCCAATGACAGAACCATATCCACTTGCTTTTATACTGCGCACGGATAGAGGGCTTCCTGAGTTATATCCTGGATCCGGAGTAACGTTGCTAGGGCCAGCCTGGCCTAGTCCTGGTGTTGCACAGCCCACCTGCTGTGTAAGGATGCTCCTGTTGAGGATCGGCAGCAGAATGGTCCCGGCGCCATGAGCTGGAAAAGGTCCCAAAACCAGGGTCTCGATGGCCAATGAGGGGCAATGAGGAGGAGCCTGCAGCCCAAGTCCGTCCTGACCTTGCGGCAAAGCCTCTGGAGCAAGGGCGGAGGAGGGAAGGCATAGCAGTTGAGGTTCTCCCAGGAGAGATGGAACACATCCCCAGGGAACCAGACACATGTCCTGCCCATGATCCGAACAGCGAACACGTGTAATTGTCCTGCGAGCTAAGAGGTCTATCTGAGGTGTGACCCACAGGAGAAAGAGGATTCGGGACATTGCTGTCCAATTCCAATTCTTAAGTGTTAGAGCCCAACCAGCTCAACCTGACGGCTTCCGCACGGCTGTCCTCCGGGCAATGGACCGCTCTGATCCGGGTGCCCCGAGACATAGCCCATTCTTAGATCGTACTGTTCCTGCCTCTGCGAGGCCCGCCTTGAAGGCAACTTGCTGCTCCAGGAGAAGTTCAGGAAAAAAGTCACTTATTTCCCGCCACAGCTTACGATTAGTGTATGATAGAAATCCAACCATATTTGCTTGGCGAAGATGGAGCCTGGCGTTAGAATAGACCTTTCTGCTGAAAGATTTGAGCAGTTTGTCCTCCTTGGATAGGAAGCTAGTAACAGAGGAGGAGGACCCGGAGGGCTTAGAATAAAGAGAGGGCGCCGCCGCCGCCACCACTGACAAGTGAGGCTGGGGGTGTGCCGAGAGCAGCAACTAGTCCTTCTCCATCTGTCAGAAACAAACTTTCGAGCCGCTTATTCATTGCAGCGACCCTGGGAAGGAATCACTGGGCTGGGGTGCTTTATTGAACAGTTGACTAACCTTGTCATGCCGCAATGATATGGAGACAAAGTCCTTTAAGTGTTCAGGAAGCAAAGTGTTGAAGAACTCCCTCCAGCAGGAAAGACGGTTCTTCAGAGAACGTGGAGCAAGGGCGATGCACGCCGCACACGCATCCGAACGGTGGTTGGGCACCAGGCACTCAAAGCAAAGTGCATGGTGGTTCGACGCCGGGAAGGAAGAGTCGCACGAGGTGCACCTTGTAAATCCTCCAGTGACCGACATGCACCGGGGAAGGCAAGGCACCGAAGGGAGGTAAAGGCAAATTAGAAAAATAGCACAGGGACACGCGCAAAGTTTGAAAAAAAGAGGCCTGTACAAGCTGCCAGGTCTGTACCAGAGGGAATGAAGTGAAGTGCCAGAGGGCGGGGCCTAGTAGGCCTGCCTATGCCTGGGGCCGCACCCACGCATACTACTCTAAATTAATGGGGAAGCTCATATTTTCGCTGCCAAAAATCCGTCCCCATGCTAGGGGACGCCCCATAAGGATGGAGGAAAGTGGACGAGACATACGAGTAAAAGGAAATAATGTTGTCCTCTGATAGAACAATTTCAATATATATTAGCATTTGTAGATTTATGACTGCTGGACAGAAGCATTCTAGCTGCTGGAAAGTAAAAACATTCTAGCAGACAGTTGATAGATCCAGACCTCTGAATTGGCCCACTTTTGCAAAGATGGCTATCAACTAATCTGAAATCCCTCTATTGGCCAAGAGTGGACAAAGGAAAAATACCTGGCTAGGTTTCAATTCCTCCAAGGTCAGGTCCCAGAAAGGGAGGGGGCACCCACTCCTGTTTCCAGGAATAACACCAGTTCCTTCATCCGTATGTTTTGTGTCAAAGGATGCCGGATGGGACTTGTCCCGTTCATTTTCTTCATCCTCTTACACTTGGAATAAGAAAGTAAGATCTTCTTTCCTGAGAGGTGTATGAGGGGTGGATTCGGTGGGTGGTTCTGACCAATGCCACCACACAGCAACCTGCAACTGCTTGCTAATTGAGGGCAATAATTATCGGTGTCACATTTTCTGCAAATACCCTTGGCTGTGCATGGGCTGGCATGTGTTGCAGGCCTCCCTGCCATAATCAATCAGGCCTTAGATTACAAACAATTGTGGTGAGAATGTCTGACAAAAAAGAGCTTCAACTCTCCCCCTCTAGAGTTCCCCCATTCCCTGCTCCGTTTATCTATCCACAAGCCACCTGAACCCTACTAGCAACCCCACAAGTGCATCTACTTTCTACAGCGGCCCATTTATTCACAGCTACATTTGTGCTTAATAAATACAAAAAACAATGGATAAAACCAGAGTCTTTGCGGGTTTGTGGTGGTGAAAAATTTGATGAGTTTTAGGTGAACAGAAAATAGAAACTGCACTAGGGACTATGGCTAGCTTCAAATGGTGCTGCAGGGTCCTTTCCCTTTTTTTTCTTTATGGGATCGGCTGCGGGGGAACACCCCCACGACCTCTGCTCACAATCTATTGAGCAAGGATGCGGGGGACACCCCGGCAGCCCTTAGCACCGAATGGGTGATCTAGTTGAACTTTTCGGCCATTCTGAATATTTTCGAACGGCCGAAATTCAGCCAAATTACCCATCCGGTCTAATCTCGTTCAAGGCACGACGAGGAAAGGGAGGGGGAACAAAGGGAGGCTAGACAACGATCATACTAGGCCAGGTATCATTCAGATCGCGCAAGTGCATGGGATGGGGGAAAGGGAAAGTGCAGAGGGGGAGTGGGAGGGGACAGTGCAGTACAAGGGAATACGTAATCACAATATAAGTAACGGCCAGCAGGTGGCAAGTGCTGGTGTGTACAGATACAGGAACAGTCCCAAGTGCGGGGGTTGCCAGGCAGGAAGTGCAGGTGCGTATGACTGGCGGGGAAGGGACCTGGGCCTGAGGTCAGAGGGTAGCCAGGTAACTAGTGCAGTTTCAGCCAGGAGGTCAGCAGGGGAGCGGAGAGGAGAAAGCAGAGGCAAAGAGAAAGGTTTTGAGGTGCTTCTGGAACCGGAGGTGGTTCTCCTCGAGTTTCAAGGAGGCAGGCAGGCTGTTCCAGAGAGAGGCCCCAGCCGAGGAAAGAGATCTGCCACCAACTCGTTGCTTGGAGAAGTGACTTACCCTGAGGGAGTTGGAGGCGGATGAGCGCAGAGCTCGAGGAGGAAGATATTTAGGAAGAGAGTTGAAGGTATTGAGGTCCCAGGCTCCAGAAGGCATTGTGGAAAATGCAGAGGGTTTTGAACATAATCCTTGCAGCCACTGGGAGCCAGTGCAGAGATTTCAGTTCTGGAGATACGATCCCCGGGCTTGAGGCCAAGGACAAGTTTTGCAGTCCTGTTATGGATCAGTTGCAGAGGGCAGAGGCAGGCAGATTTAGAAAGAGGGACAACAGGACGTTGTAGGCTGTTTGGGTGGCAGAGGAGCAGGAGGTGCAGACAAAGACCAGCAGGAGGAAGAACGGTGGATTGGAATATGGAGGCAAATTGGAGAAAAGGTGAGACATTTGTTGGTGAGAGCCAGTGGAACTGTGTTGTGTGAGTGGATGCAAGGAGAGTGTGGGTGTGCAAGAGGGAGTTTCGGGACTGGGTCAAATATGAGCATCAGAGTGAAAGGAGGGTGACTGAGGGAGTAGTAATATTGAATGTTGGAGGCAGGAAAAGAACACATCAAAGGGATAGAGGAAAAAAGACATGGGAAGTAGAAGGGAAGCTGGATGGAGTTGGATGCAGGAGAGTAGTGAGAGGAGAATAGCAACAGAGACAGGGAAAGGAACCATCAGGGCCCGAGAGAAAGAATACAGTGTCGGGTAGAGTGCCTGAACAGCACATCCCTATAATCCTTTCAGCCACTAACAGCGGTAGTGTAGGGACAGTTTTAGAAAGTCCCGGAGGGAGTTTAGATAGAGAAGGCGATTGCATTTAGGTTATTGTTGATCGCTACCTAGAGTTAGAAATAAGATACCCTGACGATTGCAGGATGGAGATTAGGAATGGATGTGGTAAAGAGGTGGAACCAGGTTGCGTGCAAGAACAGAGGCTGCTTACAGAAGTCTGAAAATATTTGGGGATATTGGGAATGAGGGAGAGACACTAAAGAGGTGGGGAGGACACTAAAGAGGTTGGGGGGAGGGGAGTATATGGACTTTGAACAGTGGAAAAGGCAGACTTTATGGGAGTGACCGGAAATGGGGCCAGGGAGGGCAAAGGAAGGAAGGAACGTGGGGTTGAGGGACACATTTGTCGATATTGTAATGGTACACTGTTCGTCGATATTTTTTGTAAACCCACCGGTGTTTAAAAACCTTAATAAAAAGTTGTTGGAAAAAGAAATAAGATGGTAGGTTTTAATAATCTCTATCTACTTACCCGCAACCAGGCATGCCTGGGGTAGGGTGGAAAACACTTAATTTTGTTATGAAAGAAAGAGGCACAAACGCACGGTACAAGAAATCAATAAAAACCCTTGCCCTTTTTCTGGGAGTTGGAGGGTTGATTCAGCCCCAAGTAGGCCAAAAACGTTGTGATGACTATATTGGCGGTGTTGCTTCCTTTGTGGCAACCAATTGATTGTGTGACAGATGCGCCTTTAGGCCCTCATGACTCATGACACTAAAAATGCCCCGACAGTCAGCACGGTGCAATCTCTAATGGCAATGAAAAGCTTTCTGGGCCAGGTATGTGACTGGAGACATTTAAACAGATAAGAAATCTGTCAAGTGAAGGCATTCCTTTATATTTTTGTGATTTCCTTACCCAGTAACATTATCCAACAAACTGTTTAGGCTATGCCTGTCCCTCGCAAAATCCACACAATAACAACATTTAAAAACATGATTTTTATTCAAAACCCTTCAACCGGGTTCATTGCAGCATCTTTTTCAATCCGTAATGCAGCCCCTCCTAGGCTGCATTTCTCACCTTACTCTGGATACTGTACTATCAACTGTAACCCTCACTTTTATCCTACTGCTTCACTCAACTTTTGTACTGTAGGGTCATGGGAACAGGTATCACTATTTCAGTTTGCCGAAAGTTTCATGAGCATTTAGGTTTGCGGTGCTATATAGATTTTAAAAAAAGAATGTTTCTAGTTGTGAGACCTGTATGCACTGTATCGATTTAATTCCCAAGGCTATATCATGGATGTTTCCATTTTCTCGAGTTGAAGGCTACTTACGTTTTTCTGCCATTGCACTTGAGCTCTCAATTTAAATATAGACTTGAATTTATCAGGTGCAATCACCAAACATCCAATTACAAATCAATGTTGTCATGCCCGCCACCGAAATAAACGCCAGGAAAGTTATTTTGACCAAATACAGATTTGTGAAAATAGCTGTAGTTGCATACTGTATGTGCAGTTTACAGTGCAGAACACCGAGTATGAACATAACTCTCAGAATGGGACAATTTCTGTTTTCTTACCTTTGGTTTCATTTCCTTAGATGTTAAGTTGGAAGAGCGTGGTGTGTTGGAATCCTTGGGTGTTAAGGTGGATGACCGTGGAGTGTTGGAATCCTTTGGTGTAAAGTTGGAGGGCCGCGCAGTGCTGGAGGCAGGCCTTTTGGGAGTGGAAGAAGCAACTGGAGCAGGACTTGTAATTATTTTGCCTGGGGGAGGCGTAGACTGCTTGGGGCTCGAGGTAGAGGCTGGCCTGCCTTTGGCAGGTGTAGGCTTGACTGCTGCAGTGGCTGCTGAAGGCTTTAAGTGTCCAAACGCAACACCCAAGAACGCACAGGCACACACACACACAACAGAAAAAAACGCACACAACGAAAAAGAAAATAATGAAATTTGAATGCAACACAAAAAGGTAAAATACTTATGGACAACTGAAAAGGGGGGAGGCATTCAGTTTTCTTAGTTAAGCAGTATAAATAGCAGGGCATGAAACAAAAGGAAATAGATAACATGGACAGCTAAAACAATGCAGTGTTAGGCATCACAGCAATACCATCACGAGAGACATATTTAGTCAAACACAAACCAAATACTCCATTATGCAGTACTGCCACATCTAATTTCTGAAAAATTAAGCTATCTCTTCCACTTTCTGGTGTGTGGAAAGCAATCTGGGAACTGAAGCTTTGCTTTACCCATTGAGAGTATGGGTCTCCAGCGAGTAACCACATAGGCAGATAAAAAGACATTACCTATGACATTCGACCACTTTGCAGTTATAGGGATGTAATAGTCTCACAGGGAATACCTTATTATATGCTAGTTTTAACCCTAGGGTTTGGAAGACGAAGGGTTTGAAAACAATCACTTGATAGAAAAGATATTGGCTTAACAAAGGGAAGTATTTTGTTTAATTATAAATGAAAAGCAGCAGCATGTTTCCAAATATTCAGCAAAACTTGTTTATGTTAAAAAAAGACCCAAACTGACTCCTTTCACAGAACATATTTCCTATATAGCAGGTTCCATAAAGGAATAATTAAAATTGGCACTTGAAAGTTTTGCTTGAACTGTTTCTAACCAATGTCCCCGGTCATTCTCTATTATTGTTAAGTAATTATTAAAATCCTGTCACGTTTTTCGACATGAACACTACCATAACTATTACTTTGAATTTAACCTTTTCACAAGCTTACCATCATTTATTATTAAAATGAATACTATTCAGGAGTTGTAGGTCTTATTTTAATCTACTACAGCCGAAGAGAAGTGCAATGTACAGCACTCCGTTTATCTGAATTTTAAAAATGCATATGCATTACCTAGATGGCTGTAATCAAAGAAAATAAGGAATGTTGAAATAGGTTTGATTGACACAAGATCCCAGAGTTGAAAGGCTAAGTTCTTCTCCTTGGGCATTGAAAGTGAGGATATTAGAAAACTCTGCACCCAACATTTAGTGTGGAACGAAGTACATGATCAAGAAGAGTATCCAGCAGGCAGTCGCAGTCGCAAGAATCTTTAAAAACATTACACTCATAAGAAAACGCAGCTAAATAAACAAGTGAGAATGGGTGCAAGTATGAAAAGAATTTGCTGTTTAAAAAGTATGAATTGGCATCATCACTCAATAGTATTAAATTAAAGGAGACAATACCATGTGTTTTAAGTATATAGTCCACGCTGATCCCATTGTGGAGATATATATATAATCAAAAGGTTATATTCATTAATCCTCTCTAAAGTTACAAATATTAAATATGAGAATGCTTTTCAAGACTAGGAATTAACACTTGAATATTTGAAAAATAAACATTGCTGCCTAAACGCCATGGACCGCTTTGAAAGGAATGCATAATATCAAGAAAAAAGAATTAAAGGCCCAATGATCTGGTGATTGCTCTTTTTCTTAAAAGAAAATGTATGACATGAAAGGCACCTGGACGACAAAATCGGGTTGCACCTCCAACTTCAATGCCTGAATAATTCAAACAAACCAGAACACTCTTAGATCTTTTTTGATGAGATTTGCAAAGAAGACTTTAAAGACTAGGGACAGACACAAAAAAGACAGAAAAGTTGGCAAAGGAGGAATACAGCAAGCAACAATGACTGAATGAATAAATACTAGCTTGGTCTGGAGGAAACATGCGCGGCGGGGATGCGGGTGAATCGGAACAGTCAACGTGAAATCCAGAGAATGCAGACTAAATTGAATGCTGAGAACAAAAAATGACTTACCTCTTATTAATGTTCTTTCTGATGGATGTTCCTCCCACAGATTCCTCATCTATTATATTCCTATCCCAGTGCAGCAGTTCTCCCGGAACATATCCGCCGCCAAGGGGTGCAGGGCAGCCCTGCCCAACGCCTCTAGGCGCCCCGCACTGGGCAGTAAGTTGGGGTCAGTATATATAGCGGCACTGCACACCGTTACCATAGTTCCACCCTTTTTCCCTTGCACTCTGAAGCAGAGGGATCCTAGAATCGATGGTGTAATAAGCTCTCCACCACAAGGGGCAGATAGTAGGGAGGACGATGAGGAATCCGTGGGAGGAACATCTATCAGAAAGAAGATTAGTGAGTGGTAAGTACTTTGTTCTTCAAATGGATTCCTTCCTCCCAAGGATTCCTCATCTTTGAGGGACTCCCAAAGCAGTACGTAATCTGGAGGGGGAGGAAGCAAGGGCCCCACCTAAACCAGAAAACTCTGGAGGACTGCACCAACCAAAACTGGCCTCCTGGCCCATAAGGGAACCCAAGCAGCAATTCTTAGCAAACGTTTGCAAAGACACCCACTTTGCCGCATGGCAAATGTCCAGGACAGGGGTGCCCCTCTGCTGGGCAGAGGTGGCAGCCACTCCTCTAGTACAATGAGCTTGGGCACATCCTTCACAGTCAGACCATAGCATTCCAAAATGCAGAAAATTATCCACCTTGACAGGGTCGGTTTGGTCACAGCCCTGCTAGCACGAGCACCAGCTTAACCAATGAAAACCTGGTCATGTTTTCTAGGCACTCTAGAACAAGAAACAAAGAACGTAAGGGTCTGCACTAGGTCAAGTCAATGTAATCGCTCCTCAGCCTTGGAAGGGTGAGGCACAGGAAACAAACAAACACAGGAAGATTGATCTTCTGTGCGAGATGGAAACCCAAGACCACTTTTGGCAGGTGAGAGGGCCTCGCTTTCAAAGTTAACTTCTCCTTGGAAAAAAACAAATTGGGGAGGTAAAACAGACAACACCTGGAGCTCACTCATTCGTCTCACAGAAGTGATAGCAGCCAGGAATATCACCTTAAGGGTGAGCAATCTAAAAGAACAGGAATAAAGGGGCTCAAATGGATTACCCATAAGAAAAGTTAAAACTAAATTCAAATCCCACACCGGAACCACAAACTGGCAGGGAGGAAACTAGTTACACAAGCCCTGCACAAACTGCATAAAAGTGGGGATTGTGAAAAATAAGCCCTGTGCAGAGACATCTTGATCAAAATAGCTGTAACTCCTTACAGTGCCTGGGCCAAGGATAGCAGAAAAGCTAAAACATGGAACAGTGGACAAGATAAAGGATCCAGACCCCTCTCCCGTCATCCAACTGAAAATGTACACCCATCTGCAGGCATAAATTGATTTTGTAGTGGGCCTCCTAGCTGAAAGGAGCACATCGAGGATGTCATCTGACAAGTCCCACTCCTTGTATTTCAGCCTCTCAGTAGCCAAGCATGAAGGTTCAGGCTGGTTAGGGATCAGGTGTAGGACCCACCCATCCAATAAGAAGAGCAAGTCAACTCTCCTCAGTAGGCACCAGGGAGGGCAGATAGATATGTTCATCAACTCAGAATACCACGTTCTCCGGGCTCAGACCGGAGAAAACGGATCATAGTGGTTCTGAACAGGCACAATCTCCTGAGAACCAGTGGAATGACAGGAACGCATAAAGGAGGTTGAAAGTCCACTTTACCGCCAGCACGTCCCTCAGAGCTCCCTGACTAGGACATTTCCTGAAGCTTGCACTTCCTGTTGACACTGGAGCGAAGAGGTCCACTTGAGGAGTGCCCCCAAAAAGGAAAACACCTCCTGCAGAACTTCCTGGCAGAGCTCCCATTCGTGGGAGACCAAAGTATGTCTGCTCAAGCCATCGGCTGTGATGTTCTCTTTCCCAGCAAGATGGGAAGCAGTCAGAGAGACACTGTTCTCCATAGCCCAGAACCAAAGTCGCGTTGCTTCTATGCACAGATGCAAGGACCCCACACCACCTCATTTGTGGAGGTAGTGCATGGCCACTGTGTTGTCCGTTAGGATCAGCAGAGTCTTGCCTCTTACAGAAGGGAGGAAAGCAACCAGTGCCAGCCTGATTGCCTTCAGCTGCAGCAAGTTGATGTGCTCCTGAGACGCTACGGGAGACTACAGTTCGCTCACAGTTAGGCCCGATAGGTGAGCACCCCAACTATTCAGGGATGCGTCTGTGACCACCATAACCTGAGAGCAGGGTTGATGAAATAATACAATTCTCAGCAAGTTGTCTTGCATGGACCACCACGCAAGATCCTGAGCCACCAGGTCTGAGACCTGTAAGAGGTCCGACATGTAGCCCTGAAACTGCAAACATTGGCAAAGGAGAATCCACTGAAGCGATGTCATGCACAGCATCGCCTCCTGCACCACTAGGGTGCAGGAGGCCATGAAGCCCAGAAAGCGCAAGAAAGCGCAAGAAAGCCGAGGCCGGGACTTGTTCCTGGCATTGACCATCCACAAGATGTTTGCCACACGCTGAGAATTTCAGGGAAACGCGCAGGCTGTGCAAAAGCTTGCATGCACGGGCCAGTCGTCCAGGCAGGGAAAGACATGAATATCGAATATCATCCCTCCTGAGGCGAGACGCTACCACCGCTAGCAGTTTGGTGAAAACCATGGGTGCTGTAGAAAGACTGAGCAGCAGTACCTTGAACTGGTAGCGATGTTGGCCCAACACCTGGAACCTCAGGTAATTCCTGTGTTTCCAATGAATCGGCCCAATGAAGTAGGCATCCTGAAGGTCCAGTGATACCAACCAGCCCTGTAGATTGAGTCTGAACATCAGCTGGTCTGTAGAATTTTAGCTAGTGTAACCATCTGGAACTTTTCCTTGTGCTGGAACAGGTTCAGTGTCCACAGATCCAGAATAGGACGCAAGCCCAGTCCACCTTTGGCACCTGATAATAGGTGGAGTACCACCCGCTTCCTAGTTCCAAGGGCAGCAGCAGTTCCATCACACTCTTTGACACAAGCTTGCGGACCTCTTCTAGGAAGATGGGGTGGCCAGGGACCCGTGGACCCAAGGACGCTAGAGAGATGGGATTCAATAACCCTGCTCGATGACCTGTAAGACCTGAGCGTCGGAAGTGGTTCTTGACCATTATGAGATGAACAGGGAAAGACTCCCTGCCCACCACCATCCCCACCATCCCAAACATTGTGCGCATAGCACGTCACTGACGTTTTGAGCAGTGGAGCACGGCAGGGACAACGCTGCGGCCGCACCACCTCTCTGGGATCCTCTACCTCATGGGAAGAGTATGCCCTGCATTGTAACTGTGACAGAGGGACCACAGCCCCTACGGGCATAGATGTTAGAGGGACAAAAAACTTGCCTTGTGACGCCAACTGGGTGGAGGACTGTTGCACAGCAAGACCCAAAGACTTAGCCAATGCCTTTGATGACTGGTCCTTCTGAAGGGCGTCATCAGTCGCCCTCCAAAGTGGTTCTGGCCACCGAAAGGCTTGTAAAACAGCCTGGTCTGGACATCAGCTGCACACCTGGACGTCCTCAGCCAAGAAAGGCATGTGACCACAGTGCTCATGGCCATAGACCTGCCCACACAGTGTGTCCAGTCCTCAGCATTTGGCGTGACACCTCCTTACCATCAGAGACCAAGGACAGGAAACCGATCCTTATCTCTCCTTCCAGGATGTGCACAGTCACATTGGCCACCACCGTCCAAAGGCCAAACGAGAACTTTACCATGGCGCGAGAGGTGCAGACACCTTCTTAAACCATGCATCAAACCTCTTACGCTCCCTGTCCAGAGGAAGGGACAGGAAGGTAGACTTCTTCAGGCTAGCAGTTGCAGCCTGAACCACAATGCTCTAAGGTGAGGCATGGGAGGAGAGAAAGGCTGGGACGGTGCTTCCTCGCCAGTTCCCTTTCCATTGACTGAACAGAGGCAGGCTTCTCCCGCACATCCAGTACGGGGGGCCCACTGCCACATTCAAGGGGAGGAGCGTCACTTTCTTGGGGGCATCATCCGGAATGTCACATAGTTCATACAGAACCTTTGACCTGGACGGAGCAGACAACCCCCAGAGTATTGGCCACCTTGGCCATCAAGCACTGGAACGCAGCCTGAGGCTTTCCCTGAGTAAAAGCTGGCAAAATGTTAATCTCTGGGGAGGTGTCGAGGCCACTGGCAACATGCAGGTCCCTCTGCTAGACCCAGAACATCCTCACCTTACCTGTAGAATTCCTCATGGAAATCCATCACCTCCCTAGAACCCAGAGGTTCTAGTCCAAAGAGGACCTGGTCAAGCTCCTCGTCATAGATGTCATACCTCTTTGACATGAAGGTGTCCATAAGGAGTGGGACATATGCCTGCAGAGCTCCAGTGTCCATGACGGCGGTCGATGTCAATGACAAAGCTGGAGCGAGCACCAAAGCTTTTGCGTTTCAAGGCGGGACCTTTTGTCGCAGAGGGTACTCTATCCATTTTTGGTCCATGCCCGAAACTTTATGGATTGAAGCATGGGTCTTAGACAGACAAGGAATGGTGTATACGAAAATTAAGCTTGACAAGCGTGTTGTGATCAGCCAACAGAGTACACGGAAAAAAGGAACAGAGGTCACTGGGTGTGGCGCTGCTATATAAACTAGCCAAGACATCATGTTCGGCGTGGGGTACGTCTTGTGGAACCGCCGCTGAGCTTCCGCCCCCTGGTTGTAGAAAGGCTTCTGGAGAACAGCTGTGCTGGGATAGGGATATCATAGATAAGGAATCAGTGGGAGGAAGGAATCCATTAGAAACCCCATGGCTGGAAGAGACCTGAAGTGCATGCTACAAGGCTGAGGGAAATCATGGGATTTCCTATGGAATAAAGCCAAAACCTGGGAGAGTTCTTGAGGGGCACTGTGGAAGCAGAGTCCTCGAAGAGCAGGATTTATGAACTCTTTTGTTGGAACATTAGAGTTACAGCTAAGGGTAGCAAGGAGGCTAAGGGCTTGTTAATATGTGGACCTTTCTATTGGCCATTTCTTTGTTTACAAGGATGTACCCGGATGAAGGACGACTCTTAAGCTTAGCTTAATAACTTTATTATTTGGAAATTCATCTTTTGGCGGTGTGGACACCTGGAGAAAAGCTCCACCTTGGGTTATCCCATCATTTGACATTTTGTTTTAGAATATCCTCATAAAGAGGTTTCCCTAGTTCCTAAAGGCTAATGATCCAACCCCCTACCCTATCAAAATAATAGATAAAACCCTTGTTTGTGAAACTCAATTCTACTGTGACATGGAAAGCCACACCAGCCTGTCATAAATGTATTTATATACTATAGTGAGTTGGAGGACCTCCCTCCATCCTTTATTGTGAGAACGAGCCAAAGGGGGCTTGGTTGGTTTGGGTGCTCCAAATGTACCTTAAAGAGGGTGGATGGAACGTGATTCCTTGGCTTCGCCCTTCCCTCTGAGATGCGGTACTCAGCTATACCCTTTGAAGATGCCATCAACTTAAATAATGGAAGGGGACTACAAGACCCAGAAGACCTGTGATTGCTGGAGTCAAACAGAGGAGCAGAATTAAACTACAAGTCCTCTGTGAACTCCAGCTGTGGATTGGAATTAAACTGCAAGCTTTCAGTAAACACAAGTCACAGAAGTATTGAAACACGAGGGTGCAATGAACTCATAAATTAAAGTTACTCAAAGAAGTGACTAGAGTACTCATAGTCCAAAGTCCCCTTTTTCCTCCATCCTTGTGGCGTCCCCCAACATGGGGGGGTACCGTAAACTTGGACGGCGAAAAATTAGCGTCCCTTTAAATTTAGTATAGCGCATGCCTCCCCTTTCAACACATTGGATGCTTAGATACCTGGCTATTCCTAGTACATAGTAGCCCTTGGCATGCTAGCGGAGGAAGGTGGGTGGGACGTATGGAGGAAAGGAGTCTATGGATTGGGATTACTGTAGTAGTCACTACAGTGAGTAACTTTAATTACTCATACGTCCCCATCCCCTTTACGCAATCCTTGTGGTTGATTCCACCGAACAAGAAACAAAGGGTGGAGCTGCGAAAACCCGCCTCATATCTAGGACGAAGCAAAAAGGTTCCTTAGAACCGCCTGACCAAACTCTGCACTGCGCCTGAAGCTGGCGTTCAGTGAGTAATGCTTACAGAAGGCCGACGGAGTGGCCCACGTAGCCGCCTTGCTAATTACATCCCAAGAAGCATGGCTCTGACTGCATGAGCATGAATCCGCTCAGGAACGGGTTGCCTCAGAAATGGCCTGAACCATTCAATGAATATTGGAAAACTGAGAACTAGGGGAGGAGCCCCCAAATGTCACAAACAGTGCCTTGGATTTCCAGAAGGATTTTGTCTGAGAAAGATAAAACTGGAGGACCATCCTGAGGTCCAAAGAATGCAGGGCCCTTTTGGCCTCTGACTGCGGGTTCAGAAAGAAGACCGGTACACAGATCTCTTGATTCAGATGAAATAGAGACCACCATGGGCAAGAATTTTGGGCGAGTGCCCAAGATGACCTTGTCATTGTGAAATGAGGTTATGGGCTCACACAAAAAAAAACGCATATAGCACGCTAAACTTGCATGCAGAGGTGAGCGCCACCAAAACAACAGTCTTTTGCATCACCAAGCGGATGTCCACAGAAGCCATCGGCTTGAAAGGCCTGCGTTGCAAGGCCCCCAGAACCATATTCAGGTCCCAGGCCGGGTGCGGTCTATGCACTGGAGGAAAAAGCCCAGATAACCCCCCCTTAAGGTGTCTTAACGAAAAAAGCAGGCATTGAACTTTTCTTTCAAAGTTGAGAAAGAAAAAAAATAGATTGCGGGAAAACATATTATTGTAAAAGGGGTCGTGAAATCTCAAATGTTTACATTTTCATTATTCTCTGCTCCCAGTGCAAAATCAAAGCCATTCATGTTAGCTTTACTCCAAGTCATCTCTGAATTTGCAGAAGGGGCTGCTTTCTAGCAGTGGATTTGAACCTTCTTATGGGTGAAGCTCTGGACCAGTCAGTAGTCTGGGAACACAGGGGTGGGAGGTGTGAATTCATACCACTTGAAAAGAGCACCCCTAATTTAGTAGATGCATGGAGACAAACACGTGAGAAATTGACTATTCCCACTTCTCTTATGTACACCTGTCATATTCATGAATAGACCATGTTTTGTTGTCTGGGGAGTTATTGGAGCAGACTAGGAGGCAAGAAATTCTGTCCTGTCCATTCTGTTATACTATTGTACAAACTAGCCTGGACATGGCTCTCAAACCCCACAAGACGTAGTGTTGGCATTCGGGTGGTGGGGTCCTTAGGAACCCATTGGATAGATTCGAAGTAGAGTACAACATTAGGGAGTACCTTACGTTTAACTCCCCCCAAGACATTTCCCTTGGGACCCAATGGAAAGCAATGCAGGCCACGGAATGGGGCACTCATTTCACTTTCATCCCCCATAAGGTCCATTATGAACAGAAAAAGATGCAATGAATCAGGAGCTATAGGAGCTAAAGATCATACGAAAAGTGCCCAAGAAATCACTCAAAATGCTCATAGCAGTTAGAAGCCAGCTACAAATGCTTTGCACCAAAAGCAGAAAGCCAACTACTGCGCATGAAACAAATCTTCACGTGACCATGGCAACAGGATGGGTAGTATGCTTGTTCATAGAGGAAAGGGAATACAAAGCAGATTTTTTTTTAAATCACAACTGTGCAATGGGAAATATTGTTCCAGTGAGTTCCATAAAAGATAGGCATGTGGGAGCTTCCACGTGAATATGTGTTGGAGCGACAACGGTGATATGGATGATACATTAAGTTTCTCTCGAGAGCCTCTCTTCCCACCAACACGGAAGAATAGAAAAATAGTTTGAAACCCTACATTTGTGAGAAAGAAGCCCTGGCAGGCTATAGAAAAGCTGAATAATGACAGTTAAAATCCTGCTCAGATGCTGCTTAATAGACGGTTGGTGGACCTTTACAATGCAAAAAGAAAGGGGGCTGATTTACCAGTTTCTACGAAGGATGCTAAAATTATCCTAGTTCCGAAGACTGGCAAAGACCTGAAGTTCTATTGCTCCTATCGGTCCATCGCCCTACTCAATCTAAGCTTTTCACGAGAATCATAGCAGAAAGACTGGAATGATCATTGATGCTGTACCTGTTTGACACAGATCAGTCTGGTTTTAATGTATAAAGAAACATTCAATAACATCTGTAAAGATATTCAAATAATTGAAATCCGAGAGGCACTCTGCACCCTCTTTTCTGGTCAAGCATGATGCAGAAAAGCATTTGACAGGGTAGACTGGGGATTCCTGGAAGCGATCATTAAGAAGTGCAACTTTGGTCCAAATGCCTAAGCGTAAAGATTGGTACATGTAAAGTTCCTTGTGCAAGGGTCTTGGTCAATGGCAGAATTTCAAAACTTGTGGGGCAGGGCTCAGGGGCCAAGCACAGCTGCCCACTCACCCTGTTACTTTTTGCCTTGGTAATGGAACCCTTGGCAGAAAGAATTAGGAGAAACCCTCAAATTAAAGGCACTCAAATAGGGAAGAAGCATAAAACAAGCCTTTTTTCAGACAACATAATCTTAAAACTATCTGAACCTACATCCTCTTTGCCACCCTTCCTGAAATGCTGCCGGCCTTTAGTAGAGTAGCAGGGTTTCAGATCAAAGTCTTACATTATAAAATACTACCACAAAGCAGGCCTACTGGAGTAGATTCCACTTAGGAAGGCTGAAAAATCCATCAAATACCTAATGTATCGCCTAATCTGTAACCGGTCAAATGCAAACTATTGAGATCTGATCTGGAACCCAAAAATACATCTCACAAATTGGACTGGGTTTCACTTCTCTTAGCTTGGCCAGATCTCAGTCATTAAAATGAATCATGTTCCTAGGACCCTATATCTTTTCAAGTCCACCCCAATGCAAAACGATGTAGAGAGCTCAGGATATCATGAGCGCTGAGTTTCCGGTTAATATGGGCAGGCAATAGGGCAACGTTTAAGATGGTTTTGCTTTCTCTGAAGGTTCAGGATGATTGTTTAAATCTCTCACAGCACAAATTTGTGAAGGAACATATATTTGGTACCCACAAGATGGAGAACTCCACATTTGTACATCAAGCCTGAGACTAAGACCACATTGGAAGCTTGAGATATGGAATGAAGGCATAAATAAAGCATCAGCTTCCCATTGCCTTTCACTTCGATCAAGGGTAATCAGGATTTTACTCCTGGACTCCGAGCAGGGGCATTTATTTCAAATCCTTTGAGAAATGCAAAATTGACATGAACATTGGGGACGTAGAAAGATTTAGTGGTTTATAACTTTGGCATAGGTTCTTACCACCTTTGGTCACTAAACCATTTACTGAATTAGAATGTCTCTGCCTGTTCCTACTACTTTTACTTACTTTACTGTACTGTACTGTTTGTTTTGCTAAAGGTTATGAATAAAGAGTGTAAAGATGGAGAAAAGAAAATTAAGATTATATTAGGGAAGGAAATCTCAGGCGAACCATTGTTGGAAGTGGTGCGAGGTTGAGCATCTAGCTCCGGGGCACGAGGCAACAGATTTGGAGGCAGCATGTCAGACGCGGAAAGCCGCCGAACAACTCTAGATCCAAGATGACAGTTGCAAAGCTACTATAGACCCGTGGGACAAGCAGGTTAACCAAATTAGGTAATTAACCAATGTGAAGAGACTCCTGCATAGACATTTAGGAATCCTTTAAGGGGAAAACATGAGGAAACGAATTTGAAATGTTAAAACATAATTCCACCAGCCACAGACAATCCCAAGGGCCGATACATGGGTGAACAACTTGTAGGCTAGATATAAGTATTAAACTGAACCTAGAGAGGGTGAGACTGGCAGAAAAAGGATTTGTTCCACGCAGCTTCATGCTAGAGCACGGAGAAATTCATTTGATACCATGTGGCAATGTTGCTGAAGGAACTCCTGGCTACCGACCCATATACACGGGTATGAAGCCTGTCAGAGGTCGAGGATGGACCTGAATGATGCATACTGAAAAAGAAGTTGAGAGACATTGCCAGGTCAAGGAGTGAAAGTTGAACAAGGCTGTGGAAATAATTACTGAAGTGAATGCTGTGGCTGTGGAGAGGCCTTTCCCGAATAAATGATAAAACCCAGATGAATGGTAAGGCACCGGTGTGGTAGAAGGTACTTACCGGAGGTTGCCAATGCACCCAACTGACCATCAAGGGACACTGGTGACAAGAATGAGAAGTTGGAACTAGGGAAAAAGGGGTGCAATGAGGGTTTGAAAGCAGGAAGTCCAGATGAAAGTCCTGGCTCAGAGTTAACCCTGCAAAAGCCTTGCCAGGAAAAACATTTTTCTGTTTAAGGATAGGGTTGAACATTGTAGACTAGGATTTGAGATCTCTTCTTTTGACCAAGCTTTGTTACATTTGTGTTTTAAACTAGGAATTAGCCTGCAGGATAAGGAGTTAAGGATAGGTTTGGAACTTTTTGTTGGCCATATCTTTGGAACAATATTTATAGACTAGGGTTCCCTAGGAGGGGAACAACTTGTAAGCATAGAATTATTATTCAAAAGGAACACTATCGAAGGTATTGGACGCTGACAAAGTATCCCATTTTTAAGTTGAGCCATCACTGACGCATTAATAGAAAGAGACATTACTTACAGTAATGTTCTTTCCATGGATTCTCCTCCCGCAGATTGCTCATCTGATGGATACCCTCATCTATTTCGCTGCTCGGAAACATTCTTGGTAGGGAGCGTAGTGGACCTCGACTCGGCCATCAATCGGTCTTGCTCGGTGCTCGATGGTCGGCTCTGGGTGTGACGTATATATACACCACATCACTAGGCCCCAATACTCAGTTCCCCCGTTTTTCCCTGTGCTTGAATGCTGCCAAGGAAAACGATGGGAGACGAGGCTAACAAGCTGTAAAAACTTGACAAAAGGAAACATCGCCAAGATGTTAAAAACAGCTAGGAAAAAAGACTCAAGATTAGAAAGACAATTTCTGAAAGATTGGGAAAGGCAAGCAACTAGCCAGATAGAAGCGGTCATCTCCGAGCCATCACCAGGTGTCCCCCTTCTCTTAGACAGATGTGCCAAGCCGTAAGAACTTTGAACGGGTATGGTTGGGAGGGGCGATGAGGAATCTGCGGAAGAAGAATCCATAGAAAGAACATTACAGTAAGTCATTTCTTCTCCAATGGATTGCTTTTCTCGTGCAGATTCCTCATCTGATAGAATCCCCAAGCAGTTAGGATCACGGAGGCGAGCAGAAAGTGCTATAGTAGCAGATTTTGCAGAACTGCCCTACCAAAATGTGCATCAGCCCCACGGCAAACAAACATCCAGACTGGTAAAAGTGTGCAAGGATGACCATGTGGTCGCACGGCAAATGTCCCTAATGGGAACTGCCCTCTGCAAGGCCGTAGAAGCCGAGACTACTCTTGTCAAGTGTGCCCTGATGCCGGGAGGAAGCTCCCTGCCTGCAGACCGGTAGCATTCCATGATGCAAAGAATAATCCATCGCTATAGAGTCTGCTTCGCTACAGCTAGACCTTTGAAGGACAATGAATGGGCCACGAACAACTGCTCAGATTTCTGGAACTCAGACGTCCTAGTGACGTAAAAGCTCAAAGCTCTTTTGGGGTCTAAGCGAAGGAACTGCTTCTTCTCCTTCCATGGACTGAGAAAGATGGAATACAGATACCACTTTCGGAAGAAAGCCAGGCCATACTTTAAGGGAAACGTTTTCCTGAAAGAACCGTAGGAATGGGGACTTGCAACACAAGGCCTGAAGCTCGCTAACACTCCAGGCTGATGTAATCGCAGCCAAAAAGGCTGTCCTCTATGATAGCAGCCGCAAAGAACAGGAATGCATGGGCTCCAAATGAGACGCCATCAAGAATGTCAGAACTAGATTTAAATCCCAGTCTGGGACAACAAAAGGAGTCGGCGGAAACGTATTCACAAGGCCCTTCAGAATTTGGGCCATGACTGGGATCGCAAAGAAAGACACTTGATCCAGGGACCTTTTTAAACACAGGCAAGGCAGCCAAGTATCCTTTGGCTGTGGTATCCTGAAAGCCTGCTGAGGCCAGTGACAGAAGGAACTCCATCACTGTAGTGGTGGGGCTAGAGATGGGAACGATCTTGCTTTCCCTGCATCATGCCTCAAATCATCTCCACCTACACGCATACAAAGATCTGGTAGACTGTCTGCATGCAGCCAGCAACACCTCAAATACCTCCTCAGAGAGGTCCCAGTCATCATACCTCAACCTCTCAAGAGCCACGCATGTAGGTTGAGGGACTCTGGGTTCGAGTGAAGTACCCGACTGTAACGCTTACCTCTGGGGCCCTGCAGGAGTGCCTGGTTCAGGTCACTGGGAGCATATTCCTCTGCTATGGGATGATGTGGCTTCTGGGATGAGATGCATGTCCAAACCACTCCCTTTCCACTGTTTCGCTGAAAGGCTACTACCCAGCACACAATGCAGTTGGGAGTGGTTTGGCTAGGTCCCCCAAGTGTTGTTAGGAAGGATTGTGAGCGTCCTAGATGAGCCTATGGGCAAACCAATGAAGTGCGTTAGTGTCTGTTCTCCTACACCTGCTCAACCTCCCTTCGTCTACCTCAAGGTTAACTGGCTGGGAAGGCAAAGGGCCTGGGGCTCACCTTCGTACTACAGTTGGACTTTCAAGGGATCCGGATAGAATCCGGTCCAGTTCTGTCACTGGAGAGCAATGGCCTAGTCCTGCTTCGGCGCACGTGACGCTTTCTGCAGCGAAGTCTTAGTTGCACTACAATGTCTTTTGCTGTTCTGCAGCAATGCAGAGCCCTTATGAATGATGATGATGCTGCTGCGCGTGTTGTATTTTGCTAAGATCTTCTCCCTCTTTGTTGCTTTCTTTCCAGATGCTATACGTTGCTGTCAGCTGTGAGGGTTCGCGGAATACGAATATCAGGTAAGCGGTTTCAAAAAGGGCACGGGATGCAGGGCTCACAAAAGCTTACTGTGTTGTTCTGCTTTTCCTTTCAGGTACAGAAAAAATGATGCAGTGGATTGAGGAAGCGCTCAGCTCTCAATGAGATTTCAGGTAAGTACGAGAGCCAGCGAGGGATGCTGCGGTGGATCGAGGAAGCGTTTCATTCCAGCTCGATCCGGCCGAAATGGAGGAATCTTCTTGCACGTGGGGCAGGAAATGCAGCAAGCGTTACACCACTTGCAATCAGCAGGGAAAAAACGCTAAGCACTGGGGGTGGCCTTGGCGAAGTTTTATAGCCCTGGGCTGCTCCCTTCACTAGACCACCAAGGATACTGGAAGTATGAGCTGCTCGAGGGCCATCTAGGTTTCTGTGTTGAGTCCTGACTCAGCGGCCATCTTGGTGGGGGGCTACCAGCATTTGCAAATAAATACCCACGCCAGGCAGTAACCCTCACTGTCCATTGCTTACCAGTGTTGCTAAACCTTCCCCTGTAGTTGTGCGAGAGAGTGCCTGGTGTTCTGCTAGGGATCATGACACCAACCTTCCGACTGGGTCAGGAGATATAGGGGCGCCAAGGCAATCAATGAGGTGGACAGATGGTCAGATCCAAGATGTCAGAGTACCAATTTCTCCTCGCCCAGTCAAGGGCAATCAAGATCATGGTCACACTAAACCTCTTCAACCTCGTGAGAACCCATGGGATGACAGGAATTAGGGGGGAAGGCCTAGTGGACAGGGAAGGTCCAATCCATCAGAAACGCATCCTACAGTGCGCCGTTCAGTGGCAATTCCCTTGAGAAAAACTGTCTGCACTTACTGTTGGATTCCGAAGCAAGCAGATCAACTGCTTGGGTACCCCAGAGAGAGAAGACCTCTTCTAGGACTTCTTGGCACACTTCCCCACTAGTGTGAGACCGTGCTCTGCCTGTGTTCTCCCAACTAATCCCCCGGGCTTCTCTAGTCAGGTTTCCAGGGAAGGGCCATCGCTTTTGGATCCAGACCCTAGAGGTGGACAAGCGAGGGAGAATCACCTGTGTGGAGGGTCACGGGGGATTGGGAGGAGACCATCCGAGGGCGTGACATGGTACTTGCCCTTTTTCCATTCCACCCCAAAATCCTTTCCCTCAGCTTTCATGGGGTATTTCCAAACCCATTACATCACCCCCTTCCCATTTCCAACAAATACTGGGACGAGGAAGAGACAACCAGGAGTAGTGAAGGTTTCCCACAGGAACAACATGTGGTCTAAGGGGAACCAGCTGTAGAAAGAACTTAAGTTGTCCCACTGAAAAAGTCAGACAGAGTCAGGCATTTACTAATTAATACTCACACCTGGCTCCACTTGACTGTTTTTCCACCTATAAAAGGTGTGGTTCTACACAGGTGAGAGCGAGCTGGGGGACACGGTTTCGACCAGAGAAACCAAGGAGCAGAGAGCAGCAGGATTGATGGCCCAGAGGAGAACGCCTGCTGAGACACTGGCCCGGTGTTGCTGAGGGACTGCAGTGTGGCTAAGGAGCAGGGTCTCCAGAGAGCCAGAGCGGAGCATCCTGCAGGGTACTATTGGCAGTCAGAGCAGTGCTCATTGCCTTGGGGCCTGTGCCGGGCCCAAAGGTGTCAGAGGGGCGGATGGTGGGACCCTGACCCTAGGCACGCTCAACCAGAAGGGACCCCTTGTCACTGTGCTGCTACCTGGGTGAGTCTTGTGAGAGTAAGAAAGAGAGAGAGAGAGAGACACTCTGGAGCATGCAGCTGACTGAAGCTGAGCGGGCGAAAAGGAATGCATAAAGCGGCACGGATCGGAAAAGAGGAAAAAACAGAACGAAAATTGGTAAATCCAGTATAGATTGAAAGAAGAGTGACTGAAAGTAAAGAGAAAGCAAGAAAAGCAGAGCACGCAAGAGGGCGAAGTGAAAGAACTGTAGTAAAGAGGGTGCGAGCGACCCGAAAATTGAGAGAAAGGTGCGAGAGACCCGAAAATTGAGAGAAGGGTGCAATCGACCCAGCAGAGTGACAAGTGTACAAATATGCACGAGAGATCTGGAAAAGATGCCAGTGGGCATGGAAAAGTAAAGAGCCTGCAAGTGGGCACAAAGGAAGATAAAGAAGGTGCCAGTGAGCACAAGACGGAGTGTAAAGTGTGCAGTAGAAAAGTCAAGAAAACAGGTGAACAAGAAGCGGTGTAAAAGCCCTTAAAGATAAAGGATCAAGAGGAGCAAAGAACCTGGCATTTTTGAAAAGTCTTCTATGCTACCGCTTGAAAGAACTGTATATGAAAGAAACAACTAGAAAATAATAGGGGCCCGAGTTTGGGGAGAGTAACCTTGAGAGGCCTAAGAGCAGAACTTGTATTTGAACTTGGAAGAGGCCTAAGCTTGGGGAAGGGAACCCTAAGAGGCCTATCAAAGTGGAACCTTAATTATTTTGGTGTTACTGTAGGAATTGAATCCTGTGGAAGGGACCCCCAAAGCATTAAGAACATTGACAATGTTTGAAATATGAAGGTCCTATGAACAGTCCCTTTTGATTGAGACTCTTTTGACGTCGATTGACCCACAGCTGGTGTAAATACCACCTGAAACCAATCCTTGTTCCCTATTTTTGTTGAACCACTACTTTTCGCTTTTTGAAAGACTTCCCAACACATTTCTGTCAAAGAGTGAGGGCAAGCATAGGTTTAGACGGACAGATTTTTGTTTTTGACTTCCAGACTTCGACGGCCCTTATAAACATCAGTTAAGAGAACCACCCCTTTAGTGTTAGGACCAGTTAGGCATTACACCAACTCAAGAACTTTACTGAATAAAGGTTTTTGAAACAATTATCTTTGAGTCTTTCTCTCTTGATACCATGCCTGTCTCACACTGCACAGAGCATCCGCCAAGCCATTCTCTGTCCCGGCCAGATGAACTGCCAAGACAGATTTGGTTCTGCAGCAACCAAAACCACAACTGCATCAACTCTCTGCAGAAGGGAAGGGTGCAAACACCACCCTGCTTGTTCAGGTAGTGTATTACCACTGTGCTGTCCGTCAGAATTAGGACAGGTTTCTCTTTTAAAGTCGGGGCAAAAGTCCTCGGGGGGGCTAGCCTGATGGCTCAAAATTCCAGCCTGTTGATGTGCCACCCAGCTTCCGTAGCTGACCAAAGGCCGCTCACCTGCAAGTCCTCGCAGTGAGCGCCCCAACCCTTCAGAGATGCATCCATGACCTCTAAGGACTGAGGCCAGAAGGGTTCCCCCTGCCAAGAGACTGCTGCCGTCGGTCCACCAACTGAGGTCGTTGGCCACTGACCTGGACACCCTGAGGGAATCCGTGAGGGCTCAGAGGTACTGAAATCATTGACTTCTCAGGAGCCACTGTAGGGATCTCATGCGTAGCCTGGCCTTTCTTACATGGGTGTCTAGGACTGCTCTGATGAACTGGAACCTCTGGACTTGTGTCACCTGGGACTTCTTCAAGTTCAGGAAGAAGCCCAGTTTGTGCAGTAGCAGACAGGTGTCCTCTAGATGAGACAAGACCTGTCCCGCCGACTACCCTCGGATCAGCCAGTCGTCCAGGTACAGGAATACATAGACCCAGGATCTCCTGAGGTGAGCCGCGACTACCGCCATGAGCTTGGTGAAGACCCTTAGAGGAACATAATGAACATCCTGTGCTTCTGATGTATCGGCACATAGAACTAGGCGTCCTAACTATTCACAGCAGCCAGTCTTGAAGTTCGAGAGCATGGAGAATTTCTCTCGACGTCAACATCCTGAATTTGTCTTATCTCAAGAACTTTTTTTTTTTTTTTTTAAATTCAAATTTTATTGGTTTTGTAAAGGTTCGACAGCCATGTACATGCAGATAACATCTCTGAGCCAAAAAAAAGAGAGAACGATGATAGCAAATAATATTCTCATGCAACGCCTGTAGATTCTCTGAGAGTCACATATTCAACCAATAACGTCAAGACCCACCCTTCTTTTTTTTTTTCCTACCCCACCCCCCTCCCCCTTCTCGAAATATCTGACCTGGGAGGTAAAACAGGAATAAACAATACCAGTGAACCAACCTTAAACTCATGACTTCGGGCAGATAGTGACAACATGCCCCAATGCACCGGCAGAGCAGACACCGTCTGTCATTAACGAAATTGATATGAAACTCAACAGTGTATTGCACACAATCACTTCACAGTATATATTTGGCACGGAATTCAGACCAGGCGTTCTCAACAACAGTACGATCCCCGTGTAAAGCAGCAGTCAGGCATTCCATTCTGTAGATGCTGAGGACAACCCCCAGCCATTCAGTTTTGGTGGGGAGCGTGGATCTTTTCCATACCATAGTGAGGCAGGCGCGTGCGGCCAGCAACAGACCATGCACCATTTCGGGTGCTTTCACGACCTTATCCTCTGTCTCAGTCAGGCCAAATAGGATGAACAGCGGGAGCCCCTCCCTTACATCATCATCTAGATCCTTGATCCAGCTAAGGACCTCTGACCAGTAGGTCTGAACCAATGCACATCCCCACCACATATGCCAGTAATCAGCCCGCATCCCGCAGCCCCTCCGCAGTAGGGGCTTACCCCCTGGTACATTTTGGCGAGCCGAACTGGATCATACTGCCATCTATACAGTAACTTGACGGCATGTAATTTATACTGACAAGATATGGATGACTTCGCCGTTCGTCTGCATATTTGTAGCCATAATTTTTGAGAGATTTGCCTGCCCATATCTGATTCCCATCTGCTCTTGAGCGCCAGTGAGGGTGTAATATCGACCTCAATCAGTGCCAGGTACATTGCACTTATCAGACCCCTGGAGCCCGTGCATGAGTCAAGGATCCTTTCAAATGGGGTGAGATCCCTCTGTAATTGTTCTCTCCATATCGGTCTTGTCGTTACCCCCTTGAGTCTCAAATACAGGAAGACCGAGAGCGTGCCTATGCCGAGCGCCTCCTGGAGCTCTTGAATGGTTATAAAAGCGCTATTGCGCCATTGTTGGCCTGCCCTCTCTAACCCCGCTTGGCACCAGGTTTCATAACTACCCGGTTCAGGGATTGCATCCCGGATCCCCGGGGACCAAAGATGACCCAGAGGAGAGGGCCATGTCGTAACCCCCACCATTTTCCTGCCTGGTTTCCATATTGAACATATCGTACCTATAACGGGGTGAGATTTAACGCTGTTACGTAATTGGGGCCCAGGGACCCATAGCCATTCACATAAAATAAAGGGACGGAGGTGATAGTTATCTAGCGCTATCCATTGTGGCTCTAACCACTGTCTGAAATGAGGGACAAGGACCCTAAGTTGAGCCGCCCTGTAATATGTCTCTAAGTCCGGAAGGCCCACCCCTGCATTGTCTTTACGAAGCTGGAGCAGGGATCTCGGGATTCTGGGCTTTTGACTGCGCCACAGGAAGGCTAGTAACAAGTTTCTCGTGTCTGTAAAATATTCCAGGGGCATTTTGATGGGAAGCATTTGAAAGAGGTATAATATCTTAGGGAGAAAGACCATTTTGATAGCATTTAACCGACCTAGCCAGGAGATGGTGAGCTTGGACCACCTTTGTATATCTTTTTGCAGGGTAAGTGACAATGGAGGGAAGTTGGCTTCATATAGGGATCCCAAGTCACGAGTGACGTTAATGCCCAAGTATCGGAGTGTGGTGAGACTGACTTTCACTCCTAGGGGGGCAAAGCGTTCGACCTCGGAATCTCTACTTTTGTCGATCGGGAGGAGGACAGATTTCCCTGTATTAATTTTTAGGCCAGCCAACTCGCCGTATTCTTCAATTATAGCGAGCGCGGCCGGGACCGAGTCTAAGGGGTCAGTTAGGTGCAATAAAATATCATCAGCATATAGGCCCAGTTTGTATTCCCGATCGCCTACTGTGATGCCTTTTACCCTACTGTCGTGTCTTAATTTTTGCGCCAGCGGCTCAAGTGACAATACAAATAAAATCGCTGACAATGGGCAGCCCTGCCTCATCCCCCTTTCAAGGGGAAACCAACGAGAATAGCCTCCGTTCACCGTCACTGATGTCGTGGGGGAACTGTATAGCGCTTTAATGGCGCAGCGAAGTTTCGGTCCAAGCCCGTTCGATACCAATACCCTTTCCAAAAAGCTCCATGACACCCTGTCGAAAGCCTTCTCGGCATCTAACGACAAAAGTGATGGATCCCCTCCCATTTCTTGTGCTTCATGAAGTAAATGAAGTGTTTTCCTCATTGTGTCCGCGCCCTGCCTTCCAAGAACAAAGCCAACTTGGTCAGAGTGTATTAACCTAGGGAGATGTGTTTCAAGCCGAGCCGCAATGACTCTGGCATATACCTTAGCGTCGATGTTGAGGAGAGAGATGGGGCGATAAGAACTGCAATATTTTGGGTCACGACCTCCCTTCGGAATAACAGCAAGGAGGGCTTGAGAGAAGGACGGAGGTGCTTGGCCCGTGTCAAAAATAGAGTTAAACAGGGATGCCAGAAAGGGGGAAATGAGGGTGGAGAATGTTTTATAGAAACCAGGGGTGAATCCGTCATCCCCAGGGGCCTTCCCCGTTTTCAACCTCCGATAGCTTCTGCAACCTCCTCCTCTGTGACTGGCATATCAAGGGAGTCGACCTCCGTGGTCGTGAGTGTGGGGGTCTGCGCCTCCTTAAGGTATGTGTCTATACTGCCCACTGGGGGGGGGGGGGGTCGCACATATATAGATCTTCGTAGAAGTAGGCAAATGCTTCCTGTATGTCCTCGGGGGAGGTCACCGTCGTGTCCGTGAGAGTGCCATCTGTCCTCTCGATTAGGTCAACCCACATCTCCGCTTTCTGTGCACGGAGACGAGCCGCCAGCAGGGCATCGGCCTAGTCGCCCTTCTCATAGTATTTTTGTTTGAGGTATTGTAGGGTCTGGGCTGTCTTACCCGCAATTAGTATTTTCAGCTCTTCTCTGAGTTGTTTAGCTTCAGCTATATACCTGGGTCTCTCAGATGGAGAGGACTGTGCGAGGCCCTGAGCCGTACCAAGCCTTTCCCTAATGCCTTTCTCTATCAAGGCACGCTCTCTTCTTCCCGCATAAGAATACCCCTCCAGGTAGCCTTGGCAGCCTCCCACACTGACGCCTTCCCTACGTCCCCTGTGTCATTAGTAACAAAGAATCGCTCGATCTCGGTTTCCAAGGTTTCCCTGAAGACCGAGTCTGCCCATAAGGAATCGTTACATCTCCATTTAGAGTTCCGGGGGGCCAGTTCATTCCAGAGTATATCCACCATAACCATATCGTGATCAGTCCACGCAGAGGGGTATATAGTGGCCACCTGCATCATGCGGAGGAGGCCATCAGAGAGAAAAATGTAATCGATGCGGGTAAGTGTGTCATGGGGGAGGGAGTGGAAAGTAAAGCCTCTTTCCGTCGGATGCAAATGACGCCAGCTATCAACGAGGCCATAAAGGTCAAGGGTTAATTTAATGTCTGCTTCTTTCCGAGTGCTGGGTGGATCTACTGCATCGGCCTTGGTCTGTCTGTCCATTGAACTATCCATCCAGGTATTAAAATCCCCATCGAGGACCGTGTGACCCTTGGCCATGCCAAAAACCTTCTCAGTGATTTTGTGGAGAAACCTATTTTGCCCTTGGTTAGGTGCATAGAGCGTGGCGAGTGTGACTATTGTGCCCCGTATGTTTCCAACGACTATGAGAGCCCTCCCCTCCCTATCCATCCATGTGTCAAGAATTGTGAACCGAAGGCTTTTGCGAATCAGGATCCCCACTCCTGCCTTTTTTAGAATCCCAGAGCTCCAATGAACGGGTCCGACCTCCCGTGATGGAATCATTCTCTCCTCACCCTTTCGATATCTCGTTTCCTGGAGGAACAAAATATCTATATTCGATCTCTTGAATTCCCTGGCCACCATAGATCTCTTCATGGGAGAGTTCAAACCTTTGACATTAAGTGTGCAAATGCGTAACGTGTCTTTACAGAATGTAGGTGCCATCCTAAGTTTTGGATGAGTTTGTAAGCGGCCGGTTCGTCTGCTTCGCAGCCCGTGTCAAGACTAGTATTGCAATATGTGGTTCATTTTCTATGAAGTGGGTCTTAGTTAGCCCTGTATGGATCAAAGGCCAACCTGCCCAGGATGTACAATGCCCCTTTATGTACCCATCTCGTGTCATTGCGCCCCCCAGGTCTGGATTATAACAAATAATGTGTCTCCCGCTCATCCCCCCTTCCCCTCCCCTCCTAACCCCCATGCATTCGGCGCCCGGCCCGCCCGGGTTAACATCACCCAGTCGAACTCGGACCACCAGTGGAGACCGCAAAACAAGCGGTCCTATCATAATAAAAGCATATATAACTGTGAGCCCCAAACTTTTTGCTCATATATCAACATCAACAAGTCAAAAATAGGAGTGCCGATCCCCACAAAAGCAATTCCATAATACCGTAAAACCAATTTGTTAATACAACTTCTGACCTCCACTTTAAGCATCGGACCAATGTCTGCCTCACCACATAAGTCTATCAGGCAACCCACGCATAGTAGTCCAATTTTGATACCTGTATGAATAGAATTAAACATTCGGATATGTGTTCTGACCCTCGAATTGAATTTACCAATGGCATAGGTCGAGGATTATTGCCTCTTTAAGTGAACTGGGTTAGTTCAACCAGTGTCGGGTGACGATCTAGTGCCTAGCTTCCGCCAAGCCATTGTCCCATCATTATTTGGAGTATGTGGCGTGACAAGACACTCTAGGCTCAAGTCAATGCTCCGTGTCCTGGAAGTTGTTCATCCTCCGGAATTTCCTGGATCCTTGAATCCTTCTCCGCCGCGGACCCTTGGTTTTCCATTCGCCCTCCACTCTTTTCAAGACATCAAGGGGGGGGATCTTCCCCCTGGGGGCCTATCAGGTCCGATATACAGTCAGCGACGTCTTTTTCCGAGACAAGTCTCATTGGCGAGCCTTCCCACTCGAAGGTGAGAGAGAACGGATAGCCCCAACGGTATCTGACGCCCTTTTCTTTTAGCATCTTCGTGATCGGGGAGCACTTTTTCCTCATAGCCAACGTGAGAGATGATAAGTCCTGGTAGAGTGAAATATTGGAGTCTTCTAATAAAAGTTGAGGGATGTTTCTGGCCTTTTCCAAGATTCGTGCTCTGTCAGCATAATTGTGAAAACGAACTAGCACCGATCTTGGGCCTCCAGGTCTGCCTCCCGCTCTGTGAATACGGTCAATTCTAGGTTCGTCTACTGAGTCGTCCTTGAAGAGGAGCTTCAGAATGGTGTGTAGTGTTTGTTTTAGATCAAGTTCGGTTTCGCCCTCTCTCTCGGGCACACCAAAGACACGAATGTTGTTTCGACGCTCCCTGTTTTCGAGGTCATCGACCTTGAGACGCATCTCCTCTTCTCTATGTTCTATTTCCGCAATGCGGTGATCCAGTTGTGCCTCCAGAGTGTTCAGGGATGTCTGATTATATTCGACCTGTTCCAGCCTGTTGTCCATTTTATCCATCCTTTGCGTGATCTTATCTATTTTGCTACCGATATCCGCTCTCATGCCTTTCAGCTCAGTAAGTAGGTCGGCGACGTCCGCCTTGGTCGCGGCTGCCTCAGACCCTGCCATTCACTTTTCGGACTCGATGAAGGGCTTTGGAGGTCTAGAGGTCGGAGTAAACTTGTATCTCGCCAGTTTACCCGTAGGGTCCATGGAAGGTGGATCTCAGCTGGGTTTTGGGAAGTAATGGTGCGAGTATGGTCTTTGGACAATATTGCGCTTGTGCTAGCGATATTTTGTCCCACGGCGGCCAATCGTGGCGTAGGGTAAGGTACACCAAAAAGCCTGCGCAACAGGGAACGCTCCTCGTGTTCACATGGACCACTTGATTCCTTTTACTTCCAGGGAGAGGGACAGCAGATCGTGAGCAGGACACGGCGACCACAGCTATTCCCCACTTGAAAGGGCCACTCCGGGCAGAGAGCTGGGATCGCGTTCTTTGATCCGGCAAGCTTGGAGGTGTGTGTAGGGTCTGAGGAGGGCACACGCCCTGTCAAACAGGGGCCCAACCCTCAGTCCTTCGTTGCCCAGGGAAGATCCGCTAGTGCCCCCTGCTACATAGTAACCGCAACATTATAGCTTATGCCGGAGGACTCACCAGTAGTTTCTCCGTGGCGATGTTCAGACCACAGTCTCCGTCCTCAAGAAGTAGACTTTTCACCGTTTTTGATTGCAGGCGGCCTGCGTACGTTATAGATCCTTTGATTCTGGAGTGCAAAGTGTTCCTTCGATAGTGGGTGATTTACCTGAGGAGGCACACGCCCCTGTCATGGGGGCCTTACCCTCAGCCCGGGTGGCCTTCCTGCATGTCTAAATACTTCCTGGGTGGTGGTAGCTAGTAGGTATTATGCGGTTCGCTCCAGGAACAGCCGTTAGCTGAGCCACTTCACATGTGGGGTGTGCATCAGATGTATTCCGAATGTACTGGGGAACCCACCACGTTGGGCCTGCTGTGGTCTATCCCCTTTCAAACCTTATGCTGCTCTATGCCGTGAGTAGGTTTCACCCACTCTCCTTTTCCTCTCCCCTGACCCCCGAGCGCGCAGCTGTGGCGTGCAAGCACTCCGGGAGGGGGGGGGTGAGCGTTCCTTTGGATGCGTGGGCACTTCTTTCGGGGCCGTCTCTGCGTTCACTGGGCCTCGGCACCGTGGAAATGGGAGGAACTTTCACGCCGCGCCTGCTGCGCAGCCTTCATCAGGAATGGGAAAGGGGAGGGAGCTCCGATGCACCGGCTGCCCGATTGTGGGCCTTCTGGGCTTCCCAACGTGGCGCGGGGCAATCTCGTACTTGGCTGAAGCCCGTGGAGGAGAAAGGAGGGGCGGCCGCCTACCTTCATCCACCGAGGGAGACTCGACGAGGTCCCGCCCGCGCCGTCATTAGCACGGATGCAGGCGCCAGCCCGAGAAATCCGTCCTCGACAAATGGGCAGGAAGACGAACGGGGTCCAGGAAGGCGCTGCTCGCCGCGCAGAGCAAAAGCCTGCACCGGGTCCCTCTCCCAAGGCCAAGTTCCGTGCAGGGACCGCCGCGCAATTCAGCCTCCTCCTCGATTGTCCGAGCTGCCACGGGTGTATAGTTGCGGATTGTAGGTGCGCACGTCCAGGGCCTCAGAACGTGTATATTGACTTCCCAGCGAAATGTCCTCCGATTTTCCACGGGTTTTTTCCCAGGTGAGGGGGACACCTTCCGACGTCTTTGGCTCCGCAATCAACCTTGGGGGGGGTCACAAAGTGGGGGCTCACAGCCACTTCCCGGACCTCAGTTGCGGAGCTCACGGAGAGGAGACTCATCCGTGCGCCCCCTGGTGGCCGATGCCTCAAGAACTTTTTAAAGGCCCCGAGGTCCAGAATGGGACGGAGACGTCCTCCCTTCTAGGGCACCCGGAAATACCGGGAATACCAACCTGATCCTCTCTGTTCGGGAGGTACCTCTTACACTGCACCCTTCAACAACAAGGTCCACAGTTCTTCCTGGAGCTCCTGTCCCGGTTAGATTGGAGGTGGTGGGGGACTGTCAAATGGTTTTCTTAAAAAGGGCAGACAATAATCCCACCGAACGAGCTACAGGGCGCAGGCATTGGAGGTAATCTCCTATCACTGGGGTCAATGCTCTGTCAACCGTCCACCAACCGGTAAGTCGTGGGAAGGGAAATCAAACCTGCTTGGAGGGCAGGGCCACCGCCACTGTTGGCTGGCCTCTAGAAGCTCCTCTGGCCCTTCCAGGGCGTGAGAAACGCTTCTGTCCCTGCCTGGCCTGCTGGAGCTGCGCCGTCCTGCCGTAAGGCACATGGCGCCTGTAGTCTCTGCTTCTAAAGGCAAAGCTAAAGACAAGTTTGGCCGGCTGTGCAGCTCGGCCCATCGATTTTGCGGCTAAACTGACACCTTAAACTTTTTCAAAGAGTCATTAGCCTTCTGACCAAAAAGGAACTCTCCCTCGAAAGGCATGTCCAGTAACCTATTTTGGACGTTCTGAGAGAAGCCAGAAGACCTGAGATATACTTGTCTCCTCAAGACTACCGCCGACACCATCGAAAGGCCCGTTTGCAACGACTGCTTGGCCACCTCCTTCCCATCTTCCCCCAACCGTGAAAATACATCTGGCATTTCACCTTCAGGAATGTATTGAGCTGCCTGTTCCACCGCTTTCCACAAGCCAAATGCGTATTTAGTGAAACTGCATGCTATATTGGTGGCTTTCAAGACTATGCTGCCCGAGGTAAACACCTTCTTGGCCATATCGTCCAGCCTTTTATCTTCTCTGTCTGGGGGCAGATTAGAAGTGGAGGCCGCAGACCTGATGGAGATTGTGGCCACCTACACAACAAGACCTTCCGGAGATGAGTGCAAAGCCAGAAGAACAAGTTACTTACCCGGGGTAATGTTACTTCAACTGGATGTTCCTCCCACGTATTCCTCACCTTTGATATTCATGTCTGCTTGCAGCTTGCTTTCGGAATATACTTTTCATAGGGTCGAGCGTCTTGGTCCTCGAGACCTTTGTAGCATCCCTCATTTTTTCCCTCCTTTAACTTGCATGCTGTTTCATAGGAGGAGACAATCTTGATGTTGCGAGAAAGGAAGGTGCAAGACACAGAAATTCTAGGCAGGCAAGCAGGGATGGATGGGAGGACGATGAGGAATACATGGAGGAACAACCAGTTAAAGGTGAGTAACTTATTCTTCGAATGGATTGTGTCTTCCCATGTATTCCTCATCTCTGATAAGACTCCCAAAGCAGTTTGAGTTAGGCGGTGCGTGCCAAGAATATTCTTATTTGTTAATATTATGGACGACAGCATTGCCAAATTTGGATTCCTCTTCTGAAAAAGAATCAACAGAGTAAAATGTACTGAAAGTATGCAGGGATGACCAGGTTGCTGCTGTACGAATGTCTCGCACCAGCACACCGCTCAAGAGCTGAAGAAACATCCACCCCTCTAGTGCAATGCACCCTCAAACCTACAGGCGACTCTTTGCCTGTTAACGAGTGACAGTCTGTTATGCACATTACAATCCATTGAGTGATTGTTTTTTTGGTGACTGCCATGCCTAGTATTTGGCCAGCATAACCGATGAAAAGCTGGACATGTTGCTGAATACTTTCAGTTCTTGTAATGTAGTAGCTTAGTGCTCTTTTCGGGTCTAGACAATGTCTCTCCTCCTCTTTTGATGGATTAGGAGGAGGGAAATAAGATGGTAGTACAATACGTTGTGCTAAATGAAACTGACAACTTTCAGGAGGACGGATTACAGAACTAAAATTACTTTATCCTCGGAAAAGGACGTAAAAGGTGGTTTGGAAAGTAAGGCCTGTAGCTCACTTACCCTATGGGCAGACGTGATAGCTACTAGAAAGGCAGTTTTCATACTGAGCATCCTCAAAGGACACGGATATAAGGGCACAAAAAAGCTCCCAGAAGACTTCTTAATACAAGATTTAAATCCCATGATGGCACAAGGATGGCACAAGGAAGGGAGTGGGCGAAACAAATTGGTTAAGCCCTTCAGAAATAATACAATCAACACTTTGAAGTATGACCCCTCATCTGGAGATCTTTTGAAGATTGATAGTGCCGCTAAGTAGCCCTTACCCGTGGTCACTTGCAACCCAAAATGGGCGCAATGGAGCACGAAAGACAGAACATGGGAAATCTACATGTGAAAGGATCCAATTCCTTTTCCCTGCACCAGCTGCAAGACGTATTCCAACAGCAGGGTTACAGGGATTAAGGTGCTTGTCTCCTTGCCGAAAGCAACACTTCTATTATGTCTTTTGGAAGGTCCCAATCCTTATATCTCAACCTTTCAGACACCAGGCGTGAAGATTGAGAGTCCTGATCTCTGGATGAAGAATGCAACCTCCCTGCTGAAAAGGTAGGTCTTTTCTTTGGGGAAGACTAATTGGAGGGCAGATGGCCCTTTTTAGAAGGTACCACATTCTACTGGCCCAATGTACAGAAATCGGGATCAAGGATTTCCCGAACTTCATCAACCTCCTGATGATATAAGGAATGACGGGAACTGGCGGAAATGCGTACATTAGTGGAAACTCCAAGTCCACCACAAATGCGTCCCCTAGAGCTTCTCTTTGGGGAAATTCTTTGGAGCAGAACAGCCTGCACTTCAGGTTGACACTGGTCATGAACAAATCCACTTGAGGGGTTCCCCGAAGGGAGAAGATCGCCAGAAGTTCTTCCTGAGCTAGTTCCCACTTGTGGGAGATAGTGCTCTGACTGCTCATAGCGTCCGCTGCATGTTATTTTCTCCAGCTAGATGAACTGCCAGAAGATGGATTCCTTCTCTCAGTGCCCAGAACCAGAGCTGTATTGCCTCTCTGCACAGGGCCAGTGTCCCTACGCCCACTTTTTTGTTGAAGTAGTGCATGGCCACTGTGTTGTCCATCATTATCAGGAGTCACTTCCCTCGTATTTCGGGCAGGAAGGCCATCAGAACTAGTCTGATTGCACTGAGCTCCAAAAGGTTAACATGGAGTCTTGCTTCCGGCAGATCAGTGTCCACTTATTGAAAGATCTCTCATGTGCGCTCCCCATCCTGTGAGGGAGGCGTCTGTTACAACTGTTATCTTCGGCCATGGTTGCCAAAAGAGTTCTCTCATGCATTCTCTCGGGTGGCCCACCAGAGGAGATCCGGGGCGACCTTTGTCGGGACCTGGAGAAGGCCGGAAGACGTTGGGCACTCTGGCATTTTTTGGACCATCTGCAAGAGATGTTGAGCCCTTAACTCGGGTGCGAAGCTTTTCCTGAAGCTAAATCCAGGACTGCTCCAATGAAATGAAGCATCTGTGAAGGTGTCAAGTGGGACTTCTTGAAGTTCAGGGAGAAGCCCAGCTCTTGGAGGAAGTGGCAGGTGCGACTGAAATGATTCCAAGACTGTTCCGGAGAAACAGCCCTGATCAACCAGTCATCTAGGTAGGGATAGATGTGAACCCTTCCCTCCTTAGATTTGCTGCCACCACTGCCATAAACTTGGTGAAGACTCTTGGGGCTGAGGTCAGCCTGAATGGCAGAACGAAACTGATAATGAGAACCGCCAACTGTGAACATCAGGTACTTTGTGCTTCTGATGTATTGGATCATGAAAGTAAGCATCTTGAAGGTCCAATGACACCAACTAATCTGGGAGTCAAAGGGCCTGAAGGATCTGCGAAAGAGTTACAATCTTGAACTTGTCCTTCCTGAGGAACTTGTTCAAACACCTCAAGTACAAGATGGGTTGCACACCTCAGTTCTTCTTGGGTATTAGGAAGTAGGAAAGAATACCAACCCTGGTTTCTGTCCACTGCAGGTACCAATTCTCCAACAGGATGAGAATCTCCTGTTGGAGGAGCGGATATGGAATTAAGGTTGATCTGGATTTTGAGGGCAATTGGGAGGTCTCTTTAGAAATGGAAGACAGTAACTATCTGCTACGGTTTGTAGCACACATGTATCCGAAGTTATGCTTTGCCAAATCTAGCGATGATATGAAAGACTGCATGCATGTGGGTAAGGGAGTCATTTTGCTGTACCACCTGCAGCTAAGGGTTACTCTGCGGGTGTTCAACAGGGAGCACTTCCTCCTCTAACTCTACCTCCACAGGGGGCTCTTCTTTGGCCCCTTTGTGAGAATGTACCTCTTCATCTAGAGACGGAGGAATAAAAATGAAAAGGACGCCTTCTCCATCCTTGATTTGAATATTGAGGTTGTCCGATTGCCACCCTTAATGATTTTGTTGCAGCTCGAGACGCTTGCCGTTTTTCAAGGCTACTATTTGTATTTGTATTTATTGATTTATAAAGCGCCTTACACCAAGGCGCTGTACAGTGGAACAACTTAGTACATAAAAACAAACAATATAACGGTGGAAGCAAAATTACAATATGAATCATTCAACAAAACAGTGAAAAGAGCAATTAACTGAAGGGGAAAGGGGGAATAGGGGAGTGGGACTGGGTGGGGGGGTGATGAGTTGGAGGAGGGAAAGGGAAGGGAGAGAGAGAGGGGAGGTAGGAGAGGGGAGAGAGATAGTCGAGGGGAAAGAATAAGGAGGGAGGGGATGCAGAGGCGGGAGGGGGTTTCAAGGAGAAGAATGGAGGAGGAGAGATTTAAGGGAAGTGCGAAATGAGGAGAAGGTAGGGGTCGAGCGGAATGCAAGAGGAAGGGAGTTCCAGTGCAGAGGCGCTAGGAGTTGGAAGGAGCGGAAACGGGAGGAGGCACAGGGGGAAGGAGGTACAGTGAGAAGGAAATGCTCAGCGGATCGAAGGGAACGGGAGGGGGAGTAGAAAGAGAGAAGGGAGGAGAGATAAGGGGGAGCGAGATCATGGAGGGATTTGACGACAAGGCATAGAAAATGAAATTTAAGTTGAGAGTGAAATGGTAGCCAGCCAAGGTAAGATAGCTAAGTAGAGATGGAGTCACGGGAGGTAAGGAGACATAGGGTACGAACATCAGCCTTTTCACCAAACAGGCAAGACCCGTCAAATGGCATGTCAAGTAAAAGTGCCTGGATGTCTGCACAAATTCCTGATTTTCTTGCCAAGACATGCGCCTAAGCACTGTACTGGAAGCCGTGGACCTACTTACTGAATCTACCGTATCCAGGCTGGACTGTAAAGACTGCCTCATGGCATCTTTGCCATATTGTTTTAGGCTTAAGAACCCTTCTCTTTCTTCTCCTTCCAGAATGTGTTCTGCTGCAAGAGCAGCTACACCCCCAAAGGGTGTGAGTGTACTTTGCTAAGGCACTGGTAGCATTCGCTGATTTTAATGGCATGCTCCCTGCACTAAATAGGTGTCTGGACATTTGGTCGAAAAAAAAGGTCGACAGGACAAATGGTCGACACCATTTGGTCGAATTTTTTTTAATTTATATATATATATTTTAGGTTTTCGTTTAGGGAAAAAGGGGTTTTTTAGAAAAAAAAAGGGTTTGGGGGGGACTCCCCCCCCCCCCCCCCAAAAAAAAGTGAAAATACAACAAAAAAAACCAAATTCGACCATTTGGTTTTCGACCAAATGGTGTCGACCGTTTGCCCTGTCGACCTTTTTTTTGACCAAATGTCTGGTAACCCACTAAATACTCTCTTTTCCAAAGAGTCAATTCTTCTATCCTCCTTATCTGCCGGAGCAGAAGGGTAAGCTGCAGCTTTTGCAGAAACTATTGTTGCTTGAACAACCAGGCTCTTTGATGTGGGGTGCCCGTTCAAAAAAAGGAGGGTCCACAGAAGCAGTTCTGTATTTCTTTGTTAACTGTTTGTTAACCGATGGAACAGAATCTGGTTTTAGCCAGTTTTCCATAACACTTACTCTTAAGGTTGCATGAAATGGTAAAACAGCCTCCTTAACAGGACCACCGTCCAAAATATCAGCAAGGTCATCAGTTTCCATAGCAGCTGCGGAACACTCCAGATATTCAGCCACTTTACAAATTACAGCTCTGTATGAGGGATCAGCCTGACCAGCTATTTCATAGTTACCAAACTCGGTCTCTGGTGATGTTTCTCAGTTACTGGTCTCCTTTTAAAGTTTCAACAAGGTTTTGCATCTTGGATTCTTCAGAGTTCAGCTCTCCTGGAACATTTGGTGTCCCATATTAGTACGCAAAAGGGGGCTGATCTTCCTCTTCATCTTCTTCAAAGATTGATGCCAATTGCCTGAAGAAATCAGGTCAAAGAATAGACATATCAGTCATAGGTTTAACAGCATTCGAGAGCACTGACTGCTCAGACGAAGTTGAAGGCGCCAATGACTTCCTCGAAGCAGTCTGTGAATGAACCGACAATTTAGTATGCTTTGAGGCCTGCAGATGGATTACATGCCTTGAAGGTTCAGGCAACAAACATAAGGCTTTGATACCTTCGAAGAAGGCTTCGATACCGAAGATAACTGCTTCGAGGGCACAGACACAGACTCTTTCCTGTATGTCAAAGAAGACTCCTAAGACTTGTGTCGAGGAATCTCTGTTCCCGGGCCTTGAGGCGCACGAGAAACACACACGAGACTCCCTAATGGTCTTGTCAAATGCCAAGGGGTGGCTTCTTTTCTCAGACTCCTTCAAAGGGGCACTCGGAGGAAAACTTCAATCATTTTCAAACTGAAGTTTTCCAATTCGAGTTCTTTTTTTTTTTTAGAAACAAAACATTTTTGGGAGAGGAAGATGAGGATCTGTGACTTTTTTACTCTTCTTATGAGAAGAGGACGAGTGTCGTGAACTACAGACAGGAACCTATCCCTCAGAGCGAGACTTGCGAAATTATATGAGCCCCCCCTCCCCCAGGTCTCTACCCACCTTCCCAGGAACAAGGACTCTAAGTACACCCTTAACCCCCCATCACGACCCTAAGCCTACATAAATATAGCCAAGTGCAGTAAACAAAAAACCCTACAAAGCCCACAACCAACTAGTCTAACCACCACAAGCCCCCAGATAAAAGGAGCCCTAATAAACGCCAGACCACTGGTGGCACACGCCATGGAAATAGCCGATTTGGTCCAGAAAGAGGACAGACTTCCTTGCTATCACCGAGACGTGGCTACACCCTGCTGCAGGCCCTATGCTCATGCTAGCAGTCCCTGATGGCTAGTCTATCCTGAGACATGATAGATTAAAATCCAGAGGAGGAGGTATCGCTATTATATACAAATGCTGCCTTGATATGAGACTACCTACCCCTATTGACATTCACTCTTGTGAACTACTATCATCCAAAGTCCCCCTGACCAATGCCCAAACCCTGAATATCCATTTGATATACCACCCCCCTGGCCCATCCGAAACTTTCGTAGATTATATTAACACCATCTTAACCAAAAACCTTAAGAGCTCATCGCAGGTACTTCTACTCGGAGACCTGAACATGGGCTTCAATGACCAATCAGACCTGCTTGCTACAACCATAGCTAACACCCTATCAGAACTGGAATTCACCCAAAGAAGCAATACTGCCACCAACAACAAAGGTAGAATACTTGACTGGGTGGCAGACCACAACTGCCGGGCTAACATCCTGTCTATCTCACCACTAGCTTGGACGGACCACCACCTTGTGTCCTTCATGCTCTCCACTAATAGACCCCCATCCCCTCCTGCCCTTAGGGCTCCACCTACACTAACCAGAAATAAAAAAGTATCACTGTGGATAGGCTTATCCCAGCACTACTCCCTACTCTCAACTCTCTCCCAGACAACACTGATCCCGAAAGATTGGTTGAAGAATATAACAGAATCATGACCACCTCCTTGGACCAGATTGCCCCTGCCAAACTGAGACCAAACAAGCAGAAAATCTACCTGAATGAATGGTTTACACCCTACTTAAAAAATCTAAGACAAAAAAAAAAAAACTGTGAGGCTACATGGAAAAAACATCCGTCTGATGCAAATAAGATCAAACTCACTAAATTGTACTCCCTCTACAAAAAAATGTGCTTAGCAAAACGATTAACCTTTTGACACCTGCATATCCCACGCCAAATCGGACATAAAGGAACCTTTCTCCATTCTCAAAGAAATAGAGACCCCGATAGCAGTACCTGACGCATGTATGAAAGATAAAAAATGGTGCGAAGATATCCAACACGCCCTAGCTAATAAAATTGCCACTCTACAAAACAAAATCTCCTGCAAAGAACTGCCTTAAACGACCCCCTTGCACCCAAAATAACAGGTAATACCAACACTGACGAATCAACCCGATTCAATTTTACCAAAGTTTCCATTCCCGAAGTGGAAAGAATTATTCTATCTCTCAAACCCTCGAACTGCCAGGGCGACCTATGCCCTGCACAGCTTATCAAGGATGCTGCCCGAGACCTATCTCCCTTCATCTCCACACTCATTAATGCATCTTTCTCTACTGGCATCATTCCCTCTAACTTGAAACAATCATGGGTACTCCCACTCTTTAAAAAAAAAAAACACCCTCGACCCATCCACACCCACCAACTATAGACCAATCACTACTGGGCTTTTCCTTTTAAAAATCCTGGACAAGGTAGCATACACGCAAATACAAAAGCACTTGGAACTTCACCACTTGCTAGGAGCCAGACAATCAGGTTTCCGTCCCCAGCATGGTACAGAAACTGCCCTTATCAATCTTAAGACTCAAATCGATGAGCTAAAAGATACTGGCAAATCAGCATTACTCCTCCTAGATCTTTCAGCTGCATTCGATTTAGTAGATCATACTATTCTATGCTGCCTAAACACAGCAGCACATTTGTCTGATGACGCTGTTACGTGGATCAGATCCTTCTTAAACGGCAGAACAATGAGGGTTTTCTCGCCGCTAGCAGCTGCAGACCCCATACCCATCACCTGTGGTGTTCCTCAGGGATCATGCGTCTCGCCTACTCTCTACAATATTTTCACTAAGCCCCTTTTCGATGATCTGGATCATCTTGGTATCACCTAAACTAACTATGCAGATGATACACAGATCCTCCTCCCACTTTCAGGGGATTATGAAAAGGATTTGGCCTTGGTAAACAGCGTGTATATTATCATCCAGGCATGGATGGCCACACATGGTCTATGCCTGAATGATGATAAAACTGAGCTCATCATCCTGGGCACCACGTCCAACCTAAAAAAACTAGGACCTAACTACGCCTCATACATAATCGATGGCAATATCATTAAAGTAGAACGCGAGGTAAAAACACTTGGGTTTTACCTTGACTCTAACCTCTCATTCACCAAACAGGTCAATTAATTAGCTTCCTCCACGGCCTACACGTGCAAATTGATACGTACCGGCAAGACATTCCTCTCTGATAGTAGCTGTATCACCCTGGCCAGAGCCCTCATCCTGTCGCGCCTGGACTACTGTAATGCCCTCTATCTAGGATCAACTAAGGACACCATCAAAAGAATTCAAACCCTACAAAATAATGCCCTTAGAGCGGCTCTTGGCATCTCCAGAAGAGACCGCATTTCAGAGATCTGTCGACAGAACAACTGGCTCCCAACCCATGACAAAGTACTCCTAAAGACCCTGTTGCTTACCCACAAATCACTGAACAATGCCGCCCCCATCTACTTAAGGGAGAGATTCCACAAACAGACCTCCTCGATACCAGCAAGACTAGCTAACAGAGACCGTCTCTCCATACCAGGCTTCAAACGAGCCACAATTGGAGGCAATAGCTACCCGGTGAAAGCGGCGAAACTATGGAACTCGCTGCCTCCTAGTCTAAGAATAGACCAATCTTACCACAAGTTTAGATCCAACATCATCATATGGCTGAAATCTAATAACCAGCATCAATAACCCCTGCTTAGGATACAGTTAGAACTGATCGGACATCATCCGGTATCCATCATATGATATGCTACCTTAACTTCTATGCCAGCCTCCCTGCATTTGTCTCCTTTCACTTAATTTTTCTCTGTATATAATTGCCCTCTTGAATTGGCATGCTTTTCCCCCTCCTGTATTCTATGCCTGTAAATTTGTACCCCTATATATACACACCCTGTAACTGTTGTAATTATTACTTGAATATAAACTGTGTACTTTGTTGTGTAACTAAGCTTCGGAGACACTTGTAACTGCTGCGCCCTGTTACCCGAGGGTATGATGCGCATTATAAATAATAAACAAACAAACTAGACCTCAAACATCTTCGGTGCTTAGGATGCTTTCTAACGGGAGAAACATCTCTCGATTCAGTGGATGATTTTCTTTGAGATGGGGTAACGGCCGGGGATTTGGAAGGGCTTACCTGCATTGAGTTTCCCCTTCCTTCCCTGCAAGGCCTTGACAGTCATGGAGTGGCATGAGCCACAGTAGGCAACTTTGTGACCCCCGACCCTAAGCACCACAGACCGAAGCGGTGAGGGAAGACACCTTGGCTTCACAGTCAGAACACCGCAGTGAAGCCTGTATTTAGTGTGGGGCACATATTCGTGGAATATGAAACAAACGTAATCGAAATTCACTGAGGGAAGTAGCTCAGAAGCATGCAGCAATGCAGACAAAACAGAACTGAGGCAACATTCAGCGCGCGTGCTTATACCAGCGTCGATGTCACAAGGGACGCTACGGAGGCCATAGAGGACCAAGACTCGATACCACACGACGCTTGACCCTATGAAAAAGAAATTCCAAAACAAGTTGCAAGCAGACTTGAATATCAATAATGTGGAATAAGTGGGAGGACACAATCCATCAAAAATGATGGGCCTTCTCTCGCTTGCCTGTACTTCCCCGTAGAGGTGGAGCTGACCAGAGGAATGGAGTAGGGATGCTGCCAAAATGAGGCTAGGCCATCCACAATTGTTGGGTTAAGTGGCATGTTACGTTCTGTCACGGGACGTTCATCCAGTATGTCAGTCAGTTTGTAGCTCTGAGTAGGCACTGACGTGACTTCAGAGCTAGAGTGTCCACTAGGGGCCTGAACATAGCATGGGTGTGAGCGTAGGGTTGACCGTGCTGAAGCTCTACATCTGGAGACATGTACAGGCCGCTGGCATCGTGAAACCTGTATGTATGAGATTGATGTCCCCTTTTGTCGTCCCCCTGGTCGACGCCCAAGATGGATGCCATGGATTTGAAGAATCTGGACCTGGAGAGAGGGGCAAAGGATCCATCGGCGCTGAAGATTTTGCTTTTGATGACGACGGATTTGCTGTCGGCCTTGATCGGGACTTGGGCACCACTGTGACGTCAGGAACGTCAGCCTCTCGATGCTCTTGAGAAGGACTGGCTATCGATGGCTTGTGCGCCTGTTTCGGTGTCGAGCCCGAAGGCTTCTCCAATGCCGATGGCGTCGAGTGTGGGGTTGGGAGTGCCGAGCGCTGCCGAGGTCTGCTGTTCATGGGGCACACCCGCACATGCAGCCGCTTGCGTCTTAAACATAACCAGCATTTGGCTCTTGAAATCTTTCCGCTTCTCTCCAGTTGTTGGCCCAGCCGAGGGCTTACCTTTTTCCGCCGATGAGCTTGACTCCTGTCGATTACTGTAGCGCCTCTTTCTTATGCAATGAAGATGAGGAAGAGTGTCTCCTCAAGTGTGATCGCTTTTTGGCCTTCTCCTTTTTGGGGGTGGGCCCTTCAGTCTCGGCCTCGGAGGACCAAACGATCAACCACACCGGGTTTTTGTAGACGGTCTGCCCAAGGCGAATTTGGCAGCCCGCTCGTGTATGAACTTCGAGCACGAAGCACATCCCTCTGTGTCGTGATCCGTTTTCAAATACCACAGCCAAATGTTGTGCGGGTCGGTCATTGACATTTTGGAATGGTAGTTGGTGCTCCCTTCAAAGCCCGGAATCTGGGGAGCGGACATGTCACGGTTGAGGTTTTTAGACAACATGTTGACAAATTTAATCAAAATGCAGAGTCGAAGACTCAGTGTTGTGTTCTGTTCCTCACAGCAGCATGACGAGCGCGCAGAAGAAAATTAACAGAGGTACGGGGAGTAGTAGGACATCCAACGTTATGTCCGAAGCAGGCGATCGAGCACTGAGCAAGACGGATTGACAGCTGAGGTCCACTGAGCCCTGTGTCGAAAAAGCTTCTGAGAATTTTTCAAGAAGTAGAGCTGGATGAGGATATCTATCAGATGAGGAATCTGCTGAAGAAATGCAATCCATTGAAACTCACGTTTCAGTCAGGTTTCCAGACTTCTCTAGTTCAAATAGGTGTTCAGTCTAATGCCTTCCCTCCACTAAATTCACAATAAAACCAACTAGTTGAACTAAAAAGTCTGTGTGTCACATGTGACACTGATCCAAATCCTCACAGTATGTTTTACAATTGTGAAGAACAATAGCTATTGATGATGTGGTGTGGGGGTAGACATAGAACAAAACAATGGTCTATCCTCCAAAGATTGAGATTTGAAATGACAAGAACATGTAGAAATGGAGTACCAGATATGCAGGGTGTATTTGGTTGGAACACACAAGCACGTTGGGGGATGTCAGCAGTAGCAGTAGAAAGGGAACAGAGCATCTTGCAAGTCATCAGGACATCTATATTAGTAGTAGTATTGATAGAAGCTGAAAACCGGAGGGCAAGCAAGAGACAGAGGAAAGGCGAAAGCGGTCCAGCACCTTACCAGCCTGTGCGAGGGAGACCGAGCAATACAAAGGTGAACCTATCGAGAAAAGGTTGTGTTACGTGGGACACCAAAAGAGAATCTTGATAGTGGACGTAGAGCTGGCATAATTGAAACCAAGAGAAAGTGTGGTGGTGCTGTGACTTTTGGTGGGTGGACTGTGTGGTTGGTAAAAACCCCAAAACCTCCAGCACTGGAATGCTGCGGAGCCGCTTAGGCGATTACATGAGAAACAGAGAAGAGTATGAACAATATGCTACCTGGAAGGGCTGGGCGGTAGGGTCTGCAATGAATGCCCCAACTGCCAATAGCCGAGGGCTGTGAAACCAAGGGGGGCCCACCGAACAAAAAAGGAGCAAACAAATTCACAGAACAGTCCCAGGCAGAAGCTGTGAAACGTTCTCCGCCCAGAACAGGTAACGGAAGAAAGTCCAGGAGGAAGCCGCAGGATATGCAAGTGAAAGTCAAAGCACATACAAAAGAGACTTATTTTGAACTTTGGGCTGGTGCAAATACATTGGACTCCAAACATCGAAAGACGCAGAACCTTTGGAAGTCGGCCTCAAGAACATTAACTCTCTGACCCAGCGGTCTTCGAAAGCATCATTGGTGAGAACAGTAGCCTCCTGGTGTACAGTCGGGAAACTCCCAGCCTCCAGGGCATGTGCCTGTGAGCCAGAGGATACCTTACGCGACACATGACAGTCCGCAAGAGGTAGTCTTCCTTTCGTTTGTCAACAAAGGATCATGTCAAGAGTCAGTGGCACTTTGAAACCAACAATACACACATCTTCCCTGAAAGAGAAGGAAGAGAAGTCTTTGTTCCAATACGGTACGAGAGCCACTGGCCTCCAGAAACCAAAAGCAATCGACAAGCCTCTTTCTCGTCCCAACTGGGCCAGGAGTAGAGAGGTGAGGATACCCATGAGGAAATAAGATTTGTTAAAGAAGCAAAGTTAAGATAGACTGGTAGAGGCTTATAAAGAACTGTGGAGCACGCTGCGAGAAGGGAGTCATTCTCCTAGCCCCACTTGGAAATTGTGGAACTTAGTTTCTTTGTGTTGTGGACCTTAGAACATTTCCTGAAGTTGAGAATGCTGCTTTGAGATACTCACACCTAGGAGAAGGGAGTCATTTGCATGGGTTGTAGAAATGACACTTTCTTAGGTTAGGATTTGTGTTTAAGTGGTAGAGATCGAATAGGAGTTTGGACTAGACCATTTGATTTCGACTACACAGACATCCTGACTGAGTTTGTTTGAGGTAAGGAAACTACCTGTATTTAGGTATAGATAAGTTTGATTATTCTATAAATAAAAGTTTATAACCACCACTATCCCACTGTTTGGCCTGACTCCTCATTCCATGCAGCCACATTGTATCATAGCATTTTTTTAAGTTGGGCAAAGCAGGCTTTGAGCTTTATAGGTTCTTCTTATTTGGTACAGCGCCACAAGGAAGAAGTTAACTTAAGTTAAAGTGCGTCTGTGCTGGCCTCTCTAGTTTGAAGGTTTTGATATACTAAAGACATCCGATCAACCATAGGTGTGGCTGGGCAAAACAGGCCGGTGCGAAAGCAAGGACGCTCCACTGCACTAATGTTTATAACCTTATCAGATTTCAAGAGATTGTCCGTAAGGCAGGATCTCAGATTCCAGAAAAAGGAGCTTTCGCTTCAAGAGGATCTGACTTGTGTTGGTGCCATGATAGCCTTTCCCTAATATAGAGTCTCAGGGAGAAGTAAAGAGTGTGGGCAAATATCCCACCAGCACCTAAAGGCACTGCTGGTTTCAGTACTTTGCACTGTATTTAATCCCCATTCGCTTAAGCCGGACAGCTTGCAATCGTCCTCAAAGGTGACAGTTGCCTATGGTACCAGTAACCTTTTGAGTATCAGCTGTAGGCATGTCAGCAGAGACCTTAGTGCCAGCCTGAAATAAAAGTCACAGGAACTTACTATAAGAATGTTCATGAGGCATATCATACAGGTCCAGCGGATATCTGCAAGGGGGAAAATGCCTACCACGACTACTACATCACTTGAAACCGGTTGTATGTGGCATGCAACAAAAGGAGGGAGCAGCAAGTTCATTTGAATTGTAAATGTTTGTTTGGAAAACAAAAATAATAACTCTTAATTGGGTAAAGCAAAAAACCAAAGGCATTTCAGGGCCACAAAAAGGTGAGGAAACTGTGAACAGAGGATTTCCTGACCTCTCTGTAAGTGGAAAAATTGGAACAAGGTGTCGGTTGGTGAAGCTTTTTCTTTCTTTTTTTAATTGGAGAGGAAACTAAGAGTGGAAGCAGATCCCCTTTCTACATTTTTAAAGGGACAGCAATCTTTGCGATACTTTTCAGGGCTGCCTGTGGTACAGACAATTTTCAATCAAGTTTGGAAGAAAGACAGCAGAATGAAAGAAGGAGTGAGAAGATATGATGATTTTTGGACGAGTTTGCTTAACTGAAAATTACCAAGTTATGCAGACCATTTTGAGGCAGTGCATATGGGATTTCAAATTCATTCTTCTCACCCTAAACAGACATCAATGCAAACTCCACTTGTGCAAAAATATAGATTGGAGGGATTGTAGTATGTTCAGAAAACCAAATCTGCTATTACAGTACAATAGGCTACTACAACTGACAATAGGTTCTGAATAGTAATCACCTTACAGTACACGTGTTAATAATTCCTACATACAGAAGAGGTACTGCAATGGATGTAGTTCATCTCCACTACGCCAACCTAATGACAGGCTGAATGGAGAGGAAACATTTACATGAACATCTGGATCTACAACAACTATTCATAATAAATTAGGGCTATGTTGTATTGATGAAATCTTCATTGTAAGGGAACAGCTGAAAAAACACAAGAACGTGTAATTTGAATAATAATAGTAAATAGACTGAAATGTATTAGAGTAACTATGAAACTTAACAATTCAATCTAACCTACCCAGTCACCACTGAACTTTGAAAAATAGTAATTAGGGGGATGTTAAGTGCAAGGTGAAAGTGTAGCATTGAGGAGTCATAACACGTAACAAAAATGATTAAGAAACTGAGCACATGGAGGAATTTACTCATAAGGATTGTTGGCAGAAGCAGAAGTAAAAGTAGAAAATACTGGAAAACAATTCCTATAACTATCCGAGAGTATATCTAAAGATCATGTGAAGAATACACTTTAAAAAAAATTAGAAATTGCAGTGGCCAGAACAAAAAAAAACTTTCTATAAGAACAGCACAAGGATTGAAGTTTCAATCTGTTCCTTTACGAATGGTCTGAAAATCTTTGAGTTATAGATTTTAATAGGCATGTGCAAGAAATGCTATCTAGGAAGATGCTGTGCCCTTTGAAAATGAAAGTGAGAACTACAGAACACCAAACAGCAGCCAAAGAAAATGGCTTCGGATACCCAATTACAGTTTCCCTTCTGGAATTTCCCAAGCAAAATGCCTCTGAGACTATGTGGACAACCCAATCAAATGTGCCAATTAGAATGAACACAAATTAACAGAGAAAATAAACTAAGCTTTACATCAAAAGGCCATTCATGCCGTTTGACATTTTGATATAAAGCAATAGCGTTCTGCTCCAATAGGTATGAAATAAATGAATAGTTACTCACTGTAGTGACTAACATACTCTTAGTCTATAGTGCCCTTTCCTCCATACTGTATGGGCGTACCTCGCGAGGGACGGGAGACGGAACATTTCTCACCAGAAAAAATCATCTTCTTTAAATGTAGAGGCGCGAGGCCCAGGGCGCGTGCGCTTGCCTGACTCTGCCCACCGGCGCCACTCCTCAGTCCCCATTGACGCGTTGACAATATTCAGAATTGCCTTATGACATCAGTATAATCAGGGGGGATGATGGTGGGACGTATGGCGGAAAGGGGACTAAGAGTGCATTGGTCACTACAGTGAGTGATTATTAATTACTATTACATCCCGTCCCCATTCCTCCATACTGTTATGGGCGATTACAACTGAATGTAGCCCAGGGTGGAGAGGAGACCCTCCTTAAGAAAACAGGTTTCTTAGAACCGCCTGCCCGAAAGACACATCGGACCTAGAGGCGGCGTCCCAACAGTAGTGCTTACAGAAAGCCGAAGGGGTGGCCCAGGTAGCCGCCCTGCTGATGACCTGCCATGGCAAAGGCTGTTGGAATGCGATGGCCGTGGCTCTGACTGCATGGGCATGCAAGTTAGCTGGCACAGGCTTGTGCTGCTCCTCATAAGCCTCCTTGATTGCAGCGAGCATTCACCTTGCTATGGAGGCCTTCGAAGCCTGATAACTGGGTCTTGACCCACGAAAGTGACAAACAGGGTGTCCGACATGCGGAAGTCCTTGGTCCTGTCCAGGTAGTATTTCAGAGCGCATCTGACGAGCAGACAGTGCAGGACCGCCTGAGGCTCATCATTGGGTTGGCAAAGAACGTGGGTAAGACTATCTCCTTGTTGAGATGGAAGGAGGAGGTCACCATGGGTAGGAACGCAGGGTGCGTTCGCAGAACCACCTTGTCCGTGTGAAACGTGGCGTAGGCTCTGATGCCACCAGAGCCTGAATATCAATGACTCTGCGAGCGGAGTTGATGCCCACGAGTAGAGCTGTCTTTATGGTGACCAGCCTGATGTCCGCGGATGCCATTGGCTCGAAGGGTTTGTGTGCTAAGGCGCCCCACACAACACTGCAGTCCCACACAGGGTGTGGTTTCTTTATAGGCTGGTAGAGTCTGTGGAGGCACGCCAGAAGTCGCTTGACCACCAGGTTGGAAGAGGAGAAGAGGCCATCCTCCGAATTCCTGTAAGCACCTACGGTTGTTAGATAGGTGCATCATGTGTCCACCTGTATGCCGGAGTGGGCGAGGTGTGCTCAGAAGGAGAGCATGTCGTCCAAGGTGCACCTAAGAGGGTCGATCTCCTTACAGTGGGCCCAATGACAGAATCTAGACCATTACTGCCTATATTGACTCCTAGTAGCCTTGCTTCTAGCGCCCTGGATGATCTAGGGAGGAGTCTGTGGTAACGATAACCTGAGGAGTCGGCTGCCGGAAGGGCTTGCCCTGCCGCAGGTTGAAGTCTGTGGGCCACCACCTGAGGCTCGGGTGGAGAAAGGGAGGAATGTTTACTGGTTCCGCTTGGGAGCCCTTCTCCCGATTCCATGAGGCTGTGAAGTGCAGCTGTAATCTCCTCATCTTGAGCCTTGTGTGGGGTACAGCTAACAGGACCACTGCCGTGATACCCAACAGATGATGGTACCACCAGGCCGATGTCACTGCCCTGGAGAGGAAGTGAGAGGTGGCTTTCTTTTTTTTTTGATAAAACATTTTTTATTGTTTTAAACATTCCAAACTACACAACAACAGCTTTCATGAATTAGCATGTCCTCCCAAAGTACAACCATTAATAGACCATGTATCAATCATTCAAGACATTACCCCAGGTTTTAGTGCAATCCGACCATATCCCTCCCACTGCATACGACCGGGTCCAGCCGGTTCTAGGGACCAATCTCCTCCCACCTCCCCCATATCTTGTCCGCCTTAGTAGGGCATCCTCTGGCGGTATATACTCGGTGCTCTATGGTGGCACAAATGTTCATATCTGTTGCCCATTGCTCCATCGTTGGGGACTCCGGGGCTCCCCATTTCTGCGCTATGTTGCGCTTCATCAGTCCCGCTGCTGTGTTCAGGAGCAGCTTGCCCCATTTAGTAAGATCAATCTCAACTGGAGCCCCCAAAATGAGAATCTTCGGGTCTAGTGGTATGCGGCACGCCAAGACATTGCCGAGTACAGTACAGCATTCATTCCAGAAGGTGCGGATTTGGGGGCATGCCCACAGGGTGTGGAAGAAGGTCCCCTCCTCATCCCCACAACGGAGACAGTTCGGGTTCAAGGCTCTTTCCCATCTATATAGTATCGTCCTGGGGCAATAGACCCTGTGCAGGATCTTTAATTGAACCAGCCGAATCCTGGAAGAAATGGCCACCTCCCGTGGGTGCATTAGTACTTGGATCCAGTCTTCTGGATCCATCACCCCCACATCCGCCTCCCATTTAGTTTTCAGGGTCGTGAGTTCCGGCGTAGCAAAGGATGTAATAGCATTGTATAGGATGGAGGTGCATTTGGTGGGGATAAGAGCTGATAACATATTACGTTCTATTGGTGTGTAATCCGGGATGTTGGTGCCTGCAGGTATGTGGTTTCTTAGGGCGTGGGCCAGCTGTACATAGTGGTATCGCTCAGTATCCGGGAGTTGGAATTTTTGCTGGATAGTTTCAAACGAGGCTATATCCCTCTCCTCAAGAATGTCCCCAACCCTCAGAATTCCAGCCCTTACCCATCGAGGCCATGGTTGAAGCTTCTTTATCTCGGGCAGGTTACAATTTCTCCACAAGGGTTGTGCCACAGTTACACTATTTTCCCACCCAACGAATCTATGCGCCTGTTTCCAAACCACAATAGTATGAACCATGGTCGTTGGTGGGAGGGGTCTCGGAAGAGTTTGGTATAGCATTTGCCACGGGTCGGTATCGTGCATGGCTGCAACCTCGGCCTTAATGTGGGGGAGCTCCCTATCCCCATGAAGCAGGTCGTTGACTACTGCCAGCTGTGCGGCCCAATAGTATGTTTGGAGGCGCGGAGCTCCTATCCCACCCTCCCAGACCGATCTTTGGAGCGTAGTGAGCGCTATCCTCGGTTGACCACCCCCCCATATTAGTTCCCGAAAAAGGGATTCAACCCGCCTAAAGTCGGAGTCTGGGATCCTTAGTGGGGCATTTTGTAAGACATAGAGAAACCTTGGGAGAGTTATCATCTTAAAGAGTGCGGCTCTTCCCATGGGCATAAGAGGAAGAAGTCTCCAGTGGTGGGCGTCATTAACGAAACGGTCAAGGACCGGTTGAAAATTGCGTAGTGTGTATTCACTCAGGTTTGTGGTCACCCAGATCCCCAAGTATCGAAAACCTTGCGGTTCTGTTCGGTACGGGCATTCCCGAGGGTCAGCCTGCACGTTGCCTTTCACCGGGAAAAGAATTGATTTTCCCCAATTGATTTTAAGCCCACTCAGGACACCAAAACGGGTAAGCATCTGCGTCACCTTGGGGCAGGACCGAGCTGGGTCTCCCAGGTAAATCAGGAGGTCATCTGCATACAAGGAGACACGGTCCTCATGCCCTTCAGGCCATCCGAACCCCGTCCATGCGGCGTCTTGTCGAAGCCAAAGGGCTAGAGGTTCAATTGCCAGGGCAAAGAGAAGGGGAGAAAGGGGACACCCCTGTCTCGTGCCCTTTCCCAACGGGAAGGACCGGGACGACCAACCATTCACTCTGACCTCCGCTCGAGTGTTGGTGTAGAGTAATTTCACCCATTTCAGGAAGCTGTCCCCGAACCCCATACGCCTCATGACCTCCCAAAGGCAGTCCCACCTAACCGAGTCGAAGGCCTTTTCAAAATCTACTGCCAGTAGGGCGAGAGGGGTGTCAATGATCGGGGCCCGCTCCAGCGCTAGATGGAGCCGGCGCAGGTTCATACGCGTTGATTTGTGTGGCATAAAGCCACATTGATCTGGGTGGATCAGGGTATGGATCACTGATTGCAGCCGGTTGGCAAGGAGCTTCGCAAGAACCTTGGCTTCGCTGTTAATTAACGAGATAGGCCGATAAGAGGCGCACTGCTCCGGGGGCTTATCGGGTTTGGGAATGACCACAATAGTGGCTTTACATAGGTCAGGTGGGAGGGTGCCCTGGTCGCGGGCACCAAGAAACATCTTGTATAGGGGGGTCGCCATTTTATTCCCTCCAAGTTTTTGCCAGGTCTCGGCCGGGAAACCATTGGGGCCCGGTGTTTTCCCTGTTTGGAGTTGCGCTAGGGCTTCGGCTATCTCGGATTCAGCGAGATCCGAATCTAGCTCCTCCCGTTGTTGTGGTGTCAGTGCTGGGAGTGTAATCTCATCTAGTAGGGTCGGGTCGAAAGGTGCTGTCGGGGCTCGGTAGAGTTCCGCGTAGAACTGGGCAAATGCTTCTGCTATTTCAGCATCCGTCTGATACCCAACACCATTTGGGGCAACAATCTCCCTGACATGACGCCTCCCCTCCTCCCTCCTCTCCAGCCAGGCCAGCATCTTGCCCGCCTTGTCTCCCAGTTCGTATATCCTCGCTCTGGTGTCCCAATGAGCCTGCCTGGCATTATCTAGCATGATATTTCTGAGGGTTTCTGTGGTTTGTTTGAGGGACCTTTGAGTCTGCGGGGTGGGGTCAAGAATGTGCGTGCTTTCGGCCTGGACCATTTCAGCCTCCGCTTCTACTATCTTTTGGAATCTCTCCCGTTTTTTGTTTGCCACCCAGGAGATGATTTCCCCACGCAACACCGTTTTATAAGCCTCCCACACCACCACCAGGTCATCCACTGCCGGTATATTTATGTCAAAGTATTCATCGGACAGCTCCGTAAGGCGGTCTACCAACTCTGGGAAGCCAAGGTGGTAGCTGTTTAGCCTCCACGTTCTAGGGGGAGTTACAAAGTGTGTTCGTATTTCAATCAATAGGGGGGAGTGGTCCGAGATTCCACGAGGGAGGTATTCAGCGGATATTGCCCTGTGTAGGTCTGTGTTCGGGACCAGGAGGTAATCAAGTCTAGAGAGGGAGCCATGTGCTCCCGAGTGGAACGAGTAGCCTCTACCCTGGGGATGTAATTCGCGCCACACATCTCGGAGGCCCAAGGCGGACACAAAGTTGGAGAGTTTCGTGGGAGCATCCGGGTTACGCCCTCTAAGATGGGTACGATCCATAGTATTGCACATGACGTCGTTAAAGTCTCCCCCCAGGACCCATCGATCTGGGCGGTGCGTCCCCAGGAGAGCGGTGACGTCCTCCAAGAGTCCCTGGCCCAGTCCGGGTGGGGAGTATATTGACACAATGGCCAGCGTTTCGCCCCAGAGTGAACCTAGAATGAGTACATAGCGACCCTGTGGGTCCAATTCCACCACCTGTGGGGAGAACGGGAGCCTTTTGTGTATAAGAATAAGGGTGCCCCTGGATCCCATCGTGTACCCTGCATGGAATGCGGTCTTGTAATTTGTTCTCTGAAAAAGGGTGCAGTGTGTTCCCGCTAGGTGCGTCTCTGATAGGAGGGCCAAGTCGGGAGAGTGCCTATTCAACAGCTGTTTAATCAGACGTCTTTTAATCCCAGAGCCCATTCCGTTCACATTCCAACTGAGCAGCTTAAGGGACCTGGGGCGATCGGGTGGGGGTGGGTGTGTTTGTGGTTGTGTCATCTAGAGCTTCCCGTTAGAGGACACGCAGGATGTCTGGGTCGGGAGAGCTGCCTCCCCTTAGTGTGTCTGTTGGGAATATGGTTCCAATACCCAGTACAGCAGGGTGTAATGTACAGTGGGCTGTTTTTAGGTCTGTGGTTGGACATGCTATGAATTCGAACTAACGAAACAACATTAAAACTTTCCCTTTCATCCCCCACCCTATACTCCACCCCAACTTGAAGTACCTGTCGCCCGAACATACAAATACAACCGACTGTCAGGGGACAGTCAACTCATCAACCTAGGACTATTCCTCAAGTGGTATAACACTACTTAGTCTTAAGTTGCCCTGTTCTGGCCGTGGGGGTTGCGTGGATCGGGCCGTCAGTTACACAGGCATTGGGTTCACAGTTAATTCGCTGTTAGCATGGGCTAATAACATGGCGCCAGGACTCAAAGCATAACTGCGAGTGGGTACCTTATTCTCTATTTCAGTCATTGTCCCTGTTTGGCTGTGCCTGGGGTTGGTGCTGCGGGGGTTCAGGAGGTGCCCTGTCTCGCCTCGGGCGATTCCTACCGTTACCCTGTCTTCCGTCTGGCCTCCAGTCACCCTCCAGGTGTCTTGCCGCCCAACTCCATGCCTCCGCTGGGTCCGTGAAGTGCACAGTTGTTTCATTAAAGTATATCTTCAGCTGCGCCGGGAATAGGAGTCCGTATTTTACGTTGAGGGTCTGGAGACGTTTTTTGAGAGGGCCAAAGGATTGTCTAGCTCTTTGCACTTCTCTAGTGAAATCCGGGAAGAAACCTATCCTGGAGCCGTTGAACGTTATAGTGCCCTTGGCTCTGGCCATTTGGAGTATTGCGTCTCGGTCTCTATAGTTCAGCAGTTTCGCAATCACTGTGCGGGGTGGGGCACCTGGGATTTGCCTGCCAGTTGGCATTCGGTGGGCCCTTTCAATTGAAAAGAAGTTCGACAAGGTCTTGGGGGCAAAGATGTCTGCGAGCCATTGCTCTAGAAACAGTTCCATGCTTGCTCCTTCCGTTTTCTCCGGCAGACCGAGGATCCGAATGTTGTTTCGTCTCGCTCTGCCCTCCCCCTCTTCCACCCTTTCTTCCAATGCTTTGAGGCGAGCTAGCGCTCCTGACATTTGCTGGTTCATCGTCCTTAAACTGCCCTCTGTTTCAGATATTCGACCCTCTGCTTCTCCGGTACGGGCTGTGAGTTTCTGGAGGTCGTGGCGTAATAATGACACATCTGCGCTGATGCCATCCATCTTCTTTTCCATGGAGGTTCTCGAACTTGCTATGGCGTTCATGACATCCTTCAGCGAAATGTTCTCCTCTGTTTCTGGTGTTGCGGTAGTACCGGGTTGCTCCGGCGGGAGGGCTTGGGCGGGGGTCGCATACTGCTCTATTTTGCTCTGCGTTGTCGTGCCTCTTGCCTTATCCTTACCCATATCTGAAGGTATCTACTGGGCCTCGAGAGGTCGGCCCCACTCACGCACTGTTTATAAGGTTTTGCGACGTATGCTTCTTAAGGCTGTTTGTAGGGCGGGTAGGTGCGGCACCCCGTTCCGGAGCTGGTAGGGTATGTTGGCGCCCAACGGCTGATGGGTGGGTTGGTTTGCCTCTACTCCTCTATTGCCGCACTGTGTGCTTGGTTGTTGATCTCTCGTTGTGGCAGCCTACAGATTGCATCCCAAGCGCTAAGCCTCAGGTCACCTCAGGTATACAGGCACTCCAGTCGCTGCTCATATAGTGTTTAATGATGGACACTATGTTGGTTTGGTGCGTCGTCTCCAGCGCCTCAGTGCCGCTCTCTCCAATCCGATCCCCAGGGTCTCAGATTTCCACCAGCTCTATCACGCGGGGCGGGGTACGGAGTCCGGTCTGCCTCCGGCGAGACAGCGTTCCCGCGGGGGCCGGGCCCATGTACGCCCGAAAACACACAGGAGGATGTGGTCTCTAGGAGCGGGGCCGTCTCCACGGGTTCGTGTCCCCCCTTCGCTCTCCAGCTGGGCAGGGTGTCTGCCGCTCCAGCGGTCAAACGCATCCGCGGGGGCTGCGGGGGGTCGGATTCGTGTGCGCTCGGAAGCACACGGCGTGGTGTGGCCGCCAGCAATGGGGACCGCCTACCTTCCCAGTCGCAGGCGGCTCCCGCTCGTGTGATTCGTTCCGCCCGGCAGGAGTCCACGAGCTCGTCTCTCCCCTCCGCTCTCCGTCCTCCTCTATGGTTCCGCGCGGCTGCTCCAGGCCCCAGCGGGGCAGGGTGTCTGCCTCCTGCAGTTGGCGCCGTATTACGCGTCCTCTTCTAGGTCGCCGTTCCGGCGGCCATCTTGTCCGTTGCCGGCGTCTCGGGCTTCTCGGACCAATTGCTCCCGACTGGAGCTGCGGTTCGGGTCGGTATTATGACGACCCAAGCGCCCAAGGCTCCGCTGCGCCTGGATATAGTTTCCGCCGTTGTGGTGCCCAAATTACAGGATATTTTCCAGGATTTGGCTGACGGCCGCGGGAGCTCCGAGGAATCACGTCCTCATCCCGTGCTCGCTGGCCACGCCCCCGAGAGGTGGCTTTCTTGATGGCCGCCATCTTGTCCTCCGAGGGAAAGACTCTGAGCTTGTGTCCCAGATGAGGCCCCGGAAGGTCAGGGTCTGCGTGTGCTTCTTGACATTGATATTGAACCCCCAGTTGTGGAGTGTATTCATCAGTGCGTAGGAGGTATAGTGAACCGCCTCCGGAGATATAGCCCATACGAGCCAGTCATCCAGGTATGGGTAGACATGGTGGCCCTGGGCCCTGAGGACGGCTGCCACTGCATTCATCAACCTTGTAAAAACCCTGGGGGCTGAGTTGAGGCCAAAGGGTAGTAGCTTGTATTGGAAATGGCAGCCCATGGTCCTGAACCACAGTAAGGAACGATGCGTTCGAGGAATCGGGACGTGTAGGTGAGCGTCCTTCAGATCCAGGGAGCACATCCAGTCTCCCCTGTCCAGTGTTGCCGCAATAAGTGCTGCTGTAACCATGCAGAGGAAGGGAGAGACTGAGGTTGGAAAGGTCCAACACAACTCTCAGGCCAACCTGGATCTTCTTCTGTATGGCAAAAATCCTGGAAAAAAAGCCCAAGCCTCGCTGGGAGGTTAGAACTTCTTCCACAGCCTGGCTTCTCGAGGAGTGACCTGATCTATGCCAACAGCGTTGCTGTCCCAATCTGTGGGAGGGGAGGAGGGAGGAGGGAGGAGAGGAAGGTACCAGTAGGTGCTACCCCGTGGAAACTACAGAGAGGATCCAGGGGTCTGTAAAATTCTGGCACCAAAATTGCATGTGAAAGGCAAGCCTGCCCCCCACCGGAGACACGTGGAGCTGAAGGGGCGTGTCATGCCTTCTTTACCTCTGAGGCTGTTGTGGAGGAGGGGGATTTGAAAAAGCCCTTGCCCCCACCCGCATTTGTTGTTTATTCCAGTGCTGATTCGGAGAATGGTCAGGTTGCCTGGACCTTTGTTCTTGAAAGCCCCAGAACCCGCCAAAGGCCCGCCCCTTGTCAGAGAGTTGCTGTGACTGGGCGAAGGCCTTCAGAGTGGCCTTCATAAGAATAAAGACTTCGCCATTTTTGAGCTGTTCTTTTTATCTAATTATTCCTCCATGGTGGAGTTAAAGGGGTCACTACCCTGGAATGAAGGTCCAATATGTGCTCCTGGACGTTGGGGTCAAACTTAGTAGCCCGCAGCCAGGCAGACCTTCTCATGTCCTTGGTGATGCAGATGGCCCGGCCAGAGGTATCGACGCGCCACGGCGGATTCCCTGATGTCATGCGCTACCAGCCTGGATTCTCCTAGGCCCGCCTTGAAGCGCACTTGGCTCTGCGCCAGAATGTCCGGGAGGAAGTACGCAATTTCCTGCCAGAGCCCTTGGTTAACAGCGTTGGCTTGATGCAGGGGCAAGGAGGAGTTGGGAGAACAGCTTTTTCCCTGTACGCCTCCAAGATGATCTTCTCCTTGCCTAGCAGCGTCGAGGACGATGTGGCCGAGGACGGTGAGGCTTACAGTAAAGTGACACCGCAGAAATCACAGAAGAGTGCGGTTGAGGATGTGCCGAAAGTCAGAGTGTATCCACCTTCATCTGCCTATACTTTGCATCGAGGCGCTGATTGACAGGTTGGGCCGACTGCGGCTTGAGCCACCCCTTCTTGGTCAGGGCCACAACATCTTTCTGCATAGGGATCCCAGTTCTGGAAGGGGGTCTTAGGGTGAGGCTTTCTGCCAAGACCCCCTCCTCGGGCTGCTCTACCTCGAGCTGAGGAAGGCCCAAATATTCTGCCAAATCTGCAAGGCTTTTGTGGAAGGCCCTGGCCGAAGATGGCGTGTCAGGGTCGTCCTCCTCGTCAGTGCCAGATGTGGTGGGTACTGTGGGCTGCGGTGTGGATATCGGAGCCAGTGGCTGTTGAGGGGGCTGTTGAGGAGCCGCCTGTAATGTGGGAGGCAGGGGAGCCGGCTGGGGCAGCGGTGGATGCACTGGGACCTGTGGCACCTGAGTTATAGGAGGAATGACTATGGGTGCTGGTGGGGTGACCTGGGGGAGCATGTCCCTAGGAACCTTTCAAAGAACCTGTCTTTGGAGGCTGTAGAGGTGGCAGGTGATATTGACGGAGTGGCTACGGGAAACTGAGGCCGGGGCATACTCTGCCTGCGGTGCAGGGGAAACCTGCCCTGCACTGCTGATGGATAAACTGTAGGCCACGCACCTGGTTGACACCAGTCCCACCTTGAGACTCTTTCCTCCAACCGCTCAGCAAGAGGGGTTATCGGACGAGCGGCCATCTTGTCTGGCGCGGCAGCCATTTTGTCGAGCTGCGTGCCACGTTCCGAAGTCATGGTGCCTGGCTTGCTGGAACCAGCCCAGTCCAAGACGCTTAGTGTTGGAACAAAAGGCCTATCCCACACCTCAGGTCATGACCTGGAAGGTGTATTGCCCCTCGGCAGAGCTGCCGGTAGTGCTCTGTGAAGGCGCCCCCTCGGACATGATGCCGGTACTAGGGTGTTGCCTCTCAGGAGTAACTCCGGTAAAAGAACCTTGCGGTCCCTTAGCACTGACCCCGGAAGGATCCAGAAACCCCCTCGGCCGTGAGGCTGGTAGCTAGACTAGCCTCGGTAGGTGTGCTGGTGCTAGAACCCAAACAGTCCCTCCTGGTCGAGTGCTTCCTTGAGAAGGAGTCGCCTTTACGGGGTGCGATGGTGAAAAGAGGCCTTCCCATCGGCTTCGAGCAATGCTTGACAAAGTCCTTTAGGTCCTCCGGAGGTGACTTCAGGAAGAGCTCACTCCACCTAGCTAGCCTTTTCTTCAGTGCCTGTGGAGTCAATGCGTTGCATGCGGAACAACCTTCCCAGCCATGGTCGGGGCCAAGGCAGCAGAGGCAAAGGGCATGGGGCTCGGGTGTAGGGAAGAGCCCCTTGTAGGTTGGACACGCCGAGAAGGAGCGTGGCATTGAAGGACCAAGTACCTAATTGAAAAGAAAAACACAGATACAAGAATATCCGGTGAAGAACGCATGGTATTACATAGCCGAAGCCAAATCCAGGAGCGCTGGTGAATTTGGCCCGTTCCCGTTGACACGGAAAAGGGGACTAAGGAGCGGCACCAGTGGATGTAGTAAAGCGAGCGCATGATCCCGGGAGCCCGACCCTGCGCGTCTCTAAATTTAAAGTGGAAGAAGATTTTTTACTGGTGAAAAAGGTTCCGTCTCCCGTCCCTCGCGAGGGCCGCCCATACAGTATGGAGGAAAGGGGACGGGACGTAAGAGTAACACTTTTTGTAGTCTTCATAATTATTGGATCCAAGCATATAAAACCCCTGGTTTTAGATTATATTGCGAAAATGAATAATTTAAATATAAGAGTTGACAGAGTTAGGTTTGTAAATATCAACAATTAAAATGGTATCAACTCTAAATGGTAGATAATTAAAACCAACATCTGACTGGTGGTTTAGAGCCTACCATTATGAAACCTGCTGTTCCTCAGGAAATGTGCCACTTATGGTTGTACATTTTTGTTTTGTTAATGGAAAGTTCAAATAAGGAAATGTGGAAAATGTGTAAATGGAAAAATGCTGCTGCCGTTTATTTTGAAGCCAGTTTACCTACCTGCGGCCTGCTTGAAGTATGCTTGGCCCTGAAATGATTACTTAACAGCCTTTTTTCTTTCCCAATTCAAGTACAAACCACCATGAAAAAGGTTAAATGGAACCCTCTCTGAAAAGATGTTTTAAAAATAAGTAGTCACTGTCAAGTTCCAGACTGGGCTGCATTTTCTTTATGCCCTGTGCACATTTAAAAAGCATGTTCTCTCTGGAAGGCCATCTGCCTTTCAGGTCGGCTGTTATATCCTGCAAGATGCAGTATTGGTGGGTTAGCTGGGGATCACCTGATCTCATATACAATGCAATATGTGGGTGTGAAGACAGCTCACTATCTAGGGATAGTCAATGGTAGGAACACCTGAGCAAACCCAAAAACAGGTGCCCAAAAACCAAGCACAGAGACATTCCAGCCTATTTTTCAATCCTCCAAGGGGCTTTAAATTTAGAGGACTTCTTTCATAGGTGGCTTTCTACCAGTTACAAGTCATATGGTACATGTTATCATTATTGGAAGGATGTCATTTCTATGGGAATTTGATAATGAAACTCAAAGGGTACATGTTAATCTATATGCATCAAATTAATTCTCCTGCTGACCTTAGCTGTCGTCTAAAAAAACTAAAAGCAACCTTGGCAAAATCAATGCTGGGTATTATTTACATCCTTTGGTGAATATCTATTTTGCAGCTGCAGTCAAATTTAATTAAGTTCTTCTCATTGCACTACTCACTGCATTTAGTGATTTTCATAGTACGTAAAAACTAAAATAAATTGAGTTTACTCAAATATTTTTGCTGAAGGTGAGCAGGTCCAGCTAAAAATGTACTTCTCTGAGCTTGCAGAATTTAACGTTGTTTAAAAATAAAATAACAAGAAAATGGTTTTCAGCATTGTATCACAAGAGCCTGAAGGTACATGTTCTACATGGCAGAGAAGGAAACTGCCTCATCTTGCTCCAGGCATTGTAGGATTAGAGTAGCTTTAAGGAGTTGGGAGTGCACTAAATTGTGGTATGTAAAATATGACTCATGCAGACAGTACTGCACAATTCTATTAATTTAACAGAGACCTGCTGAAATTTCCAGATCTCATTTTGTGAGGTACCAGAATTTGTTGGAATGTTGTACAGTAAAACTGGGAGTCTAAAGATCTTCGATGAAGCCACTGACAAGCCTGACTGGTTGGAGAGACCATACATACAAATCTGCAAAGAATATATGGGTACTCATCAAATGCCCGTTATAATGATTCCAGAGTCCACACCAAGATTTGTCTACCAAGATTAAAAAACACTTGATGAATTACAAAATGAGGCCACAGTTTCTCTTCCTTTTCAGATAGTGATTGGAAGTACCATGGGTCCGTTCCATGAACAGAAAATTCTGGCAATGCCTGCATCACTCTGGTGAATTAGCATACTAGTGGGACATTTACTTTTGGAGAATTCTGACAGTTGTTTTTCATAAAACGCCACAAGAGTCAAGTGACTCAAAAACTGTCCTTCCTCAAATAAAAAATAAAATGAGGGTTGCAGCGTTTTTATTTAAAATAAGTTCAGAGGTTTCATGAACAGTTTGTTACATTTATTGTGACCCATAGGTTCTCTTTCATCACCTTCTGCTACCTTTGCCAATCGGCATTGCATTGACACACTAAAAATGACAAAAAAAGGAACCTCACTATGAGGCAATAACGCGAGAGAGGACAATGCATGAGTGAATAAAGTAATTATACTTGCAGGTCATGGAACATATTTCTAGAATGCAATGCTAAAAGACCTTCAAAGGGGCAGATCTCTGACATGCCTTTAAAGCTGCACTGGAGTTATAAAAACAAGAGACATGCGAGTACCAATATTTGAATACTAGACCAATATTTAAGAACTATTAGCAGGTGACCTACTTTACTAAGGCTTTTCAAGAACTGCTGTCCAAATAATTCCCTTTAAAATCTGGGATATGCGTTCTTCTGCTGCATGGAAAGTGTCATGTATCTGGTTCCTGTACATTATTCCCTTTATCAAAAACCCATTGTTTAATGTTGTCAATTAAATTTGATGCGCCTGAGGATCCAGAACAACTTTTAAAACAATTCTAGTTGAGAAAAAAAAGGTTTTTTTAAAACCTCAAGGAGTTTAGACCTTGAGGAACTTTACTAAAGTCTCTTGTAGTGTCTGAGCGATTTAACTACAAGAAGGCAGAATAAAAGAAAATATCTTGTGAGCTAGATGAACAACTGGCAATTCTATTATACTGCATCTATGGGTGTCGTTCCTGATCTCAAATGGTACTAGAAATTTGCCTGGGACACATACCACAGCATAATTACATAAACTTTTTTGCCAAGAAGAGATGAGGACTTAACCAAAAGTGTTCTGTGCTGATTCTGGGTGAAGGCGGATCTTCCACAATGTGATGTTATATAGTCATCTCATCCAGCGTCAACAAGCTCAGGAAACCAAATTCTCACATTCAAGTGGAAAGCAACAGGGACAAACGGACACACAATCTGCCAAAGCTATATGACCAGGAAAGCCATTTAAAAAGCAACAGATCACATACCTTAACTTTCTTTTCTGGACTTGGTGGGAGCTCCTTGCTAGGTGGTGCAGTGATACTTCCGGCAATGGCCTCAGCTGAAGACGATGCCTCTAAATTTACTGAATGGAAGAAACAGGAACAATCAATTGTACTGCTCAAAGAGCAACAATACAATACTGGAATACGAGAGGATGGTTAGATGTTTTTAAGCCATGCAAGCAGGACATTTTTGCAAAACAAACAATGGCGAGTTCACACACTTGTTTAAGGGCTACCTCAGAAAAGTGGCAAAGCCCAGACTTTAATTAGGGTCTGAATTTTAATTACATGTGGACTAATGCACCCGAGCTGCATATTATATGGGTGTTAAAAGGTCCAGAGTACATCAATGCTATATAAAGTTCAGGGGCACAGGTTTTATAGAGGCACAAAACTCAGATTTTATGATATAATGTAGTTGATAGTGTGGGTTGATATTTATTTTACAGACTACTAAATGAGAAAATAACTCAGAATGTTGCAAAACTGAACGGTACCGGTAAAGATTTACTTGTACTAGAGAGCAACTAAGAGCATAATGTTGCAAGGTTCTACTTTCCAATAAAAAAAGCTTTTAAAACAACTAATATCTAGGATATAACAATCACTATGTGCACAATAAACAAAGGGCCACCAAGAGCACACTTCCCCTTTCAGTCTGCCAGTTCCTCTGTGCATATGCAGTCTTGGGCATGCTACCAACATGTGCATTGGTCAACTGAGGCCACATGGTTGGAAAACCTGAGTCAGCCACCCACCCAACGGCGTTCAGTAAGTATATTTGCAGAGATGGGGCTTTAAGGGCCTGAAACTGTAGACACAGGTTTAGATTTCGAACCATTTTAGCATTGGAAATGTAGAATAAACTATGGAAATGTTCAAGCTTTGTATGCATGTTTGTGTCTGGCACATTCAAACACTACCAGGAATTTGGCAGATACTTGCTCTTTCCCTGTGGCCGACGTGCAACAGAAGAGAAGCAGCACAGTGGAGACTAATACAAGGACTACTGTATAGCTGATTGCATTTCTGTGGAAATCAGGGATATGTTCGGGGATGCTGCAGCATACGTGTCCATGCGGGCAATTTCTGCAAGTGGCAGAACTTTGTCCAAGAAAAGTCATTAGTAAGGGCAGCTTTCATAGTTAACTGTACAATAGGGGTTCTACTTTCTTTCTTTCCATTTCTTTTTTGTATTCAGATACTTTTATTGTTTTTTTTATAGACAAAGATTAAGCACTCTGTATATACTTCAAATGCAACAATCCTGATAAAACATGTCGATGATTGGGTAGAATCCCATAAACAAGGAAAATCAAACTCCCCCACCCCCTCTACCCACCCTAAATTCATTCCACAAGTGCCCAGAGCAGGGATGCCATTTCACCATACTGCCAGGGGTAGCAGAAGTGACATCACACGACCCTTGACCTCTAATGACATCACAGAAGAACAAGTTACTTACCCATAGTAACGTTCTTTCGACTGGATGTACAACCGACATATTCCTCTTATATTTCCATATTCCGCTTCAGCTGCTTTGGAAAAATAATTCCAGCAGAGGGCGCTGTGCATCGATGTCGGTTGACTCGATGTCCCTCGCACGCCTCTGTCTCGATGTCGACACCATTGATGGTATAAAGCGTGCGCAGCGACCGTCGGCTTCAGTTCCATTTTTAAAGCATGTATAGGATATCCCACACCGACAGTTACTTCTCCGTAAAGAGCGAAGACTGCAATCATATGGAAAGTTCTACTGCAGGGCAGGTTGGGAGGGGTGATGAGCAATAGGTGGGAGGAACATCCAATCGAAATAAGATTACCATGGGGAAGTAACTTGTTCTTCGAGTGGACTGTGTCCTCCCACGTATTTCTCATTTTATGAGAAACTCCCAAAGCAGTGTATGTATTCCTGGAGGAGGGAGTCAGAATTTTCTTCAAAAAGTTCCTTCATAGGTCTGTGTGCACAGAATTTAGCACTGCCTTTTTCCAAATAAACCTTCCAGGCTTGAGGAAGAGTCCAGATTATAGTGTTTGGTAAAAGCGTGTACAGACGACCATGTGGCTGCCGCTTAAATATCTCTAATTGCGACATCCCCCTGTAATGCAGAGGAGGTAACCATGCCCCTCGTTGAATGAGCTCTGAGACCCTCCGGGGTCTTGTGTACTCAGACCTCAGAGAGGTTTTGAGGTGACTGGAGCCGTGGTTGATGGTAAAGCAGCTGCTGCCTGAACGGTTCTAGCACCTCTTCCCCGTCCACCACAGGGAAATCTTTACTGACCTTTTTGATTGGACAGTCCTCTCCCCCTTCCAACTGAGGAGTAAAAGCGAATGGACCTTTCCCTCCAAGGTGTGCCAGTGGGGCGGTTTTATGTCTGTCTAATAGCAGCACCAAGGGACTTTGCTGCTGCTGCTGCTGCTTTAGAGGTCTGCAATTTCTCCAGACTCTTGTCAGCCTTGTTACCAAATAAATGTGCGCCATCAAAGGGCATGTTGGGCAATCTGGATTGCTTATCGGGAGCAAAACTGGACTTTAACCAGGCAAATCTGTGCATATCTGTATTAGCCGCCATGGACCTGCTGATGCCGTCAGCAGTGTCGAGACCTGTCTGGAGAGATTCGCACATTGCATCTTTCTCATCCATGACTATATTTAAAAATCTGTCTCTTTCAGCCCCTTCAGGGATATGATCAGCCGCCATTGCTACACATTCCAAAATAGTAATTTTAAGTTACTCACAGTAGTAACTAACATACTCCTAGTCCATAGTGCCCTTTCCTGCATACTGTATTGGGTGTCCCTTGCTAGGGACGGGAGACTGCGTCCCTCACTAGAGATGGGAGACAGAACCTTTTTCACCAGAAAAATCAACTTCCCCTTTAAATTTAGATGCGCCGGACACGGCCCTGGCAGCACATGACTCCGCCCACAGCGCCACTCCTCTGTCCCCTTTGACGCATCAACAATATTACCATTGCCTAATGACACTAATTTTATTAGGGGGGAGGATAGTGGGACATATGAAGGAAAGGGAACTATGGACTAGGAGTATGTTAGTCACTACGGTGAGTAACTTATAATTACTCCTACATCCAGTCCCCTTTCCTCCATACTTTATGGGCGATTATAACTCAATGTAGCCGCAGGGTGGAGAGCTGCCCCTCCATTCCTTAACGCTCCCTCTCCAAATGCCACGTCTGACTTGGAGCTGGCATCCAAGCAGCAGTACTTGCAGAAGGCCGAGGGCGTAGCCCATTTAGCCGCCTTGCCGGACGTGCCTCTGGAACGCAACCGCTGTAGCCTTGGCCTCTGATAGCGTGGGCATGCATATTTTCCGGGAGAGGCTTGTGCTGCCCCTCGTAGGCCTCCTAAATGACCTTAACCATCTACCTTGCTATGGAGGGCTTTGACTCACCGAATGTGACAAAGAGAGCATCGGATTTGAAGAAGCTCTTGGTTCTGTCCAGGTAGAATTTTAGAGTGCGCCTGACTTCTAGACAGTGCAGAACCCTCTGAGCGTCGCCCTTAGGGTCCAGGAAGAACATAGGTAACACTATCTCCTCATTCAGGTGAAAAGAGGAGAGCACCTTAGGTAAGGATGCAGGGTGAGTTCTAAGCATCACCTTGTCCTTATGAAAAGTAGTATAAGGCTCTGAAGCCACACGTGCCTCTTTTTCACTGACCGTGCGTGCAGATTTGATTTAAGTCCCAACACGAGGGCTATCTTAATGGTGACTACCCAGATGTCCATGAATGCCCAAAAGCGGCTTCTTGATAGACAGGTAGAGCCTGGAGAGGCCAGCCAGGTGTCTTAACCACTGGATTAGAGGATGAAAATACTACCTCCTCTGAGTTCCAGTAAGTTCAGACTGCCACCAGATAGGTGCAACATGTGTCCACCTGCACCCCAGAGAGTGCGAGGTGTGCAGAGAAGGATAGGACGTTTTCCAACGTACAGGTCAATGGATCGACCTCCTTTAATTCAGCCCCGTGGCAAAACCTAGTCCACTTGCTTTTGTACTGGCTTCTGGGGTAGTATCACTCCTAGCGCCTTGTATAACGCCTAGGTTAGCATGTGACAGATGTAGATGTCTTAGTGGGACCTGTTCAGGAACCACACTGCAAGGGTTAACTTCTGGGGGCGGGGTGGTTGACCGTGCCACCCGGCTGTGAGAGTAGGTGAGCTGGGCCCAGCGGAAGGTGCACCGGGGCCTGCTCCGACAGACTGAGTAGTTACGAGAATGATGGCCTCGCGGCCCACCATGGAGCATCAGGATGATACGGAGATACCGGGCTTCCCTGATCTTTCAGGTCACCCTGTGCACCAGGGGAGTGGGAGGGAAGGCATATGTGTTCATGTTGTTGCATCGCGTCGCCCAGAGAGCCCCAGCCCGGACGCAAACTGGGGACACCTCCTGTTGCATCAGGTGGCAAAGAGATCCATCTGAGGATGACCCCATCTGTTGAAGATCTCCTGAAGGACCTGTTAGTTCAACTGCCATTCGTAGCTGTCCGCACCCAGCCTACTGAGCCTGTCTGCCTCAAGGTTGGAGTCCCCCGGGAGGTGAATTTGCTGCAAAGTGCATGTTGTTTACCAGAGCCCACTCCCAAATGTTGATTGCTAGAGTGCAGAGGGGAGGAGATCTGGTGCCACCCTGCTTGTTGATGGAGCTGTCCGTTTGAATGAGGATCGTCTTCCCACTGATCATCAGAAGGAAGGCTTTGATAGCGAGCCAGATGGCCATCAACTCGAGCCAGTTGATGTGGCCCTCCCGCTCCTGAAGAGACCAAACTCCATGGACACTGTGGCTGTCCAGGGTGGCTCCCCACTCTTCCAGGGATGAATCTGTGGTGATGGTAACCTGCGGTGCTGGTTGCCAAAACGGTCTGCCTATTCGCAAGTTGTAGTCTGTGGTCCACCAGACTAGGTCCTGGTGGAGACGAGGTGGGATGCTGACCAGCTCCGCCTGGGAACCCTTGTCCTGACTCATGGAAACTGGGAAGGGCAACTATCATTTTGAGCCTCGTGTGTGGCACTGCCAGGAGACATGCCGCCATGTTGGTACCACCACGCCAAGGTCACTACTGAGGAAATGCCCCGTGGCCCCCTTCATGGCTGTGATTCTCTCAGAGCTTGTATGTCATCTAGCTATGGATAGGCGTGGTGACCTTGGGGCCTGAGAAGGGCTGCCACTGCGTTCATCAGTCTCGTAAAGATCTGCGAGCCGAATTGAGGCCAAAGGGTAGAACCTTGTATTGGAAATGGAAACCCATTATCCTGAACCTCAGGAAGGACCGATGGGGTTGCCAGATGGGGACGTGTAAGTACGCATCTTTCAGATCCAGGGAGCACATCCAGTCTCCCATGCACAATGTCTCTGCAATAAGCGCTGGGGTAACCATCTTGAACTTTTGAAGAGAAAGGGCAAGGTTCAGGATGGAAAAGTCCAACACAACTCTCAGGCCCGCCTGGTGGTTCTTATGTATGGCAAAAATCTGTGAATAGAAACCCAGACCACGCTGGGAGGCTGGGACTTGCTTCACTACCTGACTGGCTAAGAGTGAGCGAATTTCCGCCAACAGAGTTGCTGTCCCAATCTATGATATCAGCGGGGAGGAGAAGGAGGTAGAGGTAGGTGGAAGCCTGTGGACACTATGGATAGTATTCAGGGGTCCTCACTCAAACCTTGCACGCCAGCGATGGGAGTGAAGGGCAAGCCTTACCCCCACCAGAGACTCGTGGATCCGGATTAGCATGTCATGCCTTTTTTCCGTCTGAGGCTGGGGCTGAGGAGGGGGACTGGAAAAAGCCCTTCTGCACTGCCTTGTGCGGCTTGTGGCGGTGCTGGCTCGGAGATCGGTCGGCTGCCTGGACCGTCTTTCCTGGAAGCCCTAGAACCCTCCTAAGGATCGACCCTTGTCAGAATGCTGGTGCGTTTGGCTGTAGGCTTTAGGGGTGGACTTTGTGAGGATGGATAAGGATTTGGCAGTCTAGGAACTGTGCTTTTTATCAAGTTCCTCCTCCGTAATGGAATGGAACAGATCGCCACCCTCTAATGGAAGGTCCAGTATGCGCTCATGGACATAGGGTTGAACTTGGTCGCCCGTAGCCAGGCCGTTCTTCTCATGTCCGTAGCAATGCAGATGACACGACCTGAGGTGTCAATATGAGCCACCGTGAACTCCATTGCAACAATTTTGGTTTCCGCCAGTCCCACATTGGAGAACGCCTGAATCTGTACCGGAAGTTCCGTAAGGAAGTCAGCTATTTCCCGCTAGAGCCTTAGTGTCCATATTGGACTGACAAAGATGAAGCGAAGCGGTGGAATAGATTTTCTTTCTGTATGCTTCCAGGATCTTCTCCTCCTTACCCAGGAGTGCAGAGGCTGATGTAGCCAAGGACGTTTGTGGCTTGGAGTAGATTGAGGCTGCAGTAATCACGGAGGCGTGTGGCTGAGGATGTGCCGACAGGCAAGAGTGGATCCCCCCTCCATCTGCCTATACTTGGCGTCAAGACGCCCGTTGATAGGTTGCGCCAAATGAGGTTTAAGCAATCCTTTTTTGGCCAGTGCCACCATGTCCTTTTGCATTGGAATCCCTGTTCTAGCCATGGGGCGTAGAGTGAGGACCTCCACCAAGACCCCTGCCTCTGGTTGTTCACCCTCATGCTGTAGAAGCCCCAAGTATTCTGCTAGGCCCGCGAGCCGCTCATGAAATGCCTTGGCTGACGAAGGTGTGTCGGGATCCTCCTCCTCATTGGTGTCCACCAACGTGTGCTGCTGGTCAGGTGCAGCTGGAGGAGTGCTGGGAGCCGGCAGCTGCTGCGGCGGCTGATGGGGAGCTTCCGGGATTACTGGAGGCATGGGGGCCGGTGTAGTAGGAACTGGCATGGGCAGCTGGGGCAGCATAGAAACCGGAGGCACTGGAACCAAGGGCAGAGTGGCTGTGGGTGCTAGAGGCATGTCCTGGATCACATCTTTGAGGATGATGCCCATCTGTGGATGCCTCATAAGCGTCAGTACTTTTCCCAAAAAACTGTCCTCACACGCCAGTGGAGCTTTTGGTGCTGCGGGGATGGGCGGCAGGCCATGAGGGTACAGAGACCTGGGCACACTCTGTCTTGCTGTGTGAGGGGTGTATCTGCCCTGTGACGCTGAAGGGTATGCAGTAGGCCACGTGCCCGGCGAAGACGGGTCACACCTGGAAACTCGTTCCCCTTACCTGTTCCCCCAAAGGGGGGTGTGTCGGACAGGCCACCATTTTGTTTTCGCACAGTGACATTTTGTCAGGTTGCATGCCACGTGCCTAAGTCGCGGTGCTTGCTGCACTGGGCCCGTCCTCTTCCTGGACTCTTGGCAGTGAAGGTTGAGGCCTACCCTGCACCTCAGGACGGGCCTGGTAGGCTCAGTGCCCTCGGCTGAGTCGCCGATAGTGCTGGGTGCAGGCACCCCCTCAGACATCTGTCCGGTACTTGGGTGTAGCCCCTTGGGTGGAAACCCAGTAATAGAACCTTGCGGTCCCTCAGCAGCGTCACGGTAGGATCTTGCGACCCCTCGGCCTGGAGGCCTGTAGCTGAATCAGCCTCAGAACCTGCACTGGTGCTAGAACCCGATAGGTCCATCCCGCTCGGCCGCTTCCTGGGGAAGGAGTCACCCTTGTGGGGTGCATATGAAAACAGTGCCCCTACCTTGGGCCTGGACTTGTGCCTGACAAATTCATTCAAGTCCTCTGGAGGCGACCTTACGAAGAGCTTCCTCCACTGAGCTAGCCTGTTCTTCTGAGAGCATGGTGTAAGCACGTCACACACTGTACAACCCGCCCAGCCGTGGTTGGGCTGAGGCAGCGGAGGCAAAGAGCATGGGAGTCAGACGTAGGGAAGAGCCCCATGCAGGCTGGACACCTGCTGAAGCCTGCCGACGTCGACATGCATGGGGGAGGAGCATGGTGTCAGAGGACAGAGATATCTGAATAAAGACAAGAAAAAAAGAAGACAAAAGTACTTCTCCGGGGAGGAGCGCGTGGAATTACTAGGCCAGAGGCCTAACCCAGGAGTGCTGGTGAAAGCAGTACGTTCCTGTCGACATGGAAAAGAGGACTGGGGAGTGGCACCGGTGGGCATAGGCATGAGAGTCGCGCATGATCCCAGGGCCGCATCCGAGCGCGCATCTAAATTTAAAGGGTAAATTCATTTTTCTGGTGAAAAGGGTTCCGTCTCCCATCCCTAGCGAGGGACGCCCTATACAATAAAGGACGGGACATAGGAGTATGAGTGAATCTGGGCAACGTGCACATAGCATTTGCTAACTTTAGGGCCATACTTCCTGCAGAGAAAACTTTCTTGGCCCAAGTGTGCTAAAGCTTGCCATCTCTGTCTGGGTGAATAGTTGGGTATGCATTCTGTTTAGAGGTTGATGTGGCAACTTGTACCATTAAACTTTCAAGAGTGGGGTGCTAATGTTAATTAAGTGGCATCACTGCTCGACGCCCTGTATTTTGATGTAAATTTGTATTCACTGCTGGAATCAATTTTGGCATCTTTCAATTTGTACTCACTCTCCTTTGCAATGCCACATGAAAAGGAAGAATAGGATCCTCCTGGGGTCCTTTATCTAGGATTTCAGTCTGATAATCCTGTTCATATATTGGTGTGGTTCTTTTCCACCCCATAAATTCTACCAGCATGGACAGTAAATGTCTAGAAGACCCTTCAGCATGTTCAGTAGGGTCCGGTATCCTAAACTCTAACCCTGGAACGTATCTAGTCCACTTGCATTTTGAAGGGTCTCCTGTATATTTTTTATCCTCGATTCCTCCGAGATCAAAGGCTAAGGAACCCCCAGGTGTGCAATACTGAAGACCAAAAAGTTGTGAATCATCTGAAAAATTTTCTGCTTCTTCATTAATCGAAGAAAGTGACTCAAAGAAGTCCTTTCTTGGTCATGGTGTAAAGACCTTTTCTGCGATCCTTGATGGCGTCAATGTTGGTGCCAAAATCTTCGACAGTCGATGTCGAGGGCTTCAATGCTTTTGGCGTCGAGGACTTGTTATGGTCCGATGAGTCTTTCGACGCCATCGGTGCCAATGATTTCTTCCTCAAGGCTGGAGAAGCTGATTTCGTCGGGCATTTAACCCGTTCTGGGGAATAACTCAACAACGAAGACAGCGACCTATGATGCCTTTTCCTCGAACGTCGTGAAGATGAACAGTCATGAGAACCACTGCGTGATCTCGATCTATTCGTCTTTTTACGATGGGAAGAAATATTTCTCGACTCGTCTGAAGAATGGGATTTTGACCTACCTGCTGCTAATATTCCACTTCGTTCTTTCATGGCTTTCGTTGTCATCGATAGGCAGGCCTTAAAGTCGAAGGTAGCGTGAGAGAAACCGAGACACCACAGACACACCCGATTGGAGTCCGTAAGGGGCATCTTCGCCCCACAATCTTGGCACTTCTTAAACCCCAATCTCAGAGTCTAAAATGCCTTCGGCACCAAGTTGAAGAGAGCGGAGGCAATCGAGATCATAGCATGAAAAGAGCAGACCTCATGCAGTGGTGAGGCCCTAGTGGGCACGTTGGCACCCAGGGGTTCCTACGACTGCCAGGACATAGTCATCGGACTCATCGGTATGAGATGCCATAGAGCCTGTATCCAGACCAGTGGCAATGCTCCTCCACTACAGGGATCAAAGGCCGGCGGTGTGGCCTGACGTCTCGGGCCAGACAGGTCCTTTGATTTACACTTTGGCCTGGAAGGGCTCCTGGCTGGAGGCCTTCTGGTACTCTGGGTTGGAACAGGCACAGGAGTAGCAAGTAGCCTCAGTTAGATCTCTGATACCAAAGTGTGCAGGGTCGCAAGGATGTCAGAAATGCCCCTGGGAGCTGGCTGACGCGTGAGAGGGACAGTCAGCATTGGCTCTGGGCTGAAGCGCCTCTTTGGGCTAGATAGCCATTCAGCGTCCAAGGACACTTTACCACGACCCTTCCCGTGGTCCGAGTAGTAGTCCTCCGGCAAGTTCACATCATCAGAGCTCGTGTAGAAGTGCACAGTGTAAAGATTCCTATGTCGTGCAGGAGAGAAGTCTTTTCACCTGTGAGGCTGATTCTCGTGGTTGCAGAGCAGCAGACATGCAGTTGACTGAAGCAAGAATTAATTATCCAGCCAGGGTTTCGGGAGTGAAAGGAGCTTGAAAACAGTGTGGCCGGACTAGAGACACCTTTGCAGTAGAAGGGTATGGGTCCTCAGTGAGCCAGAAGTAGTAGAAGTTGTGGCAGAAGTCGGTAAAGCAGTGCAACCCACAGAGCAATTGTTTAAGAAGCCGGTGAGTGAAGCAGAGTTTTCTAACAAATTGCGCAATCCTTGACGGTAACAGTATTCAGCTCCCTGTGAACTTGCGTAATACCTTAAGCGATTAGAATTTGTTTGTTGCTTCTAAAATACTTTGAAAAATGGGAATGTATCCCTCGTGTATAAAGGTAAAGCCTTTTACTCACTTGAGAAGCTAAAGTGACCAAAATCCATTGTTCTGCTATTTTAAGAAAATGATTGCTTAAAGAAGTGGTTGTGTGTCCCTAATGGAACGTTACTGGTACCATTGCCAAATACCTAACATTCACAATACAAGAGTTACAATCTTTAACTTGTGAAAACTACATCAGAGAATGGTCATGTGTGCCTAATTGTTATTCCCAAAGGAGACCTGAACTCTATTCTTTACTTTCACACAGAATACAATTAATTACCAATCTTTAAACCCTGAAAACTATATCAAGAAGTGGTGGTGTGCGCCTAATCCTGAACTTCAAAGGCAGACTTTATTCAAACACAACCTATCTTTCATTTTTTAAAAAGGTTAAAGTGTATAACAATTGAAGAAGACGGCCAGCATTGCCAAAGCCAAGAGTTTCCCCTTATTCCCACTGAAACTAGAGTTGAGAAGCAATCCAACTGTACTCTGGAGGTGAAAACAGTGGATTGGCATAATATACAAGTTTGCACATATTGCCTTAAGCCAAGAGAGAGGCACCAAGGCTTTTGGGTAATTACTTGGGCTAATCACTGTCAGGAAGGTGCAGATAAAGTTGGAAAAGGGAGACTGGCTGCTTGTAAAGACTATTTTAAAGTTGACACACCCTGTAGTGCCAGAGACTGTGGAAGACAGAGAAGTGAGTCTCCAAGGCAAACACAGGTTATTATTGTTGTGGCAGACAGACGAAAAGCAAAGAGGTTCCCCCTTCTGGAGAGAGTTATCCAGAGGAAAAATGCCTTGCCTACTTGAAGTTGTTGAAGTACTTTGAAGTATATCTTGTCAAAGCCTGTGTAAAAGTACAAATCCCTGAAGCTGTGGTAGTAGTCCAAAATACTGAAGCAGTAGTGGTATATCTGATTGTCAGTGGATGTAGTATTGTAGTAATCCAAACCACAATGAGTACCGAGACAAAGGCGATTGTTCTCATAGTAACTGAAGCAGTATTAAAGTGAAAGTTGAAGCAGTAGTACTACGAAGTCATCCTGACCAATAAAACATTGTCAAGTAGAAATGAAGCCGTTAAAGTTACACTGGGAAGTTATTCTGACAAAGATATCATTGTGAACTTCAAAACTGTAACCAAGAGAATACAAATTGTTATCCAAGAACTGTATAACACTGGTATTAGTAGATATTCCATTTCTTTTTTTAACTATGGAAAATCTTCTTGAGAAAAGGGACAAAGCGGTGTGGCCCGATTTATTATTTGTGCTATTTGGAGGCAGTGGAAAGTGGATATTTCACCAAAAAGAAGAGATTTGCTATTGGAACTTTGGTTAAACTTTTTCATTGACATGTGTTTCGTTGGTTGAACACTAACGTATCTGACTTTGCATCCTCGGGAAGGGAAATCACCCAGGATACTACAAGTTTATTCAGATAGTGTGAATGTTGTTCATGTGATGTGTCATTGCCATATATTTTCTTTGTGTATTTGTTGCTTAGTTTGATGGCCAGTTATTCTATGTTATGTGTATTCCCTTAGCTATGGTTAGGCAGGGCAATCCTCTTTAATAAAATGGCAAATGTTGGTAAATCAACAAACAGTTGTCCGCCCACATTACTAATCCCTCACAACAGGCTCCTTCGCAGGATCTCTTGGACTCGTCAGGGACACTTATTACGTAATGAGCAAAGACCAGCTCAACTGAATATTGCAATTCATGCACTAACCTGGTTGGGTTGGTGATCCTGAAGCAGCAACGGCAGAAGTAAGAGACCCCCTGAGGACCCTGCCCCCACACCGCAATCGAACAGCCCACGGTGAAAGGAGCACGAGCCCCAGGGAAACCCTCTGGGGAAGAAAACCCTGGACGATCTAGACGAGTGCCTCTCGGGTCGATGGATGCCTTCTGTTGTGAATTCTCGGTTGTGTGGGAAGCCGGGACTCTAAAGGGTAAGAAGAATGATTGGTGAGTGTGTGATTGATAAGAGATGGAGTGTTTGAGATGGAAAGAAAGGAGAAAGATCTTACGGGAATTCCAGTACCAGGAAAGACTCTACATGGAGCGAAGAAAATACCTGGAAAGGGAACCCGTCTGGAATAAATCTCCCAATTGCTCCGGGGGATCCTGTAATGGGAGGTGAGTAAGTGCAGGAAATGGAATAAAGTAGGAACAGAGGAAGGGGAAGAGACAACTCACTGTGTTAGGCGGGAGGAGGATCAAGAGTTCGCCCGATCGGGGACTGAAAGAAGGAGAGGAGGCTGGATTCGGCAGACCCGGAAATACGGGCGAACTTAGGCGAATCGCAGGGAAATGGCACTGAAAAGATGCTCTATGGTACAAAATAGAGTGGTTAGTATAAGAAGAAAGAAAAAAGGAGAAAGAAGGTTAGAGGAAACTGATTCTCCCTAGATGCGAACTTACGGAGCGTCTCTGAAAACAGTAGCGACGCAACGAAGAGAGCCCCGCTTCTGCTTTAAAGGGATCACATGACTTGCATCCGACGTTCGTTGAGGACGTGGAAAGACTAGACCGCTAATACTTGTACAGGCAGAATTGGCTGACTTCAGTGAGGCGGAGCGTTGTATTGAACCACAGAACCTTTTCTTATAAAACAATGACCATCGCCTAAATGGTGTAACAACACTCCCCCCAGCCTTGAGATAGTCTAAGCGGGTGGTAGCCGCTCCTCGGCCTTACCCGAATCCTTTAGGAGTGAGGCGATGATGGGTGCCACGACTTTCACAGCCAAAGCCATACGCCGTGGAGACAAGGCCACACGCGGGGTAGATGGCATGGTCATAGAGACCACCGTTGTTGCCAAATCCCCTTTCGACGAAGTCATGATGGTCATCAACTGAGTCGTCATAGAGGTAGATTCCGGTGCCCTCGTCGACATGATGGTCAACAAAGTAGATGCCCTGGACGATGAAGCTGTCTTCGACAGTCATCTTGGTTGCAGACAAGGTTGTTGACAGGGGGCGAGAGGAGCCACCCGAGGACTTCTCCTTTGTAGCCTTGTCTGAGGACACCAATTGGAGCTTTAATGGGGTCAAGGACTTCTTCATGAAAGGAGCACCCCTAGGCTGGCAGTAGATGTAGACGGCGACAGTGAACATGTCCTTCCTGAACTGAGACCACATCCATGGCTAACCCTGCGAGATCTGTAGTGTGGTGTGGTGTTTAGCCTACTTTTGCCCCCCCCCTATGCAAGGGCGTCCTTAAAGGACTTTGTCCTCTTTCCAGAAGGAGTTCGCTCACGAGACTGGCTGTACTGGATGAGGCATGATCATGTAGGGAGGCCGCGTCAGAGGCCTTCCACCAACTTGAACCACACTGCCAACCTGCTGTAACGGTCCTTTCCCGTCTTCTTCGACATTAATTAGTCCACATTTCACGCATATCTTGAAGAGACCCCTCTTCTCTTCGGACATGATGGAAGGCGAGAAGCAGGCCCAAGTATCAGCCTTTTCGAAAAATCTTAAACGAGAAGATGCGCAATGTAAGATGATCTTCGCCGACAACGGATCCCTGCTGCCGGTAGTCGACCGACGGTCGTACGTACGTACGTACGTACGTACGTACGAACGAACAAACAAACTAAGTCGGTCAAAAAATAATCAAGCTCGGGAAACTTAAAAAGAAAACCACTGCAATTATAAATACAACTGCATTGTATTTAAGACTGCAGCTGCTTTCGTTTTGAGTCTCTCTGGCTCCTCCGAGCCGGGGAAGCCCGGGAGACCCAAAACGAAAGCACCCACATTTAGAAATACAATGTTGTTGTACTTCTAAATGCCGTGGTTTTCTTTTTAGTTTCCCGAGCTCCCCCGATCCGGGAGAGCCTGGGAAACATAGAAAGAAAACCACTTCAATCATAAAAACAGCCGAGTTGTATTTATGATTACGCTGGCTTTTGTTTTTAGTCTCCCGGGCTCCTCCGAGCCAGGGGAGCCCAGGAGACTCAAAGCAAAAGCAACTGCAATTATAAATACAACGTTGTTGTATTTATGATTCCCATGGTTTTCTAACCACGGTAATCATAAATACAACACCCTTGTATTTATAAAAGCACTTCTCTGCTCTCCAGCACTAATGAAGCAAAAGCCACCTGCCGGTAGCTTTTATTACAGCGGCTTTTGCTTCATTAGTGCCACAGGGCAGAGATTAACAAGCACATGAGGCTCGTCTATTTCACAAAATGGACGCCTCCTAGTGCTTGATACAAAGGGGTTTAAACATTATTTGTGTAACATTTTACATAGGAAATTTAATTAAAAAGATGTTTAGTATACATTTTTTTTAATTGCCCATCTTTTAAGAACATAACATTTTTGAGCACACTGTTCCTTTAAGCGATAGGACTGCTGAATTTGCCTCATCTAACGGAAGGGCTTTCAACACCCCCCCATCCCCTTCATGACAACTGACGATATGTTCTCTATGTCTCTATGCACGTTTTCTTAAGTGCTTTATTTAATTTGCATTCCTCTGCTTTTAGTCCAAAACGTAATTCATCAGACTCCGTTTTATGTGCCACTCCTAATGCTATAAAATCTCCCAATTACAGCCTTACATGCTTCCCATACAATCAAACAAGAGATGTCCCCCTAGAATTATGATCCAAGTATTCCTTAATTTTGCAATCAATATCCTCCCGTAAGAAGGGGGGTCTCACAGTAAATACTTATTTGGTCTGGAAGGTGGACATGTCAAAAATGGTATATAGAAGACAACTAGCTTAATTGCGAATGGTGCATTGTCTAATATAAGTGTTTGGCCTCTCCTGGATTACTGAGATAAAGCTTTAAGCTTAAGTAAAATAATCTTTCATATGTTTTTTGAAATGCCAAAAAATGCATACAATCCCTCACTGCAGGCTGCGATATCTGCCATATATCATGTAGAGCACTAATAGCTATAACATCATCTAGGCTAAGCAGACAGGACCTATTAGCCACAAATGTACTACCTGACCAATCTAAAGCTCATTATCATATTCAAACCCATTTTAGCAAGATTTCCCTTTTTAGCGAAATTAGCAATATCTGGATATATTTGCTCATATAAGACTTCCTAACCCTCATTTGGATCATAGACCATTTCAAATGTAATTGGGCTCACATCTGGCTCGTTAGAACAAGCATCCTGCCATCACTGTCCTTATAAAGCGCCTGTTTCCTAAACAGAAAATAAGCACCCAAAAGGATTACCACTCATCGCCTTTTGAATTCAGAGGATGCAAAGTGGCGTATTGGAAATAGTTACAAAGTCTCCATTTGTCTTGACACAGGGAGTGTGTCTCCTATGAAAGCGTCAACTTCCATGCCCAAGTTCATAATCTAGCAAGGACAGCTGCTCTTAACTAAGGAGCATAAACTTTGACATTTAATGTATCCACTTTTATGGAGACCACTTGGAGAAAGACATAAAAACACTAACAATACAATACTTAATGTGACCGTGCAAGCAACCCTTCGCCTTAGTGAGATCCTCCACAACCAAATTGTAAACCCCAGTCTATGCAGAAAGTTAAAAGAGGAAATGCATCCCCACCCATCCAGAATCCACAAGTAATTCACAAAGGTGAAATATCTTTTTTTTTAAACCTACTAAGATACAAGGAAAACAAAAGAAAATGGTGGATTCTTTTCATTTGAATCCGAAATGTTCCAATAACTTCACCCATAATTTCAATAGTAACTAAGTTGGCCAGTGAACTCTACAAAAAGAGCTGTATTCGATATATGTAGTAATGCTGTTTTATGGCAGCCTTAAAAAGCAACATGTATGATAATGAAGAGCAGAAGTCCAAAAATAACACTGCACTAGGGGTTTTCTTCCCTACCGATCCCATCGTGAAGACATGGAAACAAAAAGAAAAGAAGAACTTCCATATCCGACAGTTTGCACTTATCGAGATAGAAGGGAAGGTAAGAAGGTTCTATGTTTAGCCATGGAAAGAAATGTGAGAAACAAGATGCAACAACATAGCTGAGTTAATCAACTCACATCCGTGCCAGTTAACCATTTTTCCGTGAAGCTTTTTCAGGTAGGCAGCCCTATTCGTGTTCAAGGATCTAGGTTCTTGTGCATCATGTGACAATTTTCTTCACGCACATAGTATCGGCGGATTCTTCTCTCTGATGGTCAGGTAATTAGTCTTCCTGAGATTTATTAAAGCCAAGTAGGTCCTTTGCGTCATCTGTTACTTTCATCATTGTACCATGCATCTGTATGGTAGTAATAGCGAAATTCTAAAACAGGTATATCTTGTGAACTTCAAAGACTATCTCTTTCAGTTGCCAGACCATTTGATCTTTCTGCCCAAAATAAATGTACCTGCGCGATCTCAGGATATGGTCTAAACATATTTCCGTAGCAGCCGAGACATTACAGCTCTCCAGAAATAGCAACTGTACATATTCAATGAAGTTATCATCTGGAATGGAGGCTGAAGTCCCAAGAAGGTGCACAACATTCCTCTTCTGGTAATTGACTGCATCTTCTTGCATGTGTTTAATGGTATGTATTTGATTTCCCAGGATGGACATGCCTACTCTCAATTATTCAATGCCTTTATAATGCACGTCAAGCGTATTTTCAGAGTCACAAACTTTCTGTTCCAATACAGAAGAACAAGTTACTTGCCCCTGGTAACATCCTTTCGATTGGATGTTCCTCCCACGTATTCCTCACCTTACGAGAATATATCTCCAGCTGCTTCGGAATTTTTTTCGACAGGGGTCGCTGTGTGCCGTCTCCTCGAGTTGATGTCCCTCGAGGTCCTTCGTTCGACTGTCGACATCATTATCAGTATAAGTAGCGCATACAGCGCCTGTTGGCTTCAATTCTGATTTTCCCCCTCCTGAAGAGGAATTACCAGGCGTGCCAGACCTCAGGCTCAAAGAAAGCATAAAGTGTAAGAACACATTGTACGGCGGTGTAGACTGGGGGGGGGAACATCCAATCGAAAAAATGTAACCAGGGGTAAGTAACTTGTTCTTCGAATGGATTGTGTTCTCTCACGTATTCCTCATTTTACGATAGACTCCCAAAGCAGTAATAATTTGGTGGTGGGAGTACACATTAAATTTTGTTCTAATCATGTACTGAATGAAGGACCGCTTTTGCAAATGGTCCTCCCTGACTGGAAGATGAATCCAGACAGTAATGTCTCACAAAAGTGTGGACAGAGGGACATGTGGACGCTCAACAAATGTCTTTAATCGAGACACCTCTTTGAAGAGCAGCAGAGGTTGCCATGCCCCTTGTAGAATGTGCTCTTAGACCTTCCGGCCAGGTCCTTGCCCGCTAATCTGTAGCATTCACCAATAGCCAGGATGACCCATCTGGATATGGTTTGTTTAGTAACGGCTAGACCCAATTTGGTGCCAGTATAGCCAATGAATAATTGGTAATTTTGGTGAAATTTAGCCATTCTGGATATGTAAAAACTGAGAGCCCTTTTTGGGTCCAGTCTATGTAATCTTTCTTCCTCCTTTTCTGGATGGGGAGATGGATAGAAAGTTGGTAAAGTAATTTTTTGCGACAAGTCGAAGTTGGAGACTACCTTCGGCAAGAAAGAAGGATTCACCTTGAGAATAACTTGGTCTTTATTGAAAACTGTATGAGGCGGTTTACAGGAAAGGGCCTGCAACTCACTTACCCTGCGAGCTGACGTTCTTGCAATAAGCAAAACTGTTTTTAATGTCAAAAGCCTTAATGGGCATGAGTGTAAAGGCTCAAAAGGTATGCATGATAACAATCTTAACACCAGATGGAGGTCCCATACAGGGACATTGAATAGAACTGGTAGAAATACATTAGTGAGAACTTTTATGAATTTGTTATACGCCCAAACCCATGGGTATCACGGCGTAGGTTACAGTAAAGCTTAATCTCTTGTTACAGTGAAGAAAAGGTCATTTTACATACCCATTAGGTTATGATGCATTTGAGATTGCAGCAGGTTACAATGTGCTAGAATCTCTCGTTTCAGTAAAAGCTGACATTTCATGGTGAATAGTGGTTTTAGTATTGATTGAACAGCCAAGTTTTTAGCATCTCCTTAAAAAATTGGTGTGAAGGTTAAATTCTAGAGTGAATGGGGAGCGAATTCCAGAGGTTTGGAGCTAAGTGTGCTTGTGGCCTTGTGAAGGGAAATGGCCTTGTTGAGGTAGGTAGGTAGGTAGGAGCTTTCTTAGAAATGCATTTGTGGGTGAACCATATGGTTTTAAAAATGATTCCGGCTATAATGGGCAGCCAGTGAGCTTCTCTCCTTGGGTTAGATAAATGGTCTGATTTTTTTAAGCCCAAGGCTGTGCGCAGAGCTTTGGTTTGTAATAGCTGGAGACTGGCCAGATTAGCACTGGAAGAGCCTAACAGTACATTGCAATAATCCAATTTTGACACAATCAGTGCACGGGCAAGAGTTAAGCAATTTTGCGGGGTCAGGCATTGGCGGCTTAGTGCAATAAGTTTGGACATATAGGAAGTGGCGGAAGAGAGCGTTGACATGTTTCGTCATTGTTAGATTTGCATCTAAATGGACACCCAAGGTTTTAACCTGCTTGAGGACTGGTACGGGTGTTTCATCTATGGTGATAGTTGCATAATCGGCATTGAGAGATTTAATTTTGGCTGGGGAACCTACAATGAGAATCTGTCTTCTCATCGTTCAGGCACAAACTGTACGTGGCCATACAGTTTTGGATTATGGCATAGATTTTATTTATGGTAATAGTGTCTTGCTCATAGTTGTCAGTGATGGGTATGATGATCTAGGTGTCATCTGCGAAGTTCGTGTAGATGACACCCATAGCGTCCAAGGCTGCAAATAGCAGCTTGGTGTACATGTTCTAGAAAGTGGGCGAAAGGCATGAGCCTTGCGTTACCCCTATAGGGACTGATATTGGATCAGCTGATTCCTTCCCAATGGTTACCCTTGAGGTGCGTTCTGCAAGGAAGGATTTAACCCACAGAGTAGCATCATGCGAGAATTGGAAGTTTTCTGTCAATGTGATGCATAGTTTGTCATGGTCCACCAGATCGATTGCGGCAGACAAGTCTAGAAAAAGTAGCATACAGATATTACCCGAGTCTCTTAATGAGTCCATCTAGAGTTTAAGGTCCAATAATGCCGTTTCTGTACAATGATTTGGCTGGAAACCAGATTGGTTTTGTTCAAGATGGTTTTGTATTTGAGCGTAGGCTATTTTATCTATAATTTTTAGCAAGAAAGGCACTGTAGTTATTGGACGGAGGTTTGTGGGTAGCGTAGAGTCCAGCGAAGGTTTTTTGATGAGTGGGGTAACCCACGCTTCTTTAATGCTGGCAGGGACAACATTGGAATTGAAAGATGCATTAACAAATGTAGTGATGATAGGAACTCGCGTAGGTGTGCATAGTTTAACAAGGTGAGCAGGGAAGCAGTCTTCTTTGCAGTTAGATGGTTTTAAGGTGGAAATGGTATCCAGTACCTGGTCTTGGCTGACCTGAGAGAATTTAAATTGTATAGCTACATTATCACTATCTCCATTCACAATTGGGGGGGGGGGGGGGGAGTACTTTTGCTGGCCAAGAATGTTTTCTTGGCTCGATTTCTGTCTTGGAGCATGCTTATTTTTGTGGCAAGAGCATCCTGTATGGTGGTACACCAGGCTTTACTGGAATTGATAGTGGTAGTTGGTGGGATGGGATTTTCCAATTCTCTAAGAACAGTAACAAGTTCTTTAGAGTTTGATGTAGCATTGCTTATCCGGGTGTTCAGAGCATTGGCTTTATGAGCTCTGAGAGTCGATTTATAGAGTTTGTTGGCTTCTTGGAAGGATTCAACTAAGTCAACCGTGAGGGACTTTCTGTGTATATGTTCCAGCGATCTCTTATTTCACCAGAGTACCACCAGTTCCTCATTAAACCAAATGTTTGAACGCTTAGCCAAGCGTGGAGTTTTGGTTATGATTGGGGCTAAGGTGTTGATAGTTGTTTTGAGACACTTTTGATAGGTGGCCGCAAGGCAATGTGGGTTGGTGTGGGTATGGGCTGAAAGGGCCTCCAGCAGGATAGGGGTGATGCTGTCAGCTGTGAGATTACGGGTGTTTCTAGTTTCAATAGGATCAAGTATGGTGGGTAGAGTGGTGAGCTTTTTATTACTCATCAAGTTGAAGCAGATGAGGTGGTGGTCGGTCCAGTTCATTTCTGTGATTGAATTGATAGTGAAGTGGACATTTAAGGTTAGTATCCAATCTAGAATTCTCCCTTTGGCATGTGTGGGTGAGTTAACTAAATGGGTGAAGTTCATGTCCGTGTGGGCTGAAAGGAGGGCAGTAGCTTTGGAGTCCTGCATATCACTAAAACCTAAGTTAATATTGCCTAGTATAATGAATTTGGCGTTAGCCTTGAGGTAGGGTGTAATTGTTAGTGAGATGTCAGATTCTGGATGGTTAGTATTGCTAGGCGCTCTGTAGATGATAACAATATTTGTTTTAGTATTAGGGTCTGTTGCGAGTTTGAGGAGAAGTAGTTCGTAGCCTGCTAGTAAGTCTAGCGGATAAACTCTTAGCTGAAGACTGGCTTTGGCAAGGATAGCTACACCTCCTCCTATGGAGTTTAACTTGTCTGCCATGAATATGTTCAAATTAGGGGGGATGGCTAATGCTTGACGGGGACCTGAAGCTGGATGTAGCCAGGTTTTGATCACCACTAGAAAATCCAGATGCTGGTCTGTGATGAGGTCCTGTATCTCAATGGCATTGGCTCCTAGGGATCGCACATTGGGAAGGGCGCCTTTGAGGATAGGAGAGGGTTCAGGCATAAGTGGCGGGAGAGCTGTAGCCTGGGATCATAGGGGTCTCTGCAGTTGAGTGATTGGATTATAGAATGTGCTGTGATGTAGAATGGGCGTAATCGAGGTTTGGCTCTTGGAATGATGGATGGTATGTACCTGTTGTGTGTGTGAGGGGTGCGATAGCTTATAGGTGCTGCTACAGTAGTGTACGTACCTGGTGCGTGAGGCTAATCTTGATAACCTATCAGTACCTGAGATGGGTCGTGTGACAGGTGAGCGTGAGAGACGCAACCTGAGGCTAGTGGTACTGTGGTGGGAGTAGCTAGTACATGCGGCTAATCTTAAGGACCTGTCGGGCCTAAAATGTGTTGTGGGTAGAGAGGGTAAACTAAGACTAGCACATGTACCACTGTGAGTTCCATTTCTAGCTGTGGTGATACAATGCGGTAAGTATTTTGCGAGGGCAATCTCGTTGGGTTTAGACATGGCTTTATGTAGGGAGAAGCCTGTGGTTTTCCTAGGAGTACCTTTGTGGGGCTTTGTTAGGAAAAGGGGGGCTTTTGGGAAGGAACAGAGTAGGGCAAGGGAGAGGGTGGTGACGTGGGCAACTAAGACTTATCGAACCATTACCCACAGGGATGAAGGCACCTCCTGTGCAGCACACAGTACTGTCCGTGGAGGAGTGTGGCTTCAAACTATGAGGTCAAGACAGTGAGGACATAGTGGAGGTCAGGTGGTGGGGGAGCAAAGTTATAACACACTGGAGGAGGACAATTTGTAATATTAAAGCATATACAAGATGCAACTACCTGCTTAAGCACAGAACAAAGTGCAGATGATGGGATTGAGGCATGGGTTGAAATACAAACACTTGCTTGCTCCAAGAAGATAGATGTAAAAACAAATCAAGAACATAGGCAAGGTGCGAATATCTACGTGAGGCACGAAAACACAGTACAGTTATTGGAATTGGGTCACAAGCTAGAGTACAATTGTTTGCGGGCACACAGGTCAGGTATGGTTAACAGGAATTGAGCATAGGCAACATACAGCTAAACGTCTGGCGTACCAACAATATACATACCGGACAATCATTGGATATCGGGCGGCAGGACATATGGGGTGGGATTGAGAACAGCAAAGGCACAGAGCCAATTAGAAGGAACAATTGTCAAAATCGTTAGGCGGCAATAGTCTGATGGAGGAGTGCGGGTAGTGGGTTTATCTCGGATTGGAGAAAGCAGGATATTCTGTGTTTCCGGGCACTGTTTGATTGATGCCCAATACAATCGAGTGTCGAGTTGAAAATGCTGGATGGGTACCGCTTAGTACCGTGTGGAGTGGGAGATGATGGCAGTTTGTATCTCCGATATGGTCTGGACAGAGGTTTCTACCTCCACGCTCCTCGACCCCAACACTAACAGGCACAAACAAGGCCTCGAGTGTGTGCCTTTGGTGGGGAGGCCGGCGTTCGCCTGCCGACTTCCTATTGGGCAGATTTTGTGGCTGCAGGTGGCCAGTCACATCGGTTTGAATATGAATCCTCCTCCGAAGAGCACTTGAAAATAAATAGCGCCACCAGGTAACCTTTAATTGTTCCAATCTGGAGCCCCAGATTAACCAGATATAACAGAAAAGAGGTGCGTCACATAAAAAGGGATCCACAGTCTTATCCCTGCACCAGCTGCTGAACTTGTTCAAATGGCAGCGGTACAAAGATTTTATTACTGGCCTTCTGGCTGAAAGCAAAATCTCCATTATGTCATCCGAGAGGTCCCAATCCTTGTATCTCAGCCTTTCAGAAACCTTGCGTGAAGGCTAAGAGCCTTGACCTCTGGATGGAAAACCTGACCTGCCTCTTGCGAGAGAAGATCCTCTCTTTGTGCAAGACGCATTGAGGGCAGATGGATATGTTCAGAAGTTCTAGGTACCACATCCTCCTGAAACAATCCGGAGCAACTAGGATCATGGATTTCCTGAACTTCCTCAACCTCCCAATCATGTGAGGAATGACGGGGACTAGAGGACACGCATACAGGAGTGGAAATTCCCAGTCCACCACCAACGGTTCTCTTTGAGCTCCTCTTGGGGAAATTCCCTACAGCAAAACGGTTCGCATTTCCGGTTGACACTGGTCGCGAACAGATCAACTTGAGGGGTTCCCCAAAGGGTACCTTGAAGGACTTCCTGACCTAGTTCCCACTCATGGGAGACTATGCTCTGCCTGCTCAGAGCGTCTGCCATCGTGTTATCCTCTCCGGCTAGGTGAACTGCTGACAAGGAGATTCCTTCTTGAATTGCCTAGAAACAGAACTGCATTGACTCTCTGCACAGGGCTAGTGAGACTACACCTCCTTTTTTGTTGAGGTAGTACATGGCAACTGTGTTGTCCGTCATTATCAGGACATTCTTTCCCCCTACAGAGGGGAGAAAGGCCTTCAGCGCTAATCTGATTGCCCTCAGCTCCAAAAGGTTGATGTGTAGTTTGAACTCCGATGGAGACCGACGACGATTGTCAGATTGTTGGTGTGAACTCCCCACCCTGTGAGTGAGGAGTCCGTCACTACTATTATCTCCGGCCATGGCTGCCAAAAGGATTCTCCCTTGAGAATGTTGTCCTTGCAAGCCCACCACAGATGGTCCTGAGAAGCTCTGCTCGTAACTTTCAGGAGGTTTGACATTTTGCCTGAAAACTGGGACCATTGAGTCCTGAGAGCCCATTGGAGGGATCTCATTCTCAGGCAAGCATCTGGCACCAGGAAAATGCAGGATGCCATGAGACCGAGCAACCTCAAAAAATTTAAGGCCGAAAGATGCTGGGCACTCTGCAACCTGGAAACCATCTGCAGAATGTGTTGAGCTCTCAACTTGGGTGGCTAGGCTTTCCCGGAGGAAGCCTCCAGGACGCTCCAATAAATTGGAGTCTTTGAGGTGGCATCATTTGGGACTTCTAGTAATTGAGGGAGAAGCACAGTCTGTGGGGCGAGTGGCAGGTTACGCTGAGATGTTCCAGGGCTTGTTCAGGTGAACAAAGCCTGATCAGCCAACTGTCTAGGTAGGGGTTGTGAATCCACCCTCTACTGAGACTCACTGCCACCACTGCCATCAACTTGGTGAAAACCCTCGGGCGTAGGTCAGCCCGAATGGCAGAACTTGATAATGAGAACCGCCAAGCGCAAACCTCAGGTACTTTCTGTGCTTGAGATGGATAGGCAAATTAAAGTAAGCATCCTCAAGGTCCAATGATACCATCCAGTCTTGGAGTTGGAGAGCCTGAAGGATTTGGGAATGTGTAACGATCTTGAACTTGTCCTTCCTGAGGAACTTGCTCAAGTTTCTCAAGTCCAAGATGGATCTCAATTCTCTGTCCTTTTTGGAAATCATAAAGTATGCAGAATACCAACCTTTGTGCCTTACTGCAGAATACCAACCCTTGTTCCTTTCTGCTACAGGTACATCTTTTATTGCACCTTTATCTAGCAGGGTCAAAATTTTCTGCACGAGGAGAGGATCCGGAATTTTCAAAGAGTTGTTCCCTGGTGGATGATCCTGAGGCCTCTTTTGGAAAGGAAGGCAGTAACCTTGGGCTACAGTTTCCAGTGCCCAATCATCTGAAATAATGCCTCGCCATTTGTTCAGATGCGGAGTAATTCTGTCTCCCACCGGGGTCGTGTGATCAAGCCCTCTGAGTGGTTTTGAGGCGGCTGAAGCGGTGGTAGATGGTAAAACTGCTGTTGCTTGGGTTGGCTTAGCACCTCTCCCTCGTCCACAACGAGGGAATCTTCTCTGACACTTTGACCGCCTTGTCCTCTTCCTCTTCTAATTGAGTAGAAACAAAAGGACTTACCCCTCCAGGAAGATGAGCCAGAGTAGGGGTATTGAGGCTGTCTAATGGTGGTGCTAAGGAATGAACAAGTTACTTACCTGTAACTGTTGTTCTCCAGCATGGGTCTGGCATGGATTCACATGCTCATGAATATTCCCCGTCGTCAGGCTGGGAATCCTCGGTAAAGAAAAAACCAGTATCAGTTTCGTTTCTGATCTGTCTTTCGTAGTAATAACCAATCACTGGTCTCTGCGTCATACTGACCACAGCCAATGACTGCCCTCTACCTAAGCACCGCCTCTGGCAGCCATCTTCAGATTTGGAAGCACGTGAAGTGGCAGTATGACCAAGTGAAGAGCCGCAGAGGGGTAGGCGGGAGGGTTTGCATGTGAATCCATGCCAGACCCATGCTGGAGAACAACAGTTACAGGTAAGTAACTTGTTCCTTCTCCAGCATGGGGTCTGGCATGGATTCACATGCTCATGAATAAAGAATACATAGCAGTACACACATGCACAACCACGGGAGGTGGCAAAGGCTCAACATTAAGCATCACATCAACTCAACATTAAGCATCTTACCTCCTCACCAGGCTCACCTCAGGCGAACAGGTTGCGCAGCACTGCTTGACCGACCCTGGACTCCTCCCTGGAATCCCGGTCGACGCAGTAGAATTTCGTGAAGGTGTGCGTCGACCTCCACGTAGCAGCCCTGCATATGTCCAGCAGGGGCACACCAGATAGGAATGCCGTGGTAGCTGCGATCGCTCTGGTGGAATGGGCTCTCGGACGGCCAGGCAGCGGTCGGTTTGCCAACCGGTGACAGCACATGATACAGCCGGAGAGCCATCTGGAGATGGAAGCCTTCGAGAGAGCCTTCCCCTGATTGACAGGTCCAAAGTTCACAAAGAGTTGTGACGTCTTCCGAAAACCCTTCGTGCGGTCCACGTAGAACTTCAGCGCTCTAGCTACATCCAGCGAGTGCAAAGTCCTCTCAGCCGGCGACGAAGGCGACGGGAAGAACACAGGTAACACCAAGGGTTCGTTGAGATGGAAGTCCGACGGTACCTTGGGCATGAAGGAGGGGTGCGTCCTGAGCACTACCCTCGTGTCGTGGAAAGTCAAGTACGGGGCCTTGCAGGAAAGGGCCTGGATCTCTCCCACTCGTCGTGCGGAGGTGATGGCCACAAGAAAAGCTGTTTTCCACGATAGAAACTTCAACGGGGCCGAGTGCAGAGGCTCGAACGGAGGTCCCATGAGCTTGGTCAGCACCACGTTGAGCTCCCACGCCGGGGCCGGAGCCTTCACCGGCGGGAACGATCTGAACAGTCCCTTCATGAACTCTTTCACCAGACAATGAGACCACAAGGACGTCCGCCCCGTGGTTCTGGTGTATCGGGAGATCGCAGCAAGATGAATCTTGATGGACGCGTGTGCCAGACCAGCTTTGGCCAGCGTCAGCAGGTACGGCAGTACTTGGGGAGCCGTAATCCGTAGAGGGTTAATCTTCTGTGCGCGGCACCAGACAGAGAACCTCTTCCATTTGTGTCCGTAGCATTTAAGAGTCGAGGACGCCCTGGCCTTTGCAAGAACCTCTCTGCAATCGGCCGGTATGTCGTATCCTCCAAACTCTAGCGCTGCAGGAGCCAGGCCTGCAAGTTCAGCGACTTCGGGTCGTGGTGGAGGATGGCGCCTCCTTCCCTGGAGAGTAGATCCGCGTCCGCCGGCAGCTTGATCGGCGGGGACGCTGACAAGTCCAGCAAGTCCGGGAACCATATCTGCCTCGGCCACGCAGGTGCGACGAGGATCATCCTGCACCGTGACCTCTTGAGCTGGTTGACGAGCCGGATTAGCAGAGGCAAGGGAGGGAACGCGTAGAGGAACAGGCCCTCCCAGGGGAACGAGAAAGCATCGCCCATGCTCCTCGTCTGGGGAAACCTGCTGGCGAACCTCCGGCACTTGGTGTTCGTCGCCGTCGCGAACAGGTCGATCTGGGGTGTGCCCCACCGTCGGAAGAGGCGATCCACCAGATCCTGCCGTAGTTCCCACTCGTGGCACGAGCGCAGCTCCCTGCTGAGTGAGTCGGCGATGGTGTTTTTTATCCCTGCCAGATGAAACGGCACCAGAAAAATCCCTTGGGCGACGGCCCAATGCCACAGGTCCTGCGCCTCCTTGGACAGCGCTGGGGACCTGGTTCCGCCCTGTTTCCTGATGTAAAACATGGTGGTGGTGTTGTCGGTGAAGATCCTCACCACCTTGCCCTTGAGGGACGGAAGGAAGGACCTGAGGGCCCAAAACACTGCACGGAGCTCCAGGACGTTGATATGCAGGGACTTCTCTGTCGGGAGCCAGAGTCCCCTTGCGTGCAGATTTTCGGTGTGCGCTCCCCACCCTTCCAGGGAGGCATCCGTGGTCACAGTCTCCTGGTGGGCTGGGGTCTGGAAGTCCATGCCCGCCGTCAGATGCGCGCGGGTGCCCCACCACCGTATCGCTCGTCGGAAGCTCTCGTCGAGCTTGATCCTTTCCTCGAAGCTGCCCGTCGTCTGGATCCAGCGCGCATCCAGGAATTCTTGCAACGGGCGCATCCGGAGCCTGCACATGGGAATGAGGTAGATGCAGGAAGACATCATCCCGAGGAGGGACTTGATGGACCTCACTTTGGCCGCGTCGGCCACCAACATCCGTTGCACCTTGCCCAAGATGGACCTGGTCCTCTCCTCCGACGGGGAGGCCAGAAGGGACACTGTGTCGAGCCTCGCTCCCAGAAACAGTGCGACTTGCGCGGGCACCAGGTGGGATTTGGCGTAGTTCACGGAGAATCCCAGGTCCGTGAGGAGTTGGACGGTCCTTGCCGTGTGGACCACGGCGAGCTCCCTCGTCTTGGCGCGGATGAGCCAGTCGTCCAGGTAGGGGTAGACGTGAATCCCCTCGCGGCGCAGCTGCGCCGCCACCGGTGCGAGGCACTTGGTGAATACCCTGGGTGCCGACCGTAGTCCGAAGGGAAGGGCTTTGAACTGGTAATGACGCCCTTGGACCACGAACCTGAGGAATTTTCGGTGCCCCTTTAGGATGGGAATGTGGAAGTAGGCATCCTCCAAGTCCAACGACGATAGGAAGTCTCCTTCCTCCAGCTGACCCAGGACGTGCTGGAGGGTGACCATCCGGAACTTCTGCGCCTTGATGAACTTGTTCAGACGTCGCAGGTCTAGGATGGGGCGCCATCCTCCCGTCTTCTTCTTCACGAGGAAGTATCTCGAGTAGACTCCGGAGCCCCGAAGCCTCTTTGGGACGAGTTCGATGGCGCCCTTCCTGAGCATCGCCTTTACCTCCAGGAGAAGTTGAGGGACGTGAAGTTCTTTCCTGGCCACGGGGGGGACGCGCGGGCACCTTCTTTGAAACTCGAGCGCGTGGCCCCGGGCCAGGGCGTCCAGCACCCAACGGTCGGTGGAGATGGACTCCCACACGCTGACGAAGCCCGCCAGCCGGCCTCCCACCGGGGTGCTTCGGTGGGGGCCCGACCCCACGGCCGGTTCAATCCTGCTTGGACGCGGCCTTGCCGCCTTGACCTCCTTGGCGACGACGGCGGGGTCCGCTAGACTTGCCTCGTCCTCTGTAGGCCTCTTGCGACGACGAGCGGGCCGCTTGACGGTAGGAAGCGAAACCGCCGCCGGAACCTTTGGAGGCGCCCTTGCCTCCGCTGCTCCGAAAGGGCGTCCGTCGTTGCTGCAGAACTCCAAGGGCCCGGGCCGTCTCAGTATCCGCCTTGATGGCCTGAAGGGAATCGTCCACTGTCTTCCCAAACAGGTTGTTCCCGTCGAAGGGCATGTCCAGGACTCTGGTCTGGACGTCCTGCCGAAAGTCCGTAGCTTTGAGCCATCCACGACGTCGAAGGCAAACGCTGTTGCCCAGCTGGCGGAACCCAGCGTCGGCGATGTCCGTCGCCACGGTGATGGCGTGGTCCGAGGCCACCTCACCTTCCTGCAGGATCTCCAGGGCCTCCGCCCTCTTGTCGTCCGGCAGAAAATCCAGCAGGGGAGCTATCTTGTACCAGAGCTCCCTGTTGTAGCGAGCCACGATAGCCAAGGCGTTGGCCGCTTTAATCGTCGTCGCTGCCGACGAGATGACTCTACGTCCCATAGCATCCAATTTCTTTCCCTCGCCGTCCGGCGGGGAAGTCGATGTGGAGGCCGCACCCCCCCCGCTTTCTTCCTGGCTGCCGCGGAGACGACGGAATCCGGGGTAGGCTGCGCCCGGAGGCACAGGGGGGCCGTGTCCGGGACCCGGTACTTTTTCTCGTACCGGTCTCTTCTAGCTGGCGTCGTGGAAGGGTTCTTGAGGAGGGAAAGGCCCTCATCCCAAATGTCGTCCAACAGAGGCACTGCGAGGACCGTCTTCCTCTTGGCCTCGCGCCGCTGATAAAGGAAGCCTTCCTTTTTCTTCTCCTCAGGGCAGAGTTGGAAAAGCTCGGAAGCCCTGGAGATCATGGAGTGGAAAGATCCGATCTCGTCGGGCGGAGAAGCCCTGGCAGGAGGCGACGACGGAATATCCTCGTCGTATGCCTCGTCGTCCGTACCCGTCGCTGCCGTGTCAGTCCCCGTATCATCCCCTCTGGTGGACGGGGAGGAGGGCTGGACGGGGCGCGACGGTTGAAAAGGAGGTGGTGGATGGATCCTTCTTTTCTTGGTAGGGGGAACACCAGAAGGTCCCGGTTCTGGATCCCCCGACGGGAGAGGTTCCTCCGTCGGTAACGGTAGCCTCGTCCTTATCTCGGAGCATAAGGACTGTATGGCCAACAAAATGGCCGCCGAGTTGTCTTGCGGCGCTGGCAGAGGGGAATCCGACGGGCGAGCAGGGGCCCCGTCGGTATCCTCGACGATGTCGTCGTCGTCACCTGCGTCGGGGTCCATTCCGACGGGCTGGCCTTCTTCCACGCCTAGGCCGTGGCTTAAGACCTCGATCAGCTCCTCTTCTGAGGTTGAGGCCGAATCTACGACGACGCCCTGCCCCCCCTTCTTCCCCACGGAGGGTTTCATGGGGGTCCTATCGATGGGCACAAAAGAAGACTCCCTCCGAGGAGGCAGGGAGATTCTGGGCCCCGAGGTCGCCACCACTGGTGCAGCCTCCACAGGCTGAGCCAGGGCCGCCGCGACCGTTTCGATAGAGGGCTTGGTCGGATGGATCAAGGCCTTCGCCACCTTAGGTGCGCTCACCGCCTTATCCTTGAGGGAGGGGGCACTGCCACGCTCCTCCTCTGCCTTAGAGCTCGACCGGGGCCTCTCCAGGAGCTTCGCCGGGTGCTCGGCCTTCCTCTTACCCGACCCAGAGCGTTGGCTCGTGGTTGATGGTGCCGGGGAGGGTGCGCCCTGCCTGGCGCCCGTAGAGCCCGACCGTTCGGCGCTCCCGGTGCCAGCGGACTCGCGGTGCTTAGCCTTATGTTGGGCCCCCGTCGCCGGGGCGCCCTCAAAGGTCTTAGAAGACCGCTCGGATTTCTTCTTCTTCTCGCCAGACGGGCTCTTACCCTCCAGCCAGTTGGCGAGACGTTGATGGCGGTCCTTCATGGTCCGTTCCGACATGTTGCCGCAAAACGCACAGTCCTTCTCCACGTGCGTCTTGTCCTCATGAAGGCAGTAAAGGCAGAAAGAGTGTTCGTCCTCCTTAAAGACGTTCTGCAGCTGGCATCCAGGGCAGACCCTGAACAGCTTTCCGGGCGTCGAGCTTCCCTTCTCCTGGGCCATCTCCGAGACCGGGCCTTAGAAGCTTCTGGAGTCCTCCGAAGTGTAGCTCGACGAATCTTCACCCTTGAGGGGCGCAGACGAATCCGACACGGGTCCCCGTTGATCGGATGTAGGATCGGTGGAGCTTGAGGCTCTTTTGACCGAAAGAATAGAAGTTTTTTGTGAAAAAGCGCGAAAAAATAGCACTAACGCTCGAGAGCAATAGCACGAGGATCCCAACACATGAACGTGCGGTAAAAATCTGAAGATGGCTGCCAGAGGCGGTGCTTAGGTAGAGGGCAGTCATTGGCTGTGGTCAGTATGACGCAGAGACCAGTGATTGGTTATTACTACGAAAGACAGATCAGAAACGAAACTGATACTGGTTTTTTCTTTACCGAGGATTCCCAGCCTGACGACGGGGAATATTCATGAGCATGTGAATCCATGCCAGACCCCATGCTGGAGAATTTAGCTGCTGCCTTTGAGGTCTGCAGCTTTTCCAAGCTCTCATCCGCTTTGCTGCCAAACAACCTTGAGCCGTCAAAAGTCACGCGGAGTAGTCTCGCTTGCACATCTGGTGCAAACCCGACTTCCTCAACCACGCAAATCTGTGTAACACTGTGCTAGCTGCCATGGATCTGCTGATGCTGTCTGTAGTATCCAGACCTGACTAGGGACATTCACCCATTTCCTCCTTAACATCCTTGATGATTGCAGGAAGCTGTCTCTTTCCTCTCTTTCTGGGATGTGGTCAGCTGCCGTAGCTACGCAGTCTCACAGGGTAAACGTAAACCTTGACAAGGTACAAGTCACATTAGTTGATTTTAATGCCATTCTGCCAGCAGTAAAAACCTTTCTCACCCAGGCACCCACCCTCTTATCATCCCTATCAGGAGGGATGGATGGGTAAGCTGACTGCTTGGTAAATGTAGCAGCCTGAACCACCAAACTTTCTGCTGTCGGATGTTTAGCTAGATACTTTGGGTCGTTGCTGGATGGTCTGTGTTTTTTTGCAAAATTTGTATTCACTGCAGCCGCAGTTTTTGGTGTCTCCCAGTTTGCAGAGACCCTTTTTTGTTAAGCAGCCTGAAATGGCAAAATTGGATCTTTCTGGGGACCCTGGTCCAAGATGTCTGTCATGTCATCTTGTTCAAAAGTAGGAGTAGACCTGCTCCAGCCTAAAAAATCTATAACCTTACTCATTTGTTTTCTATGTGAGGAGTTAGCATGTTTAGTTGGATATGGTTTGCCAAACTCTAGCTCGGGAGAGGTATCTAACCCTCTGGCTAATCTGGACTCAGAGATTAGTTCTTTTGGCACATTAGGGGTGCCGAATTGTAACCCAAATGGTCTAGGGCTATCATCAGAAGGTTGCTCATAGATGGCCGATAAAGACTTAAGAAGTCTTTTTTAGCTAAAGGTTTAAAAACCTTTTCCTGGACTACCACTGGCTTGGACAATTTTGAGGTAATTCTCGACAATGGCCTGGAAGTCGGGATCGTCTTAGTCAGCGTCGACTTTGATACTGGTCTCGACGGCTCCGACGGTGTCAGCGAAGGCGTCGACGTTGTCAACTTGAACCCTTGATGGGCTGGGTTCATGACTTGTTGAAGCCCTCAATGGTTTTGCTGTAGAACCGGCTTAAGGCTCTGTTTCGAAGATGTTGTCTTCGACTTCCCTTTGTCTTTTTTGCATATAGACAGAGGCATGGGCTTTTTGCTTGTTCTTCGAGGGGGTCGAGGCCGCATTCTCATTACGAAACGCATCCCACTTTGCTGGGTAGTCCGATCTAGTTGGATTACCTCAGCTGAGGAATCACTGGAGGTGGAGGTCGAAGGTGACCTACAATGCCTTTTCTTGGCCTTCTTCGAGGAAAACAACGAAGAATGGCGTGATTGACTTCTCGATCGAGACCGTTTAGATTTTTTACATTGCGAAGAATCCCTGGACAAATCGATCTTTCTTGAACTCTTCGAAGGCAACCTCCCCACCGCCAATCTACCTTTATGCTCCCCGAGAGCCTTTTCTTTCATCGCCTGACAGGAGCCACAGTCAGAGGTACGATGACCTGTACCAAGACACCGCAGACACATGCAATGGGGGTCTGTGGTCAACATCCACAGTCTTAACACTTCTTGAAGCCCGTCTAAAGTGTTGATGGAGCCAACAAAGACATTTTCGGACGAAAATACTATCGAATTCACAGAAGAACCGAAGCACGCAATAATTCTCTCCAAGCGTTAGCTCAGAAAAACTGAACTGAAGCCAACGGGTACTGCGTGAGCTACTTATAGTGATGATGACGTCTACAGGCGACCAGAGGCCCTTGAGGGACATCGACTCAACGAGACAGCACCCAGCGCCTCTGTCAAAAGCGAAATCCATAGCAGCTGAAGCTGAAGATATATTATCATAAGATGAGGAATATGTGGGAGGACACAATCCATTCAAAGTGTTTTCTAATGTGTGTAATCGATGACAATAAATCAAAGTGCTGCAATATTCAATTTTGTTTCCTATAGATGTTCACTCCAAGAATTCTTCCAGGAGGCTTCTAGCCACTGGCTCATCACTACTCAGAGCTCCTTCCCAACCTTATGAGCACTGCATTATGTCCCCACTTTTTCACATTTTCTCACTAACCTGCTCTTTTGACATTGACCCCTGCAGGCAAAGAATGTCCATGCTACTCTGGTTTCGATTTGGTTTGGGACAATGCATCAACTGAGCATAGATCACTCACAATTGAGTCTCATGGCGTTTTCATGCTCTTACTCTTAAATAGGAAATCCATCTCCAACATGGTTTCTGGGAAAATCTCTCACTGGTGCCTCAAAATGACCACCCAGCTTGCCTCTTATAACTGCTATGTGCCAGGAGTTCACTTCATCCCAGCAGTAAGCACCAAGGGATCCCCACAATCTCATTTCACTTGCTGCCGGCTGCTACTCGGGGCATGCTCAGTACGAAATCAGGATTTTGCTCACTTTCAGCCTCCGCACGTGCAAGTTGTTTTCAATTACGGGAGCGCTGAGCACAGACTTTTAGACATGTTGCGGCAGGGCCAGGCTGTTTACTGTATAAGAGGACGAGCAGCAGGAAAACGCCAAAACAGTCAGACTACTTGTGACCACTGCTCAGGTGATGTCTGCATCAAAACCCAAGCAAAATGCGAACAAACATGCTTTGTCTGCCTTCTGCTTGAACCTCTTCAAATGCAGAGACCAGGCTTGAACCTCCGGTGTCTAGAGGCAGCACCAATATTTCATCAATGCAAAGCCGCCAGGAACAGAGGTCGCCATCAAATCATGCCAGAGGAAAAAAGCTTTCACTCTGCTGCTCCTCTTTGCCAAATAAGACACTTATCCCATACTCGCAGGGGAACCCTCCCATCTGTGTATCAGCCAGATTCTCCACTTACAGCTACTATGCAAAGGGAGTTTGGTCCGACAAACCCTGGCCATGGGTTTGCATCAGATTATTTGCTCTCATCAATAGTGTTTGAGTCCTAAAATCCTCTTAAGCACTTTTGAATAGGAAATATCCCCTAAACAACAGCAACTTAGATCAGTGGAGACAGCAACCATCTATACTGCAATATTCTAGGTCTCAAACTGGGAACAGGGCAGAATGTTTCATTTATACCCACAGTGTTGTACCCAGCTGATGATGTGTGACACCAGTGCAGCACCCAAAGGACAGCTATCATTGTGGCAAGAGTAAAAAAAAAGTTCAGAGGTTCACGCTGGGCTATTACAAGTGACAAAACATCTGCAGATGCATTAGCCTTCATTACCAAGTTTCAAAAACCTGACTCTTTGTCAAAGCCAGGTGGTGGCGTCCATGAAAATCTTACTAAAACCATGCTTCTCTGAGTTGCTTCATGCATCTTGGACGTGTGGAGCGCCCGACAGCATTAAAGAATCAGGTGCGGAACCTTGAACCTGTATCTAATTTTGCAGTATGGATATTTCTACCCGTGGAACGATAATCTGACTCTGGTAACATGAGGCATTCGAGATTGCTGAATTGCTGGCTTTTAATTTATTCGGTCCCCAGTACCTGTTCTACGATTTTCTGTTTGGACAGTCATATGCATCTTTAGTGACCCTGATATGAAGGCAGACGCATTTATGGACATACTCCAAAACTAGTTGTTCTTCTAGTCTTCTGATCCATCTCGCCTCCAACATATAGTGGCTGACAATGGACTTATGAATGATACTAAGGTGATTTTCTTTTTTTAAGATTTCACTATGGTGTGGATATAAAAGGAACCTGTGAAATCTTTAATGAACTTTGCAGCACTTGGTACGTTATTAATGAAATGCCAAATATTTACATATTTATATATGTCTAATAAATGTTACTGTCTATTCTTACACCAACGAATGCCTAGATTAGATTTTTTTGACCTAACATATTGATTGTTATTGTGACTTAGACTGCACTTCAGTATAAATTATATTGATTAAATTCATTTATACCAACAGTGTTGTCACTGGCTGATAATGCGCAACAACTGTGCATTGTCCCAAAGCATAAGAGGTAGTCATCATTGTTGCTAGAGTAACAAAAAGTTCAAAGACTCCAGCTAGGAAGCTGGAAGTACTTTCATTGCCAATTTTCATAAAAACCCAATTCTTTGTCAAAATCAGTTGGTGGTGTCTGTGAGAAACCTGAAGGTGTCTCACCAGCTAATCCCCGGGGAACTGTCACCAGGTGGCTAGGACACAGCCATCGCTTTTGCATCCAGTTACTCGGGGTGGATCACCTGGGTGAGGGGTCTTCGTGGGGTGGGAGTCAATCCATCCACTTTCACAACACAAACACTTTCTCACGGACTGCTCGATATGAGGGAAAATGGACTAACACCCAAGACATATACATGACATGTTCTAATACCAGGGTCAGGCAATTACTGACCATCATGCACACCTGACTCCCATAACACTTCCCCACGCGGCTAAAAGGCGGTGCACAAGCTCACACTCTGAGCGAGGCAAAAAACAAGAGGAAGCAGCAGTTCCAAGATGGCAGTTTAACACAAGGAACGTGAAGGAGAAATTGAGGGTGCACTCCTAGGGTCAATTGTCTGAGAATTTAATGAATTATGGGAATAAGAGTTAATTATATTCAAGGTGCAGTGGAGGAAAAATTGCCATGGCACAGAGCCACCATAACACAAAAGCACAAGAGAAAGAGGATCCAAAACGGAACCCTCCCGTCCACTGCACACTTTCAAATCCTGTCACTAGATGGTTAAGTAATTATTTTAATATTGACAAAAGGAAAAAGATGGTGAAAAAGAATGGGATCGCAAGGAGGGAAGTGCCCTTGACCTTTTCAACAAGGGACCGTTACTTCCAAAAAACCTCCAGAATAGAAAGCGTAAGACCATGAAACCAGGCTGAAGAATCCTGCATTGTGTGTCGGAGGTACCTGGGGCCCTGCCAGGTCGATAATCAAGGTGGGGAGAATCGCCTGCTGCCGTGGTACTGTCCTTGGCTCCTACAACAAAGCAGCGCCAGTGAAATCAACACAGCCGGTGAGTAGGGGAGACCGATACCAGACCAGTCTGTGCTGAAGCCAAGGTTTCAAGTGGCAACATTGTATGATGAGCACTGAAGCACACAGTGTATGAAATGCATGTGATCACCAACGCAAGTAAAGTTGACCACCAGATGAGTGACTGAACTTTGAAACCAAGATACGATACCTTTGACAGAGTGGTCCACCACTGTGTGCATGCTCATTCGAAGGTCTCTGTAAGGTATCCAACTAAGAGGTGGTAAAAGCGAAAGAGTGGCAAAGGATTGTGCATCGAAAGTTGTCGTGCAACGGGTCAAGTAAAATCCTGTGCACAGTGAAAGTCTTCGATCTTGTTGATGCTGTCAAGAAAGTTGATGACAAAGTAGATAAAAGTTGGTCCGAGCCCGAACGAGGGAGATCAATTGAAAGCTTTGGGTTAAAGTAAGTATATGTTAAAGTGAATTAACATCGGTCTGAGCCTGGCGGAGGGGGACTGATTGAACATTGTGTTGAAACGGATCTGAGCACGGCTGAGGGGGATCCTGTGTGAACCGTGAATCCCCTGAAAAATTGGATACATGAAAATCCTATGAGCGTTGTGTTAAAGGGGATCTGAGCCGAGCGGAGGAGGATCTGAGGTGAATAGTGAATCGCCTGAGAAATTGAGTATGTGTGAAATCCTAAGAGGAAAATAACTTGTTGTTGGTTTGTCGCAACAGGCCCTCTGAAAGAAGAGACTTTGAAAGGCAAAGAGACTTGGGCATGGAAGGCCCTGATGCTAATGTTTGAACTGCAACCTTGTGCTAGAGAAGCCAGAGACTGTGCTCAACTCGAGTGCGCTGACTTGTCCCGTTCTGAAAATGTGGGGAAGGGAGGCCAAGGGCCTGAATATCCTGACATATAATTTCTTGGACACTTCTTTCTTTTACATAACATTGTTTCCCACACTATTTGTATTTAGAGGCAAGGATTGGCAATAGTTTTTTTAGTATAGGCCCTTTTGTTTTGACAAGACACCACTGGCAGTACACTATTATTTGATTTTCGCAACTTGCTCCCATCTTTAGATTTAGGATTAGATAGGTGTTTTTCAAACCCTTTTTGTAGTTCAATAAACACCCTTTATTTTTATTTTTTGTTTTATTGTTTATAAAAAAAATAATAAACCTTTAACATAGTTTCCAGCCTCAGAATCTCACGTCCAGTACGCACATCCACAATTAAGTCCCCGACGTAAGGTTAGTGGCCATGATACCCTGATCCTTTTATATTAGTTTTTTGAGCAAAACATCCACACTTTACTCAATGTTCAGCCGTAGGACTTGATCTATGAATTTGAGAGCATCAAGTGTTCTTCCAATTTTTTCCACTGTTAACAGCCTTTCCCAATATTTCTCCTCCGTGCTTGGATTAATTAAACAGGCATAGTTTGCTAAGTATTTGATCCTTTGAGCGGAAAGCTTTGGGCAAGATAATAACAAATGCCTAATTGTTTCTATTATGTCGGCATTTCCACAATGTCTGCATCCAGCTTCGGTATGTATGATCTGTTTTCTTTGAAGTTGTACTTCTTTTGTTGGAAGAATGTTTAACCTACAATGTATCAACATATCCCTGAGCCGGGAAGAAGGACATTTCCTCAAGTGGGGAGGGTCATTGGCTGCCTTACACTCCCAGATAATATTGTAGCATAGTTTATTCATTTGTTTTGACATGCTGGTTTCATCCTAGTCATTTTCTCGCATGGTTCTCTTTGCCTTGTCGGGATTTGTTCTTAATGTCTCTTCTTTGATATTATAATACAATAAAATCTCCTGACATTTCGTTTTCCACAATTGAAGATGGGTCTTGCTTGCTCACCATTGTTTTTGCTAGAATCTCAAATGAGGGGTGGGGGGGGTGTCGGGGGATGAATCAAGGGTACATTTCCTGTAGAAAGAAACTGTTTTCCTCAGAACTATCGACCTCATTGACTGGAGCCTGCGTTCATACCTTATAGTTGAAATGGACAGGCAGTTGGGGAGTCTTAGGATTTTCCGCCAGAAGTAGGCTTCGACTATGTCCCAAGTTTCCCAATGCAAATTTAGGAGACACTCTGCACCATAAGTCACCACTGCCACTACTTTCTGCTTGAAAAAGGTTACTACTGGTAGCATAGAGTATGTCCCATATCTGCGATGGAGAGCTTGACCTTTATTTTTATTTTATTTTTTTTCTCTAATTATAGTGTACTGACCTTGTTCATTTACATTTTTGTTAATTCTTATTCCTAGATAGACTATTGAGTCTGCGATGTCCAGTTTTTGGTCTTCAATTGACCATACGAAGTTCCTTTTTTTTGATTGGTGTCCTCGTGCTGACTCCATTATTAAGACAACTTACTTCTTTATGTTGATCTTCATTTGGTTTCTGTCCAGGTAGCTCTTGAACTCCCTAATACGTCGCTGAAGCCTTATAGCCATCTGATCCACGAAGACCACATCGTCCGCGTATAGGCTCCAGGGCAGCTCCTCCCCCTCAATTGTAGGAGGAAAGGCTCTGATCTTGCTCTGTGACTCGACCATATCCGCCAGGTATAGAATAAACAGGAAAGGTGCCAACGCACAACCTTGTTTAATTCCTTTGAATGTCGGGATCTTTTCGGTGGTGGCCCCTCCATTCTAAGTTATAATTTGAATCGAGGTGTCAGTATATAGTTCTTGAATGGCTTCCATGAGGTCAACTAGGCATTTCCATTTCTTCAATTTTTCCCAGAGAAGCCCTCGGCTGACTCCATCAAAGGCTTGCTCTAGGTCGATGAATCCCAGGTACGCAGCTCTTTTTGTTTCAAGGGCTTGGAGCTTTAATAGATTCAAAATGAATAAATTCAAGGATGTATAGACTCCACATACAAAAGCTGTTTGCCGTTTGTCCAAGAAGCCCTCCCTTATGGCCCAGTTTTTTAAGTCCCTTAAAAGGATGGAGGAGAATATTTTCCCTATGGAGTCCAAAAGAGCTATAGGTCTATAGTTGTTGGGGTCGCCACGATCCCCTTTTTTGTATATTGGGACAATCAGTGCCTCTTTCCATGACGATGGAATGATTCTTGTTGCCTTTATTTGAATTAAAGAGCTGCAGAATAAAGATAGCCCAGGCTTCCCCGTTTTCTTTGAGCATTTGATTTGATATGCCGTCCGGCCCGGCCGCCCTTGAACCGCTTAACATCTTTATTCTTCCAAGAGGATCATCAAAATCACATTCTATGAGCCATGGTGTTTTTCTCCCTGGGTGTATAATCATTTCTGTAGTTGAGGTTTGCTGGAACAGGGTAGAATAGTGCTTAACCCATAGATCTTTTGAGATTTGGGAGATGGTTAGGGCCGGTTGGAAGTCCTCGCCTTTATTAATGATCTCCCTAAGGCTACGCGCATTTGCCGTTTGAATTGCAGCTAGCATCTTCTCTGCATCACATTCAGCTCTCCAGGCCTTTGATGAAATTAGCCAATTTTTATAAGATGGTTTGCACTTTTGTATTAGTTGTTCTTTATTAGCCATTGAGCTTTTTCTTATGCTTCTTAGTTCTGCACGGTAGATCTTTCGTCTGGTCACAGGGTCGGGATTGTACGCGTGTTTCCTGGTGATCGATCGATTTTTGTTTCCATCGCATTGTATCACGTACTCCTTCAGTAGCCATTTGTAATCTACTTCTCCTGGACTTCTTTTTACCTGGTTATTGAACCCATCCGTTACTTTAGCGATTGCCTGAGTTTTTATTCTGAGCCGGTTTATTCCCCACAAGACTTCTAGTACCGGGAGTGCATGATTTATTGTGCCACCAGACTCCCAATTAAATTTGATCTCTAATAGAGCGTGGTCACTAGATTTCTGCTTCTTCACGCTGAATGTATTTATCCACCTTTGAGTGTTTCCTGCTACGAAATAGTAGTCTAGGACTGTGCTGCTTGTGTTGTTTGACCATGTGGTTGTTCCTTCGAGGTCTCCTTTTGTCCATCCATTTAAGATTTTCATCTCTCGAATTTCCATTTCATCTGACCAACGTTTTTCATTTCCTTCCAGCTGATGATTTGATTTTAGTTTCCCATCTTATCAAGCAGCTTTAAATTCAGGCCTCCGCATATGATAATTGATTTTTTTCTTCCATCATGGATTCATCTATTGCATCCATTATATCTGATGGATATATTTCATTATCACAGTCCGTTTGACTCCAGTAGGTGTTAATTAAAAGGAGACTGATGTCCTGGGATTTAAACCTTTTCTTGATCTTTAGGATCTGGACGTACAGATTCGAGGTGCAGTGACTCAATACTTGGAGGTCACGTTCACCTTTTACAAACGTCAGGAGACCAGCACGGGGTCTGCCCAGCCGTCCTTTCTTAGCCGGGTTCATGTACACATCATAGCCCTCGCATAACGGAATCGATCTTATCCAAGATTCCGAAGGCAAATTATTTAATATTTCCCCAAAAAGGCAATGTCTCCCGAGTAAAGATGATTAAAGCCCCTTGTGTTCCATGAGGCCAGTAGGGGTTTAACCCTGACTGCCTCGAAGTTGGCCTATTGTATCTTTTTCTGATTTTAAAGCGTGGATTCCATGTTTCAATCGCTGAGTTCCACTGCCTTGCGTTAAGGCCTTTGAGTTGGAGTTATCCACTGTAAATTTCAATTTTGCCGAACTACCAATCCCTCGATCTTTTCACATCTACCATGTTTCTATCTCCCCCTCAGGGTCTGCCTTTCTTTCAGCACGTCTCGTTCTGTCTGGTTGTGGTCTTTCCTCATCGGGATTGCCCTTGCCAATTTGTTGTTCTGGGCCTTTCTCCCTGTAATTTGATGTACATTCCTTTTTTCCCCATTCCTTTCACGATGTCTGATTCTAGTATGCTCTCTTACTGAATGTTTATGGTGTTCTCTTGGGGGTTCTACATGCCACAATTCCGATTTTCCTTTCTGCGGCTGACTTCATCTACTTCCACCTCTGTTAATCTGAAACCTGCATCAGCCAACTTTCCCTTGGATCTTAACATTAGATATGTTGTTCTTTGAGATCGCAGGTGGATTATCATCACGTCTGGCCTCTTTTTCCATCTGGAAATTCGACTATCAAGATGTCATCTGCTAAGATCTTTCTAAGTGATGTAAATTGTGTTATAATAGTCATCACATTTTTCCTATTGAGCATGATCTTTTTTGAGTCTTTTGCTACTCTCTCCAACTTGAGTTTATAGGGTCTATGCAAACCTTTTTTCCACCCACGTACTCCCTCTTGTTTTCTTCTTTATTCTCCTTTTTATCGTTGTTTGCAGTCTTGACTTATTTCGCAAGGTCCTTCCTCGAGCTGGCCCCACTGATTGGGATCTTTTTTTCCGTCTCTCTTCTAAGGATTTCCAAAATATATGTCTTTTATGCTCCATTTCCTTTTTTGTTTCCCCACTACGAGATTGTTTCCTGGGTTCCTGATGCCTTCACTCATCCGCCATTTTTTCTCTCCTCTTGGACTGTTTGTTTTTCATCCCCTTTATTCTTTTTTTACGCTTCATAATAGTGGGACTGATTATCAATCGCTTGCCAATCTGACTGGCTGATGTTTTGCCATTGTTCGTACTCATTATTTTCTTCTATCAATTCTATTAAATCACACAAGTATCCGTCTGACTCCTCTTCACTTTCAATTTTAGTGGAGAGTGGATTTTTTTAGATTTCTTTACTGCTAGGTGCATTGCAGATCCTCATTTCCAGCCTTGGCTTCTTTGCTGGATGACTTTGTTCTTCCCTTACCGGAATTTGTATGTTTCGTAGGAAAGACCTTGAGCCACATTCCTTCAGTTTGTTGGTTTGGTTTATTTTTTTGGCTTCTTTTGCGATTTGTCTTGTAGCTCTTTGCTTACCACCTCCAAGGTAGTTTCTGTTGCATTCTTCGTCTCATTTAGTACTTCACTAAAAATTGCATAACTTGACTTGTCCCTTACATCATTCCCCGATTTCTGCATGGCCTTTTGAGGGAGGTCATTGGCTGGATTTTCTTTATCGTCTTGTTTTGCTTTGATTTTCTTGGGACCCCTTCCTAGTCTCATGGGACCCCCTCTATTTTGTTTTACAATTTTTTTCTCCTGTGACCGAACTTGTAGCTTTCGTTTCTTCCTGTTCCCCTCTGTCTTCTCGAGATGCCTCGGTATGTCGATAATTGAGGGTGTCTTGTTTATAATTAGTACGTATCCTCTTGTGGTCTTCTAGTATCGCCTCCATAAAAAGTTGTTTATCATTGGCGTCACAGCATGCTAAATCACTTATTTGATTTGTCTTCTTCCTTGTCCATTCTCAGCTCTAATCGTTTTAACATTCCTTCGATTTCAGTTAACTGGTCCTTTGTTGTAGAGTTTACCGAATAAACCATTTGCAAGGATTCATTGATGTTCTCATAGAGCTTGAGAAAAGGAGCCATTGTAATGTTTGCAGACGCCATGACCACATTCTGCATGTGCACGAGGTCGTCCGTTCTCCCCTTATTGCACAACACTTATTTTGTCAAGGGCGTATTCGTCCATCCTTACTTTGTTTTTCTGCCCCCGATTAGTCTCCTCATTTGTCTTGTTAATACCTTTGTTCATAGGTGGCCCTATATCCTTTTCCTTTTGTCCATACCGATTCTGAATTTTCCATTCAGAGTGGTCTTCTACATCAAGCGCAGCAATTTTTTCTTTGAAAAGGGACAAACGTTTCCTTTTTTCTGTAGTATTTTTTTTTTTTAAACTTTGGTTTTATTGGCATTTTCGTAATGTAACAAGCGGGTCAATAGTTGATACAGATTTAACACTTTTCCTCAGACACTTAAACCAACCCCTAACACCCCCCACCCCTACCACCCCCCATCCCCCATCCCCAACACCATCCCACCCCTCAATTAGATTGTCTTAACAGAACTTTCACCGCTGGAGCTACCATATGTCCACTTCTTCTCGGTGCTTGGGAGCTATAGTAGTTGTTGACCTCTTCATCGGCTTTCTTATATCTGCCATCCGCCGGGCCGTGGGCGGCTCCCTACATTTCCAATGCCCCACATTCCCCGTCACCGCCCCACCCGAGATAGAGTGCCCCTGTGATGTCAGTGAGCCTCCCAACCCCATGCCTGTTGCACACCGTACCAGTTCGCTTGGAATGAGTCGTTATTGACCATGGCGGTCAGTCGGTCCATGAGGAACATGTTCTTTAATTTTTTCAGCCAATCCTCTTTGGAAGGGGTCGACGAATTCTTCCATTTTTGCGCCAGGGCCACCCTACCCGCCCTCAACATTGTTTCCCACATTCTTGGGAACCTGTAAATTTCTGTTTCCTCCGGGGGAGACCCAGCAGCATTGTCAATGGGTTTAGCGGGAGAAGTTCTTCGGTGACCTCCGCAATCCAGACCCTTACCTCCTCCCAAAACTTCTGAACCTGGGGACAGTGCCACCACATGTGGTCCCTCGTTCCCACCTGGCCATATCCCCTTGGGCATATGGGCGACACCTCCGGGAACATCTTAGACAGCCTCAATGGATCCCTATGCCACCCCTGCAGGATTGTAAAGTTGTGTTCCATATCTGAAGTAAATAGGTTCCAGTGGAATGCTTTCTTGAATATCTTAGACCATGCTTCTTCCGAGAGGGCCTCCCCAGCCAAGTCATTCCAAAACGTGCAGAACCCCACTTCCCCCTTCTAAATTGCTGGTGTTCAGTATTTTGTACATTTTGGACACCATCCCCTTCCTTGATGTCGCCGTGTCCAAAAGCTTCTCAAAGGGGGTCAACTGTCTTCTCAGGTTCTGTCCCCATGACTGATCGCAGAGAATGCCCTTCAAACGGAGGTAATCAAAGACAGAGCGAGATCCCCGCCCGAGAGCCTCCCTCATTTCCTCGTAGGCGAGGAACTCTCCCCCTTAAACATTTGTCCTGCCCATTCCATTCCCATGTCCGACCAGGATTGGGCGTTCCTGAACCCCCCACTACCCAATCTGAGAGGGTGACCTCAGAGCGAGGACATCTGGGAGGGCCATGAGGTAAGATGTGCGGTTGGGGGGCCTTCTTTGCAAGTCGCCCAGAGCACTCCCAAGGTTGGGTGGGATCGTAACCTGTTCGGGATGCATCTGGGTGGGCTCCACAGGAGGTCACGTATTTCAAAAGGGTGGGCGTCCATGTCTTCCAGGTAGGACCAGTAGGTTCCCATCCCCTCCTTCATATGCTCCAAAAAGACGCGCAATTGGGCGGCCCGATAGTAAAGGAGAAAGTCTGGCAACCCAAACCCACCCTCCTCCCTAGGTAGCGTCAGAGTAACCCACCCGATCCTCTGGGTTCTCCCCTGCCATATTAACTCACGCACTACTTTCTGTAGATCCCTGAAGGTTTGGTCGGGGACTTTTGATGGGAGGGCAGTAAAGAGGTACAACAATCTCGGCAGAATATTCATTTTTACAGCCGTCATGCGACCATACCAAGACAAGATCATCCCACCCTATCTCCTCAGATCGGATGTAATCCCAGCCATTATGGGGTCATAATCAGTTGGGGCTAGCTTTGAAAGGTCCCTGGTAAGGAGAATGCCCAGGTAGCGAATGGAGTCCTTCCCCACTGCAATCCCCTCATACCTGTCCAGGGGGTATAACCACGGGTCCTGGGCCCTCACGGGAAGTATCACTGACTTTGATGTATTGATTTTTAACCCCAAAAATTCCCCAAAGGTTGATATCGAGGCCAGGAGATAGGGAGCGAGAAGCCAGGCTCCACCAGGTATGCCAGGATGTCATCTGCGAATAGGGAGAGCTTGAACTCCACCTCACCTCTTACAATCCCTTTGATTTCCGGGTTGGCTCTTACCGCTATCGCAAAGGGTTCCATCGTAAGGACATATAACAAGGGGGAAAGAGGGCATCCCTGCCTTGTCCCCCGTGAGAGGGGGAAAGAATCTGGCAACGCTCCATTCACTTGCACCCTCGCCGTTGGGGCTCTACATAATGCAGATACCCAGTTCCTAATGTTTGCCCCGAAGCCCATTTTGTGGAGGAGGAGTTCCATATATCTCCACTCGACCTGGTCAAAAGCTTTCTCAGAGTCTAATGAAAGCAGGCTCGCCTCAAGGTCTGCCTCTTGAGGGTAATGGACCAGGTCTATCTTCTTTCGGATATTATCCGAACCCTGTCTTCCTCTTATGAAACCCACCTGATCCCCGTGGACTAGCCTTGGCATTATCTCCTCCATCCGTCTCCCTACCACCTTGGCCAGGATCTTAACAACAACTATATTAAGAAGTGATATTGGGCGGTAGGAGGAGCATTCCGCCGGGTATTTTCCCTCCTTGGGTAACACCACTATTATGGCCCTCATCAGGGACACTGGAAGGATTCCACCCTCCACCACCACGTTGGATAGAGTTTAAAAACCTTTCAATCTGGGCATCGTCCCCCTCGAAATCCGATGAATATAGCTTTTCATAATATCGACGGAAGGCCTCTCCTATGTGCGGAGTTTCATGACCCATCTCTTCCCGTTCATTTCTCACCGCCCTCACCAAACTACTTCTCCGGACCTCTCTCAGCTTTCACGCTAGAATACTATCCGCTCTACCCCCTTCTCATAATTCTTTTGTTTTACCAGCTGTAGGCACCTCTAAGTTTTATGTAGCAGGAGGTCTTTCAGTCAGAGCCTGTAGTCGTCCAGAGTAGCCACCTGATCCTGCTCCAGGGGCTCGTCCGGGAGGCCCCCCGGTTGGAGTTGGGCTATTTTCTCTCGCGGGGATCTCTCCTGGGCATCCCTCACCCTTTTTTTCTGGGCACCCATTTTGATAAGGACACCTCACCTGGTCGCCTTGATGGCATCCCACAGTATGTGCATGCCTACCTCCCCATTGTCGTTCAGCTCGAAATATTCTGTCATGGCTTCCAACACCTCCTGCGCCAGGGCTTCATCCTTCAGAGAGTCGTTGCATTTCCAACGCCCTCTACGGCCTCCCCGCCATCCCCCCCTGTTATGGTGACACGGACCAAGTCATGATCAGACCAAGGGACAGGGTCGACTCTGTAACCAGAGACGTGTGGGTGCAGGAGCTCATAAACTAGGATATAATCTATGCAAGAGTATGATCCATGGGTTGCGGAGTGAAATGTGAAAGAGGGAACCCCCGACCCAGGGCTCGTAATTGTCTCCACCAGGTTCAGTTCAGCGTTAACCCTCTGGAAAGTTCGTGCCATGGCTTTGTTTGCGGCCCTAGTGATCTGGGGTCCCAAGTGTTTCCTGTCAGTGACTGGGTCCAGCACCATATTATAATCCCCCCACCACCACCACTGTGCCCCGAACAAATAGTTTCAGCCTGTCCCTCATTTCCTCCCAGAATTGTGCTTGGCCTTCGTTTGGGCTGTACACCACTGCGACAGTTAGAAGGGAGCCCTGTAGTGTACCCCTCACTAGCAAGTATCGGCCCTCCGGATAACTCAAAATGGCCTCCTTGCATGTCCCTCGCCAATAGTATGGCCAGCCCCCTCTTTTTAGTCTTGTGTGATGCACAGAATCTCTCTCCAATCCCTCCCCCTGCATCCTTGGTTCCCTCCCTCGAGCCCAGTGTGTCTCTTGTAGGAAAATTAAGTCCAGTTTGGCCCTTCTAAATTCCCTACAGTCCAGGGACCTCTTGGTGGGGGTGTTTAGACCCCGCACATTGAGTGTGCCCACTCCCAGGGCGGACAGACTGTCAGCCATTATCGAGATTCCCTTTCCTCCCGTTCAGCAACCTCACAGCACCGCTCCCAGCTAGCTCTGTTTGTCTTTTAGTGAACTCCCACTCGCCTTCACCCTCTACCCCCCGGGTGGGCCTTAAACTTTACCCCAACTGCCCCCGTCCCCCCTCCCAGAATTAACAACCCCAACTTTCCCCGTTCCCCACTCCCCCCACCCTGGCGTCCAGCCAAATAGATCAACCATTGCTGGCACCTGGCCGGACCACCAGCCTACCCCCCGCTGCTAGGCTGTCGCATGAATACACTCCTCTTTGAGCCCGCCCTCCCGTCGCGCCCCTAGAATACCGCCTGTACATGCAGTTCAAGGGGACTTTGGATGCGGCTGAGCACCCCGTTCTTCGACTCCTACTCCCTTAGAGGTCGGATAGGCCGCACCTGTCATGATGCCCGCTCCCGGGGAGCCGGTTCAAGCCCTGCGTCCCCGAAAGCGGACATCCAGTCCCCAAGGAAGGACCCAGCAACCCCATATAGGGGCCCTATGGACAGTGTCCTGGCGCCTATGGCGCCAGGCTCATAAAAGACATCAGTCCTGGCGCCATAGGCGCCAGGCTCATTATGGGAGTGCTTGGGTGCACTTACCTGATGCAGACCATGCTGCAGGATCCCGGCCTCCTTGAGGCCTGAAAGGAACTACTTTACCTGTGGGACTAATTTACCATCCGGGCGTGGTCGGGGAAGGATACATACCTGATTGGAGGAAGGATACATACCTGGAACTTCTTCCAAGGCTATTTAAACCCCACCCGAACAGCCACATGTGCTTCGCGTTGTTCTGCATCTAGCAGCTGGACGCTCACCGTGTCTGCTCCTGCATCCTGACTTCTGCCACGCCTGCCAGCATCCTGGATCACCTGCAAAGGAAGAGAAGAAGAGAACAGAAGAAGGAAAAGTCCTTACCTGCTAAATCCGCATCCCGGAGACATCTCGCCGACAATCCTGAAAAGGAAGACTTTAAATTAAAAGCTCATCGCGTCTATCGCTGCAGCGCCGCATTACACTCACCTTTACAGGGCGCCTCCATGTTCAGCAGCGATCATCCGGATTCGCAGTCACGCCCCAGCGCCTAGGGAGAAAAAGACCAGAACAAAAGGTGAGAGAGAGAAGGGAATAAGGAAAGCTAAATCTCCATGTTAAGACTTACCTGTTGATTCATTCCCTCTTCATTTCGGGTCCGCGCCACATCCTGGCATTTACGGACCCCGGCCCCTAAGGGGAAAAAGAGACATCAGCGTTAATGAGCGAATGAAAAGACATTACCAAAAAACGCTCATTAAAGACTTACCTGATTTCTACAAGGATTTCACCTCTCATCTCGGGTCGGTGCCTGTTCCCCGGCATTCCGTACCCCGGCCCCTATGGGGAAAAAGACACTAGCATTAGTACATTAATGCATGGACACAAGGGGAACCTCTTATCAAAAAACTTACCTGGAAGCCAAGCAAGTTTGGTTCTCACCAATCCGAAAATCCAGTGAAGTAACTGGATACCAACGCACCCCTGCATCAGAAGCAGGATGGAGAGCTCGTCCTTCCAGACCCTAAGGTGAGACGCTACGAGAAATCACAGAAGGGTTTCGAGGAGGGTGAGAGGGGAAAGTGGGAGGCCGATTGCATTACCCCGCAGACAGTTAATCCCCTATTTTCGCCTACAGAAGGATACTTCTGCGAGCCAGGCAAGCCAGATTTGGGGGCCCGGTCCAGTCCGTCTTCCGAACCCTGCGCATCACCTTAGAAGAGGTCACAGCAGCGCGAACCAGGCCAGCGCCTCCGTTGGAGTTAGGTGAGCCTTACAGCACCTCATTCATCAGGGTCTTTCCGCTCTCTGTCCTTCTTCGGTGACGGCGTGTTCAATTTCTTGAATTTCCTTGAGCTTGTTTTCCTTCTCCTGTCTCCCGGAGGTCTGTGACCACCGTCGCCCCCCACAGCCATTCCTGTGGGCTCCCTCTGGGAGATCGGGTCCGTCACATAATCCTGGATGGCTCCCTTTATGTCCTCCTCCGTGATCAGGGTCGTCCGTTGACCCACGTACTCAAAAGCAAGGGAGAAGGGGTAGCCCCATCTGTAGCGCCCTCCCCTCTCCCTTAGCAGCTGCGTCAGAGGGCGGCACATTCTCCGCTTGGCCAGAGTGTATGACGAGAGATCCTGAAAAATTGACACTTGAGCGTTGTTGCATGTGATCTCCAGTGCCTTCCTGGCCTCCTCCAGCACCTTTGCCTTTTCCATGTAATAGTGGAACCGGACCAGTATAGACCGGGGACCTCCCACTCTGCCCCCCGCTCTGTGTACTCGATCGAAGGTTGGTTCTGTCGTCATCTCATCCGCAAAAAGGATGGGGATAATTTCTCTAACCACCCGAACCAAATCTCTTTCAGTCTTTCCCTCTGTTTCTGGGACCCCAAAAAACCTGAGGTTGTTCTTTCTTTCCCTATTTTCAAAATCGTCCATCTGTCTAGCCCTTTCCTCATCCCTCTTCTCCAGGGCCAATAGCCTCATGTTTATTTGGAGTTGGAGATGAGTACTCTTTTCCACTGTCTTGTCCACCCCCAGCGGGGCTCCCCCTGGGCGGGCACACACCGCACCAACCTCAGGTGGGGGGCTCTCACCCTGTCCGTCCTTCCCCTGTCCGTCTGATAGCTCCTTTGGACTCCTAAGGGACGGCAACACGGGCGGTGAGGTCCATGTAAACAATATCTCAGGAGGATCGCCCGGGGGGCGGGGGGCGGCGGGGGGGGGTCCTGCGGTCCAGTCTCCCAGTCTTTTCCCGATGCGAGGGCTCTCCCCTCAAATGCTGGTAGGCGGGCACACGCCCTGGGCACGGTCCCAGGGGCCACCACCTATATGGATTCTGGGCGCAAGGGCTCCGCTCCTCCACCCCGCTTCCTCCGTCAAGCAGCGTTTCTCTAGGTCCTCCCGGTCCCCCACAGGGGGGCTGGGCCGCAGTCTTGTTCACTGAGGGGCCGCGGATCAGCCCCTTCTAGCCAGTTCAGAAAAAACGTGAGAAGCCCCGGGTGTCGTCCTCTGTGGGCGAACCGGTGCGTGGGCTGATGGTCAATCCCCCCCACCCCCTCTGGGGTGCAAAAGGCCCAGTATGCCCGCGGGCCGCGGCTCGGGTGTCTATTTTTAAATACGGATGGGAGACAGTGGGTTAGGGCCCCGGTGCTCCGAACCCCCCATCCTTCAGGCTCGGAACAGGAATTAGGCAACCCTGCCACTGTCAGGCCTAGGCCGCGGGAGCTGCTCTACTCCGTGGGGGAGGGGCTCCCGCCTCGCTCCTTTATAGTCCACCCGCGATGTGAGTCCCGGCGGCTGGTCACTCCCACAAAAACACCCACCTCAGCAGGACGAGGGCCAGGAGGGGGATGGCCCAGCTGACTGATTCCTCCAGCTTCGGCGTCCCGCGGCTCCCCTTGCAGCGACGCAGCCACTCTGGGCACACTCGGCTACCTGCTGCAAACAGCGGGTTCCGTCCTCCATCCCCCAGGGGTCCTACGATGTCGCTCTTTCACCCAGGGGTTGGGGGGGCCCGGGTGTTCACCGCCCCTTCTGGTTACGGCAATCCCAGTGAGGGGTCTCCGGGGGGGGGCTCAATCCCTTGCCTCAGCCCGGCAACAGCGGGAGCTCAGAACTCAGGCTGCCATAGCCTGTGCGCCCCGTGGTGGCCTCCTTCTGTAGTAATTTTACCAGTGAGTTTTGCTATGTTCTGCACACGTTTTTGTGCCGAGGCAGAAGTACTGGATTTTTCTTCCTCTTTGATCTTCCCTTCCTTTGGCACCTTTACATTTGGAGAACCTATCATGATCTCTGAGTGATCTTCAGTACCTGGGCTCCAGGATGAGTTCACTGCCCGGGGATTTCTTGGCATTTTAGTCTGGATTAGGGCAGAGGTTTGAGGTGATGTATCCATATCTCCCCAAAAGGCCTCATCCTGCCAGGTCATTATCTCTGATTCACTGATTTCTCCTTTTCGCCTTTCATAAGCTTCCAATACCTCCTTTCTAGATCACTTGCGCCTCTGATGCTTAGTTTCTTTCAAAGTGGAGGTTGATAGAAGCCTGCGCCTGGTATTTTCTGAGGGTTTGTATGGAGATTTGAAGTATGTATAATTGCACTGGCATTTGGTTCAAGATTAGCTCTGGTTTCTTCTAGTGAGATAGCAGTGATTTTCTCCCCTTGAGATACCAACTCAAGATTAGATTTATGTGCCTGAGGCGGGGAGTTTCCACCCACTTGTGTCACAGCTACTGGAGTTGTAATAGGCGTGGTGGTGTCACTATCCAATAGGCCTATTGGCGGCCCTAGTGCATCTGGGCTCATAATGGGTATGGGGGTAGCATGATCCTGTTGTACAGGTCTAATAGATTCAGGATTCTGTGCTCCCTCCCCTCTCCCTTTAACTGTGATCCATTTTGTCTATTTTACTGTTGATACCATGCCTTCCTTACATGTGGTGTCAGGTGTAGGATGTGACTCAATTGCAACAAATTGGGGAACCCTAAAATTCCAGAAGCTTAGTCATATAGCCTCAGATCCCTCCATCGCCACAGAAGAATCCATAGGCTTTGACATCTGTAGCAGCAGAGAAGCTACTATCCCCTCCAGGGAAAAGAGGAATGATTCCCACAGACTTGGTTTTGATACCCCCTCCTATGTGTTAAAAGATTGGCTCCAAATCTGGCCTGGAAGTTTGGTCTAGATGTCCTAGCAAGCGTCATAGATCATCCCGACTTCCAGGGAGACAAAGGTTCTCCCTACAGAACCATGGCGAAATTCCATTTGAAGTACATCGTGGGGACAAAATTCTTGAAAGGACTATTTCCTTGTTTTAGAGAGAGTTAACCGGAAGATACAGAGAGAGGTACCTTAAACTTTGGGGAAGCTGATGAACCAGCTACCACTGAAGCAAAAAGGGAAGAAGAACCTACCATCCTTCCCGACCTAGCCTTCACCCAGCAAAATGATGCCGCACTCGCAGAGGATTTCTTGCAGGTGATTCCTGAAGGGGAAGGATTAGAGAAGGAAAGTCCCTTTTTCTTCCTAAAACAGGGATTACTGTACAGAAAGGAAACATCCGCAGAAGGCCTCATTAAAACTCAGTAATCCCCAAAACCCATCAGAAGATCGCACTAGAGATTGCACATTCTCATTTGACAGGGGGACACTTAGGACAATCTAGGACCCAGGCGCACATCAGTGGGAAGTTTTACTGGCCAGGTATCCATGCGGATATAGAGAACTTCATTCAGAAATGTGAATGATGTCAGATAACTAGTACTCATATTCCCTTGCCTGTCCCTCTGAATTCTTTACCAATAATAGAAGTCCCTTACTGAAGGAATGGGATGGATATCATTGACCGTTGGAAACCTCTAGACTGGGTAACAAATATGTCCTCGTGATTGTCGATTACGCTACCAGATACCCTTAGACATTCCCTATACGGAACAACACAACCCAGCAGATTTTAAAACCTCTATTACCATATTTTTCCTGGGTTGGTTTTCCTAAGGAAATTCTAACGGATCAAGCATCCAATGTTATGAGCAAACTCATGGTGAAGTCAAGGAATTGCTCCATATCACCACCTTAAGAACCTCCGTTTACCAACCCCAAACAGACTGATTGGTAGAAGGATTCAATAAAACACTCAAAATGATCCTAAGAAAGTTGGTAGATAAGGATGGGAAGGACGGAACGACAGACGGCATGATCCCCATGGCCCTATTTGCAGTAAGAAAAACCACTCAGGCATCCACTGGAATCTCTCCTTTTGAACTACTTTACGGTAGAGAACCTAGAGATGTCGTGGACATGCTTCAGGAGACCTGGGAAGAAAGAGAAGAGGCACCCATTCCCCTTTCACAAACAGCTTGTGAAAGCATATGAAACTTGTTTGAAATCTAGTCTATACTCGTATGGAAAAAGCCCAAGCACAACAAAAGTCCACCTACGACAAAAAGGTAAACTTAAGATTCTTTTCAATAGGACAAAAGGTATTAGTCCTCTTACCTACCTCTGAAAACAAACTTGTCTCAAAGTGGCATGGGCTGTATGAAATATTAGAACAAACAGGGACCTGTACCGATAAGGTAGCCCAAACTGACAGGAAACAAAAGACCCATCTCTACCACGTAAATCTCTTAAAAGAGTGGAAGGAAATTCCTTCCCCAGCAAATGCCACAATACTATTTTGTTTGGTACCAGAAGACTCTGAATTAATTCCCCAAGAGCTATCTAGTCAACAACAAGAAGATTTAAAGATTTAGTCACAACATTCCCTGATGTATTCTGTGAGCAACCAGAAAGAGTGCAAGGCACTTATCAATATATCAGAACTCCAAAGGGAAAAGTGGTCCATCTTAAACCATATAGACTCCCAGAAGCCCGTAGACAGATAGTGGTTGAAGAAGTGAACAAAATGGTAAGGGTGAATATCATTGAACCCTCTTCAAGCCCATAGGCCTACCGAATAGTATTGGCAAGAAAACCGGACCATTCCTGGAGGTTTTGCATAGACTTCCGAGAGGTCAATGCCATCTCCGACTTCGATGTCCATCGACGAATTGATTAATAATCTCGGACACGCCACCTTCCTATCAACCCTAGATTTAACCAAGGGGTACTGGCAGGTCCCAGTACATAGACCTTATAAGGAGAAGACTGCTTTCTTGACACCCCTGGGACTATTCCAGTTCAAAGTCCTCCCTTTTGGCTTACATGGGGCCACCACCACTTTCCAACGACATGTGGACAGGATATTACAGCCCTACACCGATTTCTATGGGGCTTATATTGACGATATAATCATTTATAGTAAAACTTGGGAAGACCATCGCTTCCATCTCTTTACTATTATGATAGCGCTCACAGGAGCCGGCCTAACTGCCAATCCACCCAAATCCAAGCTGGCTCAATCAGCCATGAAATACCTCAGCTTCGTTGTAGGAAATGGTAGTGTCCAACCTCAATGCGAAAAAGTGAAGGCCATTCTAGATACCCCCACACCTAAAACTAAGAACTAAGAGCATTTTTAGGGTTAATTGGCTATTGCCATAGGTTTATCTCTAACTTATCGGACAGGACAGTTAGGCTGACAGACAAATTAAAGAACGCAGAACCACAGAAAATTAATTGGATTGACGAGGAGGATGTATGTTACAACAAGCTAAAACAAACCGTGTGCAAGAACCTGATCCTAAAGGTAGTAGATTTCTCAAAGGAGTTTGTGTTGCAAACAGACGCCTCTCTTACAGGGCTAGGAGCAGTCTTGTCACAAGTTTGTGACGGATTGAAACACCCTATCCTAGTCAGTAGTCGCAAACTCTTCCCACGTTAAAAAAATACTCAGTGCTGGAATCAAGTGGGCCATCACCCACCTTAGATACTACCTCCTAGGAAGGAAGTTCACGCTCCTCACAGATCATTCTCCATTAGAACGGATAATCCAGCATAAAGATTCTAACCCTCGAATCATGCGATGGTTCTTAGACCTGCAACCCTTCTGTTTCACTGTGGAGCACCGAAAAGGCAAAGACCAAGGAAACACAGATTTTCTTAGGCAGTTTCCTTGTGAAACAGATGAGGCTACATCAGATAGGGGAAGGGCATGTGAGAAACCCTAAGGTGTCTCACCTGCTAGTCCCCAGGGATCTGTCATCCAGGTGGCCGGGACACAGCCATCGCTTTTTGATCCAGTTCCTGGGGGTGGACCAGCGTGGGAGGATCACGTGGGTAAGGGGTATCTGGGGAATGGGAGTGGGACACCGGATGGCGAGATGTGGTATCCCCTTCCCTGTAACACCTTTACCCCATCCTACCAGGTAGGATACTTAGGAACTCTACCCCCCTCGCCCTTTACAACTCTACCCTCTACCCCGCCCTTTACAACACAAACACCTTCTCACGGACAGCCCGCTATGAGAGAAAACAGACTTACACCCGACCAGTATACCTGACGTGTCCCAATACAATGGTCACGCAAGGTCGGGCAACTACTGACCATCACACACACCTGACTTTCATTACACTTCCCCACACGGATAAAAGGCGGAGCACGAAAGCCCACTTGAGTGAGGCATAGCATGCGAGGAAACAGCAGTTTTGAGATGGCAGTTGAGCAAGAGAGGAAAGGCGGCAAAAAGGGGATTGCAAGGAGTGAAATACTCTTTACCTTTTCGACAAGGAACTGTTACTTTCCAGAGACCTGGAGAATAGAAAGCGTACGAGAGAGAAAACAGGCTTAAGAATCCTGCATTTGTTTTGTCAGAGATACCTGTGGCCCTCCCTCCTCAATAATCAAGGCGGGGAGAATCACCAGCCCCTGTGGTACCGTCCTTTGCTCCAAGAACAAAGCCACTTCCATGAAATCAATGCAGCTGGTGAGTTGGGGAGACAGATACAAGACCGGTCTGTGTTGAAGCCAAGGTTGCCTGCAGCAACATTGTATGCCAAACGCTGGAATGAACATTGTTAAACACGTGTGATTAGAGACGCAAGTGCAGTTGAACTGCTTATGAGTGATTGAACTTTAAAGCAAGCTCCAATACCTTTGACAGGCTCCGACACTCCGTGGGTGCTCAATCGAAGGTCTCTGTAAGGTATCCAGCTAAGAAGTGACAAAAGTAAATACATTTGGTCCATGCCCGGCAGAGGGAGACCAATTGAATTAACGAATAAATGTGAATCGAAGTGGTCCTGCGACGGGTCAAGCAAAATGCAGTGCAGAGTCGAAAGTCTTCGATTTTGATGAAGTAGAGACATTTTGGAAAAGTACATGAAATTTGGTCCGAATACGGCAGAGGGAGACCAATTGAAGGTTTTGTGTTAAAGTGGGTCTGAGTCCGGCACAGCGGGAGCCGGGGGAACAGTAAATCACCCGAGAAGTTGTATAAGTGAAAATCCTGAGAGGAAAGGAACTTTAATGTTTTGTCGTCTTGCATCAGGCCCTCTGAAATAAGACTTTGAATGGCAAAGAGACTTTGGCACAGAAGGCCATGATGTTGAGGTCCTGAACTGCATCTTCGTGCTAGAGAAGCCAGAGAGTGTGCTAAGATTGTGTGTGCCGCCTCGCCCCGTACTGAAAACGTGGGGAAGGGAAGGCAATGGCTTGAATATCCTGACCTATCATTTTGCAAACACTTTTCTTTTGCATTACATTGTTTCCCACAATTTGTATTTAGAGGTAAGGATTGACAATAGGTTTATTAGTATAGGCCCTTTTTATTTTGACACTCGACTAAGACTGCGTTATTATTTGATGGTCGTAGCTTTCTCCCATCCTTAGATTTAGGATAAGATGGGCGTTTTTCAAGTCCAATTGAAGTTCACCAAACACCCTTGAACTGTGGTCTGTCTCACTGTTTGATACTATGCCTTCCTTACACTTATCTTCCGAGGGCAACACCAGGGATGCCACTGTGTTCAGCTGATAACCCAGAAACAGTGCGTCTTGGGATGGCACGACGCAGGATTTTGGAAAGTTAATGGAAAACCCCAGACCTGTGAGAAGGTTAATGACTTCCTCAATGACAGCCCTTGACCAGGAGTTCGGACAAGCCAGTCATCGAGGTATAGGTAGGCTGCCTTTGAGGCGCAGGTGGGCCACCACAGGTGCCGGGCACTTTGTGAACACACTCTGTGCTGATTTTAGCCGAACGGAAGTGCCTTCAATTGGAAATGATGCCCCAAGGCCACAAAGCGTAGATACTTTGTACTTTGGATATATGGGGAATATGAAAATAGGCATCCTCCAGGTCTAGTGTCGCCATGAAGTCCCCTTTTACCAGCTGGTCGAGTACCTGTTGTAATGTCACCATCCTGAACTTTAGAGACTTTAGGTAATTGTAGAGGCCGCGCAGGGCAGGTCAAGGATTGGGCGCCATCCTTTTGACTTCTTTCAGACTAGAAAGCATCTTGAGTAAACATGGGAGTCTCGCCAGTGAATGGGGAACGTGTTCCATCGCCGCCCCCCCCCCGCTTTTTAAACATCGCCTGCACTTCCTGCAGCAGTTCTGTGTGCAGCTCACTCTTCGTCACTGGAGGAATGTGTGGACACTTTTCAAATTTCCATTCTGCCCTCTGGCCTGACACACTCTACAAGACAAACTTTGGATGTTATCACAGACATCCCCCTCTCACCACTCCTCCCTCTTGGACTAACCACTTTCTACTCTCCTCTCTTTTGAACCTCCTGCCCCCCGCCCCAGCACTGCCACCTACCTTCTCGGTTATTCGGCCCATGAAGCGTGCGTCAGTGGATGCCGTTGCCTCCAATGTCTCTGCTACTCCTACAGCTGACTCGCCCCCTGACTTACTAATCTGCATCTACTTTCAACACCCTGGCCATCCTTGCCCAGTCATGAAAATTCAGCTGAAGCCTACCTCCAAGTGCCACTCTTAGTATGAGTCAGCCCTCGAAGTCCTGAAACGCAAGTGCAGGGTGGCTCAGAGGAAGTGGAGGGCTTTGGGCGCATCCTCTGACAAACTGGCCTGCCGCCTGCTCCAAAGGCAATACAGACTCTGTCCTGTCCAAGAAGAGAGCACACATTCAAGCCTGCGTCTCTGAGGCCTCTAACAACACGTCCAAACTCTTTAAAACATGCCAGTCCTGTTGATGTCTTTACCTCTCTTGTTCCCTCCCAGACCCTCTGTATGGCTCTGGCCACTCACTTCACTGCTAAAACTTAGGACATCAGGTCCTCTATCCCTCTCTTTGCCCCCTTTTTGCCACCCCTCCCTCTCCTCCTCCTTTCTCCTCTATCTCTCTGACAACACCTGACAAGGTTTCTAGACATGTCAGATCTATGAAAGTGTCGTCCAAACAGGTGCTCCCCTGCTCCTCCAGAACCATCAAGGACCATTATTGACACCCTCACTCCACCCTTCTGTAATCACTTCTTTGCCACTGGAACTTTCCGCACTCCCCTTAAGCACTCCCTTGTGCACCCAGTCCTCAAGAAGCCGTCTGCCGATCCTACCCTGCTGGCAAACTATCGCCCAATCGCCATCATCCCTTTTCTGGGGAAACTCTTGGAAAAGTTGGCCATCTCCCATCTTACTCTTCACACAGAAACTTTTGGTTGCCTCCATCACAATCAGTCTGGTTTCAGAGCTGCCAGAGGAACGGAAACTGCTCTCCTGAACACCTGTGAAGATCTGCTCTCCAAGCTCGATTCCAGTATTCCTCCTGTCCTCATCGATCCTGCCTATGCTTTCGACATCCTCAACCATGCCATCCTGATCAATCGACTCAGTGAGAACCTGGGCATCACAGATCAGGCCCTGGAGTGGCTGAACTCCTTTCTCTTGGACCGCCTCTCCCAGGTCCAACTTGGTCCCTTTCTTTCCACCACCTCTCTCTACACCTGTGGCATTCCCCAGGGCTCTATCCTATCACCCTGGCTTTTCAATCTCTTCTTGGCCCCTTTGGCCCACCTGATCTCTACCGTCTACTCTAACTTTCAGAGTTATGCGGATGACACTCAGCTTTCCTTCAGGCTCCCCTCAGCCTCCTCTCCTCTTTCACTTATTCCTGACCGTCTATCTGCGATTCAGGATTGGTGCGCTTCCAACAATCTGTGCCTTAATGCCAATAAGACAGATTCTCATTGGGACCTCTGCCCCTGCTTTCGCCCTCTCACTCTGGACGCCCACCTTGGGCCCTCTTCCTTCGCCTTCATGTGAGGCAAAAAACATTGGTGTCATCTTCGAATACACTCTCTCTTTCTCTCCTCACATCTCTGATGTCGCCAAGAAGTCCCACTACCAGCTGCACCTCCACAAAGGGACTCTTCCCTTTCTCCCTAGTCCAACATCCTCTTGCTCAATCTGCCTCCTCTACTCTCGGCAGTCTGCAACTAGTCCAGAACAGGACTGCAAGACTTATCCTTGGCCTCAAGCCCAGGGACGGTATCTCTACAGCCCTGAAATCTCTACACTATCTCCCGGTTCCGCAAATATCAAGTTCAAGACCCTTTGTATTGTCCACAAGACATTCTGGGGTCGGAGTCCGCACTACATTCAATGCTCTCTTCCAAAATACCTTCCTTCTCGAGCCCTTCGCTCAGCTACCTCCAACTCTGTAAGGGTTATAGGCTTCTCCAGGCAGAGAGTGGGGGGTAGGTCTCTATCCTCTGCAGGTGCCTCCCTCTGGAATGGCCGCCCTGCCCCTCTCAAACTTGAGCCGAACCACCTTAAGTTCCGGAAGCAGCTCAAAACTTTCCTCTTCTCCTCTGCTTTTCTCTCTCTCGCTCCCTCCCCTGCTGAACTACCTGACCTAACTGTCTGCTGTACCAACTGGTTGGCTACCCTCAGTCTTACTGGGTACCAGGCGCTTTCTTGATCAGTCACCCTTGCACTGCCTCCGGGCCCACCACGCACTTAGGAGCTGTAACCTTGCAGTCCCTTGTTCTCCTTGCACTACCCAGAGCAGCACTGCCCTGGCTGCACTTAGAGAATTACTGCTCTGTTTTCCCCGCCCCCTCTCCCTTTAACTCCCCACTCCCTTTCCCCTTGCACTTCTCGTTCTCGCACTTGCATGATCTGAAGGACACAAGGCCTAATAAGATTGTTTGTCTTGCCTCCCTCTGTCTTCCCTCCCTTGTTTTGTCACGCCTAGAAACACTTGTATACAGCGCGTTATAAGTGACTTGTATCATCATCATATCAGGGTGTGCCCTTGACGCACTGTGTCAAGCACCCATTCGCTGGTGGTGATGTTTTCCCATTCCTTGACGAATTGTGTTAAGCGGTCCCCCCACCGGGGTGCAAAAGTGGGTGTCCAGGTTCTGTTCCTGGTCAGGCTTGCTTGGGCATTTGCGCCTTTGCTTGTGTACGCCACTGTGGTCGCACTCCCCCCCCAAAAAGTCTGCTACCAGCCTATGTATGACTCTTGTGATGAGGAGTGCGAGGGCTGGTGGTAGGACGATGTTGGGGAGCCTTCAGACAGTCTGAACTTTCCTCTGGAAGAACGAAAGGACCATGTTCACAGTTGTCGGCGGGTCCCCAGTGACCTAGCCGTTTACGTCTCGTCTTTATTACCTGCAATGTATCGTCCACAGCCTTACCGAACAGGTTCTCCCTGTCGAAGGGCAGATTGACGACCTTGGGCTTCATGTCCTGCCTGAAGTTTGTGGCCTTGAGCCATCCTTGCCTTCTCAGAGCCACTTCATTACCCATCTGCCGGAAGCCTGAGTCTGCCACATCCAGGGCCACTGTCTTGGCATGATCGGATGCTATCTCCACTTCTTGAAATAGAGCTAGGGCCTCTGTCTTTTTGTCATCGGGGAGAAAGTCAAGGATTGGGCCCAGCTTATACCATTGCTCTCTACTGTAGCGTGCCAGTATTGCCAAGGCATTTGCAGCTTGAACTGTGGAGGCGGCTGTATATATAATGTGCTTGCCCCATGGCATCAAGCTTCTTGTCTTCTAGGTCCTGGGAACCAGAGACTTAGAGGACGGATTTGCCGACCTCTTGCTTGCTGCAGCTGAGACTACAGCTGAGACCACAGAGCCTATCCTGTCTAGGTGGAGCTGGGCTCTGAGCCTTCATAAGGGCCAGGCCGTCCTCCCAAACGTCATCCAGCAGTAGAATTGCCATTACCATTTTTCTGGATGAGGCTCTTCTCTCATACAAGAATACCTCCTTCTCCTTGTGTACCAAATTAAACAAGGTGGAAGCCCTTGCTAACATGGAATGGAAGGAACCCACTTTATCGGGAGGGGACGCTCTGGGGGTGTCGACTGCGTTTAAATATGCAGTGATAGAATTCATCCATATCATCCACTGTATCAGGGGGCGGGTCGTCCACTATGGGTGGCGTTGCCTGTCTAGGCATAGATGGGTGAGGTATATGTCTTGGCGGGCTGTCCTCCGGGGTAGGTTCCACTGGAGCCAACTGTGGAGGCATGTGTTGTTGAATTTCTGCTACACGAGTGTGTAGGGTAGTTAAGATGTCCAGGTACGAATCCCTAGAACTTGATGGTGCATCTCTCGAGGGGCCAGCGCCCTCCAATTATTTCATCAGACAAAATTGCTCACTCAAGTGTTGAACCCTGGGGTCATCCTCCTCTAGGTCTGATATACAGCCTTCCTGCAATTCTTCTTCAGAACTGTAAATAACACTGACTGGGTCCCCCCCCTCTCTTATGCTGCTCCACTTGTCGAGGAAGAGACAGAATTGATGATTGGATAATAAATAAATACAAGATTATTGACTGCGTAGTTGCGGTTACAGGACCTGTAGTCGTGGTTGCTGCGGCAGTCATTGGTCGAGGATGAAGGACTGTTCTCCTAGACTATTACGGCACAGATATTTTCATATCCATCAGCGCAGTCATCAACGTAGTCGACGAGGTTGGCGTTGACACTGGTATCACCATTTATGTAGTGCTAACTAGAAGTCTCGTCGTCAGGGACTCTTGTCCATGGATAGCCGACGATCTTGCTGACGAGTGTTTTGAAGACCTTGTACTTCACTGCAAGGTTCGCTGCTTGTTTTATGCTTCAAAGAAATGCTATCCTTCAATGAAGACAATTATTTTCCAGATGATACTGCACTCACCAGCAAGCTTGCCGTGGACAGCGAGGTTGAAGGGCAAAACTCCAGACTAGGACCCGCGGTAGCAGCTACCCCCATCGGATGCAGAGCATGGTGCTTTATCTTTTTATGGGTCTCCTTTGAGGGAGCCTCCTCAGTGGATCTCGACCTCTTACCAGAGGGAGAATGTTTCTGACGACGACGATCTGTAAGAAGCCTATCAACTCCCAGAAGCCACACCCTTCTCCTTCAGCCAAGCCACCAGTCTGGGGCAACGCTCCCTCTTCGTTTTGGTGGGGAACCTACAACAGATTTTGCAGCCATCCTTGTTTTGATCGGGGTGTAGACAATAAAGGCACCTCGAGTGCTTGTCTTCCACATACACATTGCGCAAGCCACATCTGGCGCAGAGCTAAAACAGGCTCCTCTTGCCCTCCTCGGACATGGCGAGGTGCGAAGTAGGCCTCAACTAGGCCTTGAACCGAAGATCTGAGGGTGTAGTGGTCGAGTCTTCACTGTCGAACGGAGCCTTGTTACCGGACTGGATATCGGACAGCAAAACAGAATGTTTTTACCAAAAAACAGATTATTTTTCATCGCAAAATGCAAATATAGAAGTTTTGCTCGCAGAGCAACTATAGAGGACTCCCAGCAGCGTACCATGCAGTACAAATCTGAAGATGGCCTCCAGGGGAGGGTTTTAGGGAGACCATTGGATGGGCGCAGTATAACCCACCCTACAGTGATTGGTTATTGCTAGAAAGGCAGTTTTGAGTTTTCTTAAAGCAAGACTGCTTTTTTTTTTTTTTTTTTTACAGACGATTCCCAGTCTGCTGACAGAGAATATTCATGAGCATGCAATCCATATCAGACCTCATGCTGGACAATGTCTCACATGCCACACACAGTTATTATACAATCTCGATGCGCTGCCTGCTTACCACTTCCAGCCAATCTTCGACCCCATCACTCTTCCCTCCTTTGGCCTACTAGGAATAAGTAAAGGGGTTCTATTCCACCTGGATAAATCTGCTATCAAGGAAGACCTGAGTGCGACAAACTGATCAGATGTGTTGATCAATCAGATGAGTCTTTACTTCAGTCAGATGCATAATTTGGGATAGGGGCCTCTTCTATCAATTTAATTATCTTTTACATGTATGCCAGAAAAAGAAAAAAATATATATCATTCAGAATATTTGCACAAACTGTCCTAATCTGTGGAAAACTCTCCTTCTTGGTAGCGGACTATAAAACATCAGTGCTAACATTTAATTTCCTTTGGTAGGTGGTTTATGGGAGATTTTCACCTATATCATCTAGCAACTGTCAAAGAACCAATTTCCATCCCGACAATGTCGTTCCACCATTCCACCAGGTCACCCAGAAATACCATTATGCAAGCATGTGACCAAGCAATACAGGACTGTCGCTGCAGCATGTCACGCCGAAATGCAGTACTTTTTCAAGGATATGGTACGTGGTAATGCAGCGTTGCCCCTGGCATGTCACATGAATGAAGCACTGCCTCTCAGATAACAACAGGCTACTTGGCAAGAGATGTAAGGAGAGTCCATGAAGGTCATGGCCAAATGAACCCACAACGCACTCTGCGTTTATATAAAATACCACAACAATTTACACGAGCTGGGAGCAAACGGGAAGAGGTTTAATTTTCATAAACATACTACAATCCACTCCTCACATCTGATGCCCACACTATCAAATTATACAAGCAGTATCTTGACAATAACAATGACAGGCTAGCCTTATCTCCCGGGCGTATAATCCCCAGTGTTATTAATAAATGAATCTGATAACCAATTTAACAACTAATACTATGCTTTAAATATGCCATCTGTTAACCTTGCTTGATTCTTGACATTGCATAAAAAAGGTTTCCTTTAATGCAAGCCACTGCTGATTGTTTCTGCAGGTTTTCAGTACAGCAGTTCTGGGTAATGATGGTACCTCTATATCAGAAGCCTACTTTATGATGAAAGTACGCCGCTCTTGAATAGCCACAAAGCAGTAGTGCGTCCAAGCATAAGGGCTCGGACCACAATTATTGACATGGTTTTAAAAGAGAACAGTATAGGTTCTGCTTTTTAAAGGGCCACCACAAAACACTGGCTGGGTCAGACAGCACTCTCCAAGCTCAGGTGGGAAGACCGGTTAAGCATTTGTCAAGAATTGATACATGAAAGCATTTCTTGACAACTGCTTAAGGAACCATCATCAGAATGGCACCACAGGGTGTTACGTTGTCCGTAAAAATCAGAATTGTGGCCCAATGTATGAGGTGGGGCTCCGAAATGGCACTTTGCATGGGGAGGGTTAGACCTGTGAACCAGCTTTATCGAAGGGCTGCGAATAGAAATGGCAGAGACAGGTTATTGCACTTGCGTCAATTCCTGATCATGGATCAATCTTCCTAGGCATATCTGCTTCTCTATTTCCCTCCCATTATTTTCCTTACCCCAACCACTTTTAACAGAGACCAGAAGTCAACCAGTGGCAATACGGAAGGAACAAGTTACTTACCTGTAACTGTTGTTCTACAGCATGGGTCTGGCATGGATTCACATGCTCATGAATATTCCCCATCGTCAGGCTGGGAATCCTCGGTAAAGAAAAAATCAGTATCAATTTCGTTTCTGATCTGATCTGTCTTTCTTAGTAGTAACCAATCACTGATCTCTGGGTCATACTGCCCCCAGCCAATGACTGCCCTCTCCCTAAGCCCCGCCTCTGGCAGCCATCCTCAGATTTGGTAGCACGCCAAGTGGCAGTATGACCAAGTGAAGAGCCGTAGAGGGGTAGGTGGGAGGGTTCGCATGTGAATCCATGCCAGACCCATGCTGGAGAACAACAGTTACAGGTAAGTAACATGTTCCTTCTCCAGCATGGGGTCTGGCATGGATTTACATGCTCATGAATAAATGAATACATAGCAGTATACACATGGACAACCACGGGAGGTGGCAACAGGCTCAACATTAAGCAATACAACAACTCAACATTAAGCATCTCCTACCTCCTCACCAGGCTCACCTTAAGCGAACAGGTTGCGCAGCACTGCTTGGCCGACCCTGGACTCCTCCCTGGAGTCCCGATCGACGCAGTAGAATCTTGTGAAGGTGTGCGTCGACCTCCACGTAGCAGCCCTGCAGATGTCCAGCAGGGGCACAACAGACAGGAACGCCGTGGTGGCAGCGATCGCTCTGGTCGAATGGGCTCTCGGACGGCCGGGCAGCAGTCGGTTTGCCAACCGGTGACAATGCATGATGCAGCGGGAGAGCCATCTGGAAATGGAAGTCTTCGAGAGAGCCTTCCCCCTTGATTCACAGACCCAAAGTTCACAAATAGTTGTGACGTCTTCCGAAAACTCTTTGTGCGGTCCACGTAGAACTTCAGTGCTCTAGCTACATCCAGCGAATGCAAAGTCCTCTCGGCAAGCGTCGAAGGCGACGGGAAGAAAACTGGTAACACCAAGGGCTCGTTGAGGTGGAAGTCTGACGGCACCTTGGGCATGAAGGAGGGGTGCGTCCTCAGCACCACCCTTGTGTCATGAAAAGTCAAGTATGGAGGCTTGCAAGACAGGGCCTGAATCTCTCCCACTCGATGTGCAGAGGTGATGGCCGCAAGGAACGCTGGCTTCCATGACAGGAACTTCAAAGGCGCTGAATGCATACGCTCGAATGCGGCTCCCATGAGCCTGGTCAGCACCACATTAAGCTCCCACGCCGGGGCAGGGGCCTTCACCGGCGGGAATGATCGGAATAGTCCCTTCATAAATTCCTTTACCAGACGATGAGACCACAAGGACAGCCGTCCCGTAGTCCTGGTATATCGGGAGATGGCAGCCAGATGTATTTTTATGGAGGCGTGAGCCAGTGCAGCTTTGGCCAGCGACAGTAGGTACGGCAGCACTTGAGGGGCCGTAATCCGCAGAGGGTTAACCTTCTGTGCACGGCACCAGACAGAGAACCTCTTCCATTTATGACCGTAACACTTGAGAGTTGAGGACGCCCTGGCCTTTGCAAGAACCTCTCTGCAATCAGCCGGGATATCGTACCCTCCAAACTCTAGTGCTGCAGGAGCCAGGCCTGCAAGTTCAGCGACTGTGGGTCGTTGTGTAGAATGGCGCCTCCTTCTCTGGAGAGAAGATCCGCGTATGCCGGCAGCCTGAATGGTGGGGACGTTGACAAGTCCAGAAGATCCGGGAACCAGACCTGCCTCGGCCACGCCGGTGCGACGAGGATCATCCTGCACCTGGACTTCTTGAGCTGGCTGATGAGGCGGAGCAGCAACGGCAATGGAGGGAACGCGTATAGAAACAGGCCGTCCTAAGGGAACGAGAAAGCATCGCCCATGCCCCTTGGCTGTGGGAACCTGCTGGCGAACCTCTGGCACTTGAAGTTCTTCGCCGTCGCGAACAGGTCGATCTGGGGTTTGCCCCATCGTTGGAAGAGTCGATCCACTTGATCCTGGCGCAGTTCCCACTCGTGGCACGAGCGCAGCTCCCTGCTGAGTGAGTCGGCAATGGTATTTTTTATTCCTGCCAGGTGGAAGGGAACCAGAAACATTCCCTGGGCGACGGCCCAGTGCCACAGATCCTGGGCCTCCTTGGATAGGGCTGGGGATCTGGTGCCCCCCTGCTTCCGTATGTAGAACATCGTGGTGGTGTTGTCGGTGAAGACCCTCACCACTTTGTCCTTGAGGGACGGGAGGAACGACTTGAGCACCCAGAACACTGCACGGAGCTCCAAGATGTTGATGTGAAGAGACCTCTCCTCCGGGAGCCAAAGGCCTCTTGCGTGGAGATCTCCGGTGTGGGCCCCCAACCCTCCAGAGAGGCGTCCGTAGTCACCGTCTCCTGAAACGCTGGGGTTTGAAAGTCCATGCCCGTCGTGAGGTGAGCCCAGGTGCCCCACCATAGGATCGCCCGACGGAACTCCTCGTCGAGGGGGATCCTGTCCTCGAAGCAGCCCCTCGCCTGAAACCAGCGGACGTCGAGGAACTCCTGTAGCGGACGCATACGAAGTCTGCAAAGGGGTACAAGGTAGATGCATGAGGACATCATCCCGAGAAGGGACTTGATGGACCTCACCCTGTCCACGTCCGTGGCTAACAGGCGCCGTACCTTGCCCAGGATGGTCTTGGTCCTCTCCTCTGAAGGGGAGGCCAATTGCTCCACTGTATCGAGCTTCGCCCCCAAAAACAGTGCTACTTGCGATGGAACCAGGTGGGATTTGGGGTAGTTGATGGAGAACCCCAGCTCCGCGAGCAACCGGACAGTCCTCGCCGTATGATCGACAGCGAGTTCCCTTGTCCTTGCCCGGATTAGCCAGTCGTCCAGGTAGGGGTAGACGTGGATCCCCTGCAGGCGCAGCCGCGCCGCCACTGGTGCCAGGCACTTGGTGAAAACCCTGGGTGCCGACTTTAATCCAAACGGTAGGGCTCTGAATTGGTAGTGGCGTCCTTGAACCACGAACCTGAGGAACTTCCTGTGCCTTTTTAGAATGGGGATGTGTAAGTAAGCATCCTCCAGGTCCAACGACGATAGGAAGTCGCCTTCCTCCAGCTGTCCCAGCACGTGCTGGAGGGTGACCATCCTGAATTTCTGCGCCTTGATGTATTTGTTTAACCGACGCAGGTCTAGGATGGGGCGCCAACCGCCTGTCTTCTTTCTGACGAGGAAGTACCTTGAGTATACTCCGGAGCCCCGGAGCCTCCTGGGGACGAGCTCAATTGCACTTTTTTTGAGCATCGCCTTTACTTCCAACAGCAGTTGAGGGACGTGATTCTCCTTCCTGGCCACGGGAGGAATGCAAGGGCACTTCTTTAGGAATTCCAGCGAGTGCCCGTTGGCCAGGGTGTCCAACACCCAACGGTCAGTGGAGATAGACTCCCACACCCTGACCAACTTCGTTAGCCGGCCTCCCACTGGGGTGCTTCGGTGGGGGCCCGACAACCCGGCCGGGTGTCTTGCTTGGAAGCGGCCTTGCCGCCTTGGCGACGACGGCGGGAACCCCCTTGCTTGCCGCAACCTCTGTAGGCCTCCTGGGAAGAGGAGCGGGCTGCCTGGCGGTAGGTGGAGGAGCCACCGCTGGATCCTTTCGAGGCACCCCGTCTACCTCCAGGGCTCCGAAAGGGCTGTCGCTGGTGAAGCACCCCAAGGGCCCGGACCGTCTCCGAGTCGGTCTTGATGGCCTGTAGAGACTCATCCACCGCCTTACCAAAGAGGTTGTTGCCGTCGAACGGCATGTCCAACACTCTGGTTTGGACGTCCTGGAGAAAGTCTGTCGCCGTGAGCCATCCTCGTCGTCGGAGGCAAACTCTGTTGCCCAGTTGGCGAAATCCGGTATCGGCAATGTCCGTTGCCACCGTAATGGCGTGATCCGACGCCACCTCGCCCTCCTGCAGAATTTCTAGGGCCTCCGCCCTTTTGTCATCAGGCAGGAAATCTAGCAGGGGAGCTATCTTGAACCAGAGCTCCCTGTCGTAGCGGGCCATGATCGCTAAGGCATTGGCCGCCTTAATCGTCGTTGCCGCCGACGAGATGACTCGTCGTCCCATAGAGTTCATCTTATTACCCTCGCTGTCCGGCAGGGAAGTGGAATTTGAAGCCGCCGCACTCGCTGCCTTCTTCTTGGCCGCTGCCGAGACGACTGAGTCCGGTGTGGGCTGGGCCCTGAGGCACAAGGGGGCGGCATCGGGGACTCGGTACTACTTCTCGTACCTGTCCCTCTTGGCGGGTGTCGTGACAGGGTTCTTGAGGACAGCAAGCCCCTCGTCCCAGATGTCGTCGAGTAAAGGCACCGCGAGGACCATCTTCCTCTTAGCCTCTCGTCGTTGGTACAGAAACCCCTCCTTTTTCTGTTCTTCAGGGCAGAGCTGGAAGAGCTTGGATGCCCTGGTTGTCATGGCGTGGAAAGAGCCAACCTCGTCGGCTGGGAACGCCCGCGCGGGCGAGGGGGGTGATGACGGGATGTCTGTCATCGCCGCCGTCATCGTCCGTCCCCGTATCCATCGCCGTATCCTCTCCCGGCGAGGGGGATGAGGGGTCCACCGGTCTCGCAGGCACAAAGGGCGGAGCGGGGTGGACTCTCCTCCGCTTCTTCGGAGGGTTTCCCGACGGGCCTGGTTCTGGCTCCTCCGTCGGGGTGCGTGGTAATCTCGTCCTTATCTCGGTACATAAGGATTGGATTGCCAACAAAATGGCCGCCGAGCTATCCTGGGGCTCGGGAATGGCTGCGGCGGACGGGATGGCCGCTCCACTGGGCCCTGTTCGTCGTCGCTATCTTCGATCACGTCAGCAGGGACCGTCCCCTGGGATCGAACCTTCTCGAACCTCTCGTTGAGGTGTATGAACCTCTCGTTGAGGCCTATGGACCTTTCGTTGAGGCCCTTCTCGGTCTCCACCAGTTCCTCCTCAGAGGCTGATTCCGAGTCTGTAACCGCCACCGGCCCCCCCTCTTTTTCAGCTGGGGGCTTCACGGGGGTCTTAGCGATGGGCTGGAAAGAGGATTCCCTCCGCGGCGGCAGGGATACTCTGGGCCCAGAGGCCGTTTCTATTGGCGTAGTCTCAGCCGGCTCCGCCAGGGTCGCAGCGACCACTTTGGAAGAGGCCTTAGCCGGGTAGATCAAGGCCCTCACCACCTTAGGTGCGTCCTGGGCCTTTGCCCTGGGGGTAGGGTATACACCTCGCTCCCCCTTCGAGACTGACCGGGTCCGCTCCAGCGGCCTACCCGGGTTCTCAGACTTCCTCTTCCCCGAACCAGAGCGCTGGCTCGTGGTCGAACTTGCCGGGGAAGAAGCGCCCTTCTTGGCAACCGAAGAGCCCGACCTTTCGGCGCTCCCGGAGCCCGCGGACTTGCGGTGCTTGGCCTTCTGTTGGGGCCCCGTCGCCGGGGCGCCCTCAAAGGACTTAGAAGCCCGCTCAGACTTCGTCTTCGCCTTCTCACTTGCTGTGCCCTTCTCCAGCCAGGTGGCGAGGTGGGAACGATGATCTTGTTTGGTCCGTTCCGAAAGGTTCTTGCAGAACACACAGTCCTTCTCCACGTGCGTCTTGTCCCCATGGAGGCAGTAGAGACATCGCGAATGCTCGTCCTCCTTGAAAATGTTATATAATCCGCATCCAGGGCAGTTCCTGAACAGCTTGGATCCGGGCGTCGAGCTCCCTTTGTCCTGGGCCATGTCCGTTGAGGTAGGCCGCAGATCTTCCGGAATCCTTCAAGAAGTGTAAACTCAACGACAACTTCACCCTTGAGGGGCGTAGAAGAATTCCGAAACGGGTCCGTTATCGGAAGTAGAAACGGTGGAGTTTGAGGCTCGATTAAACCGAGAAAATGAGAAATTCTCCTGAAAAAATGTGAAAACGCAGTAAAAGAAACTCGAGAGCTAAACACGAAGACTCCCAACACTTGAGCGTGCGGTAAAAATCTGAGGATGGCTGCCAGAGGCGTGGCTTAGGGAGAGGGCAGTCATTGGCTGGGGGCAGTATGACCCAGAGATCAGTGATTGGTTACTACTAAGAAAGACAGATCAGAAATGAAACTGATACTGATTTTTTCTTTATCGAGGATTCCCAGCCTGACGACGGGGAATATTCATGAGCATGTGAATCCATGCCAGACCCCATGCTGGAGAAATAAACAATTATGTTCCTATAAATTGTGGCCCCCTGTGAAACATCTGCTGCTCAACATCGACACATAATTTTGCAGCTTCATTCTGCAACATGGATGACAGTGGTTCACAAACGCCACATCTATCTTGCTCTTTATGAGAACGTTTACTTGCAACTAGAGCTGCAAATGCAGTGCGTGTTAGACAGGTAAAGTTGGAGTAAGGGATCTTCTCAGAATAAAAGTAGCTTAAACTAGCACTCTGCAAGCGCTAACCTACTTGAAACCTTCAACCTACTATACACATTGTCCCTGTTTCCTTCACGTACTAAAACCTACAATAAAAGTCAACAATAACATCCCTTCATAAAATGAGCAATACCAAAACCATTTCATTATGTGAAAGGTGGCCATGCCACCTGCTCCGTCATAGTGGTGTATAATTAAGAAAAATTGAAGCATGCATATCAATTCTAAGGTGTAGCTCATGTAGCCACCTTGCTGATGACCTGCCACAGGATGTGCCTTTGGAAAGCAGCCGCTATGGCCTTAGCTTTGATAGCGTGGGCATGCATATTTGCTGGAAGAATTTTGTGCTGCCCCTTGTAGGCCTCCTTGATGACCGTAAACATCCACCTTGCTATTGAGCCTTTCGAAGCCTGATAGCCAGGCTTTGACCCACCAATGGTAACAAAGAGAGCATCTGATTTGCAGAAGCTCCTGGTTCTGGTCAAGTAGAATTTTAGAGCACGCCCGACGTCTAGACAGTGAAGAGCCCTCTGAGCTTCGTCTTTAGGGTCCGCAAAGAAAGTAGGTAACACCATCTCCTTGTTTAGGTGAAAAGAGGAGACCACCTTAGGTAAGAATGTGGGGTGAGTTCTAAGCACCACCTTGTCCTTATGAAAAGTAGTACAAGGCTCTGACGCCACCGGTGCCTGGATTTCACTGACCCTGCATGCAGATGTAAGGCCCACCAGGAGGGCCGTCGTAATGTTCACTAGCCTGATGTCCTCAGACGCCATAGGTTTGAATGGTTTATGCGCCAGGGCGCCCAAGACCATGTTGAGGTCGCACACCGGTGTGGCTTCTTGATAGGCGGGCAAAGCCTGGATTAGAGGATGTAAATACTTCCTCCCCCCGAGTTCGGGTAGGCTCCAATTTCTGCCAGATAGGTGCAAAATGTGTCCACCTTTCCCCCCCCCCCCTGCCCCCCCCCCCCCCCCCCCCCCCTGCCCCCCCCCCCCCCCCCCCCCCCCCCGAGTGTGAGAGGTGTGCCAAGAAGGATAGCATGTCGTGCAGGTTAGTGGATCAACCTCCTTTGATTTCGTCATGTGGCAAAACCTAGTCCACTTGCTTTTGTACTGGCTCCTGGTAGCATTGCTCCTAGTGCCTTGTATAATGTCTAGGTTAGCCTGTGATAGATGCAGATGCCTCAGTGTGACCTGTTCAGGAACCATGCTGCAATGGCTAATTTCTGGGGGACAAGGTGGATGACTGTGCCTCCCTACTGTGAGAGTAGGTGAGCTGTGTCCAGCTCTGACAGGCTGAGAACGAGAGCTATCAGGATGATACGGAGGCACCGGGCTTCCCGGATCTTGCAGATTACCCTGTGGAAGTCATACGCATTCATGTTGTTCCACTGGATCTGCATCGTGTTGCCCAGAGAGCCCCAGGCTTGTCCATGCCAGGTCGCAAACTGGGGGCACCTTCTGTTGGACCAGGTGGCAAAGAGATCCACCTGAGGATGACCCCATCTGTCGAAGATCCCCTGAAGCACCTGCTTGTTCAAATGCCAATCGTAGTTGTCCGCACCCAGCATTCTGAGCCTGTCCGCCTCCAGGGTGGTTTCCCCCAGGAGGTGAATTTCTGCCAAATGCATGTTGTGCCCACTCCCAAACGCTGACTGCTAGAGTGCAGAAGGGAGGGGGCCTGGTGCCACCCTGCTTGTTGATGTAATACATGCTGGTGGAGCTGTCTGTTTGAATGAGTATCGCCTTACCACTGATCATCTGTAGGAAGGCTTTGAGAATGAGCCAGATGGCCATCAACTCGAGCCAGTTGATGTGGGCCTCCTGCTCCTGAAGGGACCAAACCCCATGGACACTGTGGCTGTACAAGGTCGCTCCCCAGATCTCCAAGGATGAGTCCATGGTGATGGTAACCTTCGGGGCTAGTTGAAAGGGCCTGCCCAACTGCAATCCCCTAATTTTGAGCCTTGTGTGAGGCACTGCCAGGAGACATGACGCCATGATGCTCAAGAGGTATTGGTACCACCACGTCGAAGTCGCTGCTCTGCCGAGAAAAGGCCCAACTGCCTTCTTGATGGCTGTGATCTTGTCCTCCGAGGGGAAAACTCTTTCAGAGCTTGTATCCCAGATGAGGCCCAGGAACGTTGGTTCTGCGTAGGCTCCAGCTGTGACTTCTTGAGACTGATGGAAAATCCCATCTCGTGTAGTGTAGTGAGGCCGGAGACGGTATGGTGGACTGCTTCTGGAGACCTTGCCCTGACAAGCCACTCGTCTAGATATAGATAGACGTGGTGGCGCTGGGCCCTGAGAAGGGCTGCTACTGCATTCATCAGTTTTGCAAAGCTCCTTGGGGTGGAATTGAGGTCAAAGGGTAGAACCTTGTATTGGAAATGGAGACCCATGATCCTGAACCTCAGGAAGGACTGATGGGGTTGCCAGATCGGGACGTGTAAGTAAGCATCCTTCAGATGGAGGGAGCACATCCAGTCTCCCGTGCACAATGTCTCCGCTATAAGAGCTGGGGTAACCATCTTGAACTTTTGAAGAGGAAGGGAAAGGTTCAGGGTGGAAAGGTCCAACACAACTCTCAGGCCAGCCTGGTTCTTCTTGTGCATGGCAAAAAAACGTGAATAGAAGCCCAGACCCTGCTGGGACATCCTCCACTGCCTGACTCTCTACGAGCAATCACATTTCTGCCAACAGAGTTGCTGTCCATATCTGTGGGAGCGAAGGGGAGGAGAAGGAGGAGAGGTAGGCGGAAGCCTGTGGATACTACAGAGAGAATCCAAGGGCCCGCGAGCCTTGCAAGCCAGCGTTGGGAGTAAAGGGCTAGCCTGCCCCCCCCCCACAGGAGACTCGTGGATGTGCGGGTCATTCCTTTTTGCCGTCTGAGGCTGGGGCGGCATACTGGAAAAAGCCCTTGTGCTGCTTCTGCCGGTGCTGGCTCTGGGATCTGTCCGGTTGCCTGGACCATCTTTCCTGAAAGCCCCGGAACCCTCCAAAAGACTGACCCTTTTCTGAACGCTGGTGCTTCTGGCTATATGCCTTAGGAGTGGCCTTAGTGAGGATGGATAAGGAGTTGGCAGTCTGGGAACTGTTCTTATCAAGTTCCTCGTCCGTAGTGAAATGGAACAGATCACCACCCCAGAAAGGAAGGTCCAGTATGCGCTCCTGGACGTCCGTGTTGAACTGCGCCCATAGCCAGGCCGTTCTTCTCATGTCTGCAGCGATGCAAATGGCACAGCCTGAGGTATCAATGTGAGCCACCGTGGACTCCATTATGTCTTGCGCTACAATCTTGGCTTCTGAAAGCCCCGTCTTGAAGCGTGCCTGGATCTGCACTGGAAGGAAGTCGTCGATTTTCCGCCAAAGCCTTTGGTTGACAACAGCGACAACATTTGACTGACGAAGATGAAGTGAAATATTTTCTTTCCGTATGCTTCTAGGATCTTCTCCTCCTTACCCAGGAGTGCAGAGGCTGATGTAGCTGAGGGCGATTGTGGCTTGGAGTAGAGTGAGGCTGCAGTGATCACTGAAGAGTGTGGCTGAGGGTGTGCCGACAGCAACAGTGGATCCCCCTCCATCTGCGTGAACTTGGCGTCTAGGCACCTGTTGGTAGGCTGTGCAGAATGAAGTTTAAGCCATCCTTTTCTGGCAAGCACCACCATGTCCTTCTGCATTGGAATCCCCATTCTAGCCGTGGGGCGTAGAGCGAGGACCTCCGCCAAGACCACCGCCTCTGGTTGTTCCTCGTCCGGCTGTGGAAGCCCCAAGTATTTGGCCAGGCTCGCAAGCTGCTCATGAGAGGTCTTGGCCGATGAAGGTGTGTCAGGGTCCCCATCTCATCCGTGTCCACCAATGTGTCCTGTTAGTCAGGTGCAGCTGGAGGAGTGCTGGGTGCCAGAGGCTGTGGCGTACTGACCGGAACCGATGGTTGCTGCAGCGGCGGATACGGGGATGCGGAGACCGTTGGAGGCATGGGAGCCGGTCTAGTGGGTTCTGGCGTGGGCAGCTGGGTCTGCATGGGAGCCGGAGGCGCTGGAACCAAGGGCGTAGTGGCCGTGGGTGCTCGCGGCAGAGCCTGTAGAGAGCATGTCCCTAATCACATCCTTCAGGATGATGCCCATCTGCTGCGTAGACCTCAGAGTCAGGAATTTTTTTTAAAACCAGTCTTCACAGGCCGGTGGAGCGCTTGGAGGCGCGGGCATGGGTGCGAGGTGCTGAGGCCTGGGCACACACTGCTTTGCTGTAAGAGGGGTGTAACTGCCCTGCAACGCTGAAGGGTATGCCATAGGCCACGTACCCGGAGAAGATAAGTCCCCCCTGGCAACTCGTTCCCCTACCTGTTCCCTGACGGGGGATGTGTCGGGTGAGACACCATTTAGTCTGGCTGGCGGCCATCTTCCAGGACTCTTGGGGGTGGAGCTTGAGGCCTGCGTTACACCTCAGGACGGGGCCTGGTAGGCAGGTTGCTTTCGGCTGCGTCGCTGGTAGTGCCGCTTACAGGCGCCCCCTCAGACATCTGTTCAGTACTAGGGCGTAGCTCCTCGGGCGGAAAAGCAGTAATAGAACATTGTGGTCCCTCAGCGTGGTCACTGGTAGGATCTCACGACCTCTCGACCTGGAGGCCGGTAGCTGAAGCAGCCTCAGTGCCTGCACTGGTACCAGGACCTGAAAGGTCCCTCCTGCTCGTGCGCTTCCTGGGAAAGGAGTCGTCTTTGCGGGGTGCTGATGAAAACAGTCCCCCTTCCTTGGAGCTGGACTTGTGCCCGACTAATTCCTTTAAGTCCTCTGGAGGCGACCTTCCGAAGAGCTCCCTCCGCCGAGCTAGCCTGTTCTTCAGAGTACATGGTGTCAGCGCATCACACGTGGTACAGCCCTCCCAGCGGTGGTCGGGGCCAAGGCAGCGGAGTCAGAGGGCGTGGGGATCGGACATAGGGAAAAGCCCCTCGCAGGCTGGACACCTGCTGAAGCCCGCTGACGTCAACATGGGCTGGGGAGGAGTGTGGCGCCAGTGGACAGAGGTATCTGATGAAACACAAGAAAAAAGAATACAAAAGTACTTCTCTGTGGAAGAGCGCATGGAATTACTAGGCAGGAGGCCTAACCCAGGAGCGCTGGTGAAAGCGGCCCATTCCCGTCGACGCGGAAGAGAGTTAGGTGAGCGCATGCTCCCAAGGCTGCGCCACCGCGCGCATCTAAATTTAAAGGGGAATTTGATATTTCTGGTGAAAAAGGTTCCGTCCCTAGCGAGGAGGAAAGGGGACGGGACGTAGGAGGATATCTTTTACTACTGTGGCGACGCAATAAATGAAATTAGACCAGGCATATCCTTAAATATTATATATAAAATGCTTGTTGTCAGTTTGATCCGGTCTTTGGCAAACTGTAAAATAGTCTCTTAAAATGGTGGTCTCCTTACTAGGCTGAGCTTACTGAAGGGATCTTTAGGGCTCCGAGGCTGGAACTTGCAATTCTCAATCTGGAGTATTTCCCTAGTGTAACAGACACTTAGCTTTCTCACTTCCGGATTTGCATCCTCTACTCCAGAGGTATGGGGGCGTTGGACTTTACTTCCCACAGTGCCTTTGCCTTTTGGTTTCTTTACTTTGTGATTCACACCATCTCCTCATGTGATAGACGCTTTCCAGCACAAGCAGCTATTCACCTTCACAGGTGGCGCTTTCAAACCCTCCTGGACGGGGTTCTCCACATTTGTCATTCTGCTGACCCTGGAGTTGTGCTGTGGGCTCTCACTCTCTTGGCTGTCTCTTGTGACTCCAGAGCTGGCGAGCACACCTCCAGTACTGCCATCTGCTTCCTACACTTAACCTGGATTTTGTTTCCCCCCCACGAACCAATCTGTGCCAGCTCTTTCCATTGCCACAGACCTCTGATCTCTGGCTCTGCCTCATCACCTTTTACATACGATGCTTTTCTTGCACCTTCATCCGAGGTCAGTGCATGGGAGAGTCTTGTGGGGTTTGGCTCCAATACTGGCTGCTTCCCTCAACTAGGTGTCTAATCTAATCATCCCACTTTTGGGGCAGGGCTCTCTGCTTACTCGCTACTGTGCACCTCCTGACTGTCAAACAAGCTGTTAGGCAGAATCCTGTGCAGTGCCCTTAGGGACCACTAAACCTGATTAAGACTACAGGTGGCAATACAAGTGTTACCTTTGGTACAAGCCTGTACTACTAGGTTATAGTGGTAGCAGTAGAGCAGCCAGGCTTATCTCAAGAGTATAAGAGCAGTAGCAGAGGTTTCACAAAGGGACCACAATTACTGTGACTCAAGCAAACACTGACTCAAGGTTTCAGGTAAAAAATAGAAGTACATTTATTTTTAAAGCATCAGATATAAACACAACACCTCTATTAAACTTTAAACAAAACCACACGTTAAATATATTACAACTAACCAATTCACTTTGTACAGTAAGTCTCAAGGTAAGTACCCTGTGTTTGAATGAACCGGTGTTATAAACAAAATACGATACCGCGGATACAGTTGCAATCACTTTTTGACAGTTCGGTCTACTAAATAAACGCGTATCCGTGACATGAAATGCTACCGGGGCAAGAACACACTTCGCACCTGAGATAACCAGAGGGAGTTGGAGGCAAAAATCACAGGCAATATTTAGGTTAGGCAGACAGTATCGAGAAACACTCAGAAACAGGAGTTCAAAAGTCAAAGGGTCGTAGCCAGGTTTAGATGACACTGGAGGCCTGTGCCGAAGATCACACCGTTCGACAGTTCACGATTCCGTATAGCCCAAGAGTACTTGAATATCGTCAATGTTCGGAAGCAAAAGTTATAAGGAGGAGGGAAGACAAGGACGAGCCTTGAAGATGAAGAAAAGGGGATTCACCCAGTTTCCTCGAGTAGAACACAGTACCTTGTTTCCACGATGCAGCTGGAGCCCTGGCAGTTGTTCCTGTTGGTTTCCCGCAGACCCGCTATTCCTGGAGCTTCGTTGTGAAGGAGGATGTCTGAAGGAGGTCTGCACCACACAGGGATGAAGCCGGCAGCAGCGACAACGAAAAGGTGTGCTTCTTAAAAACAAGTGAGACTCAGCAGGTGGCTATCCGGACCACTACAGCAGTGTGCAGCGATTTCGAACACGGCAGAGATCTCTGACTGAAGAAGATGAGCTGGTTATCCCCACCAGGCTCAAGGGAAGAAGACTCCGGACTGGATCTTCTCTTAGTCGTCGAAGGGTAGATAGCTCAGGACTGCAGCAGGGCTTCACCGGGACGGGGTAGTTGCAGCAGCCGTCGTTCTCTCCGCTTCTCTTCGGTTCCTTGTAGTTCCAGAGGCGACTCTGAATTCTAGCCCAAGAGACCTGCCTTTTATGCGCAAAACCCCCATTCACACAGCCTGGCTGTCAATCACGCAGGAGGGGGTTGTCCAGCCGGGACAACCACCTCAGCCAATCATGGCAAAGTGCGACTTGGGTTTCCTAGGATACCCTGGGCAGGGGGTCACTACACCCCTACCTCACATTCAGCCCACCTAGACACCCAGGCGCATTGAGGAGGGCGTCTCTGCAGAAGCCCGCCAACAAGACGGTGAACAAAGAAGGCGAACCTAATTTGCCACGCAAAGTAAAACACAAGAAGGACTTTAACCAAAAGAAATGGCGAATAAACCCAACCGGAGCCAAAAGAAAGACGATTTGGTCAAGCGGGTTTATGTTCGAGGCTAATATAATAGCCAAGAACAGTACCACGTTTATCTAATATAATCGCGGTAGAAAAGTTTGGGTAGATACCACTGCCACCAGCCAAGTCTAAATGTTAAAAGAGCAAAACAATGCTCAGGGAGGTACAGACAGAAAGGGGGTACAGATTAGCCCTTTCCAGTACTCCATGTAAGATGGGCTGTACTGGGTCTGTGGTAAAAGTGACTATGTAAAGTAAATGGCAACTTTACCTTTCTCTGGGGGACAGTAGTCAGCCCCAGCGAAATAGAGTCAGAGGAAAGTCTAAAAGACAACCCTGGGTTACTACACTAAAAGGTGCTGTGTAACCCATACAAGAACAGAGGCACCTGGAGTGGTGTGCTCCAGTGCCCAAGATCACACAATGAGTAAAAACACATAGGACAAAACACATGCAAGAGTACCAGGTGGAAAAATAAACTCCAGAAATCCAGCAAAGCTGCTGGGGGACTCACTAGGTGAGGGAAATTAGACCTAGAAGGAGAATTCTCCCTAACACAAGCGTGATCATTTCTCCTTGCATGCTCTACTTCACGATTTTAGCTCTCCAGCTTTCACCTCTTCTGCAAACAGTAGACCAGTCTGCAGCGTCTCTCGTGCTCTGCTGCACATTAACTACCATCACCTTCTATCGTGGTGGTTAGCTCCTTGCAGTGTTGGAGGTTCGTTTCCAGGATCATAAGTGTGGAAATAATACTCATATTCCTGTTATACTGGCTGACAGTGTATTTCGTCACACTATGAAGTTGGAGTGCCTGTTGCAGGTTTACTCTTGGTCCACCTTCACCAGCATCCTCCGCTAAAATTATCTGCTCTAGCATCAATTTTCAAATCCTTACCAAAAAGATAGCTAGGCATTTGCATTAGGTTTCCAAGAACCTCTAGAGACAGAAAACAGTCTTCAAACCTCTGTCCAATGGCATTTAGACACACAAAAGCTGCCAACTACAATACAATTATATGAAAATCACTTTTCTAACTTAGAGAGATGTAACATTGCCAAGCTACAGCTCTATACATTCTAGGCAAAGTCACCATGGGATTAGACACATTTCACTTCACATTACTCAATTTTATCAGAAATAAATATTCACAAACATCAAGCATGGTGAAAACTGAAATAACTTGCACACCAGCATCAGCACAGTGTTTCTGTGAAAATGACACCCTTGGTTCACACATGCATAAGAAACCACAACAGAGACTAACACCTAGCGGTTTTGACCACTTGGTGTCATTACACCCCCAGCAGACTGACTTGCATGAAAGTACCCCCAAAAAAATCATGATTTTGAACCGGATATTTTCAGAAACACCACAATTTATCATTTGTAGCTTGCCAGGCAACTCACTCATACAGCAGACAACAATGATAGATGACACAAGATGTTCCATGTCATCTATATCGAGTCCTGTCTTTGCATTCTAGTAGTTCCAATTTTGCTTTTGAGATTAAAATTCCATGCAGACAAGTGCCAGAATGCAAAGTACCTTTAGACCATCCGCAATGAGCAGTGAAAGATTTTATTTTTCCTATTTCACAAACATGGTTTCAGGGTTTGAAGCAAAAGGCAGGAGCTATTTGACGCAAAAGAGCCTGGTTAGTTTAGCACAGGCTAATAGCAGGTACTATTTAGGACAATCAAGACAAGCGGTGCAATACAAAAGTACCGTTGTGAAACTACATATGTACTAACATTACTCTTAAATCATTTTTCTATTTTTTCTTTGCTTTTTTTAGTATGCAAAATGATTAGCAAGACACCCGGTGTATTTTTAACATCTACAATACTCAAAGCTACTTGCTGATCATATGCATAACTCTGAGCAGATACTAATAAATACCATTTTTTGTAACTTCTTTTTATTAGTTTTACAAGAAAATGCATGTCAAAACTCCCCCCCCCCCAGCCCCCGTGAAGGCAGCTTCACCGTGTCCTAGATCCATTTCCTCCATGGACCAGTCGCAGATGATTTCAGTTTTATAACAAAGAAAGAACATTCCCCAACTTACCCCCCCCCCCCACCCGGAGGCAGCTTGACTATGTCCTTGACCCACCTCTGTTGTTTACTGCAGGTCCAGTAATCGCAAGCGCTGAGGGCGCCACCCAATCCGAAAGTCATCTTTAAGAAATACCAGGGTTTCTTCCCAGTCCCTTGCGAAGGATTGCATACTATTGTTCATGGCATACGTTGCCCACTCAAGTGCCCACAATGTCCCAAAGTTTCTGCAACAAGTCCTGCAAGAGGGGCACCTCCACGCTCCTCCATCTCTGAGCTATTACCGTCATAGCTGCTATTATGAGGACAATCCTCGCTTCTTCCCGGGACCTAGGCTCCTCCATTGTGGCGCCTCCCCCGACTCCCAGGAGAACCTCCTCCGGTGATCTATTTCCTGGCCCGAATGCCTGTTCCTGAGCCTCCTGCACCACCTGCCAAAATGGCTTAAATTTTGGGCATTCCCACCAAATATGTTGTGCCGTCCCCTCCATCCCACATCTCCTCCAGCAGTTCCCAGAAGTGGTGGGATAAATCTCCCGGAGACGTACTGGCGTATAATGCCACCCGAACAAAATCTTGTACCATATTTCCTGTAGCTGGGATGCCTTGGCCAATTTGGGGATTTTCCTCCATAACCTCTCCCATTCTTCTCGCTCCATTACCCTTCCTAAGATCTGCACCCACCTCCGCATATAGTGCCATTGACCTTGGATGTTTGCCTCATCCAAAATTCTGTATAGATTAGATATTAACCCCTTAGATCCATCCTTGGATGAGAGGAATTTCTCGAACCGCGTCTTTTCCCTTATTGTTGCCTGCTTGTTCACAGGATTCAAGACCCAATGCTGTAACTGTGCATATCTGAGCCTTTCCCCCTCCTTTATCCCATACTCCCTCTTACAATCTTTGAACGAGAGAATACTTCCCCCCCCAAACATATCGCCCAGCAGTCTACAGCCCCCCTCCTGCCACTGCCTAAATGCCCCCGCCTCCAACCCTGGGGGTAAAATCTCCATTGCCGAATAGAGGTGTGAAGGGGGAGGGAAAAGTCATGATCCCCTTATTTCCCATCAGTTTGTCCCAGTTCTCCGCCATCAGCCTTGTTATGGTACTCTCGTAAAGATGCTTGGGTCTAAGCTGTTTTGGGAGCCACAATACTTCTGCCAGATTGCGGTGCACTACTGCTCTGTCCATTTTCACCCACAGTTTATCCTGCGTGACCGCCCCCTCCCGAAGCCAATCCCTAATTACCCACAGTTGCGTAGCCTCATAGTACTGTTGGAAGTTCCGCAGTGCTAGTCCCCACTCCCGTCTGGGTGCCATCAGCAATTGCTTACTGACCCGCGCCTTTTTCCCTTCCCACAGAAGTTCTCTGGTCAATGTCCCCAGTTCTTTAAAGAAGCCTGCAGAGATCGCCTGAGGTATTGCCTGGAAGAAATACAACAGGCGCGGAAGGGTAACCATTTTAACCGCCGCCACCATGCCCAGCCACGATATTCGAAGGCTCCTCCACCTATGTTAGTCTCGCCTAAGGTCTTTTAGCAATGGGGGCTAATTGGCTGGATACCAACCTGCCAGAGTTGACGTGATTTTCACTCCTAGATACCCTACGCCCTCCGGGCTCCATACAAATGGGGTGGCCGCCCTCAACGACTCCCGGTTCCCCACTTTTAAGGTCAGATTAAGCAACTCCGATTTGCCAACATTAATCTTAAGGCCAGAGGCTTCCGCAAATTCCTCCATCAGAGCTCGGCTTGCCCGAATGGACTCCATCGGCGCCATCAATGTAAGTAACATATCGTCGGCAAAGGCCGCCACCTTTTGTTCTCCCCCCCCCCCCCCGATTGGAATGCCCTGTAACCTCTCCTCCTCCCTAATTGCCTGCAGAAGAGGCTCCAGATAAATTGCATAAAGCATTGGGGACAGGGGGCCGCCCTGCTTGGTGCTCCTACTCAATCTAAAGGGCCTAGACATAGCCCTGTTCACCACTATCCTCATGACTGGCGTCTGATAATTGGCCTGGACAATTAGTAGAAAATCCCCTCCGATGCCCATCTGCTGCATAGTCCTAAACAGGAAGGACTACTCCACGCGGTCAAACGCTTTTTCAGCATCCAAGGCTAGGAGGACCGTGGGAGTGTCCGTCCTTTGAGCCTTTTCCACCAAATGGGCCACCCTCCTGATGTTGTCCGCCGTCTGTCGGCCTCTTATAAATATTTTTGTGAATATCTTGGCGTTGATATTAATCACCGCTATAGGCCTGTAAGACGCCCTCTGTTCGGGGTCCTTATTTGGTTTTAGAATGAGGGTCAGCCTAGCCTCCTCCAAGGACGGGGCTATTTTCCCTGTTGACCTAAAGATATTGAAGAAGTGGGTCCGGTGCCGAATTAGCTCAACTGCAAAGGTTTTGTAGAAAGCCGCAGTATAGCCATCGGGGCCTGGAGCTTCATTCGGTGGCAAGCAACTGATTACCCTCCTCACTTCCTCCTCTATGATCTCCCTACTAAGTGATTCCAATGCCTCCTTCCCGATCTTTCCCAACTCCACCCTTTTCAAAAACTACTTGTGCGCAAACCGAGGCTTCTGTGACGCGTACAGAGATTCATAGAATTCTACCAACGTTTCCCGTTTCTCCCCTGCCCGTGTCACCCGTTCCCCTGATCCCGTTTTTAGGGCCGTGATCGCATTCCTAGATTGTGCTCCCCTTAGAAGGAGTTCAAGAAGCGCACCTGCCTTATTCGCTTTAGCGTAAAATTTTTGGTGAATACTAAGAAGTGCTCCCTCAGCCTTTTTAGTTCGGAGGATCTCTAACTGCCCCAATGCTCTGCGGTACTCTCCCATGGAGACCGTAGCCGGGGTTATCCCTGCCTTCTGTCTCGCTGCCTCAACTTCCACTTCCAGCTGCGATTCCAACGCCTTCAGCTGCTTCTCCCTCTGTGCCGCTGCTGCTATTAGCTCTCCCTTCAATGCAGCTTTGAAAGCACCCCATCTCGTCTCCTCCCTCGTGTCCCCTCTCTTGTTGACCACAAAGAAGTTCCTAATCTTTTCTTACATTTCTTGCCTAATTATTGGATCTCTAAGAGACCTAGGATAATTCCAAGTCCACACCCCTCTCTCCCTATGACCTAGATCCATCTTCATGGAGACCACTGTGGTCTGCTATACCGATGGGGCCCGTCACCACCTCTCTAATCTGGCCCACCAGACTCTATGTGACCCAGATATAGTCAATACTAGATTGAGATCTGTGGACCCCGGATAGAAAGGTGTACCCTTCTTCGTCTCCTTTCAGTTCATGCCACACATGCCTCAGCCCTGCTTCGCCTATTCTTTCTTTAAGATCAGCCGACATCACTGCTCCACCCCCTCTAGTGGGGTCCCCTGACCTGTCCCGTCTCCTCTCCCAAGGTACATTAAGGTCGCCCAGCAGAATTATTTGCCCCCAAGCCTCATCTTCCAGTAGCCCCAGAACCCGCTTCAGGAACTGTTCCTGACCTGAATTTGGGGCATATACCACCGCCAGCGCATATGGGCTATCCTGATGCGTCCCCTTGACTATAATGTACCTAACCTCCTTATCCCTTATAGTTTCTGTAACTCTGAAGTCCACTGTGTTTTTGATAGCTAGGGCAACCCCCCCCTTCTTGCTCCTCCCTGAGGCGTGCAGGATCCGACCAAACCCCCGTAGCTTTAGGCGCCCTTGGTCTTTTTGCCTGAGATGCGTTTCCTGTAATTCCAAGATATGTGGGCCCTCTTTCCTCCTAAATTGCTCCAATTTCTTCCTCTTGAGGGGGTTGTTCAATCCCCTCATGTTATGTGTTAACCACTTGAATGTGGATTAGCTTGTCCCTGCTCCCACATTACCTTTCATCCCCCCCCTTCCTCCACTTGTAGGAGCCCCCCCCAAACAGAACTCTCTAGGTGCCCTCCTTTGGTCCCTCCTGCGCCCCCCCCCCCCCACTGGGCTCTATTTCCCAAGTCCTGGCCCTTGTATGAAGCTTCTGCTGCCCACCCTCCCTCCCTCCCCCCTTTCCCCTCATCCCCCCCTTTAAACACGCCCTCCCTGCCCACCATCCCCTCCCCTTCCCCCCTTCTTGAAGGGCTTGCCCTTCCTGCCTCCAATTCCACCTGCTCCACGGGCATACCCACCCTTACCGATTCATAGATGGTTACTCCCCCCTGCCAATTACACCCTTTAGTGGCCCACCAACCTTATATCGCTTTTTGGTTTAGAGCTCCTCCTTTGCCCCCCCCCAACCTCCAAGGACTATTCTTGTTCCTTTCCTTGAGAGGTTTTCCGCTCAGCTTCGCCCCCCTCCTCTTTTCTACCACTGTTATCCAGGCCCAGGGCTTTGGCCCTGGCCTGGAGGCCGTGGGTTACTTTCCGGATCCATGGGAGGGGGGGGTCATCTAGATCCAATTGAAGAATGTCCGCTCCTTCCTGCAGCAAAGTTATCCGCCTTTGGGTCCCCTCCCACTCGAACACCAAGCCGAATGGGAAGGTCCACTTGTATTTGATCCCCCTGTCATTGAGGGTCTTGAGGGCTGGATACATGTGACGCCTCTTTATCAGGGTGCTGCTTGCCAGATCTTGGAACAGTGCGATGCAGTGTCCATTGTACATTATTGGCTCATGTTTTCTTGCCTCCTTGAGGACTGCTTCCTTTTGGGCATACCTGGTAAACGCCGCCAGAACGTCCCTAAATCTCGACAGTGATCCTTTGCCACCTCTGCCCGCTCTGTGCATATGATTCAAGCTCCACCTTGTTCGGGGGTGACACTCATAGTATCTCGGCGAAAATAGTTTGGACCACGCCTTTTAATTCTTTGTCCTGGACCGTTTCCGGCAACATTTTGACCCTTATATTGATCCTACGGGACCTATTTTCCATGTCCTCCATCTGGAGCTCCAGATTTTGCACGGCTGCGTCGAGCCTATCAATTGCTTCACTGTTGGCTGTCACTTCTTTGTCCAGTTCCTGCATACCTCTCTCCAAGAGATCCATCTGCTCGCCCTGTTGCCGCAGTTCCTGCTTTATTTCCCACCAGGGCCGAATTAAGGTGCACTTGTAGAAGTTGCAATTGTTCCTGGAATGTCTTAGTTAGGCTGGTCTGCAGGGTGAGCATCTCTCCCCTAAAGTCTTGCCTTGACATCATGGCTGAGTTCTCCCCTTCGGGTGACGTGTCGCCACTTTCTGCCCAGTCTTGTGTTTTTGGCCAGCTCCCTCATCTCCTGCATCGGCCAAATGGTAGGGAGAGTACCTGGGGCATCTCCTGGGGTTTGTGGCGCTCTCCTGCTCTTCCCTTTATTTTTCGCGGCCATGCCAATGTCCGTTAGCCCTTGGGTGCTTTTTCTTTCCTGGGAGGTCGGAGTGTCCGCTCCGTGGGTCTTCTAGGGTCTTTCCCCCTGCTGCTCCTCTTTAAGTGGTTCCTTTCCCCGACTGCTTAGACCAGTGCCCCCACGCGCCCTCTTCATTGACATGTGCTCCTTTGGATGGTCCCACAGGTGGGAGATGCGCCTTTCCCCCGCTCCTCTTGGGTAGTCACTCTCCTGGGGGAGTTGCGGTTCTCCCGCGTTTTGCTTTAATTCCCCGTGCGCCACTCGGGGCTCCTGGTGGTCTAGTGGGCCTCTCCCCGCAGAAGCAGTCACTGAGCAATCTGGAGACTGTCCCCTCACCGGTCCCCTGGCGTCCTCCTTCCACCGTTACCTCCCAGGCCTCTCTCCCACCTTCCGGTCTGGTGCTCTGGTTCCCCTGCCTCCTCAATGCCGCCACTCACCGTCCCGGGGCTTCAGGTCGCAGGGTATGTCCCCTGCCGGAGACTGAGGCCCATCCAGCGCCGCCATCAGCCACCTCCAACGTCCCCCTGTGGGGCTGTCCTCCGGTTCCTCTCCAGTGCCAGGCTCCGGGCTTTCACTGCAAATGGTGGAAGGGCCCCTCGCCACCCGCCTCTGTGCGGCTCCTTCTCCTCCTCCAGTGGTACGTTTGTTCTGTGGGCACGCGAGGCCCCGGGACCGCGGCCGCCCACCCGGGACCCCCAGGCGCCGGGGTGCTTCTCGCGGCCCTGCCTCCTCCTCTGGAGCGGCCCCGCAGCTCCGTGTCCTGCAGCCGCACCCGCCTCCTCAGCTGGCTGAGTGCCGTGCCTTCCCCGCCGCGGCCCCTCCTTCTCCGACTCGGGTGGGCCGTGGACCAGCCCGCCCGGGCCCCCGACAGCTCCTCTTCTTCGAGCTCCGGCCCGCTCATACTCCAGGGCAGCCGCGGTAGCCGTGAAAGGCAAACCGCTGCTCCGTCCTCCGTCAGCTGTCCGGGTGCACTAGCACCGATCCGCAGTGCCTGCCGCCACAATTCCACTCTGAACTACGGGGTGGTGGTATTCCCCAGGTCCGGGACACGGGAGCTCCGCCAGCACATCTACTCCCTGCAGGCGGCCATCTTACAATATAAATTGAGTTTTTACTGTGCTTAGCTAGGAAACTCCTTACAAAGTGTTCTCTTTATTTTTATAATACTACAAACAGATTCATGTAGAACGCATAAGGTGCCAGGTATATGTGATATTGTTCTGGATGAAAAAGGTGTTTTTGCTTGAACTTGCTGGACACTACAAATGCACTACTAGCTCCTTGTCCCCAAAAGTAGCTCCTGCTTGCCGATTGCTCTCTTACGCCAAGGAGTTACTCTATGTTAACTCTATTTCAATCCCTTGGGTTTCAGAAAAGTTGATAAATTCAAATTGTGTAGTGCGTTTCCACTTCTTGCTCATCATTTTACTGTTTCTTGTGAACCGTGCCTCCCTCTGATGGGGGTTTCTACATGGGTTTTTTTCCCTCCACAAAAGTGACATTCCTGTGCCTGCCTGTAGACTGATATGTCCAGAGGTGGCGGTTTATGGTGTTCCAGCTCCACTTTGTATCAACTCAAAAACTGGAAGGTCAAAATAATTATGCCTCCAAAAATCTTATATGGTAAATTAAACACCATTGTCTTTTCTCTATGTACCTTGGCCCCAGTCAGTGATGACAATAATGATGTGTACTGTTATTGGGAGCTCCTCCTCTGCAACACCGTTAATGTTTTAATTAATTGTCTCTTTCAACCACTTTGAGTAAATTTTAGTAAATTTTGTCTTACCATTCTGCTCATTTGTGACATGTTTATGTTTGTTCATCTTGTAGTGGGTTCCGTGTGTTTTTTAAAAAACAGTACGACGACTAAGAAGTCTACACCACCAAATTATTATACTATCTTTTTCCCTTTGTCCTGAAGACGGCTATACCTGCACCAACAGACAACGTTTTTGTGCATTGCCTGATTTCTTTTGGTGTTATTAGCCGAAACATATGTCGACCTCTACAAAACCAAACCTAAGATACCTAACGGTTTCCTATATGTGATAGAGTCATTATAACTAAACAATGCTCTACCCCTATTCTTCTGATGTTGCACAGTAATTGCTCACATAAAACGTCTTGTTTAGTGTTTTTTGCTTTTGTTCTTCACGCACTAACCCAACCTTAAAAATGTTCTGTGTTTCTATGACCATTTAACTCCGATGTAAAAAGTTTCTGTTATAGTCATAATGTATATCCGCTCCTGTTTTATGGAATTTTTAGATAGATTTTATCTTGATTAAAAATAAAAATCAGATTTTTTGCTATTATCAAGTGGTTGTTTTCTCCTAACTCATCTTCAGAGTTTCATGAAATATATTAATATTGTTCTTTGTACTTCCAACTTAAGACCAGTTGAGCATAATTATCACACTCAACTCTTAGCACTTTTTTAGAATAAATTGACGAGTGTTTCAGAGGTCGCTTTCCCGGTGACTGACACACCATTCACCTGACTGTGGTTCCAAGGTCACAGGGTCCCCACTCCTCCCCTTGTTGCTCTCCTTACTGTAGACTGATATGTCCAGAGGTGGCGGTTTATGGTGTTCCAACTCCACTGAGTTGGTCACGAACTAAGAATGTCCGCCCCATGCTTCCTAGTTCCTGTCTACATGGTGGGTGGAAGATGAGGCGGTGCAGAATCCGGAACTGGAACAGAGCAGGTAAGAACAAAAAACATGTTTGTATGTGTATATGAGAGGGGTTGTGTCAATTTAAGTATGCCTGTGAATGAGTGCAGTGTGAATGTTCTGTATGGGTGCATGACTGTGTGTATGTGTAAGAGAGTATTTGTTTGTGTGCATACCGGGCAGCGAGGCTGAGGAGGGTACAATGGAGCAGCCAATATGGATGCTTTCTTACAGCGTTGTGGACTGTTTTAAAGGCACTATGGTCAAAGCCATCTTGACGATTGTTCTTATGTGGACACAGAGGGGCTACATTAGCGCATCCCTTAGGGACCTTTTCTTTCAACGGCATTGAAATGTTACTGGTTTTAAGAGCAAAGTCAATTTGATGAGTTTTTTTTACATATGGGGTGCAAATTAGGCAGCCAGTATAGACATTTTCTTATGGTGGTGGCATGACATATTTTACTGCCATTATAGGCAAAGCCAACAGGAGTATGTTATGTGGGGATATTGGCATAGAGCTAGCATGGACATAGTATCAATTTCTGGCATTATCGGCATTGCCAATATATGTTATGTTCTTATGTTGAAATACTGGCAGATATAGGTTCAACCAGCATGGAGATGTATGGTAACAGCTAGCATGAAAATTATATTTTTTCACTGGCCTATACTGTGGGCAAACGCATCATGAAAAATCATTGGAAAATGCTACTGTGCACTGTTTGTGACTTGGCATATATTGTTCTTTTTCTCGAGTGTTAACCTACAAAACCTGTGCAGCTTTTTACCCAATTTGTCACAGAAATATGCTGTAAAATGCACCATAAGCCAATATTAAAAAAAATGTTAGAGGGAAGAACCCCCGCCTTCTCAAATTCCCCTCAGATGGTTCAGGTTCTCACACTACGCTTCGTCTCTCCCGCATATTGATAAGAAATGTTTATGACCCTCCAATCAAAAAAATCTCCAGCAACCACTGAAGACAATCATCTTCAGAAAAGTATATTAATTTAGAAGTCGGTTTATGGAGACTGTTAACAGGGCAACATAACCCCTGGGGCAATTTCTTTGATTCTAAGCTTAGTTGTATGGCAACACTAATCAGGATATAGAACAGGGCAGCAATACACGTTATGGTGGCCATTTTACACAAGTGCATCAAGTGCCTGATATTTCCCTCTTACAGACCCTTTGCATAAGTGAAATTGTGCCAGTTAGTACTGAAAGGCTGCTCCATCCCAAAATCCATCAGGGCAGACTGTCAGAGATCCTGCCTAGACCACATCAATCGCTGCTAGCGTGGATTAACAAAGACAATGGATCACTTGATGACCCATTGGGGCAGGCCACCAGAAGACAAGTTAAACTGGAGCAATTCCAACTCTTCCACTGCGGCATCGCTGGTTCAACCAGATTAACCAGTGGTTGAGGTGTTCCAAAAACTAATTGGGACCCAGCCTGGGATGAGGCCTGGGACAATCTGCTTACAGAAAATGTCAGTTTGCAAAGGATCTCTCATTTGCCTGGCATCCGATGCTCACCTCTGCTAACAAGAAACCTGCCAATACTACCAAGCACGTAATATGATCCATCTTCTCCACCTTTGACCTTTTCGCCTTACATCCATCCTCCCAATGAATGCTGACCTCTAGGCCACTCGCTCTCTCATCGGACTTCCCTATTGTCGCGCCACTAAACTGCATTGGTCACTGCTGGTTTCATTGTATTTTTTGTTGGTCTCTACTGGTCTAATTGTAATGACTGTTTGTTGTGACCTCCAATGAACAAACCTGCACCTGTCCCCCGCACAATGCCTGTGCCCATCCTCATTCCCTTGCTAGTCACGCTATTGTTACCCTTTCTTTTGAGCGCTCCAGTTGCAGCCACTCATGTGCATGGAAGCCCCATTTCTCATGTCCCATCCCATCGCTATCCTCCACCCACCCACAAACTAGGCTGAAAACGCAATCCACCATCCCCTACCTCTCGCCTTCCTCTTCGCGTCAACTCACCCTCTGAGCTCAACCCACCCCCAGCCTCCGATCAAACTAACACTGAGGCTCTGGAAAGCCGAACCACTAACAAGAGTTCCTTCCACCCCAATAACAGAGTCCCATCATCCCCTTTTCTCAGGCAACAGGAGCCACAGAAACCTGGTTCACACCAGGACACAGCAAAACTATGAGACCATCACAATGATTCTGCTACGTTCACCCACTATGCTTCCCTATCTAAGAAAGGCGGTGGGTTAGGTTCAGCAAATACGACCCATTCTCCTTCTTTCCCCTCTCTGACTTCAAACTCTCCTGCTTTGAGTACATGGCTATTCAACTACTTGCTTCAACTTCACTCACCATAATTCCCACCTATTGACACATTAGTGCTCTCATCCTCTTTTTCAGAATGTACACCTCTTGGTGGCATTTCCGCTGACAAAGCCCAGCCATACCCAAAGAAGACTTACATATCCCAGACATGATAAAAGCCCACCATCTTCAGCATAACTCCTCCCTCTCATATTACACTCCGGTCCCCCTTCACAACCAGTTGACCCACATTCATGGCAACTTACGACTCTTATCCCCGGTCATCTCCCCCCCCACCCTCTTTGGACCCCTTCCCCTCTGATCGCTTTCCTGCGTCTGCGCCCTATCCAATCTACTCTTTCCCAGGTTCACTCAATCACCAAAACACAAAGCCCAACCTGATCCCTTGGCTTCATACCTGTATTAAGTCAGATACACCTTCCAGGCATGCCCCCTATTCTCTGGGCAACTCCACTGTAAAGCACTTCCATGAATTCACCAAGCAATCACTACTATCCTTACCCACTCAGTCATCCCCTCTCACTGCTGTACTCAACACTGGATCTCCTCCCTCAGCCAACAATTGAGGACAAATCTGCACCTTCAACTATGCTGCTGGCCCAAAACGTGTCTCCTAGCTCTTCTTGACAATTTCAAAGAAACTCTCTCCAAATTACCCTCTACCCTGGACTCTCTGAAGCTGTGCTACTTTACTAAATTCCTCTCTCACCCCCACAGATCGGTCCACTCTCCCTTTCTTCCTAGCTTTATGCAGACTGCTTGCAGCTTCTATACTAAAAACGTTGACATCTACTAGCCCTCTTTAGATACCTCCGTCCTTACTTCACTCTTTCAACTCCACAATTCTGACTGTCTCCGCCATTCCAGCTAAACTTGCATCCATTGTCCGGTCGGCCAACCCTTCCCTCTGTTCGTTCCAACCCCTCCCGATCTCAGACTGCTAAAGAAACACAACACATTACCTTCACCTAAACTCTTCCCTTTACTCAACCTCTTGCTGTTCTCCGACATGTTCTCTACCTGGTTTAAGGTGACTACCGCCCTAGCGCTTAAATTTAAAGTACCAATGGCAGATACATTAACCAGGTGATGCATGAAGGCAATGAGAGTAAGAAAGAACAGCACTGACAAGGCCAGAGTAATATGTACAGAGTGCAAGATTGACAGTATGGAGTCATTTACACGTAATACAGGATTCTCATGCAAAGTGTATTTACATTGCGAAGAAGAAGAGGGATCAGGAACTCGAATACCAATTAATTCGGGTGCTCCTTTAGTTGAGTGATGGTATGGTGCTTTTTTAGGGTCGTTTTATAGCCCAATCAAGTGGAGCTGAACCAGCTGACAGGGGTAGGGAGTTCCAGTGGTGGTGTGCAAGTAGGTTGAAGGAAGTGAGAGAGCGCACAGCCGATGAGGAACACACAGAATGAGCAAGGCTAGAGTTCATGGAGAGCGAGCGGGTGAATAGTGAGAGGGAGTTAAATAGGTGGTGAGGTGTCATCCCATTGATAAACTTGTAGAATAGACTGGGAAATCTAAATGCAGAACCATTGCCCATGGAAAGGCATCCCTCAGAGAGGCAATGTGCAGAAATGAAAGATCGTTGCAGATTGCAGAGGGTGCAGAAAGCAGTTATGTACCTTGTTGAGTGGGGTAAAGAAGTGAAAAGGAAGTTCCAAAAGGAGGCTGGAGCAGTTGTCTAGCCTGCTGAGAAAAAGGATAGAGATTGATTATCGGATTAAAAAATAAAAAAGGGGCAGATTTTACAGGCGTCAAGGTGGTCAAACCTGGCAGCTGTAGAGTCAGACGCCCCAAATTAAGAGCCATGGGGAAATGGGATGAAGATATCTAGGGGAAAGGAACGGGACGCAGGCACTCAAAGTCACCAGCTATATAACCTTAATTCTAGCCACAGACTGTGAAGAGCAATCCAGTGTTGAATGGTAGTCAGTCTGTCTGATGCGTGAAAAAAGCGCTCTGGTAAAGGAAGGGAAGGAGAAAACAACGTGGGATTCCTTAGCAAGCAGATGACACGAGAAGCCAGAGGAGGAGATGAGCTTACCAAGAAATGGGATGTTGAGAGTGAAAGAGTTGATCAAGGATGTACCCTGCAAGGACCCTACTGAAAGAGGGTTTGCAGAGGATTTATCAGCATTCCAGTAGATGAGAAAGGAGGGACCATATTGATTGGAGGCAATCCAGGCAATGACAGTGATCTGAAGCGGAGGTGCAAAACAGTCCGTAGAAAGGGCGGGTGGTTTACAGAGTTGAAGGCAGAAAAGATCAAGTAGGATGAGAATCGATGAAAGGTGGGAGTGGTGGTGGGCAGTAGTCAAAATGTTACAGAAATGGGTGAGCGCTATTTCTGTGAGGTTACTGCTGCGTAACCTAGACAGGAGTGTCACTGAGGACATGCATCCCCAAGTAAGAGATGAATGGAGATCAGGAAAATGGCAGTAGTGTGCGGTATAACTTCAATCTCTATAACATAACAATCACACACTCGGCTTTTAGAGTGGTGAGCGAGAAGGAAGACAGAACATCAGAATGCAGAGTAGTGGGGGGGTAGGAGGTGGCCCATAGTGTCTTTAAATCTAAGGCATTCACAGCCTTCAAACTTTCCAGCCAGCACCACATGCTCATGTACATAGCTTGCTGCCAAAGTGATCCTTGCCATCCAAATAATAACATTCTAAAGTAACATTTTCTGTTAATGTATTATCATTTGGAATGATTGAGTTACATACAAATACCAGTAACCTGCTACTCTTAAACCCATTTTCTTCACCTTCACACAAACAAGTATTTTAAGAACACTGTTCTGTTAGGAAACGTTTGACTCGCAGGGTTTCCTGCAAGGAACCTTAATAATGTATGCTTTTAAAAGGAGAACTGTAGAGGGTATTGGGCATAGACAATATTGTCATTGAATGTTACCTACATTGAATGTTTACTTCGGAGGAAGCTAGGGTGCCCAGAGTTGGATTGATAGAGGCATTACTTGGCTTCTGCACCCCAACGGGCAGTGTCTACGTGTGAGGCTTTTGAGACTAACATGACAGATCTAAGTTGCCAAGAAGATGGAACAAAAAATAATCATGACATTTACAAGAGTAAACGTCATGATCTCACAGAATCTGCAAAATACAGAAAAGCTAGATTATTTGATATACTCAGTTTAGATTTCTGGTTCAAAATAGGCTTTTTGGACAACTTTCCTGTTTGACCGATTTCCAAAAATATGCTGTTTTCAAGATGGAAATAAAGCAACAGTTCATTATAACCAACTATTGAGAAGAGGGAATCCAATACATTATCCACAAGCATAATTTCTGAATATGACTGCTTGCAAAGTCTGGACTACTCCAGGATTCTGAGCCTCATGGTTACAATATTCATATTCGAAGTAATATTTCACTGCATTATCAAATAGTCCTGAATATGTCAAACCAATCCGCTTAAAAAAGTCACCGGTCTTGTCTCCTCTGCCCCACAGTGCACACTGCGCGTACATTGAATTCTTAATTGGTTTGAATGTATGCATGAGGCCCAGTAAAAAATAGCAAGCGTACAAGGCATTGAAGTCTTGCAATGTCTTTTTAAGTGATCCAATACGTTTACGTAGGTGTCGCAGCACATGAAGACTACTACTGAGGAGTGGGGCCAGATCTCCTTGGACCACTTCCCGATTTAAAAAGCAAAATCGTCTAAATATGTTCCTCTAACAATAAAGGATGGATTGCAGGTGGGGCCTTACGATTAAAGAATAAAGACAGATAATGTGGGGGGCTGAGTACATTTGTCCGTCAGAAGTAAAAGCGAAAAGGAGTGGCTTCAAGCTAGGCATTCATCAAACCCTCTTTTCACTTGAAATAAATGGCAAACTTTGAGAAAACGTTCCCTGTGTGTCTGTCTCGCATTTCTGAGCACTGACTCGAAATTGGGGAATATTGCGCAGATTGTTGGCACAGGCTAAGAAGAACAGTGTATCCAATTTCTTATGCCAGGCTCTGGATTTGGATAGATCCTACTAGGAACGCTGCTGTAGAACTTTAGGACTGCCCCTTGAATAATAGATGGCGCCCCGAAATAACTGTGAAACAACATTTTTACCACTGTACATATTGTTTAAATTATTCTTTACACACAGAAGGCAACATTATGAAGCAATGTAGGCTGTACTTCATTCACTTCTAAATGACGTGCATTACATACACTCGATGTGATGTCAACGTCAAAATAAAAATGAGTCCTCAATGAGCCACAGACACTTGACATGGGACAGCCTGAGATTGCTGAAGAATGAAAATATCAAAATCAACAGAAACGTTAAGATCCCCCATGAGAAACAGGTAAGGAAAACCTGGGCGTTCACGTTCCATCAAATTGAAATATTTAAATGTGTTCCACAATATTTAGGATTGCACACATGATCAAATATCTGTTTTCTTTAAGTTCTGGAAACTCCTCAAGACATTCCTCTTCTCTTCCTCTCTCCCTCCCCCTTGCTAACCTCCTCTCGTTCTCTTCCCCAATCTGCCCAGCCAGCCAGCTGACTGGTTGCCTGGTGCACCTCCAGAGCCTCGCAGGTCCCAGGCTCCCACACCAGTCCTGCACTTGCTTCCGGGCCTCTGCACTCTGCCTGGCATTACTGCACTCAGAATACGTTCAACCTGAGTGGCACCCAGTCGGCACTTAACCCTGGCCTCTGCTGGACTGGGCGCACGTGTCCCCCTCCCTTGCACTTCTGTCTGCGCACTTGCAGGGCCTCGAATGTACTAGGCTTAGCGGGTTTGCCTGGCCTGACCTCCTCCATCTCCCCCCCTCCCTAGTTGGTTATGCCTGCATGCGTCGGCGCACCGAAGACCAACTTTTTTTTTGTCTTGCATGTTCCTCTCCCCCCCACACTCTTTGTTACGCACTTATACTAGTAGAAGTGCCCTGGACTGGTATGCTAGTTATTGCTGTTAGATCATTCGGAATGTTTAAGGCCTAAGAATGACTGTTTATCCCCTTGTTCCCTTCCAGCACTGAAGCGCTTTGAAGCACCTCACTTGTGTATAAGCGCTTTACAAATAAAAAACTACAATTACAAATATGCCAGCTAGTGCACATCGCTGTGATTTTAGACTGTCTCAGAAGGAGAAGAAATGGCCCTCATTTTATATGCAATATGTGTCTAGGCCATGTACGTACTGCACACCACAACAGAATGGTCCCATGGTGCTTATACATTTCCTGCTACTGATATTACGCAACTGAGCGGTACTCACTTCCGTGACCTTAAAGACCAACAAAAGGTTAAGATCCCCTTGGATTCCGATCTGTATCCTGCAGGTTACGAGCATATGCCTGCTGCAGACCCCACCTCGCAGAGCAGATATACTGTTAATCTCCACAAGCTGACCTTCGATGGTCGTCAAAATACGTGATGCCCGCGCCACAATTCAATTAAAATATGCCACACTGTTAAGGGCAAACATGTAAATCCAGGCTTGTTAACTCTCGCCAATGGTGCTGCGCCGAGTAGGCAGTGCTGGCAGGAGACAAGAGTGTAATAAAAAAGGCCGAACAACGGGGAGTCATGTTTAGAAAGAGATAGATAAGATAACTAATGGACCAACTTTAGAGAGGCTCCTTAACCTGAAGGGCACATTTCCCAATCGCACTGGTGCCACAACACCCTTGCTGCCTTCAAACGTCGACAAGAAGTAACACAAGTTGGATGATCATCACAGCTTTCCTTAAACACCAAGCAAGGAATCGCTATGCGGGGCTCCAAACACTGGGACTGCGAGCATAATTACACAAGAAAACAATGAATTAGGACATCAATGAGAGGGGAATATGATGGCGGACGTCTAGAAAGAGCAGCTGGCGGGGAAGAGATGAGCCGGGAGGTACTGGGGAGCACGAGTGCGAGCGGGTGCCTGTGTGGCTTGGCAAACGTGACGCACTAACCAGAGAAACGAGTGGATGCACGCGAGCACACAACAGGCAGCACGCACCAAAGTACACATAAAAACGCCAGTGTGCTTCAAGGGCGAATAGAGGTAGAGGGGGAGAGTGGTGCTTGGAACCCAAGCCGGTGGACGGCTATCGGCGTGGAGAGGTGAAGCGGCGGTGGGGGCGGGTAAGGTACAAAGGAGTGTGTGCAAATTGAACGGGAGAGTGGAGAAAGACATAGGGCTGAAAGAGGGGCATGAGATCAAACAAGTAGAGGTAGACTGCATGAGGAGAAGTAGTCAAGGGGGGGATGAGGCAGGAGAGGAAGGCAGGGAGGGAAGAGGGAAACAGTGCAGAGGCACATAGAGCGTGCAGGGAGAGAAGAGGCAGAGGGGTGTGTGGGGTGGGGGGGACAAGGGAGAGGAGCAAAGGCGTACATCTAAGAAGGGAGAAGAGCCTTGGGGAAAGTCTGCTGAGAGGAAGAGCTTAGGCGTGCAAGGAGAGAGAAGGTGGTGATGGAGAGGACATGCTCACAGGCAATAAGAGGAGGGAAAAAGTTAGAGAAGATAGAGAAGGGGAGGGGAGGGCAAGCGGAAGATGGGATGTAGATCCAAGGTAGATATGAGGAAGCAAAGATAGGGAGGAGGAAAAGGGAGGAAGAGCAGATGCAGGGCAACAGCTGCCAAAACATACTCCATCTCCTCAGGGTGAATAAAGGGCAAAACTGAGGATATTCACATACACTGTCTCAGTGAAACCCACTGAGAAACCTAAATGCATGAATACGTTTATTGTTATAAGGCACAAGAGCAACAACTGGACCAATTCAATCATAGAAAAATCTGAAGCTGCAACTTAGTCTACAATGGTTCAAAAACAGGCAAAACAGGAGGTGATTTAGGACTGCCACCACATAAGGGGACACCCGCGGGCAATGCAAGCAGCCAGTGATGTCCTAGAAGCACCCAGGTGGTGAAGGCACTGACCTAAGCATGGCCGCGCAGCTAGAATCAGACCCGGCGCTGATCTAAAACCACGTAGGAGGGAGCAAGCACTAAGGGTGGATGCTATCTGGCCAGAAGGAAAAGTACCCTCTCAAAAACGAGGCCGTCGGCGTGGACCTAACCCTACCCAATAGACTGAAGTGATTCAAGTGGAGGAGACCTGAGCTGAGCTTTACACGGAGGGCCAGAAAGAAACAGGCGGTCCAGCCACAGACCAAAAGAAACCGGCGGTGCAGCCACAGACCAACAGCCCCATAAGCAGTTACACAATGAACATTCCCAACCATGAAGCCGATGCTTTCTGCCCTGGACACTGAGCACGTTCTCAATTGGGAACAGCAACTTCTTCACTGCAAAGATTTCTCAAGCACAAGCTCAGAATAATACCATATTGTTATTTCCCAGTTTCTTAAGCTTGCCATAACCTTGAAAATCAGAAGAAGCCGTCGACCTAGCGAGCAGCGGCGCCAATAAAGAAACGAAAGGTTATAAAGAGTGTGAGGACAACTCCAGGAACGGCGTATTCCAAGCAAGGCCGAAACCTGCATCCTTCTGTAGTCGCTGGCACGAGTACCCCCCAAGGTATGCATTACCACCACCCATGACGCACCAAGAGACGGATCCGTCTGTGACATATGAGAAGCACAAGGTCACTGTAATGTACGGACAGGAGAACATGGGGGTGCGTCACCCACACAGCCAGCAGTAACCCACATATTCCTCTGCCCTCAGGAAACACGTGCGTGCCCTTCAGGAGAAACATCTTCTTGGCTAGTTCTCTTAATACTCCATTCAAATAATCAAAGATGGGGTTAAAAGGCACCCCTGATGCATCCAGGTAACCCCTAGGGGTGTGCCATCATGTGACTGCTGCCTCGAGAATGGGAGAGGATTTTAAAACCAGAAAGGCAATACGCAGATCTTCTATTAAAAAAAAAACTTTCACAGTATAAAACTATGCTACCTCTCTATGTGTGAGCTTCTTTGCTCTGCAGCACAGCAGGTGCCAAGCGAATGTTTTGGATGGATGATTCTCCTCGCAATCATTGCGATTCGACTAAAGAAAAGGGAATGGATACATTTCCCACAGCCGGCTCAGCTCGCCTGCGCTCAGGAACCGTGGGCTCTGTTGTGATCCCATCACTGAGCGTGTTTCTGGTGGGGCTGTCAGCCATAATACCCTCTATTGTTCTCCTGTCAGAGAGGGGTGTGTGCACGGATCTCATTCACAAAGCATGGCTCGTTTTGCATTCGGCTGGTTTCTGCCACACTCCCCCTCTGATTATGGATCTATTAAAAATCCATAGACTGAGGAAGCCGCCCCCCCTCACAGTCTGTCAATGGAGGCCTTATTAAATGGTCCCTAGAGGGGACTATTTTGAATAACACCTACCCACACATGCCTCGTCGCTTGGCTGTAAAGATGGAGTGCCCGGCGCAGCGGTGACCTCAAGATCTCCAATTTGCAATGGATCCGGTACGGCGGGCGTCAGTATGGCCTTGTGTGCTGCGTCGCCACCGCTAGCTCTGTGCGGCGGAGAGACGTTGCCGCCTGCCGGGTAATTAGTGGCTTGCCCCTTGCCCTGTGTCCCCTCGTGATTCCCTGGCTCAGCGATGCCGATGCTCTCGGGGATCTGCTCCAGCTTGGAGTGATGAAGCCCTGTGCCGTCTAATTCGCCCTTTGCAGGCAGGTGGCTGGCACTGCAGCTCCTCTCTCCCACTTCCCAGGCAGCAGGCTCCTGCGTGGTGGTGGTGGAGGGCTGCTCTTGCGCGAGCGCACAGGACAGCGTCCTGCTATTGCGCTCAGAGCTGAAATCATAAGGAGAGCTTTGCTCGTCGGCCACAGTCATTGACCTCTTCATTGGCGAGGCAGACTTTCTTGTAGAAGCATTCGGGCTCTGAGCTTGCATCACACGGGTGGTGGTGGAAGGCAGGCCCGGGCAGGAGTCCTCCGGGCTGTTCGGGTCCGGATATTTGTCAGCCATATTGAGGGTTAAGGGGACCGAGAGGTGAGAACACTCGGACATTGCACGTCTCATGGCCTTCCGTTGATACGACCCTCGGTTCAAAGGACACTCGTCCAAGCTGCTAAGCTCCTCCGGATCAGCGGGGCTGCAGAACGGGTGGTATTTTGAGTCGTCCTGGGCAAGCTCCACAGTTGTAGTTGGAGGGTTTGGCTTGGCTGAATGTAAAGTTGGAACATAGCGGTTGTTCAACGCACCCACCATGCAATAGTCATCAGGTCCGTCCTCGGCTAGAGTGGCCACTTTGACCACTGGGTCACTGGATATGTTGAAGTGTGGATTCCAAACACTGACACTGGTTTCCAGTTCGGCGCAGTAATGGCCTTGCTCGGAGGGATCGATCTCCGACACCGACACATTGGGCACATTCCGATTCCGTTGGCCATTGAGCTCCATCACAGTCTTTCCTGCCACCTTCTCCTGGTCAGTGATGGCCTCACTTGTATTCACGCAAACACCCTGCCTCTCGTCTCCTATCTGGCCCAAATCAAACTGCGAGGTTTCCGGGCTCTGCACAGAGGGATGCGAAGGGTGGACTCTGTTCGACAGCAGGGGCCAGCTTTCCTCAGGACCGGGCGAAGCGGGACAGATCTTCCCCGGAACCTCGGTTTCTTTCTCATCTCGCGCTATCTTTAGCTCCTTGTCCAGTTTTCCTTCAAAGAAGCCGAGTTTATCTTCATCGGTGAAGCCGTTATTTTTGAGGAGGTTCTCCTTCAGCTGTGCCCCGGAGTTCACGTTCAGCCCAATCTCGTGCAGCGTGCCCTCTGTCCTCTGCCACTCAAACTGGTTCTGGGCTTGCAGGCAGGGAAAGCTCTCCGCGTTCCTGGTCTGGCAGAGCGGGCTGTACTCGCTGAGCGCGGAGGGCTGCTGGTTGGAGAGCGACATGGCGAACTGCGTGCCCGGATGGCGCTCGGCAACAGTGCTGGCCCCCAGAAGCAGCACGGAGCGTGCAGGCAGTGCCGAGCATCACACCATGTCCCTGTAATCATGACAACCTGCATCCCTCCACGCCCAGCGTCCAGACCCCTCCTCTCCCATCAGGCTGCCGCTGCCCGGATTCCTGCACACGGCACGGTCGGCAGCGTCTGGGGACGCAGAACACCACCACAGCCATGCAAACGGCCGCAATTCCAAGAACGTGTGCAGAATTGCAAACGCTTGGACACGCGGTTTTTGCACAGACGCGAAGAACCATTCGTGTATTTAAAAGGGCAAACGCGCGCTAAAAGACAGCGCCAGCGCTAGAAACAGGCTCTTTGGGCTCGAAGCCGTATATTTGCAAACGCAAAGGAATGGATCCCTCGAATGTTTGCCGCTGCAGGCTCGTGCGGAACGCTCTGTGTCTAAACATGTACCCACGCACGCCTCTTAAGTATGGCCACATCTCACAGCAAACGGGCACAGACAATGGCAAGCTGCCGGGGCACGCAGTAGGGGTGCCACGCATTGGCATAGGGCAACCCTTGGCTCACTGCTGCACTGTTCATATAGATATTTGCCTTTGAAGCAAACCTCAAGCAGGACTCCCGGGGCGACGGGGGAAGCCGTACGCATTCCTCCTCTGTGAAGGATAGCCCAGTGGGAGAACACTGCTGCTGCAGAGCACGGGCGGCAACCTGCAAGTTATGGGCTGTTTTCAAACCGTTTTGCTTGGCAGGTGCATTGTGGTGGAGGCGGCTTATTCCAGGGAAAAGGCTAAAAGACGAGACTGCGCCAGCGGCGGAGCCGGCCACTGGCTCGGCCCTCCCCAACGGAGGAACCTGAAGGCAACACGGAACACTGTCCAGCAGGGCTCTCCTTTAGCATTCACTAACAGGCGGCGGCGGCAATACATGTACAGTGGACACCCGACCTGCCCATGTCAATATCCCCCAAGAATAAGCCAGGGGGGGGGATATCAACTACTCTGCTCATCTTTTTGGATGGCTCACGCCTCCTGATAATTAGCCTCTGCGTAAACATAAATGCCCTCTGAATTGGGCTGAAAATGGATCCAATGGGCCAGAAGAAGGAATACTAGATATTCAGCCAGCTGGGCGGAAGGGAGGGGGCGACAGCGCACTGGGTTAATGCGCCGAATGCCGCCATCTATCTGTAACCTGCAGGCAACACACCAGTTTGCGGGGACCTGTAGCCACCTCGCTGCACCTCGAAATACTGCCCTGGTTTGATTCTCAGCACAAGTTACTTAACCCTGATCCCTAGGTTTCACTATTTTTACTCCACCTTTTCCACGGCTGGCGGCTTCTGCATGAGGGATGCCGAGTCCTGCGTGCACAGGGCAAAGGCCCAAACAATAGTAGGCATGCAGGGACTTACTTGGAGGTGCATTGGGTGTGGGCTGATCGCTCAGGGCCACACTCAACACAGCTTTTTAACTGTCCTCCGCCATGTCCCAAGTTTTGAGGCTGGCACCATGACTCCACTCCTGGATTGAAACTTTTCCTCTACAGATACAAGTTTTTTTTAATTTACATGCATTAGTTTAAAATAAACTTACATTTATACTCTAGCAGTCGTAGTTTACCAAAATTATATGAAACATTTCCAAAGACACATCATAAATCCACAAGTCGTTACTAATCCAGTAAACTGTCAATAAAGCAACGATTCGATAGGATTCATTTCCCGCCTATTGTTCGATGCCCAGATGTTCTACTACCTCTATCCAGTATCGAATCACTCTAAATAGAAGAGTGCCCACAAGCAGAGTTGCCCACCGTTCTTCTCCATCTTGTACATTCTCTTCCATTGGAATTCCCTTCTTTCCTTATCCAAGGCCCTGCATTCCATGAAGATGTGATAAGCTGCTTCGATTTGCTTTCCATCTCTACAAAATCGGCACGTATTCAAGTCCGTTGGGGGTTTTGCAGTCCTGGGCCACCACAGGAATATTGCCGCGCTATCAAACTACCACTTGTCAAATCATACCATGTGACATTTCTTGGTCACAAAATCAGGCAAAAGAAAAGGGAAACTACCCGCCTTGGCTAGAATGAGCTGGCAGTCCCCCATCAAGAAAGATGAAAATGTGGAGAAGGATAGATTGGGGTAGCAGGAATAATAAGGAAAGGGGGGTGGTGGATCAGATAGGCATGGGGGATGTGACTGGAGGCAATACATTCTGGAGACCTTCCGATAAAAGGCAAGGCACCACCTGAAAGAGGGAAACGAGTCGAGTCGAAGCAAATGAGAGCAAAGAATGTAAAGTGGGAAGAAAAGAGTGAGAAGAATGACATGGAGAGGGGGTGGGTAATGGGAGGGAGGAGGAAAAACAAATCAGGGAGACAATATGAGAAGAGAAAAAAAAGAGAAAACAACCAGATAAATAGGACAGGGAAGAAAACCAGACATGACAAAAGATAAGACGATAAGAGAATAAAGATAAGGTGTAACCGAGAGAAATGAAAGATGTTGAAGGGAAAAGGAGAAAGTGAGACTAGCACAAAAGAAAATCAATAAAGAGTAAAAAGATAAAAGCATGTGAGGAGAGTAGGCGGAGAAGCCAATAGAGGTAAGAAAGAGCTCAACAGAGACAATGGAAAGAAGAGGGAATAAGAGCAAAAAGTGAGCGCCCGAAAACAAATCGGTGTAGGAAACAAAGGAGAGATAAAAACAGATGACATAGGGAAGAGAGGGAGTACAAATGAAAAGAGAGAGGAGACACAGCAAGAGGAGAGGGGCGAGTTAGAGGGGCACGTGTGTGTGTGTGGTGGGGGGGGGTAAGCGCGAGAGCCCCCCAGAGCCCAAAGCTCTCCAGGTTTCCACTTAATAGCCTGCCAAACCGTAGTTCAACCTCTGACCTCAGACGAGACTTGCTCCTCGGACTGAGCACTCTGCCAAGGGCAGTCGTCATCTGCATTTCTTCAGACAGGAAGAAAGTAGGCCTAGCAAAGAAGCCAGCTGACTTGTAGTGCAGTCCACGTCAACACAGCCCTTTCCAGGTGCTGCCCCTCCTTGCTGGGAGTAGGAATGACCTCGCTTCACCCTTGATTAAACTCTTGATGCACAGTGGTTTGCTGCAACTGTTTGAACTTCGATCTCTGGTAGCCATCTTGGTATCTCTGTTTGCCACATTGCTTGAAGTGCCATGCAGTGCAGCAGGAAGGTGGCCCTGTTTGACTACGCCAACCAGTCACATGACTGGTGCCAACATCGCATCCAGTACAGTGGTACCAGAGAAGTACCAATGTGGGAAACTGGCCTACAGTCTCTGCCAGGGTACACCATTGTTGTTTCTTCTCTCCATTCTCAGAGATAAACACCAGATCAGCAGAAAAAGGGAAGGCGGTGCCGTATCCATCTAATCCGATCCCATGAAGCTGTTCCCTGGGACGTTAAATAGCTGCCCTCCGTCCCTCTGACAGCAAAGGCAGGTCAATTCCAACAAGAGACCGATGGCACTTAAGCAATCCGATTCCCTGTAGAAACTTTCCTTGCAGTGGCAGTAGGGAAAACATTCAAAACACACACACAATTCAACTTCCCCCGAAGATGACATTTTTACTTGGGATAAGGCCAAAACCACTCATAACTCAATGCCGCCAGTGCTTTGCCACAAGGACGACCCTGAACCACCAGTCACCCTAGCGCATTTACATGTGCTTCAACAGTTGGTTCTTGGATTTCTCTTGTAAGTAAACAAGGCATTAGCAAAGTACCAACATGTTTTGTATTAGTTAATTTCTTAAGTGATGGCTGCTAAAAGAAAACGCCATAAAGTAGAAAATGAGCACCGGGACCCTCTTATGACGCTAATGTATATCAAGATCTCTGGCCGCTGTAGCATAACTCCAATCCTCAACGAGGTATGCAAAATCTGCCTCCGGGAAATGGCTCCCCAGGAGTGCCGAGAGGTGACACCTGGAGGGGGGAGTGGGCAGGGAGATTCCTCGGTCCCTCCATAATGCTCATCTTAGTAGACCGAATGGAAGGTGAGCCCTGCTGTTGCATGCAGACTCTCCAAGGACCATTCCCTGGGCACACGGCAGACCAGAAAACTAGGCAGAGGGAAGCATTTGAGTTATGAGTTGTACAAGTGCCTTTTACTCCAACACCTGCAGACCCATTAGAGGAGGTCAGTAGAGTGGGAGAAGTGACGCACACATGTGGGAACATCCTTATGCCCAGCAACGGCACGCTCACAGGTCTCCGAGGCCAGTGGCGGTGGAGAGAAGCCGCTATACCGGAGAGCTGTGCTGCCAGGCACTTATTCCAGGCTCCAAAACAAGACACTGGGCCTAATTACGAGTCCGGCGGTAAAACCGCCTGGTTACCGCCGGACTCTTCTTACCATTCCGCCTCCGTGATTCCCGGAATTACCAGGGCATTACAACCCCGGTTTTCCGGGAATCACGGAGGCGGAATGGTGTTAATCCCCATCGAGTCCTATGGGACTCAATGGGAATGGGGATCATGGAAACACCGGCAGCATCTCGTAATGCTGCCGTGTTTCCTCGTCCGCCTGCAGGCTGGCGGTGTTAAACCCGCCAGGTCAGACGTGGCGGGAACATCACCTCCCGCCTGCAGGAGTCGGGATCAGGCGGTCCGGAAACAACGGTGGCGGCGGGTTTACCGCCACCGTTATTTCCGGACCGCCTGAGTTATAATGAGGCCCACTGTGCTGCCAGACACTTTTGTAATACCATGACATGGGATGTAAGAAGGGAGGAGGATAGTTGGGGTCAAATAGTAATTGTGTTAAATGTTGTTTTGTCTTGTTTGTGTAATATTTTAAAGGTTTGAATTTAAACCAATAAAATAAAAAAATAAAAAAAGAACAAGACACTATATCATCAAACACCGTTGCCGCCAATCGCTGCAGAAACGAGACTGAGCATGGGCACTGGCAACACTTAATATAACCACAGAAAACACGTGACACTAACCACATAATATACGTGAAGGCGTTAACAGCGTAAGCTGAAAGAAAGACTAGCAGGCAACCTATCGGGGAGTTAGTGGATCATCAAAAGTTCTTTAAAAAAAAGCCCAGGGAAAAAACTGAATGGCAGAGTCCGGAAGGTGATCCAGGAGAGAGGAAGCAAGGCACGCACTAGAGAGTGGGAGCCACATGCCTGCTGGGAGCTACATCACAGAACTTTCCAAAGGCATGCACTATAGGAAAACCACTTGCAGCAAGTCAGCTGAAGGCTTTATAACAGACTATGGTTGAGACAAGCACCAAAGGAAGACAAGCCACTGAAAGCTAGCTATAGCCTGGCAGAGGCCCAAGATCCATGAAGAAAACGGACAACCAGCTATGACTGCAACCTTGAAGCATGATAATGCAGCGCTACGACGACCTGCACAAGAGGGAGCAAACATTTACTGGTGCGCTCAAGGCAATGCTCTTCCAAGAAGATGAGAAATACTTGCTGGCGAGGGGAGGCATACTTGCTGCTAGGAGTGGGTTGCCACTGGCATTTCAAGCAGCCTAGGGGGAGGAGAATATCGGTGCCAAAGAACAATGCCCAAGGAGAGTCTGGAAGCTGGCTGGGTGCTGTATTCCTATGAAGGAGACTGTAGCAAACGGCAAGTTGGGCGCCCCAACCTTAAAAGATTACATATTAAAATAAGGAAACCCTGACAAAGATAGAAAGTGCTTACACACATTTTTTTGTCTACATAACTATTGAGTTGAAGGCAGGCCCTTAAGGCATTCGTTTCCTTGCATCCCTGGTATGGTATTGGAACCAGAAGGGCAAGTTGGGGCGCCAACCAAGAATCGATCATCAGAGTGGGAGCAGGAGAATCCGCAACGGCTCTGTTAGCCTAAGAAACAGGCAACAGCTAGTCCCGTTCTATCCACTGTTTGTTCGCCTCAGTTTGGCCTTCCTGCTTTGTCCCTGAGATACATTGCTATCCTCATTCTCCCAACTCCGCCTGTGAAGCTGTGCGATTACGTTTGTTGAACTCCAGTCTCATGTGTTTCGTTGGTCCCAATTAGTCACAGTACGCCGACCCAAGTTTATTGGCTATGGGGCACGTTGGAAAAAATAACCAAAAAGCAGATAGTGCGTGCTGTTGTCACAAATCCATGGAGGAGTCATACTGACGCATCGTATCAACACATTAGATTATTATACGATTATGGAAAGTTGTCCATTTTGGAATCCGCAATAAATATTGCATAGTTTCATCTCAAGAACAGAGTGCTTTGAATGTTGCAATTTGACAAGGTAAAAGTCAAGAACATTACTAGTGAAATTAACGAAAAACTAAAGAAAAAAAATGTTCAGGCAGAATTACTTCCGGGATTTATAGTTGGTCCATTTACAGGACACCGACAGCTTCACTACAGTTCAGCATCTGCCACATTTTAAGTCTGATTTAGAAGTCTCTGGATACAACTCAGTCAAAATGCAGAGCATAAATAGGGCCAACTGGGGCATGGTTAGAAGGGACAGCACTGTGAAAGGGTTTAGGGGCCAGCACAAGACTGGACGATGCAAGGCAAGGAAACCTTCATGGTTAGTTCTTGCACTCAGCCCACCGGTTGAAAACGCCCACCGCCCACCGGCTGAAAAGGAAATCCATTGAAGGAAATGCATCGAATTGCTATCTTTTACATGCAAAAGAACATAGCCATCAAAACGTGTCCATCCACACGTTAAAACGTTACATGGAGCTGTCCAGTGCTGAAAACTTCAAAGTATTTCAGCACTGGCCGCTTCATGTAACGTTTTAGTGTTTATCATGTAATGGGGGGGAGGGGACTTCTCCCCAACCCCCAAGGGCACCCACCCAAACCCAATCCTAACCTTAACCCCAAGCATAAAATCCATCAAAATCAATCGAATTTTATTCAATGAAAAAGCATTTAGATGGAAAGTATTTTCAATGAATAAAATTCGATGGAAATGAATTCGATGTATTCATTTTCGATGGAAAGTCCAACTACCACGGCCACCAGCAGCTCGAAACACAACTCAAGTGTTCTGTTGCAAGTGTTTCTCTTTCAGCAAGAGAGACCAACAAAGTAGATTCACGTAACGAGAGACCAACAAAGTAGATTCAAGTAACGAGAGACCAACAAAGTAGATTCAAGTAACGAGAGACCAACAAAGTAGATTCAAGTAACGAGAGACCAACAAAGTAGATTCAAGTAACGAGAGACCAACAAAGTAGATTCAAGTAACGAGAGACCAACAAAGTAGATTCAAGTAACGAGAGACCAACAAAGTAGATTCAAGTAACGAAACGAGAGACCAACAAAGTAGATTCACGTAACGCCTATTGATAAACTGAGAACATCGCCCAACTGAGGCACTCTCTCCAAGGGGCGCTTAAAGAGCTGGCTAGTGGAGACATTCCAAGGCAGTGTTACTATTGATTTATAGACGCAAGAGGGTGGGGGGGGGGGTCATTATCCCGAGCGATAATCACCTCTCACGAGGGCTGTAAGCTATTCGCACATACTAAACTATAGGTTTCAGATTTGTGGTTGTAAAGTATAAAACGATTAATAGTCAGTAAAATAAATACTCAAACCGCGTAAGTAAATGAAATGTGATTTTGTTTAGTAATATGTAAACAACGGGAGTCTTTATAACGTAAGCATCTTAATTGCAAACTTGGTTGTACTGGACACGTTTTAGTATGCATGAGGTGTAATACAAAAAGAAACCGTTTCTCTATAAGAAAGTGACATTTCACTCCCTGTTTGTTTAGTGACGTACATTGGGAATAAATACTAGCCCAGCGAGGGAGTGTTTTGTTAAACAAAATCATGGCTGGAGGTTGCAATCCTGTGCCCCCCTTAACATCCAGAATGCAGACAAACCAGGTAGTTATTGACTGCACTCTGAACATTCTTTGGCTGAAAGGAGGTCAATAACGACTACCAATGTTCGAATTCCACAAGCGGGTATGCGCAGCCTTAATGAAACGGGCACCACATTGGACACACGCCTTAAGGGGCCAGTCGGAAGCAATATTAGGTGTTTTGAAAAGGATAGAGAACTTGTAGTTCCATGACAGTAGTAATGCACGAGCTTGACAATAATGGCTGAATACTGGCGATGAAGGTTACACTGTACATGTAGAAACTCCAGCGAGCGAACATTCAACACTCTGCAGGTGCATTGCTGTGATCGCCTGCGGCTGCGCGCAGAGCTATTTCTGGCTCCTGCCCTGAAGGGAAGCAAGCGAGGGATCCAGCCCTCCTGCCAGAAAGCTTTCCTCAGACATTTCAGACTGCGGGAGGCTTTTAATTGTAGACTATCAGTACTGCGATAACAGCTCTCGACTTGTTCGTGATGTTGGCCACCTGTTAACAAGGCAAAGAGCCCTTGGTGCTCAACTACACTATAAGTGGGAAAAGCTGTTGGCAACAGTGTTTTGAAAGTGCAGATCTGCTGTACTTTGGTAAAGGTACCCCAATCAGCTCTCCTCTGTAGCCCATACAAAAAGAATAGAGTTTGAAATGACGAAAATGAGGCATGGGGGTCCTCCTGAACACCAAGGCAGCTGTGGCAGAAAATAAATGAAACTTGAGCAACTTGCTTATTTGCTCTTATTTTCACCCCACACGGGAGGGGGGGGGGAGCGTGGGCTTAGGGAGTGGGTATGTGGGGGAGAGAGCGGGTGTGCGTGGGAGCGGGCGGAGGTAACGAGGTTGCCGGGAGAGAGGGTGCGGGGGAGAGTGTGGGGGAATGAGAGTGGGAGACTGAGCGGAGAGTGTGTAGGTCTCAGAGTGAGTGAGTGGGGGGAAGTGAGGGTTACTTTTGTGCTCGAGTGCCTCCTCTAGCAGAAAAACATTCGGAATACACCACCAGACACATTGATTAGAAGTTCTTTTTGAAAACGCAAAAGTCAACCAAGAATAAGAACACAGAGCACCCTTCTGTGACTAAGTCTCGTCAGCTGCTAAACCAAATCTCCCAAAGGATCGGCCTTTTAGGACGTACCCTCTCCAGCGGCTGTGCTCACAAACAATGTGCGCTACTGTTTAGAACCACTCTACTACTGGACTTCCTGGCTTATGCGTCCAGCGAGTGAAGGGTTCCTGCATTTCCCTCCCAATCAGGGAGGTCTACCAGGCTGTTCTAGCGGATTGTCAATCCGAGCTTCAGGTTAGTAGGACAACTATAAAAATGTCTCTTGCTGATCGGAACCTTATTGCCAAGCTCAACTAAAAGGCCATGAAAGGGCCGTTTGCTGTGGGCAGCATTTGGTGGGTTTCTTATGTCCACTGGGAAGAGCTATTGCAAGTTGTCTGCTGTCTCCCAGAGGTGAGCGAGACAGAGGGATTTGAAGTATTGGGTGGATCTCTTCTCTTGTTCCCTATCTCAGGGACCTTTGCCCACCCATCCTCCATTCCTCACATTGCTCCTAGACGCGTGTTCATCCTTTCGGAACCTGCTTCTCTCTCTGGTGTTCTAGTGCTCGTCCTGCCTGTAGACTGACTTCACAGATACCTTGTTGGAGACTCGGTCTTCATCTCACCCACCACTGACTGACAGCACATTGGATTGTGTGATCTTTACTGCCATACTGTCCCAGTGCCTCCAAGGGACTATCCACCTCTTCTCCATCCTCCACGGCTCCCTTTCCAAAATGTGGTTTTGCCCTCCTTCAAGCCCATCGCCCTTTCACCCTCTTGCGTCTTATCCTTCTGCTGCTTTCCTACCTCCTCTCACACGTGCCACTCCTTCTGCTCTAATACCTTCTCGGTCCACTCCCACACGTTCAAGGCCTTCCACTCATTCAGACCCTTCCATGTCCCTTCCTTTCCTCAAGTAACTAACCTCCCCTGCTTTTTCTTCCTGCTACTTGCAACGCTGCTTCACCTCTTTCCACTCCTCCTGCTTTCCCTACAGATCATCATCTGCTTTTACCCCTTCTTGCACTTCTCTACCACCTCCTTCTTTGCCACTTCACTGGCACAAGTCTTCCTGCTTGTCCAACCACCCATACTAGGACTTGCCCACTCGCCACTTTAATAAACCCCCACTGTATTTTATTTCTTTTAAATGTAATCTTAAATCAATTGGTATTGTATTTGATATCTCCGTTGATGAAGATTGTGTAAGGTTTTAATTATAAAGCAACTCACAATAAATAAAAGCCACATCCCAAGCAAAAAGTACAATATATTCTCTGTATTTACAATTTGCCTCTTGTTTGCGCAAGCGAGAAGCAATACCACAATACATGACACTATTTCCATGTATTCGGATAAGAAGCACTTACATTAGACTTAAATGTAACTAAGCCCCCTCGCTGGAATGTAATAGACCCAGAAGGGGTCTAAACAAGGGGGAGAGAACTTTTAGATTATGCAGAAGGCAAGGAAACTCTTAAAACACTGAAGCATCTCGCCATTTACTGTTCTCGAATGCATGACAAAAGAATTCTATGCTTTCAAAGATTTAATGATTTAAATTTTGTGCATGGTGGAGAACGCCTTTGGGGCCGATTTATGATGGGTAAAAACATCTCGTTTATTTGAGCTCTAACAAGATTAAAACAAAATTCTATTTGAGACGTTTAAACCTCAAATCACAACCTAGAAGACTACCATGCCATATATTACTCGAATGAAATCTGCTTCTACTGTGTGATTATATGGTTTTAAGTAGTGAATGCTTTAAATTAGAACATTGTATTTTTTTTCTTTTTAATGTAATCTTAAACCAATTGGTAATGCATTTTATGTCATCTCCTTTGATGAAGATTGTGTAGGTTTTCATTATAAACGAACTCGCAATAGGTGTGACCTTGGCTTTCCAGAGTCGTCCCTGTAAGGCAGACCGAGCTGAAGTCCGATTGGCCCGGCATTTCCAATTTGGCTTTAGGGCACATTCCCAGATCCATGCACAGTCCGGAGCGCGGAGCAGTCAGGCCCTTGCAGCGCGCCACGGATGAATGCTCCTCTACTTCGAATACAGTTAGCCTTGCCCAAGGATTTCTACCTGTCAATCCTACTACTGCAGCATAGCACTATGGAATAAGGAACCGCGATATTTCAGAACAAGGCCGCTCATACTTCCTTCAAATTGGCTATATGGGGCTGCACATATGCCGAGTCCCGGTCGACCCCACTCTGAGCTGTGTGCAAGAGCAGGGATATTTCGGCAGATCACCCCATAACCCACATCACGCAGAGGGTCGTGCAGCCCAGCTCCTTCCCCACGGGTAGTAAGGGCACTATTTGTCACATTTCCATAGGAAACAAAAACATGTGCATTTTCATCATAGGAAAAACATTCTCAGCTCCCTACAGGAAAAACGTTACAACGAAGACATCTCCAACAACGCAAGGGTCCAGTAGATTCCCCCTGAGCTCACAGTGCAGGAGTAGAGCGCTGCCCACATTCCTGCTCTACAGAAAGACCAACCCTTTCCCGAGGGGCAATTTATCACATATAAGAAGGCAAACGGGCGTTATTACGGTCCCAAGCTTTGCCGACATTGCTATACATTTGAAATCATCCAGCTATCTATCATTTTTACAACTTAAAGATCACAATCATTTGAAAGACTTAAGCACGCCTTCAGAGTTTAGTAACCAAGAGTGATCCCAGAGCTGCACAATGTTTCTTGGGTGACTGCGAGGCTACTTGCAGCGGGAAAGGTGAACACATCAGGGGCAGTCTAATGAAATAACCTGGGGCATTTTCAACGAGCTCAATTTGGATTAAGGTAAAAAGCACGTTGCCACATATGCCGCCATCTCATGTGGAAACGGGAGTCAGACAGAAGAGCGTAACCTGGAATAGAATGTGAAGCTTTACGGCCAATCATAGTAAAGTCCAGGGTACACTCCCTGAGTGGTCGCATCCACCCTCACAACTCGACTTTCATGCGCGATCCATTGGTTTAGAGCTGCTCTCATCTTATTTCAAACCTACATTATCTACGGTGCTGGCCTTTGTGTTTGAAGAAGGCGAAGACGGCCCTCACACCCAAATGGGATGGCTTTTATGGCTTGCCAAGGACGACAGCAGGGAGTATTGAAACTGGAGCTAGACAAAAAGATCAGCATACCCCTGAGAGAAGTAAGACTCCCCTTGCTTTGTGAAATCAAAAATATGGCAGTGTAGTTTCTTTTGTGCACTTTTCATCTATGTGCGCTTCGTCAGCACAAACACTATCACAGAGAGAGTTTGTTTACCCATGGCCCCCTTTTTAGTGGTGGAGTATTCTGTTAAAGCCCAAAGCGGTATGCAGAGCCAGTTAGTTACCTCAGGCTCCATGAAGTATAAGACATTCAGAACACAGCCACTTCCCCATTTCCACTGCATCAGACGTCTCAGCTGCAAGATGTTTCTATTTCTGCTTTCCAATCATACTGAAACAGATATTCTTTTGACATGCTGATAATCCCATCTGTGTTAAATCTGTCATCAGAAGCCTCCAAAGGGATCGGGGCTGTTTCCCTTTGAAGGACAAGTGTAATAGGGCGTCGGTGATGCTTTGGGCTGTCTGGTACAGACTTCGAAAGGAGATAATGTAACCTGAAAAGACTGCCATGAGTAATGCCTCAATGTGCTAGAATATGCCATTAGTCTCCTCAATTAACTCCCTCTGTTCTGCCCTGGCTTCGGCCAAAGAAAACCCTGCTCCAGAACCACAAACTCCATTTCACTTTGACTTGTAGGTGTCTCTTTAGTGACATGTCCATGTGATGAAGCTAATGGCATAGACATTTGTATGGTATGGGGGGTGGGGTCACTTTTTAATGCCATTCGAAAAGGGATACACGGCTTTTATCATATTATCCAGCCTCTCATGTCAATCACATGTCACAGTATGCCGATTTGTTTCTAATTGGGAACCTCTAGGAAGGATCCGTTATCTCCATCTCTCTTTACATTGGCTGGCCATGTCATTTAGTTATTTCTGTCTGCTAAATCGGTTACCTGGAAGATGATTGGTTACTTGCAACCATTTAGCCATTCCTAATAAAGATTCGCGTGACATTTACATAACTTAAAACAGCCACGTCTTCCTGCAAACGCATCTGTCTGAAAGCTAATGGGTTAAGGGCAGCCACTCAACCAACTGCTGGCATAATAAAACTTCTTACAGTGAGTTTTCAACCAATTGATTTGTAAGAAGTAAAGAATCCTAACACACAGCCCTGAAATAAAGTTTTCAAAATGTCTCATTGTTTCCTTTCGTATAGAACATTTAACATTTAGTAGTAACATTGTGTTATTTTGTAAAGATAAAGACCCATAGTAACATTCATTTTTTGGGGCCAGTAATAGAACATTTTAATATTTAAAAGATGCTGAACTTAGAGGCCTTTTGGCATGCAATCGATGGTTTGCAGAATAACTCAGGCCAAAAAATCAAAACAACTCAGGAAGATGTCAAAGTTTGCTGTTTTAATATCAATTCTCTAAAACAGGAAGCTAACAACGGACATCAACAGACGTTCGCTCGAGCTCTCGGTGCAAATAACACAAAAACGGTCTTTTATACTAAAAACTCGTTAAGTGATGTAATACTATTTAGCAAATAAGAAAACCCAACTAAGTTATAATAGGCTGAAAGAAAACATCTAATCATACTCTCTATAAGGGGTAGGGTTATGATTGGATCTCTACTGTCAGGTGGGCAACGTATGCTGCCTACCTCTAAAACATGTCATCCTTAACCTTAATTAAGTACACAGTATATCATTGGCTCTCAAACTATACAGCTCTTCGTTATATGGCCCTCTACAATTGGTTGGCACGCACATGCCATGTCTGGAACATTTGGTTCACTTAGCAGCACGTAAGCTTATACCCAGGTATCAGGGGGTGAACTTGACTTCACCTCACCCAATTAGCCCATCGTCTCATCACCCATGCCTTCTGCCATGAAGATCGTCTTTGAACTTGGCCTTGCAGTGTATTCTTGTCTCTGTTAATATAAGGGAGCATGAGCATGCTCTATTGTTGTTCTAGAACGCCAAGATCAACACTATATCCTTCCTTGGCTCACGTGACTGGAGACCACAATTTGGTCAGTTTTGCAACTTTTTCTTTCTTTTGTTAACTTTCTTTATTATTTTAAGCAGAGACCAACAGTCAAACAGTAAAATAACCCCCATAGTCCCCACCCCCACCACCCCACAACAATAGACTCACAACTTTACCATCACAGTTCAAACCCACCATTACGTTCATACGCATTCCTCAACCATAAACCAAGGCCATGTAGCACAAAAGCAAACTATTGCTCAAACTCTACTCTCAGGGCAATAGAGTACATATTCCTCTTCCCGGTCTCAATCCGAGGACGTTCCAGGGGATTGCATAGCTCGCATCCTGTCCATGTGATATTGTCTATACGGGGCCCAATAATCGAACGGGCGGCTGCGTGCTCGGGAGTGTTGAAGCAAACATCGGCTCCCGCCATTCACAGAGGTCCATGCATTCTGACCATCTGATCTGGAAAAGGTGGGGGGGTCACCTTCCTCCATGTTCTAGCCACCTGATATCTGGCTACCACAGAGGCCATGCCCAACAATTTTCTTTCAGTGCGAGTACCCCCCTATTCACAGTGATGGCAGTATTTCTGACACAACCTCTTCAATCCTTCCCCACAAGGGTCTAATATTGGGACAACTCCGGCAAACATGAAAGAAATGCGCACGGTCTGCACCACACCTTTTACATGCAGATGACCGATCAGAAAAGAATTTACTGAGTGCAAGCGGGGAGCATTATGCCTGGTGAATGTATTTATAATGAATTGGACGTGTAAGTTCCGAAGATTAAACACCCCACTAGAAACATCTAGGCGCTGCCTGAATGCTTCATCTCCGTTTGTGGATCAAAGTGTGAATTAGGGACATTCCTTTTGAGAAGTAATGAGAATTACATTTTGTATGTGGTCAGAATAGATTGTTAAATGGTTGGATGAGGGGAGAAGCATCAGCAAGGCATACACTAAGCAGTGTTGCATAGCAATTTGCCATGCAATTCTGTAGGTTTGCCAATTAAGTTGACACTTGTGTATCACAGCTAGCTACATAAATTACCCTGTTCATTGGAAGCACAGCTCACCCTGCATTCCTCTGTTGCCCTCTTTTCTCAGTTCTCTGCAAGTGCAAAGGGGCTAATGGGAAGAGTGTTCAGAAGTTCTCTCCTTCACTCTTAAAAGTGCCAAAGGTCTATGTGGTGGTGCTAGACAAGAAAGGTTCTTCCATTTTCAAATAACTTCAAACCAGAAGTAATCCGGATGGTACTTTTATTAAGCACACTAATGTCCTTTGGCAAAAAACAGTATGTGTTAACTGAATTTTGTATTTTTTTAAAAAGTCCATTCCTAAATATCTAAGTTGTTACAAAATGCATAATTACAGTACTACTCATACAAAACACTGCATTGTCACCATTTGTTTCAGTAAAGTTTAGATTAGTTTATTAAATCTCATAGTGTGAACTATTTTTCATTTTGTTTGGCAAGGTGCATCATATGGACGAGTGAACGCTCTTGAAAGTGTACATGATTACATGGCCAAATGCTTTTGATGGTACACCTAGTTCTGTAACCAGCTGGTTGCATTCATCTGTACAACTGGTCCTAAACCCATGAGCTGATCCCAAACTCCTTGACATTCTACCTCATCACCCTATTGCTTTATACCAGCTACCCTAAAAGTGAGATGGCTGCAAACTGCAATAGTTCCCTAGTTTGCCCAGTTTCCTGCTTGCTATGCCATCCACTCTGCTTAGTCTTTCTTTCCTGACATAATGAAACACCTAGTTAAGAAGATTTTAGCGCATAGTAGTGATCAATAGTTCCATCCATTCTGTACATCTACAGATCTGCTGCAATACCATACACTGTAGCTAGCCTCCATAACTCGCTTTGCTCTAAAAGTATGATTGCATTATATATTCACACCTGTGGAGCAGGCCAATCCGGGGTCCAGTAATGCAAATGGAATCTGTAATTCTATGCCTGCATTTCATGCCGGCTAGTTGCACCTCTGCCCAGCGTTCCGACTGTACTTGGAGGCGGTGCCCAAGCTGAGTCTTCACTAGAGTTCCACAACTCGACCCCTCCCTGCCCACTCACCTGCACAACTCCAGGATATGGAAATAGATATCTCCAATCGCGGACATGTGTAATTTCTGTTTAAGGAAAGCATGACTTTGGCAAAGCCTGGTTCCCTTAAAAACAAAATGTATCGGCACCCCAGATGGCGGCTCAGTGTGATAATAGTGATAAATACCACTTTCATGTGTGCGCACAGTTGGAATGCTGCTCTTGGTCTTACTTGGCTCATGCTTGAGGGCCGTTAGATGCTCTCCCATTCCTCAAAAGTGGTGTTTAACACTGTATTGAAAACAGTTGATTTCAAAGAGGCGAGGGCCATCTTGCTCACCTGAAGTTGACAATTAGCCTGCCTGCCGCAACACCATACTAAGTGGTTTAGTCTCAGGCTACGACTTCCCTTTAATACTCTGATCATTTTGATTCATGAAACTTCTGAACTTCTCCTTACACAGCAAATGATGGGTCAATCATACAATATATGTGACAATGCCCTGTGCAACACCGACTGTAGCCAGGTGCAGAGAGCCTTGCAGTGAAAACTGTTTTTAGAGCCTTTTAATCATATTTATTTATTTGTGTGCATTCATACAGCTAACCTTTACATTTTACACTCAACTCTCTAATGTCTTACTTCAGAGGTACACATAAATGCTGAATTGTTGCTCCTTTTAAGGCTTTGGTAAAATTGTCTGGTGAAATGAAAACTATTACTACAAAATAGCGAATACAATAAGTGTTTGTTAATCCAGAACATTTTAATTGGCAACCTCTGCTAATCAATTTTTGAAAAGTAATTTATACCTTGACCAGATTTACACAGAGAAAGTCTAAATGGGTCTACCTCATTGTGGCAAATGGGGGGTCCCATGGGGGTACAGAGGTAGAAAAAATGTGAAGGCTGTGGAGAGGGGCGTATGTGGTTGCTCTCTTGCATCACACTTTAAGCTAATTTGTGCAGTAAGCACAAGGAGTCTCTTGGAGTTTGGAAAGGTTTAATTCAGTGTCTTGAAAGGTGTTAGAATGGAGTATGCAGACATGCTCTTACAACGTATGAGAATGTGGGGTTGGGTGCACTTACACGATGAGCAGTTGGCTGATTTTGTGGGATACATCGAGGGAATGATCAAAACCTTATCCGTTATATAGTGCTCGAAACAGGTTTAAATATAATTTCTGCAGAAAGCTGACTAAAATAAATGTATAGGCAGGTGGTGAGGATTTCAACCTGGTTAAGGTAAGGATCAGTCTATGCATATTCACTGGGACTAGTTGCTGCGCTATCTGGTACAGGCTCCTGTGATGAATCTGGATTATTCGGCACTTATCCCCAGATGGGAGCCACCCCTTTTGATGCTAAGGGGGCGAGCCCGATACGCAAGACCCTGCCTAGGAGACAGGGCATGTGCAACCTTACTGGGAGTGACCACCCTCTGGTGGACAAAGACTCCAATTCCAATAAGGAACTCCCAGTCCAAACCACCCTGTCTCCACATATGGATGTTGACAAGACTTTGGCATTCCCTGTTATAACCATAATTAACTAAGAACATTTTTCTTCAACTGTATTGGCTTCAGATAATTCTGAACATCACCTGAAGACTATTATCAAGGAGGACCGACAGAATTTTCTTTGCTCAAATGACGTGTATAAAGAGAGCGGAATGTGAATGGAGGAGAGACTCCTATGAAGAGAGGAGAGCAACAGCTACGCAGAGGCAAGCCTTTGTGGCAACTACATAGTAGAGTGGTGGAGCCAAGTTGAGCCGCGGAGCTAGCGGTGGCGTGAATGGAGTGTGCCTTGCATGCTGGAGGCTGGACAGCGGGTGCTTTGACCAGGCAAGCAGCTTCGGTCAGGGAACGAGACTCAATGGGAAGACAACCATCTTCTCTGGTGGCGCCACCACTGAAGAGCAGTAGTGGGCCTGGCGCCCAGCAACCAATGCAGAGACCAGAGAGGAGTCCAGGTCCCAGAGCTCCACCCAAGCGGCTGTTCTGCTGAAAGCAGTACTTACCGGAACAAAGACGAACAGAAAACCGAGGGAAAGAGAAAGACAAATTGTACTTTACGGCTGGAATATCCACCAGAAGTACAAGAACTTAAGTGACTAACAAAACGTTCCCACTAAAACAGAGCTTAAGAGGTACAAACACTGTATGTCACAGCTGGAATAGCTGCCAAAAGCACAAGAACGAAAGAGAAGCTAACGGGCACACTGCCCCACTAAAGCAGAGGGAAATTACATGTTACTCATCGTAGTGACTGTCCTTAGTCCCCTTTCCACCATACTGTATGGGCTTCCCTTCCTAGGGACAGGAGACAGAACCTTTTCACCAGAAAAACCTTCTTCCCCTTTAAATTTAGTGGTGCGTGGGGGTGCGGCACTGGGAGCATGCGCTTCCCTGACTCCGCCCACCGGCGCCACTCCTCAGTCCCCATTGACGCGTCGACAATATTTATTATTGCCTAATGACACCAGTATTATAATGGGGGGGATGTTGGGACGTATGGAGGAAAGGGGACTAAGGACTTTAGTCACTACGGTGAGTAACCTGCAATTACTCTTGCGTCCCGTCCCACTTCCTCCATAGTGTATGGGCGATTACAAATGAATTTAGCCCCAGGGTGGAGAGGAGATCCTCCTCAAGCAAACAAGTTCCTTAGAACCGCCTGTCTGAGGGCCGAGTCTGACCTAGAGCGGGCTCCAAACAGTAATGCTTACAGAAAGCTGAAGGGGTGGCCCAGGTGGCTGCCCTGCTTATGACCTGCTGCTGGAATGCGATGGCCGTGGCCTTGGCTCCGACAGCATGGGCGTGCATGTTGGCCAGCAACAGCTTGCACTGCCCCTCATAGGCCTCTTTGATGGCCGCAACAAACCACCTCACGATGAAGGCCTTGGAAGCCTAATAACCAGGTCTGGAGCCCCCAAAGGTGACAAAGAGTGCGTCTGACTTGCGGAAGCCCTTGGTCCTATCCAGATAGAATTTTAGAGTGCGTCTGACATCCAGACAGTGCAAGACTCTGAGCCTCGTCCCTGGGGTCAGCAAAGAATGTAGGTAGGACTATTTCCTCGTTTAGATGGAACACAGAGGGTAACTTAGGTAGGAACACCGGGTGAGTCCGCAGGACCACCTCATCCCCGTGGAAAGTGGTATAGGGTTCTGAAGCCGGCATAGCCTGGATCTCGCTGGCTCTGCGAGCAGAGGTGAGACCTACTGGTAGAGCTGTCTTGATGGTTACCAGCCTGATGTCCGCGGATGCCATTGGCTCGAAGGGTTTGTGCGCCAAGGCGCCCAACACCACAGTGAGGTCCCACACTGGGTGTGGCTTCTTGATGGGCGAATAAAGCCTGGACAAGACCACCAGATGTTTGACTATCAAGTTGGGAGAGGAGAAGACCTCCTCCTAATTTCTGTAGGCCCCTATGGCTGCAAGGTAGGTGCGACATGTGTCCACCTGTACTCCTGAGTGGGCAAGGTGTGCAGAGAAAGAGCACATTGTCCAGTGTGCACGTCAGGGGGTTGATCCCCTTAAAATCTGCGCAGTGACAGAACCTGCTCCATTTACTCCTGTATTGGCTCCTAGTGGCCTTGCACCTAGCACCCTGGATGATCTCTAGGTTAGCCCGAGAGAGGTTCAGGTGCCTGGGGTTGATCTGCTCAGGAACCATGCTGTAAGGGCTAGCTTCTGAGGAGCAGGGTGGAGAACCCTGTCCCCCTGCTGGGACAGGAGAGGTGCTGGGCCCAGCGGAAGGTGAATGGGTGGTCAGTCGAGAGGCTGAGCAATTCGGAGAACCATGGTCTCGCCGGCCACCACAGCACTATCACTGTGATGCTGAGGTAGCAAGCCTTCTTTATCTTGCAGAGTAACCTGGGAATCAGGGGAGTGGGCGGAAAAGCATAGGCTATCATGCCCTCCCATTGAATCTGCATGGCGTCGTCCAGGGAGCTGGGGCCTATGCACTGTCAAGACGTGAACTGATGGCACTTCCTGTTAGTCAAGGAGGCAAATAGATCCATCTGAGGCTGGCCCCATGTGTTGAAGACCACCTGCAGCACCTGGGCGTTCAATTGCCACTCGTAATTGTCTGCTCCCAGCCTGCCGAGTTAGTCCGCTTCCAAGTTGGCCTCCCCCGGGAGGTGGGCGGCATGGAGGTCGGTTTTTTCGAGGGCCCATACCCACATGCTGACCGCTAGGTAGCAATAGAGGAGGGGACCTGGTACCCCCCTGCTTTTTGACATAGTACATGCTGGTGGAGTTGTCTGTCTGAATCAGGACGGTTCTGCCCCTGATGAGCGGAAGGAAGGCCCTGAGGACTAGCCAAATGGCTCTGAGCTCCAGCCAGCTCATATGCGTCTCTTGCTCCTGCCGGGTCCAGACTCCATGGACGCTGTTGCTGTCCAGCCCTCTACAGAGGAGTCCGTAGTAATGGTGACCTGCAGAGTTGGCTGCCGGAATGACCTGCTGGTCCACAAATTGCAGTCCTGGGACCACCACGTGAGGTCAGAGTGGAGAGAAGGTGGTATGCTGACCAGCTCGGTTTGGGAGCCCTTCTCCTGATTCCCTGAGGCTGCGAAGTGCAGTTGCACTCTCCTCATGTGGAGCCTCGTGTGTGGCATGGCCAAGAGGACCCCTGCCATGATAGCCAGTAAGTGCAGGTACCACCAAGCCAAAGTCACTGGTCTGGTAAGGAAGTGCGAAGTGGCCCTTTTGATAGCCTCAATTTTGTCCTCCGAGGGAAATACCTTCTCAGAGCTTGTATCCCAGATGAGGCCCAGGAAGGTGAGGCTCTGCGTGGGCTGCAGCTGAGACTTCTTGAGGTTGATGGTAAACCCCAGGTCGTGGAGTGTACTCATCAGTGGGGAGGAAGTGTGGACAACCCCATCCGGGGATCTCGCCCTGACAAGCCAGTCGTCCAGGTACGGGTAGACATGGTGGCCTTGGGCCCTGAGGAAGGCTGCCACTGCATTCATAAATCTGGTGAACACCCTAGGGGCTCTGTTGATGCCAAAGGGCAGCCCCTTGTACTGGAAATGACAGCCCATGATCCTGAAGCGTAGGAAGGAGCGATGGGGCTGCCAAATCGGGACGTGTAGGTAGGCGTCCTTCAGATCCAGGGAGCACATCCAAACTCCCTTGTATAGTGGCTCTGCAATGAGTGCTGCCGTAACCATCTTGAATTTTTAAAGAGGGAGAGGTTGAGGGTGGAGAGGTCCAACAACTCTCAGGCCAGCCTGGTTCTTTTATTTGTATGGCAAAAATCCTGGAATAGAAGCCTAATCCTCTCTGGGAGGCTGGTACTTCTTCCACTGCCTGGCTCTCGATGAGTGACCAGATCTCTGACAACAGAATTGCCGTCCCGATCTGTGGGAGAGGAGGGGAGGAAGGAGGAGAGGGAGGCGGAGGTATAGGTAGGTGGTAACCCGTGGATACTACTGAGAGGATCCAAGGGTCCACAAAATTCTGGCGCCAAAAATGCACGCGAGATGCTAGCCTGCCCCTCACTGGAGACACGTGGACCCGGAGGGAGGCGTCATGCCTTTTTTCTCTCCGAGGATGCTGCTGAGGAGGGGGACTGGAAGAAGCCCTTGCCCCCCCCCCCCCACCTCTTTGTTGCTTGTGCCGGTGCAGACTCGGTGAGCGGTTAGGTTGTCTTGACCTCCGTTCCTGGAATTCCCGATACCCACCGAACGCCCGCCCCTTATCAGAGCGTTGCTGCAACTGGGTGTATGCCTTGGGCGTGGATAAAGACTGAGGTTTGCAGGCTGTTCTTTTTATCCAATTCCTCGTCTGTGGTAGAGTGGAAGAGGTCACTACCCTTGAAAGGAAGGTCCAATATGCGGTTCTGGACATCGGGGTTGAACTTTGTAGCCCCAAGCCAGGCCATCCTTCTCATGCCCGTGGCGCTGCAGATGGCCCGGCAAGAGGTATCGATGTGGGCCTCTGTCTTGCACACCAGCTTGGCTTCTCCTAGACCTGCCTTATAGCGTGCCTGGCTCTGCACCGGTAGTTCCAGAAGGAAGTCTGAAATTTCCCACCACAACCTCTGGTTAGACACCGCAAGTATGGCATCCGCATTGGCTTGACGCAGATGCAGGGAGGTGTTGGAGTACAGCTTTTTCCCGTACGCCTCCAAGATCTTGTCTTCCTTGCCTAGCAGCGTCAAGGACGAGGTGGCCGAGGAGGACTAGAGCTTTGAGTAGAGTGACGCTGCAGCGATCACAGATGAGTGCGGCTGGGGTGCGTTGATAGCAGGAGTGTATCCCCTTACATCTGTCTATACTTGGCATGGAGGCGCCGATTGACAGGCTGGACTGAGTAAGACTTGAGCCAACCCTTCTTGGCCAGAACGACTACATACTTCTGCATCGGGACACCTGTCTTAGTAGGGGGTTTTAGGGAGAGGACCTCTGCCAAGACCCCCTCCTCAGGCTGCACTACTTTGGGATGAGGAAGGCCCAGATATTCTGCCAAGCCTGGAAGCCTGCAGTGAAAGGCCTTGGCTGACGACAGCGTGTCAGGGTCCTCCTCCTCGTCTGTATCCGCCTGGGTGTCTGGCTGGTCCACCGCGGGAGCTGCGGTTTGGAGACCGGAGCCGGCGGCTGCTGCTGAGGTTGACCCGGAACCGGCCACACTGGGGGTGGATTTGAATGAGCCGGCAGCGGGGGTTGCGCTGGGGCATGTCTGGGGCCGGAGCGGACTCAGTCTGGGTTGCAGGGTGAACCTGCACTGCGCTACTGATTGATACACTGTAGGCCACATACCTGGTTGACACCAGTCCGACCTTGAAACTCGTTCACTCGCCTTCTCTGTTCGTAGGAGTGGCATCTGAGTAGCAGTCATGTGGCCTGGTGCGGCGGTGATTTTGTCAGGCTGCGTGCCATGTGCCAAAGTCGTGGTGCATGGCCCTACGGACACGGCCTCGGCCAAAGACTCTTGGTGTTGGAAAATGAGGCCTATCCCGCACCTCAGGTCTAGGCCTGGAAGGCGTACCGCCCTCGGCATTGTTGTTGGTAGTGCTGCGTGCAGGCACCCCCTCAGACATGGTGCCGGTACTAGGGCAAAACCCCTCGGGTGTAGATCCAGTAGAAGAACCTTGTGGTCCCTCAGCACTGATACCAGTAGGGTCCGATGACCCCTCGGCCGTAAGGCCGGTAGCTGGGTTAACCTTGGTGCGTGTGCTGGTAACAGAACAAGAGAGGTTCCTCTCGCTTGGACATTTCCTCGGGAAGGAATCGCCCTTACGGGGTGCGATGGAAAATAACAGCCCTCCCTTGGGCATCGATCTCTGCTGGACAAACTTCAAGTCCTCTGGAGGCGACGCTTCGAAGAGTTCTCTCCACCTAGCTAGCCTGTTCCTCAGTGCGCATGGAATCAGGGCCAAGGCAGCAGAGGTAAAGAGCGTGGGGGTCCGACATGGGAAAGAATCCCACTGCAGGCTGGACACCTGCTGAAACCCGCTGAAGTCGACATGCACCGGGGAGGAGCGTGACGCCGGAGGACCGAGTACCTAGATGACAAAGGCAAAAAGATAAGAGAAGAATCCGGGGAAGAGCATGTGGAATTAAATGGCAAAGCCAAACCCAGGAGCGCTGGTGAAATTGGCCTGTTCCTGTCGACGCGGAAAAGGGGACTGAGGAGTGGCGTCGGTGGGTATAGTCGGGGTAGTGCATGCTCCCAGGGCTGCACCCCCACGCGCCTCTAAATTTCAAGGGGAAGGTGGTGTTTCTGGTGAAAAAGGTTTTATCTCCCGTCGCTAGGAAGGAACGCCCATACAGTATGGAGGAAAGGGGACGGGACGTAAGAGTAAGGGATAAGAACATTGTATATCCAGGCTTGAATAGCAACCAAAAGTACAAAAAGTGAGAGAAGCTAATGGGCATACAGGCCCCTTAAAGCAGAGTGAAAGAGATACGAACATTGTATATCAATGCTGGAATAGCCGTCCAGTGTGACGAATCTAGCAACCTCGTCCATAATCCTCTGGAGGGAAGCTACCCTTGCGTGGCCAGTGAAAGGCAGAAGATACCCGACTGTGACCCTGGGAGTGGCTATCTGTGGGAGGACCAAATCTAAGGAGACAAACTCCAGAGGGATAAAACGATACTCGATCGAAATGATCCAGTAACCATAATTTCTGATTACATAAATGCACCTATACAACATACCTATATGGCCTATCGTGATATAGATGAAGAATATATAGGTATTCCCAGTCAATCACAGTATCTACCTCTCCCCACTTTTTGACCTGGGACGAGGAAGAGAGACATACCAATGAAGACTGGTAAACACAGCAGTCTAGTTTATGGAAATTGTTCGGCAAGGCTGGGAAGTTTGAAGCTACCAGAGCTGACAGATCAGCAGGAGAGGAGGTAGCAACCAAGTGAACTTGTGACTGGTGCTGCCGCTCAGAACACTCAATACCGGCCAAACTAAAGGAGAACTATTGTGGCTGACAAGAAGGCGTGCAGGAAAAGCAAAGCGAAGGAAGCCTACTGCTAGATTGCGAACAGCAGCGGGAGCCTTATACTGCAGGAAGAGGCAACGCAAGTGCTGCTTGGCTGAAAGGGCGTACAGCGAGCCAGAGAAAACAGGGAAATAGATGCGTGTGAGACACGAAAGACGTCCGGTAAGCCGAATGGGTTACCAGAGCGCCTGCAAGTGACTGCTCTGTTACAGAAGTAGCGCGAGGAAGGCAAAGCGAGGACTTTGAGGAAATGTGTATCTTGGACTAATCTCGGTAGCTAAAACTAGAGAGTCCCTGTTTTGACCAAGCTCTTTTGTCCAGACATGGGATGCCATCAGGAAAATACATTTCCACTTGGACTTGCCAAACTACACAGAGAAACTTTGGCAGATATTACCCCTCTTCCTTCTAGCTCCGTGCATGATGACACGAGAACACCTAACACAGATTATGGGCCACCTCTCCTCCTGATTAATGGCAAAAATACTAAAATCTTACATAGTTTGCTGAAACTATCCTTACTAAACACTTGATCACTACCAAAACATGCACTGGAGAAACACGACTTTTTTATTTACTTTCATTAAAATTGAAAAGGAAATTTTTTAGCAAAAGGAAGAAAAAAGAGAAGGCAAAGGAAAGAAAAGAGAAAAGAAACAATAACGTATTCATCATCAAGAATAAAGTAAGAAAAAAATGATAATTGACCCAAGTTAACAATAAAAATCAAACGCCCTTAACAAAACCTGTCTCGGGGAGAACAAATTGCAGAGTCTGAAAAAAGAGATCTAAAGAATTTTGAACATGGGTCTCTTAAATCTGGACATGCTGTGATGATATGAAACAAGGATTCGGTCTCATAAATGATTTTACAGTATCGCCAATGTTTTTCATGTGAGAGGCCCCGTATTGCACAAATCTTGTTTGTTGGGTACAAATGTAACTAGCTCTCATGAATTGGTCTCATCTTTCTATCCGGAAATTGTTTCAGATATTCACAGACTGTATTTAACTTACGGTCTCCTTGGGGTAGATGGGCTAAGGAATGATAACTACTAGCAAGTTCCAGAGTTTTAATCCAATCACAAGTTTTTTGTTTCTCTTTTACTCATGTTGGATTAGTCACCAATTGCTCCAGAGAACTTCCTATTACTTCCAGGGACGTCGTCATTTTCAGCCGCCAGCCTGTCAAAGATTGGTTGCAGTCCAACATCATCTCCTCATAGACCATCTCCAGAGTTGCTGGTCGCGGGGTAGAGCAGCATTTCTCAGAGCGCTAGTTCATTCCAATCGACTACACACTTCAGGGATGTCAGACCCAGCTCTCTTCGAATGATAGCCACCATTGTAGATTGAGGAACCCCCAAGACCCTCTTCCAAAAAACTCCTTTGAGGCGGGTCCAAAGGGGCTCTGGGATGTTAAACATGGCTTCTTCCCCATAAGTCCCTGCTGATGTAACATTGGCTTTATAAAATGGTAGGACTGGAAATATAGAGAATCGGCCAAACTTTCTATTTAACGCACACGCTTGGCTGGCCAAAGCTTTCATCTTTCCCAATAGATGAGATAACATGGGGCTTCTGGTCTTGAATTGCTCAGCCAAACTCCAAGGTACTTGAAAGATTGGACCTGTTCGATGTTCTCACCGCCTATATACCAAACCAAAAGAAGCAATTTTTTTACCCTTGTAGATGTTCCAAAGCTCATGGTTTTAGTTTTGGCCCTTATTAATTTCAAGACCATTTTTAGAGATGTAATTTTGCAGGGCATTAAGTTGCCTCTGTAGGCCGACGAGAGTCTGGTCAATAAATACCACATCGTCTGTGTACACCAGACACAATAACTGGAGTCCACCCACCTTGGGGGGGGGGGGGCAGGGGGGAATGATCTTGTTAACCGAAAAGCTTCAGACATGTCCTCCAAGAAGAAATTACCATATGGTTTACCTTGCTTTCATTGACTTTTCCCATGCATTTGACACAATAGATCGTGCACGTCTATGGAACAAAATGAATGGATGGGGCTGCCCGAAAGATCTAGTTGCCGCACTAAAAGAATTGCATACAGGAACCTCAATCAGGGTTCGTCTGGACCAAACGGGTGCGCTGTCTCAACCAATTAACACTTTCAAGGGGGTTAAGCAAGGCTGCCCGCTAGTGGCGGCGATATTTGGCCTGTTTATTTCTGACATTGGGAATTCTTTTGAGGGGTTAAACATCTTTCCTCCAAAGATGCATAAATCCCGGCTAAATTGGCTGCTTTATGCAGACGATCTCATATTGCTGGACATAACACCCATTGGATTACAGAGGAAAATCAATGCAATCCAGCAATATGCGGTTGAAAACCACCTGTTTATTAACATAAAGAAGTGTGAAATATTGGTCTAAAGATCTGAAAAGTGGCAAAACAAAGCTTGCAAAAAATCTAACATGGTCATTGAATCAAGAAAAACTGATGATCTTGTCTAGTGTGAAATATCTTGGAATGATGATCAGTTCCAGCCTCAATGACGAACCATGGATAATTGAGACTAAACGTAAATGCAAACAATTGGCGTGTCAAGCTGTTTCACTCCTCTCAAATATTTTACTTCTTTAGAAAGGATCCCCACTTGGCTTAGTCTCACTCTTAAAGAGGTATTAGAATGCATGGCCATAATTGGGTGCAGTGTTGGCTTGGGACAGTTCTTCCTCTCCAGTTTCGACCAAAGCAGACCCCTGTCCACCTGGTGAAATGCCTGGACTAAGAGTCCACAAACACCATGTAGATCTTGGTTTTTCGGCTTTGTGAGTTTCTTTTCAAGACTTGGAGAAGCAAGATGTTAATGGAAGTGCCCTGGCCCTTCACAAAGCCCGTTTGAAATGGGTCAACACTGTTGGAATGCCTACACCAAGAGGGAAAATGATCCAGAATAATGGGACTGTATAATTTGCTGATTACGTCGAGGAGAGCAATACAGCTGTAATTCTTTGAATTATACCACTCACCTTTTTTATGGACAGGAACCACTATAGCTCTCCTCCACGAACCCAGCACTTGATGGGACATAGCCATTTGCTTGAACAGAATTGATATGAAAATGGCCCAATCTTCTGGAAACTCCTTCAACAGAGTTAGTTAGCTCATCTGGGCCTGGTGCACATGAGACCTTCAACTTCTTGATTTGCCCTACAATCTCGATGGTGTTGTTGTTAGCTACCCATGGATCAGAGCTTTCAAGGGAGTCCACACTTGCCCCAGTGGTTGTTGTCGAGGTATACACACTTACAAAATGATTAATCCACAACTCCTCACTTATTGGATTTGACTGATCTACCTTTAGAACAGCCTAGTCCAACTTTATCAGAAACCAGAATTCCCTCGGATCTTTACCAGCCAAAGCTTTTAACATGACCCCAGAGTCCTTCTGGTATCTCTGGTATTTGGATGCACAAAGCCAATTTTTGTAACTCGACTGTGCCAGTCTAGCTTCTTGAAGGTCTCTGGACAATCCAGACTTCTCTGCGACTCGATGCAATTTCTGCACTGATCTTCTCTAGGCCACCAAGTCCAGATTGAAAATATGTTTATAGTTATCAGACTAAGGCCTCTTTTTAGGATGGTAGCTAAATTCCTCCAGCAATGGCAAGTATTCAACCAACAAGCCAGCTCTTTCAAAATTTGTTGTCAAGGCTCTGATGTTAGATTCCCCCGTTGCAGGAGTCGGCCATTGAGGTCATATGTTCCCGAGCAGTAGAATTAAATGCCTTGCTCTGAAGCAGGAGGAGAGGATGATCACTGTGAATGGTCTTGATCACTTGGAAGCTGTTCACCAAGGGCAGGAAATTGGAAGATACATAAATACAGTCCAGCCCCATATTTTCCTATGTCAGCTGCCAAGGACATATTGACTTTAAAGTTGCTTCTGAGGAGATGCATAGCTCTGGAATCCTTAAGTGAATTCCACAAATCTCGTCTCACATGTCTTGGGTCATCATAGTTCCAGGCTCGGTCATGACTATTGTCTGCCAGATCAGAGATATTAAGGTTCCCACAAATAATGACATATTTCGACTGCCAATTGATGCATGCGTCGTGCAACTGATCAGTAACCTGGGTATTGAACAATTCATTCAAAATCAATGCCGGGTTCCAATAAGCGTTGATAATTATGATTTTGATTTGAATTTCAGAACCTACCAGAGATGTAGCAGTCTCCCATCCAATCACTAGTTCTTGTGTGAGGAGATTCCTTGAAGCTGTCTTCAAGAGATTTAAAGGGCTACCTGATTTAACAGCTGTAAGGAGGCCCGCTGATGGACGTCCCAGTCTCCCTTTAACAGCTGGGCTTGTAGTTATGTCAAAGCCATCTAAGACTGGAGTCTTCATAAACTACGTCTCTTGGAGACAGATCAAATCATCATGCCCAGGTTTATATCACTGGGTTTTAACAGATGGGAGACCCCCGGGTGTTCCAGGAGGCCAGTTTTAAGTTGACTGGTGCAGGTGATGACAAAACTGTGTGGAGTTCCCGGCGTTGTTCCTGGAGATTTTGGATGGGTTGCTAAAGAGTATTTTGAGCTGCCAAAGCACTTGACAGCCAGGACCAGTCTGATGTTGCAAGACTGGACGTTTTAGAAGGTTATTTTGCTTTAACACAGCCCACTTGCCGGAAAGAAGACTTAGTCTGGAAGGTGACAATTGTTTTCAACTCTGGACCTGATGGCACCCTTCCCAAGTCCAGGGAGTCCAAATATATTGGTGACATCTTGCTGCAAATGAACCCCTTATCTCCTAGATAACAGGATTGACATAATGTGCCCCACAGAGACCTTGCTGCAAGAAACTAGTGGCCCTATTATAGACCTAACCCCTCCCCCAGGTTACAAAGTACTCTGCAAGAATCGATTGCAAGGTAATGGGGCGGAGTAGTCATCATAAGTAAGAGATTGGTATTTTCAGTCCCAATTGTACTGGATGTGAAGTTTTACACGCCAAAATGACCCCCACCAGCAACAATTGCATAAATATCCAAATTTACAGACCCCCCCCTTCCGACATGCCATCTTTCAACAAGGATTTGGGTCAATTGCTCAACCCTTTGAACCATCTTAACTCATCTACCATACTTTTAGGAGATTTGAATCGGTGGAAAGGCGATGTCAAAGATGAGGAAGCCATTGAGCTGTAACAGCATCTCGCTAATTTGGGGTTTACAGCCCATAACAGAGACCACTCATAAAGGAGACCATACCTTGGACTGGGTGACGACTCGTAACATCACAATAAGTAACACACACAAACCCTTGCATCTGGTCAGATCATTACATAATTGACTGTACCCTCCACTTGCCGGAACATGTGATTTTGCCCTGTGAGCCTCCTAAAGAAATTGTAAACAGAAATGACAGTAAAATGTGTACTGCAGACCTTCAAACCTGTATGTGACTTTTCATGAACAGTTCTACAGACCTTGATCCTCCTTGCAGGCTACTAGATATCTATAAACTTCAGGTCACTAACTTACTTGAAAAGCATTCACCCTTGAAAACTAAGATAATAAGTGATTGTCCAAACAAGCAAAATTGGTTTACCTCATACCTACATGCCTTAAAAAGCTGAAAAGACAAGCTGAGCGAGCATGGGAAAAAAATCAAAACACAGGAAATAGAGATAAATGGAAATCAATAGAAAAGATATACAAAGAGAAGATCCTTGAGGCAAAAAAGCTATATTATGAACACATTGAAAATGCAGGAAACAACACTAAGAAACTTTTCAAGTTATATACATCATGGGAAAAACCAACTGCCCTCACTCACTCCATTGTTCCAAACAAGGATGATTGCGACAAAAAAAGCTTTCCAGGACAAAGTCTTACTGGCTCGCAATAAAACTCAAAAACACCATTAAAACACCCTACAAGCGAGTGACTGGCACTGATCAAAAAGAAAAGAACATGTTCTCTGGGTTTTGCCTTAACTCCATTACCGTTGAAGATACCACTAAATTGTTAGCCAATATTATGCCCACCTTTTGTATAGCAGATCTTCTACCTGCTGAATTCATCCTTAAGTCACCGTTTATTTTGCCCCTTTCCTTACCAGGTTCATCAATGCTTCCTTTCTACACAGGAATGTACCTACCTCCATCAATGAAGTAGCAGTCACACCTATTCCCAAGAAACCTGACCTTAGCGTAAAAGACCCGGCAAATCTACGTCCGATAACCAACACCCCATTCCAATTGAAAATTCTGGATAAAGCAGCTACACTTCAACTACAGACACACTTTGAAACATCATTAGTGTTCCACCATAAACAATCTGGTTTGCGTAGTAATCGTGGGACAGAAAGAACCTTGCTCGATTTACAGACAAATGCTGGCGAGACTAGATGAGGGAAAGACTGGGCTGCTTATCTTATTGGATCTCTCAGCAGCATTTGATTTATTGGATCACTCTCGACTGCTAGAAACATTAGCTGATTCAGGTAACTGCTTCACCCATGCCACCGAATGGATAAGCTCCTTTCTAAGTGACAGACCCTCCAGAATATGTTTGGGGACAGCCTGCTCAGACCCAGTAGATGAGGGAAGTTTGCTCCAAATAATCCCCCTATGTCCCTCGTTACATTAATTCACAGGTATCTAAGTGTTCCCAGGTTCACCTGCAGACCCAGAGATGCAAACCTCCCTGTTTCTCCGTCCCCATTCCTATCTAAGAGAAAACCGACTGATTTCACCTTATTAATCTTAAATCCGGCCAGGGAGCATATATTGGTCAGTCAGTTGGATCGTCGCTGGTATGGAGATCAGGTGTTTCCTTATGCGTAAAAGCATATCGTCCGCATAAGGCGCGACTTTATAGTTCACCTGTCCGACCAGGAATCCCTCTACACGGGGGCCTCTCTAATCTTCTGGGCGAGGGGTTCTACAGAGAGGGTAAATAGTGTCGGGGAGAGGGGGCAAGCCTGCCTCGTTCCCCTACCCAAACCAAACCACCAGGAATACCTCCCCATTTACTGCCACACACGCCTTGGGGGAAGAGTGCACTGCCATAACCCCCCAGAGAAACCTTTTCCCCAATACCGCACTTAGTAAGCACTGCTTTAATGAACCCTCCACTCAACCCTATCAAATGCCTTTTCAGCATCTACCAAGAGGATGGAGGGGTCCCCAGTTAGCCCCTGGGCTTCATGCACCAATTGTAAGGTTTTCCTCATCGTGTCAGTCCCGTCGTCCACTAATGAAATCCACTTGGTCTGGGTGTCATGTACGTTCTGAATACTCACAAGGCGTAGTAGGTTCGTCCTGTTTCCCTCTTCCCCCCCCACCACTCTTATATATTGTGTTTTTAATGTATTTTAATGGGTTTCCCACTCCTGCTCCCTTCCTGCGGGCGATTTGAAACAGTATTTCTAATTGTATGAGCACCTAACAAGCAAACAATAAATAAATCCATTCTTGGCATATACCCCTCTAACCTAGCTGCAAGCACCAGGGTGTAGATTTTGGCATCTATATTAAGAAGGGAGATAGGGCGATACGAGCCACATGTCCGGGAGTCCCTTCCTCCTTGCGTATTACCGAGATAAGCACTCGGGCGAAGGACACCAGGGCCTTTTCAGTATTCAATATATAATTGAAAAGTTCAGTCATAAATGGGAGTTGGATAGTGAGCAACGATTTATAAAAACCTGCTGAGAACCTGCCTTTCCCAGCGGTAACCTTCTTAATTTCTTCCTGTGTTATGGGGGCCTCCAATATACAGGTTTATTCCTCAGACAGTTTAGGTAGATGAATATCTGCTAGGTATGCGTCTACGTCACCCACCTCCGATTTACATTCTGATTCGTATGGCTTCTCATAAATGTAAACAAAAGACTCCTGAATCCCCTCTGATGAGGATTCATGTACTTTATCCCTCACTTCAATTTCTTTAATCCATCTTACAGCTTGCTGCCCTCTTAGTTTGGCTGCCAGGAGTGCATCTGACTTGTCCCCTTTCTCGTAAAAACATTGCTTCAGAAATTGCAAGTTTCACATTTTTTTGCCTTCTTCCAGAAGCCACATTTCCTCTCTTTCACCCTTGCCTCCAAAATCCAGTCCTCCCACCCCTCCAAACACTCATGTGCCCACTTATCTACTACTGTTATCTCTCCCCCCAGCCATTTTCAACTAGTACACCCCCCCTCCTTTTTTCTAGCCCCCTCCCTAATCAGAATCCCCCTCCAGGTCGCCTCCCCCTCTTTCCCATACTATTCTTTTCTCCACCTTGTGTGATAAGTATTTAAATATTCCTCAATTTCCTTAGCCATGTCCAGCTGAAATACGGGGTCCCTCGAGGGGATTCATTACACCTCCACTTTGACCCCTGGGGTTCATTCCCACCCAGCCCATGTCAACCACCACTATATTGTGGTCTGACCAGGAGATTGGGCGAATCTCTTTACTCTGTGCATCTTCCCACAGGTCCCTCGAAATGTACATTTAATCAATCCTAGTAAGGGTTCCATGAGGGGGCGAGTACAAGGTGTACCCCCTTTCCTGCTGGTGGAAATGCTGCCATATGTCTCTCCACCCATACACTTCCAATGTAACCTTGATCTCCCTGTATCCTGACCTTGGCATTTCTTGTTCATTAGTGAGTGACACTTGTCAGTCCAAGTTGAAATCCACGCAGATATTAATGTCCTCTCCAAGAATAAGGTGTCCTGAGCTTTCGACCATTATTTTCGAGTGTGTGAACTTCAGGAATCTCAACTGTCGCTGGTTTGGGGCAAAAATCGTGACGAGTGTAAAGTGCTTGATGACATCCCCTCCACGTCATAACATATTTTAGACATCACCATCTTGATCACTCGACTTATTAGGATACCCACCCACGCTTTCTTTAGAAGACCTGATCCCCAATATTCTTGGGCAACCAATCTATATGGAATCCTTCGTTCATCTCCCTTACTAAATCTAGTCTTCTGTAAGAACAGGCCATCCAGTCTCGCTTTCCGGATCTCCATTGCAACCAGGGACCGTTTTGTTGGGGAGATCAGACCTTCAACATTGAGGGCGCCAATCCTCAGGCGGTCATCCCATGCCCTTCCCACAGCTGCAGCCATCATATAACAGCACTATGGGAGCACCCTCCTTGCCACCAGGACAGCCTCCACGTGCCAATTCGAACATCGTCATAGAAGGATAACACAAAAGGAGCAAGCCTGAACCAAGGCCCCAATTTACCCTCCACCCATTATCCAACCCCCCCACCCCAATTCCCTAAAGGCACCCGGCTCTCCCCTGTTAGCATCACTAGGTCGACACTGGACCACCTGCTGGACCCGTTCAAACGGATCCCTTCCGTACAAACCACTTACTCTAGAGCCCCACTACTTCTCACAATCTGTTGTAAAACATTTACTGCAACTCCCCTCAAGCATCTGCCCGGCACCCAGTTCTCCTGAAATCCATCTCAGTCTCACCGTCCCTCTCCGGGATCCCAAAGAGTCTCAGATTATTCAGTCTTTGGCAGTTTTCAAGGTCTTTCATTTTCAATACCACCTTGGCCTCTCTTTTTTCAATTTCGGACATTCGCACATCCATCTGGGTCTCCAGGATGTCCAGGGAGGATTGTTTGTGCTCCATTTCCTCCATTTTATCAATTCTTTGGGTAATTTTTATCAGCCCTTCCTCCAATGTCAGCCCTCATGTTTCTGATCTCCTCCATTAGTGCTGTGACATCTTTTTTGGTTGCCGCAGTCTCGTCTCCCCAGGAAGACATGGCGGTCCATCCCCCATTCTTCCTTGGTATGTAGTATTTCAAACTAGCTAACTTAGACCTCCCATCCATGTGCCACCAGCTACCTTAGACCTCCCATCCATGTGCCACCACTCAATATCATGCGTATCTAGATATATGTGTGGCGTTCCAACCGTGGACGATTTCCCCTTTGTGTTGGTGCAGCCTACGGGTCCCTTTTCTGCCTCTGATGCAGGTAATTAAGACACGTTTCTGGATTGTCGTACTGCTTTGCTTACTCCTTCATACCGCTTAAGCACCGGAGGAACGGTCTCTTGTCAGGCAGGCCCAAGGTCGACTCGTGGCAATTGTAGAGCAGCCCGGGAACCAAAATCACACTGCCAGGGGCAAACCACCCCACCTGCACACTCATTCCCAACAGGCGGCCTCCTCCACCAGCAAGTCAGCTCCCACCCGCCGTGGGAAGAATGCCTCGCCAGGAGCTCCCTCTCGACCCTAAGCTTCCTCCTTTCACTGGGGGGCAGGGAGGCGGGCATACGCCCTTGGTCAGCCACAGCCCAAAGGACCAGATCAGGCATGCCACACCTACCAGGCTGTATGTCGCAGGGGGAGACGGCTGCTCTTTCCCCTCGCTCCCCGTCACTCCCCTCACCAGGGAAGTCTCAGGCCGCACCCGGGATGTTCCGACAGTGCTAGGTGGGTACCGGGTGGGTACCCGCCCAGATCCACATTGTCGGGCGCCGGCGCCGCCGGCCCCAGCCTGCCCTATGCAGGGGTCCTCAATGTTTGCCCCAAGTAGAGGGTCCAGGGGAGCGTCAGGGGGGGAACTCACCTCTCAGCACTGCTTCGCCCGATTCCAGGCACCTTTCCTTGACTAAGCCGGCTCTGCAGTAGGGTCTCTGGCCTGGCTGGAAGGCTGCTGACGGTTTCTTCCTTGCCTTTCTCTTTCAGACTCTGTCGCAGCTGGGTTGAATTCTGCCTGTACCAGTCTGATTTCAACAGTTGTTGGTTCACCAGGAGCAGGGGACCTTCACCGGTCCTATATCATGGGGTCGCCTGCCCCCGGGGGAGAGGGGTGAAAAGTGGGGGCTCTCAGCACCTTTCGGGACCATCACGGGAGAGTGGAGCATTCAGGCTAACTTCATCCACGCGCCCCCTGGTGGCCACCGACCCAGGCTATTTTTAATGTACTAATAGTAGGACAGGAAATCCCCTCACTCCTTTCTCAAGGCCTCTATTTTTGTTATCCCAAAAGAAGAGAAAAACATGTTATTGTGTTTATCATTGCTCAATGTGGATGACAAGATTTTAATACTCCTTTAAGCCACTAGGTTCGAGACATTCCTGACAGATTTAATTAACCCTGACTTGGTATTGATTGTCTGAGAGGCGGCACACAACCATAAACCATTAATCCTATTGATGCCTCCGCTGGTTCACCAGCTGACCCTGCTCTTTTATCATTAGATGCTGAGAAGACATTTGACTGGGTCAGCTGGAGATTTTTCTTCAAGATCCTGACGAGTTGTGGTGTTGGCTCACATGGATATCTGAGCTCTCCTCTGCACCATGAGCTTCAGTTCAAGTGAATGATTCTCCTTGCATCTGTTTTCTCATGGTAGGGGAATGTACCAGAGGTGCCCCTTATTGCCCCTATTATTTGCCTTGGTCTTAGAGCTTTTAGCTATTTGAATAAGTGATAATCCATAAATATGGGGCATTATTGTGGGTGGTTAAAAACATTCGCTTTTAAAAATGTTTTTTTAATTTATTTATTATTTATAAGATTTGACTCGAAACATTTTACAGACATAGAAAAGAGAAGAACAAAAATCTCATTGTTTGAGAGGGAGGTTTTTAATCTCCACAACAAACAAAATATTTTTACATGCACATACATTCAAACCAAAACAGACAAAGACTTGCTAAGGAACCAAATCATTAATCATAATATAATAAGTAATTTTACAAACATCAAATCTCAATAAGATCAGAATAAGATGGTCTCTAATAAAAAACATCTCAATGACTTAAACCAGAATAGCCCTCAACTGAGAATCGTCCAAGACACAGTAGAGTCTAATCCAGTTTGTTACTGCTCTTAGTGGAGTTAGTTTCTCTACCACCTACCAGACTCAATTCCCTCAGAAGTATAACAACTTCAGCAGTCAAAGATTTCATTGTCAGAACGCATCAGAATTTAGCCAATATACATCATGAACAAATCTCTGAAATCTAACCACTCTGAGATCCATTTTGATAAAAGGTGTTTGATTGACTGGCACTCTTTTTCGTCACATTTATCAGAGGTGCACACCTATTTGGCCCTGATCAACAGAATCTCTAGAGTTGGAAGATGATTTAATCTGAATCTCAGAAATTCTGATCTCGAGACTGGGTCTGACGATTTATTCAAATAAGAGGGCAATGAGGACCGTTTATCCACCAACGAGAATGATGATGATATCTTGGCCATCATCATTTAATTGATCGTCCCTATCCAATACCTTTGTTTCAAGCTTTCTTTCACTTTAACAGGATTTTGGACAAGGAGATCAAATGTACAGTCTGAGTTAACCAGTATTTCGGAGCATTTAGATCTTAACTTATTAAGAAACATTATCAGTTCTTTGCATTAACACGGCCACATCTTTGTAGCGGGAGCTCTTCGGTGGATCTAGGATCAGCCTGAACATGGAGATCCATTTCAACACCATCCACGATCTTAAAGAGGTCAGACCCAATTCGTATCTGAGGGAGGCTATGGGAGCACAATTTGGCAAGTTCAGGGTTCTCGTCCAAAGCTTGGACTCAATTCTATCCCTCTCTATATACATTGATAATGGGTTTGAGTCCAGATCAAATAGGATAATTGGCACCACCTTACCAATATAGAACTTCACCAGTGGCAAAATGAAAATTTTGCAGAATCTTGATCTGATCCTTTTCATTTGTGATCCCAGGTTTATGGCTGTTAAGTCACTGGCTGAAAGAAGATTATTTTTCGTCTGGAAAGATTTGATTGTAGCACCCGAATAAGTCACCTCATTTACTATTACAATTGGACGTTTGTCCAATTCCCTGGTGTAGGACATTGTTGCTTTCTTAGGATGTTTGAAAATCAATACCTTGGACTTCTTGTTGCTTTCTTAGGATGTTTGAAAATGAATACCTTGGACTTCTTTGGGTTAATTGTAAAATTATTTTTTGGGCATAATCCTCCAATGCGGACAATAGACGTTGCAGCCCGACTTGGGAATGATCTAGTACCACCCACAACAGTGTCTGCAAATGCTAATGAATTAATTTTGACATTTCCAATTCTCTGCGTTATTAAGCCTATCTCTTGCAGCCATTGATACAAATGTGCCATAAAGAGGATCAAGTGAAGAGGCGCCATCAGGCACCCCTAGCGCACTCCTCTTTTGATCTTGATGGGACCCCGACAGCAACCCTGATCTAGTGACTTGCATCATTGTATTGTGATGCAGTTCAATCAAAATGGATAACAGATTAGGCTGGACCCTCCCAGGTGTTCAATTTCTTCCACATAAGATTTCTATTGATGGTGTCGAACGCCTGGGATAGATCAATCCAAGCCCCAAAAAGGGGGGTGCCACCCTTCAGAAAAGATTCTGCACTCAAACAGCATAGGACCAAACCATTTAGTGATGTAGATTCGCCCTTCCTAAAGCCTGTTTGCTGTTTCGGTATTATACCTTTTGATTCGGCCCAAGTCTCCATCTCACCCAGTATCAGTCCTACAAAGATTTTGCTATCTGCATCTAAGAATGAAATGGGTCGATAAATAGATGCTGCCAATCGATCCCCCCTTTTATAAATCGGGATCACAATGGACCTTGCCCACGACTCTGGTAATTTCTTAGTCGAGATTATATTGTCGAAGAGCATTTTTAACACCTTCGCCCAAATGGGTGGAATCATTTTTAGGATCGAGTGAGTCCATAGGGTCCCACTGCCCTAGAGGAAGATGAGTGCTTTATCAACATTTCAATGTCTTCCCTGGCGAAAACTAAAGACCACTTGGCAATCATTTCTATTTCAGGAGCTTGCGTTTTGAAAGATCCATAGACCTCTGAAAAGTGCTCAATCCAGATCTGTTCCTGTATGATGGTTTCCTGTTTAAGATTAAGAGGCTTATTCAGAGACCCCACAATTGACCAGAAATTTCTGGAATTCCTCAAAGATAATGTACATAAAATAAAATCTCCATCTTGTTGAAGTGTAATGTGCCTATGAGATCGAATCCAATTTCTGCACTTATGGTTAATGCCTCTAAATTCATCTCTAAAATCTTTTATATCCATATCTGTTTTTTTTTTAGAGAGGCCCTTTGTTGTTTTATGATCTTCTTTTGTTCTTGAATTAGTATATCAAAAATCAAAAGAATGTTTGTGGACCATATGATGTTTCTGAAAATGATTAATAGGGGGGTTCAGATAAAAAAAAAGGGGAGAAAGCTATCCGGGACAAAACAGGCGAGAGTTATTGATCAGATAATTGGCTAAGAATTTCATTCAATTTATTGGTAAGCGTTCTCCCCCTCTGTCAAACTTCCTAATTAGATTACATACAGGATTAAGATATCATTCCTGTGTATAAAGGTAAACAACATGATTAGAATCAGAACCCAAATAAAAACTTCCAACATGGCAAGGTCATCTTTATTCCCCTCACTAAGCAACAAGTTACTTACCTGTAACTGTTGTTCTCCAGCATGGGTCTGGCTTGGATTCACATGCTCATGAATATTCCCCGTCGTCCGGCTGGGAATCCTCGGTTAAGAAAAAATCAGTATCAGTTTTGTTTCTGATCTGTCTTTCTTAGTAGTAACCAATCACTGGTCACTGGATAATACTGCCCTCAGCCAATGACTGCCCTCACCCTAAGCCCCGCCCCTGGCAGCCATCCTCAGATTTGGTAGCACTTAAAGTGGCAGTATGACCAAGTGAAGAGCCGCAGAGGGGTAGGAGGGAGGGTTCGCATGTGAATCCATGCCAGACCCATGCTGGAGCACAACAGTTACAGGTAAGTAACTTGTTCCTTCTCCAGCATAGGGTCTGGCATGGATTCACATGCTCATGAATATAAGAATACATAGCAGTATACGCATGCACAACCACGGGAGGTGGCAAGGCTCAACATTAAGCATTACATAAACTCAACATTAAGCAACTCTTACCTCCTCACCAGGCCCACCTTCAGGCGAACAGGTTGCGCAGCACTGCTTGACCGACCCTGGACTCCTCCCTGGAATCCCGGTCGACGCAGTAGAATTTCGTGAAGGTGTGCATCGACCTCCACGTAGCAGCCCTGCAGATGTCCAGTAGGGGCACACCAGACAAGAACGCCGTAGTAGCAGCGATCGCTCTGGTCGAATGGGCTCTCGGACGGCCGGGCAACGGTCGGTTTGCCAACCGATGACAATGCATGATGCAGCCGGAGAGCCATTTGGAAATGGAAGCCTTCGAGAGGGCCTTCCCTGGATTCACAGGTCCAAAGTTCACAAAAGGCTGTGATGTCTTCCGAAAACTCTTCATGCGGTCCAAGTAGAACTTCAGCGCTCTAGCTACATCCAGCGAGTGCAAAATCCTCTCGGCCGGCGACGAAGGCGACGGGAAGAAAACTGGCAACACCAAGGGCTCGTTGAGGTGGAACACCGACGGCACCTTGGGCATGAAGGAGGGATGCGTCCTCAGCACCACGCTCGTTTCATGGAAAGTCAAGCATGGAGGCTTGCAGGATAGGGCCTGAATCTATCCCACTCATCGTGCGGAGGTGATGGCCACAAGGAACGCCGTTTTCCACGTCAGAAATTTCAATGGTGCCGAATGCAGAGGCTCGAATGGCGGCCCCATGAGCCTGGTCAGCACCACGTTGAGCTCCGGCGCAGGGGCCGGAGCCTTCACCGGTGGGAACGATCGGAACAGTCCCTTCATAAATTCCTTCACCAGGCAATGGGACCACAGGGATGACCGTCCCGTAGTTCTGGTGTAACGTGAAATCGCTGCAAGATGGATCTTGGTGGAAGCGTGAGCTAGCCCCGCCTTGGCCAGTGACAGCAGGTACGGCAGCACTTGAGGGGCCATAAGCTCCCACTCGTGGCATGAGCGCAGCTCCCTGCTGAGTGAGTCGGCAATGACGTTCTTTGTTCCTGCTAGACGGAAGGGCACCAGAAACATTCCCTGGGCGACGGCCCAGTGCCACAGATCCTGGGCCTCCTTGTGCAGGGCTGGGGATCTGGTGCCTCCCTGCTTCCAGATGTAGAACATCGTGGTGGTGTTGTCGGTGAAGATCCTCACCACCTTGCCCTTGAGGGATGGGAGAAACGACCCGAGGGCCCAGAACACTGCTCGGAGTTCCAGGATGTTGATGTGGAGTGACCTCTCCTCCGGGAGCCAGAGGCCTCTCGTGTGCAGATCTCTGGTGTGCGCTCCCCATCCCTCCAGGGAGGCGTCTGTCGTCACAGTCTCCTGATGTACCGGGGTCTGAAAGTCCTTGCCTGCCGCGAAATGCGCGCGGGTGCCCCACCGTCGAATAGCTTGGCGGAAGACCTCGTTGAGCGGGATCCTGTCTTCGAAGCTTCCCGTAGCTTGTATCCAACGGGCGTCGAGGAACTCTTGTAGAAGACCCATCCGTAGCCTGCACAGGCGCACCATGTAGATGCATGAGGACATCATTCCGAGCAGGGACTTGATGGATCTCACCCTGGCCACGGCCATGGCCAGCAGGCGCTGCACCTTGCGCAAGATGGCCTTCGTCCTCTCCTCCGACAGAGAGGCCAATCGTGCCACTGAAAACCCAGAAACAGTGCGACCTGCGACAGGACCAGGTGGGATTTCGAGCAGATGATGGAGGACCAGATCCGTGAGGTGTTGGGACGGTCTCCGCCGTGTGTTCGACGGCGAGTTCTCTTGTCCTTGCACGGATGAGCCAATCGTCCAGGTAGGGGTAGACGTGGATCCCCTGCAGCCGCGCCGTCACTGGTGCGAGGCACTTGGTAAACACCCTGGGTGCCGACTTCAGCCCGAATGGCAGGGCCTTGAATTGGTAGTGCCGCCCTTGGACTACGAATCTGAGAAACTTTCAGTGTCCTTTTACAATGGGGATGTGGAAGTAAGCATCCTCCAAGTCCAGCGACGATAGGAAATCGCCCTCCTCCAGCTGTCCCAGCACGTGCTGGAGGGTGACCATCCTGAACTTTTGTGCCTTGATGTATTTGTTTAGCCGCCGCAGGTCCAGGATGGGGCGCCAACCGCCTGTCTTCTTTCTGACGAGGAAGTACCTTGAGTATACTCCAGAGCCCCAGAGCCTCTTCGGGATGATTTTGATGGCACCCTTCTTGAGCATCGCCCTTACTTCTAACAGCAGTTGAGGGACGTGATTTTCCTTCCTGGCCACGGGAGGAATGCGGGGGCACTTTGTTTGAAATTCGAGAGTGTGCCCGTGAGCCAAGGCATCCAGCATCCAACGGTCGGTGGAGATGGACTCCCACACAATGACAAACTTCACCAGCCGGCCTCCCACAGGCGTGCTTCGGTGGGGGCCTGACGCTACAGCCGGTTCAGTCCTGCTTGGCGGAGGCCTTGCCGCCTTGGCCTGACTTGCCGCGTCCTCTGTAGGCCTCCTGTGACGAGGAGCGGGCTGCCTGGCGGTACATCGAGGAGCCACCCCCAGAGCCCTTGGAGGCACCCTGTCTGCCTCCGGCGTTCCAAAAGGGCGGCGTCGTTGCTGCAACACTCCCAAGGCCCGAGCCGTGTCTGTGTCGGTCTTGATGGCCTGAAGTGACTCATCCACTGATTTTCCAAACAGGTTGTTCCCATCGAAGGACATGTCCAAAACTCTGGTTTGCACGTCCTGGCGGAAATCAGTTGCCTTGAGCCATCCCCGCCGTCGAAGGTAAACACCGTTGCCCAACTGGCGGAATCCGGAGTCAGCAATATCCGTGGCCACCGTTATGGCGTGGTCCAACGCCACCTCACCTTCCTCTAGGATCTCCAGGGCCTCCGACCTCTTGTCGTCCGGTAGGAAGTCCAGCAGGGGAGCGATCTTGTACCACAGTTCCCTGTCGTAGCGGGCCACAATCGCTAGGGCGTTGACCGCCATAATTGTCGTTGCCGCAGACGAGATGACTCGTCATCCCATGGCGTCCAGCTTCTTTCCCTCGCGGTCAGGTGCGGAGGTCGAAGTTGAGGATGATGCCCCCGCTGCCTTCTACTTGGCCGCCGCCGAAAAGACCGAATCCGGGGTCGGCTGTGCCCTAAGGCACAAAGGGGCGGAATCGGGGACCCGGTACTTCTTCTCGTACCGATCCCTCTTGGAAGGCGTCGTGGACGGGTTCTTCAGGAGAGCCAGTCCCTCCTCCCAGATATCGTCAATCAATGGTACCGCGAGGACCGTCTTCCTCTTGGCCTCGCGCCGCTGATAGAGGAAACCTTCCTTCTTCTGTTCCTCAGGGCACAGCTGAAAAAGCTTGGATGCCCTGGCAATCGTGGCATGGAAGGAGCTAATTTCGTCGGGCGGGGAGGCCTGAGGGGGTGGTGATGGAAGGCCCATCCCGTCATCACCACCGTCGTCATCCGTCCCCGTCGGGGCCGTATCCGTTCCTGTGTCATCCCTAGGATCAGGGGAAGAAGATGAAGGCTGAGCGGGCCGCGAGGGCTGGAAAGGCAGTGGGGGATGAACTCTTCTCTGCTTGTTTGGAGGGCTTCCCGATGGACCCGGTTCTGCTGGGGTGAGGGCAATCTTGTCCTTATCTCTGTGCATAAGGTTTGGATTGCCATCAAAATGGCCACTGAGTTGTCCTGAGGCTCGGGCACTGATTGCAGCGGGCGCGATGGTTGCTCCTCCTCTACTGGAGCCTCGTCAGCGCCACCATCGCTCTCTGAGTCCGCCTCCTCGGGGTTCCTCCCGTGGAATCGGACCTCCTCGAACCTCTTGTTGAGGCCTTTCACGACTTCAACCAGCTCCTCCTCAGAGGTTGTATCCGTAATGGCCACCGCCCCCCCCCCTCTTTTTCAACTGGGGTCTTCACGGGGGTCTTATCGATGGGCTGAAAAGAGGATTCCCTCTGTGGCGGCAGGGAAACTCTGGGCCCCGAGGTTGCCTCCACTGGCGTAGCCTCCACAGGTTTGCCAGGGCCACCACGACTCCCTCGATAGAGGCCTTTGCCAGGTGAATCAAGGCCTTCACCTTGGGGGGAGGGTCACCACCTCGCTCCCCCTCGGCTGTCTTCGGAATCGACCGGGGCTTCTCCAGAAGCTTACCCGGGTTCTCAGATTTTCTCTTCCCCGAGCCAGAGCGTTGGCTCGTGGTTGATGGCGTCCGTGAAAGCGCACCCTGCCTGGCAGCCAAGGAGCCCGACCCTTCAGCGCTCCCGGTGCCCGCGGACTCCCGGTGCTTTGCCTTCTGTTGGGCACCTGTCGCTGGAGCACCCTCAAAGGACTTAGAAGACCGCTGGGACCTCTTCTCACCTGCTGGGCTCTTTCCTTCCAGCCAGTTGGCGAGGCGGATACGCCGATCCTTCATGGTCCGTTCCAACATGTTCCTGCAAAACGCAGTGTCCTTCTCCACGTGCGTTTTGTCTTCATGAAGCCAGTAGAGACATCTCGAATGCTCGTCCTCCTTGAAAACATTCTGTAATTCGCATCCAGGGCAGTTCCTGAACAGCTTGGATCCGGGTGTCGAGCTTCCCTTGTCCTGGGCCATGTCCACGAGGTAGGCCTCAGATCTTCTGGAATCCTCCAAGCAGCGTAGCTCGACGAAACTTCGCCCTTGAGAGGCATTGAAAATTCCGAAACGGGTCCCCGTTGATCGGAAGTAGAAACGGTGGAGCTTGAGGCTCGATTGATCGAAAAAATGAGATTAAACTCTTTGAAAAATCGCAAAACGCAGTAAAAGCTCGAGAGCTAAAGCACGAGGACTCCCAACACTTGAACGTGCGGTATAAATCTGAGGATGGCTGCCAGGGGCGGGGCTTAGGGAGAGGGTAGTCATTGGCTGGGGGCAGTATGACCCAGAGACCAGTGATTGGTTACTACTAAGAAAGACATATCAGAAAAGAAACTGATACTGATTTTTTCTTTACCGAGGATTCCCAGCCTGACGACGGGGAATATTTATGAGCATGTGAATCCATGCCAGACCCCACGCTGGAGAATGTTAAATTTAACACAACTCTCGAAGATTTATTTGGAGACAAAAAAAATAATCGATCGTTGAAAAGGAGGCACACTATTGCCAAGTCAAAGTACTCTGAATATCCCCCCCAAACATTGCCATTGAGCATTCATAAATCTCAGTTCTTCATGACATTTTTTTACACATTTCCATTTCTGGTTTTAAATCTAGTTTTTTCTGAACTCCGATCTTTTGTTAATATACATTGTGAGTTCAGATCTCCCGCCATTACTATTTCATCAGAGGGATACATGGATGAATACTCAACTAGACAATCAGATACATTTTGTAAGAACTTGTTTAGGGGGCGAGCCCGTGGGTTCCATTACACATTTACAATGATCCAAATCGATCCACCATTGGACCCACTTCTCTCTGCTCTTACTATCAAAATGCTTTGGCTTTCATTAGATAACATTTTTGAGATATGAAAGACATCCTTTCTGCAGGCAATAAACAAGCCCCCCATTGGTCTACCACCTCTCGAGCCCAATGCAAACTGCTCAAACGTTGAGAACCCATCAACCCCCAATGCCGAATTAAACCAACTTTCCTGGAACAGAATCAAATCTAAGTTCTCAAATATGTGGCTTCTTCTTGGGTCTTGAGAAAAAGAAGCATACCCTCTAGTGTTCCAGGAAAGTAAGCTAGTCTGATTGCTTACTAGAGATTCTGCTGGGGAATACCCATTTTAAGGAAGACTTGGGAAATTATCTCTGGAACCATTTCCCACATGTTTGTTAAAAGTGGAGCATCGCTAACTTTGCTTAGTGCTTGGTTTGGATCCTGGTTTAAAAAGTTCAATGCTTGCATATTCTCAGTCAGCGGGCAAGACTTTGAGACCATTAAGCCCCTCTGTTCCCAGGCCTCTTTCTCCCCCATGATTGATTCTTGTCCTAATCTTGATTTTAGCACCACTTCTGCTATATTTGTGTCGGGGGTGAAGGGAAGGCTCACAAGCTCAATATCAGAGGTGGAGAAGTACTTTAAGGCCGGAATAAGCTTCATTTCTGATCAAATTGTGGAGCGGTTTAAAGGTGATATTCCATTTTTGTTAGGAGACTTTCTTGATATAAAGACTTTCAGTACAAAGGTTTGTTCAAAAGAAACAACTCTTTGTTGGTGCTGATCCAAAACCTTACTCAACGGAACTGAAAGAGGAGCAGGCTCATTCGCACATTTCCTATTAGCTGATGTCCCAAAGGTTTATTGTGGCTGTAAGGGGTTCCCCTCACACTTTGGAGGGTGCAGACCTTTGCCACCTGATCAATTTGATAAATTGGCCACGTCTTCACTTCTTTCTCCCTTTTCTGAGCTTTCCAAGTCAATTTTGTCCAAGTTTTTATTGTCTAAAATGTTACCGATTTTTAGAAAAAGCTATTTTTTTCGTGGGAACATTTTAGTTTTCTGTTTCCCCTTTAGGAAAATTGGGGCAATTTTCCTTGGCGGCTGGATTGGTTCCATTTGAATTCCCACTGTAGTTTTTGCTATTTCCGATGGTTTCGTAGGATCAGCCCCTGTTGGATCTTGGCCTTTAGTAGTTTTTTTCCCCTTTTTTCTATTTTCCATTATTTGAGGCCTTATCTTTTTCTGCTCTCTCTTCAGACCCTGTCCTCCCCATCAGGTTTCTGAGGAAGCGATTGGTATCTGTCGTCTGGTTTTTCCTCTTCCTTTTCCTCGTTTATTAACATTCAAAATCTGGAATTTCACTTACTCCGTTGTTCATTTTTTCCCTCTGCTTTTGTTTTGCCATTTGGTTTCTTTTTATTAGGCACTTCTGTTCCTTCTAATTAAGAGGAGAACATTTATTACGGGCTCCTAATTATTTTCTTTATGGAGAGCCTCTGACTCGGCCACTGGGGCCAACCCTAGGAACTCTTCCATCACTGAGGCTGACAGGGGAGTATTGTTCAGTGTGATCTCTTGGTTGGTATTCGAAGGACATGGAGTGCCTCTTGCGTGACCACCATGGACGGGAAGAGCCAATTTCTGAGAAATAGACCTTACCTGTGCTTTAATTCGCCCCCACTGCTCAGTCAGACAGTCCATTTTTTCTGACTGAGCCTTGCTTGTAGAGCGGAGTTCGGCCAAGATTTCTGCCACTGAATCATTTTATAGCAAGCATAGTGATCTCATTTATTTCTAGTCCCTTCGTGATCTCTAAGAGTATACCAGTATGTTGCTGTCCTTCAGATTTTCAAAGACTTTGACTAAGGAACTAAGTAGAATGTTTAGTGCCATTAATGTGGGAGGAACTAGATCTTCCAATGTATTATCTTGTTGCAGATTGCACTTGCTTGGGGGACTCACTATTCGCTGGAGAGTCTGCCCTGGGGGAAACTTGCGTCCCTGTTCTTTGTCCAAAGCTACTGATATTGTATTTAATTTGTATGGTGAATCTGCCAGAATTAAAATTTCCATCTCCAGCAGATCTTCATCACAAAGATCGACTGAATTTGCAGCAGTTTCTTTTTGGACGCCAAAATGTTGACTTCGCTCCAGATCCTCGTTAGAGTGCCCCACAGCAACAGCTTCAGGCAGGCCCACTGGGCCCATTGAGAAGTGATCCAGAAGAACAAGTTACTTCTTACCTTGTAACGTTCTTTCGACGGGATGTTCCTCTGACGTATTCCTTCTCTTTGATAATATGTTTCCAGCTTGCTGGCCTCAGAAATTTTTTCTGTAGAGGGCACTGCGCGTTGACGTCCGCCGAGTCGATGTCCCTCGACGGCCACCGTATCAGCGCCGACGTCACCATGCCCATAAATAGCCACGCGCGCCGTCCGTTGCTCAGTTCCGTTTTGTAGCATAAGAAAAGTCATGCCTGAATTGGTTATTGACCTTGAAGGAGCGTAAACTGCAACCACAAGGGAAGTATTACTGCAGGGATGGATGGGAGGGGCGATAAGGAATACATCGGAGGAACATCCCATCGAAAGAACGTTACAAGCTAAGAAGTAACTTGTTCTTCGAAGGGATTGTGTCCTCCGACGTATTCCTTATCTTTGATAGACTCCCATAGCAGTGGCATGTAATTGGAGGTGGGAGTAAGAATGTCATGTATCCCTCTAGGGATGGACCGAATGTAATACGACTTTGCCAAATCTGGTCTCTTGACTAGTGGAGGAATCCAGGTTGTAAAATTTTGTGAATGTATGTGCGGACGACCATGTGGCAGCCGCACATATGTCTCTGACCGGTACCCCTCTTTGGAGGGCCGAAGAGGCTGCGATACCCCTGGTTGAATGAGCCCTAAGATTTTGGGGTGGCTCTTTCCCTGCCAGTTTGTAACATTCCAGAATGGCCAAAATAATCCAACTGGAAATGGTTTGTTTTGTTATGGGTAATCCCAACTTGTGACCTGAATATCCTACAAAAAGTTGGTCTGCTTGCCTGATCCTAGCCATTCTGCTGATGTAAAAGCTTAGGGCTCGCCTTGGGTCCAGCCTATGTAGTCTTTCTTCCTCTTTCCCCGGGTGGCGAGGAGGGTAGAACGAAAGTAAGGTAATTTTCTGAGTAATATGAAATTCAGAAACCACCTTTGGGAGGAAATTAGGCTTCACCTGTAGGACAACTTTGTCCTTGTGGAAAATTGTATGTGGGGGTTCACAAGAGAGAGCTTGTAGCTCGCTCACCCTCCTAGCAGATGTTAGTGCTACCAATAGAACAGTTTTAAGCGTGAGAAATCTCAGCGAACAAGAGTGAAGTGGTTCGAATGGAGTGCCCATTAGGAAGTTTAAGACTAAATTTAAGTCCCATAAGGGAACTTGGAATGGTTTTGGAGGATAAACATTAGTTAATCCCTTTAGAAATTGTATCACTAGAGGTAGTTTGAAATATGATGGTTCCTCCGCAGAGCGCTTGAAGATTGAAAGCGCAGCAAGATAGCCTTTTACAGTGCCAACTTGAAGGCCTGAGTTTGCCAAGTAGAGTAGAGACGATAACACCGTTGGTGTACCACATGAAAAAGGGTCGATATTCTCTTCTCTACACCAGCTGCAAAATTTGTTCCAACGGCAGCGGTATAAAGACTTTGTTGCTGGCCTTCTGGCCGAAAGCAACACCTCCATGACGTCATCAGGGAGATCCCAATCCTTGTACCTCACCCTTTCAGAACCCAAGCGTGAAGGTTGAGGTTTCTGATGTCTGGATGGAGAACCTGACCTCCCTTCTGCGAGAGAAGATTCTCTTTGAGTGGAAGACGGATTGGAGGGCAGATGGACATATCTAGAAGGTCCGGGTACCACTTTCTCCTGGCCCAGTCCGGGGCAATTAGGATCATGGTTTTCTGGAATCTTCTCAACCTCCTGATCATTTGAGGAATAACAGGGACTGGTGGAAACGCGTGAAGGAGTGGAAACTCCCAGTTCACTACGAACGCGTCTCCTAGAGCTCCTCTCGGGGGAAAATTCCCTTGAACAGAACAGATCGCACTTCCTGTTGGTGCTTGTGGCGAACAGATCCACCCGAGGGGGTTCCCCAAAGGGCAAAGATTTCTTGAAGGACTTACTGAGCTAGCTCCCACTCGTGGGAGACTCTGCTCTGCCTGCTCAGAGCGTCCACTGTCAAGTTCTTCTCTCCGGCTAGGTGGACTGCCGATAGAGAGATTCCTTCCTGAATTGCCCAAAACCAGAGCTGCATTGCCTCTCTGCACAGTGGCAGTGACCCTACGCCCCCTCTTTTGTTGAGGTAGTGCATGGCCACCGTGTTGTCCGTCATTATTAGGACATTTCTCCCCTGTACTGATGGCAGGAAAGCTTTCAGCGCTAGACTGATCGCTCTCAGCTCCAATAGACTGATGTGTAGTCTGGACTCCGATGGAGACCAACGACCGCTGATGGTCAAGTCGTCGGCATGGGCTCCCCACCCCGTGAGTGAGGCGTCTGTGACTACTGTTATCTCCGTCCATGGTTGCCAAAACAGTTCTCCTTTCAAGATGTTCTCTGGATAGGCCCACCTTTGAAGGTCGCGGGCTACCTTGTCCGGAATCCGGAGGAGATCTGCCATTCTCCCTGAGAATTGCGACCACTGAGTTCTCAGTGTCCACTGAAGAGATCTCATTCACAGGCGAGCCTCTGGCACAAGGAAGATGCAGGATGCCATGAGGCCTAGCAACCTCAAAAAGTCGAAGGCTGGGAGACGTTGGGCATTTTTAAACTTGTTGACCATCTGCAGAATATATTGAGCCCTCACCTCTGGTGGCAAGGCTTTTCCCAGGGAAGTGTCCAGGACCGCTCCAATGAACTGGAGTCTCTGTGATGGTATCATCTGTGACTTCTTTAAATTGAGGGAGAAGCCCAGTTTGTGAAGGAAGTGGCAGACATAATCTAGCTGGGTCTGATCTTGTTCCGAAGATACAGCCCTGATCAGCCAATCGTCCAGGTAGGGGTAGACGTGGATCCCTTCCCTCCTTAGACTCGTCGCCACTACCGACATTAGCTTGGTGAAGACCCTTGGGGCGGAGGTCAGCCCAAATGGCAGAACTCGAAATTGATAATGAGAGTCGCCAATTGCGAACCTCAGGTATTTCCTGTGTTTGAGATGAATTGGCCTGAAGGATCTGAGAGAGAGTTACCATCTTGAACTTGTCCTTCCTGAGGAACTTGTTCAATTCTCGTAAGTCCAGGATGGGTCTCAGTCCGCCGTCCTTCTTTGGTATGAGAAAGTAGGGGGGGGGGGGGTACCAGCCCTTGTTCCTGTCCGCTACAGGTACCAGTTCCATGGCACCTTTCTCTAACAGGTCTATAATTTCCTGCAAGAGGAGTGGATCTGGAACTTTGAGAGCTGTTCCCCGGTGGATGACTCTGAGGGATGTGTAGAAAGGGTAGGCAGTAACCCTGGGCAACTGTCTCCAATGCCCAAGCATCTGACGTAATAGCCTGCCATTCTGTCAGATGTTGAGTTAACCTGCCCCCTACAGGTGTCTTGTGTGGAAAGACCTCAGAGTGGTTTGGGGGCAGCTGATGCAGATGCCGAGGGTAAAGAGGCACCTGCTGCTGCTGCGGTCTTAGTACTTTGGACCCGTCCACCTCGGGTGGATCTCCTTTGACCTCTTTGAGTCGGCTGTCCTCTGCCTTTCCCGAATGCGGAATAATAGCGAAAGGACTTTCCTCTCCCAGAGGTTCCTGAGGGGCGAAAAGGAGTTTAGCGGATAGCAGCTCCTAAAGATTTTGCTGCTGCTTTAGATGTCTGCAACTTTTCCAGACTGTCATCAGCCTTTTTTCTGAATAATGAAGAGCCGTCAAAGGGCATATTCAAATGTCTGGCCTATACATCTGGAGCAAAGCCAGACTTTCGCAACACCGCATGTCTGCGGATTGTTGTACTTGCCGCCATGGCCCTGCTGATACTGTCAGCAGAATCTATGCCAGTTTGATGTGACTCGCACATGGCATCTTTGCCATATTTAATAATGTTGAGGAAGGCTTCCTTTTCCTCTCCTTCGGGTATGCAGTCAGACGCTGATGAAGCACACTCCCACAGTGTGTGACTGAACCTGCGAGCGTACAGGTGGCATTGATGGACTTCAACGCCATACTACAAGCAGAGAAGACTTTCTTTGCCATAGAATCGTACCTCTTGTCATCTTTATCCTGTGGGACAGTAGGGTAAGCGGTCCTGCAGCTTGATGAAGTCGCCGCTTGGACCACCAGGCTCTCTGGAGTCGGGTGTTTCGATAAGTATTCAGGGTCAGCAGCAGCTACACTATACTTGGCTGATAATCTTTTATTGACAGCAGGGATAACTTCAGGAGTTTCCCAGTTAGATGCAATCTTTCTTTGTAAGGCTGTATGGAAGGGGACCACAGGATCCTCCTGTGGACCTTTGTCTAATATGTCTGTCAGGTCATCCTGTTGAAAAACAGGCAAAGGCGCAGACCAACCCATAAATTCAATAATTCTTGCCATCAGGGTACTATAGCGCCATCGAGAACGAGTTGGTATATTTCGAGTAGATGTAGATTAGATTATCTGACTGAACTGAGCAACGATGTTTCGAGGCCCCACGAAGCGCAGAAAAACGGAACTGAGCAACGGAGGCCGCACGTGGCTATTTATGGGCATGGTGACGTCGGCGCCGATACGGTGGCTGTCGAGAGACATCGACTCGGCGGACGTCGACGCGCAGCGCCCTCTAGAGAAAAAAAATCCGAGGCCAGCAACGTATTATCAAAGATAAGGAATACGTCGGAGGACACAATCCCTTCGAATGGTATTTTTCATTGTAGTAGTTCTTAGGGTATAATTAAGGTTAGCTGGTAGTGAGTCTCGGACGAGTTGGTTCAATGGGTTAGACTCCCCAGTTTCTTGCCTAGGGATATCGGGCGTGTATGTGAGCCCCGAGCTTGTTGGAGGTTGTCTAAAGGGTAAACACTGGGCAGTGGGAGAAAAAAAACACACTGACTTATAGCGTTTGAAGAGCCTATTCTCCACTATGTGCGTGACCTGGTTAGTGGTGTTACTCTGATTTGGTTTAGTACAGTTGGTATCACTTGCTTGAGGAGCAATCTGCATATTATATGTGCTTGACATTATTCGATGATCTGCGTGGAATCTATTTTCTGGCTGTAATGTCCAATAAAGACCAGATTATCCCCTAGAGATTTTAAATGTGGCAGTGCTCGATATCAGGTGTCGGAGAGTCAGCACATGGGTCAAAGGCTTTCTGCCCACAGTCCCCAAATGTATGTGCTGATAAAGCGTGTACGAGTTACCCAAGGGGCTTAAGTTTGTCTGTTCTTGATGGCTGATAGCGATGGGGTCAGCACACGGGTCAAAGGCTATCTGCCCACAGTCCCCGAATTTAAGTGCTGACATAGTGTGTCCAAAATACTGTAGGGAAAGATTCCAGTTTCAACAGCCTGAAGGTGATAGTATTCAAAGGAGCAGAACTATTTCTGAGCTCCGTGATAGGGACACTCTGGGCTCCTCTTCCACTCAGAGGTGGCCTCTCCACCGTATGCCAATCTCGGGTGCCCCCCCCCCCCCCGACACAGGGGCGAACAAGTGACTGGTAAAGGGTCGGGGGAATGAGCGAGCCGGCAGCGCCAAATGCTGCGGTGTCCGGTGTCCAACAAGAGAGCGTCAGATGAAAGTGAAGATTTGAGATTAGAATTGGAAGTTGGAGGGAGCAAAATGTTTTAGTTCACAAGAAATACAAGGGAAAGATGAGCTCTTTTACAGAGATATCACAGCAAGCTGCAGAGGGCTTACAGCGCCGCGCTGCTTTAAGCTCCATGACATGTGCGGCAACAGCTACAAGGCAGAACGGAGCGAGTAACCTGTAGTTATCAGGTGTCCGGGAGCTCTACCCCTCAACCAAGTGACCCCGCATGCACCGACTGCACAGACTACCTTCCCTCGCCTCCACTCCACGGTTATAATGAGTATTTGTAGCTGCAGCTCCTCCTGATTTGAAAAAAAACATCGTAGAAAGACTGTTGAAGGGCTGTAATTGAGTGGCAGACTGCACACACTGCCTTCACTCACCGCCACTCCGCATTAGCTGTGACTAGTTGCAGACAATATCTTGTGTCTATCCCGGCTTCATGGGGTGGTCTCAGGTTATAAAGGTTATAAAGGTGAATTCAAACTCGTCTATCCCGCTCGCGTTGGGCCCTAAGTCGTGGGGTTAGGTTGATGCCCTTACGACTACAATGGGATAAACTAAAAAACTTGCGATTATCGTGTTCATCGGCCTCCATATTTTTTCAGTTGAATTTCCCCCTGCTATGGTATGGTATCACATTAAAATGGACTTGGAGCTTGCACCTTGGAGTTTACCTTGGTGGATAAATTGACCTCTTAAATGGTTTCTCTGGGGCTCTACTATATCTATAATTTCTTGTGGCGCTTTGTCTCTACCCTTGAGATTTATTTTCATCCCACCCAACTATGAGCTACCCTACACTGTTTTAGGACCAACCCTGAGAAGCAGTGGGTGGCCTTGGTAAATAATGGGCTGATCCCAGTATCAGTGGTTGAGCGGTTGCCAGTCCCAAAGAGGTATGCCTCTAGAGTTGTCAAAAGTCACCTGGTATGGAGAGATTGTAGAATGAATGGCTGATGATGACATGGCTCTCTCGTTTCAGTTGCCTGTGGGCTTCACTATTCCATGCTGACACAGGGGGAGCTGAGAGGTTTCAAGATTAGTTTGAGACACAGGTGGAGAGGGTGGGCAGCTTTGGACAAAGTGAAGGTTTATAAACAGATGTTGGAATGACACTTATGAATTGCTTGACTGAGTGTTCTGATACCTACAGTTGAAGGGAGTTTCTGCTTGCGAGAGATAGAAATGGCAGGTGTCCCGGAAGCGAACAGTCTGAGGTCCTTCTTGACCAGCAGGTGGAAAATAAAAGTCTCAACTCTAGGATACAGAGGATCGTGTTGGATAGTAGAGGCCCAAAATGTATCCCTGCTAGGTCCAAAGGGGAAGGCAACCTGAGTATTACTTTCACCGATGGCTTATGGTCTTTACTTTGTGATGAGATCTGCAAGGTCTCGCTCTCCAATCAGTATATACTACATGGATTCAAACTCTTACATTGCAGCCCTTTACTACCAACTAGGTTAGTGAAGATTTTCAAGAACATGAGTGACAAATGATGGAGAAACTATGTGGAAAGGGCTACATTTTGGCATGCGATGGGTTTGCGCAAGGGCCAGAGAATCCCGGGTGTAAGTCCTTTCAAGAAGCAAAGACACTTAATGCTATTGATAGAGCCTTGGATCCCCGCTCAGCCACTCAACGGAGGAGGACCGAATTACCTTCCTCATATGGTGCATCCTATATTGATGACTACTAGCAAATGTTTGTTTAGCGTTTGGAAAAAAGTATCTGGCAACAAGGCAGGGATTAGCTGAGGAAGGATGGGGAGATTCACCAGATGGAGAAACCTACACATGGGCTACACAAACCACCAAGAAAAATATAAGCTGAAGGGCTCCTTTCTGTCAAAGGCTGACTTAATATTAATTTGTCAACAGTTTTCACACTCTGATAAGATCACTCTGGACTCATGTTGGTATGACCTTGCCCTAAAGACAGAAATAGTAAACATAGGGTTTCTTGTGATCCACCTAAAGTAAGGGCTGTGAAATTTTGTTTGCAGTAAGGGCAAGAGATTTGCAATTCTGCATCATTATTTCAATTCAATCTATAAGAGGGGGAGGGTTAGAGAGACATCATTTGGGGAAGAAGACAGTTGATATTGACTTGATGCTAGGCAAGAGCTACTGCCTACTACCTTGCAAGTTTTTATTATTCAACAGGGTTTCCAGATTCATTGAAACTGATTGCAGAAGTTAATTGTTTGTGTATGACTTAAAAATGGCTCCTTTGTATAACGTTGGAAAGTAATTGTCTTCATTATAAATATCATTTAAATTATGATTTCAAACAAAACACAATGTGCACAAACCAGTTAAACTGATTGCCTACCTTACAAAATTAAAAGTGAACTTTATACAAGCAAGGTAAAATAATTGTTTTCATCAGCAATGATTTGGAGGGCAGGATTTGATGGGGAAAAAGGAAGCAGTCCTTTAACAGAACTGAATTAAAAGCAGTCTTTGATGGAGGAGCTATTCTCACTATGAATAGGGAACAAAGAAAGACTATGTTGCATCTAAATTATAATTATAATTGTTCATTTATAAACACGTTTAATACCAACGAGTGGTTTTTAAGCGCAGGATCAGGATTTGAACCTGTGTTGCGCTGCGTTGTCTTGCTTCCAAGACAAACTCGTTGCCCTGAGCTATCCTTCCTCCTGAATAAAGTATTCAAATATGCTTGCATTTGAATTTTGATTACAAGTGGCTTTTCCCCATGTATACATTTGTTATATTATTTATGTTCAACTTCCCTAAAAGTATTAAGTGATAGAAAAACAGTGATTGTCTGACTGGGAAAGATATGTCTTTGGTACTATAAATCAATTCACTGATGTTTCCCTAGGTCTGTTCTGTCATATCAAGAACATGGATCAGCAAACAAGACCATGCCTGGTGCAAGGATGCAAGGATCTTGATTCTGATACATAATGATCGGTGCACAGCTAAAAAACAAACAATTCAATCACTTGGCCAAAACGTTTAAACTTAAAATCTCTTCTGAGGTAGTCTTAGGCTGGTCCTTTACATAATGATCGGTGCACAGCTAAAAAACAAACAATTCAATCACTTGGCCAAAACGTTTAAACTTAAAATCTCTTCTGAGGTAGTCTTAGGCTGGTCCTTTACATAATGATCGGTGCACAGCTAAAAAACAAACAATTCAATCACTTGGCCAAAACGTTTAAACTTAAAATCTCTTCTGAGGTAGTCTTAGGCTGGTCCTTTCTGCCTTTTCCATAAAGCCCAACTTCTTCTAAGTACTTAATGGTCTTCGTGGAACTATCGGGATGGTTTCCCCTCCTTACTCCAAATCTGCCATCTACAACACTTTCCTCTCTCACATGCAACTCCCCCACTCTTTCTCTTAACACTCTCACTCTATCTCCTTCACATACACACACTACCCATCTCCACCATCACCCATTCCCACATATATTCTCACAATCACAGCTACACTCTTCTTCACTTGGTCCCATGCTCTCGCACACACAATACCTCAATTGCACATTTATCCAACTTCTCCACAGACTCTTCAGCACTCCGCGCCACCTTTTGTCCTTTGCCTGGACTCTCTGTTCACCTCCTGACCCCACCTGAACACCTTTCATCCTGTCTTCCTCCTATGGGTCTTGTATGCGCATAACTTCCTGATTCTGTTCTTTCTTCCACTGTGTCCACTATCCACCTGACTCTGGAGCCCAATCTAAACTTGTCTTTGCACCTGGGGTTAGGACATCATAGAGCAATGCTATATAAGCCCCTTTTAGACCCCACCCCCTTTTAATCCACAGCATTTAACTGTCTGTTAATTTCTCTATTAAATGTTGGTTCAGCATTTCGCTCGCTTTGAACTGTGGTGAGCAATGCTTCTCTCGTGTGCCAGACACCAGAGTGTCAATCTTTTTGGGTGCCTTTCATGGGATTTCCTGGTACTGCATAGTATGATCATTCTTGTAGTTCTAGAATAAAGCAAAAGGAACTCTGGCCAGAATTGGAGCAAGGTTGGGGGATCGACAGCGGTATGAGAATCAACAGTCAAGGCACATATAGGGGCTTCACGGACTGGGGCCCTCGCAACTCCCTCCCCCGCCTTTGAGATAGGATTGGCTCTGGTATACACCCTAGTAGGCCATCTACCCTAGGTTGGGAGTGGTGCCTATTTCCACCTAACAGGCTACCACAATCGATATACCATTAAGTTCATCTATGGGTACAACCACCTGGGAATAGTGTAGTGGGTGCAAACAATTAATCTATGAAGCGTCACTGGTTGACGAATGCAAAAGTATTCCAAGTATAAAACAATACATACAGAGAACAATAAAATGAGCAGTGTATGGCGTTGTGTGGCAATCTAGGAGCAGCGTATGGAATGTGGAAATCAATCAAAGGATGCATCTACGGTCCATGGTTGCAGAATCAATCTAAGCGGTGCAGCAATCGGGTAGCAATATATGGGATGTTGCAATCAGTGCAGTGTGCGCAACAACATATAGGGCTTAGTAACACAATAGATTGGATGCAACAAACCGAGCAATATATGCAAGGCAGTAATTCATCTATAGGGCCTAGTACTCACTCTTAAGAGTGCAGAAGCTGATTTAAGGTGCAGCACGTGAGGTGGATATATGGGTGCACCAGCCAACACAAAGGAGCAAAAATAATCTAATAGGTGGAACGATTCAACCATGGGTGCCACTATTTAGATGAATATGGTAAATTGCAGTCTATGTGCTTATTAGTCAGCCAGGTCCAGTGTAATTGTGTTGTGAAGACGAGCAGTCAAAAGGGCATGCTGTCTGGGCAAGGCTATACTGAGGGGCATTGGGCGATGACCCCTGTAGGCCTGTCAGTTGCAAGCTAAGTGAGGGGATTGTGGGGGGGGGAGCTGGGAGGCGCATTGGGGAGGAGGGATTTGCTGAAAGAATTACCTAGGTTTCACTCAAAATAAAAAATGTATAACGTGAAGCTACATTCCCTTTGTCGAGGCTCTGGTGGAGGTGATTGAACTGGATGTGTAGCTGTGTGTTGCGTCTCCACTGAAGGCAGAAAGAGCACAGCTGGGGTCAAGGGCCTTGGGTAGAAAGGGAAAGGTATTTCAAACGAGGAGCTGAACCAGAGGTGAACACTGCCCTTTTCTGCGAAGCTGCTGTAGCAATATCTACAGATACCTGAACGACCTTGAAGTTGACCTGGAATGGATCGAACGATGCACATATACTCCTGCAAATAGGGCGACTTTAAAACTGGTCAAGCAATGTACAAATGCAGGTTCGGGCCAGTACAAAAAGAGCCAGGTTCATAGTGTTTTACACCTGTCAATTGTTATAGTACTTGGGGGAATATTCTTTGTGAAAGGGTGGTGCATTTTAAAGCACATTGCTCAAACCTAACAAATATAATGTCATTAAACAGGCATATCGAGACAGACAGCCACTCAGGAATTGTTCTGTTGGCCTGTAGACCTAGCATGTAAATAAAAATGCCTCCTCATGCACCGAGATTGGTTTCCGCACTACACCAAGGAAGGCAACCATGTTCATTAATACATTTAGTTTAGACGAAGATTCTTGCGCTCTTGGGAACACACTGGTTGCTGTCAACAAAATAGCACATTAAGGTCACGTGGGAAGTAGCAGGAGATTAATGATTTAACACATATTTTGCGGACCAATGTTCCAAAAATGTCAAGTGGGTAACTTGGGCGGCATGTTTCAGGATGTACTCTTTATATGGCGACGTTTAAGAAGGGTTCTCTCCTAGCTAGGTCAGATTTGCAAAGAAACCAGCAATCCATACAAGAGACACTGCAGGGGCACGAAGGGGTTAACTTCTTTCTGCCAGCTCCGAAGCCCAGAGGATGATTCAGGCTAGTGTTTCTATTTTTACACTCCTCCTGTAGCTATTACTTATCCCGTTTCATGCCCCTTCCTTTTATATATATATATATATATACATATATAAATATATATCTGTCTAACCCGATCTTTTCCGTGCAATCTGCTGGACTGGTTTCCAAGGCAACTCTTCTATCCGGGACGATGATCCCTCCCCTATGCCAAAGTGCCTATGAGACGTGACCTCTAATTAAATGGTATTACCGATGACAAAAGATTGCTATAGCAATCGGATCCATGGAACAGTGCGAGGGTGAAAAAGGCCGAGGAGAGAACATCAGATTCGGGTAATAATTCGCTTCATGCAAAGTTCCAGTACCACATCAAACAAAAACCCGCCCAGTCTCCCTGCATCACTGCCGACGCCGTGTGAATGTGTCTCACATCACGGCAGCATTTGGCAAGAACTGGGAGCTGCTGGTTTAAGATGGAGAGGGTTAGCCGAACTCTGGGATGGAATGCAGACGCCACCATTTTAGAGGGCTTCTTGGATTTTAGCACTATTTTGGAGAGCAGTAAGCATCTCTTCTCTTTTTTAACATGCTACTACCAGATGTCGCAACATGACATATGTCAATAGTTAGTGGGCACGTATAGCTAAAACCCCACATGCTTAGAGATCTGCTGGAAAGTTGCCAAATACGACAGAGAGAAATGAAAGGCAACACAACCAGGGTAAAGAACGCATGTACTGGCAAAACCAACAGGTTTTGCCAGGATTATGGCCAGAGAGCAGCATGAAATGCCTCAATAATATTAAACACGCATTGCCAGAGCCAATAGATCTGGCAATGTATTTTTGGTATTTTGAAGAATAGGAATGATTGCGAGTTGTCTCTGCATAAAAATTTATGGAATGGACTACTAAATGCCAATATCTGAAATCGGACCTCAAATACGAAGGGTAATAATAGTGTGTTCCTATTGAAAAAAGCATAACACAGAAAAGGTATGTGTTCTGCCCTCCCACCTCATTTAATTTAGCCAAGGGTCTTAAGGGGATTCCGTTTGCATGGGCCACAAAGGCCAATGACACTTTCAACAGGAGGCAGAGGCGCAACGAAACCTACATTTCGGGGTGTGGCTAACCCTTAAAATGTTGGGAAAGGCGCTGACTTCAGAGCCGGAGGGTGAAGAGGGGTACACTTATTTGTGTGGGGACATCTAACTTCTTTACACAATCCAAGCAGACTATTCTAGTGCAGCTTCAATGTTACACGCACTGAACTCTCTCCTTTAAGTCTGAAAGCACCCACTTAAGAACTACTGTGAGAATTAGAGGCCTCCTTCAATTGCTTAAAAATGTATGCACATGAATGCAGGTGCTAACAGTGAAATGCTTTACGTTAATAATTGCAGGCCCTTTGTTAACATTGAAGCCCAGGCGCTGTTTGACATCTGTGTCCAGTTCAGCCGGCCACGGCTCTGTAGGTCAGCCAGGTCGGGTCAACATAGGCCACAATGGGGACTGAAGCCCAGCCAGCTCAATGGTGTTGCGCCACTGACAGGAGGTGTGTTCACATTTACACATGTACAGACAGTAGAGCAGTTAACCCCTTGCCGAAAGTGCGACAGGTACGTCCCACTATCAGGTTAAGCCCCCCCCCACACACACAGTTTGGTCCAAGCTTGCAATAGAAATATGCCTTAATGTTGGTGATATATTTGGAAGGAGGTCCGCAATGTGCGTGGGGTAGGTGAGGGCAGATAGCAGAACGGGTCTTCCTCCCAGAGCAGTGCTGTAGACACCCAGATGAGTAGAGCCTGCAACCACGGTGTGTGCAGGGCACAGTATCTGCTGCCCTTCGTCTGCAGTGGAGCCACCATCTAATTTAACACAGGAAATGTTGTGCCAGAAGATACGTTTATCGGACAGCACCACGCCTTGGCTTCCCCACAGGAGGCAGCTGCTGTACCGACAACCCACAAACGTGCTGGGATCTTGGCAACAACAATGCGTTGTGACCCTGCGTGGGCCACCGAGGATCTCAAACTGCTAACTGCACGAACACGGATGGGAAGGCGCCCCCTTGAGGGTGAAGTGGTGGATCGGTGCCTGCAACAAAAGGTGGACCGCCATGTGATGAACATGCAGATGCAGAGCCTGCACTCTGGTGCAGCCGGACTAGCAGCTCTGACTGTTGCAATGGCATGCCTGGCGCCGAGCTGTGTGTGCAGTAGACCACACTTAAGAGAGCGACCGGGTTCACATTAAAAAACGATAATCCTGCTCGACATTTTATTCCTCACCAACCCCCAGAACTATTCATCAATCCAACTTAGACCCATGGACACGTAAGTTGCTCCAGCGCAGCATTAACTCTTTGCAGCCTGGCAGCTTTCACCTCATTGATGGAGTGTGGGTTTAACTGGGCTGGCTGTGCGTCACATGCCGCACACACCCTGCACTGGAATAACATGCTCGCAGGTACAAAGTAAAATGCTTGCCGCTGCAAAGAATACATTTGAAGGCAGGCAACAGCAAATGGTAGATTAGTTGGTAAATAAAGTATGTGACATATTGGACTAACCTCTAGGACCATCACCCACAGTATGTCCAGCCAAGAAGTATTTAAGGTATTCTCTCAAAATTTATATGCGACGGATCACCCAGATGAAAAGGACCAAGAAAGTCTCCTGCAGTCTCTCCCCCTCCCAAAAATTTCTGAAGAGGCCAAAATAGCGCTGGACGCCCAGATTACGGAAATGGAAGTTAAGCAGGCAATAGCGGATCTCCCATATAATAAGGAACCCGGTCCAGACGGCTTCACGGCCCCCTTTTATTAAAAATATGCAGATACCCTCACCCCAATCCTAACAAGACTCTTAAATACCTTCAAGGACAATGGAAATGTAACCCCATACATGAATGAAGCAAAGGTCTTGGTGTTCCACAAACAACGTAAGGACCCCTCTCTACCAGGCTCATATCGACCCATAGCATTGATAAACCTGGACTCTAAGATCTACACAAGAATTCTGGCTGCTATGATTCCCCGCTTCTGCCCTCCATAATACACCCCGACCAATCGGGCTTTATCCCGGGCAGACAAACTCACGATAATCTAAGAAGGCTAATCCACCTAATAGAAAAAGTGGGCATTGCGCGCACGCCAGCAATACTACTCTCACTAGATGCCGAAAAGGCTTTTGACCGGGTTGAATGGTCCATGCTATTTAAAACCTTGGAACATATGGGATTCGAGAACCATTACATAAACATGGTCAAAGCCAACTATACCTCCCCTTCAATAAGAATAGCGGTTAACGGGGAAGTCACAGAAAGGGTAAGGATCAACAGGGGAACGAAACAGCGATGCCCGCTTTCCCCCCCTCTTTATGCTATTTTCTTGGAACCGTTACTAATCAAAATAAGGGAAACAATCGACAGTAAGGGGATAGAGATGACAGGCAAACAACACAAGGTAATAGCCTATGCAGACAATATGCTCTTGGCACTAGCGGACCCGGGGAAGTCACTACCTTATACACTACAAGAGCTAGAGGCATTTGGGGAGATGTCAGGCCTAAAAATAAATAGGAATAAATCAGAAGTAATACATCTTCTGGGGGACAAAGAGGCATTGGAGAGGGAAGCGGGAATAATAGGCCTAAAAATTGCAAGAGAGGGTATCAAATACCTGGGTATAACTCTCACTCACAGGGTGGACATGTTGTATAAAGAGAACCACCCCTCACTACTCGCCAGAGTAAAAAAAGATATGGAACGATGGAATCCGCTAATGATTTCATGGTGGGGGAGAATCCAATCGGTGAAAATGAACACTCTTCCCAAGCTGCTGTACTACTTTCATGCCCTCCTGATAATGATTCCTAAATCTTTCTTTAAGGCACTGTCAAAAACTGTCTCAGCATTCATATGGAACAGAAGGCCCCCCCAAGGGTTGCAAGAGCCGTCCTCACAACACATGTCAGAGAGGGGGGACTGTCACTCCCACATTTCAAAAACTATCATGCGGCGCCACTCTGGGTGTTGAAAGAATGGCTGGGGGATGACAAACGAACAATCTGGGTAACCCAGGACAGGGCGGTCGCTAGAACCCCATTAGAAGACGTCTTATGGAAACCCAAACAGCATAGACACTCGAGCCTCCGCATCAGCGAGATCATGAAAGCCACATTGAATGCCTGGGACGAACAAACACGGAAGGGCATCATGACCACGGTGCCCGCCCCATTCATGCCCATATGTAGAAACCCCCAATTCCCACCGGGACAAGAAAATGGGGCCTTTGAGAAATGGGAAGAGGCTGGATGCAGAAAGATGAGAGAAAAGTTCAATGACAAAGAAGTGAAATCATTTGCGGAATGCAAACTCACGTGGAACCTGAAGACAACGGACAGATTCAAATACGAACAGCTCAGACATTGGTTAACGACCCCAGATATTGCTCAAGCGGCTTCCAGTGAACTGACCCCATTTGAAAAAATACCTCCTAACCAACTCCGGTGACAAGAAGCTAGTCTCTTCGCTCTATAATTTCTTCAACACACAGGAGGAGGGAATAAAATGGGCATACATGAAAAGATGGGAAAAAATATTGGGGGAAGAAATTACACAACAGCAGTGACAGGCGCTGTGGGCGGACATCCCTAAACTAACACAAGCAGTGCAGACCAGGTAAATGTGGATAAAAATAGTCACCCAATGGCACTACACGCCTGAGAGACTCCACAACATGTACCCGAACACGCCAGACTGCTGCTGGAGGGGCTGCCCAGAGGTAGGCACTTGGAGGCACATCTGGTGGGAATGTCAAGGGGTCAAAGGGTTCTGGAAGGAAATTATATTGGAAATTAAAAAGATGTTCCCAGAGGCGGATCAGATGGGGGAGAAAGTGTGGCTCTGTGGAATGAAATAGAAGCGGGCAAAGAGAAACAGTAAGACGCAATGGAGAGGCTTCATGGGCCTGGTAATAGCGGTTTGGGCTACGATCGCACAGAACTGGAAGAAGCACGACCCATCACTAATATACACCTGGCTGCAAAAGGTCTGGTCACAAATGGCCATGGAGAAAATCACGTACTACTTGCAGGGATCGAATGAATCCTTCATGAAGGAATGGGGGGGGGTTCTGGAATATTTGCAATCGGACTATATGGAACAATGTCCGCATAACATTAGAATCGCAGATATATTTACCTCATAGCCAGCCCGGAGAACATTTGGAACAATGAGCTGCTCTTCCGGATGGGTGCGGGGGGGATTGTAGGGGGGGGTTATTTGGTTAAAATGCAATTGGTCTTTACTATGAAAATAATAAAAATATGTTTAAAAAAATATAAAGTCAAATAACTTTATTAACATTAACATATGGCGGCCACCATTTTGGGAGTAAAAATGTCTGCCACATTCAGCTCACAATATAAATACAGGCAAAGAGTGCAAAAAGGTGTGTGGTTTATGGTGAGATGGGTGGGAATGGGAGGAAAATAACAGATTTCACTTAGAGATGGGCATTAAATTGGTGGGACACATAGCCTAACACAAATCCATCCTCTTATGCGAGCTGCACTGAAATGCATTAGAGGCCCTCATTCAAAGCCCTTATTTGAAGCTCTTATGTTAAAGTTCTTATTTTAATGACAATAGTTTCAGCTTAAAGGTAGCGTTTTCAGCACCACATAACAGCCAAACCTAAAAAGGACAACAATACAAATTGCACCATCTTAAGTGGTACCCATCAAACTGCATGGTGAAGTGGGGATATCTAGAACGCTTTCCATTAAAGTGACAACAAGGCACCAAAGTACAACTAAGACCCAATGCTCACCAATCGGCACAAGGCAGTGGTATAAACATACAAACGGGGAACTAATGACCCATCACTAAGGTGGATGGGTATTCATCCACATTTTTTATCCATCACGGTGACATGTTACCTACATATGGTTAATTACTAAAAGATGCCCATGAGTCAAATCCTAATGGGCAGAACACGTGTTTAAATTTTTTACACATGCCAATGGTAAAGCATATGATAGTTTAATGAATGGGGCTTATGTTTAAACTATAGTAAAAAGAGAGGCGTCTTCAGTCATTAGATGTTTGCTTGATGCTGGTGGGGCACTTTTCACATCGTGAGTTTTATTGACAGCACACACACACACAGTCTGGAGCATGTGGGGTGCGGCTAAAACTCACTGCGCCCTAACACAGCTTTTCTCAGATTTCACTAGGAACGAAGGACAATTCTTCAAAGCAGCATCACAGGTAGAAAGATTAAGTTGGTTCCCAATACATACCAGAGTTATGTATGATTGAAGCTAGGGCACCTACACAGTTTCTCAGTTGCTGAGCATTTCATTCAATTAGTTCTGTAAATATATACCAGCACCCTATTTGGTACGCGTTAAAATAGAGAACCCCTTTTGTGTTTGATCAGGGATTATGTTCATATGTTTGTTTTCTGTATTGCTGCACTGAATTGATGTTCGAAGAGGATGCATGCAGCAGTACATAGTTGTGGTGCTATATGCCTTATACTTTAATAAACATTTAAATAAAAATATAAAAGGAACCCCTTTCAGACCCCAGACATGACAATCTTGGGGGATGGAGCAAACATTTCTAGCACTCATTTTGCAGGGAATTGAGAGTGGCTAGTTAGTTAACCACTTGGTTCATCTGTAAATGCTCTGTGACAAACAACAAAAATGGAGGACTTGTTTTATAATGATGGAAGCTACTCCACTTGTGGCTGGTGCAAAGTGGGTGATAGGAGGGACCTTCAAGGGCTCATACAATTCCAAGGTTTTTTTGGACACTAATTCTTTCATACGAGTGTCATGCAGTAAAAGACCGATAGGCCCTGGGCAATGGAATGTGCTGGCGGACAGCAATTCTTCAATTTCTTTAAGACAACTAACCAAAGCCAAATGTAGAATATGCTCATTGCTAAACCCAAAGGAGATCTCCTCGTTCCCAACTGTGCAAATGCAGAAATTAAAAGCCCGGTGAGGACCACCAGGAGGCGTGATATGATATGGCATTTGTAACGCGCCTATATACAAGGCGCAACGAGGCAAGGAAGGGGGAACAGAGGGAGGACAGAGCCAACGATCTTACTAGGCCAAGTGACATTGAGATCAAGCAAGGAGAGGGGATAGGAGAAAAGGGCCAGGGGAAAGGGGAGCGGGCAGTGCTGTACATGGGATCAAAACAAAAACAAGAAGTGTGGCCAGCAGGTGGCAGGTGCAAGGGTAAGTGCAGAGAGCAGGTGTCCAAAAGTGCAGGTATGGGGACTGTAGGGTTACAGATACAGACCCAGGTTGCCCGGAGGCAGTGCGGGTGTGCAACTGAGCAGGGAGGGACCTGGGCCCGAAATCAGAGGGTAGCAATTTGACTAGTGCAGTATGAACAGGAAATCAGAAGAGGCTAGGAAGAGAGAAGGCAGAAGCAAAGAGTAAGTTCTTGGGGTGCTTCCGGAACCAGAGATGGTTCTCCTCGAGTTTCAGAGAGACAGAGAGGCTGTTCCAGAGGGAGGCCACATCCGTAGAAAGAGATATACCACTAACTCATTGTTTGAAGAAGTGACTGACCTTGAGGGAGTTGGAGGTGGAGGAGCGAAGAGCTCGACTAGGAAGGTATTTACGAAGAGAGAATTGGAGGTATTGAGGACCCATGCCCCAGGAGGCCTTGTGGAAAATGCAGAGGCTCTTTAACTTAATCCTCGCAGCCACTGGAAGCCAATGCAGAGATTTCAGTGCTGGAGAGATACGATCCCTGGGCTTGAGGCCAAGGACAAGTCTCACAGTCATGTTCTGGATGAGTTGCAGAGGGTGGAGAGTAGAACCAGGCAGATTTAGAAAGAGGCTGTTGCAGCCTAGAAAGAACCAGAGCTCTAGAGACAGTGAGCTTCTGGGGGAAGAAAAGGAAAGGAAGAATACCTCTGAGGAGGTGCAGTTGGTAGTCTGACTTCTTAGAGACGTTGGAGATGTGAGGAGAAAAGGAGTGTGTGGAGTCGAAGCTGACCCCGACGTGCTTAGCCTCACAGGTTGGAGCAGGAAGAGGGCCAAGGGAGGCCGGCCAGAGAGTGACCGGAAAGGAGGGTGCAGGTGTGAATATATGACATACTGGAGGAAACGTCATTGTTCCTTTATCACACCCAGACAACAGCATGGCGGTTCCTAAGTATATTGGGTCTGATGGCAGTATTTGTCCTGCAGGTTCCTATGGCCAGGCTACAGATGTGGCAAAAGCAAATGCACCTGGCAGCCTCCTGGTCTCAATTGTCGACCCTCCAACAGCAACGGTCCCCATTGCATCATGGCTGCGGCAGGATCTGCTTTGGCGGTCAGACAACAACCTGCAGATAGGGACGATTTTTCAGGAACTTCCTCATCAGTTCACCATAACAGTCTACTTCCCGTCAGGATGGGGAGCGACTCTGGAGAACCTTCAATTTCACGACATGTGGAACAAGGAAGAAACGCTCCAAACCTGGAGTTGAAAGAGCATTGAAAGTCTTTTCTGCCAGTGATTACGGGCTTCAGGGTGTTGATCCGGACAATGTTGTAATGATGTTTTACATAAACAAACAAGGAGGAACGAAGTCGGTAAAGCTGCGTGCCCGAGCAGTTCATCTATGGGAATGGGCACTGAGTCCCAATGTTTCCATGCAACCAGCTCACCTGGTGGGAATACAAAATATTCAGGCAGACAAACTCAGCAGAAGATCAACTGCCAACCAAAAATGCGAGCTCAACGAACAAGTTCCAAGGGAGAAGCTTGCCTCCAAAGGTCAGCCCCCCGGGGATTTATTCACAACAAAATGGAAAAACAAGTGCTCAAATTTTGCCTCATGGAAAGGAAGAGAGAGAGAGGTTCATTGGGGGATGCATTGTTGATATCATTGAGACATCTTTTTGCATATGTGTTTCTGTCAGATGGAGCTTCTCCCGATAGCTCCCCGACGGCCTCAGAGGCATTGGTTCTCAGACCTACTGTTAATGGCAGATGGACTCCCTCTCCCCCTCCTTTCGAATCATATTCACCAGCAGGAATGCAAGGCGGTTCATCCCTGCCCACAATTATTTTTCTTGGTGCTCTGGCACCTGAAAAATTAGTCTATAGCCACGTGGGTCCGTCAAGTGGACAACCTCAGGGATGGGGGCTTTCAGGAAACCTTTCACTTGCTCGCATTAACAAAAAAAATAGCTCTGTTTCTGCCATGGGATACTGGAGAAAAGAAAGAAAAGATCCTTTTCAGGCATCCATAGATGATATCCTTTCTTTTCTGACCATTGTGGTGAACTAGAAGGAGTCCGACAACTTAATGACATGTTCAAAACAGGTTTTATTTAAACTAAGGAAAACTCCTAACTTGCCCTATCAAAACTAAGGGTGCATATTAAGTCCAAACAAAAAGCCTTCTGTGCAAATCCCAACTAACTAACTGGCCCTACGACTTTAGAAAAATACCTAACTAAAAAGCAAAAGGGAGGCTTGTATAATGGCCTCGGTATGGACTTCTCCCTGGCCCAGGGACAGTCAACTTGTTCTCAGTTTTAAAGTTCTTGCAGATTGTCTTCACAGCTTTAATATCAAATCCTTTTGGAAAATTAACAATTATCGTTGGTATGGGTTTCTCCTTTGATAAGGAAACGTTTTTTGATTTTTAAATGTTCCAATCCCTCCAGGATGGCCTGAAAAATAGGTCTTCCTTTCCCACCACCATAGTGTTGGGACTCCCAAAGTCTGGTAGCTCTGTCGTAAATGTCTCATTTCTCAGTACAAACTTAGCCTAGGGTTTATGCCCAATAAGGGAATACATCATCTTATGATTTCAAGCACTTGCTGTCCGTATTCAACTTCCCTTCACTCTGTTTCAACATGGGGCCTGTATCTGTGCTTCCTCGATAATCTTAGTGGCTATTTCAGCTTTGAAATAGCGTGTCTGTATCTTTTCCATTCTCATTTAGTGGGGCTGTGTGCTCGTCTCATTTTCTTAATTTCATTCTTCTGGCGACTGTTCCAGCCTTATGTTATAGTGCTCGTATACCTTTCTCTCTGGATTAGTGGGGCCCAGTGCCCTTTACATTCTGCTGACTTTTTAAACTTTTGGCAACTATTCCAGACATTAGTCACATTGTTCATATCCCTTTATCTCGCTCGCCTCCACACGTCCGCAGCATCTCTTTCCCCATCTGTACCTCTCGTGTTGGGAAAGGTGCTTGTCAGAGGGCGCTCGAGATCTCAGGCTCCTCTCTTCTCTCGGCGGCAGTTGCTGGGCACCAGACCACCAATGCTCTTCAGGTGTCATGCCACCCAAGAAAACCGTTCTCTTGCCATGCTCTCCTTCCCCGGAGTCTCTTGCTCGGTTACGGTACCCACCTTCTAGCCTCCAGCAAGGGGTTTCTCACACATCGAGTCACTGCGGATCGATATGGCTCTGCCACTCCAAGACGTCCATGCTACAGGGGCTCCCCTCTGCGTAGCACTTGCTCTCCTCACAGCGTGGGAGTGCCCTCTCCATTCACAGTCCATACACCTCTCAAATACGTTGTTAAAATTAATGAAATGATGTCCATCTTCCTTGGTTATGGAACCCAGGCAGGGTTCGCCATTACCTAAAGCCAAAAGAATCATAGAAGGATCTTTGTGCATTATAGTTGTAACAGGGAACGCAACAGTTTTTCTGACATCCATATATGTAGAATGTGTGGTTTGGATAGGGAGTTCCATGCTGGAATGGGAGTTTGTGATCACAAGAGGGGAGTGGTCTCAGACCCCCAGGGAGAGTCTTGCATAGTAGACTCATATCTCTAGCCTCAAAGGGGGCGACTCCCCTTTGGAAAGAAGGGACAAATTGTCCAGATTTGTCAGACAATTACGATTCAAACAGGAATTCAGGTATCATCATACTGATTGGGCTTACCTCACAAAGACTGGTAAATCTCTTTAGCCAATCCTATAATCAAACACTTTGGAGGGACTACCACACCTGTTCTCTGACTCAACATCAGATTGCTAGTTGGCACCTACATATAGTACTAACAGCCATTGCACACAAGTAATTAAAACTAATGGCCTCCATCGTTTTACATCTGCTCTCTTGGAAAACAGCCTTTCTGGTTGCTATCACTTCAGCCCGCCCACATTTTCGAACTTCAAGCGCTATCTGCTGAAGAACCACACCTTTTCACTGTGACAAAATGGTTTTTACAGACACACCCGTACTTTTTACATGAGCCGGTCCCAACCTTCCATATAAACCAGGAGATCAAGTTACCACTGTTTTACAGATCAGCAATCAGAAGCCAATTGCACCTTTCATAACCTAGACGTTTGATGGGCATTGAGGTTATATGTCATGAGGGCTAGTCCTCACAGGTCCTCTCAGAGATTATTGGTCCCTTTTGGAGGAGTACATCCTGGCAGACAAGCAGCTAAACTACGACTGCAAGATGGATTGAATCTTGAATTTCTGAGGCTTACGAAATTCAGGGAAATTTGCCACCCCTCATGGTCTAAATGTTCATCAGACTACATTAAAAAGTACAGCAGCAGCCTTTCAGCTCCATGAACCATGGAGGTGATTTTCAAGGCAGTCACTTGAGCCTCTCCTTCAGCTTTTTGCAAGCATTACGTGCTGGATTCCAGCTCCACGGCTGATGCCCAGTTCTAACAGACAGTACGCAGGAAAATGTTTGCAACAGTTTTGTTCCATCCTCCCTGGTTCATGGAAGTGCTTGATACTCTCCCATGAGCATGGTGGAAAGGTGACGGTACGTAAGAGTAAGGAAAAGTTACTCATCGTCGGGGCTACTGTACTTCTCGTCGGTTGTCCCCCTTCCTCCATACGCCCACCCTCCATCCCCCTAAACTAAATAGACAGGTCCTCCTCGTCCTCTCAGCGGATCAAGGACTGAGGGAAAACAGTGGAGAATCCTGTTGATCCCACACTGAAACCCTCCCTAAAGTGACTAAAGTCTCATCCCAGTTGGCCATGAGAGGGCACACGCTTCCTGACCCCAATCCGAGGGCTGGTGTACTGCGGGAGGATCACCTGGGTGGGGACAAGGCCCAGTGTGGTGGGGTGAATTCACAGGATGAGACACAGTACGTTTCCCTGGTTAAAGGAGAAATTGGCATATTGTGTCTCATCCTCCTATTAATGACGGGGAGATAAACTCCCAGGGTAAAACCCAACAAAGTGGTATATTGGAAGAACCAGTCTTTTGTCTCCTTAAAAAACATATCTACCCCAAGACCAAAGGTATACCAAAAGTGATGATGGAAATTTGGCCATTCTTATTCAAACTATTTCTAAAAAGGCTAATTCTTACAATTCCCCTTCTAAAAATAGAGAGAAATGGGATGGTCACAACCCTGAAGGCAGTGGAAAAAACAATTTCTTGAAAGGGACTACAAGTCCTAGAAACCCTCAGAAACTGACGAAGAAGAAGGCTAAAGAGACCTGTAGAAATAAAGAATAATCAGGCAAGTCTAATAGCCTCAGGTAAGGTCAGGCAATTAAGTGTGAGGGCCCACACCTAAAACCAATTAACTCAACTGAGAGGCATAAAAGGCTGCTGTAAGGAGGGAGTCACAGAGAGAAGCTGGAGAAGGAGCCGGAAGGTCTGCAGCAGCAGTATGAGAAAAAAACAGAACTGGAGGCTGGCAGTTCACAAGGAAGTGTGACCACGGTGGGACGCTGGAGCAAAGTACAATTTCACCTGCAGGCTCTGAGTTGGTCCTGTGCTCACAAATCGTGGCTGTATTGGAAAAGACTGGCATTCTTTCGGTGTGCCGGACAGTCGTGAATGCAGAGCTGAAGTCCTGTGTTTTATCAGAGGCCCGTGTACAGAAGCAAGCCAAAGGAAGCTGGAGAGAGGAAGACTCTCCTTTAATGAAGGCCGATCCGAAACACACATGCTGAGGAAAGATGTGGATCCAGAGTGGACGTGGTAACAGTAGCAGAGGAAAAGTCGTTGGGAAGCAGAGACAACCCGCAGCCTCCATAATATTGGAGCTGGTAAATTAACGACAGCTAGACAGAGCAACAGAAACTCTTTGCCGGTAACTGTAACCAGCTGAACTTCATTTGCGTCGAAGGTAAAAAAAAGTAAAAGTCTTCCTAGGTTGTGGGAAGTCTTGTCAAACAAAGGAAAATTTATCACGTGCTTACCCAGCAATAAATTAAACAAATGCATGTGAAGTAAGTCTTTCTTTTCCCATTGTTAATTTGGAATCATTAACTGGCGCAGCCGCGTGTCTCCTATTAATCGCATAAGCAGTAGCAGACTTTCCCATTCCGTTATATGGAAACATTGCTTTAGAGACACTGTGTATGCAATATTCTGTTTCCCGATCATTGTTAGAAACAAAAGCTATTGTTGAAAAAGGGAACGAAAGTAGCAAGCTGAAGAAGAGGAAACCAGTCAAAATAATTGCTGAAGCATGTTTTGTGTTAGCTACAAGACTTAGTGGAAGGGCAAAGAGGATGCCCTTTCTGGTGGAAGTAGAAAGAAGAGTGCCTTGCCAACCTGCAGAAGAGTCTTGTGTAAGTTGCCCAATAACATTTCTATCAAGTTGTAGCAGCAGAAGTGGAACTGTGGTTGTCTAGAATCTTGTCAGAACTGTTACATGTGGAAGAGGTTGAAATTGAAGCAGGCTGTGGGTCAGAGAAGCCTGTCCTCACAGTAACCCTGATAAAAGGAAGTTCTCAAAGAGAGCAATTTCCTTCAAAGAAGCATCCAGACAAATTGCATACAAGAAGCTGCAGAAAGTACAGTTGAGGTTGAAGTTGAAGTGCAAATTTTGTTTTGAACATTATCCAGGATTACCATTGGTGCTGTTTTCTTTATGGAACTTTGAAAGGGGATCTTTTCATCCAGAGAAGGAGAACCTGTTACCTGTGGATTTTCGGTTGAGTGACTTTCTATTTTCTTTGGAACTTTTCAAGAATTTGAGACTTTGTTTTTCTTGGGAAAAATTGATGTGGAATATTGCTGGGGAAGCAGAATCTGGCCAGAGCAAGTAGAAGTAAACCAAGAACTTAATAGTTTGGTAATGTTTTATTTACGTTATTGTTGCTTTGATTTGATTTTTTTGATTGTTTAGTTTGAGGGTTAGGTTTGTGTATGCTAGGATGGTTTTCCTTAGATCTTAGAATAGGTAGTGAATCCCCTGGTAGAGTAGGTTTAGTTAGCGTTTTTATATGGTTTCATTCAAAAATAAAATGGCAAACCTTGAAAACTCTGAGCTCAGTCGTGAGCCTCACATTACCGACCCCTCACAGAAAGGCTCACAAGAGGCAGGGTTATGGGCAGGACTACGCTATGTGCACATGGCCTGCACCCAAGCTCTCTAAATTCCTAAAGGGGGAAACACACTGGGCTTGCTATGGCTCTGATCCCATCACCGCTCCACGGGAACTCCCATAAAAATGGAGGAAAGGGGACATTGGACTAGGAGTACAGTAGTAATTACAGTGAGTAACGTTTCCTTTATACTGCATTTCCAGTCCTACTGTGTGGCTTGCTACACTAGCTAAAGTCATCTTATTACTATTCAGAGCGCAAAGATTCAATTACACCATGCAGGGGACCTGAACTAGGGTCCTACGCTGTTTCTACTTAGAATGGTCACTACAACTTCTCTATCTTAGAGCACATCCCTTTTTCTAGTAAACTGCTTTTAAACATGTATGTTAATTTACTGTATAGTATGATATAAGGAACAAGTTACTTACCTGTAACTGTTGTTCTCCAGCATGGGTCTGGCATGGATTCACATGCTCATGAATATTCCCCGTCGCCAGGCTGGGAATCCTCGGTAAAGAAAAAATCAGTATCAGTTTCGTTTCTGATCGGTCTTTCGTAGTAGTAACCAATCACTGACCTCTGCGTCATACTGACCACAGCCAATGACTGCCCTCTACCTAAGCCCCGCCTCTGACAGCCATCTTCAGATTTGGTAGCACGCGTAGTGGCAGTATGACCAAGTGAAGAGCCGCAGAGGGGTAGGCGGGAGGGTTCGCATGTGAATCCATGCCAGACCCATGCTGGAGAACAACAGTTACAGGTAAGTAACTTGTTCCTTCTCCAGCATGGGGTCTGGCATGGATTCACATGCTCACGAATATAAGAATAACTAGCAGTACACACATGCACAACCACGGGGTGTGGCAAAAGGCTCAACATTAAGCAATACAAAAAACTCAACATTAAGCATCTCTTGCCTCCTCACCCGGCTCACCTTAAGCGAACAGGTTGCGCAGCACTGCTTGGCCGACCCTGGACTCCTCCCTGGAATCCCGATCGACGCAGTAGATTCTCGTGAAGGTGTGCGTCGACCTCCACGTAGCAGCCCTGCAGATGTCCAGCAGGGGCACACCAGATAAGAACGCCGTAGTAGCAGCGATCGCTCTGGTCGAATGGGCTCTCGGACGGCCTGGCAGCGGTCGGTTAGCCAAGCGGTGACAGTGCATGATGCAGCCGGAGAGCCATCTGGAAATAGAAGACTTCGAGAGAGCCTTCCCTTGATTCACAGGTCAAAAGTTCACGAACAACTGTGATGTCCTCCGGAAACTCTTCGTGCGGTCCACGTAGAACTTCAGCGCTCTAGCCACATCCAGCGGGTGCAACGTCCTCTCGGCCGGCGACGAAGGAGACAGGAAGAAAACAGGTAACACCAAGGGCTCGTTAAGATGGAAGTCCGACGGCACCTTGGGCATAAAGGAGGGGTGCGTCCTAAGCACCACCCTCGAGGCATGGAAAGTCAAGTACGGTGCTTTGCAGGATAGGGCCTGGATCTCTCCAACTCGTCGTGCGGAGGTAATGGCCACCAGGAACGCAGTCTTCCACGACAAAAACTTCATCGGTGCGGAGTGCATCGGTTTGAATGGGGACCCCATGAGCCTGGTCAGCAACACGTTAAGTTCCCACGCCGGGGCCTTCACCGGCGGGAACGACCGGAACAGTCCTTTCATAAATTCTTTTACCAGTCGATGGGACCACAGGGACGTCCGTCCTGTGGTTCTGGTATATCTGGAGATCGCCGCCAGATGAATCTTAATGGAGGCATGGGCTAGCCCAGCCTTTGCCAGCGATAGCAGGTACGGCAGCACTTGAGGGGCCGTAATCCGTAGGGGGTTGATCTTCTGTGCTCGGCACCAGATAGAGAACCTCTTCCACTTATGACCGTAGCATTTGAGAGTCGAGGACGCCCTGGCCTTTGCAAGAACTTCTCTGCAATCGGCCGGTATACCATAGCCTCCAAACTCTAGCGCTGCAGGAGCCAAGCCTGCAGTTTCAGCGACGCCGGGTCGTGGTGGAAGACGGCGCCTCCTTCTCTGGAGAGAAGGTCCGCGTCCGCCGACAGCTTGATGGGAGGAGACGTTGACAAGTCCAGAAGGTCCGGGAACCAGATCTGCCTCGGCCACGCCGGTGCAACGAGGATCATCCTGCACCGGGACCTCTTGAGCTGACTGATGAGTCGAAGCAGCAACGGCAACGGAGGGAACGCATACAGGTATAGGCTGTCCCAGGGGAACAAGAACGCATCGCCTATGCTTCTCGGCTGGGGAAACCTGCTGGCGAACCTCTTGCACTTCGAGTTCGTCGCTGTTGCGAACAGGTCGATTTGGGGTTTGCCCCATCGTCGGAAGAGTCGGTCCACCTGATCCTGGCGCAGTTCCCACTCGTGACACGCGCGCAGCTCCCTGCTGAGCTAGTCGGCGATGGTGTTTCTTTCTCCTGCCAGGTGGAAGGGAACCAGGAACATCCCCTGGGCAACCGCCCAGTGCCACAGATCCTGTGCCTCCTTGGATAGGGCTGGGGATCTGGTGCCTCCCTGCTTCCGCTTGTAAAACATTGTCGTGGTGTTGTCCGTGAAGATCCGCACCACCTTGCCCTTGAGCGACGGGAGGAACGATTTGAGAGCCCAGAACACGGCTCGGAGTTCCAGGACGTTGATGTGCAGGAGCCTCTCCTCCGGGAGCCAGAGGCCTCTTGCGTGGAGATCTCCGGTGTGGGCGCCCCAACCTTCCAGGGAGGCGTCTGTCGTCACCGTCTCCTGGTATGCTGGCGTCTGAAAGTCCTTGCCCGCCGTGAGGTGCGCTCGAACGCCCCACCACTGAATCGCCCGCCGGAACCCCTCGTTGAGGAGACCCTGTCTTCGAAGGTGCCCGTCGCCTGCATTCAACGGGCGTCGAGAAATTCTTGAAGAGGGCGCATCCACAGTCTGCAGAGGTGCACCAGGTAGATGCAAGAGGACATCATCCCCAGGAGGGACTTGATGGACCTCACCCTGGCTGCACTTTGCCTAGAATGGTGTTCGTCCGTTCTTCCGACGGGGCCGCCAGGCGCCTCACTGTATCGAGCTTCGCTCCCAGAAACAGGGCCACCTGCGACGGCACCAGGTGGGACTTTGGGTAGTTTATGGCGAATCCCAGATCTGTAAGTAGCTGGACGGTCCTCGCAGTGTGTTCGACGGCGAGTTCCCTCGTCCTTGAGCGGATGAGCCAGTCGTCCAGGTAGGGGTAGATGTGAATCCCCTGCAGGTGCAGCCGCGCCGCCACTGGTGCTAGGCACTTGGTAAAGACCCTGGGGGCCGACTTCAGACCGAACGGCAGTGCTCTGAATTGGTAGTGGCGTCCCTGGACGACGAACCTGATGAACTTTCGGTGACTTTTGAGGATGGGAACGTGGAAGTATGCATCCTCCAGGTCCAACGACGATAGAAAGTCGCCCTCCTCCAGCTGTCCCAGTACGTGCTGGAGGTTGACCATCCTGAACTTTTGTGATCTGATGTATTTGTTCAAACGACGAAGGTCCAGGATGGCGTGCCAGCCGCCCGTCTTCTTCCTGACGAGGAAGTACCTTGAGTACACCCCGGAGCCTCTTCGGGACCAGCTCGATTACGCCTTTCCTGAGCATCGCCCGTACTTCCAACAGCAGTCGCGGGACTTGATTTTCCTTCCTGGCCACAGGTGGAACGTGAGGGCACTTCTTCAGGAATTCGATAGAGTGTCCTCTTGCCAGGGTATCCAGCATCCAACGGTCGGTGGAGATGGACTTCCACACGCCGACGAAATTCGTCAGCCGGCCTCCCACCGGGGTGCTTCGGTGGGGGCCCGAGACCACGGCCGGTTCAGTCCTGCTTCGAGGTGGAGGCATTGCCGCCCTGGCCACCTTGCCGATGGGGGCGAGGCGGTCCCTGCTTGCCGCGGCCCCTGTAGGCCTCCTGAGTCGAGGAGCCTGCCGCCTGGCGGTGGGACGACAAGCCACCGCTGGATCCCTTGGAGGCACCCTGTCTGCCTCCGGGGCTCCGAAAGGGCTGTCGTTGCTGAAGGGCTCCTAGGGCGCGGGCTGTCTCCGTGTCCGTTTTTATGGCTTGGAGGGATTCGTCCACCGCCTTCCCGAACAAGTTGCTGCCGTCGAACGGCATGTCCAACACCCTGGTCTGGACGTCCTGACGGAAGTCAGTCGCCCGGAGCCAACCCCGTCGTCGTAGGCAAACACTGTTGCCCAGCTGGCGGAACCCGTTATCGGCAATATCGGTTGCCACCGTTATGGCGTGGTCCGACGCCACCTCGCCCTCCTGCAGTATTTCCAGGGCCTCAGACCTCTTCTCGTCCGGCAGGAAGTCCAATATGGGGGCCAGCTTAAACCAGAGCTCCCCGTCTTAACGGGCCACGATCGCCAGGGCATTGGCCGCTTTGATCGTCGTCGTCGCCGCCGACGAAATGACCCGCCGCCCCATGGCGTCCAACTTCTTTCCCTCGCCGTCCGGCGGGGAATTCGACGTCGAGGCTCCTGACCCCGCCGCTTTCTTCTTCGCCGCCGCCGAGACGACCGAGTCTGTCGTTGGCTGGGCCCTGAGGCACAGGGGAGCGGTTTCGGGGGCCCGGTACTTCTTCTCGTACCGGTCCCGTTTGGTTGGTGCCGTGGAGGGGTTTTTGAGAACCGACAGGCCCTCTTCCCAGATGTTATCGATTAGGGGCACCGCGATGACCATCTTCCTCTTGGCCTCCCGGCGCTGATAGAGGAAAACTTCCTTTCTCTGCTCCTCCGGGCAGAGCTGAAACAATTCGGATGCCCTGGCGATCATGCCGTGGAATGAGCCAATCTCGTCAGGTGGCGAGGCCCGTGCGACAAGAGACGGGAGACCCGTTCCGTCGTCGTCGCCCTCAGACCCCGTCGTCGATCCCAACGCACCGTCATCTCCCGACTCGTGGGAGGATGAGGAGGGAACTGTAGGCCTTACGGGGGCCTGGCGGAGGAGAGTGGGTCCTCCGTCGTTTGTTCTGAGGACTTCCCGACGGGCCGGGATGCGGGTCCTCCGGCCTGGGCCGTGGGAATCTCGTCCTTATCTCAGAGCATAAGGACTGGATGGCAGACAAAATGGCCGCTGAGCCATCTTGAGGCCTAGGATCCGGCTGTGCCGGAAGGGAAGGCTGCTCTTCCTCACCGTCGTCGTCTTCCTCGGTTACGTCCCGAGGATCTTCCTGACGGGATCGAACCTTTTCGAATTGGACTTTGAGGTTCCCCACGGCCTCGGTCAGTTCCTCCTCCGAGGCTGACTCCGAGCTCGAGAAGGGCACCGTGCCCCCCCTCGCTTCTTCCATCAAGGCAGCCACAACGATGGGTTGAAAAGAGGATTACCTCCTTGTCGGCAGGGAAACTCTAGTCCCAGAGGCAGTCTCCGCTGGCGTTGTCTCTGCCGGCTTGGCCAGAGTCGCCGCGATAGCCTCGATAGAGGCCTTCGCCTGCTGGGTAGGGGCCTTCACCACCTTAGGTGCGTCCCGGGCCTTCTCCTTCGGGGGAGGGGCAGCGCCTCGCTCCCCCTCTTCTGAGATCGGACGGGGCTTCTCCGAAGCCTACCCGGGGTCTCGGACTTTCTCTTCCCCGAACCGGAGCGTTGGCTTGTAGTTGACGGTGCCGGGGAAGGTGCGCCCTGCCTGGCAACCGAAGAGCCCGACCTTTCGGCGCTCCCGGAGCCAGCACACTCACGGGGCTTGGCCTGGTGTTGGGCCCCCGTCGCCAGGGCGCCCGCACAGGACTTAGAAGCCCGCTCGGACCCTTTCTTCTCCTTCTCACCAGTCGAGCCCTTCTCCAACCAGCTTGCGAGACGGGATCGACGGTCCCTCATGGTCCGCTCCGACAAGTTCTTGCAGAACTGGCAGTCCTTCTCTACATGAGTCTTGTCCCCATGAAGACAGTAGAGGCATCGCAAATGTTAGTCTTCCTTAAACATTCTGCAGCCTGCATCCAGGGCAGCTGCGTAACAGCTTGGGTCCGGGCGACGAACTCGCATCCTGGGCCATCTCGAAGTAGGCCGCAAATCTTCTGGAATCCTCCAAGAAGTTGATTCGACGAAATCTTCACCCTTGAGGGGCGTAGGAAAATCCTGCAACAGGTAGCCGTTAACGGGAGTAGAAACGGTGGAGCTTGAGGCTCGATTAACCGAAAAAATGTGAAAATTCACCTAAAAAAGCGCGAAACACGCAGCAAAAGCTCGAGAGCTAAGCACGAGGACTCCCAATACTTGAACGTGCGGTAAAAATCTGAAGATGGCTGTCAGAGGCGGGGCTTAGGTAGAGGGCAGTCATTGGCTGTGGTCAGTATGACGCAGAGGTCAGTGATTGGTTACTACTACGAAAGACAGATCAGAAACGAAACTGATACTGATTTTTTCTTTACCGAGGATTCCCAGCCTGACGACGGGGAATATTCATGAGCATGTGAATCCATGCCAGACCCCATGCTGGAGAATAGAAGAAATCGATATCACCACATTACTGCGCAGTCCATCACTGCGAAGCCCAAAATATTGAATATGTAATGCTGCATTTCGCGGCATATATGTTTGGGAGGATGGGTTAGGGTGTTAATCAATGTCAGGGGGTATGCAGGGGCTGCGGGTGGTCTCCCCCCACATATATATGCAGTGAAATGGGTTTAAAGAAAGAAAAAACATTTTGGGCTTTGCAGTAAAACATTTGATTATTTCACATAGATACAAGAAATCTACTGCAGTAGTGGCTGTGTATACAAATTAACCCAATTCAATCACCATTTCTCTCCAATGCCTATTTCTGGTGAAACGATTTGCCTAGTTTTACCTAAGTTGTTCATTAATCACTTTCACAGTGGCAGGGATAACCATTACTTACCAAGTGATCTTGGTGCACCTTTCACAATACCACTTAGTCCCCTTATAGGCCAAAATTCTTTCCAATCTTTCACACCAATACTATAACTTAAACGCCCCGCCACCGGGGGGGACATGGTGTTTAAAGGCCCGCCAGCCCAAGCTTTGGAAGGCCAGACGAAGGAAAGGTAAAAATAAGCTTCCATCAACGTTAGGTTATATAAAATACATTTTGAAATCAGTAACCAATCCCAACATAAGTTACTTATATTCTGAACATCAATGTACCAAATGTCACTAATACTTTGTTCCTTTTTTGCTATTGTCTAACATTCAAGATATCTTCTACTGCTGAGGGTTCAAATCATTGTCAGATTATTAGCACTTTTGCATATGTGTTTTCTATTTTTATCCTCCAGTTTTTGTTGCAGGTTTACTTCTGATAACCTGGTCTTCTCCTGATAGATTTTCTTGATCTCTGCATAAACCTTTGCACCTCTGACACCTTGGTGTAAAAATCATCTGAAAATCTTGACTAGTAACGTTAGAAACAAAGACTCTGGGATAGAAATTGATGGGAGCTATTTAGCTCCTGTTGATAAAATAGAACAAGTTACTTACCAATTGGTAAAGTTCTTTCGACTGGATGTTCCCGCCGCGTATTCCTCATCTTTGATATTCGTATCATCAGTTTTGCTGTTTCGGAAAGATTTTTTCGACACCAGAGGGCGCTGTGCTTGATGTTGTGGCATCTATGTCCCTCAAGGGCTGCCGTAGAGCGTCAACGTCATCCATAGTATAAACAGCTCGAGCCGTGACCATTGGCTTCAGTTCTGTTTTTTTGGATATCCTCAACTGAGGGGTTGACCAGGTGTACCCTTAAACCGCAAGCTCTCAAGGAACACAGTGTAATTCATGTAAATTGTACGGCAGGGTAGGCTGGGAGGGTCAATGAGGAATATGTGGGAGGAACATCCAGTCGAAAGAACATTACCAGTTGGTAAGTAACTTGTTCTTCGAATGGATTGTGTCCTTCCACATATTCCTCATCTTTGATAGACTCCCAAAGCTGTGAAAATTTGGAGGAGGGAGTACCAATTAACCCTAATCATGGACCGTATGAAGAACGGCCTTGGCAAAAAGGCCACCTTGGGACGAGGTGGAATCTACAAAATAATGTTTCACAAATCTATGCATAGGCGACCAGGTGGCTGCTGCACAGATATCTTGCACCAGGACACTTCTTTGAAGAGCTGTCGAAGTTGCCATGCCCCTAGTGGAGTGAGATTTTAGCCCATCTGGAGGTTCTTTACCTGCCTGTTTGTAACATTCTCCAATTGCCATAATTATCCATCTGCATAAGGTCTGTTTTGTTACTACCAGGCCCAATTTGTGGCCAGTATATCCAATGAAAAGTTGGTCACTTTGTTGAAACTTTGTAAGTCTAGAAATATAAAAGCTGAGAGCCCTTTTTGGGTCCAGCCTGTGAAGCCTTTCTTCCTCCATACCTGCATGAGGGGGAGAATAGAAAGATGGAAATGTGATTTTTTTGAGACAAATGAAAGTCAGAGATTACATTGGTTAGGAATGAAGGTTTGACTGAGTATTACTTTATCTTTATGGGAAATGGTGTGAGGAGGCTTACAAGAGAGCCTGTAACCCACTCACCCTGTGGGCTGATGTAATAGCCACTAGAAAGACTGTTTTCAATGTGAGAAGCCTTAGAGGACAAGAATCCAACAGCTTGAAAGGAATGCATTAAGGAATTGTAATACTAAATTTAGATCCCAAACAGGGACATGGAATTGGACTGGGGGGGTAAACGTTAGTGAGACCCTTCAACAATTGTACAATCAATGTTATCTTGAAATAAGACACTTCTTCAGAGGAGCGCTTAAAGAAAGAAAGTGCCATAGGTATCATTTTATTGTACCAATCTGAAGTCCCAGATAGGCTAAATGTAATAAGAAAGAAAGCACCATAGGTATGCCACATAGGAATGGATCCACATTATTACCCTTGCAGCAGTTACTGAACTTACTCCAACGACACCGGTACAAGGATTTTGTTGCTGGCCTTCTGGCCGAAAGCAAAATCTCAAATACGTCATCTGGGAGGTCCCAATTCTTATATCTCAGCCTCTCAGAAACCATGCGTGAAGGCGGAGTGTCCTGACCTCTGGATGGAGAACCTGACCTTCCTCTTGTGAGAGAAGATCCTCTCTTTGTGGAAGACGTATTGGAGGGCAGATGGACATGTCCAGAAGGTCTGAGTACCACGTCCTCCTGGCCCAATCCGGAGCAATTAGGATCATGGATTTCCCGAACTTTCTCAACCTCCTGATCACGTGAGAAATGACTGGGACTGGAGGAAACGCATACAGGAGCGGAAATTCCCAATCCACTACGGAGGCGTCTGCTAGAGTTCTTCTCAGAGGAAATTCCCTTGAGCAATACTGTTAGCACTTCTGATTCACCTTGGTCGCAAACAGATCCACTTGAGGGGTTCACCAAAAGGTGAAGATCTCTTGAAAGACTTCCTGATCTAATTCCCACTCGTGGGAGACTGTGCTCTGCCTGCTCAGAGCGTCCCCCGCCGTGTTCTTCTCTCCGGCTAGGTGAACTGCTGATAGAGAGATTCCTTCTTGTATTGCCCAGAACCAGAGTTGCATTGCCTCTCTGCACAGTGCTAGTGACCCTACACCACCTCTTTTGTTGAACTAGTACATGGCCACTGTGTTGTCCGTCATTATCAGGACATTATTTCCCCGTACAGAGGGCAGAAAGGCCTTCAGCGCTAGTCTGATTGCCCTCAGCTCCAAAAGGTTGATGTGTAGTTTGGACTCCGATGGAGACCAACAACCGCTGATTGTCAGATCGCTGGTGTGGGCTCCCCACCCTGTGAGTGAGGCGTCCGTCACTACCGTTATTCTCCGGCCATGGTTGCCAAAAAGAATCTCCCTTGAGAATATTGTCCTTGCAAGTCCACCATAGAAGGTCTTGAGCCACTCTGATCGGGTCTTGCAGAAGATGACATATTCCCCGAAAATTGGGACCACTGAGCCCTGAGGGCCCATTGAAGGGATCTCATTCTCAATCTGGCCTCTGGCACCAGAAAAATGCAGGATGCCATGAGGCCGAGCAACATTAGAAAATCGAAGGCTGGCAGATGATGGGCATCCTGGAACTTTGTTACCATCTGCAGAATGTGTTGAGCTCTCACCTCGGGAGGCGAGGCTTTCCCTTAGGAAGTATCCAGGACTGCTGCGATAAATTGTGACTCTTTGGAATGGTATCATATGAGACTTCTTGTAATTGAGGGAGAAGCCCAGTCTGTGTAGGAATTGGCAGGTAATCCCTAGATGTTCCTGGGTCTGTTCGGTTGAACAAGCCCTGATTAACCAATCGCCCAGGTGGGGTAGATGTGAATCCCTCCTCTCCTGAGACTTGCTGCCACTACCGCCATCAGTTTGGTGAAACCCCTTGGGGTGGAGGTCAGCCCGAATGGCAGAACTCGAAATGGAAAATGAGAACTGCCAACCGCAAACCTCAGGTACTTTCTGTGCTTCAGATGGATTGGCACATGAAAGTAAGCATCCTGAAGGTCCAATGATACTAATCAGTCTTGGAGTTGGAGAGCCTGAAGGATCTGAGAAAGGGTTACCATCTTGAACTTGTCCTTCCTGAGGAATTTGTTCAAATTTCTTAAATCCAATGTGAGTCTCAATCCTCCGTCCTTCTTGGGAATGAGAAAGTAGGAGGAATACCAACCCTTGTTCTTCTCCGCTGAAGGTGCATGTTCTATTGCACCTTTCTCTAGCAGGGTTAACATTTCCTGCACAAGGAGCAGATCCGGAATGTTGACAGAGTTGTATCCCGGTGGATGATCCTGAGGCCTTTTCTGAAAAGGAAGGCAGTAACCTTGGGCTACTGTTTCCAGTGCCCAAGCACCAGAAGTAATGCCCCGCCATTCGTTCAGATGCTGAGAGATTCTGCCTCTCACCAGGGTCTTGTGGGTCAAGACCTCAGTAGTTTAGAGGCGGCTGCAGCAGCGGCTGAGGGGACAGTTGCCGCTGCTGGGGCTGATCTAGCACCCTTTCCTTATCCACCACGAGGGAATCTTTTTTGTCCTCTTTGACTAGCCTGTCCTTTCCCCTTCCAAATGAGGAATAGAAACGAAAAGGACGACCCCTCCAAGAAGATGGGCCGAGTAGGAGTGTTGCTGATGTTGACGTATGGAGGTGCTAAGTGGCTTAGCTGCCATCTTAGAGGTCTGCAGCTTCTCTAGACTCTCATCCGCCTTGCTGCCAAACAACCTCAAGCTGTCAAAGGGCATATTGAGTAACTTGCCCTGCATATCCAGTGCAAAGCCCGACGACCTCAGCCACGCAAACCGGCGTAGCGCGGTGCTAGAAGCCATGATGCTGTCAGCAGTGTCCAGTCCTGACTGGAGACGTTCACCCATTGCCTCCTTTCCATCCTTTACAATAGCCAGGAAGCCGCCTCGTATCAGTCCAATAGGGTGTAGGTAAACCTCAAAAGGGTACAAGTAACATTGGTTGATTTTAAAGCCATACTGCTCCAAGAAGAAATCTTGCGTGCCCAGGCATCGACCCTCTTGTCATCCCTATCCGGGGGAATAGAGGATAAGCAGACTATCTGGTGGATGTAGCTGATTGGACCACTAAGCGTTCAGGTGTAGGGTGCTTAGTCAAATAGTCTGGATCAATGGATGAAGGTCTATATTTTCTTGCAAAATGTGTGTTTATTGCAGGTCCAGATGCAGGAGTTTCCCAGTTGGACATGACCTTCCTTTGGAGGGCTGCATGAAAAGGCAGTACTGGAGCCTTCTGAGGACCCTGGTGCAGAATATCTGTCATGTCATCTAGTTTGTAGGTAGGAAAGTTCCTGCTCCAGCCCATGAACTCCACAACCCTATTCATAATATTCCAGTATGCTGAATCAGCATGATTGGCTGGATCAGGTTTGTCAAACGCCAGTTCAGGTGTTTATGCCACTAGCTAACTGAAGGCAGCCATAAAGATCAGACATCTTCGATTCTGGGTCAATCAACTCCCCAGGAGCGTTTTGTTCCATATTTCAACCCAAATGGGGAGGAATCCTCCCCAGAGGCCATAGACTTAAAGTATTTTCTTGGAAAATGGGTATAAATCTTACCCGTGGGTTGAGGCCATGAAGGCATTGGCATTGGTTTCGCCAATGTCGTCGATGATGCTAAAGGAATCGACATGGTCTACAACAGAGGCGTAGATGGCTTTGACGCTGGCTTCAACAAAGTCGAAGGTGCCTTAGACAAAGGTGTTGTCGAGAATGATGTCGACGAAACCTTCCACACTGGTGTCGACAAAACCTTCCACACTGGTGTCGACAAAACCTTCCACACTGGTGTCGATGAAGGTTTGGAACCTAACACCATTTTGTATGGCATTGCCTTTGATTTATGCACTGATACGCTTGTCAACTTGCTCTTTTTCTGAGGTATCTGAGAAGGGCTATGTTCCCTAGACGATACCCTAGAATATTTCTCGCCGGATTCAGAGCGTTTAGTAATCTCTGACCTTCCTCTGTCATCCGAAGGAGGAGCTGGGGTATGGTCTTTGCGTAACTTCTTCGAGGGGGTTAGGCTGCATTCTCGAAGATTTGCATCATTGAGGCTCTGAAAGCCTCCAATTCTCTTGGGGAATCATGTTTAGTTGAACAAGTGATAACCCCTGTAGTGTCAGAAGAAGAAGAGGGAGATCGGTGACGTCTCTTCTTCGCCTTCTACGATGAAGAAGACTATTTTCTCGACCGACTCCTTGATTGAGACTTCGACTTACGCCGGGACGAGTACCTAGACTCCCGAGAAAATGTATTCCTCTTCGAAGAAGCCTTCAAAGTTTCGCTCACCACCACCATTTTACCTCGGCGTTCCTTGAGCGCTTGTAACCCAGGCACCACAGGAAGATGCGATGGGAATCAGTGATGGACATTTTCTTCCCGCAATCCTGGCATTTTTTAAGCCAGTTTTTGGGGACGAAGGATTAGAAGATGAAGACATCTTGACGAAAACTGAAGCGCCGTTTCACACTCGAAGCGAAAGCTTTTGGAAAAACAGAACTGAAGCCAACGGGCGCGGCTCAAGCTATTTATACTATGGATGACATTGACGCTCTACGGCAGCCTTCGAGGGACATCAACGCCACATCGAGCACAGTGCCCTCTGATGTGGAAACATTTTTTCCGAAGCAGCAAAGCTGATACGAATATCAAAGATGAGGAATACGTGGGAGGACACAATCCATTCAAAGAGCATGGTTAACTTGACATCAAAAGATAGCAGAAGTTACTTTTAACTCATCGGGTCATGGTGTGCCATACAAACAAACCTACATGGCAGTAAGTCTGTACATTTGTGAAAGTGTCTACAAAGGTTTTAGGAACATATAAATGAAATGTAAAGCATAATGAGTCTTCTATAACTGAGTATACATCTCATGTGGAAGTAAGATTTTCTGCACACACTGTACTATCTTCCTGGTTTCCCAGAGGTACAATCTGCTTATTGAGTGAAGCCTGATGCCCATCAGCTGCTTTTGGTTCATGCTCATCAATTCTTTAATTTGATCCCAAAACACTAGTTCCACTTTTCTTACAACTTGCCTAAGTAGTTTGGAAAACTGCGATCAAAGGCAGAGACCCACGCCATGAATCGGGAAAGTGCAAGACAGACTGCTTTTTAACAGTTTTACAGGAGAACAAGGTGAAAATAGCTGATTCTTAGACTTGTTCGGACAGACTTGACAAAAGTGATACTTCCGCTTCAGGCACCATTAACTGTGGAGCATGGCAAGTGGGTGAACAAGTCTTCCAAAAACAAAGTCCATGCATCTGACTAGGCACAGGACAGCCAGAATTACAAAATGTGGGTACACAGGAGCACACAAAGGCAACATTCTTAGTGTCACTGCCTCGAAACACTCCAGAAACACCACCCCTGTGAATGACTGCACTTTTCAGCATATTGTTCAGAAGTGGTTTTGCCATGCCTTTGCCATCAAGGTAGCTAACCACCACAAGTGGTGCAGGCAAGCTGCAGCTCAGCATGGTAACAATGCCAAAGACAGTCACAGGGATTCAATGACCTTACATCACATTACCATGTCACAAATAACAAATCTAGTACTCCCCTTACTGGATTAAATTACTAATCAAAGGCTTCACATTTTCAATCGTGGACACCTCCTGTCCCAAGACCAGCAACTTCCTCAAGCCTCATGTTTCAGAGCCATAGGAAGGACAGGTGTATGAACACAAAGGTTAGGCGACTGGTTCCTCAAGAAGTTTTTAGTTTTGCTCCCAACTAATAAAAATAATGTTCAATCTGATGTTGGGGAAGCAGTCTGTAATGATTTCCGGACAGTGGATGAAAGTAGGTTAGATACCAAGATGCACAGCGATGCCAGAAGAAGTGCTCAATAACGAACAAAAAAGTGACCAATGCTCCTTAACATGTATCCTAAACCTGAGGCAGTAGCTTTTCCAGCAGTAGGAATGGGGTGAGCAAGGCATCTTCCCAGCTTTCTGACAAGGAATCCAAAGAAGTCAGTTCAAATGATCAGCAAAGCACATTATATTAGCAGCCTCCTACTGAGAACACTCAATTAACAGGGCATAATGTTAAGCTACAGCTATCACCTGTACGCTATGTGGTGGAGGAGGGGATCATTCTAGCTGCTGAAGACTGATCTACTGGGGGACACTCAGGAGGGAATTGAAACAAACCTTTCTTAAGTTTATCACCGAGTATGCAGGAAATGGCACCATCAGATCATGGATATGGCAAAAGAGGTCACCCTTGCCTCCAAATAAGCCTATGATTAAAGGAGGCATCAACCTCTCTATTCAAGAGGTGGTCTGTACACCTGCTTAGAGTTATTTTCAATCAGATGGGATAAAGAGAATGAGGGAGTGATGTCAACCTAAGGAATGTCAACTTAAATATCACAATTAGATCAGCTCACTGAAAGTTCTGCACATAGAAATAACACAAACGTTACGATCAAGTCATTTTGCATCCACACGTAGTTGGTTCGGCTTAATCAGAGGTTACAGAGCTCACTGCGAAGCCAAGTCCCCTGTGCTTAAGACATAGAAGTGAAAGAGAGATTATCTAAACAATCCAATCTTGACATCTAATCAATTAGTGGCCATAATACGGTGTTGAAGAGAGGCCCCATTACTGGCAAAAGATGCAGTTTCCGAGAGACAAACAATGAGAAATAAGCAGCAGACACTGCAAGCATGCCTGTGTGCACATGCCCCAGGGTGCACACCAACGTCAGTTCTGGTAAAGGATTTGATGCCCCTGCTGCCAAGCGCTGCGAGAGGCTTCTGGGTTAACGGATTCTACTATATTCCAGAAATAAGCTGCAAAGGCAGGAAACATCTGAAAAAATAAATTGTCCACATTGGCTGTGTGTGTGAGACTGTTCGCAGAACATATATAGTAATCATACATATTAAAAAGACACAGGCAATCCCCTATTCCTCAATTTTTTAATAATGTGGTGGATCCAATTTGTAATAATTGATATATGATACAAGTCATTTATAAAGCGCCTGTACACAAGTGTTTCTAGGCACGAATTAGAAAGAAAATTAAAACATGCTTTTTATTATGGTGGCAAAATAAGAGTTAACCATTTCAAATTGTAAGTCTAGCCAGGCATAAAATGTAACTTGCTCACTTGCAATGGCTATGAGAAAGTGCACATTTTGAAGACTTGCAAAATAATTATAGTAACACAAAGAAGGCAACTTCCACTGTGTACAAGTTTCTGGAAATCAGCGCGACCAATGTACAATAGAACACCAGATTTTATTTGGTTAATGAAAATTCACTTGCTTTTAATTGTACCACTCACCAATCTTATTAACCTAGGGCTGCACCAATCATTCAATGATCAAACTCCAGGCATGTCGGTTGTTCAGAGTGAATCTTGAACTCATCATTCTGCCCTCATCGATAACACTCCACCCCACCCTCCAAACCGGGGTGAGGATGAAGCAAATGGGAGTGATGTACAAATTTGAACATCCACTGGATTAAGACCAGATAAACTCATGACAGCAACATTCCCCTGGAAGCTACAAATAGGACACATCTAGGATGTAATCACTGAATGGTCAGTGCGCCGCAGATTAATAGGAGTAGTGAGCGGTAAGGCGGATCAGAGTATTACAATGAATAATACGTTTTTATTTCCGGCACTGGTGAGCAGTGAGAACATTTACGCAGAAGAAATGAGTTACCATCCTTTATGAGAGTCTAAGATAAATTCGGCACCATAACAATTTTAATGACGACAAAATGGATCCACCATATTCAAACACTAGTAATATGGGATCCCTTGTGCCTTTTTAGTTTGCATGATTATGTGTTTGACTTGGTGTGAACATATAGGAACACAGTATTCCCACACTTAGTAATTGTGAGCACTATTACATGTAATTTTCTGCCTCTTAATCGTTCCCTTTGAGATTAGTAGTTTAACACAGCAGACTAAGGGACAGATATTAACAAAGAGGGAAAGTAACAATTTTCACACTTACATTTAGCTAGATGAGGCTTGCCTATTTTCAAAAGTGACAGAAATAATGCCAAGACAAGGTGAAGGGGCATTTAACTCGGTTATCCCCCAATTGCGGTAGATGCTAATCTGCCAGGACACACAAGTACCTATACTTTCAGTACAGTCAATTGCAGCATAGGGAAGCAGCAGCCACATCATTCGCATTTTGCTTCCGCTCACCTTGCACTAAGAACCAGAGAAAGGATGTGTCACAGAAAAGGGACACGATTTCACTGTACTTAGGGGTGAGTACAAGCCACAAAATGTGTGTTGGTTACTAAGTGAAAAACATAGTGAAGGAAAGTGGGAAAAGCATAGGACAATGACCGGGAATTTATTGGAGTAAAATATTAATTTTATTTAACTAAATATATTAAAATATCAAAATGTCAATGTTTGACAAGTCACCGTAAATAATCTGCATGGCTGAATGCATGTCAATCAGGGGAAGGCTCTCTCGAAGGCTTCCATTTCCAGATGGCTCTCCGGCTGTATCATGTACTGTCATCGGTTGGCAAACCGACCGCTGCCTGGCCGTCCGAGAGCCCATTCCACCAGAGCGATTGCAGCTACCACGGCGTTCCTTTCTGGTGTGCCCCTGCTGGACATATGCAGGGCTGCTACGTGGAGGTTGACGCACACCTTCACGAAATTCTACTGCGTCGATCGGGATTCCAGGGAGGAGTCCAGGGTCGGCCAAGCAGTGCTGCGCAACCTGTTCGCCTGAGGTGAGCCTGGTGAGGAGGTAAGATGCTTAATGTTGAGTTTGATGTAATGCTTAATGTTGAGCCTTTGCCACCTCCCGTGGTTGTGCATGTGGGTACTGCTATGTATTCTTTATTCATGAGCATGTGAATCCATGCCAGACCCCATGCTGGAGAAGGAACAAGTTACTTACCTGTAACTGTTGTTCTCCAGCATGGGTCTGGCATGGATTCACATGCGAACCCTCCCGCCTACCCCTCTGCGGCTCTTCACTTGGTCATACTGCCACTTCACGTGCTTCCAAATCTGAAGATGGCTGCCAGAGGCGGTGCTTAGGTAGAGGGCAGTCATTGGCTGTGGTCAGTATGACGCAGAGACCAGTGATTGGTTATTACTACGAAAGACAGATCAGAAACGAAACTGATACTGTTTTTTTTCTTTACCGAGGATTCCCAGCCTGACGACGGGGAATATTCATGAGCATGTGAATCCATGCCAGACCCCATGCTGGAGAAGCAGAACTTTATTGAGACAGGTATGGAGGTCCTGTGCATGTCATCATCTTAGTTATGCACGACATGAATAACCTGAGGTACACTAGAATCCTATCATTGCATGAGTTGGACAAGCAGTTTCTGGTCCATAAGACTAATTAGTGAACATGGTCTTGACAACAGTTATTTGTGTATAGCTATGGCAGAAGTAAGCAATGATGTGAAGACGCAAGTATCCACTACCATGATGTTGAAAATAGAGGTCAATCAGCTGTTGACTCTGGACTATAGATATACAGTAAAAGCGGCACAAAATAATAATGGCAGCATCTGATTTTTTTCATATACTGCAAAATGAAATTACGTGCCCCAAGAAGCATTGACTTGAAAATGATGTGTTGAAAGAGGTCAGTGAGTTACTTAGCTAATTTTTGACAGTGTACTTTGGATATACAGTAAAACTGCACAAATGATTAATGCCAGTATCTGATTTTTTGTAGATAAATGTAAAATGAAATAATGTGGCTCAAGAAGCAGACATGAAAATTATGCGTTCCCAGTACACATTATTGAGGTCAGTAGCAGTTTAATAGTGATAAAAGTGATCACGAAAAAGTATCTTCACCTTTCAGGCTTTTTTTGTCTTGTCTGTTACAGAATGAATATGGTACTCTAGGGTTACACTAGAGAATGAACCTCACTTTGAAATAAAACTCTCTCTCTCCTGATGAAGGCCTGGATGTATATGGGAAGACAACGGTAAAGGATGGGTGAATCTCAGGAAAAGGGCCAAAAAAACGGTGTCGGCAAGCTTTATAGAAAGACATCAGCTGAAAAGTGGGATACATTCTAGTAGGAACCCGCAGGAACGTGCGGTTACACCAATCCAATTGAAAAATGTGACAAGCTTATTGCTCGCCTAAGAAATTTGGAAAAGCAGGATGGTGGTTTAAAAACCAACATTATAACTTGTGTATTGTATGTAGTGATAATTATGGAATAGTGACCGCTCTCCGATGTATATACGTTGGAAAATGAAAGAATACAGATCTTTCAGAAATGTACTGTATTACACAAACAGCACTTTAATACTAACCCCAAAAAGCACCTCATATTTGTAGAGCAGTTTTGCACAGTGACTGAGTTTGTTCTTATTATGTTTCAAAATGTTTAATAATTGATGCATAGTATGAGTAAAGAGCGTTTTTAAATGTGCATATTAAGTGAAGATCATTCACAGTGATTTAGTCCACCTGCATTCTTTACGCAGGTTGCAAAATAATTGAAGCGAGAAGGGTAGCCTGTTGGCTGTATGTGTTGTATGGATCAGCAATAGCAGCGAAACATCCCTAAAATCCTTGACCATAGTCGTTCCTGAGTCTGAACACTGTCTTCACTGTAATCTCTGGATGCTCTTGCAAAATGGGTGGGCAAACCATTTTCCGTTCGCTTTCTTAGACCACTTGTCACCCACTGTTACTCTCAGTCAGTGCAGTTACTCACACCCTTACTCTGATGTATTACCAAATACCACACCACCTTTGGCTTTTTCACCTGGCTGTTCAAGAAAATCTAGCTCATCCTAGATCTCTGGGAAGAGCAAGTAGGGCAAACCCAGTCAAATCGCCACCCACCACTGTACTCATGCCACACCTCAAATGTTGTAGAAGGATGCTACTGCTAAACCCAGCCACACCAGACCCACTCAATAAGCCCCGTAGTAGAATGTAGAAGTATAAAAAGTAAACACATTTGTATTGTTTCCCTTGTAGTGTGCAACAAGTGTCACTTACCGGGCAACTGCCATAATATTTCATCAAGAGATGATACCTCACATGGCAAAAAGAAATTAAAGGTTAGTGATATACACCCACAACGCAATATATAGAGACAAGCGAATGGTACATATTAGTTTTAATAATAATACTGTTTTTTTTTATAGTACGTCATGTAAACAAGAATATATGTCATACAGCACGTCAAATTTGATCACGTTGTTTTGTCAAGGTGAGACCGGAATCAAGGTAGAAACCTAGTGTTTTTACTTCCTTCATCACCTTAATCGTGTTGCCATCTATGTCGAAAGACGTATATTTATGGCCAAGTTTGTTTGACACTGAGTGTCCTGAAGACGGGTACCAAAGAACACGTTAATCATATTAATCTGAGCATGTGTCATTTCGTTGGGCCCAGAAACACAACTAAGTATTGACATACAAGATCATAAATAAATTGAGAGAGCCAATAGATTGTTACAACTATATGTGTCAAAGACAAGATCTGGTGTTCTGACATACAGAAAGCACTCACAGATAAAACTGCCACTCTCCAAGTAAAAATTGCCAAGAAAAAATTAAACATACCAACATCTACTACCCAACCAAGAAATCCATCGATTGCACCTAGACAAGAACTCTGTTTTAACTTCACTTATTAGAAGTGGAAAAAATAATTCTCTCAAACTTTCTACCTGCCGAGGAGATCAATGTCCTGCCCAAATGATAAAAGACGCCTCAAGAGATTTGTCACCCTTTATCTCCAAGCTTATTAATGCGTCATTCACTTCAGGCACCATCCCAAGTAACCTCAAGGAATCTTGGGTCCTCCCTCTCCTGAAGAAACAAACACTTTACCCTGCTACACCTACAAATTATAGGCCAATCACAACAGTGCCTTTCCTCCTTAAGATATTAGACAGGGTGGTGTATTTACAGATCCAGAGCTTCCTGGAACAGAACAAACACCTCGGTGCCCGGCAATCAGGTTTCAGACCTCAGCACAGAAATGAGATGGCACTCATCGACCTTAAGGCACAGGTGGACGTGCTGAGAGATCAGGGTAAATGCGCCCTACTACTCCTCTTAGATCTTTCAGCAGTGTTCGACCTGGTGGACCACGCGGTTCTTTGCAACCACCTAGAATCAGCTGCACACTTCTCACAACAAGCCATAGCTTGGATCCAATCATTCTTAAGTGAAAGAACCATGAGAGTCTTCTCCACTTCAGAAGCAGCTGATCCCATCCCTATTTCATGTAGTGTTCCCCAAGGCTCCTGCGTCTCCCCTACTTTGTATAACATCTTTACCAAGCCCCTCTTCGATGATCTAGATTGTCTTGGTGTCACCTACACTATCTATGCAGATGATACTGAGATTCTCTTCCCACTTACAGGGGATTAAGACAAGGATTTGGCCTTGGTGAATAGGATATACCTCATCATCCAGGCATGGATGGCACTCCATAGTCTATGCCTGAACGATGATAAAATGGAACTCATCATCCTGGGGACCACACCTAATATTAACAAACTTGGCCATAAATATACTTCTTTCGACATAGATGGCAACACGATTAAGGTGATGAAGGAAGTAAAACCACTAGGTTTCTACCTTGATTCCAGTCTCACCTTGACAAAACAAGTGAATGATATGGCATCCGCTGCGGCTTACTCATGTAAAACTGATCAGATCTGCTAAACCTTTCCTCTCAACGAGCAGTTGTACCACACTGGCAACAGCACTTGTGCTATCTAAGATGGACTACTGTAATGCCCTCTACATTGGAGCTAACAAATACATCACTATGAAAATGCAAATACTCCAAAATAACACCCTGAGAAGAGCGCTAGGAATGACCAAAAGAGATATCTCCACAGCTAGGAGAAATGCTAATTGGCTATCTACTCTTGATAAAATCAAACTCAAAACCGCCTCCCTAACATTCAAATCCCTCAACAATGCAGCACCCTTGTACCCAAGTCTGGGGACTCAGAAGCACCGGCACAGTTGTTAACGTGTCAGCGCTTCCGTGACCGGTCTGCCTACTGTGGCCACTGTGCCAGGCAGGGTCAGACCTGTCGGGCACAGCGGCTCCGGCATTGCATACTCCTAGTTTGCCGGTTCGGAAAGTCAGTGAGCTTACCGACGGTCTTGTTTTCCGGACCAGCAAACTTGTAATGAGGCCCAATATCACTTAGAAAAGAAGTGGACAATTTCTGTAAAACTTTATTCTGTCATCAACTTGAAACTGGATAATTGTATAGGACTGTGAATAAACATAGGGAACAAATCAACCCTCTATGTATCATGAGTATTTGAATTTAAATTCGAAGAACGTCGTGTGAATTTACATAACATTTCTTTTTCATATTTTCTAGAATTGGTGTTTTTTTCAATATTACAATTGATAATTGATGTAACATGTACTTGGGCTTCTTCCAACTAGAGTGCTCAGGGATTTCCTTGATTTGTTTTGAGGAACACCCATTTTCATACTATTTATCATATCCCTTTAGCCAAGGATATTTACCTGAAGCACCTGAAAACATAAAACAACTGAGACATTAAATTGAAACATAATGCGTAGTGTGTCCCCCACCACACCCCTAGTGAAATGTGACATCTAATATGTGTAAATGCACCTCCAAATATTTCCCATTTCAATTATTTTCCAAATACAAAGAAACAAAAGGGTTGGAATATCTTTGGCAAAAGATCTACCATACGTTTTGGGAGGTCAAGTTAGTGACATAGAAGGGAAATACCTTATATTACATGGATTAATTATAAGTTAGTCCCCTTTCCTCAATATCGCATGGGCGTCCCTTCCGAGGGATGGGAGATGGAAAAAGGAAAAAAAAAACATCTTCCCCTTTAAATTTAGAGGCGCGCAGGGGTCCAGCCCTGGGAGCATGCAACGCCCTGACTCCGCCCTCCGGCGCAACACCTCAGTCCCCATTGACACGTCGACAATAGATTTAACATTGCCTAATGACACCAGTATTATTGGGTGGGGGGGTGGAACGTATGGAGGAAAGGGGAGTCACTACAGTGAGTAACTTATAATCACTCTTACGTCCCGTCCCTTTCCTCCATACTGCATGGGTGATTACAACTGAATGTAGCCCCAGGGTGGAGAGGAGACCTTCCTTAAGCAAATAGGTTCCCGAGAACCACCTGTACGAAAGCTGCATCAGATCTAGAACTGGCATCCAAACAGTACTGCTTGCAGAAAGCCAAGGGAGTGGCCCAAGTGGCCGCCCTGCTTATGACCTGCCAAGGGACATGGCGCTGGAATGCGATGGCCGTTGCTTTGGCACTGACTGCCTGGGCATGCATGTTGGCCGGGAGCAGCTTGTGCTGGCCCTCGTATGCTTCTTTGATGGCCGAGACCACCCAGCGGGATATGGAGGCCTTTCAGGCCTCATAGCCTGGTCTTGAACCTCTGAGTGACAGACCGGGCGTCCGATTTGCGGAAGCCCTTAGTCCTGTCCAAGTAAAATTTCAGGGCTCGCCTGAAATCCAGGCAGTGCAGCACCCTCTGTGCGTCGTCCTTGGGATCGGGAAAGAACGAAGGAAGGACTATTTCCTTGTTTAAGTGGAAAGCAGACAGCACCTTGGGCAGAAATGCCGGGTGTGTCCGCAGGACTACTTTGTCCCTGTGAAAGGTAGTGTATGGTTCTGAGGCGACCAGCGCCTGTATTTCGCCGACTCTACGAGCCGAGGTGAGGCCGACAAGCAAGGCCGTCTTCATGGTGACCAGCCTGATGCCCGCGTACGCCATTGGCTCAAACTGTTTGTGCGCCAGGGCGCCCAAGACTATGTTGAGGTCCCACACTGGGTGCAGTCTCTTGACGGGTGGGTAGAGCCTTGCGAGCCCCATCAAATGTTTGACGATAGAACTGGAGGAGGAGAAGATCCCCCCCTCCTCCGAGTTCCTGTAAGCCCCTATGGCTGCGAGGTATGTACGGCAGGTGTGCACCTGCACACCAGAGTGGGCGAGGTGCACTGAGAAGGAGAGCACGTCATCCACAGAACATGCCACGGGGTCGATTTCCTTGGAGTCTGCGCAGTGGCAGAATCTGGTCCATTTACTTTCATACTGGGCTCTGGTAGCCTTGCTCCTTACCTCCGGCATGATTTCCAGATTACCTGCTCAGGTTCCACCCTGTGAGGGCAAGCTTCTGTGGCGCGGGGTGGATGACCCTGCCCCTCTGTTGTGCCAGAAGATGTGCTGGGCCCGTCAGGAGGTGAATCGGAGGCACCTCCGAGAGGCTGAGCGGCTCCAAAAACCATGGCCTGGTCGGCCACCATGGAGCTAATAGAATGATGTTGAGTTGGCGAGACTCCTTGATCTTGCAAATCACTCTGTGAATCAGCGGAGTGGGCGGGAAGGCATAAGCCTTTGTGCCGTTCCACTGAAGCTGAAATGTGTCGCCCAGCGAGCCGGGGGCCTGTCCCTGCCTGCGAACTGAGGGCACTTTTTGTTGTGCCAGGTGGCAAAGAGATCCACCTGTGAATGACCCTACCTGTTGAAGATCTCCTGAATGACGAGGTCATTTAGCTGCCACTTGTAACTGTCCGCTCCCAACCTACTGTGCCTGTCCGCCTCCAGGTTGGCTTTCCCCGGGAGGTGGACTGCCGTGAGGTAGATGTCGTTTTCCAGGGACCACTTCCACATGCTGGGATCTGGTGCCTCCCTAATGTTGACGTAGTACATGCGGGTCGCGTTGTCTGTCTGCATGAGGACAACCTTGCCCCTGAGAAGTGGTAGGAATGCTCTGAGCGCTGGCCAGATGGCGTTCAGCTCTAACCAATTGATGTGCTATTCCTGCTCCCGTCGAGTCCAGGTGCCGTGGGCCGAGAGATCGTCCAGGGTGGTTGCCCAGCCCTCAAGCAAGGAATCTGTGGTGATGGTGGCCTGCGAAGTGGGCAGCCAAAAGGGCTTGCCTGTCCATAGGTTGCAGTCGGTTATAGGTCAAATGCTCGAATGCATTTGATCGAATGACAATATGCTTGAGTCAATTTGACCGAAAAAAGGGTCGAATTTCTTTTTGGGGGGGGGGGGGGGGGTCGGAGGGGCCCCAAAAACACCTTTTTTGACCTATACTAGAGCAACAAAAAGAAATATATAATTAAAAAATATTCGACCTTTTTGTTTTCGGTCAAATTGACTCTAGCATTTTGTCATTCGATCAAATGCATTCGAACATTTGACCGGACACTGTTGCAGTCCTTGGACCACCATGTTAGGTCCGGGAGGAGAGATGGAGGAACGTTGATCCTCTGAGAGCCCCGCTCCTGGTTCCATGAGGCTGCAAAGTGCAGCTGAATCCTCCACATCCTCAGTCTTGTGTGTGGGGCAGCTAATAGGACCACCGCCAAGAGACCCAGGTGATGCTGGTACCACCAAGCCGAGGTCACCTCTCTGCTGAGGAAGTGGGCGGTGGCCCTCTTGATGGCCAAGATCTTGTCCTCTGACAGAAATACCTTCTCGGAGCACGTGTCCCAGATGAGGCCCAAGAATGTCAGTCTGCGTGGGCTGCAGCTGCGACTTATTGAGAAAGCCCAGATCGTGCATCATGTTCATAAAGGCATGGGAAGAGTGGAGAACCGCTTCCGGAGATGTAGCCCTGACCAGCCAGTCGTCGAGGTATGGGTAGATGTGGAGGCCCTGCGCTCTGAGGAGGACAGTCACTGCAATCATTAGCCTGGCATAGACTCTGGGGGCTTAATTGAGGCCAAAAGGAAGGACCTTGTATTGAAAATGGTAGCCAATGATCCTGAATCGAAGGAAAGAACAATGGGGCTGCCAAATCGGGACGTGTAGGTACGCATCCTTCAGATCCAGGGAGCACATCCAGTCTCCCTTGCACAATGTGTCCGCTATACAAGCTGGCATAACCATCTTGAATTTCTGCAGGGGTAAGGAGAGGTTGAGGGTGGAAAGGTCCAGCACATCTCTCAGGCCCGCCTGGTTGTTCTGAATGGCGAAAATCCTGGAGTAAAAGCCCAAGCCTCGCTGGGAGGCTGGGACTTGTTCCACTGCCTGGCTCTCTACGAGCGACCGGATCTCCGCCAGAAGAGTTGCTGCCCCAACTTGAGGGAATGGAGGGGAGGAGGGAGAAGAGGCTTGGATGGGTAGGCAGTACCCAGTGGATACAACAGAGAGGATACAGGGGTCAGCGGAATTCTGGCCGCAGAAATGTGCATAGAGAGCAAGCCTGCCCCTCACTGGAGACACGTGGACCCGAAGTGATGTGTCATGCCTTCTTTCCCTCGGAGGCTGTCGCGGAGAAGGGGGCCTGGAAAAAATCCTTACTCCCGGCCCCCCTTTTTGTTGCTTGCACCGGTTCTGAGACGGCGAGCGGTCAGGCTGCCTGCATCTCCGTTCCTGGAAGCCGGGAACCCTCTGTATGTACACCTCCTGTCAGAGCGCTGCTGCGACTGGGTGTAAGACTTGGGCGTGGTCTTTGTCAAGATGGATAAAGACTTGGCCGTTTGTGATCTGTTTTTCTTCTTGTCCAGCTCCTCGTCCGTGTAGGAGTGCAAAAGGCCCCACCTCTCGAACGGCAGATCTAGTATGCATTCCTGGACATCCGGGTTGAATTTCGTTGCCCTGACCCAGGCTGTCCTTCTCATGTCCATGGGGTTCCAGATGGCGCGGCCAGAGGTGTCAATAGGGGCCACAGTGGATTCCATGAGGTCCTGCGCCACCAGCTTGGCCTCAGCCATTCCCGCCTTAAAACGTGATTGGCTCTGCATAGGGAGTTCCGGAAAGAAGTCCGCAATTTCCTCCTTGGCCTGAGGAAGATGCAAGGACGCGTTGGAATACAGCTTCTTCCCATAAGCCTACAAGATCTTCTCCTCCTTGCCTAGCAGCTTCGCAGAGGAGGAGGCTGACGACGAATGAGGCTTGGAGTATAGTGATGCCGCAGCGATCACCAACGAGTGTGGCTGAGGGCGGGCCGATAGCAAGACTGTATCCCCCTCCATCTGCCTGTACTTGGCATCCAGGTGCCGATTGACTGGCTGGACTGAGTGAGGTTTGAGCCAACCCTTCTTGGCCAGGGAGACTACATCGGTTTGCAGTGGAAACCCTGTTTTGGAAGAGGGGCGTCGCGTGAGGACTTCAGCCAGAACCCCCTCTGCCGGCTGTTAAGGTACTCCGCCAGCCCTGCAAGAGGTTTGTGAAAGGCCCTGGCTGAGGATGGCGTGTCCGGATCCTGCTCCTCATCCGTATCCTGTGGATCAGGAGGATCCTGTGGAGGTGGAGGAGTAGTTGGAGCCGGATGCTGGGGTACAGTGACCGCGGCCAGAGGCTGAGGAGGAGACAGTGGCGGCGGCTGGTACGGAACCACTGAGGAATCGGCTGGGTGGCCAGAAGCAGCGGGGGCGCCGGCGGCGGTGCTTGTGGTGCCACTAGCATCATAGGGAGGACCTCCCTGATGGCGTCCTTGAGGATAACCCCCATCCAAGGTGACTTCATGAGCCTGAGGAACCTCTGGAAGAACCCCTCTTCACTGGCCGGAGAGGTGGTAGGGGGTACTGTCGGGGTAGCCGGGAGCTGCTGGAGTCGCTGCATACCCTGCCCGTATGGACACAGTGGGAAGTTGCCCTGCGCATAAGGATAGGCTGTAGGCCACGTACCTGGCTGAGGCCAGTCCCACCTTGACACTCGTTCTTCGCTGAACTTCTGGTATGGCGTCGGACGGGTGCCTCTGTCTGGCGTGGGGGCCATTTTGTCGAGCTGCCTGCCACGTGCCTGCGATGTGTTGCTCGGCTCGTTGTGGGCCCAGCCTCCTCCAAGACTCTTGCATGTGGATCACGAGGCCTACCCTGCTCCTCGGGCCTAGACCCGGTAGGTGTGAGACCCTCGAGCCATGGGTCGGTAGGGCTGCGTTTTGGCGCCCCCTCAGACGTCTTTCCGGTACTAGGGCGTAGCCCCTCTGCCATATTGCCGGTACAAGGGCGGAGCCCCTGGATGACAATCCGGTACAAGAACCTTCCGGTCCCTCAACACTGTCACCGGGAGGATCCAAGGAACCCAAAGGCCGGTAGTTGTAGCAACCTCAGTGCACGTGCTGGTACAAGGACCTGAACGGTCCCTCCCATGCAGGAGAGTCCTTGGAAAGGAGTCTCCTTTGCAGGGTGCGATGGAAAATAGCGGCCCTACCTTGGGCCTGGCTCAGTGTTTCACAAAGTTCTTGAGGTCCTTCTGGAAGAGCTCCCTCCACCTGGCTAGTCTGTTCTTCAGGGATTTCGATTACAGAGAGCCACACGCTGTACAAGCTTGCCAACAGTGGTCTGGGCCAAGGCAACGTAGGCAGAGGGCGTGGGGGTCTGAAGTTGGGAAGAGCCCATTGCAGCATGGACACAAGCTAAACCCTGTGGAAGTTGACATGCGCCAGGGAGGAGGGCGACGCCTGAGGACAGAGTACCTAAACAATAAGAAAGACAAAAAAAGACAAAGAAGAAGTATCCGCGCGTGGAATTACATGGCTGAAGCCAAACCCAGGAGCCTTGGTGAATTCGGCCCGTTCCCGTCGATGCGGAAAAGGGGACTGAGGTGTGGCAGCGAAGTCAGGGCAGTGCAAAGAAACATACGAGGGACAGCACAAGCCGCTCCCGGCCAGGTGTGGTGGCGAAGTCAGGGCAGCGCAAAGAAACATACGAGGGACAGCACAAGCCGCTCCCGGTCAACATGCATTTCCACGCAGTCAGGGCCAAGGCAACGGCCATCGCATTCCAGCACCATGTCCCTTGGCAAGTCATAAGCAGGGCGGCCACTTGGCCCACTCCCTCGGCTTTCTGCAAGCATTACCGTTTGGATGCCGGCTCTAGATCTGATGCAGCTTTCAGACAGGCGGTTCTCAGGAACCTATTTGCTTATGGAGGGTCTCCTCTCCACTCTGGGGCTACATTCAGTTGTAATCGCCCATGCAGCATGGAGGTAAGGGGACGGGACGCAAGAGTAATTACTAACATACTCTTAGTCATTAGTCCCCTTTCCTCCATACGTACCACCATCCTCCCCCTAATAATACTGGTGTCATTAGGCAATTTTAAATCTATTGTCGACGCGTCAATGGGGACTGATGTGTGACGCCAGACGGCAGAGTCAGGGCAGTGCATGCTCCCAGGGACGCACCCACGCACACCCCTACATTTAAAGGGGAAGAAGATGTTTTCTGGTGAAAAGGGTTCCATCTCCCGTCTTTTGGAAGGGACGCCCATGCAGTATGGAGGAAAGGGACAGGACGCAAGAGTAATCTAGGGAAAATCATTGACAGTTGTCACAGTGTATAACCGAAAAGAAACCCAAAATAGTTATTTCAGAGACTTAACATCTACACTGTAAGCTGGGGCAAAACAGGCCAAATATTCCTTACAGGGCATTAGGGGATTTTAACATAGTAATGGAAAAGAGCCCAACGTAATGGAAGTTGTTCCCATGGTTGCTTCATGCTCCAATATTATTTCTGAAATTCTGCAATTTCATGGAGGTCTCTGTTCCAACACATTAGAAAGTACAAATGAAAATGTCAGGTGTTATGCATTTAAAGCCTTAATAAGTGGATTGGAAAAGGCAGCAAACTAAAGAAACAGTCCATTCTTGTGAGAAATACAAGCCATTGATGCCCTTACATACCGCCGTTGACAACGCAACGTGGGAAAGGAAACATTTGGGTGGTGACTTTATAAAACGTATATGTATGATCTTGTACACATTTCAGATGACTGCGCGTATGTCCGGAATCGTATTTTAATGCTGTTCGCACAAGTGAAGTTAAGTTTTAACTAGCCGACACGTGTTTCGAGCACTGCCCTTCTTCGAAGGATTATGATCCTTTGTGTGGAGGGTCCAAACTAATTAACTGAAATTGTGGTACATTCACCCATCTCCTGTCTATATGTCCTCGCAATTGCGGAGTTCCAGTTATCTGTGGGAAAACCTTTCATCAGCGATGCTCGTAACCCGCTACTGCCGCGAACAGCATTAAAAAACGATTACGGATATACCAGAGTGTGACTGTACCATTGTATATATTTGTTTCTCAATGTCTGAGTCCTGACAGGCGGCTTCGCGACTAGAAATACTCACCCGCTGCTTTCTGTCCATTCATTATTAGACTGGATACTATTAATTTAACCTTTTGTACTACTAGCGCTTAGGTTTAACATTTCTTCTCTGCTTCTCGGTTTTTCTTTTCTTCACATTTCAGATGAATTAACAAGGCCCATTGGCTATATTAGGCCAATGGGGAAACTTATGGTTAACATGATTAGCACTTTCCATAGCGCCTAGTGGTAGTAAAACTACGCATGCAAATATCAAACTGGCACTCTGGGAGATGGGGCCTGCAACATTCAGTTGGTTTCTAATCTCGGCACAGAGACTCTATGGCCACTGCTCAACTATAAACAAACTTGCAGTGGTATGTGAACAATACTGAGCACACTTAAAATGTGAATGAAGTGAGAAAGGCAAAAGCGGTCGTGTTGATTTGCATGGGCATATGTGTATTTAGAAAAAACTGTGTAATAGGCAATTAACAAGGAGAGATGATCCAACCCGTTCACAGTAAGATATTACAAATCAAAATAATGCAGATTAGCAAGGTTTCAAACACTGTACGAAAAGAATAAACTTAGAATTCAAAACATAAATCGCGATTAGCGATATGTATTTATTCTGACAGTCCATACACATCCACCCCAATAAGGTAGTATAGCCATTTAAGATATACAAGTCACTGAGTACACCCTGACAAGGAAGCAGAACCAAACAAGCCCCTGTATTCAACAAAGCCCTGGAAGGCCAAGAGAGGTGCTTCAGAAGAGCAGCGGAGATGCAGAGGATGACATCATTGAAGATTGCAGCCCTCGCAGCACCAGGGAGAACGCCTGTCTCCTACAAATTCGTTATGTTACACAAAGCCCAATTAGAATCTTTTTAACTTCTAATTCTTACTGCAAAGACATTGGAAAGCAAAGCATAAAAGATTCTGATTTCCTATGTTTTAAATTGGCTAAATTAAACAGGATAAAAAAAAAGAAACCAAATAAACTTGAATCAGACGATCCCATTTGCATTTTTAACCTAAGGTGAGCTGTGAGATAACTAGCAAAGGGCCTTCACAAAATGCTCAACTATTAATATAATCATATTACATCAAGACTGGATCGACACATTGGAAAAAGCAGCCGCATCGAAGCTGTTTACAGATCTGCCTCCACAGCTGACAAAAGTGAACGAACTCAAGTCCTACTTGTTAAAAGGGCCGGACTCAAACCTCAGGGTGAACTTCTTAAGAATCCGCCTGAACATTCTCCACACAAGGGAAGTCCTATCCCGAAGAAAATTGGTTTCGGACGACGCCTGCAGATTCTGTAGAAAGTCAGCGATGCCAGAAACCATAAGACACCTCCTGTTAAACTGCCTAGGAGTCACGGGCCCCCGCATGAGACACCTGGTACACTTGTTTAAAAACCTATACATCTATGATGAAGAGGAATGGTGGTGTCGGCTATTAAGTGGGGAGAAGACCACTTGGGTGATCGCGGTGGTGGGCTTCTTCCGAGAAATTGAACTACTTTGCTGACGGGGAAGGTATGAGTGGGCAGGACTACTAGTTGGGCGTCCTCACCTCGATTTCTCCTGGGGGATAGCTGAACCTCACTCTGATTCGGAATCTGAATTCAAACCGAAAAAGATCGACCTGATGGAGCCCCTCAGGGAATCACGAGATGTTGGGGCTCAGGACAAAGAACGATCGTGGGAACTCTGGAATAGTTAATGTGGAGATTTTGTCTCTTTCTCTACTTTGTAAAAATTGTTTCATACAATTAAATCAAATAAAATAAAATAAAAAAAAAAATATAATCATATTAATAAGGTGACCGGGTAGGGCAAATCTGAACTGAGCACAATACACCTTCTTTAGATGGAATACATCGAGAAATATTTATTTAACATTTTAGAAGCAACTTTGTAGCAACTAGTAATATATTTTAAGATGATTAAAAATTGCAATATTATTGCTTTAGAAATGAACGCTGGTATTTAGTGGAATACAGAGCAATGATGCTAATCACACAATCAGTATGAAAAACAGACCTTTAGTGAATAGTAACATTTAAACAGTTTTAAATATTTTTAAAAAATTCAAGTTGTGTTTATTGAAACCATCATAGTTTAAGTGACTTGACAAAGAGTTGAATGCGTTTTATTTGTTAAGCAATAACCTACAAATAGAAACATGCTAATAAAAGAATGATTAAGAGCCTCAATTCCCCATTCATTCAAACAGGTTGGTGCAGGGGCTAGCGGATGTTAAGTATGCTTTGAAGAAAGGAGTGATTATAATAATTGATCACATACTCAATTTTTCTATTTTTGACAACTGGATTAGCAGAATATTGCCTTTTGACCCTTGATAAGACTTTTCATCAAAACTGTTCTTCCAGAATAGCCAGATAGGGTAACGTTGGAATGAGAAATCCTTGGTATTTAAAAGAATTCTTTGTAATCTTTGAGGTGGAGAGTCCCTTTTTTCAGTTCAAGTGGTCAAAGGTCACAAAAGTTAAAATGCACGTCAACCTCACATTGTTCCATCAACTAGTGGCTATTGAACTAGTCTCTCCCTTTAAGGTGTGTGACAAAGTCCCCTGCCTAACCTTGGGGACATACAGTGGGGCAGTCCAAAGCGCCAGAGACCCCCGTAAGCTGGAGGATGCGGAGCCCGGTCGAGGTATATGTGGGATCCATAGACTACCCCAACTGGGTCCCCGCACCAAGGCAGGGGGCAGTCACAGTAGCATATTCCCACTCACAAACACATCTAGCCATCCTAGGAAGAGGGTTAAAGACAATGGGGGTCATTACGAGGTTGGAGGTAAGGGATTACCGGCACTGGTAAGGGTGCCGATGCCGGTAATCCCTTACTTCCGTATTCCGAGGTCCCTTTGCGGGTCCTTCCTTACCTCCTGCTTTTAGCAGGAGTTAAGTACGGGACCCGCAAAGGTACCTCGGAGGTAATTACAGTACCGTAATTTACGGTGCCGTAATTACCTCCTTCCCCATTCCCATTGAGCCCTATGGGGCAGAAATGGGAATGGGGAAGGGCAAAAGGTGAATGGGGAATTACCGGTCCCTCCAACCCTGGAATGGACCGGTAATTACTCCATTCACAATGCCAGATTTGGGACGGTTTCGGAGGCAACCATGGAGCTAATTACTCCATGGTTAGCTCCAAACCCGGAATGAGGCCCAATGATCTTAAGGACACTCGTTATCATAGTGTTACTTTCATAGAGCCAGTTCAGCTTTCTAGCCAGATCCAAACAACAAGTGTAAGAATGAATGCTTTTCCCTTTAAAGCAGAACAAATGTAACCTTCTGAGCTCACAGGCAAGTGGGGAAACACACAGAGCACATTTACAAAATGAAAGGAAAGAAACCCATGCCACACATGCACCGGACACAAACAAATAATGTTCCAGTTCAAAGCAAGCAATGTCAACACAACCTCACAGGGGAGAGAGAGAGGGAGGCCTTACATATGTCCAGTGACATTTTGACATCCAAGATGTGGGCATGCATTCATGTAAGATGAGGTCAACCCCCACCCAGAGGCATATGGCTATATCAGAAGTCATGCCCTCAAGTCCGAACTCTCCACTAAAGGGGAGGAGACCAGACTATAAAAGCCAGTTCTCAGTCAGGGGGTTTTGGTTGTTTGAGAAGGAGATGGAGGGAGGGAGATTGATGAGAGGTATTTTGAGATGAGATCTGGGAGGAGTTTGTTGGAGGAAGTTTAAGAGAGAAAGTTACAGGGTAGCAGAGTTAACAACGGGAGAAAGCTACTCTGAGGAAGTTGGAGTGGAGGACTGCAGAAGGTGTCAGAAGGAAAGAACTATTACCATCTGGTAAAGAGGGCAGAAGGGCGCTAGAGGGGGAAATAAGACCAGACTCGAGGAGGTGGGAGAAGCATAGCCCTTCCCTGCTAATGAGCAAGAACACAGAGGTTCCAGTATACCAGGTATTTCCAGGGCAGACTTTAGAGGCAGGAAGAGGAACAAGTGGTTGCACGGAGGGCCAGGGAGGTTCCCCATCAGAGGTAGCCAGCCAGGAAGGAGAACATCCCGGGGACCAGGATGCTAAGACAGGGAGGTGGCCAGCTGAGAGCACCCACAACGTCCCTAAAACCCTGGTAGAGTGGACGTTTGCAGAGGAAGAGCCAACTGTGTCAGACTACTCAAGGAGTTCCAAGTATTTGCCAGGCTGTGATTCTGCCAGCCTTGGCATGCCCCCACTACGAATCTGGCAGAGGGTTGGGGAGCCCTAAAAACCTGCAACCTGAAGAAAATAGCCCAAGTACACCATTGGATATTGGCATGGGTCTAGGATGAGCCCAAAATAAGGTCTTTGTAAGAGAACTTTTCTTTGTTCGCGATTTGCAACTAAAGAATCCCACTTCCAGTCTTGTTATGTAAATAAACTGTTGGCTGGAGAAATACATCTTTCCATCCATCTCTTTGTTCTAACCCCTCACACTGCCCAAAAAGGTGTTGCATGCAATCTTAAAACGTTTAGGAGTTAGGGTGACAAGGAGGCTTTTGGGCGTTTATATCAAGCAACAAAGCGTGTCAAAGACTGAAGGCATTATTGAAAGCATAGTAACAGAACCTAAACAAATAGTGGCAGACTGTCAATGCATTAAAGTAAATGACATCGGACTCTTCTCGTCCCCTATCTTGGGGCCCTACATCCATCCCCGCCTTTCACACAGTCTAACTCAGGCAAAATAAGTAGCGCAGGCTATATTTTCTCTCTATAGATAGCTACGTGTCACTACTAATACTAAAGATGTTTTTTCACTACATTGAACAGTGCAACACTACATCTGCATTTAATATAACAAATGTCCACTGCATTAACTTGTTCAATAATGTAACAAAGAATGCAAAATAAACCATTTCTACAGCATTATCTTAATGTTCCAGACAAGTGGGCATGCACTGACTGTATGTTCAACATTTCTGACAAATGTGCACGCAATTTGAATATGACTGCAGGTTATTAAGTGCGCATGTGTGCTGCATGTAAAGTACATCTGAGTACTCAACTGTAGGCAGTTGCCCTTGGGGTTGATAGATTAATGTATAATAGTCTGCACTCCTCATTTAGTGCTACAACCCACACAATATGGTTGAGTACCATGAAAAATGTGGTCCAGCTGTCAGTCTCTGACACCGCAATCCTTTGTTCGCCAGAACACACTACATTGTAGAGATAGCATAGTGTCTTTAAAACAGTGCTCTCTGCTAGCAATTGTACAGTCGCCGACATTCTAAGTAATATGTGCATGCATTTTAACAGTTTAGTTTTCATGTTTGTTCATGCTATGATCTGCAGAAGGCATATTTACTCCACAGCACTTCAAGGTCATAACAACACAATATACAAATATCAAGTAACAGAACACACACAAGGCCAATGCACGTTCGCTCTTCACCTGGGGCCAATCCAGTGTGGCTCATGGCGGTGGGGAGATATTACTTTAATTAAATTCTGCTTCTGTGCCACTCAGCACCCATTCCGCACAAAGCAAACTTGTAGCTCTTGAACCGCTCTCTGAAGGCTCAGATTTACCTGAACCCCCTCCGGCCATCAGCAGATGGTGTTCCAATATGATTACCTGGTTAATAACCCCCACAACTCCCAGAAACTCTAGATCACACCTCAAGGCTATCACTCATCCACAACATGACTGAACATAATGACACCAGCACACTAGTAATGGCCTCCAGGAAAGCTCTGTCAGCCAATAAGGGAAGCACTTGTCATTCCATCTGGTCAAAACACTGGAAATGCTACTCTCATCCCAGCGATCACTCTCCCTCACTCTGATGTTTTCACGCTGCTACACATTGTAAGTTAAGTCTGCATGTTTCTGTCTCCCTGACTTTTAAAACTCCACCCCATCTCCACACTCCCTGGCCCACCCCACAGACCACAGTCAGGTTGCATCCATGGGCGCAGTTACACTTCGCCTCAACGCAAACATGATATCGTGCTTTAAAACCACTATGGTGGTGGTGTACATAGTATAAAAGAATCATCATAACAATTACCCACGTTTCTTCAAAGAAGATTTACAGTTATGACAATACATCGCTACTTCTTGGTTTAGGGAAAATTGTTCCTATAAAACTGAAAGTGCCTCTGAAACACTTGTATTCCTTTCTGACCCTGCAGAACATGACAATCATGGGCCTAGATAAGGACCTGCATTCCATTCAAAGGGACATTATATAACCTTGCTCACCCTAAAAAATGTAAAAATAACCATTGTTTCTCTCTCGACCATGCTGGTTTATCCCTCCCAAAACACGTCCATTATTTTCAGGCATCGCAATTATGGATTAGGATTGTTGGAACCCAATTTAAACTAAACTTGGAAAGTCCTAGAAAAAGGTCACTGGGCGAGCCTTATGAAATATACGAAGGATTTCCTGGAAAGTTAGACTCTGCAGTCTATTATTAACTCAAAATTAGAACGATTATGAAAACATGGGCTAGGTTTACGATTAGAGGCCAACTAACTACCTTCCCCAGGGCCACTATCCACAATAGTCATCCCCAGAATGCTCTGGTTTATAAGGGAAGGAATTTTGAAATCTAGTAACATGGTGGCTGTGTGCTAATCATTTGGTTTTAGATAATCATTTTAAAACATTTCTTCAAGAGACCTTTGGGCTGGGTGAAGGGAACAGCACTTATTTTCAAGTACACCCCTGTTCGATGTCACGCAATATGAAACTAGCTGTAACAAGGAAACAGGCAACCTTTGAGAGGCTGGTAGTCTCTTCCACCAGCTCCAAGGGCCTCATTTCTACACTATGTGCATAAGTAAAAACTCCAAAGAAAGAACTAAAACTAGCCTTTATTAAATCGTAACATGCTTATTTATGTTATGGGTTAATGGCATAACTGTTATGGAGCACCCTTTGGATCAGGGCAATACAGCATCTTCATGTACAACAAAGATAAGCATTTCAAGATGGTATCAAGTTCAAAAAGTTTGAAACCATTTTGTACAGGAAAAATTGGACCTTTCTTGGAGGAGACGCAAAGGGGTGGGTACATTTCACCATATCTGGTGAAAGTGCCCTAAGCTGGAAACATTCTGTGTGCAGGGTGAATACAGTAGCACAAAATGTGGTGGGTCTACCGAAGGACCTAAAAGATGGTTTACCGACTATACATTAAGCAATGGTAGATTTGACAATGCTTTAGGTTGCAAACTGATTTTCTTTTTATTCTACGTTACGTTTAAGGAATGGTTATACAGAACAACTACAGGTATTAATGGGTTCTCTAGAAACAATAGGGTCTTTCTAATGGAAGCTGTTTCAAGGATGAGTCAACATAATGTGGTCAACATCTTCCTAAATTAGTATTCTACAACTTAAAGTCACAACCTGGTCTTCAGCGTCCTTGCCCTTCACGGGAGACCTTAGTCTATAAAACAATGTCCCAAAGATGCGGCCAATAGAAAGTTCCAAACCTAATCTTAATGAGCCTTTTAGCCTTCTGTTAACCGTAGACTAATAATATAAATGTCCCAAGATTTGACCAATAAGGAGTGCTCAAATCCTATTCTGAAATGATCATGTTGACTTGCATACCTGAAGTAGCCCCGCGTACCATGAGGCGAGGCTTTGCCAGATTGTGCTCTTACACTATACCTTTATGCTTGTAACCCTTATGCGTGGTCTGGCACAGTGTCGACTATGCTTTTGCAGTTACTGTAACTAGCGCCTAGATGACCCAAAACAAACAGCTGTTCCTGTGAATGCACAGAGTGCACTCCTAAGATCTCTCCTGGGCCTTGTGATGTTCACCCGGAAGCCTCTCTCAGACCTCAAGTTTTCAGGATTCATGGGAAGTCTCTTCTAGACCTTGGGCTTCTCAGGTTTCACATAATGCCTCACCAGGATCTTGGGCTTTCAGGTTTAATAGCATCTTAGTGGCTACCCCATCTCACCCTCCCACCCCCACCCTTCATTCAGGGTCCTTTTCAGGCAATTGGTATTGTATCAGTGTCTTATGCTTAGAAAGGTTTTCTAAGATTCTCCCTGACCGGCTATTGCCCATGTTTATTTGAATTCTCTCTTGTGATTGGTTAGTCCCTTGTGGAGTCTTAATTTCATTCATTATGTTTTTAGCCTATGTTTGGTATTGGCTATTTATAAGGGTTTTTATGACTTAATGATGAAACACAAAGTCTGAAAGACGTTTGCAGCACTATCTTCGGTTCACTTCTCTTGGGATTGGTTCCACAATGTTTCATGGTCATTCCTGTCTGATGTATGCTGTGTCACAATAAGAGCAAAAGAGTGTGAGCTCTAGGAATGCGGCTTTGCTTTCTCGCCTTTAGGTAACATGGCTGTGTTCTTTCCCCAGAGGGCTTGCAAAGTCAGAGTGTTCAAACACAGTATTCCTCTCTCTGTTGCACGTCTGCCGTTTCATTCAATGAGCTCTTAAAACTCTTGGCAAGGCATTCTGGTACGAGCCCTCAGTAGCAACATAATCAAGGAGCTTCATCTGTGAATGATTTACATATCTCGAGAGCTGGGGTCTGCAACCTTTGGTTCACCAGATGTTTCAGACTACAATTCCCATGATATCTGGCTATTGAGTATGCTGGTGAGGGATGATGGGAGTTGTAGTCCAAAACATCTGGAGAGCCAATGGTTGCAGATCCCTGCTGTAGAGAGATAGGGAGCTGGTGGGATCCTGCATCATCCACCCTCTGGGAGGCACATCAGTAGCAGCGGGACCAGCCCAGTCCCTGGAGGTTCAATTCCCTCTTATGTCAGTCAACTCTGCCAGTTGCAAAGATATTTTCATGAACTAGAAAATCTAGTGAATATCTCTCCAAAGTCTTATTGGTGGGAAGATTAGGAATTGTAGGACTCTGAAGGTCACACAGGTTTCTATTCTGTCAGATTGGTATGTTAAAATGTGGGCAATAATCATTAATGAACAATTTCACATTCTCCATTTGTGGATAAATGCCACTCATTTTCTTTATATTGGACCCTTTCAGAATCTGAAAATAATCAAGGATTTTACTTCCCTTACTCATTTAGAAGCCCTTGTATTGCTGGAATATTGCTGAGGGTAACAGTTGGAATATTTTATGGAACCTCTCGGGTGGTCCAGAAGGTATAGGAAAGACTAGAAAACGAAAAACAGTATGACATGGAATTCTGAGGCAGCACCAAATCCTCTTGTATACCCACTTGCACTATACTGTGATTATCTGATGTATAGGTTTCTTTTCTGAGAGCCATTTTTGAGCCTACCTGTTGTGGGGCGCCAGAGGATGAAGAGAACGAGGAAGGTGTTTCCTTGTAATTTAAGAGGATTATTTTCATGTTTCTTCATATCTTGCCTAATATTTATGCAAAGCTTACTAAAGGGATTATATCAAAAACAAACACATCCCTACAGTAAAAAGAAAATCCACGTTCATGGAATGGCTGAAAATGTCCCTCAAAGGGAGTGCCAGAAGGTGGCGAGAGGAGGTAAATAAGGAAGCAGGGAAGGCAAGATTCACTGAATCCCCTTACTATCTCAGCAAAGAGTTTGTTATCAATACCAAATGCACCGGAAACCAAAATACGTCAAAGTTAGGTCCCCTCTCAGAGCCTAGAGAACAGGAAACGCCCAACAAAAACTATAAGGATCTTGTTTTTTTAACAAGTGACTTAGCCTCAATAACTGGACGATAGGGCAGGGACAGCACCAGAGGTTCATGTCACAAATACAGGAGAAAGCATCATCCTATGTCTAGAAACTGTCATTAGGAGTTAAATGGTAGTGGACATGGCTAGAAAAATGTGCACAAGAACACACAGTTCAGAATATGTATCAACCACACAAGAAGCAAGAAACATGCACGCTAACAGCCAGGATCAGTAAGCAGAATGTGATGCAAATATATGAAAAGGAATGTGGGGTAAGCAATTAGAAGCTCCTTATGATTAAAAAGAAAGACTGCAAGCTCCTTGCCCACAATTACTGTTACAGGTACCTTCAGCGCCAAGGCCACATACAGGACAATCAATGACAGGGATGTGAGCAAACACCCATGATGGTATTATACAAGGTAACTTTAAGACAAAACTCACACAGACGAGAAACACCGCCTGGACTGTCGGGAAGCGCACAAATGCTGCTTTTCAAACAGGGACCCAGAAAGGCTATAACAGCAAAGGGAAGATTACCCAGTACATAAGAAGTGGGACTAGTGCTTACTGGATAATTAGGAAAACAGGCATTCAACAGGACGCGCACACAACAGCACACCACACCTAACAATCAATAGGGAACAAAGGGAGAAGTGTAAAGGAAAACCAGGAACAGGCTTCAAGAGGATGTCAAGCAACAGGAGCAGGGAAAACGATAGGACAAGCCCAAAACCTCCCCCTTCCCCACCCGGGGAAGGACAGGAAAAGGGTACACAAATAGGAATTCTCTCAATGAGTTGTGTCCAATGGATCACATTTAACTGCAAAACAGAGCCAGGTCAAAGAAATGTATAACACAGACAAGCTGGATGTTAGGGAGAATTCTCATAAATGTGCTAATTCCCTTCACCTTAGAGACCCCAAGCAACTTTGCTGGATTTTTGAGGACTTGATTTTTTACCTGGAAAGAGTGTGAGCCTTTTTTCCCACTCTTTCATGTATTTTGATGTGCGTTTTACATTTGTGTTCTTTGACTTTGGAGTTTTAAGATGGCTCCATAAGGCATCTTCTCATGTGTGTTACACAGCACCCTCAGTGCAGTGTCACATGGTTGTCTTTTTTAGACACCCCAAAGGTTCAAATACCTTCTCTGGGATAACCTACTGTTTCCCAGAGAATGTAAAGTGAAATTGACTTTACTAGTCTTTCCAAATGTACAGACCCAGCACAAACTTACAATGGAGTGCTGGAGGGGTTACATAGTATCCCCTCTGTCTAAATACTCATGTAGCAGTCAAATGCTACCTTTTCCTATGGAAAAGGCTGGTGGCAGTAGTTTTACAACGAACTACCGTGATTTTTTCCGACCGCAAACACCGGTAGCTAGAAATCACAGGAGCCATGTTTTTCAGCATGGCGCCTTAAGCCCCTTTGTATAAACAGGTCCTTTTTTCGCCATTTCTTTTTGGAAAGGTCCTTCTAGTGTTTGTCTTTGCGCGCCAAACCAGGTTTGGCCCCTTTGTTCGTGTGCCTTTGCTGGGCTTCAGGACTGAAGACCGCCTCGGTGTCTGAGTGTTTGGGGTGGGCAGGAAGGGAGGGAGGTGCCCAAAACTCCCTGTGCTTAGTCTCCTAGGAGACCCAAATGGACTCTGGCGTGATTAGCGGACAGTCTGCCAGCCAAGGACAGCGACCCTGCTGGGTGAGTGACAGCTAGGCTGGAATTCATGGGAGAAAACAGTTTAAAAGGCGAGTCTCCAGGACTGGAAGGCAGAGTCGACCACTTGAACTAAAGAACCGAAGACGAGCTGGAAGAGGATGGCTGCTACAACTCCTGGACTAGTTGGTTTGCCCGGTGATGCCCTGCTGCAGGTCCGAATTGCCAAACTCCATTCGACAGAGAAGCTCCTTCAAGGACAGCTTCTTCCTTTGAGTTGGTGGGACCAATCAACTCGTAAGACACCTGGATACCATTCTCAAGGCTGGTTAGGATTAACCAGGGAGAGGGACACAAGCTTGGGTTCTTGAAGCTACAGCTACTGGAACTGAGGTGACTCCATTTTGTTTGCTTCCATCGACGATCCCGTGCAGTGCAGGAGTCCCCCGACGTCCTCCCTCTTGTCCCCACGACTGAAGCTCAGGAACAGCGAGATCTGCAGGACCTGCCAGGAACTCAGACTTCAGCAGCATTTGTTTCTTCATACAAAGGTACTGTGCCAACCCGGTTGAGAGAACGCCACTCTCGCAGAGAAAGTTCGTGAAACTTTCCCAACTCGCAGGCCTAATCAGCTTGTGACCCCACAACTAGCCCATTGACTTGAATAGAACTCTTCTGGTGAACTGAAACTATTTGCACTACCTAGAAAGTATATGTAATCTAATTTACTTACTTTTGTCCTTTTTGCTCACTGCTAAGTAACTGAATTGCCATTTGGCTCCTATTTATTTCAGGGGAGCTCAAACTGCCTCAAAAGCTTAGAATTTTGCATTGAAGTGTATTGGTATATAATATTAAGTTGTCTTCTTATAGTGAATTGATTTCTCAATGATTGTGTAATAGTGTTTTACCAAGAAATTTTGAGTATAAGTGTCTACTTGAACCGCTGTGATTGAAAGTCCTCTGTGTAACTACTTGTTCTGCTCACATTCACTCTTGAGATAAGCCTGACTGCTCAGCTTGCTACCAACAAACTGTGTGGTACAGACTTATACCAAAGGTTGGTCTTGCTTACACCTGTAGTCCTAATTGTGTGTGGTAGTCCCAGAGGGTACTGCATGCAATTCTGCCTAACACTGGACTGCATAGGAAAAGGAAGGCACTGGAAAGTACTGACTGCAAAACAGAAGAAACCAGAAAGGGAATCCAGGAAGCAGAAATTACTAATTAGCACACTGAATTCGAAATTCAGGGATGCACTGAAGAAGAAACGCTAAGAATAACGAACAAGAAACCAGGAACTGCACAGAGACAGGAACACCGCAAAAATGACCAGCGCTGGACTGAAGCAAACAGGAGTGTAAAGCCGGCTAACGATCACCTGCTTCAGGAGTGATTCTTGCTAGCACCCGCCAGCCATAGGTGTCCCATATCATCCACCCAACATTCGGCTGCTTTGGTGGAGATGAAGAAATGGGCCAGCATAGTGGGAAGCACAGTCATTTGACTAAAAAAGCAAATGCTACCCAAAACCTGGGATGATCCAGAAAGGAAGTGAAATGGAAAGAGCTCCTAAATCACCTGAGCAATGTGTCATAAGGCTCGGAAGGAACGTTCAATAGAAATCATGACAGAAACACCCAGTCTGTAGAAAGAAGGAAATGGGCAAGGGGAATGGTTTTAGTCAGGGCTCTGGATAATTTTTTGCTGTACGCATATTACTCATATTTTGAAGCAGGGAGTACACTGACTGAAGGTTTAAAACTTAATTCCTAATCTCAATGAGGTTTATTTTAAGGTGAGACAATTATAATTAATTATGTCTTGGGCCTTGATCTGTGCTGGACTTCCAGCCCTTTGGAGGCGACTTCTCAAAGAGCTCCCTCCACCTTGCTAACCTGTTCTTCAAAGCTCACGGTGTAAGCGCATCGCACGCAGCACGGCCCTCCCAGCTGTGGTCGGGGCCAAGGCAGCAGAGGCCCAAGGCATGGGGGTCGGACATGGGGAACAGCCCCTCGCAGGCCAGACACCTGCTGAAGGCCAAGGACGTCGACATGCACCGGGGAGGAGCGTGGCGCCAGAGGACCAAGTACCTGTTAAAAGATTAGAAGAAAAAGACAGTATCTGGGGAAGAGCACGTGGAATTACAAGGCCGAAGTCAAACCCAGGAGCGCTGGTGAAAGCAGTCCGTTTCCGTCGACGCGGAAAAGGGTACTGGGGGGTGGCGCCGGTGGGCGGAGTCAAGGGAGCGCATGCTCCCAGGGCCGCACCCCCGCGCGCCTCTAAATTTATAGGGGAAGATTTTTTCTTGGGAAAAAGGTTCTGTCTCCCGTCCCTAGGAGGGACGGCCACGCAGTATGGAGGAAAGATGACAGGACGTTAGAGTACAAATTTGACCATCTAAACCCTCTACAGTGCTCCAATAACCCTTTTATACCTCTTCTTATCACCTTCACGCAGGGTGGCTAAGGTGACCAGTCATTTGATCTAATACAAAGGATCGAATGACAAAAAGTTCGAGTCAGTTTGTTTTTTTAAATTTAATATAGTTTAAAAAAAAGAAAACGGGGGGGGTCAAGGGGGGAACCCCCCCCCCATAAAAAAAATGCATTCGAGCATTTTTTTCCCAGTCCTTTTGACTCAGAAAAATGGCATTCGATCCTTTGTATTTCGACCCTTTAACCTATAACCGTGGCTACGGATGCAAAATCGCTCTATATTCAAACTCCATCTTGTTTTTAAATCCATCCTTCGCTAGAAACCATTGCTGCTATCCCCAGCTCCCTGCACTTTACACTCTCAAAGTCTCTAAAATAAACTGCTCAGAGTTAGCTTTTGCCCAAATAGCGCAACAATATTTAGCACCAATCCCTTACAAGCAAAAAATTCCACACCAGCAGAACAGAAAAGCCAATTGAACTCTAATGTACTCACATACACTAACATACCGAGAGCAAACCAAAAGGTACCGATCATGCAGCTTGAGGGGCAAAGAAAGAGAAGGCGTCCATTGTAGACCTGAAAGGTTATATTGAAGGGCGATTGGTGGAAGAAGTCCTGAACTACTGTATTTCCCTCGGCCAATGGGAAATGTAGCTACATTAGTGCGTTTTAAGTCCTGAAATGTTGCTGCCTGAGTCGTGAATTAAAGAAAAGGAACCAGAACACTCACCATCCTGTCTTTAATAGAACGCAGACTTGCACTTACTCCCGGTAGAGAAATCACCATTGAAACTTTAGAAATTCAGCTGTGGTATTTAACAAAGTGGAATATCAAATGCAAGGAAGGAAAAAGCAGTGAAGATTTAAACAGTTAGCAAACTTGATTAAACAATAAATGGTTCCAGATATCAATACAGGTGATGAGGAATGACCACATTTGAAAAGAAACTGATACCACTCATGCAAAATGCCTGCTCACAGATCATTTTTGACACTTGGGTTTCACTCCTATTGGAATTGTGCTCCCCAATCTGAGGCTCATGAGGTGAGAAATCATGGGCCCTTCTGTCAGGCCAAGAGACCGTCATGGGTTGAAAAACTCAAGATATGAACGTGAGGCAATCGGATGAACAGTTCCAGGAGCCTTGTGAGACTACTGGACGCGACTGCTCGCTGTTTCCTTTGCAAGTGCACAGCAATGTGGCTATGAAAAGTTGCACCCTGTGCCCCTGCCTAAAAACTGCACTTTTATTGCTCTTTTTTACGCCCCAGCACCACTGGTCCTTGTTTGCGCAATGGACACGCTGCAGTGTCCCTTCAAGATGGCACTTTATCATGTCCATCATTGCCTCCATCAAAATGGCGCCTGCGTTCGGTGTGCACGTCATTATGCCCATAACTTCTACTTTCACTGCAGTCTCCATAAATACGCCGGCTAGATGGTAAGCCTTGCATCGCAACTGCCCTAATTTCCTGTGGTGCCACAATATTCCGTTTTTTCTATCACTCTGTGTTCTTGTTATCTTAGACCTCTTACTTCTGCATCATACCTCGGATTACTTACTCCTCTCCATTATACCTCAGATTACTTGGAACACCATCAGCTGCTTTCCCAAAACTCCATCAGCAGCTTTTCTGCACCAATGTTTTTTTCTCTCAAGTTTTCCCTGGCATTGGGCTTGCCCTCCGAGGTTGCCATCTTGATCCTCTGTTATCGCAGGAAGCAGGGTGGCTGCCCAGAAGGACAAACCTTACCTCCACCGTGAAAGAATCATCAAAAGAGATAAGATAAGGCATAAACCTGACAGTCCTGACACACTTTGCCTACTCTGTGTGGCCTCCTCCTTTTCTTCTTTACCTTCTGTGCTCCCAATCACAAACTCCCAATCCCTAAAAATGAAGCACCTTACAACAGTGTCTGAATCACAGTTAGGAACCACTACCTATCCGAGGAGAGATCCGCAGAGTCTTAAAGTGCTATAATCTCCTCCCAATCTCCCCCAACCCCTCCAAGGCATACTTGTGCGGACACCATTTACAAGTCACAGTTGCTTCACCACCATCCACCAGTTTAATGTATTCTATATTACATCATAACAATTTAAAGCACAGAGCAATGGACGTGTTCAATTTTTCAACTTCAATATGCCCTTTGTACATAGTTTCTTGGCAACACACTTCATCTAAAATGATGTTGAAACACCTAAACGTTACCAAGGGGAGGTCTGAGGTAGCGAATTTTACTTCAGTGAAATGCTGGAAGCCTGTGCATTGCTGGAACCTATATGGTGGTCGTGGTACTACTACGTCATAGCATGGTTTCTATCTGTGCCTGAAATAGAACAGCCCTAATACAAGCCCCTGCAATAGGGGTGAACTCGTTGTTCAGTTCTTGCTCTTAACATCCATGATTTATGCCAAGGAATCTTCACCAAAATGGCTGAAAAGCAGGTAAAAAGGGGGCGGACAGGCTACATAAGGGATATTGACATTGCAAGAACAGGATTTAGAACAATGTACATGATACAGCAACCCAGAGTAAATCTACAACTTTTGAAGAGCTGATTTGGTGGAGATAGAAGGCAGTGAATAGAATCTCTTCTGGGGACTACTTACATTGGCAGAAAAGAGGGTGAAAATCAATGATTTTCCCAGGATCACACATTTGAACCTGGTATTTAAGACAGTCTGATTTTCTTTTCACTTATTTTCCCAGTACTAGCTTTGTTTTGTTCAAAAATGTGTTAGCCTTTCAAAATATGCCATCCCAGGTTTTACGCGACCATTTTTCTGGCTCTACTCGTGTTTGGCTCCAAGAACCAGGCTAGGCCAGACTCCCTTGTTCGGCCCTACACTTATTCCCCGACTCTCCCAGCTCTACCTACTGTCATGCCAACCAGCAGTGCTTTGGAACAATGTACACCATGAAACATTTGCAGTACAGCTAGGTAAAAAACATGCAATTGAAAACATAAATAAAAGGCAACAAAACTTTGAAAAGACAACCTAGGATTAAGAAAATGCACAAACAGAAAACGTGCAATGTTAACTTCCAGATGATTACACCACACGCAGGAGCGTGTGATGTTGAGTGGCATAAATCGGACACATCTGCAGAGTGGCAGGCTGAGCCAGAGTCGATCACAGTTCAGGAAGAGCCTCCATGTGGGAGGCCCTGACCCAGTCATGTGGCTCTGGTCGTTTGCATTTGGAAATGTCCCCACTTTATAGTAAATCTCTAGCTTTGCAGCTGGACGCCAGAGCCATATTGCCACGTGCTATCAACACTCCAAGCTGTGTTAATATATTTATAAAATTAAGGTTTGTGGGCATAAGTGGCTCCATCGGCATTCCCTGACTTAAGTAACTATGTAACAGAAGCTGCTATGCTCAGCGCCTAGCGCAGGGTCTTGATATCAAATTCCAAAGCATCTTTGGCACTTAATTAGCCTGTGCCCCGGTTTTTAACCACTTTGTTACAGGGCAGACAAATGGGCACAACCTCTCATCAGGTAATGGATTGGATCGCTGACCCCATGCCGGGAAGGTTAAAAAGGTATCGGCTAAATCAATTGATGCAATGTGAACGATCAGGGATCCCAGAGGTCTGTTTTTTTAAGCACATCTTTGTAGTGCAAGAAAGCTTCTAGGTTAGGTAATGCCCATTAATATTGCAAACTTCCCACAGTTCCAGAATGTTAAGGCTGGCAGGAGTGTTCTCAGAGTTAGTGGCTGCATCATGCAAAACAAACTGAAAAGACCTCTGAACCAAATGATCAGAAAAACTACCCAGAGCAGTGGAGGACATGCTCTGACATGGGGCCCATAATTGGACATGAATGTTCGAGCTTGTTTTTAGTGAGGGGTGCAGAAAGAAGAGAAGCAGTATAGAATTTGTTCAGTCGAGGCAGGAAGCATGTTTAGATTAAAGGGAGCACTGAGCTTGTAGCGAAGCAAGACCCATTTGTACAATTCCCAATTGGGGAAGACTGGTGATAAACCAAAGCAATGAAATACTAAGTGTGGTTGAGCCAGAGCAATTAACCTCTGCACGCCTTATGCTTACTAGCACTGTGACAGTGGCAGCCATCAGGAACAGCCAAGCTGCCATGCCATTTCCTTTGGTGACTGAAAGCAGTAAATTACACCCTCATGCCCACACAATAAGTAGTAGTAGCAGGAGTAAGGTCCACAACCCATGCGGTCAGTGTTACAATTAGCATCACAATCCCACCTTTTTCTGTCCTTTGTCGGCTCGTACTTCGGTCTCTTGCTTGTCCTGCATCGTGGATGGGAGACTTTGGTAGCAGTGACCCAAGACCCCGGGACTTTGTGGGTCTCATATAACCTTTCATTGGTTCAGTGGCTTTCTGCTCCTTCTTTGCCCCTCTCTTTGCTTCAAATTGGCCAGACCGCTCAGCTTTCTCCTGGTGTGCCTCTTTTGGATGGACTTGAATGTTACTTGCTGCACTTTCTGATGGAATTATTTTCACCTCAGGGTCAATGGCACCAATTTTATCCACAACTGTACCCTGAATCAAATGAGAACAAAGGGGCATTTTGCCAACATCTGCACTAGCTTCCCGGGAAGGGAAAGGATCAAACGAGAGCAGGTTAGAATCACCCAATCCATCAGGAGGTGCTTCAGTTTTGTCCTTTGTTGTAAAAATGGGACCATCATCTAATGCAGTGTTTGACAATGAAGTTGGCTTTAAAGAGACACAGCCAATATATTTTATGCCGTCAACAATTGATCGAGCGTCATTCTTTTCAGCCGCTGTATTGACAGCACCTTCATTTATGTCCAAGCACACCAGAGACTCTGTTTTTTTGTCAGCAAGAATAGGAGACTCTTCAATGGCTTTAGTTTCTACAACAGCGACAGGATCATTAGAGATTATTTTAACCTCGTCTGTTGGAAGATGGCTTGTACTATGCTCTTCAAGTCGAGACACATTTGGATACTTCTCCATCACAGAGTCACTTCCCAGCCAAGCTGAGGACTTATCCCTGCTGGTTTCAACTGGCTTCACCTCATCAAGTGAGGTTTTTTCTTTTTTCTCATTCTGCGGTGCAGAGAGAACATCAAGCACTTCGGCAATACTTTCCAAACTGAATGGAGACACTGCAAAGACATCTGAGACATTTGAATTAATTAACTGTACTGTAGATTTGCCTTTAGCCTGATCATCAGTGCTCTTTTTACTTTCTACAGTGTTTAAAGGCAGAGAGGATATACATCCATCTATCAGAGTTACTTCCACATATCTGGATCCTTTAGCTTGGTCGCTTACACTAGACATGCTAGCCTCACCAGCCTGAATATCCAAATCAGCCAACTGTTTTGTGGAGTTGCATTCAATATCTTGTATTGCACTTATAATAGCAGCCTCTTTAAGTTTGTCCTGGAATTGGGCAACGGAAGCAACGACAGTTGCATTTTCTAGGGGGTCTAAACTACCTGGAGTGGGCCCCTTAACATCACCAAAAATACCTGCTCTTTCCAAACTATCCTGCACAGTAGGAGCAGTGGGCACATGTGCCTTTACACTTATACATGGCGAATTCTTGGAGGTGGTCACTTTTCCCTCTCTGTTCTTGTGAGCATGACTATTATCTTTGTCATCTGAATGAGCAACACTTGCAGTCTTTGCTCCTTTGTCTCTCTTTAAAGAGCCACGCCCAGCCTTCTTGCTTCCTAGTACACTTTGCTCTTTGTCCGGTCTCGAAGATGCGCCAGTAGCCTGCACATCAACTGTGCCTGCATTAATCTCTATATTCAATGCAAGCTCGGAGGACACATTCCTCCTGCTATCCACAGACTCCAAGGATACCTGAGCATCTCCCTTGTTCTCTAGCACAGGACACACAAATGGCTCTTGTACCCAAGCCCCATGCTTACTGCTATTCACAGGTCCTGGAGGCACATCAGAAACACATACCTGAGCTATGTCGTTCTTGCTTTCTGCAGTTATTGGCAGTTTTAAAAAGACAACATCCTTACTGTTCTCTGGCTTACTCTTGAAATGCACTGACGGCTCAGAGGACATCATCACTTTCTGTGTAACTTCTTTAGACTCAGCGGCCAGTGCAGTCTCGGGTAAGAGGTGTACCTGAACCGTATCTACCTTAGTATCTACCAGTTCTAGCTTGCTCGCTACAGTCAGTGCAGGCTCTAAAGGCAATGGCACATGAAATTGACTTTCTGTAGTCTCTATGGGTATGACAGGCTGAGAGGGGACCTTCGTGTGAACCTGATCAGCCCTACTTTCTACAGCCTGCGAGATTACCTCTACCTGAATTAGATCAGCCTCCTCTACATGTACCTTAGGCCCACTGCAGAATGTTCCTGCCTCCTTGTGTTCTGTTGCAACACTGTTCACCTTAGGTGGCTCATTGGCAGATGCCAAGCTAGGAATTTTTCTCTTAACCTTATCTTTCTTTTCCATAATCAGAGGCTTTGATGATACAACCTCACTGTCTGGCTGTTTACATTCATAGGGTACAACAGATTCTGCATAGGAAACATCACATCTCTCTTTCCAGGTGTTGTTCTCCAGTTGCTGATCTGCTAAAAAAGTATTGGCCTTTGAGCTTTTATAGGGATATCCAGAAGATTCAGCATTTGCCTTCAGTGGCATTACTGGGGAAGTCTGCCCCTTCCCACCTGCAGTCTTATTTTCAAACATGTCCGGCCGCTCTAACAAACGTTCAGCTTTCTTTCTTCGATCTGTGTTGCGAGATTTCTTGGCTTTATCAGAACGCTGTGTACCATTAGGACCTTGGGCTTTGTCTTTATCCTTCAGATACTCTGCTGTGAAATCTGGACAGCTGTAATCAGCCTTCAATTCAATGCAGATGTTGGTGTTATTCTGCGTTGATGGTACAACGGGAACCGATACAGTGCTTTCAATAAGCATCGGTTGCTCTAGTGAAGGCCCTTCAGGATCAGTAAGGAGCTCTGCATGTTTTCCCTCTTTTAGCGCAACACTCTGAACATGTGCTTGCTCAGTTAGCTGAACCGTACTACCAAGAAACATCTGGTCTTCTGTTTGCAAGACCACACCAGTTAAAGTTTCTTTCTTATTGCTCTTTGTGGCAGAATCTTTCAGCTCAGAAAGTTTTTTGCTTTTATTCCTAAAAAACGTCTCGTTTGGTGTAGTTACTATTGGTGCCAGACCTTGCACTGCCAACTCTCTAATGCCTGGTTTGCTGTCCAATATCTCAACAGGTATCATCTTGGGTTTCCTTTCGGACAGCAAGAGAGAGTCTGAATCTTGCCTTTCTTCTCCCTTCATGGCCTTTTCAAGTACACTTGAGCCCTGAGCAGGTATTAACACCTTGTTTGTCTCAAGAATGTGTTGCAAGGGACTAATGAGAATAGGTTGCTCAACTAATATGCTGGGATCATCTGAGCCTGTATTGGGTTGTCCAAGGATATGTGAGGTTTCCATGCTGGCACATCCCTTTACGGACTTCTTTTCATCAGTATGTTTGATTGGATCGATTTTCTGGAAATCTGTGGATGTAATATATGGAACTTCAGAATCTGCTGCATTTCCAGCAAAACCCTCCACTGATTTTGACTGCAAGGTTTTCTTTTGTTTTGGTTTCTTCTTCTTCTTTTTCATCACTGCTGGTCCGCTTTCGGGTGTCCATTCATCTTGTCCGGACTCCCGTTTGGTCTCCATCAACTCTGCAGCCTTTTTATGCAGGGCTTTTGTCCTAGAAGCCGATCTTGTGGAAGATCGTGACTCTGCCACCATAGGTGGATCATCTGCATTTTTCTGGGAGAGACCAATGGGAAGCTGGCCAGTTGGATCTGCAATTGGACACACTGTAGTTTTTGTTCGGTTGCTCGCATGGTCACTGGGTATGAAAACTTGTTTTACAGGTGCTGTAGATACAACAGGAACATATGAGGTTTGCACACATTCTCAAGACATTGCAAGTTATAATGAAGATTTACACCTTAAATGTAAAAGTTACATACTTTAGCACTAGTTTGTCACATGTAATTTCGTTAAGCATTGTGCGTAGGATAGAACAGTCGAAACAACAGAAGCCTAAAGTTAATATTAGGGAGGCAAAGTAGCAATGCCCTACTCCATCAATGAAATCAGGGACATCACAGATGTAGCATTTCTATAAATGCAAATACAGCTCAATTAACCCACTTCTGACCACTACTCTGTCACTCATCAACGAATGCTATTTCAAAGTGTTCACTTAATTTGAAATCATCCTCTGTAATTAATTCAAGGTGTTAAAATTAATTCTGTAAAAGGGAATGTAGGTAGCTGCATTGTAAACAATAGGTCCAAAAAGGGCCTTATCCGCTTTCCTCCCAAAAGTCAGCATTAATTTTCAGTGTCTCAGTTGGCCGAGTTGCACCAATAAAAAGCGCTCACTGAGGTTTCATGCAATATCTAGAGCTGTCAATATTTGGCTAATGCTCGTCAGCTCATATACTCTGGTATATCCATCTTATCAAGTGCCACAGAGGGTGTCATGTCATTACTATAATGACTATGCGGGTTGTGAGCTGGTATGGGTATCTTCAGGAATTATACTGATTTTGTGACCACGACTCAACATTGAACCCATAACTCAGATGCAAGCCACTAGACCTGTTACAGCATGTTCACCCCCACCCTCCCGGGCTGTAGCAGATTGGTATGCATGAATAGTTGACTCTCTACCCATGAAGTTGCAAGTATGCACTCAAAGTTAATTTCCTTACACAAATACACATTTTATAGCTGTTTTTCTAGAAAAGGACTGAGATGTCCTGCATGTGTGCATGTGGATGAAATGGGGTACGTTTGGAAAATCTAGCCCCTGCAACATTTAAAAAGGCTGCCCCCACAACAGAAAATACATGCTGAAAAGGAATCGTAACTGCAAGTATATTTCGGACCAACTTCAACAAGCAAAGACACGTGGAGCTCTAGTCTTTGGGTGTTAAGGAAAATGTCTCACACCAAGGCCTACAGTGAATAAATTGTGCAGAGAAACGCCAGCTTTGTCAGGTGGCACTGGGATTTAAAATATAGAGCACAGACATACAAACTCCAAAGAAAAGGCATGACTCGAGCTGGTCAGTGTTGGTTCTTATTCAGGAATAACTGAAAATGTCTTCCATAAAGGAAAAAGTGCAAATTCTTAGCAAAAATGAATTGATACATTTAAGTAGTTTCGAGAACATCTCAGCAAACAGGAAAGTAAGGATAGCAGAATGTTACGAAAGCAGAGGGAGGCATACAAGTAGATGCAGTAGCACTACCTGAAGCTTCAAGACAGGGCTCTTGTGTGTGCTGAAAGTCACAGGGTTCAGCTCCAGGTTTGTGCCCTTCTACAGCTTGTGCAGCAGCTGCTCCTGGTGCATTAAGATTCAATTCATCCAAGTTGCCCTCTAGAAAAGACAGTAAAACAGATACAATGATCACATTGAACTTCAAGCCCAAAACAGGCTACAATAGCTACATTGAACATTTGTTGCTTTATCAACAAGATATTTATCTTTCGTACTAAATAAAATGTGTAAATATCTGTACTAACACATACCAGTAAAAATAGCATACTCTAGGACACGTACCATCACTGTACAAAATGATTCTCTTTGCTGTCCCAATACCTGCTAGCACAATGGATGCTTTTCACTATGAAAGAGTCCGAACAATTTTTCATAGTAATCTTTGACACTGAGGCAATGCATATGGGGGTGAGAGGTTATTGAGCTCTTTTAGGCACGGAGATGTATATGGTCAGTATGAGTGCATTTTTAGGCTTAGTGGATGAGCGTGGCATGTAAAGGTAGTAATGTAGTGTGGAGATGTTCTTAGTATAATATAGCAAGAACTATTGAAAAGTCATGGAATCTACCCAACTTGCCACCAGCTAATTAAGTGAATGGGTGAATGGTCGGGGAGATCAGTAAAAGTAAAATAAGATTAGAAACAGATCAGGAGTAGCGTTTATCCGTTAAGGTTGGCAGATTGCGCTTGGCCAGCAAGGTATCTATTGGTCGACAGTAAATACCATGATTTCATCCAATAGTAACAGTTTGTAAATATCATGAATTCATCCAATAGTAATACAGTTCGTCATATGCATGATGTCATATATATGATTTATTCAAGATCAGATAGCAATGTATGATTGCAGCAGACGAACAAGTTACTTTCTTACCGGGTAACGTTCTTTCGATGGGATGGTCCGACGACGTATTCCATATCTATGACATGTAATCACCACAGCTGTGCTGCTTCGGAAACTTTTTCGGCGTCTGTGTCCTGCGTCGATGCGCCGTCGTCGAGGACCTCCTCCGACGTCCGACGTCATCCGATGTGATAAGTAGGACGCACGACGCCCATAGCCTCAGTTATAGTTTTTTCCCCCAGAACGTGTGACATAAGTCAACTGCCAGTCAGACACAAAGCCTTGCGGAACGTAAGCTGCAATCGCAAAAGAAATTCTGCAGCGGGGAAGGCAGGGCGGGAGCGATATGGAATACGTCGTCGGACCATCCCATCGAAAGAACGTTACCAGGTAAGAAAGTAACTTGTTCTTCGAGGGGATTGGGTCCTCCGACGTATTCCATATCTATGACAGACTCCCAAAGCAGTACCAAAGCAAGGAGGAGGGAAAGAATTTAGAATCAAAATGTAGAATAGCCAATCAAATAGCAGAGCAAAGGACCGCCTTGCCAAAGGCCAGATCCTGTGCTCGGATGGAATCAAGGGAATAGTGACGTACAAATGTATGTACTGAAGCCCAGGTGGCTGCATCACAGATGTTGCGAATAGAAACACCCCTCTGCAGGGCAGTAGACGCAGCCATACCCCTGGTAGAATGGGCCCGCAAGCCAGCCGGTGGGTCCTTACCTGCCAAACGGTAGCACTCCGAGATGGCCAAAATAATCCAGCGAGACAAAGTCTGTTTCGTCACAGCTTGCCCTAAACGCTTTCCAGCGTAACCAATAAAGAGTTGATCATCCACTCTGACCCGGGACATGCGTGAAACATAAAAGCTTAAAGCTCTCCTAGGATCAAGCCTATGGAGCCTCTCCTCTTCCTTACCAGGATGCGGAGGATAGAATGCCGGAAGAACAACCTTCTGGGCCAAATGAAATTCCGTCACTACCTTCGGAAGAAAAGAAGGACGAACTCGAAGGACAACCCTGTCCTTGTGAAATACAGTGAAGGGAGGCTTAACTGAAAGTGCCTGTAACTCACTCACTCTGCGAGCGGAAGTAACCGCAACTAAAAACACAGTTTTCAGAGTTAACAGCCTCAAAGGGCAAGAATGTAAAGGCTCAAACGGAGCACCCATAAGAAACTTAAGAACCAGGTTTAAATCCCAACCGGGCACCAGGAAAGGTGACGGAGGGAACACATTAGTGAGCCCTTTCAGGAACTGTGAAATCAAAGGGATTTTAAAGTAAGAACACTCTTCAGACGAGCACTTAAAGATGGACAGCGCCGCCAGGTAACCCTTAACGGTACCCACTTGCAAGCCCCTGTGGGCCAAAGAAAGCAAAAAGGACAGAACCATGGGGATGTCCCATGCAAAAGGATCCACATTCTGAACTCTGCACCAGTCGCAGAACTTACGCCAACGGCAACGGTACAGAGACTTTGTTGCCGGCCTTCGGGCCGAAAGCAACACCTCCATCACGTCCTCAGGGAGGTCCCAATCCTTATACCTCAACCTTTCAGAAGCCAAGCGTGAAGGTTGAGGGACCTGACCTCTGGATGGAGAACCTGACCCCCCTCCCGTGAGAGCAGATCGTCTCGGTAGGGAAGACGACGTGGAGGGCAGATGGATAAGTCGAGAAGGTCCGGGTACCACGTCCTCCGAGCCCACGCCGGGGCAATGAGGATCATCCGGGAACCGAACTTCCGTAACCTCCGCAGCACTTGCGGGATGACGGGGACTGGAGGAAACGCGTACAGCAGCGGGAATGACCACTCCACCACGAACGCGTCTCCTAAGGCTCCTTCTGGAGGAAATTCCCGCGAGCAAAACCTTTCGCACTTCCGGTTGACACTGGAGGCGAAGAGATCCACTTGAGGGGTCCCCCAAAGGGCGAAGATCTCCAGGAGAATCTCCTGAGCCAACTCCCACTCGTGAGAGATCGCGCTCTGCCTGCTCAGAGCGTCCGCCGTCACGTTTTCGGCTCCGGCCAGATGAACTGCCGAGATCGAAACTTCCTGCTGGATGGCCCAGAACTCGAGCTGCATCGCCTCTCTGCATAGAGGAAGTGACCCTGCCCCCCCCCCTTTTTGTTGAGGTAGTGCATGGCCACTGTGTTGTCCGTCAGGATCAGGACATTCTTCCCTCGCACAGACGGCAGAAAAGCCTTCAGGGCTAGCCTGACGGCCCTCAGCTCCAACAGATTGATATGGAGTCTGGACTCCGACGGAGACCAACGACCGCTGACTGTCAGCCCGTTGGCATGAGCTCCCCATCCCGTGAGGGATGCATCCGTCACGATCGTCACCTCCGGCCAGGGAAGCCAAAATGGAGCCCCCTTCATCAAGTTGCCTTCGAGGGCCCACCACAGAAGGTCCTGGGCGACCGAGGACGGCACCTGAATCGAGTCCGACATCCTGCCGGAGGACTGCGACCATTGCGTCTTGAGTGCCCACTGCAAAGATCACATCCGCAGGCGAGCCTCTGGCACCAGAAGAATGCAGGATGCCATGAGGCCGAGCAACCTCAGGAACTCGAACGCTGGGAGCGTCTGGGCATGCTGAAACTTGTGCACCATCTGCTGAATGTGAAGAGCCCTCACCTGGGGAGGAAAACACTGCCCCAGGGAAGTGTCGAGCACTGCTCCGATGTACTGGAGCCGCTGTGTTGGCGTCAAATGGGACTTCTTTAAATTGAGGGAGAAGCCCAGCCTGTGAAGGGAGCGACAGGTGATCGATAGATGATCCAGGACTTGCTCGGGAGAGCTCCCCCTGATCAACCAATCGTCCAGGTAGGGGTAGACGTGAATCCCCCCTTGCCTGAGATGCGCTGCCACCACCACCATGAGCTTGGTGAAAACCCTCGGGGCGGAGGTCAATCCGAACGGCAGGACCCGAAACTGAAAGTGCAAGTCGCCAACCGCGAACCTCAGGTACTTCTTGTGCTTGGGATGGATCGGCACATGGAAGTAAGCATCCTTGAGGTCGAGTGACACCAACCAGTCCTGAAGCTGAAGGGCCTGGAGGACTTGAGAGAGAGTAACCATCTTGAACTTGTCCTTCCTGAGGAGTTTGTTCAAACCGCGCAAGTCCATGATGGGTCTCAATCCCCCGTCTTTCTTCGAAACCAAAAAATAAGGGGAATACCATCCCTTGTTCCTCTCCGCTACAGGCACCAGTTCTATGGCGCCTTTCTCCAGCAGGGCTTGAATTTCCTGCGCAAGGAGCGGATCCGGACTCTGCAAAGAGAGGTTCCCCGGTGGATTGTCGCGAGGCCTGTGCCGAAAAGGAAGACAGTAGCCGTGGGTTATGATCTCCAGAACCCACACATCTGAAGTAATGGCTTGCCACTCTACAAGATGCTGCGCCAGCCTTCCCCCAACCGGCGAACCATGGGACATGGCCTCACGACTGAGCGGGAGCGGCTGCGGCGTTACCTGAGGGCAAAGAGGCAACTGCCCGAGCGGCCTTGGCACCACGGGTACCCTGTCGTCCACCTCTGGTACCCCTGCGTTGGCCTCTTTGACTGCCAGCTCCTCTCGCTTTACTGAAGGATGAGTAATAGCGAAAGGAACCACCCCTCCACTGCTGTCCCCTGGGACGAAAAGGCGGAGGTTGGCGAACTGCAGCGCCCAACGACTTCGCTGCAGCTTTTGAGGTCTGCAACCTCTCAAGGCTCTCGTCAGCCTTGCTGCCAAAAAGGTGTTCACCATCAAAGGGCATGTTGAGGAGCCGGGACTGCACATCAGGCGCAAACCCCGACTTCCGCAACCACGCAAACCTGCGTATCACGGTGCTCGCCGCCATGGACCTACTGACGCATTCAGCTAAGTCCAAACCCGACTGAACGGACTCACACATGGCATCCTTACCATCCTGGACCATAGCAAGGAAACCATCCCGTTCATCCCCTTCGGGAACATGTTCAGCCGCTAACGCAACACAGTTCCACAGAGTGTGCGTGAAACGTGACAAGGCACAAATGGAGTTGGCCGCCTGAAGCGCCATACCACCAGAAGAAAACACTTTCTTCGCCCAGCCATCAAAACGTTTGTCGTCCCTATCAGGAGGGATGGTAGGGTACGACGCCTGCTTTGCCGGGGCCGTGGCCGCCTGCACCACCAAACTCTCTGGAGTGGGGTGCCTGGTCAAGTAGCAGGGGTCGCCACTGGCTGGACGGTATTTTCGCGACAAGGATCTGCCCACCGCCGGGAGACTCTCCGGAGCAGTCCAAGCCGCCGCCACCCTTCTCTGTAAAGCCATATGGAACGGCAGAACCGGGTCAGTTGGGGGACCAACATCAAGGATGTCCGTCAGATCATCCTGCACAAACTCCCCTGGGGGAGCAGACCATCCCAAGTACTCAGAAACCCTAGCCATAAGGCGCCGGTACGAGGAATCAGCATGAGAGCCAGGCTCAGGCCTACAACACTCCACCTCCGGAGAGGTGTCCAGTCCACTGGCATCATGCAGTGACTGTCTCGACTCGTCAAACTGACTATGGCCCGAGACAATGTCACCCGGAACCTGACTAGGAACCAGGCCATCAGAATCCTCATCCGCCTCTGAAATATAATCCAGGTGGCGAAAAGAAGGCACTCGAGAGTGCTTGCTCTTAACCAGAGCCTTCCTAGGGGGTCCACCCGTGCCCTGGGGTACCTCCGACACGAAAGGCGTCGATGGCGTCGAGCGAATCGGCGCCAGCGTCGAGAGAACCGGCATCGGCGCCGAGAGGATCGGCGTCGACGTCAGATGCAGCGCCTCCAGAATCGGCGGCGTCGACACAGCCCTCGACGACCTGAGCGTCGACGGCATCGACGACTTCCTCGGAGCCAGAGCCTCGAGAAAACCTGTCGACGCCCTCGACGCCACAGACGTCGAAGCCTTCTTCGAAGACCTCACAGGTGCACACGGTCTCGAACGCGTCGAGGACCGGGACCTGGAACGGGTACGTCGAGAACGAGTCCCCTTGTCCGAACGGGACCTTTCCCGTGACTCGTGCCGACCACTCTTGCGAGCGGTGTCTCTCGACCTCACACGACCGACCCCACTCGGGGGCGCGGACGGCTGAGTACCCTGCGACTCAAGAATCGCCAACATCTTCTTCCCGAAGAAAGCCCATTCCTCCGGCGTCGTACGGCCCGAGGGGTAAGCGACGTGCCGGGCAGAGCCCTCCGAAGAGGACCTGGAAGACGACCGATGTCGGCGCTTCCGAGAATGCCTCGAAGAGGCAGAGGAGTGGCGAGACCGACTCCTAGAAGGAGACCCACGAGACTTCCGACGATGACACGGAGAGTCACCCCTCGAATCATCCGTCGAAAGCCCCGCAGACTTCGACTTCCGGGGCTTGGACACCCGACCTACCGACAACTTCTTCTTACGTTCGCGTAAGGCTTTGGACGTGAGCGACTGGCAGTCGATACAGTCATCCGTGTCGTGGGCCTCCCCGAGGCACCAGAGGCAGGCGTCGTGCGAGTCCGTCACCGACATCTTGGACCCACACTCCCCGCACTTCTTGAAACCCGGACGCGGGGTCGAAGACGAAGTAGAAGACATCTTCAGAAGGATTTACACAAACGAACAGGTTCGAAGAACCGAGAAGAACAGAACTCCAAAGAGTCGAGGCGTTCAAACTGAGAAACACGAAGCAACACGTTCGCGGAAAAAACGGAACTGAGGCTATGGGCGTCGTGCGTCCTACTTATCACATCGGATGACGTCGGACGTCGGAGGAGGTCCTCGACGACGGCGCATCGACGTCATCGACGCAGGACGCAGACGCCGAAAAAGTTTCCGAAGCAGCACAGCTGTGGTGATTACATGTCATAGATATGGAATACGTCGGAGGACCCAATCCCCTCGAAATGTTTCGACTATAGGTCGTCTTCAAGGCATAGTATATGGGCTTGTATTTCTTTATAAGTGTGCCCTAGCGTCAATAGGAACCCTTGTCGTACTCGGGGGACAGTTTTCGTTGGGGTTTAAAGTTAATGGTTGGGGGGGAAAGGGAGTTCAAGGGAGGGGAAAAAGTCGGAGAAGTCGGATTAATGAATCATACATCACAGGCGTACCGAAGCAACGGCACTTGAACATTACAGCATGGGGATGATACGCCTTTTATCATACAATATTAGGGGTATGAACCACCCAACGAAAAGAGCGAAACTGGAGAAACAGTTCAAAAGGGGGAAGGCCGACATTCTACTCCTCCAAGAAACCCATATCAGAACAAGGGATAAACAGAAAACAAGGATAAAAGGTTACAAAATATGGGCACAGGCGACAGCAAAGGAAAAAAAGGCAGGGGTTCTGATTGCGGCGAAAGAAGGGAAAGAATTTAAACTTCTGGACATAACCGTAGATAAAGAAGGTAGATACGCCTTCGCCAATGTAGAAATCGAGGGATCTCTCATCACACTAGCCTCGATATACGCACCCAATCAGGGGCAGGATGGATTCCTCAGGGACACTCTGTCAAAACTGGAGGTCTTCGCGAGGGGGGATGTGATCCTGGGAGGGGACCTTAACATGGCGTGGAACCCACAATTAGATAGGAGTACAGGTAAAACACAGGGCCAGGGGGCACCCACAAAGCGCCTGCGACAACAAATGGACCACTTGGCCCTAAATGGTGTATGGAGGGAGAGAAAAGGCGAACAAAGGGGCTACACTCACTTCTCACATGTCCATAACACCATGTCCAGGATAGACTATTTCTGGGTGTCGGTGGGTCTGCTGGGAAAAATACAAGATGTAGTCAAGGGAGCAATAGCCCTCTCAGACCATGCCCCCCTTTGGCTAGATGTGACATTCCCAGGGAGAAAGAATGGGCTGTGGAGATGGAAGCTACCGCAAGATCTGATCCAGGACCCTGTAACCGGGGAGTCAATTAGGGAAGCGATAGAGGAGTACTTTATACAAAACGACACAGGGGAGGTAGCATTGAGCGCGGTCTGGGACGCGTTCAAAGCAGTACTGTGGGGAAAGATGATTGCGCTGAAAACTACGAGAGACAAACAAAGGTTTCAGTGGGAAAGGGAATTGGAAAAGGCGATTGAGGACATCCAAGAAAAAATGCTAACACATCCCACGAAGATACTGAAAAAATCACTAAAACACACACAGGGCCAACTAGAGATGCTACGGACGAGAGGCGCAGAAAAAAACCTACTCTATCTGAAACAGAGATATTACAATAAAGCAAACAAAGCGGACAGACTCCTGGCGAGACAGCTCAGGACAAAGCAGAAAGAAACAACGATCAAGGCCATTCGCGATGCGAAGGGGGACATTCAAACACGCACACATGACATGGGGGAAACCCTGAGACAATTCTACCAAACTCTCTACTCCACAGAACGCCCAGACACATGCGCCCAAGACTCATATTTAGAGGCCCTACAGATACCGAAAATATCAGAAGAAGAAAAACAAACATTAGAGTCCCCTATTAGTGAAGAGGAAATCAGGAAAGCAATAAAGGAACTCCCAGTTAACAAAGCTCAAGGCCCAGATGGGTTTACGGCACAATTCTATAAAAAATATTCTGACATACTGACCCCGATATTAACCAGGCTCTTAAACTCCTTTAGAGAGAATGGCAATATAACTCCCACAATGAACGAAGCGAAAGTATTAGTATTCCACAAACCAGGTAAGGATCCAACGAATCCGGCGTCCTATAGACCAATCTCCCTGATTAACTTAGATGCGAAAATCTACACAAAGATTCTGGCCACAAGATTGTCCCAGCTACTCCCGAAACTAATCGGCGAAGATCAATCAGGCTTCATTCCCGGCAGACAAACGCATGACAATACAAGGAGACTCGCCCACCTGGTGGAAAAAATAGGCATATCCCACACCCCTGCGATTCTTCTGTCTGTAGACGCTGAGAAGGCCTTTGACCGAGTCGAATGGTCTCTCCTATTCAAAATCTTGAAATGCATGGGGTTCGGGGAACAGTACATCGCGAGCATCCGAGCGAACTATAACTCCCCATCCAGTAGAATAATCATTAACGGCGAGGTTACGGATAAGGTAATTATATCAAGAGGCACGAAACAGGGATGCCCCCTCTCACCCTTACTCTATGCTCTATTCTTGGAACCACTCCTAATAAAAATATGGGAGTCAACCAACATCAAAGGGATAGACATGGCGGGACAGCAACATAAAGTGATCGCCTACGCGGATGACATGCTAATAACCCTAGAGGACCCCGAATCAACCTTAGCAGTAGCGGTGAGGGAATTAGAACACTATGGAACCATCTCGAGTCTAAAAATAAATAGGAAAAAATCAGAGATCCTAATCCTGGCAGGAGACTGCGCAAACATAGAAAGGGAAGCCAATTTGCAGGACCTTAAGATAGTAAAAAGTAGCATAAAATATCTGGGAATTGTGGTTCCACATAAAATCGAGTTATTCTACGGGGAAAACTACCCATCACTAATCGCAAACATCAGAAAGGAACTAGCAAGATGGAACCCACTACAGATTTCGTGGTGGGGCAGAATACAAGCTATCAAAATGTCGATCCTCCCAAGGGTCCTATACTATTTCCAGTCTATCCCGGTGGGAGTCCCCGATACCTTTTTCAAGACCCTGACCAAAATAATATCATCCTTTATATGGAAAGGGAAGACCCCCAGGATAGCAAAAATGGTCCTAACGGCCCCAACCAGGGATGGGGGGATGGCGCTCCCACATTTTAAAAAATATTATCAGGCGGCACAGCTCAAAGTTCTGAGGGAATGGGTAAGGGTGAACCCGCAGCGGATATGGGCCAAGCAAGATAGGGCGGTAGCTAGGACCCCACTGGTCGAACTCCTTTGGAAACAGAGGCAACACAGACATGAAATCCTGAGAATTAGCGAAATTATGAGGACCACGCTAAAAGCGTGGGACCACCAAACACGAACGGGTATTATGACCACGGAGCTGGGACCCTTTACACCCATTTGTAGAAATCCACAATTTCCCCCGGGGACGGAACCAGGGGCATATGACAGATGGGAAGAGGAGGGCATAACCAAAATAGGGGAAATGTTTGCAGACAAGGAAATTATCTCACTGGAATCCTGTTTTACTGGCTCAAACCCCCCCAAAGGTGAGAGATATAGATATGAGCAGCTGAAACACTGGCTAAGTTCCCCGAATATCACGGAAGCAGCACCCAGAGACCTCACTGCCTTTGAGACATACCTCATATCCAACACGGGGGAGGAAAAGTGGGTGGCAACTCTATATAAATTCATAAACACACAAGGGGAGGACATTAAATGGTCCTATAGAATAAAGTGGGGCAGAACATTAGGGAAAGAACCAACGGATAGACAATGGGAGGACCTATGGAAGCTGATCCCCAAGATGACCTGTTCGGCACAAACCAGGGAGATGTGGGTCAAAATTATGACTCAATGGCACTACACCCCAGAGAGACTCCACTCCATGTACCCAAACGTGTCAAATCTATGCTGGAGAGGATGTGATGAAGTGGGTACCTGGAGACATATTTGGTGGGACTGTGAGGGTATCAAACCATTCTGGGAAGAAATTAGAAACGATTTGGGCAAAGTATTCCCGGATGTGGGGCTGCTTGGGGAAGAGGTCTGGCTATGTGGACTCAGGGATGGCACGGCAAGACTATACAGTAGATCACAATGGAGAGCATTCACAGGTCTACTCATCGCGGCATGGACCACCATAGCACAGAAGTGGAAGAGCAAGGATACTCCACTGAAATTCACATGGCTGCAAAAAGTATGGGCCCACATTACAATGGAGAAAATCACCCACAAAATACAAGGTTCCGGAGACAAATAAGGAAAATAATGGGAAGGGACCCTGCAATATCTCCAGTCAGACTTTATGGAACAGTGGTGCCCCCATAATATTAAAGTCTCAGACATCTTCAATGCTTAATAAAAGCCAGAGATAATTAGAGCTCTCCGACACATGGGGTGGGAGGGGGGGGGGTCTAAGGGTTTGTTAACAATGTTCAAAGTTAACTCTTGATGTATACATGCAAACTAATAAAGATAAGTTTTAAAAAAAAAAGCTGTATCCACTGGTAAGGGCCAAACTCTATGGTTGGCAGCCACTTACTGCTTTACAATATTCAGTGCACATGGGTGAATCTTGTGACCACTATCCATAACTGAAGCCCATGACTAGTACCCATTCATGTGTTAAAATATATTTGGCCATGCACACCGACTCTGGCTGAAGGCCAGGTTTAATGCCAGTTACTATTGTAATTTAATTAGCGATGTCATCTGTGATGTCATCACTGTGGTCATAGGCTGCGCAACAGGGGGCACAAAGTTAAGGTGGCTTTAGCTGAATTTCAGGGGTTTTGTTGCGTTAAGTTCTCACCTTAACGTCCCTGCAACTAAAGTTTTTTCCTAGACATATAAACTATAAACAAGTGTCCCTAACATGCCTATCTACCCCCATCCATTCCATATGGTCCTCCATCTCCCCATGTCTATCACAATCCCCTAAAACACTGCATGTACGATCCTAACCCACCCAAAATATCATATAGCTGTGGCTACCAACAACCATAAACACACAGCGTGCCATTTCTCCTTGAATAGCCGCGAATAGCATAAACACAGATACCATTTGTCCTCAAATAGCTGCGGGTACAAAACAGAGGCATGTCTACCCGCTGTTAACAGTGAATACCAAGTGGCTGCAGTACCAGTACCATCAACCAATCAAAAATGGAAAACACACGCATCAAATACAGCCTGCTCATATCGTCGCCCCTTAATATATACACACACGCAGGAAAGTCCATTTGAGCCAAGTCACATTCCACAATGCCACCTACTAGCCATCGCTGGAAGTTCACCTCCAGGTTCTGAGCTACAATAGCAAGGCATTGGGGTATTCAAATTAGCTCAAATGCAAACCTTTTTCTCCAGGAAATTGTTTTTGTCGAAGAGGGCAGTGCTATTTTATACATAGCTTAATCAACCCAAGAAATACATTTGCAAGGCTGTCAGGACAACTTCCAACGATGGCTAGTAGGTGGCATTGTGGAATGCGTGGCATGGCTCAAATGGACTTTCCTACTTTCACATTTCAGGTGAAAGTTTATTTTCCAATCCTTTTTAAACCCACCATAACTTCCTTAGTATTGTGTATGTAAATATTACATGGCCCACAGTCGTGTAGTTATGGTTAAGTTGCTAAACCCATAGGAAGACCACTTTTTGGGCGGCTTATAACTTCGCTCCCACTGGAGGAATCCTCACCAAACTTAGTAAAAAGAAAAAAGTATATGGCCCCAAAATATTATTTTTTTTCAGACAGAATGGGCAAAAGCTTTGCGCACGGCTACAGCCCAAACGGCTGGATGGATTTTAACCAAATTTGCGGCAGGAGCGGGGCTTGGTTCCGAAAACGTGTTTTTGTGCGTTGGTGGAAATACCACCAGTACTTTTGTTGCAAAGATTGGAAATGTACGTCTCAAAAAATTTGTGATATCTGGCTCCGCAGACCCATTTCCCTATTCACGCCACGGACAAAAGTCTCATTGGCTTGCACTACACCGTGAAGTCAGCGAACATTGGACACGGCCGGTGGTTGGCTAGAGGGAAGCGTGCCATGCGTCAAAGTTTTTGGGAAATGCCGCCATGGTGTTTCGGAGGACAGTGCGGCACAAAAAGTGACTGACAAACATACTTTACGCCATGTGGTGGTGGAAGAAGGGATGGAAAGGGTGGGGGAGTGAGAAGTGGTTCATCAGAGACATCTGATTATTAGGTGGACGAAGATGGTGGTGTGCCTGCAGGATCTGTGCATACTGCGCCAATTTGCCGGTCTCTGCACAGGCGACTACCATGTGTGGTGAATTCAGGCAACCTTCGTTACGGCACGATAGCTCGTGCCACGACCTCTTACCGTGGTAACTGGTGGCAGCTCAAGTGCAGAAGGGGAGTGCATTGCACATGACGAACATTGTAAGGTAGCGTGTGCTACGGTGTGTTGCATGTGGTAAACCCATTCGATGCACGGATGGAAGTCTTGCACCGACAACTATGTGCCGTGGTTGCAATTAGGTTTCACATTGTTGCCTTCTGTGTGTGGTTCGTCAGCATTGCATACATTGTTGATTCCATGGGTGTAGTGATTGTGAGCGCGTTCTACAGTGTTTACTCCATGGCTGCAGCTTATGGAGTGAACAGTTCTGCAGTGTATGCACTTGGTGCATGGAATACTGTCAGTATAGAACAGGGTAGGGTTGGAGTTCATCTTCTATGTGCTTGGATACTGCATTGTGTGTGAACTGGGTGCAAAATTGAAATAGTGTGTGCATAGACGCGGATAGGGGTGAACTGCTTATTTCATAGGATTGGGTAGTGTCCATTGCGTAGAGTGCTGAAAAAAATTGGTTTGGTTGGCAGTAACTCCATAATATGTGAATGAAAGTGGGTAGGGGTGCCGGAGGCAGTGTTACGGTTCTAGATTCGGCTAACTGTTGCATGTTTCCATGCATAACTGTATTACGGTGTGGAGGTTTGGTAGTAGTGCCGGTGGCTGTGGTACGTGTGGAGTGTGGTACTGACCGGTGAGTTGGTGCTCGAGTCGAGAGTTAGGTAAGTGTGCTCTGGCCGGTCAAGGATGGAGTCACTGCGAGCAGGTAAGAGGCGCTTCAGCGATGATTGGGCTAGTTCTGATGGAGAAAAAAAAAAACGGGTAAGTGCGCCTCCGCGATAGTTTTGTTGTACAACGGGTAAGTGGTTCCTCCGAGATGGGTCGTTGGAGAACAGGATGGATGCTTCGCCGGAAGGGTTGCACAGGAACATAGGTAAGTTGCTTCTCAGGCGGCGGTGAGTGTTACGCTGCTTGGGCAGAATAGCGCGAAGCCTAGACCTGCGGGCGGGGCAGGCTTAAATATAGCCTGGTCTCAGCCACGCCCCCTTACTCTGCTGGATGGTTCCACCCTGCCACTCCCAAATGCTTCTGCACGTGCAGCTTCTTGGATTCCTCTGGGCATGCACAGATGGGAGTGGATGACTGAGATGAAATGGAATAGCACGGGCCCAGGGAAAACGGTGTGCAGAGCACATTTTCTTATGAGCCTGGTGCCAAGGGGGATGAGGACTGGGGTTCCAGTCCAGTGGCCATGACAGTTTACAAACTCAGCGGATTCCGCAGTAGTTTCAGGATTACACGTGCCACACCCGGCCATTTTCAGGATGGCAGCCATGGAAATGGGACTGTGGAGGCTAAGGCATTGCTCAATAAGGTTTCTGGTTGTGGTGTGTTGGCAAAAACTATGGCAGAAGGTCTCTTTGTAAAGAGAAGTGCAGAAGGCTATGTGCAAGTGAGCAAGGTAAGGTAAGGGGCAGGCATCCTGTTTGTATGCATGCACTGCATGTACTTGTTTGAAGGTGCTAACATGCATTCAGTGCTGCTTTTGTTGAAAAGTATGTAGTAAGTGGGGTACTGCGGGAAAAAAAAATCTGTGAAGTGGAGAAGGTAAGTGGCCGGCATCCCGTTATGAACGCAATGTGTATGATATGAAATTGTATGGTCTATGCAAGTGTATATTTCTTCCATAAAATTAACACGGGATACCACAAACTATTCAGTCATGTGTCTAATGCCGAAAGGCATCTCTCCTGCAATCAAGCAGTGAAATCACACACCTATATCTAAAGGATGACGGAATAGTTTGTGGTATCCCGTGTTAACATTTGACTTTATGGAATAAATAACAGACATCCAGATTACAATAAATAACCTATCTTATACACTTGCATAGACCAAGTAGCAACTAGTACCTTAAAGGAAGGAGAATACACGTCACACCATAATATGAGTCCAAGTGACAAAGTGGGGCATCTAGGAATTTGCAAACTGTGTTGGAGCACGTACCAACTAACTGAATCAGTATTTATATAACTCAATTGTATCAGAGTTCATTGGCATTAGGACATTAGAATGACATAACTCATTCACCACTTAATGTTACACTGCACAACTATCACGCCCTGACGACCCCAATGGGTTGAAACACTTGTTGGCAGGTGATATCTGAAATCTACCTTTGTATCCCAAACTGTTGTGAAATGCCTCTGTTTGTGAAGGCAACTGATACTTGTAACCTACTCATGTATCACTAACTGTCACTAAACGCTACTGTCTTTGGCAACGCCAAAATCGCAAAATCTTCAAGTCTTTAGTTTTGAAAAACAAGCTGCTATGTTAAGTCTCCTTTGAAATATAAGCTGCTATGTTAAGTTTCCTTTGACAATGAAGTTTGTGAAAACAACAAAGACACTATATTGTCTTGTTTCTGTACTCTATGATTTTTGATTTTTTTTAACATTAAACGAGCCCCCAGGCATTACCTTTACTCATGCGAAAATTGTTCTTACTTACAAATGGATGGTGAGCGCAGCATGTGAAGAAAAACTTTGTGGCCTGCTACTCCGTTCTGAAAAGCTACAAACAGATTGCGGAGCAGCTCTGGGGTGTGGCCTTTTGTAGGGCTGCTGTGTATAACTTGCACCCGGAAAACAGGCCTATATTGTTTAAAAACAAACATACATAGATATATATATATATATATATGTATATATGGGATACATTACTCACCGTAATCGTATTTCTGATGCTTGTATCTGCTTAGATTCACATGCTGTGCTGTGCATAGGCCGACATCTAGTGGAAGCTGCGGAGTATTACAGTTTGTTTTTCGAAGATCGAAAATGGGCGTCGACACAGGGCGTGCCAGTAATACTATCCCTAGTGTGACGTCCACTGTACCCATGATCCCTCACGCGTCTAGGATCCCCAGATTGTGTTTTTCCTGACATGAGGTAGCATGAGGAGTAGCGTGAGTACAGATAATCCAAGCAGATAGGTAGAAAGGTAGGACTACAAGCAACCATGCGCCTTCTCTCAGAGGGGAGGAAGGGTGGGTCGCATGTGAATCTAAGCAGATACAAGCATCAGAAATACGATTACGGTGAGTAATGTATCCCTTCTGAGGCTTGTGGAATCTGCTTAGATCACATGCTGTGCATAGATTAGCGAGCAGTACCTGAAGAAGGAGGTGGGGTGTGAGAAGGGTCATGAGCAAATAAATGTCTTAGAACCGCTTGTCCCACTTGTGTATCTGTCTTGGAATGAGTGTCAATGCAGTAGTGCTGAGTAAAAGTGTGAATAGAGCTCCAAGTAGCTGCTTTGCAAATGGTGTCAAGGGGTACATTTGCAATGAAAGCCAGAGTGGCCCCAATACCTCTTGTAGAGTGGGCCCTAGGCGTGAAAGGCAGAGTCTTTTCAGCGAGTGAGTAACACAGCTGGATACAGTTAACAATCCACTTAGAGATGGCACCCTTAGAGACGCGATCCCCCTCTCTGCCTGTAGCTACGGAGACAAACAGCTGATCTGTTTTTCGTAACGGTCTGGTCTTGTTTACATAGTAGAGGACCGCCCTACGCACATCTAGTGTGTGTAGTTTCACCTCAGCCGAGCTTTGTGGGTTTTGGAAGAAAGCCGGAAGCTCGATGGACTGGTTTACGTGGAATTTAGAGATAAATTTAGGTGAGAACCTAGGGTGTGTGCGTAAAACCAGTTTGTCCTTGTGGACAGTAAAGAAGGGATCCTGCACTGACAGAGCCTGGATTTCACTGACCCTTCTTATAGAAGTAATGGCTACTAAGAAGGCTGTTTTATAAGTCAGATGTTTGAGACTACTTTTATGCATGGGCTCGAAGGGCGGGCCCATGAGTTTAGATAGCACCACGTTCAGGTCCCATCCTGGTGGTGGGTTGGAAATTGGAGGATGAAGTCTCTTTACTCCTTCCATGAAAGCTTTAACCACTGGTATTTTCCACCACGATACCTTGTTATGGGAGGTGGTGTAGGCTGATAGAGCTGCCAGGTGCACCTTGAGTGAGTTAAAAACCAGACCTGCATCTAGCAGGTGGAGCATGTATGTAACAATAGTGGAAGGAGTGCATTCAATTGGGTTGATTTGTTTATTCTGGCACCAAATAACAAATCTCCTCCATTTGTCAAAGTAGCAGTGCCTTGTGTTTGGTTTCCTAGATTCTTTTAGGATGTCCATACATCTTTGTGGTAGATTGAGATGTCCAAACTCTATGACCTCAGGAGCCATGCTGCGAGGTTCATTGAGTTGGATTGAGGATGCACTGTTTGACCCTGGTGCTGGGACAGAAGGTTGTACCAGGTTGGAAGTCTGATGGGTTCGCACACCGCCATCCTGCGTAAGTGTGGGAACCAAGGTTGTCTTGCCCACATGGGAGCAATTAGGACGAGCGTCATCGACTCTCTGTTCATCTTGTTGACCACCTTCCTGATGAGAGGAGTTGGTGGAAAAGCGTACGCAAACATCCCTGACCAGTTCATCCACAGGGCGTTCCCCTGGGAGTCTGGTTGGGGGAACCTGGATGCAAATCCTGGGCATTGTCTGTTTTCGCTTGTGGCGAATAAGTCTATAGTGGGGCAACCCCACTGAGAGAAGATGTCTTCTACGACCTCTTTGTGTAGAACCCATTCGTGTTCCCCTGGGAGGGAGTCTCTGCTTAAAGCATCCGCTAGGGAATTGAGTTCCCCTGGAACATGTTGTGCTGACAGGAAGATGTTCCGTCTGAGTGCCCATATCCAGATTTTCTGGGCAAGCTTGGACAGATTTGGTGAACGAGTCCCTCCTTGCTTGTTCAGGTAGAACATGGCTGTTGTGCTGTCCGTCCGGATTTGCACTGCCAGGTTGAGCAGGTAGGGCTCGAATGCTAGAAGTGCTCTGAATACTGCCAGAAGTTCTAGCAGGTTGATGTGGTTCCTGGCTACTGAGGGAGACCAAAGACCTTGGGCTGTGTGGAGGAGATGGTGAGCTCCCCACCCAGTGAGGCATGCATCGGTAGGGACTATTGCCTGTACCTCGGGATCGTGAAAAGGTTTCCCCTGAGCAAGATTTACTCTTGTCCACCAGTGAAGGCTTTGTACCAATGTTGGCGAAACGACCACTAGATCGTCCCACTGACCCCTTGCCTGAGACCACTGTTTCGCCAACCATTCCTGCATGGGACGCATGCGCAGTCGTGCGTGGGGGACCAGGTAAATGCATGAAGCCAACATGCCCAGCAAACGCATTGCCCTGCGTACCGTTATTTGGCGACCGGCCTGATATTGCGGAATTTGCAGTAGTATATTCCGAATTCTTTCCTCTGAAGGAAACGTTAACCCTCTTTGAGTATCCAGGATAGCTCCTAGGAACTGTTTGGAGGTGCTTGGCACTAGGCTTGATTTCTTCTCGTTGATTGAGAAGCCTAATTCGTGAAGGAGGTCGATAGTCCTTTGAATGTTTGTCCTGCAAATCACTGGGGTTTCCCCCGTTATGAGCCAGTCGTCCAGCCAGATAAGGGTTTACTGGGATAGCTTTCCTGCGTAGGTGTGCAGCCGCCACCGCCAGTACCTTGGTGAATACCCTTGGTGCCGAAGCTATCCCGAAGGGCAGCACTTTGAACTGATAGTGTTGACTGTCCACCTTGAAGCGTAGGTACTTTCTGTGCGCTGGGAGCATGGAAATATGAAAATAGGCATCTTTCATATCCAAAGTTGCCATGTAATCCCCCTTTTTTAGGAGGGGGATTACCTCTTGTAGTGTAGTCATACGAAACTTTTGGGGCTTGACATACTTGTTGGCAGGCCGCAAGTCCAATACTGGGCGCATTGTTAAGTCTTTCTTTGGAACAAGGAAGTAAGTTGAATAAATACCCTTGTTTACCTGGTGGCTTGGGACGATTTCTATCGCGTCCTTTTGGAGCAGATTGTAGATCTCCTCGAGGAGGATCTTCTGATGTTCTAAAGAGTGGACTTTTTGTCTTGGAGGATGGTTTCGGGGACGTTGCAGTAGTTCTATACAGTACCCATTGGATACCGTTGACAGCACCCACCTGTCGGATGTTATCCCTTCCCATGCCTGGGTGAAGCTGGATATTCGTCCCCCTACTGGGGTTGTATGGGAAGGGACCCTGAAATGAGCGTCACTGCTTTGGTGGAGGCGTGCCGCCTCCTTTACTGGGGCTGCCTCTGCCTCTACCACGTCCTCTTCTACTAGCCCTACCATACCCCTGGGTAGACTGTTGTGAGTTGGTGTTCCACTGTGTACCCTGGGTGTGGGAATAGCTATTTCCTCTATTGGAATTTTGGCCGCGGGGGCGACGAAAATTGCCGTTCCCTCTTTGGTTAGGTGGTTTTGTAGTTAACTGGCCAAGGGATTTGAGGGTGTCGAATTCCTCCTTAGCGTTTTTTAGAGCGTCCTCGACTGCCTTTCCAAACAGGAGATCACTTTCCACTGGTTTGTCTAAGAGTGCAGCTTGTGTTTCTGCTTTGAATCCCGACTGCCTCAACCAAGCATGTCTTTTGATGACAGTCCCATCTGCTATAATTCTACCCGCATTGTCTGCGGCGTCCAAAGTTGCTTTTAAAATGCAGCCTGAGACGTTTCTTCCCTCTGCACAAATGCGAGATAGCTGGCTCTTAAGGGGTTCGGGAGCGGAATCTATTAGTGCTGCCACTTCTTCCCACTGATGGCAGTTGTAGCTGGCCAACAGTGTGGTGGAATTCGCGATTCTGGTTTGGTAGGCTGCCGTGGAAGCTACTTTTCTACCAAAACCATAGAGTTTTTTACTTTCCTTGTCGGGGGGAGCCTCAGAGGAAGATAATGGGGTTCCAGCTCTCTTGCGGGTGTTAGTTACGACTAGAGAGTCTGGCTTAAGTTGACCTCTAATATATAGAGGGTCCGACTGGGCTGCTTTAAACAGCTTCTCTACTCTCGGGTTTACAGGTCTTGTCAGGTTTGGGTTGATAAGGGATGGTGCTATTCTGCGTTGAATAGATTTCAGGATGGGAATGGTCTGGGCTACTGTCTTCCTTTCCCCTATTAGTTCCTCCGCGAAGTCCCTCTCTTCTTGGACACCTTGTGTGTCTATGTGGAAGTGGTTAGCTGCCCGAGAGAGCAGTTCATTCAGGAGGGGCTGATTATCTATTGGGGAATCAGACACTGGGGCTTCCCTTTCGACTGGTGAGTCCATTCTGAAAATATCTGGGCTATTTTCTGGCTCATCCTCGTCTTCGTCCTCCCCGTAATAATCTGACACTGCGAGATCTTCTGGCGTCTCAAATTCCTGACCCTCTATAAGGGAAGAGTCTCCTTGGCCTGTAGGGAAAAGGCAAGAATAGGGTTGGACCTCAAAGGGGTCTGAAGCCTTTAATGGTGTCTCGACCCGGGGCCTTTTATTTGAAGGGATAGGGTCCCTTGAACCTGAGGGAGAAGATTCCTGAGGGTTTAAAGCTAGGAGTTGGTCAGGGTGCCTTTCGAAGAAATTTGCCAAGGAAGACATCCTTGACATTACTCTGTCAATGTCCTCGCATGACCAGAGTTTGGAGCTTGGGGTGACATTGCTGGAACTTTCTATGGACTGTCCCTGAGAAGACTTGGACGGGGAAGTCAGTTCTCTTGTTGTGGAGGATTGCAAGGGTTGTTTCCGTTGCTGCTTACCCCCTTCCCCGTGGGTGGAAGTGTGTTTACCATTTCCCTTATCTTTCGACGCCTGGCGTCGAGGATCGGAGGTGGAATGCCTGTGTTTCGAACTAGGCTTCGAAACTGGGCCCTCCTTACTTCCAAGTGATGTACCCTTTTCCTGGGGTGCAGGCTGGGGATGGAAGTCGTGTTCGTCTCCGGACGAGTGATCTTCCGTGATGTTAATGGGCGAGGCACTATGTGCAAGTGTGGAGGCTTGCCTGACGTCATGCGGCGACCTCGACCGGGACCGCCCAGAGGACGTCCTTTCGGACCGCTCCTTCTGTGCCTCTTTTCGAGGTTTCGACGACGTCGAATCTCGGGTGGCTTTTTTGTGTTTAGCGTGTGTATGTGTAACGCTTTTGTCGCCGGGGGACTTCCCCATAGTCGCCGGGACGGACGACCTTCCGAGGCCGGGGACGTGCGTTAGGCTGTCTTTCGACGCCTTGGTGCCCTCGCCGTCCGAAAGTCCGGCGTCGCTGCCGTCGCTGAAGGTACCCTCCGCCTCCATAGCTGCTAGCTTGGCGTGGTGGGCCCAACGCTTGGTGGAGCGGTCCTTAAGAGTTTTGGTCTTAAACCTACTACAGGCCCTGCAACCCGCCTCGGGGTGGTCTCTGGGCAGGCAAAGATTGCACGTAGCGTGCTTATCTACCCAAGGGTATTTCTTATTACACTTGGGGCAAAACTGAAAGGGCGTACCCTCCATACGCGCCTGTGGGCAGCGGGCAAGTGTGTGTAGGTAAGAAGGTGTCTATATGATTATATATATAACCGAGTGTGGAAGTGTACCACCCCCCACTCTCCCTACTTGTAGGGCCGAGGCCAGCGGCCCAGGCCCGAGCCGAGGCGGAAGCCTCAAGGCCCAATCCGTCGGGTATTCGACGTTGATCTCCTCCCCGGTTCGGCGTCGAGATGTTGATCGACGTAAGGGTGACAAAACGGGGCAAATTAGAATTAGTTTTGAGTGCAAATATGGCAAAGCCAGGGAACTCCGATGAAGTGCTTCCGACCAGAATGGCGGAAAAAAACAATCTGGGGATCCTAGACGCGTGAGGGATCATGGGTACAGTGGACGTCACACTAGGGATAGTATTACTGGCACGCCCTGTGTCGACGCCCATTTTCGATCTTCGAAAAACAAACTGTAATACTCCGCAGCTTCCACTAGATGTCGGCCTATGCACAGCACAGCATGTGATCTAAGCAGATTCCACAAGCCTCAGAAATATATATATGATACATTACTCACCGTAATCGTATTTCTGATGCTTGTATCTGCTTAGATTCACATGCTGTGCATAGGCCGACATCTAGTGGAAGCTGCAGAGTATTGCAGTTTGTTTTTCAAAACTCGAAAATGGGCTTCGACACAGGGCGTGCCAGTAATACTATCCCTAGTGTGACGTCCACTGTACCCATGATCCCTCACGCGTATAGGACCCTCAGATTGTATTTTTTCTGACATGAGGTAGCATGAGGAGCAGCACAAGTACAGATTATCCAAGTAGATAAAGGAAGATAAGACTACAAGCATCCATGCGCCTTCTCTCAGAGGGGAGGAAGGGCGGGTCGCATGTGAATCTAAGCAGATACAAGCATCAGAAATACGATTACAGTGAGCAATGTATCCCTTCTGAGGCTTGTGGAATCTGCTTTGATCACATGCTGTGCATAGATTAGCGAGCAGTATTTGAAGAAGGAGGTGGGATGTGAGAAGGGTCCTGAGCAAACAGATGTCTTAGAACCGCTTGTCCCACTTGGGTATCTGTCTTGGAATGAGTGTCAATGCAGTAGTGCTGAGTAAAAGTGTGAATAGAGCTCCAAGTAGCTCCTTTGCAAATGTGGTCAAGGGGTACATTTGCAATGAAAGCCAGAGTGGCCCCAATGCCTCTTGTAGAGTGGGCTCTTGGCGTGAAAGGCAGAGTTTTTTCTGAAAGGGAGTAACACAGCTGGATACAATTAACAATCCACTTAGAGATGGCACCCTTAAAGACGCGATCTCCCTCTTTGCCTGTAGCTACGGAGACAAACAGTTGGTCTGTTTTTCTTAGCGGCCTGGTCTTGTCTACATAGTAGAGGACCGCTTTTCGCACATCTAGAGTGTGTAGTTTCACCTCAGCCGAGCTCTTGGGTTCTTGGAAGAAAGCCGGAAGCTCAATGGACTGGTTAACGTGGAATTTAGAAATAATCTTAGGTGAGAACCTAGGGTGTGTACGCAGAACCAGTTTATCTTTATGAACAGTAAAGAAAGGATCCTGCACTGACAGAGCCTGAATTTCACTGACCCTTCTTATGGATGGTATGGCTACTAAGAAGGCAGTTTTATAGGTCAGGTGTTTAAGACTGGCTTTATGCATGGGTTCAAATGGTGGCCCCATGAGCTTAGGAAGCACCACATTAAAGTCCCAACCCGGTGTTGGTTTAGAAATTGGAGGGTGGAGTCTCTTTACCCCTTCCATAAATGCTTTAACCAATGGTACTTTCCACCACAAAAGCTTGTTATGGGAGGTGGTGTAGGCTGACAGAGCCGCTAGGTGTACCTTTAGTGAATTAAATACCAACCCTGCGTCCAGCAGGTGGAGTATGTAGGTGACAATATTGGAAGGAGTGCAATCAACCGGTTGATTTGTCTATTCTGGCACCAGATAACAAATCTTTTCCATTTGTCAAAATAATAGTGCCTAGTGTTTGGCTTGCTAGATTCCTTTAGGATGTCCATGCACCTCTGTGGTAAATTGAGGTGTCCAAACTCTTATGACTTCAGGAGCCATGCTGCCAAGTTCATTGAGCTGGGTTGAGGATGCACTGTTTGACCTTGGTCCTGGATAGTAGGTTGTACCAGCACGGGAGTCTGATGGGTTCGCACGCTGCTAGTCTGCGTAGGTGTGGGAACCACGGTTGTCGCGCCCACATGGGAGCAACTAGGATGAGCGTCATCGATTCCTTGTGCATCTTGTTGACCACCTTCCTCATTAGAAGGGTTGGTGGAAAAGCGTAAGCAAACATCCCTGAAAAGTTCGTCCACAGGGCGTTCACCTTGGAGTCTGGTTGGGGAAACCTTGATGTGAAGTCTGGACACTTTCTTTTTTCCCCTGTGGCGAATAGGTCTATAGTGGGGAAACCCCACTGTGAGAATATGTCTTCTACAACTTCTCTGTGTAGACACCATTCGTGTTCTCTTGGGAGGGGATCTCTGCCCAAAGCGTCCGCTAGCGAATTGAGATCCCCTGGAACATGTTGAGATGACAGGTAGATGTTCCGTCTGAGTGCCCATATCCAAATTTTCTGGGCAAGCTTGGACAGATTTGGCGAACGAGTCCCTCCCTGCTTGTTTAGGTAAAACATTGCTGTTGTGCTGTCTGTCAAGGTCTGCACTGACAGGTTCAACAAGTGGGGCTCGAACGCTTGAAGCACCCTGAATACTGCCAGAAGCTCTAGCAGATTGATAGGATTCTTGGCCACTGTGTGAGACCAGAGACCCTGAGGCGTGTGGTGAAGAAGGTGTGCTCCCCACCCTGACAAGGATGCATTTGCTGTGACTTCAGCCTGTACCTCGGGATCGTAAAAGGGTTTCCCCTTTGACAGGTTTTCTCTTGTCCACCAGTGAAGACTTTGTACAAGTGTTGGCAAAACGACCACTAGATCGTCCCACTGACCACTTGCCTGAGACCACTGTTTCGCCAACCTTTCTTGCATGGGACGCATGCGCAGGCACGCGTGGGGGACCAGGTAAATACATGACGCCATCATGCCTAGCAAGCACATACCTTTGCGCACGGTTATCTGGCCACTGGCCTAATATAGAGGAATTTGCAGCAGTAGATTCCGAATTCTTTCCTCTGATGGAAAGGCCAACCCCTCTTGCGTGTCTAGAACAGCTCCTAGGAACTGTTTGGAGGTGCTTGGCACCAGACTTGATTTTTTCTCATTTATGGAGAAACCCAATTCGAAGAGGAGGTTGATCGTTCTTTGAATGTTTGCACTGCAAATTATTGGGGTTTCCCCCGTGATGAGCCAGTCGTCCAGGTAAGGGTACACTGGGATTGGCTCCCTGCGTAGGTGTGCCGCCACCACCACCAGAACCCTGGTAAATACCCTTGGAGCCAAAGCTATACCGAAGGGCAGCACCTTGAACTGGTAGTGCTGACTGTCCACCTTGAAGCGCAAGAATTTTCTGTGCGCTGGGAACATGGAAATATGAAAATAGTCATCTTTCATGTCCAATGTTGCCATGTAATCCCCCTTTTTTAGGAGGGGGATTACCTCTTGGAGAGTAGTCATGAGAAATTTTTGGGGCCTGACATACTTGTTTGCAGGGCGTAAGCCTAAAACTGGGCGCATTGTCAAATCTTTCTTTGGCACAAGGAAGTAAGTTGAATAAATACCCTTGTTTACCTGTTTGCCCGGGACGAGTTTGATCGCGTCCTTTTCTAGAAGATTGACGATCTCCTCGAGGAGGATCTTCTGGTGGTCTAAGGAATGTACCATTTGTCGTGGAGGGTGGTTTCGGGTACGCTCGAGCAGCTCTATGCAGTATTCTGCGGACACTGTGGACAGCACCCATCTGTCTGATGTGATCCCTTCCCAAGCTTGGGTGAAGTTGGTAATGCGTCTGCCTACTGGAGATACGTGGGAAGGGACCCCGATCTCGGCGTCACTGTTTTGCGGTAGGCGTGCCGCCTATGCTGGGGCTGCCTCTTGTTTCCCATGTTGTAATTTTGGGTAGACTGCTGGTTGTTACCCCATGGAGTACCCTGCCCCTGAGAATAGTTGGAGCCTCTGTGAATTTTGGCCGCGTGAGTGACGAAAATTGCCATTCCCTCTTTGATTAGGGGGCTTGTTGGTCAACTGTCCCAGGGATTTCAGAGTCTCATACTCATCCTTGGCATTTTTTTATGCGTCCTCTACCGCCTTGCCAAACAGTAGCTCAGGCTCCACCAGCTTATCTATTAAGGATGCTTGTGTCTCGGGTTTAAACCCTGATTGTCTTAACCAAGCATGCCTCTTAATAACAGTGCTCTCTGCGATCAGCCTGCCAGCGTTATCCGTGGCATCAAAGGTTGCCTTAAGGATGCAACCGGAAACAGCTCTCCTCTCTGACGCAACCTGTGCCAACTGGCTTTTAAAAGGTTCCGGTGCGGAGTCGATGAGTGCAGCAACTTGTTCCAACTGGTGGCCGTTGTAACTAGCCAGCAGAGTGGTGGAGTTGACAATCCTTGCCTGGTAGGCAGAAGTAGAGGCTACCTTCCTTCCCAACCCGTAGAACTTTTTGCTCTCCTTGTCGGAGGGAGCCTCAGACAATGATAAGGGTGTTCCTGCCCTCTTTCGGGTATTAGTCACTACCAGGGAGTCCGGTTTCAGTTGCCCCCTTATGTACAGCGGGTCTGACTGGGCTGCCCTTAACAACTTTTCGATCCTGGGGTTTACTGCCCTGGTGAGGTTCGGATTGAGAAGGGAAGGATCAATTCTTCTCTGTATAGACTTGAGAATGGGGATGGCCTGGGCAATGGTTCTTTTATCTCCCACTAGTTCCTCGGCAAAGTCCCTCTCCTCCTGTGCTCCCTGAGTATCTATGTGCAAGTGTTCTGCCGCTCTAGACAAAACCTCAATTAGGAGAGGTTGGTTATCGACTAGAGAGTCGGTAACCGGAGGTTCCTTGCCTACTGGGGAGTCTACTCTGTAGACTTCTGGGTCATCTTCGTCCTCCTCTTGGGCCTCGTCATCCCCTTAGTAGTCCACCCCAGTTTGGACGTCCAACATTGCCAAATCTGGATCCTCATCTAGTAGTGGATCCTCATTATACTGAGAGTATGGCTGTACGTAGAAAGGGTCAGGAGACCGACTTTGCGTTGGTGCCTCAACTCAAGGTTTCTTACCCAGGGTAGCGGGTCCCAAGACCCTGAGGGAGTAGCACCGTCAGGGGTATAGGAGAGGAAGTGATCTGGATTCTTGGCATAGAAGTCTGCTAGGGAAGACATTCTAGACATAACTGTCTATATCCTCACTGGACCATTCTTTAGAGCTGGGATTACTCTTTCCTGGGAGGGTTTTCCTGCAATATCTTGACTGGACCTATGGGCTTGTGCAGGGGTCTTGGCTAGTTTAACAGAAGACTGAACTGTCCTTATGTTTCTGTGGTGCAGAAGAAGGCTGAGAATGTTTCTTCTGCTGTTTTCCCCCCTCCCCGTGAGTGGAAGAGTGCTTCCCTGGTGTCTTCACCTTCTCTGGGATTTTCGACGTCGAGATTCGGGTCGGGACCCGAGAGCAGCCGTTGCGCGGTCAGCTGACGCCGACTCCTGGAGTGCGGCCTGGGGATGGTGGTCGGCTTCGACTTCCGACGTTCGTACCTCCATTACTTTGATGAGTGAGGCACTCTTGGCAACAGTGGATGGTTGCCTGGTGTCATGCGGCGCTCTTGACCGAGAACGCCCAGAGGACACCGATTCAGTGGACCGTTCGCTTTGTGCCTCTTTCCGAGAACTCGACACGCGCGTCGAGTCTCGGTTGGACTTCGAGTGTTTAGTGGAAGTGGTGTGGGTAGCGCTCGTGTTGCCGGGTGTCTTCCCCATAGCTGCCCTGCCGGACAACCTTCCGAGGTCGGGGACTTGCGCTTGGCTGTCTTTCGACGCTACGTTGCCCTCGCCGTCCGATAGTACGGCGTCGCTGCCATCACTGAAGGCGCCCACCACTTCCATGGCCTCTCGTTGCCTGGCGTGGTGGGCCCAACGTTTGGTCGAACGGTCCTTTCGAGTCTTCGCCTTGAACCGGCTACACGCTCTGCAGTTCGCCTCGGGGTGGTCCCTCGGCAAGCAGAGGTTACAGGTGGCGTGTCTGTCAACCCAAGGGTACTTGCGGTTGCACTTGGGGCAAAATTGGAAAGGGGTACCCTCCATGCGGTTGCACTTGGGGCAAAATTGGAAAGGGGTACCCTCCATACGCACCCTGTGGCAGAGGGCTAGTGTGTAGGAATATATATATATATATATAAGTGAGTGAAGAGTATGTACCACCCCCCACTCTCCCTACTTGTACAGGGCCGAGGCCAGATGCCTTCCAAGACCCGGGGCCGAAACCAGAGGCCTTCCGAGGCCCAAAGTCCTTCGTGCAGCTCTCGACGGTAGTTTTCTTCTCCGGGCCGGCGTCGAGCTTCGAACTTCAATGACTCGACGTGGGTATGGAAGAAACAGGGAAATATAATTTTTAGCAAAATTATGGCTAAAGCAAGGGAACTCCACGGAATGCTTCCGACCAGTATGGCAGAAAAAAACAATCTGAGGGTCCTACACGTGTGAGGGATCATGGGTACAGTGTACGTCACACTAGGGATAGTATTATTGGCACGCCCTGTGTCGACGCCCATTTTCGAGTTTCAAAAAACAAACTAATACTCTGCAGCTTCCACTCGATGGTGGCCTATGCACAGCATGTGATCTAAGCAGATTCCACAAGCCTCAGAAATATATATATATGTGCAATGGCACATTGTGGTGTGTTTGTAAGCATGTACTTTCCGAAAAACACTCCATAGATTGCGCAACACTGTACTTTTCCGCTATCCGAGGGTCCGGATCGTGTCCTCGAAAATAAGGGACCACGTACAGCGTGGGTGCGGTCGCATGGGGACGTCGCAACTGTTCTCCCCTTGGACGGCTGTCCGCAGGACGCATTTTGGGCGGACTACGTTGTGCACATGTGCATAGGTGTCCTATGCACGCCGTTGCCACTTCTGTAATGATTAATAGTGTGATACATGTGCGCCGACCATTTTGGGACACGCTGGGTGTTTATAGGGTATAGCAGGTGGGATGTTTATGTGTATAGCTACCTGTAGGACATGGGTGGGCAGCTCAAACTAATAAAAAATGTTTCACATATGCTGCACAGTGGCGTTATTACCAGGACACAGAGGAACAGATACACATGCGTGTACTCCTGCAATGTACAAATGTCCGCTCCCACACCCAATTATAGGTGGTGTACAAGATGCAGACACGCGGGTCGTACTGGCGTCGTACGGATGCCATATAACAGAGGTGATGGGTGGAAGGTTTTGAATTAATCTTAACCACTGGCATTGCTCTGGGAAACCTTCCACACCACAGTTTTTTAAGCCTGTCTGTGCAATTGCAAAATGGGTCCAGCCATATGCAAATCAGTTAGGTACTGCCACCAATGGGAGCAGCTGAGCCTGAACTGATAGGCCAGATCCCCTCTGCACGGAAACACAAGCAACCCCAGAAATTCGGCCTTGTTGGGCCTCCTCAGTGAGGTGCAGCTTGGTTCCCTATGACACAACGAGCAAGTGGCCCACGTCTGGGCATACCGTCTCACAAAGTGAGACAAACTAGAACCACAAAATTGATTGGTTGAAGGTTTTGAATGAATCTTAACCACTGGCATTGCTCTGGGAAGCCTTCCACACCACCGTTTTTTAGCACGTCTGCGCCATTGCAAAAGGGGTCCAGCAATTGTAAATAGGTCGGGGCGGTGCGGTGTCTGTAGGACACCACCCTTTTGCTTAATTGCAGTCATTCCTACGAGGACTGTGCGCCGCTGAGTCATAACGGAATAAAAGAAAAAACAAGCTTGGCCACCAGGGGGCGCACATACAACTATGCTCTCTGCATGAGCTCCGTTGCCACAGCCCGAAAAGTGGAGTGAGCCCCTACTTTTAGGACCCGCCACGGAAACTAAAAGGAAAAGACAACTGTGGGAACACCCCCCCCCCCTCCAAGTGGGAGAAATTACGAAAGAAATCAGTTGAGGAGTCCCTTGGGAATCAACGTGACACGATACGGCTCTGCAGACCTGGAAATGCGAAGGCGAAACTGCCCGGACACAAGTGTGCTAAACGGCGCCCCTGCCATGAGAAAGGACCTTAAGGAGCCCTGAACGAGCCCCCCCAACAACAACAACACACCGTCTCTACCCCCAACGGGTAAGGACCTGCAGCGGAGACCCCGGTGCCCCAACAAGCAGAAGAGGTGGATTCCCCCGGCTACACAGTGTTCGCTCCACTGTTGGTCGAGACGTGCTCCCTCGCGGATTAGCTTTGGGAGACTGCTGGGGTCCTGGCCGCCCCTGCGCTCTGCCCTGTCAGGTCCCCCTAGGAACCATGCTCTGAGGCACGGACCCGGGCCGAGCAGGGGAAATTGCTGAAGGCCCCCATACCAGAGGAGAACCCACAGTCTGGGCCTGTGTGACGCTCTCTGTGCCCTCAGGCACCCCTTGCCCCCGCTGCAGCATCAGTGCATCAGAGACTGCTCCTCCTGAACGCGGGGAGGGCCCCGTGATCCTGCGGGGGTAGGCGGACATATTGGGTGCCCTCCGCCTCCAAGCCCCTGAGCCCCCACAGAACGCTCCCAAAGCACCCTCTGGAGTGCTTCACGGCCACACGAGACCCCGGACCTGCTACAGCCTCACAGGCTGGTACAAACCTTGCTGACCTACGTGGTGCTGCCCAAGTGAACACAGAGCGTGGACTGGCCCCACAGGATACTCTATCATCCATTTGTTGGCACTGAACCTAGGAGGGCAATAATCAACCCAGTACTGCACACAGCTAAACCATAAAGGAAATTGGTACAAAACATCAGCGCTGCACACGGTTGGCCCAAAAGCCCCTAATAAATGGCAATCAATCCATTGCGGGAGTGAGTGGTATAGTGCCTAGCAGAAGGGGGGTTTCTGAACGCAGGCCTCACAGGCCCTGAACATTCAACCCATCACAGCAAGAGCTAAATCAACAGCACTGCCCGCCCCGATAACAACAGTCTGAAACAGTGCCCAGAGGTAAAGTGCTAAAGGAGACGGGACAGGACCCGCTGAGTCCCTATGCACCCCAGAGACCATAAAGGAGACCAGTAAGGGGCAACGACATTGCAGCACACGACGATTGCTCTCACCCCAACAGCAGTAAAGAGAGCAACCTATTACACCATATAAACGATTCAGTGCAGACAAATTGGATACTAAACCACACACTAAAGAGAAACTGTTAATCTGTCCCTCCTGCTAAGCGCCCCTGCGCATGACGGAACCCTCAGACGGCAATACCAATAAGCCTCCCGGAAGGGACAGAGACAATCGCCCCACTTTCCTGTGTCCAGGAGGGCCCCGACGGCACTCACCCAAGGTTCTCGCTTGACATTTGGACCAACCCGCCCTCACCAAGTTCACTGGGCACGATCAGCGCAGCCCCCCAGGGTTACATGAGTGTGAGACAAAAACTAGCTCCGTTCGCCTACACCCCCACACAAATCTGGTCTGGCGACTCTGCCAAGACAGCGATGGAGACCATGCAAAACGACTCCGCTGCCACGAAAGGGGACATTTCTGCCTTGTTGGGGGAAATTAAGACCATAGGAGCCAACATTGGGGGCAAAATAGACAGGATCACACAAAGGCTGGAAAACATGGAAGAAAGGCTGGACGGAGTGGAGAACAACCAAGCGTCCATAGATACTGTGGAAGCACGGCTCGACAAAAGGATAACCCATTTGGAGCAACGAGAAGAGGACTTCAAGCTCAAGATGGACGACTTAGAAAACCGGGAAAGACAAAACAATCTGCGCATTTTTGGGATTCCAGAACAAGAAGGAGAAACTGAAAGTGACCTGAGGAAAACGCTTCACAAGATCATCAAGCTCTTAGTCGCGGACGATGCAATAGATGAACCCAAAACAGAGCGAATCCACAGAGCTGGGGGCCCCCCAGGTGGACCAAGATCGGTTCTATCCCAATTCCATCGCTTCCAAGACAAAGCGCGAGTCCTCGAGAAATCTAGAACCAGTGACGCAATCACTTTAGGTGGCGCCCAAATATCAATATATCAAGACCTTTCCTCACTAAAATTGGCCCTCAGGCGCATGTATGGACCTCTCACAAAATGGCTGAAGGAGAAAAACGTACATACAGATGGGGCTACCCCTTCTCCCTTTCATTTGAATATGAAGGAACCAAGATGAGAGTAAGACCTGAAAAAGGAATTAAGGCATGCATCTCTGAACTAATAGGACCCAGAGAAGAAGAAGGCTATCAAAGAGAGTCGAGACAGGAAGATCGAGGTTGGCATATCCAGGGCCCCAGGAGGAAGCGGGTGAAAGGCTCAAGAAAGTACCGGAGGGGCAATGTCTCCCCGCAGGGGGATAACTGAACATTTTCGAACTTGGTAAGGTGCATCTACTCTAATGTTCAGGAAGTGACTTGATTAGGTGGCCACTTTTCGAACTCCATTATGGCCATGACAAAGAAATCGGGGGGGGGGGGACACACAATGGGAGCTCAATCAAGAGTGAGGTATCATGTTAGGTTAAGGGGCGTGAAGTAACGGCCTTCATAGGTGGTTCGATGCAAGACCGGTGCTATCAACCGGGCTCGATTGGACGCCACCAAATGGGAAAAGGTAAGGAGGGGGAGGGAGAAAGAGCAGACAAGGGGATGGGATTGAAGTAGCATCTTTACTGGTCCCAAACGACCGACATAGTGGGAATTCCGATGAGCAAATAATATACTGGCCGCAGACAGTAAGATATCTCCCCATGAAAATAGCCAATGGCACTGACTATTGAAACAAGGAAGGGGGAATCCCTTAGAATTGGGACACAAAGTAAAAGGGCTCAATTCACCCACTAAAAGATCACTGGTATCCAGAGAATTCCGCAGGGCTAACATGGATGTTCTCCTGCTACAAGAGACAAAGTATGCCAAGGGGGAAGAGCGCCAAGTCCTGGGGAGACGGGTCGAGATGGAATTCTGGGGATCCGAACCCTTAAGAAAGGGAGGAGTGGGGATCATCATCAGAAAGGGTACAGAATTCGAGGCAACCAAGATCTGGTCCGATGTAGAAGGACGGGATCTTTTGGTCACGGGAATCATTGCAAAAGTGAAAGTCATGATTGCCACAATTTACTCCCTTAACTCTGGACAGACCAAGTTCCTGGTCAAAACAATCCCTAAAACCATGCTGGAGGCCTCGGGACATATCATAGGGTGGGGAATTCAATCAATGGGCAGATCCAACCAAAGATTGGAAACCTGGTAATCCCGACGCAAGAGGCAAAACTAGGGGTGACGGTACAGAATTTACACGGATGATTTACCCAAATGGATTATATATATTTACCCAAAGACCACTCCGACATCACAACCCTCGCAGAGATAATCCCAGTTTCATGGTCAGACCACGACATGGTGGTAGCGGACATTCAATGGGAGAATCTGCCGGTGATGGGAGGAAAATGGCGATATAACGAAAGTCTATGGAAGGACTCCGTCTTCAGGGCAACAATGGAGACAGAGATTAGCGAATACCTCACATTAAACGATACAGGGGAGGTATCGAAGCAGGTTGTCTGGGAAGCAGGGAAGGCCACCTAGCGTGGTGTTTTAATAAAAGAAGGGGCATGCAAGAAAAGCGAGAGAAAGATCATTGAACACAGGCTTAGAACCGAAATCTGTCAGCTGGAGGGAGAATGTTTGAGGGACAAGATAAACAATCCCAATAAAATTCACAAAATAAAAATGAAAAGAGGAACTGAGACTGCTAGAAAATGAGCAGATAGTGCGCAAGCTTCGACTCTTTAAACAGAAATTTTACGAAAAAGGGGACAAAGCAGACGCACTATTAGCTACGAGACTCAGGGCCCAGAGAGCTGAGCGGGAAGTACTAGAAATAACCGAAGATAACCGCTCCCCAGCAGACTCGGTCCCTACCATCCCCAAAAGTTTTACCACTTTCTATGAGTCCTTATACACCTCGGAAGCAAACCTGGACCATCCCGGCACCGAGACCTACCGGTCCTCCATCAACATGCCCAAGATATTAGACCCTGACTCCGACCTGCTAGAATCCCCCATATCTGAGCAGGAAGTACAAGATGCGATAAAAAGGCTAACACTAGGTAAATCTCTGGGCAAAGATGGCTACACGGCCGGATTTTATAAATCATTTAGTACACAACTGACACTGTTCTTGATGGACCTTTTTAACAAAATACTCGACACAGGGAAACCCCCAGACTCCTTCATCCGCGCCCTGATTACGGTTATCCCTAAAGATTGAAGAGACCCCAAAAAAATGTGGATCGTACCGCCCCATCTCCCTATTCAACTTAGACGCGAAAATATACACAAGGGTTCTTGCTGCCCAATCGGAGACACTAATGCCACAAATCATACACCCTGACCAGGTCGAATTCATACATGGAAGACAAGGCGCGGCTACAATGCGCAAAACCCTCCATCTTATTCATGCATCCCAAAACATATCCAACAAACACGTCCTCCTTTCAATTGATGTAGAGAAGACCTTTGATAGAGTGGAGTGGGGTTTCCTGAGAGCAGTCCTAAGGAAGGTGGGGACCGGCCCAAGATTCAGAAGGGGAATACAGGCGGTGTACAGAGCCCCCAAAGCATCAATATTTGTGAATGGGGAATACTGTAGATGGTTCAAACTAGGACGTGGCATCCGACAGGGATGCCCACACTCTGCAATTCTTTTTACACTCTCCCTTGAACCTCTTGCCCAAACAATGAGGACTGACCCCCAAGTGGAGGGTATTGACTGAGATCGATAGAATATAAAGTGGCCCTCTACACCGACGATATACTCCTGCATATGACCAGCCCTTTGATGTGCACTCCCAACCGTCTGCGCATGTCTGCCTCTACGTTTCACTCCGCCAGGAGGTGGACTGCTGCCACGTGTATGTTGTTTACCAGAACCCACTCCAAAATGCTGACTGCTAGAGTGTAGAGTGTCGGAGCCTTGGTGCCACCCTGCTTGTTGATGTTATACATATGCTGGTGGAGTTGTCCGTCTAAATGAAACTAGCCTTGCTGCTGATCATCAGGAGGAAGGCTTTGAGAGGGAGCCAGATGGCCATCAACTCGAGCCAGATGTGGCCCGTCCGCTCCTGAAGGGACCATACCCCATGGACACTGTGGCTGGCCACGGTCGCTCCCCAGCCCTCTAGGGACAAGTCCATGGTGATGATGACCTCTATAAGCAGGTTGTCATCCGTGCTCCACCAAACTAGGTCCTGCTGGAGATGAGGTGGGATGCTGACCAGCTCCACCGGTGAACCTCTCTCCTGACTCCAGAAGGCTGAAAACTCCAGCTGCATCCGCCTACTTTTGAGCCTGGTATGCAGCAGAGCTAGGAGACATGCCATGATGCCCAAGAAGTGTTGGTATCACCATGCTGAGGTCACTGTCCTGCTGAGAAATGCTGTCTGGCCCTCTTGATGGCCATGACCTTGTCCTCGGAAGGGAAAATCCTCTCTGAGCTCGTATCCCAGCTAAGGCCCAGGAAGGATTTAGATTCTGCGTGGGCTCCAACAGTGACTTACTGAAATTGATGGAAAATCACAGCTTGTGTAATGTATTCATAAGGGCGGAGGCAGTGTGCTGGACCGCCTCAGGAGACCTCGCTGTGACGAGCCAGTCATCTAGGTATGGGTAAATGTGGTGAACTTGTGCCCTGAGGAGGGCTGCCACTGCATTCATAAGTCTTGTAAAGACGCTGGGGGCTGAATTGGGCAAAAGGGCAGAACCTTGTATTGTACATGAAAACCCATGATCCTGACCCTCAGGAAGGACCGACTGGGTTGTCAGATCGGTACATGTAGATAAGCATCCTTCAGATCCAGGGAGCACATCCAGTCTCCCGCGCACAACGTCTCTGCTATAAACGCTGGGGTAACCATTTTGAACTTTTGAAGAGGAAGGGAAAGGTTCAAGGTGGAAAGTTACAACACACCTCTCAGGCCAGCCTGGTTCTTCTTGTGTATGGTGAAAATCCATGAATAGAAGCCCAGAACCCGCTAAGGGGCTTGGAAATCCTCTACTGCCCGACTTCTACGAGCAAGCACATTTCCTCCAACAGAGTTTTTGTACCTATCTGTGGGAGCGGAGGGAAGGAGAGAGGAGGAATAGGAAGCCGGAACCCCATGGATAGTACGGATAGAATCCATGGATCTGTGAACATTGAGCGCCAGCGTAGGGCGTGAAGGGCAAACCTGTCTTCCCAGTACCCCTCCACCTCTGCTTGTTCAACCTCAGGCTGAGGGAGCCCCAAATACTCTGCTAAACCAGCAAGCCGTTCATGAAAGTCCTTGGCCAATGAGGGCATGTCAGGGTCGTCGTCCTCATCCGTGTCCAATGTGACCTGTTGATCCGGTGCAGTCAGAGGAGTGCTGGGAGCAGGAGTCTTTGGTGTACTGACCGGCGCCAGGGGCTGTTGTGGCAGAGAAGATGCTGTGACCGGTGGAGGCATGGGAGCTGGTGACATAGGGACTGGCGCAGGCAGCTGGGGCTGCATAGGATCCGGTAGTGCTGGACCCAGGGGCGGAATGGCCATGGGTGCTAGCGGAAGTAACAGAGAGCATGTCCCTGATAACATCCTTGAGGATGATGCCCATCTGCGAGACCTCATGAGGATCAGGAATTTTTCAAAGAAGCGGTCTACACAGGCCGGCGGAGGTGCTTGGTGAAGCAGGTATGTGGGAAGGCCCCCCGAGTCCTGGGCAAACTCGGTCTTGCTGTATGCAGGATGCATATGCCCTGCCCTGCAACGTTGAAGGATATGCCGTGGGCCACGTTCCAGTCGATGAAAAGACCCACCTGGAAATTGGTTCCCCTACCTGGTCAACAAAAGGCCGTCATTTTGTCGGGCTGCATGCCACATGCCTGTGTCGTGACGCTTGCTGTGTTGGGCCCGGCCTCCTCCAGGACTCTTGGCGGTGGAAGTTGAGGCCTACCCTGCACCTCAGGATGGGGCCTGGTAGGCAGAGAGCCCTCAGCTGTAACACCGGTAGTGCTGCATACAGGCGCCCCATCAGACATCTGTCCGGTACTAGGGCGGAGACCCCCCCCCCCGGGTTGAGGCCCGGTAATAGAACCTTTCGGTCCCTCCGCGTAGTCACAGGTGGATCTCGCAACCCCTTGGCCAGTAGCTGAATCAGCCTCGGTGCCTGCACTAGTACTAGAACCTGAAAGGCCCTTCCCGCTCGTGCGTTTCCTGGGGAAGGAGTCACCTCTGCAGGGTGCGTATGAAAACAGTGCCCCCTACCTTGGGCCTGGACTTGTGCTTGATGAATTCATTCAAGTCCTCTGCAGGCGACCTTTCCAAGAGCTCCCTCCACCTGGCTAGTCTGTTCTTCGGAGCACCTGGCATCAGCGTGTTGCACGGTACAGCCCTCCCACCTGTGATTGGGGCCAAAGCAGCAGAGGCAGAGAGCGTAGGGGTTGCATGTAGGGTAGAGCGCCTCGCAGGCTGGACACCTGCTGAAGCCTGCTGACGTCGACATATGCCACGGAGGAGCGTGGCGTCAGAGGACAGAGGTGTCTGATTAAAGAGAAGAAAAAGAAGGCCTAACCCATGAGCGCTGGTGAAAGCAGTCTGTTGCCGCCGAATCGGAAAAGAGGACTGCACTGGTGGAAGAAGTGAGGATTAATCATATTTTAAGTTACTCACCGTAGTGACTAACTCTTAGTCCTTAGTCCCCCTTTCCTCCATACTGCATGGGTGTCCCTTCCTAGGGATGGGAGACTGAACCTTTTTCACAAGAAAAAAACCTTCTTGCCCTTTATATTTAGAGGCACAGAAGTGCGGCCCTGGGAGCATGCGATGCCCTGACTCCGCCCTCCGGCGCCACACCTCAGTCCCCATGGACGCGCCGACAATAGATTAACATTGCCTAATGACACCAGTTTTATTAGGGGGGAGGATAGTGGGACATATGTAGGAAAGTGGACAGTCACTACGGTGAGTAACTTATAATTACTCTTGCATCCCATCCCCTTTCCTCCATACTGCATGGGCGATTACAAATGAGTGTAGCCCCAGGGTGGAGAGGAGACCCTCCTTAAGCATATAGGTTTCTAAGAACCACCTGTCCGAAAGCCACGTCTGATCTAGAGCTGGTGTCCAAACAGTAGTGCTTGCAGAAAGCCAAAGGGGTGGCCCATGTGGCCGCACTGCTTATGACTTGCCAGGGGACATGCCGCTGGAATGCGATGGCCGTTGCCTTGGCTCTGACCGCGTGGGCGTGCATGTTGCTCGCATCCGACTTGCGGAAGCCCTTGGTCTTATCCAAGTAGAATTTCAGGATCCGCCTGACATCGAGGCAGTGCAGAACTCTGTGCCTCGTCCTTAAGCTCAGCAAAAAACAAAGGCAGCACTAGTTCCTCGTTCAGATGGAATGCGGAAGGCACCTTGGGTGGGAATGCTGGGTGTGTCCGCAGGACTAACTTATCCTTGTGAAATGTAGTGTAGGGCCCTGAGGCGACCAGCACCTGGATTTCGCTGACTCTTTGAGCCGAGGTGAGGCCGACTAGCAAGGCCATCTTAATGGTGACCAGCCTGATGTTCGTGGATGCCATTGGCTCAAATGGTTTGTGCGTCAACGGCCCTCAAAACTATTAAGGTCCCACACAGGGTGTGGCCTCTTGATGGGCGGGTAGAGTCTGACCAGTCCCGTCAAATGCTTCTTGACAATCGGGTTGGAAGAGGAGAAAACCTCGTCCTCTGAGTTTCTGTAGGCCCCAATGGCTGCCCAGTACGTGCAGCAAGTGTCTACCTGCACATTTGAGTGGGTGAAGGTGTGCCAAAAAGGCGAGCACATTGTCCAACGTACATAAGAGTGTTGATATCCTTAGAGTCTGCCCAGTGGCAGAACCTGGTCCATTTGCTCTTATACTGGGCTCTGGTAGCTTTGCTCCTAGCCCCCTGTATGATCTCTAGATTAGCATGGGAAGGGCTGAGGTGCCCTAGCTTGATGTGTTCAGGAACCACGCTGTGAGGGCTAGCTTCTGTGGACCTGCCCCCCTATTGCGCCAGAAGAGGTGCTGGGCCTGCTGGAAGGTGAATGGGTGGGCTCTCCAAGAGGCTGAGCAGCTCCTAGAACCATGGCCTGGCTGGCCACCATGGAGTTATTAGAATGACACTGAGGTGACGAGACTCCTTGATCTTGCATATCACCCTGTGTATCAGCGGTGTGGGAGGGAAGGCGTATGCGGTCATGCCGTTCCACTGAATCTACAATTCATCACCCAGGGAGTTGGGACCCTGTCCCTGCCAGGAGGCGAACTGTTGGCACTTCCTGTTGTCCCAGGTGGCAAAGAGGTCCACCTGGGGGTGACCTCATCTGCTGAAGATCTCCTGCAGCATGAGGTCGTTCATTTGCCACTCGTAATTGTCCGCTCCCAGTCTGCTGAGCCTGTCCGCCTCCAGGTTGGATTGTCCCAGAAGGTGGACGGCTGCGAGGTAGATGTTCTCCAGGGCCCATTCCCACATGCTGATCGCCAGCCTGCACAGTGGAGGGGACCTGGTATCTCCCTGCTTGTTGACACAGAACATGCTGGTTGAGTTGTCTGTCTGGATGAGGGCGACCTTGCCATCAATAACCGGAAGGAAGGCTCTGAGAGCTAGCCAGATGGCCTTCAGTTCCAGCCAATTGATGTGGTATTCATGCTCCTGCCTGGTCCAGGTGCCATTGACACAGTGGTTATCCAGGGTTGCCCCCCATCCCTCGAGAAAGGAGTCCGTAGTGATTATGACCTGCCGGGTAGGCTGCCGTAAAGGTTTGCCCATCGGTAGGTTGCAGTCCTGGGACCACCATGTGCGGTCCGGGTGAAGAAAAGGGGGGACGTTGATCATCTCTGCCTGAGAGCCCTGCTCCTGGTTCCAGGTTGCTGCGAAGTGCAGCTGTATCCTCCACATCCTGAGTCTCATGTGTGGGGCGGCCAGTAGGACAGCTGCCATGAGACCCAAATCATGAAGTGTATACATAAGAGCCTGGGAAGTGCAGTGCACGGCTTCCGGAGACGAAGCCCTGACGAGCCGGTCATCGAGGTTCAGGTATATGTGGTGTCGCTGGGCCCAGAGGAGGGCCACCACAGAATTCATCAGCCTGGTAAAAACCCTGGGGGAAGAGCTGAGGCAAAAGGGAAGCACCTTGTATTGGAAATGGCAGCTCATGATCCTGAATCATAGAACAGAACGATGAGGCTGCCAAATCGGGACGTGTAAGTATGTTTCCTTCAGGTCCAGGGAGCACATTCAGTCTCCCTTGCACAATGTCGCCACTATTAAGGCTGGCGTAACCATCTTGAATTTTTTGTAGAGGTAGGGAGAGGTCGTGGGTGGAAAGGTCCAGCACAACTCTCAGGCCCGCCTGGTTCTTTTTTTTTTATTTTAATCAATTAGATTTTTACAAAAGGTTGCAAGTAAATCTTTAAAGTCTTTGGAAATTAGTCTAAAAGAAGAAATTTAGATGCTGAGGCGCATTGTCTATTCTACTTGAGCATCCGCTGGCCGATTTAATGAGTGGAGAGAATTTTCTATGTGTTGCAGAATTTTATATGTGGCCAATAACCACACAGTTTTATCTCCCATCATCATTCTTGACCAACATAAGTCTTTGTCGCTCAGTACAAAATCCGAAAATACGTGTCTCAAGTAGTGAGCTCTTATATTTGAAGTCCCCGAACAGGAGAGAAGTAGATGGCAAATAGACTCAACTACTTCTGGCAGATCACAGAATCGGCATCCGTTAGTAGCAGCCAACCCTCGGATGGTTAAGATTTCGTTGGTATGTAGTAGGTTGAACCTTGCTCTCAGTAGGAGGTTTCTAGCCTGTTTTGAAGGAAACTGTTTTAGGAACGGTTGGAGTTCATTCAGTTTCCTGGGATTGTGAGGTAAATGTCCCATTAGTTTATTGGCAGTTGCTGCTTCTCCTGGCACGATCCAGCCGAGCTCGGATTTTATTCAGGACTTTCACCGGATTGGTTTTCAGTACTTCTTCATCCATGGCAACATCGTGTAAAGTTTCCAGGTTCTGTTTTTTCCACCGATTCAACATCTTACAACTTGAGCCCAAACTTTCTTGTAAGATGAGGTTGTGGATTGAGTGTTTTTCTGAAAGATGACATTTCTGAAAAAGCATCAAGGTATTGCATTTGACTGTGGCCGCAAGAGATAGCAGACTTAGTTCTTTCCTAATACAGACTATCGAAGTGCAGTTTGGGAGGCCAAGCACCTTTCTCCAAAATAAAGCCTCCAATTTAGGCCATAATGACATTGGCATGTTGGGCATCGCATCTGCTCCATAGGTCAGCGCTGGTACTACTTTCATTTTATAAAAGTTTAGCACAGGGATTAATGAGAAGCGGCCACATTTTTTGTCGATTGCACTTCCTTGGACCACTAGTTTTTTTGTTTTCTCATTCAGAAACCTTTGCATGGGTGGCTCGTTCTTGGAGTTGTCAAGAATCCCTTCTAGATATCTGAACTTACATACTTTTTCTACCCGTCTTCCCTCCAGTCCCAGTTTTATTTTTTCCCTTCTTTTTGTGCCTGCGGACATGATCATAAATTTAGTTTTGTCTTCGTTGATCATCAAATTGTTGTTTGTGATGTATTTCTGTAGGTTGCTGAGCTGGTGTTGCAAACCTATCAGTGTGTAATCGAGGAGGATCAGATCGTCCGCATACAAAAGTCTATTAATGGGGGTTTTACCCATTTTAGGAGGAAAACAGCTGACCTCTGTGTCAGAATCTTTAATGTCTCCTATGAATGCCAGAAACAAGGCTGGTGGCCAACGGACAACCCTGCTTCACTCCTCTCAGGGTAGGAATTTCTATTGAGAGTAGGCCTTGTTGGTCCTGTCGCACTCATGTTTGTATCCGTGTACAAGGCATTAATTGGTGCCAGTATTGAAGTAGGGCAATTCCAGGTCGCTAGTTTGTCCCACAGAAGCGGCCTATCTACACGATCAAATGCTTGCGTGAGGTCCACGAAAACAAATATCCGCGGGCCCCCTTCAAAGACCTTGTTCTTCAGGATATTTAATGTCAAGATGTTAGCTGCTGTCCTAGGTTTTTCTTAAACCCGGTTTGCAGGTAGTCCTCACACGGCGCCGCATTTGCCCATGCCTTGAATTTATTTAGGAGCATAGATCCAAACACTTTTCCAATGCAGTCCAGTAGAGCAATCGGTCGATAGTTGGCCAGATCGCTCTTTTTTCCTTTTTTATAAATTGGCACCACCATTGCCGATTTCCACAAGGGAGGGATCGATTTTAGCTCAGCACATCTTTGGAATATTTTACTCAGGAGATCTGCCCATTCTGGCGGGTGGGCCTTTAAGTCCATGTTCGTGATTCCGTCGGGCTCTGGAGTTCTTAAGAGTCTTGATCATCCTAGTTATCTCTTCTTTATCGTCTAGGCAGGCCCATTCTGAAAAAATTGGACACCGATTTAAGGTTGGACTGTTCATTGAAGTTGAAACAGAGTTCTGAAGAAATTTACCCATGTTGCTTCACCTATGTTGGTTAGTATCAATGATTCTTCTGTTGGGCTAGTTGAATTCAAGAGAGACCAGAATTCTCGACTTTTGTTACCACTTATGGCTCTTTGGATGTTTTCTGCGTCTTGCTGATACGCCGCCATGCAATGGTTTTTGAGCCATGATTTAGATATTTGCGTGGCTTCTATCACTGCTGGGTTTGTCCTTACAGGGCCTGAGAGTTTGGCTTCTCTTTTTACTTTTCTTATTTCTTTTCTTTTTTCCACCAACATTTTGTCAGACATGTTTTTGTCAGCCTGCACAATTTTGTTTGGCCTGCTTCTGTTTTGTAGATCGAGAGTAACGGTAAGTAGTCGATCTGTCTTGATGCTTCCGGATGGTTTTGTGCAAGGTATTTGGTCTTAAAATCACTTATTGCTGCAGCCAACATCTTCAATTTAGATCCTTGGTTATTTGTTTCCAAGTGCGAGATGGATTTCATGGTTGTAATGAGCTTTACTGGCCAAGTGATGCTCAGCAAATTATGGTCACTTGCAGCCGAGCGCATCACCTAAAAAGTTATGATTTGTGCCAGTTGGCCTGTTGCAAATATATAATCAATCGTTGCACTTGATTCTCGTTCCCACGTCGGCAGGGTATTTTCATTAGATAGCACCTCGTCTATGTTATGGAGCTCGCGTGATGCCATTAGGTTTGTCCATGCTGCTCCTCCAAGATCTGCTGCCGAAACCTTTTTCGTTGAAAGGGCCGTCTCAGTTCTCTGCTTTCAAGTTCAATTGATATCTCCTCATATCAGCAAGTACGGGGCCAGGTGTACTGCTGTCGCCTTGTCTATAACCTTTTCAATCATCCCAAGAAATTGACAGGTTTCGCTTGTTGCTGGGTTCAAGTATGTATTCATCATGACAATCGCTGGCTTTGTTTCTTTTGTTCCGTTTTCTGTATTTGTCCATACTGCCTTGATCATCAGTAGAGATTGGTTTCTTATTAATATTTCTGCTGACGATATTCCACAGCCATGACGTATAGCCGTCAATATTCCAGATTAGGTGCGAGCCAGCGGGCCCTTTTTTGCTGGTGATAGAAACATTTTGTAGCCGTCTAGTGATGGAGGCTCCGTCAACCGTGTCTCTTGTAGACAAAGGACGTCGTAGTCCCCCAATTTTATTTCGCTTGTGGCCGTCAAGTGACCGTGGCCCCTTGTATTCCATGAGCATAGCTTAATTTGCTTCGTGACTTATTTAGGATTGTATTCACTTGTTTGCTATGCTTGTTTCCTAAAGCTTCGATTTAGGATGACTTCGTCGTCATTTCCCTGAATTTGTTCCAACTTTAGGATCCATCCAGTGGAGTCCTTTTTCTTGTTGATTTTGTTGTAAATTTCTGTTTTTGTTACGTAATGAGTTTTTACAGGACTGTTGTGAAGGTTCCGGTAATTAGATGGCCCTCTGTGCGTTTTGCAACTCTTTTTGTTGTCTCTGTACGATAGAGATGACTTTGGAGGTCTCTCGATGTTGTTTCACATTGTCCCCGAGTTTTCTTGTAGATTCGTGCTCTCTCGAACCCCTCCAATTCCAGGGTTGTTCTACGCGATGTCCCGGCGTATTATTTCCTTCCCTGATCACTTTTAGTTCTCTTTCCTTGTCTTTGCAAGGGTAATTTGCTTTTTCTTCCTTTCGCCTGATTTTTCGGGTCAGCACTTGATCTGTCTAGCTTGTTCCTGGGGTGACCTGTGCTCCTCTGCTGCCCTTTCTTCTAAGGACAGATTGTCGTCAAGGTGCTGACTCATATTCATCAGTTCATCGCTCTTAAAAAATGTGTCTATTGTTTTCGGCGAATTTGTAACCGGTGTAATCGGTTCCACCGTTATTGTTTCTTCTAGCCCACATGTCATCCCTCCTGTCTGGACACAGTTCACCGTTTTTATTGTTTCTTTAGGAGGGTGTTAGGCAGAATCCCGGCCAGTGCCCTTAGGGACCACTACACACAATTAAGACCAGAGGTGGTTATACAAGTTTTACCTTTGGTACAAGCCTGTACTACTATGTTAAAGTGGTAGCAGTAGTGGAGCAGCCAGGCTTATCTCAAGAGTATATGAGCAGTAGCAGAGATTACACAAAGGGACCACAATTACAGTGACTCAAGCAAACACTGACTCATGGTTTCAGGTAAAAAATATAAGTACATTTATTTTTTAAACCGTTTGTTATAAACACAACGCTTCTATTAATTCAAAACCACACGTAAAATACACTACAACTAACAAATTCACTTTGTACGGTATAACTCAAGGTTAAGTACCCTATGTTTTAACGGACCGGTGTGGTGAAACAAAAGACATTACCGGGAATACATATGCTATCACTTTTTGAAAGTAATGACAGTACGGTCTTACTAAATAAACGCGTATCCGCAGCAAGAAATGTTACCGGGGCAAAAACACACTTAGCACCTGAGATACCCAGAGAGAGTCGGGGGCAAAAATCATAGGAAATACTTTTGTCAAGGCAGACAGAATCAGAGAACACTAATGGACAGAAATTCAAGAGTCAATAGGCCGGAGCCAGTGTCAAGTGGAACCGGGTTCCTGTTGTCGAGGATCACACAGTCAGACCGTTCACGATTCAACGTAGCCAGGAGTACTTAGATATTGTCAATGGAGGAAGCAAAAGTTCTAAGAAGGAGGGAAGATAAGGACAAGCCTTGTAGAAGGAGGAAAAGGGATTCACCCGAATTCCTCAGGCAGAACACAGTACCTTATTCAATGAAGACGCAGGTGCCACAGCAGTTGTTCCTGGTAGTTTCCTGCAGACCCACGGTTCCTGGAGCTTCGGCAAGAAGGACGTTGTCTGGAGGGGTCTGCACCACACAGGGCTGAAGCCGGCAGCAGCGACGGTGAATAAAAGGTGCGCTCCTTAAAAACAGGAGAGGCTCTTCAGATGGCTATCCGGACCACTAGAGCAGTGTGCAGCGATTTCGACCACGAAGGGGATCCTCTGGCTGTAGAAAATGAGCTGGTTATCCCCACCAGGCTCAAGGGACGAAGACTCCAGACTGGATCTTCTCTGGCCGTTGAAGGGTAGATAGCTCAGGAATGCAGCAGGGCTTCACCGGGACGGGATAGTTGCAGCAGCCGACTTCTTCGCCGCTTCTCTTCGGTTCCTTGTAGTTCAAGTGGTGACTGACTTCTAGCCCAAGAGTCCTGCCTTTTGTGCAAAAATCCCCCATTCACACAGCCTGGCTGTCAATCATGCAGCAGGATGGGTTGTCCAGCCCGGACAACCACCTCAGCCAATCATGGCAAAGTGTGACTTGGGTTTCCTAGGATACCCTGTGCAGGGGGTGACTACACCCCTCCCTCACATTCAGCCCACCTAGACACCCAGGCGCCTAAAAGAGGGCTTCTTGGCAGAAGCCTGCCAAAAGACAGTGAACAAAGAAGGCAAACCTGGTTTGCCGTGCAAAGTAAAACACAAGAAGGACTTTAACAAAAAGAAATGGCAAATAAACCTGACCGGAGCCATAAGAAAAAGTATTTGGTCAAGCGGGTTTATGTTCGAGGCTAATATAGCCTACAACAATACCATGTTTATATAGTATAATCGCGGTAGAAAAGTTAGGGTAGATACCACTGCCACCAGCCAAGTCTAAATGTTAAACGAGCGAAACAATGTTCGAGGAGGTACAGATAAAAAAAAGGGCTAAGAAGTAACCCTTTCCAATACTCCATGTAAGATGGGGTGTACTGCATCTGTGATTAAATGACTAAGTAAAGTTAATGGCAACTTTACCCTTTTCTGGGGGCCAGTAGTCAGCCCCTGAAATGGATTCGGTGGGAAGTCTAAATGACAACCCTGTGTCACTGCACTGAAGGTGCTGTGTAACACACAAAAGAAGGGGGCTAGTGAAGTGGTGTACCCCAGCGCCCACAATCACAAAAACAGATGAAATACACATGGCAAAACATGGGTAAGAGTGGGTGAAAAGCTCACACTCTTACCAAGTGAAAAGAAATAACTTCAGAAATCCAGCAAAGCTGCTGAGGGACTCACTAGGTAAGGGAAATTAGCCATTGAATGAGAATTCTCCCTAACAGAGGGTCCTTGGGGGGTCGATTTAGTATAAAGACTGGTTCCAACACTTTCAAGTTTGTGGGCCTCTCTAGTTTTCCCGAGATTATCTTCTTGTGTCTGGGGGGGGGATTTTTCTTTAGTGTTAAATGTTAGGTCGATCATGGTAGCCGTTTGGCACTCTATCTCTTTGGTGGTCACCAATGTGGCAAGGTGAACCTGTGCATCCGGTGTAGGCTGGGGTGACGGTTCTTGGGTCCACAACTGCCTTTTTTCTTTATTTTCCAGGGCCATGATATAGGCTTCCAAGAAGGCAAGCTAGCCAGACATCGTGGCCTGAATTGATGTAGGATCAAGGTGTCACTGACCTTCATATAGTTTCATGAACGGCGCTAAGGCGATTTTTACTGTCGACATTATCGATAGCATTTCCGATTTCTTTGTCGGAGTAGCTCCCTGATTTAGATCTGTGGAGAGGTGGTGCCTTCCTTTTGATGGTGAGTTGATCCAGAGTGGAGCAGATGCTGGCCGGTGAGAACTGACTGTTCTATGTGATTCCGAGTTTTTCCGGCTTGCTACCACGTATACCACGTGTAAGGGGTTCCAAAGGGCTTGTTCACTATGTTGCCTCTGGGGTTTTACTCTTTCTGGCAATGGACTTCCACTTCTTTGTGGTCTATTTTCCCACCAGCGTGCCAGAATTGCTGGGTAGTTCTGGGAATTCAACTTGCTCACTTGTGTCTTTGCCCGGCCCACGTGAAGCCTTGTTAGGGATAATTCTCTTATAAGGCTAATTTCCCAAAACTAGTGAGTCCCCCCAGCAGCTTTGCTGGATTTTTGGGGTTTGTTTTTTTCTCCTGCTAAGAGTGAGACTCTTTTCCTCCCACTATTAAGCATGATATGAGGTATGTCTTTGACTTTTTGTGTGCTTATGAGCTCTTTCACTCCATAGGGTATCATCTGTTTTTGTGTATGTGTTACACAGCACCCTCAGTGCAGTAACACAGGGGTGTCATAGTGACTCCCAAACATAGACTCCATACCCTGGGACTGACTACTGTCTCCCAGGGCAGGCCATTGACTTTACTAGTCCAAAATTGTGAAAAGAACCAGTACAAACCATCATATTGAGGAAGTACTGCAAGGGGTTAATTCGATTGCCCCTGTGTCTGTTTCCAAGGGGGCACTGTCCAGTCCCCCCTTGTCGAGTTTCTGGCTGGTGGCAGTGGTTACCACGCAAAATATTCCACCAGAATATTTCCTATGGGATTTTCCCATTGATTTTAAACGCACCACTTTTTGGTGCAATGTTAAAGATACCGCTGGTTTATTTATTTAATATTAAATCACCGGCTGGGTCTTTTTGCCAGAACTCTTTTCTAAAATGGCGTTCGTGTCCGTCTCTGTAACTCCAACCAAGGTCGAGCCCTTTGTTCCACTTTTTGGCGGGCTTCTCCACAGGAGCCCTCCAACTGGTGCCACTCTGTCTGGGATCCACAGGATGTGTGGGTGGGGGGAATTGGCACCCTGGACTGCGTTGCCTTAGCAACCCAAGTCGCACTCTGTTCTGATTGGGCCAGTGGTGAGCCGCCCGGCTCACCACTTCGCATGTTTGAGTGACAGCTTGGCTATTGAATGGGGTTTTTTCTGCATAAAAGCAGGGTTTTTGGGACTGGAACTTCAGAAGTCGCCACAGGACCTAAGAAATCCGAAGAGGGGAGAAACTGAGCCATCTGCAACAACGACACAACCGGTGGGGCCCTGCTGAAACGACCTCACCACTTTGCCGACGACAAGAGAAGATCTTCTGCTGAAAGAGTCTTCTTCTGAGCTGGTGGGATCAACCAGTTTGCCATTTCGCCTTCCAGGACGTCTCTGGATCGAATCGCCCGTGCCAAGCACCCCGGCGGCTGGATAGCCAAGCTGCACCACTGTGACCGCGAATACCAGGAACGCACCTTTTCACTGACGAACTCCGCAGCTGGTTTCTTCCCTGGGCAGTGCAACAACTCCAAGTTCCTCCTCGACGAGATCCTCTCTTCCCGTGGTCAAAACCACGAACTGCACCCGCTGCTAGGAACAACTGCCACCGCTGGAGCTTCCTCAACTTTAAAGGTACTGTCTTCCACCTGGCCTCCCTTTCTTCGGTTTGCCCAAGGTGACCCTTAAATCCTTGGCTTTCCAACTGGGTTGGCCCCCAGACCTTCTAACTTTATCTTTTGAACCACCCCAACCTCTTTTGAACATTTCTACAAAGACTTGAATGCATTGCTAAACCGTGTGATCTTGGGTACATTTCACCTTGCTCCATTTAAAGTGGGCCTGGCCTATGAACTTTGGCTCTACAGTAGACTCTGCCTTCACCAACTTGTTTTGGTCTTTTAAAAGTGTTGGTAACTGTTTTATTTTATGACCTGCCTTTTTCTCACCCTTAACATAATTAATGGAGTGCCATCTAAGTTATGCGCTCACCTCTGTTTTGACAAAAAGTGGTGTATTAACTTAAGCTTGTCTAGTAATTGCTAAGGGAGGTGTGAATACTTTTCTTTTTGTGTTTTGAACTTGCTTTGATTAATAGTTCTAGTGTATTTCCTAAAGTGTGTGTTAAATAATTATATACCTTTGATACAAAGCTCTGGTCAGTGTTTGCTTGTTCTACTGTGTTTTTAGCCCTATTGTGTATCCTCTGTATACTGCCCAACTCTTCTTGAGAGAAGTCTGACTGCTCAGTCACAGCTACCAGGTAAATCTGGGTGGTACAGACTGCTACCAATTGGGTTTACTGCTTACTACTGTAGTCTTAATCTTTTTGCAGTGGTCCCCAAGGGAACTTCACAGGATTCTGCCTAACAAGCCTCTAGGCTAACAGGCTTCTTGTGTGTCGGATAAGTTTCCTTCGTCACATTGGCATAAGCCCCACTAGTAATAGTTACTTGTTTTGGCGTGTTATTTGCCATTAGATCATTTCAATCTGAATTTGTGCTCAGCTGCAACGCGGGCAACACTGTTTGTGGTGTAGGAGTCACAATGGTCACTGTGATCGTAGGAGCCAGACCCAGGATGCTGGGCGCGCTCTATCTGAGGTGCTCCAATGTATTAGGAGTCTGAGTGATCTTTTCACAGTCTTTAGTTAAAGGCACAGGGGTGTCTTGAGTTTCCTTCCATTCATCGTTGTTTTGACACCAGCAGACATTCATTAAGTGCCTCGAGGATTTCAATGTCAGTAGGTTCCTCTCTGCAGAGGTTTTTTACACAGGGTCTAAGATTGAAGAAATCCCTTAGGTTGGTGGTCCTGTGAAGAGCTCTCTTGCTCTTTTTTCCAGTTCGGGTTTCTAGTCTTGTTTTCTGTTGATGCCTGAATACTTTTTTTTAGGTCTCAGGTTCAGGGATTTAATTTTCTTTTTAAGCCCGTTGGTGAGTTTAGGCAGTCTTTATGTTGTGATCCTCCGCCCTTGTTGAATCAGAATTTGTCTTTTTTTTAATTCAATGTGTAATTTTCAATAGTGATCTCCTCCGAATTTACACTAGCTGCGAGCAAATTATGAGCAAAGTTGGGTCGTGGCTGCTCTTCAGGCTCCACTACTGTCACGGGCTCTGAATGCACCAGCGTTTCGATGGTTAATGATTGGGCCGGGGGAGGGGCCATGCTCTCTTCCGGACGAGACGCTGTGGGTCTGAACTCGCAGCAAGTTGACTTGCTGGGCCTCACCCGCAGAGTTCGCCGGTTCAGTCTTTTCTAATGTTTGATCCCCGCCTCCCCCAGTGCATTTACAGTCCGGAGGTGCCCCCCCCAATTCCCTGACTTCCTGACCACCCCCCGGGGCACGGTCTCTGCTTCACAGCTGCGGACCAGGCCCGCACTCGGCTCCACGCTCGACTGGGCCCTGCCCGTCACCCCACACGGTGTCCCCCCTTCGGGGTTTGACAGAGGCGGATACGAAGGCTGAGGGCTCCAGTCAGGCGCGGCCGGGCGGACGCAGCTCAAGGGCACCTCTAATTCCTCCAGAGCCGCTGCATCCACCAGGGGCTCACCCCACCTTGGAGGCAGAATTATACAGGTCAGTGGCAATCTTGGATCAGAGTCTAAGTCTGGTGCTGACAACAAGATGTTACCTTTCGGCGTAGAAGTAGAATGAACGCCATTCTTCAGTGTTCTTTCTTCAGGCAACTTTTTCTCCGTTATAACACGTGGGCGGGCACTTCGCAAACGGTGACCACCTTCCTCTTCTTGAGCCGGGGAGGTGGTAGTGGAGTACATTGACACCCTGCTAGCCCTGCCTGCCAGGACTGTCACTCTCTCGTCACTCGGCGGCCGCTCCGCGGTTGCAGGCGGTTTTAGTACTGTGGGTCCACCCACCAGTACTATGATGGAAAAATGACTCAAGCAGGGTAAACCAAGGGTTTGAGTGGCGAGGTGCAGCCTCCTTCTCAGCAGATACATGACTGTCACTCTCCGTCACTCTGCGTCTACCCCTGAATGGTGAAAATCCTGGAGTAGAAGCCCAAGCCTAGCTGGGAGGCTGGGACTTCCTCCACTGCCTGGCTCTCGACTAGCGACCGGATCTCCGCCAAAATGGTTGCTGTCCCAATATGTGGGAGTGGAGGGGAAGAGAGGCTGGGATGGGTAGGCGGTACCCCGTGGATACTATGGAAAGGATCCAGGGGTCTTCGAAATTCTGGCGCCAGAAGTGTGCATAGAGGGCAAGCTTGCCCCCCACCGGAGACACGTGGACCCAGAGGGGCGTGTCATGCCTTCTTTCCCTCTAAGGCTGTTGCAGAACAGGGGTACTGGAAAAAGCCCACCCCCCCTCACCCCCTACACCCACTCCCCCTTTTTGTTGCTTGCGCCGATGTTGGGTCGGCAAGCGGTCCGGTTGCCCAGACCTCCGCTCTTGGAAGACGCGGAAACCTCCGTATAAGCCGCTTGTCGGAGCGCTGCTGTGACTGGGTGTAAGTTTTGGGCGTGGTCTTTGTAAGGATGGATAAAGACTTCGCTGCCTCCTCGTCCGTAGTGTAGTGGAAGAGGGTTCCCCCCCCCTTCGAACGGCAGGTCTAATACGCAATCCTGGACATTGGGGTTGAATTTTGGAGCCAGGCCATCCTTCTCATGTCCGTGGCAATGCAGATGGCCCGGCCAGAGGTGTCAATGTGGACCACAGTGGATTCCATGATGTCTTGTGCCACCATCTTGGCCTCAGCCAGTTCCGCCTTGAACCGTGATTGGCTGTGCACCGGAAGCTGTGGGAGGAAATCTGCTATTTCCTGCCAAAGCCTCTGGTTAACTGCTGCCAGCATGGCATCCGTATTACCTTGACGAAGATGCAGTGATGCATTGGAATACAACTTCTTCCCGTACGCCTCCAAGATCTTCTCCTCCTTGCCTAGAAGCACCGCGGATGAGGAGGCCGAGGACGACTGAGGCTTGGAGTATAGTGATACTGCAGCGATCACCAAGGAATGAGTCTTAGGGTGGGCCGATAGCAAGTGTGTATCCCCCTCCATCTGCCTGTACTTGGCATCCGGGCGTCGATTGACTGGCTCGACGAAGTGGGGCTTGAGCCAGCCCTTTTTGGCCAAAGCGACAACGTCCTTCTGCATCGGGATGCCTCCTTGTTGCGGGACCTAGCTTGAGAACTTCGGCGAGGACCCCCTCTGACAGTTGCTCGACCTCGGGTTAAGGATGGTCAAAGTACTCTGCCAGCCGTAAAAGACGTTTGTGGAAGGCTTTGGCTGATGACAGTGTGTCTGGGTCCTCCTCCTCATCTGTGTCCACGTGGGGGTTCGGTTGGTCCGGCACCGGTGGAGGGGTGCTGGGAGCCGAAGGCTGAGGTGTGGAGACCGGAGGCTGCAGCGAAGGCTGGTATGGAACTTCCTGTATTATCGGTTGGAGTGCCGGAGCGGGCGGTAGAGGCTGCACAGGGGCCAGGGGCACCAGAGCCATTGGAAGGAGCACATCCCTGATGGTGTCCCTGAGGATGACCTCCATCCAAGGAGATTTCATAAGCCAGAGGAACCTTTCAAAAAATCTGTCCTCACAGGCCAGAGGGGTGGTAGGTGATATTGACGGGGTAGCGGGCGGCTGCTGGAGCCATTGCCTGCCCTGCTCATACAGACGCAGCGGGAACCTGCCCTGCGCAAACAAAGGATAGGCTGTAGGCCACATACCTGGTTGACACCAGTCCCACCATGACACTTGCTCCTCCACCTGCTCCCTTCCTTGGTGCGGTATCAGGCAGGGGCCTGTAATGTCTGGCACGGTGGCCATCTTGTCGAGCTGCCTTCCACGTGCCTGCATCGTGTTGCTTGGCTCACTGGGCCCTGCCTCGTCCAGGACTCTTGAGTGTGAATCATGAGGCCTACCCTGTTGCTCTGGCATAGGCCTGGTTGGCATGTCGCCCTTGGCAGATCTGCCGGTAGAACTGCTTATAGGTGCCCCCTCAGACATGTTGCCGGTCGTAGGGCATGGCCCCTCAGGTGAAGACCCGGTAAAAGAACCTTCCGGTCCCTCAGCAGTGTCACTGGGAGGATCTGCTGACCCCTCGGGCCAGTAGCTGACTTAGCCTCAGTACTCGTGCTGGTATGAGAACCTGAGCCGTCCCTCCCGCGCGGGCGAGTCCCTCGAAAGGAGTCTTCCTTGCGGGGTGCACTGGAAAAGAGTGGCCCTACCTTGTGCCTGGATCGATGATTGACAAAGTCCTTCAGGTCCTCTGGTGGCGATCTCTGGAAAAGCTCCCTCCACCTGGCTTGTCTGTTCTTCAGAGACCTCGAGGAAAGCACGTTGCATGCGGTACAAGCTTGCCAGCCATGGTCGGAGCCAAGACAACGTAGGCAGAGGGCGTGGGGGTCTGAAGTTGGAAAGAGCACGTCACAGGATGGACACATGCTGAACCCTGTAGACTTCGACATGTGCCGGGGAGGAGCGTGACGCCTGAGGACTGAATACCTGAATGATAAAATGACAAAAAGCCACAAGAGAAGAAGTATCTGCATGCAGTATTACATGGCCGAAGTCAAACCCAGGAGCGCTGTTGAATTCGGCCCATTCCCGTCAACGCGGAGAAGGGGAATGAGGTGTGGTGCCAGAGGGCAGAGTCAGGGCAGCGCATGCTCCCTGGGCCGCACCCCTGCGCGCCTCTAAATTTAAAGGGGAAGAAGGCTTTGTCTAGTGAAAAAGGTTCTGTCTCCCATCCCTAGGAAGGGACGCCCATGCAGTATGCAGGAAAGGGGACGGGACATAAGAGTACTACTTGCTAGCCTCCTCCTATTGGTAGGAAGAAACAGACTTATCTTACTGAGCTAGAGTCCACATGTAATGGCCACGGTTGGAAGAAAACAAAATAGTAGTGGATATGATCAATTAAGAGTTTTCTAAACTGCCTTTTATTCAGAGAACCAACAAAGAAGGTTGCAGTTATTTGGGCTCCACAGAAAAAAAACAGAGCTTCCAAGAGAAACTAGAGAATTCAGCAACTAGCAGGAACACAGAGGATCCAAAACTGCAGGCAAAGACAACTTCATCTTCAGGAAGCTAAGTGAAATTTCATGTTAATGCAAGTTTTATGAGGAAAGTGTAAATACTCATTAGTGTGATTCAGTTGATGTACTGACAGAAGGTGCTATGTCACAAATAATCTTTGGGATGTCAGTTAAGTGTTCTTAACAGACGACAACGTACGAGGAATCTTGAAGTTAATGCTCTAGCGGGAACTGTAAAAGCTAAGGACTAAAGTAATGTTTGTGTTTTTGCATGAGGATAAATTGGAGTATGCGCGCGGTTAATCTCATTAACTTTTTAAGTTAGAGTTGATTAGTGCGAACAACATTTATTTTGGAGCATGAGGCAGCAGAGCGTTGGGTTTCTTTTCAACAGCTGTCCAGTCTTTCAGAGAGTGCTCGAGAGCCGTAAGGTTTAGAAGAAAGAACCTTAATACGCACGTGAACGTTACATGCGTATCACGTTGGAATTGTATTGCAAAGCTAATTCTTCGTAACGGGCAGCAAGTTACCTCAGGAGATGTCTCGGATTATCGCCTACAGCCCTACAGAGCATGGAACTTCAGAGACAGCACAGAAAACATCGCCTACGTGGCAAAAGCTAAGCAAAGATAGCTGATAACATGAGCAATGTTAAAAGCGGTAACTTTAAGAAAGGTTTAAGTTGAAGAAGTTACACACAGCAGTTTCAGATCGTGTTAGTAACTAACTCTATAGTTCAAGTTAAGCATTTCAGTAGGTGGAGTCAAGACAGCCTTTTGAAATAAGGTCTAGCAAGAGTTATTAGAGAGAAGAGTTTTCAATTCCTTCATGTTTAATTCAGTTGCAAGGAGATCAGGACTGAAGGAATCTGATAGTATGAAAAGATAAGGTTCCAGTCTAGTTCAGAAGAAGACGAGAGCAAGGAGAATAACATTTATTAGCCTTTCAGCAGCAGGCAAAGGCTTACAGGTATAGTGAGAAGACAGAGCAAGTGACATATACACTAGAATGTTCAGAAGAATAGTTGAGATGATATGTAACCCATCATGTGTTTTTCCCCAGGTCTGAGCGAGTTGTCAAAATCAATTGCAAGGCTTCTGATGGCGGCAAGCAGTACCTGGTTTATTATTTTACCCACTTCCCCCTTTCTCCCTGGGGTTTTCAGCACTGCAATTTTAAGCTTGAAGATTGCAAACTGGGCAAACCTAGGGGGTCTGTGGGGCCATCAGCTCTTGCAGGAAGCAAAAACTGGGACCTGAAACCCTGGACTTGAGGCCAAGGATAAATCTTGCAGTCCTATTCTGGATTAGTTGGAGGGGGCGAAGGGAGGAAAGAGGAAGGTTGAGGAGGCGGCTATAACAGTAGTGAAGCCTAGAGAGAATCAGCGCTCCAGAGACAGTGAGCATCTGGGGAAGGTGAGGAAATGTGAATGACCAGAGGAGATGAAGCTGAAAATTGGACTTCTTGGTAAGGTCTGTGATGTGTGGAGAGAAGGATAGAGGAGTCAAAGATGATCCCAAAGTTATTAGCCCCACAAGTAGGGGAGGCGAGGGGAGGGGAACCAAGCAGTCTGGCCAGAGAGTGAGGGAGAAACTCGGAGCAGGCATCCCAATGAGAAGGATCTCTGTCTTGCTGGCATCGAGGCAGAGATCAATGTCAGAGCACCATGCCTGAATAGCAGTCGGGAATAAGGCAGGAAGAGGTAGGGGAAGGCAGCCGGAAAGAGAGCTGTGTGACACTGGAAATGAGGGGAGTAGGTGGAGATCAGGTGGACCAGAGGGGCCAGGTATATGTTAAAGAGCCATGGCGATAGGGTAGATCCCGGAGGGACGCCGCATCTAGCGAGTGAGGTGGTGGAGAGAAAAGGACCCATTTGAACTTGGGCGGGTCTGTGAGAGAGGAAAGAGGCATGCCACACCAGGGCCCTGTCCCTAATGCCTAGGGTGTCACTGAGATGGTTTATGAGGATGGAGTGGTTGACAGCGTCAAAGGCAGAGGAAAGATTGAGGAGGATCAGAACAGAAGGAGTGTTAAGAGTCCAGTTTAGAGAGTATGTCTTCGGTATTCAGGAGAGCCGTTTCAGTGCCTCTGGCTGCCCTGAAACCGGACTGGTGATCATGGAGGCAGCCAGCCATTTCGGTGTGGATGGTCAGTTCGGGGATGACCACCTTCTCCATGCGTTTGCCAAAGAAAGGGGTGATAGAGATAGGTAGATGGTTAGCTGAGCAAGAGGGGTCAGCAGACGGTTTTATTAGGAGAGTGTGCACAAAAGAATGCTTGAGGGGTTGAGGGAAAGAGTGGTGACAGATGTCAGCCAAGGCAGGGGTGAGATTGTTGATGTTGTCCTTGATGGGTCTGGAGGAGCAGGGTAGCACCTGTTTAGAGGCGACTTTCAAAGAGCGGACAACTTTAGAAATCTCATCTGGTGCTATGGGAGAAAATGAGTAGAGTATGGGTGGGGAGAGAAGGGGGTCTGAAGAGGCAAAAGAAGGAGGGTGGTGGGGGGAGTAGATGACAGCAGGACAGTATGTCAAAGGGTTTTGGAGGAAAAATGGGAGGCTAGCGCAGAGCATTAGGCCTTGGCTGGGGGAGGAGGAGAAGAAGAAGAGGAGGAGACTGCGGTAGGAATGGTGAGTTCCTTGCAGATTTTAAAGAGTTCAGCCGTGTTATTTGTGGCTCCAGAGATGAGAGCTTGGTCATGAGCTCTTTTCTTGGAGCAGATGGAAAGGTGGTATTGCCTTTGGAGTAGACGGCAGGTCAGTTTGTCAGGGGATGAGCTAGATATCTGCCACTTGGCTCTGCCGCTTTGCACTTTAGTTTCAATGCGGCTAAGTCTGAGTCATACCAAGAGTTGAATTTGGGGGCAGGCTCCAAGGTGTTCCTCATGACAGGGGCAAAGATGTCCAGGATGTTAGTGATAGAGAGATGGCGGTTAGTTAGGGAAGAGTCTGAAGGAGAGACTTCAAAGAAGGGAGAGAGATGAAGGTGGACACAAAGGCACTGATTGACACGTGCTTCATCAGTCGAATGATGGAGGAGACTGGCAGTGACAGGAAGAGAGGAGAGAGTGGGCGGACCAGGAGAGGGGGTAGTGAGTGGGTTGGAAAGAGGGATGTCTGTTGAGATGAGGGCATCCAGCGTGTGCCCTGCAGAGTGGGTTGGACCAGAGTGGAGACTAGTGAGGGTGAGAGTGTTGCAGAGGTCACAGAAGAGAGCAGTGGCCACATTAGGGGAGTCAAGATGGATGTTGAAGTCCCCAAGGAAGATAAGTTTGGTGGAGGAGGTAAGAGGAGGAGAGGTCGGCCCATTCGGAAAGGAAGAGGGAGGAATGACTGGGAGCTCTGTAGATGGTAGCGAGTGTCACAGAGAAAGAAGTCGGCCTGCAGACTAGGCTTTCAAAGGAAGAACAGTATTGAGTGGGGATGAGGGCAGCAGGAACCTGCTAATGGAAGATCAGAGCCACTCCTCCACCAGATTGGGAGTGCCTGGGGTTGGATTTGATCTTGTAGCCATCAGGAAGAAGAGTGTCAAAAGCATTGACAGATCTAGCCTTGAACCAAGTCTCAGTAAGGGAAGAGGACGTCAAGGTCTTGGAGGAGGCGACAGATGTCAGAGGAGTGTTTAATGGCAGAGCGAGAATTGAGGGTAGCTAAGTGAAGGTGGTGACCACCTTTAAAGTATTTGCGGGGGGGCAGGGGTGTGTTGCTGCCTGTGGTGGTCGGGTGGGGAGGGGGAAATAAGGGAAGGAGGGGTGGATGGAGAGTGTGGGAAGTTGAAAAAGGAAGGAAGACTCCTGTCCAGACGGAGAGGGTTGGGCTGAGAGCCTGAGGCCACGATTGTGCCATTGTGATAGACATTAATGGTGTATTTGGAAGATGCAAAGTGAGCCAAGAGCACTTCTCATCTAGTGCCGCCAGTAATGGGGGAAGAGAAGAACGGGGAGAGGACAGAGACCATGTGAGGGGTCCATAGGTTAGTTGAAGGAACAGCAGAGGATGTCGGGGATAGTCTGCCTGGAGGAAGTATCGATGTAGGTGTCAGCGATGGGCAGAGCAGGGTTGGATGTTAGGAATGCCTTTTTTGTTTCTTCCTTCCAGACTTTGAAAAGATGGGGGAGACAGATCACCAAGAAGGAAAAAGGAAAAAAGAGGAGGTTAAGGGGGGGGTCAGATGATACCAGGGAGAGGGTCCGAGGCATTATTCAACGATAGAATCGAAACAGGCAGCCAAGCAGATAGAAAACAATAGATGTGCTGCAAGAGCACAGATTTCTATGTCAAAGGCAAGATTGAAAAAGTACCTAAATTCGCATTTTGCAGAGAGCACTCTAAAGCATACAAAATGAAATGGCAGCACAGATGGAAGCATAGAGTAAAGAAAAGGTAAGGTATTTATCTTCGTTTGGAGCAGTGAGTTAGGAGAGCAATAGAGCAGCAGACTTTATGCGGTATAACATGGAGGTAATGCTTTGGGTGCTAGATCAGAAGTTACAGATGTGTAGTGGTGAAAGTGGCAGGCAGCAGTTTAAGCGGTGATAGTGTCAAGTAAGAAGGATGGATCAATGTGTGTTATGGCTGCTTACCAGGGCAAGTGAAGTCCTTGGGTATCCTTTAGGGGTGAAAGTCCGGAGGAAGTTACTTGGAGAGGTGCCACTTCCCACCCCGAACAGGCTCAGACACGGGCCTTAGTGTGGGCCTCGGAGGGGGCCGGTGTTCGCCAGCCGGCTCACGTGATTGGTCCAAGAATACAACATCCTGGCGCAGCATTCCACCCATCATGACTTGATCTCAGGTACCAAGCGTCATAGTGCTGAAGTGTATAGTGCCCATCATCAAAAGCTCAAACTATTCAAGCTGATACTTTAACAGTCATATGCTAAGGTTTTATTCAACCCACTCTAGAATTTGTGTTTTATGGATACCAGTATCTGTACTATTTTATTTTGGTTCCTTGTGCATCATTGTGCAGTCCACAAACTCACAAGCCCCATAAGTATTCTTTTGTAACATGATACGTTATGATTGGATATTTATAACGCGCTTAATACCCAGTGGTTTCTAAGTGCAGACCCGGGGATGGAACCGGTGTTGCTCTGTGTCGTCTTGCTTCCAAGGCGAGCACGTTGCCCTTGAGCTATCCTCCCAAGACATAATTCAGATAACCTAGCCTATATTGTAAATCATAGGTGCAGAGGCGTTGCTGGGGGGGGGCTAAGGGGGATATTGTCATGGGCGCTACTCCCGAGGGGCCAGGACTGGCCCAGCGCCCTCAGAAGCAGACCCGTCTTCCACTACTCCGGACCCAGCAGACCCCTATAGGGGCCCGTTGGACCGTGTCCTGGCGCCTTTGGCGCCAGGCTCATGAAGGGTTTCAGTCCCAGCGCCATAGGCGCCGGGCTCATATTGATAAACAGTGTAATAATGCTTGGGTGGACTTACCTGAGGCAGACCATGCTGCATATTTACCCAGAACAATCCAGTCTGGTTGCAGTCCCCAGCCATCAGGGCTGGGAGGAACTATTCCCTCCATTCAGGAACTCTTTTCTTACCTGGGTGGAACCGGAGGAAGAACACACACTGGAAGCACTTCTCTGCTATTTAAACCACGTCCGATGGAAAACATGTGCTTCGCGTTATTCTGCAGCAGCAGCAGGACGCTCACCGAGTCGGCTCCTGCATTCCAGGTCCAGAGTCATCTTCAGCTTCCGCGCAGCAACCTGTGGATGAAGAAAGACACAGAACAATACTTACCAGATCCCGGAATCCAGTCACCGGCACAACCTGCAAAGAATAAACATAAGGTTAGAAAAGTGCAACTCGCTCGCAGCCGCGCCCGCTTACCCGATCCATCCGTGATTGCAACGGAGCTAACCGCGGCCTTCTCTTCGGCAGCTTCTCTGCACCTGAAAGGCAAAGGACATAATTAAAAAGGGATTCGGGTGAAGGCAGTCGCATTCATCTTAACTTACCAGTTTTTGCACGCGCAGAAGCGGCCGCATCAACCGCAGCATCCCGGCACCTGAAAACTAGAAAAAGGACATTATTAGAGGTGCCATTAAAAGCGGCCAACGATCATTATACTTACGTGCATCGGCACGTGCAGTGGCAACGGATATAAAGCCCGCAGCATCCCGGCACCTGAAAACTAGAAAAAGGACATTATTAGAGGTGCCATTAAAAGCGGCCAACGAACATTATACTTGCGTGCATCGGCACGTGCAGCGGCAACGGAAAACTACGCCCACAGCATCCCGAGGCCTGAAACAAAGGAAAAGGGACATTATTGAGGTGCCCATCTTTTAAAGCCTAAAGACTACAGTATACTTACAGGCATCCGCTCGTGCAGTAACGGCGGCATCGCTCTTCGGCATCCCAGCACCAGTGCCACAACTAAAGCCGCAAAAGACTTGAGCCTCAACACTGAACTCATCCAGTGACGTAACTGGAATCCACGCACCCCTGCACCAGACGCAGGATGGAGAGCTCAGCATTTATACGCCTAAGGTGAGAGCTCGCCGAGACAAGTAGAAAGCTAGGCTTTGGGAGAAACTGGCGATTGGTGGGAGAAGAAATCCCATCAAATGGTGATTAACCCTTTTTCTTCCACCTGCAGAAAACTTACCCTGCAAGTCAGACATTCGATAAGAGGAAGCCCAGTCCTGAGAGTCGTCCGAGCTCTACGCTTCTCAATTGAAGAAACGATAGCAGCCCAGCCGGGATCAGCGCCTCCGTCGGAATCAGGTGAGCGTTACAGATATAGCCCCTGCTCTTTTGATTTTAGCCCCAGATAGAATCTCAGGAGCTACAACTAAAAGACTAGCTAGCCCCTAGTCCCAACACTTCCAACATCAGCTTAGCCCCAGGTTTTTTCCAGGCCTAGCAACACCCCTGCATAGGTGTCAATGTAGTGTACCAGCCAAGCAAGTCATTGAAGGGCACAGTGTTTGAGGCATGGGACCTGGCTCTAGCAACCAAATTTCTCAGGCTCTAATAGCCGACGGTGCAGTGTAGCAGAAGTTTTTCCTCGTCCCAACCGGTTACTACAGGGACTTGTCAGAAAGTATTCCCAGAGAGCATGGAATCCTTGAGAGCCTTCTACTCTGCTGGTCTTTCCACCCAGAAAAGGCCTCCAAGGAGGGCTCACAATGGAACGCTGTGGTAAACCAAGTGCAGGAAAAATCTAAAATACTCAAGGCCTTGCACCAGAAGTGTAAGGTGGAACCTTTGGCCTCTCACTGTCAGCACTGAGTTTGCCCCGAGAAGTCCACATACAAGACACAGACGTTGGGTCCCCTCCAACACTCACACCAAACAGGCTTCCTGTGGGTAGGAGCTGTCATATGGAGTCAAGGTATGTAGAGGGCTCACTGCTTGGAAAGGAAGAGCAGGATCTAGGAATCGTTTTTACTATTCAGGAGGTGTAAGACATAAAAACGGATTATGTGTAGTATATTGTGGCTTTGGGTGCTATATGCTGGGTTATTGTTGCACAACGTGCTACCACTTTGCCCTTGATATTGTAGAACATATTTCTAGCCACGCTCAACGAGAAGGAATTAGACAACCCAAGAGTTTTTTGTTGCATCTTTTCAAAATATGTACATTTGTTACACTGCTTCAAATTTCTCAAACCACAATATAAACTCCCTCAGTGACTCCTTATCAGCCACCCTAATCCAGCATCCATCACTCGCTATATTAGGAGACTTTAACATCTGGTTTGATGTCCCCTCCAATCCTATGACTCGTTCTCTCATTGACAACTTAGAAGCCCTCAGCTTGAACTTGAAAAAGAGAACTTGAAGGACCAACCCCACACCTCAATACAAGACCGCCTTTGCAAGACTGAATAGGGCCTACCTGACCGGAATCAGAAACGTCAAAGAAAATTTCGATGGAAGTCGAATCTCTAACTCCTATAACCCTAGAAGGGAACTCCAAAAAATCATCCCTGAATTCAAGACTCTGAGCTGCTTAACTCCTCCCTTATCACATTCCCAAACTTTCTGCAACACACTATCTGACCCCTTCCATCACATCAAAATTGATATGCACTGCTCCATCATCTCCAAACTAGCTTAGGTCATCCTCCCATTCTCCTGCCTTTTACTCAGTCCTAACCCCCCCCACCCTCTGTTCAATCAGCCAGTCCTCTCCACATTCACACCTATTTCCCACTCTGAATTCATCAATCTCCTAGCACTAAGGCTCCCCTGGAGATCCCTGTCCCGCTTCTCTTCTCAAAATGTTGCTCGGTCAATTAATAACAATTCTCCCTCGGTTGGTATCGTCCCGAGGCCTTCAAAACATCTTATGTCAAGCCCCTTCTCAAAAAACCCTCTCTCAACCGCCTCCTTCCTTTAAACTACCGCCGTATCTCTAACACCTGCTTCATTGCCAAACTCCTAGACCACACTTCTTACAAGCAGCTCAGCCTCTTTCACAGAGGTCAACAGGCTCCTCGACCAAGCCTAATCGGGTTTCAGACCCCTTTGAGGAACCAAATCATCTTGTGTCCATCTGGGATGATCTAAAAAGAACATTAGCCTCGAAAGGATGCACTGCATTTATCCCTCTCGACCTATCTGCTGCTTTTGACACCATTCACCACCCAATACTCATGGACAGGCTCTACATACTAGGGATCATCAGAGATTCAGCCCTAAAATGGATCTCGTCATTCATTTTTAGTTATTTGCAAATCACGCTCCATCCGCCTTCTCCTTTACCCCTTGCTCTGTTCTGAAAAGGGTCCCACGGGAAGTCTCCCTCTCATCCCTTCTCTTCAATATCTACCCCAGCCCACTGCCGGTACTCTCCTGCTCTCAGAACCTTTTATGCTAGAACAATGCAGAGGACACCCAGATATTTACAAGATACCCAAGACAACAGACCCTACCTCTCCTCCTGCTTCTCTGCAAATGACCACTGGATGACAACCACTTTCTCCTTATTCCCGGCAAAACTGAAATCCTTATATGCAGCAAATTCGCTCTCATTTCCCAACCTATACACTGGCCACACTGAGCCTCACCTGCAGCTTCCTCTTCTGTAAAAAATCTTTGATGCACACTGGACTTATCACTATCCCAAAACATGAACTCCAAGTCCAGAACTTGCCACTTCTACTTGCGCATCCTGAGACAAACCTTCCCTCAACTCTCCTACCAGCACAGAGTCTCTGCAATACTTGCCTCCATCCTCTCCTGCCTAGACTATGTTAACTCCCTTCTATCTAGGCATACCAGCACAGCAGCTCAGGAAACTTCAACAAATCCAAAATTCTGCGGCCAGATTCCACCTCACCCTCTCATCCAGAGACCATATCACCCCCACCCTTAGAGTGCTGCACTGGCTCCCTATCAACCGACGGGCGACCTTTAAAGCCATATGCATCACACACTGCGCCCTCCATAATAATACTCCAGAGTTCCTCCATGACACAATCACTTGCTACTAACCCACCAGAAACCTCTGATCAGGCGCAACACTCCTCATAATCCCCCCTCACAACTAAACCAGAATGGGAGGATCTTTCAAAGTCCCCTCCATCTGGAACTCCCTTCCACTACACCGCTGCCGCAACAAAGACTACCTCTACTTCAGAAAGGACCTCAAAACCTGGCTATTTCCAGCAGCAATGTGAAACATTCCTCCCTCATCTCCATCATCACAGCATGGTTTGTCCCGCCACAGCTGCATACTTACCCAAACCTCTCCCTCTGCAAGGTGTAGCATAACACAGATCTGTCTGATCAACTCCATCCTCCTAGAAACACCATTGCTAAATTCCAACCAGGTACATGATCGGACACCATCAGGCGGTGCTAGTCGTAAATGCGGCAGCCCCGCCCCTGCACACTGGCAACCACTCACATCAGTCTACAATGGACATGTCTACGAGCCATTTGGGACCTGGTAATACCTAATGCAATGCCCCGATCAGGAACTTGGCTACGTTCACCTACGCGGATGCAAATGTGGCGGCCCCACCTAAGGACACTCGCAACCCACTAACTATACAGTGCAAAACATCCATCTACAGACGATACACCACTGATATGTCCACAAGTAAAACTGACGTATAAACGAACCAACCACTATCGCACACTCCCCCGCATCTTCAGCACCCTTCAGCATGCCTTACCTCCTAGGTGGCATATTATAGCTCGGCCAAACTGCTTATCTCAGCCTAAACCACATGCATTCTAAGCCTTAAGACATCCTCCCATTACCTTGATCACGGGATAAGGCTAGCCTGTCCTCCGCACTTACTTCTTTCATTACACCTAGAACACCCATGTTTTTAGCCTGGCCACAGCGCTTTATGTATGAGGATTGCCAGAAAATTGCAATTAAAGAGAAGTGGGTAGCCTCAATATTGCACCTAGAAGACAGTAGGGCAACCGGTCCATCACGCTTAGAAGAAGCATTACAATAGCTTGTTTATGACGCTTATAAGACTTATGATCGCAACACAGCTAGTGTGCCTAGAGGAGACTCTCCCACGGACAACCTGTTCAAAGGGTATCAGGTAATAATATCCCCATATATATCGTCGCCGTAAATAATATCGGCGGGAAAAGGTTGTGGCGATATTATTTGGGTGGCCATATATATGGGGACAGGGGCAAACAAAAAAAATAAATTGGGGGTTGCGGGGGTGTTCCCCAGCATTTTCCATGCAATAATGTCTCCACAAAAAACAGCCATTTTTCGGCGATATTTTTGTATGACGAGATTTTTGTGGCGACATTATTACATGGAACCGTTCAAACAGAGGGCATCAACAACAAAGCTCCATCCAAGACTCATGGTGCCTTCTAAACGCACAACCTCTGTGGATATCCGCTGCTGGCAAGGCTACCCACCCCACGCATCAGAATGCAGCAACGATCTACAACGAATTTGGTCTAGCTGGGAACATAACGTTTGCCTCCATTACTTCAGACTAAGCCTCAACACCTCTGCCATCAGAATACAGCGACCAACTACATCAAAAATGTGGTCATGCTGGACACAAAGTCTCTTGCATTCTAACACACTCCTGACACTTTCTCATGCCTGATATTTTGGGTTGCTTACAGGAGCCCGGCCAGCACGCCTAATTCTTTATCTTGGCCAAATGCACACAAACGTTCTAAGCCTTTTCTGAAAATGTTGCCATACTCTGGACTTTGGTCCCCAAGGGCGTTCCCACCACAAGCGCGTTGTGACCAGATTAATGGTAAAAGGTGCTATATAAATGACGACTACTACTAAAACCCAATGAGCAAAGTATGCCAGATCTATGCATAATGGAAAGTGGACTTGTGCAAAGGCAACACGTCTAGACAATGAGATGATCAAACTAGATATAGTTTTTGCAAAACTGTAGTGTGGTGTGGTGGGTGGCCAGTTTTGAATATATCATAACCTCTGGCTTTGTGCGTGGAAAGCCTCCAGGACACTGTTTTAGCCTGCTATGCCATTCAAGAAATTCACAGATCCTACATAAAACTGGCTTGGTCCAATCCTAAACTAACAATGATCAAATATCAACTGAATAGCATTTCCTGAGCTTCTGTGATGATGGGCAAAGCTAGATGGTAAGCACAGATTAATGCTGTACCTGCAGGTTCCACCTTCAAATGAATATCATGAGAAAGATCTTCTGTGTATTTCTCCTCTTCCATCGTACAGGCCCCATCAGCGGGAGCACGTGCTTCAGCAAAGTTGATGTTCGATTCAATCAAGATATCAGCTGAAAATTAAAGAAAGATTCATTGAATAGAGGAGATGTACTTGGCATTGCCCAAAACCGATCAAACTGCTAAAGAAATTAAAAGCATGGTAGACCAATCTGATAATTTGCCTTGCTGTCTGATGCTAGTAACAAAAAGTGACATTTTCAAGAGGTTCTTATGGTTTTCCAATCCCTGGCTTCCCCCCTCCGCCTCCATGCTCCACCAGATGTTTGCTATGGAGTTGGGAGAAAAAAGTCTGATATTCTGGACGTTCATGAGGGAGATGACCCTTTTAAAGCTGCTTGCAACTACTTTATCATACTGTCTTGCTTTGGGTTGTGTGATGAATCGGAAGATATCCTCACTCCTTTCCCTGAGGTGATCCCCCTTCCATATGGCCAGGCAATGGCAGCCGCTTCCTGACCCTGGGGGTGACTATATAGGGGACGACCATCTGGGGGGTGCGGGGGGTACACCTCAGGAGAGTAAAAAGACATTGTCGGAAGAAAGCACATAGCTCCCTTTTCCCTCCAAGGATGTTTCCTCAGTCCCCCATGCCTTAATGGCATAGTGTTACACTCATCCCACACCTCCTAATAGATCTATTATGATTAATCCACAAACTCCCATTAGGGAGAATGTGTTGCCAGCTAGGACGAGGAAGAGGCAAGGAGTAGTGAGAATCACTTCCTAGCAGGTTCATTACTCCCATCCTTTAAGCCATTCAGAAAGCAACTCCATAATGACTGACATAAAGAGCAACAGAGTAATGAGGATAACAGACGTGGGCGACCAACGCAGCGGTCTAGCTGTTGACAAATGAGTAAGCAAGTCGGGAAGAACCAAAGCGGACCAGTGGCAGCTGATGAGAAGGAAAGAGGAGAGCTGCATATGCCAAGCAACCTCGCAGCCCGAAGGAGGCAAGCCATGGCAGGCAACCGAGGGGTGAAACCTAAACCTACACGAAATCGGAGAAACCAAGGTGCGGGTGGTCCGCTGCTGCAAGATCGAAGGCAGCAGGGACAGAGCACAGCAAAAGCGGACACAACAGGAGTGAATTGCTTGACAGGGCACACACAAAGCCAGCACGCTGGAGTAGGGGAGAGTAGGGAAATGGTGGAGCAACCGGTAAGTCCTGTGAAGCAAGAAGGGTTACCGGGTTGCCAGCAAGCACATTTTATTCCACTGAAGCCTTAGAAACAACCAGTGAACCTAAAGGAAGCAAGTGGGTTACCAGTTGGTCAAAGTGAATGACGTCTCAAAAACTCAGTGCGAGGGAAACAGCACCATTGCTAAAGAAGTGAGAGTATTTGTACAGCAAGATGTTCATGGGTTATTAAACCTTACGTTGAAAGAAAGAGTGACTTGCATAATAATGTCCCGGTAAAGAAGTATGCCAGGTGAAGTTAAGTAACTGCAGAACAAAGTATGTGTGAGATGTGTAACAAAGTCCTGGCGGAGAAATATACCTGGTGAAGTTTAGTAGTGGTGTAAAAGTCCTGGCAGGAGAGTGTACTAGGTGAATATCAGGTTTGCCGATCTTGAATCAGAGGACTCTCGACATGTAGCTGTAGAATTCTCCCTGCCAACGTCCCTCTTTGTATTCCAAAAGGAAAACTACAAAGATAGCAGTCAGCCGAAAGACAGGATCGCTGCAGCAGCCGAGAAGCAGGAGCCGAATGGAGGCTCCAGGACACCCAATGATGACAGATGCGGAATTCCCGGATGGAGCTCAGGAGTAAAGCCTCAGACACAGAATTACAGATGCAACTTCAGAAAGTAAGAACAAGATACAATCAAGATATAGACTAGGAGAAAAACTAAGCATCAAAAGGACAGTACCTGGGTGGGTTTTAACACTTACAAACAGCTCTCCGATGAGACGTAGTGGAGGAGCCCAGCAATACCCAATCTACCCTATTCCCGACGGCACGAGGACGCCTAAACGGCACAAAAGGCAGTCTCTAGTCCGTACCTGTCCCGGCGAAACGAGGACACCTCATGAAGTAAAGCGCCAAGTGGAAGTCTCTAGTCCAGGCGCACAGTATTGGGCAATGCAGGCTCTCTCCAGATCTGTATCAGAAAGCTTGACAACCGTATGATCAGTTGTGGGTTGCAGAGTAGAAACGAAGTCCGAGTCCAATGATGAGAGAACAACTAAGTACCAATTCGGCAGGCAATATCAGGTAAGGCAGCGTTCCTAGTCGGCAGCGTGTGGGCAGAGAAATGTCCAAATCAACAGGCAGATATCGGTGAGTTAGCGTTCCGAGTCGGCAGCGTGTGAGCAGTGAAGAATCCAAATCAGTGGGCAGATGCAAGTAAGTCGGCGTTCCGAGTCGGCAGCGTGTAGGCGGAGAAATATCCAAATCAGCGGTCAGATGCAGGTAAGGTATCGGCAAGAATGGGCAGAATAAGGAGCAAGGGCAAGGGGCACGAAGAACCAAAGCAAGGACAAGAGTATGGAGGAAACCAGCAAACTCTAAGATTGAAAAAAATCAGAAGCGGCGATCGCAGTCACCCGGAAGTGTTTTAAGGGGTGGCCGTACGAGCGCGTGACTCCTCTCCCCTAAAGCCCGATAGCGTTGTTTGTGAAGCGGGATCCAAAGATGCCAGGGCAACGTGGACACTGAAGCTTTGCCATGGTATTGGCGTTGTGGGAACTTTGTGCGTTTACGTGTGAGATAACGGGGTGTCTTCCTCGAGGTATTCCTGAGAGTGAAGCCAAGTGGGTGTGTGTATAAGAAAACCCTGGCAGGAGAGTATACAGGGTAATGGTTGATGTATGTGTAATAAGACCTGGTAGGAAGGTGCACCATGTGAAGTGAAAGTTAGGAATTTGTGGGAGAAGACCTGGTGGGAGTGTCCCAGGTGAAGACCAAATATCTATTGTAAAGAACTAAAAGGAAGGCCATGCCCTTGAATTAATGAACTGTGTGGAATTGTATAGAGAAAAAAAAAGAGAGCCTTTAGGAAGATACATTCGTTAGGATTTGCAACATATAAAAAGGTGAAGAGAGCTTGGTTCACCAAGCTCTCTTCACATTTTTATATGTTCAGAGAGCGGATATCCAAGAGAATTAAAGCGTACCAAGGGGAAAAGGTAATCCTCTTGGAACACAAGTATCCTTTTTGAAGTGGTGTAACTTAAGATAAAGGATCTGGGAAAGGAAGTCGATCCCTGGAACTGTGAACATTGTTTGTTGGAAAACATTTTCGTTGGATTTGAACCTTTGTGTTGAACTTGAACATTTGAGCACTTGGAAACCTCAAGAGTCAATTCCCTTACACATTGAAGTTTAGTGTGTGAGGGCCAGAATATGATTATGGACACAGGACAGACCTTTTTATTCGGACATCTTGATACTGGGCAGACTCATTTGCTTCTTTGAGGTTGGGAAATTCCTCCTAGATTAGGGCTAGCAAAGCTTTTTCCAACCCCTTTTATGTTAATAAAGGTTTGCAGCCACAAACATGTCTCCTCTGTGTCTGCATCTCATTTCTGGCTCCTCACATCTGTCATGTACAGCTCTTTTGCCAATGACAGGCTGACCAACAGACAGCAGTGAGTGGAGAATGGATCACAAGGGGAAAGCTCATCTGTGAACACTCCCAAGCTATCCTGAAAACACAAATGCTTAGGTGATTAGCACTTTGATCACTGTAATTTCTCAAGCCAAATCTCCATCACAGCCTCAAGATTTTCGATTTGTATTCACCTTTAAGAAAGAAAAGGCCAACTAAATAAACTTAAAGCTTTCCTGTGCTGTCCAAAATGACACCCCACTTTTTCCATCAAGCAACAAAAGGTTTACATTTTTGTGGAATTGCAGATTTTATTTACACCATCAGGTCCTGCAAATTCTTAGAAATCCCACTAGACCCGCAGGGCGAGTTCCGCATTTTGCATACTCGACCGAAGAGAAATGCACTTGCCCCAAGGTGACGGGTGACAAAATATTTACTAGTGCTTTTTGTAAAATGGTGCATGTCACCATAAGCACACTTCATACTTGCTGCAATGCTGTCAATTGTGCATAGTGAAACCTGTATTTGCCATTTACTGCAAACAAAGTGTGTTTGCAGTAAATAAAAAATAGGTTTCTAACATCCCCATACTCGCCAGAAAGGTCGAGTATCATGTAAATGGTACTTGCCCTGCATAAAATCTACTCGCCAATGCTAGCGGGCTAGTAGATTTTGTGCGCCCTGACCATGCATAACAAGCTGCATGCTTCTTTCAAATGAAAAAATTAGGTGACTTGTTCAAGAAAAAAAAAAGATCCACTGAGTTTACAGACCTCTTAAGTTGTCCTGTGTTATTAAGCACATCCAATCCTACTTACTCTCCTTGCATTCTGTAACTTGAATCCCGGCATTCAAGATTGGAAATGAAAACCCCAACAGTCACAATGCAGGGAAAAAACTGTACAGGCCGAGGTGGGCTAGGGATACAAATTGTTTCTGGAAATGTTTTTTTAACAATTGGCCACATATTGCAACATAAAAGCAAGCCCAGCCTTATAAATAGAGTTGGAGTGGTTCTTGCATAAAAACATTTAGAAATAAATTGGTCTGAATAGTGAATTTGCCACTATTTAGGGATTGACATACAACATTAGTTAAGAGTGAAGCACAATATACTGGAAGCTTTATAACAAAATATTTACTTCAAAGAGATGTGGGGAAAAAGAGCTGAACAGAAGAGGACGGAGTATTGGTAAGAAGAGCAGAAAAACAGTGTACCCATACAAGAGACCCATCAAACTAAGGCCCACCAGGACATCTCCAGAGTTCCCAGAAGGCCAGTCCACCCCTGCATACAGGATGGTCTACTCACATGTGACATGGGTAATAGCGAGTTCTTTGGGGTTAACAAATTGATGCACACACAATCATATTACTAGCTTGTGGCACCATGACCTGCAAGTATTAGAAAATAGCTCAAGTTGTTGAATTCCCTCTGTGAGCCACAAATCCAGTGAAGACTTTCTGAATTCTGGTACCTATAGATATGCATCGATACCAGTACACTCCTGACATGAGGGATTTTTCACTGATTCAGAGCCAAAACAGAGTAAATAGGTAGTGGTGGCAGTATGATATGATATGTTAAGGCATTTGTAACGCGCCTATGCACAAGTGTTTCAAGTCGCGACGAGGCAAGGAAGGGGGGAACAGAGGGAGGACAATGATTTTACCAGGCCAAATGAAATTGAGATTGTGCAAGTGTAGGGGAGGGGAGGGGCAAGGGGAAAGGGGAGAGGGCAGTGCTATATATGGGATCAAAACAATAACAAGGAGTGGGGCCAGCAGGTGGCAGGTGCAAGGGTAAGTGTAGAAAGCAGGTGTCCAAAAGTGCAGGTACGGGGACTCACTGTAGGGTTACAGATACAGACCCAAGTGCAAGGGTTGCCGGGAGGCAGTGCAGGTGTGCATGATTGCCCTCCCCTCAACTCCACCCTGCGACAACACGACTGTCCCAACAACCAATAACGATAGGCAGACATTTCCTGCACAGCAATGGATGGGCATGCATTCTAAGCTAGATAGAAAAAATGAGAACCATCTAAAACAATAGGTCTACCTTTATAACAGTTAAAATCATGTGCATTGAGTGTGTGGCTTGTGTATAAAGTTTGATGAAACTGTGAGAAGAGGGTTGTGTTACCTTTTTGTAGTCTCAGAAAAGAGGGAAATATGCCTTGCTTTACTCCGCTTAGCAGAAATAATGTACACTCATGGGAAGTGGAAGAAACTACAGCCACTTTCTTTAGCTGAGATGTGATCTAATTGGACAATACGGGTACTTCTTAGCCAGGTCGCAAAATCTTCAACAGTAGTTACCAGTGCATAGCAGGGCTGCTTTGCTCTTATCAGTACACTACCAGAAGTGTATAGCAGGCCAGAAAGTCAAATATTTTGAAAGTTCATTGAACGCTTGGTCACCAAAAACTTGGCGCTAGAAGTTTCTAAAAGGTAAATTAGGCTCATGAACTAGGGAACAGGCATGCAGAATATAAGGCTGACATCAATTATGTGTTAGAGATAATGCCAGCAAATACCAATAAGACCCAGAAGGAATTTCAGACTGCATGATTGGGGAAGATAGACAATTCTTCAGATCTTCTGTTGAGGCCATAGAGCTTAGATTATCAATATGAAATTAGTAGCCAATATCACCATTAGCAATAAGAAATTCATAATCTACAGTACATTTTATGAAGCACAGTTACTTCCTATATTTAGAGCCACTGGAACCCTTCCCTTCCAGAGTTCACACAACATTAGAGCAGAGCACTATTTTGTGAAACAATTTGAGGTATATGCTGGTGCACATTACTAGTTAGGAAACCTCACAATAATTACGCTGCCCAAACCATCCCCATCAGATTTAGATGAAAATCCCAAGATTGAATGTATGTGATACCACCAACCCAATTAACAAGTCTAACGTATGCTATGTGCAGACGAAAATAAGGTGATCTGTCAAAATCTGAAGCAAAACAGAGAATGACTGTCAGGTAGGTTTTCAGGGTAAAGGAGATTTTGCATCGCTTGACTTTCCTAAACACACAAGATATTACAATCCTTTACAATGGCTATTCACATGACATATTGATACAAATGCTCACAATACACTGCTGCAGGTCCCGAGACAAAAAAAAAAGAAAGAAAGAGTCAAAAACATGCATTCTGCATTAAAGGAATGGTTAAAAAATGTTATTGCCCCTACGGGTCGGCCATGTGTTTTTAAGCCTAAATCGCTCGATTTTAGAAAAATTTCCTTTGCACCTTACCCGAGTTTTCATCCATTAAACACACGCGAAAACATGCATCAGGGAGCTGCCATTTTGTGATAATCCTATCATTTCCCCCATCGCCCTGGCTGACCTGCTTTTGCGGCACTAAATCATATCCCCCGCCCCTGAGCCCGACATTATCAAAACATTCATATTCCCCACCTCTCTCCGTGACGTTTCTGTGCTGCGTAGGCAAACGCGCCCAGTCGTCTTCTACGCGACTTCACACAGAACCCGGAAACCAACACAGACCAGCTCACAACACAGCGCGCCACAATTCAGAATATAAAACTGTACTTTAAAATCAAACAGCAACACGGTTAATTTGGTAAAGTACATTTATTTGACATTAAATGTTTATAGAATATTCAGCAATTGCCATATGAACTCCGAAAGTCATTTATTTTCTTTTATCTCTATCCGCAAATCCGTAAAAGTTTATCGTGAGTCACGCGCTGTTCCTTTATGGTACACAGGGTGTTGGTTTTTGTTCAAAGAAGCACTTTTCCTGCACGTTGCACCGCAAGGCTGTTCCATCAAGTAGGCACTAGGCCAGCGTAAAGGTTGATATGTTGCTTCTAGCCGCTAGTACCGCGTAAGGGCATATGGGCCCTTGGCGATCGTCCCATAAGATCATCAGAATGGTGCAGTTGTTTACATTAAGCTGCAAGCTGGCGGTTGAAAACACCATCTGCCGGTGTCTGAAACTGGTGGCAGTGGCAAAAGGGAAGGATATACCGGTTTTGAAAACATAAAATGTATAATTAGTCTCGCCAGCCGATCTTTATTAATATTATTCATTTTATCTATTACGGCCGAGCTGAAACTATTTTCTTTCAAGGATAGTGCAATGGAGTATGTTCGGCTCTAAAATCAATGCGAAAACTAACTAAATAAATCGAGGTTAGTACACAATGAGAAACTACTTTTTGTCTACATGCGTGTGGAATGTGGACCTGCATGCCCATGTGCCCGCTACAAGGACGATCCCACAAACGTTTTCAAAGCTCTTCATTCATTCTATTATTCATGCATCCATTCATTAATTCTTCATTCCGGTATAAAAGCGTCTAAAGAGTTACTTACATTATATTTGCAATTTCCATTGTGTGCGTAATGCAGTCTGTAAATCCCTCTGTGCTCTTGACAACGATTTTTCGTATACTGAACATGAAACTCAGTCTAGTTTCAGAATTTTCTGCCTTATCGTCTTACGTTATTGCACCCCCCATACCCTCTTCAAATGAAGTTCGTTCAGCATGGTCCCCGTCTCTCAAGGTAAAAAAACAATAGAACCTTATACTGCCATTGCGAGTTGTGGGCCTCTTCAGGGCGCGAGCTGAAAATCAAAGCCGCTGACCTTCACTAGAAATGAGCATACATTCTTTCTTTGCAACATCCCGTAGTAAAGCCATCTGTGAGAACTTGAAGTTTCGAATCCATCTATGTAGTCGCCTCAATGTGCAAATGCAAACTGGCTTCTCTCCCATCTGCAAGGGCTCGCTTGGCGCGTTCTAAGGCCCCCAATTTTGTCCTCGTTGTCTGCGAGCTTTGAAGCCCCAAAGAACCATAACTATTGAGACTCAATTTTTTGGGGAAGGTCAGGGAAAGTATAAAGTACCCGAGGAGTTGAGTTGAAAGTGAGATTTATTGTTTGTTTGTTTTATTATTTGCAATACGCAAGCCTCCCCTCGGTTAACAGTGCCCAGCATTTGGAAGAGATTGGGAAAATTAGTTACATCAACAAAAATATATACATACACATATAGACAAGGTCAGCAATATGAGGTGAATAGAGGGAGAATTCAAAGATGACACCCAGGTTGTTCGCCACCCAGGATGGTGAAGGTAGGGGTTAGGGTTAGCGTACTTTGTATGCACACTGTACAATAACATTTCTTTACAAAAAGACAATCGTATTACAATTATTTAAACCGGGATTTGTACTTCACAACCAGCTCTCCTTTGGGTTGACATGGCACAGTGGCAATGTTGGATGGCAATGGATCAGTGCTCTGCACAGAAACGTTCAAAATTCCATATCTGTGCTTCTCTAATCAGCAACAATAAGGCTTTTGACAAAGTCGAACTCCATTTCCTCAGACTGGTTTGATCACCCATTGCTTACTTCTTTTTGAAAAGGCCTTAGTGTAGCGAGGCATCCTTACATTACCCTTAGTCCTAGATTGTTCACGGCCGAGATTCTCGTTATGGGCCAAGACCGCTAGTAGAGTCCTATGTCTCATGCCCTGTATCCTGAAATGATATGATATGATATATGATAAGGCATTTGTAAAGCGCCTATACACAAGTGTTTCAAGGCGCGACGAGGCAGGGGGGGGGGGAAAACAAGGGGAGACAGACAACGATCTTACTAGGCCAGGTGTCATTCAGATCGCGCAAGTGCAAAGGTAGAGGGGAAGGGAAAAGTGCATGGGGGAAAGGGAGAGGGGAAGTGCAGTACAGGGTTATAAGCATACAGCATACAGGATAAATAACAAGGGCCAGCTGGTGGCAAGTGCGAGGTAAGTGCAGACAAGTGCTGGGAAGGGGGGCTGTATGGATACAGACACAGTCCCGTAGTGCAGGGGTTGCCGTGGAGGCAGTGCAGGGGAGAGTGGCTGGGCCGAGAACGGTGAATGGCCCAGTTGCAGATTCAGTGCAGTTTCAGTAGTATTAGCAGGGGAGAGGGGGAGAGAAAGCGGAGGCAAAGAGGAAGGTTTTGAGGTGCTTCCGGAACCGGAGGTGGTTCTCCTCAAGTTTCAGGGAGGTAGGAAGGCTGTTCCAGAGGCAGGCCCCTGCAGTGGAAAGAGATCTGCCCCCAACTCGTTGTCTGGAGAAGCCGCTGACCCTGAGGGAGTTGGAGGCGGATGAGCGAAGAGCCCGAGAAGGAAGATATTTAGGAAGAGAGAGTTGAAGGTATTTTGGCCCAAGGCCCCAGACGGCCTTGTGGACAATGCAGAGGGTTTTGAACTTGATCCTCGCAGTCACTGGGAGCCAGTGTAGTGATTTCAGTCCTGGAGAGATACGGTCCCTGGGCTTGAGGCCAAGGACAAGTCTTGCAGTCCTGTTCTGGATGAGTTGCAAAGGGCGGAGAGTAGAGGCGGGCAGATTAAGATAGAGGCTGTTACAGTAGTCCAGCTTAGAGAGAACCAGGGCGCTAGAGACAGTGAGCTTCTGGGGGAAGGAGAGGAAAGGAAGGATACCTCTGAGGAGGTGTAGCTGGTAGTGTGACTTCTTAGATACGTCGGATATGTGAGGAGAGAAGGAGAGTGTGGAGTCGAAGATGACCCCAAGGTTTTTTGCCTTGCAGGTAGGAGTAGGAAGAGGGCCCAGAGAGGCCGGCCAGAGAGCAGCAGGGAAGGAGGGAGTGGGAGTGCCGATGAGTAGAATCTCAGTCTTACTGGCATTAAGGCAGAGGTCGTTGGCGGCACACCATTCCTGGATAGCAGAAAGACAGTCAGAGATGAGGGAAGGAGAAGAGGAGGCCGAGGGTAGCCTGAAAATGAGTTGGGTATCATCCGCATAGCACTGAAAGTAGGGGCAGAGAGCGGCGATGTGGTGGGCGAGAAGTGCCAGATACTGGTTGAACAGCCAGGGAGAGAGGTTAGATCCAGAGGTTAAATGCAAGCGCTTTGGCCTGTACTTTAGGCACATATTGTGGAACACCTCCAAACCTCCTGTGTGACAGAATTCCGTCAGTCCCCTCAAATCTCTTGATAGAGTTTTATCGAAAACAATCTTCTCAATGGCTTTGTGTGTCGGTGAAGATGGATTCAACCACTTCTTCCGTGTCTCCACTGGGGACAAAGGGCCATGTTCACATTGGTGGAAATGTAGGTTTTCGGACCAGCGGTGCACGTTGGTACAGTGGTGCATCAGTGACCGCCATTTTTCAAGTAGTATTTCCACTGACCCTTCACAAGTTTTGGAGCTCCACCAATGATGGTTGCTGATAGACTGGGACCACTCTGAAATACTTTCCAAACCTTTTTTTTCCCTGCAGCCGAGATTTTCTTATTGATTGATTTAGCAAGATGCCATACGTCAAATTGATGTTTAATATGTGGGAACTGCTCTCTCATTGTCTTGGCAATTGAAACGTGTCTGTCTGTGGCTATGAGGTCGATGTGCATTCCCCTCGATTGCAGATTTCCACTGCTTTTATAAATCCTAGTTTCTCCATGGCCACTGAGGATGTACATTGTGTTACCTGCACGACCACCGAACTCACAATTTTCTTACTATCCATGTCCTGAAAGTGGTAGGTGCAGTACTTGGCAGAAAATCCAGGGCTGTTGCACTGTCCATCGCCGGCTAGCCTGAATTGTTTGCCTTCGAATATACTTGCTAGAGACAATTGCTCAATTTTCCAAGCATCACTAATGACCGGAAACAGATATTCATGTTGGTATTTGTAGTACTGCGTTTTTGAAATGAAATGGAGTCCCACAAACTGAAAGAAAGACTAACTTTCTAAAACTGGACCCACTAAAAAGTGAGGCAGCTGCACACAGTAGATTGCCTGCTGGCAGTTTCCCCAGCATCGGTTGTGCAGACCATGAGAATGTATGATTTAATCTACAGGCGGCATGTATTTTGACGTTACTGCCTTATTTTTGACGAGTCACATGAATCAATGGCTTCCCACATACTTTCCATCTAACTGAATGCCCACATTTCAGCATACTTATAATATTCATCAAACAACTGTCGAATACTATGCATTTGCCCTCTTTCATTAGACTGTCATCCTGCGTCAAAGTTGTTTCGCCTGTGACGTTGAGGACATATCACCACATTTGAAAGAAATATCGCTGCTATCAAGTTCTGATGCGTTGGTGAATGCTGCTGCTGGTTCATTCTCTGTCATTTCAACATCTGCTACCTCAACATTGATGGGAGAACACAACAATGTCGACAGCTTTTTTGGTGGCAATTTTTTAGCAGCTGTAGGTTGTGTGAATTGATCTGCGACTACTTCAGAGCTATCTTCAATACATCCAGTATCATGTTGTTGCAGTGGTGCGGTCGTACTGTAGCAATGGTCCAATACAACTTTGCTGGATTCTCCGGACACATTCATTTCATGTTCTGGCCATTGGACATTAGCATCCCGAGTCTCAACACGCCGCGTCTGAATTAATAGTTCCTCCAGAGCCTCCATAGTGTAAATGGTCTGGCAAGCAACATCTCTCATTCGCTTCACTGTCTGTGTATGTATAGTTCGTAGACCCACGGGTAACTAGAGGACAGATCGGAAAAGGGATGTTCAGTTTAAACACAAGATAAAGTATAGTACAATTGACTGGAAAAAAACATAAAATAGTCCCCAGCACAAAAAAAATTCTAAAGTTATGAACTGTTTGTAACTAACCTTATTTTTGTTTCTTTTCTTTGCAACTTTTTTGACTCGACCTTCAACATCTGCACGCTGTTGCTCCGATTCGTATCCGCATGTCTCCCCTTCCTCTTGCGCTGCAATGACTATATTTTTTGTATCCGCATAGACAGCACGGAATGAGGCTCCATCGACTCCCTGAAACATAGTATTTTCATTACTGTGTATCAAAATATTGTTAGGATAAAACACACGTGAGGACGAACACACATGTACATCTCAATAGCCAAACACGATTTAAACATTGTGTGGAACAATCAAACAACAAGTATTCGAGCTCTGATGACCTAGTTCGATGGAGCTGTCAGTATCCATACCTCTGGCTCTGCATGGACTGCCACGAAAGATTGTATTGAAGAGGAGGCATCAGCAACTCCCTGAAACACAGTACTTGCGTTAGTATGGTTTTCAATATTGTAAACATAACACACACTTGGGGTCAACGGCACAGGTACATATAAAGAGATAACCACAAATGTTGCATTGTCTAAAAGAATCAAGGAATATTTAAATATGATCAGATTTAATCGAATTATTTCTCCGATTTCTTTACATCTGAATCATCTAAATGGGATCTTGTGATTGTAGTGGAAGCTCCATGGTCTCCCTGAAACACAGTACTTGCGTTAATAGGGAAGAAAGTATAGCTAATGGAATCACGTTATATGATCACGCTCGATGGAGCTGTCAGTATCCATACCTCGTGCTGCTGAAGAATATCTAGGGCTGTTGTCAATGTGCTGCGCACTTCCGAAAGCTGTTGCGCCGATTCGTATCAGCATGGTCCCGCTTCCACCGGAATTACGTGAATGTCAGGCTCCACATCGCGTGGGTTGACGATTCAACAACTGCCTGAAACATAGTATTTGCATTAGTAAGGATTACAATATTGAAAACACAACACACGCTTGGGGTCGACCGCACAGGTACATATCAACGGCTAACCACGAATGAAACATGATGTAGAACAATCAAACGACAAGTGTTCCAGTCCTGATGATCACGGTCGATTGAACTGTCAGTATTCATACCTCGTGCTGCTGAAGAACATCTAGGGCTGTTGTCAATGTGGTGGATGCTTCAGCATCTCCCTGAAAGACAGTACTTGCATTAGTATGGATAACACTAATTATAACTGAAAACAAACACCAGGGGACGACAACTAAGGTGTATATCAATTGGAAAGCACTAACCAAACAATTGGTAAAATAATCACACGATACATAACAACTATTACTTGACATGCATAAAATAAGTCTGTAGCGGAATAGCCTAGTATGATTACCTGATACGCGCTAGAAGTGGTTGATAACTGCGAGCACGTCACGGAAGTAGAATGTTCTTGCTTCAGATTCAAGGGATAGTCAAGAAGTTGTAAAGGTAAATTATTGTTTGATAATGAAATGCCAATATTTAAAATTGCCATGTAAGGAGACAGAATACTTGAGTAATGTGCAATATAGCACAGTTCCCTGTGCCCATATATACATTTCGTTTGTGGGTTATGAAATCTAAAAATAATATATTGATGAATGTCATTATTCAAAAAGCTATACACTCATATCAATGTCGAAAGTATTACAAATTGGAAACAACACCTAAAATATCAATGAATCCATTCGGCTACCTACACACTACCGCAAGGCCTAAAGCTAAAAACGGACACTTGACTCACCAGTGGCGGAATGTGGACGAATAGAGTGGGAATAGCGTTTGCGAGCAATTTTCGTGTCGATCGCCGTTTATTCTTCTTTGTTACCCAAGATGTGGTGTACATGTTCGAGGGAAAGTGCCGGCTGTAGATGCAGTATCGATCACCCCTCTTGTCCTCAAAGACTTGTTGGACTCTACTTTCCAGCTCATCCAGTGGATATCCGCAATGTCTGACCCATTCTCTTATTCGATCAACAGTTTTCGGGAATACATGCATTGTAGTGCCTTCAGATTTAGCATGGGTCTTCGAAGGGCAACCACTAATCGAACAGGCAGGCATTGTTGAAAATTCTGAAAAGTATATATCAAGATTATTATAAAACCTTGATGAATAAAAATGTCATAAAAAAGTAAATGAACCATACCATGCTCAATGCAAGGTTTGTTTTGGTCGCCGGAACTATACCAGTTCATCATGTGCGGCTTAGTATTTGCATAAGTTACAGACATTTTTTAAATTATGTGACTAAACACTGAACATGTGACTAGTCCCTTGGATGTTCTGTCTTGCATGAAAAGGAAATATGCTTACATTATAGACTGGACCCCCGAAGGATGCAATTCGATGACAATTGACACAGATGAAAATAAATAGATCTATTGATCGCATAACAATTGAAACTCAAGTCAATAACAATTAGACCAATGACCATAGCTCTATTAGGTACTGTAATAGCAAATAGATTGAAATGTAAAAATGACCGAAATATGACTAGGATATATGGCCTTACCTTGACCAACAAACAGTTGGATTCAGCAGGCCAAGCAGTATGTTGCAGGAGAACAGGTAGACTGACGAGTTTGCTCGAAGCGGTCACAGATAGCACGGCGATGAGCAGATTAGCACAGATCTCAGTGCTTCTCAGGTAGAAGGTTCAGGAGTTGACTTGCAAAGCACAAAGATGTTCTCATGAGACATATCAAGTGGTTTATAAAGTATTAGAAACAGGGGTGTGTTTGTGAATGAATGACGTGTGTATGTCGTGGTATTCTGTTTATTGTAGGGGGGCGGACTGCCTCGGGGGAGGCCTGCCTGGAGACACGGGGTCTGAGGAGGCCATGTGAGCGATGGCCCCTGGGCGTGGGATACCTTTTGAAGTGTACATGCTGTTTGGCACCTTGGCCGTTTGCGCCCGTGACAGCCCCCCATGCCAGCGCTAATCACCGGGTGCGAACCGCCTTTGATAGAGGGGGTGGGATGGATGGGCCTGGGGCGTGCAGGCAAGTGAGTGCGAGCGAGGGGCCATCAGGCCCCTCTGATCCTTTACTTCTCAGTAGAAGCTCATACCAAGTGCCTCCAGTAGTGGGTTCGCCCCTTGCCCTTATATGATAACTTTGGATGACATTCGCGTAGATGGGAACACTGAGCAGGACACGGGGCATCCATTTTTGTACCCCCTTTCCACTCCATCTTGGTGACCAGGCCTCACTGCGATAGTACAGCGCGCAGAGCACATGGCCCACACCCTCGTTCCCACTCTAACTGGAAAACTCCAGAGGTATTTGCAACAGCTAATAAATGTAACACAACACTATCTAAGATCACGGTCCTGCATGTGAACTGGCCTGAACCAAGCACATAGCTCGTTCATCTCCACAAACGTGTCCTTGCCCACGCACCCTCGCCAGTGGAAACATACTGCCATTCTGACCCTGTGTCCCTGCAAGGTATTCTCTTCATGTGCCAGACCACTGACCACGCCATGATGCCCACCTAGCAGATCCCCAACTAACATTAGACCCCTACTGCAGTATATCGTTGCCTATCAATAACAAATGCCACATACCAGAGATTCTTGTGAGCACAGATCCACACTTCAAACGGTGTATTATAGTGGTGAAGACCCTTGACCTAAGGCCTGTATAATCCAATGTTAATTGATAGTATAGATATATGTGTGACTTTTATTGAGACATAACCGACTGAAAGACTTTGAACAAGTGTTATTTAGTGGATGCATTATTGATAATATATTATGCTAGCTTAGAAAGTGACCACCCCGCTTCACAGCGACCTGAAGTTCACCCATTCCGAGCACAGATGTCTGACGTCCATCCTTGAATGGAGACACACTTGATTCATTTAAAAAATCGAAACAACCGTTGTTAAAATATATGTGGTGTTTTATTTTGTATCTTATTTTGATGACACTAAATACAAGGCTTTAAACATTGTACAGTTCAGGTTGCAGCACAGCGAGAGGAAATCCCCTGTACTGACCACTGTCACTCGGGAACGTTTCTCTTATGGCACGAACGGAACAGGCGGGTATCACTCTTCGAACGTGGTGTCCAAGCCTCCCGTGAAGCCACCATGTAAAGGAACGATAGGCCACCAGCCTGTACCATCTTTGAAAAGGAATGAAACAAACTGTTTTTAAATGACCAAGATAAGTTTAATAAACGTTTGTTGTCAATGACAATTCTTGTAACTAATGGCATTCGGCTCGGACAAATGCTATCTAGACACTGCACACTATTGAACGACTTTCATGCGTTACAATGATATGTATATGTCATTTGGGATATAGTAGAAGACCATGAAATAGGAGTGCCATGACAAGCAGAGTATACTTACTCGTTACTCTGATTACGAGCACAAACAGTTGCGAAGTTCGTGCATAAGCACCATCATTATCCTCAACACGGACCATGTGAAGCAGGCTGCCCTGAAGTCTGGCAGCTTGGTGATGCATTGCAGTCGTGGTTCGCCTCCAGAAATGTAGGCCACGCATCCCGAGTTTTCACAGCAGCAGCAGTTCTCGTCTTCGGTTGGCATTAGCTCGCACCGATTGCATGTGCACCAGGTGGAAACACCGTCCATGCGACTAGGTCCAGGCTCTTCAGCTGTTGAATCGATGCCCCAACTGCCGTCCGAAGACCCATCGTTTTCGCGTGTTTTCCTTTCCAGTAGTTCCTCCTCGGTATACTTGGGCTCGTACATGTAGGGCATTATTGTAGCCATTGTGTGTTAAACAAGCTAAAATAATTTATAGCGGTGGTACTGGTATCTGTTCACACGGGCTACAAGCAACGAAGGTAGCTGAGCAGAACACAGAAACGAGTCACAGAATACTCAAAGTAACACAGAGAGAGGAATGGAATCGAAAATCTGCTGCTGTGTGTTGTGAAACGGTCTGTTTATACTTATTGAGGAAAGAGGCGTCCTGCCATTTCCATGGCGACACGTCATTAGCTGAAGCGCAGCGAATGTTGACACAAGACGTGCTTTGGCGTTGTGAAATGGGCGGTACGCGTCTGCTGACAGGCTCAGGGGCGGGGGATATGATTTAGTGCTGCAAAAGCAGGTCAGCCAGGGCGATGGGGGAAATCATAGGATTATCACAAAATGGCAGCTCCCTGATGCCTGTTTTCGCGTGCGTTTAATGGACGAAAACTCGGTTAAGGTCCATAGGAAATTTTTCTAAAATCGAGCGACTTAGGCTTAAAAACACATGGCCGGCCCGTAGGGGCAATAACATTTTTTGACCGAACCATTCCTTTAACAACATCCACAAGTGTGCTGCTGGTTTAAGAATTTAGCAAGAATGCCCAATGCTCTTCCATTTCCATGGCGGCCAGCAAAAAGAGAGCATAAGCAGCAGCAGCGGTGGTGGTGGCAAAGTAATCTGGTAAATGGGCTTGGGGTGGGAGGGTTGGGAAATAGGAAGTAAAGGAATGGGAGGGGGTGGAGAGATGGCGGGCCAGGGAAAGATGCCATCCCGTTGCTGGGAACGCGTGCTTGTATTGGTAGATTCAGCCTGCAATCTAAGCAACCTAATTGTTTGCGTCCCCCGCATTATACATCACTTTTCCTGTGAAAAAACGGATAAGAAATTCAGTTTGCAATCACTTTTTTGCTGTGTAACTCATGAAAAAGTCCAATATATACAAGTCACCAAAAATGCACAAGAGCATTTCCCAAAGCATTTTCATGATGCCTTCCCCCCGATATATTGCAGTATATAAAATATTCACAGTGGCTGTGCCCATACATTTCTATACTGGCTGCACCAATATATGCAAGTACTCCCATATAAGAACATACTCATGTTTGTTTTGCGCATAATTACAGTAATTATTATGAGGTGTCAGAAATGAGAGGCAGGCACAAAGTTGTAATGTTTTCAACATCAGACATCTTTACTAAACAAAAAGGGTTGGATTAAGGCCTTTCTGTCCCTGTCCTAGAGTTTCCCTACCTAGGAAAATAAAAAACAGTCTGTCTCGTCATCAAACATATAAACTGTCGTTGTGTCCAAAACATACTACTCTGACCCTCACACTAAAAAAGAATACTAAAAGTCAAGGAAATGTATCTGAGGCAAATAAACAACTCCAACAGAATTGGTCTTTTCTAAGGAGGAATCCTTGGATACAGATGGTGATTTCCGTCCCGTGGATTATTTAAGTGCGATAGCAAAAGTGTCTCTTTTCAATTAACAATTCCGTAAAAGATAGCATGGTAAAAAGATCTCTGGTGTACTTCTTTACAATATACTTTGTAAAACAAATAATTTTCTTTATACCACTTTAATGGACCTACCGGTATATTCCCCTACCAGGTATCCTTGATCCCATGGTATACTCTCCTGCCAGAGATCTTTCAACTCTATAAAACTTGACTGAACCTCGTGGTATACTCTCTTGCAGAGAAACACTTTCTGGGTCTTGCAGATCTCCCTTGAGCACTCTCCACCCAGGTATCTTGCCTTTCAATGTTCACTACCTGTTGTGTTCTTTCACCAGGACTACTTCTTCAATTCACTGTCTTAATTCAGCACAGTTGTGTTAATTCACTGTGTTCTATATTTCATTGGCTTGAGGTACTACTTGTTCCAACTTTTCCCACACCAACAACTCATGTTTGCCTTTTTATATCTTCATTACTATTCATTTGCTTAGGTAATACTTGCTCCAATTTTCCACATATTGATAACTCATGTACAGGGACTTGTTCAAGTTCTTGCTTTGTATTTCACTGGGTCAGTGTTCAAATATATTTTCATGTTTTTATGCCTGTGAGTTTTTATGCCTGTGTGCACACCCCTGTCAGGACTGTTGGCCCTTTCTGTTGTCCCAGGAGGCAAAGAGATCCACTTGAGGATGCCCCCATCTGCAGAAGATCTCCAGCAGTACCTGATCGTTCAAATTGCCACTCGTAATTGTTTGCTGCCAGTCTGCTGAGCCTGTCCGACTCCAAGTTGGACTCCCCCGACAGGTGGACAGCCGTGAGGTAGATGTTCTTCTGGGCCCATTCCCACATGCTGGGGAACACTTTCTCTGAGGTAGTGTCCCAGATGAGGCCCAGGAAGGTCAGTCTCTGCATAGGCTGCAGGTGAGACTTCTTGTGGTTGAGCGAAAATCCCAGCTTGTGTAATAATGAGGGTGGAGCAAGTAAGGTGAAACGCCTCCGGAGAGCTCACCTTTACAAGCCAGTCGTCCAGGTACAGGTAGATGTGGTGGCCCTGGGCCCTGAGGAGGGCTGCCACTGCATTCACGGGTCTGGTTAACACCCTGGGGGCCGAGTTGAGGCCGAAGGGTAGCACCTTGTATTGGAAAAGGTCCGTCTTCGGTTGATTAAGCTATGTATAAAATAGCACTGTCCTCTTAGACAAATAATTTCCTGGAGAAAAGGTTTGCATTCGGGCTAATTTGCACACCAACAATGCCTTGCTGTTGTGGCTCAGACTGCAGTTGATTTCCTATGGCTCATGTCACTCACCTCAACTATAGTGCAGCCACTGGCGCTAATAATACACACACATACCCCAGGCTGCATCTGATATACTGCAATTACGTAGAAAATGACGGCCAAAGAGAGCAGAGATGAAGAAGCATCTATTTTATTTAGTGAAACTCAATCACAATTTCGAAACCCACAGAAAATACGCAACCACAACAAACTAAGTCCATACAACAGAAGATATTTAAACTGGAAAAACTCCACAGAAAAGAGACTAACAAATGGTGGGAAATAATTCAATACCTACATATGAAGACCCTGACCCAGAAATACTAAGTGAATGGGGTGAGACTACTAATGAGTGTTCATTTAAGATGCTGACCATATTGGTTAAATACGCTAAAAGCGATAGAGCTAAGAGACTCAAAGACATCGAAGAGCTAGAAAAAGATGTGTTCACGGGTGCAGACAGACACGGCTAACATGAAGTTGCCAATGCAGAAAAATCTAACTAAATACGAAGATGAAATAAAGGATCGCTAACAATGAACATTTCTAAGAGATAAAGATTACGCCACTCGTCATATTTACACATTTGCATCCGAAAGGGCATGCAGACAACAATAGAGCCAAAGGTGTAGAAGATTCCACAAATGGAATCGGATACAGATGAAACTGCCAGCACCTGAACAGACACCTCGCTCACTAGTAATGAAGACACCCCCATCAAACTGAATTTCGAAGGGATTGTGTCCTCCGACGTATTCCTTATCTTAGATATCTCCTTCCAGCTCTGCTGGCCTCGGAACATTTTTCTCTAGAGGGCGCTGCGCGTCGACGTCCGCCGAGTCGATGTCCCTCGACAGCCGCCGTATCGACGTCATCCTGCCTATAAAGGCCGCCTGAGTCCGTTGCTCAGTTCCGTTTTTCAGCGCTTACTCAGTGCCTTGGAATACCGTTGCTCAGTTTTTGTCAAGTTAATCCTATTTACCTCGAGATATTCAATCCGTACTCTATGGCTTCCTCGTCGGAACCGACAACTCCTCGGTCCGGCTTCAAAAAATGCTGAGATTGTGGCAAAAAGATGTCGCTGACTGACCCCCACAGAGTTTGTCTGTGGTGTTTGGGAGCTGAACACCATTGTTCGGAGTGCGAGGACTGTATGTCCATGACAGCTAAGGCCCTGAAGGAGCGTAGGGGGAAGCTGGAGAAAGGTAAGACTTTTAAAGCTTCTTCTTCCTCGACGAAGTCGAGACATTCGTCTCCTCGTCACCATTCGCGCTCCAGGTCTCGGAGTGGGTCCCATCACTCCTCGAGATCGAAGCACTCGAAGAGGAGACGTCGAAGATCCCCTTCTCCGTCCTCCTCTTCCTCTGTTTCTCCAAAGAGAATCCCTTGCCCCACGAAACATAGTTCCCGGGCTCAATGGGAGGAATTCCGCAAAAATATGATGTGCGTCTTCGAGAAAGCGGCCTCGACCCTCTCGAAGACTGCCGAGAGCGATGCTCTGGTCGAAAGACCCGAAGGTCAAAAACGGCGCCAGTCGCAGTACCCGGCGAAGGAAGCTTCTCGAGCGCGTCTCGAACCCTGGAGTAAGGCTATGACCTCAAAACCTTCTTCGAAGGTTCCGTTGACGCCGAGGTCAGCGTCTTCGACGCCGTTGTCGAAGGGACCTTCGACACACGGGTCTGTCGACTCGACGCCATCTTCGACACCGGCGTCAACGCCAAGAAAAGTCACGGTTACGACGCACCCAGTGGCTATCCCCAGGTCCTCGACGACGATGGCGTCGAGGTTGTCGACTTCCTCGAGCAGAATCCCAATTCTGTCGAGGTCATCGAGGCCTCCGCCTTTGTTTTCGACGCCACGCCCGAAGCCTTCGACGTCGGCTTCGACGACATCGACGTTTTCGAGGCCGATTATGACAAGTTTGGCACCCTCTGCCTTGGAGATGGGGTTTACACCCTTTATGAGTTCAGAACAATTGAGAACTATGTCCTCAATTATGGAAGAGGGTGAACTATCTGAACAGGAAGACACATTTGAGTTGCAGGGACCTGCAACCCCAGTTAGAGAGGAGTTATCCTCTGAAGAACGCAGGTTAAAGGATCTTCATGATTCCTTACATGAGGCAAGTGGGTTAGACACTTCCCCTGAGGTGGAGTTTGCTAGGCCAGACCCGGGGGAGCATGCTGAAACCCCCTATAGAGCCTTAATGGCCAGGATCACAGAATTTATGGGGTGGTCTGCACCTTCACAGTCTTTCCAAGAAGATGACCTTATGGATATTCTTGACAAAGGTCCACAGGAGGATCCTGTAGTGCCCTTTCATAAAGCTCTTCAGAGGAGGATTATGACGAACTGGGAAACCCCAGATGTCGTCCTGGCAGTAAATAAAAACTGTCTACAAAATACAGGGTATCTTCTGCAGACCCGGAGTTTTTGTCAAAATACCCATCCCCAGAAAGTCTGGTGTTACAGGCAGCATCTTCTACTGACGTCAAGAATGCTTACCCTACCGTCCCACAGGACAGGGACGATAAGAAATATGATGCTATGGCAAAGAAAGATTTTTCCGCATGTAACATGGCGTTAAAATCTGTTAATGCTACTTGCACCCTTGCTAGATTCAGCCATACACTTTGGGAGTGTGCTTCTACAGCGGATGACTGCATCCCAGAGGGAGAAGAAAGGGAGGCGTTCCTGAATATCATACAGGACGGTAAAGACGCTATGTGCGAATCCCTCCAGACGGGCATTGATTCGGCTGACCGTATCAGCAGAGCAATGGCTGCAAGTACAACAACCAGGAGATTCGCTTGGTTGAGAAAGTCTGGTTTTGCCCCAGATGTGCAAGCCAGGCTCTTGAACATGCCATTTGATGGCTCTTCTTTGTTCGGGAAAAAGGCGGATGACAGTTTAGAGAAACTGCAAACATCAAAAGCAGCAGCAATATCCCAAGGCGCTGCAATCCGTCAGACACCTTTTTGTCCAACAGGAACCTCTGCGAGGGGCAAGTCCTTTTGCTTCTACTCCGCATTCGGAAGAGGTAGAGGACGACCGGCTCAAAGGGGACAAAGAAGAACTACCCGAGGTGGACGGGGTAGATATTCAAAAGCCGCAGCAACAGCAGGTGCCTCTTTACCATCGGCATCTGCATCAGCCGCCCCAAAACCACTCTGACGACTTCCCTCACAGGACACCTGTAGGAGGCAGGTTAACTCAACATCTGGCGGAATGGCAGGCTATCACGTCAGATGCTTGGGCATTGGAAACAGTTGCCCAAGGTTACTGCCTGCCTCTCCTACGCATACCTCAGAGTCATCCACCGGGGATCAGCTCTCAGAAAGCTCCAGATCCGCTCCTCTTGCAGAAAATTTTGGACCTGCTAGAGAAAGGTGCCATAGAACCGGTACCTGTAGCGGAGAGGAACAAGGGCTGGTACTCCCCTTACTTTCTCATTCCAAAGAAAGACGGAGGACTGAGACCCATCTTGGACCTGCGAGAATTGAACAAATTCCTCAGGAAAGACAAATTCAAGATGGTAACTCTTTCTCAGATCCTTCAGTCCCTTCAGTTCCAGGACTGGTTGGTATCTCTGGACCTTCAGGACGCTTATTTCCATGTGCCTATCCATCTCAAACACAGGAAATACCTGAGGTTCGCAATTGGCAACTCTCATTATCAATTTCGAGTGCTGCCATTTGGGCTGACCTCCGCCCCGAGGGTCTTCACCAAGTTAATGTCGGTAGTGGCGGCAAGTCTAAGGAGGGAAGGGATTCACATCTACCCCTACCTGGACGATTGGTTGATCAGGGCTGTATCTTCGGAACAAGCTCAGATCCAGCTAAATCACGTTTTCCACTCCCTTCACAGACTGGGGTTCTCCCTCAATTTAAAGAAGTCACAAATGATACCATCGCAGAGACTCCAGTTCATCGGAGCGATCCTGGACACTTCCCTGGGAAAAGCCTCGCCACCAGAGGTGAGGGCTCAAGATATTCTACAGATGGTTACCAAGTTCCAAGATGCCCAACGTCTCCCAGCCTTCGACTTTTTGAGGTTGCTAGGCCTCATGGCATCCTGCATTTTCCTAGTGCCAGAGGCTCGCCTGAGAATGAGATCCCTCCAGTGGGCACTGAGGACTCAGTGGTCACAATTCTCAGGGAGAATGACAGATCTTCAGTTTCCCGACAGGGTGGCTCGAGACCTTCAGTGGTGGGCCTGTCAGGAGAACATTCTGAAAGGAGAACAGTTTTGGCAACCCTGGCCGGAGATAACAGTGGTCACGGATGCCTCACTCACGGGGTGGGGAGCCCATGCCAACGACTTGACTATCAGCGGTCGTTGGTCTCCATCGGAGTCCAGACTACATATCAAGCTGTTAGAGCTGAGGGCCATCAGACTTGCGCTGAAGGCGTTCCTGCCAGCTGTACAAGGTAAAAATGTCCTGATAATGACAGACAACACAGTGGCCACGCATTACCTCAACAAAAGAGGCGGCGTAGGATCACTACCCGTGTGCAGAGGGGCAATGCAGCTCTGGTTTTGGGCAATCCAAGAAGGAATCTCTCTATCGGCAGTTCACCTAGCCGGAGAGAAGAACTTGACAGCGGACGCTTTGAGCAGGCAGAGCATGAGTGGGAACTAGCTCAGGAAGTCCTTCAAGAGATCTTCGCCCTTTGGGGAACCCCTCAGGTGGATCTGTTCGCCACCAGTGTCAACAGGAAGTGCGATCTGTTCTGCTCAAGGGATTTTCCCCCGAGAGGAGCTCTGGGAGACGCGTTCATAGTGGACTGGGCGTTTCCGCTTCTGTACGCGTTCCCACCGGTCCCTGTCATTCCTCAAATGATCAGGAGGTTGAGAAGATTCTGGAGAACCATGATCCTAATTGCCCGGGGGCCAGGAGAACGTGGTACCCGGACCTTCTAGACTTGTCCATCTGCCCTCCAATTCAACTTCCACTCAGAGAGAACCTACTCTCACAGAAGGGAGGTCAGGTTCTCCATCCAGATATCAAAACCCTCAACCTTCATGCTTGGCTTCTGAAAGGCTGAGGTACAAGGATTGGGACCTCCCTGATGCTGTTATGGAGGTGTTGCTTTCGGCAAGGAGGCCAACAACAAAGTCTTTATACCGCTGCCGTTGGAACAGATTTTGCAGCTGGTGTAGAGAACAGAATATCGACCCCTTTTCATGTGGTACACCAATGGTTTTGTCCTTCCTACTCTATTTGGCAAATTCAGGCCTTCAAGTTGGCACCATTAAGGGCTATCTCGCAGCGCTGTCCATCTTTAAGCGCACTGCGGAAGAACCATCCTATTTCAAGTTACCCTTGGTAATACAGTTTCTAAAGGGGTTAACCAACGTTTATCCCCCAAGACCATTCCAGGTTCCCCTATGGGATTTAAACTTAGTCCTAACTTTCCTGATGGGCACACCTTTCGAACCACTCCATTCTTGTTCGTTAAGATTTCTTACCCTTAAAACTGTTTTATTAATAGCACTTACATCTGTTAGAAGGGTGAGCGAATTACAAGCTCTTTCTTGTAAACCACCTCATACAATCTTTCACAAAGACAAAGTTGTCCTGCAAGTGAAGCCTAATTTCCTCCCAAAGGTGGTTTCTGAGTTCCATATCACTCAGAAGATTACCCTGCCATATTTCTATCCTCCTCCTCATCCAGGGAAAGAGGAAGAGAGGTTACACAGGCTGGACCCTAGAAGGGCTTTAAGTTTTTACATCAGTAGACTAGCCAGGATAAGAGAAGCAGACCTGTTGTTTGTAGGCTACACAGGTCACAAGCTGGGGTTACCAATAACTAAGCAGACCATTTCCAGATGGATCATTCTAGCCATTTTGGAATGTTATAAACTGGCAGGAAAAGAGCCCCCTCAAAACCTTAGGGCTCATTCGACCAGAGGTATTGCAGCTTCATCGGCCCTCAAAAGAGGTGTGCCGGTTAAAGACATTTGTGCGGCCGCCACATGGTACTCTGTCCATACCTTAACACGATTTTACAACTTGGATTCCTCCTCCAGTCAAGAGACTAGGTTTGGAAGGGCTGTATTGCACTCTATTCATCAATAGAAGACAGCGTGAAGTCAGTACTCCCACCTCCATTAATAGAATACTGCTATGGGAGCCCATCTAAGATAAGGAATACGTCGGAGGACACAATCCCTTCGAAGAACAAGTTACTTCTTACCTTGTAACGTTCTTTCGATGGGATGTTCCTCCGAGGTATTCCTTATCGACCCTCCCATCCATCCCCGCAGTTCTACTTCCCTTGTTGTTGCAGCTTACGCTCCTTCAGGGTGATTAGTCTAGTCCAGACAGAAATACTGTGGGCTACAAAACGGAACTGAGCAACGGACGCTGCGCGTGGCCTTTATAGGCAGGACGACGTCGATACTGCGGCTGTCGAGGGACATCGACTCGGCGGACGTCGACGCGCAGCGCCCTCTAGAGAAAAAATTTCCGAGGCCAGCAGAGCTGGAAGGAGATATCTAAGATAAGGAATACGTCGGAGGAACATCCCATCGAAAGAACGTTACAAGGTAAGAAGTAACTTGTTCTTTTTTTAGAAGAGATGAGACATCAGGCGGGCAAAACAATGCAAGGAAGAAATCAAAACAGAAGCAAATCAATTCCAAACCATACTCCAGTAAGATGAAGACCTCATGGGGACAAAGGAAAGAAGCGACTGGGTCAGTCAGGAGGCAGTCAAACGTGCTCTGGCAAGAACAAGAAGAGCTAACTACTGACAAGGCTATTCAGGTGATCAATCTATCAAACAGAATCTTGACAGATATGGAATATGAGGTTTTGGAAAAAGGGCTATCCTTTTGTCCAAATACAGAATTCGATTAGCCACAATCAAGGATTGATCTCTATTGCTTCATTAGAAAACTGAGATTGGCTAAATTTTTTGCTACCAGTGACCAGGTTGACAAACCGGACCTTGCTCTAATTCCATCTGGGTCCAGCATTCGAGACATACCGGCACTCAACGATCTAAATTCGCTAGGCAAAGAGGAGCAAGCGCCTAATACAGACTTCGAAGACCAAGACGAAAGGACAACTGTGTTATCCGGTAGCCCCAATACAAACATGCCAGCACAAAGCAATTTGAGAAACAAGTCGAAATGTAATCCATCTAACATCAATAGCCCGACAGTAGACCTATTTGAAGACCTCACAATTAATTAACTCAAAGCTTTAGCAGTCAAGTCCAAGACTGTAAAATCCAAGTTTAATCTAACAAAGGTGCAGCAGTCAGCAATGGAGAGTATAAGAATGGACAGGTCAATTATGGTAAAGTCTTCCGACAAAGGGGGCAATGTGGTGGTCTTAAATACTAAAGACTACCAGAGGGAGGCAATGAGACAACTAAGAGATACCCGCAGTGTTTTCCAAATTACCATATGATCCATATCCCCAATACAAAGAAGAGTTTGACAGCAAAATAACACTTTGGCTCGAACAAGGTTAATTTGAAAGAAAATAAATACTTGACGAAAGATCACCCTATCATTACGATAATTCATTTTATCCCCAAAACACACAAATCTATGTCAAAACCACCAGGATTCACTATTGGAGAATACATCAAAATATGTGGATCTGTTCCTTTTCCCATTCGTGGAGACCTTACCGTCTGATACAAAAGACATTACGGCCTTCCTCAACCATATCGCTCACATCCCCTGGCATCACGGTTTCCTCCTAGAGACATTAGATGTGGTTTCACTCTAGACATGCATTTCACATTCTCAAGGCCTTACAGCAGTGAAAAGATATTTGTCGACGAGGTCACTTAGTTATCGTGACCACTCGCAGATGCTATTAGAAATGTTACTCTTTATTTTGACGCACAATACATTTATGTTTCACCAAGATTTCTACAATCAAATCTGTGGAACCGCCATCGGCACTGCAGTAGCCCCAACCTTTGCTAACTCGTACATGGGTGCCTGGGAATAAAGTCTATTTTCCAATGAAGAAAAAATGATCTATACCAATAAGGTCATCCTTTGGCAAAGGTACATTGATGACCTCTCTATTGTATGAAACGGCACAGAGGCAGAATGGATGGACTTTTCTCAGATGTTAAATCAGGAACAATTGAACTTAAAGTTTAACGAACATCATGACATGTCCAAAGTGGTCTACCTAGATATCAAAGTGAAAATAGTGAATGACATTATGACTACGGAACTATACCGGAAAGAAACAAGCACAAATAGTGTTTTACATGCTACCAGTGATCATCCTAGCTGCCTCAAAAATAGCATACCGTACAGTGAGTTCCTTCGAATTAAGAGGAATCGCAGTGAAAAGAAGATGATCTTGGAAAACAATGCCAAAAAGGCTGCTGCAAGAGGATATTGTAAATGTACCATCAACAAAGCTTATGATCGAAGTTGCAGTTAAACTAGAAAAGACATACTTGCCAAAGATCAGACCCAACTCAGAAATTCCCAAGATAAAGGTGATAATATCATCAGATTCATCACTACATACAACCTAGGTGCAAAAGGAATAAGGCAACTCTTGGGTAAACATTGGCATCTTCTGAAGAGAGACAAAGACATTAGTCATCTCCTTCAAGCAAATGCAACAGTCATGTATAGAAAACCTGCCTCCATTCAAACAAAATTATCACCAAGCATGTTTCAACGTATTAACACTCAAGCAGCGGGCAGCTGGCTTCCCAATCAAATTACCGTTTTTTACACCTGTGCAAAGTGCAAAGCGTGCCGTTTCGGGTTGAACACAAGGAAATATACACATCCACGAACAAGGAACGAGGTCTTAATTAAGAAAGATCAAATGCTTTACACAATTTATTTATTGATAATATGTTCTCAGCCATTACCGGCTTTACATATACACACATCATTAATACATTATTTCATAATACACACATTTAAAATTTGCTTACAAAAATATTCTCAGATAGCTCCTTTAAAATTGTTAAAATCGTCTCATAAAATTTCATCATGTGATGTATCAAATTCATATAATTTCCTTCCATCAGTCTTTGCCATATTTTTTCTCTCTCTTCAGATAAACTTGAATTCATATATCTTAAAAGATATTTCTCACGCAGATTATCCAGGCTTTCACAGTAGCATATCAGATGTTCAGCTGTCTCAATTTGTTTCATGCCACACAATCTGCATAGCGTTGTGCTAAACTCGTAGCCTATCTTTGCACCAGGAATCTCCATCGTGTCACATCTATTGAACTTGAACATAAAATATTGCCTTACTATGGCTGGTGTGGGGAAGGCAAACTGGTATTTAGGTTTCACTGTTGCAAGCGACCAGTGTTCTAAAAATAAGCCACTAGTCGATTTAGTGGCCAGAGTAATCATACAGGTTCCTTTGCACAGCTGTATATCAGTCCTTGTAAAAGTTTTTTAATACTGACTTGTTTTAAAAGTAGCCAAGTCTCAGCATTACCCTTGGCCCATTTCATATACACCATGTACAGCCTACACAAAGTTTTAAAATGCTTGTTGTGATCTTCTTTGCAAAAATTTCCCATCAATTCTACCACAAATGTATTAGTAGCCAACATGCTCAATTTCTCATATAGCATTGCTGATTTATATTCTAGTATATCATTATCTTATCTCAAATCACCTTCTAATAAAATATATTCACAGGAAACTGTCGAGGGTATTCTAAAAAAACATTTTAAAATGTTTCCTTCCAATTTACACATTTCATTTACAAACTTACTAGCCCATATCTCGGCTCCATACAATAAACTAGATATTATTTTACTAGCGTATAGTAACAAGATTGTATTTACAGATATTCCTCCTTGTTTCCCAATATATTTACTAATTGCACCAGTGTTCTTTAGGCAAAGGAGTTTAGTTGCAGTCCAACGATATTTCCAAAACAGCTTTGAATCTATTATCATCCCCAAATAGCGAAAGCATTCAACTTTACCAAGCATCTATGAGTTCACAGACCATTTAAAATGATTAGATCTGCTTTGTTTTTTATTTCCCAGAAAGGCCATCATCTGTGTTTGTTATGTTAATTGTTAGCCCATTTTTTTCAGAGAATTGGATAAGGCAATTTAGCCTGTTTTGTATCCCTGCAGGCGTATAGTCCAGCAGGACCAAATCGTCGGCATATCCTAGTCATAGGAGATATAACCTGCCCATCTTCACTGGATCAACCATTCGCTCATCCATCTCGTACATACAGTCAGCCAGGTAGAGATTAAACAGTGTAGCTGCCAATATACAGCCTTGCTTCACGCCACATACTGTGGGAATAGCCGCAGATAAACGTCCTTCACCATCCAAACGTACTCGGACAGAAGTGTCAGAGTATAACAGTTGAATCATTTGTAGTAGCCCTACTGGTATCCCCCATTTCCTCAATTTACTCCATAATTTCTCTTACCACTGTATCAAACGCGGCTGAGAAATCAATAAACACTACATACATTGGTAAATTATGGACCTTCCAGATGTACTCAATTGCTGACACCAAGTTAATTAGGTTATGAATGTTTGAGGATTTAGCTCGAAATCCTGCTTGGTAGGTTGGCAAAATCATATTTCCCTCTATCCATATATTTAAGCATCTAGAAGAACTTTCGCAAATATTTTCGCTGGAATATCTAGCATTGCTAGCATTCTATAATTTCTAGGGTCTTTCCATTCACCTTTTTTTGTGTATTGGTAAAATAATACTGTCATGCCATGATTTTGGAATCACCCCATTCTTGCCAATCCAAACAAATAAAATATTGAGTGCTTTAGCCCATGCTTCATGAGCCAGACGTAGTAGAGTGTTACATGTTCCGTCAGGGCCAGTTGCTCTCGAGGTGGGTAATTTCTCTATCATAGTTACTATAGATTTTTTGGTAAAGTTACTTTCCCATTGTACATGCTCAACCTTTAGTCTTTCTTTATTACTCGTCCCGATCCAAGAGTATTTTTTTGTGTGTGTGATCCAGTCTTTTCCAGCCACACTGTTAATCGTCAATCTTCGTTTTTTCCCCTCATTTATTGCTCTCCACATGCCTTGCTGATTATTGCACCTGGCTTGTGCTGCAATATTTAGCCATAGTTCACTTGCTTTGTTTTTCTTGTGAGTTCGTAGCCACTTCCTATGTTGTTTATTTAACAAGTTAATCTGATTAGTGGCATCATTCATCTTTAAATCAACTATTCGTTTAATAGCTTTCCTAAGAGCACTTTTGACTTTATTGATTTCATAGTCGTATGAATTATGTTTACCATTGGAAAGATTCCATCTTTCACTGTTGCTGGAATACTTCCGTTTTTGGATACAGGCTTCTTTGATCTTATCTAACATTTTTTTCATAATTCCCAATTATTTCACTATTGATGGCAACTTGTTTATTATCAGTCATGACCCCGAATTTTAGTAATTCTTTAATTGCAATGGCATTCACTTTTTCCAGTTTCATGGGATTCCAGATTATTCGGTTTGCAGTGTTGTTTATTCCTGTTTCCAGCCATGTGGTAATCAGCATCCGCTTGAGAGTGTTCCAGCATCACATAAAGTGGAAGATGGTCACTTTCCTGAAAGCTTCCTATTGCCATATCTAAAATGAAGCTATTGGCCTTTTCATTTACAATAATGTAATCAATTGTTGTTAAACTACACCCTCCTATTCTTGTGGCACTACGTTTAGCGTCACTTTTAGCATGACCGTTAAGCATAATCAGTTGTTGACTGACAATCAGCTTACTCCAGGGTTTGCCATATTTGTTGGAGACCCGCATCCATAGGACCAGAACCACACTCTTTGCTCATATGATCATCAGGTAGCACAATCTTTGCATTAAAGTCACCTGCAATTATAATGGGGAGATCAGCATTACATTCAACTATTATTTTTGTTAGGTTCTCGACATTTACTTTATTCTGAATCCCATTAGGGGGGGTTGTATATATTTGTAAGTAGCAGAGTCGGGAACTGGGGCATGTTAGTTTTAACAATCACCCCTAGCATCATCTCATTAGACCATCCAGTTTTAATGCCAGACCACGGGTGTTTGATGGCTGTTAATAGTCCTCCCTTTGGTCGTCCTCTGAGCCCTTTCGAAGCTAGACTTTGTATCGAACACCATGCATCTATATCACAAGTTTCATGTAACCATGTCTCCTGCAATGTGACAATACAAAATTAATTCAAATGTGCTAACAGCCCACCTTCTTTTTCATAGTGCAGATTACCTCTAGTGTTCCACGAGATCATCAAATTGACGTCATAAGGAACTTTGTTCTAATCTTGGCATAAATCCTATTGGTAGCCATTGCCAGTAACCTACTTGTTCTTGTTCACGGTTAGTCACATCTTGACTCATTGTGTTACAATTTTCTCTGGGTTGCTTTCCAATGTTAACACCAGCTTGTCCTGTCATGTCAAATATTTTTTTGTAATCTGCTGTTTTGGTAATTCCATTACAATTGGCCTACTATCTAGACTTAATGTTCTCGAATTTTCAGTCCTGTTAATACTTATTGCTATCCTCTGATTCTTTAACTTGCGCGTAGAAGTTTCTGTGCAGGTATATCCAAGTTTAGGGAAGTGATCATAATGACTTAATATAAATTCAATACACCACACATTAGTTGTGACTAAATGTGGGGTTACTAGTTGGTCAACTATATAGAAATCACTTGATTTCACCATCCGCAGTGGAACCACCAACACACATAGTGCCACTATACGCTGTCTATTCAGTATCTCAATTGTTTTAGATTTGTCTATTACTTGAAACTGCAGTGCTTGAACAACATTTAGCAGATCTTTTTTATAGGTTGGCTCAGACGGCTCCCTACTGGTGGTTTCTCTAAATCGTACTGCTTTTATGGTCTTTGCCATCTGCTTCTCATCCACCAGGTGTGCATCTGGTTCAGCATGGGGGACTTTCTCGCGTCCATACTCAGTATTCTCTTCGATAAAGAGAGTTTTTATGGCTTTTAGCACCTTTGTTGGGTTCCATGTGATTTCATCGCCTGCTGTTTCATCACCAGGCTTTTAAACGTGCACATTCCATCGAATGTGCTCATTGTTTTTTTTTTTTTCTTTTGAGAGGGGGGGCCCAAAACCCCCACCCACACTTTTTTACTATTGAAAACCCTTATTTGCCCTTTCTCACCCCCCATAAAAAATTCAATGAGCACATACGATCTAATGTGCACGTTTAAAAGCCTGGCGATGAAACAACGTCGTACCCTTTGTTGATATCTCTTGGCTTTTCATCATTTTCTTTTCATTCTTTTCTTTATTCTTGATGGGCACTACCCACTTATCTAAGGTTGGTACTAAAGATTTCTTCGGCACATTAGTTGCCTTTGAGGTTTTGAACAAACTCTTCTTCGGACTCTGAATTCCGCTAATTACTGAGTTATGAATTGCTACTGTGTGATTTCCCTAATAGTTAGGTTCTTTGGTTATATGAATCGCTTTGGTTCTCACAGATTCAGACATTGCCTTTATTTCTCGTGAAGGACTAAATTCTTCAACAATATTAGACATAACTTCCTGCCTTAATATACACCCATTTTTACTCACTCTCTCATTTCTTTCAGGAGGTAGAATTCTTTGTTCACATCTTTTATTTCCTAATTTCCTTAGCTTGATCTTTTTCCTTTTTCTCAGCATTTTTCTTTCTCTGCCTGTTTCAGTATTGCAATCAATAGTATATCCCACTTATTCTGGATGTTATCTATCTTAGCTATTTGTGCCTCTAAAGCTGCGCACTCTGGAGTAACCAGCTGTAGAGGTACTTCTGTGTTGGTTCCGACTTCCTAAAGGGTCTTGCGACTTTTGTTTATACTCTTGTGTAGCAGGACCGAATGGACATCCAGTTTTCATTCTATAGTATCACATCTATTAACTATCTCAGTTAGTGCACGTTCTAACGCTTCCCATAGCTCTTCATTTTTGAGGCGGGCAAAACTCTCATTTTCAATTGAGTGAGTGCTGGTGATGGTGATTTTACTTGAGTTCTGTTTTGGGTCGGGTATGGATTCATGTGAAGTCCTCTCTCCAGGGGTGTTGCTAGGTCTGGAAAAGACCCGGGGCTACGCTGATGTCGGAATTGTTGGGACTGGGGGCTAGCTAGCCTTTTGGCTGTAGCTCCTGAGATTCTATCCGGGGCTACAATCAAAAGACATGGGGCTACAGCCCCCTTAGCCCCCCCCTAGCAACGCCTCTGCCCCTCTCTAATGGGTGTATCAATGTAAATTATTAAACCTGAGACCGGATCAACTATGACCCTCTCATTTATGGTTTCATCTATTTTGCTCAACTGATCTAACTTGTGGAAACGATCATCTTCATTTTCGCCAAGGTTCATACTTTCTTTTATTGTTTGGGGGGTGGTACACTCTAACTCATGCCAGTTAATCATATTATGGTTTTCTTCAATGGGTATACGTCTTTTATCTTTCCACTTGCTCACAGTTTCTGTGTGGGGGTAAGTAGACTCAAAACCTCACCATATGGCCATTGCTGTGCACTCATTGTGGGGCTCTAGAGTGCTGGACAACTTGCTCTCATTCTTCATGTCCCTACTACATGGGACGTTAAGCAGCGAGGAAAACAGTTTAGAGCCAATACAAGGCAATTTACTAGAGAGATCATCCACCAATTCAGCACCAATTTCTTTGATAACACTCTGACATGGTTGTATTACTTGACTTAATAATCTCTATTTTATCAAAGAAGTGTGTCATTTTGGCTAACTAGGCCTCTGGGAGTAGACCTTGTTTGCTTATAATCTTATGTTTGCATGCACGGTTAGGTCTCAGCATCCCTTCAGGCACTATTTGCTCAATTTTAACTTTACAAGGATTGGATCTTAGGTCCCTCATCTAGCAGTGTTTAGTGAAGTCTCAATTAACTAACCCTGCAAGTACAGCCACTCCCTAGGTCATTCCCACTTAGACACTCGCCCTAGCGAACAATATTAATCTTCCCAAGTATAACAACTGTACAAAGTTTTACCTTGCATACACTGGTGATCAGGTCGAGGGCCAGACATAGCGCACCCCACCCCGTGCACCACAAACAGCAAACAGTACTTCCACGTACTTGGCGGTGCGCGCACACGGTGCGCTGGGTCCTAGGTAATTGTAGTTTGGTTCCGAGATCCGGGGGAGGGTCAGCGCTCACATGACCACGGAATCAAACTCCTAGGAGCAAAACAAAGAAGGGACTTCAATTGTCGCACGGAAACAGGTAGGCTCCACAATCCACGGGCATACAAGCTCCGCAAACCAAAAGCGTGGCTTTTGTCAGCTGTAATGTTAGTATACTAATGACAAAATCCAACAGAAACAGAATGTAATTACCGTTAAAGGGATATTCGCCTCACGGTGTCACAGTCAATCTGTTCCTCCGGTTAGAAATCCAAGTGCAGACCGTAAGCTTCAGACAAGCTCCAACTTCACTTGCAAGCAAACAGTACTTCCACGTTCTTCGCGGTGCGCGTGCAGGGTGCGCTGGTCCTAGGTAATTATAGTTTGGGCCCGGGCTCCGGGGGAGGGTCAGCACTCACATGACCACATAATCAAACTCTGTTAAAGGGATATTCGACCTCACGGTGTCACAGTCAATCTGTTCCTCCGGTTACAAATACGAGTGCAGACCGTAAGCTTCAGACAAGCTCCAACTTCATTTGCCAGCAAACAGTACTTACACGAACTTCGCGGTGCGCGGAATCTCAAGTCGGACCAATGCCACCACACACAATTTGTAATCTACATCACCTGTGAATGTAACCTCTGGTACATAGCCAGTACCAAACTGGAGGTAAGGCTACGCATTCTACAACATCTACGAGCAATAAAAAATGTGAGATATGGCCTACCACCTTGCTAAACACTTTGAGGATAAACATCAGGGCAACACCTCTTCTTTCAAATATTTTGCGATTGACACGGTTGCTGTACACCCCAGAGGTGGTGACAGATTAAGGAGGCTCAGACAAATCTCTGGCAAGCCACAATCTAGATAAAGAACGATATATTTTTGTGGGTGGCTAAACAGTCTGAGCCAGATGTAAGATCCATAACATCAAGGGGGCCCTGTCAAATAAGAAGTGGGCTTTTGAGAACTCTACGATTATTTACCCTTAGAGCATGCATTAATATTAATATTTTGTGGATTCAAATTGGATAGAATTTTCACTGATGGTTTTTAATTTATTTTTAATCTGTGCATTTATCACATGGTTGTTTGTATTTTCCCTTTAATGTAAGAGGAGTTGATGCAATATTTGTAAGTATGGGACATAAAGAGTATGTGAACTATAGACAGTGGCAGATGCAGATCAATCAGGTCATGCAGTATAAAGCACCAGTCCGCTTTTCCTTGCACTCAAACCCGACGAAGCCAGTTTAGGGTGAAATACGTTGTTACTTTGCTTTTTGCTACCCTCTTGTCCATAAATATGTTGCAATAAAGGACTTTTTTTTTTACAGAAGACACGCCTGGGCTCAAGTCTGTATACTACTTCTAATCTACTGCCCGAGTGCCGCTGCACCCTGGACTATGCTACAGTCCACTCTTTTGCGCGTGTGTGTGTGTGTGTGTGTGCGCATATATATGTCTCTGATGCTAGGATCTGCTTAGATTCACATGCTTTGCCAAGGCCCACATCTAGTGGAAGCTGCAGAGTATTACAGTTATTGTTTTCGAAACTCGAAAAGGGATGTCGACAGGGCGTGCCAGTAATACTATCCCTAGTGTGACGTCCACTGTACCCATGATCCCTCCAAAGGAGAGGGGGCAGGGGCGCAACTCTGGGTCCCAGCTGCAATCTGCTCAAAAGTCCAAAGATCTTTTCCTCCTAGCGCGCTTTCACGCCTCAGCAATCATCAGGGAGGCTGATTGGTTTCAGCTGTTCAGGGTTGAATCCCTCTGGAAAGTACCACTCTGTAGCAGCAAGGAATTCTGCCATCTGTAGTCTACATATGTATTTTTTTATTCATACTTTGTGTACGAAGGTGTAAATAAATACATCATTTGTGTAAGGTTGCATTTGTTAAACCATATAACAATAAATAAAAAGGTATATGATCAAGACATACACAATATAGTTGACCTGCTTCTACCTAGGTGCCCAGGGAGGGCAACCTCCACCATGACATTCTTACGGTTGGATATATGGATTGTCAGACCCCAGATGGGTGTTCGGAAAACAGGATGCTTGGATCATAATCCCAGGCACTCCACCCACTGAGCACTGTGTCCCTACAGGCATTCATTTCTTTATTTCAATTTTATTTTTTATTGTAAAATATAGTTCTATACAAAACTTTTGTTTACATCTTTCATATCTTTCGTCCTCACATATTGCATAAAATAAATTTTGGTACAATTTACAACAAAGTCAGAATCATCCTTTGTTTATATCATCAAATCGCAGAGCGCTAGCGCATTGTCGAGATAATCTATTACAGCACAGGATAGTAAACAATTGCGACCGGATAATAGATAGGAACACCACTCAGACATGTTGCCATTCAATGATGCATACTTCCCCAGAAATCTGGACCTTTGAATTAATGTTGCAGGACAGTCTATGACTTATGACTAGATGTTTTAAGGATTCAATTGTTTGATCACAAAATCAACAGCTGTTGCTAGTAATACCAATATTATGTCTGCGAAATAATAATTCCTTTGTTGGAAGTAAATTTAAGCGGAATCGCAGGAACTGATTATGATGGTATTTAGATGGAAATTTGATTAAGTATTTTGCAGGTTCATTTAAAGGTCGAGCTTCGCCGGCCAAGAATAAACTAGTTTTAAGACTTGACCTTTGATCAATAGTTTTGATCCAATCGTAGAGTGCTACAGGCATTAACAAGAACATCTACAGCGCTCATTGAGTGCATCTAGGGTTAAGAAGGTTAATTTTTCAATGTACAATGATGTACATGATCCTCCCAATGTTACTGTGATTGTGAATTCTTCTTGCATTGACAGAACTACAATGAACTGGGGAAATTAGATTTTCAGAACTGTCTTTACATAGGGACTAAAACATTGCAAATTTCCATATAACTGTACACAATAATAAACAGAAAAAAGACAATATAATTATAAAATGTACAAATATGGTCAATATATACTTTATCTGCAAATAAATATAAAGCGCAATACACTTTGTGATGCAACATACTAGCACTTTAGTTTTAGTCTGAAAAAGTACAAACAAAAATCACCAAGATTCTTTGATTTAAAAAAAAAATGTAAATATTTTTATTTTCAAATAAGAGCCAAACAGTATAACATACGAACAGAGTGTCAAACACCCCCACTCCCTATCCTCCCACCGCCCTCCCCAAGCATGCTAGGTCAGTTCAAATAGTGGATTACATCAAAATAGTACCAAGACAGCGATCACATTAATATATATGTGCTCTGTTTAACATTAATACATAGGGTGTCTCACACCCATCACTAATACCTTTTACACCAACATCATTATTGTGTTATTACGTTATTGCGGTACAATATCGGTTTAGGAAGAAACAGGAAGTGAGGGAGACAGAGTGCGGTATTTGAGTCTACCTTGACTCATCCCATCTCGAATGTCCTGTGGTCTGTACTGCTTATGTGTATGCGTATGCCCCGCCTGTTACCCCGTGTGTCGGTCATAGTATAGCCAAGTGTTGCGACCCAGGTTACACTGTCATTTTAAACTAAAATGTGAGAATATTCTGCATGTTTGTTCTATTGGAATATGGCAACATGAATACTTGGATGTAAGGGCCCAAAAGTTCCCATGAGGAGACTACCCGCTCCGTGTTTGTTCTACTGAATTGTTTGAAAGCTGCCCGCTCTAATATGTGAGTTGCAAAGCTTCCATTGGAGAATTAAACGTTTGCATGCTGTAAAGAGCATGATTCTGATTAGTCTCCGAGTGAGGGAGTCATCATGCCAATCTTCGTTGTCGGACCTAAAGAGCATTGTCATTGCGGTAAAAGGGAGATCCACCCCCTTGATACGGGCAATTTGGAGGTGAATCATACGCCAATATGTCACCAAGACGAGGCAAGACTAAAGTAAGTGACCTGTGGTGCCCAGTTCGTCACATCCTCTCCAGCATGTGGGTGTTGGTGTCAGGCCCATCCTTAAGATCTGGGCTGGAGTATAGAACATGCGTTGGATAATCTTGCACTGTATTTCCCTGTGTTTAATGTTCAGTGATATCCCTGGTATTGCTGCAAAATAGTCTTATATGTCCCCTGCATCTATAGATATACTGAGCTCACTGGACCAGGCTGCCGCCAAGGGATGGTTTCGGCCCACATTGTTCGAAAGCCCATAGTGTAGAACGTGGACGGGCATGGATATGTGTGGAGGTGGTGTTCCATTTGTAGTTCACAGGAGGCCCGGGGGTTTGGTGAGATGTCACTGTGGTGCACTTCCTAATTACGTCAGTTAGTACTCTAATTTGCAGCCAGTGTTCGGCCCTCAAGTGCGAGATTCGTCGTATCACCATCAGTGGCAAGATGTTACCCCCTCGCTAAGCTCCAACACTCGAATATGTGACCATGTAGTATTCTGTAGTGGGTGAAGCTGGTAGTTAAGACCATATGATAATAGTGCTTGGATACTAATCCATTTGGGTGCTAGTGAAATTATAACTTATTCACCGTAGTGACTAACGTACTCTTAGTCCTTAATCCCCTTTCCTCCATACTGCATGGGGGCGTCCCTTCCTAGGGACGGGAGACAGAACCTTTTTCACCAGAAAAAACCTTCCCCTTTGAATTTAGAGGCGCACCAGGGTGCAGCCCGGGAGCATGCGCTGCCCTGACTCCGTCCTCCGACGCCACACCTCAGTCCCCATAGATGCGTAGACAATTGATTAACATTGCCTAATGACACCAATTTTATTAGGGGGAGGATGGTGGGACATATGGAGGAAAGAGGAATAAGGACTAAGTATGTTAGTCACTACGGTGAGTAACTTATAATTGCTCTTACAACTAGTCCCCTTTCCTCTATACTGCATGGGTGATTACAACCGAGTGTTGCCCCAGGGTGGAGAGGAGACCCTCCTTAAGCAAATAGATTTCTAAGAACCGCCTGTCCGAAAGCCACGTCTGATCTAGAGCCGGCGTCCAAAAAGTAGTGCTTGCAGAAAGCCAAAGGGGTGGCTCATGTGGCCGCCCTGCTTATGACTTGCCAGGGGACATGCCGCTGGAATGCGATGGCCGTTGCTTAGCTCTGACCACATGGGCGTGCATGTTCACCAGCAATGGCTTATGCTGTCCCTCCTAAGCTTCTTTGATGGCTGAGACCATCCAACGGGCTATGGAGGCCCGATACCCTGGTCTTGATCCGCCGAAGGTGACAAACAGTGCGTCCGACTTGCGGAAGTCCTTGGTCCTATCCAAGTAGAATTTCAGGACACGCCTGACATCGAGGCAGTGCAGAACTCTCTGTACCTCGTCCTTAGGCTCAGCAAAAAACGTAGGCAGCACTATTTCTTCGTTCAGATAAAATGCAGAAGGCACCTTGGGTAGGAATGCTGGATGTGTCCGCAGAACTACTTTATCCTTGAGAAACGTAGTATAGGGCTCCGAGACGACCAGCGCCTGGATTTTGCTGACTCTACGAGCCGAGGTGAGGCAGACTAGCAAGGCCATCTTGATGGTGACCAGCCTGATGTGCGCGGACGCCATTGGATCAAATGGTTTGTGCGCGAGGGCCCCCAAAACTATGTTAAGGTCCCACACAGGGTGTAGCCTCTTGATGGGCGGTAGAGTCTGGCGAGTCCCGTCAAATGCTTCTTGACAATCGTGTTGGAAGAGGAGAACACCTCTTCCTCTGAGTTTCTGTAGGCCACAATAGCTGCCAAGTACGTGCAGGAAGTGTTTACCTGCACGCCCGAGTGGGCAAAGTATACCGATGAGGAGAGTGTGTCGTCCAATGTACATGCAAGGGGGTTGATATCCAGAGTCTGCCCAGACGCAGAACCTGGTCCACTTGCTCTTATACTGGGTCCTGGTAGCTTTGCTCCTAGCCCCCTGTATGATCTCTAGATTAAGTAAAAATAAGAGCGCCTGGAGGCGTCCTGATCTACCCAGGGGGGTACGTATATAATAATCAAAAATAATCAACTTGTCCTCACACAATGGGGCGGTAATTCCCTTCACGCCCTATCACTTAAGGCAATAGTTGACACCACGTTGCCCACACACGCCCTGGAGCGTTTATGCACGTATGGCATTCACCATTACAGAAACGTCCAACAGCGTTTACTTGGCCAGGGACACCCTCACCCTAGTTCTAGACGTTTGTATCGACACTTCATACTCACGTCCATCTTTGGTTTTTTTACAGACGAGGGACCTTTCTAGGCCCTCCTCTAGCCGATAGGATCCTGACCAAATCGATACCTCAGGAACCCACGGCTCCCCCCAGTGCAGTCTCGCACCTACCATCCAGCACTAATCCTTGGATGGTTCTGTACAGCATCACCACTGCTACCACAGCAGCAGGTAAGCTGTCCTTCGATATGGCAACACTAGGCCTCTATTATGAAACAGTAAATAACACAATTAGACCCTGAGATCCTTACAAATCCATCTCTATTCACAGACAAAATGTACTAAACCACATTTGGTGCTCATCCTGAAGAAGGCCAACACCATCCAGGCAACAATTCGGCCTTCCTGACCGAAACACACCTGTGTCGATCCCCAGTGACACAACTGCAAATACCCTTTTTCGTGTATGTCTTGTAGATTATGTTGTGTACACCCCATGTTTACGATACCCTGGACCACCCTATGTCCGGGGTGCACTACTGTATAAATATATGTTCTTCTAACTGTTGTATACCACTGTGCCCTTAGGTGGAACTCTGTACCTCAACACAAAAGAGGTTAATACTCAATTTGTATTTCCACCAAACTCAATCACTCTTGTCCGTTCTTTTGGAGCCTTTCATGCTTATCGAAAGCTATGTAAACTAATTGAACAATAACACTTGTGGTTTTCTGAAATAAACTCTTCTGTTCAGAACCATAGCCTGCTGTAGGATCTCACATCCTGATTATTTTTGATTATGATCTCTAGATTAGCCTGGGAAAGGCTGAGGTGCCCTAGCGTGATGTGCTCAGATACCACGCTGTGAGGGCTAGTTTCTGTGGCGCAGTGTGGAGGACCCTGCCCCCCTGCTGCGCCAGAAGATGTGCTGGGCCCGTCGGAAGCCAAATGGGTGGTCTCTTTGAGACGCTGGGCAGCTCCGAGAACCATGGCCTGTCTGGCCACCATGGAGCCATTAGGATGACGCTGAGGTGGCAAGACTCCTTGATCTTGCATATCGCTGTGTGTCTCAGCATTGTGGGCGGGAAAGCGTATGCCGTCATGCCATTCCACTGAATCTGAAATGCATCGTCCAGGGAGTTGGGGCCCTGTCCCTGCCAGGAGTTGAACTTTTGGCATTTCTGCTGTCCCAGGTGGCAAAGAGGTCCAGCTCGGGGTGTACCCAACTGCTGAAGATCTCCTGCAGCACAAGGTCATTCAACTGCCACTCATAATTGTCTGCTCTCAGTCTGCTGAACCTACCTGCCTCCAGGTTGGACGGCCATGAGGTATATTTTGTTCTACAGGGCTCATTCCCACATGCTTACCGCCAGCCTGCACACCAGAGGGGACCTGGTACCTCCAGTTGTCCAGGGTGGCCCCCCATCCCTTGAGAGAGGAGTCCTAAGTGATGGTGACCTGTAGGGTAGGCTGCCGGAAAGGTTTGCCCGTCCGCAGGTTGCAGACCCTGGACCACCATATGAGGTCCAGGTGAAGAGAGGGAGGAACGTTGATCATCTCCGCCTGAGAGCCCCGCTCCTGGTTCCATGATGCTGCGAAGTGCAGCTGTATCCTCCTCACCCAGAGTCTCGTGTGTGGGGGACGGCCAGTAGGACCGCTGCCATGAGACCCAGTAGGTGTTGGTACCACTAGGCTGATGTCGCTTCTCTGCTGAGGAAGTGCGCAGTGGCCCTCTTGATGGCCGTGATCTTGTCCTCCAAAGGATCTAACTCTCTCAGAGCACGTGTCCGAGATGAGGCGTGGGCTGCAGCTTCTTGAGATTGAGCGTAAAAGCCTGTTCGCGCAGTGTGTTCATAAGAGTGGGGGTAGTGCAGTGCACCTCTTCCGGAGATGAAGCCCTGACGAGCCAGTCGTCAAGGTACGGGTATATGTGGTGGCCCTGAGCCCCGAGGAGGGCCGCCACTGTATTCATCAGCCTGGAAAAGACCCTGGGGGCCGAGTTGAGGCCGAAGGGAACCACCTTCTATTGGAAACGGTAGCCATGATCCTGAATCGTAGAAAACAATGAGGCTGCCAAATCGGGACGTGCAAGTATGCGTGCTTCAGATCCAGGGAGCACAGTCTCGCTTGCACAATGTCTCCGCTATTAAAGTTGGCATATCCATCTTGAATTTTTGTAGAAGTAAGGAGAGGTTGAGGGTGGAAAGGTCCAGGCAAAAATGCTGCGTAGAAGCCCAAGCCTCGCTGGGAGGCTGGGACTTCCTCCACTTCCTGGCTCTCGACGAGCGACCGGATCTCCGTCAAATGAGTTGAGGGAGGAGAGGCTGGGGTAGTTAGGCGGTACTCCGTGGCTACTACGGAGAGGATCCAGGGGTCCACGAAATTCTGGTGCCAGAAGTGTTCACGGAGAGCAAGCTTGCCCCCCACTGGAGACATGTGGACCCTGAGGGGCGTCTCATGCCTTCTTTCCCTGAGACTGTTGCGCAGGAGGGGGACTGGAAAAAACCCTTACTCCCTCCCCCCTTTTTGTTGCTTGCGCCGATGCTACGTCAGCGAGCGGCCTGGCTATCTGGACCGGCGCTCTTGGAAGCCGCAGAACCTTCCATATGTACGTCCCTTGTCCGAGCGCTGCCATGACTGGGTGTACGTTTTGGGCGTGGTCTTTGTAAGGATGGATAAAGACTTTGCTGTTTGTGAGCTGTTTAGCTCCTCGTCCGTAGTGGAGGGGAAGAGGTCACCCCCTTCGACCGGCAGGCGTAAGATGCGTTCCTGGACATCCGGGTTGAATTTCGTAGCACGGAGCCAGGCCGTTCTTCTCACGTCCGTGGCAATGCAGATGGCACAGCCAGGTGTCAATGTGCGCCACGGTGGACTCAATGATGTCTTGAGCCACCATCTTGGCCTCTGCTAGTCCCGCCTTGAATCACGATTGGCTCTGCGCCGGAAGCTCTGGGAGGAAATCAGCAATTTCCCGCCAAAGCCTCCAATTAACGGCTGCCAACATGGCATCTGCGTTGACTTGACGAAGATGCTGGGACGCGTTGGAATAAAGCTTCTTCCTGTACGCCTCCAAGATCTTCTCCTCCTTGCCTAGCAGCACCGCAGAGGCGGCTGAGGACGACTGAGGCTTGGAGTATAGTGATGCTGCAGCGATCACAGTGGAGTGAGGCTGATGGTGGGCTGATAGCAAGAGTGTATCCCCCTCCATCTGCCTGTACTTTGCGTCCAGGCGTCGATTGACCGGCTGGACCGAGAGGGGCTTGAGCCAGCCCTTTATGGCCAAGGTGACAACGTCCTTCTGCATCGGGATCCCCCTTCTCGCAGCATGATGACTTCTGCGAGGACCCCCTCTGATGGTTGCTCGACCTTGGGTTGGGGAAAGCCCAAGTATTCTGCCAGCCCTGCAGGACGTTTGTGGAAGGCCCTGGCTGACGACGGTGTGTCGGGGTCCACCTCTTCATCTGTGTCCACCTGAGGGTCTGGTTGGTCCAGCACCGGTGGAGGGTGTTGGGAGCCGAAGGCGGGGATTGTGGAGACCAGAGCCAGAGGCTGGTACGGAACCGCCTGCACAATCGGTTGGGGGGCCGGAGTGGGAGGCAGAGGCTGAACATGGGCCAAGGGCACCTGTACTGGGGCCAGCGGCGCAGGAACCATTGGCGGGAGCACGTCTCTGATGGTGTTCCTGGGGATGACACCCATCCGAGGATATTTCATGAGCCCGAGGAACCCTTCAAAAATCCTGCTGTCGCAGGCCGGGGGGATGGTAGGTGATATTGACGGGGTAGAGGGCGGCTGCTGGAGCCGTTGCGTACCCTGTCCATACAGACGCAGCGGGAACCTGCCCTGCGCAAATGAAAGGTAGGCCGTAAGCCACATACCTGGTTGACACCAGTCCAAACTTGACACTCGTTCCTCCACCTGCTCCCTGCCATGGTGCAGTATCAGGATGGTGTCAGAAATGTCAGGCCCGGCGGCATCTTGTCGAGCTGCCTTCCACGTGCCTGAGTCGTGTTGCTTGGCACACTGAGCCCCGCCTCATCCAGGAGTCGAGTGTGGATCATGAGGCCTACCCTGTTCCTCAGGCCGAGACCTGGTAGGCGTTTCGCCCTCAGCGGATCTGCCAGTAGAACTGCGTATAGGCACCCCCTCGGACATGTTGCCGGTACTAGGGCGTGGCCCCTCAGGTGAAGACCCGGTAAAATAACCTTCTGTTCCCTCAACAGTCACCGGGAGTATCTGCGGACCCCTCTGCCTGCCGGCCGGTAGCTCGCTTAGCCTCGGTACTCGTACTGGTATGAGAACCTGAGCGGTTCCTCCCGTGCAAGCAAGTCCTTGGAAAGGAGTCTCCCTTGCGGGGTGCGCTGGAAAAGAGTGGCCCTACCTTGGGCCTGGATCGATGATTGACAAAGTCCTTCAGGTCCTCTGGAATAGCTCCCTCCACCTGGCTAGTCTGTTCTTTAGAGACCTTGATGAGAGCGTGTTGCACGCGGTACAAGCTTGCTAGCCATGGTCGGGGCCAAGGCAACGTAGGCAGAGGGCGTGGGGGTCTGAAGTCGGAAAGAGCCCATCGCAGGATGGACACCTGCTGAACCCTGTAGAAGTCGGCATGCGCCAGGGAGGAGCGTGAGGCCAGAGGACAGAGTACCTGAATGATAAAAGATGAAAAGACAGAAGAAAAGAAGTATCCGCATGTGGATTTACATGGCCGAAGCCGAACCCAGGAGCGCAGGTGAATTCGGGCCGTTCCCGTCGACCCGGAAAAGGGGACTGGGGTGTGGCGCCGGAGGACGGAGTCAGGGCAGCGCATGCTCCCATGGCCGCACCCCCGCGTGCCTCTAAAATTAAAGGTGAAGAAGATTTTTTTCTGGTGAAAAAGGTTGTCTCCCGTCCCTAGGAAGGAACCCCCCCCCACAATGCAGTATGGAGAAAAGGGGATGGGACGGAAGAGTAGTATTTATACTTTACATAGACCGAAGTCCCTGCCACTGCAAGATTGTAGGGCCTATTATTGGGTGATTGTTGTTCCAGGGGTGGGGGTTTGGCTTGATAGCCATCTCTTCCATGGGGGACAGGGAGGCCATGACGGATAGTTCAAGGGCTCTCCAGGCAGTCGTGTCTGCCCCACCTAGCCAGCGTTTCACCCAGCAGCTCTGTGCCGCCTAATACCCTTTCCACGACGGGAGTACTAGGTCCTCATCCGGTTTGGCTGCCTGCACGACGACTAATTGTACTTGTGCTTGTGCTTTCTTCCCTCTCCATATAAATTTGGATATTGCTCTTGATACATTTTGGGGCTTGGGGCAACCGGTATCATCATGGCTTTATAAATCAATTTCGGCACAGAGTTCTGTTTGAGGGCATTGATTCTGCCAGTTAAGCATAAGGTCATGTTCTCCTATCTTTCGAGATCCCCTTTAATGTGCTCTATGGTCTCAAAAAATCACAAAGATTCTAAAATAAAATAAAAAGATTTCTCTAGCGAACACCAGGTAATCAATCAATTGACTCCCCTTCCATAATCCACTGCACACATTTTCCCTGATAAACCTTAAATGAGAATAATTCTAACAATTAAAAGTTAAAGCCAATGGCAGTATATAACTCTTTAAAATGACACTAAGTGCTTTACAGCACCAAATACTCCTGCCTCAATGTTCAAAACAATATAAATAAAATAAGCACATTTGAATAAAATGTACAGCACATTAAGTCTTCATGCCAATTACAAAACCATAAGAGTTGTAAACCAATTACAGAATACAGATTTATTAGTATTAATCCACTCTCTGGACAGGGCATATAAATCAAAGTGTTAATTGGTCTAAGCGTAGCCTGCTAATAACCCTATAAAACATACTTCAAATCATTTCCAGTTATTGGAAGGGCTCTTTGAAATTAGTAATAAAAAAATTACTTGAGATAGTGTCATTCTTGCAGCCACTCAGGTAGCTTCCTTTCTTTACACTATAAAGGTAGATTTCACAACCTGTTTTGCATTACCTATTATAATACCCGGATGTGTAAACCATTGTTCCTTCCCTGCAAAAAGTAATAGAGCCTACATCTACTTTAACAGATCTTTCCACTGTGCCATACACTAACCAATCCTTTTATTAAATTAAAAGCACAGGTTATGCCCCCAGTCTTCCATAATTTCATCTAACAATATATTTGAACGATATAGGCCCTTGTGTTAAAGAACTAGCTTCATTATGGATAATTTCATTAATAACCGAGTGATTAACCCCTAATAAAGGCTTCAAAAAATGTATTTTCTAATTATCTAGACAGTTTCTTGCATCAATACTCCAAACCATAAAATGCCAGAGACAGAGCTTGTTCCTATAAACTTCAAGAGCAGCCTTTACAGATATTTCCACCTCAACCCCCTCTATATAAAAAAAAAAGTCCAAAATCACATCATACACATTTGCCATTCTCAGTGGACCTGGGAGGACCAGGATATATTGTTGGTAAAGCGTAAATCCCCACCCCCCCGTCCACTAAGTAGTCATGGTACAGGGTCTAGTGGTTGACTCCAAACTCATTGTTCAGAGTACCTGGTCATCAGTAAGCGGTTGACGGGCTGGAGTGGTTGACTTTAAAATATGGTCTACCACCCCAACTAATCTACCTCGGACTAGCAGGGATCCAAACATGCAAGGTGAATTGTGGATGGGATGAGAGAATGCATGTAAAGTGAGGTCAGAAAAAGGGTGGTGGGCGTGATACACCTGGGGAGTACAGTGGGTGGAAAGTGGGTTTGGGTCGTACCTCCTCATCTAGAAGAGGGTGGTGGGATTGTAGGGCAGAGACGAGAGGGAGAGTTATGGGGGTTGGAAAAAACAGGCAAGGAGGGGCATGGGTGCATGGGGAAACACAAGGGTGGCTGGTGGGGGTGGGGAGGTTGAGGGGATGCGGATGCCAAGGTGAGAAGGGGATAGGAAAGTGGGTTTCAGAGGAATGATTCCCACCACCACAAAAGGGAGCGTGAGGTTTGTGGGGCAGAAAAGGGAGGTGGAAAAATTGGATTTTCTTTTGGGGGGCAAGCAGTTGCATATCCCATATTTGCAACTGCTCCAAGAAGAAAATAAGTGTAGACCACTTTGAGGAGAGGATCCATTGGAGGGTGGGAAGGGTTGATCAAAAGGCCAATCTACCACCTGTCGATCATTAGACATAGAACCAGTCATACGCTGCACACAAACGAGTGATAGATCTTCAATCACAAACTTCAGGGGCACACGTTTTACCTATAGTCCTTATCTTGGATTTGTCAGTTAACAATTAACCCTCCATTATCACAAATGCTTAATGCTTTAACCGATGAATGGCTCATTATTGGCAAAAATGAAGGCATCATCAGCAAAAAGAAGTAAACTACTCTGCAACTTTACATTTTAGGAACTCACTGGTTATGTGGGGTAAAAAACCATATAGCTCCTTTTTATGTACAAAATAAACGGAAGTGGGGAAAATGCACTTCCTTGCCTCACAACTTGTGAGGCAGGAAATGGCTTAGTACTTTACCCATTGTTCCAATATTTTATTACCAAAATACAATAATGGTATACAGTTCACCAAATCATGTGGAGTCACCATCTGTAACCATATCAGCCATAATAATCCCCTATCCACCATGCTGAACGCTAATCATAGATGATAAAACAAATAAATAGTCTTACCTTCGTAAGCTGTTGTGGCAGTAACCTGCCATTGTCAAGAGGGGGTGAGAACCCCTCTCAGTTAACAGTGGGATGGTCTATGGAGAAGCCAAGAGTAAGGTCTACGTAGAAGCCCAGAACCAGTCCTAAACCTGGTGACACCGGAGAAATCCCAAAATCCTGCCCCCTCCCTTTGTGCTAGAATGTCTTCTCGCAGACCACTCTTCTCTCCAGCCTTGCCCCCTTTATCAGATGCTTGCCAGGGTCTTTCACCCAATTTTAGAGCTGCAGCACCAAAAGTAAAGCCACAGGCAGTTGAGACCAGAGATACCAGCCAAGTGTCCATATGTTGCAGCAAAGAGCTGCCAAGCGGAGCAGGCAAGTTTGCATGTCTGAGTACAGGAGACAAGCTGTGACACTGCAAAACAAATTTATGGAGAGGGGCTATAACATTGCTGCCGTCATGGACGTAGCAGAGAAAGTTGAGACTATTCCACGGGATACCTTGCTGACACCTAAACCTTCAAAGCATGAGCAATCACTGGTATATATGACACATTAGACACAAAGCAACAAGATTAAAAAGGCCATCAAGCGCAATTGGTCCATGTTACAACTGGATCCTAAACTACAGAACCTGTTTCCACATTTACCTACTTTCACTTATAGGAACAGGCAGGCTTTACGCAACACCTTGGTGAGAGCTTAGTTGCCAATCAATCCAGCACACAAAATATTCTCCAAGGGTCCCTTACTATGTCATAACTGTACATTTCTCTGTGCCTTGTGTGTCCTTTATGGATAGCACACGATTCTTGGAGCCGTCCATTTTTGCAGCTCTGGCCAAAAGCTTCCCTGGTCTCTGTCCTTCCCCATATTGCCGTACTGCGGCTTTCCCCGATAGAAATTTGACCTCTCTATGTGCCAGTTCGTTAAACAAATGCATTTGCTGCCTAATCTCAGCTTGCTCTGGAGGTGTTGGTTTCTCCGTCTGCAGTGTCCAAATCTGGCTTTCAGCGTTTGTCATTTCCCTTCTAATTTGTTTTATTACCCCAGATTCCCTCGATATGCATTCACCTCTGACCACACATTTAAAACTCTCCCATAGGGTCCCGGCAGAGCCCACTGATCCAACATTTGTTTCAAAGAACTTGTCTATTGCCCCTGCCACGCACTCCCGAAACACTGTATTGGTCAGTCCCTCACGTTTGAATACCCAGACTGTCCTCTTGGATCCTCGGCCCGACAGTTCAATAGCCAATAGTACTGGTGCATGGTCTGACAGTTTATGTGCCAGGATGGACGTTTCAGTTACCAACCCCATAAGAGTATGAGATCAGAAAGTAGTCCAGTCGGGATGCCGAGTTGTGTGCTGCAGAATGAAATGTATACTGTGATGTGCTCTGATTTTTATTCCTCCAGACGTCAGCTATTTCCCATTCCATACACATGTAATGGAGTTTGTTAGTCATCTTAGATGTTGGGCGGTGGGCTCCCTGGGTGCGGTCTCGGACCTGTATCATGACTGCATTAAAGCCCCCAGCCCAGATTGTGTCCCCGGGTGTCAGCTTCCCCAATTTAAGGTAAATCCATTCTAATGTGTCAACCGTGTCTTGGTTAGGGCCAAAGTAGTTGATCAGAGTATACAATTTGCCTTGCATGATTCCCTGCACCACCAATCCGCTCCCCCCTTGCTCTTTGACCATTGTGGTTACACCAAACCTGACATTTATGGATTAAAATATACACCCCTCTAGAGTAGGAGTATGAGGAAAATGATGGCAAACCCAGCTCTTCCCAAATTTCCCCTCGGAGTCCAGTGTCAGGTGTGTCTCTTGTAGAAACGCTATCCCTACTTGTTGTCTTTGCATGTATAGTAGAACCCTGCAACAATTAGACTGACAGTTCATGCCCCTCACATTCCATGTGATGCTTCTAAGGGACGCAGACATTGCCTGTCCATATCTCTATCTCAACCACAAGTGTTACAAACTGCAGTGTAAGCCCCAACCTGATGCTTCTTGATCTCATGATATATAGTAAAATTTCAAGTCTATGTGCCCCCAACTCATTAGTAGTTGAGATGAACCCTTCTCCTTCCGATCCGAAAACAACCCCAACTGTGACCTTCCCTCTCCCCCACCAGCAACCCCAACCTGTCAGTTCCCTCCCTCCCCTTCCGCCCTGATAACCATTGCTCACAATTGGGGGGCTCACCAGGGCCCAGATATCGCAGTCACTCAGTCCCCAGATGCTGTCGTAGCGGTCTTGAAACCTTGCAAGTTGCACCATTTCTTGCACCGACGTGGCGCTACAAAGTCCCGCTGGGGTATTCCCGCTCAGCCCTCGTTGCCCCTGTCTCCTGGGATTCTCGGTAGAGTCTCAATAAAGGTGTTTGCCTCCTCTGGAGTATAAAAAAAGTGCGCTTTTCTGTTATTTTCAATTCTGAGTTTAGATATGTACAGCATTGCGTATCCAATGGCCTTTTCTCTGAACCTTCTTATCACGTCCAGAAAGGTCTTCCTAGATGATTGAACTTTATCCAACAAATCAGGGAAGATGCAGATTTGTGTGTTCTGGTATCTCATTGGTCCCTTTTCTCTACCCAGTATTTCAGTAGCTGTGCTATCAGCGGGCGGGTAGGTGCACCAGGTATAGGGTTCCCGCCACTGGATATGCGTTGGGCACGTTCTATGATGAATACAGCTGAAAAGCCTTCGTCGCACAGGACCTCCTTCAGTAGGTTCTCCATCATCACTTCCATATTGTGCTGGTGCACTTCCTCCGGCACTCCTATTATCCTTAGGTTATTCCATCGGGATCTGGACTCAAGATCCTCCTGTTGATCAGTCAGTGATTTCACCACCCTCTTGAGTTCCGTAAGGTCTCTTATTGTGGAGTTGGTCCCATTCTTGACAGTGGATATTCACCCTTCAGCTTTGTCGTGTCGTTCCCCATGTTTATCCAGGCGGACCTTACAGGTCAGGATGTCAATTTTCCCATCTATACTCGCTTGTACCTGGCCGAGCAATGCCTTGATATTGCAGAGCATCTGGCCAGGGACTGTTATGAAGGTTTGCGGTGACCCCTCCTGGGGGCCTTCTCCAGTTCCGGAGGAAGTGGATGGCGTAGCAGCCTCAAAGTGCAGCCTGAACTGCTGTTTATGGAATTTTTGAGCTTTGGACATGATGCAGTAAGTGGGTCCTGCATATCCGCCTGTGTGGGGACGGCGCCGTCTACACTGCTTCAAGTGCACTAGTGGTTGCCACCAGCGATTCGGTTAGGCGGTCACAGGTAGTGGGAGGCGGTGCTCCTCGGTGTCTTACTGGAGTAAGATGTGAGCCCCCGGGGGTGGTTAAGTAGAGGTTGACTTGTGTGACCCAATTGTCAGCCCAGACCGGGTTTCATATGGTTCCCTCACCCGAGTTCTGAAGGGGATTGCTGGTTAGACTTTAGGTGAGGTTCGCCTCCACCCCCAGGAGCGCACCAGCAGCACGGCCCATCTTGTCAGCTCACCTGCCGCCTCCCACCCGTTATAAGCCACATCAGCGCGGTCCTCCGCCTGGTCTGTGCACATTGCCAAGGACAGTAGTGCCCACTCCTGTCCTGCCACCTCTTGAGGGGGCCAGCTGCGGTGTGCAGGATGAGTTCCCACAGGGTCTGTGCCGGGTCCCCCCACCCAGGCACCCCCAGTGTCCCTGGGCCACCTCCTGGCCCCCACCTCGTCTTGCGTGGGGGCTTCTGAGGGCGGCTCTCACCGTGGTTCTGTTTATTAATGCTGGGGGCTCACATTCCGCTCTGCGCTGCTGCAGGTGGCCGGGGTCGATGCAGGCAGCTCTATGGCCCTGTGTGTTTCGCACTAAGCAAAGTCACTGATATCAGACTGCTCTCAGTGCTTCAGAGAGGTGGTAGCGCCCCGCCTCCACCGTGTCTCCAGCCGTCACTGTGCGTGTGCGGTGCAGGTCTGCTGTCCCTCACGCGGGCTTCTACCACCTCCTAAAGGGGGTCAACTGTGGTGTGCAGGATAAGTCCCCATGGGGTAAGGGCAGAACCCCCCGCTCGGGGACTTCCGGTGTCCCTGGGCTGTCGCCTGTCCCACACCTCCTCTTGCGCAGGGGTTCCCCGGGGCGGGTATCCCCCTCGGCTCTGTTTATTAATGCTGGGGCTAATGTTCCGCTCTGCGCTGTAGCAGGTGGCCGGGGTTGATGCAGATTTCTCCCCGGGACTGTGTGTTTCGCGGGAAGCATGGTCACCAATATCGCACTCCTCTCAGTGCTTTAGAAAGGTGGCAGCTCCCCAAGCCTCCCCTCCCCCCGTGTCTCCATCCGTTGCTGTGCCTATGCGTGTGCCGCGCAGGCCTGACATCCATCACTTATGGCTGCTCTCACAACTCCATTCTCGGAACTCCAAGCGTCGTGGATGCCCAAATTCTGTACGCTTGTGCTTTGAGTGTTCCCCCAGATGCTGGACGCCTCATGGCTTAGTACGTTGCAGCAAAGGTAGAACGTGTGGCTGGATAGTGCTGGGTTAAGCGGGAGATAGCTGCCATTTTCTCTGGGCTCAACAGCACCCCACAAGGACTATATATTTGGGTGTACAGTCAACGGGGTTGATGTTCTTGGAGTTACCCCAAATGACAAAACTTTTCCACTTATTGGAGCAACAGTGTCTGGTGTTAGGTTTACGTGCCTCTTTAAGTATGTCCATACATCTCTGAGGTAGTTGGGGATGTCCAAACTCTTGGACTTCAGGAATGAAGCTGCTAAATTGAGCGTTTGGTGGCACGGATGCAGCGTTTCCCCTAGGTACTGTGAGAACATGTTTTATGCAGGGCAGTTTCCTGCGAGGGGAGACTGACATTCTCATGAGAGAACCATGGGTGTCGCGCCCACATTGGTACCACCAGGATCATTGTGACTTGTTCCTGCTGGATCTTGTGCACTATCTCGTAGAGAAGGGGAATCAGAGGAAAAGCGTAGGCAAATCTCACAGACCATGTTATCCGGAGACTGTTCCCTTTGGATCGCCTCTGTGGGTACCTGGAGACGTAATCAGGTTGATGTCTGGAAAACCACAGTCTCCAAAGACGCAGAGTAGAATGTGCACTGTCTGTTGAAGGAGGTGAAAGTCCCCCCCCTCACCCCTGTCAGAGATGCGTCTGTGGAGTGAGTGGCCTCTACTGCAGGGTAGTAAAGGGTTTCCCCTGCAGACGGTTTTCCTTTGACAACCACTGCAGAGACTGAACAAGGGCTGTTGAGACAATCACTAGATCGTTGCAATGGCCGCTGGCCTGACACCATTGGCTCGAGAGTCACTCCTGCATGGGGCGCATGTGCAGACAGGCGTGTGGAACTAGGAAGACGCAGGATGCCATCATTCCTAGCAGCCGCACAACTCTGCATACCTGATGACTGGCTACATAGTGAGGGATCTGGAACAACAGGTTTTGAACCCTCTCATTGGAGGGGAAGACAAGGCCTTTATCTGTCTGAATCAGGGCTCTCAGAAACTGGTTGACTTGGCTGGGGGGACCATACTTGATTTTTTCTTGTTGGAGAACCCCAGATTGAAAAGGAGATCTACTGTTCTGTGTGTGTTCTCCAGACATGTTCCCAATGAGTCTCCGGTTATGAGCTTGTCGTCAAGGTAAGGATACACTGGGGTGGATTGTTTGCGCAGGTGAGCTGCTAGTACCTTTGTTAACACCCTTGGGGCTGAGGCAATTACGAAGGAGAGTGCATTGACCTGATAGTGGGTGTCCTATCTTGAACCCAAGGTACTTTCTGTACGCTGGCAACATTTAAATATTAAAGTATGCATCTTTCATGTCCAATGTGATCCTCCCATTGTAACAATAGGATTACTTCCTGAAGAATCGTCGTCCTGAACTTTTGAGGCTTGAAATATTTGTTCGCAGGATGCAGATCACAAACAGGGTGCATGGTTAGATCCTTTTTGGGTATAAGGAAGTATATTGAATAAATATCCTTGTTTACCTGGAGATGAGGAACAACTTTGTTGGCTCCCTTTTCTATAAGGACATGGACCTCTTCTAGCTAGATTCGTACATGCTCTGGTAACAGTCGTCTGCTCCTGGGTGGATGGTAGAGGGGTGACTGGAGGAATTTGATGCAGTACCCATTGGCAATGGTCTTCTGCCCACTGATCCGAAGTGATTACGCACCCCACACGTGGGTAAATATGTAAGATGTCCCCTTACCGGGGAAACATGGAAGGGGCCCCGTACTGCTGAATCATTTACTGGTTGAGGCTGGGGAGCCTTTAGAAGCAGAGTTCCTCCCCCTACCCTTTCGTTGTTGAAATCTATGCTGTTGTACAGACTGCAAACCAAAGGAGGTACCCTGACCCGAGGACCAGGGGGTTCCTCCGAACCGTAATGTCCCTGTGGTGAGTGGGAAAGCCTGTGAAATGACCTGCGGGTATTGAATGCCCCTCGCTGGCCAGAGGGTTTGGCAGAGATCTGATTCAGTGATTTTAAGGTCTTGTGCTTTTTTTTAGCAGTCTCCAACGCCTCATCGACCACCTTACCGAAAAGGGAAGCATCCTCCACCTGTTTATTGATGAGGGAAGCCATCCTCTTGGGCTACAAAAAAATCTGGGAAAGGGAACAACTCCCCCAAGAACTGTGTGTGTACCAAGGGGGAGCAGCCATCCTCTTGGGCTAAAAGAAACTTGCATATTGGTAACAGTAATTTGGGGAAGGAAGCCAGTCCGTGCAACAGTGAACATTGACCACCTGGTTCTTTTCTTTGGTCGGAGGTATACCTTTTCATTGGTGTCTGCGCCAAGGGGGAGACGCCATCCTCTTTGGCTACAAGAAACCTGCATATTGGTAACAGGAACCTGGGAAAGGGAGCCAGTCCCTGGCACTGTGAACACTGTCTACGTGAACATTTGGTTGGAGTTATATCTTTTGTTGAATTGGAACATTTGTGCACCTTGAGATCCAGAGAGAATATCCTTTGTACCAGAGAGTTAATTTTTAGAGTGTGAGGGCCAGACAAGGAATTCGGACACAGGAAGTATTTTACTTTGGACATCCCGGCAACAGACAGACCCATAAGTTTGATTGAGGTAGGGAAATACCTCCTAGGATAGGGATATTAAGGCAAAGGCATTTCCCCAACCCTTTTGATTTCAAATAAAAGCCTAAAGCCAAACTGATAAGTCCTCTGTGTCCATGTCTGATTCCTGGCTCCTCACAGTAAACACACATGGCCCGTCTGGGAAGACCGGGCCAGATTGGTCAGTAGAGATATCCAATCCTGGCAGAGAAGGAAGGATAAAAACAGGACATGAAGCAAGAAATGTGAGTTTTCCAATTAGGACGGTGGTGGACAACAAAGACGAAAGTGAGAAAGGAGCAGCAGCTTGTGAAGAAACTTTGTAGAGCAGATGAGGTATTGGCTTAGGAGCGAAGAGGGTTCAGCAGTTTGAGTGTGCGTGTTTGTGCAGAGTGGGTAGGTAAGTAGAGCAAGGAGTGATTGTGAAACGGATATACTGAGTGGAAGAAGAGTCAAAAGTGGTCTGGAGGAGGGGAGTACTACTGTGTAGGAGGGGAGCAGGAGTGTGGAGGAGGGAGAATTAACGTCAAAGTGGTGAGGCAGGAACTAGGAGAAATGCAACATCATAAAGGCAGGAGAGGTTTGGGAGGAGCCAAGAGGAAGGGTTAGGTAGAGAGAGTAGAAAGGCAGAAGTCAGAGTGGGCGTGTTAGAACAGACCTGAAACAAATTGCAAGGCACTGTCCCAAAGCCCCATTAGGGCACTCACCTTTGGCTAGTCTAGGGTCAGCTAGTAAGCCCCTGAGGGAGCTTAGATAGCCTGCATTTCAACCATTATCGTTGCTCAAGATAGTGTTGGTGAGTCTGCAAACCTTGTTTAGTAATGGTGCTCGTAAAAGGTGGAAGTCGTATTAGCGATTGCTGTTTGGAAGAAGTCTGCAACACTTGGTTCGTGTTCATGTACAGGGTTTATTAGAATTTGTTTATAGTGGAGAACCCTCACACATTTGTGCTCAGTGGCTATCAAGCCCTTCAGAAAACATCCGGTACTGTACCAAATGACAGACACAAGACATCCTCAAGAAGGATCGGCCACTATTCGCTCCCTCCCTTGACAAAGACTTTGGTTGAAACACGTGTTGGCTTCTCTCACATGCACCCAGCACAAATGTGCGAGAGATCTCGTTCTCAACTATAAACAAACTCATTCTAATAAACTCTGTACATGAACACGAACCAAGTGTTGCAGACTTCTTCCAAACAGCAATCGCTAATACGGCTTTCACCGTTTACCAGCACCATTAATGAACAAGGTTTGCAGACTCGCAATACTTAATACCATTGGGAACTTCAGAGTTTTGTTTCCCAAGCAAACCATGCACTAGGCTGCAGGACCTAACCGATTGACCCAACTAATCAATAGCGCAGGGGACCAATATTCCTCCAAACTCCAGATTTCCATACTTTGCTCAAGATAGTGGTTTAGACAGTAGGGGGTCGGATTCTCAAAATGTATGGGGCACAAGTGAGGTGATGAGCTAGGTATTAACGGGATGCTCTTTTAAATGCGCAGAAATGAGGGACATCCCCCTTGCCTGTTGGGAACAAGCGCAGAGGGAGGCACATATCAGGGCAGGGCCATTTCGGACCCCAACATCTTTTCTTAAAGTGTTTAAACATATTGCATTACGTGTTGGGTTTAAACTGTGTGTGTCACACTTGTATTTCCATCCCCCAAACAGGGTTAAAAATGATGGAAATGCTGAACCCCCACCCCACCCCCACCCGAGAATTTCGCCAAGATTGAAAGGGCCAGTCTTATTGAAGCACACTCCTAGCAATATGGTCACTGGTAGCCTGTGTTACATTCATGTTGAAAGCACGCTCCTGACAATGTATGCACAAGGACTGGATAGCGCATATTTGTGTCCCCGTCCACACTTTCATGAAATGCACAGGTCACACATTTGAGAATAGGGTAACCTGACTATGTCAGAAAGTAGCATAAATTAAACTAGCCCATTCTCTGTGCTGCTTTCATTTGTACAATTTGAGAATCAGGCCATAGGGGCCTACTTTAAATAGCACTTAACCGGGATTACAGACGCCTGAGTTCGGGAGGAGGATTCTGCCCAAGACGAGAGAGAGGGAGGGATGGGCATAAACTCCACAAACGAATAAAAAACATTGAACTGTCTCTACGACTTTGGGTGATTCTTGTGCCATCTGACACATGATGTTATGAGTGGGATACTTCAGACCCTGACACACAGGCCTGGAACATGAACAAGTTATCTAAAGCCTTGGATTCCTGGGTAAACAGTCAGGACAGAGAGGTCTGCAAGACAAAAGTTGAGATGGAGTTTCTAAATGTGAACCCCAGAGGTAAGCGGGGGACTCCTCCGTAGCTCGAAAGTCAAACAAACAACCAAGCCATGTCAACCGATCTGAAGAAGATACAATCCTGGTGGAGGGGACCAACAGAAGCCTGTTAGAACAGACATTAAAGACCCGAGAGAAGACCAGCCTGTGGAGAAGAGCCCAGGCTACTGGAAGTGGGCTACCAGATCTTCCTGAGGTAAGCGCATTTAAACAGTGGAGGGATCCCACTAGATCCGACGTTGAAGACGAGATATTACTTTCACCTCCAGTGAGTATGAGCAAACCAAGACCCGAGATTCCAAGCAGACAATGGAAGACCTATTGCAAGCCCTGGTGGATGGCCAACTCCCCCTATCTGTCTATGGAATCAAGAAACTATCAGCCTTGGAAATGGTGTAGAGCAAATGACGAGAACAACTAGTGATCCCTCCAGTCATATTACAAAAACTGGGAACGGGTGAAGGCCCAGCCACCTGCTTTACAAACTTCAAAAGTGTGAATAAAACTGTAGGTTGGCACCAATATCATTAGGCCAGCTATGTTGCCCTTTGTTAACCGGGGAGGTCCAGCACGATTTTCAGGCCCTCAACCCTGATGGGCATTGCCCCTTATGAAGAACTCAAATGACGTATACTGGAGAAGTTAGGCCAGGACCGATCAGACTATTGGTTTTGACCACAACAACTATGGCTATGGCAAGGCAACCCCCCCATCCCCTGACAACTCTCCTACAGAATGAGAAACTTACCCAAAACAAGTGGCTGGTAGATAAAACATAAGAGGAGGCCAAGGAAGTGTTGGTGAACAATTCATAGACTCCTCACCCCCATATTTGCAGAGGGTCATCTAGCAGCTTCATGAACCCACCCTCGAAGAAGCTTAACACATGGCAATGGACACTTAAGGACCGTGTATGCCCAAGAGGCTAGTGGGGGACCAAGGAAACAGGGGTATGTACGACCAACAGGACGGGGAAGGGAAGAAAGTCCAACTACCCAGAATCCCAAACCCAATAAACTCACTCTCCCCATAGCCCTTCTCAATTGATCTGTGACCCCACAGCGTCCAGAAGTCCTAAGATGCTGTGCCTTTGGGAAACCAGTAAACTTGGCATGATTCTGTCTAAAAAAAACAAAGGAGGAACCAATAGTAATTGGGTTCCTCCTCACAGGAAGCAATCTAGACCTAGAGTCCAACATGCATCTCCAATGTTCCGAAGAGGATCCAGACCCCGAACACCTTGCCGATATATTTCTAAAAGTAGAGCAAAATGCAACATTGGGTACATGGCCCGTATACACTAAAGGAGAAACCAACCCAAAATGTCCCCTTTCTGACAAAGTCCAAGGTCACCTGGCGAAAGTACTCCTAGACTACAGGAGAAAGAAGACAGAAGTCATGGCTGAAATGGTCACTTAAAAAGACCTGAATCAGGCGCCCGACACACCATTTGAGTATGTGGGGGACATTGATCTCTACCCCCAAGCCACCCTAGCATTATGGGTCCTCCACCAAGAGGTGCAAATGCGCATGATCGGAATGGCTTGACTCCAAGAAGAAGCCCCACTTGGCATGGATCTCACGTTATTTGACCAGTGTTTCAGGGGCCAAGAAAATGATTTCCTGGTTGGGAGAGGAAGTTGAGACCGCCAGTAGTGAAAAACAGGGAGAGGAGTTGAAGGAAAGAGTGGAAGTGTGTGACGAGGCAGGTATGCTTGAGTCAGTTGAGAGGACCCCAATTCATGTCTTCACCCCTTGTGTCAGCAAGCATCTATACAGTACACGTTTGTCTTCGCCGATAACTCCTGTGAAAAGTGCTCGCTAATCTCTCTTGATTTTTTATACAGACTGCAGGACCATTGATCGCAAAAACAGGAGACATCCTCCAGCACCACACGCAGCCCATAAGATATGGTCGACCCGAGAAGAATATAACCCTCTGGGTTACAGCGCTGCCATCAGCCTGCCCTGAATTGGAGATACACTGTAGGAGCAACACGGACAGGCAGAGTGCCAGCTATGCTGCAAGGAAGTAAGTAGTCCAACTCTCTCTAGACTAGAACTGGCGTCAAGGTGTGGCACCCGGAGCAGCTGTCCATAGATCACCAGGGAATGTGCAAATAAACCCTCAAGAACAAATAATCTCCAACGGGGAGACAAAAGGAAAACTCCCAACAGGAACAGGGAGCCCCCCAGGGCCGGCACTGTCAAACCGAGGCAAAATGTGCAGAGAAATTTGGCAGAGCTTAGCCCCCTATTGAAAATCTTCATACATTGTAAATCCTCCTGGCTGGGGAAAGAGCAGCAAGATTGGACAGGGAACATAAGCCAGGAGCATGGGGGAGCATAAAAAGAGGAACAGGCAGCAGGAAAGTGTAGGCTGTTCGAATGAGATCGGTGGAGCACCAACTGACCAGCAAGAAGTAGTAAGGAGCAGCAAGCTGTGGAGGTGATTTCAGAAAAAGGTGAGGTAGGAAAATGGTATTGCAGTCTAAGAGTGTAGGGGGTTGGGTGGCAAGTGTAGCTAAAGGAGTTTGAGTAGGAAGTGACTATTAGGTGTATGGTACTGAGTGAAAGGAGGGTGTTTGATTAGAGTAGGAAGATGGGAAAGTAGTGTAGAGGAAGCTTTTGAGGAGGAAAAAGTGGAGGGAGTAGTAGTTTATTAGAGGAAGGGGCATCATAAAATGGTGTAGACAATGCCTAAGAGGAGTGTGAGACATTGTAGGGATAGAAGATTGAAGGGAGAAGTGGTTGGAGTCAAGGAAGGGGAGAAGACAGGAGAGGGACGTGAGATGGAGCATGGTAGAAGGAAGATTTAATCAAACTGGGTGGCTGTAAGGCGCAATTCCCAAGTTCTATGTAGAAGACTAACAATTGAAAAGAGAAGGGACAAGTCCCAGAGGGAGTTTCAGATAGACTGCAAGCTGCCTTTAGTTATTCACAACTAGTAAAGGCAGACATAGTGGGGTCAATCTTTTGTTTCTTCTAACTGTGGTCAGTGACATCTGTGTTATGAAGGAGCTGAAAAACAAGACGAGAATGAGAGGGGCAGCCATAGAGCCCACAAGGCTCAGTACAAATCTTTGAACCGCCTCAGAGTTGGAGTGATTTGAGTGCCACCTGTGATAACCGCAAACCCATCTGAGAGTAGGAAGGGACCACGTTTCTTGAAAGCCCACAACATGTGTTCTTTTAATTAACACGTACCAATCATGGACAGCTTATTTTAAGACCTGCAAATTTCCATGAAAAGGACATGGTGATAGTCTATATTAATGCCACAAATGTCCTGTGTTAGACAAGTGCTAATCTGCAACTTGCTACCCCCATTTCATCACTGGCCACGACAGATTTACTAACTTTACCTGAGCCCTGCCCAAAAACAGTTTGGCACACTTGGGCAGAGTTGACACTATACAAGACCATCTCCATGATTCCCAAAGGTTTTCATAGGCGAGTCCTCAGTCGGTCAGTCATTTGAATCTACAGATGACACAACCGCAAAACGATTTGACACAGAAACCCTTTGCGATGAGGCAGCTGTCATCGCAGTACTAGTGTAAGGATGAGACAGGAATAAAGAAAATAAAAATCCTTTATTCAGGTGCAGAATAGAACAAAAAAATATATCTTTCAAGCAGAACTTAATTCAGTCTTCTGTTCCTTCTTAGGTATGGATGTACCTTCAGATTCCTCCGGTTAGTCTTCATAGGCCCAGAGCGTCCCTGGTGTGGCTTTCTCTCCCTCAGGTCGAATGTTCTGAAAGAGAATGGGAAAAACACACACAGTCCTTTGTCAGTTTCACCCTTATATAGGGGCCAGAGATTGGTTAACCAATCACAAGCGACTTTGTTGCCACCTCTATAAATATCCCCCTGAAGCCCCGCCCCTTTTCTCTCTGTTCGTGATTTGCCATGCTGTATTTTCTCCCGTCCGGTCTGCCTGGCCCTGACTGCTGCCGGAGTGGATTTCAGGTGAGATTGTCAATTTCAAGCACGAGCGGGAAGCGGGTATCGTGACTGAATCTTGTTTGGCGTCCGTGATATCTGTCCATACCCAAGTCCCTGTGGCCGTACTGCGTAGGTTGGCCTCCCCGTCGGGTATATCAGACTTGTGGCCTAAGACCGACTCGCTGTTGCGTTTCAAACTGCGGCTGCCTCTTGATTCCAACACGTGGTTGGGTTTATCTAACTCGCGGTCGAGTACATTCGAACTGCGGCCGCTCCTTGATTCTGGCTCGCGGCCCGTTTTATCCGCCTCGCGGCCGCCATGTGGTATGTGGTATTTGAGGTCATTCTGTACCTTCAGGTTCACAAACCCTCCCCGAAGAATCGAGCCGTTCGGGACGATCAACACTTCTGGATAAGTAATCAGGGACTACTTGGAATTCAGCGGGTTTATGAAGGGTCTTGAAACAGAAAGCTGAAGAGTTAAAAACCACTGCAAAATACACAGATTTGAATCCTTTGGAACCGCCAGCCATTGTAAGGGTCCGTGGTCTGTAAAGACTGTGAATGTTCGTCCCAGTAGATAATATCTTAGTGTCTACACGGCCCATTTAATAGCAAGGCACTCTTTTTCAACTGTCGAATAAGCCTCTTCATGTCATGAGTTTTCGGCTTATGAAGGCAATGAGGTACAGGTTCTCCTCAGTGCCCTGGGAAAGTACTGCTCCTAGGCCTGAACCGGAGGGATCCGTCTGCAAGAAGAACAACTCCTTAAAATTGGGACACCGGAGAACAGGTAGTGCGGAAATGGCTTGTTTTAACTGACGAAAAGCTTGAAGAGCCTTAGGGTCGGAGTGAATATCCTGTTTGTAGGAGGTTTTCGGGGCTTCCGTCAAGGGAGTTGCAACTGAAGAAAACATGGGGATAAATCTCCTGTAGTAACCTACGAACCCCAAGAATGCTTGCATTTGTTTGCGATTATTCGGCATAGGAAGTTTTAGGATGGCATCAACTTTGTCGAACTGGGGTCTAATTTCTCCTCCTCCCACCAGGTATCCTAAATACCTAATATGTTGGGTCCCTATAGTTGTCTTCTTGGGGTTGATTTTTAACCCTGCCGTGTCAAGGTCTGTTATCACTTTCTGTAGGTGTACGAGATGGTCGCTCCAACAATTACTAAATACAATTATATCATCCAAGTAAGCCAAACAATATTCTCCATGCGGTGCTAATATCTGATTCATTAGGGATTGGAAGGTAGCTGGGGCTCCATGTAGCCCGAATGGCAATACCGTGAACTGGTACAATCCTGATGGTGTTGCAAAGGCGGTTTTGATCTTGTCCTCTTTTCTTAAAGGGATCTGCCAGTAACCCGTAGTAAGGTCTATTGTAGTCAAATAATGTGCAGCCCCTAACATTTCTAACAATTCGTCCATGCGGGGCATAGGGTAGGCTTGATATGTTGATATGCCATCTAGTTTCCTGTAGTCCTTACAAAACCGAGTGGATCCGTCCGGTTTTGGTACTAGAACGATTGGAGACGACTGACTTGTGGATCGTTCAATTATTCACATCTTCAACATTTCTTCTACCTCCCGCTGGCCCGCATCCCTTTTGCTTTCAGGTAATCTACATGGCCTTACCCTCACAAATTGATTTGGAAGGGTCTCTATTTTATGTTCTATTAGGTTGGTTTTGCCAGGTACAAAGGAAAATACACTTTCTAATGGTGCAAGTACCTCCAGCAGTTCTTTCTTCTTCTTCTCTGTCAACTCAGACCCCCATTGAACCGACTGCAGTGCCGTTTGTTTGGACACATCATGGTCATTGGATATGTTCATTATCTGGACTTCCAGAGGTTTGTCACGGGGTTCTTTTCATTCTTTTAGCAGATTTATGTGGTAGTTCTTTGACTTCTCTTTTCTGTCTGGCTGTTCTATTAAGTAATTGACTGGGCCTAATACGTCTAATACTGTCATGGGCCTCTCCATTGGGCCAACATTTTATTGTAGGAGGTAGGTAACAACATCAATACTTTATCCCCTTTTTGGAAAGACCTTACCTGGGTAGTGCGCTTGTAATATTTCTTCTTGGTTATTTGTGCTTTGCCAAGATTTGCTTGGGCCAATTCCCTTAATTTGGTTAGGTTTTCTCGTAGTTCTATAACATAATGTGTAAGTGGTGTTTCCTCTTCCTGGTCTTCCCACTCACTCTTTTCTATGTCTAGCACTGTTCTAGGTTTGTGTCCAAATAGAAGTTCGAAAGGGGAAAACCCTGTGGATGATTGAGGAGTGTCTCTTAGTCCCATAAGTAACCAGGGTAGGACTCTATCCCAGTTTGCTTCTGATGGTTCCTTGATCTTCTTTAACATATGTTTAATGGTCTTATTATATCTTTCCACCAGGCCATCCGTTTGCAAATGATATACCGATGTTCGGAGTTGCCGTATTTTTAGTTGTTTGCATACGGCCTGCATGACCCCGGATACAAAATTCCTTCCCTGGTCAGTGATTATTTCCGCTGGTAAAGGAACCCGCGCAAAGAAAGGTGCCAAGATGTTGCATACATTAGTGGCACTAATGCCCCTCATTGGGAAGGCTTCAGGGTACCTCGTGGCATAGTCCACAATGACCAGGATGTACTTATGGTCGTGACTGTTAGGTTCCAGGGGTCACACTATATCGATCCCAATCCAATAAAAGGGCTCTTTTATCAGAGGCATTGGTTGTAAAGGGGCCTTACGGGGTTATCCAGGAATTAGTCTTCTGACACACCACACATTCTTCACAATACCTCCCCACGTCCCTGTATACTCCTGGCCAGTAGAACCTTTTTAACACTTTCTCCTGGGTTTTTTCCCTGGCCATGTCCACCTGTAGTGTTGTCGTGGGCAAGTTTTATCACAGTCTTTCAGAAACTTAGGGGTACTAATAATTGTTCAAGTTCGTTTGCTGATTGACCCTTAGTTACACGATATAATAGACCCCTCGAAGACTTGAACCAGGATAAGTTGCTCCTTTCTCGGGAAAGGGGATAGACTGCTCCCATGCTACCTTCAAAGTAGGGTCCGTTCTTAGCTAACTACGGTATGCGGGGTACTTGGCCTCTGGCATCCAGTCAATGAACCCTGTATACTTGATTATTTCAACCCACTCCTTTTTCCCTCTTCTAACTTCGTTCCTGCTTTTCTTGTGCCGGTTGGTTGGGTTACCCTCGATGTATGATTGGGAGAAGGGAGCAGTTTGTAGCCACTCAGGTTCTTTAACACATTCTTGGAAGGAGGGCAGATCTGTCCCTATCAACACCGGGGTGGGTAAATGAGGCATGATAGCAACCTTCCTCTTAGATTCAACCCCTTTTACCTCTATGACAACCTCCTTTGAGGGGTAGGACTTGGTATCCCCATGAACACATTTGATAGGTATTTGAGACACAGCCCCTCACACTGACCCACTTACTTCCAGTCGGACTGCCGTCTGTTTGCTTCCGTTGTCAAGGAGGGCTTGTCTAGTTGTTCCGTCTACCCTCACATCTAGGAAGTAGGGTTCTCGACATCGCCGATATTCTTTCCCTTGAAGAAATCCGATTTCCATTGGTTCAGCCAGCTTGGCTTTCCTGGGGCAAAACCTTGCAATGTGTCCCCAGTCGCCACAATCGAAACTCTGCGGTTGTCTGTTTACATTAGGCCAGGTTACAGTCTTTGGTTCTCCTCTAGAGGCTCTTATTTCTCCCGTTCCTGTTCCCTTCAGGATTGTAGCTCTGGGTAGCTCGGGGGGACCTCCCCTGGTTGTCCCGGCTTTCTGGAAGGCAGAAGCGATGTCAATAGCGCCTGGCAGTGTGGGTCGATGGTGTTGCCTTACCCATCGTTGCATGGGTGGTGGAAGTGCCTCCATAAACTGCTCCAGTTTTATTTTGTCCACCACATCTTGCACACTACTACTGGCTGGTTTTAACCACTTGTCGGTTATATCATGGATGCGATAGTACAATTGCCTGGGGGTTTCCCCCGGCTTAAGCTTGGTCTCCCTTAATCTGATCTGGTAAGCTTCTTTGTCCATTCCCATCCTGTCTAGTATTGTCCTTTTAATCTCAGTATATGATGTATCACCTGCTGTGTTGGCTGCCTGGTAAGCCCCTTGCATGCTTCCGGTTAGTAAAGGAGCTATAAAGTGGCCCCACTTCTCCACTGACCACTGAGCATTTCTGGCAACTCTTTCGAAGTTAGCAAAAAAAATAGCAGGGGTCCTCACCAGGTTTGAACTTTTGTAGGACCGCCGTTGGAGCCATGGGGTTTCCTCGAGCCACCACCGCCTCCGTCACTTTTTTTAAAGCGTCTTGGCTAGCTGTAAAGCCTGCTATAAAGTTTTGGCGATCAATTTGGGCTTGGTGAGACTGCACTTGTATTGCCTGTTGCAGTTGTTGTTGACCTTCTGCCAGGGCTTTTATTATGGCCTCCATTGCATGCTGTCGTATCCCACCGCTGCCACCAAATTTGTAAGGATGAGGCAGGGAGGCAGGAATAAAGAAAATAAAAATCCTTTATTCAGGTGAAGAATAGAAAAAAAATATATCTTTCAAGCAGAACTTAATTCAGCCTTCTGTTCCTTCTTAGGTATGGATGCACCTTCAGATTCCTCCGGTTAGTCTTCATAGGCCCACAGCGTCCCTGGTGTGGCTCTCTCTCCCTCAGGTCGAATGTTCTGAAAGAGAATGGGAAAATCACACACAGTCCTTTGTCAGTTTCACCCTTATATAGGGGCCAGAGACTGGCTAACCAATCAGAAGCGACTTTGTTCCCATCTCTATAAATATCCCCCCAAGCCCCGCCCCTTTTCTCTATGTTCGTGATTTGCCATGCTGTATTTTATCCCGTCCCGTCTGCCTGGCCCTGACTGCTGCCGGAGTGGATTTCAGGTGAGATTGTCAATTTCAAGCACGAGCGGGGAGCGGCTATCGTGACAATCTTGTTTGGCGTCCGTGCTATCTGTCCATACCCAAATCCCTGTGGCCGTACTGCGTAGGTTGACCTCCCCCTCGGGTATATCAGACTCGTGGCCTAAGTCAGACTCGTGGCCTAAGTCTGACTCACTTTCGCGTTTCGAACTGCGGCTGCCTCTTGATTCCAACACGTGGTCGGGTTTATCTGACTCGCGGTCGCATACATTCAAACTGCGGCCGCTCCTTGATTGTGGCTCATGGTCGGTTTTATCCGCCTCGTGGCCGCCCTCTCGTTTTTGAGGCCATTCTGTACCTTCATATTCACAACTAGGTCTGTGGTATTGAGGATTAACCAATGTGGTGGACAGCAAGATACTTGGGATCAGAAAGAGCCCCCATCAATGGTCATTTATGGGCATCATCAAACCAGGGCAAAGAGGCAATATTTTTATCAAATGGGAAAAGTCTAAAATGCTGTTTCGTAAGAATCATGACCAAAAGCCTCATGTGAAAAAGACAGCACTACACAATCCCCCATAGCTTTCTAGGGATGCCCCCCGCACCCCACCCAGGCTATTCTATTAGACATCATAATATCTCTGCATAATTGCTGTGGCTGTAATTGATTATTTAACCAATACAATGGTTTATTGATGGAGTCCACACTCTCCTCTTGTGCTCACTTTAATGGTTGTTTATCTCCTACAACAGTTATGTAAGGAGCGGGCTTCAGAGGGAGATTAAAAATCTCAATGGCCATGCCCATATTCCAATCTGTTTTATCAGTTTTAATGCTTCTGCTGATATATCTTGGAAGATGTCTCTCCTTAGAAGACGGTTTGACCAACTCAACTACGTTGTCAGCTTCCATACTAACTACATCAATATTCTTTAAGCTGTTCATTAAAGCAGAATCATTAGCGCTTGGCTACAGAGTCACCAGGTAATTTATAGGTTTCGATGCAAGTTTTGCCAACATTTTTCTGGATAAGGTTTCAATATGTGCAACCCTACCCACAAGTTAAAGAAAAAAGAATTCTCTACATTAACATTTAAAAAAATAAAAGGACAAACATACCATGCAGATAGGCCGCAGCAATCTAGCAGCTGCACACTTTTTAAAACAAAGACTGAGGGGGTGAATGGTCAAGTCCCAGTACCCAGAGTGCCAATGTCTTTGCGCACATTATACCCGCTAGTCTTTACTTTAAACTTGTGTCCGACGTTCCCCCTCAGGTCTTCACAGCCTGTGTTTGCCAGCCTGCATGCAGCCGAACCGGGCTTAACTGGCCAAACTTCTAAACATTCCTACAACAAAACAAATGCATGCCAACCCCTCCCACCTCCCTTCTCCCACCAAACCTACTCATCACCCCCACCCCATCTCCGATCGTGAACGCTACCGTGCCCTCAATCCCATTCCTTAGCCACACAAGCCTCATAGCAGCATATCATCAGATGGCAAAAACATTTGCAGAACCAATGTATTACATGCTGTGATGTCAGTGCTGGTTTCTCTTAGGCCCCTGTACACCACCCTGTGCCATACCACCGTCTCTGCCTCGTCCCACTTCTGACGGTCACCGCACCATTCTACACTTTGCCAGAATGCAGATGAGATCTTTCACTTCGCTACATGCGCTCCTTGCTCTGCCTCAGGAATATCACCAGTAGGCACACCTCCGGTGGCCACTCATGCATTTTTATCCCTCCCTTGGAGGCCCTATTCCCAATATCCTGCCAGAACCCCCCAATTACCGGGCACGACCAACACATATGTAGCATGTCTGCCGATGTGCTCAGACACCTTGGGAAGCTCTGCTCTCCTGCTGCCGGGAACCATGAAATGGCCCACGGGGTCATGTACGCTCTGTGTGTAATGAAAAGCTGTAGGTGTTTGAAGTTTGCATTCCTAGATACCTTTCGCGCATACATCATTATCCTGGCCCATTCGCCATCCGTAAAAGCCTGGTCTACCTCATCCTCCCATTTGGCATGGACTGTGAGGTCTGACTCACAGAGCGAGTCCATTATCTAATCGCAGAGCCTGGAAATCACATGGCACCCCCTCCGTCAGGTCATTAGGGAGTTCAGCTTGTCATCCCCTGCAAATCCCTCCCTGATATAAGGCCATCTAGTCACGACCAATTTAGTTACTCTGTTGTATGTCAAGAATTGTCCTTTCGATATACCATAGATTTCAATCAGCTCGGGAAAGCCCAGCATAACCCCCTCCTTGCACAGGTTGCCCAGAGTAAAGACTCCTTTTGGTTCCCAATGTAGTCTAATGTTACAAACCACCCTCCTCCCTGACTCCCCCCCATATCCCCTCTCCCCCCTCCCCCCCCCCCGACTCCCTCCTCTGATTGCTGCTAGTGATACATTGGTGGAATACGGGTCTCCCTTGCCCACCAGCTTCCATAATCTGTCCCACAGCTTTCTGCCCAGTGTGATCAAGGCAGGCGTTCCCGCTCGACCGGCACCAGTCACCCAGAGCACCTCACTCAAGTAAAACTGTGTAACTTCGCGCTGCAGCAGCTCAGTGTCCAGGGAGACCTCGTCAGCTAGCCACGTCACTACAAACTGCAGTTGTCCAGCCATGTAGTATGCTTCAAAATGCAGCAGCTTAATTTCCCCCTCCTTGTGGTACCCAGCGACATTCGGCACCCCCCGCACCCTTTACATAAACCCTCTCACTACTTAATCGAGTTTGCGGAAGAACAGTCCTGGGATCTCATACGGTATATTCACAAAGTGGTATAGCACACGTGGCAGCACAACCATTTTAAGTAGCGCCATGCAACCCATCATGGATAGCGGTAGCCTCTGCCAAAATCCCAAAGATTTCTTGATGCCACGGAAAGCCCTCAGTGTGTTTGACGCATGTTCCATTCTAGGGACATGACAAACATCCACCCCCAAGTATCGAAAGGAGTCCACTGCCCATTGTATCCCTAAATTCAGTAGGTGCTGTTGCTCAAGCGTCGCTAGACCCACCAACGAAAACAACTTCGATTTTTTTTGCTTATGGTTATGCCGGACAGCCTTGCAAAGCCCTCCAGTACATCCAATATGTAAGGTAGGTTGGATTCCGGGTCCTGCACATAAAGCAATGTTGCAGCTGCATACAGCGAGTCTACATGCCTGGCCCCCTTGATTGGTATGCCTGCGCCCCCAAAGTCTTCTCTAAGAAAGGCTGCAAGCGGTTCCAGAGCCAAGATGAGAAACATGGGGGAGAGCGGGCACCACTGTCTAGTTCCCTTGCCCAGTTCGTACGCCTCCCAGACATGTCTCCCAGTTTTCACTCATGCCAACTGTTTTTCATACTTTAAGTGTACCCATCGCGCAAATCGTGGCACCACTCCGAAACGCAGTATGCAGCCAATCCCATCATACTCGAGTTGAATGTCTTTATGGCATTGAGCAAGGCCACAGCATATGTTCCCGCCTCCTCCTCCCTTGTTTTATCTATTACATGGTGGAGCCTGCGCAGGTTCCAGGACGTGTTCCTCCCAGGAACATAACCAGTTTGGTCGGAGTGTATCAAGGTACCAAATACACCCCTGGTGCGAGTTCTCCTGTGAACTCCATGTAGAATTCTGCCGGCTACCCATCTGCACCTGGCGTCTTGCCGGAGGGCAGCATATGCACGGTGGCCTGCAAATCCTTCACCATCAACGGAGCACCAAGTGTCTCCGCCTGTTCCTGCTCCAGGTGAGGCAAGTCAATCTCCATCCATACACGTCATTCAAATCCCTGCCAATGTCTCCCTCCTCTGCGGTATATAAGCGCTGATAGCACTGGCTAAAGACTGCATTGATCTCCCTTTGGGCTCTACATTGTTCCCCGCACTTTTCTTTAATGGAGCTGATCATGCTCCTTCTCTACTCTGCACGGCACAGCCAGGCAAACATTCTTTCTGGTTTATCCCCAATCTCGTGACGTCTCGCCACGTATTTGCCACAGTCATGCTTGCCCAATCGTTCCCAGGCCGCTATGCAGTCTTGCTGAAGCTCAATCAACTTCCTCTCACGCTCCGCTGCTCGTTTCCCCTTGCCTCCTAGCGCTTCCTTCTGCTGCTCTGCGCTGGCAATATCCCACAACAGGCCTTTCCGCATTCCTCCCATCTTCCCAATTACTTCTCATCACCACCTTGGACTCCGACAAGGTTCCTGCGCTATCTACACTCCCTTTGTTAAGATTGAAAGAATTCCTCTAGCCCATCTCCCATGTGGTCCCTGAACTGCTCATCCAGCAGAGCCTCCTCCCTAAGCCGCCATGTCTGGATTGGGTGTGTGCCCGCTGTCCTCTGCCTCGTCACCACGAGAGGCGCATTGTCTGAAAAGTCTCTCACTCTGTAATCAGCCACAATAAATTCACCCAGGTTTTCAATGCCCGTAAACATGTAATCAATGCCTGCATGCACCCAGTGCGGACTCAAGTAAAATGAGCAATCTTTCCTGTACCCATGCAGCTGCCTCCAAATGTCACCAATCTCCAACTCCTGCAATAATGTCCCCAGCGCCTTAGCCAGTGGCTCCCGTTTCCTACACACGCCATTTGACCTGTCTAACGCCGGGTCCAAGGCACAGTTAAAATCCCCTCCCTAGAGCCACAGGGCTCCCCTATAAGGCGTCAACTTTTGTCAATCGTAGCTTGCTGGACGCCACAAGATGAGTTTCCTGCAGGAGGATCACATGCGCTCCCTTGCTTCTTAGCGTACGTATCCTGTTCCGCTTCATATAGCTGTTGAGCCCCCTCACATTCCAGGAGACGACCCTGCTATCACTCATCCCAGTCGTGTAGTTCCTCCCCCGCCTAGGTGTCCCAATCACCCCCATTCTATCCGCTCCCCAGCCCGTACATCCACTTCAAATCGGGGCCCACAGATCTTGTCCGCCCAACTCAGAGGTTGCCTCCATTCCCTTCTGCTCCCTCTTACCTGGTCCCTGACCTGACAACGTTGCCCCACTCAAAAACGTACAGCACGCCATCAATTCGCAGGATGCGGTACAGATCGGCATGCAGTTGAACCCAACATTTAACCTCCCCAAAACGACCAACATTCCTAAAAGATGCCCAACAGCTCCTAGGGCGTTCAGGCTCAGTTGCTTCTCACATTTAACCAGTGTCTCACTTCCTTCCAAACGGTCTTGCATGCAGCAGCAGGGTACCCCAACAGGGCACCCTTAGAACAGAAATAACCCAATAGCGACCCCTGAATCAGTGTATGACGGTCCTTATCCTCCGGTGAGGCTCGCCGTCTCTGCCATCTGCCAACTGTAAATAGCCTTACACCCTGCTACTGACACCTAAGGCCAGGCATATCTGACCCAGTGCGGCTCATAGTTGGTCTAAAGCTGGTCATCTCCTGAGGGGGGGGGGGCCTTCAATCATTTCCATCCATGCTTGCACAGCCTCTGTGCGGTTGAAAAAAATGGGAGGTGCCGTTATGCAGTACTTTTAATTTGGCAGAGTAAATTAACATACTTCAGGCCCGCCTGTCGCAGTCTTGCCTTTGTAGTTCCAATAGCTGCCCTTTGCCTCTGTACTTTCAGGGTCTAGTTCAGGTACACCGTGATCTTGGCAGACCCCCTTTCGATAATCCCTCCTTGTCTGGAGAAAGCCAGTATTGCTTCCCTGTCCCTATAGTTCAGGAGCTTGGCAATCAATGCTCTCTGAGGTGTCCCCGGCAGGCGTCTTCTCGTAGGGACCAATGGGCCGGCTCCACCGTGAACTCCTGCAACAGGGTTCCTGCCCCAATCTCCTGCAGCAGCATGTTTTCCGCATATGTCGTGGGGTCCCTGGCCTCTGTCCCTCCGGCAGGCCCAGTATTCTTATATTGTTCCGCCAAGCCAGTGCTTTGTCATCCTCTGCTCTGCTTTCCAGCGTGGCCATCTTTAGCTTTAACTCCTGCACCTCCAACAGGGCCCCACCTTATTTTGCTTATTCTGCTTATTTTCATCAGCCTGCATCTCCAACGTGCACCCTGTCCGCCAGTGCTCGGACATCATGCCGCAGCAGCCCCACATCTATCCTGACCTCATCAATTCTCCTCTCCAGGGTTGTTTGCATTGTTGCAATGGCCTTCAGGATCAGATTATCCTTTGTCTTGCATGGCCATCTGCCAGGCCTTCGCGCCTCCCCTCTTCTTGCAAGCAAACGCCTCCATCTTAGTTTGTCTAGATTTACCCTTAGTCTGCCTGTTAGGTATGTGTTCAGCGGGTCGCCTCTCATGACGCTGCACCAGCAAACAATCCTGCGCCCAGTTGCTCCCACGGAGTGAGGTGTACTCGTGTTCCAGGGCCGGGCCTCCTTATCCCAACCAGTATCTGGAGGCGGTGCTGGGGACTGCGCTCGCCAGTGTACACCCAGAGGGAATAAGCGGTGCACGACAGGGTGCTGCCAGCTCCCGGCTGCACCCCCTCTCGCAGGCCCGTGCTGCCCGGCATCGGCCCTGTTAGCGGGTTTCCCACTCCAGGGGGACCAGCCTAGCGCCTCTTTCACTGCAGCTTCCACTGGGCCAGGCTGCTGCCTGTCTCCCGCACACTGCCCTTCCGAAGGCGGTTCTCCGCCCGAGCGCCCCTCAGCTTGTGTCACATGTGGAATAGGCGATCTGGGCACCAACTGCGCATCGGCCACAGTAAACTGGTAACTGTGTGCATGCACACTGCAGAAGTGTGCAACTTGTCGAGCAGCAGTGTCCTTACGATGTGCCCAAACCCCAGACAGTGCACAGGTCCCCAGAAAGTGCAGGCACGTGCAAAATGCGGCAGCACAGTGGAACGTTTTGAGCGTCCCCGCCTCCCCTGCAAGCTGCATGCGAGGCAGGTTCCGGGCACAGTGACAACTTTCTATGCCAGTGTTCCTGTCCAGAAACACCCAGGGGTGGCAGTGCTCCTGTGGGGGGTCATGGACCGCTCCCTGGTGAATACACCCCCGCTGGGGCTCACTCCGAGGTGTCACCCCGTGAGCTGACAGAAGCTTCCCTCTCAGCCTTCATGCCCTGACTGCTTCCATGCAGGGCTTCCCTGAGCATGAAGTGCAGGTGTTTAGTTGCCGCTGGCAGGAGGTCTGGAGGGGGGCCAGAGCAGCGGGTACAGACCAGGAGCTGAGTCCGCTGTCCCACACACTGTTCAGTCTGCCCCAGATGTCTCTTCCCGCCTCTGTGGGCAGGGAGCCATGAGAGGTGCCGGCACAGAGCCCGGGCTGCAGCCGCACGCTCCGCCCGCCCCTATTTCTGCTGCCCAGATCAGCTGCTCAGGCCACCAGCACCATTTTCTCCATCTACATCCAGCTCCTCCGCCGGCAGAGCTCAGTTTCAACGCTGCTCCTCTGCTTAGGTGCTCTCCGCACTTTCACCAGGCCTCCCCCTGCAACAGGACTCACTGCACAGAGCTTTTCAGGAGGATTTCAAATAATTTAGAGTAGCTGGGCTAATCGTTTGAACAGATCAGGCAGGACCTTACAGGGCTTGCAACCTTACTTCATGCCTGCCAGCCACGCCACCCCAGCCCTTCCCACAAGGTTAAGCACCAAAGATTCAAGGAGGTTAAGGGATTTAAACATGTTTTGTTACAATTGTATTCCATTCTCAAATGGCTGTGATAAAAAAAAAATCCCAATGCCGGCCTCTTAGAAAGTCCCTCAATGTTCATCCAACATTCCTCATAACATTACAATTTTCTTTATGTACTACATTTGAAAACCCCTCTAATCTCAATCATTTAGCACCTTTCACATGCAAGGAATTCTTACTTTGGGGGGAACCAGGCTTCATACTCTACTTTTTGATCGATGTAGCAGACCTACTCAAAGAGATTATTGCCAATTGCTCTCTTTCAAACAGATGTTTGATTGACGTCTACCTGTGGGGAAAAAGGTCCACTTGCTCTTCGCTCTGAATTGCTTTCAGGTATATGCCTGGTAAATTTAACGGGACTATGTCCAAGGACTGTTGGACATTGCACACTGCAGGTTGGACAGACATATCTGGTGAATTTTTGGCTCACAATATATCTGTGTTTTTTCCCAGTAAACTGACTGTTCTTCTGCTGCAAGAATACGTGCTTCCAAGTCTTTTACCGCCATATACCAAAAGTGAAGTGTTATAAGGTCACCAAGAGACATGCCCTTCCATTTAGGCATATTTATTTTGCTTTGAGTGGCTACTACCCATAGATGAAGGGGCATCCAAAGGCTGCACCACCCTGATCTCTCCCAAAGGCAAGCTTGATGAAATAAAATAAAGGAAACTCCTTATAGAAAACAAATCACTAGAGGCTACTACACCCTAATATTTTCCACTAAAAAGACAGATATGGTAAACCAGAATGTGTTGTTAGACACACTTCCCAATCTGCTGGATGCCCTGAAGGAATCTTGATTGAGTGCTCGAAAACCGCCATGCTTTTAAAAAGGGTTAATTGGCACTATGACCTAATAGGTCCATTCTCTTGTTCTCTCTCCCACCATAATGCATTTACAAATCCAAAATACAATGAAGTACATTTGTGCTTTTGTATTATGTGAAAATACAAAGAATGAGATATAGAAATGAGGCCGAACGCAATCTAATGCAACTATTAGTCGAAATGAGCGTACAATGCAGATATGTCAATAACGCAGGGTAAACGGAAGTCAATAGAAGTTGGACATCAGGCAGTTTACAGCAAGCCACATTGAGTCACAGCCTCCTTGGCTGTGTCTTCGGAGTTAGCTCGGGCTGAAACAGAGTGCCACAAGGTCCAGAAACCTCTGGATAACCACTGCTGTAGTATATCAAGGTTTCTAAAGATAACCCAAGACATTCTTACATCATTGAAATACTATGCAGCAGAGGAAAGGTTTCCTCTCCATCACAATCTCGGACATCTCTGACCAACTGAAACCCGAGTCAGGACCAGTTCATACTGTAGATGGTCTGAGACTCCCCATAATGCCAAAGTGTTCAATTGCGATTCAAAAGCCGGATTGAAGAAGTAGCCAAATCAAACAGTTGTCCAGAGGAGTAAGATATCCAACCTCCAAAGAGAAGGCTTTAGTGAAAGCACTACAGATAAAATGTAGAGATCTGAATTTGTAATCGGTCATGCCTATTACAAAGCCAAAAAGGTCTGGCTGCTCCAGAATGTCAAGGGGAAAATGAGTAGCCTGAAGTTTCCACAGAACACATCCAATCTCTTAAACGCAACACCTCAAACTTTTGCGCTAATGTTGCCATGTGGAATAGATCTCAAATAAGAAAATCGAGATTGTAATAACGTTTTGGAAATTAGGAAAATGGTGGGAATGAAAGTGACAAAGTGTTTTTAAGGAGAGATCCATCAAATTAAGATAGAAAAATCTGGAATCTCCTAAAGAGGTTCTAGAGACAACTGCTGACATTTTGGAATAGAACCTAGGGGAGCTTGTAGCAGACAACGAGAACAACCCTCCTAGACAATTAGGATGGCAGATGTTTACTGGATTCTCTCTGTCCCTTGATACTAGGATGACAATGCTGCTGACGGGGGAATTAATGTTCCTTCATGAAAAAAAGAGGAACCGACATTCTAAAAGGCAGACAGCAACAAGCAATGATATTCAGAGTAGTATGAAGGCATTGTGAAGCAAGACAGACAACAGATTCAAATGTATATTCAAAACCTACACTTGCCCTCAGAACTAACTGTATACAATGTGTAGGGATGTCAGCTTCAAAATGAAAAGTGTTCGAAAAAGTTCCAAAGAAAATCTAGAGCCTCTTCTGGCTCTTTACTTAAATCAGCTCCTCCTTTCTCAAGTTCAAAACAATTCTCAAAAGACTGAGGTTCCCTTCCCCAAGAGTTCAAATCTTCCAGCTTTCCTAAACAATACAGTTCCTTGGGACACTTCCCAACTCTCTTGTCATTGGTACTCTTCACTGATTCACAAAACAAGTCTGTTTCTTAACTTTAAAATTATATATGCAGTCGTTGCACAACACAAGCCCTGTAGAAATACTTTCCTTTGCTTTATTCACTAAGGGCCCTCGGTCTAGGCACAGTTGTCGCCACCACACGGTCCACCCATTACTGGTTACTCAACCGATACCCCTAAATAGCTGGTTTCTATTAACAATTTTCCATTACTCTCCTTGAACAGTTAGTTAAACTTGTCTCTTTCATTAATGTTACTCTTCCAACACTTTGCAGTGGCCTGGTTTGCCACCATGCACTTAGTTACACCTTGTGTATTCTTCTGGCTCTTGCCAATACAGATTTTCCCTTAACCTGCAATTGCTGAAGTATTTAAATTGTGCTCAACACTTGGCTTCTCCTTTCATAACCCTTCTTGGGTTTTCGTTGGCTTTGCCAACACTTGCGTTTCCAAGAATTCATTCTGTGGTCTCTCTCACTTGCACCACCATGTTTCCATCCCACTCATAAATGTTCATAACTTGTTTCTGCTTTATGCAGCATTTAAAGTGGTTCACAATGTCTCTCGATTCGTAGTGAAAATATCTTGTTTTTGCTTTATGCAGCATTCAAAATTGCTTTTTATCACTTTGTTCGTCCACTTTCCAAAAGCACTTCTTTTTGCATTCCAAAAGTGCTTATAACAATTTCCCATTAATTCGATAACTAAGTGTACGTACTTAAAGCTCCAGGAGCGCTCCGGTATGAGTGGTTCCCTTGAAGCACTCACCGGCTCCGTACGGCAGCTACTTTTGGCTTCTCGCCTGCTCCTCGGACTGCTGTCTGGCTTCTCCTGTCTCTGTTCCTCTCCCGCGGAGACCAGAGAGAGCACTGCTCACTTTCTTGGTGCTCTCCCACTGCTGGAGTGTCCTGGTGCCCAGAGACGCTTTTATGGGAGGGCAAAAGGGGCACTTTCTGGGGGCCCCAGGACCCCCACCTTGGAGGGGGCGGGGGCCCACAAGGCTAGCTGACCTGTAGAAGGAAGATTCCATTGTTCACCAGTCTTAAATAGCACACGTCAGGATATTTTATGGGGTGCTGCTGAGGCTCTAAACTCATTGTCTTTTGGTTTTGACAAGTACATTCTGCCTTGATCAATTCATCATTTACTGCTTTGTGTGTTCACTGTGGTACATAGTTTTTGTGTTCCTTACGGCACAACTCTGTAGCATTCTTGCCTTTCTGTGGGAATTATGTTGATCATGTGCAATAGGCGATGGTGAAATGCATATTGATAAATTTAGTGCCACAATGGTTCAGAAGTTAGCTCAGTGTGTGAAGCGCCCATTGCAGAGATATGTGTTCATATGCAAAATTAGAATATCACATTCCAGGAAGGCTGGCTGAGCCTTTCCTATGTGTGAAGTTTATAAAACTGCCTGCATATGCACTTGGTTTTGCAGAACATCTGCTATTATCAGCAATGTACCTGCACCAGATAGGGGTTGCTATAAAAACTAACATATCATCTGTATGGTGAAGGTCTAGAAATTGGTTTGTTCAGATGGGGTGCTGTAAAAGAAAGGAAAACGCCTCCAAACATGGCAAACATGGCATAAACTGTTCGTCCAAGAGGTGAATAGGTATCCAAATTCAAGACTATGGAACAAAAGCGTTCATACTTGTATCCTGGATTTGCCAGCAGACGATAGTGATCCTGGTCAAATCATCTAATGCCTTCTTGCATGCTGCTGGTATCGTTTAGCCCATTACTTGATCTTTCTTCTTCTGCAGGCCATTTGGGTGGAAGGGATCGTAGACAGGAGAGAGCTGACCATATGTTGGGGGCCTCAGGCAAGCATATTTTAAGGTCTGCTTGTTTGGCACAAAAAAATTATAAGTTACTCACCGTAGTGACTAACGTACTCTTAGTCCATAGTCCCCTTTCCTTCATACTGTGTGGGCATCCCTTCCAAGGGACAGAAGACGGAACCTTTTTCACCAGAAAAACCTTCTTCCACTTTAAATTTAGAGGCACGCTGGGGTAAATAGATTTAACATTGCCTAATGACATCAGTATTATTAGGGGGGGGAGGTTGGTTGGACGTATAGAGGAAAGGGGAGTATGGACTAAAAGTACGTTAGTCACTTCGGTGAGTAACTTATAATTACTCTTACGTTCCGTCCCCTTTCCTCCATACTGTATGGGTGTCATGCACTTCCCTCATTCGGTGCCTAGGCTGCCCGCACGCCTTCCGTCCAGCTCTGGCGCTGGGGCACGTACACATGCTGCGGATGCGCCGCAGGCAGTCCTGGTTGGCAGCACTAGCCGCGTTGGCACTGGCAGTTGCCATGGCGCTTGCGGGAAACTCAGCAGTAGGCCCCATGGCTTTTGTTGCGCGGAGAAAGCAATCACGTGTACGGGGGCAGAGTCTTCCCCCGCCCAAGTCACGTGATTCCTCTTCATGCAATCTCTGCCGTACTGGCCTGGCCCGTGATCCTTCTCACGTGCTGATCACGCACTTGTGTGATATCTAGCCGGGATTACAACAACGCCAAGTACGCCACCATACGTTTCTCAGCTGTTTTTTCTGCAGCGTGTGGTGTTAATTCTTGCTTCTGGTTTGTTTTCCTGGATTCCGGACTTGGCTTCGTTCTCTTGGGTCTGTTACCCGATTTTGTCCCTTGGATTTGGAGCCTTTTTTGGACTGATACTCTGAACTACCTTGACCCTGGATTTTGGACATTGGATGCTTTGATTCTTGCATTTTGGATTCTGGTACCTGGACATTTTTCCTGCTCTGGCCCCATCTGTGATCAACCCCTCTCCCCTTCGGGATACCCTCCATTCCCCTCTACCCTATGGTGGCGTCCCATTGCTGTCTTGTTTAAGTAACAACCCTGTTGCTTCAGTTTTGTCTCCATCACGACATCTCAGACACAAGGAGGCAACAACTGACATCTTTTGGTAGGTGCCTCTACGATTCCTACTTTTGGGTTTGTAACAGACTAATTGTTTGTTTAACCTAAATTTGCCTGTTTAGGTGTCCACCTGCACGCCTGAATGAGCGAGGTGCGCCAAAAAGGAGAGCACGTTGTCTAAAGTGCACTACAGGGGGTCGATTCCCTTGGAGTCTGCCCAGTGGCAGAATCAGGTCCATTTGCTTTTATATTGGGCCCTGGTAGCATTGCTCCTTGCACCCTGTATGATCTCCAGATTGGCCTGCGAGACGCTAAGGTGGCGGAGCGTTATCTGCTCAGGTACCATGCTGTGGGGGTTAGTTTCCCTGGTGCAGGGTGGATGATTATGACCCCCTGCTGTGCCAGAAGATGTGCTGGGCCCGTAGGGAGGTGAATCTGGGGACATTCAGACTGAGTAGCTCCGAAAACCATGGCCTGGCCGGCCACCATGGAGCTATCAGAATGTTGAGGAGTTGGCAAGACTCCTTGATTTTGAAAATTACCCTGTGGATCAGAGGAGTGGGCGGAAAGGTGTAGGCTTTCATGCCAGTCCACTGGAGGTGAAATGTGTCGCCCAGTAAGCCGGGGCCCTGACCTTGGCAGGATGCGAACTGGGGACCCTTCTTGTTGTGCCAGTTGGCAAAGAGATCCACGTGGGGGTTACCCCACCTGTTGAAGATCTCCTGAATAACAAGGCTGTTTAGCTGCCACTCATAATTGTCTGCGCCTGTCAGCTTCCAGGTTGGATTACCCCGGGAGAGGGACTGCAGTGAGGTAAATGTTTTCCAGGTCCCACTCCCACATGCTGATCGCCAGTCTGCACAGAGGAGGGGATCTGGTGTTTGTTGACGTAGTACATGCTGGTCGAGTAGTCTGTCTGGATGAGGACAACCTTGCCCCTGAGAAGTGGTAGGAATGCCCAGAGTGGCAAGCAGATGGCGTTCAGCTCTAGCCAATTGATGTGGTATTCCTGCTCCTGTTGAGTCCAGGTGCCGTGGACCGAGAGATCGTCCAGGGTGGCTCCCCAGCCTTCGAGCGAGTAATCCGTGGTGATGGTGGCTTGCGCAGTGGGCGGCCGCAGGGCTTGCCCGTCCGCAGGTTGCAGTCTCTGGACCACCAAGTCAGGTCCAGGTGGAGAGATGGTGGAACGTTTATCATCTCGTATTGAGCGCCCCGCTCCTGGTTCCATGAGGCTGCGAAGTGCAGCTGAATCCTCCTCATCCTTAGTCTCGTGTGCGGAATGGCTAATAAGACCGCTGCCAGAAGACCCAGGAGATGTTGGTACCACCATGCCGAGGTCGCAGCTGTGACTTTTTGAGATTGAGCGAGAAGCCCAGATTGTGCAGTGTGTTCATAAGAGCATGGGAAGAGTGGTGACCTGCTTCTGGAGATGTAGCCCTGACGAGCCAGTCGTCAAGGTATGGATAGATGTGGAGGCCCTGTGCTCTGTGGAGGGCCGCCATGGCATTCATGAGTCTGGTAAAGACCCTGGGGGCCAAGTTGAGGCCAAAAGGGAGGACCTTTTATTGAAAATGGTAGCCCATGACCCTGAACCGTAGGAAAGAACGATGGGGCTGCCAAATGGGACGTGTAGGTACGCGTCCTTCAGGTCTAGGGAGCACATCCAGTTTCTCTTGTCCAATGTCTCCACTATAAAAGCTGTCGTAACCATCTTGAATTTTTGCAGGGGTAAGGAGAGGTTGAGGGTGGAAAGGTCCAGCACAACTCTCAGGGCCGCCAGGTTCTTTTTCTGAATGGTGAAAATCTTGGAGTAAAATCCGAAGCCTCACTGGGAGGCTGGAACTTCCTCCACTGCCTGGCTACGAGCAACCGGATCACCATCCAAAAGAGTTGCTGTCCCAAGCTGTGGGAGTGGAAGGGAGGAGAGGCTGGGATAGGAAGGCGGTATCGCGTGGATACTATGGATAGGATCCAGGAGTCCGCGAAATTATGGCGCCAGAAATGTGCATGGAGAGCAATCCTTCCCCCCCCACCGGAGACACGTGGACCCGAAGGGCCATGTCATGCTCCCTTTCCCTTGGAGGCTGTTGCTGAGGAGGGGGGAAACTGGAAAAAGCCCTTACTCCCCCCACCCCCTTTTTGTTGCTTGCGCCGGCTCTGAGACAGCGAGCGTTCCGGCAGCCTGGATCTGCGTTCCTGGAAGCTGCGGAACCCTTCATATGTACAACCCCTTTCTGAGCGCTGCTGAGATTGGGTGTACGATTTGGGTGTGGTCTTTGTAAGGATGGATAAAGACTTAGCGGTTTGTGAGTTGTTTTTCTTCTTGTCCAGCTCTTCGTCCGTAGAGGAGTTGAAGAGACCCCCCACCCCCGTCCCCCTGAATGGTAGATCTAATATGCGTTCCTGGACATCCGGGTTGAATTATGTTACCCGGAGCCAGCCTGTTCTTCTCATTTCTGTGGCAATACTGATCGCACGGCCTGAGGTATCAATATGAGCCACTGTGGATTCTATGAGGTCATACGCCACCAGCTTGGCTTCAGCTAGCCCCGCCTTTAAGCGCGATTGGCTCTGGGTGGGGAGTTCCGAGAGGAAGTCCGCAATTTCCCACCATAATCTTTGGTTGGCGGCTGCCAGCATGGCATCAGCGTTGGCTTGACGTAAATGTAAAGAGGCGTTGGAATAGAGTTTCTTGCCATACACCTCCAAGACCTTCTCCTTGCCTAGCAGCGCCGCAGACGAAGAGGCTGAGGAAAACTGGGGCTTGGAGTATAGTGATGCTGCAGTGATCACTGAAGAGTGTGGCTGAGGATGGGCCGAAAGCAAGAGTGTATCCCCCTCCACCTGCCAGTATACTTGGCGTCCAGGTGTCGATTGACCGGCTGGGCCGAGTGGGGTTTGAGCCAGCCCTTTTTGGCCAGGGAGACTACATCGGTCTGCATAGGAATCCCCGATTTGCAGAGGGGCGTCGAGTGAGGCCTTCAGCCAGAACCCCCTCTGCCGGCTGCACCACCTCGGGTTGGGGGAGGCCTAGGTACTCTGCCAGACCAGAAAGACGTTCGTGGAAGGCCCTGGCTGAGGATGGCGTGTCTGGATCTTCCTCCTCATCTGTATCCTGCAGATCTGGAACATCCTGTCGAGGATGAGTAGTAGTTGGCGCAAGAGGCTGGGCTACAGGTCCCGCGGCCAGAGGCTGAGGCGGCGGAGGAGGAGGAGGCTGGTACGGAGCCCACTGTGGAGTCGGCTGGGGAGCCGGAGGAGGTGGCTGCGCCGTGGCCTGGGGCGTCGGCGGAGGCATCTGTGGTGCCACTAGCATTGCGGGAAGGACTTCCCTGATGGTGTCTTTGATGATAGCCCCCTTCTGAGGTGACTTCATGAGGCCAAGGAACTTGTCGAAGAGCACCTCCTCACTGGCCAAAGAGGTGACTGGGTAGCAGGGAGTTGCTGGAGCCGCTGTGTACCCTGTCCATATGGACGCAAAGGAAAGCTGCCCTGTGCAAATGAGGGGTAGACTGTATGCCACGTACCTGGTTGAGGCCAGTCCCGCCTTGACACTCGCGCTTCTCCGGAATCCTGGAATGGCATCGGACGGGTGCCTCTTTCTGGCACAGCAGACATTTTATCGAGCTGCCTGCCACGTGCCTGCAACGTGTTGCTCGGCCCGCTGGGCCCGGCCTCCTCCAAGACTCTTGCATGTGGATCACAAGGCCTACCCTGCTCCTCGGGCCTGGGTCCGGTAGGTGTGACACCTTCGACCCCGGGGTCGATAGAGCTGCGTTTAGGCACCCCCTCGGACGTATTGCCAGTATTAGGGTGTAGCCCCTCGGCCATGGTGCCAGTAAAAGGGTGGAGACCCGGTAAAAGAACCTTCCGGTCCCTCAACACTACGACCGGGAGGATCCCTCAACCCGAAGGTCTGTAGCCGAGGCAGCCTCGGTGCACGTGCTGGTAGAAGGACCTGACCGGTCCCTCCCGCGCGGGAAAGTCCCTGGGAAGGAGTCTCCCTTGCAGGGTGCGATGGAGAATATCGGCCCTACCTTGGGCCTTTTTCGATGCTTCACGAAGTTCTTGAGATCCTCTGGAGGCGACCTCTGGAAGAGCTCCCTCCACCTGGCTAGTCTGTTCTTAGCACCTTCGAGGACAGCGAGTCACACGCCGAACATGATTGCCAACCGTGGTCTAGGACAAGGCAACGTATGCAGAGGGCGTGGGGGTCTGAAGTTTGGAAGAGCCCGTTGCAGGATGGACACCTGCTGAACCCTGTAGAAGTCGACATGCGCCGGGGAGGAGCGTGACGCCTGAGGACCGAGTACCTGAATGATAAAAAAGACAAAAAAACTAAAAGAAGTATCCGCGCGTGAAATTACATGGCCGAAGCCAAACCCAGGAGCGCTGGTGAATTCGGCCTGTTCCCGTCTACGCGGAAAAGGGGACTGGGATGTGGCGCCAGAGGGCGGAGTCAGGGCAGTGCATGCTCCCTGGGCCGCATGACTGCGTGTCTTTAAATTGTAAGGGGAAGAAGGTTTTTTCAGGTGAAAAAGGTTACGTCTCCCGTCCCTTGGAAGGGACGCCCAAAGGGGACGGGACGTAAGAGTATAGTTTGCTTTTTGGTAAAAGTCAAAGGTTTGTATACAGGTTTATAAATGAAAATGTAACAAGCCATTGTTTTGGAAGTATTTAAAGCTTAAAAGTATTGATTGGTATGCTGGTCCTTATATACTTCCCTTGATGATGGAGAGAATGAAGCTAGAATCATTCCCATTTTGCATAACACCCTTCCATAATATTTTGTTTAAAAATGTTTATGTTTGGTCATGTGATTTGTGTACTTTCCAAGTCCATTTTTTATAAAATGAGATTGTTTTAGTTCCTGGTAAGAACCGGAAAAGAAACTGTTCAAATGCAGAAATTGCAGAGTTGGCACGAATCCCAGCTTCACCCCCTCACCCCTTAACCAATGTGTGATCCTGGGTATCTCATATAATCTTGTATTGCTTAACCTCTTAATATTGCCAGTCCCTAAACCTTTCAAAATTGTCAGCCCTTCAGAGTGATTTCCTTCTCATGGTATGATCTTCATAAAGCCTTATTCATGGTTTCACTGTGTCAATAGTGAGCATATTTATATCTCACACCAAAGGCATGTTCCTTTGATATGTAATGGCAACACTATTTGAAAACCATATCCCACTTCTAATCTCATTCTGTCTGGATAAAGACACCTTCCTGGTAGCTTCTAATCTGCCTCCACTATCCATGCTACGGTATGTGTAGCGTTCTCCTTCCTTCCAATTGGTGGTCTCTATCCATGCATGAGCACTTTTGCATTCTGTGAGGCCGTTAATGTGAGTTCTCTGTCGATTATGGGTTATATGTACCTTTTACATACGGCCCTGCATTAATACTGCAGGGCTGTATACCTTCCTGTATGTTATTGATAAAAAAGTATCCTGTATTTACTAGAACAGTAACCACTTTGTAGACTGCTAATGTTGGTCTTCAAATGCTACTTGTTTAGCACTCTGAATGAAGGGGTAAGGGGATTTGAAGTTAGTAAACATGCTTATTATGCGGGGAGGCAGCATATCAACCTATAGGTTGTGAGCATGACAGGTGGGGAGCGTGACCAGTATTCTTGATCCAATATTTCCGTTGGTTTGGTGGAGGGGGGGGCCCAAAGATGTCCATACCCAGGGCACCAAAAGTGCTTAAGCTGGACCTGCCCACAGCTCTTGCTGTGAGCACCCAACGAGGAGGGTTGGCAGGCCTTCCAGACCCTCTCATGGCAGGCATCTGCCATTGCATCCCTCTCTCCTGCCCAACAATGCTTTCGGCACCCACTCCTCTCCAGCCAGCTCCTCTCTCGCTCATGTCAGCAACCAGCCTCTGGGTTCCTTTCTGTGCTCTCCTTCCTGCTGTGTAGCCAGGCTTCTTATACCTAGTGGGATTGTCAAAGGCCCACAAGTGTGGGTCATTTAGTTTAGTTGCCCGACCTTGAGGAAACCTATTCAATGAACATGTATGGCTATTCCAACGGTATACTTCCATAGCCCTCTTCTTCGTCTCAGTACTAAAGTGGTGTTTGCGGGCGGTTGGAAATGGAAGTGTGCATTACTCTGTGTTGGCTCCTACTGGTCTTGGTACTTAACGGATATGTGTCTGTATTAACAACAGGAGGTGAATATGGGTTTCTCTCACCTAAATGAGACTGTGTCCTCATAGGTTGTCTCTTCCTTGTCCAAATGTCGAGGCGATAATTTTGGGGGACATTTTGGAGGGAAGAAAATGTAAAGGGCTGTCAGTAGCCAAGGTCACCAGCTGTCAGTAGCCTCAAAGGCTTGAGTGATGGAAGGTTCAGTTTGGAAAGGGAATGGGGGATACCATGTCTCACAGGACGTCCTCTCCCCACTCCCCAAGTTCCCTCTACCCAGATGATCCTCCCTCATATATCCACCTCCAGGGTCTGGATCTAAAAGCGATGACCTTTCCCTGGCCACCTGAGAGGAGGATCCAGGAGGAAAAGAGTGAAGACGCCCTCAGGTGCCTCACAGTAGGCACTATGAACTCGGATTCAAATATAAATGGAACACATCCATTGCATCATACACATTTTTGCAATGTAATCCTGGCTAAAGCTGTTTTTAGAATAAAGCCTATTCATGCCTTTGCTGCTATCATAAGACTTTCACTCTGCCATCCCACATGTTTGAAAGCTTTAAACGTATATGATGGCTGATGCAAGCCTTTGTAGGTGTACATAACTAGGATTGCAAAGATTTAGCATTCTACCACCAGTCCGACATTACTATAAAAATAAGGATGTGGTGCAAAAAGAAATTTGGTCCGAATGTGATGATACCAAAATGAAGTGCTCAAGAAGACTAATATACGACCCCTCACAATATCCCTATTAATTTGCAGCTGTTGTAGTGCTGTACTCTTTCCTTCTGCAAGGCAAAAATCACAATTGATCACAAGTCTCGGGCTACAATAAAAACCTAGATTTGTACAAATTGTCTCAGTTCTGCAAATTGTGACCCGATGTTACTGCTGCAGCTTTAATTTCCTGCAAAGATGAGGTATAGTTGAAAAAAACATATCTTGTATCTTCCAAGCCTTGGCAACCATACTCCGAACTAGGTGTGGCGCAATACCTTCACCCTTGCCTAAAGCTACTATGGCAATAGCAGATTGTGCCAGAAAGGTCATGTTTAGGAGCCTTAGATGTAAAATCCAGAGATTTGAAAATATCCCTCAGTGTGAAGTTTTTGCTAGCTATCTGGGGATTATTCTAGTAATGGGAAATCCATGAGTAGAATCACCTCTTCTGGTTTAGTCTGGAAAAAAGAAGAGACTGGCTTCCACAAGACTAACACATTGAAATCTGTATACCTTTAACCTGGATGACATTGTACAAATGTGTAGGGTGCAATGGATGAGTTCCTTTTATATTTGAATCAGGAGTCATAGTGCATACTCTAAATTTAATTGCTGTTCCCCTTGGGGTCAGATTTAGGGGAGCTCAGCAAAATATAAGCTTGGACCATTGCTGTAAAAGGACATTAAATATCTTTAAAGTGTGCACCTGAAGTGTAAACAATTGAACAAGACAACAGGGCATGCAGCTGTCATGCATATAAACAAGGCTGCAAGGATTGCACCTCAAATCTTCCCTAAAACCACCAGGATGAACGTCACCAATGTGAACCCGGAAGTGAACAAAAAGGAGAGCGGGAGTACACCTACACAGCTTTCCCAAGGCTGTTGGGAGAAAACAGAAGATCCAGTGAAGTATCATTCTGCTTGGGTAAGATCACACCTCCCTGCACCCCTAGCATAACACATACCCTAGCAATGACATAATAGGAGCTTCATTCTTATGAATAGTCCCCTTCTGCCACCCTGTTCAGAGAACCAGAATCCAATTTGATTCCATATACCAGAAAACTGCTAGTCGATACAAGAGACAAAAAGGGGGGCGGGGGGCGGCCTTGCCCCAACAATTCAAAGGCACAATTACATGACTACAACAAACCGGAACCCTAAGGCAAGTCCAAATTGAGATAGAAAGAGCCTCCTCAGAGTCCAGGGATACAATCTGGATAGGTAGCAATGTAGCTTGAGTTTAGAAAATCCAAGAGGGTGAGAAGATGAGGGAGCAAGAAATCCAAGAGAACTCAGAGGGCCTCATTACAACCCTGGCGTTGGACCATGGTGCTATTAGCACCATGGTCTATGCCGGATTCCGCCATGGTGGATGGCGGATTTACCGCCCCATTCCAAGGTTGGCGGGGCGGTAAATCCCCATTCACCATGGCCCCTTCCCCATTCCCATTTTTGGCCCATAGGGCTCAATGGGAATGGGGAAGGCGCTAATTACAGCACCGTAAATTACGGTGCCGTAATTAGCACCAAGGTCCCTTAGCGGGTTGGACTTTAACGCCTGCAAAAAGCAGGCGTTAAAGTGTGAATCTGGCATTAAGGGTTTAACGGCGCCACAGCCTTTTACGGCGGCGTTAACCCCTTAACGCCAGGGTTGTAATGAGGCCCAGAATCTCCAACAGGCAAGGTAGGGAGTGGAAGAAGGGGGCCAAGCAGAGGGGGGAAAAAAGACAGTCCTGCAGGGAGTCAAATGACCAGAACGAGGAGGAGCTGTAGACATTTAGGCAAAATAGGAGAGCAACTTAAATAAAAGTCACCTCCAGGGTAGAGTTTGTTGTAACTGGAGCAGGACACATTGAAAAAGCAGGTCAATAACCAGGCCAGGGTCAGGTCCAAAGCAGCAAAACGGCAGGGGCGACCATTCAATTCAATGGAGGAGGAGAAAGCAAAGAAAATTACCATGTTGAGTAGTGTGAAATAAACAGTAGATCAAGGAAATCCAAGGGCTGCACACAGAGGCGAGGTGGAAAGCTTGTACGCTGCTGCAAAGGTACCCTGTTAATTTCCTGCCAGTGTACTGCATGACATCATGCATGTGTGTACACACAAGGCACATTGGGAATCAAAGTCTGCAAGCTTTCTTTTGCCCTTTCACTAAGGTGCTACGGAAACTTCCAGGAGGGACTTTGTCAGGTCATTCCGCTGGAATGTGTGGAGACGTTGGCGGCTAGTGTCAGGGATTGCTCCATCATGTTTGCAACATGAAAACAACTAGCGGTCTAGTTGTTTTCCAAGATGGCCACCTCCCTCTTATTGCAGTAACTGAACAGCGTCTCCCTGCGTTGCAATCCTTTCCACCGTACTACTGGTGTGACGCTAGTTCTTGTTCTATGCTTTCCTTGCCTCATGCTTCTACACTTGTGAAGCCTCCACTTCTTTTGCTTCATGTCTTGTTCTGCCCTTTTATTTATTAAATTTAATTGTAACGTGCTGGAACGACACCCGTGGGCATAGAAGCGCGGGGACAAGACAGACAACACTGAACAAAAAAAATAAGAGAACATATCAATCAGGCCAGAGAGTCCAAGGGGGATAGCAGTGAAGCAATAGAGTGAGTTTCTTAAAACAGAAGGGTCTTCAGTCTACCCTTAAAGATTGAAACTGCCCCACACAGTCTTAGATGCGGTGGAAGGGCATTCCATAGCCGGGGTCCGGCCACTGCGAAGCAGCTATTTTGTACGCAGGAGAGCTTGGCAGCAGGAGTTTCCAACAGACCTCTGTTGTTGGTTTGTAGTGCTTGCTTAACCGGCAACCTCCTAATCCTTTTGGTTAGATATGCCAGGCTTTTTTCTTAGAGACATGCATGCGTAATGCACAGTGTCCAGAATAGAATTTGCTTCTGAACTGGCAGCCAGTGGAGTGACAACCTTCCTGCAGACATGTTCTGTTCTGCGAAGAACAGTCACCGCCCTGACTGCATTATTTTGGACCACCTGTAGCCGCTTAATCTCCGTCTTTCCAATGCCCTGAAGAAGACTGGCACAGTAGTCAAGGCGAGAGCTGATAATTGCATGGACCAGTGTTGCCCTGTCCGCCCTATCAAGAAATGGTCTTGCCTGTACCAATAGCTTGACATAATAGGAGCTCACGACACAAGGCTGCTGGCATGCGCTTTCATTGTGAGCTCGGACTCCAGTATCAGACCCAATGTTTTAACTTTCGGGAGTGTTGTTAAGAGGCAGTCAGAGATTTAAAAGATGGCATACACAGGAACCAATTTACGCAGTTTGGAGGCTGTGCCTACAAGCATACTCTCTGTTTTACCATTCTTAAGTACCAAGCCACTAATAATCATCCATTGATTAATGCAATTTTAAGTATTATTAATGGACTGTGAATCAAGCACAGGGTTGCCAGAGAGGGGAAAGAGACACTGAGTGTCATCCACATTGTTTGCATACCCAACGCCTTCCGCATCCAGGCAGCTGAAGAGAAGGAGAGTAAAAATATTGACGAGCGTTGGGGACACACAGGAGCCTTGGGGCACCCCACACTCCAGAACATAGTCCTCTGCCATAGAATCTTCAAAAAAGACTCTTGCCATCCGATTGGAGAGAAAGGAAAGGACCCAACTAGCCGCCTTGCTAGAGAAGTGGGCAGTGTCTTGTAGCCTAGTGGCTAGGATGGTATGATCATCAAGGTCAAAAGCCACAATAAGATATAATAGCATCAAAATAGATGCTTTACCTTTGTCTACATGCTGAAGAAGAACAAGTTACTTACCAACTGTAACGTTCTTTCGACTGGATGTTCCTCCCACGTATTCCTCATCTTGTGATAAATCGTTATCTCCAGCTTCGCTGCTTCGGAAAAAATATTTCTCGGCAGAGGGCGCTGTGCTCGAGGTCGTGGCGTCGATTGTCCCTCGACGTACTCCGTACTCTGTCGACGTCACCGATGGTATAAGTAGCTCGAGCCGCGCCCGTTGCTTCAGTTCTGTTTTTTCGATGTAATATATATAGGAGGAACACCCAGGCGTGTCCCATGACCGATACCTTCTTCGTGAGAGGAAAGTGTAAGAAAACGTAAACTGTACTGTGGGGTTGGATGGGAGGGTCGATGAGGAATACGTGGGAGGAACATCCAGTCGAAAGAACGTTACAGTTGGTAAGTAACTTTTTCTTCGAATGGATTGTGTCCTCCCACGTATTCTTCATCTTGTGATAGGCTCCCATAGCAGTATCAATTTTTGGAGGTGGGAGTACCATTTCAGTTTTCGTGGACAGAATGCAGAACTGCCTTTGCAAATAAACCCTCGTTAGAGGAGGCAGTGTCCAAACAATAATGTTTAACAAAGGTATGTATTGTTTTCCAGGTTGCAGCTGCACAAATGTCTGCTGCCGGGACTCCCCTCTTTAGAGCCGCAGAAGTAGCCATTCCCCTTGTAGAATGGGTACGAAGCCCATCTGGTGGTTCTTTTCCCGCTAATCTGTAGCATTCAACTATGGCTAATATGATCCAGCGGGAAATGGTCTTTTTTGTTAAAGATTAGCCTCATTTTTGACCAGTGTAACCCACAAACAGTTGGTCATCTTGTCTCAATTTAGCCATCCTAGAGATGTAAAAACTAAGAGCCCTCTTGGGATCTAATCTATTTAATCGCTCCTCTTCTTTGCCCAGGTGAGGAGGAGGATAAAACGTTGGAAGTACTATTTTTTGTGACAAATGGAAGTCCCAGACTACTTTTGGCAAAAAGGAAGGTTTAACCTTAAGGACTACTTTATCTTTATAAAAAATAGTATATGGTGGTTTGCATGAGAGAGCCTGAAGTTCGCTAACCGTGCGGGCTGATGATAGGGCCACAAGGAGGACAGTTTTTAGAGTTAAAAGCCTCAATGGACATGAGTGCAGAGGCTCAAAAGGTATGCAAGTCAAGAATTTTAATACTAAATTTAAGTCCCAGGTTGGTACATGAAAAGGTACTGGAGGGTATACATTAGTGAGCGCCTTTAAGAATTGAATTATTAACGGTATTTTGAAGTATGAAACCTCTTCCGAGGAGCGCTTGAAAATGGACAGCGCAGCAAGGTATCCTTTTATTGTTCCTATCTGGAGCCCCAGATTAGCTAGATGTAGCAGAAAAGAAAGCACCATTGGGGTGCCACACTGAAAAGGGTCCACATCCTTGTCTTTGCACCAGTTACTAAACCTATTCCAGCGACATCGGTACAAAGACTTTGTTGCTGGTCTTCTGGCCGAAAGCAAGATTTCCATTACGTCTTCCGGAAGATCCCAATCCTTGTATATCAACCTCTCAGAAACCATGCGTGAAGGTGGAGTGTCTTGACCTCTGGATGGAGAACCCGACCTTCCTCTTGCGAGAGAAGATCCTCTCTTTGCGGAAGACGTATTGGAGGGCAGATGGACATGTCTAGAAGGTCCGGGTTCCACGTCCTCCTGGCCCAATCCGGGGCAATTAGGATCATGGTTTTCCTGAACTTTCTCAACCTCCTGATTACTTGAGGAATCACGGGGTCTGGGGGAAACGCGTAAAGCAGTGGAAACTTCCACTCCACTACGAATGCGTCTCCCAGAGCTCCTCTTTGAGGAAATTCCCTTGAGCAGTACTGATCGCACTTCCGGTTGATCGCGGTGGCAAACAGATCCACTTGAGGGGTTCCCCAAAGGGCGAAGATCTCCAGAAGGACTTCCTGAGCCAGCTCCCACTCGTGAGAGACTGTGCTCTGCCTGCTCAGAGCGTCTGCCGCCGTGTTCTTCTCTCCGGCTAGGTGAATTGCCGATACAAAGATTCCTTCTCGTATTGCACAGAACCATAGCTGCATTGCCTCTCTGCACAGTGGCAGTGACCCTACTCCTCTTTTGTTGAGGTAGTGCATGGCCACCATGTTGTCCGTCATTATCAGGACATTCTTTCCCTGTACAGAGGGCAGAAAGGCCTTCAGAGCTAGTCTGATTGCCCTCAGCTCCAACAGGTTGATGTGTAGTTTGGACTCTGATGGAGACCAATGACCGCTGATTGTCAGATCGTTGGTGTGTGCTCCCCACCCCAAGAGTGAGGCGTCCGTCACTATCGTCATCTCCGGCCATTGTTGCCAAAAAGACTCTCCCTTGAGAATGTTGTCGTTGCAAGCCCACCATAGAAGATCCTGAGCAACTGTGCCCGGGACTTGCAGAAGATCCGACATATTCCCTGAGAACTGGGACCACTGAGTTCTAAGTGCCCATTGAAGGGATCTCATTCTCAACCTGGCCTCTGGTACTAGAAAAATGCAGGATGCCATGAGGCCGAGCAACCTGAGAAAATCGAAGGCCGGTAGACGTTAGGCATTCTGGAATTTTGTTACCATCTGCTGGATGTGGAGAGCTCTCACTTCGGGAGGCGAGGCTTTTCCCGATGAAGTGTCCAAGACTGCTCCGATAAACTGGAGCTTCTGGGCTGGTATCATGTGGGACTTCTTGAAATTGAGGGAGAAGCCCAGTTTGTGGAGGAAGTGGCAGGTGATCGAAAGATGTTCCTGAGCTTGTTCTGGAGAACTTGCTCTGATCAACCAGTCGTCCAGGTAGGGATATATGTGAATACCTCCTTTCCTGAGACTTGCTGCCACAACCGCCAACAGTTTGGTGAAAACCCTCTGGGCGTTGGTCAACCCGAATGGCAGAACTCGAAACTGATAATGAGAATTGGCAATCGCGAACCTCAGGTACTTTCTGTGCTTTGGATGGATTGGCACATGAAAGTAAGCATCCTGAAGGTCCAATGATACCAACCAATCTTGGAGTTGGAGAGCCTGAAGGATCTGAGAAAGAGTCACCATCTTGAACTTGTCCTTCCTGAGGGACTTGTTCAAGTTTCTCAAGTCCAAGATGGGTCTCAGTCCTCCGTCCTTTTTTGGGATGAGAAAATATGGGGAGTACCAACCCCTGTTCCTCTCCGCTACAGGTACCAGTTCTATGGCACCTTTCTCTAGCAGGGTTAAAATTTCCTGCAACAGGAGCAGATCCAGAATTTTGACGGAGTTGGCTCCCGGTGGATGATTCTGAGGCCTTTTTAGAAAGGGGAGACAGTAACCTTGGGCTACTGTTTCCAGGGCCCAAGCATCTGAGGTAATGCCCCGCCATTCCTTCAGATGTTGAGAGATCCTGCCTCCCACTGGTGTTTTGTGTAACAATTTCTCAGAGGGATTTGGAGGCGGCTGCAGGAGTGGCTGAGGGTACAGATGCCGCTCCTGAGGCTGATTTTGCACCTCTTCACCGTGTTCCATGCGGGAAGTTCCTTTTGCCCCTTTGAGAAGCCTGTCCTCTTCCTCTACCAAAAGAGGAGTAGTATCGAAAAGAACGACCACTCCAGGAAGATGAGCCGGAATAGGGTTTTAGAGGCTGGCGCAAAGAGGCGCTAAGTGATTTAGCTGCCGCTTTCGAGGTCTGAAGTTTTTCAAGGCTTTCATCAGCCTTTCTGCCAAAGAGCCTCGAGCCATCAAAGGGCATGTTGAGGAGTCTAGTTTGCACGTCCGGTGAAAATCCTGACTTCCTCAACCACGCAAATCTGCGTAGCACAACGCTTGCAGCCATGGATCTGCTGATACTATCATCAGTATCCAGTCCAGACGGGAGGCATTCCCCCATTGCCTCCTTCCCATCTTTTACTATATTCAGTAATCCTTCCCTTTCCTCGCCTTCCGGAATATGATCAGCCGCCGCCGAAATACAGTCCCACAGGGTATGGGTAAACCTGGCTAGGCTACAGGTGACATTTGCCGACTTAAGTGCCATACTGCCTGACGTGAAAACTTTACCCAGGCGTCAATCTTTTTATCCTCTCTATCTGGAGGGATAGTTGGATAAGCAGTTTGTTTCGAAGTGGATGCTGCTTGAATGACTAAACTCTCTGGAGTCGGATGTTTATTCAAATATTCAGGATCCGATCCAGCCGGTCTATATTTTCTTGGAAAAGTGCTGTCTGCAGCAGCAATGGTTTCTGGTTTCTCACAGTTTTTCTCCACAGTCCTTTAAAGGGCCCTGGGAAAAGGGAGAACAGGATCCTTCTGAGGTCCCTTGACGATAATATCCGTCATGTCATCTTGTTCAAAAATGGGTGAAGTATTACCCCAACCCATGTATTCAACTACCCTGGTCATAAGACCCCTGTGTCCAGCATCTGCATGCTCTGCAGGATCAGGTTTGGCGAACTCTAATTCTGGGGATGTGTCAACTCCACTGGCAGAATGTAGAGTATCGCTCAGGTCTCTCATTCTAGATTCCTGGTCAATAAGTTCTTCAGGAACTTGTCTTGTACCATAAGTAACTCCCAAAGGAGTAACTTCGTCGTCTTCTTCTGAAGCAGACTCTTCATAGATTGCAGACATAGATTTGAAAAAGTCTGATCTGGGCAAAGGAGTGAATCTCCTTTCTTCCTCTTCCATATGCTTCGAAGGAAATGGCAAATCCCTCGAAGTTTTCGAGGGTGTCTTCGAAGTTTTCAAAGATGACTTCGATAATGGCGTCGATGACGCATTTGACGTCGAAACTATCGACGAAGTTGTCGAGGTCTTCGACGATTTGTGTTTCTTGGCCGGCACTGGAGAGGTGCTCGACTCTCGAAGTTTCTTCGACGGTTTTACGTCGACTCGAGGTTTTTTTGTATTCCTCGACGCTACTGGTCTTAGCCATAGTAGCCTTGGACTTCCCTTCGTCGTCCAATGGAGCGACCTTAGGGTATGGCTTTTTCGAGGTTCTTTCGAGGGGTTCGAGGCCGCATTCTTGAAAACCTCCATCATCTTTTTGCGGAATTCTTCCCACTTACTGGGAGAATCCGATTTAGTCGGGCAACGAATTTCTTCGGTCGACTCTGAAGAAGAAGATGATGAGGGAGATCTATGTCTCCTCTTTATTTTTTTTGATGACGACGAAGAATGTCTCGATCTACTTCTAGATCGAGATCTCTTCGAGTGCCTATGGCGATCCGATCCCTTAGAATCATTCGCTTTCTAATGTTTTTTTGACAAAACCTTTTTTGAGGCCTCCCTCCCCACCGACAGTTTACCTCTCCTCTCACAAAGAGCTTTTTCGGTCATCGATTGGCAGGAGCCGCAGTCATCGGTTCGGTGACTGGAACCGAGACACCAAAGACAAATCTGGTGGGGATCGGTAATCGACATCTTAGACCCACAATCTGCACACTTTTTAAACCCAGTTCTGGGTGTCAAAGGTGTCGAAGATGATGACATTTTCTTCACAGAAAATAGAAGCGCGCCGCTCTCGATAGCGAAGCGATCGGAAAAACGGAACTGAAGCAACGGGCGCGGCTCGAGCTACTTATACCATCGGTGACGTCGGCAGAGTACGGAGTACGTCGAGGGACCATCGACGCCACAACCTCGAGCACAGCGCCCTCTGCCGAGAATGTTTTTTTCCGAAGCAGCGAAGCTGGAGATAACAATTTATCACAAGATGGGGAATACGTCGGAGGACACAATCCATTCGAATAGACGTTTTCAGGTCAAGGAGAGTGGTTTCTGTGCTGTGATTGCTTCTGAACCCAGATTGGTTGGAGCCAAGGATGTTCCGTAAATCTAGGAATTTGTTGATATGCCACTTTATCAAGAAATTTAAAAAGAAATGGGGGAGTTAGTAATTGGCCGATAGTTGCTGGGTGTGTTGGGATCCAGTGAATTTTTTTCAGGAGAGGTGAAATCCAGGCCTGTTTAAGAGAGCTTCGGACAGTATTTTCCCCAAACGAGAGATTGACAAATTTGGTGATAAAGGCACCAACATCACTGCACATGATTTGACAATGGTGCCCAGACAGATGTCACCCATGCAGATTTATGGGTTTAATTTTCACAAGTAGTTCAAGCATGTTGGGTTCCGATATTTCACAGAACTTGGAGAGGCTGAGATGAAAATGATTGTTCTGATCTGGCTATGGTGGATGGATCCTGGCTGGCAAGGCTTGACGCAGTGTCCTTTTTTGATATTAGCAATCTTTTGCCTTAGGGAGTTCTGGATATCAGTACACCAGATAGTGCCTTATCACTGTCGAAATGACAGGGCATGGATCTTCAGGCTCACTGAGAATTTTGAACAACTCTTTGGAACTTGATGCTGCATCCTTAATACCTTGTTTATAGAATAATTTCTTTGCATCCTGAGCTGCGGATTTGTAGGATTTGGCTGCTTCAGAGTATCTAGCTTTATCCACCAGTGATGATGCTGTTCTCCAGCTCTTAAGTGCACATTTTTTCTTGCACTTTAAGGTTTGAATTTCTGGGCTATTCCACGGTTTTGAGGGCTGGGATTTAACCAGTCTTTGCTTTAATGGGGCTAGAGTGTTAACTGCCAATGTCATAGCATCATCATAGACTCATTCCAGCTCAGTGGATGACTCAAAGCAATCACGGACCTTGAGAATAGGTTCATAGAAAGGACGCAAAGAGGCAGGGGTAAGCTTGCACAGATTATGGCACTTGGCTTTTTTAGGGGCCTCTCTACTTTTCTGCCTATACACAGGTTGACCTATTTGAAAATGTACAGATAGATGATCTGACCATGGGCATGGTATGACCACCACCTTTTCTGCTTGCACCCCATGTGTAACCACGCAAACCAGAATCCTGCCGCATTATGTGTGGGCTTCAGAATATCCTGAGTGAAGCCCAAGCTTTGTATCAAAGTTTGAAGGGTTCTAGTATGTGGGTCAGACAGATCATCAAAACCTAAATATAAGTCTCCTAGACGAATAGTCTTAGTACCTGGTTTCAAATCTAAAGACAGCCACTCAGACAACTGTTAGCAAAACTCTGGCATGATATTGGGAGGACGATATATTTATTTATTTATGTTGCAAGTATTATGGGGATCAGTGCCCACTTCATCTGCAGGAATTCACAATCCGAGATATTGTCAACATTCAGCTGTCAAATAAGGGGGTATTTGCCATCATCAGCGCTGAACCTGCCACTGAATGAAGCCAGGTTTCAGTTCTAGCACAAACGTCTATGCCATTATCTTGGATGAAATCACAGATTTCTGTGGAATGTTTGATCAGAGATCTGGAGTGAAGTAGTGCAAAACGCACAGGCCTAAGGCCATCAGTCACATCTGTACCTAGATCATTTTCGCCATCTAATACAGCATTAGCAGGTGAAGCTTCTTGCACAGTTTTGCTGCCTACATTTGCAGCTAGTATAGGAGGGCTTCCAAGGTCCATTTCAGATGTGTATGTAATATGCTGAATGAGCTTTCAAGCTTCGTACCAGTGGCGCCAAGCAAAACAGTCGCTGTATTGCACACAGAAAGATTAGAGGAAGAACAATGAGAGCTCTTACCAGCGTGAACCCTCTCCCACCGAGCCCAGACAAGAACCAGCGACAACCGGCCTCTCCAAACGCGCTAACGTGCCGCTGACGTGTTAAGGAAAGCCCTGTGTAGCTGGGAAAGGTAGTTCAATAGAACTACAAGAGACACAGACAAGTAGGCGGTGTATAACACACTGCAGCTAGAGGGCACGCAGTGATTCCGGACAACTGACTGGATAGAGGGAGCCCACAAAATCAGATCTAGGGGATCTGAGACGGGAGTAGTTTTTTAACTGTAACTCAATTTCTCCAGCGTTGGTATAATTCACGGATTCACATGCTGGGAATATTCCCTGTCAGGCTGGGAAACCCTGTTAACGTTAACTTAGTAATTTTCCTATGAATTCTTTTTTACACCTTGAGTGTCCCATCGACGTCGTTGTGGGTGCTTTTGGCAGCGCCAATGGGACGTTGAGTGTATAGCTCCGCCCCAGCAGCTTACCCTCAGATTTTAACCACTCCAGCTGGAGGATATCCCATAAAGGATGTTTGCCTGAGGGGGGGTAGGGTGGAGAGCGCATGTGAATCCATGAAAGATAACAACGCTGGAGGAATGGAGTTACAGGTAAGAAACTACTCCCTTCTCCAGCATTCGATTTTTCATGGATTCACATGCTATAAATAGATTTTGTAGCAGTATAAATGCTCGGAGGTGGAAACCAGGCAACGCAGATTAGATACTATAAAATTGTCTGCATTAATGCGAAAAGAATATATCTTCAAGTAGAGAAAGAAAACAACCCCGGAAGCTGTAGGGCTTACCTTACTGGAATAGTCAAAGGACTGCCCATCCCATCTGCACATCCTCAGCATGTTGCTGGTGTAAGCAGTAGTACCTGGTGAAAGTGTGGGGCACAGCCCATGTTGCTGCTTGGCAAATGTCTCTGATGCAGCAATGGGTCTAGTAGTGTAAGCCCTGGGGGCCAATTGCAACAGTCTGTTGGCCTTAGAGTGGCAGAAGGAGATTGCAGATGAACCCCATCTTGAAATGCCCTGTTTTGATATGGATCTTCGTTTGTTGGATGGACCAAAGGCTACAAACAGCTGCTTAGTCGTTCTAAAAGATTTTGTGCGATCCAAGTAATATTTCAATGCACTTTTGACATCCAGAGAGTGCAGAGCCTTTTTTTTTTATTAGCAGCATTTGGTTTACATCTTAAACCTTTGTTACATAAAACAGAACGATAATTACACCTAGAGCCTGATTAAAAAAGGAAAAAGAAAAAGACAGTGGAAATACAAAAGGAAAATAAATAAAACCCTAGAAGACAATAGCGTGTAGGGAGGCGCTGTCTGGCCTAGAAGAAACAAGTGCAGTGTAGGCCCACCCTTTAGGTTATTTTCTTTGCGCTCCTTCGTCTCCGGTGGCCAGAACATCTTGGATCGATTTCTTCTCCATTGAATCGAAGAGCTCTTTCAAGAAGGCCAGCAAAGCCAAAGTCAGCGAGGTTTGCACACTCGACATCAGCCTTCCCCACCAATCTTCGTCTGAGAGGGTTATATATTTAGTGAAGTGTTTAGCCAGCCACTGTGACTGGCCGGATATCTCTAGCCCCAGGGCAATTTAAAATCAGGTGGATTAATGTTTCTCGGTCACAACTGCACATCCTACACTTAGAGACCTGCAGATCCGGGGACTTCCTTATCTCGATTATTTCCTTAGTGGGGTATAAATTCATTCTCACCCACAGAAAGTTGTCACGTTTATACTTGCAGAGAAATTGTGAGCTATATCGCGGTAGTGAACCCCTCGCTCACGTTGTTACCGTAGATCGCTGAATTTGCACAAACAGCTAGCGCTTTGATCCAGTCAAGGTCGTACAACTTTATTTTGACTCGGGCTGGATGTAGCCATAGCGAGTCCGCTGATTCCCCTAAGTCGAGCAGAATATCTTTACATATTGAGCTCCAAGTGGACAGAAGGACCTCAGGATTTTGTCATTGCTGAACCAATTGCAGCAAGGCCTCCTTCCGTTCCCACAGTGGAGCATTTTCTGTATAGTGAAAGGTATTTCCCGACCGTTATGGCATAAAGGGATGTCAGCCCCAATTCCACCCTGATGATCTCGACTGGAAGACAATTGGGCAAGTGTAGCATCTTCCTCCAAAATAGCCCTTCCAATTTCCCCCATTTTAGGGCTGGTAAGGAGAAGGATGTTTCCGCCCCATTGTTACATGTCGGCAGCAGGGACCTCCCGTTCCTTTATTTCGTACATGAGCCTTGCAGAGAAATAAGCTCTCCTGGGCTTCCATCTGGCATAGTAACAGGTTGCCATGGAGATTGCTCAGACAACATCAAGGGACGTGTCAGCTGATGCGTTCTGTGTGTAGAATGCCTGCAAGGAAACCCCACCCACCTGCAGTTTAAATCCGGCTTCTGCCGGGTGCCTGTTGCTGCTAATCGTGGCGTTATTCACACATTTGCTGTTCCGAATTCCTCTTCCCTCTCAGATTACTTTCGTGAAGTTCAACTGTTTTCCTGGCTCCTGAACCCTGCTTACGTCTATCCGGATTGCTTTCGTGTTCTTCCATTGGCCTTGAATTGATTACTCTGTTGCCGAACCCAGAACTCTTGGACTGCCATTGCCGCTTCCCCTGCCTGCTGTTATTGACCTCCTGGTGCCCGACTCGGAACGTCTTTTGGATTGCTGTACACGCGCAGCTGGTGCATTTCTGCTTTCTAGAGTGCCGCGCATCACGCAAAGTCCTCACGCATACTACAGAAGTCTTAACCTTATCGGGAAACGTCAGTACTGTCCATTGCGGGTGTTGTGTCCCTTTTGCTACGTTTACATTCTGGGGATTAACATTTCACTGCCTCCACAGTATTTTGCCTACAATTGTCATTCATACCTGAACTGGGATGGTCGGGTCATTACCGAATCTGTACTCCTCGGACCTGCTGAGACATTCTACTAAGTGCATTTTCCAAACGCTCTCCTGTACATGCACCAACCCGTAGCTAGTGTGTCCCTTGTGCCGCCCGGGTATATTCTTCTCATACCAACTTCCCCGTTTATTATTTTTTCCTTCTGTTGTATTCCTTTCAACTATAACCATTAGTTATTTAGAATCCTTTCCTCAGGTCAGTCTAACTGCTTATTGACTATAGTGGGGTCTTATTGGGTTGGGCGACATACTCATGGTCTTGGGATTTGTTTCTTGGTAGGTTCAGAATCCATACCATATTCAGCATCAATCAGACCTTGCCCTACGTATTCTAATTTCTTTTCTGTTGCCCGTTTTGTATTACATTCCTTACTCTATCATTTCTAATCATTTCTGTAATTCCTTTACAGCATTGGTTTGGCGGTGTGTGTTCTCCCCGCTCTTTTGTGCAACTGACACCTCTGTCTGTTTTCACTTAAACAGCAGAGAGGTACATTGTAAAGAAGAGCCTCTCATAGATGCCTGCGTCATATCTAGATAGAATTGTAAATGTTAGCATACGCCGCACCTGGATGGAATCCTCAACGTAGCCTGCGTCGCATCTAGATAGAATTGTAAATGTTAGCATGTGCACACAGAGGGAACTTCTAAGCTCAGCATGCGCCACATCTAGATAGAATTGTGGATGTTAGCATGTGACACAATTAGATGGAATCCTCAACGTAGCCTGCGTCGCATCTAGATAGAAATATTATTCAATGATCGAGATACGACTCTCCTTCCAAGCCTAGACCAAACGTGGAATCATGAATTGATAACCGGTAAAAAAACTACTCAGAGACGAGACTGCGCCAATTAGTGATTCAAAACAAAAAACCAAGAATTGGTTTTATTTAAAGATTGCCCTTGTTTATGACACGTGTTTCGGCTTAAGAACCAGCCCTTTTCAAATCAGGGCATTATTCTAACTGTTGCTGTTATCAAAACCACATAGCCGTAGTTACAAAAACATTGTTTTGATTTAAATTTCGCAAATTATCATTTCAAAGCATAGTGAGAACAAATTATAAATATCACATCACAGAGAGAAAGGGGTTGGAGAAGGGGAGGATTCAAGGGTTTTGTAAAGGCAGATTTTTTCAATTGTATCCATTGACAACATAACAGTAGACATATACCAATACATTACGCATATAAAAAAGAATACATTTTAAATTGCAAAGAAATTGAGTAGGGAAGAAAAAAAAATAAACGTAAGAGAAACGAAATAATAAAGTGACAAAAATATAAACAAAATTAGTTGCACGATTTGGATATATTAGGCTTTTTGAAGTGGCATCTAATTGACTTACTAATGTCAAATTATATAGATCAGTTATAGTTACCTTATTTGAACACTGTTCCCTGTGTGGAAATTCAGGTTAGCTTCAGTCAATTGATGGGTTAGATCCCTTCAAAGCTAAATGTATACTCTTTAATAATTCAAATAGAATTCGCCGTTTCAGCACATCATTCATTATTCCTTATTTTTCTGTTGTAACCATTCTTGTATTCCTAATTTTACTTTTGTTTGTAAATATAGTACTGTCGGATAGTGAGTTGCTCATTGGATTTTCTGTACTACTTTTGCATTTTTTAAATTTCTAATCAAAACTTGTTGCTAGACAAAATAGTGTGCATTTTGTACTTTGTTTCCATATTCCGTACTTTCTGCAATATTATGTAACAATTTATAATCAAAGCTTGCCGCTAAACAAGATAGTGTGTATTACATACTCCGTTTCCATACTTGTGCCGCTCGGATTGCTTGTTGTTAATCTCAAGCTGCACCCGTTTTGCTATTCCTGCAGCCTTAGCTCAATCGGCACTCTAATATTGGCAAAAACGGAATGAACCTGATGCGCTGATCAGCGAAAGTTTTTAGAGGGGTTTAGTATAGTTAGTTGATGGTCCCTTACCTGAGCTCTACAGTAGATGCGTTCAATCGCGTACTACAGTTTCCTAGAAACGCCGGACGCCATTAGACCTGTTTAATATCCTGTTTTTCGTACGGCGTCAAGATTACTGACTCACCAGAGTCCCCTGGGGGGGCTCGGCCTGCCGACCACTCATCTCAGAAATGGCCTCTAATGAGCCGGGGATGCCCCGTACTGTTCTGACCTCGAGGCCCGTTGATTATGTGATTGGCAATTCTCCTCTGAACAAGAGTACCAACAGCAACCCCATATCCGTGTTTCAGCCTTGCTGGGCATCATCAGTGATGTGGAGCTGTGCCTCTCTAAGAACAGTGAGCAAGGGGTCCACGTCTGGATCGCCCTGGTAACAAAAAACAAGGCTGGGCCAGGAACTAGCAACAGGACGTGCAACAGAAGGTGGGCGCGAGAAACACGCCCATTAAAGTCACAAAAGCACTCGAGTGAGTCTCAGCAAGTCAAGTATAGGGACTTACAGTTTCAGGCAAGGGAAGCACCGCAGCCCAGCCCGGCTTTATGGCGGTACTGCGGACTGCAGACCGACACTTGCCGGCCGATTCGCAGTTCCGCAAAATTTTGTTGGACCACGGGGGGTGGAGCTCCCTGATGCTCGACACTGCGTCCTCGGGTACGCCTCTGCCTGGCCTCTGCCTCAAAGGTGAAGGATGCAACTAGACTGTGTAAAAGCAGCACCAAGTCCCACACACAGTAGTACAGCAGTAGCAAACATTGCAAAAGCAAACCAGCAGCATCTCCTTAGTAGCGGGTTAGGGGTTGTGGAACAGGGTGTTTACATTTAGAATGCCCAATTATAGAAAGGAAAAGGGGCAGACAGCAACTCTTAAGTTTTTCTGTCCTGCCTATAGGTAAAAAAACAGGGTCTGTGTGTGGGGGATTGATGAGGAACATATAAAGGGCAGTGTGTGTAGGGACAGTTATACGTCTAACAGATTTTTTCCTTGTGCCTCCCTACAGTGCAGCAAATTCCAGACCAGTTGGGAAGAAGGTAGGGCCGGATGGCAGAGTATGTATGACTGCTTCCGTATGAGCTGGGAAAATAGAAAAATATATGATTCTTGCTAATTCATGGAGCTGGTGTTAATTGTTTCATCTCTAGACCACAGCATACATGGACAACTGTAATAAATGCTTCTCCAGTATGAAATTCTAAAAAATCAGGTCCATCAAATTGATGGCACTTGGATTCAGGAATTATCACCGATTGTTATTTGAGACTGAATTTTTATATCCGTTTTTTATTAAGCAAAAAAAAGGTGGCTTCTTCAAAGCAGTTAAGCTTATCATAAGAAATAGATGAAAAAGCCCCTACAGCATCTCTACATTTAGGGCTTTTATTTCAAATTTCTTTACAAATTATGAAAATTAAACATTCCAAGAGTAACACTGAAGCAGCTATTTAACTATAACCATTCCTGATAAACTTTCAAATTTTTCAGTAGAACTTTTACAAAAAAAAAGCAATATCATATACAGTTGGTGACTCCTTATTCATAACAAAAAGATATGTGTTCAAGCGTTTCATCATCCAATTAGTGACGCATGGATAAAGTTGCATTTTTTGAGTTACCTGAATGTAGGTGCTCATGAAATTCTGACTTTGGCTTGGGTGAAGATTCATGGTGGGCTGTCTCAATTTCTTCCAAATCTGCAAAATTACACAAATGTAAAACTATTGGTATATTTCATGCCGTGCTTTTGATGGTAATACAAGGGGAGCAAAAGGGAAAGAAAACATGTACTTTTCCTGTACTGATAATCCTAGAATGGCTGATGAGTTTCATCAGAAGCCCAAATACCACATTCAGTTGCAAAGGTTTATGGATAAAACTAAAGAATGTGTGGTGATTTTCACAATCATTTCCTCTTGAATTATCAGTGAGAATGCACCAGTGAAATATTTAAACACTATAGGATGTCATTGGAAAAGCTAGAAAGCAATATTATAATATACAGTCTACAAAATAGATGGAGTTCAATGAAAACAAAAGAAAATATACAATGAAACATTTGAAAATATTATTCAAAAGAAAATAGTGAAATGCATTAAAATAACACGTTTTAATACAAGATCAACAAATCCCCCTTTGCTTTCTAAAAAATAATTTTTCGCAAACTAAAACTTGTTCCGCAACGGCTAAGCTTGTCAGGCTGTACACACAAAAGGACATAACTTGCGATGATGGATGCACTGGCACTTTTTTTGACGAGCGGCCTATGTCACAATAAAGTAACATCAGTAAAATAGGCTACACATTTCTCAGCAGTTCAGATTGAAAATGCTTAAAACAACTATTAATAGCTAATGAAGCGAACTTTCCAATCCTATCGTTTCGTTCCTTTATGTTTTTCCAAATTGATTGTTAAAACCTCTTCCTACATGTCAAATGTTCAAAAGGTGTGTCTCGTAGAAAGTGGAACATTCAATTTGCCTTCTATTCCTTGTCATTTCCCCCACTCTCATCAACTCGTATACCTGGTCACCCTAACCGCCACCCCCTCTTCCCTCGGTGTGGTCGTGGCAGCTTCCTGTTCTAAATACAGTTGCCGAGGACAAGGAGATTGTGACAGCAGTTGCGTCGCTCTGAGCAAGTAGGTGCTTCGCCCGACAACTGCGCCCACCACCAGGTCACCAAATATTATGCTATATACTGCTTTACTGAAACTGCCAGCAGCAAAGAATAATAACAAAGGATTTTTTTTAATTAACAAACCTTTCAAAATGAAGCAGCAGGGTCAGATGTCTTGACCTTACATCAAGTGCTGCGGGTGTATATGTATATAAAACCAACTTTAAATCAATCATTGATTATATGAAAATGATATCTTGTCCTGAAAATCCATGTCCCACATGCAGTACACTGAGGATGTGAACAACTATTGTGTATATATAGGCAATACCTATATAGGCGAGGTGTGAGATACTTATCACACCTCGGTACTACAGGAAAATCGTACTGAGGTGTGATAAGTGTTATAAAAACGATATTCAGACGTCTAAGTACTTACTATCTAATTGCCCGGGTACTTGGAGTATGAGGACAAGAAGATTTGGTAGGTTTGTCCATCATGCCTCCTGGCTAAATACCAACGAATTCTGGGGGGAGACTATCCTCATGTCAGGAGTCTGCTCTCTAAATGGAACTTGTCAGAGCCCTGAGTGAACTTAATTTGATCAATGATTGAGATCTAATGAGAAGAGAAGGAAGTGAAGGTTAATCGGAGTTGTGTAGGGCTAAACTAGTTTCTTCCACTTTGTTTTCTGTGTTGTGTTTAATGGATTAATTCGTGCAAAATGCAGACTTAAGTTCCTTAACTGTAACTGTTGCTCTCCAGCATTAGTATGTTTCATAGATTCACATGCTAGGATTATTCCCAGTAAGGTTGGCCATCCCAGGTACATAATAGGCATCACAGCAATACATTACAGCCTATCCACCTCTTTTTCGATCCCTTTCCTTTGGACCAATAGAAGAAGCTAGACAACCATCTTCAAACTCGTACTCTATTCCTGTGACCAGGTATTGTGGAAACTGCATCCTCATGGGAAGGCAGGTGGTCCAAATGTGAATCTAAGATGCAAACTCTTGATAACTACAATTAAGTAACTAAAGGTTCTCCCGCATTGAATCTTTCAGAGATTCACATGCTTGAAAAGATTACCAAGCACACTGTGTGCAAATCGTAATGACTATAATTAGAGGTCTGCATATTCTGTGAAAAAACCTTGGTTAAGAGAGATTTAAGGTGATCAGATTTAACGCAACAAAACCCCTGAAATTCAGAACTTCCATTTCAAGCAAGTGCACCATAACTATGTGCCACCTGTTGAGCAGAGTATGACCACAATAACATCACTGATAACAATAAAAAAACAACGAATAAAAGGTGCGCTCCTTAAAATCCAAGCAGGGTCGGACCTTCTGGGTATCCGGCCCACTGTAGCTCTGTACAGCGAGTTCGACTAGAGGAGGGGTCCTGGCTTGCAGTTTAGGCAAACTGGTTGGTTCCACCAGCTCAAGGGAAGAAGTTTCCTGGAGGATCTTCTCTGTCAGCGGATTCTGGAGATTCAGACCTGCAGCAGGGCTTCACCGGGCGGTTCAGTCTTTGTAGGGGTCCTCTTCTGCCAGTTCCTCGTTGGCTCTTTCGTTCCAGTGGCGGCTCTGCCTTTCCAGTCCCAGAGACCTGCTTTTTATGCAGTTTTCCCCCATTCCTACAGCCTGGCTGTCAATCACACAGCAGGGTGGCTGTCCTGGCAAGGACAGTCCCCTTAGCCAATCAAACAGGAGTGCGACTTGGGTTACCAAGGGAACCCATGGCAAGGGTACGAAGATCCTTCCTTCACATCCTGCCTACCCAGACTTTCAGGGGCCTTCAGGAGGGCTTCTGTGCAGAAGCCTGCGAAAAGACAGCGAACAAAGGAGTCATCCCCGGTTTGGTGCGTAGAGAAAAACACGAGAAAGACTAACAAAAAGAAATGGCGATTAAACCCACCTGGAGCCAAAATAAAATGTATTTGGTCAAGCGGGTTTATGTTCGAGGCTAATATAATAGCCTAAAACAATACCACGTTTATATAAGATAATCGCGGTAGAAAGTTAGAGTAGTTACCACTGCCACCAGCCAAGTCTTGATGTAAAGAGAGTGAAACAATGCTCCAAGAGGCACAAACAAAAAGGGATAAGAGTTAACCCTTTCCAATACTCCATGTAAGATGGGGTGTACTGGGTCTGTGGTTTAAAGTGACTAAAGTAAAGTTAATGGCAACTTTACCTTTTCTGAGGGACAGTAGTCAGCCCCAGAAAATTGAGTCAGTGGGAAGTCTCAAAGACAACCCTGTGTCACTGCACTGAAGGTGCTGTGTAACACACATGAAAATATGAGGCCATGGAGTAGGTGAGGCTCCAATGCACAGGATCACACAAAAAAGTGAAAACACATACAGCAAAACACATGCAAGAGTGGGAAAAAGGCTCACACTTACCAGGTGGAAACAATAAATCAGAAATCCAGCAAAGCTGCTGAGGGACTCATTAGGTAAGGAAAATTAGCCATTTATGAGAATTCCCCCTAACAATCATTATCACAAACAATATTCCAGTTTCATGGAGATGCAGAAATAATCCCCCTGTACAAAAAGGGTGTTAGGAAAGATCCTAAAAACGAACCCACAACCTCCTTGGACACAGCAGGAAAGATACATCTCTCATCTTTTCCCGCCTCTTCTACTGCTCCTCTCTAATCTTTGGACTTCCCGCATCTCAGCTTACCCCTCTAAAATCCATATGCCACTCTGCTGTCCGTACCCTTTGTCTCCTTACCTCCCGTTACTCCATTTCTTCCTCGCTCTCTCACCTTGGCTGGCTACCTTTCCACTCACAACTAAAATTCTACTTTCTCTGCCTTGTCTTCAAATCCCTCCATGGTCTTGCTCCTCCTTATCTCTCCTCCCTCCTCTCCTTCTACTCCCCCTCCCTTCGCTCCGCTGACCATTTCCTTCTCACTGTTACTCCTTCTCCTTGTGCTTCCTCCAGTTTCCGCTCATTCCAACTCCTTGCACCCAGGCATTGGAACTCGTTCCCTCTTACAATCCACTCTACCACAACCTTCACCTCATTTCGCACTTCCCTTAAATCCCTCCTCCTCCATTCCCCTCCTTGAAAGCTTCTCCTCTGCCCTCTTTACTTCCCCCCACCCCCCTCTTCTTACCCTCATCTGATTTCTCTCTCCCCTCTACTACTCCTCTCTTTTCACCTTCCATTCTCCCTCGCCCTGTCCATCTCCTACTTCCCCCCCACCACCTAAGTTAATTGCTCTTTGCACTGTTTTGTTGAATGATTCATGATGTAAATTTTGCTCTCATTGTTAAATGTTGTTGTTATTTTGTATTATGTTGTTCCACTGTACAGCGCCTTGGTGTAAGCGCTATATAAATAAATAAATCAATATTTGGGAAAGTTGTTTCCAACTGGTTGGGTGAATAATGGCGGCGAATAATATAATAATATCACCCCTACTGGCTGGTTTCCAGAAGAGGTAGGCACGGTAGACCACACATTTAGGTTATTCTTGCTTATTGCTAAATTTATTATGCATAAAAAAAGGAACCTCTATTTTTGTTTCATAGATCTGAAAACAGCTTTCGACTCTGTCCCAAGAAATAAACTGTGATATACTTTAAAAAAAAAAACAAATCAATGTGCCACTAGGTATTTTAAGAGCTGCAATGTTACTTTACTCAGACAATAAGGCCAAAATGTGCTAATATTTGTTTATTTGTATGTAGGCCTAAAAGAACTTTTCCAAAAATGTAAACTCAACAATTCTACTACAAACAGTACATACATGATAAAATAGAGTAAAATATGAACATTTGTCACTGTTACACTCACAGATGCTACAATGTGCACTAACAATTGACAATTTCAACAAAGCTTTCAATTTCTATATATGGCTTTTAACCGTTTTCAAGGGGAATACAACTAAGTGAATGCCTAATACAGGTTATCAAATACCACTTATCATAAAACAACTTTCCTTAAAATAATAGTGTACACATTAAAATTACATCTAAATTCTGAGCATTTAACTAACAAAATAGGAAGTGGAAATCCTCCACTATTTTATTTTATGTTATTATTTTTTCACTGAACACAACTTATCAGGTGGCAGTCGCTCTCGAATGATACACGACAAATGATAAAGTGCAATGTGCGAACTATCAGTCTCAGTATTGAAGCAATAAGTCCAAAAAGGCCTCATCCTTGATAGTATCTTAACAGGATACCATGTGGCCTTTTGTATTCATCTAATCGGTACACATAGTCAACCATTCCGTAAATAAATGTTTTGGTGTCTCAAGTATCCCTGGAAATTTACATAAACAGCAAATTCTATCTTTATACGGGGTATCCAAAAATACTCCCACAACAACTAACGTAGGGAGCTGATTGGTTCTTAGCCTTAACCAAAAGCTCTATACCGATGGGTTTGGACATTGTCTTAAATATCTCTGGCATTTTAAATATTTGTGTACGACCATAGAGACACAGCAATGGCTTCCAATAGTAGCCAAATGGGTATAATTATGAACCCAATCCCATTGTTTAACATTATGCTTGAAAATACATTGCAAGCATAAAAAGCTAGTCCCTCGTGAAAAATCAGAACACCAAATGATAGCCTCGTACATCCTTGCGACCAAGGCGTCATACTGGAACTTCCCACCAAGATGGGCATTGGAGCCTGTCCCCAACAACGAGAAGTTGACAATTAGGTGGCGTATTCATTTTAATATGAAGAATACCCCTTCTAATGAGCAGCTTGCTCTTGAGTGAGACCAACCCCAACTCCAATCAAATGTATTCCATTGGGGTGGATTTACGCAACCTCAAAATGGATTTTCAGAAGGCTCCTATTAGTCCCAAACACTGTAGGTGTCTCATGGCCAAGATCTCGAACCCGTAGAGAACCATGGGACAAAAGCATTGCTTATACAGGGTAAGAATTCCCTCCATGGAAAACCCTGTGGTATTTCTGGCAAAATTACTAATTAGGTGGGTCATACGTGTGGCCTTAACTTTCTTCATGGCTACTATGTGTACGTAAGCCCTACTGGTACTCATGTTGAGACCCAGATAGGGATAAGATAGAACAGTCAACCTTACCAAGGGAGGTCTGAAAATCTAGAAATCTCACCTTTTTAGATGTAACGGCCATGATCTTGGTTGGGGCAACCGCTGGGCAACACCCCCTATTTGCTAGAGCAAGAGCGCAAAAGTGCAGCCCTGCTTCATACTTTTCCTAATGGGGACTGGCCTGGATAGACCACCCTCTTCATTCATAAGTACACAGGCTTGGGTGTTAAGGTGCAGTCTTCTTAACACATCAACAAACCAAGCTGAGCAACCATAGTTAAGGAGTTTATCCCACAACCTAAATCTGTTGACTCCATCGAATGCTGCTTTGAAGTCAATAAACATAACATATAATGTACGCCCACCTGGTTCCAATGTCCCTCTAATCAATTGGTGCAACATTCTTAAACGATGTGTAGTACAATGATTGGGTCGAAACCCAGTATGCATAAAAGGTAATTGTTAGGCAAGATTGTATGCAGTACCCCTTCTGGTGCTCTACAATAACCCTGACCTCCTGGCAATAGGGACCTTTGGTATAAGTCTGAATTATACAGGTTGGTAGTGTGGCTGAGCAGCCAGGCTTATCTCAATGTGAGCAGTAATGTTTTGACACAGAGTTTTCACAGTACCAGTTATTCAAAGGTTTCCGGATAAAACAATTATTCATTTATTTCACAGTCAGTTATATAAGCCTTCCTCAGAAGGGAGCAATATATGTAACACGTCTAATACACTTCCAAACACACACTGTTTCTCTAAATCAGATGACGCCCATTGGGGATCGCACACAGACACTTCCTACGCCCTCAAGTGACTTAAATAGCTAGGATACTGTGGGCATTGATTTATAACTGGTACATTTAGAGCAATACTGAGTTTGGTGTAAAAGATAGATAGGGGAACAAAACACAGGTTAACAAATAATTAACAAACTGTTAAGTACTTTCTTTTGGAACCTTCCAATGCAGAGTAAATTAACCCTTTCCTGGGGCAAAGGCCAAAGCACAAAGTCAGAGGTAAAGAAGAGTCTCTCAGGGAGCCAGGACAGCCAATGTTAACTGAGCAATGTCTAGGGGAGCTGAAGATCTTCTTTGTAGGTAGGTAAAACGTCTTGCACAATGTTTTTAGAAATGTTTGTAGAAAATAGAACACTTGAAGGGCCACAAGTTGAGGGGCAAAGCTATAGCAACTCTGCAAGGTAACCAAGACAGGTCTCAACTGAGAGCAAGCAAGGCTACACAACAAGTGGTAAGTTCTCTTAGACTTTACAGTACCTCTGGTTAGAAGAAATGGTTCCAGCTGGCTTCTGTTCCTGTACAGCTCTGCAGATCCTGTTGTTCCCGAGCCTCAGTCGTGGGGACAAGAGGGAGGACGTCTGGGGACTACTGCTTTGCAATGGGAAGGTCAGCGGCAGCAATTGGCAAACTTCGATTCAGCGGTCCTTCAGTGTTTCAGCTCCTCGCATCTGACGGCAAATAGCAACACTGCGGTTCTCGGATACAACTCTGGACTTTCCTCGCATCTGGGGTCCAGCATTCTGTTGAGGTGGCTCAGGCTTGGTCAGTCCTGCTTCAGGGAAGTCCGGAGGATCTTCTTGGCGCCCGGGTCCGACTTAAAAGCAACACACACAATCTGGTGTTCCTCTCCCTGGCACATCAGTTCCAGCAGCAGTGGAAGTACAGCCAGCTCCGAGAGGATGTCCAGACGGACTTACTTTGGAGTTGATTGGTCCCACCAACTCAAGGGGAAAAGTCGTCCTTGCAGGGCTTTTCTAGTCGAGACAAATTCAGAGCTTCAGCACAGCAGCAGGGCTTCACCGGCCAAACCTACGGTCCAGGACCTGCAGCAAGCGTCTCTTCCAAGTTCTTCTTCAGATTCCTTTGTCCAGTGGTCGACTCTGCCTTCCAAGCCAAAAAGCTTCACCTTCTCCCATTCTTTCCAACCGAGCTGTCAATCACACAGCAGGGTGGCTGTCCTTGCCGGACAGCCAGCCGGCCAATCGCCTTTGGGTGCATTCCTGTAACCAAGGGGATTAAGCACTTCCCTCACTCCCAGGCACTGCCAGACACGCTGGAGCCAGAGGTGGGCCTCACTTGTGAATCCCACCAAAGACAAAACGAACAAAGGGACCAAACCTGGTTTGGCGAGCAGAGTAAATCTCAAGAAGAACCTTTCCAACAAGAAATTGCGAAAAAAAGAAGAATGGGGCCATTTCGACGAAAAGGGCACCTATCAGTGCTTAACTGCAGCTGCGAACGCAGCCCGCAGTAAAATCTCCCAATGGTACTTAAAAGTAAACCACTGCCACCAGCCATTAATTGTAGAAAGGGTAACATAAAATTGTTACATGAGAAACTAGACAAAGGGGATACCAAGTAACCCCTCCAGTCGCCTATTGTAAGATAGTGTGGTGCTGGGTCTAGAAAGTTACAAATGTAAGTAAAGTCAATTTCACTTCACTGCTCTTGGAAACAGTAGTTTAGCCAAGAGAAGGTATTTAAAGGCATGGTCTAGTAAAAATTGTTATTGTCCCTATGGGTCGGCCATGTTTTTTTAAGCCTAAGTGGCTCGATTTTAGAAAACATTCCTATGGACCTTACCCGAGTTTTCGTCCATTAAACGCACGCGAAAACAAGCACCAGGGAGCCGCCATTTTCTGATAATCCTATCTTTTCCCCCATCGCCCTGGCTGACCTGCTTTTGCGGCACTAAATCAATTCCCTCCGCCCCTGAGCCTGTCATCAGCAGACTCGTACCGCCCATTTCCCAACGCCAAAGCACGTCTTTTGTCAACATTCGCTGCGCTTCAGCTAATGACGTGTCGCCATGGAAATGGCAGGACGCCTCTTTCCTCAATAAGTATAAACAGACCGTTTCACAACACACAGCAGCAGATTTTCGATTCCATTCCTCTCTCTGTGTTACTTTGAGTATTCTGTGACTCGTTTCAGTGCTCTGGTCAGCTACCTTCGTCGCTTGTAGCCCGTGTGAACAGATACCAGTACCACCGCTATAAATTATTTTAACACACAATGGCTACAATAATGCCCTACATGTACGAGCACGAGTATACCGAGGAGGAACTACTGGAAAGGGAAGCACGCGAAAACGATGGGGATTCGGACAGCAGTTGGCAGGACGAATCAACAGATGAAGAGCCTGGGCCTAGTCGAATGGACGGCGTCTCCACCTGGTGCACATGCAATCGGTGCGAGCTAATGCCAACTGAGAACGAGAACTGCTGCTGCTGAGAAAACTCGGGATGCCTGGCCTACATTTCGGAAGGCGAGCCACGACATCAATGCAACACCGAGCTGCCAGACTTCAGGGCAGCCTGCCTCACACGGGCCATGTTGAGAATAATGATGGTGCTTATGCACGAACTTCGCGCAACTGTTCGTCCTCGTAATCCGAGTAACAAGTAAGTATACTTTGCTTGTCATGCCACTCCTATTTCATGTTCTTCTACTATATCCAAAATTACATCTACATATCATTGTAACGCATGTAAGTCGTTCAATAGTGTGCATTTTCTAGATAGCATTTGTCCGTGCAGAATGCCATTAGTTACAAGAATTGTCATTGACAACAAACGTTTATTAAACTTATCTTGGTCATTTAAAAACAGTTTGTTTCATTCCTTTTCACAGGTGGTACAGGCTGGTGGCCTATCGTTCCTTTATATGGTGGCTCCACGGGAGGCTTGGGCACCGCGTTCGAAGAGTGATACCCGCCTGTGCCGTTCGTGCCATTAGAGAAACGTTCCCGAGTGACAGCGGTCAGTACAGTGGATTTTCTCTCGCTGTGCTGCAACCTGAACTGTACAATGTTTAAAGTCTTGTATTTTTGTGTCATCAAAATAAGATACAAAATAAAACACCACATATATTTTAACAACGGTTGTTTCGATTTTTTAAATGAATCAAGTGTGTCTCTATTCAAGGATGGACGTCAGCCATCTGTGCTCCGAATGGGTGAAGGTCTGGTCGCTGTGAAGCAGGGTGGTCACTATCTATCTAAGCTAACATAACATATTCTCGATAATGCATGCACTAAATAACACTTGTTCAAAGTCTTTCAGTGGGTTATGTCTCTATAAAAGTCACACATATGTCTATACTAACAATTACCATTGGATTATACAGGCCTTGGGTCTTGACCACTATAATACACCGGTTGAAGTGTGGGTCTGTGCTCACAAGAATCTCCGGTATGTGGCATTTGTTATTGATAACAACAGTTCCATTGACAGTTCCATCGAAATAGATCACCACTGGTCGAATACTTGTCGTTTGATTGTTGCACACTATGTTTAAATCGTGTTTGGCTATCGAGATGTACCTGTGTGTTCGTCCTCACGTCTGTTTTATGCTAACAATATTTTGATACATAGTAATGAAAGTACTATGTTTCAGGGAGAGGATGGAGCCTCATTCCGTGCTGTCTATGCGGATACAGAAAATATAGTCGTTGCAGGGCAAGAGGAAGGGAGGACATGCGGAAACGAATCGGAGCTACAGCGTGCAGATGTTGAAGGTCGAGTCAAAAAAGTTGCAACAGTTCCATTGACAGTTCCATCGAAATAGATCACCACTGGTCGAATACTTGTCGTTTGATTGTTGCACACTATGTTTAAATCGTGTTTGGCTATCGAGATGTACCTGTGTGTTCGTCCTCACGTGTATTTTATGCTAACAATATTTTGATACATAGTAATGAAAGTACTATGTTTCAGGGAGAGGATGGAGCCTCATTCCGTGCTGTCTATGCGGATACAGAAAATATAGTCGTTGCAGGGCAAGAGGAAGGGAGGACATGCGGAAACGAATCGGAGCTACAGCGTGCAGATGTTGAAGGTCGAGTCAAAAAAGTTGCAAAGAAAAAAAAACAAAAAAGGTTAGTTACAAACAGTTCATAACTTTAAAAAAATGTTTGTGCTGGGGACTATTTTATGTTTTTTTCCAGTCAATTCTACTACACTCCATCTTGTGTTTAAACTGAACATCCCTTTTCCAATCTCTCCTCCAGTTACCCGTGGGTGTCAGAACTATACACACACAGACATGAGAGATGTGGCTTGCCAGACCGTGTACACTATGGAGGAACTATTAATTGAGGCGAGGCGTGTTCAGGCTCGAGATGCTCATGTCCAATGGCCAGAACATGAAACTGTGTTTGGAGACTACAGCAAAGTTGCATTGGATCATAGCTACAGTGCGACCGCACCACCACAAGAAGATGTTATTGAATGTATTGAAGATAGCTCTGAAGTAGTTGCAGATCAATTTACACAATCTACACCCGCCAAAAATTTGCCACCAAAAAACCTGTCGACATTGTTGTGTTCTCCCATCAATGTTGAAGTAATAGATGTCGAAATGACAGAGAATGAACCAGCCGCAGCATCCAATGACGCATCAGAACTTGATATCAGCGATATTACTTTCCAATGTGTTGAAATCTCCACAACGTCACAGGCCGAAACAACGTTGACGCAGGATGACAGTCTAATGAAAGAGAACAAATACATTGTATTCGACAGTTGTTTGATGGAAATTATAAGTATGCTGAAATGTGTGCATTCCATTAGAGGGAAAGTATGTGGGAAGCCATTGATTAATGTGACTCGTCAAATAAAAGGCAGTAACTTCAAAATAAATGCCGCCTGTAGATTAAATCATAGGTTCTCATGGTCTGCACAACCGATGCTGGGGAAACTGCCAGCAGGCAATCTACTGTGTGCAGCTGCATCACTTTTTAGTGGCTCCAGTTTTAGAAAGTTAGAGGCTTTCTTTCAGTTTGTGGGACTCCATTTCATTTCTAAAGCGCTGTACTACATATACCAACGTGATTATCTGTTTCCGGCCATTAGTGATGCTTGGAAAATTGAACAATTGTCTCTAGCAAGTACATTCGAAGGCAAACTATTCAGGCTAGCCGGCGATGGACAGTGCGACAGCCCTGGATTTTCTGCCAAGTACTGCACCTACCACTTTCAGGACATGGATAGTAAGAAAATTGTGAGTTCGGTGGTCGTGCAGGTAACACAATGTACATCGTCAGTGGCCATGGAGAAACTAGGATTTATAAAATCAGTGGAATATCTACAATCAAGGGGAATGCACATCGACCTCATAGCCACGGATAGACACGTTTCAATTGCCAAGACAACGAGAGAGCAGTATTAAACATCAATTTGACGTATGGCATCTTGCTAAATCAATCAATAAGAAAATCTCGGCCGCAGGGAAAAAAAAAGGTTTTGAAAGTATTTTGCAGTGGTCACATTCTATCACCAACCATCTTTGGTGGAGGTCAAAAACTTGTGAGGGGTCAGTGGAAATACTACTTGAAAAATGGCGGTCGCTGATGTACCACTGTACCAACGTTCACCGCTGGACAGCAAATCAACATTTCCACCAATGTGAACATGGCCCTTTGTCCCCAGAGGAGGCACGGAAGAAGAAGTTGTTGATTCCATCTTCACTGACACACAAAGCCATTGAGAAGATTGTTTTCGATAAAACTCTATCAAGAGATTTGAGAGAACTGACAGAATTCTGTCACACGAGATTTGGAGGTGTTCCACAATATGTGCCTAAAGTACAGGCCAAAGCGCTTGCATTTTATCTTTCGGGGCATGAAACATCGCACTCTACTAGCGGTCTTGGCCCATAACAGCAATGTTGGACGTGAACAATCTAGGACTAGGGGTAAAGTAAGGATGCCTCGCTACACTAAGGTGTTTTCAAACCAAAGTAAGCAATGGGTGATCAAACCAGTCTATGATGAAATGCAGTTCGACTTTGTGAAAGGCCTTATTGTTGCTGTGTTAGAGAAGCACAGATATAGAATTTTGGACGTTTCTGAGCAGAGCAGTGATCCATTGCCACCGAACATTGCGACTGTGCCATGCCCACCCGAAGCACAGCTGATTGTGAAGTACAAATCCCGGTTTAAATAATTGCAATATGATTGTCTTTTTGTAAATAAATGTTATTGTACAGTGTACCTGTAAACCTAACCCCTACCTTCACCATCATGGGTGGCGAACAAGCTGGGTGTCATCTTTGAATTCTCTCTATTCACCTCACATATGTGTATGTATATATTTTTCTCATGTCTCATCTCATGTAAATGTAAATTCTGCGCACTGTTAACGGAGGGGAGGCTTGCGTATTGCAAATAATAAAACAAACAAACAATAAATCTCACTTTTAACTCAACTCCTGTGGTACTTTATACTTTCCCTGACCTTCTGCCAGAAATTAAATGTCTCAATTTGGGCTGCAAAGCTCGCAGACAACGGGGACAAAATTGGGGCACTTAGAACGCGCCAGCCAAGCGGGCCGTGGCATTTGGGAGAGAAGCCAGTTCGCATTTGCACATTGAGGCGCACTACATAGACGGATTCTAAACTTGAAGTTCTCACAGATGCCTATACTACGTGATGTTGCAAATAAAGAATGCAAAGGACAGCGCCCAGATGAGGCCCACAAGTCGCCCTGGAAGTATAAGGGTCTATTGTTTTTTGACCTTGAGACAGGAACCATGCCGAAAGAACTACATTTGAAGGGGGTGCGCAATAACGTAAGAGACGATAAGGCAGAAAATTCAGAAACTAGACCGAGTTTCATTTTAGTTCAGTATACGAAAAATCGTTGTCAAGAGCACGGTCCGTTTTACAGACTGCATTATGAAGAGCCACAATGGAAATTTCAAATATAATGTAAGTAAATCTTTACACGCTTTTATACCGGAATGAAGATTTAATGAATGGAAAGCAAGTAAAACGTGTTCGTAGTGGGCACATGGGCATGCAGGTCCACTGGTCTCACCGATCTCGGTCCTTGGCCCAGCCACTTTTCCCTGCGCTGCCTACCTGCACTACGGGACTGTCTCTGTATCCTTCAGCCCCTTCTCCCGGCATTTACCTTGCACTTGCCACCAGCTGGCCTATTATTTAATTTGTATTCAACTAACCATGTACAGCACTTTTACCCCGCCTCCCCATGCGCGATCAGAAAGACACCTGGCCTAGTAGGATCGTTGTCTGTCTACCCTTGTTCCCCCCCCTGCCTCGTCGCACCTTGAAACACTTGTGTATAGGCGCGTTACAAATGCCATTTCATATCATTCCACACGCATGTAGACTAACTGTCGTTTCTCATTGTGTGTTGGCCTCGATTTATTTTGTTACTTTTCGCATTGATTTTAGAGCCGAACATACTCCATTGAACTATCCTTGCAAGCAAATAGTTTCTGATTGGCTGTAATAAATAAAATAAGTAATATTAATGAAGATCGGTTGGCGAGACTAATTATAATTTTTTTGTTTTCATAACAGGTATTTGCTCCCCTTCTGCTACTGCCATCGGTTTGAGACACCAGCAGATGGCTTTTACAGTAGACACCTTCAGCTTTCTGTGAACAACTGGAGCACACTGACAATTTTATGGGACGATCGCCAAGGGCCCACATGCCCTTACGCTGTACTAGTGGCTAGAAGCAACATATCAACCTTTACGATGGACTAGTGCCTACTTGATGGAACAGCCTTGCGGTTCACCGTGCTTCCAAAGGGCTTCTTTTAACGAAAAGCAACACCCTGTGTACCATGGCGGATACAGATAAAAAAATAAATGGCTTTCGGAGTTCATATGGCAATTGCTGAATATTCTCTAAACATTTAATGTAAAATAAATGTACTTTACCAAATGTACCGTGTTGCTGTTTGATTTTAAAGTACAGTTTCATATTCCGAATTGTGGCGCGCTGTGTTGTGAGATGGTCTGTGTTGGTTTCCGGGTTCTGTGTGGAGTCGCGTAGAAGACGACTGGGCGAGTTTGCCTACGCAGCACAGTAACGTCACGGAGAGAGGCGGGGAATATGAATGTTTTGATAATGTCAGGCTCAGGGGCGGGGGAATTGATTTAGTGCCGCAAAAGCAGGTCAGCCAGGGCGATCAGGGAAAAGATAGGATTATCAGAAAATGGCGGCTCCCTGGTGCTTGTTTTCACGTGCGTTTAATGGACGAAAACTCGGGTAAGGTCCATAGGAAAGTAAATCGAGCCACTTAGGCTTAAAAAAACATGGCCGACCCGTAGGGACAATAACATTTTTTACTAGACTATGCCTTTAAACCTTTGGGAAATCTAAAATACTTCCTTGTGGCATTGCACTGAAGGTGCTATGTCTCACAATGTAAAAAGATGATGCCTATGGAGTTTGTCAGACTCCATAACCAAACGAAACACAGAGTCCAAATCACAATAAAAATACGAGAGGGTGAGAAAAAGGCCTCACTCTCTTCAGGTCAGAAATTCAAAGTCCTGAAGTCCAGCAAAAGAGCTGGGGGTCTCTAAGGTAGAAGGGAATTAGCACATTTCTGAGAATTATCCCTAACAGTCATATCCTGAGCACCAAAGTTGAAAAGATCTTTCCAGATGCGTCTAGTAATGACAATAGCCTATAGATATCCGGTATTAACCGGTCACCTTTCTTATGCACTGGCAATAAAATGGATTGCTGCCACGACACAGGAATAGTTTGCGACAAACACACCTTTCCGAATAATATCCTTAATATGCGAACCCAGGTACCAGTATTGTGTTTTTAAACTATATTCGCAAGACCATTTGGGCCCGGGTCTTCGAGTTCTTAAGTTTCAACATAAGCTGGTGGATGTCCTTGTCATCAAATGTCAAAGGTCATCCGCCAGGCACTTGTGTCGGGGGGTGGCCGGGGCTACATCCGCCCTTTACTTTTGAATGTGAGCCAATCAATACTTTTCTTGAATGGGATTAACTAGGCATTTGTTTCTATCCCCCTTTGCCATTGCTAGCATGTCCCAAATGTTCTTATAATCAGCACTGCTTAGTGCAATGAATGTTTCCTGCCAGCTGGCATTGAGGGCCGAGCACTTCCACCTTCTAAGCCATCCTTGATACTGTTTCTTAGCCACAACAATATGCCTGGCCAGCAGGCGGGCAGACAGCCCAGATTTGCGTGCCCGGCGGATTTCCCTTCACATGGCTCTCTTGGCATCTCTGATGGCATCATATATGTGCAATGGCTTATCGTATATATAACCCTACATTTTATTGTTAACAGCAGGTGCTTCAGTTGTCAAAATACTAATCCAGGGGAGGCCACCAGGGGGCGCAGGCAAGATGGCTGCCTGAACTATTGGCTCCCTACATGGCCTTGGGATAACAGTGGAGCAACACTAGAAAAAGGAACATTATCCTCAGCAAAACCAAACAAACAGCGGCTGGAACTCCTAAGGACCCCAGCGACACCCTCCCGAGTCTCGGAGGTGCACCAGAGCCGGAGATATCAAGCTTGGAGCATCCGCGCTCCCCCTCCACCCTTCCAGGCCGGCGCTCTAGCGGATCGAGTTCTCGGAGCTACGCTCCACCTCACAGCGGGAGATCCCTGAGCCGCAGCCAGCGGGCTGATCCTCCGCTCAGTGGAGCTGCCGGCAGCCTCGGCGGGGGACTGGTAAATCCCTTGAGGACCCGGACTGCGTTCTCCTCAACCCCCGTCACCCCCCCCACCTCCTGCAGCTGGTGTGGCGCGGGGAGCGGAGACTACACGGCCGACGGATCCAGACAACTCGGGGCCATGTGGGAGTTGCTGTGCCCCGCCGCCGGTGATTACTTCCATCGGCCCGGGCCGTCGTGAGAGCGCGCCTGGGCCCCCCTTCTCTTCCCGCCCCCGGCCTGAGAACCCAGCGGCACATAACTCCCACGAGGAGTCCTCCCAGGCCACCACAGAGGTGTTGTGGCCTCCAACTGCCTCGACACAGGCCCGGGCCGACGTGGGAGCGTGCCTGGGCCCCCTCTGATCCACTGAAGGTCCCCCACGGGACACACCACCGGGAGAAATGGAGTTCCCCGAACCACCATAAGGACAACTGCCTACACACAGGCCTGGGCCGACGCGGGAGCGCGCCTGGGGCCCTCCCTCACCTACTGCAGCCCCCCTGTGGGGCTAATCATCTAGAGGTTGCTACCAGGGGAAACCTCATAAGGAGATGAAAACTGGCGAAATCAGCCCCCCCCAGTGGCGGTTGGGGCACCACACCTCTGTGACCGGGCCCCACACGGATCTGACCCTCCATCCCTCCTGGAACACAATCCCAGTCTATCATACGGCCCGTCAGAGCCAAGTTAAGGCTCCGAGCGCGACCACCCTGGTGTCTCTGCTGCGGACCCCTCCAGACCCCGGAGTGCTCAACTGTAAGTACAAACAACCAACAGGGGTGATGGGCCACGTCTAGTCCTCCTACTGTCTGGGCTCCTGTGTGCCCCCCCCTCTCCCCATACTGGAGGTCCACCAATAGGCAAGTGCCAAAACAAAAAGGGACTTCTGGTACAGCACTAAGAGACACAATTGGATGCCCCCCTGAAATCTCTAATTAGACCAGCGCTTGGGACACTAGAGTGCCCCCCGGGCATAGAGGTGGGCTTAAAGACAAAAACGAGCGAGACACAGCGGCGACCCAGGGGCAGGGCTCCGAGCCACACGGGAACCCCCCGCAAGTGAAACAAGTCATGAGGACTTTTCCCCTACGCAGTACTACACAAGAGCGGAGCCGGAGGGTGAGGAATAAGCTCCCACTCCCTAAAGATACCACCAGGGACACCAGGAAACCATAGAGATCCGAGGGCGGAAACACCCTATGAGTTGGAAAGAAACCCTAGAAAAATATCAATTCACCCCCGGGGATCCAAAGATGGAGACTGGCGCCTCATCCACACCGGCCCCAGACATGATCAGTATGCAGAACATCATCCAGACGATCCTAGATGAAATCAGGGGTATGAGAACAGACATGGGCGTCAAGCTGGCCGACCTTACAGCCAAAGTCTCTACACTTGAGGACCGAATGGAAGGGGTGGAGAACAACCAGGCATCCACAGACATACTGGAAACACAGATGGAGGCACGGTTCGGGGAGATGCAGACAGGAGGACGAACTTCGCCTCAAGGTGGATGACATGAAAAATCGTGAACGGAGAAGCAACTTGCGGATCTTTGGCCTGGCGGAGGTGGAGGGCGAGACCCAGGCGGGTCTGGAGAACAAGGTGCAGGAGATTATCAGAATTGTCCTGGGGACCGACTCAGGGGGGAAACCGTCCTAATCGATAGGGTCCATAGAGCTGGTGGGGGAGGTAGAGGCCCACGATCGGTTTTGCCAAGATTCCACTACTACAGAGACAAAGCAAGGATACTGGAGAGAGCGAGGACTTTAAGAGACATACAATACGATAACTCCAGGGTGGCAATCTACCAGGACCTATCTGCACTCAAGCTGCAAATGCGGACAAAATGTGGGGCAATCACCAGATGGCTACAAGAAAAGGGAGTTAGATACTGCTGGGGACATCCATTTTATTTGGCGTTCGAATGGCAAGGTGAGAAACATCAGCTCATGACAGAAGAAGATATTCAAAGAGCTATCGATGAGCTGATTGTAGATCCCTCAGGACCATCGGGGTCACAGACTGGGACAGACAGAGCCGGGCCGGACCCCGCGGGGTCCTGATCCAAGCCAGGGAAAATAAAATGAAAGGCACCCGGAAATTCCAGAAGACTGGACATCCCCCGACGGGCCATGGCGGACCCACTTGATCGCCAAGGGAGGGTGAGGTATTGATAAAGAGAAAAAGTTGATGTAATTGTTTATAATATGGTTGCTCACACGGCCCGGTGTGGGGGCAATTGCATGTCACCTTGGGGTGTTGCCACTGTTGGCAAAGTTTAGGTTTAACCGACACAACAGAAAAGTTTGAGGCCCACTTTACAAAGGGTTGGAGGGGCGTTGGTCTTTCCGGAGGTAACTCGTGTTTGACCTCTAATATTGGGGAACCCCTCTCCGCCTCACATTGAAAGTTCATGCACAATGGGTCCCGTGATCTTGGAGATGCAATACAAGATGTTGGGGAGGAGGAGGGGGTGGGTGGGGGGGGGAAGTCGGAGGGGAGGTCCCATACCGGGATCTGAATCTCAATTGAATCTGGGAATTGCTCCTTAGCGAAAAGATGGAGGGTATGTTCCGTACCAATTAATCTCAAGGGGCCCTGGTGGTTCGTTTACTATTCCTGATTGTCGGGCTATGGAAACGAACGCCTTATAAAACGGATAAGGGAGACGGGGAACAAGGGAAGGGAGGGGAGTCGGGGGGGAGACAGGGGAGCCGGGGACACTATACCATGGAATCGGGGCTTAAACATGCGGTCGATATGGAGGGTACTCATTGAAACTCCACAGGGCATGGGTAGCGATGACCATGGTTGAAGGACGGATTGGTACGCTCAATGTCAAGGGCCTTAATTCACAAAACAAGCGATCTCTTACAAGTAATATGTTCCGCAAACAAAAATTGCTAATCCTCTTCCTACAAGAAACACATTATAGGAGGGGAGCAGAATCGACGATAAAGGGAAAAGAGATGGGCAGAAACTTCTGGGCATCACATAAATCCTCAAAGAAGGAGGGAGTAGGCATTCTCCTTGGTAAATCATTACACCTTACCGACGTTGAGACGAAACAGGGCTTTGGGGGCAGATTTCTGGGGATCAAGGGACTATCCCAGGGCACACGAGTTACTTTCGCCACTTTGTATGCGCCGAACGCCGGCCAAATGAAGTTTATTCGTAAAGTCCTCAAAGTCATGGACGAATGGGCAGAGGGAGCTATGATCTTGGGTGGGGATTTCAATCTCATTCAGGACCCCCAATTAGACTGGTGGTCTGCCAGAGGGACGGGGCTGAAAGCTCCCACCAAGGATAACCTAACCATGAGGGACCTACTACAGGAATATTACTGGGTAGATGTGTGGCGAAAATCCTGGGGAACCCCTGGGGGGGTTACACGTTCTTCTCCCCTCCTCATTAAACATACACCAGATTGACTTATTACTGATATGGGAGGAGGGAGGTGGGGAGGTTGGTAACCCTATGGTTGAATCAGAAACCTGGTCGGATCATGAGCTTCTCGTCATGGAATGGCGACTACAAGACTCCCCGAAATCGTACAGGTGGCACTGCAACGACACCCTCATGAGGGACCAGGTGTTCAGGGAATTCTTACGGAAAGAAATAGAAGCCTTCTTTGTAACAAACGACACGGGGGGGGTCCCAATGGCCACGGTTTGGGAGGCAGCAAAGGCCACCTTTAGGGGTCTCCTTATTGCAGAGGGCTCGAGTAAAAAGCAGGAAAGAGCACTAATAGAATCTAAACTTCGAGAGGACCTACGAATCATGAGGGCACAGCTCACAAAAACCAACGTAGACCGTGAAAACCTCCTTAGCGAAATGAGAGACAAGAGACAGGCTCTACACACAACCCTAATCGGTGAGGCGGTCAAAAGAATGAGATATACAAAGCCGCGATACCATGAGAAGGGAGACAAGGTTGGAACACTTTTGGCACATAGGTTGAGAGGAAATAGGGCAGACAGGCGGATAGAGAAGGTCAGAGACGGAGCGGGAAATATCCAGACAGCACATAGGTTGAGAGGAAATAGGGCAGACAGGCGGATAGAGAAGGTCAGAGACGGGGCGGGAAATATCCAGACAACAACCAAGCACACAGCCACATCCTTTGCAGGTTTTTACAAAACACATTATACCAGACAAGATGATGAATAATTAGAAGACATCCGTAGATATCTCAAGGACCATCCCCTGCCCAAGCACACAGATTCGGAGAGGGAGGCTCTGGAAAGGGAAATAACAGAGGAGGAGGTAGAGGGGGCCATTAAAAGACTGAAAGTAGGCAAGACCCCCGGGGGGATGGATATACAGCCGACTTTTACAAACAATACCAATCGGTATTGATACAACCACTGGCCAAACTCTTTAACCAAATTAAAACCTCGGAAACCATTCCACCGACATTCCTGCAGGCCATGATCATGGTTATTCCCAAGCCCGGCAGAGACCCGGTGGATTGCGGCTCGTATAGGCCCATCTCGCTCCTGAACACGGATGCGAAGATCTTTACCAGGATCCTAGCAACACGCCTAGAAAAATGCCTCCCCAGACTGATCCACCCTGACCAAGTGGGTTTTGTAATGAATAGGCAAGGTGCTGACAGTATGCGCAAAACTTTGCATATACTGAGCTCAAAAGGAATTAGAACAGAGGGTGCCCTTCTCCTGTCCTTAGACGCAGAAAAGGCGTTCGATAGGGTGAGCTGGGCCTTTATGGAAGCTGTCTTATCGTCCTTGGGGATGAGACCTAAGTGGCGTGGTTGGATGTAGGCTCTCTACTCCCGCCCCACAGCAAACTTGGTAGTTAATGGGGGTGAATCTGAAGCCCTCCCATTGGAAAGGGGTACAAGACAAGGGTGCCCACTATCCCCCCCCTCATATATGCCCTAGTGATGGAACCCTGGGCCATAGCGATCAGGGGAAACAACAAGATTCAGGGCATCAAAATGGGGGAAACCAACCATAAAATAACCCTATTTGCAGACGATGTATTACTATATCTCTCTGACCCATCCCAATCGGTCCCTGAGGTGCTGAATAGCCTAGAACAATACAGGGCCTTGGCGGGCTATAAGGTCAATTTAGACAAGTCAGTCGCATTCCCAGTAGGCCAACTCAGCGATGCAGAAAAGTGATACATCGGGGGTCTCCCGTTTTGCAAGCAACCCGAGGGATTTTGTCACCTGGGGATCCATATACCATCAGACCTAGCAGATCTCTTTAGGGTAAACTACCCTCCCCTCTGGTCGGCGATGAAACGGGACCTTGAGCGTTGGACAAAATCCGGCCTCTCGTGGATGGCACGCCTCAACTCCATTAAGATGGTGATCCTCCCTAAATTCCTGTATCTCTTTCCGATGCTTCCAACCCAGATACCAAAGCCATTCCTCTTAGAGAATAAGCAGACCCTCCTCCGTTACCTTTGGGTGGGAAAATCTCATAGAATCGCCTACGACACTTTGATGCGGCCCAAAGACGAGAGGGGAGTCAATTTTCCAGACCTAGACACATACTACAAGGCATCACAGCTGCGATTCCTGGTGGACCACTTGGTGATGGGCCAGAAGAAGCAGTGGGTGGGCTTGGACAACTTGCCCTTTTCCCCGGTCACACTAGACGAGTGGTTGTGGGTCCCCAAGGCAAGTATTCCCAGAAGAATTTTAAAGCACCCAGTCCTGGGGGTGTTTTGGTCCATATGGAAAGAGGGGGGTTACCTTAGGTGGCTCACAACTTGGCCTTCACCTCTGAGCTGCATTTGGGCTCCCCCACTTTGGGAGGGGATCAATGAGCCACTGGCTTTCCAGCAATGGTACGAGGCGGGCCTTTGTAGAGCGGGACAACTTTGGAGGGATGGGGTGTTCATATCATTGGGGGATTTGAAGGATGCCTTGGGCCTCCCCAACCTCTCTCCTTTTCGCTACCTGCAGCTCAGAGGTGCCCTTACCGAGAGCAGATGGGGTGACACTCTTAGGTGAGATCTAACAGACTTTGAGAAGTTTCTCATCACATACAAAGGAACCAGAGGGGTGATATCGCGACTCTATAGCTTCTTGCTGCTCTCTACCCCGCAGGATCCCCCATCCTCCCAGGTACAATGGGAAAAAGATCTGGGCACACCCATTACCGAAGAGATGGCTCAAGATATGTAGACAGGCCAACCGCTCCACAGCCGCGCCCCAATACTGCCATCAGGCCCTTAAGCTGATCCATAGATGGCACTACCCCCACAGAGGATAGCCAGAATGAAAAAGGGCTACGATCCACACTGCTGGAAATGTCACACCGAAATGGGGGACTATGTCCATATGTGGTGGAAGTGTCGGGTGGTACGAATCTACTGGAATGAGGTCTTGTCGTGGATAAAGGGGGTGGATGGAATGGAAAGGACCTTATCCCCTTGGCTAGTGTTGTTCGGCCTTGAGGTGGAGGGGGGGTCCAAAGGTTAAACATGATCATATGCTGCATGTTATTTTGGTTGCAGCCAGATGTTGGGCCCAAAAATGGAAATCACCCCAACCCCCTGGGGAGAGGGAATAGGTCTCTAAAGTACGGCAATATACGATATGGAATTTTTGACTCACCTGATTGACGAATCCAAGTCTAATATTGAGGGCCTATGGCTTCCCTCCTTTGACAAGTATGGGAAAACAGCATAGAACGCATGATACATCCGGGACTGGTTCCCAGGTTTGAACATTGTGGTTTGGTCACCCCCTCCTAATCATGAGGATGTTGCTCGGAGTTGAAGATGCGGCCTACAGGTACTGGTGATGAGCAACCCACACCCATTTCAAGTCTGTCCCATGCCCGAGATGCACTCTTGTTAGACAGCGAGATGGACCCTATTGTTGTTATCATCCTCCGAACCATGGTATGGGAGAGGGAGGGGGGAGGGAATGGGTGGAAGGGGGGAATAAGTTGTGTATGTTTTTTCTTTCCTATGCAATGTTTACTTTTCTGGTTGTATTATTGCATCATTTATGTTATAACCACAAAAACCTTAATAAAAACCGAATTTTCAAAAAAGAAAATACTAATCCACTGCTCAATTTAGTCACTACTCTTATATTCCATTGCTAAAATGTCAGTCTCACTCAATTCGGACAGGCATCCATCAATTTTTTGTAAATGCTTCATAGACCAGTGTATATAATAGCCTGCATGGTTAGTATGGACATCGGTACAATGACTTCCAGTAAGGCTAGAATCCCTAGATCCAGAGGGCCTACCCTTAGGACCTTTTCTCGCAATAACTTGGTAGATATGATATCCCTCCACCTAGAGGGCACTATTCAACAAAGTTTCCTGAAGCATAAATATGTCTTAGTGCATTAAAGTAACCAAATAACCATTCTTTCAAAAAGGATGGATAAAACCATGTGTGTTTCAGCTTACAATGTTGATCGGTCAATGGGCCCTATCTTGTGGCAGCTCAGGGAGCAAATCCATGCGCCGACCCGAAGAAACTGCTTCATAGTCAGGGCATAAGTCCTCCTAACACCTATTGATTACCCGCATCTCTCTTGATGAATCAAACCACAAAGTCCCCTCATTGCATATGGGAGGCCTCTTCTTCTGGTGACACTGTCAATTTCAGGCCCATCGCAAATAACACTTTTGCGCTGGCATAGAACAGTGATACAACAGAAGGGGTAATAAATACCATCAGGGCCCAATTAGTTATGCTCACCCATTTCAGGAGTTTTATCTTAAGCATGTCTTCAGATATAATGACAGACAACCGGGGCACGGCAGCCCCAAGTTTCAGCAGGACAGTTCCATTTAAAAACGGGATTATTTCAGAGGGATTAACCTCGTCCAGACTCACTGATGCCCCTGGTCTAAATTGACCCACTGCACCGTTCCTAATAAGGCCCTTAGGTTCACCCATATCCTCTCCACTCCTGTGCCTATCACCATTAAAGGACAGGGGTCCACCAAGTACACTCAGTCAGAAGACGGGGTGTTAGAAGCTACAAGGCCGACGTTCCCCGAAGGTTTTGTACAGTTATCCGCCAAACCATATGTCCTGTGCTTCTCTTTGTTTAGTTCACTCATGGGGGCCATCCCAGTAGTATTACTCGTAATGTGCTTAAAAGAACTTTGAGCGTAAGCACACCACCCATGAATCGGATCCAAGATCTTCGGTGTAGCAGCTCCTGATCGGACCCACTTGTCAAGCGGACCATGCAGAGCCACCACACGTCTAGATCCATCGCCATGCATTCTTGTGATCAAGGTGGGTGCTTTCACATATTTCAATACACCACCGATTGGAGGAAGCCCTCTGGGCTCAGAGTCTAACCAAATAGATATTTCTGCAGATAAAGCTTCAAGGGCATCATTCTCAGTAGCAGCAGAAATATTTGTGGAATCTTGGGACCTCCACGAGGTATCAGGACCATCAGGGATCTCAATTTCCCCGCTAGTGATAAATGGATCCACATCAATCTTATCCTCTACGAGATGTTTAGCACTCCTTTCTATGCTTCGATGATCAAAGCCCCTTGTAAGCACGGGCATCACAAGTGACGAAGCAGGTATAGGTGGATTTAAAAGAGGCTGTGCTTGGCCATTGGGCTTTAACAGTCTGCACATCATAGTATGTACAAGGAGGAGTGTTTCCAGTCTCACTGCGCCAACACATACAAAATTGAGACACTGCTTAGTTTGCAGTTTTATTAGGTGAGTATGGTACAGCCTTACACGTGTTTCGAGCAACACTGCTCTTCCTCTGAGGCTTATACATAAAAATTAAAATTAAATTAAATATTAGCCAACCATATACGAGGTTGTAAAAGTAACAAAATTAATAACGACAAAAATTGAATAAAAAATAATAATGAAAGAAAAGAATAGTCATGTTTCAAAGCAACCATATAGTGATAATGAATAGATTCAAGAATTCAAGATGTACCACGGGGCAGTGGGGGTGATATGTCACCCGATTTAAGAAATAAGTCAGTCACATTTATGCCCCCATTTTGTATAGAGGCGTGAGTTAAATTATATAAGACAAACACATTTTAAGTCCAAAAGTTAGCGGGAAACATTGTCCATGCATAGCATAAAAATTAGTACATTTTGGGTAAACCCACAAATACATTTGTGTACATTTAGCATTGTTGACCAAATAGTAAGAAAACCCACCGTATTAATGTGGTAGGTTCAAGTGGCATAGACAATTTAGAAACAGGGTTGGAGAGTTGAGAAGGAGCGGAGGATAAGAGAGAGACAAAACAATAGGAAAACCGTTAGTGCATGATTGCAGTGTGTTCCCAATGACCATAAAATGCAAAAGTTCGATTTGATTTAAAAGCTTGATATTAAGTACCTTGGGTTGATTGTTGAACATACGTGATTACGTGTTGTAGATGTACTGAAAAGTACGAACCTAAAGTGGATAATACTGATTATAGCATTGGTCGTAATTAATCAGTTTAGAGTTGCTAAATTATGCAATTAGAGATAATTAGGGCATACCTTTTTATATTCCTCGCAATTGCGGAAATGTATTTGTGGGTTTACCCAAAATGTACTAATTTTTATGCTATGCATGGACAATGTTTCCCGCTAACTTTTGGACTTAAAATGTGTTTGTCTTATATAATTTAACTCACGCCTCTATACAAAATGGGGTCATAAATGTGACCGACTTATTTCTAAAATCGGGTGACATATCACCCCCACTGCGCCGTGGTACATCTTGAATTCTTGAATCTATTCATTATCACTATATGGTTGCTTTGAAACATGACTATTCTTTTCTTTCATTATTATTTTTTATTTTTTATTCAATTTGTGTCGTTATTAATTTTGTTACTTTTACAACCTCGTATATGGTTGGCTAATATTTAATTTAATTTTAATTTTTATGTATAAGCCTCAGAGGAAGAGCAGTGTTGCTCGAAACACGTGTAAGGCTGTACCATACTCACCTAATAAAACTGAAAACTAAGCAGTGTCTCAATTTTGTATGTGTTGGCGCAGTGAGACTGGAAACACTCCTCCTTGAACTTGACCTCACAGTGGTGTATATGGGCAATATACCCACACAACCCAGTCATCTGCTGCCCTCCATCTAACACCAAATTAATATTGCAAGCGCAGTGTTCCACTTGGCTTTTTTGCCCAACCCTCTTGTTCCTGTAAATCTAAGCCTACGGTACGTGCAGCTGCAGCAAACATGGCAGAACAGGCCGAATACATCCTCACTAGAGAAGAAGATATTAAGGCACTCTTTGCCCCACGCGGTTCTACACTGAACCCGTTCAAAAGAATTAACAAAGAAACAACGGACCTACGTTCCCTTTTTGTTAAACTTGAGAAGCTCAGTATCAAAGAAATTAACAAATTCTGGGAGAAAACTACACTTACCCATTATTTACGTGAAAAGAAAATACCAAGAGGTCTTAGAATCGTAATCTTACCGGATTTTGAAGACTCATCTGATATAGATCTAATCTCAGAATGGGAAACCAACTTAGAAACAAGCTCCAATAATATGATGAAACTCTTAATTGAGCATGCAACACGGGAACACACACAGATCGTCATTGAAATTGACAAGTTGAAGGAAGCAATTAACCTTTTCGATGCCCCCAGTGCAACTGTAGATAAAAACTATCAGACACTGTATAACATTTTAAGAAAACATCAAGATGAAGTCAAACTACGAAAATCAATAAAGTTCTCTAGAGATGACCGTGACTATAGAGACAACAGGGTCTACACCTACCAACCTAAATATGATCAAGTGTCCAGATCCAGATCCAACAGTGTAGCGTCATCTGCTGCCAGTTCGGATCCGGACAGTGAAACAGAGACCTCAGCACCTATTAATGTATCCAAGGTACAAAGTGTAACTAACAATGCAGACATCGAGCCTAATGAAGACCAATTTGAAGTTTCAACTGAAGAAGCTAACATGTCACGACCCCCCACTATCGTGAATGCTTTTTTAGAGCAAATCAAACGGTACAAAAAGGGAAATCGGCAAGCACTTCTGGCCACCGCAAACAAAAAATCAGTCCGATTTCAAACACCTATCGCTGTCAATATGACAACCCCAAATATACCACAAGGGGCACCAGGGGTGGCAATCAACCCCGGCGGAAACGCCCCTGCCGCGCCACGCAGAATGACAAGAGCCTATCATCAACAACAAATGATGAACCAGAATCGCTGAATCTTGTTTGCAATTTGAGTAAGCATTGTCTCTCTACTGCTGAACATGCTGTGCTCAATAAAGGTTTGTCTTTTGCACCATCTGGGCTCAACAATTTTGTGGATATTCAAATTGACATCTTTAAGTTCATTCGCAAATTAAAACTTAAAAAATTCTTTGCCACTCAGATCAAAATTTTCAAACCTAAAACATCAATACCAGTTCCATCAGATATTACGCTTCAAACAATGCTTAATACCCATATTCTCATGACCTTGGAAGATGCAGACATACAGTCAGAATCAATTATCTCTAATATCTTAAATGAACTTGACATAGATCAACAGAATCTGTCGATTAAAGAACTTAGTTCAAAATCCAAATTCACACCAATGTTTGCTCAAGATAACATCATTGACACTTTTTATCAAGCAGTTATTAAAGATATCCATTCTACGATTGATAAACAAACAAGTTCTTTCAAGAATAAATCGAAACAGAATCTAAACCCTGCGGAACGTGCCGCTCTTCGGGAACTGGCAGAAAATAAGGACCTTATCATTAAGGAAGCAGATAAAGGCGGAAACGTAGTGGTAATGAATAAGGCAGATTACATCACCATGGGACTTGCTCACCTTAACCAGGCAGGCTGCTATTTACAGCTACCATCTAATCCTATTCGCCAAATTCAATTAGAGTTTAACAAAATGATCTTAGAGTGGCACAAGAAAGGAGTACTATCAGATACTGAACGACAATTTCTAATTTCAGATGGTCCAATTATGCCAACCATTTACTTTCTGCCTAAACTACACAAAGGGTATACCAGTATACCCGAAGGCAGACCAATAGTGAGTGGAAGAGGAGGTGTTTTGGAACCCCTTGCGCTATACATCAATCAATGTTTGTTACCTGCCATGCTTACCACCACGGCATATATTAGAGACACAATGCATGTCTTACAAATCCTAAAAGACTTACCCTTTCGACAAAATTTATTGATGGTGACATTAGATGTCAAATCACTATTTACATCGATTAAACACGATATGGCTATTCAAAGTGTGGAATACATTTTCCGTAATACCTAAGCATCTTACTATGTGCATATTGAAATGCTCAAGCAATTTATTATGTTTGCTTTGGAGAACAATGTGTTCCTCTTTAATGATGTGTATTTTAAACAACTCATTGGGATTGCTATGGGCGCTAGCTTTGCCCCAGCATTAGCCAATATTTTCATGCACAATTTTGAACAGCAATTTGTGTTTTGCACACATGCCTACACCTCATATATTCATCTTTGGAAGCGTTATATAGATGACGTGTTTATGCTTTGGACAGGTAACTTAGAACAACTAGATTCGTTTGTGAACTTGCTTAATTCCAACGAATGGGGCATACAATTCACTCACTCTTCCAGCTCCACTACTATTGACTTTCTGGACCTTACTATTTGCATTTCGGACTGTGGCTTTACAACCAAAACCTTCAGGAAAATTACTTCAGTTAATTCAATCCTGCATGCTGACAGTTGTCATAAAAAACATGTGATTTCAAACATACCCAAGGGAGAACTGATTCGAGCACGTCGGAATTGTACAACGTTGGATGAATATTACCTTGAAAGTCAATCAATACAAAATAGATTTCTTCAAAGGGGTTACAACCAACGAAAAATAGCTGCCACAGCCCGTCAAGTCAGTACATTAGAGAGAGATACCCTACTTCGTCCCAAACAAACGAATCGTCGACAAGGCCCAGACAAGATTCGACTGATTACCCGATACAATTCGGATAGTCATATACTACATTCCATCATGAAGAGACACTGGCACTTACTGCATTTGGATACGGATATCAGTAACTGGATTGACCCATTTCCTAATTTTACATTCAGTAAAGGAAGGACTCTAAAAAATGTACTCAGCCCATCATTCATGCCTAATGAAGATCGCCAAACTACATGGCTCAACCAAGACCAATTCAAAGGCTTTCACAAATGTGGTAGCTGTTCCATGTGCCCATATGCATTAGAAACTAATAATGTTCTGTTTCATCCTTGCCAAACACATCGGATTGAGTCTTTTATCAATTGCAACACCAAATACACGGTTTACTGCATCATTTGTGTTTGTGGCAAGAAATATATTGGGAGTACGATCAGGCCCCTCAAGACCAGAATTCGTGAACATTTGTCGACCATTGCCAGCCAGGATGCCAAATTCCCGCTAGCATCACACTGGCAGAAATTCCATCAGCTTGACCTTAAACAAAACATCAGATATGTAGGGCTTGCAAAAGTGACATTACCGCAGAGAGGCGGTAACCTTACTCTGATTCTTCGTCGATTGGAAGCACGTCTTATTTGTCAATACAGAACAGTAATTGAGGGTCTGAACACGGACCATGAACTTGCTGTTTTTCTATAAACAATGTTTTATATAATTCGTTCAGACTATATAGAAAGCCCTTCTACTATTGCTTATTTCAGGTTCAAGTTTCTCCTCTTACTGTCTATCCTGGTCTGGTTCTATATTCAATTGCGTTTGTGTCTTGCACTTAATATTATCTAATTCGGTCGAATTTCATGATTATATGAAATTTCAGCACTTGCTGTACATAAGGTTCAGGAGCGGGCAATAAGTTTTTGACAAACAACCCCTTGATACATTAACACAGAATCTACCAATTTCGTAGAGAGCGAGTCTGCCTTATCACCTTTGTCACAGGTTGTAGTCGGCCTCTTAGTTGCCTAATACATTTATATTTCAAGGAATACACATTTTTTTAATTATAATTTTTCAGTTAGGCCCTCTATAACACTTTACATCACCATATTGGTGAGATGCATTCGGTCTCCATGGCAACCTGAGATTCATATTGGAATACCATGTAGAATTCTGCTATCTTACAATAATAATTTTGAGTTGGACATTTGTCAAAATGAGATATAACATATCAGGCTTTGGTAGTATCACTTACTATTTCGCGCGAGGCGTTATTTTATCACTTGTACAATTCAAAGATACAGCAATTTAACCCTTCCAAGATGGCCGACATGGGTTTGGGTGTGGTTCGACCATTTTGGAGTGTACAGCTCTAAGCAGTTCAATAAAAACAACAGTTCGCACAGCGCATGCGTGGGGAATAGACACGTTCAGTTCGGACCACCAGGGTAAGTAACTCTCGCCGGTCCCTAGAACACCCTCCAATATGTGTTCGCATGCCTATTTGCCTGTAATTAGATAAGCGGCTAGCGCTCTAACCTAATGATCTACCTCTCTTTCCTTTACGGCTTTGCCCCAATGGAACACTCATGCCGATCAACTGTTATGTTACATCTACAGTCGGATATACTAATTGGGTAGCTTTCCGCAATTGCGAGGAATATAAAAAGGTATGCCCTAATTATCTCTAATTGCATAATTTAGCAACTCTAAACTGATTAATTACGACCAATGCTATAATCAGTATTATCCACTTTAGGTTCGTACTTTTCAGTACATCTACAACACGTAATCACGTATGTTCAACAATCAACCCAAGGTACTTAATATCAAGCTTTTAAATCAAATCGAACTTTTGCATTTTATGGTCATTGGGAACACACTGCAATCATGCACTAACGGTTTTCCTATTGTTTTGTCTCTCTCTTATCCTCCGCTCCTTCTCAACTCTCCAACCCTGTTTCTAAATTGTCTATGCCACTTGAACCTACCACATTAATACGGTGGGTTTTCTTACTATTTGGTCAACAATGCTAAATGTACACAAATGTATTTGTGGGTTTACCCAAAATGTACTAATTTTTATGCTATGCATGGACAATGTTTCCCGCTAACTTTTGGACTTAAAATGTGTTTGTCTTATATAATTTAACTCACGCCTCTATACAAAATGGGGGCATAAATGTGACCGACTTATTTCTAAAATCGGGTGACATATCACCCCCACTGCCCCGTGGTACATCTTGAATTCTTGAATCTATTCATTATCACTATATGGTTGCTTTGAAACATGACTATTCTTTTCTTTCATTATTATTTTTTATTCAATTTTTGTCGTTATTAATTTTGTTACTTTTACAACCTCGTATATGGTTGGCTAATATTTAATTTAATTTTAATTTTTATGTATAAGCCTCAGAGGAAGAGCAGTGTTGCTCGAAACACGTGTAAGGCTGTACCATACTCACCTAATAAAACTGCAAACTAAGCAGTGTCTCAATTTTGTATGTGTTGGCGCAGTGAGACTGGAAACACTCCTCCTTGAACTTGACCTCACAGTGGTGTATATGGGCAATATACCCACACAACCCAGTCACCTGCTGCCCTCCATCTAACACCAAATTAATATTGCAAGCGCAGTGTTCCACTTGGCTTTTTTGCCCAACCCTCTTGTTCCCATCATAGTATGTAGTATACACTGATCAGAAGATACAACAGAACACTGCTTCCTTCTTGGCAAGTAGCTCTGGTAATAGTTCAAACTGAGATCCGGCGTGTTCAGACTCCCTGGTGGATGAGCACGAAAGGAGCTGCTTTCTGCTCCTAAATCATCCCCGAGGGATACCAATGCCTCCAAGTTGGGACAAGCTGACAAATTGGAGTACATGGCTACATTACTTACCATTTGAGCCGCTCCCCGAGATTTGCGTTTTATGCTTTTGCACAGCTTCAGCAAGGATCTGTTATTGTCCAGGGAGTGTTACCACGAGAGAAGTCGGTCTTGGGTGGACTTTATTGGAGGCTGGTCCATAGGTATAGAACTTAGTACAGACTCTGGTCCAAGGTCCTTGTTGAAAATATCCGTGGGTAATGAGGTATGGTTAATCAGTTATCTATTCCGTGTGAAATAGCCAGTAATACCTGTTTGCGGGACATGACCCGCTTTTCCACTGGCCAGACCGTCTTTTTTGCCCTTTTTCGACTTAGGGCCACATCAATTTTTCTGGATTGAGCCGGGCTCCTGGGATGTTTACCTTTAAGAGCCAGATCGCTCCGTAGCCCCCGCCTCAAAGATGATTTTGGTTTCATTGCACTCAAAAGTTCTGAAGAAGTACCATAAGATGTGCAAAGTAGTAACCACCCTGTAAACAAATGGTCCAGTAATTTATATTGGAAAGTTGCACTTGTGCCAATATATCGAGTAGCAAAATGAGTTGCAACTCATTCAGAGGCAGGAAAACCATGCAGCAAGCCGAACAAACATAGTAAAAACACACATCAGCGTGCACGTTATTATCGTGCTGCAATGGCCTTAAATGCAGATAAGGAATCAAGTTCTAAATCTGCAGGAAAAAAAATACACAGTAGGTATGGATCCAGCACATGCGACTCAGGCAGAATAACTAGCCATCAGCGAGTAAAAGTTTAAAGCAAGGCGGACGAAAGCCGCCACCGGCAGAATAAACCCACGTGGCAGGGCCTTACCTCATGAGCAGCCTTAATCCCATCAAAGGCGACCAACACTTGGTGCTTGAAAGGCGTGTATCTGGGCATAAAATCCCCACTAGTGCAGCCGGCCGGCGTATCCGATAGAATTTCGGAATGGGCAACACTGCTACATCCCGGAAAGACCAAAACACACAGCAGCACGCCGCAGCGTCTGCTGGGGAAAGAGCTTTTTAGTAGGCAATGGCCCCCGACACGGTAAACAATGTAGAAAGACTCAAATTTTCCTGAAACCTGTACCTTCACCGAAACACACTGCAGCACACCCAAATTTGCTATAGATTAGGAGAAGAAAAAACAAATTATTCCCAATGGAAAAAGGGGTAAGCAGCAAATGATAAATTACTCACCGTAGTGACCGATGTACTCCTAGTCATAGTCCCCTTTCCTCCATACTGTATGGGTGTCCCTCCCTAGGGACGGGAGACAAGCTTTTTCATCAGAAAAAATCTTCTTCCCCTTTAAATTTAGAGGCGTGCAGGGGCGCAGCCCTGGGAGCATGCACTCCCCTGACACTGCCCACTGGCGCCACTCCTCAGTCCCCTTTGACGTGTCGACAATTTTACCATTGTCTAATGACACCAGTTTTATGAAGGGGGGTGGTGGGACGTATGGAGGAAAGGGGACTAGGAGTAAGTTAGTTATTACGGTGAGTAACTTATAATTACTCCTACATCCGTCCCCTTTCCTCCATACTGTATGGGCGATTACAACTGGAAGTAGCCCCAGTGTGCAGAGGTGAGACTCCTAAGAAAACAAGTTCCTTAAAACGGACTGACAAAATGCTGTATCCGACCTGGAGCTGGCAACCAAGCAGTAGTGCTTGCAGAAGGCCTAAGGCGTAGCCCATGTAGCCACCTTACTGATGACCTGCCACAGAACGTGCCTCTGGAAAGCCACAACCGTGGCCTTGGCTCTGAAAGCGTGGGCATGCATATTTGCCAGGAGTAGTTTGTGCTGCCCCATATAAGTCTACTTGATGGCCGCAACCATCCACCTTGCTATGGAGGCCTTGGAAGCTTGATAGCCTGGCCATGACCCACCGAAGGTGACAAAGAGTCTCCGATTTGTGGAAGCTATTGGTTCTGTCCAGGTAGAATTTTAGAACATGCCTGACATCTAGACAGTGCAGTAACCTCTGTGCCTCATCCTTGGGGTCCGTGAAGAAAGTAGGTAGCACTATCTCCTCATTGAGGTGAAACAAGGATACTACCTTAGATAAGTATGCAGGGTAGTATAAGGCTCTGAAGCCACCAGTGCCTGGATTTCGCTGACCCTGCGTGCAGACGTAAGACCCACCAAGACGGCTGTCTTAATGGTGACTAGCCTGATTTCCCCTGACGCCATTGGCTCAAATGGTTTATGCGCCAAGTCGCCCAAAACTACATTGAGGTCCCACACCAGGTGTGGCTTCTTGATAGGTGGATAGAGCCTGGTGAGGCTCACCAAATGTCTTAACTATCGGGTTGGAGGATGAAAAGACCACCTCCTCCAAATTCCTATAGGCTCTGATGGCTGCCAGATAGGTGCGGCATGTGTCTACTTGCACCCCCGAGTGTGTGAGGTATGCTGAGGAGGACAGCCCGTTGTCCAACGTGCAAGTCAAAGGATCGACTACCCTTGAATCTGCCAAGTGACAAAACCTAGTACACTTGCTCTTGTACTGGCTCCTAGTAGCGTCGCTCTTAGCGCCCTGTATGATGTCTAGGTTAGTCTGTGACAGATGCAGATGCTTTAATGGGACCTGTTCAGGAACCACGCTGCAAGGGCTAACCTCTGGGGAAAGGGGCGGGGTGGATGGCCATGCCTCCCTGCTCTGAGAGTAGGTGAGCTGGACCCAGCAGAAGGTGCACCGGGGGGCCGGTTCCGACAAGCTGAGTAGTTCTGAGAACCATGGCCTCGCGGGTCACCACGGGCTATCAGGATGACCCAGAGGTGCCGGGCCTCCCTACTCTTGCAGATTACCCTGTGGACCAGGCGAGTGGGAGGGAAGGCATACGCGGTCATGTTGTCCCATTTATTTGCATCGCATCGCCCAGAGAGCCCCAGCCCTGTCCCTACCAGGACGCAAACTGGGGGCACCTCCTGTTGGAGCAGGTGGCAAAGAGATCCACCTGAGGATGATCCCATCTGTTGAAGAGCCCCCTGAAGGACTTGTTCGTTCAACTGCCATTCGTAGTTACCCAGTCTGCTGAGCCTGACCGCCTCCTGGTTGTACTCCCCCGGGAGGTAGATTGCCCCTAAATGTATGTTCTCCAGGGCCCATTCCCAAATGCTTACTGCCAAGGTGCATAGGGGAGGAGACTTTAAACCAGCCCGGCAGGAAGGCTTTGAGAGCAAGCCAGATCGCCTTCAGCCCTAGCTACTTGATATGGGCCGCCTGTTCCTGAAGCGACCAAACTCCATGCACACTGGCTGTCCAGAGTGCTCTCCAGCCCTCCAAGGAAGAGTCTGTGGTGAGGGTAACCTGCGGTGCTTGTTGCCTGAAGGGCATGCCCATACGCAAGTTGTAGTCTGTGCTCCACCACACTAGGTCCTGGTGGAGATGGAGAGGGATGTTGACAAGTTCCACCTGGGAACCCCTCTCCTGACTCCGGGTGGCTGCAAAGTGCAGCTGCAATTGTCTCATTTTGAGACTCGAGTAAGGCACTGCCAGTAGACATGCCGCCACGATACCCAAGAGGTGTTGGTACCACCATGCCGAGGTCACAGCTCTGCTGAGAAAATGTCCCGTGGCCCTCTAGATGGCTGTGATCTTGTCCCCTGAGGGGAAAACTCTCTCAGAGCTTGTATTCCAGATGAGGCCTAGGAATGTAAGACTGTGAGTAGGCTCCAGCTGAGACTTCTTGAGATTGATGTAAAATCCCAATTCGTGTAGGGTATTCGTGAGGGAAGAGGCGGTGTTCTCCGGAGATCTCGCCAGTCGTTTAGGTATGGATAGACATTGTGACCCTGGACAATGAAAAGGGATGCCACCGTGTTTCTGAGTCTGGTAAACGACCCTGGGGGCCAAATTGAGGCCAAAGGATAGAACCTTGTATTGGAAATTAAAGGCCATTATCCTGAACCTTAGAACGGACCGAGGAGGCTGCCAGACTGTGTAGGTATGCATCCTTCAGATCCAGGGAGCACATCCAGTCTCTCCTGCACAGTGTCTCTGCAATAAGCACTGGGGTAACCATCTTGAACTTTTGAAGAGGGAGGGAAAGGTTCAAGGTGGAAAGGTCCAACATAACTCTCAGGCCAGCCTGGTTCTTCTTGTGTATGGCGAAGATCTGTGAATAGAACCCCATACCCAGCTGGGAGGCTGGGACTTCTTCCACTGCCTGACTCTCTACGAGCGATAGAATTTCCGCCAACAGAGTTGTTGTCCCAATCTGTGGGAGCGAAGTGGAGGAGAGAGGGGAGGGATTGGTAGGCGGTAGCCCGTGGACACTACTGAGAAGATCCAGGGGTCTGCGAACCTTGCGCGGCAATATTGTGCGTGAAGGGCAAGCCTGCCCCCCACTGAAGACACGTGGACCCGGAGAAGAGTGTCATGCCTTCTTTTCCTCTGAGGCTGGGGCTGAGGAGGGGGACTGAAAGAAGCCCTTAGTCCCCACCGTGTGCTGTTTGTGGCGGTGTTGACTTGGAGACCTTTCCGGCTGTCTTGACTTTCATTCCTGGAGCCCCGGAACCCGCTGAAGGCCTGCCCCTTGTCAGAACTCTGGTGCGTCTGGCTGTAGGTGTAGGTCTTGGGCGTGGACTTCGTGAGGATGGAGAAGGATTTTGCTGTCTAGGAACTGTCTTTCGTCTTATCCAGTTCCTCATCGGTGGTGGAATGAAAAAGGTTGCCACCCTTGAACGGAAGGTCCAATATACGCTCCTGGATGTCCGGGTTGAACTTGGTAGCCCACAGCCAGGCAGTTCTTCTCATGTCCATAGCGATGCAGATGGCACGGCCTGAGGTGTCTATATGAGCCACCGTGAATTCTATGATGTCCTGCGCCACCATTTTTGCTTCCGTTAGCCCCACCTTGAAGCGCGCCCGACTCTGCACCCAAATTCCAGAAGGAAGTCAGCTATTTCCTGTCAAAGCCTTTTATTTACAGCAGCGAGCATAGCGTCTGCATTATATTGACGAAGGTGCAGCGAGGCGTTGGAATAGTCGGACCTGGCGGGCAGAGCGCCACCCGCGAGCACAGCATGTCTGATTCAGCGGCACTGTTATAAATGGTGCCGGTGCATCCGACCTACCCATTCCCATTCAGCCCTATGGGGCCAAATGGGAATGGGGAGCATCTTTTATCTGGCACCTGCAAATGGGCAATTACTGGGTCCAGCAGGGCCGTAATGACCCAGTAATTGCCCATTCATGGGCACCAAAAAAAAAATGACACCGGCGGCAGCCGTGCCTGTATTACAGGCACGGCTACCGCCGATATCATAATGAGGCCCAATGTCTATGGTCTGTTGTGAGGCCAGGAGAAATGTCAAGCATCCCAATGTATGCATAAATTACTTCTCTATTGATGGAGTCACTTGTTTTGATTAATTGGGCTTTAGAGTCAACAGGATGGGAATATGGCACCATCAATGTACTGAAATCCAATCGTATTGCTAAAAATGCAGGAGCAGTGTTGAATTTCACATATGGTGACAGGCTGATTCAACTAGCCGTAACAGTATATAAATCAAAAGCTAGGCAGGCCTGCATCCATGGATCTGAAATATGAGGTTGCGCAAACCATAAATCATTACCAGTGAATGAAAAACATGTTCTAAAACAACTGTTAGGACTAGCTATGTCTGTGCCCAATATGGCTGTGCGATAGGTTGGCTACCAATCGGAAAACTATTTGCTACGAGGCTAGCTTTATATTAAATTAGCTAAAGTTGCACACTGACCTGAAACCATCTGTCTTCACAGATGCACTAATGGATATCCTCATCCAAAGTGGAATATTAAATATCCCATGGTTTAAACATGTAAAGACCAGCCTCTCACAGTGGTGTGGAAAAACCCTGAGAGCATAAATAAAAGCTCCATACTCCTGGTGAAACAAACTTCTCGATTCTATGTCAAGACCAGAGGTGAGAATTATGCTTCAACTTCTTTATTTTACTCTTCGGCAGTTTTAAATCTTTTTTTTTTATTTTTTTTTAAACATAAGGGAACTACAAAATCACTTGTAATCCTTTCAGCTTTGTAGTCCTTTCCTCAACTTCCTGCTCCTTGGACCCAGAATCTCACTTCCTGCCTACGACCCTTTCTCTTCTTTATATGCTTCTAACGGAATTTCACAACAATGTCTCATTTAGACAACCTGAGACGAACGGCAAAGAAAACTGCACCTGTGGGACTGCTGACCAACCGAACTTGCTTCTTCCTGTGCCTGTGGGTTAGGCTGTTACATGCCACTAGGACTCGTCTGATTAGCTATTCTTCTGTTCTTCCCCTGTTGTACGAGAAAGAACATCATGAGTGATGAAACAGAACACAACATTATCAGGTTTAATCAGTTACTTATGCATATGCTTGGCAGGAATAATGCTTGCCTCCATGTCTTTAATAGAATCAAGACTCCCTAATCTGTAAGCCTGGGTAATCGCATTGTATGTCAAGACCGGAGACTAGCATTATGCTAGTTTGAAACTCTACCCCCTTAAGGTGCGGATCACTGCCGGGTGTTCGCCTACGGATTTCCCTTCAATGAGACCATGCCCCGACGAAATGGCTGATCTATAAACTCCTAACGTTCAAAAGGCTTTCCTGTCTGATACTAGAAAAGCTAGAAAATTAAGCACATGCACGATAGGCGCAGAAACGGGATGAAGACTGTCGATACCAGCTCTCCCACATGTTTCGTGCAGCGTTATAGCACCCGAGGGCATCCATGATTCCTTGATAAGCTTGGCCCGAAATCCCTGCAGGCTCCATTGCATCTTGACACCCTCAGGCCAACAGTGGAAGGTTCCCCCATCACTCTCAAAGGGTGAAATTATCCAGTCGGGTTTGTGAACAGACTGTGGTCTTGCAAAAGTGCTCAAGGAAAATCCTAAGAAAGTTCCATCAGAACTGGAAACCATGCTTGCGATTTCCAGGTCAGGGACATGATCACTACTCCCACTCTCTCCCTGCTAACTTTTGCTAGTACTCGGCTCAGCATTATGAATGGGGGCAATGCGTACTGGAGCTTCCCTCGCCAGTTGTGCAGTAATACGTTCCTCCCTAGGGCATCTGGATCCAATCTCCAACTGTAGAACCTGGGGATTTGCAGGTTAAGCTTGGTGGCAAATAAATATATGTCTATGGCGCGCCAGATGGCCTCTAATGAAAGGAATACTCCCCTGTCCAGCTTCCAGTTGCTGGCATCCGTTGGGTATGGGGAGTTCCAATCCTTCACTACGTTCAGGGCTCCTTGGAGATATTCTGCTGGGATGGATATCCCATACTCTAGGCAGTGGTGCCAGATGTTTTTCGCTAACTCTGCTAGTAATCAGGACCTTGTGCCCCATAATGATTTATGCGGTGCACTGCTGACACGTTGTCCATCTTTTGCAGAATGCTGTAATTTACTTTGTCTTTTGTAAATAATAATAATAATGATAATAATTTGGCATGTATATAGCGCTACGAACCCTCAGGTATCTGAGCGCTGCTTACTATTACCCACGGTGTGTGGTGCTCATTTATCGACCTCGGAAGGATGAAAGGCTGAGTTTGGCCACGCCAGGATTCGAACCTGCGTTAGCAGGCTCTGCCGGATGTCAAAGCAAGCGCTCTACTCGCTGTGCCACTTGACCGGCCACTTGTTCGCCATAAAATGCTTTTATGGCGAACAACCCAGCTAATAGTTTGAGACAATTAAATAGAGTCCTAACTCTTTTGGAGCCCATTTGTCTCCTCTCTTTGGACCCGCATCTGGCCACCCCAGCCTGCTATGCTGGCGTCCGACTGTATAATTAGTTCTGGCACGTCCATTCCATGCTTCCATAATCTGATGCCACCATTCCAGTTCTGTCCTACCTTCTATATCTAGGGGAATCATCTGGTGACCCTTGAGGCTCTAATGTAGATATGTCTTTAGTCTTTGCAGGGCTCTGTAATATAATGGCCCTGGGAATATGGCTTGTATGGAAGAGGCCAACAATCCTACTAACCTCGCCAAAGTTCTCGAGGATATCATCTCTTTCACGAGACATAATCTGATCAGATCTTCTTCTAAAATATCAAATTGATGTTATTTCGAAGCACGTTCATATGGCGACTTCCGTAATGCAGTCAGAACTGTCAACTCTAATGCAGGTACACACTGATGCACAAGTGGGAGCATGAGTAGCAGCCCCTATTAGAAAGTCTTAATGGTTGGGTCTGCAAAAAACAACAATGCCAGTGTGTTTATCTGGCAAGGGTGGGAACGCCCTGGCTTTTTAACATGTGTATAAAACAATACAATGATGCAGTAATTCCGTCAGTATACTGATTTGCATCACCTGCTCTACAGTGGCACAGAGCAGGTTGTGGCCACAGGTGTCACAGGTGCCCTCTTGACAGTTGCAGTGACAGCCAAGAGTCTGCAGAGCTGCGGCTGCATTGAAGATACGCACCCCTCCTCCAAAAACTGCAAAACTGAGGATTCTGTCCTGGTGGCACATTAAACTGTAAATGTAAGCCATACTGGATTTAGGGTATAGTGGCCAGCATCTCGCATAGTTATCCCAACCACATTAAATTAATATCACACGTTTCAGCCCTATGGACCAAGTTCAGCTGAAGAAGGGTTATGTGTATTTGTTCCAGACAAGACACCCCACTTGCAGGACTGAAGCCTTGAACAGGATTGCATCTCGGTTTCTTTGTCAGGCAGGTAAACCCCTTTCCCCAGGGACAGCCACTCTAAAAGGAAGCTAGCATGAGAACTGATATCAAAGGGCACACCCATTCACAAAGGGCTAGGCCTCACATCGGGGTGCTGCATTACTTAAGGCCTTTGAATCTATCGAGAAAGGACCGGGGTGGGATTAGTGTAGCCAGGGAGACATCTGTACAGCGGAGGAAGACTTTTGCCATCTTGTTTCTCTCTGCCTCTCTTTCTAACTCCTGTCCCTTCCCCTACATGTAGGGCAAATCACTTTGGGTGTGATGTTAGAAGGGCAAAGTCCACTCATTCCAAGAGCGGGGATTGGACCCTTAAAGCACGCTAGCTGTTCCTTCGATGGTTTGATCACAGGTATGGATGTGTCCAACCCCGCTCCTAGAAAGCCAAGATCTTGGACTGGTGAGAGGACAGACTTCGCAGCATTGATAAAAATTTCTAGTTCGTTAACTGATTGCACTGTCCTCTGCATGCTCACCCAACTTCCATTTGCAAGGGGCCCTGTATGAGGCAGTTGTTAAGATATAGCAATACTTGAACTCCCACTTACCGCAGATGGGAGGAAACTGGCGCCAAGCATTTGGTGAACACACACAGGGTTTGGATCGGAGCCTGAAAGGTAGAACGCAGTACTGATAATGGTGGTTTTCATCGGTGAAGATGAGGTAGCGCCTGTACCTGCGGTGAATCAGGATGTGAAAGTAAGTGTTATCCAGGGCCACTATGGCTAGAAATTCCCCTTTTTCTATTCATGGAATTATTTGCTACAGTTTGCTGATTTTCAACCATGGACGCTGATGAATTTGTTGTGGCGAATCAGACCGAATATCGACCGCTATCCCCAAACTTTTTCTTTAACAGGAGATATTTTTAGTAAATCATTGCCCTCTGTGACAAATTCCACTGCCCTTTTCATGAGGAGCCTCTGAAATTCTCGTTACAGTCGAGTCAACTGCAGACTCCTCGACATCACAGGTGGGAAGTATGGTGGTCTTGCCATAAACTCTAGTGTATGTCAAGCACCGAGCTATATGATTTAACAGAATGCCTTTGACTTTAGTGCGCCTTGAAAAGACGCCCCAGAAGGGTGCTGTGCAGTGGAGGGTGAAAATAAATCGCCAATGAGTCAAGCTGGTTTGAACGTAGAAGGCTGGGAATGACTCAATCCTCTCCAGCACTCGTTGGCGGAACATCTTGTGGAGCTTTGCTAGTATCTGGAAGTGGCAATGTGTGAATACGTGGAATGCCCATTACTGTGGGATCTGGAAGGTGCCACCTGAATCTACGATTAACTCCCCTGAAAGCGCAAAGGTCAAGTTTTTGCAAGGAGCTTACCGTTCTGGCTGTGAAAATGTCAGATTTTACACCTTTCAAATGGTTGTCCATCTTCTTGAGAAAAAGGTCATGTTCATCGAAGGGCACGTACAAAATTTGAGACTAAACCTTTATCTTTGGAAGACCGCACTGTGGGCAAACTGGTGAAACACCCATCTGCAGCATCCATTACCGAATCAATAGCATGATCCGGGGCTATCTCCCCCCGCTCCCTTTAACAATACACATCTCCCTCATCCGGTAGGTCTGCTGGTAGATGTTCCAGGTACTTATTCATCTTGTGTCATTCTCGGGTTGTGATGGGGACAGAGTTGGCTGTCCTAAAGGTAATGAAGGTGGATGCTGCTAGCTTGCAGCGAATGGCTTCTAATTGTATGCCATCTTCGTCTGGAGGTGCTGTTAATGGAGATGCTAGATTTGGAAGCCTATAGCGTTGCACCACCGGAATGACAAAATCTGGCTTTGAATGTCCTCGTAGACAATACGGTGCAGAATCTGGTGCCATGCATTTCCTCTCAGGCAGGGCTGTAATTGTGGGCACTGACAGCACCACTTTCAGGATCGCCTCATCATTCTAAAGTTGGAATTGTTGCAGTTGACAGTATTTCTTCCCTTCAGTGGACACTTGCAGTCCAAACAACTCTGCAGCCTTGGCAATCATCATATGAAAGGATAGGACATCAGCAGTGGAGACACCCTACCACAAGAATCAGGCTTCTGTTGGTTAGATATGACAAAACCCTACTACTCATTCTCTTGTGGTGCATCCTACAGCAATTCACCCTCCTGGTTCATCTTCACCTAGTTGATCCTCAGAAGTTGAGTCATGAAAGGGCCCCCTAAAGGGTCCTCCCAAAGATCTGTATCCATTGGTTGCTCTACAGTAAAGTGCAACCAGACAGATGTGGGTGAAACGGTGTGCTTTGGTGGCTTTGACTTTTTGGTTGGAGCACAGGACAGTAAAGGGTCTTTGCTCTCCTTTTCGAGATGTAGGATTTGTCAAGTGCCTCTCCACCTGATGCGTTTGCTGTCACTCATTCAATAATATTCTGGAATGACTGCAGTAATGCTGATTGCGTCATCCAGAATAGGCAATAATATTGGCAACCATGTAGTCTCAATCTTGTGACCGGAGAGGGGTGGAGAAGGTTCTGAATACTGCAGCAAAATCAGATCTGGACGATCGGATATCTCCCTTATGGGCGACAATGTAATGATGTGCAAGCACACTGGCAAACATCACCGTGGATCACTTGCCCATTGACAACATGGATTTCACCGAAGACATGGACAGAGACTTGGTTGATGGTGCTATTCCAGTTAACTAGCTCGATCGCGCTGTCGACAAATGCTTTTTGGATTTATGATGCAAGGCTCTCATCGACAGTGCTTCCGGGTCCTGCCTGGGCATGGAATAGTGCCCCGCAAATTACCCATTGGCTGAGGAGCAGTCCGAATGAGACCCGGACTAAATTTGAGGGTTTTTACCGCTGGCGGCTCCACATGGTGCAGAAAAGGAGTGTTCCTGGAAGTTCTTCTGGTTTGTTCGTGCAGATGCAGCTCCCTCCACTGAAAAAGTTATTCTATTCAAAGAAGCATTCTTTTCTGGAGACCTGGAAAGCAGGGATGCGAGGGCTGTTCTGGCAGACTGCTCTCCTGTAAATGTCCCTCTTTTCCACCAAAAACATTCAACGTCCCCTGTGACTGTCCAGGAAAGTCTTTTCAGAAAAGTCTTTGCAGATGTCACAATCCTTCAACTATTAGTTTGGGAGGTTCATGATTTATTTGAATCCGAAATGACTGAGGGAGAAAAAAAGGAAAGTTTTTTGTTCGAAAATAGCTTTAGTTTTTTCTTCTGGTGGTCATTTCAGACAACCCTCTCCTACCCACCCCCCTTACTTACCCTTCGGCGGCACACTTCGCTGTGTGCCGCCAACTACATGTGTCCCTGTAAATGCCTGTTCCCTACACTTCCATGATCTGAAACTGGCACCGAAGGGTCCTCTTTTTTTCTTTTTTTTTAACAACTTTCTTTTTCTGGAAGCAGGGCACACACCCACAACCCCTGATGCCATTACAGTGAACAAGAATGTGGGGGGACTCCCCCGCTTCCCTGGTTCACTGTAATGGCACCGAATGAGAGCCTTGACCGAAATATTCAGCTATATCAAATGTTCACAGTCAAAATTTGATCAAATCTCCCAATCCTTTATAAATTTGAACAATTATACGGATTCCATTAGTTTGTCTATGTATTAAAGGACTCCTTTTTTTTCTTTAAATGTCCCTTTCTGTCAGTAAATAATTTGGGAGTTCTTGCCAGAGCTGTTATAGGCTCGAAAATGTATTACTGCAAAGCACAATTGGTAAACTGCTCTAAATAGCAAAATTCTCACTTTGTTTTACAAAATCAAGTGGAAAACATCTTTACTAACACTCCTTTGGGTGATCCCATGCCTATAACTCCAGAGTTGGCATTAGTTACCTGTATAAGCATGATTTCATTGTCATCTTAACCTACAATGGCCTTCACCACAATGATTTTGTTTTTCTAGGATTCCATTTTATGTACCTAATAAGAACCTGAAATCCAAAGATGTGCTGCTTCTATGATTCCCAAGTGTAAACTAAAATCAGTGGGATAAACAACCTTTGCAGTTCCGAGTAATTATCTGGCCCCACCTTACTGAATGGAGATCCCTCCATGCGCTTACTCTATTCAGGGAACATCTTAAAACCAACTGGTTTTAAAATTCCTTGGTAAGATGCTGGGTTGACTCATAGAATTTACGCTCACTAAGCACTTTAGTAACTTTAGGTCCTTTGTGTGAGCTAAGTATTTTTAACATAACATTGCTGCTTTTCCTCTTTGATGCTCACAAGTACAGATAATTGTGCTATTTACTAAGTGTACTGTACTTAACATTTTAGTGGCCCAAGTGTTATTTGGCACCCTGGTCCATTGGCTTGGACCTCACCATCAGGCCAGGGTGGGACTTAATACCACTCCTTTCCCATAGTCCCACTGCAAGAGAGGAAACCTGTTGACACTGTTGTTCTCTAGCATGGGTCTGGCATAGATTCACATGCTCATGAATATTCCCCGTCGTCAGGCCGGGAATCCTCAGTAAAAGAAAAAAACGTTTCACTTTCACTTACAAACTGTCTTTCTCCTATGAACCAATAACTGAGCTCTGGGTCATACTGCCCCAGCCAATGACTGCCTGCTCCCTAAGCACCTGCTCTGGCAGCCATCTTCAGATTTGGTAGCACGTAAAGTGGCAGTAAGACCAAGAAGAGCCGCAGAGGGGCAGGAGGGAGGGTTTGCATGTGAATCTATGCCAAAACAATGCTGGAGAACAACAGTTACAGGTAAAGTGACTTGTTCCTTTTCCAGCATGGGGTCTGGCATGGATTCACATGCTCATGAATAAGGAATACATAGCAGTACATCATTACACAACCATGGGAGGTGGCAAGGTTCAAGAGAAGCAATTACTCTTACCTCCGGAACAGGCTCGCCTTCAAGCAAATAGGTTGCATAGCACTGCTTGGCCGACCCTGGACTCCTCTCTGGAATCCTTGTCAACGCAGTAGAATCTCAAGAAGGCATGCGTGGATCTCCATGGCACGTAGCAGCCCTGCAGCAGGGGCACACCAGACAGGATGCCGTCGCATGGGAATGCCCAGGAATGATCTCTCGGATGGCCGGGCAACAGCTGGTTTGCCAACCGGTGACAGTGTGATGCAGCTAGAGAGCCACCTAGAGATGGAAGCCCTGGACAAAGCCTTCCCAGGGTTCACAGGACCAAAGTTCAAGAAAAGTTGAGATGTCTTCAGGAAGCTCTTCGTGCGTGCCACATTGAACTTCAGCGCATGCGCCGCATCCAGCGAGCGCAAAGTCCTCTCAGCCAGCGACGAAGGTGGCAGAACAAATGCAGGGAACACCAAAGGCTCGTTGAGGTGGAATTCCGACGGAACCTTTGGCATGAAGGAGGGGTGCGTCTGCAGCACCACCCTTGTGTCGTGGAAAGTCAGATAAGGCCTCTTGCAGGACAGGGCCTGGATCTCATCTACTCTCCTGGCAGAGGCCATGGCCAGAAGGAAAGCAGTGAGAGGGGCTTGATGAATAGGCTTGAAGGGGGACCCCATGAGCCTTGTCAGAACCATGTTGATTTCCCCAAGCCAGGGCAGGCGCCTTCACCGGCGGGAACGATCGAAGCAGTCCTATGAGGAACTCCTTGACTAGACGTTGTGACCAAAGAGAAGATCGTCCTGGAGACCTGGTGTAGCGGAGATAGCCGCCAGATGCACTTTGATGGAGGCGTGTGCCAGACCCGCCTCGGCCAAGGACAAGTACGGAAAGATATGCAGGGCCGTGACCCTCAGAGGGTTAATCTTCTGCATCCGGCACCATGTTGGGAAATGATTCCACTTGTGCCTGTAGCACTTAAGAGTCGACAATGCTCTGGCCCTGGCAAGGACCTCCCTACAGTCCGCTGGACGCTCGTACCCACCGAACTCTAAGGCTGCAGGAGCCAGGCCCTCAGGTTCAGCGATCCTGGGTCATGATGCAGGATTGCACCTCCTTCTCTGGTGAGCAGATCTGCAACCACAGGCAGCTTGACTGGTGGTGACGTCGACAGGCTGAGAAGGTCTGGGTACCAAATCTGTCTCGGCCACACCGGGGTAACGATCATCCTGCACCGGTACCGTTTGAGTTGATTGATGACTTGCAGCAGGAGGGGCAATGAAGGGAATGCGAACAAGAGCAGGCCTTCCCACGGGAAAGCAAACGCATCCCCCATGCTCTTTGGCTGGTGAAACCTGCTGGCGAATCTCTGGCATTTGGAGTTCGTCAACGTCGCAAACTGATTGATCTGGGGTCTACCCACCTGAGGAAAAGGCTGTGCACTTGATCCTGCCGAAGTTCCCAGCTGTGGCAAGAGCGCAGCTCCCCGCTGAGGGAGAATGGTGTTCTTGACTCCCGCCAGATGGAAGGGAACGAGGACAAGTCCTGCACCTCTCCTGAGAGTGCTGCAGATCTGGTGCCCCCTTGCGTCCTGATGTAGAACATCGTGGTGGTATTGTCCGTGAAGACCCTCACCACCTTGCCCTTGAGGGACGGAAGGAACGACTTGAGGGCCCAGAACACCGCCTGCAGTTACAGGAAATTGATATGGAGATCCTTCTTCTCCGGTAGCCACAGGCCTCTGGTCTGGAGACATCTGGAGTGGGTTGCCCAGTACTCCACAGATGCGTCTGTGGTGACCATCTCCTGGTATGGGAGGGCTCTGGAAATCAGTGCCCCCGGAGATGTTGGAGCACATGCCCCACCACTATCGCTCAACGGAACTCCTCGTCGAGAACAACTTTGTCTTCGAAGCTTCCGGACACCTGGATCTACCGAGCGTCCAGGAATTCCTGAAGGGGTCGCATCCGCAACCTGCAGAGTCTGATTAGGTAAATGCACGACATGGCGAGCAGCGACTTGACGGCCAGTAGCGTAGCAGTCTTCAGTGCCAACAGCCGCTGCACCTTGCCCACTATGGACGCTATCCTTTCTTCTGAGGGGGCCTCCAGACAGTCAACCGTGTTGTGCCTTGCCCCAGGAACAGCGTGTTCTGCGATGGAATCAAGCAGGACTTTGGAGAGTTCACAGAGAACTCCAGATCCGTCAGCAGCCAGACGGTCCTTTCCGTGTGTTCGACTGCGACTTCACTTGACTTGGCATGGATGAGCCAGTTGTCTAGATACAGATAGACATGTATCCCTTGTAGACACAGATGGGCCGCCACTGGTGCCAGGCACTTCGTAAACACTCTGGGCACCGACTTCAGTCCAAAGAGAAGGTCCTTGAACTAGTAGTGCTTTCCCTGTATGATGAAGCGCAGGAACTTTTGATGTTTCTCATGAATGGGACATAGAAGTAAGCGTCCTCCAGATCCAGCGACGTCAGAAAGTCGCCCTCCTCCAGCTGGCCGAGCACATGCTGCAACGTGACCATCCTGAATTTTTGGGATTTTATGTACTTGTTGAGTCGCCATAGGTCGTGAATGGGTCTCCAGCCCCTGGCCTTTTTTTTTTAACCAAGAAGTATCTTGAGTAGAGTCGGGAGCCCTGGAGTCACTTCGGAAGCAGCTCGAACACCCCCTTCTTTATCATGGCCCGCACTTCCTGCCGGAGCTGAGGGATTAGCTGCTCCTGCCATGCCACCGACGGTATCCGCGGACACTTCTGCTAGAAACCTGAGTGTGTCCCTGGGCGACAGCGTCCAGCACACATCGGTCAGAGAAGATGTTTTTCCACATGCTGACGAGGGCCGCAAGCCGGCCTTCCACCGGGGTGCATGGGTCGGAGCCAACTTCCTGGCCTGTTCAATCCTGCTTGGGGGCCAGCGTGCAGCCTTGGGAGAAACGATGATCGCGGCCACTTCGGAAAGCTTTGGACCCTCTGCCGAAAACCATCCTTGACCTGCCTGATTCCCCTCCTGAGGCACGAAAGGATGGACGATGTTGCAGCGTGCCCAGGGCATGTGCCATCTCTGTGTCGCTCTTGATGGCTTGCAACAATTCAACGGCCTTCCCAAAGATGCTGTCCCCATAGGGGACCCTCGTCTGAACTTCCTGGCTAAGTTGGTGGCTTTTAACCAGCCAAGATGACAGAGGCAGACACTGTTCCCCCATCTTTCGAAACTCTGTGTCCGCAATGTAGGGCCACGGTGATGGCATCATCCAAAGACACTTCAACCTCCTGGAGGATCTCCAACACCTCAACCCGTTTGTCGTCGGGGAGTAACTCCAATAGCGGGGCCATCTTGTACCATAGCTCTTTGTCATATCTGGCCAGGATCGCTAGAGCATTCGCCGCCTTGACCGTCGTAGCCGCCGAGTAGATAACCTTGCTACCCACAGCGTCCAACTTCTTCCCCTCGCTGTCTGGGGGGAACGAAGGCTGAAGATGATGAATTGGAAGACTTCTTTCATGCAGCCTCTGAGACCACTGAGTCCTGTGAAGGCTGTGACCGCAGGCACGTGGGTGCAGACTATGGCACCCGGTATTTCTTCTCCAGTTGGGGCTGAGGGATTCTTCATCAGTATCAGACCCTCATCCCAAACATAGTCCAGGAGAGGCACCGCCAGAATGGTCTTCCGCTTGGCCTCCCAGAGTTGATAAAGGAAACCTTCCTTCTTGGTCTCTTCTGGCGCTAGCTGGAATAGCTACGACGCGTGGGCGACCATGGCGTGCAACTAACCCACTTCATCCGGGGGTGAAGTCCTCAGAGGTGTCGCCATCTGCGTCAGTCGTCGTTGTGTCCATCTCTGTATTCCTCGGGGGGAAGGCAAGTGCAGAGGCTGATGAGGCAGCGTCGGGGGCCTGATCCTCTTTGCCGGCAGAGGGGCCTGGCACTACAGGGGCCAGCGCTGGTGGTGGCATCGGCATCCTCTTCTGCATCTCCGACACCAGCGTGTGGAGAGGCGAAAGAACATCCAGCGATAAGTCTCTGGAAGGTGTCGGGGGAGTAGGCTTGCTGGGCCCAGCGCCTACATCGTCCTCTTTGGCATTCCAGCCGTTGCCCTTGCGACGTTCGTCGTCGTCGTCCTCGGCGTTTCCGCCGTCGCAGTCATCGTTCATGTCCACGGGAACGTGTGAACAGACACCATGTCCTCTTCGTCTGAAGAAGAAATATCTGTGCCTTGGAGCACTGTGGAGGTCTCCACACCCCCACCCCCCATGAGGGGTGCACCTCGGGCTCAGTGATGGCATCGTCTTCTTCGGTGATTTCTCCACCTGTTTGGCTGAAGCCTCCCGTCTGGAGGGAGGGACACTCTGGGCGACGTCGGGGCACCCTTTCACGTTTCAAAGGGCAGCCGCCGCCAACTCGATCGTAGAGGATGACTTCATCTGGGCCACCTGGGCCTTCACGGACAGGTCCGACACCTTACCCTGTGCATTGGTCTGCTCCGTCTTCTCCCGCAGCTTTCCCAGGGTAGCCGACTTCCTCTTCGACGAAGTGAGCTGGAGCGATGACTGGAGATGGAGGCAGATGGAGAAGATGTGTCTTGTGCGGCGACCCCAATGGAAACGGACTCGCAGTGCTTGGCCTTATCTTGGGCCCACCATGGATGGAGCACCCTCAAAGGACTTAGAAGCCCGCTCCTCGGACTGGCCGGTCATGGGTGTGGCATGCCCCTGTTTGCCACATGGGCTAGAGGCCTTGGCATTGGCATTGAGGCCTTGGTGTCTGGGTCCCCAGCCTCTCAGTAGGGTAAACTCAACATACTGCCTTAAAAGGTTTTCTCAGCAGCAGCACACAGCATTTGCATCACACTTGGCACACCCTTAGGTACCCCTCGCTGAGTAGTCCCCCCTGCAACCGCTGACTGTGCGCCTCATTATGCGCACACAGGATAATTTCCTATGTGGCAAGGTTTGTGATGATGCAACACCCTTGAAGGAGTGGGTGTTTGCTAAGGGAGCCGACCCACCTTCTTGGAGTGCTCTGCTGTTTTCACAATGCCATGCCTCCATCGTCGTCCTCTCCTGCCAGGCCAAATCAACTCCAGCACTGTCACCTACCTTCTCGGTTATCAGACCCATGAAGCGTGTGTCAGTTGAGGCTTTCGCCGCCACTTTCTCACCCCCTCTACCCCTTTGGCTAACTCACCCCCTGACACAGCCCTCTTCATGCTCCACTCTGCTATTTAAGATACTCTCCATGTTCTTGCCCCTGTAATGAGGATCCGTTGGAAGCCCAAAGCCAAGTGCAACTCCTGGTACAACTCAGACCTCGCCACCCTTAAACGCAAGTGCAGGGTGGCTTAGAGGAAATGGCGTGCTTCCGGTACATCCTCTGACAAACTGGCCTGCCGCCTGCTCCAAAGGCAATACCGGCTCTCTGTCTGCACCAAGAAGAGAGCCCACATCCAAGTCAGCATCTCTGCAGCATCTAATAACTCGGCCGAACTCTTTCTGCAAGGCGCTGGCCAATCCTGCTGCAGTCCCCACCTCTCCTGTCCCCTCCCAGGCCCTCTGCACGGCCCTGGCTTCTCATTTCGTCTCTAAACCTCTCTCTCTCTTCCACTCCCCTTGCTCCCTCTACTCCCTGCTCTTCCTCTGACTCTTCTTCAGCCACCTCTCCTACTTCCTTCTATGCGCCTTTCCCCTGTTTCCCCCAGTCGAGGTTTCTAGACAAGTACGATTTATGAAAGTCTCGTAAAAACCAGTTCACCCCTGTTCCTCCAGAACCATCAAGGACCACATTGACACCTTGGCCCCTGCTCTGGCTGACTTCTGCAACCACTCCTTCATCACAGAAGTCTTCCCTTCTCCCCTGAAGCACTCCCTTGTGCACCCTGCTCTTAAGAAACCCACAGCCCACCCCTCCTGCCAGGCTAACTATCGTCCCCATCTCCATAACTCCCTTCCTGGGCAAACTACTGGAAAAACTGCCCATCTCCCAGCTTAATCTTCCCACCGAATATGTTGGTTGTCTCCATGACCATCAGTCTGGCTTCAGAACTGCCAGAAGCACGGACACTGCTCTCCTGATCATCCGTGAAGACCTGCTCTCCAACCTCAATTCCAACACCCGCTGTGTCCTCATCCTACTTGATCTCTCTTCTGCCTTTGACACGGTCACCCATGCCATCCTGGCACTTCTTGCCCACCGCATTGCGGTTTTCTGCCCAACTTTCAGTGCTATGCGGACGACACCCAACTCATTTTCAGGCTTCCTTCTGCCACTTCTCCTTCTCTCATCTTGGACTGTCTGCTATCCTGGAGTGGTGCCCAGCCAATGATCTCTGCCTTAATGCCAGCAAGACCAAGATTCTCCTTATCGGCACTCCTGCTCCCTCCTTTCCTGTCACTCTCTGGCCGGCCTCACTTGGCCCTCTCCCTGCTCCCACCTGTGAGGCTAAAAACCTCAGGGTCATCTATGACTCCACACTCTTCTCCTCTCCTCACATCTCTGACATCTCTAAGAAGTCACACTACCAGCTGCACCTCCTTAGAGGTATTTTTCCTTTCCTCTCCTTCCCCCAGAAGCTCACTGTCTCCAGAGCTCTGGTTCTCTCTAGGCTGGACTACTGCAACAGCCTCTTTCTAAATCTGCTGGCTTCTACTCTCCGCAACTCATACAGAACAGGACTGCAAGACTTGTCCTTGACCTCAAGCCCAAGGACTGTATCTCCCCAGGACTGAAATCTCTGCACTGGCTCCCAGTGGCTCAGAGGATTAACTTCAAAACCATCTGCATTGTCCACAAGGCCTTCTGGGGCCTCAATACCTCCTTCTCAAGCTCTTCGCTCATCCGCCTCCAACTCTCTCAAGGCCAGTCGCTTCTCCAAGCAACGAGTTGGTGGTATATCTTTCTTCGGCTGGGGCCTGCCTCTGGAAAAGCCTCCCTGCCTCCCTGAAACTTGAAAAACATCTCCGGAAGCACTTCAAAACCTTTCTCTTTGCTCCTCCTCTCTCCTGCTGAACTTCTGGCTGAAACCGAAACTGCACTGGTCACCTGGCTACTCTCTGATTTGGGGCCCAGGCCCCCTCCCCCACCAGTTGCACCCCTGCACCACCTCCCTGGCATCCCCCGCACTTGGGGACTGTTTTCTGTATCCCTACAGCCCTCTATCAGTACTCGACACCTGATGTCTGCACTTACCCTTGCACTGGCTGCCAGCTGGCTGCACTTTTATTTATTGCTTTATTTATTCTATTTATTTTACTGTCGTTCCCATGTACTGTACTGCCCCCTCATCCCCCCACACTTGCGATCTCAATATCACCAGGCCCAGTAAGATTGTTGTCTCTGTTTTCCCCCTGTTCCCCCTCCCTTGCCTCGTCACGCCTTGAAACACTTGTGTATAGGCGCGTTATAAATGCCATGTCATATCATACCTCTCAATGGCTCCTCAAGACCGATGGCCATACGGCACACCTCTCCACAATGGTTTAAGTTTGAGCCCTCCCATGTGGCTAGGCAGCCCTCCTACCCCGCCCAGGCTCTGACTCAACCAGGATATAGTATGTTTGTATATAGATACCCTGTCTGGCCCAATATTCTATTCCAGTAAAACAGAGGTTCTGTTTCCCCCTGATGCTGACCCCATCAACAAAGATTCGCCAACTCGACCCCCACAGCTGTCACATTTAACCTACTCAATATCTGGAAAATCTCCCCCTTTCTCACCTTTAACTAAACCAAAACGAAGCTTGGTCTTTCTGCTTAGAAAGCTGGATTACTGCTCCAGCTTCATGTGAATGCCTCTTTACACCTTTTGATAAAATTCCAATGTTGCTCACATAACTTCTACAGCTCACACAACTTCAACAGCTCACAAACCACTCAAACCTTTGTGCATCACTTCCCGGTAGACTGTCTGACAATGCAGAATCAAACCCTCCTATAAATCCTGCTAGTCTACAAATCTATTCATAGGATGCTGCCACGCTTAAACCTGGCTGAATCCATTGCTCACTACTTGCCCACTCACTCTGATATGCAGCTTTCCTCAACCTCTGTTCTCTGTGCTCCCTCCTGCCTCCTGCCTCTTCCTTCCAACTACTTGCCTCCTCCCACTCCAACTCCCTTCCCCACGATGTCAAGTTTATCTCTGGCATGTCAGTCTTAAAAATGTCCCTAAAAAATTCACTCTCCCTTTCAAAGGTGTTTCAGAACGGGCATCCGATATAGCCTTTCACCTTTGATTCACTTCCTCTCCCATCCCCTGTACATACGTTTACTGTGCAGGACAATCCTCTACTGCATTTACTCTAGACTTCATGGAGAACCGGGTCTATTGCGCGGCCCCAACAGCTTGTTGCTGCAACTGCTTGGACTGGTAGACAAAAGGGTCGACTTATCCAACTGATCAACCACTTAATGGCGAGCAGGGATCCCAACCTACAAGGTGAAGAGGATGGTGGGGTGAATGGTGGTGGTGTGCTTGTAAGTTGGGGAGGGGGCTTGAAAAGATAGTGGGGGTGTGCTTGTAAGGTGGGGAGGGGGCAAAGGTGGGAGGATGCATGGTTGGAATATACTTGTAAGGAGAGAGCGGGGGCTGGAGTGGCAGGGTTGGGAGTAAACAAGGGAATAGGGGGGCGGGTAACTACAAGGGTGAAACAGGGCAGGGATGGTAGGGGTGTGTGTAGCTGTTGGAATCATACGATTGGACAAAACCAATAAATCGAGTGATTAAAAAAAAGTAATTGCAGGTTCTCAAACAAGTAACGAAAGGATATGAAAACTAAAGCTTGGATCCGATACTATAGAAGAGCAATTTGTAAGGACTCCTATACAAATAAATAAAGGCGATCTGCCTCAATAGGCAGCCCTAGATGGGAGAGGTTGAATGGAGCCGGATGCCAGAGGCACCACAATTGCACCTGGGCTTAAGGATTGTAAGCTCAGAGCGCTTGCTCATTTGGTTCTGGCACTGGCATTTCCAATCAGACAAACTCAGAATTGTAGGAGTGAAGATGCTAGCACACAAGAAAACAGGTAAAAGAATGCCATTGTACTGGAAAAGCCAGAATTAAAAAGAAAGTAGACAGAAGAACAAAGGAAAGAAAAGCTTAAAAGCAAAGAGGTTATGCCAATCGGACAGTGAACTCATGATATAATAAGAAGTTGAGATAGCAAGGGGGTAGCTACTGAAATCTTCATGCAGGGTTATGAAAAAGAACAAGGCAAGCGGAGGCAATGTTAAGATGAGTCACAGAACATTATAGAGGATAATGACAATTAAAGGTTTTTCCAGGAGTATAGATTGGAAGAACAGTTGCAGGAAAATAAAGAGGGGTCGAGAGGATTTCAAAACGTAGCGTGTGAAGTCCAAGTTCAAAAGGGTTTCGAAAATCTCTCAAAACAGTAGTCACAAACAACTGCTACCTTTAGATCATTGAGTGCAAGTGAAAGAAGAGATCCAAGAACAGGCACCAAGGAGAGGGGTGGAAGGATTAAGTTTGTTACAGAATCTAAAGTCAAGTTATCGAGGGTGGCCAAGGGTTAACTTCCAATCAAGAATGAGGTAAAGGCAGTCAAAAAAGGGTAGTGAAAGGTCCATCAGAAAGGGTATTAATATTTTCCTTCCTTGGAAAAAGTCCAGAATGCCACACAACGGACCTGACTGCTATGCTTTTGACTTATTAATAAATGGATCGATTTTCAGAGTGACAAGACTACGACATTTCTTTCACCGAAAAACAGGACATTAAAAAAGATAAGGTGTATTTCAAACAGGGCTGTTACTTAAAAAAATCACATTGTTTGCTTCCATGCAACATGAGGTCAACTGAAATGATACTTCCATCTTTACCTTTATGATGTTCTGGATTTTGATATGGCAAAGGCTCATCACGGAGTGTCTCAGCTCCTAAGTGAACCGTTGCAGGATTGTATTCAATGTCCTCAGGGAAGCTTTCCTTGTTCAATTTCTGATGTGATAAGGTCATGTCCTCTACGCTTAGTGAACTGGCAACTTCCTCAAATCCTGCGACCGCAGAAGCAACCTCCTTGCTTTCATACTGCTGTGACAAACGGGTAACCTCGATGCCTAATGGAGAAGATGCTGCATCAAGTCCCAAAACATCATGGATTGAATTCTGCCCTGGTAAACACTCATCGTCAGCAACTTCATGTGTTACTGGAATAGCAACAGCATCAATAGATAACGATATCGGCACAGTTTCCTTATCTTCCAGCATGTCAGTGGATTCTGTGTGTTCTACAGGGAGGAAAGTGGGTGGAAAAACAACGGCAGTTATCAAAGGTATAGCTCACGATGGTACCAGGTCATTGTTTTGCATCTTCAACTAAAACATTAGAACATGTGTTTAAACGTTAATTCAAAGTTGAAGGACCATCGTGAGCAACATCAACTGTTAAATAGATTGCAATTAATGCCATTGTGATTAAGAAAGAAGCTATGAAGTGTATACCATCATCTGAACGTGCTCTTTGAAGAAAAACAAATACATGGCAATAAATGGTCTTCTGGGGTGTTCTTTTGGGTGAAGCAATTGGCATTAAATCTGAGTGGAAGTAACCAAGCAAAAGAAGTTCTGCCTCAAGCTAATGGAAGCAAAGAATTGGGTGGACTTGCTTAGATGTTTTGATTCATTATACCACTAGTGAAATCAAGCTTTTGTAACCCAAGTTTCATTCCAAGAGATGTCGGGTATTATCACCACATTACAATAAGAATTCCCGGGGTACAAATCCTGGGACACCTGGTAGTGAAGAGTTCAGACTTATCAACAGTATCATTACCGCCTTTTAGCATGTCCATGACCCCATTAGAAAGAGGGTAACGTTTTGTATTGACTGCCACACTTATTTAACAAATCGTTTCTGAAAGCAAGAAAGTAGGCAGTCAGAAAGTAGGCCACCAGAAGGGAGCCTCTCCCCACCAGATACAAAGACATTATGTGAAATAACAGATATTGATTCACAGAGACATTCACTTGACATGACAGGTTGTCGGATTGTGAAAGGTAAAATATAAACCGAGGCATGAAAACTATGCAACAGATGTCAGGGAAAGTGTAAGAAATCAGTTGGAAATGGAAGATAGTTTTAGAGTTTCACTAAGAAGGGAAGTCTTATGTTCCTTTTTAGTCAACCACAGAGATGCAGACAAGGTGTCTAAAAGAAAATGGGAAAAAATAAATCAGCAGAGTCAGTGAGCGTATTATAAGTAGCAGAGATCAATACTTTGTATTATGGACAATTTTAAAGAAGGAAAAGAAAGAATGTGTCCATAAAAGTTGAAGAAACATGTAAAGGACAGAGTCAAACCGTACCGAGCTGGTTGGCCTGGGGACGAGAGAAGTGTCAGAATTTGCTCATGCAAGAAGTTAGGTCAATGGGCGTACTTTTTAGATCTTTGCAATGAGAGAAGAATGAAGGTCACAGGAAGAAACAGCAAGAAGGTGAAAATCAGGCAACAAAGGACAAAATGCATCAGCAACTTTCACTAGGGCAGCCAAGTATAAAGGCCAACTTTACTTTTACAGGAATCAAAGTTCATGTGAACTTATTTTTGGAGAGGATCTGGTGACCAGAAGAAAAACACTTTTGAGTCCTAAAGAAATTTACAAATTAAACACAATCTCACACAGGACATAGGATAAAAATGCACATGCCTGGATGGAAAAGACAGAAACATCACAATGGACACAATGATGCATGCACCAACCAATCTCTTCCAGAAGGAAATAAAAAAAAATATACATTTTATCGTGGATAGGAAAAAGAAAAAGAAAAGTACAGCTCTCTGCAGTGGGTAGGATTATGGTTAGGGTGAATGTGTTCGATCAGAAATTAAAGAAATGGAGAAAACAAAGCTGGCCGGCAGAGGTAGTAGCGAAGAGGAGCTGCAATAAGCAAACAATATAAAGGTGTTGGCATTTACATCTATGGCCCCCAATTTCTAAACCTCATTTGAACCATATAGCTTCCACTCTCACTGCAATCAAACCATTCAAGCATGATAGCATGACGCTCTGCCGAAATGTAATTGATACCGAATTTCTCAATCTCTAAGCCCCAAAATGACTCCACCAACCCTCATTCATCCAGCAACCACAGCAATAACGGACAAAAACATGTCCTAAGCAAAGAAAGCAAAAAGGGGTGGATGTCACTGCAAACCATGTATCAGTCAGTGCTGACATCCTAACAACTTTTTACCTACTTTACTCTCAGAAAGTCAAAAAATAAAAAACAAACACTTTGACACACTGGAGATCAGTCATGCAAGATTTGATCAGTCCCAACCTGGATTATTGTAATGTCTTGCTGGAAGGGGGCATGGTTTTTCTCACAATCAGTCTGCAAGTTCTCTAGAACTCTGTAGCCAGACCTATACTCAATGTGAGCGAATGAGACCATGTTTGCCATGTTCTGCACTGGCTGAAAGAGTGATGCCACTAAAGGAAATCATAAAAGTCCACAAAGCACTATAACAAAATGCCCCTAAATACTACGACAACCTAATTTTCCCAATACTCTTCTTGAATGAACCTGTGACAAACAGACCTTCAAGACCTATCCATGAAAGGAAGACATGGGGCCAGACTCTCAATTGCCTGCTAATTATCTGAACACTAACATTCTCCAGTTTTGAAAAACAACTGACAACCTGTGTGTCCAACCAAACTGAACTATTTTTGCTTTCTTTGAAGTCATTGTGCCATAAACAAGGATACTTCTTGTTTGTATGGTCTGCCCCTTACTTGTGTCCAAAACAAAGAAAGACACAGGCCCTCATTACGACCCTGGCGGAAATCGAAAAACGATGGCGGAAATGCAATACCGCCATCGAATAGCGCTCGGTGCGACTATGACCCGTCACCGCAAAGTACGATGCCATTAGCGACACCGTAGTGAACGCCAACGCTAACTGCACCAAGTACGCGCGCGCGCGCCATGCCAAACCGTAAATACCACCATGGTGCAACGGTACGCGAATTCCGACCCTAGCGGACATGTACCTAACGCCATCAAGCACGGCGGAAAGTACCATTCCGCCATGGCGAGAAGTACGGCATCGCGAATCAACCGTAAACGGCCCCACTGAGTGCCTGTACACCGCTCCCTGCCCACAAAGTACAACTCCCCGTAGGTGCAATGAAGTCACAATGCAACCAGTGAAATGTACAAGTCACCCATGCATGCCAACGAACAAAAGAATCACAAGAGGGGCCAATGGGAGCTGCAGGGCACAGATGGCACGAATACAGAAGCCATCCCAATGGACATGACCACAGTCCCCCACCAAGAAACGCACGCAAACACAGGCACCTGTGACCAGCAATATTCCGAAAATCACATCATTCCACCAGTCCACCTGGCTGACCTGGCTGACCGGCATCTGTTACACAAAACCCAATCCCCCGCCCCTGAGCATGACAACATTCAAACAGTCATATTGGCAGCCCCCATCCCTGACCTCACTGGGCTTCGTAGGCAAACGCGCCCAGCACAGTACCACGCAACTAAACTCCGAAGCTGGAACCCAATGCAGATCTCCTCACAATACATCGCTCCCCAAATAGGAATATGCCAAATCACTTGCAAAGAAGAACGCTACACGGGCCAAATCAGAATAGAAATTTAATGCACAACAAAATCACCAAGCCCATACAGCCATTAGGCCATGAACTCCAAAACACATTTCACCATTGTGGGCTGCATCCGCAAGAAATGACCAGCTACTACTTGTGTGACGCCCTGTTCCATCATGGTACACAGAGCCACATTCACGTACGAAAAGGCAACATGGAAGCGCACAGAACCGCAGGGCCGTCCCAATGGGGAGGCACTAGTCCAGCTGAAAGGCCGAAATGTTGCTCCGAGCCACTAGTACTGCGTAAGGGCATGTGGCCCATTGGCGATCGTCCCATAAGATCGTAATGCTGCTCCACTGATTAACACGAAGCAGCAGGTGTCGGGAGTAAAAGCCATCTGCAGGAGTGGCATACAGATGGCAGTGGCAAAAGGGGAGGAGATACCTGTCAACCAAAAGAAAAGAAAAAGAACAGAATGGCCATCAGAACTACATTCGAACAACTCACTTCAATGATCACACTAAATCCACAGCCATATGCATGCTAGCCCACTCCAAAGGATCATCACCACCCCAAAACCACTTGCGACTCATAACCATCTATATCGAGGTGTAAACACCATCACAAACGAGTGTACCTGTGCATGCGTCTGTGAAAACAGAATCCATCAGATGGGAATGTTAACGTGCATGGACTCAAGTGTCTGAAGGCGCGTCGAGACAGGGAGGGCTCAACAAGGCCAGATAGACGATGGTCCCACTATGGCAGCCCTGCATCACATAGCGCAGGGGAGGCGGACAGATTCCAAGAAGCCCTGTACATGGCAAACTCTGTATCAAATCATCTGCCCATGCATCCATTCATCATTCCCTCATCCCGGTATAAAAACGCCTGAATATTTACTCACATAACATTAGAAATATCCATTGAGTCTGTGCGTTATGCAGCCTGCAAAATCCACAGTGCCCCAGCCCGTAATTCCTGTGTTGTGAAGTAACATGTATTTGGGAACGTCCGGCCTCATCGCCCACGTCGCTATTGCGCATCCCAAAGTATTCATATCAATCATTGCATCCTCGCCATGGCCCCTGTCTCAAGGACATTGAACAATAGAACGTTATATTTGCAGTCAGACCTGTGGGCATCTCCTCGCCGCTAGCTGAAAACCGAAAGCGCCGCCCTTCGAATTCCTCATTTGCAACATCACGTCGAAAAGGCATCTGTGGCCGTTTGAAATCACAAATTAATCCATCTAGTGCGGCTGTGTGTGAAAATGGCAACTGCCTTCACCCACAAATGGGACGCCCCGCCCGTCGGTGCAACTCGGTACAGTGATGCATGAGGGCCCACCGTTACTCGAGTACTGTGTTCCACTGACCCTTCACAAGTCTGTTCGCGACTGCAAAGATTGAATGTGAAACAATGGGACCATAGCCGAATGAACATATCAACCAATGTTACACGGCCATCGGGTACAAATACATGATTGCAATAGCAAGCTGCCATTCCTCGAATTGCAGCGTTGTGTGCGGGACGTGCTCGGCCAAAGGGGAGAGCAGCTTGCACAGGTGGAATGAATCACCACAGGTGGAGGCCATACAGCATGAAAACACATAAATTGCACACCCAGTCTCCTCCCACAACCACACCCACTCCGAAATGCTACCGGCAGGACTCGCGATGTTGGCCCTGGGGGACCTGATAGCACTGCAAGTACTCCAACTCCAAGAAGAAGACGAACACCAACTACAACCGGCCGCACGGAGGAGACGCAGGAGGAGGAGGAGGCCAAGGCAGGGCCAGCAAGGGCCGCCAGCACAGCCACTACCACCACGCAGGCAGCCCGCAATCCCACGCCTCCGAGCACATCCGTTCAACCTCACTGCTGAGCAGATCCACACCCTCTACCGTTTGGACCGGGACACCATAGCCGCCATTGTGGACATGACACAGGCTGACCTTGTCAGCATGATAGATAGCCCAACCGCCATCCCACCCATACTGAAGGTGGTGTCTGTACTCCACTTCCTGGCCACAGGCACCTACCAGCACACAGTCGGACAGTTGCATGGCATTTCTCAGCCACTGTTCTCACGGACACTATTGCAAGTGCTCGATGCCCTCCTGCAGCACGCAGACAACTACATCTCTCTACCACGCTCGGAGCAGGAAATTACCAACACAAAAGTGGGATTCCATGCACTTGCCGGCATACCGGGTTGCATTGGTGCCATCGACTGCACCCATGTGGAATTGGTCGTCCCACATGCCATGGAGGCCCAGTACCGCAACCGAAAACAATTCCATTCCCTGAATGTACAAATGGTGTGTGACTCCAACAGGATCATTACACATTGTTGTGCCCGATTCCCTGGATCAACCCATGATTCTATGGTCTTGAGGAACTCTACAATACCACGCTACATGGAGCGACACGCAGGGAACAGATCCTGGCTACTCGGTGAGTCTCATTTCATGCATGATGATGTGGGGTATGTGATTCGGCAATGACCTGGCAGGAAGGGGGGGGGGGGGGTGCGTACGTAGCAATGGCATTCCACATCATACGTTTATCGTCCACATACAGGTGATGCTGGATATCCACTGAAGAGATGGCTCCTCACACCAGTCCGGAACCCACGGGACCAGCATGAGGAGGACTACAACCATGCCCACTCACGTACCCGTGTAGTCATTGAACAGGCATTCGGCCTACTGAAGACTCGTTTCCGCTGCCTCAGCAGGTCTGGCGGGGCACTCCTGTACCGCCATGAGAAGGTTGCAAAGATGGTGATGGCATGTGTCATGCTCCACAACATGTGCGTACGTAGAAATGTGCCCATGCCCCCTGACGCAGAACTGCAAGCACCTGAAGATGGTCATGATGAGGGTGGGGATGTGGCAGCACCTCAAGGAGTCTGCGAGGCACCGGAGGGCCGTGACATTCGTCAGCATCTCATTGATGCATGCTTCTAGCACTCACGCCTGGTGGCTGATACATGGACACGGTACTCGTGGCACTGTGTGTGTGTGGTACATGCACAATATGGACTGTACGCCTATGATGGCCTAGTACACAAAGATCATTGTCCACACATCTCATTGGTTGATCGTGCATTGTTTATGGCATATGTGATATCATGTTGAACACCCTATCGACCCGCCACCCAAGTGAGCCCAAAACACCCCCTCCACCCTCCTACCTCCCCCCCGAACACCAGTGTCCAAAGATGCTCATCGTCAGTGGGCAGTCGCTATTGCAAGCCCCCTCTGCGGGTATCAGGGGCACCCCTGCCTGTGGAGCGCAGGTTCCTCCCAGATCTACGTTGGGGGCTGCCCTGGACGGAACTTGCAACGGATGATGTCTCTGCCTGCTCACGTCCATGCATGTCCCTAAGGGTTTGTGAGAGCTCAGTGAGCACACGGCGCACTACGGCAAGTTCGGCACATACGTCTTTGGACGTCGCATGCCGTTCCCCCCTCAGGCTCTCGGTGCTTCTCTCCATTTGGACTCTCAGGCTCTCGGTGCTACTCTCCATTTGTACTCTCAGGCTCTCGGTGCTACTCTCCATTTGTACTCTCAGGCTCTCGGTGCTACTCTCCATTTGTGCCCTTAGTGTCTCTGTACTTCTCTCCATTTCTGCCCTAAGTGTCTCAGTTGATGTTTCTATGTCTGCCTTAGTGCCCCCACATTCATCGGCATGGTCCTTGAGGAGCGTGGCCAGTTGCTGCTGTTGCACGATTAACTGGTCGAGGGACTGTTGCCTCTGCTGGGCCGTGGCCATTTGCGGTGGTGTCACAGAGGGGCTGGTGACCTCATGTTGCCTTGCCACAGGGCTTGTGGGGGATGGCCAGTCGTCGTCTTGTGGGTGCCCCTGCGTGGTATCCTCATGGTGTACGGGATGGGACAGACAGGGGGATTGGGACAGGTCATGGATGGATCTGACTTCGACATCCCCGTTTTCTGTGTCGGAGCATGCTGCCATCAATGGGGTGTCACCTATGGTGCTGCTGCCACCAGAGGCAGTGCCTTCTGTGGCATCCATTGGGGGGACCTGTGGTGGTGGTGTTGTGGGCATGCTGGCTGCTGGGGTGCCTGTTGATGTTCCCTCCTCTGTGCTGCCACCTGATTTGTGTGTCTTGATCCGTGCAGCTGAGGTGGAGGGTCTTTGGCCGTTGGTCTTGGCCCTCTTTGCAGGTGTGCTGGTAGGGGTGTCCTGATGCTCGTCGTTTGGATCGGACCCTGTGGTGGAGTAAAGGAGGGCGAGGGTTAATAATGGGTCTGTGGGAATTGGAATGGCATTGTATCACATGCATTGGGGTGGTACCTGAGGGTGATTTGGGTCGGGGCCTTGGAGGTGCTTTCATTTGTGTGTGGAGTGAGGGTGCAGTTGTTTGGCAGCCTGCAGTTAGGGTGTGCCTGCTGCACGTGTAGTGGGTGTTTTAGGGGTTTTTAATTATTTATGTATTTATTGTGAGTTTTAAAGTGCGCTATCAGGCCAATGTGTGTGGACGTTCTCCTGGACATGTGTTTCTGTTGCACTATGGGGACACATGGTACTTCACATGATTGGAAATTGTGGATTTAGCATTGTTTTATTTGGGCCACCTACCTGATTCTTCGGATGTCTGCACTCCTTTCTCCATCCCTCCGACTCCCTCTATGCTCTCCATTCCAATGGTGGAGGCACAGATTTCTTCCCAGGGGGTCAACTTGATGGGTGATTCAGGACCTCCCCCGGTGGCTTTGGCAATGTTGCGGTTGGCAGAAAGTATGCTACGGACGCGTATCCGCAGGTCGTCCCATCGCTTTCTGCATTGCTGTGGGTTGCGGGGTGCGGTCCCCACCGCACTTACACGCTGTGCCACCAGGGCCCATATGACCTTCTTGTTCGCAAGTGCCGTCCTGGTCATTTGCGTGGAGAAGACGACGGCAGCATTCTCCTGGAGGGTCTCTGTTAGCACGGTGAGTTCCTCACGGGAGAAGTGGACCTGCCGCTTGCGGTCGCAAGCTTTCTTCGCTACTTTTCCCATTTTTCTTGGTTTCGCTAGGGTGGATGACGGGTTGTGGTCTGTCTCAGGGTAGTGTTTTTAGTGGTTGTGTGGATTTTGTGGTTTTATAGGTGTACGGCGGGATGTTTCCCGTTCCGGGCCCATGTTTTTACTTCCGTTTCCGTATATTTACGGTCACCGTACTTTCCGGTTGGCGCTCACTGCGGTGTCCGCTGAGATGGGTGGCGGTATTGCACCTAGGGCGCCGTACGGCGGCGGTGTGGGCCGTTTTGGGGTCATTTCCGCCATCGCGGACTTTGCACTTCCGCCATGCCGTGGTGCTCGTGCCCGATGGGTCGGAATGGGCCGCACTCTGCTCCTTCGTGCAATGGCGGAAACGCTATTTACGCTGTGGCGGTCCGGTCAGTCACTTTCCGCCAGGGTCGTAATGAGGGCCACAGACAAATAAAACACCAGACCATTAAGATGACTGGGGGAAAATGCAGTTATCCAAAAGGATACCAAGTGGTCAACATGGTCACGACGATAATATTCACCTTTTAAATAGCTCTTCACACCCGATTCACTGATCTACTAAGCAAAGTAATAATACTTGTTAACCAATTTAAAAGGTACTTATTAATTTCAGAAGGATGAAGAATTTATTTGGCCCTGTTGCGATTCAAGTGTGTGAATGCGAATATATATATATATATATATATATATATATATACACCCAAGAGTGCTTAACATGATGAGCCTATCATCCCAACGTACTGTTAATGAGGAATGGTCAAGAGGAGAAGAAGAAATAGAACCAGCAAGAGGTAACAGTGGGCGTAGTGCGAGGGATATCAGTAAGTAGGACAGATTTTATGAGGCCCACCACCAGAGCAATAGGTTTCGTGAAAGGTCGAAGACAAAATGGACAGAAGGAGAAAATGGAAGAAGCCATGAGGTGTAATAACCATGTTAAAATATCTGAAGTGTTTCACAGTGTTGAAATTGCCCAGTGCAATTAGCCAAAGTGTGTACACAATTGAAAAGAAAATATAATTTACCTAGCATTCGCAAGGTACAGAAAAATGGAACTTGTGAGCTAACCCGCATGAAAAGTACTAGAAACAAATGTAAATCAGATAACATTGAAGAAAGCAAAAGAACAGTGTAGGCACCCAAGTGTGAAAGGCAAAAACCTAAGCTTAAAAGTCCCAAAGAATATTTTCCAGGTGGCAAGGTTTCCACTGATACCTCCTACAAGTTACCTTCAAGAGGTTCCTGCTGAGGGAATGAAACTTGTTGTGATGAACACTCATCCTCAACTGTACCAGTCGTTACAGGAACAGTAGCTGCATCGAGTTCCAAAACCTCCAGGATACCCCCACTCTTTGAATTCTGCAGTGGTAAAGATGCCTCCCCAAATACAAATTTGACTGCTGCTGGATCATATCCAAATATATCAGATATGCTTTCATTGTTGGAATTCCGTGAAGACGTTTCCTCTGGCACCTCCAAGGTGGCATGCGGTTCTAATACTTCAGAGACACTCTGCTTGTCAGAATCCTGCAGTGATAAAGACTCATCCTTTGGTATCTCCTTTCCTAACAGTGTGGTGGCAACCTGGAATCCTAGTACCTCCAGGGGGCTTTCCTGGTCTGAATTATCTTGTGAGGAACACTTATCCTCTGGTATCTCTGTTTCCAATGATGACTCGGCTGCAAGAGCTACTAACACCACAGGGATGGTCTCCTTATCCAAAATCTGTTGTGATGAAGTGTCATTAATTTCTAATGCTGAAGCAGGTCCACAAGACCCAAATACTGCAAAGATGTTATCTGGCTCTGAATTCTGTTGTGAAAAAGACTCATTCTCAGGTGCATCATGTTTTACTGGAACAGCAACTGCATCAAATGATAATTCCTTCTCAAATTCCTGAGCTTCCTTTATTTCTGATGTTTCTACAGGGAAGAGAAAAAGAGAAAACCAACTTACGTTAGACCAAACATGTAGCTTATAAAACAGGTCAGGATTTCACATCTTCAACTAAAACATCCCATATGACATCAAGTGCTAAAAGGAGCCTTTCTGAACTTGAACAGAGTGAGCCACATCACCAGTACAAAATGTTGGCATTGTGACAAGGAAAGAATCTATGAAGACCATGTCACAGTCGAACTCAACTTCTCTGCAAGAAGAGTATGCTGAAAGATTGATGCAACGACAGGTATAGACGGGGTAAGGACATACTGAAGTGATAAGGAATAGGTGATGGAGATCAAGTGGGCATGCTCATGCAAAAGTATACAAGTAAGTTAGGAACCCATTGCCCAGAGTGACACTGATTGACTGCAATAAGGGGAGAGCGAAAATCAAGATGAAACAACCAGTGCTGGAGAACCAATGTTGAGGGTGGCAACGATAGAAAAGCAAGAAATTCTGGATTAAAAGAAAACACTGTCAAAATACACTATACAGGTCAAACCGTGTATAAAGTGTGTATACACAGAGGTGTGGCCTGAATCAAAGAAACCAAAAACACTTTTTTGGTGCCAACATTTTGAAAACGGTTACAATTTAAAGCTCAGGAACAAAATCTTTGACTCAATTTGACAACAAAACAGAGCGTTCAAAAGGGCACCTTAGATTGCATCCCATGCATGGCCGAAGAATGACATTCAGACACCACAACGATACATTGATCAGGGCACCAATTTATTCACAAAAAGAAGCCAAACGTTACATTAGAATGACAAAATGTGAGCAACATGAACCACAGACGAGGCAGGGTATGGTCATATTAAGACCCTGTCCACATATGAAAGTGTCTCAAAACAAAACAGGAAGAATTCAAATGGTCAAGAAAAAGGCAGATCAGTGGCAGAGGATATGGAAAGCAAAGTTTAAAGTTGCTAAGAAGGACAGATTAGTAAAGAGTACAAAAAGGTCTCTCAAAATGGACAAAAGTCAATGAGTCCAAGAAGATAATGAAGAGCCAACACAATGATGGATTGGGAAAAGGTGGAGAGCAGCACGCAGGCATGCTTAGAGGTTTTGTGATCAGCTTTCATACGCAGAGAAGGATAGCAGATTGACAGTGTCAAAGGAAGATTGAGTAACAGTAGAGAGAAAGTTAACCGCAAAATGGTTGGGCTCAATATACAATTTAATTTCACTGTGATGTCCACCCTCCCACCCCCTTTAAGACAATAAATGGTTCATGACTTCCACTGAACCTAAAACTGGGCACAGAGAGGGAAAATAAATGCCACGTTACGCAGAGATGAAGAAAGCAACAGTAAGCGTGGGGCTATAGGGCTTCCAGAGCCCAAAAGAGATTATGGTCAACGATTGAATTAAAGATAACTATATCAATGAGTAGCAGGAGCCAACCAATAGGAAAACAAAGGAACCACAGTGTCTAAAGCAGGTCAATCGCTCAAGAAAGTGGTTTGTGTTCAAATTCAAACTGAAAACCCCTGTAACTGACCTTCCTGGAGTTCTTGCTGAAGCTCATGACGTTGCTGTGATACAAACACATTATCAGACATCCCTGCTCCTATGCAGCTTTTGGGGGAGCTTTGCAGCAAATACTCATCCTCAACAAAAGCATTGGGTTCTGGAACTGTAGTTGCTTCGAAAGTTAAGGACTCTGGAACTTTTTCATTATATTTCAGTATATCAGCTGGATTCATTGAGACTAGACAGCAATAAGAGAGGGACAAAGACCCAATGATCACTTGCATAGTTTTAACCATCACTTCATGATGCATATATGCTTGCTTCAACACATTTCTAGTTTGAATTTTGACTCTGCAAATATATTTTTAGAACATCTTAAGGCATGTAACACTGTGGAAATGGGAACAGGCCTGCAAGTGAAACAATAGCTCATGTATGGAGGCTCTTGTATGCTGCTAGCAGACACGGTTAGGTTAGAACTAAGGCTTCTGGTTTTCTGTGTTTACTGATTTTTACACAAATACAGAAGGAAGGAAAGCACGCTTTTCTTTCTGTATTTGAAAGAAGCAGAAAAAAAGGGACATTCAGGTGTCCCGATTAGATCTTCAGGTTGTCAATTCTGCCTTGCATGCCAATGGCTTTTCAAAGTAAAACAACTGATCTGCTACAAAAAGTGATTTCCCTTTGAAGTTGCATAAAGAGATACAGAGATGTTTATCACATCAGCACGAGCAGCAAATGTTTGTTTTCAAGATGAAAATTGATCTTGACTTGGTGTGCAAGAAACCAGTTCTATGAACTTCCCATTACAGGCAAAAAAGCGCTATTTTTGTATTTTAAAGTGGAAATACACTAGATGCAAATGATATTTTATTTTTTACAAAGCGAATATAAACATGGATAAATACAGATAACATTACTAAAAATAAATATGGATATATACAAACAGAAATGGACAATAGGGGGATAAGCCAAGATGGCAGATGAGCAACAATGATCTACGGCAACTCTGCCACCCCACCAACGTAAACGGTCTGCCCACTGCCAACGATCACCCCACCAGGAGGAAGTGGGGCATGTAGGGTGAAAGTGAAGCACTTGGGGCAGAGATAGTACAGCAGATACCGTGGAACTGGAGGGGCTCATCAGTCCTCTGGCACAAAGGAATGGGAGGCGCAATCCAGAGTGTTGGTCTATATAGCCATCAGGAGTCCTTGAGAGGACAGAAGTGGTTGCCGGGACAGACCTCTATTAGTATGCATGCGGTATCAATGTGGAGTGAGTGGCATGCAGAGGCCTGCCCATGATCCTCTGGCGGAGCTGGTGAGCTTGCGCGGACCAGCTGCTGGAAGAGCAGGCAGGGGGACGACAGTTCCAACCTTAGATGGTTGACTGGAAAAGGTTTGGGTAGCTCAGCAAAAGGAACGGGGCACTCGGAGACAAGGCGTAGGACAAACATGGAGGAGCAGCAGGGCTCGGGAGGCCGGCTTGAAGCAGGATGGCAGTGACCCATTTGGTCCCATTGCGACCATGGACAGAAGCTTCCCGGGATAATGTTAGTAAGGAGGAGAGCAAAACCATGCAGCATGGTGCCCCCCTGTCAATAAGTGCATGGTAAACTGTGCACCGTAACAGCAATGAGTCAAGAATGTATTTAATGGATGCGAGGTCTACTAAGCACTTTGCTGGGTGCGCCATTCGAGAAAACTATGGGGTTTGGGAGCTCATCTATGGTGGAGATTTATTTTAGCATTGCTGTGTTAAATTGACTGCCTACCCCAGCCTGCTTTGCAAAAAGTGCCCCAGAAAATAACACGCAAGATCAGCACACCAGAGAGGGGACAAGTAGTACAGAGAACGAGAGGCCTAAAACAGTAGAGCATAAACATTTACTTCTGTAGGCCAATCATCATATGGACAAAATGATAGACACACTGGAGCAAATTTAACAAGACTGTCAAAATGAAAGTTACTCACTGTAGTGACTAGAGTACTCGTAGTCCATAGACCCCTTTCCTCCATACAAGTAGGCATCCCCCAACGTGGGACAGCACCAGAACCTTTGGCAGGGAAAAATTGAGCTTTCCCTTTAAATTTAGCACAGCGCGCGGCCTAGGACGTGAAAACACCTTGCCGAGGCTCTGCCCTCCGGCACCTCACCTCAGTCCACATCAGACGCTTAGATACCTGGCTAAACCTATTGCAACTAGCCCCTGGCATACAAGCATGTGAGGTGGATGGGACGTATGGAGGAAAGGGAACTATGGACTATGAATACTCTAGTCACTACGGTGAGTAACTTTAATTACTCATACATCCCGTCCCCTTGCCTCCATCCTTGTAGGTGATTCCACCGAACAAGACCATAAGGTGGAGCTGTGAAGACCTGCCTCACGCCTGGAGCTGGTATCCAGTGAATAGTGCTTACACAAGGCAGACAGAGTGGCCCAAGTAGTCGCCTTGCTGATGACATCCCAAGAAGCATGTCTCTGAAACGCGACTGCTGTGGCCTTAGCTCTGACCGCATGGGCATGAATCCCCTCAGGAACTGGTTTGTCCATGGCCGTGTACGCCTCTGAAATGGCCTGAACCATCCAATGGGCGATGGAAGCCTTGGAACCCTGAGAGCAGGGGGAGGAGCCCCCAAACGTGACAAACAATGCCACAGACTTGCAGAAGGATTTCATCCGAGAGCGGTAAAACTTGAGGTCCCTCTAGAGGTCCAAGGACTGTAGGGCCCTCTCTGCCTCTGATTGCGGGTTCGGAAAGAGCACCCGTAGGCAGATCTCTTGATTCAGATGAACTGAAGGGACCACCTTGGGCAAGAAGTTTGGGCGAGTGCACAAGAGGACCTAGCCGTTGTGAAACGTGGTGAGGGCTCGCATGAAGACAACGCCCGAAGATCACTGACCCTGCACGCAGAGGTGAAAGCTACTAATAGAAACGTCGTCAGAGTTACCAGCCGGATGTCCATAGAGGCCATCGGCTCAGAGGGTTTGTGCTGCATAGCTGCCATAACCACATTAAGGGCCCAGACCGGATGCAGCTATGGACCGGAGGAATAAGCATAGACAGCTCCTTGAGGTGGGCCTTAACCACTGGGTTGGCTGCTGAAAACCCATGTTCAGGGGAATTCTTGGAAGCACCAATGGCCACAAAATAAGTGCGGCAAGTATCCACCTGAACTCCTGAACGAGCCAGGTGTGCTGAGAAAGCCAGTACATCATCCAGAGGACAGGTAACAGGATCCAGACCCTTGCCACGAGCCCAATGGCAAGACCCGATCCTAGCATGGATGTTCCACTGCCCCGCCATACTGCATCCGGTAGATCCGAAAACCAGGTTCTTAAAGGACAATGGGAGGCAATCAGGATGAGGCCCACCCGAAGCCCGGAACTTGCAGAGGGTCTGCTGGAGCAGGGGGGGGGGGGGGGGGAGGAGGAGGAGAAAACAACACGTGTGGCTGTGCCAACAGATCTGGACGCATCTCCCAGAGACCCGGGACCCAGCCTGCCCAGGAAGCAAACTCGGGGCACTTGGAATTCAGAGGAGATGCAAACAAGCCCAGGTCTGCAAACCTCCAACGTAGGAACAGGGGCAACAAGGAGTCTCTGTGCAACTCCCATTCATAGGTGTTGAACCCCACGCGGCTCAGCTGGTCCGCTTCTGCATTGCTGTCTCCCGGCAGGTGGACAGCTGAAATCCAAATGCCCTACGACCGTGCCCATTCACAGATCACTACCGCCTCCATGCACAGGAGGGGGGACTGGTGTGGGAGGAGAGGGTGAGGTGCCGCCCTGCTTGTTCAAGTAAAACATTGTAGTAGAATTGTCCGTCCTGACCAGAACCGACCTGTCCCCGAGGGGCAGAAATGCCATGAGGGCCAGGCCCATTGCCCTAAACTCAAGCAGACTGATATGCAGAAGGGCTTCCGCCTTGGGCCATGCACCATGAATCGTGTAGCCCTCCTGAGTCACCCCCCAGCCCGAAAAAGAGGAGGAGGGATACCACAGAAACATTGCTGTCCATCAACCACCAGCAAAGATGAGGCTGGTGGAGCAGGGGTATTGGGATCCTGTCGAACAGACCCCATGTCCCGATCCCAAATGGCCACCAGGTGGAGCTGGAGGCACTTCATCTTGGAGCGTGCGTGCTGCACAGTGAGCACGCAGGAGGCCATAAGCTCCAGAAGGTGCTGGAAGCACCATGCCAAGATGGTCGCGTTGGCCCAAGAGTGCCTTTTCACCTTGCGGAGGGAGAGAAGTCTCTCGAGCGTGGGGAACACCCGCTGAACAGCAGTGTTCCAACGCATACCTGGGATGACCAGATCATGGGATGGGCACAACTGTGACCTCCTCTGGTTGAGGGAAAACTTCAGCTGATGAAGGATATCCGTCAATCTGGCAGGAGTGTACCACCCCCCCCTCTGGTGTACCCGCCCTCAGCAGCCAGTTATGATATATAATCGTTTATTTATATAGCGCCTATACACTATGTGTTTCAAAGAGCTTCATGGCAAGGGAGGGAACAAGGGAAAATACAATGACATTCTTACAGGCCAAGAACAGTAAGGATGTGAAATTAACTATCGTACTCAGCCCATACATAAGGAAGGGAGGGGGAGCGTGGGAAGGAAATGCAAACAGACAGGCGACTACCGTACTGCGCCTGATGACATTTCTGGTAGAGCCGGAGAAAAACGAAAGGTGAGGGAGAGGGGTGCAGAAAGGTAGGGGAGGAACAAAACAAGCGACTATTATTTTAGGCCTGACGACATTTCAGATAGTGCTGGAGGTGGGAGGGGACGAAAAAACCAGTAAGGGGAGGTGGGAGGAAACAGACGAGGTTGCTATCATACTAGGTCCAGGGACAATTCTGATAGAGTAAGTGCATAGAAGAAAGTAAGGGGAGGAGATAGGAAAAGGGAGAAGGGAGAAGGGAAAGGAGGAGAGAACAGAGAGTTAGCAGTCAAAAGAGGGGAGAGTGAATACAATTGCAGAAGTCAGTAGTAACACATAATGTTGCAAGCCAGGATACAAGACGAAGATGGGAACAGCATGATTCACGGCCACGATGAGTACAAGATGCAAAGGAAGTCCAGTATAAGAGCTGAGAAAGGGTGACGCACTGTGAATCAATGAAGCCCTTAAAAGCCAAATCCAGCATTGGCCACAGGACGGTGATGGTGAAACCAGAATTTTTCAGGACAGACTCCTGCAGAAGATGGCTTGAGGGGGTGAGCGGAGAGCAGGGTAGAAGTATCAAGTAAAACGAGCAACACCTATGTCCGAGAATGGTGGGGGCACAAGTTAACATCACGGGGGGACCAGAGGGGGTGGGAATGGCCTGTGGGGACAGAGGGAGTAACACATGTTGGTGCATGCTTACCTGCTGTCTGAGCAGGGGGTCGGGCCCTGGGTCCTCCTGGTCTGAACAGGCACAAACAGGAATTGCCCTTTTCTTCATCTGCCCTTCGCTAGAGACGCCCGGGCGAGAGATGTCCTTGATCTAATAGTTAAGAGCAGGAAGGAAGAGGCAGGTCTAAGAAGGTGGGCGGGGCTTAGGCCAGGTGACCTAGATCCACTTGCACCTGCTCCCCATCTTGTCCAGATAAGGATATAGGTAATGGCCCTCCAAGTGGAGGAGACCCGCCACTGCGGTCATCAACTTTGTGAAGACACGAGGGGCCAAGTACAGGCCGAAAAGCAACACCTTGTATTGGAAGTGCTACGACATAATCTTGAACCGCAGAAACTTCCGATGCGACTGTTAGATGAGAAGACAGATTGAGAAATGACAGGTCCAGGACAACCCCCCAGGCCAGTCTGGTTGTTCTTGGGTACCGCCAAAAATGCTGGAGTAGAAGCCAGAGCCCCTGTCTGATTGAGGAACCAGTTCTACTGCCTGGATCTCCAAAAGCGAAAGGACCTCCTGTAAAAGAGTCGGGGACCCGATCTGACGAAGAGAAGGAGAGGATGGTGGAAGAAAAGGAAAAGGAAGATGAAGTCTGTGGAGACTATGGATAGGATCAAAAGGTTCTTGAAGAGACACTTCCAGCTGTCCTGGAAAAGAGCCAGTCGGACACCCCATTGGGGAGCTGTGTTCCCTGACCTTGACATTACTATTTCATGGCGTCGGAGACGGGAGCAGAAGAAGGGGAGCACAAAAACCTGCACAATGTACTGTGCTGCTTCCTCCTGTTGTCGATAAGTGACCTGTCAGACCTCCGCGTAACGCACTGCCAGAACCCCTTGAAGCGGGTGAAAGCGCAGAGTTTCAATTCGGGCCTGCCACGAGACTGAGTGAATGACTTCTGCCCTGGCTTTGTCAGGATGGCCAAGGACTTGGCAGGTTTGAGTGGAGGTTTTCTTCTTTGTCAAGTCGTCATCGGATGACGAATGAAAGAGGTCCATGCCCTGAAAGGGAAGAGCTAGGATCCGCTCTTGCACGCCAGATGAAATGTTAGTGGCATGCCTCCATGCTGCCCTTCTCATCTCGACCCACAAACACAGCCCTACTGGCTGTGTCGATGTGGGAGACCGAAGACTCCATGAGGCCCTGCGCAACAGCCCAGACATCTGCCAGACCAGCGCTTGAAGCTTGCCACTCCTAAGGAAGGTCAGGCAGAAACTCCCCAAGCTCCCCCCACAGCTTCTGGTTAGCCGCGGTTAAAAGGGCATTGGCTTGCTGCAGATGCAGTCCTGAAATGGCATAACAGCGTTTGCCCAACGAATCAAGGACCTTGTCCTCCTTGGAAAGACAACTGGAGGTGGCTCCCATGGAGGAAGACGACAGCTATAACAGTTTCTGGTGTCCGGTCAAATTTTTGAATCAAAAGCATCGAATGACCTTTTGATCGACAGTAAAAGGACCGAAAAAAAGGATTGATTTTTTAAAATGTATATATTTATATATTTTTTAGTTTAGCATGTATAAAAAAACTTTATAAAAGGAAAACGGGGGGGGCTGGGACGGAACCCCCCATAAAAAAAAGTGGTCCTTTTACTGTAGAAAAAAAGGCATTCGAGCCTTTTGTTTTCGAACATTTGACCTATAACCACAGTTTCTTCTATTGATGATTTCATGTGTGTTATTTAACAGTGAAAGAAAGGTATTCTTTTCTATAATCCTTTCCCAATAATACTGCTGGATCGGAGACAGAGTGGCATTGTAAACACTGATTACTATACCAAACAAGGATGGCGCTACATAATATTCCAGAAATAATCACCCACCTAACACACAAACAATCAATCCTAACAGTACTGCATACATGAACCCCTTGGAACAATACAATTTTCAATGTTTTCTCTGACATAAGCATAGAGATGCACGGACCATCTCTGGGGTGAAATAGCCATACACTCATGGTTTGGCATAGCTTGTGTATGAAGCAAAACAAAACAGCAAAAAGAAATTCCAACAAGACAGGTTCACAGGGCATAATTGCTCCTTGGAGTGCCTCTTTGTGCTACTGCACCCCTAAGTAGTCCATTAAAGTTGGCAGTCTTGACTGCCTGGCAGTTGTCTCTCGCGGAAAGGGATTCCTTATAATTTCCTTGGTCGTAGATTATCTTGGCCCCTCTACTGTTCCAGCAATGTTTTTGGGGCTAGCAGCAATGATGCGAGTGTCAAATGTCTCAGCAGAAGGGGTGCTTTCAGCACCGGACACGGCAGACAATGGTGTGGGTAACGGAGAAGATGGTGCTCGCTTTATATGTGAAGCGTGGACCAAATGCTTGCAGCCATGACATTTCATAGCCATCTGAGTGGCGAGTAATACCTTCACCAGCCCTTTCCACCTGGGCTGCAGTCCTGATGCTTGCTGAATGTTCTTCTTAAATACCCAGTCACCTGCCTGGATGCTGTATCCTGACCCCTCCAATGGTGTTGGTAGACCATCAGCAACCTGTTTGCAGCGAATAGACAGGTTTTTAGTTAACTAGATGAACAGCTGATATGGCACATTTTTCAGTTTCTTTGGATTTGACATGCCCCATACGTTTTCTGGGCAGCCCGTGACTACTTCATAAGGAGACAATCCAACACTTGAGTGCATAACAGTTGTCATGGAGAATAATGCTAGTGGGAGTGAGTCTACCCATCCTAGGGAACTGCTAACACATATCTTGGACACCTTATTTTTCAAAGTGGAGTTTGTTCTCTCCACCAATCCGACTGGTTGGGGATGATAAATTACATGGAATTTGTACCGTATGCCTAATGCTTCACACACTAATTCCATTGTGGTATTGACAAAATGGACACCATTGTCGCTCCAAACAGTGTGAGGCAGTCCAAATCAGGGTAAATACTCATTTACAAGTATTTTAGCAGTACTTAATGCAGTATTGTCTTTAAAGTGGAATGCTTCTACCCATTTGCCAAACATGCATATTATCACTAACCCATTTCTTTCCTTGACAGGGAGGCAATTCAATAAAAATCCATTTGTAACGCTTCAAAGGGAAATTCAGGTGACCGAAAATGTCCTTTTGGGGCTCCCTCACTCTTCCCAATGTTATAGAGCGCACACCCTAAACCAGTTTTACAAAAAGCAACAATGGCTGGTCTTATCTTAGTGTTACTCCACACTGTAGTGAGCAACTTGTACATTGCCTCTGCACCTACATGAGACGGGCCATGAGCATAGGACAGCATTAAAGGTAAATACATATGGGGTAATTTCCATTTTCCCTGATCTTGCTTATTTAGCCAACAACCATCTACATATTTCCCAGTTTGTTTCCATTCCTCTAATTCTCAGGCAGTAGCCTCAGACTGAGTTTTACCGTCTCTATAGTGTCAAATGTCACAGTGTCTTCTTTTAGTGCGTGGCAGACATACATAAGTGATACAGAAGTCTGAGCAATTGCTTTGGGAGTCTGATCAGCAAAAGCATTGCCTTTTCCTAAATCATCTACAATCGTTTTGTGTGCACTGCATTTAATGATGGCAAATTTCTTTGGTAATGTCAGGGCATTCAGTAATTTCAAGATAAAAAAAAAATGTTGTATTTTTGTGCCATGTGAAGTCAGGAACCCTCCTTCACCCCATAGGCAACCACAATTGTGTGGTATGCCAAAAGCATACTGGCTATCTGTGTAAATGGTTAATGCAAATCCTGCACTGAGTTCACATGCTCTGGTAAGGGCAATCATTTTGGCTGCCTGGGCTGAATGCTGAGGAATCGTACCGGTTGAAACTATTGTTTTTAAGGTTGTAATGGCATATGCTGCTGTAGAGGTGCCATCTGGTAATTTAAAACAAGACCCATATAAATACAAAGAACCGTCCGGCTGTTCGACAGGGACGTCCACCAGATCCACCGGTCCCTTTGTCTCTTCATCAGTGGCTTGTGCACAATTTTGCATTTCAACAGAACCATCAGAAGGGAGGGGTTGCTGGGTGTCTGGATTCAGGGTATTCCAACGCTGAATCGCAATGCAATATGTGGTGCCAATAATGTCCATTCATACTTAGTAAGCCTGGCATTCATTAAATGTTGGGTCTTGGTTTTATTCATCAGGTGGTCTATTGGTGAGGGACTGAAAGAGTGACATGGTGTCCAAACAATATGGCATCTGCTCGTTTCATGGATAATGCTGCAGCAACAACTCACAAACAGTTTAGTAATGCCTTTACAACTGGATCCAAGTGGAGGAACTATATTCACATGGCCTATTTGTAGCCCCTTGCGGTTGCGTTAGTACAGACAACGCACAACCTTGGCTTTCATGCACAAACAGGGTAAAGAGTTTCGTATAGCAGGTGAGTTACAAGTGCTGATCTGATTGCGTTAAAGCTTTCCTGGTGAGCAACAGTCCACGGCAAAGGAAGGAACAAGTTACTTACCTGTAACTGTTGTTCTCCAGCATGGGTCTGGCATGGATTCACATGCTCATGAATATTCCCCGTCGTCAGGCTGGGAATCCTCGGTAAAGAAAAAACCAGTATCAGTTTCGTTTCTGATCTGTCTTTCGTAGTAACAACCAATCACTGGTCTCTGCGTCATACTGACCACAGCCAATGACTGCCCTCTACCTAAGCACCGCCTCTGGCAGCCATCTTCAGATTTGGAAGCACGTGAAGTGGCAGTATGACCAAGTGAAGAGCCGCAGAGGGGTAGGCGGGAGGGTTCGCATGTGAATCCATGCCAGACCCATGCTGGAGAACAACAGTTACAGGTAAGTAACTTGTTCCTTCTCCAGCATGGGGTCTGGCATGGATTCACATGCTCATGAATAAAGAATACATAGCAGTACACACATGCACAACCACGGGAGGTGGCAAAGGCTCAACATTAAGCATTGCATCAAACTCAACATTAAGCATCTTACCTCCTCACCAGGCTCACCTCAGGCTAACAGGTTGCGCAGCACTGCTTGGCCGACCCTGGACTCCTCCCTGGAATCCCGATCGACGCAGTAGAACTTCGTGAAGGTGTGCGTCGACCTCCACGTAGCAGCCCTGCATACGTCCAGCAGGGGCACACCAGAAAGGAACGCCGTGGTAGCTGCGATCGCTCTGGTGGAATGGGCTCTCGGACGGCCGGGCAGCGGTCGGTTTGCCAACCGATGACAGTACATGATACAGCCGGAGAGCCATCTGGAAATGGAAGCCTTCGAGAGAGCCTTCCCCTGATTGACAGGTCCAAAGTTCACAAAGAGTTGTGACGTCTTCCGAAAACACTTCGTGCGGTCCACGTAGAACTTCAGCGCTCTAGCCACATCCAGCGAGTGCAAAGTCCTCTCAGCCGGCGACGAAGGCGACGGGAAGAATACAGGCAACACCAAGGGTTCGTTGAGATGGAAGTCCGACGGTACCTTGGGCATGAAGGAGGGGTGCGTGCTGAGCACCACCCTCCTGTCGTGAAAAGTCCAGTACGGGGCCTTGCAGGAAAGGGCCTGGATCTCTCCCACCCAACGTGCGGAGGTGATGGCCACAAGAAACGCTGTCTTCCACGACAGAAACTTCAACGGGGCCGAGTGCAGAGGCTCGAACGGAGGTCCCATGAGCTTGGTCAGCACCACGTTGAGCTCCCATGCCGGGGCCGGAGCCTTCACCGGCGGGAACGATCTTAACAGTCCCTTCATGAACTCTTTCACCAGACGATGAGACCACAAGGACGTCCGTCCCGTGGTCCTGGTGTATCGGGAGATCGCAGCCAGATGAATCTTGATGGACGCGTGTGCCAGTCCAGCTTTGGCCAGCGTCAGCAGGTACGGCAGAACTTGGGGGGCCGTAATCCGTAGAGGGTTAATCTTCTGTGCGTGGCACCAGACAGAGAACCTCTTCCATTTGTGTCCGTAGCATTTAAGAGTCGAGGACGCCCTGGCCTTTGCAAGAACCTCTCTGCAGTCGGCCGGTATGTCGTATCCTCCAAACTCTAGCGCTGCAGGAGCCAGGCCTGCAAGTTCAGCGATTTCGGGTCGTGGTGGAGGATGGCGCCTCCTTCCCTGGAGAGCAGATCCGCGTCCACCGGCAGCTTGATTGGCGGGGACGCTGACAAGTCCAGAAGGTCCGGGAACCATATCTGCCTCGGCCACGCAGGTGCGACGAGGATCATCCTGCACCGTGACCTCTTGAGCTGGTTGACGAGCCGGATTAGCAGTGGCAAAGGAGGGAACGCGTAGAGGAACAGGCCCTCCCAGGGGAACGAGAAAGCATCGCCCATGCTCCTCGCCTGGGGAAACCTGCTGGCGAACCTCCGGCACTTGGAGTTCGTCACCGTCGCGAACAGGTCGATCTGGGGTGTGCCCCACCGTCGGAAGAGGCGATCCACTAGATCCTGCCGTAGTTCCCACTCGTGGCACGAGCGCAGCTCCCTGCTGAGTGAGTCGGCGATGGTGTTTTTTATCCCTGCCAGATGAAACGGCACCAGAAACATCCCTTGGGCGACTGCCCAATGCCACAGGTCCTGCGCCTCCTTGGACAGTGCTGGGGACCTGGTTCCGCCCTGTTTTCTGATGTAAAACATGGTGGTGGTGTTGCCGGTGAAGATCCTCACCACCTTGCCCTTGAGGGACGGAAGGAAGGACCTGAGGGCCCAAAACACTGCACGGAGCTCCAGGACGTTGATATGTAAGGATTTCTCCGTCGGGAGCCAAAGCCCCCTTGCGTGCAGATTTTCGGTGTGCGCCCCCCACCCTTCCAGGGAGGCATCCGTGGTCACTGTCTCCTGGTGGGCTGGGGTCTGGAAGTCCATGCCCGCCGTCAGATGCGCGCGGGTGTCCCACCACCGGATCGCTCGTCGGAAACTCTCGTCGAGTGTGATCCTTTCCTCGAAGCTGCCCGTCGTTTGGATCCAGCGCGCGTCCAGGAACTCCTGCAACGGGCGCATCCGGAGCCTGCACATGGGAATGAGGTAGATGCAGGAAGACATCATTCCGAGGAGGGACTTGATGGACCTCACCTTGGCCGCGTCGGCCACCAACATCCGTTGCACCTTGCCCAGGATGGTCCTGGTCCTCTCTTTCCGACGGGGAGGCCAGAAGGGACACTGTGTTGAGCCTCGCTCCCAGAAACAGAGCGTCTTGCGCGGGTACCAGGTGGGATTTGGCGTAGTTCACGGAGAAACCCAGGTCCGTGAGAAGTTGGACGGTCCTTGCCGTGTGAACCACGGCGAGCTCCCTCGTCTTGGCTCGGATGAGCCAGTCGTCCAGGTAGGGGTAGACGTGGATCCCCTCGCGGCGCAGCTGCGCCGCCACCGGTGCGAGGCACTTGGTGAACACCCTGGGTGCCGACCGTAGACCGAAGGGGAGGGCTTTGAACTGGTAATGACGCCCTTGGACCACAAACCTGAGGAATTTTCGGTGCCCCTTTAGGATGGGAATATGCAAGTAGGCATCCTCCAAATCCAACGACGACAGGAAGTCTCCTTCCTCCAGCTGACCCAGGACGTGCTGGAGGGTGACCATCCGGAACTTTTGCGCCTTGATGAACTTGTTCAGACGTCGCAGGTCCAGGATGGGGCGCCATCCCCCCGTCTTCTTCTTCACGAGGAAGTATCTCGAGTACACTCCGGAGCCCCGAAGCCTCTTTGGGACGAGTTCGATGGCGCCCTTCCTGAGCATCGCCTTTACCTCCAGGAGAAGTTGAGGGACGTGAAGTTCTTTCCTGGCCACGGGGGGGACGCGTGGACACCTTCTTTGAAACTCGAGCGCGTGGCCCCGGGCCAAGGCGTCCAGCACCCAACGGTCGGTGGAGATGGACTCCCACACGCTGACGAAGCTCGCCAGCCGGCCTCCCACCGGGGTGCTTCGGTGGGGGCCCGACCCCACGGTCGGTTCAATCCTGCTTGGACGAGGCTTTGCCGCCTTGACCTCCTTGGCGACGACGGCGGAGTCCGCCAGACTTGCCTCGTCCTCTGTAGGCCTCCTGAGACGAGCGGGCCGCTTGACGGTAGGTGGAGAAACCGCCGCCGGAACCTTTGGAGGCGCCCTTGCCTCCGCTGCTCCGAAAGGGCGTCCGTCGTTGCTGCAGAACTCCCAGGGCCCGGGCCATCTCAGTGTCCGCTTTAATGGCCTGAAGGGAATCGTCCACTGTTTTGCCAAACAGGTTGTTCCCATCGAAGGGCATGTCCAGGACTCTGGTCTGAACGTCTTGACGGAAGTCCGTAGCCTTGAGCCATCCACGCCGCCTAAGGCAAACGCTGTTGCCCAACTGGCGGAACCCAGTGTCGGCGATGTCCGTCGCAACGGTAATGGCGTGGTCCGAAGCCACCTCACCTTCCTGCAGGATCTCCAGGGCCTCTGTCCTCTTGTCGTCCGGCAGGAAGTCCAGCAGGGGAGCCAGTTTGTACCAGAGCTCCCTGTCGTAGCGGGCCACGATAGCCAAGGCGTTGGCTGCTTTAATCGTCGTCGCTGCCGACGAGATGACTCTGCGTCCCATAGCGTCCAATTTCTTTCCCTCACCGTCCGGTGGGGAAGTCGATGTGGAGGCCGCACCCCCCCCCCCGCTTTCTTCCTGGCCGCCGCGGAGACGACGGAGTCCGGGGTAGGCTGCGCCCGGAGGCACAGGGGGGCCGTGTCCGGGACCCGGTACTTCTTCTCGTACCGGTCTCTTCTAGCTGGCGTCGTGGAAGGGTTCTTGAGGAGGGTGAGGCCCTCATCCCAAATGTCGTCCAATAGAGGCACTGAGAGGACCGTCTTCCTCTTGGCCTCGCGCCGCTGATAAAGGAAACCTTCCTTCTTCTCCTCAGGGCAGAGTTGAAAAAGCTCGGATGCCCTGGAGATCATGGAGTGGAACGATCCAATCTCGTCGGGCGGAGAAGCCCTGGTGGGAGGCGACGACGGTACATCCTCGTCGTATACCTCGTCGTCCGTACCCGTCGCTGCCGTGTCAGTCCCCGTATCATCCCCTCGGGTGGACGGGGAGGAGGGCTGGAAGGGGCGCGACGGCTGAAAAGGAGGCGGAGGGTGGATCCTTCTTTTCTTGGTAGGGGGAACACCAGAAGGTCCCGGTTCTGGGTCCCCCGACGGGAGAGGTTCCGTCGGCAACGGTAGTCTCGTCCTTATCTCTGAGCACAAGGACTGTATAGCCAACAAAATGGCCGCCGAGTTGTCTCGCGGCGCTGGCAGAGGGGAATCCGACGGGCGATCAGGGGCCCCGTCGGTACCCTCGACGATGTCGTCGTCACCTGCGTCGGGATCCATCCCGACGGGTCGGTCTTCTTCCACGCCGAGGCCGTGGCTTAAGACTTCGACCAGCTCCTCCTCCGAGGTTGAGGCCGAATCTACGACGACGCCCTGCCCCCCCTTTTTCTTCCCCACGGGGGATTTCACAGGGGTCCTATCGATGGGCACAAAAGATGACTCCCTCCGAGGTGGCAGGGAGACTCTGAGCCCCGAGGTCGCCACCACTGGTGCAGCCTGCACAGGCTGAGCCAGGGCCGCCGCGACAGTTTCGATAGAGGGCTTGTCCGGATGGATTAAGGCCTTCACCACCTTAGGTGCGCTCACCGCCTTATCCTTGAGGGGGGGGACACCGCCTCGCTCCCCCTCCGATGGGGCCTTCGAGCTCGACCGGGGCCTCTCCAGGAGCTTCGCCGGGTGCTCGGCCTTCCTCTTACCCGACCCAGAGCGTTGGCTCGTGGTTGATGGTGCCGGGGAGGGTGCGCCCTGCCTGGCGCCCGTAGAGCCCGACCGTTCGGCGCTCCCGGTGCCAGCGGACTCGCGGTGCTTGGCCTTATGTTGGACCCCCGTCGCCGGGGCGTCCTCAAGGGACTTAGAAGACCGCTCAGATTTCTTCTTCTTCTTCTCGCCGGACGGGCTCTTCCCTTCTAGCCAGTTGGTGAGACGTTGATGGCGGTCCTTCATGGTCCGCTCCGACATGTTGCCGCAAAACGCACAGTCCTTCTCCACGTGCGTCTTGTCCTCATGTAGGCAGTAGAGACAAAAGGAGTGTTCGTCCTCCTTGAAGACGTTCTGCAGCTGGCATCCAGGGCAGACCCTGAACAGCTTTCCGGGCGTCGAGCTTCCCTTCTCCTGGGCCATGACCGGGCCTGAGAAACTTCTGGAGTCCTCCAAAAGCGTAGCTCGACGAATCTTCACCCGTGAGGGGCGCAGACGAATCCGACACGGGTCCCCGTTGATCGGATAGTGAGTCGGTGGAGCTTGAGGCTCTTTTGACCGAAAAAACGAAGTTTTTGAGAAAAAACGTGAAAAAATAGCACTAACGCTCGAGAGCAATAGCACGAGGATCCCAACACATGAACGTGCGGTAAAAATCTGAAGATGGCTGCCAGAGGCGGTGCTTAGGTAGAGGGCAGTCATTGGCTGTGGTCAGTATGACGCAGAGACCAGTGATTGGTTGTTACTACGAAAGACAGATCAGAAACGAAACTGATACTGGTTTTTTCTTTACCGAGGATTCCCAGCCTGACGACGGGGAATATTCATGAGCATGTGAATCCATGCCAGACCCCATGCTGGAGAATAGGAGTGTTGCTCGAGGTTAGTTCAAGCAATGGTTTAGCCAGGAGGGAAACATTAGGGATTCACTGCCTACGGAAGGATTTCATCCCTAGAAACCCCTCTGATTCCTTGCTGTGTGGTTGGGACACCTATTCTCGCAATAGTATCCAAGCACTGCCGATGCAGCCGGCTCTCCCCTTTGACAACAGATATCCCAAATAAGTGACCTGTGTCTCACAAAACTGCAACTTACTGGGAGATGCTTTATGCCCAAGGTTTGCTAGGAACTGCAACAGATGCACTGTGCTCTTATGTGTCAGCTGCTACTAAAAGATTGTCAACATATTGCAAAAGCACCGTATGAGTGGATGGAGTGAGCATATCCAATTGTGTCTTTAAAGCTTGGCTATATATGCTCATCCTTTCAGTGTATCCTTGTGGTGCTCTACAGAAAGTATACGATCGCCCTTCAACATTAATTGCAAAAAGGTACTGACTGTCTTTGTGGATTGGAATGCTAAAGAAGGCATTTTTAAGATCAATGACAGTAAACTATTCCACCAAAGGCAGAATCATAGTAAAAAGGGAGATCATATTAGGGACCACATGGAACTCAGGAACTATGATCTTATTAATGGCACAGAGATCAATTATAAGTCTCCACTAAGTAGGAGACTCTGGCTTTCCTTCACTTCACTTCTGTATGGGTAACACAGGACTCTTACAGGGACTACCCACCATTTCCTTTAATATCCCCTTCATCAATAGGCCCTGTATTTTTTTGATCCCTTCTAACCCTTCCTTTCCTATCTTATATTGGGGTACAATGGGTAACAACGCCCCTCGTTTTCCTCTGATTGTAATTGTCTCCACTACCATGCAGCCTACATCATTAGAGCCAGTGGCCCAAATAACAGGGTTAACTTGTTTTAATGCTTGAGGTAATTCGCTAGTGGCAACAAAGCACTTAGAGAAGGACTCAGTCAGGTGAGCAATAAATGTTAGCATGCAATCGCTTAAGTAGATCCATCGCCAACACGTTCAAAGTACATTTGTCCGTGACCACCAGCAGAGCATTACAAGAGATGGGGACCAATGGTGACTAACACTGGTTCCGATATTTCACTTCGAATAGGTTAATTTGCAAAACCCATTGATGTATCAGTATTCGCGGAGAGGGGAATGGAATACACTATTTTGTGGGATATCGATGTGTTGAAGGCACCGGTGTCTAGTATGAATTTAGCCCGCTTGCTGTGTACCGCCATCGCCATTTCAACAAATGGTCCCTTTGGATCTAAAGGGAAACACATGCGTCCCTTTCCCTCTCCTGGGCAGCCCTATTCCACATAATATTCCCTAGCCGAATACTGCTGACCCTGTCGTGAGTCAAAGTAATTGAGCTGGTCGCTATTCCCTTCAGGTGCCCCACTATTCGTTCGAACGCCGCTATCAGCCTTTATAAATGCTCCCCCTGACATGCCGCAACTCCATGATCGCCAGAACCTCTTCTCATTAGAGGACATTCTCGGATCCAAAGATCCTCAGCCTTACAATAGTGTCAACCTGTGTCGTCTAGTGTTACACCACCTGGTGGTGCGCTTTCTCCTCTTCCTCTGTACATGCCTCTTCCTCTATGCATGCGCACGTTTCCCCTACCTCTTTCTGGAAAAGCCTGCTGTATTCATGCTCTGGTCTTTAACTCTCAATTTCTTTTCGTTTTCCCCCTAGTCTTTAGCATGGCGATTTTCCTAATAAGTAGCCATGGCCAATATTTGAGCAGCACTTTGGGGTGGCCAGGTGGACTTGTATGTCTGGATGTCATTTATTAATTGAGGTAACAACCCTTCATCAAAATGGGAACAGGCCTTTTGCCCCTCCGGGTTAGACCCATCAATCCCACTAAACTAGTTAAAAGCTTCTTCCTTTCGTGCTAAATATTTTTCAACTGACTCCCCTTTTTCCTACCTGCAAGCAGTCAGCTTATCACAAATCATTTGCTTACGGGGAAACCACTTTCTGGATACGCATTATCAGCAGTGCTGGAAGAGCTATTATTTCTTTGGACAATTCCCCAGTCTTCCCCCTTTTGCTCGCCGCCAAGGTCAGCTCATCCCACTTCATGGCATTCTGCATTGGCGCCATATGTCTGCCGGCAGTATACCTGAGAATAGTTGCTCTACATCACCAAGCGTTAACGGACCCGTCTTTAAGACATGGTCAGTGTGGGTATACCACTGCTCAGGATTTTGCTTGATATCTGGGTAATCTTTAGTAAAAGACAGTAACTCAATTCTGTTCCAGGGCACGTGGACCTGGTGTGTGAGGTTATCAGTATCAAACCTAGGCACTTCTCTCATAGGAAACGTTTGAGTTACCATGGACTTTGTTGGGGCATTTATGATCCAAAATAGGTATTTCAACAACTTTTGGACAGGAGTTTGAATCAAGCTTACACTCCTGATTTGGTTGCTCTATGTCCTTATAATTGCTCGAGGGGGAAGAGGGAGTACACTTCGTCCTCCACATTCACATTTTTATGTAACACCAACATTCGCCTAGTTAGTTCTAGCACTATTGCAAATATAAGCGCATCTCTTTGCTGGAGCAAGTATACTTTGGCTTGTTCTACTCCTTCTACCCAAGACTCTCCTTTGCTTCCCAGGGCCCTACTGGCCTCCCACTCTCCACCGCTGCAGCGTGATCCAGGAACCAGGCTCACAACGAGCAGATGCCAATCATCTACCCCAGTACAGAGATATCGGCGGTGAGCACATGAAGGCATATTTAGGCAGTGCTTTATGTGCCTCGTGAACAACATGTGCGCATTGCCCACATCTGCCGCGCCAAACTTTTCTGCCTGCATATGGCCGCCACCTTTGTTTGAGGCTCCAGAGGGCGGTGGAGACAGCAGCACAACAGATCTGATTGGCTCCTCACTCTCACTTGAACCAATCGAATGCGCCAGCAGGCGTTTGCCAACCCTTCATCAGAGGCCCTTATCAGAGGCTCCTGTCTGTGCCTCGCCACTCTCCTCTCCTCGGTTTCGCCGGGCCCTGCTGGCCTCCCGCTCTCCCCTGCCTCCTGTCTCCACCCCTGCAGTGTGAGCCAGGTACCAGGCTCACGGTGAGCTGATGCCGACCATCGACCGCAGCATAGAGACATCAGAGGTGAGCCGATGCGGGCATACTTAGGCAGTGCTCTACGTGCCTCGTGAACAACTCGAACACACACACACACTAACCGCGTGTGCACCTTGCCCACATCTGCTACGGCACACTTTCCTGCCTGCATATTGCCGCCGCCTTTGTTTGAGGCTCCGGAGGGCCTCAGAGCGTTGCTGTGGAGTTGGCAGTACAACAGATCTGATTGCTGTCGCTCTCACTTGACCCAATAGTTAGTTGGCCCTTCCTCAAAGGCCATTATCCAAAGACCTGTCTGTGCCTGTCCGGGCCTCGTGGGATCGTAGGGCCCCTGCCCACATCATCCCCTGCTGCCTTTCCCCTCCTCACCATCATGGAACTTTTCATCAGCTTGCATCCATCCACTCCACAAACTTTTGCCTCATTTGCAGCCTTTCCTGATTACCTGCGAGTGATGCTCTGAACTATCTGATTCTATGCAATGTTTGTCATTTAGTTCCTATTCACTTATGATTGCTAAATGTGGTGAAGGACGGCACCCTTCTATATTGTATTTGCATAAAACAAATGCTTGAATAGATGAGGGCAGCAACTTAATAAAAGCTGTGCCTCCCCTCAAAAAGAGGAAAAAGTAAGCGCCTGTGTATTAGTATTGTCTTTTAAGTACACCTACCTATGGATACGCATAAATAGTGCCACAAAAAGGTAGATAACACACAACAGATTTTATTTGCATTTGAATAAGTTTGCAATTAGCTCAGACTGTTACAGCCAGGACAATACCTCCTTTTGTACACATTTATTTAAAGCCCTTAGTCCTGGTTTTGTATTGGGCACTCCCTCCTGTCAAAACTGAACTATCTGAAGCCTTCCACTTATTCAGTAATGCTGTACCTGGCTGAGCTTCTGTTGTTTCTGCCTTTGCCTCACACCCCTTCTTTCCTCCTTATTGCATCGTGTGCCTTTCTGAATATTTCAAATCTAAGTGTGTTTTTTCCATATCCACACCACATTTTTCATTGCATTGTGTGCCTTTCTAAATATTCCAAATCTAGGGTTGTGTGTCTTACACCCTACACTCCTGTGCTCAAGTAACCCCACTTATCGGTTTGCTCCCTCTTGACTACTAGGTCACCTGGTTGAGTTTCCGCCCATGCAGTGCAGCCTGTTCTTCGATCCTCCATCCTGAATCTCTCTGCCACCCCTATGGCACTCACCATCTCTCCCATCTATTCTAGCTGCTATACCATCACCTATCCCCCTTCTCTTGCAAAGTCTGGAAGGAAAACATTTTAAAAAGATTCTGTCCACTAACCCTCGTCTTCCCATCACAGACACCTATTTCAATACAACATCCAGTCACATTGTCACCAATATCCTCTTTTCTGTCCCCTTCCCAGATCTATGGGCTCCTCGTCTCATCATCAACCATTAATGGTGGCACTACATGGAAAGTACTCTTGGCGGGCTTATCATCCAGATGGATCATGAATGTCTATTGCAATGGCACTAGCATGGCTCCGGGTCCTCAACCCAACCTCCTTTTTTGACCAACCCTTGCCATCTCTTATCCACTGCGCATGTTACTCTGTTACTCATCCTTCCTCTCTCTCCGTCCCACCTCCTCCTCCGTTTGGGGTACTACGCCATTGTACCCCTCACCGGAAAACCTTTAAAAGGCAGATACCTGCTTCACCTGGCTATGCCAAATGCCTGCTCCGCAAACAAACACTCGGCTGACATCTGCCTCTTCCTTGAAGCCATTGACCTCGACATCCTTGCTCTTAGGGAGACCTGCTTCAAGGCCAGCTCAGTCACTGCTTTTGACTCCCTTCTCCCTGATGGCTACACAATCATCTCTAAGCCGTGCCCTAACCGTGATGGCGGTGGGGTTGCCCTGATCTTCCCTGAGTGGGTCCCTTCTTCCCTTACACCCACCGAGCCATACTCCTCCGAGAGCCTGGTCTAAAATCTGGTCATCTCTCCTACCTCCTCCTTGACCATTGCCACTATCTATCGACCACCCGGTTTGATCACACGGTTACTCTCAGAAGGGGCAGATTTCTAATCCTCTCTCCTGCCATCTACCGCTAAACTCCTACTAGGGGACTTCAACATCCACCTGGACTCCTTAGTCAGAGTTACCACTCTCTTCCGTGACCTTTGCACCTCCCTCTCCATTCTCCCCTCTGGTCCTACCTACTCGGCTGGACACTCTCGATGCCTTCATCCACACTGATCTTCTGCTCTGCCCCGCATCTCGTTAACCCGCTCTCCTGGTCAGACCACTCTCTCCTCTCCTCTCACTTGGGCCCTCTTACCCCCCTCACTCCACCTCCTGCCAGCTCTGCCAACCTCGATCTCGGACATTCGCCCGATGAAACGAGTGTCAGCTGCTGCCTTCGCATCTACCTTAACCCCCCCTTCTCACTCTGCAGATTTCACGTCCAACGTTGATTTTAGCAACCTCCACCTCGCCATCACCAACATCCTCGATATCCTTGCCCCAGTCATGAGGATTCGGCTGATAAATGCCACCAAGCTTAACACTTGGTATGACTCTGATCTAGAAGGCCTGAAGCACAAGTGCAGGGCTGCGGAACGGAAGTGGCAGACCAAAAGCTCATCCGCTGAAGAACTGGCCTGTCGCCTTCTCCAAAGGCAATATCGTCTCTCCATTGGTTTCAAGAAGACACACATCAAGGCCTGCATCTCTGGTGCATCCAACAACACGGCTGAACTCTTTCAAATCTGCAAAGATTTAGCCAATCCCTCCGCAGTCTTCCATCAGGCCCTCTGCACTGCATTGGCCACCGACTTCACTGCAAAAAGTCAGGACATCCTGAGCACTATCCCCTACCCTTTTCCCCCTCTCCCTCACATCCCCCTGCTACCCCTAGCCTCCCATCCTCCCTCATCCTTCCTCTCCTCCTTCACTCCTTTCACATCAGATGAGGTCTCTAGAGTTGTCCACTCTATGAAGGTCTCATCCAAACAGGCCCCCACCCCTGTTTTTCCAAAACGATCAAGGACAACTTTGGCTTTCTTGCCCCTGCAGATTTCTGCAATCACTCTCTTACTACAGGGTCTTTCCCCTCCTCTCTTAAGCACTCTCTGGTGCGCCTCCTCCTAAAAAAAGCCTTTTGCCGACACTGCATGTCCTGCTAACAATCCAACCCATCTCTATCACCCCCTTCATTGGGAAAATCCTGGAGAGATTGGTGCTCCCACAACTGACTCTGCATACTGACCCGATTTGTTGTCTACACTACCATCAATCTGGATTCTGAGCATCCAGAGGCATGGAAACTGCTCTCCTGAACACCTGTGAAGAACTACTTGCATCTCTGGACTCTAACTCTCCCGCTGTTCTCATTCTACTCGTTCTCTCCTCTGCACTTGACAGGGTCAACAACTCCATCCTCATAAATCGGCTTCATGATACCGTTGGTATCTCGGAGAGGGCACTGGACTGGCTGACCTCTTTCCTCACTGACGGCCCCTCCTAGGTTACCTTGGGCTCTTTTTCCTCTCCCACCTCTTGCTCTACCTGTGGCGTCCCCCAGGGCTACAACCTCTTACCCAGGCTTGTAATAGTCCATCTCGCCCCACTTGCTCACCTTATTTCTACTTTATCCCCTCCACTTCCAGTGTTATGCAGATGACACCCAACTCTTCTTCAAACTTCCCTCTTCTTGCTACTTCCACCACCATTCCTGACTGCCTTTCTGCTATCCAGTCCTGGTGTGCCTCTAACGATTTCTGCCTCAATGCCAGCAAGACAGGGATCCTTCATATTGAGATTCTGCTCCCACTCTCCTCCCTTCTCTCTGGTCACCCTCTATGGTTCGCCCCTCCATCTGAAGCCAGAAACCTTGGGAGTCACCTTCGACTTTTCTCTTTCTTTCCTCCCTCACATCATAGACCTTGCCAAGAAGGCCCATTTCCAACTCCAACTCCTCAGAAGCATCCTTTCCTTTCCTCACCTTTCCCGAGAACCTCAATGTCTCTAGAGCCCTGGTAATCTCTAGGCTGGACCAGCTTCTTCCATAATCTAACCTCTTCCTCTATCCGCGCCCTTCCAGCTTATCCAGAATAGGGGTGCGAGACTTATCCTTGGCTTCAAGCCCAGGGACTATCTCTCCAGCCCGAAAATCTCTCCACTGGCTCCCAGTTGCTGCAAGGATCAAATTCAAATCTCTCTGAATCATTCATAAGGCAGTCTGGGGCCAGGGACCATGCCATCTACAATTTGCTCCCACCAAATACTCTCCCTCCAGGTCTTTAAGTTCCTCTGGCTTCAACTCTCTGTGGGTCAAGCACTTCTCGAAGGAGTGAGCTGAAGGCTGATCTCTTTCCTTGGCTGGCTCCCTACACTGGAACAGCCTCCCACTCCTGCTCTGTCTTTAACCATATCGCCTCAAATTCCAGAAGCGGCTCAAGACTTTCCTCTTCACCTCCTCCTTCCCCCTACCATGCTAAATCCCTCAGTCGCTGAGATTGGTGGCCTTAGCCCATATGTGTCATTCCGAGTCCTGCCCTTCCTTCCAATCGCCTACAGCCCCTCTGTCTCCCAACACTTGCCGTTGGGCACCCACTGGCCTGTGTCCCCTCACAGGACTGCACTTAAGGTATCCGCAGATGACCATTTTACTATCTGACCTCTGCCAAGCACTTCCTGTTTCGGTCAACTTACACCCTGTAACCACCCTCCCGCTCACCCTCCGTGGAATCTCCTAGAACCTCCCTACTTGCCCAGTCCCCCCCCTATCTCTTTTGCACTTGTACAATCTGAATGCTCACAAGGCCTAGTAGGATGACCTCTATCCTGTTCATTATTGTATTCTATTGCCGTTATCCCATGTTCCCTCCCCTTGACCTGTGGGCACTTGGAAAATATTTCTTGCTGTATAAGCGCCTTACAAATGCACAATAAAATAAAACATTTTTTATCCATGCCAACACTACCCTTTCTGCGGTTTCCATGTTGTGGGTTGTAATCCTGTTGGCACGAGGAGAGCGCGTTATCACCAGGTAACCATTAAGGGGCTGGGGGAGGTCTTTTAACCACTAAACATTCTAACAATGGGTCTCTCTCATCCTCTAAAGTCACTACTGATTAAGGTTTCGGGGCTGAGGGGCAAGCCTTGGCAACGTCCACACCCTACATTCTCATTATATCTTCACAGTCTCCCTCTTCCCAATCCTTTTTCATCTCTTTATGATCATATGCATGCTTTGTCGGACTGCGCTTTACATTTTTTTAATCCGTGCTTCTCTCAGATTTTTGTCTAGCATAATCTTCCCATTGTTTATATGTTTCCCATTGCAAGGGTATAATTGCCTTATCGGCTTCAGCAGCTAATGCTCCTCTTAGGTACCCTATTTTCTCCAGGTCAAAAGATCCATGCACAGGAAACTGTAACTCGGAGTTGGTGGCAGTGTATTTATACCATCCTTGCAAGAACACAAAGTTCTTTTTAATCATCAATTCCCACCCTGGCATACCTTCCGGGGGAGTCAGAACATGCTGCTCCAGAGCACAGGAACGAGCCTTACAACATGTCAGCACACAAAACATAATTTTAGTGCATGAACTATCCATGGTTTAAACTTGTGTACACAAGGTGTATTGCTCTATAGCTCATTTAACACAATACTCCCATAGAAAATACAACATTACACGCTACTTTCATGATTCGTCAATAGTACATCATAGTGTGCTCATCATCACATCATACACAGTGCACCCAGAATGGTCTCACCCAATTCCCTTGTCTGTGCCGGCTTCCCTCTGTCCTACCATCAAGGACCTCAGTCACGCAGTATCAGCTTGTCAAAGAAATCAGCTGGAGGGCAAAATCCATGGCTGCAGGAAACCTCTGTCCACCTCGTACGATGCGCCCCACGTCTTTCGACACCCACTGCTTGTTCCCAGACTGTGGCACACTCTACAACTGGATCCTATCCGAGACAAGGTCCCATCTAGTGGTGCCATTTTACGAGAAATCCATTCATAATGACCGCTCGTGGACACACACCAAGAGAATGAGATACCGGCACATCGCTATTTGGCAGGCAAAGGTTTATTCATTCAGAATGTGTTTAACCAAAAGCAAAATGACAGCAAACGCTTCGTTCATACCTCTGCCTTCTTGTCACAGTCTTCATATTGACCAGCAGGATTGCCAGACACATGTTTACCATAAAAAGGAGCAGTGTGAACATAATACGCACAAGACATATTCTTAGCACACGGTTGTCATCCAGCCACCTGGTTTGTCTCTTCACAGTTTGGAATATTCATCGGCAAGCTAGGACAACAAAATGTAGCCCACCCAGTCTATTCCTGTTTTCGGCGCAGCATACTGAAAGAACAGCTTGTTCATTAAGTATTGCACATATCCTCGAGCTAGTTTCACAGTAGCCCTCCCCCTGTGCTGGTTGGCCATTCATCCCAAAACAATCTGTTAAACTCTTTTTTTCTCCTTTTTATATGTCCAAACAAAAGCTTTAAAAATGGAGCTTAGCAGGGCGTGGCCTGGAGCGCCAACGATGAGGCTGCTCCCGTGATGTCCTCCGTGGGAAGCCCGCAGCTAACGCTAATAAATCGAGGTTACCGCTGCCCTATGAGCGAAAACTGATAGCCTCTGTAAGCGGAACCCCAGAGCCACCTGGGGTGACGAGATGAGCCCATAACACTTGGCGAGGTCCCAGAGTGGAGCGAGTGAAATTCTGCGGCGCCGGCTTCCAAGATGGCAAGCAGGTCCGCAGCGCCATACCGATGGGTCCCGGGGATAACTGAAGGTAGCAACGCTCAGGGGGAGGTCGCTGCCAGCTGGACATTCCCCGCTCCACCGGCCCGCTGTGGCGGACGTCTCCCAATGTCCGTGAGACTCCCGAGCTTGCCGAACAAAAGCACCCTCCGCTCCATGGAGCTCCAGGTTCGGAGGAGGGATCCGACAGAAATGTGAGTAGCCCGCACTGGAGAGGACTATACGGCTGCCGAGTGGAGGCGGGGAGGAGACTGGCGGTCAGCGGACCTCGCCTGGCTGGGTCCCGAGGCGCCTGCCCCGCTCGGCCTCCCCAACGTTCTAATCACCCAGACGGGAGTGGGCAGTGGTGAAGCGTAACATAGCCCTGCCGTGGATCACAGCCACTCTTCGCTGGAAGCGATTGCAACCTTTAACAGCAACCCCCCCTCCATCTCTACATCTTAACACCAGCCCAGGTCGCATGAAGGGAGACCAACAAGAGGGCACAGCACCATTGCACACCGGAGCGGTGGTAGCCCCCATAGCTGCAGGCCCTCGAGGCGGCCCGGAGGCCCCTAACATCACATCTACTGCCTGGGGCGCCCTGGCCCATGACGCCAGCCCTCACCTGAAGGCTACCTTCACTACGCTTGGAGTATTCTTGCCCCCCCCATCCAGGGAGAATTAGCAGAAGGGGCCATCTGGAGGCGGCTGTTGAGGTCCTCTATTACCTGGGCCCCACGCATGGAAGCCCGACTGTACAGAGGCTCACAAGAGATGGGAGGCCTAGCCACTTCTTCCTGACGCCTTGGTGGGCAAGAGTGCCTCGGCGGCTGATCGTCTGCGTTCTTGCTTCGCATCCCTCCTGGGGCGCCCCTGCCCACTCTTTTACCCCCTTCTTCCACACCCCGGCACTAAGGAACTAGAGTCAGCTTCACGACCACACAACTTGGGGTGGACTGAAGCTGCGGCAGCACCCACCCCCACAAGCATTAACCAAGGAACCAGGGTCTATACTTTAACAGCCTATACGATCTGTCCTCAGACAATAGCCGCCCCCACACCTCACCCTTGAGAGCTCCTTGGACTGTTTACCTTACCTCTAACCGGGCGCCATGGCGAAGAAACTAAAAGTGTGTAAGAATCTGGATATCGCCACCAGGTTTGCGTCGACTGGCAAGGCAAAGCAACTCAACCCCTCCAAGCTTACTCTGCAGAAATCCCATGAAGACAGAGGAGCCCTTGCTACCAAAGAGGACATGCAGGCTTTCATGGCCGACATTAAGTCCGAATTCAGATCCTGCATGACGGAGCTTACCACAAAGCTAGAGCACACCGATCAAAGGGTGACCGAGGTGGAACAAAGGCTAGGGCAGATCGATGACCGCTCCCAGGACCAGGCAACCACTTTGGGGGAAATTCAACGGTCAATCAGATCCCTACAGGACAAATGCGAAATCCTCGAGTTCAAACAAGAGGATCTTGAAAATAGGGCCCGGAGCAACAACCTTCAGATCCGAGGGACTCCAACCTCGGTTCAGGACAAGAACCTGGCAGGATACATGGGGGACCTTTTCCAATCCCTACTCCCGCAACTAGACAAACCCCAACTCCTTTTGGATCGCACTCACAGGCTGCGCCCACGCCGGGGAGTGGACTCGGACCTCCCCCGTGATGTCATAACCAAAGTGCATGTCTTCACCACAAAGGAAGCAATTTCAGCAATCAGCTGGTCCCAGGATGAGCTCTCCTTTCAGGGTTCACCCCTCCAGATCTACCAAGACCTCTCCCTACTCACCGTCCAGAAGAGGAAAGCCCTTCGACCTCTAACCCTCTTTCTCCAGGAGCACCAGATTCGATACAGATGGCTATTCCCGACCGCCTTACAGTTCTCATGCAATGGCACTCTTCGCAGAAATATCCATCAAGAAGATGCTAACAAAATGATGCACCCCTCCCCGCTTGGAGAGGCGACCTCGCCAAGATCGGAAGACACTACGGACCCGGGAACTGTCCCCCTACCGAAACCTAGGCGATCCTCGTGGTCGAAGGTGCCACGAAGTAGCAGGAGGCGGTAGTTAGATGCGAGACTAAAACCTGTGGAACTTTGCTTCTCGTTCTTGCCAATTACCCAGCGCCATCTCAGAGAAACTTCACTAATCTCGTCGCAGCTCACAAACAAATTTAACCAATGCTGCAGGCCCCACCCACAGCCCATGCCCAGTTCCAAGTCACATTCCACCTACGAGTCCTTGGAACCCCACATACCTTTTTCATGCAGTTCCCAGACCCTGCCATGTTGGCGGAGTGCATGGCTATGGCCAAAGTGACCACCCCAGGCCCCCCCACATTGTACAAGTTGGGGCTCTCCCGTTGGAGGCTCCATTTAAAAGTTCAGAGACAGAGTGCCCAGCAGTTGCATAATAGCGGCTAGTCCTCCTCCCCCTGCCGCGATGGACCCCCGGGCTCACAAACTCTCAGATTCATCTCTCTTAACGATGAGGGCCTGAACTCCCTGGCTAAATGCAAATCGATCATCCAGCGACTCCTCGACGAAGACACAGGTATAGCCTTGCTACAGGAAACCCATCTACTCCCGGGGGATTTTGGCCGCCTTAGATCCAAAGACTTCCCACTGAAGTTCTTGATCTCGGATGGCACCAAAAAAGGAGGGACGGTGATCCTCGTCAGAAAGAGCATGACCCACAGATCCTAAACACCAAAACAGATCCAGAGGACTGCTATGTGGCAATCAAGTGCCTCCTATTGGGCCAACTCTACACACTGGTCTCTGCTTACGCTCCTAACGTGGCCCAGACGGCCTTCTATGATTCCTTGGGCACGACCATCTCATCCTTCTCAGAAGGGTTGAAGGTGATTGGAGGCGACTTCAATGGAGTCTCGGGCCCGACGATAGACAAGTCACCCCCACCTCCCCTCTTCTAAAGATTTTAACACAACCCTGGGAACCATGTGCCTCTTCAGGACCCTGGAGGTGGTGGACGCATGGAGGGTGCTCCATCCCACAGAAAGGGACTTTTCATTTTACTCATACATTCACAGGACCTTCTCCAGAATTGACCTCCTCCTAACCTCACCGCAAACTCTGGCCTACGCCAATGAAATCTTGATTGGAACACGCACTATCAGACCACGCACCAGTAACCCTGGAACTCCGAGCCCACCATGCTACACCCCCTCCACCGCGCGGCTGGGCTCTATTTGACCCAATCCTCAACGACATGCCCCTGAGAGATGCAATTGCCTCCACGATCCGTAACTTCAAGGAATACCCCAATGTAGACACCTCCCCGGTGAACACATGGGATGCTATGAAAGCGGTGGTCCGGGGGGAACTCATCGCCCAGGGAGCTGCATATCATAAAGCTAGGCGCCAAACCCACCTTGCCCTGGAGAAGGAGCTCCAAGAAGCAGAAAAAACACACAAGCTGAAAGGATGGTCCCCAAAGACAACGGGCGATTCGCACTGCCCGAAATAAAATCGAGTCGCATTACGCCGAACACAGCTCATCTCCTGGCGAAGGCGAAGCAATTTTATTATGCCAAAAATAATAAAGCAAACAAACTGTTAGTGAGCAAATTAGCCAAGTCAAGACGGACCAACACCATCACCGGACTACGGGCCTCCCAGGGTAGGGTCCACTATGCAGAGCGGGAGAGACATCTGGCGGCGGACCACCTGGCTCGAGTGATGTCTCACACTCCCAGGGACCGAAGCAAACAAAGGGAAGACCTACAAAAGGCGACGCTACCCCACCTGGAGGAGGCAGCCCGAACAAATCTCGACACACCGATCACAAGCGAGGAAGTTGAGGAGGTTATTTAAACCCTCAGAGCACGGGCCCCAGGGCCAGACAGGTTCTCAGCGAGATTCTATAAAATCTTCCGAATGCAACTGGTGGCCCCTATGGTCGCCCTCTTCAACTCTTTTAGGGACTCAGGCATGGTCATTCCCTCGATGGCAGAATCTATCACAATCCTGCTGCCCAAGCCGGGAAAAGACCCGAAAGACCGAGCATCATACAGACCCATCGCCTTGATGAACATTGACGCTAACATTTATTCGAAAATCCTGGCCAACCGCCTTTCAGCCACCCTACCCGAAATATTTCAACAGATCTACGGGAGACAATGTCCGCAGAGCCTTGAACTTGATTGATCTTACAACTTGGAAATCTCAGAAACTAGTCCTGGTGGCCCTGGACGCTGTCAAAGCGTTCGACTGGGTGGACTGGACCTTTATGCGCCAAACCATGGAAGCCTTCCACATCGGACCCATGTTCCAGAAGATGGTTTTAGCGAACTACCAAGCTCCAAAAACCCTTGTTAGAGTCAATGGTGCCCTTTCCACCCCGATATGTGGTAGGGATGCCCGATATCCCCATTACTCTTCTCCATGTTGATGGAGCCAATCGCCCAGAGGATCAGAGCCAACCCCAACATTAAAGGCCCTCAGATTGGCCTCACCCAACACAAAATGGCCCTTTATGCATGTCCTGCTCACTCTCACGGAACCCGCTCGCTCCCTGAGCCACACCCTCACAGAAATAGACAACTACGGGAAAGTCACAGGCTTCTCCATTAACTACCACAAGTCAGTAGCATTGGGGCCTGGTCTGTCGCCGGGCAACCGGGAGTCCCTCGCCTCACTATGCCCCGTACAATGGAGAGAAAACGCTATCCCCTACCTGAGAGTCCAGATCCCAGACCCTAAAGCGGTTTATCAAGCAAACTTGTGCCCACTCTTTCGTGAACTATAAAAATACCTGAAGAGATGGGCGACGCAGGAAATCTCCCTGATGGGGCCATCACAGCGAGCAAGATGAATCTACTCCCTAGATTCCTGTATGCATGCTCTGCTCTCCTTGCAACAATTCCCCGGCCGCCCTACAGGGACTCCAGAGGAAACTGTTCCAATTCATCTGGAAAGGCAAAAGGCCCAAATCCCCCTAAGAACAATGCTGGGAAACGCTCGACTGGGAGGACTAGGAGTACCCGACCTTCAGAACTACCAAATAGCATCCCAATTAGCCCACATTCACGCCTGCCTAATGTCTTCAGGGTGCCCCCGATGGGTGGAGATAGAACAATCCCAGCTGCCTCTTCCTCTAAGTTTCCTCCCACACACTCCAGCCCACCTCCGACAAAGCAGAGACAATCTACTACTCTCCACCAAACACACGTTAAAAGCATGAAGCATGGGACTGGGCGCGGCGGCGACAAAAGATCGTAGGGGGCTTTAGCTCCTTCACCCCGGTCTTTATGAACCCTTCTTTTGCCCTCAGAACCAATCCCCACAATTTCAAGAACTGGATAAGGGGAGGCTTGGAGTCACTGGGCCAACTTTTCACGGAAGGTCACCCACGTACATTTGAAAAATGTAAAGAGGCCTTTCGGTTGAAAAACAAACAGGTCTACCTATATTCAACTGTGGCACTGGTGCTCTCACCTGCAAACCCGGCAAGCAACAACGCGCACGCCAACATCACTCGAATTAACATTGCAAGATCTCCCAACTCGGGGAAGGATCTCAGCCCTATATAAATGCATTTTGGGAGACTTTCTCAGCTCCAATACCCGAGCAATGGCCCAATGGGAAGCAGACCTAGGACACCCGCTAACTGACCAGAACTGGATGGATATTTGGACACGAACTCAAGCAGCATCCTCCTGCATCACAAACCGAGTATGTGCATACAAACTCCTACTACGGTGGTACCCTCCCTAAGGTTTCACCACATAAATCAGGCCTTGAACCCGCCTGCTGGAGACTATGTGGACAGCCAGGTTCCTTTTACCACATGTGGTGGTCGTGCCCAAAGGTGCAACTCTTCTGGTCCCAATGCGTGACCACATTCACACACATCAACCAGAAGGCAATCCCACTTGAACCTGAAACTATTCTTCTGGGGGCCCCACTCCCGGGATGCTACCCAAGGTCAGGAAGAAAGGCCACACTCTTGATTCAATGCCTCCTGGCAGCGCGGATTGTGGTGGCCCGTACTTGGAAGACTGCTGAGGGACCACTGATGGTGCATGTTGTGGGGGAAGATGTGGGACATTCTGATTGCAGAAAAGAGAACAGCGGCCAGAGCCGGGACTCTGCACCGCTTCCAGGACACTTGGGCCCCATTCCTAAACTATAACCGGAGGTTCCCGGCCATAACCCACCTACCCCAGAACACTGCGAGAATTCTGTAAGGGACAGAAACTAACTGAGCGGAAGAGGAAGCATAGGAGGGGATTGGGAGGGGGGGGGGGCGGCAAGGGTTGAGGGTTGTCTGCCATGTGCTGATTTTACTTGTAATTTTTTCTCTCTGCTCTGTTGCAAAAATAAACTTTTTTTTTTTTTTTTTTTTAAATGGAGCTTAGCCATGCCCACTTTCTCTGCAAAGGCTCACCCCCTTAGTATCTTTAGCAGTGTTGGACAATCCTTTATACAGTTTCCGGTTTGTGTCCCATTGTCAGGGACGCTCTCTGTAAGTTCGGGGAACTTACCCCTTTTAGGTCATGGTTATCTAGCGGATTGTCTCTTATTAAAGCAGGATTGCCGGTGAGCTTTGGAGGTCGAACTCGCTGGATTTCTGCTCTGTGGTGGTGCGCGGATACAGCCGATGTTGCTCACCTCAGCCATGCTGCACCAGTAATCAAGTCTCTCCAACATGGAAGCGGAGCCTGGAGCTTAGTTTGTGTGGATAACGGTTCTTGCGTTGACCGGCTTTTTTTCTCATCTTACATCTGGGGCAGTATCTGGGGAGTACATATACTCAGAGGCAAGGCTGGAGACATGGTTCTACAAAGACAGACTGGCTATTGTGAGGTGGCAAGCCAGGAATTTGGGCCCTCTCTGCTGCCACCATCCACCACTGGGGTAGGAGTGGCTCCGAATTCCTCCCTGGTAGGCCCTCACACACCCAAATGAGAGGGGGTTCACACACCCCTTGACAATGCCATGTTATTGGCCTTGACACGCTATGTCCCACATGAGCAGAGTACATTAGCTAAAATGACCCTGGTACCCAGAGTGTTGTACTTGTTTCAGTGCCTGGCTATGCACATTTCCAGGTCATTGTTTGCTACAATAGACTCTGTGGTAAGTCAGATGTAGAAGACTGGCACCTAGACAGGATTCAAACATAACTTCATTACAAAACCTAAAGAATTACTTAATTTAGTCCCTATCGCTAAAATGAGTTCCCAACACTTGAAAAGGATGCCCGCCAGGATGTCAGAACAAAGTCCCAGTCCAAAACCGAAACTGAGCAATAACTATACTCTACAAAGATAGAAAAGCCTTCTAAGCTGGTGCTTTTTTTTAGGGTTATTCCACGCAGGTGACTTTAGTGGTGGCTGGTTTATGACCCCATCACCCACTGCCGCATGATGTATCAGAAGATTCTTAAGTAGGGTCTTCATGACAAACTTATGAGTCTCTTAAAGTTCAAAGGAAAGTGGCTTTTCAAGTAAACAAAATATCAAACAAGTTTTTTCAACAAGGCCTATGCTAGGTAGCGGCTTTTATTCCATCTGCTGGGATATAGGGGTTCATTTTGTAGGACTTGGAAATGCAACTTCAAAGAATGCTGATCTCTGAGGTTTCTTGATAGTTCTGCATTTTCTGGCCTCAGAAAGGCGCAGGGCTTCTCCGGTCCCACTCGTGTAAGTTTGTCTATTGATATTGTTGCCTCTTGCCCCTCGTTCCTTGGTTAAGCCCTTGTGATCCTCGGCGTCTGCGGCTATTGCAGTATCTGGGTTCAGCTCTCAGAGGTTGCATGCGTCTCTCGGTTTGGACTTGCGTAGGCCATGGGCTTCTTCAGTCCGATTTGTGGTCAAAGGCAATGAGTGTCGCTCGCCTCTTCAGCTCCTCCGTTTGCCCTTCATGGGCTCCAGGTCTTGCCGGCCCTTGTGGTTCCTTGACTAAACTTTTTGCAGGCTATGGGTGTCAGCAACTCTCCTGGTTTTTAGATTCATCTGTTGTGGGCGATTTACGTCTCTTGCTTCTTCTGTGGCCCCTCTCAGGCTATGGGCTCTTCTAGCCCCAGCAGACTCTTGACACGCCCCTTGCAGCTACGGGCGTGTCTTGCCCCTGCTGTTCCTCGGCTGGCTCAGGTAGTTCTTTGGTTTGCCAGTCCTGGGCTTCAGGCTCAGTTACAAAATTATTGTCTAATCTTTCAAAAAGGTAGATACATATCTATACATCAGATCTTTGAATACAGGAAAGATCGTGCATACATCCAATAGAAAATACAACATATACATGGGGACATGATGGGTCCTATATAACAAAGCACAAACAGAGTGTATTTCATAAAAAACAGACACAAATGATGCTAAATCTGTCACTTGTGTACCAATCTTCAAGACCTTACTGACTGGCCAATCTAAATGGACACCACCTAAAGGCCAGTGATAACTCAATCAGGAAACCAGGGGTCTACGTAGAGCCACAGTTATATGATCACTGACTGCAGGGCCTCTTTTCCCCGAGCCTCCTGTACTCAAAGGAGGGGGGGGGAGGGCTTTACGTTTCGGCAGTTGAAATTTGTGTACCACCTTCCTCAGGACCAATTAGAATACAGCGACCCATGAGGACCAAAACAAGAAAAATAATCTATGAAAAACCAGCGCAGTCAAGTTACTATCAAAAGGGAGGGGGAGAGAAAAGGTGCTAAATTAGCCAAAAGAAGTGTGATGAAAATAAACCAATTTAAACCATCACCACCCAAAATTCATTAATATGGGTGCAGAACCGCAAGAGAACACAGAGCGGTAGCAGTCCCATGCTCAAGTGTTTAAAAGGAGGGAACGGGTTTGGGGGTGAGGTCTCTACCTAGTTGCTGAGGGGTCATGTCTTTACTTTAAGCACTCATTCTAAGACACAGGGCAGCAGAATTATCTAGTGGTGAGAGACCTAGGAGTGTAGGTCTGATGTAGCATTGTGAACAAGAGAAGTAAATAATAAAAACCAATCAACTTGAGGTGTATCTGAAACATGTCTGGTGGCCCACCCCCCCCATCTAAAGGGAAGGGATCAACGGCCTACCTTAAAGATGAAGATGGCCTATTCGTACTGCCATCCACAGGGTCCCTTCCTAATGGGAAGCCGTAATTGTTGAAGTTCGCCTACACAAAGTCTTCATCAGTGAAATCCTGAAAAAGTGCAAATATACGTAATGGCATGTGTCTGTTTATAAACTGAAAATAAAAATTATGTCTAGTCCATAGAGAGCTCTAAGAGCCAGCACGCACACAAAGTGCGTTCACTTACAGGCTCCAAGTCAAATGTTGCCAGCGTAGAGCAAGTCGAAAGAGAAAATGTCTAGCCAGCGTGACAGCCATCGTTGATGCGAGCGCTCTGCATAAACTGTCAGAGTGGTTGATAACGGCAGCGTGTTGTCACCTAACACAAAGAAAGCACAGGGAAACTAGTGTAGGGGTCAGATTTCAATGGTGGCCATGCTAGCTGGCTGATAGCTATGCCCTGACTTCACCCTCCGTGTATTTCTTACCTCGCTGCTGGCGGTGGAACTGTGCGTCGGCGTCTAATAAAGGTAGTGGATGTCAATAGCAACCTGACATGGAAAGAGATGGGGCTCAATCCGAGCTGAAGTCTTGCAAGAGCATTCTAACTAGAGAGTTTTCCGCACTACAACTTTAGAGACATCTATACAAAGCCTGGGGAGGCCATTTTGGAGTAAACTAGCCCGTATATGGAGAGTGTGTTTCATCAAATGTGAAAAAAAGAAAGTAATTTAAAAAAATATATATTTTCTTTTTTAATTATTTTTTTTAAACAGAGCATACCGAGATTGAAAATGGTAACATATGAAACCTCTATGGTGGAAATAAACTGGCCCATAGGGCTACATATCTCGAGGCCATTCAACCTAAATCCAGCAGTTCTGACTGTCCCAAAGGTATAGAGATGCCTCAGGAAATTAGAGTTGGTGGTCCAGGGACGATAAATACGTCGAGTGGAGCAGGATACATGCCTAGTGGCGCAGGTTGACCACCTTTGAATCTGCATGGTGTAGCACACAAGGAAATGTGCAAAGTCATCCGTTGGAGTCCCAGTGGTTGGGTGTTGTCTTCATTGAGACCTCCCTCCAAATTATTCAAACAATATATTCATCTCGCTGCTTTGTCTAGAAGCATTTTCTGTGGATTGTTGACCTATTTCACTGTGTCTAATACCCACCATAATAGGTCATCAGCAGTATGTTGGTGTCCCAAAAAGTGGAGACAATGGGACAGCAATGTTTTCACATTGTATCCTGGACCTGTGTACATTGATGCATACATGCACCGCACTGGTAGTCTGCCCTCCAGTGCGCAGGCAACATGGACATTGAATGCAGTAGACCACATTTGGGGTTTTTGCAGTTGGAGAGTAACTTCTTTTCCCATATTTGAAAGATTGGGTCTTTTCTGGTGAATTTGCATGCCTTACAGTTCCCACATGGGCAGTGACCTTGCATGGGCTGTAACACCCAATTGGACCGCGTCGCTCTCTCCTGTATTCAAAGATCTGATGTATAGATATTTATCTACCTTTTTGATAGATTAGACAATGATTGTATGTCTATTATTGTAACAATAAAATATTAAGGCCTGTAAATGACAGGACTAAAAGGCATGTGAGATATTTTGAAGACACAAGAAATAAGCGGTTGTATATAATTGGTACCTACGTTACTACGGGATGACCTGCAGAGTATCATTAAGTGTTTCTGCATCCAATGCATTTGAATAGTACATTCAATTTAGTTCTGAAGATTCAGATATATCCTGGTGGGACAACTTGTTTAGTTTCGTGTTTACATTACCCCAGCCCCAGTCAGAGTTCTGGGTACCCTCAAGTTTAAAACTCCCTGCCTCAGTGGCCCATGGTGCTTGGGGACTCAACCTTATGTCCTTCTCCCACCTCGGCTTAAGTATTGCGCAGGACTACTCCTTGCGTGGCTCTGCCTGGCTATGTTTCGTCCTGCTCGGCGGATGCTCTACTACTCATTGGCTGATTTTAAGTTCCTCCTTGAATTGGAAAACACAAACCGGCTGGTCCGAGTGTTCAGAGGAAGGCAGACCTATATCCAGGTCAGAAACCCAGCATCTAACCTTTAAGGGATCTTGTGCATAATGGTCCAGCTTAGTCCTCACATATCCTACAAACATGACAGACTGTAAGGAAAGGGGAGGGAGATTGTGCTGTTATTAGGGCATTCCTTGTCCCCAGAAAGGGGTGAGGGGGGAGAGGTCAACCCCAGTGAGATCACACTTGCCCTGTCCCTTACGGAGGGTGTTGCGTAGCAGGCTCACCTCCCTAGTCCCAAAGAGGGTGGCTCACCCTTGGTGAGAAAGGAAAAATTCCCTGGATTCTTCAAAACTCGTTGCGGAAGTTGTACTATAATGGGAGTAATAAAAAATTACTCACCGTAGTGACTAACGTACTCCTAGTCCATAGTCCCCTTTCCTTCATACTGCATGGGCGTCCCTTGCTTGGGACGGGAGACGGAACCTTTTTCACCAGAAAAAGCATCTTCCCCCTTTAAATTTAGATGCTTGCAGGGGTGCAGCCCTCAGAGCATGCTCAGAGACTCCGCCCACCGGCGCCACTCCTCAGTCCTCTTTTCCTTGTCAACGGGAACGGACTGCTTTCACCAGCGCTTGTAGGTTAGGCCTTCGGCCTAGTAATTCCTCTGTAACGCTCACCTGATTCCCACGGAGGCGCGGGTCTTGGCAGGAAGGTGTCTGTGACTCGAAAAGTGATGTGCAGGACTCGACTGGCTTCTGGGGTCGAACCTCTTCGCACTGTGTGTCGAACTCGAAGGGTGAGGTTTCTGCAGGTGAAAGAATATGGGGATTAAATGTCTGGGTTGTTGAATGTCCCTATCTCTCTCTCTCTCTCTTCCCAGCTTATCTGTAGAGCCCCCCTCCCAGGTCAACGTGCTCACCTTAGATAGGTGAATGCTGGGCTCTCCATCTGCATCTAGTGCAGGGTGCCGTTGCCAGTTCCTTCACTGGTGAAACATTGGCCTCTTGACTTCAGAGGATGGTTACCGTCGTTGTCTGCACGACCGGTAAGTTTCTGGACACCTTTTGTCTTTATAGTCTTTTAATGCGTGGCAGTGAAGCGCCTGGAGATTCGTAAGTATGGCAAGCGCTCCAACTGTCTCTTTCCTTGCAGATTAATTCATGTTTAAGAGATGCCGGAGTATTCGCAGGCGTTTGATTGCGACGAGCGTGATGGGCGTGAGTAAGTACCTGCTTAATGTCTTTTTCTTTGTCTTTACAGGCGACGATGCAGAATGAAGAAATCCGGAATTCGCCGCGTGCCGGTAAGTGTAACAATGCTGTTGTCTTTGCAGGTGAAGATGCAGCGTGAAGAATCCGGAATGCACAGCGTGCCGGTAAGTATAATAATGCTGTTGGTCTTTGCAGGCGAAGGTGCAGCGTGAGACACGGCCGCTGCATCAGGTGAGTAAGCACTGCGTGTAAAGTTCGTCTTGCTAACCTGTTGTTTCTGGTCTTTTGCAGGTGCTGATGTTGATCGGGTACAGGAATGGTAAGTATAATTCTTGCAGGTTCAGGATCAAAAGAAGAAAGGCTGAAACAGACTCGGTGAGCGTTCTGCTGCAGATGCAGAATAACGCGAAGCACGTTTCATCAATCGGGTGTGGTTTAAATAGCCTTGGAGTGATGAGGCGTCTTCTTCCACGGCCCAGCCTAGGTAAGAAAAGAGTTCCTGCTTCCAGAAGAGTTCCAGTGCTGTATCCAGGGAGTGGAGCTGCCCCACCCAGGTAAGAAAGTAGTCCCTGTTCACAGAGGGCTTCTAAGAGGCTGGTAAGTAAGCAGCATGGTCTGCCGCAGGTAAGTCCACCCAAGCACTTTCACACCAATGATGAGCCCGGCGCTTCCAATGCCGGGACCGATGATAATGATGAGCCTGGTGCCACCGGCGCCAGTACAAGGTCCAAAAGGTCCCTGTGGGGACCGGCTGGTGCCTAGGATTAGGGTTAGGGGCCTTCTTCCAAGGACGTTGGGCTGGTCCTGGCTCCTTGGAAGCAGTGATCATGACATCCACGTGCTCTTCCCTGGAGAAGTGCTTTTGTCTTCTTTTTTCTTTTAATCAGATACCTCTGTCCTCTGGAGCCATGCTCCACCCCGGCTGTCAGGTCCATGGGTATTGAGGCATTTAAACTGCTAGTTAGGAAGGTTTGAGTTGAGTTTATAGTTTTTTTTTTCCTTAACTTCATGTTAGTCAGCTGCAGTCCTCCCAGTCCAAGATCGTCTGCTTCCTGCTCAGCACTAATTGGCTACATACAACTGTGATGCAATTGTGATGCAGTTTGCAATCTCTGGAGAGGTTCTAAACTGCCTTTCATTCAAGACTTGTTTAGGAGTGGTCCCAGCGCTCATGAGCTCACATGAAGATAACAGAGAATAAGTTAAGAAACTACACAACTGAAGGAGAAAGACACCAGAAAGTGCCAGAGTCATCATTCAGATAAGTGAAAGTCAAAAGAACAAGTTACTTTACTTCCAAGTAAAGGACTGCATGTACTATATAGTTGTGGATTTCAGATTAAAAGAAATCTGAAAAAGAGCATTAGTTACTTATGAACATTTCCGTTTTTCTTTGGAGTTATAAATATTGTGTGATAAACATTTTTGAATTAAAGCGCACGCAAGTTTTCATTTGTGGGAAGTACCGAGTTCGGGCAGCATGCGAGTTAAGGCATTGCAATGCTATTTTTTAATACGCATCGTAAGGAAGCCACTTTAGAGTAAAGGACCTGGTGGCGTAGGTCTATGTGCTACCGAAGACAGGAAGAGAGTCTCGTCCGTACCCCCGTAGTCAGCTGTGTGTCACAGTTATGAAGAAGCAAGTCAGCTGAGGCGATCGGGTTAGGTAAAGTGAGTGCGGAAAGAAAATTCTTGCATCAGATGCGACGCAGCCGGAAAGTCAGCTGTTTACATGCGCCGCGTATTCCAGTCACGGATCTGTAGACAATTCGCCTTTTGATGCTGATGCTATGGTGAGTCACCAGAAAGCGTGCACGCTTCTTTTAGAAGTGAAAAAAGGAGAGAGTTAAAATGCTTACTTAAAAGGCGTAGATGTAATTCAAAGGATTAAATGACTAGTGTTTTAGTTAATTTACAAACAAGAAAACAGTACTGTAGTATTTCAGTGGCAGTGAAGTAGAATGCAATAGAAGACAGAAGGCAGCACACAGCGACAGAAAAGTGTTTGAGTAAAAGATTTTCAACTACAGCTTTCTGAAAGACTTTATGAACAATTTGATTTCTTCTTCCAGAGAGAAGTTCACTTTTCAATTATTAAGTCGTTGAGAGCTGAAGAGAAGTTAAATGTAAATAAGCAACGTTGGCAGACAAAGGCAGAAGTCACAGAGGGCATCACAGTTCTCAAGTTGATCAAGTTTAAAGAGTTTCTTTTTTAAAGAAAGCCTCACAGCATTTTTTTGAGGCCGACAGGTAAAAGAGCAATATAGAGAGTTGAGTACATTTGTTCATTAGTCAAGACATTTTTGTGCTACATGCTAATTTTACAGGCGTTCCAGCGATCGGAGTCAGAAAATTGAAGGGAACCAGAATAATCCTGTCAGTTTGTTTTTTTCTCCACTCTCAACCCCCCCCCCCCCGTCTGGTCAACTCAATAGTTGTCTGTTGGGTGTACCGGTTAGGGGGATCTGGTGGGCTATTCGTCTGCTCCTGCAGGATTTCGGCGCATGTCAAAGTCAGCAGGCTTCAGCAGGTGTCCAGCCTGCAATTGGCTCTTCCCTACGTCCGACCCCCACACTCTACATTGGCCCGACCACGGCTGTGAGGGCTGCACAGCGTGCGACACGCTTACACCACACACTCTGCAGAAGAGACTAGCCAGGTGGAGGGATTTTTTCAGAAGGTCGCCTCCAGAGCATTTGAAGGAATTCGTCAAGCACAAGTCCAGGGCCAAGGTAGGGCTACTGCTTTCATGCACACCCCACAAAGGCGACACCTTCCTCAGGAAGCGCAGGAGCAGGAGGGACCCATCAGGTCCTAGTACCAGTACAGGCACAAGGCTGCTTCAGCTACCAGCCACCAGGCCGAGGGGTCGCGAGATCCTACCGGTGACGACGCTGATGGACAGCAAGGTTCTACTTCCGGGTGTCAACCCGAGGGGCTACACCCTAAGGCCAGACAGATGTCTGAGGGGGCGCCTGTATGCAGCACTACCGGCGCGACAGCCGATGGCACAGTAGGCCTCAACTTCCACTACCAAGATTCCTGGAGGAGACCGGGCCCAGTGCGGCAAACGCCACGACACAGGCATGTGGAACGCAGCCCAACAAAATGGCCCCCGGGCCAGACAAAATGGCGGCTCGCCCGACACCATTCCCCTTGTGGGACCTGGTAGGGGAACGAGTTTCCAGGTGGGACCGTTCATCGACTGGCACGTGGCCCACAGCATATCCTTCACTGTTGCAGTACCCTGCATACAGCAAGACAGTGTGTGCCCAGGTCTCAGCAACCTCAGGGCCCCGCACCCATACCACCAAGCGCTCCACCGGCCTGTGAAGACAGGTTTTTTAAAACCTTCCTGACTCGCATGAGGTCTCCTAAGATGGGCATCATCCTCAAAGATGTTATCAGGGACATGCTCTCTGTTGCTGCCGCTAGCACCCACGGCCACCTCGCCCCTGGGTGCAGCACTTCTAGGTCGAGTGCAGCCCCAGCTGCCAGCACCAGTCCCCATGACACTGGCTCCCATCCCTCCGTCAGCCACAGCAGCCCCATTTCCGCTGCAGCAGCAGCCTCCAGCACCTGTCAGTACACCACAGCCACCTGCGCCCAGCACTCCACCAGCTGCACCGGACCAACAGGACACATTGGTGGACACGGTTGAGGAGGAGGACCCCGACACACCCTCGTCGGCCAAGGCCTTTCATGAACAGCCTGCGGGCTTGGCTGAGTATTTGGGGCTCCCTCAGCCTGAGGTCTAACAACCAGAGGCGGGGGTACTCGCAGAAGTCCTCACCCTATGCCCCACGGCTAGAACAAGGATTCCAATGCAAAAGGACGTGGTGGTGCTTGCCACAAAAGGATGGCTCAAATCACACTCTGCACAGCGAGGGATGCCCATGCAGTATGAAGGAAAGGGGACGGGACGAAGGAGTATATCAAGAATCGGACCGAAGACATTGCAACTTCCCTTATGGCATGGGGGCCAGCTTTAGATTTCGTAGCATATTACAGGGCAGCACAGTTTTAACTGATAATCCCATTGTTCGCAAAGGAAACCTGTGATCTAGTTACTGGACTTACTATGCAAGAGTTATCAATATGGCTCAACAGACTGGCCTCAACCAAACCAAGCTTTCTGAGAAGCCCATGCTATGCAGACATAATGCTGAACTGAAAAGGTCATTTATATTTAGCTGGTCGCTTCTTGCCATTTGCCAACCTTTATAGAAAATGGCGAATAGGCAACAGGCCAGGAGGCCATGGACGAACTTTCCAAATGATCCATCTTTCCACACAGTGGATAGTACATTTTTGGGTGGGGGGAGAGTTAAAGAAGGTGGATGGTATGCTGGATGCTCTAAACACAGAATACATGTTTTTGCATGTAAAAAGAAACAGAGGTGCAATTTTGGACTGTTACTAGAGGTTACTGACATTCAATGCAAACAAAGATCACACTTCCCTCACTGGACTGCACTGACAAAACACTTGGTTTTCTAAAGTGACCCGTTTGTCCTTCACCTCAGCCAAAGCTAAAAGCCTTAACATACTGATTTTTTGTGCTGGACATGCTTCCAATGAATAACATCATAATTTATGAAGTGGCAGCCTCCGTGATGACCCAAAAGCTGTTGAATTTGATTACACCGCTCTGGTGGGAGACGCATGAGAGGGTTCTCACCATATACCAGAGACAAATTATCAACTTCATGACACTAAAAGGAAACAAGCCTATGCACAGAATGCTGCATCAAGGCCCCTGCCCATTAACAAAGTTAAGGCATATTCTTGAAAATGGAAATTAATATACATGGTGGCCTACTTATATGAAGAGAAATTTCAGATTTCTTCTGAAAAGGGCGTAGTCGAAGTTTGGGTAATGTAAACAATTATGAATTAGAAATTCAAGCAATCAAATAGAGGATGCGCAGGAAAGGGTATTAAATCTAAATCCTATTCGGATTACCACAGTACAAGTGGTTACCTAGGCAACATTGGATGAGTCGAATGCTATCTTGGCTACAGTTGAAAGAAGTAAACCACCAACACCAATTCAGCAAACAGATCAGCTACAGGGCACAAGTGAAGTAACCTTGACTGCATTCAATTTTGTCCTAAACTTTCTCGTCAATGTTTTTGAATTATTGAGAGAAGAGGTATAGACACACTGTGGCATCCTCACGGAACTTACCAGAGAGGTAGAATGTTGTGACTCAACCGTGGTGGTCCTTAAATCAGTAATTAGTAGGATAGGGTGGGGGTGAAATAAAAGAAATAAGACAGCAAGCGGTATCGATGGGTGAATTGCAAGGTAATTCTGCAATAATCACTTGTGGAATATTGAGGCAAACTTCTGAATCCTTACGAATGTGCACAATTTGAATACATCAGCAATAACAAAATATAAGCGCCCTCTGGTGGTAGATAGCACTCCAAACGCTCTTGAGGACAGTCCACTCACACAATCCACCATGGAGGAATTCCTAAGAATGGCCCAGATACCAGCTAAGGCAGGATTGAACAACGCAAGTGTGGTAATCGTGGAACTCGTAGTTCAAAAGGAATCCTCCATTACGCCTGGATTGGTTGGGAATCATAGGAAACAGAAGAAACAGAAGTGCTGTAAGGTAAATAATTATGAACAAGAGGCTCGGTCCAACAAGAACAAAAAATCCAGAATAGACGAAAAATAAAAAAATGGGCCAAAAATGAAATTTCTATGTGTGCTAAGCAAGAAAGGGGATGATGTGGCTGGCCAAGATGATTTAAATTCATATAGATCTGGAACCTCTTCAAAGTTTGAAGGTATTGCTACAAGAAATGGCCTCTATATTTGGAAAAAAAAGAGCATTTGCAAAGTGTATTAATGGAGGAAGTAGTAGCATCAGAGCCTCAGATGCTCCCAGACAAATTGAAAGGCATGTCAAACAGAAAGAGTGTCAGTGGAGATCAACCAAATAGGCGAAGGAGTTAACAGTAACAAATCCTTAACGGAGAATACTTCAAGCACAGATATCATGGATAGAGGAAATCAAGTAATTTGATCTTGACTATGTCTAATAATGCCCAAGCAAAGAAACAACAGTCTATCTTAAAGACAAACGCATGTTTTCAAGCAAATCTCTTGGTTCCCGAAGAAACTCCTGCCGATTCAAGACGAGAATGAACAATAAGGTGCCAGAAGTTGGCGGTCTACTATTGAATGGTACAAGTGAAGTAAAGCAAACTACGGTTGCGTTTGACTGTAAACATGGTTTCATAATTGAATACTTGTTTCATGATGAGACCTCATCCTGAATCGAAAAACCATTTTGACAATTTTACATGAGACTGCTGCACTACGACGTATCACCTCAAGAGATATCATCAGGGTGGATCTTTTTGATGATAATTTATACTTTGTAATAAATTGATATTCGACTCTTATAAAAGGATACCTTTTGTCCTGTTTGGAAAACAAACACAAAGAGTTACTGAACTGACGCAACAAAGTAACATCAGATGAAATTGGGTCTGGGTGATAGTCTGAAAAATTAAGAGGCACAATGGTACCTGCTGTAAGTTCAAGTTTTTAGTATTATTAACTGGAACTCACAAGGCCCTAGACATATATTCTCCCATGAAAATGCCAGAACTAGATGAGGAGAAACCCTACTAATCCAAGAGTCTTTGACTAAATAGGTGATTATAGATGGGTATGTAATTTGTCAACAAATGGCTACAGGGAAAAGAACATGGGAGGCCTTGAAGGGGGGTCAGGGGGTGGTCTAATGGTAGCAATAAGCCAGCAAAGGATGAATTCGATGAACCACGTTTTTTCTTTCCCACCCTGTATCCAAGCTGTGATTTTGCTAACCCGATGAAGCTTGGGGTCAATTCCGACTGTTCATTTATATGCAAACTCTAAGGAATTGAGCCAAAACAACATCATTGAGTGGCTGGAGCAAATTTTTATGTACAATCAGAATGTGAACATTTGATACTGGCCGGGGATTTTAATACGGACTGCCTGTGTATGAGGTCAAATGAAGAGTCAACATTGCTGGAGATGGGGAGAAAGTGTAAACAGTTTTGAAGGAATGCAACAGAAACGTTAAGGGCGACCACAATGCTAGGCCTACTTGGCATCTAGGCAAGTAAACCCCTATAACTGACCTTTTGTATGTATCCCAAAGTTTGTTCCAAAGTATTGAACAGTTTCATGCGATTGATGCAAGCCCTAGCGATACACTCGCTACTGAGAGGTAGTTTACAATGCAGAAAGATTGGGATAAAGGACAACAAAATGTAATCTTACAATTAATAGAGGTAGAAATCGTCTGACAAGGAACAATAAAAGTATGGGGAAATTGACGACATTATTCTTGAATGCTTGGCAAAGATCTCCTGAAACTTTCATATAAGGGCTATTCCCTGATGGTGTCTATTGAGATTTAGGACGAAAGTATTGCCAGGGTAAAAGGCCCAAGGTTTTATTTAACCAGCAGTCGAATGGTTTATATCCCTGAGATTCAGGCTTTAAAACGACAAATGAGGAAAAATATTAGCCACATCCAAAACTCTAATCTGCCTCAGAATAAATGTATGGTGAATATAAAACAGGAAACACTAAATTTAAAATTGAAGGCAAAGGTAATGCAGGTGTTGAAACATCAAAGGGAAGGTGAAAAAATCTTGTCTGCCACCTTCATAAAAGTGACATTTTTGCGGGCAGATTAACAAACCAGATAATAATCAGATTGTCCTTCAGGACTGTCCTACTCCAGAAACGATCTAGTTATTAGTCTTTTCTAATCTGTATGGCTCGAAGGAGGAGGAGTTGTCATCTTGGGATTTTTTCTTTGAACCAGAAGACCTAGGAAATATCATTAGAAAATGAAGTCACTCAATGCCCCAAGTCCGGAAGGACTATGTAATTCGGAGCTCAAGAGTGAACTAGACATCTTATGAATCACTATTTAGAGTGTTTAAATCTGCATTAGTGCGAAAACAGTTTCCTCATAGATGGCATACGGCAAACGTGCTGCCGATCTTTAAAAACTGAGATAAAAATAACCCTTTGAATTACAGACCTACTGCCCTCTTAGACCCTGAGTCAAGGATATTTGCACCATTGATATTAAAGGAGTTTACGACATGGGCAAATACCTCTGGCATAATGAAGCCGAATCAAATCGGTTTTCGTAAGAGGGTGGGCACTACTACTGCAGGTCTCATAATCACCCATCTTCAGCAGAGAGTATGGGGAAAACAAACCGCAGACGTATATGCATTTTCGATCGACTTGTCAATGGCATTTGACAAAGTGGATTGCAACTTGCTGTGGAAAAAACAAAAAAACTGGGGATCCCTAAACATCTGCTGGCCGTCTTAGTGCACTTCTATTTCGGTCTAACCCCACGAGTCAAAATGGGTTGGTGTGGTCAGAGAAAAGCATCATTAAAACCACAAAATGTACAACGCCAGGGATGCATCTTGGCGCCAATGTTATTCAATTTTATTTGTCGGGACTTGGCACCGTCTACTTTTGTTCCACCAAACGTGATGAGATGTAGAACCTTTGGGTTCCCTACGCCAATGACATTCTGTTATTTGACCACACCAGGGTAGGAATACAGAGTTTACTTGTACCCTTTTGTCCTTATGCCACAAGAAATGCCATCACCATTAACACCTAAAAATCCAAAATCAAAAATGCTGGTAATCCATGCTGAGCGTCAGAAGTTGTCTGCTAGTTGGTACCCTAATTCAATGAATATGGAAGAAGCGTGCCATGTAAAATATCTAGCATTCAATATTTATGGTCTGGGCACAAAACACGGCTAATCGAACAAGTAGTTAGTAGAGCAAAGCAAATGGCGTGCCAAATGAAATCCTTCCAAAGTCAGCTTGGAAGATTTTCCCTTAAATCCTTAAATTGTATGAAGCTAAGGTGGTGGCAACAGTATGGTTTGGTTTAGAAATGTGTTATCAGCCAACAACGCATGATTTTGATTACATAGAAGGGCTATTATGTAAAAATATTCTTGGCTTACCAAGCTCAGTTCCTATATCAATCATTCGACATGAATTAGCCTTAAATTCACTGAACTATAAAATGTGTTGGAATAGAGCACTTCTATGGTCTAAAATCTGCCACCCTCCATAATATTCAAATATTCAACTTTCGAGCAAACAGATTTATCAAGAGAATTAAGAGAGAGTGTGCTGGTTCAGTCAAGTAGCAATTTTCTTGAGGCTGCATCAATCAGCTTAGACAAACTAGCAGCTAATACACTAGCCATTAAGAAATGTAGAGAATATGACTGGGTTAAGACCGGTGATGGAGCTATGTCGTATAAGCTAAATAAAGAGCCTGGGGAATTGCACAGGAAAAGAGGAAGATGTGCCCCCATTTACTTTGATATCCATCATGGAGTTTTGCCAGATGTTTGTTGCGCTTCTGCCTGAATGTACAGCTAACTGAAGAAATTGGATTTAGATGAAAATGGATGAGCTTACATGATGCAGTTTGTGGGAATTGTGTCGGGACAGTTGTGCCCCTAAATCATCTGATTTGTGAATGTCCACCTTTAAATTCACTTAGAAATAACATTCTTGGGAAACATGCTAATTATTTGGAATTGTAACCTTGGGTGTCCTTTTGGGAAACGGTTCATTCACATTTTTGTTCTAGATCAACATTGCTGGCCTTGTATTCTTTTTAAGGAAATTGAATTTGTAATATCAGCATTTTTTCCTGTTGAGTATAAATTGGAATTACCATTATGTTTTTTATGTGAAAAGTAATTTAAAGTGGATGCAATTTTTTAATGTCTTGTTTTAAGACTTATTTATTTAGGTCGTATGATGCAGTAACAATAAAATTAAAAGAAACACAGTACCACTTGCTCAAACCAACCAATACCTCAACTTTTCTCTAAATCACTTCCACACTCCATTCCAATGCCCTTCCCTCCTTCTGGTCTTATGGTCTGCCACCTCCTTCGCCTCTAACCTCACTCAAACAAACCACCCTCCCTGTATCCTGTTGCCTATCTTATCCTCCCTCTTTCTCCTGCTATTAGGCCTCCCCGCCTGACCAATCTTGTCCTAACCTTCCCTGCCAGGAGGTTTTAGAGTGATCAAAGCTTGCAAATGGGGGCTAGGCTCCACCCCTTTCTTCACATGGGGCCGCCATGCTGCAACAAAGTCGGTCCGCATTGCAGAGTGTCCCAGTTTGTGTTAGGGGGTTGTGTTGCAACAAAGCCTGAAAAAACAAGGTAAAGTCTGTTGTACTGTTTGGAAGCTCTTCCACAGAGAGTCTGATTGTTCATAGAAGGCCGTGCTGCGACTGTTCGAGAGTGGCGTGCACTGCAGCTGGTGAGCAGCGTCTTTGGTGGCTGCACAGGCGGTTATCTGGTCTCGTGGTTCTTTTGCTTCCCACTGGCAGTAATCCTATTGACTGATGAGCTGCTCTCTTGGGGGCGATCTACCCAGAGCTTAGGTATGTGTGATTGTAGTCTAAAAACAAAGAAAGAAACTGGCCATCAATGTTCTCGGGAGGTATGGGGGTGATCCAAAGTGGTACTGTTAATACTCATGCAGGCACTTGGGAAGGAGACAGGAACAGGGGACTCTGGGGTAGGCAAGGCTCTGGCTTCCACCATAGTAGTTCTTCCACCTTAGGCCAAGAGGGGTCCCCATCCCCTCATGACAAAGTCAGATTACCGACCTCATCACATAGTAAAAGACTCACTGGTATATTTGCATACCCAGAATACACAGCATGAAAAATTATTTAAAGCTTCACCATGATAGACAGTTTGAGAAAATGTGAATCTGCAATCACAATTACTTAGCAGTGCAAACAAGAATGTTTGCAACATCCCACTACCCCCAATATTGTTGGGTAGGACAATGCAAGTTCTCAGAGAAGCCATTCCTTTATAGGAGACTAGCAATAACATTAATTGAAGTCCATGCCCAATGGAACGCTTAACCCACAAAAGAATTTCAAGCATTCATGTTGGGTTGTTGTCTGAAGAACTAGGAGCAGGACACTCATTCTCAAGACGCAGAAAAAGGTAGAGAGATATGCCTTGTGGAAGTATTGGCTGAATGATGTGAAGGATTATGTGGAGGGTGGTTTATATTACTTAGAAAAGTGTGTGTAGAGGTGCACTCAATACATTACTGAATCTCAAAAACAGTTGTCAAATGATAGGTAAAGACGGTCAGGGGGAATTTCCGGTGCTACCGGTAGGATCTTGGCTTCCTGATCAGATTAAAGTACAAAGCGGGGTCCCTCAAAGCAGTCGGAGTACAAGACCCAGGGCATTCTTTGGCAATTCAATTGCCTATACATTTCAGAAAAAAGTGTACAATTGTATGGTAATGGAGTTTAGTTCCTATGTAAACCTTTGTACTTTGTCGTTTGGGTGTCCCCACAAGTTTCAAAATTATATAATAATTGGGAGGTACACACTTGTTAGTTTTTCTCATACAGGTGCTACACTTTATTTGATATATTCTTCATTCAAATCATCAACACAAGTTAATTCACTTAGTGTTAGTTCTGTTTTGTTACACATTCATCAGTATGACAAGTTATTCCATTCAATATATTCTTCTGTGACTTTAGTGGTGACTTTTTTAGTGATAGATGCGTTATTCCTTATATAGAGCATTCATAACAGTATGAATTGTGTTTTTTTACAAAAAACATTTGTGGCAACTTTTCTTTGCACATGCTACTGTTTCGCCCTTTCTTGGGCTTTCTCAAGGTTCATTCTTTATTTTGTAATGAGTGTCTGTTTATGTATTACGCTTCATATTTCAGTGTAAACATTTCAAGTTAGTGACACACGTCTATTTAGTATATGCTTGCAGATATATACATATCATTTCATTTTTTCCAATTTTTTTTCCTTGCTTTGGGAGTGAAGAAACTTCAGTGGGTGTCATCCATGCACGAAACGCGTCGGAATCAATAGGAGGCGACACAGAGATACCTTCTCTCATCCTAGACAAGAAATCGTGCCTATTGAGATATCTGGTTTAATGAATGCTTGCAAGTTCAAATTGGTTTAGGTTTTGTGAAATATCTTCATATTTCTTTTGTGTAAACCCTTACAGGATTGGCCACCATCCTAATTGGCCTCGACACATTCCTCCAAGTGTGTTGTTTCTTGAATAATGTTTGTTCTCAATCATTGCTATGTAATCACATGAATTTAGTTGTATAAGCACCAACGTATTCACCTACTTTGTTTTACCTGTGTACCTATGTTTTGCATTAAGTAAATTGATCTCATACACCATACAATTGTTCACTTTTTCTGAAATCTATAGGCAATTGAATTTCCCAAGAGTGCTCCAGGTCTTGTCGTCGAATTACTTTGAGGGACCATCCTTTGTGGTTTACGTTACTTACCTGTAATTATTGTTCTCCAGCATGGGTCTGGCATGGATTCACATGCTCATGAATATTCCCAATCGTCGGGCTGGGAATCCTCGTTAAAAGAAAAAATAGTTTCACTTTTACTTTAAAACTGTATTTTTAGGGGGCGTGGCCTGGCTGGAGGCTGATGAAGGTGTGAGCTTGTTAGCTCCTGCAGCCCGGAGACGTGAAAACAGCAGAAACAGCCCTTTATATGTACAGTTTTAGAGCAAGACAACAAGCGCTATGTGTGGGAACATGAGGTGGACATAACCTTGGAGTCCCTCGGAGCAGAGCTCAGAGGCAATCGTGAGTCCCGTGCCAGTGGGCCGTGCTGAGAGAAGTGGAGTAGACATGGGAACCCCCCCAGACAAAGGTGATTAGGTGCATACCCCATGGGGAAGGCGGAGCAGGCGCACCGGGAGCGTGTTGGCATCCGCTGCACGTTAGTAGCTCCTGGGGGAGGAGGCGACCAACCCCGGGCTGAGGAACAGAGGGGAGGTGCGCGCGCCCCCCCCTCTACCAGCGACCCCAAGAATCCAGCATAACCACAGGCCCGGCATCCAAGGAGCCTGGGGAGAGGCGGCGCTGAAGGGGGGGGGGGCAGTCGTTGGGCAGCAGCTGCAGCAGGGAGCAAGAGCCAACCTCCCGCTGCAGAGCAGACAACGCCGCAGCTCTCAAACTCAGGAGTGGAGCGGGTGGGGATAGCCGACCCCCAGAAAAAAGGAAAGGATACAAGGATTACAGCACTGGGGATTGACGGCGGGGCAGACCAGCTCCCTCCCCCCTCCCCCCCCGGGAAGAGTTACACCAGCGACCTGCAACGATTGTTTAGCCCACATTCATCCAAACGGAAGCATTAAATTCACCGGAAAGTTGGCCCGAGGGACTGCATCGTCCTGCAGCTGAGGAGGGAACCAAGACTGTAGTACACTCCAAGAGTGAACAATACTCCTGGCACGGGGTTCATTTAGGAGGCCACTGGATTCAAAGAGGCCTGATCTATTGAGCATAGGGGAGAAAGTTAAGCCTCAGAAAAGCAGACCTGAAGGAACGTGGTCAGTGTGAGCCAACGCAGCGGCACAAAGTGAGCCACATCAAACAGAGAGATGCTCCAAACAAACTAAACAGGCAGCAGAGACGCCCCAGGCAGGGGAAGATGAGACCCAACCCGCCACAAGAGGTGATATTTCACGCCTGTTCCAATCTATACAAAAGTAAATGGCCTCCACAATGCAAGAATTTCAAAAACTCTTTCCAAGATCTGTCTAGCAATGTGCTACAGAATGAAACGAGCTGGAGACGGTCTTCGGCAATCAAGTAAACGTGCAGGATCAACTGGAACAGAGAGTGGCGTCCCTGGAGGCGTACAGGCAAGCTGCGGAAGAAAAGCAAGAGGACATGGAAAATCTCTCCCAGAGGAACAATGTACCGGTCACAGGAGTACCCAGGGAGATTAAGGATTCAGAACTAGAGGACTAAATCAAGAGGCTGTAGCAGGAGATACTAGGAGACGTGGGAGTCAATATCACACTGGACCGCACAAACAGAGTATACTCTAACTTCCAAACGAGACAGAATCTCCTCCCGGATGTGCTCACGAGGGTTCACTTTCTCAAGACTGATCTTTCAGAAAACTAGGGAACAACACTGTCTGGAGTACAAGGGGGCATCTATAAAGCTTATGAGACCCTTGACCAGCTGGCTAGGGGATAAAGGGGTTTGGTACAAGTGGGGATACCCCTTCCACATCATGTTTCAGCTGGATGGAATCCAGCATCAATCTACTTCCCTTCGAGCAGCGGTTGAGACTCTCAAGATAAAGGAAGTAGACATACATTTGCCAGACGACAGCTCCCAGGGCCCCTCGACATCCACCTGGTCCCAGCCCCAATCAAGGAAAAGCAGGAGGAGGGATCGTCGCAGACCCTTGATGGACAGACTGGAGAGGAGCCCGAATTTGGAGACCCCGACTTGAAGCCTGGCACTGAGCAAAAGAGGCTTTGAGCCAAAGTGTAAACAACCCTGCGCTTGATTCTAGGAGGGAGAAGTGAAGTCAGAGGTACACTGTGTTTTGCCGCATGTGAACAGTTCTTATACAACTATAAGGGCACCAGGAGAGCACGCCCTATTTCATGCCATGTGCCTGAAGGTTACCTCACACGAGGTGGTTATGGTGCGCAGGTATTTTTTCTTCGTTTTTGGTTCTCTTTTCTATTTTTTGGGAATGGTGCAGCTCAGCAGAAGACTATTCAGTGAAAGATCATGGCGACAAACAGAGGGCAGCCATGGATAGCGGCGGCCGGGAGGATAGGGGAGAGTCTTGGAGATAGGGGGCAGGAATAATGAAAGGTTTAGGCATGAAGGACATAGGCCCCTTGCATAGGGATGTAGAGGGATGGCAGATGTGAAGATTGTGTCCCTAAATGTTCAGGGACTGAATTTGCCAAGGAAAAGAGTGTGTTGTCCAAATAAGTAGATCTAAAAGCAGACAGTCCTGATTCAGGAGACACATCTGTTGAAGCAAGATTGGCCACGGTTGAGATCCTGTTGCTTCCCCATCAATATTTTGCGTCCTACACCCAGAAAAAGAGGGGGGGGGGGACATTGCAATTCTCATAGCTTGTTACCTTCATTTTGAACAGGGTAAGGTCCTGAAGGACCCACTAAGCAGGGCAGATATTTGGCTGACATTATGAGTGGCAGGCAGGGATCTAACTTTAGTCTCAATATATGGCCCAAACCAACACCAAGACCAGTTCTACACACCTATTTCCGCATATAGGACAATTCCAAATGGGTGAATTGGTGATGGCAAGGGACTTGAACGTGGTTCTGGAGGGAAATGAGGATAGGACGGACCCAGTGACCCCTATGCAGGTGGCTAAGGTGGTGTCTCTCAAAAAAGCCATAGGAGATCTGGGGCTGGTGGATATATGGAGGAACTTACACCCTCGGCAGCGAGATTACATAACTACCCGTATGTTCATTGAAGCTACTCCAGGATTGATTTCTTCTTGGTATCTAGACTTATCCCGGAAATACCATTGGCCACCATAGAGGTGGCATTGGGATCAGATCATGCCCATATAACTTTGAAGCTTGATGGATATGGGATGGGCCGTAGGAAATCTTTGGGGTGAAAGCTAAATGACTCCCTGTTAGCTGATCAGGTAATATGCACTACCATCACTGAGAGGATAATCCAGTATTTCCAAGAGAATCTCACGGAGGAGGTGGCTCTGTCCGGTGTATGGGGGTTGTTAAAACCAACATTGAGGGGCAAACTAATCAATTTAGCTTCAGCTATGAAGCGGGTCATCACAGCCCAGCGGGTCCGGGCTGAAGGCTTGGTCAAGGATTGGGAAACCAAATATAAGTTGGATGGGGCTAGGAGGACATATAGGTAGCTGCAGGTGGCGAGAACGGAAGAGAAAGCTTTATGGGCAAGCGATATCTCCTATAAGCTAAGCACTTTTATGAAAGCACCGCAAACAAGGCCTCCCGAGTGTTAGCATACAAACTTCAGGCCTCGAGAAACAGCACAGCTATTGGGGGGTTGAGGGACACTCGGGGACAACTGCATGAGGGGGAACCAGCCAAGATCGATCTCCTGACCCAATTCTACTCCGAACTGTATGCAGCGGACCCTCTGCACTGCCCGATGCAAGACGCGTTTTTGTTGAAATCTGCCCGCAAGTATCTGAAACACAGAAGCAGGCATTAGAATTACCCATAACAGAGAAGGTCACACAAGCTATCCGGCCCCTCCCCAGTAATAAAGCCACAGGGCCAGACGGGTTCACAGCACTGTTTTATAAAAGGTTTTCGGGGGTCCTCATCCCCCCCACCTGGCAGAGGTGTTTAACTCCTTTATGGTGAGTGGGTCAATTACACCATCCATGTGTGAATGGACACTTACATTGTTGGCCAAGCCCGGGAAGGATCCCACAATTTGCTCCTCATACCGGCCCCTAGCAGTCCTAAATTATGATGCCTGCATATTTTCCAAAGTACTGGCCACGCGATTGGCAGCGGTTCTCCCAGTGGTAGTGGCAATGGAACAGCCAGGGTTTGACCCAGCCCGTCAGACATTTGATAATATCCGTCGGACGATAGATCTCACGGCATGGGCACCGAAGCACAAACAACCATTTGCTCTCCTCTCAATCGACGCTGAAAAAGCGTTCAATCGAGTAGATTGGGGGTACTTGTTCAAGGTTCTCACATGATTCGGGTTTGGCCCACAGTTTAGCAGGCTGGTACTGGCCAGTTTTGTTCTCCCCTCCACAAGGATCAAGGTAAATGGGGTCTTGACAGGCCCTGTGAGCCTGCACAGGGGGACCCAACAGGGATGCCCTTTGTCTCCCCTCCTTTTCGCCCTAGCGATGGAGCCCCTGGCCTGTTTTGTGCAGTCCTCTAGAGATATCAGGGGGGTGGAGGTAGCAGGCTACCAACCTAAGTTAGCGCTTTTTGCTGACAACCTCTTGTTTTACATGAGGGACTCCCTAACATCCTTACCAAACATTATCACATTGCTGGATAGGTTCCAGGGGGTATGCAGTTTCAAGATTAACTATTCAAAATCCACGATCCTTAACATCACAGAATCACGAGAGACAGTGGAGCGTTTGAAAGCTAGTTTTCAGTTCACTTGGCCTCACATTCAATGAAATACTTAGGGGTCCATCTAATGGCGAGAGTCACCGACTTATATGCAGCAAACATCCCATGACCGCTAGCAAGAGCCACACAGGATCTGCCAAGGAGGGGAACCTCTGCGATCTTATGGCTGGGTAGAATAACAGCAGTAAAAATGACCCCACTGCCGAGATTGTTGTACATATTTCAGGCTCTCCCAATTTGGATTCCCAAAGTGGCAGTGAAAGAATTGCAGGCACAGGATTTTATATTTATTTGGGCCAAGGATTGCTAGACACACGCTTATGACAGCGAGAATAGCGGGGGACTAGCAGTGCCGGACATAGAAAGTTATCTCTCTGCGGCTCAAATTGCCCCAGTTCGAGAGAGTCAAGCAGCCGGGGTTAATCCAAAGCACTAAGCCACAATTGTGCAAGAAGCCCTGGCATCCCCTATACATCACTGGTGTTGGCTCTACCCTAGAACTAGAAAACTGAGCGGGCAAGGACTTCCAACGACAAACACTACATTGGAGTACTGGGACAAAGCCGTGCGGTGGTATGCAACCACGACTTTTCCCTCCCCTATGACCAAGATATGGGACAATAGCGAGTTCCCCCCCTGGGCTTGGGTAGGGGATCATTCCTGCAGTGGTCAGAAGGAAGGCTTCATAGGCTGGGGCAATTGATTCTCCATCTCATGTTCGACCAGTGTAGGCAATCCTTCCAAGTAGAGTACGCTGATAGATACGGTTATATCTAGTTGAGGCACTGAACGTCACAAGCTAATGTAACCACTCAGGGGAAACAGAGCACAACCCCCTTTGAAGATGTATTCATAGGGGATCCCCAGCAGGAAAACTGGCAACCCTTTACAAAGTACTACATTTCAGGAGGTTTAAAGCCCTGCATGGGTATATGGCGAAGTGGGAGGAGGATGTGGGTAGGCCCATTGATGACCACATGTGGTATACCATCTGGACAAGGGTGGGTAAGGCGCCTCAGGCAGTTCAACTCAAAGAGAATGGTCTCAAAACACTGTGCATGTGGTATCTGACCCCCGAGCGGCTGCATAAAATGAACCCGCAGCTCTCCCACCAGTGCTGGCGATGCAGAACTTCCCCAGGCTCGTTCATTCACATGTGGTGGGGATGTCCCCAGGTACAGAGGTTTTGGGAGAAGGTAACTGCCCAAATTAAGGAGATTTGTGGATTTAAACGTGCGCTCAACTCTTTGGTGATGTTATTGGGCAATGAGGACTCAAACAGGGTCACTACAAATTGGGGGGAAAGAAGTCACGTCTGGTCACTCAACTATTGGTGGTGGCTAGATTGGTTATTGCAAAGCATTGGAAAAGTCAGAGTGAGCAAATTAGGAGTGGTGGCCACGAATCTTGTACTTGGCCGCCATGAGTAAAATTGATGGAGCAATGCAGGAGCAAATGCCACAATATCTGGCAGATTGGGCCCAGCTGATTGCATATGTCGGCGCACATAACTCTAATGTTCATCTTAAGCCCACGAGAAGTTATCATTTTCATTACTATAACTGAGGTAACAGGGGTCAAGATATGGGTATTGGTAGCAAGGGGTCACTGAAACCTGTGGGCGTTGGCATCCCAAACATGTATAGAAATTGCTGAGGAGTAAGATACCATAACTGTTTATACTTTATACTAGTACATTGATTTTGATATGATTTGGATTTTTGTTTTTCTACTGTTTGTGCGATACAAAGCACAAGCTTTATGAGCACACTGGACTGTGACTTTACATAAGTACTGTGGGGGTATGGCGGAAATATGTAGCGTCCCCCCTACTTGTATAAGATTAAGATGTAATGCATTGGTAAATGGTGTATGTTGTAAACGTGCTTAGTAAAACTTTAAATTGAAAATAAAACAAAACTATTTCTTCTCGCTGCTGTGGATGCTGGGTAAGAAGATATGGAGTAGAGCTTGTCGCTTGTTAGAGAGTCACCCTACTCTGGTAAGTAACTTGTTCTTCGAATGGATTGTGTCCTCCCACGTATTCCTCATCTATGATAGCCTCCCAAAGCAGTAAGAAAATAGGAGGTGGGAGTACTATTTCGTTTTATCATGGATGAAATGAAGTATTGCTTTAGCAAACATGCTATTCTTGGGAAGATGAATAATCTAAGCAGTAATGCTTAACAAAAGTATGAATTGACACCCAAGTTGCAGCTGAGCAGGTGTCAATTATGGGGACCCCCTCTGAAAAGCCGCGGAAGCAGACATGCCCCTTGTGGAGTTCTAAGCCCTTCCGGCGGTTCCGTCCCCGCTAGCTTTAACACTCCACAATAGCTAGAGTAATCCAGCGGGATATAGTTAGATTTGTCACCACTAATCCCAATTTAGGACCTGTATAACCTACAAAGAGCTGGTCATCCTAGCCTAATTTTCGCCATTCTCGCTATATAAAAACTCAGAGCCCTTTTTGGGTCTTATCTATGCAACCTCTCCTCCTCTTTGCCCAAATGAGGGGGAGGGTAGAAAGTTGGAAGTATTTTTTTCGGCAAGTAAGATGGTTTAACCTTAAAGCAATGGTTCGGACAAAAAATGTTAATTGTCCCAACGGGTCAGCCATGTGTTTTTAAGCCTAAGTCTCTCGATTTTAGAAAAATCTCTTATGGACCTTACCCGAGTTTTCGTCCATTAAACGCACGCGAAAACAGGCATCAGGGAGCTGCCATTTTGTGATAATCCTATCACTTGCCCCATCGCCCTGGCTGACCTGCTTTTGCGGCACTAAATCATATCCCCCGCCCCTGAGCCTGTCATCAGCAGACGCGTACCGCCCATTTCACAACGCCAAAGCACGTCTTGTGTCAACATTCGCTGCGCTTCAGCAAATGACGTGTCGCCATGGAAATGGCAGGACGCCTCTTTCCTCAATAAGTATAAACAGACCGTTTCACAACACACAGCAGCAGATTTTCAATTCCATTCCTCTCTCTGTGTTACTTTGAGTATTCTGTGACTCGTTTCTGTGCTCTGGTCAGCTACCTTCGTTGCTTGTAGCCCGTGTGAACAGATACCAGTACCACCGCTATAAATTATTTTAATTTGTTTAACACACAATGGCTACAATAATGCCTTACATGTACGAGCCCGAGTATACCGAGGAGGAACTACTTGAAAGGGAAACACGCGAAAACGATGGGTCTTCGGACGGCAGTTGGGAGGACGATTCAACAGCTGAAGACCCTGGACCTAGTCGCATGGACGGTGTTTCCACCTGTGCACATGCAATCGGTGCGAGCTAATGCCAACCGAGGACGAGAACTGCTGCTGCTGTGAAAACTCGGGATGCGTGGCCTACATTTCGGAAGGCGAGCCACGACCGCAATGCATCACCGAGCTGCCAGACTTCAGGGCAGCCTGCCTCACACGGTCCGTGTTGAGGATAATGATGGAACTTATGCACGAACTTCGCGCAACTGTTCGTCCTCGTAATCCGAGTAACAAGTAAGTATACTCTGCTTGTCATGCCACTCCTATTTCATGGTCTTCTACTATATCCAAAATTACATATACATATCATTGTAACGCATGAAAGTTGTTCAATAGTGTGCAGTGTCTAGATAGCATTTGTCCGAGCAGAATGCCATTAGTTACAAGAATTGTCATTGACAACAAACGTTTATTAAACTTATCTTGGTCATTTAAAAACAGTTTGTTTCATTCCTTCTCACAGGTGGTACAGGCTGGTGGCCTATCGTTGCTTTACATGGTGGCTTCACAGGAGGCTTGGACACCGCGTTCGAAGAGTAATACCCGCCTGTGCCGTTCGTGCCATGAGAGAAACTTTCCCAAGTGACAGCGGTCAGTACACAGGATTTTCTCTCGCTGTGCTGCAACCTGACCTGTACAATGTGTAAAGTCTTGTATTTTTGTGTCATCAAAATAAGATACAAAATAAAACACCACATATATTTTAACAACGGTTGTTTCGATTTTTTAAATGAATCAAGTGTGTCTCCCTTCAAGGATGGACGTCAGACATCTGTGCTCCGAATGGGTGAAGGTCAGGTCGCTGTGAAGCAGGGTGGTCACTATCTAAGCTAACATAATATATTCTCAATAATGCATGCACTAAATAACACTTGTTCAAAGTCTTTCAGTCGGTTATGTCTCTATAAAAGTCACACATATATCTATACTATCAATTAACATTGGATTATACAGGCCTTAGGTTAAGGGTCTTGACCACTATAATACACCATTTGAAGTGTGGGTCTGTGCTCACAAGAATCTCCGGTATGTGGCATTTGTTATTGATAGGCAACGATATACTGCAGTAGGGGTCTAATGTCAGTTTGATATCTGCTAGGTGGGCATCATGGCGTGGTCAGTGGTCTGGCACATGAAGAGAATACCTTGCAGGGACACAGGGTCAGAATGGCAGTAAGTTTCCACTGGCGAGGGTGCGTGGGCAAGGACATGTTTGTGGAGATGAACGAGCTATGTGCTTAGTTCAGGCTGGTTCACATGCAGGGCAGTGATCTCAGAGGAAGAGTGATGTGTTACATTTATTAGCTGTTGCAAATACCTCTGGAGTTTTCCAGTCAGAGTGGGAACGAGGGTTGGGGCCATGAGCTCTGTGCAGTGAAGCCTGGTCACCAAGATGGAGTGGAAAGGGGGTACAAAAATCATCACATAAGGGCAAGGGGCGAACCCACTACTGGAGGCACTTGGTCCAAGTTTCTACTGAGAAGTAAAGGATGAGAGGGGCCTGATGGCCCCTCGCTCTCATACACTTGCCTGCATGCCCACCGGCCCATCCATCCCACCCCCCTCTATCAAAGGCGGTTCGCACCCGGGTAGGAGCGCTGGCATGGGGGGCTGTCACGGGCGCAAACGGCCAAGATGCCAAACAGCATGTACACTTCAAAAGGTATCCCACGCCCAGGGGCCATCGCTCACATGGCCTCCTCAGACCCCGTGTCTCCAGGCAGGCCTCACCTGAGGCAGGCCGCCCCCCTGCAATCCACATAAGTGTGTCTCCATTCAGCAGTCTTCCTGTGCCTTATCTGCACGCCCCAGGCCCATCCATCCTACCCCCCGCTATCAAAGGCGGTTCACACCCGGGGATGAGCGCTGGCATGGGGGGCTGTCACGGGCGCAAACGGCCAAGGTGCCAAACAACATGTACACTTCAAAAGGTATCCCACGCCCAGGGGCCATCGCTCACATGGCCTCCTCAGACCCGTGTCTCCAGGCAGGCCGCCCCCCTGCAAACCACATAATACCACGACAGACACACGTCATTCGTTCACAAACACACCCCTGTTTCTAATACTTTATAAACCACTTGATATGTCTCATGAGAACATCTTTGTGCTTTGCAAGTCAACTCCTGAACCTTCTACCTGAGAAGCACTGAGATCTATGCTAATCTGCTTGTCGTCGTGCTATCTGTGACCGCTTCGAGCAAACTCGTCAGTCTACCTGTTCTCCTGCAACATACTGCTCGGCCTGCTGAATCCAACTGTTTGTTGGTCAAGGTAAGGCCATGTATCCTGGTTATATTTCGGTCATTTTTACATTTCTATCTATTTGCGATTACAGTACCCAACAGTGCTATGGTCATGGTCTCATTGCTATTGACTTGAGTTTCAATTGTTATGCTATCAATAGATCTATTTATTTTTATCTGTGTCAATTGTCATCGAATTGCATCCTTCGGGGGTCCAGTCTATAATGTAAGCATGTTTCCTTCTCGTGCAAGACAGAACATCCAAGGGACGAGTCACATGTTCAGAGTTTAGTCACATCATTTAAAAAATGTCTGTAACTTATGCAAATACTAAGCCGCACATGATGAACTGGTATAGTTCCGGCGACCAAAACAAACCTTGCATTGAACATGGTATGGTTCATTTACTTTATGACATTTTTATTCATCAAGGTTTTATAACAATCTTGATATTTACTTTTCAGAATTTTCAACAATGCCTGCCTGTTCGATTAGCGGTTGCCCTTCGAAGACCCATGCTAAATCTGAAGGCACTACAATGCATGTATTCCCTAAAACTGTTGATCGAATAAGAGAATGGGTCAGACATTGCGGATATCCACCGGAAGAGCTTGAAAGTAGAGTCCAGCAAGTCTTTGAGGACAAGAGGGGTGATCGATACCGCATATGCAGCTGGCACTTTTCCTCGAACATGTAGGCCACATCTTGGGTAACAAAGAAGAATAAACGGCGAACGAAACGAAAATTGCTCGCAAACGCTATTCCAACTCTATTCGTCCACATTCTGCCACTGGTGAGTCAAGTGTCCGGATTTAGCTTTAGGCCTTGCGGTAGTGTGTAGGTAGCCGAATGGATTAATTGATATTTTAGGTGTTGTGTCCCTTGTAATACTTTCGATATTGATATGAGTATAGCTTTTTGAATAATGACATTATCAATACATTATTTTTCGATTTTATAACCCCCAAAGGAAATCTATTTATGGGCACAGGGAACTGTGCTATATTGCGCATTTTCAATAGCATTATTCTCAAGTATTCTGTCGGTTTACATGGCAATTTTTTAATATTTGCATTTCATTATCAAACAATAATTTACCTTTACAACTGCTTGACTATCCACTGAATCTGAAGCAAGAACATTCTACATCCGTGACGTGCCCGCAGTTATCAACCACTTGTAGCGCGTATCAGGTAATCATACTTGGCTATTCCGCTACAGACTTGTTTTATGCATGTCAAGTAATAGTTTTTATGTATCGTGTGATTATTTTACCAATTGTTTGGTTAGTGCTTTCCAATTGATATACACCTTAGTTGTCGTCCCCTGGTGTTTGTTTTCAGTTATAATTAGTGTTATCCATACTAATGCAAGTACTGTCTTTCAGGGACATGCTGAAGCGTCCACCACATTGACAACAGCCCTAGATGTTCTTCAGCAGCACGAGGTATGGATACTGACAGCTCCATCGACCGTGATCATCATGACTGGAACACTTGTCGTTTCATTGTTCTACACCATGTTTCATTCGTGGTTAGCCATTGATATGTACCTGTGCGGTCGACCCCAAGTGTGTGTTGTGTTTTCAATATTGTAATCCTTACTAATGCAAATATTATGTTTCAGGCAGTTGTTGAAGCGTCAACCCACACACTTGATGCAGAGCCTGACATTCAAGTAATTCCAGGGGAAGTGGAAGCAGGACCATGCGGATACGAATCGGCGCAACAGCTTTCGGAAGTGCGCACCACATTGACGCCAGCCCTAGATAGTCTTCAGCAGCATGAGGTATGGATACTGACAGCTCCATCGAGCGTGATCATATAACGTGATTCCATTTCCTATACTTTCTTCCCTATTAACGCACGTACTGTGTTTCAGGGAGATGATGGAGCTTCCACTACAATCACAAGATCCCATTTAGATGATGCAGATGTAAAGAAATCGGAGAAATAAGTCGATTAAATCTGATCATATTTAAATATTCCTTGATTCTTTTAGACAATGCAACATTTGTGGTCATCCCTTTATATGTACCTGTGCCGTCGACCCCAAGTGTGCGTTATGTTTACAATATTGAAAACCATACTAACGCAAGTACTGTGTTTCAGGGAGTTGCTGATGCCTCCTCTTCAATACAATCATTCGTGGCAGTCCATGCAGAGCCAGAGGTATGGAGGCTGACAGCTCCATCGAAGTAGGTCATCAGAGCTTGAATACTTGTCGTTTGATTGTTCCACACAATGTTTAAATCGTGTTTGGCTATTGAGATGTACATGTGTGTTCGTCCTCAAGTGTGTTTTATGCTAACAATATTTTGATACACAGTAATGAAAATACTATGTTTCAGGGAGTCGATGGAGCCTCATTCCGTGCTGTCTATGCGGATACAGAAAATATAGTCGTTGCAGCGCAAGAGTAAGGGGAGACATGCGGATACGAATCGGAGCAACAGCGTGCAGATGTTGAAGGTCGAGTCAAAAAAGTTGCAAAGAAAAGAAACACAAATAAGGTTAGTTACAAACAGTTCATAACTTTAGAATTTTTTTTGTGCTGGGGACTATTTCATGTTTTTTTCCAGTCAATTGTACTATACTTTATCTTGTGTTTAAACCGAACATCCCTTTTCCAACCTGTCCTCTAGTTACCTGTGGGTCTACGAACTATACATACACAGACAGTGAAGCGAATGAGAGATGTTGCTTGCCAGACCATTTACACTATGGAGGAACTATTAATTCAGACGCCGCGTGTTGAGACTAGAGATGCTCAAATCCAATGGCCAGAACATGAAATTAATGTGTCCGGAGAATCCAGTAAAGTTGTAATCGACCATTGCTACAGTGCGACTGCACCACCACATGAAGATGATACTGAATGTATTGAGGATAGCTCGGAAGTAGTCGCAGATCAATTCACACAATCTACACCCGCCAAAAAATTGCCACCAAAAAAGCTGTCGACAATGTTGTGTTCTCCCATCAATGTTGAAGTAACAGATGTTGAAATGACAGAAAATAAACCAGCAGCAGCATTCACCGACGTATCAGAACCTGATATCAGCGAGATTTATTCAGGTGTGGTGAAATGTCCTCAACGATGCAGTCCGAAACAAGTGTGACAGCGGATGACAGTCTAATGAAAGAGGGCAAATACATAGTATTCGACAGTTGTTTGATGGATATTATAAGTATGCTGAAATGTGGGCATTCCGTCAGAGGGAAAGTATGTCGGAGGCCATTGATTCATGTGACTCGTCAAAAACAAGGCAGTAACGTCAAAATACATGCCGCCTGTAGATTAAATCATGCGTTCTCATGGTCTGCACAACCGATGCTGGGGAAGCTGCCAGAAGGCAATCTTCTGTGTGCAGCTGCATCACTTTGTAGTGGGTCCAGTTTTAGAAAGTTAGTCTTTCTTTCAGTTTGTAGGACTCCATTTCATTTAAAAAACGCAGTACTACAAATACCAACATGATTATCTGTTTCCGGCAATTAGTGATGCTTGGAAAATTGAACAATTGTCTCTAGCAAGTATATTCGAAGGGAAACGATTCAGGCTAGCCGGCGATGGACAGTGCGACAGCCCTGGATTTTCTGCCAAGTACTGCACCTACCACTTTCAGGACATGGATAGTAAGAAAATTTTGAGTTCGGTGGTCTTGCAGGTAACACAATGTACATCCTCAGTAGCCATGGAGAAACTAGGATTTATAAAATCAGTGGAATATCTACAATCGAGGGGAATGCACATCGACCTCATAGCCACGGACAGACACGTTTCAATTGTCAAGACAATGAGAGAGCAGTTCCCACATATTAAACATCAATTTGATGTATGGCATCTTGCTAAATCAATCAATAAGAAAATCTCGGCTGCAAGGAAAAAAAAAGGTTTGGAAAGTATTTCACAGTGATCCCAGTCTATCAGCAACCATCTTTGGTGGAGCTCCAAAACCTGTGAAGGGTCAGTGGAAATACTACTTGAAAAATGGCGGTCACTGATGCACCACTGTACCAACGTTCACCGCTGGTCAAAAAACCTACATTTCCACCAATGTGAACATGGTCCTTTGTCCCCAGAGGAGGCAAGGAAGAAGAAGTGGTTGATTCCATCTTCACCGACACACAAAGCCATTGAGAAGATTGTTTTCGATAAAACTATCTAGAGATTTGAGGGGACTGACAATTCTGTCACACAGGAGGTTTGGAGGTGTTCCACAATATGTGCCTAAAGTACAGGCCAAAGCGCTTGCATTTCAGCATACAGGGCATGAAACATAGGACTCTACTTGAGGTCTTGGCCCATAACGAGAATCTCTGCCGTGAACAATCTAGGACTACGGGTAATGTAAGGATGCCTTGCTACACTAAGGTGTTTTCTAAAAGAAGTAAGCAATGGGTCATCAAACCAGTCTATGAGGAAATGGAGTTAGACTTTGTAAAAAGCCTTATTGTTGCTGTACTCGAGAAGCACAGATGAACAAGTTACTTCTTACCTTGTAACGTTCTTTCGATGGGATGTTCCTCCGACGTATTCCTTATCTTAGATATCTCCTTCCAGCTCTGCTGGCCTCGGAACATTTTTCTCTAGAGGGCGCTGCGCGTCGACGACCGCCGAGTCGATGTCCCTCGACAGCCGCCGTATTGACGTCGACCTGCCTATAAAGGCCGCGCGCAGCGTACGTTGCTCAGTTCCGTTTTGTAGCCCACAGTATTTCTGTCTGGACTAGACTAATCACCCTGAAGGAGCGTAAACTGTAACAACAAGGGAAATAGAACTGCGGGGATGGATGGGAGGGTCGATAAGGAATACGTCAGAGGAACATCCCATCGAAAGAACGCTACAAGGTAAGAAGTAACTTGTTCTTCGAAGGGATTGTGTCTTCCGACGTATTCCTTATCTTAGATAGGCTACCATAGCAGTATTCTATTATTGGAGGTGGGAGTACTGACTTCACGCTGCCTTCTATTGATGAAGAGTGCAATACTGCACTTCCAAACCTAGTCTCTTGACTGGAGGAGGAATCCAAGTTGTAAAATCGTGTAAAGGTATGGACGGACGACCATGTGGCGGCTGCACAAATGTCTTTAACCGGCACTCCTCTTTTGAGGGCCGATGAAGCTGCAATACCTCTGGTCGAATGAGCCCTAAGGTTTTGAGGGGGCTCTTTTCCTGCCAGTTTTTAACATTCCAAAATGGCTAGAATGATCCATCTGGAAATGGTCTGCTTAGTTATCGGTAACCCCAGCTTGTGACCTGTGTAGCCTACAAACAGCTGGTCTGCTTGTCTTATCCTGGCCAGTCTACTGATGTAAAAACTTAAAGCCCTTCTAGGGTCCAGCCTGTGTAACCTCTCTTCCTCTTTCCCCGGATGAGGAGGAGGATAGAAAGATGGCAGGGTAATCTTCTGAGTGATATGGAATTCAGAAACCACCTTTGGGAGGAAATTAGGCTTCACTTGCAGGACAACTTTGTCTTTGTGAAAGATTGTATGAGGGGGTTTACAAGAAAGAGCTTGTAACTCGCTCACCCTTCTAGCAGATGTAAGTGCTATTAATAAAACAGTTTTAAGGGTAAGAAATCTTAACGAACAAGAATGGAGTGGTTCGAAAGGTGTGCCCATCAGGAAAGTTAAGACTAAGTTTAAAACCCATAGGGGAACTTGGAATGGTCTTGGGGGATAAACGTTGGTTAACCCCTTTAGAAACTGTATTACCAAGGGTAACTTGAAATAGGATGGTTCTTCCGCAGTGCGCTTAAAGATGGATAGCGCTGCGAGATAGCCCTTAATGGTGCCAACTTGAAGGCCTGAATTCGCCAAATAGAGTAGGAAGGACAAAACCATTGGTGTACCACATGAAAAAGGGTTGATATTCTTTTCTCTACACCAGCTGCAAAATCTGTTCCAACGGCAGCGGTATAAAGACTTTGTTGCTGGCCTCCTTGCCGAAAGCAACACCTCCATATCATCATCAGGGAGGTCCCAATCCTTGAACCTCAGCCTTTCAGAAGCCAAGCGTGAAGGTTGAGGGTTTTGATATCTGGATGGAGAACCTGACCTCCCTTCTGTGAGAGTAGGTTCTCTCTGAGTGGAAGTTGAATTGGAGGGCAGATGGACAAGTCTAGAAGGTCCGGGTACCACGTTCTCCTGGCCCCCGGGCAATTAGGATCATGGTTCTCCAGAATCTTCTCAACCTCCTGATCATTTGAGGAATGACAGGGACCGGTGGGAACGCGTACAGAAGCGGAAACGCCCAGTCCACTATGAACGCGTCTCCCAGAGCTCCTCTCGGGGGAAATTCCCTTGAGCAGAACAGGTCGCACTTCCTGTTGACACTGGTGGCGAACAGATCCACCTGAGGGGTTCCCCAAAGGGCGAAGATCTCTTGAAGGACTTCCTGAGCTAGTTCCCACTCGTGGGAGACTGTGCTCTGCCTGCTCAGAGTGTCCGCTGTCAAGTTCTTCTCTCCAGCTAGGTGAACTGCCGATAGAGAGATTCCTTCTTGGATTGCCCAAAACCAGAGCTGCATCGCCTCTCTGCACAGAGGTAGTGATCCTACGCCTCCTTTTTTGTTGAGGTAATGCATGGCCACTGTGTTGTCCGTCATTATCAGGACATTCTTTCCTTGTACAGATGGCAGAAAAGCCTTCAGCGCAAGTCTGATGGCCCTCAGCTCTAACAGGTTGATGTGTAGTCTGGACTCCGATGGAGACCAACGACCACTGATGGTCAAGTCGTTGGCGTGGGCTCTCCACCCCGTGAGTGAGGCATCCGTGACTACTGTTATCTCCGGCCAAGGTTGCCAAAACTGCTCTCCTTTCAGAATGTTCTCCTGATAGGCCCACCACTGAAGGTCTCGAGCCACCCTGTCGGGAACCTGAAGAAGATCTGTCATTCTTCCTGAGAATTGTGACCACTGAGTCCTCAGTGTCCACTGGAGAGATCTCATTCTCAGGCGAGCCTCTGGCACTAGGAAAATGCAGGATGCCATGAGGCCTAGCAACCTCAAAAAGTCGAAGGCTGGGAGACGTTGGGCATTTTGGAACTTGGTAACCATCTGTAGAATATCTTGAGCCCTCACCTCTGGTGGCGAGGCTTTTCCCAGGGAAGTGTCCAGGATCGCTCCGATGCACTGGAGTCTCTGTGATGGTATCATTTGTGACTTCTTTAAATTGAGGGAGAAGCCCAGTCTGTGAAGGGAGTGGCAAACGTGATTTAGCTGGATCTGAGCTTGTTCCGAAGATACAGCCCTGATCAACCAATCGTCCAGGTAGGGGTAGACGTGAATCCCTTCCCTCCTTAGACTTGCCGCCACTACCGACATTAACTTGGTGAAGACCCTCGGGGCGGAGGTCAGCCCAAATGGCAGTACCCGAAATTGATGAGAGTTGCCAATTGCGAACCTCCGGTATTTCCTGTGTTTGAGATGGATAGGCACATGGAAATAAGCGTCCTGGAGGTCCAGAGATACCAACCAGTCCTGGAACTGAAGGGCCTGAAGGATCTGAGAAAGAGTTATCATCTTGAATTTGTCTTTCCTGAGGAATTTGTTCAATTCTCGCAAGTCCAAGATGGGTCTCAGTCCTCCGTCTTTCTTTGGAATGAGAAAGTAAGGGGAGTACCAGCCCTTGTTCCTCTCCGCTACAGGTACCGGTTCTATGGCACCTTTCTCTAGCAGGTCTAAAATTTCCTGCAAGAGGAGCGGATCTGGAGCTTTCTGAGAGCTGATACCCGGTGGATGACTGAGGTATGCTTAGGAGAGGCAGGCAGTAACCTTGGGCAACTGTTTCCAATGCCCAAGCATCTGACGTGATAGCCTGCCATTCCGCCAGATGTTGAGTTAACCTGCCTCCTACAGGTGTCCTGTGAGGGAAGTCCTCAGAGTGGTTTTGGGGCGGCTGATGCAGATGCCGATGGTAAAGAGGCACCTGCTGTTGCTGCAGCTTTTGAATATCTACCCCGTCCACCTCGGGTAGTTCTTCTTTGTCCCCTTTGAGCCGGTCGTCCTCTACCTCTTCTGAATGCGGAGTAGAAGCGAAAGGACTTGCCCCTCGCAGAGGTTCCTGTGGGACGAAAAGGTGTCTGACGGATTGCAGCGCCTAGGGATTTTGCTGCTGCTTTTGATGTCTGCAGTTTCTCTAAACTGTCATCCGCCTTTTTCCCAAACAAAGAAGAGCCATCGAATGGCATGTTCAAGAGCCTGGCTTGCACATCTGGGGCAAAACCAGACTTTCTCAACCAAGCGAATCTCCTGGTTGTTGTACTTGCCGCCATTGCTCTGCTGATACTGTCAGCCGAATCAATGCCCGTCTGGAGGGATTCGCACATAGCGTCTTTACCGTCCTGTATGATATTTAGGAACGCCTCCCTTTCTTCTCCCTCCGGGATGCAGTCAGCCGCTGTAGAAGCACACTCCCAAAGTGTATGGCTGAATCTAGCAAGGGTGCAAGTAGCATTAACAGATTTTAACGCCATGCTACATGCCGAAAAAACTTTCTTTGCCATAGCATCATATTTCTTATCGTCCCTGTCCTGTGGGACGGTAGGGTAAGCAGTCTTGACGTCAGTAGAAGATGCTGCCTGTACCACCAGACTTTCTGGGGATGGGTGTTTTGACAAAAACTCCGGTCTGCAGAAGATACCCTGTATTTTGTAGACAGCTTTTTATTTACTGCCGGGACGACATCTGGGGTTTCCCAGTTCGTCATAATCTTCCTCTGAAGAGCTTTATGAAAGGGCACTACAGGATCCTCCTGTGGAACTTTGTCAAGAATATCCGTGAGGTCATCTTGTTGGAAAGCCTGTGAAGGTGTTGACCACCCCATAAATTCTGTGATCCTGGCCATTAAGGCTCTATAGGGGGTTTCAGCATGCTCCCCCGGGTCTGCCCTAGCAAACTCCACCTCAGGGGAAGTGTCTAACCCACTTGCCTCATGTAAGGAATCATGAAGATCCTTTAACCTGCGTTCTTCTGAGGATAACTCCTCTCTAACTGGGGTTGCAGGTCCCTGCAACTCAAATGTGTCTTCCTGTTCAGAAAGTTCTCCCTCTTCCAAAATTGAGGACATAGTTCTCAATTGTTCTGAACTCACAAAGGGTGTAAAACCCATCTCCAAGGCAGAGGGTGCCAAACTTGTCATAATCGGCCTCGAAAGCGTCGATGTCGTCGACGCCGACGTCGAAGGCTTCGGGCGTGGCGTCGAAAACAAAGGCGGAGGCCTCGAAGTCCTCGATAGAATTGGGATTCTGCTCGAGGAAGTCGACAATCTTGACGCCATAGTCATCGAGGACCTGGGGATAGTCACTGGGTGCGTCGTAACCGTGACTTTCCTTGGCGTCGACGCCGGTGTCGAAGATGGCGTTGAGTCGACAGACCCATGTGTCGAAGGTCCCTTCGACAACGGCGTCGAAGATACCGACCTCGGCGTAGAAGGTTTCGAGGTCAGAGCTTTACTCGAGGGTTCGTGACGCGCTCGAGAAGCTTCCTTCGCCGGGTACTGCGACTCGCGGCGTTTTTGACCTTTGGGTCTTTCGACCAGAGCATCGCTCTCGGCAGTCTTCGAGAGGGTCGAGGCCGCTTTCTCGAAGACGCTCATCATATTTTTGCAGAATTCCTCCCATTCAGCCCGGGAACTATGTTTCATGGGGCAAGGGATTCTCTTAGGAGAAACAGAGGAAGAGGAGGACGGAGAAGGGGATCTTCGACGTCTCCTCTTCGAGTGCTTCGATCGAGGAGTGATGGGACCCACTCCGAGACCTGGAGCGCGAATGGTGACGAGGAGACGAATGTCTCGACTTCGTCGAGGAAGAAGAAGCTTTTGAAGTCTTACCTTTCTCCAGCTTCCCCCTATGCTCCTTCAGGGCCTTAGCTGTCATGGACATACAGTCCTCGCACTCCGAACAATGGTGTTCAGCTCCCAAACACCACAGACAAACTCTGTGAGGGTCAGTCAGCGACATCTTTTTCCCACAATCTCGGCATTTTTTGAAGCCGGACCGAGGGGTCGTCGGTTCCGACGAGGAAGCCATCGAGTACGGATCGAATATCTCGAGGTAAATAGGATAAATTGTCTATGAAACTGAGCAACGGTATTCCGAGGCACTGAGTAAGCGCGGAAAAACGGAACTGAGCAACGGACGCTGCGCGCGGCCTTTATAGGCAGGATGACGTCGATACGGCGGCTGTCGAGGGACATCGACTCGGCGGACGTCGATGCGCAGCGCCCTCTAGAGAAACATTTTCCGAGGCCAGCAGAGCTGGAAGGAGATATCTAAGATAAGGAATACGTCGGAGGACACAATCCCTTCGAAATAGAATTTTGAACGTTTCTGTGCAGAGCTCTGATGCATTGCCACCAAACATTGCCACTGTGCCATGTCCACCCAAAGCAGAGCTGGTTGTGAAGTACAAATCCCGGTTTAAATAATTGGAATATGATTGTCTTTTTGTAAATAAATGTTATTGTACAGTGTACATACAAAGTATGCTAACCCTAACCCCTCCCTTCACCATCCTGGGTGGTGAACAACCTGGGTGTCATGTTTGAGTTCTCTCTCTATTCACCTCATATCGCTGACCTTGTCAATATGTGCATGTACATATTTTTGTTGCTGTAACTAAGTTTCGCAAGGCTTGCGTATTACAAATAATAAAACAAACAATGAATCTCACTTTCAACTTAACTCCTCGGGTACGTTATACTTTCCCTGACCTTCCCCCAAAAAGTCAATGTCTCCATAGATATGGTTCTCTAGGGCTGCAAAGCTCGCAGAAAACGAGGACAAAATTGGGGGCCTCAGGAAGCGCCAAGCGAGCCTTTGCAGATGGGAGAGAAGCCAGTTCACATTTGCACATTGAGGGCTAGTACATAGATGGATTCGAAAATTCAAGTTCTCACAGATGGCTTTACTACGGGATGTTGCAAAGTAAGAATGTATGCTCATTTAGACTGAAGGTCAGCGGCTTTGATTTTCAGATGGCAGCCTGAAGAGGCCCACAACTCACACTGGCAGTATAAGGTTCTATTGTTTTTTGACCTTGAGAGACAGGGACCATGCCGAAAGGACTTCACTTGAAGGAGGGGTGCAATAACGTAAAAGACGATAAGGCAGAAAATTCTGAAACTAGAGCGAGTTTCATGTTAGTTCAGTATACGAAAAATCATTGTCAAGAGCACAGTGGGATTTATGGACTGCATTACGCAGAGACACAATGGAAATTGCAAATATAATGTAAGTAACTCTTTAGACGCTTTTATACCGGAATGAAGAATTAATGAATGGATGAATGAATGAATGAAGAACAAGTAAAACGTTTGTGGGATCGTCTTTGTACCGGGCACATGGGCATACAGGTCCACATTCCACACGCATGTAGACAAACAGTCGTTTCTCATTGTGTGTTAACCTCGATTTATTTCGTTAGTTTTCGCATTGATTTTAGAGCCGAACATACTCCATTGCACTATCCTTGAAAGCAAATAGTTTCAGATCAGTCGTAATAAATAAAATGAATAATATTAATAAAGATCGGCTGGCGAGACTAATTATAATTTTTATGTTTTCAAAACAGGTATATCCTACCCTACTGCTACTGCCACCAGTTTCAGACCCCGGCAGATTGTTTCTTCAACCGCCAGCTGCAGCTTATCGTAAAGAACTGCACCACTTTGACGATCTTATGGGACGATCGCCAAGGGCCCATATGCCCTTACGCGGTACTAGCGGCTAGAAGCAACATATCAACCTTTACGCTGGCCTAGTGCCTAGTTGATGGAACAGCCTTGCGGTTCACCGCGCGACCAAAGTGCTTCTTTTAACGAAAACCAACACCCTGTGTACCATAAAGTAACAGCGCGTGACTCACTATAAAACTGAACAGGATTTGCGAATAAAGAGAAAGGAAAAAAAATGACATTCCGATTTAATATGCCAATTGCTGAATATTCTATAAACATTTAATGTTAAATAAATGTACTTTACCAAATGTACCGTGTTGCTGTTTGATTTGAAAGTTCAGTTTCATATTCCGAATTGTGGCGCGCTGTGTTGTAAGTTGATCTGTGTTGGTTTCCGGGTTCTGTGTGAAGTCGCGTAGAAGACGACTGGGTGCGTTTGCCTACACAGCACAGTAACGTCACGGAGAGAGGCGGGGAATATGAATGTTTTGATAATGTCAGGCTCAGGGGATATGATTTAGTGCCGCAAAAGCCGGTCAGCCAGGGCGATGGGGCAAGTGAAAGGATTATCAGAAAATGGAAGAGCCCTGATGCCTGTTTTCGCGTGCGTTTAATGGACGAAAACTCGGGTAAGGTCCATAGGAAATTTGTCTAAAATCGAGTGACTTAGGCTTAAAAACACATAGCCGACCCGTAGGGACAATACATTTTTTTGACCGAACCATTCCTTTAAATACTACCTTATCCTTATGAAAAATAGTATAAGGAGGTTTGCATGAAAGAGCCTGCAACTCACTTACCCTGCGGGCAGATGTTAGTGCCACAAGAAGGGCAGTTTTCAATGTCAAGAGCCTTAATGGGCAAGAATATAAATGCTCAAAGGGTATGCCTGTTAGAAACTTTAACACAAGATTTTAAATGCCAGACCGGTACATGAAATGGTACTGGAGGGTACACGTGAGTGAGTCCCTTCAGAAATTGGATAACTAATGGAATTTTGAAATAAGAAACATCCTCAGAGGAGCGCTTGAAGATGGAAAGTATCCTTTTATTGTACCAATCTGGAGCCCCAGATTGGCCAGATGCAATAGGAAGGACAGCACTATAGGAGTGCCACATTGAAAAGGATCCACATTCTTGTCCTTGCACCAGTTAGTGAACTTTTTTCTACCAACACCGGTACAAAGATTTTGTTGCTGGCCTTCTGGCCGAAAGCAAAATCTCCATTACGTCGTCCGGGAGGTCCCAATCCTTATATCGCAGCCTCTCAGAAACCATGTGTGAAGGTTTAGTGTCTTCACCTCTGGATGGAGAACCCGACCTTCCTCTTGCGAGAGAAGATCCTCTCTTTGTGGAAGACGTATTGGAGGGCAGATGGACATGTCCAGAAGGTTCGGGTACCACGTCCTTTAGGCCCAATCCGGTGCAATTAGGATCATGGTTTTCCCGAACTTTCACAACCTTCTGATTACATGAGGAATGACGGGGACTGGAGGAAACGCGTACATGAGTGGAAACTCTCAGTTCATTACGAACGTGTCCCCTAGAGCTCCTATCGGAGGAAATTCCCTTGAGCAATACTGTTCGCACTTTCGATTCACCTCGGTCGCGAACAGATCCACTTGAGGGGTTCCCTAAAGGGTGAAGATCTCTTGAAGGACTTCCTGAGCTAGTTCCTACTCGTAGGAGACACTGCTCTGCCTGCTCAGAGTGTCCGCCGCCGAGTTCTGCTCTCCGGCTAGGTGAACCACTGACAGAGAAATTCCTTCTTGTATTGCCCAGAACCAGAGCTGCAGTGCCTCTCTGAACAGTGGTAGTGACCCTGTGCCTCCTCTCTTGTTGAGGTAGTACATGGCCACTGTGTTGTCCGTCATTATCAGGACATTTTTCCCCATACAGAGGGCAGGAAGGCCTTCAGCGCTAGTCTGATCGCCCCTAGCTCCAAAAAGTTGATGTGTAGTTTGGACTCCGATGGAGACCAACAACCGCCGATTGTCAAATCGGTGGCGTGGCCTCCCCACCCCGTGAGTGCGGCATCCGTCGCTACAGTTATCTCCAGCCATGGCTGCCAAAAAGATTCTCCCTTGAGAATATTGTCCTTGCCGGCCCACCATAGGAGGTCTTGAGCAACTTTGCTCAGGACCTGCAGAGGATCTGACGTATTCCCCGAAAACTGGGACCACTGAGTCCTGAGGGCCCAAAGAGGGGGATCTCATTTTCAATCTGGCCTCTGGCACCAGAAAAATGCAGGATGCCATGAGACCGAGCAACCTCAGAAAATCGTAGGCCGGTAGACGCTGGGCATTTTGGAATTTTGTTACCATCTGCAGAATGTGTTGAGCTCTCACCTCGGGAGGTGAGGCTTTGCCCAAGGAAGTATCGAAGACTGCTCCGATGAACTAAAGTCTTTGGAAAGGTATATGGGACTTCTTGTAATTGAGGGAGAAGCCCATTCTGTGTAGGAAGTGGCAGGTAATCCTCAGATGTTCCTGGGCCTGTTTGGGTGAACAAGCACTGATCAACCAATTGTCCAGGTAGGGGTAGACATGAATCCCCCCCCTCTCCTCAGACTCGCTGCCGCCACCGCCATCAGTTTGGTGAAAACCCTCGGGCAGAGGTTAGCCTGAATGGCAGAACTCGAAACAGATAATGAGAACCGCCAACCACGACCTCAGGTACTTTCTGTGCTTGAGATAGATTGGCACATGAAATTAAGCATCCTGGAGGTCCAATGATACCAACCAGTCTTGAAGCCGGAGAGCCTGAAGGATCTGAGAAAGTGTAACTCTCTTGAACTTGTCCTTCCTGAGGAACTTGTTCAAGTTTCTTAAGTCCAAGATGGGTCTCAGTCCTCTGTCCTTCTTGGGGATGAGAAAATAAGGGGAATACCAACCTTTGTTCCTCTCTGCTACAGGTACATGTTCTATTGCACCTTTCTCTAGCATGGTTAAAATCTCCTGCACATAGAGTGGATCTGGAATTTTTACAGAGCTGTGTCCCGGTGGATGATCCCGAGGCCTCTTTAGAAAAGTAAGGCAGTAACCTTGGGATACTGTTTCCAGTGCCCAAGCAGCTGAAGTAATGCCACTCCATTTGTTCAGATGCTAGGAGATTCTGCCTCCCACTGGGGTCTGGTGGGCCAAGGCCTCAGAGTGGTTTAGAGGCGGCTGCAGGAGCGGCTGAGGGTAAAGATGCCGCTGCTGAGGCTGATTTAGTATTCTTCCCTCGTCCACGACAAGGGAATTTCCTTTGTCCTTTCTGTATAGCCTGTCCTTTTCCTCTACCAAAGGAGGAGTAGTAAGAAAAAGAACAACCTCTCCAGGAAGATGAGCCCAAATAAGGTTGCTGAGGTCTGCCGCTTCTCCAAGCTTTCATCCACCTTGCTGCCAAACAACCTTGAGCTGTCGAAAGGCACGTTGAGAAGCCTGGCCTACACGTCCGGTGCAAACCCGATTTTCTCAACCACGCAAATCTGCGCAGTACCGTGCTTGCAGCCATTGATCTGCTGATGCAGTCATCACTATCCAGCCCTGCTTGGAGACACTCCCCCCATCGCCTCCTTGCCATCCTTAATCATATTCAGAAATCCTTACCTTTCTTCGCCTTCTGGAATATGTTCAGGCACCCTTATAATACAGTCCCACGGGGTATGGGTACACCTGGCTATGGTACAGGTGACCTTCGTGGACTTTAGAGCCATAATGCCGGAGGTAAACACCTTGCGGGCCCAAGCGTCCACTTTCCTATCCTCTATCTGGGGGAATAGAGGGATAGACTGTCTGCAAGAAGTCGCAGCCTGATCACAAGGCTCTCAGGTGTAAGGTGTTTCCTGAGATAATCAGGGTCGCTGGAAGATGGTCTATACTTTCTAGTAAAGCTCCTATCAATAGCTGAACCAGTCTCAGGAGTCTCCCAGTTAGCTTTTACCTTCCTTTGTAGAGCACTATGGAAGGGTAGCACTGGGTCTTTTTGCGAACCCTGATTCAGGATGTCTGTCATATCATCCTGCTCGGACATTGGGGAGGCCCTGCTCCAACCCATGAATTCAGTCACGTTGTTCAAAAGGTTCCTGTACCCTGAATCAGCATGTTCTGAAAGGCAGGTTTTGTAAATTCCAACTCTGGTGATGTATCTAGACCACTGGCAGAGTGGAGGGAGTCACAGAGGTCTTTGAACCTTGACAAAGGGTCAATTAGTTCCTCAGGAACTTCTCTAGAGCCAAATTTGACTCTGAACGGAGAAACGTCCCCCTCAGAGGCACTTTCCTCTTCAAAAATAGAGGACATTGACTTAAAGTCAGACCTCGGTACAGGTTTGTAGATTCTTTCCTGTACCGGAATTTGCCTCGAGGGATTCGAAGGAACCGTCAAAGGCGTCAACTGTTTCTTCGATGAAGATGCCTTTAACTTCAGCGGTAAAGCGATCAGCGCCAATGAAGTGGTCAATAGACTCAAAGTTTTATGTTTCTTAGACGGAGTCGGGGATCGTTTCTATTCCCCAGTCAAAGCCTTTGACTTCTTGGTGTCGGGTCGAGAATGTCGAGACTCTGGCTTACTACTTGCCGAAGTAGTTCTTGTCCTACCTGCGTCGTCCAGGGGAGCAACCAGGGTCTGACTCTTGCAAGGCTCTTGAGGGGGTGGAGGTCACGTTCTCAAAGATTTGCATCATTTCCACCCTGAAAGCATTCCACTAGTCGGCATCGTATCACCTCAGTGGAGGTGTCTGGGGACAAAGAGCGAGATCTGCAACGTCTCTTCTTCTACTTCTAAGAAGTCTAAGAATGTCTCGACAGACTCCTCGATCTAGAACTTTTCGGATGTTTGTGCCGAGTGGAGTCTCTGGACTCCTTGTTTTTTTTTATATTTCTTCGAAGAGCCCTTCACAGTTTCCCGCCCCATTGCCAATTTACCTTTTCGTTTGCGAAGAACTTTTTCAGTCAGACTGATAGGAGCCGCAGTCGTCGATTCAATGGTCTTTACCCAAACACCAAATGCAAACCCGGTGAGATCTGTGATGGACATCTTTTCCCCACAGTCATGACAATTTTTGAAACCCGATTTAGGGGTCGAATGAGTAGAGGACATTTTTTCTCTAGGAAAAAATGAAGTGTGCCGTTGTCTCTAAGCGAAGCTCGGGAAAACGGGCCAACGGGCGCAGCATGAGCGATTTATACTACTGGTGATGTTGACACGCCGGCCATTGAGGGACATCGACGCCACAAGCTCGTGCACAGCAGCCTCTGCCGTAAAAAATATTTTGAAGCAGCGAAGCTAGCGTGATACGACTATCATAGATGAGGAATACGTGGGAGGACACAATCCATTCGAAAAACCATTTCAAAACAAGGGGTTCCTGTGAATTAACTACCAAACCTGAAAGAAATTGTTATGTTCTGAAGATTGCTACAATAATATAAAGGGCACTAGGGATAGCGCCTCATGTATCCAAGAACAGGCGAAACATATGTCGACAATCCCATAGGCTAAAAGTACTAAGCCTAATTGACGGCGATCATAGTTCAGTATCCCTGTAGACGAAAATAATGTTATCAAATAACAACAGAATCATATGTGATAAAATGTGAAGTCAGTAAATCTGTTCAGTGATCGTTCGGATTCGCAATCCTCTAAGAAGATAATTGAGTCTGCGAAAGGACTATATAATCACTTACCAACCCCACTTTTCTGAAGAAAACCTTTGTGAAAAAAGCCTGTTGGATATATACATTATTTTTACAACTTTGTGACAAATACTAGCAGTTTTGTTACTGCCTTTTAGACCTTTGTGAATTAAAATGTGTTTTATATGTGAATGGTGTGGAGTTAGCTTGAATGACCTGTCTACAAAAATCTAAAGTATTCAGGCATGAGTTGGTGCACAAAGCTCAAGATGTTGACTTGAGGGAGGGGTAATTGTCGCAATCACCCAATAACAAAAAAATAGGGAAAACCCATATACAGACACTTGCTCAAGTTGAGCCACCCTGACAGGCTGCTGTAGTTGTCTTTCTTGGTTTTCTTCGAGAAACCAGGGCACACCACGCATTCCTCATCGTGGTCCGGATGCAGGCAATATAGGCATTTATTATGCCGATCTTCCACAAATATGTCCCTTAATCCACACATCCCGCAGAGTTTGGAGTTTGAAGAGGCTGCTGCCTTCCTCCTTCTCCACACACATGGCTTAAAGGCGCGAAGTAGGCCCAAAGCTGGGCCTTCTCGAAACCTTGATGACGATCCGATGGTGGATGAAGATCTTTGCCAGTAGCGGATTCCCCCGCAGCCGGTCTCTGTCCTTCGTCAAGGACGAAACAAGCAAAAATCAGTCAAAATGTAACTTTTTATGGGAAAAGAAACTTGAAATAGCACAAAATAGCTCGGAGAGCAACTTAAGGACACCCAACAGTGAAGCGTGCAGTAACAATCTGAAGATGGCCACCAGGGTGGAGTTTAGGCAGATGACTGTCATTTGATGAGGGCACTATGACCCAGAGTATAGTGATTGGTTTAGAGGAGAAACACAGTTTTAAAGTGAAACAGTTTTTTCTTTTACCGAGCATTGCCAGTATGTGAATCCATGCCAGACCCCATGATTGAGAATGTGGAGTATGTTCCAGAGCCAAGGTCAAATGCCAAACAATAATGGGACTATTGCAACCTCTACCTAGCGAACTCTGGAAAATCCTATCCATGGACTTCATCACAGACCTTGCTTCGATACAAGGACAAACAGTCATACTAACCATAGTGGATTAATTTACAAAGATGGCTCCACTCGTTGCACTTGCCAGACTACCATCAGCTTCCATATTGGCATACGTGTTTATGCAACATGTGTTTAGGCCTCACGGATTTCCTCAAGCTACAGTCCTGGACAGAGATACCTGGTTTCTATCAGGCTTCTGGAAAGAAGCGATTAGAGCAATGGCTAGTGAACTTGGATATTCTACTACTCATCATCCACAAAGTGACGGCCAAACAGAATAAGTAAACCAAGTAATCGGTCAATATCTCCAATGCTATGCCACTAAATGTGGAGAAGATTGGACGACACTTCTGCCCATAGCGGAATATGCTTACAATGATTCACATCATGCCTCCTTGTCAAATAAACTGTTCTAAGCATCTTACAGGCTCCACCTGGTTTCATTCCCAGCTGTCCACCCAAGACGTTTGCACATTCCTGAAGCTAAGGATAGAATCCAGTTACGCGAGAACGTATATAAAAAGGGCCTTATTACAAATCACACATGCCCAAGAACAGTCCAAGAAAAACACAGATCAAAAGCACCAAAAGGCCGCCCTATACAAGGCTAACCATCAAGTCTGGTTATCTACCAACAACATTCATATACCCGCTTGTCTTCGAAAATGGAAACCCAAATACATTGTACCGTTTTCGATCAAAAAGGTGATCAACCCGGTGGCTATGAAGCTCTCCCTTCCATCCAACTATAGAATACATACAGTATTTCATGTGTCCCTCTTGAAACCAATGTCGCATTCCACTAAATACGGGGATAGACCTCTACAACAAGCACCACCAATGGGCCCCAGGAGGAATATGAGGTTGAGAAGATAGTGTATTCACGTTTCTGGAGTGAAACTTTTTTCTTTTACCAAGGATTCCCAGCCCGATGACAGGGAATATTAATGAGTGTGTGAATCCATGCCAGACCCCATGATGGAGACCTTCATTCGATACAAGGACAAACAGTCATACTAACCATAGTGGATTAATTCACCAAGATGGCTCACTTCGTTGCACTTCCCAGACTACCATAAGCTTCCATATTGGCATACGTGTTTATGCAACATGCGTTTAGACCTCATGGACTTCCTGAAGCTATAGTCCTGGACAGAGGTACCTGGTTTCTATCAGGCTTCTAGAAAGAAGAGAGCAGAGCAATGGGTAGTGAACTCAGATATTCCACTACTCATACACAAAGCGACGGCCAAACTGAATGAGTAAACCAAGTAATCAGTCAATATCTCGAATGCTATGTCATTACTTGTGGAGAAGATTGGATGACACTCCTGCTCATAACGGAATATGCTTACAAACATCATGCCTCCTTGTCAAATACACTATTGTACACATCTTGTGGGCTCCATCTGGTTTCATTCCCGCCTGGCCACCCAAGAAGTTTGCACATTCCTGCAGCTACGGATAGAATCCAGTTACTCGAAAATGGATATAAAAGGGCCTTATTACAAATCAAACATGCCCAAGAACAGTCCTAGAAAAAAACAGATCGAAAGCACCAAAAGGCCCCCCAACATAAGGCTAACGATCAAGTCTGGTTATCTACGAAGAACATTCATATACATACTTATCTATGAAAATGAAAACCCAAATACGTTGTACCATTTTCTATCAAAAATGTGATCAACCCAGTGGCTAAGAAAGCTCTCCCTTCCACCGAACTATAGAATACTGAAAAAAAAAAGTCCATAGGCACCCCTATGTGAGAACGAACAGAGCCGATTGACCCGTTCTTTGGGAAGGTACCCACTCGAGAGTCTGCAGCCACACTTTAGCTCACTACCTTTCACAGATGTGAAATATCCATTTGCATATCAGTCTTTGTCCCACCCTCATGGCCAGTCCAGCACCGAAATGCTATGGCAATTCCCTTCTGAAGAGTACCAACAGCAATCCCATACACGTGTTTCAGCCTTGTTGGGCCTCATCAGTGAGGTGGAGCTGTTCCTCTCTGAGCACAGTGAGCAAGGGGTCCACGTCTGGATGACCCTAGGCAACTTAGGGTGACTAAACCTAAGTCCCAAAAACAATGAAAAAATAGTCCATAGGAGTCCCTCTGCGAGAACAAACACGGCCCATTGACCTGTTCTTTGGGAAAGTACCCACTCGAGAGTCTGCAGCCACACTTTAGCTCACTGTGCCTTTCACAGATGGGAAATATCCATTTGCATGTCAGTCTTTGTCCCACCCTCATGGGCAGTCCAGCTAAGAAATGCTATGGCAATTCCCTTCTGTAAAAGAGTACCTAAAAAAGCAACCCCATACACGTGTTTCAGCCTTGTTGCCTAAAATAATGCTCCGGAGAAACTGGCCATAATGTGCCAAGATGGCAGCCGCCACTTGAGAAATCCTCTGTGGAAAGCCTAGATGGAGAAGAAGCAGGTGTGTGGCTGAGCGGTGGCCGGGAACCAGTGCAGCGTCTAGGGAGACAATACCCTCTGCCCACCATCTGTTGCTGCGGGAGGACATAAAGGGCGTGAGACCCAGAGCGCTGAAGGCAGTGCCGTACAGCCCCAGAGGAGCCGTGACCCCAGTGTGTGTAGCAGTGGGGCACTGGGAAGAAGAAAGCCTACCTGCCAGCACTTGGGAGGATCGAGCCTGGGTGGGCCAGTGAGCCCCCCAGAAAGAAATAGAGGAGCCTAGGCAGAGGCTTGAAGCAGCCCAAGCAGCCTGGAGAGCACCCCTTGCAGAGGAGAGTCGCGCAGGGGTGCGGCATCTGGGGCTCAACAGCAGCGTCGTCCTGGACAAGCACCATCAAAGTCCAGTACCGGGTCCACCCGCTGCGAGTTATTGGGCCGACAGCACAGAAGCAGCGCACCAGGTGAGGAGAAACCCTTGGGGGGAGCTTTGGGAGTAGGAGGAGCGGGGGCACCAGCCTGACTACAGCCCCCAGATGAGCTGTCAACAGACCCAAACTGGAGAGTGGGGAATCCCCCACCAGGATCTCTCCCCCGCCCTTACGCTCAGAACTGACTGGGACAACCACAGCCGCTAGCGTCAGGAGCCTCAAGTGAGGGGAAGACAGACCAGGGGAAAGTCCAGGAGGGAGACAACAACGCTATCGGGGTGCCTGAACTTAAAACAGCGCAAGCATCCCTGGCGACGACAGTCAAGGCCCAAGCAGCAGGAAAGGAAAGGGCGGTGGGGCAAGGATACCTCTCTCGGCGTAGCCCTGTGCAAAATTGGGGGACTAACAACTCTCTCTGAAGAGTAAAAAACGCACACACAGAACATAGCAAGGGGAGCGAGAATTGTGCACATGCCAGAAAAGCAGCATGAAAACAAGTCGACAGACAAAAATTGAGGTATTCACCCGCATGGGAGAGGTAGGCAGCACGTCCCCCCATGAAGACACACAGGCGCAGTCTGAAGGGAAAACAGATGACAGTCAGGTCCTGAAGGCTATCGCCATGCTCCAGTCGACTCTGAAAAGGGGAATTGACGAAGTGAGAATCGATGTGGGTCGCTGAGACAGGATGTCAGGGCATGCAGAGAGGGTGCAGTCAGTGGAGACGCTTGCAGACGGAACCAAGCAGAACAGAGACAGCCGAGTTGGCGGACCGAGAACTAAAAGTGAAAGTAGCAGCATTGGAAAGTGGAGCAGAAGACGCGGAAGGAAGAGCCTGGCGCAACAAATAAGGATGCTGGGCTTGCCTGAAGGAGGAGACCCCACATCATATGAGGAGAACATGTTGCTACAAGAGGTGGGGTGCAGGTAACCTATTGCAGGGTTTCTCACTGGAGCAGGCCCATGGGAGCGCTGCCGAGACCATTGATAGCGAAGCTGCTAAACTATAGAGACAGAAGCGCTCCTGGCATACTCACGGAAAGGGGGACTGATAGAGAGGCTCAGCAAAGATAGCGGCCTACCCAGACTACACTTTGAAAGTGCAGAAACAAAGAGAAGCCTTTGGACCCACTAAAGAACAGCTGCGACAGGTGAACCTGAAGTACATATTGATATTACCAGCCAAGCTGAAAAATTGCACCTCGCACTTTTTCGACAGCACTAGTGAAGCACTAGTGAAGCGCAGGCGTGGTTGGCTAGATCACAGTACCACAACTACGTGGCAGGCAAGATGTTGCTCTGTGAAAGGGAGGTGTAGCGAGACAATGAACTCAACAAACAAAGAGGGAAGAGGCATAACAGATGACAATCGGCGGGAGAGGAGCAATTGCTTGCAGTACGGAACTGAAGCAGCAACAACTTGCAGACAGCGGGGTTGTGTACAAGAGGCAAAGCGAACAGGAGACCTGCATGACCCGCTGACCCGGGGAGGACCCCATTGGCGTGTAGCTTTGATACACCCCTCCACTGTGCGCTAAAACTGGTTTGGGTGGAGACTGACACCGGTTAGCACGAGAATCGACTGAGCCCAAAGGGACTGGGAACCGTTGGGCACTGGTTAGACATGTTGGTGAAAGATTTATGTTAGGCTGAATTGCACGCTAGACTTCCCCACCAGTGAACGTGCAGAGGAGGGGGGGGAGAGATGGGAGAACTAATGGCCTTACAACAGGAAGTGGTCTGGACTCCGGGGAGAGAGGGAGGGGAGGAGGCGGATGGGCGAGTGGGATGCCCCAGGAGTAACAAACCAGGGTGGGACAAATGAGTAGCATAAAGATTGTTACCTGGAATGTGAGGGGGCTTAAAAGCTATATAAAAAGAAATGGGGTACATACATATTTGGTAAACAAAGGAGTACAGATAGCACTCCTACAGGAGACCCATTTAACGGTGGTTAGGCAATCAACGATAGGGAAGAAGTGGGGATGGGTGGTACAGGGCTCAACATACGTTAGAGGCACCCTAGATTGGGTTACCCCCACAGTGCCAATTAAGTTATTAGACTGCAAGTGCGACACAGAGGGCTGGCTGACGGTGGTGTAGCGGCTACTGGAACAGCGAGAAGTCTGGATAATTAACACATACGCACCCAACCATGATGCCACCACCTTTTTAAGTTCATTAGGTCCCCAGTTAGCCTCCTACAGAGGAGTGTTGTGGCTTTGGGGGTTGGGCTTCAACTGTACCCTCGACCCGACACTGGATAGGTCTGACAGGAGGAGCGGGAGAAAGGCACCGTCCGCCAGAGTGCTAAGGGGACTGATGCAGGAGTTGAAACTACAGGAAGTTTGGAGACAGCTGTACGGAGATGGAAGAGGGTATTCTTATTACTCCAGCCCACACAGTAAACACACGCATTGACTACATGCTTACTGGCACTGAGTCACTAGGCAAATTTGTGTCCGCGGAGTACAAAGCCAGGGTCCTTTCGGACTACGCACCTCTGCTTGAGACGTGGCCAAGAACAAAGAACAGAGCCCCCATCCCGGCATTGCCATTAAGAGCAGAAGCATTGCTAGATGAGCAGTTTAGGGAGCATCGGGGAGGGAAGATAGAGGAATTCTACGAATTTAATGAGGGAAGTGTGGGAAGTGCGCGCACAACCTGTGGGAATCCTTCAAAGTGGTGAGGCGAGGCAATTGGGAAAGCGGGTGGGATACGGAAAGACCTACTGGGCACCATATGCAGAGCAGAAGAGCAGATGGAAACATGGGCAAAACAGGATGGACAGTGGGGGGACGGCGAGGCAAAACAGAGCTGCAGCAAGAGTGCATAGCTGCCTGGGAAAGGTTGGGCAAACACGACTATGGCAAATATGTGGAGTAACTCCACAAGGAGGGGCGAAGCCTGGGAAACTGCTGGCCTGGTTGTGCAGAGCGGAGGAGAGCAGAGACATGATCAGTGCCATTAGAGATGAATGTGGCGAGGAATGGCGGGCACAAGGGGAGAGTAATTCAGTCTTCAGAAGGTTCTATCAGAACCTATATGACACTGATTGTGAAGACAGGGCAGAGGAAATCGAGGCAGTGTGGGAGGAGATGGAGATACAGCTACCATGTTTGGGACGAGAGCAGGTGGACATGTTAGATGCACCGCTCACGGAAGAGGGGATGCAAGAGACCATACGTGCAATACCCACTGGCAAAACAGCAGGGGCAGACAGGTTCCCAGCAGAAATATATAGGGAATATGCAGCAGCACTTGCCCCGCACCTCCTGCACATGATGGAGGAAGCCTTTGGGCGGCGACTATTGCCAACCAGCCTATGGGAGTCAGTAATAATACCTATCCGGAAGTCTGGCAAGACCCCACTGGAATGTGGGTCGTACAGACCACTCTCAATGATAAATCTAGACTGTAAAATACTGGCCGCCCTACTGGCAGCCAGGCTGAGGAGAGTGATCAGCACATTGGTCCACCTGGACCAAGAGAGTTACGTACCTGGCAGGAGCACGTCCTGGAACTTGCGCAGACTGCACCAAGTTATAAAACAAACAACGGGGAAAGACGCAGAATACGTGGTGGCCTCTCTAGACACGATAAAAGCCTTCGACTCTGAGATGGGACTGGTTAGATGCGACACTACGACATTTCGGGTAGGCCCGTGTTTTGCGAAGTGGATACAGCTGCTGAAAACCCAGCCCTTAGCCAGAGTCAAGACACGGAGGCATATCGCATAAGTGTGGGAGTTGGGTAAAGGAACCATGCTGGTTTTAAAAAAAAAATGTTTTTAATTAATTTCCACAATAACCTACAGACTTTCATATCCGTTCACATAACAATGTGCATCCGATTGTGTCTGTTTGTCCCCCCATCTCCCAGCCTATTCCACCTACATTATCTCTACAACACTGCAACTGATTGTACACTGCATTTACATTAGTCTGTAGTCCCTCAGTTGTATCGCACCCTGCCGCCTTCATTGGTCTCCTTGTGCGCAGAGGTAGTCAGCTCCATTAACATATGTTAGCAGGAGTACAAATCCACATTTCGTACTTCCTGACCCCGGCGGACTGCCTCTTGCCATGCTTAAGTTTCTGCTCTCGTCCTTTTCTGGAGGTCTGCCCACCATAAAGGTACTGCCGGACCCGTGTGTGTGCTTTCCACCCCATCACTTTTCTACGTTTCGCCAGTTTGTATGCCAGTTCTTTCAACTTACTCACATATTTCGCCTGCTTCAGTCTTGCAAAGTTCCCGAGCAAATAGGCCGTTGGAGATTTAGTATCAAATGTAATGCCCGCCCGTGCCAAAACCTGGGTAATCTCTTCCCAGTATTGTCTAATCTTCGTGCAGGCCCAAAACATGTGTACTATGCCGGCATTAATCAGTCCACATTTCGTGCTGGATTGTTCCACTGCTTTAATAAATTTGGCTTTTTTATTTAGGGTTAGATATGCCCCATGGGTCACATACAATTGGATCAGCTGTAACTTTGCGTTCCTGGACACTTTCTTGTGGTAAGCTATCACCCTGCCCCATACTTTGTCAACTGCTCCTGCAAATCTGCTTCCCAGCTACGCACGGTCTGCACTAGCATATCCCCTGGCCTTGACATCAATAACTCATTCATGACACTTCATGCCCTCCTTCTGAAATATCGTAAAATGTTTCTACCGTCACGTCTTCCTGCAGTTCCTATCTATTCCCAGCCATTTCTGGCTTAGACAAGTGAGGAGTCTGGTGCAAGTTATTTGTTGGCCCAGTTGAACCCCCGTTTCCAAAGCGAGTTCCATTACATTTTTTGGTCTCCCTTCCCGTAACAAATCCCCCACCGTCGCCACCCCCATCGGTTCCCAATACTTCCTCACATTTAGTCTCAGTTGTGTATCTGCCACTCTGAGTGTTACCAACGGGATTGGGGGTGGGAGTATGGTGGTGTGTTGCCCAACAACCGACAGGCCCTGTACCATAATGACCTGTCTAGCTTCAGCAAGAGTGGAGGTTGCGAAGCGCCACAGTCCCCATCACCTCTTTCAAAAAGTATGAGGCACATGCTGCCTGTAGCAACTGAGTATCTTGAGTCTGCTCATCTGACAGCCATTTTGCAACAAACTGCAGTTGGCTCGCTACAAAATATGCTTCAGAGTTGGGCACTCTTGTACCACTTTGCTCGTACGGACTCTGCAATTTCTTAAGTGCCATCCTGCACTGCGAGTTATGCCATAGGAAGCCTCGGCATATAGTGTCGGGTCTCCTAAAAAAGGCTTTCGGTATGTCGTACAGACATTAGTGAAGTAATAAAGGAGCCTCGGGAGCACCACCATCTCCAACAGTGCAGCTCTCCCCATTAATGAGAGTGGAAACCTGGCCCAGAAGGTCATGGATTTCTCGATTAGATCAACTGCTTTCAGTGCGTTTTGTATGTGTTCTGTCTTAGGATCTGAAAAATGTCTACTCCCAGGTATTCAAATATGTTCACCTCCCACTTTATCGGTAGTGCCGGCAATGTGTTCACAGGTTTCCCTCTATACCCCGCTAGGGGGAACATGCATGACTTTTGTGCATTGATCGCGATACCCGATAGGTCAGCATAGCGCTCAAACACATCTATACTATAAGTTGGTTTCCCGGTGTTATAGGTACAGAAGCGTGTCATCCGCATATAAAGAAATCAGGTTCTGGCCCCCATAGCTATACCTGCATCTCGATATTTCTTTCAGAGATACACCGCTAATGGTTCCAATGCCAAAAGAAATAGCATTGGGGACCATGGACAGCCCTTTCATGTGCCTTTTCTTAACAGCCACTGGTCCAAAATGAGTGTGCCTGTCCTGACTTGCGCTACTGGTTCGCTATATAGCAGCCGTACCCACTCAATGTATGTGGGCCCCATGCCAAAGCTTTTCAACACTGCCATTAACCATGTCCATCAGACCAAATCAAACGCCTTGACTGCATCGAGTGAGGCCATCGCCAATTGTGGTGTGCTTCCTTGGGTGTGGTCTATGATGTGGTGTAGCCTCCTAAGGTTACTCGCGATATTTCTATTCGGTACATACCCTGATTAGTCTGAATTTATGAGCTTCGATATATAGCTGGTTTAAGCCTGTTGGTCATTAAAACTGAGAATTTTTCCATCTTGGTTAAGCAATGAGAGGGGTCTATACGAGCCACACTCTGTATCAGGCGTGTTGGGCTTCAATAGTGGGATAATAATTGACTCTCAGTGACCTCTGCAGTGTGCTGATGTCTAACGCTTCATTAAGCATAGCTAGCAATGGGGGCGTGACATCTGTCATAAATTCTTTGAAAAATTCATTGGGTAATCTGTCTGCTCCAGGGGTTTTGCCCGTAAGCCACTCCTTTATGGTTTGTTCCAGTTCTTCTATGGTGATGTGGGCTTCCAACCTGTAAGCCGTCTCCGCCTCTAGCTTCGGGAGATTATCTGTGAGAGTGCCTCATCTATCTCAGACATCTGAATTACTGACGTCTCTGCATGTAACTCCCTGTAGTAATCATAAAAAACATTTATTTATGCCCTCTTGCGTCCCACACATCTCCCCATTTCCTCCCACAATTGCTCGTATCATACCCTGCTTAGTTTCACTCTTGTATAGCCAGGCTAACAAGCATCCCAGCTTGTCTCCTTCGGCATGCTGTCTTTTAACATATTTTTTTTATAACTCTGCATACCCAACCTACCCCAGTGTTCTAGACATTCCTGCTGCAGGCAGGCACCCTCTTGGGCCCATTCTTGGCCCCCGAGTGCTCTATGGCTAGTTTCTGCCTTGCATAGGTCTCTTTCTATAGTGTTTTGCATTCCCCTTGGTTTAGCTATTGATGTCCCTCTAATCACTACATTGAAGGCTTCCCATAATGTGCCTGCTGATTGCACACTGCTTGTGTTCTATTTGAAGTAATCTCCCAGCCCCTCTCTCAGGTGTTCATGGAACACTGTATCCGTCAGTGGTTCGCCTCTAGGCCTCCATGTCGGGATTCTTGCCCTGTGGAAAATGTTCTGTCGTGCGACTACTAAGAGGGTGTGGTCTGATAGTACCCATGCTTTGTACTGTGCCCCTTTAAATTCTCCTGGGGTCTCTTCCCCTGTGAAAACATAATCCAACCTAGTATATAGATCTTGAGGGGGGAGTGTGATGCGTATATTCCCTGTCCTCCGGGTGTAGGGTCCTCCATAATTTGAATGCACGTAGCAGTCTCTTGAAGGCCTCAGCCGAAGGGGTTGGGTGTGTGAATTTGCAGTCCGATCTATCCATTGCTGGGTTAAGCATGCATTTAAAATCTGCCCCCCATATTAATATGCCATCCCTGTATGAGCTGATCCGAGGACATAATGAACGGAAGTAGGCTGCTGTGTTATGATTCAGTGCATACGTGTTAACGCATCTCTCTGCTCTACCAGCCCCTGTATTATAGTCATCCTGCCATCTGTATCTTGAAAGGTCTGGACGACTCTGAATGGAACAGATGGCGCCACCCATATCAGGACCGCTTTAGCATACGCCGAATATGACGACCCTAGGGTTGTGCCGGTCCACTTTTTACTTTTTGGCTATTGCAATTTGTTTCTCTTTGGTGAGGTGCGTCTCCTGAAGGAGAGCAATATCAATTTTCTGGCGTCTCATGTATGTCATTATTCCATTTCTTTTGATGTAACCGTTTAATCCCCTGACATTCCAGGATGCTATTTTAAGTTACCCCATCACACTCAAAGGTTCTGACACATTCTACCATTCTGAGGCACATACTATATCTACCCTGTGTGGATCTATAGGTTAACTCCTCACCAACTACCCCAACTTCCCTCCTCTCCCTCCTCCCAACAAATGTCCAGCTTAATACCTTGTGCTCAGGCATCCCTGCGTCTCACTCTCACCCCAGTTACTTGTCCTGGTGCTCAGGGTGCAGCAGGCAGATATATAACCGCTAGTATCCAAAAAATAAACCAATCCAGTCTCAGGTGAAGGTCGTTTCCTCCCAGTGCATACCCGGACTTCACCGTTGGCTCCTGCATTCTGCAAAGAATTTCAGCGCCTGTGCCTGCTATGCGTCGCGGTTGCATCCAATTATAATCAAATGGCTGTAACTCCTTGGTGCCCTTCCAGATTCTCTGCAGTTCATTAGGATGCGTCGCCTCCGCCACTGGATTGGTTATCAGTTCCGGTTGGCAAATTTTCTGTGTCCATCCACTTATGTGCATCTTATGGGATATCAAAGAAGATGGCACGGCCTTTGTATATGATTTTCAGTCTGGCCGGGTATAGCAGCATATACTTAAGTACTGTAAAGTTAATCCTCCATTTTTGCACCAAAAAGGTATAGTCTGGGTATGCAGTGATGTTGGCCGAAGCTCGTTGAATCATTCTCCCTTTGCGGAAGTGTTCGAGAATCTTTTCCCTATCCTTGTAATTTAATTTCCGGGCTATTATGGGCCATGTGGCGGCTTCCTCGTCACAACCTAGGAGCTCTTTACACTGCAAATCCTTGAGTGAGAGCCCCTAGGCCTATTTCATGTAGCAGCATATTTTCTATGAAGTTAATTGGGTTCGGCCTGACCTCTCCTTCAGGGAACCCAATGATTCTTAAGTTATTACGTCTGGCTCGCCCCTCAGCATTTTCCACTCTGCCATCAAGGTTCCGCAATTGCTGCTGCAATATCGGTACTTCTCTGGAATTTTCTCTCACGTTACTTGTATTTACTGCCACCTTTTTTTCTTGAGCACCTGTATGCTCTGCCAGCTATCAAACATCCTCTATGAAGAGGTTCACATCCAGGCTGATAGCGTTTTTTTTTACATTCCAGTGTGATCTTCAAAGCTGCAATAGCCTCCAGGACCTGTTGGTCTCCTTTCATTTGCACCTGCTCCCCTTGTGGTGTTGGGGTCATTGTCACAGTGCCTTCAAGTGCGTGCATGGGTTTAGCAAGTGTTTCTAACGTGGGATGTCTCACCTTATTTTTCGGAGACTTGGACGCCATTGCTTGCTGGGTCCCTGCTGGTGTGTTTGTCGCCTTCCGGTTCCTTACTTTCCTTGTGTTATGCCGCTGGGCTCTGATCGTTGCTGGGTGAGCCCCCTCAGCACTGCGTCCGTCTCGTTACTCTGCAGCAGGTGTCAGTCGAAGGCTTCTTCCTGGTTTCCGGGGTTGCAATGCTGGCCCCCAGGTATCCGCAATATGTTCTGCTGATGGGCATTAATCACTCTCCTTGCCGTGGTATTTAGTGCCACCATGCCACAATGGAAGGTGCCCTCTCATTCACATTCTTCGTAATGTACTTTGTAACACCTCATATTTTCGGACCGGGGCCCCCTGCTGGTGCTCAGTGTGCGCACTCCTGGATATGGGACTGCCCTTTCATCTTTCGTCTGCACGCTTATTCAGGACCTTCTGTACCTGAGGAGGCCAGTATTCATCCCCAATACTCCCTGTAGTATTGGGACCTTGGGCTTTACGTGCCTGTGACACTCCTCCTTATACCATGCCCTCTAAGTGTAAGCGTGCATCCCCGCATTTCTTTCCCTGCGTCTCCCTTACCAGGGGATATGCCAGCAACTGTAGGTTCTTTTCGTTACTTAAGGTTCACTGTGCCAACAACTATTATTCTAAATCAGGTCTTGAAATATGCTCGTGTTTGTTGCCTTTCTCACAGTTTTCGCGACCCCTCTTCAGGGCCGTGTTTGTATGGATGTGTGATTGCACCACATCCGTTGCAGTGTGCCCCTTTGTATCTGTGCAGCGTGTGCGCACTCCCTCACCGGCCCAGTGTCTATTACTGGATCCCCGCTTCTTTGTGTGCTTAGTGGCTGCTCGCAACCCGAACTTGCAATGGCCCCTCTGCTGTCCCCGGGCTACTTGCACTCGGGACCTCGCTTCTTCCTCCCGGCTCGTTGTGGTCGCGGGGCTCCTCCGGCAACGCTCTAAATTCTGCGGGCGTGCCTGCTGCCCACTCACCGCTTGCCAGGCTCCTCTATGGTCCGCCTCTACGCTTTCGGCGTAGCACTCGCCTGCCTGCAGTTCTCCTTCTGGTCGGTCCCGACCTTTTGTGGACGCAGTGAAAGATCACATGGCCCGTTGTGGTCCTGCAGCCCCCCCCGGCAACGCTCCAGATTCCACGGTGTGCCTGCTGCGCACACACCGCTTGCCAGGCTCCTCTATGGTCTGCCTCTATACTTTCAGCGTACCGCTCGCCTGTCTGCGGTTCTCCTTCTGGTTGGTCCTGCTTTTACGTGGACACAGTGAAGGATCAAGCCGAGTCGCCGCTGATTGGACTGTCATTCTGCTTGTTCCTCCCTGCCACGGTATCCTCCGCCTACTTGGGCCTTTGCCTCGAGGTGGCCACCATCTTAATTCCTCCTCCTCCCACCAGGTCACAACCTTCCATCCGCCCATACTGAGCAATCTTCACGGGCACCGCCTCCTGTATACACACACCAACGCTCGCAACCTTCATGCTTCTGGTGATGTAATTTCAGGCATCAGCTTGCCAAAAAGCCAGTGATTCAGGTGAGGATCATTTTGGATCTGCCAGAGCTTCGGAGACCTCGTCCTTACTCCTTGGCTGCTTAGCCACGCCCATCTCCCATGGTGTTCATAGTATGCTACGATAGGTTATTTATAACGCGCTTAATACTCAGAGGTTTCTGAGCGTAAATCCAGGGATTGAACCGGTGTTGCTGCGTGCCAAGGCGAGCATGTTGCCCCTGAGCTATCCTTCTGAGACAGATAGTATTACTCGAGCCGCTCGCGGCCTACTTCAGTAAGGAATTTAGCAAAGCTGGCATACCAACAGGAGGCAACATCCATATAGTATCGTCTCGGGAGGATAGCTCAGGGGCAACGTACTCACCCTGGAAGCAAAACAACATGGAGCAACACAGGTTCAATTCTCTGGGTCTGCGCTTGGAAACCTCTGGGTATTAAACGCGTTATAAATAACCTATCATATCATATGCAGACAACATGCTGCTGTATGTGCAGAATCCCGTAAACACCCTACCGCATAGATTAGCTGAGCTAGATAACTTTGCAGAGCCGCTGGGTATTACCATCAGCAGGGAGAAATCAAGCCTGTTCCCACTGGCAGGCCTAGCTGAGTTAGAGCCTGGGCACCTTCCGCACCTAGGGCTAAAGTGGCAGTTGGATACTTTCCGCTACCTGGGGGTAAACATATACCAAACCAATGAAAGAACATGAAGCAAATACGCTGAAAGCGCTACATGGGGGGGGGGGGGGTGCACGAGAAATCAATCAAATTCTGGAGAAAACTCTCACTGTCCGTGATGGGCCGGGTGGCGCTCCTCAAGATGGTAGTGTTACCATGCCTATTGTATCACTTTGTAAATGTACCTTATGAAATACCTAAATGTTTTTTTTTCGCAAACTGGACACACTAGAGTGGGGGTTTATTTGGGGAGGCAAAGGGTGCCGAATCTTGCTGAACGTGCTGCACAGAAACTATAAGGAAGGGGGGGATCAGGGCAACACACTTTGAAGCGTACTACCAGGCTTTACAGCTGCAGTTCGTCACAGACTGGGTGGCAGATGAGGAATCGCTAGACACAAGGTTACTAGGAGAGGGGTCCGGCCTTACTACTTAAAAGGAAGTGCTATGGGCCGAGGCAAGTGGGCTTGGGAAAGTGCCAGGGCTGGTCACACTAGGACGAACGTTGTGGCACATAATGTGTAAATTAGTGGGGCAACAGGACTCATACTCCGAGAATATACCCTTTGCTGCGGTTGGTAGCAGGACAAGAGAGGAGGCCCAAATTATTAGGCAACACGGGGAACCATGCTGGATAATCATGCTGGGGACCTGACCCAGGACGGAGTACTATGGAGCCTGCCTGACTTGATTGAGCAGTATGGGATCACGGGAGGGGCAGTTCTTGACATAACACAGGGTGATCAGGCTGGTATTGATCAGGTGGGCCTGGCAGTGAGAACCGGAATAGCGAGAGATGCCATGCTAGACACGATGTACGATTTAGCTGAGGGCAGCAATGTTATCTCTAGGCTCTACGAATTAATACTGGACGCACTGAGCAAACCAGAGCTCTGAGTAAGGGTCAAGTGGGAAAGGGACATTGGGCGCACCTTAACAGATGGCGAGTGGACCCGAGTAATGTTATACACAAGGAGAGTGTTGCAAAATGCCAGACTCAAGCTAACACAGCTGCAGTTTACCCATAGAGGATACATGACACTGCACGCCATCTGACAATTCCCGGGAGCAGGGACACAGACATGCCTGAGGTGTAAGATTGATAATGCAGACATACTACATATGTTATGGCAGTGCTCGGTAGACAGGTTTTGGCATGGCATAGCAGAGAGTCCAGCCGGCGGGAATAAGCATGCATGATTGGTAACCAGAAGCAGGCTTGCTGGGACTGTTCAAGCGCAGACACACAGAAACCCATATAGATGAGATGAAAGACCTAATTTGCGTTCTGGCCAAACGTCGGATTGCCATGGCGTGGAAAACAGCAGAGGGACCCCAGGAGTGTTATGCCGGCAAGACCTGAAAAAAATGGGCAGAGACAGTAGTATGGCAGAGCAGTACGAAGGGCCAGAGGGTCAGTGACAACATAACTGCAAGGAATGCATTGGTACAAAGGATGTTTGCGCGCTCAGGCAAAAGCCGCGGCAGACTGAGCAAATACAGGGAGTGTGAAGGCTGAAGTAGAGTCGCAATGGGGGAGCAGTTGGGTGGAGGGCAGGGGCAGCATGCACAGTAGTTTTTTTCCCTGTTGCGATTTGGCAGGGGGGGGCACAGTACTGCAAAGAGCATGGTGGTCTGGAAGAAGAAAACTGTCCCGGAAAAGGCAGTGAAACAGACAGAGGACTTGGGATGAAATGATAATTGGGATGGGCAGCAATATGTATGAATAACAGTGATTCTCCGGGTCATGCTGAGCAGACTGTCGCTTGGTAAAGGAGGTAGACTTTTCAAAGGAGTGTGTGTTACAAACTGCTGCCTCTCTCACAGGGTAAGAAGCAGTCTTATCACAGTGATACGCGGTATCCCTCCCCCTGCAACACCTTTACCCCATCCTACCAGGGAGGATACATGGGAACCTTACCCCCTACCCCCTTTACCTTCTCCAGCACTTTCACACGGACATCCCACTCTGGGAGAAAAAGACTGATAACCAAGCAGTGTATCGGACATGTCCTGATACAGTGGTCAGGCAATTACTGACAATCACTCACACCTGACTTCCATTAGACTTCCCCCACACGGATAATAGGCGGAGCACGAAGGCCCACTCTGAGCGAGGCAAAGCACACAAAAGGTACAGCAGTTTCAAGTTGGCAGCTGAACGATGGGAAAAAGACAAGCAAACCAAGAAGGGTTCGTAAGAAACGAAATACTGATTACCTTTTTGGCCAGACGCCGTTACTTTCAAGAAACCACTGAGGCAGAAAGCTTAAGACCAGGAAATCAGATTAAAGAATCGTGCATTGTGTCGGAGATAGCGAGGGCCCTCCCACGTTACTGACCAAGGCAGCTAGGAGCGCAGCAGCCGCCATGGTATCGTCCTTGGCTCCAAGTACAAAGAAGTACCAGAAAGAGCAACACAGCTGGTGAGTTGGGGAGACTGATGCAGGACCGGTCTGTGTTGAAGTCAAGGTTGCAAGCAGCAACATTGTATAACGAGCGCTGGAACGAACACTGTTAAACGCATGTGATGAAAGACGCGAGTAAAGCTAAACTGCTGATGAATGTTTGAACTTAAGAAGTAAAGATACAATACCGTTGACAGAGTGGTCTGGCACTGTGGATGTGCTCAATCGAAAGTTTTTGTAAAGTATCCCGCCAAGAGAAACGAAAGTAAAAGATTGATGAGAATAATTGTGTGAAGTTAATCAAAGTAGTCATGCAACGGTTTAAGCAAAACCCATCACACATTCGAAAGTCTTCCGTTCTGATATCAAGAGGATCCAAGCATGTGCGAGTGAGAACCAAATCAAGAGGATCCGAGCCCGAACAAATAAGATCCATATCAAGAGGATCCAAGCCCGAACGAGGGAGACTAAGTGTGAATATTGTGACAAAAGGGGGTCTCAGCCTGAAGAGGAAGACCCATGAGGAACACAGAAAGCGAGAACTTGTGAATGCGAAAATCCTGATAGGAATGGAACTTTGAGATCTTGTTTGTTACGACAGACCCTCTGCGGTAAGAGACTGTTATTGGAGAGGCTTTGGCAGTAAGCACCGATGTCTGTGCTTTGAACTGTATCCTTGTGTCCGAGAAGCCATAGTGTTTGCGAAGCTCGAATGTGCCCCCATGCCCAGTGCTGAAAACGTGGGAAAGGGAAGCCAACTGCTCAATCGTCCTGACATATTTCTTAAACACTTTCCTTTTTGCATACACCATTGTGGGGAATGATTAGGTGCATTTGCTAAGGAATAGGTTACTTACCTATAACTCCGGTTCTCCAGCATTGGTATCTTTCATAGATGCACATGCTGTGAATATTCTCTGTCATCAGGCTGGGAATCCTCTGTAAAATAGAGCAGTTTAACCTTAAACTGAAAACTTTCAGTCACTTTTGTGCTCTATTACAGTCATTTTGGGTCATACTGCCCAGAGTCAGTAAGAACACCTCCCTTAACCCCTGCCTTGTTAGCCATCTTCAGATTTGGCAAGTGCACGTGAGTGGCAGAAAGAGCCAAATGATGATCCAAGCGTGTTAGGTGATAGGGTCGCATGTGAATCTATGAAATATACCAATGCTGGAGAACCAGAATTACAGCTAACTCATTTCTTCTCTAGTATTGGATTTTTCATAGCTTCACATGCTGTGAATAGATTAAAAAACAGGATTACAACAATACATATAGGTGGAGGTAAGCTCCCAGCATAATTTACCACTGGAGACTTACTAGCCTCACGCAAAAAGGTTCTGCAGAACTGACTGGCCGAATCTAGACTCTTCTGCGGAATCTCTGTCGAACAGTAGAACCTGGTGAATGCAAGCACCGATCTCAAGGTGGCTGCATGGCAGACGTCAGGCACCGGGATTCCGGAGAGGAAAGCAGTAGTTGCAGCCACTGCTCTGGTGGAGTGCGCCAGGGGCCTCACGGCTTGTTGATGGCAGAATGAGATGCAGGACGCAATCTATCTTGAAATGGAGGACTTGGAGAGAGCCTTCCAGGGCCCAGAAGGTCCAAATGAAACAGTTGATCTGTCGTACGGATTGACTTAGTACGTGCCACATAGTACTTGAGAGGGCGCACTACATCCAGCGTGTGCAAGGTTCGCTCGGCTGGAAACGGTGTGCCAAAGAATACAGGCAAAACCACCTGCTGGTTTAGGTGGAAAGAGGATGGCACCTTAGGAATAAAGGTTGGGTTAGTGCACAGAATAGCCTTGCCCTTATGAAACGTCAAATTGACCAGTTTTGAGGAAAACGCCTGGATTTCACCCACTCGCCTGGCCGAAGTTATGGCCAATAAGAACGCTGTTTTCCAGGAAAGAGGTTTAATGGATGCCTGGTGCATGGGCTCGAAAGGCAGCCTCATGAGCCTTGCGAGTAGCACATTTAGCTCCCGCGCTGGGCAAAGGGACTGGTGGAAAAGACCGGAACAGCCCACACAAGAACTCCTTCACACGCTGGTGAGACCACAGGGATGGCACTCTTGCAGAGCGGTTGTACCTGCAGATCGTTGGCAGGTGCACCTTAATGGAAGAAGGTGTCAAGCCAGACTAAGCCAGGGACAACAGATAAGGCAACAGATCCTCCGGCCGGGTTGGTCTGAGGTTGCAGTCTATGGCTCCTGCACAATACTTGAAACCATTTCCACTTGTCCTTGTAGCATTTCAAGGTGAACGGATCTCTTGCCCTTGGCCAAGACCTCCTGGCAATCTGGCGAAAGGGACAGAGACCCGAACTCTAAGAACACAGGCCGTCGGGTTGAGAGAGACTGGGTCGTTGTGCAGCACCAACCCCTCGTTCCTGTCTGCCTCCCTCTGTCCGTCTCCATCTGTGTCCGTCAGTCCCTCCGTCCCAGTCTGCCTGCGTCTGTCTCATTTCATTTCTTTGGTTTTGTTACAAACCTTTACAATTCAAATTCAGCATAACAAAACATTGAAGAATAAAAGAAAGCGTCAGACAGACACAGAGAGAGACACAGAGAGAGAGAGAGAGAGAATATATATATATGGGATACATTACTCACCGTAATCGTATTTCTGATGCTTGTATCTGCTTAGATTCACATGCTGTGCATAGGCCGACATCTAGTGGAAGCTGCGGAGTATTACAGTTTGTTTTTCGAAACTCGAAAATGGGCGTCGACACAGGCGTGCCAGTAATACTATCCCTAGTGTGACGTCCACTGTACCCAAGATCCCTCACGCGTCTGGGATCCTCAGATTGTATTTTTTCTGACATGAGGAAGCATGAGGAGTAGCGCGAGTACAGATAATCCAAGCAGATAGACAGAAAGGTAAGACTACAAGCAATCATGCGCCTTCTCTCGGAGGGGAGGAAGGGTGGGTCGCATGTGAATCTAAGCAGATACAAGCATCAGAAATACGATTACGGTGAGTAATGTATCCCTTCTGAGGCTTGTGGAATCTGCTTAGATCACATGCTGTGCATAGATTAGCGAGCAGTACCCGAAGAAGGAGGTGGGATGTGAGAAGGGTCATGAGCAAACAGGTGTCTTAGAACCGCTTGTCCCACTTGTGTATCTGTCTTGGAATGAGTGTCAATGCAGTAATGCTGAGTAAAAGTGTGAATAGAGCTCCAAGTAGCTGCTTTGCAAATGGTGTCGAGGGGAACATTTGCAATGAAAGCCAGAGTGGCACCAATGCCTCTAGTAGAATGGGCCCTTGGCGAAAAAGGCAGAGTTTTTTCAGAAAGAGAGTAACACAGCTGTATACAGTTGATAATCCACTTCGAGATCGCGCCTTTAGAGACGCGATCCCCCTCTCTGCCTGTAGCTACGGAGACAAACAGTTGATCTGTTTTCCTTAGCGGTCTGGTCTTATTTACATAGTAGAGGACCGCCCTACGCACATCAAGGGTGTGTAGTTTCACCTCAGCCGAGCTTTGCAGGTTCTGGAAGAAAGCCGGAAGCTCGATGGACTGGTTTTACATGGAATTTAGATATGACTTTAGGTGAGAACCTCGGGTGTGTGCGTAAAACCAGTTTGTCTTTGTGGATAATAAAGAAAGGATCTTGCACTGACAGAGCCTGAATTTCACTGACCCTTCTTATGGAGGTAATGGCTACTAAGAAGGCCGTTTTATAAGTCAGGTGTTTGAGACTACTTTTATGCATGGGTTCGAAAGGGGGGCCCATGAGCTTAGCTAGCACCACATTGAGGTTCCATCCTGGCGGTGGGTTCGAAATAGGAGGGTGAAGTCTCTTTACTCCTTCCATGAAGGCTTTAACTACTGGTACTTTCCACCACGATACTTTGTTATGGGATGTGGTGTAAGCCGAGAGGGCTGCCAGGTGTACTTTCAGAGAGTTAAAAACCAAACCTGCGTCCAGCAGGTGGAGCATGTATGTTACCACGTTGGAAGGAGTGCAATCAACTGGGTTGATTTGTTTATTCTGGCACCAAATAACGAATCTCTTCCACTTGTCAAAGTAACAGTGCCTTGTGTTTGGTTTCCTGGATTCTTTTAGGATGTCCATACACCTCTGTGGTAAATTGAGATGCCCAAACTCTATGACCTCAGGAGCCATGCTGCCAGGTTCATTGAGTTGGGTTCCTGGTGCACTGTTAGACCTTGTTGCTGGGACAGTAGGTTGTACCAGGCTGGGAGTTTGATGGGCTCGCACAGCGCCATCCTGCGTAGGTGTGGAAACCATGGTTGTCTCGCCCACATGGGAGCAACTAGGATGAGCGTCATCGATTCCTTGTTCATCTTGTACACCACCTTTCTGATGAGAGGAGTTGGTGGAAAAGCGTACGCAAACATCCCTGACCAGTTCATCCACAGGGCGTTCCCTTGGGAGTCTGGCTGGGGGAACCTGGATGCAAATCCTGGGCATTGTTTGTTTTCGCTTGTGGCGAATAGGTCTATAGTGGGGAAACCCCACTGAGAGAAGAGATCTTCTACGATCTCTCTGTGAAGGACCCATTTGTGTTCTTCTGGAAGGGAGTCTATGCTTAGGGCATCCGCTAGGGAATTGAGCTCCCCTGGAACATGTTGTGCTGATAGGAAGATGTTCCGTCTGAGTGCCCATATCCAGATTTTCTGGGCAAGCTTGGACAGATTTGGCGAACGAGTCCCTCCTTGTTTGTTCAGATAGAACATGGCTGTCGTGCTGTCCGTCCGGATCTGCACCGACAAGTTTAGTAGATGGGGCTCGAACGCCCAAAGCGCTCGGAATACTGCCAGAAGCTCTAGCAGGTTGATGTGGTTCTTGGCTACTGAGTGAGACCAGAGACCCTGAGCTGTGTGGTGGAGGTGGTGAGCTCCCCACCCAGTCAGGCAAGCATCTGTAGTTACCACTGCTTGTACTTCGGGATCGTAAAAGGGTTTTCCCCTTGCGAGATTGTCTTTTGTCCACCAGTGTAAGCTCTGTACGAGTGTTGGCGAAACGACCACTAGATCGTCCCACTGACCACTTGCCTGAGACCACTGTTTCGCCAACCATTCCTGCATGGGACGCATGCGCAGACGCGCGTGGGGGACCAGGTAAATGCATGACGCCATCATGCCCAGTAACCGCATTGCTTTGCGTACCGTTATTTGTTGACCTGACTGATAATGTGGAATTTGCAGTAGTATATTCCGAATTCCCTCTTCCGAGGGGAAGGTCAACCCTTCTTATCTAGGATTGCTCCTAGGAACTGTTTTGAGGTGCTTGGCACCAGACTTGACTTCTTCTCGTTGATAGAGAAGCCTAACTCGTGGAGGAGGTCGATAGTCCTCTGAATGTTTGACCTGCAAATTCTTGGGGTTTCCCCCGTTATGAGCCAGTCGTCCAGATAAGGGTACACTGGGATTGCCTCCCTGCGTAGGTGTGCAGCTGCCACCGCCAGTACCTTGGTGAATACCCTTGGTGCTGAAGCTATCCCGAAGGGCAGTACCTTGAATTGGTAGTGGCGACTGTCCACTTTGAAGCGCAAGTATTTTTTGTGCGCCGGGAGCATGGAAATATGAAAATAAGCATCTTTCATATCCAAGGTTGCCATGTAGTCCCCCTTTTTTAGGAGGGGGATTACCTCTTGTAGCGTGGTCATACGGAATTTTTGGGGCTTGACATACTTGTTGGCAGGCCGTAAGTCCAATACTGGGCGCATTGTCAAATCTTTCTTTGGCACAAGGAAGTAAGTTGAATAGATACCCTTGTTTACCTGGTGTCCTGGGACGAGTTCTATCGCGTCCTTTTCTAGCAGAATGGCGATCTCCTCGAGAAGGATCTTCTGATGTTCTAAGGAGTGTATTCTTTGTCGTGGAGGGTGGTTCCGGGGACGCTGCAGTAATTCTATACAATATCCTGTGGACACTGTTGACAGCACCCATCTGTCTGAGGTGATCCCTTCCCAAGCCTGGGTGAAGTTGGAAATGCGTCCCCCTACTGGGGTTGCGTGAGAAGGGACCCTGAACTGAGCGTCACTGCTTTGGCGGAGGCGTGCCACCTCCCTTGTTGGGGCTGCCTCTGCCTCTTCCACGACCTCTCTTGTTACCTTTGCTGTAACTTTGGGTAGACTGCTGGTTGTTGTTCCATTGTGTACCCTGTCCTTGGGCATAGTTGCCTCTTTGTGAATTTTGGCCGCGTGGGCGACGAAAATTACTGTTCCCCCTCTGGTTCGGGGGTTTGTTGGTAAGCTGGCCAAGGGATTTGAGAGTCTCGTACTCGTCCTTGGCATTTTTAAGTGCGTCTTCGACCGCTTTCCCAAACAATAGATCTGGTTCCACCGGCTTGTCTATTAATGAAGCCTGTGTTTCTGTTTTGAACCCCGACTGCCGTAACCACGCATGTCTCTTGATAACAGTTCCTTCTGCTATCAATCTTCCTGCGTTGTCTGCAGCGTCGAAAGTTGCTTTTAATATGCAACCAGACACGGCTCTCCCTTCTGCCGAGATCCGAGCCAACTGGCCCTTTAACGGTTCAGGAGCAGAGGCTATGAGCGCCGCGACCTCTTCCCATTGATGGCAGTTGTAACTTGCCAACAGGGTGGTGGAGTTTGCAATCCTTGCTTGGTAGGCGGACGTTGAGGCTACCTTCCTGCCAAACCCGTACAGTCTTTTGCTCTCCTTGTCGGGAGGAGCTTCTGACGACGATAAAGGTGTCCCAGCCCTCTTCCGAGTGTTGGTAACCACTAGGGAGTCTGGTTTAAGATGACCTCTTATATAAAGAGGGTCAGACTGGGCTGCCCGAAAAAGTTTTTCGACTCTGGGGTTGACGGCTCCGGTGAGGTTAGGATTCACCAGGGATGGATCTATTCTACGTTGGATGGATTTAAGGATAGGGATGGTCTGAGCGACCGGCCTCCTCTCTCCCACCAACTCTTCTGCGAAGTCCCTTTCCCTCCTGTACACCGTGGGTGTCGATGTGAAAATGTTCTGCTGCGCGAGCAAGAACTTCATTAAGGAGGGGTTGGTTATCAACTGGCGAGTCGGTAACTGGGGCTTCGCTCTCTAACGGGGAATCTACTCTGTAAATTTCCTCATCTTCTACCTCCTCCAGGTCCTCATCCTCCGCATAGTATTCAGACCCGGTTCGTTCCTCCATAATTGAAAACTCCTGGTCCCCTTCAGGGAAAGGTTGTCCTTGGTATCTGGGGTGTGGAGTAGAGTATGGAGTAGAGTAAGGCTGCACCTCGAAGGGGTCAGGTCTTTCGACCCGGGCCTTTTTACTTAGGGGGATAGGATCAGAGGAGCTTGAGGGTGTGGCCCCTTGAGGGTCATACGAAAGGAAATGTTCTGGGTTTTTGTCATAAAAATCCGCTAAGGAAGACATCCTTGACATGACCCTGTCTATGTCCTCACTGGACCATTCTTTGGAACAGGGTATGACTTTAGTAGGCAACTTAGAGGACTTATCAAGGGTACCCTTGCTGGATGTTGATGTCCCAGTAGATTTATGTTTATCTGTCTGCTTGGGGTGGAAGGATGGTCTTACAGGAGTGGAAGGCTGAGCTTTCCGCTGTTTCGCTCCCTCCCCGTGCGTGGAAAAATGTTTTCCCTGCCCCTTGGAGGCCCCAGAGACTTTCGACGCCTGGCGCCGAGGGTCGGGAGAGGTATCTTGTTTCGAGCGTGGGGCCTCGCTGGTGTTAACTGCGCTCTCGGTCTCTTGGAGCGCGGCCTGGGGGTGGAAGTCGTCTTCCTCTTCCGACGATCGAACTTCCGTTAATCTAGGGAGCGAGGCACTCTTGGCAAGAGTGGATGATTGCCTTGCGTCATGAGGCGATCTCGATCGAGAGCGCCCAGAGGACACCGAGTCGGACCGTTCTATCCGTGCCTCTTTCCGAGAAGTCGACGAGGTTCGGTTGGACTTAGTGTGCTTAGTGTGTGTAGGTGTAGCGCTTGCGTCGCCGGGGGTCTTCCCCATAGCCGCCCTGCCGGACAACCTTCCGAGGTCGGGGACCTGCGCTCGGCAGTCTTTCGACGCCGTAATGCCCTCGCCGTCCGAAAGTACGGCGTCGCTGCCATCGCTGAAGGCGCCCTCCGCTGCCATGGCTGCCTGCCTGGCGTGGTGGGCCCAACGCTTTGTCGAACGGTCCTTAAGTGTTTTAGGTTTAAACCTACTACACGCTCTGCAGTTCGCTTCGGGGTGGTCCCTCGGCAAGCAGAGATTGCACGTGGCGTGCCTGTCGACCCAAGGGTATTTGCGATTGCACTTGGGGCAGAATTGGAAAGGGGTACCCTCCATACGCACCTTGAGGCAGCGGGCTGGTAAGTGTAGGAAATATATAAGGTGTACCTATATACCAAGAGTGAAGAGTATGTACCACCCCCCACTCTCCCTACTTGCAGGGCCGAGGCCAGCGGCCTACTAGGCCCGGGCCGAGGCCAGCGGCCTTCCGAGGCCCAGATCCGTCGTGCAGCAGCCGACGGTCGATGTCTTCTCCAGCCGTCGTCGAGTTCGATGGTCGACGTTGGGGTGGGGAAGGATGTCAATAAATAGTTTTAAATTGCAATAATAGCAAAAGTATGGCTAAGGCCAGGGGACTCCGCAAGATGCTTCCGACCAGTATGGCGGAAAAAAACAATCTGAGGATCCCAGACGCGTGAGGGATCTTGGGTACAGTGGACGTCACACTAGGGATAGTATTACTGGCACGCCTGTGTCGACGCCCATTTTCGAGTTTCGAAAAACAAACTGTAATAGTCCGCAGCTTCCACTAGATGTCGGCCTATGCACAGCATGTGATCTAAGCAGATTCCACAAGCCTCAGAAATATATATATATATATATATATATATATATATATATATATATATATATATATATATATATATATATATATATATATATATATCCCTCTCCCCCCCACCCCCCACAATCTCTGTCTGTCTCAATCTACCCTTGTGTCCGTCTCGGCCTCCCTCTGTGCCCTACCCCGCCTCTCTGCATCACAGATCAGTCTTTGCTCCCCACTGAAGTACTCCTCTGCTTTTTACTCTCCACCCCAGGATTTCTTCAAATTTTCCCATGTCTGTGCCTCTGCTCTTTCTTTCTCCCCACTCTGGGGTTTGTCCGACTTCCTCGCCTGCAAACACCCCCCCCACCCTCCCACACAACTTCAGGGGCGTCGCAGGTGTCCTCCTGCTTCAGAGCTTTTATCACTTCCCACTCTCGGTCTTCTCTGTATTCTCCCCCTCCCTGGGGCTATACTTATCCCTTCGCCCCAATCTCAGCATAATCCCCTCTCTGGCTTCTTAGCTCGTTCCCCAGCCGTGCTCCCTGGGAGGGCTGTGTAGTCTGCCTGAGCCTCCCTTGCTGCAGAGCAGCTCACGCAAGTCATCCACTGGAAACTGGGTCAGCCGGCGTCTTCTCTCCATTTCTGCTTCCTCAGTGTGGGATTTTAGGGCAGCTCTTCCGAGCTCTACCTCTGTGCTCTGTGCTCGTTCTGGTTGCCACTCCAGTCCACTCCGGGGTTCGGCTGCCAGGCATTGTCACACTCGTCCAGTGCAGACCTCCAGTGCAACGCCACGTCAGGCATTCTCACTTTCCACACATCCCCACACGCACTGTGCGCTGCAGCATTATTAAACTCTTCTGATTGGTTCTTGTTCTGATGTGCCCCCAGGAGGTTAGCTTTTCCGCCGTTTTCCAGGAGGAGGATTGAATAAAGTTGGTGTCAGAAGCTGTGCTAGCCATTAAAGGGGCCATAGATGTATCATTCCCCTTTAATTCCATTCACCCTGAGGGAGGTATGTTGGGGGTCAGGGGGCTGGGAGGGGGGTTTGGTCATTTATGTCCGTCTCTGTGGGTTTCCTAACCCCCAAGGGAGAGCCACATCCAGAAGGTTCCTGCTTCCACTGTCCCCTGAGAGGTGTTAAGCATAGAGGGATCACCTCCCTAGTCCAAAAGGGGGTGGGTCCCCATTGGGGAGAGCTGATGAATCACTGGGATTCGTCACAGCAAACAGTACATAAAGATTCCTAAAAGAAAGATTGCAAAGTGTCATGTTAAGAGAACTTATGGCCAAGTGAAATAAATGGACCAGATCCTTTGTGTGCAGGAAAGAATGTAAGGAAAATGTATTTGTGTAATACTGGATGAACAAAATGTGAGTTAAACTATTCATGTTGCATCCAAGGCCTGCTTGGAAAGCAGAATGATGGTGACCTGTGTATGAGCTAGTATCTGATCCAGTTGTCAATATTTAGATGTGGGTGGAGGCACTGAACAAATAATGTTTATGATAGCAGGCTCGTATGGGGTGTATCACAACCTCAGATGACCAAGGACTTGGGTCCACAGCTGTAGATGTCCCAGTCTCCCAAACACACATTACAGGTTGCTAGGAGAGGCTTTTGCTAGGTTACTAACGGGGTTCTTGGTCAACCTACTTTTTTTCTGCTTGTGGAATTCCAACCCATCTGTGGCAGTGGCCACAAGGGGACGGTGCCACCAAGCTCGCTGGCAGTAACTGATATGCTGGTGTCTGACTGTGCACAGTAATAGGGTTAGAGAGAGGGGGTATAGGGAAGATGGCCCTCCAACAGCAAATATTCTCGAACAAAGAGTCAACAAAAACTTCCCTTACAATGCATGCTTTCTGAAACGTGCTTGTGAAAAAGCAGTTTTTAGTCCGGACGTATTGCAGAGTTGGAAAGGAGATACATGTGTAGTGTCATCCACGTTGCAAAGATATGGTTTTGATGTTCCTGGTATTGCTCCTAATTGTGGGCATACAAACGTCTAATTTTAGAGTATATGTGCAATGCTCTGGACTTCTTGAAGAGGAGGGGTTGCTATAATTATCGTTTCTCAGAGATCCAATTTCCTTTACATTTATGCTTCTTACAGGACTATGCAGACTGTTCTGTCCAGATTCTGCTTGCAGAACAAAATTGGTTGATGTCTGGATGCAGTCCAACTAACTTTCTCCTATGATGTTGCAGGAAAGAGTGCAGGGCCCTTTGGACTAAACTCTCATCAATACCAGTTAAGAAGAGTGTAGAGGAGGAGCCAAGTACCCCCACTCCAACTGCCCCGCCTACATTACCTGAAAAGTATGAACCAAAGTATGACACATACACAGAACAGATAAACCAACAAAGAGAAGAGCATGGACTCTGTGCAGTACCCATAAGAATACCTATACCTAAGAATATGGGAGGTAAAGTACCAATTAAACAAACCGGACCTACAAGATAATATGACCACCTTTTGGGCAAGATTCCTGTAGAAGCAGAGAAACTAAAAGGCAAAGATGAATGGTGACGTCATATAAAATCGATTTGACACCCATAGAAGAGATAAATAGACCAGAGGATGCAGACCATTTATAAACCATCAAGAAAGTATCAAGGATAAGTGACATCTTGGGATCAAGGTGAAGAAACGTATGCCACAGACCTGATGAAGATACTCAGTTTAAAAGTGTACAAATGCAATGAAACGCAACCAGCAAAGCAATCATGAAGCTAGCCAAATGCTTTTGAATAGTTCGACCGCAGCAAGCGGGAATATATATAGACGCACACACAGACAAGTTAAGGATAAACGTTTCCACTACGCATATAAACAGTACTGAACAAATCAAGAAGGCTGCATTTTTAGTGTTGCAGTTAAGAAAAGCAATTGAATTAAACAGAATAGAAGCTCAGCTAAGGAGTTGATTGAGCCAAAAAAGCCAAGGTCCTATCAAACTGGAACTGGCTGACATCGGATACAATTAACGTGAAGGAACAGAGGCTCCTGTTCAGAAAGGTCAAGCAAAAACCAAAGACGTTGGAGGATTATTGGAGAAGGAAATCAAATACACGAAAAGCTTGATTTCATGGTGTCCAGTCACGCGGTAAAAGGGAGTTGGACGATTGAGGTGGTCACACCTATGCACGGAGTCCGGCTGGTGCCCACACTCCCTAAAAATTCTCAGAGCATAGTACAGACTAAAGGCCAAACTTCAAACACCAATCAACACTGGAGCATTGAGGGGATGATATGCTAATTGGTGGGAAGCTGGTGCTAAAACGAGCTCACCCACACCTGGTTGTTCAGTCTGCGTGCTGCTAGACGTAGGTGGAAAAGTACTGACGGGGGTTAGGAGCTAACCAATTTTAGGGGACCGCGTAATTAAAGGTCCTATAGCTTGTGTAGCCAATGGGACGTCTTAAATTTAGTGATGTCCATAGTTGCCCCACCTGATGTTAATTGTCCTATCACCTTCCTCCACTGTTCTATAAACATATAGAGCCTAGACTTAGAACTACACTTAGACCCAATCACACCCTCCATAAGGTTTTTGTAGTTTGCCACGTAGGATGACGTTGGTAGTGACGCAGTTCAAAACATCAATGATGACCAATTGTGCGTATAAGAGCCCAGTTTTTTATGAAGTAAGTAGAGTCAGAGGATCGAGCGATTGATGATGTTCGTTGTATTCCCTGTTTTAGATACTTGATATTAAAACAGATGAATTTTGCCAAACTATGTGTCGTCTTGATTATTGATGTGTGAATAAAATCTGCATCCCCATCCATCTCCAGGGTATCGCTACTTACCTTCAAGGGCTGTCTGAGAGAACACCCAGCTCACTTGGAAGCAGAGATAGAATGGTTAGATAAGATAACCATCGGCAGTCGACATTGGTAACTTTAGAGTCTCAGCAATATCGCACGACACAACCTTTGCCATTTGGCTGACAGGACGTGAAGCTCCCCGTAGATAGTGGATAGTATAAACTCCTTGCAAGTGACGGTTTGACGGGACCCCTATTTTCAGATAGAAACCCCTCCCACATCTACGAGAAGCGGATCGAAAAGCAGCTTGAAGAGGCAGTAACGAAGGCGGTGATCCCGAGGGTCCGAAGAAAAACATGCGAACGGTGAGTAAATAGCCCAAAGAGTGTGGCAAAGGAATACATGTATAGTAAATAACGGGGAGGGGTGGGATAAAATATAAGAGTAAGAGTGTAATACATATGTATATGGGAAAGAAGATATTGTCTTGAGTGTGGCCGAGCAATACATAAAGAAGAATAGTCATGAGTGAGGCCACGATAAGAGGATACGCCCTGTTCCTAAGCTTTAAAGAGTGTTATCAGAAACCTTAATTCAGAGCCCATTAGTGGGACATATAGAAGGCAGGAACTGTCAATCGGAGCAGATTTTAGAGGGCAAGACGAATCTTAAGGAAAAGATTGTGAATAGTATAAGTGGCCGGTCAGGTTTGTCTGTTTTATGGGATTGAAAGGAGTGATGATGTCAGAGTTGAAAGAAAACATTTTATGTAAGAGAAGAACAAGTTACTCTCTTACCTGGTAACGTTCTTTCGATGGGATGGTCCGACAACGTATTCCATATCCATGACAGTAATCACCACAGCTGTGCTGCTTCGGAAAATCTTTCTGCGTCCTGCGTCGATGACGTCGATACGCCGTCCTCGAGTGCCTCTGTCGAGCCGACGTCACCGGATGTTATAAGTAGGACGCACGACACCCGTAGCCTCAGTTGTAGTTTTTTCCCAGAACGTGTGGCACCAATCTTCTGCCAGTAGGACCACAGAAAGCCTTGCGGAAACGTAAGCTGCAATCGCATAAGAAATTCTAAAGCGGGGAAGGCAAGGTGGGAGTGATATGAAATACGTCGGACCATCCCATCGAAAGAACGTTACCAGGTAAGAGTGTAACTTGTACTTCGAGGGGATTGGGTCCTCTGACGTATTCCATATCCATGACAGACTCCCAAAGCAGTACCAACGTAAGGAGGTGGGAAAAGAATTTAGAATATACAAATTTAGAATGCCCAATCAAAGTGCAGAGTAAAGGACCGCCTTGCCAAAGGCCAGATCCTGCCCATGGACAGAATCTAGGGAGTAGTGACGTACAAAGGTATGGACCGAAGCCCAAGTGGCTGCATCACAGATGTTACGAATAGGAACACCCCTCTGCAGGGCAGTAGAGGCAGCCATACCCCTAGTCGAATGGGCCTGTAAGCCTACAGGAGGGTCCTTACCCGCCAGGCGGTAACATTCAGAAATTGCCAAGATAATCCATCTAGACAAAGTCTGCTTAGTCACAGCTTGCCCCAAACGCCTTCCAGCAAAACCAATAAAGAGCCGATTGTCCACTTTGACCCGGGACATGCGGGAAATGTAGAAACTCAAAGCTCCCCTAGGACCTAACCTATGGAGCCTCTCCTCGTCCTTACCAGGATGCGGAGGAGGATAAAATGCTGGAAGAATAACCTTCTGGCTTAAATGAAATTCCGACACCACCTTCGGAAGAAAGGAAGGACGAACTCGAAGGACAACCCTGTCCTTATGAAACACAGTGAAGGGTGGGTTAACTGAAAGTGCCTGTAACTCACTCACTCTGCGAGCGGAAGTGACCGCAACTAAAAATACAGTTTTAAGGGTTAACAGTCTCAAAGGACAAGAATGTAAAGGCTCAAAAGGAGCACCCATTAGAAACTTGAGAACAAGGTTCAAATCCCAACCGGGCACCTGAAAAGGTGACGGAGGGAACACATTAGTGAGCCCTTTCAGAAACGGAGAAATTAAAGGAATTTTAAAATAAGAACACTCCTCAGACGAGCGTTTAAATATGGACAGCGCCGCCAGGTAAGCTTTAACGGTACCCACTTGCAATACCCTGTGGGCTAAAGAAAGGAAAAAAGACAGAACTACAGGAATGTCACATGAAAAAGGATCCACATTCTGAACCCTGCACCAGTCGCAGAACTTTCTCCAACGGCAACGGTACAGGGACTTAGTTGCCGGCCGTCTGGCCGAAAGCAGCAACACCATCACATCTTCAGGGAGGTCCCAATCCTTATACCTCAACCTTTCAGAAGCCAAGCGTGAAGGTTGAGGGATCTGACCTCTGGATGGAGAACCTGACCCCCCTCCCGTGAGAGCAGATCGTCTCGGTAGGGAAGACGACATGGAGGGCAGATAGACAAGTCGAGAAGGTCCGGGTACCACGTCCTCCTGGCCCATGCCGGAGCAATGAGGATCATCCGGGAACCGAACCTCTAACCTCCGCAGCACTTGCGGGATGACGGGGACTGGAGGAAACGCGTACAGCAGTGGGAATGACCACTCCACCACAAACTCGTCTCCATAGGCTCCTCTTGGAAGAAATTCACGCGAGCAGAACCTTTCGCACTTCTGGTTAACACTGGAGGCGAAGAGATCCACTTGAGGGGTCCCCCAAAGGGCGAAGATCTCCAGGAGAATCTCCTTAGCCAGCTCCCACTCGTGAGAGATCGCGCTCTGCCTGCTCAGAGCGTTCGCTGTCTCATTTTCGTCTCCGGCCAGATGAACTGCCGAGATCGAAATTCCCTGCTGGATGGCCCAGAACCAGAGCTGCATCGCCTCCTTGCACAGAGGAAGTGACCCTGCCCGCCCTTTTGGTCGAGGTAGTGCATGGCCACTGTTTTGTCCGTCAGAATCAGGACATTCTTTCCTCGCACAGTCGGCAGAAAAGCCTTCAGGGCAAGCCTGAGGGCCCTCAGCTCCAACAGGCTGATATGGAGTCTGGACTCCAACGGAGACCAACGACTGCCGACTGTCAGCTCGTTGGCAAGAGCTCCCCATCCCGTGAGGGACGCGTCTGTCACGATCGTCACCTCCGGCCAGGGCAGCCAAAACGGAGCCCCCCTCATCAGATTGCCTTCGACGGCCCACCACAGAAGGTCCGAGGCGACCGAGGGCGGCACCTGAACGAGGTCCGACATCCTGCCGGAAGACTGACCACTGGAGCTTGAGAGCCCATTGCAAAGATCTCATCCGCAACCTGGCCTCTGCCACCAGAAGAATGCAGGATGCCATGAGGCCGAGCAACCTCAAGAACTTGAACGCTGGGAGACTCTGGGCATGTTGAAACTTGTGCACCATCTGCTGAATGTGGTGAGCCCTCACCTGGGGAGGAAAACACTGCCCCAGGGACGTGTCGAGCACTGCTCCGATGTACTGGAGCCGCTGAGTTGGCGTCAAGTGAGACTTCTTTAAGTTGAGGGAGAAGCCCAGCTTGTGAAGGGAGTGGCAGGTGACTGACAGATGATCCAGGACTTGCTCGGGAGAGCACGCTCTGATCAACCAATCGTCCCGGTAGGGGTAGACGTGAATCCCCCCTTTCCTGAGATACGCTGCCACCACCACCACCATGAGCTTGGTGAAAACCCTCAGGGCGGAGGTCAATCAGAACGGCAGGACCCAAAACTTAAAGTGCGAGTTGCCAACCGCGAACCTCAGGTACTTCTTGTGCTTGGGATGGATCGGAGCAAAAATAAGCGTCCTTGAGGTCGAGAGACATCAAACAGTCCTGAAGTTGAAGGGCCTGGAGGACTTGAAAAAGAGTAACCATCTTGAACTTGTCCTTCCTGAGGAGCTTGTTCAAACCGCGCAAGTCCATGATGGGTCTCAATCCTCCGTCTTTCTTCGAAATAAAAAAATAAGGGGAATACCATCCCTTGTTCCTCTCCGCTACAGGCACCAGTTCTATAGCGCTTTTCTCCAGCAGGGATTGAATTTCCGGCGCAAGGAGCGGATCCAGACTCTTCAAAGAAAGGTTCCCTGGTGGATTGTCGTGAGGCCTCTGCCGGAAAGGAAGACAGTAGCCGTGGGCTATGATCTCCAGAACCTACACATCTGAAATAATGGCAGGCCATTCTAGAAGATGCTGCGCCAGCCTTCCCCCAACCGGAGAAGCATGGGCCTCATGACTGAGCTGAAGCGGCTGCAGCAGTGCATGAGGGCAAAGAGGCAACTACTTGCGCGGCCTTGGCACCTCGAGTACCTTGTTTTCCACCTCTGGCACTCCTACGGTTTCCCCTTTGACTAGCAGCTCCTCTTGATTTACTAAAGGACGAGTAATATCGAAAGGAACCTCCCCTCCACTGCTGTCCCCTAGGACGAAAAGGCAGAGGTTGGCGGACTGCAGCACCCAACAACTTTGCTGCAGCTTTGGAGGTCTGTAACCTCTCAAGACTCTCGTCAGCCTTGCTGCCAAAAAGATGTTCACCATCAAAGGACATGTTGAGGAGGCGGGCCTGCACATCAGGAGTAAAACCCGACTTCCGCAACCACACAAACCTGTGTATAACAGTGCTCGCTGCCATGGACCAGCTGACGCAATCAACCATGTCCAGACCCGACTGAACGGATTCACACATGGCATCCTTGCCATCCTGCGCGATAGCAAGGAAACCATCCCATTCCTCCCCTTCGGTAATATGATCAGCCGCTAGGGAAATACAGTTCCACAGAGTGTGCATGAAACGAGACAAGGCACAAACTGAGTTGTCAGCCTGAAGCGCCATACCCCCAGAAAAAAATACCTTCTTCGCCCAGCCGTCAAAACGTTTGTCGTCCCAATCAGGAGGGATGGTAGGGTACGACGCCTGCTTTGCGGGGGCCGTAGCCACCTGCACCACCAAACTTTCCGGAGTGGGGTGCGTGGTCAAGTAGCAGGGGTCGCCACTGGCTGGGCAATATTTCTTCGGCAAGGACTTGCTCACTGACGGGAGACTCGCCGGAGAAGTCCAAGCCGCAGCCACCCTTCTCTGCAAGGCCATATGGAATGGCAGCACCGGGTCAGTTGGTGGACCATGGTCCAGGATATCAGTCAGGTCATCCTGCTGAAAATCCCCAGGAGGGGAAGACCACCCTAGGTAATCCGTGACCCTCGACATAAGGCGCCGATAAGAGGAGTCGGCATGCGTGCCATGCTCAGGCCTACCAAATTCCACCTCCGGAGAGGTGTCGAGCCCACTGGCGTCATGCAATGACTGCCGCAGCTCCTCAAGCTGGCTCTGACCAGAAACAATGTCATCAGGGACCTCTGCAGGAACCACCCCTTCCTCAGACCCCTCATCCACCTCAGAAATATAATCCAGAGGCTGGAAAGAGGGAACCGAAAAAGGAACAAAGACATGTTTTGCCTTAGCCGGAGCTTTTCTAGGGGGTTCCTCCATACCACGAGGCATCCCCGACAAAACCGCCTCGAAAGGCGTCAAGGGCATCAATGGAATTGGCGTCAACGTCGAGCGTGGCGCCGACAGCATCGACACAGGCCTCGAGGGCGGAGCCCCAAGCGTGTCTCTCGACACCCTGGGCACTGATGGCCTCGACGACTTCCTCGGAGGCGGGGCCTCGAGAGAGTCCGTCGACAACCTCTGCGCCGCCGGCGTCGATGTCTTCCTTGAAGACTTCACAGGTTCACAAGGTCTCGATGGCGTCGAGGACCGGGACCTGGAACGGGCATGTCTAGAGCGATCATCCTTGTCCGACCGGGACCTCGAAGGCGCCTGGTGGTCGCGACTACTGCTCGAGCCCGAAGGCGGACGAGCGGTGTCTCTAGCACGCCCACGACCGGCGTCCTCAGACGGCGCGGATGGACCGGAGCCCTACGATTGAAAAATCGCCAACATCTCCGTTCGGAAGGAATCCCATTCCTCAGGAGTGGAATGCTTGTTGGGACAAGCAACCCGCTGACGGGCGGAGTCCTCAGAAGAGGACAGGGGAGGCAACCGGTGACGGCGCTTCCTGGAGTGCCTCGAAGAGGCAGAGGAATGGCGGAACCGACTCCCAGACTGAGAACCCCCCCGACTCCCGACGACGATGCGGAGAGTCGCCCCTCGAATCGTCCATCGAAAGACCAGTGGAACATGACTTCCAGGGCTTGGCCACCTTACCGACCGACAGCGTCTTCTTATGCTCCCACAAGGCCTTCGATGTGAGCGATTGGCAGTCGACACAGTCGTCCGTATCATGGTCCTTCCCGAGGCACCAGAGGCAAGCGTCATGCGTATCCATCAGCGACATCTTGGACCTGCACAGCCGACACTTCTTAAACCCGGACCGCGGGGTGGGAGAAGCCGAAGACGACATATTTGTATAGCAATGAAGAAACAGGTTTGAAGAACCGCAAAAACAGGATTCAGTAGAATCGAGGCGCGCCGAGATCTCCGAAGCGAACACGTTCGCAGAATAAATGGAAATAAGGCTACAGGCGTCGTGCGTCCTACTTATAACATCCGGTGACGTCGGCTCAACGGAGGCCCTCGAGGACGGCATATCAACGACATCGGCGCAGGAAGATTTTCCGAAGCAGCACAGCTGTGGTGATTACTGTCAGATATGGAATACGTCGGAGGACCCAATCCCCTCGAAGTGTGAAGTTGAGACACGGAAAATTGTTTGTGTTTAAATTTGTATTTTGATTTTTTTTTTTTTTTTTTAAACAAGATGAAAGTAAAAAATTGTGTTTTGAAGGGATTGGAACTTGCGACGATTGGTGCTCGCTCATATTGTATGTGATTGAGACGCATTTAAAAAAATCTGCGATTAAAAATTAAGTAAGTGTTAGCAAAGAGAAAAGTGAAAGGTTAAAAATGGAAGATGTTCCTCCATTAGTGCATCTGTGCAAGCAGCTGCCGAAACAGGCGCCCAAATTTAAACAGTACAGTGCAGAATGGGTTAAAGGAAACGCAGACAAAATGTTTCGATAATGAACCCAAGGGGGATCATTATCGAAGGCAGTCCTGCAGCTCATGACGACATATTTGCATGCAGCATACACGAGAAAGAAGCTAGAAAAGCGCCCAGCGAGTCTAGAACTTTGGAAAATGTACCAACAAGAAAAGGAGGAAGAGGCTCCTTTAGATTGGATACTCAATATATGTAAAGAGGGGAGTGAAGAGCCTTTTGCTCCACCCGCCCCGTCTGAAACAAAAAGACAGACATTGGGTTATACCCATTAAGGGAACTTAAAGCAGCAGCGGGATACAGCAATCCCTTATATGAGTCACCTGCGCAAAGTAGTGACGAGGGCACAGAGAAAGATACAGAGAAAGATGTAACCTCCAAAGTCCAGAGAGACGTGACAACGAGAGAAGTGATAGAGCAAGCGCATCTCTAGATATAAGGAGAGAAATAAAGAGATGGAAAGGAGACGAGGATAAAACTAATGAGATAGCGCTCTTACAGAACAAATGGATGGGAGGTCAGATTTTACTTTTTGATGCTAAGGCATCGAGGATGTAAAACAAAGGGGAGATCAAGACAGAAAAGAAAGAAAGAAGAACGATTGAAAGATGAAGGAGCGAAAAGAAAAGATAGACAAAGACGAGAACAGTTATATCAAGATGAACAAGCAAAAGAACAGGAGAGGGCAGAAAAGAAAAGGTGACAATTAGACAAACAACATCTGATGAGCAGGACAGGATAGAAAGACAAAGAATAGATGAACAGGAAAGGATAAGAGAAAAGAATACAGAGACAAAGGGATGAGGAGATACGAAGGGCATATGAACAAAGGAATATGAAAAAGAAAGAGGAAGACCGAGCAAGAGAGGAAGAGAGAAAGCCCAGAGAAGTCGATGACGACATGGAACATAAAAGAAGACAGAGCACGCGATCTCAAGTATTTGGAAAGGGAAGTAAGAAATCTCGATCCATTGGTAGAATGGGAAGATAGACAAATTTTTTCCTGAATCCGAGTCATTACCAGGCACGTCTAGAGCAAATCTAGAAGACTAGTTTGACTCAAGAAGTATTGGGGAACCGATCGATAATGTATATAATAACATGAGAGCTCAGAAGGAAGCTCAGGGGAAAGGAAAAAATTATCGTCTCAAGAGCACTCAGTTGTATGACATGGATGAAGCCTCATGTAGCTTGAGACATAAGGAGCTGTCTTTAGACAGACTAACTTTGAATAGAAATGATGACGAGAGAAGGTGCACGAGTTGGGCACAGGAAGTGTCAGACGAAGAAAGGGAAACCTTCCAGGGGGAAGAGAGAAGTAATGTATGTGGTCCAGAGGGATGTTCGCCTATGGATAAGAGAGTAAGATGGTCGGATTTAAAAATACCTGTGTCTAAGGCATCACAGTCAGACCGACATAAGGGGCAACCCCACGGTCATAGGGGGGAGTCCCTGCCTTATGTAAACAGGTTAAGATAATTGCCAGGCAGACAGCGATGTGGGAATATCATCCCGGTGGTGGACAGACAAATGATGAAAGATGAGAACGAGTTTGGCGCGTCACAGTTCCCTTTGCTAGAAAAAGGAGGAACAAGGCCACAGTCTATACCATGGCCTCAAATGGACAGAGATAATCGAAGGTCTAAACTCCTGATTTTGACTTTTGGTGCTGGGAAATGGATACATGAGCTAGAAAAGAGGACGGGAGGAAATACATTGGCTATAGAGGGACATTAAAGGTCTTCTGATCGCCATACTTGGTGAGAGAGCTGACGATGTATGGACACCGGCAGGCTACCCTGGTGTGACTACAGTCAACACTGTGCATGATGGAGCGCTGTTTAACAATTGCAGAGCAGCAGTTTGGAAAGCGCTTTGAGTACAATATCCGGACACGTCTGATATTGGAGCTATAATGACAAAAAAGATGAAAGAGAGAGGATCCTTTGCTTTACATTCAACATTTCCAAGACGTCTGGGCGCTTTAAACTCGGGAATCTTGGGGGAAATCTTATACCTGTGTTCTATCATATACTATGCCAAGGGCTGCCAGAGCAAGTTCAGAAACAGCTAAAGAAATTAGTGAGTATAGAAGCTAAACCGTGGTCGGAAATTCAGTTGACCATTACACATTACTGCAGACTTCGGCAGGAAAAGAAACGCAAAAAAGATGATACTCAAAAAGGCGAGGAGGCAAAATTGGTTCAGAAAAAACTTTCCAAGCATGCCATTGAACAGCAATGTTAACTAATACAGACGGATCCAATTCACAACAGATGACGAACATGCCACAGGCAAATCACCAAAGGTTGTTCGATTAAAGCAACAATGGATATGCTCCACGAGGAAGGAGTTTCTGAGGAAGAGGTTGGCAAGTAATTGGCAGCATAAAAGGAGAGGTTTTCAAAGCAATCAAGGTGGGTTTCAAAATATGCAAAATGGGGATATGGGAAGGCCACCGCCTATATGTTGGACGTGTGGAATGACAGGAAATTTTACTTGTACATGTAGAAGTCAAGGCATGGTACAGAATGATCAGTTTTCAAGTTATTCACAACAGAATGGAGATGGGTTTGTGCAAAATCAAACAGTTCAGCAGCAAGCGCCAAGAGTGCAGCAGGGCTTGCAACCACAGCAAATGACAGGTAACCCACCGCAGGGACAATAACAGCAGTCCCCTATGCAGTTCCAGCAGAACACAGTTACAGAACAGGTATCGAATCCTGGAGTAGGAAGCGTCACTGTTGGAGGAAATCCTTTGACAAATAATGGGACAAGGCTGTCCATGGAATAGGACAGCTCACTTTGATACCTGATGTGTTCCATACTATCCGTGACACCAAACCCCCTTGAGGAGCCATGGGTGGATGTCAGTATAGGAAGCAAAATGTTTTAGTTCATAGTGGAAACGTGTGCAAAACGGTCATGTATACGAGAGGGCACATTTTCAATGTCTGGCAATGCCATGAATACTCAGGGATTCACAGGAGCTACAAGTCGTGTTCCTTTCACTGAAGAACTACCAGTCTCTATAGGAAAATGTGACATGAATGTGCTACTACTTTATTTGAGACAAACGCCTGTCAATATATTAGGACGAGATCTGATGACTGAGTTAAATATGACAATCTCATTCACACATGAAGACATAATATACTCAACCCCATGAAGGCATTATTTAAATGTGTGCGAAATATTTAAGGCATACGCAGGACGATGAGAGCAATCCCATTAGAACCAGAGATTTTTTTATATGGTGTACGCATATTGTTGTCCTGGCTGCAAGGAATAGCAGGCAAAACAATGAGAACTCCTGATGAGTTTTTGTTTAGACCAAGGATACCCATGTTTGGAAAAAAAGGGACAAGTATTTCCCTTAATGATACAAGCAGCCATGGTGTTAGGAAAAATAGCATTGCTTGATGGCTGTGATGATTAGGGCAGGCAATGGTGTGTAGTAATCGCCATTGGAGAAGGCTACAGATTGACTGACATCACGGATGAGGATCTGTTTGAAGATCACCCATTTTATGATGAAGTAATATTTGAGATGAACATCACTTACTGAGTAAAAGCAATTAAAAGAGAAGTGCATCAGAGAATGTTAGCACAGAAACGCCCAGAATATTTTGACGAAGACATGGCAAAAGTGCCAGTCTCATTATGGACTACTGGCCCCTATGAAGTAGGCCTACTAAAGGGGGTCGGGAAGTGCAGATTAAATTAAAACCAGGAGCAATTTTGCCTCGAGCACTGCAATATCCCATGTCTCGAGAGGCAGATGAAAGAGTTGTCAAGACAATTTCCACCATGATGAAGCAAGGTATCTTAATGACGTCAGAATCACCATGTAATACGACAGTTTATCCTATCAAGAAATCTAAGGGGGGTGGGATCATGGCGTTTTATACAAGATTTGAGGCCAATAAACCAAATTGTAGAGGCCGGGTTCCCTACAATTCTATGCAATACACCAGTTGATACACGATATTTCACGGTGATTGACTTGAAAAATGTGTTTTTCTCAATCCCATTATACAAAGACTCACACAATGTGTCCGTTTACCTTCAGGCAAGTTCGCCTGAAAAGCACACGGCTGCCCCAGGGGTACTCTGAGTCCCCATCGATTTTTAATAGAGTCCTACAGATGGACTTGAGCAATACTGCCTTAAAAAGCATTGTGCTGCAATACGTAGATGACATTTTAGTTTGCAGCACCACAGAGAAAGAGTGCAGACCCGATTCTGTTCAGCTGATGATTATACTTGCTGACGAAGGATAGACGGTTGACAAGGAAAAGTTACAATATTGTCAACAAGAAGTGCTGTACATAGGCCAATTGATCTTGCATGAAGGAAAGAAAGTTACTCATGAAAGAGCCGAGGCCATTTTAAAAGCAGCCAAGCCACACATGATAAAAAAGACGCCATGTTTTTTGGGACTATGTAATTAGGTCAGAGCATGGATCTTTGACTACAGCTCATGTACAAGGCCTCTCTTACAGGCAGAGGAATTATTTTTATTCTCGCATACAGATGGTACTGTTATGAAAGCAGTGCTCACGCAGAGAACCACGTTGGGGTACAAACCCTTGCATATTACAGTGGAATCTTAGACTCAGTAATGAGGTCTTTTCAATGCGAACAAAGTTTGCCACAGAGAAGGCCACAAGCATAGTGATGGGATGCTCTATGACGTTATTTGTTGAACATGCATTATTTGCCATTTTAGAAAAACCAAAAGGCACGTTGACTTCTCAAAGGGCTTCTGTCTATGAGGTAGTTATATCAAATCCGGCAATCAAAATAGTTAAATGTAAAATAGTGAATCCAGCTGTGTTTATTGCTGTGCCAGTCACGGAAGGAGAGCCCATACACGATTGCGCAAACTATGAAGAGTTTTATGATGAAATCCCTAGAGTAAAGGAGAATGCACTAGCAAGGGGAGAGATTGTGTTTATTGACGGGTCTTCGAGAATCGATCAAAATGATGGACAAAGATACACAGGCGACGCTGTGGTAAAGCGCACGGCTAATGGGGTATTTCGGGTGCTCGTTAGTACTCGATTGCCTTCGCATTATTCAGCACAGGCTGCAGAATTATTGCCATTGATACATGTGCTCAAGAATCACACAGACCAGGAAGTAGCGACTGCACCTATGTGACGTCGACGGTGCACACAGAATTAGCAAGTTGGAAAAGGAGGGGTTACCTCAGAGCGGACGGCACGCCAGTACAGCACGCAGCCTTATAGGAAGGCTTATTAAGGCGCTACAGCTCCTCAGTCGGCTTAGCAGTCAAATGCGCAGCTCACACAAAAGGACAGATTTTATCTCACACGGAAATCAAGCAGCAAATACAGATATAGGAATGATGAACGTTGAAATATCTAATGTGAATGAAAGAATGACTGTAATGATGACTGTAGCTGAAGGATATAATCATATGTCCAAGGCACAGATAATGGAACTCCAACGGGAGGCAGTGCAAGAGGAAAATAATTTATGGACGTGAAGAGGATGTTCTTTAAACCCCTCTGAAGCATTTTGGCGACAAGACAGCACTGGTAACCAGTGATGCCTGTAGCCTTATTAAGAGTGACGCTGGAACAGCTACACTACGCCACGCACACAACTAGGGAGAATCTTGCTGTAACTTGCTGAGGAATGGTTCATACCGAACCTAATGGAGCATGTTACATTTTTGTATGCTAAACTGTATAGTTTGTCAACAGTTCACGGCTGGGCATACACTTTGAACAGTTAGGAGAGTCATTACGAGACCTAATGGCCCTTTTCAGCACTTGAATACTGACCATGTCGACCCAGATACAAGTATGTAATGGATACAGATATTTAATTGTTGTGGTGTGTCCTTTCTCAAGATAGAGGCAGGTCCATTTACACACCTAGACTCCCCTTGTGCGGCCAAATTTCTAGTACGGGAAGTATTTCCTAGATTGGGAGTATGTGAAGTCATGAGGTCAGATAATGGTCCTAATTTTGTTAATACAGTGTTGAAAAGATCAGCTTGTTGCTTTGAATAAAGCACAAGTTTTCTTCGGCTTATCATCTGCAAGGACATGAGATCTGTGAGAGTCTCAACGGCTTGCTTAAGGAAAGGATAGCCAAGTGGAAGCTTACTCTGAAGAAAGGGTGGATGCATTGCCTACCACTGGCATTATATGCATTGAGGGACCAACTAGGTTCTGACCACCATCCTGAGCCTCACAAAATCGTGACAGGAAGGCGAATGAGAACACCCCTAATGCCTTCATCTTGAGTTAGAAGTGATACTCAGCCGACATCAGAAGTACTAGGATTGGAATTGCAAAACTATTTGAACTGTTTGACTTCCAGTATTTCTGTCATTTCAGGACAGTTGCAGAGACGAGGGTGTAGGGCAGTACAGAACACAGGAGATGCTTCAACAATCCAACCTCCGGAATTTCGTCTTCCCCAACTTTACCCCAGAGATGCGGTCCTAGTGCGTAACCACACAAGAAAAAGTGTGACGAGCCCGTTTCAACAGTCCCTTTGTCCTTGAGGACGTACCGCTGTCTGCTGTCAAATTGCAGGGCAGGCACGCTTGGATCTTCCTGGGGGACGTAAAGATCTACCCTGGAGAAACTCTTCTGCCTACACCCCTCCGCGATGAAGCTGCAATCATCGGCGAAGAACCACAGCACGTGCAGACGAGATATATGACGAGGAAGAAGGACGCATAACCTTCAAGTTGAAAGATTAAAGAACATTTTAGTTGGACTGTGGCTTGGCTTTGGACACTCCCTTTTGAGCTATTCATAACAATGTCAAAGAAAACATTTGAACACTCTGTGCATCTTAGTTGCAGAGTTAAGGGAAGATCTGCATTCTTAAAGCCACAGTAGCTTATTGATTTTGGACTGAGGCATATTTAAAGCCTGGATAAGAAGAGGAGTATGCCAGACTCTGATTGTGGATACAGCAATTGGAAGAGGGTACAATACCCTGATTCATTCCACACTGAGTTCTTGTTAGGATCTACTTATGGTGTTACCCAATGATGACCTTTCTAGGAACATACTCACGTATTTGAGTTGGTGTTGCATTCTTATCCTTCACTGGTGAGGAGAACTTGCCGCATTCCAACTTTCATTCGAGATCCTGACAATGAGAAAATTATATGAAGATTGCTCATAGTAATCACTGAACAATTCTTGAAGTTACCCGAGTACAGTGAAGAGAATACAGATGCCCTCATCAGCCGACGCAGCACATAAGACTAGTCAGTGGGGTGTTCTTTCATCTAATTGAAGAATACCCACATCTTGTTGGAAGACACACTGATGTGGTAACCTTTCTGAGAGATTCAAGAAACACTGCAAATTTGAATGTGATCTTGGAGGGATTATAATCCAAGCGAGCATCTAAATCACAGAGCAGTGTAGAAACTTTACTCCGAGGGACAGATCGAGAAAGTGTATAAAGGACAAACTTTGTTCATGCTGACAGGGAAGAAACATGTCATCTGGACTGAAGCAGATTTGAGGCATTGATTGGGAGCGGATTTATGAAGTAGAGCTTGTACAGACTTGCAAAGGTATTTTTTCTTCACAATAAAGGAACATTTACATCTCGATTGGTGAAAAAAACTGGTTCCAGACATACAGATAAAGTTGTTCCAGTTAGCAGACCATTGATCGCAGAGGAGTTACTGGATCAAGACAGCAGCTTCCAGAAGCAATCTACAATGCAGTACCGTTAAAATATGTTTTTCCTTCCTTAGCATCAAATGATCGAGATGGGGAATTTTAACAGCAACGTTGTGTTGCCCCACGAGAACAGACGCACACATTGTCCAAGAAGTAACTGTTGTAAGGTGACATATCTTTGAGTCATCTACTCCTGCATTGCGTTTATACTCCTATTGCTTTCACTGACTGAGAACTGCATTTTATATAGGTGCAAATGGAGCCAAGACTCCTGTGCATCTTCCTGAGCATAAGGAAGATGTACGTGTGGCAACTACATAGCACCCTAGACCCTACATAGTTATTCCTGTCCCAAGAAAAGATGGCAGGATACCTGAGCTTGAAATGGATGTTGTTAGTAATCAGTCACACACAACACTTGTTTCAGAGAATGCTTTTAAACACCTTGAGACAGGGTCGGTGGATCAGGCAAAGTAAGGGGTTAATAGAGGTTGGGCCTACCCAATTAATACATGCCAATACACCTGGTCCAGTGACAAGTGACCCAAGAACATATCCCAAAGGAAAATCCCAGATAAAGATTAGGAGAGACATTTTTATACCTAAAGAATTTGCTGAGAGAATAAAACTTGCCGAGAGGAAGAGACCTGCTGAACTTTATTCTACACAGGGAACCCGGATGGACGTTTCTATAATTAAGAAGGAGTTATGTTGATATATTTAGAGACAGTCATAGAAAACGACAAGAAGAGTTTGAGAACCAAAAGAATCACCCAAGAAGATAATTATGAACTAAATGATTATCTGGACAGCACAGCACACTTGGGAAATAACATATGGTACCGCTGTTAGGCCGAGGGTGAAGTCTGGATTTTGAAGGAGATTAGTTTGGGCTCACCCCTCTGGGGATACCTTTCTTTTGCAGTGCCCAATTTCAATCTCTCCAGGACGCTTTAGTTGAGGAGAGGATGGTTGTCTAGAGCCTGCGTGCAGGCCCCGAGGTATGCAGTAGTGAGCTTAGTGGGGGGGTGGGTTGGGGGGGTGGGCATCTGGCTTGTTCTACAATTGCCCATTTTGGACGGTGGGTGGGATATCTGACCATGCCAAAGTGTTTGTTAATTGTGCCGCCGCATAATATTGCGGAGGTTTGGCACTCCCATCCCGCCCCATTTGGGTGCTCCGGTCATTACTGTCTTCGGGATTCGTGCCTCGCCTTTCTTCCACATGAACCGGGAGATTTGTTTTTGTAGGCGCAGGAGTGGTTTCAAAGGGATTTCCACTGGCAGGGCCGAGCACACGTATAAGAATCTGGGCAAGAGGTTCATTTTGCAAGCCGCGATTCTTCCTAGCAATGAGATTTCTTGGCTTGCCCATCTGTTGAGGTCCGTCTCCAAGATGCAGAACAGGCGAGGGAAGTTCGCTGCATAGAGGCCTTTAGGGGTTGGCGTGATTTGTATCCCCAGGTAAATTATTGCTTTCGTGCTCCATTCTGTTTGGCGGAGGTCATTTGTTGTGTTCTCAGACATACCAATCGCCAAGACCCCTGATTTGGGTTAACTGATGGAGAAGCCTGCCACCTGTTCAAATAAGTTCAATTCTGCTAGGGACTCTAGTAGGGAAGAGTAGCTGTCCGTAAGCAAGAGAATTACGTCCTCTGCATAGAGGGACACCTTGTGTTGTTCGCCTTTTATGTCCACCCCTCTGATTGCCGGGTTGGGGGGAATTCTTTGGGCAAATGGTTCCATTATTAGGGCAAAGATTAGTGGGGAGAGAGGGCATCCTTAACTTGTCCCGCATGAGAGTGGAATTGCGGTTGATAGTCTCTGGTTCACTTTCAGGGTTGTTCTTGGGGATCTGTAGTTGGCTATTATTTTGTGAAAGAGAGGACTAAAGCGGAATGCTGAGAGGACCGAAGCGGAACGCTGAGGACACCAGGCTCATGAACGACCAATCTACTTTGTCGAAAGCTTTAGTAGCGACCAGGGATAGCAGTGCCATTTCGCTGTGTTCCGTTGACATCACTTCTTCTAGATTAATTGCCCGCTGGATGTTGTCCCCAAAGCTTTTTCCCCAGTATGAAACCCGTTTGGTCCGTGTCAGTAAGCACAGGGAGGATTTTTGCTAATCTGTTTGCCAGTACTTTGGAGTATATGTTCGCATCGATATTTAGGAGCGAGATGGATCTGTAAGAGGCACAATCTCTCAGGTCCTTTCCAGGCTTTAAGAGTAGTATGGGGGTCAATTCTTGCATTGAAGGGGTTGTCGTGCCCATCTCTCGGAAGGAATTGAAGAGTTCTGTTAGTGGGCTTATAAGGGATGCTTTGAAGAGTTTATAAAATCTGGGCGAGAAGCCGCCTGGGCATGGGGCTCTGGGTTTCAGGGACTTTATCACAGTGTCTACTTCCTCGTTTGAGATGTGTAGGTGTAGGGATTGTTTGTTTCTGAGAGGCAATCGAGGGTGGCTTCCGCAATGTATTGTTTCTGCCGCTCTGTTGACCGCTGGGTGGCATTCATGATGTTGGCTTCAGGGTATTGAGTCGCCCCCTCAGCATCCTTCAGGTCTGTAATATCTTGTGGGCTGCTGGTGGGGGAGAGCCGGACTTCTCTCTGAGCTAACAGCGCTTGTGGGTGCCGATTTTCCCCTTAAGTAAATGTTCCCAAGGCATTCCGCTTCCTCAGCTGTTGCACCTGGGAGGCTGCTACGGCTCCAGCCCATTCAAAAAGCGTTTCCGGCTCAGAGCTTACACAGAGCTCTCAGTGAAGCACCTGCACTGCCGGCGCTCCAAGCCTTGCCCCCGTTATCATGCTTTTTTTTAGAAGTTTATTGTGCACCTTCCACCATCCTAGTTTTCTTAAAATTGGAATTGAGCTGTCTCCTGTGTTGCCATGGGCCTATAAGTACTTTCATTGGTGCTTCATACTCCGGCAATGGCCTCATATATAGTCTGTTAATGGGGATAAGAGATGTGCATGTCTTCCTAGCAGAGATTCTTACTTTTAAACCCTGAACTAATGAGCTTTGATCTAGTCTATGCAAAAAGGGCGAGCATATTTGTCCTTGGCACTTAGTGGGTAAAACACTTATTGATGGATGACACCTAAGAAGTAGGAAAGTTTGCTTATTAGCTTTCACACCTTTCCAATGGCATCTCACCAGCATTTGATCTGTATTGAAATGTAACACTACAAAACTAAAGTCCTGGGAAGGAGTCACATTTGATTTAGTTACACTCCTAGATAATATCAGCCATGTATGAACAGCCACTGCCTGCTGAAGGTATGCCAGTAGCTTTTGTACTGTAGGGGACTACACCAGCCAGTCATCCAGTTCAGCGTAGTGTGGCAAGTCAGACTCAGGAGATGGACAAGAGGTCATATCTTTGCAGCAATGTGTTATCAAAAATGTTTCAGGCCAATCTTAACCCTATGCTTAAGGAGAGTTTTCCCTATTCTATAAAGAAAATAAAAAATGGTACTTGTCGGAAACGCTCACAACAAACCTGTGCTCTGTCCAAACCTAATCTAACCTAACCTAAAGTCTGTACTCTACCAGTAACAAAAAGGGTTAATATAAGTTTTAACCAGAAGGGTCTGGTAAGGCTTGTGTGTCTCACAAAATAATGGATGTCTGGTTTATGACCCATACTCAAATGTCTTTCTGGTTTCTTTCCAGCTACACAATTCATAATGTCTCTTTATTCTACTGCTCTTTTTGTAACAAGAGTCTCACCCCCAGTGGGTCCGAGAACGTTCAATGCACCTTGTACTATAGTCTCTCTCGCCTGTAAAGGCATCATGAATTAAGACAGACAACAGAATCACTGTTCTAAAATAGAGCTTTTATTTCTTAAATGTCAGGATGGAGTAAGGCCTAACTAGACCTTTGCTAAGGTGGGATTTCTGTATCTAAAGAAACTAGGGATAGTCTGTGTCATAAAGTTCAACTCAAAAGTCTGCCTGTGTCCAAACCCTATGCTTGCCCTCACAACTAAATCTATACAATGTGGAGGGATGTCAGCAACCAGAAAAAACAGTGTTCAAAGTAAAGTTCTGGGCTTCGTCCAGGTGCTGGTTTATTTTCAGCTTCTTCCTCAGGTTCAAAACAGTTCCACAAAAAGGTCTTTCAGCTCCCTTACCCAAGTTCAACAAAGTTCACAGTTAATTCAGCTTTGTCCGCTTTTAGTATGAATGGTAATCTTTTAGACTTCCTAACCATTCGCTTGGCTCTCCCTTCTCTTTTAGTCACTTCTAGACTGATGAGAATACCGGTGTACCGAATAGTAAATTTGGTATTCGGCCGAATATCGAATAGTTGACCCAAGTATTCTGCCGGGGCCAAATAGTAGATTACTACTGGAAATGTGTCAAGATATGCATAACAAGCCAAAACTGTTGGCTTTGCCAATGCGTGTTTTAACAGGACTTCAGTGAAGGACCTGCATAGTGCTTATAAATAGATCATAGCTGTAACTAAATAAAGTGCTTCCCTTGTTTTGCTGCGCTGTTGTATGTGGAACAGTGCAGTTTCTTTTTCTAGCGCTTCTTACCAGAAGGCAGCGCTTCCTACCAGACTGCCCCACTTGGTGCATTCTAATTCATAAAGAGCAAGTGGCTCTCATTCCAGAAAGCAACGCTTTATCTGTGTAGCTATCCAGCCTCAGCAAAGATCAGCTTTATCACTCTGCAGTTGAACTGCGTGAAATACTGGAAATGTTACAAGTGTTCACGAAAGGTAAGCTGCTGGTAATGCCCCTTCATCTGAGGGAACAATTGAGGAAGAGAAAGCGGTCCTTGCAAGCCACTGGGTCCCTAGGGGCCAGGCCTCCGCTCCTGGTCAAAGCGCAGAGGCACCTGAGGCATGTAGCCGTAAGGTTGCAATGGGTAGATGGATCCCTGAGGAGACCAGATGCCTGTACCGCACAATGCACTGCCTCTTCCAGAGGGAAGAGGACTGGGATCATCACGCAAAGCTCATTCAATGGGCGAAAGCACAGGTGGGGCAGAGTTGGATCCCAGATGGCCGCCTGCCTGGCAGGCTCTGCCACGTGCCTCTTCGTCATTTTGAAGCCTTGTGCCATGCCCTGGGCAGGAGGGCACGATGAAGCCTCAGACACGGGAGTATACAGCTTGTGTCCTGCACCCGAAGTGTAAGAATCTACCTCAGAGATGAACTCTGGTAGGTGCTGAGTCCTTGGCCGGTAGTCGAAAACGCTCTGACTCACGACCTCGGAGCAAGCTCAGACTCTTGAAGGTGGCACTCAATGATCCCATACCCCTTTGCATTGAAGAGGACAAACTTGATCACCTTTCCGAGGACAGCCTGGTAGGGCCCCTGAGCCCCTTAGCTTGGGAGCCAGTGGCCTGGATGGCCTCAGGTCTGCCGCTGGAGTGCCCGGAAGAGCCCTCGGGCCCTTCGGCTTGGGAGCCAGTAGCTTTAGAGGCCTTGGCCTGCCAAAACCTGAATACGAGTTGCTGCGCTGTGGAGATGTGCTGAACAGAGGGTCTACCTTGTCTTGATGAGAGGTCCTGGAGACTAAGTCTCCTAAGGTGGTAAGGTCGGGAGGAGGAGAGGTGTGGAAGATCTCCCTCCACCAGGAAAACCGATTTTTCAATTCCCTGTAACCGAGAGCGCTGCAAGCCAAACATGTGTCCCAGCGGTGGTCGGGCCCCAGACACTCAAGACAGAGTGCATGGGGGTTTGAGGCCAGGAACGAGCGGTCACATTAGGCACATCTTGTGAATCCTCCTGCAGCCGAAATGCCCTGGGGGAGGCGAGGCAACAAAGGGAAGTTAAATAAGAAACAAAACAGGGAGCAAGCAGAAAGCTAAAAAGTCTGTGCTGGCTACCAGGTCCGACACCGTCCGTGATAAAAAAAAAAAGGGACTTGAGTGAGGCGCTGGAGGGCAGGGCATTCCCACGCCCAAGGCCACGTCCCTGCGTGCTATACTAAATTTAAATGGGAAGCTCAATTTTTGCTGCCAACGGTTCCGGTAGCGTTCACATGTTGGGAGATGCCCACAGGGATGGAGGAAAGGGCACGGGACGTACGAGTATTGTTAACTACTTGGCATTTCTCTCCAAACTCAATGTCCATTGGGTCTCCAGACCCTTTCATTATATGCATTCATTTGTTCTGCCCTTTTTTTGGCCCATATGAAGCCCTCCCGAGCGCCCCGTTACGAGCGCTTGCTCCAGGTAACTCACCAGTAAACGGCAGCTCCTCCTGGTGCTTGCGCGATTCTCTTCTGCTTTCGCTTGCTCCCCTCTCTCACATCGGGAGCAACGGCAAGCTGCACTTGCCTCTTCTGCACATTATTGCTGCCTTGTGCAGCAAAGTGGAAAATTCTGTGCCCTTCAGTTCCAGCTGGTGACACAGGGCTCGGAGCTCTGCAGGGCTCTTCACTCTCGTAGCTTTCTCCAGTCTCAGTATGCTTCCCGCTCTCCTGCAACTGGCGGCGTCCTTTTCACCGGCTTCTCCTCTCCAGCCTGTGCCACGGTGCCCGGGCTTTCGAGGCGGGTTCACTCCGCTCATGTGGGTCTCTCCTTTTAAATCTTTTAAATGTACCTGTATCCTCTTAAAGGGTTGCAGGTTCAAGTCCTTTATCCAACTACAATTAACTCTCTCACTGGGACATGCCTGACTTTCAGAACTGAGTTCGACAGTCCTCCTCCTCACCCCAGTACCAAAGTGGTGTGCACAGGTGGAAGTGGTTATTCTTCCTGATCGCTTCTTCCTTGTCCCAGTCTTCTTAAAGGGAACTAAATGGCATATAGGTGGAATGTGTGACAGTGTGGCAGAGTGCCAACAATCTATGAAGGTCGGGGAGGGTAGGATGTATTTTGACTATTTCTTGATCTACCTAGAGGAGGTGAATGTGCGTCTAGTTTGCCCATAAGAGAAGGTGTTTTCCCTCTTGTTCTTTTCCCTGTTCATTTATAGAGATGTTTTACGTGAGGTTTGTTTGGTAAGGAAGGAATGGGTGTTGGGGGTTTGACAATAGCCTATAAAAGGCTTAATGGACTGAAGGTTCATTGTGGAATGGAAATGGGGATACTGCTTCTCACCTAAAGACACCCTTCTTCCACTACACAAGTCTCCTCCACCCAGGTGATCCTCCCTCGCATATCCACCCCCATGGTCGGGATGCCTTCATGTTGCTCACCCCCCCTTCTTGGGGTGCAAACACTTTCTCTCTGCCTTGCAATATTACAATTTCTTATCTTGCCCCTCCATGGGGTCTCTTGGATTTTAATGGGGTTTGGGACATCTTGGTTTTCCGCCCTCACTGAGGTAAATGTCCCCCTCACCTTTTCTTGGGGTATCTTGGTTCTCACCCTGACTTGGTTCACTGCTTCTCTCACACCTTCTTGGGCACAGTCCTTTCTACCCAGCGTTGGGTCTGGACGTTTCTCTGCACTCCTCCTGGTTTCCTGGAACCATTGCTCGTCTTAGGGCCTTCCTCGTGGAGGTGGCTTTGGCTGTGTGTGGCACCCCTTTGTTGGTTCTGCTTCTTCCCGTCAGTGCACAACTGGTCCTCTGCGTAATTTGCTTCCAGTGCTGGTTGACCACTTCTGATGCGGTCGTGCCTCCTCTTCAGTCGCAGTCAAGTCTGAGTGGCTTAGCACCGCACAGGAGAGGGCAGCTGTACTTCTAGTCTTCCTTCTTGCTGTGTGGCAGTCTTACTGGTGCTTTATATTTCAAGCTGTAACGTGATTGGACAATTCCTTATTTCTGTGATTCACGCAATGATGGTATCCTTAAAGGGTCAGATGCCCTGACAGCCATTTGAAAAAGGTTATGTACACCATTATCCTTTGTAATGACCATGTAGTCAACAAGTGGGACTCTAGTCTTCACATGAGGGAGGATGAATAAAATCCCTTTCTTGTGATTCCTTGTCCACTAAGGGGGGTGCGGGGGAGTCGCCCGCACTTAGATCCCGCTTGCCGTGTCCCATAAGGGGTGTTCAGCTTAGCAGGTTCACCTCCCTAGTCCAAAGGGGGTGGCTACCCTTAGGGAGAAGGGATGAATTCTCTGGATTCGTCATAGTAGGCATGATGTCTTTGCCATTTTAGCTCACTACACCAAGTGAGGAGTGTTGCTTGTTACGATTTCACCCTGCTCTCCGACTCACACTGCAGGTCGGACAAGCAGGTGATTCTTGACCACAGTGAGATTTGCTTTGTTGATTGTCCATTAATGTGGCTGGGTACAGTTTGCTTGCTGTACGAGAGCAACTTTTGCAGTATCCTTGATACGAATGGCAGATTAGTATGCGTGTGAATTTTAAGAGTATGTGCTTTTAAAATTTCAAATGGGCTTGCCCTAGTGCCTCAAAAGATATGGAAAGACTTGTGCTGTTGTAGTTTTCACACTGAGAACTGTATTTCTGTCTCTATTTATAATTTGAAGAACTTTACCAACCTTTTTTTTCCAAAAGAACTATTTTCGGTCAGACCTGGGGGCCGTAATGGCACCCGCGAGCAGAACTCGTAGCTTGCCGGTCCGGGAACTATGGTACCGGCAAGCTTAGCGGTACTGTAGTTCCCGGACCAGAAAATTTATGAGGCCCCATGAGTGCCATTTCTTATTAATTCAAGACAATTAAATGCTGCAAAATGGGCCGAACTGCGGTCTCCTGTCACGTTTGCCCAGGATGAAAATAAAGTTGGGCAAGCAGTCCCAGAACTTTGATAAGCGTGTGCCCATTCTCCCTTATATTCCCAGAGAAGAGAATTTATTGCAAGGCCAAGGTCAAAGAATCTTCATGGCAGAAGGCATGGGTGATGAGAAATGTGGAGCTAATTGGGTGGGGAGGTGAAGTCAAGTTCACCCCCTGGCACCTGGGGTATGAGCTTACGTGCTGCTAAATGAACTGAATGTTCCAGAAGGGCACAAACGTGCCAACCAATTGTAGAGGGCCATATAATGAAGAGTCTTATAGTTTGAGAGCCAATGATGTACTTTGTCTCTAATAACGTGTTGAAGATGACTTGCACTAGGGGTGAGCATGAGTCGTCCACCTGACTGAGAGACCCAACCACAACCCGATCCCTTATAGAAATTATACTTGGATGCTCCCCTTGAGCCAACCACAATCCCCTGTAGGTTTTTCATATTTGCCATGTAGTATGATGTCACGTATGACACGTTTTTGTTATAAAAATATTGTTTTTTATGAAATACTTGGAGAGAATGCTGTTCAAAGTCTGTTGATGTCCGTTTAACTCCCTGTTGTAGACAATTGATAATTAAATAGCAAAAAGGAAAGCCATCTTCCTGAGTGGTTTGAATATTTGGAGTACAGAGTTATTCTGTTTCCCATACAACTGCATGACACGCTACCCGCCATGGACCCCAAGTTCAAGTCTCTAATAGATTGTCATTCCAGCACTCAAGTTGAACAAGTACTTGAGGTTAAACACTAGTCACCTGTACCATACTTGATCAGCCTTTGATCGTATTTCTTCCCAGTTTGTCACAGGTCTATTTAAAGGACAATGTCTTTCTAGTCGCCCTTACCTCAAACCAAGGTAAATCTCTAATTCTTCTTTAGGCAAGGTCTTAAGGGAGCCTACCCCAGGCTCAGGTCTTCCTTGTCTTGGGAATGCTAGCCAAGTTTTTATTTAGTCCACCCAATCTGGCTAGCCAGTTTCCTTTCGTTTGTTCAGTCTTTGATTGCTGGAAAGTGTTTTTTTATTCTCTTCGGTGAGTTTGCCAATCCAATGAGAGCAGGAAGATGGCACCTGGCTCAGACTTTTCTTTGCTCATTTCAAATGGTAAGGTTCCACCCGTCCTTTTTCCTATGTCCATTCTCCATGCCTTCACACCCATGGATTCTTTATTCCTTCCTCTCTCCCTCTCTCCTTTACCTTGCTCCTTTTTTCAACCTTCTCGTACATGTTCCTCTCTCTGCTCTATTCGCCATCCTACACTGTGCTTTGTGTTCCCGCAGCATATCCTAACTCTGCAATTAAATTAGATCAATTACTATGAGTGGGATGGGCTTTGGTCTCGCAGCCACACTCTGTGTACCCAGGTAATTTCTAATGATTACTAATTGTTCCGTGGACAATTATCTGGGTTGCGATCTTGGAATAGACAGCCCTGTCATGGCAGTCATCTTCGGCATTGGTCTCATCTGCTCTCTGTATCTCCCTTATTTCTCTGGTGCCGGCTATCTGCGATATGTGCCACGTCCTAAGAGTCTTCACTCATGAGGTAACTAAGGTCTGTATGCTGCAAGCATATGCTCAGCTGGTCTCTACTTTTGAGGTTTTCAGGCTACAATTGCCACCTGTGTGCATGCTCCCAAGTACCCAGGGGAAACATTGCCTCTCTGACTCTTTCTTAAGGTGAGGAGACAGGGAATGGGGGCAGAGGCTGTGGGCAACTTTTAACATCTAGCACCTTCTGGGTGGCTATCACGTAGTAGGAGGTATCCCCTGCCCAGAGGGTTCCCATTCACACCCACTTTCTGGCTTGAGGTGCGAGACTCGGTCACATTACATTGAGGGTGAACAGGTCTGAGGGATGTTCTCTGTGCTGCATCTTTGGGTGCAATGAATCCCCCCCACCCCATTTTGAGCCTTGGATGAATGGATTGAAGAGGTGGTTCCCTCCTATCATCCACCTAATCATATTGGACCCAATTCTTGCACTTAAATGAATCGGCATATCCAAACAGCTTGTGCTTCTTTCTCCTTACAGCTTGAGTGCAAAGGCTTTGGCACTGGAGACATGTGTAGCGGAGATGCCGATGACAGTGCTGAAGGGTCTAGTACAGGAGAGTGGGAGGGGTAGAGTTTGGACAGGAACAGCATTCTAGGTTAATCTTTTGTCTAACTGTGCTACCTACTGTAGAGAAAATAGGATCACTAACAGGTAGCAAGCCAGCACTGTTGTGTTACCAACTGATGATTATCCATCAGTGTTAAAGGGGCTTTAATGTCAGGAGAGGCTCTGCGCATATTATAAAAGCATGATCTCCCATCAAAATATAAGAAAACGTTGCTTCTATTTTTACGGCCCAGTGCAGACAAGGGAAGGGTCATCGGAGAAGGAATCTCCATGGCATCAGTTAAGTCGGTGGGGCGGGGAATGGGTTGGGAATGACGAGAGTGCCGGGTAGGGAGAGAGACGCTCTGTGCCGGGGGGGGGGGGGAGGGGCAGTGGATGGGATGAGGAGCTGGTGGTTGGGGCCCAAGGTGCTGAAAAAACATGACAGCATCCGGGGAAGAGGTGCAAGAAGCTATGGGAACACAAGCATACACTGGCAGTTTCTGCCCCTGTTTCCAACCTCCTGTTCTCGCTAATTTGCACCTTTCCCATGTGCAAATTCTCAAGAACGGTCTTCCAACTCATGAACAAATACAAGTGAACAACGCACGATTGGGCTCCAACTCCGAGCAGCAGAATGCACAATTCTTCGGTTTTCTCTCATTTGAAACCCCCCCCAACTCAATTAACCCGTCCTCCGATTTTTTTTCACGGCTGGTGGGTCTAAATATTTAATGAAATTCTGGTAATGGGGTACAAAACCTGCATAAACTAATATGTACAAGACCAATTCCAATAGATGGCTGTGGCATTTTGCCCGCCATAAATTAAATACTCGTTTTAAGATGAAAAAAAAATGCTTTCCGAGGATATACAGAGACAGCAAGCATGTCAAGGCTGTCCCTTACAGATTGATGATTCCCTCGTGTCTTTAGAAGGGTTTGACCATCCCTACTGCAATGTGTTCGTTTTACTGTTGTCAAAGCATTCCTGTACACTGATTAGCCCTACTAGGGTCACTATACAAACTAACAACAAACATACTCTGAAGTCTCTGAAAAATATGGTTTTTGCCCGATTGCTAAGAAACATTAAATAATGTGATTTTTTTAAAGCATTTATATAATGATAATAGAAGACATTGGTAGTGCCCTATCTAAATTTAGCGGAAGTGAGGCTCTTAAGGGAGGCGTTACTTTATACTATGGAAACCACCTCTCTGAATAAGGTTCTACTGGTGGAGAAGTATAGGGAGTCTGAAATACTTTAACTTGGCATACTGAAATATATTATTGCCAGTCTTGAATTATTCAAATGCTTATTGTTTATAATTTTATGATAACATTCGACGGATGCATTTATGGGAATAATTTATTTTGTTTTGTTTTCTTTATAATTCTTGTATTGAGATGTTTTTACTATGTAGTGGTCACTATTGGAGAGCATGTTTAGTTTACTTTTTATGGGATCTGTAATGTTTTTAAAAAAGGTAGCAGGTGCTCCTCTCCAGAAAGAACATGGCATGATAACCTGTTCTGAGATGAGAGTTTGCAGCACACGCTTTTTGCTCACTGTACCTTTCACAGATGAGAAACATCATTTGCATATCAGTCTTTGTCCAGCCCACATGGGCAGTCCAGCACGGAAATGCTATGGCAATTCCTCTCCGAACAAGAGTACCAACAGTACTGTAATGTTTTTAGAAACAAGGAACTGATGAGCTGTATAATTTTATGATCTGTATTTGTATAGGTTTTAAAGCATTTATTCGCAAAATGAAGCTAACAAGGAATGAATGAACGAGTCTGGGGAATAATTTCTGCAACAACAAAAAAAACTGGATAAAAGAGCAACCATATGGGTTGGAAATTGAGCACAGTCACCTGTTGTAAGCAGCTAAAACAATCACATGATTTTTATATACAGCTTGGAACATATTACATTAAGATATCACACCTTTGCCCAAGACATTCTAGTCCAAAATCAATACGCTATATATCTCTCCAGAAAGACTAAAAGTAATGTAATAAATAGTCCTACTGCGTCCATTACCAGAGAAGTAGCCTCGAAGGGCTGAGGTTTGTCCAAGTGCCCATTAGTTATGGTACAACAAAAGGAAAAACCTCAGGTGAGTAACTCGGCATAACACAAAACAGTGCATACGTAAGTTTAACTGTGTTCACTTGAGACCTTGCAAATTAAACTGGTTTAATGTTTTGGCAGACTTTGGGTCTTACCTCTAGGGTCGGCATGCTGCCAGTCAGTAAATTCAGCCGCCGGAGACACCTCTGCCAACGTCACAGGAGCAGAAGATCCTTCCAATAAAGTGAACTCGGCAGTCCTGCTAGGTTCTAAAAGTAAGGAAATATGTGCAGTTGATTAAATGTGAATGAAGCATGGGAGAACAGCTGCATATGCCGACATATGAAAGGGCAGATGGGAGATACTAGTGCCTTGGGAATGCTTGTCATTCGATATGCATATGGCTCCGGCTTTGGCCAGACAAGCCAACTGCGTCACACTGGCAGACTCCATTCCGTCTTTCGCTCCACGCGCGTTTACCAACATCTGTGCTTTTACAAGAAAATAATCGTCTCACATCAAAACTCACTTTACTAATAATGTACACGCTATCTTAAAATAAAAACATACCACAGTAGTGGTGGAGCAAGGAAAAGGCTACTTATTACCTTGGACACACGTTACACCGGTACAGGCACGATTTTATTCAGACAATTACTTGTCCTGCGTGTCAGGAACGTGCCACCGAAGTTGTTTTGTATGAAATCTAAAGCTTCCTGAAATGGGGTGCCGTAAATCTTACACTGTCCCCTTTCAGGAGTTCAGGTATTTCACTATCCTGAACTGAATGTATCCTTTTCAGCTAAAAATCAGTGCATGGTGACGCCACCTTCTTGGAGTGGCTCCCAAAGATCAGGAAACGTTAATTTCCAACTGTATAGATTATGTTCGCCCGCTTCCCACAAATGCAGGGACTGACAAACCTCCCTAAAAAAAAAAAGCCGACAATGCCCAGAAACTTCTCATCCGCCTTAACGATAATTTTTTCAGTCTTACTCTGCATTTTGAAATGAATAAGAACCTCAATCATAAACAGCAAAAACGACACCTTTGTCAACACCAGAGCATCCCCCTCCACCTGTGACTTCACTTTCACTGCCTGCTCCTCAGGAACATCCAATTAGGCAAGAGCCCACTCTGAGCTGGACAATCCTGCCTAACAGGATGCGCATCAGCAACTTGCACCTGCGCCACTGCCTCAGCATAAGACAAATTGCGAGAGACTCTCACCAACTGCACCTGGGCCTCACGCATATATACAGGGCACTTCTTATACATAACAAAGTGCTCCCCACCACAGTGTCTAGACACAGGCTTTGTCTCACTTAGTCACTCCTTGATATCTTGGCCATCGCCACACTTCGCACAACACTGCACTCCCCTACAAACACTGGCTACATGACCGAACCTCTGACACCAAAAACAGCGCAATAGGTGGTAAAGGGGGGCACATACTTTGCCACCTGAAACCACTCATAACCAATCCTCAAAAAATGCGGCCCCTCCACACACTGAAATGTCACCAATACAGGAGTAGAATGCACTACCCCAATGCCATTCAGCCGCTGCACTCCTGCCACATTATCATGAATAAGTGCCGGCATTAAATGTTCCAAATCAGTACTGGTCAGCACTCCATAGATCAGCCCCTTACCTCTAACCACATGGGCAGATGGCACAGTAAACACCACACGAATCCCCACCAATGAGCAGCATTTTCTCCTTTTGTTCAAAATTCTTGCAGTAAACCAAAAGCTTACCCTAGCATACCTTGCGTACAAACCAAGGTGAACAAACCCTCCCTGTATGGCACACCTTCCTGAAAACCTGACCTTCCACAGCAATCGCACCAAGACCAAAAATGCCCGCTCCTTAGAGGTACACATCAACCTCAAGCAACACACACGGCCCATCACCATCCCCAGCGTCCTCAACCAGCCGCCTTCAACTCGCACCCCCACCGAACAAAGAGACACTACCTCATCATGCTCCAACACTGCATACCTGGAAGGTGCCGCAATTCCACAACCCTCATCTACCACCCGATCCACAGGAGACCTGCTCCGAATCCCATCCTGCCTCCTGCACTTCTTTTTAAAAGGAGCTGATGGCCAATCAGAGCTAGAATCACTAGAACCAGAGGAGTCCTCAATCACAAACGTATTGTCTAAAGCCCCACGAAGGGCAGCGTGCCCTGCTGGTTACCCCACCCAGGACACCCACCCTCCTGGACAGCAGTCTGCTCGCCAACAGTGTTTCCTACAAAGTCAAATTCAAGCCGGTGTACAGTCCCCAGCTGAACGGGCAGGAAAACGTATCCTCCCTCACCTCCATCCCCTCGCCAGCAGTGCACCCGGGACGCCACATCCCACAACTCCCATTTGAGCACGCCCAGCCTCCTCATCTCCCTGCAGGTAATATAGACAGTCCTCAACTGTCTTCTTTCCTGCCAGATCCCCCAGACAGCCCTGTAAGTGTTCAAAAAGCCCGGCTTCCGGGTAGCTATAGGAAAGATCTTGGCCTCCACCGCCTGGCAACCTGTCAGTTCTGGTCTCATGTGGACACCTGACCCGCCAACCGCACTTTAAAGGGAAGTGCATTGCCAGAGTTCTTGATGAAGACGTCCTATGGATTCACCGAGGGGCACCAAGACGTCTTCAAAATCAGAAGACTACCCCTATTTGAAGGACTTTAATGTAGGTAACCAGCAAAAGGTGGTCAAGGGTGCACGAGGGAAGTGATGAAGCATGACACTGCACAAACCTATTATAAGTGGGTCAGGATATAACAGAGAATGAGACACTAAACTGGAGTGCTTCTGGATGCTTCCTGGTTGAGTGGCGGTACAAGAGTTACAGCATGTTCAGTTTGTTTCCAATTCTACGTCGAGACCAGAAGCTTCCTGTTATGCAATATAACTACTTTACTCAACCAGCAAAAAAGATGAAAAATGTTTTTATAATTTTTCAATAAAAAAATGTTAAAACTAATTTTGCATGCATATGTAAGGGCCCCCTAACCCAAGATGGCAGCCTTAGGAGCACACACTAGCCAATCGGGTTCTGCATAAACCTATATATTCCTCTACAGTTAGTCCTTAATCCTCTTCTTTGCTGATTGACCAGCAGATAAGTAACCTTTCTTCTGTTCGAGCGATCGTGTCATTATGTGCGATACTTGGTTGCTTTTTGGTATGATATAGTGGTTTCAAATACATTGTTTCATGATAATTGTTGTTTTGTACTTGTTGGAGCATTGTGAGCGTCTTAGCTCTCCGCTCCACTGTTCAGTAACATGGTGACCATGTTCTCCTGTGGTCGCGTGGTTTGGCTTGCGTGAGACCGCAGGGGACCACTGGTGGAAGCACGGATACTCTGTGTGAGCACTCTCGAGGCAGCTCATGCGACATGGTCACAGCACCAGTTTGCCGCAATTATGGTTTGCTAAAGCAAGTTTGTGAAATGGGACAAACTATTCAGTAACTGTCCGCGGGGCATGACTTGTTCAACGTGACTGTCGAAGCCTGCTTGCCATCTGGGCTGAGTGAACACCGTTCCTCTGTCCCCTCCCAGTCAAAGCCTGCTCAGCCTGTTACACATCAGAGCTTGCTGAGAATTGACGGAAGCCCTCAGCTTGAAGTAGCTTCATTTCCCATTTCCCTCCTCCCGTCCCTGCTGGGCTTATTAGGGAGTATGCCTATTCAGATGCTTTGAATAAGGTGGGTCATGTCAGCCCTAGGGGAAGTGAAGTAATTATGCAGACGGTTGTAAGGATTGGGCGGCTAGTTCGCCAGCATTCTAGTTCCTCTGAGGAGGGTGCTGTGCCGGTTAAGCAGCAACATTCTGGTAGCAGGTGTGAGGGTAGTCCTAGAGCGATACATAGAGTGGTACAAGAGTCCATGGATAATGCCCTGTGAGACGTGAATAATACTAATGTGTATATCAGATTTTCAGACGGGGTTGCTGGGGTACCGGGATAGGTTCATGTTCCATAAGGGGCTAGACAGGCCAAGAGCAAAGATCGGGGGTTAAAGAAAGGGTGGCTTTTGCTGACAAGGCCAATAGACCCCCAATCCCATAAGAGTCGTAGATTGGGTAAAGATACTTCCTCAGGGTTCTCTTTCATTGGACGATTCAGATTACCCATTTCAGAGAAAAAGGTGAAGAGGGAAGGGCCGCATGACAAACAAAGGGTGCTTAGAGATGGCCTTTGGGAGCCTTTCTCTGATCCTACTGATATCTACCATCTGTGCTAGGTGGAATGGTGCCCATCTGAGGCAGTGGGTTCCTTCCCGAAACCTTTGGAGAGGGATTACTGTAATAAGCTGTGGTCTGAATGTTAGATATCAGTTCCAGCTATAGGGGAGGGAGGATAGCTCAGGGGCAACGCGTTTGTCTTGGAAGCAAGACAACGCGGTGCAACACAGGTTCGAATCCCAATTCCACACTTAGAAACCACTCATTGGTATTAAGCATGTTATAAATTAACAATTATACATCAAACCTTGTGCATTTCCCCCGTCAGGTTCTTTTCCCCTTCAATCTCTGTTTTGGGTTTTACCGGGCGTACTCTTGGTATAGTCTCCTGCCAGGGCTTTTAATGTGTTTCACCTTACAAATACTTGTTGACTTGGGTTTGACTGGTATACTCTTCTGCCAGGCCAAGGCTTTTAACATGTTGCACTTCACGGAGACTTGCACATTTACAAAAGTTCACGAGGTGAGGTTTTCCTTTGCCCACCTTAACCTCGCTCAGGCTTTGCGCCACTTGGCTGCGGGTCCCAGATTTAACTGCTGCAGCTTTGTGAAAGTTCACGAGGTGAGGGATTTGCTTCTCTCCTCCTCAGCCTTTCTTGAGCTTTGCTTCCCAAAAATGATTCTCCTTCATTCAGTTCTAAATTAGCGTGCTTCAAGATAGTTTACGAAGTGCCTGGTGTCCCTCTCTTTCTCTCTAGGACTCACTGCCTTTCCAAAGTGCTCCTTAGGGGCCATGCTGTAAACGGGGGCCAGCACCTCGGTGCTCCGCCTCCAGTTTGTGGGTCAACTGTGGTCTCTCATCGGCCTACATGTCCTTTGCGGCTCCCGCCTGGTGTCGAAGCCTCCCTCCATATTCCTAGGCTGAGGCATTGTTCTCCGGTTCCTGTGACCACTGACCTGCCATGCCTTCAGTCTCTGATGTGGTCCCAGTGGGGCACGCCAGTTATTGCAGCCTTCTTCATTCTGCCTTGAGACGGTCAGCTCCAAAGACTTCTCCACAGCGGCACACCAGTCCCTCGTTTGTCCGAAAAAGCGTACACAGGTCACGCAAGTAGCCTCTCTTCACTTCATTCAGGTTCCGTCTTTTAAAACCCCTGGCACCTGTCACACGCTCATAATTACTAGAGCGCCTTCTACAGTTCTCAGCATTGTGGATCTGCATCACTCCCTTCAGCCTCGTCTCAGTATTTTTACTTGGAGGGTATTTCCTAGATTTTCTTTCTACATGATACTAGACAAGGTCTTTAGCAGGTTTTATGAATAATGGAAGGGAACTTTTACAATAAGCCATAAAGGCTTGTAATACAGAGGAAACATCCCAAAAAGGGAACGGGGGTATACGTATCCCCCTGAGGGTCACCATCCCCATGTGGTGCCTCGATCAAATAGCTGCCCTGAGTGTCAGGATCCGGTAGTGTTTGCCGTCCCCTGATCACATGGGGAGAGGCTATCATAGGAAAGCGAGTGATGACACCATCAGATTCACCACACTTCTTTTGAGGAGAAGATCATGCAGATTCATTCAGAGAGGACGAAGACTGTACAAGTTCCTCGTGGAGTTCAGTAAATTTGAGAGTTTTTCTCGCAGCTCCAGAAGGGGATAAGGGAGTAACTGGAGACTAATTTATAGGGTGATGCAGAACCTGATTAGCTAGGGAATGCACCCAGGACTACAATCTTGGGTTGGGTGCCCTTACATACGTGTGCACAATTTGTTTTGGTTTTAAAATGTTTTTCCTTAAAAAGCAAGCATCAGGACGCAACAATGACACAATCATACAAACAGGTGAGACGGGACATTTCAAATCTTAGAAGGGCCCAGTCAAAAGCAATCAGTTACTTAAATAGGAGTGTTTTTAATGCTCTGCTAAAAGCCCTTGTATTCTGTTCCATCCTAAGCACTAGTGAGAAGGTATTTCAAAGCTTGGCAGCACTTACTAGAAACGATCTACCTAATCTGTTTGATCTTTTGTATCAAGAGCAGTTAACCTGTGCCATGTTGGAAGAGCGTAGTGATCTTGTCGGGGGATAGCGGGAGACTAGACTTTAAATACGGAGGTGCCGTTCCAAAGACGCAATGATGCACAAGGGTGCCAACTTTTAAGTTAATGCTTTCCCACACCGGTAGCCAATGGAGGTCCCTCATGTGATCAGAGAAACGGTCCCTTCTCTGGATTCTCTTGATGATGCGCACAGCATCGTTCTGTATGGTTTAATATTTTTTCAAACAGGAGTTAGAGGCACCGGTCAGCAAGGCATTACAATAATCCAACCTTGAGAGTATAGTAGCTCGAGTGATGATGGCGCAATTCTTTTTAGTTAGCAAAGGCCAGATGTTCTTGAGTAGTTGGAGATGGTGGTTACAGTTCCGGCTAACCTGGTTAACCTAGGCATCCACATTCATAGAGGCTTCCAAAAGCATGTCCAGGGATTTACTTTTTTTTTTTTTTTTTTAACATCTTTTTGAACTGGTTCAAATCTCCACCTCAGACCATATCACATTTACATCAGTAAAATACAAGCACAACAGTAGGTTAACAACAAATAATACCGTGCAACCTTTAGGGCACACTTGGCACACCTTCTTATTGTCCTCTTCTCCTCACACCTCCTTCTGCCGGGCAGGAGAATGTGCCCCCGCATCCTGCCCCCCTTTCATTCCATGTCCTCATCCCTCGCCAGCAGATATACTGCAAGTGGACCCCATATGTCCTTAGGTCTATTTTGCGGCCCACACAGGGCAGCGTAGTCTTTATCGGTGTCGCTCAACCAGAGTGGGTCCTTCAACCACCCTTTCAACTCCGGGGAGGTGGTATGTGTCCATTTCATGAGAATGCATCTTCTAGCTATTATCATACAGGATGCCAGAAGCTTACTGTACTTCTTGGGTATACCCGGAGACGTTCTGCCCCATGATTTCCGTCATGATACCAAACACCCCCTCCCAAAAGGAGCGCAAAGCGACATGTCCAGGGATTTACTTTTCTCTGCACTGGGACGATACAATTCTCGACTTAAAAGCGGAAAGCCTGCCATGAGACAAAGATGAGATGCTCGGTTTTGCTGCCATTGCGGCACAGCCAATTTCTGGACATCCAGGACTCAGTTTGTAAGTGCTGAGGAGATTGGCAGAGTCTAGGGCATAGTCATTGCTGACTTCGGGAACTAGCTGCGTGTCGTCAACATAGTTTGTAAAGAATACACCCAAGTCCTAAAGGAGCGAGCAGAGTGGTCTTAGATACAAGTTAAACAGCACAGGTGATAGGCAGGCTCATTGGGGTACACCGCACTGGATGGAGGCAGCGGGAGAGAAAGCTTCTCCCCAGTGAATTCTGGACACCTGGTTGGAAAGAAAGGAGTGGAACCACCCAAAAGCCTCCCTAGAGCAGTTGTCCAGGTAACCCAGAGTGTCCTGCAAGAGTTCATGGTCAAGCAGATTATAAGCCCTCGAAAAATCGAGCAAGACCAGAATTCCGGCTTTTACACTATCAATGATTTTCAACATATGGGACTGGAGATCAACAAGTGCCGTCTCCGTGCTGTGTGCGGGTCTAAATCTTGATTGCCTGTTGTGAAGGGCGCCGTTCAGTTCCACTAATGTTTGAAGTTGGTCCGAAGCCAATTAAAGAGAATTTTAAAAAGAAAATTGCAATTTATGATAGGCCGAGGGTTGCTCATGTCTTTGGGGTCCAGTACGGGCTTCTTAAGAAGAGGGGTGATCATGACTGCCTTGATTGAGTCAGGAACAAGACTGTCCTGAAAAGATGAGTTCCCCAGCCTGGTAAGGATCGCTGCAAATAGCTCTTTAGGCTCCAAAATTTATTTGGGCAGGAGGATATTTTCGGAACAGGAGGTGAGACGCATAGAGGATAGCATGCTCCTCATGTCAAGAATTGATATCGGGGATAATGTGAAATCGGGGTTATTCAGGAACTGCGGTATTAGGAACCAATGGATCCTTTGTCAGAGGTAGGGGTGATCAAGGTGTTTTAAATCTTCTCTCTGGCCTTTGCTACTTTTGCTTCAAAAGGGGCCTGAACTACTAAGCAGTCCTGGTTTGTGGGCATAAGGGGTATTGAGTGGGCCTTAGGTTTCTCTAGTCATTTTAGGATCTCTAAGAGTTTTTCAGTACCATTTGTGGCCTCATTGATCGGGATGGTAAAGAAGTTTGGTGTAAGTTACTTACCTGTAACTATTGTTCTCCAGCATGAGTCTGGCATGGATTTACATGCTCATGAATATTCCCCGTCGTCAGGCTGGGAATCCTTGGTAAAAGACAAAACAGTTTCACTAACACTTTAAAACTGTATTTCTCCTCTAAACCAATCACTATCCTCTGGGTCATACCGCCCCATCCAATGATAGTCCTCTTCCTGAGCCCCGCCTCTGGCAACCATCTTCAGATTTGGTAAACACGGAAAGTAGCAGTATGACCAAGAAGAGCCGCAGAGGGGCCAGAGGCAGTGTTCGCATGTGAATCCATGCCAGACCTATGCCGGAGAACAATAGTAAAGGTAAGTAACTTAAATCTAATAAAGGTACATAACAAACCTTCTGCATGGGGTCTGGCATGGATTCACATGCTCATGATTAACGAATCACAGCAGTACACATTACACAACCACATGAGGTGGCAAGGCTCAACAGAAGCAAGTAACACTTACCCCTGGAACAGACTCACCTCAAGCAAACAGGATGCGTAGCACTGCCTGGCAGACTCTGTATTCCTCCCTGGAATCCCTTTCGATGCAATGGAACTTCGTGAAGATATGCGTGGTCCTCCACATTGCAGTCCTGCAGATGTTCAGCAGGGGCACACCACAAAGGAATGCTGTCGTCGTAGTGATCGCTCTGGTGGAGTGGGCTCTCGGACGGCCCGGCAGAGGCCTGTTAGGCCAGCCGAAGACAGAGCATGATGTAGCCGGAGAGCGACCTTGAGATGACAATTGAGACGTCTTCTGAAAACTCTTTGTGCGTGCCACATAGAACGTCAAGACACGAGCAACCTCCAGCGAATGCAAGGCCCTCTCTGCCAGCGATGTAGGGTTCAGGAAGAAAACAGGCAACACCAAAGGCTCGTTGAGGTGGAACACCGACAGAACCTTCGGCATGAAAGTGGGGTGCATATGCAGTAACACCCTTGATCTGTGGAATGTCAGATACGGCTGATTGCAGGATAGGGCCTGGTTCTCACCCACACGTCTGGCTGAGGGGATGGCCGCAAGGAATGCCGGAATGCCATCTTCCATGAGAGAAACTTGACTGGGGCTTGAAGCATAGGTTCGAAAGGTGCTCCCATAAGTCTTGTCAGGGCCACGTTGAGCTCCCATGCCGGTCTAGGCGCCTTCACTGGAGGGAAAGCCCCTTGAGGAACTGCTCGACTAGTCTGTGGAACCACAGCAAGGTTCTTCCTGGAGATATGGTGTAGCGTGAGATTTCCGCCAGGTGTACTTTGATGGATGCGTGAGCCAGCCCAGCTTCTGCCAAGGACAGCAAGTAAGGAAGAATCTGTGGAGCCATAACCCTCAGAGGGGTAATCCTTCTGCAACTGGCACCAGGTAGCAAAACGCTTCCACTTATGGGCGTAGCACTTTTACTTTACTTTCACTTTATAACATTTGTAGTGCGCAGCCATAGACCCCGTAGGTGTGAGGGCGCGGACAAAGGACAAACATCACGAGAAACAGGCAAAGAGTATCCTGAAATCAAAGGAGCACCATGGAGAAGAAATCAAAGGAGAGGCAGGTGTTTGCCAAGTGTATCAAAAGTGACAACTTTGGGGGCAATTTTAGCGACAAAAGGTTTGGCTAAATTCAGAGATCACAACCTAGGCTAGAGTACAGTGTGCAGGCAGGTAGTGACAACTATGGCAGCCTGCCTAGATTTGAAAATCAGAAAATAGGGCAAAATGCAGTGTGTATCCCTGTCCTGTGAGCCAGAAGGTCCCCCAGTAACCGTCAGAAGTTCACCCCTTGCATCTGTTCACACCAATACTGCTTGCAATGGTATGCAGTGATTATATCGAATAGAAAACAAATAATGACGTTTTAACGATGAAAAAACAATGGAAAAAAATATTGGTTTTGGGAGTGGGGGAAAAATATTACTAAAAAAAAGGGGGCCTGGTGGAACCCCCAAAAGACAATGAAAAAATGTGAAATTGAGTTTTATAAAGGAACACAAGTCACATTTGTAACATTGGATCCATTTAACCGGATCAATCGCATTCTTAGGAAACACAAAGAAAACAAAGAATGCAAGTGTCCGGTAGCCCCTCCCCGATCCGCTCACCAGTGCCGTAAAGACCCGCCATTGACAACTTAATTAATGAATGGCTCTCTCACGTTCACCCCTTTCTCCTTGCGACACTGGGGGAATCCTTAGACTCTTGAGCAGGTGACAGATCCAATTAGTGTATGTGGACCTTTAAGTTGGGAAAGTCTAGGCTCCGTGTTGTGAGTGACAAGTAACCCTTGGGTCTATTGAATATATTTTTCACAGAAATCCAACCATTCCAGTTCGACAGATCCAGTGTCTCCATGGATGGCTGCTGTCAGACGTTCCATCCGGTATAAATTCCGGGCCGTGATGGCCCATTCGTTCTTTCTGGGGGGAAGCTCTCTCTTGCAGTGTGTTGCCAAACATGTCCTTCCAGAAAGGATCAGACTGTGAATCATTTTAGGCAATATCATTTATTCTCCTTCCTGTTCTTGTAGTCCAAATAATATCAGCATCAGTGTTTTCCCCACCTTGTGATCCTGTCTAGGTCTTTAATCCAGCTAAGGACCTCATCCCAATAGGATAGGACCGCCGTACATCCCCACCACATATGCCAGCGCGTGGGGCTCGCTCCTTGATACATCTTGGAGAGCCTGACCGGGTCATATTGCCACCTATATAAGAGTTTGATTCCATGTAGTTTGTACTGACAGGAAATGATTGTCTGGGAGGCCCCACAGCACATCTTCTGCCTCGTCCGCGGGGATAGCTCCCCTCCTGAAGTCCCCTTCCCAGCATTGTCTCTGCTTGGCTGAGGGTCCCTAGTCTCCACTGGGGCCCTATACAGTGCACCGATTAGTCGCCTAGAGCCTGACCCAGTATCCAAGATCCCCTCAAAGGGTGTAAGCTCCCTCTGTGATTTCTCCTTTTCCAGGCCTCCCGCATCACCCACTTCAATTGTAGGTACAGGAAGCTGGAGAGTGAGCCTATCACCAGTGCCTCCTCCAACTCCTGTATAATAATGAAGTTCCCATCCTTCCATAATTGTCCTGCCCTTTCCAGACCCGCTTCATACCAGTCTTGGAACCACTCTGGGTTCGGGATTGTGTCCCTGATCCACGGGACCCAAAGATGGGCCAGCAGGGATGGCCACGTTGTAACACCAGCTGATACCACTGCCTGCTGCCAAATACTCTAAATGGTGCCCATAATATGGCGCTTCCTTATCCTATGCAGTAATTTCGACCTGGGAACCCCATAGCCACTCTACGACTGTCGCAGGTAGTGGTTGTCAAGACCCACCCATTGTAAGTCTTCCTGCCTTCTTAGGTGTGGGATCAGGACCCTAAGCTGGGTGGCTTTATAATACATATGTATGTCTGGGAGTCCCACCCCCCACTGTCCTTTGGGAGGCTCAATGTTGCGTACAGAACCCTAGGGTTCTTCCCCTGCCAGGGGAACCGCGAGAGAGCACCCCGGGTTGCTTTACACAGGCGTGGAACCCCGTTCCACGCCTCAATCATCGACAACCAACCTCCCATTCCTTCCTGCGAATCTCTCCTCGTTAAACTATCCCTCTCCGCCTCGCTCTCATACAGCTTCCTAATAATCTGCAGGCCCCCTGGCTACGATAGACAATTCGCAAACAACCTCTGCAACTCTATTGCCACCCTTCAACTAAACCATCCCAACCTACCCTTCTTGGAGACGTCAACATATGGCTCGACATCCCCACCAACCCTATGACACACTCTCTGGTTGACGGTTTAGACGCCATTAACCTACAACCCCACATAAATGGCCCAACTGACTATAAAGGACACACTCTTGATGCCATCTTTAGCTCCAACACCCGAATTCATCTAAACCCCTGCACCCCTACCATCTGGTCCGATCACTTCATTCTCTCCTTCACCATTCGCTCACCCATCCCCCTTCCCGTACTGGAATCTGAACCTCCGAATCTACGTAAATGCTGGAAAAAACGAATTATGGTCCCAGACCTAGCCGAAGCGCTCCTCAAGTCTCCACCACCAACCTGCCAACTCAGTAAACAACTAACCCCTGACGCCTTTGACTCATGGCTCAACACATCTCTGATGCGGCTCACACCCCCTTGCAAACCCTCAAAGCGGCGTGGCCTCTTCCCCAAATGGTTCACTCCTGAGTTGAAGACCACTAAACGACTATATAAATACCTAGAACGCAAATGGCATAAAGACAAAACCCAGGAGAGCAGGGCTACCTTGGCCTGACACCTTTATCAGTACAAGGCCGAAATCCGAAAAGTAAAAAAAGCCCACTACAACTCCCGAATGCTAAACTGCAAAAATCCGAGCAAAGAACTCCACAAAATCATCTCTGAATTCACCAACCCCACTTGCACCACGACCGTCCCAACCCCCTCACAATCACTATGCGACTTGCTCTCCGCTCTCCCTTCACTTTTACACCACAGCTCTCGAAAGAACAAATACTCTAGCCACCAAAGTAGCTCTCCTACATCCACCAGGCAATACTCACCCCCCCATTCCGACCTGCCGACCAGCTGCAACCACTACGCAACCAACGTTCGAATCCTTTATTCCAATATCACCAGAACAATTTCTCAAACTTCTATCTGCCCGCAAACCATCTGGCTCTCCGCTAGACCCTTACCCAGCCACAACCCCGAACATTTTTTTGCTTCAACCTGCACAGGAGAACACGCACGATCCATCATAAATGCCTCCCTTTCCTCCGGTATCTTTCCCGACGCATTCAAAACGGTCCATTTCAAACCTCTAATTAAGAAACCTTCACTCGACCCTCTCGAGCCCAAAAGCTACCGCCCCATCTCAAACACCAGGTTCCTTGCCAAACTCATTCACCGAACAGCCTACTCCCAACTAAATGCCTTTGTCGAAGCCAACAACCTCCTAGACCCCGCACAATCAGGCTTCAGAGGTCGTCACGGAACCGAAACCACCCTAACCTCAATCTGGGATGACCTTAAGATGGCGGCAGACTCCACAGGATGCGCCGCACTAATCCTTCTCGACCTATCTGCCGCCTTTGACACAATCACTCAATCCTCCTAGACCGTCTCCACTCCCTATGAATTCGTGGAACCGCTCTTAAATGGATAGCTTCATTCCTCAAAGATAGGCACCAAATAACGATACTCTCTACCTATACCTCCCAAACCCGAACGGTCAACACGGGAGTCCCACAGGGAGCATGCCTATCCGCCCTCCTCTCCTGTTCAATCTCTACCCAATCACCCTCCCACCAATAATTTGTTCACACAACATCCTGTGTTACAACTACTAGCCGACAACACCAACTCCAGACCAGACCTGGCATCCTGCCTCCTTGACATAGAACTCTAGATGACCCAAAGCCACCTCTTGTTAAACCCCTCCAAAACGGAAATCATGGTTTGCGGCAACTCCGAACTTCTTCCGCACCCACTACCCTGGCCACCCGCCATGGGCAACTCACCGACCCCCTCCAACTCAGTGAAAAATCTTGGATGCACCCTTGACTCTGACCTAACACTCTCGCGCCAAGTCAACAATGTCTCAAAGTCCTGCCACTACCACCTTAATACCCTTAGGCGCATCTTTCCATATCTCTCATTTCCCAACAGACTCTCCGCAGTCCAATCAATCGTTATATCAAGACTGGACTACGCAAACCCCCTATACCTTAGAATCCACGCCTACCAATTGAATAAACTCCAAAGGGCACAAAACGCGGCGGCCAAAATGCTACTTGCGCTCGGACCAAGAGACCACGTCTCCCCAGCCCTTAAGACACTGCACTGGCTTCCTGTAGCCCGTAGGGTGGCTTTCAAAACCTTATGCCTCTCCCATCGAGCACTGCATAAAACTGGACCTCAATATCTTCAAGACAAACTAAAACCTTATCATCCCACTCGCACCCTAAGATCAAGCTCAGCCGGCCTCCTAGTAATTCCTAAGACAAACTCAGTCAGGTTAGGCGGATCATCATTCTCAGCCCTGGCCCCAACCCTGTGGAACTCGCTCCCAGCCCACATCCGCCTAACTGAGGATCTAGCATCCTTCCACAAACTACTGAAAACCTGGCTTTTCCCTTAAAACCAACTGGTTTCCAAACTAACAGCATCACAATGACACCGACCCAACAAACTACCGGATGCGAGAAATTGACAGCTAATAAACTCGAATGTAAACTAGAAAAACAAACAGAATTAAACGAGTAAAGTAGATCAAAACAGTGACATAGATAATATGAATAAATCACTGGGAAAGTAAGGAGATCCATACTGCGGAAATGGAGATGATTGATAATGACAATGAACGTGCGTAGAACTGATGACTATACATAACAAATGAACGTTTAGACCGGATGAACGTGCAGAGAGGATGAGCGTGCAGAGCGGCTGAGCGCGGGGAGCGGCTGAGTAGTATATCGAGTGCACGAGTAGTATATTGACCCGATGAGTGGGAGGACCGGATGAGTATGTAGATTAGGAGGAGTATGAGGACCGGATGAGTGTGTAGATTAGGAGGAGTATGAGGACCGGATGAGTGTGTAGATTAGGACGAGTATGAGGACCGGATGAGTGTGTAGATTAGGACGAGTATGAGGACCGGATGAGTGTGTAGATTAGGATGAGTATGTAGAGCCGATGAGTGAGAGGAGGGGATGAGCGCGTGAGGAGGGGATGAGCGCGTGAGGAGGGGATGAGCGCGTGAGGAGGGGATGAGCGCGTGAGGAGGGGATGAGCGCGTGAGGAGGGGATGAGCGCGTGAGGAGGGGATGAGCGCGTGAGCAGTGGGATGAGCGCGTGAGGAGGGGGATGAGCACGTGAGGAGGGGGATGAGCACGTGAGGAGGGGGATGAGCGCGTGAGGGGGATGAGCGCGTGAGGGGGGATGAGCGCGTGAGGGGGGATGAGCGCGTGACAGGGGATGAGTGCACAGAGCGGATGGGAGTACAAAGCGGATGAGCGAAACCCCTGATCTCGAACGCCTGAAATGAATAAAAGTGCATAGAACGGACTTGATCATACCACACCCCACGCTTACTCTCTTCTTTACACCACCACTCAAGTAGAACACAGAGATACTATGACACCATTCGGTATAACTGTTCTCATATGAACATCTCCCGCTCACTCCCCATCACTCTATGTAAACACTGCTGGTTACACCCCCCTCATCCAGGCGTTCTCCTCAGGCCTAACGCAGCCACACTCGGTCTGGATAAATCCTGCCAGAGCGAACACATACTCCTGATCTCTCAACCACCACACCTACCGCTATGAAGCAGCTACTACAAGAATTCCCCACCAGCTGCACACATACCTGGTGCGCACACGCACCTTTCGACTCGCTCGACTCACTCTACTGACCCGAACTTCGGTTCCCAAGGCCGTTCAACCTACCAGCGCCTTCAGACCACACCAATGGTATATAAGGCGCTATATAAATGCAAAATAACATAACATAACAATAGTAATTAAAGAGGAACGTTTTAAGACCCTTTTTGAAATTGCTTAAAACCAAAGAGTTTCTCAAGTGAGAGGGTAGAGCATTCCAAAGCGCCGGGGATAAAAAACAAAAGCAACCAGTTGCACTTTTTTTGGTTTTAAATCTTGGTTGGTGGAGGAGATTTAGGTTGTTAGAACGCACATTTCTAAGACAGGTTTTTTCCTATATACACCTTTGTAAATATGGGGGCATCGTTCCCTTGAGGCATTTGAAGGTGATGACCAGAAGTCTGAAAGGTATCCGAGACTCCACAGGGAGCCAGTGCAAGGCTCGACGCGCTTCAGAGACGTTGGCCCTATAGGAAAGTCCAACTACGACTCTGACCGCGCCATTTTGGACCACCTCAAGACGATTAATAGTGGATTTGCTGGAGCCTGCTAGCAGACTGCAGCAGTAATCCAGTTTAGCTCCTATAATCGCACGGGCGATAGACTCAGCATTCATTCTGTTGAGAAAAGAGCAGTCTCAGATGTGCCAGCAGTTTAATGTAGTAGGTGGCAGATCAAACTATACTGGCTACATAGGGCTTCATGTTAAGCGACTGATCTAGAATCACGCCCAAGATTTTAACTTTAGTCAGAGTGGGGATTTGAACATCTCCTAACTGGAAGTGCTGGTAAACTGGATCAAGTTTAGCTAGAATGCCCTCTGATCCCACCACCATAACTTCAGTCTTACCGTGGTTGAGAGCGAGGTTATTAAGCATCATCCATTGTTCGATAATGGATAATATACGATTCAGTTCACACTCGTCCGGTCATGCTGACCCGTGAGAGGGATGACACATTGTGTGTCGTCTGCATAGTTAGAAAAGAGAATACCTTCTCTTGAGCAAGATGAGCGAAAAAAGGCACCATAAAGATATTATAAATACAAGGGGATAGACTCGCTCTTTGCGGGACTCCAAAGAGCACCTGAAAGGCCGGTGCCTTAGCCTCATTGGCACACACCCTACTAAATCTATTTGATAAAAAAGAGAGCAGTCATTTGGTGGCGGCCTGGGAGCAACTGGCTACCGACATAAACCTGTCTGCCAGATTGGAATGGTCGACAAGGTCGAACGCCTCAGATTGGTCCAACGAAATTAGGAGTGAAATCTGCTGTTTATCCAATCTCTAAAGCAGTTGAGATTTGAGGTCCAGTAAAGAGTTCTCAGTACCGAAACATTGTCTGAAACCTTTCTGAAATGGATTAAGAAGTGGTTGTTCCTAGAGATGTAGGAAATCCCGTCCCCTGCACACTATCTAGTATCTGTGGAGCAGATCAGTAATTCAGTGTTATTTATATATAATTTCACATTAACAATTTGATGCATTAAATGCAGTCCATAGTTCAGTTGGTGGGGCAGTAGGAGTAAATACCCAGCTCACAAGATTTCATGTAAAAAACAATTCATACATTTATTTATACAGTGTCTTTAGGCCCAACGCGTTTAGAGTATAAACTCTTCTTCAGGGGCAGAATCATATTTCACGAAATTCTAGAAAAAGATAGAAAAAAGTGCATCTTAGTATAGCTGCATATGTAGTGTGCATTACAATTTCATTACGATCATTATTTATTCAATACAAAACAACAACTAATTAAATGTCAGATGTATTCAACAAGTATGCTAAAGCTAGTGAGGTATAGTCAGCTATTTCTCACTGCAGTAGGATTAGATAATCCTGCTAAGAGGATTTTAGACATGGCTTCTAACCAATCTAGTCTGTAAAAAAAAGGGGTCATAGGAAGGCAGAAAGAGCAATTTGACAAAATGGAGGAAAGATTGAACAATGTAACTTACCAAATATGGTGGTCACATAGTTGAATAGAAGTATCCAATGGAACATAAAGTGGAAGCTCTGGAATGATCTTTCGTCTCAACGCTAAAGAAATGAAACATGTGTAAACCCTAAGTAGTGAGAGGAGTAACGCTAAGGAGAGAGAAGAGAAGCAAAGTCTCTACTTACAACAAGTTCAGAAAAAGTCCTGACGGACGGATCCATGCAAGATAAAGAGGGATCTTTCAAAAGATAACACTCAGTAGACGGTACTTCAAATGAGTAAAGTCATCTAAAAGCGGAGAGAAGGATAAGCAAAGCTTATTAAGATGAAGAGAATGTACGGGTAAGACTGACAGAATCAGTCGTTGCACTTACTTGTTACTGTTCAGAGAGTTTGTGCAAGCGATCATGGTGCGCCGCGTCCCACCGGAGGAGGATGCGGTACACTCAATGAGCGCCTTCTTAAATACCTGATACTTGAATGACGAATGCACAAAACATGCGCCTAGGGAACCGTGTCTACGCGCATGCGTAACACCAAGACTAAATGATTGGGCCATGTCATGGATCTGACGACACGGAAAAGTCGGCGTCAGAATTCCATGACAACAAAATAACCGCGCATGCGCGGGATGGAGAATAGACTGAATTTGGAGTAAGGAAAATGTAAAGACGTATTTTTAACAATGGGAGAAGATGCGTGTAAATCAGCATAAAAATATGAGTAAAAAAAGAGATACGTCATGAATCTGACGACACGGAAAGGCTGTCGTCTGAATTCATGTATACAAAATCACCGCTCATGCGCGGAATATGACGAGGAAAGTAGAGGAGAGAATAAGTAACCCATACTCATATGGATGTGAAGAAAGTTTGCTTGAAGGGAGATATGGTGGAGTCTAGGCCGTAGAAACTACCAGTCCTCTAGGTGTACATTGGCTTTAGAGTAACAGACATCTGTTTGCATAATTAACACTTATCTAACATGCAAGAAAACAAATGACACCTTGTTCACATATATATTCCACCGTATGTGGTAACATTTTTAAACATTTTCAAATCAGATATAGCATATCTCCACAAGGTGACCTTAATGTTAACAATTTTTGTCAAAACAATAATAACCTCCACCATCTTAGGTGTAATTTGTAAAACAAATGCAAGTGCATATTACACAGGGATTTGGACATAGCAAAGGGAATGCAATCCTAAACAACATCATCCACTAAATGAGGTGCATTCTGTTAAACATATGCAGGTGAGTTTAACACTGAAATTTCACCATAGCAGAGGGTAATGTAATCCTAATGAGTGATCATGGGAACTTGTGGTAAAATTGAATATTCATCACAGGTAGGGTCCTAGATAGTAGTCCTCATTCATACCAAGGGGAGTGAGTGAGTCTAGGCAATGTATCCAAAAAAGTTCTCTCTGTGAAAGCAGTCTTTGTAGATCTCCTCCTCTGGGAAGTGGGTGTACTACTTCTAGTATCACCATCCTCATTTGAGCCACTGTATGTTGGTGGTCTCTAAAATGTCTATACACTGGGGATTTGATGTTTTTGGTGCGAATATTAGACTTGTGCTCAGTCCATCGTTCCTTGGCCTTTCTGGTAGACTTCCCTACGTAGTATTTCCCACAGGGACAGCGCAGAGCATAAATTACATTTTTGGAATCACAAGTTGCAAATTGTTTAAGATGGATTTTCTTCCCAGTATTGCCATGTCGAATATGATCTCCTTTTATTACATTAGGGAATGTTGGCAATTGAGACAAGGGCAAGTACCATTTTTGGGTTTGGACATAAGTGGTTGGTTATTTGGTTTCCGTTTTTCTGCTTTGATCAGTTTGTCACAAAAGTTTTTGCCTCGTTTGTATGCTAGCATCGCGGGTTCCGGGAAGAGCCGATTCAATTGTGTGTCTGTTTTGATTATATCCCAGTTTTTGTGTATAATCCGTTTGATCTGAAAACTCTGACTAGAGTACTTCAGTGAATGAATTAAGGTGGTTCTTTCATTTTTGATCTTAATAAAAGGTTACCATAAAAATCCATCTTGTAAGTTTTTTCCAAAACATAGGTGTGCACTGGTGTTTGTGCTTATTTGAAATGGATTAAGGACAGGGTGCAGGTTGAGGTGTCGAACAATTTGAGTATATGCAACCCAGTCCAATAAAATAAACTTTAGAGTCGACGACGCTCTGGCTTTAGCGAGGACCTCCTTGAAGCCAGATGGCAACTCATAACCTCCAAACTCTAAGGCTGCAGGAGCCATGCCTTCAGTTTTAGATAGTCTGGGTCGTGATGAAGGATTGTTCCTCTCTCCCTGGTGAGCAGATCCGGAAGTATTGGCAACTTGACTGGCGGAGACACTGTCAAGATGAGTAGGCCCGGACACCAAATCTGCCTCAGCCACAATGGGGCGAGGAGTAACATCTTGCACCAACACTGAGTGTAGCAGGAAAGGAAAGGGAGGCAAGGCGTACAGAAACAGACCTTCCCACGGGAAGGGGAACGCATCCCTCATGCTTCTCGGTTGGTGGAACCTGCTGAAAACTTCTGGCATTTTGAGTTTGCCCGCGTGGCAAAAAGATCGATCAGAGGTCTGCCCCATTTGACAACAGACGGTCCACCTGATCCTGACAAAGTTCCCACTTGTGGAAGGAGCGCTGCTCCCTGCTGAGGGAGTCGGCGAAAGTGTTCTTGGGGCATGCCAGGTGGAACAGGACAGGGAACATCCCCTGCCCGATGGCCCAATGCCACAAGTCTAGAGCTTCCTTCGAGAGCGCTGGGGATCGCGTGCACTCTTGTTTCCTGATGTAGAAGATGGTGGTGGTGTTGTCTGTGAAGATCCTCACCACCTTGCCTATGAGAGAGGGTGGAAAGACTGGAGGGGCCAGAACACTGCCTCTAACTCCAGGATGTTGATGTGCAGATCCTTCTCCTCTGGAAGCCACAGACCTCTGGCGTGTAGATGTCTGGTGTGAGCTCCACAACCTTTGAGGGAGGAGTCCGTGGTGATCGTTTCCTGGTATGGAGGGGTTCGAAAGGAGCAGAGGGATGTGCTGCTCCTGACGGGGAACCGGTGGAATACAAGGGCATCTGTGCTGGAACTCCAAGGTATGTCCCTGGCCGAGAGTGTCCAGCACCCATCTGTCGGGGGTGATCTTCCACTCGCTGAGGAAACTTGTCAGCCGGCCTCCTACTGCGGTGCACGAGTGAAGGCCTGACATATTGGCTAGTTCAGGCTTGCTTGGCTGCCAGCGCCCTGCCCTGTGGGTGACGGCGACGCTGACCTCGGGGGATCGGGGAGGTTGCCTGTATGATGTGGAGTATCCCTTGAATGATCTGCTCGCAGTGTGCTTTCTCGCTCCCTTTGTCCCTCTGCGGAAAGGAAACGGCCGTCAGGTGTGCGCGATTTTGGTTACTTGCCTGTCTTTTGTATCGGGACATGTCAGGCAACCAACATTAACATTAGTCCCTTTTCTATCGCAGTAACAAAAAGTATTCGTAATGGGAAAAGAGGGTGTTAGCGGTTTTGAGTGTCCTACGGGGTAGAATGGGGAAAAGGTGGCACAAGAAAGAAAATGGTTAGTAGACTGAGAAAGACGAGATGGGTAGGATTTGTATGGCAAACTACCTACATGGTAGGAGGGGGAAAGGTGTTAAAAGAAGGGGGATACCACGTCTCACCTGTCGGTGTCTCACGCCACTCCCCGAGGACCCCCCATGCAGGTGATCCTCCCCCCACTGGTCCATCCCCAGGAACTGGATCCAATAGCGATGGTCGTATCCTGGCCACCTGGATGACAGATCCCCGGGGACTAGCTAGGCAAACACATTCAGATTTCTCACAACAGGCACATGAAAGTAAGCATCCCAAAGGTCCAATGACACCATCCAGACTTGGAGTTGGAGAGCGTGAAGGATTTGGGAAAGGGTAACCATCTTGATCATGTCCTTCCCGAGGTACTTGTTCAAGTTTCTTAAGTCCAAGATGGGTCGCAATCCTCCGTCCTTTTCGGGAATCAGAAAGTATGGGGTGTACCAACCCTTTTTCCTTTCCGCCACAGGTACTGGTTCTTTAGCACCTTTGTCTACCAGGGTAAAAATGTCCTGCACAATAAGCCGATCCGGAACTTTGAAAGGGTTGTTCCCCGGTGGATGATATGATATGATAAGTTATTTATAACGCGCTTAATACCCAGAGGTTTCTAAGCGCGGACCCAGGGATCGAACCTGTGGTGCTCAGTGTCGTCTTGCTTTCAAGGCGAGCACATTGCTGCTGAGCAATCCTCCCGAGGACTTTTTTTTGTTTTTTGTTTTTAAAGGAAGGCAGTAACCTTGGCCTACAGTTTCCAGTGCCCAAGCATTTGAAGTAATGCACCGGGGTCTTGTGAGTCAAGGCCTCAGAGTGGTTTTAAGGCGGCTGAAGGTAAAACCGACGCTGCTTGGGCTGGCTTCGCACCTCTCCCTCGTCCACTACGAGGGAATCTTCTCTGAACTCTGACTGGCTTGTCCTCTTCCAATTGAGGAGTAGAATCGAAAGGACTTACCCCTCTAAGATGATGAACCGGAGTAAGAGTGTTGAGGCTTTCAAATGGCGGCACTAAGGGATTTAGCCACTGCTTTTGAGGTCTGCAGCTTTTCCAAACTGATCAGCCTTGCTGCCAAACAGCCTCCAGCCATCAAAGGGCATATTGAGGAGTCTAAACTGCACATCGGGTGCATATCCGGACTTTCTCAACCATGCAAATCTGCGCAACATTGTGCTAGTTGCCATGGATCTGCTGATGCTGTCTGCAGTATCCAGACCTGACTGAAGGCATTCATCCATTTTTTTTTAAAACTATTTTATTCATTTTATTTCAACCAACAATACAGACCAAACTTGCAGTGCAAATAATAACTTTTTAAATATACATCGCTTTATCATGTCCACTGCTTCCCCCATTCCCCCCTCTTTTGAGCCTACTCCCTTTTATGTTCCATTTCTGCACCTTGTAATAGGGATTCCTCTTCCATGGTTTCCGTTGGGTTTCGTATTAGTCCAAATAACTCTGCTATTAGTTATTCTCCCCCCCCCCCCCAACTTTACTTGCATCTTGCCATACTATAGTTTCTGCTTCGGCCCATTTCTGTAGATCTTTCCACCATACTTCCATTCGTGGTCTATGGCATGCCTTCCACCCCATGGCAATTCTCCTCTTTGCAAGTGCATACGCTAGGACCTTTAGTTTACTCACATGCTTGAGTTTACATGGTCTCGGAAACCCTTCTATCAGGCAGGCCCACACCATGTCCACCACAATCTTGATTCCCTTTTTGGCTAGCCTGTGTGCCACTTCTCCCCAAAATTGCTGAATGACTGGGCATGACCAGAACATATGAACCATTCCGTCCTTTTCCTCATCACATTTGGGACATGCTTGTCGTCCTGCATTTTTCAATTTAGCTATTCTCTAGGGTGTCATGTACACCCTATGTGTAACATAATTGTATCTGCTGTAATCTAGCATTTCCCGACACTTTTTTGTGATAACCTTGTGCCCGCTCCCGCATCCCTTCACACATTGGGGCTTCCACTGCCTCTTCCCAGTCCGTCTCAGTTGTGCTACTTCCTTCCCCACCTTGGACATCATCAGCTCATATATTCTAGATACCTCATGTCCCCCCTCTGCTATGTCATATATTGTATCTATGGTGGTGTCCGGTTCTTCTTCTAGTACCACTTCGGACCATGTCTCCTTGATTCTCCGCACCACCCTACGGTATGTGATATACTGGCCCGCGTGTAACCCGGTTTCCTCCTCCAACACCACAAAGTCCCTTATATTCCCCTCCTGCCATATGTCGCCCATTGTTGCTATCCCCACGGTTCCCAGTGATTCCAAATCACCATTCTTAGTTGCTTTTCTTTACCCGCCAGCGCCACTAGTGGTACCTGCGGGGAACACAGGAATGGATTCTCCATCAACTGGCAGGCCCCACATCTTCCATCCAAGTATCATCATCATCTTTGGACGCCCTTCCATGTCCGGTTTAGGCAGCCACATCATTTCCTTCAGGAAGAATGGGGCACAGTCCTGTCGGAACAGCCTGGACTCCGAGGTTGACTCTTCAGAGAGCCATTTAGCTACACATTGCAGCTGGCTTGACATGTAATAAATTTCATAGTTTGGCAGTTTTATACCCCCTTTCTCATATGAGTTTTGTAACTTCCAAAGGGCCACTCTATTCCTTGTCCCATGCCAAAGGAAATCCCTGCACATGCCATCTATCCCAGCAAAGAACCGCCTTGATATCAGGTATGGGATGTTCCCAAAATAATGCAAGAGTCTTGGTAGGACCACCAATTTCAACATTGCCCCTCGCTCCATCATCGCCAAGGGTAACTTCACCCAGAATTTCATGCTATTTTCAATTTTCTTAATCGCTTAACGTGCTAACCTCCCATGGTATCTGTAGCACCGGCAGCTGTTCCAACGGGATCCCTTTATACCTGCCCAGTGGAAATATGCTGTATTTTGGGGGGTTCACGGCTATACCAGACAGCCTTGCATATCTCTCCATCACTTCCAGAATGTACTGGAGGTTTTCTTCCGGGTGCCGTAAATACAACATGTCATCTGCATACAAAGAGATTAGATGCGGTTCCACTCCTACAGCAATGCCTATCGGGTCGTACTGTTGCCTCAGGTATATGGCCAGGGGCTCTAGGGCTAGAATATACAGCATAGGAGACCACGGGCATCCCTGCCTGTTGCCTCTACGGAGTTGCCACCTCTCCGATATCACTGCTCCTGTTTTAACTCTGGCCAGCGGCGCGCTATATAACATTTTACCCCACTGTAGGTACCCGGGCCCTATCCCATAGTCAGCCAGGGCCGCCATCAGCCACGGCCATTTGACTGAATCAAAGGCCTTTATTGCGTCTAGCGATACAATTGCCAGTTCACCTCATTTGCGTGCTCAACGACCCGATGGAGTCGCCTAAGATTGTGGGATATGTTCCTGTTTGGGACATAGCCAGTCTGGTCGGGATGTATTAGTTTACTAATAACCCTCCTCATTCTGTTTGCCAAGACAGCTGTCAATATTTTGCTGTCCTGATTTAGCATTGATAAGGGTCTGTATGAGCCGCAGTTGTGACCATGCTTATTAGGTTTGGGTAGCGGTATAATTATCGCTTCTCTGAGGGACTCTGGCAGCCTTCCCACTTCATATGCTTCATTCAGCATTTCAAAAAGCGGGGGTAGCACCTCCTACTTATAAGTTTTATAAAATGTGCTTAGGAGTCCGTCAGTCCCCGGAGTATTGCTGGTGGGCAGCTGCCTCACTACCTCTTCCAATTCCTCTAAAGTAATCGGTGCGTCCAGCTCCTCTCGCTCTTCAGAACTGATCTGCGGCAGTCCTATGTCCTCCAGTGTTTCTACCATTTCTTTATAATCACTTTCCTCATCATCTCCATACAAGAGTCTAATTCCTCGTTAACTCCTTGGGTTTCCACTATGCTCCCATTCTCCCTTGTTATTGTTCCAATTGTGGGCCTGGGGGTCTCACTCTTGTATAGCCATGCCAGGACCCTCCCTGGTTTGTCCCCCCCGCATGCTGTCTCTCTATATACTTTTTATACTTAAGATTGCACAGTCTCTCCCAGTGCCCCGCACATTTCTGCTGCAGCCTAAGTATTACTTCATTAACTTCCTTGGTATTACCTCCCCCACTTAACGCTCCTTCTAGCTCCCTCTCCGTATCTTGTGATTCAGCCAGGATCCCTCCTTGTAGCCCCTTGGACTTAGCTATAGCTAACCCCCTTATTACCACTTTAAAGGCCTCCCAAAGCATACCCGCTGTCTCTACACTGCCAGTATTGATCTCAAAGTAGTTTATTATTTCCTCCATCATATCCTCCCTAAAAATGGTGTCTTTCAGCGCCTCTGCTCTGTGGCGCCATGTCGGAATCGCTGCTCTCAGGGGCGATATTGCCACCTCAGGATTAGTGGAGAGTGGTCTTAAAGGACCCTCGCTTTATATTCCGTCTGCATTATCTCAGTCATTAACTCCTGTGTAGCAAACGTATAGTCCAACCTAGTACGTACATTTTGTGGAGCTGAATAGTGCGAATATTGCCTCTCCCAGGGGTGGTGTGACCTCCATACATCCTCGAACCCGAAATCCTCCAGCAGTGTCTGCAGCGCTCTAGCGGCTGGGGTGAGTCTATCCATTTTACCATCTGATCCATCTACCCTAGGGTTTAACACGCAATTAAAGTCTCCTCCCCAAATCATCACCCCTCCCAGGCACGCACTAAGTTTGTTGTATAAAGTTGTGAAATATGCCACGGTGTTCTGGTTCGGGGCATACATGTTTATGATGCTCATCTCCCTATTTTCCACCAGCCCTCATTATTACCAGCCTCCCGTCTGCCTCAACTGTATACTGTAACAGCTGGAACGGGACATGCAGCGTCACCCAGATAATCACTCCCCTAGCATAGGCCGAATATGATGCACCCACTACAGTCCCCTTCCATTTCTTCCGGATCATCTCCATCTTATCCTGCATGAGGTGAGTCTTCTGCAGCAGGGCTATATCTATTTTCTGTCTGCGTAGGTACAGCATGACCTTATCCTTATTCCTCTTTAGATAGCTAATGAGCCCTCTGACGTTCCAAGTAATTATTTTAAGATCCCCCATGGCATTTGAGGGTCCCGCTCCTCCCACCACAAGTGCAATCCATGATCAAATATATTCTATTCTGTGTAGGCTCGTTTCCCAACTTAAACTTCCCCAAACTGAAAAACACTTCAAACTTCCGAACCTCCCTCCCTCCCTCCCTCCCGCCTCCCTTCCCTGCCCCAACTCACTACCCCCGTTTCCTCCTGCCCCAATTCCCCTCCCAACTGTTGCCCAGCTCCATCCCTGGATCTCAGGCACCCCCGCATCTAGCCCTTTTCTGGCAATAGCCTGTACTCACTGCTCTGCAGGGAGAAGTCACCCTAATGGCGGTCCTACTACTCTAACTCCCGGGGGTAGGTTGTCTACATCTTGCCGCTCCGGTGATGGCTGTTATGATCAGATGATCCTCTTTTGTAGGGGAAACTTCTGCAGTCGCGGCTGCCGCACCCTGTGCTGGGGTGGTAGGGGTCTGTTGCGTCTTGGCAAAAGTGTCCATTGTGGGATGCTTGCTCTTGCCTCCTCTAACCGACATTGTGCAGTCTTGCCTATATACCGGGGCCCCACTTTTCTGTAGGGTACGAGTCCGCTGCCCCGTTCCTCCTCCTGCATGGTTGCAGCCAGCTGTGGCGCTGCCTGGTCAATATGGTTCCTGCGCCTTGTCCCGTTCTGCTTTGTGGGGGCTACGCCTCTCACTCTCGAGGGTAGCCAGTGCCTTCTTACGATCGATTTCAGTCACGGGCCACTCTTGTGTGCCTCTATCATGCTGTGCGTGCTGGTTGCTACTGTGCCAGCTTCCAGGCCCTGATGCTGCTCATCCGCCTTTGGTTATGTCCGGCAGTTTGTATTCCAGGCCCTATGCCCCTCTTTCCGATGGTGTTCGTGGGCCCACGGACTTCCGCCGCCGATTGGTCCCTTCTGGAAGCTTCCGGTTTTCTTGCACTCCCTCAGAAGTTGCACACCTCACATTAGCCACTGATATTGGGGCGTGCAGCATAGCAATAAGTGTCTCGCTATATAATTACCATGCGCAGGCCAGCGTCTTCATGTGTGGGCCCACTCATTCCGCGGCCCCCGTCTCCTCTCGATGTGCTTCCTGGGGCCCCTGCTATTATTCTGTTGCAGCTCACGCACGTCTTGCGCAGCATATGAACTGTGCTGCAGCCCGCGCCTCGCTCAAAGCTCCAGCAGGTCCCCCTTTCTGGGTGGTTGAGCAAATCTCCTCAGCTACTCGCCCCGTTCGCATGGGCTACCCGCGCCCTCTTCTTCCTTCATCTTGCGGCTGGGCTGCTTCGATGCCAGGCGTGCAGCGTAACAATATATCTCGCTGCTTCTATATTCCGTGTGCAGTTTTCTCAGCCGCAGTTGCCGTCCGCTTCTTATTCCACACGATGCGCGCTCTCTGCCAGCCGTCGTCCGCCGTGGGTTTACTGGGCCTGCTTCAGTTTCCTTTGTTCCAACACGCCAGACATTTTGTATTGAGTGCCGCTCGGTGGCTATAAACTTTCAGTTGATCTTGCCAATCCTCCTGTAGCATCAATGACTCAGCTCTTCCTCGAACTTTCCCCACGCCTTTACACACCCGATAGTGTATTTCTGAGCAAGATCATGCCTTTTTTTTTTAAATCTCATTTTCACGCAGGATCATGTCGGATCGTCAGGAGCAGCTCGGAAGACACGTCCTACTCCATGGCCCTCTAGCCACGCCCCCCGAGTAGCCAGGCATTCACCCATTACCTCAGTTCCATCCTTGATGATAGCAAGGAAGCCATCTCTTTCTTCACCTTCCGGGATGTGGTCAGCCACCATAGCTACGCAGTCCCACAGGGTAAACGTAAATCTTGACAAGGTACAAGTTGCGTCAGTTGAAATTAACGCCATACTACGAGCAGTAAATATTTTTCTCACCCAGGCATCCACTCGCTTACCCCGATTGGAGGGAGGGGGGGGGGGTTCGGGGCAGAGGGGTATGCTGATTGCTTAGTAGATGTAGCAGCTTGAACCACCAAACCTTCTGGTGTTGGATGTTTTGTTAAGTATTCCGGGTCACTGCTGCATGGCCTATATTTCTTAGCCTTTTTATTCACTGCAGCCGCAGTCTCGGGTGTATCCGAATTTGTTGAGACCCTTTTTTGTAGTGCAATGTGAAAAGGCAAAATTGGATCTTTTTTGAGACCCTGATCCAAAATATCTGTCAGGTCATCCTGCTTGAAAGAAGGAGGCCTGCTGCAACCTAAAAACGATCACCATGCTCATTAGCTTCCTATATGAGGAGTCAGCATGTTTAGTAGTATCTGGTTTACCAAATTCCAGCTGAGGAGAGGTTTCTGGCTGAGTGAACGTTCTCATACAAGTCTTAACCTAGAATCTTCGGAGATTAATTCCTCTGGCATATTAGGGGTGCCATAATGTAACCCAAATGGTGATGTTTTATTATCTGAAGTTCAATTTCCTTCTTAGAGGTTAAAGATTTTGTCAGAGTCTACTTCGACACTGCCGTCGACGGTTCCGATGCCGATGGTGTTAGCGAAGTTGTTGGCATGGTCGACTTTTTATGCTTTTTCGAAAGGAACCCTTGATGGACTGGATTCCTGATTTGTCGAAGTCCTCTACGATTTCTCGTCAGATCGAGATTTTTCTCGATGCAGTTCCGGTTTATGGCTCAGTTTCGAAGATTTCGTCTTCGACTTCACTTTGCCATCTTGATGCAGATCGACAGGGGCATGGGCTTTCTGCTTGTCCTTCGAGGGGATCGGGCCACATTCACGAAAGATTTTAAGCATTTCTTTACAAAACTCATCCATTTTGCTGGGAAGTCTGACTTAGTTGGACATTTGATTACCTCGGACGAGGAATCACTAGAGGTCGAAAGTGACCTGTAATGCCATTTCTTGGCCTTCGAAGACTGGCACAATCGACTTCTCGATCGAGATCTTTTAGATGTTTTCAGTTGAGAATCTCTCAACTCGTCAGTCTTTCTTTTTGAGCTTTTCAAAGGAGACTTTGAAGGCAACCTCCCCACCACCAATTTACCTTTAAGCTCCCTTAGTCTTTTTGGTCATCGCCTGACAGGAGTTACAGTGCGAGGTATGGTGACTGGTACCAAGACATCACAGACGTATGCGGTGGGGGTTGGTGATTGACATCTTCGATCCACATTCTTGGCACTTGTTGAAGCCTGTATCAGGCATCACTAAAGAACGGAAGCGTGCAGTAATTCTTCGAAGCATTAGCTCAGAGAAATGGAACTGAAGCCAACGGGCGCTGCTTGCGCCATTTATACTCATGATGATGCTGACAGTCTAACGGAGGCCCTCGAGGGACACTGACTCGACGAGACGGCACACAGTGCCGCCTGTCGAAAAAAAAAAAAAGAATTCTGAAGCAACTAAAGCTGGAAGGGCAACCATCATAAGATGAGGAATATGTGGGAGGACACAATCCATTTGAATGTGGAGTTTTAGATGGTTGAAGTCTTTTTACTCCGTCTGTCTAGCCTATGCCAGAATTAAATAGATCATATGATTAGTAGACCATCATGTTGACATGTACATGACCGTATGGCACCAGCTGAAATTTGCTTTCCAACAGTTGACAGTTTCTCTAGTGAAGAGATCCAGGTCAGGTATGCCCCATGAAAGGACCATCTGGATCCACAGTTAATCCATTTACTGGCCCTGGCACAAAGGGTGGGTACGGTGGAGGCATTGGCCAGGGAGTGTGTTATGCCTCCAATGTTCCCTCTAAGATGTGCGCATGTGCGCTTGCCCAGCTTCTATCTGGGTGCCGCTTAGAAGAATTTTAGCAGCGCACACAGACAATTCCCACCTATTCAAAAAGATGTAATAAGGGACAGGCTACAGCAGCTACCTAATATTTGCTTTCCCTCAAAAAGATGATAAATTATTTAATTTTAATTTAATTTATTACTAATGTGTTACAGCTTATTATAAGCTTTTCACATGACGTAAGAAATTACATTTGAACAACAATTAATCATTAAAAATAAATATTAACATATTGAGTAGATAGAAAAAATAATAGCTTAAAAGGCACAGATTAGCAGAAAGGGATCCATAAATCCACCAATGAATGAATATTAGTTTTTTCCTTTTTCCTAGGAGTGACGTTCCCAAGGGACATCCCCGAGTTGACATTTGCTATATGTTTATGTCCAATGATTTCTCAGCAATCGTCCAAACATTATACATAGCAATGTATAATTTCATTCCTTTTCCCTTTGCATTAACGGCTCTGTGCCAGAATTCGTTACTGCCAACATATTCCAAGTTATGGACAAAGTCTGTATAAAATATTGTATAGACCTTTGCCATAGCGACACATCTAGTGAGGACGTGTTTGCCCGTTTCAGATTCCGTTTTGTCCTTGCACAGCCTGCAGTAACATTCAGGTAGGGGGAGATTGTTCTTAATCCCACTTATGGCCAGTACAGGTAGCTGATCGATCCTTAGCAGAAGAATGAATCGACCTAGCCGTGGTGAAGGGCATAGATTCAGGTATGGTAATGGTTTTTTAATAGTGTAATTCATGAATTGCACAAATTTGTAGCGCTTCAGATCTTCCAAATGCGCAAAATTGCTGATCCAGTCGTGTAATTCAGATTTCTTAGCTAGCGCTCTCAGCAAAGGAGTAGAGACCACTTGTTGTTTTTGTGTCCAGCCAATAGCTTCGAGGTAGTTGATAATATTCTTTTTCATAATAGAATATGAAGACACTTTGTTAATTTCGCAGTGAATCGCTGCTAACAATAAATTGGCTGTATCCGATGTTACTTTTAGATATAGTTCAGCTCTTTTCCTGAGTACAAGAGACTTCCAGGAAATAAGGCCGAGCTCTAATCTGAGGATGGCCATTGGGATACAGCCCGGGAGTCCGAGTATTTTTTTCCAAAATTTTCCTTCGAGGATTTGTAGCCAGTCAAGGTCTATCAATTGTAGTGCCTCAAGGCCATAGATTATCATCGGTGTTAAGACCTGAAGGTAGAGTTGGCGTGCTGCCCAGATGGTATAACCAGAATAAGATGTAGAAAAACGATAAATAAGTGCTGTAACTTGGGCAGCCCTTGTGGATCTAATTTGTTTGCAGATGGTATATTGCCCCTTGGGCTCAACCTCGACACCCAGGTATCTGTAGTATGGGGTATATTTGATTTCCGTCCCAAATATGTTTAGACCGATTCTTGCTGTCTTCTTAGAACTGAACATTACCATCTGTGTTTTATTCAGATTAATCGCCAGCCCATTTGATTTAGTATAGGACCATAATGCCTCAGCTGATCTTCGCATGCCGCTAATGGTGTGGTCCAAAATGACTAAGTCGTCCGCATATGCTAGCACCACACAGTGGGAGGGTCCAATCTTAGGGGGGCAGTTATTTTCCAATGATAGCATTTTAGGTATGTCGTGAACAAACAAGTTGTACAATATTGGTGCCGTAACGCATCCTTGTTTCACACCACAGTTTTGATTGATCTTATTAGTCATATTCCCTTTAGCGTCCAGCTTCAGGGAGACTGTGGTATTGTGGTGCAATAATTTGAGATAATATAGTATTTCTTTTGGACATCCCAATTTTTCAAGTTTGGCCCATAGTAATTCCCTGGGGACTAGGTCAAAGGCGGACCTAAAGTCTATGAACAAGGCGTATAACGGTGGATTACCTGATGTTCTGGCTTTGTTACAGAGAATGTCCATTACTACCAAATTGTGTGTGGTAGAATATCCGCTTCTAAATCCACATTGGAAACGGTCAAAGATCTTTTCTCTCTCTACCCAAGTTTGGAGTTCTTGTAGGAGGTATGCTGCAAATATCTTGCCCGTGCAGTCCAACATGGAAAGTAGACGGTAATTACCAGGGTCTGTACGGTCGCCTCTCTTATGTACAGGAATCAAGATTGCTGTCTGCCAGGATTCAGGGATTTGACCTTCCTTCATAATCTTTTCAAAGAGGATCACGAGTATCTCTGCCCAGTATTCGGGGTTGCTCTTTAATACGGCATTTGCTAAGCCATTGGGTCCCGGGGCTCTTGAGGATTTGAGCTTTTTTATCCTGATTATCATAGATTCGACTGACACTTTAAAAGGGGTCGTAGGTAGATCCTGGAGAATCCTCTCCTGAGGCTTTGCCTGATCCATACCGTTTCGGGTTTTCAGGAATTCCTCCCATTGGCTAATACCAATTGAATTGGTTAAGGGGATACTGGTGTCACCACGAGCCGTGCTCAGTAATCCTCATATGGTTCGGGAGTTTCCCGTGCATAGTGTTTGGACTGTTGTTTGCCATTTGAGCAATTTTATTGCATAGCGTTTCTGCTTTAGCCATGTTCTGTAGGCGTTTTTCATCTTCTTACTTAAAGTCAAATAATAGTGCGATGTAATCGAAGCTTTACGTAGTTTCCTCAAGTCTGCTCTTAGAGTTCGTTTGGCGTCTCTAATTTCAATGTCGAATATGTTAGTGGTCTTAGTCTCAGGAGCCCGCATATTTGTTTTAACTGCTGCAAAGGTGTTTGAGAATGCTGCGATCCATTCTTCAATCTCATTGCTGGTCATAGCTGAGAGTTCTGTGCGACACAGATTGGGATAGTTAGTTGTATATTCTGTGGCTCGATTGATGTTATTATCAGACCACCGAATCTTGGAGAGAGCATGGTTCGTCTTCAACTCTCCAATAGGTCTAAGCGATGTGTATTGTGTGATATAATTGAAAAAGAGTGTAAGAGTAGCGTGGTCGCTCCAATCATTGTCCTTGATCTTCATGTCTGTGACCCAGGTAGTCATGGTGGGACTCACGTATATATAATCCAGTGTGCTACTAGATATAGAGTTTCCCCATGTTGGTTTACCCGGGTAGTCACTGATGGTTCTGCCGTTTAAAATTTCAAAGTTCCATGACTTAAAGAAGTTAAGCCATAGCTGTCCCTCCGTGTTTACACTTCCATGTTTCAGTTTGCCTATTTTCTTCAGCAAGGGGTTGTTACTGGTACTCGACTCGCCAATTAAATGGCAATTAAAATCACCAACAAAGATTACCATATTTTTCTTCGGCTCCGTCAGCCAGTTGATCAACAAATCGTGGCAAGCTTCCTGGATGAACTCGCTCTGAGAAGATTCAGGTGGATTATATATATTAACTAAGAGAACGTGTTCCGTTTTATCTTTGCCAGGGAGCTCCAGTTCAACTGCTAATACATATTCGTCCTATTTCGTGTGAATGCAGGTCGATCTTAGTGGATGCAAAATGCCAATTAATAGGCCTCCATATGGTCTTCCCCTTGGACCCTTTTTTGCCAATTCCTGGTGTATGGTGTACCCATTTAGCAGGGCCCAGGAGGTAAGCCACGTCTCTTGTAAACATATGCAGGTATGGCCCATTAATAAGGGGATTGAGACATCAGGCGATAATAGATGGCTGAATCCCCGGCAGTTCCAGGATATTATGGTTTTATCTCATTGGTTTGATGTTATTCCTGGTAGAGACTCTATTAGCCATTTGAGCACCTTCTGTATATCTGCCAACTGAACAGAGTCATCTTTAGGTAGCTGTGTTATGGTCCTTTCTTCCATAATTGGACTTGGCATCAGGGTCGGCCACTGGGGATCAGGGATATTAGGATCAGCATCTATTTCCAGGTCAACTTCCCTCAAGTTGGTTTTATAATTACGCAGCAGCTCTGCGGTAGCTAGGAATTTACAATGGAGGGCCGATGTACTTGAATTCACGACTTTTAATGGTTCGACAAATGCAAAGTCCTCGGATCGTAGCACTCTCAGCTGCGGAATGGAATGCAGTCTAATCATCAATGCTGATCTGGTAATCCAATCATGGTTACTAGATTGATAGAGATTTTTAATCAGGCAGATTCTTCCACCCCAGGTACTATGAAATTGCCCTTGTCCTCATCTGGTGCTGCTGTCGATGTTTGGGGCTTGTTGGTCGGGAGTATTGAAATAGCTGATAGATTGTTTGTGTTATTCTGGGATACGTTTGTGTCCTGTTCTTTTTCACATAGGGATGATTCTGGTTCTGGTGCCATTGCTGATTTAAAGGTGTCGCATTTATCATTCAAAAGCCAGCTAGTGAGCTTTCCCTCTTTTGCTGCAGTGCGTTTCCGTGCACGCGCCGCTCTCCGTTTTGTTTTCCTCTGTCCCTTTTTGGGAGTGCTGCCTACTGTTGGCCTCGTGATTTCCTCCACTGACTCTGCTATGTATGGTTGTTGCCATTTGACGCTTTCTTCTTCCAATCGCCTTTTTTGTCAGGCGTCTTTGTTTGCGTGAGAGGTAAATTTCCGAGTTATTAGTAGTATTTGGGTCCTGGGTTCCAGAGTCAGAGCCATCATGCGTATTAGTATTGATGAGTTCCGGCTCGGTCTCCTTTGAAATGTTTTTCTCAGAGTCGCTTGTTGCGATTGCGAGAGTGATGTCTAGTATTTTCCCACACATCTTCAGTAGTATGTTTAATGCGAATTGTACAGATGCAACAGAGGCTTGCAAGTCCCCCAGGCTTGTACTGCCTTCTTCATGGTCGCTGTTGTTTTCTGGGTCCTGCGAGTCTAAGTGGACATCAAGATTAGGGGCAGCGGATAATCTGTCTGACGCTTCCCGTTGTGAGGTTATCGTCTGGTGTTGGTAACTATTAATTTGGTTGCTCGTGTTACTTCTCGGCAGCGGAGTCATGGCTCTCTGCATAGACAAGCAAAGGTCTAGCAGTGAGTTATTGTCAATTATGCTCTCCCCTAGGCACACTGAGTTGTTCGTTCTGCTGTGAATGCTCGGCTCCTTCTCCTCGCTTGGCAGTGGACTTGTGGGATTTGGAATAGGCGGAGGTGGAAAGAAGTCTGTAATAATACCTCTTTCCTTCAGAACAGGTTTCGTGCCCTTACCCTTATTCAGCCCTGTGGTAGAGGTTCTGCCCTTTTGATTCCGAAGATTGTATCTCGTGGCAGAGCACTTCTTGGCATTTAGCATAGTGAGTTTGTTCCTTCACTTTCTTGACAAATCAGGGTGATGAGGGAATGCGCCGTGTACAGAGTACCCAACAAGATCGCCCTTTGTTGGTGGTGTATAATGCTCCCTTGGCACTTTCAAAACATAGGGAATTGCGAGCTGGGTATATTGGGAGTATTTGAGCAAATCCTCAGGTGGTTAGCACAATTGGTGCAAAGGCTCCAGTAGAACTTTCAATCAGTGGGCACAGCAGTTGTGTCCTAGGTTCAGTCAAATGGTCCAGAATTTCCCTGATCCACAGTATGTATGATTAATAGGATCCACGTTTATAGATTGCGCCTTCCCTTGCCTCTGACTAACATGCCATTATTCTAAGTACAGGCAAAGCAGGGAAGGGAGCAAGGGGTATATGCAAAATTTCCAGGCAATTGGGCTAAATGCAATGGCACAACACGTGTGCCAAATAGCAGAAGTAGAGACCAGATGGCAGGGGGAAAAGGAAAGGGAGGAGGGGGGGGGGAGGAAGGGGCGCTGCAGCCCAGGCTGCCATGGCAAAAAGGGGGGGGGGGGAGTAGGGGAGAGGCGATTAGAATCCCAGCTCAATCCCCCAGTTCACCACTCGCTATACCTCACCTCTACTGTGCACGTCAGCGTTCCCACAGGAAGTTGCAGGCGATTTGCGGGAGCTGAGGGAGCTGTCTAAGCCACGAGTCAGCACTGCTCGGCTCAGATCTACTTCTCGGCTCTCTCGGCCCTCCGCAGCCCCTATACCAGAGCAGCATCCATCCAGGTCTCCACAGTTGCACCCCACCTCACCCCGTCGCACGTCTCCGAGTTGCTGCTTCCGGCCTCCGGCTCCTCGCCGCTAGAGGAAGGCACCCAAAGGACCCGTAGTCCGCGTCAAGCCGCACCTACAACACACGCTCAGTCTCCTGCAATGTGACGTGTGACGTGGCCGCTTCCGACGCTCAAGAATTATACTAACTAGTCTTGATATTCTGGTCTAACCTTTTTATATTGACCTACTATACAATCTTGACCTTAAAAACCGAACAACTCTAAAAACAGAATACACCGACAAGAGGTTAAAAACGAATACGAAAAAGTGGTTCCATGAACAGAACATATAACTAAGATATGCCTAAGATTAACCAAATCATCGTCCTTTCCCACTGATGACTCCTAAACTTGATTCTACCACATGACTCGAACTCCGCCCAAGGCCATATTCAGATATTACCAGACAACCTGGAATCTGCCTACCTTAGCTTTGCAAAAGGTTACCAGACTTCTATACTGGTTTTGTTTTATGTTTGTTAAATACGAATGACATTCAAGCACAAGAATTTCTGTTACTCATGGTGCCTAAGCAAAAGCGTTACCCACACTATGTAGCCCAAGTTTCAGCTCAAATATTGGATACTGACTGTAAGTAAGCAGGCTATTCAGATGTGTAACCTCATCCCATGTTTCCTATTCTTTGTACATATGTTACACAAGCAGTTTGAAAAGCCCCCCCTTGCAAGTTAACACATTATAAAACTAAAATATTAATTTGCCCTGTAAGGATTGTGAGTAAGCAAATGTCATGCTTAGCGTCTCCTACTTTAGCATTGCTATCATTACTCTAAAAGTGGAGAGCAAGATTGCAATATCATTTACTTGGCCTGCAAGGGGTAATTGGTTTGGACTCTGCCTGGCATTATTCGTATATAAAATGAGTGCAACAATATTCATATAACTAGAATGTTTTTCACACAATCTGCAACCTTTCAAAATGTTCAGAGTTCCATGCAGCATAGACCTTAATGAATTATATGTTAGGTATCAGGTAATAAAATTGCGGCAAAAATGTCGCCAGCAAAAACACATTCGGCAAAAATACAGTGGTTTAACCTGTTAAAGGTGTACCCCATTATACCATTTTAGGGGAGCAGGGGTTGCAGGGGTGTCCCCCGCATCCTTTACATGATTGTGGTGCAAAAAAGTATGACATTTTTGACGCAATATTTTGTATTCACGGCCATTTTTGCTGCGATTTTAAGACATGGAACCATATGTTAACTCGCTGCTATACAAACATTGTTTTACCGAGCCCTTGTATAATCCTTCCCAACAATCGAAAGGTGAGATATGTTGCAAACAATCTTGAATGTATTTCACAGTAATTATGCACATGCAGATTTATTTCATTTTCTTAAACTCCAAATAATTCACTGGAAGGCTTTAAATTGAATTTGCTTGCAAACTATTGTAGGTATGCAAATATCCTAGTTAGTGTTTTACTGCTACAATCCCTCACTTTTACAGAGCCCTGTCACCTAATAATGGAGGCTAGTACAGGAGCCGGGGAGGTGACCGGTTGGAAGGGGACAGGAGAATACTCCCTTGGGGTGAAGAACAAATCAGCAACTTTCAAAAACCAAATCAGATGTTTTGGCAGTACAGTACAGTGAAGGAAATGTTTGTTTGCTAAAGAATAGGAAACTATATTAATAGTTTAGGATAGTGCACCATCTATTTCTGTCTATGATCAGCTGTTGAGGGCTTTTTAATATAATCACGCGTTTACATTGATTGCCTCTAGCATCCCCATGCATCTTGTTCAACTGATAACATTGAATTTCAGAGGAGGGATCCCTAGTTAAAGAAGAAGCTACTCAATATGCTGTACCTGTGAGCATTGCTACTGTTGACTTAAAGGGAAAATATATGTAATTTTCTTCAACAGGGCACCAGAAGAAACCTCAGTAAGGCTTGTGTTGATTTTTGTTTAGCAAGGTGGGCAGAACTATAATCTGCATTATGTGCACTGCATTTTCCCTTCCTATGTCAGGGTTACAAGCAGGACTCTGATTCAATGTTACTCCATACTTGGAATCTAAATATTTTTCAGGGAGTAAGAAAGTAGTTGGCTTTGCCAGTAGGGATATTTCATGCTTATTAAAATGTTATTTCCCCTTAAAATTCCTCTTGAGATCGGGCATTAATAGTATTCGGGTTTCTACCAATGCCACTGCTCTGCTGGTCATTGATTCGAAAAGATATCGGTGGAACTTTGAGTAGAAGCAGGGGCTAGATTCCTATATGTTCATGGCTTCCCGTTTTTGTTGCCCTGTTTTTAGGGAATAAAATGGATGGTGCACATGTCTCTTAGCTATAAGGCTGGTTTTGAGTAACTTGTCACAACTCACAGACCAACACAATGTGGATAGTGAGCAGAGGCCCAGGAATTCGGATCATCCTATTCTGTGGTGCAGTTATTCTGATGCAATTTTTGCCCTTATCCAAATTATGAGGCATTTTCTCCTGGCCCTTGAATTACTCCATTAAGGTGACACATGCACTCTTATTGGCATGTTTTCTGACACATTCCTTTCAGTTACAATTATTCAATTTTTAAAAAATTTAAAAAATAATAATAATAAACGTTTTTCTCTCTGCGCAGGAGTGCTTTTGTTAGGTAGTATGGCATATCTTGAACCGGTTGATGATTTGTAAAGAATTGCTGTGGTTGGGAAGGGGAAATTGCCTTCCAAACTCTTTGGAGATGGTATCTCACTAACTACGCATGCTCAAAAAGTGGCTACAATCTTTATTCAGTTGCGCATATGGAAAATAAAAGGCAAATCATTTCCGCACCTAGAGAAAAATAATTAATTAGAGGGAACATTGCTAGTAACCATACCCTTCATTCATTAATCTAGTACTGAGAACTTTCACCATGTTCTCAAAGGTCAATAACCCAAACAGCTGAGCCTTCATCTGCAGTTGTGTGGACTTGGTCCCACTTAATGACTGCAGTTCAAGAGGTTTGATATTAATCAAGTTATCCTACTCTGATCAATGGACTTTATGGTTGAGTCAGATATTGGGTCGCCATTCAAACCTTGAGGCATATGCATAAGCGCAAAGCAGGGTGGTGACTCCTCAAGGAGTACTCCAGTATGAGCAGACTCCTTTGCCATGTGGGTATGAGTAACTTTGTCCAGTTTGAGGCAAATGGGAGTGAACATGCTTGCCAAAAGTGACTGAGTGCATTTGTGGGGAGACTCAAATATTCATGATTAGGAGCATCAAGGTTTTGTCTTAAGGCATCCAACAGCGCTAGGAGCAGATTGATGTCTGAACCCAGGAAATGCTGCTTGCTGAGCCGGTATGAACATGTCGGTAGACTAGAAAGGAATAACCTACTATGACTAACATCGGGGTCTTTTAGCTGAGAAGGCCAAATGAGTCCCTCACAAATAGATGGAGCGCTGCACCAGTAAAACACTGGTTACTGAAAGGGGTTCGACAGTAACTGTTGTTTAAATTGGTGGAAAAGCATTATGCCAGTGGTTTGTAAATAAGGTCCACTCACCAAATGTTTAAGTCTACAAATGTTGGGAATGCCAAAGTTAAGGTGTAACATAAAACTTTCAACCTAAAATAAAAAATGTTTTGCTTTGGACTGTTATTGTAATAATAGTGTTTGTGAGATCTTTGTGTAGGCGTGGGAGTAACAGTTTTATTTAATGTGTATATTAGGACTAATGTTTAAATTGTAAAATGTATTCTTAAAATACATTATGCCTGATCTGTAGCTTGGTATGTTATTGGTTTATTTTGTCAAGAGAAACAAATGTGGAGATATTACTTTTTTGTTTGGGAGGGTGAGCCAAGAGTTCAACAATTTGAATTTACTTGGACACTTCATGAGTTGTCTTTACTAAAACCCGATTTACAATGTGGGCAAGGCACTGTCAGGTGTCGACTGAATATTGTATTATAGCTACACAGATTTCAATTTGATGAATGGACATGAATAACGTTGTACACCTTGAATGTCTGCCCTCTTAGATTTCTGTAAATAGTGTCTTCTTTGTTCGAAAAACAGTGGTTTTCGGAATCTTTAATTTGAATTTATGTTGTAACAATGTCTTTGAAGAAAACTATGAAACATTGTTTTTTGCCCCAGCTCAATTAAAATTGAAGATATTTCAATGTATAGACTATTGTAACATTTGCATTTCTCTTCTTAGAAAAGCTTGGATTGCTTTCTTTTGCAAGAATTTGTGAAAAATCTTTACTATTATCTGAATTTATCGTTCAACAGGGCATAACCCCCTTTAGGAGTGCAGGAAAGTTCCCTTGTGGCAACAACATGTCTTTTTTATGTATTCTAATGATGCTGAGGTGACAAGATTTCTTTATCTTGCAGATCACCCTGTGGACCAGGAGTATGGGAGGGAAGGCATACGCTGACATATCATTCCACTGCATCTGGAATGCATCGCCCAGGGAGCCTGGGCCCTGCCCCTGCCAGGACACAAACTGCTGGCACTTCCTGTTGTCCCAGGAGGCAAAATGATCCACTTGAGGATGCCCCGCCCGTCCCCATCTGCTGAAGATCTTCAGTAGCACCGGATCGTTCAGTTGCCACTCTTAATTGTCTGCTCCCAGTCTGCTGAGCCTGTCCGCCTCCAGGTTGGACTCCCCTGACAGGTGGACAGCCGTGAGTTAGATTCTCCAGGGCCCATTCCCACATGCTGACCGCTAGGCTGCACAGTGGAGGGGACCTGGTACCCCCTGCTTGTTGACATAGTACATGCCGGTGGAGTTGTCAGTCTGTATAAGGATGATCTTGCCCGCAATGAGCGGAAGGAAGGTTTTGAGAGCCGGCCAGATGGCTTTCAGCTCCAGCCAGTTGATACGAGACTCCTGCTCCTGCCGAGTGCAAACTCAATGGACGCTGTGGCTGTCCAGAGTGGCTCCCCAGCCCTCTAGGGAGGAGTCTGTGGTGATGGTGAGGAAGTGAGCAGTGGACCTTTTGATGGCCGTGATCTTGTCCTGAGAGGGGAACTCTCTCTCTGAGCTCGTGTCCCAGATGAGGCCCATAAAATCCCAGCTCGTGGAGTGTACTCATAAGGGTGGAGGAAGTGGGGTGAACCGCCTCCGGAGATCTCGCCCTGACGAGCAGTCAACCAGGTACGGGTAGACATGGTGGCCCTGGGCCCTGAGGAGGGCTGCCACTGTTTTCACAAGTCTGGTAAATACCCTGCGGGCTGAGTTGAGGCCAAAGGGTAGCACCTTGTGTTGGAAATGACAGCCCATGACCCTGAATCGCAGAAAAGAGCAATGCAGCTGTCAAACCGGGACGTGTAGATACAAGTCCTTCAGTTCCAGGGAGCACATCCAGTCTCCCTTGAGCAATATCCCCGCTATGAGTGCTGGCATAACCATCCTGAATTTTTGAAGAGGGTGGAAAGATACAGCACAACTCTCAGGCCAGCCTGTTTTTTTGTAAGGCAAAAATCCTCGAATAGAAGCCCAATCCTCGCTGGAAGGCTGGGACCTCTTCCACCGCCTGGCTCTTAAAGAGCGATTGAACTTCCGCCAACAGAGTTGCTGTCCCAATCTGTGGGAGTGGAGGTGAGGAGGAAGGGATTGGTAGACAGTAAACCGTGGATACTACAGAGAGGATCCAGGGGCCCACAAACTTCTGTGATGCCAAAACTACACGTGAAGGGCAAGCCTGCCCCCCACTGGAGACATGTGGACCCGAAGGGACACGGCATGCCTTCTTTTCCGCTGAAGCTGTTGCGGAGGAGGGGGGACTGAAAAAAAGCGCTTGCTCCCCCATTTTGTTGTCGCGCTGGTGCTGACTCAGCAAACCAGGCAGCCTGGACATCTGTTCTTGGAACCGCAGAACACTCCGAACGTCCGCCCCTTGTCTGAGCGTTGATGTGACTGGGTATACGCCTTGGGCGTGGCCTTCGTGAGGATAAAGACTTCACAGTTTGCAAACTGTTTTTCTTTTCTTCTAGCTCATCGGTGGTGGAGTGAAAGACGCCGCCCCCCCCCCCCCCCATCCCCTCGAATGGAAGGTACAATATGCGTTCCTGGACATCTGGGTTAATTTTAGTAGCCCAAAGCCAGGCAGTCCTTCTCATGTCCGTGGCAATGCATATGGCCCGGCCAGAGGTGTCAATGTGGGCCATGGTGGACTCCATGATGTCTTGTGCCACCATTTTTGCCTTTGCCATTCCCACCTTGAATCGGGACTGGCTCTGGACCAGAAGTTCTGGAAGGAAGTCTGCTATTTCCGGTGAAAGCCTCTGGTTAATGGCTGCCGGCATGGCATCCGCGTTGGATTGACGAAGATGCAGCAGAACATTGGAATAAAGTTTCTTCCCGTACGTCTCGTAGATTTACGCCTCCAAGATCTACGTCTACTTGCATAGTAGTGCAGAGGATGAGGTGGCCGAGGATGACAGAGACTTTGAGTAGAGTGACGCCGCAGCAATCACCGAAGAGTTTGGTTGAGAGTGTGCCGACAGCAAGAGTGTATCCCCCTCCATTTGCCTATAATTGGCACCAGGCACCGATTCACAGGTCGAGCCGAGTGGGGTTTCAGCTACTCCTTCTTGGCCAAGGCGACAACGTCCTTCTACATCGGGATCCCTGTTCTAGCCGCAGGCGTATATTGAGGACCGTGGGCAATAATTGAGGACCTCCGGTTGTTCGACTTCAGGTTGAGGAAGGCCCAAGTACTCTGCCAGACCTGCGAGTCGTTCGTGGAAGGCCTTGGCTGACGATGGTGTGTCAGGGTCTTCTTCCTTGTCTTCTTCCTTGTCTGTGCCCACCAGGGTGTCCGGCTAGCAGGAGTGCTGGGCGCTGAGGGCTGAGGTGTGGAAACCGGAGCCGAGGCTGGTACGAACCGCCTGAACTGTGGGAGGCAGGGGAGCCGGAATCGAAGGAGCCGGCGTGGGCAGCAGGGGCTGCACTGGGGCCTGTGGCGCCAGAGCCATAGGAGGAATGTCTAGGGGGCTAGAGGGAGCATGTCTCTGATTACATCCCTTAGGATGGACCCCATTTGAGGTGATCTCATGAGTGTGAGGAACTATTCAAAGAACCTGTCCTCGCAGGCTAGTGGGGTGGCAAGTGATATTGATAGGGTAGCGGGCAGCTGCTGGGGCCGGTGCGTACCCTTTCTAGCTGGTTGCAGGGTAAACCTGACCTGCGCTGCTGAAGGATAAAATCTAGGCCACATACCTGGTTGACACCAATCCCACCTTGTAACTCGCTCTCCCACCTGCTCCGTTCCTCAGGGCGGTATCGGATGAGCGGCCATCTTGTCTGGCATGGCAGCCATCTTGTCGAGCTGCATGCCACATGCCGAAGTCGTGGTGCTTGGCTCACTGGGCCCAGCCTCCTCCAGGACTCTTGGCAATGGCGCATGAGACCTACTCTGCACCTCAGGCCGAGGCTTGGTAGGCGTGTCCCCCTCTGCAGTATCGCCGGTAGTGCTGCGTGCAGGTGTCGCCTCAGACATGTTGCCGGTACAAGGGCGTAGCCCCTTGGGTTAACTCCCGGTAAAAGAACCTTGCGGTCCCTCAGCACTGTTTCCGGAAGAGTCTAAAGACCTGACGGCGGGTAGCTGAAATAGCCTCTGTACCCGTGCTCGTGTGAGAACCTGAGAGGTTCCTCCCATCAGGGCGTTTTCTTGAAAAGGGGTCGCCCTTGCGGGGTGCACTGCATAAGAGCGGCCCTCCCTTGACTTGTGTCTGACTAAGTCCTTCAAGTCCTCTGGCGGCGATTTCTTGAAGAGCTCCCTCCACCTAGCTAGTCTGTTCTTCAGAGTACGTGAAGAAAGTGTGTTGGACACGGTACAACCCTCCCACCCAAAGAGCATGGGGATCTGATGTAGGGAAGAGCCCCTCGCGGGCTGGACATCTGCTGAAGCACGCTGATGTCGACATGCGCCGGTGAGGAGCGTGGCGCCAGAGGACAGAGTACCTGACTGATAAAGAAGACAAAAAGACAGAAGAAAGTATCCGGGGAAGAGAGTGTGGTATTACATGGCCAAGGACAAACCCAGGAGCACTGGTGAAATCGGCCCGTTCCCGTCAATGCGGAAAAGGGGACCAAGGAGTGGCGCGGGTGGGCAAAGTCAGGGCAGTGCATGCTCAGTGCCGCGCCCCTGCGTGCCTCTAAATTTAAAGGGGAAGACGTTTTTTCAGGTGAAAAAGGTTCTGTCTCCCGACCCTAGCGAGGGACGCCCGTGCAGTATGGAGGAAAGGGGAAGGGACGTAAGGGTATGTAATATATCGTGGCTTATCAGATTTGAACTTTAAACGGCTTACAAAACTTCATAAGGGATAAGTGTGCCACAAATCACAAAAACAGAAAAGCAATTTAAAGATATGTGGGTCGAAAGCATGATAGTTCATCCTCTATGGAAATCCTGATAAAACATTTCTCCAGCATTTTGTGCATGAAAACATTGATCAAACTTCACCAAAGTGGCCACAAAGATTCAGATTTGGCCAGATCATCTACTTGCCAAATGTAGTGCCCTCTCACGAAAGAGAAGAACAAGTTACTTAACAACTGGTAACATTCTTTCGATTGGATGTTCCTCCAACCTATTCCTCATCTTAGATGTATTCCATCCAGCTTTGCTGCTCTTCGGAAATGTTTTCGGCAGAGGGCGCCGTGCGTCGATGTCTTCGAGTCGATGGTCCCTCGAAGGCCTCCGTCGTGGGTGACGTCATCGGGTGTATAAGTAGCACGCGCGGCACCCGTTGGCCTCAGTTCTGTTTTTCCCCTTTTTATCTTTGATCTTGTACTGTGTAGATTGTGCCGGCAGGTATGAGCCTTGCGAGATTTGAAATGGCAATAACCCGGAAAAATCTACAGAGGGGTAGGCTGGGAGGGCGATGAGGAATACGTTGGAGGAACATCCAATCGAAAGAACGTTACCAGTTGGTAAGTAACTTGTTCTTCGAGTGGATTGTGTCCTCCAACGTATTCCTCATCTTAGATAGACTCCAAAAGCAGTATGGTCAATTCCTCTGGAGGAGGGGGTAGATTTTTCGATACTCTTAGATGGCTGAGTATAGTACTGCTTTCCCAAAAGTTAGCTCCCTAGAATGGGAAGCATCCAGGTTATAGAATTTTGAGAAGGTGTGTAGCGAAGACCAAGTTGCTGCTTCGCAAATGGATCTTATTGGAACACCTCTTTGAAGGGCCGTGGATGAGGCGATGCCTCTGGTGGAATGAGCCCTTAACCCTTCCGGAGGGTCTTTTTGAGCTAGTCTGTAGCATTCTGAAATGCAAAGCACAATCCAGCGTGAAATTGTCTGTTTTGTCACCGATTGACCCAGTTTCCTTCCTGTGTAACCTATAAACAGCTGGTTGTCCACTCTAAGTCTGGAAAGTCTAGAGATGTAAAAGCTTAAAGCTCTTTTCGGATCCAACCTGTGTAATCTTTCCTCCTCTTTCGAAGGATGGGGTGGAGGATAGAATGCGGCTAAGACAATTTTCTGACTTAAATGAAAATCAGATATTACTTTCGGTAAAAATGATGGTTTTACCCTCAACACGACTCTGTCCTTATGGAACACAGTATAGGGTGGCCCAGAAGACCAAGAAGGCTGTTTTCCACGTTAGTAATCTTAAAGGACACGTGTGCATAGGCTCAAAAGGAGCACACATTAATAATTTTAGGACTAAATTTAGATCCCAGATCGGTACTTGAAATGGGTGAGGAGGAAACACATTAGTAAGTCCTTTTAAGAATTGTATTATCAAAGGAATTTTGAAGTAGGAACATTCTTCCGATGAGCGCTTGAAAATGGAAAGCGCCGCAAGGTAACCTTTTATTGTTCCGATATTCAGACCTCTATGTGCTAGGGTCAGAAGGAAAGATAATACTTCTGGAATAGAACATAGAAAGGATCGACATTCTTATCTCTGCACCAGTTGCAAAACTTTTTCCAACGGCAACGGTATAGAGACTTTGTTGCTGGCCTTCTTGCCGAAAGCAACACCTCCATAACGTCATCTGGAAGGTTCCAATCCCTGTATCTCAGCCTTTCAGATACCAAGCATGAAGGTTGAGCGTTTTGACCTCTGGATGGAGAACCTGACACTCCATTTGAGAGAGAAGGTTCTCTCTCTGAGGAAGACGTACTGGAGGACAGATGGACATGTCTAGAGGGTCCGGGTACCACGTTCTCCTGGCCCAATGCGGGGCAATGAGGATCATGTGGCTCCGAAACCTTCTCAGCCTCCTGATGACCTGAGGAATGACGGGAATTGGAGGGAACGCGTACAATAGTGGGAAATTCCACTCCACCACGAACGCGTCTCCCAGGGCTCCTCTCGGGGGAAATTCCCTTGAGCAATACCTTTCACATTTTCGGTTGATTCCAGTTGCAAACAGGTCTACTTGAGGGGTTCCCCAAAGGGCAAAGATCTCTTGAAAGACTTCCTGAGCCAGTTCCCATTCGTGGGATACCGTGCTCTGCCTGCTCAGAGCATCTGCCGTCACATTCTCTTCCCCGGCTAGATGAATTGCCGTTAAAGAGATTCCTTCCTGAATTGCCCAATACCAGAGCTGCATTGCCTCTCTGCACAGGGGTAGTGACCACCACACCTCCTCTTTTATTTAGGTAGTGCATGGCCACTGTGTTGTCCGTCATCATCAGGACATTCTGACAGATGGCAGGAAGGCCTTCAGCGCTAGTCCGATTGCCCTCAGCTCTAAAAGGTTAATATGTAGTTTAGACTTCGATGGAGACCAACGGCCGTTGATTGTCAAATCGTTGGCATGAGCTCCGCACCCCAGGAGTGAGGCGTCCGTCACTACTGTGATCTCCGGCCATGATTGCCAAAAAGGTTCTCCTTTTAGGATGTTCTCTGTACAGGTCCACCATAGAAGGTCTTGTCTGACCTTGTTCGGAATCTGAAGAAGATCCGTCATTTGACCCGAGAACTGGGACCACTGAGTCTTTAGGGCCCATTGAAGGGATCTCATCCTCAAGTGTGCCTCTGGCACCAGAAAGATGCAGGATGCCATGAGGCCGAGCAACCTTAAAAAGTCGCAAGCCTGGAGATTTTGGGCATTTTGGAATTTGGAAACCATCTGAAGAATGTCTTGAGCCCTCGACTTGGGAGGCGAGCTCTTTCCCAAGGACGTGTCTAATACAGCTCCTATGTACTGAAGCTGTTGGGAAGGTGTCATCTGTGACTTCTTGAAATTGAGGCAGAAGCCCAGTTTGTGGAGGAAGTGGCAGGTGACTTTCAGATGATCCAGTGCTTGCTCGGCAGAACGCGCTCTGGTCAACCTATCGTCCAGCTAGGGGTAAACATGAACCCCCCCCTCTCCTGAGGTGCGCTGCCACCACTACCATTAACTTGGTGAAGACCCTTGGGGCAGAGGTCAACCCGAAAGGCAGGACTCAAAACTGATAATGTGAGTCGCCAACTACGAACCTCAGGTATTTTCTGTGCTTGAGATGAATCGGCACATGAAAACAAGCATCCTGGAGGTCCAATGACACCAACCAGTCCTGAAGTTGAAGGGCCTGAAGGATCTGAGAAAGGGTAACCATCTTGAACTTGTCCTTTCTGAGGAACCTGTTCAAGTTTCTTAAGTCCAAGATGGGTCTCAGTCCTCTGTCCTTTTTGGGTATCAAAAAATACGGGGAATACCATCCCTTGTTCCTCTCCGCTGCAGGTACTGGTTCTATAGCACCTTTCTCCAGCAGGGTTAAAAATTCCTGCTGTAGGAGCGGGTTTGAAGACTTCAACGGGCGTCTCCCTGGTGGATTGCTTTGAGGTTGCGTTAGAAAAGGAAGGCAGTAACCTTGGGCTATTATTTCTAGAGCCCAAACATCTGAAGTAATGGCTCACCATTCTTGCAGATGCTGTGACAGCCTGTCCCCTACAGGTGTTTTGTGATGCAAGTCCTCAAAGCGTTTTTGTGGCGGATGTTGCAGCCGCTGATGGCAGAGAGGCTGCAGCTGGAGCTGGTTTAGCACGTTTTCCTCGTCCACCACAAGAGGCCTTTTTCTGGCCCCTTTGACTGACCATTCCTCTCGCCTTTCCATATGAGGTGTAGTAACAATGGGATCGTCCCCTCCATGACTGTCCTTGCGCACGAAAAGGCTGAGGTTGCCTAATAGCAGCTCCTAAAGATTTGGCAGCTGCTTTTGAGGTCTGCAACCTCTCAAAACTCTAGTCAGCCTTGTTGCCAAAAAGGTGAGACCCGTCAAAAGGCATGTTCAGAAGGCGGTTATGTACGCCCGGTGCGAAACCAGACTTCCGTAACCACGCAAATCTGCGCATTACTGTGCTAGTGCCCATGGACCTGCTTACACTATCTGCAGTGTCCAATCCAGATTGAAGAGATTCCTGCATGGCTTCCTTTCCATCTCTAACGATGGCTAGGAACCATCCCCTTTCTTCCCCTTCTGGTATGTGCTCCGCCGCCATTGCAATGCACTCCCAAAGAGTGTACGAAAATGTTGCCAAGGCACATGTGGAGTTGGCAGATTTTAATGCCATGCTCCCGGCTGAAAATACCTTCCGTGCCCAACCATCCACACGCTTATCGTCCCTGTCTGGAGGAATAGAGGGGCATGCAAGTTTGTTAGAAGCTGTGGCTTCCTGTATGACCAGACTCTCAGGAGTTGAGTGTTTGGACAGATAGCCGGGGTCGCTACTGGCCGGGCGGTATTTTGAGGTGAGGGATTTATTTACCAGAGGAATAGAATCCCGAGTTTCCCAATTCTTGGCCACCCTATTTTGCAGGGCTACATGAAAGGGTAGTACCGGGTCTTCGGTGGGACCATGGTCCAATATATCTGTTAAATCATCCTGGATGAATTGGGCTGATGGTTTAGCCCATCCTAAGTAATCTACTACCTTTGTCATTAATTGACAGTATGATGGACTGGCATGCTCTTCTGGTTCTGGTCTGCCAAAGTCGTTTTCAGGAGATGTGTCAATGCCACTTGCATTGTGTAATGACTCCACCAAGTCCCTCATTCTGCTTACTTCTGAAATCAAGCATTCTGGGACATTTGGGGTGCCATATTACACCCCAAAAGGTACATTCTCCTCATCAGATCTCTCCTGTTCCTCAAATATTGAGGTCGGGGATTTGAAAAACTCCTTTCTGGGGAGAGGCTTGAAAACCTTCTCTGGGAGCGGAGGGGGAAGAGGTCTAGTACCTGGCTCTGAGGACAATACAGGTTTTGTAACCTTATCCCTCTCTTTTTCTGGCTTCCCTGGCTTGGCTGGAGCCTTTGGCGGCGAGGGTTTCGGCGTCGACAACGGCGTCGACGACATCGTGATCGTCGACAGGGTCTGCTTCGAGGGCGTCGAGGCAACCTTCAAAGATTTTCCCTTCAAGGTATGATGGGTCTCGGACAGCGTCGATGACCTCGAGCGGTCGACTGGACTCGAGCGTTTTTCACTCTGCGTCCTGGAAGGTTCCCTATCCTTCCTTTTTCGATCACCCGGGCTCGAGGGCGCGCGAGTGTCGGAGCGATGACGCTCCCGGTCGGCTTCCGAAGAAGGCGCGGACCAAGGCTTCGTTTTTCAAACACCTCCATCATTTTGACCCTGAATGCTTCCCGCTCTTCGGTAGACGAATGTTTCGTGGGGCATTTCATCATTTTTGGAGACTCGTCTGACGACGAGGTGGAGGGAGACCTGTGGCGTCGTTTCTTTGATCTTTTTGACGAAGACGACGAGTGATGGGAATCGCTACGGGACCTCGATCGATGCCTTTCGCGTCGAGGAGAATTCTCCTCACGGGATATCGACTCGAGGCTAGAGGTTTTTCGATTGTTTTTTTGACCTACCTGTAGCTTTCCTCTCCTCTCTCGCAAGGCCTTCCCCGTCATCGCCTGACAGTTCGTACAGGCCTCCATGTCGTGGCCTTCTCCGAGGCACCACAAACACTCTCGATGTTATTATATATCTTCTCTCAGAACTCGAGGCGCGCCGAATGTCCAAAGCAACATATACTGCGGAAAAACGGAACTGAGGCCAACAGGTGCCGCGCGTGCTACTTATACACCCGATGGCGTCACCCTCGACGGAGGCCTTCCAGGGACCATCGACTCGACGAAATCGACGCACGGCGCCCTCTGCCGAAAAAATTTCCGAAGAGCAGCAAAGCTGGATGGAACACATCTAAAATGAGGAATACGTTGGAGGACACAATCCACTCGAACACAAGTTATAGGAGGAAGAAAAGGGAGAGGGGTTTTATAGAGGAGAGGTTGAAGGTGGAAATAAGACTTGTGAACCAAGGTAGTGCAGGAATTTCACTCGCTTCTTATAGGTAAAGTATTGAAGAGAATTAGATATACTAAACAAAAGTATTATAAAAGGGCAGATAGGAGAGTTCACAGGATTAGGGATTAGAAAAGGGGACTAGAAGTGACCACAGATAGGATTCTCCAATGGCTTGCGGAATTTAATTAACTTTATATAATGCAGAAGATGAGACGGATGGGGCTGCAGTTAGGGACTACCTGGGAAGGCATCCGTTGACCGCTCCAGAAAGGGATATGCTGGAGGTTGAGATTACTTCTGAAGAGGTGTGAAAGGCCATTGGGCATATCAAACCAGGTAAGGCACCGGGTGAGGATGGTTTTACATCGTGCTTCTATAAACATTTTCAGGACATATTGGCCCCCCACATGGCTAAAGTGTTTAACACCATCAAAGATTCAGGGGAGATATACCTCCATGCTTTCTGGCTGCCTTGGTGATGGAGATACCTAAGCCAGGTAGGGAGCCGACGCTTTGTTTGGCTTAAAGATGAATATCGCTGCTCAATGTGGATGCCAAATTGCTTGCAAGAATCCTGGCATTCAGACTCAAGCTCGTCCTTCCAAAGTAGGTCCATTCAGACCTGGCAGGGATTGTGCAGAATAGACATGACTCAGAATACCGTAGAAAGACACTTAACATACTCGCATCCACAGAGGTTACACTGCAGGGGGCCCTTATCCTATCATTGGGTGCCGATAAGGTATTTGATTGTGTTAGCTGGCCCTTCATGCCGGCAGTCCTAAGAAGAATGGTAATGGGTGCAACATGGAGGAGAAGGATTGAGGCGTCGTATTCCACCAACACTGCTAGAGTTCTGGTTAATGGCAGAGAGCCACGTGTTAATTATGGAGGGGGACTAGGCAGGGTTGTCTTCTGCCCCGTCTCCTATACGCACTAGTTATGGAACCATGGGCGTTGGAGGTTCGGGGTGATCAAAAGACAATGCCTTAAGTTATGTGTGAAACCACAGGAATCTATCCCACACTTGCTTCAGGGACTGTCCAAATATGTTGCAATGTCTGGGCTTAAAATACATTTTGACAAATCAGTAGCCTTCCCAGCAGGGTTGAAAGGGGTCGAAGATTTAGAGTATATCAAAAGGCTGCTGTTTCAGGTCCACAACAAAGGGTTTTGGTACCTTGGGCTACAGATCCCTAAAGATCTGGGGTGTCTATTTGAGGACAACTTCTATCTTTGGGCAACAGTCATGGCAGATATAAACAGATCAGGGGGGGCTACACCTCTCCTCAACATAAACTGCATTCAAATGATAGTGCTCCCTACATTTTTGTTGTTGTTCCAAATGCTGCCTACAGTGGTTCCACTCACTTCTCTCAGAGCTGAAGGGAGTGCTATTGAAATTTGTATGGGGAGGTGCCAAATCCAGGATAGCCTATAAAACCCTTGTTCTCCCTAGAGACGAGGGAGGGGTGGGATTTCCAGACTTTACATTATACTACAAAACTACACAACAGAGTACTGGTTGATCATCTGGACTCAAACAACTAAACAATGGGTCACATTGCAAAATGCAATCCTAGCACCAGTCACGCTTAGCGAGTGGCTGTGTGTGCCACAGGATAGGCTCCCGAGAAGGGTTGAGCATCCGGTCCTGGGAGTATTGTGGTCCATCTGGAAGGAGAATTGTTCAACTAGATGGCTTACATCGTGGCCTTCCCCCTCCCCTTGAGCTGCATATCCCCCTGACCCCACAGAGACACTGAACTTTCAGTCACGGTACGAGGCTGGCTTGGACAGTGCAGGTCAGCTCTGGGAAGAAGGAAAGTTCATGTCCCTCGACTGGCTGGGAGACTACCTCCAGATTGAAACACTCCCAATATTCTGATATCTACAGCTAAAGGGAGCTTTCTCAGTCCTGAGATGGGGAGACAATCTTTGAAGAGGGCTAAACTCCATCGAGAAGACTCTGATCCAAGGGAAGGGTACGAGAGGTCTTATCGCTAGGCTCTACAGGGAGCAGCTATTGGCAGAATATCCGCAATGGATCAATGAGCTAGAGATCTCGATATGGACATCCCTGATGGACTTTGGTCGATGATCTGTTGTAGGGTGTCACATTCCACATTCCACAGTATCCCTGCAATACAGAATGTTAAAATTGCTGCAGAGATGGCATTACATCCCTGCGCCAAACCCCCACACACCCAGCAAATTGGCTTGAATGTATGCAGGAGTTTATTCTCTTTGTTGGAATGTGGGCAGGAGGAGGGTGATTACTATCATATGTAGTGGAAATGTGAGCACATGCAGACGTTTTTGGCAAGAAGTATTATCCTGGATAAGAGACCTAGGTGGGATCAAAAGTGCACCTTTCACACTATTTGTATTATTGGGAGTGAGTGATGAAAACGAGGAGGGAGACCTCAACCATATGTTGCAAGTTTTCCTAATGGCTGCTAGGAGCTGTGTGGCACAGCTGTAGAAGAGAGCCATGGTCACAATGAAAAAAGAATGGCTCCAGAGAGTGAGAGCCATATATAGTACCATATGTAGTATGAAATCTCACACACCTTCCAAAGGCAAACAGAGGGAATTTGGCTTCCTTTCTTTCTTTCTCAAATATGGGAAGTAGCCTCAAGGAACAGTCAATTGGAATAGAGATGACCCTTGTCTCGCCAGCAATTTTGAATTACTCACCGTAGTGACCAACGTTCTCTTAGTCCATAGTCCCCTTTCCTCCATACTATACGGGCGTCCCTTCCAAGGGACGGGAGACGGAACCTTTTTCACCAGAAAAAATCTTCCCCTTTAAATTTAGAGGGCCGTGGCCCAGGGAGCATGCGCTGCCCTGACTCTGCCCTCCGGCGCCACATCTCAGTCCCCATTGGCGCGTCGACAATAGATTTAACATTGCCTAATGACACCAGTATTATTAGGGGGGAGGCAGGTGGGACGTATGTAGGAAAGGGGACTATGGACTAAGAGTATGGAACAAGTTACTTACCTGTAACTGTTCTCCAGCATGGGTCTGGCATGGATTCACATGCTCATGAATATTCCCCGTCGTCAGGCCGGGAATCCTCGGTATAGAAAAAATCAGTATCAGTTTCGTTTCTGATCTGTCTTTCTTAGTAGTAACCAATCACTGGTCTCTGGGTCATACTGCCCCCAGCCAATGACTGCCCTTTCCCTAAGCCCCGCCTCTGGCAGCCATCCTCAGATTTGGTAGCACGTAAAGTGGCAGTATGACCAAGTGAAGAGCCGCAGAGGGGTAGGCGGGAGGGTTCACATGTGAATCCATGCCAGACCCATGCTGGAGAACAACAGTTACAGGTAAGTAACTTGTTCCTTCTCCAGCATGGGGTCTGGCATGGATTCACATGCTCATGAATATAAGAATACATAGCAGTATGCACATGCACAACCACGGGAGGTGGCAACAGGCTCAACATTAAGCAATACAAAAAACTCAACATTAAGCATCTCTTACCTCCTCACCAGGCTCACCTTAAGCGAACAGGTTGCGCAGCACTGCTTGGCCGACCCTGGACTCCTCCCTGGAGTCCCGATCGACGCAGTAGAATCTCGTGAAGGTGTGCGTCGAACTCCACGTCGCAGCCCTGCAGACGTCGAGCAGGGGCACACCAGATTGGAACGCCGTGGTAGCAGCGATCGCTCTGGTTGAGTGGGCTCTCGGACGGTCGGGCAGCGGTCTGTTTGCCAACCGGTGACAGTGCATGATGCAGCAAGAGAGCCATCTGGAAATGGAAGCCTTTGAGAGAGCATTCCCTTGATTCACAGGTCCAAAGTTTACAAACAGCTGTGATGTCTTCCGGAAACTCTTCGTGCGGTCCACCTAGAACTTCAGCGCTCTAGCTACGTCGAGCGAGTGCAGAGTCCTCTCAGCCGGCGACGGGAAGAAAACTGGCAACACCAAGGGTTCGTTGAGGTGGAAGTCCGACGGCACCTTGGGCATGAAGGAGGGGTGCGTCCTCAGCACCACCCTCGTGTCGTGAAAAGTCAAGTATGGTGGCTTGCAAGATAGGGCCTGGATCTCTCCCACTCGTCGTGCGGAGGTGATGGCCACGAGAAATGCTGTCTTCCACGACAGAAACTTCAACGGTGCCGAATGCATAGGCTCAAATGGGGCCCCCCCCATGAGCCTGGTCAGCACCACGTTGAGCTCCCACGCCGGGGCTGGGGCCTTCACCGGCGGGAATGATCGGAACAATCCTTTCATAAATTCCTTCACTAGCCGATGAGACCACAAGGACGCCCGTCCTGTAGTTCTGGTGTATCGTGAGATGGCGGCCAGATGTATCTTGATGGAAGCGTGAGCTAGTCCAGCCTTGGCCAACGACAGTAGGTACGGCAATACTTGAGGGGCCATAATCCGCAGAGGGTTAAGCTTCTTTGCACGGCACCAGACAGAGAACTTCTTCCATTTATGTCCGTAGCACTTGAGAGTTGAGGACGCCCTGGCCTTTGCAAGAACCTCTCTGCAGTCGGCTGGGATGTCGTACCCTCCAAACTCTAGTGCTGCAGGAGCCAGGCCTGCAAGTTCAGCAACTCTGGGTTGTGATGAAGAATGGCGCCTCCTTCTCTGGAGAGAAGATCCGCGCACGTCGGCAGCTTGACTGGTGTGGACGCTGACAAGTCCAGAAGGTCCGGGAACCAGATCTGTCTCGGCCACGCCGGTGCGACGAGGATCATCCTGCACCGGGACCTTTTGAGCTGGTTGATGAGCCAGAGCAGCAACGGCAACGGAGGGAACGCATAAAGAAATAGGCCGTCCCAGGGGAACGAGAAAGCATCGCCCATGCTCCTCGGCTGGGGGAACCTGCTGGCGAACCTCCGGCACTTGGAGTTCGTCGACGTCGCGAAGAGATTGATTTGGGGTTCGCCCCATCGTCGGAAGAGTCGATCCACTTGATCCTGGCGTAGTTCCCACTCATGGCACGAGCGCAGCTCTCTGCTGAGTGAGTCGGCGATGGTGTTTTTTATTCCTGACAGATGAAAAGGCACCAGAAACATCCCTTGGGCGACGGCCCAATGCCACAGATCCTGAGCTTCCTTGGATAGGGCAGGGGATCTGGTTCCGCCCTGCTTCCGGATGTAGAACATCGTGGTGGTGTTGTCTGTGAAGATCCTCACCACCTTTCCCTTGAGGGACGGAAGAAAAGACCCGAGGACCCAGAACACTGCGTGGAGCTCCAAGATGTTGATGTGGAGTGACTTCTCCTCCGGGAGCCAAAGGCCTCTCGCGTGAAGATCTCCGGAGTGCGCTCCCCAGCCTTCCAGGGAGGTCTGGTTGAGTGGGATCCTGTCCTCGAAGCTGCCCGTAAGCTGGACCCAGCGGTCGTCGAGGAACTCTTGTAAGGAGCGCATCCGAAGTCTGCAAAGGCGCACCAGATAAAGGCAGGAGGACATCATCCCGAGGAGGGACTTGATAGATCTTACCCTGGCAATGTCCGTGGCCAGCATACGCTACACCTTGCCCAGGATGGTCCTGGTCCTTTCCTCCGACGGCAAGGCCAGCCGCGCCTCTGTGTCGAGCTTTGTTCCCAGAAACAGGACGACTTCCGACGGGACCAGGTGGGATTTTGGAAAGTTCATGGAGAACCCCAGGTCCGTGAGCAGCTGGACGGTCTTCGCAGTCTGCTCCACGGCGAGCTCCCTTGTCTTTGCCCAGATGAGCCAGTCGTCCAGGTAGGGGTAGACGTGGATCCACTGCAGGCGCAGCCGCGCTGCCACCGGTGCAAGGCACTTGGTGAACACCCTGGGTGCCGACTTCAATCCGAACGGGAGGGCCTTGAACTGGTAGTGCTGCCCTTGTACCACGAACCTGAGGAACTTTCAGTGTCTTTTTAGAATGGGGATGTGGAAGTACGCATCCTCCAAGTCCAACGACGACAGGAAATCGCCCTCCTCCAGCTGTCCCAGCAAATGCTGGAGGGTGACCATCCGGAAGGTCTGTGCCTTGATGTACTTGTTCAGTCGTCGCAGGTCCAGGATGGGACGCCATCCTCCTGTCTTCTTCTTTACGAGGAAGTACCTTGAGTAAACTCCGGAGCCCCGAAGCCTCTTTGGGACGAGCTCGATGGCACCTTTGAGCATTGCCCTTACTTCCAACAGTAGTTGAGGGACGTGATTTTCCTTCCTGGCCACGGGTGGAACGCAAGGGCACTTCTTCTGGAACTCGAGGGCGTGCCCTTGGGCCAGGGCGTCCCAGCACCAAACGGTCGGTGGAGATGGACTCCCACACGCTGACGAACCTCGTCAGCCGGCCTCCCACCGGGGTGCTTTGGCGGGGGCCCGACCCCACGGTCGGTTCAATCTTATTTGGAGGCCGCCTTGCCTCCTTGACCTCCCTGTCGTCGATGACAGGCACCACCTGACTTGCCGCGTCCCCTGTAGGCCTCCTGGGACAAAGATCTTGCCGCTTGGCGGTACGTCGAGGAGCCACTGCCGGATCCCTTGGAGGCACCTTGTCTGCCTCCAGCACTCCGAAAGGACGGCTGTCGTTGCTGGAGCACTCCCAGTGCCCGAGCAGTCTCCGTGTCTGCCTTGATAGCCTGAAGGGACTCATCAACCGCCTTCCCAAACAGGTTGTTCCCGTCGAAGGGCATGTCCAAAACTTTGGTTTGTACGTCCTGGCGGAACTCCGTCGCCTTGAGCCATCCTCGTCGTCTCAGGCAAACGCTGTTGCCCAACTGACGGAAACCAGTGTCGGCGATGTCCGTTGCCACCGTGATGGTGTGGTCCGAAGCAATCTCACCTTCCTGTAAGATTTCAAGGGCCTCAGCCCTTTTGGCGTCCGGAAGGAAGTCCAATAGAGGGGCAATTTTGAACCACAACTCCCTGTTTTAGCGGGCTACGATAGCCAGGGCGTTGGCCGCCTTGATAGTCATCGCTGCGGATGAGATGACCCGTCGTCCCATCGTGTCCAGCTTCCTGCCCTCGCCGTCCTGCGGGGAAGTTGATGTTGAGGCCGCTGCCCCTCCCAGCTTTCTTCTTTGCCGCTGGCGAGGTGACCGAATCCGGGGTAGGTTGCGCCCGAAGGCACAAGGGGGCAGCGTCGGGGACCCGGTACTTCTTCTCGTACCGGTCCCTCTTTGCAGGCGCCGTGGCAGAGTTCTTGAGGAGGGAGAGCCCCTCATCCCAGATGTCATCAAGAAGTGGTACGGCGAGGACCGTCTTCCTTTTAGCCTCGCGCCGTTGGTAAAGGAACCCTTCCTTTTTCTTCTTTTCGGGGCAGAGCTGGAAGAGCTTGGATGCCCTGGAAATCATGGCATGGAAGGATCCAATCTCGTCGGGCGGGGACGCCCGAGCAGGGGGAGACGGGGACACTTCCCGTCGTCGCCTCCGTCATCTGTACCTGTCGTAGCCGTGTCCGTGCCTGTATCATCCCCGTGGGTAGTTGACCGGGGGGAAGGCAGAGCGGGCCGCAGAGGTGGGAGAGGTGGCGGAGGATGCGTCCTTCTCTTCTTATGCGGTGGACTTTGCGAAGGTCTCGGCTCCGGTTCCCCCGTCGGGTCTGGCTCAGGTACCTCCGTCGGGCGAGGGGCAACCTTGTCCTTATCTCCGAGCATAAGGACTGAATCGCTGACAAAATGGCCGCCGAAGTGTCCTGCGGCACCGGAAACGACGGGCACGAGGGCTCTTGAGGAACCTCGTCGGCAACACCGTCGCTCTCGTCGTCGCCCTCGTCGGGATCCCTCCCGATGGGCTGGGCCTCCTCCACGACTTCAATGAGTTCTTCAGAGGTCGTGTCCGTATCCACGATGGCCACCTGCCCCTCCCCCTCCTTTTCCAACGGGGACATCGTGGGGGTCTTCTCGATGGGCCTGAACGACTCCCTCTGCGGTGGCAGGGAGACTCTGGATCCTGAGGTCGCCTCCAATGGCGTAGCCTCCACAGGCTGAGCCAGAGCCACTGCGATATCCTCAATCGAGGTTTTAGCAGGGTGAATTAAGGCCATCGTCACCTTCTACACGCCTGGGGCCTTCACCTTGGGGGGAGGGTCAGAGCCTCGCTCCCCCTCTGCCGGAATCTTCGAGATCGACCGGGGCCTCTCCAGAAGCTTCACCGGGTTCTCGGACTTCCTCTTACCTGAGCCAGAACGTGGGCTCGTGCTTGATGGCACCGGGGAGGATGCGCCCTGTCTGGCAGCCAAGGAGCCCGACTGTTCGGTGCTCCCGGTGCCCGCGGACTCGCGGTGCTTGGCCTTTTGTTGGGCCCCCGTCGCCGGGGCGCCCTCACAGGACTTAGAAGACCGCTCGGACTTCTTCTTCTTCTTCTCACCCGACAGGCTCTTACCTTCCAGCCAGTTGCCGAAACGGAGGTGGCGATCCTTCATGGTCTGCTCCGACATGTTCCCACAAAACGCACAGTCCTTCTCCACGTGCGTCTTGTCCTCATGGAGACAGTAGAGGCATAACGAATGCTCGTCCTCCTTGAACACATTCAGAAGCTGGCATCCAGGGCAGGTCCTGAACAGCTTCCCGGGCGTCGAGCTTCCTTTTTTCTGGGCCATGTCCGGGGTAGGCCTCGGAACTTCTGGAATCCTCCAAAAGCGTAACTCAACGAAATCTTCACCCTTAAGGGGCGTAGAAAACTCTGAAACGGGTCCCCGTTGATCGGATGTAGAAACGGTGGAGCTTGAGGCTCTATTTAACTGAAAAAAAAGAGAACACTCTCCTGAAAAAGCGCGGAAACGCAGCAAAAGCTCGAGAGCTACAGCACGAGGACTCCCAACACTTGAACGTGCGGTAAAAATCTGAGGATGGCTGCCAGAGGCGGGGCTTAGGGAGAGGGCAGTCATTGGCTGGGGCAGTATGACCCAGAGACCAGTGATTGGTTGCTACTAAGAAAGACAGATCAGAAACTAAACTGATTTTTTCTATACCGAGGATTCCCGGCCTGACAACGAGGAATAATCATGAGCATGTGAATCCATGCCAGACCCCATGCTGGAGAAGTTAGTCACTACAGTGAGTAACTTATAATTACTCTTACGTCCCATCCCCTTTCCTCCACACTGTATGGGCGATTACAAATGATTGTAGCCCCAGGGTGGAGAGGAGACCCTCCTTAAGCAAATAGGTTCCTGAGAACCGCCTGTCCGAAAGCCGCATCAGATCTAGAGCCAGCATCCAAACGGTAATGCTTGCAGAAAGCCATGGGAGAGGCCCATGTGGCCGTCCTGCTTATGACTTGCCAAGGGACATGGCGCGGGAATGCGATGGGCGTTGCCTCGGCCCTGATTGCGTGGGCATGCATGTTGGCCGGGAGCGGCTTGTGCTGGCCCTCATACGCTTCTTTGATGGTAGAGACCATCCAGTGGTATATGGAAGCCTTAGAGGCCCGATAGCCTGGCCTAGAGCCGCCGAAAGTGACAAATAGGGCGTCCGATTTGCTGAAGCCCTTGGTCCTGTAGAATTTTAGGGCATGCCTGGCTGACATCCAGGCAGTGCAGCACTCTCTGTGCTGCATACTTTGGATCGGGAAAGACTGTAGGAAGATCTATCTCCTCGTTCAAGTGAAATGAAATGCCGGATGCGTCCGCATGACTACCTTGTCCTGTGAAAGGTGGTATATGGTTCAGAGGCGACCAGCGCCTGAATCTCGCTGACTCATGCGAGCCGAGGTAAGACCGACTAGTAAGGCCATCTTGATGGTGACCAGCCTCATGTCCACTGACGCCATTGGTCCAATACTATAGTAAGGTCCCACACCGGGTGCGGTCTCCTGACAGGCAGGTAGAGCCTGGCAAGAACAGTCAGGTGTTTGACGATAGGGTTGGAGGAGGAAAAGATGCTTTCCTCCGAGTTCCTGCACGCCCCAACGGCTGCGAGGTATGTACGGCAAGTGTCGACCTGTACGCCTGAGTGAGTGAGGTGCATCGAAAAGGAGAGCATGTGGTCCAAATTGCAGGCCAAGGGGTCAATTCCCTTGGAGTCTGCCCAGTGGCAGCATCTGCTCCATTTGCTCTTGTACTGTGCCCTGGTGGCTTTGCTCCTGGTGCCCTGTATGATTTCAAGATTTGCCTGTGAGAGGCTAAGTGTCACGACCCTCAGCCCTGATCCCCACTGGCAAGCCTATTGGCCAGGTGGAATCAGGGCTCGGATCACTAATAAGGTCTGGCACCCACTTCTCAGGCCTTTTGCGCCAGGCTCATCAGTAAGGAAAGACATCTGCTTGAGGAACTACTTTATTTAGGCTTTCAGCCAACATGGAGGCATCCACATAGCTTGATTCCTAGAACCAAGCTATGCGGTCTAGTGTTTTGGGTTTGGTGGCCTAGGGACTACTTTACCTGGACTACTTTAAGGTGGTTATTTAAACCACACCCAAACACGACAACATGCCTCGTGTTACTTTGCTTCTACCAACGTGACGCTCACCATGTACAGCTTTCTCACGAGCCTGGTGAATTCCGGACCTGCAGAAAAACCAAGAACATCGTTAGCAGCAGAATCTTACCTGCATTAATCATCCTTCATTGCTCGCAGCTCCTGAGCAGCTCTGTTTGTGGAGTTCACCGCCCGGATCGAAGGACCTGAGAAAAGGAGGAAGACATCATTAAAAGGAGGTAGTGGAGACATTACAACCACAAAGCGCTTAAATACTTACCTGGTTGGTTGCTTTTCAGCCGGCATAGCTCCGGAACTCCATCTGCACTGGGAACTCACCGCGACCTACGAAAAGAGAAAATCACAGGTCAGTGAGGACAAGACATTGCTGCGCTACGCAAAGCGCCTCCTTACCGCATCATAGCACTATAGCGCGCCATCATCTCCCGGTGAGAACCAGCATATCCAGTTCTCCAAGTGGACACTCCGCGCTCCTAGGGAGATAAAAAAAGACTTTTAGAACAGAGAAAAGAATTACGATGCCATCAATCGTAATAAGACCTACCTGGAAGACACTACAAGGGCAGCAGTCAGTGAAATAACTGGACCGCCCGCACCCACAAAAGACAACGCGCCCCTGCCCAGAGAGCAGGACGGAGAGCCCACCGATTCCGAAAACCAGGTGAGAAGAGAACCTGGAGGAGCTGGAAACACAAGGGAGGTGGGGGAAAACTTACCTTGGTCGACCAGTTCTAATATAGTCTTCATTTCCAGGCGGAATCCCATCGACACCGAGACTACAACAGGGAATCATTGGGAAGGGCACCAACGACCAGCTGGCTGGGTGGCGTCCCTATGGATACCAGGTGAGCGTAACACTAAGGTTCTGAAGCGTTACCTGCTCAGGTACCACACTGAGGACTAGTTTCCCTGGCGCGGGATGGATGATCGTGCCCCCCTGCTGTGCCAGAAGGTGTGCTGGGCCCGGGAGGTGTATCGGAGGAACTTCCGAGAGGCTGATGAGCTCCGAAAAACCATGGTCTGGCCGGCCACCATGGAGCAATCAGAATGCTGAGGAGTCGGTGTGAATCCTTGATCTTGCAAATTACCCTGTGGATCAGGGGGGTGGGTGGAAAGGCGTAGGCCTTCATGCCAGTCCACTGGAGGTGAAATGCGCCACCGAGGGAGCCGGGGCCCTGACCCTGCCAGGATGCGAACTGGAGGCAATTCTTGTTGTGCCAGGTGGCAAAGAGATCCACTTGGGGATGATCCCACTTGTTGAAAATCTTCTGAATAACGAGGTCGTTTAGCTGCCACTCGTAATTGTCTGCTCCCAGCCTGCTGAGTCTGTCCGCTTCCAGGTTGGAATCCCCCGGGAGGTGGACTGCAGAGAGGAAAATTTAATTTTCCAAGGCCCATTCTCACATGCTGATCACAAGTCTGCACAGAGGAGGCGATCTGGTGCCTCCCAGCTTGTTGACATAGTGCATGCTGGTCGGGTTGTCTGTCTGGATGAGGATAACCTTGCCCTTGAGAAGTGGTAGGAATGCTCTGAGCGCTAGCCAGATGGCGTTCAGCTCCAACCAATTGATGTGGTATTCCTGCTCCTGTCGAGTCCAGGTGCCGTGGATCGAGAGATCGTCCAGGGTGGCTCCCCAGCCCTCGAGCAAGGAGTCTGTGGTGATGGTGGCCTGCTGAGAAGGCGGCCAGAAGGGATTGCCCGTCCTTAGCGTAGGTTGCAGGCCCTGGACCACCAAGTTCGGTCCAGGTGGAGAGATGGAGTTACGTTGATCATTTCAGATTGAGAGCCCTGCTCCTGACTCCATGAGGCTGCGAAGTGCAGCTGAATCCTTCTCATCCTTAGTCTCGTGTCCGGGACGGCTAACAGCACCGCCGCTAGTAGACCCAGGAGATGTTGATACCACCAAGCTGCGACCCCTTCTCTGCTGAGGAAGTGGAAGGTGGCCCTCTTGATGGCCGAGATCTTGTCTTCCGTCGGGAAGACCTTCTCACAGCATGTGTCCCAAATGAGTCCCAGGATCTTCAGAGTCTGGGTAGAGAGTAAGTTGAGCGAGAGGCCCAAGTCGTGCAGTGTGTTCATAATGGCATGGGAGGAGTGGTGGACCACCTCCGGAAATGTAACCCTGACGAGCCAATCGTCTAGGTATGGATTTATGTGGAGGCCCTGCTCTTTGAGGAGGGCCGCTACCGCGTTCATGAGTCTGGTAAAAACCCTGGGGGCCAAGTTGAGGCCAAACGGGAGGACCTTGTATTGGAAATGGTAGCCCATGATCCTGAACCGTAGGAAAGAACGATGGGGCTGCCAAATAGGGACATGTAGGTACGTGTCCTTCAGGTCTAGGGAGCACATCCAGTCTCCCTTGTCCAATGTCTCTGCTATAAAAACTGGTAGATGGCGCCGGAGGCTGGGGTACAGAGACTGCAGCCGGAGGCTGAGGAGGTGGCGGAGGTTGCGGAATTGGCTGTGGAGCCAGAGGAGGCAGCTGCACTGGGGTCAGGGAGCCAGATGGAGGAGTCTGTGGTGCTGCAAGCATGGAGAGGAGGACTTCCCTGACTGCGTCCTTGATGATAACCCCCATCTGAGGAGACCTTATGAGGCCGAGGAATTTATCGAAGAGCCTCTCCTCGCTGGCCGAAGAGGTGGGAGGGGGTCCCGACAGGGTAGCGGGGGACTGCTGGAGCGCTGCGTACCCAGTCCGTATGGACACATGTGAAAGATGCTCTGTGCATATGAAAGGTAGACTGTAGGCCAGTAGTTCTTCGATGAAATCGGGGAATGGCGTGGGACAGGTGTTCCTGTCTGGCGCAGCGGCCATTTTGTCGAGCTGCCTGCCACGTGCCTGCGGCGTGTTGCCCAGCCTGCTGGGTCCGGCCTCATCCAAGACTCGAGTGTGGATCACAAGACCAACCCTGCTCCTCGGGTCTCGGCCCGGTAGGTGCGACACCCTCGACCCAGAGGTCTGTAGAGCTGCCTATAGGCACCCCCTTGGACGTATTGCCGGTGTCAGGGCATAGCTCCTCAGCCATTGCGCCGGTAAAAGGGCGTAGCCCCTCGGGTGTAGACCCGGTACAAGAACCTTCCGGTCCCTCGTCACTGCGTCCGGGAGAATCCGAGGACCCCTCGACCCAAAGGCCGGTAGCTGTGCCGGTGTGCCGGTGGAAGGACATGGCCGGTCCCTCCAGCGTGGGACAGTCCGTGGGAAGGAGTCTCCCTTGTGGGGTGCGTTGGAAAATATCGGCCCTACCTTGGACCTGGGACGATGTTTCATGAAGTTCTTGAGATCCTCTGGAGGCGACTTCTGGAAGAGCTCCCTCCACGTGGCTGGTCTGTTCTTCAGCGCCTTCGAGGACAGTGAGTCACACGCCGAACATGATTGCCAACCGTGGTCTGGGCCAAAGGCAACGTAGGCAGAGGGCGTGGGGGTCTGAAGTTGGGAAGAGCCCATTGCAGGAAGGACACCTGCTGAACCCTGTAGAAGTCAAAACGTGCCGCGGAGGAGCGTGACGCCTGAGGACCGAGTACCTGAATGACAAAAAAGACAAAGAGAAGAAGTATCTGCACATGGAATTACATGGCCTTAGACAAACCCAGGAGCACTGGTGAATTCGGCCCGTTCCCGTCGACGCGGAAAAGAGGACTGGGGTATGGCGCCGGAGGGCAGAGTCAGGGCAGGTTCCGTCCCCGTCCCTTGGAAGGGACACCCATACAGTATGGAGGAAAGGGGACGGAACGTAAGAGTGAAGTGATTTACCCATGGGTACAGGGATGCGTGGAAGTGAAAGGGAAGTATGGTTTACGATGAGAATGCGATAGGGAAGCTTTGTAAATGTTGGCTATTACTGTCGATCCTTATGATCAGTAAATGCACTGTTCTCCTTTTGAAAATGGTAAAATGTAATAAACTTTGGAGAAATGAAGTGGAACTATACTGCCACAACATGCTTTTAATATTGTGATATGTTGTGATCACGCAGACAGCGTCTCAGCGTTCTGCACTCACTTGCAATCTGTGAACTCAACGGGTAAGTTGCTCAAATATGCTGAGCTCTGTTTTTGCAGGTCCTCGGTACTTGTGGCTCCTTGCGATTGGATACACAGCCTCCTCTGGTTCCCCCTCAACTCACGCCACAAATGAATGGAGCCTCCTCTGCTACGGGGAAGTTCAGGTGTAACCCAGTCACCTGGAATCTCCAAAGAGGGAACTCCTCCCTTGTTGCAACTGCTTCCCGCTGCGCAAACTCTGCACAACAAGGTTTTTGGGCAAGAGTCTTCCTCACGCTTCCCGCTGCGCGACCTCTGCAGTAGGTAGAAGACCCTCTCAGGATCCGCCAGGGATTTTGGCATTTCAGTGGTCCAAGCGCCTTCTCTCGCCTCAAGCCTTCCTCTCAGGTGCAACCACAGCCCGTGCCGCTTCTTTTTTCTCCACTGCTCTGCTTCTCTGTTTCTGTCCTTCTCCTTTCTCTGTCTCCTGATGCCTGCCAATGAGGGGGCTTTTTAAGCCTCTATGTCCCCTTCAGGCATAGGTCATTTACACCAATTAAGAGATTACTCCCACAGCAGTGTTCCTCTGCATCCCTCTTTCTCGTCCCATTACTGAGGGAATCATGGGATTTGAAGTCGCTGGCAACTACGTTCGTTTTTTCAAACGTTTTGTGCTTTGCTAATTGGCCTTCTCTTTTCTACAACATTCTTTAAAGGAATATTATACACATCAGTTACCAGTTTGGTTTGAAAAGAGGAATAAGGATTTTGGTAATTATTATTCACAGACTTCTTTCCATTTCCCCCTTTTGAGTTAGGGAAGCATTTAGCTATAGGGTTTTGAGATTGGGATTTATTGACATTTATATCACAGAAGCTTTGGCTGGTTTTACCCACATTTAGGTGTTTAACAAGTGGAACAGTTAGATTATTGTGGCAGAATGCAATTAGGTATTTTGGCATTTGTAATACCTCTTCCTTGGAGGAAGGTGAATATCTTATCTCGCCCCATGGATTCCACTCACCTCCCTGAGCCTTTTTACCTCTCAGGTGCTCCTCCCACAGATCACCACCCCCAAGGTCAGTATCAGGAAGAGTCTGCCTTTCCCTGGCCACCTATTTATTTAAGTATTTATTGTTTGCTTGTTAGGCGCTTATACAGAAGTAAATACTGTTTCAAAGTGCCCACAGGGCAACAGGGAGGGGACAAGGGGATAAAAAAACTATTGCAATACATACAAATATTACTACAGGGGGTGGGAGAGACAAACCTACTATGACTTGTTAATGTTCAGAACGTGCAAGTGCAGAATGGAGGGGGAATGGAAAAGATGCTGTGGTGCTCATGGGTGAGCAACAAATGAAGTGTAATGTAAGGTAAGTTCGAGCCTCCAGGGTGGAGTGTGAGCCGAGGCAAGAGCTGAGGACTCAGTGTGGGGGGTCACGGTCCTGTGGATAAGGGTCCTGAACTCCAAACAAGCAACTGTGAAATTAGCAGAGGAGAGTGGGGGGTGGGGGTGTAGGTAAAGAGGAAAGTCTTGAGGAGCTTCCGGAATTTAAGAAAGTCCTGCTCAGGACAAAGAGGGAGGGGGGAGCAGTTCCAAAGAAGGGGGCCAGCTGAGGAAAGAGATCGACCTCTTGCCCTCTGTTTAGCGAAATGCTTTACACAAAGAGTTAGTTCCACAGGAGCACAGGGGTCTAGAGGGAGAATATTTATTAAGAGGGAGTTGCAGATAGTGTGATCCCCGGACCCAGAAAGCCTTGTGGATGATGCAGAGGGATTTGCATTTAATCTGTGAAGCAACAGTTAGCCAGTGAAGACTAAGGCAGGAGAGATGCAGTCCTTGTGCTTGAAACCTAAGTTTAGTCTTGCTGCCCTATTCTGGATTAGCTCGAGAGAACGCAGAGTGGAAGATGGAAGATTAAGGAGGAGGCTGTTGTAATAGTCAAGCCTAGAGAGAACCAGAGATCGGGTAACATTGAGCTTCTGGGGGAAGGTGAGAAAAGGTAGAATTCCTTTTAGATGGAAGAGCTGAAAGTGGGACTTCTTGGCAATGTCTTGAGTGTGAGGGAGGAAGGAGAGAGAGGAGTCGAAGATAACTCCAAGGTGTCTGGCTTCAGAGGAGGGAGCAGGGGGGAGAGCCCATGGAGGAAGGCCAGAGTGAATGGACGAAGTCGGGAGCAGGAGTTCCAATGGGAAGGATCTCCGTTTTGCTGGCATTAAGGCAGAGATCATTTGAAGTGCACCAGGTACGGATGACAAAAAGGCAGTCAGGGATGATGCAAGGGGGTCAGCAGGAAGTTTGAAGATTTGTGCGTTGTCTGCATAACACAGGAAGTTTGGGGAGAATTAGAAGAAGTGCCAGCTGAGAAAGGTAGATGTTAAAGAAACAGGGCGAGTGGATAGATCCCGGGGGGACACCACAAGAAGAGAAGGAAGTAGGAGAGGAAAAGGTGCCAAGGATGACTTGAGAGGAGCAGTCAGTAAGGAAGGAGGTCAGCCAGTCCAGTGCCTCTCTGATATACCAAGGGTGTCATGGAGCCTTTGTATGAGGATGGAGTGGTTGACCACGTCAAATGCAGAGGAGAGATCAAGAAGGACGAGGACAGCTGGGGAGTTGGAATGCAGGGATGGGAGCCTTTCAGAAGAGTAGTTTCCAGTTTCCGTGCCTCTGGATGCTCGGTATACAGATTGATGGCCGTGTAGACCACCAACCAGTTCAGTGAGAGAGTTGAGTTGGGATAGGGCCAACTTCTCCAGCAGTTTCCCCAAGGGCGATAGTTGGATATACAGGAAGGGTCAGCTGATGGTTTAAGGAGGTGGCGCACAAGGGAGTGTTTGGGGGAAGAGGGGAAAAGAACCAGTAGCAAAGGAGTGGTTACAGAGATCAGCAGGTGCTGGGGCAAGACAGCCAATGTTGTCCTTGGTGGTTCTCGGAGAGCAAGGGGAAACCTTCATGGAGCAGAAAACTCTGGTGACTTCATCAGGTGAGACAAGGGCAAAGGAGGAGAAGGTGGAGGGCAAGAGGCCAAAGAAGGCAAGGGAGTGAGGGATGGATGGGAGAGTGTAACAAGACTGTTCAGGTTGTCCTGCGTTTTGGTGATGAAGTGAGTGGCAAGTGCAGTGCAGAGGGCCTCAGAGGGAGTAGGAGAGGAGGATACTGCAGAAGGGTTGGCTAGTTCCCTGCAGATTTTGTAACTTTCAGCCCCGTTGTTAGATGCACCAGATACCCGTGCCTGAATGTGGGCCCTTTTCTTGGCAAGGATAGCAAGTCTGTATTGCCTAAGGAGCAGTGGGCAGGCCAGTTTGTCAGAGGGTGTGCCTGAGGTTCGCCACTTCCATTCCGCAGCTCTGCACTTTTGTTTCAGGGCTGCACTTTCAGAGTCGTACCAGCTGTTGTGTTTAGAGGCAGGTTTCAAGCGGATCCTCATGACAGGGGCAAGAATGTCAAGGGTGTTGGAGATGGACAGGTGGAAGTTGCTGAGAGCAGTGTCGGTGGTAGAATCTGAGTTGGGGAAAGGTGGAAGTGAAGGCAACAGCTGACACTCGTTTCATCAGGCGGCTGTTTGTGAACAAGGTTTGCAGGGCTTTTGGAGGTGAGGTCACAGGGCCATAGGGACCCAGATGGGAGGAGAGAAGGGAGTTGTCTGACCAAGAGAGAGGGGTGACGTCAGAATGAATGAGGGTGTCTAGAGTGTGTCCAGCAGAGTGGGTTGGACCAGAAGGGAGGATGGAGAGGGATAAGGTGGTGCAGGGGTAAATGGAAAGAGGACGCTGTGCCAAGAGAGTCCAATTGGATGTTAAAAGTCCCCCAGGATGAGCAGGTTGGAGGAGGTAAAGTAAGGAAGAACAGAAATCAGCCCATTCAGAGAGGAACAGGGAGGTAGCGCCTAGAGGCCGGTAAATGGTAGCAAAGTTCAGGGGGGAGGAGGGAGAGATGAGGAGGAGGAGACTTGAGGCAGGTATTTGGTGACGGATCCATAGGATTCATCACAGAACGCCACACCTGCCGTAATGTTGGTCTGTCTTGTCACATCTACCACAAGGATCTTGGCATTCTTGAGCTACGAGGGTTTTGCTCCCTCTATCGCCACTTGTGACTGCCTCTTTGTCCGACTCTCTTCCAGGGGGCTGAGACATGCACTGTTCCAGGTGAGGACTGTGGCTAATTGGGGTCAGAAACCAAACCAGCCTCTATAATAAGACGTTTTAGATTATATATTTCAGCTCCCATATAGCCAACAAAGGTATAAGAGTGTTTGGGGGGCAGGAGGGAGGATCTTTTATCTCCTTCTTGGGATCTACTGTCCCCCAAGTCGGGCTGTAACTCAGTGGGAACCCACTTGTCCCGTCCCCTAGCAGGTGTTAAGGGTAGTGGGCTCACCTTGCTAGTCCCAAAAGGGGTGGCTTGATTTTAATCCAAGGCGATTTAATGCAGAAAACGGAATGAAATTGACGACCCTGGAGTAATAATTACCCAACACCATGAATTACGTCTCTATCAAAGGGGACTTATTCAGGTACGTAGGTGAGTGTTCAATATTCCATACTGGTGAGGACACCAGACATTGAGTTGCACTCCCTGAAGCTGGTATCACATAATATCCCATTAAATAACTTGCTGTGAAAAATGCGCCTCACACATGTTTTTCGTCATCCGAATATTTATTTATTTCTCACATGCGAAAAATGTGCCTCACGCACGTTTATTTAAGTCTTTCTCAAACTCGTGCTTTCATTCATTTCATTTCATTCTCGCAGTCTATTTCCATGTGTCTGTAAACTCTTTATTTGTGGGCATTACACAACTGCGGCAAGGAGAGCAACTTCAACGAAATGTATGGCATTACGTTCGCAGTACTTCAGAAATACTTGTTAAAACTGAATGATCCGTGGACATACAACTGTAAATAAACTTATTTTGTTAATGCGCTATATGCTGACTGAACCGCGTGGTTCTTTTGGACATATTAATGGCAACACAACGAGAAACTTCAACTCACTGGGTCCTAACAGCGTTTTTTGTGCTTTTTGACATACTTAGTGCATTTTCTTAAGGACACATTCAAGTCGGTATACTCTAGACAAAAGCTCTTCAATGGGAAACCTGCTTAAAACTAAAAACAATGATCCATGTTAAAATGTCTAAAGGTGACTATAAAAATAATGTTTAAAAAAAGCAGAAGTGATAAAGTGTGCGGTACTTTGTGTGCAATATCAAGCTCGATTTAGATTTTTTAAAGTAAAATTGCTTAACATTACTTGAAGCGACAAGGATAAAAAGGGTAAATAGGATTGCAAGAGAACTTCTAGCACACCTGTGTTACACTGATAGATGTACAACAATTAGCTAAATGGATCTTATTTTATTTATACAGAACGACATTTGCATGGCAAAAGCACAGCAATATTTTGTAATGGAGACATTTACTCAGGGATATTTTTACAAGGAACCCTGAAGTTTTTTTTTCTTCAAAACGATCAGTCAAAGTCTATTAGTTAAAATATCTTCCTTTTATAGTTGACATCAATTTAAAAACCATCACATTGATGTTCGCAAAAAATAAAGTCAAAAGCGTTTCGCGGCATTCCCGTCGCTTGTTCACATAGTCTGCCTATTCATCAAAAAGTGAGATATACGAGTGAAAAAAATAGAGAGGGAAGACCGACTCCTTTGGAGTGTTAGACATCCCAGACATGTTGCACGAGTTATAAACACAGTCTATCCGGTTAGTTTAAATCATTCCGCAATATTGGGAGAGAAAGCAGCCATACTCCACTCTACCCCACTATGTCGTTGTTGCCCATGTTCCACAACGTGCGCAACCCATGGGTTATGCATTGTAATGTTTACCATATATTCATACAAATAGTTGAGTTATTCAAAATGAAAATTGATAGCACTTGCGAATGCTATTGGGCAGATCAAACTGAAGTCAACTCCCAAAGTTAAGTGGAAACAGGCAGTACACTGTGGTAATGCCAATGTGTGGAAGTGAAGTAGTCAAGGTAATAAGCCACAAAGCAAATATCAAGTGACAGTATAGGATACAAAGTACATAATCATAAAATACATTTTGATATGCAATACATACCATCGTATTAGTCTACCCAATGGAGAAACATAATGAAATGCAGTAATGCAAAAGAGAAACGTCTGATGTCTTCATTAAAATCAGTCTCTTCCAGGCGTCACAATGCTCATGATTTACAGTAGGCATATCTGTGCAAAAATCTGATAATGTGCCAAGGACAGTTCCTTCCTATACAGACTCTTAGAACATACAAATAATTAAAAATACAGCGTATTTGGATAGATGTAATAAATCTGTCAGCATAAATGCTAATCAAACTATCACTTAGGATCACACATTCCACAATGAATACCTGTGCAAGTTGCTACGCATAGGTCGACATCTAGTGGAAGCTGCGGAGTATTACAGTTTGTTTTTCGAAACTCGAAAATGGGCGTCGACACAGGGCGTGCCAGTAATACTATCCCTAGTGTGACGTCCACTGTACCCATGATCCCTCACGCGTCTAGGACCCTCAGATTGTATTTTTTCTGACATGAGGTAGCATGAGGAGTAGCGCGAGTACAGATTATCCAAGCAGATAGATAGAAAGATAAGACTACAAGCATCCATGCGCCTTCTCTCAGAGGGGAGGAAGGGCGGGTTGCATGTGAATCTAAGCAGATACAAGCATCAGAAATACGATTACGGTGAGTAATGTATCCCTTCTGAGGCTTGTGGAATCTGCTTAGATCACATGCTGTGTATAGATTAGCGAGCAGTGTTAGAAGGAGGTGGGATGTGAGAAGGGTCATGAGCAAATAAATGTCTTAGAACCGCTTGTCCCACTTGAGTATCTGTCTTGGAATGGGCATCAATGCAGTAGTGCTGAGTAAAAGTGTGAATAGAGCTCCAGGTAGCTGCTTTGCAAATGGTGTCAAGGGGTACATTTGCAATAAAAGCCAGAGTGGCCCCAATGCCTCTTGTAGAGTGGGCTCTTGGCATGAAAGGCAGAGTTTTTTCAGAAAGAGAGTAACACTGCTGGATACAGTTTATAATCCACTTAGAGATGCCACCTTTAGAGACACGATCTCCCTCTTTGCCTGTAGCTACGGAGACAAACAGTTGGTCTGTTTTCCTCAGCGGTCTGGTTTTGTTTACATAGTATAGGACCGCCCTATGCACATCTAGGGTGTGTAGTTTCACCTCAGCCGAGCTTTGTGGGACTTGGAAGAAAGCCGGAAGCTCGATGGACTGGTTCACGTGGAATTTGGAAATAAACTTAGGTGAGAACCTAGGGTGTGTTCGTAAAACCAGTTTATCTTTATGGACAGTAAAGAAAGGGTCCTGCACTGACAGAGCCTGAATTTCACTGACCCTTCTTATAGACGTATTGGCTACCAAGAAGGCAGTTTTATATGTCAGGTGTTTGAGACTGCTCTTCTGCATGGGCTCAAAAGGAGGGCCCCCGAGTTTAGCAAGCACCACAATAAGGTCCCACCATGGTGGTGGGTTAGAAATTGGAGGGTGAAGTCTCTTTACTCCTTCCATGAAGGCTTTAACCACTGGTACTTTAAACCACGATACTTTGTTATGCGAGGTGGTGTACGCTGACAGAGCCGCCAGGTGTACCTTGAGTGAGTTAAATACCAACCCTGCATCCAGCAGGTGGAGCATGTATGTGACAATATTGGAAGGAGTGCAATCAACCGGGTTGATTTGCTAATTCTGGCACCAGATAACAAATCTTTTCCATTTATCAAAGTAACAGATTCTCGTGTTAGGTTTCCTAGATTCTTTTAGGATGTCCATACATCTCTGTGGTAAATTGTCCAAACTCTATGACCTCAGGAGCCATGCTGCCAGGTTCAGTGAGCTGGGTTGAGGATGCACTGTTTGCCCTTGGTGCTGGGACGGTAGGTTGTACCAGCACGGAAGTCTGATGGGTTCGCACACCGCTAGTTTGCGTAGGTGTGGGAACCACGGTTGCCTCGCCCACATGGGAGCAACTAGGATGAGCGTCATCGATTCCCTGTGCATCTTGTTGACCACTTTCCTCATGAGAGGGCTTGGTGGAAAAGCGTAGGCAAACATCCCTGACCAGTTCATCCACAGGGCGCTCCCCTTGGAGTCTGGTTGAGGGAACCTGGATGCGAATCCTGGGCATTGCCTGTTTTCACTTGTGGCGAATAGGTCTGTAGTGGGGAAACCCAACTGTGAGAAGATGTCTTCTACGACTTCTCTGTGTAGACACCATTCGTGTTCTCCTGGGAGGGGATCTCTGCTCAAAGCGTCCGCTAGCGAATTGAGATCCGCTGGAACATGTTGAGATGACAGGTAAATGTTCCGTCTGAGTGCCCATATCCAAATTTTCTGGGCAAGCTTGGACAGATTTGGCGAACGAGTCCCTCCCTGTTTGTTTAGGTAAAACATTGCTGTTGTGCTGTCTGTCAGGATCTGCACTGACAGGTTCAATAGGTGGGGCTCGAACGCCTGAAGCACTCTGAATACTGACAGAAGCTCTAGCAGATTGATATGATTCTTGGCCACTGTGTGAGACCAGAGACCCGGAGCTGTGTGGTGAAGGAGGTGTGCTCCCCACCCTGACAGGGATGAGTCTGTTGTGACTACAGCTTGTACCTCTGGCTCGTAAAAGGGTTTCCCCTTTGACAGGTTCTCTCTTGTCCACCAGTGAAGACTTTGTACAAGTGTTGGCGAAACGACCACTAGATCGTCCCACGGACCACTTGCCTGAGACCACTGTTTCACCAACCATTCTTGCATGGGTCGCATGAGCAGGCGAGCATGGGGGACCAGGTAAATACATGAAGCCATCATGCCTAGCAAATGCATCTCTTTGCGCGCCCTTATCTGGCGACTGGACTGATATAGAGGAATTTGCAATAGTAGATTCCAAATTCTTTCCTCTGATGGAAAGGCCAACCCCTCTTGAGTGTTTAGGACAGCTCCTAGAAACTGTTTGGAGGTGCTTGACAACAGGCTTGATTTTTTCTCGTTTATGGAGAAATCCAATTCGAAGGAGGTCGATTGTTCTTTGAATGTTAGATCTGCAAATTACTGGGGTCTCCCCCGTGATGAGCCAGTCGTCCAGGTAAGGGTACACTGGGATTGCCTCCCTGCGTAGGTGTGCCGCCGCCACCGCCAGTACCTTGGTGAATACTCTTGGAGCCAAGGCTATACCAAAGGGCAGCACCTTGAACTGGTAGTGCTGACTGTCCACCTTGAAGCGCAAGAATCTTCTGCGCACTGGGAACATGGAAATATGAAAATAGGCATCTTTCACGTCCAATGTTGCCATGTAATACCCCTTTTTTAGGAGGGGGATTACCTCTTGGAGAGTAGTCATGCGAAACTTTTGAGGCTTGACATACTTGTTTGCAGGGCATACGGCTAATACTGGGCACATTGTTAAATCTTTTTTTGGCATAAGGAAGTAAGTTGAATAAATACCCTTGTTTACCTGGTTGCCCGGGACGAGTTTGATCGCGTCCTTTGCTAGAAGACTGACAATCTCTTCGAGGAGGATCTTTTGGTGTTCCAAGGAATGCATCTTTTGATGTGGAGGGTGGTTTCGGGGACGCTCTAGCAGTTCTATACAGTATCCTGCGGACACTGTGGACAGCACCCATCTGTCCGATGTGATCCCTTCTCAAGCTTGGGTGAAGATGGGAATGCGTCCCCCTACTGGGGATGCGTGAGAAGGGACCCTGAGCGGAGAGTCACTGTTTTGCGGGGGGCGTGCCGTCTCTGCTGGGGCTGCCTCTACCACAGCTTCTTTTGTTTCCTCTGCCGTAACTCTGGGTAGCCTGTTGGTTATTACCCCAAGATGTACCCTGTCCCTGTGTATAACTGGAGCCTCTTTGGGATTCTGGCCGCGTGGGCGACGAAAATTACCATTCCCCCTTTGATTAGGGGGCTTGTTCGTCAATTGTCCCAGGGATTTCAGAGTGTCATACTCGTCTTTGGTAGTCTTTAATGCGTCCTCTACCGCTTTGCCAATCAGTAGATTAGGTTCCACCGGCATGTCGATTAAGGATGCTTGTGTCTCGGGTTTAAACCCTGACTGTCTTAACCAAGCATGCCTCTTAATGACAATGCTTTTTGCTATTAGCCTGCCCGCGTTATCTGCGGCATCAAAGGTTGCCTGAAGGATGCAACCGGACACCGCTCTCCCCTCCGACGTGACCTGGGCCAACTGGCCCTTTAGTGGTTCTGGTGCGGAGTTAATGAGGGCAGCTACCTGCTCCCACAGGTGGCAATTGTAACTTGCCAGCAGACTGGTGGTGTTGCCAATCCTTGCCTGGTAAGCGGAAGTGGAGGCTACCTTCCTTCCCAACCCGTACATTTTCTTGCTCTCCTTGTCTGGGGGGGCCTCAGATGATGATAGAGGTGTCCCCGCCTTCTTCCGGGTGTTAGTAACTACCAAGGAGTCAGGCTTCAGTTGACCCCTTATGTAAAGCGGGTCTGATTGGGCTGCCCTGAACAATCTCGATTCTGGGGTTTACTGCCCTGGTGAGGTTAGGAGTGAGAAGGGAAGGATCAATTCTCCGTTGGATGGACTTGAGAATTGAAATGGCTTGGGCAATGGGTTTCTTTTCTCCCACTAGTTCCTCAGCAAAGTCCCTCTCCTCCTGTGCTCCCTGAGTGTCTATGCGGAAGTGCTCTGCCGCTCTAGTCAAGACCTCATTTAGGAGGGGCTGGTTGTCGACTGGAGAGTCGGTAACCTGAGGTTCTTTTCCAACAGTGAAGTCTATTCTGTAGACTTCTGGGTCATCTTCCTCCTCATCTTGGTCCTAGTCGTCCCCATAATAGTCCACCCTACTTTGGTTGTCCAACGTTACCAAGTCTGGATCCTCATCCTGTTGTGGATCCTCACTATCCTGGGTGTAAGGCTGGATGTAAAAAGGGTCTGAAGTCAGACCTTGCGTTGGAGTCTCAAACCGAGGTTTCTTAATAGGGGGCTGCGGGTCCCTAGATCCTGAAGGAGTAGCACCATCAGGGGTATAGGTGAGGAAGTGCTCTGGGTTCTTGGAGTAGAAGTCTGCTAAGGAGGACATTCTAGTCATAACCCTGTCTATATCCTCACTGGTCCATTCTTTGGAGCTGGGAATGACAATTTCTTGAGAGGGTTCCCCTTCTATTCCTTGTCTGGACCTATGGGCCTGCACAGGGGTCTTGGATTGATGCTTATCTGAAGACTTAGAAATGCCTTTATGCATCTGTGGTGCAGAAGAAGGGGGAGATGGTTTCTTCTGCTGTTTACCCCTTTCCCCATGAGTAGAAGAGTGTTTCCCTGATGTTTTCACCTTCTTAGAGCTTTTCGACGCCTGGCATCGAGATTCGGGGGTAGTGTCTCTTTCCTTCGAGTGAGGACATCGGGACTCAGAAGCAGCCGTCGAACGGTCTGCCGGAGCCGACTCCTAGTGTGCGGCCTGGGGCTGCCGGTCGGTTTCGTCTTCTGACGAGCGTACCTCCGTGACTTTGGTGAGTGAGGCACATTTGGCAACTGTGGACGGTTGCCTTGTGTCGTGCGGCGATCTTGACCGAGAACGCCCAGAGGACACCGATTCGGTGGACCGCTCTCTTTGTACCTCTTTCTGAGAACTTGACACGCGCATCGAGTCTCGGTTGGACTTTGAATGTTAAGGTGTAGAAGTGGTGTGGGTAGCGCTCATGTCGCCGGGTGTGCTCCCCATAACTGCCCTGCCGGACAATCTACCGAGGTCGGGGACTTGCGCTTGGGCGTCTTTCGACACCTCCTTGCCCTCGCTGCCATCAGCGAGGCACCCTCCGCTTCCATGGCCTCGAGTTGCCTGGCGTGGTGGGCCCAATGTTTGGTCGAGCCGTCCTTTAGTGTTTTAGCCTTGAACCGGCTACACGCTCTGCAGTTCACCTCGGGGTGATCCCTCGGCAAGCAGAGGTTACAGGTGGCGTGTTTGTCAACCCAAGGATACTTGCGGTTGCACTTGGGGCAAAATTTAAAAGGGGTACCCCCCCATACGCACCCTGTGGCAGCGGGCTAGTGTGTGTAGGAAAAATCAGAGTGTAGAGTATGTTACCACCCCCCACTCTCCCTACTTGCAGGGCCGACGTCGATCTTCGAACTTCGATGTCTCGACGTGGGAGTGGAAGAAACTGGAAAATTATATGATATTTAGCAAAATATGGCTGAAAGCCAGGGAACTCCGCGCAATGCCTCCGACAAGTATGGCGGAAAAATCAATCTGAGGGTCCTACACGCGTGAGGGATCATGGGTACGGTGGACGTCACACTAGGGATAGTATTACTGGCACGCCCTGTGTCGACGCCCATTTTCGAGTTTCAAAAGACAAACGAATACTCCGCCGCTTCCACTAGATGTCGGCCTATGCACAGCATGTGATCTAAGCAGATTCCACAAACCTCAGAAATATATATATATATATATATATATATATATATATATATATATATATATATATATACACACACACACACACATATATATATATATCCACTAACAAAAACATTGTTAAAGGGACGTAAAACCGGAAACCCGCTACATAATTGCACTACTGCACAGAAAACAGACACCACAATGCATACACATATGAGCATATACAGGGAAATTACACTAGGCAAACACAGAGCAGTATTACTAGAAAGTGTTCTTAACATAACTGATTACCTTCATGCACAGAAATGATTGCTCTGTTTTACGCTTTCTTCTTCCCCTATATGTATCCTATGATGCGAGTGAACCCTGAGGAAAGTAGTGCAAGAACATACGAGAAGGGTGCCTTACACAAAGATAGAACCTTTTGGATTTTTACTTCCTGACTGGTAGTGAAGAAAAGCCCCTGGCCTACTTATGTCAGTTAAAAAAGGGGGCAGCCACACATGTGATGTCATCAATGATATTTGTGATGGCATCTTTGATGTCATGAGTGTTAGTGCTTGCAGTGCACACTGGTGGCGCTGGATATGGTTGCTTAGCTTACCAGAACTGGCAAATTTCGCTTTTTTTTCTTGGTTTTACCTGTAACCATAAAGTCCCTTTAACAATGTTTTTGTTAGTGAATTTCATAGGTTTTTAGTGGGGCACTGTAACCAGAATGTTGCTTTAGCATAGTGTTTTCTGTAAAGATTATAGCTTTTTGATACTGCAACAGAACCATAACGTCCACTTACTGATTCCTTGGCTGCCCTCATGATAAAGGTGTGGAAAGGCCGAATTGTCTGGTGTATGTATCCATTTGCGCTACCCCTTCCTTTTCCGAATAGTGTTGGTGTATTTTAGCAATTACAGATGTACATGGTAAATGTTGGTGAGTATTTAAGTAGTTTCTCTTTTTGTGTTAACATTGCATAGTGAATCTGTGCCGCACAGTACTGGCTGAGATGACTACAGATGAGCAATATGGACGTTTCCTTGGGAGACTGCACCTGGTCGGCGTATGTGCAATCACACTGCAAGTATCCATAGGACTCCATTAGTGGCCGCATGTCCGCATCTTCTAATGCACTTTTAAATAGTTGTGGAAGCGCACATGTATCCGTTCCACACCTATACACATGCATAGGTCATCCACTGTGCGCTGCGAAGCACTCGAGACAAAGCAGGAGGACGCGGAGAACAGGGCGAGAAGGAACAACATCCGCCTTAGAGGAATTCAATCGTCCGTCCCTGACGCATGACCTGGAGGGTTTTGTTCGAGACCTGTTCCGATTTATTATCACTCTTCCTGACGACTCCCCATTGGAGTTAGACCGGGTCCACAGAACGTCCCCGAGACAACCTAACTCGGCTCCTCCGGATCTCCTTGCCAGGGTTCATTTCTTTAAATTAAAGGAAGAAATCATGCGGGAAGCTCGTTCAATGCAGAAAATCTCCTTCAGAGGGTCCAACATTCTATTATACCAAGACCTTGCAGCCTCCACCCTCCAGAAAAAGAAGGCCCTCAAACCGCTTACTCCCTGGCTATGCAAAAGGAAACCTCCCTACCGCTTCCCTACATCCGTAAAAGTTTCCTGGGAGGGAATGCAGCGCCAAATTTTTACCCTGAAGGAGGCCGCAGAGCTCATGGACGTTGCGGAGGACGACGAAGTATCGGATCCAGAGGTACACTCCCTAGAACTCAAGAAGCACCCCGCAGCGTCCTGGTCAAGGATGAGCAGAAAACGCAGAATCCGGGGACCTCCCCGCAAAAAGCCAGACGCAGTTTGACTTATAGCTCCCCTGGGCTGGAATTCTTAATTCCATGGGCTCTTCACTGCCTGCCGAGTCTGATCTGCTCTGGGCCCTATTACATCTGATTTGCTGCTCCGCTGCTGCGCTGGGCCAGATTGGCCATTGTGCTCGTTGCTAGAGATTTTCCAGTTGCCCCGTTGGGTATGATGGTTCACTGGATTGGGAGGGGTGGTATGCGGGAGGGGGGTGAGCCCAGGAGCTTTCTCTGGTTGGTTGATTGCTGGCTGCCCTCTCCTCTCTCAAGTTGTGGATAAACATTTCATGTTGTTCTTCACTTTCTTTTTCGAAACACACTGTCACTGCATCCATTCCTCTGCAGAAATTCTTGTGCCCATGGGTCTCTCCTCGCAGCCAATATTTTCTTCTCTCCACATGGGGCAAGACGATAGTAGCACACTCAAACTCATCTCATGGAATGTTCAGGGCCTTAATTTTCCGGGGAAGCGCAGGTCCGTGGAGCATAGGCTCGGTCTGTTAATTGAGGACAAAGTTCTTCTCCAAGAGACCCATTTATTGCAACCAGATGAAAAGCGCATTAGATTTAAGAGATTCCAAAAAGCATTCTTCGCCTCTGGGGTGAATAAAAGGGGTGTAGCTATTCTGCTGAGTGCAAAGGTCCCCCTCTCCAGTATCATTGTAAAAAGGCACCCTAATGGGAGATATCTCCTGATCAAGGGACTGCTGGTTGAACGCCCCATTACCTTAGCCACAGTTTACTGTCCTAACTTTGCCCAGGATAAGTTCACTGCCGACCTCATCCCAACTAGCCTCGCATTTGCAGAAGGGGTCCTCTTTTTGGGTGGTGATTTTAATCTGGTCCCGGATCCCTTGGTAGGCAAAACTCGCCCCCCAACTAAATCAGATTTCGCCCAGGCTTTGTTCTTTGCTAGGCTTCTTAGGGAGACGGGAACAGTGGATGCCTGGAGACTGTTCAATGCTGGGGCGCGGGACTACACTCATTACATGCATGCGCATGCGCATGCGCATAGGGGTTTTTCACACATCGCCCTATTTCTTACCTCAAGCGATAGCTACCCATCCCTGGATAGTGTGGAGATTCTCACTCAGACTCTCCCAGACCATGCCCCTATATCTGCTAGCTTGCTCATCTCAGGCCACCCTCCACCACCCCAACGGTTCTGGAAACTTTATGACCACATCCTACTTGATGAGGTCGTCCGAAGAGAGATTGGCGAGACGATCTCCAATTACTTCGCTGAAAACATCACTCATGACATAGTTTGCTGTCACCTGGGACGCAATGAAGGCTGTGGTGAGGGAGGCACTAATTAGCACAGGGGAGGAAAGGAGCCGACTATCGCGCTTAGAGGGGGCAAGATTAGAGAGGGCGGTGGCTGCCTTGGAGAAAGAACTACATTCCGGCTAGTCACGGAAAACACACCGGGCCTTAATGAAATCCAGGATTGCTCTCGAAATGCACTTGGCTGATCGCTCTGCCAGATCTCTAGCCTTCACAAAACAATTCTTCTATAGTAAGGGTAATAAAGCCAACCGAATACTTCATACAAACTCCAAAAAAACTCACTGCAGGAATAACATCTCCCGCCTTCTCGATGCTGATGGTAGAGCTCGTTACACAGAGGCGGAGAAGCTGGCAGTACTGGTGGACCACCACAAAACCATAATGGCTGGACCGCCCACTGATCCCAGGCTCCTCCCCTCTTTTCATTCCTTCCGATTCTCCCCCCGACTCTCACCTATCTACCCTCGAAAACCCTATCACAGTGGTGGAAATAATTGATGCCATTAAATCTCTAAAGCACACCGCTCCAGGGCCAGAGGGTCTCACCGCAAAATTCTATAAGACCTTTGCGCAAATCTGGTCACCCCAGCTTGTTTAACTCCTTCCTCACCACAGATACAGTAACCAGGTCCATGGCGGAATCGCTAACAGTTGTTATCCATAAACCGAATCCAGAACTAGCCTCCTCCTATAGACCAATCGCAATCATGAATAATGACGGGAAAATATTTTCAAAAATCCTGGCAACTCGATTGAAAGCCTATCTTCCCGATCTTGTCTCTTGCAATCAGACGGGGTTCATCCCTGGAAGGGAAACGCAAGACAACATCCGGCGAACCATTGATATTGTAGAAAGCGCCCAAAGAAGGGGGGGGGGGCATGGTGGTCCTGTCCTTAGACACGCATAAAGCTTTTGATCTGGAGGAGGAACAAGTTACTTACCTGTAACTGTTGTTCGATACATTGGAGCGATTGGCCCAGGTTCTGTGGCACTGGGCCTTAGCCCAGGGGATGTTTCTGGTTCCCTTCCACTTGGCAGGAATAAAAAACACCATCGCCGACTCACTCAGCAGGGAGCTGCGCTCGTGCCACGAGTGGGAACTATGCCAGGACCAGGTGGATCGGCTCTTTCAACGATGGGACAAAACCCAGATCGGCCTGTTCGCGGCGGCGACGAACTCCAAGTGCCAGAGGTTCGCCAGCAGTTTCACACAGCCGAGGAGCATGGGCGATGCTTTCTCGTTCCCTTGGGACGGCCTGTTCCTGTACGCGTTCCCTCTGTTGCTGCTCCGTCTCATCAACCAGCTCAAGAGGTCCAGGTGTTGGATGATCCTCGTTGCACTGGCGTGGCCAAGACAGATCTGGTTCCCGGACCTTCTGGACTTGTCAATGTCCCCACCTATCAAGCTGGCGACGACGCGGATCTTCTCTCCAGGGAAGGAGGCGCCATTCTTCATCACGACCCGGAGTCGCTGAACTTGCAGGCTTGGCTCCTGCAGCACTAGAGTTTGGAGGATACGATATCCCGGCACTGCAGAGAGGTTCTTCCAAAAGCCAGGGCGTCCTTAACTCTCAAGTGCTATAGACATAAGTGGAAGAGGTTCTCTGTCTGGTGCCGTGCACAGAAGATTAACCCTTTGCGGATTACGGCCCTTCAAGTATTGCCGTACCTACTGTCGCTAGCCAAAGCTTGACTGGCTCACGCCTCCATCAAGATATATCTAGCTGCCATCTCTCGATACACCAGAACTACAGGACGGGCGTCCTTGTGGTCTCATCGCCTGGTGAAGGAACTTTTCCGATCATTCCCGCCGGTAAAGGCCCCAGCCCCGGCGTGGGAGCTCAACGGGGTGCTGACCAGGCTCATGGGGGCCCCATTCGAGTCTATGCATTCGGCGCCGTTGAAGTTCCTGTCATGGAAGAGAGCATTTCTCGTGGCCATCACCTCCGCACGACGAGTGGGAGAGATCCAGGCCCTATCTTGCAAGCCTCCATACTTGACTTTTCACGACACGAGGGTGGTGCTGAGGACGCACCCCTCTTTTATGCCCAAGGTGCAGTCGAACTTCCACCTCAACGAGCCCTTGGTATTACCAGTTTCATGGGTCTGGCATGGATTCACATGCTCATGAATATTCCCCGTCAGGCTGGGAATCCTCGGTAAAGAAAAAAATCAGTATCAGTTTCGTTTCTGATCTGTCTTTCTTAGTAGTAACCAATCACTGATCTCTGGGTCATACTGCCCCAGCCAATGACTGCCCTCTCCCTAAGCCCCTCCCCTGGCAGCCATCCTCAGATTTGGTTACACGTAAAGTGGCAGTATGACCAAGTGAAGAGCCGCAGAGGGGTAGGATGGAGGGTTCGCATGTGAATCCATGCCAGACCCATGCTGGAGAACAACAGTTACAGGTAAGTAACTTGTTCCTTCTCCAGCATGGGGTCTGGCATGGATTTGCATGCTCATGAATAAAAGAATACATAGCAGTATACACATGCACAACCACGGGAGGTGGCAACAGGCTCAACATTAAGCAATACAACAACTCAACATTAAGCATCTCTTACCTCCTCACCAGGCTCACCTTAATCGAACAGGTTGCGCAGCACTGCTTGGCCGACCCTGGACTCCTCCCTGGAGTCCCGATCGACGCAGTAGAATCTTGTGAAGGTGTGCATCGACCTCCGACAGCCCTGCAAATGTCCAGCAGGGGCACACCAGACAGGAACGCCGTGGTAGCAGCGATCGCTCTGGTCGAATGGCCTCTCGGACGGCTGGGCAGCGGTCGGTTTGCCAACCGGTGACAGTGCATGATGCAGCCGGAGAGCCATCTGGAAATGGAAGCCTTCGAGAGAGCCTTCCCTTGATTCACAGGTCCAAAGTTCACAAACAGCTGTGATGTCTTCCGAAAACTCTTTGTGCGGTCCACGTAGAACTTCAGCGCTCTAGCTACGTCCAGCGAGTGCAGAGTCCTCTCGGCCTGCGACGAAGGCGACGGGAAGAAAACTGGTAATACCAAGGGCTCGTTGAGGTGGAAGTTCGACTGCACCTTGGGCATAAAAGAGGGGTGCGTCCTCAGCACCACCCTCGTGTCGTGAAAAGTCAAGTATGGAGGCTTGCAAGATAGGGCCTGGATCTCTCCCACTCGTCGTGCGGAGGTGATGGCCACGAGAAATGCTCTCTTCCACGACAGGAACTTCAACGGCGCCGAATGCATAGGCTCGAATGGGGCCCCCATGAGCCTGGTCAGCACCCCGTTGAGCTCCCACGCCGGGGCTGGGGCCTTCACCGGCGGGAACGATCGGAAAAGTCCCTTCATAAATTCCTTCACCAGGCGATGAGACCACAAGGACGTCCGTCCTGTAGTTCTGGTGTATCGAGAGATGGCAGCTAGATATATCTTGATGGAGGCGTGAGCCAGTCCAGCTTTGGCTAGCGACAGTAGGTACGGCAATACTTGAGGGGCCGTAATCCGCAGAGGGTTAATCTTCTGTGCACGGCACCAAACAGAGAACCTCTTCCACTTATGTCTATAGCACTTGAGAGTTAAGGACGCCCTGGCTTTTGCAAGAACCTCTCTGCAGTCAGCCGGGATATCGTATCCTCCAAACTCTAGTGCTACAGGAGCCAAGCCTGCAAGTTCAGCGACTCCGGGTCGTGATGAAGAATGGCGCCTCCTTCCCTGGAGAGAAGATCCGCGTCGTCGCCAGCTTGATAGGTGGGGACATTGACAAGTCCAGAAGGTCCGGGAACCAGATCTGTCTCGGCCACGCCGGTGCAACGAGGATCATCCTGCACCTGGACCTCTTGAGCTGGTTGATGAGACGGAGCAGCAACGGAGGGAACGCGTACAGGAACAGGCCGTCCCAAAGGAACGGGAAAGCATTGCCCATGCTCCTCGGCTGCGTGAACCTGCTGGCGAACCTCTGGCACTTGGAGTTCGTCGCTGCCGCGAATAGGCCGATCTGGGTTTTGTCCCATCGTTGAAAGAGCCGATCCACCTGGTCCTGGCATAGTTCCCACTCGTGGCACGAGCGCAGCTCCCTGCTGAGTGAATCGGCGATAGTGTTTTTTATTCCTGCCAAGTGGAAGGGAACCAGAAACATCCCCTGGGCTAAGGCCCAGTGCCACAGATCCTGGGCCTCCTTGGATAGGGCTGGGGGATCTGGTGCCTCCCTGCTTCCGGATGTAGAACATCGTGGTGGTGTTGTCGGTGAAGATCCTCACCACTTTGTCCTTGAGGGTTGGAAGGAACGATTTGAGCGCCCAGAACACGGCTCGTAGCTCCAGGATGTTGATGTGGAGAGACCTCTCCTCCGGGAGCCAGAGGCCTCTTGCGTGGAGATCTCCGGTGTGGGACCCCATCCCTCCAGGGAGGCGTCCGTCGTCACTGTCTCCTGATACGCCGGGGTCTGAAAGTCTGTGCCTGCCGTGAGATGAGCACGGGTACACCACCATAGAATCGCCCGACGGAACTCCTTGTCGAGCAGGATCCTGTCTTCGAAGCTGCCCGCCGCTTGAATCTAGCGGGCATCGAGGAACTCTTGTAGCGGACACATCCGAAGTCTGCAAAGGGGCACAAGGTATATGCATGAGAACATCATCCGAGGAGGGACTTGATCGACCTCACCCTGGCCACATCCGTGGCTAACAGGTGCTGCACCTTGCCCAAAATGGCCTTCGTCCTTTCTTCCGACGGAGATGCCAATCGCTCCACTGTATCGAGCTTCGCTCCCAGAAACAGTGCTACCTGCGACGGAACTAGGTGGGATTTGGTAGTCGATGGCGAATCCCAGTTCCGTGAGCAGGCGGACGGTCCTCGCTGTGTGTTCGACGGCGAGTTCTCTTGACCTTGCACGGATTAGCCAGTCGTCCAGGTAGGGGTAGACGTGGATCCCCTGCAGCCGCGCCGCCACTGGTGCGAGGCACTTGGTGAACACCCTGGGTGCTGACTTTAATACGAACGAAAGGGCTCTGAATTGGTAGTGACGCCCCTGGACTACGAATCTGAGGAACTCTGTGTCCTTTTAGAATGGGGATGTGGAAGTAAGCATCCTCCAGGTCCAACGACGATAGGAAGTCGCCCTCCTCCAGCTGTCCCAGCACGTGCTGGAGGGTGGCCATCCTGAATTTCTGTGCCTTGATGTACTTGTTTAACCGACGCAGGTCCAGGATGGGGCGCCAACCGCCTGTCTTCTTTCTGACGGGGAAGTACCTTTGAGTATACTCCGGAGCCCCAGAGCCTCTTGGGGACAAGCTTGATGGCACCTTTCTTGAGCATCGCCCTTACCTCCAACAGCAGTTGAGGGACGTGATTATCCTTCCTGGCCACGGGAGGAATGCAAGGACACTTCCTTTTCAACCAGTGGACATACTTTTCTGTGCAAGGGCTGAAACCATTCATTAAAGGGGCTACGGACTTACCACACACAGTACACCATAGTACACCCTATCTGTAAATGTGCATGTCTTGTGCCACCACTCATCACAGAAAGACATTGCTGCTGCAGCTGGCATGCCATAACGAAGGCTGCCTGCAATGACCCCACAAGATTGTTGCCTGTTAAGATAACCGCAAATTGCAATACTATGCACAGATACTGCTGGCACACCACTGTCTTCTTCTAATGATATGTATCACTTGCTGCACTACTCACTCCCCCACCCTTTCCATCCCTTCCTCCCACCACCAGATGCCATAAACTATGTTTTCCAGGCCCTTTCGCCGCCGCACTGCCCTCAGAAACAACATGCCGACGATATCGAAAACTATTCACGCATAACACGTCACCGTACACTGCAGCGCAATCACATTTTTCACCGCGCAGTGAACAGGGACGCTGGTGCGGAGGCAGATATGACTACTTTTAGTGGCCACACAGTTACATACAAGAGGCCCAGCCATGAACACAATGCATTAGGAGCTTGGCACACACTCAACACTGTCCTCCGATACACCACAGCGGCATTTCCCAAAACATTTGACGTACAGCACGCTTCCCTCCAGCCAACCACCGGCCACGTCCAATGTTCGCCGACAGCACAGCGTACCGCAGGCCAATGAGACTTCGGTCCGTGGAGTGAACAGGGAAATGGGTCAGCGCAGCAGACCCAGATATCACACTTTTTGGGACATACATTTCAGTTCTTTGCAACAAAAGTACTTGTCCAATTTCCACCAAACACACAAAAGCATGCTTTCTGACCCAAGCCCCTGCTGCAAATTTTGTGAAAATCCGTCCAGCCATTCGAGCTGTAGCCGTGTGCATAGTTTTTGCCATTCCAGTCTAATGGGAAAAAAAAATGTTGCCCCCGCACATCCTGCATGAAACCTCACCCAACTTGGCGAAAAAACTCAGAGCCGGCCATATACTTTCTATGGCAATGTTTGGTGAGGATTCCACCAGGGGGGGAAAGGGGGGAGGGGCGGGGGGATGGGATGGGGGGGAATAGGGGGGGGGGTATAGGAGTACCCGGCTTCATCCGGGATGTCCATTCTCAGATTTATTTTTTCATATACCACTGGAAAAGGTGAACAAATATCGTTTGCCGCAAAGGAAAAACGTGATAGATGTTAATTTCACTGATTAATTCAACACCAAATATTCATTTATCTCCGATTTAAATTCTCACATGAATATCATATTTGTATGCTTACTCTGATTATTGGCAGTGCTGTTAGCAGTGGTGGCCATTTTCGCTGCTAAACAAACACTGGCAATAATCAGTAAGCATACAAATATGATATGCACGTGAGAATTTAGATCGGAGGTAAATAATGTGGTGTTCAATTAATTTGTGAAATTAACATTTATCGAGTTTATTACAAAACAAATCAATGAAAAGAAAGACACCAACTCTCTTCTAAAAACATTTTTTTTTAAATAATACAAGACCAGTTTAGCAGAGATGATGACCACTTTCTACAAATGACATGTAGATAGCACGTGGAACACAACAAAACGTAAAGCAGAAAAAAAATAAAAATAATTCTCGGGAACAAGATGACCTATCGAGCTACAAAAATAGTTGCATTAATTTGGCAATGAAATAAAGAATATTCCATGCAACGTTCATGGCACCAGACCTCAAAGTTAATGAGGAGTTACGTCCCCAAGATCAACGGGTGCCTGTATCTGTTTTGAGTCACATGTTTTGTATATACTGGCATCTACTGATAGGTCCGGAGTATTACAGTGCTCTTCTTCATAATCAAAACTAGGCGTCAACAGGGACATCCCCGTCATAATATTCTTTCTCTACGTGTGATGGTAAATGCCCTTAGATTGTTTTAAGGAAATGTAGTGTGTGTTGTATGAGAGTCTTGAAGAATATTTGACTTAACTTTGCTCCCAAATGCACCCAAAATCGGTGAGGTGGGGCAACGCGGCACTCTAAACCGATCCAAGCACTTGAAAGACACTTACTAAGAAACGGTTGGCTTCTGGGGCTTGTCAATCTATTATATGTATGTGTTATGCTTCTATACAGTGGCAGGTGTGCAGGTGGCATCACTGCAAATACATTCAGCAAAACTGCTTATCCCACTTGTGCATTTGCTTTTGTCTATACAGTAATGCTTTGTAAATGTAGGCATGGTGCTAGTCTTGCCACAAGATGTCCAATGGAATATTATCCATTAACGCCAGCGTAGTCCCTGTGTCTCTAGAAGATTGTGCCTTTGGTTTGAGTTGCACTGTTTTATTGGCTACGCTGTAGCATTCCTGGATGCAAGGCACAACCCACCAGACTATTCTGGCCTTACTGAGAGGCTGCCTTCATGACCTGCAGTAGCAAACAAGACGAAAACGGACTATCTTTCTTTTGCCTTTTGTTCTCTCCATATAGAATATTGGTTTGTGAAAATCAAGCAAGTGTAATGCCTTCTTCTTGAGTAGTCCTAACCTTTCTGGATTTTGGAAGAAAGCTTGCAACTCAATGGATTGATGCACACGAACATTTTGAAATGTACTTTGTTGACATACATGGGTGTGTTCTGAACACTGCTTTGTCTTGATTTACAGCTACATAAGGTTCTTCGACAAACAAAGCTTGCAGTTCGCTCTTTCATCGTATCAAAGTGAGAAAGATCATCTTATACGTTATATGTTTCCGAGAATATTTATGAATGAGTGCAAATGGTGGGAGTATAAGCCTATACAATACTGTATTTAGGTCCCAGCCAGAACCATTTCATGCTACTGGTGGATACATTCTCTTGATTCCTTCCATGAAGGACTTTACCAATGCTACTTTCCACCATGAACCTTTGTGCTGTGAGGTGGTGTACGCTGTCAATGATGCAGAAATGTACATTTAGGGAGTGGGATGCCAAATGTACATTTAGGGAGTGGTACATTAAGCGTTAAACAGATAAAGTAAACTCATAGCGTAGTCTTGCAGTATGCAGTCAATAGGACTGATCAAGTGCTTAGCACACCAAATTAGAAAACGTTTCCATTTATTGTAGTGGCAAGATAGTTTGGTTTTCGTGCCTTCCTCAGAATATTGCAACTAGGTCCGCACTCTGACCTTGTCAAGAGGGAATGGGAACCCCTCTCAGCCTGGAAATGGAGACCTACCGGACTAGGAAGAAATCCAGAACCAGTCCTACCAAAGAAGGGGGACAGTGGTAGTTGGAAGGGTTTCTTTTCCTGTCCCCCTCTCAAGTGCCAATCTATACATGTGCACTACCAATCTGCATCACAATAGGCCTTTGAAAAGAAATGCTGTCAACATTTTCTTTCTTCTCTAGAGAAACCACAGACACAGGAGAAGACCAGCGCAATTCAGAACATATCAGAGCTCCACGTAGTTCAAAAACCATCAGAGCGCCATGCAAGCAAATCGGAAAACCCTGCCAGAGAGCCAGCAGGCAGTAAACCGGAGGCCCTGGTCACCTCTTAAGAGGCCTACACAAGTGGCGTACAAACACCACTGAGTAACAGGAAGCAACAGAATGAGTAACCGGAGCTCCAATGTAGATGTTGAGGCAGCGGACTGTACGCCAGCCTCATGGCAACAGACTGCACTTGCCTTCAAGGGGGCTAGGCCACATCCCCATAACGAACACTGTACAGCATGGACAGCCATTGTTGCTCCATGGCAGCCCGAAGCGGAAAAACAGAGCATAGGTTAAAAAGCCATATGAAAGATTTGCTGCATTTAACCCCTCACGGGTGGGAAAGACATGGCCAGACTAGCCAGGGCCAGCATACCAAACAGAGGATAGGAAGGGGATTAAAATGGACCCCCAGAAAGCAGGTAGTTGTGGGTTGTCCAGGTAAGGTCAGAGGATGAGGCAGACCAAGGGACCACCAGGAGGAAGGATCCTGGAGCAGATTGAGGAGGTGATTTTTGCAGCAGGTGAGGTATTTGTAAGTGGGTGCAAGTGCTAATGCATTATGAGTGTGTGCGAAAGAATGACAAGTATGATTAGGAGAGGAAATGTAGGGAGTGAATGTGAATTAGAAATGAGAGTGACTGTGGAGCGGGTGAGGGAGCTGCAGTAGTGTGTAGGAGAGTAGTCACATGAAAGGGTGGGGAGGAAGCTTAGAAGAAGTGAGACATTGGAGTGGGAGATAATGAAGGAGCAGTTCGTATAAGGAGTAGAGATGGGGAGATGGACGGAGGAGAGTAGTAAGAGAGCAATATCAGAGTAATAGGGAGAGGAGTATGTTGAATGTCTGAAAGGTACAACCCAGTAGCCCTTTTTAGTCAAGTTACCATTGAATAGAGTAGGGTAGGTCTAGAAAGTCCCCAAGGGAGGTGAGACATAAGAAATTTGCCCTATGGGCATTGAAGTCTAACATACATCAGAGACTAGACAGTAGGTGTCAATATTCTTTATATACTAACCTGGGGAGTAGGGATGCCTGGGCTACGGAGGATTGGTGCCTTCTACATGAGATAAAGGGATGGCCCAAGGGGCCCCGAGAAATTATTTAATAAAAACGGTTTAACATTCTCTGAGACTTAGTATTTCTTTATCCACTATGAAAATGTCCATACACGTCTCGGAGGTAGGTGCAAGCATCCGAACTCTACGACTTGTGAGGCCATGCTAACAAGTTCGTAGACTGTGGATTTGGGTGTGTTCTTTGCTGCTGTTGAGATAGTAGGTTGAACGACGGATGCGGCTTGAGAGGGGGTTCCAACACTATTTGCAGTAAGTGAGACTACCATGCCTGATGTTCCCAAGTTGGTGCAATCAGTATTACTGTTGCCTGTTCTATTAACATCTTGTGTACCAGCATGCATAGTAGTGGTGTTGGAGGAAAAGCACAAGCAAATATCAGAGTATGGACTACACAGAGCATTCCACGCAGACCAGAATTATGGGTTCTCGAGGCAAAGGTTTGGCATTTGCACTAGTTGCAAAAAAGTCTCTATCTGAATTCTCCACCATTTGAATATTAGTTTGATTGCTTCCGTGCTATGTTTGCTGCTTGTGTTCCTGGTTAACCTGCCTGCCAGTCAATTTTCCATTCCCGGGACATTTTTTTTTTTAATTCTTTTTATTATTTTCAACACATTAAAACAGCACATATACAGATTATATTTGCAATAAAGCGAGTTAACAGCGAGAGTGTAACACATTGACCTTACAGTTGATGGTAAGTCCTTCGAAGGGGGGAGGAGGGGTAGGCGTGCTGTGCCGTGTATCGGTGCAGGGCGTGTCCAGAGTCTACTCAGTTCCTGATTTTATACCTGTTCCTCCCACTTCCCCCCCATATCTTGAGGAACTTCCGGGGGCACCCCCTTGCCGTGTAAATACGTCTTTCTAGGGGGCATACCTGTCCATTTCATTGGACCGTCGGTCGATAATTATTCTGTCCGCAGAGCCCCAGGTGCGTGCCGTTTATCTCTTTCCCAGGCCCAATGCCACACTTAGAAATGCCCTTTCGTATTTGGTGAGGTCTACTTCTACCGCTATTCCCAGTAGGATGAGTTTGGGGTTGTGCGGGATTGGGACTCCCAGCACTCTGGAGAGGCGCGACAGACAAGTTATCCAATAATCCTGCAATACCCCACATTCCCAGACCATATGGTAAAAAGTGCCCTCTGCACTCTTGCAGCGAAGGCAGATTGAATCGTCGTCTCCCCCCCATCTGGATGTTTGTGTACTGGCGTAGTACGATCTGTGCAGGATCCTGAGTTGTATCAGTCTGATTTTTGCGTCTATTCCAATCTCGCGTGGGGACATCAGTTCCTCCACTCATTCTTCTGCTTCCAATGCCCCAAGGGCTTGCTCCCATTTCCCTCGGAGGTGTGTAAGTTCCCCAGAGCCGAAGGAGTTAATCACCTGGTAGAGGGTGGACGTGACCTTGGAGGAGATCAGTGTGGAAGGGTGTTTGTTTCTAGGGGGGGGAGCATGCGGGTATGTCGGTAAAGTCCTGGAATTGGGTATTGATGGCGTGTGTGAGTTGGAGATATCTGAAGTGGTCCATAGGCCTTAGTCCATGCGTTGCATTCAGGGTGTCAAAGTCTCTCAGTTGGCCCTCGTGAATTATGTCCGCCAGTGTGGATATCCCTTTCCTCTCCCAGGTGTCAAAGTGGCCCATTTGCAGGATTTCGGGAAGGTTTGCATTGTGCCACAGAGGCTGGATCAGGGTTGGTTTATTCTCCCAACCAATGTGTTAGTGTATCTCCCTCCAGATTCGACGAGTGTGCAGTGGTCTCCGGGGAACCCCCTTCAAGTTTCCTTTGTTGTCGGATAGTATTTGCAGAGGAGGTGGAAGGCCGGTGTCTATTGTTTCGATCCGGATATGTGGGAGTGTTGGATCCCTTGTGTAGCCAGTCATTTACCACACCTGTTTGTGTGTCCCAGTAGTATATGCGGATGTCGGGCATTCCTATGCCTCCCCTCCCACACTGATCGACAGTGTTTTGAGGGCAATGCGGGCTTGTTTCTCTCCCCATAGCAACGTGCGTAGGGACTTGTCAATGTAATTGAATGTGGCAGCCAGGGTGTTTTGGAGGACATACAGAAATCGCGGGAGCATCAACCTTTTAAACAGTGCGGCCCTACCCAACAGTGAGAGTGGGAGGGTTTGCCAGTGAGAAACGTCTTTCGAATCTCTCCATTATTGGGCGTAGATTCAGTTTGAGGAAGTAATCTGGTGTGATGGTTATCTGTATACCCAGGTAGGTAAAACTTAGTATTGATACAGAGTACGTGCAGGGGTCTGGGATCACTTCTCCCCCTTGAACTGGAAAATATATTGTTTGCTGTGTATTTACCCGGAGGCCCATGAAGTGTTGGTACTCCTTCAGGGTCCTGGTTACCGTTGGGCAGGAGGTTACTGGTTTGTTCAGGTAGATCAAGAGATCGTCTGCGTATAGTGAAACGTGCTCCTCACCTCCCGTGGGCCAGGCGAACCCTGTCCATCTTGTGTCTGTGCGTAGTCTGATTGCTAGGGGCTCGATGGCCCATTCCCGGGACATGTTGGCTTATTAACCAAACAACTTTGGAAGCACATTGCCAAACTAGTTGAGCCACTTGTGAAAATGTCAGTGAATGTGCACCTCCCTTCTTTTTTTAGATAAAACATTGCTTGTATGTGGTCCGTCTTAGTCAACACTGTTTTGCTGGCTAGCAGTATCTGGAAACAGTAGAGTCTTGTGGAGGTCGGTCGGTCGCTCTCTCTCTCTGTGCCAGGGCACAGACATCGCCTTTGCATCCAGATCCTGGGGGTGGACCCGTGCAGGAGGATCACCTCGGTGAGGGATCTTCAGGGAGTGGGGGTGAGCCTACCGATGATGAGACGCGGTATTCCCCCCTTTCCATGAACATGAAATAAATTAGGGGAAGGGAACCCCCCCAACTAATGTGAATGAAGCTTGCGGAAGGGAACCCCTGCAAGTGCTGTGATTGCGAGGTCTGAGCCCAACAGAGAGAGACCTATGTGAGCTTTTGTTGAACTGTGAAAGACCTTTTGGAAAACTGGAATAAGTGACTTTAATGTGGAAGGCCAAGCGGGCCTCGACCCATGTTTTGAACTGCCTTTTTTTGATAACCTGAGCCAGGGTGTGTTATCCTGTTTACGGGGGCCACCTTACTCCGTGCTGTCCAACGTGGGGAGGAGAGCTGACTCAGCCACATATATCCTTTATCTTATTACACTGACTTTACTTTGCATACACATTGCCACTTATACACTTTCTGCATAAGAGATAGGGCAGGCATTAGGTTTTGTTAGTATAGGCCATTTTGATTTGACAGACTGACTATGACTGTGTTTTCTTGATTATTGGATGGTAGATACTTCTCCCATCATAGCTGTAGGGCAAAGTAGGTGGTTTTCCAAACACCAAGAATGTAATAAAGGTTTTGAAACGTGTAGCTCTTGTGTCAGTGTCATACTAGTGATATCATGCCTCCCTTACAACTGCCTAGAACACTGGTGTGCAATTAAGTTTCCCGTGCTGTCCATTTCCATTGGGCTCTGAGCTCCTGTAGCGTCGTTCCCACCACAATGGATGAGTCTGTTGTGATGGTCCTCTGCACTGAGACGATTGAGAAATGTCTGACTTATTTGATGGGTTCCACCACTGCAGAATTTTCATGATTTTGCTCCATATTACCATTAGCTAGTCCCATTGCCTGTGACCATTGCGTATTGAGCCATTCTTATACAGGTGATATCAGGTAAATGCATGATGCCATCATTCACATTCACTGCATAACCTTTCTCAGAGTGATCTTGTGATACGACTGATAGAGGAACCACTGCCTGGAATGCCAACAGCCTCTTTGAATGGGTATGTAGTTGCCTCTTATAGGTCTATTGTTGCCACCAAGAACTGTTTCACCTGTAAGGACATCAGGCTTGACTGAGAAATTTTATTGAGAAGCCAAATGATGCTGCAGCTGAATTGTGTTTTGAGTCTGCCTCAGACACTCTTTGGCAATGATCCCCATTATTAGCTAGTCTAGATTGTGATATACATGCAAGCACGCCTATAGAAGGGCTGCCACCACTGGCAAAATCTTTGGGAATACAAGTGGTGACATTGTTATCCCAAAAGGAAGAACTTTGAACTAGTAGTGTCTGTGGGCCACCTTGGATCGTAGAAATTTGCAATGCTTTCAGTACATGGAAATATGAACGTATGCATCGCTTATCTAACGTGACCATGTACTCTACCCTTTGTAAAAGTGGAATAACTTCTTATAAGGTGCTCATCTTGAATTGCTATGCCTTGACAAACTTGCTCATATCCCACAGGTCCAGCAATGGCCGCATCTTTTTGTCCTTGTTGCACTGTCTCGTACCCCGCCCTTTTTTAGAAACTCAACTTTTCTTGCAGAAGAACTTGATGTTCTACCTTTGTGCATTTCCTCTTTGGTGTAACATTTAATAATGTACTTTTGATATCAATGCAGTACTATGCTGTATACTGTATCTAACACCCATTTATTGGTGGTTTCTTTTTTGCATGCATGGATAAATCTCTTTGTTCTTCCCTTATCAGAGTTGCATGGTTATGCCGAAAATAGGGAGAAGTCAGTTTGTTGGCAGGACATCTTCTGGCCCAACTGCTGGCTCTTCAGACTTGTCTAAAAATGTCCTTGTTAATCCAAAGATTGATGTGGGGTTTCATGGTAATGAGACCAAGTGGTTTGGGCGATTTGCAGGACAACGTAGTAACGTGGCCTGGCCCTTGTTGCCTATAGCCCATCCATTTGTTCCCAAGGCCTCCAGTGTCTCATGGCCCTGCTTAACATTTTGAAGCGTTTCATCAACTAATAGCTCGCCTCCATTTGTTTGTTAATGAGAGTTGCTTCTCTATAAGGTTTAAACCCTGCAAGTCTGAATCAGGAGTATTATTTTAGAACAGCTACACTAATCAACTCCCTGCCTGCTGTTTCTGCTGAATCATGGCTGTTCGATTAAGAGCATTTGATGCCAGCTGCCCCTCTACAATGCTTTTCGTTTTGCCTGTAAGTCTTCTGGGAATCCGTTAACTAACTTTTACATAGCTTCCAATTGAGGACTGCCATACCGGTTTACAATGGCAGATGCATTAGCGATACGGAGGTTGCACGCTGCAGTGGTCGACATATTTTTGCCCATTAGAAAGAGTCTTGCTTTCCTCTTTCCATTAGAACATCCACTGCAGATGTTTGGGCAGCACAGCATTTACATAGGAACATTGGTCCTTAGTGGGTAAGTCGGAAGGCGGGGCTCTGCATCTTCAGGAGAGGGTTCTGGGAATTCATGTGCATCATCAAAGTCCACGTCCCAATTAATGGGGTTATTGCCCTACTGGAGGGAGAGGTTTTCCAAGTGCTCCCCCGTAAACCGCTGGACCATAGGTGTTTGAGCTGGTGGGGTGCAGCCCCTTGATGTGAAATCTTGTCCCATTTCATTTTCTACATGTTCTTTCATTAGAAAGGGCTTGCATAAAAGCCTGTTCCTGCCAGTAATGTAGGTCTTCCTCTTGATGTGTGTCAAACAACGTCCTGACATCCTGCTTCATACTCCTTTTTGCAATCTTTCTCCAAGTCTTCCCAATAATCTATTGTTTTCTTGGTATGGCACTTTACATCTATGTAGCTATGCAATCGTTGTGCTGGTTGTTTAGAAGCTTCAATAATATCTAGCACTGGTGTATAAAATGCACTTGGTGGCCCTTTGCGAAGTGTCAGGGATTCCACTGTATCTACAATCTGGCCTTGCTTGTGCACATGTCATGGTCGGCAATCTTGTACTTAGCATGTAATCTGCACCTATCTTCAAGTGTACGTAATTATTTTTGTCGTCATGCTCTGGGTTCCGTTTTTCTGCATCTTGTTTTTCAGCGCTCCGTTTGGACGTCTGGTTTTCGGCAACAGGATTTATCTTCGCCATGTTTTGTGTGTTTTGGCATCATTTTTACTAACTCCATGTTTTGACGTTTGCTCAAGGTCTTTTGCCTTTTGTGCACTATGCAACTTGGTTGACTTAACGATTAGTGAATGGTTTGAGGCCTAACAAACCCACTCCCCGCCAATAATTTGGTGCAAGAAAAAGACATTTCAGCAACAGCCCTTTGTGGCCCTTTTGATAAGGTAGCCAGCTTAGTCTCCTTGGAGACATGTCATACCCCTGTATTCTACATCTGCATTTGACCCGAAGGAGTGGCTTTCCCCCAGCCTTGTGATGGAATTTCATGGCTCCAGAATTCTTGTCGCTTCAGAGTCCACCTTACAACGTGCTCTGCAGAAATGAAGGCCAGCTGTAAAAGAGCCTTTACAGCTCCAGGTTTAGTAGTCAAGTGTGACCGACTCTTTGGAATCAGTTTGTGGCCCTTATCCCGCTGATTCAACCACGTATAGCACATTTACAGTGGATGTGCAGATTGTTCAGTCCCCATTGCATAGGCTGTCCAGCACTGAATTGACGGTTAAATTGAGAGTCTTGGCCTTCAATGTTTTAGAAAAGGCGCAATGGTTCTTGTGGTCTCTAGGTCGACACTTCTTGCAAACTAGATAAGTGTGGAGCCACGGAAGCAAGATGTACGCTCCATGCCTGCGGGCGAGAACGTGGGCTAGAGTTCCAACCATTATATGCGCCGAGTAGTCATTTGTATACAGCCTTGCTCTTACAGCACTTTGCTTTGTGTCGTGGATAATGCCACAGTCCATTCAACGCTCTGTCTCTAATCCCACAATCGTGTTGGTGTCCAAATCTGTCAGATTATAGGTGCCGAGACGCATTACGGCTACCAGCAAACGTAGAGCAATGATAGTGTGACTAACACCCAAGTCAAAGCGTATGTTTCATTCTGAAGAAAACAAATATATAATTATGAACCAAATAATTTTCTAGAGCTAAAAGGTTTGCATTTGGGCCAATTTCCATACCCATACCCACAATGCTTTGTTAATGTTTGTCTGAACTGGAGGTGAACTTTGTGAGGGATACTGGGTGGACATGTGACATGTGTAATTTGGCTACAATGCCTTCTTTTACACACACACACACACACACACACACACACACACACACACACACACACACACACACACACACACACGCTTCAAAGAATCCATACAGAAATGTGTTTCAATGATATTTAACTTGTTAATTATCCTTTGTTGTTGTTGCTATCCATTACAACCACAGTTGTAACTGAACTAGAACAAATATCGTCATATCTTTATGGGCATATCCTTAGTCTTTTATTTTCAGCTCATCAGGAGGAACAATACATTGAGTTTAAAAAGTATTCTTAATTGGGCCTTGTGAATTGCTCCCATCTATCTTTAAGAGTGGAAACAAAAACAATACAAAAGAAATGAAATGTACAACATCTATACCAGATTCAATGACAAAAATAGAGAAGAGATAATTCAATATGTACCGACCTTGTAAGGAATCTAGAAGAACCTACATGAAGTTTCGATTAAATTTGTTTAAAACAAAAGAAAGAACAAGCACATGGATAGAGAACAACACAATTGATCAATGCAGGCTTTCCAAATCCGATGAAGAAACGTTGAAACATATGACGTTATTTTGCCCAGCCATTTGTCACGAGCGAAACGAAACATTTAGGAAGCTTCATAACGAAGCGTCCGATGCCAAGTGCCAACGATTGGTGGCAGCTAACGTTTGACGAGACCGACGGGTCCCTAACCCTAGCGCTGACTTCTTTTATAGGAGAAATCTTGTCTCGCTTTCAAACTTTGGAGGAGGACCTGTAAACAGCTATTTTTTTTATTTTGAAAATCATTATGTCATTGTGTGGAGCTCTAGTGAGTGTAGGTTCTTCCAAAAAATAAATCTGTACTGTAACCATAAGTTGAAAGAAATTGTGTATGAATGTGAAAATGTATTTTAAAAGTTTGTAATAAACCATATAAAATAAAAAATAAAAATAAGTACTTTAAAAAATATATTTTTATTTATATTTTTAAAAAAAATGTTACATCAAATGATGAACAAAATCCAATATTTTACAATAATCTCCCCATAGCTAATCCTTTTTAGCATTAACTGAATATATTGTCAATTCACAAAAGAAATTTGAACAATCATATGTCGAATATAACAAGTACAGTAATACCATAAAAATCAATTAAAAATATAAAATCCCCAAGCATGAAAAGAGAAGAAAAAAAACTCTACACACACACAAACACATATATTGCACACTACACAATCCATCCAGAACGTACAATATTGATTCAACAAATCTCAAAATGAACTACCCTACGTGCCACAGATTATTGAAGGGCATCCAAAGTTCCAAATAAAGCTCTTACCGATCTTGTTTACGTAACACTTTCTCAAAGACTGATAGAATTTGAACATCATGTAACCAGTCTTCCACTAAGGGCTATTTGCTGGTCTTCCACAACCTCAGGATTTGTTTTATCGCGGTCATCAAAACTTTGTCAATCCATTGACCAAGCCCTTTAGCAATCATACATCTTCTCTGTTTGATAGTAAAAGTACTTGAAGAGGTGTCCTCAAAGCTCATAGCCAATATAATGTCCATTTTATCCAATACCTTTTTCCAAAAGGACCTTGATCTAAGGCAATAGCATATGCAACAAAGTAACCCTTTCCACACCACAACCCAGCATCCATCATTGTCCATCAAACCTAAATCATACATACTTATTGGAGTCCAAAATAAACGACCAAAAACCTTTTGCCGGATAAGTCTCAATTCTAAATCGAATCTATTCCTCGTTCCCGCCCCCAATGTTTGTTTCCACTCTCTATCAGATAAACTACAACCTAATTCATTCTCCCATGCTCTACGTAACTGTTAGGAAAGATTTCCATTTATGTGTAAGTTTCCCTACAGCTGTGAACCCCCCCCCCCCGCCCGCCACCCCAACTTTTTGCTGTTGTCTGACCATCCTAGCCTGACTTTTTCTAGTGGAGCCCAGCCTTCTGCCGTACTCCACTGGGCTTTTGCTCATTTTGTTATGGGGAAACTGACATGCCCTTAAGACAGTCAGTACTGGGAGACTGTTTCCCTTAGTCTTTGTTGCTATTCTTTAGCAACATTTTATCAGGGCACAAAGTACCTTAGAGTACAGTGCGCTGGGGTCCCCTTTTCATTTTTAGGGCCCTAGACACCCTCAAAGGATTTTTCGGTGAATGTAAAAAATGTGCCTTGGAAAGAGATGGTGGCAGCAGTTCCTTTTCATGTATTTAACCCTTTTCTATGGTCCATACCACCTTTACAGCGTTAACCGCGTTTGGCCCAGGACAGTGGCCAGAGCCTAAAATGGACATGCCATGAGATCCTTTGTTCTGTCCTTTGGCCAACTTGTCCCTTTGCCTTCCCCAGGTCGAGCAGACCCGGGAAGTTCCTTATTTGGTCATGCAGAACCCCCAGGCAAAACAAACTTTTCGCTGGCTTCTGAATGCCTTGTGTGTGTGCGGCCAGGATTTGGGCTCGGTGCCAGGATGTCTGGTGTGCTGATAATGACTGGGACCACTGTGGTCCATTATTGGTCCACGTCTGGGATGGCTGTATGTGAGCCGATCTCTCACTCGGACCTCTTCGTTTTGGCGCGAAGGAGATTCTGAATAAGAGAAGGCATCTTACACCCATTCCAGGTTGATTGAGTTCACACCAAACTTAGGAAAGGAGCCAAGTATCCTGAAACCAAGAAGCAGAGCTGAGGAACACCCTGGTTACCTGCTGGAAGGTTTGGCACCCTGAGCCCGCTGTCGTACGGTTGGATCCCCTGTATCTGATCGTACCTAGAAGGTCTGCAAAGGCGCTTCGACGCATTGAAATAGTGGGATTAACTATTCTCTGCACCACCAACTTAACCTGTAAGTGAGGATTCTCTGAAGTGTTCCTGGACCACCCAGTGAACTGACGAGCTTGCATGGGACCTTTGCCCTGGTACCGCCGCCGTCTCGAGTTGACACTTGAGCATTTGGAGACTGTAAACTCTGGGTATAAGGCACTCTCCGGCCGAGTTTCATACACCCAGCATTCCTATGTCTGGAATTAGGAGAGTACGCCTGAACCCGAGCATACGCAGTCATTGTGTCGCCCAGCTGTGGTGACGAACTTCGCGGGTGCCTTGCTGCTGTGCCCCCGTGCCCTCAGACTCTCTGCAGCGGAATTCACCTGATCCCTTCATCAGGAGTAGAGAAATTGCCACTGTCCCACCATGGAATCATCCCTGGAACACAGCCCCTGAAATCCGCAGAGTCGCCCAACTGCAGGATTTGAACCTGCGACCGAAGTGGACTCAACTGCCGAAGTTTGGTCCGGAGCGCACCGAGGGACGGTGAGTACTTGCAGCCCTTCTCGGTGGCCCCTGGCACATCCCTCTATTTTACACACAAATGTCCCCTGAGGGCCAGTCTTCTTTATCGCGGTAGCCTGTGCTACCGAGCTATTACCAACACTTGGATCCTGTTCTGCCCTCTTGGGGAGACCCTCATTGAATAGTGGGAACTTACTCTTCACTGCCTCACCCACCTTCCTGTGTCACTACAGCCCCTGCAAGAGACTCAGTTTTGGCTCAACCGTACAATCGTGTGCACCAGCACCAAAAGTACTTTTGAGCACAAGGCTCCACTCATTTTAGGGATTGGACTGCCTAAATGATATTTGCATTGTATGCTCACTTTATTTACAGGTTGTGGACCCTTACCGTGTACTATTCCTTTAGGCCATTTGTGACTGTATATGTGTTTAATAGTAGTGTTGTGTTGGTTTAGTTATTACTGCTGAGATTTGCTTGGTGTATGATTTAAAAGGCCCTTAATAAATGTATATGTATTTTTGATATGTACACCTGACAGAGTAATGTGTTGTGTCATTTACTGTGTGCTCTCATTGTGGACTTTCGCTCACCCACACCGCTCCTGAGACTTAGTCTTGACCGCCGCCAATGCTACCGTGATTGGTCGGCTTGTCCAGAAGGTTACCCTGTTCCAAGAAACTAGGCTGGCATTTTGAACGTCTGAGTTCAGAAATCCATCTGAACAGTAACTTCGCCCAAAACTCAATGAACAAAGGGTCCATTGGCATCATATTAAGAAATGTGGATACCCTGTGTGGCGGTAATGCAAAAATAGCACATCCGTTTGGTTCAGAACCCAGTGGAGCAGCCAGAAAATCCAATCTTTGTAACAGGGTTTCCAACTCTCTAAATCTGGTCAATTCTCTGTTCCCAAGACCATATACTCTTTGGAGTTCTGCAAAAGGTATTACTTGTCCCTCTCGCAACACATCACCTATCTCCATGATCCCTTTAGAGATCCAACTATGCCAACATAACATTTTATTCATAAATTGTAGGCCAGGGCTGTGCCAAAGAGAAGATCTATAGTGCAATCTTGCGTTTTGATCAGTATTAGCCAACCATTGGGCAAGGATTTCACGAGTCACAGATGTAGAAAGTATCCTATCCTTAACGTTTGGTATTCTTCCCATAGAATAAATATTATCAAGTTTGAAAGGAGAATACCTTTCCCCCTCTATTGTCAACCAAAGTGGTTACTGTGCATTCCCAGGTATTAGGTAATGATTTGCCTTCAATATAAATCCCCTATGGTATTTGATCAGATCTGGACAATCAAATCCACCTTCGGAAACACTACACATTAATATGCATCTTGGAATTTTAGGTTTCTTACTATATCGCCCCCATACACCCACCCACCCACCCACGAAATTTTGAAAAAAACCTCATCAATCCTGGCATTGATTTTAGCCCAAAGATCCAAGGATAATCATTCCCATTTCCTCACGATATTCACCAACACCCCTATTATTCGGTCTACGTTGAATTCTGCAACTTATTTTAGATCACTTACTAAATAAATTACCAAATATTTCACTTAAGCATCTGACCATTTACAATCCCAAATTGCAAAATCTCCTCTCCTACAAGTCATGGAAAAAGTGGAAATCTCAGTTGTATCCCAATTGATCTTGTGCCCCGAAAGTCTGCCCACTTTTTCAAAGTCATTCTTCAGAGCTGTGCCTCCCCCTTCTGGGTTAGAAAGGATATTTGCTATATATTTTGCCGGTCAAGTGGCGCAGCGAGTAGAGCGCTCGCTTTGACATCCGTGCAGAGCCTGCTAACGCAGGTTCGAATCCCGGCGGGGCCAAACTCAGCCTTTCATCCTTCCGAAGTCGATAAATGAGCACCACACACCGTGGGTAATAATAAGCAGCGCTCAGATACCTGAGGGTTCGTAGCGCTATATAAGTGCCAAATTAAATTATTATTATAATCAACATAGGACAACTCTTTGATCTCTTCATCACTAAATTCAAGTCCTCTAATCTATTGATTCCAACTAATGCAAGCCACAAAAAGGCTCTAGTGCAATATTGAATAGAAAGGGAGACATGAGACAACCTTGTCTAGTACCTCACGTAAGTGTGGAAGAGTCGGATAAAACCAAATTACAGTGCACAATCTTGGTACCCCCTTCCCTTCATTCGTAATCTCAAAGTGGAGCCCAAAAACACCTTATCCCTTCCTTAGTAAGCCCTGAGACCCCCTCGCTCTCCCCCTTTAACCCTCTCTCAAAAACTGGTGCTGGTGTGCAAACGTCATTCTTCTGTGTCTCGACAGCACTGGCCTCCTTGTTTCTTTGCTGTCCTGCATCAGCTCTCTGATGACCCCCCTGCAACCCTGTCCCCGCATACATGTCTACTGGTTTCACCGGGCCTCCCTCTTCAAGAATCGATTTACATAGGTGGCAATCCACTCCGCATTAAACGCACTCGACCTATCGTGCACTACCGCCATCAACCTCTCCATGACCATCATGCTATGTACTTTCCTCTCCCACACCTCCTTGGACTAAGTGTTTCCATTTTCCAATTTTGCGCTATGGCCATCAGCCCCCCCTCAGCATATCTTCGCAGATCCTGGGGAGTCTATATTCTTCCCATATCCTTTTCAGGGACCCGCAAGAGCATCTGCAGCGGATCCAGGCCTAGCTGAACTCCTGTGATCTCTTCCATCCAACTCAGCACACTTCTGTCCAGTACATGTGAACCTTAGGGCAACGCCACCACTTGTGGGCCAGAGATCCCTGCTGACCACATCCCCTGGGACACACAGGTGAAGTCCCTGCAAACATCTTGGATAAACTCAGGGAATCAGTGTTTTGAAATTGTGCTCTATCAAGGAGGTGAACAAGCTGCCCTGGAGGGTTACTTTGTAAATTCACACACGTTCTTCCTCTGTTATATCCTCCCCCACCAAGCCCACCCAGTACCTCTCAAATGTTTGCCTCCCCGCGAGGCAGGATTTGTTCATAGCTTTGTACAGTCATTACAAGTTACTCACCGTAGTTAGTCCTTAGTCCCCTTTCCTCCATACTGTATGGGCGTCCCTTCCTAAGGACGGGAGACGGAACCTTTTTCACCAGAAAAACCTTCTTCCCCTTTAAATTTTGAGGTGCACAGGGTTGCAGCCCCGGGAGCATGCACTACCCTGACTCTACCCACCGGCGCCACTCCTCAGTCCCCAATGACGAGTCAACAATATTTATTATTGCCTAATGACACCAGTGTTATTAGAGGGGAGGATGGTGGGAAGTTTGGAGGAAAGGGGACTAATAGTACATTAGTCTCTATGGTGAGTAACTTGTAATTACTCTTATGTCCTGTCCCCTTTCCTCCATACTGTATGAGCGATTACAACTGAATGTAGCCCCAAAGTGGAGAGGAGACCCTACTTAAGCAAACTAGTTCCTTAGAACCACCTGTCCGAATGCTGCGTCTGACTTAGAAATGGCGTCCAAAAAGTAATGCTTACAGACAGCTGAAGGGGTGGCCCACGTAGCTGATTTGCTCATGACCGGCCACAGAACCTGCCGCTGGAATGCGATGGCCGTGGCCCTGACGGCATGGGTGTGCATGTTGGCTGGCAGCGGCTTGCGCTGCGGCTCATAGGCCGCTTTCAGGGCTGCAACCAGCCACCTTGCTATGGAGGCCTTGGATGCCTGATAACAGGGTCTGGAGTCCCCAAAGGTGACAGAACGCGTCTGACATCCAGACAGTGCAAGACTCAGACTCGTCCTTGGGGTCAGCGAAGAATGTAGGTAGGACCATTTCCTCGTTTAGATGGAACGCAGAGGGTACCTTGGGTAGGAACGCCAGGTGAGTCTGCAGGACCACCTTATCCCTGTGGAAAGTGGTATAGGGTTCTGAAGCCACAAAAGCCTGGATCCCACTGACTCTGTGAGCAGAGGGGAGACCCACTAGCAGAGATGTCTTTAGGGGGACCAGCCTGATGTCCGCAGATGCCATTGGCTTGAAGGGTTTGTGCGCCAGGGCGCCGAATACCACATTGAGGTCCCACACAGCGTATGGCCTTTTGATGGGCGGGTAAAGCCTGGACAGTCCCGCCAGATGTTTCCTGACTATTGGGTTGGAAGAGTAGCAGACCTCCTCCAAAATTCTGTAGGCCCCTATGGCTGTGAGATAGGTGTGACATGTGTCCCCGTGTACGCCTGAGTGGGCAAGGTGTCCTGGGTGTCGACTGATCTGCCGCAGGAGGAGGGGTGCTGGGCGCCGTGGGCTGCGGTGTGGAGACCGGAGTCGGAGGCTGCTGTGGAGGTTGACTCTGAACCGTCTGCGCTTGGGCCGGATTTGGAGGAGCCAGCAGCGGGGGCTGCGCTGGGGGCCTGTGGTGCCAGAGCCATGGGAGGAATGACTATAGGCACTGGTGGAGTGACCGGAGGGGGCAAGTCCCTGACTGCATCCCTTAGAATGGCCCCCATTTGGGGGGATCGCATCAGCCCCAAAAACCTTTCGAAGAACCTATCCTCAGAGGCTGAAGAGGAGGCAGGGGATACTGACGGAGTGGCTGGGGGCTGCTGGGGCCGGAGCACACTCAGTCTGGATTGCAGGGGGGGGGAACCTGCCCTGCGCTACTGATGGATACATTGTAGGCCACATACCTGGTTGACACCAGTCCCACCTTGAAATTTGTCCACCCGCCTGCTCTGTTCCTATGTTTGGTGTGGCAGCCATTTTGTCAGGCTGCGTGCCACATGCCAGAGTCATGGCATGGCATGGCCCTCCGGACACGGCCTCGCCCAAGACTCTTGGTGTTGGAACATGATGCCTATCCCGCACCTCAGGTCTAGGCCTGGAAGGCGTATCGCCCTCGGCATTGTCGCCAGTAGTGCTGCGTGCAGGCGCCCCCTCGGACATGGAGCCGGTACTAGGGCGCAGCCCCTCGGGTGTATACCCGGTAGAAGAACCCTGCGGTCCCTCAGCACTCATACCGGTAGGGTCTGGAGTCCCCTAGGCCATGAGGCCGGTAGCTAGGTTAGCCTTGGTGCGTGTGTTGGTAACAGAACCAGAGTGGTTCCTCCCGCTTGGGCGTTTCCTCAGGAAGGATTCACCCTTACGTGGTGCAATGGAAAATGACGTCCCTCCCTTGGGCCTTGATATGTGCTGGACAAACTTCTTGAAGTCCTCTGAAGGAAACGCTTTGAAGAGTTATCTCCACCTAGCTAGTCTGCTCTTCAGTGTGCGTGGAGTCAGAGTCGCACGCGGTGCAACCCTCCCAGCTGTGGTCAGGGTCAAGGTAGCAGAGGCAAAGAGCGTGGGGGTCAAACATCGGAAAGAATCCCTCGCAGTCTGGACACCTACTGAAACCCGCTGAAGTCGACATGCACCGGGGAAGAGTGTGATGCCGGAGAACCAAGTACCTAGATGACAAAGACAAAAAGATAAGAGAAGAATCTGGGGAAGAGCACGTGGAATTACATGGCAAAGCCAAACCCAGGAGCGCTGGTGAAATAGGGCCGTTCCCGTTGACGCGGAAAAGGGGACTGGGGAGTGGTGAGTGGCGTTGGTGGGCGGAGTCAGGGTAGGGCATGCTCCCAGGGCCGCACACCCGCACGCCTCTAAATTTAAAGGTGAAGATTTTTTCTGGTGAAAAAGGTTCCGTCCCTAGGAAGGGACGCCCCTACAGTATGGAGGAAAGGGGATGGGACATAAGAGTATGGACAAGATACCCCTTCTCGTAGTGGACGTGTTGATGACCTTCTCAAACTTCGCTCCCTTGCAACTGCCCCTGTCCCCCCGGCTCCCTCATTTTGGGTTGGTCAATATGCCCTTGACTCAGAGATATTCAAAACCTGAAACCGAGTCCCTTCCCAATACCTCCCGGATTAATTCCAGGTCCAAAAAGGCCCCACCATTGAAAAGAGTTGTCGTCCCCCCTCCCCTCCCCGTTCCAGGCCCATATCAGACCACTTCTGCTAGAAAGCCAGCCCCTGGAGTGCGAAATCGCATGGGGGAACCCAAACTGAAGACAACAGTGAGAGGGGCTTGTCGAGAGCCTGCTGTAACTTTATGTTGTTCCAGACAGACCTACAAAAACCTGAGTTAGGTGCGACCATAGGCCTTCAAGGATTGACCTGAGGGGGGACCAAAAGTCGTCCCTCACCTTCAGTGGATGAGCCGATAGGTCTTCCAGGTAGGTCCAATAGGACCTCCGGTCGTCCCTCATGTGTTCAAGCATCACTCTTAGCTGGGCCGCCTTGTAGTATAGTCTTATGTCAGGGAACCCAAATCCTCCCCCCCCCCCTTATCCCTTGGAAGTGCGAGTTTCTCCATTTTTACCCTGGGCGCTTTGTTACACCATATAAATCTTTGGAGTTCCCCCGTTATTTCTAGGAAGAACCTCTCCGGGAGATGCCTTGGGAGGGCTGTAAATAAATAAAGGAGGCAGGGGAGCACATTCATTTTTGAGGAGGTCATCCAACCATACCAGGTTAGAACAGGTGGTGGGGTCTCACCTTTTTTGATCGGCTGTCAACTGCGTGCAGAGCTGGCCATAGTTTGCTGGGACGAGTTCCTCTACGTCCCCAGTCACTTGAATACCCAGATACTGTATGCTCTTTTGATCAATTCTCATGCAGTGGTACCTCCTCCTCAGTCGAGAAAGGGGCTGTGCATCAGTATAGGCATAATGCATGATTTCACAACATTAATCTTAAGCCCTGAAAGGCGGCCATATTCTGAGATTTGTGCCAGCAGTGAGCGCTGGATTTCAGTGAGGTACCCTAATAGGTCATCTTCAAAAAGTGAGAGCTAAGGCAAAACTAATGCTCGTATGGAGAGTTCAGTACTATGTGTGGTCAAGTGGTCAGGAAGGCAATTCATGTCCTTAAATGGTGCACTTTGAGAAAGCTGGTCAGGCAGAGGTTCTCAAGATGAAACCCTTGAATGTGAAGGGCCTTAACTCACCCACCAAACGTTCACTGCTGGGGAGAGAAATGCAGAATCGAAACCTAGATGTACTGCTGGTACAGGCGAGAATGATGGTCCAAGGGAAGGAGAGACGCATCCCAGAGTCTCACGTGGGGCAGACCTTCTGGGCCTCCGGTCCCTCTAAGAAAGGGGGTGTAGGTATTATCTTCAATCAAAGACAGAGGCTGGTCGACCCAATGGTTTGGAAAAGAGCTAAAGGGAGGGCCTCTGGTGATCTCCGGGTCGATTGAGGGCTCCAGGTTGACATTCACCTCTATATACTGCCCGAACTTGAGACAAATGCAGTTCCTGCAAGAAGCCATGCGGGAAATACTACATAGAGGGGAGGGTTTACTCCTGGTGGGGGAAGGCGGGGGGGGGGATTTCAACATGTGGGCGGACAGGGAGATGGACCACAGTAGTGGGCAGGCAACTCCGGGAGGTGGGGAAAGGCAAGCAGCGGGAGGATTTATGGACTATATGTCAGATCAGGGGCTGGTGGACATGAGGCGGAAATTAAACCCAGTGAAGACGGGTTTTACTTTTTTCCTCCCGGTCCGTGGACCCCGGTCAAGGATCGACTACTGGTTTACTCAACAGTGGCATGTTAGTAGGGTTGTCACTTGCGAACATGTCCCGATCAGTTGGTCCGATCACGATATGGTGGATATGGCTATGACCCTGACAGGATGGAGGCCCCAGGAGACCCTACAGCGATGTTATGATACTCTCTTAAAGGACATTGTGTTTGCTGAATTGATGAGGGCAGCGATCAATTTAATGACATGGGGGGAGGTGGAGAAGGGGATAGTGTGGGATGCAGTGAAGGCAACATGGAGGGGTCTTATCATCCGAGAGGGTGCCTCCAAAAACAGGGTTAGAACACTGTTAGCCGGGAAACTTCGGGGTAAAATGTGTGGTCTGGAGAGGAAAGGGAAGGGGGAAAGAGGCATGGTTGAAGACCTTAAGTCTGCTAGGGAAACGCTTAGAGAATTGAGAGATCTAAAGATGGGGAAGGTGCTGGCCAGCCTGCAGATCCTGAAACAGAGATATTATAAAAAAGGGGACAAGGCTGATGCATTGTTGGCAGGCAGGCTTCGGGGGCAAAGGGCTGAGAGATGGGTGTTAGGGACGTAAAGGGGCAGCTTTGCTCTCAGGCAGGGGGGTGGCCCAGGAATTTGCTGTGCTCTATGAGAATCGATATGGGAGATAGAGCGAGGGGGGGGGGTAGAATGAGGAGCTAGATGAATACCTGACTGGGGTTCCCTTACTGAGCCTTCGAATTAGTGAAAGCAGTGTGTTGGAAAAGCAAATTACCCAAGAGGAAGTGTTGAAGGCAATTTGGGGACTTAAGTTGGGGAAGGCTACAGGTACACGGTCGGATTCTACAAGACCTTCGCTGGACCACTCTCAAAGCACTTGGCAAGCTTGTTTAACAACATTATGCCCCCGGGGAGGGCTCCCCCATCCTTTGGGTAGGCGCTGATAACAGTCATTCCAAAGGTGGGCAGGGACCCAGAGTTAGGCCGGGGGAGGATCTTGGCTCTGCCAACTACCCCACCCCCCCACCATCTTTGAGAAGTTGTTCACAGAAATGATGTGGGGAAGGGGACAGCTCTCCTGGATGGGGAGGCTCAATGCGGTAAAAATGAACCTTCGCATGAGGGTGCTGTATTTGTTTCAAATGTTGCCTATCAGTGCCCCAGAAGCAATCCTGAATGAAGCGAGGCTGCATATTTTTAAGTTCCTCTGTCAGGTTCGGAAGCCCAGGATGGGATATGGGACATTAATACTGTCAAAGGACAGGGGAGGTGTGGAACTCCCAGACCTGTTAATATACTACAGGGTAGCACAACTTGGGGACCTGGGCCCGCATTTGAAGGAGGACCCGGAGAGGCAGAGGTATTTTTGGAGAATCCGCATTTGCTCCCAGCAACGGTGGGGAATGGCTATGGGTCTCGAGAAGTAGGCTCCCTAAACAAATCCGTGAACATCCAATCTTGGGAGTTAACTAGGAGGAGCTGGGCTCGGGTTGGAGGAAGGAGGGGATTACTACCTGGCCCTCCCCTATGAGCCATATTTGGGCTCAACCAGTTAGAGACGAGATACCGGCGGTTGAACAGTACCAGTCAGGGTTTGAGGGCGGACTCGCTAGGGTAGGTCAGCTGTGGAAAGGAGGGGACTTCATAAGCATTCAGTACCTGAAAAAGGCGCTAGATATAGGCAAGCTGTCAGCTCTCCTGTACCTCAGGTTAAAAGGGATCTTCACAGCAGAGAAGTGGCAGGAGTGTATACAGAGAGAGCTCATGCCAGTTGAAAAGGTCCGGGATGGACATACAGAAATGTAGGGCCTCATCTCAGGTCTCTATGGAGCCCTCTTGGAACCGAAGGTGGGGGCCATACTGTGGGTTGGAAAACAGTGGGAAAGGGACCCGAGGATGGAGGTGGGGGGAGCACTTATGGCAGCTGATGTGTAGGAGGGCCATTACAATTTCCATAGCGTGGCAGTACAAGCTTCACGCCGTGAAATTGTTACACCACTGGGCATATGATCCGATGAGCCTGTCCAAAATGTTCACCACGGTTAACCCTCATTGCTGGCACGCTTGCAATGCCAGGGCAGAATACTGGCACATGTGGTGAGGCTGTCCCAGGGTGCAGGTGTATTGGACGGAGGTCCTAGGCTAGATGAAGGATGCGGGGGGAGGGGAATGCACGCTCAATCCCATGCTGGTACTGTTTGGGTTAGAGAGGCAGGATGATCAGTGGCTTCCCCTCACACCTTGGTGCACATTCTCATCTTGGCGGCACAAGCCTGCCGTGCTAGATATTGGAAAAAGATGTTCCTTCCCACAGTAAAAGAGTGGTCAAATACAGCAAAAGACATGTATGCAATGGAAAGGATCACAGCAGCACTTCATGGGGGAAGAACATCCATAGAAACGGAATGGCTCCAATTTTGCAATGCATTTGGGTGAGAGGAAGGAGGGCGGATAGATTGCAAAGAGTGCCAGTCCGGTGAGACTTTAAATTGTAGGGGTGCATCACGGACAGTGATATATGGTGAAATACGTGTTAATCGACCACCTGACATTTATCGATCTACAAGCATACACTCCCTCTTATTCAGCTGCCTAAAGAAGAGTTTAATCAAATTTAAGGGGAGTGTGGGAGGGAGGTGGGGCATTTCAAGGGGGATAAGTAGAGTCATTCAGAGGTTTTTGTAGAGGACACACTCCTCATGTGGTTATGTTTTTCTCAATGCTTGTCATTTTTCAAAACCAATAAACATCAAAATACAAAAAAAAAAAGTTTTTAAAAAACACGCGCGCTTGCACTCTCTCCCCCCAGCTATGCCCGGATCTGTCCGTTGGCCCAAATCGCGATCGCTAGCAGTTCCATCGCTAGGGCATATTGTAATGGCGAGAGGGAGCACCCATGTCTCGTGCCCCTTGTTAGCATGAAAGCGTCAGACAGCCCTCCATTAACACAAACTTTATGGTCTTCCAAATACTATCCGATCCTTGTCTTCCTTTTATGAAGCCCACCTTGTCACTGTGCACCAATTTAGGCAGTCCCCTCTCCAATCTCATTCCCATAACTTTAGCCAGAATTATTACATCACTTTTCAGGAGGGAGATGGGTCTATATGAGCAACACTTGGTGGGATCTTTCCCCTCCTTCAGGATTGCTACTATCGTTGCCAGCAACATCGTGGGGGGCAAGGTCTCCCCCCTTTAGGCAGGCGTTGAACACCCGCTAGGCATGGGGCTAATAATGATCTAAATAATTTGTAGAATTTCATCGAGAAGCCATGCTCCCCCAGAGCTGTCCCCGACTTCATACCCTTTACGGCTTGCAGGACCTCTTCTACTGTTATAGGGCGCTCAAGATTCTCCACCATTTCCTGGGGGAGTGCCGGAAGGGGGAGCCCCTCCAAAAACACATCTATCTGTGCCTCCTCACCCTTCCATTCCGACACACAGAGGGTGCTGTAATACTTGGCAAACTCCTCTTCAATGCCTTTTCGGTCGAAGATGGACATGCCCTCCTCGGCCTTCATGCACCCAATCATTCTCCAGTCCCCTTCTCTCAGTTTCCAAGGAAGGACTGTGTCCTCCCTATCCCCTTTTCATGGTATTTCTGCTACAAGAACAAAAGCTTCTTTTACGTATCTTGAACCAGGATAGCTGTAATTGGGTTTTATAGCGATGGAGTTCTTTCGCCTTTGCGGTTGACCTGTATCGCCTCTGGACACCCCATAGCTGGATTAGCACAATCTTTCGGTGTAATTCACATTGCTTCCCTTCTTTTTTTTCTTCTGGGAGCCTATCCTGATCAATGTCCCCCGAATAGTCACCTTGAAGCCCTCCCACCAGCATTGAATCCCCACCTCCCTTTATCATTAAAGAGGAAGCATTCCTTGATTCCAGAGAGGGGTTCCTGCTGCACCTCCCTATCCTTCAGCAAAAAATCATTGCGCCTCCAACTCTCCCACCAGGTTTGACGACTATCCCATGCCCACTGAGATCCTTACCACACAGTCGTCTGACCATGGGATTGTGGTGACCTGAGAGTTCAAAACCTGCGGCTTTAGGGTCGTATCTAGCAAAATCAGGTCTATGCTGGAGTATGAGTTATGTACCACTGAGAACTATGAATGGCCTATCCCCATCCGGGGGGGATGGGGGTGGAGGGGTGGTGAGATAGGGAGTCTACCAAGCCCAAGACCTTGTTCACTTGGCCGAAGCATACCGAGTCCCGGCACTTCGCCTTAGTGGAGGTTCCTTCCCCATTCTCTTGCGATCCCTCATTGGGTCTAACACCACATAACCCCCCCCCCCCAACCACCAGTTGACCCTCTGCAAAAACAATTATTGTGTCCCTCACCTCCTCCCAGATTTCGCACTGGCCCAGATTTGGAGCATACATATTTCCCCTTCGAATTGGCGAGTACCGATTGCACCCGGAATCCCAGTCGGGCAGAGACGAGAACCGCCACCCCCCTCCTTTTCCTCACATCAGAAGCCACAAATACTTTCGCCACCACCCGGGACCGAAGTTGGGGTTCCCTTACCATCAGCCAGTGTGTTTCCTGGAGACATAACCTGTTGAGTCGTGCCCTCTAAAATTCACAAAGCACGAGCGACCTCGTTTGGTGAGTTGCGGCCTTGTGCGTTGAGGAAGCCAACACACATTTCAAAGAGTCCAGGCATTGCTTTGCTGCCTAAACCCAGCTTAACTCCCCACTACCCCGAGACAGTTTTGTCCATGGGCATTTGACTTAGCGCACCCTGGAGTGAATATAGTACAACCAACTCAAACTCCCTCTTCCCACCACCCAGTAGAACAACCAAACCCAACTACCCCCGCCCAGCGGCATTCTACCCCGTCCAGATTCATCACATTAGACGGGATCGAATCACCAGTGGTCCTCCCAAACCATGGACCGGCTTTTGCAAAGCAATTTTCCCTGAGGCCTTCCTCCCCCCACACACCACCATGCACCTTAAGGCTCATCACTCTCCCCCCACATCTCCTCTCTGCGGCCCCCCCTTCGTCCTGTCCAAACCACGGGCCTCTCCCAGGCATGATCGATCACCCTCAGATCACCACCATTAACTTCCTCAATGCCATTGACCCCAGCAATGTCCTTCAGAGTGATACTCATCGACTCCCTCTCGCACCCAGGGGATGTTACATTTTTTTAACTTCTGTGTCCTGGGGATATTTTGTCTCTTTCAGCTGGCCACTGCTGCATGTTCCTCCAAGTGCTTCGCCAGGGCCCTGTGGTGGGGGCCAACGGTCTCCCATGAGTTCAGCAATCACCCTTTGAATGCCATCTTCAGTTATTAGGCTATTCGTACAAACAAATAGCCCTCATGCTCAAAAGATATGTAGATGGGGAAGCCCCAGCAGGACCTCACTCCCTTTTCAGTGAGCCATTTCGTCAGGGGACCACATTGCTTCCTTCTGGCCAGCGTGAAGGCAGACAGATCTTGATAGATGGTTATCTTGGCAGGCCCATAGGGACACACTTTTTTCGCCCTCTCCAATATCTTCAAATTCTCTGGGAAGTAGTGGAACCTTGCCAGTATTGTTCTCGGCCCTCCCGCCCCTCATCCCGCCCGGTGTGCTCGGTCGATAGTGGGCTCATCAATTGCGCCCAAGCCTAACGGGAGCCTCAGCACTTCCATGATCAACCTCTTGCTATCCCCCACGGTTTCTCCCTCCCTTTCCGTGAACCAAAAGAAGCAGAGGTTGTTCCTTCGTTCCCTGTTCTCAAAATCATCCCTCTTTAGCTTGGCTTCAGATTCCCTCCCTTCCATTTCTGATAACCTCATATCCATTTGCGTCTCCAGTGTATCGAGCGAGGTTTGATGGCTCTCCAGGCATTGAACCCTCATTGATGGTGTCCATTCTCTGGTCCATCTTGTCCAACCGGAGGCCCAGTGCAGAGTGTATTCTTATTTCCTCCGTCGGCACTAGAATGTCCTATGTGGACACCGGGTCCTCCTTCATGCCTTCGGCTTGGGGGGTATGGTCAAGGGAGCACTGGGCAGGGGGGCCTGGAACTGGAATATCTCTAAGGTAGTCTTGCAGCTCATTTACCTCCGGGCTCCCGTATCTCCCCAGTGCACCTCCAGTGAAGACCCTGGCTGTTTCTTTACGAGTTGATTGGCTGGTCCCAGTGGTACGTGACCCTGTCCACGGCCCACACGATTCCCGCCCCTGTTGGGAAGGCGAGCTGGTACCCGGAGGTTTCAGGGCAAGAGCCCCCTCTTTGTAGCTGCTGGTGGCCACCCACTGCTCCCAGGGGGCTCCCAGGGGGCTCTGTCTCTCTCCCTCTGGGTTCCTCGTTTATACTCCTCCACCCCCTCACTTCAGCTACATGAGCGTAGACCCTCACGGTTCACCGGCACACTCCTGTTGCAGTGCCACAGGTGTTGTGGCGAGGCAGGCACACAACCCTTTTCCAGCTGAAGGGGCCCACACCTCACCACCTGTTCCCAATACCGGTGCCACTGGGCTTTGGTGTCACCCCTCCATTCGTAAGGCACAGGGCCTGGCCGTCCCCGGCAGGCCCCCTTCTCTCCAGGCCGCCCTCCACGTGGACCTCGCCTGATCCACCAAGTGGTTATGACCCTGCGCTTGGCTCGCCCCCCAGTATGGGGGCTCTGGTGTCCCTATGCTCCGCCCGTTCACCACCTCTCATTCTCTCCAGGCCCCCAAACTATGGGACGCAGGGCCACAAGGGGGACACCAGTCATACATCACTCCAAGCCTCACCGGTGGCTACTCCTGGGCTCCAGGCCTCTCGGGTGGACTCTCCAGCTTGACGCTGTGTCCTCCTTCCCCTCGGGGGCTTAATCGCTCCCTGCGGGGGCCTCCGGGCTGCTGTGCACACTCCTGTTATCTCCACACCCCCGGGCAGGATGCACAATTCACTCTTCGGGGCTGCCCAGGCTGCGGCAGGCTCCCGCGCTTCACTGTTCCTCCCCCTCACTCTGCTTCCTCAGGGTGGGGGGTCTACTGTGCGCCATGCAGCCCAGCCGAGGGATAGCACTTAGCAGCTGTGCACTCACCGCCAGGGCCCACTCCACGACTGACTCGGGCTTCTCTGGGTCTACGTCTCCTGCTCTTGTTTCGTGGCCTGTGAACCATCTCCTCTGCCAGGCTCTTAATACATGGCTAATTCAGCCGTACCACAACAGATCTGCTCCAGACTTGGGGCAGAGGTACCCCAGGTTAACAATGGGGGGCAATCTTCCTTACTGCGGGGGAATAAAAGAGGGTGCACAGTACCCCTGTGTGGGACCGGGCTCTGGAGCTGACTAAACTTAGCAGTCCGCCATGCGCCCCCTGATGGCCTCTGAGATAAGCTTCTAAGTACTTTTAATTCATATTCTGTGTATATTTGTTTCCGTTGATATTATTGTGCCAAATGTGGCCGTGTTCCTTTATTGAAACAGAATAGAATTAGTATATGTTTTTCGTGTTTATCATTATAAATACTTAAGGGTGAGACCTATTGCAGATCATAAATTTAACCTGTGATGACAGGGCAGTGTTTCTTGCCGTTCTTGGTCGGCTTGAATGACTGCTTGGGATAGCGGTCATGATCCGCGCCCTAAGCCTGGATAGCCAGGCCCGGTGGGCTACTTCTACCCCCATCAGGCCCTCAAGGCCTGATGGGGGTAGAAGTAGTTTTTAATTTTTAATAGTTTTTAATTCGTTTTTAAGCACCAGGCAAAAACACCACTTTAGCCAGTAAACTATATCCTTTTTCCTTCCTACACAGCGGCATAGGCAAAGTTTCTAACCTGAATAAGCCTCCAAGTACACAGCAATTCTACCCGTGTGATAAACAATTCGAAAAAACATTTCCATTTTGGACCGCATACCATCAACTTTTGATAGCTAGCATTTACAAACTAGCTTCCTGCCTTTTGAAAACCTACCGCAGCCTAAACGGTGTAATAGGGGTAGCTTATGACTCTCTTCTCCCTGTAATTAACGCCTTTTTGAGTCAAGCCCCTCTTTAACAAAAAAGAAGGCACCTAGCCCCCTTTTTTCTATAGTCTCTAGGACAACCCTTTGGTTGTTGGGCTTCATTAATTGTCTATCCAAATAAATGGAAAATGTTAATATTGTTAGTTTTACTGACGATTTATATAAAAAACTCCTAGAAACACCCTCACTGCTGGGTAACAAATCTCCGGTTGTCACACCAGCCCAGAATCCCTCAAATAATGACCTCGATACTCTATTTGCAAAGAAAAAGAAACTCATAAGAACTGAATCTCACGGGCATCTAATGTTCGAATACCTGAAAGCAGGCGTGATCCCAGAAGGTCTCCAGGTTAAGAACATTCCAAGAGTCTTTCTCGACAACCCCCGGTTCATGACAAAATTCAGTGGAGTGGGCAATAAATGCTCCCGTGATTGGGTAATCCTGGTCATAGAAACCGCTGAATAAGAAACCAAAAGCCAAAAAGAAGCACTCAAAACTCTCAAAGAGAAAATCAAAACAGAAAACATAATCCCAGACATAAAAATAAAACTTGAGAAAATCGAAGAAGAAATTAAAAAATTAGAAAAATTCACCATCGACAAGAAACTCTGGAAGCTACAAAACGACGTTAAGAATTACAAAGAAGAAAGAACATACCCATACCTAGTACCTGGTTTCTACAATCAGATAAACCAAAACCCTCAACAAAACACGCGTAACCCACGTCGACCTCAGAAGAAATTCGTAACTTTTTCCAATAGCTCCAACAGTAGTGGCTCCAATAGCGACTCCAGTTCCGCAGCATCTGCACCTTCAAGTTCAAATAAACAACATCCTTTTCAGGGACGGGGACAACGAGGCCGACCGAGACTATATCAACAACACCCCATGCGAACACTGCAATGGATGGCCCCAGGGAACCAATCATGGTAATACCCTTTAATCTCAGCGACCACATCCTAACCCACGAAGAAACCAACGTTCTAAGCAAAGGACTAAGTTTCGTCCCCACTACACCAGCCAACAGATTCCAAACGGAAGTCAAACTCCGCAAATTCTTCCGGACTATCAGACAAACCAGAAAAAGACCCTCCAAAATCCACTGGCTTAAGACCGCCTTCGACTTTTACTCCACTATCTGACATGGTCTGCCCAGAAATTATGGCTTTCGAAAACCATATCCTTCTAGAAACTAACAAACTCTTCGAAAAAAACATCAGATACCCCGACAATCTCAATAAAAACGAACGCACAGCCCTGAAAAACCTTGAAAACAATCTCACTTTTCTGATTAAACCTGCCGACAAAGGCGGAGGTATCGTCCTATGGGCCAAGTCTTTATACGACATAGAAGTCCTTAAACATCTCAACAATACCAAGTTCAATCGCCAGATACCTGCCGATCCTACCACCAGACGCCTTAACGAAATAGAAAGTCTTATGTGCCATGCACTCCGAGAAGGCTGGATAGACGACGATGAAAAATTATTCCTGATAAACCGTCATCCGATACTACCCGCATTTTATCTACTACCAAAGATCCACAAAGACGCTGATAATCCACCAGGTCGTCCTATAGTAGCAGGTATAGGATCTGTTTTAGAACCTTTGTCAATATACATTGACTACTTTCTACGCCCATTCATTAAACAAATTAGGTCCTACGTGCAAGATACTACCTCGACCATCAAAAAGCTTGACACCCTAACCGCCAATGAAGAAGAATTTTTAGTGACCCTGGACGTCGAGTCACTATACACTAGCATTCCCCAACGCGAATGCATCGATATGTTGGCCACATACCTTGATAAAAGAACCAATATGGAACCACCTACGTCTTTCATTCTTGAATGCATCCACATCGCGTTAACCGAAAACGACTTCATTTACGAAACATCTTTCTACCAACAATGTCACGGGACCTCAATGGGAGCAACTTTCGCACCAGACGTAGCCAACCTGTTCATGGACATTTTTGAAAACAAATGTTTCTATGACATCAATAACCCTTTCAAAGAAAAAAATCAGCTTCTGGATCAGGTACATCGATGATATTTTCATGACATGGAAAGGTAATAATACAGAACTAAAAAGTTTCTTCACATGGCTCAACAACCAAGATCCCTGCATCAAGTTCACAATTCAGGCAGACAATCACTGTCAGTCTAGAAATACGGATACCTCTAATTTGAGACCGCAAACGCATTTTGGTGGCCGTGGACCAACCGTCTCATGCACGATACGACAGAATATAGGTTTTCGAGTTTGCCAATGAACGGCCATTTTGATGTAACAAGAATCGACATTTTGTTTTCTAACCATTGCTCATAGCTTTCTGTTCCTATTGCTTCGCAGTATATTTTCCGCTTACACTGCTCGACTGTGGAACATTGTTGTCTGTATGTGAAAAGGACAAGGCTGCAGGTCCGAGAGGATAACAAGAGTTCGCTGAAACACAAACGTAGGCAGCGCCAGGAAGAATGCCCGGCTCCCTCCTTAATGTAGCCTTGAAGCAGAGCTGCAGGGCATTTAATCATTTCACAGCTGCCAGCCAGTCTCGTTATATGGTAGAATATGTTAGAATAATACCGCTAAAGGCTTGAATTATGCTTTTCTAACGGCCCCCCTATGCTGAGCCCGCTAAGAGCATGTCGGCTCCCAGGACGCAAATAGCACCTGCTAGGTAGCAAGGTCCGGAATGCAACTCCCCCCCGTATGTAGTTCGCTTCCAAGAACAGAAGCGCCGTGTTCTATTCAATAACCGAAAGATGCCTACACACTCACAAATTGCAAATTGTTACTAGAATAGATGTTTGAAGATGTCATAGTGGTCGGAGATGTCCATCATCACACCAAGTTCAAAGAAACCCAATAAAGAGGGGTGTTAACCATGTCGTAGCTGGTTGTTTGATAAGCATTTTGTATATATGTAACTGATGTACGTAATTCACTCTCTTGCGTCCCTCGAGGTCTAGAGATACACGTCGCGGGGCGTGAGACCGAGTTGGCCAACTGAGACTTTTGCTTTGCAATAAAACCCTAGCTTTGGGAATACAACCTTGTGTCTGGCGTCTCTATCTTGTGTGGTGACCCGCCTTGTTTCCATAGACGCCAGGGTCCCCTAGGGGCCCCTTTTAACTCGATTCCATTTCTAGACCTCACAGTCTACAAAATCACCACCAACACCCTAGCAACAACCCTCTACAGGAAACGAACAGCCAAAAATACACTTCTGGAATTTAAGAGCTTCCACCCTCCTAGTCTCAAAGAAAATCTCCCATTTGGCCAATTTCTGCGACTAATGCATAACTGTACAAAACGAGAAGATTTCGGAACAACTCACAGAGAACTTAACACAAGACTTAAAGAAAGAGGCTACCCCAACCACACGATCCGTCAAGCCAGAAAACGAGCAAAAAACAGAAGCAGAGAATCATGCCTTGAACCCACCCCATGAGAGCCTTGCAAGGACAAAATCACCTTTGTCACTACCTTCTCACCACTCAGCAATCAAAGAAAACCATACTTAAACATTGGAACATTCTCCAAACAGATTCATTTAAACCCACCAAACCCCGTTTTGCATTTAAACGGAGCAGAAATCTTAAAGATCATTTGGTAAACACCTATACGGAACCGACCAAGCTAAAAGAACAACTCACCCTATGGAATCTACCTGCCGCCAAAGGACACTTCAAATGCGGCTCATGCTCAGTCTGTTCTCTGACAAAAAACATGAAATCCATTGATCTAAACGGAAAAAATTGGAATTTCGAGTCATTTACCAACTGTAAAAGCAAATGGACAGTATATGCAATTCAATGGCCCTGAAATTTGCTATGCATCAGCAAATGTAAGGGAGAAGTCAGACAACGTATTTGTGAACATCGCTCATGCATCAAAAATGCTGTTCCCGACAAACCTATGGTGGCACACTTCCAAGAGAAACATCACACCCACATTGACATTTTCTGGTTCGTTCTAGAAATAGCTAGAAACCCATTCAGAGGTGGCGATAGAGACCTCTCACTTCGAAAGCTAGAGCAGAAATGGATTTTCCGCCTCGATTCTGTCAAACAGGGCCTTAATATAGCCATTGAATGGAATCTTTTCTTTAAATAAATCCCTATTTCTAGCAAATTTTGTCATATGTTTTCTTTTAACATGCGTTGTGAAGTATTTTAACAACAAACCCCGCCTGAATACCCCAACTACAAATGATATTTTTTTGTCTTTTCAAACTGAAATGCTTTAATCGTGTATCTCGAACAAAGATGTTCTCTTGCCTTCTTTTTCTGCACGAGACCGTGTATGCAACACGCACCACTCAAATGTATGTTCAACCAAATTAATCTGTCGTAATAACCATCTGTGGTTTTTGTTCCTAAAGAATGTCCATGTCATTCAGTTAGACTAACTTTATTACATGAAGTCACCCTTGTTTTGCCACCACTTTTCTTTTTACACTATTATCCATTAGTGTCCTCATCGTCGCCCATGCGTGCAAATCAACTCATGACGCATGCGCGCCCCTTTTTCCAAAACATACCGTCCCCAGTAATGCCGCCATTACGCATGCGCCACACCGGCCGTAATTGTATTTATACTACGTGCCGTCTCCATTAGTAATCATTTGGTTTCCGGATTCGCAAGGTAGATGTTTATCCGCCTCACGCTCCTTTTTCAGGTAAGAAATCGAGCCCGCCATGACCCATCAATCACTTAGCTAGATCTTTGTTAATACAGAACCGCACCGCAATTATTTCGCTCAAACTAAATTCCACCATCTTGTTTGGCATACTCTAGCCCAAACCACCGCCGCACCGCGAGCACATACCTAATCGGATGGCAGGCCCTAGCCCTAACTACTACCATAATCACGTACAACCAACAATAGACAGTGCAGACGTGAACTTCCCTCACGCTTTACTGGATATTCTCAGGTTCTGCACCGTTAAATCCCAGTTTTCTATTGACAATGCCCACGGAAATCACAATTAAACACGATACCACCCTTTTTGAGCCCCTTTTAAACAATAAGGACACTTCTCTCTAATTCGTTTTTAAGCACCAGGCAAAAATACCACTTTAGCCAGTAAACTAGATCCTTTTTCCTTCCTACACAGCGGCATAGGCAAAGTTTCTAACCTGAATAAGCCTCCAAGTACACAGCAATTGTACCCGTGTGATAAACAATTAAAAAAAACATTTCCATTTTGGACCGCATACCATCAACTAAGGTATGCTATACTCTCGTTATTTGTTCCATTAAGTATGATCCTTCATACCATCCAGGTGCATTCATTGCCATCTTTTTCCTATTGTAGATTACCTCCATGGATACCAGACCAATCTATTTGTCTTCCTGAATTCAATTCAACCGTTGACAGAACATAGGTAGGTTTACTATAGTGCAGTACTTTTTTCCTACGGATTCCCCCGTGTGGTCACACTTCCTCTTGACATACTCTCCCTCCCAATAGGCGTTCCCAAACACGTCCTGATGAAAGTTTGGACCCTTCATCTGTGAACATTTCTACTCAGTGAAGGTTGAATACCCGCCGAACCAGAAACACCCATAACAATGTGTCGACCACTATGACATACTACCAATCTGATTCTAGTATTTGAAATCCACAATACATGTTACTAACCCTCACCGACCAAACTGTGATGTAACAACAGTTTTGTACTCATTTCCATTTTTTGTGTTCTTTTTTTACAAGCCAAACGAGGCTTGCATGTGATCTTTCGTTTCAAACTATGTATTTACTATGAATTCTATATTCTATATGTATGTCTGAATAAACAAAAATGTCTATCCTCTCCCATTTTATGTGACTTTTGATAGCTAGCATTTACAAACTAGCTTCCTGCCTTTTGAAAACCTACTGCAGCCTAAACGGTGTAATAGGGGTAGCTTATGACTCTCTCTTCTCCCTGCAATTGGATGCAACATCATTGAATGTGTCTCAATAATACGAAAACCGAACTGATGATTTTCAGTCCAGAACCAGCAGAGTTTAATTCTGCACATGCTCTTGCTTCTGATTTACTGTGAGAGTGATGTTCGTGTGCGGCAATGTATGTTTGACGGCAAAGAGCTGTAAGTTATTGAGCCTGTAGTGTTTGTGCAACATCATCCAACTTACTATATTGAGCATTTTGGAATACATTGTGGCTGCAGCTTCATCAAGGTGAGTGTCAGTGACCATACAAGTCTAGATTGTGTTTGAAGCTTTATCAAAGTTGTTTATAGTCACCATAACGGCACAGACTGTGACCACAAAATCAAAGTGCTTTACACTGTGAATGTTGGCATTTATTATGGACTACGCTTCATAAAAATGATTTATACTGGCAATGTTGGGCTATATGATGGATACAGCTGCATAAAAATGACTGGCATATGCAGTGAACTCAGGCATCAAGAACATGTCATATGCTCCTGTGTTCTGTTGGTGACATGACATCCAATAGATTTTTTTCCTCATGCATTATTCTAGAGAACCAACTGTAAGTTGCATGACTTTGTAACACTTTAAAAAGAAAATGTAAAATGCACCATTTCAACTGATTTTTGAAAAATGTTCTTAGGAAAAACACAAGATTTCCCCTTCATTACTCAGTGCTCTTTTTGTATGCTTGCGCTACTTTGTGGACACTGTTATTCTCCTGCACTAAAGATATTCACTTGCGGCCATTGACCTTGAGCCATTTACATTTCCAGTGCCCATCAGGAAGCACTAGAATCCTGGGCACCAAAAGCTGCTTCTGCTACTGTCATGTGCCTAATAATGGTGCTGGCCACAAACAATGGCGGCTGGAACATTAGGACGTCAGGCGTCACAAACCGGCCCCCCACCCTCCTGACCCCCGAGTTACTATGTCGACTGTAAGATTTGATTTCAAACATTACATCTTTGACCTAGTGCAGTCTGCATCACGCCACTGGGGCAGCATGAACATCAATCATTAGGCATTAAGGGGTTAGCCAGGCCAGCCCAAGAGACTGTGACCCGCCTAATTTTGTGTTATGCCACTGTATGGACGGCCATACGTTTTCAGGACAATCTTCACAATGATGCAGGCCTCAGCTCATTTCTCACTCCTGTCGGCCCATCTTTAAAGCCTTCATCTGTGCAGGGAAAAAGTTCAGCCATCTAAATGCAGACCGGAGATTAATCAAAGCTGTGCAATAGTGCCCCAGAGTGCATCCACCACCCCTACATCTACCTGCTTTGATTGTGCCCCAAAAGTCAGAATAGGGCCCAGTCAGTGGTGTTGTGTCCTGAGTCCCAACCAGGGACCACGTAGTGCTGAGCTTGCATGTTCCCCCTCTGCTTTTTATTCCGACACTGGCACTGGATTTTTCAAAGAGTATCTTTTTGAGTTATTCCACTTGGTCAGGCTGGGAATCCTACGTGTTGCAAAATACAATAACAATGTTAAACATTTAGCTTATCTCTCTTTTTGTGGTCCTATTTCATTCTGAATAATGAGGCTAGGGCATCAAGGCTTTGCCCCAAGCCATCTTCTGATTTGTTTATTGCACATTATGTGCTTGGGACTATGGCCCTCGTTACGAGGCTGGCGGTAACACACCGGTGCTACTGGCAGATTGCCGCCAGCCCTGTATTACCCTTTCGGCCACCGGACATCCTGGTGCAACCAGGATATCACAAGCGGCAGTGGTATGGTAAGTTCCAATTCCCACGGAGTCCCATAGGACTCCATGGGAATGGGAACCCTGAAGCACCGGCACAGTTATTAACGCTGCCAGTGCTTCAGTGAAAAACATGCTGGTAGAGGCCTGAACTCTTGGCAGGTTAGGCCTGCCGGTAGTTCCGAGCCCGTACCGGCAAACACAGAGTGAGCCAGTCCGGAAAAGGTGCTGGTGCCGGTAACTTGTTACCAGCACCTTTATTTCTGGATCGGCTCACTCATAATGAGGCCATATGTGTGCTACTACATATAATAGTCCATTAAATCGGAAATAAGGAATCAACTAAGAAAAACAACTTTTTTGCACAGTGCCTTTCTTTTTTACCTTTTTCCGAAGTGCTGGATTTTCAGCTGGAATTCCTCCGAGTAAGGTTTGTTATTTAGAAGGCATTTTAGCTTTTATTCAAGTCATGATACTATCACTACTGGGAGCTAGTCTTTTAGCCAATCTCTTTACAGTGAAAACCATATTTTTTGTATTGTTTGAAATCTGTAAAAACTGCATAGATCAAATGATCTGCAGTCTGTTGGCTGATCGCATGGTTGAGGAATGAGATCTGACAAGGTTTCCCAACTTAATTTAATTAATGAAAGCTTCTACACACAAAGAGCCTACCCTCTTGGTGCCTTGTGCTCTTAGCGAAGGGTATGTCAAAGAATAAACCGGATGGCTAACAAATATCCCCCAGTATTGTATCACTCATTGATTGACATGTTTAAATTATTCCCAGTCGTCGGGCTGGGAAGCACCAGTACATAATACAAGTCATAGCAATACACTGAATACAAACACAATAGCAATAAGGCTATTAACGTACAGCCTATCCACCACATTGTAGTCCTTTTTGAGTCGTTCAATGAGGTGGACAGGCTTTTGCTCCACCAAAGGTAGCCATCAGATTCAAACCCTCATGTCAGTCTGAAGTCGTCCAAAAAGACTATGTGGACGCAGCAGCCGTAAAACCAGGGACGTCATTTCGGGGTTGCGAGAGGTAGCAGCTGCTACCCCCGACTCCCCCTCCGCCACCCCTAGACCTGTCCTTGCGGCCCCTGAGCCACTGGACAAGGAGACAGTGCCAAGAGAAGTTATCTTTTGCACCTGAAAAATGCAGTTGTAAATGCAGCCAAAGGTGAGAATTTACATGAAGTTGCCCTCCACCTTTGTATTTGTATTTATTTGTAACGCGCACCGTCAGGCCCAGTGGCATCTGGGCGCAACTTAGACATGGTTACATAAAGAGCATACATATATACCAACTTTAGATACAGGACGAGTATTTGTGCAAAGTATTCAGAGCATACAGCAATATACATCATTTACAGAGCAGGCGTTTTACTGGGACAGGGCTCCCAGGTACATATGAGATCCGAATTTCAAGGCTGATTGAAGAGCCAGGATTTCGTTTTAGACTTGAAGGCACTAAAGCAGTCTTCAGATCTGATGGTGAGGGGGGAGGGCATTCCAGAGCTTGGAAGCTAGGACGGGAAGCTTGAACTACCCGCTTTTTGCAGTTTGAACCTAGGGATAGTTAAACAGTGGGTTTGGGCGGTTCTTTGAGGGTGGGTGGGCGCGTGGCGGGATAGCCGGCTGCAGAGATACGGGGGGGGGTTGGTTGGCTAGGCATTTGTGGGTAAGGCCTAAGGATTCCAGTGAAATTCTCTGTTTGACAGGTAGCCAATGTAGATTGGATCTAGATTCAGAGATGTGGTGGTTTCGCGGGATGTTTAAGGCCGCTCTAATAGCGTTGTTCTGGGAAATTTGTAATTTGTTCAGATTCTCATGGCTAGTTCCTAGGTAGAGGGTGCTGCCATAGTCGATTTTGGACATGATGAGGGTTCTGGCCAGTGTGACCGTGTTTGGGGTGGTCAGAAATGGCCTGCAAGCTGCAATGAGTTTGCAGGTGTATGCTGAAGCAGATCTGACTGCATTTGTTTATCGGGATAGGGATAAGGTGGCGTAAAGGTAGAAGCCTAAGGTTTTAGTGTCTTTCGAGACTTGGATGGTGTTGCCATCGATGATAAACGATTGGTAGGACGGCTCAATTTTACTGAGGCGTTGCGTAGTGCCCAAGATGAGGAACTCAGTCTTGGCATCGTTGAGGCATAACTGGTGTCGTGCCACCCAAGCTTGCATGACCAAGTAGACGTCATTCAGGGCCTTAGTGTCAGCTAAGTAGTCTCCAGTGATGGGAATGCGTATCTGGGTATCGTCAGCGTAATCCGTATAAGAGATACCCAGATAGTCAAATACATCAAAGAGCGGTTTTGTAAAAACATTATAGAGTGTTAGCGACACGCAGGAGCCCTGGGGGACACCGCAGTGAATAGGGGAAGGATCTGCAGCTGCGGATTGAGAAAATACCCGCAAGGATCTATTACTCAAGAATGATTTGATCCAGGCCGTAGCAGAGGGAGAGAAATGGGCGGCAGAGCTGAGATGCTTGCATAAGATTTGGTGATTGACCAAATCGAATGCCGCAGAGAGGTCAAGTAGAAGTAGCAAGGCTAGTTTGCCCTTGTCCTTTAAAACTTCAATTTGAGTTTTTAAGTCTAGTAGAGCTGTCTCTGTTCCGTGTCTAGGGCGGAAACCAGATTGTCTTGTCTAAGACCTAGAAGATTATTAGCTTCCAAGTACTCTTGGATTTGCAGGTATGCTGCGCGGTCTACAATTTTTAGCACGAATGGGACAGTGGTAATAGGTCGGTAATTGGTAGGTATGCTTGGGTCAAGGGAAGGTTTTTTTGAGCCGGGGGATCACCCATGCGTCCTTAAGGTTGTCCGGGACAGTTCCTGTTTTAAAGGAGGCTTTGATGAATGATGTGATAAATTGGGCCAAATCGTGGTCCTTAATGATGGGGGCAGGGCAGAGGTCATCCTGGCAGTTGGACGGTTTGATCCTCAGGATAATGTTTTCCACCTCAGCAGTAGTGAGCGATGAGAAGGCAAACCGTTTGAGATTGGGCAGGTCAGGGGAGAGGGCCCCAGCCGGGGTAGGAGGGCGATTGTCCAGTTTCAGACTGTCATGTTTAGCTATGATTTTAGATTGTAGCATGGTGATTTGATTCAGTAACGCTGCCTGAATGCTAGCACACCATATACCATATTTAATGCAAGTGTCAGGGGGCGGGGGAGGTAGCTGGGGTTTCGAGCTCTTTTAGGATCTTAAAGAGTTCCTTAGAAGTAAACCACCTGTTGCTTCCTCAAGCAAAATAATTTGGAAGGATAGCTCAGGGGTAACGCGCTTGCTTTGGAAACAAGAGGATGCAGTGCAACATAGGTTCAGTTCCAGTACTTAGAGGCTGAAGAAGGCTGGCTTTAAGCAAGATATGAAGGACCAAAGAAAATAATAAAATGGCCCTTTTTTTAGGGGCGATGTCATGGAGCTGCTTTTGTTTACATTTTAAAATTTAAAAAAACCTGCAATTGTGACCTGCAACACATCATTCATTTCGATCTCCCACCTAACAAAAAAAAATCGGTGGGATACTTACCAAATAAGCAAAACAGAAAGGTGATGGCTGGAAGGATTCAAATCATTCATAACCACTGGCAAAGCTCTGAGTTTGAGGTGTGTCCTTGAAGCTCAATGTTTTGGAGGCTGGTACTGGGGACTTAAGAGAGTGTTTGAGACGTAATGTGTTGTAACAGTTAAAATGCATTGAATGCAGATATAAGATGTTTAAGGAGGGTAATTGAGACTCACACTGTTGAGGTGTTGAAGGAGAGTACTGGAGACTAAGTTGCTGGAGGGTGGTACTGTATAAACAAGAAATTTATGGAGCAAAGCATTGCAGGTGCAAGGTGTTGGAGGGCATGAGTGGGTGCCAGACATTTAAAGCTGTTCAGAGAGGGCCCTTAGCTACTCACTGTGTGTGGTGGGGTGCCTGTGGTGAAAAAGGTTGGGGGATAATCAGGCTATGGGTGACTGGCAAAAGTGGGGTGCTGACCAATGGTTCAAAGTGCACTATTGACGAGGAAATCCCTCTGAGTATTGTACAAATGAAAAGGAATGAAGTGGTACAACCTCGGAGTGTCTTCTGGTTGGACTTGTATTGGTCAGATGATGTTTCCAGTCTGTGGCAAGACACTTGCTGGGCACTGGATGTTTATGCCTCTTTGAGATGCTGTATCTGTTTACAGTTTAACCCGGGTCATGTACAATAGTCCAGGTTGTTGTGTTGGACGTCTGCTTACATTCATAGTAATTCGGTGATAGGGGCTTATACACACTGATATTAATGCTACATATGGTGATCCATTCTTGTATGAAATGTATATATTACAGTGATATGGTAACCATATTTTTCTTCGTGTACTGAGGAACAATGCTATGCGATGCCACTTCCTGATTTGTCAAGCGGTAAAAGGTCATGTACCATCACTTCCCGTGATGTCACTTGAGAGTGGGGGTCAAATGCCCACTCTGTGATGTCACTTCTGCTACCCAAGACATTTTGGTGAACAGACATCCCTGCATCAGACGCTCACTGTTTGGTAAAGCTTCACCATCTACAAAGTACATGCCCATGGTGACGTGTAAAGGATAAAACATCTGTCATCAGAAGGATAAAAATGCATGAATGAGGTGTTGATTGTGTGGCCTGCATACACACTTTCATGCTTGGTAAAGAAGTCTAAAACCCACAATTTTTGTAGAATGCTACATAGTGGAGGACATTGGCAGGTGACTGGAATATCTAGCATACAGGTTTTTCAGAATTGTGTAGTTCTGGCATAGGTAAATGAGGAAACACTAGTGAAGAAATTACACAGTTTCACTACTAACCACCAAGAAAAAACGTGCTGCAAATGTCAATCCAAATGGCAGAGGTTTGGTCTGATAATGGTAAACGCACCAAATACTCCCGTTGCTCTTCAGATAGATGATGCAGAAGACTTCCTCAAATTTAAGTTATCCATATTGATTCCTTTTTTACCGGGCTGGAGTACTGATCCGCAAATACACCATTAGAATCAAAGTGCTCTATGAATACATTTATGAAATATTCTTGGGTCAAGGGTAGTGCCTCCCCCCAGAAACCTTTTAGTTCTTCTAGATAAATAAATTAGGCATAGATTTCTTTCCATACAGGGGGGCTCTTTTGAAATAATTCTTTAAAGATAGGAAACCTATTTTGCACAGAGTGATTGCTGCCGAGTATCTCCATACGGTACTAGGGGACATGCCTTACTACTGAGGCAAAGGTTTAAGAGACTGTTGCTGCCCGTTTAGAGCATAAACACACTAGGTCTCCAAGCAAACCATCCTCGGTACATTGGTTAACATAAGGGCTTTTTTGCTCCAGGTGAACAGAGCACATTGTCACTTTCTCAGCCTTCATACACACTATGATCTTGTCCACTGCAGCCTCAAAGCATGTTCTCACAAAAGAGTATTTCCAAAGAACAAGCTCCTGCATCGATGACGTCGATACGCCGCCCTCGAGGACCTCCTCTGACAGCCGACATCACTGGATGTTATAAGTAGGCCAAACGACGCCCGTAGCCTCAGTTGTAGTATTTTCCCAGAACGTGTGCCACCAGTCTTCTGCCAGTCTGACATACAAAGCATTGCGGAAACGCAAGCTGCAATCGCATAAGAAATTCTGTAGCGGGGAAGGTAGGGAGAGAGCGATATGGAATACGTCGTCAGACCATCCCATCGAAAGAACGTTACCAGGTAAGAGTAATTTGTTCTTCGAGGGGATTGTGTCCTTCAACGTATTCAATATCTATGACAGACTCCCAAAGCAGTACCAATGCAAGGAGGTGGGAAAAGAATTTAGAAAACAGAAATTTAGAATGCCCAATCAAATTGCGGCGTAAAGGACCGCCTTGCCAAAGGCCAGATACTGCCCCCAGATGGAATCGAGGGAGTAGTGACGTACAAAAGTATGTACTGAAGCCCAGGTGGCTGCATCACAGATGTTACGAATAGGAACACTCCTCTGCAGGGCAGTAGAGGCAGCCATACCCCTGGTAGAATGGGCCCGTAAGCCGACCGGTGGGTCCTTACCCGCCAAGCGGTAACACTCAGAGATAGCCAAAATAATCCAGTGAGACAAAGTCGGTTTCGTCCCAGCTTGTCCCAAACGCTTTCCAGCGTAACCAATGAAGAGCTGATCGTCCACTCTGACCCAGGACATGCGTGAAATATAAAAGCTTAACTCTCTCCTAGAATCAAGCCTATGGAGCCTCTCCTCTTCCTTACCAGGATGTGGAAGAGGATTAAATGCCGGAAGAACCTTCTGGCCTAAATGAAATTCCGACACCACCTTCGGAAGAAAAGAAGGACGAACTCGAAGGACGAACTCGAAGGACAACCCTGTCCTTATGAAACACAGTGAAGGGTGGCTTAACTGAAAGTGCCTGTAACTCACTCACTCTGCGAGCGGGAAGTGACCACAACTAAAAATACAGTTTTAAGAGTTAACAGTCTCAAAGGGCATGAATGCAAAGGCTCAAACGGAGCACCCATCAGAAACTTGAGAACAAAGTTCAAATCCCAACCGGGCACCTGGAAAGGTGACAGAGGGAACACATTAGTGAGCCCTTTCAGAAACTGAGAAATTAAAGGAATTTTAAAATTGGAACACTCTTCAGACGAGCGCTTAAATATGGACAGCGCCGCCAGGTAACCTTTAACGGTACCCACTTGAAGGCCCCTCTGGGCCAAAGAAAGCAAAAAAGACAGAACCATGGGAATGTCACATGCAAAGGATCCATATTCTTAACTCTGCACCAGTCGCAGAACTTACGACAACGGTACAGGGACTTAGTTCCGGGCCGTCTGGCCGAAAGCAACACCTCATCGCGTCATCAGGGAGGTCCCAATCCTTATACCTCAACCTTACAGAAACCAAGCGTGAAGGTTGAGGGATCTGACCTCCGGACGGAGAACCTGACCCCCCTCCCATGAGAGCAGATCGTCTCGGTAGGGAAGACGACGTGGAGGGCAGATGGACAAGTCCAGAAGGTCCGGGTACCACGTCCGGGCCCACGCCGGAGCAATGAGGATCATCTGGGAACCAAACCTCCGTAACCTACGCAGTACTTGCGGGATGACGGGGACTGGAGGAAACGCGTACAGCCGTGGGAATGACCACTCCATCACAAACGCGTCTCCCAAGGCTCCGTTTGGAGGAAATTCCCGCGAGCAGAACCTCTTGCACTTCCGGTTGACACTGGAGGCGAAAAGATCCACTTGAGGGGTCCCCCAAAGGGCAAAGATCTCCAGGAGAATCTCCTCAGCCAAATCCCACTCGTGAGAGATCGCGCTCTGCCTGCTCAGAGCGTCCGCCGTCTCGTTTTCGTCTCCTGCCAGATGAACTGCCGAGATCGAAACTTCCTGCTGGATTGCCCAGAACCAGAGATGCATCGCCTCCCTGCACAGAGGAAGTGACCTTGCCCCCCCCTTTTTGTTGAGGTAGTGCATGGCCACTGTGTTGTCCGTCAGGATCAGGACATTCTTTCCTCGCACAGTCGGCAGAAAAGCCTTCAGGGCTAGCCTGACGGCCCTCAGATCCAACAGATTGATATGGAGTCTGGACTCCGACGGAGACCAACGACCGCTGACTGCCAACTCGGTGGCATGAGCTCCCCATCCTGTGAGGGATGCGTCCGTCATGATCATCACCTCATGACGCAGCCAAAATGGAGCCCCCCTCATCAGATTGCCTTCGTCGGCCCACCACAGAATGTCCTGGGCAACCGAGGACGGCACCTGAACAGGGTCCGACATCCTGCCGGAGGACTGAGACCACTGGAGCTTGAGTGCCCATTGCAAAGATCTCATCCGCAACCTGGCCTCTGGCACCAGAAGAATGTAGGATGCCATGAGGCCGAGCAGTCTCAAGAAATCGAACGCTGCAAGACTCTGGGCAAGTTGAAACTTGTGCACTATCTGCTGAATGTGATGAGCCCTCACCTGGTGAGGAAAACACTGCCCCAGGGACGTGTCGAGCACTGCTCCGATGTACTGGAGCCTCTGAGTTGGTATCAAATGGGACTTCTTTAAGTTGAGGGAGAAGCCCAGCTTGTGGAGGGAGTGGCAGATGACCGACAGATGATCCAGGACTTGCTTGGGAGAGCGCGCCCTGATCAACCAATCGTCCAGGTAGGGGTAGACGTGAATCCCCACTTTCCTGAGGTGCGCTGCCACCACTACCATGAGCTTGATGAAGACCCTCGGGGCGGAGGTCAATCTGAACGGCAAGACCCGAAACTGAAAATGCGAGTCGCCAACCGCGAACCTCAGGTACTTCTTGTGCTTTGGATGGATCGGCACATGAAAATAAGCGTCCTTGAGGTCGAGAGACACCAACCAGTCCTGAAGTTGAAGGGCCTGGAGGACTTGAGAGAGAGTGTAACCATCTTGAACTTGTCCTTCCTGATGAGTTTGTTCAAACCGCGCAAGTCCATGATGGGTCTCAATCCCCCGTCTTTCTTGGAAATCAAAAAATAAGGGGAATACCATCCCTTGTTCCTCTCCGCTACAGGCACCAGTTCTATGGTGCCTTTCTCCAGCAGGGATTGAATTTCCTGCGCTAGGAGCGGATCCGGACTCTTCAAAGATATTCCCTGGTGGATTGTCGTGAGGCTTCTGCCCGAAAGGAAGACAGTAGCCGTGGGTTATGATCTCCAGAACCCACACATCTGAAGTAATGGCGCGCCATTCTGCAAGATGCTGCGCCAGCCTTCCCCCAACCGGTGAACCATGGGACATGGCCTCAAGACTGAGCTGAAGCGGCTGCGGCGTTGCCTGATGGCAAAGAGGCAACAGCCCGAGCGGCCTTGGCACCTAGAGTACCTTGTTTTCCACCTCTGGCACTCCTACGGTGGCCCCTTTGACTGGAAGCTCCTCTCGCTTTACCAAGGGATGAGTAATAACGAAAGGAACCTCCCCTCCATTGCTGTCCCCTAGGACAAAAAGGCAGAGGTTGTCGAACTGCAGCACCCAACGTCTTCGCTGCAGCCTTTGAGGTCTGCAACCTCTCAAGGCTCTCGTCAGCCTTGCTGCCAAAACGATGTTCCCCGTCAAAGGGCATGTTAAGGTGCCGGGCCTGCACATCAGGAGCAAACCCCGACTTCCGCAACCACGCAAACCTGCGTATCACGGTGCTCGCCGCCATGGACCGGCTGACGCAATCTGCCATGTCCAAACCAGACTGAACGGAATCACACATGGCATCCTTGCCATCCTGAACCATGGCAAGGAAACCATCCCGTTCGTCCCCTTCGGGAATATGTTCAGCCGCCAAGGAAACAGTTCCACAGAGTGTGCGTGAAACGTGACAAGGCACATATGGAGTAGGCCGCCTGAAGCGCCATACCCCCTTCAGAAAACACTTTCTCCGCCCAGCCGTCAAAACGCTTGTTATCCCCATCAGGAGGGATGGTAGGGTATGACGCCTGCTTACCCGGGGCCGTAGCCGCCTGCACCACCAAACTCTCCAGAGTAGGGTGCTTGGACAAGTAGCAGGGGTCGCTACTGGCTGGGCGGTATTTTCGCAGCAAAGACTTGCCCACTGCCGGGGAAACTCTCCAGAGCAGTCCAAGCCGCAGCCACCCTCCTCTGTAGAGCCATATGAAACAGATATCCAAAGATTGGATCAGTAGGATGGAATGACACTCCATAGTACAAATTCATATTTTATTAGATACATTTCTCATATGAAATAACATTTTCTCAATAAAAAAATTCATAAAAAACATTTCATATCCACATTCATAGCCACATACAAATCTCATTCATACATTTACACTGAACACAACAACCCAGATCTTAATAAGTAAGGGCCCGTGACCAATCCCCAAGTTCCAAATTCCTCCAGGTCAATGCAGAGGAGTTGGAGTGGTACGAACTAACGCGGTTCCGCTCTGTGGCAAACGTATCGATAGACAGCTAAAGAACTTTGTGAATGAGACATCAAGTGTGCGATTCATACGCTGCGTTTTACAGTGGTGACACCACGACGAACGGTTTCGAGCTACACCATGAACACATGTTCAGTACTTGCACCGATTCCAGTGGGGGATTAATATCCTACATCCCGTTCACCTCTACTCGAATTGGAACTTGGGGATTGGTCACGGGCCCTTACTTATTAAGAACTGGGCGAAGAACACCAAACAGGTTCGAAGAACCGAGAAACAACAAACTCCAAAGAGTCAAGGCGCGCCGAGATTCCCGAAGCGAACACGTTTGCGGAAAAAACGGAACTGAGGCTACGGGCATCGTGCGTCCTACTTATAACATCCAGTGACGTCGGCTGTCGGAGGAGGTCCTCGAGGGCGGCGTATCGACGTCATCGACGCAGGAGCCAAAGATTTTCCGAAGCAGCACAGCTGTGGTGATTAGCGTCATAGATCTGGAATAAATCTGAGGACCCAATCCCCTCGAAATGTAAATACAAGGGGAGGTGCAATAACACCAAAAGCCAAAACAGCATGTCACCAGTTGGTTGGAAATAAGCTATGCAAGGACTACAGTCCCAAGTTCCTGTTCTGACATGGTGGAGGGAAACAATGTAATATATTCCCTCGTGCAAATTTCTTGAGCAGACTATCCGCTGCCATTTGAGGCGACAGGTTTTGCAGATATTAGATTTTTCCTCCTTGTATGTTTAAATTGCTATTGGTTTTAAATCCAATTGAAAGTATCTAAACATATGGAAAGCATTTAAGAGCATGGAATTATTCCAAGCATTTTATGAAGATCCCAAAAGGAGCCTAATGTAATCCAAGTAAAACCTATATATTAAACTGGAACACAAAAAAATACTATTACAGCGACCAATTTGCACTTTTATGCTTTGTTTCTTATTTAACATACTGGAAGAGACCATGGAATATGCAAGCATGTCAATGCTTATACTTCTGTGATTTAACATTTTGACAGTGGATAGCCAAACAAATAGAGAGTAGCAACTATCGGACAGTGAGTGTTTATTTCCTTATAGATCTTTTGTGACAGACCACTTCAGTTCTCTAGTCTTGCTCTTCTACCTGCACTTTGTCAAACACTTGCATAAATCCTAAAATCGTACCTGATAAGTGATGCGTGCCCAGCACATGCTGCTCCTGAATGGTCGGCTGCCAGTGACTTCCTGTGTGGTCGTCGGTCATCATCTCCACTGGGAACGAGGGAGCTTTCCAAGGAGAATGCTTGCTCAACGCTTCCCCTGGAGTATCTTCAAACCGAGAGAATCACCATGAGTTTACTTTTACTGTGAAATAATTATCACATCCTCATTCACACCTTCCCCAGCCTTAGCTGCTATTATTACAAACACATATCAAAGTCACATCAGAAGGGGAAATAGGTTAAATTGAAAGGACCAAACAATGCACTTGAGATGTTCCCCTGCCCCAGAGTACTGAAATAACAAGTTCAGCACCATGAAAGGCAAGTGGAGCACACTGAATCAGGGTTTACAGTTCAGTCGCAGCCGGGTTAAGGGTCACATTAATATCTGAGGCCAAATTAATCTCTCAGACACTGCAAAACATTTTTACAGTTTACCCAATATGTTGAATTGTCAGTTCAAAACTGCTTGAAAGTCAGCAGATTTGACCCCAGACTCGATACACATGTTAGCCAGTGAAAAGGTAAAATATGAAATATCATTGTGGTGGATTGCATAGTCTTTAGCTCTCTCTCTTTATGCTTTTATGTACCTGTTCCTTCAGCTGAAAGAACTAATAAACTGCTCTTTTCCATAGAAAATGTATTTGCTATTGAATTAAGTATTCAATCAGTAACCATGCATTCCTTGCTACCCACATAGAGCCACAGCACAACTACCAAGTTCCCAGATTTGTAGGACAATTTTGTTTTGTTTTTTTGGTTAAAAAGCAGAACACCGTTTTAACCTTTAACACACTAAGGCAGAATATGTGAAAGCACAAAAAAGGAGAAATAAAAAAAGGAAAAATTGCATGGTTAAATCCATAATGTCAAAACAAAATTGAAAATACTTCTAGTTAAAAACACAGTAAAAGAAAGGAAAACAAAAAGAGAAAATCATCAGAATGTTCAAAATTAAAGCATGTACAAAAAAAAAGATGCTACACATCACCACTGAATAAAACCAGTGCTCAACTAAATTCGACATCTAAATTCAACATCTATATTCAATGACCTAAAAATAAAGTTACTACAGAAATTGCAATAGAATTAGTAGAGCATGACGAACAATAAGTTCACATCTTAACTGACCCCAGGTTAGTCAAACTGCTAATATATCTTCTAAAAACCCTTTGTCTCTGAGCCTGTAAAGAGTTGCAATGCAACAACAAATAGTGAAGCGTTTCTCTTTGTCTCGACAAAATCTACAATAGTAGAGCTTCTCATTAACAATTCCATATCTGACTAAGACCTCCTCTGTATAAAGAATATTCAAACAAATCTCAATGAGATTCCGCGTAGCCTTATCAGGATAGATTGAAAGAAAAGGAGCTATAATGCCTCGCTTTTTGGGATCGCCCATTATATAAGACATTGATGATGGAATTCCTTCACAATAAGCACCCAATCTGAGTCATACAGCACATGCTTTACCTTACATGGATTACCAATTTAGTCTGTAAGACCACAAACAATCTGAGTTAAGAGTTCCACAGAGAACTCCTTGAGGTCACTTGGTACCCGCAAGCTCCCTTCCTGAGATATCACCTTAAAGTCGCAATAAAGCGAATTATCTGAGGGGAATAAGATCTTCCTGTACATTGCCAAATGTCTCCAGTACATTCTGGCCTTTTGGGACATTAAGCATAAGGCAATACTGAGTGTGGTATTGAAGTAGGGAAACTAAGAACTCTCATCCAGATCAAGGCATCCAAAAAAGACAGGTAATCCATCATGGTCAAGTCAGACTTTGGATGCCATCAAGGATGTTATGAACAATTTTCAATTCATAGAATCGGACTGCTGGTAAGAGAATTTACCATATCTCGAGTCGACTCTGCTTAATTGATTTGCTAATTTAGTGGCCTTTGCATGCAGCCAAGAACAAGTAGTTAAAGCGTTTTGAGAATTGATAAGGTAGCCCAGATATAGGAGAGCGTCAGTCCTTTCCACACGCTCCTTCTGTATATGCCACTTAAAAGAAGCCCTCTTCCTAGAATGAGACAATTGCATAACCTTTGACATAGCAGGATTGATAGTCCTTCACAGAGTTGGAGAAACCATCAAGCAAATGCTGCAACCCAATTGGCGTATTGTCGAACATTAAAAAATCCTCAGCATAAGCTTACCACAGGAGGCTGAGATGTTGAATTTTGGGAGTAGCCAAGGCCTTTGATTGTAAATAGTCGGCTACATCAGCCATATATCAATTGGAGAGGCAGGGGGCCAGTACACACCCCTGCCTCACTCTTTTTGTGACAATTTTACGAGACAAGCCCTGTTGGTTTGGGCAGACTTGAACAGACGAATGTTCATGAAGGCCTACCATCAGCCTCAAGAGTCCAGGGGGAATGCGCCATCTCTGTAATTTACACCATAGTAGTGCGCAATCCACAGCATCAAAAGCTGCTGTTAGATCCACTGAGCAAAGTAGACTAGACTACAGCCCTTCTCCCATGCTAAACACTGAATACACTTGAGAAGAGCTCCATTCAAGGTTGTGCCCATATTCTTCCTAAAGCCAGTTTGCCACCTGGAAATGAGTCCTTGACCCACAGCCCAAGATTCAAGCTGCTGAAGGAGGATGCAAGCAAACACTTTCAAGTCGGCATCCATGATTGCTATGGGCCTATAGTTACAGGAATGTGTTCCAACGCCCTTCTTATAAATAGGAATTGTATGGGCCAGACCCCATGAAGAGGGAACTGTTCCAAGCATACTATATCATTAAATAAGATGGATAGGACCTCTGCCCAAACAATTGGGTTGGACTTAAAAAAAGAAGATCCAACAGCCTATTAGGACCAGGAGCCCACAATGAACCAAAGCCATTGATTACTTTCATTATGTTCTCCGGGTTTACGTCTATATAAGGGGGCCCTGGAGTTGGTAAACAGACTGTAAGATCACCTTCAGAGGATCGCGAGGGGAAGAGCATAAAGAATTACAAAATAGCGAATCCAGTCTTCTTTGACTAAAGCATTGACTAGCCTAGCTGGGTGCGATCTGTCTGTCATTAATTAGGTCCCAAAAAGCTTTTGAATAATTATTAGTAAGAGCAGTTAACATTGACTCTGCGTCCAACTGGCATCTTTGAACTTGTGATGCACGCAACCAATTTGTATACGATTTACAAGCACATCGCAAATTAACCTGTTTCTCAAAGGAGGTTAAGGATGAGTCATTACCTCCTCCACAAAACATTCAAAATTATCGATAAACAAGGTAGCAAGTCGCCCTGTCACTGTTTTTTTGAAATAGCATATTCACAGTAGCCTCATTCACTCTGAGTGACAGTCTCTGTGACCAAGAAATAGAATTAATTTGCTATTCAAGTCGATTTCCAATCATCCCAGACTTTTTGGAGTCATCGCCTCCCCCTTGCCCGGATCTCAAAGCAGGCAGTCAACATCGCATGATCACTTAAATCGGAGGCGATGACATTAAATCGACAACAATTTGCAAATAGCCAAGACCCAATGTATACAAAGTCAATGATCAATGTGCCTAATTCATTTGACCATGTGGGATTGGGAGGTATGTCTTCCAGAACCGTCCCATTTAGGGCCATTAGCAATACATCAGACAGTACATCATAGAGACCCTCATCCTACAATCTCCAATTTTTCAGTTTTAAATTAAGTTTGGCCACTCCACCTCCAGCGTGGTTCAAATCACAGCCAAAAATACATGCAGAGTTCAAATCCCATGCCAGGAGTATGTGACTCCCCCCCCTGGGCACAGAGTGATACCAATTAGCTACATGTCGATATAAGCGCTAGTTCCTTCCTCAATGGACAAATGCCTTGATGCCAATACAGATTTACAACCAAGATGTTCAAGTTTTCCACTAAGTGCACCGCTATGTGTGTGGCCATAATACAAAACGAAACGTCAAATTTGACAACCACCCTGATGTAGGGACACGATTTCACAAGGGTAAGCAAACCACAATATGGTCGCCCACTCTCTCCTTTACGCACTGCCTGAAATAACAATATAGCCATCAAAAGAAGGGGGTAATCTTAACCAAGATTCCTGTAGAGTGATGAGGAAACTTCTAAATATTTGTGACAATTGTACATGACTGAATAAGTGCATATTGCCTATAGAGTTGTAAGGCAGCTTTGACTCAAGGCGCTAATCCCCTTGTCCTGCTGCCCGACAATCAAATACTGAGGCCCCCGGAAGCCAGGACCAATCCAGACTCTCCTCAGATGCCAGAATGTTCGTAGTCAGTTGCAGAACCTGCTCATCCAGTGGATCAAGGTCCCCACACTGAATAGCTTGGTTACCTCTTAACTTTGCCCTCTTTCTGTGTTCGGGATGATTTCCTGCGAATTCTGCACAGAAAAAGGTCATCAGATCAAAACCTTGCTGTCTCACATTATCTCGTTCATTCGATTTGAAGTAAATCACAGCCGAATCCGTTTTATGTTGGTCTGGAAAATGAATCCTTGCTAAATCTTTAGAGTTAACGCTAGCCTGGGCTGGTATTTCTTGTAATAGCACCAGGATATGTGTCTGATTCAAAGTTACCAAACAAGTCTACAGTATCACACTTTCAATTAGGATGGTAAAAGAATCAGTGAGCTGACGATTTCCCTGGGTCTTTCATGGTAACTGAGCATGTGTCGAAACCAGGTCTGTAGGGCCTTGTGGAAACCGGTCCTGCAAGCCAGGCTGTAAGCATTGTTAATTTTGAAAGATCAGCAAGGGCTGATCTCCACTCAAGGCCAAGGAACTACTTTGAAATAATATAACTGTTGTAAATCAGAGGATGATATGTGTACCTAGTGTAGTTCCATTGCTCAAAGACGAAGATTGTTCATCCAAAGTAGAATTGACTGCCGGAAAGGGGTTCCTGCGGCAAGAGTTGAGTACCTGTCACCCCCAAAGCAGGACCGGGTACAGTAGACACTAACAAGGGGTGAGCAGATGGTAGCTTTGTAAGGTAGATGACGAATTATGTAAATCAAGTGGGCCAAGTGTAGTAGAAGAAGCAAGAGATCCATTGCTCAAAATCAAGGATCATTCATCAGAAATGGCATCCCCCTGCCCGCTATGGGGTTTCAAAGGCATGTGTTAAGTGCCTATTTCCCCCTGCAGCACGACCAGATACCTTAGACAAAGGTTGAGCGGGGCCTGCATTTTGCAATGAAGTTGATGCCACATTCACAGCAGCCGTTAATATCCAAACTGAGCTAGCAGCTTTTTTTTGCTAGATTGTTAATCTTTGATCCCTAGTCTGGAAGCGGCGCAGACAGTGCCGCTGAAGTAGTCCAAGCCGCGTTTACTGTCGGCTGAGAAAAAAAGGGATTGTAGACCTTTCTGTGCCACCTTTTTATGTTTGAGTGATATTTTTAGTTTTCCTTAGCTGGACACCCCGTTTTCTTCGCGGTGGGGCCTGCCCCTTCCATTGTAACCATGCTCAAGATTTCCTCCACTGAGTCATCCCCCTCTATGTGGATAGGCTCTGACAAAGTTGTACCCACCGGGAGAGAGTCCTCAAGATTAATTGTAGGGCCCATCAAAGCTGATTGCAGTTTTTGATGTGCTTGGAGCTTGAAGGGCTTAAGGCCAGAAGTTGCTTGATGGACCTGCTGGCTCGGTCCCACCAACCCCTCCAAGCCTGCCTTTAATGTCAATTTTGAGATTCCACTCGGAGAGGCAGAGGTCGACGCAGAGGTCATCGCCTCACACCAAGTACTCATTGTAGGTGGTAGAGGCTCCTTTTGGCTAGAAGGGAAATTCGTCACAGAGTTCTGCAACCTTGGAGCACCAGTGGAAGGTAATAACCTCTTCTTCCGCTCCAGGTCTGGGTCCATGGTCTCCGGTTGAGCTTGTCTACAGGCAAATATAAATTCCTTAGCAGCCAAATGTAATTCTACATGATCGAATTTGAACAGTATGGATTCCAGTAGAGTAGTATTAGCTTTGGTTTTTCTCTGTAGACCTTCACAGAGAGAAACCAGAATGCATAGGACCCAATTTCTTTCTACAAACAGCCCCTCCCGTTCATCCTTGAGACCGTCGTCCACTCTTCGTAATGCTGCAGAAAGGCGATGCGGGGGAAGCGCTGCAGGGAAAGGAGCCGGAGAAGATGAAAAAAAGTCTGTCCCCGATAAGTGGTAACCACTTTGCGGGGGTACATTTGAGGATGGACTCAAGTCAGGTGGAGTATTGTCCATAGAAAGATTAATAAGAGGACTTAAACTGATTTGGGGAGGTACACTGGTCTGCTGCAGGACCGTTGATGCCTATCGAAACGTGGAAGTCAGCAGTTCACGTTTCGATTCATTAACCATTACTCCACGGTCAACCCCCCCCCCCCCCAACCCCCGTCCTCAGGTCCGTCATGGAGTTAGTTCTGCTGTGTTACAAGGAAAGAGCTCTGCCCAGTGGGCTGGTGAGAAAAAGGATGTAATTAGATTTAGCCTTTGCTTTTTGTCTTCAAGGGCCTGTAAAAAAGGTGTATTTATGGTGGGTTCCAGTGTTGGTAAAGGAGCCGATCCAGGTTTGCGGTTTCCTGGCGACGGCGGAAGAGACAGATTCACTGCCACCAACATCTCAGCATCCCAGCTGCGAAGATCATACATCATGGGGGAAAGAAACAAAGATAGGGTGCAAGATTGTATAAGCACTCTCCAATAGCATCTAAACTCTAGAGTCCACTCCCAGACGTGGCTTCTAGTTAAATTCAGTCCAAGCTCCAAACTCCAACACACAGCGTTGCACACCATACACGTTCTGCGACAGTGTGGATGTTTAAACGTTGCAGCTCCTGTAAATGAAAGAAACGGAAACAAGACTCCAACTAGGCTCCACCAGATTGCTGTGCAAGTACTGTAACACCAACAGACAGCGTTGCACACATGCAGGCATCCCATGACCAAATTAAGCATTCCATCTGGAGTAAACATCTAGGGATTAATACTTGCAAAGGATAGGCGGTAAAGCTCATGTTGCCGTCCTAACAATCTTCGATAAGCACGAGTCTAGAAAGCCACAGATGCTACCTTGGATCTGGTGAAATGCACATGACATTTCTTTTGTTTTTCATTTAACATAACATACAGACTTGCACATCCATGTTCAACTACACACTAAAACAATAACGTCTGCCTTTCCCTCCAACCCCCCCCCACAGACTAATTACACTAAGTCCCACTCGTTTACTATCCTACCCTTCATCTTCTACCTCCTCACCACCCTCGTCATACCCAGCACCCATGATCCCCATTATCATTTGTCTCCAAGCCACCAACCCCATATTGCTCCGTTCTAGGTCGTGACTAGCTACTTCCTGCCAGGCCATAGTTTCTGCATTCAACCATTTCTGGAGATCCGCCTACCACACTCTTGGCACAGGCCCCTTGTGCGCTCTCCAGCCCATCGCTATCCTGCGCTTTGCTAGTATATATGCAAGATCTTTAAAGCGCTGCTTTCTGTTTGTCTGCATCTTGCTACCTGTTGCGCCAGGATAATTTCATTCCGTTTTGAGCTGGAAGAAGGTAAAACGAAAAGACATTACTCCCCGTGCTACGCAGTGTCTTTAACGCCCCTCCGGTCCCGCCCCCTATGACAGAAGGAGGAAGTGGGAATAAATTGGGGACCCAGCAACCCTTGCGGCGTTAAGCCCTGCCACGTAAAGGGCTGCTTTTGGTTTGTCTGTTTGGCTGGACGGACTGGGCGGATATATCCTCGGAGACATAACCCATAACCTGCGAGGAGCACAAAGGACGCAAGTATCTCCATATATTTCCACCCTGGCGGTCACTGATAACTGCTGAACAGATTATTGGGCTTTAATTGTTTAATGTGACACAATAACACAAAGAACATCACCATATATATCTGGCGGCAGGTTAAACTGTTTGAGCCCGATTTGAGTCTAAAAACCTCTGCAATTTGACGGTTCATACTCCGCTACACTAGCGGAAGGAAGAGAAGTGAATATCTACATATGGTGGTGAAGAAACCACCCACCTCGGCAAACAGGACGGGAGACAGTTGGGGCTGAGTCCGCTTTGATCCCGCCAAGTATAATTACTGTATTTTGCCGTTTTATTCCTGACTTAATTTGAGAGCCTTAATCGGTTTTACAAGGAGGCAGACTTAATATCTGCAGATTATCGTGGTGGTGCCCGAGGAGCTCACCGAGGGTAACTCTGCGAGGTATTCACTGAAACCATATTGAAACTCGAAGGTCTAAAAATGACAGGGGAAATGATTGGAATACCACGGGTGGGGTTGAATGAGGGGTTTTCGGCTCCCCCGCTGATAACAGCAGCCATAACTCCAGCTGCTTCTTTAGAAGTAAAAGCCACAGTGGGCAAGAAGTTAGAGGAAGTCCTGCCCCGGGGAGAGAGTGACCCATCCACACACCCACCAGTACTGAATGAAGAGTTAAAACATACTGAAATAACCTGCCCGTTTATGATTGACGTAAACACTGAAAATTATACGGAGCAACACATGGACTTAATTACCTCACAGGTTAGAGAAGAAGAAAAAAGGCTGGACTCACTCATGACCGTCAATCCAATCAAGCTGATAGGCAGTGTTACTCATCCGGAGAAATCACCGGAAAGCCAACATGAGAAGGATAAACAGGAGACGACAAATGAAACCCCTTCTATGGAGTTAGTTCTCCAAAATAAGTTAAATTTACATCAAAGAGAACAACAAAACAATGAAAGTATAAGTGACGTGTTCTAAGAACAGGATGAAGTAAACATTAACATGAATAACCAGTCCTTAGATCTTGTAAATCCTGTAGAGAGCACGAACAAACGCTGTCCTGCCGGGACTCATACCTCACTGGAAGAAGTGCCAGTTACGCCAAGAGTAACAGCAATTAGGGAAAGCAACCCAAAGGAAAGCTACACGGCAAATACCTGTGCGCAAATATATGAACACACCATAAGCCCTAATTACCTTTATGGAAACCGCAACTGACCAATGGAAGAACGGGTTTGAAATCAACCAAAACACAATTTATAAGATATATTGGTCAGGAAAAAAAGATATGGAAACCTCGATCATTATGTTTAGTAGATGGGCAGGACAGAGATAACTTTTTATTCGGGAAACAATCGCTACTAAATTTAGGCAGGGGGTGATTGTAGCTCATATCACATGCAACCCTCCAGACAATTGACTATGTCCCGTTACTTAAAATGTTCCACACCACTATTAAGCATGGCAGTACTAAACCAACAATGACAAATTGCCATGAATACGATAGGGCAGTGGTCTTGAAGAAAAGAAACAAACTAAAAATTAAAACAAATAAAGGAATCTAATGTGACCTACAAAGCAATAGAAATCCCGAAAATTAAACAAAAATACCATAATTGGATAATCATGGACAAGAAAACAATGTTAAATCATGAGTTTCAGAAAATTATATCTACCATCTGTAAGAGAAACACGGCGGATACGTGGTCCTTGATAAATGAAAAGGAAACACCACAATACGCCCTAATAGCGAAACCGATCCCGGAAAGTCAATGGGAAATTGTATTACAAACAAATGCAAGCTCCACTGGAGTCACTTCTAAGTAGAACGACTTCAAGGAGATTGGACGAAGGCCTGCTAGACTGGAAGAGATCACCCCAAAATTGAAGAATTCGAGAGCCCCGGGCCCAGATGGACTGACTAACGAGGGACTCAAAAGTGACTCAGTAGAATGGGCTAACGTTTTACATCGACTTTATAAATATATCCAAGAATCAGGAAGAGTCCCAACCTCGTGGAAGAAGAGTATAGTGGTCCCCATATTAAAAAAAGGGCTAAGAACTAACCCGGAAAACTATAGGCCAATTGCCTTACTGGATGTGGTGGGGGAAATCTTTGCCACTATCCTGTTAAGAGCTCTGGCTAAATGGGTGGAATTAACAGGTCATAGAGATGAATGGCAATCAGGCTTCGTAAATGGACGAGGCACCCCTTTCAATATATTAATCTTAAATATATTAAAAGCTAGAACACTAAGAAACAAGGAGGTGAAATTCTTTGAGGCCTTTATCGACCTATCAAAGGCCTTTGACATGGTGAAAAGATCTGACCTTTGGAAAAAACTAAAAAGTGGAACTGTCCGGAAGTGATTCTCGATAATGTAAAAGACCTACATGCAGATACTTCAATCGGAGTGAGGCTAAATAAAGCAGGCCTACTGTCTGCGTCTATCCCTATGAACACTGGGTTAAAGCAAGGCTGCCCATTGGCGCCCAAATTATATAATCTCTTTACCTCAGATATGGAGGACGCTTTTCTCGGTCTGAGAATCTTTCCAGCAAAAATAGCAAGTGTGAGATACACTACAGAATTATGTGGACACTAATAAAATGATCATCAACCCAGAAAAATCCAGAATTTTAAGATTTGGTAATTCAAAGAGGGGTAAAAAAAGGGAGAGAACAATGGTCACTAAACAACAAAAAAACATGGAAGTTTCCGCCTTTACATACTTAAGGGTCTGTGTCAATAACGACAAAAGCAAACTACCCAGAATCACGGATCTGAGGAATAAAGTAAAAAAATCTGACGGGACAAGCAAAGATCCTGATGACTCGATTCTGTAGATTCTCTTTGAAACTATTGGTGGCCTTTTATAGAGCTAAAGTGGTGGCAATTCTAACGGATGGAGCAGAAACCTCCCTTCTTCTGGATGCCAAAATATGGGCAACACTAGAAGGTATATTCTGGAGAACGACCATTTGATTGCCTAAATCCTACCCAATTCAAATACGAAGAGAACTAGCATTGTCTTCACTGAAAACTATCGCAGAGTGGAAGATAATTTCTTATTTCCGAAAATGCCTTTAAGCAACCTCGACGGGCCGATTCTCAGTCCTGAAAAAAGCAATTGACAATCACTCTGAGCCGATATTATCGCAATGTGTTAAAACATGTCAGGCAATCTTACAAAACCTGAAGGAACCCAAAGAATCGTTACTAAAGAACCCAGACCAGGTTAAGAAAAAAAATGTATAGCCTCGACTGGATTGAAACGAACAAAGATCTTTACAAATATCAAGGATATGAAGATTTCTGTGCCGACCCCACAAGTTGAACAGATTACCAAAGTATTTGTCGCTATTTCCAAACTGGTTCTTGAGATCTGTTTATCTAAGATTTCGTCTCAATCTCTGGCCATGCAGAGACAACAACTATAGGAACAGAACCAAAAAGAACCGAAGCACTGCAGATTATGTCAAGACACAAAGGTGGTTGAACTACTGAAACACTTCCCAGTCTTAGTCAGGAAAGAGACTTATTTAGGCCACATCTGGAAGGACTATCGGTCAAGAGAAATTGATCTTTGGTGGAGAAGTCTGTTGGAACGGGAAAAGATCTCAATCAATCTGGCTGTAAGAAAATTTGTGTTGATCATTTTTGCAAAAATCGAGAAAATTAGTATATGAACACAACATTGGAGCTGAGAAAGAAAAAGTTCATAGTGGAGTTATGTGGTCACCTAGATAAGGAAGAAGAATTTTCGAAGAGACATATGTGATGTTTTTTAAGTTTACCATAATTATTAGTTGATGATACTGTTTTTTTATATATGTTTATCTGAATAGCCAAAAGTTTTCTTTTTTTTGTGTAAACCAAAGTGCTAATAAAAAAATAAAAAAGTTTATTTACATGCCCAATTTTCTTGGGTCTGGCCAAGCCACCCAACATCCAAGGTGATACGCGCTGTGCTATCACGTCCCAGAATTGCCTAATCTGCACACAGGCCAAGAAAATATGCACCAAATTTGCGTTAACTAATCTGCATTTTGGGCAGACTTGTACTGTCACGTGGCAATATTTTGCTATCCTTCTGGGGGTCAGTTATGCCCCGTGTGTCGCATACAATTGGATCTGCTGTAGTCTGGCATTCCTAAACACCTTTTTGTGGTAAGGCTTTGCTCTGTCCCACATCTCATCAGACAAAAGTTCTTGCAGTTCTGCCTACCATTCTTGTCCTGTCCGCTCCATCCCACAACCCATCCTGCCCATTAGCAGCTTGTATATTATCGAGACCTCATGCCCTCCCTCTGAAATATAAAGCGTTTCTAACTTTTCATCCCCTTACAAACCTTCTTCTGCTGTCGACCATGCCCGTCTAATTTTAGTCAGTAGACGACTAAGTGAGATGTTGTCCCTGATGCAACGCTGTATTCGCTGCTAGCACACTAAATTCTAGGGGCTTCCCTTCTTCCAACATATCTCCCACCGTTGCCAGCGCCTTGGGTTCCCAATAATTCCAATATTCAATCTAATATGCTCTTCCTCTCCATACAGCGTGATCAGAGGAAACTGTGGAGAACATGGTTCCACTTTCCCTAACAGCCGGCAAGCCTGTCGCCACATCGTCTTCCCTACCTTCAATAGTAAGTGCGGACAAGATTCGCAGGGTACCATTGTCCATACCACCTCTTTAAGAAAGTATGGGGCTGCCGCCGCCGCCTGCAACAACCGTGACTCCTGCGTCTGTTCATCCGACAGCCATTTGGTCACAAATTGTAGCTGGCTAGTGACAAAGTAAACTTCAAAATTAGGCACTTGAATCCTTCCCTGCTCATACGGGTTCTGGAGCTTCTGCAACGCCACCCTACTTCTCGAATCATGCCACAGGAAGCTCCTACATTTCCCGTTCAACCTCCAGAAAAAACTATTTCTGAATATCATACGGGGCATTAGCAAAAGTGTGCAGTAGCCTCGGTAGCACCACCATCTTTAACAGGGCTGCCCTCCCCATCATCCACAATGGCAACCTGGCCCAAAAGGTAATGGAATGCTCCATCTTGTCCACTGCTTTATGTGTATTCTGCACGTGCTGCATCTTGGGGTCATGGCATATGTCCACCCATAGGTACCTGAACGTATCTATCTCCCATCTAAACGGCAGCACCGGCAGTGCCCTCTCGGGTTGACCCACATATCATCCCCAACGGGAATAGGCTCGACTTCTGCGCATTAATTGTGATACTAGACAAGGCCGTGTAACGTTCTTGTATGTCTAGGATATACTGCAGATTATCCTCTAGGTGCTTTAGGTACAGAAGCTTGTTGATACCCACCTCTGTATTTTCTTCCCGGAGGTAGACCGCCAATGGCTCCAACGCCAAGATAAAAAGCATTGGGAAACACGGGCAACCCTGCTTCGTGCCTTTACCCAGCTGCCACTGCTCTGAAACAATCATGCTCGTCTTAACTCTCGCTATCGGCTCGTTGTATAATAACCGCACCCATTTGATACATATACGTGGAGCCCATACCAAACACTGCTATCAGCCAGGGCCACCACACTAAGTCAAACGCCTTGACCGCATCAAGTGAGGCCACTGCCAGGGACGCTTTACTACTCTGAGTGTAATCCATTATGTGGTGCAGTCTTCTCAGGTTACTAGTGATTTGCCTACGCGGGATGTATCCCATCTGGTCTGGGTGTATCAAGTTGGAAATCGCTGGTTTGTGTGTGTTAGCCAGTAAAGCAGTAAGAATCTTCCAGTCTTGATTCAACAGTGACAGGGGCCTCTATGAGCCACAGTCTGTAGCCGGCTTGCTTGGTTTCAAAAGGAGAATTATTATTGATTCCCTTAGCGACCCTGGAATTCGGCCTATGTTCAGTGCTTCATTGAGCATTGCCAACAACGGGCCAATGACCTCCATTCTATACGCTTTGTAAAATCCACTGGCAAGTCCATCTGCTCCCGGGACTTTACCAGTCTGTGGCTCCCGTATAATATGTTCCAGTTCTTCAGCAGTTATGGGGGCCTCAAAAGTAAGTGCTACTTCTGCATCTAGCTTGGGAGATTAATCTCCGACAGTGCCTAATCAATCTCAGACATTCCGAAGTTTCCTCATATAGTTTTATATTCTTAGACTTTTCTCGGATGTGAAATCCTTGCGAGAGATCGACTCTAATGATATTTATCAGATCGAATTCCCTCGCAGTGAGGATCTGACAACAGTTCTTATATGGTGTCGATCTCTAATAATCCATAACATCATTTGGGATGCCCGGGATGAATTATTTGATTTGGGATTTGCACTCTCACGCAACAACAAAGATGAAGGACCTATTAAATCTTGCTTGAAATCCACACATAGATTCCAACCATACATCCCTAAGCATAGAAATGAAACTAATACTCCTATGTATAAGAATCAAAATGTCATTACCAGAGTATAACTAGATCGAAATAAGGAGCAGGTTGATTTGTCGGTGCTAAGTTGGAACACACAAGGTTTCTCTCATCTTATTAATAACCCTGAAAGTATACTGGGTGATTATGATTTGGTTTTTCTACAAGAGACCTGGCTGTCTACTCCACCAACTTGGAACAATCATGACATATTACTTGAACCAGCCTTGTGTGCTTCAGGAGGGAGACCTATGTCAGGTCTGCTTACTGCAGCAAATTCCCTAGCAAATATCCATCTTTCTGCATTGCCTTCTAGCAACCCGTTTATCCAATGCTCCTATATTTCGGTTAGTTCTCTTAAAATTGCTTGTATCAATGTTTATTGGAATCCAATGGGCATTACAACTGCCACATTTTTGAAAGATATAACAGCTGTCCTGGAAAATGTTGTGCTTGTGCGGGAAATTGTACACTTTGTTATTGCAGGCGATCTGAACTTGCACCTTCTTAACAAAGAAACCTCAAAAGATCTTGAGCGTATACGATTATGGAACAAACTCATGAAATCTTGGAATTTTATTATGCTGAATGGCACAAGTGCAGCGGATTCTCCTCCATTACCGACATGGCATAGCCAAAAACAGTCAGCAACAATTGATTTCATTTTTGTTTCCAGAAATCTATTCGCGCATACTACTGATTTTGCCATCAAGACGTCGCAATATAGTGACCACCGTCCATTAACATTTAAGATCATGCTGTCCCCAGTACCGATTGTAGAAAGCCAATTGCTTATGGGCAAATATGAAACTAACAATTCTCTAAACCGATTAAAATGGTCTCACGAGTCCCTAACACGCTATCGTGACCATATAAGATCCTATGCAGAAATGTCTCAAATGTCAGTAGATTCATATAGATTGGTCCCTTTTGATCTTATGCAACTATATGCTACAAAACAAAACATCAAATTAAAGTCCGTTCAATCATATGACACTGCAATTCGCACTAGGAAAGCTTTGTTTAAAACACAAAAGCGACAAGCTCTTAAACTATCTCCATCTTTAAAGTTTCACACACTAAGAGCTATTAAAACTGCATATAGAAATTGGATAAAAGAATACAAAATAACAAAGCAACAAAAAGAAGGAGAAGCTATGTTAGACCAAATTAAGAATAAAAATACAGCACAAATTTGGCAATTTCTAAACTCAGTAACCAATGCATCGCAAGTATCATCTCATATAAATGGAGTGTCAGAAAACGATTGGTGCAATAATTTTTCATCCATATATATTGCTCCAACTGTAAGTGAGCCCTCGGACATAATAGTGTCACCCTTTACTTTAAAATTTGAGCAAGATGACATCTTTTATTATATTAATAAAACAAGCATGTCACGGGCCCCGGGTCCCGATGGACTCTCGAACGCGGTCTTAAAGAAACATATTGATATGTGGGCACCAATTTTGTACTCACTGTTCCAACTAATCATATACCTTCAAAAAATTCCAAGTTCCTGGACACATTCTATCATTGTCCCTATCTACAAAAAAGGAGATAGGCAAAGTCCCTTGAGTTATCGACCCATTGCCTTATTGGACGTACCAGGAAAAATCTTCTGCAGGCTCATATTGCGTGATCTAAATAAATGGTCTCTCCAGTATAAGCGAAGGGACCCGTTTCAATCGGGTTTTGTAGCAGGTCTCGGAACAGCCATTAATTTGACCATTCTTAATGCAATTAAACAATCCCATGCCATGCGAAAGCAACCCTTATATGTTGCATTTGTGGACTTCCGCATGGCATTTGATTCTGTTGACCGAGTGCGTCTTTTGAGGAAATTGGCGTATTATGGTTGCCCAGGGAGACTGTTAAAAATTGTGAGTTTGCTACACTCAAATACATCTATCCAGGTGAAACTTAATTTAGAGGGCCTGTTATCTAAATCTATTCCAACTGAGAGGGGGCTCAAGCAAGGATGTATACTCGCCTCGACACTTTTCAATCTATTTTTGCTTGATTTGGCGGATGACCTTGCAGGAGCACACTCTGATCCCCCAAAGCTGGGAAACCAAGCTGTTTCTTGGCTTCCCTATGCTGACGATTTAGTCCTCATGTCCCAAACTCCCAGTGGGCTCCAACATTTATTAAATGTCCTTGATTCTTATGTGGCAAAAAATAATCTCACAGTGAATGATCACAAGACACAAATCATTATTCTTGGGAAACCAAAGTCGTCTTCACGGACCAGATATACATGGTCGATATGTAATAAAAAATTACAGATCGTGAACGAATATAAATATCTAGGAGTATATTTCAATAATTTCACCTCGGAAAAAGCATTTGAGACAATAATCCAAACCAAACTAACAGGATTAATCTCACAAGCCAGAATAATTCATGCAAGATTTGGTAAGTTTACCTGCATTCCGATCATGAAATTTTACCAGCAAAAGGTAATACCTGTTCTTATATATGGTTTAGAATCTCTGCTCCCACGAACTTCTAAATTTTGGAATGGTATTGAAGCGAAATTTTGGAAACGTGTACTTAGACTGCCCAAGTCCATTCCTAACATGTTACTGAGATTTGAACTTGGCTTGTTGTCCATTCATGCTCAAGTTACATGGAAAATGTGTATCCTTCTAAGAAAATGTCTCATGGGAATAAATAAGCGAGATAGCCTTGCCATCCTAGCAAATTACCTTTTATTCTCCACCCATTCATTTCCACAAAGGTGGAGAACACATGTTATGAATGCTCTTGTTGAAGCACACATCAATTGATCTTTTGATCACAAATCCGAATCGAGCCAAGACCAAAATGAACCAGACTGATTGGCTAACCACTCAAGAAAAGTGCCTAAGACTAAAGGATTTTAATAGATCTCTTTTTGGTCATAAGGAATTTGGTAGCATGGCTGAATATCTCATTAAATGTCCATCTGTAAATTTAAGAACGAAAATCATGCGTCTGCGGTTTAATCTATGGCCAGTCAATGAAATCTTGGCAAGACGTGGTGTGGTTACAAAGAAGCAGAGTCATTGCCGCTTTTGTAATGATAAATCACAAACAGAAACGCTTGCTCATATAATTATTCAATGCAATGCCTTTGTTCCACATCGATTTAAACTGATGAAAGAAATGTCATGGCAGTATGTTAGTCGATTTTATGATGAAATATGGTCTGAAATTTTCAGTGCAAGAAAAATATCGATCAGCATTGCAGCTATACAATTGCTTGACATAGCATTTCCTTATGCAAAAAGATCTTCTTAAAGTTGCACCTTTTGTAATTTTATATAGCTATTTTTATATGCTATAACTAAATCTTGATTTTATTTGTCTTATCTGTAAAAATCGAAATTTGTAAAGTTGTACTAACAACTAAATCAAATAAAAATAAAAAAAAAATAATTCAAATTTAAAAAAAAAAAAAAAAAAATATATAGTTTCTTATAATATTCGTAGAAGCAATGATTCGCCCATTCCTGCGTCTCGCACAATTTCCCACTGCTCCCCTTCAGTGCACTGTTTCCCTCTTGGTTTCGCTCTTGTACAGCCAGGCCAAGAGGCACCCTGGCTTGACTCCCTTCTTATGCTGACGCTCCACATATTTCCTATAGCTCAGCTTCCCCAGCCTGTCCCAATGTACCAAGCATTCCTTCTGCAAGTAGGCCACCTCTCATGCACTGTCTCAGGACCTGACCTCTGACAACTCTTTGGCTTCCAATGTAGCCTCTGCTTTACTCTGGTCTCTCTTCATCACATCCTGCATCCCTTTCGATCTTGCCATTGCTGCCCCACGCACCACAACTTTGAATGCCTCCCACTGTGTACCTGCTGACTCCACACTACCTGTGTTGTGAGTAAAATATTCCTTAACCCCCCCTCAGGTTCTCCCGAAATCCTGCATCCTTGAGCGCCTCTACCCTCCGCCTCCATGTGGGGATCCTAGTCCTGGGGCGAAGAAACTGTCACGTCACCACCAGAAGTGCGTGGTCAGACAGCACTCTCGCCTTGTATTCTGCCTTTGAGAACTGCCCTAATGTCTCCTCTCCGGCAAACACATAATACAACCTCATGTGGAGATTCGTGGGGGCAGTGTAGTGGGAGTATAGTCTCTCTATGGGATGCATTAACCTCCACAAATCTGATAGCTGGACTGCTCGCAATAGCGAGTTCAAGGCCTTGGTCGCCAGAGCTGGATGGGTATATTTATCATTAGATCTATCTAACGCCGGGTTAAGTGTACAGTTGAAATCCCCTCCCCATATTAATGTGCCATTCCCATAGGGGCAGATCCTGAAATACAATGACCTGAAGTATGCAGAGGTGTGATTCGGCGCATACATATTAATCACGCAAATCTCCCTATGTTCCACCATCCCCCGTAATACCACCGTTCTACCCACCTCGTCTAGGAGCGGAACCCCTGGCGCCACCCATATTAAAACCCCCTGGCATATGCTGTTTATGACGAGCCCATCGTCCTCCCACTCCATTTGCAGGACAAGGTACTCAACCTTTCTTTGGTGAGGTGTGTCTCTTGTAATAGTGCAATATCTACCCTCTCACTTCAAATAAGCCATAACTCTTGTGTTTTATATAACTATTCAAGCCCCTGACATTCAAGGTTATCACTTTGAGTTCCCACATTTCATTTCGAGATCCAGCATGCCAAATACTCTCCTCCTGTTGCAACTCCAATGTGTCCCTTTCATGCAATTGTAGGCTCCCGTATCGCCTCCAACTTCCCCTATTCCCTCCTTCCCACCTTCCCCAACAGTAGCCCAGCTCGATTCCGCATGCTCAGGTTCTCCCACTTCTCGCCTCCGTCCCTGGAACATGTCCTGGAGTATCCGGCACGGTGGGTGGATACGCAACTAGTATCCGTGTAGTCCACTGCAACTTGGGGTATATTAAGTTCCTGCACAGTGCGGCCTGTGTTAGCACCACACTGGGAGCTCCCGATTAACACCATTTTGTCTCATTTCCGCTCACACTAGGGTGTATAACATTCTTTTAATGCGATCTCAGGTAAGCACCAGGTCTTTAGCTCTTTATACAAGCTGTTTCTACCGTCACCTTGTTCCTTCTATCACAGTTTCCTATGTGGTCTATGTTGTCTAGCTTCTGCAGTATTGCTGTGTTCTAGGTCTTCTGCTCGCCATTATCCCTGAATGCCAGGGTTAATCACATCTCCGTAGACAGGTTCTACATGCCCATCCAGTTACGTACATCATCAGGGTTTTCAAAAAAAGAGTGTGTGACCCTTGTGGATCACCTTCAGTCTGGTTGGGTACAACAACATATTTCTGATTAGCCTCCCTCAGCCGCCTCTTGACCGCTACATAGCTCATACGCTGCTTCTGGACCTGCAAGGTATAGTCTGGGTAGGCACTTATTGTGGCTGATGATCCTTGGATTGTCCCACCTTTCCGGAAGTGCTCAAGAATCCTTTCTCTGTTGCGGTAGGTCAGGATCTGAGCTACTATTGGCATTGGCAGGGCAGTTGGCAGTGGCTTTCTTGTTAGTGCTCTATGGGCCCTTTCTACCACAAAACCTTGGCTGAGGGTCCACGAGCCGATCTCCTGCTGCAACAGGGTATCAATATACTCAGTCGGATTTGTGCTTTGTTGTCGTTCCGGGAGCACAACAATGCATACGTTGTTACGTCTGGCCCCCCCTTCAGTGTCTTCCGCTCTGTCTTCCAGATTACACACTTGTTGGCAGAGTACTTTGACTTCCTCTGTGGTGTCCTTGAAGCCACTTGTGTTCTCCAGCACCGTCTTTTCGAGCGTGCCTGTTCATTGCGCAAGAGCCCTCACATCCTATCTCAGCAGAGACACGTCAATACTGACGGTGTCTATTTTGGCTTCTAGTGTCTCTTTCAAGGATGCTATAGCCGCCAAGATCTGCTGGTTCCCCTCTGCAAGCTTTGGAACTTTTTGGGGTGTTGAAGTTGCTTGGGGAGGCCCCTCCATTGAGGGCACTGTCTTGGTGCATACCTCCAGGGTAAATTGTTTCCCTTTGCTCTTCTGATGTTTGGATGTCATGATTGGTTGCCTACTACTATCTCCTGACTGTGGCAATGTTCATGTGTCTTGAGCGTGTCAGTTACTGGCTTGGGATTTTGTCTGTATGGCAGTGTGGACCTCTTCTCACCTCACTTACCGCTGGAATGCTAGGTGTACCGTCTGGTGCTATTCGCTCCACTACCTGGGTTCACCTCTTGCTCTCTCTCCTGTGGCTTATCCATGACGGGGCAGCCTTGTTCCTCACAACTCCTTCCGTCCAGACCTGTTGTGCCAATGGAGTACCTCCCCGCAAGCTCCGAGTTTCTTGAGCTGCGCTTTCTCGTCTTCTTGCGCCGCAACACAGTGGCTTAATCTAATTGGAGCCACAGGACATCCAGATGCTGTTGGCAAGGCATGGAGTCCTGTTTTCCTGCCAGCGGTAGAGCAGCCATGCCCTGCTGTTGTAACTTCTCTCAGTTCAAAAGCCAGGTGCCCGCCTTGGACCTCTTGGATATGCAACCGCCAGCAGGACTATCCACTTTCTGCTCACTAGGTCCTTCTCTCCTCAGTCTCCAGACCACCGCCACAGCTCCAGGTGCCCCTCATACTGCACCCACCATACAAGTAATCTACAGTGCACCCGTCTGGGGAGAATGGGAGATCTGGCGTGGGAATTGTGCCCCCCCCCCCCCCCCCGAGTCACTTTACTGGATGCAGGCCAAGTGGGCAAATATCAGCAGTGGTTTCCTCCTGAAGGCCCTCAGTTTGCTACCCGTTATCCAGTTTTTGCCATTCTGGGCATTCAGCCAACCCTTTAAGGGTTGTGTCTTGGCTCCTTACCTGCTCGGGCTCCGGGGATGGCTTATCACGTTAGTGTGCAGACCCTGAAGGCTTCACGTCACGCTTCCTGCGCAATTGCTTACATGCAGTACCTCTGGTTTTCCGGTGCGCTGTCTTCTGCACCCGGTCCATGGTTAGCCTAGTGATTGGCCTCCAAAATTACTATCTGGTCTTTAAGGTGTAGTGCACAGTTGCCTGCTTCTCTTAGCCATGTGGTGCGCTTTGCTCGCTGTCTTTTCCTCCGGACCCTTTAGCGGTGTTACAAGTCTTGACTCCCCCAAGCCCCTTGGCTGGGCCGTATCCCACACAAGGTGTACGGCAACAGGGGCTATGCACACTGTACTTGTGGCACTCTGCCTGTGGTCACATTCTGGTTTCTGGGCCCGTGCTTATCCCGGGGGCCTGCGCACGCTCTCCCATTCATGTGTCCTGCTGCAGCAGTCAACCATATGCATGCGACTGCTCAAGCCACCAGCACTCCGCCGTTATGCTGCAGTCTACCTTGGTCCTCCATCCAAAGGCAGGCCGGCTCGCCATCTGTGCTACCACTGGTGACCATGGCATGCACACATTCGCACACAACCCATTATTCCCCAACACTGCCATCGGGCCCCTTGCCGTATCTCTGCAAGATTTCCGGGCGCTGTTGCTAATTTATTTCGCTCTGACGTCGGAAGCCTGGGGCAGCCGCTTGCATTCACTCTGTCTCACCGGAGCCTGGATCCCCACTGCCAGTAGTACATGACTGTCCTCCGGGAAAGGAAATGCACCAAACATGGGCTTACAAAGATAAACAGATCTTTATTCTACAACTGAACAGTTTTCAAAGGAACAAAGTATCAGATAGCTATATGGCCCTCAGTACATGACAGCGAATACCAGCCCTTTCGGTGTGAGAAGTGAGTGGGGCTGTACATCAGAACACTCACTCTTTATACAATTCTCTAACATGATGTCCAGCCAATCTACAGGTTAATCATTCCTTGGGCTAGGGGTTCGTGCCGCGTTCACTTCCAATTTATTCATCTATATGCCTATGGATTATTTCTAGTTCATACACAAATAAGTCACAATGGCAGCAGTGTACCTTTGGATTTAACATTAAGCCTTCGTACATATTTCATACAATGCAGTTCTACAAGTGTTCACATTCAGTATTTAAACAACATTGTACTTAATATATGCTCGCGGATCGGTTTCGTTGGCACAGGTAATCCTTGATCTACAGGTCAACGAAGGACATGGTCTCCTTACATGACCCTAACATTTGGCCTGCGGGCAGTTTAGACATTAACTTACATGTCGAGGTCAGGACGGCCAAGTTACAATCAGAAGAACACTGTCCACCATTTTAGAACACAGGGTGACTTTGGAGTGAGAATTAAAATGGCGGATGGACCTAAAATGGCATTTAAATCTATCTAAGGTCGGAACCTTGCAACGCGGATTTCTTCGCAGAGTGACTGGGCTTAGGCCAATATATACAATAAAGTAGGTACAATATGATATCCCGTTTAACAAACCCTTCTTTTGGCCTAAGCCAAGCGCTAAACTACTTCTAGCCACTTTACGAGTAACTCCACGTCTCAATGTCCATACATCCTGAATCACTATCTATATCAATTGCCATAAAATCAGATACTAAGATTTCTTTCAGCACACATTCGTTGGAGATCTTCTCTGGCGCGTATACTTTATGTCCTAATGTACCCATCGCTTGTGCGCAACATCCTCCTAACATCGAACACATACCAGGAAGACACTGTATACAACAACAAAGAAACAACAGAATACCTAAAATAATCAGTAAAACCGAAAGTAGTTTCCATCCCCAAGAACGCAAGAAGTCCCAGAACCAAGCGCTAAGATCCCCGTTTCCCTCGGGAACATGCACTTCTGAACTTAGGCCATACAGATTCTGTATTGCCTTAAAGATAGTTGGGGAGGAATCTGGACAAAAACACAGCAAGCGGACCCAACCAATTTACATACCCCACCACGCTCAGTCAGGATGACATCTAATGCCATCTGGTTCTGAAGTGCTACTAACCTTATTGCTTTCTGTTGTAGAGTCATATTTTAGAGTATTTCAGTGGTCCGGTTGATGGTCCTCTCCAGTACTCTCGCTAGTCTTCTGATATCTTCAGAGTTCATTATTTGCCCCCAAAATGGCACAAAGGATTTAGCTACATCGCCCAGAACTTGTGCTGAAGTGTCACCATTCTCGTCCCGTCGTGGACGAGCCTTTAAAATCTCTAGAGTACTTGCAATGAATACCCCGGGTAACAGAATCCCTAAATAACAAGTTCCCTGCCAATCCCTGGGTAACCATGGAAATGCTACATTACCGCAAATGAAGTAGACAGGTTCGCCTACATACAAGGGTATGTCCTCGCCAGTCAAATTCGCAACATTGGCGCAACCTTTAAAATGACCCATTGAGTACCATTCCTTGTATGCAGAAAGAAACTGAATCGGGCTATGGTTAACAGTGTAGGAAGAAGGCGTGGCATCCTAATTGCCTATAGGAGCCATCTTGAAAGAGATCAAAGATTGAAAAGGACGGGACAGTATATCAGAAGGCCTAATAGAAGCAACATTAAGCTTACTCCCATTTGCAAAAAGCGAGCATCCCGGGGGCGTCAGAACACTTTTTTCAAACTCGTTCAAGTTAGTCCCATCGAAATTCCCCAAGATGCTATCGTTCCATCGGCCAAAGAATAGTGCTCTAAGAGAAGCATAGCAAGCGTCAAATTTAAAGGATGAATATACCAACCTTACCCCTTATCCCCGTGTTGCGGTAAATGTGAACAGATCCAACAATTAGATTTGTTAAAAATGGCATGTTTATCATTCATGATGAGTAATAGTGTGTTGTTGTGATAATTCCGTCTGTGCTGAGAGTCTCTAGGAGATAGAGTATGCAGATGCACGAAAGGAGTAGAAACAGTAGGTACATTTTTAGTAGGTAACAAATTCTCAAACTGATGTACTTCTTCTAGATACCACAAACCTAAAACAATGACTATTGTGAAACCAATTAACATTATCACAAAGCAGCAATACGTTTTCGGGGCCCACACAGTGGATTGTCCATTTTCGCAGCTGGTCACACATTTTCTTATCTGTTATGTGCGTGCGGGAGCGGTTGCAGGCATTTTATTCTTCAAACGAAAGCGCCAATGTTATTTGCAGGCAACCTCCAGGCCGAGCGTTTTCTTAGTCCTTCCACAAACCCTAGCTAATAGAATCCCCTTATGTACAAATGATTGGGCCAAAAAGACAAGCCCTTCGATGATTTTCCTTGATGGCACAGCCGAACCGTGCAGTAAGTCCATTTCCTCGGACGTAGATCGTACCTTGTGGTCCCTGGTACTGAGTGATCTGTGAACAATGTGTCGTCACTTCCCACTGGAAGTGGCGAATGAACGGAAGCAAGATCAGAAACAAGAGCAACTTCCGGAAACAAAACTGTTGGATAGTGTGGAGATGAAATAGCTGTTTCCCCAGACCTCACGGGCTCAGGGAGAATCTCTGATGCACTCTCGATGCCGGTTGCTGCTTCGTGATCATTGGTTACAGCATTGGTGAGGGGTTCTGCATCATCTGTATCGTGTGGCACTGGGTGTGGAATCCTCTTGGTGCGCGACGCGTGTATCCAATGCTTCTGGCCTGCTACCCGCACCGCAGTCTGTGAGACCAGCAAAACTTGGAAGGAGCCCCGCCAGCGAGGTGCGAGGCAAGAAGATCGCTCAAACGATTTTGTGAGGATCCACTCTCCCGGTTGTATGCTGTGACCGGGACCCTCGTACCGTACAGGTAAAGCCTCTCGCACCTGGTGATAAATCGAATACAGATTTTTAGTTAACTGGCCACAATAGTCAGAGAGAAGTACATTTTCGACGTCTCGTAAAGAACGAGACTTCGGAACATTCCAAATATTAGCTGGCCTACTCATAATCACCTCAAAGGGAGAGAGCCCAGTATTAGTTTGAGGGGTTGTTCTCATAGATAACAACACGATCGGTAAGGCGTCCGGCCATTTTAGTTTGGTGTCGGCACACGTCTTAGCGAAGTTGTTCTTGATGATGCCGTTGTGTCTTTCTACTAGTCCAGCACTCTGAGCGTGTCTAGCCGAATGGAACCGTTTATCGATCTGTAATCCCGCGCATATCTGCAGAATTACAGCAGCGTAAAGTATGGACCATTGTTCAACTAGATGACTCTCTGCAACCCAAATCTTGGAAAATATTCCTTTAACATAGTCTTTGCTGTGGTCATAGCTGTGGCATCTTTGACAGGATAGGCTTCAATCCATTTGCTAAAAGCACAGATGAAGACTAATACATACTTGAAATTGTTGCAGCGCTCCATCTCAATAAAATCAAAATGAATAACCTCAAAGGGGACGGAAGGTGGACCAAAACTACCCCTAGGAGTTGATGTGCCCTTTCCCACATTATGCTGCAAACAAATCATGCAACCCTGAACGAAGCATTCAGCTACTTTAGGGATTTTGTCATTTACCCACACATTTTGCAACATTTTAGTGATTTAACGAGCACATATACGAGTGGGACTATGAGCCATAACAACCATCATCATAATATATGCACCAGGCACTAACCACTTCCCTTCAACTTTGTCCACCCAACACCCATCATTATCCAGTTTCCCCAAACCCTCAGCCCACTTCTTAGATTCTTCTAATGTGGCATCGGCTTGGATATACCTTACTGAATCAATACCCTCATCCAAAGTACAGGCATTTGTGGCTTCCCTTAAGGTATACATTTCTGAAGAGAGATTGTTAGGGAGAATTCTCTGTTAAGGCTAATTTCCCAAACCTAGTGAGTCCCCCAGCAGCTTTGCTGGATTTTTGGGGTTTATTTTTTTCTCCTGCTAAGAGTGAGACTCTTTTTCTCCCACTCTTAGACATGATTTGAGATATCCTTTGACTTTGTAATGTGTTTTATGGGCTATGGGGTCTTTTACTCCATAGGTTTTCATGTGTTTTTGGTAAGTGTGTTACACAGCACCCTCAGTGCAGTAACACAGGGGTGTCATAGTGACCCCCAAACATAGACTCCATCTGGGACAGACTACTGTCCCCCAGGGAAAGTAAAGTCACCATTGACTTTACTAGCCTTAAATTGTGAACAGAACCAGTACAAACCATCATATTGTGGAAGTACTGGTAGGGGTAATTCGATTGCCCCTGGGTCTGTTTTTCGAGGGGGCACTGTGCAGTCCCCCCTCGTAGAGTTTCTGGCTGGTGGCAGTGGTTACCACGCGAAATATTCCACCGGAATATTTCCGATGGGATTTTCCCATTCATTTTAAACGCACCACTTTTTTGGTGCAATGTTAAAGATACCGCCGGGTTATTTATTTAATATTTATTCCCCGGTTGGATCTTTTTGCCAGGACTCGGTTTTAAAATGGCATTTGTGTTCGCCTCTGTAACTCCAACCACAGTCGAGCCCTTTGTTCCACTTTTTGGCGGGCTTCTGCACAGAAGCCTCCAAAAGTGGTGCCACTCTGTCTGGATCTACAGGATGTGTGGGAGGGGGGTTTAGGGACCCTGGACTGAGTTGCCTGGGCAACTCAAGTCGCACTCTTGTGCGATTGGCCCAGTGGTGAGCCGCCCGGCTCACCACTTATCATGTTTGAGTGACAGCTAGGACTGATGAATGGGGGGTTTCTGCATAAAAGCCGGGCTTTGGGTACTGGAACTTGAGAAGTCGCCTCAGGACCAAAGAATCCGAAGAGGGAGAAGCTGAGCCGACCTGCAATGACGACACCACCGGTGGAGGCCTGCTGAACCGTCACCACTTCCCAACGACAGAGAAGATCTTCATCCCGGAGAGTCTTCTTACTCTGAACTGGTGGGGATAACCAGTTCGCCCTCTTTGCGCCTTCCTGGATCGTCTTGTGGTCGAATCGCCCATGCCAAGCATCCCGGCGGCCGGATAGCCACGCTTCACCACTACCGTGAATAAAAGGGTAGTACCTTTTAACCGGGAAACTCTGCGGCTGGTTTCTTCCCTGGCAGTGCAACGACCTCCAGCTTTCCTCCACGTCGAGATCTTCTCTTCCCCTGGACGAAGCACCGACGTGCACCCGCTGCCAGGAACAACTGCCCCCGCTGGAGCATTCTCACCATTTCAGGTACTGTATCCCACCTGGTCTCCCTTGCAACAGACCATTCAAGGTGTCCCGTAAATCCTTGACTCTCTATCCTGGGGTGACTTGGGACCTCCTAACTGCCTAAGGGAACTGCACAGGTTTCTGCCTAACAGAGATCAGTGGCAGTCTGTTTGGCTATCTGGTCAGCAAAATCGTTCCCTTTTCCTACCTGATCTACAATCTTCCGATGCGCTGCACATTTTATGATAGCTAGCTGGGTAGGGAGTGCAAGCGCTGAAAGTAACCATAGTATCAAGAAGCCATGTTGAATTTTTGTGCCATGTGAAGTCAAGAAACCTCTTTCTGCCCAAAGTCTACCGAAGTTGTGAACCACCCCAAAGGCGTACTGACTGTCAGTATATATGTTTGCTGTAAGCCCTTCGGAAAGTTTACAATCTCGGGTCAATGCTATAATCTCTGCGGTCTGCGCGGAGTTATGCATGATTCTCGCTTGGTTTCAAAGACCGTGCTCAATGTAGAGATTGCATAAGCAGCTGTGGATGTACCATCCGGAAGTTTGAAGCAGGAGCCATAGCAAAGCAGCTCCCCTTGTGGATTGTTCAAAGGAGTATCTTTCAGATCGATTCTACCCTTTGTCTCTTGTTTGGTAGTGTAAAGACAGTCATGTGACTCTTCGTCACTACAAGCAGTACCTTGCGGGAAAGGTAAAAGTTCAGCCGGATTAAGAACACAACACCTCTTAATTTGTATGTGCGGTGCAAACAAGATCAATTCATCTCGTTAATCGTGCGGAGGTGAGGTATTGCATTTGTGTTCTGTTTAATAGAACATCTACAGAGTGAGGTACCATCAGGGTTAAAACATGGCCTAGGACCATTCCCTCGCTCTGTTTTACGGACGCAGCAGCAGCGACAGCTCGCAAACATCTTGGCAAAGCGCATGCTACAGGATCAAGGGTGGAAGAAAAGTAGCCGCACAACCTATTCTTCCCTCCACGTTCCTGCGTTATCCATCACATTCATGCACACAAAACACAAAGGCCTTTGCATAGTTTGGTGTGCCCAAAACTGGTGCCGAGCACAATGCAGTCTTGAGCAAATCAAATGCTTGCTGGTGTTCCAAGTTCCACGGTAATGGCGAAGAAATGCCCTTCTTTGTCAAAGCCAACATTGGTTTAATCACTAGTGAGAAATTCAGGATCCACTGCCTACAGTAAGAAGCCATACCCATCAAGGCTCTAACTTCCTTCTGCGTATTTGGGACAGACCTGCTTGAAATGAGTTTTATCCATTCAGGCGTCAACCTTCTTCCCTCTTTTGACAGGAGATAGCCTAAATAGGCGACCTCCTGACAACAGTATTGAAATTTTTTAAGCAAACCTTTATGTCCATGTTGAGCCAAATGAATAAGCAACAACACAGTGCCCTCCTTACAAGCGCTCTCTGAGTCAGCAGCTAAAAGCAAGTCATCAACATATTGAAGCAGTGTACAAGTAGAGGGCAACTCAAGGGTATTGAGCTGCTCTTTCAAAGCCCTACTATAGATACTAGGATTTTCTGTGTAACCTTGCGGTGCACGGGTAAAGGTAAACAAACGTCCCCCTAGGATGAACGCAAACAAGTATCTACTGTCTTTGTGTATAGGAATACTAAAGAAAGCGTTCTTTAGATCCACGACACTAAAATGAGTAGCTGAAGCCGGGATTAATATTGTTGTCATATCAAGCACAATTGGAAATTGTGGAGCAAGGATCTTATTGATGGCACATAAAACAATTATGAAACGAAAAGGAATTGCATTATCGCCTTTTTTGTTCACGGGTAAAATCGGACTATTGCACAAACTACCTGCAATTTCCTCAATCACCCATTGATGCACAAAATCGGAGACTATGCATTTCAAAGCTTGCTCACCATCGACCGAGATCTTATACTGGGGAATACGTGGCAGCTTTACTCCATGTTTCAAGATAATCTTAACAGGTTCAATTTGCAAGACACCGACGTCATTATCATCAATAGCCCACAAACACTCCGGAACATGACTAAATTCTGGCGGCAAAGGTCTGGTCAAGAATTGAGAGGCAGAAAGTTGCTGCGGTGAAATCGTCAAACGCACTCCATCAGAAGAACAATGAATTACCGCATTTAATTCCTTCAACAGATTCAACCCCAACAAATTCTCTCCACAATTCTTAGTCAAAAGGAATGGACAATGGTTTGAAAATGGACACATGGTAATTGGTACCGGCGAAGAAACCGGACAGACAACTGGTGTGCCAGAAAACCCTACAGAAACATTGGTTTGCCATGACAGTGGAATGTTTGGAACCAGTGAATGGTCAATGGAACACTTCTGTGCCCCTGTATCTATCAAGAATAGATGTTTCCCATTTCCCACCAACATCTCAACGTAGGGACCTTTCTGATTGACGGGAATAGGCGCTGGTTCCAAACCCTGTTTCAGGCAATCCTAGCGAAACAGAATGTCATCAAAAGGAAGTTCTTCAGAGAGGTAAGCAGCAGAAGGATGAGCAAAAATGTTTCTATTATCCACACTCGATGCCTGATTGTCCTGCGAAAAAGATTGCTGTGAATCCTGTGAAAACTGACCTCTACCAGGACCCCCTACAACTGGGCGACCTCTGGATCGTCTATCCATATTTCCAAATGTGTTATTTGACCTTTGCTGGAGGATCGGGCATTGTGCACGCCAATGACCCTCTTGTCTACAATAAGCACACTGGTTAATGTTTACAGGACCCAATGGCGCATTTCCTTGTGGAACGTACTGACCTCTAAATTGCGAATTACCCCCTCTAGGGCCTCTAACAATTTGCTGCAATAGAACTTTTGTTTTTAAGTCTCCTTTTCTCTTTTCAAATCTTTTTTTTTCGTTGACACGATTCTCATAGTACTGAACCATGTGCAATACATCTGACTGAGACGTCGCTTGCCAAGCGCTCTCGGAGGACATAATTTGCGACTGGATGTCAGGCAGCAATCCACGCACAAATTTGGCCACGAATAATATTTTCCCAGACTCTGTGCCTAGGTCTTGTCCACTGAAATGTGAAAATACCTGTTCGAACCGATCAAAAAACTTGGTAGCACCCTCAGACTTCCCTTCGACACAGGCAGTAAGCTTGTCCCAAATAATTCTCTTTTCAGAGATTATAGTTTCAATTTCGTAACTATTCTACCAGGCAAAGTTAGTATTACCTGAGGCGGTCTTTCGCCAGCTGGCCTTTCTCCATCGAGTCTAACCATGTTAGTCCATGTATCTCCTAGCCCTGGTACATCATCTACAGTTCTAATCTGTTTCCACAAGTCGACAGGCAGGAGTATGGGAAATAACAGATCGATATCACTTAAGGTGAATACTGATGATTGCAAGACAGACTATTTCTTTGTAGAACCCTGTCGGATTCTTCCTAATGTCGGGAATAGATTGTTTAATGGTGTTCACTTCCTGTCTCGAGAACGGGACGTGAACAAACTGCGACACATAATGTGCAGGAATTTCATCGGCTTGCGCACCCGTTCCGGCATCCGCTGGAACCTGGACTTTTGGGACAAATGTCTGAGGAACCTCTCTCATAGGCAACTGAGAAGTAGGCAGCTCCAAACGCTTACTAAGCAATAGAGCTAAATCGAGCGCTAAAGCATTTCTGGCATATACTGACTATAACTGTCATATACTTCTAGGGGAGTTATCGACATGTCCGAGATCCATCCAATCGCATCTTTCGTACAAATTCGTGTTTCCTAAGTTATTGATTTCCGCATAACGTCCAAGCCATCACCATCTTCATCTCCATTCCGTATCCTTTCCAGCTCCCTTCTATACTCAAGAATCCTCTCAACATGCTCTAGCACCTTCTCCGCAGTATCTCTAGAGAACGCTAAAGTATTCAGATCCCTCAATCCTTGTGGGGGATCTATGCCATTCAGCCTGTTCCACATTACACATAAATGAATTCCTAATCCTTCAATAAAAACGTTTTTCTCAGGAAGATTGTCTATATTAGAAAGTGTGGCAAAAACATCAGGTTGTTCACCCTTCTCCATGCAATGCTTAGCCCATGCAGTTAACTTGCGTTGTTTTCTCTGGAGACACAGTATTACGAGTTACAACCCTCGATCCCGCTCCCCAATCTACTACAAGCGGTGTAGAACCACTTGGAAGAGGGAGAGTAGGCAAGTTTTGAACATCAGGCAACAGTGGTGCTATTACTGATACAGCAGGCAAAGGTGGAGGAACGGGTGGAGGAGCAACGACAAGAGGAGGAACAACGACTGGAGGAAGAGAAACAGCAGGAGGAACAATAGGAGGAACTATGGGAGGAAGAATAACAGCAGGAAGAGGAACATACGAGGTGGCGCAGTGGCACCAGGCCTTCGTTCGTTTAATAGTTTAATCGATAAATTCATCAGATACACGAGTCTTTAGAAGGGTACATTTTCTGAATCCCAAGTGAAAAAGCCCTATCCATATTCCTAACTGACTCAGACTGTTTATTTTGGTCGTACAACAACGCATTTTTGGCGTTCGTCATATGACGGCGCGCATGCTTTTCTCTACTCTTAAGCTGCTGCAAAGCTTCTTTCTTCCAATTCTGTAATACATCAAATGCTGCAGGTCTAGCCTTTTTCTTCAATAATATAGATTCTAAGTATTCAATATGAGGGATTTCAAAACTACCATTGATTGGCCACTGAAGTTCGGAAGCATGTCTAGTTTGTCTTTGCCAAATATCATAAATATTATACTACCAATGCCATGCTTACAGTACATAGTACACGCCAGCGGCCCCTCCATTGGTGCTGGTCGGCCAAATTCCAGAGATTGTCTGTCCTCGCCGAATAATGCCCTGAAGCAGGCAGACAATTCCCGGGCATATCAGAATACTGGTGTTACCTGGTCAATAATTGAACTCGCGAGTGCAACACGGCAAAACAAATTTTCAGGATACTTAAGAATCGGCTCACGACTCACCTGATCAAATCCTAAGGAGGTCCGATCGGATTACAAAGTTTTCTAACAAAGACTTCCTCAAGGTTGGTGATTTCAGCAAATCTGCCCGCCTCGATATATGGACCCTCGTCAAGATGCCGACTCGGACCACATGCTCACCGTCCAGGGATCGGGTCGTGCAGCGCTGCTGAGGTGTCGCTTCTCATCCAAGAAAGGGGCCCCTTTATACCGTCCGATCCCGGTTCGATAGCCGTGTAAACTTTCAACGAGCTGGCATCAATCTTGAGGGTCCCTATTCGGGCGCCATCTGTAAAAGCAAAAAGAGAATATCGAGGCCGAGTACCAGAAAAGGAAATACACCAAACACGGGTTTACAAAGATACACAGATCTTTATTCTACAACTGAACAGTTTTCAAAGGAACAAAGTATCAGATAGCTATCTGGCCCTCAGTACATCACCGTGAATACCAGCCCTTTCGGTGTGAGAAGTGAGTGGGGATGTACATCAGAACACTGGCTCTTTTTATACAATTCTCTAACATGATGTTCAGCCCATCGACAGGTTAATCATTCCTCGGGCTAGGTGTTCGTGCAGCGTTCACTTCTAATTTATTCACCTATATGCCAATGGATTATTCCTAGTTTATACACAAATAAGTCACAATGGCAGCAGTGTACCTTTTGATTTAACATTAAGCCTTCGTACATATTTCATACAATGCAGTTCTACAAGTATTCACATTCAGTATTTAAACAACATTGTACTTAATATATGCTCGCGGATCGGTTTTGGTGGCACAGGTAATCCTTGATCTACAGGTCAACTAAGGACAAGGTCGCCTTACATGACCCTAATATTTGGCCTGCGGGCAGTTTAGACATTAACTTACATGTAGAGGTCAGGACGGCTAAGTTACAATCAGAGGAACACTGTCCACCATTTTAGAACACAGGGTGACTTTGGAGTGAGAATCAAAATGGCGGATGAACCTAAAATGGCGGCTAAATCAATCTAAGGTCGTAACCCTGCAACGTGGATTTCTTCACAGAGCGACTGGGCAATATATACAATAAAGGAGGTACAATATGATATCCCGTTTAACACCTGGGTTCACCTCTTGCTCTCTCTCCCGTGGCTTATCCACGACAGGGCAGCCTTGTCCCTCTCACAACTCCTTCCGTCCAGACCTGCTGTGCCAATGGATTCCCTCTCTGCAAGCTCTCAGTTTCTTGCGCTGCGCTTTCTTGTCTTCTTGTGCCGCAACACAGCGGCTTAATCTAATTGGAGCCGCAGGACACCCAGGCTGGACGTGACTGGGCTTCCTGTCCTTCCATGTACAGTAAAAATCTTGTCCTGGGGGCATGCCAGATGCTGTCGGCAATGCATGGAGTCCTGTTTTCCTGCCAGCGGTAGAGCAGCCATGCCCTGCTGTTGTAACTTCTCTCAGTTCAAAAGCCTGGCGCGCGCCTTGGACCTCTTGGATATGCAACCGCCAGCAGGACTATCCACTTTCTGCTCACTAGGTCCTTCTCCTCTCAGTCTCCAGACCACCGCCACAGCTCCAGGTGCCCCTCATACTGCACCCACAGTTCAAGTAATCTACAGTGCACCCGTCTGGTGAGAATGGGAGATCTGGCATGGGAATTGTGCCCCCCCCCCCCCCGGAGTCACTTTACTGGATGCAGGCCAAGTGGGCATATATCAGCAGTGGTTCCTCCTGAAGGCCCTCAGTTTGCTACGTGTTATTCAGCTTTTGCAATTCTGGGCATTCAGCCAACCCTTTATGGGTTGTGTCTTGGCTCCTCATCTGCTCGGGCTTCGGGAATGGCTCATCACATAGTGTGCAGACCCTGAAGGCTTCACGTCGCGCTTCCTGTGCAATTGCTTACACGCGGTACCTCTGGTTTTCCGGTGCGCTGTCTTCTGCACCCGGTCCGTGGTTGCCTAGTGATTGGCCTCCAAAATTACTATCTGGTCTTTAAGGTGTAGTGCACAGTTGCCTGCTTCTCTTAGCCATGTGGTGCGATTCGCTCGCTGTCTTTTCCTCCGGACCAGTTAGCGTGTGTTACAAGTCTTGACTCCCCAAGCTCCTTGGCTGGGCCATATCCCACACATGGTGTACGGCAACAGGGTCTATGAACACTGTACTTGTGGCATTCTGCCTGTGGTCACATTCTGGTTCCTAGGCCTGTGCTTATCCCGGGGGCCTGCGCACGCTCTCCCACTCACCAGGTGTCCTGCTGCAGCATTCAACCTTATACATGCGACTGCTCAAGCCACCAGCACTCCGCCGTTATGCTGCCGTCTACCTTGGTCCTCCACCCAAAGGCAGGCCGGCTGGCCATCTGTGCTACCACTGTTGATCATGGCATGCACACATTCGCACACAACCCATTATTCCCCAATACTGCCATCGGGCACCCTGGCATATCTCTGCAAGATTTCCAGGCGCTGTTGCTAATTTATTTTGCTCTGACGTTGGAAGCCCGGGGCAGCCGCTTGCATTCACTCTGTCTCACTGGAGCCCCACTGCCAGCAGTACACGACTGTCCTCCGGGACTGCGTCGTTAATGCATGCACTCTCCTCATTTACAGCCAGCCAGTATCTGCAGCCAAGTCGCATGGAACGCACTCCCGGGGCGACACTGTTTCCTCCACTCCTAGCTGCTAGCCACTGGCATACATGCCCTCTGGGTTTCTGCAGCGTTCCTTTGTTCTACGCCGCCATCTTTCTAGTTACACATCTGAACTCCAGCTCCGACTCTGAACGGCTCCAATTACTCGAGCAAAGCACCTCGAGTCACCAATCTGCATCTAGGTATGCTTGCCTTGTTTGCCAACACAGTGCTTCTACTTCCCAGCTGTAGATGTTCCAAAAACCTTTTCAGTGTTATTGCATGTTCGGATCACAGGAGCTCATCAGGACCCGTCGTACTCCATGGCTCTGTAGCCACGCCCCCCTGCGCATTACATTTCTCTGCAACAAGTGCAGGCTTTAGAAATGCAAGATGCGGATCTTCTAAAAAACATTGAGTTATTACTAGATGAGCAAGCCGGCGGAAATGTCTTGTTCAATATAAAAGATACTTTAAAGTCCTAGCCACATTCTACTAGATAACGTGGCCCGGGAGGAAAGCCTGGTACAAATATTTCCTGGTTCAAATGAAAATGAAAGAAAGACATGCTTAAAACAACCTGATCAGCATGGAAAACAGAATGGTTTCTTACAGAATAAAGCTTGCAACCCGTTTGCTTCTAACAGAAGTAACAGACAGCAGTCGTTAGTCCCCTATCCTCTATACTGCATGGGCGTCCCTTCCAAGGGACGGGAGACAGAACCTTTTTCACCAGAAAAAAACGTCTTCCCCTAGAAATTTAGAGGCACGCAGGGGTGCGGCCCTGGGAGCATGCCCTACCCTGACTCCGCCCACCGGCGTCACTCCTCAGTCCCCATTGACGCGTCGACAATAGGTAACATTGCCTAATGGCACCAGTTTTATTAGTGGGGAGGATGGTGGGACGTATGGAGGAAAGGGAGTAACTCATAATTACTTTTATGTCCTGTCCCCTTTCCTCCATACTGCATGGGCGAGGAATAAAAGGAAGACTAAAGGTGGAATCCAATGGAGCCTCAGAGAAGAACTCATGATGTGCAAGACCAGACCTTCATGAATAATGTTCTAAATACCAGCTGATCCTGGACGATACCAAGGAGGAATATGTTCTTCAAATAAGGATCTCAGACATAGGCATCCTGAGCGTGCCAGGTAGTTTTCTAGAGTCCCTAGGATCCTTGACAACCGGCTTTACCTTGGGATTGAATCACCTCTGCTTTGCATTGGAAAGACCCTTAATCACAGAAGGCTTCATGACTGTAAAAGCTTTATATGTCAAATGTGGAAAGGGGATTAAAATGGTTGAGTTTTGGGCCGTTAATGTGAGGAAAACAGTGATCAAACCTGGTTTGCACGATTACAGTAAATCGCCTTGGAAAAATTCATCTTTGGTTATTGCAGGTTAGATTTTGTGTTATTTTATAGCATTTAGCTGCCTTTGTTATGGCCTTTGTGCACTGCAGGTTGTCCAGAAATTTGGTGGAAGGTAGACTGAACATCAGATGATAAACTGTATATTACATTGCAGGAAAAATAGTTTTTTTGCAGAGAATATTGGTACTGTAACATTATATTTACCAGTATTTATCTGCTGGTTGGGAATTACTGTGCGTTTGACTTTTCAGTAAATTAGTCATTGCTATCATGAGAAACAAATTATTGGTGGGAGTCTGCCAGCTTTTATAAAGATGGTGCACTGAAAAAGTTTACACCAAACCGCAAGGTTTCTGGACGCATTACAAGACAGCTTGGAATCACAATTTGGAACATAAATGTAACAACGGTGCAGAAACAAATAAGAGTGTTGAGATGCATTAGACAATCGCCCAAAGCCACTCATTGCAGTGGTGAGCTCTACAATTACCTGAGAATCTGTACATTATATTAAACTGAAGAAATAATTGTTTTGGCAGAGATGGCTAGTACTGTTCATATCTGTGCAAAAAGAAATGCATATGTCTATTCTGAATACATGACTGCGGTTGTACTGCAAATGCATGATAAACTATACATTACATTGTAGGTCAAATACATAGTAAAAATGTACATTACATTGCAAGAAAAAAAAATGTGCTTTGGCAAATTCATACCCTTTTCTAGAAATCTGGAATTAAGGGCATTATGCCTTTTTACAACTCCATGACACAAAGCAAGCTGCCATATCAGTCACACCTTTGTGGATTGAAAGTTTTTGAAAAAGATCAATGGGATAGGGAATTCATCAGTCACAATCAAAGGGCTGACCTTCCAAACCCCTCAAGAATCTTCATGAAACAGATTAAAAAAAAGAGTGCAGAGTTGACTCGACGAAGGCCAAAGACCAGAGTTTTGCTTTGTCAAGTGAACAAGCAATCTGGTGGCCAGAAACTATCATTTCTCACAGCAGCATTCACAACAACTGATTCTTCAGAAAAATGTCCCCTTCAGCAATGGGCTCCTCTATTGAGGTCTTGTGTTCATAGCCTAGGCTACTGAAAAAGCTGGTTCTGAAAAGGGCTTTTTTCAAAGCTGTGCAAACCAAAACAAAAAGTCTCACTAGTAAAAAGGATGATGGGTCTTCCGACTGCAATTTAGCAAAGATGTCTAAACCAGAAGGGTTCTTAATAGGAGCAAAACAGAATGCTTACAAAGTCTTGGCGTAATGCCTCCAAGCATTCTTTGGATAAACAGAATACTCTTCTTTCTCCAAGGGGAAATTCTAATCTGCATAAAATCAGCCTTTTGGGGATCAAAAGGCTCACTGAGAGGAGAGACATGCAGCAGAATGACCAGATGAGCAGCCTCGTGCACCAGCTCGTCTACAAATTATGTCATGGTAGGAGCGGGACAACTCTGCTTAACTGTGAAAGTCCGCAAATTCAAAAATCTGTACAAAAACAAAGTAAACTGTTGGATTTGAGGCAGTAACTTTCCACCAACCCTCTTTCTAATCCACAATGAATAGGGAGAAGGTGGATAGACAAGCACCAAAGAAACTAAGCTGCTGCTTTGCTAAGGAGTTAATAAAGAGCCAGAATCGACGTCCCTGACAAATGCTTGAAGTTGACACTTACAGCCCTTGGATATTGGTAAACCACCATTCAGATTGCCTGAAAGACCTGAGTCACCAGCAACCATCAGTGTTCCTCTGGAGCTAGTCGGCACCCCTCCCCTCTATGACATATTTCTTTCCACTATTGCCCGGGGCATTCTGTGGCACGGATACCTTTACAGAAGCAACTCTGGCACCATGTTTGGATTCTGGTTCCTTTTGATATTCTTCTGGGCCACACCTGAACCATGTGAAGCAGAAGCTGCTCTCGGGCAGTAAGAGGGGAATCTTGTAGGATGTCTGGAGTATGGAAGCACCAGGTATATGAAAGGAACAGTGCTTTACCACCAATGCTGATACTGCAGTGGCATTGTCAGTGTATGCTGCCATAACCTGGTCAACCCCATGGTCGTGGACACTGGCACAGATCTTAGCGAGAGCCTTGATGTCCCTCTCCGGTACAAAGATAACTATGTTTGGATGGAAAAGCTGATTTAGGTTTGAATGGTTGCCACACCATGCATAATGGAAGCCTTTCAATGGGCACCTGTGTACTTGATGTTCCTGAACTGAACGGACCCAGAAAACAGGTTTCAACTTGCTGATCTTCATCGGCACCCTTCCCCCGCCACACTGAGCATGGTGTGCCTCTTACAGAGGTCTGAGAAGTCTAGCATCTCCGGCATAATAGTCCTATTCCTTTTGCCTGAATACAAAGGTGACAACTAAGGGACAGAGGTGCTATTCCTGCATTTAAGGCACAAGGACAAGCTGGATGGAGATACCCCAGGCCTGTTATGCAGGTGGTGCGAGCTGAAGTTGAAAAGAGCATAATCTACTATAGACACACCTTTAGGACAGTGACAAATGCATGCAACCCCTGGTTACATAGGAACTATGTATATAAAAATGTGCAAAAACTGCTAAAAACGATAAAAAAATATATATATAGTTAACCAAATAAGGGGGAAGAGGCAAAGCCCTACATACTCAAACAAGCCTTTTTCAATAGAATTTTAAGTGGAAAGAAAACTGCGGGGGGGGGGGACTACACCTGAAAACCTAGAAAAGTAAAAAGATATGGACAGCAACTTCCCGAGTTGAACGATTGGGAAAAAAAACATAACTGGTAGTTGTGCTTTGTGGACCTTATATATAGTATGAGGATGGAGAGTGGAACTATGGCACGCCGACCAATGCGGTTATACATTCTAGCTAAAGGTTTCTCATTGCAAAAGAGCAGTTTCTCAGCCTGACCTGCTGGAAAAGCAGGGAAGCAAACATGATGAGAAGGATGAGTTTGTGACTGAACACATAGTAAAGGAGCACATGTGGTTACAGCATCCACTTTCAAATCTCAGCACTAAATACAATGTACAAACATGGGCATTAAAAAGATTGTTGATCAATAGACAGTACAGTGAAAAAAATTACCACCACCAACTTTGATCATGAAATGGTCCAATGTGTTTGTCAAAGTGCTTCACCTTTGAGAAATTGGTGATAGTCCATTCAAAACCTGGTTGACGGTCCCACAAGAGCATCGAAAAGTAAAAGACAGAGCAAAACCAGTGCAGCCACTGGCCTGTAAAACGTGAATTCTATGTCACAACAGGAGGCGAGCATTATGCTTTGCTTTCTTTATTTTAACTCGAGCAGCAAACGTTTAAACACAGAAATAATGTTCAACTACGTCTCCCATAAAACTTGGCAAAGAATGTAGTCCTTCTTGGTAACACGTGGTTAGGGCAACCAATCTTCCCCCTGCTAGACTTTGTCCACTCATCTCTTCCTTCGCTGCTCGCAGCAGATAAGTACATTTATTTTCGTTCTGAGTAGAATGTCTTTCCGAGTGCATTATATGTTTAACAGTGTTTTTTCCACAGGCTTTAGTCCTGCCGGCTCTCTAGCAGAGAGGATTGTCCTTCCTCTTCCGTGTCCTCATTCCGTCGGCATGAGACTAGCTGTGTGAAGACGAGCACAGTGGCACGCCCGGAACGGCCTGGTGGCTTGGGCGGACTCTCGCTCAGCGAGTGAGCACATTGCCAGGACGTTTTCTCCCCTCTGGGATCAGCCGCAGAAGCGGGTGGCGAGTCTTCCCTTCACCATGCCCTCGCTCAGCTGACAGCATAGGAGCGCACTCAGGTGTGATGTCTATCCTGCCGATGCTGTCGGCAGGGAGAGGGATCGAGGTCGGCCGCACCTACGAGCCTTCAGAGGCTGACCGGCCCCCGCAGGGGGCGCTAGAGGGACAGCCTACATAGCGGGCTGTCCCTTCTGGCCACCCCCTTCCGGTCGCTGGTCAGGCCTCTCTCCTCTTCCTCTCCTCCTCTGAAGGGGAAGAGGCGTTCCCAGGGGGACCTGGCTTCCGGTCAGGTCCCCCTGCGGACACTTATAAGGGCGGGAGCTGCTGGCCATCAGTCTCTTTGCCCAGCAGCTCCCGCCCGGTGTGAATTGACGTTCGTCGGTGCCCAGCAGTTCGGTCGGCCGCAGCAAGGACTTGGTAAGTATCGGGGGACGCGAGCGGATTGCGCCTTCCCCCCTTTTTTCTGTTGCGACTGCCAACGTTATAACTGCCCGAGCTCTATTCACCCGTTTTTACGTGTTACGTATTAAGCCAGTCTCTGTGGCACAGTCAGTAAGTGTTGTGGCCTGTACCGGAGACGTTGCAGGTTCGAGCCTCTAGCTTCAAAATTCCGAAAGTGTTGTGTGAAATAATTATGGCCGACGGTTTGCAATCTTTGTATGTGATGGGGTTATTTGGTTTACGATTTTTTCGTTATTCGACGCTACATTGCCGCCGCAGGTTTTTGTAGTTTAAAGTTGGAATTTGATTACATCTACAGTGTGACCACGACAGTAGGCTGTGGTAGTTGATGTCTTCCCGAGCGCAATTTACCCGTGTTTTCGTTTTCCTTATGTTTTAATTTCTCGCTGCCGGGCCACGCAATTTTGTGGCTCGAATATGCAAATTACAACAATATCATATGCGGCGGTTTGCTGTCTGGCCGCCGCTCAGGTTTCCACATGCAACAATGGTGGCCGCCGCGCCTTAGCAATTCTAATGGCCTCCGCCACAATACCATGGGCGGCCACGTGTAAAAGGTTTAATTTTCGAACATGTGGCGATGAGAGCGTTACAACCACATTGTTTAGTACGTTTTCTAAAGATGTTGTTTAGTTAAATGGCCGCCGTGCCACACTGCTTTGGCAATCATAAGTCAAGTGTTTTTATCTGATGGCCGTAAAGGGTAGAGAAAGTACATGCGAGGTGTTATGCATGGGTTTTATGATTACAAATAATGTTTCGTCGTCATCTCCTGCCGCCATGGCACAGCGAGTAGAGCGCTCGCGTGTAAAGCTCTACAGAGCCTGTCGAGGCAGGTTCGAATCCCGGGAGGGCCACACTCAGCCTTTCATCTTTCCAAGTTCGATAAATGAGCACCACACACGCCCCCGCATCCCGTGGGCACACACCATGGGTAATAATTTACAGTGCCCAGATACCTCAGGGTTTTGTAGCGACATATAGATGCACTATTATTATTATTAAAGCCCGCAGAGTGACGTTGTATAGTTAAAGGTTGCAAGCTAAAAAGTTTACGCAGCCCGCCGTGCTGCACATAATGTATAGTTTCGAGTGCGCGGGTTCGGTGGGAGATCAAAAAGTTGCGTGTTCGAATCACATCAGGGTCAAATGTAAGTAGATGTTAGCACGTCCAGCAGTGGCTCAACTGGTACGTGATTGCTCTCGGAATGCTGGGGACCTGAGTTCTAATCCAATGTCCGGAACCTCCGGTGCATGTTTGTTTTTCTCTAATGTACTTTTTGTGGCAACGATGCGGCGAGGTCGCCTGGTCGGGCCTTCAATAGGCCGAGGAAGGTAGTTAGAGGGCAACCCGTGGTATGGATTAGGGCCGCCATGCCTCACAATGCGGAACACGTTTACACAGCTGCTGCTCCAAGAAAGGGAAGCAAGGTTGTTTTTCGGGTTTCTTCTTTTTGGGCCTTAACTGTCCGGTCAAGTGGCACAGCGAGTCGAGCACTCGCTTTGACATCCCTGCAGAGCCTGCAAACGCAGGTTCTAATCCCGGCAGGGCCGAATCTCAGCCTTTCATCCTTCCGAGGTCGATTAATGAGCACCACACACCGTGGGTAACAGCAGGCAGCGCTCAGACACCGGTGGGTTTGTAGCGCTTTATAAAAGCAAAATTATTATGATGGAATAATTTAACAGGATGAAACATCTCAGGGGTGTTTTGATGTTTATTCTGTTTTGCCCATTATGTTGAACTTCATGCTTTATTTTGAATACAGGTCGGGCAAAGAAGCTGCAGATAAGAGGGCTCTAAACCCCCCCCCCTTTTTTCCAAAAGACAGAAGAGTGGTAAGGTACAGGGCATGTAATACTGTTTTTTCATCAAGTTGGCTACAGGGGGCTAGTCAAGGCACTTGTTGGGCCCAGCACCGTTTAATACACTAAAGAGGGTATTGATTGAACTCTTTCCCATTTCCAGTATAGGATGTCGTCTGTGGAGGATTCTCAGGACCTGTTCCACTCAATTGAAGAAGTGCCCAACACCCCGGGTTCAAGTGAGGAAGAGGACGAAGGGGCCATATGGGCGTTATTCCAAGAAAGGATGCGCAGTGAGGGGAAGGGCTGGGCTAAGAAAGTGTTAGTTAGCCAGGAAGCAACCACTGCCCCCCCAACAAGTGGTGGTAGAGGCGCAAATCTGTCCAACCCCCGTGGTTGACACCCCCCCCAGCGAAATCACACTAAAGCCCTTACCTGCAAAAAGAAAACGCCAGCAAAGGGGTAAGAAAACAGAGGTGTTGCAGGTGTCGCCTGCTTTTCAAACTACAAGCGAACTTGGGCAAGTGGCGATGGCGGGGCCAGGGGTTATGAGTATAAATCAAGCGCAATTGACCATAGCACCACCCTTGTTACAGGTGTCTGCTGCTAACTCAGAGGTGACACCATCAGTCAGCGGTGCAGTTGGGAATGAAAGGTTTGGGATGATTTTGGAGGAATTGTTGTTGTTAGTTAAGGGCAGTGGGGCGCCTGCTGTGGTGGCAGCGGACAAATTACCAGTGGCTAGGAGCGTGTGGGAGGGTACCAATGTGGGCACTACTAATAACAATCCACCCACCGCTTCCACACCCACCGCCCCTGCAACAGCCCTGGGGCCAGGCATCAACCCGGTCATCCCACCGCTTCCCCCACCTACTGTACCTTCGGGTGCTGTGCAGCCCGTGACAGTTGCACCTTTGTTGTCGGGCAGGTCATCCTTGGCATGGCATATACCACAGGACATTAAAGAACAGATATGGGCTAGGAAGAATATTGACATATTCAGCCTTTTGGCAATAGAAGATGCCGGTCCCAATGTCACCTTAAGTGCGGAGGAGAATAATAAGAGGCACCGTAAGTATCATCCAGAGGAGAACATCGCTAACTGGGAGAAAGCGTTCGCTATACTGTCAGTAATAGTGATGGAAAAGAACCCTGAGCATGGACCAGGTTTGGTCAAATATAGGGAATCCATTGTAGAGGAGGCAAAAGAGTACGGTTCTACCGGGTGGATCGATTATGACAGGAAATTTAGATTTATGATGGAGCAATGCCCCGAGATGACTTGGGACCAAAAGATGATGGATGCTTGGGTCTCTTTCATGGGTGGTAAGCAAAGGAAGAGCATTGGATGGGCTGATGTCCAAAAAAGCGGTAAGAGTAATTGGTATGGTAAGCAAAATAGTGGGGGTAAGGGGCAACCCTTTCACAATGCCCCCCAGGGACGGGGGGGGTCAAGAGTCAGAAGCCACAGGATCTGGTGTTGCAAAGGGAACTAAAGAGGAGAAGAAAACAGGGAACAGAACATGCCGCTATTTTAATAAAGGCAGCTGCAACTGGGGTCCGAAGTGTAGGTACAGCCACGAGTGTGGGAAATGTGGTGGGAACCATCCCCTGGTCAAATGTTTGAAGCGGGAAGGTTTCTCCGCTGGCAGAGGTCAGCGGAAAGGCCAGTAAGTCCACTACCATTTCCCTCCCGCCCCCGGCAATCAGCGCAGCAGCACAGAGACTGGATTTGTCCACTAAGGGCCCCTCTCCAGTTAACTTACAGGTTTTAGGTGAACATCTAAACCACTACCCCAAACAGCGCGAGAGGGATTTGCTATTTCGGGGTTTCACGGAAGGGTTTGTTATCCCTTATGAGGGACCCCACACCTGCCGCTTTGCCAAGAACCTACCTTCAGCAAGGGACCTGCCGGGGGAAGTTGATAGAAAAGTGAGCAAAGAACTGGAACTAGGCAGGATTGCGGGGCCATTTGATGCCCCACCCCTCCCTAACTTCATTGTGTCACCACTGGGCATAGTTCCCAAAAAGGAAAAAGGTAAGTACAGGCTCATCCACCACCTTTCATACCCAAAAGGAGAGTCTGTCAACGATTGGTTGAGCCCTGAGACATGCTCTGTCCACTATGCTTCTTTTGATCAGGCTATGCTGGTTGTTGCCAATATGGGGAAAGGGGCTCTGATGGCCAAGGTGGATATAGAATCTGCATTTCGCTTATTACCTGTAAATCCGGCCAGCTTTCATTTGTTGGGATTCCATTGGAAGGAGGGTTTCTTTGTGGATAAATGCATGCCCATGGGGTGCTCAGTGTCTTGTTCCTTTTTCGAAGCATTCAGCACATTCCTTGAATGGGCGGCGTGCAGAAGAGAGCAGCGGGGGGCTATGGTCCATTACATAGACGATTTTTTTTTATTTACTGGCAAGGATGGGTCCGATGACTGTTCAAGTGCAATGTCTGCCTTTCAGCAATTGATGGGAGAGATGGGGGTTCCCGTAGCGCCTGGGAAGACAGACGGTCCATGTAGAGTTTTAACATTCCTTGGCATTGAGATTGACACTGTTAAGGGGACTTGCAGGTTACCAGAGGATAAAGTCAAAGGCCTAAATGCTGAGATTATGAATAATTTGTCGAAGGACAGGACCACCCTGGAAAAGATGCAGCAACTCCTGGGTAAGCTGAATTTTGCGGCCAAAGTCATCCCAGCAGGGAGGGTCTTTGCACGAAGGCTGGCCAGGGCAACAGCTGGCGTGGCTCAGAAGCAACACCACATTAGATTAAGCGCTGCCCTCAAAGAGGACAAAGATGTGGTGCAGATTCTTAGATAGCTTCAATGGGGTTCAGATGTGGCGAACCCCGTGGGAAACCAGCACCGAGCTACAGATGTTTTCGGATGCTGCAGGAAGCGAAGGTTTCGGTGTGATCCTAGGGCCTGAGTGGTGTGCTCAGAAGTGGCCGCAGCAGTGTCACAAGAAGGGCAGAACAAAAATCATAATGGTCCTAGAGATGTTCCCCATTGTTGTCGCATTGTTGTTATGGCCTACGATTCTGGCCAACAAGAGGGTACGTTTTTGGTCCGACAACAATGCGGTAGTACAAGCCATTAAATTACAGTCTGCTTCTTGCCCAGCAATGTTGAGCTTGCTCAGAAAACTAGTGGAAGTGTGTTTATATCATAACATTGAATTTAGGGCTCGACATGTGCCGGGCACTGCAAATGTTGCTGCTGACGCTCTTTCTCGCTTTCAGTGGTCCAAGTTCCGGAATGCCCACCCGGAGGGCAAGCTGGAGGGAGCACAGTTCAAAAAGCAATGGTGGCAGTTGGTGGTGTGGAAAGGGCACTCGCAGAATTCAGTGAGCGCTCACTCACGCCCGGAGTAAGATGCAGATACCAGCAAGGTTATGGTAAGTTCAAGAGCGTGATTTCTTATCTACAGTGCGAAAAACGGACCGCGGAGGAACAGGTACGCACTTTTGTGGTTTGGGCACACTCAGAAGGAATGTCAAAGAGTTGGGCGGCGTCGCATCTGGCGGCGGTTGCCTTCCACTCCAAATTGGAGGGGAGAGGTGATCCCACAAAGGGGTTTTTGGTGCGCTCGGCATTGAAAGGCTGGGCCCGTTCGGAGCCAAGGTCTGAGGATGTGCGCAAACCAATTGACTTTGGGTTATTGGTGAGGCTGTTGGCCACATTACCTAGCATATGCTTTAGTGAATACGAAACGGCGCTATTCAGGTTGGCGTTCGCATGGGCCTTTTTTGGGGCCTTTAGGATTAGTGAGCTAGTTTCTGCATCCAAGAAAGACACATCTGGGAGGGCCATTGCTTTGGGTGATACATCCCTGTTCCACAAAGACTCAGGTGAAGGGGTCAGTATATTGTTGAGGAAAAGCAAGACGGATCAGCAGGGAAAAGGTTTTCACATATGCCTACATGGGGCCCCCCTGGCAGATTGCTGCCCCATGTAGGCCTCTTTTCAAGAGGTTTATACAAATAAGAGCTACAAGCGCTGGCCCCCTGCTAACCCACGGCGACACTTCCCCCCCCCCCCTCTCTGTATTTCAATTTCGCAAGGTGCTGACAATGGCCTTGAAGGCCTTGGGAATTCAGGGGGAGGGATGGTCCACCCATAGTTTCAGGATAGGCGCAGCTACCACTGCCTTTCAGCAGGGCATGTCTCCATGGGCAATCATGAAGGTGGGGAGGTGGGAGTCGGGCCGTTATCGATTGTATGTCCGCCCCCAGCATAATGCATCCCCTGAATAACACTAGATACAGAGGGCACTCAAGGGCGGGGCGGAGTAGTGTGGGTGTTGGATCCGGGCGGATCAAAGAATTTATGGTATGGTATGTTTTTTCCCCTTAGATGATGCAGTATGGCTGATCGGCCACTCATTTGTGACACGCGCTGAAAAAAGGGCCAGGCAATGGACGATCGGCCACAACCTGGGTTTCAAGGGTACCGAGTGTGTGTGGCTGGGCACTCCTGGCATGAGGTGGCATTCCTTGCTGCCGGCAATTCACTGGCAACTCCAGTGGCGGCGGGCACCAAGGTGGTTATTGATTCATTTGGGGGGCAACGATCTGGCCAAGTTGGTTCGCGGACACTTGCTCGCACAAATACAGGTTACTTTGCGTATAATGGCGCACGAGTTGCCAGGCACAGAAATATTCTGGTCAGAAGTCGTGCAAAGGCAAATATGGAGAGACGCCATTTCTGTAGCCGGCATGGAGCAATCCAGAAAGCGCCTCAACAGAAGTGTTGCGAAATTCACCAAGGCAGAGGGCCTGGGGTACGTAGGGCACTGCTGTTTGAGCTCCTTGCCTTCCCATTTTGAAGCGGATGGGGTCCACCTATCTGATAAAGGCAACAATGTTTTCCTAACGGCTTTATTGGGCGAGCTAAAGAGGGCAGGTGGCAGATGAATTCAATGGTGAGTATGGTAAGTTGTAATTGTCTAGTAAATTTGAAGGAGAAGCAAGGTCCTAGGGTTTGGGGGCATTGTTGGCAGCGTCAGCCACCATCAAAGCGTGACGGAGTATCGGGGCGGTCCTAGCCAATGAGGTACTTCACGCTGCAGCGGCTCGGGATTGGCCGGGCTCGAGCCGATCCCTCGACGGGCACTGACTCCCTTCCTTAGGGCTTTAGGCCAACAATCATCCTGGTCAGTGCCCCCGATTCCTGCTGGCTGTGCCAGTGTAGCTGGAATAACCAGCAGTTTTGTCAGTTTGGCCAGAGGCTAAAGTGGTGACATGGTTCACCCGTATCTGACTGTTTGTAATGTGGCTGGGACCGTCCCAAGTTGTCTTGCTCCAAAATAAACTGTGACCTTGTGTTTTTCCAAAGAACTTTAATACAGTTGTCTGTGTATTAATTTATTCATTTCATTGTGTTATGATAATGACCTAAGGAGGTGGGGGTGTCCAATGGGGATCTCCCCGCTATGGTGCACGGCACAGGAGACACAGAACACGCGTCGCACCAGTTGCAGCTCGTGTCCCGAACTGCCTGCCTTCCAGCAGGGCCGGCCCTTTTATTGCGCCTCACGGCATCGCGTTTGTGGGACGTGAGGCGGATATAACATTCCTCCTTTTTCCCAACAAATAAAACTGAACACAAACAATTAACAGTAACTGAGAAACATCCGACACTCCCCTGTGCAAATCTAGTCAGGCACAGATGCATGTTCTTTGCCTATTCTTTCACCACTCAGTTTTTTAGTCTCTGTGGACCCTACTGGGCCGCTGCCAGGGCATCGTTTCTGGGTTATCTCCCCCCTCCGGCTCACCTCCATCTTCTGGATACTCATCTTCTGGCGGCTCCCCTGTCACACTGCTCTGTGTTGCATCTTTTTTTCTCTTCTGTAGCTCGGGGTGTGCCGCGAGTGCTCATCGTTCTCATGCCATTGTCTCTCCCTATCTGTCCACATCTGCTGGGGGCACCATCTTGAACCATGATGCATTCCTGGCAATGGTCTGCTGTTCTCATGCCGCCGTCACCATTGTTCCATTTGGATCACTGTCCTGGGTGCGTAGTCATAGCGTGTTTCCAGCTTGGACTTAGTGGGGTTTCCCAGTACCTTGTGCTTGGATCTTCTTGCGTGTCTCCTGCCGCTCATACGATTGTTGGCTACAACACTTTTCCTTTGGGTGCGGTCGGTGTCGAGAACGCCCCCCCCCTTGCTAGGGTGATGTGGTATGGTTGAGTTTAACATGGTCCCACACATGAGGTCTGCTGGGGGTATGTTCGTGGAGATGTGGGGTGTCACTCTGTAGTTCTGTAGAAATCGGTACAGATCCACGTTCCAGGGGCTGTTCTGGGATCTGGATATGCGTGACACTTTATTGGTCGTCCTCTTGAATCGCTCCACATCCCCATTCGCCTGCGCGACCTAGGCGTGATGTGGTGATGTCTGATATGTAGATCGTCCATGTACTTTTTTAGTTCCATCCCCTCGAAGGGTGGTCCATTTTCGCTCCTGATGCGTCTTGGCAGTCTGTGTGTGGCAAACAACTTCTCAAGCACTGGGATCACCGTCTCTGCCGCTGTCGAGCATATGATCTCCACTTCCGGATAACACTAGTGGTCGTCAATAGCCACCAGCAGGTATGTCACTTTTTGCACCGTACAGAAGTCTATGCTGATGGCGTCCCACCTCGACAGTCCACGCTCTGCCGACTGCATTGGCTCAGGGTTTGGAGGTGCTCCCGTGATTTGGCATGGATGGCAGAATGTAACTGTCTCCTCCACCTTGGTGTCTATGTGAGGGAACCACACTCTGTGGTGTATTCTGGCCTTCGTCCTGACCATTCCCTGGTGCTTTTCGTGAGAGTGTGTGACGATTCGGTCCTGTAGGATGCTGGGGATTACTATGCAGGTGTCTCTCAGGATTAGCCCTTTGCTGGTAACAGACAGCTCCTGTCGTACCGGGAGCATACCAGTGAGGAAGTCTTTGGCCGTCGACGTGCATTTGTGTACGTGGTGAAGGAATGATTTCCAATCTTCCGATATGATCGTGTTTTTCACTATGTCACAACAAGGGTCATTTTGTGTGGCCTCCATGATGTCGTCGATGCGGACTGCCCTGGGCTTCATTGTGTGTAGGATTTGACAGATGCCTTCTGGCTCTTCTGTCTCTTTCACGACACCCAGAGTCGTGGCCTTTGGATGCCTGGACAAAAAGTCTGCCGCACTGTCCGTACCTGCTTGGTAGGTCAATACGAACTCATACTGTAGTAGGGGGAGCAACCATTTCCCAATTCTGGCTGGTGGATGAGCCGATGACCCTGTGAAGATCAGACTGAGTGGCTTGTGGTACTTGGTTGCTCTGAACTTCCATCCATAGAGGTAGACGTGGAAATGTCGACAGCCCCAGAGTACCGCTATTAACTCCTTCTCAAAGTCCGAGTACCACTGTTCGGTAGGCATGAGGGCCAGGGAGGCTTGGTTTCCCCTGTCCATTGCTGTTGGACAAAGATGGCCTGAGACCAATGGGGCTCGCATCCACATACAGTTCTGTCATCAGGGTTGGGTCATAGTAGGCCATTGTTGTGTCTTATGATAGTGATGTCTTGATTTGCTCAAACGTTTCCTGGCATTCGGGGCTCCAGTCCCATTTGACATTTGACCTGGTGAGCTCTGTGAGCGGTTCAGACCTGGTAGCCAGGTTGAGAATGAATCTGCCACACTATGTTGCCATTCCCAAGAAACTGCATACTTCCGTGGGTGTTGTCGGTGGGGAGACCTTTATGTCTGCTACCTTTTGGGGGTCAGCGGATACTCCCTTGCTGTTAAAAACGAACCTGAAGAATGTTCTCATCTTTCAGAAATTCACATTTGTCCCAGTAGATAGTGAGGCCTGCAATCTCCAGCCTGCTGACCACCATTTCTAGGCGACGCATGCGCTCCTGTCCGTCGCTGGCATGGATGAGGATGTGGTCACCGACATTCCTGGATAGCTTGTTGAAACACCTCTGCCACTGAGTATATTCCGAAGCTTAGCCTCTTGTACCTCGAGTTTCGGTGTAGTTTCAATTGGTGGTAGCCAGCGTTGAGGTCAATCTTTGAAAAAATCTTCGAACCTGTGAGGTCCATGATTATTTCATCTAGAGTAGAGGTGCTATGTCGCTCCCTTTTAATTGCTGCGCTGGATAGGCTCATGTCTATGCAAAATTCGTACCTTCCCCGGTTGTTTTGGCTTTTTCGTGACCACCATTGGTGATACCCATGGTGTTACCCATGGCGTTGGGTCAGTTACTTGTTCGGAGGCCAACTTTTTCAAGTTCCTGTAGCTCCTTTGCCACCAGGTCGCTCATGTGCAATGGAGATCTCCCTGGGCGTACCGCCCGGGTTGTACTGTACAGTCAATATGTAGTTTTATGACCTTGCCTTTTAGGCATCCAATGTCTGAGGATGCCAGGGTGTTCGGCTAGTAGGTCGGTGACGTCTGTGGAATCTGCAACATCACAGATGAACCTGATCTGTCCTAGGGCTTCAGATGCCTCCCTGCTAAGTAGGCAATCAATGCCAGCGTTGACAACGTAGATCTTTGAGTTGATGGTCATCTCGCCTGTGCTTAGTTTGGTTCCAAACGTCCCTCTGCCGGGAGTGGAGTCTTGCTGCCTTAGGCGAATAGAAGTGTTTCTGTTGTCTCGAGTTCTGGTTGGGGACACAGTGTCCGGAACATGGTGGTTGGCTTTACATTCACTGATGCCCCTGTGTCGATTGTCATAGTGTCTCTTGTCCCTGAAAGTTTACAAGGCATTTGGGTCTTTTCTTTTTCGGCTCAACGTTTCCGTGATCCAGGTGGATTTTTCTGCTCCTCCTCCTCGTTCTCCCAGTCCCCACAGCCATCGCTGCTTCTCCATGATTGTCCCCGGATTCGTCTGTTGACGAGTTGTTTTCTGTTTCTACTTGACGCGTATCCGCTTGTTTCTTTTCCTTGGAGATAGGTTTGGCCGGTTGTGGACGTTGAGGCTGCCCTGAGGATCTGCAGACGTGGGCGTAGTGGTCCTTTCGGCCGCATGCTCCACACGTGGTTCCTTGCGCTGGGCAGTTTCTCTTTGTGACGTGCTCCTCCGCACCATGCGCACTCGGTCGGCCCCAGGATTCTTGGTTGCCACCGCAGTCAGTTATGTGTTTCACTGTAGTCATCCCTGAGTGCTTGACATTTGGAGATGTGTGCTATTGCTGCCGTCGTCGGCGCCATTTGAAGTTTCTGTAGTGTGGTGTCCATTTGTGCTGCTCTCGCCTGCGTGCGAAAGCTCCCTCTGGCATCCATATTCGAGAATCCTGGCTATGGTGATGCCTGTTTCACTCAGCTCCATTCTGTGCAGTTTCTCTGAGCACATTCTATTGATGATCTGGCGCCTTATTTCTTTTTCAACATTGTCAAATTCGCATGATAGTGCTAGTCGTCTGAGCCTTGTGTGGTAGGATTCAAGTGTCACGTCCTCCATTTGCACTGTGCTACAGAAATTAAAAGTTTGATAATCCGGATTTAGCGGCGGCATGAACTGTTATGGGAGGGCGTCCTTGGCTAGTTGGTATAAGTCTGCACCATTGTTGATAACCAATGAGTTAAAAATGTGCAGCATGTCATCGCCCACGTTAAGCAGGTGTGATCTAATTTTTTTGGGTGCGGTTATGTCCTTGCCAAATGCTGCTTCAGACCTGGCACTGGTATCCAGGCAGTAATGTTTGCAAAAGGCTGATGGGGAGGTTCATGCCACCACCCTGCCAATCACCTGCCATGGCACGTGCTGAAAAGCAACCGCCGCTGCCTTGGCCCTGATGGCATCAGAATGCATGTCGTTTGGCGGATCCTTACGCTGCACCTTGTATGCCTCTTGGATCGCTGTAGTCATCCACCTAGCTATGGAAGCTTTAGACGCTTGCTGACCCGGCTTTGAGCCAGTGAATGTGACAAATGAGGCATCCATCTTGTAGAATGCCTTTGTCCTGTCTAGATAAAATTGTAATACTATCCTGACATCCAGGCAGTGAAGAGCCTTTCAGTGTCTTCCTTGGGGTCTGGAAATAACATGGGGAGCACTATCTCCTCGTTAATGTGAAAAGATGAGACCACCTTCGGGAGGAACTTAGGGTGCATGCAGAGCACAACTGTCTCAATGAAACCCACTATATGGCACCAAAGCCACTAATGCCTGTATCTCACTGAATCTGTGAGCCAAAGTAAGCCGCACTAAGAGTGCTGCCTTCAGCGTGACCAGCTTCATGACCATCATGGCCATGGGTTCAAAAAATTTGTGCGTCAGGGCACCAAGCACCACGTTCAGATCCCAGAGTGGGTGCTGTCGTTTGAACGGCGGGCATAGTCTGGTCAGACCGGCAGATGCCTCTTTACGACAGGATTGGAAGAAGAGAAGGTAGCCGCGTTTGAGTTCCTGTAAGCCCCAATGTCTGCTAAGTCTGGCAGGTGTCCACTTGGACCCCTGATCTAGCCAGGTGGGCCCAGAAGGATAAGACCTGGTCCAGAGTGCAGGCCAGGGGATCAACACCATTTTCCTTGGACCATAGTTAGAACACTTGCTTTGGAATGTTTTCTCATAGATAAGCTCCTGGCTTTCTGAATGATTTCCAGGTTGTCACGAGAGAGCTGGAGATGTTGAAGAGTTACCGGCTCAGGTACAATGCTGCTAGGGCTAGCCTCTCTGGGTAGGGGTTCAGCACTGTGCCCCCCTGCTGGGCAAGGAGAGGGCCCTTCTCGAGTAGGAGGGAAATCTCTGGCTGGTCTGACATCTGAGAAAGGTCAGAGAACCAGGGCCTTGCAGGCCACCGTGGTGCAATGAGAATGAGACGCAGCCGCTGTGACTGCCTGATCTTGCTCACTACCTTGTGGATGAGCGGTTTGGGTGGAAATGCTTATGCCCACATCCCGTCATAGGTTATCTGAAGCACCGCCCTGCCGCCCCAGGACGCAAACTACTAACAAGTCCTGTTGCTCTCTGTCACAAACAGGTCAGTGGCTGGGTGCCCCAATTTATTGAAGATTTCCTGGAGCACTCCTCTCATACAGTTGCCATTTGTAATTGTTGGAGCACAACGACTGAGTCTGTCTGCCTCCAGGTTGGATTCTCCCAGGAGATGGACCGCTGAGATCCACACATCCTGTGCAGTGGCCCACTCCCAGATGGTCTAGGGTCAACCGGCAAAGAGGGGATCTGGTGCCCCAGCTGCTTGTTGAAATCTAACATGCAGGTAGACCTGTACGTTTGGATACACACTGCACTACCCCGTATTACTGGAAGGAAAGACTTGAGTGCTAGACAAGTTGATGTGGTTCTGCTGTTCGGTCTGAGACCATAGCACATGGACGGGCTGTGCCCCCCAGGGTCGCACCCCACCCCTGAAGAGAAGAATATGTTGTCAGGGTATGCTGTATTGGGAGCATTCCAAAGGGCATCCCCACCATGAGGCTCTCCTCCTGGGCCCACCATCTCCGGTCCTGTTGTAAATCCGGGGGTATGGTGACCGACGCTTGTAGCGGACCAAATTCCTGGTCCCATGAAGCCGCGAAATGCAGCTGCGTTCTCCTCATTCGGAGCCTGGTGTATGGAATAGCCAAGAGACATGCCGCTAGTACTCCCAGCAGGTGCCGGAACCACCACACTGTTGCTGTTCTGCTGAGAAAGTGAGAGACAGAGGCCTTGATCACTGCCTTCTTTTCCCTTGTAGGGAATACCCTCTGCTTCTGCGTATCCCAAAGCAGCCCCAAGAGACCAGGGTTTGAGTAGGACAGAGCTTCGATTTCTGGTAGTTGATCGAGAACCCCTGCGCGTAGAGAGTAGTCAAGAGTCTGTCCGCTGAGGACCTGACCTGCTCCGGCGACGTCCCTCTGACAAGCCAGTCATCGAGGTAGGGATATACATGCAGGCCCTCCCCCTCCAGAGCAGGGCCGCCACGGCATTCATAAGCCTTGTGAACACCCTCTGAGCTGCGCTCAGATCGAAGGATAGCACTTTGTATTGTAAATGCACACCCACGACACAGGAAGGCCCGGTGAGGTTGAACAATGGGGACATGAAGATACGCATCTTTCAGATCCAGGGAGCACATTCAGTTGCCTCCACACAGCGTCTCGGCTACGATAGCTGGCCTCACCATTTTGAATTTCTGCAAAGGTAGGTATAGATAGATTGAGGAATGAAAGCTCTAGCACCACTCACAGGCCCACCTGGTTCTTCTTTTGAGTGGTGAGGATGCAGGAGTAAAAGCTCTGGCCCTATTGAGAGAAGGAGGGACCTCCTCTACCGCCTCATTCACCATGAGGGAACGAGTCTCTGCTAATAATGAGGGTGTTCGATCTGTGGGAGAGGGCGGGTGTGGGGGGTGAGGGGAAGCCGGAAGCCCATGGATTTTATCGAGATCACCCAAGGGTCCGGAATGCGTAAGCGCCAAGCTTGACTGTATAGGGCCAGCAGGCCCCGACTGGGTTGCTGTGTACCTGAAAACAGCCGTCATTGTTTCTTTAGGTCTGTGGCCAATGACTGGGAGGGGGACTGGAAGAACCCCTTATGTGCAGACTTATGCTGTTTCTGCCTATGCTGACTGAGACATGTCCGGCGGTCTTGTTCGTCGGTCCCGAAACCCCCAGAATCCTCTGAAGGATCACCCCTTGTCTGAGCGGGATTGGCTCTGGGGAGGCTTTTGCTGCTGGTTTGGTCAGAATGGCCTGTGATTTGTCTGTTTGCGAGCTGCTTTTCTTTTTGTCGAGATCTTCATCAGCAGTACAGTGGAAGATGTCGCCACCCTGGAAGAGCAAGTCTAGGATTCTATCCTGGACATCCAAGTTGAACCTGGCGGCCTTAAGCCAGGCTGTCCTCCTCATGTCTGTTGCCACACAGATCGCTCTACTAGCAGTATCTATGTGGGCCACAGTGGCCTCCATGATATCCCGCACCACTACATTTGCCTCAGCAAGATTAGCCTTGAAGGAGGCCTGGAATGTCAACAACAAAGTCTGCAATCTCTCTCCATAGCTGTTGATTGGAATCCGCTAGAATGGCATCAGCGTTGGCCTATCTGAGGTGCAGGCACGCATTATATCTTTTTTCCATCGGCCTCTAGCGTTTTCTCCTCTTTGCCCAGTAGTGCAGAAGAGGAAGTACCTGAAGAGGTAGACTGAGGTTTGGCATTCATAGATGCTGCCGCTATGACTGAGGACAATGGCTGTGGGTTTACTGACAAAAGTATGGTGTTGCCCTCCACCTGCCTGAACTTCGCATCCAGCCTTTTGTTGACTGGCTGAGTGGAGTGTGGTTTGAGCCAACCATCTACATCTTTCTGCGGCGGGATGCCGGACGTGGCCTCTGCTTTGATTTTGAGCACCAAGACCCCTCATTCAGGCTGCCCCTTCTTGGGCTGAGGGATGCCCAGACACTCAGCCAAGCCTGCTATCCTGTCATGGAAGGTTCTTGCTGAGGAAGTTGTGTCTTGCTCCTCTTCATCAGTGTCTTGTTGGTCCCCGACATTAGCCTGAACCCCTGGGTCTGTAGGGGGCGTCTGTCGATGCTGGGAGCGTTTGTCTCAGTGCTGAAACCGGAGTCACCACAGGCTGGGGAAGCAGAGGCAGCACAGTAGGCTGCGCAGACGCTGACTGAAGTGGCGGTGCGGGAGGCAGCATGTCCTGTATTGTGCTCTTCGAGATGTTACCCATTTGTGGGGACCACATGAGGGGCGCCAGTGGAAAATACATTGGTTGCCTGCCCCCCAAAACCCTGAGAGTACATGCCCTCATTGTACCGAGGTCCAGTGAAGGTTGGGTATGACATGGTCCAGGTGATCGGAATCATTGGAACCCGGTCTGCCCTGCGTGCGTGTTGGTGCCTCTGCGGATCACTGTAGGCGTGCTTCTGTTCTTGGAATGATTTCCCACCTTTGGGGGTCCGGCCTGATCGCCATTTTGTCTGTGCATGCCGCATCTTGTTGTGCTTTCCCCATGTGGGACAGTGTTAGATGCAGGCCTGAACACAGTCTGTATGTCTGTTCGCATCGGCTCTACCCCGTCTTGTAGCTCAGGCACCTGCCTGGTAGCCTGTTGGTCCTTGGCCACGGGACCGGTAGTGCTATGTGCATTGCGTGTAGGCACCCCCTCAGGCTTTTGCCCGGTAGGAGAGCTAAGCCTCATGGGGTGTGACCTGGTACCAGAGCCCTTGGGCCCCTCAGTGCTGGAACCGGTAGGGCCTATAGACCCCCTTGGCTGTTAAGCCGGTAGCTGCAGGAGTCTCAGTGCCTTTTATGCCAGTGCGAGGGTCGGACTGACCCTTCCCGCCAGCAGGCTTCCCCGGGAAGGTGTCGCCTCTGCAGGGTGCCTTAGAGAAGAGTATGCTTACCTTCTTGGTCTTTCTCCTTACTGTTAGGAAAGATTTCCATTTATGTGTAATTTTACCCTCCAGTTGTGTAACCCCCCCCCCCCCCCCCCAACTTGTTGCTGTTGTCTGACCAGCCTAGCCTAACCTTTGCCAGTGGAGCCCAGCCTTATGCTGTACTCAGCTGGGTTTTAGCTCACTTTCTTATGGGGAAACTGACATGCCCTTAAAGACAGTCAGTACTGAGAGACTGTTTCCCTTACTCTTTCACTTCATTGCTAGGTTTTAGCAACATGTTACCAGTGCACAAAGTACCTTACAGTACAGTGCGCTGGGGTTTCATTTTGAAGGCCCTAGACACCCTCAAAGGATTTTTTTGTACAGATGTGCCTTGTACAGAGCTGGTGGCAGCTGTTATTTTTCATATATTTTTAACACTTTCTTGCGGTCCATTCTGCGTTTACCGCGTTTGGCCATGGACAGTGGCTTGGCCCCGAAATGGCCATTCCACGAGGTCCTTTGTTTTGTCCTTTGGCCATCTTGTCCCTTTGCCTTCCGCATGTCGAGTAGACCCGGGAAAACCCTTATTTGGTCATGCAGATCCGTGCGCAAATAGAAGCTTTCGTGGGCTCCTGCATGCCTTGTGTGCGTGCCTCTAGGATGTGGGCTGGACCGTCTAGTTCCAATACACAATCTTGGGGCCAGGATATCTGGTGTGCTGGGAATGACTGGGACCACCGTGGTCCATGATTGGTCCATGGCTGGATGGCATATATGAGCAGATCTCTCATTGGGTCCTCTTCGTTTGGGCGTGAAGGAGATTCTGGATAAGAGAAGGGCCCAAACACCCATACCAGGTCAATCTATTGAGTTCACACCGAACTTGGGACAGGAGCCAAGTATCCTGAAACCAAGAAGCCAAGTTGAGGAACCGCCGGAAGGGTTGGCACCCTGAGCCTGCTGTTGTCCGGCAGGCCTCCCCTGTTTCTGATCAAACTAGGTCTACAAAAGGCGCTTCGACCAATTTGAATGGTGGGGAAAACTATTCACAGCACCTCCACCTTAACCTGAAAGCAAGCTTTCTCGGAAGCGCTCCTGGGCCAACCAGTGAACTGACCAGCTTGCGCAGGCCCTTTGCTCTGGAACCACTGCTGTCTCGAGTTGACACTTGAGACTTTGGAGATTATAAGCAGTAGATACAAGGCACTCTCCCGTCGAGTTTCGTACACCTAGGTGCCCTAGGTCTGGAATAAGGAGAGTACGCCTGAACCCAAGTGCACGCGGTCTGCGTGTCACCCAGACGTGGTGATGAACTTAGAGGGTGCGCTGCTGCTGTGCCCCCCTGTGCACTGATACGAGCGGCAGTGGATTCAAGCTGATCCCTTCACCAGGAGAGGAGAAATTGCCACTGTCCCGCCACAGAATCATACCTGGAACTCAGCTGCTAAAAGCGGTTTGGTTGGGAGTGCGCCTTGGTTCAGTGAGTACTTGCAACACTTAGCGGTGGCGCATCCATCCATTTTTACGCACGAGTGTCCCGCTGAGGGCCACTCTTCTTTATCGAGGTAGCCTGTGCTACCGAGCTACTCCCAACTCTTGGATCCTGTTCTGCCCTCTTGGGGAAACCCTCCTCAAATAGTGGGACCTTATTCTTCACGGCCTCACCTGCCTTCCTGAGCTGCTACAGCCCCTGCAAAAGACTCCCTTTTTGCCCAACCATACGATCGAGTGCATCTGAATCTGAAAATACTTTTGAGCTGAAGGCTACACTCTTCTTAGGGATTGGACTGGCTGTCAGATAGGGTGGATAAATTGAAGGACTGCCTAAAGTATATTCACACTGTTTGTTCCCTTTACTTACAGTTTGTGGACCCTCAATGTGTGCCATTCCTTTAGGCCATTGGTATCTGTATATATGTTTAATAGTAGTGTTGTGTTGGTTTAATTATTACTGCTGATCTTTGCTTGTGTTTGATTTAAAAGACCTTTAATAAAGGTGCGCATTGTGGGCTTTGTGTGTGTGCGCATTGTGGGCTTTGGATCATCCTCACCCCTCCTGAGAACTAGTCTTTACAGTCTCTAATGCTACCTTGATTGGTCTGGCTTGCCCAGAAAGTTACCCTGTTTCAAGAAACTAGGCGTGCCTTCTGAACCTCTGCCCACCAGGTCAGAGTTCAGAAATCCATCTTAACACTTACATATTCTTTGATGCTCTCCGGCAGAGTCCTGGAGAACAACTCTCTCCACCTCACAAGCTGGTATTTGAGGGACAGGGGCGTGAGAGCATCACACGCCAAGCAACTTTCCCATCTGTGGTCTTCGCCAAAGCACCAGAGGCAGACCCCGTGCGGATCTGATGTGAGGAAGGAACCATCGTATGACTGGCACCTGCTGAAGCCAGTCACGGCCGACATACTCCAGGGACAAACTAGGGCACCAGTGGACAGTGTTTCCAATTCGGAAAAAACTGAAAAAGTTAGATTAGGGAACAAGTGAATGGAATTACAAGGCTTGAGGCCTGACCCAGGAGCGCTGGTAAAATCGGTCTGTTCCCATCGATTCACAAAAGAGGACAGAGGTGGCACCAGTGTGCGGGGTTAACGGAGCTTGTGCTCCTGGGGCCCCGCCCCCACGTGCCTACAAATTTAAAGGTATCATGTTTTTTTCTGGTTAAAAAGGTTTCCGTTCCTGTCCCTTGCGAGGGACACCCATATAGGATGGAGGAAAGGGGACGGGACGTGGGAGTAAAAGCTTGAAGCCCACTTACTCTCCAGTCTGATGTAATCACTGTCAGTAAAATAGTCCTACGGGTTAACATTCTGAATGGACAACAATGTAAGGATTCAAAAGGTGCTCCCATTATGTACCTCAACAGCAAATTCAAGTCACAAACAGGTACAATAAATGGAACCGGTGGAAAGATATTTTGTTAATTCCTTTCAAAACTGAATATAGGGACTTTGAAATAGGAACCCTCATCCGTCGAACGCCTAAAAATGTAAAGCGCAGCCAAATAACCCTTTACTGTGGAAACCTGAAGCCCCGGATAGGCCAGATTGCAGCAAAAATTATACAGTACAAGTTTTGCATGTAAAATGATCCATACTCTTATCTCTGCACCAGCTGCAAAATGTATTCCAATGGCAGCAGTACAGAGATTTTGTTAGTGGCCTTCTGGCTGAAAGCAACACCTCCATTACATCTTCCGGAAGGTCCCAATCTTTGCATCTTATCCTCTCAGAAACCAGGCGTGAAGGTTCAGAGTACGAATTTCTGGATGAAGAAGGAGACCGCCCTCTTGCGAGAGTAAGTCCTCCCTGGTGAAGACGAATTAGAGGGCAGGTGGCCATCTCTAGAAGTTTCGGGTACCACGTTCTCCTGGCCCATTCAGGAGCAATCAGGATCATGAATTTTCAGAACTTCCTCAACCTCCTGATGACATGAGGAATGACGGACTGGTGGAAACACATACAGAAGTGGACATTCCCAGTCCACTACGAACGCGTCTCCTAGAGCTCCACTCTGAGGAAATTCCCTGGAGCAGAATAGGTTGCACTTCCTGTTGACACTGGATGCGAACAGATCCATCTGGTTCCCCAAAGGGCAAAGATCTCTAGAAGGAAGCCCACTAGTGGGAGCCCGTGCTCTGCCTGATCATAGCTTCTGCCGCTATGTTTTCTTCTCCGGCTAGGTGAACATCGAGTAGAGAGATTCCTTATTTTAGTGCCCAAAAGCAGAGCTGCATTGCTTCTTTGCACAGAGGTAGTGACCCTACACCCCCTCTCTTGTTGAGGTAGTACATAGCAACTGTATTGTCCGTCATTATCAGGACAGTCTCCCCCCCCCACCCAGAAGGCAAAAAAAGCCATCAGCGCTAGTATGACTGCTCTTAAAGGTTGATGTGAAGTTTGGACTCTGATGAGACCAATGACCGCTGATTGAAAGGTCATTCATGCAGGCTCCCCACCCTGTGAGGGAGGCATATATCACAATTGTCATCTCTAGCTTGCCATCTCATGGCAAAAAGGTTCTCCTTTCATCACGTTCTCCCTATTCTCCCTACAGGTCCATCACAGGACATCCTGTGTGAACTTGTTCGGGACCTGAAGAAAGTCTGTCATTCTGCCGGAGAACTGTGACCACTGGGATCTGAGGGCCCACTGAAGGGAACTCATCATCAAAAGGGCTTCTGGCACCAGTAAAAAGCAGGATGCCAGGAGGCCGAGCAACCTTAGAAAGTCAAAGGTCAGAAGAGACTGGGCCCTCCCAGAGGATGAATCCAGGACCGCTCCGCTATTTATTTTTTTACATGTCTAAACCCGAGAGCAACAGGGCGCTGTTATGGAAACCAGTTAAACAAAAAAAACATCAGAACAGAAGTGCGTAGCAGGATATGCTCCACGCGCGTAATGTCATTTAGGTAGATTACTTAACCATGTATCAGTGTCGTTTAGGCAAAGAGACAAGTTTTTAGGGCCTTGCGGAAGGTCCAGTATGATTCCTCTGCCTTTAAGGCAGGAGGTAGGGCATTCCAGTGGTGGGTTGCCACTGTGGGGAAGGTAGAGTCTCATCCTCTGACTTTTTGAAAAGCGGTGGAACAAGGCGGTGAGCTTGGATAGACCTTACCGGTCTAGTAGACTTGGTTCTCACAATTCTTTGAGACAGGTATTCCGGTGCAGCGTTTGAAAGCCTCCTTTCTTGCTACTGGGAAGTGCTCTCTTTTCGGGATGTAGAGCACTGCACATAGGGCATTGTTTTGGATTACCTGCATTTTGTTAATTTTCTGTTTTGAAGTCCCTGCAAAGAGGACGCTGCAGTAGTCGTCTAGCCCCAATGACTGCTCTGGCTATGGTGAGGGAGCTGGTCGGTGTAAGGAATTGTCTGGCTGCATTGTTTAATTTGGCTGTGTAGGCAGCGGAAGAGGCAATCACATTCACTTGTGGACACCCAAGATTTGTACGGAAGCTGAGATGGGATTTGAATACCATCTATCGTGAAGGCGGAGAATTGGGCATTGAGCTTCTTGAGCAAGGCCGGTGAACCCACCAGTAGCATTTCCGTCTTGTCATTAAGGCACAGGTGGTTCGTGGCCATCCAGGCTTGGATTGTTGAGTATATTTTGTTGATGCTGAGGGAGTCAATTTCATAAATGCCTGACAATGGAAGGAGGATTTGGGCGTCATCGGCATAGTTGGTGTAGGATATTCTGATGGAGTCCAGGAGGTCGAAAAGGGGTTTAGTGAAGATGCTGTAGAGGGAAGGGGGGACATGGGAACGCTGCGGGACACCACACAGAATGGGGGGCGATGGCCGTATCTGAAAAGACTCATGGATCTTCCTTCCAGGGAGGAGGCTATCCACATCGAGGCTTCAAGGGAGAAGTTGGCGGCAACCTTAAGATGGTGGCAGAGTTTTATGGTGCACCAGGTCAAAGGAGGCAGAGAGATCCAGGAGGAGTAGGAAGGCTGGCTTGCCTTTGTCTATGAAGCAAGCTGGTTTTTAAGGTCTGGTAATGCTGATTCCATACAGTGTCCTGGCCGGAGGACTGATTGGCGCATCCCTAGGATGTGGTTGGATTCTAGGAAGGATTGTATTTGATTGTAAGCTGCCCTATCCAAAATCTTTAGCAAGAACGGCACTGTTGTGATCGTGTGGTAATTATTAGGTGCTGATGGGTCAAGCAAGGTTTTTTTTTTTAGTAAGGGGAGAACTCGATTCTTTTAGGCTGGCCGGGACTAGGCTCAAGGAGACGGGGCATTGTTGAATCTAGTAATGAAAGGGACTAAAGCTTCCAAACAGTCTTTGACGATGTTAGCAGGGCAGATGTCCCGTTTACATTTAGAAGGTTTGAGCTTTCTAAGTATATTGGCAGTTTCTACTTCCAACACTTCTCTAAAGTGTAAGGAAGGTGTGATTTGGTGTATAGTAGAAGGGAGATGTGGGGAATGTGTGGTGATCAGGGCTTGTTTCCTTTCTATTTTCTGTTGTAGGTAGGTTATTTTGGATTGCATACCATTCTGGATATTTATGCACCATGTCTCATCTTTGCTGATAGTATTCGGGGGAGGGGCGGTGAGTGTACAGCGTTTCTAATTCTCTGAGGATTCTGAATAATTTCTTAGGAGTTCAAGCTGGCATTCGTTATTCTCGTATGGTAAGCTGTAGCTTTGGCTGCAATAATGGCCTGTTTATATTTTTTGGCAATCGTGTTGAAAGAAGCTTTCGTCTGTTCTGTTGGGGCCTTTTCCAAATGTTCCGCTTGTCTTTTCTCAAAAGCAAGGCTTGTAGGACAGGGGTAAACCAGGAGTTTATGTGACCAACTGGTTTGGCCCTCATGGGAGTTAATAGGGCCACCAAGTTTATTGCTTTGGTCGAGGTGTTCAAGTATATATCTGCTAGGGTCTTTGGGTCTGAGTTCCCTGGTAGGAGTGGTGCGAGATCAGGGGAGATTGAGTCTTTGGATATTTTTCAGGTGATTTTGCAATCTGGACTCCTCAGATGAATTCATCAGGCACGTTGGGCGTACCACACAAAGCCAAAAGGTGCATTTCTCCTCCTCCTCAAAAATAGACCCCATGGTCCTATAGAAATCAGCCTTAGGTAAAGATTTAAAAGACTTTGACAAGTCGACAGAATGTCTCCAAAGCGTCGAAGGAGTAAAAAATGCAGAGAGCGTTGACGGGAACACTGGCTTCGACAGGCCGGAGTCGAGGAGGAAGACTCATGTTTCAATTTGTGTCGAGACGAAGACTCCTTGCTAGGAAAGTCAGCCCGTTTGTCAGGGGAGGAGAGCAACAGAAATCTACCGCGACCGATGGTGGTGTTTCTTCGTCTTTTTGTACGATGAGGACAAATGATGGGATCTGGATCTCAAGTGCTTCAAATGTTTGGAGTGCTTTTTCACAGGGGAAACATCCCTGTAGTCGTCCAACAGCATCTTTTTTGATGGGGTAGCAGAAGGGATTTAGAAAGGGGCCTACAGGCCACGAGTTTCCCCTTCACCTTTACTGATAGGAACCACAGTCATCAACTCTGTGCTCCACACCCAGACACCACAGACAGATCTGGCGTGGGTTTGTAAGACATTTTAGCACCACAATCGGAGCACTGTTTGAAACCAGGCTTTGTTGTAGACATTTTCGATGAACCTCAAATATTTGAAAATACACAATGAAAAATCGACGAGGCGATGAACTGTCAGAAGCGTGCTGAGCATGCCGAAAAACAGAACTGAGGTAACCGGCACCACAGGACCTACTTATTACTAGTCCCAACATCACGGCCGAGGACATGACGGAGGCCGTGGAAGGCCACGACTTGACGAGACACAGCGCCAGATACAATGAAAAGTTTGCAAAGCTGCAAGCAGACTTACTATTATATATCAAAGATGAGAAATATGTGGAGGACACAATCCATTCGCAAACAGATCTTTCACGGATGGCATTATCAGACAAACTGACATTACTAGGGTTGATCTCATTCAAGAGGCCATCGGACATAAGAGCCTTGGATATAGGAGGCAGATTATACTCTCCAGATGGGTAATCTTCAGAATAGCTAGAAGAACTAAGACACACATCCAGGAGGTGGTTTATCCCCATGTGTCCCCCCCCCAATCACCCTAAGCTGTGCTTTGTCAGATGCTTAAAGGTGTATGAAGAAGCCAGGAGTACTATCCGAACAGACCACAGAGGCCAGCTAACACTAGCAATCGGGAAAGCTTATAAACATGTGTCCTCACTCACATTAGCTTGGTGGGTACAGTGGAAGCTAGCACAAGCAGGGATCAAAATTAGTTGATTTGGTGCACACTCAGCAAGAGGAGCTATGGCTTCTAAAGCTTGAGTTAAAATAAAGAAAAAGGAGCATAATGCTTCCCTCCGTGTCTTTAATAGAATCAAGACTTTCCAGCAAGGTATCTTGAAAAATCTTCATTGTCAAAGGAATTTTGCATGGAATACAGAATATTATCCCAGATTCAGCCTTGAGGCTCGTCCACCTCTTCGTGTTACATTTTTACTCAGCCTGGAGATAAACAATGCAAGTGTACTGCAGAGAAGAAATCATATTGGTTCTAATCTTCAAGTCTATATTCATTTGCACAAAGTGGCCCATTACTGGTATTTCTTAGGGTTCTATGTGAAATGGACAACTGTAATTTTGAAAAATTGCTGAAAATTATCTTTGATGACCTTTTAACTACCGAATACTTTTTTTCTAACATGGCAGGAAGTGTCTAGGGACCCCATACTTTCACCCTAACCATAAACTCATCCTCCTATTTTCTGATCAGTGTCATATATTTCTTCTTTTTAAAACTATTTTTTCTTCTCCTTATTCTATTTATGTGTGATTGTGTGAGGAATTCTTAAAAGAAAGATTCGTTTTTTTCCTCATTGCGATTGAAGTCAGTAATCTCACAGTCTGCATAATTAGTGTGGAGGGTTGGATGTTATACCCTCAGCTAGTCTTAGTGCAACCAATGGTTCAGTGAGTCAAATCAAGACAAATGCCCCGAGGTTGCAAACTTTCAACAGGCAATGGAAATACATTATTACTAGAGGGCAAAAAAAAGGTCATGATCATTATCTTTCTCATTAATCAGAACACAGTGCCCATAATGCACCAAGAATGTGGTGTCAGCAAGGGTTTCAAATCGAAATCTAATTATGACTGTATATATTTTATTTACCTGCCTTCTTGTCTGAAATGTCTTCAAAGTCACATGCTGCTTCTGGATGGCGATCAACTCTGAGCCAGTCATCCTCATATGCTGCATTGTTTGTAGGTGCTAAGGAGCAGCAAACAGGGAATGTTAAAATACATCTGTTGTATGAAACTATTTGCTGTTCAAAAAGGCACCAGCAAATTATAAATAAATATATGGAGCTGTTGCTCAGAACCTGAATATTTGCAGATTGGAGTCTCATGTCCATTTCTAATCTTTTGCAAATTTTAAGAAAATTAATTGCATATATTTTCACAGACACCAACATTTTAGTTTTAATCTTTTTATTAGAAGGTATACAGAACAATCAGAAATAAGATGACAGGTGCATGATCATTTGGGAGTTATTCTAAAGCATCAGTCAACCATTCCCAACCTCTTCACTGTATCCCCCCCCCCACACTTAATCTTATTAGGATAGCTGCTGTGATCAGAGTAAGGCAACAATCTTGTTTAAGGAAAAGATTGTTCTACATTTAGTTGCATCAACTCCAGAGCATGCATGTCAAGTAACAATATATCTGTAGGTTGGTGCACACTTGGCTAGGCGTACACCACCGCCCTGAGGGACGTTTCTAGGGTCGATGCAGAAAACATGGGAAGGTATACACAGTGTGCCTAACCGATGCCACCTGGAGATCAGACGCTGTCCATGCCTGGCTGTCGTTCAACCCTGACCTGTGCAGATATAGCCTCCAATTTGATGCATTATATTGTGATGAATCCTACAGTGTCCTCACTAAAACCCTACCTAAAGTCTCCTCTCAGGTGACCAGGGAAAGGCAGATGCTTCCTGATCCTGACCCTTGGGACAGTTAGCTGGGAGGATCAGCTGGGAGGAGAAGGGCGTGGGGTGACAGGAGGACTTTGTGGTATGAGACGTGTTATTTGTCTTCCTCAAGGAAGGGAGTATCATTAATACCGGTGCACGTAATGGCACGTTGCCACAGAGAACTATTATTCCCTGAAATTAATTGTCACATTATGAATGAAGACAATAATATGAATGAAGACAAAACGTAAAAAGGCTCCAAAACTTTTAAAAACAGGAAACCCTTTAAGTCCCAGGGAAATGGTGCAGAGAAGTCTTTAAAGGCCACCAATTTAAATTCAGAAACGTCTCAATACACTGTTAAACCAAATTTATTCTTTAACCCTCATGATACTCTTTTAAAGAATCTACATAGGGGAAGAAAAGACCTTTGTAAAGAAAATATCTTTATGCAAAGTGATTTTCATGTAATTTAGTTACATTTATTTTCTGCATTTATTTCAGCACACAAATCCCTGCAGCATCTAGGCGCTAGTTACAGAAAGTGCAAGGTACATTGGAGAAGTGCAAGAATATGCCTATGGTTACAGGCGTAAGATTGTGTGTCTACACCAACTGGCGAGACCTCACCACATGTTACAGGGGGCTACATTAGGCATCATAAAAGTCACATAGGTACGATGACAAACTGGCAAAGCACACCTCAAGGAGTGAGGGGCAGCATCAGCCAGGCTGCTACTCAGTAATGGGTCCGCAGGTAAGTGAGAGATAAGCAGGGAGCATGGATGTGAAGGTCTCACCGCATAGGGGGCACTCTAAGGCACAGAAACAAAAATGGCTGCACAGGTGTGAAAGCACCTAGATTCGATTTTCAAAACAAGGCATTTAGGGCATGCATAACATGGTGGTGGTGATGATGATGATGATGATGATGGTGGTGGACAGAGGGTAAAGAGTCAGCAGCAGCAAGAGCAGGGTTAGTGTCTGAGAATGGAGGATGGAGCATTGTTTCTCGAGGCTCTTTACCAAGGCGAGTAGAGGTTCTATAGGTCTAACAGAATTGAGAGTCCTTGATAGTTTATGGAGTGGTGCTCCATCACGCTCTGACAGGATCAGACAGGGCCTTTGTGTTGGGGGCCGGCTTGCGTCTGCCGGTTCCCCATAGGACTGGAGGAATACACTGGAAGCAAAGCAGGAGCAAGCTACACGGCCGTCATGGCAATGCTCTCGGGAGGTGTGGTGTGGCCATCTTCGTGTAGGAAGGTACGATGTGAAAAGAACGAATGAAACAGGAACGCATCATGTGCTTTTTGATTTGGTGGTGCAGAAATGCCTAGAAGGAGCCTGGCAGTCGTCTGCCAGGGGGAGGGGGCTCAAATACCCAACAAATTCAGAGCACAGGTCAAGTACAGTGGCTTGCCTCTGAAAAAGGGCTCAGTGCTCTGCAGGCCATCCCACATCCGATGTTGCTGAAGATTGCAGGAACAGGGCAGCCAGAGACCACCCAACAGTGAAAGGAGAGGAGAGACTTAAAGACCTCAAGTCACAGAATCTCCACAGTACAGGGACGAAGAAGAGAGCTGCAGAGGCACAAAGGTGTGCAATGCAGCCCATTAATGTTAATGACCCACACCTGAGGGTACCTATGAGGCACAAAAGGCCCCCTCAGGCACAGGCCATTAGAAAGGGATCAAGACGGTGGAAGAAGAAACATTTGCAGCAGGAGGAGGGCAATAGTAGTAGTGGGTGGAGGAGTTCTGTACTCTCCAAAAAGCTGCATAGGAAGAAATCGTGCTGGAGCCAGGATGGCAGTAGCAAGGGAAGTCCATGTCGGTCCTGAACGGGTCGCTGGGGCTCAAGATTCCGTCGGCCGAGGTCACGCAGTGGAAAGCGCACCTTACTTTCACTCTTTCGCCTTGAGAAGCGTTTGCGGGTGGCAGGCGAGCACGTGAACGCTGGGAAAGTTTTGAGCGCTTTATTTGTAGAGGTCGCATAGCGTAAATTGCAGCACCTTTTTGCTTCTCTCCACGTGAATCGTTTGCAGCGAAAGATGCGAGCGGCAGAAAGCCGTACCAGAGAGATTGCAGAGGAGATGGAAACAGAGAGGCAACCGGACGTGCACACCAGACCCAGTGAGTTCACTGTAGAACTGAGACCTCCGTAGTGCCCGTTAAGACATTTTTTATTTGCATTTGGTTTATACCAAACCTTTACAAAAATTATAAAAATTTGATTCATTAAAAACAGATGGTATACATTTAAATAAAAGAGGCATCTGACAAATGTGCCTTGATGTAGAGGTATTACACATAGACCCACATGATATCTAATCCAAAGTAATGTACATATAATCATCAAGCAGCACTTCATTGCTACTGTACGGTTTGTGACAATTGTTTACATCATATAATGCAAAAGTTATCATTAATCCAGGGAACATATACAGTGGTAAGATCTCTTATGCTCAGTTACATTTGGATTCAATTTCATATTAATGACAGTCAGAAAACAAGTAAGGGCAATAACCAATGACAGATGTTCTCCCCACATACATCTCAGCCAGAGAAAGTTTCTTGAATAATCAGTATGGACGACATTCTCTATACTAAACAGGTTCATCCTTTCATATTCAAAGTAAGGACAGGAGGCGAGTTTCCATTTCATTTTTGTTAGAGCAGAATCCACATATGATGTTACTAACCACTTTCACCTTTAAGTCCCAATATTTTGTTCGCTCTTTAGTTCTGAAATGATAAAATTTGAACCCCATATACAGTCCTAGTGCTTTGTTACAAAGAAACCGTTGCAAATATACACAACGCTCTGATCTTTTACGTGCAACGCATGCGTATTTCTGATGTAAGCTAAAATTACCCAGTGCATTAATTGTTAAAGACCAGTCATAGGTGTAAAGTTTCTTTTTCACACTATGGTCGTACAGTTAATTCATGTTCTTCTGTGCCAATCTTGAACAATAGAGTTTGCATTCTTGTTTGAAATTTAGCTACAGATGGGGGAGGGGTATTTAACATTCCGTTCAGATCTTCGTATAAAGAATTACTCAGAGGATCAAGAAATTTGGAATAATTAAGTGATGACCGCCAAAAGGTATTTAGATAATGAGCTTATTCCCAATTCGTGCCTTATGATCGTATTGGGCAATGAGTTGGAAAAGCCTAAAGTCTCTTTCCATATTCATCCTTGAATGCAATTTAAAAATTCGCTCATATCCAAGGCCTACAGAAGAGTTGATTCAACTTTTGACTTGTAGAATTCAATGGTTGTTAAATAGGAGAATTTGCAAAATGTGTTCTACAAATATTTTATCTGAGAGAGTAGTGGCCCGAGTTTAGATGTTAACGAGTCCCTCTATTATAGAAGAAGTATTGCACACATTGTATCCAAGGTAACGCAGTTCAGAAACACTTTGAATCCATCACCTCCCAAAGAGCATGTCATGGTTTTTATTCTTTTGTGGCCCGCAAATACAACAATTTTAGATTTCGCTGCATTTGCTTGTAAATTGTGTTTTTGTGCATAAACCATAAAGAGCTGTAGTTTGGTTTGTAGCCCATGTAGCGTTCTGTCAAAGAATATTAAGTCATCTGCGAACGCCATCCAATTTAGGCGCAGTTTACCTAATCTTACAGGGATGGTTCAATGGTCTTGCCATATCTCATCTAAATCACTGAAGTAGAGATTAAACAAGGTGGATACTAGATTACATCCTTGTTTTACACAAATATATACATGGATATAGCAGCTGTTAATGAACCCTCCTGGTTGATACATACTCGATAAGTGGTATTCTGATGTACAATGATATAAGCAAGATTAGATTGGTCGATACAACATATTTAACCAATGTTTGCCATAAAATGGCTCGAATAACTGTCAAATGCTGAGGTCATGTCCAGTGAGGCCATAAATATGGGTCCAAATTGGCTGTTTTTAACAGTTTCAAGCAAGTGAGCCAATATGATTGCATTTAATGCAGTGCCCATCCTTTTCCGAAAGCCTATCTGAAATTGCAATAGCATGGCAGATTTGTTTTAATAGTGTTCTCAAGTTCTTTAAGAATTAGGATGGGGAAAATTTTGCATGAGGCATCAGTTAGAGCAATTGGTCTGTAATTAGAGGCGTTCAAAGGATAACTTTTTTATATATTAGTACAATAAGAGTTGCATCCAAGATTTTGAAACAGTTGTTTTTAAAGATGGGTAGGTAAAATGGTAAAGGCCTGCCAATCTGCGCTACCCCAATTGAGGTGTAGGTCTGAAGTTTGTTTTTACAACCAGTTAGTCCAATACCAGTGTAAAGTGGGTTATAATGTGATTATTTATTCACAAAAGAATACACTACACGCCAACACGTGTTTCAGCCCTCTCTGGGCCGTCCTCAGGGCGTATTAATATCAATATAGTGCATAACTGAAAATGGTAAATCTGCCATAAATCAGTCTCAGTAGAAATCGTTTGTAGGAATTGGATGGTACCAATGAAAATGAAACTGGATTGGAAATCCGTGCCAATAATACTTTGCTGAAAGGGTTAGCGTCTGTAAATTACAAGCGGCATCTTCATCGCCTGAATGCGTTCCTGCACGTAAGTAGGGAGGTAAGGGCACCGGTGCCGGTAATCCCTTACCTCCCTACTACGAGTTCCCTTTGCGGGTCCTTCCTTAACGCCTGGTTTTTGCAGGCGTTAAGGACGGGACCTGCAAAGGGACTCTAGAGCTAATAACGGTACCACAATTTGCGGTACTGTTATTAGCGCCTTCCCAATTCCCATTGAGCCCTATGGGGCTCAAATGGGAATGGGGAATGGCCCTGGTGAATGGGGTATTACCGGTCCCTCGGACCTTGGAATGGACCGGTAATTGCTCCATTCACCAGGGCGGAGTCGGAAGGGTTTTGGAGGCAGCCATGGAGCTAATAGCTCCATGGCTGCCTCCAACCTCGTAATGAGGCCCAATGTCTTTAGTGTCCCATGAACACACGCCAAGAGTGGATTCCCAAATAGTAAGTAATTGTGTGCGTAGGTTACGGGCATTTGATATTTGTGTGTGTAATATTGAACACAGGCCTCATCAGTGATTGAGGAATCCATTGACGTGGTGTTTTTGCCAATTGCATTCCTCATAGATGCACAAAAGGATTCTTTGTCGCGATTACATAGGTATTTAATCATTCATTTTCTGGTTATCTACAATATGCATATCAATTTTTAATGATTTGAATAGTTCTTATGAGTCTGAGTGATCTGCTTTTTAATCTGTAGATATTGCGCAACAGGGAGATTGCGGGCTAATAGTTCTCTAATTTTTTTATTTTTTGTTCGTTTGGATTCTGCAACCTCTAAGATGTAGGTATGTTTACACAACTAAACTCAACACACCTTCTTAAACATTGTGTGATAGTATCATTGAGATGGTTTTCTGCTTTTAAAACGCTTGTCGCATAAGTGCCAACTCCAGTTATTTGCAGCTCTCTCCTCAGTAGCATAATAAACCGATCGCACAACTTGCTATTCCATCTGAGCGACAGCCCAGATCGCTCAAACTCTAGGATGGCAAGAGTGGATTTTTTCTCATGAATCAAGGAGGTGTGATGAAGATTAAATTCGGATGATCATATGATCTCCTAAACAAGGATTAGATATCGTTGCCTTTTCACATCTAGTTACTATCAATCTGCGTTTTGCAGCTTCCTCTATGCCAAGTAAATGACCCTGTTTCTTTACTAAAGTCTATTAATGTCCCATTCTGATAGGAATGTATCCCAGGTCTGACCCTTGTTATTGGTAGTTGATTATAGTTCTTTGATCTTTGAAAACCTGTTAAGCTTGGCCCCCTCATCATAATTGCAATTAAAGTCACCACCAATAATAACAATATGGTTGGGGTTAGACTGAAGGGCCTTCTCAAGTATACTTGTGATTTTTCCAAGAATACCAGATATTTCAATCTTATTGGGGTTCCAATAGAGACATATCATCAGAAAAGCGTATATCTGTGCATCCTCCAATTTAAGTTCAATGGCCAGTATCTCCTCAGATGAAGATATCAACTTTGCTCTAGCTTTAAGGCTATTATCTATAGCAAACCTCCTTGGTCCTTAAGAATACCGAAGTGACATTAAAAGTTGATTACACATGTATAACTCATACAAAGCTGATTGAAAATGGATGCATTGGCAAGAGAACAACTTAGAACTCTGAGCTGAAGACTGTAATTATAAAACATTGGGTTACAGTAAAAAAGGGGGCAGCATGTTAAAAGATTGTAAACCATTACCAAAGCCAATAAAGACTTATAAAACAAAAGACACAGCCAGTGTTGCCCAAGCCAAAATAAGACAATTGAGCCTTTATGGGTGTAGTAAACTATGTTGCCCATATGTAAAAAGATACTGAGACGTGGTTTAAACAAACATTGGCAAAGCCAAAGAAGTGTGAAGGAGAATAATAACGTGTCAGCATTTGGTAAATGGTGCAGAGGTGAAACGAGAGTGGCAGGGAGGTTGCCCTTCTGATAAGAGGTTCAGGAGGAGGAGAGTATTGCCTGTCTTGCGTGTATCAAACACATAGGCGTCATGAATAGCCCCAGTGTGATTCTGGTTTCCCTTGAAGAAATTCTTCAATCGTATTTTTGTGAGGCAGAAGACATTATTAAAATCTTTAAGTTAGCCCTTACCACAGAAATACTTGAAGCTAGTAATTTGGCCTGGCAAGGGAGTATACCATTGTACCAATTGGTCCTGTTTGGGCAGGAGAGTACACCCAATCAGAGAGCTGCAGTAGTCAGTCTTGACTGGCAAGAGAGCATACCAGGTCCAATAACCTTTGTAATAATTGGTTCTGTTCTGGTATGGGAGTACACCAGAAGTAAGAGTGGTAGAAGCTGTACACCTTTCATGGAAATGAACCAGGTGAATGTTGTTGCAATTATTGTGGTGGGGGTAAAAACATGACGAAAACATTTGAAGAATCATTTGTGTTTTGGTGAAGTAGTACTGAAACTAGAAGTGGTGCCAGAATATCCTGACAAAGATACTTGTTTTGAAATCAATTAAGCTTTGAAGTATTCTTTGTTGTTGATATTCACAACGAAAAACTGTTTAAAGGTCTTTATTTGAAATCGACATTGTTAATGACAAGAATCCGTCTCAAGACTTTGACTCCAAGTAGTAAGGAAGAAGTTGTGACAAACAATTGCGACTCGCCTGTGGAATCCAAATTGGAACTTTTGTGATATCAACATGAAACTTTGAGACAGGATTTCATTATCCTTTTTGAACAATCAAACAAGAGTTTGCTTCAATCTGAGGAAGCGGCATTCGCACAGGTTATCAGAAGAAGCATCTATTACAATGTGAAGTCAACGGTTATATTTGTTGCTGTAGAACTGCTGTATATTTTCTTATTGATTTGTTGTACATTCAAGTGTGAGGGACAGACACCTCCTGTGAGAGTGTTTCCTTAAGTTTACTTTAGGCAGGGAAATCCTTTTCAGGGTTTGGATAGTGAGGTGTTTGTCCAACCTTTAGAGGTAATAAAATGGCATCTTTTGAAAAGTCTTCACAAAGTTGTCTGCCTCACATTTCTGACTCCTCACAATATGTATGGATCAAATATGTCCCTGAGTTTATCAGATTGTGGGGGCCTCATCTGTTGTCTATACCCATTCCTTTCCAGGGCACATGTCTTCAACAATAGTTTCCCACACCTTTTGGGCCGGAGGGGCCTCAGTTTTCCATTTAATCAGTATAGCATTTTCGGGCTACACACAACCCAACATGGATACATTTCCTCACTAGGGCATCATCATGCCATTCTTCCACACCAAGACCAAACAGCATCTGCATAGGTGAGTATGCAGTACCCTGAATGTGAGATATATACAAAAGGACCATTGTCCAGACGGCTTGATCTACAGTATCTGTCCCATTGTGTCCATCAGCCCACAGTTCCTCCAGCAGGTGGTTGACCGTAATAGTTTCATGCTATACAATTTGGTCGGGGTAAAGTAGGCACGATGTATGATTTTGTATTGGATTTCCCCATTCTTTAGATTGTATGTAAACTATTTAAGGAGAGAAAAGGAGGTATAGTGTCCCCTGTGTCAGCTGCTATCCCCAGGTCTTCGGTCCACATTCCAGCGAGAGTTCCATTCCTGTCCAAATTCAGAATAAAGTCTATAACATGTTTTGATTTTCAGGAAGTCGGCAGAATCTAGAACTTACTCTGATTCATAGGCTGAAGGGTCCCTATTGCGTGTAACGTGTGTACTGTGTGCATTTACTATTGACAGAGTTCTGTGTTGCAACCACTCATTCGTCAAACCAAATACTTCACACACCTCCTGGAATGGCACTGGCGCGGATTACTCAAATCCATAATCCGTACATTGTGCGTCTCTTTGCTTAAGGTGCAACCAATCTTTCGCACAGTATCAAAGAAGTACTCCAATGCTAAACCAAGGTGGAGCACACCTTGTGTCCATTCCCGTTCTTCTGAGCATTCAATGCCATTGTCTAAGTGTTGGCCCAATGATAGGATGTTTCTTAAAACATGATTATCAGACTTATTTTATAAAAACATTTTTTGTAAAATTGATCAGTTAGATGTACGACCATTAGAACTTTCTAAGCACTTGAATAATTCATGATGTACTTTAACTAAAATTCATACACCGGATACTCTGGACACAAAACACAATAACCTTAGGTGCAAAACCAAGAGGTGCATCCACTATATATGCTATTCTTTCAGTTTATATTATGAATTGTTTTTTCCTTTTAACTACACTAGTCTTCAGACTAGTGTATGATTGATGCTGTTCTTCTGTCTATGACACCAGTATATGTTTTCTTTTGCAGTCCAGCAATGTGTTGTACATGCAGATGTTTAATAAGGAAACTTCATTTTTTGTCCTAATGCAATTGCGCATATTTTATGAAACAGCCCCTTCTGTGTGTGTGTGTGTGTGTGTGTGTGTGTGTTTTTTTCTCCTTGACAATTTAATGGGCAACTAACTTTGGGATATATTCCTTGAGTTAAAGTAGGAAGGTTCCCCAATACAACTAAAATGGTTTGCTCCCCTTGAGGAAACACTTGGTTTGAGCCAACTAGTAGCAGTACTACCCTTTTTGTGTTTTGCTTACTCTTTATACCCGAGTCTGCTACTTCTCACCACGGGCATTTCGAAAATATTTTTTGATCTTAATAGTTCTTGGCAGCATAGGGGAGGGGCCTCTTATATCTCCTGTGGGGTGAAAGGTTGCATCACAACAAGTTCCATCGCCCGCCAGCTTGTGTTACCTTCACCATTTAGCCATCTCTTGGCCCAGCATATTTGTGCAGCAAGATAATATGTATGCCAGGACGGTAGTGCTAATCCACCATCAGATCCACCATCAGATTTGGCAGTTTATAGGATGTTCATATTAAGGCGTGCTTTCTTGTTGCGCCACATGAATTTCCCTAAATGTCTATCAAAATCTGTAAACATAGAAGTCGTTGTGGGTGCCGAGATCATATATGCTAAATATATTAATTTGAGCATAGAGTTAATCTTTGGCGCATTAATCCTGATAGTGGGAGTATATTCCATCTAAGCATACTATTCAATTCTTGCCAAGATGGAAAGGTAATTTAATTCACCGTACCCCAGGTACTTGACAGTTCGCAGTTTATGTTTAAGAAGCCCCCCTCCCCCACCTTGGGTCCCATGGAACATCAGTCTGTAATGGCATCCCCTTTGACCTATCCCAGTTAACAGAGAGGGCCATATTCCTGCTAAATCATATATTTCTGAGGGAGGTAATAGTAGCACCCACCAACATACAATAAAAGATCATCGGCATATAAGGAGACCCGGTGTTCCTAGTATTAATACCAATGGTCGAAGTGGGCAGGAACGGTTGGGAGCGGTGCTCCTATACTTTTTTTTATTACATTTTACTGTTCCTATACTTTTATTTTAAAAAGAAACCGTTCCGGAATGGTTTAGTTTGGAAATGAAAGTGTAGGAAGCAGTTGAAACGTGCTCTTTCAGTGCACTGCACATTTCCTTAAACAGGTGCATGTGTTTGGGGGTTTGTATTGTGCGTGGGAGGGGCCTGGTAATGGGGTTTGTGGGGAGCAGCGGCAGGCCAGTAGGGAACATAGTTCCACTACTTCTTTTCGTACACTTCGACCACTGAGTAATACCCTTTAGTCTGTTGTCCATAGTTTTGAAGCTAAGGGTTCTATTGCCAGAGTATATAGGACAGGCGACAGCGGGCATCCTTGGCGTGTCCCCTTATATGGGGGAAACATCTCAGAGGTATGGCCGTTTGTGATCACAACTGCAACTGGGTCGCTGTAGAGCAATTTTACCATTTTGGCAAAATGTCCATCAATGCCGAATTTATGAAGAACAGCAAACATAGTCCCATCTCATCTTGTTGAATGCTTGCTCCGCATCAAGAGAAAGCACTACATTACCCCTGTCAGCGCTACCAGAGATGATATGCAATAGAAATCTCATATTATCAGAGAAAAGGCGGTTCAAAATGACCCCCGTTTGGTCCCGATAGACAAGTGTAGGCAACAGACACTCCAGAAGCCCGGCTAGGCATTTTGCTAAGATCTTGGCATCCAAATTGCTAAGCGAGATCGGTCCGTATGAGCTACAGTCATTCAGGTCCCTCCCATGTTTATAAAAGACCACAATGTTGGCCATCATCATGGATCTGGGAGGCTAGCCCTATTCACTGCTTCGATGAAAATCACCAATGTCAGTGCTAGCGACTCGATCATGGATTTATAGAGGCCTATGGGCAGGCCATCTGGCCCAGCCGACTTTCCTGTGGCAAGTCCTGTAATAGCCTTGGTCCCTTCTGCCGCTGTAATTGTACCATTTAGCGTCACTTGCTGTTGGGGCAATGGTGGAAACTCTCACTTGGTGTAGGACACAGTGAACACGATACATATCCCTATACAGTGGAGCAGCGTACAGTTATTCATAGTATACGGCAAAGCATAGATTGATGCTTTCGTCTCCTATCAGTGTCCCCCTCCACCGCCCAAGTATTTTGTATTGCTTCTATGATTTGAGCCCATTGAGCGCTAGAGCCATAATTTGTAGTGGCTTATACTCTTCTGAAAAAAAGAGTCTGGGACAATTTGGAAAAAGATTTCTGCGCACATGTTGTGTAAATAGGTTTAATTTCTGATGAGTTTAAAGTTCCTTGCACATGAAGCAAGATCTCTAGTTCTCTGGTGTACACTTTTGGCGGTGTGTAATTCAGAAGTCGGGCACGTTTCTTTATCTGCCCATGTCTTCAGTTTATTTGTCCGCCTTGAGATGCAATGCCCCATAAAGGATTTATATGCATCCCAACATGTAAGCAAATTATAATCGACGTTCAGATTCAACAGCCAGAAATCGTCAGTAGCCTCTACCAAATGCTCTGTTTAATTCGGGTGGAGTAATGTTTCTAAATTCAGCCTCCAGGTCAGGGCCCGCTTGGGTTGGTTTGCAAAAGTGATCTTTGGCAGAACCAGAGTATTTCATATTGATCAATCATGTACACAGAGTTAGAGGGAATCAGTCAAACAGTCCACAAGGCTTTCTGGGTCCAGGGACCGCACTCTCGACAACGCGCTCTTCCCAAATACTCTCCTTCTAGAGCTCTCCGCTCTGCCTCCTCCAACTCTCTGCGTGTGAGCCGTTTTTCCAATCAGAGATTTGGGGGTAGATCTTTATCCTCTGTAAGTGCCACCCTCCCTCTGGAACAGCCTTCCTGCCTCTCTCCGCCTTGAGCTGGAACTCCTTAAGTTCTGGAAACTCCTCAAGGCCTTCATCTTCTCTTTCTCTCTCCCTCTCCAACTTCCCCTCACTTCCTCTCCAGCCTCACTCCTCCTTCTCTCCTCTAAATCCGTTCAGTTTTGCTGACTGGTCGTCTGGCTCACCTCCAGAGCCTCACAGGTCCCAGGCTCCCCGCCAGTCTTTGCATTTGCCTACAGGCCTCTGCACTATGCCCAGCACTACTGCACTTACAGCTTTCGTTCCATGAGATGGGTAACCCCTACTGCACTTCATCATATGTTTCATGAGAGAGGTAACATCTCTGCACTTAACCCAGGACCCTGCTGGACTGGGCGCACTGGCATGACCTAAATTTACAAGGCCTAGTAAGTTCTGTCTTGTCCCCACTTTGTCTCCCCTCCCTAATCTGGTTTGCACCGGTTACACTCATGAGCTTGCACTAGGTGAAATGCCTTTCAGGCCTAGTACGCTAGTTACTGTTTGTTAGATCATTCGGAAACTTTGAGGCCTAAGAATGATTCAGCTTTTCCCTTGCTCCCTTCCCGCTTTGAAGCACTTGACTTGTGTAGAAGTGCTGTACAAATAAACAATTACAACAATCTACAATCTATTATGGCATAGCTAGTGTGATGTGAATTAAACGTATAGTCTGTGACCTGGGTTTTCTCCACACATTCACTACACCTAGCTCAGCCATCGGGGCAAGAAGAGTCGCGTTTTTGTTTAGAATGTGTTGGGGGTAGCCACTGTAGTTTTCCATCTACTGCCCTGGGGAAGGAGATGTTGAAATCTCCCCTATAAGTGTTAACGGGCCCATACAGGCGGCACAACGCCAAGGTATGTGTAAAAAATCCAGAAGCATCATCTGTGGGGCCATAAATAAGATTGATGCAGCATTGGTACAGAACCCCATGCAGTAAAACAAATCACCCCTCCTTGTCTGCCTCACTGTTAAGGATCTCTTCTATGAAACAAGATGTAGAGCCTGCGCTTCTATGGTAAGGTGCATGGACCGCCTGTCCCACCCATCCCCAGAGAAGTTTTGCAGATTCTGTTGTGTCTAGATGAGTTTCTTGTAATAAAATGACTCCCTATTTGTCCCTCATAAAATTCAACATTCTGCGCCTCTTAACCAACTTCCCGGTCCCTGTATGTCAATCGTGATACATGTAAGGCCGGCCATTAGAACCCTGACAATCGTATCCTTTGCGCTATATATTATATCACCAATACTGTCAGCGTCTCTCATTATGTTGTAGGGCAATTTGTGATGTGCGTAGTGGTGGCATTACCCTAGTCAGTGTGTGTCCTCTGTCATGGAGCACAATCCATGCAAACGTAAAAGCTGAATAGCGAACTGCAGAATGGCGCCCATTCGTGAAGAGTGCATCCGGCGAGTGCTGTTCCTACACCCTGCCTTGACCGGTTCCTGCACGTATTTTTCAAAATCACTTTGCAGTTGTATCAAGACTACTTTCTTTCTTTCACTGGACTTGTGATTGGGGTATGCCTTAAAGCATATCAGCTAATATTGTGGACTTTACTTTGTGTGGTAGTACATTTTCATTAATTTCCTTGTTTTTAGTGTGCAAGCCACGCCTCCATTACCCAGGCTTCTACATAAGCACAAGGGCGCGTACATCTGCATATGTGCGAGAGTGCATCCGGCGACTGCTGTTCCGCGGTGCTCGGTGCCCGTCCCCTTTTTTTAAAAAATTATTTGCCAAAATATTTTTGTAGCCTAAATCCTTGATTCAAAGGGATTCCTATCATTCTTGAACTGCAGTAGACGGATGGCAGCGTATACGCTGACCTCTGACATGCCTTTGAAAACAGTCACTACATTTAGTAGCAGGAATTCTCCAACACCTATAGGGAAAGGTGCCTCGAATGCCAACGTTCGTCACCCGCGCATGACAACCAAGCAACCTAAATCTACAGGGTCGTACATCTCATATTTTTACAGCACAAGCAAGGAGGGGCCCAACCTCCCAACATCAGAGGAATGATCATTTTCAGCCCCTCCAGCTTCCCCGAGCTTGTTGTGCAAGTGGCCCTGAAGTAAGGCCGTCATCCAGCATGGACACAAACCAACAACTATCAGACACTGACCTTTTATTATGTTGTACACTGCCCATTGTTGAAAAATGATCAGTAGATTTATGCAACGCCAGACACTGTGATACAGACTAGCGTGAAAGATCGCTGCATCCCGATCGTCCACAGTCGATTCCTCGCAGATTCTGATGTTATACTCTCAAGCCGTTCAAACAACTCCTGTGTTGCATGTCCCCTCTGTTGAACCCTCTTTTCTTGCCTTGACCTCAGCCCTGTCCAAAATCAATTCTGATGTTGCTCATTTTGTTGCCGAATTCAGTGCTTGAAATACAATTGGGTGACACCATTAACAAGCCTGCTCTGAACCCAACTAACTTTCCTATACTATACCCAGACTCAGGGAATCGAGCAGCAGCAAATTCCTCTTTCTCTTCGGCTATCAGCAGCATCCTTCTCCAAACCGACCCGGAGACCGTCATTTGGCATTATGTACCCACCCAATTTGTTTTATGAATCTACTTTAGCCGCGAATAACACAAGCATGTATAGTTAAATCAAATTGCATGAAGCAATGGACAAAAAAATGACCATCACTACAACTTCCTGTCCCTACTGTCACCCAAAACTGATTGGCTAGCTGCTGAGATGACCACTCGCTCATCTCATAAAAAAAACAATTGAGCCTAGTAATTCCATCCCTACACCTGCAACTCAGTATGACTGTGCACTAATGTCGCTGATTGAGGTTGGGGAGGTTTCATCGCAGGGGGTGTGAGAGGAAGATATTCCAACTTCTTTTGCACATTCTGTTGGCAGAGTTAATACGGTCCCTTCAATTCAAGCTGGTACAGAGCTACAAACTATTATAATTGATCAAGATCCCATAGAAGGAGTGGCTCCACCCGTGTTTGATTTATTTCAAAAGAGAACAAAGAAACGCAATCTGATTTCACAGGCCAAAAACCCAAACAAATTTAAAAAAATGTACAAAATCAACAAACTGCAAAAAAGGTGACAAATCACAGAGTAAAAAGCTTTATTAATGGTCTGTCGACTCAGACCAGATCCATGCTTCCTCTAATGCCCACCAAACCTAGCAAGCAGAGTGATCAGATTAATCTGCCAACTCCACTACAATCCCCTGTGCAGGTCTCCCCTCAGCCTAAATCATTACCTTATCAGAAAGTCTCCCCATTGAGTAAAGCAATGCTGAATCTCGGCATTAAGCATGCTCCCTTGTTTAATGAGGTGGATCAAGCAGACAAGGAGATTATGAATTTGTCTACCTACTCCGTTTCATCGCTTCCTCAACTAGACTCGATTCTCGAGGGCCTCCATTATCTACATCACCCAAACCCCTCTAATAGAACAGTAGTTTCAAAGCACCAAGAAGAGGAATTTCCACATTTCCTAACACTTGATCAAAAGAGAGCTAGAGTCCATCAAGAAGTCAAGCCAGTCGCGAAATTATCGCATCACCCATCCACAAAATCTAATAATCACTCTCAGACTTGTAACGCAACACCTATACTTGAAAGGCACTCAACGTTCACCAATATAGATCTGAGACTGGACCTCACTCCTAGTCTAGACAGAATCTTCCTTACCGTGATGGACAGCCAAAGAAACTGTCCTTTTCCAAATCGTTCTACATTACTCACTGGTTTCCAAGCTATTCTGAACCTGAAAGCTATTCGCTCAGGTGATATTAAAGCAATTGGGTATACAAAAAGCCCCATGCATGACACTGTTGAACTTGTGATTCCCTCACAAATTGTGGCTGACCTGCTATGGCAGACAAAAGAGGACCCAATGCCGATCGGCTTTCTACTAACAAAGCAACAGGCAACGGGTGATTTAAAACCAGCGTCCAAAGTAGCAGATGGAAAATATAATGGCAATCACTCCAACCATCAACAAATGTTCTATTCCCCCAATTGTGAGAAGCGACACCTGTCCTCTAATCAGCAACAATTGAAATACCAGCCTCTGGCGATTAGATGTGCCACTACTCAAAGACCGGTAGGGCGTGAGGTCAAATTCAGAGATGGTCCTATTCCTCTTGTTCAGCCTAAAATGGTATTGGCTCTCCAAAAGCTATTAATAAAGCCAACTGCAATCCTGCACATTAATGCAAAGCAGAACTGCCCAGGGCCTGCGTATCAATGGCTATATGGAACAAAAGAGGGTTTACCCACTTGCCTCACTCCAAGAGAAATAAATCAGCTTTATATGACATCATAGCACTTCAGGAGACATGGAAAACCTGCCAACCGATATGGCCAGATTACCAAATTGCTCGGATCCCAGCCCTCAAGCAAGCGAAAGGAGCCCTCCAGCATGCTCCTGACAGTGGTAAAAATTGATTCTGACATCTGTCTTGCACCCATTTCCCTACCCTGGTATTCCATTAACTAAATTAACAACATCTAACATACATCATCCGCTAAGTCCTCAAGCGGCGATACTTAATATATATTGGAATCCGGTTGCTATAGAGGTCCATGCATTTTTAAATTACATTGAACAAATTTAGATTTAATTTCGCTTGATGGCCAGTCTTCTGTAACAATAGTGGATGATCTCAACATCACTTACATACCTAATGAGTATAGGCCTCAGTCCCAGCGTGCGGCGCAATGGATATCTCTAATTAAGGCCCGTGACTTTATTCCTTTGAACGGCACTATCCCAGGCGATGTACCCCTTGCCCCCACTTGGTCCAGAGGAGCATGTGAGGCTATTCTGGACTATGCTTTTACCTCCTCACATGCAATCAATAAAATACAATCCTTTACTGTTATTTCTGCTGATGCCAGCGACAACAACATTTTGGAAATCAAGTGGTCCACTCCTCCTACTCCTCTCCATGAAGTGTATAATGGCTGTATCACACTTACCCAAGGTAGAAATAGGGAAAGTTGGACATACGCCAAACTAAAACATCTATAAACTACTCACAGACTGTTTTAATGCTCCATACTTACACAAAAGGGTCAGATATATAGACACTCTCATGCTCACTGCAGAAACTTCTGACTATAACCGTCCAAATTTCAAGCATCGCCATTTTTTTTCCATCCAAAGACCTAAGGGGACATTGCAGTGCTTACCATAAGGAATCGAAATTGAATATTCGCACTTGATACAGAAATGCAATCTGTCAAAAATAAAAAATAATCAAAAGGCAAACAGCTGGCGAAAGAATGTTAATGGCGATAGCAAGCAAATGCACGGCTCAAATCTGGAGCCTTTTGAAAGAGGAACCTTCAGCTGCCTCAGCCTCTTGTTGAATTCAGTTAGTGATCAAGTTTGCACTACCCACTTCTCATCGCCATTTGCAAGAAGGCCGACTCAAAACCGAGCAATAATTATCCCGAAAGTTAACGGCATCACCCTTATTTCTGACCATTCAGACATTGAGTCACTCATCAACAAATTAAGGAGTTCGCGATCTCCAGGCCGAGATGTGTTGTCAAATGCAATTCTTAAAAAACATCCTCATGAATGGGCCGCGATTGTTAAAAATAATTTCTAAAATGTACTTAAGACTGGTCTTATTCCAAAAGCACGGAAGGAGTCTATCACTATCCCAATTTTTAAAAAGGGCGACCGAGACGATCCCGCCAACTATCGACCTATAGCCCTACTGGACATCCCCGGCAAAATCTTTGCAAGATTAATCCTAACGGATTTACTAGATTAGATGCAAAGGGCAGAGTTATTGGACTGCCATCAGTCTGGTTTTGTAAAAGGAATGGGTACATCCCTAAACCGTCTCTTGTTATCAGCCATCAAAAAACAAGCGATCAATACAAGCCAACCTATTTTTTTGCGTTTATAGATTTTGAACAGGCTTTTCATTCTGTCTCCCGGGAGACCCTATGGTCAAAATAAAAGCAGGTTGTCCCTCCAATATTTTAAATTTAATATATCAATTTTATAAGGACACTTCTATTAAAGGAGAGCTTACTAGGAATGGACTGCTAACAGCAGCAATTCCAACCACCTCTGGTCTTAACAAGGATGTATTTTAGCTTTGATTCTTTTTAATTTCTTTATTAAAGATATTAACCTTGTTTTAGATTGGACACGCTGCGTCCCTCCAAAAATTGGCAACAAACATGCATCATGGGTTCTATATGCCGACGATTTAGTTTTAATTGATCAGACGCCAGTGTGCCCCCAAAGGAAATTGAATGCTCTCGGGAGCTATGCACAAACAAATGTTTTAACCATCAACACTCAAAAATCAAATACTATGGTATTGTACCCTTCGATCAATAAAACTAAATGCAAATTTAGATGTGTACTTGGTAACACCTTTCTCTCTATTGTGAATGAATACCAATACTTGGGTCAGGATATCAGTAACAGTATAGCGGAGCTCCCCGAAAGAGCTGAATTTAAAAAAAAAAAAAAGAATGTGCACCCTAACATCGCAAGGTTGCATAATTCATAAGTATGGCAGGTTCTCTCATGTTCCTGTGATTACTTTTTATAAACAGAAGGTGATCTCAGTTATTACATATGGAGCCCATTGCAAACAACCTGGAAATCATCCACAATGGGAGCTCATCGAAGGTATATATTGGAAAAGAAATCCGGTCTGTACCACAGAGCATGGGACCTACATATGCCAATACATATATGCTGTACTTAGAGACGGAACATGTACTTACCTCTCTGCGAACACTTCTTGATCGTTGTACGCTACATAGATGATGTGCTCGGCATTTGGACAGGACCTCCTAAGGAGTTAGACAATTTTTTTATGATGATGAATGAGATGCATCCAAGAATAAAATGTACACCCAGACGAGCATGTCAACTATCAATTTCCCAGAAGTAGAGGTCTACGGTGAGGGATCATAGTTTGGCGACCAGAATATTCACGAAACCCACGGACAGGTACAGCCTGTTAGCAACTAGCTTTCACCTGCGACACAATGTCGACAGTGTACCTTTGAATCAAATTCTCAGGTATAGAAGGAACATCTCGGAGTTGGAGGAATACAAGAGACAATCGACCTCTCTGCAGAAGAAATTCCTGAAAAGGGGCTACAGCCCCACCCTTAACTCTGACTTTGTGGAAAAAGTTGTGACAATCGACAGGGAGACACTTCTCTCTCCTAAACCTCAAAAAAAGGGGGAATCTCTGGTTTATGTTACAACTCATTGTATCCAAAGCCACCAAATAAAAATTAAAAAAATCAAACAAAGGAATTACCCCATGCTTCAAATGGACCCCCTACTACACCCACTGTTTCAACAGTTACCAACTTTCACTTACAGGAATAGCAAATCCCTACGCAACAGCCTAGTGAGAGATGAGATACCCAAGATCCGAACAGATAATGTCCAATTCAAGGGGACACAGCCATGCCACAACGGTCAGCATTGTAACAATATAATACTGCAACAGCATCACACACCCGCACTCAGGGGAGGCCATTTGGCTCAAAAACTCATGCACATGTGATGCAACCAATGTAGTCTATGCTCTTAAATGCCTGTGCGGTTTGTACTATGTGCGAATGAACATGAGAAAAGCTAAGACAAGATGGACAGAGCATAAATCGGACATTCGTATTAAGAACATGAAATCGCCTATTGCCATGCATTTCAATGAGGAGAGGCATTCAGTTGCACAGCTGAAATGTGCGATTCTTGAACAGATCAAACTAGGCTCTGGGGAGGTGTGAGGGGGATCTACACAAGAGAATGTTAGAGGGAAATCTTGTGGATCGGCCTGCTTGATTCACTAGATCCGCGAGGGACGAATTGTGAATTTGATTTAATGTGTTTTGTGTAACCTTGACATGATCTGGCTTAGGTTGGAAGGACTATTGTATATACTGATGAGGACTAGACCTCCAGGAAAATTTGGTTACCAGAATGTTCTCTTTACATCTGTTCTTTATTCATCTTTATTCAACCTTGCCTGAACTGATTCAATAGCTTTGGACTAATATGTGAACTGATTACAGTGCGAGTGGTTTTAAATCCGAGAGAGCTGGTTGATTCATCTCTATGTCTCAGACTGATTCTGTGCACATGACCCCCGAGTTATCATGGTATCACCAGACTGTGGTCAAATGTTATACTTTGTGGTAGAGCGGACTAGTCTAACATTTCAGTGTTTGTATTTATTTAACACTGGTTGACACTTACTGTGAAATACTTCTTCTGCTCCGTTGCCCTATTCCCTGCTTGCATTTATCCTTCCCTACGTATCTCCACGGTAACTCTACGGCTCCATCTGATCCTACCGCTACGCACCTTTGAAATACATGAATACCAGGGTGTATACGGTTCCGTTTACAGCCAATCAATGTGGCTACCCTACCTGGGTTGTTGCCACACTTCATTTAGTTACACCCCTCCTGGGACACTGTTCGTACCCGTACTACATGTTAGCCTTCCGATACAGGGATCCGATGGATCGCGTCACACCATCGTGTAATGTTTAAAAAGGGGTGACGAAAACAGCCTTGACGCCGATGTGTGCCGGCTTAACCGAGCCACGACTATTTTATTTTGTTTTATTCTACATGCCACACATAGTTGCTCCGATATTTTCCCCATAGTAGCCACTCCTTCTGTCCCACACCAAGATGGACCCTTGCAACGTGGTACCAGCGTGTATACACAGAGGGAGGCAGGCCGCCCGTCGTGCAGACGGTCAGTTCCAATCCCTCTCTAACTCCAAGGAGATATGCATCTCTCCATGAACTGCGACCTTTACTGTTAATGGGATGACACTGGGGTGACTTAAGTTTGGATCCTTTATACACGTCATTGTCCTTTTCACAAACTGTTGACTGAGTGCATATACGGTATTGCGGTGCACGCTGCCATTATGGTTTATGAGCTTGGCACCACTGCACTCAATTCACTGATATCTTTGTTTCGCCCACATACGTATAACATTGTATCTATATGCCTTGAACTGTACCACATACGGCTCTGTATTCACTGAATTAATTATCCAACTAGGGTTTATTAACATCTTAAAGATCAGCCCAATAATCGACACTGATGAGCAGTGAGCGCCCTAACATGTAGCTTTAGATGGACGTCCCCGGACCCATCCTATTTCTTCTTGGCAGTGATTACAGTCCCCTACAAACCGGCCGGCTAGCAATCTGATCCCGACCAGTGCTACCTTCAGAACCGCAGGGTGAGTAGTTTTCCATTCTCACAGCAATATACATATTACCTTTACAGTACTAGGATGATTTCTGACACACAACCTCTATATGTCTTCTACATACAGGGTTCTACAATTACCTTTGTTTCGTACATATAAGGTCAGTACCTGGACTTTATGAGGTTATCACTAAGCTCTATGATTTATTCCACATTGGTGTAAATGAGTTTATTTATTGCCCTTTAGCTGTTTTCAAATATAGAAAGACACTAGATTTGGAATCTTAAGGAACTATGCGCTCCCTAGCCCTGAAGATGGACTTCCTATAGTCCTAAACACGTCGGCATTAGTACTACTAAATGGAGCTTATTAGAGCATTACAATCATTGAGTTGTTATGGGTTCATAACTATTGCATGGAGAATGTAAGAGTTTATCGAACCACCTATATGCATGTGACACATGTGGATTATTCATTGGATTTGTTAATTTTGTTTCTCTGTAGGAAAATTCATATGTATTTATGTTGACTAATTGATGAACATTGTAATACAATCATGACAGATGTTTTCTGTCATTTCTGACTAATGAACATGATCTTGAGTTTTTTCCTTCATGAATTTTGCTAATGAAAAGTTGTTGTGGAATTATTGTTAGAATAACTAGCCTTAATATTTATGGTTGAAAATTAGAAATAGTCACAGGTCTACAATGACTCCTAGTTTGTGGGGATCACTGCTACAGACCTGTAAACATACCTGGGACTTTATGTCCCTCCAGGAGTGCATCACTGGTTTACCAGCTGGCAACAACTGGTTTTGTTTTGGATATTTTTCTCCAAGTCTCAGGTGGCCTTGAGACTTCTCCCTATTGCACCTGAAACTACTCTTTATATTTGTTATCCATTAACTTTGTTTCTCTTACTAAACAGCTGAAAACAGATTAAATTACCCAAATACACTACTGTGCCCCACCTTCTCTTTTCTTTGCATCTGTACCACAGAGCATCCCAATGGTAATTTAAAGATATGAATTCGGCCTTGTTTCCCTATCCAATATAGTCGCTTGGCAAGCCTTGGCCTTGTATAGAAAGTGCTTAAGCAATCCTACTAGCGCCATGACTTTACTACCATTAATAGCCACTGCCCTTAATAGCCATGGCTCTAGTCCATTATATGCTTGGGAAAATTATTGCAAACAGCTATCGCTAAATGCTAATATTTCACTCCAAACCCTAATTGACCTACCAGACAAAGCAAAGTACAAACTATGGGCTTGGGACTGGTGTATGACTTGGGATAAGTGTACCACCTATTAAATCTTCCGTATTGGAGATTTGTCTTTAAAATCTTTACATACGATCCCATCTTATCTACAAAAATGTCCAAATGCCAGGTATGCTACAGCTCTACTGAGATCTCGGCTGAATCCCCGGCCAACTAAAATACAGATTGCCTTGCGCTCACAAATTCTGAACGCAGACCTAGCCTGTCGATTCAGCAAAGTCAAAGATCAACATGCAATGTTGAAACATCTAATTGTTGCTTGCTCTCAGTTAGCCCAACGAAGAAGAGAAGCCTATTTTAAATATTTTAGGCAATGTAGGATTTTAACTGACGATATCTTCTGGTAAACGTTTTTTAATGCAGATTCCATATTGGTAAATATTGCTATAGTTACATTTTTATTGGCCTTAAAAATTCATGATGTATTTTTCCACGTATAAATAGAGCAAAGTTACTACAACACAACCCCAGTTTATTCGATCTATTGAACATATAACGATTACTGTTTCATCATTTGTATTATAAGCCCGATATGATTTAAGATGCAATTATTTAGCTTCTTTTTCCTTGTTCAGTTTGATGTAAATTTCATGTGTTTTTATCTTGTGTAAGGCAGTTGAAGGATTTTTTTTATGAATTGTTAATGTTTTTAATATTGGAAAAAGTTGTAATTAACTAAAAAAATATATATAAATGAAATTAATAGCAAACAACATTGTGCCACCTAATGGGTCAAGATTGCACAGCACAGGCCATATGTAAATGTGTTGTATGTGTTCAGTATAAAACCCACAAACCATGTGTAACATTGGGATCCAATAGTAGGACCCCAATAAGAAATCCAAGCAACCAATACAGGCATCATAGGGGAGGCCCATCCAGCCTCCCCACTAGTCCCACATATAGTGGGAAACCCAAAACACAGGGAACAAAATCTGAAGTAAACAAAGTAAGCATTCATACTTTACAGGAGCAGTAGATGAGCCGTCTGCATAGATCAGTCCTGAGGAGGTTTTCACATGATAAAGTAGGAGAGCGGCTCTCGATATTCAGAATACTGCTGCTGACTGGATAGGTGACATGATGTTTCATGAGGATTATTCCAACATCATGGACATTGGAACAGCACTCCTGATGAACATGGATACAATTCAAATGCAGTTCGAGAGGGGGTATGACCAATGTACATATGATGTTGAGCAGTCCATTCCCAGACAGGTACATTTCTGGGATTGCCTGTGATGCTGATTATAACATACTGTCATCTTTTGAGTCTTTTTCCAACCTCTGGTCAAGGCCTTTTGGTGTTCTGCCGACTTTCTTTCAACACTTTTGAGAAGTTGGTTACTGGTCAATGCAACCCACGTTGGTTCAACTCGTCAGCTACGGCATATGTTTTGCTTCAACTATATTATGTCGTTTCAGAAATCACCAAGCATTCTCTGGGGACTCAAACGTGTGTCATTGCTGCACATGTTGAAAACACCATATCGCAGGGAATTTGCTGTAGTACCAATGGTCCGATTCTTTCAGGGCCTCAAACAGTGGGTTAAAGCCTTTCCGCCATCTAGAGATCTCTATAGAGTAATCGTTAAACATTCATATTATGGAGCCATCTATAAGTATGTTGCCAGCAGCCCAGTAGGCTTCGCTTTCAGAGTGGCTAATTTGTGTTGAAAGTTCAGTAGCCTGAATGTTATGATCCATGGGCATTCACCATTATTGGGTTTAGGGACTGGAGCTCGATGTGCCCTCTCAATGACGTATTCGAGGGTTGTTAATCTGTAAGCATTCTTAATATAGCATATAAAGAAATCCCTCCACGTCTACCTTCCATATTCTCCGGTACACTGACTAGACGCAGATTGTTACGCCTGGACCTGTTTTTTTGGTCTTGCAATTTCGCACCAATTCTTTGAACATCCATGGTGGTATCATCCACTTAAGTGGAAAGGATTCAGGATTGTCCACAAATGCACTGATCCTGTCTTCATTCTCGGTGGTACCTGCGCATTGATGCAACTGTTTACGTCCTTCAGCTCCTTCATTGATGGATTATTAAGCGCTTATACAGCAACGGTTTCAAAGCGCAACCATGCAAGGGAGGGGAAGGCAAGGGAGAACTAGACACTGAGCTTACTAGGCGTGGTACATTCAGGTTATGTAGTCTAAAAGGAAGTGCGTGGGGGGAGGGTAATGGGAACAAGTGCTCCCAGTCCACCAGAACATGGGTTAAATGCTGTGGGCCGTAACCGAAAGTGCAGGAGTGCAGAAATGCTGTGGTAGAGCAGGGCCTGCAGGCAAGTGCAGGAAGACTGGTGAGAAAGCTAGGGACCTGTGAGACTCTGAAGGTGCAGCAAGCAACCAGTCGCAATACTGAGCAGGGAGTGTGGCGAGAGCAAGAAGGCAGAAAGGAGGTGGTTAGCAGGGGAGAGGAGGAGGCGGCGAAGAGTAAGGTCTTGAGGAGTTGCCGGGACTTTGGGTGCTCTGGTTCAAGACGGAGAGAGGCAGGCTCTTCCAGAGGGAGGCACCTGCTGAGGATAAGGATCTCCCCCATATCTCTGCTTGGAGAAGCAGCTCACTCGTAGAGCATTGGAGGTAGATGAGTGGAGGGCTTGGGAAGGAGAATATTTAGGAAGCAAACATTGCAGATAGAGTGGACCCAGGCCCCAGAAGGCCTTGTGGACAATGCAAAGCTCCTTGAACTTGATTCTTGCAGCCACAGGGAGCCAGGGAAGGGTTTTAAGAACCGGAGAGATGCAGTCCCTGGGCTTGAGGCCAAGGATAAGTCTTGCGGGGTTCTGTTCTGGATGAGTTGAAGAGAAGAGTATAGGCAGGGAGGTGGAGAAAGAGGCTGTTGCAGTAGTCCAGCCTAGAGAGGACGAGTGCTCTGGAGACGGTGAGCCTTTGGGGGAAAGTGAGAGATAGGGTAGACTGCCTCTGAGAAGGTTCAGTTGGAAGTGGGACTTTTTAGAGATGTCTGAGATGTGAGAAGAGAAGGGGAGAGTGGAGTCGAAGATGACCCCCAGGTTTTTTGCCTCATTTGAGGGTGCAGGGCCAAGGGGGACCGGCCAGAGGGAAGGCGGGAGCAGGGGTCCAGATGGGAACGATATATGTCTTATTGGCATTGAGTCAGAGGTTGTTTGCAGAACACCATGAATGGATTGCGGATAGTCGGGGATGAGTGAGGAGGAGGAGGAGGAGGAGGCTGATGGTAGCCTGAAAGAGAGCTGTGTGTCCTCTGCATAACACTGAAAGTTGGAAGTAAAATTGGCTATCCTATGGGGCAGGATGGCCATGTAGACATTGAAGAACCAGGGGGAAAGGTTAGATCCCTGGGGTACACTAAGTAGAGAAGGTTATAGAGGAGAGAAAGGGCCCCAGTTCCATCTGGGATGGGCGGTGCGAGAGAAAGGAAGTTAGTGTGGTTTACAGTGTCGAAGGCAGAGGAGAGGTCGAGTAGAATGAGGACAGAGGGGGTTTGGAGTCAAGGTTTGAGAGCAGGTTCTCACAGGTGTTCACAAGAGCAGTTTCTGTGCCCCTGGATGCTCTAAAGCCAGATTGGTGGTTGTGGAAGCAGCCGACAGTTGTGTGTGGAGGTTGAACTAAGATATCGCCAACTTCTCTAGAAGTTTGCCCTGGAAGGGAGTAATGGAGATGGGGCGATAGTTTGCCGGGATGGAGGGCTCAGCAGAAAGTCTTTTGAGTAGAGGGTGCCCAAGGAAGTGCTTGAGGGCAGTGGGGAAGACTCCAGTGACAAAGGAGAGGTTGCATAGGTCTGCCAAGGCTGGAGCGAGAGAGTCAATGTTGTCCTCGATGGTTTTGGAGGGACATGGGCCAACCAGTTTGGAAGAGGTTTTCATAGACCGGACTAGTCTGGTGAACTCTTTAGGTGTGACAGGGGAAGGGAAGAGAAGAGAGAAGAGTGGCTGGGGTGGTGAATGATAGGATGTTCTGTGTTTTTGCGGTGAAATGTGCCACCAGGGCCGAGCAGAGGGCCTGTGTGGGTGCAATGGTGGCAAATGCTGTGGTCGGATTGGCTGGTTCCTTGCAGACTTTGAAAAGGTTGGACGTGTTAGATGCTACAAGCTTGAATAAAGACTTATTTCTTGGTTCGGATGCAGAGTCTATATTGCCTTTGAGTGAGGCGGCAGGCCAGTTTGTCAGAGGGTGTCCCTGAAGAATCCCATTTCCGTTCGGCTGCCCTGCACTTGTGTTTAAGCAAGGCTAGCTCGGAGTCGTACCATGAATTGCACTTTTTGGAAGGCTTCAGTCTGATCCTCATGATGGAGGCAAGAGTATCAAGAGTTTTAGAAATGGAGAGGTTGAAGTTGGAGAGGGCTGTGCTATATCTTGCACTGTGCTGTTGGTCTCCAAGGTGCACCGACTGATGGCTTTCATTTCTGCTAAGATGGTCTGCAGTTGCCGACCGTACGTCCATCTTGCCTGGAGGTCTGACGGATCTGCGTGTACTAGCCGTTTTAGAGCAGTTCTGTTCAGTGTGTTCAACACCCAAAATCAAAGATGGCCCGGGCACATTGACTATTCCTGCAGGGTTCTGTGGCGGGTCTTCATCACCACATACTATGTCAAAGCACACCTATTTATAGGCTTTTCTGATTGGATGATCCACCTAGCATACTCCTACAAAGTTCAATCGCAGGAGCCTAAAGTTGGGCCGCCACAGGGGGTAATATTTCCTCATCAAGTGCAATTATGGGTACAGCGACCTCATCTGTTTAGGCAGTCCACTTCACGAGTACCCCCACACTTGTCGTAGCTTGAGAATCCAAACAGTACTCTGATGTCGGGTTGATACTACGTTGTTGCTCAGCTCCAGGGGAAGTCAGTTGCAAGTAAGAAAGCTCCTATATGCAGCGTAATCCTTCCAAATGCAGCAGCATTGGGGCCAGATCGTTGGTCATAAAGGCCTCTTCAGTTAGCTATGTGGTAATGAGACAACCCTCAGTGTTCTAATTCAGACCGGCCCCCAGTATTAGTCACACAGGCTTGGTAACTGGCCCAGGTGCTCAGTGTTTAATATCAAATGTCACAAGCAATCTATTCAGGCGACAAATTCATATATAGCTATACTGCTGGGGGTGTCCAGGCAAAGTTTCGAAACAATAGTTTCGAATTACAAAAGTTCTGAAACAAAAGTTTAGGGAAAAAAAAAAAGTGTCATTTTTTTATGTTAAAGGCTTTATTTTAGTTTGTATAGTAACATAAGTGTTTTTACAAACAAAAAAACAGGCGTTAAGTGGATGGAGGGACTCCCGATAAAAAATAAAATACATATCGCCGAGAACAAAGAACAGCAGGAACTCTTTCAGTCAGAGATCGAACAACTTCCAAACCACATGTTCATCGTTCCGAGAGCCAGACTTACTCGCAGTCTCCCTTTTGGCGAGAGTATGAAGTTGACGCTCCATCACAAATCAATGAGCCAGCATATCATTCATAACCATTAACCCCATCACAAACCCATGGCTGGATACTGTGCTCATGGAACACGAGAGGACATTCCCATTTGTTTGACTCACCAGTCCCTGAACTTGAATCCTGTCAAGTAATATGTCTGCAAGAAACTTGGCTCACAAAACCACCGTCTTGTGATGGATATATAACTGAGCTCAACCCGGCCCTGCAAGGCGCCCGGGGCCGTGCCTCCTATGGCCTATTGATGACGCTGATTAAGATTACTCCAGCATGGAGCCTTCTTGAAACGGAGATCAACCCATGGACCCAATTCACATTAATCAAGATTTCTAACCTGGCCAACTTGGCCTATCAAAGCCAACAGAATAGCCCCATTGCTAGATATTTGCAATTATAAATGTGTATTTGAATCCACTGGCAATAAATGACAACTTCCTGGATGGCGTCTTTCTGACCATTGATAGACTTATTGTGAGATTCTTCATTGACTTCATCAACTGTGGGGACCTCAACATCCACCTTCACACTTCTACTGGTCTCCTCCGACCCCCTGATTTGACAATCAGAGCCCTCCGCTGGTCCAAAGAAATAACCATGAGAAACCTGATTCTAACAAGCCACCGCTGTGACGGGCACAAGTCGCTGATTCCCACCTGGTCCTGCAGAAACACCACGGCAATCATCGATTACATTTACCTTTCACCAGCATTGCACAATTCGATACTTGAATATGAAATCCTTCCTTCTACTAAGAGCGACCACTCTATGCTCATCCTACGTGGCGTTGGAATGTGCGACCAGAACACGATAATTTCAGCTCCACCTCTAGAACTTACAGGAACAACTACCAGACTAAGACTTAGTTTAAAACATCAAGTTTTCCTGCCGCAGACTTTCTGCCAAACCAACATGCCAGATGAAGAAAAGCTAAACTATGATTGGATATTGATCCACTTCCAGATCAACGTCACCACAGCAGAAAAACCTGTCCATTTGCATCACTATAAACCTGAGCTAAAAAATAAAAAATAAAACCGTTCGGCAAAACCTCCGTAAATGGAAGAATCTCACTTCTGAAAATCTGCAAAAAATGAAAAAAGCAAAACAAGCCTTCAGAAATGGGAAAAAACCCATGAGATGAATTTACAACAAACAGATGCCGAAACCATGCTCTCAACGCTCAAAAACAAGAACTTGAGGAATTTGTGGAATTTGCTAAACCACGATCCCAATCAAACTACTGATGGTTTCCAATGTCTCAGAACAAAAATGGATCTCACACTTCTCGAATATGTATAAATCCCGGTGCCCAGAAGAAACCTCTTCAGAACTACCTATCACGTATCAATGGACCATTCTTTGGGATAAACATCTTTTTCAGGAGATGATCAAAAAACTTAACGCCTCTCGCGCCCCTGGCCCTGATGGCCTGTCAAACGCCATTCTGAAACAGGCTCCGGAGACTTGGGCAAATCTAATGGACCTTAGTCTGACTCTAATAAATAAACTAAAATCGATACCGGCTACTTGGGCAAGAGCAGTGCTGATCCCGATCTATAAACAAGGCGATAGAGACGATCCATCGCTGCAACCTTGTACAATCTATACACTGCTGACTATCTCACCTACATCAAATCTGACACACTCAACCCAGCAAAAATCAATTCCTCTCCGATTGCATACCTCATGTATGCAGACAACATTGTATTGCTGGATAAAACCCCATCAGGCCTACAAGAGAACCTGCTGATGACAAACATACATGAACACCAACGAGCTTCAGATCAATGTCAAACAAACCAAAATAATGACACTAACCAAACATCAAAGTACAAACACTAGACTTAGCCTTACAAATTTCATTCTTGAGAATAAACCACTTGAGGTAGTCACAACTTTCAAATACCTTGGTGTATTAATTAATCAGCTGAAAGCTAGATTGGGTGAACTCTCTGGAAGGTAAGATCCAAATGCTAGCCAGACAAGAAGTGATTTTACACAGACGCTATTGCAAATTCTCCTTAAAACCCATCTTGGTGTTCTACCGTCAAAAGGTCATCCCCATCATTACCTACAGGAGTGATGCCATGATTACAGCAATAGAGCTAAACTGGCAAACCTTGGAAGCAGCTTTCTGGCGAAAGATCCTAAACCTCCCAAAAAGTTATCCCATGGTCAGAATACGGTTTGAAGTGGCACTACAATCTCTCTCCTCGATTGTATGGTGGAAGCAGATGGACCAGCTGATAAATGAAAATCCAATACCGGCACTTCAAATTCTACGAGAGACCCCGCACGCCATGAATAACATTGTTGAAAACGTGGAAAGCCGCCATATTCCAACAAATGGCGAAAGACGACATCACAATAGAAATGCTCACCAATCGCCCCCAACACGCGAAGATAAAAATGCAGCAAAACGATTGTGCTAAAACATCGGAAAAAAAACAAAGATACTCTATGAACTTACAATGCTTAGCCAACATCCGACCAATTCACGAACTCCCACAATATTTGGCACTTTTCCCAGATCCAATCATTCGTACTGCTTTCATGAAAATCCGCATAAACGCCTATCCGACCAGACAAAGACTAGGCAATATTTGACAAATACCCAAGAAGGAACAATTCTGCCACTTTTGTCTGGACAAAAACACACCTGAAAACTTGAAGCATCTTATTATCTGCCCTGCCCTTGCCGACAAGAGAATTTTATTTGGCGATCTATTTAAGATATCTGAACACACAAGGAGACTCCAAATGGCTGACGATCTTAAGAAGCCAAGACAAGAAACTGATCTACAGTTGTCCAATTTCTTGTGGACATCCAAAAGACCCAAATCCATAAATAGTCCATTGTAGAAATTCGCTCTTTCAATAATGTTATGTTACTGATAAGAATGGGATATATTTCAATCAAACCAAATGAAAAGTTTATGTTTAAACTAAATCATTTTAAATAGAAAAATATTTAAAAAATACATTCACATTTTTTTTTCAACACTTGTGTCCGAAGTTTTGTCATTCGAAAATGTGACTGTCGAAACAGTCACTATGAACCCTGCTGGGGACATCCACTTACTTTGTAGGACATTTGCATAGATGCCTCTCTGGCGTCGCAACACCCCCCCCGGCCCCCAAACTGTGCACCTTCAATGAGACAGCAGCTTAGTATCCGCAGGTTCATTACTTAGCAGTTTCTGCACATCCATGAGCAAAGCTCGTATTTCCTAGCGCATATTACGACCGCCGACCCTGTAGCCAGGCCCGAGTAGCAACCCTTATTCCAATTGGCGTCCGCCTGCTCCAAAGTCACCACCGTGGCTCTGGCCATCGAGCCATGCGTTAGCCCGTTCATGCACTTTGCATCAGATATCACTGACTCAGTAGGTCGAATTGCTCTCAGATCCACACACACAGGTCATTCAGTCACAGGCATCATACGGTCAGAGCGGAATCATCCATCAGTGGGCGGGAGCGGGCCAAGAAGCGGGTAGGCCTTCTCTTCACCTCGGGAACTACACTAGCAGGCGGTCATCTTACTTGATTGCCCAGAGACACTTCAATATTTTGATGGAATTACTATAGTTATGTAGGAAGTACACTGGTAAAGACCTTGAGTTTCAAAGTTCAGCGTTGTGTAAATAGATATTCCTTAATGCAATGCAAGGGCAGTCTTCATATGGAGTACATCGTGGCATGGGACTTAGTCATGCCATCGCCCCCCCCCTTCGCCCGCCTGAGTGGAGTACACCTCTTCGTCCTAAATGCGGTGCCTGTCCCGACTGGCCCCAGGGCAGGCTGATACCTCGTGAGGCCACATCTTTGCCCGGGCAACACCGCATTTGCAGCACTGGGGTTTCTACTCTTGATGGGTCACTCCTGACAAACAGCTCAGCAACATATTAAATTTGCCTTGTGGCACACACAGAAACTTGTCAAGCTGGTGAAATGTTAAGTTCCTGACTTGGCTTTACCAGCACGAGTGACCGAGGGCTCTGAAGAGTTTGGAAATAACTTACATAATTATCTGAGCCAGAGTTACTCATCTGATGTTGCTTTCGATGCACAAATGTTTAAATGTTACTGATTTTTTCTTTTTTTTTTTTACTTGGATTCTGATTTTGGCTTCTGCTTGATTTAGTTAATCATGTTTGCATAGAAATTAAAGCAGAGACTTGTACATCATCCAAGAAGATTTTGAAGGACATCAATAGACTCTTTGGTAATGCTATTTGTTCTCTAGCTATTTTTGGTTGGCTATTGGCAGCTGCAGTTAACTTGGATGGAAATCTTACGGTCTAACCGGATTAGCAATTATCGGGCTGGTGTGGGGATTGTGTTTTATTAATGTTATGTTAGTTTGTAAATATTCAGGTTTATTTTTTATTAGTTCCTGATGTTTTTAGGAGGCTATACCTTGGTGAAGTAATATTCAAAAACAAAGCTACAAACTCTTCCGTTTGGTAAAAAGATAACATATGTGGGAAACATTCATGTCCCCTGAATTCTATTTATTCATTGAACACAAAGATAGAGGGGACAATGGATTCAAAAACGTGGCATATGATTGAGGATGTTACCAAGGCCATCCAGGTCAGTACTCGCATCTAAGAACAGCAACATTTCTAAATCACCACTTGACAAGTCCACCATAATCAAGTTGGTTAATGTCAGCAGGTTCCAGCAACAGTTTATGGAAGCAATCAAGGCAAGATAGAGGTTTCATCTATGAGAGGAACAACTGTCAAATAAAACCAACAAAGGACCAAACAAACTATCCCCTTGCTTCAGAGGGGACAATTAGCAGAGTAGTGTCATCTCAAGGACCAGCTCTTGAATTTTCATTTATGCACCATAGTTCAATTCCTGTCAATAACAGTTACAACACTACACTGTCAACTATTAAAAGGGGCGATCATTCATATCACTAGTATTCCCTGTATTGATTGATGCAAATATGATCAATGGTTTAGAAAATCCAAAAATTTGGCAATTTTGGCAAAGCCACAGAATGCTTTTTTTCTGCAAGAGTTGACATAATTCTACACAGCCAAAAACAGACTGATATGGCGACCATTTTAGCCTCCCTAATATGCAGTGCTGGATGTTGAATTCACTTTGAAAGAAATTATTTCTAAAAAGGGAAGTGTAACATGGGTTATGCAGAGTACTCAAAATGATGTATAATCTGGGCTTCCTATGAGTAAAACTCGGAGATAATAGCTTTCACACGGATTACATTGTAGGGGTATTTCAACGACCATGGGTTGGAGAATTAAAATTCTGTATCTGCGCTACCAGCAACCAATAAGAGATTGGGTGAAAATTCAAGCCCTACAATGGTGGAAATCTAGAAAGTCAAGTTCTAAAATTTTTAATTGCCAGTGCATTTTTTTTTATCTCCCTTCAGCTTGTCATCTCAAAATGTGCCTTATGAGCAATGTATGTCTTTGTACCACTTTCTAGACTGTATGAGATGGTGATGTCTAAGGTCGGGAGGGAGTTGACACAGTTGAGACTAGACTGGGAAGCGGAAGCAGGAGTCCCGATAGAAGACGGGATGTGGGAAAGCGCTCTGGGGTATCACAAAAAGGTGTCAAGGAATGCAAGACTGAAAACAGATACAATTGTATATAATGCACAGAGCGTACATGACACCTCTAAAGATATCCAGGTTTGACAATGCTGGACGACAAGCATGTCCCAAATGTGACAAAAAAAAGGCTGACATGACATGTTTTGGTCATGCCCAGTAATTGTGCGTTTCTGGGGTGAAGTGGCACAGAAACTAGCGGAAAAAGGGGTCACGATCATTATAGATACAGCCTGGGCCTGCTTGCTGGGGGGGTTCCCTAGATCACAGAAACTTAAGCATGTCAGTAAACTGAAAGACCTAGCATATGTGCTTGCAAAACGAAGGATTGCCATGGGTTGGAAGACATGTCACAGGCCACGGGTGGAGGCGTGGTGGAAAGAGCTGCAGAAATGGGCGGAGGCAGAAACGATGGTATGGCAAGAGGCAAGTAATGCAGGGGGAGAGGAGGAGGCAGGAACCCTGATGGCATGGCAATTGTTAATAGCGGAATTGTTTGGAATACATGATCTGACAGAATCCACGGAAAGCGAGACCCCGCCATGTGCGGCAGATATAGAGTGTGAGGAATGAATAGGCTCATAAAGGGGGGTGGGATGGGTGGAGCAGTGACCAAAATTAAGTAGTGAATAATTGAACTGTTGATATATGCACTGCGTGTTTGGTTTGTATTGTTGTTTGGTTTGAATAAAATTAATAAAATTTTTTAAAAAAAAGTATGTCTTTGTACGACTAAAGGGGTTGGTCATTCTTACAACCAGATTACCTATTTGTGGTTCGAGAAGAGCAGTTAATATGCCTCTCAAAGAAGACATTGTGTAGGGGACGGTGATCTTGAGTTTTAGATATCCACATTTATAGAAGAACAAATTACTTACCCCTGGTAATGTTCTTTCGACTGGATGTTCCTCCCACATATTACTCATCTTTGATATATTTCTGATATACTACTGGCAGATCGGAAACTTTTCACAGCAGAGGGTGCCATACATTCTCGTTGACAGTGTCCCTCTCGAGTATGACGTCGGTATAAATAGCATGCTCTGCATCCGTTGCCTCAGTTCATGTTTTTCCTATCACCAGCACTGCAGTTTCGAAGATGAGAATGGATTCCTCATCATTGATAAACTTCCATAGCAGTGCTATGTAGGAGGAGGGAAAGGAGAATTTATTTTAGATTTACGTTGTGTAGCACAGCTTTTCCAAATCTTGTTTCATGGCCTGAAAAAGGGAATCCAAGCAATAATGGTTTGTGAAGGTATGCAACAAAGTCCAGGTGGCAGCATTGTAAATATCTTGCACCAGCACCCCCATCTGAAGGGCTGAAGAATTGGCTGCCACTCTAGTCGAGTGAGCTCTTAAGCCATCAGGAATTTCTTTTCCAGCCAGCTTGTAGCACTCGTAAATGCACAGAATTATCCAATGAGACAGCGTTTTTGTAACCACTTGTCCCATTTTATGGCCTGAATAGCCAACAGAATTGTGGTCATCCTGTCTCAATTCAGAGAGCCTATTAATATAAAAGCTTAACACTCTATTAGGGTCCAGTCTGTGGCGTCTTTCCTCCTTTTTAGATGCATCATATATCATGATGAAGAGGGTAGAAAGAAGGTAAAAATGTTCTGTTCAAATTAAATTCTGTCACCATTTTAGGTAGAAAGGAAGGGCGAACCCTCAAAACTACCTTTTCTTTATAAAAGATCGTAAATGGTGGCGTGGAGGACAAAGCTTGAAGCTTGCTAACCTTGCGAGCAGAGGTAATGGCTGTTGTGAGAAACCTGAAGATGTCTCACTTACTAGACTAGTCCCTGGAGATTTGTCATCTAGGTGGCCAGGACACGGCCATCACTATAGGATCCAGTTCCTGGGGATGGACCAGTGCGGGTGGATCACCTGGATGGGGGGAGTGGGTCTTCAGGGAGTGGAAGTGGGACACCCAAGGGTGAGACACGGTATCCCCTTCCTTATGACACCTTTTCCCCATCCTGTCCAGTGGGATACTTGGAAATTCTACCCCCCTTTTCGTATACGAACACTTTCTCACTGCGTGAGAGACAACGGACTAATACCAGAGCTATTTACCTGACATATCCCAACACAAGAGTCAGGCAGAGTCAGGATATTGCTGACAACTACACACACCTGACTGCCCTTTCCCTTCCCCATAGGTATATAAGGCGGAGCATAAGAGCACACTGAGCAAGGCCAAACGCACAAGGAAGCAGCTATTCCAGGACGTCAGATCAAACAGAGGAGAAAGGCAGCAAGACCTGAAAGGACATCAAAGAGGGAGTTACCCTTGCCCTTTTCAACCCAGACCTGCGAAGCCTCCGAAAAAAGATCCATAAGACCGGGAGCCGCAGCTGGTTGATGGTGTGTCAGACGTCAGCGGTACATGGAACCTTCCCACACTGATAGGGAGGGCGGCGGGATACGGTTGCCATCGTGGTACCGTCCTCGACTCCAGAGGTAAAAGAACTGCCAACGAGTTCAACACAGCCGGTGAGTCGGAAGAACCGGATAGTGGGCCGGACTGCGTTAGACAAGGTTGCAGTGGCAACATTAAGAAGATTAAGAGACAGAGGTCTTTTGTGAGCGAACTTAGTACCAAGGGTCGAGTGATCTGGCTTGTTTCAGAGGTCTCCGACTGGTACCCCTCTGTTGAATGAAGAAACTGCTTTTAACAAAAAGGGTAAATAAACTACAAAGACCAAGTGGCCTTAGGGAAGGCTGACATGAGGTGTCAAGGTGGTCATACAAGGGTTAAGCAAAACCCTTTGTACAATCAAAAGGCCTTGGCATGTTGCAGAAGTTTTGACAATAACAGAATTGTGAACCAGACTGAGGGAATTGTGAAACAAGCGTCTGCACCCGGCAGAGGGGAATGATGGGCCATTTGGTTACTGTGAATAAACACGCCCTTGCCATAGGCCAAAGTGACCCAACGAGAGGTGATCACCCTTCGTAAGTCTTTGTTTAAACTTGGCAAGTCCTGTCGAAGGTCTGAGCCCGGATCAGGGGGGGCCTAACAAAAAGGTGGTTGTTTAAAAAGGACATTGAGACTCTTGAATATTACAAATGAAGAAATTGTGATTGAAATGCGATAGTGGGGGGCGCTGTTGAGCTGCCTTTGGCTCCATGCCACGGCTGAAATCCTAAGAAATATGTGGCGGTACTTGCTGTCTAAAGCTCTCAAAATCACTGGAGGATCTAGCTTGATGCCAGCGCAGCATGCTGGCTGAGCTGGGTCTGTGTGAGGGTTGCGTGCCGCTTGAGGCCCCGTACCCTCTGATTATTCGTTCTACATACCACAGGAGTGTGGGGCTGGCCACCTTCTACAATACAGCGGGCTGCTGAAGACGACTGCTGGAGCCGTGTGCCAAAGCGGAGCTGGTGTGTGTGCCCCAACCCTCAGGCTGTCGGGCGACTGTCCCGCCATTTGGCTCGCTGCACTCCCGCCTGTGAGTGGGGGGGCAGTGCGGAGCGGGCGAGCACTAATCTGCGGGTGCGCATGGATCCAACCCGCTCCTGGGGGGTGCACCGGGCACACAGGCTCCTCACTGCTGCTTCAATCTGCTGTGGCAGACACCGACAGAACTCGACCGGCACGTTCACCCTGCTGCTAACATCATGCCGGATGTAACCAGCCACCTGCAAATCAAAGGCGAGCCCGAGCCCCAAAGCTCCCAATAGCACGCCCCCACCGCTGCAACTGTTGGTGCTACGGCTCAGCCACTGCGGCCAGACGAAACACTCTGGGCCCTTAGATCACACTGTTGGCGGCCTGGATCTGTGCCCAAATCTCACCTCCCCCCGCGCATCGTGTCGGGTCGCTGCCGCCTGCGCGGCTGACCCGGCCCCAGCGCAGCTTCCGCGTCATGTGCAACTTGCCAAACTTCATGACCTGCTGCCTGGGCTCGGCCCCTCACTCTCAGCCCCACAATTGTCTATTGGACTCCTGCCCTTGAGACACAGCTCTAAGACGGCACAATGGATAAATACACTAAAACAACCCCACGCAGTGAGGCCAATCAGAGGGAACAACCACTACCAGGGCGCTCCGCTCCGGACGCTGGGTCTCCCCCCTTACCTGACCGGTCAGGCATTATGGAGGCTATGGCGAAGGGATTTGCAGCTGTCCATGAGAAACTAGACAAAATCAACACGACTGTGGCCTCTATAAAAAACCAGCTAGCCCACGAAGGGTCCCAGATAACGGAAGCTGAAAACCGAATAAGTACTAACGAAGACAATATCTGATCGTTACAAGTTATAGTGGCCTCACTCTCCAACGAGATGAAACTCACTAAGAACAAATGCGACGACTTAGAATCGCGCTCCCGCGGGCACAATATACACATTGTGGGAGTTCCAGAAAATGCGCTTAATGGTAAAATGGAACTGGCTGTAGAAAACATACTTAAACCCCTCCTGGATCAACCGAATCGGTCTCCGTTATTTACCGTTGAGAGGGCACATAGGGTTCTTTCGCCCAAACCTAAGCCGGGAGACTATCCCAGACCCATAATAGCAAAAATCCCATGCTACCGGGACAGAGATGCAATTCTCAGACTTGCCAGAGATAATAAAAAACTGAAACTGGGTTCCCAGACTATCCGAATCTTCCCAGATTTCTCTATCCAGGTTCAGTTGGAAACCCGCCAAATCACCGGTGCTGTTCCACGCTAGACTGAAATGGCAATTCCGGGGCAAACTCTACTTCTTCACTGTCCACTGAGGCGCAGATCCCTGTTGCCAATGCCCCGGATGACCCCATCGATGTCAACGACTGAATCTTTACACTCCAAGCTATCTGTTCTACGTATAAGCCCAGTGTTATTATTTGTAACATGTGAAGATTGTATTTCAAGTTAGCCGTTTACCTTGATATGGGCCTCAGAAAGGGGGCTAGACCCCTGCACACCAGCAATTGCTGTACGGTAACAGCGCTCCCACTAGCAACCGCTAAATGAGTGCATTTAAGTTATGGTTCCCTAGGGCCACCTGGCCTAATGGGCTAGTTAAGGGAGAGGTAGGGGTGGGGGTGGGTGTGGAGGTGGTGGGTGGGTGGACAGTTATGAGCACTCCACAAGTAGGGTACAGTAACGGACGCGCCATTTGCGCGACAAAGTTGGAGATTTATGCACCGACCATTAAAACACTGACAGGAACAGACAGGTACGGAAAGTGTACACACAAAATTGGCACAGATTATGGGATACTACTACACCATGCAGAAATGCTGCAACAGGTGACAATTCTGAGCTGGAATATTAGGGGATTGGGGAACTTCACAAAGTCCCCGATGGTGGTCGCCTATGCACATAGGCAGAAAGCAAATATCCTTTTCCTGCAGGAGACCCATGCAACTGAAGCTACATGTCGCAGCATTGCCCTTTCTGTTCATCAGTGCATGACAAGTCATCTTGTATCAGTCTTTTCTTAGTCTCCAGCTCATTGATGGGGAGGGTGTTAAAGGTTGAAATTAGACCCTGCCCATTATCCGACCACTCCCCTGTGCTCCTAACCCTGAAATTCAGAGACACTCCCGTAGCACGCACCACAAGATTTAAATCCAAAGCCCTGCGCGATGTGGTGTTTCGGGCTGAAATCAAAAATGATATCGACACCTTCTTTGCATGCAATACATCGGAGGCCACAACCAAAACAGTAGGCGGTAGACCTTCAAGGTGTTCATCCAGGGAATATCAATTAATTTCAAGAGAGGCAGGGGTGCTCAAGGATATTAGGAAGGCTCTTGACCAATCCGAAAGTAAACTTAAAGAACTGCAACAGAAGCAAGCCTTAAACCTCAAACCCACATTGTTAGCCAAGATTCACACCGAGCTGGATAGATTCGAGACCCATGCCACTAGAGAAACTGTATATTTTGACTCTCCCGCTGCTGCTAGGCGATATGACGAGGGAGACAGACCAGGGAAGACTGTTGAGTGATCTGCTCTAAAAAGGGGAGTGAACACAGACTGTATACTAGATGCACAGGGTAATATATATATATAGCCCCCCCCCCATCTAAAAGGTGACACTGACATACGCACTTGGCTCTGCAAAATCACATAACCATCCTTAGACCCTCAGTCCAGGGAAGAGCTTGAACTCCCATTCACACTAGGATGTCATTGCATCACTCCCCAACAAAAAAGCACCAGGTCCAGATGGTCTCACGGCCGAGTTCTATTACGAATACGTCACAGTACTGGCCCCGATCCTCCTTCAGTCCTCCTGAAATCCCTTACAGAAGCTATGATTACAGGGTTACCGAAGCCAAGTAAACCCAAGAACGAATGCGGCTCCAATAGACACCTATCCCTCATCAACGGTGACCCTAAAATATAAGCAAAGATAATGGCCAATCAACTCCTTCCACGGATCCCCAGACTGGTCCACAATGATCAGGCGGGGTTCATACCTAGTAGGTCCACCGCACTCAGCAATAGGCGACTCTTCAACATTATGGACAGACTTGACCCCGACGCCCAGGCAGTGGCAGTCACGATAGATGCCCAAAAGGCCTTTGAAATGGTCATCTGGGACTACATGTTTTTGTCTTTGGAGGCAATGGGTATAGGCCCTAATATGCGGAAATACATCAAATTGCTATACACTCGACCACTAGGCTAGGGTCCGGGTTAACTCCCGCACATCAGCTCAATTTCATTTAGAAACAGGCACCCAACAGGGCTGTCCATTTTCCCCTATCCCATTTGCTCTGGCCATAGAGCCCATGGCGGAGTACATTAGGGAATACCATGGTCACTGCGGTTTCCATCTGACAGGCCCTCCCGAAATTATCCCTGTACGCTGAACAACATTATGTTTTTCATTAAGGACCCTCTGTCCAACCTCTCTCCGATCATACAAGACATAATACTTATTGGAGAATTGTCAGGGTTCACGATTAACGCCTCTAAAATCTGAGATATTTCCCCTCACCAGTACTACTTCCAACTGCCAGGGGCAACTATCCCTCCGTTGGCCTCCAGACTCCATAAAGTACTTTGGGGTAACAGTATCGAGGACTCTGGAAACACTGCTGATGGACAACTAGGATACACTGAAATCATATTCAGAATGGAACAAGTTACTTGCCAGTAACTGTTCTCCAGCATGGGTCTGGCATGAATTCACATGCTCATGAATATTCCCAGTCGTCAGGCTGGGAATCCTTGGTAAAGAAAAAAATCAGTTTCAGTTTCATTTCTGAACTGTCTTTCTTCTAATAACCAATCACTGGTCTCTGGGTCATACTGCCCCCAGCCAATGACTGCCCTCTACCTAAGCCCCTCCTCTGGCAGCCATCTTCAGATTTGGTAGCACGTAAAGTGGCAATAGGATCAAGAGAAGAGCCGCAGAGGGGGAGGCGGGAAGGTTCGCATGTGAATCCATGCCAGACCCATGATGGAGAACAGTTACAGGTAAGTAACTTGTTCCTTCTCCAGCATGGGGTCTGGCATGGATTCACATGCTCATGAATAAAGAATACATAGCAGTACACACATGCACAACCACGGGAGGTGGCAAGGCTCAAAATTAAGCATTTCAACATCTCAACATTAAGCATCTCTTACCTCTTCACCAGGCTCACCTTCAAGCGAACAGGTTGTGCAGCACTGCTTGGCTGACTCTAGACTCCTCCCTGGAATCCCGGTCGACGCAGTAGAATCTCGTGAAGGTTTGCGTCGACCTCCACGTAGCAGCCCTTCAGATGTCCAGCAGGGGCACACCAGACAGGAACGCCGTAGTTGCAGTGATCGCTCTGGTCGAATGGGCTCTCGGACGGCCAGGCAACGGTCGGTTTGCCAACCGGTGACAATGGGTGATGCAGCCAGAGGGCCACCTGGAAATGAACGCCTTTGAGAGGGCCTTCCCATGGTTCACAGGGCCAAAGTTCACAAACAGCTGTGATGTCTTCCGAAAACCCTTTGTGCGGTCCACATAGAACTTCAGCGCTCTAGCCACATCCGGGGAGTGCAAAGTCATCTCAGCCGGCGACAAAGGCGACAAGAAGAAAACAGGTCACCAGGGGCTTGTTGAGATGGAAGTCCAACGGCACCTTGGGCTTGAAGGAGGGGTGCGTCCTCAGCACGACCCTCGTTCGTGGAATGTGAGGTATGGAGGTTAACAGGAGGGAGCCTGGATCTCTCCCACTCGTCGTGCAGAGTGGATGGCACAAGAAACGCTGTCTTCCACAATAGGACTTTCAGAGGTGCCAAATGCAGAGGCTCGAACGGAAGACCCATGAGCCTAGTCAACACCATATTGAGCTCCCACGCCGGGTCCGGAGCCTTCACTGGCGTGAACGAGCACAAAAGTCCTTTCATGAACTCCTTAACCAGGTGATGCGACCACAGCGACGACCGCCCCGGAGTTCTGGTGTAGGGGGAGATAGCCGCCAAATGAATTTTGATAGAAGCGTGCGTCAGCCCCGACTTGGCCAGCGACAGCAAGTACAGCAGCACTTGAGGGGCCGTAATCCGTAGAGGGTTTATCTTCTGTGCACGGCACCAGACGGTGAACCTCTTCCATTCATGTCTGTAGCACTTAAAAGTCGAAGAAGCCCTGGTCTTGGCAAGTACCTCCTTGCAGTCCGGCAGGATCTTGTATCCTCCAAACTCTAGCGCTGCAGGAGCCAGGCCTGCAGGTTCAGCGACCCTGGGTCGTGGTGCAGAATCGCGCCTTCTTCCCTGGTGAGAAGATCTTCGTCCGCCGGAAGCTTGACTGGAGGGGACGCCGACATGTCCAGAAAGTCCGGGTACCATATCTGCTTTGGCCACGCCGGTGCAACGAGGATCATCCTGCTCCAGGACCGTCTGAGTTGACTGATGAATCGCAGAAGCAACGGCAATGGGGGGAACGCACAGAGGAACAGGCCGTCCCAGGGGAAGGAGAATGCATCCCCCATGCTCCCCGGCTGGGGAAACCTGCTGGCGAACCTCCAGCACTTGGTGTTCATCGCCGTCGCAAACAGATCGATTTGGGATTGCCCCATCGTTGAAACAGTAGGTCCACCTGATCCTACCAAAGCTCCCACTCGTGGCAAGAGCGCAGCTCCCTGCTGAGTGAATCAGCGACAGTGTTCTTCACTCCTGGCAGAAGAAAGGGTACCAGGAACATCCTTTGGGCGACGGCCCAGTGCCATAGATCCTGCGCTTCCTTGAAGAGAGCTGGGGATCTGGTGCCCCCTGCTTCCGAATTTAGAACATTGTGGTGATATTGTCGTTGAAGACCTGCATCACCTTGCCCTTGAGGGACGGAAGGAATGACTTGAGGGCACAAAACGCGGCCCGGGGCATTGATGTGCAAAGACTTCTCCTCCGGGAGCCAAAGGCCTCTTGCGTGGAGATTTCTGGTGTGTGCGCCCCATCCAGCACCCACCGGTCGGTGGAGATGGACTTCCACATGCCGACGAAGTTCGCCAGCTGGCCTCCCACTGGGGTGCTCGCGTGGGGGCCAGACGTCACGCCCGGTTCGGTGCTGATTCATCGAGGCTGTACCACCTTGGCTCCCTTGGCGGCGACAACAACAATTTCCTCCAGCCTTGCTGCAGCCTCTGTAGGCTTCCTGGGACGAAGAACGGGCCGCTTGACTGTACGAAGAAAAGCTGCCACCAAATCCTTTGGAGGGACCCTGTGACTTGCCTCCAGAAGCCCGAAAGGACGGCTGTTAGGCAGAAACCTGTGCAGTTCCCTTAGGGACCACTGCAAAAGATTTAAGACTACAGGTGTTGGCAGTAAACCCACTTGGTAGCAGTCTGCACCACCCAGATTTACCTGGTAGCTGTGGTTGAGCAGTCAGGCGTCCCTCAAGAAGAGTTAGGCAGTATGCAAAGTATACACAATAGGCACTCGGATACAATAATACAAGCAAACACTGACCAGAGCTTTGGTATCAAAGTATATAATTATTTATTTAAAAACACACAGTTGAAACACTCCAGCACTCTTATTGTAAAATATTCTAAACACAGTTACTATTGTAATATATACACCCCTTTTTCCATATCAGATAAGTCACAGTAAAACACCACTTATTTTCATACAGAGGTGAGCGCTTAACTAGATTGCACTCCAATAAGTTTGTGAGAAAGGGAGGGAACAAGACAGAATTTGGAAAGGAACACCACTCTAAGATTCAGGAACACTGTTAGCAAGGCAGAAGAGCAAAAGTCACTGGTGAGCCAAAGTCCAAAGGCTGGGCCCACTCTTAGAGAGAGCAGAACACAAAAGCGCCCAAGATCACACAGTTACAATAGGCTTAGAAAGCCTTGCAGAGAGTTTAGAGAGGCTTTAGGAAAGTTTAGCCAGGGTGTCCCAGACTAACCCAGGTTCGAAAGCCAGGGGGCTAAATCTACCCCGTACAGTCGGTAGCAAGGGAAGCCAGGCGGGACATGGTACCTTAAGTGGGAAGGATCCTTCAGCGGTGGCAGTTGTTCCTGGTAGTGGGTGCAAGTTGCGTCGTCATCCAGGGGAAGAGAAGATCTCGAATTGGAGGAAAGATGAAGGTCGTTGCACTACCAGGGAAGAAACCAGCCGCGGAGTTTTCCGGTTAAAGGTGGTACCTTTGTTTCGCGGTCGTGGTAAAACGTGGTATCCCGGTTGCTGGGGTGCTTGGCAAGGGCAAGGCGGCCACGAGGTACGTCGGGAAAGCGAAAAGACGGTGAAACTGGTTATCCCCACCAGTCAAAGGAAGAAGACTCTACGGCGGGAGATCTCTGTCGTTGGGAAAAGTGGTGAGGCAGTCCAGCAGGGCTCCACCGGTGGTGGTGTCGTGGCAGGTCGGCTCAGCTTCTCCCTCGTCGGATTCTTAGGTCCCGTGGCGACTTCTGAAGTTCCAGTCCCCAAAGCCCTGCTTTTATGCAGCAAACCCCCATTCACTCAGCATAGCTGTCACTCAAACATGCTAAGTGGTGAGCCGGCCGGCTCACCACTTGGGCCAATCAGGATGGAGTGCGACTTGAGTTGCCTAGGGAACTCAGTCCATGGTGCCTAAATTCCCCTCCACCCCATCTAAGTACCCCAGACAGAGTGGCACCACTTTGGAGGGCTTCTGTGGAGAAGCCCGCCAAAAAGTGGAACAAAGGGCTCGACTTGGGTTGGAGTCACAGAAGAGAACACACACGCCATTCTAGAATCAAGTTTTGGCAAAAAATACCAACCGGAGAATTAATATTAATTAAATAAACCAGCGGTATGTTCGAGGCTACTGTAAATAATTAAATAAAGATAGTAGCCTAAAACAATGGGAAATCCCATAGGAAAATATTTGCGGTAGAATATAAAAAGTAGTATCCACTGCCACCAGCCAAAACTCGATCAGGGGGGACGGAGACGTGCCCCCTCGACTAACAGACCCCGGGGCAATTGAATTGCCCCAGCCAGTACGTCCACAATATGATGGTTTGTACTGGTTCTGTTCAGAATTTAAGACTAGTAAAGTCAATGGTGACTTTACATGGCCTGGGAGACAGTAGTCAGTCCCAGGGTATGGAGTCTATACTGAGGGGTCACTATGACACCCCTGTGTCACTGCACTGAGGGTGCTGTGTAACACACATCACAAAAACACAAGAAGCCCTATGGAGTAAAAGACCCCACAGCCCATTAAACACATCTAGATTCAAAGAAACACACTCAAATCATGCCCAAGAGTGAGGGTAAAAGAGTCTCACTCTTGGCAGGAGAAAAAAATAAACCCCAAAAATCCAGCAAAGCTGCTGGGGGACTGACTAGGTTAGGAAACTCAGCCTAAACAGAGTATTCTCCCTAACAACGGCCGTCGTTGCTGAAGTGTGCCCAACGCACAGGCTGTCTCGGTATCTGCCGTGATGGCCTGCAGAGACTCGTCCACCGTCTTGCCGAACACGTTGTCCCCATCGAAGGGCATGTCCAATACCCTCGACTGGACGTCCTGACGGAAGTTGGTGGCCTTGAGCCAACCACATCGGCGAAGGCAAACGCTGTTGCCCATCTGGCGGAAACCGGTGTCGGCCATGTCCATGGCCACCACAATAGCATGGCCCAATGCCACCTCGCCTTCTTGTAGGATTTCAAGGGCTTCTGGGATGAAGTCCAGGAGAGGGGCGATTTTAAACCACAGCTCCTGGTCATAGCGGGCCATGATGGCGAGAGCGTTGGCCGCCTTAATGGCCGTTGCCGATGACGAGAGGACATGTCGTCCCATGGAGTCTAGCCTCTTTCCCTCGCCGTCTGGTGGGGAACTGGAAGTCTATGTCACCGACCCTGGAGATTTCTTCCTGGCCACCACCAAGTCCGGGGACGGCTGCACTCTGAGACACTTTGGTGCAGAGTCTGGAACCCGGTATTTCTTCTCGTACCAGTCTCTCCTTGCCAGGGTCAAGGATGGGTTCTTCAGGAGGGACAGCCCTTCGTCCCAAATGTCGTCCAACAGCAGGATCGAGAGCACGGTCCTCCTCTGGGCCTCTTGTAAGGAATCCCTCCTTTCCCTCGGGGTTGATCTGAAACAGCTCCGAGGCCCTAGAGATCATGACGTGGAAGGAGCCGATCTCATCGGGCGGAGAAGCCCTGGGTACCGGCGACGGGAGATCTGTTCCGTTGTAGTCGCCCATACCCGTCGTCGCCGTATCCGGCTCCGTCTCGTCCCTCGGCAGAGGGGATGGAGGGGAGGGATGGTACGGTGGAGGAGGATGGACTCGTCTCCTCTTAGTTGGTAGATCCTCTGACGGTCCAGGCGCCGGATCGTCCATCGGAGGCGTGGGCAGCCTTGTCCGTATCTCAGTGCACAGGATGTGCAGAGCTTGTAGGATGTCCTCCGACCTGTCAGTCAGTGGTGGAGGCGGTTGCGACGGGAGTGTCGTGGGGTCCGGTTCCTCACCACCCTGCCGTTCTCATCGGTCCGCTCGTCGCTCTCCCCATCTGCCTCGTCGGGTCCTTCCCATAAGACCTGGCCTTGACGCCCTTCTTCTCAGGCACTGTTGTCAGGCTTCAAAGCTCCTCCTCGGAAGCGGTCTCCGAGTCCAGCTGGACCAATGCACCCACCTTCTTCTCGGCCAGGGGCGTCGGTCTCGGCAAGATTATCGGCATCTTCATGGGAGTCTTCTCAATGGGCAGAAATGACGATTCCCTCCGGGCGGGCAGGGAAACTCTGCCCTTGGTGGATGTCTCCTGGGAACCCGCATCTGCGGCCTTCGCTACGGATGCCACCACTCCCGCAATAGATGTTTTCGCCTGGTGAACCTGGGCCTTCACAACCTTGGGTGCGTCTGCGGCCTTCACCGTGGGGGGGGGGGGTCAGCGCCTTGCGCTCCCTTGGCTTTCTCCGTCGGAGTCGATCGGGCCTTCTCCCGAAGCTTATCCGGGTACTCCCGACTTCCTTTTCTTCACTGAGCCGGAGCGGTGGCTCGTGGTTGCCTCTGTCAGTGATGCTGCGCCCAGCCTGGCTACCGCGTAGCCCGTACCAACGGCGCTCCGAGTGCCTGCGGACTCGCTGTTCTTTGCCTGCTGTTGGGCCCCCGTCACTGGAGCGTCCGCAAAGGTCTTAGAATACCGCTCAGATTTCCTCTTGTGAGAAGTATGTTGCCAGGGCTCACCTGCTGCCGGGTTCTTTGTCTCCAGCCACTCAGCGAGCCGCTTGCGACGGTCCTTCATGGTGCTGGCGGACATGTCCTTGCAGAACGCACAGGCCTTTCCACTTACGATTTGTTGGAGTGTAGGCTGTAAAGGCACCAGGAGTGCCCACCCTCCAGGAAAACATTCCGTAGACCACATCCTGGGCAGAACCTGAACAGAGGCGCTGAGTCTCCCTTATCTTTGGCCACGTCCACGCAGGGTAGGAGTCAAAAATCTTCTGGAATCCTCCAAGAAGTGAAGTTCGATGAAAATTTGCCGTTGGGGGGCGCAGAAGCTTCCGAAAACGGTTCCCTGTTAATCGGATGATGAATCAGTGAAGCTTGAGGCTCAATTGACCGAAAAAAATAGAGAAAACCCTTTGAAAAAAAGCAATACGCAGTAAAAGCTTGAGAGCTATAGCACGAGGACTCCCAACACTTGAACGTGCGGTAAAAATCTGAAGATGGCTGCCAGAGGAGGGGCTTAGGTAGAGGGCAGTCATTGGCTGGGGACAGTATGACCCAGAGACCAGGGATTGGTTATTAGTAGAAAGACCATTCAGAAGTGAAACTGAAACAGATTTTTTCTTTACCGAGGATTCCCAGCCTGATGACGGGGAATATTCATGAGCATGTAAATCCATGCCCGACCCCATGCTGGAGAACTAAAATGTCCAAATGGAAAGCACTCCCATTGTCCACTGCCGCCAAACTATCACTAACTAAAATGATACTGCTCCCCAAAATGCTATGCGTCCCTGCTAACGTCCCGATCTGGCCTGGGAAGGGATTCTTCTCCCAATTACATGGACAGTTAGCCCAATTCCTTTGGCATGCAGGAGCAGTTCGTAAAAAGTGGGTAGACATGAAATTTGCATATGAGAAGGGGGAATGTCAGCATAAAATTTGGAACTGTATTTGTGGCAGCTCAGGCCCAATATGCAACTGTCAAGGATGGCACTCTGTCAAGAGTGGCACAGGGCTCCCAGGTAGGGTTTGGGTGGCTGTGTTGATGTAAGGTGACAGATAGCACACACACAGCAGGAAACTCATCAAGAAAGAAAAGTAGGCAACTGTATTTGTGAACAGAAAGGGGCAGGAAATACAAAGATACAAACGAACTGGATTCCCTCTTAGGGTGTATGCAGATATGGAAAAAGTGTTCCAGACCTTTGGAAACTCTAGCCTTCTGCACGGATTACTATTACAGAGGCCCACTCTGTCTGCTCATGGCTGTTAACAACAGCTGTGGGAGTCTGTTAAACAGAAAACGCGACAAGGGAAGGGGCAGAGGTTGCCTGCCGGAAACCAACAGTCAAGCTCTGTACAAAGGATCAACATAAGACACAAGAGAGACAAGAACAGAAATAACCAGGGACAAAGAAGTCTAAGAGAAATCTAGGAGAAGGGAATGAAGGAACAAACAGTACAATAGAAATGGGTAAACTAAAGGGGAGGACAGAGGAGTCAAGGAAGAGAAGGACAGGGATCAAGAACAAGGGGTTGGAAACAAGGAAGAGAGCAAGGGAGCAGCAGCCAGGAAAGAGGGGGGCTGCAAACAAGGAAGCAGGGCTGCAGTACCAAATGGTACAAGGTACAGAAAAACTGTAGTGGATTGCAGAGACTGTAGTAGGCTGCTAGGCAGAGTCCAGAGGAGCAGGACTGAGAGCTGTAGGAGGCAGCAGACAGAGAGCCCAGAGGAGTATGGCAGCAAGGAGCGAACCCAAAGGAACATGGCGTAGAGGCAGAGAGACCCGAGGGTCAGGGCTGAAAGCAGAAGAGAGTAGCAGGCTGCAAGGCAGGGAGCCCAGCGGAGCAGAGCAGCAAGGAGCGAGCTCAGAGGAGCAGAGCAGCGAGGCAGGGAGCCCGGAAGGCTATGGCTGTAGGCAGCAGGGTGTAGCAGGCTGCAAGGCAGGAAGCCCAGAGGAGCAGGGCTGTGAGGCAGGGAGCCCAAAAGGCTAGGGCTGTAGGCAGCACGGTGTAGCAGGCTGCAAGGCAGGAAGCCCAGAAAGAGCACTGGAACAAAAGCAGGAAAATGCAGCAGCAGGAACAGCATACAAATTCGAGACAAAGGGGCTGGGAGGACTCTTGATGCAAGAGACTGAGCTCCTGCAGGCAGCTGCTTAAATACCGCCCTGTACTGAGGCAGGCTAATCGGCAGCACCTGGAGCAGCACACCTGAATACAATCTGCCTCCTCCCTCTCTGGTCCTGAGATGGTGGAAGCAGCACTGATCCCTAGGGCTTCTGGGGATTGTGGTTCCAATGCTGACGAATGGGAATGGCCAGGAATTGATAGCTGTAGCAAGGTGCATTGTGGTACATGTAGTTAGTTATATAAGAAGGCACCAAAGTCACGCAAATGGGAATTAAGTACCAAAGTGTGAATAGGGGTTGTTCCAAAAGTATTCTGAAGATAAATTAATAACAAATAGTCCCTTATGGTTGCCAATGTGTGTGCCCTTGGTGCAGGCATGACAGCAACCTACTGGTACTCTAGCCCCCCCCCCCTCTCCCACACACATCAAACTCGAGGCCCTTGCTGCCGGAGATTCGGACCTTAAAACACTGGTACTAAACCTGCATTACAGAGACAACTGCCCGTTCAATCCGGTCATGGCCACACTAAGGGCATGGCGGATATTTTCCCTTACTGATGCCACAAAACCCTACTATTGATGGCAGTCGTTATGCAAATTCCCAGAGATTAAACCGACATGGGACAAATCAATACAGATAAAATGGGAAAACCTAGGGTACAGGTTCCTCGCTGACCTCTTCCCGGACGGTAAATTCCTCACCCCCGTCCGGCACATGGCTGCAATTCTACAGATTACGTGCAGTCATATCGGCTATCCAAACAAACCCTCTGAAACCCCAAGCTTAGTTTACATTGCCAATTCCGTAAAGTGTAGACACGTCATGTCAACATTATACAAAATGATTCAGAACTCGATCCCTCCCCCGACATCCAACATAAAAGCTTCTTGGTCTAGGGAACTCTGCTTTGATCTTTCAGATGTGAAATGGACCCAAATGTGCACACACACCAAGAGAGTTTCCATCAACTTCATATTTAAGTTTATCCAATTCAACATCCTGAACATACTCTACTACACTCCTGCTAGACTTGCTAAAATGCCCAATTCACAAAACATTCTATGCCCCAAATGTTTAACAGAAGGTGCTGACCACATACACATGTTCTGGAACTGCCCAGCACTGCAGAACCTCTTATCCAATATCAGATACAGTATCAGAGGTCATAGACATCCAACTCGAATACGAACCCATGGGTCCACTCTTTGGCATATGCCCAGCGTTACACTGTAGAGACGCTAGAACATTTGCTAACATTGCTTGTATGATTGCTAAAAGGTCTATCCTCCTGCACTGGAAGGACAAGTGGGAAGGAGTGGTTGTATGCATTGGTGTGGGCTCAGGAATGTGAAAGCCTATATTATATCAACTCTCCCTAGCAGAGCCAGACCTTGAGATTAATGGACTAAATTCCGAATTGACCTAAATGAAGAGCCAGTGTTGTGACTAATTACATGTTTCCCCCCTGCGTCCGAACCGACTGGAGTAATATGTACAACTCAACATGTCCCATGTGGGTATTTCTTCTGTTATATTTGTTCCTGTCCTCATAAGATTAAATGTACCACAGAACCGCAATATGAGATTTGTCTCACAATGTATGCTGTTTTCTGTCAGAAATAAAGGTTTCAAAAAAATAAATGTGATAGTGAACCAGACTGAGGGATGTCCACAGTGAATGGTTGGTCTGAGCCCAATTGAGGGAGGTGGACGAGTGAAAGGAGGATCAGAGTCCGGCTGAGGGGGATCCAAGAGTGGAGGATAACCACCTGATGTAAAGATTAGCAGAAGGAACAGTTTGTTTTGGCATATCAGGGCCCTCTGAAGCAAGATACTTGCATGACAAGAGACTTGGGCACAGAAGGTCCTGATATACAGAAAAGGAACTGTAAGCTTGTGCCAGAAGCCCAGGAGTGTGCTGTGCTCAAGAGTCGCACCTTGTCCCGTGCTAAAAAATATGGGGAAGGGAGACCCCGGGCATAACGGTAAGGATTGGCAATAGTTTGTTTTTACTAAAGGGTCTTTTTATTTGACAAAACTATTAGGGCATTATTATTATTTCATGGTCAGAGCTTTCTCCCATCTTAGATTGTAGCCCCTGATGGGTAAGATGCAGAAGCAAGAACACTGATGGTGTGTCACAAGAGAATGTGTCAATTCCTTTATCTGCACACCAGCTGCATAACTTGTTCCAACAGCAGCGGTATAGCGATGTTGTCGCTGGCCTCTTGGCCCAAAGCAACACCTCCATCATGTCTACCGGAAGATCCCAATCTCTGTATCTCAACCTCTCAGAAACCAGGCATGAAGGTTGAGGGTCCTGATTTCTGGGTCAAGAATGATATGATATATGATGATATGATATGGCATTTGTAACGTGCCTATACACAAGTGTTTCAAGGCGCGACGAGGCCGGGGGGGGGAACAAGGGGAGACAGACAACGATCCTACTAGGCCAGGTGTCATTCAGATCGTGCAAGTGCAAGGGTAGAGGGGAAGGGAAAAGTGCAGTACAGGGTTAAAGCATACAGGATAAATAACAAGGGCCAGCTGATCGCAAGTGCAAGGTAAGTGCAGACAAGTGCTGGGAAGGGGGGCTGTAGGGATACAGACAGTCCCGCAGTGCAGGAGTTGCCAGGGAGGCAGTGCAGGGGAGAGTGGCTGGGCCAAGGACTGAGAACGGTGAGTGGCCCAGTTGCAGATTCAGTGCAGTTTCAGTAATTTTAGCAGGGGAGAGGGGGAGAGAAAGCGGAGGCAAAGAGGAAGGTTTTGAGGTGCTTCCGGAATCGGAGATGGTTCTCCTCAAGTTTCAGGGAGGCAGGAATGCTGTTCCAGAGGGAGGCCCCTGCAGCGGAGAGAGATCTGCCCCCAACTCGTTTGGAGAAGCGGCTGACCCTGAGGGAGTTGGAGGCGGTTGAGCGAAGAGAAGGAAGAGAGAGTTGAAGATCTCCCCTCTTGCGAGAGAAGATCCTCCCTTTGGGGAAGACGAAATGAAGGGCAGATGGACATTTCCAGAAGTTCTATGTACCATGTCCTCCTGGCCCAGTCCGTAGCAATCATGGTCAATCAGGATTATGGATTTCCGAACTTTCAGTCCAATACAAACGTGTCCCCCAGAGCTCCTCTTTGAGGAAATTCCCTGGACCAGAATAGGTCGCGCTTCCGGTTGACACTGAACATTAACAGATCCACTTGAGGGGTGCCCAAAGGGTGAAGATCTCTAGAAGAACCTCCTGGGCTAGTTCCCACTCGTGAGAGACTATGCTCTTCCTGCTCAGAGCGCCTGCCACTGTATTCGCTTCTCTGGCTAGATGAACTGCCAATAGAGAGATTCCTTCTTGAAGTGCCCAGAACCAGTGCTGCATTGAGCCTCTGCACAGTGGTAGTGAACATACACCACTTCTCTTGTTAAGGTAATGCACGGCCACTGCGTTGTCTCATTATCAGGATGTTCTTTCCCCATACAGAGGGCAGATCAGCGGTAGTCTGATTGACCTCAGCTCCAAAAGGTTGATGTGCAGTTTGGACTCCGACAGAGACCAGCGTCCGCTGATCATCAGACCGTTGGTATTGTTTCCCCCCCCCCCACCCACCAACCTGAGAGGGAGGCATCCGTAACCACGGTAATCTTCAGCAAGGGCTGCCAAACAAAAAAGTTCCCCTTTCAACACATTCTCCTTACAGGTCCACCACAGGAGATCCTGCGTGACATTCTGCCCAACCACTGGGATCTGAGGGCCCACTGAAGGGATCTCATCCTCAGACCTGGGCTTCTGGAACCAGAAAAATGCAGGATGCCATGAGGCCCAGCAATTGAAGGCCGGCAGACGTTGGGCACTCTGAAATTTGTTTACCATCTGCGATATGTGAAGAGCCCTTACCTCAGGTGGAGAAATGTTCCCTGAGGAAGAGTCCAGGACTGCTCCAATAAATTGCAGCCCAGTTTGTGAAGAGCGTGGCAGGTGCTGTCCAGATGTCCCAGAGCCTGTTCGGGTGAACGGGCTCTGATCAGCTAATCGTCAAGGTAGGGGTACATGTTAATCCCCCCCTCACCAGATTAGCTGCCACCACTGCCTTCAGATTGGTGAAAACCCCCAGGGCGGAGGTCAGCCCAAAAGGCAGTACACAAAACTGATAATGAGAACTACCAATGGCAAATCTCTGGTATCTCCTGTGCTTGTGATGTATCGGCACATGGAAATAAGTAGCCTGAAGATCCAATGACACCATCCAATCCTGGAGCTGAAGGGCCTGGAGGATCTGTGGGAGAGTGAGCATCCTCAACTTCTCCTTCCTGAGGAACTTGTTCAAGCATCTCAAGTCCAAGATGGGACGCACCCCTCTGTCCTTTTTTTGTATTCAGAAAATCAGGAGAGTACCAGCCTTTATTTCTTACCGCTACAGGTACTGGTTCGAACCAGCCTTTCGCCAACAGGGTCAGAATTTCCGGTAGGAGAAGCGGATCTAGAACTTTCAGGGACTGGCCTTTAAGGGGACTGTTTCGAGGTCTTTCAAAAAAAAGGGAGGCAGTACCTACGTGAAACCATTTGCAGCTCTAAAGCATCTGAATGAATACTTCGCCACTCTTCCAGATGCTGGGTTAACCTGTCCACTAACACAGTCGTGTGGCTTAAGATGTTAAAGCGGTTTTGAAGCCGCTGAGGATGCGGATGGCAAAGAGGCAGAGTAGCAGTACCTCTGCCTCCACAATCCTCAGGAGACACGAGGTGGTCTCCTTTGTCCCCTCTGGGAAAACTGACCCCTCGAACTTCCGTCCTTGAGAAGATGGTGCAGATCGACCCTGCTGAGGCTGTCTAATTGTAGCACCAAGAGATTTAAAGGCTGCTTTAGAGGACAGCAGTTTCTCTAGGCTTTCATCCGCTTTGGATCTAAATAGTTGTGATTCCCTATCCAGCCCTATGGATCCCACATCTGATCTCCACTCTCACCCCTTCACTTCCTCACCGATTAATGGTGGCACTAGATGGGAAGTACTCTTGGTTGGCGTCTAATCCTCCTAGTGCAACATTAATGTGTAATCGCAATAGCACAATAATGGCTTAGCGTCCTCAACCCAATCTCCTTCACTTTGACCGGCGTTTGGCGCCTCTCATCTTACTTCCGACCCCTGCTACCCCTCCTTCCTCTCTCTCTCTCTCTCTCGTTACGTCCTTCTCCACCTCTGATGGGTGTACCACCCGCCTGCAGCCCCACCCCGGAAAATCCTTTAAAGGCAATGACCGGCTCCACTTAGCCATGCTTAATGCTCGCTCTGCTAACAAACATTCCTCTGACATATGCCTTCTCCTTGAAGACTTTGATCTTGACATCCTCGCTCTCACTGAGGGGTGGTTCAATGCCAGCTCAGTCCCTGCTTTGGACTCCGTTCTCCCCGACTGCTACAAGATCTCTAAGCCTCGCACTAACCACCCTGGTGGTGGGGTCGTCTTGATCTTCCCGGAGTGGGTCCCTTTCTCTCATACTGACCCAGCACTACTCCTCCTTCGAATGCCTTGTCTGTAAAATTGGCATCTCTCCTACCTCATCGCTGACCATTACCACTATCTACAGGCCGCCTAGCCCATTCTCCCTGCTCCTCTCTGAATGGGGAGATTTCTCCTCCTCTCTCCTTACATCTACCTCTAAATTCCTCCTCCTGGGTGACTTCAACATCCACCTTGACTCCTCAATCGCAGCCTCCACTCTCTTCCGTGACCTTTGCACCTCTCGCTCCCTCCCTCTATATTCTCCATTCCGGTCCTACCCACTCAGCTGGACATACTCTTGAAGCATTCATTCATACTGATCTTTTGCTCTCTGCTTCTCTCTCCACCCCACTCTCTTGGTCAGACCACTCCTTCCTCTCCTCCCGCCTGGGTCCTCTCAGCCCACTGACCGCACCTCCCCCAGCTATGTCATCCATCCGATGAAACGAGTGTCTTCTGCTGCCTTTGCTTCCACCTTCATCCCCCCTCTCCTCCCACTGCGGACACTACTTCTGACTCTGCTCTCAACAATCTCCATCTCGTAATCACCAACACCCTTGACATTTTGCCCCCGTCATAAGAATCCACCTGACCTTGCAGCCCTGAAACTCAAGTGCAGAGCTGCTGAACTTAAGTGGCAGACCTCAAGCTTATCCTCTGACAAACTGGCCCATCGCCTTCTCCAAAGGCAATATCGTCTCTCCATTTGTTCCTAGAAGAGGGCCCACATCCAAGTTTGTATCACTGGATCATCCAACAACACGGCTGAACTCTTAAAATCTGCAAGGAACTAGCCAATCCTTCTGCAGTCTCCACCTCGCCTTTTTCCTCCCATGCCCTCTGCACTGCACTGGCCACCCACTTCACTACAAAAACTCAGGCCATCCTGGGTACTCTTTCTTCCTCCCTTTCACCCTCCCCTCGTCCCATCCCCTGGCCACCCAGTGCTCTCATCCTCCCTCACCCAATCTCTCCTCCTCCTCTCCTACCACATCAGACGAGGTCACTAGAGTGGTCTGCTTTATGAAGGTCCCTTCCAAACAGATCTCCTCCGCCTGTTTTTCCAGAACTATTAGGGACAACATTGGCTCCCTTGCCCCTGCACTTGCTGATCTCTGTAATCATTCGCTTGCTACCGGGTCTTTCCCCTCTTCCCTCAAGTACTCCCTTGTTCACCCACTCCTAAAAAAGCCTTCAGCTGACCCCTCATGTCCGGCCAACTACCACCCCATCTCTATCACTCCCTTCCGCTGGAAACTCCTGGAGAAGTTGGTCTTCTCTCAACTAACCCAGCATACTGAGCTCGTTGGTTGCCTACATGACCATAAATCTGGATTGAGAGCATCCAGAGGCACAGAAACTGCTCTCCTGAACACCCGTGAAGAACTGCTCGCATCTCTTGACTAACTCACCTGCTGTTCTCATGATAATTAACCACTCCATCCTCACAAAGGGGCTCCATGACACCCTGGGTATCTCGGAGCGGGCACTGGACTGGCTGACCTCCTTCCTCACCGACCGTCCCTCCAAGGTTATCCTGGGCTCTTTCTCTTCTCCCACCTCCCTCTCCACCTGTGGAGTTCCATAGGGTTCTACCCTTTCGCCCTGGCTCTAACATCTATCTCGCCCTCTTGCTCAGATGATCTCCACTTTCTCCCTGCACCTCCAGTGTTATGCAGATGACACCCAACTCTTCAAGCATCCCACTGAATCTCTTCCTACTGCCTCCACCATTCCTGACTGCCTGTCTGCTATCCAGTTTTGGTGCACCTGTAACGATCTTGGTCTCAATGCCAGCAAGATGAAGATCCTTCCTATTGGGACTCCTGCTCCTTCTTTCCTCCATTTACTATGGCCACCGTCTATGGGCACTCCCCTGTCTCCTTCCCCTGAAGCCAGAAACCTTGGAGTAATCTTCGACTCCTCTCATCATGGACGTTGCCAAGAAGGCCCATTTCCAACCCCATCTCTTCAGAGGTATCCTCCCATTCCTCACTTTTCCCCAGAAGCTCAATGTCTCTTGAGCTCTGGTACTCTCCAGGCTGGACTATTGCAACAGCCACTTCCTTGATCTACCCTCCTCCTCTTTCCACCCTCTCCAGCTAATCCAGAATAGAGCTGCAAGACGTATCCTTGGCCTCATGCCTAGGGACTCTTATCTCTCCAGTCCTAAAATCTCTCCACTGGCTCCTGGTCCCTGCAAGGATCAAATTCAAATCCCTTTGCATCATCCATAAGGCTGTCTGGGGCCTGTGACCACGCGATCCACAACTTTCTCTTATCAAATACTCTCCCTCCAGATCTCTCCGATCCTCTGGTTCCAGCTCTCTGCTTGTCAAGTGCTTCTCTAAGAAGCGAGCGAGTGGCTGATCTCTTTCCTCGACTGGCTGCCTCCTCCGGAACAGCCACCCGCTTCCTCTCCGTCTTGAGCCAGACCACAAATTCTGCAAGCTACTCAAGACATTCCTCTGTCTGTCGCTGAGATTGGTGGCCTGGGCCCTTATGTATCCTTCTGGGTCCTGGCCTTCTGTCCAATCACCTTCAGCCTCTGCCCTGTGCTAGCAGGTGACCACTCTCCTACCATGTTTTCACTGCCTTGCACTTCACTGTTGCCTAGCAACTGGCTCTCTGGCACCTACCCCCCCCCCCCCCGTCCTCCCACCTTCGGGGGAACCTCCAGCACTTACCCCTTTCCCCTGTCCCTTTTCTCTCTCTGCACTTGCACATTCCGAATGTTCCAAGGCCTAGTAGGACCACCTCTGCCTTTTGCTCAGAATTGTTAATTCAGCCCATTGTCTTGTTTTGTCCCATCCCCTTTGCCCTGGGGGCGCTTTGAAACAATTCCTTGATCTATAATCGCCTTACAAAAGCACAATAAATAAATCTCTCGAACGGCATGTCCAAAAGCATGGACTGCAGATTAGGTGCAAAACCAGATTTTCACAGCCAGGTGAATCTTCTGATAACTGTACCAGTAGCCTTTGAGCGACTTACACAGTCCGCTGTGTCCAAACCCAATTGTAATGATTTACACATGACGTCTTTTTGATCTTGAATGATATTCAAAAAGCCTCCCGTCTCTTCACCCTCTGAGACATGCTTTGCTGCCATAGCAACCACCTCCCATTAGGTATATATGAACATGGCTAAGGCACAGGTGGCATTGACTGCCTTTAAAGCCATGCTCCCTGCCAAGAAGACTCTTCTCCAGGGTGTCCACACTCTTATTGTCCCGGTCTGGTGGAATTGTGGGATATGCAGCCCCCTTGGATGATGAAGTGGCTGCTTGTACCACCCGGCTTTCTGGGCTTGGGTGCTTAGAAAGAAACTCCGGGTCCATGGAGGAGGGTCTATAGTTTTGGGTAAAATCCTTTGCACCACAGGAGTGGAGTTTGGTTTTCTCAAATTTTCCATTACACTATTCTTGGCTGATGCATGGAATGGACGTGTAGGGTCCTTAGGTGGCACCTTATCCAAAATATCAGTCAAATTATCCTGCTCATACTAAACTGTAGACCTCCCCCAGCCCAGATACTCCATAACTTTAAACATGACTGATCTGTATGATGCATCCGCATGCCCAGATCCTTCAGGTGTGCCAAATCACTTCTGGGGAAGTATCAAGATCACTGGCATCTTTAGGTTTGTCTATCAGGTCCCTCATCATACAGAGATGAGCTATTTGGGAAGTGCCATAATCCAGCCCGAACCAAAAACAGGGCTTTCCTCCTCCACATCCTCCTCATAAATAGCGCTCATAGACAAAGTCTTTTTTTGTTTGCAGTTTAAAAACCTTTGAAGAGCTCGAAGAGGACATCTAAGGCCTTGACAACATCGATTTCAAAGTCGATGGGCTCGACTTCGACCCTTCAACGGGGCTGGTTTGAGTGGAGGTGGACTTATTTCTTGTGGCGTGGAGACCACAAGTGGTGCACGAGAGGCCTTTCTGTCCAGGCTCTGGAGCGTGTGAACAGCAGCTTTTGACGGCTCCATCGGCTTTCAGCGCAATGGGTTCAGAAGTCTTTCGGCTTCTTCGAAGGGGTAGGTGCTGTCGCCTTCACAAATACCTCCAACATTTTAAGTTGGAATTTCTCCAACTCGGCTTTGGAAGCCCTTTTACCCGGAAAACCTAACTGTTTTCCGTCAGGCGAGGAATCCGAAGAGGTCGATCAAGAGCGATGGTGTCTCTTCCTAGACCTCCTTGATGAAGACGAAGAAGAGCAACGAGACCGGAACGCTTTGCATGTTTGTCTTCGGACGATTTAGCCTTCGAGGGAGTGATCAAAGATGATTTGGGGCAGGGTCTGCCTAAGGAGAGTTTCCCTTTCCTCTATTTTAAGGCTTTGACCTTCATTGATTGACACAAACTGACTTTGTTGCCCGGTCCCAAGCACCAGAGATGTACCCGATGTGGATCACTTATGGACATTTCTGTACCTCAATTGGCATATCTCTTGAATCTCGTTTTCGGTGTAGATGAAGACATTGACAATATCGAAGAGCGTAACAAAGAATAAACACAGAGGCGAGTGAACCGTTTCAAGCAAGCTGTGTGGAAAAACAGAACTGAGGCAACAGGCGTGTTGTGTGCCATTTATACCGACACCGATGACATACTCTAGACCGACAGAGGCCGTTGAGGGACACAAAGTCGGCGACGACACAGCTCCCTCTGCTGTGAAAGTTTCAGAGCTGCAAGCAGGATATCAGAGTATATCAAAGAGGAGGAATACATGGGACGACGCAATCCATTCGAAATGGTTGTTATAATTGGGGAGTGCTTGTTATGTTACCAGTAAAAATGTGCCTTTTTTTATCCCCCTGCAAGACATCTCCATATCGATCCAATGTGCAATCATAAGCACATGGATACATGTAGCTGGTCTTCCATTAGAAAATTACCTACATGGGAATCCTAGGTTTGGTGCCAATTCTCAGTCTAAAGGACCAACTTATGTCAACTATTTCTATGACGGTATAGGGTAATGATATCAATATTATCCTAGAAAAATAAATCACTTTGCTGGCAGGCAATTAAACTATTTAGTTAATTGATTAACTGTCTCTATTCAGACCACCTATGTGAAATATCTAAAGAAAGGGAGGGAAGTAGACTAGATGATGCTTATCCAGGGTGGGGATGTTTGTAAAATACAAACCGTATTGATTCAATGTGCTTGTAAATGAGTTTATCTTGGAACATTGCTGGAGGCTCCCAACTGGTGCTCATCTCTGGTGTCAACCTTATTCTCGTACAAGATGCCTGGGCTATGACTCCTTTTCATTTATCAGGCTATTCTACACATTTCACTCCCAAGATCAAATCTGCCCAGGGTATATCGAATGGTGGTCTTATATGCGGATTTCGACATTTGTGGAGGCAGGGATATCCTTGGACCAAGTTTGAGGTAACTATTTTTGAGTGCCCAGAGTGTTTAAACAGGAAACTCTATAGGTAGTGTAGATCAATATAAAACAGTGGGTTGAAGGCTGACGCAGTCAAACTAGGACCAAATATTAGTCCATTTGCCTGCTGGCTGAGGATTGGTTTAGCAATGGAAATTGACATTTCTTAATGGTTTGCAGCGGGGGAGGGGCGGTTTGAATTCTCATATTGGTAGCATCTCCAATGACGATGGTAAAGATCCAAAAGAAGCAGAGATGCAAGGCATTCTAAATATATCTAAATCCAACGCTGTCAACAGACAGGGCACAATGTGAGTCAAATTACAGTTGATCACTCCCCTCCGACACTAATGTGCAAAGTGGTGTGGTGGAAAAAAGGTAACGTCATCAAAATAAAGCTAAAGGATCTTATGACTATTGTATTATAAGATATCATGATTGATGGTGTGTAACTGATACGACATGAGTGGAAATCAACCACTATTCACTATCGTTGACTTTTTCACTGGAAGTATTTTAGTACTGTAATTTTATCTTAAGTTGAATTTCTTCCAACAGTGCAACCCACCAAATGCAGACTATGGCTAAACTGGTCAGAGTAACTGTTCATACTAATAAAGAGCTAATATTTCTAGGGCAAATTACAGTTTATGCATGAAGAATTGGACTTTATTTTGCTTGCTCTTTTATCTAAGGATGCCATGCAATTTTGGAGGCTAGTGTTTTAATGGACACATTGTGGGTTCAGTCTGGTACAGTCACTTTGGTAAGGTCTACATAATGAACGAGGACCGCACTTTCAACCAACTGAAACCTACCCTAGCCTGAGATTACTTGAGGATAACATATGTTTAACCAAAATAACCAAAATTGTAACAGAGTTGGGCTCTCTTAAGTCTTCTGGTCCAGACAGTGTCTGGTCCAGAGATGCAGAAGTCGACACCAGAACTCTGGTCACCACATTTGCTAAATGTACTGAAAACAGTTCTCATGAGTAGGTCCTCACTGGAAACCTAGCTTATTTGTTACATTGTCTCAAGATTTAAGAAGGTGCAACACTAGTGTTACTAAAAAGCTCTGGAGCTGGTTAGTGGCTCATTGAACTTTATTAGACTTGCATCAGTGTTTTTCGAGAATCCATGGGCACCAAGTACAATGTCTGAACTTTTCGCTGACTACTGACAAGTACAATAAGGCCAAGAGGGGAGCCCTCTAAGAAGCCTTCATGGGCAAATCTTGTCGAAGACCTTAAGTAAAAGGTACGGGTTGTGAATGGTTCTCGACAGGTAGGAGTGGACGACCAGTGTTTGAATATTATAATGCTCATATACATGGAATCATGCATTTGATACCTTTGGGGAAGGGGGGGATTAGGCAGAGACTTACAATCAGATTAGACTACATATCAGGGGTTTGGGGTGGCTCCCTTACCCTTTAAGATTGCAGTGAATGGTCTGGTTGAACAGCCCATAGATAAACCAGGTGATATTCCTTATTTTTCTACATACTCAATACCATGCATAGCAAATGTGGACAATGTTTTAATTTGATCATCACCTGTTGCCAGTCAAAAACTAAGATGGCTATGCCATGTTTTTTTACATTTTTTTTTAATACATTTTATTGATTTTATTACAAGTCTGGCATTGTACATGTTAAATTCACAGTACAGGACAGTAAGTTGTGCTGGTGACACTGAATAAGTTGAATACAACAGAAATAAGTGCTGTAACTTGTGATTTGTTTCCCTCCCAAACCCCTCCCTCCCTAACCCCCACTCCCATCCCTCTCCTGCCCTCCCTCCACCCTCCCACACTCAACCATTTTAATCGACCACATTGGAAAGGTCAAAGACTAAACAAAGACACGTAAATACAACTCATCGTGTGACAGTGCTCCGTTTGCATTGGATGGTACACCACAGGAACGCAGGCGCGTTTATAACATGAGGCTTTTGTAAAATGCGTGTGCTTTGGCAAGCCACTCTCTTTTAGTGGGTAGGGTTGCAGACTTCCATTTGATAGTTAGGCACACCCTGTCTGATAACAATAAGTTGCGTGGCCTGTGTGAGAGGGTCATATATGCATCATCCTCGTCGGATTCCAACCCAAACAAAATTATTGTCGGTGTGAGTACTCTAGAGATCCCATCTATTGCCTGGATCCACCCCAAAACTTCCTTCCAATACATTTACACTTTGTTGCATCCCCACTACTGGTGCCAGTAATCACAGATTTCACCACAACCCCTCCAACAGTGGGGGGAGTGCCAGGGAACGTTTTGGACAGCCTCTCTGGAGTATAATGCCACCTGACCAATATGCGTGCGTTGTGCATTTTATATTGCATCGAGATAGGTGATGTCCATACTGCTCTACGTATAGCCTTCCAGGCCCCAGGTTGATCTGCCAGTGCCAATTCAGCGTCCCACTTCCATTCAGATGACGGGCGGGCTAGGTGACCTCTAGTAATCGGTGCTTTGTACATGCGCGCTATAAGGCCTTTTGCAGTCTGAGGAACACTAAGAATCTGTTTGAACGGAGTGAGGGGACGAAGGGAGTCACCCCAACAGGGGTCCCTGAGTGCACTATGCAATTGTAAGTATTGCATGTGAGAAACCTCTACACCCTGCAGGGCCACCCGAAGGTCCTCTATGGAGATGTAAGCCCCTTCTTTCCACATCTGTCCCACCCTTACTAGACCGGCTTCGTACCAATGTTGAAAGCGATGGACATCGCTTATTAGGTCCTTAATGGGAGGGGACCAGACACAGCTGAGCGGGGAGGGCCAAGTCGTGACACTCTGTACCGCTCGAGAGGGGCGCCAGAGTGACCATAGGACCTTCAATACCGAGTGTTCCCGGATTCTTTGTGTCATGGCCGGTAGGGGAACCCACAGCCATTCCCCCAAAGTGACTGGTGGAAAGGGAATGTTTCTATGGCTAACCATTGCTTCTCGGGGTTTTCCCATAAGTGATTGGTCAGGACACGGAGCTGGGAGGCCCTGTAATATTCCCCTAGGTCTGGGAATGCCATGCCTCCCGACTCCTTGGGCAAGATGTGAGTGGAGTAGGGGACTCGATTTTTTACCGGCCCACAGAAATGCCAATAGCGTCCGCTTGATTTCCACCAGAAAGTTTTCTTGAATAACTATCGGGAGAGATTGGAAAAGTAACAGAAACCTGGCCAGGATGTTCATCTTAATGGAGGTAAATGTGGCTACCCAAGAGAAGGACAATTTGGACCATCTATTAATGTCGTTCCTGATGGCTTTTCAATAGGGGGACATAATTTGCATCAAAACGATCCGCGAGAGAGACAGTAATAGTTACTCCCAAGTATCTAACAGATTGAGATTGTACTCGAAAGCCCCAACTCGCATCCAAGGACGTGGGTGGCCACCGTTTGTTCGCAGTGGCACAGCTATAGTTTTTGTTGAAGGTTTGCACGGAAGCCGGACAGAGCTCCATATTTGGACAATTCAAGGTAGAGGGCTGGGATCGACTCTGTAGGTCGGGTGAGGTATAGCAGAATATCATTGGCAAACATTGCCACCTTGTATTCGGAGCTTCCCCATTTCATGCCATGAATCCGGGGGCTCAACTGTAATGCCTGGGCAAATGGCTCAATAACCAGAGCGTAAATCAGAGGGAGAGCGGACAGCCCTGCTGAGTGCCCAGCGTGACAGGGATTGGGTCAGACGAGGTGCCATTAATGGAAACCTTGGCTCGTGTGTTGCGGTATAGGGCGCTGGCTCCCTGAGTCCATGCTTCCCTCAGTCCCAACCATTTCAGTACTGCTCGTAGAAAAGGCCATTCGACGTGATGAAACGCCTTTTCGGCATCAAGCAACAATAGGAGGGGGTTATCAGCGGCTTCCTGGAGACCCGCCACGAGGTCTAGAGTTTTCCTGATATTAGGCCTGATCACGACTTTGGCGGTAACGCCGGCGGTATTACCACCGGTGGTATTACCACCGGTGGTATTAGCCCTACCGCCGAACTCCCCGGCGCTAATAGCGCCGGATCACGAGTTCGGCGGTAATGTTAATCCCCCATTCCCCATTGAGCCCATTCGGGAATGCCCCATTCCCCATTGGGCTCAATGGGGAATTTTCGCGCTCTTACAGCCGGCGGATTTCTCGTGAGCTTTATCTCCCCTCTCGAAGAATTTCTGCTCGAGGTATTTGAGTTGCCTGAGTGCCTTACCGTTCCATATGTCCTTTAGTTCCTCCCTCATTCCCCTAATAAGAGCCAACCCCTCTTCTGTTTGGGCGGGGTGTTCTCGAAGGTCTCGTTCTAGACGTGAGATGTCAGACCGGAGCTCTACCTACCATAGCTGCCCGAGACTCTTCTTGGCTGCCCCCTCGGATATTAGGACACCCCTTATCGTGGCTTTTCCGGTTTCCCATACCGTGTTTGGTGACATCGCGTCTACGTCATTCGTTTCAAAGTAGTTTGTGATGGCCTCTGAGAAGGACTCCCTAAACACACAAAAATTTGTTGCAGATCCACCGAGTGTCAGCCCTGAAGGGGGGGGCCCAGGTCCAGATTGAGCCTGCATAGCTCATGATCGGTCCAGGACACTACCTCTATTGACGGCCCAAGGATGTCATTCTCGCATTCTGCCCCCAGCAAGAGATAATCAGTTCTGGAGAATGTCTGATGCAGGGGGGAGAAAAAAGTGTAATTCTTGTCTTCGGGATGGGATGCGCGCCATGTGTCGATTAAGTGGTGCTCTTTCAGCTGGCTAAGGAATTTACCTCCTTGCTGATTACGTGGTGATTGGGTGCCTTGTCGTAACGGATACCAGTCCAGTTCCCGCTCAGTCACCACATTAAAATCTCCCCCACAAACTAATGTGCCTTTCTTCCAGTCATCTAAAAAGGCGAACAAGGGCTTAAAGAAGCTGGATTGATTGTGGTTTGGGGCATAAACCGAGCAGAGAGCAATCATGCAAGTCCTCAGTACCCCCTTAAGCGCCACATATCTGCCCTGAGGGTCCCTATGTATTGGATCTATTTGAAGCGCCAAGGACTTCCTGTATATAATGCCTACTGTTGAGACATAAACCACGCAGGCTCAGTTTCATATGTGGTTTATTGTACATAAGAAGACATCTGCAGAAGACCCCCAACCAGTCCCACAGACCATCACCAACTGCCCATAATTAAACAGCAACAAGAGCTCTAAGATTCCAAGCTCTGGAATCATCTGACATCATAACTAAGACAAGCACAGGTGACATAAAAGAGTCCTCACCACATATTACTGTAACATCAAGCACATACACAACACCTACCCCACCCCTCTTTCAGGGAAAAGAGGCCCATATTGTATCTCCAATCTCTCTTCCCACAATCCTGCGCTCCTCCCCCCGGGAGGATTTTGTTTCCTGCACAAATAGCATATCCAGTTTTGATGGTTTAAACTGTCTTGCTAGCATGGATCTTTTTTGAGGAGAGTTAAGACCCCTTACATTCAGGGATCCAAATACTATGCCATAAAGCCCTGCCATGCTTATGGGCGAGGGATTCGCGTGGAGCCTCCATATTTTGCACCTTAGGTGGTGGAGGGAACTCGCCCCCTGTGTAGCAATGAGAGCTCTGCCGAGCTAATGCAGATTGTGATTGTGTTGAAGTGTTGAAGTGTTGTGGTTCTGATATGCCTCTACGACTGGTTGAGTTTGCCTCCCCTCCCCCCTTAACCTCCCCGAGAAAAGCTAGACCAAGCATTTTCTATCACTAGAGATGCCCTAAACTAGGAAGGGCCACTCTGATTAGGCCCCTCTTCAGGCATATTTTGAAATTGAAAAAAAACAAAAAACGAATATGAACATGCAATGGGAGCAGTGTACTACGAAATAGGTGTATCCAAACCCTCCCTCGTTCGTGCATGCAAAAGCGCCGTAACAAGGCTCATTCCAAACCCTGAGCTGGTGGCTGTCGAAGGTCACAAAGAAGAAAGCAAGACAGGAATGATCAATGTGTCATGTCACGGAGTGTTCAGGCGTTTAGATTTCCATTTCGTTTCCGCTCGGCCTCTTCTAGGGGGCTTCGGTGCTGGATCACGTTGCGACCCCGTAGGTCTCCTGCGGGTGTCGATGTCCGGGCCTTCTGCTGGGCCCTGGAGGTGATGTAGGGCCCTCACCGCTTCTTCTATCGAAGTTATTCTATAGCCATGGCCCCTAAACTCAAACGACAATGCGAAGGGGTCGTCCCATCGGTAGCAAACTCCTTTTTCCTGCAGCCAGACCGTGAGGGGGCGACATCCCCTTCTCTTAGCCAAGATCATGGCTGAGAGGTCTTGGGAGAGCTTCGCACTTGAATTCCATCATGTTCTTTTCCCTCACTTTCAGCAGGATGTCTTGTCGCTGGGCGTAGTAGTGGCATTTTACAAGAAATGACCGGGGGCCCCGTGTGGAACCTCCAGCCCTGTGCACTCTGTCGAACTCCAGCTTTGGGGGATTGACTTCATCATAGTGGGTCAGAATCAGGGCTTTGACTTTGCTTTCCAGGCCTGCTGGGGTTTCCCCCTGTTCCTCTGCCAGACCCAGTATTCCAATATTTGATCTTCGCTCTCTGTTTTCGAGGTCATCAAGCTTCGCTTCCACGTCCCTTTCCTTTTGTTCTAAGTCTTGGAGCCGGGCCTCGTACTGCATCGTTGCTATGTCTCCTGACTGTTGGTTACTCTATACAGCATCCAGTCGTACTTCTACCTTGGCCATTTTGGTCTAAGTCAGAGACAGTTTCCGTGAGGCTAGACTTGATCGACCTACTCTCACCGAGCAGGAGCCGTATGTCCGACTTGGTGGCACCATAAAGGTCATTACCAGGAATCTCTGAGGAGCTTTGGACTTCGTCAGTCTCCATGGTGGTGCCTGCTTGGCTGAATGTTAGCAATAGCGCCAAGGTGCTCGGATCCAGCTTTCTCTGAATTAACGGAGACCTGCTACTACTGTTTCACTGCACTAGAGACCGTTGACCAGCAAAATCTCAAGTCTAGCGTTGTGAGTAGCTTTATATTTTTATCTGCGTTTTCTTTTTTCCCCCCTTTAAGTATGTTATTGTTTTCTGGGGAAAGTGCGTCCATGTACTTTCAACTGCAACTCTCCTTTGGTGGTGGGGCCGCAACAGGGCTCACAATGCCTCCTTTGCTGTGCCTTATCATGCAGGGTCCCTGACGGTGTGGGTCTCTGCAACCAGCCCCTCCTGATTTATGGCTTAGAGCGGGCTCTCCAGCCCTCTGGTCAGGCTAGCCAGATAGTGCAGTGGCTGGTCACTGTCTCCACCCACTGCACTTAAACTGAGAATTTGTGGTGGATTTGCAGAGGGACTGAGATGACTTGCGTTGACAGGCGTGGGGCCCTTGTGGTGCTCCAAGGTTGCTGGCGGTGAGGGGGCTCTGGGGTGTCCCACACAGTGGGCGATCAGGAGTGTGGTGCGCAGGAGAAAGTTGGTGCCTGATTATTTCTGTCTGCTCAATCTCCTCATGCTGCTTATACTGTAGCAAGGCGTGTCTCCCCCTGTGATAGTGGTTGAAAGTTCCCGGCTGTGCTCGGTTGCAGGCAGATTCTCATAACAAGAGGATTAAACAGTGTTTGCTGGGAGCACTACTGCTTGGCTTTGCAGGAAAGATCTATTGGACCTTTGTAGACCCACTCAGGGACCGTAGCCTGGGGATGCCCGGCTTAATGAGGGGATACGTGCAAATTAGTCTGTGCAGGAGGCTCGCTCACCATGTGCTTAAGGCTGAGAGTGTCCCAGAAGTTGGTGTAGTGGGCTCTCGTGATAGCTGTAGTGTCGCTGCCTGTTCAGGGGCCAAAAGACTTTTGTAAGCAAGATTATGGCTCGCAGCTTAGGGGGGCTTCACTTTTCCAGCAGAGTGTCCTCCACAGGAGCGAGGGGGGCATCCGGCCCTCCCGGGGCTTGCACTACTCAGGGAGCTGGAGGCTTCCCACAGGTGTGTTCCTCCCCCGCCTGAGCTCTGCCGTATGCCTCTCGATGGGGACCGAGCCCGCCATGTGATATCACACATGCGTATTCCAGGGGCTGTGGCAAACCGTCGCAACGGTGGCCGAGGAGCGTCCTTCCCTCATGGGTCTACAGCAGGGTGGAGATTAGGTGAGAGCAGCGGGGAGTGGCAAAGTGCTGTGCACTGTTCTTTTCTCCTGGTACTCCCACCCGGTGCGCCTCACCTCTCTTGTTATTGCTATACACCTCCCGGAGTCGATTCAGGGGTCTCTGCTGCTGATCCAGCTGGCTTGACCGTGCTGGGACTTGAAGGATCCTCACCAGCCGGGAGCCTGTCATGCGTCCGCCATTTTAACGTCTCTGGCGCCGGGTCAGGGGCTCGTCTTCGACTCGCTTGTTTTCCTCACGAAACCCTTGCCGATTCTCGTGGTAACCTTGTCAGTGGCAGCCCAGGCAGTTCTAGTGGTATAACGTTACCTTTCAAGGTCGGTGGATTTGTTTCTCTGCATGTTTTAGCCTGAAGAGGGAGACAGTGAATCAAGCTTCCATCGTGTCTGCGCCCCCTGGTGGTCTCATGTTTTTTTTTTTTTACAATTTTTATTGGAATTCACATAGTTACACAATTTTAATTTGGCAGTATCCTTTAACGCATGCAATGTCTTAATATCTTTTACACATTAAACAGTAAACCTTAACAACAACAAAACTTGTCTTCCAACTAGGTCACCCATAGCTTTCAATCTTACTCTGGGGGCCTGTTTGTGCCGGGAAGCACCTGTATTCAGTAGTATGTCCAAGACTACGCATCTTAGTCTACATGGGTTTTGTCGTCAGATGGGTGGAACATTTCCCAGACTAGCAATTTCCATACCTCGTAGGGGGCACTGGCGTCTGTTCCAAATTTTTCCACCATAGTGCCCCATGCTCTCGTTTCCACTTCCACCCAGCGTTCAAGTTCTACGTGCCACTGCTCGAACTGTGGGCCCTTCTTGGATTTCCACGCTGTTGCAATGCAGCGCTTGGCTAGCAGGCATGCCAAGTCCATACATTTCGCGACATGCTTGAGTTTTCCATCTCTAGTGTAGGCACCCAGCAAACATTCCTTTGGGTTCCAGGCATACCGCACAATCACCGCTCTTCTACAGTCTCTCTCTATCCTCTCCCAGAACCTTCCCAAATGCATGCATCCCCAAAACATGTGTAGCAGATCTGCACCATCTGCGCCACACCAGGGACAATTTGACTGTTTTTCCTTGCTAAACTGGCCACCCTGTGCGGTGTCAAAGGTGCGGTACAGTACGTTCATCTGAATCAGTCAAAAGCAAGAGTTTCTAGACATAGAATATGCGTTCCCATTCTTTCTCGCTTATGTCTGTCCCTAGGTCCGCCTCCCATTTTCCTTTCAGCAATGCGCTCTGGGGATTCGGCTTGTCTACTAGGTGCGCGTATATCCTGGAGATCCTTCCTGTTCCACCAGCGACTCATTCTCTGGATAGGCCATCCCCATACAGGTCTCCCCATGTGTATATGCCATTTTTAAGGCTACGCTTTATGATTAATACAAGTTAGTCCCAAGTGCAACCTCCCTCATTTTTTCCTTAATCAAGAACTGTAAATGTAGTGATTTATTTATTTATTTATTTGCATTTGTAAAGCACACTGCAGCCCTTAGGCATTGAGGTGCTATGAGAAGGCTTAGGGAGGCTTGATTCAGGGTTACAGGAATGCGGCCCCAGCAGAGACTTGAAAACAGAAACTAGTTATGGTTAACAATGGACATTTTCATGACAGTTTCAAAACAGGCAAAAAAGCAGTACATTGTCAAAATCATGTTACAGTATACATAACATGGGTTGTTAGACAAAGAGTCTAGTTTTGATGGCCTTCCTGAAGGTTGCATGGGAGTCAATCCCCCTGTCAATTTGGCTACTTGGGCTTAATGGTTCACAACACAAAAAAAATACTTGGTTGGCCCAGAAAGAGAAAACTGCCTTGCAAATGAATTAGGATAATTCAGGGATCCTATGTTTTTCTGATAATTATGAGTTGGGGTAGAGGAGGAGATAGTGTGGTACAGCCAGCACTTCAGTTGTATTAGGGGAAGCCGTGTGGGGTAATAAGGTATACAGCAGGTGTTTGTGGGATAGCCCCATTAGTAAGCCTTGAACTAGCTGAACAGATAGTTTGAAGAAAAAAGGAAAAAAGAAAAAAAAACTATTGAAAATGTTGTAAATGTTACATTTTAACTGCAGCCTCGCACATAGGATACACAGAGAGCGACAAGACATTGTATGCAGTTTCTGTAGCGCCTTGCAGTCGTGGTCCGGTTTACCTGCGGTGTTGTACATAGGATGTAAAGAGATAATAGGAGCTACACATTAAATGCAGTTTCTGCGACGCCTTCCAGTCAATGTTCAGCAGTTCTCTGTGACCCAGATTCCCCCCCCCAACATCCCACCTTAAAAGGGGAAGACCAGAGAACATGCCCCATAGTCCCTATGTCTTTGCAACCCCTCCAGCATAACGCTGTTGGTTGAAGACCCATTTTATCGAGTTTATTTGGGGGTATAGTAGAGTCTGTGGAGGATTTTAAAAATTGTATTTCTCTGATTTTGAGGCAGATGGAGACTTCCGGGATGGCCTGGAAGCAGGCGATCATGTTGGGGCTGCTAATTGGGACCCCTAGATCTTCCGCCCACAGCATGGCTAGTGTTTGCATTCTAGTTTTGTTATCTGGGAGTGACAATGTAGAATGTATGGAGCCGTGGAGGGTTTTCTAGATTTTGCTCCATTTCTCTCTCGCATGGTCTAGGGGGCCGTTGGCGAGATTCTGCTGTTGTGCGTCTATGTGTTGCAGCATGAATGGTGTGGTAACACAGCCAATCCCCCTCCCCTAGTCCCAGAAGGCGTTGCGCCTCTTGAAAGCCTACAAATGCCCCATCCTCTAGGATATCCATATGCGTATGTTGCCCATTCGGTCTTCTGGTTCCTATGGATCGTGTGCGTGCGTTTGTAAGCGAATACCGATCTAATACTGGCCCATGTAGGTGCCAGTTTGGTTGTAGCCCCTTGGGTTGCCTGTAGACTGTGCCATTGTAGAATGGTTGGGCCTATGATTGGGTGCGCTTTCAGTGTTGACGGGAGTTTGTGCAGTGGTGTTGCCATTATCTCTATGGGTGTAAATGGGGTCATCATGGCCAGTTCCATGTTGCGCCACCTGGCGTTGTCATTCACATTTAGCCAGCGTTTCATCCAGCCCAACTGAGCCGTCTGGTAGTAGGCATGCAGCGACCGGGTCGCAAGTCCACCATTGTCTTGCTTGTAGTACAGGGAGGCGGACACAGGCTTTCTTCCCTCGCCATATACATTTGGTGATGGCTGTATCTAGTTCTTTGTACATGTTTGGGGGTTGGGCTTTTAAGTCGCATCATGGTTATGTGAATTAGTTTGGGGAAGGAATTCATTTTAAGAGCATTGATCCTACTGATCAGGGATAGTGCCAGGGTGTCCCACCTCACCAGGTTTGCCTTTATAAGCCAGTAGTCTAGCCTTGAGTAGAACTTGTGGGGATGGGAATCGTGTGTGTAGTCCTGCCGTTTCGTGTGGATATGCCGCCATGCGTTTTTCAGTTGCAGATCGGTCATTGGGGCTTGAAGGGTCAACCTTTTTCTGGTGCTGTGCGGGTTATCTAGCCTTGTCCCTTTGTCGGTCTAGGGCTGGGCCCAGGGTTATGTTCAAGTCTCCCCCTATCACTGTGAGGTTCGGCATGTATTGGGCACATTTGGAAAATGTATGGGTGAAGAAGGTTGGCGTGTCCCTTTTGGGGGCGTATATATTTACAGAGTGATTGCATGTTGTTGTATCTGAGTCTGCACCAGTATGACTCGCCCCTCCTTGTCGTTTTGTGTGCGCTGCACTTGGAAGGGGGCCCTGTTTGTGTATTAGAATTGAAACTCCCCACGGCTCGGTGAGTAACGCGGTGCCCACCCATCCCCTTGCCAATTTTTCAGCTTTGGTTTTATTGAGATGGTTCTCTTGAAGGAATATTATGTCCCCCTGGATATCTCTCAAATAGTTAAGCAGGCACTTGCCTTTGATGGGGTGGCCTAGTCCCTGAATGTTGAGGTTCACTAATGTTAGCCTAGACAGTGAGCGTTTGAGTGAAGAATCTTAGTGTTTGGTCCCCTACGGGCCTCCCTAACACTGGTTGCAGGTTTCACTATTGGTATTGAGCACATCTCATGATTAAACCCCAAAGTGAACAACTTGTGGATAACCTTCCACATAGCATAATTCGGGCCCAACGATGAACAAACAAGTAATATTGGGTGGGCCAACCAGTCGGCCCTCGCCCAATACAAGGCTGAAGAGCCCATATATGGGGTCGGAAGGTGCAAACTCCAGAATTGCCACCTCTTCCCATATATCTTGTTTTGGTTGCCCCGATTGGGCTGTGGGTGGCTTATGGGGCGGATGTCGCTCCGCTTACCGATTATCTAGTCTACCACCCCATTGGACTCCTGGTGATAAGATTCTAGTTTCGTCTACACTTGGCGTTTCATTCGGCGTAAATCGGAGCGTCCTAATAACAGTTCGTATTCGATCGAAGGGCTGTTACTGTCTTCACTTCTTTGACGGTGTCCCTGAGAGGTTTTCCCGGTACGCTCGTTTTGGCCTTGGTCCCATCCCCTTGGCCCTCTGACTGCTGCTTTTTGCCACCTCCCTTTTGTCTGTGAGCGTTCTTGTCTGGTTGGGGGACGGGGAGGTGGTCTGTCATTGTCGACTCCATTTCCTGTCTATCGTCACGATGCTTTGCTGTTATAGGAACCGCCAGGCGGTTTCCGGGGTCCTTTGACGAGTACCATCTCCTGTCTATTTGTATGCACCAGACTGCCGGAAACTTTAGGTAGTGTCTATGCTCTGTAGTTTTGAGTGCTTCATATATAGGGTTGAAACCTTTGCGCCTTCTGGACACTTCCAGTGAATAGTCATTAAATATTCCTATCTCTGACCCGCCAATGTGCACTGATGCTGCTGCTCTGTACACTTTACAAAAACCGAAAAAAGGGTACTCACACTCGAGACAGTCCTAGATTCTGTCCAACATTCAAGTTAAATCTCCATAGTAGTTTAAAGGCTAGTGTTTGCGAGGCAAATCACTGAGGATACACCAAGGAAGCAGTCTGAGAAATGCTAACCATACATTTATTATTAAAAGCACAGTTTTTTGAGACTTTACACAATTTCTAAAACAAAAGATAAGTAGAATAGAGCAATTGAACAAATAATGAAAAACAGAACATTCATCACAAATATATCAAGTGCAAAAGAAGGGATAACATATTAATCACATCAAGATAAAACAATTATTACAGGCTACCCATAGTTCCTGCAACATAAGGCCTTCCAGGGTGTATAAAAAATTACCCTGGTAGGTATGCAAAAAGAATATTATTTTAGCTGAGTTTGTATATTTAATCCGCCAACGTGTAGGAAAGAATCAAAAGTTCGTTCCTAAAGGGAACAACATATATATAAATCACGCTTCGGGATGCCAAACTGGCATCAGTAGTCAGAGCCTTCCTCAGGGCAAGATGGAGGTGAGTTGATAGTGTCACCCTAAAGGGGGCAGAAAAAAGGGAATACTTAAATCATATAGACAGGCTGCTATACAGACAACTTCAGAGGGATATCCTAATTCAAGTGTATGCTGTCATAAATATACGGACCACTCACCCAGTATAGATTAAAGAACAGAGTGCAGTCCGTAGAGGCTACTTTTCCAGACCTATTGAACTTCATACGCTGTGTAACAATGCAGCCAAGTAGAAAGAAAAAGACAGAGCGCACCTGGGTCACGCTTCTGGAAATGCTGTGGAGAAAATACAGCCAAAGTGAGAGTATACTTCATGGAAAGAGCAAAAAGTCAGTGAAAGAGTTAGTTGGAAGCCTTCGGAGCATGCTGTGGTGTTGCTCCTAATGATTTTATCTGAAAGGTAGCGCTCCGAATCATGAATATAACTAAAGAACAAGCACTACAATAAGTAAAAGGAGTGCGAGGTACCCAGAAGGGGTCATAGAGTGAATAGTGAGGGATCCTATAAAGGAGCAGATCAGCTCTGTACACTTTCAGAATAACCACTTTGTGTTGAAAATTCAGTAGGCGCATGGTGATTACCCTTGGACGTTCGTTTGGTGTTGGCTTGGGGGTCGGAGCTCTGTGTGCACGCTCTATAGTGAGGTCCTTGGCATTGGCTAGGTGTAGGGAGTTCAGCAGGAGAACACAGATTAACTTTTCCATATCCATTCCTTCAGCGTCCCAGACGATTCGAAGATTATTCCTCCGGGATCTGTTTTCCTGATCTTCGATCGTCTCTCCTAATCTTTGGACCTCCCTTATGACTCAGTCGAGATCGTTTTCCGTGGTCGTCAGGTTGTCCTCCAGGATGCTGATGCGCTGCTCATTATCCGTGGTTCTCTATGCTTGGGCCGTCAAGCGGCTTTGTACTTCTTGAAGGTCCCATTTTAAGTCATGGACAGGCGTATTTGTTTCCTGCGTTCGTTGGCCAATTATTTTCATCTCGGCCAGTGTGGCCTGGTGTTGCGCTTGGACCTCAATTTCTGGTTTGTTTGCTGAGCGTCTCGGGAGACCCACTGTTTGCACGTTATCTGGGCCATCCTTAATATCTGAGGCGTACGTTTCTGCTTGCATGCCCCGTGGGGTAGTATTAGCTGATCCCACGTGTGACTGCGGCTTCCTCCCCTGGGCGTGCAGCACTTAGGTTCTGGGAGAGCGGATATGTCAGCTTCAGCCGCGTTTGGAGAGTGAAGAGGGTTTGTTGCCCCCAGTCTGTGCTATGGGGAGGGGGGGGGGGGGATTTGTAGCCACGGTTCGTTACCTAGGGCTATAAATAGAGATCGCCGGGTGTTTGCAAGGGTTTTCTCACCCGATGGTCTGCCCTTTGTCTTATGCTCAGACCGTTTCCGCTGCGGTGCCCTGGGCTGTTATATTATGCCCCCTCAGTTGTTCTGCTGGGGCCTCCTCTGTGGCTCCCCCCGTGTTTCCTGTCTGCTTTCGGGCCCTTTGTGGGTCACTTGTCGCCTGCACAGAACTCTCATCAGGGCGCGGCCTTATCTGATCCTTGGGTCTGAGTTCTTTCCCAGAACGAGCTTCTGCGCGATATTAGGGAGGGTGTGATGCCAATCTCGGATCCTGGCTCGGAGGGTGCGCCTGGTTAGCGTGAGGCAGGGTAACGGCTGATTTATCTGGGTGAGGCCATGGCCACTCGAGGGGCCTTCTTTACGCCCTGCTCGCAGTAGATTTCTCCCTCCGGGCGTTGGTCTCAAAGTCTTTGGCCAGTGGGTCCCTGTGTCGCAGCTTTGTGATATGATTCCCCCCTGGGGAGCGAGTGCTGGTGCTTTGGTACTGCTGTTGCGTGTTATGTCCGGGCATTCTAGGCGGTTGGTGCTGCTGCTATATTGGTGGTGCTCGTTTACTTGAGTCCCGCTGTGAGTGCTGCCCCACACTAGTGGCCGCGTGCCTATGGTGCCAGTGGGGGTCGGGTCCTTCGCTATGCGCTAGACTTACTTGTCTGGGGGGAGTTCTCGCCACTATGCTGATCCGCTCCCCATGGCGATGTCTCTTCTTCAGGAGGACCAGCCGCGCCTGTGTCAGCTGGATAGTAGTGATCGCTTACGGAGATGGTTGGGATCCTGCCGGCTTCGCCATGCACCTTGGAGCAGCTCTAAGTTGGCAGGCGACCCCTGCTTCCATGCGGTCCCAGTTATGATCCTGGGCCGCTCTCTCGCTTTGGTTGTATTTGCGTTATGCAGGTCATGTAATTTCTTTGTTCCCGGCAGATGTCCTGCTGTGATCCCTGTAGCAGGCAGTGTACAGCGGTGGTGCTCCCTTCTTCATCCGACGTCAGGCTCGACGTTCAGTGTCCTTGTGAATTCCTTCGTGCCTTTTTCACACAGTTGCCTTTCACGGCGCAGTGCGTCAGCCGCTTCGGTGTTGTTTATTTTATAGTTCCATTGCGCGATTTTCCTTCAAACTTCGCCTGTCACTGCTGGACCTTCTACAATCTGCAAATCTCAGCTGCTGTGACTCTAGCTGCGCTTTGGTGGGGTGAAAGGTGATTGTATGCATTGGTTGTGAGCAGAGCTGCACTAACCCGCCGCCATCTTGCTCGGGCTCTCGTGTGCCCCAAAGAACAGATAGTTTTAATAACTTTGTTCAGTTGTGATTTGTTTGTAGTTTTTGATATGCGGAAGCTATCAGGTTCTCGTGTCCGATTATAAACAATTTCTTCTAATCGGATAAAGGTGAAGACTGAATGGATAACATATGGAAGAAACTCATGAGCAAGACTTTTCTTTTTTTACGCTGCAATTTTACACTTTTGTCAATGCTGTTTGAAGCCTCAGTTATTCAAACTTTTCAAATGACCCAAAATTCCAAATTGATGTAGTCAGTGATTTAAAACTTGAAAGCCTACCTGCCGTTGATACCCTTGTACTTTAAGGAGGACGTCCACCATTCGCAGGTTTTTAATTCTCAGGCCAGAATAACGTGCTTCTCTTCCGCTAGTTGGAAGCCAATGGACAGTTCTGTATATCATTTTGACAATGTATTTACTGAAGTGAATATTGTAAAGGTGTAGAAGTAGGAGACACATATACAGCTGGCATGCTTTTAGCTATAGACTTATTAATGAGCAAATCAAAAAGAAAACGCTGTCTGACCCTAGTTCTAAGTTCCCTGCCTCAACTAATACTAAGGAATCTGTCAGGATATCTGACAAAAGGAAAAAAAAAGTTCCTCGTCCTGTGTCTAAAACCCATTTCCGATCCAAACACTAGAAACTTAAGAAAAAGAGATGGTCCTCTTGGTCCAGAAGAATGTCTCCCTTCTTCCGGACGACAACCAAAGTTCAATTCCCTCAGAGAGTGCAAATCAAAGTTTCAAAAAGGATTCCTTGGGTTGGGTTTTTCCAGCAAGAACTCTGAACAACAAATTGCGTATCTCCACAGTGTTAGGGGGATGACTCCCTCCCCCTTTTTGCTTTACTCAGGTTTTCTCAAGAACAGGACAAGTGCCTTTACTCTCCTGGCCGGTTTGCCAATGTTCGCCGTGCCAAGAGAATGACCCCCTTCTATTGGCTCTTTGTACACTGTTCAACAACATCAGAGGGTATGTCTCTTTTCCCTTAGTTCCCTTCCAGTTCTTCACAGTACAAAGAGAATGACCCCTTCTTTGGCCCTTTATAAAGTGTTCAACACCACCAGAGGGTATTTCTCTCTTCCCCTGGTCTTCTTCCAATTCTCTCCATAGTGTACAAGCAGCTCACAGCCCATCTAGTTCACTATCCTGTCAGGTACTGAGACTGTAGTGATGATCTCATAGGCAGTTCATTATTATATGTGGCTTCCAGACCCTTCTTGGTCTTTCTTGTTTCTTAGGACTTCTACCTCATTCAATATCCTGCCAGGTATTCCTAGACCCTCTGGCTGTTTTTTTTTTCTCTTGTAGTCTAGGCAGCCCTGGTTTCCCAAACTACCAGAGACTGCCTGTCTCTGTTGGGTCCCAGACCCTTCTTGTAGGCATTTCTTTCTCTTGGGTACCAGATCCCTTTGTATGGCTTTCATTCTCTTGGGTCCCTGATCCCTTTGTATGGCTTTCATTCTCTTGGGTCTGTGAGAAACCTGAAGGTGTATCCCTGACTAGTCCCTGGGCGTCTGTCGTCCAGGTGGCCAGGACACGGCCATCGCTATTGGATCCAGATCCTGGGGTTGGCCAGTGAGAGAGGATCACCTGGATGAGGGGTCCTTGGGAGTGGAGGTTGGACAATGAGGGGTGAGACGCCGTACCCCTCTTCTTATGACAACTTTTCCCCAACCTACCACACAGGATACACAAACACTTTAGCCCCCCCCCTCCCCTTTTCCGATGCGAAAACTTTTGCATATTACGAAGGACGACGTACTAACACTCGAGCCATTTACCTGACATATCCCAACATCAGGGTCAGGCAAAATCAGGCAATTGACCAGAACTGCACACACCCATAGCCCTTTCCCTTCCCCACAACATGAGGGCTAACTCAGCATAGTAGTTCAAGAGGAGGAGAAAGACGGCTCATACCGAGAGGGTGACAAGGAGAGAAGCGACCTTGTACTTTCCGACCAAGGCCTGTGAAACCGCTGCAGAAGGTATCGTAAAACAGCAAACAATAGCCATGGTGTGTTGCAGCAGATGTCAACGGTACATGAGACCCTCCTCTGCTGATAACCAAGCCGGGAAGTTATGCTCGTCTCTGTTGTACCAACCTTGACTCCAAAGAGAAAGAAAGCAAAGCAGTTCATCACAGCCTTTGAGGGGAGTGTCGATAAGAAACCAAACTGTTGAACAAAAAGTAGCAAACAGCTAATTGAACTGTGAAAGCAAAAAGAGCGATTGATGCAAAAAGGGGGAAAACCAGCAGCAGAGCAGTCGAACACCACGTGGGTGCTCACTCAGGAAACTCTGGGCGTTTAACCGATTGTTGAAACTACCATAACCAGAAGGCCTTGAGAAAGGCGAGAAGGGGGTCAAAGCGGTCATACAGGGGTCTTGTAAAATCCTCTGTACAGTCGAAAGTCTTTGACCAACAGAGGATTGTGAAGCTAAGGGAAACTAATCCTGCATCGTAAGAGCTGAATGAGAAAGGCACGATTGACAAGAGTGAACCCGAAAGAGGGATGCCGATAAAAAGGGGGTAGAGGTCTAAAGTTCCAAAATACAGTGTGTTGACAAGAGTGAACCCGGCCGAGGGATGTCCACAGTGAACTGTTCAAAAGAACATTCAGATTCGTGAATATCACAGAACAGATTGACGTATCTTTGTTCGGATACTTTAAACCGGTCAGGCTCTCAAAAGCAAGAAAACATAGCTATCGGAGGTCCTGGTATCATTAAGGAACTTTCTAGGGATCTGCGTCCTAAAGAGGGGGATTCAAGGATGAAAGGCATCACCCAACATGCAAGCAGAAAATAACTTCTGTTTATTATTTGAAATACATCAGGCCTACAGCGGCAAGAGACTTACCACCGAAGGCCCTGGTTGCTGAGAGCGGAACTGTTAGCTCGTGCTGGGAAAGTTCAAGTGTATGCTGTGCTCCGAATTCCTACATCTTGTCCCATGCTGAAAACGTGGGGAAGGGAGACCACAAGTACATCCTGATTTATTATTTGTGAACACTTCCTTCTTTCTTATGAACATTATCCCACAATTCTTTTTGTATTTAGCGTAAGGATTGGGAATAGGTTTTTAAGTATAGGCCCTTTTATTTGGCAGAGACCACCAGGACTGCCTTATTATTGTTTCATGGTCAAAGCTTGCTCCCATCTTAGATTTAGGTTTAGATTAGGCGTTTTTCCAACCTACTTATACAGTTAAATAAACACCCTTGAACTGTGATCACTTGAGTCTGTCTTTACTGTTGCCGCCATGGGTTCGTTACAGGTCCCAGACCCCTGTCTCAGTGTAGTAAGGTCCTGCAGGGTTCGCGGCAAGCCTCCCCGTTTCCCAACCCTTCTCTGGCTGCTCACCGGTCTTCGTTTGCTGCTTCCGCATCACTCACCCCCGCTACGGCACCCCCTTCTCTCTCCCACTCTGTGGCGGTTCCACTGCGGCTTCCCGCTTTCGGGCTGTGTGCTCTGCATGGATGACACGCTCCAGCTCCTTGGTCTAGCTGGTTGCTAGAGCACTGGCTTCCTTAGACCGGTCAGGGATGCCTCTGCCAGCGGGGGTATATATATATATATATATAGAGACCATGATGGTTTCTGAACGTGAGCTTCATCCTTCTGCACTTCGTCATCCCAGTACTGATCTTGCGAACTCCCCGTGGGTTAGTTGGCCTCTCCCTCGTCTGAGTACATAAATACAAGTTCCTTTAGGAGTCTACACTCTTCCTCGTTCCAGTACTTTCAACAATACCAATATGGCATGGATAGGTGGCCTATGGGGAAACCATGTTCTCCCCAGGTCATCACTAATCCCATAGGTGGTTTCCATCCCCATGAGATCCACCCAGTGAGTACCACTCCCATGGGGACTATCGGGTAGAGGCCTCACCTCCCTGGCCTCATGGGAAGAGGCTCCACCTAGGGGAGAAGCAACGACATACAGGGATTCATCACAATAAGCAGTTTCTATTCTTTTGTGAGTTTTACGAAAGTCCTCCACAAAAGTAGTTAATTCAGTCAATTAAAAAAGTGGTTAATTTTATTCAATGAAGGGTGGCATATACAACGCTTGCACACAATTTTACAGTTTGTTGGATCCTTGAACATATGTTTCCTGCAGGATGGAGACCCAGTGTTTCTAAAATTTTGACAGTGATTTAATCTTTGGTAAGTCTGAGTCAGGAGACAAAGAGGCACGATTTGCATCTGTTTTTTGTCCTCTTCAAAGTAAAAAGACCTAAATCAATACCCAAGACTGTGATACTAAGACCGTCCCATAACCAGTCAAAAAGGTGCTTGTCAGGGTGGCTAAACATAAATCCTCTGTCTAGAATCCCTTTTTAGCCTAGTTTCTTTCCCTTCTACTCAAAAGAAAAAAAAAACACACAAAAACACAAAACAAAACCACCAAGACTTACTTGTAGGCCAATGTAGGCCAATGCCCAATGAAAGATGGCTGCTGGCTTCGGACCACCACACCCCTGTGTCTATCATAGGCCCTTTGTTCACATGCCCAAGCACATAGTTTATGTACTGCTGGACGGCCGTCCCTGGATGCCAGCCAGGTCTCTATTTCGCTTTCAAACTGGGCTTCCCTTCGGGAGTCTCTCGTGTGTTTTGTTCCTCCAATCTGTGTTCTTTCAGTCTCTCCCTCCCACTTCGGGGTTCGGCTCCTTCTCACTACCGTCCTGGGGATTTCTCTGTACCCGCATACCCTTTGTTTGGGCATGTCTCCTTCTCTTCCCCCCACTCTGGGGTTTCTCTGTGCTTTCCGCGCTACGGGGCTTCCCTCGTTCACTCTCCCCCAGTCTGGGTTTTTTGGTGTCCTTCCCACTCCATGGTTTGTTTTCTTCTCTTCACCCCACCCCCGCCACCCTGGGGCTTCTTTGTTCTCTCCATGTTCCGTGGCTTGTGTCGTTCTGTCTTGCTGTGCCGCTGGCCCCCGTTCTACTGGAGTCACCACATACCTGCTTGATATGGGTGGTGCTCCTCTGCTCAACTGGACTCCACATCGAGCAACAGCTTCTCTTTCCCAGTCTCTTAGAGCAGGGACTGGCATGCAGCCTCTCTTCTGGGCCTTGTCTCGGCCCTTCACTGTTCTTTGCTCTTGCTAATGTTGTGGCATCAGACGGTTCTGGTTTTCTGTCCACGAGGCCTTGCTGCACTCGCCAAGTGCACACAGAGAGCCGGACAACTCATCTGGCGTTCTCTCACTCCTGCCAGCCACACCTCCCATGTCGGCCGCAACATAGTTGAACTCTGCAAGCTGCCGCGATACCTTCTTCCTATTGGTTGTTCAGATTACATACCTCCAGGAGGCTGTTCTTTTCATCTCTCCGCTGTTTCTCGTATGGAAGGAGTAAAGTTTATGTCAGAAGCACAGCTAGCCATTAAAGGGGTCACAGGGTTACCATATACCTTAGCTCTTACATACCCAATAAAGGTGCTGGTGGTTAGGCAGGAGGGTTTGTGACTTGTACCCCCATCTCCGAGATCTTTGCCCACCCCAAGGGGTGGGGGACACCTGCAGATGGGTTGCCCCCCTTAACCTGTCCCTAACAGGGTTTAATGTAGCAGGCTCACCTACCAAGTCGCAAAGTGGGAAGAGGTGTGTTTTTGTATATTTTTGACAATGCATGTCATTTTAGCTAGGCAGGAGAGAATTGTAAAACTGAGGAGATGGACATATTTAATTTAATGCTTCATTTACTGTTAACATTGTATTGTTTTATTTGAAATAGACCTATTAACTATGTTTATGGTAGTTTATCCCACCTGAATTTCTTAATGTCAGGTTTATCTTTTGTCACAGATATCCTCAAGAACACACCAATTCCCAACAACATTTCAAGGGTTTTTTTATGGATTTAAAAGTCAAGGGGTTCTCTAAGAGCCATCCCTCTCTTCCTCGTCTAGAGATGGGTCTTCATGAACTGTCGGATCGTTGTTAGCGATTGGTGACTCTTACTGTCTATAATCGGTCTCATTTACACGCAATGGTCTAAAGGTAGATGCCTCATCCATCTAGGATTCCCTCATGAAAACATTCAAGGTAGTCCTTGCTCTAAAGGTTGCCAGATGACTTACATTGGATTATGCACCTCCCTTGCATACCAGACCGTTCCTCTCCCTAGGTCTAGCAGTTACTTTACCTGGTGGTTTCCTACTCTCCTCCATCCTACTCGACCCACTATCTCTTCCTCTCTCTCCTGGAACCTTCCACTTCTGTCCCTCTGATGTTCCTCTCGGTCTACCTCCACCCTTTGATATTAATCCTTACTACTACTCCCTTCTCCACACTACTACCCCTCTGCACACTACTACTCCCCACTCTACCACTTTCACTCCCTTCTCAACTCCACTACTCATCCCTTGTAGAGGCTATTACAACTCCTTTCAGAACACCACTACTATCACTTACTGCACCCACGCCTTCTCCTCCAGTCACCCTTCTTTCACTCTCTACTCTTACATCTTTCTCACACACTCAAAAGCCAGTACAACCCTTTCCCACCAACCAATACCTTACACATTTTTTCAACAAGTCTCCTACATGCTCCTCTGCTCAGTAATTCCTCCTCCTGGCCTCTAGGTCCTCCTACTCCTCCCTTGATCTCACCCAAACACACAACTTTCTGTTTCCAGTCCTCCATTTAATCCTTCCCAGCCCCGCTCCTCTACCTTGAAACTTACCGTGTGACAACTAGATAAGAAGAAGTATATGACGTTACATAATGGAAAGTTAAGGTATAGATCCTATGAAATTATAGGGTTTTTGATTTATCTATGCCCTGTTCTAGGATTTCTCTAAGAAATGGGTCCCACCTAGACACCCAGATCTGAATTAGTCGGAAGGCTGAGAAGAAACCCTCGACTCTAGTTCGAAAGATATGATATCCTTATACTGATACGACAAGGATAGCAGAGAAGCTGCCTTTGGCGAGTAAGTATTTGAGTAATAGTATCTGATATAAATAACAATGCTGTTTTTCTGCATCCCTAGGAGGGAGTAATCTGTTGTGAATCTCCTATAATGGAGATGTGAATAGGATTTATTCCAACTATTCCATGTTTCTGCTGCTTAAACTATTATTGTGGCCGAGATTAGGGGCTCACTACTTGATTTTGAGTTAGGTTTTTGCATTTATTGCAAACTATGTGAAATAAGTTAGGGAATGGATAAAATATGCATGGATCACTAATTCATTGTATTGTTTTTATAGGCGTTTATACTCACCCTGCTTGGTTGAAGGGGGAGTAAAAAATCCCCATTGACAGTCCTGAAGAAGGTTGCGTCAACAAGAGGACGAATTTATAATGTCCGATGAGTCAACTGAAACATATGTAGACTATATACTCTGTGTATCTGTTTAATAACACAGAAAGAACCATCTGTCATTGTACTGGAGGACTTTGGACATAGGAAATCAGATGAACTGTTGACCAAGGGGTTAACGTGTGTAGTTGTGATTTGTACGATTTTAGAATTGAAGATGGAATTAATGGTAGGTTTGATTGAGAGTGAGTTGATTTAGTGTGATGAATATTGTGTGATATGTATTTTTTTATGAAATTGGTAACTTTTTTATAAGTTGAGGATAATAAAATGAATTTGAATTTAATGAGTGACATTTATTGATATGTGTTAAAAAAGATGAATGTAATAGTTTATTCCATTCCCTAGTAGTCCATTGTGTGGTTTTTGATACCCCTCCTCTACCTGCCTTCCTCAGGGAGGCGTGCCAATCAATTCAATTTCAGCTTTATTTTGGCAGAAATGCCATACAAGAAAAATACCAATTGATTACACCAAGATGCGTTAAAATACAGGGAGGAAAAATATAATTTCATATGATACATAGAACCAACAATAAGCAACAAAAATAATTACCAATTTAAATTATTCGCTTGATACTTAATTTGGCAAGCATACACCTCCAGCTATTCCCAATTCCGCACAGTGCATGGTGTACGAATCAGAGGTGGACATAAAATATAATTCCATAAAATTCATAGGTTCATCACAAAAAGCATACATGCTCGGCACTTATTTTTCCCCTTCTCCTTTTTCCCCTCGTTTTCTTTAGAAAAACACATTAATTCTGTACCCATGTTGCATCCAGACACCATAACAGCATTCACTCTAGTCTTCCTTCCTTTATAGTTATGCCCCTTACTCTCCAGGAAAGGGCCAAATAGCTTGCAAAACAGTAAACCACACTCATATCTTCCCTATTCCAGAATAATTGTAATGTCAGACCTGTACTGCGGATACCATAGTTGTTACATATTGTTTTAAGGTATTTACCTCTAACAACCCTGTAATCTTGGCAGAAGAACAAAACATTTAGCACAGTCTCCTTGAGCAAAGATCATTCTCACTAGGGTACCATTTTGATGTACGATAGGCCAAGTTCAGTTGTGACAATCTGAGCTTTTAATTACCTGCCAGCGGAGGGACAACAAAATCAAGATAATCTTCAAACCCAGATGTTAGTTTGGAGTGCCAAGTAGAGCCCACCAGCAGTCACGTCTAAGCAATCCCTAGCCAGGTCCATCTCTAGCAGCCTTTGCAGGGCCACTTTGGCATTGCCAACTTCGCTCCAAGTTATTCTCTGTGGGCAGAGTCATAGGTCAGCCATGCCCATAGAGGCCAGAAGAACTAGTTACTCTTACCTTGTAACGTTCTTTCGATGGGATGTTCCTCCGACGTATTCCTTATCTTAGATATATATCCTTCCAGCTCTGCTGGCCTCGGAAAATTTTTTCAGTAGAGGGCGCTGCGCGTCGACGTCCCTCGAGTCGATGTCCCTCGACAGCCGCCGTATTGACGCTCGACGTCATCCTGCCTATAAAGGCCGCGCGCAGCGTCCGTTGCTCAGTTCCGTTTTGTAGTCCCCAGTAATGTTTTTGGATTAGACTAATCACCTTGAAGGAGCATAGGCTGCAAACCCACAGGAAGTCATACTGCGGGGATGGATGGGAGGGTCGATAAGGAATACGTCGGAGGAACATCCCATCGAAAGAACGTTACAAGGTAAGAGTAACTAGTTCTTCGAAGGGATTGTGTCCTCCGACGTATTCCTTATCTTAGATAGACTCCCATAGCAGTGGTATTGTGACTGGAGGCGGGAGTAATAAAAGTTATGTTACCCTTCCAGAATGGACAGAGTGTAACACAGCCTTGCCGAATCTAGTTTCTTGACTAGAGGAGGAATCCAGGCTATAGAATTTGGTAAATGTATGTGCGGACGACCATGTGGCAGCCGCACATATATCTCGAATTGGCACCCCTCTTTGAAGGGCTGAGGATGTTGCGATACCCCTGGTAGAATGAGCCCTTAGATTTTGAGGAGGCTCCTTTCCTGCCAATTTGTAGCACTCCAGAATGGCTAAAATAATCCATCTGGAGATGGTTTGTTTTGTTATTGGAAGGCCCAACTTATGTCCTGCATAACCTACAAAGAGTTGGTCTGCTTGTCTGATCTTAGCCAATCTGCTGATATAGAAGCTCAAGGCTCGCTTAGGGTCCAGCCTGTGCAGTCTCTCTTCCTCCTTCCCCGGATGAGGAGGAGGGTAGAAAGAAGGTAATATAATCTTCTGAGTGATGTGAAACTCCGAGACTACCTTCGGGAGGAAGTTAGGCTTCACCTGAAGAACAACTTTGTCCTTGTAAAAGATTGTATGTGGAGGTTTACACGATAAGGCTTGCAACTCGCTAACCCTTCTAGCAGATGTCAATGCTATTAGCAAAACAGTTTTGAGGGTGAGAAGCTTCAATGAACAAGAGTGTAGTGGTTCAAAAGGGGCACCCTTTAGGAAGTTTAAAATTAGGTTTAAATCCCATAAGGGAACTTGAAAAGGTTTCGGGGGATAAACATTAGTTAATCCTTTTAGGTATTGTATTACCAATGGAATTTTGAAGTATGAAGGCTCCTCTGCAGTGCGCTTAAAGATTGATAGCGCTGCGAGATAGCCCTTAATTGTGCCAACCTGTAGGCCTGAATTAGCCAGGTAAAGTAAGAATGACAACACCATAGGTGTACCACAAGAAAAGGGTTCAATATTCTTTTCTCTGCACCAGCTGCAAAATTTGTTCCAACGGCAGCGGTATAGAGTTTTAGTTGCCGGCCTTCTGGCCGAAAGCAACACCTCCATAACATCATCCGGAAGGTCCCAATCCTTGTACCTCAACCTTTCAGACACCAAGCGTGAAGGTTGAGGGTCTTGATGGCTGGATGGAGAACCTGACCTTCCTTCTGCGAGAGAAGATCCTCTCTGTATGGCAGTCGAATTGGAGGGCAGATGGACATGTCTAGAAGGTCCGGGTACCACGTTCTCCTGGCCCAATCCGGGGCAATTAGGATCATGGTCTTCCGAAACCTTCTCAACCTCCTGATCATTTGAGGAATGACAGGGACCGGAGGGAACGCGTACAGAAGTGGGAACTCCCAGTCCACTACGAACGCATCTCCTAGAGCTCCTCTCGGGGGAAATTCCCTTGAGCAAAATCTGTCGCACTTCCTGTTGATACTGGTGGCGAACAGATCCACTTGAGGGGTTCCCCAAAGGGCGAAGATCTCTTGAAGGACTTCCTGAGCTATCTCCCACTCGTGAGAGACTGTGCTCTGCCTGCTCAGAGCGTCCGCTGTCAAGTTCTTCTCTCCGGCTAGGTGAATTGCCGATAGAGAGATTCCTTCCTGAATTGCCCAAAACCAGAGCTGCATCGCCTCTCTGCACAGTGGTAGTGAGCCTACGCCTCCTCTTTTGTTGAGGTAGTGCATGGCCACTGTATTGTCCGTCATTATTAGGACGTTTCTTCCCCGTACAGACGGCAGAAAAGCCTTCAGCGCTAGTCTGATGGCTCTCAGCTCCAACAGGTTGATATGTAGTCTGGACTCCGATGGAGACCAACGACCGCTGATGGTCAAGTCGTTGGCGTGAGCTCCCCACCCCGTGAGTGAGGCATCCGTGACTACTGTTATCTCCGGCCATGGTTGCCAAAACATTTCTCCTTTCAGGATGTTCTCCCGACAGGCCCACCACTGAAGGTCTCGGGCTACTTTGACCGGGATCCGAAGGAGATCTGTCATCCTTCCTGAGAACTGTGACCACTGAGTTCTCAGTGCCCACTGGAGGGATCTCATTCTCAGGCGAGCCTCCGGCACGAGGAATATGCAGGATGCCATGAGGCCTAGCAACCTCAGAAAGTCGTAGGCTGGGAGATATTGGGCATTCTGAAATCTGATGACCATCTGCAGAATATCTCGAGCCCTCACCTCTGGTGGCAAGGCTTTTCCCAGGGAAGTGTCCAGGACTGCTCCAATGAATTGGAGTCTCTGTGATGGTATCATCTGTGACTTCTTTAAATTGAGGGAGAAGCCCAGCTTGTGAAGGAAGTGGCAAACATAATCTAGTTGTCTCTGAGCCTGTTCCGAAGATACAGCTCTGATCAACCAATCGTCTAGGTAAGGGTAGACGGTTTATAGTCATAATGTCGACAAAAAAATGTCGACAGACAAAAATGTCGAAAAAATAATGTCGAAAATAATAATGTCGACATTCTATACTTTTAATGTAAAAAGTCATAATGTCGAAAAAAAAATGTCGACATTTTTTTTTCGACAATATGACTATAAACCCTTAACACTATCAACACCTCACCCAACACCCTCCTGCAACCCCCCCACACCCCACACCACCACCCTCCCACCCCTCATATGCAACACATTCTAATTATTTATATATTTATTTATTTATTTTTTCAATAAATAAATAACCAACAAAAAGTATCATTTACTATGGGGGGGTCCCCCCCCAACCCACCCTCACCCAACACCCCCCTGCCACCCCACCACACCCCCTAACCACCCTCTCACCCCTCATACTCAACACAATCTAATTATTTATTTATTTATTTATTTTTTCAATAAATAAATAACCAAAAAGAGTCTAATTTACTATGGGGGGGGTCCCCCCCCAACCCCCCCTCACCCAACACCCCCCTGACACCCCCCCACACCCCCCCAACCACCCTCTCACCCTCATTCCCAACACATAGTAATTATATATTTATTTATTTATTTATTATTCAATAAATAAATAAACAAATAAATAAAAAGAATATCATTTACTATGGGGATGTCCCCCCCAACCCCTCTCACCCAATACCCCCTGCCACCCCCCACCCCTCATACTCAACACATACAACACAACAATAAATATATATTTATTTATTTATACAACATTTCGAAAAAATGTCGACATTAATGTAAAATGTCGACATTTTTGTATGTCGACATTATTGATTTTCGACATTAATTTGTCGACATTTTGACTGTCGACATTATTGATGTCGACATTATGACTGCACACCAGGGTAGACATGAATCCCTTCCCTCCTTAGACTTGCAGCTACAACCGACATTAGCTTGGTAAAGACCCTCGGGGCGGAGGTTAGCCCAAATGGCAGAACTCGAAATTGATAATGAGAGCTGCCAATTGCGAACCTCAGGTATCTCCTGTGCCTGGGATGGATCGGCACATGGAAATAAGCGTCCTGGAGGTCTAGAGATACCAACCAGTCCTGAAGCTGGAGGGCCTGAAGGATCTGAGAGAGAGTCACCATCTTGAACTTGTCCTTTCGGAGGAATTTGTTCAATTCCCGTAAGTCTAAGATGGGTCTCAGTCCTCCGTCCTTCTTCGGTATTATGAAGTAGGGGGAGTACCAACCCTTGTTCCTTTCCGCTACAGGTACCAGTTCTATGGCACCTTTCTCTAGCAGGTCTAAAACCTCCTGCAAGAGGAGCGGATCTGGAAGCTTCAAAGGGTTGTTCCCCGGTGGATGACTCTGAGGGATATGTAGGAAGGGCAGGCAGTAACCTTGGGCCACTGTCTCCAGAGCCCAAGCATCTGACGTAATAGCCTGCCATTCCGTCAGATGGTGAGTTAACCTGCCCCCTACTGGTGTTCTGTGAGGGGAGACCTCAGAGTGGTTTTGAAGCGGCTGATGCAGTTGCCGAAGGTAAAGTGGCTCCTGCTCCTGCGGGTGCGGCTTTCTTTCCCCTACCCCGTCCACCACGGGTAAATCTTCCTTGGCCTCTTTGAGCCGGTCGTCCCCTGCCCCTTCCATATGAGGAATAGTAACGAAAGGACCGTCCTCTCCACGATGATCCCGAAGGACGAAAGGTATTCTGACGGATAGCAGCTCCCAATGACTTGGCTGCTGCCTTGGACGTTTGCAGTTTCTCCAAACTGTCATCCGCCTTCTTTCCAAAGAGGGTAGAACCGTCAAAGGGCATATTCAAAAGCCTGGTCTGCACGTCAGAGGCAAAACCAGACTTTCTCAACCACGCATGCCTGCGGATTGTGGTACTTGCCGCCATGGCCCTGCTGATACTGTCAGCAGAATCTAGGCCAGTTTGTAGGGTCTCGCACATCGCATCTTTACCATCCCTGATGATGTTTAAAAATGCGTCCCTTTCCTCTCCTTCTTGGAGGCAGTCAGCCGCTGATGAAGCGCACTCCCAAAGGGTGTGGCTGAACCTAGCGAGCGTACAGGTCGCGTTAATAGACTTTAACGCCATGCTACAGGCAGAAAAAACCTTCTTAGCCATGGCATCATACTTTTTGTCATCCCTATCCTGCGGAGCAGTGGGGTATGCAGATGTGCTGCCTGATGAGGTTGCAGCCTGTACAACCAAGCTCTCAGGAGTAGGGTGTTTTGACAAATATTCAGGGTCAGAACTAGCCACCCTGTATTTTGTTGACAGTTTTTTATTTACTGCCGGGATAATTTCTGGCGTTTCCCAGTTTGTCAAAATCCTTCTCTGTAGAGCAGAGTGAAATGGAACCACAGGATCCTCCTGTGGGCCCTTGTCCAGTATGTCAGTGAGGTCATCCTGCTGAAAGGCAGGAGAAGGTGCAGACCAACCCATAAATTCTATGATTCTAGACATCAGAGCTCTATATGGAGTCTCCGCATGTTCTCCTGGGTCTGGTTTGATAAATTCTGCTTCAGGAGAAGTGTCCAAGCCACTAGCTTCCTGAAGTGCATCCTGAAGATTTTTTAATCTTCCTTCCTCAGAGGCGAAAGTCTCTGGCTCTGGTGATGTGGTCCTCTGTAAATCAATATCTTGGTCTGAATCCTCCCTTTCCTCAAAAATCGAGGTTAAAGGGGGATACATTGGTTTTTGGAATGGTATAAACCCCATTTCCAATGCAGAAGGAGCCATCATCACAGGCCTTGAAAACGTCGATGTCGTCGACACCGACGTGAAAGTACTCGAAGGCGCCGTGAAAAGCGTCGAGAAATGTGTACTAGGCCTCGAAGAACTCGAAAGGATCGGAGTCCTGCTCGAGAACGACGTCGACGTTCTCGGCGTCGAGTCGGAGGTCTTTTGTCTAACCGTTGGCTGTGGAGTAGCCGTGGTTCTTTCCTTCACCGGCGTCGATATCGGCGTCGACGTCGGCGTCGACTCGATCGACTGATGCGCCGATGAATCCTTCGACAACGGCGTCGATGGCGCCGACCTCTGTTTCGAAGGAGTTTTCGACGATGGCGTCGATGATGCTTTATCTCCCGATGGCTCGAGGCGCTTTCGGGTTGACTTTTCCGCCGGGTACTGCGACTCGCGGCGTTTAGATTTTTTGGGTTTTTTACCCGGGGTATCACCCTCAGCTGTCTTCGAGGGGGACGAGGCCGCTTTCTCGAAGACGCTTAGCATCTTTTTCCTGAATTCCTCCCACTCAGCTTGCGAGCTGCGTTTTGTGGGGCAATGAACTCTCTCAGGAGAACTCGACGAAGATGACGAAGGGGATCTCCTACGTCTCTTCTTCGAGTGTCTCGATGTCGACGAGTGGTGGGAGCCACTTCGTGATCTAGATCGAGAGTGTTTTTTATGGTGAGGAGACGAACGTCTCGACTCTACCGAAGAAGCTTTCGAGGAAGTTAAAGTTGACCTACCTCTCTCGAGCTTCCCCCTACGCTCCTTCAAGGCTTTCGCCGTCATGGAAAGGCATTCCTCACACTCCGAACTCTGGTGCGTGATTCCCAGACACCACAAACAGACCCTGTGAGGGTCCGTCAACGACATTTTCTTCCCGCAGTCTCGGCACTTTTTGAAACCGGACCGAGGGGTCGTCGGGTCGGAGGAGGATGCCATCGATATCGAGGTAAATAGTTAGTTATTATATACGTTATCTTGACGAGAACTGAGCAACGGTGTTCCGAGGCACAACGAAGCGCGGAAAAACGGAACTGAGCAACGGACGCTGCGCGCGGCCTTTATAGGCAGGATGACGTCGAGCGTCAATACGGCGGCTGTCGAGGGACATCGACTCGAGGGACGTCGACGCGCAGCGCCCTCTACTGAAAAAATTTTCCGAGGCCAGCAGAGCTGGAAGGATATATATCTAAGATAAGGAATACGTCGGAGGACACAATCCCTTCGAAGTTTTTTTACGTGCTGAAACCAGGGTAGGGACTTTCCACCCTCCGATTACAGGAGGCCAGCTGGAATCCCACTTCTAACAAGAATTGCCCACAAGGGTGCTCTTGAAACGCTATCAAATGCGGTCCTGAGGTCGATAGAGACTGCATATACCCTCATCCCCCTCAGGACCGTGTATTTCTGTGCAATCAGATAAGAGCTGGAAAAGCTGATCCAATGTACTAACCCCTGTGGACAACCCTGCCTGCAAGTGGTCAATAATACCAGTCCCATCCACCCACTCTTGTAAATGTACTAATAAGGCTTTAGCGAAAACGTTCCCCACTCTATCCAGGAGGGAGATTGGCCTATAGTTAGCTGGGTCATGAAGCCCTCCCTTCTTATAAATTGGTACGATGGTAGCTTTGTGCCATGAGGGTGGGACCCTATTCGGTTTCAAACAGGCATTATAGAGGAGGCACAAGATTGGAGTCCAAACCCTGACATCATCTCTAAACAAATCAACAGGCAACAGATCAGGGCCTGGGGCCTTCCCTCCCTTCTGTGAGAGTATAGCCTTACAAACCTCCCAGAATTGCAATTGTATTGGTTCATACCCATTCACGCTCTTGTTGTGGTTGTGAGAGAAATTCAGGTCCCTTGTTATTGGGCCCAAACTACAAAGTTCCTAGAAATTATGTATCCAGGCATTGGCAGGTATCTCCGTTACCAATTCCCTCGCTTGACCATTGGTATTCCCACTCACTAACCTCCAAAATGTGCAGCAGTCAGCGGAGGCAGTGGCCACAAGCATTTCAGCCCATTCGGTCCCAAAATGGGCCTCCTTTTTTGTTTTAATCAGGGACTTGTAAGCAAGTCTCCGGGATCTCAGCAGTGGCTTATCCATGTCCTTTTCTTTTTGCAAACACGTCAGTATACCACTCTTTGCCCGCCTGCATTCCCTATCGAAACCACAAGTTTGTATTCATGGCATGTTTCTTTTATACTTTTGCTACCCTTTGTTACAAACGGTTGGGTAAGCTGGACAAGATCATCATACACTGAGGATTCCAGGATCCTCCAGTAACATATCTGCGAGATGCTCTAAAGCTGGCATGATAGCCTCAAATTTGTGATTTTACTTCCCCCTGGTCGAGATCGGTCAATTTAATGCATTGCTATAGAAAGACCCTGTAAAAAGATCTCCGGACACAGCTTAGAAGTCCCTTCTCTATCTGCCGACCTTCCATTTTGGCCAATTCCAGCACCAAAGGCTTGTGGTCACCCCCTGCATGCTCATGACCATAAACCCAAGTCCTTTACACCATAAATTCAATGAGAGAAAAATATAATCAATGAACGAGGAGCAGTTTTCCCCTCAAACGTCGGTCTGGGCAGTTGGTCTTCTTTAAAGCGGCCAATACACGCCCTATGTCCCATTCCTAATAATGAAGTAGCATTTCTAAGGGCCATCGGGTGTGCCCTAGAATTTATGGGTGGTATCAAGGGTGGGATATCCCAGGCCTCGTCAACATCCCACACACCCTCAAATTCACTGAAGGTTTAGATCACCCACCAACAGTATTTGGTGATCCATATTGTCACATTTTATTCTGGTCTCCAGCAAATGCCCGGCCACATCAATAATATTCATCGTGGGCTTCCCAACTACTCGATCATACACATTGAAGAGAGAGACCGGCTTAACACCTCCAGTCGTTAAATCTATATATTGACGATCAGGGGAGCCAGATTCTATATTCACAGCCCTGTAATCAAGAGTGCTATTGATCCAAGTGGCTAGGCCACCAAAAGGCCTGCCCTTTGGACCCTTCCCAGCTGGTACACGAAAGACCTAGCCCTGAAAGGTGGTTGGCTGCGTATCCCAGGTTTCCTGGAAGCAGATGTCATGACCCAGGATAAAGTCAACAGATCGAGTCCACCAGATTTCTCCTGAGTCCTACTATATTCCAGGAGAAAATACTGATCTCTTCTTTAGAGCTGGCACATTTGAGCTGGACCAACATCGAGGGTGGGGCGTGGCTACATGGCCACAGAGTAAGCTGTGATTCCTTTGTGTTCCTGTGGATCCATTTATTATCCAAAAAAAAAAAAGGCATTTGAAACTTGCTGCTACGTATCAAAGAACATCTACAGACATAGGAGGATGCCGGGTATGCAGCGGTTGCAAGCCCGGCAACCTCCACAGCAAGGAGACTAATGTGCGAGCTGACGAACTTTGAAGAGTCCAAGTCACCACAGAAACCAAGATGGCGCAGCAGGAACAAAGGGACAAACAATAACACAGCCGATTGCAGAGTCAGCTGTTAGTCTATCAACTGATATACACTAGCAGATGAAGGTCCAGGAACAAAGTACTGCGAGGAAATAAGATGGCGACTGAAGGCAGGTTGGCCTGGAGAGAGGTAGCCTGCAGCAGCAGATGAAGTAGCCAGATATACGCTGGGCGGTGCCGTGGCTATATCGAATGCTTGCTGGATCTACTCGGAAAGAGCAGATGCGAACTTGGTGGAATTAAAGCGGCAGAGTAATCGGATGCCCGGAGGGTCCTGCTCGTATGGCGAAATGATGGGAGATAGTCATGTATAAAAATGTCCCGTCTGATCAGCTGCTGTGCGGAGCAATCAGGCGGCTGAACTGCAGAGTCGGGCGTGTGGTCGGAATCCCCCCCCCGTAAAGAACACAGTGAGGCAACATAGTAGCCGGCATATAAATACAAGGAGCAAGCCGTACTACACAGCGAATGCGAAATTGACGAAGGAACGGCATACATGTATAAAGCAGAAACAGGACGAATGACGACACAGGCACTCTGTCCTTTAGAGTAAGAGCCCAGGCGGATGGCACTGCAGACTCTCAGGGAAGCAAGCCCAGAGACTGACGGCGGGCAGAACAGAACGTGAATTTGATCCAGCCCGGAAACAAGGCAGCAGAGTGGAGTACCAGGAAGACAGCAGCTGCCTCAGGCTAATTCAGATACCGTAGGGGCTGCAGATTAGCCACTCGAAAATACACTGCAGGGCGTTAGCAACGGCAAGCTGTGAGGACGCTACCAGCGTTGTAACCGTCAACTTTCAGGCACAGTAATGCGTGCGCTAGTAGATCATTTGCAATAAAAGGGAATACCTATACAGCCCCAAGAGGAAGCTAGCATCTACTGCTCCGAATGGGGCACGTGTAAAATCGCAATCCCTGGATTATATCTCAACACAGATATCAAGGAGGAAGAAAGGAGATCCAGGTCACCACGGAGGCACCACGCACAAGGGCTTCAATACAAAACCTCCTGGCAGCAGCCTAACGCAAAGTGTGATAGAGTCAGCAAAAGGTGGATGTAATGTTCTGACTGCCTGGTTTTCATGATGGACGCAGAGTCATTACAGAACAGTGTCTGGTGATGGAGTACAGGCCAATGCGCTGTGAAGACTGAGTAGGGCTGCAAACCAACTTTTGTATCCAGAAATACTCACTGGCACGGCACACGACAAGAAGAGTTGTAATTACGGGGAGTACGAAACAACACTAAAGCGCCCAATCACATGCAATAGAGGGAGACGCAGAGTGAGGAACGCGGTGAGTGTGCAGAAGGCAGCACCCGAAAAAGGGATATTTACAAGACCACGGCTCCTCTGGCAGAACATTTGCCCAACAAAGTGCAGCGACACCCAAAAGACTACGCCGAGTACACAGGCGGTGAAAGGAGGGGTGGTGCACCAGTAGCCACCACAATGACATTAAAAGTGAATAAGAATAAAGGGAAACAGTCGTCGATAGACAAATTCACCGAATCCACGCAGCAGACAGATATCGGGAAAACACCAATGCGAGACGCACATGAGTGTGTACCACTGGAAAGAATGGACCAACAAATACTTGTGGCGATAGCATAACTGAAGTCGACACTAGAATTTAAAATGTATGCTAGGAGAATAGATTTGAACCTCTTAAAACAGGACGTTAGAGTACTGTCAGAATGCACCATAGTGTTGGAGAAAGAGGTGAAGGTGAACACAATCTGTTGTAAAGAAAACTCTCAGGAGGTCTCCACACTACAGCAACAAGTACAGAATCTGGAAAATAGCGCAGAAGCAGCAGAAGGCCGGGCACAAAGAAATAATGTGCGGATAATTAGGTTTCAAGAAGGCGAGGATGGTCAGAACCCTACCGACTATGTGGAGGACATGCTTCTGTAAGAAATAGGAGCCGGATCACTCACCCAGGGATTCATTGTGAAAGAGCACACAGAGACCTAACAAAAAGGCCACAGCCGGGTGCTCCGTCCCGGCCAATAATAGCCAAGATATTCAACTATAAAGATAGGGACAGAATTCTGAAAGACTTCCGAAAAGGCAGAACGATCAACTGGGCGTCTGCATCGATCACGGCATATCTGGATTACACCTTTTTGGTACAAAAACAGAGGATGCGCTATGGAGCTGTTAACCGAAGATTACGCGCGGCTAATCTGATGCTGCTGTATCTGGCAAAGATGAAAGTTGTGCATAAAGATTGTGCTGTTTTCTTCGAGACCCCAGAGGATACGAACAGGTGGATGATTTGCAAATCATGCTGACAGAGAAAGAAGATCGGGAAGGAGAAGGAAGTGATAAGTGAAGCTGCAATGTGTAATTAATGTACTTATTTGGACACGTGGGCCACGGCATAACAGGCCGCTAGTGACACTGCAGCTTACGATATATACGTCCTTACTGTCGCTAAGTGCAGGTAGCACTGGAGTTGCCTAGTTTAGGCGATACTGGGAATCACTACTGACCCACTTTAGGTAGTTTAGTTCGGATACTATTAGTTGGTATCCTCCTGCTGCACCCAGAGTACCAGCAAGAGAGGAAAAGGGGCGAGATGCGGGGAAGCCTGAGATTCAATATTGAAGCTGGGCAAATGTTGGGAACGGGTGGGGGGAGGAAGGGGAGTTGGGAAAGTTAGAGGGAAGTTGGCATACAGAGACGTACAAAGAGACAGAAACGGTTGTGTCACAATGGTGTGGGGTAGAATAGATACCGGAGCAGATGGGTAAACTTAAAATAATAACCTGGAATGTGAGGGGCCTGAACAGCTATATCAAAAGGAACCGGGTTATGTCATATTTGCGAAGGCAGAAAATTGATATAGCAATTTTGCAAGAAACCAACTTGACTAAGACATGATAGTGAAGAAATGAAGCAGAGTGACACTGGACTCCACATACTCTGCCTATGCTAGGAGAGGTCCTAATTTGGGTAGCACCAACAGTCCCATTCTGGATCCTTCAGACCCATCAGGATACAGAAGGCAGGATGATGATCATGAGGGGTCTGGTCGAAAGCAAAAAAATGTGTGTTAATATGTATGCCCCGAACCAAGACACTGCAGCTTACTTCAGATCTCTATATCCTAAAGTTAAAACATAAAGAGATAGGGCGGTAATATTGGGGGGAGGGGGAGTGTTGACTCGGCTGGTACACTGTGGGAAACCTTTAAGGAAGCGATTAGAGGGGCGGCCATGGCTAAATCAAAGGTATGCAAGATGTTATAATGCAGGATTTACAAAAGACGGATAGGAAATTGGAAACTATAATGAGAGTAGGAAATAGATCCCTAGAAGAAGCTAAGATGGTATCTAGCGTATAGCAGGAGTGTAGGAAACACTCGGACAGATTAGGCAAACTAAGTTACAAGAAACAGATCTAAAGACAACACGCCGAAGGAGACAAACCAGGCAGATTGTTAGCATGGTTGTACAAAAGTGAGACCACATGGCAGACAATAAGAGCCGTGAAAGGAACAGATGGAAAATTACGAGAGACTCAAGAAGAGGTAAATACATGTTTTCGGGACTATTACTTTATAGTGAATCCGCAAGCAATGAGGAGGTGAATATACAAGAAGCGTTGACAGATATCAACCTTCCCAGATTAAGTAAAGGAGAGGGCGATCGCCTTGAAAGCCCGAACACATTAGACGAACTAGAAAGTGTGATAAACGAGCTGCCAACTAGCAAAGTCCCAGGGGCGGATGGGCTCCCCGGAGAATTCTATAAATACAAGGCCGATATACTCCCAACATTACTAGCAATGTTGAACAAAGCACTGGAAACAGGTAAACTGCCAGTGTCCTTAAGGGAGTCACAGAGTGCGGCTCATACAGGCCCCCATCGTTATTGAACCAGGACGGGAAGAGTCTCACAGCAGTCTTGGCCAACAGACCTGGAGCGGTCATAGGTACACTCATACACCCAGATCAAACGGGATATGTCCCAAATAGGAATATTAGTAATAATTTACGGAGATTACATCATATAATAGATTGCACCCAGAGAGATACTCAGGAAGTTGCGGTGGCATCACTAGATGCAGTGAAAGCATTTGACTCAGATGGCCGTGGTTGCTGGCGGTTCTAGAGGAATTCGGTATCGGGCCGATGTACATTAAATGGGTGAGGCTGCTATACAATGAGCCAATAGCAATGGTAAAAATGGGATTTATGGTATCTGAGCAATGGCAATTAAGTAAGGGTACAAGACAGGGCTGCCCATGGTCGCCGAAGCTTTTCATTTTAGCACTAGAGCCAATGGCGGTTTATTTATGGCAGGACTATGGAGAAGTGGAGATAAACACGACAATGGGGAGGCACCTAATATCGCTATATACAGATGATATGCTTTTATACCTACAACACCTAGAAGAGAATTTACAATATGTCCTGGACGTGATGGAACGATATGCAGCACTGTCGGGCATAACCATAAACCCCCAGAAGTCTAGTCTGTTCCCCTAGGGGAGTATGCGGGAAAGCCTGTACACAAGTTGCCGGTACTATCGATTAAATGGGAGGTAACAACGTTCCGTTATCTGGGGTAGATATATACCATGACTGAAAGCTAGAACATATACATAACACAGTGAAGGCGGTGGAAAAAATTGAGAATAGTATGGCATTTTGGTCTAGACTACCACTAACCATGATGGGGCGCGCAGCTTTGCTGAAGATGGTGGTGCTGCCGAGACGCCTACATTATTTTGCAAATGATGTCTCGTTTGTGATACCCAGAACGTTTGTCAGGAGATTGCACGGTATGTGCAGTAGCTTCATATGGCACAATGCAAGGTGTAGAGTGGCACTGAAGAAACGGCAAAACTCATACGACCAGGGAGGTATAAAGTTGCCTAATTTTGAGGTTTATTTTATAGCCAGTCAGCTGCAATTTGTGGCCAGAAAGCTATCGGATGAGCAGACACCAGAGTCAAGGTTGTTACATACGGAATTCGCCCGTTCTTTTTAAACTAAACAATATGGTTACCCGATTCGTGTAAGACAGATGAGTCTACAGTTGCGCCTGGGGAGCACGATGTGGCGGAGAGTATGTCGAGTGATAGGTAACGCAACGCCATATTCCCCACAGGTACCATTAGTGGTGCTAGGAGGGGCGGATGTACATGTCAGCCTGTGTGTGAGGAGATGGTGGGAACCCATGGGAGTGGCAACAGTAGGAGACATACTTAAAGAAGGGAGGCCAATGGAATTTGAATAGCTGACTGGTTACCTGGGAATACACAGAGGTCAATATATCACGCATTCGCGACTCCTGAAGTACCTCAGGCGGAGGTGGCCATAGACTGAAGCAACTCTACAGCCGTTGGAGGTTGTTGATCATTTTTATAATCTGTCAGGAGGACACAAAGTCTCCCGCATATATGAACTGTTGATCTCAATGGTTGGGGAGGACATGCGGTGGACGAGGCAGAAGTGGGAGGCGGATCTAGGTGAACCAATGTCAGATGAGATGTGGTGCAGAGTGCTGGGATACAACCATGCCCGAAATGTGGAGAGGTTAATGCAGATCTAGTGCACATGTTCTGGACATGCACAAAGATTGGCAAATTCGGGGGGGGGGGGGGAGTGGCACAGACACTGGCAAAGGCAGAGATTACCCTGGATGTGGGACTCCCCTTAGGCTTGTCGGTTAGGAGGTTTCCCTAGACTTGGCTACTCAAAGAAATCCATATTAACGATCCAGTCAGTGGAACCCATATTATGGTCTCACCATTAAATTCATTATCTGCAGACTGGAAAATGTGAAAAAAAACCTGCTACAATTCCAGCAGAGAAAATCTGACAACGCTGCTGGCGAGCAGTAGATAACAATTCCCTAATCACCTTGATTCAAGCGAAGTGTTGCACTGAATCAATGCCGTCACTATCAAGTCTAGCACAATCATTTTTAGAGGCTGCTAACATCGCTGCCCCGCTACGATTGACTCAACCTCGTAGACTACCACCAGAACCATGGTTTACAGACCTCTTGAAAGAGGCCAGCCTTAAACTTCGGCAGGCCGAACGCAAATGGCGGAAAACATATGACCCGGCCCTCAAACTTCAATATAAGGCTTGCTCCGCCATGTATTCTGCTAAATTTAAAGCTGCTAAAATCCAGTTTCATACCACTAATATTGAGTCCTCCCTATCTCAGCCAAGAGATAGGCTCTTGCCTCTTCAGAGAAACTGGTTCCCACGGTCACGCCTACCCAAGAGTTATGCGATGCTTTATTGCAATACTTTATTAGTAAGATTGATAACATCCGGCTTAATATCTCCACAACAATCACTGCAAGCCTGTCTTCCGACAAGGCCTCACCTCCCCTGCCTATCACGGTCTCTCCAGAGGCTATGAATTGGTCCACTTTTCCCCAGTTTCTCAGAAGAGACTGTCCTGGCAGCAATTCTTAAAATTAAATCCTGCTAGCCTTCTGATGCCATTCCGCTACGAATCATCAAAAACATTACACCCAATCTTCTTTTGGAGATTAAAGGGAGAAATCAATGACTCACTCCAGTCAAGACTGGATCCGGAGGAACTGAAGGTGACCAGGGTTATTCCCCTCCTCAAAAAAACATCTCTTGATCCTACTATACTATGTAACTTCCGCCCTATTACACTTCTGCCCATTTGGTCTAAACTTCTAGAATCACTGGTGTCTCCCCTGCCATCTACTTTTCTTAAATCTTCTAATCTCCTTGAAACAGAGCAATCTGGCTTGCGTCCTGGTAGGGGCATGGAGTGTGTTCTGGATGCCGTCCAGGATGACATGGCCAGGCTGGTGGATACAGGTGGAGTGGGAGCCCTGATCTTGTTAGAGCTTTCAGCAGCTTTCGACACGGTCGACTACTCCATCCTGCTATCTCGCCTCGCCCAGTTCGGTATATAAGGGCAGGTTCTTGCCTGGTTCACGTCATTCCTGGCTGATCGCACCCAGACCTGCTCCATGCCCCCTTTTCTCTCTACTCCTTTTCACCTCGGTTGTGAGTGCTGCAAGGCTCCTCCTTATCTCATATTTGTTTAACATCTATATTTGGGCTCTTGTATGACTCATCCGCTCCTTCGGCGTAAGATGCTACTCGTACGCAGACAACACTCAGATTCTGATCCGATTAGACCTGGATCCAGCTGATGTGTCGTCGTGCCTGCGGGAATGTCCGACAGCCATCGGAGACTGGATGAACTGCAATTGGCTCAAGTTAAATGGAGATAAAACGGAGGTGATGGTGGTGGGTTGCCCCCCTGATCCCACGCTATAGTTGTCCTCCTTTTGGCCTTCATCTCTAGCTCCTCTTCCTAAACCGGTTAATAAAAAGAAAAATCTGGGGGTTGTGCTATCTGCATCTCTCTCTATGGACAAACAGGTCACTGCGGTGTGTCAGGCTGGTCATCTCCAGTTGAAAATTCTGAAGAAGGTGCTATCATGGATCCCCGCCCCTCTACGTCCCCCGGTAGTGGCTGCCATGGTTATGTCACGGCTGGACTATTGTAACTCCTTGTATCTAGCTCAACCCAAGGGTTTGACCCAACAGCTGCAGCGGCTTCAGAATTTAGCCGCCCGAGTGGCAACAGGCACGCCCTTTGGTGCACACATTTCCCCAGTGCTTCGGACTCTCCACTAGCTCCCTGTGGCCGAGCGTGTCCAATTTAAGGCACTTTGCATAGTGCATTACCGCCCTTCACAATCAGGGTGCTGAATATCTTCAAGCCTAATTTTCCCGCTACTACCCTACTCAAAGTCTTCGCTCTGCCACAGCCGAGCAACTTCTTGTACCAATATACAAATGGTCTCGGGGGGGGTTGGTGGCCGGGCCTTTTCCATTGCCGCAGCTATTCTTTGGAATGATCTTCCGCTTGTCATAAAGAAAACTTCGAACTATCCAGCCTTTAGAAGACTCGTCAAAACTCACTTATTCTTGGCTTGTCGATAGTGACCTTCTCCTCCCCCAAAGCACCAAGATACTTTCGGGTGACCGTTGTGCTCTAGAAGTGATCATAACTTAACATAAAAGAGCTAAACAAGTGAGGCTCAAAGGCCTAGCATACATATTGGCGAAAACGCAGAATATGGATAGGATGGAAAGTGCGGACAAGACCAGTAGCAGTAGTGTGGTGGGGGGACCTTCTGAAATGGGCCAATGCGGAATCTGTGGTGTGGCAGGAAGCGAGATGTAGAAATTTAGAACAGGAGGAGGGTGGATTGGAGGTTTGGAGGCAACTGGTGGCTGATCTGGTCGCATCGGAACAGGGTGCTCAGGACTTGGATTACATGTCAACGTGGATGATGAAGTATGGTGAGAAACAACCAATTGGGATCTAGTATGGAGGAGAAGAGCAATGTAGGCCGGGGAGGGAGGGGGGAGCTTGAGGGGAGATATGACAGTTATATCATGGAATGTGTATAATGTGAATTTAAGCCACAGTTGTAAGGTGGTATGTTTATTTGTGAAAAAACAATAAAAAATGTTTTTTAAAAAATCTATTCCCTCGAGATCCACATGGGTCTGGTTGTTATACGATGTCACATGCCTCTGTGCTGTGGGAAGGAGGGAACACACAACAGGTAGAGGGACAATATCGTGATCAGAATCCCTATTGCTTGCGACAGTTGACCCAATTACAATTCTAGAGCCTATGGTGGGTAGGCTCTCACTTCGATAAACAGTAGGCCATCAACCAGCCATTCACTTTTAAGGTAGACCACAATCTTTTCAACCTGGGTACTCATTTGAGACCTCTCACACCATGCTATATCGCACCGGAGTATGGATTTACACCCTCTTCTCTAAACAGTGGATCACTTTTATTAGTGAAGGATTCCTGAGATTGTAGAGATCTTTGCAGGCAGGCCACGTTATGTAGTGTCACCAAGGGCCATGTTAGTTGTCTCGATGGCCCACAGGAGTTCAATAAGTTATGGAATGATCGTCTATACCATCTATGGCTGTGTCTTTCCAATACTGAGGAACCCAGGTGATCGGCTTGAGCCTCAGTGGTCTGTTGAAAATTCAATTGCCTACCCCATACGTGGCAGGCTCTCTCCCGCACAGGGCACCCACAGGGCAAGCATTAGGACCAGAGAGCCACTGTGGGGTGTTCACAGTACCTAATCCACTGCGAACCAGATTAAAAGCAAGCATAGGCCCTAAGAACCCAAGTTGGGATTTCCCAACGTCCATGTCTATTACGGGCCGACGGTAGTGCTGGACCATTCAAACACCGGGGCCCACTCTCACCGAAACCCCCGCTCAAGTTTACCCTTCGGTGTATCTCAACTAAGGGGGTGGTGATTGCACCATGCAAGGGGTGCAGAGGCTGGCAATGGGCTTTAGGGGGGGGGGGGGGGGGTTTGCTGAGTGCAGTTTGAGTAACAGATGTTATCGGCTTCGGGCTCCTCAAACTGGGTAACACTGCCACACTTTATTTAATGGGAGCTAAATCCTTTATTACAATTTAAAGCAACTCCCTGATCGTATCTCCCACTTTCTCAAGTGAAAGTTCCATAGGGCGCAGCTCACCTTTTAGTACTTCCTTCAGGGCAAAATCCAGTCCCTCAATGGACATTGGTAGGGGCAGGTCAACACCCGCCGATTTGGGCTCAACAATAAGTAAATTACTGCAAGGGAGAAAATCAGTTTGTGTCCCCATTTCAATATCACCACCAGTGACCCCTGGGTCCATGACTCCCTGCTCTGGAGGAGGCTTTTCCTCCTGCTGTTTGTCAGTCTCAATTATTACATTCCCCCCAGGGGATTTCACTTGTAGGAATTGAGAATGATGAAACGTAGGAACCAATATGTCGGTGTTCCCTATATAATCTTTCATTTTAGGTGTACAGACCCCCCCCCCCTCTAAGGAGTTTGGGACATGTCCACTCTTAAGTGATTGGTGTGGGCTAGATACATCTAGCCAATATTTAGAGGGGGAATGTAGTACAATCACCTGGGGCCCCTACTCCCCTTGGTCTATAACTGGAAGGACAACATTTCTCCCCCCTTCATGGCCTTCAAAAGGGCCAATCTCAAATGGCCCAAGGTATTTTATTTTAATCCTTCGGCCTCTCCGGATTTCTAAACAGGTGTGCCTGTGCTTGTAAAATGGGTTTTAAAATGGAGGCAGCACTTTCAGAAAGGATTTCGATGTGCTCCATTATTGCCACACAATTAGGCGCTGCCGCCTTCCTTAGAATAGGCTCCAATACCTTCTTTTTAGAAAGGCATTCAATGTCACCCAGTAAGCCCTTCATTTCGGTGATTCAAATATTAATATAATTGAGAGGTTCAAGCAATTTATATTCCCCTTTGTTTTTCCCTCCAGGTGAAATGGACCGGGCCGCCTTACGTTTTGTCATAAAAGCAAGGGTGGAATTAATAATATGCACAATATTGCACACACTTCCAAAAGGAAAACATAATTTAACAAGTAAAGTGTCCTAGACTGATTAAATTCAGTTCAGTACGATAAGACAATAAAATTCAATAAAACAGCCTCCACTTAAAACAACACTTATAAAAACTACTAAAAATCACTGCTTATATATCAGGTAAACATCCAGGGAACGCAAAGCCCACGCTCTGCAAGCCAATACTCCAAGCAGTTTGAGGTCTGGGATAGGAGAAACACCCAATTTCCAGCCTTCACTTTGCAGCTCCCAGTTTCGACAAAGCCAAGTCAAGCCAAATTGTCCTGTGGGCAGGCAAGGATCAGTATAAGGATCAATAGAAGTGATTAGGTCTCCAATTGGTTCGTCAAATAATGTTGTTCCTAGTAGAACAAGTTACTTACCAACTGTAACGTTCTTTCGACTGGATGTTCCTCCCATGTATTCCTCATCTTGGGATAATCGTTATCTCCAGCTTTGCCGCTTCGGAAACAAAAATTCTCGGCAGAGGGCGCTGTGCTTGAGGTCGTGGCGTCGATTGTCCCTCGATGTACTCCGTACTCTGTCGACATCACCGATGGTATAAGTAGCTCGAGCCGCGCCTGTTGCTTCAGTTCTATTTTTTCGATGAAATATATATAGGAGGAACACCCAGGCGTGTCCCATGACCGATACATTCTTCGTGAGAGGAAAGTGTAAGAACACGTAAACTTTACTGTGGGGTTGGATGGCTGGGTTGATGAGGAATACGTGGGAGGAACATCCAGTCGAAAGAACGTTACAGTTGGTAAGTAACTTGTTCTTCGAATGGATTGTGTCCTCCCACGTATTCCTCATCTTGTGATAGGCTCCCATAGCAGTATCAATTTTTGGAGGTGGGAGTACCATTTCAGTTTTCGTGGACAGAATGCAGAACTGCCCTTGCAAATAAACCCTCGTTAGAGGAGGCAGTGTCCAAACAATAATGTTTCACAAAGGTATGTATTGTTTTCCAGGTTGCAGCTGCACAAATGTCTGCTGCCGGGACTCCCCTCTTTAGAGCCGCAGAAGTAGCCATTCCCCTTATAGAATGGGCACGAAGCCCATCTGGTGGTTCTTTTCCCGCTAATCTGTAGCATTCAACTATAGCTAATATGATCCAGCGGGAAATGGTCTGTTTTGTTACAGATGAGCCTAATGTTTGACCAGTGTAACCCACAAACAGTTGGTCATCTTGTCTCAATTTAGCCATCCTAGATATGTAAAAACTAAGAGCCCTCTTGGGATCTAATCTGTGTAATCTCTCTTCTTCTTTGCCCAGATGAGGAGGAGGATAAAACGTAGGAAGTACTATTTTTTGTGACAAATGGAAGTCCGAGACTACTTTTGGCAAAAAGGAAGGTTTAACTTTAAGGACTACCTTATCTCTATAAAAAAATAGTATATGGTGGTTTGCATGAGAGAGCCTGAAGTTCGCTAACCCTGCGGGCTGATGATAGGGCCACAAGTAGGACAGTTTTTAGAGTCAAAAGCCTCAATGGACACGAGTGCAGAGGCTCAAAAGGTATGCAAGTCAAGAATTTTAATACTAAATTTAAGTCCCAGGCTGGTACATGGAAAGGGACTGGAGGGTATACATTAGTGAGCCCCTTTAAGAATTGAACTATTAACGGTATTTTGAAATATGAAACCTCTTCCGAGGAGGGCTTGAAAATGGATAGCGCAGCAAGGTATCCTTTTATTGTTCCTATCTGGAGCCCCAGATTAGCTAGATGTAGCAGAAAGGAAAGCACCATTGGGGTGCCACACTGAAAAGGGTCCACATCCTTGTCTTTGCACCAGTTACTAAACCTATTCCAGCGACATCGGTACAAATACTTTGTTGCTGGTCTTCTGGCCGAAAGCAAGATTTCCATTACGTCATCCGGAAGATCCCAATCCTTATATCTCAACCTCTCAGAAACCATGCGTGAAGGTTGAGTGTTTTGACCTCTGGATGAGAACCCGACCTTCCTCTTGCGAGAAGATCCTCTCTTTGCGGAAGACATATTGGAGGGCAGATGGACATGTCTAGAAGGTCCGGGTACCACGTCCTCCTGGCCCAATCCGGGGCAATTGGGATCATGGTTTTCCTGAACTTTCTCAACCTCCTGATTACTTGAGGAATCACGGGGACTGGGAGAATTGCGTACAGCAGTGGAAACTTCCACTCCACTACAAATGCGTCTCCCAGAGCTCCTCTTTGAGGAAATTCCCTTGAGCAGTACTGATCGCACTTCCGGTTGATCGCGGTGGCGAACAGATCCACTTGAGGGGTTCCCCAAAGGGCAAAGATCTCCAGGAGGACTTCCTGAGCCAGCTCCCACTCGTGAGAGACCGTGCTCTGCCTGCTCAGAGCGTCTGCCGCCGTGTTCTTCTCTCCGGCTAGGTGAATTGCCGACAGAGAGATTCCTTCTCTTATTGCCCAGAACCAGAGCTGCATTGCCTCTCTGCACAGTGGCAGTGACCCCTACTCCTCCTCTCTTGTTGAGATAGTCCATGGCCACTGTGTTGTCCGTCATTATCAGAACATTCTTTCCCTGTACAGAGGGCAGAAAGGCCTTCAGAGCTAGTCTGATTGCCCTCAGCTCCAACAGGTTGATGTGTAGTTTGGACACCGATGGAGACCAACGACCACTGATTGTCAGATCGTTGGTGTGTGCTCCCCACCCCGTGAGTGAGGCGTCCGTCACTACCATTATCTCTGCCATGGTTGCCAAAAAGACTCTCCCTTGAGAATGTTGTCGTTTTAAGCCCACCATAGAAGATCCTGAGCAACAGCGGTCGGGACTTGCAGAAGTTCCAACATATTGCCTGAGAACGGGGACCACTGAGTTCTGAGTGCCCATTGAAGGGATCTCATTCTCAACCTGGCCTCTGGTACTAGGAAAATGCATGATGCCATGAGGTCGAGCATCCTGAGAAAATCGAAGGCCGGTAGACGTTGGGCATTCTGAAACTTCGTTACCATCTGCTGGATGTGGAGAGCTCTCACTTCGGGAGGCGAGGCTTTTCCCGATGAAGTGTCCAAGACTGCTCTGATAAACTGGAGCTTCTGGGATGGTATCAAATGGGACTTCTTGAAATTGAGGGAGAAGCCCAATTTATGGAGGAAGTGGCAGGTGATCGAAAGATGTTCCTGAGCTTGTTCTGGAGAACTTGCTCTGATCAACCAGTCGTCCAGGTAGGCATATATGTGAATACCTCCTCTCCTGAGACTTGCTGCCACAACCGCCAACAGTTTGGTGAAAACCCTCGGGCGGAGGTCAACCCGAATGGCAGAACTCGAAACTGATAATGAGAATTGCCAATCGCGAACCTCAGGTACTTTCTGTGCTTTGGATGGATTGGCACATGAAAGTAAGCATCCTGATGGTCCAATGATACCAACCAATCTTGGAGTTGGAGAGCCTGAAGGATCTGAGAAAGTCACCATCTTGAACTTGTCCTTCCTGAGGAATTTGTTCAAGTTTCTCAAGTCCAAGATGGGTCTCAGTCCTCTGTCCTTTTTTGGGATGAGAAAATATGGGGAGTACCAACGCTACAGGTACCAGTTCTATGGCACCTTTCTCTAGCAGGGTTAGCAACAGGAGCGGATCCGGAATTTTGGCGGAGTTGGCTCCCGGTGGACGATTCGGAGGCCTTTTTAGAAAGGGGAGACAGTAACCTTGGGCTACTGTTTCCAGTGCCCAAGCATCTGAGGTAATGCCCCGCCATTCCCTCAGATGTTGAGAGATCCTGCCTCCCACTGGTGTTTTGTGTAACAAGGTCTCAGAGGGATTTGGAGGCGGCTGCAGGAGTGGCTGAGGGTACAGATGCCGCTCCTGAGGCTGATTTTGCACCTTTTCCTCGTGCTCCACGAGAGAAGTTTCTTTTGCCCCTTTGAGAAGCTTGTCCTCTTCCTCTACCAAAAGAGGAGTAGTATCGAAAAGAACGACCCCTCCAGGAAGATGAGCCGGAATAGGGTTTTAGAGGCTGGCGCAAAGAGGCGCTAAGTGATTTAGCTGCCGCTTTCTAGGTCTGAAGTTTTTCTAGGCTTTCATCAGCCTTTCTGCCAAAGAGCCTCGAGCCATCAAAGGGCATGTTGAGAAGTCTGGCTTGCACGTCTGGTGCAAACCCCCAATTCCTCAACCACGCAAATCTGTGTAGCACAACGCTTGCAACCATGGATCTGCTGATACTATCAGCAGTATCCAGTCCAGACTGGAGACATTCCCCCATTGCCTCCTTCCCGTCTGACTATATTCAGGTAGCCTTCCCTTTCCTCGCCTTCCGGAATATAATAATGATAATAATAATTTTGCATTTATATAGCGCTACGAACCCTCCGGTATCTGAGCGCTGCTTATTATTACCCACGGTGTGTGGTGCTCATTTATCGACCTCGGAAGAATGAAAGGCCGAGTTTGGCCCTGCCGGGATTCAAAACTGCTCTGCACGGATGTCAATAGAGCGCTGTACTCGCTGTGCTACTTGCCGCCGAAATACAGTCCCACAGGGTATGGGTAAACCTGGCTAGGGTACAGGTGACATTTGCTGATTTAAGTGCCATACTGCCTGACGTGAAAACTTTACGTGCCCAGGCATCCATTTTTTTATCCTCTCTATCTGGAGGGATAGTTGGATAAGCAGTTTGTTTTGAAGTAGATGCTGCCTGAATAACTAAACTCTCTGGAGTCGGATGTTTATTCAAATATTCAGGATCCGTTCCAGCCGGTCTATATTTTCTTGGAAAAGTGCTATCTGTAGCAGCAATAGTTTCTGGCTTCTCCCAGTTTTTCTCCACAGTCCTTTGGAGGGCTCTGTGGAAAGGGAGAACAGGATCTTTCTGAGGTCCCTTGACGATTATATCCGTCATGTCATCTTGTTCAAAAACGGGTGAAGTATTACCCCAACCCATATAGTCAACTACCCTGGTCATAAGACCCCTGTACCCAGCATCTGCATGCTCTGCAGGATCAGGTTTGGCGAACTCTAATTCTGGGGATGTGTCAACCCCACTGGCAGAATGTAGAGTATCACTCAGGTCTCTCATTCTAGATTCCTGGTCAATAAGTTCCTCAGGAACTTGTCTTGTACCATAAGTAACTCCCAAAGGAGTAACCTCGTCTTCTTCTGAAGCAGACTCTTCATAGATTGCTGACAGATTTGAAAAAGTCTGGAGTGAATCTCCTTTCTTCCTCTTCCATCTGCTTCAAAGGAATTGGCAAATCCTTTGAAGTTGTCGAAGGGGTCTTCGAAGATGACTTTGATAATGGCGTTGAGGATGTTTTTGGCTTTGGAGTCGAAATTATCGACGTCGAGGGCGTCGATGAAGTTGTCGAAGTCTTCGAAGACTTGTGTTTCTTGTATGGCCCTGGAGAAGTGCTCGACTCTCGAAGAGTCTTCGACGGTTTTACGTCGACTCAAGGTTTTTTGGATTCCTCGACGCTACCGGTCTTTGCCATGGTAGCCTTGGACTTCCCTTTGTCGTCCAATGGAGCGACTTTAGGGGTATGGCTTTTTCGAGGGTCTTTCGAGGGGGTCGGGCCGCATTCTCGAAAACCTCCATCTTTTTGCGGAATTCTTCCCACTTACTGGGAGAATCCGATTTAGTCGGACAACGAATTTCTTCGGTCGACTCTGAAGAAGATGATGATGATGATTAGGGGAGATCTAGGTCTCCTCTTCATTTTTTTCGATGATGACGAACAGTGTCTCCATCTACTCCTACATCGAGATCTCTCAGTGCCTATGGCGATCCGATTCCTTAGAATCAGTCGCTTTCTTGTGTCTTTTTGACTAAACCTTTTTTGAGGCCTCCTTCCCCACCGACAGTTTACCTCTCCTCTCACTAAGAGCTTTTTCGGTCATAGATTGACAGGACCCGCAGTCGTCGGTTCGGTGACTGGAACCGAGACACCAGAGACAAATCCGATGGGGATAGGTGATCGACATCTTAGATCCACAATCTGCACACTTCTTGAACCCAGTCCTGGGTGTCGAAGGTGTCGAAGATGATGACATTTTCTTCACAGAAAATAGAAGCGCACCGTTCTCGATAGCAAAGCGATCGGAAAAACGTAACTGAAGCAACGCGCGCGGCCCGAGCTATTTATACCATCGGTGACGTCGACAGAGTACGTCGAGGGACAATCGACGCCACAACCTCGAGCACAGTGCCCTCTGCCGAGAAATTTTTTTTCCGAAGCAGCGAAGCTGGAGATAACGAATTATCACAAGATGAGGAATACGTGGGAGGACACAATCCATTTGAAATTAACTTTCTGCAAAATGGTCACAAGTAACAGATTCTGAAGTTCTGGCAGAGGTTAAGACATGGAAGACATTGTAATGAGGTGGTGGGGGGCATATAGAGGCCCCTCGCCAGGAGTCCCAGAGAGTCAGGAGAGCAATGCACTGGATCCAAAAAGCATTTCTGCAGCAGGCAGTTGGGAGGTTTCCAGAGGCGGGCACTGTACACTTTGTTTGACAACAACCATTGGTCCCAGCAGAGACACGTGTAGGAACTGAAAGGCAAAGGTGCTGCTTTCGGTGATAGTCTGCGACAAGCCACCCCCCCATTGCCATCTAGCAAAGGATTCAAATTCGCAGGGAAGAATGTTAAGTGGGGATATTCTTGCAAAGCCACATCAGAGAGGAGAGAACAACAAGAGGACGATGGAGGCGTGTTTGGAGGTGCGGTCAGAGGACAGCACAGGCTGCTGGAGCTTCCCAGAAGTGAATGTGTGGACGGGTGAGAGCAGGGGAGAAGGGCCAAAGATCTTACTGGATATCCTTGGATAAAGAAACTCTAGTTTGTTTGGCAGAGTCTTTAGGGTCCTGCAAGCAAAGGGGCTCCAACTTGAGGATCTGGTAAGGCAAGCATGGTCAGGAGGTTCCAATAGACCTGGACATGAAGCCGAAGCTGTGATCCCGCTGATCGTCTGGAGAGGCAGAGCTTCACCGTCTAATTTGGTGGAGTGTTAAAGGATGTTGGTGCAGAACATAGGTCCTCCTTCGAGCATCAGGCTGTTGCAGGAGTGCTGATGCAGAGTTCCAGCAGTAGAAAAGGTAAGGGGGTTTGTTTTTATCCCCATTGCGAGGCAGTGACTACAAAGAAGCACCCAATCAGACAAAGTATTATTCACAGTGGGGGGGAGAGGAGACGATCAGTCAATGGCCGACCCCTCCAAACACACTCATGCACTCGGGAAGTTATCTCAGACTAAGGAAGAGAATCCACACTATCGGATTTTAGTGGTTTGGTTGAATGCACATATTATTTCTTCTGATTTTTTCCCCCATTTTGTTTACCATAAGTAGGTAGATGGTTTGGGGTTGGGCAAATAGAAGGAGGTTGTAGGGTACCCACCAACCCCCAACACTTAGTGTAAAATAATTTGCCATGTTTAACTTGAGCCAAATCACTTTGATCACAGACTATCCAAGATATCTACCTGCATATGCCAGTGAGAAGGAATTTGAGGCTGATCTACAGCCCCCCAAGCCTGGGGTCCAGGCGTCTACTGGCCAGAGATGGCTACCTCCTCACACGCACACAAAGAGGTATAAGGGATAGTCATGTGACCCCCTCATGTCATCGTGGTAAGGAAGGAACTCAATTTTGTGAAATACGGAGCCATTTTACACCGAACCAAAAAGTAACCATCAGCCTAGTCAAATGACTAAATGAGAGCGTAGCCTCACTGGGACACTCTGGGGTACCCCTTAGGAGTCATAAGGACTCTTATGGCAAAAGGCAGCAGCCAGCCCACAAAAAAACCAAGCCACTTTCTGAGTCAGGGTTTGGATTAAGCCTGACTGGGGAACAATTCCAAAATTCATAGTAGTTAAGAAAAAGCAGAGGGGGCTACCTCATTAGTTTAAAAAGCGGGCTAAGTGACAGTTTGTGGTGAGATGTAATGCGCGAATGGGGATAACCAGAGTGTTGAGACCTGAACCTATGAATGCCGAGAACCATGCTGTGGAGAGACCTACACAAATGAATGCAGAGAACCATGACAGACCTAAACATGTAAATACTAAGAATCCGGTCATGGCGAGACCTTAGTAAGAGCATACTGGTAAGCAGAGGTCAGAAAGATGTGAACCTGTACACATCTAAACTCGAGTTCTTTGGGAGACATATCTGGTGGATTGTACTACCATAAATCAGAGATTAATCACACATTACAGCAGGGAGCGCTGTCAAGGAGACCAAGTCAAGCTGTAAGGTAAAGAGGATAAGTTCAAGCCTGAAGAGAAGTTTTAAAAGCCAGAGACCTGGGAGAGCTCTAGAGGAAGAGAATGTAAGCAGGAAGAACAAAAGGAGTGTCCATACAGAGTTAACCCTGGAAGATCCTTCAAGGAGAAACCTCTTACTTTTGTGAACAAGAGTAGGGATGGACATGGGAGAATCGGTTTGGAGAATTTCTTCAGTTGGCCAACAATGGAAAATGTGTAATTCAGCAAAGGGATTAGCATGCAGGTGGAGGACTTGTAAAGTTTAGCTTTGGAATGTCCTAGTAGCCACATATTTTGGACATTGTGTTGTAGACTAGGGTCTGGAATGACCAGGACTCCTAAGAGATGGGTTGAACTTTAAGTTTTGAAACAAAGCTATTGAAATTGTTTGACACCTGAATAACAACTACATTTTTGTTGACACACCCTTGGCACTTAAAAACATCATAATTGCTAGGAATTTGTTTTTGGTCCAACACGAGAAAATAAAACCACTTGTATAAACCTCATTTACTTAGCATCGCACGGGTCATTAATCATTCTTACAGGGTGTAGTTTATACATCTGATCAGAACATGAACAATCTGCTGAGGGTTCCGTAGACTACCGCTGGTCCATGAAAAGGATTTGTATTTCATTCTAGATTGATATGATATTATAAGTCATTTATAACGCACCTGTACACACGTGTTTCTAGGCACGACAAGACATGGGAGAGAAGATAGAGGGAGGACAAGACAAATAACCTTACTAGGCCTTGTGTCATTCAAATCGTGCAAGTGCGAGAACAAGAAGTGCAAGGGGAAAAGGAGTGGGGAAGTGCAAGGGAGAGGGGAGGGAAAAAGGGCAGCAATGCTCTGGGTAAGTGCAGTCAGGGAAGCGCGGCCCTGGATAGTGCAAGGAGAACAAGGGACAGTAGGGTTACAATTACAGCCCGAAGTGTGCGGTAGGCCCGGAGGCAGTGCAAGGGTGACTGATCAAGAAAGAGCCTGGTACCCAGTGAGACTGATGGTAGCCAAGCAACCAATCGGTACAGCAGACAGGTAGGTCAGCAGGGGAGGGAGAGAGAAAGCAGAGGAGAAGAGGAAAGTTTTGATCTGCTTCCAAAACTTTAGGTGGACCGGCTCAAGTTTGAGAAGGGCAGGGAGGCCATTCCAGAGGGAGCCACCTGCAGAGAGAGATCTACCCACCGCCCCCACGATCTGCCTGGAGAAGCATCTAACCCTTCGAGAGTTGGAGGTATCTGAGCGAAGTGCGCGAGAAGTAAGGTATTTTGAAGAGAACATTGGATGTAGTGCGGGCCCCGCCACCAGAAAGCCTTGTGGACAATGCAAAGGGCCTTGAACCTGATCCTTGCAGGCACCGGGAGCCAGTGGAGAGATTGTAGGGGTGAGATATGGTCCTTAGGCTTGAGGCCAAGGATAAGTCTCACAGTCCTTTTCTGGATTAGTTGCAGAGGGCGGAGAGTAGAGGAAGGCAGAATGAGTAAGAGGCTGCTGCGGTAGTCCAGCCTAGAGAGAACCAGGGCACTGGAGACAGTGAGCCTGTGGGGGAAAGGGAGAGAGTCCCTTTCAAGAGGTGTAGCTCGTAGTGGAACTTCTTGGCAACGTCTGAGATGTGAGGAGAGAAAGAGTGGAGTCGAGGATGACACCAAGGTTTTTTGCCTCGCAGAAAGGTGAAGGAAGAGGGCCCAAGGCAGGAGGCCAGAGTGAGCGAGTGAAAGCAGGGGCAGGGGTCCCAATGAGAAGGATCTCGTCTTACTGGCATTAAGGCACAGATCGCTGGAGGCGCGCCAATCCTGAATCGTGGATAGACAGTCAGGAATGAGCGAGAGAGGAGAGGAGGCTGAAGGGAGTCTGAAGGAAAGCCAAGTGTGATCTGCATAACACTGAAAGTTAGAGGAGAAGGTAGAGATCAGGTGGGCCAAAGGGGCCAAGTTGAGGTTGAAAAACAAGTGTGAGAGGATAGAGCACTGGGGAACACCACAGGTGGGGAGAGGTGGCAGAGAGAAAGGGATCAGCTGGACCTGGGAGGGGTGGTCCAAGAGGAAGGAGGTCAGTGTGAGAAATCTGAAGGTGTCTCACTCGCTAGTCCCCAGGGATCTGTCATCCAGGTGGCCAGGAAACAGCCATTGCTTTTGGATTGAGTTTCTGGGGGTGGACTAGTGCGGGAGTATCACCTGGGTGAGGAGTCTTCTGGGAGTGGGACATTGGATGGCGAGAGGCGGGATCCCCTTCCCTGTAACACCTTTACCCCATACTACTAGGTAGGATACTTAGGAAGCTCAACCCTTCCTCCTTTCCCCGACACAAACACTTTCTCACGGACAGCTCACTATGAGAGAAAACAGAATAACAACCGAGTCGCATACCTGACATGTCCCAATCCAATGGTCAGGGAGGGTCAGGCAATTGCGGATCATTACACATACCTGACTTCCATTACACTTCCCCACATGGATAAAAGGCGGAGCACGAGAGCACACTACGAGCAAGGCAAAACACACAAGGAAGCAGCAGTTACAAAATGGCAGTTTAAAATGAGGAGAAAGACGGCAAAACGCAAGGAGGGAAGTGTCCTTAGCCTTTTCAACGAGGAACTGTTAATCTAACGAACCCTCGAGAATAGAAAGCGTAAAACTAGGAAACAATGCTGAAGAATCCTGCATTGTGTGCCGGAGGTCCCTGGGGGTCTCTCACGTCAAATGTCAATACGGGGAGAATCGCTTGCCACCAAGCTACTGTCCTTGGCTCCTACAACAAAGCAGCGCCATTGAAAACAACAGGCTGTGAGTTGGGGAGACTGATACCAGACAGGTCTGTTTTGAAGCCAAGGTTGCAAGCGGCAACATTGTATGGTTAACGCTGAATCGAACAGCGTATGAAATGCATGTGATAACCAGCACAAGTAAAAAGTGAAGAACAAATGAGTGATTGACTTTGAAACAGAGATACCATGACCTTGCCGGAGTGGTCTGGCACTGTATGGGTGCTAATTCGAAAGTCTCTGTAGGGTATCCAACTGAGAGTTAAGAAAGGTGAAAGATTGGCAAATGAACGGTACATCGAAGTGGTTCTGAAAAGGGTTAAGCAAAATCCTGTGCACAATCGTAAGTCTTCGATGTTGATACTGCCAAATAAGTGAATGGTAAAATAGATAGAATCGGTCCAAGCCTGGCGGAGGGAGTATGATTGAAATGACCAAGTAGAGAAAGTTGGTCCGAGCCCGTCGGAGGGAGACCGATTGAACATGGTGTTGAAATGGATCTGAGCCCAGCTGAGGGGGATCCAGGGTGCACAGGAATACACCCTAAAAGTTGAACATTGTGTCGAAATGGGATCTGACCCCAGCTGAGGAGGATCCCGAGGTGGATCACCTGAGAAATTGAGTACGTGTGAAAACCTAAGAGGAAAGGAACTTGTTTGTTTGTCGCATCAGGCCCTCAGAAAGAAGAGACTTTGAAAGGCAAATAGACTTGGGCATAGAAGGCCCTGGTGCTAATGTTTGAACTGCACCCTTGTGCTAGAGAAGCCAGAGACTGTGCGAAGCTCGAGTGTACCGCCTTGCCCCCTACTGAAAACATGGGGAAGGAAGGCCAACAGCCTGAACATCCGGACATCTCATTTCTTAAACACTTCTTTCTTTTATGTAACATTGTTTCCCACACCATTTGTATTTAGAGATGAGGATTGGCAATAGGTTTATTAGTATAGGCCCTTTTATTTTGACAAGACACTACTACGACTGCCTTATTATTTGATGGTCATACCTTGCTCCTATCTGTAGATTTAGGATTGGATAGGTGTTTTTCAAACCCTTTTTGAAGTTCAATGAACACCCTTGAACTGTGGTCGCTTGTGTGTCTTACTGTTGATACCATGGTTTCCTTACATCAGCCACTCCATGGCCTGATCCGTGATGCCCAGGTTCTCACGGAATCGAATGATCAGGATGGCGTGGTTGACTGTGTCGTAAGCAGAGGAAAGATCAATGAGGATGAGGACAGAAGGAATGCTGGAATCAAGGTTAGAGAGCAGATCTTCACGGGTGTTCAGGCGAGCAGTTTTGTGCCTTTGGCAGCTCTGTAGCTAGACTGATGGTCATTGAGACAACCAACAGATTCAGTGTGGAGAGTAAGCTGGGAGATAGCCAGCTTTTCCAAGAGTTTACCCAGGAAAGGGATGATGGAGATTGAGCAATAGTTTTCCCACCACGCAGGAACGAAGACGGCTTCTTGAGGAGGGGTGCACAAGGGAGTGCTCAAAAGGGATAGGGGGAAGTTCCAGTGGAGAAAACGTGATTACAGAAATCAGCAAGGCTGGCGCGAGGGTGTCAATATGGTCCTTGATGGTTCTGGAGGACCAGGGGAGAACCTGTGTGGACAACACTTTTAGATCAGACCTGTCTAGAAACCTCGTCAGGTGTTGTCAGACACAGAGGAGAATGGAAGAGAGGGAGAGATGGCAGAAGGGGGGCCGAGAGAGGATGAGGGAGGGGAAGAGGAGATAGAGGGCCTGATGTCCCGAGTTTTATCAGAGAAATGAGAGTCCCGAACCATACAGAGGGCCTGGGAGGGAACAGGAGAGGAAGAGACTGCAACAGGACTGGCCAGTTCCTTGCAGATTTGAGAGAGTTTCGCCGTGTTGTTAGAAGCAGCAGTGGCAGGAGTTTGAATGTGTGCTCTCTTATTAAAGACTTGAGGGGTGGTGTGGTTGCACTCGTCCTGCTACAACCATTCTTACTTCTCCCTTACCAGTCATAGGACATGAACACTACTTATATTATTTCTTATCTGTGAATAGAAGCACAGACAGAAGTCGAGGTAAATCAGTAGGTCAAATGACAGTCCAAGAACTAAAAGACTAATAATTTATGGGAACACCTGCAACGCCTCCCCATCCATTCCAACCTCTCCATTCAAATAATGGTAATACATTTATTGTGCCATTTTTAAAAGGTACTAAAACATATATTCACACAGCCAAGTAACAAAGAAAACTAGGAAAAAGTACTAACATTAGAAAAAGTCATCCACAGAGGCAGTACTAGAGTATTAGGGAGAATTCTCATTCTATGGCTACTTTTCCTTACCTAGTGAGTCACTCAGCAGCTTTGCTGGATTTCTGGAGTTTATTCTTCCACTTGGTAAGAGTGTGAGCTTTTCCCCCACTCTTACCTGTGTTTTGCCATGTGCATTTCATCTGTTTTTGTGATTGTGGACTCTGCAGTACACCACTTCAGTAGCCCCACAATTGTGTGGGTTACGCAGCACCTTCAGTGCAGTGACACAGGACTCAATTTCTGGGGCTGACTACTGTCCCCCAGAAAAGGGTAAAGTTGCCATTAACTTTACATAGTCATTTAACCACAGATCCAGTACACCCCATCTCATATGGAGTATTGGAAAGGGTTAATTCTTAGCCCTTTTTATCTGTACCTCTTGGAGCATTGTTTTGCTCCCTTAACATTAAGACTTGGCTGGTGGCAGTGGCATCTACCCTCATTTTCCTTTGGCTATTTTAGTAGCCTCGGACTTTAAACCGGCTAGCCCAAATACTTTTTATTTCGGCTCCGGTTGGGTTTAATCGTCATTTCATTTTGTTAACATCCTTCTTGCGACTTTCTTTGCGCGGCAAACCAGGTTTGCCTCCTTTGTTCGCCGACCTTTGGCAGGCTTCCGACCAGAAGCCCTCCTTTGGCGTCTAGGTGGGCTGAATGTGAGGGAGGGGTGTAGTCACCCCCTGCATAGGGTCTCCTTGGAGACCCAAGTTGCCCTTTGTATTGATTGGCTGAGGTGGTTGGACGGGCTGGACAACCCCCCTGCTGAGTGATTGACAGCCAGGCTGTGTGAATGGGGGATTTTGGCATAAAAGGCAGGACTCTTAAGCTAGAAGGCAGAGTCGCCTCTGGAGCTACAAGGCACCAAAGAGAAGCGGAGAAGAAGACAGCTGCTGCAACCCCAAGTCCTGGTGAAGCCCTGCTGCAGTCCTGAGCCATCTACCCCTTCAACGACTAAGAGAAGATCCAGTCCGGAGTTTTCTTCCCCTTGAGCCTCGTGGGATCAACCAGCTCGTCTTTTCTTCAGTCAGAGAATCCTCGCCTGGGTCGAAATCACTGCTGTGCTGTAGTGGTCCGGATAGCCATCAGAAGAGCCCTTTCCTGATTTAAAGGAGCGCACCTTTTATTCATCGTTGTCTTTCTCGCTGCTGCTGGCCTCATCCCTGGGTAGTGCAGATCACTCCAGCCATAGTCCTTGTCCCCACAACTGAAGCCGCAGGAACCGTGAGTCTGCAGGAACAACTGTCGTGGCACCAGCTTTTCTCCAACGGAATAAGGTACTGTGCACACTTGGTCTTTCTCTCCGTCTGACCAGCCGGAATCGGGGTGAATCCTTTTCCTCCACGAAGATTGTTCTTTCTTCCCTCCTTCTTATAACTTTTCCTTCCATTTGACAATCTTTACGAACTCTCGGCATCTTGAATCTCGAACTGTTCAACGTGTGGTCCTCGGCAACTGAGCATCTGCTCCATTGACACTGGCGCAGGCCTATTGACTTTGATTTGTATCTTTGAACTTGTCATCTAGTCCCCTTGCCTTGAAAAAGTATTGCCTTTGATTTTTATTCACTTTTCCCTTGTTTTAAATTTTTAAGTACAAAGTGTGTTTTAACTTCATGAGCATTTCTATCCGCGGGTACGCGTTAGTATCGCAACACGGTCTGTCAAATCCTAATGTACTTACCTTGAATTTTCTGGCACAAGAGGAATTGGTTGTGTATGGTGTATTTTACGTGTGGTTTCCAATCTATAGAAGTGAAGTGTTTTATAACAGATGGTTTAAAAATAAATGTACTTATATTGTTTTACCAGAAACCTTGCGTCAGTGTTTGCTTGAGTCACAGTAATTGTGGTCCTTTGTGTAATCTCTGCTACGGCTCATATACTCTTGAGATAAGCCTGGCTGCTCCGCTACTGCTACCACCTTAACATAGTTGTACAGGCTTGTACCAAAGGTGAACTTGTATTACCACTTGTAGTGTTAATTGTGTGTAGTGGTCTCTAAGGGCACTGTACAGGACTCTGCTTAACACCGAGGGATGGGTACATATTTATGAGTTAAGAGGAGTGGTCAAAAGAGTTGATGAATACATACTATGCCAAGATACTGCATAGAGGTGTGCCTGGTAATGAGCATTGTATCTGAGAACCAGGAGTCCTATTTAAAAATAGCCCAAATGTTCTGACAGTAAAGTGCTTACAGTACCTGCAGTTTCTCCGAGAAGTTGTGGAGGTATTCCGCCAGTTGTGCCGGTAAATAGTGGGTCGCTGGACAGCTCATTAAAGAAAGGCATTTCTGGTATAGTCACTGCTTCTGAAACAATAAGATATTTGTCACAGTGATATATTGCCAACCCTTCTCTAAAGATGGTACAAGGGATGATTCTTTTTTGAAGATTCGTAGCATAGTAAACAAAGTTAGAGAAGTTGCACTCATGTAATGCCATTTATAACAAAGATATTGTTTTCGGGGACAACGATTTTTAATTTGTGTGCTGTGCCAGCCACCACACTTTCTCAAATTAAGTTCACCCTCTGTCCATATCACACTTGAGCTACATTCCTAAAGTGGATCAATTTCAATAGCTAAATAATGGTCACTTAAAGGGCATTGTTTATCCCCTCAACAGTTTTCATAATAAATATTGTAAACAATTGAGGATGCATCGTTTCCCGCATTCTCCTCTTCCCAGCACCTTTCATTCAACTAGAGTAACAGGTTTCAACACAGCCGACAGGGCATGCCCCATACATCTATTGTAGAGCCTGGAGCTGCACGTGGCATTTTAACGCTGTGCTGCCTCTCTATGCCATGAAAAGCAAGGGTGAACATGTGGTTAAAAGGTTTTCCTAAGATCGATAGGGGGCATGGGCCAAGAGTAGTAACCCATAACCTTCAGCTGTTGGAATGCACAATGAGCAGATATCCCCCAAAGATATACTGAAGTAAATGCAGAAATACCCCCAGACACTCAGAGAAAGTTAAATAAAGAGGTGGCCGAAAGGAGAAGCTGTAACCGGCGAAACGGACTGAAAGGAGGAAAGCGGGCAGAGCCGAAGGGACTGGCAAATTAAACATGGCACAGGCACACCATCCCGAACAGGGCTTTCAATCATCATAAGTAGGAGGTGGCTGGGAATCACTGGAGGAACAGGCCCATACACAGGTGGAGGTAGGAGGAGAAGGTGAGCATTGAGCAGACGCACCATGGTTGGGAGCGGGAGGCCTCAAAGACGCAACAGACCTGGTAGAATCACTGCTGAGATTCACGACAGAGACAGCACAGGGTCCTGCTGTCGAGAGACTGGGCGCCCCCTGGGTAGGTAGCACGACCATTACACAAAGGGGTGCCGCAACAGGGAGGCAGGGGTTGCAGGGGAAGAACCACCTAATGCACGAGGAGGCAGCCTTAGAGATTCGATAGGGAGTCACGCAGGTGGGCCAGCAGTGCTGGAGAAGTCCCAACATACCAATCCGCCCATAAGAGTTGGAGGGAAAGCGAGGCAAGATTAGAGTTTAGACAGTGGGGACCTACATGCCACCAGAGTGAAGCACATGTAGGGGGGGTGAAGAAGGAATGCTGAAATGGAGGAAATAGAGGCCTCTAGAGTATGAACACAATGAAACAGAGGCCCACACACACAGTGGTATCCACCAGAACATAGAAGTTGCCCCCGAACAGAGCAGCGCCAGGTACTAAACGACAGAGGTGGTCCCAAAACCCCCTCCTTCACAGGAGACCGAGGTGAGTGGAAGTGGAAAGGACAAAGGCATAAAGGGAGTGGGGGGGTAGTGGTTAATTGAGGGCTCACCAGAATCGCAACTGATGGGGGAAAAAGGTCACTTCCTCCTGAATAGTGCCTCAGCAGAAATAAAGCCACCCCTGAAAAACAACCTTGAGGCGCGAGGCAACCCAGCTGGTACGAGGAGGGCTGTGGTCACGTGCCCCATGCAACATGCTATTGAGACACTTCAAAAAGTACCATAGAATCGATGGGACGCATACAATGGAAAAACTTGACAAAAGGTTTGAGATGAGGAAGAGAAGTTCACTGGGGTGAACAAGGAGGATATAATCAACATTCTGCCGGAGATCCGTTCCCGCTGGTAGGATATTCAGCAGTCTGTTTCAGAACTCAGTGGAAGAGTTGAAAAGGTAGAAGACAGATTGGAGGGCCACGAAAACCACCAACTGTCGGCAGAGATTGTGGAAATGAAATTTGAGACTTCACTGCAGGACTTGGAAACGAGGGAAGACTAAATGAGATTAGGAGTGGACAACATGGAAAATAGCGAAAGAATAAACTATTTCAGAATCTTAGGGCTAAAGGATAGATGTGGAACTCAAAGTAAAGGGATGTGGTTGGGAAAGAGATCAGCATAGAATTAGCCCACGGAAGAGGGGGCTTGGCAAAGATGTCCAGATCAATAGTAATGAAATGCCATTGATATAAGGAAAACATTTAAATCCTGTTGAAAGCAAGAAAAATAGGAAATAAGAGTTCAAGGGATCCAAAGTGAGAATCTTCCAGGATTTTTCTTGATTGGGACTTACAAGAGAAAACGCGGGCAGCTGAAGGCATGGTTAACATCCCAAGGAATCATACAGGTGGAACCTCCCATTTGCATTGACATTCAAACACAATAGAGAGAATTATAGGAAGAAGAATGGTGAGGAAGCAAATCATGTGCTCTCACACGTCCAAGACAAGTAAGGAGAGTCACAAATGATGCTGAGGGGCAAGTGGCAGGGCAACGTGGGAAGGAATAAAAGCTCTGGGCTGTGAAGGAGAGTCCTGGGGCACGAAAGTACAGGAATATGAATATGCCTTCTCCAGGGAAAGACATGAGACAGAAAAAAATGAGACACTGCGACTATTTGATGGTGCCTTATGAGTAGGGCGAATAAAAACAAGATTTCTTAAAATGCAGGCAGAGTCTGGCAGAGTCTGAGGAGGTGTTGGAGGCGGTGTGCTGACTTGCTTTGGTCGGCTTTCTTTTTCTACATTGCTACACTGCAGGTCCTAACTCTTCAAAAACTCTTTCCCCCCCGCGAGTAGGCGCGGAGTCTGGCAGAGTCTGAGGAGTGTGAGGCAGCCTGTGTGGCCTGCGGTCTCCCTCTTCCTTACTGCACACAGCTGTCACGTTCTGCAAACATGAGCGCCCCCTGCCCCACAAGAAGGACTGAAAACATTGTTCTCAAAGATGCGTGCCCAGCTGCAATCTGTGGAGGAATCATCGCCATTGGACAGCATGTGTGCACTTTAAGTCATGCAAGTTCCACCACATGTGGTGTGCCCAAGATGTTTTTACCTCACCTATCTCCCCTGTTGCTTGATAACGTACCTTGCTTGCCTCCCTGCTACCTTAACGAGGACACGCGAGAAGGCGGACCTCTGTGCGACTCTGATCTCTCTGAACATTCCTATCATTCAGCCTTACAACAACCGATGGCCCAGGGCGAGGGAGGAGTTAGGCACTTTACCGTCGGTGGGCATTCCGGTATTGACCCCCCCATTCAAGTTTCCTCCTTCTTGCAATTTGTCACGCCATTTGCCACGGCCACTTGTAATCGCCCTGCTGCGGGTGTTGGCTTGGCAGGCATACAAATTACTGCCATGCGGCTTTTATGGACCTATGTGCCTACCGACTCAGCCTTACGAGAAGCCCACGCCCTGCCCTTCGGATGATGTATTGCCGAGGCGGTCGATGTGCTAGCGCGAGTTTTATGGGCTGTGTGGCTGAGCCTTTTGGTGCCAATGCGCAGTTCGAGCAAACAGAAGAGGAAGTTTTCGCCTCATCTCACGACACGATTGTGCAGAACTTTCAGTCCAACAAAACAAAAAGGTACCCAACAGGTCCCTTACATCACTGAAAATAGACGCAATTCCATGGACGTCGTGAACAAGCTACTGCTTGATCTAACGCGGATTAATAAGGATCTACTTCAGAAAAACATGGAAAACAAAGCACAGGGAACTGGGAATCAAAACTTTCTAAAAGAAACTGACAATCTGTAATTCAAGGGTGCCCCCTGATACCCTTCACAAGAATGGAGGGTTCTGCTAAACGTAGAAGATCTATGGAAAGCAGCTCTTTTAGCCAGAGATGCTCCCAGAGAAAGAAATCCAAATTGGACAACCAAGTCAAGAAGAGTGGTCTTGGAAACACTAGGGTGTCTCCAACTACAGAGTATGGTGCGAGGAGCTTGAGGTCTCTTGTAAGACCAACGTCATCATCGGACTGCTCTTCAGCCGACTCCTTGTTGATGGAACCCCCTATCCAAAAATCAGGAAATCTAAATACTACCAGCGGCAGAGGTCAAGAGGAGTGACCAAGGAAACAATGAGTAAGGGCAATGCTAACTGGACAAGAGATCTACAATTATGGCCTCCATGGCCATAACAATTGCGCCGTTTACCAAATAGTATGAACACATCGAGAATATCAAACCCTCTACACTTTCATTGCAGTACTCAACACAAAACTTCGACATTGAGAACAATAGCATCTACCTAAAGGACGATCAACATACTTTAAGTAACAAAATTGAGTTAACATTAAACACAATCACAGATCAAACAAAAAACAACAATGCCGAAAAAAAACTATTAGCCAAGGTGGCAAAAAAGGCACTGGGCTTCTTTAGGAAAAAGTGCGTAGAACCTGTTCACCAAGTACATTCAACAAACATTGTCCATCAAGCAGTGGGAAATGTCTCACTTGATTCTGTTAACGTAATAAAAGAAATTATTGGCTCAGACGTGACCCAGTTGTGGAAGACTGCCCCTGGCTCAAACTCATTATCTGGTACCCCCTGCTGCACTTGTAAATGAACAATGCAACGATGACCCGAGAGGCCTGAATACAGCACCTGGCACTACTGAAAAGAACTTTCAAGTCCCTATATCATCACAAATTCACTCAAGGGCAGTCGACAAGCAAACAATCCCTGACTCAACCTCATTAACTGAGGCATTAGTAAATAGTCTCTCAACCAGCAACATAGCTCTTCAGAATCCACAAATTGCTTCAACTTCAACCTCAAATGTCGTCAGTGCAACCAGTTACGGGATATGGCTCCGAACCGCCCAGGTCTGTTGACAATGGTGAAAAGAAGCGGCCTGGTCCGTTTGATATTTTCAAAGGCAACCTTAGCTTAGACAAAAAAAGGTATTGTCAAAGCCTTCCCAAAGTGGCGTGATGACAAAAATAAATAAATCAATAAATCAACCAAATAAAGCGAGGCGTGGAAACAATTCAAGAAAATGTCTACGCAACATAAAAACAGTCAATGTAACTGTCAATACCAACAATCTGACGAAGGAGACATGCAACTTAAAAAAAAGTTTGGCTTACGACTAGGACACACAAAATGGCGCATCTACTGAAACGGTTGGTGCCAAAGAAGACTCAATCGACCTGACCAATCTGTCTACCTATGAGGACGAGGACATAGCTGCAACACACGAGCCAACTCCTGCGTAGGAACCCAAGGATTTACCCGCGGTCGACCCTCCAAAGATGGTTGCTGTTGAGGCTCTACGGGTACCCGACAAAAATAGACGGCCAAGAATTTGCACGTTAGTCCAACCAACCTGTCTCGTCGTCAGCGAGAAAGAGCCAGTTCTCCCTTTCTGACATTGGAAGAAAAAAGGGAAAAACTAGCCATGCCGGTCATTATATCTACCCTAAGAAGTTGTATACTGAATAACTGGCCTGGCACGCAGTGCAGCCCCGAGGAGATACAAAAATCCCAGCACAGGCCACAAGCCCTGGCTAATAGCCGATTACTTGTGCACAAAACAGAGGGCAAGCATCGGTCACAAAGGACCAGCTCCAACTACACAAGTGGTGCTACAAAAGACAATGCTTATTTCAAACTGATTCTGGAACGAGTAGAAAACTCTTGATGAGTTCATTCTAAACCAACAAATCGTGACACGGCTGTTTCATCCACTGTTTGAGGGCCATCGATTCAGATGACCTGAAACTTGTGGAATTCTACAACGAAACTAGAAACGACAAAGTGATTCTACACAGACTCCAAAATAATTAGCGTCATCCTGCTAGAAGCAGGACCTGTCCTGCTGTCCCTTGGTTTTGACATCTACAAGGTACCGAAGGAACTCTCAAGAGCTACTCACAGTCCAAACTCCAATAAAAGTCTTTGCGAAGAACCCCTGGTGGCGACTTACACATAAGTCCCCACCTAATGCAATCAATTTATCGCAGGCACCCGTGGACATGAACACAAAAAAAAAAAAAAGAAGCAACTCCCAAAGCCATGGTCGGTGATCAAATAAAAATAACCATTGAGGGTCTAGGTGGATCTTCGTCCAACACGTGCAACATTGCAACACACCCAGAATCATCAAATAAACAGAACCACCGGGACGGAATTGCGTCAGCGCTAAACAATAGATCTGCAAAATAATGCCAAGAATCTGTCGATCAGCCTGTATTTACTTTAGGATCTTGGAACACAAGAGGCTTTATCCATCTGTTTCAAACACCATGGCTACATGACCTCGACCTGGTCTGTTTACAGGAAACCTGGCTAACGGAATGTCCCAGCTTACAAGACTTTGAGCTAGTCATAAACCCAGCCTCAGAACACCTCAAAGGAAGACCCACGGCCGGGTTACTGATTGCTGTAAGGAAATCCTCTGGATTTAGAATACTTGAATCTGCTAACATCTCGCCATATATTCAGGCTGCTAGGGTCGCAACATCACGATTGGTTAGAGGCGATCCTGAGATTGTGTATATCAACTTATATTGGAACCATGCTGCCTTTGGATCCTCGGCCTTCATTGACCAGGTCACCACAATAGTAGAAGAACTGCTCGAGGATTGTAGCTCTGCGGAACTAATCATTTGTGGCGACCTGAACATCGACTGTGTGAGCCATGACAATCGCAAAAACTCAACAAAAAAAAGGAGCCTATGTTCAAGACCAGGCCGCCCTTAAATGGGGCCTTGAAATGGATTCCAGAAAGATGGCAATGTTAAATGGAAACCTGGAAGGTGACATTCCAGCGAATCGAACATGGAGAAGATGTGACCAATGCTCAATTCTCGATTACATCTTTGTCTCAGAATCAGTCCATACTAGAGCCACTCAGCTAGAGGTCACAAGAATGGAACACAGAGACCATGACATGGTAAAGTTGAGCTATAAGTCCTCAAGAATGTCAGCCCAATCAACGTGGACGCGTCCTGTGTCTTTTTGCGCTGGCCGAATAAGACTCGAATTCAAAGACGAAGATGTGAACAACATTGTCACCAGGCTCCAGTACGAAACAGGTGTGATTGAATATCAATACCTGTTAATGCAGTTTTCAGAACAAACAGGGCCTGAAACAGCAGAAGTTTGTTCACAAACACGACCTTCAAGTACAACAGAGGAAACGAACAATGTGATGTGAGATGAGAAACATTCCGACAGCGGACACTGGAGTTTATCTCGCACTAAAGAAACATGCCAAACAAATACAAAAATTGGTGTAAGGCTCACAATGCAGTCTTACTCCAAAATGACTGAGGAAATGCTGGCCAAGATGGCGAACAAAAACTCTGCAGATTTCTGGAGGCTAATTAACAACAAGTTTGCACCTCAAGATGCGCTTCAGGCGCCCCATGGTCTCAGAAGTGTCTTGGGTGGAATATTACACTGCTATTTTCAACAAGAATGAGAGTTCCAACGACTGGCGAGCTTACAAACTTGATCATTGGGATCTAGAGTTTGATCGAGCTAACATCTTTTGCTCAATAAAGAAAGCGAGGACGCCGACAGTCCCGGGACCCGATGGGTTTACCAACTATACCATCAAGCGCAACTCTGAGGCATGGGCAGATTTGTGCACAAACTTATTTGAAAGAATAACAACTAAATGCGCCACCCCTTCCTCGTTGGAAAGTGCAATCATCGTCGCCATCTTTAAAAAGGGCAATCGGGCCAACCCGAAAGACTACAGGCCCATTGCCCTTCTTGATGTCTTAGGCAAGATTTACGCGACCCAACTACAACAAATGTTGCTCAAGTGGTCAATCGAAAGTAATCACGTGGACACAAGACAAGCCGGATGTGTGAGAGGTGTAAGCTGCGGCCTCAACATCTTACTTCTGAACCTGTTCAAGATGGAAGCCATTAGAACCAACACTAAAGTCTATCTAGCAGTGATAGACTTTTCTCACGCCTTTGAGTGTAGACCGTGAAATCCTGTGAAAAAAATTAAGTGCTTGGAACTATCCCCCAAGCCTTATCGAGGCCATCGGGGAACTTCACACTAACACCAACATCAAAATCAGGTTGGACCGCAGCGGGACACTATCTGCTGCAATAAACACCTTTAAAGGCGTGAAACAAGGCTGCCCATTGGCAGCCATTATTTTCAACCTTTTATCAGATATTGGCGAAACACTTAGTGAAGTGCCTACTTTTCCTCCCAGGATTCACAGGTCACATGTCAGCTGGCTTATCTATGCCGTCGACTTAATACTCTTGGACATGATGCCTATTGGGTAACAACGTAAACTTGATACTCTCGAAACATACGTGTCAAATAATGGACTGCACATTAACAAACAGAAGTGCAAAATACCGATCCTTCAAAATTTGATGACGGAAAAAAAACAAGCACAGGAAAAATGTGTGGTAGCCCGAAAAATCAAGTCTGAATACCACCTCCAACATCAAATACTTGGGCATGCAGCAGAAAAGCTCTAACGTAAATGATGCACCTTGGGCAGAAATAACGAAAACTAAATGCCTACAATTGGCATGCCAAGCCTCAGTCATTAATAAAAAAATACGGGAAATTCTCCTTAAAGCCCACGGTAGCTTTTTACCTTCAAAAAGTGGTTCCGGCCCTAATTTACGGCGCAGAAAGCGCCTTCGGTTGTTCACACGAACTGTGGAAAACTCTGGAAAATATCTTCTGGGTTAGAGTATTACAACTAACCAAAGGATCCCCAACTGCGTGTATCATGTACGAATTGGGCTTAATATTAATCCACGCCAGAGTGTGCTGGAACTTACTAAATCGTTTTAGGAAAACCATAGCAACTACTCCTGCGCCGCAGTTCAAAATACTACATAACCCCGACAAAGAGAATGAGTATACAGTCTTTTCCAGGTGGGGTAAGCAATGCCTCGAAGGAGAATGATATCCTTGTCTCAACATTATCAGACAATCCTGAGTTAGCAAAACAAACAAAAAAAAAATATGGAGATCAGACTGATGACTAATATGTGAACAGAGAGCCCGACTATTGAGTGAAGTTCCAACTGAAGTAAGAGCCTATGGCGAACTGCAATCTTATCTACTGCAATTTCCTGATCAAAAATCAAGACGCTATATATGCAGTTCAGAGTCACAGGGTAATTCATGGAAATTTGCACAAAAGTGTCGCACGCGGCTGGCGCACAGCGTGCCCGTGCGAATGTCTGCGCCAGCCGCGTGCGATAAAATAATTTCCGCGCACAGCGTATTCATGGATTCTCGCCTCCAAAAGCAGACGTGGCGCAGCGACCCTGCAGCAGCGCCAGTTACGCCCCCAAGAACGCCCTCGCGCATGGAAAAGCCATCAAGATCGCAAAACCATCGCAAAGGGCTGCGCCAACCCTGGACCAGTTTACCGGACTGGCAAACAGCAAACGCAAAGATGGGAACGTGTATTACGGGTTTCGGGAACACGCGTGCGCGAGAAGTTTCACACGCGATCTGGCCTGGGGGAGCGTGTGCGTGTATTTCAGAGGTGCGCGAAAAGTTTCACACGCGAACGGGCTGGGTGTGTGTATTTCAGGGGTGCGCGAGAAGTTCCACACGCGATTGGCCTGGGCGCGTGTATTCCAGAGGTGCGCGAGAAGTTCCACATGCGAATGGCCTGGGTGCGTGTATTTCAGGGGTACGCGAGAAGTTCCACACGCGATCGGGCCTGGGGGAGCGTGTGCGTGTATTTCAGGGGTGCGCGAGAAGTATTACACGCGAATGGCCTGGGTGCGTGTATTTCAAGAATGCGCGAGAAGTTCCACGCGCGATTGGCCTGGGCGCCTGTATTCCAGAGGTGCGCGAGAAGTTCGACATGCGATTGGCCTGGGCGCCTGTATTCCAGAGGTGCGCGAGAAGTTCCACACGCGATCGCGTGTGCGTGTATTTCAGGGGTGCGCGAGAAGTTCCACACGCGATTGGCCTGGGCGCGTGTAGTTCAGAGGTGCGCAAGAAGTTTCACACGTGATCGGGCCTGGGGGAGCGTGTGCGTGTATTTCAGGGGTGCGCGAGAAGTATTACATGCGAATGGCCTGGGTGCGTGTATTTCAGGGGTGCGCGAGAAGTTCCACACGCTATTGGCCTGTGCGCGTGTATTTCAGGGGTGCGCGAGAAGTTCCACACACAATTGGCCTGTGCGCGTGTATTTCAGGGGTGCGCGAGAAGTTCCACACGCGATTGGCCTGGGCGCGTGTATTCCAGAGGTGCGCGAGAAGTTCCACACGCGATTGGCCTGGGCGCGTGTATTTCAGAGGTGCGCGAGAATTTTCACATGCGATTTCAGCAGGGTACGTGTATTTCAGGGGTGCGCGAGAATTTTCACACGCGATTTCAGCAGGGTACGTGTATTTCAGGGGTGCGCGAGAATTTTCACAAGCGATTTCAGCAGGGTACGTGTATTTCAGGGGTGCCGGGGAGTCCTACATGTGATTTGGTAGTGTGGGTCCACCCAGGTGTTCCCTGTACACTCTCCACGGCCCCTGCAGGCAGCCCACACCACAGGGGACTACCCTGCATCCCTGGTCATGTCGCCCAGGTAGCCCACCCAACATGGGCATGCCCCCCAGCAAAGGCACATGTCTCCTTTCACTACTGTTCACCAACTCATGTCCCCTTGCACCCGCACCCCCAGCATTGCGGGGCACCTGCCAGCAGGCCCCCACTCATGTCCCCCTGCACCCCCACCCCCCAGCATTGCGGGGCACCTGCCAGCAGGCCCCCACTCATGTCCCCCTGCACCCCCACCCCTCAGCATTGCGGGGCACCTGCCAGCAGGCCCCCACTCATGTCCCACTCATGTTCCCCTGCACCCCCACCCCTTAGCATTGCGGGGCACCTGCCAGCAGGCCCCCACACATGTCCCCCAGCCAACATGTCATCATAATCTAGATCCCTGGCCCTTATGGTCAGCCTCCAAATGCCAAACACCCACCCGAGTATTGCATCCACCCACTTAGAAATGGCAATGACATGATAGAACCCCAATTGCAAGTTTGGAAATGAACACATGGCCCTCACATACACCCAATGGGTGTCAGTGAATCTCAAAACCCATATCATGATATGCATGATACCAATGAGATACTTGTCATGATGCCTACCTCCAAGGAGCCAGGTCCGACCCAGCAGCCCCAGAGGCAGGCATCATTTCCCCCAGGGGAGTGCCAGCGGGCCCAAGCTGGGGCCCTTTGGACGCAGTCCTGGCGCCTTAGGCGCCAGGCTCATGTTGGACCTCTGTCCTGGCGCCTTAGGCGCCAGGCTCATAAAGCTAGACATGTGTTCAAGTGTTTTTATGTGCACTTACCTGATGCAGACCATGCTGCCACATCCAGGCCCTCTTGAGGCCTGAATGGAACTACTTTACCTGTGGGACTACTTTCCACCCGGGTGTGGTCGGGGAAGGATACATACCTGATCGGAGGAAGGATACACACTTGGAACTTCTTCCAAAGCTATTTAAACCACACCCGATCAGCAACTCACGCTTTGCGTTGTTCTGCTCCTCGCAGCTGGACGCTCACCGTGTCAGCTCCTGCATCTGGACTTCAGCCACGCCTGTCAGCATCCTGGGTCACCTGCAAAGGGAGACAAGAGACCTTACCAGCTAAATCTGCTCCACGGAGACATCACCGACGATCCTGAAAGGGAAGACATTATTTTTAAAAGCATTTCGTTACGATCGCTGCAGCGCTGCATTTCACTCACCTTTCCTGGGTTCCTCCATCTTCAGCAGCGATCATCCGGATACACAGCCACTTCCCAGAGCCTAGAGAAAAAGACAAGAATAAGAGGTGAGAGAAGGAAGGGAATAAGACTTACCTGTTGGGTCATTCCCATTTCATTTCGGGTCTTGCCGCTTCCAGGCATTTTCCGGACCCCGGCCCCTATGGGGAAAAAAGACAGACATTGAATGAGCGTATGCAAAGACAGTTCCCGAGCGTTCATCCAGAACTAACCTGCCATTTACTGGAACTGGAACTGCACGTTTCACTTCGGGTCGGCGCCATATCTCCGGCATTCTGAACCCCGGCCCCTAAGGGGAAAAAAGACATAAGCATTAGCGCTTGCTGAAAAAAGACAATGAACATTATTATTAAGCTTGGACTTTTGAACTTGCAACAGAACTTTTACAGAGCCTTACCTGAATAGTCAAGCTTACCTGAACTCCCATCAATCCTCAATCCAGTGAAGTAACTGGGTTTCAACGCGCCCCTGCATCAGAAGCAGGATGGAGAGCTCATCCTTCCTGACCCTAAGGTGAGACTTCACGGGGAATCGTGGAAGGGTATTGTGGAGGGTTGGAAGAGAGTGGGAGGCTTGAGCATAACTCAGTCAGTAGGTAATACTCCCTTTTCACGCACAGGGGAATATTCCTGCGAGCCGGAGAAGCCAGAGTAGAGGGCCCTTCCTGTCCATCTACAGAGTCCAGCGCTTCACCATTGAAGAAGCATCATCACTCGAAGCCAGACCTGCGCCTCCGTGGGAATCAGGTGAGCGTTACAATACTACAGATTGAAGTTTGATGAAAAAAATGTATTAAAAACAGCATAAATGGAATTAAAAATAAACAAATGACAATGGGAATCAAAAACCAAAAGCAGCATGTCCGTAAAATAATGAAAAACGACAAATCATAATCCAAAGGAAAGGTGCCCAAAGCCACAGTTCAAGAAAGTAAATCCAAGGTAAAAACAAAACCGAAAACCATTGCTCCGTGGGTAAATCCAAAAAAAAAAAAGAAAATCCAACAGTCAACTACCTAATAAAAATAAACTATATACAAAAATGTGGCCCATTGTCCAAAAGGTCCAAAATAAATAAAAAAGCAAAGGAAACCTAACACTAACTACATAACTATTTACAAGGGCAGTGGGCTAGTCCGACGGCTCACTGGTTGTTGTCATGGGCCAGGGCATCATCGAACTCCTGTTCAATGGCTTGGAGGCAGGCATGTTCCCTGGCCCCGAGGTCCCGCAGGGATAATGCAGTGTCCAGCTCCAACTTCCTGCGAAGACCCTCGAGGCACTCAGCCCGCCTCAGCGCCCTCCGCATGGAGTTCTCCGCCCTGACCATTGTGAGCCGTTCCTCCTCGGCCCGCTGCCGCTCCATACCCATCTGCTGGCCCAACCGCTCCCACACGGAAGCCACTCCAATTCCAGGGTTCTCCTGCCCTCCGGCCGATGCCTGCACCCCTGATGTTGATGGCCCCGAGCCATGATGCCTCCCACATCGAGCCTGCCGCTGCCTCCGATGCAACTGCCTGTGCCAGCACAACGGCATCCAGGCTGATGGAATCCACTGACGCTGTCGTGCCCGTGCCATGCCCGATGATGCCGTCACATCCTCCATCTGCTGGGGTCCAGTTGCTGGTGTGTCCACCCCTGCTGCACCTCCGACTCCCGACTGTGGCAGGGATGGGATCCCCACCGAGGTGGCTGCATTGGTCGGGGCAGGTCCACAGGGGGCCCTGGTGGCATCTGGGCCGGAAGACGGCATGGAGTACGACTGGCGCATAGCCTCCACAGAGGAGGAGAGGGTCGCCAGAGTGCCCGACACATGTACGAGACCCCCGACCATGACCGCTCCCAACTGGGCCACGTTGCCACGGTGCTCTTCGTGATGACGTGCGTGCTCCCCCCCAGTAAGCACGCACCTCATTAAGAATGACAGCCGTGCGCAACGCGACACCAATCAGGACCTTCTCCATACGGCCAGGGGTCCCCTCGTCCGCAGGTGGAGGGGAGTCAGATGACATGGACATCCCCCCTACCTGCGGCGGGCCTGGGATGGGGCATCCCTGCTGGTGCATGGTGGTGCAGTCACAGTGTCAGGGACAGTGACATGCACAGGCACCTCCACGGCGACCTGTGCTGCCTCCTGCCCCTGGACTGCACCACTTGCACCAGCAGGGATGCCCCCACCAGGCCCCATGTGCGGCTCAGTAGCGGCCTCCTCCTCCTCTGTGGAAACCACCAACCTGGATGGCTCCACACCGTCTTCCGCCGTTGCAAGCCCCTGTGGGGGCTCACCCACCCCTTCCGCTGCAGCCGTGGGGGCATCCCCGCCGCTTAGCTCCACAGCGCCGTCTCTGCCCTCTTCTTCACTTTGCGCTGTGTAGAGGGAGACATAGAACACAAGTATCAGGGTACTGTACAATGGTCCCCTAGACAGGAAGCAACAGCAGATGAGTGGCACTGTCAAAGATCACTTCCATCATGTCCCTCCACAACACATGGGTCAGTGCAGGCAAAACACATGCAGTAACAGGCATGGCGCATGCTATGGACATAAGCAAACATGTCCAAGGGACTCTTGAAGCATACAATGTTTTTGGACTCACATGCATCATGGGTCATGCCTATCACATGCACACACTTCAACGTACTTTCATCCAGCTGGACTCGTACACCCCAGACACAGTGGATGCAAGGATAACTAGGCTGCATCAGTGATTCTGAACATTGTCACAGACATGTGTCATGCATCCATGGCATTCACAAGTCACAGACACGCAGGTCAGAAATATAGACATGGACACCATACATGTACATGGCATCAGCACACATCCCTTACCCCCACCCATGTCCAGAGACTGGCATGCTCTCATGTGTCCATTCCGCATAGGGCTCCCCAGGTTGCATTTAAACACATACACCAACCGTGTGCTTCACACATTACTGGTCTCACATGCATGACCATGATGTCCCTGCACACACACACACACACACACGTGTACATGGCCTATGTCACACATACAGGCAAGTATCAGACAACCAGCACACTGCAACATTCCCTGTCTCACACAGCAATGCTTGGCCACTTACCGCTCGACTCCAGACGGGTCTGCCTCTCAAGGATCTGGGCATGGAGCGCTGGGCGTACGTGTTCCAGGAACCTCAGCTGGATGGTACTCATGCTGCCCCGGCACCCCTCCACGAGGCGCCGGGCCTTTATGAGGGTCCTGGACCTGAAGTCCTCCCAGCGCTTCTTGACTTGCTTGATGTTGCGGGTTGCCACCCCTTCCGCGTTGATGGCAACCACAAAGTCGTCCCAGATCCTATCCCGTCCTTCCTTGTCGGCGCGTGGTGATCTGAAGAGGGCATCATAATGCCCCAGGACAAGCTCCACCAGGACACCAACTTCCTTCTGACTGAAGCTGGTGGCCCTCTGCCCCTCTGGCTAGGGGTCGCCAGTGGTCTCGGATGGTGTTTGCCCCGACATGGCGACCCCCGAGGCAGGCGTGGGTGGGCAACTGGGTCCTGGGGCTGGGCTGTGGAGAGATGGTATCTCAGTCGGGAGTGTTCTGTTCCAGCAGGGGTGGACACAGCAACTGGACCCCTGCAGATGGCTGATGTGCAGGCACCAAATGGCAGGGCACGGTGGCAGCAGGCAGGCAGCAGATGGCTCGTGGGAGGCTGCTCGGGGCTCTGGGGGGCAGTAATTCGGCCTTTTGGGCAGGAGCGTGGACTTCCGTGTGCTTACGCGTGGCCAGCTTGATACGGAGTGATTTGGCACGTGAAAATTCTGCACGTCAGCGTGTAAATCAAGGAAAGGCCCTTAGCGCATAAGCGCGTCAGCACGCATACGCGATTCCATTGGACCAAAGGCCCTTAGCGCGTATGCGCATCTGTGAAGTATCGCGCACGGGCGTTGCTTTTCGTGGGGTGCGGTGCGTGTGTTTTGCAGGCGTTGAGGTTCACACGCTATTACTTCACAGCGGGTGGGTGTTGGCTACGCATTCTTCTACACGCAAGGCAGACAGTGAGTGGTACCCTGCTCCCCCAGGCCCGATCGCGTGTAAAACCGCCCGCGAGCCCCTGAAATACACGTACCCCGCTCCCCCAGGCCCGATCACGTGTAAAACCACCCGCGAGCCCCTGAAATACACGTACCCCGCTCCCCCAGGCCCGAACGCGTGTAAAACCACCCGCGAGCCCCTGAAATACACCTACCCCGCTCCCCCAGTCTCATGATGCCCGCTCCCGGGGAGCCGGTTCAAGCCCTGCGTCCCCGAAAGCGGACATCCAGTCCCCAAGGAAGGACCCAGCAACCCATATAGGGGCCCTTTGGAGAGTGTCCTGGCGCCATAGGCGCCAGGCTCATTATGGGAGTGCTTGGGTGCACTTACCTGATGCAGACCATGCTGCAGGATCCCGGCCTCCTTGAGGCCTGAAAGGAACTACTTTACCTGTGGGACTAATTTACCATCCGGGCGTGGTCGGGGAAGGATACATACCTAATTGGAAGAAGGATACATACCTGGAACTTCTTCCAAGGCTATTTAAACCCCACCCGAACGGCCACACGTGCTTCGCGTTGTTCTGCATCTAGCAGCTGGACGCTCACCGTGTCTGCTCCTGCATCCTGACTTCTGCCACGCCTGCCAGCATCCTGGATCACCTGCAAAGGAAGAGAAGAAGAGAACAGAAGAAGGAAAAGTCCTTATCTGCTAAATCCGCATCCCGGAGACATCTCGCCGACAATTCTGAAAAGGAAAACTTTTATTTAAAAGCTCATCGCGTCGATCGCTGCAGCGCCGCATTCCACTCACCTTTACAGGGCGACTCCATGTTCAGCAGCGATCATCCGGATTCGCAGTCACGCCCCAGCACCTAGGGAGAAAAAGACCAGAACAAAAGGTGAGAGAGAGAAGGGAATAAGGAAAGCTAAATCTCCATGTTAAGACTTACCTGTTGATTCATTCCCTCTTCATTTCGGGTCCGTGCCGCATCCTGGCATTTCCGGACCCCGGCCCCTAAGGGGAAAAAGAGACATCAGCGTTAATGAGCGAATGAAAAGACATTACCAAAAAGACGCTCATTAAAGACTTACCTGATTTCTACAAGGATTTCACCTCTCATCTCGGGTCGGTGCCAGTTCCCCGGCATTCCGTACCCCGGCCCCTATGGGGAAAAAGACACTAGCATTAGTACATTAATGCATGGACACAAGGGGAACCTCTTCTCAAAAACACTTACCTGGAAGCCAAGCAAGTTTGTTTCTCACCAATCCGAAAATCCAGTGAAGTAACTGGATACCAACGCGCTCCTGCATCAGAAGCAGGATGGAGAGCTCGTCCTTCCAGAGCCTAAGGTGAGACGCTACGAGGAATCACAGAAGGGTTTCGAGGAGGGTGAGAGGGGAAAGTGGGAGGCCGATTGCATTACTCCGCAGACAGTTAATCCCCTATTTTCGCCTACAGAAGGATACTTCTGCGAGACAGACAAGCCAGATTTGGGGGCCCGGTCCAGTCCGTCTTCCGAACCCTGCGCATCACCTTAGAAGAGGTCACAGCAGCGCGAACCAGGCCAGCGCCTCCATGGGAGTCAGGTGAGCGTAACACCCAGGCCCGATTGCGTGTAAAAACACCTGTGCACCTCTGAAATACACGCGCCCAGGCCAATCGCGTGTGGAACTTCTTGCGCACCTCTGAAATACACGCACACGCTCCCCCAGGCCCGATCGCGTGTAGAACTTTGGCGCACATTTTTTGCCTGCATAGGGAAGCTACCGCCTGCTTTCGTGTGGCGGACATGTATGGGCCTGTGCGCGTCTTTGGGCGTGCGCTGTTTTTCCCTATTCCATTCCATGAATACGTGTTGTAGGCTAGCGTGTGGGCGTTCCGCGCACTTGCCTCCTGTACTTCCCCCGTGAAGCCCACATTTTCACGAGTTGTTCCCCATTCTGCGTGTAACGGCCCGTGTTACGCCTACTTTTGTTATGTGGGCATCGCGCTATGTGCGAATTCGCTGTGGCCTTATCGCACGGCGTTCGATGACCTGTGCGCCAGCGTGCGCCGCGCACTTTTTCAGCGCACATCCCACATTTTGCGTGTGCACGGACTTCCATGAATAGATGTGCGCTGTTTTCTGTGCGATAATCGCACTTGCACTGCGATTTTCGCTCTTTCACTGCGAATCGCACGTTTTCGCACGCTTGCGCCGAAATTTTCGGCGCACATTAATTCCATGAATCGGCCTGTCAATCTTCTGGCCACCAAAGAACGCACTCAAACCTGGGCACAAAACTAAATCTGAACTGTCATTTTTGTGAACTAAAGGCTGAGACACTTAAACACTTAACTTTATTCTGCCCAAAACTACGTACGCGGACTCTTGGCTCAACCATCTGCAAACACCAAACATACTGTGCTGACGATTGGTGGAAAATCATGTTTGTTGGGTCGAATCGAAAACTAATGTTTGGCCTCTTAATCTTTCTTAAAGAACTAAAAGATCGGCTTCCGGCATGAAGTTCGCATCTGGATCATGGGTTTGGGTAAACACATCCATGCAATTAGGACCTTGGGGCCTAACTGAAACTGATTGCATGAGTGTCATTTTGCTTTAAGAAGTGGAATATCTTGTGAGATACGAGTGCCTTTTGTTCTTGCTGTTTTGTATAAAGCAACAAAAAAAAAGTGGCAGAGTATTACAGTTTGTTTTTCGAAACTCGAAAATGGGCCTCGACATAGGGCGGGCCAGTAATACTATCCCTAGTGTGACGTCCACTGTACCCATGATTCCTCACGCGTGTAGGACCCTCAGATTGTATTTTTTCTGACATGAGGTAGCATGAGGAGTAGTGCGAGTACAGATTAGATAGATAAGACTACAAGCATCTATGCGCCTTCTCTCAAGAGGGGAGGAAGGGTAGGCGCATGTGAATCTAAGCAGATACAAGCATCAGAAATACAATTACAGTGAGTAATGTATCCCTTCTGAGGCTTGTGGACTCTGCTTAGATCACATGCTGTGCATAGATTAGCAAGCAGTGTTAGAAGAAGGAGGTGGGATGTGAGAAGGGTCATGAGCGAACAGATGTTTTAAAACCGCTTGTCCCACTTGAGTATCTGTCTTGGAATGAGTGTCAATGCAGTAGTGCCGAGTAAAAGTGTGAATAGAGCTCCATGTAGCTGCTTTGCAAATAGAGTCAAGGGGTACATTTGCAATGAAAGCCAGAGTGGCCCCAGTGCCTCTTGTAGAGTGGGCTCTTGGCGTAAAAGGCAGAGTTTTTTCAGAAAGGGAGTAACACAGCTGGATACATTTGACTATCCATTTCGAGATGGCATCTTTAGAGACGCGATCTCTCTCTCTGCCTGTAGCTACGGAGACGAACAGTTGGTCTGTTTTTCTTAGCGGTCTGGTCTTGTCTACATAGTAGAGGACCGCTCTTCACACATCTAGAGTGTGCAGTTTCACCTCAGCAGAGCTTTTGAGTTCTTGGAAGAAGGCTGGTAGCTCAATTTACTGGTTAACATGGAATTTAGAAATTAACTTAAGTGAGAACCTAGGATTAGTTTGTAGAACCAGTTTATCCTTATGAACAGTAAATAAAGGATCCTGAACTGACAGTCTGAATTTCACTGATCCTTCTTATGGATGTAATGGCTACTAAGAAGGCAGTTTTATAGGCCAGGTGTTTGAGACTGGCCTTATGCATGGGTTCAAAGGGGGGGGGGGGCATGAGTTTAGCAAGCACCACATTAAGGCCCCATCCTGGTGGTGGGTTTGAAATTGGAGGGTGAAGTCTCTTTACCCCTTCCATAAATGCTTTAACCACTGGTACTTTCCACCACAACACCTTGTTATGGGAGGTGGTGTAGGCTGACCGCGCCGCCAGGTGTACCTTGACTGAATTTAATACCAATCCTGCGTCCAACAGGTGGAGCATGTAGGTGACAATATTGGAAGGAGTGCAATCAACCGGGTTGATATGTTTATTCTGGCACCAGATAACAAATCTCTTCCATTTATCAAAGTAACAGTGTCTTGTGTTTGGTTTCCTTGATTCTTTTAGGATATCTATACATCTCTTTGGTAGATTGAGATGGCCAAACTCTGACTTCAGGAGCCATGCTGCCAAGTTCATTGGGCTGGGTTGAGGATGCACTGTTTGACCTTGGTGCTGGGATAGTAGGTTGTGCCAGCAGGGGAGTCTGATGGGTTCGCACACTGCTAGTCTGCGCAGGTGTGGGAACCGTGGTCGTCTCGCTCACATGGGAGCAACTAGGATGAGTGTCATCGATTCTCTCTGCATCCTGTTGACCACCTTCCTCATGAGAGGCGTTGGTGGAAAAGCGTAGGCAAACTTCCCTGACCAGTTCATCCACAGGGCGTTCCCTTTGGAGTTTGGCTTGGGGAACCTGGATGCGAATCCTGGGCATTGTCTGTTTTCGCTTGTGGCGAATAGGTCTATAGTGCGGAAACCCCACTGTGAGAAGAGGTCTTCTACGACTTCTCTGTGCAGACACCATTCGTGTTCTTCTGGGAGGGGATCTCTGCTCAAAGCGTCTGCTAGTGAATTGAGATCCCCTGGAACATTTTGTGATGACAAATAAATGTTCCGTCCGAGTGCCCATGTCCAAATTTTCTGGGCAAGTCTGGAAAGATTTGGCGAACAAGTCCCTCCCTGCTTGTTTATGTAAAACATAGCTGTCGTGCTGTCTGTTAAGATCTGCACTGACAGGTTCAACAGGTGGGGTTCGAACGTTCGAAGCGCTCTGAAGACTGCCAGCAGCTCTAGCAGATTGATGCGATTCTTGGCCACTGTGTGAGACCAGAGGCCCTGTGTGGTGAAGGAGGTGTGCTTCCCACCCCGATAGGGACGCGTCTGTAGCGACTACGGCCTGTATCTCCGGATCGAAAAAGGGTTTCCCGTTTGACTGGTTCTCTCTCGTCCACCAGTGAAGACTTTGTACAAGTGTTGGCGAAACGACCACTAGATCGTCCCACAGACCACTTGCCTGAGACCACTGTTTCGCCAACCATTGCTGCATGGGTCACATGCGCAGGCGTGCGTGGGGAACCAGGTAAATACATGACACCATCATGCCTAGCAAACACATCGCTTTGCGCACCCTTATCGGACGACCGATTGATTGAGGAATTTGCAGTAGTAGATTCTGAATTCTTTCTTCTGATGGAAAGGCCAATCCCTCTCGAGTGTTTAGGACAACTCCTAGGAATTGTTTGGAGATGCTTGGCACCAGGCTTGATTTTTTCTCGTTGATAGAGAAACCCAATTCGAAGAGGAGGTCGATAGTACTTTGGATGTTGGATCTGCAAATTACTGGGGTTTCCCCTGTAATGAGCCAGTCGTCCAGGTAAGGGTACACTGGGATTGCCTCCCTGCGTAGGTGTGCCGCCGCCACTGCCAGTACCTTAGTGAATACCCTTGGAGTCGAGGCTATACCGAAGGGCAGCACCCTGAACTGGTAGTGCTGACTGTCCACCTTGAAGTGCAAGAATCTTCTGCGCGCTGGGAACATGGAAATATGAAAATGGGCATCTTTCATGTCCAATGGTGCCATGTAATCCCCTTTTTTAGGAGGGGGATTACCTCTTGGAGTGTAGTCATGCGAAATTTTTGGGGCTTGACATACTTGTTTGCAGGGTGTAAGTCTAATACTGGGCGCATGGTCAAATCTTTTTTTGGCACAAGGAAGTAAGTTGAATAAATACCCTTGTCTATCTGGTTGCCCGGGGACAAGTTCTATCGCGTCCTTTGCGAGAAGATTGACGATTTCCTCGAGTAGGATCTTTTGGTGGTCCAGGGAGTGTATCTTTTGTCTTGGAGGGTGATTGCGGGAGCGCTCCAGCAGTTCGATGCAGTATCCTGCGGACACTGTGGACAGCACCCATCTGTCCGATGTGATCCCTTCCCATGCATGCGTGAAATGCGCCCCCCTACTGGGGATGCATGGGAAGGGACCCTGAGCGGAGCGTCACGGTTTGCCGGGAGGCGTACCGCCTCTGCCTGGGCTGCCTCTTCCTCTACAACAGCTCCTCTTGTTACCTCTGCCGTAACTTTGGGTAGTGTGTTGGTTGCCACCCCACGATGTACCCTGCCCCTGTGCGTAATTGGAGCCCCTCTGGGAATTTTGGCTGCGTGAGCGACAAAAATTACTATTCCCTCTTTGGTTCGTGGGCTTATTAGTCAATTGTCCCAGGGACTTTAGGGTATCGTACTCGTCTTTGGCAGTTTTGAGTGCTTCCTCTACCGCTTTGCCAAACAAGACATTTGGTTCTACCGGCATGTCGATAAGGGTAGCCTGGGTCTCCGGTTTAACCCCCGACTGTCTGAGCCAAGTGTGCCTCTTAATGACGGTGCTCTCTGCGATGAGCCGGCCTGCATTATCTGCGGCGTCAAAGGTCGCCTTTAGAATGCACCCAGACACGGCTCTACCCTCCGAAGCGATCTGGGCTAACTGGCCCTTTAGTGGTTCCGGATCAGAGGCAAAGAGCAGCTACCTGCTCCCACTGGTGGCAATTATAGCTTGCCAGCAGAGTGGTGGTATTGGCTATCTTTCCTGGTAAGCAGAAGTGGAGGGGAGTACCCGCTCTTTTCCTGGTGGTAGTGACTACCAGTGAATCGGGCTTAAGTTGACCCCTTATGTAAAGTGGGTCGGACTGGGCGGCCCTGAACATCTTTTCAATTCTGGGGTTGACAGCCCTGGTGAGATTAGGGGTGAGGAGGGAAGGATCAATTTTGCGTTGGATGGACTTCAGAATTGGTATGGCTTGGGCAATGGGTTTTTTGTCCCCCATGTTCTCCTCTGCAAAGTCGCTCTCTTCTTTAGCCCCCTGAGTGTCTATATGGAAGTGCTCTGCAGCTCTAGCCAAGACCTCATTTAGAAGGGGCTGGTTATCTAAGGGTGAGTCAGTGACCTGTAGTTCTTTGCGAACAGGAGAGTCTATATTGTAGACCTCTGCCTCGTCTTCCTCCTCCTCATTCTGGTCCTCGTCATCTCCATAATAATCGACCCCGGCTTGGTCGTCCAGCCTCTGTATGTGTGAATCTTCAGCATACTGATGGTAAAGTTGAATGTAGTAAGGGTCTGAAATCAGGCCCTGAGCTGGAACCTCAACCCGAGGTCTCTTACTAGGAGGCTGAGGGTCTTTGGATCCTGAAGGAGTAGCGTTGTCAGGGGTATTCTGATAGCTCAGAAAATGCTCTGAGTTTTTTCGTAGAAATTAGCCAAGAAAGACATTCTTCTCATCACCCTATGTCCTCAGTGCTCCATTCTCTGGAATTGGGGATGACAACCTCCTGTTGAGGTTCCTCTTCTATTCCTATATCATGAGGAGTGGGAGGGATAAGTTTGGGTGTAGTGACAGGGACAGAGGTCTTCGATCTATCCTTATCTGAAGACCTACGTTTGCCCTTGTGTTCCTGGGGTGCAGAAGTTGTGTGATGACTTTTTCTGCTGTTTGTCCCTTTTACCAGGAGTAGAAGAGTGTTGCCCTGATGGTTTGGTCTTTTCTGAATCTTTCGACAGCTTGTGTGGAGATTCGGGGGGGTGTATGGTACTCTCTGAATCCTTCGAGTGTGAACGTCAATTCTCTGAGGCAGACGCCGATCGGGCTGCCGGAGCAGACTCTAAGCGTGCAGCTTGGGGGTGGAGGTCGGATTCATCTTCTGACGACCATACCTCCGTGACTTTGGGGAGCGAGGCACTCTTGACAACTGTGGATGGTTGCTGTGTGCCGTGAGGTGATCTCGACCTGGAACGCCCAGAGGACACCGATTCTGTGGACCGCTCTCTACGTGCCTCCTTCGGAGAACTCGACACGCGTGTCGAGTCTCGGCTGGGTTTAGTGTGTTTAGGTGTAGTAGTCTGGGTAGTGCTCGTGTCGCCGGGTGTGGTCCCCATAACTGCCCCGCCGGACAATCCTCCGAGGTCGGGGACTAGCGCTTGGGGTGTCTTTCGACGCCCCTGTGGCCTCGCGGTCCGAAAGGGTGGCGTTGCTGCCATCACTAAAAGATCCCACCGCTTCCATGGCCTCGAGCTGCCTGGCATGATAGGCCCAACGTTTAGTGGAGCCCTTTAGTGTCTTTGCCTTGAAAAATTCTACACGCTCTGCAGTTAGCTTCGGGGTGGTCCCTAGGCAAACAGAGATTACAGGTGGCGTGTTTGTCAACCCAAGGGTACTTGCGGTTGAACTTGGGGCAAAATTTAAATGGAGTACTCTCCATATGTCACCTTATGGCAGCGGGCTAGTGTATGTAGGAAATAACGAGTAGGAGTATGTTTGCACCCCCCACTCTCCCAACTTGCAGAGGCCTTCCAAGGCCGAAAGTCCGTTGTGCAGTCTCGACGGTTGTTTGTTCTTCGGACTGGCGTCGATTGTCGGGCTTCCGACAAGTATGGCAGAAAAAAACAATTTGAGGGTCCTACACGTGCGAGGGATCATGGGTACAGTGGACGTCACACTAGGGATAGTATTACGGGCACGCCCTATGTCGACGCCCATTTTCAAGTTTCAAAAAATAAACTAATACTCTGCAGCTTCCACTAGATGTCGGCCTATGCACAGCATGTGATCTAAGCAGATTCCACAAGCCTCAGAAATATATATATACAGATTTAGAAAGATCGCTCAGAAACCATGCTGAGCGGTCTTTCTAAATCGAACTATCAGCTCCTGCGATGCACATGAAAGGGCGCAGGCAGGCACGGCCGGAAGATGGGAGACGCGGGTGCCTGAGGTAAGTGTGTTGTGACAAAAAATCTCACCAGTGTAGGAGGGATAGGGTATTCAGGGGGATCAGATTCCTGGGGGAGGGTAGGGTTGGGGGGGGTCATGTAATGTCATTTCTGCATATTGTGGGCTGCACACAATTTTCAGAAAAAAATGTCTATGTTTGTTCTTTAATATGTGGAAGTATCACATAGAAATTATAAATTACTCACTGTAGTGACTAACGTACTCTTAATCCATAGTCCTTTCCCCCATACTGTATGGGTGTCTCTCGCTAGGGATGGGAAACAGAACCTTTTTCACCAGAAAAAAATGTCTTTGCCTTTAAATTTTGATGCGCACAGGGGCGCGGCAGTGGTGGCATGCGCTCCCCTGACTTCGCCCCTCCCCTCTCCGGCGCTGACACTCCGTACACTTTGGCGCGTCGACAATCTTATAATTGCCTAATGACACTAGATGTTAGGGGAAGATGGTGGGACGTATGGTGGAAAGGGGACTATGGATTCGGAGTGTGTTAGTCACTATGGTGAGTAACTTATAATTACTCCTACATCACATCCCCTTTCCTCCATACTGTATGGGTGATTACAACTGAATGCAGCCCTGGGAAGGGCAGTTGCCCCTCTAAGAAAACAAGTTAATCAAAACTGCCTGGCCAGAGAGCTGGTAAAGGTAAGTACCAAATGCTGGTATCCTGGCGGCTCTATCGCCAGGATGCCAGCATACTCAGAATGAGGTCCCTTTTCTCTTCTATTAGTTTACTCACCTCATTCTTAACCCTGAGTTTTTGAGTCTGCTTGAGAACGATAATTCAGTGTCTGAGCTCTACAAGGATTGCTGTAATGCCTTGTTGCACAATATAAGGTGGTTTTCGTGCTGCCCCAACTGATCATCAATAGCCATAGTGAATAAATGTAAAATTAACACAAAACCTCTAAAAGGCTGGTCTAAATGAAAATGATAAACAATGTAAAGCAAACAGCTTAAAAGTGCTACAGTTGGCCAGCAAAGAACTCTGCTAAAATAAATATGGTGCAGTAAGTCCACTGTAGGTGCTTGAAAGATTCCATACAAAGTGCCCATCTCAAGAACCGTTGGCAAAAATAAACCAGTAATCTTGCCAAGCTGTACTGTACTTAAATAAAAAGGATGATCCAAACACTGAAATGCCAGAAAAACACTGCAAAAAAGTAAACATCCGGAACCAGCAAAATGTTACAAACAAGTAGTAGTGGCAACAACAGAGGTTTGACACGGTTAGGAATGGTTGAAGTTGTGCTTCATATGAAACTATCACCACCAACAATATTCAAAGTTGAGTTGCATGGTTCAGGAAATGCTCATGAACGATATGGATGTACTCAAAAGATCAAAGACTGAAAAAAACAATCCAGCCCATGTCACATCCACAAGAGTCCAGGTTTAATGGTGGTTGATTTCTGACCCGGTATCATGTCCCTTTCTCAAGAGGCGCTCCCTGACCTGACTGCTCAGTTCAAGTAACCAGGCACCAGAATGTCTTTCACCTCTCCCACCTTGGATTGTGAATTTGGTTTAAGTTAGTGTATTTTCTTCTCTCTTTGGGTTTGTCAGACACTTTGTACCAGTCTTGGGTGTCCGATACCCATGGGATGTCTGGGATTTTAAAGTTCTGTTCCAAATAACCCCCTTGGCTCACTTTACAATGATTATCTGCTCGCCACTTCTCCTGCTGGTTACCCCTCCCTGGGGGTCTCTCGTTTCACACGCCAGCCTCTGTGTTGTCTCTTTGATCCAACCCAGGTTTTAATTGCTTTTACGTTTGTTTGGGGTCAGCTGGATTTCACCTCGCCTCAAGATTGAGTGGTTCTCACCCTGCAGTGGGGTGGAGTGGTTCTCACCCCGCAGTGGGGTGGAGTGGTTCTCACCCCGCAGTGGGGTGGAGTGGTTCTCACCCCGCACTGAGTGGAGTGGTTCTCACATCTGCATTGACCCTGTTGCCCACCTCCCGACTTCCCTGAGCGACAGAGTGCCTTTCTTTTAGGGGACGGTCCTCTGCTTGGGCATTCTGGGGAGGTGGTGCAGTCTGGTTCAGTCTGCTTCTTTTGCCTCTGCTGGAGTGGGTGCTCCCTTACCGCCGGCTCCTAGCAGGGTTTGGTGGGGGCTCTGCATCTCGCCGCTGTTCGGTGGCTCCAGCTCTCTCCACTGGGCCTCCTGTGGCTGGACCACTGGCTCTGTGCTGTGGCCGTCTTGTAGAGCGTTGCATGATGCCACTGTGGGTCAAAGCACCACACTGGGTTTGGGCTCATCTCTCTAGGCCACACCTCACAGGAGAGCTCTTCAGTGTGGCTCAGCAGCTCCCTCTCTTCCCCTCCACCAATGCTGATGAGCTTTTGTTCCTTTCTCTGGGCCAGGTCAAAGACCGTGCCTGAAAAATGTCAAACCATACCAACCATTAATATACAAAGTGGTAACCCATAACATATCAAATCCCATAAAACCAACCAACATATTGCATTCTTGAGACAAGGGAGCATAACTCATGTCCATATCTAGGTATTACCTGTCCTCTAAAGGGGGAGGAGAGTCTGGGGTTCACCCCAGTGGGATCCTGCTTGCCCTGCACCCTGGAGGGTGTTCAGTTGTGGGCTTACCCCCCCCCTTGTCCCAAAGGGGGTGGCTCTCCCTTGGTGGAGGGGAGGAATTCCCTATATTCGTCAGAGAAGTCTGAAAATCCATCCTCAACGCTAGTTTATTAAAGGTAATAATTGTATAAGATTTCCCTAGTATGTAAGCATTCATCCAACCCGAGTTAATGAATTGTGAATCATAATAAAACATTGTTGAACTAATAGTGGGTTGTAAGCTGTATCATTGCCTAAAATCTCAACATTAGTTAATATGAAATAATCGTTATTCTGATATTCTAAGAAGTGCATTACATATCTGGGAAAATAGATATCAAAAAGGGTGCTCCAAACGTGGGGTCTAAATTTGCCTACAAGAGTTTCTCAGCAAAATCTCAGACCAGAAAATAGCCTGGTGTTTGTGAATATTTTCTTTTATTCAGATGTAGGCCAGGTTTTTGCCTTGGCCTCCTGCGAGAAGCAGACTACTACACACCAAACCCATGCCCAGACCAACTGCAAAAGAGAAATAGGATAGGTAACCTGCAAGGGAACGGACGGGAGTTGGCTAGATTCCAGAGTCCTGAATTAAGGGGTGTGGAGCTGCCCCTGTGTGTGTTGTAACAGCCAAAATTATCCATAGCAGACAGTAGGATCTGCTTCACACCAGTGTCTCGATTGCTATCCAAAACCCTAAGATATATGAACACATACTGTCCCCTGCAACAGGCAACTCTGTTGGTGCCCATAATTCATAACACAAGTTAATATGGTAAGTAAAGTAAACGAAATAAGTTACTCACTGTAGTCACTAACATACTCTTAGTCCATAGTCCCCTTTCCTCCACATTGTATGGGTGTCCCTTCCAAGGGACGAGAGACGGAACCTTTTTCACCAGAAAAATATTCTTCCCCTTTAAATTTAGAGGTGCGCGGGGGCGCGGTCCAGGGAGCATGCACGGCCCTGAACCGCCCTCCAGCGCCACACCTCAGTCCCCATTGACGCGTCGACAATAGATTTAACATTGCCTAATAACACCAGTATTATTAGGGGGGGGGGGGGAGGTTGGTAGGACGTATGGAGGAAAGGGGACTATGGACTAAGAGTACGTTAGTCACTACCGCGAGTAACTTATAATTATTAAATTTAAAAAAATAAAAAAAAATAATGTGAGACAGTTTAAATATAAACTTTACACATATCAAATAGATATAACAAAACAAAAAATAAAAAAAAAATACATTAAAGTAGAATCAGATGGAATAAATAATGTAGAATAACCTCGATTAAAACTGATTTCCAGCACATATAATTTCCAAAATATCAGTCCTCAGAGATAAAAATACAAATTCTCTCTAGAGAAGATGTAAATAAACATATAGTTACCATCGACGATTTATTTCAGATCGTAATTCAGATATACATGCATTTAAATTCATTATTCATTATTATTCAGGGTCTAGACCATCTCATTACCCAGCCATGAGAATTTGGGTTAGGAAAGCTCCACCAGGCCATGATTAACACCATGCACTGATAGCCCTCCAGAATGTTGGTCAATGCTGATCATATTGAGAGGCCTGACTCGCTTACTATAGTATACTACTGTAGTATTGAGAGAATTAATATGCTAGATGGTGGTACCCAGGAGTTTTTCGATCATCAGCCAAATGCTATAGATGGCTATGTCCGTCTTTATGCTTGTTGAGTTTAGAGTACGATACCAGAACCAAGGTTCGTCTATGTGCTCCAAGTTGTGGAACAGGTTCACGTAGCATAGTTCACAGGTTTTAGCCAGAGCCAGCTGTAAATAAGTATATGGTAGTTTCATTAATAGTAGTGTTTTTACAGATAAAACAATGTCTTTCTTGAGGAAGCAGATGGTTCTTCAATCCATTTGTTAGCGAGCACCGGCAGACAATCAAGTCGCAGCAAAAGAAAGAAACGTCTAAGTCTACTGGAGGGGCTCAGGTTCATGTACACCTGTGGTTTCAGGAATGTATATAATCTATATCGCACAAATTGGTACTTTGTGAGTTTGCCCAGGTGGGCGTAGTTCTCCAGCCAGACTCACAGGTCTATCCGTTTCGACAGACCTTTCTTCGATGTGTCGTAGGTGCCCCTCAATGCAGGGATCCAACCAGTCTCTTTATAGAGACTTTACATTTGTTTTTTTAGTTGGTAGAGCGTCCATTCCCTAGATATTTCTTGATATAGGGATCTCAATAAGAAGTTCAGAGGTTGGTTGATCATCTTCAGATACATATCCGCCCTCCTTTTGTGTACGATAGCTTTTAGGGAGTTTAGCCCCAGTTCCAATCGAAGGATCGCCATCGGGATACATTGGGGAAGGCTCAGTATCCTCCTCCAAAATGTGCCCTCTATGACTTGGAGGCAACCTAGATTGATGTTCAGTAGTGCCTCCAGGCCATAGGTCACCATAGGAACCAATATCTGCATATATAGCTGACGTACACCCCACATGGTATAGCCACAGTTTTTAACAGCAAATCGATGCATTAATGCTGTTAGTTGTGCGGCTCTGGTGATATGCGTTTGTATGCAGGTCGGGTATTCTCCTATGACATCAACCTCCACACACAAGTATTTGTATATCGGGGTGTATTTTATTTCACTCCCCTGCATAATTAATTTAGGCCTAGAAAAATGTTTTGCCGAGAAAACCATCAATTGAGTTTTTTCACTGTTGATGACCAGATCATTTTTGATGGCGTATTCCCAGAGTGCACAGGCCGATCTGGACAGTCCACTAAATGGTTGGTCCATGATGATCAGATCATCAGCATATGGAAGCACTGGACAGTGCTCAGATCCGATCCGAGGGGGGCAATTGTGGACTGCAGAGACCGCTATGGGGGGGGTCGTAGGTGAACAAATTGTACAGAAAAGGAGCTGTAACGCAGCCCTGTTTTACTCCTCTATTCTGTTTTACTGGGGCGGTCATATGGCCTTAGGAATCCAACTTCAGTTTGGCCGTAGTATTTTGATGTAATGCTCTTAAATAATAGAGGAGTTCATCAGGGCAACCTAATAGTTTTAATTTTTGCCAGAGTTTATCTCGAGGGACAGTGTCAAAGGCCGCTCTGAAATCTATGAAAAGGGAGTACAAGGAAGGTTCACCACGGTTCTTAGCTCTCGTCCTCAGCAGATCAATAATCATCAGGTTCATAGTGGTGATATAACCTTTCCTGAATCCACTCTGGAATTGATTGCGTATTCCAGCTTTAGCAGCCCACGCCTCCAGTTTTTCCAAAAGCAACGACGCAAATAGCTTCCCTGTGCAGTCCAGCATTGAAAGCAATCTATAGTTTCCAGGTTCCAGTCTATTTCCTCTCTTGAAGACTGGAATAAGTATGGAAGTTTGCCATGAGGCCAGAATATTACCAGTCTCCAATATTTTGTCAAATAGGATCTTTATTAAGCTGGCCCAGAAATCAGGATTACTCTTCAGAACAATGTTAGCTAGGCCATTGGGTCCTGGCGCTCTTGAAGATTTCAGAGATTTGATTTTGGCAAGTAGTTCCTCTTTGGACGTGATGAATGGTTTCTCGAAATGGACTAGTTCAGCGCTACATTGATCGCCCGGCACTGATGGAGTGTTACGATCAGATAGGAATTCAGTCCATTGCTGAGCACCTATTGGGTTAACCAGTGTGTAGTTGATAAGGGCCCTCATTTCGTTCAGGACACCCCAGATATTTCTTGTGTTTCTTGAGCATACAACTTGAACCATTCGTTGCCAGCGACCTAGCTTCTCAGTTCTTCGCGTGATCTTAATCCAGCCATGGTATTTGTTCTAAAGCTTTCTACGTTGAGCTGCAAAGGTTTCGAATGTGGCAGCGACGATTTTCGCTTTACGAATAGAGGCTCTTAAGACTTGCTTGGCATCTCTGATGCTTTTATCGAAAGGTATGGTCTTCCTTCCTTCTTGGATCATCGTATTAGTAGAGGTACTGGCATGTGACAACGCAAAAGCAGCAATCCATTCCTCAATATCGTTAACTATGTTTTTGTATGCCATCGAATAGAAGAGGCTGCTTGATTTGTGGTCAAATTTCCCATGGGTCTGGGAGCTGGAGTTTCCCAGTCAACTGCAATGGTCAGAGTTAGGAGGCTGTGAGCGCTCCAGTCATTCGAGGGGACCTTAATATTTTTTTACTCTGCCAGCGATATTTGGATTTACAAATACGTAATCTAGGGTACTAGTTGCCGTGGCATTAAGTCAAGTGTAGTTGCCAGGATAATTGCTTTGCGTTCTCCCGTTGATAAGTTAAAGGTCCCAATCGGAAGAAAAGTGTCGGCAATTTGAGCCTTCTGGATCTTATACGTTGCGCAACATTAGCCCCTTTGGTTGAAGTAGAGGGTTAACAGTGGTGCCCTCTGATCCATTTATGTGGCAGTTGAAATCGCCTGTGAGGATAACTGAGTTGTTCCCCGGTATCATTGTCCATTCGCTAAGTAGCTCGTGGATAGCCTCCTGTATTTGCCTTCTACAGACCGCGCCAGGTGGGTTATATAGAGTGACGAGTAAAATTCTTTCATAGGTAACTTCATTAGGGACCACCACTTCGACAGCTATGATGTTGTCTGGTTGGCTGGTCTTAATTCGATGAGATTGCACTGAGTGCCTAACACCCACAATAATTCCCCCAAAAGGTCGGCCCCTGGGCCCCTTCTTAGCATAAGACTGATGCAGCGAATATCCATTTAGGATCACCGGGGAACCCCAACCATGTTTCCTGCAAGCAAATGCATGAGTGGTCAGCTAAAATGACTGCTGACCCTTCTGATGCTAGCAAATGGTTGAAACCTCTACAGTTCCATGAGGCGATGGTGTGGTCTCATTGTTTACTTATTATTAGAGGGAGAGATTCAGCCAGCCAGCTCAGAACTTTCTGAACATCGGCAATCTGAACTTTATCCCCCTTAGGTGGAATAGAAGCCGAAGGAGTTTTTTCCGGTGGGGGCGTCACCATGCGTGGGCAGCTAAGGTCTTCCGCTTCTGGATCAGCGTCAATCTCTATGTCTACCACCAGCAGATCTCTCTTGAAGCATCGCATCAATTGGGCAGTCGCTAGAAATTTGCAGTGTATCGCAGAAACATTAGGATTTGTGACTTGGAGTGGTTCCACATATTCAAAGTCAGCAGAACTAAGAACACAGAGTTGAGAAACGGAATGAAGCCTGGTCATAAGAGCCAATCTTGTGAGCCAATTTCGCTCATGTTGCTGATGTAGGTTTTTGATAATGCATATACGGTTATTAAGATAGGGAATTTGCGGAGCCTCACTCATGATGGCAGGGTTAGGCATAGTCGGTGCCAAAGGCGCCCTAATTAGGTCTTTATTTGGGGTCAAGGAGATCTTCTCCGAATCGTTGTTAAGTTGAGATGATTTAAGGTCGAGTGAGTCATCTTCTACACATAGACTCATTCACGTTATCAGGGATTAGCCAACTTGTTAGAGAACCCGGGCGCTTCGCTTTCTGTTTTGCGCCCCGTTTGCTTTCTTTTTGGCCTTTTTTTTCAAGGTTTCCCCACCGGGGCATTCGTAGGTAGAGGAAAGGCTATAACACAAGGCTTTTTGTTCATGGCTGCTCTCCTAGCCAATCTTCGTTGTTTGCGTAAAAAGAAAACTGCTGACTCATTGGAGGGTTCAGGTATAGACACTGGGTCTGCAGTAGATTGTGGAGGGCTATTGACCGGAGGCCTCGGGATCAGGTTTTCTTCTGCCCCCATGCTATCTTTAGCTCCTTCTCTTGCTGCAAAAGTGAGAGTAGTCTCAAGGATGCGCCCACACAGTTTTAGTAGAATTTTTAATACAAACTGGAGGGAAGCCACTGAGGATTCTAGTTCAACTAGAGCAGGTGTACTTGAGGTAGAGGCTCTGCTGGAGTCGCTGATACTTCCCAAGTCAGAAGGCTCCTGAAATGGAGCAAGATTAGGGGAAGTAGATAGTCTTTCAGTTGACTCCCTCTGAGAGAATAATGCACTTGATTGTGGGTGCTGCGGATTGTTTCCTGGCAAACGCGACTGAGCTAGAGTCATAGCCCTCTGCATTGACAAGCAGAGGTCAAGGAATGAATTATTGTCTATATCACCATAATTGGTGACATCTTGGGGAGCCATAGCTATATTGCTCTCTATTTCCTCTCCCTCCGTTGTGTTGGGGTTTACTTCAGGAAGAGCATTTGGTGGAAAAAAGTCAGCGATTGCTCCTTTAGGGAGAGGTTCTTTCCTTTTTGCTTTAGCTTTGTCCATTGGGATATTTATTCCAGAGGGGGAAAGTTGTTATTACGTTTCCAGAGATTATACTTAGATTTCTGACCTTGCTTCTGAAACGGCATATAGCATGCACTATTAAGCAAGCTCAATCAATTGGTAGCTCCAAGAGATTAACTTCTGGATGTTTTTTTGCAAAGACAGGGGCCCTTCTTCGAGTTGTCCAGGGGGCTAGTGTCTAATAAACCCCAGCCTGAATCCACTACTAGTAGCAGTCTATGGCAGTCTTATGAACAGAAAGAAGGGCAGCCGTGATCAAAGGGCAAATCCTGCAGTCTCACGGCTGAACTCAAGCGTAATTTGTGGTCAGACTGATAAAACTCCAGCAATACAGTCTATTAAGGGCCCTTTCTGTTAGACTGGAGTAGCCCTATTTGGTGGACAGTGATAGAACAACACCTTGGGTGTAGGCAGCTTTAGCAGTCCACATTAGGGGTCATTCTCCGCCCTGTGCCGCTATCACCGAGTCCAGCTGCAGCAAACAACAACACAGTAATCAAACGCGCCTTTGACCAGAAACACAACCGGCAACTCTAAGCACTGAACACCAGCAACTCCTGCAGCACTATGAGGAGAGGCACAGGAGCGAAAAGAAAATACGTTCCAACAACGTTTAATCGTTCTCCGCGGTATGTCTGATGTGCCTTAGAGAACGCAGGCACGGAGGTGGTCGTGTCAGCCTTACCCTCTAACTTCACCCACGCCCCGCGGCTTCAAGGCCAAGGCCCGTGATCAGCACTCGGTACTCCCCTGCTAGCTGGCTCCCCTGCAAGCTGGCTCCAAACTCCAGACTACCAGGAATCGAGGGGACAGCAACACAGCACAGCACTGCAAATGGCGACGCGCTCTGCCAAAGGGGAGAAATTGTGTTAGAGGAAGGGACCTCTGGATGTGCACAACACGTGAATCAATCCACACCTCTCTCTCCGTACCGTACTGACACAGAGGCCACTTCCGATTCAGTGGAAATGAATGGACCCCCTTACCATAACTTATAATTACTCTTATATCCCGTCCCCGTTCCTCCATACTGTATGGGCGCATACAATTGATTGTAGCCCCACGGTGGGGAGGAGACCCTCAATAAGAAACATTATCGGATGGTCAGCCGCAATTGCAGCAGTTACTACAAATGAAAACCGCCTGTCCTAAAGCCGCATCAGATCTAGTGCCGGCATCCAAACAGTAATGCTTGCAGAAAGCCGAGGGAGAGGCCCAAGTGGCCGCCCTGCTTATGACTTGCCAAGGGACATAGTGCTGGAATGCGATGGCTGTTGCCTTGGCCCTGACTGCGTGGGCATGCATGTTGGCTGGGAGCGGCCTGTGCTAGCTCTCACACGCTTCTTTGATGGCAGAGACCATCCAGCGGGATATGGAAGCCTTAGAGGCCTAATAGCGTGGCCTTGAGCCGCCGAAAGTGACAAAGAGGGCGTTCGACTTGCGGAAGCTCTTGGTCCTGTCCAAGGAGAATTTTAGGGCATGCCTGACATCCAAGCAGTGCAGCACTCTGTGCTTCGCCCTTGGTATCGGGAAAGAACGTAAGAAGCACTATTTCCTCGTCCAAGTGAAATGCTGATGGAACCTTGGGCAGAAATGCCGGGTGCGTCCACACAACTACCTTGTCCTTGTGTGTGGAGATAGGGGGGGTCCGGACAGGTACAAGCCCACTTATAGGCACGGACGAGGAGCAGACAGTGCCTCCCGGACCGGCAGCAGAGGGGGAGCGGTCCATCATCCCCTGGTAACAGCCCACAGCCCCAGCCCCTTACCTCATGCGCTGCACCTGAAAACACGGCCTACGCGGCTCCAGCAATGAGACTGTATGGAAGGGGGCGGGGCCGGAAGCACGCCGAAGCTGGGAGGGGAAGGACTCACGGCAGCCCGTGGCATGCCAAGAACGGGACAGGGAATGAGAGTGAGCTGCAGAGGCATCATTGCCCAGAGGAATGCTGGGAAGGATCCGTCCATGAACTTACTGCAGCTGGGGAGGAGGTGGGTACGGCAACTCCTTTCATCAGGCTGCTTACTACAGGAGTCACTCCTATCAGTAGGGGAGACTTGGCCAGAGGCTGACTGGTGGGGACATAAGCCAATTGCATAAGTATAAAAGGAATAAAGTGGACTCTCCTGTGTTGTTGTTTTCCAGAAACCCGGAGAGGAGAGAGGAAGTGAATGGTGGGCCTATCCGGGCTCGAGTGACTAGAAGGAGCCTCTTGAGAAACAGCCTATCCCCAAGACTTTGAGGTAGTGAAGAAACTACCATCAGCCCTTATTATAGTTTGTTAAAGAGAACAGGACATTCGGAACCTTAAAGAAATAAAGTATCATTTGAAGCATCAATACCGTCTCCCGTCCTGGTTCTTACAAGTGGCGCAGTCGGCAGGATATCGACAACGCAATGGAAACCCTCATAAAAACATTATCGGAGGGTCAGCAGCAATTGCAGCAGTTGCTATAAATGCAATCCCAACAAGCTGTGGCCGACTGATAGGCTTTCCAACAGGCGATACAGTTACAAGGATCCTTGCAGACGTCCTCCCAGGACAAACATGAGACAATCCTTCGACTGACGGATGCGGTGGTGAGTTCCCATAACCAACCACTGGTTCCCTCCGCTATCCTACAAAAGTTCAAAGAGGGAGAAGATCCAGCCGCTTTCTTCACCAGATTTGAACGGATAGCCTGGAACGCACAATGGCCAGTGGAACTATGGGGACAGTATGTGGCTCCCTTATTATCAGGGATAATGCAAGGGGCGTACCAGGCCGTAAACCCCAATGGGAACACACCTTACGGGGAAATAAAGCAGTTTTGGATAGACTGGGCCTGGATGAAGAAGCATACCGCATACAACTGAGAGACACCAAACTAAAGCCCGGAGAAAGCCCACGCCAGTTTTTTTATAGGGTCAAGGACCTTGTGGAAAAATGGCTTCAGCCTCCTAACCCAGCCACCCAAGACATACTGAATAAAGTTACTCTGGAACAGTTTGTGGAGGCCCTGCCTCCCCCCATGCAGAGATGGGTCCGCCAGCATCATAGACCCTCACTAGCAGAGGCTACCAAAAGGCTGGGGTGAACAGGCCGTTTGTAACAAACTCAACTGCCAGAACCATGGTACCCCTCAATGATCCACAAACAAATAAAGGAGCCCGAGCTATAATACCTAGGTGGAGAATCTCTGAGGAACGCATACACAGACCAGAGGAGGCGAGAAGAACTGAGAAAACCACCATCACAACCACCGGGTTCCGCCAGCCACAGTGCTATGATTGCGGCAACTGGGGTCATATCGGCAGATTTTGCCAGAAGAGAAGAGGGACGGAACCCATGGAGATCGGATCCATGAAAGCAGACACAAGAGCACCCTTGTCGGGACCATATACTATGGACATCCGGGTGGATGGGATTCCGGCTCGAGCATTAATAGACAGTGGGAGCAGACAGACCGCCTTTTAACCAACTGTAAGTAAAAACCCCCACTTACCCAAAATACGGGTGCCGATTCGTTGTATACATGGGGAGGTAAGATCATATCCTATGAAAAACATACAGGTGGAAATAGGCCATGATGCGGCTAATCTGCAAGCTGCCGTCCTGCCCTCCCTATCAGCTCCAGTCATAGGCTCCAGTCATAGGGACAGATCTACCGCTCTTCCATCAAACAAAGAAGGCCATGGATCCCGAATGGTGCTCCGAAGACCGGGCCCGAAGATATCCGTGGGCAAGAGGAGAGAGAACTGGTTAGCATACTGCCGTTCCATGTATGCCACACGAAGAGTTGAATGGAATCCGGAGGAGCACGAAGACTCCATTCGGGGAGAAACTTTGGTAAACCCCACCCTTAAGGTAGCCAGAGAACGGGCTTTTCAAGAACCAAACCCTGACCTGAATCAGGGTCCTGGGTTTGTCTCCCGAGATGGTCTACTATACAAGGCCTATAAAGCAGAAAACGGGATACAAAGGGAACAACTTCTTCTACCCAAGACCCAATGAATGGTTATCATACAGTTAGCACATAATCATCCATGTGGAGGCCATATGGCCTCGCTGAAAACGCAACAAAACATATTGAAAATGTTCTATTGGCCAGGAATCTATGGAAATGTTGCTAAATTCTGCAAAGAACGTACGACTTGCCAGCTGACAAGTGGGAAAAAACCTACAAAGGCACCTCTGCAACACATGCCGCTCATCACTATTCCTTTCCAACGCATCGGTATGGACTTGGTGGGACCACTGGAACCGGCTAGCAGGGGATATAATTACCCGTTAGTCACCGTGGACTATGCTACAAGGTACCCGGAAGCCTTCACGTTAAAGGGGACATTAGCGAGGTAGATATGTGACCAACTTACTCCGTTCTTTGCTCAGGTAGTATTACCCACAGAGGTCCTCACGGACCAAGATACTAATTTTATGTCAACCGCCATGCACCAAGTCTGTAACCGATTATGGAAAGCAACTCCGCACCTCAGTATATTACCGTCAAACCGATGGGTTGGTAGAGCGGTACAGTAAAACCATCAATAAAATGCTAAAAAGAGTCACAGGACCAGAAGGACGGGACTGGGATCGGGTGTTGCCTCTAATACTCATGGTACTGAGGGACACACCTCAATCCTCAACTGGGTTCTCCCCTGTCGAACTGCTCTTCGGGAGACAACCCAGAACAGTGTTGGACACAGTGAAGGAAGACTTGGAAAACACCCAGGAAACCTCATTAATGGAGTATTATGAAACCCTAAAAACTCACCTATCTGCCCTATGGGGCCTAGCAGAAGCTAATCCAGGGCAAGCTCAAGCCAACCAAGAGCGAGCATTCAACAAAGGAAGTCGTATGAGGAGCTTCCAACCAGGGGAACAAGTGCTAATATGGTTATCCACTAGCACCGGTAATAACAGTGGGAGTCGGTGGGCTTCCACTAGCTGTCTCTGCCCTAACATTTATAAAACAATATAGACAGTAGTTATAGTTAACTCTCTAGCCCTGCGTGTAAAAATCTTGTATACTTGCAGTAAGGTACATTCAACCCTAGCGGGTGGTGATGTGCCAACTACAAGTGGTGTAGAGATCCTTGCCCTCAACTCTCTCACCACTTTCCTCACTCTAAGTAATGAAGTGCACACTTCCTGGAGGTGAGTTTTTATTTTAATGTCACTGCCCCCAATCTGTGTGTCTTATCAATAAAAGGCTGTTAGGACCTAAATTGTCTAAAACAGTAAACTGAAAATTAAAAAAGGTTTCAATCAATCAGTGGATGGATTTTCACTGTTTGAAAGGATTAAAAGTGATGTACAACTTATTCGAGCCCTTTCCTCAAATGTATAAAGGGTATCGGAGTTGTGGTCATCAGCACTTCAACTTCTTCAATGTGTCAACTGGTTTCAGTGGTACTAACAACTAGCCGCCTTCTTCAGGACGGAGAATAGTGTATTCTCAGTAACAATTACTGGGGGGGGGGGGTCGGGGGTAGCTGGAAAATATCAGGCCTACCTTGGACCTGGGACGATGATTCACGAAGTTCTTGAGATCCTCTCGAGGCGACTTCTGGAAGAGCTCCCTCCACCTGGCTAGTCTATTCTTCAGCGCCTTCAAGGACAGCGAGTCACACACCGAACATGATTGCCAACCGTGGTCTGGGCGAAGGCAACGTAGGCAGAGGGCGTGGGGGTCTGAAGTTGGGAAGAGCCTGTTGCAGGATGGACACCTGCTGAACCCTGTAGAAGTCGACATGCGCCGGGGAGGAGGGTGACGCCTGAGGACCGAGTACCTGAATGACAAAAAAGACAGAAGAAGTATTTGCGCGTGGAATTACATGGACGAAGCAAAATCCAGGAGCGCTGGTGAATTCGGCCTGTTCCCGTCAACGCGGAAAAGGGGACTGAGGTGTGGCGCCGGAGGGCAGAGTCAGGGTAGCGCATGCTCCCTGGGCCGCACCTCTAAATTTAAAGGCAACGAATATTTTTGTTGGTGAAAAAGGTTCCTTCTCCCGTCCCTTGGAAGGGACGCCCATACAGTATGGACTAAAGGAGACGGGACGTAAGAGTAACACTGTACAGTAGCTCACGTATTTATCCCCGGCAGGTGTAACGCTCAACTGGTTCCCACGGAGGCGCGGGCGTGGTCTGAACGGCAGTGGCCTCTTCGAAGGAGATGTTCAGCACCCTGAAGATGGAGTGGGCTGGGTTCCCAAATCCGGATTGTCTGGCTCGGATGAATACCCTTCTGTGAGCGAAAAGGAAGGGTTAATACTCTGCGGGTTTTGTGTTGATCTCCCGTTCCCCTTCTCACCCTCCTTGCAACCCTTCTGTAATTCCATGTGGAGACTCACCTTAGGGATTGAAAATGCGAACTCTCCATCCTGCTTCTGATGCAGGGGCGCGTTGGGATCCAGTTATGTCACTGGATAGTAAGTTCGAGTTTGCTTGTCTGTTCCGGTAAGTACCGTAAATGTTATGGCAAGCTTGAGTTTAAACTGTTCCTCTTCTCTTTTGCAGGTAATGGAAGACTCCGGGCTGAGGGCGGTTTCCGTCGAAAACCTGATTTTCAGGTGAGTTTTGGTGTAGGCCCACTACTGTCTTTTCCTGTCTCTTTTTCCTTAGGGGCCGGAGTTCGAGAATGCCAAAGAAATGGAGCCGGTACGAAGCAGAAGCTGAGTCCGACCTGTAAGCAGGTAAGTTTAAAATAGTTTGTTTGCTACGGTTCTTGCATTCACTAATGTGATGTTTGCTTTTTCCCCATAGGGGCCGGGGTGCTGAAATGCCCAAGGAATGGCATCGACCCGAAGGTAAGAAGAATTAGCTTGGCGGGTAAGTGCTTCTTGGTTATTTTCCCCTTCTCACCTTGCTTTCTTCTCTTCGTCTCCCCATAGGTGCTGGAATGCTGCAGGAGATCCGGATGGGCGTCGCAGAGCCGAAGGCGCCACGTGCAGGTAAGAGAAGTGCGCCGAGATGTATGCGACGCGGTGAGTATTTAAAATGATGTCTTTTTGCAGGAACGTTGGCGCGCTGAATCCGGAATGCAGCTTTAACAGGTAAGGTTTGTTTTTCACCTGTTTCGTCTTCCCTTTTCTATCCTTAGGTGTTTCCAGGATGCTGGCAGGCGTGGTCGAGGACTGGAGCAGGAGCAGGCACGGTGAGCGTCCAGCTGCTATGAGCAGAACAACGCGAAGCGTGGTTTGCTGTCTGGGCGTGGCTTAAATAGCCTTTCAAGTAGTCCAAGGTATGTATCCTTCCACTGAATGTGTGTATCCTGCCACCAGCCACACCCATGTGGTTAAGTAGTTCCTTTTTCATCTGGAAGTTGTAGAATGATCTGCCAGGTAAGGAAATTGCAGCATGGTCTGCCAGGTAAGTTTGCACCAAACACATTTCCTTCCATATCTTGTATTAGCCTGGTGCCGATGGTGCCAGGACTGTTATCCCTTATGAGCCTGACGCCAACGGCGCCAGGACTGAGTCCAAAGAGCCCCTATCTGGGGTGGCTGGGACTTCCCTAGTATACATGTTGCCTGCCTCTGAGGGTGCCGGGCCCTTTCTGGCTCCTTGGAGGTAGGCATCATGACAGTACCTCCCCCCAAAGCCCCTCCCAAGGACGTACTGTCCGGAGGCTTTGGTTTGTGTGGAAACTTACAATGAAATTTTTGTATTAGACGAGGTGCATGTATATGATCGCTTGGTTCCCAAGATCTCTCCTGAGGTCCATATCCTTTCCAATCAATTAGGTAAAAAACCTTTGACTTGGACATCTTAGAATATAATATGTCTTTAACTTCGAATTCCAGTTCCCCATCTACTGGGATTGGTTCTGGTGGCTTGAGTAGCCTGGTTCCGGGTTGTACAGGTTTCAACAGTGATACGTTGAAAACCGGATGGATTTGCATGTTGGGGGGGCAGATCGAGTTTGAAGGCTACCGGGTTGATTACAGCCTTGATTGGATAAGGCCCTATATATCTTGGGTTAAAAGTTTGCGGGCCTTTAAGTGGTAGATGTCTAGTCGCCAGCCACACTTTATCTCCAACTTGTTAAGGAGGTACTTCGCTCCGATGTAAGTCAGCATTTTCCTTATATTTGTCCTTAGCCTGCTGTAAATGAGTCTTGGCTTCTTTGAAGGCTCGGGTTATGGTGGCATGTAAGTTATCCACGGCGGGCATTTCAAGGCCTTGAGGTGGTTCAAGATCCGAAGTTCTGGGATGGTGGCCAAATAAGGTATAAAAAGGAGTCTGGCCAATTCCTGAATGCACAGAATTGTTGTACGCGTATTCAGCAATCCATAAAATGTCTTTCCAATTATATTCTGATTGATGCAACATGCACCGTAAGTACTGTTCCAATGTCTGGTTTGTTCTCTCGGTTTGGCCGTCGGTTTGAGGATGGTGGCTGGTAGATAAACGCACATCAACTTGTGCCATTTGGCAACATCTCTTCCAGAACCGAGAAATAAACTGGCTTCCCCGATCGGAGAGTAATATGTATGGAAAACATGTAGACGAACGACGTTCTCAAGAAATTCCTTGGCTAGGGTGGAGGCTGAAGGCAGCCCTTTCAAGGGAATAAAATGGGCCATCTTGGAGAAGAGGTCTACAATTACCAGTATAGTATTAAATCCTTGACAAGGAGGTAGGTCAGTTATAAAATCCAGCGATAAAGTGTGCCAAGGTGCCGGTGGGATGTCCAGAGGTCGTAACGGACCGTCTGGTTTTTGCTTTTGACTTTTATTTTGGGCGCACACTGCGCATGTCATCACGAAAGATTTTATATCCTTTCGCCAGGAGGGCCACCAGAAATGCCTTTTAATTTTTTCTTCAGTCTTAGCGATGCCCAGGTGTCCTTCCATTAGTGTCTCATGATGATGGGCAATAACGAGATCTTGCAAATCCTTTTGAGGCAAGAACAGTCGCCCCTGGAAATAAGGTAAATCGTTATTAATTGAAAATCTGGGATCTTTCAGGCTCCATTCTTGCAAGGATGCAGCGTCGAAAAGCAATTTAACTCTAGTTTGAATATCCTCTAGAGCTTGTGAGAAGATCACCCCCAAAATTCTCTGTTCGGGAATAATCGGAACTGGATCTAGAGTTGGGGTAGAATCGCCCATTCCTATTCGAGATAGTGCGTCCGCCTTGCCATTCTTGCAGCCGGGGAGATAGGTGATCACAAAGTCAAATTCTGCAAAGAACAGGGCCCAACGGAGTTGGCGTGAGGATTGAGCTTTGGCCGTTTTTAAGTATTGCAAATTCCTGTGGTCTGTAATTACGGTAACAGTATGTCTTGTGCCGAGAAGGTAATGACGCCAAGCCTTGAAAGCTGACTTGATAGCTAATAGTTCTTTATCTGTGATTGCGTAGTTAACTTCTGGAGCTGAGAATTTTCTGGACCAAAAGGCCACAGGATGCAGTTGGTTCGAGACTGGGTCCCTCTGTGATAGAACCGCTCCCATGGCTAAACTAGATGTGTCAGTTTCCACAACGTAAGGGAGATCTGGACGGGGATGTTTTAACACAGGTGCGGAGGTGAATTTAGTTTTTAGTTCCTGAAATGCTTGTTCTGCTTCCGTAGTCCATTCGAAGCGTTTGTTTTTCAGTAAGAGGGCTGTGATGGGTTGAACCACTCGAGAAAACTCCGGGATAAACCTTCGATAGAAATTGGCAAAACCAAGCATGCTCTGAACCCCTTTCACAGAACTAGAGGATGGCCATTTGAGGATCGCGTCCACTTTCCGTGAGTCCATTCGAACTCCCTTTGGCGTTAGAACGAAACCAAGAAACTCAACCTCCGTGACGTGAAAAATGCACTTTTCGAGCTTTGCAAATAGTTTGTGCTGGCGTAGTTTCTCCAGGACGGCCTTAACATGTTTTCGGTGATCAGATTCCGAGGAAGAGTACACTAGGATGTCGTCGATATATATGATGAGACAAACATCTATGAGTTCTCGAAAGATGTCTTTCATAAAATACTGGAAGGCAGCAGGTGCATTGCACAACCCGAAGGGCATCACTTGGTATTCAAAGAGTCAGTATTTGGTGCGGAAGGCCGTTTTCCATTCATCGCCTTCTCTGACGCGCACCAGATGGTAAGCCCCTCTTAAATCCAGCTTGGTAAAGATGCAGGCATCTTTCACCTGGTCGAGGAGTTCAGGGATCAGAGGCAGGGGGTAACGATTCTTAACCGTTATCTGATTTAAGGCGCGATAGTCTATACATGTTCTAAGGTCACCTTCCTTTTTCGGCACGAAGAACAAAGCTGAAGAAGCCGGTGACTTTGACGGGCGAATAAACCCATTGGCAAGATACTGATCCAAATACTGGCGTAAATGAAGATTCTCTGGTTCGGTAAGGGCATAAATCCTACTACAAGGCGGTTGAGCATTGGGTACCAGATCAATTTGACAATCGTATGGCCGGTGAGGTGGTAAGGTGTTGGCCTGTTCTTTTTGAAAAACATCCTGAAAGTCCTGATACTCAAGTGGTAGTTGTGCTGACACAGAGGTTACTGACGCTAGACCCACTTGTGGATTTCCGGAATAACAAGTTTGTCTGCAGTTAGGAAAGGTGATGCTCTTTGCTCGCCAGTCAATTTGAGGATTATGTGCTTCTAACCAAGGGATCCCCAAGATTACCTGAAATTGTGGAGCCTTGATTACGTCGAACACTATGGTTTCCCTATGACCATCTTGGCCAACCAGTGTCATTTCTGTGGTAGAATGTGTTACCGGCCCAGAGGCAATTTCGGTCCCATCAACCGTGGTAATGACATCTTTGGTGATTTTTGGTCGGAGAGGGAGACCAATCCTGGAAGCCAATTCAAGATCAACATAGTTCCCAATAGCCCCACTGTCGAGATAGGCCTTTATGCCATGTAATCGTTGAGGCTGCTTTGGATCCACGAGGGTCATTGGCATGATGAAATGTGAGGTCAAAGAGTTTGTCTTCACGATCGGCAAGCGGACCTCTTCCCTTGTTGGGCTTGACCGTTTCCCGAATCAGATTTTGGAAGGTTTTGGTCTGTGGCTCCAACCACCTTCTTGGGTGGTTTTACCGGGCAATTTCGTAGAAAGTGTCCAGACTCTCCGCAATAGAGACATAACTGGTTTTGCCGACTTCTTTCTCGTTCTTTCTGCGTTAGGGGTCCTTTTACTCCCCCAATTTGTATTGGCTCCGAAGTGTCGGTACTCTTGGGGTTTGCGTGGGTTTTTACCAAAGCCTCAGTTTCAAATCTAGTCTGATCAGTCTTTCTATTCTGGAGTCTATGATCAAGTTGGATCACTAAATCAATGTATTCCTCACAGAGTTGGGGTGGATTCACAATTTGAGCCAGAACGTCTTTTAGCTCTCCACGAAGTCCTCGATGAAACAAGGTGATTCTTTTATTCTCAGGCCACCCAGTTTCCACGATCAGTTTGTTAAATGTGGCGATATAAGATAGGAGGTCTTGGTTCCCTTGACGCAAAGACAGAAGTTCATTATCCAAGGCCTCACCCTGGGCGTGCCGGGCAAATAATCTCTCCATACTAGCCTGGAAGCGTTGAAAGTCACGAAGGATAGGATCGTCTTGATTTACCAATGGAATAGACCAATCGGCTGCACAGCCGCTGAGATATGATAAAACAAAAGCCACCCTAGTTTGGTCATTAGGGAAGGCCCCAGGTCTACATAAAAAGTGTAAACGACATTGGTTCATGAAAACAGCGTATTTCTTGGGGTCCCCCGCAAAACGTTCAGGTGGGGCCAAAGGCATGTTTCCCGGCTGGTTAATTTGCACCGGGTTAGTGGAAGTCATAGGTGTGGACTCTCTCCCGGAAGCAGGTAATGGCGTTTGTCCAGCCTGATTCTGCAAAAGCTGTTTAGCCAGGTCATCGGTTCGTTCTTTGGACAAGATCAGGTCTCTTCGAAGAACGTTGGTTTCTTGGCGGGCGGCGTGAACTTCCGCCCGTAATTCCCCCAATAGTTGGGCCAGTTGGTCTGTTTCGGAAGTCTCCATGGCGCCTGGGTGTGTAATTGTGGGTGGTCTTCGCGTTCTGTAACGCTCACTTGGTTCCCACGGAGGCGCGGGCGTGGTCTGGACGGCAGTGGCCTCTTCGAAGGAGATGTTCAGCACCCTGAAGATGGAGTGGGCTGGGTTCCCAAATCCGGCTTGTCTGGCTCGGATGAATACCCTTCTGTGAGCGAAAAGGAAGGGTTAATACTCTGCGGGTTTTGTGTTGATCTCCCATTCCCCCTTCTCACCCTCCTTGCAACCCTTCTGTAATTCCCTGTGGAGACTCACCTTAGGGATTGAAAAGGCGAACTCTCCATCCTGCTTCTGATGCAGGGGCGCGTTGGGATCCAGTTACGTCACTGGATAGTAAGTTCGAGTTCGCTTGTCTGTTCCGGTAAGTACCGTAAATGTTTATGGGAAGCTTGAGTCTAAACTGTTCTTTTCCTCTTTTGCAGGTAATGGAAGACTCCGGCTAAGGGCGGTTTCCGTCGAAAACCTGATTTTCAGGTGAGTTTTGGTGTAGGCCCACTACTGTCTTTTCCTGTCTCTTTTTCCTTAGGGGCCGGAGTTCGAGAATGCCGAAGAAATGGAGCCGGTACGAAGCAGAAGCTGAGTCCGACCTGTAAGCAGGTAAGTTTAAAATAGTTTGTTTGCTACGGTTCTTGCATTCACTAATGTGATGTTTGCTTTTTCCCCATAGGGGCCAGGGTGCTGAAATGCTCAAGAAATGGCATCGACCCGAAGGTAAGAAGAATTAGCTTGGTGGGTAAGTGCTTCTTGGTTATTTTCCCCTTCTCACCTTGCTTTCTTCTCTTCGTCTCCCCGTAGGTGCTGGAATGCTGCAGGAGATCCGGTTGGGCATCGCAGAGCCGAAGGCGCTACGTGCAGGTAAGAGATGTGCGCCGAGATGTATGCGACGCGGTGAGTATTTAAAATGATGTCTTTTTGCAGAAACGTTGGCGCGCTGAATCCGGAATGCAGCTTTAACAGGTAAGGTTTGTTTTTCACCTGTTTCGTCTTCCCTTTTCTATCCTTAGGTGTTTCCAGGATGCTGGCAGGCGTGGTCGAGGACTGGAGCAGGAGCAGGCACGGTGAGCGTCCAGCTGCTATGAGCAGAACAACGCGAAGCGTGGTTTGCTGTCTGGGCGTGGCTTAAATAGCCTTTCAAGTAGTCCCAGGTATGTATCCTTCCACTGAAGGTGTGTATCCTGCCACCAGCCACACCCGTGTGGTTAAGTAGTTCCTTTTTCATCTGGAAGTTGTAGAATGATCTGCCAGGTAAGGAAATTGCAGCATGGTCTGCAAGGTAAGTTTGCACCAAAACACATTTCCTGCCATATCTTGTATGAGCCTGGCGCCGATGGTGCCAGGACTGTTATCCCTTATGAGCCTGACGCCAACGGCACCAGGACTGAGTCCAAAGAGCCCCTATCTGGGGTGGCTGGGACTTCCCTAGTATACATGTTGCCTGCCTCTGAGGGTGCCGGGCCCTGTCTGGCTCCTTGGAGGTAGGCATCATGACAGCAGGGGCTTTCTTTTTCTCCAAGTGAGAAGAGAGGTGAGGTGGAGCCAGCCTCTACACGACTAGGCACATGCTAATGTGGGGTGGAGGGAACTATTATTACCCACAAGAACATACCAATAGAGAACATTAGAAACCCCATCCTCCTTCAACAATCTGAATACACCCTTCTGCAAATATCAGTCAACAAAAAGAGAAGACTGCTAATAAAATTAAACAATTACTAAATTAACAATTAGGTGGCCCTGGCAGCTGCAGGCTGCCAAGGCATACCTGTAGCCAAATGTCACTGATTAACAACAGTCCAAGATGCCAGCAACTAGTCCATGCGTCACTGCCCCTGGCCGGCATGGGCTCCGGTCCTATAATGCTCACGTGTGCCATACCCTTGTGAAGAGAACTGCCATCCTGCATCATCATACATTTCTTTCCAGCCGGAGAGCCATGCACATTCCCCACTGCTGAGTGTCTCTTCAGACTTCCACTTCATATCCAGCAGAAGACAGTGTCTCTCTGGGGATGGGCTTCAGTCCTCTCAACTCTTTGCACAACTCCAACTAACCTTTTGGTACAGGCCAGACACCCGAAGTGCCTAGCAGATCTGCATCCAAGGGACCAGAACTGTTGGTTCGCCTCCTTATGCCCAGAGTGACCATGGGACTCCAGGCCCCCACAACAGCTCATCTATACTCCTCTGGTAGCCATGGCATTTCCTCCAAGCCGCTTCCATTGGGGCTACCCTGGCCAACAGGCCACTCACCGCAGGCTGATAGGTTCTTGGTTCCAGTCTTCCCCCTTTTAGGCTATGCACAAGGCGGGCAAAAATGGAGCGTCAGAACCTCCCAGTCCCCTGTGATCTCTGACAGACGGAGGGTCGACAGCCATTCAGCCTTGCAAAGGCCTGCAGGCCCCCTGCAAAAGGCAATTGTAACCCCAGAAACAATAAGCTCTCTTGTGCCAGGGGTTCCACACACACACGATGAAAATTGAGGAATGATCAGTATATTTAAGAATGAAGAATAAAATAGTGGACATTGAACATTTATAACAAATAAAACAAGGATTACTTGCACAACTCTTGCCGACCTCTAGCTGATCTTATTCCAGAACATGGGGTAAGGTTCTATACATATGTGGATGATGCAGTTGCTTTTTCAGTTGGACGCCACTATATCTGACTCCCAATGTAAACTTACTAACTTTTTGGAGGCAGTGGGGGAGTGGATGGCCAGAAATTGGCTAAAATTTAACGGTGAAAAACAGAGATCATCGTCACAGGCTCGGCTATAGCGCAGTCCGCCTGGACTGAGGAATTCTGGCCTGAATCACACGGATTGTGCGCCTTCAAGTAAATCAGTAAAAAGGTTGGGTATCAAAATATTACCATCTGGCTTCTGTGAGCTTCACATTTCATCGGCCTGCAATTCTGTTTTTCTAAAGTTAACGATTTTGAAAAATACCTTTCTTCGGCTAGATTCCAGAGCCAAGGTGGCGGCAGCGTCTATTTTAAGATCAAAACTCTACAATAATGGTATTTACCTCGGGCAAAAGTCCTAATTCAGAGGCTGCAGCTTTTGCAAAATGCTGCAGCTAGGCTGGCTTTGGGAGCCAACCGTCTTGCCCACTCCGGGATCTTCTTTGGCAGCTGCACTGGCTGCCTGTTAGCAGTTGTGTTAAATTTAAGACTGCACCATTCACCATGCTTACCAACATGGTGGTGCAGAATATCTTCAAAATAAGCTGATCCCTATATCGTTACGAGGAATTTGAGGTCAGCATCTCAGAATCTTTTGACAGTTCCATGTTTTCGTCTAGCAAGAGTAGAAGGTCGAGCTTTCTCGACTTAAGCAGCCACCATGTGAAACTCTCTCCCTGTGCAGCTATGGCAGATGATCACCTTACTTTCCGGAAAGATTTGAAAATGTCTCTCTTCTAAGGGGATTTGCTTCTGAGGGTTCTCTGCCTAGATGCTTCCGGGCCTTAGTTTAGCGCTTTACAAATTGGTTTACATTGCATTTCAAGTTCAGAATGCTATGTTCTCTTACTGAAAAGTGATCCTTGGTAGATCGGTTATTCCTCCACACGGACAGGAAAGATTTTATAATTTCCAGCAACAGAGGCATTGAGGAATCAGACCTTAGAGTTTCACCATATTTACCCACACTATACTATAACAAGATCACCATCTAGCAAGTATTGCCACAGTCCTGCAGCGCTGCAAATATGACATTCATTTTGGTGTGATGATCTGCAGCGTGGAGACCACAGATTTTAGGACTGATCCACTGTCTGTTCTACTGGACCAGCCCTATGTTTCAATTCATTACACACTGCATGGCAGCGAAATGGCATCTGCCCTCAAAGAAATTGGAACATCACTCCTGTTCTTTCAACTGACCCGTTTCCCCACAAGTGACTCTGTTGTTGACAAAGTGTTAAAGCAACATTTCCATGAAAGGGAAGCAGGAACGCTAGGTTTAGTTAGCCCAGCTAGTCTTGGAAAATATCCAATGCGTTCTCAAAGTTCACTCTTCTACAACAAATGTTTCAAAGCCACAGTTTTCCCTGCCAAGCCCCCAATGGAATACTGCTCTACATAGCGCTTCACTCGCTTTCACATAAAGATAAGCAGCGGTCTAACCATAATTTCACTGCAGGCTTTGCCTGTTCCTCAAACACCTTTGCGCCTGCGATTAAGCTAATGTTTTCTCTTCTGCTGCGCATGAGACAAAAACTGAATGAACTGGTAATAAAAATGCTTTTAATCATATTGTAATAAAAACTTACTTGAAAAACATTTGTACAGCAAGTCATATCCTAATGACTGATTTTCAACATTAAAGACATAAAAGTGTCTTGACGCCATCTGTGATCTACCTCACAAATTACTAATAAATCGCTGAACATATTTATCAAAGTTGACAAACACCATATGAAAAATCAAATTACTTGTGCTTTTCGCAATTTCTAGTACAATACAAACAGCCCGAGACATGTTACTATACCGCCTATAATTAGAAGATATTCTTCCAAGAGAAAGAATATGGACTTGGATCGCTATTTAAGTTCTGATGCACAAAGGACCCTTCGAGATACAGAATCATAGTCCATGTTGTATGAAATTGAATTGTTACTGGATTGTACAGACGGAAACTAGTCTTCTGTCAGAACATTAGAGGTTTACTATTAGTCACTCCAAATTGAAACAAAACAGTAAGCGCCTGGTTCCCTGCAAATGCCAAAAAAGATCACAGGCCCAACCAATCTCTGCAGTGCAATGTAGTAACCCGAAAAAGGTAACTGTTCTTAGTGGAGGCACTTTAATTACAATTCCTAATGGAAAGTGCCTCAGATCCATCAATGCACCAACTGGTAATTCATCTTGCACATTATTCCCACACACGCTTTAGCTCGTGTTTGTGATGTATGGCGGTATGGATCAGCCTTTCTAAACCTAAAGAAGGTAAACAAGGCAAAACATTACCTTCCATTTTATAATTTGTTCCATAGTGAAGCACAGGTTTTCCCGTAAAAGACACGAAATTAACCTCTGCACTTGTGACCCTTGCTCTGCCCTAAACTTCGACGAACTAGTCGCGCTTCCTTGTATGAATTTTAAATTTACTGCGTTATGGGAAATGCCGGTCCACGTAACACACTGTCTAAGAACCACCAACTGCAAATAGACTGCGTGCGACAACCCACAAATCCCTTCTGATGTGCAAAACTAGACTCTATTGCCATTTTGAATGTAGGATAAAAGATAGACAAAATAAGCTTTGTGTTGACTTTTCCAAGCATTACTGTATTATGTTTTAGAAACCGCAAATAGATAATTGTTCCCAAAATGTCAAACCCAATTTACTTCCCTGTAAAAATGCTATGGGTCAACACGTTGTGAATACCGATAATTACCAGTCTTACAAGAGAAGAACTCAAAACTAGACCACATAAAACTAAACTGTATCTCTATTCTGAACGTAGGACAAAAGATGGACAAAAACAGCACCATTTGTACTTTTCAAATGCAAGCTTATTGCATGTGACGAATCTGGGCAATTCGTCCCTTCTCCCCAGAGGGGAGCCACCCCCTGTGAGGCTAGGGAGTGGATTCTGCCCCGCAAGACCCTCCCTAGGGGACTGGACTTGTGGGACCTCACTGTGAGTGACTCCCCTCTCAGGAACAAAAACTCCCAGTGCAGTGAGGACCTCCCTGAAAGGACTACCTTATCCGCACACATGGGACTTCGAAAAACCTATTTGTTCTCTGATTTTAACTACAAATATCATTGATCTGACTTCCACCCTGTTGGCTTCAGGTAATGCTGGACTACATCTGAATGCCGCCGTCAAGAAAGAATAAGCCTTTTTCAGCCGTGAAGATGTATTCAAACAGTAGACCTCCTACGCTGTGAGTGACTCCTACGAAGGGAGGAGAACCCATGATACACAGTGGCGAGCCTCTGTGTACAAGTCCTGAAGGGGCAGAGCTACAGGAAGCCCTGTAGCCAGCAGTGGTGTAGCTAGTGTGAGATCCGCTAGCTGGAGGCTGCGAGGCAGGTACGCTGACTGAGCAAGAGGCTATGGTCAGGAAAGGACCAAAGGCGGGAAGCAACCCAACTTCCCTGGTGGCACGACCACTAGAAGAGTGGTGGGCCAAGGCGCCCAGCAACCGATGCAGAGAGCAGAGTCTCTGAGCCCCATACAGCGAGTATAGGTGCGAACAAAATGAGCACAAACAGGGAAGTGAATGCTCCTAATGCCAGAACGCCACCAAGGGTGATGCACTCTGGAGACAAAGACTGCTAAAGTTGATCACAGTATGATAAGCTTTGAGACTCACGGACAAAAGACCCAGGTAAAACAGTGAAAGAAATATAAACACTGTACACATGAAGGCTGGGGAGACGGCTCACAGTATAAGAATATAAGAGAAACATATAAGCACATGTCCTGTGAACCATGGAGTCAAAAGGCATGTGTGTTTTCTATCAAGGCTATGGAAGCTGACACATGTAGAAGATTGGCTGGACTAAGAACCAGTAACCCCAACCAAAAAGCCACAGGACTTTGGGGAGTCTCAGTGCCAAAAAGGCATGACTGAGAAAGGTATATGCAAAGTGATTCGGGAGGGATTAACTACTGGAAGAAAGTAGTTGAAGTGATCCTGGAGGGATTTAAAAAGTGGTGAACTACTGAGAAACACATAAGGAAGAATAATTCGTCTTTTCCCAAAAGGAGGTGGCGAAGAGAAACTCTAGAAGACGTTTGTAGTTGTAACTGACAAACTATCTGCAAAGACTGTGCACTTTGTTAAGACAATTCTAAAGAAATTCTGAGACGTACAATTCCTCTAAGAGTCGGGTCTGGCGGAAGCCCATTCTGAGGCTGTTGTGCAAGCCTCCTCTTTTTAGTCAGATTTTCCAAAGCGGAAGGGCCAGTTAGTATCTTGGAATTTGGACTTGGGACTCTATTTTGGACTATGACAAACATCCTCACTTCTGATTTAGAAGGCAGGGAATTTCCCTCATAGTGAATGGGCCAGTTAGGCATTTCCTTTTTATTTGAATTAAGCAACCTATACCATGACAAAATAAAAACAGCCGATTATCTGAACATTACAACTGCAAATCCCTTGTCCTACACCTGGCCTCATACTTGCAAACAAACCTCACATTTATACTCCTCTACAGGCCCCCAGACCTATGATGCAACCTTCATAGACCCCTTCATAGAAGCAGTCATGAACCGGACCATTAAACATCATCACCTGATCATTCTCGGGGACTTCAACATATGGTTTGAAGAAGAGAATGCAAACTTGCAGAAAACACCTAACTAAGCAGCTTGAGACAATGAAACTATGACAAATGGTGAAAGGAGTTACGCACAGCATTCCACATTCTAGATGCAATCTTCACCAATAGAAATCTGATCACAACAGCACCACCATCCAAATGCGTTGGTGTGACCACCTCATTATACCCCATCATGGTCCAAATAATACAAAAAATAATAAATGCCATCGAAAGCATCAAACAAGCCCCAAAAGAGCCCAACCCCCCTCCCCCTGATCTGGAAAAGAACCACCAAAAACAGTAACCTAGATGAAATACTAGAATCCTCAAAATCATCGATTGCAACCCTGGAGGACGCAACGAACGATGAAAAAACAGACCTAATCCCAAAATGGATTGCGGAAACAGATAGCATCTCTCCGTAAAAAACCCTCATCCCATCACCAAAGAAAGCATGGTTCGCACCCCACCTCAAAGCAATGAAAATAAGCAACCAGAAACTAGAACAAGAATCGAGGAAAAACTACAACCAAGACAAAAAAAATAACATATCAAAAACAGATCCTATCGTAGAAAGTGGAAATTCTCAAAGCGAAAAAGAAATACTAAAATGACTATCAATAATGATAATGATGTGTTATTTATATAGCGCCTTTATCCAAAGTGCTTTTCAGAGCACATATTTGCCTACAATACCACCCAACCGAAATTGGTACTCATTTATCGACCTCGGAAGGATGAAAGGCCGAGTTGGCCTTGCCGGGATTTGAACCTGCGAGCTGCAGATCACGCTCACAAAGATCTGTTCAACATCGTAAACGAGATGAGAAATACCCCCAGATACAATAACACACTGATTCCCTCACAAAAACTATGCGATTATCTTTCAGAACACTAAGAGTAAAATCACCAACATACACTGGAACATACAAAGTAGACCGACCAATCAGACAGTTCAACACATCCAACCAACCCCTGGCCCACAGAACAGGCTGAAATGTCAAGAAAAAAATTAAACCGCTTGGTGAACAAAAGCAATAAAGCAGACACCCCAATTAACCCCCGTCAACCAGACATCTACAAATCTATCCTTACATAGGGTACACAATCGAAATACTACGTAAACCTCTTCAATCTGCACTTTCAATGGGAAGAGTACCACAAGCCTTCAAATCAGCCTATATCAAACCGCTCCTCAAAGATACTTTGGGCAATTCGGAAGACCTCAGACCTCTCAAACTACAGACCAATCTCAAACATTCCTTACCTGGCAAAACTAAGAGGCCTATGTCTACGAACTATTACTGGAACACGTCGAAAATAACCAACAATTGGACCAGGCACAAGTAGGCTTCCGACCTGTGAGAGAAACAGACAGCACTAATCTCTATATGGGATGACCTAAAGACCAACACAGACTCCAATACGAACTGGGCACTTATAATACTTAACCTCTCTGCAGCATTCGACACAGTCAACCATAACACCCTTGTCAAGAGACCAGAAGAAATAGGGATCAGCGACAGAGCACTGCTTTGGATTAAATCCATCTTGTCCGAAAGAACAGAAACAGTATGACTAAAACCATTCAAATCCGCACCGTGAGATCACTTGTGGAATTCCACAATGCTCCTCGTTATCCCCATTACTGTTCAACGTCTATATAACACCACTAATCAACCTCATCTAAAGACACGGCCTCACACTCTACAATAACGCACACAATACCCAAATAATCCACAAAATCAACGGGAATGAAGAGGAGAACACCAAGCTAACCGGCTGTCTCAAAGAACTCTACCAATTGATGAACACTAGTAACCTCAAAATTAACCGAGAAAACTGAAATCATGATTACATCTGAAAAAACAATGAAACTAGGACATCCCGTGGCTCACACAACTGGGAACGATATGCAGTGATAAAATAGCGGGAAAAATGTTTCCTGTACAAACAAATCACAGCAAAAATGCTGTGGTTCGACCCGTTAAAGGTGTACCCCATTACACCATTAAATGGCATAATGGATCCGGGGGTTGCGAGGGTGTCCCTCTCATCCTTTACATGGATTGCAGCGGCAAAACCACAACCTTTTTTCCGCGATATTTTGTGTCCACAGCCATTTTTGCTGCGATATTAAAACATGGAACCCTGGGAACACCACCCACACCATCCAAAGCAGACAAAAACCTTGGAATCCTAATGGACAATGTATTAACACTAGAACCTCAAGTAAATGTGATAATTGAGAAATGTTTCTTCCATCTTCACACAAACAAAAAGATTCCATCCTTCCCCTCCTTCGTGCACAAAACACTTATCATATCCCTCTGTCCAGGACACACCAGACCAACAGCATATACCTTGGAATGTCTGACTACTTACCAAGGCAACTGCAACGAATACAGAATGCAGCAGCCAGACTTCCTCAAACTAAATCGCAGAGACCACATTGCACCAGTGCAAAGGATGCTGCATTGGCTCCCAGTCAAAAAATAAATCACTTTCAAAATAAAGTGCATAACAAACATCAATCTATAGCCAGGGAGTGGATTCCATACAAAAGAAAATCACCATCGCAAACCAACAATAACACTCCGATCCAGCTACGACATTCGCCTAGAACCTAAACTCTAGAAGAGGAAAAAACGAGGATCAGACTTCTATTGCATAATAGTAAAACTCTGGAACTCCCTCCCGAGAGAAATACGAACTGCAGAGAACGATCTAAAATTCAGAAAACCTGTTTAAACCTGGCCCCTCAGCTCCAAATGTGAAAATGACTGAACAACATGTAAGCACAATGAAACAAATACACAGAAAAGGAGCACAGCAAAACCAAGGACAGAAAGAACACACCCAACATGTACTGAGAACAAGCAAAGGAACAGGCCCCACCAACGCATTCCAACAAACCAAACAAAACCCAGCAAGAGAAAAAAGCCAGAAAAAGGGGAACAATCACTAAAGTACCCCTGGAAACACCCTATTTGAATAACCAGATGCAAAACTTCTACTGGCACCGAACCCACCCGCATATTCCAGCCTCATCCAGCGTACACAATATTTGTGTAAATCACCCACTCTTGCACTGAGCATGTATCAGCAGGTTAGCCACCTTCAGCTTCCAATCCAATAGTATAGCTAAGCCTATGCACCAAAAGGAAGAAGTCCAACATACCAGGAACTTCCTTGCACGAGCCAAAGTGTTCCGTAAAAGCAGGCCTTGCCTTTGTCTCGCAAGAAGGTAGGAGTACCACCTCTGATAAGAGATTGTGTTGCTGCTTGGCCTCAAAGGGTTCTAAAATACAAAACAAAAACAGAAAGAGTTATGGAAGAAATCCAGGCTAACACCAGAGGTGGCGAGCAGATTCAACAATCTTAACAGACAACTAAAACTCATTCCAACCAAGGTAAATAGGAGGCATTGGGCCAAACTCCTTAGCAGCAACCACTATTCATTCTCCGGATGGACATGTGGAAGCCGCCCACCCAATATAAAACCTTTACACATTTTTAAAGAAAATTCACACATACATTATTCAAAATATGTTAGTGTTAAAAGGTATTTAAATAGCGCACCGTCACCAATGGAGTTGGTCTCCAGGTGCTCAGGCGGATCTGTAAACAAAAAGGTGGGGGGTGGGTTAGTGGGTGAAGAGGGCGTAGTAAAGTGAGACGTGGTGTAATGTTGGCAGCTTCAGTTCGGTTTTCACTGTGCGCTGAGCTTGGGTGTGCATGTAGGATCGAAGCAGGTCCTTGTGTGGTGTTGATTGTTCATTGTTAAAGTGTGGTGAAGTCTGTGTGGTTTGTTGTGAGAGGTGGTGGTGTGGTTTTTTTGTGAAGTATGCAGAAATTTGAGGTTTTGGTTATTGGGTTGTGCGTCTCATAATCCCTATAGTTTAGTTCATGTATCAGGTTGTCATACTGGGTTGGTCTATTCTTTATCTAGGTTTATTGATTGTCAACTTTCTGAGGTCACACTGTGGCTGGTTCCAGCAGATTGAATTGGCTAAGTACCTCAGGTTCGGTGAGCATTGTCCCCTCATTCGAATAGTAGGGTTAAATTATCCTTAACCAGCTCTTTGCCACATATTTATTGTCGGTGGTCCATTGGTGGCATAATCCACTCTTCCCTTTCCTGACTGTCTAGTTTCACGGCCTGAGTTGAGGCTGGCCTCAATCTAAGTTTGATCTTAGTACACCCAGGGGCGAGCAGAATACCTGCTTAGGAGGTGGAGTTAATTATCATTCCCGCTCCTTTCTATCTATTGAAGTCGGTGGTCCATTGCTGCCTGTGCCCTCGAGGGATGCCGAGTGCCACTTCTAGGTCATAACTTGCTCTCCCTTCCGATTGATCTGGGGTGTTCCTTGGAAATTTTTAGTGTGGTTTGTTTTAATTGATAAGTGGATATGTTATAAATCTGTATATCCTTATTTATAGGGTTGATTTAGGGAGTCAGGTTAGGTTCTTCTCTCGGCTTAGTTCCTCTGTGTGGGTCCTTATCTGCGTTCTTTCTGGTTATGGGGTGAAGAGCCATGAATTGAGAAGTTTCCTGAATTGTAGGTGATCTCTTGTGTTCCATATGTTCTTTGGTAGTTTGTTCCAGGATTTTGGGGCGAGTTGAGAAAAAGAGGATTCTCAGAGTTTTCTCTTGTTGTACAATTTGGGTTCCAAATGGATGTCGCTGTTGGATCTAAGTGGCCTTGCAGTGTGATGTACGTTTAGTTTTCTTCTGAGGAACTCGGCACCTTGGTCGTGGATTGCTCTGTGGGTTATGCACATTGATTTGAACGTGATCTGCTTTTTGATGAGTAGCCAGTGTAGCGTTTTCAGCGCTGGTGTGAGGTGTTCTCTTCTAGGTAGTTTAAGGAGCAGTCAGGCCGCCGCATTTTGTATACGTTGGAGTTTATTTAGGAGTCATTCAGGCAAGGCTAGATATAGGGTGTTGGCGTAGTCTAGTCTGGACATGATGAGGGCGATGACGGCAATTGATTTGTTGGTAAATGAGAGGAATGGTAGGATCCTTTTAACCGAACTCAGGAGAAAAAGATTTCTTGATTAGGGCGTTAACTTGTGGCTCAAGAGTGAGCTTATTGTCCATCAGGACTCCCAGGTTTTTTACAGTCGATGACGGGCTGGGGTTTCGCCAAGTTCGGTTGGCCATGGGATGTAGAGGTTGTCTTCTCCGTTTTTTGTGATGATTATTATTTCTGTTTGCCTGGGTTGAGTTTAAGATAGTTTAAGCTCATTCAGTTGTATATTTCACGAAGGCAGTTCTCTGGAGTGGAGTTGTCTTCTTGTTAATCTTGTATTTTGTACATTATTTGTGTGTAATCAGCGTAATTGTAACAGGTGAGGCCATGTCTTTTGATGATTTTAATTAGCTGTGACAGGTAGATGATGAAAAGCAGTGGCCAAAAGGATGATCCTTGTGGGACTCCGCATGATGATTCTCGTGGGCTTGATTTGCAAGGTTTCATCCATATTGTTTCTGTTCTCTTTGTTAGGAAGGATCTCACCCAAAGTAAGGCGATGTCAGGGATTCCGAATTCTTCCAGTCTCATGATGAGGATGTCATCAGGATGTGTCGAATGCTGCAGAGAGGTCTAACAGTATTGGAGCGGTGCTGAGTCCACGTTTGCCTTTAGATCATCCTAAATTGAAATAAGTGCTGTTTCTGTTCCTCTCATCGGTCTGAATCCTACTTGTGCCTGCTTTAATAGGTGATGTCTTTCTATGAAATCTTGGGTTGTTCTATATATGTGCGTTTCCATGAGTTTAGCTGGGTAGGGGATGTTGGAGAGGGGTCTGTAGTTGGAGAGGTCCTCTGCGTTTCCTGTTGTGCCCTTGAGGAGTGCTTCGATGTATGCCGATTTAAAGGCTTGAGGCACTCTTCCTGTTGTGATTGATTGGTTGAGGACGTTCCTGTAGTTCTATTGGTGTTCCTTGTGCGAGGATTGATTTCTAGATGTCAGGTGGGCAGGGATTCACGGAGGAGCCATATTTGTTGCTTTGATTTACAAGTTTGACGAAAGCCTCCACTGATATGTGCGGGAAGTTTCGGAGTTTGTTCTGGTGTTCGATGCATCGGTCAGTGTCTTCAGTGCAGTGGTTGCATGGTCTGTTTTGAATGGTCGCGATTTAATTTTTGAAGTGGTCTGCAATGTCACTACATAATTTCTTGGATGCTTTTGGAGTGTTGTTGCAGCCGGGAGGGTTTTTGATTTCGTTTATGTTTTTAAACAGTTCTTTTTGGGTGTTTGGTGCCTTGAGAATTCTGTTGTCCTAGTATTTCCTTTTTGCTTTTTGTATTTCCTTTTTGTATGAACGGGTATGTTGCTGAAGTTTGATTTTTTTTCTGCTGTCTTTATTGATCCTCCATTCTAATTCTAGTTTTCGTTTTTTCCTTTTCATGGCGCCTAGTATTGGGGTGAACCATTTTGCTGTTGCTCTTTAGCGGGATAGATTGAACAGTTTTTATTTTGCAATCTCGTCGATTGTTGTGGTGATCCAGTTGTGAAGGATATCTATTTTAGTGTCTAGGTCAGCTTCGCCCAAGGTCGTTATTTGTGGTTTGGTGCTCCCCAGTCGTTCCGTTAAGTTGGAGTTTTTTTATGGTTCTCCAGTTTCTTTTCATGACGATTGGTAGTTTTTCTTGTTTCCTGGTAATTGAGGATGGCAGTGTGATTACGAAGAGGATGATGAGGTAGTCGCTCCAGAGGATCTGAATTGGTGGTGATGTTGTAATTAGTTTTCTGTTGGCAAGGATTGCATCTAGTCGATGTCCTGCCATGTGGTTTGCTCCTTTGACCAGCTGATGTAGTTCCATTGTTGTTAGTTGGCCGGTAAGAGATTTTTGTGAGGTTGATGTTTCTTCATCGAACCAGATGTTGAAGTCTCTGAGGATAATAAGTTGGTTGAGCTCAATAGCTAGGTTGGTGATTGCTTCTATGAAGCTTTCTATGAAGGCAGCATACTGTATATCAGTATGAATTTCAGGTTTGTTCTGGGATTTGTTGATCGACGTATAATTAGGGATTCACATTTGTTGATGTTTAATGGATCTTCCGCTTTAATTTCCAGATGTTCCTTGTGGATGATTGCTAGTCCACCACCTCTTTTTGTTTTCCGCTTTACTTGGATGCACTTGAAGGTACCGGGCAGGTAGTTATTCAGGGTGATCTTGTAGTTGTCTAGCCAAGTTTCAGTTCCGAAAAGGATGTTGATGCCTCTGTCACTTAGGAGGTCACAGACTTTGTTTGCATGTTTGAACATTGATCTTGCGTTGATTAGATTACAGTGGATCTTTTTGGTGTCATTTGGTTTATTTTTTGTTCCCAGTTTTGGTTTGTTGGGGTTCAGTTGGGGTACTTTTATGTTGCCTCAGAGCGGTAGACGTTCTGTGAAGGCAGCTTTGTCGTTGATGTGGGTATCGATAGTGCCCATCTGTTCTTGTGATGTAGGGATAAAGGGGATTGGCGTCATCCCATTCTCTTCTCTGGTCCCCTCTTCTTTTGTTCTGTTTGTCTGGTGTTTTTTTAATTCATCCGGAAAAGTTGGAGTATCTAAGTTCTTTGGTTGGTGCATGGTACGGTGTGAGGTTTAAGGATTTTTCTCTTGTGGTGTTTGTTCTGTCGATAGTATTGTTTTGCGGGGTGTGCTCTGTATTGAAGGCGTCTTCTGTTGCGGCCGGTTGAGCTTGTGTATCCGTGTTATTTGTACCATGTTCCTTTTCTCTTTGTCTGCATCGGGTCATTTTGGTCTTAGTTGGGAGGAGTTGACCTGGGTGTTAGGTTTATATGGGCAGTTACCTATTGTGGTGCCTCGTACCAGGCTAGTGTTGATTTAATCTTTGATTGTTCCGTCCGTTAGTTCCGAGGGTGTCTTTGTTCAGTCAGCAGGGTCTAGGGTCAGTAGGACTTTGTTCTGTCAGTTGTTTCCAATCCTCATAGGTTCTGTCTGGGGGTTTGTCTTTGTTCAGTCGGCTGGGTATGGTGTTCCTCTTACTATGGAAGGGCTGTCCTGGGGGTATTGCACTCAAGAGGGTGGGTTTATGGATTGGGCTAAAAGTGCAGGCAACTGTGGAGGGGATTAAGGTACTGGTTACAGGCCTGGGTGCTTACTGGATATCCTGGGTGTCTGGTTCCTAGGATTCAGTAGTGGCAGGCACTGACAATATCGAGACGGCAAATGGACAAGAAGTTGAGGAGTTCAGAGTTTACAGGTGGTTTAACGAGATGTCGGTGTGAGGTATCAGAAGTCCGAAACGATGTAGGTTTTCGGCTGGAACCAAAGCTGATTAAACAGTTCAATTTCTGATCCCTGGACAGCAGTGGGCAGGTTTGGTTCTGCCAGGCAGACTGTGATTGAGATTGGGACCTTAATCTACCGGGAGAGGGTTTGGCTTTGCAGAACGGCAGGGGTGATCAAGTATCGGGTTGGAGACACCTGGGTGACAGGGGAGGTTTAGCTTTGAAGGAGGTTGGTGGTAATTAAGGCAAGATTGACACCCAGTTATCGGGAGGAAGGTTCAAGGATCTAAGTGGCCAGCAGCAATTAACACCTAGACCTGAGACCCAGGCAGCAACTGAACACCTAGGCTAGAGTACCTAGAATGCGGTAGAGGTTCCGGCCTCACAGTGTGGCAGGTTTAAGTTAAGATGGGCTGTGGACAAGAGTAGTCTTTCTCACAGTGCATGTTGATACAGGAGAGAAATGGATCTAAGGGTCTTGGATTGAGGTGGAGAGGGCTAGGTTACAGAGTGCAGTATATAGCAGGAGGGCACGCTGAGGAGAGTCCTGTATAGTGGGGAGAGGCCTAAGTTCAAATGCAGTTTCAATGCAGTCTCAGACTATAGGGGTCACACTTATAAGGGTCCTGTATAGTGGGAGAGGCACCCAGGTTTAAAATACAGCTTTAAAAGCGATTCAAAGTGGTGTCAATCGCAGTTTAGATGCGGAATTCGGTGCACTTTCAAAACAGGGGCACCCTTAAGGGTCCTGTGTTGTGGGAGAGAGGCCTATGTTAAACGTGCAATTTCGAAGTAATTTCAAATGCAGTATAAAAGCAGTTTCAGTGCACTCTCACATACAGGGGGCACACTTGGAAGGGTCCTGTAAGAGGGAGAGAGGCCTAAATTGAAGATGCAATTTCAATGTAAGTTCAAAAGCAGTTCAAAATGCAGTATAAAGCAGTTTCGGTGCACTCTCAAATACAGGGGGCACACTTAGAAGGGCCCTGTATAGGGCGAGAGAGGCCCAAGTTGGATATGCAATTTCAAAAGCAGTTTAAATCCTAAGAGGGCTAAGTTTCACAATGCAGTCTGGTACAAGAGGTTTGTATGATGGTGTCAGTATAAATTGAAGGTAGAGTAGATTGCGCCTATCTTATCCGTTGATGTTGGTTGATGGCAGCCTACCTGTCATGGGTCTTGTCAGGGTGCTGTGACCTGTCACAAATGCTGGTATGTAGAGATGACTATGCAGCCACTGTTAGATGGTTGTAGTAGTGGGTCTATGGATTAGTGTTGTGCTTCCAAAACAGGGCTTAGGCGCAAGGCGCGTTTATAACGTGGAAACCACAGGAAGGAAAAGTGGTTAGTGTTAGAGGGAGGCCCCTGGCTTCCCCTGCTGACACCTGCAGACACTGACTGGAGCCGCTACTTTGAGGGCCGCCCTTTGCCTTGGGCCCTTAGCCATCGGGCTGCACGGGCAGAGGGCTGCCCTGGGAGGTCGAAAGCGCCTTGGGCCAATCAGGAAAGGGGGCAGGAGGGAACCAGGGCAGGGCTAATCAGCAGGGGATGGAGAGAAGTAAAACACGTGCGCAGGAGCGCTTATTTCCAAGTGTATAAATGAAAAAGGGCCGCAATTTACAAATTAAGGGACACTAGCCAAGCTGCCTCTTACTTGGGAAGGTCGGCTGCAATAGTGACCCTATCAAATTAAAATATCAGATTCATTGCAAAACATTTCAGGACCCGAACTACCGAAGCTGTTAGAGCAACAATATATCCAGAAACCAGATAATACCAATAATACTCTGCTGTGATCCCTTCCTCACGGGACACAAAGCTCCCAAACATTTCGTGTTGGCCATGTTCCCTCGCACGCCATCAATAAATGCCTTAATGTTTGGTTTGATGTAATGTCACAAACATTACACAGTTTTAGTGCTTTATCTCCTGGTTGACGTCTTGCCAGCACTTCGCCACTACGCACCAGATTTAACCTGATCCTAAGGAAATCATTCCTTACTGACCTATTAGGGAACTTCAAAAGGTAGTTTGATAGGCAGCCAAGTTTTTTTTCACCAGGAGAAACGGGTTTCCTCGGGTTGACTCTCTTACCTTTGTGACTGTTTCTATCCAGTCAGATTTCAAGCTTTTGCTGGACTTTTAATGGATATATTATAAGGGTGTCAACCTCTAGGTCTACTTTCTCCAACATTACCCTCACTCTTCCTTCTAGATTTGTCAATATAGGGGACTTTGACTGCTCCAGATGGCATCTAATGTCTCCATTTAACAAAGTGCTCTTTCCAGTAATGATCTCCCGAAAAAGTGAAACCAGCTTCCAGTTTGCCATGCATTCTAACGATTTAAGGCCGAGCTCAAATCTGAGGCTCCATCCTGGGGTACAGGAAGGGAGACCCAGGATCTTCTTCCAGAGTTGTCCCTTCACTGCACTCCAGTCTGAAGACCAAAGAAGGGGCTCTGCCTCCAAACCGTCAAGAATTACAGGGACCACTTTTGCTAGATAGAATTTTACTGCGGTAAAACTGAAAGCTTACAGTATTTGATATTTAGTTTAAGAATTTGTGAAGCTATATGTGAGGCTTTTACAGCCACATCTGCTTCCACTTTATGGCAAGCTGGAGTGGCATAGATGTTAGCCTAAATACTTCACCTCCTCGACCCTTTGGATCAATTGGCCCCCTAGAAACCAGTTTGGAAAGTGGATCTTCGTCTGCAGATGTTTGAAGACCACAATTCTTGATTTGAGCGGATTAATGGTGAGATCATTTACTTCTGCATATTCACCTAGTTTTGACAAAAATCCCTGTAGACCTATGGCTGTTCTATCCAATAGAACAATATCATCTGCATAGGCCAGCCTATGGGCCCTCTTTCCATTTATCTCTGGGCCAGCCAATGCAGACGACTCCAAAAGACACCCATGTCTGCCAAAAAGAGGTTGAAAAATAACGGAGCCCCCAGACAACCCTGCCTAACCCACTCCCCCACCGCAGCCCTAATGGACTCTGACAAATGGCCCTGTTCATCCAGCCTAACTCTTATAGACGGGTCTCGATGCAATTCCAGCAGAATGGCTAGCAACGGGTCTGGCATACCCCAGTTCCTAAGTTTGTTCCAATGGAAGGTTCTATTCACCTGATCAAATGCCTTGGACAAATCGACCCACGCTCCATACAATGGAATCGCCCCCTTAGTCATTGTTCACTAGCCAGATTCAATACCAAACCATTTAGGGCTGTTGACAAGCCCCTTCTAAGGCCAGTATGGTGTCGAGACAAAATCATCCGATTTTGCCCTCGATGTCGAGCAAAGCAATTGGGCGATAATTTGCAGCTGCTCGACGATCGCCTCCCTTAAAGAGAGGTATAACCAGGGCTGTTTTCCAAGATTATGGAACGGTTCGGCTCTCCAAAATCTCTGAAGAGACGTAGAAGTATGCAGGACCATAATTCAGGCTCACTTTTAAGAATATGATACATGAGACCATTCGGACCCGCTGCCTTGGATGTAGATCATTTAAGAATAACATTTTCTATATCCTCCTCATTAAAGGTTATAGACCAGGGAACATTTGATCTATAACTGGGGCTGGTACCCTCTGGATCTCTGAAGGTTTTGGTCAAATGCTCTACCCACCCAGCCTCAGGGGACCAAATTACAGAGGTAGCTATTGTCGCCAGATTCTAACTGGCCAACTATTGACCAGAAATTCCTGGTATTCTTTTCTCTTAGGAGCTCTAACATGAGTTCCCCATCTCTTTGCATCCTGCAGGCTCTATGATTTCTCTACCAAGAATGGTAATTGATCTTAATACTTTTAACTTCTGCTGTATACTTTACTAAACCCAATCCAGCTGATTTCAACTTCCATAGGGAACATCTCAGCTCTCTTTTTCTTTTCTGAGTCTCCTCATTAAAGCAATGCAAATGCTTTTGCATATCTCTTCCCGCTGGGAGCCGAAGTGGCTCAAATAAAATGTATAAAATTGGTCGGATGGCACCGAGTCTCCCATATAAACCTAGGTACCTTTTTCAGCTGCGCATTCAATTTTGAGCCCACTCCCTGATATTTCAAGAGTCTTATTTTCCCCTTTGATCCTACCAATTCCTGTTGATCCAAACCCGATGGAGAGATGGAAAGATTAGTGAACAAAAGCTCCAATCTACAATGATCACTGCCTTCATCCTGTTTTATTACGAGGGAAGAGGGGATTGAAAGGAGGGACTGGGATAAAAGATGTAATCCAGTACCAATGATGAATTTCCTCTATGCCAAGTAGTGGAGGGGCCCACCTCACCCTCTTTGCTCCCATTGACCATATTCAAGCCCCAAGATTTCATAAAACTCAACCAAATTTTCCCATTCTTTGAGATTTTACGAATGGGCAATTTCTCCGAGTCACTCCCTGTGTATACACAGTCTAGTGTTTAAATCCCCAGCTAATAATGCGGCTCCCCCCCGGCTCCATTTTAATTCTTTCCAACAACGAGGCTAGAATCGCCAGAAACAAAAGCAGTTCTGAATATGTAGGGTTCCAGTACATATTAACAATCGTCCATCATGAATACGGGGCCTCATCATTTACCAGTATTATACAGACCTGAATACCAATAGAGTTCTTAAAGATTGGAATAGCTTCTTTTATGGTTTGATTTTTAAAAGCCATCAAGAGTCCTCCTGAGGGTCTCCCTTTTGCCTTCTGCTGTGCTGGTAAACAAAACATCGAAAAACCTATGCTAATGGGGTTTACCAGCCAGGTTTTTTGCAGAAGCACTATATCACCCAAATCAAAAAGATAATCTCTCATTTCTCTGGCCTTAAAGGTGCTGGAACTCTTCGTGTTCCAGCATTTTATGGAGCATGTTCTGAAAATAGTCTTGTGTCATTGGGAATGGCTTTGGGGAAGGCCAAGTCCTGAACAAAATTACCAAAATGTTTCATTTGCAGGGCCCGTAAATCTGCACACTGAACGCACAAACAATAGTGTTTCATAAGCCAATGCGCAAAACTGACAGGCCAAATTGACCAAGCCAACTTCTTTCCAACTAAAACGGTTTGAAACAATGGATAACATGTTTAGCCAAAATCTAAGAATTTATCCGGCAAACCTACAGGAGGGTTATTTAATCATGTACCTTTCCGGGGAACCCAACCTGCAGTAGTTTTTTGTTAGGTCTTTGTATCAAGTTAATTTCTCACAGGTAAGACACCAATCCTGTTTCCAAAAGCGTCTTTTACCACTTCCAAAGTTCACCACTATTGCTTCCAGACTCAGGTTCATTTTCTCTAATTGCCCCTCACAGCTAGATGGCAAAGGCTTTGCTATTTGGGGAATATTCACATCGAAGTCACCCGCCCAATATATCCAATGTGATTAAGAGAGCAGCAGAGCCTGTTTTTATTTCTGTTTATCTCTGGAAAATGTGGGCCCTGAGCCCACATTTCTCTGGGTTTTTATTGGGTTATCCACAATAAATGATACATTTGCTCTGTTATATTTGACCAATAGGCTCCCCAACAGAACACCCTACCCTAGAGGTGAATGGCTAAGCTGCACCATGCATGCTATGTCTGTACAATTCTGCTTTGCCAACCCATGTGTACATCTCCTGCTGCAGTAGGTCACTCAATCCATAATCTGGCGACCAGCACTCACAAGACCCATATTCCAGTTTTCAAACAAGAGTGCCTCGCCCTCATGTGTGATGTGTTACTTGGCATTCCTATATCTATATTCCTATATAAAGTCACAGTTGCACAATCTTTTGGGTGTTCTAGATTCTTCCAATTAACCACATTTACTTGCAGCTCTGCCACATTATGTCACTAAATTGGCTGTGGAGCTGCTTTAGCTATTAGTCGTTGCTTATAAGGGAACATTATTTCAGTTTAAACATCAGTAATCACTGAATGGCAGTTGGATTGCTAACTTGCAACCAGGATACTTAATCATTCCCATAGACCTAAGCTCCCATGATCCCTACCCATGGGATAGGATGGGAAGATCTGATCGGACTTGCAAGTCAAAACATGTGGAGAGCCACAGATTGCAGCCTTGTGTTTAAACCACTGGGAATCAAACATGAGGATCAGGAAACAAGTGCCTATGGGTAGACAAACCAGGGCTATTCTCCTGCCCCCGTCTGGAAGCCCTATTTCTATTTCAAAAAAGTATCTTGGAGGCACTACTACTCAAAGCTTTCCCAGTGCTCAGATAACCATAAACACCTGAAGAATAGCCAAAAGATGAATGACATGGCTACTGATCAAACAAGGTGGTTTTTACCCTTCTGATGAGGTGGTCAGAGGTTTCTCTAATATGCAAGGGAAGGCTATTCCAGAGTTGAACAAGTTACTTACCAACTAGTAACGTTCTTTCACTGGATGTACCTCCAACGTATTCCACATCTTTGACATGTAATGTTCACAGCTGCGCACTTCGGAAACTTTTTCAGCAGAGGGTGTCCTGCGTCGATGACATCGGGTCGATGTCCCTCGAAGGCCTCAGTCGAGGGCGATGTTCCTGGATGTTATAAATAGGACGCACAGTGCCCGTAGCCTCAGTAAGTTTTTTCCCTCAGAAAGTGTGGCACCAGTCTCATGCCTGCTTGACTGCACATAGCTTTGTGGAAATGTAAGCTGCAATCGCATAGGAAATCCTCCAGAGGGGCAGGCGATGTGGAATACATTGGAGGAACATCCAGTTGAAAGAACGTTACCAGTTGGTAAGTAACTTGTTCTTCAAATGGATTGTGTCCTCCAACGTATTCCACATCTTTTACCGACTCCCAAAGCAGTACTAGTAAATGGAGGAGGAAAAAGAATTGCGAGTACCCAATCAGATTGCGGAATAAAGAATCGCCTTCCCAAAGGCCATATCCTGACCATGGATCGTATCCAGGGAGTAATGTTTAACAAAGGTGTGGCGCGAAGCCCATGTAGCAGCCTCACAAATATTCCTAATAGGAAACCCTCCCCCCCGCCCCCCGTTGGAAGCCGGTGGAAGTAGCCACGCCGCTAGTGGAATGAGCTTGCAACCCTTCAGGAGGGTCCTTACCCGCCAATCGGTAACGCTCGTAATGGTGCGGATAATCCACCTGGACAAGGTCGGTTTGGTAACAGCCTAGCCCAATCGGAGTCCAGCATATCCTACAAAGATTTGATCGTCCACTCTGACCCCGGACATCCTAGAAATGTAAAAGCTCAAAGCTCTCCTAGGATCCAACCTATGGAGTCGCTCCTCTTCCTTAGCAGGATGAGGAGGAGGATAGAAAGAAGGGAGATCCACCTTCTGACTCAAATGAAACTCAGATACTACCTTGGGTAGAAAGGAAGGACGTACACGCAGTACTACCCTGTCCTTGTGAAACACAGTAACGGGTGGCTTACAGTAAAGTGCTTACAATTCACTCACTCTGCGAGCGGAAATAACTGCAACCAAGAACACATCCTTGAAGGACAATAATCTCAAAGGACAAGAGAGAAAGGGTTCAAACGGAGAACCCATGAGAAATTTAAAAACCAAATTCAAATCCCAAACCAGCACCTGGAAATGAGACGGCGGGAATACATTAGTCAGTCCTTTAAGGAATAGGGAAACAAAATTCATCTTAAAGTAAGAACATTCTTCAGATGAGCGCTTGAAGATAGATAGCGCCGCCAGATAACCCTTAATGGTAGCTACTTGAAGGCCCCCTTGAGCCAAAGAAATTAAGAAAGACAAAAACATAGGATTAGAGCACTGAAAAGGATCAACATTGTGTCCTCTGCATCAGTCGCAAAACTTACTCCAACGATACAGAGATTTTGTTGCTGGCCGCCTGGCCGAAAGCAACACCTCCATCACGTCATCCGGGAGGTCCCAATCCTTGTATCTCAACCTTTCAGATACCAAGCGTGAAGGTTGAGAGCCCTGACCTCTGTATGGAGAACCTGACCCCCCTCTTGCGAGAGCAGATCCTCTCGGTAGGGAAGACTGCGTGGGGGGCAGATGGACATTTCTAGAAGGTCCGGGTACCATGCTCTCCTGGCACAATCCGGAGCAAAGAGGATCATGTGGGAACCGAACCTCCGTAACCTCCTTAACACTTGAGGAATGACGGGGACTGGAGGAAACGCATACAGCAGTGGGAATGACCAATCCACTACGAATGCCTCTCCTAAGTCTCCTCTCGGAGGAAATTCCCTTGAGCAGAATATCTTGCACTTCCGGTTGGCACTGGTGGCGAAGAGATCCACTCGTGGGGTTCCCCAAAGGGCGAAGATCTCCTGGGAGACCGAGAGTGGAATCTGAACGGGATCTGACATCTTGCCTGAGAACTGCGACCACTGCATCTTGAGGACCCATTGCAGGGATCTCATCCTCAGCCTGGCATTTGGCACCAGAAAAATGCAGGATGCCATGAGGCCGAGCAACCTTAAGAATTCGAAAGCCGGGAGACACTGGGCATGTTGAAACTTGTCCACCATCAGCACAATGTGATGAACCCTCACATTGGGAGGTGAGCACTTCCCCAAGGACATGTCTAACACAGCCCCGATGTACTGGAGCTGTTGGAAGATGTCAGATGTGACTTCTTGAATTTGAGGGAGAAGCCCAGCCTGTGGAGGGAGCAGCAAGTATGGCCCAGGCGATCCAATGCTTGCTTGGGAGAGCGCGCTCGGATCAGCCCGTCGTCCAGGTAGGGGTAGACTAGACGTGAATCCCCTCTCCTGAGATATGCTGCCACCATCACGAGTAGCTTGGTGAAGACCCTTGGGGCGGAGGTCAATACGAATGGCATGACCCGAAACTGAAAGTGCGAGTCTCCAGCCGTAAACCTCAGGTACTTTCTGTGCTTGGGATGAATCGGCAAATGAAAGTAAGCATCCTGTAGGTCCAGAAACACCAACCAATCCTGAAGGTGGAGAGCCTCGAGGACTTGAGAAAGAGTAACCCTCTTGAACTTGTCCTTCCTGAGAAGTTTGTTCAACCAACGCAAGTCCAGGATGGGTCTCAATCCCCAGTCTTTCTTGGGTATGAAAAAATAAAAGGAATATCATCTCTTGTTCCTCTCCGCTACAGGCACCAGTTCTATAGCGCCTTTCTCCAGCAGGGTTAAAATTTCCTGCACAAGGAGCGGATCTGGAAGCATCAAAGAGATTTCCCCGGTGGATTGTCATGGGCCGTTGTAGGAAAGGAAGGCAGTAGCCGTGGGGTATGGTATCCAGAACCCACGCATCTGATGTAATGGCTCGCCACTCTGAGATGCTGAGACAGTCTGCCCCCAACCGGCGAACCATGGGACATGGCCTCATGACTGTTTGGAAGCGGCTGCGGCAGTGCCTGAAGGCAAAGAGGCAGCTGCCTGAGCGGCTTTGGCACCTCTATTTCCCCAGGAAAAAAGGCATGTATTGCTACCTACGAACCCTCAGTGCACTCCAAGGGGAATTCAATCCTAAATAAGTAAATGTAGCTAGTAGGTGGAGTTCGATGAGAGCCCTACTACTTGCAGTTATAGGTCTGTGTCTCTTACAGTTCCTTAGTTTAGGGAATTCGAGTACTTAGGTCTGGGGAAGTCAAAATAAATGGCTGTACCCAGGCTTAATGATAGTTTCACCAAATAATAGTGTGTGTGTGAGCGTTAAACACTTAATTAGTTTTTAAAGTTAGCAGTTTCCAGATCAACACTGTCAATGAGATCAATTTCATGACACAAACTATTATGAAAGTAAAAAGTACCCTCTGTGGTTTATTTTAATCAATTAGATCGCACAATTCTTTGGGAGTGTTTTTTCAAACAAAAAGAAAAGAGTAAAGCAAGTTCACATCACACGCTTTGCATTACAGAACTTCAATTGTAAAGCTGAAACAAGAATTTTTACTTAAAGCATAACATAACATTAAGGACGTGACGCCCGCCTTTCTTTGGCTTGACAACAATGTGACATCCTGTGTCAGTAGGAAATTCTTTGTAGACATATACATAGACGTAAGACACTTTCTTTAACCTCTTGACATATATTTGCAATGTCCACTTTTGGTCATAATAAAGAAAATAAAGTTCTTTGGTTTAAAGTCACCAATCCCAAATAGCATCACGGTTTTTTTTAATGTATTGCCAACGCGTTTCAGACTTTACAACAGTCCATCTTCAGGGCCAATGATGCTACTTGTTCCAAAAATATATATGTTCACGACATCAATTCCTAAAGCAAAAATGTAGAAAATAACCAACTATTAGTACTATTTACCTGACTCAGTGTCAACAATTCAAATTTCAAAAATTACACATGACCCACCTTGTTTTTAATACTGGTAGGATCTCTACTTCCAGTCTTTGGGTACACCCTTGTGTTTGGATGTGACTGCGCATATACACACTGTTGTGTGATGGTCTCCACCTCAAGCATACTCACTCAGAAAACAATTTCTAGAGTAAAGGCAGAAAGAAGTGTAGATTTAATAGATGCTTCTTGGGAGATTCTGGACACACATAACAAAACCCCTAATGGCTTTTGTCTTATGTTTAATCCTTGTGTGCATGGGTGACCAAAGTCATCCATCCCACCATCCTTAGTTACCAATTAACCCATATTCACTGTGTCAAGGTGGTAACTCTAATCTAAAATAGTCTCATAAGGCAAGTTAAGGTGAACCACTAACTCATCCCCATGGCTGTGGAGCAATCGTGTGACAACTTTGTCTGCTGTTCGAGTAAAAAGTGTGTCTCTTACCTTTGTACGAGAGACGAGTATGATTAAGGAATCCCCTGGCGTCCGGCATGAGAGTGATGCTCTCCAGCCCGTGTGTTAGTATTTGAATACTACTTACTTCTGTGTGCGCCCAGGGTCGGGCCGCTCCACACCTGCGCATGGTGAATACTGGTTGCATCTGTATGCGCATGCGCCGGGCGAGCAGCGCGAGCCCCAGGGTCGGGCCGCACCACACTTGCGCATGCGCACAGTGAATCGTACGGACCCCGGGCCGCTACTCCCCCGCGCATGCGCGTGTGTGTTCACTGGAGTTCCCACTTGGGGGAAAAAGTGTATAATGAGCGCTCATACACTACTTTAAGTATAAACGAAATACAATGTTGGTGACTTATCCCTGACTGGATATCTGGGGGACCAGATGTCCATGTAGGGACATTCAGGTACGTATAATACTCCATTAACTATATGCATAATCAATGCATGTATGGACCTGAAGTAAAGCAGGTTTTCAAGTAAGAGCATGTTACTGGCCCCCCCTAGACGACGTCTGCTCGGTTCTTCATGTACCCAAGGCTGCACTCGATGAGGGGATACCTGTTTACCCTATATGTTGTCAAATAAGTAGGGGGCAGAGATATCTCATTAAATGTAATCCGTTATGGTATGGTAGGTTCCCATTCATAGCAAGGATTCATGTTACCTGGACCACTGTCCGGGTGAGTGGGTGTCTCCATCTGTCCCAGGCTGTGGTCCCAATGTAACAACCCTGCATCCATACACTGCAACCTTCCATATGGTTGCACCATTTGTTGGACGTACCATGTACGTGACAGACTAAGACTCCCTATCTCTTCTAAGATAGACTACGTTCTGATCTTTCATATGCCTCTCCTGAGGTGATCTTTCTATGTACTTATTTCCAGTGATGAATGTTGATAATTGTAGATATCCTATTGGTCCCTGCCGTCATGTAAGCTCAAAACACCCTAAGGATGTTGCAAGACGTTCACAATCTAGAGCATTAAGTGGCTTCGTTGTCTATCCCTCACATGGGTTCGGACAACCCCCTTCACAAACCAGATACATCTCAAGACCAAGTAATGTCCATCTTAAGTCGAATTCTGACCTATCAACCATAGGACCTCAGATCAAAATCTATCTTCACATTAGGTTCAGGCATCACACATTAAAGTTGAATGCATCTTGAATCAAAGTGAAATCTATATTTTAGTACATCAGACATAGCACATCAAATCAAACTCTATTATTCATGCCTGTAGGGCTAAGACAGTCAAGTGTGTCGATCCACATTATTTCCCTCTGATGTAAAGTTCTTAAAATGTCTCCACCCCTAGGGCCGAATTTTCACTTGTTCAGGTATTACACATTTGATTTGTGCTATGGAGTGTCTGGCTTCTGCAAAGTGCATTGCGACTGGTGATTTCTGACTTTTCATTCTAATATTCGATTTGTGCTCTGACCACCGTGTTTCGGCTTTTCTAGTGGTCATGCCTACGTAAAATAGGCCACAAGGGCACTTAGGCCCATAGATGACATTAGATGAATCGCATGTGCAGCAATGTTTAAGGGGGATGGATATCCCTGTATGTGGGTGTCTGATGGTATTTCCTTTTAGTATGTTGCTACAATGCTGGCAATTTAGGCCTGGAACAGTGCCTTTGAATGTCGATGTTCCAGTTCGTGTGGTGGTTATGTCTGCTCTGATCAAGCTGTTACGTAGAGACTTGTTGTTCCTGTAGGCAAATGTCGGAATTTCCGGGAATAGTTGTTGAAGCTTTGGATCCATTTGTAGCATATGCCAATGTTTCTGAATAATTATTTGTATTCTCTTGCTCTGGGTTGAATGTGTTGTCACATATACCAATTTTTTTTGTTCTTGAATTGGTCTGGGTGTCAGGAAGGTTGCCCTTTGGATCAGGTTCACTTTCTCTTTAACTTCAGAAATCAGATTTATGTCGTATCCCCTTTCAATTAATTTAGTTTGTAAAGAGGATGACTGCCTACAGTATTCTGCAGCTTCCGAGATATTCCTTCTGTACCATAGGAATTGACTTAGCGGTACCCTATCCAATGTTCTTTGTGGGTGAAAGCTCATGGCTAGGAGCAAGCTATTCCTGTCCGTCTTCTTTGTAAAAATGCGTGTTACCAATTTCCCGTCTTTCACATAGACTTCAAAATCCAAAAAGTGGATTTTAGACTCACTAGTGGATGTCGTAAACTTAATTCATGGGTTCATCTGGTCCATCATGACAAAGAATTGTTGAAGCTCATCCTTTGGGCCCGTCCAGGTCCCAAAGATGTCATCAATATATCGTGTATAAAGTGACAAGTGTCGTGACCATCTGGGAGATGTTAATACATGCTCATATTCCAAAAGAACATAAAGATGTTGGCATAGCATGGGGCCATGGCGGCTCCCATGCTGGTTCCTGAGGTTTGCAAAAAATAACGCTCTCCAAATTTGCCCGACCATCACAGGTACTTTTCCGCTGGCCCCTTTGACTGGTGGCCCCTCTCGTTCTACCAAAGGAGGAGTAGTAACTAAAAGAACCTACCCTCCACTGCTGTCCCCTAGGACGAAAAGGCGGAGGTTGATGCACAGCTGCGCTTAAAGATTTTGCCACAGCTTTCGAGGTCTGCAACCTATCAAGACTCTTGTCAGCCTTGTCACCAAACAAATGGGCTTTTTCAGAAGACTGCTTTGCACATCCGGAGCAAAACCAGACTTCTGCAACCATGCAAATCTGCGTATAACGGTGCACACAGCCATGGACCGGCTAACACCGTCTGCCGTATCCAAACCCGACTGAAGGGATTCGCACATGGCATCCTTGCCGTCCTGCACGAGAGCCAGGAAGCCATCCCTTTCTCCCCCCTCGGGAATATGCTCAGCCGCTAAAGAAACAGTTCCACAGAGGGTGTGAGAACCTTGCTAAGGCACAAGTGGAGTTGGCAGATTTCAATGCCATGCTCCCAGTAGAAAATACCTTCCGAGCCCAACCGTCGAAGCGATTGTCATCCCTATCAGGAGGGATGGTAGGGTACGCCGCCTGCCTCAAGGTGGCTGTAGTCGCCTGAACCACCAAACTCTCGGGAGTGGGGTGAGTGGATAAATAGCTGGGGGCCTTTTTTGTCAAAGATTTATTAACAGCCGGAAGAGATTCCGGAGACTGCAAGCAGCTGCCAGTCTTTTCTGTAAGGTGAGATCAAACGGTAACACTGGGTCAGAGGATGGACCTTGATCTAAGATGTCCGTTCGATCATCCTGCACAACGTCTTCAGGAGGACTGGACCAGCCCAGATACTCCGATACCCTTGCCATGAGCCTCCTGTATGAAGACTCAGCATGAGCCCCAGGCTCAGGCCTACCAAATTCCACTTCCGGAGAGGTTTCCAACCCACTGGCATCATGAAGGGTTTGCCTCAACTCCTGCAATTGACTGTCTCAAGAAAAGATTGGAGCCACATCAAGTTCACCAGGGTCCTCAAAATCAGACCTTTCTTCCTCTTCATATATGTCGTCCAGAGGGAGTTGAAACCCTGGCCTGGGACAGAAGAGGGCCTGGCGTCCAATATTGGCATCACAGACCTCGAAGGTTCCCTATGCGAGTCACGTTGCAGACCCGAGCCTGAAGGCGTGCGAGCCATGATACGAGACCGATCCTGGCCAGCTTCGTTAGAAGGCGAGACCGGGCCCGTGCTCTGCGATTAAAATATCGCCAACATTTGTTCCTTAAAGGCAGCCCATTCCTCTGGAGTCGAGGACTTCGTCGAGCATGCCACTTTCCTCGCGGCTCCATCCTCCGAAGACGGGGAAGGCGACCGGTGACTGCACTTCCGAGAATGCCGCAACGAGGAAGAAGAATGGCGGGAACCCCTCCGGGACTGAAACCCCACGCCTCCTCCCGACGCGGAGAGTCACCCCTCGAGTCGGAAACCCCTTTGGATTTCGACTTGGATTTATGAGACTTAGTGGGCTTAGAACCTCTAACTACCTGTAGCTTCCCCTTACTCTGCCGCAAGGCCTTGGCAGTTAGCGACTGGGATTTTGAACAGTCATCGGTGTCATGACTCTTGCCCAAGCACCACAAACAAATGCGATGTAGGTCGGTGATCGACATTTTCGACTTGCAGTCCCGGCAAGTCTTGAAGCCAGACTGCGGAGTCGGAGGGGTCGAAGAAAAAGACATCTCAACGATGAAACACACAAGGCAAGCTAAGTTTCACGAAGCAACACGTTTGCGGAAAAAACGGAACTGAGGCTACGGGCGCCCTGCATCCTATTTATAACATCTGGTGACGTCGTGCTCGACGGAGGCCTTCGAGGGACATCGACTCGACGTCATCGACGCAGGATGCCCTCTGCTGAAAAAGTTTCCGAAGTGTACAGCTTTGGACATTACATGTCAAAATTACATGTCAAAGATGTGGAATATGTTGGAGGACACAATCCATTCGAAGGAACCTTACACAGTGCATGGTCTTCCAAAGGTACCATGTTTTAAAACTGGGAATTTCTAGAATCGACCTTGCAGAAGATCTTAACGGTCTCAATGACCCATCCCGAGTGAAGCGTTCTTTGAGGTACAAAGGAGCCAAGATATCTAAAGTCCTAGATATCAACAAGAGTGATTTTACCTTAATCCTCTGACTGGTGGGAAGCCAATGAAACCTTGAAGGCTTTTAGTGACAATTTTGGCTGCAGAATTGAGCTGTATTTGCCAGCATTGAATAGGCTACATTTTTCGACCAGTATACAGGCTGTTGGAATAATGTATTTTGGATCAAACCATGGCCCTGGCTAAGGTGGCACAGTGTGTTCACATAGAAAATCTCTTAATTGTCTGAGAACGAATAAGTGGTAATCTGTTGAACTTCCAATATTATTATTGTTACACACAGCTCTATTCGGCGTGAAAGCCATAAAAGCATAAAATACATTACAGACAGGGTTACAAAATTCATCGTATAGTAAAATCAGGTTATCAGCTGCGACTTCTTGAGGTTGAGGGAAAAACCCAGCTTGTGCAGTGTGTCCATAATAGCGTGGGAAGTGTGGTGCCACGAGCCATTCGTTGAGGTATGGGTAGATGTGGTGGCCCTGAGCCCCGAGGAGGGCCCCCACTGTATTCATCAGCCTGGTAAAGATACAGAGGGCTGAGTTGAGGCCCAAAGGAAGCACCTTGTATTGGAAATGGTAGCCCATGATCCTGAATTGTAGAAAAGAAAAATGAGGCTGCCACATTGGGACATGTAGGTACGCGTCCTTCAGATACAGGGAGCACATCCAGTTTCCCTTGCACAATGTCTCTGCTATCAAAGCTGGCGTAACCATCTTGAATTTTTGTAGGGTGGAAAGGTCCAGCACAACTCTCAGGCCCGCCTGGTTCTTTTTCTGAATGGCGAAAATCCTGGAGTAAAAGCCCAAGCCTCGCTAGGAGGCTGGGACTTCCTCCACTGCCTGGCTCTCGACGAGCGACCGGATATCCGCCAAAAGAGTTGCTGTCCGAACCTGTGGTAGTGGAGGAGAAAAAGGGAGGAGAGGCTGGGATAGGGAGGCGGTACCCAGTGGATACTACCGAGAGGATTCAGGGGTGCGCGAAGTTCTGGCGCCAGAAATGTGCAAGCCTGCCCCCCACAGAAGACACGTGGACCCGGAGGTGCGTGTCATGCCTTCTTTCCCTCTGAGGCTGTTGCGGTGGAGGGGGACTGGAAAAAGCCCTTAGCCACCCCCTCCTTTTTGTTGTTTGCGCCGATGCTGGGTCGGCGAATGGTCAGGCTGCCTGGACCTCAGCTCTTGGAAGCCGTGGAACCCTCTGTACGTACACCCCTTATCAGAACGCTGCTGTGACTTGGTGTACATTTTGGGCGTGGTCTTTGTAAGGATGGATAAAGACTTGCCAGTTTGTGACCCGTTTTTCTTTTTGTCCAGCTCCTCGTCCGTTGTGGAGTGGAAGAGGTCACCCCCTTCAAATGGAAGATCTAAGATGCATTCCTGGACATAGGGGTTGAATTTCGTAGCTTGGAGCCAGGCCGTTCTTCTCATGTCCTGGCCGTGCCATCTGCATTGCCACAAGGTGTCAATGTGGGCCATGGTGGACTCCATGATGTCCTGCGGCACGATCTTGGCCCCTGCCAATCTCGCCTTGAATCGCGATTTGCTCTGCGCCAGAAGATCTGGGAGGAAATCTGTAATTTCCCGCCAGAGCCTCTGGTTAACTGCTGCCAGCATGGCATCCGCGTTGGCGGGTGCAGGGACACATTGGAATGCAGCTTCTTCCTGTACATCTCCAAGATCTTCTCCTCCTTGCCTAACAGTGCCCCAGACGAGGAGGCTGAGGACGACTGAGGCTTTGGGTACAGTGATGCCGAAGCGATCACCGAGGAGTGTGGGTGAGGGTGGCCCGATAGCAAGAGTGTATCCCCCTCAATCTACCAGTAGTTGGCGTCCAGTTGTTTATTCACCGGCTGGATTGAGGGGGGGCTTAATCCAACCCTTCTTGTCCAAGGCAACTACGTGCTTCTGCATCGGGATCCCTGTTCAAGCCACGTGACGTAGCGTGAGGACTTGTGCGAGGACCCCCCTCTGCTGGTTGCTCGACCTCAGGTTGAGGAAGGCCCAAGTACTCTGCCAGTCCTGCAAGACATTTGTGGAAGGACTTGGCTTAAAATGGCGCGTCAGGGTCCTCCTCCTCATCTGTGTCTACCTGAGGGTCCGGTTGGTCCGGGACCAGAGGAGGGGTGCGGCGAGCCGAGGTGTGCGATGTGGAGACCGGAGGCGGAGGCTGTTGTGGAACCGCCTAGACAATCAGTTGGGGGGACGGAGCGGGCTGGTGATACTGAACAGGGCCCAGGGGTGCCTGTACCGGAGCCTGCAGCGCCAGAGCCATTGGCGGGGGCACGTACCTCAGAATGACCTGAATCCGTCCCTGATGGCGTCCCCGAGAATGACCCCCATCCGAAGAGATTTCATGAGCCCGAGGAACCGTTCGAAGAACCTATCCTCGCAGGCTGGGGTGGTGGTAGGCAATATGGATGGGGTAGCGAGTTGCTGGAGCCGTTACGTGCCCTGCCCATATGGACGTGGCTGGAACCTGCCTTGTGCAAAGGAAGGGTAAGCTGTAGGCCTTGACACCAGTCCCACCTTGACACACGTACCTCCACCTGCTGTCTTCCTTGGAGCGGCGTTGGCCTGATGTCTGGATTTTCTGGCACAGCAGCCATTTTTTCGCGCTGCCTTCCACGTGCCTGTGCCGTATTGCTCGGCTCACTGGGCCCCTTCCAAGACTTTGAGTGTGGATCATGGGGCCTACCCTGTTGCTCAGGCCGAGGCCCGGTAGGCATTTCGCCCTCGGCAGATCTGCTGGTAGAACTGCGTATAGGCGCCCCCCTCCGGCATGTTGCCAGTACTAGGGGTGAGACCTCAGTAAAAGAACCTTCCGGTCCCTCAGCACTATAACTGGGAGAATCCACTGACCCCTCAGCCTATCTGCCGGTAGCTGATTCAGCCTTGGTACTTGTTTGTTTATTCACTTTTTATGCGCACAAGACCCAAAGGTAACAGGGCGCAGCAACAAGAAAATGCAAGGTTTACAAGGTTACACAAAATATACAATATAAAGGCATATATAGTTACAACACTATACAATATACAAATAATGTGTTACATTGTGTGTGGCAGTATAGCAAAATGTTACAACTGAGTGTAGCACAAGTCTCAGAAATAGCAAGATTACAAATGAGCTTGCGAGCAGTGATGTGGAGTTAGATGAGAAAAATTTAGGTGAGTAGGAATGGGTTGATCCCTCTGCAGAGACCTCCTAAAAGGGTGGGAGATTCTAAAGGTCAGCAGAGAAATTACAAGTCAGAGAAATTACAGGTCAGTAGAGATAAGATGTTTACTAGCCTTTTTTCTGAAATGTAGGTAGGGCTGGTCAGCTCTCAGGTCTTGGGGCAATAAGTTCCATAATTTTGCAGCCTTCACTGGGAAGCTATTTCCACCAATTGTGGTAAGCCTATATCTGGGGATAGCCAGGCAGTTAACATTGCCAGCTCTAGTAGGTCTGAGAGAGATTCTTCTATGAAGTTTATTTATGAGGTTTACTAGGGGTGGCACTTTGTGCTGGTACCAGGACCTGGGCAGTCCCTCCCACGCGGGCGAGTCCTTGGGAAGGAGTCTCCCTTGCGGGGTGCACTGGAAAAGAGCGGCCCTACGTTGGGCCTGGATCGATGGTAGACAAAGTCCTTTCCTTTAGGTCCTTTCGAGGCATCTCTGGAAGAGCTCCCTCCACCTGGCTAGTCTGTTCTTCAGAGACCTTAAGGAAAGCGCATCGCACATGGTACAAGCTAGCCAGCCATGGTCTGGGCCAAGGCACCGTAGGCAGAGGGCGTGGGGGTCTTTAGTCGGGAAGAGCCTGTTGCAGGAAGGGCACCTGCTGAACCATGCGCCGGGGAGGAGCGTGACGCCTGAGGACCGAGTACCTGAATGATAAGAAGACAAAAGACAGAACAGAAGTATCCGTGCGTGGAATTACATTACCTAAGTCGAACCCAGGCGCGCTGGTGAATTCGGCCCGTTCCCATCGACGCGGAAAAGGGGACTGAGGTGTGGCGCCAGAGGGCGGATTCAGGGCAGCGCATGCTGCCAGGGCCGCACCCCTTTCAGTCGCCTTTAAATTTAAAGGAAACATTTTTTTTTCTGGTGAAAAAGGTTCCGTCTCCCGTCCCTTGGAAGGGACGCCCATGCAGTATGGAGTAAAGGGGGCGGGAAGCACGAGTATTTGAGGCATATTGCTGTTATATACGGGTTCAATAAAAATAGCAGGATTAATAAAGGACCACTTCACGCAATACCTGGCGTTGCCCGTTAAAAAAACAACAGTGGCATTAGATACACTAGTTCCACTTGCCCTACAAAATCCCTCCCAACAAATAACACTGTGAATATGATAATGGTCACTTTCGCAGCGTTTAAGAATCTCTAGGCTGACTGCATTATCCCAATATTTAGCACTTGTGAGAACATTATCTTTTCTTGAATGCCCACTGTGTCCCAGATAGGTAAATTCAGCCAGAAACTTTTTTTAATATAATCTTTTATTTTAAAGATAAAAAAAACAAAGTAAGCAACAAAGTAGATTATAAACATCTCAAGCAAATAGGTACAATATATACATTGACCAACAAAGCAATCACATACATAGGAAAGAGAACGGACAAAACAAACAAATAAGGGGGAAGGCAATAGCGCAGTTAGACATACAAATCATTAAAAGCACTCCAAATTTCATTGCATCTGCAATGTGGTTCTTTCGCATGGAAAGATACTTACTCTCTCCTAGAAAGGACCGACAAACCCAGTGGCCAATCATCAACAGAGGTGCTAATGTCACTCTTCCAGAACTTCAAGATGTGTTTCTTAGCCACCAAGAGAGCTCTGTAAGCACACAAGAGCTTATCGACAGACACTATAGGTCTGGGGTTATCCTACCAATACAAGCTCTAAGATTCGGATCATGAAAGATGCAAGCTGCCTCAATAGCATATTTATGGATTCTAGATACACACTCTCTAAAGATGGGATGCCCCATATACAATCCTAATCATCCCGCAAACCTTTGAAGTCAAACAGGGGTTCGAACTGAAGATTAATGTCACCCATTGCCAGTACAAGTGGAGATTCCAGGCCCTGCTGTTCATAATCCAAACTTATCTCAAGCATGTATTGTAGGCTATCCAAAGGCACTGCACCACATGGTATTATAGATATGGTTTAAGTTACTTACCTGTAACTATTGTTCTCCAGCATGGGTCTGATATGGATTCACATGTTCATGAATATTCCACGTTGTCAGGCTGGGAATCCTCGGGAAAAGAAAAAACAGTTTCACTTTCACTTAAAAACTGTATTTCTCCTCTAAACCAATCACTGTCCTCTGGGTCATAGTTCCCCCATCCAATGACAGTCCTCTGCCTAAACCCCTCCTCTGGCAGCCATCTTCCGATTTGGTAAGCACGTAAAGTGGCATTATGACCAAGAAGAGCCGCAGAGGGGACGGACGGAGGGTGTGCATGTGAATCCATGCCAGACTAATGCTGGAGTAAATAATAGTTACTCACCGTAGTGACTAAAGTACTCTTTGTCCATAGTCCCTTTTCCTCCATACTGCATGGGCGTCCCTTGCTAGGGTCGGGAGACGGAACCTGAATGATTTCCATGTTAGCCTGTGATAGGCTCAGGAGCATGAGTTGACCTGCTCAGGAACCACGCTGCGAGGGCTAACTTCTGTGGGGCGGGGTGTATGACCCTGCTCCACTGCTGGGACAGGAGATGTGCTGGAGCCAGAGGAAGGTGAATGGGAGGTCTGTCCGTGAGGCCGAGCAGTTCAGAGAACCACGTTCTCGTCGGCCACCATGGAGCTATCAAAATGATGCTGAGGTAACAAGCCTCCTTTATCTTGCGGATCACCCTGTGGATCAGAGGCGTGGGAGGGAAGGCGTAGGCCGTCATGCCCTCCCACCATATCTGTAATGCATCTCCCATGGAGCCGGGCTCCTGCCCCTGCCAAGACGTGAACTGATGGCACTTCCTGTTCATCCAGGAGGCAAACAGATCCACCTGAGTGTGCCCCCATCTGCTGAAGACCTTCAGCAGCACCTGGTCGTTCAATTGCCATTCGTAATTGTCTGCTCCCAGTCTGCTGAGCCAGTCTGCTTCCAAGTTGGCCTCCCCTGGGAGGTGGACGGCTGTGAGGCAGATGTTCTCCAGGGCCCATTCCAACATGCTGACCGCTAGGCTGCACAGCGGAGGGGACCTGGTACCCCCCTGCTTGTTGACATAGTACATGCTGGTGGAGTTGTCTGTCTGGATAAGGACTGTCTTGCACCCAATGAGCGGAAGGAAATCTCAGAGCTAGCCAGATGGCCCTGAGTTCCAGCCAGTTGATGTCGGACTCCTGCTCCTGCCGGGTCCAAATTTCATGGACGCTGTAGCTGTCCAGAGTGGCTCCCCAGCCACTCTCTAGGGAGGAATCCGTAGTGATGGTAACCTGCGTGGATGGGTGCCGGAAGGGTTTTCCCATCCGCAGGTTGCAGTCCCTGGACCACCAAGTGAGGTCCGAGTGGAGAGAAGGCATGCTGACCAGCTCCGCATGGGAGCCCATCTCCTGATTCCATGAGGCTGCGAAATGCAGCTGTAACCTCCTCATCCCATGTCTCGTGTGTGGCACATCCAGGAGGACCGCTGCCATGATCCCCGTAAGTGCTGGTACCGCCAGGCCAATGTCACTGCTCTGGTCAGGAAGTAGTGGCTCTCTTGATAGCTGTAATCTTGTCCTCTGAGGGAAAGACCCTCTCGGAGCTCGTATACCAGATGAGGCCCAGGAAGTGGAGGCTCTGAGTGGTCTGCAGCTGAGACTTCTTGAGGTTGATAGTAAACCCCAGCTCGTGGAGTGCGTTCATAGGCGCAGAAAAAGTGTGGATAACCCCCTCCGTAGAGCTCACCCTGACGTGCCATTCGTCCAGCTACGGATAGACGTGGAGGCCATGAGGAAGGCTGCCACTGCATCCATGATTCTGGTAAATACCCTGGGGGCTGAGTTGAGGCCAAAGGGTAGCACCTTGTACTGGAAATGGCAGCCCATGATCCTGAGGCTCAGGAAGGAGCGATGTGGCTGCCAAATTGGGACGTGTAGGCAGGCGCCCTTCAGATCCAGGGAGCACATCCAATCTGCCTTGTCTAGTGTCTCTGCAATGAGTGCTGGCGTAACCATATTGAATTTCTGAAGAGGGAGGGTGAGGGGGAGGGTAGATGGGTCCAACACCTCTCAGGCCAGCCTGGTGGTTCTTTTGTATGGAAACAATTCTGGAATAGAAGCCTAATCCTCTCTGGGAAGCTGCGACTTCTTCCACTGCCTGGCTCTCGACAAGCAACCGGATCTCTGCCAACAGAATTGCCGTCCCAATCTGTGGGAGGGGAGGAGGGAGGAGAGGGAGGCATCGGTAGGCAGTACCCCGTGGATACTACTGAGAGGGTCCTTAAAGTTCTGGCGCCAAAATTGGATGGGAGAGGCAAGCCTGCCCCCCCACCAGAGACATGTGGACACGAAGGGACATGTCATGCCTTTTTTCCTTCTGAAGCTGCTGCCGAGGAGGGGGTCTGAAAGAAGCCCTTGCCCCCACCCTGCCGTTTTGTTGCTGGTGCGGAGTCGACAAGCGGTCAGGTTGTCTCGTCCTCCGTTCCTGGAATCCCCGGAAGCCACCAAACGCCCGCCCCCTGTCGGAGCGTTGATGCAAATGGGTGTACGCCTTGGGAGTGGCCTTCGTCAGAATAAAGAGTTTGCAGTCTCTAAGCTGTTCTTTTTATCCAATTCCTCGTCGGTGGTAGAGTGGAAGAGGTCACTACCCTCGAATGGAAGGTCCAATATGCAATCCTGGACATCAGGTTTAAACTTAGTAGCCCGAAGCCAGGCCGTCCTTCTCATGTCCGTGGCAATGCAGATGGCCCGGCGAGAGGTATCGATGTGGGCCACTGTGGACTCCATGATGTCCTGCGCTACCAGCCTGGATTCTCCTAGACCCGCTTTGAAGCGTACCAGGTTCTGCACCGGAAGTTCCAGAAAGAAGTCTGCTATTTCCTGCCACAACCTCTGTTAGCGGCTGCCAGCATGGCATCTGCGTTGGCCTGACACAGGTGCACGGAGGCGTTCGAGTACAGCTTCTTCCCGTATGACTCCAAGATTTTCTCCTCCTTGCCTAGCAGCGCCGAGGACGAGGTGGTCGAGAACCACTGAGGCTTAGAGTAGAGTGACGCTGCATCGATAAAAGAAGAAAGCAGCTGGGGGTGCGTTGATAACAAGAGTATCCCCCTCCATCTGTCTATACTTGGCATCGAGGCGCCGATTGACAGGTTGGGCTGAGTGAGGCTTGAACCACCCCTTCTTGGCCAGAGCCACAGCGTCTTTCTGCATCGGGATAGCCATCTTGGTAGGGGGTTGTAGGGTGAGGGCTTCTTCGAGGACCCCCTCCTCGGGCTGCTTGACCTCAGGCTGAGGAAGGCCCATATATTTTGTCAAACCTGCAAGTCTGTCGTGGAAGGCCTTTGCTGATGACCGCTTGTCAGGGTCCTCCTCCTCCTCCTCATCTGCGTCCACCAGAGTGTCCGGCTGGTCTGGAGCAGTTGGCGGAGTGCTGGGCGCCATGGGCTGCGATGTGGAGACCAAAGCTGGAGGCTGGTGTGGAACCGCCTGTACTGTGGGAGGCAGTGGCGCCGGAATCGGAGGAGCCGGCAGGGGCAGAGGGGCTGCGCGGGGGCCTGTGGTGCCGGAGCCATGGGGGGAGTGACCATGGGTGCCAGTGGAGTGACCGATGGGAACGAGTCCCAGACTGCATCCCTTAGGATGGCCCCCATCTGGGGGGGTTCACATCAGTCCCAAGAGCCTCTCGAAGAACCTGTCTTGCACGGTTAGGGTAGTGGAGACCAAGTAGGAGTACCTACAGGTATTGCGTATCTCACCTCAGAAGGGGGATCTGTTGCTTATTCTAAACTTTTATAATAGTCCCCCAGTCGCTGAGGGAGTAGCAGTCCTTGCAGTCCACTCTCGGCCTGCTTTGTTTCAACCACTGTGGAGTCTTTCTACTGTTTCAGTCAGCTACCTGTGTGGGAGGATCTACATAAACCCCACCAACACCGCGGAACGGCCGCGGAGCCAGTCGCAGTCCTTGCAGTCCCTGCAAGGACCAGAAAGACTGGAAATGCAAACAACCGCTCCCCAACGGGTGCCCAGTCAACCACAAACTGGTACACCGGAAGACGATGGGGGGAAAAAAAAGATGCCCCAGGAGCTCTAGACTGCCAAACTCTACACGAGACCCCCGAGATCATGCCTGTGCTCCTTCGCCTGCTCTCCACTCCCATCACAGCATCTGAGCTGCAGGCGCAAAAAGATCTAGGGGTCTCAGGTGAACGCCACCCAATGTTGGAGAAACTAAGCGGCCCGACACAGCACTCCAATCTTACAAACAGACCAAGACACATGCCCCGCCTGGCTGCTCACAAAGGCGCCCGCGCTCTACAACAGAAATGCCCAATCCATTGGCAAACTGCTCTATAGCCCCTGCAAAGCAGCCCTTCCTGACAGCCAGCACCCCGATTGTCCCGGCTGCGACCGCGCCCCCTTATTTGCCGGCCGCAGGGCTGACGGTGCAGGAGCTCGGCAGGGCTGGGCCCGCGGGAGTGCTGCCCAGGGACTCGCAGCATCAAGGTTTCGATTTCCTTCAAGAAGCAGCGTGCAAACTTGTTCTCCACCACACGCCGCCGCCAATCTCTCCACTCACCTTACATCAGGACCCCACGCCAGAGGTCCTGAAGAGAGCGGAAGGAGTCCTGAAGATCATAGACTGGTCCTGCATGCCTTCGGTCCTGGGGTCGCCGGCAGAACTGGACAAATCGGGAGCCAGGAATCAGGTAACTACGAACATGATGATCCATGCAACTGAAGAGAGCTGCATTCTATTAGAAGACGTGGGAAACCCGGAAGCAGCAGAGTAATACATCAGCCCGTCGGTGAAGGAAAAGAGGCAGTGTGATAAATGAAAAGGCTCGAGAAGAATGGGAAGACACAGAAAGTAACAAGAGTCGCGCATCCGCTTCCCTCACAGCAATGAATAAAAATACACAGCGCCAAAGGTAAAATCCACCTTCAAGAAAGCGCCCTTTAAAAAATACCCCCAAAAAAAGACTGAAATAACAGAAAGGGAGAAAATGGCAGAAAACCCAGAGGCAAATGTCAATATGGAAAAAAACATGGAGCCGCCCTATCTGGACCCAAATAACAAAAAAACTCAAAAAGCATCTTCTAAAAAAAAAAACCTTTAAAGAACACACAAAGGAACTCGCTAAAATACTTTTTTAAACGTCTAGGCAAGAACTCTCTGACGCAGAGATTCTGGAGGCAATTCAGGACTTCGCTCCGGTCTCTAAAGTGCGCAAAATTGGAATCAGCAAGGAACCACAACTGCCTCAACAAAATGTCCGACTTCGAAAAGCAGCTCAGAAGCTATAGCAGCAGAAGAAGGCCTACTAAAAGCAGATAACTCAGAAGCAAGCAGGATGGACAAGACGCCCAACTCTAACCCGGATGCTTCCATACAGCTCTCAGAAACCAGTCTGGTCATCGACCTCATGCCCTCTAGCCCTGAGACCATCAGTCCCCGGTCAACTCAGAAAAACCCGACCCCAACTATCTTGCAACCACCGACGACACTCGTACAGGAGGAAGACCTACCCTCCGAAGATCTGGAAAACGAGATTCCAACTTCTACAACAAACATCAGACCCCTGTCGAGCCCGACAGTTGTAACTGGAACCAGCAAAAAAAACAGGCCCAATCCTGAATTTCGGGAAAAGTTCTCTACGCAACGCTGCTCTCTTAAGAACAAATAAAAAAGGTCTTCCGACAATCCAATCATCTCCTTGTCAAATTACACAATAATCTCTTCTCTACATGCCTGCTAAGAGTAGGAGCCGCAGTGAAGCTCTGCCACACACTCAAAAACAAACGCCTTTCAAAAAAATCAGACATGCTAACAATCATGTGAGCAATAACCATTGCACTTGCCCCATTCTGCAAATATACAAATCACTGAATGAGTCCCTAAAAGACCAGTCCACTCTGTCTGCCATGATACACACAAAACCGATTTATTTAGAGGGCTATGTTACAGCCATGGAAAAAACAATCTTAATACAAAACAAAGTAGAAGGGAGCTCGATCCACAAGGAAGTCCAAGACCCGACAAGGCCCGACCTTCGCCCACCAATGCCTAGACAATACATATCTGCAGAAACTCAAACCTCTCTTGCTTTCCAAAAAGAACCAGAGTCTGACTGCTCTCTACCAAAGGCAAAACCAAGCCAAGACAACTTCAGCATATTTAACAGCTACTCAGGAAGCTGTATTGACTTATTAAACCTCAACTTGGAGCCTTTCAGCTTCAACTAGACTCTGCCCGGGTTGAAAGCCCTGTCCGTGTTAATAGATCATTCTGCAGAATGAACACTGGTGGAAAATAGACCAAAAACCAACATTACGGGCGGCAAGCAAAACCAAACGTTGCTAAAATTGCAAGCCCCTTCGAGCTCGAATAGAAGCTTGACTACAGATCAAAGAGAACTCCCTTCTAAATCCACAGCTACCCTTCGATCCTCACCAGATGTGAGGAAAGAATGCTCAACTAATCCCGCCACGCATCAGCAGGCCTCAAGATCACCAATCACTGTGGAAGACTTCCTGGCCGAGGAAGACCTGATGAATAGTACCCATCACTTCCAGTCAAAAACAGAGACAAAAAAAAAAAAAAGAAAAGATGACTGCTCGACCGAAACACTACCCGCCAGTGTAAAACGCAAAATTTTGACAGCAAAAACCCAAAGAAAAAGACTTGCTACCTCTCCCCGCCCACGCTCAGCTAGAAGCCTGAGTAAACAACTAGGATATAAATTACAAGATACAGGCAATCGCATCTCCAAGCAAACGTAAATGAAACGGAACTGCAGCAGCCAAATCTCCCGACCGAAATCAGGATAGATCAAGGCGATCCAAAGAGCACCGTCACCACAATTTAGCAACATCACCCAACCAAAAGCCAAGAAACGAAAAAAAAAAAAAACCACGAGAGGACAGAAGACCGCAATCCACAGAGAGCAAAGTACACATGAGAACACTAACGCAGGTCCAGAAAACATACCCCAACGACCATTCTCAAACTGGAACAAACAGCACGAAATAACAACGCCATCACACTAAAGAGAAGAATGGTACTACAACCTTTCAGTAAGAGTAAGGTGTTAAAAGATCTGAGATTGGACGATTTCATCCTGGTCGAACCATATCACAGGAATGCAAAAGCAAAGTCTTACCTGCACATAAGATCATCTGCGCTAAACTCATCCATCAAAGGAGGTCAGGAAGACATGCTACAACGCGGTTTTCTGCTGACAGATCTGTCCACTACGGGACGCCAAGAATACCCGACGCTCGAGAAAACAAGAAAAATTCCGGAAAGAGCACACTACATATCCAGAACAAAATGTTTATACAAAAATAGCAGGATGCCTCACTCTGAGGTTGGAAAATCCTACAACAAATCATCCAAACAAACAGACCTAACTCACACCTGTACAAAAGATGCACCAGGACCAGGAACTCGAACCGAAACAAGTCGAGAAAATCTAAAGCGAATGGCTTTCGACAATCCTCCACAAAGTTCCTCACTTGTCCAAGACAAACCTAGGTCCCAAAGAACCAGGGAACCAGAAATGCTATCAAGCATCGATAAAACTCCGCTGACGAAACCAGCAAGAGCTGACATTCCCGCACAAATGAAACAACTTTAGGCATGGTTGCCCAAAGCTCTACCAACAACCACGAGGAAATAGCAATTCGTGGCCCACGAGGCTGGGCCAACCAAGATGAACACTGCCTATCCAACTGGTATTGTAGAGACTTGCCTAAAAATTGGATCCTGGAACACATGTGGGTTCCAACACCTCACCAGACCTGGTGGCATCTACCTAGGCCAGTTCGACGTCCTTGCCCTGCAGGAAACCTGGCTGACTGAAAAACCGTATCTGGACGGTTTCAACATTGCAATATCACCAGCTGTGAAGAGCTGGCTAGGGCGTCCATCTTCTGGCATCCTACTGACAGTTCGTTCAGGGAGCAGAATCGGCATTTTAGAAACAAACGCAACTTCAAAACACCACTTAGCGGCGGTGATGAATTGGATCAACTACGACCCAAAGTCGACGAAAAAACAGAACATCCAAATCGCAATTATAATTGCTTACTGGAACCCCCAAGCGATTGCTGACGAAAAGTTCCTGAGAACCATCGAAAAAGAGATTGACAACATCTATGCCGAAAAACAAATAGCACATGTTATCATCTGCGGTGACTTGAACGCCAATTGCCAGAGAACTAACGGGCCGGTCTCAAAGACCTTACAAAAAAAAAACAGCGGAAAACAGAGGAGCGCAATGGAAAGAACTGATTGACTCTCGAGGCTTTCACAACATAGCCCACGTCTTTCTGAACTCAAAGAGAATCCCGACATGGGAAACAACCAATCTAAAGGGAACCATCAACTATGTTTTTGCTTCTGGGGAAAAACAGCCTTTGAAGTTATTCGGACATCAGCAAGTGACCACAATCTTCTGCAAACAACATGGAAATCCACAGTTGCTCAAAAGCCCTTGACGCTCCAAAACCTGTAATGCAACGCTCAGGGTAATCGACTTAAACTGACAGTTGAAAGAACAGACCAACTGACATTGTACTATAACCGCAACCGAACAAGCTCCGCGCCAAAAGTCGATTACCAGCCCCTCCCGAGTCCCTACAAAGTCAAGAAATCCTCTGCCCAGACAGCTACAAACCCACCAGTATGACAGACAGGAGGTGTTAAAGCGCACGGCACTAAGGCGTTTTACAAGGCTCGCAAAGAAATCAACTTCAGCGTATCCTCACAACGAACTTGCTGCAGAATCCAAGAAATACAAAACCTGGGTAAAAAACTACCGCGCAACATTGTACCAAAATGACTCAGGGGGAATGTTGAAAAAAGGAGTGGGCAAAAACGCTAGGGAATTTTGGGACTTAATGAAACAGCCAGGAGCTCCGAGCAACTGTGCTCCAACAAACAACGTCAGCGAAGAAAAATGGCAGTTACATTTTCAATCTCTATTTCAGGAACCCACAAAATCGGGAATTATTCCGCAGGCCGATATAGGAACATAGTGGGAAGACGTCTCGGGTGAAGAAGACATCACATCAATCATACAAAAGCTCAAAACCTCAAGAGCCCCAGGACCTGATGGGATCACCAATGTAGACCTCAAAAACTTTACAAGTCAGTGGACACCCTTCATCAGTATGGTTTTCTCGAATTCAAGAATGATACCAAGATCCTGGACAACAGCGACGGTCGTCCCAATCTACAAAAAAGGCGATGGATCTGATCCGCGGAATTACCGGCCAATCGCCCACCTTGATACGATCAGGAAAATCTATGGAATGCTACTTCTAAAAAGATTCCAAGACTGGGCAAAAACAGCACCATGCGCCAACCCATTTCAAGCCGGCTTCAGAAAAAACTTCCACAATAGTAAACATCAAAAGCAAAATCCTCGAGGGCACATCTAGAGTGTTCTTGGCATTTATAGATCTAACGCAAGCTTTTGACTTAGTGGACAGAGAAACTGTGGTCGAAGCTCCGGTCCTGGAATCGCCCAGAAAGCATCCTCGCACCGATAAAAGCACTACACACTGCTACGACAATGAGGGTCAAACTGAACAGAAACGGTCTTCTATCAGCTGAAATACCAACAAGTCGCAGAGTAAAACGAGGATGCCCGTTGGCCCCGGCTCTATTCCCTGCATTCATTGGAGACGTCAAAGACTCAAGTCCAGTCATAATTGTGTTCCCACCTAAAATGGGGGGTGACCCGGTGTCCCGACTGCTCTATGCCGAGGATATAACACTGCTGGATCAAACCCAGATTGGCCTACAAAGGCATTTGAACAACCTGTCAGAGTACATATGTCAGACGAACCTGGAGATAAACAAAGCCAAAACGAAGATCCTGATTTTGGAATGGAATGCGAAAAGCTCCATCATCTTCCACTGGAATCTCGAAAAAGTCGAAATCGAAACAGTAACTAACATCAGATATCTGGGAGCAATGATCGACAGTACGATCTCAGAAAAGAACATGCAAAAAGATCTTTGGACCAAAACCCGCTCCCGGACATCACAGGCTAGAGCTCTAGACAAGAAATTTGGCTGCTTCTCCCCGATTCCAAAGCAAAAGTGGTCCCTGCTCTAGCATACGGTGGTGCCGCTATGCCAACAATCCCCGATGACATCTGGCAAAAAATTGAGGGTTTCTTCTGGAAATCAGTGTTGAATCTGCCAAAATCAACCGAGACCGCAGTCCTCAGAAGAGAACTAGGCCTTATCTCTCTTAAAGCTACGGTCGACTTTAGCAGCACTTCCTTATTTAGGAAAACAATTCTCCCAGACGCTCTACCTCTATACAAAATGATTGACACTGAAATCAAAGAAGGAAGCTGCAAAATGCTAACTAAGTGGGCCACACATAAAATAAATCAGCTTGATTTAATCAGATGTGATGTGCTCGGAAGAGGATCTCATCTCCAATCCTCTAAAAATAAAAAATAAACTAGCTGAGCTGGACTGGATCGCCACCTTGGAAAGAGCAAACACAAACAAGCTCTTGTCTCACTAGCCACCTTTCATAATGAAACTAAATGAAAACACGCAACTTTTCCGAAGCCCATGAGACACATCATCGTGAGAGCCCGTCTCAAACTCCTGCTTACAAACGAAATCCTTCATGTCAGAGGTCAATCGATCACAAAATTGTGCACGCCGTATAATAAGAGCGATCAGATTAAGTCAGTGCGACACCTCCTACTGTCCTGTCCGGCTATTTCTCAGATCAGACAAACCTATTTACGTCCAGTTCTAGCAACATACACCTCAAGAGAAGAAGATGAATGGTGGCAACGACTGAGTGTCCAAAAAACCTTGTGGACTACTGTAACGACCAAGATCCTACAAGCCGCATTAGCGGAATGCAGCAAAACAAACTTAGACTACGATATCACCTCAGCTCAAGTCTAACCTATCGTCAAAACAGCATGCCGACACACAAACTCCTGACTATGCTAATATGTATCGATCAAAAAGAAGCAACAGGGATAAAACACCAGGACAGCACACAAGGAGCTCACGAAATCTTGTAAAATCAAGAAAACTTGATACATAAAATTAAAAAAGTCCTCATAAAGCCGGGGTAGATAGACTAGCCAAGGTCAAAGTGTTCTTGGATGAGCTATTCCTCAATAGGAGGAATGGCAGAGAGCAATGCATTTGGAGAGATTTCAATGTTAAAATGGGCCCAGGTGCGCCACAGGATCCAATAGACCGGCTGGAGGATTGGTCACTGAACATGGCTTCGCCGAAAAATGAAAGATGAACGGGTGTGTGTGAAGGGTGTCCAAATGTGTTTTTGGCTCCTAGAATGGGGATTACGTACGGTGAATGGTCGTATAGCACCACACATACCGGGTAACCTCACAATCAACAACCATCAGGGTTCTTCGATGATTGATCATTTCTGCATCTCTTTAGAACTGTGGGATAGAATTGTGGGCTTTGAAGTGCTGCTGGATGTCAGCAGCGACTATCAGCCTTTATGTTTAAAGCTGAAGGGTGTGATAGGAGGTGTTGGGTCTCGAAGATACTCCAGTGTGCCTGGTAGATCCAAATGCGGCCACGACCAGGAGAATCAAATGGGAAAGAATTCAGGATATCAATTTACACTTAAACATACTGGCAGAGAAATTGTCCCTCATCTATGATATCCTGGCTAGTACTGCAAACTATGGTCTTGTAGTAGACCAGTTTATGAAGCTACAGGGGGCTTTGGCAAAGGGATTTACGACCAAATATGAGAGGAAGGATAAGCCCCATATTAGCGGTTGGTTTGACGAAGCATGCACCGCTGCAAAGAAAGCACTCTTAAGGGCCCTGAAAGCACAGATATGTACAAGAAGGGAGATTGCTCAGGCCAAAGTGCATTATCGGTGGGAGTTCAAGAGAAGGAAGAAGGAAGAACGAAATTGAAGGTACAATGGGAGCGTTTCCTGGATGCCTTAAGGCTTAACAATCAGAAGGTGTTTTGGGAGTTTGTGGAAGGGGGCGCATCCGCCAACAGAGAGGAGCGGCCTATTGGTATGTATGCGGAAGATGCGGCCTGGGTGGGATATGTTGCCAATTGGATGGTGGGTCTCGAGCAGAAAGCCAGGGGAACAAGTGACCTTTCTTTACAGTTTGAGTTGGAAGAGGTGTCCCAGGCTATTATGCAACGGGCCCCTAAGAGCATCATGACCGATGCCATACCTTCGGATCTCTTTCAGGACTATTTGGAACTCTGGGCCCCCTTCTTAACACTAAGAAATCCGCAGTAATGGGATGCACGGGACAAAAGATCTGCAAAGATGTTTCCAATGCTTTGCAATGGGGAAATAATTCCCAGAGTGAAGGAATTCGACTATCTGGGGGTTAGATTCTCAGAGACAATCACGGGCAGTGCACATATTAAGAAACAATCAGCCAAGCTAACCCAACAAGTGGGAGGGATATTTTGTTTATTATATCGCTGCAACTTACAACAACTTCTGGATGTTGTCCTAAAGATTTACTCTGCCCAGACAAAAACAGTCCCTCAGTATGGAGCACCACTTTGGGGCTTCCAGAGAGCCCCAGAGATTTAGGTGAAGGAGAACACCTTTTTTTTTAGAAGGTTATTGGGACTGCCGAGATCCGCTCCCTGTTTCTCTATTCATAGGGAACTGGGGAATGGAATTCTGGGAAGACCAGTGGGCCTTAACCCCCTATAACATTTTGGATCAGGCTCTGGGCTAATGAATTTGCATCCTTGTGCCATTTTATTATTAGGTCCTTAATGGCGAGGGATAACTTGAGGAAAATCCTGTGGTTCTCTTATATTGATGATGCTTTGTCCCGAGCAAACATACAGTCACCTCACCCTGAGCTAATCTGTTAACTAAAAGCCAAATGAGATTGTTCAGAAGTAGTGTGCGGGAAGAGCATATGAGGAAAAGATAACTCATGGAGTTTGCTACTAATTCAGACAGAGCGCATGCTGTGATCAGCCGGGTGGAGGAAATCCAGCCCTACCTTATTATGGGTTCCACTAGGAGAGATGGCTGGCTGCTTAACCGTGCCAGATTCGATTGCCTGCAGCTGAGGGGAACTAAAGCTAAATGGAGTGGTTAATCTGAAGTAGCGAGTTGTCCAGTGTGTGGTGTTGCTAAAGAGGATTTTGACCATTTTTATTATTTTGCCTGACTTACAATGACATCAGACAGTCCACTCTACTGCTGGTGCTTAGGTCAGCTAACATCCGTTCCTATAGGCCGGCAGTTCAACATCTTTTGACAGTCGACTGTCTGGATAGCTTGGGCATTAGCGTCCTTTTAAAAAGAGCCATGTTTCAAAGAAAGGGGCTGCATAGGTACTTGCCCCAAATGATTAGCCACTTTTTGGACAACTGGAAAGAGCATGGCTCTAAAGCAAATGGGAGTATTTTGCCGTCTCTTTGTTTTCCCTGCAATAAATACCTCCCTACGTTTAAACCAGATAAAATGTCAAGTATGCACACTATTGGACCGAATGTGTATTGGTATTCATGACTTTTCTTGTTTGTTAGGTGATCTTATTCGTTTATAGATAGTTGTGCTTTGATTTCCCTTTTATCTTTAGAAAATTTGATTTTACATTCACTTGTGAGCAATTATGTTTTGTGCTATTGTATTTTGTATGTGTTTGATGGATTATTTGATCCGAATAAACATACCGACTGAAAAAGACAGTCCAGGAAAAAAAACGGGATTGGTAGGAGAATGAACTAAGCCATTTCGCGAGTCTGGGACTCACACCGATGTAAGAGACTGGGAATAAGAGTCAAGAACCCTGGAACATACAGAAGGAATCCTACACTTGATAGTGAACTGTGCCAAGTTGGTAGGATAAAGAAGCATGAACACAAGATGCATTCCCTTGTGAAATGCCCAGTGACACTTTAGCAAAAAGGATAAAGGGGCTCAGTAGCCTAAAGAAACCAAAGACAAAGATTAGAAGAAATCTAGGGGAAAGGAGCACACCCCTAGCATTGGAATCTTGTATTTCAGAATATTATTTTGCACTTTTTATTACCAGAGATGGGTAACTTTTTTGTTGGTTGAAGACACATGGAACACTTTTTACTTTGAAGAGATCATCCTTGGGCAGATACGTTGGTGTTAGAGACAGAGGTAGGTCTTAAGAAACGACAGCGAGACCTTTTAGTTTTGGACTTCCTGACAATTCCACTAGCTTCCTTTGAGGTAGGGAAACCCCTCTTGGCTTTAGGGACAGAGGCATTTTCCTAACAAACCTCTAATTAATAAAAGTCTATAACCCAAAATATGTCACCATTGTGTCCGAACCTTACTTCTGCCCCTTTACAGGGAACTTCCTCTAAAGCCTTCAAAGAAAGCAACTTTAGTTTTTCACCACAGATTCAATGAAAAATGTTGGGAGGGTGAGGAAAGCAAGAGGGAAAGGGGGAACTTGTATCCTGTACGGACCACTGGCTCTAGATGCTTGTGCATGCGTGTAGGCAAAGGGAAATTCTTTCTCCAACAGAGGAATTATCACACTGGGGCAAAGGCACCAATTAATCTGGTTGTCAATGGAGAAGGTAGGAATGCTAACAAAAGCTTGGCAGGTCTCTGGTGTTTCTTGGGCAGAGCTCCCGAGGAAGTCATGTCTGTCCCTTGATTGGGGTATCAACTGGAAACCACTTAATTCCTGGTTTCATCTACAATCATTGCCCTTTTGAGAGGAGTATGGGCTGGGCTAAGGCTTTGTAATTAATGATAACTACTTTACAAGTGATGTACGTTTTCTAATTTGATTATCTGAATACTGTGAAAAAGGTTAAACCCATCAAAAGGAAGCCTATGCACTCAGTCTTGGTTTCTTGAATATCTTTTATCCACTTGTGCCATGCCAAATTTAGACATATGCCTCAGGCCACAGTGTCAACATGACCAGTGGCTGCCTCCAAAATGTCATTGGGGGATGGAGCAGTTCTATTTAGTCCAAAGTGGACAGCTAGATGAGTAAAGTGTTGGTCTCTAACATGTAGACAGCCTGTACTTTGCACGTCCAAATGCCATGGAAGGACTGACTTTGGCTTTTCTCTTCATAGTTCAATAATCCATTATTATAATAAGCATTGGCAAAGCCCATAGTCCAGTTAATACCACTATGGCAGTGCCCGTTTTGTCCATAGTTGTGTGGTATGCAGTAGACATGAAGCAAGTAGGAGTCTGCAAGCAAGTCTTACATGCAAACTCCTTATTTAAAGGTCATTGCCACAATTAAATATTAAGTACATCGCAGTGACCATACATGAATTTCACACCAAAGAGATTTGTTTTTCCATTTACTCATTTCAACTTCTTGTAATGTCCCTTCTCAGGTTGCCACCAAGTAGAGCCAGCAGAGGCAAGGGACACTGGGGTAGGGCTGAGCAAGGATCATGCCTAGGGTCTGGCCCTAGAAGCCCAATGCAGGTTTAGCTAGAGTCGCATGGTGGCTGGACCAGAGATGGAGACCAAGGGGGATGGCGGCACGCAGGCTGGGGGTTTAGAGGGGCAGTGTCTGTTTTAATGGGGAGAGGGCCTGGGAAAGAACAAGCGCATGTTGGTGGTGGGGGAGAGGAACAGCACTGCTGTTTTGGGGATGGCAGGGGGAGCAGAGAAACAAGATGGTGGCACTTGGGGCAGGGTGTGGACAGCATGAGTATTTCTTTTGAATAGAGAGGAGAAGGCTGGGGGAGTATGGGTATGATATGATTAGTTATTTATAACGCGCTTAATAACCAGAGGTTTCTAAGAGCGGACCCGAGGATCGAACCTGTGTTGATCTGTGTCGTCTTGCTTCCAAGACGAGCATGTTGCTGCTGAGCTATCCTCCCGAGACAAGGGCAAGGGGAACAATGCTGTAGAGGTATGGCAGCGCTTTTCTTACCTTTAAAGCAAGCCTCTACCCAGTCATTCCAGGAAGTGCTCTGGCCCATTCCAGCCAATGAAGTGGCTGGGGTGGGACAGGAATTCTGGCAGCCCGGACAAAAAGTCAGGTGCCGGGCACCTGAACGTGCTACCAGCACACCTGGAGCATTCATTTTTTATGATTTTCTGTATTAGGAGGCAGCAGGTGAAGCTCTTCATCGGTTTATAGTGATAATTTCGACAACAAAAATGTCGAAAGTCAAAATTTCGAAAAAAAAATGTCGACTTTTTTTTTTCAATGCATTTTTTTTTTTTTTTTTAAATGGGGGGGTTCCCCCCAACCCCCCTTTTTTAAATTTTTTTTTTTAATTGTTCCCGTTTTTTTAACTCCCGAACCCCTAAAATAAATATATAATTAAAAAAAACGAAAGTCGACTTTTTTTTTCGACATTTTTTTGTCGACATTTTTTTTTTCGAAATTATGACTGGCCACCCTCTTCATCAGCCCCTGCTTTGAGCGGGCACTGACCCAAGAGAGGCGTCAAGCCAGAGCCCCAGTTTAGGCCCAGGCCAGCCAAGCCCCACCGGCCTCGCCCAGCTCTATCATTAACTATCGAAGATTGATGATGCTCCTTGCAGTGCCCTTTCCTGTGAAGGCAAATTAGGAGGTTTGCATGTGGCCTGGACAGATCTCTAACAGTTCAGGTCCTGCATGGATAATGGCCCAACAGTTTTGCAATGTGCTTGTGCTATGTATGTGTTGAAGGGCCATATGCCATATGCCACTAATGTTACTAAAAAGTTGAAGGTGGGAAGGGGCACGGACATGACTGACACTGTATGGAACCGCGTCTAAAGGGACCTTCAAAATCATTTTGTAAAGTTGGCTACCTTAGACTGAAAATGTTGGATGGGGAGGGGTGTGTGCGGCTGTATGAGTGAGAAGAACATGTTACTTACCCCTGGAAACCTTCTTTTGACTCGATGTTCCTCCCACGTATTCCTGATCTTTGATATTCGATAACCAGCTTCAGCTTCTTCAGAGATTTTCTTTGGCAGAGGACACTGTGCATCGATGCATTTGTCCCTCGAGGTCCTCCGTCTCTAGGGTGATGTCATCTAAGGTTTATATAGCATGCACGGCGCAATGGCTTCAGTTCTGTTTTTTCTTTTTGTAGAACTACCCGCATAACCACAGGTTTGACCGTATGAAGCTTTGAAGGAGCGAAATCTAATAGCATGGGAAATTCTACTGTGGGGTAGGCTGGGTTGCCGATGAGGAATACGTGGGAGGAATATCCAGTCGAAAGAAAGCTACCACGGGTAAGTAACTTGTTCTTCAAATGGATTGTGTCCTCCCACATAGCCTCATCTTTGATAGACTCTGAAAGCCGTGTTTGTTTTGGTGGAGGGAGTAAGAAGTTTCTCAATGCTTTCCATGAACCGAATGAAGACAGCTTTTCCAAAGCTTCCATCCTGACTGAGGGAAGAATCAAGGCAGTAATGCTTCGTGAACTTGTGTAAAGAAGACCACATAGCTGCCTCACAAATGTTTTTGATAGGAACACCTCTTTGCAGAACTGAAGAGGCAGCCATGGTCCTGGTGGAATGGGCCCTCAAGCCATCTAGAGGATATTTGCCCGCCAGCCTGTAGCATTCTGAAATTGCTAGAATTATCCATTTGGATAAGGTCTGCTTTGTCACAGTGTGACCCAGTTTGTGACCTGTATAGCCTATAAAAAGCTGATCACATATACAAAGTTTGGATAATCTAGATATGTTGAAGCTTAGAGCTCTACGTGGATCTAATCTGTATAACCTCTCTTCCTCCTTGCCAGGATGAGGCGGAGGATAGAAAGTGGGTAATACAATTTTCTGTCCTACAAGAAAATCTGAAATGATCTTAGGCAAAAATGCAGGTTTAATCCTCAGGATGACCTTATCCTTGTGGAACATTGTAAAGGGTGGTATAGATGATAGTGCCTGCAATTCAATCACTCTACGGGCTGTGTATTAAAATGGTTTTAAACGTTAGCAACCTTAATGGACATGAATGCAGAGGTTCAAAAGTTGCACACAAGAAATGTTAACACCAGATTAAGGTCCCAAACTGGAACCTGGAAAGAAGATTAGGGTGAGGCGGGCAGTGGGAGGGGGGGGGCACATTGGCTAGTCCCTTCAGAAATTGTGCTACCAGTGGGATCTTAAAATATGAAGACTCCTCAAACGAGCGCTTGAAGATGGATAGCACTGCCAAATAGCCTTCAATTGTTCCAAATTGGAGCACCAGATTGGCGTGGTAGAGTAGAAAAGTATAACACCTCTGGTGTTTTGCATAGTAAAGGATCTATAATCTTGTCCTTGCACCAGCTGCAGAATCTGTTCCAACGATAACGGTACAAGGACTTCGTTGCTGGCCTTCTGGCCGAAAGAAAAATCTCCATTACGTCATCTGGGAGGTCCCAATCCTTGTATCTCAGCCTCTCCGAAACCATGCGTGAAGGCTGAGAGTCTTGACCTCTGGATGGAGGTCCTCTCTTTGTGGAAGACTTATTGGAAAGCAGATGGGCATGTCCAGAAGGTCCGGGTACCATGTCCTCCTGGCCAATCTGGGGCAATTAGGATCATGAGTTTCCTGAACTTTCTGAACCGCCTAATCACGTGAAGAATGACTGGGACCGAAGGAAATGCATACAGGAGTGGAAACTCAGTCCACTATGAGCGCGTTCCCTAGCGGTCCTCTTGGGGGAAATTCCCTGGAGCAGTACAGTTGGCACTTCCGGTTGACACTGGTTGCAAACAGATCCACTTGAGGGGTTCCCCAAAGGGTGAAGATCTCTTGAACTTCCTGAGCTAGTTCCACTCATGGGAGACTGCTCTGCCTGCTCTGACCGTCCGCCGCTGTGTTCTCCTCTCCGGCTAGCTGAACTGCCGATAAGGAGATTCCCTCTTGAATTGCCCAGTACCAGCGCTGCATTGCCTCTCTTCACAGTGGTAGTGACCAGACACCTCTCTAGTTGAGGTAGTACATGGCCAGTGTGTTCCCGTCATTATCAGGACATTCTTTCGCGTACAGAGGGCAGAAAGGCCTTCAGCGCAAGTCTGATTGCCCTCAGCTCCAAAAGATTGATGTGTAGTTTGGACTCTGATGGAGACCAATGATGGATACTATTCTCAAAACGGCTTGATCCACAGTGTGGGGTTCACAACTTCTTACTCCATGGAGAAGTACTTCTATTATACAAAAAGAAGTTTACAATTCGAAAGTGTCTATCTGAAAGGATATCCTAACTAGCAAACAATAACATACCATATTATTTCATTAACACATACTTAAATTTCATTACTCACATGTAGTGAAAATTCTCTCTTCAATCATAAAAAATGATGATATCACATAAAACAATTACAAAAGTAAAAAAGCAACACAAGTATATCTGTATAAGTGGGTCCTAATGGTACGATTTTTATAAGGTCAATACAGTGTCAACAATTCACACTCAGATCCTTAAGCCACAGAAGAATCTGGCTGTTTCATATTCTTTGATGTATTCAATAGGTTCCCAACTTGCACAAGTTTCTGTCCCTTAGACACACAGAATGTAGGACATTCTGCAGGGGTATAAAATGTCTTGTGTCGATTGTATTCAAAAAAGCTTCTAACATTGAGGGGATACTCTGCAGGTCAAAAAAGAAGGCACTAATTAGTACCGTATCTCTTTATATAGGTCATTTTAATTTAACCATTTAATAACCCTAACCCCCAAAGGTGCACAGTATATTATTAATCACATACCTCTCTGTCTCGTGGGATAATTGTCACCTGCTTGGTGTGCAGGACGCCAAGATGGGCCTGCTGAAGGTAGTAGGTTTGGGAAACCGGAAGGAATCATGCAAAAAGGAAGGAAAATAAGGGTCTGTTAGTAGTCGTGAGGACCAGTCTTTCCTGGGTGCCACACCTGCTGTTCCTGGAATAAAGGAAGTCACATAAGGAATAGGGACCACACTGGCGGTCCATAAGAACATACACAATTGGTATGTGACGAACCGTCATAGCCAATGGAGAAGAAATTTCCTCTGAGAAGGAAAGCTCAACATCATTTGAAATCAAATAGGGAAACACTCCTAAACCAACCTTGTCCAGAGAAGAATGCAGACTCTTGGGGAGAGGGGGGATGGAACAATACAGCAGAGGCCTTAGTATGTTACTTTTCCTTCTGATTTTCACCCATTTTGCAGGCTCACCTGCTGTTGCCTTGAAAGATCTGCACCCTCCTAAAGAGAAACAGGCAAGGTGTTGGGCACCTCTGTTGCCCTATGAAGAGGACAATGCTACATAGGCTCTAAGGAGGCACTGGCTCCTTAGTGACTTTAGCCATGGTGTCAAAAGTATCTGGAAAATACTCTTGACAGCTCTTCCTGAGCGGGCCGGGTGTACATCATGGCAAAGACTGATAAGCCTTGCAAGCCCCACAGGGACCAGGTGTACCTGATGGAGACGGCATTGAAAGTTACCAGTCCTCACATTGCAGCTGGTAAAAGCAAGTAAAAAATGACATTCCTTAAGGATTTCCAGTAAATGATCTGCCCTCCACCCTGAGTCCAGAGACCAATTGAAGGGCTGGAGGGCACTTCAGGGTGAGGCCCAGTGACTACCGCCTCTCGGCGAAGGAAGAGGTCAGAGTATCCCCTTTTGACTGAGTGGCATGTGGGCAATGTGTCATCCGGGAAGGAGTTTGGGAAAATTAAATTACTTACCTTGTTTTGCACAAAGTGTCTGATGTTCTTGTGGAGGAAGTGTCCTAGAAACAAACTCCCACCTTCTGAGTGAATGCACCGAAAGAATGTCACAAAATAATCCATGACCATCTACTTTAGCCACAGAGTGTAGGTCCACCATAGAACAAGACCTGCTGCAGCCTCACCACATATAGATTTGACTTGGGCATATGAGGGACGGGCCCAAAAGAAAAATGACGTAACATGCAATAAAATCAAACCACTCAGAAAAAGCTTCTACCCAGTCAAGAGACGAGACGAGGACTGTCAATTGGTGCAGGGAGCATGAGTTAGGAAGGTACCACACGTAGAGTTTAGGCCAGTGCGCATTCACATAGCATTTATTCAATTCCATTGCTGCTCTGGATAAAGCGCGATGGACACCCCATAAGTAGAGATAAAGGAAGACATAAGGCTATTGATATAATGTGCAATCTGGTGAGAGCATCAGTCACTCTTAAAAAAATAGCCAAGGGGTTGGATTTGTTACAGGAACTTAGTCCTTCTACCAAAAGGCCAATCACAGAGGTAAAATGTAATCTATCCTAACAGTCATATTCCAGGAAATCAATAGGGTCAAAGGGGAAATCGGATTGGGTGTCACAATTAGAGCAACGACAAACTTCCCAATGAAGTGAAGCTCAAATAACTTTTAGAACTATCAAGTGATACCGCTGCCTCTCTATTCTCTGCCCAGTTTCCTCTGTGGTTATGGAGCAGAGCCCTGTTATGGTCTCTTTTCAGAACTGTGTTTGCCGATTATTGGGAATTGCTTTTGCATGCTTTCTCTGCAACCAAAACGAGGGAAGACAGTTTGGCGCTAGATAAGCCTATACAAGAACAAAGTCTCATTGCTAAAATGACTGTTAAATAGCATTTATTTCACACAAACAAAATGAGGATATACGGTGGCAGATATTGTGTTAGTTCATGATAAACACAGTTCTGTCACACACGATTTAGTGGGAATCAGACCACTAAAAGCATTACCTATTCATGCTTAGCGGGACTTTAGACACATAGGAACCATAAGGTAGCTTATGTAAAAGTCCCAAAAGGGTTCACATCATGGCACAAAGGTGAAGTGCAGTACAGGTGGCATAAGCATCCTGTTAGGTTTGGAATAGATGAAAGCTGGACAAATCAATCCAGCAGAAACTATATGTGATCATCTCAAAACGGTTCCCCTTTAGAAAAGGTGGCCATCAATTTCATGTCCTCACAAGCCAGATTACAGTGCATTTGGAAGAGGAACTGATAAATCAAAAGAGTGCATAACATGCTACCTGGATCTTGTACGGGTTGGAAAATTGGTTGTGGTTCAAAGCAAAGATCTTGCTCCAATTGCCAGGGCTCCTTCAGTGAGTGGAATTCAGAGAATAACGTTTCATTTCCAGATACTCTTGAAGATCCTGAAATGTGAAAGAGATATAAACATAAGCAATGTCATCACCTCAAACAGTTCAACAAGTGAAATAGTAAGGTCAAACACTTGTGTCCCCTCAGCTACAACCCAACAAATACAAAACAGATCAACAGTCTCAACAACTTAATGTATACAGAACAAATGCTTCTAAACCGTGTTTTATTGTAATTGAGATATCAGATGCGGACGTGGGGTAGTAAACCTTGCTAAGGACCAACAGGAATACATAAATAAGGGCAAAAGACAACTTGTGGATATGCTCAGTACTATAAAAGATTAGGGAATCACATTCAAGAGCTCAAAGATCAATGGAATGGAAAACAGGTTAAATTGGCATTACAAGATCGTATTAACAGACTGAACATCTTACAATGCAAACACCCTATAACAATGCCTAATGTTCGGGATACTTCAGCCCCCTCACACCATGTTTTATTTCCCGAATGAGGTCACATACTGAAGCTACATTGAACGATATCTGCAACCACTAATGCCATCTCTGTCCTCAATTACACGACACCATGGATGTCCAAAGTCATACTAGAAATAACATTGTCTGAAAAGTACCAATTAGATGACCTAGACAAGACATCAATTTATACCAGTATAAAAACATGAACGGGGATTGTACACCATTGCCTACTTACTTAGGATTAAATCAGTGCCATTCATGGAACAAAATGTCAGCAGAATTATTTAATTTACAATTCACCACATAATTTTCAGTTAAGGATCTATTAACAGATACACGGGCTCTGCAACAGGGGCTATTTATATCCACTCCTATGTTTCTGCATAGGTAACAAGCGTTTCTGCATAGGTAACAAGCATTTCCGAACAACCAAGTTGTTTTTTGTGAATGTTGCATAGATGACACATGGGGTGGGGAAAAAGAATCCCTCAGGAGACATGCTATATATTAATAGTAACATCAAAAAACAAACTTACGCTACTGAAAAGTAACACATCACCATTCTTAACATAATTTATACCAAATTAAATACTACGCAAACCCCTTTTCAGGGAAGAAGCTGCAGCAGATTCCATCTCGCATGCCAAGAGCAGTCATCCAGGATATCCCACTAAAAACATGTTTACACCTAATGAGGACCTGTGGCAAGGCTTTAGAAATTTTGAAACATGTGCCAGATTTTGAAATTGTGCTTATGAGTGCAAGTTGTTATACCTAAACTCTTGATGTAGCCACACAAAAGAAAGAAAGGACACATCCATTACAAATCACTTCTACAAAGACTTAGGGATGAAAAAATAAAATCAGACCGAGTATGTAGTATAATGGCAATAGCAAAATAATCGACGTCTACTACTAAACATTGGCTTACCTTGAACATAAATGAAGACATTAAATCAACCTCCCTGCCCCTACAGGAAAGCCCAAACTCAGGAATAGCATAAATCCCAGCTTTCCAAAAGCTCCCAGCTTTTACTTACAACACCTACCTGCAGTACGTTATAGATGCGTACAATGTGTAATATACAAGCACATCACACATACAGATAGGTGTCACGTAGGTGGCAGAGGCCGATCTTGGGTAAGGTTATGAATGTGAATGGATGCCAAGTGAAAAGGGACTATGAGTATCGGACGGCCTAGATCTGGATAGAGACGCAAATATGCTCCTGCACCCCAGCTGGAGAGAATACGGAAATTCAGTGCCTCACTTAGGGACAGCAATGCCATATAACCAATCCACTAACAATTTCACCCCTCTGCATACACCTCTCAAACTCTAACCAAACACAACCACAAGCCTACAACACAACAATCCGCACAAACTTCACTACACTGCAACAACAAAACAAATCACACACAGACTTGCACAACAGCACACAACGACTATCGACCGGATAACACCCCAAGCGCAGCCAACAGAGTTACCGGGTTGAGGCTGCCAACCCCACATCACTGCTCTCTTGCTTATTTCCACTAACTCAACCCCACCCACCTCCCTTTTTCAAAGCCGCCAGAGGACCACTCCAGTGGTGATAGTGCACGGTACAAATATCCTTTAACATCAAACATGGAACTAAATTAAAGAACCCATTTGGGCATCCTCAAAAACAAAAACTTTATTACCGCTCTCACATTTACAATCTTTGTCAATGAATTAGCTACAGCATCCTACCTAAAAAAAAGGACACTTAGACTAAACCTCTAATTCTGCAAGAAAGTCTTTCATATCAACATGAGGACTTCTTCCTAACACAAATTAAGGTAGTGCTTCACAGTCATCAATTAAAACAACTAGCAATTGCAGAACCTCGAGCAACTTGACAGGGAGCAATAGATCTAGTCATCCATCTCACAGTTTCAACAGCTGGTTGCAAGGTGGTACATGGGAGTGCGAGGTAGCAAGTCTTGTTTTATAATGAGCAAAAAGTAAATGAGGATGTAATATCCAAAAGTCTCTCAACCAAACACCTCTGCTTCTCCTACTGAGGCCACATTACAGATTGAACCCAAACTATGGGAACGGAATGGAATGGAGAAAGACAGACAAGGGGAATATAGGCCACACAATGGGTCCCCAATTAGAATTCTTGAAGTGCCCCTTCAACAATGCAGAGGAACTGATGCCGATCAGGTGCCTTAGAAAGTCTCTTACAGTGGCAGAGAAAATATGTATGCCTAACTATCATGTACAAAAATGCCTTCAGTTACACAGAAACAAACAGTGCTCGGTCATAGATAGCAGAAAACAGATCTGCATTTGTGAAGCACTTTTGGCTTTTCCCAAAATCGTATTCTGCTAGATTGTTGAAAACAACAAAATCAAATGATAGTATTACTCTATGAAGGAGCACCAGGAATATTTATAGATATTAAATTTGTAAAGAAGCAGGCCCTGGTACACAACTAAACCTACAGCAGAAATCATTAGCTCATAGGACTGTAGTCCATTACCTTCAGATAATGGGATGGCACAAATTGCAGTACTTCTAATGACAACCAAATCAGGACAACTTGAGATGATCCAGTTAGATATCATTGATGCTACTAGAGACAACATGGCTCAAAACACACTCATTAACTAGACTAACAAAAGCCTACACCCCCCTCCTATTGTAGAATTTACAAGCAAGAAAACAGAGTTAAATACATATTTGCGCCTTGAGACAAACAGATGTTGTAACCAGACAGACTACCAGAAAAATATATTGTCAATGCAGATGTACTCTGTGAAAAGACTGCAAACATAACTACACACCACACTCGTGACCCAGCAGCTATCAAGGATGCCCATTGAATCCGCTTTGCCCCACTGCAGGGCTGGCGATGTTGGGGCAGTGGTTACAGCAAAGGGACATGTGCTTACTATCATTTTGGAATGGAATATTTATATGAAGGGGGTCCGATTAGCAGACCTCCCTTTCAGAAAAGAATTGACCAACATCATTTTATGCTAATATAAAGAAAAGCTAGGGTGTTCAGATGTATTTATTGTGTATTTGATAGGCGCTTATACAGCAAGTCAATTCTGTTTCAAAGCACCCGCAGTACAAAAGGGCAAAAACATCGGATTGAAACAAATACAGTGGAGGATAAAGACGAACCTACTATGCCTTGTGAGTATTCAGAATGTGCAAGTGCGGGGAGAAGAGAGGAGTGGGGGAAGGTGCTGGAGTGTCTGCACTCGTGGGTGAGTAGCAGATTTAAGTGCCTAGTGTAGTAAGTGCTATGAGGCGTACAGCTGCATTGGATAGGTGCGTGCAAGCCTACAGGATGAAGGAAGGGGATGTGCAGAGGCAAGGGCTGTGAATAGGGAGACGCTGAGGTGATTGGGTGTGGAAGGCTCTGTACCCTGTACATGGAAATCAGTCATAGTTGACATCCGAGACGTTAATCAAAATGACAATAGTGCAATAGGTTGACTTAATTTACAGCAATTTAAGATGATCAAAATGAGTTTCAGTGTTCCACAGTTGGTTTGGCAGGGCAACACTGAAGAGGATTATGAAGGGTTTTGGTATTTGATTTCCCTACTGATTTTAGTTTAAATTCAGAGTTCACTGCCATTTAATAAGAGGCAGGGAAAGTGAGGGCAATTAAAAAAACGGTTAATTGTAGATTTGACCATATATTTGACCAATGTAAACAATAATTGAATGCCGTTTCCGTAACAAAACACTTGCTGAATTAATTTTTTCTCCCCACATTTTCTTTCATGTTCAGATGTCATTAGATTCCAATTGGTCGTTGGGATGAAATAAGAGAAATGTTATCCAGCACACGACACTTAACTTAAGAGTGACATTTCCTGTAAGAAGATTTTTACAATGGTTTACGTGTAGTAGCAAACAGTTAGGTATTTTTTTATACAAAAGGTTTACACTATAGATGTCAACCTTTTAAAACCTTTTAAATTGGGCTTTCTCATTTTGAGGGAGCGCCTTGAAGCATGGAATCCAATATTCCAAACGTCTTCCTGATGTAGTTCACAGACTAAATCAAAAACTTTCCTGTCACTAGCTTTCTTTTGACTGGAATTTTAAATGCACAATTGCACCAAATAAAACTGGTATGTGGAAGTATAGGGAACAAACAAAAGCCCTGTGTTACTACCAGCTTCCATTCATTACTTCTCGTTCAGATCTGAATGGAGCAGCACGATCCGGTAAACAATAGAGTGAAGTCCACCCTACCCTGTCGTAGTCGAACACAAGTTACCTCTGAAGGTGCTCATGGGAACACACGCTGGGAACTAGAGAATGTGCACTTAAACCTGCATGCTATATTAACATTAGTCCGAGGGTGTCCTTGCCCTGGGCCTCTCACAAAGTATGGCAAATGAGTTTTGAGTTAGGTCCCGGTGGCTATGTAATGTATGCCGTCACATTGTCAAAGTGCATATTCTAAATGTACATGGTTTTCTTTGAGCATTTTCCTCATGCACTTTCCTATATGCATTAACCTACAATGATTTATAAAGAGCTTGGAGAACGATCTGTATAGCAAATCCATAATATCCTACTTACGCTTGTATAAATATTGGCCCAGAGAAGACACAAAGTGCAACAAATCAAATCTTACCATGGACCATTTACTGTTTGCTTTTGTTCACAATCCCTGTGCATCAAATAAACATGGCTGACTGCACAATTCTGTCACTGCCATTAACTCAATTTCTTGCACAAGCATTAATTCTATGGGGAATTGAAGCATGTTTTAGAATTCATGAATCATAATGGCATTGACAAAGGCTTCATTTGGTTCTTCTTTACTTCAAAAGAGTTGCGTTTGTCCCTTTAACAAACTTATTAGCTAGCTGTACGGAGATGGTACAGCCTTCCTGGCCTTTACATTATTTCGCAGGTGGTCATCAAATTCTCTGATATTATATTTATTTTGGACCTTCATTTATTTTCCCCTCACTGCCAATTTAACATCTGATGGTCTTCACTTACTTGCATCCTATGCTGCACTTACTAAACGGGCCACAATAATACTAGATTAGATTTCTATCCCAAAGCAACCACTTTGTATACTGCAAATCAGATCATGTTCTGCTTCCCGAGGAACGAGCCTTGCCAGTGTTGATCCCTTTCCATTGATTCTGCTAACCTCAGCTACGTTTCCGCAATGTAAAATGTATACAGCCTTGCCTATACATCTTGAGGCTGGGGAACACTTGTAGATGTAGAGCTTGTTCTTATTCCAAAATATGCCGAAGATTATGTACATTGAACAATTCTGGCCTTTGCTAAGCCTAGCCAACAAATGTTTGAAAATAAACCACCCTCATTAATTTTGTCTAAACAAATAATGCTGTGTTTGTATCAAAAACAAAACCTGTTATTTTTCAAACATTTGAGCAGGAGACAGTCGTGGTTCTCATAAAAAGCACCCTTGGTAAACGCTAAATGATAATTATACACAACACATTACTTATTTTTCCACAAATAATGGGATTTATGGAATAACCCAGATCCTACTATTTGGCGATAAAAAAGTTAACAGTAGACTTATACTATGTTTTTCTAACTCTCCTCTTTGCTGTAATCATTCAATGCAATAGTATTCTATCCTCCACTCTGATGCACATTTCACTGCTTTCACCCGTTACAGAATCACATAAATCAAAACATTTTTGTAACTTTTTACTTTGTTGCCTCCAATCTTATAGCTTGTGGTTTTGTAATGACCTCTATCCTTAAATTTACATTTCTAGCAATGGGTTTGTTTATGGAGAAATATCCCCGAGTTGATACCACCACCACAAAAAAATCCTACGGCACAATCTGGTAGAAGAAACCTGCCGTTTTTAATCCCAATACTTTATTATGTTTAAAATAATAAATCATGGAATTAAGGTGGTGCCTTAACTTTCTTCACTGGTGAAGACGCACACAATCCTTAAGTAGATGCAGTTGGTCTACAGAAAGGGAAAAGCAACCTGCCTGCTATTCCTGTGGCACACTGCCTCAAACAGTGGGTGACGCCGGGTTAGGATCGAAGTAATCCTAAACACATGAAAACATCACGCCACAATCCAAGGACGCGAATTTTGGTTTATAGAAATCCCAGGCACCCGATCTGGTTAAAGTGTTGTGTGCAAAAAGGTCAATCTTTATTAAACAAAATTATACAAATTGTCCAATTCAAATTTCATGTAATACAGTCATGGACAAAGGAAATAACCTGTAATGTTTCAAATGTAGCCACACGTTCCGTCTTGCCACCAGACTTCATCAGGTTAGTATACATTTTGATTCTATCAATAGAGAACAGAACCTTTCAATTGCTCTTTCTTGACACATCACATGATTCGTAGAACTACATTTTACATAGTCAAAATTGCTTTTTTGGAAATGTGTGGACCGCAGCACCTACCCTCAAGGAATGAGTTCAGTGTGTTTATCCCTTTTTCCACAGGTGTAATGCTGTTGGACTGTATTTCGAATATAGCTGCTTGGTGTGTTTAGCCACTGTTTTGTGCCACTACCCTGCATCTCTTTCCACAGGGACTGCACCATAGGCCTGCATATCAAAGCTACCTGCTTGTTGACTCTAGCTACTGTTTGGTGCCAGTGCCCTGCATTTTTTCCACAGGGTCCATGCCGTAGGCCTGTATTCCAAACCAAATAATGTGATCACATCGAAAAAAAAAAAGTGAATAGGAAAATACTGATTTTTTAATCCCCACAGCCCCACCCATAGTCCCGTGTATATGTTGTATTACCCTATACCCCTCCCCCTACATGTACATTTCATGGAAAAGTGCTTTTCGAAATCAGCATTTTCATGTGCGATATTTTCTTTGGCTCAGTGATGACCAATACCTTCCAAACCTAGCTGCTTGTTGAATGTACTGTTTTGTGCCCCTACCGTGCACCTTTTCCTTTCCACAGGGATAGTGCCGTAGGCTTGCTTTTACCTCCACTGGAGTTAGGTGCCGTTTCTCTTAACTCGCACCGCTGCCCTTCTTCTGTACCCGCCACACTGTACTCCATACAAGAGATCCACCTGCACCCTCATCCAGCCAGGACGGATTTCGCACTCGACTGCAGCTGCTAGTGGCTCCCTTGCCACATTCATACCCCTCCCTCCTTTCGGACTCAGGCTGCAGGTCCTCCACCACACTGAGCAGCTTCAAAGTTCGAGGGGCATTCTGGTGCACCAGAAACCTCTCCACACCATCATCCAGAACCCTACCCCTACTTACCACTTTTCCCTCCTCGACATGGCCCTCCAGGAGAACACCCTCGCCCCCTCCCTTCCAGCCTTCCCAAACTGACCCCTGCCCATCCCAATCGGACCTCCCACCAGACTCTCCGCCATGGATGAACTACACTCCCAGACAGGTAGGTGGGAACATCAATGAGTCACGCAAGGAGTCAAGAAGACCATATTGAGCACGCACAGAAAGTATTAGAGTTGATCTGTATATGTGATCTGATCTGCACCCCCTCATCGAAATTACAAATTTGCCACGATTCACTGGTACGTATTGCACTACATCTTAATGGAAGATCGACATAAAGCTTCCAGGGCACATCCACCCACCTGCATGCATCTGCAACAATGAAAATTGAAAGCCTCTTCAGCAAAGTACATTTGCCTGCTACGATATTCCCCTTTTTAGTGCATGTTATGTGAACAGGAGTCCCCAAAATACTTGTAACTGATCTGGGATTTAATTAACTCTTGGGACATTAATCTAAATATTCTGTGATCATTGTACTCACTTTTAGTTTGTCTTTCCATGGGCATGGACAGGGAGGGAAAACCACCAGCTTCAGGCAACAACGCAGGCAAGCTTTTCCTTTGTGCTATGTTACAGGGCCGCTGATCCAACCCTGTAAAGGCTGAGAGGGAACCCGACCAAGACAACCCTGGGAGACAGAGAATGTGCAGTTATTAACAACCCAGTAGGGATGTATGGGACTGGTAGGTGGATCCCAAGACCAGGGAAGTTTAGAGAGGAAAGGGACGTTCCTAGGGCCAATCATTCCCAGTCCCTTACAATCAAAACCAGAAGCAGCCATTTCGACCATTACGTTTTAAAATAAACACCCTTAGACTTTCCATAAGAAGCAGCATGGTTCTTTGTGACAGGCCGCCCCGTCACATAACCCACATGCTCACAAAATCCCTCTTGTGTAATCAGTTCCTTTATTGGCAAAGGCATATGTATTCAGTGCTGCAAGGTATAAAAGGACCTTATAAAGAGACCCCCTCCCCCCCAGCAGTTCATCCAATTGGAACCCCAATAGGATTCCTCCTGTCGGATGGAATCTCTTGCTTTTCCGTTTTCCCTACATGCTCCTCTCTTCCCAAGTGTTTACAGTTTAAAGATCCAGAAAACTCCACCCATGCAGCAACATTTGATGCAACATTTTCAGATTAGACCTACCCTGCGATGGCCTCCCTTCACCAACTCAACCCCACTAAGTCTTCCTCTTTGCTTTCCTTAGCCTACTGAATTCACGGTGTTATAAAGGGCTGTGTAAGCTATGAAGCATTCATCACTTCAGGAATATGAACTCAAAATTGTGTTGAAATATGCATTTCCCTTATAATTCTCTAAACAGACATGACAATAAGAAGTATACATTCAGAAGAAATTTCTGAATGAGAAGGCATCTTTAGATTTGTGTACCTACATGCATAACGGTTCTTAAAATATTTAAATATATGCAAATTTCACACATTTAATATATCATTTTTATATGCATTTGCCCAGTGTTTTTCTGCTGAATTCAGATCTATTTTAGGCTTCATATCAAAAACTATTGTGAAGTTATATTTAAAAATGTATTTCCCGGACTTCAAGATGGCGGCCGGAGGAAGCAGACGTGCGTAAGCGTCTCTCCCACAGGGCAGCAGCAGAAAAGAAAAATAATAAAGCATTGGATGGTGATACCACACAGGAGCCCCCCCAGGGAACAAATCACACAATTAAAGGATAAACAAGAGAAACTCTGAGGGGACCGTAACCGGGAGAAACAGAAGGCTAAACTGCCTCGTGGAAGGCGAGATCCTGCGTATGAAGAGCGGGTAAGAAAGGAAAGCCCGCCCGAAAACAGAACTCTCTGGGTGCACCAAGGAATGAGAGGGGGGAATCAGATACCGGCAGAGAGCGGCAAAGGCGGGCATTATATTGCGGAGAAGAGACCTTCAGGGCAGAGACCAAACGAGGTGGGCGCCCTAGAACGAAGCCACACCAGAGCCAGCACAGGTTGGGAGCTAAGAGGGGAAGAGAGCACAGCTGCGGCACCGAGAAGGGGCAGACCGAATGTATTGATATGTCAGTGAAGAGAGACTCCCCGCCTTTCGGCCCCCCGCCAGCAGGCAGCATAGGTGTGCGGCTTTGCTTCCCCCGCCCGGAACAGCTACAGTCCGGGAGGAGGGATAGGGAGTACCGCACGCGGCGAGCAGACCAAGGAAGGCAAAGAGGAGCAGCCGACAACCAGAGCCCTGCGAGAAGGCACCCGCGGAAGAGGGAGGAACGAGGAGAAACGGAAAGTCGGGCGGCCGCCGACAAAGGAGGAAACAAGGTACGGAGTAGTAGGGGCGGAACAGATTACAAGACAAGGCACCCCCCGCCTGTCTCCCCGATCCAAGACAACCCAGGAGGTGGGGGGGGGGGTAGAGGGCACCAACGGAAAAGCAGGTGACACGCATTCCTAAACGGCAGAGTGGTAACATGAGGGGAGGTAGGGAAACGCTCTTGGAGACACCAGATGAAAGCACCGCAACCAAGACCTACAAAAGGAGTCATACTGGCACAGGGCCTAGAAGAGAAAGGAAACAGAGGGGAACAAGCACAAAGAAAAAAACCCTGGAGGGACACCGCAACATCCCATAGAGAATAGTGCCCCACATGAAGTGAGGGCAATAAGGAGAACAGGCACACAAGGTGGGCACACGGACGGCCTGTCCTCCCCCCACAAGCGCAGAGAGGCCAGATCCCCACTATCAACTAACTTTCACCACAGGATAAGACCCCTCTCCTGATTTCAAAGGGAAAAGAAAAGGACGACAGACACAAACAGGGCCACAAGCGGGCAACATAAGAGTGGACCATATAACCGCACCCATACATACGAGCGAGCAGAAGTGTGCTGTGAAAATACGCCCCCCCAAAAATCCAAGGGATAAGAAGAGGCAAGAGAAAGAAGATACAGGGAGACAACAAAATCAGCGTCCCTGCCTTCGGGCAACATCTACAGAGGCTAACAGGAAGAAGCCCCCCAAAGAAAAGAACTACCCCCCCAACAGACCTGAGCAATGTCTCAACTGCAGGATACCAGGGGAAACACACCCCCTACGGCAAAACTTGAACATACAGACACGCTGGAGAAAATTGTGCAGAATGTAGAGGAGGAGACGGCACAACAGTCAGGGGAAACCCAAGAGCATCTGGTCCGCCTCACGCGTAACCTAGAACTACAATGTAAGGATCTTGAAAATCGCTCCAGCAGATCCAAAATCTGTATCAAAAACAGTGGAATCTGTAGAATAAAAAAACCTCAAAGAGGCAGTCCAGAAAGTCTTCAAGGAGATACTGGTCAACAGCGAAGAGGAAGATATTAGGATTGACAGAATCCACTGCGTAGGCCCACGAAGAGCAGATGAACCAGGCGCACACCCCAGACACGCGCTGGTAGCACTCACATCATACCCCCAAAAAGAACAAATTTTACACAAGGTAAGAACGATGGGGCAGATTTGAATGAACGGGGTAGACATACAGCTGTACCAAGACCTAGCAGAGTCGACGCTACAAAAAAGGCGAGAGATGGGCCCGGTGGTAAAGGAATTGGTGGCAAAACAAATCAGATATAAATGGACTTTTCCATTCGGGCTACTATTCGCGTTGGACAGCAGACAACACAGGGTGACCTCCTGTGACGAAGGGCTACTTATCCTCAATCCGAGAGAAGAGGAAAGAGGAGGGGAAGCTAACAAATCACTACAGAACTAGGAGGCCGGGGAGTGGAAAACAATCCACCACAGAAAGAAATACAACGAAAACACAAAATGGCGGCTGAAAAAAGCAGGCGGCACTATCAGCCACGAAGAAACAGTAACTCTGAGGGTGCTACAAACAGTATTTAACCCCGTAAGGGGCAGCAGGTAACACTCCGGTATCAAGCTGCGGCCCAAGAAGGGACTGAACTTGGAAAACACCACCTGGAGTCCAAGTGGGGTTTAGGAACCCCCCACAAAGTTTACCCTATAAGTATTCCCAAGGGTCTGGTGCGAGGGGCAGCATGCTCTAGCAGTCTTAGGAACCCGTACCCTCCTCTGGATTGTTATGGAGTTGGGGCAAGTTCAACAAGTTGGGGAGGGCTGGGGGGTGGGGGAAGAAGGGAGGGATGGGGAGAACACCAGAAACAGGGAAAGAAGAAGAGACGTGCGGACTGACCAAAGATGGGAGGGATACAAATGCTGACATTCAATGTCAGAGGCCTGAACACCCTGACAAGAAGAAGGAAAATAGAATACCTACTACAGAGGGGGAGATTCAATATCATAATGCTACAGGAGATGCAGGTGAGGGCAAAAGACAAGGTGAAACTCCACCTGAGAGGGTACAACCAAATACTCCAGGCTAATGCAGAAGGGAAGGGGGTGAGGGTGATCCTGGCATTTCACAAGAATCTGAGGGCGCAAGTACACGACAATCAGGAGGTAATGCAGGGAGATGCATATTCACTAACGTGACTGAAGACCACCCAATCACACTGGCATCAACATACGCCCCGAATACAGGTGAAGATGGATTCCTGAGAGAGACACTAGAAAAATTGGAAAGATTTGCAAAGTGGGAAATGGTAATAGGAGGCGATTTGAATTTGGCCTGGCAACCCAAATTAGACAGAAGTGGAATTAGAACACAGGGGTTGGGGGCTCCCTCAAAGAACCTGTGCCGCAAAGTCGAAACGTTGGCAATATGTGATGTATGGCGAGGGAGAATGGGCCAACAAAACGGCTACACACACTTCTCACACGTCCACCAGACGATGTCCAGGATAGATTATATCTGGGTCTCCACAAGTCTTCTGGGGAAAATACAAGGGATAAAACTGGTTCCCATACCAATTTCAGATCTTGCCCCACTTTGGGTGGAATTCTCCCTGGCAAGCTAGAAAGCGGGGCTGTGCCGGTGGAAACTCCCAGCAGATATATTACATGACCCAGTAATAGAGAACATGATTAAAGAGAAAATCCTATAACACTTTACCCTTAAAGACACAGCAGATACATACATGCCAACATTCCAACGCAGCTAAGAGGGAGTTTTGAGAGAACATCGGGAGACAGTTTTCCCCATAGAAACGCATTGGCGCTGGAATTATCTTAAGCGGGAGAACATGAAAAAAAGCAATATTTCTCACTGAAAAGTCGGGAGTCTCCCACCTAAATCGGGAGGGTTGGCATGTATGCAGATATGTCACAAGAAACAGCATGGGAAGTTTTTAAGGCGGTCATAAGAGGCCAACTGATTGCCCTAAAAGCGACAAGAGAAAAACAGATATCAATGGGAAAAAGAACTAGAGGGGAAACTTCGAGGCACACAAATGGAGATCACACAGCACCCCACAAGCACCTTAAAAAAAGACAATGAGACATGTCCAGGGCCAACTGGAAACGCTCCGCAGGAAATGGGCAGAAAAAGAATCTGCTATACCTCAAACAAGGCTAACAAAGCCGATAAATACTTAGCTAGACAACAGAGCCAAACACTCCCAAACAATAAAAAAGTAAAAGACAAACAGGGCATACTAGACACCCAAACAGAAGATATGGGGGAAATGGAACAAATTACTTACCTGTAACTGTTGTTCTCCAGCATGGGTCTGGCATGGATTCACATGCTCATGAATATTCCCCGTCGTCAGGCTGGGAATCCTCGGTAAAGAAAAAACCAGTATCAGTTTCGATTCTGATCTGTCTTTCGTAGTAATAACCAATCACTGATCTCTGCGTCATACTGACCACAGCCAATGACTGCCCTCTACCTAAGCCCCTCCTCTGGCAGCCATCTTCAGATTTGGAAGCATGTGAAGTGGCAGTATGACCAAGTGAAGAGCCGCAGAGGGGTAGGCGGGAGGGTTCGCATGTGAATCCATGCCAGACCCATGCTGGAGAACAACAGTTACAGGTAAGTAACTTGTTCCTTCTCCAGCATGGGGTCTGGCATGGATTCACATGCTCATGAATAAAGAATACCTAGCAGTACACACATGCACAACCACGGGAGGTGGCAAAGGCTCAACATTAAGCATTACATCAAACTCAACATTAAGCATCTTACCTCCTCACCAGGCTCACCTCAGGCGAACAGGTTGCGCAGCACTGCTTGGCCGACCCTGGACTCCTCCCTGGAATCCCGGTCGACGCAGTAGAATTTCGTGAAGGTGTGCGTCGACCTCCACGTAGCAGCCCTGCATATGTCCAGCAGAATGGGCTCTCGGACGGCCAGGCAGCGGTCGGTTTGCCAACCGGTGACAGTACATGATACAGCCAGAGAGCCATCTGGAAATGGAAGCCTTCAAGAGAGCCTTCCCCTGATTGACAGGTCCAAAGTTCACAAAGAGTTGTGACGTCTTCCGAAAACACTTCGTGCGGTCCACGTAGAACTTCAGCGCTCTAGCCACATCCAGCGAGTGCAAAGTCCTCTCAGCCGGCGACGAAGGCGACGGGAAGAACACAGGCAACACCAAGGGTTCGTTGAGATGGAAGTCCGACGGTACCTTGGGCATGATGGAGGGGTGCGTCCTGAGCACTACCCTTGTGTCGTGAAAAGTCAAGTACGGGGCCTTGCAGGAAAGGGCCTGGATCTCTCCCACTCGTCGTGCGGAGGTGATGGCCACAAGAAACGCTGTTTTCCACGACAGAAATTTCAACGGAGCCGAGTGCAGAGGCTCGAACGGAGGTCCCATGAGCTTGGTCAGGTTCACGTTGAGCTCCCACGCCGGGGCCGGAGCCTTCACCGGCGGGAACGATCTGAACAGTCCCTTTATGAACTCTTTCACCAGACAATGAGACCACAAGGACGTCCGCCCCGTGGTTCTGGTGTATCGGGAGATCGCAGCAAGATGAATCTTGATGGACGCGTGTGCCAGTCCAGCTTTGGCCAGCGTCAGCAGGTACGGCAGTACTTGGGGAGCGTAATCCGTAGAGGGTTAATCTTCTGTGCGTGGCACCAGACAGAGAACCTCTTCCATTTGTGTCCGTAGCATTTAAGAGTCGAGGACGCCCTGGCCTTTGCAAGAACCTCTCTGCAGTCGGCCGGTATGTCGTATCCTCCAAACTCTAGCGCTGCAGGAGCCAGGCCTGCAAGTTCAGCGATTTTGGGTTGTGGTGGAGGATGGCGCCTCCTTCCCTGGAGAGTAGATCCGCGTCCACCGGCAGCTTGATTTGCGGGGACGCTGACAAGTCCAGAAGATCCGGGAACCATATCTGCCTCGGCCACGCAGGTGCGACGAGGATCATCCTGCACCGTGACCTCTTGAGCTGGTTGACGAGCCGGATTAGCAGTGGCAAAGGAGGGAACGCGTAGAGGAACAGGCCCTCCCAGGGGAACGAGAAAGCATCGCCCATGCTCCTCGCCTGGGGAAACCTGCTGGCGAACCTCCGGCACTTGGAGTTCGCCGCCGTCGCGAACAGGACGATCTGGGGTGTGCCCCACCGTCGGAAGAGGCGATCCACTAGATCCTGCCGTAGCTCCCACTCGTGGCACGAGCGCAGCTCCCTGCTGAGTGAGTCGGAGATGGTGTTTTTTATCCCTGCCAGATGAAACGACACCAGAAATATCCTTTGGGCGACGGCCCAATGCCACAGGTCCTGCGCCTCCTTGGACAGTGCTGGGGACCTGGTTCCGCCCTGTTTCCTGATGTAAAACATGGTGGTGGTGTTGTCGGTGAAGATCCTCACCACCTTGCAAGGAAGGACCTGAGGGCCCAAAACACTGCACGGAGCTCCAGGACGTTGATATGTAGGGATTTCTCCGTCGGGAGCCAAAGGCCTCTTGCGTGCAGATTTTCGGTGTGCGCTCCCCACCCTTCCAGGGAGGCATCCGTGGTCACTGTCTCCTGGTGGGCTGGGGTCTGGAAGTCCATGCCCGCCGTCAGATGCGCGCGGGTGCCCCACCACCGGATCGCTCGTCGGAAACTCTCGTCGAGTGTGATCCTTTCCTCGAAGCTGCCCGTCGTTTGGATCCAGCGCGCGTCCAGGAACTCCTGCAACGGGCGCATCCGGAGCCTGCACATGGGAATGAGGTAGATGCAGGAAGACATCATTCCGAGGAGGGACTTGATGGACCTCACCTTGGCCGCGTCGGCCACCAACATCCGCTGCACCTTGCCCAGGATGGTCCTGGTCCTCTCCTCCGACGGGGAGGCCAGAAGGGACACTGTGTTGAGCCTCGCTCCCAGAAACAGAGCGTCTTGCGCGGGTACCAGGTGGGATTTGGCGTAGTTCACGGAGAATCCCAGGTCCGTGAGAAGTTGGACGGTCCTTGCCGTGTGAACCACGGCGAGCTCCCTCGTCTTGGCTCCGATGAGCCAGTCGTCCAGGTAGGGGTAGACGTGGACCCCCTCGCGGCGCAGCTGCGCCGCCACCGTTGTGAGGCACTTGGTGAATACCCTGGGTGCCGACCGTAGTCCAAAGGGGAGGGCTTTGAACTGGTAATGACGCCCTTGGACCACAAACCTGAGGAATATTCGGTGCCCCTTTAGGATGGGAATATGGAAGTAGGCATCCTCCAAATCCAACGACGACAGGAAGTCTCCTTCCTCCAGCTGACCCAGGACGTGCTGGAGGGTGACCATCCGGAACTTCTGCGCCTTGATGAACTTGTTCAGACTTCGCAGGTCCAGGATGGGGCGCCATCCCCCCGTCTTCTTCTTCACGAGGAAGTATCTCGAGTAAACTCCGGAGCCCCGAAGCCTCTTTGGGACGAGTTCGATGGCGCCCTTCCTGAGCATCGCCTTTACCTCCAGGAGAAGTTGAGGGACGTGAAGTTCTTTCCTGGCCACGGGGGGGACGCGCGGACACCTTCTTTGAAACTCGAGCGCGTGGCCCTGGGCCAAGGCGTCCAGCACCCAACGGTCGGTGGAGATGGACTCCCACACGCTGACGAAGCTCGCCAGCCGGCCTCCCACCGGGGTGCTTCGGTGGGGGCCCGACCCCACGGCCGGTTCAATCCTGCTTCGACGAGGCTTTGCCGCCTTGACCTCCTTGGCGACGATGGCGGGGTCCGCCAGACTTGCCTCGTCCTCTGTAGGCCTCCTGAGACGACGAGCGGGCCGCTTGACGGTAGGTGGAGAAACCGCCGCCGGAACCTTTGGAGGCGCCCTTGCCTCCGCTGCTCCGAAAGGGCGTCCGTCGTTGTTGTAGAACTCCAAGGGCCCGGGCCGTCTCAGTGTCCGCTTTAATGGCCTGAAGGGAATCGTCCACTGTTTTCCCAAACAGGTTGTTCCCATCGAAGGGCCTGTCCAGGACTCCGGTCTGAACGTCTTGACGGAAGTCCGTAGCCTTGAGCCATCCACGCCGCCTAAGGCAAACGCCGTTGCCCAACTGGCGGAACCCAGTGTTGGCGATGTCCGTCGCAACGGTAATGGCGTGGTCCGAAGCCACCTCACCTTCCTGCAGGATCTCCAGGGTCTCTGCCCTCTTGTCGTCCGGCAGGAGAGCCAGTTTGTACCAGAGCTCCCTGTCGTAGCGGGCCACGATAGCCAAGGCGTTGGCCGCTTTAATCGTCGTCGCTGCAGACGAGATGACTCTGCGTCCCATTTCTTTCCCTCGCCGTCCGTTGGGGAAGTCGATGTGGAGGCCGCACCCCCCCCCGCTTTCTTCCTGGCCGCGCGGGGACGACGGAGTCCGGGGTAGGCTGCGCCCGGAGGCACAGGGGGGCCGTGTCCGGGACCCGGTACTTCTTCTCGTACCGGTCTCTTCTAGCTGGCGTCGTGGAAGGGTTCTTGAGGAGGGTGAGGCCCTCATCCCAAATGTCGTCCAATAGAGGCACTGCGAGGACCGTCTTCCTCTTGGCCTCGCGCCGCTGATAAAGGAAACCTTCCTTCTTCTCCTCAGGGCAGAGTTGGAAAAGCTCGGATGCCCTGGTGATCATGGAGTGGAACGATCCAATCTCGTCGGGGGGAGAAGCCCTGGTGGGAGGCGACGACGGTACATCCTCGTCGTATACCTCGTCGTCCGTACCCGTCGCTGCCGTGTCAGTCCCCGTATCATCCCCTCGGGTGGACGGGGAGGAGGGCTGGACGGGGCGCGACGGCTGAAAAGGAGGTGGAGGGTGGATCCTTCTTTTCTTGGTAGGGGGAACACCAGAAGGTCCCGGTTCTGGGTCCCCGGACGGGAGAGGTTCCTCCGTCGGCAACAGTAGTCTCGTCCTTATCTCTGAGCATAAGGACTGTATAGCCAACAAAATGGCCGCCGAGTTGTCTTGCGGCGCTGGCAGAGGGGAATCCGACGGGCGATCAGGGCCCCCGTCGGTACCCTCGACGATGTCGTCGTCACCTGCGTCGGGATCCATCCCGACGGGCCGGTCTTCTTCCACGCCGAGGCCGTGGCTTAAGACCTCGACCAGCTCCTCCTCCGAGGTTGAAGCCGAATCTACGATGACGCCCTGCCCCCCCCTTTTTCTTCCCCTCGGGGGATTTCACGGGGGTCCTATCGATGGGCACAAAAGAGGACTCCCTCCGAGGTGGCAGGGAGACTGAGCCCCGAGGTCGCCACCACTAGTGTAGCCTCCACAGGCTGAGCCAGGGCCGCCGCGACAGTTTCGATAGAGGGCTTGGCCGGATGGATTAAGGCCTTCACCACCTTAGGTGCGCTCACCGCCTTATCCTTGAGGGGGGGGACACTGCCTCGCTCCCCCTCCGCCTTCGAGCTCGACCGGGGCCTCTCCAGGACCTCTTACCCGACCCAGAGCGTTGGCTCGTGGTTGATGGTGCCGGGGAGGGTACGCCCTGCCTGGCGCCCGTAGAGCCCGACCGTTCGGCGCTCCCGGTGCCAGCGGACTCGCGGTGCTTGGCCTTATGTTGGACCCCCGTCGCCGGGGCGTCCTCAAAGGTCTTAGAAGACCGCTCGGATTTCTTCCTCTTTTTCTCGCCGGACGGGCTCTTCCCTTCTAGCCAGTTGGCGAGACGTTGATGGTGGTCCTTCATGGTCCGCTCCGACATGTTGCCGCAAAACGCACAGTCCTTCTCCACGTGCGTCTTGTCCTCATGTAGGCAGTAAAGACAAAAAGAGTGTTCGTCCTCCTTGAAGACGTTCTGCAGCTGGCATCCAGGGCAGACCCTGAACAGCTTTCCGGGCGTCAAGCTTCCCTTCTCCTGGGCCATGACCGGGCCTGAGAAACTTCTGGAGTCCTCCAAAAGCGTAGCTCGACGAAATCTTCACCCTTGAGGGGCGCAGACGAATCCAACACGGGTCCCCGTTGATCGGATGGAGAGTCGGTGGAGCTTGAGGCTCTTTTGACCGAAAAAACGAAGTTTTTGAGAAAAAACGTGAAAAAAATAGCACTAACGCTCCAGAGCAATAGCACGAGGATCCCAACACATGAACGTGCGGTAAAAATCTGAAGATGGCTGCCAGAGGCGGGGCTTAGGTAGAGGGCAGTCATTGGCTGTGGTCAGTATGACGCAGAGATCAGTGATTGGTTATTACTACGAAAGATAGATCAGAATCGAAACTGATACTGGTTTTTTCTTTACCGAGGATTCCCAGCCTGACGACGGGGAATATTCATGAGCATGTGAATCCATGCCAGACCCCATGCTGGAGAACTTTAATGATTTCTATCAGACACTTTACACTTCGGACAACCCCTCAGGGCCAAATCAAGACTCCTACCTGCACAATATAACAATCCCACAGATCTCCAAACTCTAAAGACAACAGCTAGAGGAAGATATAAAATTGCAGGAGGTAAAGAAGGCCATTCTAGAACTGCCCATGAGCAAAGCCCCGGGTCCGGATTGCTTTGCGGCAATATTTTATAGGAAATATAGATATATTGGCCCTGACACTAACAAACCTATATAACACATTTAAAGAAAGAGGGAATATCACCCCATCAATGAACGAGGCCAAAGTCCTGGTGTTTCATAAAATGGGTAAGGACCCGACCTTATCAAGCTTGTACCGCCCTATAGCACTAATTAACTTAAGACACCAAGGTCTATACGAAAGTCCTGGCAGATAGACTCGCACCTCTGCTCCCCAAAATAGTAGGCCAAATCCAATCAGGTTTTATCCCCGTACGGCAGACACACAACAACACTAGAAGAATAATCCATTTGGTGGAAAAAATAGGGATTACGAGGACCCCCGGCCATACTGCTTTCCCTAGACAGAGAGAAAGCGTTCGACCGGGTGGAGTGGTCACTCCTGTTCCACACCTTGAAGAAAATGGGATTTGGAGATTAATATATTAAAATGATACAAGCCAACTATAATATCCCAGGTATACGACTTGCCATAAACGGAGACATAACTGAGAAACTGAGGATCAGCAGGGCAACGAAGCAGGGATGCCCTCTTTCCCCACTCCTTTACGCAATATTTCTGGAACCCTCTTAATTAGAATGCGAGATTCAGACTCAATAAACGGCATAGAAATGGCGGGGAAACCCACAAAGTAAAGGCATATGCAGATGACATGCTGCTGGCATTTTCAGACCCAGAACACTCGCTGAAAACGGTGGTGCAGGTACTGGAGGAGTTTGGGGCCATCTCGGGTTTAAAAATAAATGGACAGAAATAAGAACTATTAATACTAGCCGGAGACGAAGAGGCGATAAAAAGAATCTCATCCACCCTAAATCTAAAGATGCAGATAGAGGGATTAAATACCTAGGAATCGACCTAAAAGCAAGAGTGGGACATCTTTTTGGAGAAAACTATCCGCAAGTTCTGGGGAGAATAAAAAACAGGATACAGAGAGATGGAACCCACTCACGATCTCATGGTGGGGGCGGTTAACCTCAATAAAAATGAAAATACTTCCCAAACTACTGTATTACTTTCAGGCATTACCGATTATAATCCCCAAGTAATTCTTTAAATCCCTGACCAGAACAATCATGGCATTTTGAAAAAAGAAAGAGAGCCCCCGACCCCCGAGGGTGGCGAGAACGGTACTAACAGCGCCAAATCACATAGGAGGGTTATCACTTCTGCATCTCCGCAAATATTACGAGGCGATGCAGCTGTGGGTACTAAAGGAATGGGTCCCGTCGGAAACGCACAAAATGTGGGCATATCAGGACAGTAGCGGGAACACCATTATACGACATGCTGTGGAGAGAGAAAAAGTATAGACACCCAAACTTCCTGTTTAGTGAAGTGATGAGGGCGGCCCTGGACGTATGGGATGAAGCAACAAAAAAAGGTGCGCTGATGGAAGTACAGGTGCCTTTCAAACCCATGTTTGGAAATACAGAATTACCACCGGGCGCAGAGAAGGGGGCATACAAAAACAATGGGAGACAGCGGGGTGTAATAAAATTGAGGACATGTATCAGGACAAGGAAATCAGATCGTTTGGTTGTCAAGCCCAGTGATGTTTTGCAGTCATCAAAGACATATACAAATACGAACAGCTGAGCCCTTGGCAGTCAACCCCATCAATAAGACAGCGACCAGAGATCTAAACCCCTTTGAGACATAATTGGCGTCTCAGACAGGCACAAAGAAACTCATATCAGCCCTGTACAAGTTTTTAAACACACAAAAGGAGGAGAGTCATATGAAAAAACCCTGGGGGAAACAATTTCAAGAACACAGTGGGAACACATGGAGAGACATCCCGAAATGGACACGAGCAATACAACCGGGAACTGTGGGTAAAAATGATGGTACAATGGCACTACACCCCGGAGAGGCTAAACAATATGTATCCACAATCATCAAACCTTTGTTGGAGTGGCTATAAAAGGAAGGGAAACTGGAAACTCATTTGGTGGGACTGTCCGGGTATTAAACGTTTTTGGTCCGAGATTAAATCCCAGATGCATGCGATTTTCAAAAATATAGACCACATGGGAGAACTACTATGGCTCAGCGGAATGTGGGATCCTAAGTCGAGGGCCATGCCGAAAACACAAGAGAAACTTTATGGGCCTACTGATAGCAGCATGGCTGCCAATCGCACAAAAATGGAAACAACAAGCCCCACCGACAATCTATGAATGGCTGCAGAAGGTTTGGTCTTATGTCACAATGGAGTGGTTAACATTAGATTCAGGGCAATCAAGATAAATTCTGGAATGACTATGGAACAATGCTAACCTTTTTGCAAAGTGACTATATGTTGCAATGGTGCACACATAAGATCAGGATAATTGATCTATTTCGGCTCCTAACCCACAATCGTTCACCAAAACGGAAAGGAACTCGTCTCCGGCTGAGGGGGGGGACGGGGAGGGAGGAGGACAAGGAGAGCGAGGCGAGGCGGTGTAAGGGGAATTGTTGATCATGTTAATCCTTAAACCAATTTAAATTTTAAAAAAAATACAAAATAAATGCATTTCCCACTTGTTCTCTTAGTGCAGGACATTTTTAAATAGTGTTTGTTATTGATACACACACACACACCTTGCATTTCTATTGCTTGTGACCTACCCCAACATTAGCGATCTCTGCTGTTATGACCAAACATGATTTTAATAGGCTACTTAATGGAGCATCTTCACAGGGTCGCATTGCTGTGCCAGTTGGAAAGGCCGGGTCTGTGTAGACAAAGACCAAGGGTGCAGTGTTGAGCACTACAGGTCCGGAAAGCACGCTGCTCGATCCACATCCACTACGCATTGATGTTAGACTCCACTTCGTTAAAACCTGCGTTCCAAACCCTCTGTGCAGGCCAATGGCACGAGGTCGAGCGTCACAGGTGTTAGTGGACACACAATGGTGCTACTGAACTAGTCCACTACGTACCTCGCCTCGCATTCCTGGCTGAGCCCCATCACCATGGTCTTACCAACATATTCAGGCAGATCTGAGACCGGCTACAGCCCGTAACTCAAGAGCGCCCACAGCACCCTCCACGCAAGTCCAGTCAGCCTCCAGGGACTGCTGTTTCAATTGGACCGCAGCTAAGCGCCTTGGTGCCTTTGTCCTGCCGGCACCTTGCCGCTCCCCGAATGCACTCCTACGCCACCCCCACCTACTCCCCTACACAGAACGACGCTTTCATCTCCGCCATCGCTATGCTGCTCCGATCGACATGAGGAATAGGTTCCTCAGTCTATGCACTTGGCTCACTGCCTGTGTCCCACACCACACTACTCAACCACTCTACCCACCGCAGATTCGCAGACCAGGCCACCACGCAACCTGAAATCCCCATTTCTGCCATTGCTACGCCACCTCTGATCCTTACAAGGAATAGGTTCAGCAGAATCCATACTCAGTTCAGCCCACTCCTCCCTCTCTACACTTCCCAGCCATTGCGACCTACACAAACGTGCACGTCCGCCAGACCTAGCTGTAAGACCATCAACTGCACACTAATCAACGCAAAATTAGTCCCGGCCCACACAGCTGAAATCCTTCACCTTATAACCTCCAACACCTAGACTTACTTGCCATCACTGAAACCTGGCTCCACCCCGCTGCAGGCCCAGCCCTTTCCATCACCATCCCTCTGGGTAACGCCATCCTAAGATGTGACAGATCCTCTTAAACCAGAGGCATCTTTAAAAACACCCTCACAATCAGAGCCACGCAAACCAACGTCATCCCCCAACTGCAAATCCCTACTGGCCAAGCTCTCCATCTCTCCGACCGATTCCATCACCATCCTGATCTACCACCCTACTGGCTCCAACGTTGCCTTTGAGGATAATTTACTGCAAAACATCTTCTCCTCCATCAAGCCCAACTCAAAGGTTGTAATCCTTGGGGACCTCAACCTAGGCCTCAACGATCCTGCAGACTCACTAGCCACCAGCGTAGCGATGACACTTAACCATGATGGCTTGACGCAAAATTCCCTCGAGCCCAACCACGACCAAGGCCGCACCCCGACTGAATTAGCGACCTAAATTATAACATTTCCATCCCAGTCACCTCCCCTTGCTCATGGTCTGACCACCACACCATTGCCTTCGAAATCCCCCCTTCAGAACGCCCCAGACCAGTTTACCCTGCTAAACCTGAAGGTATGGCCTGGTGCACAAAAAACCTCAACCCCACCAACTTCGCCCCTTTACTTACTACCCTAGCACACCCCCATCCTCAGTGACAGATCCAGCAGCACTCTATAAGCAAACCATTGCTCAGGCAGTCGACACATTTGCCCCTCTCAAGCTTAGGACAGCCAAACCTGCACAAAAAAAAAAAAAAAAAAAAAAAAGAAAAACCCTTGGTTCATACCTGAACTCCTTGAAGCCTGTGCCAAAAAGTGCACCACTGAGCTAGCCCAGAACAAAAAAATCCCCTGCATGCAAAGCCCTCTTCTCGCTCGCCAAAGTCTACAGAAGGGAAATGCACGCTGCCAAAACCTACCCGCTGCCAAAACCAGCAGCTACAAATACAGAATCAGCAACGCCAATTCCAACTCCCGGGAACCTTTCACAATCCTCCGGGAGCTAGAGACCGCCCCACCCTCCAGCCAGACTTGACAGTGGACAGCGCTTGATACAACAAAATCCAAGATGCCCTCACTAGAAAAGTGAACACCCTCAAAGAAGAAATCCTCTCCAAACAACTTGACCTGCTTACCAAACCACCACCTCACACAGCACCAAGCCCCTTGCCAACCCACACCTGCACCATCTTCAACTTTCAACCGTGTCTCAGCCTTGGACGTCACCAAGATCAAGAGTCTCAAACCTTCGTGTTGCAAAGGTGACACTTGCCCAGCTCCAATCATCAAAGACTGTGCTGAGACACTTACTCTCTTCCACAAAGCTATCATCAATGCCTACTTCTCCACCAATTCGGTGCCAACATGCTTGAAGGAAGCATGGGTTCTACCGCTTCTCAATAAACCCTCCCTTGACCCCTCTATACCCACAAACTAACACCCAATTACTACGGTACCCTACATCCTGGATCATGTAGCATACATCCAGGTTCAACAGTATCTCGAAGAGAACAATATCTTGGGCATTCGCCAATCAGGTTTCCACCCCAAGCACAGAACTGAAATTGCCCTACTAGACTAAAAAATTCAAATCAATGCCATCAAGGACACTGGTAAACCTGCCCTCCTGATGATGCTGGACCTCTCTGCAGCATTCGATCTGGTAGACCACCAAATACTCTTCTCTCAACTCTCCTCGAATGCCAACTTCTCTCCATCATTCACCAACTGCATTAGGTCTTTCCTAGCTGACAGATCTTCACGAGTCTTCATTGATGACTTTTCAGCTGCACCTACTCTCACCGGCAGAGTTCACCAAGGCTCCTGCCTCTCCCCCACCCTCTAAAATATTTATACGAAACCCCTTTTCAACCTTGACCTACTCGGCATGTCTTACACAAACTACGCTGACGACGCGCAACTCCTCATCTCCCTTTCTGGTTCTTAGGCCCAGGACTCGGCCACCATAAACCCAGTACATGAAGTTATAGCAAACTGGATGACTTCTGACCTACTCTGCCTCAATGACGGCAAAATCCAAATCCTCATTGTCGGCTCCCAATCCACACTTCACAACATTAACCCAGCCTACAAGGAGTTTATAGTCGACAGTAACCGAAACACCACCTCTGCGGCTGCCATAAGCCTTGGCTTTTACCTGGACGCCAACTTTGACCTCTCGCGTCAAGTAAACTCGATCGCCTTGTCTGCGGACTACACAGCCAAACTGCTTCATGCCAGCAAGCCCTTCCTCTCCACTCCCAACCGCCTTTCCCATTGCAAAAGTTAACAAAGGAGCTAAGCTTGACGACTGCAACATCCTATTTACCGGTATTTCTTAACACAACCTTAAACTTCAGACAATTCAGAACAATATTCTCCGAGCTGAAATTGGTCTCTCCAAATCTGACCACATTTTAAAAGCCAGGAGAGAAGCACACTGAATGCACATCCGAGAAAGCAGAAAACATGAAAAATGGACCCTGGTCCATTGCTGTCTCTCCAACACTGCCCCAAACCACTTCTCGTGCTGCATGGAGAAACACTCCCCTGCCCTACCCCTTAAATATGCAAACTCTCACTTCCTGAAGATCCCCAATTTCAATCGCCTCTCAGTGCGGGGTAAGAGCTTCCCGGTCGTGGCCGCCAAACTCTGGAACAATCTCCCTCCAGCACTCAGAAAATAACAGGACTATTGGACCTTGTGCAGAAACTTAAAGAACTGGCTGTTCAACTAACCTTGCGCCTCCTAAGACTCATCACTCCAACTATTGCGTTTCCCCACACTCTAGCCCTTCTTTTTCTTCCTCAATGTAACTAGTGCTTAGATACATAAGGGTTTTGTGCGCTGTAATGAATTCAAAAGTAATTTCTTTTTTTTTTTTTTTAAATAAAGACATATTTGTAGTCACCATTGCTGACTAAATGCATTCACCACTCTTACCAGGGTGGGCTTTTAGATAAGCTTACAAAATAGGACTAAGAAAATCATGATTTTGGTGCTCATTGTGGCTTGTTTTTCGTATTTTGAAAATAGGCCTTTGATCAAAGCATTAAAAAGGCTAATGGCACAGCTGGTTACATGAGACAGCTGGGTCTGTTTTCAAGAAAGTGGACACTTGCACAAACAACCCTTTCAGAGTTCTAAATTGACAATCGAGGTTACATATAAAAGGAAACTGCTCCATCATTTTACTGGTAATGACGATCTAATAAAGTGTGGGCCTATCAAGGGATTTAACCATCTATAATTTCTTTATAGAATAATAAAATACATGTTGCAGTTTATCAGGTTCTCCAGGCAACATGGCAGCACATATGGAAAAGCACATTTAAATAAAATTTTCTTTTCATTAAAGCGCTTAACATTATGTGTTTCCCTGTCACTTTGTTTTGGCGTTTAACATTAATTACATGTTTCACATTATTTAAAGGAGATCATTTCATCATATTAAATAATAGCCACCACTCTTGCTTTTGTACCTAGGCTTGAATGTTCTCATATCTTGTTCTCATCAACATATCTCAATTAAGCGATCTTTCTGTAGTCTTATTAATCCACTAGTGTCATCTACTTGCTTAAAATAATTCTACCTGAACTGTACATATACTGCTGTCGCTCATTTTGCCACCTCACCAAACATCTTGAAAGACCTGTTCACACCCTTATCTGACTTGAAGCCCAAATGGTCCATCAAATTAAATAAATCTAAACCAAGATACTCATCTTCAAGCCATTCATGCCAGAGATCAATTCTCTGACCCCCAGACTGCTCCCTTAACCATTCATTTGATACCCCCTGGTTTTCCATTTAATCAATGTTTACATTATCATCTCAGACAAATCTCCCATTGCATGTTCTAGTTTGAAACATATCTTCTGGATTCTTACTTTTTTCACCTTAATCGTCTTTTCCAAAGTCTGTCTCATATTCCTTATCCATCACCTGGTTCCCCCTTTAGCTCGTCTCTTTCTGCAACTGATTTGGCTTTGTACTTTTCATGCAAGTTTGCTCTTCTACCCTCTGCTATTACGCCATCCCCTTCTACTCAGTTTCCCTCTCCTCTTCCTGTTCCCGCATGTAGGTCTTTTCTTTCTGACACTGCTCTAAAATTGTTTAAGTCCATCTCACCTTGGTTCCCCCAAAATCCTCTTCCGTCTAAAGTCTACCCCCTTCTTCCTTATCTTACTTCATTCTCCAATATCCCTCTTCAGTTTTCAACTTTTCCTTCATCTTTTAAATGTGCTACAATTCTTCCTATTCTTTAAAAAAAAACATTCTGACCTACATAACTTTCGTCCCCAATCTTTCCAAGCTCTTGGAACGCTCAAGTCTCTCCTTGTATCGAATTTCATTCTTCCTCGTTTTCAAACTGGCTTTCGCTCCGGTCATTCTACAGAGACCACGTTATGCCCGATTCGCTACTCTCTGCACGTTATACTAAATACTATTTTGGACTTATCAACAGCTTTCGACACCGTTGACTACTCCCTCTTTTCCTCACTTGGTTTTCCTGAGTTAGTTCTCAAATGGTTTCAATCCATTTGTTTAACCACACCTATTTTTTGGGGGTTGGCAACAGCTCTCCTACTCTTTATCACAGAGTTCCCCAAAGGTCAGTCCTGGGGCCTGTGGCCGGCTTCTTTTCTATATATACTTGTCCCCTTGCTTCTATTATTGTTTCTTTTGGTTTGTCGTCCCATTTCTTCACTGACGATACTCAGCTCTTCATCATGTTACCTTTTCTTCTACGATGCATGCTACTGTTATTTCTTGCCTTCAGGCTATTCCATCATGGATGGCTGAATACTCTCTTTCTAGAATACTCTAAAGTGAGGTTCTTTACTTTTCCACCTTCTTTTCTCATTTTGCTGTCCACTCGTAATCTTGGAGTTTATCTGGACTCTTCCTTCTACTTCACTTCTCATATTTCCTCTTTCCCGGTCTTGTAGAGTCCACCTCTTTAATTTTGGTAAAGCCTGTCCATTACTTTAATTTCTTGCCTCCAAGCTTCTGATATCGCCTCTAATTTTCTTGCGGCTCTTCTACTGCTACTGTGTTCTCTTCGGACACCCTACTTCGCTTCACATATTAGTCACCTTAGGTCTAGTTATAACTAGTCTATTTACCTCCTTTTTTCGCTCTTTCTCCCCGTGATGCTCCCTCTACTGCTCCCTTATCCCTTTGTTGGCTTCCTTTTCACTCATGTCCAAGGTTCAACTTTCTTTGCTTAGTTTTCCATTCTCTTCATAACCTTGCGCCTCCGTAGCTTTCCTCTCTTGGGTCATTCTACTCCCCTGCTCGTTCTCTCCATTCCCAGGCACAGTTTCTCCTAACTGGTTCCCACCCACCTTGTGCTCAATCCCGCTTCCGGTCCTTTTCTCTTCTGGCTCTGTTACCCTGGAACACTCTTTTGCTTTCTCTTCATTCCATCTCCTCCTATGACACACCCCCCCCTTTCATTCTTGACTTAAAGATCTGTCATCTTAATTTTGGTCTGTGATATCATTTTTCATTTTATTTGTACAGCTATTTTCAGCGCTTTGGCATAAAGAGCTGTATAAATTCAAATAACATTTTAAATTATCCCGTTCTTCTTCACTCAAACTACTATGCTCTTTTCAATTCATCGCTCAATCTGCTCTCGCTATTTCTCCTTTTCAAACCGCATCCATTCACTTACGTTGGTTTCTTTCTGTTCTAGAACCTCCATGCATCAACTAAGTTTCGTTTCTATTTCACCATCCAGCTGTAAAATATGGTGTGCCATGCCTACTTCAGGTTTACTAATGCTGTCCATAGGTCACCTTAAAAGCCAGTCATGGATTCCAAGATGGCCGCTGACACCAGGTAGACGTGTGTCAACGGCGCTCCTGTCCCTTCAACTTATTTTGGCGGTTCCACCACCCCCTACACATTGAAGAGCGGAGAGCCTGGGCGTTCTGGACGCCCCAGAGCTTGGGGGCAGCCGTGGATAGCACAGCAGAGTTCGTCAACCCGGCATACACTCGAATCCCGCGGGCCAGAGGGGCCCTGTGTACAAAGGCAGGAAGGGAACGGAGTCCCCGCTCCCCCCAGGCAGTGGAAGAAGCAGAGTAGTACCGGGGGGGTCGTCGGACTCCCCGCTGTATTGGGCGCCTCCTCGCAGATCAGCGGGCGAGGCGATCGGCGCGTCTCAGCGGCCCCCGGATTTGGCCGCAAGGAGGAGGGGAAAATCGGCGGCCCTTGGGAGCTGCGCTGCGGGCAGACTAATCACGGCGACGCCCATCAGCGGGGCCTCGGGCGAACGCCGATACCGGACCAGGCCGGGAGCAGCCCCCCGGAATCCTCCGAGGCAGTGGAACGACCTGAACTGACGGCGGCTGGAGGCGCGGGGGCGAGAGCCCGGGGCTCGGCAGCCGCAAGGCAGCGGCACCAAAAGGCAGTAAGCGGGACCCGGTTCACATTGGCCCCTCAGGTCAGGTGCAGCTGCGGAGGGGAGGCCCCTACTCTGGGCACGGAGGGCCCCCACCCACGGCATTGATAGGGGGTGTCCGGGACTGAAGATCGCTCCCCTGGGGGCAACACGGAGCTGGGGTGCCCGGGACGAACATCTACCCCCCACCTAATTGTGGCCCTGACGCCCCCGCTGAGACACCGGGGTGCCCGGGTCCGACACCTGCCCCCCCCCCCCCCAGCATAACACAGAGCGCGCCCACGCGCCGAGAAACTGTAGTGATCAAGGCTGAGACTTGCTCCCCCTGGCATAAGGTTGGACTAGCCTGGCCGGTAGCGGATTCAGGAGAAGGGGCAGACGGGGCCCTGGTCCCGCAACTATGGCAGCCAAAAACAAAAACAAGGGGATCAAAGGCGGACAACCCCAAGGGGAGGCCCCCGGCCACATTATAACTCTGTGGGCAAGCAAAGATGCAGCTGAAGGCCGAGGGAACACACAGGGGGGAACCGTGGAGCAGGAGCATACGGAGACCTCAGAAGCGTCTGGATCAATCTCGCGGCAGGACTTGCGCGGGGAGCTGCTCTCACTTCAAGCGTCATTGGGAAGGCATTTCAAGAACAATTTCAGCTGATCCGCTCGGACATTAATCAAGCAATGGCGGAAATCAAACAAGAAGTGACTCAGCTGGGGGAGAGAACTGACATAGTGGAAAAAGGCCTGCAAGAGGTAGGCAGGGAAGCCACGGAGAACAGCAAAGCGATCGAGAGGCTCGACATAGCAACGCAGAACTTGGAAATTAGAATGGAAGACGTGGAAAACAGGTCCCGAAGGATCAACATCAGGCTGAAATTTCTGCCAGAGACGGTACAAGATAGGGACCAGAAGGAGACAGTTCAAGGGATATATGCAGAGCTGCTGGGGGAGCCCTCACCTGATCGGATCGAGCTGGACAGGGTCCACATGGTGGGATTCCTCAACAAGAACCCTAAGTCCAGGCCGCAGGATGTATTAGCCGCATTTACAAGATATGCTCAAAAAGAAGCAGTTCTCAGGGCCGCCAGACAAAAAGAGCCGATCACCTTCAACGACCAACGCATTGAATTGTACCAAGACCTGGCTAGCAGCACTCTGCTTAAAAGGCGACAATGGGGACCACTCATCGCGAAACTAAAGGAAAAGGGGATCAGGTATAAATGGACCTTCCCCTTCGGCCTCGTCTTCGAATGGGCCGGCTCCCTGAGGCGGATAACCACGATGCAGGAGGGGGCGGACATACTCCAATTTGACCTTGATCGGGACTTGCACGAGGGCCGGAGGGCCCAAATGGCTTGCATGAGGCAGGCGGCGGAGTACGACCCAGGCCATGGGAATGGTCGATGGCAGGCGAGGGGAAAAGGAGGAGACCCGCACGGCGAAGGCCCCCCGGGGGGGCAATGGAGCCAGCAGAGGAGGAGAGTCTCAGGGACAAGGAGGACTGACTTGATGTTTGATCGATCTTAGGGGTGGTGGACAATAAAAAGGCTGTTTTGGAACACGAGGAGGAGAGAAGGAGCTGCGAGCAAACATCATGGGATCTCCAAGAGCAAGGGAGCCTAGAGAGGGAGGGAGGGAGGGAGGGAGGGAGGGAGGCGGGAAGACCTAGCGTTAAAGTCATCAGGGGTTGGGAGGGCGGCGGGGGGAAGGGGGTTGGGAGGGGGGTTCTTCTCAGGTGCTGTCCAAGGGGCGAGGTAAAAGTGGTTCACGTTCCACAGGAACTAGAGGGGTGCAAATAGGGGGAGGAGAGGATTGGACAAAGGGTCATGATAGGCGAGAGTGGCAGTTAAGTCACAATTCAAATGGGTAACAACGTCAGGGGCCTCAACACCCCGCTGAAAAGAAAAAGGTTGGAGCAATTCACGAAGCGGGGTAAACCAGACTTTCTGGGGCTGCAAGAAACGCATCTACTCCGTAAGGATCAGTGCCGCCTGAGGCTGATGGTTCGACCAGGTATTTCAGGCGTCCGGGCCCATGAAAGTGGGGCGGGGGGTTGGGGGTGGCGCTGGCCATCAGAGGCACTGTGAATTTCCGCATGGAGGACACCCTAAAAGATAAAGAGGGTAGGTTTGTACATGTGAAAGGCAAAATCACTGAGGAGTTTTTCACTATAGGGGTTATTTACGCACCTAACACGGGGCAAGACCCCTTCCCCCGCGACCTTTTGGGGAGAATAGGCGACTGGGCAAGGGGCCAGATAGTTATAATGGGTGACCTTAACATTGCATGGGACAAAGCTAAGGATAGATCAGGAGCACCTAGGAATCGGGGTGGAGGGGCGGTGGCCTCGGCTGAACTAAGGGATAAAGTGGCGAACATGGGTATGAGGGATGTCTGGAGGGAACTGAAGGGGGATGCAGACGGCTACACCTTTCTTTCCGAAGTCCACGGGACACAATCTAGAATTGACTATATCTGGGTCTCGGCCAACCTGGTGGGTAGAGTTAAGGAGGTGGAGGTGGGGCCCATGGGAATAGCTGATCACAAAATATTGTCAATGCAGCTGGAACTGGGAGTGAGGAGAGGGGGATTATGGGGCTGGAAATACCCAGAACATTTGCTGAGAGATCCTTTGGTAAGGGAGGAGATAGAGGGCAAGATAAGAGTTCTTTAATAGCAACAAGAGAGGGGACACAGGAGAGGATATAAGATGGAATGCATTTAAGGCTACGATGAGGGGAGAAATCATAGCAGCCAAAGCACAAAGACAGAAACAGCTCCAGGCACTGGAGTCCCGGCTGGAGGCAGAGGTCGAGGAGGCGAGGGGTAGGGTGGCAACGAATCCCAGTAGGTCCAATCAGAGGGACTAAAAAAGCAGAGGGGGCCCTACTTTTCGTGCGGCAAAAATTCTATGCTAAGGGGAACAAGGCCGATGTACTGCTGGCCCGCCTCAAGGAATACAATCACGGCGCTAAACTCAGATATGGGGGACAGGGTCACTCGAACAGAAGACGTGCGAGAAGCCATGGCTGAATGTTACGAGACCTTATATACGTCGCAGCACCCCTGCGACCAGGCCCAGGAAAAAATCTTGCAAGACATTAACTTGTGCACTCTAGAGGGGGAGGCCCAGTCCAGTCTTCAGCAAGACATAACGGAGGAGGAAGTGAGGGGGGGGGGGGTCATCCGGAACCTACCCGCAGGGAAAGCCCCGGGCCCTGATGGGTACTCAGCGTCTTTCTACAAGACCTTTGCGGGGGTGTTGGTACCACAGCTGACCTACCTCTTCAACTCCTTTAAAGGTAGCGGGCATATCACCCCATCTATGAAAGAAGCCAAGATTTCTCTGATTCTGAAGGCGGACAAGGACCCTCTCGAGAGATCCTCCTACAGGCCAATAGCACTTATTAATGTGGACGCAAAAATATACACTAAAATTCTAGCGAACAGGCTTGAGTGGCTCCTCCCAGACCTGATCCACCAGGATCAGGCGGGATTTGTGAAGGGGAGGCAGACTGCGGATAATATCAGAAGGGTGGCCCATCTAGTGGAAAAAGCAGAAAAGACTGGTACCCCTGCATCGCTGCTTTCCCCAGACGCGGAAAAAGCATTCGACCGGGTGGAGTGGTCCTTCCTCTTCAAGGTCATGGAAAAAATGGTGCTGGGAGGCGCTTATCTTCAGATGGTTAAGGCGAACTATGAGGGGCCTCGGGCGAGGGTGGTAGTCAACGGAACCCTATCTAGAGCGTTCCAACTCCAACGGGGTACAAAGCAGGGTTGTCCCTTATCGTCTCTGCTCTATGCAATCTATTTAGAACCCCTCCTACAGGCAATTCAGGAATCGGAAGGGATTCAGGGGATACAGTTTGGGGGGAGACAGCACAAGGTGGCGGCCTTCGCAGACGATATGCTACTCGCCCTGAGCAACCCCATAGAATCGAGTAAGCAATGCAGGCTATTATTAGAGGACTTTGGCGAAGCATCCGGTCTGCGCATTAACATGCACAAGTTCGAATTAATGGACCTGACGCTGGCAAGGGAGGAATTAAGAATGTCAAAGCCCTTTGCCTGGCTCCCGGGCGGAATCACGTACCTGGGGGTGAGAATCACTCCAGCTCTTAAGGGGTGGTATGGGGCGAACTATCCCCCTCTTTTGCAGAGAATCAAAAAGGATCTCATTAAGTGGAGGAATCTCCGAATTTCCTGGCTGGGGAGGCTGGAGACAATAAAAATGGTTACTCTCCCGAGACTCCTTTACTTTTTCCAGGCTATCCCCCAGGCAGTTACGGCCAGCTTCTTTAAGGAGCTCCGGTCGATAACGAACGAGTTTATATGGGAGGGGAAAAGGGCAAGGTCAGCAGACAGCTGCTTATGGCTCCAAGAAAGGGTGGAGGACTAGCACTTCCCAACTTCCGTCAATACTACGAGGCGGCCCAGCTAAGGGTGATTAGGGAATGGCTTCGGGAAGGGGAGGGAAAACACTAGGTTAAGATGGACAGAGCAGTCACGCAGCAGGCATTGGGTGAGGTCCTGTGGCTACCCAAACACCATCGGCCAAGCCATATGTACCTGAGCTCCATCACCAAGTTGGTTGCGGACAATTGGGACAGACTGGTCCAACGCAAGGAAATCACAACTTATCCACCCCCATTTACTCCTATCTTTAATAATAAGGACTTTACCCCCGGGCTGGAGGGAGGGGCATTCAGGAAATGGCGAGAGGGAGGCTGCCGGTGGGTGCGAGACATGTTCATAGGAGGGGAAATTAGCACTTTTGTGGAGTGCAAAAGAGACTTCGCAGTGGGGGAGGGCGAAAGGCTGAGGTACTCAATTGCGGCATTGGCTCCTACACCCCACGAACAGGGTAGCGGCCACCAGACCGCAAACTCCTTTTGAGAAATTCTTGATGACCAATGATGGCTCGAAGGGCCTCATCTCGCAGCTCTCCAAGATCCTGGATGACGCAACCCCTAGGCCGCAATGGGCGTATATGGGAAGGTGGGAAAGCATACTGGGCAGGGAAATAGAGAAAACTGAGTGGGAAAAGCTATGGAGGAAAATCCCCAAATTGGCGAGAGCCTCGCAAACCCGGGCAACATGGTACAAGATACTGTACGGGTGGCATTACACTCCAGCTCACCTGCATAGGATTTACCCAGGGTCATTGAGAACTTGCTGGAGGGGATGTGGTCAGGAGGGGACTGCGGAACACATCTGGTGGAGATGCCCGAAAATAGCCCCGTTCTGGGAAGACATCAAACAGGCAATGGAACAAGCGTTTGGGGCAGAGGGAGGCATACCCCCGGAATGGTCTCTATTAGGATTAAAGACAGCAACAGCGGCAGGTGGCCCAAGGGGTAGGGAGAGGGCGAGGGTGATGCTTACTTTGCCGGCAATGACAATCATCGCTCAAAGATGGAAAGGCACAAGATTCCCCAATGTTCCAGGACTGGCTGCGTAAAGTTTGGGAGTTAGTAGCGATGGAATGGGCCTCCTATGCGATGAACAACGCAATACAGGACTTTGCAAGTGAGTGGGGGGAGGTCCTTGACTTTCTCAGGGATGACTTTAGGATTGGCTGGTGCCCACAGCGCTTGAGACTCCTGGACCTGGATTGACCCTGAATGAACGCTTAGATGGGAAGATTAACCACACGATCTTTGCATCAGCACCGAAAGGGGGACGGTAGGGAGGGGGTGGGGGGGTTGGGGTTTGTTATAGCTGTTGGAAAATTTAATAAAGAGAATTAAAAAAAAAAAAAGCCAGTCATCTCTTTCATGTTCCCTCAGCCCCTCCTGTCTTGGGTTCCCATAATTCTGTAACATGCCCATTTTCTTGGTTATGGAAATAAAAAGATGTATGCTTCCTGTAAAATGTTGAAATTTGTCTTAGAAGCACTATAAAAAAAAAGTTAGTCTGATGTGAGCACATACGAAATGGTCTTCAAAACCCTTCAAGGCAAATCTGATTTATGGTTTCTGTTTTCCCCATTATAATAGAGCAACAGTTAAAATCCCATCCCCAATACGCATTCCCAACTGGTGAAGTACCCCACTGTCTTCAACCTATGACAGAGAGTGGACATAACTATATTAAAATGTGGATTCTGCCCAAGTGTAACTATAAAAGTGCTACAACTGGATAACGTAGGATCCATTTACTGAGAGGATATTTTGCAGAGCATCACACATCACCTTGCTGCCATCTTTTTAGACAACAAGGCGATGCCAGTACAGTAAGGCTAGTCACGGCTAGTTGGAATCCAAATGAAAGTGGGTTATGGTTTGAATCAAATATTCCTCAATCGCTAGCTGCCCATTGCAACGGAAAGCCTCAAAAGTCAGGATGACCATGTACGTTTGTTAAAGCTTTCTAAAGAGTTTAGTGCAGTTCAGTCCTTGGTTTGGGTTTCAGGGCATTACAAAGTTTAGAGGCCCACCATACAGGCCTAATCACCTTAACCCAAAGCAGGCCCATCACTTAAAGAACGAGTGCATATTTGTACATAAAGCACGTTTATTGTATAATCGTCCGGGGAAGGGCTAGATGACACTGTAGAGTCAAACTAGCCCAAGTCTCACCGAACAACATAAATTGAAACATTATATACATTTTTGCAACAGTTAAAACAGTCCCATATATTTTATTACAATCCACCCCCACACGTGATTGGTCAAAGCCTATAAAAAGAAATCTATTCTTTCTCCATTTCCATTGGTTGCAGTTATCTAGACTATCATTTTCAGCGCATGTGTACAACACAACCATTCCTAGGATTTGTTTGTGGTAGTTCATGACATCACATGGTTACACATCCATATACGAACATAATTTATTGCAAGTCAAGGCTGGTCTGAGACCACTAACTATAAACGTAATTGCACAAGGTTTGCACAAATACTTCAAATGACATGAGGCCAGGCATTTGAACTGTCGATAACCATTTCACCCACCACAACCTGCTGGTGTCTGCGGAACATTCTAATCTAAATGACCACCAATTCAAATGGCAAATCCTGAGAAAACAATAAAACCCACGTGCATCGGTTATTCTGACCTCAGGCGTCACTTCAACCCATGTTTATTGTTGGTCATAAGCAAATGGCCAGATCCCTCTGCAAGCTCCCATGCACAAAAGAGATTACATAAGCCTTCTGCGAAACTAACAGGCCATAAAACCCTGGCTGGTTTGTTAGCTGACCAACTGCTCAGTTAATCATTACTCCTGCTCTGGCTTCCAACACTGAAGAACTAAATTCTCGCAGTCACTTAAAATTCACCAAACAAATTCCTGACTGCAGAGTTGAATACATTTATAAAAACCCACTACATGTAGATTTATACATTCCCTGTGTATGTATATTAGTGTACATACATGTTTGATCAATCTCAACTCTCCTTTACAGTGGGCTCTCTGTAACAAGTCCCCTTCCTCACATGCGCATTACGAAAACTTCATAGCACACCATATCTGGATCGTATTTATATTTCATTTGTCGGTTTTGGCATTTATCTTACTACGTGCAGGCAAATCTAATATGCATCAATCTCGAACACAAAGTAAAACTTGAAGTAGCACTTCCCATTCACATTTAACTACACTGGATGGATATAAAATTGGAACATTGCGCCAACTTTGCTGCACCCCGTAACAAATATGGTGAGTGCAACGTGAACCCCTCTTCATCACTGGGACCGTTTCTGAACACCTCAACAGGCCCTTGTGCACCAAATTAGCGACCTGCATGTTTTAGAGAACAGGTGAACTGTTGATCAGAAGCCTCTGGCTTGTGTGTGGCTAGCATTCAGGAACCCAGATCAGCCTTCCAGCAATCTTGTGCCGTTTGTCTTACAGTATATTTCTTGCCCCACTGGGACAAATGCCTCAGTACTATAATGCAACCTAATCCCATCCCATCAAATCTCATATTTAAATATGCCATGTTGCAATCTTCTCCTGCATCTTCGTCATAAAACAAATAAAACAAATATACACCAAATATTTAGAGAAAAGGGTCTGAAGCACTGGTTTACTTCTACCATACAGAAGCAAAAACATCTTCAGCTGTACAAGACTACTTCTATAAAGGTTACGTTTTTTTTACTGTGATCTTGCACATTGAGCATATTCTGAATTTAACATTTTTGTTTGGGTAGCAGTGATGAGACAAAACTGCCAAAAAGGGCGGCATATATCACCAACAAATGCGTCTTCTTAAAATAGCTTGTGCTTCTCAGCCTCAACACACACCATAGCAGGACCAGAAGTGATGCAGGCTCTGAGGCACCCTGGACAATTACCAGAAGACAGACTCCCACACACTGAAGATATGCACGATCTGCAATTTAATATGTTACTGTATTCTACACAGTAGTGGAAGCCTCAACTGGAGGAGGTTTTGAACAAAAATAGGTTGCCTTGAAATTTCATTAACCTAGGTTGGTAGCACTGCCACGTTATCAATTTCAGGCACATCAGGACAGAACATTATCTCCTTTTAATGGTAAAACCTTAGTTGGTTCTGTACCAAAAGGAGCTGAGGAGGTGCAACAAAGAAAATTCTATAATTTCCAAGTGTACATAAACTTACTTTAACTGGACAGTTTCACTTGTGACTTTACATAGCAGCTCAATTTTGCTTCAAAGGTAACAAAGAAGTGCGAAGTTCACATCGAACATAAAACCGAAATCATACTAAGGTCAGTAATGGATTTCCACACAGCACAAGCAACCTAGTGCTTATAAGGGGGTGGAGACGAGATAAAGAGAAGAGAACGAATTGAGAGAGACAAGAGAGTAGAGAGAAGTAACAGGTACTTATTGTAGTGATTACTGAACTCCTAGGAAAGAGCCCCTTTTCCTCCATACTTCAGGGGCACCCGCAGCAGGGTGACAGAAACCTTTTGCATCGCAAAATGTGTACTTCACCTTTAAATATTAGGCACCCATAGCCGAGGCAGCAAGCATGATTGAGCACCTTCTGCCCCAACCTAGGACGCCACACCTCAGGAACACCCCACCCCCTTTTTGCACATTGGGAATGATGTTCCCAACTACGCCATGGTTTTAGGGGGATGATGAGTGGCGCATATGGAGGAGAGGGGACCCTGGACCAAGAGTACAGTAGTTACTACAGTGAGTAACAATTACTCCTAATTCCCATTCTCTTTCCTCCATACTGTATGATTGTTTACAATGCACCACCAACCACCGGGAGGGGGACATCTAACTGACTTATCATGCAAAAAGGTTTCTGGGAACTGCATGCCCAATTGTGGGATTCCGACTTAGAAGCGGGTCCAAACAGTATTTGTCAGTAATGCTGGTAGAAAAGGCAGTGGAATAGCTTAGGGACGAACGTGGCCGATAACGTCCCACAAGACATGCTCGTCTTTTGAGGGATGTAGCACTGAAGATGACAGAGTTTCAGAAATTCTAAATTCCTTTGTACGAGCTACATAAAAATTGTAAAGCCCTTCTGACAGCCAGACACTGAAAAACGTTACCCGGTTAAGACTGTGGGTTTGGGAAAAATAGAGACAAGGCTATCTCCTGGTTTATGGGGAAATCTAGACCATTTTCAATGGAAAAGCAGGGTGAATACATAAGACCATCTTTTTTTTTTTAATACTTTGGTTTTATTCGCATTTTCTTAATAGAACAAATGGGTTCACTGGTAGATCAGAATAAACGCCTCCGGCAAAACCCTAGAACCCAACCCCTGCCTCCCCCTAAACCCCCACCCCAACTCCAACCCCCCCCCCCCCAAACAGCATGACCAAACAGGGATACAACCACGAAAAACTTCCAAGAGACCCCCTCATCTCAGTGCCTGGAAGCTGAACTGGTCGCCGACTTCAGTGATGGCTAAATTACATCTGCTGTCCCCTGGGCCGTATGCCCCCCAACCCACCATAGGACCCACACATTCCCTTCCACTCCCTCCCAAGCCAGAATGGCCGCACTGGAGTCAATGGGCGTCCCAAACCCATGCCTGTTGCACTCCATACCAATTCGCTAAGAAAGAGCGTCATTTACCAAAGCAGTCCGTTTGTCCATGAGGAACATGTTCTTTAGCTTTTTCAACCAATCCTCCTTGGAAGGGGTCACAGGGCTCTTCCATTTCTGCACCAGAGCCACCCTGCCCGCCCTCAACATTGTTTCCCACATTCTTGGGTACCTGTATATTTCCGTCTTCTCCGGAAAGAGGCCCAACAACATCGACAATGGATTTTGCGGGAGCAATTCTTCAGCGATTTCCGCGATCCATCCCCTCACGCTTTCCCAAAACTCCTGAGCCTTAGGACAGTGCCACCACATATGACGCCTCGTTCCAACCTGGCCGCAACCCCTTGGACATCTAGGTGACACCCCTGGGAACATCTTTGACAGTTTCAATGGGTCCCTTTGCCACCCCTGCAAGATCCTGAAATTGTGCTCCATATCTGACGTAAATAAGTTCCTGTGAAATGCTATCTTAAATATCCTGGACCATGCCTCCTCTGAGAGAACCTTCCCTGCCAGCTCATCTCAGAACTTGCGGAATCCCCCCCTCCCCTCTAAATTATTGGTGTTCAATATTCTATACATCTTGGACACAGACCCCTTCCTTGTGGTCGCTGTGTCCAGGAATTTTTCAGAAGGGGTCAGCTGTCTCCTCAGGTTCTGACTCCATGTCTGGTCACAGAGAATGCCCTTTAGGCAAAGGTAGTCGAAGATAGAAAGGGAACCCCGCCCAAGAGCCTCCCTCATTTCCTCATACGAAAGGAACTCGCCCTCTTTAAACATTTGTCCCGCCCATTCCATTCCCCTGTCCGGCCAGGACTGAGCCTTCCTGGACCCCCTACAACCAAGAACAAGAGGGCGACCCCAGAGCGAGGACATCAGGGATGGCCATGAAGTAAGGTGTGCAGTCGAGGGCCCCTCTTTCCAAATCGCCCAGAGAACCCCCAAGGTAGGATGGGCCTTCAATCTTCTCGGGATAAGCTTACGTGGCGTCCACAAGAGATCACGTACCTTCAGCGGATGAGCGTCCATATCTTCCAAGTATGACCAGTAGGATCTCAACCCCTCTTTCATATGCTCTAATAGAACGTGCAATTGGGCCGCCCAGAAATAAAATCCGGCAACCCAAAGCCCCCCTCCTCCCTATCCTCGGGGTCCTCCCCTGCCATACAAACTCCTGCACTGCCTTCTGTAACTCCCGAAAGGTTTGGTCGGGAATGCATGATGGAAGTGCTGTAAAAAGGTACAGCACTCTCGGCAGGATATTCATTTTTACCGCCGTCTTGCGGCCATACCAGGACAGGATCATCCCACCCCATCTCCTAAAATCCGATGTAATCCCTGCCAATACAGGGCCATAATTAGTTGGGGCAAGACTCGAAAGGTCCCTGGTGAGGAGGACACCCAGGTATCGAATGGAATCTTTCCCCACAACAATCCCCTTATACCCGTCCAAAGGATCCAGCCTCGGGTCCCGAGCCCTCATGGGGAGAAGCACAGACTTCGATGTGTTTATTTTCAACCCCGAAAAACACCAAAAGGTTGTCAGCAAGGAAAGGAGAGGGGAGAGCGAGGAACTCGGTTCCACCAAGTATGCCAAGATGTCGTCAGCAAACAGGGAAAGCTTGAACTCCACCTCGCCTCTTATAATCCCTTTGATCACAGGGTGGGCTCTTACCGCGATGGCTAGGGTTTCCATCGTAAGAACGTATAACAAGGGGGAGAGAGGGCAGCCCTGCCTTGTCCCCCGAGGGAAAAGGATTCTGACAGCTCTCCATTCACCTGCACCCTAGCCGTTGGGGCTCTGTATAGCGCGGACACCCAATTCCTAATGTGGACTCCGAAACCCATTTTCTGAAGGAGGAGTTCCATGTATCTCCACTCGACCCTGTCAAAAGCTTTCTCTGAGTCCAGAGAAAGCAGGGAAGCCTCAAGATCTGACTCCTGAGCATAATGCACCAGGTATATCGTCTTGCGGATATTATCCGAGCCTTGCCTTCCTCTTATGAAACCCACCTGATCCCCGTGTACCAGGCTTGCCATTATCACTTCCATTCGCCTTCCCACCACCTTGGCCAGAATCTTAACATCTATGTTGAGAAGAGATATCGGGCGGTAGGAGGAGCATTCCATCGGGTCTTTACCCTTCTTGGGTAACACTACTATTAAAGCCCGGTCATAGATTCCGGAAGGGTCCCCTCCCTCCAACACTGCATTGAACACCCTCACCAGGCGAATCCTTTTGTAAAAATATACAGAGAAGCCGTCCTCACCGGGGGGCGTCCCCACTTTCATTCCACTAATCGCCTGCTCCACCTCGTCTTCTGTCACCGGACTCTCCAAACCTTCCGCCATTTCTCTAGTCAGGGCCGGAACCTGGATGGAATGCAAAAAGCCCTCAATCTGGACGTCGTCCCCGTCGTACTCTGACAAGTACAACTGTTCATAGTATCGACGGAAAGCCGCTCTTATAGATGGAGTATCATATCCCACCCGCCCCCGTTCAACCCTCAAAACCTTCACCATCCTACTTTTCTGAACCTCCCTCAATCTCCAGGCTAAAATTCTATCTGCTCTATCCCCCTTCTCGTAGTATTTTTGTTTCACCAGCTGCAGACTCCTCTCGGTCTTATGCAGCAGAAGGTCCTTCAATGGAAACCTGTAGCCCTCCAAGGTGGATATCCGCTCTCGCTCTAGGGGCTCCTCTGGGTGACCTCCCGGTTGGAATTGGGCTATTTTCTCCCACAGGGCCCTCTCCTGGGCTTCCCTCTCCCTTTTTCTCTGGGCTTCCATTTTAATAAGAACACCTCGTATGGTCGCCCTAAAAGCATCCCACAGAATGTGTGTGCCAACCTCACCATTGTCAATCAGGTCGAAATACTCAGTTATGGCGCCCAACACCTCCTGTGCCATGGCCTCATCTTTCAGGAGAGAATCATTACATTTCCACCGCCCTCTGCGATCCCCCCCGCCATGATAGCACGGACCAAATCAAGGTCAGACCAGGGGACTGGGTCGACCCTGTAGCCCGAAACACATGGGCGCAGAAGCTCATCTACTAAGATGTAATCTATTCGAGAATAGGAAGCATGGATAGAGTAGAATGTAAACGAGGGCTCTCCCGTTCTGGGGCTAGGGATAGTGTCTACCAGGCCCAGATCCACGTTGACCTTCTGAAAGTTACGTGCTAAGGCTTCGTCCGCGGCCCTAGTGGGCTGGGGTCACCAGCGTTTCCTATACATGACTGGGTGCAGGACCAAATTGAAATCGCCCCCCACCACCATTGTACCATGGGCAAAAAGTTTCAACCTGTCCCTTATTTTCTCCCAGAATTGAGCTTCACCCTCGTTCGGGCTATACACCACCGCAAGAGTAAGAGGAGAGCACTGCAAGGAGCCCTTTACTAGCAAATATCGGCCCTCTGGATCCTTCAGGATGGCCTCCTTCTCAAAAACAACATCCCTTGACAGCACTATGGCCATCCCCCTTTTTTTTCGTCCTATGTGATGCACTTAATACCTCTCCAATCCCCCCCCCCCCTGCATTATGGGCTCCCTCCCCCGCGCCCAGTAAGTCTCTTGTAGGAAGAGCAAGTCAAGTTTAGCTCTTCTAAATTCCCTACAAACCAAGGACCTCTTGGTGGGTGTATTCAGACCCCGCACATTGAGGGAACCCACTCCCAGGGCAGGCAGAATTTCAGCCATTGTCTAAGTTTCCTTTTTTCTTTGTCAGCTTCCTCACGGCACCGCATCCCTCCCACCCTGTTTGAGACATGCTGAATACCCTTTTACCCCCGCTTCCCTCCCCCTCGGGCGGCCCATAAGCTTTTCCCCAACTGCCCCCCCAACCAAAAGTTGAACAACCCCAACTTTCCCCTTCCCCTCCCCCCCCCGCCCCGGCGTCCAGCCAAGTAGTTCCACCATTATTGGCAATTGGCCGGATCACCAGCTAACCACCCTCGCTGGGCCATTATCGAGATGCACCCCACTTTGAGCCCCTCGCCCAACAGATCGCCCCCCCTAGAAAAACACCTTATACTTGCTGAACAAGGGGGCCGTACCTGCAACTGGACCCCCAAATGTCCAACTCCCACACCCCTGTGGGCCCAAGGGACCCGGACCTCCTCATACAGAGTCATGGCGCTCTCCCGCTCTACCTCCCACCCTGTGCACCCGATCAAACGTTGGTTCAGTTGTCATCTCGTCTGCGAAAAGGAAGGCGATAATCTCTCACCACCCGGACCAGATCTCTCTCCATTTCCCCCTCCATCTCCGGGACCCCAAAAAATCTGAGGTTGTTCCTTCGTTCCCCATTTTCAAAATCGTCCATTTGCTTGGCCCTTTCCTCATCCCTTTTCTTCAAGGTCGACGCCTCAAGTCAGTTTTGTACTGGGTCGCTGAGGATGAATGGTTCGTCTCTAGTTGCAATAATCTGTCCTCGACCTTGTCCACACGTTGGTCCATTTTTTCCCCCAACTTCTGCGCGATGTCCGCTCGCATATCCCTAATTTCCTGTAGGACGGTGGCAAAGCCTTTCTCCATCGCTGTGGCGGACGGGGACTCCGTCTGGGCCATTCCACTTCCTCGGGCCAGGCCACAATTTTCGCTACTTGCCTCCTGGTATCGATATTCTTGCAGGGTTTTACACCAACTCATCGGGAGGATCGGGGGGGGGGCCCTCTCCCCAGCCCCAAATCACACTGTCTGCGCAAAACCCGACAAGGGATGGCAAAGCCACCTCTGGGTGGACACACGCCCCACCAGCCTCAGGCGGGGGCCTCACACCCTGGCAGTTCTCCCCGTGACCCCCCAGGTCCTCCTTGCACTCCGGGGGGGGGGGGAATGGTACGGTCGCCGGGGCCACGTGAGCAGAGCCCCGGGGTGTCCACTCCAGGGACCACAACCGTCTCGCCCGCCCCCCCCCCAGGCTTTTCAGGTCGATTAGGCCTTCCCTTGATTGTCGGTAGGCGGGCACAAGCCCTGGGAGCCAAGCCAGGGGTCACCACCTACTCGGAGTCCGGGCCTCTCCACTTTGTTTTCCCCCTTCCACCACGGGATACACTGTCCACCAAGAGCCCCTAGGCGGGGGTGAGCCGAGACCCAGAGGGATGGGGGGGGCCGAGCCGTGGACCCTCCCCCCTGGACTGGGTCAGCCCATCACACACCCCAGGGATCTGCAGATAGGGCCGCACCAGGGTGGGGGATGGTAGATGAGCCCCCACCCCCTCTGGAACAGGGAATGCCCCGATGGGCTTGTGGGCCCCGGCTCGCGGTGCCTCCACGTCGAGGGCCCTCCACGGATCCACAGGGCAAGGTCCCGATGCTTCCACTGCTCTGTCCTCAGCCCGCGTCCACACCACCAACCGGCCCGGGCCCCAGGCGCGAACTACCTCCGATGCGGGGAGGCCTCCCAACGCTCCACAGCACTGTCCGACTGCAATACGGGCCTCCCCAAGTGGACCCCCCACCAGACCTCCGACATCCGCCCCCAAAGGGGCTGGGGAGGAGCGGAGGCCGAGCGGGCTGGCCCCCACGACCTCGGCGTGTCTCGACTCCTCTCCTCCTCCCGAGGCTGCTCCGGTCCCAAGCGGACTCCCTCACAGAGCAACGGATCCCGTTCTCCGCAGCCCGGGGACTGCGGACTTCGCTTCTTCTGCCGGGGGGCCCCAGGGGCCTCACCGCCTCGCCGGACTTGAATTATCCCAGTAGGGGGGCTCAATCCCACAAATTCGCCCAGCTTCGGCAGGAGCTCCAGTCTCACGCTGCCATAGCCTGTGCGCCCCCTGGTGGCCTCCACATAAGACCATCTTACCCTTATGGGAAAACACTACACGGTTAAGCCACTAGGGCATACATTTCACTTACTCTTCTAGTTGAAGTTACCGCTGCACCAACAGGACAGTTTTCAGAGTGACCAATCAGATGTCAACTAAGGGCATCGGCTCACACTGCTTATGAGACATGCCTGCTAACACCACATTGAGGATGCAAACAGGATGAAACCGCCTGACAGGAGGAAAGAGTTTGCCTAGACCCTCGAGATATCCTCATACTACTGGGTTGGCAGAAGAAAAGGACTATTGCTTCAGAGTTCCTAAATGCACCTCTTGCCTCTAGACAGTTAATACAAGTATCCACCTCAACCCCCGACCGAGCTAGCTGATCGGAAAGCAATACACCATTGCCAAGACAGACTCCTTTTTGCTCTGTCCAAAAGCAAAACCTGGTCAACATACTCCTATTGTGTGCAAGCAGAATCTTTCCAAGCTCTTTGTACTTGCACATTTTACTCCACCCGCCAGATGTTATCTAGGGTTAGCTTCTCCAGAATTGCACTGCTAGCGGCCTTGCTTGCTGATTCACATGAAGGACTGAGAACGCCCAACCCCACTGTTGAGAGCGCATGCACCCAGTTGTCTCCAGAATCAAAGGCCCATGAATCACCAATTGAGTCAGGTCTGTGAACTACACTCTGGAAGGTCATGGAGGAGCTACCATAATCAACATGCACCTCCTGGATGCTCGGAACTTGATGATCACCTTTCGGTTGATAGGAACACAACTCGGCTGGTTCCACTCTGACAGGAATCCCCTATCGAATCCTCAACCCAACCTTTTCAGGAGGTCAATTTGGGATACTTGTTTTCCATCTTTGTGGCTAACAAATCTACCTCCGGGAGACCCAAACCTCAAAAACAGCTTGAAGATTCTCAGCATCAAGTTACCTCTCAAGGTTTTGCTCTGAGCCTGCTGACTGTCTACTTCTGTATAGCTTTCCCAGGGGACAGGAGATGCCAGGAGGATGACCATTTAGGGAACTGTCCACTCCCAGATCTTGACCGCCAACATTCACAAAGCAGGTGATCTGGTTCCTCCCTGCATCTTGATAAAAAAACATTGTTGTGTTGTCCATCTGAATCAGCACAACAGAGTCTTAAGAGTGGGAGAAAGGGGATTCCAAGATGGCCGCCATCTAAGTAAGACGTGCTCCTCCGAGCTCCGTCCGAGCAGGAGATCTAACAGTGTCATTAGCAGTCCTGTGAAGCCGCCCAAGCAGAAGGAATCGGACGTGATTGCAGCCGGGCTCGGGGGAGACTTGCCACGGGCGCCGGAGTGCAGCGTGGGCCGAGGTGAGCCGAAGGTCCCACACGGTTATGCCACCCAGGCCAAAAGCCCGCCAAAGACTGATTCCCCCGGCCGTTGCGGGTTTGGTGGGGGAGACTCCATCTGCGGCCCCTGGTGCTGGGCTGCCCTGCGGCTGCTTGCTCTGACGGGGCTGCAGGCCTCGATTTCCCCCCCCCGCCTTGGAGTGTGCGCGGCGGTTGGCGGAGTCCTCCGGGGAGGCAGACAACATACTGCCGGTGGCCGGCCCATGGAGGGGCTTGAAGTGGGCAGCCTCCGCTGTTTGCTGCCGTGGGCCTGGGCTCCGGGGTCCCCTCACCCTCTACCTGCCGGTGGTGTAGCTGCGGGACGCCAGCGGCACTGGCTGGGGCGGCCGGAGGGGAGTGCGGTCCGGGCTGTGGAGGCGAATTGGAACCGCTGCTGGTCCGCGGCCAGTCCCCAGGAGTCATGAGGAGTGGTCGTGGCGGCCGCGCCCATGATCCGGCTGAAAAAGGAGAGGGGGTTGGGGCAGTGAAAGGAGCAGAATATCCTTTGGGGCAGTCTCCCTGACAGATTTGAGAGGGCCTGGTGACACCCCCCCCCACCACCCCGCATAGACCGGGCCCAAACAGGGTCCCCCCCAACGCACTGGACATCCTCAGAGGGGTGCTGTTGGTGGCGGCCGCGGCCTCGCCTCTTCCCCCCACCCTACCACAGCGAGCTGGCAATTGAGAGCCCGACCTGAAGTGGTTGAGGCCCGAATTTGGCGCTCTCCTGCAGGGGCACCGTGGGCCATTTACAGCGATATCAGTCCTACTGAACTGGAATTAAGAGGCCGGCCGGCCTAGCGGCATCCCCTCCCTCCCACCCCCCCGACTCACTGCACCTCCCGCTGGGAGCCCAAATAGCCACAATCGGTGGGCGCCTCCTTGGGGGGGGTCGCTTCACTGGGTGACTGATCAGGACCACCGACCGCCCCCCTGCACTCGCCCCCCCCTCTCCGGACAAAAGCAGAAGTGAAAGCACAGGAGCATCCTAGGGGGAAAATCCACACACAGCCCTACGGACCTTGTGGTTGCAGTGGTGCCTGGGCGCCTTCCTGGCAGGGGGCTCAGGGGGGGCGGGGGTCATGCAGGGGGTCAGAACAGAACCCCCCCCATGGGGGCTAATATATAGCCCCGGAGATATACGCGGTAGCACAGTCGGCGCCCAGCGGGAGCCTAGCACAGGCAGTCCTGTACCAACACCCGGGGGAGGTGGTGCGGAGCTGAACTGAGCAAACTCAGGTCACAATTGTAGGAGGCCTTAGAGCAGCTGGGCAGCCTCACGCAGGAGGCCCCATCAACAATGCAGTTACAACAGCGGGATCCTAGCGACCAAGGTGTATTGGTTCCTACAAAACAGCCTCAACAGCCGAGCGACAGGAGCCCTTGGGACAACCACTCAGGGCCGACAAAGGACAGACCAAATCTAGAAGAAGCTAGGGGAAGCTCCCCAGAGCTGGCACGGTTGCCTCACACTAGGGATACCCTCCAGAAGGCATACGTGAAAGGAGCCTGGTCTGCTATAGGTGTCAGGGCAACCATAAAACAGATCTCCCCTCACGGCGTCGGCACGGAATTAATCACGCCACCTAAGCCTGCAAATCCAATGGTTCCGCTGAGTTCCTCCTCCCCCAACGGGGTAAAACAGATGCCAAGGACCAAGTCCAAAGGCATCCCGGGCGGAACTCGAAACACACAGTTGGAACATTACTAGAGGCAATACTGGACCAAAGAACCTCAGAGCGAGACAACAGGGGAGGGAGGCCTTCGGCAGCTTGCGGACGTCCCCGCGAAAATGGCACTGAACAAAGAGGACCTCAAAGAATGCCTCCAGGGAATGGAGAGCCAGATGATGGAAGCCCTTCAGGGTCATCTAAAGGCAATAAGGGAGGAAATTCGCGCTGCAATACAGGAAGTTAAAAAAGACATTACAGACTTGGGCAAGAGAGTTGATACAGCAGAAGCAGGACTCTCTGAAATCGCCAAAGACTCAAAACAATCCAGTGTGCTACTGGAACAGATTAAGGGCTACGCACAATTTAGAACTTCAAGCAGAGGATCTGGAGAACAGGTCCCGGAGATCCAATATACAAGTTAAGGGCCTGCCTGAATCAATTGGCGACAAAGATCTGAAAAAGACAATCCAGTTATGCTTCAGTAGCTTCCTAACAGACGTCCAACCGGAGGACATACAGATCGACATGGCCCCGGTCACAAAGGCGCTGAGGTCCAAGGGGATCAACTATAGGTGGACATATCCCTTCAGCCTGCAATTCCCCCGGGAGGGCAAACAGCACCGAATCACCACTTGCGAGGAAGGATTTACGCTGCTACGCCTGGCAGAAGAAGAGGAACAGCTCCCGGATCCAGTTCCTGCCCGCAGCCTCAGAAGTGGGAATCCAGGACAATGGGAAGGGAACTCTATCCCTACAAAAAAGCGAGGAGCAGAGGGGAAAGGGAGAAGCCAGCCACTGAAATAAACACAGTCATTCGGGAGGATAAAACTATCTTGGTCTGGGGATAGTGGAGCAGGCATCCGGGATAATTAAGTATCCATTCCAATCAATATCTCAGGGAACAACACTACCCTCGGACGGAGCGAGGGGGTAAACCATTTTGGAAGCAATGCAGGACAAAAACACAGGTCCTGGCGGAATACAAGAGGGAGGAGATGTGATATCCAACGCCCGATAAGGGCGCAGAGAAAGTTTTGTTGAACTTTGTTCTGAAGGGTACTGGGTGTGTGGAGGGTGGGACCCGGGGAGGGAGGGATGGGAAGCTGAAGAATTACCCAAGTCTGTGGAATGGGCATGGATCAGTATAGGCCAAGGGAAAGGGATGGTCGAGGGGGGATAACAAATTGGAAGGCAAAGGATCACAGGCACATCATGGCTGAAATGAATATAGTCTTGCTTAATGTGCAAGGCCTCAATTTGCCAGTTAAATGCCGTTCTGTCATGATAAGCTCACAGGCATGCAGGTCTCAATAGCTTTCTTGCAGGAAACGCGCCTCCTCCATTAAGACGAGGGAAGGCTGAAACACAGGAGGTTCCCCCGCCAATACTTCGCATTTGGGGGAAGGAAGACTAAAGGGGTTGCCATACTACTTGGGGCCAATCTGATCTTTAAATAACAGGCGATGTACCAGGACCCGGAAGGGAGATGCCTAATTTTAAAAGGGATGATACAAGATCAATTATACACACTAATTGCAATTTATGCCCCGAATGAGCGACAAGACTTACTCTTGAGAGAAGTGCTGAAAACTCTGGGGGGTTGGTGCGAGGGCCAGACAATAATAGGTGTCGACTTTAACTGCGTCATGAACCCCGCTCTGGACAAAACTCTTCCGCCCACAACAGCGGACGAAAGAAATAGGCAGGCGTTGGGCAAACTCTTTAGGGACCTGGGAGTTCTAGAAACATGGAGGTTCTTCCATGGCCAACAGAAAGAGTTCACTTATTACTCAGCGGTCCATAGGGGATATTCAAGAATTGACATGGTGTTGGTGTCCTCAACTCAGATCCCGCGCATTACCAAAGTGGAAATAGAAGCCCAATATGTGTCAGACCATGTCCCAGTCCTGGTACAAATGGAAATGGCCCAGTCCATCTATAAGAACCCTAGGCCTTGGAGACTGAACAAAATGATTTTGAAAGACCTGGCCCTTAGGGCGCACATGGAAGAGACAATCCAGAGCTACTTCCAGGAGAATAACGGGGAGACAAACTGGGGAACAATTTGGGACGCCGGGAAAGCCGTGATCCGGGGTGAATTTATCTCACGAACGTCAGCATACATAAGGGAAAGGGAACACATTAAAAAGAATTTGGAGGCAACACTAAAAGCAGCAGAAACTCAACACAACGCTAGGCAATCCCAAAAAACTCTTAGAGTGGTCAGGAGTGCAAGAACCCAACTAGAGGCACACGTAGCGGAACGCGCAGCGCAATCGCTAATTAACACCAGACAGACATACTATGCACAGGGGAGCAAAGCAAATAGGTTTCTGGCAGCTAAACTCCGCAAGCAAAACTCCCGCAATCACATAGTACAATTTAAAAAAAACAATAGGGGAGCTGTGCCGGTCGAAGAGGGATAAACTCGAGATCAAGGAAAAAAATTCACCAAGGGCTGTTAGAAAGGGAGCACCTAGACCCTCAGGCACAAAGAGCATCTCTCGAGGATCTCACTCCCCCAGATCACACAGGAAGACAACGACTGCTTGCAGGCCCCCATTACACCACAAGAAATTAGCGATGCCATTACTGAATTACCCCGCAACAAAGCCCCGGATCCAGATGGACTGGGGAGTGGATATTACAAAACATTCCGCGCCCAACTGCTGGGCCCCCTAACACTCTTGTTTAATCACATAAGAGTCCTGTTCAGTCACGCCCGATATGGGAGATTCTACCACTATCCTAATACTGAAACCCAGAAAAGACCCCACAGAGTGCGCCAGTTACTGGCCAATCCCTCTACTTAACACCAACGCTAAGCTCTATGCTAAGGTTCTCGCAACCAGACTCGCTGAGGTCCTGCCCAAAATAATTCACTCTGAGCATGCAGGGTTCATAAAAGGGAGACACACGCAAGACAACATTAGGGGGGCAGTAGATATACTGGACCTTGGAAGTAGGACAGAGCAAAGGTTCTCCATAGCGGCTGTAGACGCCAGGAGAGCATTTGACAGCCTAGATTGGAAATACCTGGAACTGGTGCTGCATAAGTTTGGCTGTGACCCCAGCTTCAGCAAAATGGTAATAGCAAATTTTCGCCTTCCACGCACAACATTCATGGTTAATGGGTGCTCCACAGCTAAAATCAAAATAAATAGAGGGACCAGACAGGGCTGTCCACTCTCGCCCTTAATCTTCGCTATGGCGATGGAGCCCATAGCTGAAATAATAAGGCAAGACACTGACATACAGGGGGTTCAATCCGGGGGGAGCATACATAAAATATCACTGTATGTAGACGATATAATGCTGTTCCTCAGGGATTCTGAGAATACACTCCCAAGAGCACTAGACACTTTACAAGAATTTGCCATGATATCTGGCTTCAGCATAAACTTTACTAAATCTAAGGCTCTGAACATTATGGAGAGGAAGGAGGTGGCCAAAGACCTGGGATCTAGATACCCACTAACCTGGGAAAGAGAGTCAATCGAATATTTGGGGATCCAATTGACAAAGAACCACAAAATCTCTACAGGGCAAATTTACCCACATTGTTAAAACAAATGAGGGAGGACCTACACAGGTGGGACACTCAGGAGCTATCCTGGTTTGCACGGATTACGGCACTGAAAATGACTCTTACCACGCTTATAAACAGTAAGCTCGCTCCCAATAGAGGTTCCCCCAAAGTATGCAAAGCACTTCAGGATGACCGGACTTCCTTCATATTGCACAAGGGGAAAGCAAGAATACAACAAAACATTCTAACGAGGCCAACATGCCTGGGAGGCCAAGGGGTCCCGGATGTGGAGAGTTACGCCCTGGCTGCACAAATAGCAACAATGCTGCCTGGAGGGGAGAGGACACAGCAAAGGCATGGGTGGGAATTGAACAGGGCAGGGGAGTTGCTAGGTCTGGAAAAGACCCGGGGCTAAGCTGATGTCGGAAATGTTGAGACTGGGGGCTAGCTAGCCTTTTGGCTGTAGCTCTTGAGATTCTATCCAGGGCTACAACCAAAAGATCAGGGGCTATAGCCCCCTTAGCCCCCCCCCTAGCAACGCCCTTGAACAGGGTGCGACCACGATCCCGCTGGGTGCTTTGCACGGTCTGCAGAGAGGCGACAGGGAGGCAGAGGGGCGACTATTAGAAGCAACTAAGGTTGCGTTGAAAGGTTGGGACCAGGCATTGAGAAGACGGAACGTCACCCCAGGCACATAATCAAAGCTTCTTGCTGGGTAAACGGCCTAGGTTCTGGAAGAACTGGGGACAAGAGCAGTCGCTGTATTTGAAGGATTTCTTCTGGGAAGGTAACCCGCTACTCTTCGAAGAGTGCAAACAGAAATTTGGAGTAGGAGAAGCAGACAGATTCCTACATCCAGATCAGTCACTGGATAACACATAGGAAAATCAAGAAAGAAGCCACAAGGAAACGGTGGGTCTGGAGTTAACGCTACATGAAGAGGATGAAGCAGGAGCGGTCTCCAAACTATACAAGCTACTAGACAAAGCTCAAATCAGTGACGCCTTTCCTTATAAGGACAGTTGGGCGAAAGACATAGGTGAACCCATCACGGAGGAGGAATGGTCCCAAATATGGACAAGGGCACGAAAAGTCTCCACATGCATAGCGGTCAGAGAAACCGCACACAAGATCTGCTTTAAGTGGTATTTGACTCCCCACAGACTGCATAAGATAAACTCCAATTACCCTCCCACATGCTGGAGAAACTGCGGAGGCAAGGGAGACTTATACCACATGTGGTGGTCCTGCCCGAAGGCGGCAACGTACTGGAAGGAAATCCTGAGCCACAAAGGATATCACAGGAAAGCAGCTACCAGCAGCACCTAAAGCTATACTCCTGGGCTCGACAGTAGAAGGTGCATATGTGGCAACAGGAAACAACGGAACGCTTATCACCCATCTGTTAATGGCAGCAAAAATGACCCTGGCACAGGCATGGAAAAGCCCTGAAGGCACAATAACAGCATGTTGTTGGGTAAAGACTTGGAACGTAATGGCCATGGAAAAGGTGGGGGCCCTGAGGGACGGCAAGTACCTGAAATTCCGAGCTATCTGGGACCCCTTCTTTGATCATGTCAGAGAAAGAGAGGCATACTTCTTCAGGCCAAACCTGCTGAGAGCAATTCACAACTGAATACGGACAATTCTTGCATAGGAGCCACAACGCTACGCAGAGGTCCCCCACTCAGCGCATACCTCTAGCAGATGGCAAAAGAACTGATCTATGTTAGCAAAGAGCCAGGAGGGAGGAGGGAGTTAAGGGAGGGGTCGTTGAACGGTTGCAGTTAAAGTTCAGTTACTTCCTGAAACAATCCTTAAATGGTAAGGTCGAAGATTGATATGTGGCCGTAATAATCGACTCGCACTAAGGTACCCCCCCTGGCCTAGATAATATCTGCATATGAATTCTCCCCCTTTCTTCTGCTCTCGCTCTTCTCTCTCTTCTTCTCTGCACCTTTCTCTTTACCCATTTAACCCCCACTCAGTCTTTAGAGTTACAGGAGCTTAAGCTACTCTGATTTCCTCCCAGAGGATGCTCAAGATACTTAGAAACATGAGGAATTATACAAGAGTAAACTAAATGTTGATGCTGGATATAGAAATCAAATGCTGTATCATTTATAGAGGCAAACGTTGCACTTACTCACTCAGGTTACTTAATTCGCTATGGCTAATGAAATATGGACAATATCGAACTAAGCTTTGGCTGCAAGGAGTTGAGATGAACAGTGTTGTCACTTATAATGCCTTCGGATGAACTTGTGGTTTTATTAATCCCTCAGCAAAATATTGTCGGGGAGAAAAATTGGAGAAAACAATGATTTGTAAAGATCTACAATGAGAAATTGTTGTTAGAATTCATTGTTATGGGCAAAGTACTTCCCAAATGTATCCTCATATGATGCTTACGTAACCTTAAAATCGGACTAGGAACTGGGGCTGTTAAAAGATGCAGGGGGAGGGGGGGGTAGATTACTGTTTAATGAATTTACGAGGTGATTTATTGATCTGTTGAATGAATTTATGAGGAACTTTATCAGACTGTTTATTCAGTGCATAAAACAAAGATCAGCAGTGGTAATCTAATAAAAATATTTGTTTAAAAAAATAAATAAATAAAAGAGTGGGAGAAATGACTTGAGTGCTAGATGAATGGCTTTGAATTCAAGATATCTTATATGCCTCTTCGTCCAGATCTGTCCGAGGACCATATGCTACACGCAAGGATCCTGGATGCCCCCCAGCACTAATACAGTAGGACAAGCAAACACTGACTAGAGCTTTGGTATTAAAAGTATATAATTATTTATTTAAAACACACTTTATGGAAATACACTGGCACTGATATATCAAGTAAGTTCAAACACAGTCACTATAAGTATATACACACCTCCCTAATTAATTATTTGACAAGTCTAGGTTAAAACACCACTTATTAGCAGAACAGAGGTGAGGGTGTAACCTAAAAGGTGCGTCCCTTTCATTTGCGGTTAGTGGTGAAGCGTGGCTACACGGCCGCCGGGGTGCTTGGCACGGGCGATTCGACCATGATACGTCCTGGAAGGCAAAAAAGGTGAACTGGTTGGTCCCACCAGTTCCAAGGGAAGACGACTCTCCTGGAAGAAGATCTCCTCTGTCGTTGGGGAAGTGGTGAGTTCGTTACAGCAGGGCTCCACTGGTGGTGTCGTCGTTGTAGATGGCACAGCTTCTCCACTCTTCAGATTCTTTAGGTCCTGTGGCGACTTCTGAAGGTCCAGTCCCCAAAGCCCTGCTTTTATGCAGAAAAACCCCCATTCAACAGCCTAGCTGTCACTCAAACATGCTAAGTGGTGATCCGGGCGGCTCACCACTGGGCCAATCACACAAGAGTGTGACTTGAGTTGCCAAGGCAACTCAGTCCAGGGTGCATAATCCCGCTCCCACACATCCTGTAGGCCCCAGACAGAGTGGCACCATTTCGAGGGCTTCTGTGCAGAAGCCTGTCAAAAAGTGGAACAAAGGGCTCGACTTGGGTTAGAGTTTCAGAGGTGAACACAAACGCCATTTTAAAACTGAGACCTGGCAACAAAAAAAAACAACCGGGGAATTAATATTAAATAACCTGGCGGTATCTTTAACATTGCACCAAAAAGTGGTGCGTTTAAAATCAATGGGAAAATCCCATAAGAAATATTCCGGTGGAATATTTCGCGTGGTATCCACTGCCACCAGCCAGAAACTCGACAAGGGGGGACTGGACAGTGCCCCCTTGGGAAACAGACCCAGGGGCAATCGAATTACCCCTACCAGTACTTCCACAATATGATGGTTTGTACTGGTTCTGTTCACAATTTGAGACTAGTAAAGCCAATGGTGACTTTACATGCCCTGGGAGACAGTAGTCAGTCCCAGGGTATGGAGTCTATGTTTGGGGGTCACTATGACACCCCTGTGTTACTGCACTGAGGGTGCTGTGTAACACACATACCAAAAACACATGAAGCCCTACGGAGTAAAAGACCCCATAGCCCATAAAACACATTCACAGTCAAATGACATTCTCAAATCATGTCTAAGAGTGGGAGAAAAAAAAAGTCTCTCTCTTAGCAGGACAAAAAAAATAAACCCCAAAAATCCAGCAAAGCTGCTGGGGGACTCTCTAGGTTTGGGAAATTAGCTTTAACAGAGAATTCTCCCTAACACGCCCAGCACTCCAGAGGAATTTGTTGTCAAAAGTGCAGTGCAGGGAGATGAACTCAGAAGAGTTCCGCTCAGAAGATTGCTCTCCTCCCTCCACCACAGCAAACCTTCCTTCACAGGATCGTGCCTCGAAACCCTGGTCAACTGCAAACCTTTCACTTGATCCGAGTAAGCCACCAAATGCAGTTGTAAACACCTCATTGTGAGCCTGGCTAACAGGACTGAAATATTATGGCTAGTGGGTGAAGCAGATGTTGATCCACCACACCAACTTGCAGCCCCGGCAAAGGGAGTGATGAATTGCTCACATTATGTCTGTCAAAGTTTGGGAATACTTGTTCCTGTGCTGAAGCCCACCTGAACCTATAAAGGGTGAAGGTTTGCATCATTGTGAGTTCAGACTTGCAGATTCACAGAGAACCCCAAGTTGAACAAGGTTTCCAATAGTGTTTCAAGAGTTTGTGTTGCTTCCTCTGGCGACCTAAATGACAAGCCAGTCTTCCAAGTAAGGGTAAACATGCTAGCCGCTACTCCGAAGCAAACCCACTATGGCATTCATAATATTTGTGAACCCCCCCCCCCCCCCCCCGCCCCTCAATCAGTGCAGATTGGAGCCTGAAAGGTAGAACTTTGCACTGAAAAGGTTTCCCCATGACTGAAAAGCAGAGGAACTGCCAACAGGAACATGTCAATAAGCATCGTTCAGGTCCAGGGTAGGGCACATAGTCCATCCACTGCATAGAAGGAGTCTGCAATCTGGATAGATGTCCCCATCTTTAATGTTTCTAGGCTAGAGGTAAGAAAGATTGTCCACCACTTGCAGGCCTGCCATGTTTTTTCAGAACTGCAAAGATTTTTGAAAAGAATCCCTTGCCCAACCATGGACATTTTCTAATGCTCAGGACTCCAACAAGATTATAATACTAATTTGTTTTTATATAGTGCTTTAATCTAAAGCACTTTAATCAAAAGCGCTTTACATAGGACATATTTACATATATTACTATTATTACCCAATCGAAATTGGTACTCATTTATCGACTTCGGAAGGATGAACGGCTGTGTTGGCCTTGCCAGGATTCAAACTTGTGACCTGCAGATCGAACACAGATCACAGCAATGAGTTTTTAAACCGCTGAGCCATTTTACCGGCTTTGCAACTTGTAACCAGATTGCAGCTTCCTTGAGTAGTAGCTGGACAGCCAATTCGAAGCAGAGGTTGGGACGCAGAGTAGCAGAAGTATGGGGCAGGCATCCGTGCACGAGTGAAACAGTTTTTCTCTTGCACGTATGCTGTGAGCTATTTCGCATGCATACACGCAGACCTAAACATATCTGCCAGCCATGGCGTCTGTATAGTGACGGTCTATGTGGTCCACTTAATCTAGTAAGTCCTGCACCACTAAACTGGCCCTTTGAACAACTGGATATAAATGTGAAACCTCCTTCAACAGCTTCTGATTTGCTGCAGTCAGAATTGCATCTGCATTTGCTTGGGGGAGCTGCAGAGAAAAATTGGAACACACTTTACAGACGTAGGCGTCAAGCCTTGTATCCTCCTTAGTGAGCACTGACAAAACACTGGAAGAGGCAGTCAGCTTTGTATATAAATATTGTTTCCTGGTTTAGGGGTTTATTTCCGGTGGTGTTTTTCCAATGTTTTCAAAATGTCAAAATCTATTTATTTTAGTATTTTGTTATTGTGGCACTTGATTCAGAGCATTACATCGTTATATATGAAGTGGAATGCATGTTGTGTGTGTGTGAGTGAATGTTTGTCTGGCTATACAAATCCACACCGTTGAACCAAGGTCTACCAAATTTGGCATGGATTCCTCTTTTGTCCGGGGCAAGATCATAGTCTAGGTTTGGATGCAAAAATCTTACATGCAAAAATAATGCTGGAGGTGTATCTGTATGTTGGTCCGGCTATACCAATCCATACTGTTGAACCCACTGCTACCAAATTTTGCATGGATTTCTCATTTGTCTGGGGCAAGATTGTAATCTATGTTTGGATGCAAAAAATGTACTCGGTAGACACCCTCATTTACTGATGCTCACCCCAATTCACTACAGTAGGTACTAGAAGGAGGCAACATTTTGAAAAGTGTCTGAAGCAAAATGTTTGGTGCGTTGGTGATTCCTTTGAAATGTATTGCTACTGTATACAGTTCGGAAGTGTTTATTAAAGCATTTTTAAAAAGGGATTTTTTTTTGTTATATATTTATCATGCAACTCCAAATAGGGCAAATGGCAAGGTTACAGTTTACTTAAGTTCATTCACGAGAGGAGAGTGTAATCAATCAATCTTTCTTTCTTGGACATTTTTTCAAATGTGCTGAAGCCATTGAGTAACAGAAACATGCCGCAACAAAAAAACAAACATTACTTGGAATAGCTCCATCTGATGCAAAGCGAAAATCAATATCAAGAGCTTTTGAAACAACAAAAAACAGCAGCACGATTAGCTGACCAGAGGACAAGAGCAACTTTCTCCAAGGCACATGAGACACCACTCGATCAGGACACTAGCAACGCCGGGTACCCCAGCTAGTGCGGAACTGTTTCCAATCCAGCAAACCAATAGGCAGCGTATTGTGCAAACCCACCCTGCGCATATGAAAGTGTCCCATTAAAGGTGCACCGCTTCCGAATGCCACACAAATGCGTGGATTTTAACTGCCAGCTCCCTGAAGAACTTCCTAGGCCATAATGGTATGTTCTGAAAGAAGTATAACATTTTGGGAGTATCGTCATTTTAAGTAGAGAGAAAATAGCTGCAACGTCCAGTGGCAACCGAGCCAAGCACATGAGTTTGAACACGAGTTGGGCCAAGTATTTAGCATAGTCAGACTCAGAGATGTATGGTGTTAAGATGGATTTCTCAACTCCGACCTGGTGGGCAGAAGTTTAGAAGGCCACTCTAATTAAGTGGAACAGGGTAACCTTCTGGACAGACTAGACCAATCTACGGTAGCTTGGCAGGCGGTCAAGACTAAGTCTCAGGAGGGGTGAGTGATTGGAAGCCCACAATGAGCACACGGTACAACTCCACAGATTACTCTTAGACAGATGTAATGTATCAAAAATACATTTCGCAAAGGCCTTATAATCAAAACACAATTAAACCACAGTTATGAAGAAACAATATCAGGCATGATCATACACGATATACAATGATGTAATTAGCCCAACGCTGATGATGGGGGAAGAAAATAACCATGACCTGTAACAGAAAGGGGTTAAATCAACACATACCAGTACTTGATCAACAATCCCTAACTTATGTAGTCCAGCCCTACGAAGAGAGGAGCCTAGCGCTTAAAGAACAGTTGTGCGTTAACGACGTGCGGCTGCACGTAAATGAAAAAGTGCGTTCTCTTCAAGGGACTGTAGCTGCTCAGGAAGGGGCTTGAGACAGTGAAGAATTAGTTCCTATAAGAGGATCTGCCCCTTGAAGATAGAGTGACTTTCGGAGTTCGGGAATAGCTGGGGAGCTCAGGCTATCGCAGCCAAGGTGAGTATCTTTTGAGGGACACTCTGTGTAAAAGTGAACGGATGTGTCAGGGGGCCCACTGGTATATTAGCAAAGTACTCACCGACTCTCAACACAGTCCGGACTAAACTTTGGCAGTCCAGCCCATTTCGCCAGTTGGTGTTAACCCTGCAGTTTCAGGACCCTGCAGCTCAACGACTGCGGTACGGGACGGTTGTCCTTGACAGGGTGTTTGCTTTTTGTCAACCCTTGAAGGAAGGATAGTTCTGGTGTAACACATCCCAGGACACGGTAGGCAAGAACTGCAGGCACTTTCAGCGATGCACACCACAGCGGGGTGATGCAGGTACTGCAAATGCTCGCAGTGTGGCGCACTCTTGCAAATCGCGACCCAGAGGAGCTAGGACGACTAGCTTTGGCGGGAGATGGCCCAGGACCACAAGCTAGGGATTCCCAGAGTTTCGAGTATCAACTCGGGACGGCAGCGTTCCTGTGTGATACCCCGGGTTTCAGCTGGTCAGTTCACTGGATGGCCCAGGAACACTTCCGAAGAGCCTCTTTTCGAGGTTAAGTAGGAGAAGCCAAGAGCAGTTGTTCCAACTATTCCAAAGGGGAAAGCGCCCTTGCAGGCCTTCTTGGTACAATGAAGAAACAGGGGTCCAATGGGACGACAGCGTGGTCAGGGTGCCAAACCTTCCAAGCATGTCACCAGCGGTTCCTGGAGTCTGCTTTATTTTTAAGGATACTTGGCTCCTTATGACACTCGCTGTGAACCTCAGTAGATCGACCTGGAATGGATGCAGGGCCCCTTTTCTTATTCAAGATTCAGTTCACACTCAGATAGCCAAAGATCTTCTCTCTTGCATGCATGCCAGAAGTGATTTCAGTCATTCAGGCCTACCAGACATACTGGCACCAACAGTATGGATTAGGACCAGACAGTACCAACCCTCTTCCTGCGCACTAGCACATGTGAAATGCAGGAGCCCGCGAAAGTTGCAGTTCAAGCGGGAGGCTGGTTGCCCTAATAAGGAATACTGGGGTCTCTCAACCTAGGGGAAGGCAAAGGGACAAAATGGCCATAGGACAGAACAAAAGACTTTGTGGCACGGCCGTTTTTGGCACTGGCCACAGTCTTGCGCCAAAAACGGTAAACATGTAATGGCCCATAAAAACAAAGTAAAAATATTTTTTAGTAAACTGCTGCCACCAGTTCGTCCTAGGCACACTTGTACAAACACCAGAAAATCCTTACAGGGTGGCTAGTGCCAAAAAACAAAAAGGACCCCTATAAGCGGTACTTTAAGGTACGTTGCACATAGATAAAAAAGTTACCAAGAAATGGCAACAAAGTTAAAGACCAAGGGAAACAGTTTCCCAGTACTGACATCCTGAAGGCCGTGTCAGTTTCCCCATAGCAAACGAGCCAATGCCCAGAGGAGCGCAGATGAAGGCTGTGCTTCACTGGAAAAAGTCAGGTTAGGTACTCCAAACAAAAGCAAAAAGTCTGGGGTGGGTTCAAAATGAAGAGGAAATTTCACCCAAGAAAAATCTTTCCTAATATATGGCGACAGGTTATCGTGATCCCCAGGTATCACACTGTAAGCTGAGCCCACGTGAAGCCAAACAGGTCTCGGGGTGGGGCCGTAGTATCAGTAAGAGGGAATGGCTCAGATTTACTGCTGTTCACTTGCAGGCCTGAACATTTCCCGAAAATATCTATGTCATAATAGCGCGCAAGTGGATTTGCGGGTCTCATACATATTATATCGCCATCAGTGTATAGAGGGATCATCTCTGGTACGCCAGCTATCCGGACGCCCCAATGCATACGTCTGTGCCTGATCAGTCCCGCCAGTCGTTCAATAGCCAGGGCGAACAGAAGTGGTGACAGGCGGCGCCCCCGACTATATGAATTGGCGCCGACAGCATCCCATTGGTGCCAACTCTTGCAACTGGAGAGGTATAAAGAAGGCGCACATAGTATAAGAAAGCCAGGTCGAAACTGCACTTCCCCAGCACTGCGTACATGATGCGACATGAAACTGAGTTGAATGCTTTTTGTATGTCAAGCATGACTGCCACTGCCTGCGCCTTTGGATCAATGTGAGCCAGACCATTAAAGAGGCGGTGCAAGTTAATCGTGGTGGAACGTGCCAGTGAGAAGCCCGATTGATCAGGGTGTATAATATAAAGGCATGAAGGGCGACAATCGGGTGGCTAAGATTTTTGCAAAAATGTTTACACCTGAATTTATCGAAGATGAACAAGTTACTCTTACCTGGTAACATTCTTTCGATGGGATGGTCCGACGACGTATTCCATATCTATGACAGTAATCACCACAGTTGTGCTGCTTCGGAAAATCTTTCGGCGTCTGTGTCCTGCGTCGATGACATCGATGCGCTGTCCTCGAGGGCCTCCGTCAAGCCGACGTCACCAAGTAGGACGCACAACGCCCATAGCCTCAGTTGTAGTTTTTTCCCCCAGAACGTGTGGCACCAAACCACTGCAAGTATGACCACAGAAAGACTTGTGGAAACGTAAGCTGCAATGGCATAAGAAACTCTGCAGCGGGGCAGGTAGGGAGGGAGCGATATGGAATACGTCGTCGGACCATCCCATCGAAAGAATGTTACCAGGTAAGAGAGTAACTTCTTCTTCGAGGGGATTGGGTCCTCCGACGTATTCCATATCTATGACACACTCCCAAAGCAGTACCAACATATGGAAGAGGGAAAGGAATTTAGAATATAGAAATTTAGAATGCCCAATCAAATTGCAGAGTAAAGGACTGCCTTGCCAAAGGCCAGATCCTGCCCATGGATAGAATCGAGGGAGTAGTGACGTACAAAAGTATGGACCGAAGCACAAGTGGCTGCATCACAGATGTTACGAATAGGAACACCCCTCTGCAGGGCAGTAGAGGCAGCCATACCCCTAGTAGAATGGGCCCATAAGCCTACCGGAGGGTCCTTACCCGCCAAGCGGTAACATTCAGAAATTGCCAAGAAAATCCATCTAGACAAAGTCTGCCCAGTCGCAGCTTGTTCCAAACGCCTTGCAGCGTAACAAATAAAGAGCTGATCGTCCACTCTGACCCGGGACATGCAAGAAATGTAGAAACTTTTAAAGCTCTCCTAGGATCCAAACTATGGAGCCTCTCCTCTTCCTTACCAGGATGTGGAGGAGGATAAAATGCCGGAAGAATAACCTTCTGGCTCAAATGAAATTCCGACACCACCTTCGAAAGAAAGGAAGGACGAACTCTAAGGACAACCCTGTCCTTCTGAAACACAGTGAAGGGTGGCTTAACTCAAAGTGCCTGCAACTCACTGCAGAAAATCCACAGGTGGCGCAGACCACCCCAAGTATTCCTTGACCCTCGACATAAGGCGCCGGTACGAGGACTCGGCATGGGTGCCAGGCTCAGGCCGACAGAACTCCACCTCCGGAGAGGTGTCCAGACCACTGGCGTCGTGCAGTGACTGACGCAGTTCTTCAATCTGGCAGTGACCAGACAAAATCTCGTCAGGCACCTCCTCAGGCACCAAACCTTCCTCAAATCCCTCATCCTCCTAAGAAATAAAATCCAGAGGTCGGAAAAAGGGCACAGAAAAAGGGACAAAGACATTCTAGGCCTTGGCCAGAGCCTTTCTGGGGGGTTCCACCGTGCCACGGGGTACCTCCGACAAAGCAGCTTCGAAAGGCGTCGACTGAATCGGCGTCGAGCGAGGCGCCGACAACTTCGACGGTGTCGACACAGGCCTCGAGGGCAGAGCCCCGAGCGTGTCCTTCGACAGCCTGGGCGCCGATGGCGTTGATGACTTCCTCAGAGGCGGAGCCCCGAAAGAGTCCCTCGACGACCTCGGCGCCGCAGGCATCGAAGTCTTCCTCGAAGACTTCACAGGCTCAGGCGGTCTCGAGGGCGTCAAGGACCGGGACCTAGAACGGGCATGTCCATCAACGACATCTTGACCCGCACACCCAACACTTCTTAAAACCCGACTGCGGGGTGGAAGAAGCCGAAGACATCATTTCAATACACAAACAAACAGGTTCAAAGAACTGAAAGAACAGGATTCAGTAGAACCGAGGCGCTGCGAGATCACCAAAGCGAACACGTTCACAGAAAAAAAACGGAACTGAGGCTACGGGCGTCGTACTTATAACATCTGGTGACGTCGGCTTCACGGAGGCCCTCGAGGACAGCGTATCGACGTTATCGACGAAGGACGGAGAAAGATTTTCCGAAGCAACACAGCTGTGGTGATTACGGTCATAGATATGGAATACGTCGGAGGACCCAATCCCTTCGAAAGTGGCCTACATGAACCACGGAGGTCGAACAGTTTCTCGGGTTTCAGTAACACCGTAATCACAGCTCCCCTCATGGTAGCAGGGAGCGTGCTGGCTTCCAAGGTCTGCAACCACTCATCATGAGGATAAGGCACCAGGGCAGTCTTCAATTGTTTATAGAATTCTGCCATTAGGCAGTCTAGCCATGGAGCCTTACCAGCGGGGAATGCTTTTATATCCTCAACAATTTCTTCTTGGGTGATGAGGAAATCTAATTGAGAACAAACTTCAGGTGACACTTGTGAGTGGAAGCCCCTCCAGAAACATATCCAAGTCTGCTTCCAAGCCAGTGTCTCTGTTCGCATATAGTTTTGAACAGAATGTTTCAAATACATCATTGACCTCCGTTAATGTGTGAACTTGGAAACCAGAATCGTCCGGCTTGTGGGATGCAACACCTACCTCTTGCCTATCTAACCAGGCAAGCAAACAGCTTGCATGAGTGCTCATCCTCGCCATATTGCCTCACCGCCATTGGCATATTCAGAAACTTCAATTCTCTCATTGCATTGTCCGTAAATGCACCTATCGCTACTTTAACCTATAGGAGGAGTGTAGCAGTGGGAGGGCTTGCCGAGTGCTGCAGTTCTAATCAGCGCAGAGTTTCTTCACTCTCTCGGATATCATGCCGGATGGATCCAAGGACCCCACATTCAGTAGCCATTGCTATACCTCGGATGTACACCTTAAATGTCTCCCACAGTACAGCCCTTGAAGAGACCAAGTATAGTTTCACGTGTTTTGTGAGGTTGGATTCAAAGACCACATCAGTTAATGCTTGAGATTTAAATCTTCAGTTAGTGCTAACTCCAGGGAGCTCGTCTAGCCAGATTGCAACTAGGGCAGGAGAGTGAACCGAGTATGTCCCATGTAGTATAGTCGCTTCAACAACCCCTACCAGAAGTTCAGAGATGAGCCAGAAGTCTATGGGGGAAAAAGAGTTGTGAACAGAGGAATAATACGTATAGTTGCTCTCCCCAGGATTAAGGGCCCTCCAGACATATACCAAACTAAAGTCCCCCATCTATGCTTGTATTGCTTGTGCTGATTTAGACGGCACCCTGTGGGATCGACCTGACCTATCCCAGTCGACATCTAGGATGGTGTTGAAATCTCTTACCCACAATATAGGCACCACAGGATACAGAGTCAGTATATCAGCTAGATCAGTGTAGAACCCTGTATCATCGATATTAGGACCATAGCTATTCAGCATAATCACTTCCCGTCCCGTCAGCATCCCATAGACCAATACATATCGCCCTGTTGGATGCAGGTGGACTCTTGTGCACGAAAGGCAATGACTGGACTAAAATCATCACACCCCTAGATTGAGATGACTATGTCGTCAGTGCATGAGTATCTTGTAGAAATAGTAAATTGGCACAATGGTTCTCCATGTACAGCTGGAGCTTCCAATGCTTCACTGCGTTCCCTAGCCCCCTCACATTCCAACTCATGCATATAAAGTCACCTACCATCCGTTATTAAGGTGCATAACTTCACAACACCATAAGTTGAATTTTAAATGGTCTATTTGTCGCCTGGCCAGTCCCGGCCATTACAAAGTTATGATGCTCTTTCTACACCAAAGGCCTTTTGTATTCCCAACAAAGCCCTTCCACCCACCGCCTTCATCGACCCCTATAACTTGGAAAATGGTACATCACATCAGACTCACCAGCCGCCTGGGTGCGCAGGAGCCCAACCCCTTGCCACTCGATCCTGAAGCGCCTGTACCATCGAGGGCAGAAAGAGCATCTTACTGCGTAAGCAGACACGCTGCTTCCCCACTGCACCGAGCCCTGTGATACTCTGCATCCGGCATTATCCAGTTGCATTTTGCTTTTCTACGATCTGAAAATTCCAGCCCAACACGAGGAGCCCTCCGAAAATGGCCGCCATGCCATTTGCTTCCTGGTTGCCTAGCAACCAGCACTGACAAAAACAGCTTCCTGTTGGCTGTACCTCTATTTACTTTCCAACACAGTGCCGGAAGGCGCGAGCCAGCACATCCCCCAAAGGCACACACTACATGGCACCTACCTGTCTGTGTGTGCCTTGGTGTGTCACTGCGTCGCCCAGTCCTGCTGGGTCTACCATCCGTTATTCGGTAAGTGCATCATTTCTAAGTGCACAACATTCAAGCTTCTAGTCACCAATGAGCTTACGCCCGCTCCTGACCCTTACATACTTTGAGCCCCATCGCCTAACTCCGCCATCCACACTTATCGTTAACTACTACCTACCCGCGAGGAACACGGGACGCCATAGTGCTTAGTGAATCCAAAGTTCGCTGTGGCTGCTTTCATAATTCCTGTACTGTGCCCTCACCAGTACCGCTGCGCATGGCTCACAGTATAACAACTTGAGTCAAGTTGTTATACTGTGAGCCATGCGCAGCGGTACAGGGCTATTGTGAAGCATGTCCCTCGCTAGTACTTGTGCAACAACTACTATCTATGAATCCATTATATTCACATTGTTACTCTGTACTATTATTACGATTATGAGGCCCTCTGATACATGTTTGACCTTGCTGATTATTCTGCATTTCCATTTAGATTAACCCGGGCTTACTAGTAAGAGGGATTAGTTGTTACGCTGTATGACTACTTTGACTATAATCAGATTGCTATTTTGCATTATATCTGAGATTGTACCTAAACCCTCTAGCACCTGCTGCCCGTGGAAGGATATGTATATATATTTGCTGCCGTCACTGCATCACCTTTGTCGGCAAATCTAAGTCCACCTGCTCTAGGTTTTTGCACTATTACTGCAACTGTTGAACCACACTTGCACATGCCCAAACTATTCTACACCAGCTTAACTAGCCCATGTGTTCAAATGTAGTGGCCTTTCCCGGTCTAATCAACTGTGCTTAAGTATACTAGCCTATAACTAACTAGCCTTGTGTAGGACCACACCAGCCCATGTCCAACTAGCCTACAGTGTTGAATTATATCTGCGTTTGCAGGTCTATGCAGGACTACCCTACTATGTAGATCTATACCAGCCTAGGCTTGTTTAACCCTCTGTGTTGACCTACTCAGTGCAGTTCAGAACAATTACCACTGTACTATACGGGTACATTGGGCCTTACCTGATCTTGAGGCACTATGCACTCCACCTTGCTGAACACAGTCCCCTTAGGCATACTCCTCGCATTAGGTGCATTAGCTAATATTTCAATCCTACCTACTCGCATACCACCTATGCGTTATATATTATCCACAATGGCAAAATCCTTCACCACTGTGCCCAATGCATCTACTCCCAATACTCTCGAACAATTATTAAGTAAGCCAAATCCACCCCAGGGACCACCACTACAATACAGTCCCTGCAACATCGCTTATAGAAACACTAGAATTCGCTCTCGACTGCCCAAACTTTTCGAACCTACAGCTAGTTCCGTGGCTATCACAGATTGCCAGAAAAAGAGCCTACTTAAAGTAGGATTATAAAAAAGATTACATCTACCATCTCATCTCTCCACACATCACCTAGCTTCTTCCACACAATACCTCAAAAAAAATCCAAGTCCCATATTGATGCCCATGCTACCACAGTTATCTCGAGCACCCCCACTTTGCCAGACAACACTACACCAGACCTAAAAGGAGCGTTAATAAACGCAAGGTTAGTTACGTATGCTACAGAGATAGCTGATCTCATTGCAGCAGAAAACTATGACTTCCTAGCCATTACTGAATCTTGGCTTCATGATGCAGCAGGTCCTGCCCTCACCTTAGCAGTGCCGGACGAATACACTATTCTGAGAGCAGATAGACGGGAATCACAAGGAGAAGTCATAGCCATTATCGCTAAATCCAATTTATCTATGAGATTAACCCCCTCCCTAGACATCAAATCATGTGCATCCCTTTCAGTCAAAATACCTATAGCCAATTTACAAACTTAATATCCATCTCATATATAGACCGCCTGGTCCTATCGGCACCTTTAATGTAGATATCCCCACTATCCCATCAGATAACCTAAAAAGTACCTCACAAATCGTATTATTGGGGGATCTTAACCTGGGCTTTAATGACCCAAAAGACCAACAAGCAACCACAGTGGACAATATCCCTGCTATAAGGAACAAGTTACTTACCTGTAACTGTTCTCCAGCATGGGTCTGGCATGGATTCACAAGCTCATGAATATTCCCATTCCTCAGCCTGTTAATCCTCAGTAAAGAAAATAAATCAGTATCAGTTTAGTTTCTGATCTGTCTTTCTTAGTAGTAACCAATCACTGTCTGTGGGTCATACTGCCCCCAGCCAATGACTGCCCTCTCCCTAAGCCCCGCCCTCCGCAGCCATCCTCAGATTTGGTGGCACGTAAAGTGGCAGTATGACCAAGTGAAGAGCCGCAGAGGGGACGGAGGGAGGGTTCGCATTTGAATCCATGCCAGACCCATGCTGGAGAACAACAGTTACAGGTAAGTAACTTGTTCCTTCTCCAGCATGGGGTCTGGCATGGATTCACATGCTCATGAATATAAGAATACATAGCAGTACACACATGCACAACTACGGGAGGTGGCAAGGCTCAACATTAAGCATTACATAAAACTCAACATTAAGCATCTCTTACCTACTCACCAGGCTCACCTTAAGCGAGGTTGCGCAGCACTGCCTGGCCGACTCTGGACTCCTCCCTGGAATCCCGGTCGAAGCAGTAGAATCTCGTGAAGGTGTGCGTCAACCTCCACGTAGCAGCCCTGCAGATGTCCAGCAGGGGCACACCAGACAAGAAAACCATGGTAGCAGCGATCGCTCTGGTCGAATGGGCTCTCGGACGGCCGGGCAACGGTCGGTTTGCCAACCGATGACAGTGCATGATGCAGCCGGAGAGCCATCTGGAAATGGAAGCCTTCGAGACAGCCTTGCCCTGGTTCACAGGTCCAAAGTTCACAAACAGCTGTGATGTCTTCCGAAAACTCTTTGTTCCGTCCACGTAGAACTTCAGCGCTCTAGCTACATCCAGCGAGTGCAAAGTCCTCTCGGCAGGCAAAGAAGGCGACGGGAAAAAGACTGGTAACACCAAGGGCTAATTGAGATGGAATGCCGATGGAACCTTGGACATGAAGGAGGGGTGCGTCCTCATCACCACCCTCGTCTCGTGGAAATTCAAGTATGGAGGCTTGCACGAAAGGGTCTGAATTTCTCCCACGTGTCGTGCAGAGGTGATGGCCACAAGGAACGCTGTCTTCCACGAAAAACTTCAACGGAGCCGAATGCAAGGGCTCGAATGGCGGGCCCATGAGCCTTGTCAGCACCATGTTGAGTTCCCACGCCGGGAACGATGGGAACAGTCCTTTCATAAACTCCTTCACCAGGCCATGAGACCACAGGGACGACCGTCCTGCAGTTCTGGTGTATCGGGAAATCGCTGCCAGATGTATCTTGATGGAAGCGTAAGCTAGTCCAGCTTTGGCCAGCGACAGCAAGTACGGTAGCACTTGATGGGTTGTAATCCGTAGAGGGTTAATCTGTGCACGGCACAAGACAGAGAACCTCTTCCACTTGTGTCCATAGCACTTGGGAGTTGAGGACGCCCTGGCTTTTGCAAGAACCTCTCTGCAGTCAGCCGGGATATCGTACCCTCCAAACTTTAGTGCTGCAGGAGCCAGGCCAGCAAGTTCAGCGACTCCGGGTCGTGATGAAGAATGGCGCCTCCTTCTATGGAGAGAAGATCTACGTCCGTCGACCGTTTGACTGGTGGGGACGCTGACAAGTCCAGAAGGTCCGGGAACCATATCTGTCTCGGCCACCTCGGTGCAACAAGGATCATCCTGCACCGGGACCTCTTGAGTTGGTTGATGAGCCTGAGCAGCAACGGCGGGAACGCATACAGGAACAGGCCGTCCCAGGGGAACGAGAAAGCATCGCCCATGCTCCTCGGCTGGGGGAACCTGCTGGCGAACCGCTGGCACTTGGGAGTTTGTCACCGTCGCGAACAGGTCGATTTGGGGTTTGCCCCATCCCCGGAAGAGTTGATCCACTTGATCCTGGTGTAGTTCCCACTCGTGGCAAGAGCGCAGCTCCCTGCTGAGCGAGTCTGCGATGGTGTTTTTTTATCCCTGCTAAATGAAAAGGTACCAGAAACATCCCCTGGGCAACGGCCCAGTGCCACAGATCCTGGATAGGGCCAAGGAGCGGGCCGCCTGATGGTAGACCGAGGAGCCGCCGCCAAATCCTTTGGTGGCACCTTGCTTGCCTCCAGAATTCCGAAAGGGCGGCCGCCGCTGCTGCAGAACTCCCAAGGCCCGAGCCATCTCCGTGTCGGTCTTGATGGCCTGTAGCGACTCATCCACAGTCTTTAAAAACAGATTGTTCCCATCAAAGGGCATGTCCAAAACCTTGGCTTGCACGTCCTGGCGGAAATCCGTCGCCTTGAGCTACCCCCGCCGTCGAAGGCAAACGCTGTTGCCCAACTGGCAGAAACCGGTGTCAGCAATGTCTGTGGCCACAGTTATAGCGTGGTCCGACGCCACCTAACCCTCCTGTATGATCGCCAGAGCCTCTGCCCTCTTATCGTCCGGGAGGAAGTCCAAAAGGGGGGTGATCTTGTACCACAATTCCCTGTCGTAGCGGGCCACAATCGCAAGGGCGTTGGCCGGCTTAACTGTCGTCGCCGACGAGGTGACCCGTCGTCCCACGGCGTCCAGCTTCTTTCCCTCACCGTCCAGAGGGGAAGTTGAGGATGAAGCTGATGCCCCCCCCCCTGCTTTCTTCTTGGCCGCTGCTAAGACTACCGAATCCGGGGTCAGCTGTGCGCTAAGGCCCAACGGGGCGGCGTCGGGGACCCGGTACTACTTCTCATATCGGTCCCTCTTGGCAGGTGTCGTGGACGTGTTCTTGAGGAGGTCAAGTCCCTCGTCCCAGATGTCATCCAGCAACGGCACCGCGAGGACCGTCTTCATCTTGGTCTTGCGTCGTTGGTAGAGGAAGCATTCCTTCTCCTCAGGGCAGAGCTGAAAAAGCTTGGATGCCCTGGCAATCATGGCGTGGAAGGAGCCAATCTCGTCGAGCAGGGACGCCCGAGGAATCAGAGACGGGAGGCCAGTCCCGTCGTCACCGCCGTCTTCATCCATCCCCGTCGTGGCCGTGTCCGTTCCCGTGTCATCCCTCGGGATCGGGGAAGGCGACAAAGGCTGAGAAGGCCATGAGGGCTGAAGGGGCACTGGATGAATTCTCCTCCTCTTGTTCTGAGGGCTTCCCGACAGACCCGGCACAGCTGGGTCGTCCGCCGGGGGTAGGGGCAGTCTCATCGTCCTCTCCGTGCATAAGGCTTGGATTGCCGTCAAAATGGCCACCAAGTTGTCCTGAGGCTTGGGTTGCGACGGGTGTGCCGGGAGCGACGGTTGTTCCTGCACGGGAACCTCGTTGTTGCCACCCTCGCTCTTGTCGTCCCCCTCCTCGGGATTCCTCCCGTGGGGCTGGGCCTCTTCCAGATTCTCGGCCAGCTCCTCCTCGGAGGTTGTGTCCGTGTCCGTAACGGACACCGCCCCCCCTCTTTTTCCACCGGGGTCTTCACGGGGGTCTTATCGATGGGCTTAAAAGAGGATTCCCTCTGCAGAGGCAGGGAAACTCTGGGCCCCGAGGTCGCCTCCACAGGCTTTGCCAGGGCTGCAGCGACTCCCTCGATTGAGGCCTTAGCCGGGTGGATCAGGGCCTTCACCACCTAAGGCGCACTTGAGGCCTTCACCTTAGGGGGGAGGGTCAATGCCTCGCTCCCCCTCGGACGGTTCCTTTGAGATCAACCGGGGCTTCTCCAGAAGCTTAGCCGGGTTCTCAGATTTTCTCTTCCCCAAGCCAGAGCCTTGGTTCGCGGTTGATGGCTTCGGTGAAGGTGCGCCTTGCCTGGCAGCCAAGGAGCCTGACCGTTCGGCGCTCCCAGTGCCCGCAGACTCACGGTGCTTTGCCTTCTGTTGGGCCCCCGTTGCCGGGGAGCCCTCACAGGACTTAGAAGACTGCTCGGACTTCTTCTCACCTGCTGGGCTCTTGCCTTCCAGCCAATTGGAGAGGCGGGTCCGGCGATCCCTCATATTCATGCAAAACGCACAGTCCTTCTCCATGTGCGTTTTGTCCTCGTGGAGGCAATAAAAGGCATTTCGAATGCTCGTCCTCCTTGAACATATTTTGTAGGTTGCATCCAGGGCAGATCCTGAACAGTTTGCCGGGAGTCGAGCTTCCCTTATCCTGGGCCATGTTTTTCTCGTCCACGAGGTAGGCCTCAGAAACCTCTGGAATCCTCCAAGAAGCGCAACTCAACGAAAACTTCACCCTTGAGGGGTGTAGATAAATCTGAAACAGGTCCCCGTTGATCGGAAGTAGAAAGGGTGGAGCTTGCAGCTCGATTAAACTGAAAAATTAGATAAATCTCTTTGAAAAAGCGCAAAACGCAGTAAAAGCTCGATAGCTAATTCACGAGGACTCCCAACACTTGAGCGTGCAGTAAAAATCTGAGGATGGCTCCCGAGGGCTTGGCTTAGGGAGAGGGCAGTCATTGGCTGGGGGCAGTATGACCCAGAGACCAGTGATTGGTTACTACTAGGAAAGACAGATCAGAAACGAAACTGATACTGATTTTTTCTGTACCGAGGATTCCCAGCCTGATGACAGGGAATATTCATGAGCATGTGAATCCATGCCAGACCCCATGCTGGAGAACTTGGTTTCACCCAGAGAGTGAACCTACCTACACACAACAAAGGGAGAATACTTGACTGGGTGGCGGATTACAACTGTAATGCTTCAATTACTACTATCATCCCTCAAATTTGGACAGACCACCACCTTTTATCATTTTCGTTGGCAACTAAAAGGCCCACTGCAAAGTTGACCTCATCTTACCCGCCTACACTAGCCAGAAATAGTAAGAATATGACACTAGATCAACTTCTTCCCCGCATCCTACCGATCCTCAACTCATTACCTGAAAATACGGAACAATACGTTGGTCGACGAATACAATAAAAAGATGTCCTTCACTCGAGGACATTGCCCCATTAAAATTGAGAAACAGCAAGGCCAAAAGTCACATAGCACTTGGTTCACACCACACTTGAAAAATATGAGGAAAGACCAGAGAAAATGTGAAACGGCATGGAGACTAGTTCCCTCTTCTTAAAAGAAGAGGAACTTAAGCAACATATCAGCTCAATACAAGAAAGAAATCCTCTTGGCTAAACAAGAAAACTGTAACAATAGAATCCTGCAAGCCAACTCTAGTATGAAAGAACTGTTCACAATCCTAAAAGAACTGGAATCTCCTATTCCAACACAAGACAACTGTGTCAAAGATAAAAATTGGTGTTCTAATATTCAGTATGCTCTAGTCAAAGTCGCCAATCTCCGGATTATGATAGCACAAAAGAAAGCATCCATAACATCCTCAACACTACCTAACAAAACCCCCACATCACCCCTCAAACAACTAACCCGCTTCAACTTCACCAAAGTTTCTATTCTTGAGGTTGAGAAGGTTATACTGTCGCTCAAACTTTCGAATTGCCAAGGCGACCAATGCCCAGCACAACTAATCAAGGATTGCGCAAGAGATTTAGCACCTTTTATTTCAAAGCTCATCAATGCCTCTTTCTCATCAGGTACTATACCAAGCAACCTTAAAGAGTCTTGGGTACTCCCACTCCTCAAGAAACAGACACTAGACCCCACTATACCGACCAGCTACAGGCCCATTACCACAGTGCCATTCCTCCTAAAAATCTTAGATAAGGTGGCATACCTCCAAATTCAGACGTTCCTGGAACTTGGCCATCTTCTAGGAGCCCGTCAATCAGGTTTCCGACCACAACATGGTACAGAAACAGCATTAATTGATCTCAAGGACAAAAATGACGAGCTTAGAGACAATGGAAAATTAGCTTTGCTTCTCCTTCTTGACCTCTCGGCTGCATTTGACCTGGTGGACCACAAGGTCCTATGCAGCCACTTGGACTTAGCAACCCATTTCTCCAAGGAGGCTATAGTCTGGATACAATCCTTCCTCAGCAACAGGACTAGGAGTCTTCTCTCCCTCAGCAGCCGCAGATCCTATCCCCATCACCTGTGGGGTACCCCAGGGATCATGTGTCTCTCTGACCTTGTATAACATATTTACCAAGCCCCTTTATGATGATCTAGACCATCTTGGTATCACCTACACCAACTATGCAGATGATACCAAGATTCTTTTACCACTTACTGGGGATTATGATAAGGCTTTGGCTTTGGTGAATAGAATCTACAGCATCATTCAGGCATGGATGGTCTCTGCCTGAATGATGACAAAACGGAGCTCATCATCCTTGGCACCACCTCCCATCTCACAAGATTGGGCCCCACATACTCATCGTTAACCATTGATGGGAACCCCATTAAAGTTGACACAGAAGTAAAAACCTTAGGTTTTTACCTCGATTCCACCCTTACATTTACCAAACAAGTAAATACTCTGGTCTCCTCCACTGCATAAACTTATAAATTAGAGCTGGTAAACCGTTCCTTTCCTCTAACAGCTGTCTTCTCCTGGCCAGAGCCCTCATCTTGTCCAAATTGGACTACTGTAATGCCCTCTATATTGGTGCCAACAAATACATCGAGAATACAGACACTACAGAATAATGCCCTTAGAGCTGCGCTAAGCATAGCAAGGAAAGAGCATATTTCAGAGACCAGAAGACATCATAATTGGTTATCTACACATGACAAAATCCGACTGAAGACGGCATCACTCATCCACAAATGTTTAAATAATAGTTCTCCATGTTACTTGACAGAAAGAATCAACAGAAAAACTTCAAGCAGAACCACCAGAACAGTCAATTCCAATTGTCTTTTAGTGCAAAGATGCAAACTCTCCGATTCATGCGTCCAGTACCAAGCCCAGACTGCACAAATGTGTCAATGGTTAATCGTACCCCAAAGCCGTAGTATGTGGATTTCACCGCCCCTGAGCATCTAGGGCTCTCGGTCCGCCAGTCTCATCACTCACTCCCGCTCAGATCAATGGGAGCAGCGCTGTCGGATGTTCGACGGAAAGATCTTTGATGGCAGCTGGGCTAAAGGTCTCCTGCCACACTCCGCAGCCAGAATCAGTGCACAGGGTGCTTCGGGCACTCACAGGTTCAGTCCTGCCCTGACTGGGCTGGTGAAACCAGCCCGCCGCAGACCTTGCGCTTCGGCTGCCATCTTCCCGCCAACTCCCGATTCACCACAGTAGTCACCACGAATTGGGAGGCCAGTATGGAGGGCTCGGTTTCGGATATCAGATCTCTGCTGGTTCCCTCCTTCAGAATCTGCCTCTCTTTTGCTCAAAACACCGGTCAGGAGTACCGTTTACGCTGATGTTATAGGTGGGCTGAGGGAGCTTAGACACTAAGCGACCAACTTGGAACCGCGTGCAACAGCACCCCCATCAGAAGTTGTGTTATCCCGTTTGCCCCCTTCAAGAAATCGTGGGTTTAGTTTATTTGTATTGCGCTCCTGGCCCGGAGGCATCTAGGCGCATTACTTGCAAGGTAGGGTTACAACATACAACTTATTACTTAAAATGTACAAAAGTTACAAATATTACCTGGTACAACTGTTACAGCAAAAGTGCAGGTTCAGGAAAATGCAGTGGGCACAATGATCAAGTCCTGATCACTGAGCCATTTTTTTGTTTTGCGTTTGAAGGCAGGGAAGGAAGGCTCCTCTTAGTAGGCAGGGGGGGGTGTTCCAAAGTTTGGCGGCAAGGACGGGGAAGCTGGCTCCTCCTGCTGTTTGTAACTTAAATCTAGGAATGGAGAGCGAGTGATTGAGAGTAGATCTCAGTGGGCGTGTGGCAGTGTGTATTGTAAAGCGGTTGGCTAGGTATTCCTGGGCGAGGTTATCTTGGCACTTGTGAGTGATAGCTAGAGTTTTCAGTGAGATTCTGCGTGTAACCGGTAACCAATGAAGACTTAGTCTTGTGTCTGAAATGTGTAGGTTCCTAGGGAAGTTGAGAGCAGCCCTGAAGGCATTGTTCTGAGTCACCTGAAGTGTGTTAATATTTCTTTGGCTGGTTCCAAGGTAGAGAGCGTTACTGTAGTCAATCTTTGACAGTATGAGTGTTCTAGTCAGGATGAGGCAGTAATTGGTTGTAAGAAAGGGTCTGCATGCCATCATCAGCTTGCATGTGTATGCTGCTGCAGAAACCACTGTGTTGTTTGTCGACGAAGTGACAGAGTAGAATCTAGGTAGATACTGAGGGTTTTAGTATCATTACACACCTTAATAGTGTTCCAATCAATGATAAATGATTGGAATATAACGTTAAGTTTATTTAGTCTAGACTGTGAGCCTAGGATAAGTAGCTCAGTCTCATCATTGTTCAAGCAAAGCCCCTAATGTGCCATCCAGGCTTGAATTACTGTATAGACATCATTAAGCGCTTTTAAGTCGGTCATATAGTCACCAGTGATAGGGATCAGTGTATGAGTGTCATCTGCATAGTTCGTGTAGGTGACACCCAGAGAGTTCAGAATATCAAAGAGTGGCTTTGTAAATACATTGTATAATGTAGGGGAAACACAGGACCCTTGCCGGACCCCGCATGTGACTGGGGAGGGCTCAGCGGAGGCAGAGGGGGAGAACATCCTCATTGTTCTGTTGGCCAGAAAGGAGCTAATCAATGTAGTAGCCTCCTCTGAGAAGTGGACAGCGATTTTGAGGTGATGGCAAAGGATTTGGTGGTTGACTAAATCAAAAGCTGCTGAGAGGTCCAGCAGAAGAAATGCCAATTTGCCCTTGTCTTTTAGGTCCTCAATTTGCGTTTTTAGGTCGATCAGAGCAGTTTTCGTATCATGTCGTGGTCGGAAACCTGATTGATGGAGCCCTAACCTTTTGTTGTCTTCAAGATAAGCCTGAATGTGTAGATAGGCAGCATGGTCGAGAATTTTCAGGAGAAATGCCACAGTTGTGATGGGTCTGTAGTTCGAGGGGGTTACTCGGATCAAGGTTAGGTTTTTTGATTAATGATTAATGGGATGACGCAGGCATCTTTCAGATTGTCGGGGACAATGCCTGATTTGAATGAGGCATTGATAAATGTGGTGATGAAAGGGGCAAGGTTGTTGGCTGCCTCCTGGATAACAAGTGCGGGGCAGGAATCGCCTTGACAATTAGAAGGTTTAATCTTGTTTATAATGTTTTCCACTTCCCGGATGGATAAAGAAGAGAAACTGAATGGTTTCACGGGGTGTTTGGGTGTTGGTATTTTATTGGTGTGCAAGTTAGCTGGTTGGTCTGGTAGTAGACTACTTTTTTTGTTAATTTTGGTTTGTACGCTAGAGATTTTATCAAGGAGCGCCTTCTGGATGTTATTGCACCATGTGGCGTCCGTATTGCACTTGTTCGTGTGGTGGATGGGAGATTCAAGTTCTTTTAGAATCTTGAAAAGCTCTTTAGTGTTGGATTGAGCTTGCAGGATGTGTTTGTTCTAGACCTCCCTTTTTGCTGAGAGAACTGCTTCTTTTTAATTGAATGAAGCAAGGATCAGGGTGTTTTTATTAGCTTCAGTAGGAAGCCCTTTCCAATGTGCCTCAGCATTTCTTTTAGCTTTACGTAATTTGCTTAAATGAGGTGTAAGCCACAAGTTGAGGTGTGCCTGGGGCTTTGGTTTGCGTAATTTGAGCTGGGCAATGGTTTCCAATGCTTTTAGTATATATTGGTTGTAAGTGCCTACAAGGACCGTGGGGTCCGAGCAGGATGCGGAGGTGTTATTCAGAAGGGGAAGGATGAGAGTGAGTAGTTTTTCAGTGGTTATGTCCTTGTTACGGGTGTGTATAGCTGGGGCAGTGTTAGTTTAGGGGCTAGAGGTGTTGGCTTTGATAGCAAAAGTAATCTTGTGGTGGTCAGACCAAATGCAGGGCGACATGGTCACCTGATCGATGGTACAGTTCAGGTCGGTAAGCAAATCAAGGGTTCTCTCCCTTTGTTATGTGTGGGTTCCTGAATATGGTGGGGGAAAACTAGGTCCGTTAAGGAATTGGCCAGGTCGAGAGCTTTGTGGTAGTTGGGGGGGGGGGGGGGTCAAGGTATCCTAGATAAAGGTCTCCAAGTAATATAATTTGAGACTTAGGCTTAGTATTGGTGGCTAGAAGAAATTGTATGTCCTCTAAGAATGTGGAGATAGGTCCAGGAGGTCTGTAGATAAGATGCACCATGGCGGTTTGTTTAGGTGATAATGGCAGTTTGGCTGAGAGTAACTCGGCAGAGGGGAACTGTATGTTGGAGGTCCCTCTAAGTTAAAGAGATTTTTTAAAGATGAATGCAATTCCTCCACCCTTTGAGTGGTTGGCGTCTGTCGCATCTGATAATGTCATAATTATCAGGTATTGCCAGTGAAAGTGTAGGACCTGCTGCAGCGTGTAGCCATGTTTCCGTTATGGCTAGGATGTCTAAGTTTTCAGATGTGATAGCGGTGATGTCGAACTTTTTTGCAGTGTAAACACACACATTAATTTGTTTCATTGTGTGCCTTTTCTGAAAAGGACCTTTCTAAATTGGCACTGGACAGGGTCCCATTTCAAAATGGTGTTTGGGCCCCCTTGCTATAGAGTGCGATGCCATCAGGGGTACACATCTTCCTGCATATAATTAAGTGCAACTGGAATGGAGTGGTATTGTTTGGAGATCTCAGTACACTGGTGGGTACTGGAGATTGTGTGTGGTGAGCAACATTGTGTGGGGTAATGTGCTTAATCATCCAGTGAGAAGTGGTGGGAATCCGCTTTATGTGGGATGGGGTGTGTGCATTTGCCATGATCATTGGAGGGATATGTAGCCCCAACTGTGATTCAAGTGTGGGTCATTAGGAGTGCTAAAAAGGGAGCATGGAAACGGGAAAATGACAACAAATAAAATGTTGCTCATAGGCGCCATCGTAGTGCCTGCAGTTTAGCTAACACAAGGCTGGCCATCTGCATGTGCATGGAGGAAAGGCTGCCTGCTGCTGTCTGACATTCACCTAGTAGAAGGTGATCCAGTAAGGAAGCAGCAGGAAAGTAAGGGTGAATAAAGCAGTCGAGCTCTTTTTAAAACAAAGTAAATGCAGCTGACGCGTGGGAGCTTGCCATTCACCACATGGCTGTAATTACAATGCAGCGTTGTAAATGTTTTTTTTTAGTTTGTGTTTATTTAATATATCACCTGACATACAGTAGTGGCAGATTAAGCAGAGACAGTTTCTTTTCATCCTGTAGTTGATGGCATTAGGGCATTCAGGTACTTGGTGGAATTCCTCAGAAGCTGGTCATCAGCATCGAGAGGAAACAAGGGCCAGAGATCAGCGGCGCTATTCCATGCCTCAGTGATTCCAGTGACGTAGTCAAAAGCACATAGTATATTCTAATGGGATTGACACTCTTTCACACACACCCATTTTGGATGTGCAAAGTGAGCGTTGAATGCAAACATTACTACTTCAGGGCACTTTTAGAAAACAGTCCAATGTTCAAGTTATAAGCCACCCAGGTAAAGACAATTTTAGGTTCTGCACAACCATATTGTATTTTTCGAACTGTCAGTTAAATGACTACACACGCAGTGGCGTCGCCAGGAATCAAATTTAAGAGGGGCACAGAGGGGCCAAAGACAAAGGTAGGGGGGGGCACAGACACAAGTGGTGGTGGTGCCTATGAAAGGGAATGTGTGATGTCACAAGCACTTCTGCAAAGAGGCTTTTGTGCACACCAACTACCCACACCCCACTGCACCGCCTCTCCCATCAGAATGCAGGCACAAAACCATTCAGTGACTAATGTTCCATCATTAGCAGTTTTGGTTGCTACATTCTGATTGGAGGGGCTGCTCTTAGCTGCAGAGGGAACTGAACTGTTTTGATTGTTGTGCTTATGAGTCAGGCCGAGTGCTAATGAAGACTTATGATAGCTTCCGTTCGCTATCTATTTCTGCATAACGGTACAGTATCATGTTGTTCAACTCCTGTGTTCAGTTGCGTTGACAGTGCAGAGACAGCAGCCCAGCTGAGGTAGGGAGGGTACAAGGGGGGCCCCAGGATTTCAGAGGGGGGTCCCGGTCCCCCGCAGGCCCCGCCCTAGGTGACACCACTGTTAACACAAGTACTTCTGCAGGTAGGCCCCACATTTTTACATTACCAAATGTCATTGTGGTTCATGATGTGAACATGCAGAACATGTAAGATCGCAAAAAGAACAACGTGAAAGCACCAACTAATGAAATCACAGCTCTTGCAGGTCTTTCAGGGACTGTCCTAAATGCACTAGGCAGGTTCAAACAATTTACACAAGTTAATGTCAATGTCATAGTTCTGCCGCTCGACAAGTTCATTGTGCAACAAGGTCAGGACAAGGTGTTAGAAATGCCAAGTACCGCTAAAAGCCAATAAAACTATAACTGAGACAAAGTGCCACCAGCCCACCACCTTCCCATTTAGGATGTATTACTCACCCCATTACACATGTGCCCGGAACATAGGTTGGGCAACTTACCACCTCTGCATTAAAATGCACGCAGTGGAGAATTCATAAATCAGGGAAAAAGAGGTAACATCTTTGAAACCGTTCAACTGCAAAAAATAAAATGGACGTAAAGTTCTCCAGAAAGATACCAAGCCCGGACTTCATGTTACGTTAACCACACAGTGAAAAATACAGCTGAGTACCAAACACAACCACAGAGTAGTTAACAAGGCTGAACTAAGGTACTGATTAAAAGTGTGTTCGGCCAAAGGCTGCCAAGAAGAGTGAAACAGGGGGCTGGTAACCACAGTGCAATAAGAAAATATTTTTTGCTGCAAGAGTAAAATACCAGAGCTCTTCCGTGTAAATAAAATTACTTGTTCACAGGAATACCGATGTAACAAATTGCATCACATCCCATTAGTGACTTCCATCAATAAACACTGACGCTATTTGTAAGAGTTCTCTTAATGCAGAGGAGCAATAGAACAAAATGCTGCGTTATTTTTGATCGTAGAACGGAAGTCACTTTTGTTTACTTCCGAAAGGGGGAGCGGAGAGACCGAGCCCCACTATTACAGTATCCTGAAGCAAGATCTTTGATAAGCACAATAGAGGCTGGGAGGATAGCTCATCGGCAATGCGTCTTTCTTGGAAGCAAGACAACACAGTTATAGCAATTCGAATCCCGCTCGAAAAATACATTATATACAATACCGGTCTTTATCGGAGTCCCCCGAGCAATATGAAAACAATCACGGGGGTCACTTAGCAGATTTTTTCAGTGTTCCCCGAAAACCCTGTATATAAATATGCAACTGCCAGCACTAAAGAATGGGGCTGCAGGTGGGATCACAGCAGTCCTTCCATGCCAGATTGTAACAAGGATCAACATTTCTGCTCAAGGCTGACAAGTCTGGCTTCCGCCAGATCTTTTTTCCCCCCACAGATGAACAAGTTACTTACCCATGGTAACGTTCTGTCGACTGGATGTTCCTCCACGTATTCCTCATCTTTAGATATCTCCCTTGTAGTATCAGCTGCTTCAGAAACAGAATTCGGCAGAGGGTGCTGTGTGTTGTCATGGTCGACTCAAAGTCCCTCGAGGGCCTCAGTCTCGAAGTTAATGTTATTGATAGTATAAATGGCACGCACTGCGCCTGTTACTTTAGTTCTGTTTGTTTCACCTTTTTCCCCCCCCACAGGATAACTAGCATTAGTGTAGTCAAAACGAGATCAGACACTCCAGGATTGCAAGGTGCAATCACAGAAATTCTACCACAGGATGGGACAGGTGCTGAGGAATATGTGGGACGAACATCCAGTTGAAGGAACATTACCACGGGTAAGTAACTTGTTCTTAGAATGGTTGTGTCCTCCCATGTATTTCTCATCTTTAGGGAAATTGGAGGAAGGAGTACGAATTTTAAGAAACCAATAATCCATTTCAGTGTTTGTCATCAATGGAGTGCAAGACATCCTTTCCAAATCGCGCCTCATGGCAATAGTACTTTGTGAAGGTATGAACAGACGACCAAGAGGCTGCCGCACAGAAGTCCTGAATCAGCACCCCTCTTTGTAAAGCAGAAGTAGCCACGTCCCTTGTGAAGTGAGCTTGTAAAGCTACCGGCGGCTTCCTTCCCTGCCAGTCCATAAAATTCTGTGATACACAGAATTATCCACTTGGATAACATATGCTTAGTAACTCCCAGATCCAATTTAGGCCCAGTGTAACTGACACAAAGTTGGTCATCCTGCCGTAGTTTAGCAAGACCCGAGATTCTTTGCAGTCTCTCTTCCTCCTTACTAGGATGTGGAGGAGGGTAAAAAGTTGACAATACAATTTTTTGTGAAATCTGAAAATCAGAAATCACTTTCGGTATAAAGGTAGGCCTAACTCGCAAGACAATGGTGTCTTTGTAAAAGGTGGCTTAGATGATGATGCTTGTAATTCACTCACCCTGTGGGCAGATTTTAAAGCCATTAACAGGATTGTTTTCCGTGTCAGTATCCTCAACAGGCAAGAGTGAAGAGGCTCAAAAGGAGCACACATGAACTTTAATGCTAGGATTAAATCACAAATGGGGCCCACAAATGGGACTGGAGGGAACACATTTGTGAGTCCCTTTCAGAAGGGAATAATCAGCGGCATCTTAAACAAGTTTCTTCAGATGTGCATTTAAAAATCAAAAGCGCTGCTAAGTAACCCTTGACAGTGCCTATCTGGAGCCCCAGATTAGCTAGATGCAGTAGGAATGACAACACGATAGGTATGTCGCATTGAAAAGGATCCACATTCGTCTCTCTGCACCAGCTGTAGAACTTAGTCCAACGGCAGCGATACACAGACTTGGTTTATGGTCTTTCCATCGATGGAAATTAATAGAAAAGCAAATCCATCGATGGAAATGCATCGAATGTAAATCCATCGAAATGCTATCTTTAACATGTAAAGGTACATATCCATCGAAACTTGTCCATCGAATATAGAAATGGACAAGTTTCAATGGATATATACTTTTAAATGTAAAAAGATAGAATTCTTTTTATTCAAAGAACTTTAGTTTAAGACATAAGAATTGAAACTCTAGTTTCAAACATTCAACCAATCAATTGTTTAAGTCTGTTACAGCAACCAAATATGGGGTCTTCATCCCCGACAATGACAGTTGTTCTGCAACTCTCAACATTCATAGTGAAGATAAGTTTTACACATTAAACGGTCTAAATCTGATAGCATTTCAATGTGTTTATTTTTCAGATTAAAACGTTACTAGGAGCTGTCCAGTACTGAAATCTTCAAAGTATTTCGGCACTGACCAGCTTCATGTAACGTTTCATTTTTTTGTTTTTGGGGGGCATTCCCACCCTCCCCTAACCCAACCCTAATTCTAACCCCTGCCCGACCCATTAGACTAACCCTAATTCTTATATTTAAAATATCCATCGAATATCCATCCAATTTTATTCAATGAAAATGCATTTTCGATGGAAAGTATTTTCAGTGAATAAAATACGATGGAAATGACTTAGATTAATAGATTTTCGATGGAAAGTCTAGATATCCACAGACTTTGTTGCTGGCCTTCTGGCCGAAAGCAAAATCACCATCACGTCTTCTGGGAGGTCCCAATCATTGAATCTCAACCCTTCAGAAATCATGCGTGAAGGTTGAGAATCTTGATCAATGGATGGAGAACTCTACCCTCCTCTTGCGAGAGAAGGTCCTCTCTTTCTGGAAGATGAATTCGAGGGCAGATGGACATGTCCACAATGTCTGGGTACCACGTCCTCCTGGTCCAATCCGGAGCAATTAGGATCATGGATTTTCTTCCAAACTTTCTCAACCTCCTGATGACTTGAGGAATGACTGGGACGGGAGGAAACACGTACAGGAGCGGGTACTCCCAGTCCACTACAAATGTGTCCCCTAGAGCTCCTCTCTGAGGAAATTCCCTAGAACCTAACAGTTTGCACTTCTGGTTGACACTGGACGCAAAAAAATCTACCGCAGGGGTTCCCCAAAAGGCAAAGATCTCTTAAAGGACTTCCTGAGCTAGATCCCACTCGTGGGAGACTGTGCTCTGCATGCACAGAGCGTTCCCTGCAGTGTTCTCCTCACCAGCTAGGTGAGCTGCTGCTAGGGAGATTCCTTCTTGAATTTGCCAGAACCAGAGCTGCATTGCCGCTCTGCACAGTGGTAGTGACCCTACACCCCCTCTCTTGTTGATAGTGCATGGCCGCTGTGTTGTCGGTCATTATCACGACATTCCTTCCCCGTACAAAGGGTAGAAAGGCCTTCCGCGCTAGTCTGATTGCCCTCACCTCCAAAGGATTGATGTGTAGTTTGGTCTCCGATGGAGACCAACGACCGCTGACAGGCAGATCATTGGCGTGAACTCCCCACCCCGTGAGTGAGGCATCCGTAACTACTGTTATCTCTGGCCATAGCTGCTGCTAAAAGAGTTCCCCCTTCAGAATGTTACCCTCGGAGGCCTACCACACGAGATCCTGTACGACCCTGCTAAGAACCTGAAGTAGATCTGATATCTTGCCTGAAAGCTGAGATCACTGGGACCTGAAGGCCCAACTAGAGGGATTTGATATCAGGAGAGCCTATGGTACCAGGAAAATGCAGGATGCCATGAGGCCAAGAACCCTCAAAAGGTTGAAGGCCGGAAGAGGCGGGGCATTCTGGAATTTGGTGATCTGCTGAATGTGTTGAGCCCTCACCTTGGGTGACAAGGCTTTCCCAGAGGACGCATCCAGGACCACTTCAATGAACTGGAGCTTTTGGGAAGGTATCATGTGAGACTTCTTGAAATTGAGGGAGAAGCAGAGTCTGGAGAGAGAGGCACGTGATGCAGAGATATTCCAGGCTCTGTTCGGAAGAGCAGGTCCTGATCAGCTAATTGTTCAGATTGGGATAGATTTGAATCCCCCCCTATCCTGAGACTCGCTGTCACCGCTGCCATCAACTTGGTGAAAACCCTGGGGTCATAGGTCAGCCCAAATGGCAGAACTCGAAACTGATAATGAGACCTGCCAACGTATTTCACCAAAATGCCAGGGGTAGCGGAAGTGGCATCACACGATCCCTGACCTCTGGTGATATCACAGGAAGATATGTCATTAGACCTTGCGCCCCAAGTGACATCACAGCAAGTGAGGGCACACAACCTTTCACCCGTTGACAAGACAGTAAGTGGCATCACCTAGCACTGTTCCTCAGTACACTAAGAAAAATATTGTTGCGATATCACTATTATATACATTTCATACAAGAACAGATCACTATATGTAGCGTTAAAGGGATAGTCCAGTAAAAAAAATTATTTTAAAAATAGATAGGCAACATTAAAAAAATACTAGCACTTTTTTTTTTTTAAACTTCCTATGGAAAATTTTGAGCTATTCAAGCTCATAATTCGCAAAAGCAAGCACATGGGTGCATCCATTTTGTGAAATGGATGCCCGCCTGTGCTGGCTTTTGCGGCACTAATGAAGGAAAAGCCAGCTAGCTGTAGTAAACAAAAGCTACCGCTGGGTGGCTTTTCCTTCATTGGTGCCGGGACTCGGAGGACGCGGACCGGAGACCAGAGCAGGAAAGCTGCAGCTGAATCTCGGTAAATGCTATTTATTTAAAAAAAAAAATAAGCACTAGCTGTGGTTTTTTTTCTAAGTTTTCCGGGCTGGAGGAGCCCGGAAAACTTAGAAATAAAACTGCAGCTTTAAAAACGTTGTATTCATGTTTGCGGTCGCTTTTGAAGCGACCGCAAACATAAATACAACATTGTGTTTGAAAACGCTGTGGTTTTTCTTTCCAAGTTTCTCAGGCTCCTCCGGCTCGGAGGAGCCTGAGAAACTCGGAAAGAAAAACTGCAGCGTTTTCAAACACAACCGCGTTGTGTTTCTGCCTGCCGTGGCTATCACTTTGGGTCTCCGGTGCTCCCCCAGGGGAGCATCGGAGACCCAAAGTGAAAGCCAAGGCAGGCAGAAACACAACGCGGTTGTGTTTCTGCCTAAATCTGCTTTCCCATTTGGGGCTCTCGGGCTCCCGAGAGCCCCAAATGGGAAGGCAGATTTAAGCAGAAACACTGCAGCATTTAGCATTTCCCATTTGGGTCTCTCGGGCCCCCCGTGGGGAGCCCGAGAGCCCCAAATGGGAAATCAGCTGTAGGCAGAAACACTGCGGCATGTAAATACAACCGTGTTGTGTTTCTGCCTGCCTTGGCTTTCACTTTGGGTCTCCCGTGCTCCCCTGGGGGACCGAAAGTGATAGCCACGGCAGGCAGAAACACAACGCGGTTGTGTTTGAAAACGCTGCGGTTTTTCTTTCCGAGTTTCAAACACAACGTTGTATTTAGGTTTGCGGTCGCTTCAAAAGCGACCGCAAACATAAATACGTTTTTAAAGCTGCGGTTTTATTTGTACGTTTTCCGGGCTCCTCCAGCCCGGAAAACTTAGAAAAAAAAACGCAGCTAGTGCTTATTTTTTTAAAAAAAATAAATAGCACTTATCGAGATTCAGCTGCAGCTTTCCTGCTCTGGTCTCCGGTCCCCGTCCTCCGCATACAGCACCAATGATGGAAAAGCCACCCAGTGGTAGCTTTTGTTTACTACAGCTGGCTGGCTTTTCCTTCATTAGTGCCACAAAAGCAAAAGCCAGCACAGACGGGCATCCATTTCACAAAATGGATGTGCCCATGTGCTTGCTTTTGTGAATTTTGAGCTTGAATAGCTCAAAATTTTACATAGGTAGTTTTTTTAAAAAAGTGCTAGTATTTTTTTAATGTTGCCTATCTATTTTTAAAATACATTTTTTTACTGGACTATCCCTTTAACATCAGTGTCTATAGGACCATATTACCAAAAAACTGACTAAGTAGAGGTCCAACAAAACAACCTGGACTATTGTACATCACTCGGGTAAACTGTAAACAGAGCATCTCGAATAGGCCTAGACCTCAAAGCGCAGACATGCAGTGCCTGCTATGTGCCTGGCCACAGACTGGAAACAGCAACTGACCAGCCCAAGTCCAACCAGAAATATTATGGTCTGGAGGGTTGCCCAGAGCTGTGACAGTGGTTATGAATGATTTGAAACCTTCGACCCATCACCTTTCTGTTTTGCTTATTTGGTAAGTAACCCACAGTTTTCTTTTTGTTAGATGGAAGAAGAGTGGAAGGATGTGTTGCAGGTCCCAATAATTGCAGGGTTTTTTATTTTAAAATGTAAACAGTAGCAGCAGCTCCACAACATCACCACTGGAAAAGCCTGCTGGGCCTAAAGACCTAGGCTGCAGAAGTGATGTGGCCTAGCAGTTCGGGCTGAACCAAACCTGATTTGCATATGGTCTTTCCACTCCTTTAGTGGTTTGGCAGGCTGAAATATGATGGCCTGGCAGATTGCCCAGAGCTGTGCAGTGGTTATTAATGATTTGAAACCTTCCTGCCATCACCTTTCTCTTTTTTTATTTGATAAGAAACCCAAATGTCTTTTTGTTAGATGGACGATAGGGGATGTATTGGAGGATGTGTTGCAGGTCACAGTAATTGCAGAGTTTTTATTTTAAAATGCAAGTAGCAGCTCCACATTATGACCCCTAGAAAAGCCTGCTGGGCCTAAAGACCTTGGCTACTCCTTACTCATGACGCCCAATGAGGTTGGCACATGCATGGAGATGCTTATGGTCTCGTGCAGAAGGGATGTGACCCAGCAGCTCGATCTGGACCCCTTTTGGGGTGGCACCAAGCATGATTTACATTTGGTCTATCCCCTTCTGTAGTGGCTTGGCAGGCTGAAAAGGGATGGTCTGGAGAGTTGCTCAGAACCTTGTCAGTGGTTATGAATAATTTGAAACCTTGTAGCCATCACCTTTCTGTTTTGTATATTTGGTAAGTAACTCACAGTCACAATTTCTTTTAGATGGGAGGTAGAGGGGAAGGCCATATTGCAGGTCACAGTAATTGCATATTTTTATATTTTAAAATGCAGACAGAGCAGCAGCAACTCCATGACCTCACCCCTAGAAAAAGCCCATTTTATTATTTTCTTTGGTCCTTTATATATTGCTTACTGCCAGCCTCCTCCAGCTTCCAAGCAGTGAAAAAGAAACTGAACCCATATTCCACTGCATCCTCTTGTTCCCAAAGCAAGTGTGTTGCTGCGGAGCTATCCTTCCAAATATATTTATGTTTTGCGTGAGGAATCAACATATGGTTTAATTCAAAGGCAGAGGGCAACTTAATTTAAATGATCTCACCTTGCATCTATCAGGTCACACAGTGCCCAAGCAGGATTGGTGGCAGAAGCCAATGGGGCACACCCCTCTCATCACAGGCCCAGTGTCTCAGTGGATGTACAAAGCAGACGAGAAACACTGATGAGATTTGTGTTCATGCTGGGCTGTCACCGAGTACTGTAGGCTCCTCTTACCCATTCCCAGCTAGCTAGACCTAGCCCTCATATCCTTCTTGTTGCTACAGTACTGGGCATGAGCTGCACAGACAGCCATGCCTCTGAACCCAACCATTCAGGCATTATTCACTAATGGACTGCACACCTATTCGCGATTGTGGCTTCATGGTTTATGCTGCATCCCTGTTATTTCTCCAATTAACGAGATCTATATTCCAAGTGATAAAAGCTGTGGCACATTTAGCTGCATTTACAACCGCCTACTTCAGGTGAAACACATCTGCTCTTGGCACAGCCTCGTTGTCCAGTGACCCAGGGGGTCGCAATGACAGGTCTAGAGGTAGTAGAGGTGGAGACAGGGGTAGCAGTTGCTACCCCTGGAAACCCCCAAAAGACGTCCCTGCTCAGGTACTTTCTGTGCTTGTGACGGATAGGCACATGAAAGTAAGCATCCTGAAGGTCCATTTACACCTTCTGTCTGTCTGTCTGTCTGTCTGTCTATGTCTCTGTCTATGTCTGTCTGTCTATGTCTCTGTCTATGTCTGTCTGTGTCGGCCTGGGTCCGTGTGTCGGCCTGGGTCCGTGTGTCGGCCTGGGTCCATCAAATCACCCATACATGGCTCCCGAGTTTAGAAGTAGGTGCCAAGAAATTGTAGAGTGGCTAAGTAGAAATGCGGCACAATGGCGTTAAAGTAGCATTTGAATGTGAGTCAGAGGATTTTAGATTTGTACTCCTGTTCTTACAGGGAGAATATGTGCTCTTGCCTAGATCGTTGCTATAGGATTTTCTTTAAGCCACTCCAAAAATCCAGCACCAGCCTTTTTATCTTTTTCAGCTTAGAAATAAAATGTGGCTAGAGTGTGTGAGGGAGAACATGCACATGTGCAAGCCTTTTATTCAAAACCTATCTAGAAATTACATACTTTAAAGGATGTGCCACTCAATGGTAATAACTAAAGCAGATATGATTATTGTTGAAGTATCTGGTCATGCTGCTGTTTGAGAAGTGTGAACGAAATACAGTATTGTTTTGAAATATGCAATCTTGTATGACCATCAATAACCCCTTATTACCATCTACACATCACAACCCCATGCATCCCTCCAAAGAGCGATTTATCCTTCCAATTGAAGCATACAAACAAGGTGAGATGCAAATGTTCAACAAGGGGCACTATTCTTTTTTTTTATTCAGAACAGCATCACAAACTACAGGCAGCATCACATGTGGCATCTTCTCAAAAACGTCCTCCAGAGCATGGGTTTGAATGCTATGAACTTGTCTTGGACTACAACTTTCATCAGCCCTGACTCAAAGGTGAAGGATCATTTGAGTTTGTCCAAAACATCTGGCCAGCCACAATGTGCATACTGCTGTTCCAGAGGATATGCCTGAGCGAATGCAATTTTGTCGCTGGACCATGCAAAGGCCCAGTATTTTCTACTGCCCTGGCACTCTTCTCTATCTAAAGACATGTGTTTTATGGTGTAGCCAGTGAACATGAATGTTTGAGAAGCTTTATAGAGGAAAGCAAGCCCCAAGCTAAAGCTAGCCACTACCAATCCGGAGTAGGAGCAACACTTTGACCATTTTGTATGCTCTTTACAAAATGTCACTGGATTTGTTTCAGGAGATTTATGAAACAAATGCTTTGCTTACACAGACTGTCCTTCGCCCTTACTTTATTTTGCTTTACTTATCTCCCCAAATAATTCGCGAAAGGTTACAAGTTTAAAAAAGGTTTACTATATAACACTAATTTTTATGCAACGTAAGAAATGCAATACAACTTCCTCTTGAAAAAAGTTACATTCTAGTTCCTCAATTAATATTTCCAGAATCTTCTGTTGCGGTACTTGCCTGAAAATGCATTTCTTTCAGCTTCAACCCCTAGGCACACGCACTACTTGGAGCTTTCTTCATGGAAACTAAATCAGAAAAGCGTCACATTTCACAGTCGTGCGCCACCAGAGGAATCTTCCCTTGGAGTCACTTGACACCCTCTAAAATTAGATGCACAGAAAACGTGCTCAACATTTGTACTTAAAATTGGAGCCTAAGCAGTCGTTCAAGACTGGTGGTGAGCAGACTTCAAATCTGCACTCATGTTTCTTCTGCATTTGGCTAGCCAGCACATGCGAAAGAGTCTCACGCAGATTGGAATAATCATGTCTCAAAGAATCACAGCAGCCAATCGGTAGCCTGGGGACGACTCCTCTCCCGGGAAAACGCTGGCCAACCGCTCTGCTGCAAAATGTCCACTGGCGTTTCGTCAGAGCGCAGAGATACCCTGCGTAACTTGTGTCGTGGTCTTGCTGTAGCTGCATAACCACTCCAAACAGGAGTTGAGCTATAAATAGACCATTTCCTTTCGAATTCAAAGAAAAATTGAAATCGACCAGAAACCGCTCCTTAGATGGAATGGACTGGCTCACAAAGACCACGAGCGGATTTGCTGTGTGCATGGGTGGCATCGGAACCAAACGTGGCCGTGGCAATGTTTTCAAAGTGCCACAGATTGCTGTGCGAGAAAGCCAAACCCCACTAAATAGCGCTTGGGGTTTCTCTGCCCCAAAATAAATTTGTAAAAAATGGTCAGAATAGCTAATTTTACAGCACATTTCCCCCCTATATAGGCATTTAAAGTAGTTAAATCAACAATTACTGAAAGATTTATAATACATTATTTGCTTCAAAGGGATGTGAGGGATGAGGAGAGATGAAATAAAGGGGTTTGGTGACTGGGGAGAAAGGGTGAGGAGCAGAAAACCAGGGTACCCACATGAAAGAGACCTAGAGGATAAAGGTCCACTTGGAAATCTCCAGAGTACCCGGTAGGTGAGTCCATCACTGGCTTTGTGCCCTGCCCTCTATGACTAATTAAGGAAGCACCTCCTGCAGAGAAAATGCAATTTTTTTGTGTCTCTCTAGAACTTTCATAATATTCGAAATGATAGCCACATAAAGTCGATGAACGTGCCCATGCCAGAAGACAAACGTACACTTTAACGCTGTACTTGCGTCTCCAGATTCACGCAGGACACCTACACTGCTTTTTCTGAGAGGCCAGTTCTAAAGTGGCCTCTTCTAAACCCGACCACCTCCACTGCCAACGCAAACATTCCAATCACAAACATTTGCATAGGGGCGGTATCTTGTTACTGGAACAGTAGGGAGTAGTGCTCTTAAGTTTCCCAATTGCATGCGTGCGAATCCAGTCCCGTTATTGTTTTGCAATGCTGTGACTTGCTAGAAATCCCAAAATTACAAGAAAAAAACAAAAAGGACTGGATGGTTATCACAGCCACGGAATTGGAAAACTTGAGAGCTCAGTGAGTCAGATCAACTTTATCAAAGAGACAAAAGAATCAAGTGATCAGAAACGTGCAAACACAATCAAAGTGTTGCAGGAGGGCATTCAACGTTTTTGCAAGTTATTGAAAGTAGAATGGTTTTCTGAAAGAAGTCCGCTTCACAGTTCCTCAAATTGCAAGGTTTTGTGAACATTGAATTGCCAGTTAATTTAAGGAGGCAGTCTTCTCAAAAGATTTCCTTCAGCCATTAACACAGAGGTGCATGGTGAATATTTTCCAGTCACATGTCCGAAAGATTCTATAATGGGTTGGTAATAGTGCATTCAAAGTGGCAATGAAACTAAACTGCACTCTATGCCAAGAAGTTCAAAACGCATGGTTCTGTGGATACACGCATGGGATTTCTTAGTTAATTCTCTTGACTCTCATGGGTTCCTTAAAGGGTGATGTAAGTTACAATGTGCAGACCCAAGCAGCAGAGTAGGAACTTTATTAAAAATCAATGGGAAAAGAATGTGTTTATAACCACATTTCTCTTTAAATGTTCACTTTCTTTACTAATGTGCAGAAACTGTACAATTTGAAATGCATCAATGACCATCTCTCAGTCAGCATCTAATTCTATGACAAGACTGGAGGCGAGCATTATGCTTCATCTTCCTTTATTTCTACTCTTCAGCAGTTCCACAACATATATAAAACCATGAAAAGTACACAACAAACTTTTCCATTTTTTTTTTTTTTTAACTACAACCCCCATGAGTCTCTGTAGTCCATGCTCATTCCACCAGTCATGAGCTCCTTCCTGTGCTTAGACTCCTCCTCTTCTTTTACTGCTCTTCAAGCAGATAAGTACCTTTTCTCCACTCTCTGTATGACTGGGATAAATTGCCTGTGTTGGAGTGGGAGATTAGGGTCAAATAAGTTGAGGCACGGCTGGTGTGTGTAGGAGATTGTTGTTTGATACATAAAAAAAAAAAAAAAAAAAGAAAGCATATATAAGGGGAGAAATGTAATGGTTTATTGACAGCACGCATAGGCGAGTTTAATTCGATGTGCGCTCGCGTACACGCGGGCAGCCGGAACAATCTAAACTCATTAAATATGCTATCTAATTATGGCTCACCTGCAGATTCTGTGGGCAAAAGTGATCATTTTTGGTCAATTATATCAAGCAACGACCGTGTTTAAAAGTTCTTTCAGCTATTCTGGAAAGCAATTGCGTCAGAGTAATTGGTAACACCATAAACGGGTTTAACTGGACAAGAAACCATAGAAGCCAGAAAAAGACGTTCACAGAATGGATTGTAACGCAGCCACTGCTCCCTTTGTGATTTTTTTAATTATTTGGCCGCGGCAATTGCGATCCGATCCTGAACCTCTCCACGAGGAGAGGCCTGAAATGGCTGCCGGACCTTCTGTTACCATGGTTGCCTAGCAACCCAGACGCACGGATCGTCCCATTGGCTAGGGAGCCAACTTCCTGCACAATACCACGCCGGAAGGCGTGAGCCGGCACCCACACTAAGGCACACATTGCAAGGCACGATCCTGTCAGTGTCTGTCGTTGCCTGCGGGCCAGCCACGCTACCCGCTCCCCATTCTTTTCTAGAAGGTAAGTGTGCACCCGATTGTTAGCCTCATCTCTGTGCCTAAATTAACTACTTCATCTCTGAACTCACGTGCTACACTTGCCGAGTCGTAACTCCTGATCCTTCCCCACCTGCATTACGTACCACCACCGACAATTCTGAGAATAACCCACTAGCATTAACTGCATGGCGCGCACAGGATCTCGCGACCTTAACTTCTGCCACTCACCGGTAACTACACTGTAAAACATAGCAAGCTGACCGCAAAACAGCAGCGTGCTATATGAATGCCTTATTTGACTTAACCTGTTGCATTGTACCCACGGCCAGCACATATCAGACTAGCCTACTGTTATTGGAATGCATCACTTGAATTAGCCTATTGTTACTCTCTGCATTGTACCTATGGCCAGAATTTACCAGACTAGCCCACCGCTACATGCTTGCTTATTATGAATTAACGTACTGTTGCATACTGAGTTGGACCAACGGCCGGTCTACATCAGAATAGTCTGATACTGCTATAGGATTGCATATTCTGAACTAGCAAATATCCGGTCGCTGCACCTGCATTTACCCACCTTATCTATCCAGCCTAGCCGTCCAATCCCAACATCCTATCCTACACCTTACCTTAACTTGAGACATCCTTCCTAGTTACCTAGTCTCCAAATATGGCCGCACTAAGAAGAGTGACCCTCACTATGGCCACCATCCTGCCTCTATTCCACAACATATCACCATCCAACCTCCCTCCCAACACATGGTCCAAAATACTGCCCACTACAACATCCGTAGTCACCCCGCCTCCTCAACCACCTCGGTCACCATCTGAATACATCTCTAAATTCGCCACCCCCCCACACCTCTCATCCCATGCCCCACGCACATGTGAAACGCAAGACTAGGCTCCCGCACTAACACACCTAACATCACAAGTCTCTACTTCACATGGCTTACGCACTTGAGAAATACAAGACTAAGCTCCCGCACCAGCCTCAACACTATCTCCAAGTTCCCACACCTTACCCTCAACAGACATCAAATCACTGCCCACCATTCCACCAGTGCATTATACTGAAACTCAACCGCCTCAGCCCCTCTACATCATTTGATCTCCCACTAGATGACTCGCTGCCTCCCTATACCACTATCAAAGACGCCCTCATCAGTGCACAATCATTAGTAGCCCATACTCTTGATATTGCAGACGTGACCACATCCAACAACTTAGACTTCCTTGCAGTAACAGAAACCTGGTTACATTCTGCTGCTGGACCCTCACTCTCAATTGAAATCCCTGAGAATTACTCTATCCTCCGGACAGACAGAACATCTGGGATAGGGGGTAGGGTAGCCGTCATTGCTAAATCCAACTTGAACATTAGAGAAGTCACCTCATATACAGACCCGCAGGTGCAATTACTTCCTTTGAGGAGGGTATCTCCCATCTACTAACATCCAATACAAAACATGCAATACAAAACCAGGCTCCCAAATTACTCTATTGGGTGACTTCAACCTAAGCCTTCAGGACCCTAACGATGCAAACGCCTCCTTGATTAATGATACAATCACTCAACTAGGCCTGACGCAACATCAATAAACGTACTCATGCCAAAGGTAGAACCTTGGACTGGCTGGCCAAAGTCAATTGTGACATTTCCTTGAAGGACATCACACCATCGCCTGGTCAGACCACCATTTTATCACCTTCACCATACCCAAAGTTACTCAAAAAAGTGAACCCCCTACTGCTGCATTGCAAATCCTAGCCAGGAACAAACGTACCATTACCACACAATGCTAAATCTGGCACGAAAGAGCTATTCTCCATTCTAAGAGAATTGGAATCACCTGTGCCCCCCTCTGATGACTGCATCAAGGACAACGCCTGGTGCAACAACATCCAACAAGCTCTCTCCTGCAAGCCAAGATGGAAATTAAAAAAGCTAACCTTTGAGCCAAAGACCACTTCAGCAATACACATAGCCCTCCCCATCTTGACTGCCCCCTCTTCCACTTCTCTCTAGTTACAGAGGAGGAAGTTAAGATCATAATTGCTAGTCTAAAACCGTCTAATTGTCTAGGCAACCTATGTCCTCCCTCAGTCATCAAGGATGGGGCTAAAGACTTTGCGCCCTTCATCACTACCCTAATCAACTCCTCATTCAAGAATTCCTATGTCACGAATAACCTCAAAGAGGCATGGGTCCTTACTCTCCTTAAAAAACCCAACCTAGACCCTAATACACCGACCAACTATAGGCCCATTACGACTGTCCCATTTCTCCTGAATATACCTCCAAATACAACATCATTTGGAAGACAACAACCTTCTAGGCCTGCCGCAATCTGGCTTTAGACCCAGGCATGGGACTGAAACGGCCCTACTGGACCTAAATATCCAAATGGATGAAGCTAAAGACAAGGACAATTTGGCCATCTGCTCCTGTTGGATCTGTCTGCAGCCTTCGACCTAGTCAACCACCAAATACTTACCAGACACCTCTCCTCGGCTGCTGCATTCTCCCAGAATGCCACCAATTGGATTCAGGCTTTATTGTCTGAAAAAAAACAACCAGGGTCTTCGCCCCCCGAAGGCGGAGCTGCTGTGGACCCTGTCCCAATCCAATGTAGAGTTCCCCCATGGTTCTTGTATTTCCCCAAAGCTTTACAACATCTTCACCAAGCTCCTCTTCGACCGTCTTGATGACCTAGGTGTCACATATACTAACTATGCCGACGACACCCAGATCCTCATCACGCACACTGGGAGCCATGAGGACGATGTTGCAAAACTAAACGAGATCTACCTTGAAAGCCAAGCATGGATGGCTACCCATAGCCTCTGCTTAAAAGACAAGACGGAACTGCTTATCGTCTGTTCCCAAGCACATCTCAACAAACTTGACCCCAGAAATCAATCCTTCACCATTGATGGCAACATTATAAAAGTCTAAAAAGAAGTCAAAACGTTGGGTGTGTATCTCGACGCCACACTCTCACTCAAAAAACAAATTAACGCCACCATCTCACCACGGCTTACACCAATAAACTTAACACCTGTAAACCCTTCTTATCCACCAACAGCTGCTTTACACTGGCTAGAGCCCTGATATTGCCAAACTAGATTACTGCAACACACGCTTCCTTGGCTCCACTAATCAAAACCTGAACAGACTACAGATACTTCAAAACAACGCCGTCAGATGTGCCCTCAATCTCCCCCGCAAGGCCCACATCTCCACCATCAGAAAGGAGTCTGACTGGCTCCCTATCCGTGAGAGAATAAAACTACGAGCACTAGTCATCACACACAAATGCCTCTATCCGACAGCCCCACGTTACCCATCAGACAACTTTACTAGACACAATTCTACCAGACCCACTAGATCCCCCATATTTACACCGACTTAACATCCCTAAGTTCAACTTGAAAAAGGCAGGGGGAGCTAGTTTCCCTGTGCTAACAGCGAAATGCTGGAACACGCTACCCACGGCAATTCGAGCCGACTCATCGTTCTGGTCATTCGGAGCCAAGGTAAAGGAATTGCTCATATCTCAGCAATAAACTTCAACTGCCCTTAGCATTATCGTATGTCCTGCTAAATACCACTGTAGGAAGAGATCTGGCTGTCCAAACCTGCAGGGTGCTATTTGGTGGTGCCGTTTGTTGAGTCCTGTTTTACAGCAAATCGGGAAAAGGAAGAACTTACTGGTGTTTGTCGTAGTTTTTTTTTCAGCAAATACCTTGTTTATTTCTGCTGCGGCTACCCACACCCCCTCCCTTAACAAAGGGCTGATCTGGTCAGGAGACTGCGGGGATTCGTTCCCTTTGATCCCGTACTCTGCTATATACAGGTGACTGTGGGATCTATTCCCATCGAAACTGATTTTTACATAATCAAGGTGCAGAGGACTAGAGTTGGAGAAAGCCTTAATGCCTCCAATGAAGAGATCCACACAGCTTAAATATAACCTTAGAAGAACTAAGGGACTGGAGAAAGCCAAGAGTCCCCCAAGCAACGTTACAGTACGGGCAAAACCCAGGAAGAAAGCTAAGAACGCCAAACCTGCAGACCAGGGCATGATTACCGAGTTTTTCCCACAAAACCCGCTCCCGGAAACAAACTCCACTACTATTGAGGAAGCTATTGCTCCAGCGCCATATAATGCTGGCTCATTATGCGCCTCAAACTACGATGACAGACAATAATTCATTACTGGAACTTTGTCTAAACATTCAAAGAAATATGACCACTGCACCAGGAACAATGCTCATTAATATTGACTGCACCCAAGAAAATAAGCAGGGAAATATCCCCTATGATACTCCTACCCAAGTGGAATCAATGGGCAGACTATCAGTATCACCGAACCTGGCAATGGCTTCTATGGAAGACAGCCCAGAAGTCGAAAGCAAATGTTTGGCTAATATCTATCCCGGGGCTGCTGAGATTGCAGAGATTCAGTCCTCAGTTGCATCCCTGCAATTCGCTCTTAAAATCTTATTGAAAATGTCTGGGCGAATACTGGATAATTCCAATGCTTTAACCCTAGACATGATCAAGAGGGAGAAAGCTGGTGGAATAGCTGATGGAGATCCTTCAGCAGAATCCAATTTATCGGAAGCCATACAGCTGGTCGAAGAAATCGAGGAACAACAAACTGATGAACAACCTATCCCGGGGGTGGAGGCTGACAAGGAAAACGAGGAACCATTCTTCTCACGTAAGCAACGTAGAATGGCGAGGAGGGCGTCGGAGAACAAAAGAGCCAAAGCTATGGCTCCTTCCAGGCTCGACATGGAACCTACTGGGCATCCCTCAAAGAAAGCCAAAAAAAGAGCAGCCAAAGCAAAGAAAAGGAAGAACAGTGGAGAGGGCTGCCTGACTAGTTGGTTAATACCTGAACGAGAAAAGATGATTGAGCTTGATTAGGATGACGGAATACTTGAGGGGGACAACTTGAGCGAAGAGGATGTGGCAATGGACGAGGAGAGCCCTGTGAGAACACCAGAGCTACCAGTCCCAACGACTAATATAACTCCTTCGACTGAAACCAAAGTTGCCACGGATGGAAATGGTATATGTTTGATAAAGAACTTATACTTAAGTGAAGAACTAAAATGTCTCCCTCGCTCAGAACTGTTAACTAGACTGAGATACGTAAGTCGGACGAATTCCCATTCGTGGAACCATTAAAAGGTCCAAATCCTCAGGTATCAGCACTGCAAGTTTCTATCAACTGCACAATTGCTAAGGAACTATAAGGTCGAACTGAAAGCGGTTGATGTGGAGGTGATGTCGATCTGAATGACAGACTTAAGATGTTTGCCCAGAGAGGTAGACTTGCCAGTCGATGTCAGTGCCTGTCCTAATCTCCCTCAAGGGACGAATGTGGTCGTCTCGGATATCCAACAAGTACTAAAATGGCTGGCTGACTCGCTACCCGGAGTGTTGTTAAAACAATGAGATATTACAATTCTGTCATGGAACTGCAGGGGTTTTGCACATTTGCTGTCAACAGAGGGTTCTACCAAGATCTTGGATAAACATAGCTGTTTCTGTCTCCAAGAAACTTGGGCGATGGACCAATTGATTTTGGATGGCTTTGTCACTTATCAAACGGCAGCAAAAAAGGCATACAGGGTAGACCTTATGGTGGCCTTATTACAGGGGTAGCTAATACTTTGCTCAAAACAAGTGGAAACCCAATTGGCCAGTAACATGATGGCAGTTGAAGTCAACTACGACAATCAGGCAGGAAAGGATCACTTCCTACTAGTCAGCCTATATAATCCCCCTGGTGCATTATTAAGAGAACAACTGCAGGAGGCTCTTCATGACCTATTGGCTACCTGGCTTTTAAAACTTCGAAACACCGAGGTTATAGTGGTTGGCGATTTTAACTGCCACATGACCAGGATCAGAGGGAAGTCTCATAACCCTAAATTAAAACTCAATAATTGCATACAACATAATAAAAGTGATCCCGAAGGTCGAGGGTGAGAACATTTGTTCGATTCATGGGACATAGAAATGGTCAATGGTAAAACCATTAGCGATTACCCAGGATGCCACACTTGGTCCAATGAAATCTCCTGCAGTACTTTAGATTACATATTTGTCTGCCCAAGATTGTAGGAGATGGTGGATGACATGCAAGAGATCCCTAACGAGTGGAGTGACCATGCCACACTTACATGCAAATTGAAAATTAGCGCAAATGATACCACTGCCACTAACATGGGTAACATTAAGCTAAATAAAGCAGGCACACGGATCAGATGGTCTGATAAAAATGTGGGCCATGCCGTGGCGGCTTTGGCCAGTGATAACTTACATCTTTTACCGAATTTTAGGGAGATGACTATTAATTCCATCGAAAATTGGATCTATTCCTTTGTTGGGAAACATGCCGTCTGTCGTATAGGGGCTATGACTAGTTGGGGAAAAAAAGCCTCCTTTTGATAAAATGATCAGACACGCTAAGAGAGAGAGTGTAGAGCTGAACTTCGGCTTGCCAAGAGACAAGCATGTGCCCCAGATCAATATTATATCAAGGTAAGGTGTATTACAAATAGATACAGGGCTATTATTAAGGCCAAAAGGAAATCCAATAAAATTCTGTCCTGGCAAAGGCTAGTAAATACAATCTGTACAGGTAAAACCCGTAATATCTGGTCTCTGCTGGGTGAAGCTAGGGGCACTGTGAAAGGCCCATTAGTTAACCCCATCAAGGCCGAAACATGGATAGCATTCCTTGAAAATCGCAATGCGATGGTAGTTATGGAGAAATCCTGCCCACTGGACAATATGCCATTAATTCCTCCTATTATTGTATCATACGAAATGGTGATGAATACAATCACAGAATTAACATACTCACGTGCCCCAGGGCCTAACGGACTGGCAAATATCGTGATGAAGTCTCATCCTGAATTTTGGGCATCATTACTAGTTATCCTGTTTAAAAAGATCTTAAATGAGGGGAAAATACCTCGATCTTGGCAAACAGCAGTTCTTATACCGGTCTATATATAAAGGGCAACCGTGCGGATCCCAGTAATTATAAACTTCTCTCAATGTTGGACGCCACAGGGAAGATATTTGCCTCACTTCTATTGAAAGAGCCACAGCTTTGGGTAGAGCAATCTGATATACTTTGCAAATTCCAGAGTGGCTTTAGGCAGGGCTATTCCACGGCGCATAATATCATGGTTATGGACCTCCTAAGGTCACGAGCAAGATCAGGGGGGCAGCCCCCATTATATGCCCTCTATATAGACTTCTCAGCAGCATTCAATTCCATTCCCCGAGTGTGTCTTTGGCAGAAATTAAAATCAATGGGCTGCCCTGATGGTCCGATTTACTATCTCAGATTGCTCCATCAGAATACCTCTGTAAAAGTAAAATTGGACCAGGAAGGTCATACCACCAGAAGTGTGCACCAAAACAGGGGGGTCAAACAAGGCTGTGTCACGGCTCCTTTAATATACAATCTATATGTACATTACATCCCCGTGGCTATTAGGGCTGCGACAAATTGTCCACCGAAAATAAGAGATTCCATCTGCCCGGTTCTTGCCTATGCAGACGATTTAGTAATACTCGACCACACCATCAGTGGGCTTTGTAGGTCGGCCTCTGAATATGCTGAGACAAATGGCCTTAAAATTAACCTGGAAAAAACTAAGGTCATGAGATTCACCAAAAGGAACACCACTCGTGTGCAGCTTAGAGTAGGCCTCGATAACATCGCCTATACTCCTCATTACCGCTATTTAGGGATTGAATTTGAGACCGTTGGTGACTATGGACTATGCAAACAGTCACGCATTACTAGAGCGGCGCAATTGACTGCACTGTTCCATAGATTTACAGCAAACCAGGGAGGTTTTACTATTTGGGGTACACGTCAACTTTATCCCCAATGATTACTTATGGTTTGGAAGCTCTCCTTAATACTGACCTGAAATGGTTACAGGTGATAGAAGGGAATTTTTGGCGCTCTATCTTGGGCCTACCACCAGGAATCCCCATGGCAATAATAAGACTAGAATTGGGGCTGACCTCGTTGAAAGCTCTAGTGTTAAAAAAGCAAGCTCTACTCTACCTGAAGATGAGTGGTAAGACCAATAATGGGCTACTAAAAGCTGTCCATCAAGAGATGTCTAAGGTTAATCCCCCATGCCCCTTGAAGGAGCAGATGTCCACATTTCTGACGGCAATTGAGTGGCAAATCCGGGTGGGTTGTGTTACAGAAGAAGCACAGAGGGCCCTGGGTAAACGTACAGATCTCTGGGATTGGTTAGAGAACTACGACCATCTCCGGGACCTGAAAAGCTATCAGTTTGTTCAGTATAGACTGTACAACTTCAAAAAACCTCAGAGTTACCTTAATTTGTGCCCTGATGCGAGACTTAGATGCTTTATTTTACTTCTAAGGCTCAAACAACTACCTACGTTAATGATCATGCTGGAAGTCTGCACTGAGGAGTAGCTGTCATTTTGAGGCATTGTACGGTTGTTGATCTATCACTAATTGTGACTATTGAAATCTTAAATCTTAATGATGATGATATTATGGTTTGTTTAGGCAATTTAATGTATTTCTTTCCTTTTATTTTTGTATTTAAACGAAATGTGTTTTTCTTCTATGATAATTTTTATTCGTCATGATTTTTTTTAATGTAAAATTTATATTAATGTGTAAAGTTTCAATGTAAACTAAATCACAATAAATATTATTATTAACCAATCCACTAACAACTTCACTTCTCTGCATACTCCTCTCAAATGTGTGCCGATACTGCTGCGACCAACCTGTAACCTGGTCCGTTTAACTCTCCTTGCCGTTGTTATCACTGACCTGTCTGTAACCCAGTCCCACATATTATCTTTTTGTACTGTATCATACCCTGCTGTCTTTCGTCTGTGCTACTTTCTGTAACCTATGTTGCTCTTAAAGTCAAAGTGCCCAGTTACCCCAGGGTTTGGGTGTGCGATACAAATAAACTAAACTCTATCCAAGAATACCTCTTACCTGGTCTTGTATTATTCCTCAGTAGACCATCTAGTGTTTGTCTTTGCATTTAGTTCTCTTTTTTATTATGTGATTTGGTTTACAAAACCTTGCACATTTAGAATATGTAAATCTTGAAGATAAAATAGTTCCTTAAAAGACAGAAAAAAAGCAGAAGAAAAGAAAGATGGTCCTTATATAAATTGCATACCACTTATAATCCAGTCACTATTGTCAGACAACACATAATAAATGTTGTGTAACCCTGAATAAATGTTTCACCTAACATGCTGTACATTTCCTTAATTAGTCGTACAAGAGCTAGGATTATAGATTCATGAACACCGGCTAAGAGGCGGCTCCACAAGGTTTCATTATTATTAATGATAAAACTAGAAATATATTTATCCAACCAACAATTTCTAACGAGGATGGTCTCAGGACATTCAAGTAGAAGATGTTTCCAATTTTCCTTTCCATTCTTACAAAGCCGACAAATTGCATGACAGGGTTCGATTCCTCTACGGGGTGGGGGTCCATGACATTCAATGTAAATAAGATGTTTAACCAAAATCTCAGGAAAGTTGTAAGTATTCTTCGATCAGGGAAGATGGGCAGATAATGAGGGAAGGTGTTAAAACCTCAAATTATGTATGTCTGGTTATATGTTTGTAGTGGTCATATACCTTGTATTCCTGTAGTTTTCCATGTTGGATGGACCAGTCTCAGAGAAACTTTAGATTTCATTTTCATAAGATTGGATATTAGATATTCAAGATTGGAAACTATATTTTCTAGCCGGTCAGGCAATCCCTGTCCATCTTAGATAGTATGGGTGCCGTGCCAGCCAGACAGGCAACTTTCAGATCTTCGTACAACAATTCTTTTGGGGGGCGTTTAAGATGTTATGAAATAATATCAACTTCTTGTATAATAGGATGGCATCAACAGATTGGAGATCCAACTCGATTCGAATTAAGGTCATAGGTAGGCAAAGGTGGAGGAGTGGAGCTCTTTTCCATAGGTAGCCTTCCAATTTTTTCAGGAAAGATATCCACAGGATGTTTAGGACCTCAAATCCATACAGCAAGGTTGGAATAATGTCCCAATTATAATAGTTTAGCAGCGATTTGATCGTCAACGTACAATACTTGACATATATTTTTCTCATTTGGGCAACCAAATGGACTAGTTTAGCTTTTAGTCTAGCCAAAATGTGTTTGTGTCTTCGTTTAGAGTAAAACGGAAATCCCAAATAGACAATATGATCTGTGGTTAAACTTGGTGTATTTCTGGTCATTCCTACAGAGCACAGACTATTCTTTTGCGTTAATCGTCAGACCATTTTCTCTTGGGAAATCCTGTAATCTTAATATAGTGTTCTAAAATAAATAGGTGTGGAATCAAAGATCATAATGTAGTCTGCAAAGACTAGCGTTCTTATGATTAAACGTCCAATTCAAGGAATAAATGACTTGGTGACATCTAAACAGATAAACATGGTTGCTAAACATGTTTAGCCATGAAGGAATAGGGAGCTTGGCTCCCGACTCCATTCCCCAGCCTGCCCTGCTCCTGACCTCCAAAGGGTTGATCCCGCCTCCAACATTGGCCGCCGATTTACCTGCAGCGACCCAAACGCCTTCCGCTGACTGATCACAATGTGAGGCTTTGTTCGCTCTGCCCCTCAGAGTCCAGAAGAAGCCATATTCCTGCAAGCGTTTCACCCGCCATTAGGCCCGCTCCCACTGCTCCACCGTCCACCTGGTCCTAGCTCTAATCTCAGGAACAACGGGAAAGGAAGGAATAGGGAGTCTGCCTCCAGACTCCATTGACCGGCCTGCCCTGCTCTCAACTTCCAAAGAGTTGATCCTTGCCTCCCTCCTCCCACCATTGGCCGCTGACCTACCTGCAACCACTCAACTTCCATCCGGCACCTACCTTACTCCTTATTCATGGGGAGACCTAGCTCTGGGAACACATACAAAGAGCGATTAGCCTAGACTCCTCACCGCATTGCCACCAAGCTATTCACCATAATGCTAATACACACTACTGCTTCCTCTCAGCTTTGCCCTCACTATGCACTGTTCCTGCTATCTCCTTCTTTCCCTTCTGTTCTATTCTCTCTTTTTTGCTCAGACCCACCACTTCTCTCTTCCCATCTCCATCATCTTTTCCCCGCCGCCATCTCTCCTCGTGCCCACTTAGCACTATACTCAAAAACATCCCCCTCTACTCCGCAGACCCTACACCACTATACTTCCACATCTCACACTCCATTGCACTCCGAAACGCACAATTTTTCAGAAATGTAATCTCCTTCTCCTCAGACTTCTTGCTTTCTTATTTCCCTTCTCTCTACCCATTACCATCACCAAAACCTAAATCCCTCATTCAGACTGCTCCCCTTGCTGCCCTCCATTACCCCGTCCATACCTTCACTCACTCACTCTCACCGCCTCACTTGTAGCAATGATGGGGTAGGGCTATTTTTATCTTCTAAAATTCCAATCTCTACTACTCAGCTAGCCCTCAGCAACTCACCCTCTTTCAAATACACTACCTCCACTATGACTGCCCCTTATAGGATTTGCATCATCTCCATCGGTCACAAGGTCCTAGAGGCCAATTCTTTGACCACCGCGCTAATAGACTCTCTGCCTTCCGATCACCACCTCATTGTTACTGGCGACTTTAACCTTCCTTCTCTCTCTGCTGCTCCATCCACTGACTTTACCTCCCTTCGCCTACTACTCTCTGTCCACCCACTCTAATAGGAACTCCTTTGATCTTATTCTCATGTCTACTCTCAGCCTCCAAAAATCTCTACTGCTCCCTCTCCCTCCGATTACTCATCTTTGCCTCAATCTCCACTCTCACCTCTTCCTCCCTCTTGCCACTCACTACAGCTGCTACTAAGCTCTGGTTTCCCTTTTCCAAACTCCCTATCTACCTCTGTGACCTACAACAGTTGCATTCCTCATTTTCTGAACTCATCTTCCCAACCAGTGAAGATTTCTCCAACTTCAACATTGCTCTTCATGCTCCCTTTTCCTCACAGCGCACTGTCCATTTTGACTCCTAAACCCTCCCCCATCTATGGCCCTGGATTACATCTCTCAACTACACCCTGAAAATAACTATGTAGAATAAGCTTTGCACCTGGCAAAGATCTAGACACTCCTCGGATCTCCAACTCTAGCTCTCAGCTCTTCTGAACTACTCTTCTGCACTACTCCATTGTTAAACACAAGTATTACCTCTCTCTCGTATTGTCTCAATCCTCGCAACACATGCACCTCCAGAAATCTCTCAACTAAATTCTCTCACCTCCCAAACCCTCCTGCATCTCTTCCACTTGTCCTACCAACAATCTCGCTCTCTACTTTGCTTCCAAAATCTCTACCATTCGAAATACCCCCAACAATTGCCTACTGTGCCCTCCTCCTGTTCACTCCACCACCCCTTCCTCGCTCACCACTATGTCCACCTTCACTACCACCAACAAGGATGACATTACTGCCCTTCTCCTTGCAGCTAACCCTTCCTGTGCCCCAGTGACCCCACTGTCCCCTCACATGGTAAAGCTCATAGCACCCACTGTTGCTCCTCACCTTACATCCTCCAACTCCTCCCTTGACGCAGCCACTGTCCCTCCATCTTACAAATCTGCCACCGTCATCCCCATCCTTAAAGAAAAAAACGGGTCTTGACCCAAGCTATCATGCCAACGTTCGCCCTGTCTCTCTTTTACCTCATTATTCCAATATCCTTCAACAAGTTGAATTTAAGACTCTCCAAGTTCCTTCATACATACAACCTTCGTGACCAACTTCAATCTGGCTTCAGATCTCTCTATTCTACCTAAATAGCACTCCTCAATGTCACCAACTTCATTCCCTCCATTCATCATGCTAATCAGTCTTCAATTCTTATTCTTCTTGACCTCTGTGCAGCCTTGGCTACTGTCGACCATTCAGACCTTCTCTCCACCCAGTCTCTACTTGGCATCAAAGATAAAGCCCTTGCTTGGCATATTTCTTACCTCACCCTGAAGCATTTCAAGAGGTCTTGAAAAAAGCAACCTCCCCACCCACCCTCCTCTCTTTTGGGGTTCCTTAAGGATCAGTCAGGGTTGCACGTCTCATGACTCTCCATACCTCTGCTCCCTGTGCCCAATCCTACAGCTTCTCATATCAACATTTTGCAGACACCCAGATCTTTTTCTTTCCCTCCCTATTTGACTAACTGAAACATCTCATGTCTCACCACCATTGAATGGTGTCTCACTCGCACACCTTTAACCCCACTGAAAATGAAGTTCTCTCCTTCCCAGCCAAAAAAGCACTCTCTTACTCTCCTCTCCCACTCCCATTCCATTATCTCCCGACTACCTTCCTTACTCTACGTCTGCTCGCAACCTTGGTGTCGTATTCAACCCACATCACAACTTCTCGCTCCATCTTCAAATCTGCCACTGCTGCCAGACTCAACCTCCTCCACATCAGAAGAAAAAAAGCAATTCCTTCCTTTCAACACTGCCGAACAACTCCCAACCTCCCTATCCCTCTCTAGAACAGAGTCCTGTGCTAGTGTTCTCCATGGCCTTCCCAACTATGCTTTCTCAATGCATTACAATGTCCTTAACGTTGTTGTTCGCACACTTTTGAACCTTCCTCCCTTTACCTCTGCCTCCTCGGCCTGTCGCCAGGTTGGCTGGCTATCCATGAAACTAAGATCTAAATACAAACTTCTGATCTTCAAAATCCTGCACAGCCGTGCCCCACCCTACCCATCTGTCCACCTCACCCCATACTCTGCTCCTCGCACTCTAAGATGATCCTCGGCCCATCTCCTCACCACCACTCGAGCCCCCCTGCACTCCCTCTCATTTCCGCTCTCTCCCTCCCTTACTCTGGAATGATCTTCCCCTCCCTCTCCATACTACTCATTACCACGATTTCAATCTAACCTCAAAGCCCTCCTTCTCCTGGAGGAAAACACGAGTACTTCTGCTAGTACTTCGGCCATTATGCCTCTCTTCCAACTAATGTAAGCCAATATCACTGCACTTGCCCCTGTCCCCAAAACCCCTAAATTCTTCCACCTTCCCCAGGTTTCTCTGTATTGTCCTCGTCCCTGGTTACTGTTTCCACCTCAACTAGCATCACCTGGTCTTCAATTAACATTCCCTCACCCCATTGTAAATAACACCTATCCTCATCTCTGTGCTCAAGACTACATAATCTGTCAGCGTTTTTGTGCCAGAACTGCATCGATTCTCACTGTGTTACCTATAAATAAATAGAAAATAAGTTGAAGAGGCAGGGTGCCAATACACAGTCCTGTCCCAACCCCAATGATGTATTTCCTTTGTGATGTTTCCACACATGGTTAAACACACTTGAACAGAGGTATCTCTGTGTGGTAGAATCAAGATGTTTAATAATCCTCCCATCAACACAAAGGTTGACAAGAGGTGTTCACAAGCACGAACAATGGTTTTACTCTCTTTGAAAGGGCTTTTCCTTGCAATAGGCTAACACCACCACAATTTTAGTGTACATTCGATACCTTTTCTGAATCGCATCCCCTCTCCCCCCCCCCCACCGCCCCCCAAGTACAAGTGAGGTGAAGATTTTACTACTGGAGTCCAGAAGAGCTGTGTGGCGATAGTTCTCTGGGTTCCCCCCCCCCCCCCCAAGCCTTTTTTGTCGATGTGGACAATGTAGCTTTGACTCCAGGTTTTAGGGTGTAAAAACCTAGCCTTAATGTCAGAGAAGAGATCGCACAGAACAATGGACCATAAAGATGGATTAGGTTTCAATGAAAGATTACATAGGCCATCTGGTCTCAGAGATCTGAATTTGTTTTGCCTTTGTAGTGATAGACTCAACCTCTTTAGGCAAAAAAGATTTCTGTCAATAGATTCGCTTTTTGCATCAAATATTGCATTGATATCACAATGGCAACTAAATTTGGCACTATAAAAAGTGCACCAATCCGATTCAGAAATAAAATATAGCTAAATTAAGGATTGCGCATGGTCCATGTGGTTAGTGACCAAAACCTTTCAGAGTTATTAATAATTAGGGTATTAATCATGGTCGTGCTATCTTTAGTGTGCATTGCCATTTTGTGGACCTTCATCCAGTTCTTGTATTGCATCTTTATTGTGCGTTTGCCTTTTCCAAAGTCTACATGGGTCCCACCCACCACCAAGATTTTTCCAGGGTACTTGTGTTGCATCTTAATTTTAGTTTTCCTATCTTGGACTGTCTGATCAAATATGTGTCACTCAGGTATTTTTCACATATTTTCATGGGTTCCTTATTAATACTAATGTCCTGCATAACTCCAATTATCTCATAATTCCTGGTAGTGACCTTTATGCTACTGCCTTCTAACAGAGTAGGCAGTTTCGTGTTAAACTTCTCATACAAAACTTTGGTGACCACAGGATTCGGTTTACAGAGTTTGAGGTGATGAGGTGTCGCAAAGAAGAGACTAAAGAAAGAACATATTGACGGTCAGTTCAAGTTGTGTGTGGTCACCATTAACATTTCTTGTAATCTAGAACATATCGGATCTTTTAAAGAGCTCATGTGAAAGATATATATAGTCAATGGTGTTGTGGCTAGACCCGGGAACCACGTTCAGTGACTAGGGTGATCTGCAGGTATACTACCATTTGCTCTGCATAGATCCCATATAGCCATTAAGCCAATCCATTCCTTCCCTCTTAGTGTAGATCTACTTTTCAGGGATGGATGCATAGACACATCCATGCAGTCGCAATTTAAATTGCCTGCTATGATCACCAGGTTTGATCTTGGAGCAGTGTACCAATCATGATCAGAGAGACCAACAGATGATGTGGGGTCCTGGTTTGGTTCCAATATACATTTATGAACAGGATTAAATCTTTGTCCCACAGTGTATGATGGCATCACAAGGTGAGGGCCATTCTTGTACCTATAAGGCAGTATACAATATTAACTCCTATTATGAGACCACCAGAAAGACGACACAGGGGACCTTTATAGAAATAGTCCCGAGTTTATATGAGGCATACAAATCTATAAATTCATGAACGAAAACAAAACCGGTCTAGATGAGCTAGTAATGCCAGAGAAGGTACCCTGGGAGATCTATTGCTTTCACACCATTGTGTCCTCCTAGACGTACTGCCATTTCAGAATACTAGAACGTACATTCTGTTTTTTGTTGCTCTGACCTTTGCATTCTGATAGCAGAGCTTTAGGGCATGTAGGTGTGGCATTGTTTAATTCCTGGTATGGAGTGTACCAAGGAGATTTAGATAATTGCTTATACTTGACATAACCAACTAATCTGATGATAAATTGTGTAACCGCTAAAACATGCACCTCAATTATGCGTTAAGAGCTGGCACAATGGAAATCCATTAGATCAGGAGTGGCCGATTATCTAGTAGCCCAGTCTGAAAGCTTAGATTGAATCGGAGGAATACAAAATCAGTTACCAGAGTTGGAAAGACATCAGAAATTAACATTCAGCCAGTCGGATGATCACAGCAACAGGCATCCAATGAAGAACTGCACCTGATCATGTGCAAAGCATGTGCTTGATTCTTTAGCAGAGTTGAGCCAGAATAATTGCTCTGCGAACAACTGCCTTAATGTTTAGGATATTGATAGGATTCATATTGAGCGATCAAGAGAACAGCATCGAAGAAAGAATCTGTCCAATCTTACTGTGCAGACATAGCCACACTCACACAGCAGGTGGGACTGAGGTGTGGTCCCGTAGTGGTCTCATCTAGGACTGGATCCAATAATCAAATATATTGCCAACTTTATGCAGATGATGCAAGCCGTCTTAGATCAGGTCTGCACACCAGAGGCTTATTTTATTTGTTTAAAAGGGCGGACCTAGCTCAAGAGTGGCGGAGCGCTGTACCGAGTGTGGGTAGCCACAATTTGGGCTGGCATCTTTTAACAGTAGCGCAGTACTATGAGTTGCAGTCTGTGTATTGGTAAGCACATCCATTGCTTACTCCTTGCCCAGGCACGCTTCCGGTGTAATTATCACTGCAATGTGGAGGCCTCGAACGAAAGCTTCCTGGCACAGCGTATTCCCAAACACAGAGCATGCTACACTTCGAGCTTCCATTACAGTTCGATTTATCCGGCTGAAGATTCCATCAGAACTGCTCATGTGTATCCCAGACCCAAGGCAAAGGGACAAGAGCAAGGGAGGGAGTGGGTGGAGGGAGGTCGGGCAGGGGAGTAATGAGCAAGCACAACAAGTGATGCCACCAGTTAAAAGAACACCACAAGGCTCATATGGAATTCAAAAAGAAAAGGGAATAAAGCATGGAGGGAAATAGAGTTGCAGGGAGAAGGACTGGAGATGCGGCAAAAAGAACACAGCGTGTACATGAGGGAAAAGGACAACCGCCGAAGCATACGCAATTACAAGCATCCACGCAGCAAATACACACACAGCCCGCCAGCACATACCGATTTAAGTCACATTTTAAGTGAATAGGCTTTCAAGCGCATGCAGGGATTATGCTTCAAATGTAGTTAAAACGGCCTTACACAAAAACCTGAATTTACACCCGTGACCATCTTTTTTGGTTTTGTTACGTGCTGCAGCACATCACAGCTACACCGCCCGGCACACATTTTCATTTTGCACACACCGATGCCCAGACAGCAGGTTGAGACCAATAAGACTGCTTATCCTATAGAAGCCCTGGAGGAGAGCCTCATATTGAGGGCTGCGGTCTCAGGATGCTGTGAGCGACTCGGCAATACAACTGAAAAAATCTAATGCCATGTTCAGTCCCATCACAAGCGTCTCCCCTCCAGGAAATGCATCCTGGGACAAGATCGGGCGGGCAGACAGGAATCCGGGAGCATGTGTGCAGGCATTTAACCCATTGCACAACTAGAAGCATAAGGAGAAAGAGGTTTCTGGCAACATGCTACTCTTAATTGAATTTTGTAATGTTACTAAGTTTTTAACCGCACCAAATCACATAGTATTCTCAGAGATGTCAGTCTCCCCAGCGGGGAGTCCATTCCATAATCTTTGAGGAAAGGTAAAGGGGAACGATGCGAGTTAGAGAAAAAGGGGTAGCAAACTGCAAACTTGGAAAGAACGTACTGGGCAAAATGGAGAGAGAGGGGTAACGTTTGCGAACGTTTTGGTGCATGACACTAAACACAGAACGTGAAAGAACGGCACACAAAGTTAAGAGTTAGTCCAAAGGGGGCATAACTGATCATTTACCCGAGGGCAGATTTAATATAGAGCATTACAAAGAGCGATTTTTTTTTTAAAAAAAGGACCTGAACTGAACCCAAGGAACGCACCCCACGACATACCATAAGACATTATGAGACATAGCCACAAAAGGAGGACACTAAAGGCTGAACGCATAATCAGACCAAGACGAAAGAATTACACACACCACCTCCTCCTCAGCTTTCCCGGCCTGTACCACACCCAAAGTTCCGGCAGACATATCCACATGGATAGTAGGGTAAGAGGAGACCACAACTCCAGCCCGGACACCAAGGAGGAGAATAGACACCCCAACCTCACTATACTCAGTCCATTAGAATACAACAGGGCGTGTGTTTCACTAAAACCTAAAATTCTGTCAGTCGTAGGCCTCGGTCTCCCTATACAAAACTCTCAAATCTATCTGTATTTTAGGATTGCACTGAACTATTCGACTGTTTCTCAAAACCCGTGAAATTGCTCTGTTGGGCTTGTGCCTCTTTCCCACTGTACAGGAAGTCTAGCTGCTTTCTCGCCATGCAGGATTCCTGAAATCTAGGCAATCAGCCACACTGCGAAGATTAGCTGCAAAACAGATAACCGACTAACCAAAAAGCGAACATTTTCTACATACTTAACTCACTCAAAAAACTAACACAACCACCTCTCGCACTGCAAGCCGCATTCACTTCACCAGACTGCAACAACACAAACCGCACCAACAATACACAAGGACTGACAAAGTTCCGATACTCGCACCAAAAAATCAGCGAACAGTGTATACCGAGATGAAGCTGCCAACAGAACACCACTTCTCTCACTATCCTACTCCATCTTCACCCTACTAACCCATCCTGCCTTCTCGCTTGCAGATCCGGCAGAGCGCCTGGGGACCAACTCCGTTGGTGATGGTGCGAGGTACAAATAACTTTAACATGTACTCAAAGGATCCCTTGAAGCAAGTCGGATTTCTTTGCCTGGCTTATGTTCAATTTCTCCCACGAAACACACTCTAGATTAGTCATTTCGGGAGACTGCCAAGCCTACTGGTCAAGCGCAAGCAAGTTAAGACTAGATTTCCTGAAAGGCGAATGGGGGAGGTGGCAATGTGAAGGAGGTGAACACAAAAGCAAACAGGATTAGGGTGTGTAGAAATCCCCTCGGAGTGCCTTACCGGCATGGCCATGTGCTTTGATCCAAATGGGATAGGAGTACAATGGTGGCATTTACCATTTCACTGAAAAAATAAGAGGAAATGTTGTAAAATATGGCAAGCTAATTAGGTCAAAAGAGGACACAGACAGGACAACACCCTAAGAGGGCATCTGTCCATTGTACGGTCTATATGCACAGACTGGCACCTTAGGCACAGGCTTTGAGGCTTTACTGCACTGCCTCAGTGTTTTCAACCAAATGGAGAGCACACACTCTCCTATTCCCCCACCCTCCCCGGTTACCCCCTAAGGTTCTGTAGAAAGCAAATCTGGGAGGCACTCCTAGTCCCTGGCGAGTATCATTGTAAGACCCATATATGCAGTGCCCTTTCTGAATTTAGGGCAACGGAGAAGACCCATAGCAGTCTTCTGGAAGATATGTAGGTGTAAAATCACAAACCAAATTAAAAACGGTCCGGGAGGTGACACAAGGGAGGCAGGACAGTGATAGAGGAAAAACCTACAGAAGACTAATTATTTTCTACTTTATGCTACGTTAGACCCCAACAAGGAGCACAATATGAGAAGAAATAGAGGAGCGCTCTGGGCTCGAGAAAGAGGAATCGGTAGGTTGGGAAGCAGGTACACTAAACCGCCCTGTGATTCAGGTGAAATCCCCATAGATAATCTACGGTTTATCAAGGTCACAAATGAATTCCCCTTGTGGGGTAAATTCTAGAGTGGGGCAATCCCCCGCACCCCTACTCTTCATAAAGCAGCCGCAGACAGAGGAACATGGGCACCGTCTGCATTTACTGCAGGACTTGACCTGTGGATATATGGAAGCACTATTTCTAGTTCTCTCAGCAGGTCACCTTCTACAAGCATGCCCTGTGGACAATGCCTCCAGCACCGTCCTCCAACTACAGGTCTAGTGGACAGCACTTGTGTTCTGTCAGCTGTCTCTACTGCACAATAATGCTCCATGAAGGTTTCAGTCTCAGGGGGGATAGTAATATATTTTAGCCTGCTCCTGGGATCAAAAGTCGGTTTAAGTGTGAGTGGAGGTCAAACATGCAACTAAGGAAGTTATTCCTTACTGGATTCAGTTGAGCTACGGGCAGATCCAATCCAAACAATGCCAGTTTAGATGAAGGTGATGGCACTGAACAGATCACAAATCAGGACACGACTGTTGAGAGATGAGACACTTCGCTATATAGACAATGTCAACAAAGAGCAGCATTGGCATTGCCAGCCGTTTTGGCTTTGTGTAAGCATGGGAAATGCATTTGCCAGTCACTGCTGTAATGGTATTAACTGTCCATCAATGGTAGCAGCTGCAAAATAGTGAGAGTACCTGGGCATATAATAGCAAAGCCTGGTGAATGCCTAATACTTCTACACAAGCCAAAACTGTTGGCTTTGCCAATGCTTGTTTTTAACAAGACTTCAGTGAAGGACAAGCAGAGTGCTTATAAAATCGAGTGGCTGAAGGCAGTCCTGGTTAAGACATTTTTGTTACAGCAGCAGCGTGTTTAAAGCACCAATTAAACTATTAACTCTCACAAGACCGCTTTGAAAAAACACTGACAGGCACTTCGAGCATACAGTTTGACAGTAAGGTTTGATTAAAGCGAGCTCAAAGAGCTCTCATGAGAAGATGCCTTACGCGGGGAGGGGCAGGAAGTGGGTGGGACTGGCCATAGGGATAAGCAAAGGCCACGGGCAGTCAACACCTACACACTTTGTGCCCCTCCTCATATGCCATTTCTCCCTAGCTGTACTCGAATCCAATGCAACAAAAAAAACGGAACGAACGGTACGCATGCAGAGGACAAGACATTGTCCAGGGGACCTACAATACATAACAGAATTTCCAATAACTCCTAGGATTGCCACGGTTTAGCACCACATTTGTGGGCCGATTTCTGACAAGTATGGCCATTAAACTGGAGGTTGCAATCCCAATTAAAAGGTTTATGGATCATTTCCGAAAATAATGCCGAAACAAACTTCACTAGAACTACAGTAACATTTATCAAACCATCTGGGCATAGTATTTAATTTCTATTATGTGTATTAGGTAATGCAAAAAAAAAGAGGGGGGGGTTCTGAGTTTCTCTACTACCAGCCTAGATCCCAGATAGAGTGTCAACCAGAGTCTTTAGCTCACCATCCTTTCACAGAAGAGAAATGTCCACTACATATCAGTCTGTCCTGCCCAAGGGCAGTCCTGCACCAAAATGCCTGGCAATTCTCTTCTGAACAAGAATACCAACAACAACCCCAGACAGGTAGATCATACCTTCAACCTGCCTATTCAGTGTGTACCAGCTTGCCGGGGTAGAGAGAGATAGAATGAGAAAAGCTCTCCCTCAAGAGGACCAGGAATCCGTGCAGAATTCGGGGCGCTACAGGGAGCTTCCAGGATTATCGTGACAACACAGACTGGTAAAGGAAACGCCGCACGCACCTTACTGCAGCAATGTGGTGAGCAACCACATGAAAAGCCACAAGGTAACTCTGGCCGCCAGTGTGCTACTCCTGTGTGCCGATATTCCTAAAAGCAGATGCCATGGACAACACTCCCAACAGGCCCCGCCTTATTGTAACACAAGCTCTAGGTAGGGGTCACCACAGAGTCCACTTAGGACTGCTGGAGTAAAGTAGTGTATAGTCAATTGGCGAATAACCTACCCTAATTGTCTAATGCCCAAATTTACCATTTACTGGAAATACTAATGAAATGCATCTGGAGGACTCAAAGACCCATTAAAAAGACATTAAAGTATTGTGGTGTTATGCTAGAGCTAAAACATGGCGCCGATGCGCAGTGCATTCTGGGAGCGCTCTGAGCCATGATGGATATTTACTTCATGCCGCAGTGAAAAGCTGCACTCATTTTGCTGACAGCTAGATTCACGATGCTGAAGAAAACATTCTTTCCAAGCCTGGTATGCAGTCAAGGACATTTCTGCTGGGAAAACTAACTTTGTTATGTCTTGTTATGAGCTATGGGACTGTTTTCCGTGGTGCTTGTTTTTAGAGGAGGGAGGCACTTTGCTCCTTGAGGGTACCGTCGGTTGACCCAGCTGGCAACCAACGGCTGCTCATCAATGCGTAAGTGCATTGCCAGAAGGTTCGAGAAATCACCACCCCTTTTTTGAAGGGTGCATATATGCGGAACCCCTGAGCGGTCAGGTGAGACTTCAGCCAGAGGGGGGACGCTTCTGTCCGGCATACCTGTGGGCTGTTGTGCTCTCGGCCTGGCTGTTATCGGAGTCTTCCAGCCGCTTCTGGCAGGATGAGGAATCCAGTTACGCTCACGGTGATGTATTTTCTTTTGAATTCTCTGTTTCTTCTGTGATTGATTTCTATGTTATCACTGGTTGCTTCTAAGCTTTGAATACGTGTAAGTGCTCATTATTTTCTAAGAGTGTGTGGTTGCAAGTTATTGCGTCTTCCTGCGTTCAAAGTATTGGCTCGTAATTGTACTGGCGATTTATCACTGTCCGTGCACTTTGGGAGAGCAATACATGTGGTCATCCATGGATTCATTTTATGAAGGTTGCAGCAGGATATGGTTTGTACGGCAGCATTTGCAAAGCGTAACATTTGACATATGTACAGTGTTTCAACACTAATTTTGCACAGGGGGTCCCACTCGGGCATTTCTCACATGGAGCAGCCTCGCTACTTACACCTGAACCCTACAGTGGTGGTCAACGAGACCCATTGTCTCGGTGGTCCAATGCCTAGATGCCAGCTTGCTCTACAGAAATCTCAGATTACAGGTTAACGAAAGGAATAGGTCCTTCTCGGTTATTCAGGCTTTTCAGCCTTCTAAAACATATGTATGTGATCATTAGTGTGTGGTCCCTCAGGGCAGTAGGATGAGACAATGATCATGCAATGATCATGCGTGTCTCACTCTTTCACCTGAGCATGCTCTATTAGCAGCGCTGGTCATTGGGCTGGATTTTTACAGATCTGGGAACCAGCAAATTGTCTCCACGGTTTCTGGAAATCGATTTGCACCCTTCATGTTTTTTTAATTTTATTTATTTCATCTGGTACACGCCCAGACCCTTAGGTATCACGGCGAGGATAAAGACAACTTGGTAGATTCTTATACAATAATGCAGACAGTTTCATTAGTTTCTCATGTTTCTCAATGTCTTCCATTTTCTTTTATGTCGCCGTGATTTGAAGCCAGGTCGTCGGTACCAAAGTTGAGACTTACCGACTAGATCACTGGAACATTGCATCAGGGAACTTGTCAATATGCTTGTACTCTGCAGAAAACATTAATGTACAGCTTTGTACGTTTAAAAGGTATGCACGTTTTATTACTTTGCTTAGAACATTATAGGATACGCTCATTCTTTCTTGGCTTATTTTCCAATTCATCATTTTTTAACTAATCTCCTAAAATACAAATGTTTATGTGGGGGTGGAGTGAGAAAAATGCCCCTGCATCCCCCCCCCCCCCCAACTGTCGCACCACGCCAACTGCTGGGTTCCCACAGTTAATCATTTCCATTTCCAGCACTGTCTATAAGTGTTTTTTAGATCCCTAGGATAGCATCCTCCTCCCCTGCCTTAGAGTGGTCAGGTGTGCAACCTTCCACAAAAGCAGAGTGTAGATCAAAGTGTACGTCTCATCTCAGAGTGATCAGGATTTAAATCTTTAACGACACCCTGGCTGGAGCATCTACAATAGACAACTTTGGACAAGCACTAAGAAACCAGCATCATCAGCTTTACGAGTGCCTGCTTGGGTAGTCTGCTTGAACATTCCCACTAGTCTTTCACCTTCTAAGTTACCAACAGCTGATTAAACTGCATACTGCAGGACCTCTGGAGGGTGTGGAGGAGGGGGTATCTAAGCAGTCTTTTTCCAAACTGCATGCTGTGCGTGTGAAAGCCAGCATACATCGCGACAGGGAGTTATGGTAGGATCGATACAGATGGCGAGGTGGGTGGGAGAGCATTATCTAAGGTTGGTAAAGGGTTAGGCTAGGCGCTAAATTGAAGGAAAGCATATAAGCCATTCAACTATCAGCGAACCGAAGTAAAGGTAGAGCTTGTAGTGAGAAGAAATTGAGTAGGGCATAACGTACCTAATCCGCACCACACTTCGACTAAACCAGCAGTAATCCCCTCCTCTCCTCTCCTCTTCTCTCCCCCGCCACCTTCTGCTATTTTGGTAACGTGGGACGAAAGCATGTTATACTCTTAAGGAGGAATTCGAGCTAGCACAGACGCTACACAAAACAATAGTACATTGATCAAAGAAAAGAAGGTCCAACCAAGGTTCTATAATGATAGAATATTTAAATCAAACTAACAAAAATGCACAGAATAAAAAGACTACTGGTCTATCCCTGCAAGGGAAAAAAGAGAAAGCGACTTTATTTTAAAGTGGCCTCTGAGATTTGTAGACAGGGGTGCTCAGGCAAATAATTTAGCACACAATGACCAAGTTACATGAATCTATCTTGTAAAAAGGAATGGAAGGGTGCTTTTAAGATGGATCAATGGTACAGGATCACTTCAGATATCTTCATTTATTTTCTTGTCTTTGGTGCTCACCAGCATCAATTCAGGCGTCTAGGTGCTTTACTGCAGTAGAGTGGGTGCCGAGATGGTCAAGTTGGCGTCGAGGCGACTTCGAGATGGAGCTCAAAGTGAATTAAGTCGGCCTTTGAGACGATCTAGACAATGCTTCCTTTGGGTAGAGGGCATTCGAGACTGATAAGTCCTTTGCTTCCAGTGGGTCAAGTAGGCTTTCGAGTCAGGTCAAGATGATGCTTCTGTTGAGGCAGTGTTCAAGACGTGTCTAGTTGGACGTCGCCACGGAATTAGGCAAATAGTCGAGTCCTGAACAGCGATGCACTTCAATCAGTTGCGTCAGCATTAGCGTGGCACAAAGAGCAGATAATCAGATACAAGCACTTAAGAGCGCCAAAGGCAGCAGAGCAGGTTCTGTAGAAGTTCAAAGTGAGTAGAGTACAGTCGAGTCGGCTCAAACATTTGAAGTGGTAAACAGGGATCTGGTCTGCTCCAGAGTTGCTGAGAAACCCACTCCAGAGTGTCAGGTGGCAGAGTGAGTCATTTCTTCTGCCCTTCCCAGCCAGGAAGGTTTGAAGAGAGCACAATCGGGGATCTGTCACCTCCAGTGGTAGGGTCCTGGGTATCATTGGCTTAGTTTCAATAGGACTGGTCGACAGCAGTTTCACCCCAAATATGCCCTTGAAGGGGGGGGGGGGGGGGAGTAACTTGTGGGGTCCTAGAAGAATCCAAGACGGTGGAACCCCTCACTGGACTGAACCGCTCCTCTGGACTACTCTAACTCCACACCCTTCTAGTGTCTGCCTACTATAAAAGAACTCCAGTAATCAGCACCCATTGTGGTGGGAGAGGGCATTTGCCATGAAAGGACTGTCTTAGAAGCACTGGCTCCCAGGGCACCTCACAGGGAGGTTCCGGTCAGCTGGAGGAAGGTGGTTAACATCCTCAAAGAGTATATTTTGGGGGAGGGACCAAGATGGATGTTAGCGCACACACAGGCCAGACTGCTAATACACACCCAGCACAGTTATGAATGATCCACCTCACTAAGCTGACAATAATATGACATCCAAATGCATGTGGCTTTATAATTGTGTGATCCCAGAAGCCACCACGTCAAACCAGACATGACTTCTATTTATCATCAATCCACTGGCTCCAGGCTGAAAGGGGGCACACGGTTACATTTTGAACGTGAGGTGCTTTCAACTAATAAGCCATGCCACCTGTTGGAAAGTTGGGTTAGAGCAGGTGAATACAGGAATGTATGTGACATTTGCACCTGCCCTGTTGCCAGGGATGTAGGTGATCAGTCACAGTGAGGTACATGTCGCTATGCTTTATGACATGGAGCAGCGATGAAATCAAGTCTGATTAGCAGAGCTTGCTTTGAGAGGCTGAACTGCCTCAATTTATTGCTACAAATAAAAAAAACATTCTCGTAGATGGCATTTGGTCACTAAGGGTTGCTTAATAAAACATAAAAAGGAAACAACTAGAAAACCGGTGCTCCTTTTTATGACCTCCGTCTTCCTGAAATGCAAAATCGAAAATACATGAATATTAACATATACATTGACTTTAGATGAGGCTTGACAATCTACCCAGTAATCACTGGCTCTACATTTCAAGCCTTTTGTAGGCCATCTGTACATTTCACATCTCATGCTTCAGGATAACCTTTGACAGACAGCACTACCTCCAGCGATGCGCCACGCTCGTTTTTTTCTTCACGTCAACAGCGTGCCATCATGTGTGCCAATACCCTCTTCACATGCGTTAGGCAGTCGCTATCTGACATGAGACTGCAGTGCTGTCAGCTTAGAGCACGTACATCAGCAATGATCCATCCAGAAACCCGGAGAGGAAATCGTCTGTTCATTGGCTTAAGGGCCATGTCTCGGACGCTGCCACACAAACCCACAGCAGGAAAGTAAGAATCCTGCTTACAGTGACTGTATGGACCTCTCAGGCGCCTTCGATGTGAGCCAGCAACAAACCAGGCAGAACGGTGGTAAAACTAAAAACGATCTCTCATCATTGGTGCGTTTGCCAGGCAGAGCATAGAGGACATTATTGGGCAGCTTGATCAAGCGAACATGGCATAATTGAAGAGCCATCCCCGAAAGGGGGTGGTATGCTCCAGTTCACCATAACGGCAATAAAGACACCGAACATAAGCTACCGCATTTATGTGAACGACTGGTGGGCGGGCCTGATGCTGTGTGTGAACGCATGCATATTTAACACAATTTAGATCTCGGAACTGACCTGGTAATATGCCAAGTGGCTCCTATGGCACCAACAGGATTCGGTCCTCTCTGGAATCCCTAGTCTAAACTCCCCTTGGGATTTCTTTCACACCTACTGTCCACTCGGTACACACTGCTGCATGTCTCCGATGTGGCACCCCCAACCCCCGCCCGACACCTGTGTTCCTCCCACTCTCATCCAGAACAAGTCACGGCACCCTGTCCTCTGCAAGACATGCCCAAAGACCGTCTCACAGGTAAAAGCAACACAGCGAAGGGACACCACCAGGACATTGCAACGCACACACATGATGGGCTCTCCAGAATGTCCAGCAGGTGCTCGATTAAAAACCACCCGCGCAATAACAGTGTACAATATAGCAATTAAGGCACTGTCCCAAAGCAATTAAAACAGGTTCCAAAGAGAAACCAAACTCTACAGTTCTGCAACCGCCTTACTAGACCCCGGCCAAGGCATTCTAGGACCACGGGCACACAAGGCTCCGTTTGCCACACACGATTATGCTCTGGGCAAGACCTAGCAGCAGAACTGCACTCAGGGTACTTGCAGCCTACACGTTTCCATGCCTTGCTCCCCACTATCCCATCCAGCCACCTCAGAGCCACCAGAGTACCTGGAGACCATGCAAATGACGGCAGAGGAGGGTGGCACAACACGCAGTAACATGACAAGAAGTGCAGGCATGCTCCATTCTACAGGGCGTCCAAAAGAGAGCGCAGCAATTCTAGTACGGCATCTGATCTACCATTTCGAGGCAGTAGACAGGTGTAAGATGCATTGGCTAACCTAACTTTAGTCGACAGGATGAAAACCAGTTAAAAAAAAATAAAAAAAACACAGGCAATGCCTGAAGAAACCAGTACACTCATGGAGAACTAGGAGAAGCCAGGAATGGTGGCAATTATGTGATCTCAATATTGCGAGTATGTCACAAAGCAGACAGTCAAGATGTATAAGATTGAAGGCAACAACTGCGTTTTGCCTGGTCTGAATGAATCTGCCATTTTCCATTCGAGCCTGAACACAAACTAAGATGTGCTTCACTTGAAAACTATCATGCATTGTAAGCGGGACATTCCAAAGCAGACCACAGTTTGTTTGGGAGTCAATGCCAGTCTTGAATCGCAAATTAATCAACGTTTTCAACTATGCCTTATTGAGCGACCCTTTCAGAAAGCTTCCAATTTGTCCTAGTTGAGATTTAGACAGTTGGCATCTGTACAAATGTTTGCCACGAGGAATGGTAGACACAATGATAAATTGGACCATCCATACGGATTCTCAGTTTTATCCACCAGAGACCACTATCGGAATGCCCATTTTGATTAGGTAAGATGCGATTTCCAACGCATATATAAACATAGGCTATCTTACAAATTCAGTTAAGGAGGTAACAAAGCTCAGCGAGTTCAACTCACTACTGAGATTATTGTGATGTCTGCAATTAGGAGGCCTTTCATCGAAGTTGAGAAGAGAAGTAGCTTGTGGCAGGGTAACTCCCCAGGAATTAAAGTCATGGATTACAGTCTTCTTGAAACATTTGCATTCCCCGAGTTAACAGACCACAACCAAATGCAATCTCTGCCCTGCAGCACCCGTCATTTTAACGCGCAATTGAAGCGCATCCCAGAAGCTGCTTTCGAAACCCTGGTTACTTGGTGATACATTACGTTCTCGTAAAGGCCCCCAGCTCTCAAAGGATCCTTTTAATGATGGTGGGTGGTGGCTAAACAGAATTCAGCGTTCCGTTTCCAAGGAAGGTGTGCGGTTGGTAAGTGTGATGGGCTCTGTGGAAGAACGTGGCACTTCAGTAGTTCAGGTGGGTGGTGGTCCGCGCTGTGGTCCTGTTTGTCGCAGGACTCTTCAAATATCTCTTTCATGTGTTTTCAGTGGACAAATGTTCTCTCTTCATCGAAGCAACTTGGCAAAATAAACCAGAACTGATCCTCGGGAAAAGTCACACGGAACTGACTTTTTAGATGCACATTTAAGACGGACGCATTTTTTCATTAGATTTAAAGTACCGTAATAAAAATGCGTTCTGAGCATTTCTTTCACCGTCAGATAGACCACTTAAGTGGAACACGGTAGTAAATGTCCAGGCTTTATAACAACACACTCGTGGCATCTCGCTCACGTTCAAGTGCGTTTAACATTGGTAGACGACAAGCGCCCTGGACTGCAACCGGGCACGAGCATTCTCGTGCAGGTGACAGGCAGCAACGCCACAAATTCCAAGAGGCGGCTGGTTGGCCTCGAGAGAAAAGCGCACATTTCCAAATAGAGTGGCCGGTGGGAATAGGACAGGCTTTGCATGTGCTAATAACCCCGCCATTGTGTGCAGTAACCACACAGACTACACTTTGGAAGTGGCAGGCTTGGTGGACTCCGTTTGGTGTTGTCGACCATATGAACATACATACGCATACATTATACATACACATTTTCAGTGAAAAAACTAACCTATTAAGTTCGGTGAGTCTGAGAAATCATCAATTTAGCTATGAGCCCATCCTCCGTAGATGTCCCCCATGGTGCCCTTTATCATCTCAGTGTGGACCCCTGCTGTTATGTCATGTATGTTGTCATGGGCTGAGCAACGGGGAGCGAGGGACTCGGTTAAAAGGATGGTCAATTCTCACACTTGCTGAATTTCATGGGGTATTTTTTGCGATAAATTGCATCACTTTTAAGTCGGTCTTTACTGAAGTGTTTTCACTGAACTTGGAGAGTTTTGTAATGCCATACCTTCTCCAGGGCCCTAGGTCATGGTAGCACCAATTATTGTAATGCCGCTGCCTTCTAAGTAACTAGATCCATTCGGCCAGGACCAGTGTCCTTATTGTAACACTAAGGCAAAAAGATAGCGGGCCGTTGCCTACGGCCACAACCCATGCCCCCAGCCCTCCATCCTCGCCTCGTCAATGGGGAGGAAGAAAAAACAAAACAAAAAGAGGCAGACGCCCCCCACCCCTAACCAACCAGATACCCGCCCCTGACCTTTTGCCAGTGACCCATGCCCTCTTTTTTCTGCCTTTCTCCTTTAAATTCTGTTGTAGTTTCCATCGGGTAATTCCTGCAGTCATCTCCTTCCTGCTTTCTTTTTCCACGGTACCCATTATGGGTAATCATTTCCACAATAATCCATCGTTTTCAGATTACCTGGGGAATGGGAAAACTCTTAATGTAATACTTTAATAAAAGTCCCCATCCCAACTGCAACACTGTCTCTCCTTTCCCTTCTCTAACCCCACCCCCACCTGAGCAAATCCTCCCTGAACCCCTTCCATTACCGCCCCCCCACCCCTTTCACTCGCCGGTCCGTGCAACACTTATTCTCGAGGTCCACACGGGACGTTAGAACGAGAATCCTGTGGAATTCCACTGGTAAGGCTAAAACATTCTGCCACCAACAGGCTCGCAGCCCATCCCAAATTCTACAACTACTTGCGGTCTACCCACCCCCCCCCCCCCCAATCTCTTACTCGCCACACCCTCTAGAATCTGGTTTGGCACTTTCTTTTTCGGCTTCCATTGGATTACTGTGGGAATTGCTTGCAACCAGGAAAACAAGCACTGGCAAAGCCAACAGTTTTGGCTTTTGTGCGAGTATCGGATAGGCATTTTCCAGGCACTGCCTTAATAGAACTGTGTGGCCATAAGATGGCAACTGCTGTAAAATGTGTGATTATCTGGGCAAATGATAGCAGTGCCTGACATATGCACGTTTATTACTTACAAGCCCAAACTGTTGGCTTTGTTAATGCATGTTTTCAACAGGAACTTCAGCACATGGAAACAATATAAATCAGGTGGCTGGAGGCACACTCAGGTAAAATATTGTTATTACACCAAAAGCACAGTTACTGCGCCAATTAGGCCATTAACTCTCAGAAGACCGTTTAGAAATAGCATTGGCATACCAACGTTTGGTGTGACTACTTGATGGATACAGCTCAAACAGATCTTCGGAGGAAGTGTAATTGGCAGGGAAGGGCTTGTAGCGGGTCGGAATAGAATGAGGGATTAACATGGGAATGAGCAGTATATGGGGGGAGTAATTAGCAAACCAACACCCACAAGCTATCTGTCCCTCCCCACATGTCACCCACCTCACGCCCCCTTGGTTGTATTCCAATGCAGTATCTTTGGTTTATGGGTGGTAAGCACCACCTACAACAATGACCAAGTTGAACCTAAGTGAGTACGTGGAATGTTGAAGATGCAACTGATGAGCAGGAACTTATGTTCAAATGCTTGTGGATTGTCTATTGGTTAATAAATGGCAGAGGGGCGGCCCCGGGGAACAGTGTTTCCCCCGGGGTAGTTTTATGCGCTGCACAGGCCAGCAAGCTGGCCTGCGCATAGTGCGCAGTCGGGGGTAAACAAGGGGGCAGGGAAGGTTCGGGAGCAGGCAACGGTTGAGGACTAGCGTTTGTCCAGGTTGCCTGCTCCCGAGCCTTCCCTGCGTGGGGCCTTATCAGTTAGTACCCAGAGGTAGGACCTAGGCAGCTTTAGATTTTTAGGAAGTGTGGCGGGTGTGGATTTAGTGCAGGTCATTTATATAATTGTTGAATATAGCCAGGGGCATGGTAAATAAAATGCCCCCCCTTCCACCTTACCTCGCTGGGTTCCCCTGCGCGGGCTGGTGAGTGTTCCACCTGGTTTTTCAGCAACTTTCGGGGGGTGGGCTCAGTGTCGGCAAAGGACTGTTCGTACGGGGCGGTTGTAATTCCCCCGCGTGGCCCCCTTGGGGAGTTTAGCGGAACGCAGCGGGTAGGTGCAGGGTAGGGACCTGGTGAGGGCGGGTAGGGGATCAGTTGTTCTTCGGTAGCAGGAGCTCCCGGCTTCAGTTGTTGGGGGCGCGGCTCCATGTTGAGAGCGCAGTGACTGCGTTACTTGGCTGGGGGGGGGGGGCGGTGTTCCCGCGTTAAAGGGCCAGTACAATAGGTTTCTAGTTTTCTGTGAGGCGGGCAAAGGTTTTGCTTTCTGCTCTGTCCATGCGGGAGCTGCAACAGGCAACCTCCCACCTTTAGGGTTGTGTAGGCCGTCACCCGGACCCAGCAGCAGTGCAGGGCCGCTTGTGTACCACCAGGGGGCAGTGTAGGGGCCCTAGGGGCAGCACATTGTGCTTTGGGGCTGCCAGTTTATAAAAAACAAACCAAAAAAAACATGAACTAATTTTGTAGGGTGTTTTGTATGTGTATTGTGGGTAGGATAGCAAGGCAGTTGCCTCGGGTAGGAATTTGGCTCGGGGGCTAGTTTATTGAGGTTAGAGCGGCAAGGGGCATTTTGGCACCCAGTTGAAGTATTACAGGTGTGCCGGGACGGTGGGTAAAGGATCAAAGAAGAGGGGTTTGATGTACGCTCAGGCACTGAAGGAGGCACTGGAGATTATTAGCAGGGCAACCAAAGCCCAGTTCGAGGGGGCAGTGGGGGAAGTTACGTGGAAGAAGGGGGCCGATGGGGGTAGGCCACAGCAGAGAGCGGCGGCAGACAGGGTGCTCGCTGCAGTGGTGGCATGTAGCCATGCGGCTGGTATAGGAGGAGGTTTGGGAAAAAGGGGGCAGGAGGAGCAGGAAGGAGATTCCCAGGAGAGCGTCCAGAGGGAAGGAGAGGTAGGAGAGGGGTCAGGGAAGGGTTTGGGGGACAAAGACCCTGTGGGGATGCGGGTGATAGGAGATTGCAAAAGAGTGCAGGGTAGACGGGGGGGTGAGGATAGGGGTGCTGGCGAGCAGAGAGGGGCGGCACTGCGGAGGGGTAAGGGAGGAAAATACCTGCAAAAGAGTGCGGGAGGGAGGAGGAGAGAGTAGTCCCCTTCGAGTAGTGAGGAAAGGGAAAGGTGCAGAACGGCCTCCCTGGCTAGGCGGACTTCGCGTGGAGGGCACAGTACGTCCCCCGCTGTTCCAGAGGAAGAGACGGGAGAGGGTTTAAGAACGCCCCCTACAAACATCACCCCATCCCTGAGCCCACCCCACTAGCTGCCAATCAAAAGTATGATTCACATACAAACTGTGCATTATCCACTGGTACGTTCGTTGGCAGGTGCCCTCAATCACAAAGACATTCACACACTACCTACAATCAAGAACACTTTGACCCAGAAATAATGCACTGTAATGGTGCCATGTTTCAACCGGAAACAGCATGCAATAGCTTTTTGCTCGATTCCCTTTCCTAGAAACCAAACTCTAAAACCCCATGGCGAAAAACCAGCACACAGAAGACATCCACCCGTACAAAATAACTAAATACCGATATTCAACTAACATCGGCAAGAAACTAGTAGAATAATCAACTCGATGGATGCCGGCACACGATCACCATTAAAATATCAACCAACCATACCCTTATCCACGGCAATACTAACTCAATGGAGGGCACTACCCAAATTCTATGAATGAGAACCCAGGCATACTACAACCATTGGAAAAATAACATCTGAGTTGGGCATCATATCTAATGAATACTACCCTAAACTTCCAACAACCTCCCCACGGTCCTCTGCCCAGAAGTCACGAACCACTTATTTGTCTTCACCTTTCTCGCCAAGACCAATTCACTGCCCTCTAAAATATCCTATCACCTTACAAATGCACAAATAATCCACACAATGCTACTGCAGGCCTATCCATTACAACATTAATGAGGCTATGACTAAGCTCTCTTCTCAGCATACTACCCCCACATCAGTGGCTAACCCTGATCCATAGCCCTTTAAATTACTGGATTTTGGGCACTCCCATCAGGATAACATTAGTGTCGTCGCCAAATCAACAGAAGCAGAACTGCACTCGAGCCTCTGGTACTTCTGGCCCACACCCATAAACACCAGTGATTTTGCATCGGTTTCTTCCACTATTCCACTAAGCACCCCACTAACGTTTCTCCATTCTACAGAGTAATGCAAAGGGAGGCCGGAACAATGGTAGACTAGAGCTCCAAGTCTACTTCACATTAACTCCCCTTACCGTGTAATACACCAATTATCTGGGATGATGTCCTAACACTAAGCATTTACCCATTTTATCTCGTCTCTAAAAGCTTCAATGGCTCCATAAACTCTGATTGGTTGGACCCTCTGCAATCTGAGAAAGGGTACTTCAAAGATCACCTGGTATATAGAAGATAAGTGAGTGCGAGAGTCTATGTACATTATTTAAGGTTTTGGGTGCTGGGGAGGTAATACAACCCCGGCACAGAGACCATGAAACAACAAAGAGGAAAATGGAGTCCTGAAAAAAAAATATACAAAACATTTAAAAAGAAATCACATAGATTTTCCTGAAAGTAAGGATAGTCCCGTACCCTGCACACCAATTGGCTGAGATCAGTGAACATTTAAGAAAACTGTCGCAGGGGCATCATTTGGGGCAGCCCGTGTGCAACCCGCGCCCGACATGGTCACTGCGACCCCTGGGGGAGGGCTCAGATTTCAAAAATAAATGTTTTCTTTTTGAAGTCACTCTGAAATGGATGGCTGGCTCCTGTGTTCTGCTGAGCATGACTGGACCCAGAGTTGGTTCCTTGTGTGCCTGCTGGAGCATGGGAGCCAGACTCATGCCTGTAGTTCAGGAGCAATGGAAGGTAAAATCCAGTATTAAAAACCGTCAGGTACTTTGATCTTCATATACATTAATTCAATATTTCATGCAGGGTATTATTCACCTTATGATTTTGTTCACATCTATATGATGTATTACATTTTCACAAATGTTAGTGACACTTCTATTATTTATGTGCTTTAAATTTAACAGATTGCAAGACTTCTGCTCCTGATGAAGGCATCTACTGGTCCGGAAACGAGTTGAGCGATGGATTCATAAATCATTTAAATATATCATTCAAAAACGATTTTGTTCTTGTATTGGAATAACATTTTATTATATTGTTAACTTTATTGAAAATTTGAAATGAAAGTGGATACCTTAAATTAATTACATAATCAACAGTTTTCTTAAAAGCCCACTGATCTCAGCCAATCTCTGCGCAGGGTACGGGTGTTTCCTTAATTCCAGGATACTATTTTTCTTTGGTAGGACCCCCTCCCCATGAACTACATGTTGGAGGATAGGTCAGGTGTTATGGCCGTACCTCTGCTTGAGGTATTCCCCCTTTTCCCTTTCACTTCTTTAATGTGTTGTACATCTCCCCATTTACTGTGTTAAAGAATGGCTCTGAGCTTCATTGACCTAGGGATTAAATTGGCAAACCGCCACCTTAAAACCTGGCTGAACTGTCATGGCAGGAAGGAGGCCCCGAGGGTCGACCAACATTGGACGTTAACTGTTCTTAAATTTGATTATTGCCTATGCATGATGCACATTTCAATAGAGATATTCCACTTTCAACATTTTAGCATGCAGCTTTTTTTTACTACAGACTCTGGTCAGCTGGTTGAGGAAGGTGGACGCAGGGGTTTGAAATTCTCAACTGGCACATGGGATACATTACTCACCGTGATCGTATTTCTGATGCTTGTATCTGCTTAGATTCACATGCTGTGCATAGGCCAACATCTAGTGGAAGCGGCGGAGTATTACAGTTTGCTTTTCGAAACTAGAAAATGGGCGTCGGCACAGGGCGTGCCAGTAATACTATCCCTAGTGTGACGTCCACTATACCGATGATCTCTCACACGTGTAGGACCCTCAGAATGTATTTTTTCTGACATGAGGTAGCATGAGGAGTAGCGCGAGTACAGATTATCCAAGCAGATAGATAGAAAGATAAGACTACAAGCATCCATGCGCCTTTTCTCAGAGGGGAGGAAGGGCGGGTCGCATGTGAATCTAAGCAGATACAAGCATCAGAAATACGATTACGGTGAGTAATGTATCCCTTCTGAGGCTTGTGGAATTTGCTTAGATCACATGCTGTGCATAGATTAGCAAGCAGTCTTAGAAGAAGGAGGTGGGATGTGAGAAGGGTCATGAGCAAATAGATTTCTTAGACCCGCTTGGTACACTTGAGCATCTGTCTTGGAATGAGTGTCAATGCAGTAGTGCTGAGTAAAAGTGTGAATTGAGCTCCATGTAGCTGCTTTGCAAATGGGTTCAAGGGGTACATTTGCAATAAAAGCCAGAGTGGCCCCAATGCCTCTTGTAGAGTGGACCCTTGGCGTAAAAGGCAGAGTCTTTTCAGAAAGGGAGTAACATAGTAGGATACAATTGACTATCCATTTGGAGATGGCACCTTTAGAGACGCAATCTCCTTCTCTGCCTGTAGCTACGGAGACAAACAGTTGGTCTGCTTTTCTTAGCGGTCTGGTCTTGTCTACATAGTAGAGGATCGCTCTTCGCACATCTTGTGTAGTTTCACCTCAGCAGAGCTTTTGGGTTCTTGGAAGAAGGCCGGAAGCTTGTTGGACTGGTTAACGTGGAATTTAGAAATGAACTTAGGTGAGAACCTAGGGTGTGTTCGTAGAACCAGTTTATCCTTCTGAACAGTAAAGAAAGGATCCTGCACTGACAGAGCCTGAATTTCACTGACCCTTCCTATAGATGTAATAGCTACTAAGAAGGCAGTTTTATAGATCAGGTGTTTGAGACTGGCTTTAAGCAAGGGTTCAAAGGGTGGGCCCATGAGCTTAGCGAGTAGCACATTAAGGTCCCAACCAGGTGGTGGGATTGATATTGGAGGGTGGAGTCTCTTTACCCCTTCCATAAAGGCTTTAACCACTGGTACCTTCCACCACGAAACCTTGTTGTGGGGAGTGGTGTAGGCTGAAAGCGCTGCCAGGTGTACCTTGAGCGAGTCAAATACCAGCCCTGCATCCAGCAGGTAGAGCATGTATGTGACAATATTGGAAGGAGTGCAATCAACCGGGTTGATTTGCTTATTCTGGCACCAGATAACAAATCTTTTCCAGTTATCAAAGTAACAGTGCGTCGTGTTAGGTTTCCTAGATTCCTTTAGGATGTCCATACATCCTGTGGTAAGTTGAGATGTCCAAACTCTATGGCTTCAGGTGACATGCTGCCAGGTACATTGAGCTGGGTTGAAGATGCACTGTTTGACCTTGGTGCTGGGACAGTAGGTTGTACCAGCACGGGAGTCTGATGGGTTTGCACACCGCTAATCTGCGTAGGTGTGGGAACCACCGTTGCCTCGCCCACATGGGAGCAACTAGGATGAGCGTCATCGATTCCCTGTGCATCTTGTTGACCACCTTCCTCATGAGAGGGGCTGGTGGAAAAGCGTAGGCAAACATACCTGAACAGTTCATCCACAGGGCGTTCCCCTTGGAGTCTGGCTGGGGGAACCTGGATGTGAATCCTGGGCATTGCTGGTTTTCGCTTGTGGCGAATAGGTCTGTAGTGGGGAAACCCAACTGTGAGAAGATGTCTTCTACGACTTCTCTGAATAGACACCATTCGTGTTGTCTTGGGAGGGGATCTCTGCTCAAAGCGTCCGCTAGTGAATTGAGATCCCCTGGAACATTTTGAGATGACAGGTAGATGTTCCGTCTGAGTGCCCATATCCAAATTTTCTGGGCAAGCTTGGACAGATTTGGCGAAAGAGTCCCTCCCTGTTTGTTTAGGTAAAATATTGCTGTTGTGCTGTCCATCAGGATCTGCACTGACAGGTTCAACAGGTGGGGCTCGAACGCTTGAAGCGCTCTGAATACTGCCAGAAGCTCTATAGCAGGTTGATATGATTCTTGGCTACTGTGTGAGACCAGAGACCCTGAGCTGTGTGGTGGAGGTGTGCTCCCCACCCTAACAGGAATTAGTCTGTAGTGACTACAGCCTGTACTTCTGGATCGTAAAAGGGTTTCCCCTTTGACAGGTTCTCTCTTGTCCACCAGTGAAGACTTTGTACAAGTGTTGGCGAAACCACCACTAGATCGTCCCACTGACCACTTGCCTGAGACCACTGTTTAGCCAACCATTCTTGCCTGCGCAGGCGCGCGTGGGGGACTGGGTAAATACATGACGCCATCATGCCTAGCAAATGCATCGCTTTGCGCCCCCTTATCTGATGACCGGGCTGGTAAAAAGGAATTTGCAGTAGTAGATTCTGAATTCTTTCCTCTGATGGAAAGGCCAACCCCTCGAGTGTCTAAGACAGCTCCTAAGAACTGTTTGGAGGTGCTTGGCACCAGACTTTGATTTTTTCTCGTTTATGGAGAAACCCAATTCGAAGAGGTGGTCGATCGTTCTTTGAATGTTTGACCTGCAAATTACTGTGGTCTCCCCCGTGATGAGCCAGTCGTCCAGGTAAGGGTACACCGGGATTGCCTCCCTGCGCAGGTGTGCCGCCACCGCCAGTACCCTGGTGAATACCCTTGGAGCCGAGGCTATACCGAAGGGCAGCACCTTGAACTGGTAGTGCTGACTGTCCACCTTGAAACGCAAGAATCTTCTGTGTGCTGGGAACATGGAAATATGAAAACAGGCATTTTCATATCCAATGTTGCCATGTAATCCCGCTTTTTTAGGAGGGGGGATTACCTCTTGGAGAGTAGTCATGCAAAACTTTTGGGGCTTGACATACTTGTTTGCAGGGCGCAAGTCTAATACTGGCCGCATTGTCAAATCTTTTTTTGGCACAAGGAAGTAAGTTGAATAAATACCCTTGTTTACCTGGTTGCCCGGGACGAGTTCTATCGCGTCCTTTGCTAGAAGATTGACGATCTCCTCGAGGAGGATCTTTCGGTGGTCCAAGGAATGTATCTGTCATGATGCCTACCCCCGGAGCATCAGGCCAGGCCCAGCACCCCCGGAAGCAGGCATCATGCCCTCGGGTAAAAGCCCAGCGGCCCCTTATAGGGACTCTTTGGACTCAGTCCTGGCGCCTTTGGCGCCAGGCTCATGTTGGACATCAGTCCTGGCGCCATAGGCGCCAGGCTCATAAATGGAGGTGTTTTGTGCACTTACCTGATGCAGACCATGCTGCACGCTTCAGGCCTCCCTGAGACCTGAAAGGGACTATTTTTTCATAGGGACTATTTTTTCACTCGGGCGTGGCCAGGGAAGGATACATACCTAGTTGGGGAAGGATACATACCTGGGACTTCTTTGGAGGCTATTTAAGCCACGCCCAGACAGCAGCTCATGCTTCGCGTTGTTCTGCTTCCAGCAGCTTAACGCTCACCGTGTCTGCTCCTGGACTACAGCCACGCCCGTCTTGAACCTGGAAGACCTGCAAGGAAGGAAGAGAAGAGAAAGGTGAAAACCAAGGATTATTTCAAGCTTCTTACCTGCATCCGGAATCTTCTCACCAGCATCCCTGAAGGAAGACTTCAATTTAAAAGCATCGTGTTGCTCGCTGCAGCGCCACGCTTCACTCACCTGTCCTGTCCTCGAGACATCTCCCGGCTCCATCGCGGCTGTCGGCATCGGACGCCACATCTCTGCACCTAGGGGAGAGAGGAAGAAACAAAAGGTGAGCAGAAGGACACACAGAAGGAAAGCCTGATTAACAGCCATAATACTTACCGGCTTTTCTTCCACATTTCGGGTCGGCGCCGCCCCGTTGGCAGGTACCGTACCCCGGCCCCTATGGGGAAAGGACTAGAGACATTTCAGAGGAATGATAAGGACATCTAGAGGGATCGCCCTCATTACTACTCACCTCGGCAGGTTAACCCCTCGACGCATCGCCTTCATTCTGCACCTGAAATAAAGGACAGATCACAGGTGAGAAAGACAGCATAAAGGGGGCCTCACTTGAACTTTGAACTTTCATACTTACGGCGCATCGCTCAGGAAAGTCAAGTGGATTTTGCCAGCGCCATTCTGAAAACCAGTGAAGTAACTGGACGAACGCGCGCCCCTGCACCAGAAGCAGGATGGAGAGTTCAACCTTCCAAACCATAAGGTGAGCTTAAACCGGGTTTGGAGGAATAGAGAGGAACGGAGGGGGGAAGGGGGGGAGCTAGCACACCATTCTGCAGACTGTTAATCCCCTTTCTCATCTGCAGAAGGATATTCCTACGGGCCAAGGAAGCACGATTTGGAGGTCCTGTCCAATCGGTGTTCCGGGTCCTGCGCATCACGCTAGAAGAGGCCGCAGTAATCAAGACTAGATCAGCGCCCCCGTGGGAACCAGGTGAGCGTTACAGTATCTTTTGACGTGGAGGGTGGTTTCGGGGACGCTCAAGCAGTTCTATGCAGTATCCTGTGGACACTGGACAGCACCCATCTGTCTGATGTGATCCCTTCCCAAGCTTGGTTGAAGTTGGAAATGCGTCCCCTTACTGGGGATGCGTGAGAAGTGACCCTCTGCTGGGGCTGCCTCTACCCTTACCACGGCCCCTCTTGTTTCCTCTGCCGTAACTTTGGGTAGTCTGCTGGTTGTTACCCCATGATGTACCCTGCCCCTCTGTATAATTGGAGCCCCTTTGTGAATTTTGGCCGCGTGGGCGATTCAAATTACCATTGCCTCTTTGATTAGGGGGCTTGTTGGTCAATTGTCCCAGGGATTTCAGAGCATCATACTCGTCTTTGGCAGTCTTTAATGTGTCCTCTACCGCTTTGCCAAACAGTAGATTAGGTTCCACCGGCATGTCGATTAAGGATGCTTGTGTCTCGGGTTTAAACCCCGACTGCCTTAACCAAGCATGCCTCTTAATGACAGTGCTCTCTGCTATTAGCCTGCCCGCGTTATCAGCGGCATCAAAGGTTGCTTTAAGGATGCAACCAGACACGGCTCTCCCCTCCGACGCGATCTGGTCCAACTGGCCCTTTAATGGTTCCGGTGCGGAGTCAATGAGGGCAGCTACCTGCTCCCACTGGTGGCAATTGTAACTTGCCATCAGAGTGGTGGAGTTGTCAATCCTTGCCTGGTAAGCGGAAGTGGAGGCTACCTTCCCTCCCAACCCGTAAATCTTCTTGCTCTCCTTGTCTGGGGGGGCCTCAGATGATGATATAGTTGTCTCTGCCCTCTTCCGGGTGTTAGTTACTACCAGGCAGTCAGGCTTCAGTTGACCCCTTATTTAAAGCAGGTCTGATTGGGCTGCCCTGAACAACTTCTCGATCCTGGGGTTTATGAACTGGTGAGGTTAGGAGTGAGAAGGGAAGGATCAATTCTCCGTTGGATGGACTTGAGAATTGGAATGGCGTGGGCAATGGGTTTCTTTTCTCCCACTAGTTCCTCAGCAAAGTCCCTCTCCTCCTGTGCTCCCCGAGTGTCTATGCGGAAGTGCTCTGCTGCTCTCTCTAGTCAAGACCTCATTTAGGAGGGGCTGGTTGTCGACTGGAGAGCCGGTAACTTGAGGTTCTTTGCCTACAGGGGAGTCTATTCTGTAGACTTCTGGGTCATCTTCCTCCTCATCTTGGTCCTCGTCGTCCCCATAATAATCCACCCCAGTTTGGTCGTCCAACGTTACCAAGTCTGGATATTCATCCTGTAGTGGATCCTCCCTATACTGGGTGTAAGGCTGGATGTAAAAAGGGTCTGAAGTCAGACCTTGCGTTGGAGTCTCAAACCGAGGTTTCTTACCAGGGGGCTGCGGGTCCCTAGATCCTGAGGGAGTAGCCCTGTCGGGGGTATAGGTGAGGAAGTGTTCTGGGTTCTTGGAGTAGAAGTCTGCTAGGGAGGACATTCTAGTCATAACCCTGTCTATATCCTCACTGGTCCATTTTTTGGAGCTGGGAATGACCCTTTCTTGAGAGGGTTCCCCTTCTATAACTTGACTGGACCTATGGGCCTGTACAGGGGTCTTGCCTAGATGTTTATCTGAAGAATTAGAACTGTCTCTATGTAACTGTGGTGCAGAAGAAGGGTGTGATGGTTTATTCTGCTGTTTCCCCCCTTCCCCATGAGTAGAAGTGTGTTTCCCTGGTGTTTTCACCTTCTCAGTGCTTTGACGTCTGGCGTCGAGATTCGTGGGTAGTGTCCTTGTCTTTTGAGAGAGGAGGTCGGGATTCGGAAGCCGCTGCTGAACGGTCTGCCGGAGCCGACTACTGGTGTGCAGCCTGGGGCTGGTGGTCAGTTTCGTCTTCTGACGAGCATACCTCCAGGACTTTGGTGAGTGAGGCACCTTTGGCAACTGTGGACGGTTGCCTGGTGTCATGTGGTGATCTTGACCGAGAACGCCCAGAGGACACCGATTTTTATGGACCGCTCTCTGCGTGCCTCTTTCCGAGAACTCGATGCGCGCGTCGAGTCTCGGTTGGACTTCGAGTGTTTAGGTGTGGAAGTGGTGTGGGTAGCGCTTGTGTCGCCGGGTGTGCTCCCCATAACTGCCCTGCTGGACAGTCTTCCGAGGTTAGGGACTTGCACGTCTTTCGACCCCTCCTTACCCTCGCCGTCCGAAAGTACGGCGTCGCTGCCATCATTGAAGGTGCCCTCCACTTCCATGACCTCGAGTTGCCTGGCGTGGTGGGTCCAACATTTGGTCAAGCAGTCCTTTCGTGTCTTAGCCTTGTACCAGCTACACGCTCTACAGTTCGCCTCGGGTGGTCCCTCGGCAAGCAGAGGTTACAGGTGGCGTGTTTGTCAACCCAAGGATCCTTGAGGTTGCACTTGGGGAAAAATTTGAAAGGGGTACCCTCCATACGCACCCTGTGGCAGCGGGCTAGTGTGTGTAGGAAAAATAAGAGTGTAGAGTATGTTTCCACCCCCCACTCTCCCTACTTGCAGGGCCGAGGCCAGAGGCCTTCCAAGGCCCAGGCCGAGGCCAGAGGCCTTCTGAGGCCCAAAGTCCATTGTGCAGCTCTCGACGGTTGTTTCTTCTCCGGGCCGGCGTCGATATTCGAACTTCAATGTCTCGACGTGGGAGTTGAAGAAACGGGGAAATACTATGATATTTAGCAAAATATGGCTGAAAGCCAGGGAACTCCGCCAAATGCTTCCGACAAGTATGGCGGAAAAAAACAATGAGGGTCCTACACGCGTGAGGGATCATGGGTACAGTGGACTTCACACTAGGGATAGTATTACTGGCACGCCCTGTGTTGACGCCCATTTTCGAGTTTCAAAAAACAAACTAATACTCCGCAGCTTCCACCAGATGTCGGCCTATGCACAGCATGTGATCTAAGCAGATTCCACAAGCCTCAGAAATGTATTTATTGCATTTATTGAGAGCGCCCACACCCGTAAGTATCACTGCGCTAGTAAAACTTAAAAAATACAAAACATAATATAGAGACAATACAGTGCATGACAGACGTTCTAAAAGTGTTAGTCCGGGGAGGATACCCCCCCAATGTCACATTAGTCGTATGTGTCTAACAACCATGTTTTTAGCTCTTTTCAGAAAATAGTAGGATGCCTGCTCTTGGATGTGGGAGGTAGGGTGTTCCACAAGGTAAGGGTAATGACCTTGAAGCTTGCCCCCCCAGCTCTTTTCCTCGTGAATCTAGGGATGGATAAGGTCAGGGTTGATGAGGAGCAAATTCTGGGGAGTTTGGCATCTTTTGGAAATGCGTTGCATGAGGAAGGAAGGTGTGGCATTATAGATGCATCTGTGTGTCAAGGATAAGATCTCAAAAATCGATGCAAGCTTTGATTGTTAACCAGTGGGCATCCCGTCTAACAGGAGAGATGTGGTCTGAGCGTTTGAGGTCCCAGAGGGCATTGTTGTGGATCACCTGCAGCGTTACAACATTTTTGGAGGAGGTGCCTGCAAGGAGGGCATTGCAGTAGTCCAATTTGCTACCTATATTGGCTCTGGCCCGGGCTCTGGCGAGGGTAAGGCAGTGGTCTGTAGTTAAGCTCACTGAACAAACCATGACTCCCACTAACAAACTCCACCACTGTGTCAAGGGTGGAAGGCAGAGGCGTTGCTGGGGGGGGGGGGGGGGGGCTGAAGGGGTTATAGCCGTGGGTCTTTTGGTTGTATCCCCAGATAGAAGCTCGGGTGCTATAAGCAAAATGCTAGCTAGCCCCGAGTCCTGTCAGTCCCGACATTAGCTTAGCCCCTGATCTTTTCCAGACCTAGCAACACCCATGGACAGGAGATGAGGACTTTTACTGATGGTTCAGACAATGGCGGCAGTCTTTTGGAGAAGATCCCCCTGTACGCAAGCTCCAGAGTTCAAGAGTATAGCCTTGAAAGGCAAGGGACAGAAATTCGTCTTTCTGGTTGAGCTATTAAGACACTGGTATTCTATTCAGCAAGTGCACATCCTGAGGTGTTGTGTCATTCTCCTTGATGTTGGAAGAAGCATTTTGTTTCCAACCTATAAGCATTAGATTTTGCTCATGCTGTATGCGAATTTAGAGGGTTATTACTGTACACATCCCTGCTTTCCAATTTTAGGTTTTTCACACAAATTTGGTGTTTGTTTCTAAGCATGCAGTTTCCTCACTGGCCTCAATACTGCAGTTGCCGACCCCAAGATAATACAATGGGCTGCCTGGGCAGGCTCATATGGCAGTAAAGCAGCTTGAGAAAGTAGACGGGGTGGGGACCTGCTGGAGCCTGGAACCCTGGAGGAAATTCATCTCGGTCAGGCGCCTCTCCTCAATGTGGCACAGGGACACGTTAGCAGTGAGAAGTGCTTAAAATAGTAAATAACTGCGCCTTGGCTTTTTATCAGAATGCATTCATCGCGGTGCTTGCAGAAATTTCTCGGGCTACTGTCACAGTGGTGCGGCTGACCTACATTCAAATGCTAGAAAAAAAATCAAATTACTAAAACAGAAAAGCCGTATAGCTCTGAACAGAGGCTGCCAAAAAGGAATCGACTGAAGGGATGTAATGGCCGTCTCGATTCCATACATTGAAAAAGGCACGGGTGTTGATGAAATGTCATTTCAATGGTCTATATAATTAAAAAAAACATCCATCCTTTCTTTGGTCGTGGTTTAATCTGGCACTAAGCACTTTATGAGAGATTAGACTGCTTATTTCTCTTGACATTAGCTTTTATCACCAATATAATGATTTGCATACCTTACAGAGCACTGAAGGTCTGTTTTTATAATCATATGTATTTTAAGAAGATTATTGTATTTTCATTATATGTGATTGTGACTTTTGATACTATTAAAATATGTACAAATTGATTGACTTACCTGACTGAGCCCATTTTTTCTTGCACCAATTTGAGCCCATTGTTTTCCATTACATGTTTTGTTTCCCGTGATACCACCTTTTCTTAATCTTGGCCACTGTAACCATCAATGGCAAAATATGGTCCATAACAGACAGATCGGCTCGCAGTTCTTACACAGCAAGTGAAAAACAAACCGTACTGGAGCTCTGCATGTAGGAATACACGTGAAATTTCCAAAAACACTGGACGGCCTCTATATCGAAATAGGGCGGACGCGCATAGGCATTGCATAATCAAAACTCTGATCTCTCTGGGAAATCAAAGCACGGTACATTGGCCTCAGGAGCGCAAAAGGCAGTCTTCAGTGTGATAATGGTGGGTGTGGTTGAGATCAACTGTCCCCAACACTGATTGGATTGGTCGGAGCCAGGGGTGTTGCTAGGTCTGTAAAAGATCTGGGGCTACGCTAATGTCGGGACTGCCGGGACTTGGGGCTAGCTAGCCTTTCGGTTGCAGCTCCTGAGCTTCTATCCGGGGCTACAACCAAAAGACCCGGGGCTATAGCCCCCTCAGGTACCCCCTAGCAACACCACTGGTCGAAGCGTTAAATGTGGAGAGCTGGTAAAGGGCAAGGTAATAGTAATATCCTCTGTTGTGTGTATGTGTAGAACCTATCAAGGAATGTCAAATTAGAGTATGCTCTTCGTTTTGGCCTCTAAGGCCCTCGTTTCTCATCGAGCCAGTTTTCTCGGACAGGCTGTATGGAAGAGATGATGCCCCTTTTACAATTTGCCAGGACTCTCCTGTATCTATTGGGTCTACAATCATCTTCAGAGGAGAACGGTGTGAAAAGCAACTGCTGCTGGCCATTATGCTGCACAGTTCTGTGGAGCACTTGCAGATTCAGATCTCATCTGCTATAGGACGTTTTCTTCTACGCAGCTCTGTAGTTCATGCCTCTGGGTTTCTCAGAGTTGCCTTTGGATGGTTTCTCCTTGTTCTTATTCTTTCAATTTTCAAAAACATCAAATCACAAAAATGCCAAAGGTTAGTGAAACGACTTAACCATCCTAGTGCCATCCAAGGGAGCGACTTCACCTGACTTGCTGGCCCAATGACATCACAAAAAAAGATGTATGGTCTCCAACCTTCCTGACACCATAGTAAGTGACATCCTTAATGTAAAAATATAAAAAAAGTATAATTTATGTAAGACAGACAAAATACCAAAACGTTTTTAAAGAAGACAAAAAGGTTAGTTTAGCTACCGATCATATTACCTAGGGTGATGCCTTTATATGGCAGCAGGGCCTGCCCTTACTTTGCGAAGAAGGCTCCCAGCAGAGCAAGCCTGTGCCATTAATGCCTCAAATAGAGAATTGCTGCCATCTTGCGCCAGTTAGATCCCTACATGTCAGCTATAGTTATCACATGCTATGTAGAGTGTCACAAGCTCAGGTGCTGCATGGCAAGTGCAGCTTCAAGTACTGCCACTGTATACCGTATAATGCCTCATATCAGATATAGGGCCTCATTCAGAGTATGGCGGTAGGGGGTAACGGCACCAGTAAGGATGCCGGTGCCGTTAACCCCCTACCGCCACATTCCGAGGTCCCTTAGCGGGTCCCACCAGCTGTTCTTAGCGGGACCCGTTAAGCGACCTTGGAGCTAATAACGGGCTCGCAATTTGCGGGCCCGTTATTAGCTCCTTCCCCATTCCCATTGAGCCCTAAGGGCTCAAATGGGAATGGTTTTCTGAATGGGGATTTACCGGGTCCTCCAAGGTTGGAATGACCCAGTAAGTCCCCATTCAGAGACACTGGACCCGGACCCGGGTTTGGAGGCAGCCATGGTGCTAATAGCATCGTGGCTACCTCTAAACTCAGAATGACCCCCATAGTAAAATCATCCAAATGTAAAGCAACAGGACCGCGGGATTCCAAGATGTGCCCAGTGCAGCCAAAAACGCACAAGCCAATTGATGCCACCTTATGGCAAAAAACTGAATACCAAGGTACTGTCACCATTTGAAAGGTGAAGGTATGCATTACCAGGTACTGCAATTATTTCAAGTGGAGGCTTAAATGCCAACCCCGTCAGCAAAGCTCCCCCAGTCTGTGCTTAAAAGGTCTAGTAACCTCAGTCTCCAGAGGAGCAGGATAGCAAGGGCTGCCAGCCAAGTGGCCTTCTCTCTGCAGCACCATTTCATTCTGGGCTATGTCCACCACCACCACCCACCATTGCGTTACCCCAGCAACTTTAGCCTTCACCTTCTTGATGGCTGCTGCGGGCCAAGCATGATTGGCCTGCAGCAAACAAAAGCCATATATCTGTTCCTCCCTAGTCCTCTTCTCTTCGTGCCTACACTCTCAACAATTTTATTAAAGCAAAACCTTACATTAGCACACATCTCCTTGGCCATCCCGTCTTTCAGAAGAAAGAGAATGGGGGGGGGGGGCCGCTACCTTCTCAATAGATGTGTTGGGAAGCGGGAGCAATCGTCCCAGGTGCCCCCCCCCCACCCCCAAAAGAGGTTTCGAATGCGGTAGAGCCATAAGAGCGTGTTGTAGATGCCTGGGAAGGTTATAGCGGGAAGGGGGCATTGTTAGTGTTAGGCAGAAACCTGTGCAGTTCCCTTAGGGAACACTGCAAAAGATTTAGGACTACAGGTGTTAGCAGTAAACCCACTTGGTAGCAGTCTGTACCACCCAGATTTACCTGGTAGCTGTGGCCGAGCAGTCAGACTTCCCTCAAGAAGAGTTAGGCAGTATGCAAAGTATACACAATAGGCACTCAGATACGATAATACAAACAAACACTGACCAGAGCTTTGGTATCAAAGTATTTAATTATTTATTTAAAAACACACTGTTTGAAACACTCCAGCACTCTTATTGTAAAATATTCTAAACACAGTTACTATTATAATATATACAACTCTTATTCCTTATCAGATAAGTCTTAGTTAACACCACTTATTTCCATACAGAGGTGAGCGCTTAACTATTGATGGCACTCCAATAAGTTTATGAAAAAGGGAGGGAAAAAGACAGAATATGGAACGGTACACCACTCTAAGATTTAGGAACACTATTAGCATGACAGAAGAGCAAAAGTCACTTGTGAGCCAAAGTCCATAGGCTGGGCCCACTCTTAGAGAGAGCAGAGCACAAATGCGCCCAAGATCACACAGTTACACTAGGCTTAGAAAGTCTTGCAGGGAGTTCGAACCCCGTACAGTCGGTGGCAAGGCAAGCCTGGCGGACACGGTACCTTAAGCGGGAAGGATCCTCCAGTGGTGGCAGTTGTTCCTGGCAGTGGGTGCAAGTCTCGTCGTCCAGGGGAAGAGAAGATCTCAACTTGGAGGAAAGATGAAGGTCGTTGCACTGCCAGGGAAGAAACCAGCCGCAGAGTTTTCCGGTTAAAGGTAATACCCTTTAATTTGCGGTCGTGGTAAAACGTGGTATCCCGGTTGCCGGGGTGCTTGGCACAGGCAAGACGGCCACGAGATACGTCGGGAAGGCGAAAAGACGGTGAAACTGGTTATCCCCACCAGTCAAAGGAAGAAGACTCTCCGGCGGGAGATCTCCTCTGTCATTGGGAAAAGTGGCGAGACGGTCCAGCAGGGCTCCACCGGTGGTGTCGTCGTGGCAGGTCGGCTCAGCTTCTCCCTCGTCGGATTCTTAGGTCCTGTGGCGACTTCTCAAGTTCCAGCCCCCAAAGCCCTGCTTTTATGCAGAAAACCCCCATTCACTTAGCCTAGCTGTCACTCAAACATGCTAAGTGGTGAGCCGGCCGGCTCACCACTTGGGCCAATCAGGACGGAGTGCGACTTGAGTTGCCTAGGCAACTCCGTCCAGGGTGCCTAAATCCCCCTCCCCCCCTCCTAAGTACCCCAGACAGAGTGGCACCACTTGGGAGGGCTTCTGTGGAGAAGCCCGCCAAAAGGTGGAACAAAGGGCTCGACTTGGGTTGGAGTCACAGAAGAGAACACAAACGCCATTTTAGAACCGAGTTTTGGCAAAAAATACCAACCGGAGAATTAATATTAATTAAATAAACCGGCGGTATGTTCGAGGCTATCGTAATTAAATAATTAAAGATAGTAGCCTCAAACAATGGGAAAATCCCATAGAGAAATATTTGCGGTTGAATATAAAAAGTAGTATCCACTGCCACCAGCCAAAACTCGATCAGGGGGGATGGAGACGTGCCCCCTCGACTAACAGACCCCGGGGCAACGGAATTGCCCCAGCCAGTACGTCCACAATATGATGGTTTGTACTGGTTCTGTTCAGAATTTAAGACTAGTAAAGTCAATGGTGACTTTACAGGCCCTGGGAGACCGTAGTCAGTCCCAGGGTATGGAGTCTATACTGGGGAGTCACTATGACACCCCTGTGTTACTGCACTGAGGGTGCTGTGTAACACACATCACAAAAACACATGAAGCCCTATGGAGTAAAGGACCCCATAGCCCATTAAACACATCTAGAGTCGAAGAAACACACTCAAATCATGCCCAAGAGTGAGGGTAAGAGAGTCTCACTCTTGGCAGGAGAAAAAAATAAACCCCAAAAATCCAGCAAAGCTGCTGGGGGACTCACTAGGTTAGGAAATTCAGCCTAAACAGAGAATTCTCCCTAACAGTTAGAAGCTGCATTACGGGTATGCAAGAATTAAGTGGGTATAGATGGTACTAGGCAAATGCCATTTTAGCAAATCTTGAAATTGAGGCCTGGCGCTGCGCTGCAGCCTGGACACCAGGCCCGGGCACAGAACCTAGAGATGCGTGTGTAAACACAGGGTGGGGTTACAGCCTGGGCAGAAATGAGAAAGACCAGATTCGCAGACTCAAACCTCTCATTGGGCCTCAATATGAGTGCAGTGGTAAGGGGTTAACAGCACCAGTAAGGATGCCGGTGCCATTAACCCCTTACTGCCGCATTCCGAGGTCCCTTAGCGGGTCCCATAAGGCCGGCTGGTTTTACCAGCTGCCCTTAGCGGGAGTCGCTAAGGGACCGGGGAGCTAATAACGGGCCTGCTATTTGCTGGCCCGTTATTGGGTCCATCCCCATTCCAATTGAGCCCTGTGGGGGCTCGAATGGGAATGGTTTTCAGAATGGGGATTTACTGGGTCCTCCAAGGTTGGAATGACCCGGTAAGTCCCCATACTGAGAACCCGGACCCGGTATGCGGTATGGGGGTAGCCAGGGCGCTAATAGCACCATGGCTACCTCCATACTCGCAATGAGGCCCATTATACTGTTAGCATTTCTATCCCAGAAGGAATGTGCCCTGCAAGGCCATTAGGGGGCCGCAGGCTCCCTGTGGAATGCTATCCCGCGAGAAGGGGAGCACAAGCCTCCGACCTTCACCAGTCCAAACCTTACATTTTAGTGCCCAGATGCCCCAGTCCCAAGACCCCAGAATTCCAGTGTACCGGTCACTCACAGACCACTGAACATAAAACTGTTAGTGTGATACTTCATCAGAAAGATCATAGTAGCAAGAGTTCACCCCACCTGGGGTGCATGTGATTTGTGCTGTGAGGTGCCTGGGCGGGAAAGTAACAAATTTAAGCCTGGGTCGGGAAGAACTGGAACAGCACTGACGCATTTGGTATCACTTTTATCCTTTAAAATCTGTTGCTTGTGCTGATATCGCCAAAGCACTTGCTGGCAGCAGAGTTCTTTGCTATCGCGTACTTGTTTTTTTATCAGAATTAACCTTGTTCTCCTTGCATGCGGTGTGTTGGGCCTTTTTCCCCTAACGGGTTTTATTTTTCTTGGTGTGAGCATTGAGGGGCTTCTCTCCATTAGTGGCGACCCAGACATGAGCCCAGATTTTCCACAAAGACGCAGGCTTCCAAGCAGCACATCTGGGGGGGCTGTGCCAACCTGCAGTGACCAGTCTCAAGCGCGCAACTCAGTGTTGTACAAGAGCGGTTTTCACAGAATGTCTGTATGCTCTTAAGGCACAGCTCCTAGGAAGGTGCAGGCTGTTTTTGGGACCCAGTGATGGAGGAGCTCGGGTGAATGCACAGATGCAAGTACAACTCTGCGAGCGACAACAACGGGAGTTGACGCTAAGTGAGCTGGGGATAACAGTGTGTGGATTTGTGCATGTGAAGAGGGAGCGAGAGTGTGTAACAGATTGCTGTATATTGGAGTCGGACAGTGTGTGAAGGCCACATGACGGTTTTTATTAATACAAGTTTATGAGGAGAAAGAAGTGAGAAATGTGAGAAAGAGAATAAAGAAGTAGGGGACTCTGTATAATTAGTGAGCTTGGATTCCTGTGCCCAAAATATCCTGGGTGGGGGAATAAGAAGTGGTGGTTGTAATTTTGCTTCGATATTTTAGTTTGCTGTTTTAGTGTTTTAAGATTGTTATTGTGTCGCAAAGGAAAGCCAAGGGAGGGTGGGGAGTGGAAGTGTGTGTGCGTGTGTTGGGAGAGCTGGTAGGTGGTGGCAGGGTAATAGGAAGTGGAGGACCGGTAGGATCATTGATGGCAAATTGCATTTGTGTTTACATTTTTTTTTATTTAACAGCTGTCAACAAGGGGGGGAATGACTCTGTTGGAGCACATGTGTAGTGCATTGCCGCTGTAGAAGGCTAAGATTGAGAAATATCACAAGCAGTGGGTGGTGGAGACACAAGGGGTGGGGGGTGTTTCGCCCATGGCCATAACAGGGTACTAATAATGGGGGGATCTTAGAACACATGCATACGTTTTTGGCTGTCAAATATAAAAGGTAAGAAACTGCAAAGGAGAAAGGAGATTTCAGAACTGTGGAAGATGGTGGAGGACAGAGGACAGTGATGAATGCAAGTCCCAGTTTGAGAACAACACAGCCCCAAGTATAGCCAAATCAGCAGCACTCGAGGTACCAGAATCACCCCGGCCGGGCGCAAGCGGAATTGGCGTGATTTAGGGCCCTCTGGAAAGAGGGGAGTAAACAGAGGGGTGGCCTGGATGAGCGGAGGGCCGCAAATAATTGTTTCGACTAGACAGCAAGGCAATCAAGGATGCATAGAGAAGGAGAAGAGCGACGAGCTAGGGATGGGGAGCATAGGTTATGGGACAGTGAGGTCGGACACAGATGCAAACAGAGTTTAAGAGGAGGAGTGGCACACAATGGATGAATTAGAGGATGTGGAGGAGGTGTCTGGGGTTTGCCTATGAGTAGAAAGCCTGTGGGGTATGCAGCTTAGGAATAGGTTTGAGTGAGCAGCAGTGGTTAGGAAAAAACAAAGTGACAGCAAAAGAGGGAAAAATTAGAGCGGGCATGCAGTTGCCATTACTGCACAAAGGCAATATGTGCCCTAGGCTCAGATGGATAAGAGCAACCTTATAAAGGAGCTCCCGCCCCTTACTGCGGGGGCTGGTAAGTGGATATAGGCTTTTGAAAACCACACAGCAGGAATACCATTAGCGGTGGGGGACATAAGGTTTTGCTTGTAGCAATTGTAGGGGACTAGGCAGGAGATGTTTGGTCAAGGCAGGATATCCAGGTGTGAAAATAGGATACATGAAGGGGCACATTTCAATAATATCAGAGCACATGTGTGGGAAGCACTGTGGCAAGTGTATCCAGACACACCGGACCTGCAGTCCATAATGCAATACATGATGGGGATGAAGACCCTGCTCAGTATATTTTAAAGATGCAGGAGATGTGGAGGGCCGAGACTGGAGACCAGTGGGACCGATCAGTTCAGCTTTTCTACTTTGTTATTAAAAGGGGATTACGATAGGAAGTGCCGGAGGCTCTCGCTAAGATCGTAGGTGTAGAAGCGAAAGAGTAGGCCGAGATACAAACTATAATAATACGCCATTGCAAACAAAGGAGAGGGAAAAGGAGACCGCACAAAGGCAGAAGGCTGAGGAAGCGAAACTGGTACAGAAACAATAATGAAAAATAGCAGTTGAATGGGTGGTAGCAGGAGTGACGCAGACACATCCTGTGGAGCAGGCTGCAGTGCAAACATGCACAAGGATAGCAGCTATCTGGCCAGGTGGAGGACAAGGGCAATGGGGTGGTGGACCTCAAACACAGTATCCAGACTGGTATCAAGGAGGGCAGCAACGCAGAAGAGGGGAATTTCAAGGAGGTATATGGGGCAGGGGTAGATTTGGAGCGATGGGGCTGAGGGTGAACAGGACCAGTCAAGTGCTGGGAATGCGGGAAGTGGGGTAACTTTGCACAGGGATGTAGAAGCAGAATGGGGTACAATCCATACATCCCTGGAGGCCCAGTATAACAGCACTTCCCCCACACCCCCAATGCCCACGTCCATCCCACCATACGAAATACATCAAGCATACACACAGCTACCACCACAGCCCCCACAGGCGAAACTGCCCTCCCCCCCAGTGTCCCAGTACAAGCAAAACCGCAGAACCAATCATACGGTGGTCCAATGCTTGGAAGTAATGCCGTCCTGAAAGGGACAATAGCACCTTATAGAGCGAGATGGGGTCGGGGGGGGGGTATTCTCAGAGGTAACCCTTTCACATTTCAAGGTACCAACAAATACCTGATTAGGACAGCCCACAGAAAGCTCTTGTGTGCCCAGTACTGTCTGTGACTACCCACCCGATGAGGAACCCTTGGTGGGCGCTGAAATAGGAAACAAGCAATTCATCTTTATGATTGACACAGGTGCCACTAAATTATGGATCAGTGAGGGAGACTTCCCGCTATCGGGTGAAACTCTCGATACGCAAGGCTTCTCTGGGGCTCGCACCACCTTTCTGTACACAAAAGAGGTAGGTATAAAAATAGGAGGAAAGGTGGTACACGCACCCTTGTTGTATTCAGAGACCTCTGCAGTAAATGTGTTAGGGCGCGACTTCCTGAGCAAACTGAACATGATCATCTCCTTTACAGTCCGAGGAATAATGTATGCCACCCCAGGGATGTGTGCCATGAGGGTGATGATGAGAATACAGGCCAGAGGAGGGGAGGTGGTGCATGGCATTCCAGTTGAACAGATATGTTCGTCTATGGGATTACAGTTTTACTTGATGCTGTCCCCCAAATTGGTAAGGCATGTTGGCGAGTACTATCTGATTTCATTTTCAGGTCTGTCGTGACCCCAAAGCTTGTGGCAGTGACGATACTCTCATTGAAACTGCAGGGGTTGGTAATATCTGCAAACCGAGTGGTTGTAGTGGGAATAGATTCAGATGGCTACGAGTGGCACCCTGCATTGTGCATTGAACCAACGGTACCCCCTAAAGGAAGTGACAGATGCAGAAATGTTTGTCGACCGGGCCGATGATGGGGAAATAGCGTTGGCTATCTGGATCCCATGTGAGATTATGGTACTATAATGGAGAATAATTTCACTACAAACGCAGGGACCACAGGAGGAGAAAGAGTTGTGGAAGAAGAGAGGGTGCACGTAATCCGACACTTGTTATGGCAGCAAGATGGCATAGGCAAAGTTGCCATACCGCACAGACTATTGCTGATCGCTTTCGACCAGCTACACTATCCCGCAAACTTATCCAAACAAGAGATTGCTGCAGACATACGGGAGGCCTGGCTTGTTCCCAACATCCAGGAGGCTCTTTCTACTATAGTGGCAAACTGCAGAACTTGCCAGACATACAGCACGGGTCAAACCCTAAGAATCATACAAGGAACCTTGCCCTGCTCTACTGGGCCATTCAAAGAGCTCCACATTGACTACGTGGATATGGGTGAGCAGTGTAATGGGTCAAGGTATTTGATAGTTGCGGTGTGTACTTTTCCTTGATGGGTCAGGCTCGTCTTTGTGCACATCCCAACGCTAAATGCGCCACCACATTTTTATTGAGGGAGGTGTTCCCACGGTGATGTCTTGCGATCTGAGAATGGGACCCATTTCTTTAATCAGCTATTCAAGGAGATAACAGCGTTACTGGGCAAAAAGCATCAGATGTGCACAATTTACTAACCCCCAGGCCAATCGGGTTGTAAAACATAAGGGGACTGCTAAAGAGCAAACCTTCGAAGTTATGCACAACGCTAAAAAAAGAATTGGTTGCACTGTTTGCCCGCGACGTTGTTCAGTATGCGTACACAGCCCTGTAAGGATCACCATTCATCGCCTCATGAGGTGGTAACAGGACAGAGAATGCACACGCCCCTATATCCCATCAGAAAAGTGTCAGATGCTCACAGGACTGCACCCGTTCTAGGGGATGAGTTCAGTGATCATCTTTCTGCCTTAACAAAAGCCATAACTTGCATTTCTCAACAGATAGCGCCACCGCGGTCTGAAGACACAATCTGTGCTTCATCTACTTCAGTGACGTTACCACCACTATAGCTGTTCCCAGGAGATTGTGTGTTCATCAAGAACTTCGTCCATGGATGAAGTGAGCCTATATAAAACAGTCCTTTCACTGTTGTCTATGCCACTCCTCTTGCGGTTAAGGAGCTGCGGTATTGGATACACCTTTCGGATGTCCGTAAAGCACCCAATACCGCAGAGCCGGCACAAGTGACAGTGGAGCAAATAATGTGATAAGAAATGTTTTGTCGAATTAACAGTATTAGGTGTGCAGATGTATATACCCAGTGGTAAGAAAGGAGTGTTGTGTTACTGGTTATAACACATTTATTCTGCATTACTCTTGTGTTTGGGATATATATATATATATATATATATATATATATATATATCTTTATTGTATCAACAATGCTATACACAGTTTGCACTTTATTTTTCTATATCTCCACCCCATCCACTACTCCATCTTCCCAGTCCTGCTCTTATTGTCTTTTTCTGCCTGATTTATCATGATAAACATGCAGATCTCTAAAGATGTGCCTGAGGAGTGATCACAACCTTCTCTTCATGAGCGCTATGTTACAAATAACATTTCTTCCACTTATACTTAGGTGATGAATTGTGCATTTGGATTATTTAGCTTATCTATGTTTGCATTAGGGATTCATTTGAGATACAGTTTTATATGGGGAAGGCATATAAAAGGGCGGGACAGGGAAATGTCAATGTTTCGTTATCACCAAATACCAATATTCCTGCATCAATGAAGGTAAATTATTCGGAAAAATGACACCACTGCCATTAATGTGAATTCAGCACAAAAAGAGATTACCAACCTTACTAGGCTTGCCATGTCAATATCATTCCCTGATGGATTTCGTAACAATTGTGAATGCAAGCACATTTAAACGTTTCTAGAGGCAAGCAAAAATATCTAAATATGAGTATAGAGGATTAGGGTTAGGCTGGATTGAGTAATTGCTGGTACGGAGACATGAGTTTAATGGGGGGGAGGGGGAGAGGGTTAATGGGAGCCGTTACATTTATTTCTTGATACCACACGTGTCTGGGGCCCCCAAAGGTATTAATGCCCCAAGAGGTCCCACTCTTGGAGGTGCAATGTTTGTCCATCTCATATTATGCAGGCATGCTAAATAAATTTCATGCACGCAGCATACAACTCGTTTTGTTGGATCCTAATGAACAACAATATGCCAGAAATCCCAAAAGTCCACCGTGTTTGCAGAGGCCATATATGAAGTTGGAAGGCGTAAAGTTGGTGGCAAACAGATGGCAAGAGACTACAATGAGCTGCATGGCAGAAGGTCATATGGGGTTCGGAGAAGATGTTGTGCAGAGGATGAATGCTGTATGCAGGGACTATTGGAACAAGCATGTGGCAAAACACACGCAAATTGCGCTATGGAAAACCAGTAAAAGTGCGAAAGCAAGAAGAATGTGGCTTAAGACCTCGATCAGCTCTTCCTCCGAGGTTGAAGCCGAGTCTACAACGACACCCTGCCCCCCCCCCTTTTTCTTCTCCGCCGGAGATTTCACGGGGTCCTATCGATGGGCATAAAAGAGGACTCCCTCCGAGGTGGCAGGGAGACTCTGAGCCCCGAGGTCGCCACCACTGGCGTAGCCTCCACAGTCTGAGCCAGGGCCGCCGCGACAGTCTCGATACAGGCCTTGGCCGGATGGATTAAGGCCTTCACCACCTTAGGTGCGCTCACTGCCTTATCCTTGAGGGGGGGGGGGAACACTGCCTCGCTCCCCCTCCGATGGGGCCTTTGAGCTTGACCGGGGCCTCTCCAGGAGCTTCGCCGGGTGCTCGGCCTTCCTCTTACCCGACCCAGAGCGTTGGCTCGTGGTTGATGGCACCGGGGAGGGTGCGCCCTGCCTGGCGCCCGTAGAGCCCGACCGTTCGGCGCTCCCGGTGCCAGCAGACTCGCGGTGCTTGGCCTTGTGTTGGACCCCCGTCGCCGGGGCGTCCTCAAAGGTCTTAGAAGACCGCTCGGATTTCTTCCTCTTCTCGCCGGACGGGCTCTTCCCTTCCAGCCAGTTGGCGAGACGTTGATGGCGGTCCTTCATGGTCCGCTCCGACATGTTGCCGCAAAACGCACAGTCCTTCTCCACGTGCGTCTTGTCCTCATGTAAGCAGTAGAGACAAAAGGAGTGTTCGTCCTCCTTAAAGACGTTCTGCAGCTGGCATCCAGGGCAGACCCTGAACAGCTTTCCGGGCATCGAGCTTCCCTTCTCCTGGGCCATGTCCGGGACGGGCCTGCGAAAACTTCTGGAGTCCTCCAAAAGCGTAGCTCGACGAAATCTTCACCCTTGAAGGGCGCAGACGAATCCGACACGGGTCCCCGTTGATTGGATGGAGAGTCGGTGGAGCTTGAGGCTCTTTTGACCGAAAAAAAAAAACGAAGTTTTTGAGAAAAACGTGAAAATATAGCACTAACGCTCGAGAGCAATAGCACGAGGATCCCAACACATGAACGTGCGGTAAAAATCTGAAGATGGCTGCCAGAGGCGGGGCTTAGGTAGAGGGCAGTCATTGGCTGTGGTCAGTATGACGCAGAGACCAGTGATTGGTTATTACTACGAAAGACAGATCAGAAACGAAACTGTTACTGGTTTTTTCTTTACCGAGGATTCCCAGCCTGACGACGGGGAATATTCATGAGCATGTGAATCCATGCCAGACCCCATGCTGGAGAAAGGATCTTGCGGTAGCCAATAGAAGCAGCTCTGCAACAGCCACCAAGGGAGGCAAGAGCAGTTGAAAAGCCAGCTGTATCGCTACTTCAGTAAAAGGCTTGTATAAAGAGTGGTGGGGGCTACAACCCTTTTACCTCCATTGCGTGCCAAAATTACTACCGGGCAAGATCCTTCTATGAATTTGTATTCAGGACAATAAACAGAAGAAATTCGCCACACACAAAAATGGGGAGTAAACGAACAAAGTGTCTTACGGGTTTTTTAGACTGACTCATTTTACTACCCCTCTTGACATCTCCTTGGAGGTATCCCCCACCCCTCCAGCCCCCCCAGCCCAATGCCCTTATCTAAAACATGACTGGGGTTACCCACACAGCTCAGCAGGGCGACCTAAACAGGGTGGGTCCCCTGCGGTCTAAACCGTGTGATGTGGGGGTACCGTGCTGTTGCTATGGCTGAATAGCAGGGTTGCAGCTGAAACACCATGACCGTCTGCTGGGGCTGGTATCTGTCCGGCTGCTGCAGGCGTGCTGGGCTATCGGGCTCCAAAGTCTTTGAAACCAAAGCCAGGAAGAACACTTTTACCTCGGTTATTCAATATGCTTTTAAAGGTATTGTGACTAAAGGTTCTTGGTTGAGGCCACCGATGCTTTGACATTGCAGAAAGCCCTGCATGGGGAGCAAGATAAAGAGCAATGCTGTTCGCCATTTCCTCCTTGATTTAATTTCACTCGGCTCCATCCTCGGTTATCTAAGAGGCATGTTCGGGAATGTTGCCAATGGAGGAGAAGTTCCGCTCCCTTGCGTGGCCCGGCGCGCCTGCACGAACAGTAATTAGAGTAGACATCCACAGCGCAAGACTATCACTCAGAAGAAAGTGCACCCGCTTGAATTAACCGCTTCGCTTCCAGTGACCAAGCAATGCGCAGAAACGGTCCACAAAAGTAGGGCAGCCTGTTTAACATTGGTTGTAGAGTAACAAAAGTAGCCCATGACGTACCACTTAAAAATGGGCTGTAGACAGTGAGGATACAGTGGCTACACTTAGTGTAAAAGATGATTGAGGGGTTAGTTAATATAGGGACTGGTTGAGGGGAGCAATTGGAGGAAAGGGAGAGAAGAGGATACACATTTTCATGAGTTTACAAAATTCCGAAGAGCCACAAGGGAATGGTTGGGGAACATTGCAGTCCAGCTAGAGCTTGTGTGCATTGGCTGTGTCTTGGTGGATAAAGTACTGCGTGGGTACAGCTGGTACTACTTCAATGAGAATAGATTTTAAGAGGTCCATAACAAGGAACAGGTTGACTGTGTTGGAGTGGGTAAATTCAGGCTGTGATGCTTTGGGCTAGGTGGTGGGACATGGTTCTGGCTAAAGAACCCTTGATGAAAGGCTTTCACTGAAAGAGTGGTTGCTCTGGTTTGCTCAATTAGAACTCTAGCCCGTTTGACTAGTCTTTCATTGCCCCCTTCTTTGAGCAACAGAATCTCTTTTTTTTTAAATATTTATTTGTATTTATTGTTTTATATAGCGCCTTAATCCAAGGCGCTTTAAAATGAACAAAATATACATTAAACTTGGAACAGTAGAAGCAATAACGGTAAACATGAGTCAAACCAGAAATTTTTATATTGTGCACTATGGACCCTGGGGCATAAAAGCACAGACATTGATACAAAACAAATTACAAACAAAAATGATATCCACTAGAATGCTCTCTCCGTGGAATTATTGGCTTGGGGGACCCCTGGTTCAGGCAAAAAGAAATGTTTTCAGTTCTTTGCAGATTTTTAAGAAAGAGCTTTGAAGTCTTAATGAGGGAGGGGGCTGGTTCCAGAGTTTTGGAGCCACAAACTGGAAGGCTACTTTCTCAGCATTTGAGGTTCTAACCGGATGATCTCAGCTCTCTGCCGTGAATTTTTCCATTAATGACATTCTGCAGATAAAATAGCATAATGCCCTGTCTGCATTTAAAGGTGATTGTAGGATCCTATACTTGATACGTGCTTCAACGGGAAGTCAATAAAGTGATTGCCCTGCCTCTGTTACATGGTCTCTCCGGGTCAGCCCCAAGGCTATTCTGATGGCCCTGTTCTGGATTATATGTAATCTGTAGGTGTCTCTTTTTTTTAAGACCTACTAGCAGACTGCCACAAAAATTTATTTTTGCCCCAATGATGGCTCTGGCAATTGTTTCTGCACATGCCTGTGGGATGAGCGGTCTAAGGTGATGAAGCAATTTAACATAATATGCCGTGGCTGAGATTACGCTGGCTCATCGACAACGACTGATCTAATGTCACCCCTCGAAACTTAAGTTTTGGGACAGGGATAATATGGTCCGACCCAAGCCTGAAAGATAGAAATTTGCTGTCCAGCTTGCTAAGGGCAACGAGCTTCCTATAAACATAAGTTCCGTTTTGCTTTTATTTAGCGCTAGGTTGCTATTGAGCATCCAGGTTTCAATTATATTAAATACTCTGTTTAGTTCTGCTTCGTCTTGTGAATGGCAACCTGGGAGCGGGACGACACTGTGTGTCGTCCGCGTAGTTTGAGAATATAATCCCCTCTGCCTCTAAATTAGAGAAGAACGGCACCATAAAGAAATTATATATACAAGGCGAAGTGCTCCCCCACTGTGGAACGCCGAAAAGAACCGGAATGGGAGAAGCCTCTGCTATGTCTGTTCTCCAGTAAAGACACAGTCCATGAGACCGCCAGAGGACAAAAATTGGCCCATCTCGAACATTCTGGATTTTTGTAAAGCGTCGTCGACCAAGTCAAATGCTGCCAACTGGTAAAGCGATACTAATAGGGATAGGGAACTTTTATCCAGACGATCTAAAAGTTTTGACTTTTAGTCAAGAAGTGAGGTCTCGGTTCCAAAGCTCTGCCTGAAACCAGATTGATGAGTATTCAATATGGGGTATTTATTAAGGTGTTCAGATATCAGACTATAAGACACTTTATCCAAAAATGTTATTAAGAAAGGTGTGTTGTATATGGGGAGATAGTTCAAGGGGTTATCCCTATCCAAACCAGCTTTGTTAAGGATGGGTGTAATCATTGTTTGCTTCAAGTCATCTGGGACCTTACCTTCACTTAGAGAGGTGTTAACAAATGTGCAAATAGCTTAATGAGCAACGAGGGACAGGTTTTTATTATCAGAGAGGAACAAAAGTCCCCTTTACAGCTGGAAGGTTTTAGTTTTTCAATTATATTTTGAAGTGATTCCTGTGTAAATGTATGAAAATTAAAATGTGGCTACTGTCGCCTTTATGCTCATTGGCATCTGCTGTTGACTTGGAGCCTTAGAGGGTAGCCGTTTCTTTCTTTCAAGCATTCCTGTTCTTATTCCCAGAGGTTTGTTTTGCATACCGTCTTGTACGCGCTGGCACCAAGTGGAGTCTCAAGTTGATCCTCTGGCGAAGGGACTGCTTCCTGTTCTTTTAAAACATTTTAAATGTCCTTAACATCCGAGGTGGCGTTGGCAATTTGTAAATTATGAAAGTCCTGCTTTGCAACTAACACCGCTAGTTTATAGTCCTTCACTAGGGTCTTGTATGTTTGAAGAGAAGCTGGGGTGGGAACGGATTTCCAGGAGTAATATGCCTTAGTTGTTGCCGCTTTATGCTTGCTCCGCTCCTCCGTAAACCAGGCTTGACTTTTGAATTCAACATTTCTTTTTTGTTTTTTTAGGTTTTAGTGGAGCTAGGGTATTCGATATGCTAGCCATGCTGCTAGCCAAGCAAGAGGACATGTTGTTAAAGGAGGCTTCAGAGGAGAATTCAATTTTATTATCCAATAATGGTGATATGTTAGTAAGGCGTTTTAAGATGCGGGCCAACACGTGGCGTTTAGATAGATTTCTTTGTTTCACCGGGAATGGTACTTCTATAGAGAAATGTTTTAGTATATGATCCGACCATGGGCATAGCGTGATGGAAACGTCCCAACAAGGGGTGTTAAGAGTTGCTACCCAGTCTAACATACGTCCAAGTACATGGGTGGGTGCTGTCACTTGCTGACAGAAACCTAGATCAGAGAGCAAGTGTTGCAAATCAGTGGCACAAGTGTCTTCTATGTCACCTAACCAATGATTAATATCTCGCAGAATTATGAAGTGTGTAAGTGGTTTTATCCGGGGGGAGCACTAGGTCAAACAACGCCTCTGCCCAGCAATCCTTCATGGATGGGGACAGTATATCATCAGAAAGTTAATTGTGGTCTCTGCATTCATTCCAATTTTGATAAACAAGGAATCTGTTTCTTGCTTGATAAACCCAGGGGCTTCCCAGATGGATAGCTCCTTTTTGAGAATAAAAGCAACAACTCCCCCTCTACCCTCTGGTTTGTCTTTACGTACCATTGCGTATCCAGCTGCAACTGCTAGATTAAGGCTAGGGCCGGATGCTTCAGAGCCCCAAGTCTCTGTAACGGCGCATATGTCTAGATTGTTCTTTCTGTTCAATATAGTTAACCACCTCTAGGGCATGCTTAACTAGGGAGCATGTATTAATGAGTAGGCAACAGAGTTCTGTTATAATTGGTAATGGAGTAAAGGTGCATACACCGACATTGTGAAGAGTCACAAGTTGAATTGGTTTACTCGCTTGTACAGAACTCTCCAAAGGGCTAAAGGAGTCCAGCAATGTAGCGTCAGGTGTGTTAATAGTATTAGGCACATCCTGAGGTGCTTCGGTTTGGGCAGAAGATGGTATATTCCATAAATGCATCGCCATTAGCTGCATGAAGAGTGCACTGTGGTAAAGAGGGCTGAGAATTTACTGCCTTATGCTGGGAAGAAATATCAGCTGACCGTTTTATGGATTTAATACGTTCCACCTGTAAAATCGCCAACACTTCTGCTAAACCCATAATGTGGTACTTGTGAGAGCTTACCTGTGCGTCCTTGACACGGACTACCGCAGACTGTCCCAACCCGTCTGCACCGGCGCATTCCGTGCAGGGTTTCAATTCAAATTCACTTCCGGAAACTACAATCCTGCTGGGGATTGTAGTTTCAAGGTGGCTCAAGTGCGTGCAGAGGAGAGAAACTCCTCTGATTCAAATCGTACTGTGTTTGCTAAACGAGGTAAAGCCTAGTAACTTGTGCAAAAATCTGCAAAGGATATGTGCTGAATAGCTGCCTTAAAAAGGTACTATTAAAATCACACGATGCTCATTTAAAATAGTAAAAAATAGAACAAACCAATTTAAAATTATTACAGATAATTTACAGTCTAGAGATGTGTCTTTACTTTGATTTGTACAAGTCAAGAACTTCGCAAATTCCTTTTCTAATTCTACAGTGCGTCAAAACTGGACTTCTACGCAGAACTTCCTGAACAAGACATTAAGTCTATCTTCCAACATTGCGAATGTACCTCTGTGTTGGAGGCTACACCTTTTCTCTGCCCTCCAATAGCTATTCTTTACATACACAGCAGGTATCCTTGCATTCCTCGAAATAACAGCAGGTGGGACCTGAAGGTCTGCGACACGATATTCATTTAATATACGCTTAGATTTCCATACAGCCATCAGTAGCTTAACCGCTGACTCGTCCGATCTCTTTTGGATATTTACTTGTGACATTCCTTTCCTTTATGCCCAAAACACTGGCCATCATCTCCCTCATGTCCATGATAGACTACGCCAACAGCTTATACCTCGGCATGCTGGACTATTTACTGAGCACACTGCAACGCATACAGAACGCAGCTGCCAGACTTCTCAAACTCTAACGAAGGAACCACATCACTCCACCGCCAAGGATGCTACATTGGCTCCCAGTCAACAGAACACCTTCAAAACAATGTGCATAACACAGAGCAATCCACGGCCTAGGAGCGAAATGTATACAAAAGACAATCATCTACCAGCTGCCTAGAACATTCAGATCCTGCGCAAACATCTGCTTAGAACCTAAACCATACACAATGAAAAAACTTGGATCAGCTTTCTCTTGCTTAGCTGTAAAACTTTGGAGCTCCCTCCCGAGAGAATGAACTATTAAGGACCATCTAAAATTCAGAAAACATCTAAAAACCATGCTCTTCAGTGCCAAATGGGATGAAGACGATTCAACAACACACACGCACCATGAAATGAACACACAACTGAGAAGGAGTAGGCCGGAGAGGAGTGCAAGGTAGGAGAGAGGTGTCTGAAGGGGAGGGCTGGTAGGGTATACCCTTCCCTATAGAGGGTCAAAGGGGAAACAGTGAAGGGAGATGGACCACTGATAGAGGACCCAAGGTGGAAACTGGGAAGAGAGAGAGGTGTCTATCTCGGAACGGAGGTGCCACAGGGCACAGGTAACACCCCCTCACGTACTGGAGGAACCCATGAGAGTGGCAATTGACGAACAGCAAAATGTCCTAAATGGGAAGGGACATGGGCAGCACTTAGTCAGAACATTGGGGGTAGAAAAGGTCTGTCACTAAATAACCCTACTAAAAACCCACACTTCTGCATACACCATAGGACGGTCATTGCAGCACACCAGAATGTACAACAGGGGAAGGGATATGGGCCACAGTTGGTCATAACAGCGGGGATAGGAAAGGGCACTGCCACTGACCAAACCTACAAAAAAAAAAAATCACCCTTCTGCGTGCACCTCTCAAACTATGAACTAAACAGAACCATACCACTACAGTGCAACAAACCGTACGCACTTCACTACACAACAACAAACCACACAGCCTCTTCCAACAGCACATGGCGGCTACCAACCGAAAAAAAAGCTCAGCTAACAGGGTCAACCGAACTGAAGCTGCCAACTGCACATCACAGCTCTCTTGCTCTCTCCCACTCAGTCCCCTCCGCCCTTGCTCTACAGATCCGCCAGAGCGCCAAGAAACCACACAGACGCCAACAGTGCACGGTATAAATACCTTTAACCTAACATTATAGGAGTTGGTATTTTAACATCCTTCTGCAATCTAGCCAGGACCCCGGTGTGATATCCGACCAGTAGGAGGCAAAGTTGGATGAGACCACAGTAGCCCGAGTTGAGAATCTAGTCAGAAGGTACGTGTGAAATACACAGTATGGACACTGGATCACAGGCACGCCCAGTTTCTTCGAGCATATGCACTGAAGAGGTGTTGTTCTCAGTACCCCTGAATGGGACTCTCCGCTACTTCGGATGGCGAGAGAAAGCCCCCAGCTGGAATATATACAGCTGCGCCATCCAGGCAATGTACAGGTTTCAGCAACGAACGCCTTAACCCACGGGGCTGCGTTACCGGCACCCTAACCCAGCGCCCCCCACTCCGTGCGAGTCAAATATGACTGGTGTCCACAGAATCCGAACGCTGGCGGAAGTTTCCGTTTGCAAGCTATTTATAGGGGCTACTGATAAATATTCAAGGCGCTGGTTTAGAATAATGCACACAGGTCTCCCATGTGCGTAACGTCTGACGTCCTCGCGCTGTGTGAGGCCGCAGTACATCAATAAAGCGCCAGGAGAGCTTCACATGATATATTTAGTCCATTAAGTGGCAGTACACCTGCTGCCGAGCTGCATTCTATATTCGGCTGCAGAAAGTGGGGCACGGATTAAGTCCTTGCAGAGCGAAGAATGAACAGACCTTGTTTTAACAGTCCTGCTACCCCCGCATTCTGCGCAGGCTAGCTCAATGCCATGCCATTGCCACCTCAGCTGCGTGCACCACCAACAGTTCTCAACAGTGTGGGCAGATTGCTTCTCCCACCTCCCCCCTCCCCCCACCCAGAAATGTGGGGCTATGCTGGCTAACTGGCCGCCCTACAGAGCCGTACCCGGACAGGACAGAGACACAGTGACGGTGGCTGCAAGGTTACCAAAGGCCCGCCAATTACAAATGTACATTTTTAGCACCTGCATTATGCAGCATACATTTTTAGGCAACTGAAATCATGTTGGGAAGGGCGGGGGGCGTAGTACTTGCATGTCGGGGGAGCAGGGGTCAAGTCCTAAAATTTAAAGTGGGGGACTCATCAACAAACGCAATGTGATGTGACATTGCCAGAAATGTGCACATCAAGGTGAAATATGCACATTCCGTCAAATTGGCTTTGCATAACCAGCCAAATTGCACAGGAGGAATGGTATTTTCCTTTCATAAAATCAACAGACAAAACCAAGAAAGGATATTTTCTTCTAATAGTGTTTTTTGAAAATGTTAAAAGGTGTGCATGTTTTAAACACCAAGAACCAATACAAATGTTTTTCCTAGAGCATGCAGTACAGAAATGGGACATTTGATCTTAAGTTTTGTTATTTTTCATCAGGTTACATAGTGCAGTGGTGAAGTGTCCGGCCTGCAAACTTGACGACTGTGGTTCGATCTCACGGCTTTAATTCATTCATTCAAAGAAAACATTCAATGTTTCTCATTTTAGCTGGAGGGGACTGAGTCCACCCTCTGAAAAAAGTGGGTGGACTCGGTCCACCTGCGTGTACCCTCGACTTGAGCCCTACGGGGGAGTGATTTGAAGGGTTTGGGGCAAGCTACTCATTGTCACAGCCGTTTTAAAGTGTGTGGTTTCAGACGTGAAGGAGAGTTGCCTGGAACATTGAAGCTGCACTAGAATAGTCTCATTACAATGTGTTAAGAAGTTAGATGTTCCCACACATCGTCTCTGAAGTCTGCCCCTCTCCCAACATTTGAAGGGTTATTTCCTCCGCCCCCACACATCCCCCTCAAATGTTAGCATATGTGCACACCTGGCTCTCAATGAGTGTAATAAAGGAACATTAGTGCGCCCGCTTCTAGAAGAACCTTGGGTACAAGTCTGTTTTGAGTGCTTACATTTTCAGAGACCGGTCTAGCACATTCCCACAGCGGCCTTAGGGAGTGCACCGAGTTGGCTGGGTCCACTTCCGTGAGGGACACCAGACTCTGCGAGCAGTCCCACTGGCCGAGCGTTCACCCAACACGGGCGGGTCACATCGTTAGACTGCAGCGCCCTGGTAGCGACTATATTAGCAATGTGCTGCATTTTCAGGGCAAGGCCCACGGAACACGACTGTGCTCAAAATGGCCTCAAACCATCTCATGGTTCGATTAAGGTCTCAAATAAATGACATATGGATGGCAGTCCTTGTCTACCTGCCGCATACAGGAGGCAGGGCGGGATGACAATGGCACACAACATTCATATTACTAGACCTGCATTTGCCGGAGTAACGGCGGACCAGCATCTCATTGAACGAGAGGAACCAAAGTGGAGTCCTAAAAGATGCAGAATTTTAAAGTAAGAATAATGGCACACCGAGGTAAGATGGAACACTTAGTTGCGCGCACTTGGGTACTACCATACAACTCTCCGAAGCCTATTACTGTTAAATTAAATAAGCTATGAAAGACCACCACGACTTGGCATGGGCGATTACATGGTTATGTAAAAAGAAACACTACTTCCATTACTCAAGGGAACCACACGCAGGCTTTGCGCTGTAGATATACTCCGATGGCCATAGCCACAAACTAAAATAAATCTTACAGTGTAGCACAAGGACCCCAAAATCAGGCGATAAGGCAAACTGTGTGCAATGGTTCGAGTAGTAAACAACGCGCCACTGATAGTGAACGCACTTCATGAAGCAAGAGTCATAACAGTACCCACAAATATTCACTGCTTTTTATGCACGTCGCTGGTTATCATTTCAAGATGATTTTCCCAAGTCAGAACAAATAGATTTACTGCGCACCTTGAACAAAAAGAACAGGCTTTTCAACGCTAAAAATGACAGATTCAGATTCTACTATCAACCGATAATCGGCGAGATTTCAACATGATCTAGAGGGCAAGCTGAATTGTGTTGCATTCAATCCGATATTTTTTAGGCAGAACATACCAGAATTGTATGACAGCTACACCTAGTAAATTATTATCCCTCCCTCCCCCCCCCCATCATCATCAAAGCATGCCATAATGTGTTGTGGCATGAAATCTTAAGTCGGTTTTCACCCAAATATCGGTTCCTCTGGATCTCATTGGATTTGCAGTTTAATAGTAGGTGCCTTATTGTTTCAACAGCGTTGTTACACAATCAGCAAGTATTCCATATGGGAGTTTCATCCAGGCACCAACTTTTGTCATAGTCGGCGGTAAATTAAACGTCATTAGTAAACATCATCTTCTGACGTGCGAGCATGGGAATTCAGTCATGTATGTTGGTCCCTCATTCGAGGTGCGTGCACACTGTAAAAATCTATGCGCGTAGTTCCTTGTACACATCAACCCAGTTTTGCACTTGGTCCATTTCCACTAAATATTCCCTCAACTTATGTTGAAGTCTAGCTATGGAGGGACGTTGCATTCATGTTTATTTTTTGCAGAGTGGTCAGTATGGTATTTAGTCGTTTAAATTGGACTACGGTGTTTGATGCTGTGTTGAGTGTTAGTAAGATGTATGCATTGTATTTATTTATGTATTAACAATTTGCGGCCCACATCGGTAAAGTTATTTAAACAAAAGAGCAACATTTTTGAGAGAGTTCTAGAATACACAATAGAATCCAAGTTTCAACGTCTGCAACGTAGGAATGTACCCCCCTTTGCTCACCGCCTCCAACTCCCTCAGGGTCAGTCGCTTTTTCAAGCAACGAGTGGGTAGTCTATCTCTTTCTTCGGCTGGGGCATCCCTATGGCATAGCCTCCCTGAAACTTGAGGAGAATCATCTCTGGTTCCGGAAGCACCTCAAGACCTTCCTCTTTGCTTCTGATTTTTCTCCTCCTCTCCCCTGCTGAATTCCTGGCTGCAACTGAAACTCCGCTGGTTACCTGGCCACCCTCTGATCTGGGGCTCAGGTCCCCTCCCCTGCCAGTCACACACCTGCACTGCCTTCAGAGCAACACCCGCACTTGGGGACGGACTTCTGTATCCCTTCAGTCCCACGACCAGCACTTGATACTGGATGTCTGCACTTACCCTTGCACTTGCCACCAGCGGGCCATACTTTTACTTGTTATTTATTCTATTATCCCTTGAACTGCACTCTCCCCTTCCACCTTCCCATGCACTTGCGCAATCTGAATGACACCTGGCCTAGTAGGACCATTGTCTTTATCTTCCCTCCGTTCCCCCTTGTTAGGGAGAATTCTCAAAAATGTGTTAATTCCCTCCACCTTAGAGACCCCCAGCAACTTTGCTGGATTTGGAGGACTTGCATTTCTTTTGCCTGGAGAGTGTGTGACGCTTTTGTTCCCACTCTCTCCAGTATTTTAATTTGATTTTATACACTATCTCTTGTTGGTAGTGGAGTCTAATCAACTCCATATGCATCATCTTCTACAATTGTTTCACAAAGCACCTTCAGTGCAGTGCCACAGGTAAGTGTTCCAGATTTCCCCAAGGTTTAAATACCTTCTCTGGAATCAACTACTGTTTCCCAGAGCAGTGGAGTGAAATTGACTTAGTCCTGTAAAATTCTAGACCCAGCACAGGCTATCTTACACTAAAGTGCTGGGGGGGTTACTTAGTATCCCCTGTGTCTAGTTACTCATATAGCATTTATATGTTATCCTTTCCTCTCAGAATGGCTGGTGGCAGTGGTTTTGTAATGAACTACCATGATTTACCCCGACCGCGAAATGTTCACAGCTCGGGTAACGTTAAATCGCGCAAGCCATGTTTTTCAAAATGGCGCTGAGCCTCCTTTGTTAAAATGGTCCCCGGTCTTCTTTTTTTGCCATTTCTTTGTGGAAAGGTACCTCGAGTTTTTCTCGGCGCGCCAAACAAGGTTTGGTCTCTTGTTTGTTTCACCTTTGGCAGGCTTCTGGAGTGAAACCCGTCTCTGGCTCCAGAGTTACTGGGGTAGGCAGGAAGTGAGGGAGGTACCAGAAATTCCCCGTGCTTAGTGTCCTATGAGACCCAAATGCGCTCTGTGGTGATTGGCTGGCTGACTTTCCGGCAAGGACAGCCATCCTGATGGGCGAGCGACAGATCGGCTGGAATGAATGGGAGAGAACTGAATAAAAGGAGAGTCTTTTGGCTTGGAAGGCAGAGTCGACCACTGAACGAAGGAAACGAAGAGGAGCTTGAAGAGAAAGCCTGCTGCAACTCCTGGACTGTTGGTTTGCTCAGTGAAGCCCTGCTGCAGTGACTACTTGCCAAGTTTGCATCGACAGAGAAGCCCTGCAAGGATGACTTTTCCCTTTGAGTTGGTGGGACCAATCAACTCCCAAGTAAGCCACCTGGACACCCATCTCGGAGCTGGTTGAATTTCCTCAGAGTTGATGCAGGAAACCGTAGAGCCAGGCAGAGGGACACCAGACTGTGTGCATTGCTTGTAAGATGGCCTAACGCTTTTGGAAGATCCTCTAGACTCCCACGAAGCAGGACTGACCAAGCCTAACCCCCCCCTCAGTCGAGTGCAGGACCTCAGATGTGAGGAAAGTCCACCTTGACAGCCAGGAACTGCACTAATTGCTATTTGCAAGGAGCTGAAACACAAAACAGCCACTGAAAGTAAAGTTTGCCGGTTCCTAGTTTTGGCAGTGCCAGTGCAGTGCCCAGCATCCTCCCCTCTTGTCCCCACGACTGAGGTGCAGGAACAGTGAGATCTGCAGAGCTGTACAGGATCAGAAGTCTTCAGCTGCAGCCTTTTCTTCTTTACTAAGGTACTGTAAAACAAGTCTAAGAGAACTTACCTCTTACTGTAGAAGTGCTTGTAACTTCTGCAAATCACAAGTCTAATCAGCTTGTGGCCCTACATTTGATTCCTCTTTTTATCAAAGACTCCTAAGAACCTGTGCAAAGACTTTTCCATTTGCTTACCTGAAGTGCTGCATCCTATACAAAGACATTTGCCCATTGACTTTGGCTTAGCCCATTTGAATTGAATGACTCTTCTAAGTGCTATCTGAAAGTATTTGCCCTGCTTATGAAAATTTGCAATTTCTTGTGTTGTAATAACCTTTGCCTTTTACCAACTTTTTTGTTTATTTCAATTTTTATAGATTTTTCAAAATAACAGCATAGGTACTCCAAACTCAACATTTGGACAATCGCCCGCGACAAATCAAACTATAGGCCATTATTCCCTGCGTTTATTCCCCCCACCAATCCCCTCCCACCCACCTCACCCAAAGTCTCAGGCGATTCAGTCTGCTTATACAAGTCATGCGGCATTGGGCAGCGTCGATCCGGGTTTTCTCCGCCAGTGGTTAACCGGCTTTCCAGGTTCCAGGTCCATTCGTTCAATGCTCGGGCTTGTTTTTGGGCTGAGCCAAGGGCGCCTGAGGGTCTCAGGGCGTGACCTCTGTTTTGCCAAATACCTCTTGAAATTGCAGCCAGTCTATCTCTATTTGGGTGCTTGAACCGTGTAAGGCCGCTGTACGTCTTTCCATAAGGAATATGTCTTTGGCAATCGTCACCCATTCTCTCTTCGTGGGGAGGGCAGGCCTCTTCCATGTTCTAGCACGGGCCGCTCTGGCTGCCAACAGTAGGGAGTGTGAGAGGTCTGGTAATTTTACCCAGTGGTCATCCTTTCGCCCACTGGACCCGATTTTTACCAACTTTTTAAGTATTCTGAATGCCAACAGTACGATATTAATGTTCCCAGCACCCTTGTTACAGACGTCACCTGTGGGTGTAGGTTGTGTCTGTGGGCCATCCCAAAAAGGTCTTGTCTGATTCAGAAACTCAGTGTACAGTATTGAAGTATATTTGAGTGTTACTATTCTATTGCTCCCTTCTGAAGAAGGCTTTATAACTGACTGATAAATTCTTAATAGTTTATGCAAGAAACCTTGGAAGGTTTTTTGAATACCTGTAACTGTGAATCTTTGTGTAACTCTACTACTGCTCACATTTCCCCTCTTGAGAAGCCTGGCTGCTCAACACGCTACCAAAACCGTGTAGTACAAGCTTATACCAAAGGTTGGGTTGCCCATACCTGTATTTAGTTGCTTGTAGCGATCCCAGAGGGTACTGCATTCAAACTTTGCCTAACACCCCTCCCTCCCTTGTTGCGTTGCACCTGGACACACTTGTGTATAGGCGTGTTATAAATGCCTTATATCATTTCATATCATATCATTTGTGTGTCCAGTGCAAATGCCGATTCCAGCCTCTGCCGTAGTGCCTGGTTCGTGCTCCATGTTGGGCCTGGTCACTTCAGCACCCACTGGAACTCCTCCGTGCCGAGGGGGATTTGTGCACCATGGGCAGGCTAAGCAGCGAGTTTCTTTCACGCCACAGCGGCGTGTGAGCTCCCTCTTGACTAAAGACTCAACTGTCACGTGTCAGTCTGGGGAGGACCTGGGAGTTTTGAGTAAATTCCCCGCCCCCACATGTACCACCTCTCTGGGTTGCATGATGGCTCGCATGGCTGCACCTGGCCTTCAGAGTTCCTCAGTGTCTCTTGGCCGATATTTAGACTGCGGCTCTGTCACAGCTGTCCAGTGTGAGTAACATTCACGTTCACTGTTAGCTGCTTCTTTGTTTCAGTCCAGAACTACACACAAACTGTCCCCGATGCTGCCATACCCATAAATCATTTGGGACGGAAAGCAATCTTCATTGGGAGATAAAGGTAGTGCCTTGCAGTGCAACCTTGTGATCTTGCACAAATTAACATGCTGAGCCCTTATGTTTTACACATGAGTGCAGTTGTTGGCATTTTAGACATCTTGAAAATCAGAGCAGAATTTATTCTGAGCCCTAACCATGATGTTGTAATATAAGCATTCGGTCAAATAGAGATTTTTAATTTAATGTAGTATCTGGTAGAGAATATCTAGAAACAATGTTGGTAGAACGAGCTATAAGTGACTTTATAAACGAATTTTAAGTGTTTGTATATGGTTTATAAATTATGATGCGAACGTTTTTATAACAAAATGCATTAATAAAATAAACAATCATGTACATTCCAAATAACTTCCTACATCTTATTTGCAATCTCAGAATAAGACTAGCAAATATTCAGGACTGCCTAGCAACCCAGTTCCTCCCAAGATCTTCAAATGCATTCTGCTAGACGTTCAGGAAGATGGCCCCTATTTATACCAGTGTTGTGCCAGTCGACTGGAAAAAGGTAGTTGTCAAACCACTACTGAAGACAATCTTTGGACCTGGCTGATTCCGGGAACTTGAGGCCAATCTCTCAACTCCCCTTCTTAGCTAAACAGCTGGTACAGATGATGTCACAGCCACAGACTTCTATCAAGGATGGTGATCACGTGTTCCCAGCCCATTTGGGTTTCTATCCTGCTTAGAGATGGCGACTACTGATCTGTTCCACCAGCACAGTGAGGGACTTGATATAATTAGATCCGCTGGTGTTGTGAGACAGTGGAACATCTAAACCACCTTAAATGTCTGCTCATTTGGAGTTACCGGTACAGCACCAAGTGTTTACATACTTTCTAAATCTGGCAGGGCTCAGCCAGATGCAATTTCTTCCTATAGCTCTGACCCAAAAACCCCGACATGATGGTTATCACTACTCCATTCCATCACTTATGTACCAGTCACTGGCTTAATGGATTCACCCAGTTTCCCGAATTATGGGGATAGTAAGCGGACTGCGTAAAGACTAGCTGGATCCCGAGATGGAACCTCAGCAGAACTCAAGACTGCATCACTGCCATTAACAGGGGGGAATGGCAACTTCCCAAAGATACACTGGGATAAGACAGAGGTACCGCTTTTCATGCAAGACTCAACCCCTGATTAAGCAACCGATTAAGATCCTTCAATCATGATTCACTTTCTTCTCACTTCCTACAGTGCAAGTTCTCATAACGGGTTCCAGTGAGTCTCTCCCCAATCATGATTCCACAGATGTTATACAGCACACAGGGCATTGCTGATGGTTGAATATTCTGTAGGGTTCACTATTGAACTGACAAGGGTCATATTGGCAGAAAGTGGATTGCCCCACCAACCTCCAAAGCTACTACTGCCTCCGAAGAATTCTCTTTGCCACCTCTCCTCCCATCTGTGAGAAACCAGACGTTGTCTCACCCGCTAGTTCCCGGGGGCTCTGTCATCCAGGTGGCCAGGACACGGTCATCGCTTTTGGATCCAGTTCCTAGGGGCGGACCAGTGCAGGAGCATCACCTGGATGAGGGGTACTCAGGGAGTGGAAGGGGGACAACTGGAGGGTGAGACAGTATCCCCTTCCCAATAACACCTTTCCCCATCCTACCAGGTAGGATATCTAGGAACTCAACCCCCCCCCTCCACTCCCTTCTACGACACAAACACTTTCTAACAGACAGTTCAAAGTGGGTGACAATGGACTAACACCGGAGCCGTACACCTGACATGTCCCAACACCATGGACAGGCAAGATCAGGCAATAACGGATTATTATACACACCTCACTTCCATCACAGTTCCCCACACGGATAAAAGGCGGAGCGCGAAAGCGCACTCTGAGCGAGGCAAATCACACGAAGAAACCGCAGTTCCAAGATAGCAGTTTAATACAAGGAGAAAGACGGCAATACAAGCGAGTCGCAAGGAGGGAGGTACCCGTGACCTCTAAAGACCATTACTTTTGTTTGCCCTGGAAAGTAAGAAACCGAAGACTGGGAACTAAGGCTGATCAAACCTGCACAGTGTGTTGGAGGTACCCGGGGCTATCACGCGTCGATAACCAATGCGGGGGGAGGGTGATTGCTGCCATGGTACTGTCCTTGGTTCCTACAACAAAGCAGCGCCAGAAAAGACAGCACAGCCAGTGAGTCAGAGCGACTGATAGCAAACCAGCTTGTGTTCAGAACCAAGGTTGCAAGCAGCATTATTGTACAAAGAGAACACTGTGAGAGGCGCTTGCAAAGAGTGACGCAGATATAATTGGAAACCAAAAGGAGTAGTTAAACTCTATAATTGAACTTTGGGAGGGCAAGAAAAGATACCATACAGAGTAGTCTGGGGCCACGTGGGTGCTCATTCAAAAGTCTGTTAGGTATACAACTGATGCGGAGTGTGAGAAAGAGGAATATTGAGATCAAAGTGGTCATGCAACGGGTTAAGCTAAACCCTGTGCACATTCGAAAGTCTTTGATAGGTTAAAGTACATCACAATTGGTCTGAGCCCGGCTGAGGGAGACCAATTGAGTGAATGGAAGGGATATGAGCCCGGAAGAGGGGGATCCAGGGTGAACACCCAAATTGAATACTGGAAAAGGAAAAGAACTTTTCATTTTTTTGTATACCAGGCCCTCTGAGTCAAGAGACTTGCAAGAAGTTAAGAGGCTTGGACACAGAAGACCTTGAACTGTGTAAATGGAACTGTATCCTCGTGCCACAGAAGCCAGAGTGTGTGCTTTGCCTGAGTGAACTGCCTTGCCCCGTGCTGAAAAAGCGGGGAAGGGAGGCCAACGGCCTGAACATCCTGACTACCATTTTGTGAACACTTTTCTTTTTCATGAACATCACTCCACATTATTTGTAAACTAGTAGTAAGGATTGGCAAGATTTTTTTTAGTATAAGCCCTTTTACTTTGACAAGACTCCACTAGGACTGCATTATTATTTTTTGATGGTCGTAGCTTGCTCCGATCTGTAGATTTAGGTTTAGATAGGCGTTTATCTCACCCTTGTGAAAGTTTAATGAACACCCAGGAACTGTGGTCACTTGTATCTGTCTTACTGTTGATACCGTGCATTCCTTACATATCCCACCCAGAGACATTCAAGGCAACATCAGTACCATCCAGGAAAAACACTAGATTTGTAGTCCTGGTTTTATGAGAAAACAAGTACTATAAGTCCACTAGTGCAAAGTTAAAACCAGGCCACCGAAATGGAATGGCTAATTTTTACATGTATGTAAAGGGGAGTGATGTCCTATTAGTGTAGGTGCATAGCCTCTGTGATCTGAGGTCCAGAGCACTTCTCCTATGCTGGTAATGTCTGCTTCACAGCAGAGAGCTGCAAGCTTTATTCTGATCCCTTCTGCAAAGCTGTTGGGGGTCAGGCTCCCCACTGCCTGAAGTAGTCATAGTCACCCGAAATAGTCAGTCACTCCTTCCCTGGACTAACTTCGGCCCCTGGCAACTACGACTAATGGTTCACCCTTCCTCTTTTCTTCAAGTTGACAGACTTTCTGCAACATCTACGCTTTTTCATCATCAGTTCCACTTTTGACAATGATGAAAATGGATTTAAAATATTCCACTGGTTGTACAATCAGTATAAACAAAAAAGGACACCCGCATCAGACCGATTCCACAGCTTGGTAACCTAGTCCTGTCCTAAAACAAGGGAGAGTTCCACGGAAGAACACGATACTTACCCTTGGTAAGGTTCTTTAGACTGGATGCTCCTCCCACATATTCCTCATCTTTGACATTCCATATCCTGCTTCGGGAAAAATGATATGCAGAGGGCGCTGTGCGTCGATAGAGTCGACTCGATGTCCCTCAAGGGCTTTCATCTCGAGAGGGATGTCATCGAAGGTGTATATATAGCACACACACCGCCCGTTGGCTTCATTTCTGTTTTTTCTTTTAGAAGAACTACACGCACAACCATGGGTTTGACCGTACTAAGCTTTGAAGGAGCAAAAGCTGGAATAGCATGGGAAATTCTAATGTGGGGTAGGCTGGGAGGGCGATGAGGAATACGTGGGGAGGAACATCCAGTCGAAAGAACGTTACCAGGGTTAAGTAACTTGTTCTTCGAATGGATTTGTGTCCTCCCACGTATTCCTCATCTTTGAGAGACTCCCAAAGCAGTGTTTGTTTTGGTTGAGGGAGTAAGAATGTTCTCAATGGTTTCCATGAACCGAATGGAGGACAGCTTTTCCAAAGTTCCATTGAAGACTGAGGGAAGATGCAAGGCAGTAATGCTTCGCGAACGTCTGTATAGTAGACAAGGTAGCTGCCCCACAAATGTTTTTGCTAGGGGCACCTCTTTGCAAAGCCAAAGGAGGTTGCTGTGCCGCTGGTGGAATGGGCCCTCAAGCCTTCTGGAGGATCTTTGGCCAACAGCATGTAGCATTCTGAAATTGCCAGAATTATCCATCTGTACAAGGTCTGCTTTGTTGCAGCCTGATCCAGTTTGTGACCTGAATAGCCTATAAAAAGCTGATAATCTATACGAAGTTTGGACAATCTGGAGATGTAGAAGCTTAGAGCTCTACGTGGATCTAATCTGTGTAACCTCTCTTCCTCCTTGCGAGGAGGAGGTGGAGGGTAAAAAGTGGGTAAAACAATGTTCTGTCCTACATGAAAATCTGAAATGATCTTAGGCAAAAATGAAGGCTAAACCCCCAAAATGACCTTATCATTGTGGAAAATAGTAAGGGTGGCTTGGAGGGTAGTGTCTGCAATTCACTCACTCTATGGGCTGAAGTTAGTGTTACCAACAAAATGGTTTTAAACGGTAGCAACCTTAATGGACATAAATGTAGAGGTTCAAATGGTACACACAAGACATTTTGACAGCGGTTTAAGGCCCCAAATGGAAACTGGAAAGTGATGGGGGTCCCTTCAGAAGTTGTTTTACCTGTGGGATCTTAAAATATGAAGATTCCCCAGACCAGCGCTTGAAGATGGATAGCGCTGCCAAATAGCCTTTAATTGATCCAACCTAGAGTCCCAGATTGGTTAGGTACAGTAGAAAAGATAACACTTCTGATGTTTTGCATAGTAAAGGGTATATATTCTTGTCCCTGCACCAGGAGCAGAATTTGTTCCAACGGCAACGGTACACAGACTTCGTTGCTGGCCTTCTGGCCGAAAGCAAAATCTCCATTACGTCATCCGGGAGGTACCAATCCTTGATCTCAGCCTCTTAGAAGCCATGCTTGGAGGCTGAGAGTCTTGACCTCTGAAAGCAGAACCTGAGAGTCCTCTCGCAAGAGAAGGTCCTCTCTTTGTGGAAGACGCATTGGAGGGCAGATGGACATGTCCAGAAGGTCCGGGTACCACAAACGTTCTCAACCTCCTGATCACACGAGGAATGAAGGGGACTGGAGGAAAAAGGTACTGGAGTGGACACTCAGAGTCCACTGGGTGCGCGTATCCTAGAGCTCCTCTTGGAGGAAATTCCCTAGAGCAGTACAGTTCACACTTCCGGTTTACACTGGTCGCAAACAGATCCACTAGAGGGGTGTTAGGCAGAAACCTGTGCAGTTCCCTTAGGGAACACTGCAAAAGATTTAAGACTACAGGTGTTGGCAGTAAACCCACTTGGTAGCAGTCTGTACCACCCAGATTTACCTGGTAGCTGTGGCTGAGCAGCCAGACTTCTCTCAAGAAGAGTTAGGCAGTATGCAAAGTATACACAATAGGCACTCAGACACCACAGCACAAGCAAACACTGACCAGAGCTTTGGTATCAAAGTATATAATTATTTATTTAAAAACACACTGTTTGAAACACTCCAGCACTCTTATTGTAAAAATATTCTAAACACAGTTAGTATTGTAATATATACACCCCTTTTTCCTTATCAGATAAGTCACAGTAAAACACCACTTATTTTCATACAGAGGTGAGCGCTTAACTAGATGGCACTCCAATAAGTTTGTGAGAAAGGGAGGGAAAAAGACAGAATATGGAAAAGGTACACCACTCTAAAGGTTCAGGAACACTGTTAGCAAGGCAGAAGAGCAAAAGTCACTGGTGAGCCAAAGTCCAAAGGCTGGGCCCACTCAGAGAGAGCAGAGCACAAATGCGCCCAAGATCACACAGTTACACTAGGCTTAGAAAGTCTTGCAGAGGGTTCAAAAAGAGTTTAGAGAGGCTTTAGGAAAGTTTAGCCAGGGTGTCCCAGGCTAACCCAGGTTCGAAAGCCGGGGGCTAAATCTACCCCGTACAGTCGGTAGCAAGGGAAGCCAGGCGGGACACGATACCTTAAGTGGGAAGGATCCTCCAGCGGTGGCAGTTGTTCCTGGCAGTGGGTGCAAGTCGCGTCGTCGTCCAGGGGAAGAGAAGATCTCGACTTGGAGGAAAGATGAAGGTCGTTGCACTACCAGGGAAGAAACCAGCCGCAGAGTTTTCCGGTTAAAGGTGGTACCTTTGTTTTGCGGTTGTGGTAAAACGTGGTATCCCGGTTGCCGGGGTGCTTGGCACAGGCAAGGCGGCCACGAGGTACGTCGGGAAGGCAAAAAGACGGTGAAATTGGTTATCCCCACCAGTCAAAGGAAGAAGACTCTCCGGCGGGAGATCTCCTCTGTCGTTGGGAAAAGTGGTGAGACGGTCCAGCAGGGCTCCACCAGTGGTGGTGTCGTGGCAGGTCGGCTCAGCTTCTCCCTCGTCGGATTCTTAGGTCCTGTGGCGACTTCTAAAGTTCCAGTCCCCAAAGCCCTGCTTTTATGCAGAAAACCACCATTCACTCAGCCTAGCTGTCACTCAAACATGCTAAGTGGTGAGCCGGACGGCTCACCACTTGGGCCAATCAGGACGGAGTGCGACTTGAGTTGCCTAGGCAACTCAGTCCAGGGTGCCTAAATCCCCCTCCACCCCTCCTAAGTACCCCAGACAGAGTGGCACCACTTTGGAGGGCTTCTGGGGAGAAGCCCGCCAAAAAGTGGAACAAAGGGCTCGACTCAGGTTGGAGTCACAGAAGAGTACACAAACGCCATTTTAGAATCACGTTTTGGCAAAAAATACCAACCCGAGAATTAATATTAATTAAATAAACCGGCGGTATGTTCGAGGCTACCGTAAATAATTAAATAAAGATAGTAGCCTAAAACAATGGGAAATCCCATAGGAAAATATTCGCGGTTGAATATAAAAAGTAGTATCCACTGCCACCAGCCAAAACTCGATCAGGGGGGACGGAGACGTGCCCCCTCGACTAACAGACCCCGGGGCAATTGAATTGCCCCAGCCAGTATGTCCACAATATGATGGTTTGTACTGGTGCTGTTCAGAATTTAAGACTAGTAAAGTCAATGGTGACTTTACATGCCCTGGGAGACAGTAGTCAGTCCCAGGGTATGGAGTCTATACTGGGGGGTCACTATGACACCCCTGTGTCACTGCACTGAGGGTGCTGTGTAACACATCACAAAAACACATGAAGCCCTATGGAGTAAAAGACCCCATAGCCCATTAAACACATCTAGATTCAATGAAACACACTCAAATCATGCCCAAGAGTGAGGGTAAAAGAGTCTCACTCTTGGCAGGAGAAAAAAAAAAACCCCAAAAATCCAGCAAAGCTGCTGGGGGACTCACTAGGTTAGGAAATTCAGCCTGAACAGAGAATTCTCCCTAACAAGGGGTTCCCCAAAGGATGAAGAACTCTTGAACTTCCCGAGATAGTTCCCACTCATGTGAGACTGCTCTGCATGCTCGGAGCATCCGCTGCTATGTTCCTCTACGGCTAGGTGAGCTGCCGATGGGGCATTTCCTACTTGAATTGCCCAGTAACAGAGCTGCATTGCCTCTCTGCACAGTGGTAGTGACCCTACATCTCCTCTCTTGCAGAGGTAGTACATGGACAGTCTGTTGTCCATCATTATCAGGACACTCTTTCTTGTACAGATGGCAGAAAAGCCTTCAGTGCAAGTCTGATTGCCCTCAGCTCCAAAAGACTGATGTGTAGTTTGGACTCCGATGGAGACCAATGACTGCTGATTGTCAGATCGTTGGCATGGGCTCCCCACCCCGTGAGTGAGGCGTCCGTCACTACTGTGATCTCCGGCCATAGTTGCCAAAAAGGTTCTCCCTTCAGTTTGTTGTCCTTGCAGGCCAACCACAGGAGATCTTGTGCGACCCTGCATGGAACCTGAAGTAATTCCATCATGTTGCCCAAGAATTGAGACCGTTGAGTTCCGAGAGCCCATTAAAGGGATCTCATCCTCAGGTGAGCCTCTGACACCAGAAAAATGCAGGATGCCACAAAGCCGAGCAACCTCAAAAGGTCGAAGGCCAGAAGACGCTGGGCACTCTGAAACTTGGAGATCATCAATAGAATGTCTTGAGCCATCACTTCGGGTGCAAGCTCTTTCGCAAGGATGTAGCCATTACGGCCCGATGAATTGGAGCTTTTGAGATGGTGTCAGATGGGACTTCTTGTAATTGAGGGAGAAGTCTGAAGAGTGTGGCGTGTGATGTTGAGATGATTCAGTGCTTGCTCGGGAGAATGCGCCCTGATCAGCCAATCGTCCAGGTAGCAGTAGACGTGAATCCCCCCCCCTCTCCTGAGACTCGCTGCCAACACCGCCATCAGCTTGGTGAAAACTCTCAGGACGAAGGTCAGCCCGAAAGGCAGAACTCGAAACTGATGAGAACCGCCAACGGCAAACCTCGGGTACTTTCTGCGCTTGAGATGGATTGGCACATGAAAATAAGCACCCTGAAGGTCCAATGACACCATCCAATCCTGGAGTTGAGGGCCTGAAGGATCTGAGAAAGTGGGACCATCTTGAACTTGTCCTTCCTGAGGAACTTGTTCAAGTATCTCAAGTCCAAGATGGGTCTCAGTCCTCCGTCCTTCTTGGCTATTAGAAAATAGGGAGAGTACCATCCTTTGTTCCTTTCTACTACAGGCACTGGTTCTATAGCGCCTTTCTCGAGCAGGGTCAAAACTTCCTGCACAAGGAGCGGATCTGGAAGTCTCAAAGAAGGGCTCCCCGGTGGACGGTTCTGAGCTCTCTGAATGAATGGAAGGCAGTAACCTTGAGCTATGGTTTCCAATGCCCAAGCATTCAAAGTAATGTCTCGCCATTCTCTCAGATCCTGAGACAGTCTGCCTCCTACTGGGGTTTTGTGATCAAGACCTGAGATGTTTTGAGGTCGCTGAAGCAGTGGCTGTTGGTAAAAATGCCCCTGCTTGGGCGGGCTCTGCACCTCTCCCTCGTCCACCCAGAGAGAATCTTCTTTGTCCTCCTTGACCAGCAATTCCTCTCGCTCTTCCAACTGAGTAGTAGCAAAACAAAAAGATCTAACCCTCCAAGGCGGTTCACTGTGGGGGGGGGGGGTTAACAGGCTGAGGCTGCCTAATAACGGCACCTAATGTTGTGGCTGCCGCCTTCGAGGTCTGCACCTTCACAAGGCTTTCGTCAGCCTTGCTGCCAAAAAGGTGAGACCCATCAAAAGGCATGTTAAGGAGTCTGGACTGTACATCCGGCATAAATCCAGACTTCCTCAACCACGCAAATCTGCATATCACGGTGCTTGTTGCCATAGCTCTGCTGATCCTCTCAGCAGACTCTAGAACCGACTGAAGAGACTCGCACATGGCTTCTTTGGCATCTGTAACAATAGCCAAGAAACCGTCTCTTTACTCCCCCTCGGGAATATGCTCAGCTGCCATGGAAAAACAATCCCATTGAGTTAATGAAAAGTTAGCTAAGGCACATGTAGAGTTGGTGGACTTAAGAGCCATGCTCCCTGCAGAAAATACTTTCCTTGTCCATGCATCTACTCTCTCATCATCCCCATCTGGAGGGATGGTTGGGTAAGCTGCCTATTTTTAGGTTGCCTTAACTGCCTGCACCAGCAGACTTTCTGGGGTGGGGTGTTTTGACAAGTAATTGGGGTCACTACTAGATGGCCGGTACTTTCTTGTCAAGTTTTTGTTTACTGCCGGACTTGACTCCTGCGTCTCCCAATTAGCAGACACCCTTTTTTGAAGTGGAATATTGAAAGGCAAAATGGATCCATTTGCGGACCCTTATCAAGGATGTCGGTTAGATCATCCTGCTCTAAGGGGAGGGTAGGTCTACTCCACCCCAAGTAATCTACAACCTTAGACATCAACTGTCTATATGATACATCTGCATGTTCACCAGATTCAGGTTTACCAAATTCTAGCTCTGGTGAAGTGTCCACTCCACTGGCTCTTTGCAATTTGTCAAAGATCTTTTAGCTTTAAACCCTCCGATAAAAAACTATCAGGGACATTTGATGTACCATATTGTAGCCCAATGGTGCATCGTTATTCGATAGCTCATTTTCCTCATAAAACAAAGTTCATTTTGAAATAATCCTTTCTAGGTAAAGGAGTACAAGTGTTGAATGGGATGGGCATCGAAGGCTTCAAAGATTTTGAACTCTATGCCCGAGGAGACGTCAATATTTTTATTTAAGTCGATTTTGACGGCATCGATGGAGTCAAAGGCGTGGCTGGCGCCGACGGTGCAGCTGGTGTCGAGGGCGCACCTGGCGTCAACGACCTCTATCGACTTATTCTTTGACTAGCAGCTCGAAGGATCCTTCGACCCGGGCTCGAGGGCACGTAGGATTTGGCTTGAGCCCTTTCATTATTGACTTTAGAAGGCGCGGTAGGAGCATGGCTTGTTGAGGGTTTTTGTTACTCAAATATTTTTAGCATTTCTAACAAATGCTTCCCATTCACATTTCCGCAAATGAACAATAGAAGCGTGCCGTAGTTATCGAAGCGTAAGCTTACTCGGAAAAACGGAACTGAAGCCAATGGGCGCTGCACATGCTATATATACCTGCAATGACATCACCCTAGAGAGTGAGGCCCTCGAGGGACATTGAGTCGACTGCATGGACGCACAGCGCCCTCTGCTGCAATTTATTTCCAAAGCAACAGGAACCTGGATATCAAATATCAAAGATGAGGAATACGTGGGAGGACACATTCGAACAGACATTTGGAAATTATTTCCAATTACACTTATTAAGAATAGGCCATTATATGCACACTCTAAAAAGTGGCAAAGTGAATCCAAGGAATCAACTTCCTTTTGGGGGGTGAGGCGTGGCAGTAGGTAGATTGACAATGGATTCAGAATCGCCGAGCAAAACAGACTAAAATGTAGACGGATGTGACATTTTCCAAACCACTATCAGGGCCTCTGGACAATAAACTCTTAGCCTGATAACGCAAGCTGTCTCTTTCCAGGAGACAAACAGAATGTAAAACGTAAGGCAGGTCAAACAAGATTATGATGGAAGAGCATCATGTATGCATGACATCTGACTGCAATGCATGACGAGTCCAGGGTATTGTCCCTTTTCCTCAAGGGGGAACCACCCCCTTTTGAAGCGAGGGAGGTGAGCCCGCTCAGCAAGAACTTCCCCCTAGGGGTCTGGGCAGGTAGGAAATCACTGGGAGTGACTCCCCTCTTGGGGACAAGGACACCCATTCAAATAAGGAACTCCAAGTCCGGTATACATTGTCTGCCTAAACGAGAATTGGAAAGACTTACTTTTGTTTTGACTTCACCAAACAGTGACATTTCTTTTATCCATCTCTTTGCCTCAAGGTAATGCTGGATCTCGACTGAACTCCACAGTCCAAGAACAACAAACCCCTTTATTTGTGATACTATTTTGGATGTATACAAATAGTAACCTTTCTTCCAACTCTGACTCCAAGTAATGCTGTATTTCCTCTGAACGGCAGTCAAAGAAGAATGACACACGCACACCTTTTGTTTTGGATGACGTACATAAAACCAAGATGAACTTTGAACCAAGAAAGAAGAATCCTACTGTGATAAACTTAAAAGTGTCTCGCACAATAGTCCCCGGGATCTGTCATCCAGGTGGCCAGGACTCGGCCATCCCTTTTGGATCTAGTTCCTGGGGATGAACCAGTGGGGGAGGATCACCTGGGTGAGGGGTCTTCGGGCAGTGGGACAACGAATGGTGCAACATGGTTCCCCTTCCCTGTAACACCTTTACCCCATTCTATCAGGCAGGATACGTGGGAGCTCAATCCCGCCCCTTTCACAACACAAATACTTAATCACGAACAGCTTGCTAGGACGGAAAACTGACTAACACCCGAGCCGTATACCTAACATGTCCTAATACAACGGCCAGGCAGGGTCACGCAATTACTGACCATCACGCACACCTGACTTCCATTACACTTCCCCACATGGATAAAAGGCGGAGTACGAAAGCACACAGTGAGGCAAAGTACACAAGGAAACAGCAGTTCCAAGATGGCAGTTTAACACGAGGAGAAAGACGGCGAAACAAGGGGATTGCGAGGAGGGAAGTGCTCTTGACCTTTTCGACAAGGAACCATTACTTTCACAAAACCTTGAGAATAGAAAGCGCAAGACTAGGAAACCAAGCTGAAGAATCCACCATTGTGTGTCAGAGGAACCGGGGGCCCTCCCACGTTGATAATCAAGGCGGGGAGAATCGCCTGCTGCTGTGGTACTGTCCTTGGATCCCTCAACAAAGCAGCACCAGTGAAATCAACAAAGCCGGTGAGTTGGGGAGGCCGATATCAGACCGGTGTGTGTTGAAGCCAAAATTGCAAGAAGCAACATTGTATGGTGAGCACAGAAGTGAACAGTGTATTAAACGTATGTGATAACCAATGCGAGTAAAATTGAACAACAGATGAGTGACTGAACTGTGAAACCAATATACAATACCTTTGACAGAGTGGTCCGCCACCGCGTGCGTTCACATTCAAAGATCTCTGTAAAGAATCCAACAAGAGCGGCAAAGGATTGTGAATCGAAGTGGCCCTGTATCGGGTCAAGCAAAATCCTGTGCACAATCCAAAGACTTCGATGTTGATACAAGTAGATAAAGTTGCTCCAAGCACGAACGAGGGAGCTCAATTGAAAGCTTTGGGTTAAAGCAAGGTTGTGTTAAAGTGAATTAAAATTGGTCCTAGTCCGGCGGACGGAGACGGATTGAAAATTGTGTTCAAACGGGTCTGAGCCTGGCTGAGGGGGATCCGGGGGGTACCGTACGTAAATCACCTGAAAGACTGGATACATGGAATTCCTACGAGCATTGTGTTCAAGGGGACCTGAGCCCAGCTGAGTGGGATCCAAGGGGAATAATGAATCACCTGAGAAATTGAGTATGTGTGAAATCCTAAGGGGAAAGGGACGTAGTATTTGTTTGTTGCATTAAGCCCTCTGAAAGAAGAGACTTTGAAAGGCAAAGAGACTTGGGCTCAGAAGGCTCTGATGCTAATGTTTGAACTGCACCCTCGTGCTGAAGCAAGAGTCTGTGCCAAGCTCGAGTGTGCTGCCTTGTCCCGTGCTGAAAACGTGGGGATGGGAGGCCAAGGCCTGAATATCCCGACATATCATTTCTTCAACACTTCTTTCTTTTACATAACATCGTTTCCCACACTATTTGTATTTAGAGGCAAGGATTGGCAATAGGTTCATCAGTATAGGCCCTTTAATTTTGACAAGACACCATTGGGACTAGGTTATTATTTGACAGTCGTAGCTTGCTCCCATCTTTAGATTTAGGATTAGATAGGAGTTTTTCAAACCCTTCATGAAGTTCAATGAACATCCTTGGTCACTTGTGTCCGCCTTACTGTTGCTACCATGCCTTCCTTACACTAAGCAGATGCTTGCCTCCAACCAGAGGATGTCCTGGAGGGGCGGAGCAATGCTAGACTACGGAGCCATCAGTGCTGTGGAGATCTAGCAAATCGTTACGCGGATGCGAGAAGGCTGCCGTCCTGACCGACCCAGAAGCCAAGTTCAGGAAAGAGGTAGACAAAGAAGCACCTATCTCATCTGTGGCAAGATCCCAAGTAAGGCAGTGGTGGGCCTGGAGCCTGGTAACTGGCGCCAAGACCAGACTGCAAAAGGAAGCCTGGATCCCTGAGCTCTGCATAAGAAGTGCACTTGCTGCGGAGATGAGCAACAGCAGGGAAGCAGAGGCTCCTGAGGGGAGAATACCATTAAGCGGTACCAACTTAAATATTCAAGGCTGGGGAAGCCGACAAGGTTACGGGAGCCTGATAAACCCGAGCAGAGAAAAAGAAAACCCATCAGAGGACCAAAGGGCTTCGGAGAGCCAAGAGATACTGAGAGACTTTCAAGGCGGGGGCAGCTGGCAAGATTAGGGGAATGTGATGAACCAGAGTGGGCAATGGTGCCATTTAAGCCAAGCCACAGCAAAACAAACAGAAAATCAAAGCACTATGGAGAGTACGGAGAGTCAAATAAACTAACATTTGACGCTCAGACAGCCACTAGGGTTGTGGGAACCGAGCAAACACAAACGGGCTGAGACCAGATCAAGACTGAGAGAAAGTAAACCTCTCAGAGGATCAGGCGACTTTGGAGAGTCCAAAAACCACAGAGGTTAAAGAGAACTGGAGAGTCAGGGTGGGGAAGGGGGGGTTCAAACTCCTAGTCTAAGCTGGAGAAACTGTATGAGAAAATCCTTAATTTTCTGGAGGAAGAGGAAACAGTAGGAAAGACATTCACTATTGACAGCCAAACCTACATAGAAATTGTGAACTCTGTTTTGGAACATTATTGAACTTTGCACTTAAAGAAAAGAGGTCCAAGTGATTGGTTTGTATAAAAACCCTTAACATGGTACGTAACAGTCCGAGTCCTTCTGGTTCGCCACAGGTTATGTACAAGTGTCAGAAAATGAAATGTATTTGAGAAATACATTACGAATATGATGTCAGATCTGTCTGAACCCATCGAGATCTATACAGGATACAGATACCTATGCTTCTAGGGCACAGTAAATAGTAAAAAGATGCATGCCAATGGGTTTCTGGGGGTTGTAAATTGAAAGGACAACTAAACGAGCTCAAGCTATGCCATATCATGTGAGACTAGTTGATCAAATCTTTGTCATACATCCACGTACCTGTAGTTTGCTTTCCTGTTCCCATTTAGAATGCAGCTCAACAAATACTTCCATTCAGTGGAAAATAGAATTACTCCTGACATGGACCAAGTTGAGAGATATGGCACACCCCGGTCTGTGAATTACTTACAGGGGACAGCACTGGTCAGAAAGGCCTAGACGGATTCTGTGGAAATCACAGCAGACATTGAATACCACTTTGTTTTCACATTAGAAAATCTCCTTTCTTTGGGATATGGCACAGGAGATATCCTGCACAGAAAAAAACTTCTTCTGTGATAGTCTGAGAGGCCTTTAGAGAAGCTCATTTAGTTCAAGCAGGCCTTTGCAGTCTATTCACGGACTGTATGTACCAAAGTAGTATTTCCTCCCAGTGTTCCCATGAATTGGGAACGAAAGGGGGCCATAATTCATAATGAAAATACAAACGGCTCATTTGATCATTACTCAGTTACAGGGATCAAATTTAAAATTGGATAAACAGGAGCTAAAAGCAGCTCCTGGGTATCCATCATTAACAAGTAACCAGGTGCTACAATGGAGGGATAAGAAGCTAGTACATAGCATTCCGCAAATCTAACTTCCACACAAAATGGAAACAGGCAATTGTGTCTATTGTTTATGGCACCTTGTACTCTAAATGACATCTAGAGGTATCAGGTTTATTTATATATGACCTATAAATGCACAAAGTGAAATTCATACAGATGTATTTGTTCAGCATTGGTTGGCCCCAGGGAGCCAAAAGTAGCTCTGGCGCCGGTTGGAGTCAATAATAACCAGGCTCTTCTAGGCTATAAGCAGGAACCAAGTAGCTCAAAGCTACGACCAATTTCAAACCATAAATTGCCTTTCGCAGCCTTAACACAGATTGCCTTCTTTGCTTTTCTATATTTATATTAATTGGTGAGGAGTACTTGCGGCTTTTATTCAAAGGGTGTCATGAGCATGCAGACAACGCACTCTTCATTTTCTAGACCCACACAACTGCTAAGGCCGTCAAACAGTGCCTGAAAGGTTGCAGCGAGAAATGCACAACAAATTAAAAACACACCCTTCCCGTGAGAATACCCCCTCCGCCCCCCCACCAGCACCACGCAAATACGGCTAGACTAGTGTTCATTTTAGAAGGGGGATAGCGTGTATAGGTATTTTCTTCATGTGAATTATTGAAGATCCCTCGCTAGCCCTCCCCCATCGATCGACATTGTGTGGCTTCAAAAATCGGCCTTTAATTCCCGGCTGCTTTCCGTGACCCACTTTGCTTCATCCGGTTGAGCCGACTGTTTTAATGGATCGGTTATCAGAGAAAAGCAGCGGCAACCCGGATTCTAAGAAAAGCCCTTCAAGTAGGTTAGCAAGAAATCATCGTGATAGGAAGCGTCAAAAGATTAGAAGCTGCGTGTTCGCGGCTGTGTCGCCTTTGTTAATCTACGAGCTCCAGATTTGGAACCGTGCTTTATCTCCAGAGCGCGCGGACAGCACATCTGTGAGCGTCCTCACGGGGGAGCGGCAGCTGTCAGAACTGACACGCTGCGATTACGGAGCCCCGAGAGCCCCATGCGCAGCTGGGGCTGCCGGTGGAAGGCTGGCCTGCAGTTATACACGCGGCGGGCGCAGTGTAATGGCGGCGACTTGCCTCTCATCTGCTGAAGCTCATATGCCAACTCCCTAGTACACTCAGTTGGGATACAAGGGTTTCTGTTATGGAGAAGAAGCCGTCATATTCGCATTCGTTTTGTAAAGTACTCCAGGGTCACGGGTGCTCCAAATAAACGGATCCGCGCAGGCAGTGTTTGCAGCTACTTTATATAACGATACTTTCTCGGTCGTCTGATTAAGCGGAAAATATCAAGGGTGTTGCCGCTAACGTTTTTTCTGTAAATGCACTTTGGGTACACCTGTATTGGATCGGAAAGCTTTATAGTGGGGGTCGCGTTCCCCACAATAGCCATAACAATAATTCCAGCAAAGGTCAGATGTTCAAGCAAGTTTGGCAACATGGTTGATTTGTATATTGTCATTCCCCTTTTGCAATGGTTTGGCAAAGAAGGATGGTTTGGAGGGTTTGCCCAGAGCAATGCCAGCGGTGAAGATTCATTCTAAACCTTCCAGCCATCAGCTCTTGTTTTGCTGTAGTCACCCTGAGTGGGACGGGTATGCCCAGATGTCAGTCCTTTGCCTGCTGGGAGTATGTTCGGGTGTGATGAGGTCCTCTCCAATGAATGCGGTTCAGGTACTGGTGGGAGAGATGCCATTGGGATTGAGAAGGGATGTGTTGAATATGAGGTGGTGGGTGAAGTGTAGTGCGAAAAGTGTGGCTCATCCGGTACGTGAATGTTTGCGGTATAATTGGAGGTTTGACTATTATGGGGATCGGTGGAGGAGGAAAGGGGGCACTTTGGGGTTTCACATGTGGGAGAAGGGGGTGCAGTGGGGTGTGGACGAGTTGATGGTTGTGACAGATATGGATCTGGTGAGGTGTCCGATGTGGATGATGAGGTCTCCTAAGGTGTGCTTGGAGTTGACGAGTGTGGTGTCAAAGAAGCGAGGATTGCGGGGTGAGATCAAAGATTTGGGTCAGGCATATGTGGCAGAGAAAGAAGGGTGCAGGGTGTTCACGGATGGTTCAAAGGATCCGGTGTCTGGAAGAGTGGGAATGGCGTACTATAGCTATCCACTATTCAGCATTCAACCTACGTAAAACTCACAATTCCTCCCACCGTCCTGTCTGCCTCACAAAATCCAACAACACACTACTCCTCCTCCTGCCACTCACCCCGTCACCTCCCAACAAAGCCTTCCCACTCAACTCAGCCACACCTTGCGCAGACAATCGAACCCTCATCAATTCTCTCTCTACAGCGTATCTCTCACACCTAAACAGAAAATGTTCCACAGTCTCAGGCTCTCCACATACCGCACATTCCCTCGACTCTCGTTTCCCAACTCAAAACAGATATTCATTCAGCCCCACATGCCCTATTCTCAATCGATTCAGCATTACCTCCTCCCCCCTCCTCCATTCTAGACTTCCCGGATCCACCTTTACTGACACTTTCTCACGAATACCAAACATCCACCTACCTTTTACCCCACTCACCCACTTCTCCTGCCACTCATCCATGATCCGCCTCACCATCACTACCTTTGTCTCATCCACACTCAAAGGCAACCTTACATCTACTGCTTCCCTTCTCATACCCTCACCCGCCGCCAGATCCACTAACTCATTTCCCAGAATGCCGCTATGACTGGGGACCCACGCCAACTCCAGATCCATCCCCCCACGCACACATTGATCAATCTTTCTCCTGATATCCAAAATCACATCCTTCCTATCTCCATCCCCTGCCACAATCGCCTGCAACCCACTCAATGATGTGCACATCATCCAATTGGATGGGGAAGCGCCTGCGTGGGTCCGCCCACGCGTTCATTAATTAAGAAGAAGAAGAAGAAGACACCTCACTGATGAGGGCGAAACCTGTCCAGGGATGCTGGTGGTCTCATGCAGAAGCGATCTGACCAAGCAGTTTGTGCTGGACTGCCCCTTTTGGGGTGGGACCAAGTCTGATGTGTATATTCTATGGCAAGACAGGAGGTTCCTATTATGCATTACAATCTTTACTCTGAAACCACAGCAGCAAAGACAAACTTTTACGTAATTTTGTGGCATGCTGCTCGCGTTTTTCTTTGCATTAGCTTGTTTTCCCTCATTATCAGTGTTGTGTGTGGGAGAGGGGGCATATTTCATATATATATATATATATATATATATATATATATATATATATATATATATATATATATATATATATATATATATATATATATGATACATTACTCACCGTAATGCTGTGCATAGGCCGACATCTAGTGGAAGCTGCGGAGTATTACAGTTTGTTTTTCGAAACTCGAAAATGGGCGTCGACACAGGCGTGCCAGTAATACTATCCCTAGTGTGACGTCCACTGTACCCAAGATCCCTCACGCGTCTGGGATCCTCAGATTGTATTTTTTCTGACATGAGGAAGCATGAGGAGTAGCGTGAGTACAGATAATCCAAGCAGATAGACAGAAAGGTAAGACTACAAGTAATCATGCGCCTTCTCTCGGAGGGGAGGAAGGGTGGGTCGCATGTGAATCTAAGCAGATACAAGCATCAGAAATACGATTACGGTGAGTAATGTATCCCTTCTGAGGCTTGTGGAATCTGCTTAGATCACATGCTGTGCATAGATTAGCGAGCAGTACCCGAAGAAGGAGGTGGGATGTGAGAAGGGTCATGAGCAAACAGGTGTCTTAGAACCGCTTGTCCCACTTGTGTATCTGTCTTGGAATGAGTGTCAATGCAGTAATGCTGAGTAAAAGTGTGAATAGAGCTCCAAGTAGCTGCTTTGCAAATGGTGTCGAGGGGAACATTTGCAATGAAAGCCAGAGTGGCACCAATGCCTCTAGTAGAATGGGCCCTTGGCGTAAAAGGCAGAGTTTTTCCAGAAAGAGAGTAACACAGCTGTATACAGTTGATAATCCACTTCGAGATCGCGCCTTTAGAGACGCGATCCCCCTCTCTGCCTGTAGCTACGGAGACTAACAGTTGATCTGTTTTTCTTAGCGGTCTGGTTTTATTTACATAGTAGAGGACCGCCCTACGCACATGAAGGGTGTGTAGTTTCACCTCAGCCGAGCTTTGCGGGTTCTGGAAGAAAGCCGGAAGCTCGATGGACTGGTTTACATGGAATTTAGATATAAATTTAGGTGAGAACCTAGGGTGTGTACGTAAAACCAGTTTGTCTTTGTGGATAATAAAGAAAGGATTCTGCACTGACAGAGCCTGAATTTCACGGACCCTTCTTATAGAGGTAATGGCTACTAAGAAGGCCGTTTTATAAGTCAGGTGTTTGAGACTACTTTTATGCATGGGTTCGAAAGGGGGGCCCATGAGCTTAGCTAGCACCACATTGAGGTCCCATCCTGGCGGTGGGTTCGAAATAGGAGGGTGAAGTTTCTTTACTCCTTCCATGAAGGCTTTAACTACTGGTACTTTCCACCACGATACTTTCTTATGGGATGTGGTGTATGCCGAGAGAGCTGCCAGGTGTACTTTCAGAGAGTTAAAAACCAAACCTGCCTCCAGCAGGTGGAGCATGTATGTTACAACGTTGGAAGGAGTGCAATCAACTGGGTTGATTTTTTTATTCTGGCACCAAATAACGAATCTCTTCCACTTGTCAAAGTAACAGTGCCTTGTGTTTGGTTTCCTGGATTCTTTTAGGATGTCCATACACCTCTGTGGTAAATTGAGATGCCCAAACTCTATGACCTCAGGAGCCATGCTGCCAGGTTCATTGAGTTGGGTTCCTGGTGCACTGTTTGACCTTGTTGCTGGGACAGTAGGTTGTACCAGGCTGGGAGTTTGATGGGCTCGCACAGCGCCATCCTGCGTAGGTGTGGAAACCATGGTTGTCTCGCCCACATGGGAGCAACTAGGATGAGCGTCATCGATTCCTTGTTCATCTTGTACACCACCTTCCTGATGAGGAGTTGGTGGAAAAGCGTACGCAAACATCCCTGACCAGTTCATCCACAGGGCGTTCCCTTGGGAGTCTGGCTGGGGGAACCTGGATGCAAATCCTGGGCATTGTTTGTTTTCGCTTGTGGCGAATAGGTCTATAGTGGGGAAACCCCACTGAGAGAAGAGATCTTCTACGATCTCTCTGTGAAGGACCCATTCGTGTTCTTCTGGGAGGGAGTCTCTGCTTAGGGCATCCGCTAGGGAATTGAGCTCCCCTGGAACATGTTGTGCTGATAGGAAGATGTTCCGTCTGAGTGCCCATATCCAGATTTTCTGTGCAAGCTTGGACAGATTTGGCGAACGAGTCCCTCCTTGTTTGTTCAGATAGAACATGGCTGTCGTGCTGTCCGTCCGGATCTGCACCGACAAGTTTAGTAGATGGGGCTCGAACGCCCGAAGCGCTCGGAATACTGCCAGAAGCTCTAGCAGGTTGATGTGGTTCTTGGCTACTGAGTGAGACCAGAGACCCTGAGCTGTGTGGTGGAGATGGTGAGCTCCCCACACAGTCAGGCATGCATCTGTAGTTACCACTGCCTGTACTTCGGGATCGTAAAAGGGTTTTCCCCTTGCGAGATTCTCTTTTGTCCACCAGTGTAAGCTCTGTACGAGTGTTGGCGAAACGACCACTAGATCGTCCCACTGACCACTTGCCTGAGACCACTGTTTCGCCAACCATTCCTGCATGGGACGCATGCGCAGACGCGCGTGGGGGACCAGGTAAATGCATGACGCCATCCTGCCCAGTAACCGCATTGCCTTGCGTACCGTTATTTGTTGACCTGACTGATAATGTGGAATTTGAAGTAGTATATTCCGAATTCTCTCTTCCGAGGGGAAGGTCAACCCTTTCTGAGTATCTAGGATTGCTCCTAGGAACTGTTTTGAGGTGCTTGGCACCAGACTTGACTTCTTCTCGTTGATAGAGAAGCCTAATTCGTGGAGGAGGTCGATAGTCCTCTGAATGTTTGACCTGCAAATTCTTGGGGTTTCCCCCGTTATGAGCCAGTCGTCCAGATAAGGGTACACTGGGATTGCCTCCCTGCGTAGGTGTGCAGCTGCCACCGCCAGTACCTTGGTGAATACCCTTGGTGCTGAAGCTATCCCGAAGGGCAGTACCTTGAATTGGTAGTGGCGACTGTCCACTTTGAAGCGCAAGTATTTTTTGTGCGCTGGGAGCATGGAAATATGAAAATAAGCATCTTTCATATCCAAGGTTGCCATGTAGTCCCCCTTTTTTAGGAGGGGGATTACCTCTTGTAGCGTGGTCATACGGAATTTTTGGGGCTTGACATACTTGTTGGCAGGCCGTAGGTCCAATACTGGGCGCATTGTCAAATCTTTCTTTGGCACAAGGAAGTAAGTTGAATAGATACCCTTGTTTACCTGGTGTCCTGGGACGAGTTCTATCGCGTCCTTTTCTAGCAGAATGGCGATCTCCTCGAGAAGGATCTTCTGATGTTCTAAGGAGTGTATTCTTTGTCGTGGAGGGTGGTTCCGGGGACGCTGCAGTAATTCTATACAATATCCTGTGGACACTGTTGACAGCACCCATCTGTCTGAGGTGATCCCTTCCCAAGCCTGGGTGAAGTTGGAAATGCGTCCCCCTACTGGGGTTGCGTGAGAAGGGACCCTGAACTGAGCGTCACTGCTTTGGCGGAGGCGTGCCACCTCCCTTGTTGGGGCTGCCTCTGCCTCTTCCACGACCTCTCTTGTTACCCTTGCTGTAACTTTGGGTAGACTGCTGGTTGTTGTTCCATTGTGTACCCTGTCCTTGGGCATAGTTGCCTCTGTGAATTTTGGCCGCGTGGGCGACGAAAATTACTGTTCCCCCTCTGGTTCGGGGGTTTGTTGGTAAGCTGGCCAAGGGATTTGAGAGTCTCGTACTTGTCCTTGGCATTCTTAAGTGCGTCTTCGACCGCTTTCCCAAACAATAGATCTGGTTCCACCGGCTTGTCTATTAATGAAGCCTGTGTTTCTGTTTTGAACCCCGACTGCCGTAACCACGCATGTCTCTTGATAACAGTACCTTCTGCTATCAATCTTCCTGCGTGGTCTGCAGCGTCGAAAGTTGCTTTTAATATGCAACCAGACACGGCTCTCCCTTCTGCCGAGATCCGAGCCAACTGGCCCTTTAACGGTTCAGGAGCAGAGGCTATGAGCGCCGCGACCTCTTCCCATTGATGGCAGTTGTAACTTGCCAACAGGGTGGTGGAGTTTGCAATCCTTGCTTGGTAGGCGGACGTTGAGGCTACCTTCCTGCCAAACCCGTACAGTCTTTTGCTCTCCTTGTCGGGAGGAGCTTCTGACGACGATAAGGGTGTCCCAGCCCTCTTCCGAGTGTTGGTAACCATTAGGGAGTCTGGTTTAAGATGACCTCTTATATAAAGAGGGTCAGACTGGGCTGCCCGAAAAAGTTTTTCGACTCTGGGGTTGACGGCTCTGGTGAGGTTAGGATTCACCAGGGATGGATCTATTCTACGTTGGATGGATTTAAGGATAGGGATGGTCTGAGCGACCGGCCTCCTCTCTCCCACCAACTCTTCTGCGAAGTCCCTTTCCTCCTGTACACCGTGGGTGTCGATGTGAAAATGTTCTGCTGCGCGAGCGAGAACTTCATTAAGGAGGGGTTGGTTATCAACTGGCGAGTCGGTAACTGGGGCTTCGCTCTCTACCGGGGAATCTACTCTGTAAATTTCCTGCTCATCTTCTACCTCCTCCAGGTCCTCATCCTCCGCATAGTATTCAGACCCGGTTCGTTCCTCCATAATTGTAAACTCCTGGTCCCCTTCAGGGAAAGGTTGTCCTTGGTATCTGGGGTGTGGAGTAGAGTATGGAGTAGAGTAAGGCTGCACCTCGAAGGGGTCAGGTCTTTCGACCCGGGCCTTTTTACTTAGGGGGATAGGATCAGAGGAGCCTGAGGGTGTGGTCCCTTGAGGGTCATACGAAAGGAAATGTTCTGGGTTTTTGTCATAAAAATCAGCTAAGGAAGACATCCTTGACATGACCCTGTCTATGTCCTCACTGGACCATTGTTTGGAACAGGGTATGACTTTAGTAGGCAACTTAGAGGACTTATCAAGGGTACCCTTGCTGGATGTTGATGTCCCAGTAGCTTTATGTTTATCTGTCTGCTTGGGGTGGAAGGATGGTCTTACAGGAGTGGAAGGCTGAGCTTTCCGCTGTTTCCCTCCCTCCCCGTGCGTGGAAAAATGTTTTCCCTGCCCCTTGGAGGCCCCAGAGACTTTCGACGCCTGGCGCCGAGGGTCGGGAGAGGTATCTTGTTTCGAGCGTGGGGCCTCGCTGGTGTTAACTGCGCTCTCGGTCTCCTGGAGCGCGGCCTGGGGGTGGAAGTCGTCTTCGTCTTCCGACGATCGAACTTCCGTTAATCTAGGGAGCGAGGCACTCTTGGCAAGAGTGGATGATTGCCTTGGGTCATGAGGCGATCTCGATCGAGAGCGCCCAGAGGACACCGAGTCGGACCGTTCTATCCGTGCCTCTTTCCGAGAAGTCGACGTCGTCGAGGTTCGGTTGGACTTAGTGTGCTTAGTGTGTGTAGGGTGTGTAGCGCTTGCGTCGCCGGGGGTCTTCCCCATAGCCGCCCTGCCGGACAACCTTCCGAGGTCGGGGACCTGCGCTCGGCAGTCTTTCGACGCCGTAATGCCCTCGCCGTCCGAAAGTACGGCGTCGCTGCCATCGCTGAAGGCGCCCTCCGCTGCCATGGCTGCCTGCCTGGCGTGGTGGGCCCAACGCTTTGTCGAACGGTCCTTAAGTGTCTTAGGCTTAAACCTACTACACGCTCTGCAGTTCGCTTCGGGGTGGTCCCTCGGCAAGCAGAGATTGCACGTGGCGTGCCTGTCGACCCAAGGGTATTTGCGGTTGCACTTGGGGCAGAATTGGAAAGGGGTACCCTCCATACACACCTTGAGGCAGCGGGCTGGTAAGTGTAGGAAATATATAAGGTGTACCTATATACCAAGAGTGAAGAGTATGTACCACCCCCCACTCTCCCTACTTGCAGGGCCGAGGCCAGCGGCCTACTAGGCCCGGGCCGAGGCCAGCGGCCTTCCGAGGCCCAGATCCGTTGTGCAGCAGCCGACGGTCGATGTCTTCTCCAGCCGTCGTCGATGGTCGACGTTGGGGTGGGGAAGGATGTCAATAAATAATTTTAAATTGCAATAATTAGCAAAAGTATGGCTAAGGCCAGGGGACTCCGCAAGATGCTTCCGACCAGTATGGCGGAAAAAAACAATCTGAGGATCCCAGACGCGTGAGGGATCTTGGGTACAGTGGACGTCACACTAGGGATAGTATTACTGGCACGCCTGTGTCGACGCCCATTTTCGAGTTTCGAAAAACAAACTGTAATACTCGGCAGCTTCCACTAGATGTCGGCCTATGCACAGCATGTGATCTAAGCAGATTCCACAAGCCTCAGAAATATATATATATATTTATTTTAACAAATTGTAGGATAGGGAGCCGACACCGATGTCACGAGGCCTTGACTTTGGATTTCTCTTGGAACTTCTCAATATTAGTTATTTGTTCCTTTATTTCAGTTTATTATGTACCACACACCCCTTCCCCAAGTGCAAACCTTTCAGAAGCCTTGCTTCAGGTTTGGCATTTGTGGGATGGGGGGGGGGGGGGAGTTCTAAGGGCCACACAGTGTGGCAGGGGTGCATTTATCGTACCTGTGTTTAGAAAATCAAAATAGTATCAGGTAAAAGTGTTTAAAGAAGATATGGAATGCATTTATATCATTATAGTTTTTTCTTTCTGGGAGATTATCGGCACAACCGGTTCGCCTTGCTATAAGCATAAATGACCTGCTCGGCTTCAAGTTTTCGCTGTATCATGGTGCAAGATTCCCCCCGCCCCCCTTTGGGTGCTGCTGAGTGCCACACCCTGCTAGGGTGGGCAGCTTGGGCATGTGAATGCACAGTTTATTTCTGCCCGTGCTTTCTTTGTTCCGACCAGAATATGAGCTGTGTTGAGGAACATTAACCCTTACCTGCTAGGTTTGTGGTTATATATATATTGAGTGCAAATAATGGAATTTTTTTCCTCTCATAAAAGTGAGTGTTAAGATAGACCTTCCAATTAAGGTTTTTCTTCTTCCAGATGAAGCTCCCTTTAGGTGCATTGGTATATCCAATTAGGTTACAGGACAACTCAGTCCACCCCTCCTCATTTCCCCCTTCCCCTTCTTTCCCCCTCCCATGATGAGCTGTACATAAGGCCTTGAGTTGTCAAGGCAGGTTATCCAATGTGTTGGATCAGTTCACCCAGACTTTGATACTGGCTTTGCCTGTGGATGTGCGAGTACTGAGGAGCTGGGCTCTAGAAACGGTTGGCTGCCCGGAGCAACTTAACTCCTTCATTTGTACAGAATGGTGTAAATTCTTTCCAATGTGTCTCACGGATTATCAATGGTGAATGCGTTCTCTCCTCAGGCTGCGGGGGGGGGGGGGGGGACAGGGCTTTTTCTCAAGAATCAACTTACAAGTTCAACCATTTTTTGGTTGCATCTGCAAAATGGAAAGGGTTTATTATGCTCATTACCTCAATTTTCCCAGGGGATGGTATGCTCAGGTTGAACCTCAAGCATGAGTGCCGGGGGGTTCCTGCTTTCTTCCTCCTCATCAGGAGTTTCCCTCTTCAGTTCTACTGATGGGTTTGTACTTACCAATATCCCTCCCTTTTTGGTTTGGCCTTTCCAATTAGCCCCGATGTTTCATCAAATTAATGAAGCTGGGGATAACTCACCGCAGTTCCAAGGGGTTTTGATTAATATTTTGTTTTGACAACAGCTAGCGGGGTTCCTTGTACAATAGTGGGGTTGATTGTTATAAATACAAGAGATTTAAATCTCCACATCTTTATCCTTCAGGATGACAGTCTCCTTAGTAGGAAGTAATCCGTCTTCTGCCATTGAAGGGGAGTTTCTCCCGCAGTTAGGTAACCTGGATGGATAGATGGTAAGTTCTATTCGCATCATCGTTCCAAACATCCTTCGCGAGAATCTGTCTCTCTCACAGTTAAGGTTCTTTTTCCTGAGGTCACAGTGGAGCTCTTTAAGTGGCTCAGCCTTCGGAATGCCTTGAAGGGCACGAGTGTTTTCCTTTCCCACTCTGGACGTCTTTCCGGGGTCAGATACCTGCATATTGGGCTGACGGTGATAGGATATGAAGGTTTCTCAGGCAGATGTGGTCCGCTTTAGTGATGAAACTGCAGGTCAGCCTTTGGAGTTATTAGTGAACTCTCGTGCAATCAAGAGTTTTTCTCTAGGATCTATGCCAGATATCTCCAAGACAGGAACAACATAATGTTGGACGAGACTCGCTCTTTGCTAGGTCCTTGTACCTTTGCATCCGGGTTAGTGGTCTTTTTCCTTTGAGCCTTTTATGCTAGCTCCCCGACTTTACAGTTAGAATATGGATCCCAGGGCACTGCTTTTGGGCTGTTTCCTACGGGTTTGGTCTATTTTTCTTTTGAAGTTTTTTTTCCCCCTTTGCCATGCTAGCAGGACTTCGGGTTCAGCTGCATTGCAGACGGCTAGCTCGTGTTGGCCTGTTCAGGGGTGGTTCCCAGCCCTTTAGGATTTTACAGGCCATTTTACTAGTATTGTACCTCTCCACCCATGCCTGGTCTCGGTCCCAAAAGGTTTTTCCTTTTAGGAATGGTTCCTGCAAGAGTTCCTCTCTCTTATCAATTAGTATATATTTTCATCTCTTTCGGGAGCTTCCGGGGGTTTTGTCGAACGATTCCATCTGGTCTTCAAGGTCTTCGGAGCAGCCTTTAATAAGTAAAGGTTTCCTTTCGGCTGCCACCCGCTGAGTTAGTATTTGTGTGGATTGATTTTCACTTCCGTTCTCCCTTATAGTAGGGATAAGTAGTTTTGGATGGAAGGATTTAGAAAGGGTAACATCACAGGTTTATGTTTGCATTTAACTGTCACTATTTCACAGAAGACATGGTGTCTTTAAGGGGGGAAAAACAGTAGATAGGCAGTGCTGGACCTTCAAGTTCATTTGCATTGGGGTTCCTCCTGAGCTAGGAGTTTTTTCTTACAGGGTATTTACATCGTATTGGTTTGGTGCGTTTTGTTTATAATGAACTGTTGTCCGGACTTCAATTGTTTTTCCAGGTTATTCAGGTGGTATATTTCTTCCTGTTAAAATTGTTTTTTCCGTTATCAGTCCATTACATATGGACAGCCTTTTGTTTCTTCCCGATGGGGAGGGTCTTTTTCTGAATTGCCAAAAGGGATAGCGTGGAGTTTTCTCCTTCCTTTATCCAGGTTTACAGAACATTTTTATGTATGAGTTTAAGCATTCTAGAATGTTCAGTGCAATAAAGAAGCTCTTAGTCTCCCAATACCTCTCACCTGCTTTCTGTGGGATCACTTTTGCAGGGCCCTTGCCCGTTTGACCAAATGGATTAAGTTATGCAGAAAGAGGGAGTTAATTTCTCCTTTTGGTTCTTCATTTAATGATACTATGGTTTAGGAAGTTCTCCTGGGGGGAAATATTATCAAAGCAGCTGATTGGTCCTGGGAATAATCACAGTAATATTTTTACCACAAGTATTGGTGAGGTTGTAATTAATGTGATGCAAGGGCTTTAAACTTGCATAATAGGAGCCTCCTGTCTTGCCATAGAATACCTAATCCCCCTCACTTGCGTGTGAAGGGGTTTTAGATTCTATTAAAGACAAGGAGGCTAGTATTATGCCACACACCCACCTTTGATGGCATATGATATAGCATTCATTACGTGCCTATACACAGGTGTTTCCAGAGAGAACATTTTGGTTTGTTGTTTTTAAAAACCCACCCACCGACCCACCCACCCACTCTTCTTTGGTTTGTTGTTCTTCCCAACCACCCACTCTCCTTTGTTTGTTATTATTACAGCTTCGAGCTGAGAGGTCCTGTTCGGGGATTGTGAGTCACGGCTACAAGTGGTGGAGAGTGCGTCATCCGGGAGCTTCGCTGGATTTTGTCTCCATACTTTATCATCTGGTCTGTGCAGTGGACGGCCGATTTAAGACAGCTACAGAAAGAGGAGTTGGCTTTAGAGTAGAGTAAAGGACTTGTATAGAAGAGGGTCCCTGCTCATTGGTTCCTTGCAGGGCATGACCTGTCCTCCATGATGGATTGGGGAGTTTCCCATACATTGGCATTGAACTCTATTTAGTTCGGTTATTGAAACTTTTTTGTTTGTAAAAGTTTGTCTTTGCTGCTGTGGTTTCAGAGTAAAGATGTAATGCATAATACTCGCCTCCTTGTCTTTAATAGAATCTAAACCCCCTTCTCACGCAATTGAGGGGGGATTGGGTATTGTCTTTCACCGTTTGTAATGGTTATGCAAAGAAGGATGGTTTGGAGGGTTGCCCAGAGCAATGCCAGAGGTCAAGATCAATTCCAAACCTTCAAGCCATCACCTCTTGTTTTGCAGGTGTTCAAGCCGCACATTTCTGTTGATTATAATGGAGAGAAAGGAATGCGGGGTAGGAGTTAAGAGATGCAGATTATCACGCGACAGCCAGCCAAGAGGGAGCTAAATGTTAATTGCACTTTGTCAGGAGGCGGCTAATGCAGCAGAGAAAAAAATGGCAAAAAGCTGAAAAGAACGTTGCTGGATACTGCAAAGGCAGTCTAACGTGCATGCTGCAAAAAAACATTCAATGTCCTGAAATGAAGTATGTCGCTTTGTGATAAGACTGCCAACCTGGGGGCAGCTGGCTGGGAGGCAGCAGGCCCAGTTCAACTGAAAATATGAAAGGACCTGGAGGCGTCCTTGCCGAGACAAGTGATGACCAGGTCTCCGGATAAGAATTACAACTGACCGTATCTTACTATTTTCTCCAGTAGGAGTAAAATACGTTTTAAGGTTGCAAAAAAATAATTCCTAAGAGGGGTATTTTTTAAGCGAGTAAAAAAGTTAACATTAAAAACAGACATGTTTGTCATAGTTCTTTGCACCTAGAAATTTATGGAATGGAAAATCGACTTTTCCCCCCTTAAATGTCCTATTCAAATCATGCAGAAACCTTCCTGTGGCGCTGTTCTGCTGGTACCACAGATCCTAACATCTGTAAAGCAGTGTGGGTGAAATGGCGAAGCAAAATCTTCTGTGTCAGTTACTTATATTTTGCTGCCAAGTGTACAGTCTGCAGTCTTTGACGGTCCTTGGTCTTTCGTTGCTTGCTGCTGCGATTTTGTGGAGATCCTCCTACTCACCTTCTTACATCTGCTGCATCGCCCGCAAAGCAGGCTGAGAAGTGTTCTGCCAAGTGTACAGTCTGCAGTCTTTGACGGTCCTTCGTTGTTTGCTGCCGTTTGGTTGGAGCTCCTCCTACTCACCTGTGCTTCCTACATCTGCGCCATCTCCTGCGAACCAGGCCACAAAGTCTGCCGCCAACTGTACAGTATGCAGTCCGCAGAACGCAGGCGGTGGACGGCTGGCGTCTGGAGACTTCTAAAACTACGCCTTTGACTTTGGTGAGCATTCTACCGAACACCAAATGAGTTTACTGAAGCAATTTCACAGCTTTAGAATCGGCACACTGTCCTAGAGACTATGTGGAATGGTCCCTTGGATCTAGGCATCACCTCCAAGGTTCGGGCTGTGTTGGAAATTTGGTTTTAGTGTTTTTTTTTGCTGATTAAACATTTTTTATTGGTTTCATTACATAATACATATAAACATTGGAGTCCAACAACCAAAACATTCTAAAGGTTCATGCGGTCCCGAATACAACACCACAAGTTTATGTTAATGATTACATATTCACTCTTACATGTCAGATACATTCCGGCCTCAGGCCTGTATTTTACCAAAGTCTTATTGAGCATTCTCCCACTTTCCCCAGATTTTTTCAGCTTTCCCAGAGCAACACTCTTTTCTGGCCGCATACACTCTTCGCTCCATCGCTATGCATGCATCTACATCGTCTATCCATTGTGTGTGCTCAGGGGTTACGTCAAGAACAGCCGGTGGCATTTGTATTGTGCCTCTAGAGATGACATTCTTGGACCTATGTAAGATGAACCAAAGCGACAGCATTTGCCAATAATTTTTTTATTACTATAGAATTTGTGTTTAGTTCGAAAGAGAGGTACTGCTTTGCTCATGTTATGCTACCTTTCAAATCTGGGTCTCTGCACAGGATCTCGACCTGTGTCATTGATCATTAATAAGTGTAATGAGAAGAACAAGTTACTTTCTTACCTGGTAACGTTCTTTCGATGGGATGGTCCGACGACGTATTCCATATCTATGACAGGTAATGTCCAGAGCTGTGCTGCTTCGGAAAATCTTCGGCGTCTGCGTCCTGCGTCGATGACGTCGATGCACCGTCCCCGAGGACCTCCTCCGATGGCCGACGTCACCCGATGTGATAAGTAGGACACACGTAACCTCAGTTGTAGTTTTTTTCCCCCAGAACATGTGCCACCAGTTTTCTGCCAGTCAGACACACAAGGCCTTGCGGAACGCAAGCTGCAATCGCAAAAGAAATTCTGCAGCGGGGAAGGTAGGGAGGGAGCAATATGGAATACGTCGTCGGACCATCTCATCAAAAGAACGTTACCAGGTAAGAAAGTAACTTGTTCTTCGAGGGGATTGGGTCCTCCGACGTATTCCATATCTATGACAGACTCCCAAAGCAGTACCAAGCAAGGAGGTGGGAAAAGATTTTAGAACACAAATTTAGCATGCCCAATCAAATTGCGGAATAAAGGACTGCCTTGCCAAAGGCCAGATCCTGCCCTCTGATGGAATCGAGGGAGTAGTGACGTACAAAAGTATGTACTGAAGCCCAGGTGGCTGCATCACAGATGTGACGAATAGGAACACCCCTCTGCAGGGCAGTAGACGCAGCCACTGCCCTGATAGAATGGGCCCGCAAGCCAGCCGGAGGGTCCTTACCAGCCAAGCGGTAACACTCGGAGATAGCTAAAATAATCCAACGAGACAAAGTCCGTTTCGTCACAGCTTGTCCCAAACGCTTTCCAGCGTAACCAATGAAAAGTTGATCGTCCACTCCGACCCGGGACATGCGCGAAATATAAAAGCTCAACACTCTCCTAGGATCAAGCCGATGGAGCCTTTCCTCTTCCTTACCAGGATGTGGAGGAGGATAGAACGCCGGAAGAACAACCTTCTGGCTCAAATGAAATTACGAAACCACCTTCGGAAGAAAGGAAAGACGAACTCTAATGACAACCCTGTCCTTATGAAACACAGTGAAGGGTGGCTTAACTGAAAGTGCCTGTAACTCGCTCACTCTGCGAGCGGAAGTAACCGCAACCAAAAACACAGTTTTCAGAGTTAACGGTCTCAAAGGGCAAGAATGCAAAGGCTCAAACGGAGCACCCATAAGAAACTTAACAAGGTTCAAATCCCAACCGGGCACCAGAAAAGGTGACGGAGGAAACACATTAGTGAGCCCTTTCAAAAACTGAGAAATTAAAGGAATCTTAAAATAGGAACATTCTTCAGACGAGCGCTTAAACATGGACAGCGCCGCCAGGTAACCTTTAATGGTCCCCACTTGCAAGCCCCTGTTGGCCAAGGAAAGCAAAAAAGGCAGAACCATGGGAATGTCACACTCAAGAGGATCCACATTCTTAACTCTGCACCAGTCGCAGAACTTTCTCCAACGGCAACGGTACAGAGACTTTGTTGCCGGCCGCCTGGCCGAGAGCAACACCTCCATCAAGTCTTCAGGGAGGTCCCAATCCTTATACCTCAACCTTTCAGAAGCCGAGTGTGAAGGTTGAGGGATCTGACCTCTGGATGGAGAACCTGACCCCCCTCCCGTGAGAGCAGATCGTCTCGGTAGGGAAGACGATGTGGAGGGCAGATGGACAAGTCGAGAAGGTCCGGGTACCACGTCCTCCGGGCCCACGCCGGAGCAATGAGGATCATCTGGGAACCGAACCTCTGTAACCTCCGCAGTACTTGCGGGATGACGGGGACTGGAGGAAACGCGTACAGCAGTGAGAATGACCACTCCACCACAAACGAGTCTCCTAAGGCTCCTTTTGGAGGAAATTCCCACGAGCAGAACCTTTCGCACTTCCGGTTGACACTGGAGGCGAAGTGATCCACTTGAGGGGTCCCCCAAAGGGCGAAGATCTCCAGGAGAATCTCCTGAGCCAGCTCCCACTCGTGAGAGATCGTACTCTGCCTGCTCAGAGCGTCCGCCGTCTCGTCGTCGTCTCCGGCCAGATGAACAGCCGAGATCGAAACTTCCTGCTGGATGACCCAGAACTCGAGCTGCATCGCCTCCCTGCACAGAGGAAGTGACCCTGCCCCCCCCTTTTTGTTGAGGTAGTGCATGGCCATCATGTTGTCCGTTAGAATCAGGACACTCTTTCCTCGCACAGTCAGCAGAAAAGCCTTCAGGGCAAGCCTGACGGCCGTCAGCTCCAACAGATTGATATGGAGTTTGGACTCCGACGGAGACCAACGACCGCTGACTGTCAACTCGTTGGCATGAGCTCCCCATCCCGTGAGGGATGCGTCCGTCACGATCGTCACCTCCGGCCAGGGCAGCCAAAACGGGGCCCCCTTCATCAGATTGCCTTCGACTGCCCACCACAGAAGGTCCTGGGCGACCAAGGGCGGCACCTGAACAGGGCCCGACAGCCTGCCGGAGGACTGAGACCACTGGAGCTTGATTGCCCACTGCAAAGATCTCATCCACAGACGAGCCTCTGGCACCAGAAGAATGCAGGATGCCATGAGGCCGAGCAGTCTCAAGAACTCGGACGCTGGGAGATTCTGGGCAAGTTGAAACTTGTGCACCATCTGCTGAATGTGAAGAGCACTCACCTAGGGAGGAAAACACTGCCCCAGGGATGTGTCGAGCACTGCTCCGATGTACTGGAGCCGCTGTGTCGGTGTCAAACGGGACTTCTTTAAATTGAGGGGGGAAGCCCAGCTTGTGAAGGGAGTGGCAGGTGACGGACAGATGATCCAGGACTTGCTCGGGAGAGCTCCCCCTGATCAACCAATCGTCCAGGTAGGGGTAGACGTGAATCCCCCCTTTCCTGAGATGCGCTGCCACCACCACCATGAGCTTGGTGAAAATCCTCGGGGCGGAGGTCAATCCAAACGGCAGGACCCAAAACTGAAAGTGCGAGTCGCCAACCGCGAACCTCAGGTACTTTTTGTGCTTGGAATGGATCGGCACATGGAAGCAAGCGTCCTTGAGGTCGAGAGACACCAACCAATCCTGGAGGACTTGAGAGAGAGTAACCATCTTGAACTTGTCCTTCCTGAGGAGTTTGTTCAAACCGTGCAAGTCCATGATGGGTCTCAATCCCCCGTCTTTCTTTGAAATTAAAAAATAAGGGGAATACCATCCCTTGTTCCTCTCCACTACAGGCACCAGTTCTATGGCGCCTTTCTCCAGCAGGGCTTGAATTTCCTGTGCAAGGAGCGGATCCGGACTCTTCAAAAAGAGGTTCCCTGGTGGATTGTCGTGAGGCCTCTGCCGAAAGGGAAGACACTAGCCGTGGGTTACGATCTCCAGAACCCACACATCTGAAGTAATGGCACGCCACTCTACAAGATGTTGCGCCAGCCTTCCCCCAACCGGCGAACCATGGGACCTGGCCTCATGACTGAGTGGAAGTGGCTGCGGCGTTGCCTGAGGGCAAAGAGGCAACTGCCCGAGCGGCCTTGGCACCTCGAGTACCCCGTTTTCCACCTCTGGCACTCTTTCGGTGGCCTCTGACTGCTAGCTCCTCTCGCTTTACTGAAGGATGAGTAATAGCGAAAGGAACCTCCCCTCCATTGTTGTCCCCTAGGACGAAAAGGAAGAGGTTGTCGAACTGCAGCGCCCAACGACTTTGCTGCAGCTTTGGAGGTCTGCAACCTCTCAAGGCTCTCATCAGTCTTGCTGCCAAAAAGATGTTCACTGTCAAAGGGCATGTTGAGGAGCCGGGACTGCACATCAGGAGCGAACCCAGACTTCCGCAACCACGCAAACCTGCGTATTACGGTTCTCGCCGCCATGGACCGGCTGACACAATCTGCCATGTCCAAACCAGACTGAACGGCCTCACACATGGCATCCTTGCCATCCTGAACCATAGCAAGGAAACCATCCCGTTCATCCCCTTCGGGAATATGTTTAGCCGCTAATGCAACACAGTTCCGTGTGTGAAACGAGACAAGGCACATATGGAGTTGGCCGCCTGAAGCGCCATACCCCCTGAAGAAAACACTTTCTTCGCCCAGCCGTCAAAATGTTTGTCGTCCCTATCCGGAGGGATGTAGGATACGACGCCTGCTTTGCCGGGGCCGTAGCCGCCTGCACCACCAAACTCTCCGGAGTGGGGTGCCTGGACAAGTAGCAGGGGTCGCTACTGGATGGACGGTATTTTCGCCACAAAGACTTGCCCACTGCCGGGAGACTCTCCGGAGCAGTCCAAGCCGCTGCCACCCTTGCCTGCAGAGCCATATGAAACGGCAGTACCGGGTCAGTGGGGCGACCAAGATCAAGGATGTCCGTGAGATCATCCTGAACAAACTCCCCTGGGGGAGCCGACCATCCCAAGTACTCGGTGACCCGAGACATAAGGCGCCGGTATGAAGAATCTGCATGAGTGCCAGGCTCCGGCATACAAAACTCCACCCTCCGGAGAGGTGTCCAGTCCACTGGCATCATGCAGCGACTGCCTCAGGTCATCAAACTGGCTATGGCCCGAGAGAAGCTCATCTGGTACCGTAACCGGAACCAAGCCTTCATCAGAGCCTTCATCACCCTCTGCAATGTACTCCAGGCGGTGAGAGGAAGACACCTGGGGACCAAAGCTATGCCTGACCTTAGCCAGAGCCTTTCTAGGGGCTGACCCCGTGCCACGGGGCCCCTCCGACACCACCACCTCGAAAGGCGTCGAGGGCGCCGAACGAGTCGGTGCCGGCATCGACAGAAACGGCGTCGAGCAAATCGGCGTCGAGGTCAGCTGCAGCACCGCCAGCATCGACGACGTCGACACAGGCCTCTAAGCCGGAGCTCCGAGCGTGTCTCTCGACGACCTAGGTGCCGACGACCCCCTCAGATGCGAAGCCTCGAGAGAAATAGTCGACGACCTCGGCGCCACAGGCGTCGACGTCTTCTTCGAAGACGGCACAGGATCACGCGGTCTCGAGCGTGTCGAGTACCGGGACCTGGAACGGGCATGGCGAGAACCGCTAACCTTGTCCGAGCGGCACCTTTCCCGCGAGCCGTGCCGACCATCCGAGCCTGAAGGCGTACGAGCGGTGTCTCTCGACCTGTGCCGACCGACCCCACTCGGAGGCCGAACGGACCGGTGCCCTGCGATTCAAGAATCGCTAACATCTGCTTCCCGAAGGAAGCACATTCCTCCGGTGTCGCTTGCATGGTGGGATAAGCGACCCGCCGACGGATGGAGTCCTCGGAAGAGGACGGGGAAGGCAACCAATGCCGGCGCTTCCTGGAATGCCTTGAAGAGGTGGAGGAGTGGCGAGACCGACTCCTGGAAGGAGACCCACTGGACTTCCGACGACGACGCGGAGAGTCGCCTCTCAAGTCATCCGTCGAAAGCCCCGTAGACCTCGACTTCCGGGGCTTAGACACCCGACCTACCGACAGCTTCTTCTTGCGTTCCCGCAAGGCCCTGGCCGTGAGCGACTGGCAGTTGACACAGTCGTCCGTATCGTGGGCCTCCCCGAGGCACCAGAGGCAGGCGTTGTGCGAGTCCGTGACCGACATCTTGGACCCACAGTCCCTGCATTTCTTGAAGCCCGGACGCGGGGTTGAAGACGAAGTAGACATCGCCAAAAACAAGTCTTTACAAAAACTGAACAGGTTCAACGAACCGAGAAGAATACAGCAAACTCCAAAGAGTCGAGGCGTACCGAGATTCACGAAGCAAACACGTTCGTGGAAAAAACGGAAGAGGCTACGACGTTGTGCGTCCTACTTATCACATCGGGTGACGTCAGCCGTCGGAGGAGGTCCTCGGGGACGGCGCATCAACGTCATCAACGCAGGACACAGACGCCGAAGATTTTCCGAAGCAGCACAGCTGTGGACATTACCGGTCATAGATATGGAATACGTCGGAGGACCCAATCCCCTCGAAGTAATTTTACTAATTGTTGTTTGTTTTCTGATTTTGCTATATGTGTATGTGGAACTTTGATGTGTGTTTGAGCATAGCTGTATCATTGAATACTGCACTATGAATGACATTTGTGCTCTGCACGCACTGCGATCATCTTTTCTTGTATGTCTAAAATGTATTACTAGATGCTGTATAGGTGTATGAATCAATGCATAATACATTGCTTCTTGCCATGTGCAAGGTGGTTATTACTAAATTTAGAAATATGGTATTCTTCTTATCCTAGATTTTGATTTGTAAAATTTGGGTGAGATCTATACCACTTCACTAACATTGAGTAAATAGGAACAAATTTACGGTTATAAATCACTTTCCTGTCAGGACATCTTTGCGTATTCCCAGACAGTACCAGACACGCTGTGGGCATGATTGTGCAGTGTTGTAATGCTGCGCTGCGGCTCAACGCTTCTCGTTTGTTGCTCACATTGGAAGTGAGCTCTCAGAGTGTAAGCGACGGACGTAGCAGGGTATGTAGAGTGCCCGATGCAGCACGGATACAGCCAATCGGAGGGATGGACTGGGGTGCTGAAAGCAGTCAGTGCGGAGGCTCACAACCCCCAGCAGGACATCAGGTATGGCTAGGGAAGAGTGAGCAGGTGCCTGGGAGCCACCCGTGACGCGGGCAGAGAGCGATCCTCAACATTGACCGAAATTACCTCATCGGGTAGCTGCCCAGTCTCGAGATGTGGCTCCGGCACCCCACCTCATCATCCGCCCCTCCACAGAGTGGCAGGGCCACATCGATCCCCTCAGATCCCCCGCAAGTTCAGACGCCAGCAGAACCCGTAGGCCACCAAAGCTATATGCCCCTCTTAGGAGGGATCCATGGGCTGAACTCGCTCAAAAAGCAGCAGGTAACACCTGGGCATTCGTGCCTGCTCTACACGGGATGACAACCCACAGCGGTAATCCGAAGACGGCAGATTTAGAACGGGCCAGCCTGTTCCTTGCAACGCAAAGTTAGCTTGTGGCCATCTTGCTCGGTCGCTCGTGTGCCCCCCCCCTCCCCATACACCCCCCCCTCTTCATATCACTTTGTACTCTACTGGACGAGTATGAAGAGCCCAGTAAGAATTCTCACTTTGCTTATCTTATCACTTAGTATATTATTGTGAGGAGTATGATTACTCAAATCTTTATACTTGTTCTTGGGATTGTAGCAATTAATGTTATGCCAATCGTAATCATTGCCTATCTGCCCGGGTTTCCCGCTGACCCAGTTACCCTTCCTTTTATTGGGGCCGGGTCTATGTTCTCCACCTTTGCTTCTCTTTTCTGGTAAGGACGGTTTATGTGCTCGGTAACCCAGACACACTTTGGTGTACTTTTTGGTAGGTGGTATCGGCTCCTCAAGGGTTTCCCCTCTCACAGTCTCTGCCACCACTTCTTTGTGCTTCTCTTTCTCTCGGCTCCATCTCTGACACTTTGGCATGCATTTTCTAAAAGGGTATTGGCTCAAAGGGGGGTTTCCGCTTTCTACCAGTCTCTGCCACAACGTCTAGGCTGTGTGTCCCTCTTGTGACTAATTTCTGTCTGACAGACTCTCTGGTCTGTCCTTAGAACAGTGCGGCTTGGGCACTTGGTCCTCCCAGCTTCTCCCCTGCTTGGGAAGTAGCGTTCCCTCGAGTTCACCAACACCCCTCTCACAGCTAGTTTGAAACTTCTAGGCCTCTCTCTCTTCTGCTTGCTTTTCTCCCACTCTTATGACATTGCTCTGGGGCTTCCCCAGAGTCTCGTGGAAGTCCTTCTTTCGTCTGAGTCACATTTGTTATGACTCGCTTGGGTTTCTTTGTTGCAATCTCGCTGTTGGAGGAGTGTGGGTTGAGGTGGAAAGGGAGTTCCTCATCGGAACGGGAGTCTTGTTCCTCGGCGGGGCAGGGGTTGGAAGGGGTGGGGGTTTGGGGCGAGGCTCTCCCAGTGAGGTCCTGCTTGCTTCTACCCCTTGGGGGGTATTGCATAGCAGGCTCACCTCCCTAGCATCAAAAGGAAAGGCTTGCATGGTGAAGTGACTGATTTGTCACAGGAGTCATGTATATGTTGAAGAGGAGCAGCGAGAGTGCTGAGCCTTGTGTGACCCTGCAGGTTATTGTACATGGTGCTGACCTGCAGGGGGTTTGCCATGTTTACGTTCTTTCAGTCAGGAAGGTTTTTAGCCATAGTAATGCCGTGATGGCGACTATTTCCTTGAGTCTTTTGATGTGCATTTTGTGGTTGACTGTGTTGAATGCTCCGGATAGGTTTAGTACTATTAGTGCTGAAGTAGTGTTGGAGTCGGCATTGGCTTTTAGATCCCATACGGATGGTAGTGTGGTTTCCGTCCTCTGATGGGTCTGAAGTCAACTTGTGCCTGGTCTACAATGCAGTTTTCTACATGTTACAGGATTTTCTCTTAGTCATAGCTTTCTAGGAGTTTTGCTGGGCACTGGATGTTTGCAATACAAATACAAATTTGGTCGGTGTTGGTTTAGGTCTTCTGCATTTCCTGCTGGCTCTTTAAGCAGTGGTTTGATGAATGATGTTTTGAGGGCTCGTGGCACATTTCCAGTTGCTAGTGAATGGTTAAAAAGGTTGCAGAAATATTCCGCAGATGTTTTTTGGGTGAGGATAGTCTTGCCCTTGTTTGGCGGGCAAGGGTCTGCAGGTGAGCCGCATTTGTTTATACACAAGTGTGTCAAACCATACAACTGATCCAAATTATGGTGGGTGATCTAATGCCCAAGCATCCAAAATACAAAAGCAACTCAACTCATGTTTGAAGGAAAAAACATACCTACCAAAGAATGTTCAACTAGCTCCCATCATGGGAAATAACGGCTGATACTATTATGGGGAAAGTTAAACTACATGTCCTAAAAGTGATGTTGACTAAGGCCATGATGCAGGGATCAAAATTACTGGTAGCTATTAACTCCTGTATCTACTCTAGGAGATCCTGGTTAGCTTAAAATTGACCAGAGCTACTTTTGGCCATTTGGTGCCTTACAAACATCTATATGGGACATTACCTTTGAGTGTTCGAGAATATCAAAAAAGAAGAGCTAGGACTCATTCAAAAATAACCGATCATACATAATATGCAAAAAAGATAAAGTGTACATCTTATGTGGAAGTTAGAATTGCTGCGTACTTGCTCCTGGTTCCTCATCGGTTGCTCTTGTCTACTGGTTGATGCCAGACACCCAGGAACTAGTTTTAGCTCTTGCTCAATGAACCTTACATTTTGTAACCTGCGATGGGCTGAAAGTATTTACACATGTCACGGCAACTTGGCACCATGACCTAGGATCAAACACAGGTTTGAATTAATTACAAAGAAAGCGATTATTAGATTCCTTTTCATTTGTTGGGATTGCGGTTTGATTACTGTACATGCGCCAACATTTTACTGGTTTGCAACATGCATTGAGAAAAAAGGAAAATGCCAATCTCCAGTTGCAGAGGTTGAGATTGTTCAGGAGCTGAAAGACCAGGTGACCTGGAAACACAACAGTGCCTCTACAAAGAACTAGAAAATAATGCAAGATGTACTTTAGGATGATCCATGCTTTATAAATATATAGCCAAAGTATTGACTTCACTGCCATTTTCCCTTAATTGAGCATCTAAAACAGTCTATGGTTTAAAGCCTAAAAACTCACAAAACAGATAAAATTCATTTTAATTGCGAATAGGCTTTGATGCCACAGGTGTACTTGTTTCTACAGGTATACACCTCGGTTTAAAATTGCAAAATTGTTCTATTGGAAATAACTTCTTACATTTAAAGTAACATCAACATACATTGTTTTAAGGAAACAAGATAACTTGAGCATGGTCAACCTTTTCAAGGTCATGGGCCCTTATCTCTGCTTAATCTAAAAAGCCATCAAGCGTCCTCATCCCCGCGCAAAACTCCAATGCTAACTGTCACAAGTCCCCACACTGCTTGTAGTTGGAGCAGCAAACAATCCAAACATTTGTAGCCTATCTCAACGCTGACATTGGTTATCAAAACCAAAATTCATTAATAAAGAGACATAAAAACAAAACACCACAAACACATGGGATTAGAGTGCATTTCTTTATTTTATTGGAATTCAATTTTCATATAGATCTACAACCCATATATTAATCAAGGGAAGAAAGTATTGCTTCAGAAAACAGAAACTAAATAGTGCAGCCCAAAGAATATTTTTACATCAATATCCACGACACAGTACGTCCATATGCATGTGTTCGTGTGATGGAATTTCCAGCACGCGACATGGACATCGGTCTAAACAGGAGAGATCAGTTTCTGAAAGGATATCTGTGGAAAAAGAGGGTGCTAAACATATCCTGCTTCTTTAGGAATAAATACCGTAGAATCTGATCAACAGTTAGTAATCCACACAGGATTTCTGGCATGGTTTGAAAATGATGGTTCAAAAAATCTAGGTCACAGGATTGGTGCTTGCATCTTACGGTTGTGAAGAGTGAAATTTCAGCGTTGTCAGTACTTGCTCAAAAGAAAAAAATACAGCTGCTGCACCCAATATTGTTGACACAATGTTCCACACTGATGGCAAACTGTTTTCAAATATTATTAGAAGACCAGCTGACATTACAATATATATTGTAAAGATTGGCTAGCGACAAGTAAAGCCCAGACTAATTCCAGAGTACGAATAGCTCATTCTTCATGGCTTCCTTCAATACTTTACTTTAATGTCTAGTCCTGTTCAAAACTAGGTGTCCAATCTTGCTTTACATTCTTTTTGGTTGACGTAGGTCAGTGTTCTCCTACAGAAAAGTAAATCATTTTGCCTTCTTCTTGAAGAAGGGCCAGTAAGTATTAGAAGTGACTCTTATTGTATGTAGCCACCAAAGGAGCCTCAGACATTCTGTGCTCATGTTGCAAATAATTGTATCTGTTCAAATTTGTGGATTGTCAATTAATGTAGCATGCTGCTTAATTCAACTACTTCCTGATCCATCCATGGAAGCGCAATTATTTTGTGGATGCCTAAAGCCCTAACCAAATACTAAGCTATACTGAACAGGTTAAACAGGTTGGGAAGCAAGCAATTCTTAAGTCTGCAGGTTCTAATGTACTGGAAAATATCCACACCCTCACCCTCCAACCAAAATGACTATAGTGAGTGTTGTGGTTAGGACAAAAATAAATTGAGCAAAGAGTCTACTTCTTGAGTCGAAGAAGAAGCATGGTTGACTTCCCAATGCCACAGTTCATAAAAGGGGGACATGTGAACAATCCAAATTGGGGAGCTGGTTGTTTAAGGGAAAGACAGCAGCTCAGATGCAATTCTTCTTATCTGATTAATAACTTTAGCGCAGACTATGGAGACAAATTAGAGTGGTAGTTCATCGAAACATACACTGCACAATTTATGCGGTCCACCAGGCAATTGCATGACGATTGAAGGGCCTGTCTCACAGATTGGTGTGGCCTAGTTTTCTGGGCCAATCTGGGTCACTTTAATGACCGTGCTGATGCAAGGTTTAACGGCCTAATGCAATTTAAAAAGCAGCAATACCCACACATTATCCACAATAATGCACCTTCAGGTACTTGTAAACTGTTTGTCATGGAAACATGGATGTAAATTTGGATTAGGACCACTATTGTTTGGTGCCTAGGTCCATTTCCTGTCCCAGTCCAACCCAGTTTGGTAGCTCATACTCCATTCACATTTTAGGTTTATATAGGATTAACTGTTCAGTGTTTTTTCGGTTCTGTTAAAAATGCAGCCTCCCATACCCAAGGCATAAAATAAGGAGTGTTGCATAGCAATTTGCTATGCAGTTCTGTAGGTTTCACTTGTGTAGTAAAATTAGCTATTTAAGTTATCTTGTTCAATGAAAGCACAGCTCACCCTGCATTGGTCTCTTGCCCTAAGGGCTCTCTCTCCACCCTCTTTTCTCTGTGCAAGTTCAAAGGGGCTAATGGAGGACAAGAGTGAAGCAGTAATTGTCTCCTCCACTCTTAATGTTTCAATATATTGCAAACCAGAAGTAAACTGGAGGATACCTTTACTAAGCTAACTCTGTGTGGCAAACACCAGGTTGTGTTAACTTCATTTGTTTTAAGACAGTCATGCAATTCCATTCCTAGAAATGTAAGCTGTTACATAATGCATAATTACAGTCTTGTGGCTGTCAAATACTGCATTGTCTCCATGCTTTAGAGTAAAGTTTAGGTTAGTGTATCTAAATCTCATAGTTCCAACTATATTTCATTTTGTTGGGGGTGAGGGGTGTAGCATATTGAAAAGTGAACACTTTTGAAAATGTACATGATCACACAGCCAAAAGCCTTTAATGGCAAACCTAGTTCTGTGAGCTGCTAGTTGTATACATCTGTGCAACTGGTGCTCAACCCATGAGCTGATCCCATACTTCTTGACATTCTCGCTCATTACCCAGCTGCTTTATAGCAGCTACCCTGAAAGTGAGATGGCCGCAATCAACAATGCTCCACCTAGTTTGGCCAGTTCTCTGCCTGCTATGCCATCCAATCTGCTTATTCTTTTATACACAAAGCTAATTGGATGTTTATACAAAGTAGTGATTAATAGTTCCATCCAGTCTGTACATCTATAGATATACTGCAATACCATGCGCTGTAGTATGCCTCCAGAACTCGCTTTGCTCTATGATTATGATTGCATTATATACTATCACCTGCAGGAGACAGCTGGCCAAACTGTTTTCAGAGCTTTTTTTTTTTTTTTACAATATCGATTTATTTGTCTCTATTCATGCAGCTAACCTTTTAGGTTTTGCAGACACTTATCCAGGGCTCTCAAAGTCTATTCGCCCACTCATAGTCAAGTACATTTTTGGAATGGGTACCATTTCCAGGGGATGTTTGAACATGTTATTTAACATGAACCCCTTTTTTCTTCCAGAGCCACGCAAGTGCCTGAAGACTGCCCCTGGGTGGTAGCGGTGCACGGTATAAACCAACATAACATATACTTTATTTGCAGTAAATGTCAAATAAAGGTTCAACTGTGCATGACTGGCCTCTGGGTGGCAGCAGTGTGCCAAAGAAAGTGGGTTTGTGGTGACATGCCCCATTTTACAGAAAGCACATTTACTTTTTTTTGTCATCTGTTGCCATGGGTCGACTGTATTTCTCTTAGGTCGCGTAGGTAAACGGAGTTACTCGACCTGCAGGTAAACAAAGTTACTCGACTTGCAGGTCTAGCAGAATTTTGAAGAATTTGCAATACCCGACTCATCTCAGGAGTGTCTTACTTTAGTAGCACACAGAAATGCTACATTGTTGCTCATTTTATGTCTTGGGTACAAATAACTTCTGGTGACATTAAAAATACTAGTACAACATTGCTAATCAAATGGGCTTGTTTGCTAATCAAGAATATTTTAATTAGCATTCTCTGCTAATCAATTCTTTAAAACTAATTTATGCCTTGCATACCCGTCGCTTATTGATACAACACTTTTGCTTACTGTCAAAACAAAATGCAAGTACATCTTTCGCCTTCCATGTTATATAATTCTACCTTTTCTTATCCAGTTCCAAAATGATATGAATGATTAAAGCATAACGGAGAGAGCATAAAAGCAAGGAATAACTACACACTATAACATACTTCACGTTTAACACAAAGGACTATCGGGAGATAGGGTAAATTATGTCATGGAAAGTGGCGGAGCTGAAGCCTTTTCTGGCACAGAGGACTGCCCAATTGCTATAGGAAAATATGGACTTGGTTATAGTACAGCATTTTTAAAATCTTCTTACCAGTGTTAGTAAACGCATCTCAGCAGAAAAGACACCCCGTAAGGAAACTTCAGTAGCAGAAATTGTTTAACAGAGAATGCAAAGTTGTAAAATGCAATTTTTTGACAGTGATAAAAAGTGACCCAATAGCTCATAAAGCGATGAGCAACTAACGAAGGACATACAAAAGAGCAATTCTGAAAGCCAAAACAGTTGAATAGAAGAACAGGCTTGGGATACGTTAGTACTGGGTGAATGATTCTCAATCATGTTGGACATTAGTAACCACGGGTTGTAGAGAACCATACTCAAGGGTTTAAATACAATTACTACAGAGGCCATGTGGGTTAAACATGTTTCTACTCTATACTGGCTTCAGAAAGTATCATTTTAAAACCGGTTTATTAAGGCCCAAAAGTAATTATTCCCACCAAAAGAACACTTCATATAAAGGAAATGAAAAGGCAATTGAGCCTGCTGCCGGAGGTAAAAGCCCATATTATTGTCTGGTTGATATATATCTATATATATTCATTTATGAATTTGATGAGACATTTTGGTCCGAGATTATTCTGGTTCTCTTTAATGCAATTGCTAGGTCTAATACCACAGCCATGGAAACAGACCATCCTTGTACCCTTCCATACAGGGAATAGTGGGGACCCAGTTTGCTACAAGCCTATTCCTTTTCTGCACACTGCGAGCAAACTTTTTGGAAGAGTGATTTTCCAGAAATTTCTTGCATGGACTTGCGCCCGTTATTCTTTATCAGACACAGTCTGGTTTTGGGGGAAGGGTTAGAAACACAGGAACAGGCTTTGAATGTTTAGTTCTGGATATGGCTATGATTTACCAATCTACCTAGCTTTTATGGATCTTCCAAGAGTTTCGACTGCATGTATAGAAGCCATCTATGGTCCCAGCTGCAGCAACATGTGATATATGACCCCTTATTGAGAACATGGAGAGCCTTATAAATGTGCATATGCTATGGTCCATCTGGTGAACGGATATCTTCATTCTGCTCCCAAAAAGAAGCAAGACAGGCGTTGTGTGAGCACGACTTCTCTTCAACCTTCACGTTAATTAATTGGAGTTTTGATTAAAATTCCAGAGCCCAATATCCTGCATTTTTACATGCAGATGTAGCCGTCCTTCTGGCTAAAACTCCAAAGGGGCTTCAATCTACAATAGATACTTTTTGAGAATTGTATGGACAATGGGTGTCTGTCCATGAATAAAGCAAAGCTCAAAGTTAGGGCTAAAGAACGTTTCTTTACAACAATTTCCGCGCAAAGGGGAGGCAATAGAATGAGTAGAGACCTACAATTATTTGGGCATTTCCAATTCCAATAACCCGAGTGGACCAACCACTTGACATTACATCACTGCAAATGAGGAAAGTAAATGCGTCCCCTTTTTAGCTTTTCTAAGACAACAGGGAGTATCCAGATTAGGTCAATAATTAGGGCATATCACGCAAGGACCAATGAGATGGTATACTATGGTGCTGGAATATAGGGCTATACAAATGTTCAAACAGTGTACATAGCAGAACTTTTTGGGGGGATATCCTAAAGGTCTCCCAGTCAATCCAGTATTTTAGTCTCCATGCTGAACTGGGGGTGCCAGAAATGAATGGTTTTCTAAAAATCCAACCAATTTTATCATGGTGTTCAATCTGGGTTCTTTTAGAGGCGACTAACTAGGGATCTTTTCATGAACGCAATGAGGTTCCTTGTAGAATACTGTGGCTGTGCCTGGTTGAAACATTGTGAAATAAAACAGGTTTAGGTATGTGGTATACAAACCAGGATTAGTCCATGGAACATACAAACATAATCAAGGCCAAGTACTGGGACTACCAACCACTTAGCAGAGAAGACAACTGCTTATTAAAACCCACTATATGACGTTTTACTCACTAAACAACTTTTGTATAGACCATACCAGGTCTGGGTAAAAAAAAAAATATCTTTTCTTGCACAACTCGAAGCAAATTTTGATTTAATATATAACCCCTGATTGAAGTAAAATCGGTCTACTGAGGTGGCACAATACAGGGAAAGTTAACATGAATTGTGTCAGAAGAAATTCTACATGTTTATATAATCCAAAAAAATTTGGAATTTGTTGTGTTGTCACACTTTACCTAATTTGGTTTTAGACAGTGCTAACCAGCGCTTTCTTTTTTTTAATGTTGAACGAAACTATGAGTATGCATTGCAGTTGAAAGACATTTAATTGGTGCTATGATGAAATCCATTTGATTTATGATGCAGATCTGTATTTTTGTATACATTACAATGTTTTTAGGATTATGTGTATGCTTTTATGGAAACCTTATTTTCAGAAATAAAGTTTAAATGATGATTCCAGGTCATTCATCATAGTGTGAATCGGCAATTTAACGTCGAGTCAAATGGTGACTCACCCATTACAATCCCTCCCATCTTTCACTGGGCATATCACTTAAAGTAAATGAAAGCATTATTTCTGGAATTAAGGCACTGCTGCAGCTCGCCTGCCTCAAATGTTTGCAGAAAAAAAGATCCACTTTCAAAATCCACCAAAAACAATTTCTAAATGCAGTTTAATGGAATTTGGGCCACCACACTGATGCTCAAAATAGATTTGAGACTACAAAATATCCAGCCCCTGTGAGCCTTTTAGTTTTAGCTTCCAGTGGTGCCCTCGACATCACTGGATTGTGAATTACTGCACTCATATTAGGGCTACTAAGCACCAAACTTTGGTTTTCTGCACATTGATTGAGTTCCACCCTGTCACCCTCACACAATTATATCGTCCATTAACCATTACCTTCTTTAATAAAAGCTATCTATTTCACATTTTTTAAAAAGGTTATTTCATCATCAAATGTACTTTGGGGGAAAGTTTGGAGTAACTGTTAAACTTGTCAACTAAATCTTTGAAAGAAAACAGATTGCAAAAACAAATCACATGTTTAACAATAAGAATCTAGGGTATGAGCCAGTTGAAGAGACAGGACTGCTGAAAAAAACAATGCAGATTAAGTACATATTGGATTTACTTTTTAGGAAGGTGCTTGGAGCTTAAGTGTGGGGTGTGGTACTATTATCACACCCCTGCCTCACACCTGATTTCCATAAATATTCAGGTACATGAAAACACACAGTAGTCACTAGGTCTACACTTTTATGCCTGTACGTAGTCTTGTTTATTATTGGTGTATATCTGTAGTAAATGTTAAAGGAGACCACGGTTCAGCAGATTGGTTATCCTGGGCAGGAAGCATAACGCGATTGGGTGTTGACAGTTCATTCACCATGTTTTTTTTTTTTACTAGTTGTTATAATCACAAACATCCTCCATAAGCTACTTATACTGAATTACTTCCCTCCCCACTGCTCCCTTTACAAATACATTTTCTAATCCACACAGGCCAACCTTCTGGCTGAGTTGATAACTGCTTTAACATGCTTGTTTGTCATATAGATAATATTGAAGGAAACATGAAGCTGTAAGCATGCTGGCATTGTTATAGACCAGAAGGTGCACAATGAGTGATCAAGTGCAATAAGAAATCCAGCAAACTACAGACTTTTCAGAGTTGCATGGAAACGTTGCCATCATGAGATGTATGCGTCAACCCCTGAAACACTTGTGTACGAGCGCGATACAAATAAAATATCATATCATAACCCCTTAGATTTGAGTGGAGTCAAGACGGTATCTTTTTTTTTGGCCCGGGGATGAGGCAGTGAGGACAGCTGCCCGCCGCCACAAAAAGGTTGGGTGAAGTATACGATGCACCACAAAACAGAGGAAAGGTCAGAAGGATTGGCAGTGCTATTGACTTACAAACATGCTCTCTTTCTACGCCTAATAGCCCAAGATCAGTTCAGCGCTTAGAGTTGTACCACAATGCACTCCTCTTTCCGGAAAAGGCAACCAGGCTGATATTGAGTAGGAAATCACGAGGCAAACGTAGAACAGAGCATCTGAATGACCCTCTAACCAGCTACTGATATGATCAAGCTGGGGTAAAGATGCCAGCACGTCTCAAATTCCCTGTTAATACTCTACTTGGGTATCACTGCGCCTCAAATTAACCATCATCTTGAAGACTTAAAAGAACACCAAACAGAAAAGTGCCTACAACTACCAAACATCTAAAACCTTTCATTTCATACTCTTTAAATGTATGGTGACTGAAGCTGTGGGTAATGTATATTTCTGTAAAAACTAGAAATACAACGAAGCAAACTTATTTTGCCTAGTATTTTATTTGGGTTACATTGATACATACGGCAACTTCCTGACCGCATAAGAAAATGTATTCTAAAACCTGTGGCTTACTTTATTCAATGTCTTGAAATCTTTTAATAATAGAACGAGTTTTCCAAATGTCTAAGAGTTTACAAGTAATGCCATCTTTGTGCGCCCTAGAAAGGAAGCACCAAACAAATCATATGAAATCAGAAGGTCTTATTTTTTCGGGGGTTTAGAACGATGAAAACACCAACGCTAAAGGAACAAATCACTTCAATTCAACTAAGATGGCAAGTCCTGGCTGGATAATCGGAGCTGCTCAGTGTTATTCCTACAATGAGAGCACATCTATATGCAAATTCAAGCAATTTATGCAAATTAATCTTCCACATATGCAAATCTGTGAGTCTGAACAGCAGCAACCGCATGAAGGTTATAGAGACCAGGCAATCGGAAACAATACAATAAAAGAGAAGCTGGTTTTGTTTCTTGACAGAAATGTGTGGTATGTGAACATTAACAATGTTATTTTAGCAATGCATTCAGAAGCAGCAGGGATAAAAACGGAAGGTCTTTTAGGATCACACTTTTTCAAGTGTGCACTATAAAGCAGAAAGTGGTGGGGAACTGCAACCCTGGTGGTCCCAATCCTTTCAGGACTCCCGTAAAGGGGTATTTTTAAACATTGTATTGCTAAAAAGCACTGTAACACTAAATAGATGACCAATTACAAAGAATTTAAGTGAAGAAAAGGGAAGTCAAAATAAAAATGAAGTTCAATTGAGAAACTCCACAGAAAAAATGCAATTATAGTACTGCATGTTTTTATAAAGTATTTCAATAAGTTAACCCCGGTACTTCTGTTGTGCTTACAGACCGAAAGGACGGTTACAGCAAGTACTGCAGTGTGTAGACAGAGGAGAAGTTTGATCAGTGTCCAGCAGAAAGGGGCAGTTGGGCTACCCCCACTTTCCTCTCCACACCCAAGGCCAAGACAGGAAAAGGAATTAGCTCAGACACGTTCAAAGTTTTAGTACGGAACTGCAGAGTAGATATCCAACACTGGTGGTGTTGGGAGCCGTCCCAGTGTGTGTGAGGAGACATAATCTAGGCTTCTAGACGAGGAGAGAAGAACAGACGGGAGCAGGAGAAGGTGGAAGCAGGGCAGGAAAAGGGATGGAGAAGGAGCAGGAGAGGAAGAGGAGGAAAGGCAGAAAGCACAAGTTGTTAGTATTAGCAAATAGTAAGGCAGCACAACAGAAAATAAAGCATAAGCAGACTTGTAAGATCCCCTCCCAAGAATACCCGAATAAGAACAAGTTACTCACCTTCTAAAGCTCTGTATTCTTAGTATATCTGTTACACTTCCTTTCATAGGTGTGATGTTCTTACCGATAAAAGTGTGCAGAAGACCTCTTGCAGAATATTCAAAGGACAGAATGCACAGCCCCTGCCCTATTAAGTCACAGACACAAAACTGCCCACTCAGCCCTTCCTCCTAACTATATTTTCTCTACATCCAGCAGCATGACATGCTGTATGTAAGACTGCTCAAGCAGAGGTAACAATGGGTTGGTCAAACTCAGGAAGGTGGGAACTGACCTGCCAAAAGCGCACAAGTTACTACTGTAAATTGTTTAACCTTACATTACTGGGCTGACAGCTAACACCGCTGGATGGTGCAGCCTAAGATACTGCATCATAGCCCAGTCAATGGAGAGGAGACATTGCCTATAGCGAATGCCCATCACATATTGCCTTATTTCTTTGAGGCACTAAATTAATGGGAACATAAGTAAAAGATGGAAACTAGCACTATGCCTTTTTCTTTTAAACCCACTGGGTCTTTCTGATGGGTTTCCTGGAAAGAATTGGGGCACAAAGCACAATATCTACTCTGGCGGTTACCTGTACTGGAAAATTGCAATTGTGTCCGCACCCATGTGAATTCGGACAGTAAAAAGCAAGTGAAATACATAGGGACTCATTGTGAAGCCGGCTGCCATTCACGTATATAGCAGAATGAATTACCACTATTTTCTGATGGGAAGCAAAATATCATGGGAATCCAGAAGCGCCCCAAATAGCTATGCCTTCTCCTACCAAGGTGATGAAAACGATGTGATGTGCTTGGTACAATATGACAAACATTACATACTTGTAATAGTATTTCTGATGCTTGTATCAACTTGGATTCACATGCTTTGCATAGCCCAGTATCTAGTGGTTGGTGCAGAGTATTACATGATTTCCTTTCGAAGTGAAAAGCAAGATGTCAACGGGGAGCGCCCGCATTACTGTCCCTACTCTGACGTGTACAGTACACCCATGATCCTTCACGCATCAAGATAGTTATTTTTGTGGCCTGATGTTGCATGAAGTCTACAGAGAAAGGAGTATATGATGAACTGTGTGCCACTCCGATGTTATTTGTGTTACCTTCAACTCCCCATGAGGGGAGGCTGGGCAGCCACATGTGAATCTAAGCAGATGCAATCATCAGAAAGACAATTCCATGTATGTAATGTTGGTCTTCCCAAGTACCCGATTAATGCAGAACAAAAACAAATCTTTTAACACTGCCTTTCCCACCTGTGAATCATTTCTGGCTTGTGTATCAAAACAATGTCGGGTGAAAGTGTGAAGTTGCTTTACAAATAACCTCCAGTGGACATTTGCAATCAGGGCTGGACTGCCCCACCGGGACACCGGGATATCCCCCGGTAGGCCTCGGGGGATAGGGCCTCCTTGGCGCATGGCGCAAGGATACAGAATTAGGAGGCCTAAAAACGATCTTGTCAGCCCGGGTAGATCGCATTGAATTGGCTGCACTGGTCGGATGCGCATTTCTTTTCTGCAGGGCTGGGCTGCTGCTGATGTTGGCTCGTGCCCGCGTGTCTAGTGAGGGACGCCGCCCCCGAGAACCGCACGTGGCAAAAGTTAAGACTGTTCTACATTGCGCAGGTGCAGCATGCACTGGCTGCAGTCTGGGTAGGCAGCAGCAGCCAGGCCTGGCTGCTTTCCGAATTCCGACGATGAGCGATGAACGACCAGGTGAGAACGGATGTGACATGGAGTTGGTGCCGGTTCCGGAACGGGGGTGTGAAAAAATGCATTTATTATACGTATCGACGTATAATAAATGCATTTGTTCACATCTTGCTTTAACATTGACACAAAGGATGAATTAAGAAAAAGATTGCTTGGTGGTGGCGGTAGTTCCGGTAGGCGGGGGCGGAGTGGGGGTTAGTGTGTAGTGTACTGTTAATGGCTGGCTGCTGCTGGGATGGCCCTGGCTGGAGGGGACGCTGGGCGGGACGGGGGCGATAGTCTAGTGATGTTAAATGTTAATGTTAAATGTTTAAATGTGGGTGTACTTTAAAAAAAAAAAGTAAATAGCAGGATTGAAAGCCTCCATGGGGATGACTGGCGGTGGCTGCCTAATACGTGTTTATCTAGCAAGCAGTTAACCACAGCCACATACGCGCACACCTCAGCGAGGGGGTATGCCTTACTCATGCTCCGAGACCCCGCTCCAAGCCCCATTCCTCCTCTTCTGTAGGTCACCAGTTTGTCACCGGCTGCGCACACAGCAGCAGGATTGTGCGCTTCTGCTTCATCCCTAGTGAGGGACAGCGCTGTCTCCCTGAATGGCAGTCCCTTTTCATTGCACAGACCCATGGGGAGGTCAGACATGGGAGGCAGGAACTCATATGTGACATGGTGGCAGCACATTAGCTGAGAAATTATTTGCGCTTCAAGTGGAAATACAGCCACTAGTGGCAGTATGTCCTTGACCTCCAAAGAGCCATTAAAGTGGCCTTTTCCAAAGATCTTTTTTTTATTACCATCTAATTAGCTCAGACCAATGGTGGCCAATTAACTGCCCTCCCCCTTCCCTGTGTCCGTGTCCCTGAATCCAGGCAGGCTCGGACACCAGTCTTCTACTGGTGCTGTTCCGAATCTCAGCTGAAGGCTCAGACAATCAGTAATATATTACAGAGAATTCCCAACATTTTTACCAACGTCCTTGTTGAACCGCAGGCCTCCTGCTCCTGAAGGAACAGGACTCTGTCAACGCCTGCATCTTTTTGCTTGCACTGGTGCTGGAGGGACTTTGGGGGTGTCTTGCAGTTAAGGTCTGTGTTCTGCAGGTCACATGTTCCAGAGTTGAAATGGGTGACTCTGCCTTTCATCCTGCTGAAGGCAACGTATAATTTGAACTGACCCCATATGTTGTGCTGGTCTGAAACCGTATAATCTCTTTTGGCAGTGGCACCATTTACACCATGTTGGGGCCACCAGGCTCCCCTGAGCACTTCGCCACACTGAGATGGTGGGAGTCTGTGCACGAGGCATGCCCCTTCCACCACCGGCACTACCAACCCACATTGGGCGAATGGCATAGAGACACTGTGGTGACTGGTGCTGCCCAGGGGTGTTGCTAGGTCTGGAAAAGACCCGGGGCTACGCTGATGTTGGAACTGTAGGGACTGGGGGCTAGCTGGCCTTTTGGCTGTAGCTCCTGAGATTCTATCCGGGGCTACAACCAAAAAACCAGGGGCTATAGCCCCCTTAGCCCCCTAGCAACACCTCTGGTGCTGCTGAAGAAGCAATGCACTGGTGGGCCGCTGCCCTGCCCCTCAGTGTTGGTTTTCAAGTTTAAATGATATGTCTGTGCTATCCTTCTAAACGATAGCACACTACCACAGAGACATAGCACTTTACTTAACAAACCAGAAAACCAACACTGAGGGAAGCGGCCCACACCCACCGGGAGGACCGCCGTTGGCTCTGTCAGTGCCATGATGTGAACGGTGTTAAAAATGCATTTATCATATGTCGATTATCTACGTATGTATAATAAATGCATTGTTTCACACTGCGTTCACACGTTGCAGCATGCGAATGAGCACTTTATCAAATGATGCGGCTTGAGTGACAATTCATTTCTGTTTTAGGGCTGTGTAACTAGTGAATGAATGTGGCGAGTTCACATAATGAAGATGTCCTTCTTGTCAAAGTTTCATGATTAGGGTACAGGACGCAGCTTCATTAGTGCCGGGTGGAGTTGTGAGGTCGATGGACTTCACCAAAGAGTTCCCTGCTGTTATGCACTTCTCACAGGACTCGGATTTGATCATCTTGATTGAATGCATCCACAATTCCCATGTCACATCCCATGTACATTGGGAATTTAGCAAAGCTGAATGTGCAGTTGTGAGGCTTTTCACTGACTGTGCACATAGTGGCTCTCCTTCTGTTTTCCAGATACAGCAATAGCGCCGCTCTCTCTCGATCTAGCTATATATATATATATAGTGGATTAGTGTCAATACACACGTATTACACTGCAGCAGGGGCATTGCCTTGCAGTTTCCAGTTCACGTATTGGCAGAAGCAATCAGACGTGATATTTAGGAAGCGGTACAGTGCTTAATAAGCTATGATCGAGCATTAAATAACGACAGCAACAGGGAAGAGCTTTTTTCAGAATGACTGTAATTTAGGCCATGTGCAAATCATCTTCTTTGCTAAGCAGGCCATCTCTTGTGTGACATTAGGAGTGGTGCAATGCCTTGTGATTCACGTCCCATCATGTCAGCCTCTGCTCTCAGAAAAGGCATAAAGCTGCCTACAAATAATGTTCACGTAAACACAACGCGTAGGCATTATTATTAACATGATAGACAATAAAATGTCTCTATCGCAATAAAGCAGACTGTATACCCAAGAGAAGGAAAATAAGGCAATTTATAAATATAAGTTAGTATTACCGCCTCTAAATCAATCAGAATCCTGGGAATACAGTTAATACCTTCTGTTACTGGCCACATTCCAAAAATTCTTAATTCCGACGCTACCTCACAGCTGACCTAGCATTTACTTTTTTGGGGGTGGCACAAAGTGCTAATCGCCTTAAAGACCTCATGAGGTGCCATTATCGAATGGGATAATGCGCATGCAGTGTCGGTCTGGGGCATAAAAACGTGGCCCACAGTTGCAAATGGCAATTCATTCCTTTTGTGACAGACTGTTTGAGTAGGACCCAAGGGGGAGGTTTTTGATGAAATGTGATGCAAATTGTGCATTTAAAGAATATTTATTTAGCAACACTGGTCAAAACTTCTAGCCGCATGGTGAAGTAACTCATCACTGGTCCACATGGGCCATAAAAAGGGGCCACTTCTACCAAAATAGGAAGTTGATAGGCAAAGGTGAAATGTTGTGGCGACATATAACTGCGATGGACGTCCCACTAATGCTGCACTGCATCAGGTACCCCTCTAGCACAGGTCTGAACCACTCATCGCAGTCAACTCTTCCAGAAACTGCATGACAAAGCGTATGGTATTTATCGTGGTTTTTGCACTCATTTTGACTAATTTTATTCAACATTTTCTTGGGGGATACTCGTAATCCCCTCATTGAAGAGTTGGCCTCACGAGCTCTGCTCGCTCCTTCGGCAAAATGTGGGGCCACTTTGAAAAAAAATTCCAGGGCCACTTTTGGTTCCCAGTCCAGCCCTGTTTGCAATACAAGCTTGTGTAACCTCTGCTACGTGTAGAGTGTGCCTTTATTGTAAATAAAAGGGACCTGTCTTGACAGGGCGTAACACTGTTGGATACACCTTAAAATCCACCTAGCAATGGTAGCTTTTGAGAGAGGATCCCTTTCTCTTCCGGCTGCTAGAGAAACCAAGAACGGATCGTTTTTTTCCCAGCAAGTTTGTTAAGGTAGTAGATCACTGCTCAACAAACATCTAGTGTGTTAAGTGCTCTTTGACCCTGGATTTTAAAATAAAGCTGGTAGTTCAGTGGATTGGTTGACATGAAATTTCAATATGTACTTTTGTGAAAAACACAGGTGCGTTCTTAAGACCACTTTGGTTTCAAGTACTGTGACAAAGGGTTCAGTTAAAGCCTGAAGCTCAATTATCTTTCTCCGATAAATGTAATGGCTATAAGAAAAGCAACTTTTTAAGTGAGGTCTTTGCGGGATGCTTTGTTCATTGGCTCGAAAGGTGTTCCCATGAGCTTACTTCATAACATTTAAATACTAGAGGGCAAGGAAGTAGTTTGGTTAGGTAAAGAATGAAATGCAGTACCCTCAGTTGTGATACTCAATGATTGACGCAGCACAGCTGAAAATCCTATTTGGGGATAACCCATAACTTTCTACTGATCCCAAGGCAGTGACTCACTATACAGAGAAGAGGCTGCTAAGACCCGCGTACCAAAAATCCCATCCGCTTCAACAGAAAGTGCCACAAAATCAAAATATAGACTAAGAGTGGAAGCAAGCCTGTCGGCATAATAGAAAAGAATACCAAAATGTGAGGTTTCAGATGATCTTCTATATCATTTTAAGCCACTTATATGTGACACGGCATAGAATATAAAAGTACAATACCTATTATGATCGGAATTGCAAATATTGCAGATGCACAAGTGAAAAAGGTCATCTTTTAATACATCAATGACATTTAAGCACATTCCTGAGTTTAGACTATGAGATGGATTAAATTGCGCTGGATGCAAAGGGCTATCCCTTGCTATGTCTTAGGTGAGTGGGAGTTCTGCTAAGTGCAAGCATAGGAGGCATTATTACGGAACATAGCACACTCCCCATGCGTTACCCAGCTGATAAATTCTGGTAGTCATTAATCGCACACTTACGAATAATCAAGAACACGTATTCCAGGAGGACCATCATGCCTCTCATCTAGCAGACATCTGTGACGGTAAGGACACCAATACAAAGTATAGTCATGTTATACTTTTATTGAGGTGTGTACAGGTGTGGTAAATGTTTATTATTTCCTTTGGGAAGGAACCCAGTTAATCAGGATGGTTTTCCCTGAAATTAAACCCTAAACAGAATGTTCTTTACCTCAAATATCTCACGTTGAATATGGACAGGTAGGCCTGCAGACTGATGGTGTAATTTTCCCAGTCTGTAGAGTGCAAAGGGGATTTCTTCACATCCTCCTAAGGGAGTAGCGGGTTTAATGAATTCTTAACCCTTTCGTTGGCAGAAATTAGTTGTGGCTTTCTGAGGAACCCAAACACTATGGCTTGTCAACAGTCGGTCTCAAGTGGTGGGATAACTCAAGGGGTGCAGTGTGAGAAATCTGAAGATGTCTCTCTAGCTAGTCCCCGTGGATCTGTCATCCAGGTGGCCAGGACTATTGGTTCCAGTTCCTGGGGGTGGACAAGTGAGGGGGGGGGGGGGGGATTACCTGGATTGGGGGGTCCTCGGGGAGTGGACAACGACTGGTGAGACGCAGTATCCCCCTTCTTTTCACACCTTTCCCCCATCCTCTTTCCCCCATCCTCTCACGTAGGATATTCAAAACCACTGCCCCATCCCTTTTCCAACACAAACACTTTTACACAACGCAAAGGACAACAGACTAACACCAGAGCTGTTTACCCGACATGTCCCAATACAAGGGTCAGGCAAAGTCAGGCAATTAATCAGAATCTCAAACACCTGGCAGCCCTTTCCCTTCCCCCACAGGGATACAAGGTGGAGCCTGTGAGCACAGGACGAGCACGACAAGACAGCTAATCAGGCGCAGCAGTTCAAGAGAAGGAGAAAAGCGGCAGGGATCAAGAGGGTGGCGAGGAGAGAAGTGACCTTGCCCTTTTTCGTCCCAGACCCACGGAACCTTCAAGGAAGAAAGCCTTAGACCGCGAATAATAGGACAAGTGTTTTGCAGCAGATGTCAACAGTACACGGGGTAAGCCTATGCCGATAAGCAGGAGCGAGGGAAGCTCCTGCTTCTGTGATGCCGGCCTTGACTCCAGAGAAGCCGAAAGCCAGCGGTTCATCGCAGCCGGTGAGTCGAGGGGAGAACTGATAAGAACCGGGCTGTGTTAATTGAGGATAACAAAGTGGCAAGTTTTAACCAAGTTCAATGAACTATGAAAGAACTAAAAGTGTTAAGGGGAGACCAGCTGCAGAAGGAAACGGGCACCACCAGCTGAGCAAAATTACAGAAACTAAGGGGCCGTAGGGGGACCACCGAAATAGGTCAAAGTGGTCATACTGAGGGTCAAGTAGAATCCCCGTACAATCGGAAGACTTTGACCTACAATCAGTGTGAGAGAAAAGGAAGTGAATCCCACAGCGAGAGAAAACAAGGGAAGCAAATCCCAAGAGCAGCAAAGTATAAGGTCCCAAGAAACAGTGTGTTGACAAAAGTGTACCAAGCCAAGGGATGTATTCCGAAACGGTTTTAAAAGATATTAAAGATTGTGAAGAAGGAAAAGCCATAGTAAACCCGGCCAAGGGAGGCTTAGATCTAGAAGGGTCAGTGCCCGGAAGAGGGGGACCCAAGGGTGGAGAATCCTCACCATAAGTGAAAAGAAGAAAACTCATTTGTTGAAGGAACTTTTGTTGTACTATATTGAAGACATCAGGTCCTCGAGGGCAAGAGACTTTCAAATGAAGGGAGACTTGGCCATCGACGGCACTGATAGTTGAAAACTGAACGGTCATCTCGCGCTGGGAAAGCTCGAGAGTGTGCTGTGGTCCATGATCCCACCTTAACCCGTGCTCAAAACATGGGCAAGGGAGACCCAGGAAACCGCATCCTGACGTATTATTTGAAAACACTTCTTTTCTTGAGAAGTATCCCACACCCCTTTTTTTATTAGTTGTAAGGTTTGGCAATAGGTTTCTTAGTAGGCTCTTTTAAATTTGACAACACCACTAGGACTGCCTTATTTTCCATTTGATGGTTGACGCTTGCTCCCATTTTAGGTTTAAGTTCAGATTAGGCGTTTTTCCAACCTGCATACAGCATTCATTGTTCAATATACACCCTTGAACTGTGCTCACTTGTGGGTCTTACTTTTTGCCACCATGAGTTCTTCACAAGTGGGAGTGACACAGACAGATGGAAAGGGGTCCCTGGTATGCCCACTGCTGTGGCTTGTTGTCATAACCTGGCCCTTCTTCCCCGCTACTCCTGTCGTAACACCCCTGTTCTACTCCCAATCCTCCTCAAACCAACTGTGCCTGCGTAAATTCTACCTGGCACCAACTGTGCCTGCATACATTCTACCTGGCACCAACTGTGCCTGCATACATTCTACCTGGCACCAACTGTGCCTGCATACATTCTACCTGGCTCAACGGAAATTGCGGATTCATGTCCTCAATTTCCTCTTGCTCATTCCTCCTCCTAGATCTCCTTCACTGCTTTCGCACATTCTTTGTACCACTCTGCACTCATGTCACAAATGTCTCACTTCCAGACTCGGATGTTACCTCCACCCTTCTCTTTGCTCTTGCTGTAACCAGGTCCTTCCTGACAACTTCTGTTATTGCCACTTGCTATCAACACTCCCATTGGTGAGTAAGGAGAACCCAGGGGCAATGAGTTTGTCATGTAAGCAAGACAACAGCGCCACACAGGTTTGAATACCGATCTCGCACTTAGAAAGCAACACTGATTTTAAGCGTGTTATAAATGAACAATTAAATAAATTAAATCCTCACCTCAACGCTGCTCCCATCTTTCCTTTGCAGTTACACTGTCCTCCAACTCCTCCTTACGGATATGCTTTTATTACCCTTTTCCACTATTCACCAGATTTTGCCACCATCTTTGTTGCTACCACCTTCATTCCTTCAGTTCACACAACCCTAACTTGCTCACCTCTGCTGCCAACTCTCCTGTCACCTCCACTTCTGCAGCCTCCTGGTCTTTCACCACCTTACAATTGGCAGCCTTCTCTGAACATGAGCCTTCTTTCACTGCAACCCACTCAGCAACTGGGGGTGGTTGCAAGTATAGTCTGTTCCCTTCTAAGTGTGCTTTTCATTGAGGGTCTGCACCTGTGAGTGGTAATTGAGTGAGGACTGGGATTGGTTGGCTCGAGTATAACTGGGACACATTTTGCCTAATGCGGTTCTAGCAAGCCTGTGACATTTTGGATTTTAGAATGGTTCCTCTGACTCTCGCTAAGACTGTCTGTACTCTGCTGCGAGCTTCTACATTCCCAGCACTTGAATTCAATGCTAGAAAAAGGGCAAGCTTTCTGTACTATTTGGTTCGCTGAAAGGTCTTCGTGCTTTGGGAACTTTTAAGATTGAATTTTCTCTGCAGAGAGACCATGGGCCTCATTATGACCCTGCCGGTCCGGAAACAACGGTGGAAGTAAATCCGCCGCCACCGTTGTTTCCGGACTGGCTGATTCCGAGTCTTGCAGGCGGGAGGTGTCACTCCCGCCAGGTCTGACCTGGCGGAGTAACGCCATCCACCTGCAGACGGAAATGGAAACACCGGCTCCATCGTAGATGGAACCACCGTTTCCATTGTCCCCCTCTCCATGGAGTCCTATGGGGAAAAAATAATAATAAAAATAAATAAAAAAAAGTCTTCCAAAAGTACATGAGTAATTGTTTGGCTCATATGGGACTCCATGGGAATGGGGATTTACGGAATTCTGCCTCTGGAATTACCGGGTCACCGGGGTTGTAATGCCGCAGTGATTCCGGCAACTAAGGAGGTGGAATGGTATTTCGGAACAAGTATGGTTGTTCCCAAAGATTCTTTGGGAACTCCTGTCCCCTACACACTGTCGAATATCTGAAAAATCAGATCAATAACTCAAAGGAGTTTTTTTTGGGAGTTTTTTGTTTAGCATACTCTTTTAGGCAATATTTGGCAAACAGTAATTTTGACAAACATTTTTTGTAATACATAAACCATTTTTCTTATTTATTTATTTATTACATTTGTTACTCGCCCAGACCCTAGGGTATCACGGCGAAAGATACAGGAGAGTTAAACTCATTATTATACAATGTTGCAGTTACATTACAAATAATACATTTTTCTTTATACATAGGTTACAAGATATCATGTAGTCATATACCAGATTCCAATTGGTCAGTTAGCCCTTCCCATTTTGTTTCAGCCTTATTTGCAGTATAGCGGCTGCCCCAAGCAGTGTAGTTGGTCATGGGAGGGTAGGGCTTGAGCGGTTAATATTTATCGAATAACCAGGTTTTCAATGCTTTTTTGAATTTTCGTAAGGAATCCTCGTTTTTGATACTCAGAGGTAGTGCGTTCCAATGTGAAGGGGCTAGAACTTTGAAACTACTTCCTCCTGCTCTGCTTTATTTGTATTGAGGAACTTCTAAGAGGGCCAGATTATTAGATCTCAGCGACCTACATGACTTTTTTTTTTTTTAATTGAGTTGTTGAGGTAACTGGGCACTTTGTTGGTGGTACATTTGTGGACAATACTAAGGGTTTTGAATATGATCCTTGCTTCAATTGGCAGCCAGTGGTTTTCTCTTCTAGTGCTGGATATATGTTCAGATTTCTTTATCCCTAAAGCCGCTCTGAGGGCTTTATTCTGTAGTAATTGGATTTTGTTTAAATTGGTTTTGGAAGTTCCTAGGAAGAGGACGTTACAGTAATCTAGTTTTGTTAGGATTAGGGCTCTAGCCAGGGTGATGCAATTTACAGGGGTGAGAAATTGGCGACTGAGTGCAATAAGTTTTGCTGTGTAGGCTGTGGACGAGGAAAGGGCTGCTATTTGCTTATGCATGGACAGGTTGGCGTCAATGTAGACACCTAACGTTTTGACTTGTTTAAGTACTGGGATCCGGGTACCGTCGATATTAATGTGAGAGTAGTCCGGGTGGAGGGTGCTTATTCTTTTTTGGGAGCCCACAATGAGGATCTATGTTTTCTCATCAATTAGGCAGAGACTGTTCAGGGTCATCCAGTTTTGGATTATGGAGTAAACTTTATTAATGGTGACGGTGTCTTGGGTGTAGTCGCCTGTAATAGGGATGAGGATCTGTGTGTCATCTGCAAAATTGGTGTAAATGACACCCATATCGTCTAAGGCTGAGAATAACAGTTTAGTATATGCATTATAGAGGGTGGGGGAGAGGCAGGATCCCTGGGGGACTCCAAAGGGTACTATTATGGGGTCCGCTGCAAAGTTTCCAATGGCAACTCTGGATGTACGGTCAGTGAGAAAGGATTTGATCCAGTGTGTGGCGTTGTTGGAAAGATTAAAATCTTTTTTTTAGAGTGTTGCATAGTTTGTCATGATCTACCAAGTCGAATGCTGCTGATAGGTCCAGTAGCAGTAGTGTGGCTAGTTTGCCTGAATCTCTAATAGAGTCTATTTGGATTTTAAGATCCAGGAGGGCCGTCTCAGTGCTGTGATTAGGCCTAAAGCCCGATTGTCTGGCTCCTAGCAGGTTATTTTGTTCTAGGTGAGTTTGTAGCTGGTTGTAGGCTATTTTATCAATGATTTTAAGTAAGAATGGGACAGTCGTTATGGCTCGGTAGTTTGTGGGCACTAGTGGGTCTAGTGTGGGCTTTTTTAGTAGAGGGATGACCCAAGCCGCTTTAATGCTGACTGGGACCTGATTTGTGGAGAAGGAGGCGTTTACAAAGTTAGTGATTATAGGCGTGAGAGTGGGGGCACAGAGTTTAATTAGGTGTGCTGGAAAGTTATCTCCTTTGCAGTTGGACGCTTTAAGTTTAGCTATAGTATTACGTACTGTATCATGAGAGACTGGTGTGAAGTTGAAGAGGGGGGCGGTATTTTCTATAATCGTGGAGATCTGGTTGGCCGTGGAGTGTTTGTCGGACAAGAGGTTTCTTTTGGAGATAATTTTGTTTTGTAATAGTTTAATTTTAGTGGCCAAGGCATCTTGGATGGTGGTGCACCATTCTTTACTTGGTTTGACTGGGTTAATTATGGTGATCGGATTCTCCAGCTCCTTGAGTATGGTAACTAGCTCTTTGCTATCGGATGCCGCATTACTAATTCTAGTATTGAAGGCATCTGCTTTATGGGCGATGATGGCTGATTTATAGGTTTTGTTTGCAGAGTTGAATTCTTCCAGAGCTTCTGGGGTGTGGTTTTTCTTTAGGCGGTGTTCAAGCGATCTTTTGATCCGTCTAAGAGAGACTAATTCCTCGTTGAACCAAAAGGAGGACTTTTTGTCTTTACGTTTGGTTTTGTTAACGCAGGGTTCTAGGGCGTCAATTGTACTGGTAAGACAGTTATGGTAATGGTCTGCCAGGACACAAGGTTCTTTGGCAGTAATGATATTGTTATTGAGGGCATTGGCTAATAGGGGGTTGATGTTTTCTGCTGTGAGTTTGCGGATGTTTCTTGTTACATAGGATTCTTCAACAACCGCTTTCGGTAAGTCTGGTTTTTTGCACAGGATAATGAAGTTTATGCAATGATGGTCTGACCAGGGTACCGGGGTGATGGAGTCTATGGATACTATAGTGTTAAGATGTAGTATCCAGTCTAGTGACCTCCCTTTTGTATGGGTAGGGGCGTTCACGAGTTGCGTGAAAGCCATGTCTAAGTGCACTGTGTAGTGCATCTGCTTTGTGGTCTTGGGGGTCGTTAAATCCTAGATTCAGGTCCCCTAGGACTAGGCATTTTGTGTTTGGTTTAATAAGTGGCGTTAACAATAGTGGTATGTCTAATTCTGGTTGAGATATGGTGTTGGGTGCTCTGTAAATGGTTATTATGTTTATAGTGGTTTTGTGGTCCGTAGCTAGTTTAGCTAGCAGGACTTCGTAGCCGACTGGACTCTCAATAGGGCTGGTTCTTATTTTGAGATGGACTTTAGAGATAATGGCTACTCCCCCACCTACTGATTTTGTTCTGTCTGTTCTGAGAATGGTGTAGTCTGGGGGAATGGCAATGGAGAGCGATGGGCCAGAAGCTTGGTGGAGCCAGGTTTCTGTCACTATGAGTAGGTCAAGTTGTTGCTCAATAATGAGGTCATGAATTTCAGTGGCATGAGCAGGTATGGACCGCGCATTAATGAGGGCTGCTTTGAGGTGTGTGGATGGAAGTGGCTCTTGGGTTGGGGTAGGTGGGTGAGTGTTGGTAGTTTCTATGGAGTTAGATTGTTGTTTGAGTATGATGGGACTTTTAGGGTGCTTAGCTTGGGTTTTTAATAGGGGTATATTTCCTGTGTTAGCTTGATTGATAAAGGTGATAGCTCTAGGAGGGTTAGTGATTCTAGATCTGAGTCTTTGGGTTCTTATGGTACCTAGAAGAGGGATTTGAATGGGTTGATTATCTTTGATGGGTCCTCTGGTTGGAACGAAGGAGGTTATGTAGGTCCGTGATCTGAGTCTAGTGCGTCTAAGTGCACTGAGAACTGGGGTAGTTGTTATAGGTACTAAGTGGGGTGTGTTATCCCTTGGTGGCTTTTGGATGCTTTTGTGATCTATTAGACTATTAGTCGAATGATACGGATTGGGGAATGGTGTAGTGCGGGGCAAGAAAGGCGTAGGGCATGGGATGGGGTGATGACGGGGACAGGCTGCTCTGGAGAGGCCGTTATCGAGGAAAAGGAAGTGGGTACCTGTGCAAGGTGTGTCATACGGGACGACACAGAAGGGAAACATCATGATTAATAACCAGCCTTGCATGGTTTGGCTTAGTTTGGAATAGTGAGGGGACAGGTATTGGCTGTCTATAGTGTACCTGAATGTCTCTCTAGTGGAACTTGCCTGGGCGAGTAATAGTGCTATGGGCTACTACTATTTTATCGGGCTAGCTAGTAGTATAAGTCTGGGCAATGACCGGTAAATATGCGTGATTATGGTTGCAAAGTGCTAGGTCCTAGGCAAATTAGAGATGGACAGTACTAGCAGTGGCAATGCTGACTAGCATCACAGGGGTTGAGATGCGACTATGCACGAATGTGCAAAGAAAGGCAGCAATGGCAAATGCTCACAACACAATAGTCTCTACGGGACCATAAGGCACAATACAATAGCACTGCGGTCTCTAAGCGAACATAAGGCAGAACACAATAGCACTGAGGTCTCTAAGCGACCATGAGGCACAACACAATAGCACTGAGGTCTCTAAGCGACCATGAGGCACAACACAATAGCACTGAGGTCTCTAGGCGACCATAAGGCACAACCCAGTGGCACAGTGGTACACAGTAGGCAGATTGGTTTTTTTTTGCAGGGGATGGCTAAGACATAGTATGCAAGTACACAGGTGCTCTAGCACAGAAAATAGAGGGCAGTTGGAGTTATATTTGAGCGTCCGGATATGCACAGGGTACAGGAAGCTTGGCAAGGCAACTGTTGTCAGGGCAGCGTCAACATATATTCTTAGTGCTATGCGGGGTCAAGTGAGTACTTAATCAAGTAAGAGATATTTTGAAGAAACAAAGATTTTGGTGAAAGTATCCTTTTCTTTATTGTACAAAGTACATGATGGTGCCCAACGCGTTTCGAGTTAATCAACTCTTCTTCAGGGGCAATGGCACAATTTTTTCAATTTTTCTACAAAGTGAAAAGAGGACATAAGTCATATTTTTTGGTCCATTACAACAATTCATATAACTTGTCTGTGTTTTTAACTCAAAAAAACAAGTGGCGATTTCGTTAGACACATGATGACAATTTTCAACAAATAGTAACAGTTTGGGAAGTAGTGGGCATACATATATTGATTTGAAAGCGAATCCTTGGAAAACACATTGGGCCTCATTACGACCCAGGCGGTAAGTTACCGCCTGGGTCGTACCTTTATCGCCATGGCGTAAACTACGTTTACGCCATGGTGGTTGGCGGATTTACCGCCCCATTCCAAGGTGAGTGGGGAGGTAAATCCCCATTTCCCATTTTACCCTTCCCCATTCCCATTTTTGCCCCATAGGGCATAATGGGAGTGGGGAAGGCGCTAATTACGCCACCGTAAATTACGGTGGCGTAATTAGCACCATGGTCCCTTAGCGCCATGGATTTTAACGCCTGCAAAAAGCAGGCGTTAAACTCACCATGGCGCTAAGGGACCTCGGAATCAGGAGTTAAAATGTTCAAATGTGATAAAAGGAGATCACATTAGACATGCCAACACAGGTAAAAAAAATACTATTAAAAAAATATGCATCCATACCGATTCTTTGCTGATGTAACGCAGACTGATATCAACAGAAATGTCAATTTGTACACATGTATATAAATTCTCACATCCATGATTAGACCAATGTTTTTTTCTGTTTATATCATTATGCATTCGACTCAGATTGACTTGTTGACTCCTTTTAGCATACTACACTAATTATTGACTATTTCCTTTTTTCTCCTCTCATGCAAAATTACTTTCCCTTCTTCTGAGCTCATTACGCTGTTTGTCTATAGAATGCCACACCATCTTAGGTTAATAACACTATTATTCATCTACACAGCATCCAAGTGCGTTTACTGAACCCTACGGATTTTATAACATCCAGTCTATAATTTGTACTACAGCTTTATTTTTCGAGCATCCCCTTGCTCGCCTTTCCATTTCTCTTTTACTTTGTTTACCTTTTCTTGAGAAGCGTGACTGGGACGTCACTCGGCTGACGTACATAACGCTACACCTTTATTCTGGTAAACGTCAGTAAACATGACGAATCCTATCTACACATGCGCATTGCGACTATCTGCCGCGCATGTCATTTTCCAAACAAACGGCATTACCGTCAGTATAAAAGGAGACGTTTCACGGGTTGGACGCATCTCCAGACCGGCAGATGCGACCATCCGAAGAACGCCTGCTATAAAAGACTCGATGTAAGTTCTTGCCGCCATCAGGCGCCTTTTCAGATTAGTCGAAGGCTATTTATAGATACTTACCTCCACCTTGATCTTTTTGGTTAACAGTAGTTCTCCGACTTTGAGCGCATTCTACAATCCGTCCGTGTTTGATGACAGCAACCAGATGCACTATGCATTTACTACACTTTATCTATCCTTTTAAGATATGTACGTTTTCGCTCCTCTGTACTTCTTCACCTATCACAACATAAAACGCTTTTTAAAGGCAATTTTGTACATGCTATTATTTAAAATGGGCCTAGATAGGACCGCAGCAACATCATCTTTTTTAAGAATTTAAGATCTGGTTTAAAGTAGACCAGTTTAGCTGAATAGGAGCTACATTTTTCTTTTCTTTTGTGTAAATCAAGAACATCACTATGTGTTTTCCAAGGATTCGCTTTCAAATGAATATATGTATGCCCACTACTTACTATTTGTTGAAAATTGTCATCATGTGTCTAACGAAATCGCCACTTGTTTTTTTGAGTTAAAAACACAGACAAGTTATATGAATTGTTATAATGGACCAAAAAATATGACTTATGTCCTCTTTTCACTTTGTAGAAAAATTGAAAAAATTGTGCCATTGCCCCTAAAGAAGAGTTGATTAACTCGAAACGCGTTGGGCACCATCATGTACTTTGTACAATAAAGAAAAGGATACTTTGACCAAAATCTTTGTTTCTTCAAAATATCTCTTATTTGATTAAGAAAAATGGTTTATGTATTACAAAAAATGTTTGTCAAAATTACCGTTTGCCAAATATTGCCTAAAAGAGTATGCTAAACAAAAAACTCCCAAAAAAACTCCTTTGAGTTATTGATCTGATTTTTCAGATATTCGACAGTGTGCAGGGGACGGGAGTTCCCAAAGAATCTTTGGGAACAACCATACTTGTTCTATTTTTCCAACCCAGATGCAAAGGTTGAGCCTTTCTCCCCCTGCATCTCACATTCATCCTCAATTTCCCCACTTCATCTAACTAGTTTTAATGAGATAAATATCATAAACAGGTGTGCCTTTAGGTTCTATACATCTTGGAATGGTATTTCGGGTCAGGCGGCAGCCTGCTGTTTTTTCCGGCACAGCTACTGCCGGACTCACAATGAGGCCCCATGACTTTTTAACTTTGCTTTCCCTTAGATACAATTTCACAGTAGTTTGACTAGATACGTCAGCTGGATCCTTAACTGCGATAAATATTTTACCCTTTTAAAGAGAAAAAAAACATTCTGGAGCATTTTACAACATTCTATACTAAATGCCAAATATGATAAATTCTCTTTTATTCATATCCACACATGGATTTATTGTTGATACACAAACCATTCTCTTAGTTTTCTTTCAGGATCAAAAGCATGTGGCAAGATGTACACCAAGCTCTCTCCGCTGACTGAATTATATTAGCTATGTATATATTTATGTTTTAATTATATTTATTTGTATTGCTCACCATGCCCTAGAGCATCTGGGTGCATAATTTGAGGTAATGGTTACATACAAGTTAACAGGTTTCACAAGAGGGAAAGAAGACTTTAGAAGGAATAAGCAATTCTTACTTAACTTAATCCCGAGGCTGTCTGAAGCTTGTATCTAGGTACAGTAAGTGAGTTGAGATGGGCCGACCTCAGGGGTCTGTTGGCTGTATGCCGCATGAAGCGATTGGACAGGTATGTGGGTACCAGACTGTTCTGGGCCTTATATGTTCGAGGAAGGGATTTAAGAAAAATTCGGTGAGCAATGGGGAGCCAATGTAAATTCCGTCTTGTATCAGAAATGTGTAATCTCCTAGGGAGGTTAAGGACTGCCCTAATGGATTTGTTCCAAGTAACTTATCGATGTTTCTTTGGCTAGTCCCCAAGTAGAGGGTGTTGCAGTAATCAATTTTTGCCACAATGAGGGTTCTGGCAAGGGTAAAGCCGTTGTCAGTAGTCAGGAAGGGTCTGCAGGCGGTGGTGAGGGAATAGTGTTCCCATCGATAGAGAATGATTTATAGGCAGGGTCTAGTTTGGACAGTTTGATATGTGAGCCGAGGACGAGTAACTCTGTTTTTTTTATCATTAAGGCATAGCCCTTGATGTGCCATCCAGGCCTGGATGATTGTGTAGACTTCATGGAGTGCTTTAGAGTCGATTGCATAGTCACCTGTGATGGGGATGAGTATCTGGGTGTCATCCACAATTTGTGTACGAGACACCCATATAGTCAATATGTCAAAGAGCAGCTTCGTAAACACATTGTACAGTGAGACACAAGATCCTCGTGGGACTCCACACGGAACAGGTGCTGGTTCAGCGGATGCAGATGGTGAGAACACCCTCATGGTTCTGTTGGCCAGGAAGGAGCTGATCCAAGAAGTGGCAGCGTCTGAGAAATGAGCAGCTATTTTGAGGTAGTGACATCAAATTTGATGATCTACCAGATTGAAGGCTGCTGAAAAATCAAGAAGATCAAGAAGATTTGACCTCTTTGTTTCAGTTTGACTGACCGGACGCTGGAATGAAAATCAGAATCCTGCTTCGGATAAAGATTGTGGCAGATCCAAAAAGCAAACTTATTAAGTGTTAGGATCAAGCCTGTGCTGTAATAATTGTGCAAGAATTGAAACTAGCTTTGGCACTAAGAAGTGTGTAGCCTGCGTATCAGCCTCTGGAAGTAATTGTAACCAAAAGAACAAGAGATAGACAGTTTTCACTGGTGGACCAGGAAGGAAATCTGTAAAAAAAAAAAAAATGTGTTTAACCATGGACTGTCAGGATCAGAGGGTAACTCACTCTGACAATAGATGGTTGTGAAGACCAGTTATTTGCAGTGTGGCATAGCTGCAGTCCTTTTCACTTATGTTTGGATGCCGTGCAGCTTCGTATTTGGGTTGTGGACCTAATGGAAGAAAGAGCTTGGGTGCCTGTAGGACCAATTGCAGGTCAATGATTAATAAAATTGACAATGTTACTCACTGTAGTGACTACCTTACTCCCATTTCCTCCATACTTGTGGGACGAGACCGGAGCACGTTTAAAGCACAACAAAATTCTTTTAATTTTTACGCTGGGCCACCGCACGGGACCGTAGCCCTGCCTTCCTAAGCTCCACCCCGCGCATTGCCCTTCAGTCTGATTCTATTACCAGGCCAAAGACCATTTAGCAACAACAGAGGATACTTATTAGAGGTGATGGCGGGTGGGCGTATAGAGGAAAGGGGACTGTGGACTAGGAGTAAGATAGTCACTACGTTGAGTAATTTTGTCATACACCTACGTCCCGTTCCCTTTCCTCCATACTTGTGGGAGATTCCCCAAGCACTAAGCAGAGAAAAATACGGGTGGATGGAAATTCCCTTATTGGAACAAATTCTTAAGAACTGCCTGGCCAAATTGGGCATCAGCCTGGGAGCTCAGGTGAAGACAATGTCTGCAAAACACCTAAGGGGAGGCCCATGTAGCAGCCTTGGTGATGGACTCTCAAGGGACGTATTTTTGGAAGGCAACAGCAGTCACTTTGCCACAGACCAGATGTGCATGCATGTCCTTTGGGGGCTGAAGGTCTTGAGTTTTGTAAGCCTCCGAAATACATGAAGCTACCCAGCAAGAGAAGAGATGGACGCTTTCGAGGCTTGCTTCAGGCACCAGGCCACCAAGTTGAATGATTGTGGGGAGGGGTGCCACATCTACTGATCGCACTGGTGAAGCAGGTTGGGAATCAACGGCTGTCTGATAGGAGGACAAATCAACAGATGCTGAAGTTCCAAAAACTAGAATCTGGCTGGCCACCAAGGAGCTATGAACAGGAGAGTGCAATTCAATGCTTTCCTGAGCTTGTAGAGTGACCGATGAATCAGAGGAAGACGTGGGAAGCTATATGCCTTCATGTTGTGCCACAGAATCTCAAGATGAGGAGACCCCGAGACAATTCCTGGATGCATAAAGAGGAAGTTTCCTGTTTGTGGCAGTCGCAAAGAGGTCCACTTTTAGGTTGTGTAAACCCTCTCTGCATCGGAGACCGGGTTCGGGAAGAAAACCGGTAAAGATATTGACTGGTTTAAATGGAATTCAGATATTACTTTGGGAAGGAAAGAAGGGTGAGTGCGAAGTACAAGCTTATCCTTGTGGACATTTAGGTACAGAGGTTCGACAGTGCATGAAGCACACTTATAAGTTTAGCAGATGTTACCGCAATCAAAAAAGCCACCTTCCAAGAAAGGTACTTGAGCTCGGTAGTGGCCATAGGTTCAAAAGGCTTATGACAAAGCAGTGAGGACCACATTCAGAACCCATTTGGGATGAGGGGCCCGACCTGGCGCAAAAAGAGGAAGACCTGCAAAATGTCTCGATGACTGGGTTTGCAAGTGAAAAAGAGCAACTGTCTGCAGACAGACAACCGCAATGGCAGATAAATATGTCCTGCATGATGAGACATGGATGTCAGAGGCTGCAAGGTCAGATACAAAAGACGAGACACAATCAATAGAGGCCTGTCTGGGAATCAAGCATATACGCGTGCGGAAGATCTACTACACTGAGCCAGTTGCCCTTCTGAAGAGAGGAGTTTATTTGGCAGGGCGTGATCATCTTGAATTTCTCTTGGGGAAGAGAAAGGTTGAACTGGGAAAGATGGAGGATGCTGCGCAGGCCAGTCTGGTTGGGTTTGGGCACCATCAACAGTCGAGAGTAGAACTCCCACCCCTTGTTCCCCGAGGGGAACAGGTTCCACCGCCCTGAGGTCTAGAAGCTTCTGAAATTTGTCTCCGAGCGAGTGTGTCCCGATCTGTTGGAAGTGAGGGTTGAAGGGTGGGGGAGGGCGATGGACAAAACCCACCGATCTTCGGTGATGGTCTGCCACGCCTCCAGGTGACACGTGATTCATCCTACCAACAGAGTCTCGTGCGACCGACGAAACATTTCAGGAGGAGACAAGGCTTAAGTGGAGAATTTATGTGGAGGACATCATCTGGGAATAGAGGCACACCAAGCATACAGATTGGGTGAGTAGATTGGGAGGTGGAATGAGTGGGACGTGAAACGTCATAGGCTTGACAGGAGTTTACATATAGCCAAGATGCAGAGAGGGAGAGAAGGTCCCATAGAAATGAGCATGGGGCAATGAAAAGAGACAAGACAGGCTGGTGGAGGGGGACCAGACTAGGACCCTGGGGCAGAAAAATAGACAGGCGGCCAGCCAAAAGACTACCAAGCCTCAGGTATGGTCTCCCATCTGTATGAAGCTTCAAGCTCTATTGGTATGTTTACCGTGGCTTTTGTCAAGGCCAGTGCTATTGGGCACCCTGCCCTGGAACAAGCATCCAGACCAGAAAGTTTACGGAACCAGCCAGGAAGAATGAGGCCAATGCTATGGCAAAGCTAGTGAGTGACAACAAAGAGCTACAGATAAACGTTACAACTATTTCTTTGGAAAAACGTTTGGTATTAACATTTCTCTGAGAGGCACTCGACCACAAATATAAGAGTCTATTCACAAAGGCTGACAACTAATCTTGCACTCCAGATTGTTCTGTTGGAACTTTCTATTTGGAGAAAGCTTCCTTTTTGCTTGGACCCCAATTTGGGTACAGAGTTGAAGCCGATCCAAATACTGATGTTCTGCACAACGAGGCCACCAAAAATATCAGATGTGCCCTATATAAGATCACTGTATATTAAGTTACATCTTGTTGCCCCAGGAATGAAGGCGAGGAAGGAATAGCCAGGATAGTAAACACCTGGGAAACTGGGGAGATGGTGAATTAAGTTATTTAACTGTTTTATAGCAGTCTTCTCATACCTTTCATAGGTTTCAGAAAGAAAGCTAATCAAGAATTTGCAAAAATATATTTTGTCGGACCAGTTCCTTGACCCAATGTCTACTTTAGAAAACCTCCCGCTCCGGATAAAACCTTGCCTAAATTCATTGTTGTCAGGAAGGGCCTCAAAACTATCTTCTAATTCAATGCAAGAAGCCAACACCCTCAAGAGCTTCAGATAAACTACATCCTCACTTGCTACTCCTAATCTCATCGCTGTAATCCAGCCACTAAAGAGAGGGATTCTGTCCTGATTTTGAACCATCATGTGATGCCCCCAATCATTATACAGACAATAACCACACCCACAAAGGTTTTGGCACTACTGTGAACCATACCGACCAACATGCTGCCAGACAATCTGTAATAACCCCCATTTCTAATCTGGTGCTGCACAGACAAGCAACTCAAGTGTAGGTCTCAACCACCGGTACCGTGACCAGATTGCTCCTCCCTGTACCACAAATGAAGACAACACCTGGCCTGAAACAATTGTGAAAATGTATGATCCTTTTGCAGAACCTCTCCTTTCTTATATTTAACTGCAGGGCATGTTAAGTTAGAAATTACTGTACTGCACCAAATCATAGACCGAGCGCACCTATGACTATGGGCACCTAGAGCCTAATGCTGTACTAAATTCTCTGTACTGTGCAGTAAATATGCGGAACCTTTATGTAACTTGAGCCGCGCTAATGTGCGGTAAGACAAGTACATTTGTAGTGTGCCTACCCAACAATAACACCAATACCACAACACATGTTCAGAGAGGAAGACGACTTAGGAGTTCTTATCAAAATAAGAGTAAAATATAGAGTTATTCATGCTCGGAGTTTCTCTGAGCAAGTAGTCCTTTGAGAAGAAAAGTGACAAAGAATGTGGATGTTTAAAAATCTTAAACATTTCTCTTAAAGTAAATACTCTGCAAGGTACTCTTGAGGGGAAAGGTATCCAAGGAGGAAGGGAAAATAGGAAAATAAACCACCACAGAAAACCACTTCAAAAGATAAGAATTAAGAGTCAAGAAGATTACAAGAATAAATATAGGATGACTAAAGAATGAAAGCTCATTTGGAGTTCGCAATCGGCTGTGCACACATCTCCCAATACAAGTCTCAATCTGAGCATCCCCTTCAGCGCTCCAAGATTTACAGTGAAAGTAAGGTCTAAACATAATTTACAACAGTGTTTCAGTTGTTATACTGCGGTTTATACAAACTGTAAATGCTGCACAATTTGCAAAAAATGGAAATTCAGGTTTTATTCGAATTTTCCAGTAATCGTGGTTTTTAACTGAAGTGTAAGAGCGGATAGTAGAACACAGGTCTCCTAGGTCCATAGCAAAAAAAAATAAATAAATAAATAAACACGTAGCTGATCGACCATGCCCACCAATCCTGCCAATGCCCTCTACAATATACTCATTAAATGTGTGGTTTAAGGGTTCCTCGACACACATTTTTTTAAGGTGTTATTGCTCTGCTCATCATTGATCACAACTTTAAAGATATGGTCACCCCCCCCCCCCGCACTTCTACTCCATGAATCAACAGTACGTCCACTCTGCACCACATAGCAATGTATTAGAAGTGTGTTTTCTATGAAGCATCATTTACATTTCGATGCACTTATCACTACAACCCATCAGTGGTCACCACAGCCATCTTGTGTTAACGTAAAGCCAGTCGGTGCAAGTTTAGTTTCAATTCTCTGGCGACACTAACCGGATAAAATGCCCCTGCAGCCGCTAAAGAAAAAAACACAGTCAACGCATCTACGCAAGCATGTGTTGCCATGGGACTGCGGGAGACGAATTTGCCTGCAATACAAGACGATTTTGTCTGCAATACCTATCACAGTCTCTCTGTTTTTGCTTCATTATCCTTGTGTAGCTCCTTGTTTTGTTTGGTTTTAACTAATGTTTTGCTTTACCAAGTCACTTTTTACATCTTGTTGAAATTACAATATACGGAGGCAACATTTATTTAACTGATGCAGCATATATTATTCGAGGGAATGCATGCACACATTAACAGATCGGTTTCAACAATTTTCAACAGCAAAATGTTCTGCTATCGCATCTGCATTTCACTCAATCTTCTGATTATCTGTTTTTTTTTATCTGAGATTTAGTGAGGTTTATTGTGTAGCCTGAAATCATTATTTATTATTCATTATTCTCCACACATGTCTTTACAATAATTTTAATAAGTAGTTTGATTGCCATTATTCCATCCTTCATAATAGCTTTTTACAAATTCATGTTTTTACTATAGTTTATAAGGTAATACATGTTTATCTATACTTTTTCAACACGCCTATTTTGTTTGCCGTCACCACTATTCAATTTTTTATCTGCAAAGCCCATTTAAAATGTTCAATGGCTGGTCTTCAAACATTCACATTCGAACCAAACTACACAGATGTAGAACAGGAAGCAAAAGAAAGTTAACTACTGGTGCAAGGCAGTGACACGAAAGACACATTTCATGTTCCTGAAACGAGTCAACTGGACGAGGTCTCCACTTTGCGTCAATCAATGGCAATGTTGTCACCCGATGCCCAGACTACGTGAAAATACCGGTTGTCAGAAGTCTTCGATCTGTAAGGCTTATCTATACAAAGAACATTCACACAACATTTTTTTTATTTCTAATTCTTTTGTGGGTATCCACAATTCTTCACGGACACAATCAAATGTGTTTAGTATTTAGCAACACCCGGCCAATGGCAAATCATTACTTTTGGAATGTGCTGTTCGTTCAGTAGTGCAGAATGTGGATTATTGGTATAAAAAGTTAATGTAATGTGGATTTAAAATAAAAATTACAAATGGTGCATCTACAATGATCAAAAGTGGTGGTTATACAGTGGAACGTTTGAAAATTGACCCTAGTATGTTGCCCCTGCACTTTCTTCATTACCATCATTTTCTAGATTCCTGCCACAGCCCCATGACACCTTAGTCTAAGCATTTTTTTTTTAAAAAAGCTACACCGTACAGAGTGTAAACATGATGGATTCACAGCAGACACGAACCAGAGTGTGTCTATCCCAAAGGGTGTATGCTCCATCCGGGTAGGGCCACAGAGATTTTGGTTGGATTTCACAGTATGCAATATATTCAAAGAGCACAGAATATATATATATGATTTATTAGCAACAATTTTCCATCATCATCATCATCGTTGGCCACGGGGCTATTAAAGCATTTAATTATGAAGCATTTTGTTATTCTTCAACTCTTCCATGCTCTTTAAAATGGGACCTAAAGACACAACAAGTGCAACGTATATAGTTGCTAATGGAGCAGCTAAACTGGTGGTACATGCATGCATTTTATGTGCCAAGAGTCATTTTTTCATTACTGTAAATTAGCAGCTACACTGACTAAACGCACAGTACACCAAATATCTCACATTTTTTTCACACATTAACAAGATGTTCTGCCACTTTGACTAGAGGTCTACGGCAACATTTGGTCAATTAAAAATAGCATGTGAGAGTGATTAGCTGGTTTATGTTTAGATTTAATTTATTTGTATTTAAATTATAAAGCACCTTACACTAAAGCGATGGACAAAACCAATTAGCAGTACAATACCAAAAAACTTACAATCAGGGAAGAAAGTCAGATCAGGAAGATAGAAGATGGTGTTTGAGGTGGGTTTTGAACAGAGATAAGGAGGAGATTCACAAGGGGATAGATAAATATATTGGATGAATACAACAGTTATCTATTGAGCGAAGGGCAATTTGGAAGCAGGGTGGCCAAAGAGGATAGAAGAGCAGTAGAATAAACGGGAAACATCCAATGAAGAGAGAAGTAGTGTAGTGACATCAGTGGTAAGGAAAGGACAGGCCTTGCATACATAATATAGGTGATGCTGACATGAATGGTAAATAGAAGACATTTGGAAAGTAAAGGAAGAAAGAGGAGTCAGATTATGGGCCATAGGAGAGGAAGTAATAGAACAAGGGGTGGAATTTGATAGAAAGAGGAGAAATCGGAGGAGAAACAGTGGAAGCCAGAAAGAAAATCACCTCGGTTTTTGAGCGATTGAAGCGTAGAAAGTGAGAGCTCATTCAAGAGTGGATGGGAAGTAGACAAGCAGAAAGGTTAGAGTGGATTTCAGAAGAAAAGGAGGAAAACGAAAGCCAGATCTGGGAATCATCGGCAGAAAGGTGATGGGAGTCTCCAAAGGAAGAGAATAGCATAGGGGGCTTCTGTATAAGAAAAACAGAAGAGGGGCAAGAACGGAGCCCTGGGGAACGTCATAGGTGAGCAGTTGAATAGGGGAAGATTGGTTGGGCCAGGAAACAGAGAAAGTACGGGGTGATGAGAATAAAACAAGTCCAGAACTGTGCCACAAAAAAGCAAGGTTATAAAGCGAAGAAAGCAGGGTGGTGTGGTCCACCATGTCAAAAGCCGCAGAGAGATCAGGAAGAAGAGAAGAGTGCTTACAATATCGGGTATTAAGAAAGGAATTGGAGACACTGGGAAGAGCTGTTTCAGTGGAGCGGTCAAAAGCCAGATTGACTAGAGGGAGGAAGAGAGAGAGAACATGAGGGGAGATCTGTGAATACACTATGCGTTCGAGAAGTTTAGATATGACAGGCAGAAGAGAAAGAGCAAATGTTTGCAGGAGAGGAAGGATCTAAAAAAGGTTTTCTTTGGAAGGGGAAGCATTGAGGCATGTTTGAAGAGAGGGAAATGCAGCATGAGAAAGGGAAGAGTTAAATAAAGCAGTGAGAAAGGGGATAAGAAGGTGAAAGACTGATGGGACAAGTGTTGAAGTTAAAGGGTTGGCAGGTGTAGAAGTAGGAGTGGGCCTAGAGAGAATGGTTGAGACATCTGTAGGTCCGGACGAAGAAAGATCGATGCTAAAGAGCGAACAGGTAGGGGTGGGGAGATGGACAGGGAAAAGGAGAGAAGAGAATGATTCTATCAAGCAACTGGCAGTGCAGGAATGGAAGAAGGTGGTATAGTAGAGACAATTAAGTCAATAAAAGAGGCAGAGACATGCATAGGAGGGGTAGGAATAGTAGATGGATAAGAGTCAAGAATAGTTAGGATAGGAGAATTAGAGTGAAGGGTGGTCAAATGTAGATTGAAGTCACGAGCAAGAAGAAAAGGATAGGAGAGAGATAAGAGAGTCAAGATCATCAGGATGAAAGATCCCAGAGGACAGTAAATAGTTTTTTTTTAAAGCTAGAGGGAAAGGTGAGGCTAAGGAAGCAAAAGGGTATTCAAAATAGGGGAAAGAGGGGTGATTAAGTAAGACAGAAGAGGGAGTAAGAGTATATCCACATCCCCAGAGAAACGAGGTGTGTGAGAAAAAGATGAGGAAGATGACAGGGCTGCAGGGGTTACAGTGTTAAATGGTTTAAGCCACTTTTCGGTTAGACAGAAGATGTGGAGATGAAGGTGGAAAGTGTGCAATAAAATGTGCTTTGTTGCACAAGGAACACACATTCCAGAGTGCCATGTTTAGAATGAGAGGGATATGTTGAGGGTGGTAAGAGAAATTACCTGCGTTACGAGATTGGGAATGATGAGCATGGGGCTGTTTGGACCAATGGCCGGTTACAGGTCGAGCCATGTTAAACTGTAAGCAGGATAGAGAAGAATAAGAAGACAAAACCATAAACAAAGTAATGACGCTGCAATGGTTGAAAAACTGCATGATAAGCATAAGAGAAATAAAATCCTGTTTCACTCAAAAGAGCCAACTCGCCAAATGGAGGGACGTTGTAATCCATAAGAGAACAGGTTCTTCCAGACCGCTTGGATGAAGGATGCGTCTAATCTAGCACTGGCGTCTAAGCAATAAAACTTGCAGAATGCTGAGAAGGAGGCCAGGTGGCTGCCCTGATGAGTGTTTGCCATGGCAATGCCTTTGCAAGGCGAGAGCTGACGTCTTGGCTCCGACAACTTGAGTATGCATGTTTGCTAGCATCCTCATGCACTGCCCTTCGTAGGCTTCCTGGATGGCCGTTACCATCCACCTAGCTATCAAGGCTTTTGAAGCCCGACAACCATGTTTTAACCCGCTGAATACGATAAACAAGGCATCTGGCTCGCGGAAGCCCTTTGTCCTCTCCGGGTAGAATCTGAGCGCTCTCTTCACATCGAGACAATGTAACACCTTTTCTGCTTCATCCTTCGGATTTTGAAAAAGGGTTGGAAGGACCATTTCCTCATTGAGGTGAAAGGACACCACCTTTGGGAGAAATGTGGTGTTTGTACGGAGCACCACCTTGTCCCGATGGAAGGCAGCATATGGCTCCAATGCCACCAGTGCCTGAATTTAACTGATCCTGCGCACAGAGGTAAGGCCGATCAGACCGGGTGCAGGTGTTTGACCAAGGGTTGGGGAAGGGGAGGCGCACAACCCGGCTAATCCCGCCAGATGCCTTGAGGCATATGTCAAAATGCACCCCTCCGTATACCTCCCCCGACTGTGCCAGATAAGTGTAGAATGACAGAAGGTGATCGAGGGTGCACCTCATTTTTCCTTGACCCAGAGGTAGAACCTGGTCCCCATTTGCTTCTGAATGTATTGGGGAGGGGTGCACTTCCACACTAGGAGGGGAACCGATGTTTGATTTGAACTTTGCACGAGCTCCGAGAACCATGGTCTGCCAGGGTACTGTGGTGCTATCAAAATGAGGCGCAGTCGATGTGACTCATTGACCTTGCAGATGACCTTGTGGATCAGCGGAGTTGACGGGAATGCATACACCCACATACCATTGCATTTAAGCTGTAAAGCATACCCCCAGTGATCACCTGCCCCGTCCCATCCTGGGCGTGAATTTCTGATACCTTCTGTTGTGGATGGTGGTGAATAGGTGTATCTGGGATTGCCCCCACTCCTGCAGGACTCCCTCGTTCAGCTGCCACTCGTAGTTGTCGAACACCAGTCTGCTGAGCCTGTCCTCCTCTACGTTGGGTTCCCCCGAAAGGTGGATCGTCGCAAGCTCCATGTTGTTCACTATGGCCCATTCCCATTTATCAATGGTTAGCCTGCACAGGAGTGGTGACCTGGTGACCCAGTTTATTGAGGGAGTACATGCGTGTAGAGGGGTCCATCTGAACATACACTGGGATGATGTGGACAGCCGGCAGAAACGCTTTTAGGGCTAGCCATAATTTCGAACCAATTGATGTGCTTGTCCTGGTCCTCTCTGGACCACAGACTTTGCACACTGTGGTTGCCCAGAGTGGCTCCCCAACCTTTGAGGGAGGAATCCCTCGTTATGGTGTATGCCAGCCGGGGTTGCCTGAATTGTTTGCCAGACATGAGATTGGTGTCCATCCTCCACCATAGTAGGTCCTGGTGAAGATGAGTTGGTATGGTGCCTAGTGCTGTTCGAGTCCCAGCTTCCTGGCTCTGTGAGGCTGAAAATTGTAACTGCAGCCTCCTCATTTTGAGTTTGGTATGGGGCACTGCCAGGAAGTAGGCTGCAATAATCCCAAGCAGATGCGGATACCACCATGCCAAGGTCACCGCCCTGCTGATGAAATGCCCCCTTCCTGCTTTGATCGCCGCAACCTTCTCTGCAGTGGGACATATCATCTCTGCTTTTGTGTCCCATATGAGTGAGACCCAAGAAGGTCAAGGACTGTAGGCTGGAGCTGCGACTTCTTGACATTGATGGAAAACCCCAGTTCTTATAGCATATGCATCAGCCCGGCTGCTGACTTCTCTACCTGCAGTGGCAATTACGTGCGAACCAGCCAATCGTTGAGTTATGGTATGCATGGTGGCCTTCTGACCCGATTAGTGCCACCACCAAATTAATGAGTCTTGTAAACACCCCAGGGCTTAATTGAGCACAAATGGAAGAACTTTGTATTGAAGTGAGAGCCCATGACTCGAAACCGTAGGAAGGATCGATGGAGCTGCCGAATTGGGACGTGTAGGTATGCATCCTTAAGATCCAGGGAGCACGTCCAGTCTCCCCTGCACAGGGACTCCGCTATCAGTGCTGGCGTATCCATCTTGAACTTTTGGAGAGGTAGATAAAGGTTTAAGGACAGATCTAGCACAACTAGCAGGCATGCCTGGTTCTTCCTCACTATTGCGAAGATACAAGAGTAAAACCCCAAGCCTCTTTGCGAGGGGGGTGCTTTCTCTACTGCCTCGCTCACTACCAGAGAGCGGATCTCCGCAAGGAGAGATGGTGTCCCCACCCTGCGGGAAGTGGGTGGGGGAGAAAGGAGGGATTTGCGGTAAGGGAAGGCAGAAGCTCTGATACCACTGAGAGTATCCACGGGTCCACGAACCTTGTCTGCCATGACTCAAAATTATGGGCAAGCCTGCCCTCCTCCTCGCCCCCCCACTGGAGAGCTGTGAATCTTGATGACCACGTTGTTGCTCCTTTCCCTCTGAGGCTGGAGCCTGGGAGGGGGCAGGAAGAAGCTTTTGTGCGTGGTTTTCTGCTGTTTGCACCAGTGTTGGCTGGGGGAACTTTTCTGGTTGTCGAGTATAATGGTCCTGGAAGCCCCTAAAACCGCCAAAGGTACGACCACAGTTAGGAGTGACTGACCCTGCCCAAAGCTCTTAGAAGCCGGCTTTGCAAGTATAGCCAGTGTTTTGGTTGTCTGGAACAAGCCCCCTCCTTCAAGGGCAGATTGAGGATACAGTCTTGTTTTCCGAATTAAACCTGGTGGCCTTCAGCACGCCATCCACCTCATGTCCGTAGCCGCACAGATGGCCCTACCGGCTGTATCGATATGAACCACAGATAACACAATTAAGTCGTGCGCTAGCAATTTGGCTTCTGCAAGACCAGCCTTGAACAGAGCCTGTCTGAACTGGCAGATCCGGGATGAATTCAGCAATCTCCCAAAATAATGTGATTGGCGGCAGCCAACATGGCAACCGCATTGGCTTTCCGTAAATGGGGAGCGGCGTTGGAGTACAGCTTTTTCCCCCATAGACCTCGAGGACCTTTTCCTCCTTGCCTAAGAGGGCCGAAGTGGATGCTGAAGTGGAAGTCTGAGGTTTGGCACACATGGACGCTGCCGCAAAAACCAATGAATGCAGCTGTGGGTGCACAGAGGAGAGAATCGCCTTCTGCCTGACTGCATTTTGCATCCAGCCACTTGTTGGTTGGCTGTGTGGAAGGAACAAGTTACCTGTAACTGTTGTTCTCCAGCATGGGTCTGGCATGGATTCACATGCTCATGAATATTCCCCGTCGTCAGGCTGGGAATCCTTGATAAAGAGAAAAAAATCAGTATCAGTTTCGCTTCTGATCTGTCTTTCTTAGTAGTAACCAATCACTGATCTCTGGGTCATACTGCCCCCAGCCAATGACTGCCCTCTCCCTAAGCCCCTCCCCTGGCAGCCATCCTCAGATTTGGTAGCACGTAAAGTGGCAGTATGACCAAGTGAAGAGCCGCAGAGGGGAAGGAGGGAGGGTTCGCATGTGAATCCATGCCCGACCCATGCTGGAGAACAACAGTTACAGGTAAGTAACTTGTTCCTTCTCCAGCATGGGGTCTGGCATGGATTCACATGCTCGTGAATATAAGAATACATAGCAGTATACACATGCACAACCACAGGAGGTGGCAACAGGCTCAACATTAAGCATCTCTTACCTCCTCACCAGGCTCACCTTAAGCGAACAGGTTGCGCAGCACTGCTTGGCCGACCCTGGACTCCTCCCTGGAGTCCCGATCGACGCAGTAGAATATTGTGCAGGTGTGCATCGATCTCCACGTAGCAGCCCTGCAGATGTCCAGCAGGGGCACACCAGACAGGAACGCCGTGGTAGCAGCGATCGCTCTGGTCGAATGGGCTCTCGGACGGCCGGGCAGCGGTCGGTTTGCCAACCAGTGACAGTGCATGATGCAGCCGGAGAGCCATCTGGAAATGGAAGCCTTCGAAAGAGCCTTCCCTTGATTCACAGGTCCAAAGTTCACAAACAGCTGTGATGTCTTCCGAAAACTCTTTGTGCGGTCCACATAGAACTTCAGCGCTCTAGCTACGTCCAGCGAGTGCAGAGTCCTCTCGGCCTGCGACGAAGGCGACGGGAAGAAAACTGGCAAGACCAAGGGCTCGTTGAGGTGGAAGTCCGACGGCACCTTGGGCATAAAGGAGGGGTGCGTCCTCAGCACCACCCTCGTGTCGGGAAAAGTGAAGTATGGAGGCTTGCAAGATGGGGCCTGGATCTCTCCCACTCGTCGTGCGGAGGTGATGGCCACGAGAAATGCCGTCTTCCACGACAGGAACTTCAACGGCACCGAATGCATAGGCTCGAATGGGGCCCCCCCATGAGCCTGGTCAGCACCACGTTGAGCTCCACGCCGGAGCAGGGGCCTTCGCCGGCGGGAATGATCGGAATAGTCCCTTCATAAATTCCTTCACCAGGCGATGAGACCACAAGGACGCCTGTCCTGTAGTTCTGGTGTATCCGGAGATGGCAGCCAGATGTATCTTGATGGAGGCGTGAGCCAGTCCAGCTTTGGCCAGCGACAGTAGGTACGGCAAGACTTGAGGGGCCGTAATCCGCAGAGGGTTGATCTTCTGTGCACGGCACCAGACAGAGAACCTCTTCCACTTATGTCCATAGCATTTGAGAGTTGAGGACGCCCTGGCTTTTGCGAGAACCTCTCTGCAGTCAGCCGGGATATCATATCCTCCAAACTCTAGTGCTGCAGGAGCCAAGCCTGCAAGTTCAGCGACTCCGGGTCGTGATGAAGAATGGCGCCTCCTTCTCTGGAGAGAAGATCCGCGTCCGTCGCCAGCTTGATAGGTGGGGACGCTGACAAGTCCAAAAGGTCCGGGAACCAGATCGGTCTCGGCCACGCCGGTGCGACGAGGATCATCCTGCACCTGGACCTCTTGAGCTGGTTGATGAGACGGAGCAGCAACGGCAACGGAGGGAACGTGTACAGGAACAGGCCGTCCCAAGGGAACGAGAAAGCATCACCCACGCTCCTCGGCTGTGTGAACCTGCTGGCGAACCTCTGGCACTTGGAGTTCGTCGCTGTCGCGAACAGGCCGATCTGGGGTTTGTCCCATCGTTGAAAGAGCCGATCCACCTGGTCCTGGCGTAGTTCCCACTCGTGGCACGAGCGCAGCTCCCTGCTGAGTGCGTCGGCGATGGTGTTTTTTATTCCTGCCAGGTGGATGGGAACAAGAAACATCCCCTGGGCAACAGCCCAGTTCCACAGATCCTGGGCCTCCTTGGACAGGGCTGGGGATCTGGTGCTTCCCTGCTTCCGGATGTAGAACATTGTGGTGGTGTTGTCGGTGAAGATCCTCACCACTTTGTCCTTGAGGGACGGAAGGAACGATTTGAGCGCCCAGAACACGGCTCGTAGCTCCAGGATGTTGATGTGGAGAGATCTCCGGTGTGGGCCCCCCATCCCTCCAGGGAGGCATCCGTCGTCACCGTCTTCTGATACGCCTGGGTCTGAAAGTCCATGCCTGCCGTGAGGTGCGCACGGGTACTTCACCAAAGAATCGCCCGACAGAACTCCTCGTCGAGCGGGATCCTGTCTTCGAAGCTGCTCCCCGCCGCTTGAATCCAGCAGGCGTCGAGGAACTCTTGCAGCAGACGCATCCGAAGTCTGCAAAGGGGCACAAGGTAGATGCATGAGGACATCATCCCGAGGAGGGACTTGATGGACCTCACCCTGGCCACATCCGTGGCTAACAGGCGCTGCACCTTTCCCAAAATGGCCTTCGTCCTTTCTTCCGACGGAGATGCCATGGCCTTCGTCCTTTCTTTCGACGGAGATGCCAATCGTTTCACTGTATCAAGCTTCGCTCCCAGAAACAGTGCCACCTGTGACGGAACCAGGCGCGATTTGAGGTAGTTGATGGCGAATCCCAGTTCCGTGAGCAGGTGGACGGTCCTCGCTGTGTGTTCGACGGCGAGTTCTCTTGACCTTGCACGCATTAGCCAGTCGTCCAGGTAGGGGTAGACGTGGATCCCTTGCAGGCGCAGCCGCGCCACCACTGGTGCGAGGCACTTGGTGAACACCCTGGGTGCCGACTTTAATCCGAACGGCAGGGCTCAGAATTGGTAGTGACGCCCCTGGACTACGAATCTGAGGAACTTTGTGTCCTTTTAGAATAGGGATGTGGAAGTAAGCATCCTCCAGGTCCGACGACGATAGGAAGTCGCCCTCCTCCAGCTGTCCCAGCACGTGCTGTAGGTGACCATCCTGAATTTCTGCGCCTTGATGTACTTGTTTAACCGACGCAGGTCCAGGATGGGGCGCCAACCGCCTGTCTTCTTTCTGACGAGGAAGTACCTTGAATATACTCCGGAGCCCCGGAGCCTATTGGGGACGAGCTCGATGGCACCTTTCTTGAGCATCGCCCTTACCTCCAACAGCAGTTGGACGTGATTCTCCTTCCTGGCCATGGGAGGAATGCGAGGACACTTGTTTTGAAATTCTAGCGAGTGTCCGTGGGCCAGGGTGTCCAGCACCCAACGGTCGGTGGAGATGGACTCCCACACGCTGACGAACTTGGTCAGCTGGCCTCCCACAGGGGTGCTTTGGTGGGGGCCCAACACTACGGCCGGTTCAGTCCTGCTTGGAAGAGGCCTTGCCGCCTTGGCCTCCTTGACAACGGCGGCAAGACCCTCCTTGCTTGCCGCGACCTCTGTAGGCCTCCTGGGACGAGAAGCGGGCCGCCTGGCGGTACTTAGAAGAGCCACCGCTGGATCCCTTGGAAGCTCCCCGTCTGCCTCCGGAGCTCCGAAAGGGCCGCCGTTGCTGGAGGATTCAGGGCTCGGGCAGTCTCTGTGTCGGTCTTGATGGCCTGGAGGGACTCATCCACCGTCTTCCCAAACAGGTTGTTGCCGTCGAACGGCATATCCAACACTCTGGTCTGGACGTCCTGGCGAAAGTCAGTTGCCTTGAGCCATCCTCGTCGTCGAAGGCAAACCCTGTTGTCCAGCTGACGAAATCCGGTATCGGCAATGTTCGTTACCACCGTTATGGCGTGATCCGACGCCACCTCACCTTCCTGCAGAATCTGTAGGGCCTCCGCCCTCTTGTCGTCCGGTAGGAAGTCTATCAGGGGAGCTATCTGATCCAAAGCTCGCTGTCGTAACGGGCCACAATCGCTAAGGCATTGGCCGCCTTAATCGTCGTCGCCGCCGAGATGACTCGTCGTCCCATGGAGTCCAACTTCTTGCCCTCGCTGTCCGCGGGGAAGTGGAAGTTGAAGCCGCTGCACCCGCCGCTTTCTTCTTGGACGCTGCCGAGACGAGCGAGTCCGACGTAGGCTGGGCCCTGAGGCACAAGGGGGTGGCGTCGGGGACCCAGTACTTCTTCGCGTACCTGTCCCTTTTGGCGGGTGTCGTAGAAGGGTTCTTCAGGATAGCCAGCCCTTCGTCCCAGATGTCGTCGTGCAATGGTACCACGAGGACCGTCTTTCTCTTGGCCTCCCGTCGTTGCTAAGAAAGCCTTCCTTTTTCTGTTCCTCAGGGCAGAGCTGGAAGAGCTCAGATGCCCTGGCTATCATGGCGTGGAAAGAGCCAATTTTGTGGGGCGGAGAGGCCCGAGGGGGGGGGGCGGGGTGATGAAGGAATGTCCGTTGTATCATCGCCACCGTCGTCGGTCCCTGTCGCTGTATCCGTCGCCGTATCATCCCAAGGGTCCAGCGAGGGGGATGAGGGGTCCACAGGCCTTGTGGGCACGAAGGGCGGTGCGGGGTGGACTCTCCTCCGCTTGTTCGGAGGGCTTCCCGACGGTCCTGGTTCTGGATCCTCCGTCGGGGTCCATGGTAACCTTGTCCTCATCTCAGTACATAAGGATTGGATCGCCAACAAAATGGCCGCCAAGCTATCCTGGGGCTCGGGCAATGGCTGCGATGGGTGGGATGGCTGCTCCACTGGGCCCTCATCGTCGCCATCTTCGATCACATCAGCAGGATCCTTCCCCTGGGATCGAACCTTCTCGAACCTCTCGTTGAGGCCTTTCACGGTTTCCACCAGATCCTCCTCGGAGTCTGAATCCGAGTCTGTAATGGCCACCGCCCCCCCTCTTTTTCCACCGGGGTTTTCACGGGGGTCTGAACGATGGACTGGAAAGAGGATTCCCTCCGCGGTGGCAGGAAAACTCTGGGCCCCGAGGCCGCCTCCACTGGCGTTGTCTCTGCCGGCTTCGCCAGGGCCGCTGCAACAACCTCCATAGAGGCCTTTGCCAGTTGGATCAAGGCCCTCACCACCTTATGTGCGTCCTGCGCCTTTGCTTTGGGGGGAGGGTCATCGCCTCGCTCCCCCTCGGCTCCCTACGAGATCGATTGGGGCCTCTCCAGAAGCTTACCCGGGTTCTCAGACTTCCTCTTCCCCGAACTAGAGCGCTGGCTCGTGGTTGATCATGCCGGGGAAGTCGCACCCTGCTTGGCTGCCGAAGAGCGCGACCTTTCGGCGCTCCCGGTGCCCGCGGACTTGCGGTGCTTGGCCTTCTGTTGGGCCCCTGTCGCCGGGGCGCCCTCACAGGACTTAGAAGACCGCTCAGACTTTTTCTTCGCCTTCTCACCTCATGTGCCCTTCTCCAGCCAGGCGGCGAGGTGGGAACGACGATCTTGCTTGGTCCGTTCCGACAGGTTCTTGCAGAACGCACAGTCCTTCTCCACGTGCGTCTTGTCCTCATGAAGGCAGTAGAGACATCTCGAATGCTCGTCCTCCTTGAAAACATTTTGCAATCCGCATCCCGGGCAGCTCCTGAACAGCTTGGATCCGGGAGTCGAGCTTCCCTTGTCCTGGGCCATGTCCGTTGAGGTAGGCCTCAGATCTTCCGGAATCCTCCAAGAAGTGTAACTCGATGAAAACTTCACCCTTGAGGGGCGTAGAAGAATTCCGAAACGGGTCCCCGTTATCGGAAGTAGAAACGGTGGAGCTTGAGGCTCGATTAAACCGAAAAAATGAGAAAATCTCCTGAAAAAGCACGAAAACTCAGTAAAAGCTCGAGAGCTAAAGCATGAGGACTCCCAACACTTGAACGTGCGGTAAAAATCTGAGGATGGCTGCCAGGGGAGGGGCTTAGGGAGAGGGCAGTCATTGGCTGGGGGCAGTATGACCCAGAGATCAGTGATTGGTTACTACTAAGAAAGACAGATCAGAAACGAAACTGATACTGATTTTTTCTTTACCGAGGATTCCCAGCCTGACGACGGGGAATATTCATGAGCATGTGAATCCATGCCAGACCCCATGCTGGAGAATGGGAACTTGTCCAGCCCTTCTTAGCCAGGGCCTCCACATCCTTTTGTAGCGGTATACTCGATCTGGGGGATGCACAATGGTTAATACCCCAGTCAAGACTTCCGCCTCAGGCTGCTCCTTTTGTGGTTGTGGGATTCCCAAGTACCCTGCTAGTCTGGCTAATCATTCATGAAAAGCCCTTGCGGAGGAGGTGTCTTGCTCTCCCTCATCTGTGTTGTCCTGGTGCACTGTATCTTGCGGGTCCATAGGGTCTGTGGGCAGCGTGCTTGGTTGAGCCGCAGACTGAGGGGCCACATGAGGCAGAGACTGGGCTGTGCTGCTGGGCTGAGCATTAACTGGGTTCTCTGTGGGCTGTGCTAAGGCCACAGGGGTACTTTGAGTCAGTGACTATACCAGGACCGAAGGCTGAACTTCAATCAGTGGCTGTACTGTAGTCAGTGGCTGCAATGGCGCTGGAGGCAGAGGGAGCACTGGAGGCGGTGGTAGCATAGGCAGGATCATGTCCCTTGAGTATGTTCCCCATTTGTGGTGATTTCATGAGAGGAATTTGTCAAAAAAAGCATTCATCACGCGCTGGCAAGACAAGATCCTGCACCGGCACGGCCGTCTGGACTGGCATATATGGTTGAGTTCTCCCTGTGCTGTGACTGCTCTGGGTGTAGCCCACGTCCATTAGGAGCACTTGGCCCAAATAGATTGGGTAGGAGTTGCACCATGTGCCCTGCTGCGTGGACATGGGAGGCCATTCCACTCTTGGAGTGAAATCCGGCCTATGGGGTTCCCTTGCATGGCGCGCTTCTGGACGCGCCACCATTGTGGGTGGCTGCACCGCCATTTTGTCCCGTCCCATGGCATGTGCAGCCTGCGGGTCCATGGACGTACTGGATTTGGCCTCCGCTGGTTTGCATGAATGCGTAGGCTCAGACCTGCTCTGCACCTCAGGTGCAGACCTGGGAGGTTCTTCATCTTTGGCCATGTTGCCAGTAGTGCCTTTATCACGGCGTTTAGGTGGCCTCTGAGGCATAATCTCGGTATCCGGTCAAAGCCCCTCAAGAACTGGCCCGGTAACAGAGCCGCATAAACCCTCAGCTAAAGGACTGTGAGAATCTGTGGACCACTCGGCAGGTAGCTCCTTGAGCCTCAGTGCCCCTGCTGGTAAAAGAGCCTACTAGGCCCCTTCCGTTCTGTCGCTTCCCAGGCAACAAGTCACCTTGGCGTGGTGCTTTCGAGAACAATGTACTTACCTTCTTTGTCTTTCTCCTTACTGGTCCGGATCTGTTAAACCGCTCTCTCCACCTCGTCAGTCGGTTCTTCAGGGACCGGGGTGTGAGTGCATCGCACGCTGTACAACCTTCCCAGCTTTGGTCTTCGCCTAGATACCGGAGGCAGTGTGTGTGTTGGTCTGACAGAGAAAGAAGTGTCAAAGGCTGGGCACCTACTACAACCTGTCATGGCCGACATGCACCAAGGAGGGGTGAGACACCGGTGGACGGTGTACAACACAATCCTAAAGAAAAAGAAATAAGGATATGAAAATGATTGAGACAAAAAAATCCCTGGGGTAGACTTAATATGTGTGGAATTACGTGCAAAGCAAGGGTCTCGACCACAGCACTGGTGAAGTAGGGACGCTCCTGTCGCCGCGGAAAAGAGGACTGAGGTGTGGCGCCAGTTGACAAAGTCAAGGGAGTGCATACTCTGCAGCACGCAACAAAATTTTAAGGGGAAAGATTTTTTAAGGTGAAAAGGGTTCCTTTCACGTCCTTAGCAAGGGATGCCCATACAGTATGGAGGAAAGGGGACGGGACATAGGAGTAAGATAGATGACAATTCAAATGGAGAGAAATTACAATTGGAGGTTATGTGCATCAAAGGATTTTGCATAGAGGTAGTTTGCGGGTGGGAGTAGGATAGGTAGGGGTGAGCAGATCAGTTTATCAGAGGGGATAAATCAGAAAGGTTGAGAAAGAGTAAGGGGGGGGGTCAGAAAAGAGACAAAGGGTTAGGTGGTAGACCCTTTTAGGTACAGAGGTAAAATCCAGCAATGTAGGGAAGGAAAAGAGGGTGGGTGTAGAGGATTACTTGCAAGAAGGGTCGGGGCTAGCATAGGATAGGGTGGGGGTATGAGTGTATATGTAAGGAGAGGGGGAGAGTGATGAGGGTGTTGGAAGGTGGCAGAGGGGTGCTGATAAGAGTTTTAGGAGTGGTTGGTTATTCATGTAGCCATGTTTAGTCTTTCATTCACACTTGCTAGAAACATTCTATAAAAATGCTCATCTGGTACCAAAATTTGACAATCTGCTTTTGCACCCTGTAGCAGTTCCTCACACACATGGTCCTTCTAATAGCGTTTTCAAAGCTTTGTGGGTGGCAACAGATTATATACGTACACAGCATCACTGAGTGTCTCTTGACACTGGCACAGAGCTCAAAGTCAAAAACAGAAAGGAGTGTCTCCAATGAAGTGGTTCCTTGTGTAGCCATCTCCGCACCACACCATCGACCAAGTGTGGCATTGTTAATGACCAGCCTGGGTAAAGTGTGCTATGGGTGGGGGTACAGAGGTTTAGAAAGGACAGCTCCAGGACTACCCTCAGGCCAGCCTGGTTGTTCTTGGGTACCGGAAAAATCCTGGAATAGTAACCAAAGCCTCCGTCTGCAAGAGGTACCGGTTCTATCGCCTGCATCTTCAATAGAGAGGATGGTAGAGATCAAGGAAGAGAAAGGCTGAAGCCTGTGCAGACTACCGATCGGAGCCACAGGTTACTGAAAAAGACGCTTCCAGGAGTCTTGGCAAAGAGCCAAACGGCCCCCCACAGACGAGCTGTGTCCCCGACCCCCAAGATCACTCCCTTGTGGCATTTGAGGCAGGGGTGGAGTAGATGGAGTGCAAAAACTTGCACAACGTCCTCTGCCGCTTCTCCCTGTTGTCGCGGGCAACCTGCCAGGACCCAACGCATCACAATGCCTGAACCCCTTGAAGCCGGAAAACATTCAGGGCTTGAACTCGGTCCTGCCCTGGAAGGGATGGAAAGACTTCTGACCCGGCTTCCTCTGGATGGCCAAGGACTTGGCGGTCTGGGTGGAAGTTTTCTTTTGTCGATTTTTCATCGATGGACGAATGAAAAGGGTGCACATCCTCGAAGGGCAGATCTAGAATACGCTCCTGCACATCAGATGAAAACTGTAGCATGCATCTAGACCGTCGTCCTCATCTCGATTCCAAGGCACAGTCCTCTTCTGGCTGTGTCGATATGGGAGACAGAGGACTCCAAAAGGTCCTGCGCAATAGCCCGGGCATCTGCCAGACCAGCCTTGAAGGGGCTGGGTTGTCCGAGGGAAGGTTGGGGCAGAAATTTCCCAAGCTCCCGCCACAGCTTTGGTTAGTCGGGGCAGGATGGCATCTGCGTTGGCCTACCTGAGGTGAAGCCTGGAGATGGGGTAACAGTGCTTTCCCAATGATTCAGGACTTTGTCCTTCTTTGTCCTTCTTGGAGGTGGCTCCCGTGTAGGAAGACGACTAAGACGACGGTTTAAAATAAAGCTAGGCCGCGGCCACCACTAAGGAATGGGGCTGTGGGTGGGGGGCAAGGAGGATTGGTTCCCTGTCTGACAGTCTGAATCTGCTGTCCAACTTCTTGTTTATCTGGGTGCTGGCCATGGGTTTCGCCAAGACCTTCCACATCATCTGCAGCACATCCCGCGGCAGGGGAATGTCTGACCGGACAGTGGTGCGCGTGCACCCACGACTCCTGAGGGGCTTCCTCAGGAAGGGGGACCTCCCCCAAGCCGTGAAGGCAGTCATGAATGGCCTTAATGGATGCAGAGGGTTTGTCATCCTGGGCGTCATTGTTGCCCCACCCCTTTTATTTACAGGCTGAGGGGAATACAGGCCCTGGGACACAGGTGCGGCGGGAGTCCCCCCCCCAGGTCTGAAGTCGAAGACAAGTCCAGTCCCTGTTCAGTAGGAGGCGTTGGTGGTATAGGAGGTGGTGGAGGGGTCAGTATGACCGGTAGGTCCTGAACCGGTGGAGGGACTGCCACCAGGACCAGTAGCGCAGGAGTCATGGAAGGAACACCCAGAGGAGGGGGCCTGAGCGGTGTTGCCTGCGGGATAACCTTCACAATGTCCTCTGTGAGGAAGAGTAAGCGTTCAAAGAAGTGGACCTCACAGGCCACCTGGTCAATAGGGGCCCTGCCCTCCGAGGCGCTAGGCCTCCGCTCCTGGTCGAAATGCTGGGCGTCTGGTGCACAGAGCTGTAGGGCTGTGACGGGTAGATGTACCCCTGAGGAGACCAGAATCCTGTGCCATAAAATCCCCTGCCACTTCACAAGTAAAGGGGGTTTGGAATCGTCCTGCAGAGCCCACTCGAAGGGCGAACGGACTGGTGAGCTCTGGTCCGGAGACAAAATGGCCCCCTGCCTGGCTCTGTCACGTGCCACTCTGCCATTTTGAAGCCTTTCGCCACGCCCTGGGCAGCCTCGGACACAGGAGGATACAGCTTGGGTCTTGCACCCGAAGCAGCGGCGTCGACTTCAGAGATCCCTCTGGTAGGCGCTGAGCCCTCGATCGAATGGCCAGTAGTCAAAACGCCCCAGACAACAGCCTCGGAGCGAGCTCCGTTAGGTTGGGTCCCCTCTGCCCCTGGGCCGGTAGCCGTGCTGGATCTAGCCGAGGAACAACTCGTAGAGGTGGCCCTGGACGATCCCTTACCCTCTGTGGTAGAAGAAAACTAGCCTGATCGCCCCTCCGAGGACAGCCTGGTAGGTTCCCTGGACCATTCAGCTTGAGAACTGGTAGCCTGGAATGCCTCAGGTCTGCCCCCAGACTGCCCGGAAGAGCCCCCATGCCCCTCAGCTCGTTAGCCGGTAGCCATAGAAGCCTTGGGTCTGCCGGAACCTGAATGTGAGGAATCACGATCCATGGGAACACCGGGGAAGGAGTCTCCGCCTTGTGGAGCCGTGCTGAACAGATGTCCTACCTTGTCTTGACGAGAGATCCCAGCGACAAAGTCCTAAGGTGGGGAGGAGGAGAAGTGTGGAGGTTCTCTCCACCGCGACAAACAATTCTTCAATGCCCTGTGACCGAGAGCGATGCAGGCCGCAAATGAGTCCCAGCGGTGGTCGGGCCCAAGCATCCAAGGCAGAGTGCATTGGGGGGAGGGCACATCCCGTAAATCCTCCTGCGAACGACATGTGCCGGGGAGGTGAGGCACTGAAGGGAAGTTGAAATAAGAATAGAAAAAGAAACAATGGGGAGCAAGGTGCCAATGAAAACTTGAACTTTGGCCCGTGTACACAGACCTGTACACTAGTTAATATGTAAAAGAAGAAATTCCCAAAAATGCAAGTCAAATTGAACGGTTTTGAATTTTTGTATTCACATATCAATTACTCACTAAGGCAGAGGACAAGGAACGACAAAGAATCAGTTGAGACCCTATTGTGCCAAACACAAAGCTTTACACCCAATAAATGCAGGATTCAGCAACATGTAAACAAGAATTGGCAAAGCCAACCGTTTGGATATTGTATAGGCGTGGGAGGATTGGCCAGCCCTTGCAATAACAGTACTACATGGACTTAAGAGGACAACAAATGGAAAATGGTGCTAGTACATGGGCATGTGATGTCAGTGCCTGGCAAATGCCAATACCTATACACACTGCAAAACGGTTGACTTTGCCATTGCTGGTTTTCGACAGGAGTTCAGTGGAATGAACAGATGAGGACATACATAATGTTTATAAATGAAGTGGCTGAAGGCACACTTAACAGTCCCACATTTACAGCTGTAAATAAGCCATTCACTCTCAGAATGCCTAGAAAAAACATGCACAGGCCATATACAGAACAAAGCGTGGTGCTACTGCATGACAAAGCGAGAAGAAAGAGAAACCCGGAGGATGTGTTTTGATCAGAGCGTGTGGGATTAGCATTACCATGGGTGGTCAAGGGCGAGTCAAAACCGAAACAGCCAAAAGCTGTGTGTCCGCCTCTAATGCCATCTCTCTCATCTGTTCTCTAATGCAATAAGTATTGGCTTGAAATGTGATGCAACAGTGCAGCCTAATAGTCAAAACTAAAAAGGGATGCACCAAGAGAAGGGCAAATTGTTAACAAAAGAATGTGTTATCATAATGACATCAAAACCATGTTGATATTTACAAAGTGCCTACAGACACAATACAAAATCGATCAAGGTTGCTAATCAAACCAAAACTTAAGCTATCCAATTATTTTTCCTCACACAACTGTAAAAAGCTGTAGAAGTGGATGCATTCAACACAGATTTGTTTTTGCAGATGAGCTTGCTTGTCACCCACAAACTGGTACCCTGAAATAAGCAGTCAGCAATTGAAAAGCAAAGTATTCCTAGGCACATGGTTGGGAAAATAAACCATCCTACAAATGTATACTGAAGGCTCTTAAACTGATCTCTATTGACTATTGGCACCAGAAGAACAAATTACCTGTGGTAATGTTCTAACAGATGTTCCTCCCACGGGTTTCTCATCTTTGATAAATCAGATATCTTGCTTGCTGCTTCAGAAACATGTCAACAGCCAAGGGCACTGTACGTCGTCTACTTGTGGTCACTCAGCAGCTTCCATCCCTGCTCTCGAACGTGACGTTGACACTGGCATAAATACGATGCACTGTGATCGATGCCTCAGTTCATGTTTCCCCCCTCTTTATGCACTGCCGTCTCGAAGGTTACAGAAACCCAGACGTTGAAAGAGGAAGATGTAAACCAATTGGAAATTCTCCCAAAGATAGAGGGGTAGGCTGGGAGGACAATGAGGAATCCGTGGGAGGAACATCCATCATAAAAACCATAACCAGGGGCAAGTCATTTGTTCTTCTAATGGATCGTGTCCTCCCACGGATTCCTTATCTTTAATAGACTCCCATAGCAGTATGCAGGAGGAGGTGGGAATAGAGAAGTTGCATCCAATTTATGCTGTGGAGAACAGCTTTAACAAATGTAGCCTCCTGACCCGATACAGAATCAAGGCAGCAATGTTTTGCAAAGGTGTGCAGCCAAGAGCAGGTTACAGCACTGCAAATGTCCTGCACTGGCTCCAGTCTTTGAAAAGCCGAAGTAGCAGACACTCCTCTGGTGGAATGCGCTCACACCCTCACGGACCTCTTTGCCAGCCAAAGGGTGACATTCTGTAGTACACAAAATGTTCTGAGACAGGGTCTGCTTAGTAACAGCATATCCCACAATTGCTGATCCTGCTGTTTGACTTTTGCAGGGCTGTTAATGTAAAAGCTCAATGCTCCCTTGGGGTCCAACCGAAGAAGCCTCTCTTCATCGTGGAAAGGAGGAGGCGGTGGATAAAAGATAATTTGTTCTGCCAGGTGAAACTCCGACACCACCTCAGGAAGAAATGAAGGGCAAACCCTCAAAACAACCTTCTTAGAAAAGGTAGTTTGGAACTCAAAGACTGAAGCTCACTCAGCCAAACTGATTGCTGTCCGAAAGGCAGTTTTAGAGTCAACATCATAGGAGGACACGAATGAAGAGGCTCAAAAGGAGCCCCCATCAAGAATGTCAAGACTAAATTAAGGTTTCCAAACCAGAACTATAAATGGTCCCTCCAGGAACTGAATAACTAACGCTTACCTGGTGTCTTGCAGGGACAATTGAAGACCTACCTTATTTGGAATTCCTAGCGCATGGAAGCTGGGAAGGTACACTGAGAAACCTCAAGGTGTCTCCCAAGCTAGTCCCCATGAATCTGTCATCCAGGTGGCCAGGACACAGCCATCGCTATTGGATCCAGTTCCTGGGGTGGACCAGTGAGGGAGGATCACCTGGATGGGCGGTCCTTGGTGAGAAGGGGTGGGGGGGGGGGGGGGTGACACTGACAGGTGAGAAGTGGTATTCCCCTTCTTTCAACACATTTTCAACATTTTACCTCGTAGGATATTCCAAAACACTGCCCCCCCCCCTTTTCCGACAAGAACACTTTCGCACAACAAGAAAGACAAAAGACTAACATCAGAGCCGTTTACCTGACATGTGCCAATACAAAGGTCAGTCAAAGTCAGGCAATTAACCAGAATCAAACACACCTTACAGCCTTTTCCCTTCCCCACAGGGATAAGAGGTGGAGCACGAGAGCACAGGACAAGCAAGGCAGACCGCACAGCGTGAGGGCTAATTCAGCAAGGCCGAGAAAGACGACACAGATGAGAGGGTGACAAGGAGAGAAGCGACCTTGCCCTTTCCGAAAAGCCTTGTGAATCTCCACAGAAGGAATCACAAGACTACCACCAATAGCCAGCATGTGTTGCAGCAGATATCTACAGTACGCGAGACCCTCCTCTGCTGATAACCAAGCCGGGGGAAGGATGCTGGTCTCTGTGGTACCAACCTTAACTCCAAGGGTAAAGAAAGGCAAGCGGTTCATCACAGCAGGTGAGTTGAGGGGAGAATCGATAAGAAACCAAACCGTGTTGAACAAAAGTAGCTAACGGCTCATTTGAACATTGAAAGAATTAAAAGATACAATTGACAAGAGAGGGGAAAACCAGCAACAGAGGAGTCAGGCATCACGTGGGTGCTGAGGCAGGAAACTCTGGGCGATTACCCGATGATAGACACTACCGTAACCAGAAGCCCTTGTGAGGAGGCGAGAAAAGATCAAAATGGTCATATAGGGGGATTGTAAAATCTTCTGTACCGTCGATAGTCTTTGACCGACAGATGATTGAGAAGCTAAAGGAAAGGAGTCCTGTTTGCTGAACTCCCTATGAACAGTGTGTTGTAAAGTTGGCAAGAGTGAGCCCAGCAGAGGGAAGCGAATGTCAAGAAGGTGCCTGAGTTCAAAAGAGGGAAAGCCAGGGTGGAAAGTGGTCACCCAAAGTTCATTGAGAAAGGAAATGTTCAATTAATTGGTTGAATACGATACGTGAGAGGTCGGCGCCCGGAAGAGGACAACCCGGGGTGAAGCCATCATCCAACGTAAACTGGAAAATAACTTTTTGTTTGTGTTTGTTGGATACATCAGGCCTCAAAGTCAAGAGACTTTTTAACGAAAAGAGACTTTACCATCGAAGAACCGGATAGCTGCAACAGAGCAGTCAGTTCGTGCTGAGAAAGCTCAAGCGTGTACTATGCTAGCTGGCACGGAACTGTCAGAAGCGTGTGCTGTGCTCCAAGGTTCCACCTTGTCACGTGCTGAAAACGTGGGCAGGGGAGACCCCTGGCAATCACATTGGGACTTATTATTTGGAACATATTTTCTTTAATGAAACCTTATCACACTCTTTCTATAATTAGTTGTAAAGAACAAGTTACTTTCTTACCTGGTAACGTTCTTTCGATGGGATGGTCCGACGACGTATTCCATATCTATGACAGGTAATGTCCACAGCTGTGCTGCTTCGGAAAATCTTTGGCGTCTGCGTCCTGCGTCGATGACGTCGATGCGCCGTCCCAGAGGACCTCCTCCGACGGCTGACGTCACCCGATGTGATAAGTAGGACGCACAACGCCCATAGCCTCAGTTATAGCTTTTTCCCAGAATGTGTGCCACCAGTTTTCTGCCAGTCAGACACACAAGGCCTTGCGGAACGCAAGCTGCAATCGCAAAAGAAATTCTGCAGCGGGGAAGGCAGGGAGGGAGCGATATGGAATACGTCGTCGGACCATCCCATCGAAAGAACGTTACCAGGTAAGAAAGTAACTTGTTCTTCGAGGGGATTGGGTCCTCCGACGTATTCCATATCTATGACAGACTCCCAAAGCAGTACCAAGCAAGGAGGTAGGAAAGAATTTAGTATACAAATTTAGCATGCCCAATCAAATTGCGGAATAGAGAACTGCCTTGCCAAAGGCCAGATCTTGCCCTCTGATGGAATCGAGGGAGTAGTGACGTACAAAAGTATGTACTGAAGCCCAGGTGGCTGCATCACAGATGTGACGAATAGGAACTCCCCTCTGCAGGGCAGTAGACGCAGCCACTCCCCTGGTAGAATGGGCCCGCAAGCCAGCCAGAGGGCCCTTACCCGCCAAGCGGTAACACTTGGAGATAACTAAAATAATCCAATGAGACAAAGTCTGTTTCGTCACAGCTTGTCCCAAACGCTTTCCAGCGTAACCAATGAAGAGTTGATTGTCCACTCTGACCCGGGACATGCGCGAAATATAAAAGCTCAACGCTCTCCTAGGATCAAGCCTATGGAGCCTCTCCTCTTCCTTACCAGGATGTGGAGGAGGAGAGAACGCCGGAAGAACAACCTTCTGGCTCAAATGAAATTCCGAAACCACCTTCGGAAGAAAAGGAGGACGAACTCGAAGGACAACCCTGTCCTTATGAAACACAGTGAAGGGTGGCTTAACTGAAAGTGCCTGTAACTCACTCACTCAGCGAGCGGAAGTAACCGCAACCAAAAACAGTTTTCAGAGTCAGCAGCCTCAAAGGGGAATAATGTAAAGGCTCAAACGGAGCACCCATAAGAAACTTAACAAGGTTCAAATCCCAACCTGGCACCAAAAAAGGTGACGGAGGGAACACATTAGTGAGCCCTTTCAAAAACTGCGAAATTAAAGGAATCTTAAAATAGGAACACTTCAGACGAGTGCTTAAATATGGACAGCGCCGCCAGGTAACCTTTAATGGTCCCCACTTGCAAGCCCCTGTGGGCCAAAGAAAGCAAAAAAGACAGAACCATGGGAATGTCACATTCAAAAGGACCCACATTCTGAACTCTGCACCAGTCGCAGAACTTTCTCCAACGGCAACGGTACAGAGACTTTGTTGCCGGCTGCCTGGCAGAGAGCAACACCTCCATCACGTCTTCAGGGAGGTCCCAATCCTTAAACCTCAACCTTTCAGAAGCCAAGCGTGAAGATTGAGGGATCTGACCTCTGGATGGAGAACCTGACCCCCCCCTCCCGTGAGAGCAGATCGTCTCGGTAGGGAAGACGACGTGGAGAGCAGATGGACAAGTCTAGACGGTCCGGGTACCAAGTCCTCCGGGTCCACGCCAGAGCAATGAGGATCATCCGGGAACCGAACCTCTAACCTCCGCAGCACTTGCGGGATGACAGGGACTGGAGGAAATGCGTACAGCAGTGGGAATGAACACTCCACCACGAAGGCGTCTCCGAAGTCTCCTTTTGGAGGAAATTCCCACGAGCAAAACCTTTCGCACTTCCGTTTGACACTGGAGACGAAGAGATCCACTTGAGGGGTCCCCCAAAGGGCAAAGATCTCCAGGAGAATCTCCTGAGCCAGCTCCCACTCGTAAGCGATCGTGCTCTGCCTGCTCAGAGCGTCTGCCGTCTCGTCGTCTCCGGCCAGATGAACCGCCGAGACCGAAACTTCCTGCTGGATGGCCCAGAACTCTAGGTGCATCACCTCCCTGCACAGCGGAAGTGACCCTGCCCCCCCCTTTATGTTGAGGTAGTGCATGGCCACCGTGTTGTCCGAATCAGGACACTCCTTCCGCGCACAGTCGGCAGAAAAGCCTTCAGGACAAGCCTGACAGCCCTCAGCTCCAACAGATTGATATGGAGTCTGGACTCCGACGGAGACCAACGACCGCTGACTGTCAACTCGTTGGCATGAGCTCCCCATCCCCTGAGGGATGCATCCGTCACGATCGTCACCTCCGGCCAGGGCAGCCAAAATGGGGCCCCCTTCATCAGATTGCCCTCGACGGCCCACCACAGAAGGTCCCGGGCTACCGAGGGCGGCACCTGAACAGGGTCCGACAGCCTGCCGGAGGACTGAGACCACTGGAGCTTGAGTGCCCACTGCAAAGATCTCATCCGCAGACGAGCCTCCGGCACCAGAAGAATGCAGGATGCCATGAGGCCGAGCAGTCTCAAGAATTCGGACGCTGGGAGATTCTGGGCAAGCTGAAACTTGTGCACCATCTGCTGAATGTGAAGAGCCCTCAACTGAGGAGGAAAACACTGCCCCAGGGACGTGTCGAGCACTGCTCCGATGTACTGGAGCCGCTGCGTTGGTGTCAAATGGGACTTCTTTAAATTGAGGGAGAAGCCCAGCCTGTGAAGGGAGTGGCAGGTGACGGACAGATGATCCAGGACTTGTTCGGGAGAGCTCCCCCTGATCAACCAATCGTCCAGGTAGGGGTAGACGTGAATCCCCCCTTTCCTGAGATGCGCTACCACCACCATGAGCTTGGTGAAAACCCTCGGGCGGAGGTCAATCCGAACGGCAGGACCCCAAACTGAAAGTGCGAGTTGCCAACCGCAAACCTCAGGTACTTCTTGTACTTGGGATGGATCGGCACCTGGAAGTAAGCATCCTTGAGGTCGAGAGACACCAACCAGTCCTGAAGTTGAAGGTCCTGGAGGACTTGAGAAAGAGTCACCATCTTGAACTTGTCCTTCCTGGGGAGCTTGTTCAAACCGCGCAAGTCCATGATGGGTCTCAATCCCCAGTCTTTCTTCGAAATCAAAAAATAAGGGGAACCCATCCCTTGTTCCTCTCCGCTACAGGCACCAGTTCTATGGTGCCTTTCTCCAGCAGGGCTTGAATTTCCTGCGCAAGGAGCGGATCCGGACTCTTCAAAGAGAGGTTCCCTGGTGGATTGTCGTGAGGCCTCTGCCGAAAAGGAAGACAGTAGCCGTGGGTTATGATCTCCAGAACCCACACATCCGAAGTAATGGCTTGCCACTCTGCAAGATGCTGCGCCAGTCTTCCCCCAACCGGCGAACCATGAGACCTGGCCTCATGACTGAGTGGTAGCGGCTGCGGCGTTGCCTGAGGGCAAAGAGGCAACTGCCCAAGCGGCCTTGGCACCTAGAGTACTTTGTGTCCACCTCTGGCACTCTTACGATGGCCTCCGACTGCTAGCTCCCCTCGCTTTACTGAAGGACGAGTAATAGCGAAAGGAACCTTCCCCTCCATTGCTGTCCCCTAGGACTAAAAGGCGGAAGGTTGGCGAACTGCAGCGCCCAACGACTTTGCTGCAGCTTTGGAGGTCTGCAACCTCTCAAGGCTCTCGTCAGCCTTGCTGCCAAAAAGGTGTTCAACGTCAAAAGGCATGTTGAGGAGCCGGGACTGCACACCAGGAGCGAACCCAGACTTCCGCAACCACGCAAACCTGCGCATTACGGTGCTCGCCGCCATAGACCGGCTGACACAAACCGCCAAGTCCAAACCCGACTGAACGGCCTCACACATAGCATCCTTGCCATCCTGAACCATAGCAAGGAAACCATCCAGTTTGTCCCCTTCGGGAATATGATCAGCCGCTAATGCAACACAGTTCCACAGAGTGTGTGTGAAACAAGACAAGACACATATGGAGGTGGCCGCCTGAAGCGCAAAACCCCCCGAAGAAAACACTTTCTTCGCCCAGCCGTCAAAACGTTTGTCGTCCCTATCCGGAGGGATGGTAGGATACAACGCCTGCTTTGGCGGGGCCGTAGCTGCCTGCACCACCAAACTCTCCGGAGTGGGGTGCCTAGACAAGTAGCAGGGGTCGCTACTGGCTGGACGGTATTTTCGCGACAAAGACTTGCCCACTGCCGGGAGACTCTCCGGAGCAGTCCAAGACGCCGCCACCCTTCTCTGCAGAGCCATATGAAAAGGCAAAACCGGGTCAGTGGGTGGACCGAGATCAAGGATGTCCGTGAGATCATCCTGAACAAACTCCCCTGGGGGAGCTGACCAACCCAAGTACTCGGTAACCCGAGACATAAGGCGCCGATATGAAGAATCGGCATGAGTGCCAGGCTCCGGCCTACAAAACTCCACCTCCGGAGAGGTGTCCAGTCCACTGGCATCATGCAGCGACTGCCGCAGGTGATCAAACTGGCTATGACCCGAGATAAGGTCATCAGGAACCGTAACCGGAACCAAGCCGCCATCAGAGCCTTCATCACCCTCTGAAATGTACTCCAGGCGGGGAGAGGAAGACCTCTGGGGACCAAAGCAGTGCCTGACCTTAGCCAGAGCCTTTCTAGGGGCAAAACCCGTGCCACGGGGCCCCTCCGACACCACCGCCTCGAAAGGCGTCGACGTTGAGCGAATCGCGTCGACGTCAGCTGCAGCGCCGCCAGCATCGGCGGCGTCGACACAGGCCTCGAAGCCGGAGCTCCGAGCGTGTCTCTCGACGACCTAGGCGCCGACAGCGTCAACGATCCCCTCGGAGGCAGAGCCTCGAGAGAAATCGATGACCTCGGCGCCACAGGCATCGACGTCTTCGAAGACGGCACAGGATCACGCGGTCTCAAGCACGTCAAGGACCGGGACCTGGAACGGGCATGGCGAGAACGGCTACCCTTGTCCAAGCGGGACACCTCCCGCGAGCCGCGTCGACCACCCGAGCCCGAAGGCGTACGAGCGTTGTCTCTCGACTGGTGCCGACCGACCCCACTCGGAGGCGCGGACGGACCGGTGCCCTGCGATTCAAGAATCGCTAGCATCTGCTTCCCGAAGGAAGCCCATTCCTCCGGTGTCGCTTGCATGGAGGGATAAGCGACCTGCCGACGGGCGGAGTCCTCTGAAGAGGACGGGGAAGGCGACCTATACCGGCGCTTCCGGGAATGCCTCGAAGAGGCAGAGGAGTGGCGAGACCGACTCCTGGAAGGAGACCCACTAGACTTCCGACGACGCGGAGAGTCGCCCCTTGAGTCATCCGTCGAAAGCCCTGCAGACCTCGACTTCCGGGGCTTAGACACCCGGCCTACCGACAGCTTCTTCTTGCGTTCCCGCAAGGCCTTTGCCGTGAGCGACTGGCAGTCGACAAAGTCGTCCGTATCGTGGGCCTCCCCGAGGCATCAGAGGCAGACGTCGTGCGAGTCCATGACCGACATCTTGGACCCACAGTCCCCGCATTTCTTGAAGCCCGGACACTGGGTTGAAGACGAAGTAGACATTGCCACGAACAGGTCTTCACAACAAACCGAACAGGTTCAACGAACCGAGAATTGAAAACAGCAAACTCCAACGAGTCGAGGCGTACCGAGATTCACGAAGCGAACACGTTTGCAGAAAAAACGGAACTGAGGCTATGGGCGTCGTGCGTCCTACTCATCACATCGGGTGACGTCGGCCGTCGGAGGAGGTCCTCGGGGACGGCACATCGACGTCATCGACGCAGGACGCAGACGCCAAAGATTTTCCGAAGCAGCACAGCTGTAGACATTACCTGTCATAGTAATGGAATACGTCGGAGGACCCAATCCCCTTGAATTATAAGTTACTCACCGTAGTGACTAACATATACTTAGTCCATAGTCCCCTTTCCTCCATACTGCATGGGCGTCCCTTCCAAGGGATGGGAGACGGAAACGTTTTCACCAGAAAAAAAACACTTGACTCCTTCAAATTTAGAGGCGCGCGGGGGTGCGGGCCAGGGAGCATGCGCTGCCCTGACTCTGCCCTCCGGCGCCACACCTCAGTTCCCATTGAGACGATGACAATAGATTTAACACTGCCTAATGACACCAGTATTATTAGGGGGAGGTTGGTGGGACGTATGGAGGAAAGGGGACTATGGACTAAGAGTATGTTAGTCACTACCTGGAGTAATTTATAATTACGCTTACATCCCCAGTTCCCTTTCCTTCATACTGCATGGGCGATTACAACTGATTGTAGCCCCAGGGTGGAGAGGAGACCCCTCCTTAAGCAAATAGGTTCCTGAGAACCGCCTGTCCGAAAGCTGCGTCAGATCTAGAGCTAGCATCCAAACAGTAATGCTTGCAGAAAGCTGAGGGAGTGGCTCAAGTGGCTGCCCTGCTTATAACTTGCCAAGGGACATGGTGCTGGAATGCGATGGCAGTTGCTTTGGCTCGAACTGCGTGGGTGTGCATGTTGGCTGGAAGCGGCTTGTGCTGGCCCTTTTTACGCCTCTTTGATGGCTGATACCACCCAGTGGGATATGTAAGCCTTAAAGGCCTGATAGCTTAGTCTTAAACCTTTGAAAGTGATGAACAGGGCGTCCGATTTGCGGAAGCCCTTGGTCCTATCCAAGTAAAATGTCAGAGCACGCCTGACATCCAGGCAGCGCAGCACTCTCTATGCTTCGTCCTTGGGATCGGCAAAAAACTTAGGAAGGACCATTTCCTCATTCCAATGGAAAGCAGACTGCACTTTGGCAGGTATGCTGGGTGTGTCCGCAGGATTACTTTGTCCTCGTGAAAGGTAATATATGATTCCGAGGCGACCAGCGCCTGGATTTCGCCGACTCTACGAGCAGAGTCTGAATAGCAAGGCCGTCTTGATGGTGACCAGTCTGTCAGAGGACCGCATTGGCTCGAACGGTTTGTGTGCCAGGGCGCCCAAGACTATGTTGAGGTCCCACAACGGGTGCAGACTCTTGACGGGCGGGTAGAGCCTCGCAAGCCCTGTCAAATGTTTCTTGACGATAGGATTGGAGGAGGAGAAGAAGATCTCCCTCCTCCGAGTTCCTGTAAGCTCCGATGGCTGCGAGATACGTACGGCAAGTGTCAACCTGCACGCCAGAGTGTGCGAGGTGCGCAGAGAAGGAGAGCACATCGTCCAAAGTACATGCCAGTGGATCAATGTCTTTGGAGTCTGACCAGTGGCAGAATCTGGTCCATTTGCTTTTATACTGGGCCCTGGTAGCCTTGCTCCTTGCGCCCTGAATAATTTCCAGATTAGCCTGCGAGAGGCTGAGGTGCCGCACCATTACTTGCTCAGGAACCACGCTGTGAAGGCTAGTTTCTGTGGCGCGGTGTGGATGACCTTGCCCCCCCTGCTGCGCCAGAAGATGTGCTGGGCCCGTCGGGACACGAATCAGGGGCATCTCCGAGAGGCTGAGAAGCTCCGAAAACCGAGGCATGCCCGGCCACCATGGAGCTATCAGGATGATGTTGAGTTGGCGAGACTCCTTGATCTTGCAAATTACTCTGAATTAGCGGAGTGGGCGGAAAGGTGTAAGCCCTCATGCCGTTCCACTGAAGCCGAAAGGCGTCATCCAGGGAGGCGGGACCCTGTCCCGGCTAGAAGGCGAACTGAGGGCACTTCTTGTGCCAGGTGGCAAAGAAATCCACCTGGGGATGACCCCACTTGCTGAAGATCTCATGAATAACAAGGTTGTTTAGCTGCCACTCGTGAATATCCGGTCCCAGCCTGCTGAGTCTGTCCGCATCCAGGTTGGATTCCCCTGGGAGATGGACTGCTGTGAGGTAGATGTCGTTTTCCAGGGCCCACTCCCACATCCCGATTGCCAGTATTCACAGAGGAGGGGATCTGGTGCCTCCCTGCTTGTTGACATAATACATGCTGGTCGAGTTGTCTGTCTGGATGAGGACAGCCTTGCCCCTGAGAAGTGGTAGGAATGCCCTGAGCGCTAACCGGATGGCATTCAGCTCTAGCCAATTGATGTGGTATTCCTGTTCCTGTCGAGTCCAGGTGCTGTGGACCAATAGATCGTCCAAGGTGGCGCCCCAGCTCTCTAGCGAGGAATCCGTGGTGACGGTGGCCTGTGGGGTGGGAGGCCGGAAGGGCTTGCCCGTCCGCAGGTTGCATGCAGTCCCTGGACCGCCATGCAAGGTCCGGATGGATGAACGTTGGTCATCTCAGATTGAGAGCCCCGCTCCTGGTTATATGAGTCTGCAAAGTGCAGCTGAATCCTCCTCAGTCTCAGTCTTGTGTGCGGAACGGCTAATAGGACTGCCGCCAATAGACCCAGGGGATGTTGGTACCACCATGCCGAGGTCACCTCTCTGCTGAGGAAGTCGTTCGAGATCTTGTCCTCCGAAGGAAATACTTTTCTCAGGCCCGTGTCCCAGATGATGCCCAAGAATGTCGTCTGCGTGGGCTGCAGCTGTGACTTCTTGAGATTGAGCGAGAAGCCCAGATCATGCAGTGTGTTCATAAGGTCATGGGAAGAGTGGTGAACCGCTTCTGGAGATGTAGCCCTGACGGGCCAGTCATCGAGGTATGGGTAGATGTGGAGGCACTGCTCTCTGAGGAGTGCCGCCACCATATTCATGAGCCTGGTAAAGACCCTGGGGCCGAGGTGAGGCCAAAAGGAAGGACCTTGTATTGAAAATGGTAGCCCATGATCCTGAACCGCAGGAAAGAACGATGGGGCTGCCAAATCGGGACGTGTAGGTACGCGTCCTTCAGATCCAGGGAGCACATCCAGTCTCCCTTGCACAATGTCTCCGCTATAAAATCTGGCAAAACCATCTTGAATGTTTGCAGGGGTAAAGCGGTTGAGGGTGGAAAGGTCCAGCACAACTCTCAGGCCCGACTGGTTGTTCTTCTGAGTGGCGTAAATCCTGGAGTAAAAGCACAAGCCTCGATGGGAGGCTGGGACTTCCTCCGCTGCCTGGCTCTCTACGAGCAACCGAATCTCTGCCAAAAGAGTTGCTTTCCCAACCTGTGGGAGGGGAGGAGGGAGGACAGGCTGGGATAGGGAGGCGGTACCCTGTGGATACTACGGAGAGGATCCAGGGGTCCGTAAAAATTCTGGCACCAGAAATGTGCGTGGCGAGCTAGCCTGCCACCCCACTGGAGAGATGTGGACCTGAAGGGGCATGTCATGCCTTCTTTCCCTCTGAGGATGTTGCGGACGAGGGGGCCTGGAAAAAGCCCTTAGTCCCCCCCCACCCTTTTTGTTGCTTGCGCCGGTTCTGAGATGGTGAGCGGCCCGGCTGCCTGGATCTCTGTTCCTGGAAGCCGCAGAACCCTCCGTAAGTACGACCCCTGTCGGAGCGCTGCTGAGATTGGGTGTACGATTTGGGCGTGGTCTTTTTTAGGATGGATAAAGACTTGGCCGTTTGTGAGCTGTTTTTCTTTTTGTCCAGCTCCTCGTACGTGGAGGAGTGGAAGAGGCCTCCCCAAACCCCCCCCCCCCCTCGAACAGAAGATCTAATATGCCTTCCTAGATGTCCGGGTTGAATTTTGTTGCCTGGAGCCCGGCTGTCCTCCTCATGTCCGTGGTGATACAGATGGCACGGCCAGAGGTATTGATATGGGCCACGGTGGATTCCATGAGGTCATGCGCCACCAGCTTGGCCAGCCCCGCCTTAAAGCATGATTGGCTCCGAGTAGGGAGTTCCGGGAGGAAGTCAGCAATTTCCTGCCATAACCTTTGGTTGGCGGCAGCCAGCATGGCATCTGTGTTGGCCTGACGAAGATGCATGGACGCGTTGGAATAGAACTTCCCGTATGTCTCCAAGATCTTCTCCTCCTTGCGTAGCAGCACCTTAGAGGAGGAGGACGAATGAGGCTTGGAGTATAGTGATGCCGCAGCGATCACCGAGGAGTGTGGCTGAGGATGGGCCGAGAACAAGAGTGTATCCCCCCTCCATCTGCCTGTACTTGGCATCCAGGCGTCGATTGACCGGTTGTGCCGAGTGGGGCTTGAGCCAACCCTTCTTGGCCAGGGAGACTACATTGGTCTGCAAAGGAATCCCCATTTTGGCAGAGGGGCGTTGCATGAGGACTTCAGCCAGAACCCCCTTGCCGGGTGCTCGACCTCGGGTTGGGGGAGGCCCAGATACTCTACCAGCTCAGCAAGACGTTCGTGGAATGCCCTGACCGAGGATGGCCAGGAGGAGTAGTTGGCGCCGGAGGCTGGGGTACAGAGGCCACGAGCGGAGGTTGAGGTGGCGGCGGAGGCTGGTACGGACCCGCCTGAGGCATTGGCTAGGGGGGCCAGAAGCAGCGGCTGCGTCAGGGTCTGGGGCGCCGGCGCTTGTGGTGCTGCTAGCATTGCAGGGAGGACTTCTCTGAGGGTGTCCTTGAGGATAACCCCCATCCGAGGTGACTTCATGAGTCCGAGGAACCTCTCAAAGAATCCTCCTCACATGGCCGAAAAGGTGGCAGGGGGCACTAACGGGGTAGCTGGGAGCTGCTGGAGCTGCTGCATACCCTGCCCATATGGACGCAGTGGGAACCTGCCCTCCGCAAAAGAGGGGCTGTAGGCCACGTACCTGGTTGAGGCTAGTCCCACCTTGACACTCGTTCTTCGCTGAAATTCCTGGAATGTCGGACGGGTACCTCTGTCTGGCGCGGTGGCCATCTTGTAGAGCTGCCTGCCACGTGCCTGCGACGTGTTGCTCAGCCTGCTGGGCCCGGCCTCCTCGAAGACTCTTGCGTGTGGATCACAAGGCCTACCCTGCTCCTCGGGCCTAGGCCCCCTAGGTGTGACACTATCGACCCGCGTTTAGGGGCCCCCCTCGGACGTATTGCCGGTATTGGGGCGTAGCCCTTCAGCCATATTGCCGGTAAAAGGGCAGAGCCCCTCGGATGACAATCCGGTACAAGGACCTTCCGGTCCCTTACCACTACCACCGGGAGGATCCAAGGACCCCTCGGCCCCAAGGCCGGTAGCTGCAGCAGCCTTGGTGCACATGCTGGTACAAGGACCGGACCGGTCCCTCCCACGCGGGAGAGTCCCTGGGAAGGAGTCTCCTTTGCGGGATTTGATGGAGAATATCGGCCCTACCTTGGGCTTGGCTCTATGTTTCACAAAGTTCTTGAGACGACTTCTGGAAGAGCTCCCTCCACCTGGCTAGTCTTTTTCTTCAGCGCTTTCGAGGATAGCGAGCCACAAGCTGTACAAGCTTGCCAACCGTGGTCTGGACCAAGGCAACGTAGGCAGAGGGCGTGGGGGTCTGAAGTTGGGAAGAGCCTGTTGCAGGATGGACACCTGCTGAACCCTGTGGAAGTCGACATGCGCCGGGGAGGAGTGTGACGCCTGAGGACAGAGTACCTGAATGATAAAAAGACAAAGAAGTATCTGTGCGTGGAATTGCATGTCCGAAGCCAAACCGAGGGGTGCTGGTGAATTCGGCCCATTCCTGTCAACGCGGAAAAGGGGACTGGGGTGGGACGTCAGAGGGCAGAGTCAGGGCAGCGCATGCTCCCTGGGCTGCACCCCCACGTACCTCTAAATTTAAAGGTGAAAAGGGTTTTTTCTGTTGAAAAAGGTCCCACCTCCCATCCCTTGGAAGGGAAGCCCATGCAGTATGGAGGAAAGGGGATGGGACGTAAAAGTAAGAATTTGCAATAGGTTTTTCTTTAGTATAGGGCCTTTTATTTTGACACGACTTCACTAGGACTGGCTTATTTTTCATTTGATGGTCGACGCTTGCTCCCATCTTAGATTTAAATTTGGTGTTTTTCCACCCTGCATTCATTGTTCAATAAACACCCTTGAACTGTGAGCACTTGTGTCTGTCTTTACTGTTGCCACCATGAGTTCCTTACAACACACAACATCTTAAAGAAGAGTTCTGTGGCACAATCAAATGCACACTCACTCTTACCGCTAAAGAGATTGGATTACTTGTGTGTGAAATTGTGAACTGCAGTGCTTGTGAGACTGGGAACTGTAGTGTTTGTGTTCCTGTATTCTTGGAAATGGTCTCTCCTGTAAACAAATGATAGAACGCTAATTTAGTCAATGTACTTGTCATGAACTCATTAATGTTACTTATTGTAACACTTGTGATGCATTATGCAAACAATGCTTATCAAAATTATAATCTTGAATAGTAGCTGCAGAGAAAGCGGACTGTAATGCAGTTTCCAGGAAATGATGACAAAAATTATGTCCGAAAAATGTCCCATCCTTCAGGGAAATACTCCGCTCATAGCAGTCGGAAGTAATCCAACTGCTGTTAAACAATGTAGAAAAGTGCCTTTAATTTCCCTTGATTTGCTGAAAGTCTGTCGTTCAACATCCAATTCAAATGTCCATTTCCCCTTTTCTTTTGCAGGAATCCTATGAAGAACAAATTGCAGCTGAAATAGACTTGTGGCAGAATAAGTAAAGTTCCCTTGTTTGATGAAAAAATGAAACTAACGAGCAGCCAGCCACACAAGGCTGAACTGAAGACAAAGAATCCCTGCAAACTGAGCAGGGAAGATCCCGAATCACTGGACCTTTTTAGAAACAACAATGTAACAGACCAGCTGCTGAGTCTCACAGTTAATCTGGTCAATTGTGCTAGTGCAACATCATTAACAGGAAAGTAGCAGTACCTCAAAAGAGGCCACAGAACATGGCTCCCAAATGAAACTTTCAGAGCAGCGTTAAGGCATGATTGCAACAAACACTGAGCACTCGAGCCCCACCTGGAGATTTGTATGCTGGGACTGGGAGCACACAGAACACTGCACAGCTACTCATCCCTCACCAGTTTGACCCCACCTGTGGCAATCTTGGAAGTCTCTTGACGGGCACCGTGGCAGCCATCTTAGCATGTCTTTTTTGCACCAAGGCTACCCATGTTTTTAAAGGGTTGTGCAACAATGAGTTCCTGACAATAACTATTGGTATTTTGAAATATGAGCATTGTACATACGAGCGCTTGAAAATGGATAGAGCCGCCAGAACCTTTTGCCATGGAAACCTGCAGTCCTTGATGTGCCAGATGCAACCAGGAGGACAACACTGATGGTGTGTAAATCTATATTCTTAGCTCTGCACAAGCTGCAAAATGTGTTCCAATAGCAGTAATATAGAGTCTTTGTTACTGGCCTTCTAAACGAAAGCAACACTTCCATTACGTCCTCTGGGAGATCCCAATCTCTGTATCTTAACATCTCAGAAACCAGGCATGAAGGGTCAGGGTTCTGATCTCTGGGTGGAGAAGGCGACCTCTCTCCTTAGTGAGCACGTCTGCTCTTTGAGGAAGACAAATCAGAGGGCAGATTGAAATGTCCAGAAGTTCCGGGTCCCAAGTCCTACTGGCTCATTCAGGAGCAATCAGGATCATGGCTTTCCAGAGCTTCCTCAACCTCCTGGTGACATGAGGAATGACTAGGACTGGTGTGAACACATACAGGAGTGGACATTTCCACTCTACTACAAAACATGTCGCCCAGAGCTGCTCTGAAGAAATTTCCTGGAACAGAACTGGTTGCATTTCCTGTTAATACTGGATGTTAACTGATCCACTTGAGGGGTACAGGGAGAAGATCTGTAGAAGGACTGCCTGAGCTAATTCCCACTAACGAGAGACTGTGCTCTGCCTCTTCAGAGCCTCCGCCATGTTTTCTCTTCTCCGGCTAGGTGAGCGGCTGACAAGACTCCTTTAAGAGCCCAAAACCAGAGCTGCATCGCCTCTCTGCACAGTGGCAATGACCCTACACCACCTCCCTTTTTGAGATAATAAATGGCCACTGTGTTCTCTGTCATTATCAGGACATTCTTCCACCGCACATTTCCCTCAGCTCTAAAAGGTTTATGTGTAGTCTGGACTCCAATGGAGATCAATGACCGCCGATTGTCAGATTGTTTGCACAAGCTCCCAAACCATGAGGAAGGCGTCCGTTAACTACTGTAATGCCTGGCCACTGTTGCCAAAAAAGCTTCTCCCTTCATCAAAATCTCCTTGCAGGCCCACCACAGGAGATCCTGTGCAACCTTGCTCGAGACCTGAAGAAGGTCCGTCATCCTACCGGAGAGAGAACTGTGAAAATTGGGATCCGAGGGCCCACTGGAGGGACTGCATCCTTATGCGGGCTTCTTGCACCAGGAAAATACAGGAGGCAATGAAACCGAGCAACCTCAGAAAGGCCGGAAGATGTTGGGCGTTTTGAAATTTCATGATCATCTGCTGGATATGCAGAGCCCTCACCTCAGGGGGCGAAGCTTTTCTCGAGGAGGAATCTCGGATTGCCTAAATAAATTGAAGTTTTTGGGAAGGTGTCATGTGGGTCTTCTTAAAATTGAAGGAGATGCCCAGTCTGTGGAGAGGGTGGCGGGTGCATCTGAGATGATTCAGAGCCTGTTCGGGAGAACTAGCCCTGATCAGCCAATCGTCCAGGTACAGACAGATGTGATTTTCTCCACTCCTTAGATTCACTGCTACCACTGCCATCAACTTGGTGAAGACCCTCAGACAGAACTTGAAACTGACCGTGAGAACTGCCAATGGTAAACATCAGGTACTTTCTGTGCTTGTAATGTTTGGGCAAATGGAAGAAAGCATCCTGAAGATTGAGTGACCTCATCCAATCCTGGAGCTGGAGGGCTTGGAGGATGTGCGATAGAGTTACCATCTTGACCTTGTCCTTCCTAAGTGTGAGAAACCAGAGGGTATTCTCCCAAGTAGACTCCAATAATCCCTTATTCGGGTGGCCAGGGAAGTGCTGGCACTCTCAGATCCCAAACCCTGGGGGGTGGACGAGCGAGGGATGATCACCTGGGTAGGGGAGCCTTGGGTTATGCTCGGGGGGAATGCCCCAGGTGAGAGACGGTATTCCATCGGGGGAAGAGGACAAGGAGGACAAAGTCTTTGAGGCTTTTATAGGCTGTTCCAACTCAACCGCCTTTCCACCCAAAGAATCTTCCTCACCAGAATCCAACAACCCCTCCGCATCTGGTAAACCCAATAGGAACTGAAACCCTGCTGCACTAAGAAACTACATCCCCCAGAATCCCTGTTTTCCCATTGCGTACCAGAATACTCCCAGTCATTCTTCTCTGCGTCGCTCTGATTATTTCCCGAACTCCAAAGCTCCAAACCACCACCTTTCACACAATCCCCCCTATTCATTTTACAACCCCTACAAATCTCATATTTCAGAGTTGACCAACCACACCTCTTTTCCTACATGAACACTTTCTCATACTGTGACAGACAATGGACTAACAAAACAGTTTACCCGACATGTCCCAACACAAGGGTCAGGCAAAGTCAGGCAATTCCCAAAAATTCCTTTCTCTTCTCCGTAGGGATAAAAGGCAGAGCATGAAAGCACACTTCGAGCAAGGCCAAACGCACGAGGAAGCAGCTATTCCAGACCGGCAGTTCAAACGGAGGAGAAAGGCGGCGAGACCCGACAGGATGATGAGAGAAGGGAATTGCCCTTGCCCTTTTCAACTCAGACCTGCAAAGCCTCCGAAAGACAACTCATAAGACCGGGGAGTCAAGCTGGCGTGTGGTCTGCACTGATAACCAAGGCAGTAAAATGTGCTTGCTACCGTGGTACCGTCCTTGACTCCAGAGGCACGAAACGACAACGGGTTAAGCACAGCCGGTGAGTCGGAGAGCTGACAGAAAACCAGACTGTGTTGACCCCAAGGTTGCGAACAGCAACATTGTATGAACTTTTGAACAAAGAAATTGTGTGTGAACGCTTGAAAGAAAGTCCAGTGAAGGACCAGCTGCAGAGTGGTTAGGCGCCACGTGGGCGCTCATTCAAAGGACTCTGGCTGGTCCCTTTGTTTAAACTACAAGCCTAGGAGAGGAGAGGCCAGCGTGAGGAGTCAGAGGGGTCATACAAGGGTCGAGTCAAACCCCTTGTATAATCAAAAGTCTGACGCATTGACAAGGAGGAAAGTAAAGGGAAGCCTGGTTGGGGTCTCAAAGGGAAGCCTGACTGGGGGCTGAGATCCGGACTTAGGTAAAAGGAAGAACCTAAGGGGTCTAAAGCAACTGTTGTGTGAATTGTGGCAAGTGTGAACCCGACTGAGGGATGCCAAGAGAAAGCTAGCGGAAGGGAACCCTGCTTTCTAATGAGATGAGAAAATCATGAACTGTATTACAAAATTATGAACTGTGTTAGAATGGCTATGTGAACCCGACAGAGGGATGCCAAGGAGAAAGCTAACTAGAGTGGATCCTGTATTGTGAGAAAGCAAAGTGAATTGTGTATTTGGCAAATGTGAACCCGGCTGAGGGATGACTGCAAATTGGGGTGAACAGTAACACACATGTGAACATGGTGTCGACAAGAGTGAACCCGGCTGAGGGTTGTTCACAGTGAATGGTTGTATAAAAAAAAAAAAAGACCTTGAGACTCTGGAATGTTACATTGTGAATGAAAGGCCGTAGTGAACCAGACGGAGGGAGGCCCATGTTGTACGAGGGATCAAAGCCCAGCAGAGGGGGATCCGAAGGTGAAAGGTAGTCACCCGATGAAGATTTATTGAAGGAACTTCTGTTTGTTAATTGCAGCACATCAGGTCCTCTAAGGCAAGAGACTGTGTGAAAGACCTGGCCACAGAAGGCCCTGATATTTTGGAAACAAACTAACCTTGTGCTGGCGGGGCCCAGGAGTGTGCTGTGCTCAGGAGTCCCGCCTTGTCCCGTGCTAAAAACATGGGGAAGCGAGACTCCAGCCATACCATAATTTTGTGAACATTTTTCTTTTCTTGTAAACATTATCCCACACTATTTTGCAACTTAGCGGTAAGGACTGTCAATATATATATATTTTTTTTAGTATAGGACCTTTTTATTTGACAAGACGCCACTAGGACTGCCTTATTATTTGATGGTCCTAGCTTGCTCCCATCGTAGGTTTAGAGGAGGCATTTTTCTCACCCATTCATACAGTTTAATAAACACCCTTCAACTGTGATCACTTGTGTCTGTCTTTACTGTTGCCACAATGAGTTCCTCGTAACGAATAGCAATCCAGTATGGGAGTTCAAAAGGAACTCAGCTTGGATGTTAGAGGAGAGCTGTCCTTGGAGGAGGGACTTCGGGAGCTGTGCACCGGGCGAGCAGACTCAAGCTGAAAGGGAAGCCCTGCACAGAGGAGAAGGCGAACCCAAACGTGGTCCAGGACGGAAGAAACCTCTAGGCACCCCAGGCCTCAACAAAGCGTCCGAGCAATAGGACGCGCAGCCGGGCAGAGTCAGATGCCTGCATAGCCGCTGATGACTATGCCAACAACCCGAAAGCTACTGGAGCCTCGAGAAACACAGCTGCTCTGGAAAAGCTGGCACCTGTAAGAAAGAAACAAACAGTTACGCGAGTTACCCAAACGGCATTAGAGGTCTGTTGAAGCAAGGGGGTGAAAGTAGAAGCAGGAACAAGAGGGTCTGGCACCCCAAGACGAGTGGGACCCGCAGCCATAAGAAAGACAAAGTATAAGGGGTCTGGGACCCCAAGAACAGCCAAGATAGAACAAGAAGAATTGTATATTTGGCAGGAGAGGGACACAGATATGGTAATGGATTGCGAGACTGGGACCGGCACCCAGAACAGCCAAGATAGAGCAAGAAGAATTGTATATTTGGCAGGAGAGGGACACAGATATGATAATGGATTGCGAGTCTGGGACCGGCACCCATATGAGAAGCAAAGAATAAGAGGGTCTGGGACCAGAATTGTAAAATAAACCAACAAGGAAGTGTTGTATGCTTGGTAGGGGACTAAACCAAGAGGTTACAATGCTACATTGCGGGTCTGGGACCCGCACCCATGCACAAGGCAAAAGCCTAAAGTAACAAGGAAGAAGAGGGCCTGGGACCCTATGAAAGAAAAAGTCCACGTAACGACAACTGCTTGTAAACCAAGCCGTTCAGGATATTGCGATACCCGCACTCACAAGAGAGTTTGGGGAAGAATGGGTCAAGAACCCTGGAACTGAAGATAACCAATTAGAAGGATACAATCCTACTCTTGGTAGGAAAGTGTGCCAAGCTAGTTGGATAAAGAACTGTGAATCTGAGAAGTCCATCCTAGTGAATTACCAAGTGACTTGCCTAAAAAAGGATACAGGGCTTAGAAGGCCAAAAGGAAGGAAAGTAGAATAAGAAGTAGTCTAGGGGAAAGGAGCACAACCCTAGCTGTGGAATCCTACATTAGTGAACATTGTTTATTTCACCAGTTTTGATTGACCGAGAGACTGGGAACATTTTTGTTAGTTCGAACCACCACGAACACAGAAGTGATCATCTTGCACAGTTGGTTTAAGTTAGTAAAATTAGGGACAGAGGAAGGCTTTTCAGACATGACAGTGATAACATGTTTGGTTTTGGACTCTGAGAATTTCACTAGTTTTCTGTGAGGCAGAGACACCCCTATTAGATTTAAGGATAGAGGCATTTGTCCAATCCTTTCTTGATTAATAGATGTCTGTACCCACAAATATGCTACCATTGTGTCCGAGCCTTACTTATGCACCCTTAGTTTGCTGTGGTTGACAAATCGCTGCTCCCAGCGATTTTGTAGTTGCCTTGGAAGCCTGTAGCTTCTCCAAGAGCCATGTGTGGGACTCCATGTGTTGTCCCTATAACGCATTGAGTGCACAAGAGAAGATATTCACTCAGGCAACCTTACCGAATGTACCCTTGTACTGAGAGAGTGGAAGGATGTCGGCACGAACCATTGGACATCACGTAGTGCTGAGTGAAATCTGACGAGGGCTAAGTGATCTCATGAAGAAGATATACGAGGACATACAGAAACAATTCGAAAATACTTAAGAGTGACAGTCTAACTGTAGTGACAAGAGAAACATGCAGGAAATGATAAAGTAATCATATATACAAAGAAGATAAAGTAACTTGCTGCCCAATCAGTGTAAATACGCAGTAATGTAAGGTAGATGAGAAATATAGAAGCTTGTTATAGAGAAAATATAACGTGGCTAGGACGGCCATGACTGGAAAATAGACATCGGCTTGTGTTAAGACTCAATACAGCTACCTCAGAAACAGACCAGGGATGCAGAGTCAGGAGGCATTGGAGAAATGGCTCTGTGCGCGATGCAGAGTTAGGAGGAATTGGAGAAATGGCTCTGTCCGCAGATTAAAGGAGTCTATGTTGGCTTGGGATCAAGGGTGCTATTTTAAAGGAATAATTCCAAGGCACAAAGGAAGGCAGACGCATAAGCCATGTATGTAATACATATTTCTCTCAGAGTAAATAAGAAAAGAACAGTTGCCTGAGCCAAGTATTGGACAATTAACAGTGAATAAGGTCTATACAAGATGGATTGAGCACGTCTCTAGAGGCCAAAAGGAGCAAGAACACCAAGTAAAATTAAATAAAATAGCAGTGAATGAAAGGTCGAAATGGACACATTTGTGGTCTCTTGACACGTGATTCCGAAGTCGAAAATATGGGCTTTTCATTAAGCGTCGGATGAAGATAGTGATGTGCTTACACTCCCTCGAATGTCCTAACAAGAGAGCAACTACAAGGTCAACTACAAACAGGAAACTTTGGCTTATGGTTGGCCCTATGAGAGACGGACTAATTGGTAAAGTTGGGAGTAATCTGACTGACTCAAGCACCTGGGTTTGGTTTTGTTTACGTGCCATTAGCGAGCCGAAAGTCCAAGGCTGGGTGAGCATGCCAACCAATCAGAGGGTGTATGGGGCAACGTGATATACAATGCAATGTGGCATAGACCATTCTGCCAAATCAACCAAAAGGTGGAATCCTCAAAAATCACTGGCACCTTGAGGGAAGGCCATATAATGAAACAAATGATGGTGCCAGGATAGCAAGAGCAACTGGTAGAAAAAAGGCAGAAGGTAAGAAATCAAAACATAATTTTTATTTTATTTTAGATTTGAGTGTAAACATCATCATTGGACATCTTTAATTCATTTTTTATAAAACAACATCCTAAATTTCAGGCATTCATACATTCATTCAGCTAATTAAGATCCTACAACATTTAGATTAAATTATTTTAAGCATTTAAGAAAGTTCAAATTCAATTCCATTGCGTTGCTAATAGTTCTTCACTGGAGTGAACTAAAGATGTCCAATGATAATGTTTACACTCAAATCTAAAATAAAATAAAAATTATGTTTTGATTTATTACCTTCTGCCTTTTTTCTACCAGTTGCTCTCGCTATCCTGGCACCATCATTTGTTTCATTATAGACCATTCTGCCGCTATTTTCTCTGCTATAATCAGTGTTATACGTATTTAGAGGTAGATCAAGGCGTGCCCTACAGATAAGGGGCAGCCAATGATGTACTAACCCCTATGCATGCCATATGTACATATATGTTTCCCTAACCAATCCTTCCCCTCAATAGATTTTGTAGTTTGGCACGTAGGATGACCTCAGAGGACGCATATTGCGGTATATAACCTCTGTGTATACAAGTTTGTGTGCAAGTATCAGTCCTTTGTTTGCCAGTTTGCCCTGCTTTATTAAATTGAGAATAAAGTAGTACTTGCCATATTTTCTGAGTCTGTCTGGTTATTTAGTCTGAGATCTTTATTATAATTCCATCTAGCAAAAGGCACATTTCAAGGTGCTATAGCACAGGCATATGAAATAGTCTCAGCTGAACGTCGAGGGCCAAACCTGACCTGCGCAGCCATGCAAACCTTCAGGCTACAGCGCTTGCTGCCATAGCGCAACTAACGCAGTCTGAAGAGTCTAGACCCGATTACAGAGACTGGCAAATAGCATCCTTCCCACCCTGCACAATATAGAGAAAGCCTTCCCTTTCTGCTCTCTCAGGAATGTGTTCCACAGCCATTGCCACAACCTCCCATAGACTGTACGAATACTTGGCTAGGGCGAACATGGCATTAATGGCCAAGCTACTCGCCGAAAACACTGTCCCGGGCATCAAATCTGTCATCCCTTTCTGGAGGGATTGTGGGATAGGCAGCCACCTTGGAGGTGGACGCGGCTGCCAAGACTTTCTGGAGCTGGATGGCTAGACAGAAAATCTGGGTCTATAACCGACGGTCTGTACTTTTTGGTCAAGTCCTTATTTACTGCAGGTGTAGTGTACGGCTTTTTCCAAATTTTCCAAGACTATTCTTCAGTGCCGTATGAAAAAGCAATACTGTATCTTTTGGAGGACCCTTATCAAGAATGCCTGAGATCATCCTTCTCATATTCTGCTACAGGTCTGCTCCAGCCTAGATAATTATGTTGCCAATGACAGATCTATATGAGGCATCAGCATGCCCAGTCACATCTGACGCGACAAACTCCATTTCTGGCAAAGCATCTAGACCACTGGCATCCTTTAACGGATCCACAAGGTCTTTTAACCTAGACTCCTCAGAGATGAACTCTTCTGGAGCACCTGGAGTACCATGCTCCAAGCCAAACAGAGGGATTCACTCCTCAGCCTCCTCCTCTTCATAAATCGAGTTCGACCTGAAAATGTCCTTTTTAGATAAGGGCACAAAAGTCTTTGCCAAATCAGACGAAGACGTCACTGGCTATGATGTCAAAGAGCTTGATGCCGATTCCTTCTATGAAGCAGAGAGGGAAGGCAGTGGCTTCGCCTGGTCTCGTGGCGTTGAATCCCTTAACGCATCTTGAGGAAGCGTCGAGAACTTACTGCCCAACCTCTTAGGTGCGCAAGTAGTAGATTTTGATGGCACCCTGTTGGCCTCATGAGGCGCGATGGCGTCGGAAGCCTTTTTCGGTTTACTCGAAAGGGTGGGTGGAGACGCCTTTGTGGACACCTAACATTTTGAGTCGAAAATCCTCCCATTCTGCTTTTGAAGCAGATTTTCTAGGAAAACATACCAGTTTCCTATCGGGCGAGGAGTCGGAGGAAGTTTATTGGAATCAATGTCACTTCCTAGATCTCTTATGAGAGGGCGATGAAGATGTGTCGGGATTTGATTCTCGATATTGAGCGATTAATAAGTTTACTACGCTTTTTAGCCCTTTGAGGCGAAAGGACTACCTCATTTTAGATGGGGTAGTGGAAGAATATTTGGACAAAGGCCTACCTCAAGAGTTTCCCCTTCATCTCCTTCAAGGCCTTAACAGTCAGACTACAGTCTACTTTATGGCACACCCCAAGACACCAGCGAATATGCTATGGATCCGTGATGGACATCTTTAACCCACAGTCAAAACACCTCTGGAATACAGTCTTCAGAGTAGGCATATCAAAGATTTTGAAGAAACGCAGTAGAAAATCACGGTGGCAATTGAACCGCTTCGAAGTGTGCAGTGCATGCGCATAAACGGAACTGAGGCAACAGGCGTTGAAGTCTAGGCTGAGAGCGGGATGGAAGCCGCCGAGGAACAACGAGTCAACGCATGGCGCCTTCTGCTGTCAAAACATTTCTGAAGCTGCAAACACGATATCTGATATATCAAAGATGAGGAACCTGTGGGAGGACACAATCCATTAGATTTGAAGGTTACTTTTAACTCAAATCTGGCCTCCACAGTCAAAATGTAGACCAATTTGAGAATTAAAAAACAAATCATTGTCACATTTTTATCATTGTCACATTTTAAATGCTATCCGGATGCTAACCAGGTTGAGTAGCACAGGCACTGGTTAGACTCCATTTTAACCAATCCCAGAAGACCAATGTTTTCAACTCCCTCACAGCCCTCCATTTTCACTGTGCCAACAAATCAATCCCATTTCACCCCTTTCCAACTATTTCCCTCACACCCAGGGCAAAACTCTCTAAATAAGAGTACGTTTTCTTTGCTTGGCCTGTCAATATTTAATCAATTGTTTTGAGGACACTACACAGCACAAGTAATCTGTTAATATAATCATTTGCACTGGTGAAAGGATAGAAACAGTGCATGTGATGGCTGGAGGAAGAGGTGGCACTAAGAGCATCTAACATCTCTATTAAAACCAAAGTATTGGAAACAATTACGTCCATGCCACTAAATCATAATCCTTAGAAGTTAAAAAGTCCAGTCCAAAGACCCCAAGAATTAAGGCATATTCCAGGTCAAACTGCGATTTAGATCTAGGAAATGTAATGTGGCTGATAATTAGCAATTCACTACAAGGCTCAACTCTGTTCAAGTGGCTATTTAACATCGCCATCTAACCTTTATTGCCTCAGCCAATTTCTCCCACCATTTCAACGTTATTGATGACGCACAAATCATGTTAAATGTATCTAAGATCAGAACCGCTCAGGAAAAAATGCCTAGCTGCCTTCTGGCATCCCATGAATGGATGACCATCAAGCTATCCAGTTATCCAAGCAAAAGCCAAATCACTCTCCACACCCACATTCCTCACTTTCGAGTGCTTGGCTGCACTATGCCCTCTCATTTCCATTGCAGAGATGGTACAAATCCTTAGGCATAATTCTTTTATTGAACCAGGTCCTTCACCCCTCGGACTGACTAGTCTGTCTGCAAAGCACCCTTTTAGTCTATATGCTATGCAGGTTGACCCCCTCCCCTCCTACCCAACCCCCTACCGGGGAATGGCCCATACGTCGACCTTGCTAGATCCCTGGTCCTGCCAAAATTACATTACTGTAATATTGTCCATGAAAGTCTAAACAAACACCAAATACAACTGAAAGGCCTTCACGCAGCCCATATAAACGCCTGCCCCCATCACGAAGGACCTCATTTTTCCCCAGATGTTTTAAAAATGGACTGAACTCACAGCATTCAGACCTTTGATCTTTACTTCTAGCCCAGAGGCTGCTCCATTGTCTAGTGAAACTCTTACCTGTATTGCACTGTTGCCCAACTATGATTTTTGCGACTGCTTTGTTTTTATTGGGTTTTATGGCTCTGTTTTGCACAATGTACTTTACTGCGATTATTTAACTGCACCTCCCTATTAGCCATCCCTGCTTCTCTTGTTTTCCCTCTCACAGTTTGTATAGCCCCCTCCCATGCTTTACCACTGTACAATAAAAGCATTTACAGAATGAACAAACGGTAAAAGCCAACGAAAAACTGAAATGGAAAATTACAACTAAAATGCAAATGAAAACATTCACCAATTGCGCCCAAAAACAATCGTACATTAAATGTCTTTGAAAATATATTGGTGCAATTTTTCAACTTCTAAAGAAGGTAAAATAAATGGTAGCTACTGGAGTAAAATTAGATTCTTTTTTAAACACATTGGCGTTCTTGGCTAACAAAATAAGTAAAGTTGCCTCTGTGCGCTTTTAGAGAGTTTGTACACAGCCTGCACTTCATGCAAGAGCGAACTGGCCTTTATTCTACTGACTACATACCAGTTATGAAGTTCTCTTTCATTCCTTGGTCCCCGTTCTCTAGCACTGCTGGTTGAGATGCTGTAGGCCCTATAACAGATCATAATGAGCGATAAGCAAAGATGAAAAAGAATGCTGTGGCATGAAAAGTCCCTGCATTACAGAATTATACTGCTTCTGCTGCCACTGACAAATGCTGCTTAAATCATACGTTTGAGTAAATCACTGCTTAAATATGAAGGATGGAGCGAGTTCACAGAACTGAAGCAATTTGTTTTGTGAAGGCCAAATGCTAAAAATGCCTAATGTACGTTTAGGAAAGTTTCACTACCAACACAACTCATGGTTTGAACCATGTAGCCAGGACTGCAAAAGCAGCCTCATATTTCAGGTTATGGGGATTTGATAATGTGGTTTGAGGCAGAGGGAGTCTACTTTCGAATATTATATATTCATCGCACTGACACTTTTACTTACTCTTGATCCTACGGTTTGGTCCATATTGATCTCCTTGTATAGGCTTCCTTTCCTGTTACAACCTCAGTACTCTTTCTATTTCTTGGACTCATTTGTTCCTGCCCTCCCATCATATATAAAACTTGTTTCACAGGGCACACGCTTCATGCAACACATTTTCAAACCTAATGTTTTAGTTTATGACGGCTTAATGTTGAATTGCTGACTGAGGTATTGATTTTACTGAACTGCTTTTATTGCATGTTAGGGGTATTTGATATTGTGGTTTGGGGTCAAGGGATTTTCTTATTTTGGGTATGTGTAGTACTGATACCTTCCAACTTTACTCTCGATTTTACGGTTTGGTTGTTATTGATCACACTCTGCCCCCATTGCAAAGGCTTTCTATCCTGATACGTCAGTCCTTTTTATATTTGTCCCATTCTCCTGTCGCATATAGAGCGCTTTACACATGACTGTACAGTGTTCATGCACTGTGGAAGTGCCAGTGGCACGCAAAAGGCAACCAAGTCAGCACCCACCATCACCACTTCGAAACCAGCACTCATGAATGCTGTGGCACTCATTCCAGAGACGGGTACTGATGCTTTTGGGCCTTTTCTCCTGAAACTATTCTTTAGATGTTGATGTTTGTTTGTTTGTTTATAGCGCGCGCCAGACCTGAGGGTATCCGGGCGCGTGTTCAAGAATACTTTAAGCTTACATGTTACAGTTACACATTTCAGGATGGTTACAGGGTGCATTAACAGTAAATGATGACAATATACATGGTTACATACACAGGTGATTGTACACGGGGGTGTATACACAGTATACATTGAATGTTAAGGAGCAAGGTGGGTTAAGCGGGGGTGATGAGCGAGGTATGAGTTTTAGCTGCAGATTAATAGATGGGTCAGACGTGACTAGTCCTAGTCTAGTCAGTTATAAGTCATTTTCTTTGAGCCATTTAATGCAATTAAGTCTGAAATGTGGGTAAGATTGGTCAGACCTTAAGGATGATGGGAGGGAGTTCCATAGCTGGGCCGCTTTGAAAGGGAAGCTGGTGCCTCCGGCTGTGCTCAATTTGAATGGGGGCACAGCTAGTTGGTTGGTGTATGCTTCTCTGGTAGGTCTGTTAGAGGTTCTTCTTTTGAATCTTTCTGTTAGGTATTTGGGGGCTAGGTCGTTAATACTTTTGAAAGTCAATGATACTGTTTTGAGTTTAATTTTGTCAGCTGTGGATAGCCAGTTAGATTGTCTTCTGGCGTCTGAGATATGCTCTCTTCTTGGGATTCCTAGGGTGGCTCGAAGGGCGTTGTTCTGCAGGGTTTGGATTTTTTGCAGTGTGTGTTTATTGGACCCCATGTATAGTGCATTGCAATAGTCCAATTTGGATAATACCAGGGGTCTTGATAGGGTGAGGCAGCTGGCGGTGGATAGATATGGTTTAGCTGCTCTAATCAGCTTACAGGTGTAAGCGGTGCTGGAGGCCATCGCATTTACCTGCTTTGTTAGAGAGAGGCATGAGTCGAGGTAAAAACCTAGTGTTTTTACTTCTTTCGCTACTTTAATGGTGTTGCCATCGTTCAGTTTTTTGATATTTTGTGTGTTCCCCAGTATGATGAGTTGCGTTTTGTCATCATTCAGGCATAGACCGTGACGGGCCATCCATGCCTGGATGATGAGGTATATCCTGTTCACCAAGGCCAAATCCTGTTCATAATCCCCCGAAAGTGGGATGAGAATCTGAGTGTCATCTGCATAGTTTGTGTAGGTGACGCCCAGAAGGTCCAGATCATTGAACAGGGGCTTCGTGAAGATGTTATACATAGTCGGAGAGACACAGGATCCCTGGGGGACTCCACATGTGATAGGTACTGGGTCAGCCGCTGCAGAGGTGGAGAAAACCCTCATGGTTCTGCCGCTTAGGAACAACCTGATCCATGCAATGGCATGTGTGGAAATGTGGGCCGCGGTTTCCAAGTGGGTACAGAGCACATCATGATCCACCAAGTCAAATGCCGCCGAGAGGTCCAGAAGGAGGAGTAGGGCGGTTTTTCCAAGATCTCTCAGCTCATCGACTTGGGTTTAGAGATCGATAAGCGCAGTTTCGGTACCATGTTGAGGCCTGAAGCCTGACTGTCTGGTGCCTAATTGTTGGTGCATTTCCAAATATTTTTGGATCTGTAGGTAGGCCACTCTGTCTAGGATTTTTAACAGAAATGGTACCGTAGTGATTGGTCTGTAGTTAGTCGGGATGGCGGGGTCCAAGGTTTGCTTTTTAAGGAGGGGGAGGACCCAGGATTGTTTAAGATTGTCTGGTATAGTGCCTGATGCAAAGGAAGCATTAATAAGTTTGGAGATAAATGGGGATAGGTCTCTGGCTGCGTCTTTTATCAGTTGGGCTGGGCATATGTCACCTCGACAGTTGGTTCGTTTGAGTGAGAGTATTATTTTTTCAATCTCTAGGATGGTTACTTTGGTGAAGTTGAATTTGTGTTCTGGCTTGGTAGTGGTAGGTGGTTTACCACTGATTGGATGAGGTGGGCATATTTTGTTTCTTTTTCTCTATTTTGGTTTGGAGTGTGGCAATTCTGTTTAGAGCTTTTTGGATGTTGGAGTACCATGTTTTATTTTTGTCGCAGTTGTCTGGAGCAGGGATAGGGTTTTCCAATTCCTTTAGTATAAAAAATAGCTCTTTGGTTCCAGATTTAGCCTGTAATATTCTGTTGTTAAAGTCTTCTTTTTTGGCCCTCCTTATTTCGTTTTTGTAGATCTTAGAGGCACTGATGAGAGCTACTTTGTTAGTCTCTGATGGAGTTAGTCGCCAGGCGGATTCGCATTTGCGTTTTTCAATTCTTAGGGATTTGAGGTGAGGGGTGAACCAAGTGTTTAAGTGCGCTCTGGGCTTGCTTTTTCTCATTTTCAATGGGGCGATATTGTCCAGGGCTGTGGCCATGGTTGAGTTGAATTTGTTCACTAGGGCTGTTGGGTTTAGTGATTCAGATAAGGAATTTAGAGTTGGGAGGATAAGTGGTAGCAGTTTGTCTGCAGTTATGTTTTTTTATTTCTGGTTGGTAGGGGGGGGGGCAATACATTTACCTTGGGTTGGGTGGTGTTTTCATCTATGAGGAAGGTTATTAGTGCGTGATCTGTCCAGATTTGTGGGCAGACATCGGTGATTGTTACATTACAGTTGTGGTTTGCTACCCAGTCGAGTGTTCGACCTTTTTCGTGGGTGGGTTGTGAGATTCTTTGGGTAAATCCCAGTTCTGTGATGACATTGGCGATGTTAGTCGCTTACAAGTCTTTGTGGTCATTGAAACCTAAGTACATGTCTCCCATGATGATGGCTTGCGATGAGTTTTTTAGATTGTTTGAGAGGATCATAGAGATGTCCTCCTCAAATGTTCCAATGGGACCTGGGGGCCTTTAGATGTAGTGTATATTGGTAGATTGAGAAGGTGATGTTGAGAGTTGATTAGGTCTTTAAATGAGGGGCATTTTTCAGCATTGCCTAGATCTAAATTGTTGTGCTTTAAAAATGTACTATCAGCCCATCGTATGGAAGCAGAAGTATTTTCTATCGGCAGCACACTCACTCTGCAACAAATAAAACGAACGGATTAATCATGATAAAATCCATTAAAATTAATGCTCCATGTCTAACAGAAATCTGGCTGATTGATAACGTACCATTATTAATGTACCTAATCCCTGTAAACACATTTTTCTGCCACTCAAGATTCAAACTACTACTGACCCACATTATCTCAATGATTAGCTCTCTGAGTTACTAGATAATTTAGCCCCTTTGTAAGCATGCATTAATAATAAAACCATGCGATAGAAAAACTGGCTCACTAAAAAGTGAATGATTCCCGTTGACTAAGCCAATTTTAAACAAAATATGGGAGCACCAATCATCCTCTTTCCAAAATTGCATATTTAGGGCAACTTAGCTTCTATACAGCAACCAGCCAAAACGCAAAAATGTTCAGATTGATTAATTCAATAATCCACCCGCTTTGACACACTCTTTTACTGCATCTCAGCATTCGGGAGATTCAATTTCTCATTACTTTGCCAACAAAATCATTGCTTGAAGGCAATTTAACCTCTTGCCCAAGTACCACAGCTCAGATGGCAAATAAGCAACCAAATCTACTTCCTAAATCTAATATCACTCTTGATTTTTGTTTTGCCTGCTGGCTTCTGAAGACCCAACAACTAAATTGGGCCTGGCCAAATTCTCCGGCTCCCCTGATAATCCTCTATAGCCTAAAATCGCTAAAAACGTTTGGTCTTGTAATGCCAGGGAGATTCTTCATATCTTTACTTGATCTCCATCTTCTAGGCTGGTAGGGAGGCAGTGATACATCCTCTATTTAAATTTTTTTCCCCTGGATCTAAATTATTATATGCCAATTTCCCCATACTCTGTTCCTGGCTGAGGTATTGGAAGAGGAAGTCCTGTCCAAACTAAAGGTCTTTCTTCAGAGGCAAAAGTATTCGATGAATTACAAGTGGGTTTTAGACTTTAAGTTAGTACTGAGCTTGTGTCCATTAAAATGCATGCTAAAAAAATAAAATAAAATAAAGAGTGAAAAAAAGGACAAGTTGATTGCCAAGGAGCTTTGGTTTTCCTGGATTTGCAAGCAGAATTGGATACTGTAAATCCTCACAGCCTGCCAACTAGACTTGAACAACTTGGCATATGAGGTTTAGAAGTAATCTGTTTCAAGTCCTTCAAATTCCTGTTAAATCAGTTCTAGCAAAAGGTTGATAACATGTGGAGTTCCCCAGCCACTGCCACTCCTACTTTTCAATCTTTGCAGGTCTCCTTTGGTTAAAATTTGAAGCCACTACTTTTTTATTACCTGGGCGATACTCAACTGTTCATTAAATGATCAGGAAACAGCCATTTCACTGCCAATTCTCTTAGAACGTTCCTGCTGGACATTAAGGACTAGATGGATGCAAATCATTTGAAGATCGATCCAGCTGTAAGTGAGGTACAATCCCTTCTGCTTCAGCTCTGTCCTCCTCTCATTAAGTGCCCTCAACTTATCAATCGTGCTTTCTTCAACTTATAGAATTAAAGAATCTGACGACGCCTTTTTTTTATCACTAGCAGGCGATTCCTAGGGCTGAAGCGTGTAAGCTTGAAGTGTCGTAGCCTACGTGTACGGCTGAAGCATATAAGCTTTGTATTGTTCAGATGGCACACATTCATCAACTTCTGTGGGAAATTGAAGTTCCTGTAATTATTATAAGAGATTTGCCACAATGTGATGGACAAAGTAATTGCGTACACTATTGAAGAGACATGCACCGTTTCCACTGTCCCGCATTACTACAAAAAAACAGTTGTGTGTCACCCTCATGACTTCAAAAGTGAGTGCTGTTAATGTCAGCTAGAATGCCGATAGTGTGAAAGGTTTAGGAACAATGAACTGCTGAAGTTTACATGGAACTACAGCAGAACTACGGTGTGAAGAACCATATGGCAGGGGTAAGCATTGTAGACCACTTAATGTTTTTTTTTTTTTTAACTAGGCACATTTATCTCATACTGTTTCCATGGTGTAGACAAGGTAACCTATCCACATGCCACATTTCAGGTTTATAGCATGTTTATAAGTATGCTGAACATTTCAAAAAGGCACACATACATTTATATAGATAAGGTTACATTTATCAATGGCTTCGTTTTGCCCCAATTTAGATTTTAGCAGCAGTATCTTGACTTTAAAAACACAACCTTTTCAAATTCAAACACATGCTGAATTTTGTGGCCAGACCGATACTGGGACTCAAGTATGATCATGTTTAACATGCTTTGCAATCATTGCATTGGATACCTGTTAAACAGCGGACCATCTTCAACTATGCTTGGTACACAAATTGGTTCATGAAAATCATTACCATCTATACCATCCTCGCACCCAAGACACAAAATCAGCAACAATACAGCATGTTTGCGTCGACTTCAGGTGGACAGGATGGCACTTGTCTGTCATTCATATCAACCTTTCTCAATATAGCGTTAAATACCACTTTCGAGTGGAAAGGCAGGGCCGCCAACGGTCTGGTCTCCATGCATGAGCCAGCTAAGCCAAACTGCAGCCTCCCAGCCCTTCTCACCATGAAAGTGGTATTTAATCGCAAACTCTCAATCGCCATCTGGGGTGCCAATACTTTTCCTGTTTGTTTTTAAGGGAACACACTTTACGCAATTCATGCTTCCCTTAAAATAAATTATCCATTTGTTCCCTATAGAAAATAACCATTTACAGGACCGGGAGGGCTTGCAGGCATTGCGCAGGTCAGAGGCCATTGAGGTGTGGCATTCCAGTGGAGACTCTGCCTGGGGCACCACCTCCAAGGACAGGGTGAGGGCTGATAAGAGGCTAAGTGGCACAGCATGAAATGTGGACAGCTACTTCAAAATTTCGCTTGAGATCCAGGCCCCCGGATTTGACAGCTCTTTCCAGAAGGTGCCAATATACAATATAATCAGAGCAGAGCAATGCGAGCTCTGGAGGTCATACAGTGTATGTGATTTCAGTAGATCTGTAGATGTACAGACTGCATGAAATTATTGATCACTCCTTTGCGTAAACATCTGGTTAGATTTGCGTTTTCATTATGTAGGAGCAAACAAAGTAAGAGATTAAGCAGAATGGCTGGCCTAGCAAGCAGATAACTGGGCAAACTAGGTGGAATATTATTAAACAAGAGTGCTTAAGCCCCTATGCTGAAAGTGAACATGGTTCAAATAACCAGTTCCATGGAAATTATGCCACTCAGGAGGGTCTACAACTATGTTTAGCTCAATGTTCCCTTCACAGCGAAGAAACATCCAATTGTATACCAGTCTGGTCCCACCCATAAGGGCAGCCCCGTAGTGGAATATTGTAGTTTGCAGCCATCTCACTTTTAGGCTAGCTTGTGCAAAGCAACAGGGTGATCAGAAAATGTCAAGGAGTTTGGGAGCAGCTCATCGGTTGAGCACCAGTTGCACACATGTATGCAACCAGCAGGTCACAGAACTAAGTTTGACATTAAAAGCATTTGGCCAGCAACATGAACATTTTCACAATTGTTCACTCAATGAACCCCCCACCCCCGCCCCCAAAAAAATATATACTTGACACTATTAGATTTAGATACACTAACCTAAACTTTACTGAAATACAGCAACAATGCAGTGTTTCACTATAGCAATACTGTGATTATGCATTATGTAACAACTTGCTTTTTTTAAGAATGGAATTGCAGGACTGTCTTATAAAAAAATAAAGTTAACACATTGCCAAACAGGAGATGGTTAACTTAATAAAAGGATCATTCTATTACTTCTGGTTTGTAATTTTAAAAAGAAACATTTTTGTATTTATCACTTCCTACAGTACAGGCCTTTGGCACTTAAGAGTGGAGGAAATTATCTCTGCTGGACTCTCTCGTCATTAACCACTTTGACCTTCCGGTGAACAGAGGAAGGGGGTACAGAGTGCTGAGGGCACGAGGAATTCAGGGTGATCTGTGCTTTCACTGAACAGGGCAATTTAAATTGCTAGCTCTGCTAAACAAAATGTCCATTTAATTAGCAAACCTACAGAATTGCATAGCAAATTGCTATGCGACACTGCTCATTTTATTCCTTGCTTTCCTAAAAGGTCCTTGATCACTGCTTTCTGACCGGCTTAGGATCAGCATATTTCTGAGGACTAAATGACAGTGCCTCATGTAACTTTCCACAGTAGTTGTCATCGAAAGAAGGGTACACATCACTTTTTTCCCCTGCTCAGACATAACAATTATGCTCACTGAGCACTTGTGCAAATAGCTACGGGGAGGCAAAATGCTTACACGCTCCTCTAAGATGATGTCGGAGAGCACTCAGATAAAGCAAACTGACCCACATAAACCACTGACTAACTGAGCACAAATCAAATGGCATAGGGAATGAAATGCAACCTTTATTTTAAGAAGTGGAATACAAGCTATAATGGGCCTAGGTCCTAATGCTACGTATGTGACTTCGACCAGCTATAGTAACACTGACATCCTTTATAGTCTGATCCCTCAAATATTTTGCAAATATTTACCAGCCTAATGGTATAGTAACAACACATTTCTAAGTCAAGATGTCCCACATTTACAAAGCAATGAACTCCTCCTGACTTCAAGCAATGGACAAAGAGCAACGTGAGGGGTTAAGTAAATGAGATGGAAAGGGAGAATAAGACATACCAATCATGGGGGAGAGGATCCACACCTTAAACTATTTCAGCAGTACCTCCATACAGACCCTGGTTTTGTAATAGGGTTATCAGTTGACAGGGAACAAACTGCGGCCTGGAGGAGGCCCAAACCAGCAATTCATTCACTTGTAGGGTAGTGCTCAAATCTCATGAACTGGCAAGGAGGCAGTTAGGTGGGCATGTGAAAGTAGACGTACTGCAGAGCCACAGCACAAAGCCAAATAAACTATATCTGCAACAGCAAAGGCGTTGCTAGGGGCAGCTGAGGGGGCTATAGCCCCAGGTCTTTTGATGGTAGCCCCAGATAAAATCTTAGGGGCTACAATCGAAAGGCTAGCTAGTCCAGAGTCCCGACAGTCCCCGAGACCTAGCAACATCTCTATGCACTAGGTTCTTTCCAAAGACTGTGGTTGAAAGGAAGGTGGGTTAAGAGTAGAATGCAGCCCTGCATCATTCCTATCCATATATAAGAACCTGAAGAAGAAACCCAGGTTTGTTATGCCTGGTCGACTATTGTTAGGCCCAAAGCCTTTTTTTTCCCCATCTCCAAGAGGAGCTTTGCAGAAAGGTACTGGTTGGGAGGGGAGAAAGATCACAGGGAAGCTGAGGGAGTCTGGCTGTCAGAATTCACAAGCTCTGCATGACAGGCCTCACCACCATACAGAGATGTGCATCCTTCAGTGACAAGAAGCCCATCCCAGCTAATTGAACTCATTTTGGTCTGTTCTTGCTCTTTGGTCTTTTTTGCCTTTGAAAACCATCACCACTTAGCTACTGTAATCATTCCTACAGATAATGGGCATGCTAGCTAAATGTACTCCTTGACGGCATATGCTCCCAAGAAAAGGAAATCGAAGGTAACTGACATCAACCTTTCCCCTGTTTCCGCCTACACATCTCCACAGGTGTGTTTGGATTAGAGGTACCAGCAGAGCAGTGCTACGGAAAAGAACACTTCTTACTGCCCGATATAAAAAAAATATATAGATTTCAAGTTGCATGAATTACTAGGTACAAGGAAGTGTGGATTACAAGAATATACCACAGAGTCTTACTTGCCCAGAAAATACCCCCAACTAGCTATAGTATTTATTTTGACTGCCAAAAAAATCATTTTACTTGCAAATTAAAAAATAATGAGTAACACGTTACTGCAGACTTATCGGATGTCCTAGCATCATGAAAAAATAGTTATCTGGCGTGGTTATGAAGACTAGCTTTCCCTTTTTTGCCACTCTGCTACAGTGGTCCAAAACCTGGGTTTGAGATACAAATTGAGGCATAGGGTCCTTTCTGCTTCTTAGGCAAACAATTTCAGGAATGATTCACTAAGACCACTGCTTGATCAATGTATAGGAGCAGACAGCTAGCAGAGGCTCAAATTACACGCAACGATTTTTATTTGACTTGCCTAGGGGATTACAAGAACATAATGTGCGATTGGTGTCCTTGGGAAGATGAGGGATTCGAAGAACAGAGTCAAAAGGAAAGTGTTCAACCAGGAGCGTGCACATATTGTGGCCCCTCTTACCCTCTTTGGTATTGGAAGCAGTAGCAGCTTTGTCTCACACAGCAGGACCGCAACACTACTGCTAGCTAAACACCTCACAAATGACTCCCTTGAAGAGCTGGGCAGCTCATCTTGATCTAGGCAAAAGATATACTTGTGCGTCCTGTCCCCTTTTCTGCCATCCTTCTGGGCGTCCCCCCAAAATGAGGACAGTTCCGGAACTTTTGGCAGCGAAAAATTGAGCTTCCCCTTTAAATTTATTATAGCACGCAGAGGCACAGTCTTGGGGCGTGCGAACACCCCTCCGGCGCCTCACCTCAGCCCCTTTTTCTGCATGGACGGTGTCGGACATGGCAGCCAGCGCAGACTCCACTTGCTTCCTGTTTTTGTTTTCAATCTTATTTAACCTCCAATTCAGTGCCTCGCCTCCCCGGGCGCATGTCGGCTGCAGGAGGATTCACAATATGTTACTCATGCGACAGCTCGGTCCCAGCCTTCGACCTGCATGAACTCATGAGTGTATGGGGCCCGATAAATGCTGGGACGCGTGAGCAGCTTACAGTGCTATCGGTCACAGGGCACTGAATGATCGTATGTCACGTTGGAGGGAAGTCTTCCACACTTCTCCTCTGGCGCACCTTAAGGACTTAGTCTATAGGACTGCTCCTGAAGACATGATGGGCTCTCTGTTCAGCATGGCTCCTCAGCACGGAGACTCCTTCCCGGGGGTTCCCACAAGCAAGGGTTCCTTGGATTCAGGTTCTGGCAGGCACGAAGGCTACCGGCTCCCAAGCCGAGGCGACCGGGGGCTCTTCGGGCGTTCCCTGGTCAGGCCTGAGGCAGTCAAGTCCACCGGCTCCCAAGCTCTGGGGCCCTACCGGCTGTCTTCAGAAGGGCGACCAAGTTCATCCTCTTTGACCTCAAGGGGTGAGGGATCGTCGGGTGCCATCGCCAAGAGTCAGTCCACGGCACGATCCAGCGCGACTGCTGGCACAGGTGCTGAGGGCGCACAACCTACCGGGGTTCACTCCGAGGTCATGAGTCAGAGCATTTTGACTACTGGCTGGTCGGCCGAAGGCTCAGCGCCTACCAGAGTGGTCTCTGAGGTTGATGCTGTTTGTGACCCAGGACGTGTCCTCCCATGTCTGAGCCTGTATGTGGCTCGGGACCTTCGTGCCCTACAACCCAGGGCATGGCGCAAGGCTCCAAAATGGCAGATAGGAACAAGGCACAGCCTGCGAGGTCAGTGGCCATTTTGATTCGAACCAGGGCACGTCTGTGCTACTGCCCATTGAATGGACCTTGCAAGAAAGTCCCAGTCCCTTTCCCTCTGGAAGCAGTGGGGGACTGTATGGTACAGGCATGTGTTCTCCTCAGGGAGGGGGGAACATCTACATATTGCAGGAGCAGCAGCCCAGCGCTTCGCAGGGCTGGGCCCCTAGGTATCCGGCGTCTAGCGAGGATCGCCTCTTCGAGCACTTTGTCCTCTTGATGCGTTCCCCTCAGATAACGGGGCACCTGAATGGTATAGGACATCAACATCCCGCACATCAACAGGGCCAAAGCAGGGGGGGTTAGGATTCCCGTTCTTAGCCCCTAAGCTTTGGAACGCTCACCCTACTACCCTCAGAGCTGAGACATAACCAACAGCCTTGCAGAAACACCTCAAAACTGCCCTCTTCAACTCCCTCCCTCCCTTCAGCCCTTACCACATCAACCCCCTACATCTCACATACCTCGACAATTCTTCTTGCATTGCACTATGTATATCGTGTGAAGTGCATGGTGTTAAGGGTGTACTATGTTTTTCTTGGCTTCTTTTCTGCAACTAAGCTCTGCTACAATCTCTGTAACTAAGTTTGATCAATATCTGAAACAAGCGCCACGATACCCAAGGGCTGCTGTGCGCTCAACAAATATGAATAAATAAATAATAAATAGTGAAGGAGGTGATCCCAGAGGCGGTGTCTCCCGACCTCATGCTCTCGGTCCTCCACCCATGCCTCCAGCGCTACCAGTGCCAGTGCCGGTCCTTCTCCTGGTCCAGGCCACAACACTTGTACAGACCCCTCGATGATCTCCTGTAACACCAACGCCTCTCCCTTGCAGCCGTTGGGCCAGCCTTCAGCTCCAGACCTAGGGGCGGGACCCTGCAGGCACTAGTGTACCAGGGCACAGACTCCCTCAGGGCTGTAAAAAGAGAGGTGCAGGGCGATGATGATTAACCCTCGACCGCCCTTTCATGACCGCCTTTAGGGCCTGGAAGAGTTCTTGGGGGTCCCTTTGCACGAGGAAGACCCCTAGGAGGAGGGAGTGCTAGCAGAGGTTTTGGGCAAGAGCACCACGATCTAGTACGGCATCCCTCTCCAGAAGGATGTCCTGCAGATGGCGAGAAAGGTCTGGGAGAAGCCCAGGGCCATCGCCCAGATGAACAAGTAGTTGGACAGCAGGTTCAGGCAGACAAGACAGGGAGCAAATCCCATCCTCAGCCCCATTCCTCAGTGGTGGCGGCGGCCTCCCTCTATTCTAAACCATCGTCTTTGTAGTCTTCCTCCTCGGGAGCCACCTCCAGGTGTCAAGGTCCTTGAGTCTTTGGGCAAACGCTGTTATGCCAGATCAGGGCTGCATTTGTGGCAAGCCAATGCTGACACCCTTTTAGCTGTGGCTAACCAGAAGCTTGGGGGGAGCTCCGGGAGTTTCTGCCCGACCTCCCTATGGAAAGATAAGCCTCCTTTCAAGGCCTGTCTGGCGGATGCCTGGGCTGTTGTGCAAGACCGCATGGAGTCTTTGGTCGACAGAGCCATCAGAGGGCTGTGCTTGGGTGTCGAGATGAGAAGCACGGCGTGGATGCATGCCACTAAATTTTCATCTGACGGGCAAAAGTGGATCCAAGATTTGCCCTTTGAGGGTGTGGACCTCTTTCATTCGTCAACCAATGACGAGTTGACAAAGAAGAAAACCTCCACTCAAACAGCCAAGTACTTGGCCATCCTGACAAAGCCAGGGCAGAAGTCCTTCCCTCAATCTCAGGGCAGAACCGAATTCAAACTCCAAGCTTTTACCAGCTTCAATGGGTTTCAGGACTGAGGTAGACAGAGGTCCGACAGGTCACCAAGTGACAACAGGAGGAAGCAGCAGAGGAATTTGCGCAGGTTTTTCCGCTCCCACTCCTCTGCTCCCGCCTCGGATGCCAAGAAACAGCAATGTCACGGCCGGGGAAAACATATCCCCAGTAGGGGACTAGCTGGCTCTTGTCCTGGACAGCTCGAAGCAGCTTTACAAGAAACTTGGATTCTATCTATAGTCGCCACAGGCTTCAGTCTTCCTCTTTTTCATCTACCATCCTCTCCTCTTAGTCAGATTGGGCCCCCAGCTCTTTTACGGGAGCTCCTTTCTCTTGGAGATGCAGGTGGTGGATCCGGTTCCTCAGTCGGACAGGGGCTCCGGTTTCTATTCCAGGATTTTTGCAGTACCCACAAACAACCAGGCTGGCCTGAGGGTAGTACTGGACCGGTCATTTCTCAATCTGTCTTTACCGCTCGAACGCTTCAAGATAATTACTGCCACGCACATTGGAGTCTCTGTGTGCAGGGGCCTGGATGTGTTCCCTAGTCATTAAGAATGTGTACCTGAATGTTCCCATCTACCAGCAGCATCAGAGGTTTCTGTGGTTCATGATTATGTCGTACCACTTTCAGTTCAAGGTGCTGCCTTTCGGCCGGAACTCGGCCCCTGGTGTCTTCACGAAGTTGACGAACGCAGTAGAGGGTCGCCTCCGCTTGGAGGCGAGTCACCTGTACCCTTATCTGGACGACTGGCTAGTGAGGGCGGGTTTACCCAGGGGTGGTACACTCCTGCCAGAGATTGGCAAATATTCAACAGCTGGGGTTCTCCCTCAACCAAAGGAAGTCACCTTTGTGCCCCTCCCAGTATATGGTCTTCCTAGGGGTGCGTTGAAACAGCTGTTCAGCGGGTGATCCCCCACACCGAGAGGCTCCTCTCCCTTTGCAAGGCGATAGGGCACTTTCTGACCAACTCCTCCACCTCGGCATGGTTGTTGCAGCACCTTCTGGGGCTGATGGACTCCGGCATGCTCGGTGTGTAGCACCCTCGCCTCAAGATGAGGTGCCTCCAGCGCCACCTGGCGGACAATTGAGATAAGGAGACGGGGTCTCAGTCGGACAGGATCCAAATACCCACCTCCCCCTGCCCGATCTTCACTGGTGGTTAATGGACGGCAATATTTCAGTGGGTTCCACATTAACCTGACCGGAGCCTACCCTGGTGTTGATGACGGGGCACCTCTTTCGGGCTGGGGGGGCTACTCTGGAGGGCTACGCAATTCATGTCACATAATCAGGACGGAAGCCCTCCTGCATATCAATCTGCTCGAGCTCAGGGTAGTGGGCCTGGCCCTCAAGGCGTTTCTGCCCCTCATGAGGGACATGGCTGTTCTGGTCGGGACGGACAATTCCACTACAATGTTTTACCTGAACAAGCAGGATGGCACAAGTCCCCCCTGCCCACCCCTGCTTGGAGGCAGTATCGATCTTGGAATGGGCTCTGACGGAGGGGATTTGGAATTCAGCAGTCCACCTCCTGGGGGACAGCGACGCAGAAGTGGACCAGATGAGCCACCTGGGGTTCAACACATACGAGTGGGAGTTGCACACAGATGTTGCCCATGTTCCAGCGTTGGGGGTTCACGGACCTGGACTGGTTTACATCTCCTCTGAATTCCAAGTGCCCCCAGTTTGCTTCATGGGCAGGATGGGGTCATGGGTCACTTTGAGACCCCTTCCAGATCGGTTGGCTCGGCCACAGAGGTTATGCATTTCCTTGCACCCCCCACATCCACCCCTCTGCTCCAGCGGACTCTGCAAGTTCCGGGCTTCAGTGGGTTGCAGCCTCATCCTGATTGACCCCCACCTCAACTTCGAGAACCATGTTTTCGGATCTGCTGCAGTTGTGCTCCCAGGGACCCGCCCACCTTCCAATCCCCAACAGGGGCTTCCTGACACAGCAGGGCAGGTAACGTAAACATTCCAGACCCGACCAGGCTGGCGCTGGTGGCCTGGTTCCTGACCAGCAAAGGCTGCAGTATGCTCAATTTTCGGATGACAATTGGGACATCATTCAACAGGCCAGGAGGCCCTCTACTTGGTCCCAGTACAAGAGCAAAAGGACTAGGTTCTGTCATTGGGGTCTTGACAAGGGTATGGATCCCGTCACCTGTCCTCTGGTCGACGTACTGGCTTTTTCAGCCCATCTGGCTCGTTCGAGTGCAGGTGGATACTTGCTGCACTAATTTGGCAGGCATTGGGGCTTACAAGAATTCCCCCTAGCATGTGTTTTCGGCAGCCAATCTGGTGATTGAAGCCCACGTCAAGGCTGCATCCGGTCTGGGACCTCAATGGGGTTCTTGCAGACTTGCCGTGCAAACCCTTCGAGCTGATAGCCACTGCAGACATCCGTCTGGCAACCCTAAAAACTGTCTTGCTGGTAGCTCTCACCTCTGCGCGCAGTGTCAGCGAGCTGCAGCGGTGTCTTCATGCAAGACATTCACCACATTTCACAACGACAAGGTCATCTTGCGCGTTCACTCAAACTTCTTGTCCAAGGTGGTCTCTCCATGACACTCCTCTCTTCACATCTCTGACGTCTCTAAGAAGTCAAACTACCAGCTGCACCTCCTCAGAGGTATTCTTCCTTTTCTCACTTTCCACCAGAAGCTCACGGTCTCCAGAGCTCTGGTCCTCTCTAGAATGGACTATTGCAACAGTCTTTTTAAAATCTTCCTGCCTCTACTCTTCGACCTTTTACAACTTATCCAGAACAGGACTGCGAGACTGGTCCATGGCCTGAAGCCCAGGGATCGTATCTCTCCAGCCCTGAAATCTCTTCACAGGCTCCACGTGGCTGCAAGAATCAACTTCAAGACCCTCTGCATCGCCTACAAGGCTTTCTGGGGCCTGGGACTGCTCTGCCTTCAACATTCTCTTCCAAAACATCTTCCTTCTCGAGCTCTCCGCTCATCCACCTTCAACTCTCCGAGGGTCAGATGCTTCTCCAAGCAGAGAGTGGGGGGCAGATCATCCCCTCGGCTGGGGCCTCCCTCTGGAACAGCCTCCCTGCCGCTCTCAAACCTGAGCAGAACCACCTCTGGTTCCGGAAGCAACTCAAGACCTTTCTTTTCTCTTCCTCTCCCCTGCTGATGCACCAGAGTGCTCCACGAACTGGTCACCCTCTGAACTCGGGCCCAGGCTGCTGTAGGTCTACTTGTCTTTGCACTGCCTCTGGGGTCCCCAGCAATTAAGGGTCTGTATCTGCAACCCAACAGTGCCTTCTTTGCACTTATGAGCCACCCGCTGGCTGCAGTTGTGAGTTAATTGCACTACCCCATTCCCCTCCCCCTGGCACTTCTCTCCTTCCCTCTTTCGCGCACTTGCCTGATCTGAGTGACACAAGGCCTAGTAAGATCGTTTTTGTCCTCCCTCGTTTCCCCCTCCTTGTCTTGTCGCACTTAGAAACACCTGTGTACAGGCACGTTATAAATGCCACATCATATCATATCTGAATGAAGAGATCTCCCTGCCTGGGTTCTTCCCGAACCCGAATTCAGAAGCAGAGAGGGCCCTACATTCCTTGGGCCTCAAGGGGGTCCTTACATTTTACCTCTTTCGGACAAAATCCTTCAAGAAGTCCAAGGCATTGTTTGTCATTTTTGGTGCTCCTCCCCCGGCTCTCAGGCTTCCATTGCCCATTGGATGGTTCAGGCCATTTCAGAGGCGCATACGACCATGGGCAAGCCAGTCCCAGAGGGGATTCATGCCCATGCAGCAGTCGCGTTTCAGAGACATGCTTCTTGGGATGTCATTGGCAGGGCAGCTACTTGGGCCACCCTGTCAGCTTTTTGCAAGCACTATTCCCTGGACACCAGCTATAGGCACGATGCAGAGTTCGGTCAGGTGGTTCTGCAGAACCTGTTTGCTTATTCCTAGATTTGAGAAGGATGTCACGGCTCCACCCTATGGTCTTGTTCAGTGGAATCCCCCACAAGGATGGAGGAAAGGGGACAGAACTTATGAGTAAATAAAGTTACTCACCGTAGCAACTAGAGTACTCATAAGTCTTTAGTCCCCTTTCCTCCATCCTTATGGGCCTTCCCAAACATGGGGATGGTACCAAAACCTAGTCACTGCAGTAAGTAACTTTGATTTTCTGGACATTTTCTTACTCGCTGCATCATACACCAAACAAGTAAACCCTGTGGCGATAGTTGCATTGGCAGTCACAAGTCCCCCTTCCTCCATTGTGTGCATCTAGTTCTGAATTTAGGATTTTTCTAATCACATTAGGCCTTTTAACTCGAGACTCATCTTTGCTACCTTCATAACTCAACCTCGCAACATCTCAGATTGGATACATGTAAACAATGTAATAGCCCACCCTCAAGGGAGATTCCCATTTGAATCTATAAAACAACTGTCTCGAGCACTGAATGCTTTAAGGAATCACTTGCTTATTTCAATAGAATAGCATTCCTTCTATACCTGTGAGATGGTGACCTCTGAGATGGGTGCAGGGGTTCCTCTCACTTGGGAGATTTTTCCGTACCGCTTGTCCCACTTGTGTTTGCCCCGACAATCCACATCCAGGCAGAATTGTTTGCAAAAACCCTTTGGGACCTTCACGCTGCTGGATTACAAATGTGTGGGATTTTAGCCAAGAGTGCAGTCTGAACTGTTCCTCTTGTGTAATGACCGGTTATGCTGCCAGGCAAATGACTTCACTGGCACAAAACACCATTATGCAATTTACTATATCTCGTCAAAGCAGTCTTGTGGTCGGAGTGTCCCAGCTTTGCAATACAATTTGCTACAAACACCTCAGAGGTGTACCCAGAGATCTTGTTTGTATCAACACGGTTTTACATAAAACACATACAAAGTATTTTTCACCTCTTATTAAGAATAACGGTAGATCCCATAATGGTAAATTCTGAGAACACTTAAGGAAGAAATCTAAGATTTTGTCACAGTGTGTAAAATTGTTATGACCTAAAAAACACATGCAATGCCCCAAAACGCCACAATGTATGTATCAGTCATGAAACAGATGCTAAAAAGTCACTGGCAAACCTGGCGTTTACAGCACATGCATGCATTCCAACTTAGAAATTCCCTAAAGCTTATAACATTAATATGTGAGACAACTCTGCAAGCAACAGGGGTTTCAGTGACCTTTTACTTGGTCAATTGGCCATTGATGCAGAGAAGGCCTTGTTTTCTTAAGGGCTTTTCCCCTTTCCGATGTAACCCAAGGGCCATACAAACATGAAGATTGTAAAGGAAACTGCATCGAGAAGGGAACCCCCAAAAATATGAATGACGACATGACCCCTGTGAAAATCAGACAACCCTTTAAGTAAAATAAATTAAGGTTGCGTCCTAAAAAGTTCCCTTTAGTGAAAAACTGCATACGCTCTTCAGCCAATAGTTATTGTAGCTCTCCAACCAATCTGCAGAAGCAACTGTGACAAAGAAAGTAGTCTTCTACTGAACCTTTTAAATGTCACTGGTTTGCAAGGATCATGAGACCCAACAAGCCAGAACAGATTCAACTAAACTCAAATTCCTAACTGGAGTACCTTTTGAAACTGGGAAGATGCAAAAAAAAAAAAATACCTTAATGTTTAACCAAGCCATTCTAGAGTGACAAAGACCTGCATTCTTTGCATTTCTGTAAACTCCAATATCAATAAAATAAAACCAAACCAGAAATCCTAATTTGCAAGGTGTAAAACAAAACCTACATCCTGAAATGAAGTAATAAGATGTTTTGAGCAAGTCACACAAAGCCAGGACCATTTGCTCTCAATCATTTACAAATATCCATCAATAAAAATAATGTTTCTATATAGCACTTCATTGCTGATTCCTTCTACTTCCAGGTGCTAGAATAGCTGCAGTTACTAGTAATTGTATTCATACTCAATTTATCCAAATGTGGAACCATTTAGTGCCAAGTAGTGATGAAAACCTGTGAGCTACACATTGAACACAGAGGCCTGAAGTGAGCACTTACATTGATGTGTTACCGTACTAGCTTAAAATTCTCACAAGACAAATGTGAAGTTACCATGAGGTAGACACAGACAACAGGTTCAAGTTTGGCTCTCAAACATTTTTATCAACTTAAAAGGCAGAATGGATTAATGCCTAACTTGCCCTATGCTAAGGTGGGATTTCCCTACCTAAAGAAAACTAAGGATAGTCTGTGTCAGTAAGTCCAAATAAAAAAGAAAAACAGTATCCAAAACCTATACTTGCCCTCATAATTAACTTATACAATGTGTACGGATGTCAGCATCAAAATGAGAAGTGTTCAAAATAAAGTTCAGAGCTTCTTCCAGCTCTTGGCCTGTAAATGCTTCCCCTTCCCCAAATTAAAAACATTTCAGCTTTTCATACCAACAGTTCCTTGGAACACTTCCTGGCTCTTTTGGCATTTGTACTTTCCACTAGTGCACGTAGGCAGTTCAGGTCGGTAACTCAGTGGCTTCTCCATACAGGGGCACCTCGGTCGAACCGCACGGTCCACCCATTACAGGCAACGGATATCCCTTCTTAGCTGCTTTCCTTCAGCAATGTGCCACTGCTTCAATTGGACAGTGATGCTTGATTCATTCCTTGTGGCACACTCTCCTGACACTGTTCCCTGGCTTGGTTGGCCATCATGCATTTGTTGCACTTTCTTGTATTCTCTTGGCTTTTTCCTTAGGACATGCAGTTCTCCTTCAACTCTTTTGGCGGATGCCAATGTTTGTCTACTCAAATAGTGCAATTCCTTGAAATCTACTGGCTTTGGCCAATGCTTGTGCCTCTGATAATACTGTTCGTGGTATTTGTCAAACACACCAACTTGCTTTCACTCTTTCGGTATTCAAACGTACTTATAATGCCATTAATTTCGTTCGGTATCCAAAAGTACCTTGTTCGTTATTCAAAACAACATTCATTAACTCAGTTCATAGATTCACCTGCCAGCCCAGTGATTTCCCATCCTTGCACACTCACCGGTCAAAGTTTACGCCCTTGCAAGATCCTTCTGTCGCTACAGGTTCACGCCTGTCCGTGCAGTACCCCACTTCCTTCTCCCAGCAGCTCTCAGTGGAGTTGCTCCACGGTAATGCTCAGATACAGGTCAGGACTCCTGCGACCGCTTTGCTCAGTCACACCTGTGTCTCGCAGTCTCCAACTGGCCTCCGGCGTCCCTCAGCTTCGCTTCCTGCTGCACAAACTCTGCATCGTTGCACAGGTCTCAAGCTTTCCTCCTGCCACACCGCTGCTCCGGAGTTGCTTTTCCCCAGCTGCTGCATTCCCATAACGATTCCGCCTTTTAAAAGGTCCCTCCATCACTATTGGACCAAAAAAAACTAGACAGAACATTGCTGAAGTGGGTGTCCTGCTTTACTCTTGCTGTCCTCCTCGTCCCAGTACCCAGTTGAGGTCTATACGTGTGAGCATTATGTCTAGTTGGTCTCTTCCTCGTCCCAGTAGAATATTATTGTTTCTTGGGGAATGTTTTATGGTAAGAACAGGGAAAGGGCTGAAATAGCCTATTAAGGCTTGTGGGATGGAAGGTTCATTATGAAAACGGAATGGGATACCATGTCTCACCTAAGGACATCCTCTCCCCACTCCCCATGTTCCCTCCACCAAGGTGATCCTACTTCGTATATCCACCCCCAGCGTCAGGATCCAAAAGCGATTGCCTTTCCCTAGCCACCCGAGAGGAGGATTTAGGGGGAATAAGAAGTGAGGACGCTCTCAGGTTCCTCACACTAAGTACTTACTAATGATTACGCGTTTAGGAACCAGAATACCAAGTTCAGAGATGGAAGGAAGATGCAGAGAACTTGTAGCCGTGGCTCGAAGAGAAGATTCTTCCAAAGCAAAATAAAATAAACATATCTGCGGTACATTGGCAGATACGTTAAATATCATAAGATCGAAAACCTATGATGAGACCACGAGGAAGCTGCCAAAAATCAATCGATATCGTGAAAAGCTTCTGCAGCAAATTGGGTTTAAAGAAATGGGTAGTGAGTCAGTAGCAGGTAAAATCTAGAGGACTCCACACCTTTATTTATCCAGAAGCAAGGCACAGTTAGGAAGCTCATTGTTCTTGTTTTCCCACTTTAGAAGTATTGAACAGGCAATGCAACTGGATGAGGATTGTTAGCTATGTGTGTACAACTTCCAAGCCCGTCTGTTGGCAGATAAGCGACAGATGGAGAAAAACTCATGCTTGGGAGAAACTGTTGCGATTCGATGCCAGGTGACAAAGCTGCAGTGATTCAGTATCGTCCTACTTTTGGATATTAAACAGTTGTCCTTAAAGAGAAGCACCAATTTCATTTTATTTAAGGAAGCAAACTTTCAGGGGTATATGCCTGCAGCTCCAGGACAAATATAGGATACCTTCACTTCATACCGCAGGCTCCAGCTAGAGAGATAAGACTATGGCAGCACCCTATCTGAACTCTCAGCAATTAGTTGTGGTGACCACTTGTGATTCAGTAGAGAAAAGTTATTTTTAAAAAAAACTTCAGTTTGCCCAAACTAGGGGATTTAGCTGAACCACAAGTATGTCTGGAAATTAGGAGTAAGGCTGATTAGGAGTCCCACCACTAATTGCATAACCACACCAGGCACAATTGCACATAACACATTCTTAGTTCGGCCCAAAGGACAACCTGAAATTAGTATGTCATGAAAGCAGTACCCTTTGTGACCATTAAACCACAGTGGCAGGATGCCTGCTGAAAGGTCCAAAGAATCCCTCCATGCAAGGAATCCAGTGAAACGAGAAAGTGCTGGGGCGGAGAGGGGAAGAGAGAGAGAACGAGAAAGAAAGACACCACAGCAAGCTGGAGAGTAAGTGTTAAAGTGCCAAAGGGAATAAAGGTGGTACGTGAATATCAAGAGGATGTAGGTGAAGGGAGTTCTGTGGAAGACCTGGGCCAGAAGGGTGCTGGTGGCAGTCTAAAGGACAGTTGGATTTGGGCTAAAGGAGACCACCTCTAGCAAAGGTGTACACTTTAAATAGGGGAACCTAAAACTATAACTGAGAGGTGGGGGCAAATTATGGAAGTACCCAGAGGTCCAACTTGTCTGGAAGAGTCTGATGAATGACCCCGCATCAGACAACCTAGAAGTCATGCAGTGACCAGTAGCAGAAAGCAGGACCAATGCAACATACGGAGAAAGCTTGAACTAGCCACAATGGTAACTGGACCAACGAAAGTGTCTGAGAATGCTACAAAATGCCAGAGACACATTGACTGATCCAAGCAGGGTGACTACCATCTCCCATGAACAAGAAAGTGAGGGATGGGCCCAAGACTGCAGTATTATAGGAAGAACAGATTAAAGAAGAACATCATATCACTTGTTATTTTGATACAAACCCAGTCACAGTTTGTTTAGTCACTTATTACCACTGTGATCATTTGAATGAAAAACTCTGAACTGGTTTTGCGTTGTCTATAAAAGAAATACAGAGACTGCAGAAATGTTTTAACGTGCTCTCTGGGAAGATTAGTAGGGGTGTCCAAGTAAGAGACTTGGCAACAATGTCAATAGTTCAATATGTCTTTGCAGGAAGAAGGAAAAGAATGGGTACTACAAAGAAACTATGGTCCCAAAAAAGTGGCACAGAGGGACAGGGCCTCTTCACAGTAACTTTGATTCTGGTCTTTGGGCACAACAGTGATGAGCCAAACTTTGACAATGAGCTTGAGCATTTTCCGTAACAGGCGCTGGTGTCGAGATTGGGAGCAGAATTTTCGGGTCCAAGGATGCAGTGCTGTCCAGCAGCAGCGTCTACTTGTGGATCGAAGACACTGTAGAAGGCAGGTGGTGTCACAGGTCAGCAGCACTAGAAGACTCGTCTGCCCCTGGTGCAGAGGATGGAAGACTACCCTTCAGCAGCAAGCAGGGCTGGCAGGTTCGACACAGCATCTGGGTACTGCAGAAGCATCGGCTAGACTCCTGGTGAGCATGCAGCGGTGTGAAGTTGGTGACACTAGAAGGCTTGGCGCACCACAGATGTGACGATGGCAGAGCTTCAGCATCGAGCAAGCTCAAAAACGCAGACGTAGTCTAACGTCGAGGATGGCAGGTCCATTGCAGCAAGTTTGGACAGCATCAAAAGGTGCCCAAACCAGCGTCAAGGCATTTCAGAGATGCAGGGAGCACCAAGGGTCACTTCCTTGGCTCTGTGGTCACTAGGAGCCCCAAAACAGGGCCTCCAGGAAAAGGAGGGTACTCTTCTGTGCCCCTAGTCCAGGGAGCTTGGCTGCCACTTGCAGCCAGTAGAGAGGTTTGGGCCCAGCAGCAGCCACCCGCAATGTTCCCTGGGGATGGTTAGAGGACATGGCTCTCCTCAGCCTTGGATGCCTGCACCTCTATGGCATAGGACTTTGGAATGGACTGAAATTCCAACAGGAGCTCCAAAAGTGATTCATCTTTGGATCATCAAGAGAAGGGTACAAGGACTGAGGGGGCACCCCTCTCCTTGTAACAGCAAATTATCACAGGGGATTTGTCCGAATCAACCCTGCTGTAAGGGCCGGCTCCAATCCAGGTAGTTGTAACCAGTTCCCTTTGCCTTACAAGGTCACACCCAGTGTATCTTGATTGCAGGAAAAGGAAGAGAGCCCTATAAGAAACCAAGATGGTTGGACTCTTCTCTCAATCCATCTCTGCCCTTTGGCTACTCTAACTCTGCCCCCTTCCTAAGCCTGCTGACTTCAAGGAAATCCAGGGGTCCATCCCATCACGTGAGAAGGGCTTTACGTCATGTCAGTGCAGCCTCTCAAGCACTGGTTTTGAGGAGACCTCCTGGGGGACGTTGCTGTGCGCTGTGGGAAGACGCAACTTCCATGCACAGCGTTCAAATACAGCATTGTAGCCATTGTCTCGCACAGCAGTTATGGAGAGAGACCAGTCAGATACTAATATACATCAGTCAAGTCACCAGAGCATGGCTCGCAGAGGGGACAGTAGTGCAATATCAAATAGCTGTTGGTGCATAGTAGTGTGCTGTGCTCATAGCAAGACCATCCCACAACCAGGCATGCTTATATTTACAGATGTAGGTGCAACCAGACTCAATAAGATACAATTATAATTTCGATAAGAGGTGCAGAAGATTAAAAGGCCACCTTTGCATGCAGGGAATTTGCGTCCCAACAGCTATCATGGATGCACACGTGACCTTTGAACCTGCTCTGCGTCACTGCAGAACTGGAGCTGTATATGCCAAGAGACTAGTTGCAGGAAAGGCGCATGTGTGCATTACAATTGTGTTATGGAGCACTTATGAAAGGGCCTCTGAAAAGCACACCTTCCTTTCAGATACAGAATTTCTGCATCATGTTATGGGGCTACCTCTATTCATGTATATGTCAAGTGGTTTCCTCACTTATTGAATTGCACATCTGGCATTATTAACATATATAATTTAGCTTATATAAGTCAGTTATATCATTCAATGAAGTGGTGCAGTCCCCAGTGCCCACCTTCTGCAGTGCCATGCATCCCCATCTTCCCCACCAAAGTCTCAACCACAGCACCACGGATGGCACATCAGTGCGACACTCTACCCCCGTTGACGACTCGCCTCACAAAATTGCAGCTCACAAACGCTTTGTCACCGCACTGTTCGCATTTCTCACCTTCTACTGGCCCGAGCACATAATATCATGGAATCAATTTATACCCCCCTATCCCTAATGCCAGACTACTGTAACAGTCATTTTATCTGACCCCAAATACCCCTTTATGCCCAAATGGGGGCTGCCCTCCCTTTAAGTCCCTGTCTTTCTTTGTTGGGAGGGCTTCCCCAGAATTCCTGTCAGTCTGACCCCAACCTTCAACTTTGCAAGCTCCCCCGTCATTTGCAGGGGTCTCAGCCCCCACAGCCCCAAACCCTACTTCCAGGGCTCACCTCCATCCCACCACCACAGAGAACCTAACCAGGCCCCTCCCTTTCACCTCTCACCTGAATGCTTTGTTCTGTCCATCCCATGTGGAGCTCACTCTTCCCCAGCTATGGTTTTCCTCCAGCCACGACACCACACTGACCCTCAGGCACCCACACGGCCTTGCAAGTCCTTTTAATGATGCAGGATGTGGACTGGGGGTGCTTCCAACACAGCAAAGGTAGTATTCCATGATTGCTATACTTGCAGCTCTCCAAACTGATGCCTTTTTTGACTTTCACTGCGCACTTAGGACTGCTTGACCAACACTAACCTTTACACACATGTACACCTTTCCATCGCCTGGCCTGGAATACCTCTGAGATTCGGACCCTCCAAGCAAACATGTGTCCTGTCCTAAGACGCTGGCAAAAATCACAGAGTTCTACCCTACTCCTGTAGCCTACAAAAATTCCCTTGCTGCCGCCACCTCTGCTCTGAACTATGCCAAGTCCTCCTACTTCAAAAACCTAATGTCCTCTTTTTACAGTCACCCCTGAAACTCAATTACCCTCCAAAGTTTGCTCATACCGCCCAACAAATATCCATTCTCTCCTCCCTTTCTGCGGACTGCTCATTATTTTTTCTAAAATTCATGACACTTTCACAAGCCTCCTCGTTTTCACCCTCCCATCCTTGTGTCCACCACTGCTCCCCCTTAACCCTTCAACTCTCCATTACTTCTACCCTACCTAATTCGTATCCATTTTGCACTCCTCTTGACCCATTTGCTCCTCAAACAGTCTCAATCACCTGCCCTTATCTATCAGAGCTCTTCACCCTCTCTCTAGCCCGGACTCTTCCCTGCCTCCTGAAACTGTGCAACTGTCCTACCCTTTTTGAATAAATCGTTGGCTGACAAATGTCCCAGGGAGCTATCGACCTGTACCCCTCCTCCATTACCCAAAGTTCTTGAACAGGTGGTCTTCAACTGGATTCCCAAGTACTTTGAGGATAATTATCTTAATGACCTACTTCAAGCTTGTTTCCATAATAAACGCTCCACTGACAGCACTCATGCACATTTCCAACCTCCTTGTTGATGCTCAACACTTCAAACTCTTTTCTATATGGACCTCTAAGCTGCTTTGACACCGCCAACAACTTTTCTCTCCTTTCCGCCCTCCAGGACCTTGGACTTTGCATTCTTCAAGATCAGTCCTTTGCTTTCTCCCCCTTCACCCTCTATACCTCATGCTATAGGACGACATCTAATCCATTAGCTTTCACGAGCACCTCTTTGCCAACAACAATCCCATTTTGTTTCCTCTTTCTCTCCTTCACCAGTCATCTCAGTTGGATTACCAACTGTCTCACTGCAATCAGGCACCAAATGATGGCTCTCTGGTGCCTCATGCTAAACCCATCAGAAATGTATGTTAACAGTCTGCCAACTTCCAAGGCCATCCCTAGTCTCTGCTTTTCTCTCGTTCCCGCCTTATTTTCTTGCTCCCTAGCCCAACGCTCGCAACCTTGGTGTCCTCTATGAAAGCAACCTCCGACTAACAATTTATCCAGACCACCGTCTCTGCTGCCGGTATAAACCTTCAGAAAATTTCATACTCGCAACTCCATAAAAACACTAATCTCCACCCTCGTACGTACTGAGTGAACTGTACTACTGGCTCAAACCTCCCTCTACTCCTTCCTGCCTCTAGCAAAAGTCCTCAACGTCAATACCCACATTTTACAACCTACTCACACCCTTCCCCACTGCCGATTTGCTCTCCATGCACAACCTCCTTTGTTTCAAGTTCCTTCAACTATTCTACAAAGCTATCCATGGTCCTGCTCCTATTTCATTGCAGTCTACTCACCACCTTGCTCCCTCCACTCCACTGCTACACTCAATCTCACTGTTTCATCATAATCACCACCACCCACTGCCCCGTGCATTCTCTTGCTTCCGCTCCTTTTATCTTCTTGCAACGCTGATTGGGACCCACTTACCGTCACAATCAAAACCATTGCTCTCCCCCATCTTCCTCACCTGACCCCACTGCTTTCACCAGTGTCACATAATGATGTAATTGTGCCGATTTGTACACTAGTCTTTAGTTTGAAGCATTTGCCCCTATGTTCATGGTACCTTTGTAAGTCACCACCTGTTTCATAGATTTGCTGTTTTTATCGGTGTGCTTTTGTACAGGCAACATTCTTTGGAATGTCTCTGCCATCTGCAAATGTATTACTCCAAGTTATTTATGACTGAATTAAGACTTCCTGTTCTACAAATAAATGCAGATACACATGTGTTACCCATGCTAGGCTAGCACCCATGTCTATATAAGGAGTGACAATGAGTTTGGAAAACACTGCTTCCTTTGGCAAATCATGAACTTGATCCTTGCCTAAGCGGCCTACAATTGAGTCGTCAAGCTTTGCTCTGAGGCTACCACACACAATGGACTGACCCGAAGGTGAGATGTCACAGAAATAGGCTGCATTTGGGAGCAGTGTAATTGATCACATTTTTGCTGACTATCAATGTAGAGTGAGATTCTTTCCAATTGTTCAAGGCCACTTTAAGTCATTGACACACATGAGCAAGAGGTTGGATCTGAACAAAGCGGTACGTAAAAAAAGAACAGAGCAAAAAGTAGGAAAGCTTCCCAGACTTCACACCCATAACTGAGCTTGTAAAGCTTCGCCAACCCCTGAAGAGAGATGACAGTGTCCAAGAAGAAGTCCTGGGTGGGAACCTTTGAAATAAAATGCTTATTTGCCCTACTGATTTTGGAGGACAGTATGGCACTTGCTGGGTACTTTTATTCCAGAGAGATACTTTTAGGGGTACATTACATCACTGTCAGTACTTCCTAAAAAGGATGCTCAAGTATACCAAGTGTTAATCTACAACTCTTGAGATCTAGAACCACACAGAATCTACATTCCTTGAAACTGGATTTCTCTGGCATAGAGGGCAGAAAACACTGCAGTGAAACCAGCGCAAAAGAGATTAGAGAAAAGGCGTTCATAGTGTGCGGGGCACTGCAAATTTAGACAGCTAATGGAATGAAAGATATTCAGGCAATGAAGTTGAGTGGAAGAGGAAGTTTTGTGATTTGTTTTGTTGACATCATTAAAAGGGAAGGGTTACCCTTTTCTTTGCACAAATTGGGAGAGGGCTTCCTGATGTAATGTAAATAATTCAGTAGTCTTGCCACTATCCACTTGAGGACTAGGACCATTATGCAGAGGGGTAAACCCCAGTGCAGAAAGAGCATTGGACTGGCACATGTGAAGAACTGAGGTTTGTGGCAACAATTTCTTGGCCCTGCATTCAATACTTAAAAAAAGCTCACGATATATACACATTATATAAGAGTACATTAACTTTTACAAAAGCAATCCTATAATTTGAAAATGGGCAGCTGAGATTTTTAGCTGCAAACAGCCAAGCAAACCTTAAAATTGTAACAGGTTTCTAGTAGAGGACTACATTCTGTGATTGGTAATGGCCTGCTGTATTAGCGAAACAGAAACTGATCTCTTCTGTTGTCGAACAGAACATTTGGACAGAAGCAATGAAGGAACTTCTGCAATGCATTCGGAATCTGAGGTGTAATATGCTGCAACTGTACTGTCTATCAGGAATACTAAACCTCGGTTTGGCAGCAGGATTACAAACCAAGGTCTTCACAAACCACATCAGATCCAGACAACGCTCAGCACACCATCAATTTATGCTTGTTGTCATTGCCATTTAATGACCAGGAACAGTTACCGCCAATGAGATCAGCATGTTAACATGTTGACCTCAGACTTGCAAATATCATAGCTTTGGCATGACCATGACTGCACTATTCCAAATGTCTTGTCGCAGGGGTGCAAAGTAATACCGGACAGTACCAGGGAATGCTGGAGCAACAATTTCAAAGACTGCTACATTAAGCAGTGATATTTGTCAGTCAGTGTGAAGCAACTCCCTTGAAAGGATGTAGATTCTCAAAGCAGACCCAGTATAAAGATTGCAGGGAAGGAGGGTGGCAAGGTCCAGGTTGTTTGATGAAGTATCAAAGGAGATGTGGGATTGGGCAGAGGTCGTCAAAATAAAACTAGAAGCAGCCCACGTCAGGGCATGGAGAATGTGGTAGCAGGCCATCTGCAAAGGGTATTCACCTGCTTGCAAGAGTTTTTCTTCCAGGCACATGTCGATTGCATGTAAGATATGGGACACATGGACACAGACAGAACTTGTTTGCCTCACCAGAGACTGCTCAGCCGGACAAATTCGGTTCACGGTCATGAGTAAAGTCAGGGACAGCCATTCCCAAGTTATACTGCTGGTCCCATACTGGGCAAGAAGATGACTAAGATACTGTTGAAGCTATCAATACTGATTTTTAATACTGCTTTACTGGACCACCCCGAAATGGACTCCACTTCTCTATGAACATATCCGGTGATCAGAGCTGCAAAAGCTGTGCAAGGGTCAGTACGGAAGTTGAGAGGGTTGCAGAGTCAGGGGTCATCTGAGCAAGTAGCCGATACCAAAAGTACAGTGTTCCAGACACCCAGCCATGTTAGAAAACTATGTTAGACACTGGGTAGAATTGAGACATGGTATAGAAGAAAGGATATCCCTAGCTGAGGAATGTTAATTCCTGCGGTGCTCACATTTCTTCAGGATGGGTTGCCTGTGGGGTTTGTGATTTCATCCATAATGGCCCAATCGGAACCTTCTAAGAACATTGGAGCAATGATTATGAAGGTGAGAAGCTGGTGGGACAGCTCTTGAAGAGTGTGTTCTCTCTCAGGGCCACTGGCCCATTCAGGTACCCCTCCATAGATTCTGGTAATGATGCTCAATTCCTTGTAGGTGGCTCTTAAATGGAGTCCATTGAGATCAAGTACTGATGCAAAAAACTACACTAAGTTGCAAAAACATATGCCCATAGGTTGAAGATAGAGGCTCTGCTCTGTAAAGTTCTCCATCTGACAGTTGTGGTGAACCAGAAGGACTGACAAATGACTGACGTTAAGGGTGTTTATTTAAAATAAAAACCTTCTAGCTTGCCCTATCTCTATGAGTGAAGTTCCCTACCTAAAAACTAATGGTGCTCAAAGGAAAACTGTCTTTAGTCCAAATCCTATCCAACAAATTTGGCCCTATCACTTTAGGAAAACGTTAACTAAAAGAGGATGGAGCAATGGCCTCCATCTTAAGCTTCTGCCTGTCCCAATCTCCCGAATAGCTCAACGTTAGATTCAAGATCTTCAAAAGATTGAAATAGTTCACACAACTTTCCTGTAGACTTTACTTGTTCAATATCCTCCCTATGGTTCCCCCTTTCTCTGGAAAGCAAGGGTTTCTTCTTCAGAACATCTGCAGGTTCCCTTTAAAACAGTGCTCTTTACAACAATTTCAAATCTCTTGTACTCCCTGAAGTCTGATGGCCCTCTGGCAAACTTGTTTCCTCAAAAGCAGTGTACTTCACACAGGGCATTTGCCCACTTGGGTTTATCAGGATCCCATAACCTTGCCGGCTCTTCCAGCTTTGCTTCCAAGTGTTTGGGTCACTCTCGGTCCGATTCACAGGGGCACTTGCCCACTCTAGTTTTTCAGGTTTCCGTTACCTTGTTGGCTCTCCCAACCTTTAACAGTGTCTGTTTTTCTCTCCTTCTGATTCAGAGGGGCAACTTGCGCGCTCAGGCTCCTAAGCCTCCCGTAACCTCGTTGGCTCCAGGCCCACCATAGCTCTACTGTGGGTGCGCACCGGAGTAAACTGGTCTTTGCCCCCCCCCCCATCTCCACCTCTTCCCCCAACCTTGGCTTCTCGGTCAGACGGGACGCTAATCTTCCGGTGTCTGGCTAGCGTTAGGCTCGCTCACCACACTGTTGCAGGCTCCACGGACGAGCCTAGCTCCACTCCTCAAGGAGGTCCCCTCTCCAGATGCTCGCCCCTGTGTAGGAATGCCCACCCCATTCACAGTTTTTCCAAGGCTCATCTACGTTATCACAAACAAAAAGGGTGTGTCCTTTGAATATGGTGCTCCAACAAAATCCAGCATTGCCTAGAGCCAAATATGAGGAGGAAATGTCACTAGTTGGTGGAGTCATAACAGGAGTAAAAACAGCTTTCTCAAGTCCCATGTAGGTAATGTTGTCCGGACTGGAGTCCTTGTCCCAGAGAGCTGAATCACTCCCAGTAAGGTACTACTTTTACAGACCCCTAGGGAGGGTCTTGCGGCGCAGGGTCACCTCCCTAGCCTCACAGGGGGTGGCTCACCTATCGTGAGAAGGGATGCATTGGGCAGATTTGGCACACAGTTCTGTCAGACACTTTAGGGAGGTGGCGTGACCCAGCCTTCCAGTCTAAATTGGCGTCTACGTTTCATAAGCCTGAGCACCTAATTTTGCCTGACTTTTTCAGGGTTCCTTCTCTCCAGAGGAGGCGGCCTGGCATATTTTAGATGTAAAAAGAGCAGTACTGGAATACTTGAAGGTTTGCAGAACCAAAGACATTGTACTGATCACGTCCAAGGCATCTGCAGCCAGCAGGAAGGACTCAGTGCTGATGTATTAGGACAGCGATCACAATGGTCTATATAGAAGCAGGCAGACTTCTCTTCCTATGAAAGCCCAGCAGAGATCTAGACTAGGCATTCAGTGGACAGGGGTGGTGGGGGTGGGTGGGCGGGCGGGGGTACGGGGTTCTGTGCATGACATTTTCTGGACAGTTAGATGAGCAGATCAAAACTTGTTAATTAGCCACTGGACTGTCAGGCCACAAGTTAATTTGACATGAGCCTTTTGCACTCTGGAGTGCACTTATACAGAGGATAGCATTCAATGTCTTTGGCGTGCCATACACTGGCGGGCATGTTTCTGCTGCAATGCTTTTGCACTGTGGCTGTCACCATAGCGGTACCTGGGTTTCCCCAAACAAACCAAATGCCACCCAAAAATGAGCCAAAACATGCCAAATCCCATGTTTTGGGCTTGTTTCCAACGGGCATTGCATTCGTAATGTTTCCAGAGAAGGTTACCTCATCCCGTAATGTTGCCGTCCCCATACCAGTAAATGCACAGCTCCTGCTTCCACCAAAGTCCTTCCCATGCACATACCACCGCTCGCTGCCTGACACCATCATCCCATCCCTCTTCCTACTGTGCAGTTCTTTACTGCGTCGCAAGTGCGGCATGGTAAAGACGTGCATTACACTTGAAGCGCAGCAAAGACATCACTAAAGACAGAAACCTTGACAAAGTTGTGATGGGTTTTGCAGCAGCACACTGTTGGTCTCTCTAGTCGGTCACAGGCCCCCTACCACTGGAAGCATTGGTATACATAATTTGTGAGCATCAGACCCCCCCCGAATCCCCTTTAAAAAATGCTCCATGTCAAATATTTTAGTGCAGGCATGTGCACCATCCCTGCAGTGGCACAAGACAGGTTCAAATGCCACATGTGCATACCTTTTCTGCACCTTTGTGTACAAATCTAATATTTGTTTGCCTAAGTCTATCTGGGGTCACTTAAATCTATAAACACAAGCCATGCCTGGATGTGACATGGTGACTGCTAAGAGCACAAATTATACAGTCGAAGCAATTTTATATCACTAGCATCAGCTCTTTGAGCAGGGCCAAACTATGGAAGGAGTGGTGTATATGTTGTCTAGTCTGAATGTCCTCACAGCTGCCATGCCGAACAATGGCTAGGATGCTCCCTGGGATTAACCCCTTACAGCAGGCTCAATTTGAAACTATCCTCCGACATGTTGCCTATAGAAAGAAGAGCTAGCCCCTCTTTCATTCATCTTTTGACTCTTGCAAGGACAAGGCTTCAATGAACTTTTGTTTGTCAAGCAGTTGCACAGGAACCGTCCAAGTCATCTCTGACCTTGACGCTGGACCACCTCCCTATGTTTTTCACGATGCAGAAGCACTGCCATCTCTGCATACAAGACCTAGTGAGACTTCTACCATCCCCTACTCGACAACGCTGCTTGGTTACCAGCAGCGTCAGCTTGAAGCACGAAAAGACTGTAGTACCCAAACGCGGTATTGAGTCATCCAAGCCCAGTCTCTACTTCTCTGCATGCAAGACCGCTGAGTGTTCCAGCACTGCGTGCGCAACATTGCTTGCCGCCCCCAGCACCTTCAACCCACAAGCCTTTACCAGCACTTCATCATTGGACCTAGCACCTCCATCCGCCGACTCGTCACTGGCCCAAAAAAACGAAAACACCCAGACTCCCTGTTCCAAAGCCGAAAAGCTTGGATCAATTCTGCCAAATGCAAAAAAAGGCTTTAAAAAGCACTCTAAAAAGGCTCTAGCGTTGTGGTCCACTTTTGAGACCATAGTGACTTAAGCGCCACTTCTCTACCTTTTATACAAGAACATCTCCTTTAACAGGGATCTTTTTGCCAATCTACTGCCTACCTACCCCAGCTCCTTTACCCAAAAAACCCTTTCACAAATAAATGCATTCTCCCTTCTATAGGGGTCGATTAGTCAAGCGGATTCTAATTAGTTGCTTGCATTTTACGATTTCATTAAATACATATATTTGAATAGAAGCTTGATTGGACATACTTTTATTTTGGAACCATTGTACTTTACTTGTTTGGGTTGCTACGGTTATCAAATTACACCCCTACTTTAGACATAGCTTGCTCTCTGCCCATGTTACCAAAAGAAGCGGAGGATGTCTACCTTTTGGGCTGTGTCTATTTCACCTTTAGGATCGCGATCACTGCTGGTTCAGTAGCACGGTAGGACCAAATAGGCGATTTAGTCACTGTTCATCCCTGTACTCCTGCAGGGCAGTAGTCCTTTTGTCACAATTGGTATGCAGCAAAATCATTCTTCATTTCCATAAACTGGTATAAATCATTTTCCATAATCAACATGCGTTTCACCACATTATACTGCCTCCTCAGGAGGCAACACAATATTTTCTTAAGAAGGCCACTGAAATGATTGCGTGGTACAGATCTATTACAGCAATTTAACCACGTGTATTGAGCTTGGTGGCACATTTAAGCCTTCCAATCGTTTGCAGGAGAATCAAGGCTGTCGGTTAGCTATGTGTGTTAGGCAATGTCTCAAAAGAACAAGTTACTTCTTACCTTGTAACGTTCTTTTGACGGGATGTTCCTCCGACGTATTCCTCATCTTAGATATATCCTTCCAGCTCTGCTGGTCTCGGAAATTTTTTTTTTTCTAGAGGGCGCTGCGCGTCGACGTCCCTCGAGTCGATGTCCCTCGACAGCCGCCGTATCGACGCTCGACGTCATCCTGCCTATAAAGGCCGCGCGCAGCGTCCGTTGCTCAGTTCCGTTTTGTAGCCCACAGTATTACTGTCTGGACTAGACTAATCACCCTGAAGGAGCATAAGCTGCAACAACAAGGGAAGTAGAACTGCGGGGATGGATGGGAGGGTCGATGAGGAATACGTCGGAGGAACATCCCGTCGAAAGAACGTTACAAGGTAAGACGTAACTTGTTCTTCGAAGGGATTGTGTCCTCCGACGTATTCCTCATCTTAGATAGGCTCCCATAGCAGTATTCTATATTCGGAGGAGGGAGTACTGACTTCACGCTGTCTTCTATTGATGAATAGAATGCAGTACACCCCTTCCAAACCTAGTCTCTTGACTGGAGGAGGAATCCAGATTGTAAAAACGTGTAAAGGTATGGACAGACGACCATGTAGCGGCCGCACATATGTCTTTAACCGGCACGCCTCTTTTGAGGGCCGATGAAGCTGCAATACCTCTGGTCGAATGAGCCCTAAGGTTTTGAGGGGGCTCTTTCCCTGCCAGTTTATAACATTCCAGAATGGCTAGAATGATCCATCTGGAAATGGTCTGCTTAGTTATTGGTAACCCCAGCTTGTGACCTGCATAACCTACAAACAGTTGGTCTGCCTGTCTTATCCTGGCTAGTCTACTAATGTAAAAACTTAAAGCCCTCCTAGGGTCTAGTCTGTGTAACCTCTCTTCCTCTTTCCCCGGGTGAGGAGGAGGATAGAAAGATAGTAGGGTAATCTTCTGAGTGATATGGAATTCAGAAACCACCTTTGGGAGGAAATTAGGCTTCACTTGCAGGACAACTTTGTCTTTGTGAAATATTGTGTGAGGGGGTTTACAAGAAAGAGCTTGTAATTCGCTCACCCTTCTAGCAGATGTAAGTGCTATTAATAAAACAGTTTTAAGGGTAAGGAATCTTAACGAACAAGAATGGAGAGGTTCGAAAGGTGTACCCATCAGGAAAGTTAGTACTAAGTTTAAATCCCATAGGGGAACTTGGAATGGTCTTGGGGGATAAACATTGGTTAACCCCTTTCGAAACTGTATTACCAAGGGTAATTTGAAATAGGATGGTTCTTCCGCAGTACGCTTAAAGATGGATAGCGCTGCGAGATAGCCCTTAATGGTGCCAACTTGAAGGCCTGAATTTGCCAAATATAGTAGGAAGGACAAAACCATTGGTGTACCACATGAAAATGGGTCGATATTCTGTTCTCTACACCAGCTGCAAAATCTGTTCCAACGGCAGCGGTATAAAGACTTTGTTGCTGGCCTCCTTGCCGAAAGCAACACCTCCATAACATCATCAGGGAGGTCCCAATCCTTGTACCTCAGCCGTTCAGAAGCCAAGCGTGAAGGTTGAGGGTTTTGATGTCTGGATGGAGAACCTGACCTCCCTTCTGTGAGAGTAGGTTCTCTCTGAGAGGAAGTCGAATTGGAGGGCAGATGGACAAGTCTAGAAGGTCCGGGTACCATGTTCTCCTGGCCCAATCCGGGGCAATTAGGATCATGGTTCGCCGGAATCTTCTCAACCTCCTGATCATTTGAGGAATGACAAGGACCGGTGGGAACGCGTACAGAAGCGGGAACTCCCAGTCCACTATGAACGCGTCTCCCAGAGCTCCTCTCGGAGGAAATTCCCTTGAGCAGAACAGGTCGCATTTCCTGTTTAGGCTGGTGGCGAACAGATCTACCTGAGGGGTTCCCCAAAGGGCGAAGATCTCTTGAAGGACTTCCTGAGCTAGCTCCCACTCGTGGGAGACTGTGTTCTGCCTGCTCAGAGCGTCCGCTGTCAAGTTCTTCTCTCCGGCTAGGTTAACTGCCGATAGAGAGATTCCTTCTTGGATTGCCCAAAACCAGAGCTGCATCGCCTCTCTGCACAGGGGTAGTGATACTACGCCTCCACTTGTGTTGAGGTAATGCATGGCCACCGTGTTGTCCGTCATTATCAGGACGTTCTTCCCTTGTACAGCTGGCAGGAAAGCCTTCAACGCAAGTCTGATGGCTCTCAGCTCTAACAGGTTGATGTGTAGTCTGGACTCCGATGGAGACCAATGACCGCTGATGGTCAAGTCGTTGGCGTGGGCTCCCCACCCCGTGAGTGAGGCATCCGTGACTAATGTTATCTCCGGCCAGGGTTGCCAAAACTGTTCTCCTTTCAGAATGTTCTCCTGACAGGCCCACCACTGAAGGTCTCGAGCCACCCTGCCGGGAACCTGAAGAAGATCTGTCATTCTCCCTGAGAATTGGGACCACTGAGTCCTCAGTGCCCACTGGAGGGATCTCATTCTCAGGCGAGCCTCTGGCACAAGGAAAATGCAGGATGCCATGAGGCCTAGCAACCTCAAAAAGTCGAAGGCTGGGAGACGTTGGGCATGCTGGAACTTGGTAACCATCTGTAGAATATCTTGAGCCCTCACCTCTGGTGGCGAGGCTTTTCCCAGGGAAGTATCCAGGATCGCTCCTATGAACTGGAGTCTCTGCGATGGTATAATTTGTGACTTCTTTAAATTGAGGGAGAAGCCCAGTCTGTGAAGGAAATGGCACACGTGATTAAGCTAGATCTGAGCTTGCTCCGGAGAAACAGCCCTGATCAGCCAATCGTCCAGGTAGGGGTAGACGTGAATTCCTTCCCTCCTTAGACTTGAAGCCACTACCGACATTAACTTGGTGAAGACCCACGGGGCGGAGGTCAGCCCAAATGGCAGTACTCGAAATTGATAGTGAGAGTTGCCAATTGCGAACCTCAGGTATTTCCTGTGTTTGAGATGGATAGGCACATGGAAATAAGCGTCCTGAAGGTCCAGAGATACCAACCAGTTCTGAAACTGAAGGGCCTGGAGGATCTGAGAAAGAGTGACCATCTTGAATTTGTCTTTTCTGAGGAATTTGTTCAATTCTCGCAAGTCCTCCGTCTTTCTTCGGAATGAGAAAGTAAGGGGAGTACCAGCCCTTGTCCCTCTCCGCTACAGGTACCGGTTCTATGGCACCTTTCTCTAGCAGGTCCAAAATTTCCTGCAAGAGGAGCGGATCTGGAGCTTTCTGAGAGCTGATCCCCGGTGGATAACTGAGGTATACGTAGGAAAGGCAGGCAGTAACCTTGGGCGACTGTTTCCAATGCCCAAGCATCTGACGTGATAGCCTGCCATACCGTCAGATGTTGAGTCAACCTGCCTCCTACAGGTGTCCTGTGAGGAGAGTCCTCAGAGTGGTTTTGGGGCGGCTGATGCAGATGCCGATGGTAAAGAGGCACCTGCTGTTGCTGCGGCTTTAGAATATCTACCCCGTCCACCTCGGGTAGTTCTTCTTTGACCCGGTCGTCCTCTACCTCTTCCGAATGCGGAGTAGAAGCGAAAGGACTTGCCCCTTGCAGAGGTTCCTGTGGGACGAAAAGGAGTCTGACGGATTGCAGCTCCTAGGGATTTTGTTGCAGCTTTTGAAGTTTGCAGTTTCTCTAAACTGTCATCCGCCTTTTTCCCGAACAAAGAAGAGCCATCGAATGGCATGTTCAAGAGCCTGGCTTGCACATCTGGGGCAAAACCCGACTTTCTCAACCAAGCGAATCTCCTGGTTGATGTACTTGCCGCCATTGCTCTGCTGATACTGTCAGCCGAATCAATGCCCGTCTGGAGGGATTCGCACATAGCGTCTTTACCGTCCTGTATAATATTCAGGAACGCATCCCTGTCTTCTCCCTCCGGGATGCAGTCAGCCGCTGTAGAAGCACACTCCCAAAGTGTATGGCTGAACCTAGCAAGGGTGCAAGTAGCATTAACAGACTTTAACGCCATGCTACATGCTGAAAAGACTTTCTTTGCCATAGCATCATATTTTTTATCGTCCCTGTCCTGTGGGACTGTAGGATAAGCCGTCTTGACATCGGTAGAGGATGCTGCTTGTACCACCAGACTTTCTGGGGATGGATGTTTAGACAAAAACTCTGGGTCTGTGGAAGATACCCTGTACTTTGCAGACAGTTTTTTATTTACTGCTGGTATTACATCTGGGGTTTCCCAGTTTGTCATGATCTTTCTCTGAAGAGCTTTATGAAAGGGCACCACAGGATCCTCTTGTGGGCCTTTGTCAAGAATATCCGTGAGGTCATCTTGCTGGAAAGATTGTGAAGGTGCAGACCACCCCATGAACTCTGTAATCCTGGCCATTAAGGCTCTGTAGGGGGTTTCAGCATGCTCCCCCGGGTCTGGCTTAGCAAAATCCACCTCAGGGGAAGTGTCTAACCCACTTGCCTCATGTAAAGAATCATGAAGATCCTTTAATCTGCGCTCTTCAGAGGAAAATTCCTCTCTAACTGGGGTTACAGGTCCCTGTAACGCAAATGTGTCTTGTTCAGACAAATCACCCTCTTCTAAAATTGAGGATATAGTTCTCAATTGTTCTGAACTCATAAAGGGAGTAAATCCCATTTCCAAGGCAGAGGGTGCCGAACTTGTCATTATTGGCCTCGAAAACATCGATGTCGTCGACGCCGACGTCGAAGGCTTCGAGCGTGGCGTCGAAAACAGAGGTGGAGGCCTCGAGGACCTCGACAGAATTGGAATTCTAGTCGACAATATCGACGTCGAGGGCCTGGGGATAGTCACTGGATGTGTGGTCACCGTGACTTTTCTTGGCGTCGACGCCGGTGTCGAGGCCGGCGTCGAGTCGACAGACCCGTGTGTCGAAGGTGCCCTCGACAACGGCGCTGAAGACATCGACCTCGACGGGACCCTCGTCGACGGCATCGACGGAACCTTCGAGGAAGGTTTGGAGGTCATAGTCCTGCTCGAGGGTTCGAAACGCGCTCGAGAGGTTTCTTTCGCCGGTACTGCGACTCGCGGCGTTTTTGACCTTCGGGTCTTTCGACCAGAGCATCGCTCTCGGCAGTCTTCGAGGGGGTCGAGACCGCTTTCTCGAAGACGCTCATCATATTCTTTTGGAATTCCTCCCATTCAGCCCGGGAACTATGTTTCGTGGGGCAAGGGATTCTTTTTGGCGAAACAGAGGAAGAGGAAGACGGGGAAGGGGATCTTCGACGCCTCCTCTTCGAGTGCTTCGATCTCGAGGAGTGATGAGACCCACTCCGAGACCTGGAGCGCGAATGGTGACGAGGAGACGAATGTCTCGACTTCGTCGACGAAGAAGAAGCTTTAAAAGTCTTACCTTTCTCCAGCTTCCCCCTACGCTCCTTCAGGGCCTTAGCTGTCATGGACATACAGTCCTCGCATTCCGAACAATGGTGTTTAGCTCCCAAGCACCACAGACAATTTCTGTGAGGATCGGTCAACGACATCTTTTTCCCACAATCTCGACATTTTTTGAAGCCGGATCGAGGAGTTGTCGGTTCCGACGAGGAAGCCATCGAATATGGATCGAATAACTCGAGGTAAATAGGATTAATCTGACTAAGAACTGAGCAACGGTATTCCGAGGCACAGAGTAAGCGCGGAAAAACGGAACTGAGCAACGGACGCTGCGCGTGGCCTTTATAGGCAGGATGGCGTAGAGCGTTGATACGGCGGCTGTCGAGGGCCAGCAGAGCTGGAAGGATATATCTAAGATGAGGAATACGTCGGAGGACACAATCCCTTCGAATGAACATTATGACACATCTAGAAGGATACATCTTAGAGGGTCTACAAAATGATAAAATGTGCATCTCATGGAAGAAATATTTGTGGCACGCCAATCTATGTACTAGCAGCTGCATTCCCCAGAGGTAGCTCCAGATTACCATGCGACACAGGCGGTTTTAAGCTCCTGCTCATCAAATCTATTTAGAGCCCTGCTGCTGGCAATCTCCTCAGACATTTGCAAAGCTTTACTGTTATTAATATGGACTACTTTATCACCTTTAAGAACATGCATTTCCACTTACCTCATCTTATGCCAGTCTAAAATAAAGCTTTAATTTGACATACATTCTACTACACAGATCTGGAACAATATAGGAAGAGCACCAGGAGATTTACAGATGGTTGGGACCCAATTCTTCCTTGGATACTGCAGAAATTCTGCCCGGGGTTTTAATAGATGCAAAACCTCTGGGGGATCTGCTAGTGCTGTGAACAACACTCTCATGGTTTAATGGCTTGATGCAAGTTGCGTTTACTATGCCGGTGGTCATGTAATGTTAGGTTATGTTACAAAGCTTTTCCACAGTACCAAATCACCACTGTAATGGTCTCTGAGCACCAAGATGTGTCAGGAAGCCGAGGTATTGTGCCCCCATCATAGGTATCCAGACCACAGTTGGCAGAGGAAAAGGAAATAGAGGTTTAAGGGAAAAGAAAAGAAATACGTACTCAATAAGAGGAAAGACCAGTTAAAGATTGAGGTTTGTGATATTATGGGTACATGAGGATCCAGCCAACATGGATCTGGAGCACAGAAAATTCAAAAGATGTCTGTACCCGGAGGGCATATTTACTTTCATGCAGTTTAAAGCAAGACAAACCAGTATTAAAACATTTGTTACTCAACAAAATGTCAGCTGCATTCCTGGTCCTAGTCCACCTTTCTCTGGAGTTCCTGCTAGCGGAGCCAGGCTTGGACTATTTAACCAAAAAAACTAGTACCTCAAAATGATTGCAACTCAGAACTGCGTGAGCACTTGGCCATATCCCTTCAGGTGCTACCACATATCTCACTCCACTAGTCCTTTTCTATCCACCTAGGCTGTACCTGACTGATGACATTTTTAGCAGAGTAGATGGGAGAGCGTATGCTGGAAGGGGGAAAAACAAACTAGGAGTGCCGTAGTTCCCAAGGTATGCAACTAACATACTCGTGCGTCTCATACCCCTTCCCTTCATACACTTGCAAGACTAATAAGCAAGCCAAAGAGGGGGGGGGGGGAGGTGGCCCAACTTGATAAAACAAGAATTTCTGCTGCACTGCGTGGCTAAATCGAGCATCGGCCCAAGAAAAGGGATCCAGACAGTAATGCTTACAGAAAATAGAAGGCAAGGCTCAGATAGTGGCCCAGGCTATCTTTTCCAGGGGGCGTTCCACTGAAAAGCGACAGAGGATATTGGAGCTCTCACTACATATGCGTGAATCCCCCTTTGGTGGGGCCACATTCTGGAACCTGCAAGTCTCCGATCCAGGAGAATCCTGTGTCTATCGTGGTCTCAAAGCAGGTTGCCCCCGCCCCACCCATGAACAATGAAATCCTCTCAGACGACAGAATACGCGAGTCCTGTCCAGACGCTACAGAAGAGCTCTGTGCATTCTAATTCGTGCTAAACTCTCTCTGCAGCCATAAGAGGTGGGAGGTGGCACGGGAGGGGGTAGTTAAGGTACAGTATATGGGAGAGAGTGGTGCTAATCTTGTCAGTAGAGTGTGCGATTCGAGAAGGGAGCGGGAGAGAGGAGACTAACAGAAGGGGAGGGGAGTGCAGGTCGATGGTGTAAGGAAAATGGTGCAGAGGGAGGGGGGAGTGAAAGAGCGCGACAGAAGCAAGTGGGTGTTGAATAGGAGGGAAGTAGGAGAAGAGTGAGGAATGTAAGGAAACCATGGTATCAACAATAAGAAGACTGACAAGTGATCACAGTTCAAGGGTGTTTATTAAACTTTAAAGGGTTTGGAAAATGTCTATCTAATCATAAATCTACAGAAGGGAGCAAGTTACGACCATCAAATAATAACGTAGTCCTAGTGGTGTCTTGTCAAAACAAAATTGGCCTATGCTAACAAAAACCTATTACCAGCCCTTACTCTAATACAACAAAATGTGAAAGGGATGTGAAATGCAAAAAGGAACAGTGTTCAAAATAATATGTCAGAATGGTAAAGCAATTAGGTTCCTACCACCACGTTTTCAGCACAGGGCAAGGTAGAGCACTCGGCCCTAGAGCACACTCTGGCTTCTCTTAGCACGAGGAGGCAGACTCTAAGGCACGGCAGGACCTTCTAAGACAGAGGGCCTCATTCTAATCTTGCTGGTCCAGAAACAACGGTGCCTGTTTCCAGACCAGCAAAGTACAACTCTGCCGGGGGGGTGAGGGGAGGTGGGTGTCCTCCTGCCCAACAGGTGCGACCTGCCAGGCATACCGGCACCTGCCCACCAGTTACTACCGGTGCCAGCGTTTGTGGTCCCCATTCCCATGGAGTCCTATGGGACTATAGGAATGGGGAACAACATTTTGCCAGCGCCAGACTTTCTGGCTGCCTGGGTTGTAATACCCTGATGTTACCGGCATGTCAGACACCGGTAACTGTTTATGGGTCCAGCAGCTACCTGCCGGTTTTACCAGCACGGTTACTGCCAGACCCGTAATGAGGCCCAGAGTCTCTTAACAGCACAAATAGTTTCTCGTTCGAAGTAAGTCTTGTTAAACAAAAAGATCTAAGAACTTAAAGTGCTCTTCCTTTCGCTCATAGCACACATCGGCTGGGTTCGGGCTCCATGCGCTTTTAAAGAAACCGTAGGGCCCCTTTGTTCATGCCAGACCTTCCTTTCACTTATCGGCATGCCCTTTAACTTGAGTAACTTCAATACTATGTTTGTCACAGTTGCAGGCTCTCCTCAACCAGGCGCAAGCCTATCTTTCATTCTCTTGGGTATTTCTTGGTATTGAAGACTTTAGATTGTGCTAGGGATTTTTCTTAAACCCTTGCAGGATCACTTCGATCTTTCTATCCAATCTCAAAAGTTCTATTTGCAGTGTACCTTCCTGGAAGCGATCTTTCGACTGGGCACCCACGTGGTGCCAGACCACTCTGCTATCATGTAGAAAAGGGGGTCTTTCTTCCGGTCTTCCCCAATGTTCCACTTTTATCTGGATCTCCTCACTTTCGGTTTCACCAATCTTCCTTCAGTGATGCACTAGGCGCTGGCAACCTTTGTTCAACACATCTCAGCCTTGCACAAGTTCTCTCAACTCACTGGCTGCCCGAGATAAGTCTCCCTCGCCATGCCACAGCCTCAATCTCGCTCTGAATTGGCATCTTGGCTTCACGTTCTTCTACGGTCTCACAAGGCTTCTTTTTATGCACTCTCGCTTTCCGGGTCCTCTGGGTGTTCCTGACTTCTCCCCAAAAGTTCTTAGGATTCTCCCTCCATCGGGTTCGGACCCCTCCTTAATGATTTACACAAAGGTCTCCCTCAGCCAGGCTCAGAACCCTCTCAGTTTTCACAAAGCACCAGTTCTGGACTTCCAGTCCCAGAATGCATTCTGGTGCATTTTTCTCCGACTTCAAAGCTCTCCAAAACAGCATTCAATGGCTTTGCGAGCTGCAGCAGTTTCAATGGGGATGTGTATTGAGGTCAGGGTCTCACCGCCTGCCCCTCAGAGACATGGGATCACCTGCTTGGCCCAGGGGAGGATCCTCCTCCTCCTCCTCCTCCTCCTCCTCCTCCGACTTCTTGGCACCTGCTAGCATCCCCCAGCTCACTCTAAATGCTGTTTCTGGCTGCTGCTTTTATACTCCCAGCTGGAGTTGATTGGAGTCAGGTGCGAGTAGTTGTCCCTCCCTGCCCGACTCTGCCTGACCTCATTATCGGGACAACATGGACTGCCCATAGGAATCCATTGCCCATGGATTCTTATGGGTAATCCTCATGACTCCCATCTGCCTCTTCGTCGTAGTCCTTGGGAATTTCAATAGGGGAATGGGATTATGGGAATTGTGGTGTCCACAAAAAAAGGATAAAGATGTTGTGGATTTTTGTCAGCAAAAGGGGTTTGAATGTAGGCTTGTTGAAAAGTGGGTTTTGAGGAAAGAGGTGTAAAACTCATGTTGGAATTTAGGGATGTCTGTTTTCCCTGATGGTTTCGCCTTTTACTTACAGCAAGGTACTGGGGTATGATGGGACTCCAGTCCCAATATCCCACGACAACCGAGGGGATATCGAGTAAGGGTGTTCCGGAATGGGAGGAATACCATTTCTCGCCCGAGGCCATGTCTTCCATAGTCCCCAAGGACCCCCTGCCCATGTGATCCTCCCTTGCTTGTCCACCGCCAGGATTGGGATCCAAGAGCGGTGGCCGTCCCCTGGCCACCTGAACAAAGGATCCCCGGGAATTGCCCGAGAGAAATGTCTCAGGCTTCTCACAGGAAGGAGTGTAAAGAACTGAAGCGGAAAGCGATGGAAAGAGAAGGGATTAGTGAGAGGAAGCTGAGTGGGAGATAACATGAAGGGAGAGGGAGGGCAGAAGGAGACAGGACCTTGGAAGATCAAAGGCGGAGTAGAGAGGTTAGAGGCAGAGGACGACAAGTGATGGAGGTTAAGAAAGGAGAGAAGTATCGCGGAAAGGAGAGGGAGGGACGGTTTGGAGACAACCACCTAACATTCTTAATACACGCACTGAGGGAATATAAAAGTAGGGAAACTTTAGAAAGTCAGCGGGAGTCTGACATGGCAATGGCCTTTAGGCCCTTCAAACCAGTCTAGGAAGGAGCTTAGCAACAAGCGTTGCCCGACTAGTTTTTTTTATTTCAACATCTTGTCAGGGAGTAGGAATGCCAGGGCCAGGGTGGAAGGAACCAATTGAAATTACCACAGGAAAGGCAAAGGTTGATACTAGGGACCGCATTAGTTTGGCCTTCAAGACATCCAGCGTACAAACATCTGAAGTTGTTGATCAAAACACCTAAACTACACACCTTTGTCATTGTATTTATTAAGTAATCTGTCACCGTTCCTGTGGACTTCTAAAGCTGAAAAGTTAAGTATTGCAGATGTCAAGAGTTATTCCAGATTCAATCAACTTGTGCACAAAGGATACAACCATATCTAAGTCAATGTGAGTGGACTGTACAAGAACATATTGTAGAAATGCGATCACTTGCTCTTGCACTGGTGGAAGACTTTTGAGCTGCGATAATAACCTACAAATTATCCTCAAATTATCCCAAATGACTGAGATCTAGGTGCTCAGACACCAGGTCAACAAGTGTGGAGATTGAGGGAGAAACCTCCACTCCTCCCGAGACAGGACATCCGACCACTCCGGAATAAGAAGGGAGCAAACACATGAACCGTTGTCAACCACTTGCGGTCTGAGAAGCAGAATTTGGCTTACCACCAATGCACCACCAGGATCACCGTGCAAGGACCTTGTGGCCATGAACGTTAGAATTGTCCCGAGAATAAGCAAAAAGGAATACCCCCTGGCAAAATAATATTATTGCCATCCCCCCATTGAGCCTGGGTTACTACCCAGTAACTAGGCCAACTGTTTCCCCTTGTGATTAGACTCCAATCTGCTGAGGCAGTCTGCCTCCCGATTCAATTATACTGGGTGATAAAGTGTCTTATGATCAATGGACCATCTCCACAGTTCTACTGCCAGCCTGGCCAATTGAAGAGAGCTTGTGTCTCCCTGCATGTTCAAATAGAAAATGATAGCAGTGTCAGTTAAGACTTGCATTGAGTGGCCCCCGATAGCTGGTAGCCTTAAAGATTGCCACTCAAGCTGCTCACACAGAGAAGGTCGAAAGTGCGAAGTCAACCAACAAGAGAGGAATCCGCAATGATTGTCTGCTTGAGGAGGCTCAAGTGGTTGGCAGTATCCCTCCACAAAGCCAGGTCATCCCAAATGAATTAGGGGATCAGTATGACCCAGACTGCAGATGAAGGCACTGGCTCCTAATTTTCAACCTTGCATCTGGCACCGAAACAAAGGAGCACACTTCAGCTCCAGGAGCCTCTCAAACCACCAGGCCAAATCGACGTGCCCAATTATAACTTGCACATCTCGACTATGTCCTGAACCCTCTCCATGGTATGGAATACCATGGACAATCATTTTGTCCCAGTGAAGTTAAAGTGATGACTATGAGAAACAGTCAAGGAAGACTTCCCCAAGTTCACTCGATGTCCCAAATGGAATAGAAAGGCACAAGAAGCTGTAGAGAGGCAGAAGCACCCTGAAGAGAAGCCTGGACCGGTAGGCTCAAAACAAAAAGGATATTTTAACTCCCTCACTCATCCCCCCCCCTTCACTCCAAGGTGGGCACAACTCACAGGAGATATTTCTGAATACCAAGGAAGTCGGGTTAAACTCAACACAAGAAGACTGTAATGAAACTGCCTGTTGGGCAACGAGAAACAGTGAAAGTGGTGATGAGGTCCCATATAGACAAAGGAAAGTAAACATCTTGCAGACGCACTGCGCAGAGCAGTTCCCTGGGAAGAGGGCAGACAGGATCTGTACCAGAGTGATCATCTTGAACCTCTCCAGGTAAAAGGCTGAAAGAATAAAGATCCAGGCCCGCCTGGCTGTTCTTCAGCACAGTGAAAAGCATGAACAAATACCCACAGGGCAGAGGCAACCCCCTCCACTGTATGGAGGTCCAGCAGCTTCTGAACTTCCACAGAAAAGGCAAAGGTCATTAACTTTAAGAGGCTGAGATGTGGGACAAATAGGAAAACGAAAGCCCCACAGGACTGAGGACCAAAGGCTCTGAGATCGATGCCCTATGGAGCACAATCCTCTTCTCTGCCCCCCCCCCCCCCACCAGCATAGGAGGGTAAACCAGCAAGTCGCTGCTTTGATTTGGGGAGCAAAGCGGAGAGGGTCCTTCGGAGATTCCCCCAGGACCTATCCTCAGCAGTCTCATCACCGAGAGGAAGAGTGATCGGTCTGCCAAACACGTTATTTCTGGAAGCCTTAAAAGACTCTGCAAGGAATGAAAGAGCTTCTGCTGGGGATTAGATAGAACTGCCACGGTCTAGGTGTTCTGGGTGCAAGTCCTTATTCAATAATCCATCAGTGGAGCACTGAAAAAGATACAACCCAAGAAAGAGAAGGTCCAAAGCTTTCTTCTGTACATCAGTTTAATTTGGTATCCTTGGACTGAGAATGGCCAACCTTGTAAGGATGCCCCTCGAGACATTGTCTGTTTTGGCAGAAGCAAAGCTAAATTTCTTCCAGATCTTTTGATTTACGACCCCCAATAGTGTACTGCAATTAGCTTGCCGCAACAGGAGGAATGTTTTCTGATCAATTTTGCGTCAGATTCCATCCAGCAATTTCTTCCTCTTTGCTTGGGACAGTTCAGGCAGAGCTGCCCACCAATGCTTTATAATTGAGTGTCCCCATTGTTGTCATTGATGACAGGTGCCAGGGCTGAAAAGCAAGGACATTTCTCTGAAGAAAGGGGAGGTTATCTTTTATCAATCCTACAGAGTGTGTTTTCTGCTATAGTTTCAGGGCCTCAGACACCTTGTTTCTGGATGGGATCCAATGACCTCATTGCACTTTGAGAAGCCAATACCGCCAAAAGGATAGTACAGCTGGGGGGCTTCAGAACCAGTATTTTCAAGAACTCCAGGAGCCAGCAAGCCCTTTTGCTAAAGGCCTAGGCCGATACAACTCTTCAAAGTCATGAGTCAGTGAAGCCATAGGAATTACTGGAACCGAAAGAAAGCCAGATGTGCCCGAAGCCCCAGGAAAAGCCAGTGTATGTCGGAGGAGAGCGAATTGGCATTCGAATGCTAGGGCCACTGAGGGTTGGGACTCGAAGCAGAATCTTACATCTTGAAATTATGCCCACATGGTTGAGGACTGTATGAACGCCTGAAATTTCACAAAGAACCTCTCTCCTCAGATGACTGCTCAGGGGACTGAAGGCACGGCAAGTCCAAGACACAGAAGGCGCCTTAAAGAGCCCTGCTAGCCAGACAACAGGTGGGTAGAAACAGTGGGGAGGAAGGGTAGGTCCAGTGGATCGGCAGGCAAATACATAGGGGGGGCATAGGGGGGTGGGTGTAACCAAGAAGCAAAAGGTGCCCAAACCCAGAGAGCAGTGGAAATAAGCCTCACAGATATGCATCCGGAGGGCACTGGCAGTTCTTAAATCACAGGGGCAGCGTGCATACACCATTACCCATTTTATCAGTGATACCAGCCACTGGTAAGCTTAGATTATCTGACCTCTTTGGAATGAACCAGTAGCTCACTTCTCACCAAATGAAGCTCCCTTTGGGGGACCCTCAGTTCTTGGCCTGGTTGCAACCCTGAGCCAGGAACCTCTGAACCTTACCTGGACTTAACCCTTTTGTGGGCATTCTCTGGCATGCCACCCCACCCCACCCCACATGTAGCCTTAAAGCCAGGGAACCTCAGGGATGCCCTGACATTGGTTCTTGACAGGGGACTCTGAGGAACATTTAAAAAAAGAAAAGCAACAACCCATCCCAGACAGGGAGTCTTCTGGCCAGGGTGCCCTGAAACATATAACTTCACTAACCTTGTGCTTGAGGTCCAGGAAGTCCTAAAGGTGTTTAATGGACAATGAGAAAAAAGAAAAAGAATCTCAGCACTGTAGATGCCTGCCTGCCTGCTGACGGACTGGTCCAAAAGCCAGCTGCAGCACCAACAGTACTCCTAATGCCAAAACACAAGGCATCAGGGTCTGCAGCAGATATCTGCTTTTTACAGCTAGAAGACATTGAGAAACCAACTTAATCCAGAATAAAGCTGGGGAGGACCCAATGCATAATTAAGTCAAAGACCGGCGCGCGCTCAAAGCTCCTACTCATCGGATGTTAGGCAGAAACTTGCGCAGTTCCCTTAGGGACCACTGCAAAAAGTTTAAGACCACAGGAGTAAGCAGCAAACCCAATTGGTAGCAGTCTGTACCACCCAGATTTACCTGGTAGCGGTGGCTGAGCAGTCAGACTTCTCTCAAGAAGAGTTAGGCAGTATATAGAGTTTACACAATAGGGCCAAAAATACAGTAGAACAAGCAAACACTGACCAGAGCTTTGGTATAAAAGTATATAATTATTTATTTAAAAACACAATTATGAAAATACACTGGCACTAATATCAAGCAAGTTCGCATACAGTCACTATAAGTTTATACACCTCTCCAATTATTCGACAAGTCTAGGTTAAGACACCACTTATTTAGCAAAACAGAGGTGAGCGCGTAACCATAGATGGCACTCCAATAATTCGTTTAAAAAGGGAGAGAAAAGGCAGAGTAGGAAAATAACACAGTACCAACACTTTTAAGAACCCACAGCAAGTCAAGAAAGGCAGGATCTAGTGTAGAGCAAAAGGTTCATAGGCCAGGCCCACTCTTGGAGAGAGCAAGGCGGAATGTGCCCAAGATCACACAGTGGAAATGCACACAAAGTTTTTGCAGGAAAGTCAAAAAGAGGTTGGATCAGTTCAGAAAGGCAAAGTTAGCAGGTCTGAGGTCAACCCAGTTAGAAAGTCAAGGATTTGCGGGACACCTTGGACAATCTGTTGCAAGGGAGACCAGGCGGGACACAGTACTTGAAATGGTGAGGAAGCTCCAGCGGTGGCAGTTGTTCCTGGCAGCGGGTACAAGGCGTGGCTTCGTCCAGGGGAAGAGCTGATCTCGACGAGGAAGAAAGCTGGAGGTCGTTGCACTGCCAGGGAAGAAACCAGCTGCGGGGTTCCTAATTAAAAGTTATGACCCTTTCATTCGCGGTAGTGGTGAAGCGTGGATATCCGGCCGCTGGGGTGCTTGGCACGGGTGATTCGACCACGAGACGTCCAGGAAGGCGAAAAAGGCGAACTGGTTGGTCCCTCCAGCTCAAAGGGAAGAAGACTCTCCTGGAAGAAGATCTCCTCTGTCATCAAGGAAGTGATGGGTTCGTACAGCAGGGCTCCACCGCTGGTGTCGTCATTGTAGATGGCTCAGCTTCTCCCCTCTTCGGATTCTTTAGGTCCTGTGGCGACTTCTGAAGTTCCAGTCCCCAAAGCCCTGCTTTTATGCAGAAAACCCCCCATTTAACAGCCTAGCTGTCACTCAAACATGCTAAGTGGTGAGCCAGGTGGCTCACCACTGGGCCAATCACACAAGAGTGCGACTTGAGTTGCCAAGGCAACTCAGTCCAGGGTGCCTAATCCCCCTCCCACACATCCTGTAGACCCTAGACAGAGTGGCACCATTTGGAGGGCTTCTGTGGAGAAGCCCGCCAAAAAGTGGAACAAAGGGCTTGACTTGGATTAGAGTTTCAGAGGCGAACACAAACGCCATTTTAAAACCGAGTCCTGGCAAAAACCAAAAAGTGGTGCGTTTAAAATCAATGGGAAAATCTCATAGGAAATATTCCGGTGGAATATTTCGCGTGGTATCCACTGCCACCAGCCAGAAACTCGACAAGGGGGGACTGGACAGGGCCCCCTTGGAAAACAGACCACTGGGCAATCGAATTACCCCTACCAGTACTTCCAAAATATGATGGTTTGTACTGGTTCTGTTCACAATTTGAGACTAGAAAACCAATGGTGACTTTACATGCCCTGGGAGACAGTAGTCAGTCCCAGGGTATGGAGTCTATGTTTGGGGGGTCACTATGACACCCCTGTGTTACTGCACTGAGGGTGCTGTGTAACACATACCAAAAACACATGAAGCCCTATGGAGTAAAACACCCCATAGCCCATAAAACACATTTACATTCAAAGGACATACTCAAATCATGCCTAAGAGTGGGAGGGAAAAAAAAGTCTCACTCTTAGCAGGAGAAAAAAATAAACCCCAAAAATTCAGCAAAGCTGCTGGGGCACTCACTAGGTTTGGGAAATTAGCCTTAACAGAGAATCCTCCCTAACATCGGACATGGATAAATGGGAAGTGTGAGGCACCTGGAGAGGGTGGTGGCTGCATTGGACAGGTGATGTGCTCTGAAGGGTGTATGGCCACACAATTTTAAAGGGACTTTTTTTCAGAATAAAATGACTTCAGCCCCATACCAGTGAACTTCAAATTTTTAAGAGTATGGAGAAAGGGGAAAACGTTCGTGCAAGTATGCACAATGGACTCGAAATAAGCACAGGGAATGAACCAAAAAAACTCCAGAATAACGAAGAGGAACAGAGAGAGGGATTGGTGGGTGTCCGTCCATCCTGCATATAGTGAAATCCTTTAACCCTAGTAGGATGAAGTGCTGTAGATGGCCATCAGATTCTGTGGAATGCACTGCTTACATTGTGGGGGTGTTTGCCAGGGCTTAGCTCTGGCACTTATTTTTGAACCCCAGCACTTGTTGTCTCCGACTTACATTAATTATGAAGTGGTGATAGTCAGTGCATCCATCAACCGCAATGGGCAGGTGCGAGCTGTAGTGTAACCCCAAATATATCTACACCGTGGGGAGCAGCCATGTGTAGTAGTAGCAGTGTTGCAGAACTGCTGTGAAATACCTGTGGGGTTATCTCACATAGCGAACCTCGAGAAAACCTTATTCAGGTGGCCACGAAGGGCTGATCTGCTCAGATGCCAACTCTAAGGGTGAGCGAGAAAGGCTCGCCGGGATGGGGAAGGCTGGGGTTGTACTCGAGGGAATAACCCAAGGGAGACTGGATATTGTACTGGATAAGGAGAGGGGGGAGAGATCCCTGAAACCTTCATAGACTGTATTACATCTGCCTCCCTTCCTCCCATTAGATCTCTCCTTTCCCAACCAGACTTCCTCTCTATATCTGGTAAATAACTTAGGAGCCCAAACCATACTGCACTTCAAAACCTTACGTCCCAGAATCCCCGTTTTTCTGTTCCCTACCTGAATACCCCCAGTCCTTCATGTCCCCTTGATTATTCTTTCCAGAACACCCAATCTACCTTGGCAAAACCCTACCACTTCTGTTCCTCCGATTATCACATCCCACACTCCCAACTGGCTCAGATGACACTACCGTTCCCACAATCCCCCTTGTTTATTTTATAATAAAACCCCCGGTCATTCCCGTTAATTTCAAAACCCACCTTTTCGAGATTACCAAAACCCCTCTGCAACGAGGGTTGTAATTCCATATAACACTGTTTCCCCCACCCTACCCCGTAGGACAATCCGACACTCCAATTATTCCCCTTTCTGGCATGAACACTGTTTTGCCCCACAACAGACAACAGACTTATAATAAAACTGTTTACCCGACATGTCCCGACACAAGGGTCAGGCAGAGTCAGGCAATTAATCAGAATCGCGCTCACCTGACGGTCCTTTCTTTTCCCCACAGGGATAAAAGGTGGAACCAGAAAGTACAGTTCGAGCAAGGCAGAATGCACGAGACAGCGGTCCAGAACCCGCAGTTCAAGAGGAGGAGAAAGGCGGCAAATATCGAGAAGCTAACACAGAGAGACACGACCTTGCCCTTTTCGACACAGACCGGCGGAACCTCCACAGACGGAAAAAGACAGACAGAGCACAATAACCCAAGTGTGTTACAGCAGATGTCAACGGTACACCCAGTCTATCGATGCCGATACGCCGGAGCGTGGGAGACTCCTGCGACCGTGGTACCGGCATTGCCTCCAGTTACGAGCAAAGCCAAGTGGTTCATCATAGCCGGTGAGTAGAGGGGAGAGCCGATAAGAGCCGGGCTGTGGTGAATCAAAGTCGCAAGGTGGCAAGTTGAACCAAATTCAAAGAGCTTTAAAGTGTTAAGGGGAGACCAGCTGCAGAGGGAACTGGCACCACGTGGGTGCTAACTCTAGGGACTCCGGTCGAACCCCGTCTGAGTGAAACTACAGATAGCAGAAGGCTTTAGGAGAGATGCCAAATTAGGTCAAAGTGGTCATTCAGGAAGTCAAGCAAAATCCAAATCCCCATACATTCGAAAGCCTTTGACCTAAGAACTATAAAGAAAGCAAGGGAAGTGAATCCCGCCACTTGAGAAAGTAAGGAAAGAGAATCCTGCTAACAGTTGAAAGTAAATGTGAATGTGAAGTTGACATGAGTGAACCCGGAAGAGGGACGCTGACGAGAAGGGGGCAAAGTCTAAAGTCCCAAGCAACAATGTGTTGACAAACATGAACCCAGCCGAGAGATGTTCACTGGAACGGTTTAAAAAAGACATTTAAGATTTGTGAATAAAGGAAAATCCACAGTAAAGCCGGTGGAGGGAGGCTGAAAGTATAGAGGGGTCTGCGCCCGGAAGATGGGGGCCCAGGGCTGATCCAGTATCACCCTGATCAAGAGAACCCAAGAAAAGGAGGTTCAAGGCAAACTGTTGAAGACTTTGTACGAGAATGATGGACGAAGTGAACCCGGTAGAAGGAGGCCAACAGTCAAGAGGGATCCGAGCTCGAACGAGGGAGAGCCAGTGATGAAGCCATCACCCAAAGCCCATTAAGAGAAAGAAGGGTTATTGATTTATGTCATTCGATTTGTGAGGGGTCAGCGCCCAGAAGAGGGGGACCAAAGGGTGAAGAATGCTCACCCGAGGTAAAACCAGCAAGCGAACTTTCAATTTGTTGAAGGAACTTTTGTTTTGTGAATTGAATACATCAGGCCCTCGAAGGCAAGAGACTTTCAAGAGAAACGAGACTTGGCCATCAAGACTCCTCATAGACCAGAACTGGCGACTCGTGCTGGGAAAGCACAAACACTTCCTTCTTTTCTTGAAAACTACCCCACACCCTTTTTGTAGTAGTTGTAAGGTTTGGCAATAGGTTTCTTAGTATAGGCCCTTTTTATTTTGGCATGACGCCACTAGGACTGCCTTATTTTCATTTGTTGGTCGATGCTTGCTCCCATCTTAGATTCAGGTTTTGATTAGGCGTTTTTCCAATCTGCATACAGTTTAATAAACATCCTTTAACTGTGATCACTTGTTTATCTTTACTGTTGCCACCATTGGTTCCTTACACTGCCGACCCGCAGTCTCACAGGAGTGCTAGACAATATTTGGGCCCTGGCACTTTTCTTTTTTTTACAAATTAAGCACTGGTAACATTTCAGTGGGTAACGCTTGGGTAAATATAGGAAGAAAACCCAGTAGAATGAGGGCAGAGATGGATAGGGTGAAGAAGACTGGGTATAAATCTCACTTGTTAATAACTGAGAAAAATGGAGCTGCAATCACAAATGGCCTTAAGAACACGTAGACTCCCAGAGATGGGTCAAGGGATTTTATAAAAAAATATTGGAAGGGTGTTAAAGGCCTTGACTCACTCATCTAGAAGAGGCAGTTCACTGCCTAACCCAGCAGTCCCTACTTCCGAAGTTAGTATCTACTGCTTGTTAACCGGTACTATCCAAGTTACACCTCGCTGTCAGTGAGGTCCTAAAGGAAATGTATTTCTGATCTGTCCAACTTCCCCTCTGGGATTCCCTAGCTCGACTCTACACTATTAAGGTTAGTTCTAAGAGATTGTAGGGATGTGCCTTCCAACCACTTAAGCCCCACTCTACTGCCTCACTTTAACACCCTGATGTTACTCTCCTTGTCTTTCACTTTTAGTCTATCGTCATCTTACTACTCACCTACTCACCATTAGCCAGGTCTGTGGCTCAGTGGACTAATGCATCCACTACAGAGACCTGTGTTTGACCTCATGGTCACAGGTTCGAATCCCGGCAGGTCCACTCAGCCCTTTACCCTTCCGGGGTTGATAAGAGTACCATTAAGTTGGGCAACAATAAACATCTGTTTCTAGCGACAAGATGCCCCTTTGGGGGTGAACATGCGCTTTACAAATACGCCCGTTATGTTATGTTATTTTGTTTACTTCCAACTACTCCCAGTTCTTCCTCCTCTGTCCCGCTGATGTCTCTCCCTCAGAACTCTACCTCGAATGTTACACCTTCCTACTCGCCTGCGGCTCCATTCTGCCACTGCTCTCCCCGCCCCACTCTGCCACTGCTCTCCCCGCCCCACTCTGCCACTGCTCTCCCCGCCCCACTCTGCCACTGCTCTCCCCGCCCCACTCTGCCACTGCTCTCCCCGCCCCACTCTGCCACTGCTCTCCCCGCCCCACTACTCAACACCACCTTCTCAGTTACCCCATCTCACTATCTCAATCATCTTTCACTCACTCCCCACCCCCACCCCATGTACACGCACACTCCCAGCACAAACAATATCTCACCTTTTCTCCAAAACCCCTCTACACTCCAGTCCATCATCCTTCCTCCTCCTCGTATCTTGGACTGCCACCTATTCCTCCCCCTCTGACATCACCCAAACAACCCACACCTTCCTGTTTCCCATCCCCCTTCATACCTGCCTTCTCTGATTGGCCTTCTACAATTTTGTCATTTTTCAGTGACGATTCTCGGCTTGGTGGCTCTCTCCATGTTGGTCGGAGTGATTCTATGACTGGAGCAGACTGACTGGAGGCTCTGGTGGGCTGTAATCTTGCAGGCGTCCCACAAAGAAAAACTTTCAAGCATTTGGTTGAAGAGGTATGGAGTGGTACTTTTCATAAAGATGCAGGCACGTGGGTACTCAATTGCAACCTTCCCCCTCTCGGTAAGACTGGCGCTGGCTACCAGTGTGGTAGGCCTCCCATTCCAGACAGAGGTTTCGGATCCTCTCTTGAAAAGAACAAGTTACTTCTTACCTTGTAACATTCTTTCGATGGGATGTTCCTCCGACGTATTCCTCATCTTTGATAGGTCATATCCATGTTGCTGGCCTCGGAAAAAATTTTCAGTAGAGGACGCTGCGCGTCGACGTCCCTCGAGCCGATGTCCCTCAACGGCCTCCGTATCGGCGCCGACGTCACCACGCGTATAAATAGACTCGGACAGCGTCCGTTGCTCAGTTCCATTTTGACATTAATAATTGGTTATTGACCTTGAAGGAGCGCAAGCTGCAACCACAAGGGAAGTATTACTGCGGGGATGAATGGGAGGGGCGATAAGGAATACAGTTTGGAAAGGTAGCGGGCGCCCCTCTCTCGACAGAACAAGGCCTGATAACCTGTTCAGTGGTTATTAACCACTTGAGAGTTCGCAGCCACTGCTTTTACTCACTGTGCCTTTCACAGATGGGAAATATCCATTTGCATATCAGTCTTTGTCCTGCCCAGGGGCAGTCCAGCACCGAAATGCAATGGCAATTCCAACCTGAACGAGAGTACCACCAGCAACCCCATACACCTGTTTCACCCTTGTTGGGGATCATCAGTGAGGTGAAGCTGATGCCTCTCTAAGCACAGTGAGAGGGAGACCACGTCTGGTTGCCCCCAGGAGACCTAGGGTTACCAATCCCAGGTTCCTTGAAATTTAGTTTGGAAAGGTAGCGGGCGCCCCTCTCTCGACAGAACAAGGCCTGATAACCTGTTCAGTGGTTATTAACCACTTGAGAGTTCGCAGCCACTGCTTTTACTCACTGTGCCTTTCACAGATGGGAAATATCCATTTGCATATCAGTCTTTGTCCTGCCCAGGGGCAGTCCAGCACCGAAATGCAATGGCAATTCCAACCTGAACGAGAGTACCACCAGCAACCCCATACACCTGTTTCACCCTTGTTGGGGATCATCAGTGAGGTGAAGCTGATGCCTCTCTAAGCACAGTGAGAGGGAGACCACGTCTGGTTGCCCCCAGGAGACCTAGGGTTACCAATCCCAGGTTCCTTGAAATTTAGTTTGGAAAGGTAGCGGGCGCCCCTCTCTCGACAGAACAAGGCCTGATAACCTGTTCAGTGGTTATTAACCACTTGAGAGTTCGCAGCCACTGCTTTTACTCACTGTGCCTTTCACAGATGGGAAATATCCATTTGCATATCAGTCTTTGTCCTGCCCAGGGGCAGTCCAGCACCGAAATGCAATGGCAATTCCAACCTGAACGAGAGTACCACCAGCAACCCCATACACCTGTTTCACCCTTGTTGGGGATCATCAGTGAGGTGAAGCTGATGCCTCTCTAAGCACAGTGAGAGGGAGACCACGTCTGGTTGCCCCCAGGAGACCTAGGGTTACCAATCCCAGGTTCCTTGAAATTTAGTTTGGAAAGGTAGCGGGCGCCCCTCTCTCGACAGAACAAGGCCTGATAACCTGTTCAGTGGTTATTAACCACTTGAGAGTTCGCAGCCACTGCTTTTACTCACTGTGCCTTTCACAGATGGGAAATATCCATTTGCATATCAGTCTTTGTCCTGCCCAGGGGCAGTCCAGCACCGAAATGCAATGGCAATTCCAACCTGAACGAGAGTACCACCAGCAACCCCATACACCTGTTTCACCCTTGTTGGGGATCATCAGTGAGGTGAAGCTGATGCCTCTCTAAGCACAGTGAGAGGGAGACCACGTCTGGTTGCCCCCAGGAGACCTAGGGTTACCAATCCCAGGTTCCTTGAAATTTAGTTTGGAAAGGTAGCGGGCGCCCCTCTCTCGACAGAACAAGGCCTGATAACCTGTTCAGTGGTTATTAACCACTTGAGAGTTCGCAGCCACTGCTTTTACTCACTGTGCCTTTCACAGATGGGAAATATCCATTTGCATATCAGTCTTTGTCCTGCCCAGGGGCAGTCCAGCACCGAAATGCAATGGCAATTCCAACCTGAACGAGAGTACCACCAGCAACCCCATACACCTGTTTCACCCTTGTTGGGGATCATCAGTGAGGTGAAGCTGATGCCTCTCTAAGCACAGTGAGAGGGAGACCACGTCTGGTTGCCCCCAGGAGACCTAGGGTTACCAATCCCAGGTTCCTTGAAATTTAGTTTGGAAAGGTAGCGGGCGCCCCTCTCTCGACAGAACAAGGCCTGATAACCTGTTCAGTGGTTATTAACCACTTGAGAGTTCGCAGCCACTGCTTTTACTCACTGTGCCTTTCACAGATGGGAAATATCCATTTGCATATCAGTCTTTGTCCTGCCCAGGGGCAGTCCAGCACCGAAATGCAATGGCAATTCCAACCTGAACGAGAGTACCACCAGCAACCCCATACACCTGTTTCACCCTTGTTGGGGATCATCAGTGAGGTGAAGCTGATGCCTCTCTAAGCACAGTGAGAGGGAGACCACGTCTGGTTGCCCCCAGGAGACCTAGGGTTACCAATCCCAGGTTCCTTGAAATTTAGTTTGGAAAGGTAGCGGGCGCCCCTCTCTCGACAGAACAAGGCCTGATAACCTGTTCAGTGGTTATTAACCACTTGAGAGTTCGCAGCCACTGCTTTTACTCACTGTGCCTTTCACAGATGGGAAATATCCATTTGCATATCAGTCTTTGTCCTGCCCAGGGGCAGTCCAGCACCGAAATGCAATGGCAATTCCAACCTGAACGAGAGTACCACCAGCAACCCCATACACCTGTTTCACCCTTGTTGGGGATCATCAGTGAGGTGAAGCTGATGCCTCTCTAAGCACAGTGAGAGGGAGACCACGTCTGGTTGCCCCCAGGAGACCTAGGGTTACCAATCCCAGGTTCCTTGAAATTTAGTTTGGAAAGGTAGCGGGCGCCCCTCTCTCGACAGAACAAGGCCTGATAACCTGTTCAGTGGTTATTAACCACTTGAGAGTTCGCAGCCACTGCTTTTACTCACTGTGCCTTTCACAGATGGGAAATATCCATTTGCATATCAGTCTTTGTCCTGCCCAGGGGCAGTCCAGCACCGAAATGCAATGGCAATTCCAACCTGAACGAGAGTACCACCAGCAACCCCATACACCTGTTTCACCCTTGTTGGGGATCATCAGTGAGGTGAAGCTGATGCCTCTCTAAGCACAGTGAGAGGGAGACCACGTCTGGTTGCCCCCAGGAGACCTAGGGTTACCAATCCCAGGTTCCTTGAAATTTAGTTTGGAAAGGTAGCGGGCGCCCCTCTCTCGACAGAACAAGGCCTGATAACCTGTTCAGTGGTTATTAACCACTTGAGAGTTCGCAGCCACTGCTTTTACTCACTGTGCCTTTCACAGATGGGAAATATCCATTTGCATATCAGTCTTTGTCCTGCCCAGGGGCAGTCCAGCACCGAAATGCAATGGCAATTCCAACCTGAACGAGAGTACCACCAGCAACCCCATACACCTGTTTCACCCTTGTTGGGGATCATCAGTGAGGTGAAGCTGATGCCTCTCTAAGCACAGTGAGAGGGAGACCACGTCTGGTTGCCCCCAGGAGACCTAGGGTTACCAATCCCAGGTTCCTTGAAATTTAGTTTGGAAAGGTAGCGGGCGCCCCTCTCTCGACAGAACAAGGCCTGATAACCTGTTCAGTGGTTATTAACCACTTGAGAGTTCGCAGCCACTGCTTTTACTCACTGTGCCTTTCACAGATGGGAAATATCCATTTGCATATCAGTCTTTGTCCTGCCCAGGGGCAGTCCAGCACCGAAATGCAATGGCAATTCCAACCTGAACGAGAGTACCACCAGCAACCCCATACACCTGTTTCACCCTTGTTGGGGATCATCAGTGAGGTGAAGCTGATGCCTCTCTAAGCACAGTGAGAGGGAGACCACGTCTGGTTGCCCCCAGGAGACCTAGGGTTACCAATCCCAGGTTCCTTGAAATTTAGTTTGGAAAGGTAGCGGGCGCCCCTCTCTCGACAGAACAAGGCCTGATAACCTGTTCAGTGGTTATTAACCACTTGAGAGTTCGCAGCCACTGCTTTTACTCACTGTGCCTTTCACAGATGGGAAATATCCATTTGCATATCAGTCTTTGTCCTGCCCAGGGGCAGTCCAGCACCGAAATGCAATGGCAATTCCAACCTGAACGAGAGTACCACCAGCAACCCCATACACCTGTTTCACCCTTGTTGGGGATCATCAGTGAGGTGAAGCTGATGCCTCTCTAAGCACAGTGAGAGGGAGACCACGTCTGGTTGCCCCCAGGAGACCTAGGGTTACCAATCCCAGGTTCCTTGAAATTTAGTTTGGAAAGGTAGCGGGCGCCCCTCTCTCGACAGAACAAGGCCTGATAACCTGTTCAGTGGTTATTAACCACTTGAGAGTTCGCAGCCACTGCTTTTACTCACTGTGCCTTTCACAGATGGGAAATATCCATTTGCATATCAGTCTTTGTCCTGCCCAGGGGCAGTCCAGCACCGAAATGCAATGGCAATTCCAACCTGAACGAGAGTACCACCAGCAACCCCATACACCTGTTTCACCCTTGTTGGGGATCATCAGTGAGGTGAAGCTGATGCCTCTCTAAGCACAGTGAGAGGGAGACCACGTCTGGTTGCCCCCAGGAGACCTAGGGTTACCAATCCCAGGTTCCTTGAAATTTAGTTTGGAAAGGTAGCGGGCGCCCCTCTCTCGACAGAACAAGGCCTGATAACCTGTTCAGTGGTTATTAACCACTTGAGAGTTCGCAGCCACTGCTTTTACTCACTGTGCCTTTCACAGATGGGAAATATCCATTTGCATATCAGTCTTTGTCCTGCCCAGGGGCAGTCCAGCACCGAAATGCAATGGCAATTCCAACCTGAACGAGAGTACCACCAGCAACCCCATACACCTGTTTCACCCTTGTTGGGGATCATCAGTGAGGTGAAGCTGATGCCTCTCTAAGCACAGTGAGAGGGAGACCACGTCTGGTTGCCCCCAGGAGACCTAGGGTTACCAATCCCAGGTTCCTTGAAATTTAGTTTGGAAAGGTAGCGGGCGCCCCTCTCTCGACAGAACAAGGCCTGATAACCTGTTCAGTGGTTATTAACCACTTGAGAGTTCGCAGCCACTGCTTTTACTCACTGTGCCTTTCACAGATGGGAAATATCCATTTGCATATCAGTCTTTGTCCTGCCCAGGGGCAGTCCAGCACCGAAATGCAATGGCAATTCCAACCTGAACGAGAGTACCACCAGCAACCCCATACACCTGTTTCACCCTTGTTGGGGATCATCAGTGAGGTGAAGCTGATGCCTCTCTAAGCACAGTGAGAGGGAGACCACGTCTGGTTGCCCCCAGGAGACCTAGGGTTACCAATCCCAGGTTCCTTGAAATTTAGTTTGGAAAGGTAGCGGGCGCCCCTCTCTCGACAGAACAAGGCCTGATAACCTGTTCAGTGGTTATTAACCACTTGAGAGTTCGCAGCCACTGCTTTTACTCACTGTGCCTTTCACAGATGGGAAATATCCATTTGCATATCAGTCTTTGTCCTGCCCAGGGGCAGTCCAGCACCGAAATGCAATGGCAATTCCAACCTGAACGAGAGTACCCCAGCAACCCCATACACCTGTTTCACCCTTGTTGGGGATCATCAGTGAGGTGAAGCTGATGCCTCTCTAAGCACAGTGAGAGGGAGACCACGTCTGGTTGCCCCCAGGAGACCTAGGGTTACCAATCCCAGGTTCCTTGAAATTTAGTTTGGAAAGGTAGCGGGCGCCCCTCTCTCGACAGAACAAGGCCTGATAACCTGTTCAGTGGTTATTAACCACTTGAGAGTTCGCAGCCACTGCTTTTACTCACTGTGCCTTTCACAGATGGGAAATATCCATTTGCATATCAGTCTTTGTCCTGCCCAGGGGCAGTCCAGCACCGAAATGCAATGGCAATTCCAACCTGAACGAGAGTACCACCAGCAACCCCATACACCTGTTTCACCCTTGTTGGGGATCATCAGTGAGGTGAAGCTGATGCCTCTCTAAGCACAGTGAGAGGGAGACCACGTCTGGTTGCCCCCAGGAGACCTAGGGTTACCAATCCCAGGTTCCTTGAAATTTAGTTTGGAAAGGTAGCGGGCGCCCCTCTCTCGACAGAACAAGGCCTGATAACCTGTTCAGTGGTTATTAACCACTTGAGAGTTCGCAGCCACTGCTTTTACTCACTGTGCCTTTCACAGATGGGAAATATCCATTTGCATATCAGTCTTTGTCCTGCCCAGGGGCAGTCCAGCACCGAAATGCAATGGCAATTCCAACCTGAACGAGAGTACCACCAGCAACCCCATACACCTGTTTCACCCTTGTTGGGGATCATCAGTGAGGTGAAGCTGATGCCTCTCTAAGCACAGTGAGAGGGAGACCACGTCTGGTTGCCCCCAGGAGACCTAGGGTTACCAATCCCAGGTTCCTTGAAATTTAGTTTGGAAAGGTAGCGGGCGCCCCTCTCTCGACAGAACAAGGCCTGATAACCTGCGAACTCTCAAGTGGTTAATAACCACTGAACAGGTTATCATGTCTGTTCTTGCGAGAGAGGGGCGCCCGCTACCTTTGTAAAACTATTTTTTAAGGAACCTGGGATTGGTAACCCTAGGTCTCCTGGGGGCAACCAGACGTGGTCTCCCTCTCACTGTGCTTAGAGAGGCATCAGCTTCACCTCACTGATGATCCCCAACAAGGGTGAAACACGTGTATGGGGTTGCTGGTGGTACTCTCGTTCAGATTGAAATTGCCATTGTATTTCGGTGCTGGACTGCCCCTGGGCAGGACAAAGACTGATATGCAAATGGATATTTCCCATCTGTGAAAGGCACAGTGAGTAAAAGCAGTGGCTGCGAACTCTCAAGTGGTTAATAACCACTGAACAGGTTATCATGTCTGTTCTTGCGAGAGAGGGGCGCCCGCTACCTTTGTAAAACTATTTTTTAAGGAACCTGGGATTGGTAACCCTAGGTCTCCTGGGGGCAACCAGACGTGGTCTCCCTCTCACTGTGCTTAGAGAGGCATCAGCTTCACCTCACTGATGATCCCCAACAAGGGTGAAACACGTGTATGGGGTTGCTGGTGGTACTCTCGTTCAGATTGAAATTGCCATTGTATTTCGGTGCTGGACTGCCCCTGGGCAGGACAAAGACTGATATGCAAATGGATATTTCCCATCTGTGAAAGGCACAGTGAGTAAAAGCAGTGGCTGCGAACTCTCAAGTGGTTAATAACCACTGAACAGGTTATCATGTCTGTTCTTGCGAGAGAGGGGCGCCCGCTACCTTTGTAAAACTATTTTTTAAGGAACCTGGGATTGGTAACCCTAGGTCTCCTGGGGGCAACCAGACGTGGTCTCCCTCTCACTGTGCTTAGAGAGGCATCAGCTTCACCTCACTGATGATCCCCAACAAGGGTGAAACACGTGTATGGGGTTGCTGGTGGTACTCTCGTTCAGATTGAAATTGCCATTGTATTTCGGTGCTGGACTGCCCCTGGGCAGGACAAAGACTGATATGCAAATGGATATTTCCCATCTGTGAAAGGCACAGTGAGTAAAAGCAGTGGCTGCGAACTCTCAAGTGGTTAATAACCACTGAACAGGTTATCATGTCTGTTCTTGCGAGAGAGGGGCGCCCGCTACCTTTGTAAAACTATTTTTTAAGGAACCTGGGATTGGTAACCCTAGGTCTCCTGGGGGCAACCAGACGTGGTCTCCCTCTCACTGTGCTTAGAGAGGCATCAGCTTCACCTCACTGATGATCCCCAACAAGGGTGAAACACGTGTATGGGGTTGCTGGTGGTACTCTCGTTCAGATTGAAATTGCCATTGTATTTCGGTGCTGGACTGCCCCTGGGCAGGACAAAGACTGATATGCAAATGGATATTTCCCATCTGTGAAAGGCACAGTGAGTAAAAGCAGTGGCTGCGAACTCTCAAGTGGTTAATAACCACTGAACAGGTTATCATGTCTGTTCTTGCGAGAGAGGGGCGCCCGCTACCTTTGTAAAACTATTTTTTAAGGAACCTGGGATTGGTAACCCTAGGTCTCCTGGGGGCAACCAGACGTGGTCTCCCTCTCACTGTGCTTAGAGAGGCATCAGCTTCACCTCACTGATGATCCCCAACAAGGGTGAAACACGTGTATGGGGTTGCTGGTGGTACTCTCGTTCAGATTGAAATTGCCATTGTATTTCGGTGCTGGACTGCCCCTGGGCAGGACAAAGACTGATATGCAAATGGATATTTCCCATCTGTGAAAGGCACAGTGAGTAAAAGCAGTGGCTGCGAACTCTCAAGTGGTTAATAACCACTGAACAGGTTATCATGTCTGTTCTTGCGAGAGAGGGGCGCCCGCTACCTTTGTAAAACTATTTTTTAAGGAACCTGGGATTGGTAACCCTAGGTCTCCTGGGGGCAACCAGACGTGGTCTCCCTCTCACTGTGCTTAGAGAGGCATCAGCTTCACCTCACTGATGATCCCCAACAAGGGTGAAACACGTGTATGGGGTTGCTGGTGGTACTCTCGTTCAGATTGAAATTGCCATTGTATTTCGGTGCTGGACTGCCCCTGGGCAGGACAAAGACTGATATGCAAATGGATATTTCCCATCTGTGAAAGGCACAGTGAGTAAAAGCAGTGGCTGCGAACTCTCAAGTGGTTAATAACCACTGAACAGGTTATCATGTCTGTTCTTGCGAGAGAGGGGCGCCCGCTACCTTTGTAAAACTATTTTTTAAGGAACCTGGGATTGGTAACCCTAGGTCTCCTGGGGGCAACCAGACGTGGTCTCCCTCTCACTGTGCTTAGAGAGGCATCAGCTTCACCTCACTGATGATCCCCAACAAGGGTGAAACACGTGTATGGGGTTGCTGGTGGTACTCTCGTTCAGATTGAAATTGCCATTGTATTTCGGTGCTGGACTGCCCCTGGGCAGGACAAAGACTGATATGCAAATGGATATTTCCCATCTGTGAAAGGCACAGTGAGTAAAAGCAGTGGCTGCGAACTCTCAAGTGGTTAATAACCACTGAACAGGTTATCATGTCTGTTCTTGCGAGAGAGGGGCGCCCGCTACCTTTGTAAAACTATTTTTTAAGGAACCTGGGATTGGTAACCCTAGGTCTCCTGGGGGCAACCAGACGTGGTCTCCCTCTCACTGTGCTTAGAGAGGCATCAGCTTCACCTCACTGATGATCCCCAACAAGGGTGAAACACGTGTATGGGGTTGCTGGTGGTACTCTCGTTCAGATTGAAATTGCCATTGTATTTCGGTGCTGGACTGCCCCTGGGCAGGACAAAGACTGATATGCAAATGGATATTTCCCATCTGTGAAAGGCACAGTGAGTAAAAGCAGTGGCTGCGAACTCTCAAGTGGTTAATAACCACTGAACAGGTTATCATGTCTGTTCTTGCGAGAGAGGGGCGCCCGCTACCTTTGTAAAACTATTTTTTAAGGAACCTGGGATTGGTAACCCTAGGTCTCCTGGGGGCAACCAGACGTGGTCTCCCTCTCACTGTGCTTAGAGAGGCATCAGCTTCACCTCACTGATGATCCCCAACAAGGGTGAAACACGTGTATGGGGTTGCTGGTGGTACTCTCGTTCAGATTGAAATTGCCATTGTATTTCGGTGCTGGACTGCCCCTGGGCAGGACAAAGACTGATATGCAAATGGATATTTCCCATCTGTGAAAGGCACAGTGAGTAAAAGCAGTGGCTGCGAACTCTCAAGTGGTTAATAACCACTGAACAGGTTATCATGTCTGTTCTTGCGAGAGAGGGGCGCCCGCTACCTTTGTAAAGCGATAAGGAATACGTCGGAGTTACATCCCATTGAAAGAGCGTTACAAGGTAAGAAGTAACTTGTTCTTCAAAGGGATTGTTTCCTCCGACATATTCCTTATCTTTGATAAGACTCCCATAGCAGTGGTGTGCAATTGGAGGTGGGAGTAAAACGCCAGGTTTCCTTTTAGGAATGAACCGAATGTAATATGGCTTTGCCAAACCTAGTCTCTTGACTAGAGGAGGAATCCAGGTTGTAAAATCTTGTGAAAGTATGTGCGGACGACCATGTGGCAGCCGCACATATGTCTCGAACCGGAACCCCTCTTTGGAGGGCCGAGGAGGCTGCGATACCCCTGGTTGAATGAGCTCTAAGATTTTGAGGAGGCTCTTTCACTGCCAGTTTGCAACATTCCAGGATGGCCAAAATAATCCATCTGGAAATGGTTTGTTTTGTTATCGGTAGTCCCAACTTGTGCCCTGAGTAACCCACGAACAGTTGGACTGCTCGTCTAATCCTAGCAAGTCTGCTGATGTAAAAGCTTAAAGCCCGCCTTGGGTCCAGCCTATGTAGCCTTTCTCCTCTTTCCACGGATGGGGAGGCGTATAGAATGAAGGTAAGGTAATTTTATGAGTGAATTGGAATTCAGAAACCACCTTTGGGAGGAAATTAGGCTTCACCTGTAGGCAACCTTGTCTTTATGGAAAATTGTATGAGGGGGTTTACAAGATAGAGCTTGTAATTCGCTCACCCTTCTAGCAGATGTTAAAGCCACTAATAAGACAGTTCTAAGGGTGAGAAATCTTAGCGAACAAGAGTGGAGTGGTTCGAAAGGAGTACCCATCGGGAAATTTAAGACTAAATTTAAGTCCCATAAAGGAACCTGGAAAGGTCTTGGAGGGTAGACATTAGTTAATCCCTTTAGAAATTGTATTACTAAGGGTAATTTGAAATACGAAGGTTCCTAGGCAGTGCGCTTGAAGATCGATAGCGCTGCGAGATAGCCCTTTGTAGTGCCAACTTGAAGGCCTGAATTTGCCAAGTAGAGTAGAAAGGATAACACCGTTGGTGTACCACATGAAAAGGGGTCGATATTCTCTTCTCTACACCAGCTGCAAAACTTGTTCCAACGGCAGCAGTATAAAGACTTTGTTGCTGGCCTTCTGGCTGAAAGCAACACTCATTACGTCATCAGGGAGGTCCCAATCCTTGTATCTCAACCTTTCAGAAGCCAAGCGTGAAGGTTGAGGGTTCTGATGTCTGGATGGAGAACCTGACCTCCCTTCTGTGAGAGAAGATTCTCCTTGAGTGGAAGACGAATTGGAGGGCAGATGGACATGTCCAGAAGGTCCGGGTACCAAGTTCTCCTGGCCCAGTCTGGGGCAATTAGGATTATGGTATGCCGGAATCTGCTCAACCTCCTGATCATTTGAAGAATGACAGGGACTGGTGGAAACGCGTACAGGAGTGGAAACTCCCAGTCCACTACGAACGCGTCCCCTAGAGCTCCCTCTTGGGGGAAATTCCCTTGAACAAAACAGATCGCATTTTCTGTTGGTACTGGTGGCAAACAGATCCACTTGAGGGGTTCCCCAAAGGGCAAAGATCTCCTGAAGGACTTCCTGTGCTAGTTCCCACTCGTGGGAGACTGTACCCTGCCTGCTCAGAGCGTCCGCCGTCAAGTTCTTCTCTCCGGCTAGGTGGACTGCCGATAGAGAGATTCCTTCTTGAATTGCCCCAAACCAGAGCTGCATTGCCTCTCTGCACAGTGGTAGTGATCCTACGCCTCCTTTTGTTGAGGTAGTGCATGGCCACTGTGTTGTCCGTCATTATCAGGACATTTTTGCCCTGTACAGATGGCAGAAAATCCTTCAGCGCTAGTCTGATTGTTCTCAGCGCTAACAGGTTGATATGTAGTCTGGACTCCGATGGAGACCAACGACCGCTGATGGTCAAGTCGTTGGTGTGGGCTCCCCACCCTGTGAGTGAGGCATCTGTGACTACTGGTATCTCCGGCCATGGTTGCCAAAACAGTTCCCCCTTCAAGATGTTTTCCTGGCAGGCCCACCACTGAAGGTCTCGAGCCACCTTGTCCGGAATCTGAAGGAGGTCCTTGTTCCTCTCCGCTACAGGTACCGGTTCTATGGCACCTTTCTCTAGCAGGTCTACAATTTCCTGCAAGAGGAGCAGATCTGGAACTCTCAGAGAGCCGTTTCCCGGTGGATGATTCTGAGGGATGCGTAGAAAAGGTAGGCAGTAACCTTGGGCAACTGTCTCCAATGTCCAAGCATCTGACGTAATAGCCTGCCATTCCGTCAGATGTTGAGTTGACCTGCCCCCTACTGGTGTTTTGTGAAGAGAGTCCTCAGAGCGGTTTTTCGGCGGCTGATGCAGATGCCGAGGGTAAAGAGGCACCTGCTGCGGCTTTTGTGTTTTTATCCCGTCCACCTCAGGTGAATTTCTTCTGACCCCTTCGAACCGGCTGTCCTCTGCCCTTTCCGAATGCGGAATAGAAGCAAAAGGACTTACCTCTCCAAGAGGTTCCTGAGGGGCGATATGGTGTCTGACGGATAGCAGCTCCTAAGGATTTTGCTGCTGCCTTTGATGTTTGTAGTTTTTCTAAACTGTCATCCGCCTTCTTACCAAACAAAGAAGAGCCGTCCTGGTTGTTGTACTTGCCGCCATGGCCCTGCTGATACCGTCAGCAGAATCGATGCCAGTCTGAAGGGATTCGCACATTGCGTCCTTACCATCCTTAATGATGTTGAGAAACGCTTTCCTTTCTTCTCCCTCCGGGAGGCAGTCAGCCGCTGATGAAGCACACTCCCAAAGTGTGTGGCTGAAACTTGCGAGCGTACAAGTAGCATTGATGGATTTCAACGCCATGCTACATGTGGAAAATACTTTTTTGGCCATAGAGTCATATCTCTTATCATCCCTGTCCTGTGGAACAGTAGGGTAAGCCGATTTACTACCTGCTGAAGTAGCTGCCTGAACAACCAGACTCTCCGGAGTTGGGTGTTTGGATAAATATTCAGGGTCAGCAGAAGACACCCGATATTTAGCTGATAATTTGTTAACCGCCAGGGTTACCTGAGGTGTTTCCCAGTTTGCCAATATTCTCCTTTGTAATGCCGCATGAAATGGCACCACAGGATCCTCCTGTGGACCTTTGACCAAGAGGTCTGTGAGGTCGTCTTGCTGAAAAGTGAGGGTGTGGACCATCCCATAAACTCCATTATCCTTGCCATCAAGGTTCTTTAAGGGGTTTCAGCATGTTCCCCTGGGTCTGGTGTGGCAAACTCCACTTCTGGGGAAGTGTCCAACCCACTTGCTTCCTGTAGGGTTTCATGGAGGTCTTTCAACCTACCTTCCTCAGAGGTAAATTCCTCTGGTGCAGGAGTTGCAGATCCCACGCAACTCAAAAGGTCTTTCCTGATCCGAATCCTCCCCTTCTTCATAAATAGAAGATAAGACCCTGGAGTGGTCAGGTCTTGAAAATGGTATAAATCCCATTTCCAGGGCAGAAGGAGCCAAATTTGTCATGATTGGCTGAGAAAACGTAGACGTCGTCGACGCAGACGTTAAAGACTTCAAAGCCATCGAAAAAGGAGTCGAGAAAGGTGGTAGAGGCCTCGATGAACTCGAGACTATCGGGATTCTACTCGAGGATGTCGACGACAGTCTCGTGCTCGAGGCTCTGGGTATGGCCACTGGCTGTGAGGTGGACGTGGGCTTATCCTTTCTCGGCGTCGATTCGACTGACCTGTGCGTCGAAGAACCCTTCGATAACGGCGTTGACGATGCCGATCTATGTGTCGAAGGGATCTTCGACGACGGCGTCGAAGACGCAACCTTGTCTTTACTCGAGGGTTTGTGACGCTCTCGAGTGGCTTCTTTCGCCGGGTACTGCGACTCGCGGCTTTTTGATTTTTCGGGTCGTTCACCCAGGGTATCACCCTCAGCAGTCTCCGAGGGGGTCGAGGCCGCTTTCTCGAATACGCTTAGCATCTTTTTCCTGAATTCCTCCCACTCAGCCTGAGAGCCATGTTTTGTGGGGCAGGAGACCCTTTTTGGGGAAACGGAAGAAGACGAAGACGAGGAAGGGGTTCTTCGACGTCTCTTTTTTGAACGCTTAGACCTCGAAGAGCGATGGGAGCTGCTTCGAGACCTAGAACGAGAATGTCTTGTGATGGTGAGGAGACGAATGTCTCGACTCCGCTGAGGAAACTTTCGAAGAAGTTTTAACTGCCTTACCTCTCTCGCGCTTCCCCTTACGCTCCTTCAAGGCTTTCGCCGTCATGGACATGCAGTCCTCGCACTCCGAACAATGGTGCTCGATTCCCAGGCACCACAAACAGATCCTGTGAGGATCCGTCAACAACATTTTCTTTCCACAGTCTCGACATTTTTTGAAGCCGGACCGTGGAGTCGTCGGTTCGCGTGAGGAAGCCATCGAGTACGAGTCGGTATTCACGAGGAATATATTGATATATTTGACTTAAGAACTGAGCAACGATATTTCGAGGCCCCACGAAGCACGGAAAAACGGAACTGAGCAACGGACGCTGCGCGAGTCTATTTATACGCGTGGTGACATCGGTGCCGATACGGAGGCCGTCGAGGGACATCGGCTCGAGGGACCTCGACGCGCAGCGCCCTCTACTGAAAAATGTCTCCGAGGCCAGCAAGCTGGAGATGATCTATCAAAGATAAGGAATACGTCGGAGGACACAATCCCTTCGAATGGAGGCAACATTGGAACAGGGACAGGTTAGGAAATGCTATTCATGAGGACTACGGCAAAGGGGAATATGGAGGGTGCATGGGGGAGTGAAAGATGTGCGAGCAGGACGAAAGGGATGGAATGTGCATTTTGCAGATTTCCATTAACTCACATCTGATCATGGAAAACAAGCTAGTCAATTTTTAGAAACAGCAAAAAGAGGCAGCCGACTGGATGAAGAAATTACTCTGTACTGGAGGGGAAAAGAATGACTTGGGAAAATGAAATAATCTCAAAGAACAGAAAAAATGTAAGAATATTAATTTATCGTATATGAAAAATATAAACTAGACTCAGAAGAAACAGTTAAGCATGCTGGAATTCTACTTTAAGTAACAGAGATTTTAATAAGGCTTATTGGGAGGAATGCCGTCTGCAGAATGTACAAAATATTTCCCACAAAGACAATCTTAAACTTTTGAGGTTAATCTTTTTCTTCATAAAAACTATAGTGTTGAAACCCAGCTATCTCCATTTTTAACATTACTAAACGGTTAGGAACTGACAACAGGAAACAAGAACAAAGTTCATATCAGGCACACAAACTCATTTCCATCTGTCAAAGGCCGGACCTTGCAGGTTGCACCGAAAGTGCACATCCAGTAATTCTCAGAGAGGCAAAAGAAAACTGCTTCTAGTCAATCAAAAGGTAGACGGGTTTAAATTTAGAAACTGTAAACGTCATCAACAATCTTTGCTTATTAACAAATATCTTCCATAGCAAGCAAAGCCAAATTTCTATCGCTCCCTTCCTTCTAAATGGTTTCGGACAAAAAGTCTGAATAAAAATTACCGACCCCACCAAAAGACCTAAAACACACACCATAAAAAGTTCCAACTACCAAAAGTTTGAACTTTTCGTGGTATGTGTTTGGGTGTTTTGGTGGGGTGGGTATGGGCCATGGTGGGTGTCCCCCACAACACCCCGCTCACTACAGTGAGCGGGGTGTTGTGGGGGACAAGCCCCCCCCCCCCAGGCCGCGCCAGTAACAAAGAAAAAAAGAGCCAGGAGTTGCAGGGGTGTCCCCCGCAACACCCCACTCACTAAACTATACAGTATAGTGGGCAGAGGTTGCAGGGGGACACCCCCCGCAGCTCACCCAAAGTAAAAAAGAAAAAGGACCCTGCAGCACCGGTTCCCGATCACAGAAGTGAAAGGGAACCGGCGCCGCAGGGACACTGTCTGAAGGGAAGGGAAGTAGGCGGGTGCGGGTGTGCTGGGGGTGCGAGTGAGAGTGTGTGTGAATCTGCTTTTAATGGATGTCCGCATGGGAAATGTACGAACATTTCTGTGTTGCGTACATTTCGCATGCAGACATTTCCGCTGCAGACCATTCTGCAATGATAAAATCACGCAGATACTTCTAAATCGCTCATTTATATGGCTTTTATGAATGGGATTAAAAGACGAGGAAGGTAGAAAAAATAAGTGAGGAGAGAAAGGGAAAACCTGAGGCCGAATAGAAGGAGTGACTGAAAAAAGTGAAAAGGGAGAAAAGTGAAGTGGGAAAGCAGAGGTACATGGAAAAAGGTTGGAAAAGGGAAAAAGACAAGTCATCAGATAACTAAGTACTAACATCATTAGCTGTGGTACTCCAATTATGACCATTCATACACTAGCTATTAGTGTTTTTTAAGCCATTAGTGTTTTAAGCTATTAGTGTGTTCTAGCCATTAGCTATTAACGCGTTGAGTTTGGATGTGTAAGAGGTGGATATGATATGATATGGCATTTGTAACGCGCCTATACACAAGTGTTTCGATGAGGATAGTGCAGAGATAGGTTTGGTCATAGAGAGGTTGGTATCCAGATAGACTCCTAGTGTTTTGACTTGTTTGAGTATTGGGATCATGGTGCCGTCAATGTTGATGGCGGCGTAATCTGCATGGAGAGAAGTTATTTTTCATTGAAAGCCCACAATGAGAATTTCCGTCTTCTCAACATTGAGGCAAAGATCGTTTAGCGCCATCCAGTTTTGGATGACGGAGTAGACTATTAATAGTTAGGGTGTCTTGGTCATAGTTCCCAGTGAAGGGAACAAGGATCTGGGTGTCCTCTGCAAAATGAGTGTAGATGACACCCATATCATCTAGCGCTGCAAAAAGGAGTTTGGTATAAGCGTTATATAGCATTGGCGAGAGGCAGGAGCCTTGCGGTACCCCTATGGGGACTGCTATGGGATCCGCGGCTACTATGCCTATGGAGACTCTGGATGTGCGTTCAGAAAGGAACAATTTGACCCAGAGGTTGGCATTGCTTGAGAAATTGAAGTCGTTGGCTAAGGTGGTGCAGAGTTTGTCGTGATCTACAAGATCGAACGCAGCTGATAAGTCTAGTAGTAATAGCATGCAGGGTTTCCTTGAGTCCCTAATGGTGTCCATCTGAGATTTCAAGTCTATGAGTGCAATTTCCGTGATGTGGTTGGGTCTGAAGTAGGGGTGTCACGGTATTCGTTTTATGACGGTACGATAACCTTCTTGCCAATTGACGGTATATCATGGTTATCGCGGTATAGCAGGTGGAGTTAACTGATCTTAACAAATATTTTCTAAAAGGTCATAAATCACAAACAAAACCAGGCACCCAGGGCCAGAATTGGGCTTTTCAACATACTTTCCACTGAAATGCCTTGCTTCCACCAAACGCACGTGTGGAGAGGAGGGGGTGGGGTGGAGGCCTGCTGCAACTGGCAAAGCAAACTGAATAGCTTTTCTTAAGTGGTCATTTAGGCTTTTTGCTTCCCCACTGGCTACTGGTGAAGATGAACATGTTGCCATCTTGATAACCTGCATGCCACAGATCAATGGAGGTTGATGGTAGTATACGCTTGTACACGCACACGCACACACACTTTCTCTTTACGTTATAGCCTTTAGTGTACTTGTGGGCCAAAAGGTGTTCAGTAATCACTCACATGTTACCCTTTGGTATGGCAGCAGGGAATACCCACAGAGATGAGTGAATTTCGCAGTGTGACTTATTATATGTAAATTCAATGATAGAACCAGGGAAATCCCCATTGCCATATGTTTGGAGAACATTATCCATTATAAATATATAAACCCCAAAGCCTCCACCCCAAAGTAAACCCTTTTCCTTCTTGGCACTGTATCTATTCTTCCTATTGCTAACATATTGATTTTGTGTAAGGCACGTGTGGTTTATGGAATGGCATTAAAAACTGCTCCAACTGAAACTACTTGGCAGACGGCACATCCAACAGTGCAAAACCAAGACTGCGCAGCAATTGCTTACTGCAGCCTTTCCAAATCAGATTGAAAAGCACACTGAACGGTATAAACGGTATGAACGGTATAAACAATGTGACGGTTATTATTGTTCAATTAAGTGGTTCACGGTATCTTTAACGGTATACCGTTATACCGTTACATCCCTAGTCTGAAGCCCGATTGGCGAGCTCCCAAGAGCTGATAGGAGTTTGAATTTGTGAATAGGCTATTTTATCAATGATCTTGAGTAAAAATGGGACGGTAGTTATTGGGCACAGTGGGGTCGAGGGTAGGTTTCTTTAGAAGAGGGGTGACCCAGGCTTCTTTGATGCTGGCTGGGACTAGTTTGGTACTGAAGGAGGTATTGACGAAGTTGGTGATGGGGTTGAGGGAGGCAGCACAGTCTTTCACTATATGTGTGGGAAAGTTATCTCCTTTACAGTTGGAAGCTTTCAACTTGGCGATAGTGGTGCTCACTTGTTCTTGGGTAACTGGTGTGAAGTAGAATAGTGGTGTGTTTGGGTCATTATGTGCTGAAAGAGTAGTAGGTGCATGGTTTTTGCTAGTTAGCATTGTTCTTTTGGTGATTATTTTCTTTTGTAGCAGTTGGATTTTGGAGGAGAGAGCATCTTGGATGGTGGTGCACCATTCTTTGCTAATGTTTGTTGGGCTGGGTGCTGGGATGGGGTTCTCTAATTCTCTTAGGATAGAAAACAACTCCTTAGAGTCTGATGCTGCATTGCAGATACGGAGGTTGTAGGCATCAGCTGTGTGCAATGTGATGGCTGTTTTATATGCTTTATTGGCTATATTAATGGCACTGGCAGGGGATTTTTTGCATAGGTGTTCAAGGGCGCGTTTAGTTCGTCTGAGTGTTACTAATTCATCCTTGAACCAAAAGGATGATTTTTTTTTTGTTTGGGTGGCGTATTTTGTTCGTGATTGGTGCTAGTTGGTCTATTGCCTCTGTAAGACATTTCTGATCGGTATTAGCTAATGAGCATTGATTATCACAAGTGATCACCGGGGTGGTAAGGGCTTTGTTTAAAAGTGGGTTCAGGTTGTCGGCAGTAAGCTTACGGCTGATCCTGGCTTCGCATGTGCCTGGGATTATATTTATGGGGGTGCAGATGTCATTGCAGTTGAGGGTGAAGTTCACTCAGTGGTGGTTTGACCGGACTAATGGTATGACAAAATCAATAGTTATAGTGGTATTGAGAGATCATATCCAATCCAGTTTTGTCCCTTTTTTGTGGGTGGGGGTGTTGACCAGTTGGTTGAAGTGCATGTCTATGAGGGCCACGTAGAGGGCTTTGGCTTTATGGTCTAAGGGGTCATTGAAGCCTAGGTTTAGGTCTCCAAGGATAACACATTTGGTCTTGGGTTTGATGAAGGGTGTTAGTAGGAGTGGTATGTCTGTTTCTGGTCGGGTGTTTGAGATGGGGGACCTATAGATCACTACTAGATTGATGGTGGTTTTGTGGTCGACAGTGAACTTGGCTTGCAGGATTTCGTATCCTTCAGGATTTTCAATGAGACATGATCGTAGCTGTAAATTAGACTTTGCTATGATGGCTACACCACCACTGATAGAATTAAGTCTGTCTGTTCTGAGGATGGTGTAATTAGGTGGGATGGCAATGGTGAGTAGGTGTCCAGAGTCTTGGTGGAGCCAAGATTCAGTGACTAGGAGTAGTTCTAATTCCTGATCAATGATAAGGTCATGAATTTCGCTGGCATGTGCGCCTAGTGAGCCGGCGTTGATGTGTGGCTTTGAAATTAGTGGTGGGTTCGTTTTTGAGTGCAGTATTAGTAGTCGGGTTTTGGGCATTAGTGGTCACGCTTTGGTTGGTTATAGGAGGTGGAATTGTCTATGAGATGTTTGTGGTGGGGGATGCTAGGATTGGTGCATGCTCTAAGTCGTTGGAGCCTGATGGGGCCCTTGATGGGGAGAGAGTTGATTGGTACTGGAGTGTTGGAGTTGAGCGTATGCTGGTGCATGTCAATCTGGGTGCGCATTCTAAGTCGATGGAGTCTAGTGATGCCTATTGATGGGTGACAGCGGGTATTCAATATTTTCTTGTGGGTATGTGTGGACCGTCCTGGTGTGGACATTTCTGGCTGGTTAAGGCTATTGTTGGCGTTTCTGAACTGGGGGAGTTGAAATGGGGCTGTGGTGGGAAAGAATGGAGTGGGGCAGAGTATGGGGTGGTGGCGGGGGCACCCTAGTTTGGTGAGGCTGTTGAGATAAGAGCCGAATGGGCTTCCTGTACATAATATATTGTTTGGTACAATGCAAAATGGAAACATGTTGAGGATTAGGCAATCTATCATTAGGGGTACACTGTAGTGTGTAGCTATGCTGGACGTGATTCTTTGACAAAGACTTAGGCTGCTATGACAGTTATCCTGAGTTGGGATATCGCCTATGCATCGGGAGGTTCTGGGACTATATATGTAAATTAGCAACTGAGTAACAGTACGTAGTACGATATACTTGCGGTAAAATGCAGCAGTACAACAATGTATAATGCTTGTTAACTTTGAACCGTTGGTATAGGACGTTCGAGTTTTAGGCTAAACACTAATGGGTTACAGCAGTGATTTAACTAAGCAGCAATGGAATACAGTGAAGAATCAGTTAAGCAGCAATGAATCAGCAATAATAACAGTGCGTAGTATGGTGTGCTTCGTGTACAATGTAGGGTTACAATGGTTAATAATATTTTGTAATTGTGAGCGTTAGGACAGGCGGTGCTGAGTCTTGTGGTGAATTAATAAAGATTAGCAATAAGTCTTTGAAAAATGTTTGCAGACCGTGAGAGCTGGCGCAGAAGGGCCTGCAGCTTGAGCCGTCGTGGTTGGAGTGCGTTGAGGGCTATTCTGAGCGATGTGATGGGGACGGAATAGGCGTCTACATGTGGATTCAAAGTTATGAGGTTGGTGCGGGCAAGTCAATTTCGCATTGGGTGAAGCATATCATGGCTGTAGCGCTTACCCGTAGATGCTGTTTGGAAGGGTGGGTGGAGGCACCGGCAGGGGTACTCGCCTGGCAGTTCTCTGGCCAGTCTCAGGACAGGTAAGAGCTTTGCAAAATGCGGGCCTTACAGAAGGTGGGCCGGCTTACGCCTGCCGGTAGCGGATAGGCTGGGATAAGGCGTTGTGCACCCAATCCGGTTCTAGTATGGCAGAATTGGGAAGCAAGGGAGGTTCTGCTTCTCGGTCGACGTCGGGACGGCCATCTTGGGCTGGTCAAAGCCTTGTGGTGTGCAATGGGGGTAGTAGGCACACAGGGCTTCGTCCTGCTATGTTGTGGATCGGATTTTAATAAATGTACATTGCTACGATTTGTAGCGATCGATGGAGGATTGCAGCCAGGAAAGAGAAGTGTAGTGATACTCCTCCAGCTGGTGCCAACAGAGGATGGAGAAGCCGGCTGATTGCTTTATGTATCCGTTCCAATGCACTACACTTTGCATGGGCAAGAAGATGCATGGAAAGTTTGGGTGCAGCGCTTTTGTCCATTTTATCTCGTTAGCCCTCTACCATGGACATGGCAACAGTTAGCAATCAGAACCAATTGGCCAAAACGAAACCGAGGAGGCGAATAAAGGAGACAGTGATGTGTGTAAAATAACCCAGTAAGAGCTGAGCATGTTATGCACAGATACTGTTGAGTCTTTAATCCAAGAAGGAAGAATTCAATCAGATTCCCTGGGTTCCATGAACAGAGCACCATTAAATTGGGTCAAAATATCCCAAATATTGCAAAGCTTTAAAGTAGCAGAAACCCAGAGTAAAGCATAGCAAAAACAGATTATTAAGTGGAAGCAAGGCAGCATATGAGACATTTAAGAAATGTAATGTCGAGGAAGAGAAGTGAAAAATACGCAGGCAAAGCAAAGAATATGCAGCTAAAAAAATGGGGCATTGAAAAAAAAATGTGCATGTTAATTGGAGAACAATCCAGACAGCAAAAAAATGACAACCATTTTTAGCCACTATGGAACTATATCCAACAAGGGAACTCCTCTGACCATAAAGCGGCACTATCTTTGGGCCAATTTTCAAAGCTGTCTCTACTTCGAATTGATCCCTCAAGAGCTCCCATAAGTCCTTAATGTAATTAGGAGCTCAGAGCAAAGACTGAAATACACCACTGCAGGAGTTTCTTCAGCGGTTTGTAGAGACTGGGCTATACTGAAACCTTTAGGTTCAGAGTGTGCAAATGCATAGCATAATAGATACACTGGGATTGGTTTCTAAAAACAACAATGTCACTGTTACGAAAATTGGTAATACTCACTTTCCACGTGGGTTCCATCTTTTTTGGACTTGTTTTTGTGTTCCTGGTCCCCAGACTTTGCTGCGTCATCGTCCAGCAGGGGGACATAGTCGGATTTACCACAGGTTTCCCCAACAACATCATCATAAGGCTCTGCCTCAAGAGTGCTGATAAAGTCGCGCTTGATCTCTGCTTCGATCTCTGGTGGGTTGTCTGTTAGGGCATCCTCAAGGCTGAAATTTTTGTCAAGGTCTGCCATTTTCTTTTAACACTTTTAATCTAGAGTAAAGAGACACCAGCTTAGTTTTTGGTGCGAGCGAGAAGGAAGGATGAACAATCCAAACAGCATCAAACTGGCAGAGTAAAGACAATCTACTTAAACAAAATGCCTCAAAACTACACAAATTGCATAGTGACAAAGTCCCTCCCCAAAGCATAGTGCTCTCTGCAGATTCAAACAAATCCTGCCCTCAAGTCACAGTACACACAACACACGAAAACAGGAGCACAGACCCGGACTCGAGCACATCACTAACGTATTTCATACAGAACCACCATAACCAAGCTTACTGATTTGCCATTCAGAAGACAAGGACCAGTTCATAGAGCCCAAGAAGGAAAGGAGACCAAGGAGAAGGGCGATATAAGTTGTGTGGATCCATACACTAATGCTTCATACAGGGAACTGTTGCTTCTACATGCCGATTCAGAGTTTCACAGAGATGTGCGACAGGGATCCACACACTAAAAGGATGTAACGCTGAATCAAAGAAGAAGGCAGTAGAATCAAACTTCTCAAGCAAAGGAAGCATCAAACTGATTTACACAGAAAGTATGGAGGAAAGACGGTTACAATTCTCTGAAAGGTTACTGCAGCAGTCGAATTAAAGTACACATTGTGTCCAGGTAACCACCTCCAATAAAGGCTATATAGAAAGGCATAAAAACAGTTTGACAACAAAAAAGGTCAAGCTTTCAGAAATCTCAGTTGAAACTAGCAAGTGGCGGCTCTTCTTTCTGCAAAAGTTGTGAAGTGCGGGTATGCAACTGGAAAACATTTTTTGGTGCAGATTATAATTCAGCACTCTGTTTCTATAAACTGCTCTGTTTGTGCTATAATCGTATTGTGGTTATCATGAGTCTCATTGGCACAGACACAATCTTTTGACTCAATATGTTGTATTTTCTAAAGGCAAAGACACTAATGACAACAGTAAACATGAAACAAGGGCGAGCATATGTCAACGGTTAGCAGTCAGTACCACCAGTAAGTGATGGAGTCTACAACACTTATTTAACAAACTCTGTCCTGTTCATGCCTTGTAAAGGCATTTAACTAGCTTCACTGGCTTGTTCTCAAGCAGGGGACTTCAAATATCAACCAACCTGAAATAGGCAAACAGAAAATAAAAAAGGCTTCTTTGATACACACTAGACCTATATGTCCATAGGTGATGGAGGTCAGTATTATGGCAAATCAGCGTCAATAATAAAGACGTTAACCAGAAAATATAAGGCTTTCTTTTATTAAATATAAACATCAGGTCATATGATAGGTTATCAAAAAAAAGATTGTATCATAGGTTTTTCCGCCTTTTGGCGTGGTGCCTTCAAGACTTCTCAGAAGCCCTCACCAACCCATTAGCTTAAGCAGAGCACTGTCCATTAGAGGACCTCAATAGCCTCTTGACTTTGACTGCATGCCTTATAGACTTTCCAGCCTCTTGGCTCTGTTGCTCAATTGATTCTCAGAGGATACCACCATTCCTTTTGGACAGGTTTTCCAGGCATTTCTTAGAGAACCAGCAGATGGTCTTTGTCACACAAATCACTTATGAGCTCTCACCAACATCCGAGCTTTATCATACAAGTATTTGTCAGTAACCTTCTTGCCCCAGGCACTGCCCAAACGGTGTAAGCAGAGATGAATCGCCTGCAAAGCAGCTCTCTGCCAAGGGCTCCTTATTCCCTACTTTGCCCTAGTGCACATAATGGCGGACCAAAGCGCACAGTCATGAAAACCTTGGAGGCGTAGGAACTGGCCCCTTCCAACCATTCTGCTGTTGTGACTGGAGACCTTGTGCTTGGTATAATATATCATCTCAAGATCTACTTGCCTTGGCTGCTCGGCAAAGAAAGGCTGTCAAAGGGTAATGCCTCATAGCCAAGCTCACCCTCCCCTCCACATAACCACCTTCTCTGCAACCAAGATTGTGACTGGGGTTACCTTTACTGCCCTAATGTCCCTCCCTTTGTTGCACTTCCTCCTCAATCTACCCCCAACCCTTCCTCTTTCCATCCAGTCATTAGCAAGCCAACTCACCTACTTGTCTAAGTTTACATTTTGGTTGCTAAAGGCCTAACTTTGTGAATTTTACTGTTGGGCCACTATCTGGCAACTGACTGAAGTTCCCAGTTTGGTTGGTACTGGCCTTTTTGCCTAAATATCACCAATTGGCATTACCGGCCTACTTGCTTTGACAATTAAGCACCACCTCCTGTGCTTCCTCTGACCATCAAGCCCATGCCTCCTCATCACACCATGCCGATACCTATATTTTCTCCCTATATACCCCTTTCTCTCCCAACCCCTCCAATCAATGTACCCTCTCTGTCAGGGGCAACAAGGCCAAGGGGTACAACAGAAAAAGAAACCAAGTCCAAAGTGCTACTAAAAGACCACAGCACCACAAGCATTGACCTATAGGTTTGCATCTTCAGCAGAACCAAGCAAAGGCAAACAACAAGATACCATTTGGGGAACCCTGGCCTTTGCCTCAGTTGTGGCTAGCAAAAACTCCTGGAATAAAGAAGCCATCTGATCTGCATGGATATCAATCCAATCCCATTGTAGCCTGCTCTTTGTAAAAGACACTGGAAACTGCTTTTCCCAACATGCTGGGCCGGCGCTTCACCAGTGAGCATGCAACGTCACGGTCACAAAGGCATTGGTCGCACTTCTGGACATAGGAAACTATGCCCTTCAGTAGACAAAGCCCAGTGGAAGATCTTAGACAAAGTCTACAGGATAGCTATTAACGAAGCCAAAACAAAATTCTATAACAAATGGAGGATGCAAACAGTTCTAAAAAACGTTGAGATTGTGAAATCGTTCGCGAAACCCAGTACTCTTTCCTCCGCCATAGCTCTCACCGACCAAGTCTGTGCTGATATACATTCTGCCTTCAAAGCCAAGGTGGGCAAGGCATGGGACAAAATTGGAGCAAAACGTTTGGCTGATGAACATCTGCCTTTCTGTCCTCCTCCGGTTTCTCCAATGAATAAATGAGAGTATATGTGTAGCTTTGCTCCTGTCTCTCTTGCCGACATGATGGCCACCCTCTCGACTATGCGCCCCTCCCAGTTCCAGAGAACACAATTCACCCTCATTTTTACTTGGACTACAAGGATCTCTTGGCAGCCTTTTTGATAAGATTTGTCAACTGCTCTTTTGCCAGTAATCAAGTCCCCGATTCCATAAAGAAAGCCACCATCACCCCTTTGGTTAAAAACAGTACTGGACCCAAGTGACCCTGGTAACCTGCACCACATCTCCAACTGTCATTTTGTCTTCAAAGTGCTTGATAAATGTGTCACTTACCAACTACAAGCCTTTGTGGCGAAGACCAACATCCAGCATCCTAGACAGTCTGGTTTTAGACTGCCCCCCCCCTCCAAGGTAAATGACCATTCTGCTATATCTGCAGACGCACATGTTGAGAATCTCAGATGGAGGTCGTCACTATGGCATGCTGGTTCTGCTGGATTTATCAGCTGCTTTTGATCTTCTTGACAATGACCAACTTCGGCTCGCCTTAGAGAAACATAGTAGCTGCACTCCTGACTCAATACGATGGGTGAGATCATTTCTCCAGAATCGTACCTCTTGAGTATGTTGGGGCGAGGCCACTTCTGCACCCCATCCCCCCATTTCCTATTGGGTCCCTCAGGGAGCATGTATGCCCCCCCTTCTTTTCAACCTTTATATTCAACCTTTTTGTTACCTGTTGGATGAGCTTGGAGTGTACTTCTCAAACCATGCTGATGACACCCAGCTAGTTCTGGAGTTATCAGGGGATTTTGCTGTTAGGAAACATTTCATAATTGTATGTAATTTTCCCTCCATGTGTCAACCCCCAAACCTTTTGCTGCTGTTTAGACACCACTGACAGACTGCCAGAGAAGCACCGCCCTCAGCTGCACTCCTCTGGGCTTTCGCTCACTTTTTATGGGGAAACTGACATGCCCTTAAGACAGTCAGTACTGGGAGACTTGGTTTCCCTTAGTCCTTTCCTCATGTTGCAACGTTTGTGCAACATGTAACAAGTGTGCAATGTATCTTACCATACAGCACACTTGGGGCTATAGTCATTTCCAAAGGCCCTAAACACTCTCGCTGGACGTTTTATGAACTGTGCAGATGTGTCATGGACAGGACTGGTGGCAGCTATCTTTTCGCATCATCTGTAACCCTTTCCTGCCATGTTAACCGCATTTGGCACAAATAGGTGGCCCGGCTCCAAAATGGCCATGCCACATGGTTCTTTGTCCTGTCCTTTGGTCATCTTGCCCCTTCACCTTCTCCAGGTCGAGTCGACCCGGGTCAGTCCTTATTTGGTTATGCACTTTCCCGCAAATCCCAATGCTTTTGCGGGCTTCTGCATGCCTCGTGTGTGTGTCTCCACGATGTGGGCTGGAACGTTAGGTTTCATTATACATCCTGGGTGCCAGAGAGTCTGGGGTGCCATGAATGACTGGGACAACCGTGGTCCGCGATTGGTCCACGTATGGATTGTGTGTTTGTGAGCATATCTCCCATTGGGTCCTCTCGGTTGTGACGCGAAGGGAACTTTGGATAAGAGGAGGCTGATAACACCACTACCAAGTCGATCTCCTGAGTTCTCACTGAACAAAGGATAGGATCCAAGTATCCTGCAACTACGAAGCTGAGTCGAGGAACTGCTGGTGACCCGCTGGAAGGTTTGGCACCCTGAGCCCGCTTTCGTCCCTTGGGGCCCCTCTGCATCTGGTCGTCCTAGAAGGTCTACGAAGACGCTTCGACCCATTGGAATAGTGGGACCAACTATTCTCAGCACCTTCATCCAACCATGCAAGTAAGCTTTCTAGGAAGAGTCCCTGGGCCAACCAGTGGACTGACCAGCTTGCCCAGTTGCTTTGCTCCGTCACCGCCGTCGTTTCGAGGAGGCCCTCGAAACTTGGCATACTGCTAGCTCTGTGCCCCGGCACCCTCACACCGAATTTCATACACTTGGCGTCCCCAGGTCTGAAGTGAGACGAGTGCGCCAAGACCGGAGTAAACGCGGTTACCGTGTTGCCCTGCAGCGGCAACGTACTTTGCAAGTCCGCTGCATTTGTGACCTTCTTGCCCCTGAAGCCTGCTGCAGTGAAACTGGGTCGAATCATCCACCCACAGTGGAGAAATCCCCACTGTCCCGCTTGGGAATCATCACTGTATCTTAGGAACTAAAAGGGTGCCGAGATGTCCTTTTTGTCACATTCGAACCTGCAAGCTAAATGGACTGAGCTGCCGAAGTTTGGGTCTGCTTGTGTCGGGGACCAGTGAGTACTCAATACCCCAACTGGCAGCCCCTAATGCAAAGGCCCATTTTATGCATGAGTGGCCCCTGGGGGGCCCCTCTCCTTTCCACTGCTATTGCAAAATAGCGACTCCATCCCAAACTCTCGAACTGCCTCTGCCTTCAAGTGGAAGTCCTTCTTGAATAGTGGGAACTCGTTCTGCATCGCCTCATCCACCTTCCCGAGCTGCTAGAGACCCCCTGAAGAGACTTTGTTCTGCCCATTGGAACAACTGCATGCGTTTGCATTGCATGTACTATTGAGCACAAGGCTCCTCTCTTCTTAAGGCTCGGACTGCCTCTTAGTTAGGTGTATTTTCGATGTCGAACTGGGCCTAAAGACTATCTGCACTTCCCGTTTCCTTTCCATCTAGGTTGTTGACATACTTTGTGCATTTTAACCCCTTTGGACCCCAATGGTCTTGTATATACATTGTATTGATAGTGTTGTGTTAGTTTACTTAGTGTTACTGTGATTCTTTTGCTATGTCTATGTTACAAAGGCCTTGTAATACATTGTCTATATTTTTGATATAACACCTGTCTGGAGTAATTTGTAAGTGTCTTTGCTCTGTGTGCTCATTGAGGTCCTTCAGTCACCCTTACCCTGTTATGAATGAATACAATACTTTACTGTTTAACAATCAAAAGGTGTCCCGTGTAAGGAAAACATAGAAACAAAGTTCTCTCACCTGGGGGTTGGAGCAAGAATAGCAGCTGAATATGTAGGAAAAAGGATACCCAGATGGAGACTGATCTCTGTTTCTATCTTCAGATGACAATTAGAATTCCCCCTGAGAAACACCCAATGACCCGGCACAAAGGCCAGGGCAAAGGGAGGTTCCCAGGGAAACCCTCTTGGGGAATACAACCCTGTGGAGCTGCTAGTGAGCGTAGACTCCTGGAAACGTCCCGTAGAAGTAGATTACGCTATGCCGGGAGTGTGATGATGAATAGGTGTGTTTTTAAAGGATTGGATCCAGAGCAGAAGTGTCGGATTGGCTAAAGAGAAATAGCAAAACAAAGTGATTAGAATTGGTTCTGCCTAGTACTGGAAAAGACACTTCTAGAAGCGGGACTCTTACCAAGGGATCTGATGGTAACAAGATTTAGAAACGAAAGTAACCGAAGATCCGGTATGATCTGAAAGACTGGGCACAACAAAGGAAAATGATGAACACACACTGAGGAGTAATTGGAAGCAATCTACACACCGAGAGGAGAGTAGAGAACAATAGTTACCCAGAATAAACGGAGACCCTCTCTATCTTGATGGATGACTGCGGTTCAGAGGGGATGAGAGCACAGGGCGTTGGATCTGGATGACGAAAACCGAAGAGCGAACTATAAGCCCGCAAGATAAGAAACCAAAATTCCCATAAATGCTTCAGGAGAAACGGATGCCTACCAAAGGAAACCCTAGTAAACCACACCGGATGCAGGAAACAAATTCTCCAAAAGTGAGTTGCATGGGCAGCTCTGATAGAACACCAGATCAGGAAGGCAACGAGGCTTCCTAAAGTTAACACACACACAAACAACACTGACCAATAAGTTTCAATTGGAAAGTGGCAATAGGAAAATAAGCCCAAAGGCAAGCCTGAGTAGAAAGAGAAAAGGATTCCCCGACATGGACTCACGTAGCGTTCACCAGCTCCTTGGAGTAGCAACTCGTCCTTGTCTGGGATAAGCAGGCTGATACGCTGTCGGCGCGTCGACCCGGAAACGTTGCAAGGCATTCTGGGGCGCAGCGACTAGACTGCTGCACATACTGCAGTGGTCTGCAAGAGCCACCATGTCGGAGTCAGGCGTGTCTGCGAGAGCCGCCAAGTTAGAGTCAGGCGTCGCGTTATGAATAATGCGGATAGTCGTGACACACCCCTCCTGCGACTTAGTCTTGACCGCCTGCCATAGCTACCCTGATTGGTCTGGCTTGTCCAGAGGTTACCCTGTTCCAAGAAATTAGGCTGGCCTTCTGAACCTCTGCCTCTCCAAGTCAGAGTTCAGAAATCCATCTTAACCTATGCCAATGATGCCCTCCTTCAGACCATCTATCTTCACGTTGAGACCTGGATGAGCAACAACTGGATGTGTCTGAAAGGGGATAAGACAAAGCTGTTGGTTTTTGGCACCAAGCATGCTCAAGCAAAATTAGAGCCCAGCTACCAATCATTCTCCATTCACGGTTGTCCAATTCTGGTCTCACAGAGGGTTACAACTCTGGGCTTCTATCTTGATCCTCTGCTTAGTGCAGGCGCTCATATCAAACAGACAGTAAAATATGGTTCTTACTACCTAAGGATCCTGAGAAACATGCTTCCCTTTCTGTCAGCATCTAGTTGCTCCTCATTGGCCTGTGCGGTTGTGATGTCCATATTGGACTATGGCAATGCATTATTAATTGGGGCCAACAAGAAATGATGCAGTTCACATTGTCACGAAGAAAGCCGATAGCCGACAAGATCTCCATTGGCTCCCTTTGGCTTCCCGGCTGGAATTTGAGGCTGCCTCTCTCGACCATAGAGCTTTATATGGTTCTGCCCCAGCTATATTAAAGAACTGGTGTCCTTTTATGAGCAACCAAGGAAGCTGCGTTCCTCTGCCTTGGCGCTGGTCAACATACCTAAATTCGCTCACTCCAGTTGTCTAGGCAGATCCTTCCCCTTGAAAATCTGGAATGCCTTGCCTTTGGAGCTCAGGGTGGTAAATACAATCCCCTTTGCTGGAGATTGACAACTGTCCTTTCCAACTAACGCTCTCTACAGCCATGCCTCTCTGAAATAGAACCCACCTGCTTCCGACTCTCTTGCCCACGCTGGTCACCTGTCCCGTCTTTTGTTGCTGTTTCCTGTGTTTGTGTTTGCGCGCCCCAATGCCTGCAGGCTTCAGTGTCCTACAAACAAATACAGGACTTAGTTTCCCCGAGGTGCCAGCATGTGGGTGCTTGCCACACCCTTATATAAAAGCAGACACTCTGAATGAGTCATCGCCACGCTCTGTAGAAACCAAATTCAACTGTAGAGAGAGAATACAACGCCTTGTAAAAGTAGCGTACTCCAAATGTCTAGAAAGGCCAGGAACAAAAAAGGGGCATATTAGATCTCAGAAGTCTAATACATCCTGATTCAATGTGTTCTATACCTGGTGGATGACCATTTGATGTAGTGTGAGGGGTGATACAGATAGTGAAGTAAGTAGATGTTTGCTTTTCCAAACTACTAGACGACTTCTCGCTTAGCACAAATTACAGCAGACTGGACGTCGCACATTTCAAGAGTAGAACCAAAGCAAAGTATATTTTCTTTCGTTTTTGCTGGCATTTTCATTCTATGGGCACTACCTCTTTATGTGCAGAAGCAAAGCAAGTTGTTCAGTTCTTTCACTACATGTATTATATGTGCAATGATTGTGCATGTGCAAGGCTAAAGATGGAAATGCTGGTAAATGTACAATTCCTCCAAACATTTGGTTGACAGAGTGGGTGAAGGAGTGAATGGAAAGAATGGGTCACATAGGGTAAGACTTACTATGTTGTTCACTTTCAAAGTCTAAAAAATGTATCAAAGGCATAACTGAGCTGCTAATCCTACCCTATAGTCCCAATGCCCTTTGATAACCTCTTTCTAGAGCTCTTCCAGGTTATCCCACTTCCCCAAACCCATCAACTGCCTCTCCCCTAACCATTTACCATCCGCGAAGTTGCATTGACAGCCAGTTAACCCTATTCTGGAGAATTGGTCAGCCCTAGGAGTGGTAGTTGGTGCATTCCACTCAGAGGTCTGCCTCAACACTCAACCACTTTTTTCACTATGCCCTTAAATGGCACAATGGCCACCCTTCCCCCATCCATCCTACCCAATCTAGCTTCATCTACCGTATTTGTATCCTGACACTCCCCAGTCTACCTCTTCACACGCCCCTCCCCTGCTAACTATTCACCCAGCTCTGGGCCTCTGGAACACCCAATCCTTCTGCAATGAAATGTCTCTTCACTGTCCACTGTGTCTCTGGTAAGCCCAAACTCTGTTATGGATGCCACCGAAACATGGATCCACCTTCTACACCCCCAAGACCCTGCCACTGTGGCTCCTTTCTCTCCACACTGCCTTCATCTTCACTCACTCCCCTCGACTTACTAAAGAAAAAATAAAAATGGATGTGTTGGCCTAATTATCAGTAAAGACACACCTTTAACCCCTCCCCCACACACACTTCACTTCGACAGAAGCCCAAGTCTTTAACAGTTCAAAGTTGCTACAATTAACCTTCTCAATATAAACAAGATCCACCCTCATTTTACACCCACCATTCAGCCAAAGGTCTGATCTCTACCCTCATGCTAAGCAAACTGGACTACTGGCTGAGATTTGCACACTCTAAAACGTACCTACAGTTTCCACCCACTCTACATACCAACATCGCACTGCATGTCTTGCCACCATAATCACTCCATAGGGAACCCTTCTCCTCATCATAAAATGCCCTGCTCTGCCATACCCTTCGTCATAAAACGCCCTGCTCTGCCATTACTTTGCTGAGCCCAACACCTGTCTCACTCCTCTATGAGCACCCCTTCCACTGGGATGCTCTCCCCCCGGAATGCAAGTTAGCTCATCAGAGAAACTGTTCAAGACAAGGTTCAAGATCCAACATCTACCGGACGAAGGGGGCCTCCGACCCCCTTAGCACTACTCCACAATTGACCTCCTGTCTCTGTGGTGGGTCAGAAGGAGGTGAACTCTTGGAGGACATCATTACTGGTGTCATTAAAATAATAAAGATGCATCCCATCTTTCTCTACTGCTAGTTGGGTATCCCTGCCTATATAAATAGCTAAAGGGGCGTGTCGGGAAGTCCCAAATGAAAATGTCCATGGTCCAAAACTAGTTCTAACTAAAATAACTGTAGTATAAAAGTTGCCAAGCAAAATGTAGTAAAAAAAAATGCAGCTGAAATGTAGCCAAATATGTAGTGCCGACAGGTAATAGTTAGGGTTAAGGAGGGACTGGTTTTGTGGGCTTGTGATTGCCTGGTTTAGGGCAAGTACAGAATAGGGGTTAGGTTTAGAGTCAAGATTTTGGTCCGAATTAGGGTAAGGGTGGTTGCTGCAGGGTTGGTCGTTAGGGTAGATCAAGTGTCTGGGTAAGTGTTAGGATAGGGGTTATGGTAAGGCTAGCGCTAATAGATTAATGGTTTAGGTAAGTGTTAAAGAAAGGGATAGGGATGTTTGTAAGTGCTGGTGATCTTGGCGTAGGATGGGAGATCAGGATAAACCTACTGATACGATGTGACATTTATAATGCGCCTGTACACAAGTGTTTCTAGGCGTGACAAGACAAGGAGGGGGAAACAGATGGAGGACAAAATAAAGATCTTACAAGCCCTTGTGTCATTCAGATCGCTCAAGTGCGGGGCAGAGGGAAGTGTAGAAGTGCCATGGGGGTGGGGAAGTGCAGTTAACTCACAAGTACAGCCAGCGGGAGGCTCATAAGTGCAGAGAGAGAGAGAGGACTGTGGGTTTGCAGATACAGAGCCTTAAGTGCTGGGGAGCCCGGAGGCAGTGCGAGGGCAACTGGACATGCAGGAGCCTGGGCCAGAGTTCAGAGGGTGACCAGTGGTTAGAGCAAAGTAAGCATTAAGTGTTAGAATTGCAATTAGTGCAATACTAAGGTTAGGATTAGAATAACGGTTTGGGTTAGTGCAATGGCTGTCATTTGAGGAGTGCTTGTTGCTGGGGTTCGAGTTAGGTTCACTGTTCATGTTCCATTATTTTGTATTGAGTAACATGCAAATAAAATGCTTTGGTGTGCTGAAGGGTTAGTGTTCTGTAAGAGTTCTGCGTAGCAAATCGAGTTAGCGGAAGGTTTAGGAATTGAGTTAGGGTGATTGTGGATATTTTAATAACGGGTCATTGTTTGGCTTAAAGCCTTGTACTTTTGTCTTTTTAAGAAAAGCTTTTTCGTCAACCTCATTACTGGTGACATTTTTACATTTTGCATGGATTGTACCGAGTGGCTACATTTTTTTAAACTACTTTTTGATGGCTACATTGTCACATGATTTTTTCCTGGGGACATTTTCGCATAGAGTCCCTTATTTCTAGGCATATATCTACAGTGTCATATGTCAAGAGAGCTTGATGGCAGCATGTGATCTTGCTCCCCTCCAAGCAATCCAGAGTACGATCACAGGTCATATGATTTCAGTCTAGTGCATTACGGCAGCCATTGACATTAAAGAATCCATTCTTTCCTGGAGAAAGAGGGGGCGGGGGGAGGGAGGCGGCCGAAATGCTACCCAGTTCCCCAACTTTACTGCCGCCCGGATGAATTACACAGTTTCTGATGGGGTGCCACGATAGTTTTTTCCACTGCGAACAACAAGAAGTTCCATCTTCCCAGGAGTAGAAATTCCATTTGCAAGATATTATTCGGGCATAAAAAGTCATTCTCTATCTCAGTTCCAACAAATGTACAGCAAGTCGTTTCTTACTTGCCAAGAGCCAATTTTTGATAGCCACTGGCTGCAGGAGAGACCAATTATTATTTTTTTTTAAAGCCAATTCGAATCCGGGTAAGCTGTCTCCTTGAAACTAGGACACCTAGAACCCTTATGGGTTTGTTGCACTGCTAGAGTGCTGCTCTTCTGAGAAGTAAAAGGAGCGCTCTCAAGTTTCAACCAAGCACCAGCTGAATTAAGCTACAGCACACTGTTATTTTCACCAAAAATCATTACTGCAAGGAATTCTACCAGTTTAAAGATCCAACTGGAATGCACTTGCAAGATTCTAAAAGGCTGTCCAGATAGAACTTTGTACTTGTGGATCATTACTGTCAACCCGCAAGCAGGTTTAAAGAACATATCTAGATGAATATAAACTTTAATGCCATCTCGTTTCCATCGTCCAATGATCTGTACACCTTTCACAGTAAACCCACCCATGACACCTGTTGTCGCCACACAAATGTCCTATTCTATTTTTATTCACTAAGCCAGCGTTTGGAAATACTGAAGTTCGCACCTGTCGGCAGTGGACGAGGCAGCGGGTGCCCATTAAAGTGAATTAGAAGTAATCCACAGCCTTTGTCCTCATCTGCATTAGTTGGGCTAGTTTCACCACTGGGCAGTATAGGTTATTGAATTGAGAGACTAATTGCAGGGTCTTTCCTTTCACACTAAGTCAGTGTTGGACTACCTGAAAGAGCTCAGCGCCTGCCCCCTAGATTGTCCCACATTGAGTGCCCTGAAGCTCCAGGAACACCTTTGCTTCTCAAGGACCCGACATCCATCACTTAAATTTGCACTGCTCCCTTGAAATGCAATCTTGTATTTCTTGCCACCATGGCCGTCTCCGCATTTTAAAACTAGAGCAAATTGCTGTATAGGCCCGCAACACCGCTGGTAGCAGGTTCTCGGGCGAGCAAAAGCTCGACTAACGCTTAGATCCTCATTCACTCTACCAAGCCTATATATAGGTGGCTCCAGAAACATCATCATTGCAAGGACTGCTTAAAGTCATGCCACAACAATATCCCTTTACCAAGTTCAAAACTGCTTCACTGCTCTGGTCCTTTGTTCCTTATTCAGGCCTAAGAAAGAACGAAGGAATAAGAAAGCCAACAATCATGAACTGGGTTTCACAGGACTGTGGCGGATGAGTTATAAAGCGCATTCAAGGAGCTCAGCAGGAGAACTGAGCGCAATACTCATTCCTTTTGCAGGCCCACCTTCCCTTTGGTTTATCAACTGTGGCACCAAAGCCCAGAAGCAATCGTCTGTTTCGCAGCCCATCCCCCCCTCAAATAGGGATCACCTTTCCTGACCTGTGAAACGTGCACACTACACTATAGCGGGTCGCAGGATAGGGTCAATGCAATGGGGGAATTCAGGGAAGCCCAGACACAGAGGCCCTTTTTTGGAGACTGCTAGGGCTCAGACATGGTCATCCCCAGCCAAGCCAGATCCGGAAGCCAAACAAAACTCAGATACAACATTTCCAGGGCAAGATCAGACAGACGCGAGGAAAAGGCATAAGGAACAGAAACTTGCAGGAACAAAGAAAGATCGCACACCAAGGAATCCATAAGGCAGGGCTCATAACTTACACTTTCCACTACCCAGTGGCTAGTGATCATGGACTCTTGCCGAGTAAAGAAACCATGTGCTGTGTGTATTTTTAGAACTGAGGTGGTGAGTAACTTTTAAAGGCTGGCTAGGTAGGAACTTGCAACTTGAACAGGTATACCGCTGCATAAGGCACTCCACGAACAGGAAGCTTCAGGCTTTTTTGCCAGTCATATGCTGTTCCACTCACTGCTCGCGTGTGTACACATGATTAGGGGCTAAAGGGGCAGTCACTGGTGTTTTTTTTTTTTTTATACTTGATTAACCCTCAAGGTTTTTACAAGATGTTGTTGCTTTGACTTTCCAACTTCTTTGTATATCATTGTTAAAATGAAGTCCATTAGGGGGGCGCTGTTGCGCACAGAGGAAGATGGCCGCTTCTGTGTGAGCTCCGGAGTGAACCAGGGCCGAGCTCCAAATATATCCGCACAACGGGTCCGGTTACACCCGGGCGACGCACGGAGGGTGCGGTGGTGACTTGGCTACCCGGAGGTGAAATTCTGAGCCGAACGCCTGCTGCTATCCTGACTTATCGCGGCTCTGGAGAGCGCCCGCGCCTGGGGCCTTTACGCGGCCGCCTTGAAGAGGGGAGGAGCCCGGGAGAAAGCGAGCGCAATCCGCGGCCTGCTCGCGGAGGAACCTTCATTACTGGCCTCTCCCCACCGCGCTGCTTAACCCGGCTGGATACTGTGGCCCTCATCTCGGCCCCTCGGCATCGCCCCACCATCCATCGACTGCTACGGCGGAACACGGGAACCTTGCCTGCCTGGCGGGAGCCGACGGCTACACTTCCTAACTGCTAATCGGGCCCCCGACGGCCCTCGCTCCAGAGGCTTGAGGTCTCCTCTACGGCACGGTCTCTTGACCCCCCCCCCTCCCGTGGCTTGACAACGCACGACCTGAACATTGGGGGCCCAGAGTTGGTCCGCTGGGGGTTGCCGAGGAGGGACGACACTCGATCACGCGACCCTGCGCACCGGAGGCATCGGGGACGCCTGTCGGCGGGTGTGCTGAGGGTCGTGGTGGCCTGGGGCGATCAGTCCATACAAATAACAGCGGATAATGCCCAAGAGCCTGGGATCCAAGAAGACTAGGGGGGCCATCGACAAGTACACCACAAATATCCAGAAGGAAACCACCTCGCAGATGGAGCCCCCGGCGCCCACCCCAGATCAACAAACGACACCGCAAGCTCAGATGGACCCCCAAGCGGTGTTCCTTGCTATGCAGCAGGGGTTCGGCGCCCTGAACGACAAACTCGACGGGATCACTGCAAATGTGGCATCCATTAAGGCTAAACTGGATAAAACTACGACGCGCATAGCCGAAGCGGAAACCAGAATATCAGGCGCGGAGGAGGCGCTCGAAAACCTGAAAAGCACGGTGTCCACAATGGCGATTGAACTGGGAACTGTTAAATCTAAATGCGAGGACTTGGAGGCGAGATCAAGACGCAACAACATCCGTATTGTAGGGGTGCCTGAAGATGCGACGAAGGGCTCTATGGAGAAAGGAGTTGAGGCCCTCCTCCGCGACCTGCTGGGCGACCCAGGGTGGTCCCCCATGTTCCTAATAGAGCGTGCACACAGATCTATGGCTCCAAAGCCGAAACCCGGTGCGTACCCGAGACCAATAATCGCACGTGTGCTTAACTACAGGGACAGGGACTTGATATTACGTACGGCAAGAGAGAAGCAGGAGCTGAGATGGAAGGCTAGCGTGATACGGATCTTCCCTGACTTTACACTGGCGGTACAACAAGAAAGGAAACAATTCACGGGTGTCAAGAAACTGCTAAGGGAACGACAGGTCCAATATGCAATGCTCTACCCGGCGAGACTGAAGATCCTGTACAAGAACAAAGTCCATTTCTTCACCTTCCCTGAGGAGGCCGCCAACTTTGTGGAGACGCACATCCCTACGGTCGTGGGGAGCGCCGAGGACGCTAATCAAGAATGACTTCCCTGGGGAGGGCCCGGAGAGGTACGGCAATGCATGCCCGCTCCACTTACTTCAACAGTTCTCCCCGGAGGGGGACACTCATTAAGGTGGGAAATCAGTGTCTACGGTTTGTGCTACGTGGGGACTGTCCTTGCCGCCATTAATATGTGTGAGAGTAATGCCGGACCCGATTAAGTGTTTTGTTTTTTTTTCTAAGTCTGAAAGAGCATCGGCCCTGGGGATCTCCGCAGGCCCCCCAATTGCAGGTGCATATGCTAAAAGTTAGTGGGGGGGAGGGGGTTTCTTCAAGCACAGTAGAAGTTCGGGGTGCTGTGAGGGTGGGGGGAGGTGGGATCGGGACGGAAGTGGGGATGTGTTATTGTTATGGGGAGAAAGTTAAAAGCACGAGGTTACAACATACTTGCACGAATGGGAACTATATGAGACACTCTTCTACAGATTCACAATGCATTCACACTGAACGGGATGGCGGGTAGGAGCTCTGAGAATATCAGAATCATGAGTTGGAATGTTCGGGGCCTGGGTTCCAAGGTTAAGAAAAGGAAAATCATGGCCTACATTAACAGACATGCCCCACAAATCCTATTCTTACAGGAGACACACATTGGCCCGCAACACGGGGAACAACTGGCGCCGAAGTGGGGAACCCATCAATACTTCACAACCTACTCGAATAGGGCAAGGGGAGTAGCAATACTGTTACACAGAACCCTCCGATTTACGTGCAAGGAGGTGAGGTGTGATCCAGGGGGCAGGTATGTCTTGGTACATGGCAATTTGCAAGATAGAGAGGTGGTCCTCCTCAATATCTACGGTCCCAACCTGGATGACCCGGTGTTTTACACCGAACTCTTTGGGTTGCTGGCCCACTATCCAACTGCTCACCTGATTTGCGGGGGGGACTTCAATACCATTTTGAATGTGGACATGGATCGCACCTCAACACAGGTGAGAACTTTGACTAAGGCCGCCCAAGCGATAATGGCTCATATGGCAGACCTGGGGCTAAAAGATGCATGGAGGACATTACACCCATCCGAGAGGGGATACACCTATTACTCCACGGTGCACGACATGCATTCCAGGATAGACATGTGGCTACTAGACAACGTAGTGTTGGCCTGGGTACTCGCAGCACAGATACTGCCCAGGACGTTCTCTGACCACTCACCGATAGTGCTGGACCTCCGAATACCGGGCGAAGCAGTGAATAGACCCCCTTGGAGGTTTAAACCTGCAGCGCTGCGTGACCTGGTCTATAGGAACACGCTGGAACAGCACATACTGGAGTATTTTGCATTTAATGATAATTCTGTGTCTCGCCAGGCGACTTTGTGGCAAGCATTCAAGGTGTGTATTAGAGGCGCCTCTATATCGAGTGAGAGTGGCATCCTCAAAGATATAAGGAATAGGATGCAGCGCCTCGAAACACAAATAGCTGCTACACAGTCACAATATGAGCTTCAACCGACGCCTCAGTTAGCCTTAGACCTAAAAAACGCACTGGACGAATTCAATGAGGCGGCGGATCAAGAGATCCGCTACTTTGACAGACCGGCGGCCGCTCGCCGCTATGGTGAGAGCGAGCGACCGGGGAGGCTGTTGGCCAGAGCGGTAAGGGGGGAGAGGGGTCCGACCGACATTCCATGTATAACAACGGCGGAGGGCACGGTTACTACAGATCAGGGCAGTATACGCTCCACGTTTCATAAATTCTACGAGGAGCTATACTCACCCCAGTCAGACGCCACTGAAGGTGAGATCGAGCAGTATCTATCCCGTATCCCGACGACCCTGCTGGCTGCAAACACGAGAGAGGTGTTGGAAAGCCCGATAACTGAGGCGGAAGTGATAAGGGCCATTGAAGCTCTCCCGAACGGGAAGGCCCCGGGTACAGATGGCCTAAGCGCAGAATTTTATAAAGCATTTAAGCTCCTACTGGCACCCAGGTTACTGGCTATGTGGACCGAGGCCCTGGAGGGAGGGGAGCTCCCAGCGTCCACGAGGGAAGCGGTGATAACACTGTTGCTTAAGACTGGTAAACCCCCAGAGGACTGCGGGTCTTATAGACCTCTATCACTAATTAACACAGATGCCAAATTGTTAGCAAAGATACTGGCCACAAGACTGACACCGTGGATGCCATTCATGGTCCACGAAGATCAGGCCGGATTCATCCCCGGCAGGTCAGCAGCTACTAATATTAGGAAATGCCATGAGGTCCTAACCACGACCCCCCCGGAGCAGCAGGCGATAGCAGTGTCGCTGGATATGCGCAAAGCATTCGACACGGTGTCCTGGCCATTCCTGTTTGGGGTATTGCGAAATTACGGATTTGGCCCGAACTTCCTGAGATGGGTAAAGTTACTGTACACGTCCCCACAGGCCAGGATTAGAATTAACGGCACCCTAACAGAGCAGATTGAGCTCCGGGGGGGCACGAGACAAGGTTGCCCGCTCTCGCCATTGCTGTTTGCTCTGATAATTGAACCATTAGCAGACGAACTGAGGGCTCTCGCCGGCATCTGTGGGCTAAAAATAGGGGCAACAATGCACATTATAAACCTGTACGCAGACGACATTCTGCTATATTTGAGAGATCCAGACAGAACACTGGGGAGGGTCCTGGCGGTGGTGGAGAGGTTTGGTGGACTCTCGGGACTCAGACTTAACATTAATAAATCAGAAGTGTTCCCTATCACAGGGGCCACAGAGAAGCCACGGGGCCTGCATGGGCTACAGTGGTGCCCGACGCATGTTCTATATCTGGGAGCATGGATTGCTCGGACTGCTCAGCTATCCCGAGCATTGAACTACAACCTGCTTGTGGACTCGTTGTGCCTGAAACTAAAGCGCTGGGGGGCCCTCCCGGTATCCATGATGGGTAAGATCGCACTGGTGAAAATGATAATCCTTCCTAAGCTATTTTACCTATTTAGCACGGTGCCGGTGTGGCCGGGGCGTGTTTTATTCACTAAAATTGCGGGCGCGTGCTCCTCATTTGTATGGGATGGCCATCCGAGAGTGGGCTGGGGGACACTTACAAACGACTATATGTACGGTGGCTTGATGGCCCCAGACTTTGAACTCTACTACCTGAGCGCGCAGGCACAACATGCGAACCAATGGGCGACGACATTTATCAACCCAGCGGGCCCAGTACCTAACCAACTGGAAAAAGAGGCCACACTAGCACTCCACCAAATTACACGGTCAGGTGTTAAGCATTATAACTCCCTGAGACCTTCTAAAGTGGTGATCACTGCGTGGTCCAGGATTGTTGAAATGTACAATACTGAAAGGATATACCACCCTAGTATGCCGCTCTGGGGTATGCCGCAGACTCCTTTTACGTCAGAGGGAGAGACGGCCGGCCACTGGTCTGCTAAGGGCATAACACAATGGGGGCAGATATTTGTGGACGGGCAGTTCATTCGATGGGAGGATATCAGGGAGGAGGTGGGTAACACACCTACGGCTAGGCGACAATACTCTGGTCTGCGGGCAGCTACACAAAATATATGGCCAACCTTCCCTGATGAACCCCCAGTCAACATGGGACTGGGATACATGTTTATGGGGGGACGCCAAAAAATAACAGCTTCCACACTGTACAAGACCATACTCCACACACGCCCACGAGAGCAGCGTCCGGCAAGGGCAAAATGGGAACAGGACCTTGGAGAAGAGGTGGGGGAAGAGGAGTGGTCTCAATACTGTGCACTCGTGAAACAGATATCCTGCAATTCCAAATACAGGCTAATCCACTATAAAATTCTTCAGAGAACACATTACACCCCAGAGAAACTCAAACGCATATACCCAACCATGACAGGGGAATGCCCGAGATGCCATGCGGACAATGCTGGCATTTATCACATGCTTTGGGGGTGCAGTGCACTGAGGGGATACTGGGAAGCTGTATGTCAGACGATAGACGAGATGGCAGACCACCCACTAGAGTGGACCCCACGATTATGCCTGTTGGGGTCAATTGAGAAAATAAGCCCGAGTTGGCGAAAGCTTCTGAATGTAAGTCTGCTCCTCGCCAAAAGGGCGATCCTCCTCAGATGGAAGAGTGCGCACTCCCCTACTAAGGCGGACTGGGAAAGGGACATGGCATGGGCGAACGACATGGAGGAACTGTATATTGATACTGTGCTCCCAGCCTCGCGCCCGAAAAACATTTGGGGCAGGTATAAACAGTATCTCGCCGAGAAAAGCGGACTTGAACAACTTGATGCTGTAATGTGATTCATATTGTAAAATGTAATGTCTATAATTATGATGTCTCTGTAACCAAGTGAAAGTAGTGACCAAGTGCAACAAAAATAAAGGTTTTAAAAAAAAATGAAGTCCATTATTTTCGCTGTAGCCGTCACCCAAGTTGTCTTTCCACCTCCAATTAGTCTTGACCACCAAACCTCCTCATCGAAAATATGGGCTGTGGCTAAGATGCACTTCAGATAGGGTTTCCTGATGTTTTCTACTTCTGGCCAAGATAAAAGAAGGTGCCTCGTTGTTTCGTTTTTTGCAGAATCTGCATTTGTTCGAGGTTACCATGCGTCAAATAGCCAACTTTTCATTAGTGTGCAAGAGCTTTAGGCGTGCTCTTGAAAAAGTGCTTCTCAGCTTCCGATTAGGGTATTTCGCCACAAATGGTTGGAGGACGTGGAGTTTGAGTCACGTGCGGAAGGTGCGAAACCAGTTTGTAGGTTGCTGCCCAATCTCTCGTGCTAGCCCAGTCAAGTTCATTCATTTTTTTAATGAATCTTTGTCGGATTTTCAATTAGCTCTTGTTTAGAGCAATGAATCAGTTCCAATTTGGCTTCTTGTTCTGCAGACCATTGGTTTAGGACAGTAAATCGTCCTCCCTCCAGCTCATTAACTGCTGCTAATTGCTGAGGGCGGTTTTCCAGCAAAAGTTTCCTGAACAACATCATAGTGTTTCTTTCTACCACCAATTGTAGCGAAAGCTGACTCAATTCACGTCTTATGACCACCATAGGTGTAGAATTAGGCAAGTTCAGGACTTTCCTCCAGTAGTGACTTTCTAGTGTGAGCCAGATCTTTTTGGGTATCTCAGGCATTGCTTTGGCGCGTAAACAAGCGATGGGACGACCTTGGCTTTGTAGTAGTAGTCTATGACAGGTGCAAAGGATAAACGACCGCACTTCCTATCTATAGCTTTGGCCTGCGAAGTTACTCTTTATTTTTGCTAGCAGGTGTTTGTGCATGGTACTTTCATGTTGCGAGCTTTCCAGCAGGATACCTAAATACTTTTAGTCAGTCACCTTCCCGATACGTTTGCCCTCCATATAACAGGCGAAGTTATCTCCTTTTCCACGCCCCTTTTTAAAGGATAGGATTTTAGTTTTTCGATTTGTTGATTTCGAGGTGATTTTCTGAGATGTATTTGGCGAAATTGGTTAGCTGTCTCTGTACACCGATGGCGGTTTGATCAACGAGGATAATATCGTCCGCGTACAGGATCCTTGATATTTTGACCTTTCCGAGTTGCGTTGGAAAGGCTAACCTTATGCTCCGTTTCCTTGTAGTCACCTATGAAGCTCATAAAAAGTGCTGGGGCTAGTGGGCAGCCTTGTTTAACCACAGTTTGTGGTGATGTCTTCAAATAAGGACCCTAGATGGTTGAGCCGGACTTGTTTTTTGGAGTTGGTGTGGAGTGCTATAAGTGGATGTAATATGGGAGCCGGATAGTTCCATTTTCTTAGCTTCTCGCTCTGTCTACTTGGTCAAATGCTTGACTTAGATCAATGAAAGCCATGAAAGTTCGAGGGCCACCTACTAGAGACTTGCTTTTTAGGATACTCGAGAGTTAGAATGTTGGTGTTAGTACCCACGTTCTTTTTAAAGCCGGACTGAAAGGGGTCGTCACAAGGCGCCCCACTTGCCCATGTTTGAAAATGACAAAGGAGCAGTGACCCGAATACTTTGCCAATCACGCCTAAGAGAGCAATAGGACGAAAGTTCTTGGGATCGTCTGTTTCCGCTCTTAAAGATGGGAACTACTACTGAGATGATCCAAGATTTAGTTAGTTCCTTGGTAATTTTATATCTTTGAAAGACCTGGCTGATGAACAGGGACCATTCCTCTGGGTGCTGTTTCAGATGCATGTTTGTCAATCCATCCAGGCCGGGGGCCCTTGAGTTTTAGAAGTTTCTTCAGGGCTTCCAAGATAGCTTCTCGGTCATGTAGCTCAACCCATTGCGACGTACCTCGTTCCTGTATGGTTTTTGGTGTTGCTGAAGGATCGTAAAAGACTTTTGTAATGCGTTGTCCAAGTGTCTTCTCCAATGCTGTTTATTAGAGTTTGTTGTAGTTCGTTCTATGGAGTTGATCAAAGCCCAGAATTTGCGGGAATTATTAACGCAAACAAGACTCAACATTTCTTCCGAGTCCCTTTGGTACAAGGTATGACGATAGTCTTTTAGCCAGATCTTATATTTCTTCATCTCTACCGCCAGAGCTTGTTTGTTTCCATCGGAGCTATTACTAACAAGTGCTCTTCTTAGTTTTCTGAGAGGACGTCTTGTTGCGACCAATAGTGGATCATAACTATGGACAGATTTTTTTTGTTGGCCGTCTCACAACTCAGTTTTGGTTTTTTAAAGATGTTAAGCAGTGAGCAGTAGTCTTGGTGAATGGAAGCCTCTCCCGATAGTCCTATCTGAGCGTATTTGTTGGTCAAAGTAGTGATGTTGTTTATGCTCAGTGAGACGATTTCCTTTGGGATTTACTCCCACTTTACAGTTTGCCATTACCCTTTCCTCCAAAATGGCTGGCCACGTTGTGCACAATAAATTGTGGTTGCTTGCCGTGGTTTTGAAGATATTAAAGGAGATGATAGTTACAAGCAAAGCAGTTGAGACAAAAAAGTAATCAATAGTGGCCGATGAATTAAGACCTTCCCAGGTTGGAGTGCGGTTGGTACAGGCATAAATAGTGTCAAGATTAACTAGGTATCTCGAGGTCATCAGAGCCAATCTTTGCCATGCGACTCGGCCGCGGTCCCTGGTGGCCGTAGAGACTTCTTTGCGTTCAGATCTCCGCAGGTGAAAAGATGTGCTTCAGAATGGTCAATGTATGATCGAACAATTTCTTTCTCCATTGTGTCCAGGAAGTCAGTTTGAGATGTCGTCTGGGTTTCAGTAGGTGTTTATAATTATGGCCGATGTTATCAATATTTTACCCAGGTCTGGATTCCAGTAGTTCCACTTCACTTGGACTGTTAATAGGAAGAGAGTCGCTGTCAGAATTTTTATCATTTTTATCCCCTTCCCTATGCGTGTCGCGATTAACAGGCCCGATGATGGTCTCCCTTTTGGGCCTTTCTTAGCCAGAGCAAAGGCTATGTCGAACCAGTCTAAGACAGGCTTAGATGTGAGCCACGTCTCCTGAAGGCACAGGATATCGAAAGACGCCAGATTGACATCTCCCGGCACCATAAAATGGGCAAACCCTTGTGTGTTCCATGAACCTAGCCTGATGGTCGAGTTGGTGTTGGGTCGTTTCGCTGGCATGGTAGTTTTCTGGATGGACTCGAGTTGCCATTTTCTTTGAAGAGCAAGAGACTTCGGAAGCCAAGCCCATAGGTTTTGTAGAGGATTGGGTTTTTCCCTTTTGGTTGGCTGCTCTAGATCTTTGGCAACATTCTGCGTGAAAATTCTTTTAATTGATGTTAGAGGACCATAAGGTCTTCTTTCACTTTTACCAGCCTCCTCTGGTTGTTCTTTGTTAGGCTTGCAAGTTTGGGTGGCTTTCGTCTTTGCTTGATAAGGCTACACTTCCTTTCGCCCCATGCGGGTTACTTGGCGTCTCAAGAGTGATTCGATTGGCTTCTCTTTATGGTGCTGATGGGAGTACTTATTTTGGTTGTTGTCGAGTGGCGATGTGGTGTACTTTTAGTTCTCTTTTGTTGTCCCCGAGCTCGAGTATTTTCTACTTGCCTTCTGAGTATCTCCATGTTGTTGGTATCTAGTTTCATCAATTTCTCTGAGATCATAACCCAGTTTTAGGAGGTTTCCCATGGAGTCGCATAGTCTCTGTTTTACTGATCTAGAGGTTGTACACAAGTAGGTGGTCGCCTGTCGGCCTTCATGACTTGGCTCAACCATTTGGAGATTGTTAGATTCCACTGATCTAAGTTTTGGAACGCTGTGAAGCAGTTCCATTACTGTTCTTCTATTGAGGATAATGTATTCTCGGCTGTTGCTTATTTGTTCTAGTTTGAAGGCTGGATTCGATCTGTTCACCACTTGAGTTATGGGTTTTTTTAATGCCCCCCTTCCTCGAGTGCCTTTCATCTGCTGCTCTCGTGCACTTTCCACTTTTTCTTTTGATTTGCTTGTTTTCCTCACCGGGCTGTAATTTATTGAGTTTGCTGCTTTTGAGTGATAATGTCTTTGCGAGCCTTCGCCCAGTTTCTCATTTCCCTTGTGCAACGGCAAATCAGAGCCCCATTTTTTGATTTGGGCCACCTTCTTGCAGCGTTCCACCAGTGACAAAAAGAGGGGATGGTCTTTTGTATCGATGGCCTTTGTGTCTGTTGTCAGTTCCAGTTTTTGATCTTTAGGCCTGCCAATCGGCAGCGTGTCATCTGAAATGTTCACCAAAGTTTCCTTAAGGTGTGGGCTCAGGCTTTCTAGGGCTTCATCCATCAGGAAGTCCTGCATAGTTTTTGATGCGTCTGGAGAACTAGATGTCTCCACCAAGTCAATACAGGTGGGTGAAGTACCCTCTTTAGTGTGGTTTGAGATCATGTCACTAGGTTTGTAGTTTGCCGTTGGTCGCACTTTTTGATCCGGCTTCATACATGATTTAATGGCCTGTCCCTCTTCCAGCACCGGTAGGCGGAAAACCAGTTTTTTCTCACTCCTTGATGTAGCAGCATGAGTTGATTTAGGGTCTACAAAGATAGGGAAGTCTTTGTTTGACAGTAGCTCTGTTCGCTTGTTGGTAGGTTTTTCAAGGTCAATCAGGAGTATTGTCTCGTTGTCTTCGCACAAACAATTATGTCGATGTTTCCCTCCCGACTGGCTGGTGTCTTTGCCCCGGTCTTTGGAGTCTCTTGAAGAAGTGCCGATTGCCTCCGACACTTTGGATGTTTTTTGAAGAGTGATGCTTGGCTTGTTTTTACCCTTCCCAGGGCCACTTGGGATGTTGGATGGTGTTTGATTTAATTCAGTCCAGTTGCACAAAGTCTGGCACCCTGCCTCTTTAAAGGTTGTTGGTGTCACTTGTACCTGCTCTTCAGTGGTCGCCTGGCATTGGAGAGTGAGTTGCTCTTTCTTTTTGTTTTTCTGTTGCCGCTATGTAACCCTCCAAATAAAGAAGTTTAGAGTGCATCATTGCTGAAATAGTGCTGTGGTCTTTTAAAGTGTTGTTTATCATCTCATACAGTTTTGTGAAAGGCACAAGAGCCACGGTTACTGCTGACATGATTGTCAGAATGTCAAGTTTTTTCTTTGGCGAGTCTGCAAGTATAGATTTCGGTAATTCGCCGAGTCTTCTTGCTCACAAGGGAGTCAACGCCATTGATGTAAGCAAGTCTTTTTTTTGCTGGTCTGGGTCGAGGTGGAGTTGCAGTCAGTGGAACTGGTTTTTCCTTTTCCTTAGGTTCCTTGGTGTGATCCATTTCCGTAATTTTCCCTCTTTGACTTAGATCCGTATCAAGGTCAGGGAGTTCCTGTCAACCCGACCTGATTGCGTCCACTAGTGGTGCGGCATGAACATCATCTGTGGTCTTCTCCTCACAACTCAGGGTTGTGCGTTTTCCGTCAGTCAGTTCTGGTACGGGAGGGGTGTCCTTACGTGTAAGATCCTCTTGGTGGGAAGAGACAGGCAAGTTTGGACCTGTTGTTTTTTGGTTATTGACAGCTGTGGGTTCCTCTGAACTAAACACAACTTCCAACATTTTGCTGTCGCTGATTTCACAAATATTTTCATATTTTCTTTTGCTGCGCTTCCCAAAGAAATCTTTTAGAGTGTGTGTGTTAAGGAAGTGTTGGTTTCCACTATTTCAGGTTTTCTTTGGATTTTAGTATTCTCCTGGTTGTTCGCTTTACTGTTTTTAGGGTTACTGGAGCACAAAGGTTCATCTTTATTTTTTGTCGACCGACATGGGTGTGTGAAATGACCGCCATGCTGAGTTGGCCATGTTTTTTTTGTTTCTTACAGCTCTTTTACATTTCTTAGAGCAAGGACCTTCACCCTTAATTACAGTGGGAGCTCTCGTGGGGGAAAGATCTGAGTGGTAGCTAAAATCGTCCGAATTACACCCATTCCCCATTTGGGTCCGGCTCGTGAGTCAAAGATTGCGTAGGTTGCATTTTGTCATTATGTTTAGTAGACAACAACTTTTCATTATGTGGTATAGGGTGGATTTCAATATTTACCCTGAAGGGTTGGCTATGGGGCAGGCACCCTGCTTGCAAGGCTTCCGAAGCGTCCCCAGCTGGTCTACTGCCGAGTGCTGTGTTGCTTGGCGTTTCCTTAACAGTGCAGTCATATTCTCCCGGTGAAGGAGCACTTGTGACAGAGGGCTCCTGTCCCAAACCAAAGGACTCTACTGACTGCGTTTCTCCTGCGCCGCCTGGCGTGTGCTCTTTATCCACTCCCCGCCCCTCCGTGCCGGGCCCTCCCTCCCCTCTGCGACTCGGCACCAGCCATCCTCCGGCAGGCGGCGAGGAGTCCAAGGCCGATGGAGGGGCAAGTCCTCGGGGAGCCTTCACCGGGCACAGCAGACGAGGCGGACAAAACTCGCACCGCCGCAGGTAGGTCCAAGACCGCTGGAGCCGTGGCTGGGAGAGCAGGCGGGTTTGCAGTTGGTTTGTCGCACGGCTCATCTTCTGGGAGTAGTCTGGGCGAGTGGTGGTGGATTGCCATGGCAGTTGCAGGTTGCCACGGGGACAAAGCCGGAAAAGATACCGGTCCCAGGAGCTTGTTGGCCATAGAACGTGCTCCCCAGGAAGTCGCCAGGGCCGCAGCTACCTGGACTGAGGCAGGCGATTCCCCGGCAGCCAAACAGTCAACGTCGGGAATGCCGTCCGACACGATGTGGAGATAATCTGCTTTCACATTACCGGGAGGGTGTATTTTCTTGTCCTCAGCGCAAGGACACAAACTCCTCAGGCGACGGCCCTTCTCTTGAGCGGAGGGGCTAAGCAGAGCAGCGTCTATGGGGTCTATGGCAACCATAGCGGCCATAGACTGCCAAAGACTGCTACTCTGCCGCTACTCTGCGACCGCTCTGTGGAAAAGTGGAGCTTTTAACAGTCTTCTCCCCACTGGTCACTGGTCAAACACTGAAGACAGGCTGAGGTCTGCAAAGAACGCTGGAAACAGTAGCTGCAGTCACTGCCAAAGACTGCTACTCTGCCGCTACTCACTGGTGTTTCCAATTCCCTGCTCTCTGAGAGCACAGGTGTTTTATAGAAACCGATGCATTGAAGTTGCCAGGTTCTTCTGAAATCCTGGACGCTGCGGTCTGTGAAGTGCAGTTCCTAGAAACGATCAGATTCAACCATTCTTCCAGCAGCATTACAAGCAACCAGAGGCCAGAGCGATGCCCCGGGTGCCGGATGGTATCTGCAGCTCACACTCTGGCTGCATCTCCAAGAGCACATGAGCCATGTGTCCATGTTGCCATTCGTCCATAGCTCTCAACTCGGCTTCATTTAAAGGGCTTCACCTGTCCTGCAATGATTTTCAGTCTCCCAACAATCTCATTTCTTCCATGGTCTTCAATGGGCTCCTACACATATCCTTCGCCCCACCTGCCAAGTGTTCACTTTAATGGGACCACCCGCCAAAAATTATTTTACCTACCTTGGCGTCAGCGGTATGCATTCCTCACTCAAACGAAATGTGTCCTCAAGACAATCAAAATTCACTCACTGAACAATGCCCTCAAAGGACCACATGATTGTGTGCCATGAATCACCCAGTAAGGAAGCCCTCCTCACAGAACAATGTACCAGAATGCACTCACATGCACCTGGTAGACCTAATCAGACTATGCCGTTTGCCACATTGGATCCCTTTTTAGCCAAAACGATTGCATTACAGTACATATAGGGAAACATGGCATAGGAGGGGGGTGGGGACACAAACATTTTAGATGTTGTTGGTTATTTGCCCAGGCATTGACTGCCCATGGCGATGCCAATCCCCATGGCCATTCATACACAGTTGCTGCCCCTCCCTGCCCAAAAAACCTCCTCATGGGAACTCTTGAGTTTGCTTTATTCAAGCCTTGCCATCAACCTTTGCAGTCGAAGAGCCAGTCAGTGTTTTTCAAAACAGTCTTCTTAGAGTGAATGACTTAATTGGAGTTGTAAGCATGCTACTGGTGTAAAAATGTCTTAACCAGGTCTGTCTTCAGCCTCTCTATTTAGAAGCACCATTTCCATCCTTCACCGAAGTCCTGTTAAAAACAAGCATTGGCAAGACCAACAGTATGTGCTTGTGTATAAGTATTTGCCAGTCACTGCTATTAGATGCCCAGTCAATTCCACCAAGGCTGTGCCTGGCAAGTGCCTTTCCATTGCCTACACAAAAGCCCACACTGTTGGCATTGCCAATGCTGGGTTGATTTCAGGCAACAATATTAATGTGGCACTCTGAAACATTGCCAAATGAATGAGCACTATGCAGTCAAACACATTGGTGATTTCGAAAAAGGTTGAAACTAAACAGCAAAGTATTTATTTATTGTGCATCTGTAAGGCGCTTATACAGCAAGAAATTGTGTTTCAAAGTGTCCACAGGGTGGGGAACGGAACTTGGGACAAAGGTAATACAATACAATAATGAGCAGGATAGGTGGTGGTCCTACTTGGCCTTGTGAGCATTCGGACTGTGTAAGTGCAGGAGGTGGAGAGAGAGAGGGAGGGAGAGAGAGAGAGGGAGAGAGACAGAGGGAGAGACAGAGAGGGAGACAGAGAGAGAGAGACACAGAGAGAGAGACACAGAGAGAGAGACACAGAGAGAGAGAGACACAGAGAGAGAGAGGACACGGGGGGGGGGGGGGGGGGTTTGGTACGTGATAGGAAATTCCCCAGTGGGGGAAGTGCCAGGGAGTACATTGCCGGGACCCGGTAAGTGCTTGGCAGAGGTCACACAGTAAAGAGTGGTCATCTGACCATACAATAAGTGTGGTTCTGTGAGAGAACACAGGCCAGTGGGTGCCCAAGGGCAAGTGCTGGGAGCAGCTGAAGGTGATTGGGAAGAAGGCCAGGACCCAGAAGGACGCATAGTTTGAATCACATGCAGGAGTTACATTTGTGACAACTACGTGTTCCCAAAAGGTAGCTGCTTTCAGGGTGATGCCGGATATCTAGGAATTGTTTTTAGCTCCTGCTCATTTAATCTTTATTTCAATCACATATTGGTGTACTCCTAATTATTGCATCCCCTCCACAGTTTTACTCAACATATGTTGTGTTCATTTCAATTATTGGATTTGGCCCTTATCTAGCCTTCTATAGTCCACATTTAAATAAATATTTCCACCATTGTGGGATGAGGTGGGGGTGTCATAGCGGATGGCTGTGGAAGTGCTCTAGCAGTACAGTCTGCAAGTAAATGTGTTCTTACTGTTCATGCCCGCACCATACTCTGGTGCTTGGGAGGTTTCCCTTTTTGGGGGATGATTCTAGTCAGGGTCTATCTCCTGTTCCAGGCAAGTGGCTTGTTCACCCGAGGGGCACAGTTTGTGAAGTCCTGCTCTGTAAACGGGACCATGTGAGGGACCAGAGGTGGTTAGCAAATCATCTACATGTGTTGGATTACCTTCAAGCCCTTACAGGGGAAGATGTACTCTAGGGTTTCTTCTCCCAGAAATGAGTTCCGACACATGGCTAGAACATTGAGCATTCACCCTCCTTACTTACTTGACAAATTGCCCCGTGGGGAAAAGGAGGTTGTTTTCCCTAGATGGGCCCCTAGATTTAACTAAATGCCCCATCTGCGTTTTGTGCACCTGCTGCATCAGTTACCGGTTACTCTGACTGTCTTACTGCAGCAATTGACGGTATTGCCCCAGCCAAGACCTGTAAAATCACGAGTGGGACCTGGAGACAGCCAGCTTGGTTTACACAGCTTGAAAGACTTTTGGACCAAAATGAATAAATTGTATAGACACTTGACGGAAATCTTATCTTGTCCTTGATAAAAATACATATAGTGCGGCTTCCGCCCTATAAAAGAAAGCCGTTAGGTCAACTAAAAAGGATTACCTTGATGGTGGTATTCGTAACGCGTCTTCCAACTCTAAGGACCTTTTCAAGATTATTAAATAATTTGAAAAGCCAGACATTTCTCCGGCTGGTGTTGTGGCTAAGCATAAAGACTGGTCTTCAAAGATACAACAGGCTATGTTTGAGAAAGTTGCTAATCTGAAGCTTACAGCACAAAAAAAGGTGTCTATGCTATCCATTATTGATACCTGTTCTCCTTCTATTACTACCTTACCGCCTTTCGAGTTTAAAGGGGTGATAGAAGGTGAAATTATTGAAATTCTTCAAAGTCTTAAACCTACGAGTTGTCCAGGGGATCTGTGTCCCTACAGAGTAATAAAGACATGTGCCCCATGCCTTGCACCGGCTATTTCAGCCTCTGCTAACTGCATTTTTAACTGCTCAGGTCCCAGCCTCCATTAAAAAAAAGCATCGATTACCCTCCTCTACTGAAGAAACCATCCTTGGATCCTAATATTCCCACGAATTTTACACCCATTAGTAATGTTCCGTTCCTTTTCAAATGTTTACATCGGGTAGCTTACTTGAAAACCCAAGCTCATTTAGAAGCTTGCAACCTGTTAGACTCTAGACTCTATGCAGTCTGGCTTTCGGGCCTTTCATAGTACGGAGTCTGCTCTCCTGGACCTGAAAGCCAATCTGCTGTCAACTATGGATCAGGGACATAAGTCCCTGTTGCTCCCGTTTGATTCGTCAGCTGCATTCAATATGGTGGATTCTAATATACTCCTTAATAGAATTTGTTCCGAGGCTTTTTAATCCGAGTCTGCAGCCTCTTGGATCTTATCTTTTTGTAATCCAATAGAGAGGCAAGAGTTTTTAATGAAAATGTTGCAGCTAATCCCAGGCCTCTCCAGTGCGGTGTCCCTTAGGGGTCGTGCCCCTTCCCCATCCTTTTAACATTTAAGGCCATTATTTGATTTACTGGATACAGAAGGTGTGCAATATACCAATTCTGCTGAAGAAACAAGTGCTATTTAAATTGTCATGCAATGATGATGATGATCTGGCCAGGATTAGCACAATCTTTGATTTAATCCAGAGATGGATGGCCTAGAATGGCCTTGCACGTAATGAATCAAAGACTGAGTTGTTATTGGTTGGCTCTCAATACAGACTGAATAAACTTTGACTCATACAAAAAGTTGAATATAGCAGGCTGTGAAATAGAGGTTCTACACAAAGTTAAAACTCTAAGGGTTTACTTTGATTTTACTTCATCTATGAAGGATTATGTTAACTTTGTAGTTTTCTACTTGGCATACTATTTAAGATTACATGACAAGATCCGGCCACTTATTTCGGAAGAAAATGGTGCCACTGTAGCAACAGCCATAATAGGAGCTAGAATTGATAATTGTGGGAGCCTTCTGGTCTGCGTTTCTGATTGCAACCTTTCCAGGCTCAACGCAACTCAATCACGCAGTCAGTGTGTTAGCAGGCCTTAAGCATAGGGATTATGTGACGGCAGCCAGGAGTTCTCGGCATTAGCACCCTGTTGGGGTATGCCATACATTTAGGCTGCTGACTATTGCACACAAGTGTCTTTTGTCAATCTCCCCGTGTACTTGAAAGAAAGATTTTGCATCAAACATAGGGGTTCTTTGATGAAGCAACAGCAATTTGTTAGTGGTGCCACGTGTGAAGCTTGATCGAGCAGGTAAACGTTCCATTATTGTGCCCCAAGCTCTGGAATGGTTTATCTAACACTCCAAAGATATGAGATATCTATTAAAGGATTCAAGAAAAAGCTGCACACCTTTTTCCTTTACATAAATTATGTGTCCTTATTGGTATTAAATACTTGTTCTTATTGTTGGTCTTAATCTGATTTTGTTTCATCTTGTTTCGTTCTTAATGCATTTTTTGTGGTTTATTCTCATCTAGTTTGGTTTTATAGTTGCCTGTTTCTAATGCATTTGGTACCTGTTGGTAGGGTCTGTTTATTTACCATGCCTCTGTGTACTTGCTTGCAGCGCCCGTTTAACTCCGAGCCAAAGGCGCTCTACAAATGAATAAATACATGCATTATCCAGTACAGGCAAGATAATGGAGTAATTAGTGCCTGGGTGCACTCTATTTTGATCCTACGCTGTTTTCCTCCAAGCAAGGAAGTGCAAATAAACTTGAAATGGTGGATCATGGCCAGCAAATCCTCTAGGGCTCCTGATCCAGATGTCATGTGTAGTACTCGGATTAAATTGGACACAGAACTCTGGGCAACCATATTACATTGGCTGTTTTGTTGGATTAGGGGGACACAAACTATTCCTACTTCTTGGTGTACGAGTATACTAGTTCCAGTGAAATCTAAGGGAAGCCATGCTGATCCAAACAATTATCTCCTATTGGCAATGTGGGATGTCCCCCAGCAGAAATGAAACCTGAAGGTGTCTCACCCGTTAATTCCCAGGGATCTGTCTTCCAGGTGGCCAGGACACAGCCATTGCTATTGGATCCAGTTTCTGGGGGTGAACCGGTGGGGTAGGATCACCTGGATGGGGGGTCTTCAGGTAGTGGAAGTGGGACACCGAAGGGTGAGACGCAGTATCCCCTTCCTTAGGTACCCCTACATATCCCCAACAAAGATATCGCCGTACATATGGTCGTTTGTCTCATCATAGGCAATATATTTGGGGGTATAATTTGTGGGAGCGGAGGGGTCCCCCGCATATTTAAACATAATGCAGGGGATGCAGGGGTGCTCCCCGCAGGGTCCATGGCTCAATGTCGCAGCAAAAATAGGGCGATATTTTTGCGGGGAGATTAACACATGGAACCCTTCCTTACGACACCTTTTCCTCCTACCTATCCTAAGGATACTTAGAAACTCTACCCTTCACCCCTTTCCAATACGAACACTTTTTCACACTGTGTGACAACGGACTAATATCAGAGCCATTTACCTGACATGTTCTAGGGTCAGGCGAAGTCAGGCAATTGCCGACAACTACATACACCGGACTGCCCTTTCTCTTCCCCACTGGGATAAAAGGCAGAGCACAGGAGCACACTTTAAGCAATGCCGAACGTATTAGGAAGCAGCTATTCCAGGACGGCAGGAGGGAGTTGCCCTTGTCCTTTTCAAACCAGAACCGCAAAGCCTCAAACGAAAGAAGCATAAGACCGGGAATCACATCTGATGAATGGTGTGACGGATGTCAGCGGTACATGGGACCCTCCCGCACTTATAGCCAGGGCAGGGAGACGCGGCTGCCACTGTGTTACCGTCCTTGACATCAGCAGCAAAAGAAACGCCAACAAGTTCAGCACATCAGGTGAGTCGGAAGAACATGATAGTGGGCCGGACTGTGTTAGACTCAAGGTTGCAGTGGCAACATTAAGAAGATTAAGAGACAGAGGTCTTTTGTGAGCGAACTTGGGACCAGAGAAAGTGGTCTGCCGCCACGTGGGCGCTCATTCGAAGGTATCTGGCTGGTACCCCCTCTCCTGAAAAAGGAAAGTATTGAACTGTAACATAGTGAAACTACAAGTATCAACAGACCATAGAGAAGGCCGGTGTGATGTGTTAAGGTGGACATACAAGGGTCAAGCTAAACCCCTTGTACAATCTAAAGTCCTTGACACGCAGTGGAAATTGTTAACTGTGGAAAGTGTGAACCCGACTGAGTGAATTGTGAAACTGCCCTTTGCACCCGGCTGAGGGGGATCAGCGTACGAATTGTGATATTGTAAAGCACGCACGTGCCATAAAATAACAGAGTGGCTCAGCGAGACATTATCGTCGTCCGGAATACTCTGTTTAAATTGACTTACTTTGGGAGGCTAACGGTGACAAGAAGGATCGGAGGCCGACTGAGGGGGATCCTAGGGTGAATAATAATCCCCCAACTGAAGGTCATGTGAGAAACCTGAAGGTGTCTCACCTGCTAGTCCCCAGAGATCCGTCATCCTAGTGGCCAAGAAAAGCCCATTGCTATTGGATCCAGTTCGTGAGGGTGGACCAGTTCGGGAGGATCACCTGGATGAGGGGTCTTCGGGGAGTGAAAGTGGGACACCAAAGGTTGAGATGCGGTACCCCGTTCCTTGTAACACCTCCCCCCACCCCATCTACCCTGTAGGATATTTAGAAGCTCTACCCCACCTCCCCACTATAAACATAAGACCGGGATTTACAGCCGACGTGTGGAGTAACAGATGTCAACGGTGCACAGGGGCCTCCTGCATCGATAGCACAGGTGGGAAGGCACGCTGGCTACCGTGGTACCGTCCTCGACTCCAGAAGCAAGACAAGCCAACGGGTTCAGTACAGCCTTGAGTCAGAGGGAGTTGATTGCAACCTTGGGCTCAACACAGTTATATGAACGTAAGGAAGTTGTGAACAAAGAAAATGTGTGCGTTTGAACTTTTGGGAAAGCACAGAGAAGGGCCAGCTGCAGAGTGGTCAGGTGCCAGAGGAGTACTAATTCGAAGGGCTCTCGCTGGCCCCTTTTGTTTTGAAACTGCAAGTACCAGAAGGCCCTAGGAAAGGGTGGCGTGATGCGTCAAGAGTGGTCCTACAAGGGTCACATCAAATCCCTTGTACAATCGAAAGTCTCTGACCCATTGCCAAGAGAAAGCTAGTAGAAGGGAAACCACGCTTTCTGATGAGATGAAGCAAAACATGAACTGTCTTAGAAATTCATGAACTGTGTTAAGGATGGCTATGTGAACCGGAAAGAGGAATGCCAAAGGAAAAGCTAAGAGAAGTAAATCCTGCATCGTGATAGCATTGATATTCAGAGTGAAAGGCCATAGTGAACCAGACCGAGGGAGGCCCACGTTGCAAGAAGGATCCGAGCCTGGCAGAGAGAGATACACGGGCCGAAGAGCAATCGCCCAATGTGCAAGATTACTGAAGGAACTTTTTTTAGTTTGTTTAAAAAAAAAAAAAAAATATATATATATTTGGTCCCTGAAGGTTCTGGTATCGTTGAACGGAACTGTGGACCTCGTACTGGAGAGGGCCAGGAGATGTGCTCACAAGCCCACCTTGTCCCCTGCTAAAAACGTGGGGAAGGGAGACCCCGGCCATAACATCCCAATTTCACATTTTGTCGGAATACTTATTTCTTTTCTTGTGAACATTATCCCACACTATTTTGCAGCATAGCAGTAAGGATTGGAAATAGGATTTTTTAGTATAGGCCCTTTTTATTTGACTAGACTCCACTAGGACTGCATTATTATTATTTGATGGTCATAGCTAGCTCCCATCTTAGATTTAGGTTTAGATAAGACGTTTATCTCACCCATTTTACAGTTAAACACCCTTGAACTGTGGTCACTTGTGTCAGTCTTACTTTGATGCTATGCCTTCCTTACAGTAGAGGCACATAATCTCATCCAATTCAACGAAACGGTTTTGAAAAGGATTGGGCACTTCGATCAATACTTTTTCTTTGGTTACGATCATCCAGCAGGCGTGGTTGATACGCAACTCATTGATCTATGTGACATTTGTAGATTTTAGTGCTGCTTTTGACACAGTTGTTATAGGTAGATTATGGCAAAAGGTGCTAACTGGACCATTCCTCCAGGTCTATTAAAGATGGTTATTTTACACGAGCATACTAAGGTAAGGTTCGATTGGACCAACATGGTAGAACATCAAGCTTGATGCTTATTCAAAGGATTAAAACAAGGCTTTATCCTAGCACAGATGTTGTTTAATCTTTATATGTCGGATTTGGGTGAAGCCATTGTAAACTGATTGCACCAAAATTAGGTGACACGCCAATACAATGGATGGGTTATGCCGATTTAGCTTTATTAGAATTGGCACATAGTGGACTCCAGTCTTTTCAGAATAAATGGAAAGAGTATACTGAATTGAACTCTGTGGTAGTGAATACCGTTAAAACCAAAATTATGTCATTTACACCTCCATATAAAAAGGAGAAACGGGTGTGCTGGCATATGAACGAGGGGGGCAATCAAAGTGGTCTCTGGATATAAATATTCAGGTATATATTTAGATAATAAACTTCATGGCATAAGGCACTTAGAACATGCAAAATGAAAAGCTTCTCAGACATCAGGCAGCATTCACTCTTTTGCACATAAGGGTGGGGGATATTCGGTTGGCACCTTGCTACAGTTGTATCAGGCACAAATGTTAACCATTATCCTATATGGAGCCGAAATCTGGGCAATGAAGATTCTGTTTGAAACTAACAAATTAGAATTATTGACTCTAAAGAGACTTATTAAATTGCCTCTGCGTATATCTACAGAAATTGTTTATCTTCAATTTGTTATTGTACCACTTCCAGTTAAACCCTATTTAACTTGTCTGAATATGTACTGGAAGTTGGTAAACGCACCTGAAATATCCATGTGTGGTCTTTTATATAACTACTATTGACTAAAGCTAGTCAATATGCCTTCGAGTTGCATCGTTAGCATTAAATCCATTGCCCACGGGTGGCTTGTTTTGGCTCCTGAGAAAGTCTTGAGAATACAACAAATTAGCTATAAGAAAGTCATGAAGATGTTATTAATAGGTTATAGTCTGGAACACCTACTAACTGACCAGCCACGAAAAGCACTTCTGCAGTGTTTGTTGCGTATATCCATGAAAGTGTGAATATCCCAAACTATATCGAAAATTGTGTGGGCAATAACTAATTAAATTAAAGATGAACTCTATGAATACTTTAGAGATCGTGGGAGCATGGTTGAATTTATCCAAGGGCACTGGACAATGTCGCTTGAGTGGTGAAACACAATTAGAGTCTGTTAAACACCTACTGATGGCATTTCCTGCTCTGTTAGTATTACCTGGTGGCTCCAAGATCAGCTTCTATAGAGGCAGCATTGTCGGGAGAGACTCTGCGGTCTATGTACATGAATGGAAATCATGAACAGTTTATTATCTGCCTTAGTACTTCATGGAGGAAAATTGTGACAATAATGGATACCTTGTCATGAGATCACTGTAATGTCAGATTCATTTTCTCTTGTAGATTTTAAAGTGCTGGCAAATGTGGAGACTGTGTCTTACTTTAAGCTGAATTTTAGTTATTTGAGACATTTTTTCGAATTTCAGCTTTACTGACATGTTCATAAACATAACAGAAACAAGGCTACACCGATGCATTGCAAATCTCCTGAATCACCCAGTACATCTCAAAAGTTGCAACTTAACTAAAATATGTCTTAACTGGAACCCTCTCCCACTCCCCCCCCCCATCGCTTACCCTGTCCCTCCCCCCATTCCTTTCACGATCCAACCAAAGTTACACTATTAATCACAAAATGTACCGCTCTCAGTTTTTATGCAAATAATTACATTTCAATTCCCGTTCAGGTTTGGTTCCTCCCAGTTCTCTTCGCTTGGGGTAATCCTCCCCCACCAATCCCTATCCCCCTGCTATGTTTTAAGGGTGAGGGCCAGAATGTCACACCGGACATTCCTTTACCCTGACGCCAGATGCTCCAAATGGTGCCCAGGATTGGGTGCTCACATATCCTACGTAGTAACTTTGCCCTGGGCACCCATAGCCACTCTCCCACAGTCGCAGACTCAGGTAATGATTATCAAGTCCCACCCACTGTAAGTCTCTCTGTCCTCTAAGGTGTGGAATCAGTACTCTTAACTGAGTGGCCTTGTAATATAGATGTATATCTGAGAGCCTAACTCCTCCACTTTCCTGGGGAAGACTCAAGACATCGCTAGAAACTCTAGGTTTCTTCCCTTGCCACAGGAACCGTACCACGGTCACCTTGATTGCTCTAAAATAGAGGTTGGGGTTCTGAATAGGCAGCATCTGTAACAGATACAAGATCTTGGTGAAGACTACCATCTTGAGCGCATTCAGCCGTCTCATCCAAGAGATGGTCAGCTCCTTCCATTTTCCCAAATCCTTCTCCAGGGCTGTCATCAGCAGGGGAAAGATGGCCTCATACAGACCCTCAAGCCCTCTTGTAACACTGACGCCGAGATATCTCAAAGACTCAACGTTAACCTCCATGCCCAGTGGAAGGAAGCGCTCCAAATCATTATCTTTACCTCTATCCAGGGGAAACAGTACCGACTTGCCCTTATTAATTTTAAAGCCTGACAATTGCCCATACTCCTCAATCAACTCCACCGCTGTGGAGACTGATGTCAATAGGTTTACCAGATGGAGGAGCAAGTCATCCGCATACAGCCCTACCATATACAGGTTCTCACCAACTCAGATCCCTTCAACTCTTCTGTCCTCCCTTAACCTATTGGCCAATGGTTCTAGTGACAGTATAAATAGTGTCAGGGAGAGCAGGCACCCCTGTCTTGTCGCTCTTTCCAGCTTAAACCAATGCGAGTATCCCCGTTCACAGCCACACATGCCCTGGGGGAAGCGTAAAGTGGCATGATGCCCCTAATGGGACCCTTACACCAAACTTAATTAGCACTGTCTCCAAAAAGTACCACTCCACCCTGTCAAAGGCCTTCTTGGCATCTATGGAGAGGAGCGTGTGGGCAATCTCCCAGCCCTGTACCCTGTTAATCAAATGCCAGTTCTTCCTCATGGTATCGGCCCCATGCCGCCCGCTTACAAACCCCACCTGGTCCGAGTTGACAAGTCTCATCAAGTGTCCCTCCAACTTTGCAGCTAATACCATGGCGTAAATCTTGGAGTCTATATTCAGGTGAGAAATCGGACGGTAAGAGCCACACGACCGAGAGTCCCTGCCCTCCATTGGCATCACCCTGATTAGAGCCCGTGTAAAAGAGTCTGGTACTTTCTCTGTTGTCAAGATGTCATTGAACAATGTGGTTAGGAAGGGGAGCAATGCGGGGAGAAAAGCCCTATAGAATCCTGATGTGAATCCATCATCTCCCGGGGCCTTACCCAGCTTCAACCGCCGACAGCCAACCTAATTTTGTCCCGTGATTGGAGCTTCCATGCCTTCATATTCTGTTTTCGTGAGCAGGTGGAGGTTGAGTATTTTCTAATTTCCTCCACACCCGCTGTCCCTTCACTCCTGTACAGGCCCTCAGAATACTGCAAATGGCTCCAGGATCCCTTCAGCCGAACCCTCAGATGTCCACCCGCCCCCTACCTCCACAACCCACCACTCCACTCGCTGACCACATAACCTAGCCGCCAAAAGAGCATCCGCCTTGTCCCCTTTCTCATAAATCTTCTGTTTAAAAAATTGAAGGCTGCAGACTATCTTTCCTTCCTCGAGGATTCTCAGTTCCTCCCTCACTAACTTTCAAGGTACATACCTATATGTCTTCAAAGGATGAAAATGAAATCTCCATGAATCAGACCACTTATCAGGTAGGACTCAAATCACTTCTTTGTTGTAGTAGAAAAGGCAACATGTCAGTAATCATCTTCAGGTAAGTACTTAGATGGCAACCCACCAGCAAATCCATGCTCTAGCAGCCCATCCCAAACCTGTTGCTATTGGGACATTCACCCAAGCATGCACACATCATAAACTCAAACATTCCAACAGCAAGCATGACAATCCCAGCTCTAGTCACAAAGGCCCATGCATACTATATATTTAACCAGACAGACTCCCAGATATATATATACATTATCTAAAATATAATCAAATATATATTGGATCTGTACTTATTCCTTTAAATAAGTCTTTCAACACATCACTGCCATTCATCAGCACATGCCAAAATGAAAAGTTAAGCAAGAACACATGGTAGGCCCTTTTGAAAGAGGAGAGCAGGGCCCCAAAGGCCATATATGGACACTAAAATAAGCATTTTAAAAAAAAAAAAAGCTTTAAAATATTCTTGTACCCTCCTACCAGAGCAAACATAGGAATTACTGTAAAGATCTCCCATGAGGAGAAGACTCATTTCATCTCATTTCTTTACTACACAAAAGGAGGGTTTTCTTATGAATCCTGTAGATGAGATGCATAACATCACAGATGAAGAGACACCAACAAAAAAACAAATTACTGTAAAGCTGGTTAAGCATATTGGAGTGTAATGATAAAAACAATGTAATTCATTTCACTGTACGCCATTTTACAGCTCTCTCAGATGCTCATTGAATAGGTGCATCAAGCCTGCACTGCAGCTAGAAAATCCACAAGCAGTTCAAATGTATTTTAAGCTTTTGGCCCGACTTCGGACTTCAGTTCCATAAAGTGGAGCATGCTGTTCCATGATCGGTGAAAGCAGGTGACTGGCTCGGCTCATCCCAGAAGGGAAAGATACATTACAGCTCTCATCACAGCCCCTGCAGTAAAGGCGCATAAGGAGACCGGAATTCTACCCAGTGCAATCTTGGCAGAGTCATCATAAGAGAACCTGGATTAAACCGAGGACAGGGTGACACAGCGCATCTAACCGATGGGAAAACACTGCAGGAGACATGAAAAATTGGCTCCGTGCCTCAGGTTCCTACAACTTCTCAAACACTGCACCCATTTCTGCAATTAAATCTTTGTAGGGCCTACGGCTGTCCTCTCTCTCTCAACTTCCCATGAACCTCCTCCCTAACCCAGGAATCCATAACCCTTGATAGTTCTACCGATTGGTGACCCCCTACAGTCCAATAGCTGCCAAATACTAATAGTGATACAAAAAACACCTTAGGGGAGGTAAGAGGATTGTTAGCCCTATTCTTAGCACATCCTCAAACAGTTTAGGCCAAGCCTTGAACAAGAAACATAACGGTGCTAAGGGGCTGATGTGTTCCCTTTTCAGAATGAGTCACGATGCCTAGAGCATCAATCAACAACTACAAATCAGATTCCAAACGGATTTACAAAAATATAGTTAATTTATTAATTTTCACTAAACTAAACAATGCTAAAAATGTGTTCACAATGTCAACAAATATTTAAAAATTCAATGTCCAGATCTCTGGAGAAAGTGCAAGTACAAATAACACACACCCCTAAAGGTTATGAGGTAAACCGGCAGAGTGAACACCAAACAAAATAAAAAAATAAATTGTGTGTAAACCAAGGGTAATCCAAATCTAAGATCACTCTAAGGTAGTGTTGTGCAAGTGCCACCAAAATCAACTTATTCCTACACTACATTCATTCCAATTTCAATTCAAACATACTCATTCTCTCATCACATTCCCAGCATGTTTCTTTCTGATTGTGTGTGTGAACAGTGTAAACAGAAATTCATCAGGGGTAGTCTGTCGTCTACCAAATCAATTGTAACCAAAGATAGTTATTTATTAGGGTACATTTCCTCTAGTTTCATCCACAATTAACTATTGCGAACACAACATGTAGAGGCAAGCCAATGTTCATGCACATAGGCTTTACAAAAATTCACACGATTAAGTCGTCCAAACTTTACAAGTCCTGTGAGTAGTCCATGATTAGTTTGGGGCCCAACAGCAAAAGAGACTCCATATCGCTTACTCATAAGTGGATTGGTCCGGAAGCTAGCTGGAGTTCGGTCTATGGGGTCTCATGATCTTTGGTCCTATGTGTTTAGAATCTGTTACCAATCAAGTGGAACTAACTGTCTTGGACACTAATTGTGCATATGGAATCACGAAGCTGGTCAGTGCAGTGCCTTCTGGTTTCACACGATCGTCTCACGTTCTGTTGACAAGTGAACGGAACGGGAATGGCCGCCCCGTGGTGTTCCTGGCTGGCGTTAACCGTAGATGGAGTTGCGGTACTTGGCCGTTGCTTCCATAGTGCTAGTTTTAAAAGTGAACATTTTCAATGGGCCATAGCTGGGTCCGGTCTACAAGAATGTAGCCGGGTCACGCCTGCGGGGGTAATTGGCTTTTTACTTTGTCGTGCTCACGACTGCAGGCTTCCGTGAACTCGGAATAACGTTGTCTTCCAGTGTCCTCCGTCAGTGCTCCCATCTCTTCGGGAGAACACAAACTCCCTCAGGGTGACTGACACACACACTGACACACAGACACACACACAGACAGACACACACACAGACAGACACACAGACACACAGACACACAGACAGACAGACACACAGACAGACAGACAGACAGACACACAGACAGACAGACAGACAGACAGACACACACACACCCCCCCCACCCCCCATCCCGCCCCACCCCCACCCCACCCCCCAGAACTATCACTCCAATGCCTCACCTGCTCCAAAACTCAATCCACCACTCCTTCCCTGTTCCCGTTGGCCTCTTGGTAGCAATCCATTCTCCTCTGACCTCACCAGATACACCCTCTCTTTCAGGCGTGTGTGGCAAACCAATTAAAAGCAGGTCTTCGTGCAGCTCACTTTCTCTGCATGGGCTTGCTGCCCGGGAGATCGGACCATGAGAAAACAATGCTGAAGTTAGTTTCCGGGGCCTTATTGGCCGGGATCTCTTGGTTAAGTCTCTTGGTTAAGTCTCTTGGTTAAGTTCAGGGAGCCTTCCCCTTTCAAGACCATGGTGGTCTAATTTGTCGCCCTCTGTTGTGGCACTTCTAGCAGACTTTGTCGGTCCAGTTGGCTGTGCGGCTGCACTGTATGGCTGCAGTCAACCTCTCATACACAATCATGCAGGTAACTGCTTCGGTTTTCCCTGGCTTTTCGCCTTGCTGGGTTCTCCTTTCTCTCTGTAGGTACAGCTTCTGAGATGGCAACAGAACAATGGAGAACATAGGCACTCAAAGGCAAGGCTGGAGAAAGGGTTCTGCTCAGATACTAATTGGTACATAAGGGGCTGGGAGAGCAGGAATTGGCACCCTTTATGCTGGCACCATCCACTTCAGGTGTAGTACTGGCTATGGCATCAACCTTGGTAGGCACCTACCCTGCTCTCAGAGGGGTTCCCACTTAATCTCCCTGCCCTTTGACCAGACCCAGATATTGGCCTGGTCCCAAACTAATTCTTTATGTTGCCTAGCAGCGCCTTCAATGAGATTTGCAGTCTTTGCTTTCGATTTCATTGTTGCCCACCACAATACCATTTCAACTTTTCAACATGGTCCTCATGATAAACATCTTGGTACTCGACATGTAGACCACTTTGGCACAGAAGTATTCAACACATTGGACACAACTCAATTTAGCTCCTCCCATGCAGCCCTGCACAGTAAAGCAGATTCACTAAACCGCTTCTTTAGCCTACCTTATATAGCTACTTTTTAATAACACAGATTTCCTGGTCTCATCACCAGCTTGTCTCCTTTGACCTAATATTTCATGGCCCAGTGAGCACTCCGGCTTCCTGCAAGAGGACTTGGTGCAACATTTTACCAGACACCTTCTCATGTCCCTCCTGACACAAACTCTCTGCCTCTCAGACCCTGACAAGGTAGATCAGCTCCTTGACGAACATCTTGCCTCACTTTGAGAATAACTAACTTCTCGCTCCATTCAATTAAACCCCAGTAAACAGCGTCCCATGATTTAACAAATCCAAAACCTATGTGAGCAAGTCTATCTTTTCACCTTGTAAACTTGAAGCTTTCAGCTCGAGAGTCAATGCACCCATCACAAGATTTGCACTGCCCCAACCCATCATCCCCCTACCACTCAGCACTGTGATTTTTCCAACATTGGGTCATTAAAAATTAACAGACAAAGGGAAGTAAAGCAACAAGTTACTCCAGTTCCTCCAATAAACCCTTGCACATCAAACATCACTATCCTGCTCAGGAAGTTCTTAATACTGGACCCGTCAATGGTCATCAGCACATTGCTCCAAGAAAGGAGCATCTAAATGCACTAAAGCCAGTATAGTCACTGGGCTCCCAAGAAACCCATTCATGAACTACTCATTACGTGAGAACTACTACCTTATTGCAAAACCTCTACACATGTGCAAGGTTTTGAACATTTTTTCAATTACTGACTCGATTTGAGAGCTTAAAACTCTCAGACATCTTTTCCTCTGGCTTCAGCTTATCACCCAAACTTGAATCTACATCGAATGGACACCAGCAAATGCTGCTTGGAGAACCTGGTTGTCATACTACACATTCTTTTTGCAAAAGCGAGCAAGACAATGATCAGTGGTAAAACAATTTGTGAAATGCATAAGTTCATCATTAGGAATAATGTTGGTTATACCCGTGAATGAATACTAGCACAGCTGTGTATCCGCAATTAGCTGATGTTCCATCAATTATATGTTTTCTCCCCCCTTTGAAGCGAACATACCCTCGCCGCAGTGGGACACATTTATTTTGAGCTCATAACCATCATTGATTATTATCCTAACTGAGGTAGTAAATCAAGCAGCGACACCTTTTACAATCAAATACACAACACTAAACTACACATGATGTGAAGGCACGTTGCACAACTATAGAGCACGAACATGAAATTAATGTAATAGATTATACTTAGAGAATTTTCGGCTGCTCATGCATAACACATCGAACTGATTCAAGATTTTTTTAGATCCACTCTAAATCAATGTTTTTCTATTCAATAATGTCTATTATTTGCAGACTAAAGGGGTGGCAATAGGGGAAAAAATAAGCCCCTTTTGCTAACCTCTTCATGGGACACTTTGAAGAGATCTTTGCACCCACCATAATGATTTCAGTAAGAATGTCAACATATGGAGAAGATACATAGATGACATTTTGATTGGTTGGAACGGGACAGCCATTTGAAGAATGTCAAATTTGTTAATACCAACATGCTTGATATTGAACTTATTGGTCACATAGATGAAACATGGTTTAAGTTACTTACCTGTAACTATTGTTCTCCAGCATGGGTCTGGCATGGATTCACATGCTCACGAATATTCCCCGTCGCCAGGCTGGTAATCGACAAAAGAAAAAACGTTCACTTTTGCCTTAAAACTGCATTCCTCCTCTAAACCAATCACTGTCCTCTGGGTCATGCTGCCCCCAACCAATGACTGTCCTCTCCCTAATCTCCACCCCTGGTGGCCATCTTCAGATTTGGTAAGCACCTAAAGTGGCAGTATGAACCAAGAAGACCCACAGAGGGGAAGGAGGGAGGGTTTGCATGTGAATCCATGCCAGACCAATGCTGGAAAACAATAGTTAAAGGTAAGTAAGCCTTCTCAAGCATGGGGTCTGGCATGGATTCACATGCTCATGAATAACGATTACATAGCAGTACATATACACAGCCATGGGAGGTGGCAAAGCTCAACAAAAGCAATAAACACTTACCCCTGGAACACATTCACCTTGAGTTAACAGTTTGCGTAGCAATGCTTGGCCGACTCAGGACTCTTCCCTGGAATTCCTGTCGATGCAGTAGAACCTCGTGAAGGTGTGTGTAGACCTCCCCATAGCAGCCATACAGAAGTCGAGCAGGGGCACACCAGAGAGAAAACTCAGTCGTTGCTGCAATGGCTCTGTTGGAGTGGGCTCTCATCCGGTCCTGTAGCAGCCTGCTAGTCAGTCGATGACTGCATGATGCAGCCAAAGAGCCACCTGGAGATGGAAGCCTTAAACACAGCCTTTCTGTGATTCACAGATCCAAAATTGACAAAACAGCTGAGAATTCTTCCAAAAGCTCTTTGTGCGTGCCACGTAAAAACTTCAAGGCACGAGCAACATCCAGCAAATGCAAGGCCCTCTCCGCTGGTGAGGAGATTCGGGAAGCAGACGGGCAACACCTAAGGCTCGTTGAGGTGGAACTCCGACGGCACATTCGCCATTAAGGTGAAGTGTGTGTACGCAGTACCACCTTCGAATCAAAGCGTGGAAGGAGAAGTTCGGTAGCTTGCACGACAGGGCCTGGATCTCCCTGGCCCACCTGGCCGAGGTGATTGCCACGAGGAAAGCGGTCTTCCACAATAGAAACCTTAGCGGGGCCTGATCAATTGGCTCAAAAGGAGCCCCCCATGAGCTTAGTCAAAACCACATTGAGCTCCCACGCTGGGGCAGGAGCCTTCACCAGTGGAAAAGTCCTGAGGAGTCTTTGAGAACTCTAGGACAAGTCTGTGCGACCACAGAGAATGCCTACCTGGCTCAACGGGATATATCGCGGCCAGGTGGACCATGATAAAGGCATGAACCAGCCCAGCATTGGCCAAGAAAAGCAGTTATGGCAAGAGCTGCAGGGCCGTGATGCACAGAGGGGTAATCTTCTGAGCCTGGCACCACGCGGAGAAACGCTTCCACTTACGGCCGCAGCACGTCAATGTGGAGGAGGCCCTGGCCAGGATGTCCTTCCACTCTGCAGGTAAAGCATAATGTCCAAACACTAGGGCTGCAGGAGGCAAGCCCTGAGGTTCAGCAATGCGGGTTCGTGGTGCAGAATCGCTCCTCCCTTTCTGGACAGAAGTTCCGGAAGTAGTGGCAGCTTGCTGTATGTGACTGCCGACAGACGTAGCCGGTCTGGATACTAGATTTGTCGCAGTCACGCCAGGACAAGTATCATCCTGCAGTGACACAGAGTGTGTTCACTCATAGCAGGAGTGGGAATGGAGGAAAAGCGTATAGGAAGAGTCCCTCCCACGGGAACGAGAATGTAACCCCCATGCTTCTTGGCTGCAGGAACCTACAGGCGAACTTCTGACACTTGGAATTCATCACCATGGCGGAAAGGTCGATCTGGGGTTAACCCCATTCGTGGAATAGAAGATCCACCTGGTCCCGGCAAAGCGGCAAGAACGTAGCGCCCTGCTGAACGAGTCTGCAATGGTATTCTTGGTGCCCGCCAGGTGAAAGGAGACGAGAAACATGCCCCGACGAATGACCCAGTGCCACAGATCCTGATCCTCCCTAGAGCGAGCTGGAGAGTGTGTCCCGCTCTGCTTCCGAATGTAGAACATGGTGGTTGTGTCCATGAAGATCCTCACCACCTTGCCCCTCATCGACGGCAGGAAAGACTAGAGGGCCCATAAGACGGCCTGAAGCTGCAGGACGTTGATGCGACTAGTTTTCTGGCAGCCAGAGGCCTCTGGCAAGCAACTGTTTGGTATGAGCTTCCCAACCTTCCAGAGAAGCATCCGTGGTGACCGTCTCCTGGTAAGGAGGGACTTGGAATGGGGCCCCCTGTGTGAGATGAGAGCACACGCCACACCACTATATTGCTCGTTTGAACTCCTTATTGAAGGGGATTTTGTCCATCCAGGATCCGAAGACTTGCAGCCATCAACTCCTGGAGAGGCCTCATCTGTAGTCTGCAGAGAAGGAAAAGGTTGATGCAGGAGGACATCAAGCTCAACAGCGACTGGACAGCTCGCACAGTAGCCGACCGGGCCGACAACAGGCACTGCACCTTCCCTAGGATGGCTACCACCCTCTCTTCCGAGGGAGGCACCAGGCAAGCCACTGTGTTGAGTCGTGCCCCCAGAAATAGAGCATTCAGCGATGGCTCCAAACAGGACTTTGGATGATTTAGTGAGAAGCCCAGGTCAGTCAGCAGACGCACGGTCCACAGTGTGCTGGCTTGCTAGAGCATGGGAGCGGAATGGAACTAGCCATTTGTTCAGGTAAGGGTAGATGTGGATGCCCTTGAGACGCAGATGCGTCACCACTGGAGCCAAGCACTTTGTGAAGACCCTATAGCCGATTTCAAGCCAAAGGGAAGTGTCTTGAACTGATGGTGCCGTCCCTGGACCACGAACCGCAGGAACTTGCAAAGCTTCCAATGGATGGGGATGTGGAAGTGGTGTCATTCAGGTCCAGAGACGCCAGGAAGTGGACTTCCTCCAGCTGGCTGAGCACGTGTTGCAACGGGACCATCCTGAATTTCTGGGACTAGAGGTAGGTGTGGAGAAGTCACAGGTCCAGTATCGGCCTCCTGTCTTCCTTCAGACCAGAAAGTATCTTAGTACACCCCGGAGGTGCTGGGGAACAGGTTCTATCGCCCCCCTTTTTTTTTTAAATGGCATGGACCTCCTGCAACAGCTGTGTCATGTGCTGTTCTTGTCGAGCTGGAGGCGGAATAGGAGGACACCTGCATTGGAACTCCAAGGTGTGCCCCTGTCCGAGAGCGTCCAGCACCCATCTGTTGGTGGTGATGCTCTTCCACACGCTGACTAACCTCGTCAGCCGGCCTACCAGCGGGATGCATGACTGGGGGCCCAAATCCACAGCCAGTTCAGGTCTGTTTAGGTGCCAGGGCCCTGCCCTGTCGGCAGCACCAGTGCTGTCCTCTGCTGTATGCCTGCGAGCGGCCTCAGTACGCCTCCTGCGTCTTGGAGCGGGAAGGCTGCCAATAAGGGGTTGTGTAGCCCTTGGAGGACCTGTCAGGTGTTCCCCTTGAAGAACGAAAGGATGACGACCGACGTTTCTGGAGGGTGCCCAGAGAACGTGCAGTCTGTCAGTCTTGATGATTTGAAGAGACCTGTCGACCGCTTTGCCAAACAGGTTTTCTCTGTCGAATGGCAAGTCTGACACCTTAGACTGAATGTCTGGCATGAGGTTGGTGGCTTTCAGCCATCCCTGCCGATGAAGAGATACTCTATTTCCCATCTGACGGAATCCGGTGTCCGTGATGTCCACCGCCACTGTGATGGCATAGCTCGAGGCCCCCTCCCTCTCCTGGAACAGCTCAAGAGCTTCTGCCTTCTCGTCATGCAGTAGGAAGTCAAGATTAGGGCCCAGTTTATATCAGAGCTCTCCAGTCATAGCGTGACAAATGGCCAGTGCATTAGCGGCCTTAAAGGTGCTGGCAACCGTACATACTCTTCCCCATCCCTTCCTGGTTCTGGGGTACCATGTATGAGGACTAAGGATTCGCAGAGCGTTTCCTGGCTGCGGCCGAGACCACAGAGTCAGGTGAAGGCTGGGTCCTCAGGCACCTGGGGGCAGAGTCGGGGAATCTTTCTTCTCGAGCCTGTCCCGCTTGGGCGGGCCGTGCTCAGATTCTTCCACAGTGCTAGGCCTTCATCCTGGGTATCATCCAACAAAGGAACGGGGATGATGGTACTCATCCTGGACTCACAGCGTTGATAACCCTTCCTTTTTTCGTCTCCTCAGGCACAAGTTGAAAAGGTTTCAGAGACCCTGGAAATCATTGAATAGAAGGAGCCAACCTCATCCGGTGGAGAGAACCTGTGCGGATCATCCACGCCTGCTGGCTCTCCGTCCGCTGGCACTAAGTCATCGGCATCGGTGTCTGTCGCTGTAGTCACTGTATCCATGTAATCAACGTATCGGATCCTGTGGCAGGATCCCCTGTTGGGGTCAAATCCCGAAGAGGCGATGGCAGTGGTGTTGGTTGCCGCCTTGGACCAGCATGACCCTTTGACTTGAGTTTGAGCCTGGAAGGAGTTCCGGAAAGGGGTCTTGGAGGACGTCCAGATGGAGAAGGGCCTGGTGCAGGTGGCAGTCTTTGCTTAATTTCGGATACCAGAATGTGCAGCCTGGTCAGAATGTCCAACTAAACATCCCTGGGTTGAGGTGTAGAAGGAGTGAGTGGGGGAGGTGGGTGATGGGGGCTCTGCACTGGCACACCTCTTCTGGAGAGGTAGGCGATAATGTTCACCCTGCGGCGACCCATCTTGCAACAAGGGTCCCGAGCCCCCTTCATGGTCTTGATAGTAGCCCTTGGACTCGAGCCGTCACCCTCATCGGAGCTAGTATAAACGTGTCCCGGCACACTTGTTTCAGCTCCTTGTTCTGTACCATTCCTAGAGGTAATTGGAGCCCCACTCCCTCCCCGCTCCTGACACTTCTGGGAGGAGGAGGCTGATGTCCCCTTTCCAGGGGTCTTTGCTGAAGCCGTGGCAGTTACCTCACACCCTGCCAGTAAGGATACCCATGGAGTAGCTGTCGCTGTGAGTACGACCTTTTGAAGAATTTTTGGTAGTATACAAGGCAGTCGGTGGGGGACGTCGACGGGGTGGCAACAGCTGCCGTCGATGTGGCCATTGATGACACAATTGATGGTTGGTCTTGGCTGGTTGAGATGTCGATTGATGCAAAGAAGAGGCCACCTTTGATTTCTCCTTCGTCACCTTGTCCACCGATGGCAAGTGGAGTTTCTAAAGGATCAGAAAGGGTTTCTAAAGAGTTTCTAAAGGAGCCAGCAGGCTCACCGTGGATGTGGGTGGTTATGGAAACCTTGCCTTTCCCGAGCCAGGACCCGCCACAGGCACGAACTCCGTGGGATCTTTGGTGTGCATCCTTGCCTTCTTTCGGACCCCCGTGGGCAGAGTGTCCACAAAAGGACCTCGACCTCTTATCTGAGTGATTTGGATCATGGGATCAGCCGGTCAAGGGGGGGGGAAGCATGGCCAGGGGTCGAGTCAGAGGCTTTACCCGATTTTAACCACACTGCCAGTCTACAGTAGCGGTCCTTCTTGATCTTCTTTGAAAAACCACGGCAGACTTTGCATCCCTCATCATGGTCCAGATGCAGGCAGTAAATACAAATGCGGTGACAATCCTCCACGAAAACGTTCCTTAGTCCACATTTCACGCAGAGTTTGAAGAGGCATCTCTTCTCCTCGGTCATGGTGAGAAACCTAGGCCTTCCGATGAAAAATCCTCAATGAAGTTTGATCTTCAGCAACAGTGGATCCCCACTGCCGGTAGTCGGCTACGGTCTAACGATAAATCCAAAAAAAAAAAGTCAAAACTCACATTTTTCCCAAAAACCTACAATATTAGGAAAAAAGCTCAGCAAGCACTAAGAGGACTCTCAACACTGAAGCGTGATGTACAAATCTGAATATGGCCACCAGGGGTAGAGCTTAGGGAGAGGACTGTCATTGGTTGAGGTCAGTGTGACCTAGAGGACAGTCACTGGTTTAGAGGAGAAATACAGTTTTAAAGTGAAAGTGAAACTGCTGCAATTTATTTACTCGCTTACGAGAAAACCAAAACGATGGATAGGACTAACTTGGTAGAACCTGTAGACCAAGTAAGAGGGGAGAGGAGGTCTCACATTAACATCATTACAAAGTATTTGAGGGATACTCAAATATCACATAGAATAGTACAAAGACATTGGCATCTTCTGCAGATAGATAATAATTTGAAACAATACATTGATAATAAACCAACACGTAAATTAGGACTTTCAGTAAACAAAAGACAATTCTGCTATCGAACCTCAAAACACACAATACAATTTATACTTGCTTTGCTATGTAATTGGCTAGGTTTTGTGTTTGACATTTAAATATATTCAGAAGAGATAGAAGGGCCAGACTTTAGAGAAATAATGAAAGGTGTATTCTGTCACAATACAGAAAGCTTCCGCATAGTAATCAATTCCATAGAGTTTTTGCACACATCAGCTGGATGTCACATACATTTTACTCTCTTGCAAAGGAGAAAAGTCATTTTTACTCTTAAAATCACATTTACTCTCAGTTTAAAAATAGCGAGTATAATACTCCCATCCCAAAATCTTATCTGGAGCTCTGGTGGAGGCTCTTCGCAGGGAAAATTACCAAGACAATCTCAGCACTTGGAAATGCTGGGTCAGTGCTTAGCCATAAAAGTGGCTTTGAATTGTGAAAGGGGAGGCTTTACGGCAAATACAAGCCAGAAGTTCTCAATCCATCACCAACACCGACCATATAAGAATAAGATATTATCTATCTTTGTTGTCATGGAATATGAAAGGGCAGAATATTTTTCTTTCTAATTCAGAAGACGGAACCCTGTTTGGTAAGCAAACAATTATAGCCCTTCATTAAACATGGTTACTACAAACTCCTGCTCGAGATGGTTACATAATTGCAAGTCAACCTGCACAAAAAGGTGCAATGGGGAGGCCGTACGGTGGACTATTAACTATGGTTAAGACCTTTAGTCCAATTTGCATTGTTTCATCCGACTCTTCAATGCTTGGCCTATGGGTCACTCATAAGACTTGGATTGGAAATTACTTGGAATATGCTGTTAATACACATATATTGGCACACAGATTTGGGGCCTGTAGGTTTTTATATTGCGGAAATTGTCTATCGGGTGAAGGGCTGGTTGGAAGAATATGAGGAAGGCCATTCGATTCTCCTGGGTGACTTGGAATTCTAGGTGCATACTAAATCAACTTACTATAGGTGTACGTCAGTCTCGTGCTGCAAATATTGAGATTGGTTAAGTATGGGTCCACAATTTACAAGGCTTTGGGATGTCTATGCTGAATGGTGCTCTAGAAGGAGATGTGGCAAGCAAATTTACATGGAATAATGGGATTGAACACTCTACCATTGACTATATATTTGGGTGTATCCTTATTTGAATGCCGTCTCCAGTTTTGTGCAAATAATTTTAGTGATCATAGCAATTTATCAGCTATTTTTCCTTTCTACTGGCTGGCCCAAAATCCTCTTCAGGGAAAGGCCTCCACTATAAGTATTAATTTAGCAGGTAATCATCTGAGTTGGAACCCATCCTTAGTAGAAAGAGTCAACAGAATTGTAAATCACTTGAGTTTTTTGGTGTGGAAAACTTTTCATGATTTTGTCAAAGATTTATTGGCACGTTACTCTGTCTAAAGGTTGGGGTACAAAGATGGATAAGAAACATGTGCACTCTTATAATTACGCTATAGTCCAGAAGAAAAGGATTATGCGTGCTGAGGTTGGAGCTATTAAAAAATGGGGTGTTGGCAGTGGTGTTCAGAGACAGCAATAAAGCAAGTACAGCATACCTCTAGACTATGGCTGATGGGCGAAAGAGCTGGGCAGTTACAGCTGACACTGAATCAATGCTAGACTGTTTGAAAAATATAGATAGCAGAGCTTGCTGGTCTTTTATGAATGATGTGAATAAATCTCAATCTTACCATAGAACAGTGTCAATTGCGGAAGAGCAATGGTTGTCTCACTTTGAAAGAGTATTTGCAGTCTCTGATGGGACTGGAAAGGTTCATTTTGAATTGCATGCTATTTGTGATGGTTGGACATAATCATTTGATTGGGAATCTGTACTTCGAATTCTACAACACATTAGCCCTTCTCGGGGTCCCAGGCCAAATAATGTATCTAATGGACTTAAGGGGGACCCGGCAACTTGGGCAACGATTTTGACAACCCCGTTTAAGGATATTGTGGATACTGTGTTATTTTCTTCTTCATGGTCTACTGCACATGTAGTTCCCATTTTTAAGAGGGGGTCCCAGTCAGATCCAGCTATTTACCGACTCATTAGTATTTTAGATGCCGACAGTAATGTCTTTACAGTCATACTGCTGGAACATTTGGAGTCTTGGCTATTGGCAGAAGGTAAAATTCCAAAGTGGCAAACGGTATCCGTAAAAACCACAATGCAATTTTAAAAGGATTGATTTTGAAGGCAACCTTGAGCCAAGTATGGAATGAAAAAAATAATTCTGTTTTTGTTGCTACGATTGACCTATCTGCTGCTTTCGACGCATTCAATCGTAACTTATTATGGTCAAAGCTACTGGCTTGGGGCATAACTCCCAAGCTTCTTCGGTTGATAATTGCTATGTACACGAACACGAATATCAGTCCAGTTGGACTGAGCTGGGACCCCATCTACGAAAATGGAAATAATTAAAAGGGTTGAGACAAGGGTGCCTTTTTACACCATGTCCATTTAATTTTTATGTAAGTGACATTGGTGATTATCTTATGAAGGCCACCCTTGCAACCCCCAGACTAGAGAAATTGAAGGTCACCTGGTTGGCCCACGCACACAATTTTTAAATATTTGATAGAAAACCTATGGGATTACAGCACTTTGACATCATTTCAGTTAGTACACAAATTGCAAATGAATTCTGTTAAAACAAAAGTTATGTCCTGCGTAGCCAAAAAACAAAAAATATCAGAGGGTTCAAATGGTATGTACATAAGGAAGTGTTGGACGGTTGATAGTTTTACATACCAGGGATTTCCAATTTTGGCCTTAATAGATCTGAATCATGACAACATTCTAGTAACCCAACTGCTTAACAATAAAGAATATTAAAAGTTAATAGCGCAGTGTAGTGCGCCAACCCTAAAATGCTAGAAAGTGAGCATGGTCTATCAAACAGCAAATATTTGTACTGCACAGTTATGCTGCCGACTGTTATTAATCAGTGACCCGATAAGATTTTGAAGCAGGAGTATTGTACTCGTTTTTTTAAAGTTGGGAGTAAAATTATTTTTTTAGGGAGTCAAAATATAAGTTCAGTTCCCAAAGGGGGTATTTTATAAGCGAGTAAAATGTTTTAACTGGAAAGGTTTTTGTAATAGTTTTTCCTTTGCAGCTAGTTATTCATACACATTGCAAAATAAATATGTTTATTTCTTCCAATCATACAGTAATAGTTTTACTGTTGTACTATGTGCACGATTGGTCCAAACATGTCCATGAGCTGTATGGCTGAAAGCAGGAGCACAAGGTTCTACATCCCAGTTTACCTTTTTTGTTTGGAGTATTTTGACGTCCTGTTTTTTTTTTTTTTTTTTTTTAAGAAGTTTTTGCCTATTTTTAGGGAGTAAAAGTGGCCGATACACCCCTTATCTGTAGGGCTGGTCTTAATAGCAGAACCTGATAAGAAATTGTTAACTTATTCCATGAACTATAATCTTCACAGATATACGTGTAGTAATGTTGAAATAGGCGCAGCCAGTTGGTGCTGCTTCCTATGGGCACCCGCTGAAATAACAGAAGGAAGGACATGCCAAGGATGGGACAGCAATATCAAAGCAGAATGTGTCAGCAAAGCCAAGATTATCCCATCAACCTGCCTTGGCAGCATGGCAGGAGAGGATTTTTAAAGGAGACCTCTGAAGGAGGCCCGAGTGGCCGCAGCTGGGTGGCCTTCAGAAAATCATTGGGCATCCTAATGGGTTTCAATGAGTAGTGAATTTTGGATGCAGCTGACGAGCGGAGCCTGAATGCAGCCTTTTTAGGTTGACTCCATGAAGACATTAACAGTGCAATCAGCAGCAACAACCATCCAACGACAGATTTAAACATACAGGGCTGTGTTTGTCTGCAACATGTCGGTATGCGAAGATGGACTTAGAGCGAGGAAGCATATTCGGATGATAGCATCCGTCCCCTATCAAAAATGACACTAGTACTCCCAAACTTCATGGGCCATGCGGTACTGTACAACAAGCAAATGTGCATAGGATCCTTTTAAATATGTTAGCTAGGAAGCTGTAAACCTCAGCTAAGGTTTTTCCAGTAAGCCGCAAGACGATGGGGCTATTCCAGCAGCAGCCATCCACAGCACTGGGTAATCTCCACTCTGAGGCTTAGCAGTTCCGTGCACAAAAAATACCTAGCCAACTTCAGTTGCTGCATGCCAGAAGGCTCAAGCTCTTCGTTACCTAAGCGGTAACTGCCGTTATCAACTGTGGCCTTTGCTGTAGCTGCACTAAGGTATGGGTAACAGGGCTGTTGACAGAAGTAAATCAATGTATCATGCATTTTGAGATGGCAAAATGTCTTTCCTTGGAAAGTGCATGATTTGCACATCGTCATTGCCAGTGAAAAACCGTAATCTCATCTTCTACATGGCCATCAAGTGCAGATTTTGAAAATGTGACATGTATGGCTACTTGTTCCGGATTAAATGCTTTGCATTTTTTTTTCTTTTGCACAGGCGTGGGTTGCATTGCCACCAAGTGCATTTGTCTTAAATGTGCCCTATTCACGACTGTGTCCTGGTGAAATATAATGTTCACTGTTTGATACTCTGAATGAGAATGCTTGATGGGACTTCTGCCTGGAAAGGCCTTTGCACACACAATTTTGACAGCTGCCTTACAAGGATAAGTTAATAAATCATTGATATAGCACTTCAATTTTTCACATAGTTTCTTGTAGTTATTTTCACTCGTTGAACATAATTAGTTCTGCATTCAACATGAGGTGCTCGTGTATCCAATGGGCTATGAGTTTCCGGTTATTAACTCCCTCGTCACAAGCCAGCATTAGCACTATACAAAACATAGATTAATTCAATTCTAACACCAAGTAGTGTTAACTATTACCCTATTTGCCTATACAGAAAACATTTGCGTGCATATAACTGATCACATCATGCAAGACCCTCGAAAGGTCTTACAACATGATAACCTTGTGCCTAAGATCCCCAAGAACAAGCATCTTACATGGTAAGGAGCATCTCCATGGTTGTTTATGGCTTTGTACCAAAGATATATACGGAAAGGACTTTTTCCACACTCTACCGCAAGGGCATAAACCACATTTCATATTGCTCCTGATAAACATGTGTCAGTATCTGAATATCACGTAGATGTCACCATGTAAGGCTAGGCATCCACTCCCTAGAAAGTTAACTTATCAATATATATAGTAATTCATAATGTATTATTTTAAACAAAACCTTTATGAATACCTGGCACACAATTTAATCACGTGATCTACACTGTCCATAATTCCAACTCAAATGGCTTAACTCTACATTCCTAATTAGCATAGGCAAAAAAAATCTCAATTTGTTAAATATGGTATTTGGCAGTTATCCATTTTCACATATAATACTCACAGTTATGTAACAGTAACGTTAAATAATGGGGAAAATGGAGTGATAACTAACGGAACACTGAATGAATGAGAATAATTATAGCCAAGTCCATAAGGTTCAGATGTAGTATTTCAATTAGTATTAGTCCTTTATTCTTGGAATATAAGGTACAGCTCACGTTTCTATCCAAAACAAATGTTGGAGACAGCCATTGCGCAATATCACCTTTTGTGGTTTGATCACTGCTTTCAGTACTGCAAATTCTATTCGTGAAATTATGTTGTGCATGTAATTTGTCTTGAAGGTGCATGGAAATAGGGGATTTCACACCGGTTGCGCTACTATTTAATTTGTGACCATGTCATCTAAGCTTTGCTCTTCAAGTAGTCTTTCCAACAGTGGCACTTGGTGTAGAGAACATGGTTAGCTGTTAACGGATAATGTTGCAATCCAAATATAGAAAAGTCCTTTTAACTGAAGTTCACAAAAGTTGGCAAGTTGTTTGGTCTTTGCATTATGCTCCAACGAACATTACTTTTGGAAGAAAATCTTGAAACATGTGTCAAATTGGAGTAAATGCCAATCTGAATCGATTATATTTTTTAAGCATTCTAGTTAGGAAAAAATAGTGATTCATATGAAATAGTTCTGTGAAAGTATTTTGGTCAGATAAGTTTGGATTTTAGAAACATAGTAAACTATTCCCTCTATAAATGTAATCTTCAACAAAACTGAGAATTGGATTGAGTTAATGCAAGAACATAGGCTTTTAAAGTAACCAGTTCTTTCTATCTATACTTTTACGAATGTATTGATGAGAAAAGAACCCTGAATTCATGAAACTAATACCCAATAAGTTCACTCTGGGGCCCCTTATCATTGGTGCAAATGTAATCCTGGTATGGTCCTCATTTATGGATTGAAAAAAATATCCAATACATACATGAACATATTGGCATTGACCGGTGAGACAGTTATGTCAATTGAGATTGCATAAGAAAGTAGGTCTTATCAACACATGATCAAGACATTTATTCTACTTGCAGGAAACATTCTTTTGAAGCAAAATCATGAGCGTTGTAATTGTTCTGCTACAGCATCCAGGACCTCACTATCTCAGGTTGACTTGCATAAACTATATTTATATATTTTAACAATTAGTGCTATGTCTAGATGTGCCATATTAGTCACCAGAATCTCTTATGTAAGTAGATGCATTCTGTACAAACAGATGAATGTGTAGCCATTTACTAGAGCCAAATTCCCAATTCATTACAGCTACTTTTGTCTACATGGAGGGTCCAAGTGTATTTGTAGATTTTAGTTGCAAAGAGAATTAAAAAAAAACAAAGTTGTATGATTACGTTTTTTAACCTGGTATTAAACAGTAGGCTCGGTTTTCATGATTAAATAATTGTATTCTTGTCTGCGAAGAACATGGCAAAATATTGGTCGCATCAGTCACATCTAAGTATTCATTACAACTTAAGTCCTGTCTCTGTTATGCGGTTTCATCATAATATCTGGATTATTGCTCAATTCTTTAATCATATTAATTAAAAGAAATAATACAAGGTAGCTTTACAACTGAGTGGGTTCAGGTCTTGCGATACTAGGTGTTCAAATATTTCTAAAGTAGGATTTCTGACTGACTGATTAAACTTGCTCCAGGAACGAATCTCCAAATATCCCGAGTGCTCAGTCAAAGGATGGTGGCACATTTGTATAGAAATTGGTTTCTTTTTTTTTATCATTGTGTCGCCAGTTTAAATAAACTTTAACATATATTATCAACAAAAAAACCTCCATACAAAATGTATCTCACAAATTTGATATCTAAAATACAATCAATACAAAATCTAGCTAAAGCAGAAATGATAACAAATTAGTTTCAACTTAACTTTAACTCAATGTAAATAAGTCAATATTTTCTTCAAACAAACTCACGTTATATTCTGTGTACACAATAAAACCTAAAAAACATTTCCACAAGCTGTTTATAAATCAAGGTTCATCATTTGCTTGGACCTTAGAGCGACATATTTTTCCACTTCCTCTTCGGATCTTAGATTACAAAAAAGAAAAAAACAGGCGTCACTGTGGTGCTAGGGGAAGAGCCTAAGAAAGCTGGCCCTCGTTTAGAACTCAATACTTCCTTACTCAATGGATCACTGCTCGTTTTATTCTGTTCGGAGCTCAAAAGGGTGACATGTCCAAATGTACAATTGCTTAAATAAACACTGAAAGGTGCATGATCAGCACTTTAAAAAAGTGTAGTCATTCTGAAGGTAACCGCCAATAAATGCTCCTGGTTGTCACAATATTATTGTCTAAATAGGTCTAAAAAAAAATGCAACACTGTCCACCAAATTTCCCTGAAAAAGATTTGACTACTACCAGGTTTTGATCATCCCTACTGTTCTCAGGCCATAGGAGTCACAATATGCCAATAAATCTGCCAGAAACTCTTTGCCGAGAGCTATGTAATTCATTCTGAGTCTCTCAGTAAAATCATATTGAAGTCCTAAAAAATTGACAAACATTCTTGACTTCATGTTCTTAAAGATGCAATCTTCAAATCAGAGTAGCCAAACCCATCAAATAAGTTACTTTTAAATTAATGTATGCACTATGACAATGACTAGTACGCCAAATTAACAGGTCCTTTTTGTGAAAGAGCCCATTGCAATTTGTGTTGCAAATGTTGCTTGTTGCCCCCCAGAGGTTTGGGTGTCTTGCATTACAACAAAATCCAACAGTTGAAAATGCACTGTTGAGGGGCGTGGCTTGGCGCCATGATGGCTGGCCTGGCTCTCTAAGAGCTCCCGATCGTGTCCACACGCCGACACTAATGTCCCGGTGAAATCGACCTCCCAGCAACGATATACGGTGCCACCAGCTCAGGTGGGGTTCCTGCATGCAGAGGCCAACTCTCAGCCCACGGGATTGCAGACGCCCCGAGAAATCACCCGGTGTATGTGGACCCGGGGAAGCCTTCTCCGCTCCAAAATAGTGGGCACAGCACAGTCGGTGAAGCCACTATGCCCGCTGCATGGTGCGCGGGTTTCGATGGTCACTCAGGCAACCCCTCCAGCCTGCCGAGTGCCCCGGGGGCTCCGCTCCGTGCCCACCGCCCCGCCGCTCTGCATCAGCCTGCAGCACACCAGCATCTTGCTCGCCGCGTGACCCCAGAGGACTGAGGACTGCCTGCCCTGCTCGTCTTGCCGGGGCCGGAGCGTAGCATGACGGGCATCTGCCGGCCAGGGATAAAGAGAAGTACGGCGGCAGAGACTCCTTCCCTGAATTACCACCAGCAGCGATCCGCAGCCTGTCGGAGAGGTGCCTGCACTCACCTCCACCCGGCACTGCGGGAGTGTAGACAACGTGTGCAACGAGCTCTGCGGGTGCTGTAGCCCCGCTTGGCAACAGGCCCGCCCGCACTAGCTGTGCAGGGGGACGGTGGCGGGGCAGTGCAGCCCCTGGACACCAGCCAAGAGGAACATCACATCATGCCCCCTCCCCCCGTGAACCTTTCTCTGCACGCCGGTAGAGGAGAAAGGCGGCAGAGACAACCTCCCCCAAGCACCTCCAGCCGTGACCTGCGGCCAACCACGCACCAGCGTCCTGCCGGCCCTGCTCTGAAGCGCCAGAGCCGACGCATAGCGTAGGGTGCACCAGCAGGCTGGAGAGAAGGAGAGTGATTCTGCGGTGTCTCGAATCCTGCTGAGGAGATACCTGCACTCTCCTCCCCTCGACTCAACTCAGCCCGAGCAAAAGCAGCAAGCTCTGCTTGATGACAGGCCTGCCCGCTCGAGCAGCACAGGGGGACAGCTGCTGGCCCAGCAACCCCCGGATATAAAGCGGATATCAACTCCCTGTTTGCGGCAACCATGACATAGAAACCCAAATGGGAGAGCGCCCCGAAGAGCCCAACTCGGGGACCCAAGTGGAAGCCAGCATTGACCAATCAGCGCGGCGGGTAACAAAATGGGGGTCTCCAAGACCTCCTCGCGGCGATCACCAAAGAATACCAGAAAGGCACAGTGGAACTGAAAGGCAAGATCTCCACCTTGGATAAGCGGGTGGGAGAAATCGAGTCAAGAACGGAAGAAATGTAAACCACCCTATTCGAGCAGAACTTTGAAATCGGCGAGAGTGCGGACCGAATTGCGGCGCTTGAGGACAGGTGCGAGGCCCTAGAGCTGAAACAGGAGGATGCCGAGAACAGATCTAGGCGCAACAACATCCGCCTGAGGGGAATCCCCTCACAATCTCTGACGCAGAGCTGGGGCCCTACGTGAACGACCTCCTGGGCTTCATTCTAGACCTCCCAGATGGTGCCCCCCCCTAGAGCTCGACAGTCTACAGAACCAGGGCTAGGCAAAGCAACGCCTCCCCTCCCCTCCAGACGTCCTAGCGAGGGTGCTCTTCTTTAAGATCAAAGAAGAGATCATGTGCAAGGTTAGAAGCTCGCCCCCCCCCAACGGTAATCTCCCTATACCAAGATCTAGCCGCAGTTACCTTGGCAAAGAGGAAAGCCCTGAAACCACTGACCGACTGGCTCTGCGAGAGGAAGATCACATACCGCTGGGGATTCCCCACCTCCCTATCTTTCGCATGGGAAGGCAAAACCCGCCACATCCTCACTCCCAGAGAAGCGGCAAGCTTCATGAACCAAGAGGATGCGCCAAGCGAAGTCGACGGACCCGCCCAGACCCCGGAGGGAAGACCGCGGGAGCGCCTGAAGTCCTGGACCCGAGTCGAGAGACGGCGCAGACTGCGCGCCCCCCCCCCCACCAAAAGCAAGAAGAATGACAGCGGCTGAGCCAGCGGACTGCCCCTCAAGACACGCTAATCCACCAGCCCGCGTCCTCCGGCAGCCCCGGCCCCCGCACTAAGTGGATATCACGCACATGAACCCAGCGGCCCCTGGGGGCTTGCCCGACATGAACAGCCTAACTCCTTGAATTCCTTACGCCACTGAGGCCCCTGGGCCACCCGCCGAGATCCGGTAGCCTACCGGAACAGCACTTCCTGGGGTGCCCCATGCGGCACCCTTCATCAGTTTCACCGGTTGCATAAGAGGCACTGTTGCCTCCAATTGAATTGCCGTGTTGGACCGGTCGCCTGCCCCATTGGCTTAAGGCTAACCCAGAAGTTCATTCAGTGGGTTGGGGGGAGGGGGGAACTTTGCAGAAGGACGACAAACCAAAAGGGTCAGCAGGAACTCGATGCATTGCAGGGCGACAGGACACTTTTCCACAGAAGCCACAGATGGGGACCCCGGAGCAGACTCTTAACGTGACGACCGAGAACACGTCTGGGGCCTGAACGCACCCAGGAAACGGAAACTCATGGAGCAAAAGCAAGCTCGACTTCGCTCAGATATTGTCTTCCTCCAAGAAACGCATCTCTTAGAGCCAGACGAAAACCGCATCAACTTCCGAAGCTATCCAAGAGGCTACTTTGCCTCGGCGAAGCAAAAGAAAAGGGGGTTGCTATCTTCATCAGCGGCAATCTGGTCCTAACCCAGGTCACCACCAAAAAGGATCCTGAGGGCAGATACCTACTGGTCAGAGACCTACTGGTTGAGCTACCAATCACTCTAATCGCCATCTACAGCCCCAACAAAGTCCAAGGCGCCTTCCTCCGTAAACTCCTGCCGATCATAGCCGCCTTCGCCAGAGGCCAGCTGCTAATTGGGAGGGGACTTCAACCTGCCACCAGACCCTAACTTGAACAAAACTCTCCCGCCGTCAAGAGAGGACTTCATTAACACCCTAGCCTTGGCCGAATTCCTAAGGGAAACAGAAACTTTAGACATCTGGAGATTCCTCAATCAAGGAGCAAGAGACTACACACACCTGTCGCATGTATACAAGGGATACTCGAGGATTGACCCGATACTAGCCTCTAGCCCTCTGACACCCTGCGTGGAAGGAATCGACATAGGACATATGACCATCTCAGCCCACGGGCCAGTGACTTTGAACCTACGTATTCAGGGTCTCCCGAAGCCCCACCAAAGGCCCTGGAAACTCCAGGACCATATCCTCTTGGACACAGCCATTAATGGCAAACTAGCGGAAACACTTGTGAACTACTTCAAGGAGAACGCCACCCCAGACGTCGCTTGGGCAACCACCTGGGATGCAATGAAGCCAGTGATCCGGGGGGTAGCCATGAATGCCACAGCAAGGCTCCACCGACTTAACCGGCTACACCAAACCAACCTTGAGAGGAAAGTAACAGAGCTGGAAAGCAGCTTTAAAAAGCATCCGGCCAAAGCTACCGGCCGAGACCTCAAACGAGCAATGGCAGAACTGGAAATGCACCAGGCAGACAGAGCCCTGTTGTATGCAAAAATATTTACTATCTCAATAGCAACAAGGCGAACCGCCTCCTAGCGCACAAGCTGAAGAAAATACAAACGAGGAACTACATCCAGTGCCTGTCTGACCACTCCGGTACCCTGTGCTATTTAGAGGCAGAGAAGCTCGACCTTATGACGCAGCATCATGAATGCATCATGGCTGGGCCCCCTACGGCCGCCCCAGCCCGAGCCAGTTTCCTGGCTGCCACCCAGAAGCCGCCACTACACCCGGCGCTGGAAGCTCTGGAGCAGCCAATCACGACGGAGGAAGTATCCGACACAATCCGCACTCTGAAGAACAGGTCCCCCGGGTCAGACGGACTCACAACAAGATTTTACAAGAGGTTTGCCCACATTCTGGCACCGCAGCTGGCTGTCCTGTTGAACTCTTAACGTCGGCAGCCACCACACCATCCATGGAAGATTCCTCCACGTTCCTCATCCTGAAGCCGGGCAAAGACCGCGCACACAATGTGCGTCATACAGACCCATCACGCTGCTGAACAATGATGCCAAACTGTCTGCCAAAATCTTAGCCAACAGACTAGCCCCCATCCACCCAGACATCATTCACCCGGAACAAACTGGGTTTATCCCGGGCCGCAACACGCAGGACAACATTAGAAGAACAATCGATGGCATCGAGTCGACGAACAGAATGGGCAGCCCCCTGGTGGTCCTCTCGGACGCACACAGAGCGGTCGATATGCTGGACTGGGGCTACATAGAAGAAACCCTCCGCCACTATGGGTTTGGCCTGAACTTTAGGAAATGGGCCCTCGTCAATTACCAGCATCCAACCCCCACCTGAAACTGAACGGAGCTTGTTCCGGGACTATCAGCATTGGAAGAGGGACCAGGCAAGGGTGCCCCTTCTCCCCGCTTAACTTCGCACTCTCCATAGAACCATATGCCAGCAGGATCCGGAGCAACCCGACAATCTAGGGCTTGGAACTTCAGGGAGAATCCTATATAACAGCCCTCTACGCGGACGATATACTGCTCACTCTCACTCGAGCAGAGGGTCCATGCAGGCCCTATGGGAAGAACTAGAGGAATTCAGAGAAGCCTCGGGATTCATGATAAACATCGCCAAGTCCACAGCTATGGGAGTCAACGTGCCGGACCGCCTCATGGAACGATTGCAAGCCTCCTATCCGAAAAAGTGGGCTAAAGCACAGGTAAACTACCTGGGGGTGCAGATCCGGTCTAAGCCGGAAAACATACAGAACAAATGACCCAAAACTAACCAGAGAACTCAGACGACCTAGGACGCTGGCGCAAGCAGGAAATCTCCTGGTTCGGCCGCATCACGGCGCTGAAAATGAACCTGCTCCAGAGTCTGCTCTACTTCTGCCTGGCGCTCCCCACAACCGTCCCCATGAAAGCCTTGAAAAAAGCCATTCTGAAATATGTCTGGGAGGGCAAGAAACTGCGAATCCCAAGACACATGCTCCGCAGGCCTGCCATCGGTGGCCTGGGGGTCCCAGACGTGGCCAGATACTGCCTCGCAGCCCAGCTTTCCCACGCCTTTGCTTGGAAAACCACCACCAATCGGGCCAGGTGGCTGAAGCTAGAAGAGGACTGGAGCACCACCCCGACCACCAATCGGGCCAGGTGGCTGAAGCTAGAAGAGGACTGGAGCACCACCCGATTGAAGCACTTCCCCACATGAAAGTATGCAACATGCCCAGGCACACTGGCCCGCTACTGGCAACGTGGAACACGGTGTCGAACTGGAAGAAAGCGGCACACCTCTGGAAATGCAGAAGCCCGACAGGTCTGCTCACCCCAATCAGGGGCAACCCTGACTTGTCCCCGGGACTCGTCCCGAACACCTTCAACAGATGGCAGGCAGGCGGCCCGAGAACCATGGCAGATTTCTACGAGAACAGGAACCCTCTAAATTTCGAGGAATGCAAGGCCAAATTCTTGATCCCTGAGACGGAAAGATTCCATTACGCCCAGCTCAGGCACTGGCTATCCAGCGGAACAGCCAAGAAACTATGCAGCAAAGAGATAACAGCTCTAGAGCGGACCCCAACGTCGAAACCCCTCCCAGGGAAAATTACGACCTTATACAAACTGCTGAACAGGTCGGACCCATCCAAAAAAGAACCGTACATGCTCAAATGGGAAAAAGACATTGGCAGAACCATCGAGCCGGAGGGATGGAGTCAGATCTAGTCCCAGGCCCACAAGAGCTCTAGATGCATGACAAAGAGAGGGCGCGCCTACAAGGTGTGTTACAGATGGTACCGTACCCCAGAGGCTATGAACTAATTCAACCCGGCCATACCCCCACAATGCTGGAGGGGCTGCCCTGACCGGGGCATGCTGCTCCACCTGCTCTGGACCTGCGCAAAGTCCATGTTGTTCTGGAGGGAGATCCTGGATCAAATCAAAGGGATAACGGGCCTCAATCCCCTGGGACCCAGGCATCGTCCTCCTGGGAGCTACAGGCGAGGGCTAGTTCCCACTAACAGGCCGCATAGCGGACTTCTGCAACCAACTCTTGACGGCAGCAAAGATCTCCCTGGCCAGACTCTGGAAGAACCCCGAGGGCCCAGCCATACAAATGTGGTGGTCCAAATGTTGGGAGACAGTGGCGGCAGAAAATATCACGGCCATAAGATTCGGCAATACCACCAAATTCAAACAAATCTGATTTCCCGCCCCCCCTTCCTGGATTACACAAGGAAATATCCAGGCCTAACGAGACAGCCCCCCACCCCCCAAACCTTTGCTGGATGGGGAAACAGGCCTAAAACACACACTCCGAGGAAGGCGGAACAGGACACAACTCTGCCACCAGCAAATAGTCTCAGGCCCGGCCCAACCCCCTCCTGCTCCCCGAGACCCGAGGGAAGTCTGAACCTCGTCAGAGCCCTGCACCCGTGCAAGCTGAATGCTCCGCCCCGTTAACCCGTCAACCTAAGACAATCAGCTCCCCCTACACCCTTCTATTGTCATTCCCCCCCCCCCCCCTGCCTCCCTCGGGAGCCCCAAAGACTTGCCCATCGTTGAGCTTACTTGTTTTCCGTTCATGCTTTCTGCTACATTTCTCTTCTTTGTTGTAATATCTTACTCGCATTCCTACTGTGAAAGGCTTCTCTGACGATGCACTGTTAAGCTTGCAAGCATAAACACACACACACACACACACACACTTAAATTGCACGGATCCCAGATCAGCTTTGTATATCCTTCCAAAATTAGGTAAGAATACAGCCCAACCTCTAGAGCAGTCTGAATCAGGCTTTAGGCCTGTGCCAAAATATCTAGAACTGCTGCTGCAGCCATAGGAAAATAGGACTGGAGGGTGCTGCAGTTGAAACTACATTTTGATAAGAAAAACAGATTATAAATTGATCAAAGGATACATGAGATCGGCCTTTCTAATTGCCTTCAATAGTAAAGCACTATCTCACAAGATAAATCTATTGTAGTTATTACAACCACTCTTAACCAACAACATTCTTTAACAAGTCTGGAAAGGAGGTCTCCTGCTCCCCAAATACTTTCAACTCAACAAACATTCAATCTGCAAATCAAGGGCACTGTAATGGAAGCTGAATTGTCTCAAAGATCTTAAAACCTACTCCTGGAACCTTTACAGGATGACATTTCTTTGATTTGCCACAAAGGTTTCATTTTATGCGATCTTATACTGAAAAGGAACTAGAAGAAATGGCATTGTAACATTTTAACCAATACAAAAAAATGTTGTAAGGCCACTTACCATATCTGCAATGTTTAAGACTGCCTAGAAATTTAACACTAAAAGAAAAACATTTCTAAGAAACAAGAAGTCAATCTAAGAAAGAGGATGTGCATTTACTGGAATTAATAGTATGTGCAAAATAGTGGTGTACATGGGCCAAAATGCTTTTCCGGTTTATCTGTTCATCAAGGCGATAAGATTCTATTTTGCGTTACATTCCAAGCATTAAAAAACGGATCCATAAAAACCGGCAATTATTTCATCCAGCCTTGGAAAACTGTACACCTAAAAAGAACATTTCCGATTCAAAAGCGATATCAGAAACCTATGAACACGCTTCCATCAGTGGTCTATAAAAGGTCAACCAACAGAGTACACAATGAAGCAGCAATGTGCCCAAAACTGGTCGTAACCACACAATGAATACAAATCTCATTACTCCATCACAAGCATATCCATACATTGCAAGAAAAGAAATGTGGCACTTTTTGCTGAGTTTTTAGAACTGTAGTGTAAAACAAATTGAAATGACACAAAGATCCATAATGCGATGGGTATTTGAAGTACATGACCTAGTGAATAGCATACCGAAGAAGGTAAGTACCTATTCTAAATGGCGACTAGGAAAAATAAGAGTGAAAAAAATCACTATAGGTTTCTCGCTATGTATCATATTACTTTAAGATGAAGTTAAAATGGCGTAGAAGGAAGGAGACTATTGACACAATGGCTATTCTCGAAAGAAATTTCAAAATGGCACACAGATTTCTCTCTAGCATGCAAACGCTATTATTTGTGTGGTTTATCCTGATAGAAAGGCAGCAGGGAAGGCTCGAGGATTTTAGTATTATTGCAGTTGTGGTTTGTTAGATTACTTTACGATTAGAGGTGAGGTTAACCAATCTGAATGGTGTTTGCTCCCTATTTTAAAAGAAGAAACTGTTATTCTACATATAAAATGTGTTCAAGATTAATATTCACCGAATAGGTTTTGGAACTAGGCCACCTGTCTGGCCATTTAAGTGTGGAGGTGACCATGCAGGCCAAGTGACATTACTCGCTCCTTGATAGGCACTGGGGACTCCCTGGTCACAAACCCAACATGCGGGTCAGTTGGCAGGGATTCGTTACATGGACCACAGTAAAGAAGTGGGTTCTTAAAATAATTTTAAAACAATAATAAGGTATAATGCGCAAAACTGGAGTACTGGGGCCTCTTTGTTACAGGACCTGCATTGGAAAAACCATATATGTTCAGGATCATTGCAGCTGCTAAACAGTGTTAAGTAACACGGTTAAACAACGGAGGAGTTTGTTTACACTGAGGGCCACACTGGAGTCCAGGGGCTCTGCTGCAGAAACACCACTCAGCTTTGGCAGACTGCTGTGGAGCTCCAGCTTCCCTGCAGAACACAGATGGAAACCAAAATGGTGGCCAGTAACGAAATCTCTTCAGTCCAGTGTATGAGGAGATCTGTGGTCCACCACCAGGACCAGAGCTGAAATGCATATTTAAAGCTAACCAATCCTGCACAGAGAATAGGCACAAACACATTCACGGGAGCTCAGCCCATCCAGTGGGTAAAAAAACATATATAAAGGACAGCAGGCAGAGAATGGTGAGGGAGTTTTGAGAAGGTGGCTGTGTACATATGGCAGAGAGATGAGGGGAAAGTAAGAGCAGGGGGCGAGAAACTAGAATCAGAAGAGGTGACTAAAGGAGGAACAAAGGAGGTGCAGGAGTGAATCAGGTGGCCTGTGGAAAAAGCAGAGGAAGGGGAGAACAGAGGAGCGGCAGAAGCAATATGGAGAAAGGGACCCGCGCACACACCCCCAACCACCAGATAAAGGAGTGAGGTGGAAGAGGTACAAGCATGCGACAAGGCATCAAGGCTCTTGAGAAGCCAGATGGAGGAAAGGTTCCCCGCGAGGCACCCAGAGGCACCATAGGCACAAGGCTCCATTAGGGTTACCAGGAGAAAAGAAGTACGAACAGGTTGGGACAGTCAGTACCAGGAACATGCATCAAGGAAGTGGTATGGAAGCATTTGCCCTGCCCTTAAACCCTCCAAGCCTGCCTTGCTTCTGGAAAGAGTTCTGTACTAGTTTAAACCTGCTGGCATTCACCTGGAAGGAGAGCACATATGCATATGACTCTAAACAGCGAAAGAACAAGAGCACTAATTGAATTGATATTTTATTCAGAATCACGCTCATACACAAGTTTACAGGGCGCGAAAACTAGAATAAGGTATAATGTTCCGGACTGAGTGATGCCAGGAAGGGACCCCAGTGAGTCTTTTGATACTGGACAATAAAGACATTTGTTTTTTATGCCCACAGTGTGAAGACCTCTGGGAAGAACTTTCCACCAATCTAACCCAAAGCACTCATTGGGTGGAACAACGTTCTAGCATTATTTTACGTTTTACCTGAAATTGTTCTAAACATTTAGACTTTCACAGTTGAAGAAAGTAGAACTGCTATTGGCGTTTTCCCCTCAGACTTGTTACTTCCAGGTTTTGCATCCACGCACTCCCCGCTTAAGAGTGAACCCCATGTGAAAGATTATTTGTTTGCGCTAATCAGGAGAAAGCCTATCCTGACTAACTTTATATATATTTACTATTGAAACCGAGTGTGTCACAGTCGGGTTTATCCCACAAGTACCCTGTTAGTAAAACTGAAACATTCAAACATGAAACTTTTTTTAATATAATAAGTTGAAGCAATTTCTCCTGATGTAGACATTTTAACGATAGTGACACTCTCAGATTAAAAGTAGAGGGTACATGAATGATGATCAGGTGCATTAACCAGATCTGTAAATACAAAAAAACCAATGGGAGTTAATGACATCAAATTGGACATTCCTGCAACCGTTAGTTATTTTGTCGGTTGACAGTTACAGTTTAAAATGACCTTAATCAATTTGGGGCACTCGTTTTCCCCCTAGCTCTATGGTTGATAAAATCCTGCAAAACGTGGGGGTAATGTGCATGTGACGTTTGTTGGCAGATGCGTTCGGGAAAATATAATCATAAGCCCGAAAACTTTTTTTTGATGTGCACTATCATATCTGCAGTAGGCACACTGCACATGGTCTGTGGCAAGGTCCAAAGGTCACATTGACAGTATTCATGGACCCCTGGGCAGGTCTGGTGCACATCTTGCGGTGACACCAGAATGTAGCAAAACAATTTGCATAGAACCTTGGCTTGTGCTCCACATATAAGCTATTACATGCATATGTACATGTAATTTTACAAAATAAAGCATAGCTTCAGATCAATGTGCTGTTTATGGATGCAAATATTAAACCTTCCCCTTGAGATTTGTCGGGTCATCTTTAATTACTCTATTCTCTTTTCAGGTATCTTAAAGCAACACAGATGTCTGAAACTTGCTAAACTATTCCCCAACCGCAAAACCAAGCCACAGATTCCCCATCCTCGAGGAGCCCCATCCTCTGCCACATGGTTACTTTTAACAAATCAGTCCACACTCAATCCTTTAAAAAAAAAGTTCTCTATAGAAATACATCAACCATCATCCCAAATCCTGCAACAATCATCTCAAACTGGCCCACAGCTTTCTTCTTTACATCAATTCCTCTTTTCGAGTCATCCTTATTTGAAGACTTGATTATGCAAAGTCGATCTTCTGGGAGTCTTCCACTACACTGCAAGCATCCCAACTTCAGTCTATACAAAATAAAAACGCCAGGTTTACCAATCGCGCCAATAACTTAACTAGTGACCAATCTCCTTCTGCACAGAATGCAAAACCTTATCACATTCACCAAGACACACGGGCAAGGCTCCATGTATGTTCGCAATTGCAAAAGGAACTATACCACAAAAATCCCAAATTCAGGTCTTCAAGTTCGATTTAGAAATGGGAGTATGTTACGGTCTATTCTTTGTGAGTAGAAAAAAAAGTGATGGCCATTTACAATGGGGATTTTTTTATGGTAACTAATATTCTACTTTAACTCTAAAGGAGATATTGTACAAGCCATTCTTCATTATACCTAGTAATTCATGCAAATTAAAGGATTTCTATGTACCTTAAAGCTCCTCCTTCAGATTATCTACTAATTTACGTGTAATCGGCCATTGGAATACAAAACAACCTTCCAGGGACATGGGTGCATAACCATTATATAAAAATATATCAATTATATTGTCTGCTACAGAACCAGCGTATTTCATAAAACAAATATTTTCCTACGTTAACTGTAGGAAAAACAGAACGAAATCGCTGCATTCTATCGAATACCAAAAAGTATGCATTTTTCCATTTCCATTAGGCTGGAAGGTTTTGAATGAATCCAAGCAGGACGGGTATACCCAGACACTGGTCCCCGTGCTTGCAGGGCCTAAAGACCCAAACTACTCCTCACTGATGACGCCCAACAAGGTGAAACAGGTCTGGGATGCTTGTGGTCATCATGTGCAGAAGGGATGTGACCAAGCAGTTCAGGCTGGACTGCTCCTTTTGGGGTGAGACCAAGACTGATTTGCATATGGTTTTTCCCCTGTAATGGCTTGGCACGCTGAAAAACGATGGTCTGGAGGGTTTTCAGAGATTTGCCCGTGGTTATGATGAATTCAAATCCTTCCAGTCAACACCTTTTTGTTTTGCTCAAGCCAGCCCGAGTGCGACGGGTATGCCGAGACGTGAGTCCCAAGTCTGCTGGGCCTAGGCAGTGATGACCTGCACACAGGGCTGTCTGGATTTCAGTTCCATTCGGCAGCGGGCGAAGGCCTCTGAGACATACGTGCAGGGATCAAGGAGAAGTAGGCCAAGTGTTGCACTATTAAGACCACCTCAGCATTGCCAACCTTTGAGAGGCACAGACCCTTCAGAACTTTTCCCTATATCCTTCTTAGCACAGTCAGCGTGTGTCTCAGCAAAACAGAGAATACGATAGTCATTTGTAAAGCGATTGCACATGCTGTGCAATATTCAAACACACAATTATCCCGCACATTGCCTTCAAGGTTGCACTGCGCCCTTGGCTGTACTCCGCGCCAAGCAGTCATGGAGCCCAGAGGGAAGGACACAGTCAATCTGACCGAGGGCTACTGAAAACGCCTACCGCCCGGCCCAAAAATAGCCAACACGAGCTGCGGAGGGAACCAATGGCCCCCGCCAACATGGGCGACCGAGGCGCCTTCCTGTAAAGAAGAGCCAGAAATACCAGCATCCAGGGCACTGAAATGAAGATCGCCTTTTCTACTGGCGAGAAGAAAAAGGGCAGCTGCCCGCTCAGCTCAGACAGCAACTGCCCAGAGTAATCTGGCAGCAGACGGTCTGGGAGGCCATTATCCTCGATGAGTAATGCTTAATCTAATAGAGGCGGCGTGATTCATGTCTGGGTCCAGTGTCCAATCTCCCCACAAGGCCCATGTACCAAAGCTACGTAAAAGCAACTGTGGCGTGTAATATCATATCATATTTACCAGTAACGTGTGTTCCCTGCTACAATCTTTGCTGCTTCTAGCCTAAAAGCCACCCAACACTATTATAGAAATCACGTTTTTCCCCAAAGAAGGATTTACTTTTGTGAGCATTCTGTAGACATTAAAATGTTATGCGCAGAGACGTTTTTATGGGAGGGCAAACGGGGCACCTGCCCAGGGCCCCCACAAGGCTGCCAGACCTAAAGTAAGATTCCATTGTTCACCAGGCTTAAATAGCACACGACAGGAGATTTTATTGCATGCTGCTGAGGCTCTAAACCTATTGCCTGTCTGTTTTGACAAGTACATTCTACCTCGATTAATCAATCATGTAATGCTTTCCGTTTTTCACTGTGGAATAAATAGTTTGTGTAGCACAATTTTGTAGCGTTATTTCCTTCCTGTAGGAATGTTGATGATCACGTGCAATAGCCAAAGTTGAAATCCATATTCATCCACGATGGTTCAGAAGTTAGCTCAGTGTGTTCAGCACTCATTGCAGAGATATGTGGTCATATGAGAGATTAAAAGGGCACATTCCAGCAAGGCTGGCTGAACTGTCCCCAAGTATGAAGTTTATAAACCTACCTGCATATGTACTTGGTTTTGCAGCACAATAGGTGCCATTAACAGCACTGCTCCTGCACCAGATAGGGGTTGCTATAAAACTAAAACGTCATTCGTATGGTGAAGGTCCAGAAATTAGTTTGGTCGGATTAGGCCTTCTTAAAACCTAAGCAATCCCTTCCAAGGATGTGCATAAACTATTAGTCCAAGAGGTAAATAAGTATGCAAATTCGAGACTGTGCAGCCAAAGTGGTCATGCTTGTACCCTGGCTTTGCCAGCAGACGATACAGTGATCCTGGTCAAATCAAATAGGACTCCTTGCATTACTGTGCTGTCTTCTGTGAGGTTTGCCTATTTGCATGCTGGTACTTCCCTTGATAATGGAGAGAATGATGCTAGAATCATTCCCACGTTGTTTAACACCCTTCTGTAATATTTTGGTTTTAAAAATTGTCAGGTTTGGAAATGTAATTTGCGTACCTTGCAAGTCTGTTTTATAAAATTAGATTGTTTTAGTACATGTTAAGAGCTGGAAAAGAGTGTTCAAATGCAGGAATTGCTTAGTTGGCCCAACTCCCAGCTTTACCCCTAAAGCACTGTGTGATCCTGGGCATTTCATTTAATCGTTTATTGCCCAACATCTCAGAATTGCCAGTCCCTAAACCTTTCAAAACAGTCAGCCCTTCAGAGTGATTTTCTTCTCAGGGTATGTTTTTCATAAAAGCATCACACAAGTTTCACTGGCTATAGGGTTGTTTCCACTATGATAGTGAGCATTGATTTACTGCACACTACAGGCACTTGTTCCCTTGATCTCTAATGGCAACGCTATTTGAAAACCATGTCCCACTCCTACTCTGTCAGGATAGTGACACCTTCCTGGCAGTTTACAATCTGCATTCACTATCTATGCTATGTGCAGCTTTCTCCACCCTTTCGGTCTACTCTATCCATGCTTGAGCAATTTTGCATTCTCTGAGGCAGCTAATTTGAGTTCTCTGCTTATTCTGGGTTACTTGTACCCTTTTACATACAGTCCTACATTAATACTACAGGCTGCATACCTTCCCGGATGCTATTGATAAAAGTACCTTATTTCTATACTAGAAGAGAAGTTACCGCTTCGTAAATTGCTAATGTTGGCCTTCAAAAAGCTGCTTGTTGATAATTCTGATTAGAGCAAGAATGGAAAGGGTAAGGGGACTTTAAAGGACGTAAACATGCTTATTTTGAATGCTGCAATGCAGCATAGCAACCTATAGGTAATGATCATGGTGGGGGGGAGGGTGCCGCCAGATATTCTGGATCACTTTATTCCTTTGGTTTGGTGGAGGGGGGCCCCAAAGGCGTCCATGCCCAGGGCCCCAAAAATGCTTAAAATGGCCCTGGTTAAGCAGACTCAATATTCATGTCCACGTGGAGGAGGGGAGGGCCATCCGAGGATGGCTCTCTCCGCCTCTACTGAACATGGACACGCAAACTGACTGCTGGGAGTCAGCGTGCCCACGTCGCATAGAGGAGGTGACAGCCACCCAGTCTTCTGTGGCGGCGCATGGTGAGGGTGTAATGTGTGCGCATGTTGACGTGTTTGTTTCTATGTACATGTGAGTGCAAGGAGGTGTTTGATGTAAGAGTGCGCGGGTGAAGGTTTTATTTGTGTGAGCGTTTGTAGTGGGGGCGGGCTGCTAAATGTAGGGATGGGCCCTGCCATTCCCCCAGCAGCTGTCATCCTGTGCAGTGCTGGGCACATGGCATTCTTTTTCGTTTTACGCTTGATGCCGCATCAAGAATTAAAAAAAAAAATGGTAGGTGTTATTACGTGGATAGACTGGCCTACATTCAATGAAGGCCAGTCTATTTTATCACGTTTACTTTACCCTTGTTGCCAAGTAAAAAATGCCATGCCACATTAATAAAGTATATGCAGAATGGCACTACTGCTAGAGATCGTCTGCATATACCTTTATTGTAACATGGAATTTTTTTACTTTGTATCAATGGTAAAGCCAACACCGTCCTTTACACCCCCCCTCCTTGCGCCGTCATTCCTCCTTCCCTGCGCCGTCATTCCTTCCTCCCCCCTTGAGACGCCATTCCTTCCTCCCCCCTTGAGCCGCCATTCCTGCCGCCCCTCCGTGTGCCGCCATTCCTCCCCCACTTCCTTGCTCCGTCATTTATCCCCCTCTTACTTGCACCTTCATTCCTTCCACCCCTTCCGTGCGCCAGCATTCCTTCCACCCCTTCCGTGCGCCAGCATTCCTTCCCCCCCTTCCGTGCGCCAGCATTCCTTCCCCCCTTCCGTGCGCCAGCATTCCTTCCCCCCCTTCCGTGCGCCAGCATTCCTTCCCCCCTTCCGTGCGCCAGCATTCCTTCCCCCCCTTCCGTGCACCAGCATTCCTTCCCCCCCTTCCGTGCACCGTCATACCCCCCCTTCTTGCGCCGTCATACCCCCCCTTCTTGCGCCGTCATACCCCCCCTTCTTGCGCCGTCATACCCCCCCTCCTTCGGCCTTCATTTCTTCCCCCACCCCCTCCATGCACGGTCATAAAATGTACAATTACCTTCATGGTGATTCCAGGCTCGCCCTCCTTCACAACTGGTTCGGAACGCCTGCATACACAGGCGGGACGGAAAAGCTGGCTGCAAAAGATAGCCATCACTTAATTTTTGATGGCGTAGGGCCTACGTCACATGTGCGACTCTCCTGCACCGGGCCCCCACTTTCCCCTACATCACCAACGTTCCACAACAGTTCCCGTGGTTCCGCTGATGGCAGTAGAATTTAAGTATATGCTGGGTGGGGGATGTGAAGGAGGGAGAGCCTGGAATAAGAGAACCTGAATCACCTGAAAAAGAGTAACATCACAGCGGAAGCCTTAATACCCTTGGTAACCCCTATCCTGAACGCACTACCAGCCACAACTGACCTGAACCAATTGGTCAACGTCTACAATAATTCCATGGCCATAGCTGTTGACACTATTGCCCCACTAAAAATGCGCAAAGGGAAACCAAAAGCGCACCTGAATACATGGTACACCCCAGAACTTAAATCCCTCCGGCAACAAAAAAGTAAACTTGAAGCACTATGGAAATCAGCGCCCTCAGCAATTAACAGAACGAATCTCACTAATATCTCCACTTTCTACAAAAATGAGATTATACGCGCAAAGAAAGAATCGCTCAACTCCAGGATCTCGGAGGCAAGCTCCAGCTCAAAGGAGCTCTTTAAGATCCTAAAGGAACTAGAAAACCCCATTCCTCCCACGGATACTTGCACTAAAAATAAACAATGGTGCACAGGGATCCAGAATGCCCTTGTTAACAAAATTTCAGGGCTCCAGTCTAAAATTGACAATAAACAACAACAACTCACCTATGATCCGACCTCCAGTCCCACCCCTCCCCCTCCTACAGCCTCCAGCCCAGGATTCACCTTCAAAAAGGTATCCATACCCGAAGTACAGAAAATCATAGCGTCATTGAAACCTTCGAACTGCAAGGGGGACAGCTGTCCCGCTCAGATTATAAAAGATGCTGCAAGGGATCTCTCCCCATTCATCACAAAATTAATAAACCTGTCTTTCTCTGATAACTCGGTCCCTAGTAATCTAAAACAATCCTGGGTCCTACCACTACTAAAAAAAAAACTACCCTCGACCCATATATACCCACAAATTACAGACCCATCACCACTGTCCCATTCCTACGAAAAATTCTTGATAGAGTGGCCTATCTACAAATCCAGGATTACCTTGAGACAAACCATCTACTAGGAATTCGCCAGTCCGGCTTTCGTCCACAACACGGGACAGAAACGGCCCTGGTCGATCTCAAGTGCCAGATAGACGACCTCAAAGACAAAGGTAAAGCTGGCATCCTTCTTCTTCTTGACCTATCCGCTGCCTTTGATCTGGTTGATCACAAAATCCTGTGCAACCATCTGTCATCGACAGTACACTTCTCCCACTCCGCAATTTCATGGATCCAATCCTTCCTGGACAATAGGACCATGCGGGTCTTCTCACCCCTAGCAGCGGCCGACCCTATTCCTATTACTTGTGGTGTCCCACAAGGATCGTGTGTATCACCCACTTTGTATAACATTTTTACAAAGCCCCTATTCGACAAGCTGGACCATCTGGGTGTCACCTACACCAACTACGCAGACGACACCCAGATACTCCTCACCTTAACCGGCAACTATAATTCGGACGCCATTTGGATCAATGAAGTCTTCTCCATCATTCAGGCATGGATGGCCACACATGGCCTCTGCCTGAATGATGACAAGACTGAACTGCTCCTTGTCGGCTCACCCAACACCATTCGGAAACTTAGTCCTAGCTACACTAGCCTTACCATTGACGGCAACACCATCACTATCGCCAAGAGTGTAAAAACCCTTGGTTTTTACCTCGACACGAACACTAACCTAGCCAAACAAATTAATATGACTGCCTCAGCCACGGCCTACACAGGCAAACTAATCAGGGCCTGTAGACCGCTGATCTCCCCTAACAACTGCCTCACCTTAGCCAGAGCACTTATACAATCTAAACTAGATTACTGCAATAGTCTCTACGTAGGTGCCAACAAAACGGTAATCAATAAACTGCAAGTTATACAAAATAATGCACTCCGTGCCGCCCTGAATATTCCCAGAAGAGAACATATTTCGGCTACCAGAATCGCATGCAAATGGCTATCCATCCAACAAAAAATAGATCTAAAAACTATCTGCCTCACCTATAAAGCACTCAACGGCCTTGCCCCGCCCTATCTCACCAACAAATTCACACTAAGACAGAACACTAGAACCACTAGATCCTCTAATACACTACAATTGACTATGCCCAAGTTCTCCCTCAAAAGAGCTGGTGGTTCCAGCTTCCCAGTTCTGGCTTCACAACTTTGGAATACCATTCCACTGGATATCAAATCTACACCCACCTTCCAACCTTTCAGAACTAAGGTCATCACCTGGTTACTCAACAATTAACCTACCATGATTGAATGCATACCTCCTGCTTGATTGTATTTTGCACCATGCCAGCATATTACTGTCTATGCACGAATTGCTATATTACTGTCTATGCACGAATTGCTATCCTGTCTTGTATACCTTTGCTTCATGACTGTATAATTGTACCCTACCTTGCCTGTAACTCGAAGATTAAGCGCCCATATACCTTTGGGTCAGGTGCGCTATACAAATTAATAAACAAACAAACAAACAAACCATGAAGGTAACTTTTCATTTCTCTTTCGTCCTGGCTTTACCTCCTGCCCAACTGATCGGGACCAGACTAAAAAGCCTTAGAATAAGTAAGGGTGGAGGAGACAGCATGTATGGTATTCAGGCAAACAAGTTGCAGAACACCTCTTGGCCGAATAATGCATAATTTCTAGAGGATGTATCCATAGCATAGTGCTTGCAAAAGTCAGGTGGGGTAGTCCAGGTAGCAGCTCTATAGATTTGTACAATGGGAGCATGTTTGGTGAAGGTTACTGATGCTGCCTTGGCTCTAGTAGAATGAGCCCGAAGTCTCTGCGGATTCCGAAGCCCTTTCATATCATAAGCCTTGGAGATACTGGAGACAATCCATCAGGCGATGGAAGCTTTAGCTGCTTTATTGCCAGGAGAAGGACCACCGAAAGTAATGAAGAGCTGGGTTACTTTCTTGAATAGTTTCGTCCTTTCTAGATAAAGTGTTAGAGTTCTTACAACGTCTAGGTTATGTAGTGTCTCCTCGGCCGCGGAAGCATGGAAGACATATTTCCTGATTCAAATGAAAATCGGAAACCATCTTCGGTAGAAATGAGGGGACCGTACGGAGGACTGGAAAACTATATAAGGTTCTTTTGAGGAGAGTGCTTGGCGCTCTCCAATCCATCTAGCCTAAGTAATGGCTACTAAAAATGCTGTTTTCCAAGTTAGAAATTCTAATTCACATGATGCCATAGGCTTGAATGGTTTTTGCATTAGAGCTAACAAAAGTATGTTGAGGTCCACCTGAGGGGGAGGTTCACGAATAGGGGTATGCAAACGTAGCAGGTCCTCAAAGTGTCTATGAACGGCTTCGTTTAGAGAGAGAGAAAGACTTAATGTTTTCTCTTTAGGTATGCTCCACTACCCGATAAGTAATGTTTGCAAGGGTCTACTTTGACACCTGTGGAAACTAGATAAAACATGAAGGACATGACATAATCAAAGGAAGGTTCTAGAAGATTAAGGTCGTGGTCTAAGGCCCAGTGACAGAACCGTAACCATTTGCTACGATATTGCTTCTTATAAAAGCTTTCCTGGAAGCTGACATGATGGTTATATTTTGCGCTCTGACAAATTTAAGTGGGAGAAGGCTCGTTTTTCAGGAACCAGGCATTCAAGTTCAGCAATTCAGGGGGGGGGGGGGGGTTGGACGACGAATCATCTGCCCTTTCTGTTGAGTCAAAAAAATCCCTCGATGATGGGAGATCTAATTTGGAAGTCCCCGCTAATTCAAGGAGATCTGGAAACCAAATCTAGCGAGGCCAAAACGTGGCTATAAGAATCATTGTTAGATTCTGTGGCATTTAGAATTTTAGCAATATTTTGTGCATCAATGGGAGAGGTGGAAACATGTAAAGTACTAGGTTGGACCAATCCAGGTGTAGAGCATCTCCCAGCCAGGGACTGAAGACCATGACCTTGCCTTGGCGCAAACTGAGGACAGAGAGTTGTGCTGGTTGGCAAAACCGGTCTACTGATGGATGGCCCTACTTCTGACCTATCATCTTTGCGACTGTTTGTTTCAGCTCCCACTCGTGCAGAGCAGACTGTAACCTGCTCAGTTTGTCTGCTAGGACGTTCTTCTTTCCCTCCAGATGGGACGCTAACAAGAAAATGTGATTCGGAATGGCCCAATACCAAATCTTCTCTGCTAGGACACACAGGGGAAGGGAACAAGTACCCCCACCCCCTGCTTGTTGATATAGAACATTGCAGTGTTAGTGTCAGTTAGAATATTCACTACCTTTCCACGAAGTGAGGGAAGAAATGATTTTAGAGCAAGAAATATGGATCTTAGTTCCAGGACATTTATGTGGTCCTTTTCCTGAGAAGACCAAAGACCTTGTGCTGCTAGACTTAGACAATGGGCTCCCCAACCGTACTCAGATGAGTCTGTTGTAATAACTATTTGGTGAAGAGGAGGCTGAAAGGGAGACCCGATTAGCAGGTTCTCTGGGGAGTTCCACCAAATTAGTGAGTCCGGAACTTACTTTGGAATTTGAATTTTCCTTTCCAGTGGATGCAACAGCTGGTTGCAGGTGCAGGCAAGATTCCACTGGACCATTCTCATACAGAGCTTTGCAAAGGGAACTCAGTTTATACCAGAGGCCATTAGCCCGAAGAGCCTTTGAAACTACCAAGCTATTAGAATCTGATGTGTTTTGAACTGTAAAATGTTTTTTTTCCAATTGCTTCCACCCTTTGCGGGGGAGGACAGGCTCTGTGTAGAGTAGCATCTATAACTGCTCCTAGGAATTGGATCCTTTTTGGTGAAGATGTTCTCCCAATGGCATAATCGCTTAGACTGAGATCAAACCGAAGAGTACATCAGGGCAAACACTGGTCCCATTGATGGTCTGGGCCCGATCAATTGAGGCAGAGGGAGGGAGGGTCCGACGAGGCAGTCAGTCTGCACATGTGAAGAAAAAAAAAAGCTTTTCCAGGCAAAGGCAGATGGAACACAAACAGGCAACAATAGAGAACCAGAGGGGAAAACAAAAATGAATAAAGAAAATAGTCACACCACAAGGAAAAAACAAGCACTGGTAATGTCAACAGTTTGGGCTTTTGTGTAGGCATGGGAGAGGCATTTGCCAGGCACTGCCCTAGTGGTATTAACTGGCCATTGATGGTAGCAAGTGTGAAGTGGTGCAAGTACCTGGGCATAGAATAGTATTGCCTGGAAAATGCCTGCTACTTCTACGCAAGCAAAAAATTGATTGCTGGGCCAATGCTCGTTTTAACAGGACCTCAGTGAAGGACACGTATAGTGCTTATAAATCGAATAGCTGAAAGCAGACCTGGTTAAGGCATTTTTATTCCACCAGCTGCTCCAAATAAGTAACTTTCAGAAGACTGCTTTGAAAAAACACTGGCAGGCACTTTGAGTGCAAGGTTTGATGGTAGGGCTTGAATAAAACAAACTCGGAGTTCCCATGAGGAGGTGTTTTGGGCGGGAGGGGCAGGACCTGGGTGGGTATGGCCATAAGAATTAGCATGGACAGTCAATGGGTGGCCAAATAACCTAACACCTACAAGCTTTGTGTACCTCCTCATATGCCATTCCTCCCCATCTGTTCTCTAATCAATAGTGGCACCAAAGAGACAAAACTAACAAAAAAGGTGCAAAAGAGCACCGCACTGGGGGCTCCTGTCCATCGGCGACAGAGAAAGGGGCTGGCAGGGCAGCACATCGAGGGACATGGCTGCATTTCTGCAAGGAAATGTTTCTGCTGGATTATGGCTCTGCCCAATGCCTCGTGGTGGAGTAGTCCCTAAGGGTATGAAGACAGGGGGGATGGGTCGCAGGAGTAACTTGTAAGAGAAGTCTGCATATCCATTGATAGCCAAATACTAAAGGCGAGAAGAGGAGGCCAAGAAAGCCTGGAAGAACAGATAAAAAATGGCAAGGACAGATCAAACAGTGCACAAGACAGGCTAATCTTGAAAGAGCTGAAGGACCTCAGATAGCTTTTAGGAGCTGCCTTGAGAGGATACTTTTAATGGCACACAACACATTAGCAAGGAATTATGAGCAGGGTGAACCACGAAGTAGGGCCCTAGCATGAATGAAAGCTAGAAACTGCCAAGTTGCACATAGAGATCCAAACAGATATGGTTGGTAACACAAGGGAGATAGAGGAGGTATTTGAATACTTAAAAAAAAAAAAAAAAAAAAAAAAAAAAAACTCCTTTACATCCAAACTATCTCTATAGAGGAGGGCACGCCCCATGTGTATCTGGATCGTATGGAATGCACGGAAGTGGAACATCATGAAAAATGCCTGTTAAATTAACCAATTCCTCCAGAGGAGATTAAAGGCCGAAATATGTTCCCTCAAGACTGGGAATGCACCAGGCTAGGGTGGGTACAATGTTCCATATATATATATTGTCCTTAGCCATATTGGCCTCTAAAGTGAATAAATATACATATGCCAGGAGAAAAACTGTCTAATAGATGGTATGGCTCGTGCCTCAAAATTTGCAATAACCATTGTCAAGTGATTATTGACTTTTGGCAATTAAGAAATGGTCTGCTGTGCACATGTGGAGAACTAAGGGTAAGTGGGTTTTTATGGCTGTCGTATTGCTTGCAACTTAAAAGGTTTACTCTCAGTATACAGGTAGTCTCGGGAGGATAGCTCAGGGGCAATGTGCTCACCTTGAAAGCAAGACAACACTGAGCAACACAGGTTCGATCCCTGGGTCTGCGCTTAGATACCTCTGGGTATTAAGCGTGTTATAAAATAGCATATCATGCTGCTCCTAACTACAGATAGCCAAATGTGCCCCCGCCCACAGAAAGCCCAGATACGTCTCATATCGACCACTGTCCACGATAAATGTAGATGCATAAAAATTGCAGCCAAACTAATAGCAAACAGGTTGCGGACCTGATCACCAAAATCATTCATCAGTATCATTTCAGGCTTTGTAGAGCACGCCTCAGCTGCAAACATCAGACTACTGCGATAGCAGATTAGGTACTCTCTTTACTGCTTTGGCTTGCAGATGGAGCTGTAGCCATTTATGATGCAAAGTTAGATGCATGGAATGCCTAATTGGACATTACTCTAATGAATGGTCACTCGCACAATACCCATCAGTAACATTGGAGCAGGCAGTGCATCTAGTGGAACAATTTGGGAAATCTCAGTTCTCAAAATAAATAATGTAAAAAGTCAGCTATACAATTGTGCTAATAATCGTATAAGCTTAATAGTGAAAAATTGGTTGGGAAGACCAGTTGGTTGTTGTACATGAGTATGCCTCAGTAGGGCCCAAATCTGTAGGGAGATCTACTTCTTTCTATTAAGATACCTGAATCCTCATACTAAATTCATCTCAAAGGCGCTACTTTTAAATCCCCAACCTTTCTAAATGTATTGAATTTAAGAAATTAAATACCACTAAAGCTTGCTCCTCTTAAGAAAAAAGGCCAGGTTTTATTGGGGCGAGGGGGCGGAGGTGGCCTAATAAATCATGTAAGCTATCAATGCATCTATTATTCATCAACACATCATTAGTTACTGGTTCTGACCCAATTATTGGCAAATTTTGAAAACTTTATTAGTTTGATCATACTATATTTAACGATAATATACCCATTTTACTTCATAATAAGAAAATTACAGATAATCCAGTAGATCTGTCTTTTTTAGATGTCCCTCTTATGTTACAAGAAATCCAAAAAAACTATTCTTGATATTAAGACTGGTAAAGCTCCTGGGTCCGATAGTGATCTTATGGACTTTTATCGTTCCTTCGCAAAAACACTTTCTGCCAAACTACTTGAATTGTTTAATTATTTTATTTAGCAAGGTTCATAGCCTAGGAACCTTTGGGTAAACCCTATTCATTTTATTCCCTAAACTGGACAAGGACACTGCATATGTCAAAAATGACCACCCTATTTCCCTAATCAATTCGGAATCACAAATTCTGGCCAAAGCTATTGCTAATAGATTAGTAGGGGTAATGGCTAAACTTGTTAATATAGATCAATCAGGTGTCATCAAAGGTAGATTTGCTTCTTCTAATACAAAACTTTTTTTAATGTTTCTTCTCGTGCACAAAATTCGACTGACCCTCTTAATCTTCTCAACACCGATGCCAAGAAAGCTTTTGGTCGCGTTTCAGGACTTTGTTGAATCTCTAAACTGGTATGGTTTAGTCCTGCATTCGCTATCTCAAACTATTATATTCTTCACCCTCGACCAGGCTTTTTATTAACACTCTCTCCATCATTTTCCATATCCCTTGGGACACGGCAAGGTTGCCCTCTTTCTCCATTACTTTTTATTTTAGCTTTAGAACCTCTTTTACAATGCATTACTTGCAAATGACATTCAAGGATTAAGGACATCTGAACCAAATTCTCTGCTTATACTGACGAGTCTTTATTTATCTGAACCTTCCATATCTATCCCTGCTTTAATGACCCATTATTTATTAAATTCTCAGAAGTTTAAGTATATCAATTAGATTTTGATAAAATCCGAAATTTTACCATTAACTAATTCTTGTATAATGTCCGATATTCCTTTATAATGGTATGAAATTGTGCCCTTCGGCCGCCAACTCCTTAAGTGCTAAGGACGAGCTTGTACTTCTTAGGTGTTATATTATGTTATTTGGCATTTATACATCGCTCTATATATCATTGGTATGACCTCAAAGGTGCATGTAAATTACCATTTAAGGAATTTTTCTTAGTAGTTAAGTGGTTAAATATTTAGGTATTCTTATATCTAAAGGATATTACTTCTACTCTATCACTAAAGCAAAATTTAATTATAGAGAAAGTAAATTCCTTAATCAATTGTCTCCTCTTTCTATTCTGGTGAGCTCGTCTAGATGCAATCGAAAAGACACTTGGACCTATTATCCTTTATTATCTTTCAATGGTTCCATTATTGCTGCCAACTACATTCTTCAAAAAAATAGATAAACTTATCTAATTTTCTATGGAATGATAAAATCCCTAAAATAGCTTTTAATAAACCTAAAGCAAATAAAGATAATGGGGGGTAAAATTCCCAGATGCAACAAATCATTTTGTTTCAATCTAATTAATCACACCTGATTGATGATTCTAAATGGATGAACATAGATTCTACATTAATTGCTCCATTCTCCATCTCATTTTCTTCTCACATCTTCCTAGCTTGGCATTAACACATTTCCCCCCATCTACATTCTCTCCAAAAGGCTTGTAGTTGCTCACTCAATTGCTTTTTGGTTGCTCATGATTTAACCAATACCTTTTATGGTTTAATAAATTCTTCCCGTTCAGACCCAAACAGGATTTGCTGCAATGGGAATTGGATTGGAATTTACAACTCTCATCAGACATCTGGGTCAACATTTGAGAACAGGGTTTTTCCACTTAAATTGCTGCCAATCTCAAGCAATTGTACTATTTTATCCTACATAGAGCCTATCTAACACCACTTAGAATTTCAAAAATGGCCAATACGGTTTCTAATGTAGGTTGGGCTTGTCAATCATCTACTGCTGATTTCATTCATTCCTTCCTTCCATTTTTAAATTTAAATAGGTTTATTCTTTTTGGGGGAAAAATGTGGAATGGTCTGCAAAATACTACCTTTATGCAATTTAATGATTGGTGTTTTTTAGTTAATCTTTTCAGGTTGCATATACCTTCTCCAGATTAATTCAGTTTTTGACTTTATGTTGCTTTTCATCTTATTGCCACACACTGGAAAACCGCACAAAGGTTGTCGCACAAATCTTTGGTGGAACTCCATTTGCTCATTTCGCAGAACTGGAAAAATGCACGCTCGGTCCTGTAGGAATTAACCTAAATTTAACAAATGGAATATTTGTACCACATATTTAACCGAGTTTTACTTCATTTGACATTATGCAGTTTCCTTCCTCCACCCCTTCCTTCCTGTGTGTCTTGTTTGTCTTCCCTGTGAGTCTCAACTCATACTAATATTTTCAAAGTTTTATATTGGAATATTGTTTTTTTCAAAGTTAAACTTGTTATCAAGTAATATTCTAAACTACAATGTGTCATGAACTTTTCTATAAAATCAATTCATTCATGCTTAAATTTTGTTATCTGGTTTATGAAATTAATACAAAATTATTTAACTTAAAAAAGAAACGTCAAGCAATGAGCAAGGCATAAAATGACACCAAGTTCAGCATGTGCACACAAAACACCATTTCTTAGTCGCCAATAGCCCATCATCACTGGCCAATGGCTAGTTGCGAGTGCAATTTTGAGGCCTGTTTGAATGCAATGCAAGGGTTCCTTTCAAGAAAAAGTTGTTAAGATATGGATTCAGGAATGTTCTTATATTTTCAACATACTAAGCAACCCTAACCTCTGATATTTTGAGATGTGTTAACATGGAGCAAGCATACTAGTGCAAACAAGACGAATAGTCATGTGAGATGTAAAAGAATCTCTCCCACCGAAATAACAGCCTACCCATGTAATTGGTTTACATGACTCAGCATGCTGTAGCATGTCGTGCCCGATCTTTGCCCCACACCAAAAAAGCTGAGGGAAGACCTCACTGTATATGCTACCCATAAATTACATTATTTGCTAAGCACCAACGTTAAGTGTACTATATGGTACAACAAAAAAAATACAATGAACAAAACTATTACAAGTTTGGCTCTGTAAAGTGGCTTAAAGTGTTCACAAGAGATTAGCTGTAACATTAAATATACAATGGAGGGGCTTTTATTATGATATGGCCTGACTGGCCAGTTGTTTTATGCACAAAAAACAATGAACTCCTGCTGTGCCGCCAATTCAAAAAAATAAAAACAGAACAGCACTGATATGGGTTTGTTAATTTCAAGCAGAACAGAATCAATATAATTATCATGCAATTCTCCTGGTTCTTTAGTGGCGATAACAGATTCTCATGGGTCTATATCCATCATGTTTTAACATTCATAATCAGTTCCTCAGGACATCACATGCAAATACTAGATGTATACATTACCCAGATCCACAGCCAGTCGAGAGACACATCTGTACATAGTGATAAGTTCTATACATATCTATGAGTTATATACGACTTTATAAAGAAAGCCTGGCTGCCTAAACTGACAGAAATCCAAAATCCTAGTTAACTGGGCAGTTGGCAACTATGCTAAGCAAAATAATGGTCAACAACCATTCCCCACTAAATGCTGTCTAAGTAGCTCAATTTAGGTTGCATTTGACGTTTAAGGGTTTTGCCCCATTTTTTATTTCATTTGATTAAAAGCATCCTAGGCCAAAGCAAGTTAATCCCACACTATTCTGACATATAACTGGGTCTCTCTTATATCAACTGATTTGGAAACATCAAACTTGTCCACAGCCGTGCACTCGAAGATCAATATAGACATGGCAGTCCTATAAAAATGTCACTTGCTTCAGATTCCATATTACTAAAGCCTGCTGAAAAGGAAAAGATGCCCTCCCCCCACCGATTATGCAAATTTAGCTGGTACCCCAGTCCATAAAAATGAATGTTATAATAGTGGTTATGCACCATCAGTGCTCCCTACACTGGTACGGGCTATTCTAAATGTTTAGTGCAGAGGTCTGCAAACGGAGGATCTCCAGATCTTTTGGACTGACTCCCATGAGCCCTCATCATTGAAGGTGCTGGCTATGGATGATGGGAGTTATACTTCAAAACATATGGAGAGCAAAAGGTTAGTCTCTGGTTTGACCTTTATTGGGCAACACGTGGTTCCATAGATAACTGGCCAATGAAAAAGGTAGTCATTTCAAAAACTGATTTCAAATCTCAACAAGGGCAAAGTTGATTTCCCCACCACTGTGCACATTAAGAATCAACTAAGTTAAGGTAGAATCAACTAAGTTAAGGTAAATGATGGGGACTGAGAGAAGGCTTTTTTAAACAATTTAAATAGGTTGAAAGGCTCATACCTTAAGCCAATTATTGATGTGCCGTCAGAGCCCTCAGAAGACTTATCTGCATAACAAAGGAGATTAAAAAAAGAAATTAGCGACAGCAGGACATAGAAGCATGAAAACAATTATCTGAACTGTGGTGCACACCCTTAATTAAGAGAGAATTATCTTAAAGTAAGGTGGATCTGTGTACAAATGATATAAGATGAACACCAGTTAAAGGAACATTATTTCTGGATTGTCTGTAAACCGCTTAACACATGGGGCCCATTTCTTTCACAACAAACCCAGCCTGTGGGTTGAAAAAGGAGGGTTTGTAAAATGTTTTTATCATAAGCACAAAGGAAATTGCTACTTACTTTTGAAACTATTACATTGCTACCCCACAAAGTGACTTTTAGAGAAATGTAAAAAGTGAAATTCTGCCTATTTCCAGCACTGCCACACTCCACTGTCGTGGTTAAAAATTGCAACATAATTTGAATCCTGCAAAAATGATCTACCCGGATTCTGCATCTGGAGAAACAGGAAGCAGGAAGCTCCTTGGTGCCCCTGTCGCTGCCTCCACTTGAGAAGTACAACCCTACAGTTGTTACAGTCATTTACCCTCCCATTTAAATCTCGAGGCTTTATGAATTGATTTTTTGTATGTTTTTTATAAATAAAACCTTTACAATTCAACAGATGGATCACCTAGAAATAAAAGTGAACATAGCCACATCATTTTTAAAAGTTAACAATTGCATACAAATAATCTTCTCACATCATATTAACAGCTTTAAAATACGTATCTCAATTAATACACATCCATAACAATCCAAAGATTGAAACATCAATCATAAAATATTCAATATACAAAAATAGAAAATGTACAAAGACTTCAAAACTGATCTATAACTGTACAATCTCCTTGATATCTAGCTTCAGAGAATTAAAGAATCCCAACACGGCAATCCCTACTACTGACTGCAGGTTGCCAATTGGACACCTTTTCCACAAACTCCGTCTACCCAACTTATTCTGGGGAGCAATTTAGGGTGCGCCATTCTATGCACCTCAAAGGCTAGACATTTCATTAGTAAATGCCTTGCTGTTTCAATTGCCCCTTTATCGTTGTAAAATCAGCAAACAGATTTTCCACTGCAAATTAGTTTCCTTTTTAACAATACCTCTCTTGTCAACAGTAGGTTCCATCTAAATCGCAAGAGGAATGATCTTAAAGAGAGATTAGGGAACAAAAGTAGATAGGGGGCCACTGCTCCTCTTTTTTGCGTTTGTGAGCAAGATGGGACAGCAACGCATAATTACGCAACAGTTCAATTGTACAGCACCAATCCCCATTATACAAGGACATTTTCACTTTTTCAGGGTTTGCCATCAGGTCGCTAAGATCACGGTAGGCGTCTTCAATATTAAAAAAGGCACAGCTTTCTTAGCCTTTCCAAAAAACATGATTTTCTGGCCTGCACTGGTTTAATTTCCATCCAAGTTTTTAACCACACGGTGTAACAGTCAGTAGGTCCAATGGTTAACTTGCGAAAAAGATTGCAATAGCCTCCACTGAACACGCACCTTCATTGATAAAAGTACAAGCTTAAAACGCATAGCTGCGAGAAGGACTACATTGGGCACATTCAAAAACCCATCTCCACGGCTTGGCCTCCTCTTTGTCCAGCTGGCCATAACTGTCCTTGAGCCATAATTCCACCCCGTAGATTAATTTGGATACCACCTTAGCCTCAGAAGTCGATGGCGGGTTTCATAGAAAAAAATGCCATATTTTCTATCCATCTTTATTAATGAAACGGACAGAGTGGGCGACTTCTGCTTTAAAATCGTGCACATGTTCTGGAATGCCGGCTGCCCTGTTATATGGAAACCAAGGTATATTAACACTGGGGGCTCAAGTCAATACAGTGTTTTCCAAGTACCATTCAAAATATGCTGTGTTCTTTCCCATTGGAGGACTCTAAGATTCTGGTTTTCCCTGGGTTGATTATAAAACCATTGTCTTTAGCATAATTAGTAAAAGCACACAAAAGGTGCTGAACACCAATACGTGTATTATCAAAACAATTTACAAAGTCACCAGGGTAAGCTATACAGGGAACCTTAAAAACACCCAGTTCAGGGAACATAAAAAGTTCAGCATGCATTATACACTTAGTGATTCATGAACACAGCCCTATCGCACATTTTTCAATATAAACATTCCCTTTTTCTCAAGATGTATTTTGTTGATTTTGTACAAAGCAGTCAGGAACCCTCATTGGTGCCGTTCGGTACCCACCCCTTTCTACAATAGAAATGCCCATATTGGAATAATTGTTGGTTAAAGAAAGCTTCTCAGGAAAATAAATCCAATCTGACAAAACTGATCAGAAAATATACATTGTTAATCTAGGTTTTGATAATGTGCTTTGGTCAGTAAGGCACTTCTAATGTTCTTATTATACTAGAAGTGCTTACAATGAACCTATAAACGGCGGTAGTAGGGGGCGCCAGAGTGCAGCAGAAAAGATGGCCACATAACAAGAGAGTGTGGACACGATAAATGATCCTGGAAGTAAATGCTTATCAAAGCAACTGTAACTCTGTTAAAAAGGACCAGGATAAGATCCCTGGTTGCATCAAGAATAATCTGATTTTGTTTGGTACCTTACCAGCCCTGTATAGATAAAACCAGGTGACCTCACAGTAGGGGTCTACTGGATTATGGGCCTCAAAACAGTTATGCAGTTATGTAAACTACCACATGAACCGCTAGAACCAAGAGGGGGCTGGTTTTTAACACAAGAGGACAGTTTCACAGAACACAAGCAGGCAGAGAGACTATCTGCAGAAGGAGCAGTGGACCGTTTGCTGATATCTGGAAGAACTGGTGTATGAAGAAGCGGGGCCATTGGGGGGAGAAAATACCCACCATCTTTAGATCACAGCGGGAAGGACCGACCACGGACAGCCCTGGTGAATAGTAGGCTCCAGATCGATGGGGCTCCAATGCTATGGGCTCCCCGCCCAGCATGGTTAGATTAGAAAGACCAGAGCGGGACGATTAGCGACACAAGCAGGCTACCCTGAGAGGCTGTGAGCGGCACACGGGTGGAGCAGACGAGCAAAAAGGTGCCAAAACCGCAGAGTGAACCAAGAAGTTGCTGAAAGTCGTGCCCCAGTTCCTCCATCCAGACTGCTGCTGTGAGACCAAGTCCATTGTCCTGCTTTCAGTCATCGGACCAAGGAATCCAGAGGTCGGGTCCAGAGCTGCAACATTGTTGAGCATCCAACATGACCATTTTCTTCTAAACTAAAGGTACTGTAGGGGAAAAGGTATTGCCTACCTGATTCCAAGAAGTCGCTCCAGAGCATTGGAGTGCATGTAGAGGTGTCCAGGGCAACCCCTCTCATCTCCGACTCAAGCTGCTGATTGCATCCCTTCATCAAGTCCTTTTAACAGGTCTCCCTTGTAAGTTAACTTGCTGCTTCTATAACACTAGAGACTGGAAGAAATCCTCAGGAACTCTTCATATTCTACTCCTTGTGAAGACTTGGAGCCCTCTCCGAACTGCCTTTAGCTAGGGGTGCGTCTTTGGACTTAAGACTTACTGTGCGAAGAAACCCTCTCAACAACCTTGAACCAGGCTAATGTTACACTAAGTAACCGTTTTCCTTCCTTTAAGTAACCTTACTGTATGTGTTTGCAGAATAGATGCATTACCGTATGAACGGTTAAAAACCGCAGGTGCGCATAACAGATAATACGATAACATTGTCTTTTCCCTTTCTAGCGTTGCTACAAATGTAACCCAAACCAACAGAAAAGTGAAAGTGTCCTTTGAAGTGTATTATCAAGTATTCCAAGTGTTGAAGTGTCAACGTCTGAAGTATTTAAAGTGATTCTGGTGTATATATATAATATATTATTTTATATAAATTATAATTGTGAGTTTCTTTGATGTGCATGTCTAGCTAAGGTTCATTGTACCTACTTGCAGCTCACATCTTCCGCTTAAAATAAGCCAGACTCTGAGACCACCAGGGAGCGCTGAGGGCAATGGCCGCCTGAAGCGTTGCTCCATATACTGAAAGGGCTGAAGGAGAGGATTTGAATAGCTTCCCAATTAAAGTACCGAAGGAAAAAGTAAGAGTATCCCTCTGGGACGATTGGGAGTCAGAAATTCAATGAAAATAGGGGTATTTAAAGTGCAGAATTAGCAATCGCATAGGTGATCATCCCCCACCGGGCTGACGAAAATGGTGACCTACAGCCCGGAACGTTGAAGACCGGACTGAGCGGAGCAGGAGGGGACGTCCGCCGAAGAAAGTGATGCAGCCTGAGAGCGAAGAGTACATTTCGGAGGGGTGGCGCTGACTCACTGGCCGAGACCGAGTGCTCGAGAGCTGTGGGCGATGTCAGCGAAGCAGAGGCAGTGGACTGCCGCGCGGTGCAGGGAGACCTTCGCGAGGAGTAGTGCTGGCGGAACCCGTCAGCAGCAAAGCAACGGGGGTTTGGCACCGGAGAGCCCTCCGTGCGTGTCCCGGGAGGCAGAGGTTCTCGGAGGTGCAGTTGGAAGCTGGCAGAGAAGCGTGTTGGGAAGAGCAGCCCGTGGCTCTTCACTGCTGGAGCCGGAGTGCTGCGGAGACCGGGCTTGGAGATGCGGATGGCAGTGCAGTGATCCCCCCCCCCCTTCCAGAAGTGAGGCTCGGGGTTGAAGGCCTCAAAGGGGCTAGTGGAGACAGAAGACCTGCCGTAGAGCAGTAAGTGAAGGCGGTGCTCCCAATAAGGAGGGAGATGGGGAAGAATACAGACACCAACCTACGGTAAGAGCCTCAAGTGGGCAAGAGGATAAGGCAAGAGTAGAGGGGGGACCAAAGTGGATGGAAGTATTCTGGGGACCTCAGGCCTGGAACCTGAAGAGCATGAAGCGGCGGAGGGCTTTATTGTGAGTGCTGAAGAAAGGAAGTACATGAGAGGCAAAGGAGACTTTTAGGATAGGGCTGGGCTGGGTCCTGAAGAGGAGAAGAGAACCACAGTCAGTGAGGACAGCTGTAAGAGTGGGTGACCGTGAAAGAAGTCTTCCAGGTAGACATTTAAGAGGAAAATATGCAGTCATGTACTTGATCACTAAGTTGGTAAGGAGCTGCTCATATCATAAACTGTGATAATCCAAAGGACAGTGTGCAAGAATTAATTAATTCGGGTGCTGCTCCCAGCTACATCAGATGGTTATTGATCAGCTCTGGGCTGGAGTGGGACCAACACGAGTGAATTGAGGGCAAAGTTCGGCGATAAGAGAAGTCCCATCCGAGAAGTGAAATACATAGAAACAAGAGAGATAGCTATATGCGAAGCCAGTTCCGTAGCAGGGGGTGGGGGGCAGAAACTGCAGCAGTTCAGGAGAGAACAGCCACTGGTATCGAATACACAGCTAGCTGACAAAGTACTGGACAGCATGGCGGTAACAAAGGAAGATATAGCTGGTATCCTGGCTGAGATAAAGGCTTTGCAATCAGATATTGAGACGTCCATATCAGAGATAAGAGGAAATATGGAGCGCATTGAAGGGAAAGTTGAAAACTTAGAAAACAACCAAGCTAATGTGGATCCCAGAGATGAAGCTCAATGCAAGAAAATGGATGACCTGGAAAATAGGGAGTGGAGATCGAATCTGCGGTTTTGGGGATTGGCGAAGAAGGATGAGGAGACCCCCCCCCACCACCAACAAGTGGAATGTAAGATCCAAGAAATTGTTAACCTTCTGTACGAGAAAGAGGGAGGAAAAATCGGTGGAACTGGTAAGGGCCCATCGGGCAGGAAAGCGTTTTGACGGGGTCCGCGCTCAGTAGTGGTTAAGTTCCGGAACTAGAAGGAAAAGACTGAAATCCTGGCAGGAGCTAAACAGAAGGAAGTAATTGAATATCAAGGCACCAGAGTGAACATTTTTCATGATCTCTCCAGCCTGACCCTGGCGAGGAGGAGGGCCTGTAGGCCGCTCACGGTATGGCTCTCTGGTCAGAAAATTAGATATAGATGGGGCTACCCATTTGACCTCACGTTTGAATACCACAAAGGATTATAGGGTCACCACGGCTGAAGAGGCCAGCCGGGTCTTGGAGGGTTTGAAAGAAGCAAATTATATGAGAGCTCCAAGGGGCCCGTGTGAAGCCACCAGCTCGCAAGCGGAAATTCAAGAGAAGGGCCCACAACAGCAAAGAGCGAAGGTGGGAAGGAAGTACTTCAAGCCGAATCCGGTATCTCCAGTGAAAGCGTCATGAGGAGGATGTGAATGGGGGCACATATATGATAAAGAATCCACAGAGTACTTCAAGAGACCTCGGAGGAAATTGGGAAGGCTAGTTATTGAACTGTTGCCCTTCAGGACTGCGGTTACTGTTCCCTGATGGCCCTCAGGTTTGGGAGGGCGTCTCCAGGAAGGGACCTTTTACGCCCTATTTGGGCGATGGTCAAGTTTATATGGTTACTCAAGTTAAGATGTTTATGGTTGCTGGGGTTCAGAGGGGAATAGGGGGCAAGGGGGCATTAAAGGAGCAATTCGGGTGACTAGGGGATGGGAACGAGAGGGGCAAACTATTAAGGTTTACAGCAAGAAGCCATGGGATCTGACGAAGGAGCGTCACTGCAGGGGGGCTCAAAAGGAACAAGTTACTTACCTGTAACTGTTCTCCAGCATGGGTCTGGCATGGATTCTCGTGCTCATGAATATTCCCCGTCGTCAGGCTGGGAATCCTCAGTAAAGAAAAAATCAGTATCAGTTTCGTTTCTGATCTGTCTTTCTTAGTAGTAACCAATCACTGGTCTCTGGGTCATACTGCCCACAGCCAATAACTGCCCTCTCCCTAAGCCACGTCCCTGGCAGCCATCCTCAGATTTGGTAGCACGTAAAGTGGCAGTATGACCAAGTGAAGAGCTGCAGAGGGGTAGAGGGAGGGTTCACATGTGAATCCATGCCAGACCCATGCTTCACAACAGTTACAGGTAAGTAACTTGTTCCTTCTCCAGCATGGGGTCTGGCATGGATTCACATGCTCATGAATAAAAGAATACATAGCAGTACACACCTGCACAACCACGGGAGGTGGCAAGGCTCAACATTAAGCATTACATAAAACGCAACATTAAGCATCTCTTACCTCCTCACCAGACTCACCTTAAGCGAACAAGTTGCGCAGCACTGCCTGGCCGACTCTGGACTCCTCCCTGGAATCCCGGTCGACGCAGTAGAATCCTGTGAAGGTGTGCGTCGACCTCCACGTAGCAGCCCTGCAGATGTCCAGCAGGGGCACACCAGACAAGAACGCCGTGGTAGCAGCGATCGCTGTGGTCGAATGGGCTCTCGGACGGCCGGGCAACGGTCGGTTTGCCAACCGATGACAGTGCATGTTGCAGCCGGAGAGCCATCTGGAAATGGAAGCCTTCGAGAGAGCCTTCCCTTGGTTCACAGGTCCAAAGTTCACAAACAGCTGTGATGTCTTCTGAAAACTCTTCGTTCGGTCCACGTAGAACTTCAGCGCTCTAGCTACATCCAGCGAGCGCTAAGTCCTCTCGGCCGGTGACGAAGGCGACGGGAAAAAGACTGGTAACACCAAGGGCTCGTTGAGATGCAAGTCTGACGGCACCTTGGGCATGAAGGAGGGGTGCGTCCTCAGCACCACCCCCGTCTCGTGTAAAGTCAAGTATGGAGGCTTGCAGGAAAGGGCCTGAATCTCTCCCACGCGTCGTGCAGAGGTGATGGCCACAAGGAACACTGTCTTCCACGACAGGAACTTCAACGGAGCCGAATGCAAAGGCTCGAATGGCGGGCCCATGAGCCTGGTCAGCACCACGTTGAGCTCCCATGACGGGGCTGGAGCCTTCACCGGCGGGAACAATCGGAAAAGTCCTTTCATAAACTCCTTCACCAGGCGATGAGACCCCAGGGATGACCGTCCTGCAGTTCTGGTGTATCGGGAGATCGCTGCCAGATGTATCTTGATGGAAGCGTGAGCTAGTCCAGCTTTGGCCAGCGACAGGAAGTACAGTAGCACTTGAGGGGCTGTAATCCATAGGAGGGTTAATCTTCTGTGCACGGCACCAGACAGAGAACTTCTTCCACTTGTGGCCGTAGCACGAGAGTCGAGGACGCCCTGGCATTTGCAAAAAACTCTCTTCAGTCAGCCGGGATATCGTACCCTCCAAACTCTAGTGCTGCAGTAGCCAGGCTTGCAAGTTCAGCGACTCCGGGTCATAATGAAGAATGGCGCCTCCTTCTCTGGAGAGAAGATCTGCATCCGTCGACAGTTTGACTGGTGGGGACGCTGACAAGTCCAGAAGGCCTGGGAATCATATCTGTCTCAGCCACCTCGGTGCGATGAGGATCATCCTGCACCGGGACCTCTTGAGTTGGTTGATGAGCCCAAGCATCAACGGCAACGGCGGGAACGCATACAGGAACAGGCCGTCCCAGGGGAACGAGAAAGCATCGCCCATGCTCCTCGGCTGGGGGAACCTGCTGGCGAACCTCGGGCACTTGGAGTTTGTCGCCGTTGCGAACAGGTCGATTTGGGGTTTGCCCCATCGCTGGAACAGGTGATCCACTTGATCCTGCCATAGTTCCCACTCGTGGCACAAGCCCAGCTCCCTGCTGAGTGAGTCTGCAATGGTGTTTTTTATCCCTGCTAGATGAAGGCACCAGAAACATCCCCTGGGCAACGGCCCAGTGCCACAGATCCTGGGCTTCCTTGGACAGGGCTGGGTATCTGGTTCCTCCCTTCGCATATAGCTCTCTCTCTTGTTTCTATGTGTTTCACTTCTCGGATGGGACTTCTCTTATCTCGCGTGAAGATCTCTGGTGTGCGCTACTCACCCCTCCAGGGAGGCATCCGTCGTCACCTGGTATGCTGGGGTCTGAAAGTCCGTACCCGCAGCGAGATGCGCGCGGGTGCCCCACCATCGAATTGCTTGGCGGAATACCTCGTTGAACGAGATCTTGTCCTCGAAGCTGTCCGTCGCTTGCGTCCAACAGGCGTCGAGGAACTCCTGCAGTGGACGCATCCGAAGCCTGCACAGGCGCACCAGATAGATGCAAGAGGACATCATCCCGAGAAGGGACTTGATGGATCTCACTCTGGCCACGTCTGTGGCCAGCAGACCCTGCACCTTGCCCAGGATGGCCTGCGTTCTTTCCTCCGACGGCGAGGCCTACCGCGCTACTGTAACGATCTTGGCTCCCAGAAACAGCGCGACCTGAGACGGAACCAGGTGGGATTTGGGGAAGTTGATGGAGAATCCCAGGTCCGTGAGCAGCCGGACGGTCTTTGCTGTGTGTTCGACGGCGAGTTCCCTTGTCCCTGCTCGGATGAGCCAGTCGTCCAGATAGGGGTAGCCGTGGATCCCCTGCAGGAGCAACCGTGCCGCCACTGGTGCTAGGCACTTGGTGAATACCCTGGGCGCCGACTTCGATCCGAATGGGAGGGCCTTGAACTGGTAGTGTCGCCCTTGGACTACGAACCTGAGAAACTTTCGGTGTCCTTTTAGGATGGGGATGTGAAAGTACGCATCCTCGAGATCCGACGACGATAGTCACTTTCCTCCAGCTGGCCAAGCACATGCTGGAGTGTGATCATCCGGAACTTCTGCGCCTTTATTTATTTGTTTAACCGACGCAAGTCCAGGATTGGACGCCAACCTCCTGTCTTCTTTCTGACGAGGAAGTATCTTGAGTATACTCCGGAGCCCCAGAGCCTCTTTGGAACAAGCTCGATGGCTCCTTTCTTGAGCATCGCCTTTACCTCTAACAGCTGTTGAGGGACATGGTTTTCGTTCCTGGCCACAGGAGGAATTCGGGGGCACTTCTTTAGAAATTCCAGAGTGTGTCTGTGGGCCAGGGCATCCAGCACCCAACGGTCGGTGGAGATGGACTCCCACATGCTGACGAACTTTGTCAGCCGGGCACCCACCGGGGTGCTTTGGTGGGGGCCCGACGCGACGGCCGGTTCAGTCTTGCTTGGAAGCAGCCTTGCCGCCTTGGCCTCCCTGGCGACGACGGTGAGATCCACCTGACTTGCCTCGTCCCCTGTAGGCTTCTTGCGACGAAGAGCGGGCCGCCTGACAGTAGGTCGAGGAGCCGCCGCCGAATCCTTTGGAAGCACCTTGCTTGCCTCCGGAGTTCCGAAAGGGCGGCCGCCGTTGCTGCAGAACTCCCAAGGCCCGAGCCGCCTCTGTGTCGGTCTTCATGGCCTGCAGCGACTCATCCACAGTCTTTCCAAACAGATTGTTCCCGTCGAAGGGCATGTCCAAAACCTTGGCTTGCATGTCCTGGCGGAAATCTGTCGCCTTGAGCCACCCCCGCCGTCGAAGGCTAACGCTGTTGCCCAACTGGCAGAAACCGGTGTCAGCAATGTCCGTGGCCACAGTTATTGCGTGGTCCGACGCCATCTCACCCTCCTGTAGGATCGCCAGGGCCTCTGCCCTCTTGTCATCCGGGAGGAAGTCCAACAGGGGGGGCGATCTTGTACCACAATTCCCTGTCGTAGCGGGCCACAATCGCTAGAGCGTTGGCCGCCTTAATCGTCGTCGCCACGGCCGAGATGACTCGTTGTCCCACGTCATCCAGCTTCTTTCCCTCGCCGTCCGGTGGGGAAGTTGAGGATGAAGCCAATGCCCCCCCCCCGCTTTCTTCTTGGCCGCTGCTGAGACGACCGAATCTGGAGTCGGCTGCGCCCTAAGCCACAACGGGGCGGCGTCGGGGACCCGGTACTTCTTCTCCTACCGGTCCCTCTTGGCAGGTGTTGTGGACGGGTTCTTGAGGAAGGCAAGTCCCTCGTCCCAGATTTCATCCAGCAACGGCACTGTGAGGACCGTCTTCCTGTTGGCCTTGCGCCGTTGGTAGAGGAAGCCTTCCTCCTTCTCCTCAGGGCAGAACTGAAAAAGCTTGGTTCCCCTGGAAATCATGGCGTGGAAGGAGCCAATCTCATCGGGAATCGGGGACGGGAGGCCAGTCCCGTCGTCACCGCCGTCATCCGTCCCAGTCGTGACCGTGTCCGTTCCCGTGTCGTCCCTCGGGATTGGGAAAGGCGACAAAGGCTGAGAAGGCTGGGAGGGCTGAAGGGGCACTGGATGAATTCTCCTCCTCCTGTTCGGAGGGCTTCCCAACGGACCCGGTACAGCTCGGTCGCCCGTCGGGGGGGGGAGGGGGGGGGGGTAGAGGCAGTTTCATCATCTCCGTGCATAAGGCTTGGATTGCCGTCAAAATGGCCGCCGAGTTGTCGAGAGTGACGGTTGTTCCTCCACGGGAACCTAGTCGTTGCCACCCTCGCTCTCGTCGTCCCCCTCCTCGGGATTCCTCCTGTGGGGCTGGGCCTCTTCCAAATTCTCGGCCAGTTCCTACTCGGAGGTTTTGTCCGTAACGGTCACCGCCCCCCCCGCCTCTTTTTGCACCAGGGTCTTCACGGGGGTCTTCTCGATGGGCTTAAAAGAGGATTCCCTCCGTGGAGGCAGGGAAACTCTGGCCGGAGGTCGCCTCCACTGGGATAGCCTCCACAGGCTTCGCCAGGGCCGAAGCGACTCCCTCGATAGAGGCCTTAGTCGGGTGGATCAAGGCCTTCGCCGCTTTGGGTGTGCTTGAGGCCTTCACCTTAGGGGGAGGGTCACCGCCCCGCTCCCCCTCGTCCTTTTCCTTCGAGATCAACCAGGGCCTCTCCAGAAGCTTAGCCGGGTTCTCAGATTTTCTCTTCCCCGAGCCAGAGCGTTGACTCGCAGTTGATGGCTGCCAGGCAGGGCGCACCTTCACCGACGCCGGGGAGCCTGACCGTTCGGCGCTCCCGGTGCCCGCGGACTCGCTGTGCTTTGCCTTCTGTTGGGCCCCCGTCGCTCGGGCGCCCTCACAGGACTTAGAAGACCGCTCAGACTTCTTCTCACCTGCTGGGCTCTTGCCTTCCAGCCAGTTGGAGAGGCGGGTCCGGCGATCCCTCATAGTCCGATCCAACATGTTCATGCAAAACGCACAGTCCTTCTTCACGTGCGTTTTGTCCTCATGGAGGCAGTAAAGGCATTTCGAATGCTCGTCCTCCTTGAACACATTTTGTAGGTTGCATCTAGGGCAGATCCCGAACAGTTTGCCGGGAGTCGAGCTTCCCTTCTCCTGTGCCATGTTCTTCTCGCCCACGAGGTAGCCCTCAAACTTCTGGAATCCTCCAAGAAGCGTAACTCGACAAAAACTTCACCCTTGAGGGGCGTAGATAAATCCGAAATGGGTCCCCGTTGATCGGAAGTGGACACGGTGGATCTTGAGGCTCGATTAAACCGAAAAATAATCTTTGAAAAAGCGCCAAAACGCAGTAAAAGCTCGAGAGCTGTAGCACAAGGACTCCCAACACTTGAACGTGCGGTAAAAATCTGAGGATGGCTGCCAGGGGCGGGGTTTAGGGAGAGGGCAGTCATTGGCTGGGGGCAGTATGACCCAGAGACCAGTGATTGTTTACTACTAAGAAAGACAGATCAGAAACAAAACTGATACTGATACTGATACTGATTTTTTTCTTTACCGAGGATTCCCAGCCTGACGGGGAATATTCAATGAGCATGTAAATCCATGCCAGACCCCATGCTGGAGAAAAAGGGGAGGCTGGTGCTGAGGGTGGCTACTCTCAATGTTAAAGGGCTAAGAGGTCCCTTGTGAGTAGGGAATTTGGTAGGGCGGAGCTGGATGTCCTCTTTATTCAAGAAACAAGGCTTAAGATGGGGAGGAGAGACCAATAAGGGGAGGAGTGGGACAAGTGTTTTGGGCTTCAGGGAAACATAAAAAAGGAGTTGGAATAATCCTAAGTAAGCGATTAAGGATGGAAAATGTGGAAGTGGAGCGATCAATGGAAGGTAGAAAGATAATGCTAAGGGGTGAGTGGGAGGGAGCACAAATTGTGTTTGAGGGAATATATGCTCCAAATCAGGGTCAGGGGGTGTTTAATGAAGAGGCCCTTGCAGCGATTGGAGGGAAAGTGGACAATCTGGTGGTGATAGTTCGGGATTTTAATGCATGGGCAGACTCAGTAATGGATAAACAACAGACTAAGACCCAGTTAAAGGGGCCTTGCCTGGAGGGAATTAGTAGGTTTGCGACTACCCTGCAGGAGGAGGAGGGATTGGTAGACACCTGGAGAGAGTGTGATGCGGGAGAAAGGGGATACACGTTCAAGTCGGAGGTCCATAATACGTTTACGAGAATCGATTATTTGTTGGTGAACAAAGAGCAGAGAACTAGGGTGCTTGACGTGAAGATCTGCCCTGTGGGATGGTCGGATCATATGGTTATGGCCACCATAGAACTTGAAGGAATTAGCTGCAGAACTACCAAGTGGAGGTGTAATGACTAATTATGGCTGGATAAGGATTATGAGAGAGAGTTGAGGGAAGCCATAGAGGAGTATTTTAAAATTAATGACAATGGTGAAGTGGGTCCAACTACGGTATGGGAAGCAGGCAAAGCAGTCTGGAGGGGGAACCTCATAAAGGAAGGAGCGAGGCGTAAAAGGGAGCGTAAGTTAATTGAAGAGAGGCTGAAAGAGGAAATTACAGAGCTGGAAAAAAATTGCATACTCAAGGGACATATTGTAAAGAGCACCTCCAAATCATGAGGGGAAAAGGGAGAGGAGCTGAAAAAACTTGGAGGTAATGAGAAAATTGAAATTCCTGAAGCAAATATTTTACGGGAAAGGCCACAAAGCGGATAAAATGCTTGCCTCAAGGCTCTGTGCCCAGAGAGCGGAAAGGTGGGTGGAGGGTCTTCAAACGGTGGAGGGGAAGATAATTAGCATGTCAAGAGAAATAGCGGATCAATTCGCTGAATACTAGGAGATTCTCTATAGGTCTGAGATGGCCCAGGAAGGGAATGAAATGGGGGGGGGGGGGGGGGAGTACATAATAAGGGCAGGCCTGACACAGCTAGGGGAAGTAGACCAAGCTTTATTTGAATCAAATAGAACTCCAGATGAAGTTCTGAGGGCCATAAAGAGGTTGCCGCCAGGGGGGGGGGGGGGGCGCAGGGGAGGATGGATATGGCAGGAGGTTTTACAAGCAATTTGGGGATATCCTGGCTCCGCACTTGGCAATTCTCTTTAACGACATGTGGGGATGGAGTTTCTCCAGAATACTTTTCCAAAGCGCAAATAGTAGTTATTACAAAGGAAGGGAAAGACCCCATGTTGTGTAAGTGCTATAGACCCATATCGCTCCTAAACACAGATGCTAAAATATTTGCAAGGGTATTGGCATCGCGCTTGGAAGACATAATGCCTCGCCGGGTCCACCCAGATCAGGTAGGCTTTATTAAAGATAGGCAGGGAGTGGATGCGATGCGGAAGACTTTAGACATTATGGAATTTACGATGAGGGAGGAGGGGGGGATCATGCGCTCCCGAGTATGGATTCAGAGAAGGCGTTTGATCGAGTTGAATGGAGCTTTTTGTGGGGGGTGATGCGAACCATGGGGTTCGGGGATACATTCCTTAGGGAGATTCAGGCCTTGTATAGGTCCCCAAAGGGGAGGGTGGTAGTGAATAATAAAACGTCGAAAGAAATATCCATGACCAGAGGAACTAAGCAGGGATGCCCCATGTCACCTTTGTTGTAAGCGCTTTATATGGAAGCCCTGGGTAGTAATATAAGGCGAAATCAAGACATTAGAGGGATTAAGGTGGGAAATAACGAATATAAACTGGCAATGTTTGCTGATTGATATTTTGCTTTATTTGGCCCATCCGCATGAAGATATTTCAAGTGTCCTCGAAGTAATATGTGATTTTGGGAAGTGGTCAGGGCTTAAGGTAAATGCAGACAAGTCTACTCTTTTTTTCTATACAAAAGCAAGGGGAGTGAGGGGAATAGAAATGACTCAGCAGGCGGAATCCCAGTAACTTAAGTCTTAGATATTTGGGTATTAATGTCACGAGATCCACAAGGGAGCTCTATGGGGCCAACTTTCCGCAGCTTGTAAAGAGGCTAAAGAATGATGTGGAAAAGTGGGCTCGCTTGACGATATCATGGCTAGGACGAGTGAATACTCTTAAAATGGCAGTGCTCCCAAAAATATTATATTTGTAGCCGATGCTTCCTATTGTTATCCCGAGAAGGCACTTTGTTGAAATAAAGAGGATGAACAATAGGTTTGTCTGGCAGGGTAAAAGGCAAAGAATTGCATACGAGGTGCTGGCTCAGCTGAAGAAAAAGGGAGGAGTGGGTCCGCCCGATATGTATGAATACTACCAAGCCTCCCAGTTTAGGGCGCTAGTGCCCCATCTGAGAGAGGAGAATCGTCTCCAGTGGGTGGTAATTGAAAATTATAGAATGAGGCCAGTCTCACTTGGGTCGTGGGCACCTAGGAATTTTTTTCCGAGCAATGTCATCAATCATTTTGCTATGGGCTACCTTCTTGGCCTGTGGTGGAATAAGAGGGAGATGAAGCGGCTGACGACATGGCCGTCGCCGATGAGCTGTATATGTGCTCCTCTGATTCAGGACGAGGTCGGGGATCCGTTGAGGTTCCAGAGTTGGTATGAGGCAGGGTTGGCAAGGGTAGGCCAAATGGTGAAACAAACGGGATGTATAACAATACAAGAGTTGGAGAAGGGTCTTCAGATAGGCCCATTGGATGTCTTTAGATGTTTACAGCTGAAGGGTGTCTTGTCGGCAAAGAAATGGAGGGAGCAAATAAAGAGAGACCTAATGCCTATGGAAAATATTTCAAGCGAGGTCGTTAATATGAAGGGTCTCATCTCCAGGCTGTATGCAGTTCTAATGGAGGCAAAGGGTGTCGGGGCAGAGGGTGCGAGAAAGAGGTGGGAAACAGATATGAAGGCCCCTATCTCGGACGCTTTGTGGTCACGTATCTGTGCGGCGCCATATAAGACTTCCATCTCAATGCAATACAAGATGCACGGACTGACGCTATTGTACAGATAGCAGCTAGACCCTAAACGATTATCTAAAATGTTTCCTCAAACAAGTTCCAAGTGCTGGAGGGGATGTAAGGGAGAGGAAAACTATTGGCATATGTGGTGGTCTTGCCCGAAGGCGCAAACTTACTGGTCGGAAGTTCTAAGCTGGATTAAAAAAGTGGAAGGCGTCTCGAGAAGCTGCGAGCCCATATTGGTAATTTTCGGCCTGGAAAAACAGGGTAATCGATGGGAGAGAATTCTGCATATGGCCCACTTTTTGCTCTTGGCTGCAAGAGTGTGTATAACAAGATGGTGGAAATCGGAAAGTCAAACAAACAAACACTCATGTTTGGTCTGCAAAGGCCAAGGAACTCTACGAGATGGAGACTACTCAGCTTAATGAAACGGCCTCCACCAGAGAGATAGAGTGGGCTCCCTTCAACGAACTTTACAAATAATTGAGGAAAACATGGCTTCTCGCTGCGTAAGTTTTATGATTGCCCGAATAATGTGAACTTAATCTGTTTGCTCCTTTTTTCTACTAAGGGGGGTGGGGAGAGGTGATGGGGGGGGGGAATATGTTTTTGTTGAAATTGATGTTACTTTGATGATTGGTGTGATATCACCTTTACTGTTGAAATTTAATATGAAACGGAAATAAACTCAAATTAAAAAATAAATTTAAAAAAAGCCAGAATGCTCTGCCACTCTACCAAGGTCCTGAGTTAGTACAGACTGATACTAAGAGTTGGAGATCTACAAACCACTGGGATAGCTTACTAAAGTCTAACTACCAGTAGGACTTTAGGAAAAAACCCTACCGGGTACAAATCCATAATTTCTGCGCTGCCCAAGGACAGCCAGGCTGGCCCGAGGGCTGTCCTGGGACAGTCATTTCTAAACCGGTCTTTACAGCTGGAATGTTTCAAGATGATTACTCCGCGCACATAGCCAAGTCCGTGTGTGCAGGGGACTGGATGTGTTCCCTGGACCCAAGGATCCGCACCTGCATGTACCCATCTACCAACCGCATCAGACGTTTCTGCGGTTCACGATTGTGTCACACCACTTTTAGTACAAGGTGCTGCCCTTCGGCCTGAATTCTGCCCCTCGTAGCTTCATGAAGAGAGGCTCATGTCCCTCATGTCCCTCCGCAAGTCAGTGGGGCACTTTCTGGCCAACTCGACCATCTAGGCATGCTAGTTCCAGCAAATTCTGGGCCTGATGGCCTCCTACGTGCTCACTGTACAGCACGCTCGCCTCAAGATGAGGCGCCTCCAGCTCCACCTGGTGGCCAATTGGGATAAGGAGACGGGGTCTGTCGGACAGGATCCCAAATCCACTGCTCCTACTGCCAAATCTTTGCTGGTGGGTGATGGATGTCAGTGTTTCGTTGCAGGTCCCCCTTCACTGACCAGAGCCTACCCTGGTGGTGACAACGGACTCCTCTTTCAGGCTGGGGGGCTACTCTGGAGGGCTTTGCGATTCATGGTGCATGGTCCAAGACGGAGGCCTCCTGCATATCAATCTACTCGAGCTTAAGGGAGTGGGCATGGCCCTCAAGGCATTTTTGCCCCTTATCAGGGACAGGTCTGTTCTGGTCAGGACGGACAATTCTACTACAATGTTTTACCTGAACAAGCAGAGTGGCTTAAACCTAAATCTAAAGATGGGAGCAAGCTACGACCATCAAATAATAATAACGAAGTCCTAGTGGTGTCTGTCAAAATAATAGGGCTGATACTAATAAATCTAATAGCAATCCTTACTTCGAAATACAAAATAGTGTGAGAAACAATGTTATGCAAAAGAAAAAAGCGCTCAAGAAATGATAGGTCAGGATATTAAAGCTGTTGGCCTCCCTTCCCCACGTTTTCAGCACAGGACAAGGCGGCACAGTCTCTGGTTTCTCTAACACGAGTGTGCAGTTCAAAACTTCAATATCATGGCCTTCTGTACCAAAGTCTCTTTGCCATTCAAAGTCTTTTTCAGAGGGCTCAGACCCACCTTCATTTCACATGTACAAATTCTCAGGTGTTTTTCTGTTCACCCGGGGTACCCCTCTGCCGGGCCAAGACCCACTTCAACACAAAACCTTCTTGTGCGATTTTCGCTTTGCCCCGAATCCCTCTCCGTCTGGCTCAGACCCACTTTAACACAAAGCTTTTAATTAAGCTCCCTCTGCCGGGCTCGGACCAACTTTCTCAACGTTGATGTTAATACAGTAATGAACATTTGTGGCAAAGACTTTCGATTGTGCGCTGGGTTTTGCTTGACCCGCCGCAGGACCATTACAATTCACACTTCTCTACAAGTCTTTCACTTTTCAGCTGGATATCTTACGAGACCTTCGATTGAGCACCCATGTGGTGCCGGACCTGTCAAAGGTATATCTCTGTTTCAAAGTTCAAACACTCATCAACAGTTCAACTTTACTTGCGTCTTTTATCACACATATTTCAAACAATGTTCGTTTCAAAGGTCACCATACAATGTTGCTGCTTGCAACCTTGGCTTCAACACAGACCGATATTGTATCAGTCTCCACAACTTACCTGCTGTGTGGATTTCACGGATGCTGCTTTGTTCTTGGAGCCAAGGACAGTATTGCAGTGGCTGAGAATTCTCTCTGCCTTGATTCTTGACGCACGAGTATCTCCAACACAAAATGCAGGATTCTTCAGCCTGTTTTTCTGGTCTTGCGCTTTCCAATCTTGAGGGCTCACAATGAAAGCAACTGTTACTTGTCGACAAGGAGTAGTTTTGTTTCTGGCTTTCTTCCTGTACCTTCCAACTGGTTGGAATAGTCAGGTCGTCTCTGCCTTTGTTCCGGACAGCCATTTCCACTTGCCTTTTGGACTGTTTCCCCATTTCTCTGCCACACCGGTGTGACCTCTCCCCTGCCCCATTTCCATGATTGGCAATTTCCCTCCAGGAGGTAGGCTCTTAACCACACTCCCTAGGACAGCCCACTGTCCGTGCAGCCCATTCGGCCAAGGCAAAGGGGAGCTCCCAAAGAAGCAGCTCCAGACCGCATTTGCCCGAGAAGCCAGTAGCCAGCCGACAACCAGCAGCAACTGACAAGATAAGGGTGGGGAGTACAGCAATCACTGTATTCCAAAAAGCCCTGCCTCTTTTATTATCTACGCAACCTAATCATACCATAAATCAGCCAGCTAGTAAACAATACCCCTGTACTGCTGTGTAACAAACGCTTAGTGGTGTGATTCACTGTTGTGTCCCATTCTTGCGTTCTCCATCTATTCACATACCTCAAATCTAGGTGTTGCCTCCAATTTAGGCAGGCATTCACATTCTGTCCTGGTGAAGTTTAGTCATGCGTCACACACCGATAGAAGAATTGTGAAGATTAGCATTGGGTCACATCTAGACAACTGTAATACTAGCTTGCGTCACATCTAGACAGAGGTGATTAGATTAGGTCGGAGCATAGTGACCAGCAAACACTTTTCCCCCCCATTAGGCTGTCTGACCCTATCATATCTCCTGTCTCCAATAACATTTAGCCTGACTGTGCCAGATAGCCATTGCTTGTATTTAGCCTGATTGTGCCAGATAGCTATACCTCGTATTCAGCCTGATTGTGCCATATCTCCAGTCTCTAATAGCATTTAGCCTGACTGTGCCAAATAGCTATACCTCGTATTTCGCCTGATTGTGCCAGATAGCCGTACCTCATATTTATCTATTTATTTATTTATTGTTTGCTTGTTAGGCGCTTATACAATAAAAATATACTGTTTCAAAGCGCCCACAGGGCAGGGAGGGAGGGGAAATATATTACAACACAATATTTAAAAGCAAAGGGGGGAAATAGGGAGGGGCCAAACCTACTATGCTTTGAGTACTCAGAAAGTGCAAATACAGACAGGAAGGGAGAAGAGGGGGGTAAGTGCTGGGGAGTCCGATCCCGTGGGTGAGTCATGGCCAAAGTGCTAGAATGCTGAGTGCTACACGGCCTGGGCCACGCGAGGAGTAAGTGCAAGTCTCCTGTGCAGAGGGTGTGCAGATACAAAGTGCTGTGGAATGACAGGAGCTGGGAAGAACTGGTGTGGCAGGTCAAGGCCCTGAAGAAACACAAGGGTCAAGGACACCGATTCAGCAGCTGTGAGATTAGCAGAGGAGGGAAGGAGGAGGAAAAGAGGAAAGGCTTAAGGAGCTTCTGGAATTTGAAAAGATCCTGCTCAAGGCGCAGGGGGGTGGGGGGGCTATTCCAAAGGAGGGAGCCCACATACAATGCAGCCTGACTTTGCCAGATAGCCATACCTCGTATTTAGCCTGATTTTTTATGATTGAGCCAGATTGAAAGGCCCATTAAGGTGTTTTTCTCATTATCCAGGTGTCCCAAACCCAGGTGCTACTGCATTTGACTGTTGAAAGACCCATTAGGCGTTTCTCCCATTATACAGGTGTGCGAAACCCAGGAACCACTGTACATCACAGTCTACAAATCTAGGTGTGTGTATATAAGGTATTTTCTCTTACAATTGGTGTTGCAGAGTCACTGATGGAAGGCTTTTAGCCAGCCACCATGACAGGGCTTGCAAAATCTATTTGCATAGTGTAGGAGATTTCATGAAGGTTGAGCACGGGGATGCTTGAAACTTAATTGATAGATACTGCAAACAAACTGTTAAAAGTAAATTACAAATAAAAGTCTTGTGTGAATGGCCTCTGGGTGCAGCATTGCGCCAAATATGAAGTGTACTTATGGTGCCATGTAGCATTTTCCAGAAAGCAATGGTAAAATCCTTGTCACCAGTCACCATGGGGCGAGTGCATTTCTCTTAGGTAAAGTATGTAAAAGAAACTGTACCTGCTGGTCTAGTGTGAATGTGTGAGGCCTGCATGAGGTCAGCCTCTCAAAGACCAAGACACTGCAATACATTCCATGCCATGGAGCAAATCGCAGACATGTTAAACAAATTGGTATGCCATACCAGACATCACAAGGAAAGCAATGATGACTGTTTGGTCCATCCTTTTACCTGTGCCCACAGAAGTTGCCTTTTCCTGCAGGGGTACAGAGAAATAAGCAGACCATACTTTTATGGGCACAGACCAAAACTGAATGGGTGAAGCACAGGAAGTCCTGACCAGACTCAAGAGCAAATCTGCATGTGTGCAAGCTAGGTGTGCAAGCATCAGGAGTTCATCTTTAGCTTGTTCTGCCTCTTTGACTGGCTCTCAGAGCAAAAGAGGCCTAGGCTCTCTAAATGCTGGGTTCTTCCTTCACATCCTGCCGACTGTATCCCTTGATCAACCAGCTCAAGTTCAATCTAGCTTCCCGGCTGGATCCTTTCATCTTGGCCCTACAGGGGGCGGGGGGGGGCGGGGGCGGGGACGGGTACTGATTTTTTTGGATCCTTCATGCCCAGCTTGGTTTTCTAGCTCCTCCATTTATAGCTCTTAGCATCTCGACACAGCATCTTTTGTCCTTCCAGAAATTCTTCTTTGAGCTCCACAGACTAATATCTACTCTGCTGTAATTTCAGGGCAGGGTGCAGCTCACTGTTCAACAGATACTAAGCATCTTTGTGAGCTGTGCAAACTTCATCGGAGAACAATTCTATCACCTTCTGTAATGGACACCATGTTAGTCATGTCACATTAAAAGGTGAATGGCAGTGGGTAATGAAGTGAAGTGGACGAAGCGGTTTGTATTTGGCTTGCCTACAGGTAGGTCTCTGCACTAGTGTCAAACACAGCAGCCTTTTGGGGAGTGAAACATGGGGAATTTAGTTCAGGATATCGCATGTTGGAGTCGCATTACACCAAGGGGGCAGAGTACTACTTACTAAGTCACTACTGTATATTGACAGTGTGAGAAAAGAAAGGGTGCACTAATACGCTCAAAAGGCCAATCCTGGCTCTCCTGTAACTGCTGAGAGACTGTGGAGGGGGATGATGGAAGTATGCATGAACGGGTGCTTGTGCCACCAAAACGAAGCCATGCAGATGGGAGCCTTTTTCAGAGACTTCTGATAACCCTTTATTGATCTTGATCAGGCCACAACATGTGCACCTACCACTAGCCACCTGCAAGTAATAACTCACTGTTAGCAAGCAATAAATAGATGCATGCCAGGAGGAGAGTGAATTTTGCCTGGCATATAGAGCTTGTACCTTGAACCAGGAACATCCTGGAGGGAACCAAATCGGTGCTCATCAACTTTCCAGTCCACCAGTGCTGGAGCAATAGGAACCTTCAAATGGCTCTGGACAGAAGGACATTTGCATTTCTTGAGAGTGGTCCCGGACGCGACCTAGCAGCTCACTGGTTACGCCCACGTTAAGTCTAAAAAATGGAGCAAGCCGTCTTTTTTGCGTATGTGCATTGGATGCGCAATCATCAAAGTAAAGGCATTTTAAAAAGTAGATGCGTTTACACCTTGCTAAAAGGTCAAGCTCTGCTTCAATCATTTTGAACGATAAGCGCCACACTCTAGTAATGCTACTGCACTCATCACCTGTTACTGGATACAGGCTTGCCAGAAACACGCCCGCTTTAAACTTTGCAGCTTTCAGTATCAGGTAGTTCCATCTGTCAGAAACTACATCCGGTCAGCTCTGTGAGGAAAACGGCTGTAGGCCAGGTGTGGGCGAGTGCCAAGAAAGTGATGCATGTGCTTAAGGTTATCGATGTAGCCTGGTGGCAAGGTGGCAGTGCCAGACGGGTAATCAAACCCATTAAACATTAGCAGGTTGTGCGACATGCTGGATGATGCAATTACGTCTTCCATTACTGTAATTGAGAGTCGTGTAACTAAACCACAGCAGTGTCACAAGGTGTGGCACGATAAGAGGGCTGAAAGGACACGTGCCCCTGGATACGCTCTATAGAGCGCCAACACTAGGTTTTCTGCAAGAGAAAGAAGTGCGCCAGCGAAGCGTTAGCTAAAAGGCCGCATGGAGGTCACTCGTTTCTTTCAGAATGGTTTCATTACAGGATTTGGTAATTTGTATCAACTATATGAAATCCGTTATCAATGGCAAACTTACAGTTAGGAAATTCAGAAAAACATGGTTTTGTGGCTCATGCCTCTGTTGCATGCGCCTATGCCAGGAAACAGACACCAAAACATAAATAAAATAAGAGTAGTCAAAACTGTGCCTGCTTAAAAAGAAAAGTTTGAACATGCACTTAAAAAAAAATATAAAAACCTTCACTGGACTCAGAGGGAGGGGGCAGGCCCTGTATTTCACCCCATAACACTGCCCTCCATTGTGTGCGTGTGCCTTCTTTTGCATCTATGGGGTTGATGCAAAAACTATGATTTGGCCAGTATGGCAATTTGCAGCACCCTATATGTGTTCATAAATAGTTCAATAAATTATATATTGAACTAACCCAAAAGCAACCAGTAACATGAAAGCTTACAACTAAAGGCTTCTCTACTCCCAGTGCATCAGGACATCTTCACACACGGGACGCCCGTCGACCCACTATGGGAAGGGACCAGAAGCACCTGCCATAGATTTAAAAACATTTTTTTTTTGTTTTAAAATACAAGAGAAAAAGCACATGCAAAGTACTGCCACCTTCGACCCCACTCCTCCCATTTCATATCCTTTTCATTCTGGGTAGCAAACTGAGTAGAACAGGGAAGGGGCAGTGTGTGGGTTGCTTAGAAGAGGTGGGGTAGGTGGGAGGGCTGACTGACTAGCAAGACACAAGTCACTTCAGTGAATACCCTGTACATCATCATCAGGACCAGAGCCGGCCATAGGGCAGGGCGAGCCGGGCAGCCGCCTGGGACGCCCTGCCTTAGACCCCTGGCCATGCCAGCTCGAGGGGAGTCTTTTAAGGTCTCCCCCGAGCTGGCGGGGTGGGAGAAGGCACGGCCGGCACCCTATTGAAATTAAATGTGCCCTGCAGAGCGTATGTAATAACAATAGAACGCCTGCCATGCCTATTGAAGAACTTTGAGCTCTCCCCACCCCATGACTAGGGGCACGTGGGTGGGCAGGGGCGCCAACTTGTTTTTCTGCCCTGGGGCGCCAACGCTTCCAAGGCCGGCCCTGATCAGAACCACTTATCATTGGGACACTCCCCAAGTATAGCTGTAGGGCTATAGACTGCTAAAAGGGGCAAACAAATTGGTAACAAGGAGAAGACAAACAAGTAACTTGCAGAGTGCAAGACGAGACCTGTATCAGAGTGCAGGGCAATGTTTTGGCTGAAAGTTGTTAAATCCAACTTTAGCAACGTATTCCTGTGTACAAGGGCGTATGGATTGGTACTGGATAGCGGCTGTTTCCCTCCTGGTGTTCAAACATCCAAACTTAGCGTACGCATACTTTCTTGGGGTTTTTTGTTTGTTTGTTTTGGCACTTACGCACCACTGTACGGCCACAACATCGCCAACAGTGGTGGCTGGCCACTATGGGCCCCCCTTGCCTCAGTGGCAGGCAGCAGTCCACTTGTGTGCTTTATTTGCTCCCTGCCTGCCTCTGAGAAGGAGCACAACACCCGCTACACATTTTTGTTTGTATGCAAACTGTATCCCCAGGTATACTACTCTACTTTATGATCTACCAGCAAGTAGGTTCCTCCACTCTCTGGACTTTAGGTTCAGGTTGAACAACCTGAGCCATGTGTGGCTAGACTGGAAAGCTGAACCATCCATGCGCTATTCCATGGCTCACCAATCTGGTCTCTAGTCCCGTTGCCAAAAGATTGCGTTAATACCAGCAGGTCTCCAGACCCTTTTACGTCCTGCTAAAGTCTGGCCTCTGCCACAAGCCACGATATCGCACGTAGATACCTCAAATGTCAACTTTATTCTGGGTGGCAACACTGGACCCCACCAGGGTCTGTCCTAATTCCCACCATATTCTGGATTGCTCTACTAAATCTAGACTCCCAACAACATTTGGGCTGTTGGTTCTTCTCTCTTGCATACTCTAGGTTTAGTCTCTAGTTCTAGACCACTACTCTAGTTGTCCTTGGGTCAAGTTCATATCCGCCGATATCTGAACTAGCCTCCAGCAGAACATCCCTCTTCTCCTATGTCTAGAAACCACCAGTATCGCAGTGGATATGTGGAAGCCCCATAGAAATTTCACAACTTCGTTTGTGCTGGTCTCTGCCAGTGGCTTGCAAGAACACCCGTCCCTTCCCACATCCTCAATTCTCTGGTATTATTTTAGAACAGGGCTGAGGGACCCATGTTACTCCTAATTAAATCACACCTGACTCCTTCCCTTTCGAAGGGACTGATTGACCTATGATTTTGCTCTAACAATATCATGAAGGTAAGCCTCGCCCTCACCACCTCAACTACCTCACCTGCATGCTGGCTTTCGCCAGCTGGAATTTGTCTTCCCTGCTCATCCAGCATCTATTGATGGCTTACGTTTTATAAACTGGGCACGCAGTTTGTAGTATGGCAGAAGGATTATCGGGTTCACAGATCTCCACAATGCGATCTGAGCTGCATGCCCTCTCCGCACAAGTTTCAATTTTGGGTTGTGGGAACATGGGGGAACGAGAGGCTACTGAATTTATGTTCTGGACCCACACCAGAGTGCAGCACCTGCTTTGGCATCTCACCACCGCTGCAACACCAATCGCCTACCCATGGGCAGAGCCATGAAGGAGCGGGGGGGGCATCATCTGGAAGCCAAGACTAAAGCAGCCGAGCTGTGGACCAGATGTAAATGAACATGCAATCCCCATCCTCTGGAACTAGCCCAGACTGCAATCTTGTTGCTTTGGCGACCTGAAAGCCCCTGCTGCCTTTCCCCACTAATCACTACTCCACGGTACTCACCCTTCTGTGTTACTGCCAATGCTGATCACTCAAACCAGACGGCCCAGGAAAAAACAGGGGAGGGTCCCTCAATGGCAGGAATTGGACTCCCAAATAACCCACCTGGTGCAGCTGAAAGTCTCCAGTGAAATGCGAAGTGGTGGGTGGAAAGCTTATTTTGGAGCAAATTCCATCCACCTTCCTAGGTGTACTTAAGAACGTGTAGTATATTTTAGGTTTGGGGAGTGTGCAGGCAGCATAATATCAGTCTATTGGGACCTATGTGGACACGTTACAGTGGCACAGAAGCGTAGACAGGGTAGGTCCTGAGTGGGCAAGGCCCACCCAAAATCTGTAAATGCCCACTCAGCAGCGCCCTGTGGGCATTTACAGATGTTAATGTCACTGTGGTGGGCCGAACTACACTAGCTTCAAGCCCGGATCTACATTACAATACCCATTAGTTCGCATTTTGTGACTCGAGTTTTTCATATTTTGTTTGTCCCCTGCTTTCCATTTAATGTATGCAGGGGACACCCCTGCAACCTCCCCAAGCCCATAATGCCGAACTAGGGGAGCAGGGGACACCCCCCGCTCACCTACTTCGGCATTTTGGGATTCGACCTTTCGTATCATGCCGAATATGCAATAAAAGCGCATTCAGCATGAGATTTATGGTATTTTGGGGTAAACCCCCCACCTGTTGGACAACCCTGGCTAAGCCTCTGCAGTGGCATAGACTTTCTAAACCAGTTTTCCGCTTCATACTACGATTATGGGCAATGGTCCCTTTAAAGTTATGGGTATTTATATGCACACAAATTGAGCAGAGCAAGAAATGCCTACTATTACATAAATATTTGTCCATTTGGTCGAGCAATAGAAACGTAACACTATGACAAAGAAGGCAATTCGGATTTGAAAATGAAAGCACAATATAGGTTTCACTGAAGATTTAACAGGTTCATTAAAAAAAAAAAATTTAAAAAATAAAGGTCAAGTCTGTAAAACAAAAACGCTACACCCAATCAGCACTGAATGCTAATCCCAGATGGTCGTTCTCTACCCTGGTCATGACAACTATTAGTGGTGGCTTTGGAAGATCTTTGGAATAACCCCCTTTTCATGCCCCCCAGTGCAAAAATTGATGTGAAGCGGTTTGTTAGGTATAATACCCAGGAACATCTTGTTTCGGACAGGATTACCCACTATCAAAGCCTCTTTTGGAAGGGGAACTGTATTGGGATCTTATTTCTCCTGCCTGTGCAAGCAGCCTGTTCATTAAATTTAGAAAGTGTACTCTACAGGTGGCACCTCACCCACCTGTCCAGCATGTGGCCTGGCTCCCGAATCAGTAATGCATTTTCTGTTATTTTGTGAATGCTATTGTTTGCTAGGGAAAATGTATTTAATCCCACTGTTTAAGAGAGAACATGTCAGAAGCAGCCGAGATGCGGTTGCCTTATGTCGGTCCAATGCATCAACCAATGACAATTATTTTGTTTCCAAATATATGTATTGTGCCCAGTTACACAGGAGGATTGTATCCGAGCTTTGATTGCATTTCCAATGCCTGGTGTTATTTCGTGGCATTTTATGTGAACTATTTTGACGGTTGTTTTTTTTCCTATGTGAATGATGTAATGTATTCTGTATGCTGATGGTACTATTTGCTGAATAAAGCACCGTTTGACTGACTGACTAATCCTAGAGCGGAGTCATAAGCTTTAGTTACAATCGTTTTACTAATCCTCTAAAATGCATAGGGTGGTAGCGACGGTGAAACCCACACACTCATCACAAAAATCTTAAACCAGCATAAGGGCAGTGGTCGAAGTGTACAAAAAGAAGTAGTGGAACTATGTTCCCTGCTGGCGTGCCCCGCTCCTCACACACCCCATCGCCACGCCCCCTCCCACACACAATCCAAACCCCCAAACCAAACAAACCTGCTATTTATGGGAATGTTCAGTGCAGTGCACTGAAGTGCAAGTTTCAAATTCTTCCTACACTTTCATTTTAAAACAAAACCATTCCAGAACGGTTTATTTTTAAAATAAAAAGTATAGGAACAGTATAATTTAAAAATAAAAAGTATAGGAGCACCGCTCCCGCCCACTTCGACCTCTGCATAAGGGTGCACCACCGACAGTGCTTTTTTCTTTTCGAGCTCAGTTTAGTGAACCAAATGCTGTCAACTCATTAGCCTCTGTACACTCTGCCAATAGGAGTGCACAATAACAAGCATACCTGTAATTGGTCTCCAGAGTGCAAAGGCTTCGGAACTATACAAACAGGTGTCTAGACCTCCATGGACATCGCAAGAGAAGACAAATAGATGAAAAAAAAATTAAATAAATAGAAGCAGATTCCTGGAATGCAAGGGCTTTGCTCAAAAAGGTGCCTGGAGCGTTTTCTGTCATACACACAAAGCCAATAATCACACCACAGACAAAGACCCGTGATTACACACATGAGATCTTCTTTGGATCATTAACGCCGTCTGTTAACTCGCAGTCACCAAAAAACAAAAGCACACCAGCTTGCTTCGCAAAACTAACAGCCATGGCTATGGGCCAGGTCCAAAAAAACGCCAGGCATTTGGCAGATGGGGCCGTTGGAGCACATTCCAACGGCATGTTTATATACTCAGGCACGTGTGTGTCAGGTTCCATTCAAAGAATAAACTTAAGAATTATTGTTCTGCCTCACTAATGCTTAACGTTTTCGCAGAGATAATATCACAAAAGTACAAAATATAAAGGGAAAATCTCTAAAGTCTCCCCTGCCAGTGCCCATATCCAATTGAAATGTTTGGTCAACACCAGCTTATCAATAATGTGTGGACCTGCTGGTGCCACTGCATAGCATGCTCAGCTAATCACCCCCTATGCCTTCCAAGTAGCCAGGGCCATAGTGCGTGCTTCACAGGTTCATATTGGTGCCTCCTACCCATGGGTGTACTTTTAGGTGGGGACAGGGGCGCTTGTTTCCCCCATTTGTCCATCTCTTAAAATGGGAGAGATGTTCTTTTGCCACACGTGACAAACCCCTGACCCAGGCGTTTTATTTAAGGGTATGGGGACCAGGACCGAGTACAGACTCGACATGGCCTCCTTCAAATGGCTACCAGTGCCATCCGAGTGTAGCACATAAATTAATCATACTGTGAAGGAAAATGTTTCTTCGCAGCACTCCTGCCTGTTCTCCTAAACCCCTAACTCTCCAACAGCCACTTGGAGGCAGAGGTTTTTCAAAAAGGCATTTGATCTATTGAAGGAAGCATCTCCATGCAGGCAACGGGAGACATCTTTCTTTCAGGAAATCTTTGAAAACCTTCTTGTTGCCTGTCAAAATCCTCACACAGGTCCATGCTGGCTCCTTCTGATAAGCACCTGGAAGGCTTAGGGTTGCTTCCAATTAGCAAAATAACACATTTTACTTGGTGCTTTCACAGTGCAATACGCCAGTTCTGAATACCAAGATGTGGGTTTGTATTCACTTTTCCAATGAACAGAACATGTAAAACATTGCCCTGGCAATTAGATCCCAACAGTCAATGGCACAGTCACAAACTCTATCATTGAAACTCGCACACAGCAGGTTGCTTTAACAATACAATTCCACACTTCAACAAGCAGAGCAAAGATAAAATGTAAAACCCTTCCAACCGTCCCATTGTTTTATTCCCCAGTATACTCCTGTAACGACATAACAGACACCAATTAGCCGTGAGCAAATTTGCCTAAAATACATTATCCTGCCAATGTCAATAAAATGCGAGTTATTCAAATACCTCACTAAATAGCAGAAGCCACTAGAGGGTAATGAACATCCAACCAAAACAGACAGTGCTTACTGTCACACAACACACCTATTGGTCAAAATAACAGGGGGAAAATCATTTTCTGTTTGCGTCCTTTAATATTTGTCAGTTCCTTAACACATAATGGATAGTGAACAATTGGACTAACTCACGTAGGTGAATTTAAAATCAATGTAAATGGGAGGCTAAGCAAAATTCTTTAATTGGGGTTTGGCCAACAGCTTATGAAAACAGGGCTACAGTCAAAGATAGACTCTGAACATCTATGTATAACCATTCATACCCCTCTAACTGCCCTAAAAAAATGGAAGGAAAAGACCTAGGTTTTGGATGCCTGACCTCTTGAGCAGACCATAAAAAGGAAGCCAATTGGCTCCATATGCAACTACAGTTTCATCAGTTCCTGAGGAAACTGGAACAATCCTATCCCATTCACTGTTTAGCCAATGGAGTCTATTCTACCAGTTTCCATGATCGTGAATTTTAGCTCTTTAAGCGTGCAACTCTGAAACATCAATCGGTCATCATGGCCTTCAATGCAAAGGACCAACATTTTCCACTCAGTAGCATCTAGTGCAGAGAAGCAAACCTGTCTGCCTAGATGAACCCAGACTCCGAACGAAGAAACACTGCCTAACCAAAGCACAGTATCCAAGCTGCAGAAACTCGAGTGTGAAAAAGGTTCAAAGTGATACATTCACCCACATGCAAAAATAAAATAGAACCAGTGGAAAAGGCCTCAGAGTGATTACTGAGATCAAGAAACAAATATCTTGCTGTTGAAAGCCCTCTTGCAAGGAAAGCTGCACAATCCCCAGTCACAAACCAAAGAAAGTTAGATGAGACAAGATATAAGAAGGTAACTGAAGGGTCTAATAAACACAGTGGGAGCAAAAAAAGTACTTTATGATTCCCAGTCATATTTTTCAATTATTGGTTTCTGATTTAACATATTTGAAATATGTAAAGGTCATGAATTAAGCAACTATATTTACAATTGCAATTCAGGTTAGTCCAAATGCTTGTTCACTGCATAGCAGATACTCCATTAAATAGACTAACAGTATTTCCCATCAATGCAAACGTGAGACGTTCCCTAGTAAAACTGTACTAAGTAGAACAGTGATGCCAAAGAGCTGCATGTACCCCCCCTGACCCCCTCCCCCCCTCCCCCCCCTCGATGCCCCAGAGATGCTGTTGCAATACCTCTGCTTAAGAAGCCATTCACTGATCACCCTTCATCATCACATTTCCGAAAAACTTCCAACATGAACCTTTTCGGCAAACGTTTGGAAAAAGTGGTAGATGGTTCACCTCAGACCTTTTCGGAAACCAAGAATATATCTTAGATCACCTACAGGCAAGGGTTCAGACCACAGCACAGGACCAAGTTAGTAATTACGATCGTGCTGGATGATCTATGGCTGCAGACAGTTTGGGAAGGTAGAAGCAGTGGTGCTCTTAGATAGTCGCCATCCTTTCTTAGGGCTTCCCATGAGGTATCGATAGGCAGACTAAAGGAAATTCGCTAGGCAGGCCAAGTCCTGAAATGGAAACAGTCTTTTTTCCAGGACGACTGCAGATCTTGGCTTCCTTTTAACTCAATAAATTGGCCACTGAGGTACAGGGTCAGATGTTGAAAAGGAGTGGGGGCATGACAGATCCCTATCTGCATCAATCCCTTAGTAGGTAAATTAAGAATTTCAGTGTCACAATATAGAATTATGCTGCTAAAACTCAATATATCTTTGAGCTAAACCCAGAGGGGCAGAAAGAGCACACTCGTCCGACTACCTTCAGGCAAACCATGGTTCCATGCAGAGACATAGCTATCAGATTATGGTCGCTGTAAAACCTGTACAGCGACGGCCATTCAATCTCCAGACTCCCTTTTGGGAGCATGCACTCAATCCACCTGTTTGGTTAAGAACATGGGTGTCCTTTTGGATGCAGACCTTACGAAAAGTCAAGATGAGAGCGGTTAAAAGGGGACCTCTTTTCTCTTAAAACATTTAGGAAAGTCCTCTCCCCCACCCCCCACCAGGACTTTCCAGCTATAGTAGATGCCATTTTATCTTTGGTCTGGTTGATGCTGGACTACTCAAAGCACCCATCTTGGCCTACCCAGATCCCTGTTGGATAGACTGCAAAATGGTGCCACACAACTGTTGAAAATGCGATAATGGGAGCACATTACTCCAGCTTGCTGTTGCCTTGAATACTCACCTGTTGAAATTATAATCACATTTAAATCCCTCTGCATGGCCGATAGAGATTGGTACAGTCTGGGACCCAGTTTCATTCAACAGAAATTCCAAAAATATACCCCAATGCAATCTTTGGGATTGTATTCTGCTAAGTGTGTGGGCTGCTGCAACTATTCTGTGTGCGGTATCATGCTGTGGATGTCCTTCCATTGTCTCAGCATACCTAGATTCCTATTTTCAATCTACAAAATCCCTGAAGACTTTTCAGTACCCAGGGGTAACAACCATATTCTTTTGCCATGTTAGCTCTGATAAGTCAGAGCTAGGCCGTTACCTCAATCATTATAGTGCACTTAATAAACATAACAGAGGAAAAGTAAAAGAAAAAAAAAAAAAAAGAGAGAAAGGTTTTTGGGAAATTGGATTGAAGTCTATGCACGTTCTCAGGAACCCATCAATATAAGGATCCGATGCCCGTGATAAAATTAGGTAATATCAATTCTTCCATGGGAAAAATAAAGGAGGCATTGGACAGTCACCCAGAGAATTTGTAGCCACCATCCACCCCTTGATCGAAGTTCTCTCTGAAAAAACGAATTGAGATCAGAAGAAATGATGCCCTACCTCTCAAATGCATACCAGAAAAAAAGGTGTGCTCCTTTCAATCTGTTGATTAGCCCACAAGTTACTAAAGCCCATAAAAGCCTTGTTACGCTTCCAACCTCATGAGCTAAAAAAATAAAATAAAAGAAATTGTCGTTTCCTGAATTAACTAATTTCAAGTGCAATGTGCCACCTCCTCAATGTAGCAGGTAAATTGCCTATTCGAAGTTCCTACATAGTTTAGGATTCTGTATGCAAACCAAACACAGAGGAAACCAGCAATGAGCATCTGCTAGTTGGCATAGCAAAAGCATTCAGATTATAGAACTGAATGCTTCCTGGCAAAAAACAAACCAGGAGACATGAACCCAAAATTCCCAGAAGGCGGACAGACAGTTGCCAAGCTTTTAAACTCATATGAAGGCTGTAGGTAGTGTTATTAATTAATTCTGCAATTAACTGCGAGATCTTGGAGTGGGAATCTGTTGGTTTTAGGCTCGATTGTATAGTTAATTACTAGGCATGACTGATGGGGGATAATACACTTGGAGAGTTAAAGGGATTTGGAAGCTGCAGTGTCAAGGCTACTGGAAGGATGAAAGAACGATCTCTGAACACACGATAAGGGCAGGCAAACATTTCCTTTCTTCTTGTCCTGTCTTTTCCCGCTCATCCTCCATGCATTCCTCAAGCACCTTGCTCACATCTAATATGGACTAATTTCCTTCCCATGTATTTCCATTCCAGGTAGAACCATACCTTGCTCCTTCCTTCTGTATTAAGACATCGCAAGGGCAGATATTAAAAACTCAAACATGAACAGTTTTAGGCCCAACTACTCCTGCTGAAAGGCTGCATATCGTGATCACCAATTCTGTAAGAAATGGTCATTACTCGTATGACTTCCATTTCCCCCCACAAATGATTACACCACACTACATTTTTTTTAAAAAAAGGTATCCATTACGGATCTCAAAATAGCTGGAAGATATTTGGCTGTTACCTGTACCTCAAAGCCAATTTTTACTCCAGGACAATAAAAACATGCATAGGACACCTCGCCTGCATTGGCAGTTTGGTATTCTCAAAAGTGTTGACTATGGCCATAACAATGAGAACAGACCCATTCAGCTAGTTTGTTTTTTTCTTTACACAATTTCAAGAACTTCAATTGAAAGTTGACAATTGCAAATTACTACATTCAAAACACAAGGAGTTAATAACTTAAAGGGGTAGTTCACTCAAAAATGGCATTCTTTAAAAAGATTGCCCATATTAGAAAATATATATTAAGCTTATTTTTTTTAGAAAAAGTAGCTATGGAAAGTTTTTGGCAAATAAGCAACAAAGTCCAGATTTTCTGTGACTAGGAGGCATCCATTTTCTTAACTAAAGCCGTTTTGTGTGCTTCAGTTAAGCTCTGCTCTTGCAGGAACAATCAAGCAATAGCCCCTTACTGGAAGCTTTTGCTTATTGCTGCAGGAAAGCAGAGCCTTTTTCAGCAGCATGTCTGGGTACCCTGCTGAGCCCGCCTGCCGTGGAGGCTTCTGCCTGAGCTCCGAGTGGGATCGGGTCCCTGTGGCAGGTTAAGTGCAGTGCAGGTCCTGAAAAGGCTTTACCGAGCCCCCAGCTTCGGCGAGGGAAGCTGGGGGCTCAGTGATCTAATCTGCGGGTTTAATTGGTGCATTTGTAGGCTCCGTTTGCCCTGTTGTCACTCAAATGTTTTCAGGTCCTATTTGCTCAGCCCGTTTTAATTCTACAGGCCAGAAAGGGGGCACTACGGGAATCGATGGGGCTTGACCATCACTGGGATGGAGGCCATCACTGATAAAAGCAGGCTTTCTACATGCAGAGCACACTATTCTTTTCTAAACGTGCATCTTACACTTTGATAGAAAAAAAAAAAAGTCATGCGTTTTATCTGTTGAGTTGATGAAAAAGGCTCGGCTCGCCAGCAGCAGTAAGCAAAAGCTCCCAGTAAGGGGCTTTTGCTTATTAAGTTGCACGAGAGCAGAGTTACCAGAAAATCGAGAGGCTACTTCATTGTACAAAATGGATGCCTCTTAGCGCAAACTTTGAGGCTCATTTCCGGAAAATTGTACATATGAACTTTTGCAAAAATATTTGTTATATTTTTCATTATGGACAATCTTTTTAAACCATCCCATTTTTGAGCGAACTACCCTTTTAAATACAACCAATTATAAAAAGGTAATATAGCTTGAATCTCATGTTGTAATTAGATTTAACTCACACACCCCAATTCCCCCCACCCCACATCACCGCTGGATATGAAATACAGTGGATCGAAATAAAATCCCTTGGCTCTTGTGCAAAGTTTTGTAACATGTTTCTTCTAAGATGTTTTGGGACCATTGGCTATGCTGGCAAGGGCTAGTGGGAGTCCAAATATTTCAGAGCTGCAGATCCGGTCGTGCTATAAGCATTTTCTCCCACTGTTACGAGATTTTATATCTTTGTCATTTATTAACATTTTTCACGATCAGCTCTCCTTTCGAAACCATTACGAAGAATGAATGTGCACCGCTATTTCAATAATCAGACAGCTGCTTCGTCTAGGCCCCGTCACCTTTACAATAGTTGGCCTGTTTCCTTCTATCCTACTCTTCTCATCTCTGCCCTTCTTCTTTTGCCCTCTATAGCCTGGTCTGGTTACCGCTGCCAGGGTCACAATATGCCACTATCCGGACACGCCCTGGAGTCAAAAGATCCCTATGGTAGCAGCTTATTAGCAGAAGCTCTCTCCACTCTTTCCCTAAACAATATTCAGATGTAAGCCCTTGCATTTATAGCCATTAGATTACACAGGTAGACATTGCAAATTACTTGCATTGCAGTTCTCCGCAGACCGTGTCCATTTCATCTTAATTTCAGGACAAGTGGCATCCAGCGGTGGACTCTACTCTACAAAAACCCTCCAGAACTAAAGTAATACTCCAATTGCGTGCAACAGGACAATACTTCTGGTGAAATCCTGCCAACTGTTTACAGTGATCTTTTGCCCTTTATATGCACTCCATTCTCTATTAACTAGATTGGCCGTTTGAAGAAAACTCTTCCCTCCTCAAGACCCCACACCCAGCCTTCAAGAGAACGCTGCTGTGTGCAGGCTCCAACAAGCACTGCCCCATCTTGGACTACTGCTGCTCGATTCCACATTGCCTAATGAACTTGGCTACAATGTTTAGTCTGCAATTCCCCCTTCCCCCCCAATCGGAACTACACTCTTAGAGGAGCACTTGCACTGGTAAGTGATAGGCCCAGCCCGCACCCATATAAATTTGGTGTTTTTGAATTGAATTTGGAGAGAGAGAGAGAGAGAGAGAGAGAGAGAGAGAGAGAGAGAGAGAGAGAGAGAGAGAGAGAGAGAGAGAGAGAGAGAGAGAGAGAGAGAGAGAGAGAGAGAGAGAGAGAGAGAGAGAGAGAGAGAGAGAGAGAGAGAGAGAGAGAGAGAGAGAGAGAGAGAGAGAGAGAGAGAGAGAGAGAGAGAGAGAGAGAGAGAGAGAGAGAGAGAGAGAGAGAGAGAGAGAGAGAGAGAGAGAGAGAGAGAGAAGAGAGAGAGAGAGAGAGAGAGAGGAGAGAGACTGTAAATAGCCCAATTACTTGGTACAACTTAA